>NC_030808.1:114027593-119027593 GCF_001704415.2 Capra hircus | reverse complement strand
ATTTTCTGTTTTGATGATCTGTCCTTTGGTGTGAGTGTGGTGTTAAATTCTTCTACTATTATTGTGTTACTGTCAATTTCTCCTTTTATGTCTGTTAGTGTTTGGCTTGTGTATTGTGGTGCTCCTATGTCTTCTTCTTGGTTTGATCCCTTGATTGTTATGTAGTTTTCTTCCTTATCTCTTTTAATCTTCTTTATTTTAATGTCTATTTTGTCTGATATGAGGATTGCTACTCCAGCTTTCTTTTGCTTCCCATTTGCATGGAATATACTTTTCCATCCTCTAACTTTCAGTCTATTTGCATCTTTAGGTCTGAAGTGGTTTTCTTGTAGACAGCATATATACAGGTCTTGTTTTTGCATCCATTCAGCCAGTCTGTGTCTTTTGGTTGGAGCATTTAAAACCATTTAAATTTAAAGTAATAATTGATTTTTTTTTTAAGATTTAAAATGTTTTATTTTTTTTAATTTTAAAATCTTTAATTCTTACATGCGTTCCCAAACATGAACCCCCCTCCCACCTCCCTCCCCATAACATCTCTCTGGGTCATCCCCATGCACCAGCTCCAAGCATGCTGTATCCTGCATCAGACATAGACTGGCGATTCAATTCTTACATGATAGTATACATGTTAGAATGTCATTCTCCCAAATCATCCCACCCTCTCCCTCTCCCTCTGAGTCCAAAAGTCCATTATACACATCTGTGTCTCTTTCCCTGTCTTGCATACAGGGTCGTCATTGCCATCTTCCTAAATTCCATATATATGTGTTAGTATACTGTATTGGTGTTTTTCTTTCTGGCTTACTTCACTCTGTATAATCAGCTCCAGTTTCATCTATCTCATCAGAACTGATTCAAATGAATTCTTTTTAACAGCTGAGTAATACTCCATTGTGTATATGTACCACAGCTTTCTTATCCATTCATCTGCTGATGGACATCTAGGTTGTTTCCATGTCCTAGCTATTATAAACAGTGCTGCGATGAACATTGGGGTACATGTGTCTCTTTCAATTCTGGTTTCCTTGGTGTGTATGCCCAGAAGTGGGATTGCTGGGTCATAAGGTAGTTCTATTTGCAATTTTTTAAGGAATCTCCACACTGTTCTCCATAGTGGCTGTACTAGTTTGCATTCCCACCAACAGTGTAGGAGGGTTCCCTTTTCTCCACACCCTCTCCAGCATTTATTGCTTGCAGATTTTTGGATCGCAGACATTCTGACTGGTGTGAAGTGGTACCTCATTGTGGTTTTGATTTGCATTTCTCTAATAATGAGTGATGTTGAGCATCTTTTCATGTGTTTGTTAGCCATCCGTATGTCTTCTTTAGAGAAATGTCTATTTAGTTCTTTGGCCCATTTTTTGATTGGGTCGTTTATTTTTCTGGAATTGAGCTGCATAAGTTGTTTGTATATTTTTGAGATTAGTTGTTTGTCAGTTGCTTCATTTGCTATTATTTTCTCCCATTCAGAAGGCTGTCTTTTCACCTTGCTTATATTTTCCTTTGTTGTGCAGAAGCTTTTAATTTTAATTAGATCCCATTTGTTTATTTTTGCTTTTATTTCCAGAATTCTGGGAGGTGGATCATAGAGGATCCTGCTGTGATTTATGTCTGAGAGTGTTTTGCCTATGTTCTCCTCTAGGAGTTTTATAGTTTCTGATCTTACATTTAGATCTTTAATCCATTTTGAGTTTATTTTTGTGTGTGGTGTTAGAAAGTGATCTAGTTTCATTCTTTTACAAGTGGTTGACCAGTTTTCCCAGCACCACTTGTTAAAAAATAATAATAATAAAGTAATTATTGATACATATGTTCCTATTGCCATTTTCTTAATTGTTTGGGGTTGATTTTATAGGTCTTTTTTCTTCTGTGTTATTTCTTGACTATATAAGTCCTTTTAACATTTGTTATAAAGCTGGTTTGGTGGTACTGAATTCTCTTAACTTTTGCTTGTCTGAAAAGCTTTTTTATTTCTCCATCAATTTTAAATGAGATCCTTGCCAGGTACAGTAATCTTGGTTGTAGATTTTTCCCTTTCATTACTTTAAATATATGCTGCCATTCCCTTCTGGCCTGCAGAGTTTCTGCTGAAAGATCAGCAGAAAAGTGTATGGAGTTTCCCTTGTATGTTACTTGTTGTTTCTCCTTTGCTGCTTTTAATATTCTTTCTTTGTGTTTAGTCTTTGTTAGTTTGAATAGTATGGGTCTTGGTGAGTTTCTCCTTGGGTTTATCCTGTATGGAACTCTTTGTGCCTCTTGGACTTAATTGACTATTTCATGTTGGGGAAATTTTCACCTATAATCTCTTCAAAAATTTTCTCTTACACTTTCTTTTTCTTTCCTTTTTCTGAGACCCCTATAATTCGAATGTTGGTGCGTTTGATATGGTCCCAGAGGTCTCTGAGACTGTCCTCAATTCTTTTCATTCTTTTTACTTTATTCTGCTCTTCAGAAGTTATTTTCCAATTTTATATTCCAGCTCACTGATTCGTTCTTCTGCTTCAGATATTCTGCTATTGATTCCTTCTAGAGTATTTTTAATTTCAGTAATTGTGTTGTTTGTATGCTTATTCTTTAATTCTTCTGCTGCTGCTAAGTCATTTCAGTCATGTCCGACTCTCTGTGGCCCCAGAGACAGCAGCCCATGAGGCTCCCTCGTCCCTGGGATTCTCCAGGCAAGAACACTGGAGTGGGTTGCCATTGCCTTCTCCAATGCATAAAAGTGAAAAGTGAAAGTGAAGTCGCTCAGTGTTGTCCAACTCTTAGCGACCCCATGGTCTGCAGGCCACCAGGCTCCTCCATCCATGGAATTTTCCAGGCAAGAGTACTGGAGTGGGGTGCCACTGCCTAGGTCTTTGTTAACTGATTCTTGCATTTTCCCCACGTTGTTTTCAAAGTTTTTGATCTTTACTATCATTATTCTTAATTATTTTTCAGGTAGATTGTCTATTTCTTCTTTTTTTTTAATTTGGACTTCTGTGTTTCTAGTTTGTTCCTTCATTTGTATAGTATTTCTCTGCCTTTTCATTATTTTTTTTTAACTTATTGTATTTGAGGTCTCTTTTTCCAAGGCTTCAAGAACGGTTGAATTCTTTCCTTGAAGAAGGTTGAATTACTTCTTCTTTTGGTTTCTACCCTCTTAAGGTTGGTCCAGTGGTTTATGTGGGCTTTGTACAGGGGGAGATTTGTGCTGAGTTTTTGTTTGGTTTTCCTCTGATGGGCAAGGCTGAGTAAGGTGGTGATCCTAGCTGCTGATGATTTGGTTTGTATTTTTGTTTTGTTTGTTGTTTAGATGAGGTGTCCTGCACAGGGTGCTACTGGTGGTTGGGTGATGCCAGGTATTGTATTCAAGTGGTTTCCTTTGTGTGAGTACTCACTATTTGATACTCCTTAGGGTTAATTCTCAGGTCATCTAGGGTCTTGGAGTCAGTGCTCCCACTCTAAAGGCTCAGGGCTTGACTTCTGGTCAGGAAAAAAGATACCAGAAGTAGTTTGTCATGGTATTAAGTGAGAAAGGCAATGTCAAAGAATGCTCCAACTACCTACCACACAATTTCACTCATCTCACATGTTAGCAAAATAATGCTCAAAATTCTCCAAGCCAGACTTCAACAGTATGTGAACCATGAACTTCCAGATATTAAAGCTGGTTTCAGAAAAGGCAGAGGAACCAGGGATCAAATTGCCAACATCCACTGGATCATTGAAAAAGCAAGGAAGTTCCCAAAAAACATCTACTTCTGCGTTATTGACTATGCCAAAGCCTTTGATTGTGTGGATCACAACAAACTGTGAAAAATTCTGAAAGAGAGTGGAATACCAAACCACCTGACCTGCCTCCTGAGAAATTTGTATGCAGGTCAGGAAGTAACTTAGAACTGGACATGAAACAACAGACTAGTTCCAAATCAGGAAAGGAGTATGTCAAGGCTAGATATTGTCACCCACTTATTTAACTTATATTTGGAGTACATCATGCGAAATGTCAGACTGGATGAAGCACAAGCTGGAATCAAGACTGCCGGGAGAAACATCAATAACCTCAGATATGCAGATGACACCACCTTCATGGCAGAAAGCCAAGAAGAACTAAAGAGCCTCTTGATGAAAGTGAAAGAGGAGAGTGAAAAAGTTGGCGTAAAGCTCAACATTCAGAAAACTAAGATCATGGCATCTTATCCCATCACTTCATGGGAAATAGATGGGGAAACAATGGAAACAATGACAGACTTTATTTTGGGGGGCACAAAAATCACTGCAGATGGTAATTACAGCCATGAAATTAAAAGGCCCTTGCTCCTTGGAAGAAAAGTTATGACCAAGCTAAACAGCATATTAAAAAGCAGAGACATTACTTTGCCAAAAAAGGTCCATCTAGTTAAAGTTGTGGTTTTTCCAGTAGTCATGTATGGATGTGAGAGTTGGACTACAAAGAAAGCTGAGCACCAAAGAACTGTGCTTTTAAACTGTAGTGTTGGAGAAGACTCTTGGACTGCAAGGAGATTCAACCAGTCCATCCTAAAGGAAATCAGTCCTGAATATACATTGGAAGGACTGATGTTGAAGCTGAAACTCCAATACTTTGGCCACCTGATGTGAATAACTGACTCATTTGAAAAGACCCTGATTCTGGGAAAGATTGAAGGTGGGAGGATAAGGGGATGACAGAGGATGAGATGGTTGGATGGCATACCGACTCAATGGACATGAGTTTGAGTAAACTCCATGAGTTGGTGATAGACAGGGTAGCCTGGCATGCTACAGTCCATGGGGTCGCAAAGAGTCAGACATGACTGGGTGACTGAACTGAACTGAACTAAGTGAGATTAAAACAAATATCCAAAAACAAGAAACCAAAAATGAGCCCCAGACAAGTGGCAGCTACAAAATACGGCAAACGATGATTAAAATAATGATATATACACATATACATATACCCATGAGCAAAGTGAAAACAGTCCAAGAAAAATAAAGTATAGTAGATTGACTCAGCAAACAAAGGAAATAAAAAATTATATCTACCAGTTAAGAACAAAATTAACTTAAGCACAAACTGGAAAACAAAACTGAAGCAAGGTGCCAAGTGGGGAATAAAGCAGTGAAAACAAAACTAACAAATATGGTAAGAGGAAAGTAAAGAAAGAAAGATTAGACATGCAAAGTTAAATAGAGTTAGATAAAGAAGATTTATATACTTTATTTTTTTTTTAATTTTACTTATTGTATTGGTTTTGCCATACATCAACATGAATCTACCACGGGTGTACATGTGTTCCCCATCCTGAACTCCCTTCCCACCTCCTTCCCGTACCATTCCTCTGGTTCATCCCAGTGCACCAGCCCCAAGCATCCTGTATCCTGCTTCGAGCCTGGACTGGCGATTTGTTTCTTATATGCTATTATACATGTTTCAATGCCATTCTCCCAAATCATCCCACCGTCTCCCTCTCCCACAGAGTCCAAAAGACTGTTCTATACATCTGTGTCTCTTTTGTTCTCTCGCATACAGGGTTATCATTACCATCTTTCTAAATTCCATATATATGCGTTAGTATACTGTATTGGTGTTTTTCTTTCTGGCTTACTTCACTCTGTATAATAGGCTCCAGTTACTTTAAAGTTTAACTGCAAGGGGGAAAGAACAGTAGGAAAAGTAAACAAAAGAATAAATGTAGAAAAATAATTATAGGTTTAAAAAATTAAAAATTAAAATTGAAAAAAGAGAGAGGAAAAAAAAAAGAGAGAGAGAGGAAAACTCCACAGAACTGCAAAAGCCCAATTTGAGGCAGAGGTTTATGACAACAATATAAAATGTGACTGAGGGAAAAAAAAAAAGCTCAAAAGCATAATTGGATTTCCTAGTGCCAATAAAATCAACAGCTGCAACAGAGGGGGAAGAAGCGGGGCGGGGGGAGGGAGAATCCAAAAGAATCTATAGAACAAGTGAAAAAATAAGAATAATAAGCATTTCTCTTGAGTCACTGCTGTCAGAGTCCTTTTCGTTGCTGGGAGTCACAGTCCACCTTACCTCCCTAGGATGCGCTCCAACACTGTGCTGATCTCTGGAACCGCTGTGGGGGCAGCTCAGATTCTAATCTGGTCTTACTCCTGTTTGTTCTTGCCTCCAATGTCCACAGCTATCAGAGCTAGTGTGTTTTCTTCTGTGGGAGCTCTCAATGGCCCTTTGTATATTCCATAGACACAAAGTCTGTTTAGTTGATTGTGTACCTGGTGGAAAGGTTTTGGGTCTTCCTCAGCCACACTGCCCCTGGGTTTCAATTGTGGTTTTATTTCCACCTTTACATGTGGGTTGTCCACTGGGGTTTAGCTCCTGAATCTGCCCTGGAGGGCTTGGGTTTGCCCCTGTGAGGGCCAGGTGTGGACGTGGTGCAGCTGCTTGGGTCACAGGGGTTCTGGCAGTACCAGGTACTCAGAGGGGTTGGCGGCTAGGGCAGCAGGAAATATAGTGCTCTAGAAGGGTATGGCAACCAGAATTGGCCAATATGCTCCAGTATTCTTGCCTGGAGAGCCACCTCCCTGACAGAGAAGCCTGGCAGGCCACAGTCTACAGAGTTGCAGAGAGTCAGACGGGACCAAAGTGACCCTGTGCACATAGACAGAAGGCTTTTTTTGCCTGTGGCAGCTCTGCCCCAGTGAGAGTTGTGCATAAAGGTGGTGTAGCGGCTTGGCTTGTGGGACCTTGGCAGTGCCAAGTGTGCAGGGACATGGACTGTATCCACCACAGGAGTTATGGCCCTCCCAGAGTCGTTTTTCAAGTCTCTTGTAGCTGGTGATCAGAAGGCCTCTTCGGCCAGTCTTTCTCCGTAGTTCTGCTCATTCAGGCACTTAGAGGGCTCCCTTGCCTGGGGTCCTTCTCTGTTGTTCACAGTGTGTCAGCCACATAGAGGCACCCCTTCCACCCCCACCCCAGGCTGGGGTCCTAGTCTGTAGATCGGCACATCAGGCTCTTAAAGGGGCACTTTGGGTGGGGTCCTACTCTGTAGTTCAGTGCGTCAGGTGTTTGATGGGCCAGCCTCTCTACTGTTTAGCTGCTGACATGCTGGCATATCGGGGGAGAGAGGCTATGGTGATGGCTCCACCCCATATGCGTGACTCAGCAGTATCGCCTTGCTTCCATGGCTGCCTGGCTTTCCTCCACTGGCATTTCCCACCATGATTTTCTCCCTCATATCCCCTCAATCTTTCTCTACACAGTCAATAGCAGCCGTCGCCCTTTGCTCCACAATCCCTAAACTCCAGCTCCCATCCGCTGCACCTTCCAGGAGACCAGTGTTCCTATCCGGGGTGTGTTTGGCTGCAGCAAGCACTGTCTGATTCTCATTCCATTTAGGCTGCCACAGATCAGCTGTTTCACTCTCAGCCTTAAATGTTCCTCCTCTGACTCAGACAATTGGCCCACTGTGGGAATCAGACCCCTGCTTCAGTTTCCCCACCCACTGAGGGCAGGCCCAGTCCTACTAACACTCCTGTATTTCCCCCTAGTTCCATTGTCTTACTGAGTTTTGCAAGGCTCTATATAATCTTTTCCACTGGTCAGGTACTCCTGTCCACTCTCAGCTGGTGTTCTGCATGTACTTCTGTGTCTGAAGGTGTATTCCTGATGTATCTGTGGAGAGAGATGTACTCCATGTACACCTACTCCTCCGCCATCTTGTTCTTCTTATCCATCAAGCACTTCTTAAGAAACGATATTTGATCTCTTATGAGGCACTTATCTGCATTCATCTGTTAACTTGAGAGGTGTTTTGCTAAGTGTGGAAGACACTGACGTGGCTTCCTAACTGGTCTCTCTGTGTCTACCTGTGCCCTCCCTGGTGTTTATTCTCCATATGGTGACCAGAATGAACCTTTATAAAAGTAAAGCAATCATGAACTTTTCTCCCTAAAATGCTCCAGTGATTTTTCCACCACAATTCAGAATGAAGCCTGAGTGTTGACAATGAATAATTCAAGTAAGAAAAAAACTCCAGTGTGAAAAGCATTGGCATTCTGGGCCTAGCTCTGGCTCTGCCACCAGATAAGGCTGTGACCATAAGAAGTCATCTAATTCCTCTGAATATCTTTTTCTCTGACTTAAAAATAAGGGAGCTCTTAACACCCCACTCATACCAATGGATAGATCATCAAAACAGAAAATTAATACGGAAACACAAGTCTTAAATGATACATTAGATGAGATGGATCTCATTGATAACTTCAGGACATTCCATCCAAAGGCAGAAGAATACACCTTCTTCTCAAGTACACATGGAACATTCTCCAGGACAGACCACAACTAGGGTCACAAAAACCAGTAAGAAACACAAACACATGGAGATTAAACAACACGTTTCCAAATAACCAACAGGTTACTGAAGAAATCAAAAGGGAAATCAAAAAATTTCTAGAAACAAATGACAATGAAAACATGACAACTCAAAACCTATGGGATGCAGCAAAAGCAGTTCTAAGAGGGAAGTTTGTAGCAATACAATCCTACCCAAGAAACAAGAAAAACATCAAACAGACAACCTAACTTTACACCTTAAACAACTGGGAAGAAAAGAACAACAACAAAAAAAAAGTAGAAGGAAAGCTATCATAAAGATCTGAGCAGAAATAAAGAAATGAAACAAACAATAGTAAAGATTAATAAATCTAAAAGCTGGTTCTTTGAGAAGATAAACAAAATTGACAAACCTTTAGCTAGACTCACAAAGAAAAAAAAAGAGAAGAAGCAAATCAACAAAATTAGAAATGAAAAAGGAGAGGTTACAAAAGACAATGCAGAAATGCAAAGGATTATAAGAGACTATTATGAACAACTATATGGCAATAGAGTGGACAACCTGGTAGAAATGGACAGATCCTTAGTAAAGCTCAATCTCCCAAGACTGAACCAGGAAGAAATAGAAATTATGAACAACCAGATTACAAGCACTGAAATTGAAGCTGTGATCAAAAGTCTCCCAGAAAACAAAATCCCAGGACCAAATAGCTTCACAGAAGAATTCTATCAAACATTTAGAGAGGAGCTAATGCCAAAGCCTCTTGATGAAAGTGAAAGTGGAGAGTGAAAAAGTTGGCCTAAAGGTCAACATTCAGAAAACGAAGATTATGGCATCCGGTCCCATCACTTCATGGGAAATAGATGGGGAAACAGTGGAAACAGTGTCAGACTTTATTTCTGGGGGCTCCAAAATCACTGCAGATGGTGACTGCAGCCATGAAATTCAAAGACACTTACTCCTTGGAAGAAGAGTTATGACCAACCTAGATAGTATATTCAAAAGCAGAGACATTACTTTGCCGACTAAGGTCTGTCTAGTCAAGGCTATGGTTTTTCCTGTGGTCATGTATGGATGTGAGAGTTGGACTGCGAAGAAGGCTGAGCACCGAAGAACTGATGCTTTTGAACTGTGGTGTTGGAGAAGACTCTTGAGAGTCCCTTGGACTGCAAGGAGATCCAACCAGTCCATTCTGAAGATCAGCCCTGGGATTTCTTTGGAAGGAATGATGCTAAAGCTGAAACTCCAGTACTTTGGCCACCTTATGCGAAGAGTTGACACATTGGAACAGACTCTGATGCTGGAAGGGATTGGGGGCAGGAGGAGAAGGGGACAACTGAGGATGAGATGGCTCGGTGGCATCACTGACTCGATGGACGTCAGTCTGAGTGAACTCCGGGAGTTGGTGATGGATATGGAGGCCTGGTGTGCTGCGATTCATGAGGTCGCAAGGAGTCTGACACGACTGAGCAACTGAACTGAACTGAACTGAATACCTACCCTTCTAAAACTCTCGAAAAATTGCAGAGGAAGAAATACTTCCAAACTCATTCTATGATGCCACCTCACCCTGATACCAAAACCAGACAAAGACACACAAAAAGAAAACTACAGGCCAGTATCACTTATGAACATAGATGCAAAAATCCTCAACAAAATTTTAGCAAACAGAATTCAGCAACACATCAAAAAGCTCATACACCATGATGAAGTTGGGTTTATTCCAGGGATGCAAGGATTCTTCAATGTATGCAAATCAATCAATGGGATACACCATATTAACAAATTAAAAGATAAAAACCATATGATCATCTCAGTAGATGCAGAAAAAGCCTCTGACAAAATTCAGCACCCATTTATGATTTAAACTCTTCAAAAAATGGGCAAGGAAGGAACCTACCTCAACATAGTAGAGGCCATATTGATAAGTCTACAGCAAACATTATTCTTAATGGTGAAAAACTGAAAGCATTCCCCCTAAGATCAGGAACAAGACAAGGGTGTCCACTTTTGCCACTATTAGTCAACATAGTTCTGGAAGTCCTAGCTACAGCAATCAGAGAAGGAAAAGAAATAAAAGGAATCCAGATTGGAAAAGAAGAAGTAAAGTTCTCACTGTTTGCAGGTGACATGATACAGTACATAAAAAGCCCTTAAGGTATTATCAGAAAATTACTAGAGCTAATCAGTGAATTTAGCAAAGTTGCAGGATGCAAAATCAATACACAAAAATCACTTGCATTTCTATATACTAACAATGAAAAATCAGAAAGAGAAATTGAGGAATCAATCCCATTCACCATTGCAGCAAAACAAATTAATCATCTAGGAATAAAGCGTCTGCCTGCAATGCAGGAGATCCGGGTTTGATCCCTAGGTCAGGAAGATCCACTGGAGAAGGAAATGGAAACCCACTCCAGTACTCTTGCCTGGAAAATCCCATGGATGGAGAAGCCTGATGGGCTACAGTCCATGGTGTCGCAAAGAGTGGGACATGACTGAGCAACTTCACTTAAACTTCACTTCCTTACTAAGGAGACAAAAACTGTACACAGAAAATTATAAGACACTAATGAAAGAAATCAAATATGGTATAAACAAATGGGGAGATATTCCATGTTTTGGGTAGGAATAATCAATATTGTGAAAATGATTATACTACCAAACGCAATCTACAGATTTACTGTGATCGCTATCAAATTCCCAATGGCATTTTTCACAGAACTAGAACAAAAAATGCCACAATTCACATGGAAACACAAAAGACCTCGAATAACCAAAGCAGTCTGTTGGAGGAATCAACCTTCCTGACTTCAAATTATACTACAAATCTACAACCATTAAGACAAATCAAAACAACAATGAGATATCACCTCACACCAGTCAGAATGGCCCTCATCAAAACGTCTACAAACAATAAATGTTGGCAAAATTGTGGAGAAAAGGGAACTCTCTTGCACTGGTGGTGGGAATGTAAATTGATACAGCCACTATGGAATAAGGTATAGAGATTCCTTAAAAAACTAGGAATAAACCACCATATGACCCCACAATCCTACTCCTTGGCATACCCTGAGGAAACCAAAATTGAGACATATGTACCCCATTCATTGTTCATTGCAGCACTATTTATAATAGCTAAAACATGGAAGCAACCTAGATGTCCATTGACAGATGAATGGATAAAGAAATTGTGATACATATACACAATGGAATATTACTCAGCGATAAAAAGGGGCACCTTTGAGTCGGTTCTAATGAGGTAGATAAACCTAGAACCTATTATACAGAGTGAAGTGAGTCAAAAAGAGAAAGATATATACCATATTCTAATACATATATGTGGAATCTAGAAAATGGCACTGAAGAATTCATTTATAGGGCAGCAGTGGAAAAACAGACATAGAGAATGGACTTATGGGCATGAGGAGAGGGAAGGAAAGGGTGAGATGTATCAAAAGAGTAACATGGCAACCTATATTACCATATGTAAACTAGATAGCCAGAGGGAATTTGCTGTACCTCTCAGGAAATTTAAACAGGGTCTCTGTATCAATCTAGAGAGGTGTGATGGGGAGGGAGATGGGAGGGGGTTTCAAAAAGGAAGGGATATATGTATACCTATGGCTGATTCATAGGTTGAGGTTTGACAGAAAACAGTAAAATTCTTTAAAGCAATTATCCTCCAATAATTAATTAAAAACAAACCAAAAAAAGATAAGTGCCTGGTGCCTTGTATACACATTTGGTACAGTAGAGATACCAAAAGAATAATTTAAAAAATATAGCCCTTGGTGATTTCAACTTCTAGAGAGAGCAGAGGTACATTTTCATGTTCTACCTACTGAGTACAACTAAAACTCTGAACATTATATATAAAATAAAAACAAGACTCTGGGGACTTCCGTGGTAGTCCAGTGAGTAAAAATTTACTGTGCAATGCAGGGGACACAGGTTCAATTCCTGGTGAGACAACTAAGATCCCACATGCTACAGAACACCTAAGCCCACACACCACGATGAAGACCTGAGGCAGCCAAATAAACAAATATTTTAAAAAAGAAAAAGACTCTGAAAGACAGAGAGAAGGTGGTAGACTAGCTAGGGACCCAGGACAGACAATGGTGAGTTCCTGGGTTTACTTTCTGCTTCATACACACCAGACTTAGAATTAAATGATATAACAATCTGGGACTTCCCTGGCCATCCAGTGGGTAAGACTCCACATTTCCACTGCAGGGGCACGGGTTCAATCCCTGGTCAGGGAACTAAGATCTCGCCTGTGCTGCTGCTGCTGCTAAGTCACTTCAGTCGAGTCCAACTCTGTGTGACCCCATAGAGGTAGCCCACCAGGCTCCGCTGTCCCTGGGATTCCCCAGGCAAGAACACTGGAGTGGGTTGCCATTTCCCTCTCCAATGCATGAAAGTGAAAAATGAAAGTGAAGTCGCTCAGTCTTATCCGACCCTCAGCGACCCCATGGACTGCAGCCCACCAGGCTCCTCCATCCATGGGATTTTCCAGGCAAGACTACTGGAGTGGGGTGCCATTGCCTTCTCCGTCTTGCATGTGCAACACAGTCTAAAAATAATAATATGACAACTTAGAATTACCCAGTGGTCACAGACAAAAGTTAGCTCCAACAAAATCTGCTTTTTCTAGGCAAAGGACCAGGGAAAGAGTAACCTAAAAAGACAGAACATGTTTAGGTAATAACAGCTCCACTGCAGACAAACACCACAGAATAAACTGTGGCCTCACCCACACCCACACCAGCAAAAGCCAAGTGTGGAGCCTAGACTTCTACCCTCATGAGGCTGCAGTGAGGCACCAACACCCCTGCCAGTGTGGAGTCAGAGAGCATTAAGTAGTAAGCTAGGACTTTCGTCTCCCCTGTACAAGAAAAAAGCTTCTCCCACGGTACTGGTGAAGACCACTGGGTGCTTGAAATTCCACCTCCTCTCAGTAGTAACCAGGCACCCCTCCTCTTTCCACTACAGTAATATGGGAGGAGGCCTGGGAGAAGGTCATGAATTTCTGTATATCAAGGCCATCCCTGGTGTGGTCTCAGTAGAGACTACACAGTAAGCCAGAACTCCCACCCCTGCTGAGCAGTTGGAAAGCATCTCCCCACTCAGGTGTCAAAAGAGGCTGAAGGAGGAACCTGAACTTCTAACTTTGTCTGGTAGCAATGAAGTGGTACAATCCCTTTCCTAGACACAGCATCAGAGAAAGCCAGATAAAACAGAAGGCTTAAATAAGATCCTGAGTTTTACAATATAGAGTGCAAAATGTCCAGATTATAATATAAAAATCTCTCATCACACAAAGATCAAAAAGAATTTGAAATCAAATTCAAAAAAATAGTTGCCAACACTGAGATGACAAAGAGAATTATCTGACAATGATGTTAAAGCAGCCTTGGTAGAAACGCGTCAATGACCAGTATGCAGAGGGAATGGCCAAGATGGAGGAGAAGAAAGATCCTGAGTTCACCCTCTCACTCAAATGCCAAAATTGCAAGTATTTAGGAGCAACCAGCAATGAGAAGAATCTGAAGACTAGCAGAAAAGGCCTTCGATAACTGAAGATATAAAAAAGGAACACAATGAGGTGAGTAAGAAGTATGGAGATGTGGTATAGTCAAGACCCATACCACAAGTTGGGCAACCTACAAATGGGAAAACTATTACAATTCCAGAGGTTCTCCCCAAGGAGCAAGGGGTCCAAGCCCCAGGAAGGACTACCCAACCTATGGGTTCTACACCAAGAAGATGAGCCCCTAGAATGTTTAACTTTGAAGGCCAGCAGGGTTTACTTTCAGGAGAGCCAGAGGATTGTAGCAAATAGGGACTCCACTCTTAACAGATGTACATCCTCCAGGACCCAGGGAAGAAGCAATAATTTGAAAGGAGCCTGGCTCACACTCACTTGCTGATCTTTGTTGTTTAGTCGCTGAGTTGTGTCTGACTCTTTGTGACCCCATGGACTGCAGCACACCAGGCCTCACTGTCTGATCTTCAAGAGCTTCCAAAAGGCAGGAGGCAACTGGGACTCAGCAGGGAGATACAAACATGAGCAGCAGCCATTTTGGAAAGCTCATCCCATCAGAAGGACACAGAAGAGGGAACCAGAGACATGGAAGACAGAATGATAGAACTCACCCCAAATAATGAGAAATTAGAAAAAATACTAAATAAACAGAGCCTCAGGAGGCTGGGAGAGTATTATAGAAGATCTAGCATCAATGTCACCAGGGCCCCAGAAGGACACAAGAGAAACTCGAAGAAATCATGGCTAAAAATTTTCCATATATTTGGCAAGAGTATAAACTTATAGATTCAAGAAGCTGAGCAAACCATAACCAGGGTAAACCTAAAAAAATTTATGCCAAAAGCTTCTGAAACTTCTGAAAATTAAAGACAAAGGAAAAAACCTTCAAAGTAGCCATAGGGGAAAAAAAGCCTTACATATGAGAAAAATCATTTGAATGATAGTAAATTTCTCATCAGAAACCATAAAGGCCAGAAGGAAGAAGCAAAGCATTTTTCAAGCACTGAAAGAAAAGAAAATGTCAAACTAAAACCCTACCTACTGAAAACATCCTTTAGAAATTAAGGGGAAATCAAGGCATTGTCAGATGAAGGTAAACAAAGAGTTTTTGTCACCAGCAACCCTACTCTAAAAGAATGGCTATAGGAGTTTTTCTAAACAGAGAGGAAACATAAATAGGAGAAAACTTGGAACCTCTTGACAGAAGAAAAGACACAATAAGCAAAAATATGGTAAATACAACAGCTTTTCTTCTAAGTTTTCTAAATTATGTTTGACTTTTGAAAGAAAAGTGTTAACACCATCTGATGTGGTTCTAAATGTATGTAGAGGAAATATTTAAAACAATTATAATGGAGGAGGGTAAAATGGCAACAGCAGTGCACTGTGAAAAGGTATACATACTGCGAGCCTTAAAGCAATCATTAAAATCAGCTATATAATATGATACTCTCAAAAACACTTTACACAAATAAAATGCAATTATTAAAAAAAAATACTCAAATACTCACAGAAGTGAGGGAAAACAGAAATGAAAAACAAACAGAAAAACAGAAGACAAAATAAGCCCTAATATACCAATCATAACAAGTGCTGTATTGGTTTTCCGTTGCTGCTCTAACACATTTGTGGTACATATAACATATAAATTACTACAAATTTGGCAACTTTAAAACGCAAATTTATTATGTTATAACTCTACAGATTGGGCTTCCTAGGTGGCACAAGTAGGAAAAAACTCACCTGCTGATGCAGGAGCCATAAAAGACCCAGGTTTGATCCCTAGGTCAGGAAGATCCCCTGGAGGAGGGTGCAACAACCCACTCCAGTATTCTTGCCTGGAGAATCTCATGGACAGAGGAGCCTGGTGGGTAACAATCCATGGTGTCTCAAAAAGTCAGACATGACTAAAATGACTTAGCCCAGCACAGCACAGCTCTATAGATTAGATGTCGTACACAGGTCTCACTGGGATATAACCAAGGAGTCAGCAAGTCTGTATTCTTTTATGAAGGCTCTGTAAGATCTGCTTCCTGGCCTTTTCCAGCTTCTAGAGGCTGCATGTCTTCCTTGATTTGTGGCTCTTTCCTGCATCTTCTAAGCTAGCAAACCTGAATTGAATCTTCTGAGATTATATCACTCTAATATCCCCTTCAGTAGTTCTCTGTCACTTTTAAGGACCCATGTGATTATAGTGTGGCCACTGAGATAATCCAGGTATCCTCATTGCAGAGACAAGAGATTCAGCTCAGTTCAGTTACTCAGTCATGTCCATCTCTTTGCAACCCCATGAATTGCAGCATGCCAGGCCTCCCTGTCCATCACCAACTCATGGAGTTTACTCAAACTCATCTCCATCGAGTCGGTGATGCCATCCAACTGTCACATTTTCTGTCGTCCCCTTCTCCTCCTGCCTTCAATCTTTCCCAGCATCAGGGTCTTTTCAAATGAGTCAGTTATTCACATCAGGTGGCCAAAGTATTGGAGTTTCAGCTTCAGCATCAGTCCTTCCAATGCATATTCAGGACTGACTTCCTTTAGGATGGACTGGTTGGATCTCCTTGCAGTCCAAGGAACTCTCAAGAGTCTTCTCCAACACCACAGTTTAAAAGCATCAATTCTTCTGTGCTCAGCTTTCTTTATAGTCCAACTCTCACATCCACACAATGCTCCTGGGAAAACCATAGCTTTAACTAGATGGACCTTTGTTGGCAAAGTAATGTTTCTGCTTTTGAATATGCTATCTAGCTTGCTCATAACTTTTCTTCCAAGGAGCAAGCGCCTTTTAATTTCATGGCTGCAATCACCATCTGCAGTGATTTTGGTGCCCCCTAAAATAAAGTCCATCACTGTTTGCATTGTTTCCCCATCTATTTCCCATGAAGTGATGGGACCAGATGCCATGATCTTAGTTTTTTGAATGCTGAGCTTTATGCCAACTTTTTTACTCTCCTCTTTCACTTTCATCAAGAGTCTATTTAGTTTTTTGCTTTCTGCCATAAGGGTCGTGTCATCTGCACATCTGAGGTTATTGATATTTCTCCTAGCAATCTTGATTTCAGCTTGTGCTTCATCCAGCCCAGCATTTCACTTTTCCTGATCCTAATAACAGCAGCTACTATTCCTGGGGAATCTACTAGCTGTCAGGTACTGAACTATATATATACCTGATATCTCAGAACAACCCAACAAGTAAAATTTTCTTCTTTTCATAGATAAAATCTGAGTCAGTAGTTACAGAAATTACACGAGGCCAGGTCACCAAACAACTGGCAATTCAGGATTTGAATCCATGTCTTTCTCACTCCAAAATCCATGCTCTTCAAAAACACCCCCAGATTACTCCCCTGAGACTCAGTCTATAATTTCTCACTTTTACACAAGTAGAATCTGCTTCCCAAGATAGTATTTCACAACTGGAGTTGTACATGTCTTTTCAAGATAGAACAAAAGCATTCCAATGAACAAACATCTAAGATTTTTTTCCTTTATTATTATACATTTTGCTCTGAGAAAAATGCTCCCACAGACTTTTAGAGTTAGTGAAATGTTCATGAAGAGCCAAAATCTGAAATTAGGTGTTCTCTACCTGTGGAAAATTCTGAAAGAGATGGGAATACCAGACCACCTGACCTGCCTCTTGAGAAACTTGGATGCAGGTCAGGAAGCAATAGTTAGAACTGGACATGGAACAACAGACTGGTTCCAAATAGGAAAAGGAGGATGTCAAGGCTGTATACTGTCACCCTGCTTATTTAACTTATATGCAGAGTACATCATGAGAAACACTGGACTGGAAGAAACACAAGCTGGAATCAAAATTGCCAGGAGAAATATCAATAACCTCAGATATGCAGATGATACCACCCTTATGGCAGAAAGTGAACAGGAACTAAAAAGCCTCTTGATGAAAGTGAAAGAGGAGAGTGAAAAAGTTGGCTTAAAGTTCAACATTCAGAAAACTAAGATCATGGCATCCAGTCCCATCACTTCATGGCAAATAGATGAGGAAACAGTGGAAACAGTGTCAGACTTTATCTTGGGGGGGCTCCAAAATCACTGCAGATGGTGATTGCAGCCATGAAATTAAGAGACACTTACTCCTTGGAAGGAAAGTGATGACCAACCTAGATAGCATATTAAAAAGCAGAGACATTGCTTTGCCAACAAAGGTCCATCTAGTCAAGGCTATGGTTTTTCCAATAGTCATGTATGGATGTGAGAGTTGGATTGTGAAGAAAGCTGAGAGCCAAAGAATTGGTTCTTTTGAACTGTGGTGTTGGAGAAGACTCTTGAGAGTCCCTTGGACTGCAAGGAGATCCAACCAGTCCATTCTAGAGGAGTTCAGTCCTGGGTGTTCATTGGAAGGACCAATGCTAAAGCTGAAACTCCAATACTTTGGCCACCTCATGCAAAGAGTTGACTCATTGGAAAAGACTCTGATGCTGGAAGGGATTGAGGACAGGAGGAGAAGGGGTGACAGAGGATGAGATGTCTGGATGGCATCACCGACTTGATGGACATGAGTTTGAGTGAACTCCGGGAGTTGTGGATGGACAGGGAGGCCTGGCATGCTGAGATTCATGGGGTCGCAAAGAGTTAGACATGACTGAACGACTGAACTGAACTGAACCTTGAAGAGGAACTATCTCACAAGAATGCAAATTTGGTGAGCATTTTTATTAAAATATAAAGAACTAGAGAAATCATCCTCAATTTAAAAGATAAGAAGAGAATTCTTAATATCTGATGCTTTTTATATTATCACTATAAAGTAATACAATATTCATGGTTCAAAGGTACCTTCATGATTATCTATCTCAGTCCTTATTTTATTAATTCAAACTTGCTTATTCAGAAAAGGATTTGAAGGAATATTTAATTAGTAGATAGATGAGCTGGAATATTTAAAGTAAAAAGATAAATAACCATATAAAGGAAGGAGAGATTATTCCATCTGGAAACTAAAGGGAGATCACAATTGTACTTGGGTATCAGTTCTATTTGTAACTTGTTGGCAAAAAGGCAGAAATGGAAAATATTATTTGTCTGTAACAATTTATATTATGTAATAATATTAATAGCTATATATATATATATGTATAATAAAGGATAAGGCAGTACCTAGCACAAAGTAAGCTGTTCATTAATTGTTCCTGCCTCCTCTTTATCTAAAAGAGCCATTTTCTTTATTTTATACAAATTCCAGTTAGAGGGTAGCATCCCTTTCTGAAATAACATGGTTTTGAACATGGGTAACTGTTCTTTTCTCATTAAATAAGTAAATAACTCCTATATTGTAAGGTGAAATTCAAAAAATAAATGATAAATTCTTCATTCAACCTTAAATTGCTCAAAGAACTAACTTTTAAAAGAGAAAGAGGAAAAGAAGGGAAAGAAAGGGAAGGAGAGAGGACAAGACAGGAGGGAGGGAAAGAGAGGGGAGAGGATAAAACCAACATCTAATATGTGCGCACATTTATAAAAGTTTAAGTAAATTTCCTCAAGATTTCAAGATTCAGCTGACAATATTTTCCATTAATCACTCAAGGCAACTCACCCATAAGCACCCAGTGATTTAAGGAAAGCCACATTATTCACTTATACATACTGATGAGGACTAGTGATCAGTAGGTGATGACTATTCTTAAGAGCTATATGCATTTGAGGGTTTGATTATTTAATCCAATAATTTTGTATATTTTAAGTATTGGTTCACTTATTCAAAAGTTTTAAAGTTTTAGTAGGCGCAAAAATGGCAGAGCCATATAAGAACATTGAGACCCCATAAACAAAATCCTAATGAAATAGAGACAACATGGAATAATCCAAAGCTTCCCAATTGGCAGGCTACTGCCAAGGGTCCAGGTGTGCTAACAGGAAACAGGTGACCTGAGAGACTG
Source organism: Capra hircus (assembly GCF_001704415.2). Lineage (NCBI taxonomy): Eukaryota > Metazoa > Chordata > Mammalia > Artiodactyla > Bovidae > Capra > Capra hircus. The sequence continues at coordinate 119,007,848 of NC_030808.1, read as the reverse complement.
CTCTGTCAGCCTTGGGGCTCCTGGAGTAAGTAGCCGTGCCTGTTCACTGTAACAACAGTATCACTTTCTATGCATAATAAGAAGGGGAAAGCACCCAAAAGAGACTGTAAAACAACAGCAATGAATATGGAAAGAGAAGGTTGATGAGAAGAATGATTGGAAAGAGAAGGAAAAGAAATCATTGGAAAAACAGGTCACAAATGGTTACAGAGACTGGAGTCAATCCAAAAAACATAATAATTAGAAATATGAGTTGCAGTTGTAAGCATAGGCAAGATAATATGGTTAAGAGTTACACAGGCAAAGAAATACATTAAATGCTCTAATGACAGTAAAGTGTCTGAAACAATCTCTTTTTATATCCATTTCTGGGATGCCAAGGGATAATAAATTTTGTTTTTTGTTATTTTTCTTAAAGCTATGCAACTCAAAATTGCATTCCCATCAGTGTACTTGAAAATGAAATACCCAGCTGGACACAGTGATTTTAATGATATAGCTGATTTTAAAAAGGATAACTTTTTATTGGTAACTATAAAAATCTGAGTACAAATATTATGCTATTCCATGAACTAATAATTAGCAGTAGTGTTTCTGATTTCAGTGAGTTTAAAATTCAAAATTTAGTACTTGGTACATTATTGAAAACAAAGATTGGCTAAGCTACAAAGTTTTATTTAAACTTAACTTAGATAATCATATGAAGATTGTTCCTTAGGAATATTCAATTCAGGGACTTGCCTGGTGGTCTAATGGCTAACTCTCCATGCTGTCAGTTGAGGAGGGGCCAGGTTCAATCCCTGGTCAGGGAACTAGATCCCACATGCTGCAATTAAAAATTTCACATTCTAAAATGAAGATCAAAGAGTGCATACACTGTGCAACTAAGACCCAGCACAGCCAAATAAATATTATTTTAATTTAATTCAAACTCAAGTGATATAACCCCTTTGAGAATGTTCACAATAGTTTAAAATTAAAGTACCTTATTCACTTTCAGAACTTTTTATTCAATCCCAAATATAGGGAAAATCTTACAACTAAACTTCCTAGAAACCATTTTTACTTTTAAGGCACAGCCAGTCTATGTATATTGTTGTTATTATTACCTGAGGAATTTGATGGTCTAGGAATGTTTATCAAGGTTACTTTTCTGTTATCTCCACAGAAAATAAAACTAATTCAATAATAATCCCACAAAATCAGACAACTACTCCTAACATTCTAATATATTCTTAAACACATTTTTCTTACATGTTTTCATTTTTTACATAATAAATATCTTACAGTTTTGTATCACACTTCCTAATATTATAGTGTAAAACTTCCTATATATCATTTCTACCTAATATTTCAATCACATTATTTGTAATAGTTATATATTACTCTATCTACAACTACACTATAATTAATTTATTCCAGCAGTTTAAACTATTGTTAAACATTTAAGTCATTTGCAATATTTTATTACTAGATACAGTACAGAATTCCCTGGTCAAATATTAAAATGTGCAACAATGTACAACCAAAAAAATTAAAATAAATGATTTTAATACAGAACCAAGTAAGAATTAATGATAAGTGTTAAGGATAAGTAGGAGATAAAACCACTCACCAGGGCTATTAGAATCAGATAGGCCAGGGGCTGAGGACTGTAATTTACTGAAGTTAGGTAATAGAAGAGGAGATGTCACACCCATGAGAGTCAGAACTAAACATTGCATAAAACTGGGGGCCACGAAGGGCTGTGCATTCCATTCTATAAGCTCTGCCTGCCAGCCCTGAAATGCTATAAAGAAGTTGATCATGTACAATGGATAAGCTTGAAAAAGAATCACATGTATTTAGGAAGGAAGAGCCCCTAGTCTGTGTCTGGATAAGAGGCTCATATTCCCCAGGAATGGGAATCCCCACATGAGAAACTAACAGTACACTTTGTTCAAAACAGTAAAACTCATAAATCCTAGAAAGAGGCAAATACAAAATCATTCCACAGAGACAATTCCACAACCCAGGACACCGGGCTTCAGTAGTAAACAATCCCTACTGAAGAACTGTTCATGGTGTTAAAAAAAAAAAAAAGCCTGCAAGCCCTATATAAAAGTGAGTTACACTGTAGCAGAGTGAATAAATGCAACTAAGAGAAGAATTTGAACCCTCAAAACTGAAGATAATAGAGCAGTCCAAAAGAAGCTTGCAAGTAAACATGAAAATAAGTCTCAAGTGATCAAAGAAACGGAGAAAAGAACAGAATCTCAATGTCAAGAACAGAGGATTTGGTACAAATGTGATTTAAAACAAAAATGGTCTTCCCTTGTGGCTTGGTCAGTGAAGATTCTGCCTGCCATGTGGGAGACCCAGGTTCAATCCCTGGGTTGGGAAGACCCCCTAGAGAAGGAAATGGCAACCCACTCCAATAGTCTTGCCCAGAGAATTCCATGGACAGAGGAGCCTGGTGGGCCTACAGTGCATGGGGTCACAAAGAGTCAGACAAGACTAAGTGACTAACACTTTCACTTTCATAAATAAAAATGCATGATCAATGCAATTTTTAAATTCAAACATTTCAATTCAAAAGTCATTAAGTGTAGCTGAGTATGACAGGTGTCCATGAAAGGTCAATTAGTGGGGAACACAGATGCAAGGAGAAATGGGCCACATACAGGTAGGACTGATGCAATAAATACATGGAGAATTAATGTATGAGAAACATCAGATTCCTCATGTTAGAGAAGGAGAGACATATACCAAAAAATAAAAATATAAAGTGGACTGGAATGGAAAGTATAAGGGGAACTCATGGATGTCAATATAAATGGTTTGAGATGTAAATAGAGCAGTATATATATATATATATATATATATGTTTATATATTTATGTATGTGTATCTAAATAGACGGGGCTTCCTTGGTGGCTCAGTGGTAAAAGAATCCACCTGTCAATGCAGAAGAATCAGGAGACATGGTTTCAATCCCTGGGTTGGGAAGATTCCCTGGAGAAGGAAATGGCAACCCACTCTAGTATCCTTGCCTGAAAAATTTCATGGACAGAGGAGCCTGCAGGGCTATAGTCCACAGGGTTGCAAAGAGTCAGCGGTAAAGAATCTGCTTGCCAATGCAGGAGATGCAGGAGACATGGTTTCAATCCCTGGGTCGGGAAGATTCCCTGAATAAGGAAATGGAAACCCACTCCAATATTCTTGCCTAGAAAACTCCACGAACAGAGAAGCCTGGAAGGCTATAATCCATGGGGTTGCAAAGAGTCAGACACGACTGATCGATTAAACAACAACAATCTAGATAGATACATACAGAAGAAGAGAGAGCTAATGTGAGAGTGATCTGAGAATAGCAGCAATGATTACACCTAACACTCAGATCTTACTCTCTTAAACAACCACTCTCCACTAAAAGGAACCACAGGCTTCTTGGAGAAAGGCTGCTTCCTGAGCTGAGCAAGCAAAGTACCACTATGAGGTGAGCTTGAAACATCTTTGGGCCAAAAAGTAATAAAGCACTCAGGGAATCATGGGTAAAAATTCAAAGACACAGACATCAGCATAAAGGGAATCCTAGCCCATTTTTGGACAATTTGAGCATCAAAACAGATAATTATTGCAAAGGATAATAATCCATTGAATAAAACAAATTCATGTATTGTAGAAAACAAATTCTGTATAGTCAAAGCTATGGTTTTTCCAGTAATCATGTGAGAGTTGGACCATAAAAAAGGCTGAGCACTGAAGAATTGATGCTTTCCAATTGTGGTGCTAGAGAAGACTCTTGAGAGTCCCTTGGACAGCAATGAGATCAAACCAGTTAATCCTAAAGGAAATCAACCCTGAATATTCATTGGAAGGACTGATGTTGAAGCTGAAGCTCCAATACTTTGACCATCTGATGCGAAAAGCTGACTCATTGGAAAAGACCCTGATGCTGGGAGAGATTGAACACAAGAGCAGAAGGGAGTGAAAGAGTATGAGATGGCTGGATGGCATCACTGACTCAAAGGACATAAGTCTTAGAAAACTATGACAGATAATGAAGGACAGGGAAGTCTGGAGTACTGCAGTCCATGGGTTGCAAAGAGTCATACACAACTTAGCAACTGAACAACACTAATGGTAATGTAAATAAACAAGTGAGTATCTAAACACGGAGAAAAGAAAACTTTTCCTTACAGTGGGCTGCCAGTGAATACATGGAGGTACAATAAAGAAATCAGAAAATCACAGTTTCACAAGCATCAGAGTAATAATTAATTCAGCAAAGCAACATCAATGGATGCTAGAGCTACCTGGTGGAAATTTAATGAGAAATGGGATGTATAGTTTCAAAGTACTTCTTCCCAAAATCCTCATTAATTACTAAAGGACAAAGAGTACCTTTACAGTGGAGAATCCTGACATATACCGCTCTAACCAGGGTTATGACCATCAGTAATGGGACAAATCAAAACCATGTGCCATCTCATAGGATGCAATGAGAAGAATACGGTGTCACTTCTGTAATATTCCTATCAAAACACATAGCCTAAATCTAACCATGAGGAGATATCACAGGTATGAAAACTGAGAGACAGTCCGCAAAATAACTGAGTGGTGATCTTCAAAAGTGTCAACATGAATGTCAAGGAAGACTGAGGAACTGCTCCAGACCAAAGGTGACTAAACAGACAAAACAACAATTCACAATGCATAATTCCAAGCTAAATCCTTTTAATAAAAGGGTATTACTGAGACAACTGGCAAAACCTGAAAGGAGTCTGATTAGATGGTCGTAATGTATCAGTGTTAATTTCCTGATTCGGATGATTGTGCTTATGTAGGAGAATGTCCTTGTTTGTAAGAAGTACAGACTAAGTAATCAGAAGCGATAGAGCATCACGTCGGCCACTTACTCTTAAATATGTCAGGAAGAAAAGTTCTTCATCCTATTCCTATGAGTCTTCTCTAGTCTTCTTTTGAAATTATTTTGTGTTAAAAGAGTACAAATGGCAAACAGTAGAGCAGGCACAGCTAATGGTGAATTAACTATTTGGAACCTAGAACAGAAATGATTTTTAAAACAAGGAGATTAAAATATGGGACAAAAACTAAGAAAATGAGTGGGAGATTTCAGAGTTAAGGATTTTCAAGGTCCTTACATGGGTTCATAGGACCATATAGATGTACTATTTAAGAATTTAAGAAGGCACATAGAAATTAAAAGTTTACATAAAGTAGATATAGAATTCAAAACTTCCATATCAGTAGAGAAAAGTGTGAGAAATAACAAAAACATGATCAATCTTATAGAAAGCTGGATATATACATATCCCTATATATATATATATATATATATATAATATCCTTAGGAGCCCTAGAAATGGAATCACTGTGTTAAAATTTATATACACAATTTTATTATAGATACAATAACTTTTGGTACACCAAATAAACTAAGTTTTGATTTAGAAACTATGTTTTTTTAATTAATTTATTTATTTTAACCAGAGGATAATTATCTTACAATATTGTGATGATTTTTGCCATACATCAACATGAATCAGCCATGGGTAGACACATGTCCCTGCATCCTAAACCCCTCTCCCACCTCCCTCCCTACCCCATCCCTCTGGATCATCCCAGAGCACAGGCTTTGGGTGACCTGCTTCATGCATCGAACTTGCACTGGTCATCTGTTTTACATATGGTAATATACATGTTTTAGTGCTATTCTCTCAAATCATCCCACCCTTGCCTTCTCCCATAGAGGCCAAAAGTCTGTTCTTTGTATCTGTGTCTCTTTTGCTGCCTTGCATATAGGATCATCGTTACTGTCTTTCTAAGTCCCATATATATGCATTAATATACAATATTTGTGTTTCTCTTTCTGACTTACTTCAAGAAATTATGTTTTTTAATAAGAGATTTTAACTGCACGTCTCTTGGGTGCTTCCCCGGCAACTCAGAGGTAAATAATTCTCTTTCTATGTAGGAGACGCAGGGGACGCAGGTTGAATTCCTGGGCTTGGAGGAGGGCATGGGAACCCACTCCAGTATTCTTGCCTGGAGAATCCCATGGACCGAAGAGCCTGAAAGGCTACAGTCCATAGGGTTGCAAAGAGTCGGACCCAACTGAAGCGACTTAGCCCGCACGCATGCACATCTCTTAAGCTTCACTTTGCCATGCTTCACTCTGTTAATTATGCCCCAGCTGCACTATTCTTCTACCTGTTCCACACATGCCAACCTCTTTCTTGCCTTAGGGCCTCACACATGCTATTCTCTCTGTCTGGATGGTCCCCCACCTTCCCCCACACCCCATGATAATTGGTTCCTTTTGGTCTTCCCATAATTTCCACTTCCCCAGGGAAATCCTCCCATGATTCTTCTGTAGCCCCATGTGGGAGATCACCTTCAAGGGAACCCAGAGCCACATGCTGCTGCAAACTTTCCACAACTTTCTCTCCTAAAATGGAGGAATGTGGTGTCACCGTATTATGCTAATTTTTATAGTGCAGTCTTTCTCTTTCGACACTGTACTCAGAGTTTTTTCTTTCATAAATCAAGCTGCTAAGTGCTAATAAAACATATAATAAAAAGGTAAATGGCCTCTGTATTAATCTTAAGTACTGCCTCCTGTAATATGATTTTTAAAGCTATATTCTCAAATTACATAAATCCCGTGGGGCTGACTGTCAATATCTTTCACACATTAGAAAGCCTAATTGTGGCTGTCATATAACTTATGCCAAATCTGTTTTCTTCTCCTAAAAAAAAAAGAGAGAGAGAGAGAAAAGAGAAAAACATCTTGTTATAAGAGACTCGTGTGAACTCAGTGCTGGTGAAAGGAGTCACATTAACAGCTCATGACCTTGGCTTCCCCACAGAAGAAACACCCTCTTAGAGCACTCATATGCCTCACATGCACTTCAAAACAAATCCACAATTTTGCTGTTGACAGTCATCGAATATCGCTGGAACTTTTTGTCATTTGAGTTTTTTTCCACTTCCAGTAGGAAGTGACCTGGACTACTGCTAAGGAATTGGCTTTAAGGGTCTGGTGATGGCTGCCAGGCATGAGCTGGTTAGTTATTAACATTACCAGACCTGTCTGTAGCATTTAGGATTTGCACTGTGTTTTACAATCCCTTTTCTTAGTCATAACTCTCAGACTTGTGAACGAGGCAGCTGCTGTCACTTCGGCTTTGCAATTTGGATGCTGATCCATGGAAAGGTTAAATACCGTTTCCAAGGTCACAGAGAGTTTTCCCAACAGAGCCTACTTAAGCATTCACTGCTGCTGACATAGGACTCTGGGGAGAAGGAAAGAGACAACGTGCGGAAAAGCCCTAGGCTAAATGAGAATGCTACACCATAAGCATATCCTGGGAATAGCCTCTCTCATAAACTGCTAAAGACAACTACACCAGGAAATATCCGATTTTGTCCAATACTTGCTAATATTAAATAAAATTATCCTTGAGGGTGAGAGGAGTCGGGAGAGTGGGATTGACACATACACAGCATTGATGCTAAGTATAAAAGAGATAACTAATGAGGACATACTGTATAGCACAGGGAACTCTACTTAATACACTGTGGTGACCTGAATGGGAAAGAAGTTCAACAGGGAGGGGATATATGTACACACACAACTGATTCATTTTGCTACATAGAAGAAACTAGCACAACATTGTAAAGCAATTATATCTCAATGAAAATTAGGTTTTTTAAAAAACAGAGGTCAGAGATTTGAAGCAAACATGGTAAAACATTTCTTCAAACTGAGAGAGGGGTACGCAGATATCTGGCAAAGGAAATGGCAACCCACTCCAGTATTCTTGCCTGGAAAATCCCATGGACAGAGGAACCTAACAGGCTATACAGTCCATGGGGTCGCAAAGAGTGGGACACGACTAGGCGACTAAATAACAATAACAATTTTTAGATATCAACTGTATGTTTTATACTGCACTGCATGTTTGAACATTTCTTACCATTTTTAAAATTTTATCATTCTTTAAACAAAGTCGTATTACATATCACAGACAATGTTTTAAGCCCACCCCATACTAACAAACAATGTTCTAACTGGAAGTTCTAGACTACTGGTTGAAATGGGTCTCCTAAAGCTTTGTAGTATCAACCTCTATCTGAGAACGCATCAATTTCAAGATATATGTACTTGAAGACAATAAAACTCTATTCCTTAAAAAGTGAAAAAAAAAATAACATTAGTCTCAGAATTCCTGGGAATAGCAAAGCTATTAACTGAAATAGAATGGAAAAGGGCTGAAAGAGAGTACATTAACTTTTTTTAATTTTTCCAAGATATATAGTTTACTTCCTATTTATATCATGTTGATGCTAATACATGTAGCAATATTTACAAACACTGCTGCTGCTGTTGCTGCTAAGTCACGTCAGTCGTGTCCGACTCTGTGCAACCCCATGGACGGCAGCCCACCAGGCTCCCTGGTCCCTGGGATTCTCCAGGCGAGAACACTGCAGCCTACCAGGCTCCTCTGTCCATGGGAGTTTCAAGGCAAGAGTACTGGAGTGGGTCGCCAGTGCCTTCTTCATTTACAAACACTAATGTAGTTCTATAGTTATGTGCACTGAAAGCATTAGGGATGCATTGCCTGATTTTTCTGTCTACGGGTCACAATAGGATCTTATCGTCAAAGAAATTATCTCCTTATTGAGAGTAGCACACTGTCTTCAGAAAAGTTAAGTGGCTCACCCGACATCACATAGCTACCCCAGGGCAGCTTTCCCCCAGTACAGTGCCCTGTTCTCATGCCATGCAATCTCCCTCTGACCTTCCCATGATGACACTATTGATACCCTCAGATATGTAGAAAACAATATTCATGAAGACATTTTAGTCTGGGGGTGGCCATGAGTGGAAGGAATCAATCAGCAACAAGAACTACTAATCAACTGAATTTGGATGAAATACTGAAAATACTCTAAAATCACATGAGCTGAAGACCTTTAAGAAGAGGAACTCCCCACCGCTCAGTAATTATCAGTCTCTGTTCATCACTCATCCTAAAAACATGGACCAAGAGTTGGAAACCCAGATGAGCGCCAGATCCAGGCTGTGCCTCTAATCCTAGGCTCTCAGTCCCCATAATCACTTGTTTGTCCCGTCCACATCCTGCACTTAGAAGGGTGCTGTTATGCCTATTTCTCACAGAAAGCAAACTAATAACATACAAACCCAAACCTCTGGTCTTTTCTCTGTTTACTGCAGAAACAAATTTACTGCGGTTCAAATCCCTTGCACTGCGATTCATGAATACATTTGATCATCAAATCTTGGCAGCTCTTCAGAGTTAATGTTGTTTAACGTGGAGGAGGATAGATGCCAAGGCAGGGCCTAGAGCAACCGAACAGAATTGAACCTTCAACACATTTCCCTCAGCCACACCACCCTCTAAGCAGAGTCCAAGCATGGCCCTCTCACTCCTGCCTTCAGCAGCAAACCAAAGACTTCTCAGTGTGAGATTTGGGGATTTGGTTTGTTTTCCCTTTGCCCTGTGACCATGACTTTTTTAGGACGTGAGCGAGTTCGCTGTCTCTCTGCCAAACTCCCCAATTGGTCCCCACAGGACAGACTTGGCACCCGAGGTAACATAGCTAGGCAGACCACAAAGTCTCCAGAATGAAAAAATGCTGGAAGCTGATAATGTATTCAGCTGAGCATTCTTCCTGGCAGGGTGAGCGAGAGCATTATTGAGACCTTAGAAGCTTGGTGGTAACAACAAATGAGCACTGGCCTGGAAAAATCCACTTCCTCTTAGGCATGATGAGGTAGGGAGCTGGAAAGTAAGTTTTAGATATTCGCAGAATCTCCCAGCATTAAAAAAAAGAAGAAGAAGAAAGGAAAAAAAAAATGGTCACAGTCATATACAGGCTGCTTTCATGGAATCATTCAGTTCTGTAGCCCTTGTATGCGATCCAAACCTCTTTGCGTCTCTGACTGCAGCCCAGTACCTGAGGGTCAAGTACCCCCACTGAGAGCTCAGAAAGAGAAGCCAAGAAAAGATATGGAGCTGGTACGGGTGACTATTGAGCACAGATGGCCAGTTATCGATGTAATCTGTGTATCTGGGAGGCATGTGCTGTAAGAAGGCAGCTGCTAAACTGAATTAAGCCACAGTTTTTAAGAAGAGAAAGTGGATTGGAAACGGATAGAAGTTTTGAAAGTATGCGGCTGTATGAAGCTATGATCTATGGTTAACAATCAGGATGATATGCACTAAGAAGTTGAGGATCTTTCCAAAGTACAACCCTATGGAAATCAGAGTGAGAATCCATTTTACTGTGTATTTGTGGGGCGGGGCACTCATTTTTCAAGCTCACCTTTAACTCTCTCAATCCACTGTTTTGCCAGTAAGCTAGAATGTGTTATATTACCATCACTGTTCCATGCTTTGGGATAGGATATTACGTCTAAGTTTAAAAGAAGGTATTGGCCTGCCAATTTTCCTATGGGAGCAGAGAAGAGCAGGGAATGCTTTCACTCCATTTATTGGTCACTTAGACGTGTGGCTTCATCTGTACGGCTGGATAAATTCTGAATTTTCTATCTATCCACAGTGCAAGCCATAATGTCTGTGGAAAACGAGCCAACGTTACTTTGTTCTGGTTATGTGAGCAGCACTGAATTCTAATTTTGTTTCTCTATCTAAGCTCCAAATCGGAAGCTGCCAAGATCAATTCATTTTGATAAATCAACTGTTTCTGATGGCCATCTACACTGAAATACAGCTGCTGTTCTTTTTTTTTTTCCCCCTAACAAAATGATCATGAAGCAAGCATGAACCAACTATTACTCAGACTGTTTTACTGAACTAATGAATTGCTCTGGGAAGCCTGTTATGAAGATGTGTGATCAATTATTACATACAAACTGGTTAAAAGGAAATAGATCATAATTAGACTAACATATCTACTGTGATGCAGCCTCTCCTGATGAAAGAACTCCTTTGACACAGTGTGGGCACATTGGGGTACTTTGTGTTTTTCTGTTTATTGATTTTCATCTTTTATAATTTGATGGATTAACCAACACTGGTTCACAACTGTTCTTTGTCCAGTTTAATGGAGAAAAAAAAAAAAAACCCTCTTGGCCTCTTTAAAAAAAATCTTCTAGACGTGTGAGAGGAATAAGCATTTGGTCTCCAGCAATACTACTGAGAACATTCACCTAGATCAAAATGAGGAAATGCATTTCAGCTGTCACTACCATGTCATTACGGCCCCTCCTCTACTACATTTTCTGTTGCCAACAAGAATCCTCACCAGATCAAAATGATTGGAATCAGGCCCAAGACAGCTGTGGCCTAGATAAAGAAAACCAAGCAATTTTCAGTCTCCAGGATACCAAGAAACAGAAAATGTCACTGATGACCAGTACTGCTCATCTGAATGTGACACTTTCTGTACAGTCCTTGGCCCATTGTTCTTTGCTAGAGTTTAAAGAGAAGAGGATTCCATTTACTTTAAAGCCTTCTACTGCAAAACTGGGAACTCAGCAAGTGACACAGAGAAAACTTTGGAAGTCTATAAAAAGAACCAACAAACCAATCAACTACAGTGCCCCTTATTCTATTAATTTTATTGTTCAAGAACTGAGGAGAAACTGGCACGCACAGAAATTCTAGACTGGAGAGTAGAAGAGGATGTATGGAGTACGACTCTTAGATATATTAAAAGTTGACCTCATATACTACTGGGGACTCTAATAAAAGGGAGACTACATGAAGGAAAAGTCATCAAGTCACAAGAAGTTTGGGTACTGATAAGAAATTAATCCTTTTAGGGCTACCCATATTTAAGAGGGCTTCACAGGTGGCTCAGTGGTAAAGAATCTGCCTTGCCAGTGCAGAAGAGGCAAGAGATGCAGGTTCAATCCCTGAGTCAGGAAGATTCCCTGGAGAAGGAAATGGAAACCCACTCCAGCATTCTTGCCTGGGAAATTCCCTTGCTTTCTCTGAAATAAAGATAATTACACCATGTAGGAGATAACGTGTAAAAGTATGGTATTCTTGGAAGAACAATGTTAAAAGAGTCCAGTCATGAGCAACTCAAGAGTGCTCCCCAACCTTTCTCATCTCACAAGACACATAAAGTTAATGATCGTGTTGACAAGGCACAATAGGTATGGGGTTGCTCCAGCTGCAAGCTGCCATCCTGAGGACTGACAGCATAAATTTCTCAGATATATTATGAAGCTATTCACATGGGAGGGCTTCTCTGGTGAATAAGTGGTAAAGAATCCACCTGCCAATGCAGGAGACATGGGTTTGATCCCTGGATGGAGAAGATCCCCTGGAGGAGGCCATGGCAACCAACACCAGTATTCTTCTTGCCTAGAGAATCCCATGTACAGAGGAACCTGGAAGACTACGGTCCATAGAATCACAAGGAGTTGGACACGACTGAAGCAACTTAGCAGCAGCAGCAGCAGAGCCACTCAGCACACACACATGCATTCACATGGGAAGCTTTGCTGTACAGCAGAGGACATTAACCTTTCTTGTGCCTTTGAGTGTGTTAGTCGCTCAGTCATAGCTGACTCTATGCAACCCCATGAACTGGGACCCACCAGGCTTCTCTGTCCATGGAATTTTCCAGGCTAGAATACCAGAGTGGGTTTCCATTCCCTTCTCCAGGTCTTTGTGCCTTGCACCCCTTTCTACCTGGTGATGCATATGGATCCCATCTCAGAATAATATTTTTAAATGCATAAAATAAAATTCATGAGATTAAAAAGGAAACTGTTTATTAAAATACAGTTTAAAATATTTAAAAGTCAAATGTATGATATAGCCTTTTTTATTAAAACAGGAAATAAGAAGACCTAGTGACAAGTCTAGTAACTGACATAATTTCAAAGTACCTGTGACAGCAGGTAATATCTGCAACAATCACACTGTGATGATATCAAAACATTCGTTATTTGTATGAAAGACAAAATCACGAGTGTTGCTAATATAACAATGTTTTGTCTTGTAACTTAAATTCACAGTTGAAGGATATGCCAACTTTGAGTCAGAAGTGAGAAGAAATAAGCAGGAAATTTTTTTTGAATCCCACAAATTCCTTGATTTTTCTCTGTCAATCTAATGCTGAACCCTGCTTTAAAAGAAGAAAAGTACAGGAAAAACTCAGCATTCAAAAAACTAAGATCATGGCATCTGGTCCCATCACTTCACAGCAAACAGATGAGGAAACAATGGAAACAGTGACAGACTTTATTTTCTTTGGCTCCAAAATCACTGTAAACGGTGACTACAGCCATGAAATTAAAAGACGCTTGTTCCTTAGAAGAAAAGCTATGACAAACCTAGACAGAGTATTAAAAGCAGAGACATCACTTGCTGACAAAGGTCCCTATAAGCCAAAGCTATCGTTTTTCCAATAGTCATGTACGAACATGAGAGTTGAACCATAAAGAAGGTTGAGCACCAAAGAACTGATGCTTTTGAACTGTGGTGTTAGAGACGACTCTTGAGAGTCCCTTGGACTGCAAGGAGATCAAACAAGTCAATCCTAAAGGAAATCAGTCCTGAATTTTCATTGGAAGGACTGATGCTAAGCTGAACCTACAATACTTTGGCCACCTGATGCAAAGAACTGACTCGTTAGAAAAGACCCTGATGTTGGAAAGATTGAAGGCAGGAGGAGAAGGGGATGACAGAGGATGAGATGGCTGGATAGCATCACCAATTCAACGGACACGAGTTTGAGCAAGCTCCAGGAGCTGATGATGGACAGGGGAGCCTGGCGTGCTGCAGTCCATGGGGTCAGAAAGAGTTGGACATGACTGAGTGACTAGACTAAACTGAACTGAACTGACTGATGGTACACACCAGAGGTTTGCGCACAGGCAGAAAAGCACCGTGAAATGCAGCCAAAGGTATGAGGTGAATGTGGCTGGCTCCAGCCAGTCCTCTCTGTCACAGTTAAAGACAGGAAGCAGTCTCCACAGCTCAGAATGAAAATGGGCAATTATTTGCTAATTTTAGCAATATTCAGTCAATAAAGTCATCCAATCTCCAAAGTAAAATACTTTGACATATTTTTTTATCATTTAAACAACAAATTCTTCCCATAGAAATTAAGGCTATATTAGTTAATCCATATTGTTATAGAAATTGGTATTTTTAAAAACCCTAAAAATCTTCTGGTTAAGACTGTAAGGAAATTCAAGCATTTAAAATTGTTATCCACATACCTCAAATACACAGCACTCAAAAGTGTAACAATACTTCACACATACACTCCTCCTCCTCCTCAAATAATACCCTCCTCAAATAATTACCCTCCTCCTCAAATAATTACCCTCCTCCTCAAATAATATTCTAGAAGCATCTTATATGATTATTCTCTTAGAGATGACTGAATTCTCTGGTTAGCCTTCTGGGCCATGATGTTTAATCCAGAAGATGGTTAAATTCCTTAGTATGTAAGTTAATAAAAAAAAAAATACGGAATAAATATGGGAACACTAGGAAAACAAGACACTCATAAATGAAATTTATTTTTAAATTGTGCCAGAAAGATCAGACTTACCAATGAGGAAAGGGAATTCATTAAATGTTAAATATTTCATCTCAGTAAAGCACATGTAACAACATTTAACATACTTTTGTGTGAGATCATATGAACTAATTTTGCAACCAAAAGCAGACACCTGAGTAGAAAACTGTCTGAAAAAATAATAATAACTTATAAAAGTGCTAATTGGAGGAAAGCACTTAATACTATGCTGCCTAGCCAAAGAAAATGAGATCTTTTCCAATTACTTCAATCCTCTGACATAAAGGTTTTTGTGTTATTTTGTTCTTAATTCATCATGAAGAAGACTAATCAGGAGGCAGGCGGAAGCTTCTGTGTGAAAGTTGCACCTGAAATCACATCCTTTTTTTTTCCAGATATCTCTCCCCTTTCTGGACTACACAGGTCTCCCTTCCTGTTGTTCCAAGTACAAATAAACATCTCCAACTCAGTTCTTGGCTCCCTGACCAATGGTGTGACCTTGAGTAGTTAGTTTTTTCTGACTCTCAGTTTCTTCAAATATAATGTAGGTGTAATTCATAGAACAAATGTGAAAACCAAGATAGACAATCCATGGCTAGTTGTTAGTTCTAAGCCTGGCAGAGAGTAATAATACATAAATAATTCAGTGATGGTCTTTAACTGATCCATCCAACTGATTGAATAATATTTCATACTGTGTGAAGAAAGGACAGTTGAATTTTTTATACTGTGGAATGCCTTCTACCAGCTTAGGAATCTATTTTGTTCTCCATATATTTTGTGAGATATATTTACCAACAGTGTGCCAATGCTGTGCCAGTTTTTACACACCAAAATTGTTAGAAGTAAAATTGTAACTTCAACTATGAGTAGTTCATATTATGCCTGGGACTAAGTCATCTGCCTTGAAACAACATAAAGAAAAATAACATCCACCTAGAGAGCAGGATAGGATGCATTGCTTCTATTAGTGAGAATAAATAAAAACTTGGTGGTTGCTGTACTTTGAAATCCAAAGGACATGAGCTTAGCCTGGGGATTTCCAAAATAATAATTTTTTTAAATAATAGTGATCTTTAAAACTAGGGAAATGATTAAAAATCCATCTCCTTTATTCAGCCCATTCAAACACAATATCTATAAAAGCTTTGTGTTGTGGTAATAATCCCTTACTATTTCCCCTCTCTACTTGGTCTTTTCATTTATTCATTTCCCATTATTCGTAAAATTGAAATAAAAAGAGAATGAATGTTTTAACGTCACTTTCCATTCTGGAGCTTTGCTAATGTCTTCTAAGTGCACTTTAGTGCTGTTTAATTTGTATCTAGAGGTAGCACACTTTCACTGCACGGTTGGCTCATTCCTCTAGATAGAAGCAATTAGCTGGGCCAGCCAAATCCTCCACCTGGCCACAATCAGCATATGCACGGCACCAGGAGAAAACAGAAGACTGAGTGTTGCTTAGGGCTGCTTCCTTTGGTAGCTAAAGTCCCCACTTTCTCCTGTGTGCCTATGGTAGAGAAGGCATATTTATGGAACTCAGATCATCCCTGATCCAATCCCAGCAGACAATAAACACAGTTGTATTCCTCTTCTGATATTTTAAACCCAAACACAGCGCTATTGCTATTTAGAAGCTATTGCACTAATAAAACCAGCTTCCCGCCTAGCTCAGTCAGTAAGTAAGCTGCATGCAATGCAGGAGACTCAGGTTTGATTCCTGAGTTGTTAAGATCCCCTGGAGAAGGAAATGACAGCCCACTCCAGTATTCTTGCCTGGAGAATCTCAGGGACAGAGGAGCCTGGCAGACTACAGTCCATAGGTTCGCAAGAGTCGGACATGACTTAGCGACTAAACCACCACCAACAGGGAAGCTCTTATCTTCCTAAGCAATACTCAAAACTCGAAGACATTAGGGAAAATACGGAAAGATTTGATACAATAAAAATTAAAATTTCTGAATGACAAGAGGCAGCTGACCAAAAAAAAGTATTTTAAGCACTAACAAAGGGCTTCCCAGGTGGCTCAGTGGTAATGAATCTGCCTGCCACTGCAGGAGACTCAGGAGACAGGAATTCAATCCCCGGGTTAGGAAGATCCTCTGGAGAAAGAAGTAGCAACCCACTCCAGCATTCTTGCCTGGGAAAGCCCATGGACCAAGGAGCCTGGTGGGGGACTGAGGAGCCTGGTGGGGCTACAGTCCATGGGATCACAGAGAGGTGAACACTACTGACCACGTGCAAACACGTGTACTAACAAACAGAGAATCTTTAAGTTGCACTTACTCATTTGACATTGGTTGATATCCTGATGTGTTTTTAATACCACCAAGCAATGTTCTGTGACACCAGCTGGGTATCCTACAATTTAACTCAGTTCTAACTGTCTATCTGGAGATCGCATCAGACCCTACAGGTTAAGGGTTCAGTCCCACAAGACTTACCCACTCCACCACCCACTCACTTCAGATGCCAATCACAAATCCAGGTTGTTACTGTGTTTCTGATCGGCCAGCTGTAGACCAGAGGTTCCCATCGCCCCTCTTTTGAATTCAATTAGTTTTCTAGAGTGGTTCAAAGATCTCAGAGAAACATTTTGTGTACTAATTTCAGTTCAGTTCAGTCACTCAGTGGTGTCCAACTCTTTGTGACCCCATGAATCACAGCACGCCAGGCCTCCCTGTCCATCACCAACTCCCAGAGTTCACTCAGACTCACGTCCATCAAGTCGGTGATGCCATCCAGACATCTCATCCTCTGTCATCCCCTTTTCCTCCTGCCCCCAGTCTCTCCCAGCATCAGAGTCTTTGCCAATGAGTCAACTTTTCGCATGAGGTGGCTAAAGTACTGGAGTTTCAGCTTTAGCATCATTCCTTCCAAAGAAATCCCAGGGCTGAGCTCCTTCAGAATGGACTGGTTGGATCTCCTTGCAGTCCATGGGACTCTCAAGAATCTTCTCCAACACCACAGTTCAAAAGCATCAATTCTTCTGGGCTCAGCTTTCTTCACAGTCCAACTCTCACATCCATACATGACCACTGGAAAAACCATAGCCTTGACTAGACGGACCTTTGTTGACAAAGTAATGTCTCTGCTTTTTAATATGCTATCTAGGTTAGTCATAACTTTTCTTCCAAGGAGTAAGCCTCTTTTAATTTCATGGCTACAATCACCATCAGCAGTGATTTTGGAGCCCCCAAAAATAAAGTCTGACACTGTTTCTACTGTTTCCCCATCTATTTCCCATGAAGTGATGGGACCAGATGCCATGATCTTCGTTTTCTGAATGTTGAGCTTTAAGCCAACTTTTTCACTCTCCTCTTTCACTTTCAAGAGGCTCTTTAGTTCTTCTTCACTTACTGCCATAAGGGTGGTGTCATCTGCATATCTGAGGTTATTGATAGTTCTCCCTGCAATCTTGATTCCAGCTTGTACTTCTTCCAGCCCAGCATTTCTCATGATGTACTCTGTGCTGCTGCTACTGCTAAGTTGTTTCAGTTGTGTCTGACTCTATGCGACCCCATAGACGGCAGCCCACCAGGCTCCCCCATCCCTGGGATTCTCCAGGCAAGAACACTGGAGTGGGTTGCCATTTCCTTCTCCAATGCATGAAAGCGAAAAATGAAAGTGAAGTCACTCAGTCGTGTCCGACTCTTAGCGACCCCATGGACTGCAGCCCACCAGGCTCCTCCATCCATGGGATTTTCCAGGCAAGAGTACTGGAGTGGGGTGCCATTGCCTTCTCTGATGATGTACTCTGCATATAAGTTAAATAAGCAGGGTGATAATATACAGCCTTGAAGGACTCCTTTTCCCATTTGGAACAAGTCTGTTGTTCCATGTTGCTTCCTGACCTGCATATAGGTTTCTCCAGAGGCAGGTCAGGTGGTGTGATATTCTCATCTCTTTCAGAATTTTTCACAGTTTATTGTGATCCACACAGTCAAAGGCTTTGGCATAGTTTACTGCTTTATTATAAAATGATATAGCTCAGGAACAGCCAGGTGGAAGACATGCATAGAAAAGGGGCTGGAAGCTTCCATGCTCTCTGGGTGCACCACTCTCCCTGAATCTGCATGTGTTCACCAACCTAGAATCCTCCCAGAACTCCATCCTCTTGGGACTTTAGGAAGACTTCATTACACAAGCACAATTGATTAATCACTGGCCATTGGTGTGATTGATTCAACCTCCATTCCCCTCCCCACCCCCAGGTCAGGCAAGTGAACAGAAAGTTCCAACCATCTACTTACATGGTTAGTTTACCTGGTAACCAGCTCCCATTCTTATGTGCTTTCCAAAAGTCACCTCATTAACATTCACTCAGATGTGGTTGAAAGGGGTTTGTTATGAATATCCAGACACCTTTATGGCTGTCATCACTCAGGAAATTCCAAGGGTTTTTTAGGAGCTCTGTGCCAGGAATAGAGACGAAGACTAAATATTTCTTATTATAAATTATAGTACTGGAGCTCAATGATTTTTAATGCTATATAAGAAAAGTTAGGAAAAAACAAGAGTGACCCAGGTATGGCTCAACCAGTATTATGGATGTCCACGCTTTGGAAAATGTAGGATAGATGTTGGACTAAGGTGAGATTGTCTTTGGAGGGTTCCTGGACTACTCTATATCCCTGTGTACTAGGATTTAATACATTTGAAGTATAACTTGATATATGCCTGTGTTGAAAATGGATTTTCTCTTAGATGATAGCTTCATTAGTTTCTAGGCATTCTTCTCAAAACTTAGGGAAGCATTTTCTAGATTATAAGAAGTTTCACTCCCTAGATGTCATCTGATGAGTGCTCATTTTGAGGCAGAGAAGTATAAATTTAAAAATTAAATCATTTTTTATCTGGGTATTAATCCAGGAACCTGGTACCCAAGTCATTTTTTAACTAAGTATCTATTGAGTCCCACTTGACTGAAGCAAACATTGAGCATCTTGTGCAAGATCAATAGTGTAAAGAAATGTGCAAGAATTTTAGATCAATAGAACACAGCACCACATTTTTATTCTGTATGAAATGCTTGTAATTAATCTTGCATTTTTATTTTTGAACAATATTTATATCTTTCTCCTCAGGTTTCAATAAGAGACATGGAGTTCAAAAGGCCTTATCTGAGGGGCCTTGGAACTTTCACTTTAGAGAATGATTATTCTTGTCCTTGGTCATATTTTGCCTGATCTTAGAAGTTGCTCAATGCCAAACTCATAGGTGATTCAGGAAAAATGTTGACCAGGCTATTATACCAAAGAGCTGAAAGGAAACCCCACGTTTGGGAACGCATGTAAGAATTAAAGATTTTAAAATTAAAAAAAAAAAAGTAACTAAAAGTTGCAAATTTCTCCTTCCAAAGCAATTTAACTCTCCTTTTTTAATTAGTTGGAAAAATCATTTGCTAAATAGGTTCTTTCTTTAGTATGTACAGTTTAAAATGCTGTTCACAGTTGTAATCGAGATCCCTGGTTCAGTGTCTAGCGTATGGAAGATGGTCACATAAATATCTGCAAAAATAATGAGATACTAGTTTAGTGACTAGATGAATGAATGAATAAATCACCATAGCATGAGTCTTATTCTATCACTAATAATTTAGCAGAAATGTCCTAATAAGTGTTATTGCTAACATTATTTAAACATTCACCATCATCACATCTTCCTTATTCATATCATCAAAAATGTGCAAATGGAAAACTGGACTCTAGATTGCTCTGCAGTTGTAAGAAGACAGGGAACAGAGAAAATCAAGGTTGGGGAAATTTTCCAACCTCTTAACTTCTTTGGCAAATTAATAAACTATCCCTCACGTTGTTCTGGATCTGAAAAGATTTTAAAATAAACAACTTTTTTCTCTTGGCCCCTTTAAGAATCGATTTAAATCCCAGTTGTCAAATGTGAAATGTCCTTCAACTGCAAAAGGACAAAAAAGGAGGCAATGAAATGATACATTCAAGAACACAGTTTTAAAGAATTAGATTGCTACGTTGCCTCAGAGCAATCTGGAAATGACAATTGCTAGGCTTTTTGGTGGTATTAGCAGAGTAGTAAATATAATGTATATGTCATTTTTATTTCAGACAGGAAGACTGGAGGTAGTTACTAGTGAATGACAGTAAATTGTACCAGATGCCAAATAAATTTTAACAGCCTTTTAGCTGCACTTCTCATATTCACATGCTCATTAGTATTTTAATTTTTAGGTATATTACTCAAGGTTTCAATACAACCCCATGTAAAAAAGAAAATTGCAAAGATGTCAATAGAACATCCCTGCTCTTGAGACAAGAATCCATAGTTCAATCAAGAAATTATTCTGTGTCTACCCAAGAGAAATGAAAAAAATATATCAACACAAACTTATATGTGAATGTTCTTATTCATATAACAAAATAGAACAAACAACCCAAATACCCATGAACTGGTAAATGGATAAACAAAATGTGGTCCATCCAGACAATGAAATATTATTTGGCAATTAAAAGGAATGAAGTCAGTAAAGAATCCACCTGCAAGGCAAGAGACCACCTGCAGTATAAGAGACTCAGATTCAATTTCTGGGTCTGGAAGATCCTCTGGAGAAGGAAATGGCAATACACTCCAGTGGAGAGAGAAGCTTGGCAGGCTATAGCCCATCCAGTCGCAGAGTTGGGCATGACAGTGACTAAACCACCCCCTCTGATAAATACTACAACATGGATGAACATCAAGAAATATTATGCTAAATGAAATAACCCAGGTGGAAAAGATCATTTATTATAGCATTCAATTTATATAAAATGCCCAGAAAAAGAAAATCGCTGGAAATAGACAGCAAATTAGTGACTGCTTGGAGCCAGAAATGGGAGCAGTGATTACCTGCACATGAACCTGAGAGAACGATCTGGGGTAATAAAAAGGTCCTAAAATTTGGATTTCAGCGATAGTTACACAACTCTATAAGTTTACATCCTCACTGGTTCCTCAGCAATCCTCAGGAATGCAGATTTTACACAACCTGTCAGGAATGTGCTTTCAGGCCTTAGGGTTGATGCTGTAAAGGATTGAGACTCCGGACGATGTTAGAATGAGTACATGTACTTTGTACCTTCACCTCTCCAAAGACCCAGACAATCACTCCCAACTGCCTGCTGCATATCTCTACTTGGACAACATGTTGGCAGTGCAGATTTGTATGCTATATTTCATCAAAACTAAATTGCCATCAGTTACAAACTAAACTATTGCTTTATATAATCACATTGGTGTGATCACTCACCTAGAGCCAGATATCCTGGAATGTGAAGTCAAGTGGGCCTTAGGAAGCATCACTACAAACAAAGTTAGTGGAGGTGATGGAATTCCAGTTGAGCTATTTCAATCCTGAAAGATGATGCTGTGAAAGTGCTGCACTCATTATGCCAGAAAATTTGGAAAACTCAGCAATGGCCACAGTACTGGAAAAGGTCACTTCATTCCAATCCCAAGGAAACGCAATGCCAAAGAATGTTCAAAGTACCACACAATTGCACTCATCTCACATGCTAGCAAAGTAATGCTCAAAATTATCCAAGCCAGGCTTCAACAATACGTGAACCATGAACTTCCAGATGCTCAAGCTAGATTTAGAAAAGGCAGAGGAACCAGAGATCAAATTGCCAACATCCATTGGACCACCAAAAAAGCAAGAGAGTTCCAGAAAAACATCTACTTCTGCTTTATTTACTATGCCAAAGCCTTTGACTGTGTGGATCAAAACACACTGTGGAAAATTCTTAAGAAGATGGGACTACCAGACCACCTGACCTGCCTCCTGAGAAATCTGTATGCAGGTCAGGAAGTAACAGAACTGGACATGGAACAACAGACATTCCAAATCAGAAAAGGAGTACGTCAAGGCTATATATTGTCACCTGGCTTATTTAACTTATATTCAGAGTACGTCATGCAAAATGCCAGACTGGATGAAGCACAAGCTGGAATCAAGACTGCCAGGAGAAATATCAATAACCTCAGATATGCAGATGATATGGCAGAAAGCAAAGAAGAACTAAAGAGCCTCTTGCTGAAAGTGAAAGAGGAGAGTGAAAAAGTTGGCTTAAAGCTCAAATTCAGAAAACTAAGATCATGGCATCCAGTCCCATCACTTCATGGCAAATAGATGGGAAAACAATGGAAACAGTGACAGACTTTATTTTGGGGGACTCCAAAATCACTGCAGATGGTGACAGGAGCCATGAAATTAAAAGACACATGCTCCTTGGAAGGAAAGTTACGGCCAAGCTAGACAGCATATTAAAAAGCAGAGACATTACTTTGCCAACAAAGGTCCATCTAGTCAAAGCTATGGCTTTTACAGTAGTCATGTATGGATATGAGAGTTGGACTATAAAGAAAGCTGAGCACCGAAGAATCAATGCTTTTGAACTGTGGTGTTGGAGAAGACTCTTGAGAGTCCCTTGGACTGCAAGGAGATTCAACCAGTCCATCCTAAAGGAGATCAGTCCTGGGTGTTCATTGGAAGGACTGATGCTAAAGCTGAAACTCCAATACTTTGGCCACCTGATTCAAAGAGCTGACTCATTTGAAAAGACCCTGATGCTGGGAAAGATTAAAGGCAGGAGGAGAAGGGGATGACAGAGGATGAGATGGTTGGAAGGCATCACCAGCTCGATGGACATGAGTTTGAGTAAGCTCCGGGAGTTGGTGATGGACAGGGAAGCATGGAGTGCTGCAGTCCATGGAGTCATAAAGAGTCAGATATGACTGAGTCACTGAACTGAACTGAAATGAACTGAAAAAAAAAAAGTCACACATTTGATTACAATTTGCTATTCATTGTAAGAATCAGAGCAAATTGATACACATTAAAATGGGGAAGGGGACAGTCTGTTTGGATTCGATAAACTGTGAGATGGAGGTGAAGAATTTCCTCAGCTGGACTTCAGTAAGGAAGCTATTTCAGAGACTTCCCTGGTAGCCCAGTGGCTAAGACTGTATGTTCCCAATACAGAGGGCCTGAGTTCGATTCCCAGTCAGGGAACTAGATCCTACATACCACAACTAAGAGTTCACATGCTGCAACTAAAGATCTCACACAATGCAACTAAGACCCAGAACAGCCAAATAAATAAACTTTTTTTTTTAATGGATCTATTTCAAGCAGCTGGCAGAGCACAAGCAAGGGCACAGATGTTTGAAAATGCTTAGTGCATTTGGGCAACTATAGCGCCTGGAAAGACCAAAACCAACTTGAAACAGTCTGTTATTAAAAGGTCTGAGCAACTAACCAAGCAGGTTTTCAATAATTACCTGCATTCCTCTACCTCTGAAATACCCTCAACATTCGCATTCAAACTCTCACTGAAGCACAATCTCACTTCAAATTAAGAAACACTGTTCAGTCTTGAACCACCCTCTTTTAAATCACCTAGTGAGCAGCTACACGTTTTTAAGAATTCTATAGCTTAGAAATCAGCAAATTATACTGGTTCTTTAAAATTCTAAACAGATACCAGGGAAGAAGCTACATAAACACAATATGGTTTTAAAACACATTCCTTTAAAAATATGTGTGAAATGTAAAATTAAGCAATATAAATAAGAAGGATACCTGCAGCTTGCACAGATTTTTCCTAACAGTATTAGGTAGACAGAAGTCCAGCACATGTTACAGGGAACTTTCAAGGGTGTGTGTGTGTGTGTGTGTGTGTGTGTGTGTGTGTGTGTGTGTGTGTGTGACTCAATGTCTTACTCTTTGCAAGTAAATAGCTATTCCCTTCTCCAGGGGATCTTCCCAACCCAGGGATCAATCCCTGGTCTCCTGCATTACAAGCAGATTCTTTACCACTGAGCCACCAGGGAAGCCCAACATCAAGGATAACAAAAGTCGTTTAATTGGATCACAAAGAGGCAAGAATTTAGCAAAGAATGTGTCCCTCTTCTTTACTTCACTCTGTGGAGGTGAAAGTGAAGTCGCTCAGTTGTGTCTGACCCTTTGAGACCCTGTGGACTGTGGCCCACCAGGCTCCTCTGTCCATGGGATTCTCTAGGCAAGAATACTGGAGTGGGTTGCCATTTCCTTCTCCAGGGGATCTTCCTGACCCAGGGATTGAACCCGGTCTCCTGCCTTGCAGGCAGACACTTTAACCTCTGAGCCACCAGGGAAGCTCTTGTGGAGGTAGTATCATAACCAAAACAGAAAGAAGTTAGCAGTACTCAGCTCCTAGCTGCCCCTGCCCCAGCCTGTCTTCACTTGGAAAGGGCAGAAGAAATTAAGCCCAAGAAATGTGGGGAACAGTGAGAAAGCATCCGTCCATTTACTGCGGTCATGGGCTCCAGGCCCAGCTGGACTGTGCCAGGGAACTCAGATTTCCCTAGGGGATGGGAAGTGCTTGCAGATTGTTCAGTGCTTGTTCAGAAGAAACAAACACTAAGGAACTTGAAAGAACTCAAGGTATTTCTAGTGAAGAAAAGCATCTCACTCAGTAATTGCCACCTTCTTTGTACTCAACTGCTGCTGCTTTCTAGTTTGTAACATCTCAGCTTCCACTTCTCAGGCCAAGTTTCAAGGTTTCTTTTGCCCTGGGTACAGTTGTTCTGGGGCTTCCCTGATGGCTCAGCAGAGAAGAACCTGCAATGCAGGAGACTTGGGAGACACAGGTTCAATCCCTGGGTCTGAAAGATCCCCTGGAGGAGGGCATGGCAACCCATTGCAGTATTCTTGCTTGGAGAAGCCCAGAGAGAGAGGGGCTGGTGAGCTACAGTCGATAGGGTCACAAAGAGTCAAACACGACTGATGTGACTTACATGCATGCACAGTTGTTCCACTCACTTCACCTCACAAAACCACAGCTGCCTACAAAGCCACCAACCTCTCTGCACTGCTCAGTTCCAGAAAAATAATCTACTGGAGCAAGCATTGTGCTCCAGGGCTGGCATGTAATAATCTCACTATCACTGATATTGTCTTGTGACTGAATGCTCGAATGAGTTCTCACAGATGCTGATGGAACCATCAAAAAGTCATGACTGATGTCTAATCTAAACATATTACACATATGCCTTCTTCCTGATTTGCCTCTTCATCTAGGTCTATAGTCTTACTAAAGCTCAGAAGCCTTAGCTTGACTTGGAAGTAAGCTCATCCATCAGTGGATCAGTGGTTCTCAACAGGGGAGGTTTAGTCCTGGATGGGGACATTTAGCAAAATCTGAAGACATTTTTAGCCGTCACAATGCAGAGGGCATAGGACTGGTTACTACTGACATCTAACTGGCAGAGTCCAGGAATGTTGCTAAGCAGACTAAAATGCACAGGATAGTCCTCAAACAGAGAATGACAACCCCAATCAAAAAAAATAAAAATAAAAATAAACCAGACTGGTTCTAAATAGGAAAAGGAGTACATCAAGGCTCTATATTGTCACCCTGCTTATTTAACTTATATGCAAAGTACATCATGAGAAACGCTGGGCTGGAAGAAGCACAAGCTGGAATCAAGATTGCCGGGAGAAATATCAATAACCTCACATATGCAGATGACACCACCCTTATGGCAGAAAGTGAAGAAGAACTAAAAAGCCTCTTGATGAAAGTGAAAGCTCAACATTCAGAAAACGAAGATCATGGCATCTGGTCCCGTCACTTCATGGGAAATAGATGGGGAAACAGAGGAAACAGTGTCAGATTTTATTTTGGAGGCTCCAAAATCACTGCAGACGGTGATTGCAACCAAAAATTAGAAGATGCTTATTGCCAACATCCGCTGGATCATGGGAAAAGCAAGAGAGTTCCAGAAAAACATCTATTTCTGCTTTATTGACTACGCCAAAGCCTTTGACTGTGTGGATCACAATAAACTGTGGAAAATTCTGAAAGAGATGGGAATAACAGACCACCTAACCTGCCTCTTGAGAAATCTGCATGCAGGTCAGGAAGCAACAGTGAGAACTGGACATGGAACAACAGACTGGTTCCAAATAGGAAAAGGAGCACGTCAAGGCTGTATATTGTCACCCTGCTTATTTAACTTATATGCAGAGTACATCATGAGAAACGCTAGACTGGAAGAAACACAAGCTGGAATCAAGATTGCCAGGAGAAATATCAATAACCTCAGATATGCAGATAATACCACCATTATGGCAGAAAGTGAAGAGGAACTAAAAAGCCTCTTGATGAAAGTAAAAGAGGAGAGTGAAAAGTTGGCTTAAAGCTCAACATTCAGAAAACGAAGATCATGGCATCCAGTCCCATCACTTCATGGGAAATAGATGGGGAAACAGTAGAAACAGTGTCAGACATTATTTGGGGGGGCTCCAAAATCACTGCAGATGGTGACTGCAGCCATGAAATTAAAAGACGCTTACTCCTTGGAAGGAAAGCTATGATCAACCTAGATAGTATACTCAAAAGCAGAGACATTACTTTGCCGACTAAGGTCTGTCTAGTCAAGGCTATGGTTTTTCCTGTGGTCATGTATGGATGTGAGAGTTGGACTGTGAAGAAGGCTGAGAGCCAAAGAATTGATGCTTTTGAACTGTGATGTTGGAGAAGACTCTTGAGAGGCCCTTGGTCTGCAAGGAGATCCAACCAGTCCATTCTGAAGGAGATCAGCCCTGGGATTTCCTTGGAAGGCATGATGCTAAAGCTGAAGCTCCAGTACTTTGGCCACCTCATGCGAAGAGTTGACTCATTGGAAAGACTCTGATGCTGGGAGGGATTGTGGGTAGGAGGAGAGGATGAGATGGCTGGATGGCATCACCAACTCGATGGATATGAGTCTGAGTGAACTCCAGGAGATGGTGATGGACAGGGAGGCCTGGCGTGCTGCAGTTCATGGGGTCGCAAAGAGTTGGACACGACTGAGTGACTGAACTGAACTGAATCAAAATGTCAATAATGCTAAGATTAAGAAACTTTGCAATAGTCCAACAAAATATCATTAATTCCATGACTCTATGCTCAGTTCTCATTTGTCATGTATTTTTGATGTGTTGACTACAGTGTGTGTTAGTCATGTCCAACCCTTTGCAACTAATGGACTGTATGTAGCCCACCATGCTCCTCTGTCCATGGGATTCTGCAGGCAAGAATACTAGAGTGGGTTGTCATTTCCTCCTCCAGGGGTTCTTCCCAACCCATGGATCAAACCCGCACCTCATGTGTTTCCTGCATTGCAGGCAGATTCTTTACCTGCTGAGCCATTGGGAAAGCCAGAGTTCCAGTACCTGCCTTTAAAGATTGAACAATAATATGAGCTAAAATATAAAACTGCTCAGTATACATACCATGCATACATTTAAACCATATTCAGAGATCACTGACATCAAATAAAATAATACATGCCAAAAACATTGCTCTTTTTTAATTCCCAGAATTCATGAAGCTATTAAGCTATGCATAAATCATTAACAATTCATTTAATAAGTGCATGAAAGAATAAAGTCCTGACAGCTTCCATAATTTTCACCTATGAACCTGTCTCTAGACTCTTTCTCAGCCCCTTTAAAGTCTTATCTACATTAAACATAACATCCCCTCCCATAAACAAGATGAATATATGGAGTCACTCTTTCACATCACCAGATTTGAGCCACACACCAGACCCTGCATGGCAGGAACGGACACTATATTCTGAATCTGCTTGATACCATTAAGGTAATCTCATGAGGGATTAATTTTTGTAAAATTTTCATTTGATGGACAAAAGGCTAATCTGAAATGAGGAAAAGAATGAGTTTTAAAATGGGTATGAGGGCTTCCTTGGAATTCCAGTAGTTAAGACTCTGCACTCCTAATGAAGGGCACACAGGTCTCATCCCTGGCCAGGGAACTAAGATCCTGCATGTTGCATGGGGCGGCCAAGAAAAAAATGTGGGTCAGTGACAGAGCTGATTCACTTTGCTGTACAGTAGAAACTAATGCAACATTGTAAAGAAATTACACTGCAATAAAAATTAGGTTTTTTTTAGAAAAGAAAGACTGGAAACAGAAAACAAGAGAAAAAGAGAGAGCTTTTTAAAAATCATCACAAAAAAAAAAATCATCTAGTCTTATGCCAAAAAATGTTAGGGAATAATTACTTCAACTATGCCCTTCTCTCAGCACCTGAAGCCCTGCCGTTGTCCACCATGTGTCACTTGGTCCTGTATCACTCTTGATCAACTTGTCAGTCGGTTACAATTTGCCATCAAACAAAACTTTTACCAACTGCTACCCTTATGCCCATTGGACTTAAACCAGCCACTCTTTCCCATATTTTATACTCTGGACTAAATTGTGCATGAAAATTACCTTTTATTGACTTTAGCAAGAGTCTTATATAAACAACCGAGGGCAGATTTCAACTGCCCACTGCCAAAACAGTCCTCTGTCCCATCTGTTGGATGCACATATCATTAAGACTTTTATTAGGCTCAGAAACAGAGAACTCATTTTATGTGTGAGCTAAAAATCTACAAAAGTCCTTGAAAAGCAGTTCTTACTCATCCTGGTAACCACTGCATATGAGCAAATGCTGCTAAAGAACAGGAAACAGGTATTAAAAGAATGATAGCACCAAACTGTAATTTCAGGTCTATAAATTCCTACTTTATATTAACTGCTCAAAGATAATATACCTGTTGTCCTTCCAAAATGGAGACTTTTTAAAATTTAGGGTTTGAAAAGAGATAAGAAAATTTCCTCAAAAACATTTAGAAAAACATCATTTCTTAAAGAAACCATGATGAAGGAAAGACACGGCGTAAGACTCACCAGCAGAAGAAATCAAGAACTTTCTTGGAAATGGAAACGTTATAAGAGGCTTAACCATTGGGAGCCCAGGGAGAAGTAATGATCTTTCACCAGAAGAAGAGAATAAAATCATGAAAGCCTAATATGGCTTTTTACAGTTCTGCTTACAATTACGCATTAAACAATTTACCCCTTGTGGATGAGTTCCTAAAGCCTGCTGAGATGTTGCAGTTGGAGAAATGAGTACATGCTGTTTTTTCTTCTGTTGAGGGTTATTTTTATTAAAACAAAAAACTTACAACAACTGAAAACAATTCATTTTTGCTGAATCTTACTCTTTCTAAGAAGACCGACAGCATGGGTGAACATTTGTCCAATGTTTGTGGTAAGTCCAACAATAAAAGACAATGGCTTATACATTCATGCCCAGTCAATGTCCTATGGGCTGGAATTCATAAAATAAAGGCAGCAGATGGCATACCTAAATTTAATTTGCTATTTGATTCATCCTTGTGTTACCACTCTGAAATGCAGGCACTGAATGTTTATCTAACACTGTCAGAAAACAC
Organism: Capra hircus; assembly: GCF_001704415.2. NCBI lineage: Eukaryota > Metazoa > Chordata > Mammalia > Artiodactyla > Bovidae > Capra > Capra hircus. The sequence continues at coordinate 118,978,016 of NC_030808.1, read as the reverse complement.
AAGACCATGCTTTGAGCAAGTTATCATGTAATCTGATGTTGGATCATCAATCCTGAGAATGAAAACTGCAGCCCATCCACAGAAGCACTCTCTTCAGATTAAGAGGGACCTGTCAACAGCCAATACTCCATGTATCAGAGATGGCATTTCATACGGTTTGGAATCACTACCAGAGACCATCAAAAGGAAGAATGTGCTTGGATTCTGTTGTTCTAATTTGACATTAAAGAGGATATTTTTGTGTGTTTCAGTCTTAGCTCCCAGTGCTCCATTAATGTGATCACTTTTCCTCATAGATTCTTCTCTTAAATACTGTGCTACTGCCCTGGATTGTCCATTAGTATGTATATACCAGACCAATATTCTACACCACCACAGTCTAAAATGAAAACCTCCTGAGTCTTATGTTACTGCTTCTGGCAGCTGTCAAAATAATTCCTGCTGACATCATGTTTAACAGACTTGCCTCCCAGTCAGATCAATGTTGGGGAGCAGCATGCAGTGCTGCAAAATTATGTCATTAATTGTGAAGCCAGTTCACCCCTGCTTGCATTTGGAGACCAAAACACTCTGAGGTTAAAAAAAAAAAAACTAAACAATCAAAGATTCTGGAATCTTCCTTTAAATCTCAACAAAGGTGTCAATTTAGCTATTTATAATTATTCTCAGAGTTCTTTGGAAGAATTTTGTTATTTAAAAGTATGGTAATATAGAAAGGAATGAGTTTGAGTTGGCTCTAAGTGAGGTGGATGAACCTAGAGCCTGTTATAGAGTGAAGTGAGAAAGAGAAAAACAAATATCACATATTAATGCGTACATATAGAATTTAGAAAAATGATACTAATGAGCCAATTTGCAGGGCAGGACTAGAGATGCAGACATAGAGAACAGACTTGCAGACACAGTAATGGAAGAAGAGGGGGTATGAATTGAAAGAGCAGCATTGAAACACATACATTATCATATATAAAACACCTAATGACAGGGAGGCCTGGTGTGCTGCAACTCATGGGGTCTCAAAGAGTCGGACATGACTGAGCAACTGAACTGAACTGAACTGAAATGGGAAGTTACTGTATAACACAGGGAGTTCAACCCAGTGCTCTGGGACAACATAGAGGGGTGGAAGGGAGGTTCAAGAAGGGAGGTCAAGAGGGAGGAGACATGTATTCTTATGGCTGATTCATGTTGTTGTATGGAAGAAACCAGTGCAACATTGTAAAATAATGTAAAACATTGTAAAACAATTATCCTCCATTAGAAATTTTAAAAAGTGAAAAAAAAGATTTTTAAAAAGTATGGCAATATAATACCTAGTCCTCCAAAGGGGCTAGAAAATAAGCCAATATTAAAATATACACATTCCTAAAGGGTGAAAATCCAAGTACTAACATTCATTGGACTGATCATCTTTTTGAGAACTCAAATGTTGACTTTCTCAAATGACTACAGGAGAATCTGTTGTTAACTTTTTCTCTCAAGTGTCAGCCTGAGTGGTTGCCATAGGATTTGCTTATAAAATTACCTCATAGTAATATAAAAGAAACACAAGAGTCTCAAAGACTGAGAATCTGGGAGCAGGAAAAACCAACCTGGTAGTCAGAACCAGATTGCCAAATGACAGCATTGGCTGTATTATCTGTGTGCCTGGCGGCTGCCCTTCCAAACTAATTTTAAAAATAAATTGAAATTGAACTGGAGCCATACAAAGTAGAACACAAACCTTTTTGAAGATTCAGATCAGGTAACAAGTAAACAGGTTGTCAGAGGATATTAACATTTTCTTTTTAGAATTGATTTTATGCTTTTATTTTTATACCCATATGGCATTTCATATTATTAACATTTGTTTACTAAAACCCTGGCCTTTCCTCCAAAGGTTTTAAGGAGTCTTAATGTTCTGTTACAGCATTTCAAGATAAAAATAGCTCTCCACTACTTTAAAAACTAGAATAAAACAAATATTTCTCATATTTGAATTAAAGGAATAATTGTACACCTTACAAGTTTGTTTCCTGTAAAGTAAACCTATTAATATGAAAATGCAAAAATTATTATTTATTAATGTAAAAATTCAAAATACCTGAGAATTTTCCCTAAAATCTATCAATGAATACACAAATCAAAGATCAAAATATTAAGGTGGTCTATAAGAATTAACAAAGATAAAGGTAGATGGAAAAACAGGTTGATTTCTTTGGCATCATTCCAATTTATCTCCCCACTCGTCTGATTAATTGCCCTCAGCAAGGAGCTAGAACCCAGTTATGCTGTTTTCTTAATTCCTGTTGATGGGGTGTTGACATAGGATAAAAAGAGAACCAACTGCCTTTTAACGAACCCATTCTTCATCAGCTAATCAATCATAACTTGTCCATTTTAATTATCTCCCAAATTCCAAATAGAGATATGCTTGCAGTTTCCAAATATTTTCATGATTAAAGATGTTTTCCTTGTTTCAATAGGAACTTTAATTTGATGAGTCAGGTGGTAAGATTTATGGGATGAAGTTGTCCTGTTTATCTCCCAGCTTTCAAAAATACTGGTCTGCAATTCAGTAACAAACAACACTCACATCAGAGATATGCAGACTATGCTCATTCACAATGATGAACATGTTTAAATACATAGATAAATACACCAACAGCAGTAGATGCTAGAAAGAAAAGCCTCCGAGCAAATGTTTACTAGCCTCCCTTTTCATATCTATAAAAAAGCAGTCTATTTGACTATTAAATATAATTACACAAAGCTAACAGGCCGTTGGTACACCTGGATAACATTTTCAGGTTTTACCCTCCTTGGATGAGGAAACAGTGGAAACAGTGTCAGACTTTATTTTGGGGGGCTCCAAAATCACTGCAGATGGTGATTGCAGCCATGAAATTAAAAGACGCTTACTCCTTGGAAGAAAAGTTATGACCAACCTAGATAGCATATTCAAAAGCAGAGACATTACTTTGCCAACAAAGGCCTGTCTTGTCAAGGCTATGGTTTTTCCAGTGGTCATGTATGGATGTGAGAGTTGGATTGTGAAGAAAGCTGAGCGCCGAAGAACTGATGCTTTGAACTGTGGTGTTGGAGAAGACTCTTGAGAGTCCCTTGGACTGCAAGGAGATCCAACCAGTCCATTCTGAAGCAGATCAGCTCTGGGATTTCTTCGGAGGGAATGATGCTGAAGCTGAAACTCCAGTACTTTGGCCACCTCATGCGAATAGTTGACTCATTGGAAAAGACCTTGATGCTGGGAGGGAGTGGGAGCAGGAGGAGAAGGGGACGACAGGCGATGAGATGGCTGGATGGCATCACTGACTCAATGGACATGAGTCTGAGTGAACTCTGGGAGTTGGTGATGGACAGGGACGCATGGCATGCTGCGATTCATGGGGTCTCAAACAGTCAAGCACAACTGAGTGACTTAACTGAAATGAACTGAACTGAACCCTCCTTGGAGCAATACCACAGACTGTCATCAATCAGTTATACTCCTCAAATTACAGGGAAATTTTAGCTGACTCAAACAACTGGACAGATCATTTAAGACAGAATTTCTCACTGAATTGACTATTTTGATTGGGTGCAAACAGAAACAAAACCTAACTCTTTTCAAAACTAGATTCCCATTTAGGGGCTTCCCTCTTCCATCACCTAAAATTCCACCACATTTAAAATATCAGAATTGAAGCAATAATGTCCCTCTTTCATAGTAAATTGTCTAGCAACTGATGGCAGAATATGGTGATGATGACGGCAATGATGATGATGATACAGGGTTTCTGAGCGAATAATTTTTATATAAAAATTCTCATATTCAGTATCCAATAGACACAAATAAATGTACAGAAGTACTTGTACTCCTCCAAGTCATTAGAATTGTTTTCTCTGATTTAACAGAAATTGCACATTCCCTGATTTCTCTCTCTTCCCTTATATCATCTGGTCCTTTAACAGTGAAAAGTCCTCTATTTAATCCTCACCCATCAGTTTGAGGTAGCACTCAAGTTGAGACAATGGTTTGCCCAGAATAATCAACTGACCCAATTGTAAAACCTTGTTTTTGTTGTTTAGTCGTTCAGTTGTATCAGACTCTTTGCAACCCCCATAGACTGTGGGCCTGCCAGGCTCCTCTGTCCATGGGATTTCCTAAGCAAGAATACTGGAGTGGGTTGCCATTCCCTTCTTGAGGGCATCTTCCCAACCCAAGGATCAAACCTGTGCCTCCTACACTGGCAGGTGGATTCTTTACAACTGAGCCACCTGGGAAGCCTGCCTTGTGAAACTTGGGTGAGCCTAACATCCATGACAATGTCATCCTCGAGGCAGGGTACTGTTCAGAAACCTAGAGAGTGCAGGTCCATCTCTCTTCTTCTTGGAGCTATCTCTCCTTAACTGAAGTTTTATATAGCTCCAAAATCAGTTATACTTCAATATGAAATTATACAATCAAATGTATATATATATATATATATATATATATATATATATATTTGTATATATTCACTGACACTTAAAACTTCCATGTAAAGAATATAACTTATGACCGAAGGTGGGTGTTCAAAACATAGCTGTAAACACTCTTCTAAATACATACTTGTCATTGTTTAGTCGCTAGGTTGTGTCCAACTCTTTGCAACCCCATGGACTATAACCCTCCAGGCTTCTTAGTCCACGGGATTTCCCAAGTGAGAATACTGAAGCGGATTGCCATTTCCTTCTCCAGGGGATCTTCCTGAGCCATGAATTGAACCCACAGCTCCTGTATTGTAGCCAAATTCTTTACCACTGGGCAACCACGGAATTTTGTAATTATACTGATAACGCTTAGCCAGTGAGCTTAACACTGAAGTCACAATAAACTTCTTAGCCTTGAACAAAAACAGACCATGAATCCATGAGCTAATGTGATTCTATTTGTGAACTTAGACTGGAGTTTCCCAAACTGTGTTCCTTAAACCACTGGTCCTAAGTGATGCTTTTGAGGAAAATGTTCCACATCCAAACACAATGGAATGTGGCAATAGTCCTAAATCTTCTAACTTGGCTGGACTGAGCCAACCTGGCACTCTACTGTGAGATAAGTTTGGGAAATGCTGCACATGAGTCCCTTTTTGATGATTTACAATACATGTTAAAAACTCTAAAAAGCCCTACACTAAAAGAATTTGTTTATTTTAGTTTAAAGCAAACACATTTAACCTTAGAACCCTTCCCTATTTAACACCAAGAGGTATGCTTGGGGAAGTTGTTCTCTAGAAAGCAAGACCTCACATAGGATGACTCATAACTCCACAGGGCAGTTAACAGAATCTCCAAAATCTCATGCTGTTAGATGAAACACAGACAGACACAAAGGTGTCCCTTGGCTTATTCATCACCAAAACTGTGTATAAAAAAGAATTTAAATATATAAACATGATACAGGAAGCAGGAATTTTAGTATCTCTGAAAGTTATTACAACTAACAAAAACAAATTTTAATTACTAACTGAAAATCCTAACTGCCCTCCACTTGGATTCACAAAGCATCAATTGAAATAAATTTTCTAGTATGTTTATCATCCCAAGTACAAGTCATCCACAAATGATTATGTCATTCTTTTTTAGCCATCCAGATCCAAACTTTTAAGTTTGGAGGCAGCTCTAACTAAGAAGCCAAGGGAGGCAGAGATCCTTCCAACTATCAAAGTTAAAAGGCAGACTTCCCCTCACCCAGTCCTCTTTCATAGCTAGGCACTGACCTATGACTTTGACTTGATATGGGATCTGGTGACAAACACAAATGACAACTGCTCAAGATCCATCCTGGAAAAGGCAGCAGCAGCAGCAGTGATAGTTTTATAAACATTTTAATTGGGCTTTATTCTAAGGTTCTGGAGGTGATCAAATGATAGCACATTCCATCATCCTGACCACAGAATTGCTTCAAGGATAGAGATGTACCAAGTTGGGCCACTGAGATTCATTTTGAAGATCTGTTAGATTTGGGGGGAAGAAGAAATTATCTTGCCATCAGCATTGTCAATCCATTAAGATGCTAACCTGGATCTATTTGAGGCATGGCCTTCCCTGGTGGCTCAGTCAGTAAAGAGTCTGTCTCCAATGCAGGAGACACAGGTTCAATCCCTGGTCAGGAAGATCCCCTGGGGAAGGAAATGGCAACCAACTCCAGTATTCCTGCCTGGAGAGTTTCATGGACAGAGGAGCCTGGCAGGCTCCATGGGGTCACAAGAGTTGGACATGACTGAAGCAACACACACATGCAGACTCCCTTCTTGGAGCCAATGGTGGAATTTACACAATAGCTAATATTTCCTGTTGTAACTGTACTATTGTCTCAGTGGAACAGTCAATACTGAAATTTAAGAAAGCTACCTGACTTTCTAAAACAGACACTGATAGTTTATGGAATTTCTTCAGCTTGTTAGGCCTGTTACCCTAGGGAGGCATGGCTGAGGTCAATACTATAGACTGGTTTCATCATATTACTGGGAGTCCCATTGAAATTAACCTTAAGTAAATGGCACATTAGGCAAACTGAATGGATTGGATCCCAGCCCCTGTCAACCAAATTAGTAAGAGTGACGAACAGAGTAGCATACTCATGGAAAAATTCAGCAGAAGTCAAGAGTGTATATAGGAATTGTTGAGAGACAAGTCTTCATGGATCCCTCTATTTCTGCATGTATTGAAACAGCTTTTACTTTGGACTATCTTTTCAAAGATGTTTGTATAGCAAACAGCTTAAGAGACAGAATGACATCTCCCTTTAGGGCAAATGAGAGTTCTGCTTGCAATTCAGGATATTAATGCTAATGTGTTCTCTGGGGCAAAAGCTAGGCAGATTTGCCAGTGGTTCCCTCATAAGGTTGAGAGTTTCCTAAATTTGGTATACCTCAACTGTGACACAGACCTGTGGACCCAACAGCCACTGGGGCTCATAGAACTGCAGAGTAAAAGAAATGAAACAAATATAAAGCTTATGCTGCCTGCTGTGCTTACATAATAAGGTCCTTTGATTCTGATCAAGGAGTTTATCTTCCACCAGCATCTATGAAACTGTAGCTGGATAATCTTTTATCTTGTAGGTAGGATAACATCTCAGACCCTTCACACTTTCTGACAAAGACCAAGATTAATAAACAGAGGTAACATGCTTGCAAATTGGAGGACTCAAAATTATATCAGCTCTTCCAAAATTGATCTATAGATCAATGCAGTACGAAGCAAAATTCCACAAAATTTTTCATAGAAATTGACAAGTTGACACTGATAGCCAAAGCAATCTTGAAAAAGAACTAACTTGGAGGATTTGTGCACTCTCTGATCTGAAGACTTACTATAATGTATAGTAATTAAAGACGTATTTCCATACAAATTGTGAAATTATTTGTTCTAGCTCTGTGAAAAATACCGTTGGTAGCTTGATAGGGATTGCATTGAATCTATAGATTGTTTTGGGTAGTATACTCATATTCACTATATTGATTCTTCTGATCCATGAACACAGTATGTTTCTCCATCTATTAGTGTCCTCTTTGATTTGTTTCACCAGTGTTTTATAGTTTTCTATATAAAGGTCTTTTATTCTTTTTGTTGCAATTTTGAGTGGAATTTTTTCCTTTCTATTTATTTTTTTTAATTGCTTAAAAATAAGTTCTGTGGTTTTTTTTTGTTTGTTTTTTTTTTAATTTTAAAATCTTTAATTCTTACATGCGTTCCCAAACATGAACCCCCCTCCCACCTCCCTCCCCATAACATCTCTCTGGGTCATCCCCATGCACCAGCTCCAAGCATGCTGTATCCTGCATCAGACATAGACTGGCGATTCAATTCTTACATGATAGTATACATGTTAGAATGTCATTCTCCCAAATCATCCCACCCTCTCCCTCTCCCTCTGAGTCCAAAAGTCCATTATACACATCTGTGTCTCTTTCCCTGTCTTGCATACAGGGTCGTCATTGCCATCTTCCTAAATTCCATATATATGTGTTAGTATACTGTATTGGTGTTTTTCTTTCTGGCTTACTTCACTCTGTATAATCAGCTCCAGTTTCATCCATCTCATCAGAACTGATAACTAAATAGACATTTCTCCAAAGAAGACATACGGATGGCTAACAAACACATGAAAAGATGCTCAACATCACTCATTATTAGAGAAATGCAAATCAAAACCACAATGAGGTACCACTTCACACCAGTCAGAATGGCTGTGATCCAAAAATCTGCAAGCAATACATGCTGGAGAGGGTGTGGAGAAAAGGGAACCCTCCTACACTGTTGGTGGGAATGCAAACTAGTACAGCCACTATGGAGAATAGTGTGGAGATTCCTTTAAAAATTGCAAATAGAACTACCTTATGACCCAGCAATCCCACTGCTGGGCATACACACTGAGGAAACCAGAATTGAAAGAGACACATGTACCCCAATGTTCATCGCAGCACTGTTTATAATACCTAGGACATGGAAACAACCTAGATGTCCATCAGCAGATGAATGGATAAGAAAGCCGTGGTACATATACACAATGGAGTATTACTCAGCCGTTAAAAAGAATTCATTTGTTTCCTTTCTATTTATTAGTGTCTCTAGTAATTTTCTGGTGGAGTCTTTAGGGTTTTCTATGTAGAAGATCATGTCATCTACAAACAGTGAGAGTTTTACTTCTTTTCCAATTTGGATTCCTTTTTTTTTTTTTCCTGCTCTGATTGCTGTGGCCAAAACTTCCAAAACTATGTTGAATAGTAGTGGCGAGCGTGGGCACCCTTGTCTTATTCCTGACTTCAGGGGAAATGCTTTCAATTTTTCGCCATTGAGGATAATGCTTGCTGGGGGGTTGTCATATATAGCTTTTATTATGTTGAGGTATGTTCCTTCTATTCCTGCTTTCTGGAGAGGTTTTTTTTTTTATCATAAATGGATGTTGAATTTTGTCAAAGGCTTTCTCTGCATCTATTGAGATAATCATATGGCTTTTATTTTCCAATTTGTTAATGTGGTGTATTACATTGATTGATTTGTGGATATTAAAGAATCCATCCCTAGGATAAAGCCCACTTGGTCATGATGCATGATCTTTTCAATGTGTTGTTGGATTCTGTTTGCTAGAATTTTGTCAAGGATTTTTGCATCTATGTTCATCAGTGATATTGGCCTGTAGTTTTCTTTCTTTGTGGCATCTTTGTCAGATTTTGGTATTAGGGTAGAATGAGTTTGGAAGTTTACCTTCCTCTGCAATTTTCTGGAAGAGTTTGAGTAGGATAGGTGTTAGCTCTTCTCTAAATTTTTGGTAGAATTTAGCTGTGAAGCCATCTGGTCCTTGGCTTTTGTTTGCTGGAAGATTTCTGATTACAGCATCAATTTCCGTGCTTGTGATGGGTCTGTTAAGATTTTCTATTTCTTCTTGGTTCAGTTTTGGAAAGTTGTGCTTTTCTAAGAATTTGTCCATTTCTTCCAAGTTGTCAATTTTATCGCATATAGTTGCTGATAGTAGCCTTTATGATCCTTTGTATTTCTGTGTTGTCTGTTGTGATCTCTCCATTTTCATTTCTAATTTTATTGATTTGATTTTTCTCCCTTTGTTTCTTGATGAGTTTGGCAAATGGTTTGTCAATTTTATTTATCTTCTCAAAGAACCACCTTTTGGCTTTGTTGATTTTTGCTATGGTCTCTTTTGTTTCTTTTGCATTTATTTCTGCCCTAATTTTTAAGATTTCTTTCCTTCTACTAACCCTGGGGTTCTTCATTTCTTCCTTTTCTAGTTGCTTTAGGTGTAGAGTTAGGTTATTTATTTGACTTTTTTCTTGTTTCTTGAGGTATGCCTGTATTGCTATGAACCTTCCCCGTAGCACTGCTTTTATAGTGTCCCACAGGTTTGGGGTTCTTGTGTTTTCATTTTCATTTGTTTCTATGCATATTTTGATTTCTTTTTTGATTTCTTCTGTGATTTGTTGATCATTCAGCAGCGTGTTGTTCAGCCTCCATATGTTGGAATTTTTAATAGTTTTTCTACTGTAATTGAGATCTAATTTTACTGCATTGTGGTCAGAAAAACAATCTTGAGAAAGAAGAGCAGAACTGGAGGAGTCAACTTGCCTGACTTCAGGCTCTACAACAAACCCACAGTCATCAAGACAGTATGGTACTGGCACAAAGACAGAAACATAGTTCAATGGAACAAAATAGAAAGCCCAGAGATAAATCCATGCACCTACGGATACCTTATCTTTGACAAAGGAGGCAAGAATATACAATGGAGAAAAGACAATCTCTTTAACAAGTGGTGCTGGGAAAACTGGTCAACCACTTGTACAAGAATGAAACTAGAACACTTTCTAACACCATACACGAAAATAAACTCAAAATGAATTAGAGATCTAAACATAAGACCAGAAACTATAAAACTCTTAGAGGATAATATAGACAAAACACTCTCCGACATAAATCACAGCAGGATCCTCTATGACCCACCTCCCAGAATATTGGAAATAAAAGCAAAAATAAACAAATGGGACCTAATTAAAATTAAAAGCCTCTGCACAAAAAGGAAATTATAAGCAAGGTGAAAAGACAGCCTTCAGAATGGGAGAAAATAATATCAAATGAAGCAACTGACAAAGAATTAATCTCAAAAATATACAAGCAACTCCTGCAGCTCAATTCCAGAAAAATAAACAACCCAATCAAAAAATAGGCCAAAGAACTAAATAGACATTTCTCCAAAGAAGACATACAGATGGCTAACAAACACATGAAAAGATGCTCAACATCACTCTTTATCAGAGAAATGCAAAGTAAAACACAATGAGGTATCATTTCATGCCAGTCAGAATGGGTGCTATCTAAAAGTCTACAAGCAATAAATGCTGGAGAGGGTGTGGAGAAAAGGGAACCCTCTTATACTGTCGGTGGGAACGTAAACTAGTACACCCACTATGGAGAACAGTGTGGAGAGAAAATTGCAGAGGAAGGTAAACTTCCAAACTCATTCTATGAGGCCACCATCACCCTAATACCAAAACCTGACAAAGATGTCACAAAAAAAGAAAACTACAGGCCAATATCACTGATGAAAATAGATGCAAAAATCCTCAACAAAATTCTAGCAATCAGAATCCAACAACACATTAAAAAGATCATACACCATGACCAAGTGGGCTTTATCCCAGGGATGCAAGGATTCTTCAATATCCGCAAATCAATCAATGTAATTCACCACATCAACAAATTGAAAAATAAAAACCATATGATTATCTCAATAGATGCAGAGAAGGCCTTTGACAAAATTCAACATCCATTTATGATAAAAACTCTCCAGAAAGCAGGAATAGAAGGAACATACCTCAACATAATAAAAGCTATATATGACAAACCCACAGCAAACATTATCCTCAATGGTGAAAAATTGAAAGCATTTCCCCTAAAGTCAGGAACAAGACAAGGGTGTCCACTTTCACCGCTACTATTCAACATAGTTCTGGAAGTTTTGGCCACAGCAATCAGAGCAGAAAAAGAAATCAAAGGAATCCAAATTGGAAAAGAAGAAGTAAAACTCTCATTGTTTGCAGATGACATGATCCTCTACATGGAAAACCCTAAAGACTCCACCAGAAAATTACTAGAGCTCATCATTGAATACAGTAAAATTGCAGGATATAAAATCAACACACAGAAATCCCTTGCATTCCTATACACTAATAATGAGAAAGTAGAAAAAGAAATTAAGGAAACAATTCCATTCACCATTGCAACAAAAAGAATAAAATACTTAGGAATATATCTACCTAAAGAAACTAAAGACCTATATATAGAAAACTATAAAACACTGATGAAAGAAATCAAAGAGGACACTAATAGATGGAGAAATATACCATGTTCATGGATCGGAAGAATCAATATAGTGAAAATGAGTATACTACCCAAAGCAATTTACAAATTCAATGCAATCCCTATCAAGCTACCAGCCACATTTTTCACAGAATTAGAACAAATAATTTCAAGATTTGTATGGAAATACAAAAAACCTCGAATAGCCAAAGCAATCTTGAGAAAGAAGAATGGAACTGGAGGGATCAACTTGCCTGACTGCAGGCTCTACTACAAAGCCACAGTCATCAAGACAGTATGGTACTGGCACAAAGACAGACATATAGATCAATGGAACAAAATACAAAGCCCAGAGATAAATCCACACACATATGGACACCTTATCTTTGACAAAGGAGGCAAGAATATACAATGGAGTAAAGACAATCTCTTTAACAAGTGGTGCTGGGAAAACTGGTCAACCACTTGTAAAAGAATGAAACGATCACTTTCTAACACCGCACACAAAAATAAACTCAAAATGGATTAAAGATCTAAATGTAAGACCAGAAACTATAAAACTCCTAGAGGAGAACATAGGCAAAACACTCTCAGACATAAATCACAGCAGGATCCTCTATGATCCACCTCCCAGAATTCTGGAAATAAAAGCAAAAATAAACAAATGGGATCTAATTAAAATTAAAAGCTTCTGCACAACAAAGGAAAATATAAGCAAGGTGAAAAGACAGCCTTCTGAATGGGAGAAAATAATAGCAAATGAAGCAACTGACAAACAACTAATCTCAAAAATATACAAGCAACTTCTGCAGCTCAATTCCAGAAAAATAAACAACCCAATCAATAATGGGCCAAAGAACTAAATAGACATTTCTCCAAAGAAGACATACAGATGGCTAACAAACACATGAAAAGATGCTCAACATCACTCATTATTAGAGAAATGCAAATCAAAACCACAATGAGGTACCACTTCACACCAGTCAGAATGTCTGTGATCCAAAAATCTGCAAGCAATACATGCTGAGGGTGTGGAGAAAAGGGAACCCTCCTACACTGTTGGTGGGAATGCAAACTAGTACAGCCACTATGGAGAACAGTGTGGAGATTCCTTAAAATATTGCAAATAGAACTACCTTATGACCCAGCAATCCCACTTCTGGGCATACACACTGAGGAAACCAGAATTGAAAGAGACACATGTACCCCAATGTTCATCGCAGCACTGTTTATAATAGCCAGGACATGGAAACAACCTAGATGTCCATCAGCAGATGAATGGATAAGAAAGCCGTGGTACATATACACAATGGAGTATTACTCAGCCGTTAAAAAGAATTCATTTGAATCAGTTCAGATGAGATGGATGAAACTGGAGCCGATTATACAGAGTGAAGTAAGCCAGGAAGAAAAACACCAATACAGTATACTAATGCATATATATGGAATTTAGAAAGATGGTAACTATAAAGCTGTATGTGAGACAGCAAAAGAGACACAGATGTATAGAACAGTCTTTTGGACTCTGCAGGAGAGAGCGAGGGTGGGATGATCTGGGAGAATGGCATTGAATCATGTATATTATCATATATGAAATGAATCACCAGTCCAGGTTTGATGCATGATACAGGGTGCCAGGGCTGGTGCACTGGGATGATCCAGAGGGATGGGGAACACATGTACACCCGTGGCAGATTCATGTCAATGTATGGCAAAACCAATACAATATTGTAAAGTAATTCACTTTCAATTAAAATAAATAAATTTATATTAAAATAAAGAAATAAAAATTTTTTAAAATAAAAACATTGTGATGGTTGTATGAAATTAGAGAAATACATCAGTGGAACACAATATGAAGTCCAGAAGTTACCCCACACATGTATGGCCAAATGAATTTGACAGACACCAACTGTAATTCAATGGGGAAAAAAAAAAGCCTTCTCAACAGTACTGTATCTACTGGTTATCATATTTTTTTTAATGTGTTGATCCACACTTTACATCATGCATAATGATCTAAACCACAAAACGCCTATAAGAAAACACAGGCAAATATGTTTGAGGTCTTGGGATAGCCAAAGATTTCTTGGGAAAATGTAAAAAACACAAATTATAAAAAAAATAATAATAATAGTAAAAAGGAAAACAGCCCATTTCTTTTAAAATGCAAAAGATTTCAATAGATGCTTCACAAAGAGGATTTACAAATGGCCAAAAAAATCCATGACAAGATGTTTAACTTCATCAGCATCAAGGAAATACAAATTAAAACCACAGTTAGATACCACTGCACACTCACTAAAATTATCAAAATTAAAGACTAATACTACCAAAACATTGGAGAGAGTGCAGAGTAACTGGATACTGGTGGACGCGTAAAATGATACAACCACTGAGGAAAAATGTTTGTCAGAATCTTAGAGTGTGAAACCATAACCTACGTTATTATTTAGCAGTTCCATTCTTAAATTAGGGGCTTTAAACAGTGGCAAAGTATCCGCCTGCCAATGCAGGAGATGTAAGAGACATGGGTTCAATCCCTGAGTTAGGAAGATCCCCTAAAGGAGGGCATGACAATCTACTCCAGTATTCTTGCCTGGAGAACCTCATAGACAGAGGAGCTTGTCCAGGGGGTTGCAAAAGAGTCGGACACAAGGAAAGTGACTGCACACAGCACATTCTTCAATAGCTATGTAACCTATCCCCCGCAAAATGAAAACACATGCCTACAGAAAGACTTGCATACAAGGTTTATTGCAGATTAACTCATAATAATACAAAATTGGAAACAATACAAATATCCACCAACAGGAAAATAAACTGTGATGTACAATAAAATATAACTTGCTAATAGAAAGGAAGAAAACAATAATAAAAACAAAACACTAATCACTTTCAAAAATAATATCATGAATGAAAGAAACCAGACACAAAGAAATATATACCATATGATCTCATTTATATCGTTTTAGTATAGACAAAATTAATGCATGAAGCTAGAAATAGGAACAGTGGTAGCCTGAGGGGAGTACAGAAATAGATTGAAAAGATGCTCAAAGGAACTTCTTAGGGTGATGAAAATATTCTATACCTTGACTGGGATACTGGGATATATATACATGGGTATATATATTTGTCAAAACTCACTAAACTTTATACTTATATCTATAGAATTTGTTGTATGTACTTCTCAAATTTCAAAAAATATTAAAGGCTACAAAATAAATTTTATTTAAAACTTCTTGGGACTTCCCTAATGGTTCAGTAGTAAACAAAAAATCCAATGAACTGAACTCATTCTTCCAATGAAGGGACATGGGTTGGATCTCTGGTCCAGGAAGATCCCACATGCTTCAGGGCAACTAAGCCTGTGCACCACAACTGAAGCTGGAGTGCCTACAGCCTGTGCTCCACAACAAGAGAGTAGCTGCAACTCGCTGCAACTAGAGAAAGCCTGCACACAGCAACAAAGACCCAATGTATTCAGAAATAATAAAATTAAAATAGTATTTTATTAAAAAAAAAGTAAAAAGCTCCTTTTCCTCCAGATATTCAAGGTCTGACATCCAAATTAGATAGGCTGAACTTCATATTATTTGCTCTGTTTCCACAGGTGTTGGGAGAGATAGACTTCTAGACTTTACACAGCTACCAAGGCAACAACGCTAGGAAAACCATTAATCAAGATCTGACAGTGCCTATTTGCAATCAGAACACAGAGAACACCCTGGATTATAAAAGCAGGTGAAACCTACCTAAAAGACCTAGTCAGGCACAATGCTGGCGTTCTTGATTCTCGTGACCGTGACCCTAGCATCTGCTCATCATCCTGGTGAGCACTTTGAAGGGTAAGTAGCCTACAGCTTAAATTAGCAAGTCCTTCCTTGTTAACCAAAAAATTTGAACACATTGCCCAATTTTAAATGTTCTCTTCTTCTGTATCTCATTGTTCAGTGACAAGGTGTTCCGTGTCCATGTTGAAGATGAAAATCACATCAGCTTACTCCATGAGTTGGCCAGCACCAGGCAGGTAAATGCCAATCTATGCTTATAGGTTTCCTATAACAATATTTTTAAAATCTTAGATTATTTTTTAAAATCTTAAGATTGCATTGTGATTCCGTTAAGGGGAAAATGACATGAAATATTAACTACTGCACTTTTGTAGCAAGAAATAAAAACTTGAAAAACATTTAGTGCCACCATGCCTTCTTTGTCTGTCTAAATTCGATTGCCATAAGCCCTACAGTATTATAAATCTAGGGTAACTTTTTAAAGAGCTGCCTGAGCATGACAACTGGATGAGTCAAAATTGTTGCAAAGGTCAAAGAACATCTAATGTATAGCAACTTCCCTTCTAAGTCAAAAGAGAAAAATGATCAACTTGGATATTACAGAAAAACTGGGCTTTGGTCCAACTTGAAAGTCATTTCCACATCCCATGTATCATCTGTTCTCTTTGATTTTCTTTCATTCCAAATCAAACAGCTTGAGTTTTCACGACCTTGACTCAGGCCCACTTAATGATAGGTCTTGAAGGGGGTAAAAATGATAAAAAGCCATGAGTGATTTTTATTTTACTATTAAGAAACCAAAATCTCTAGGCTACTTTATTTTTTAAAAAATTTACTGTATTATGGGATTAAAATTGACATTTTAAATTATATATATATAAGCGTATGTGTATATATATATTAGTGTATATATATATATTAGTGTATATATGTATGTGTGTATATATATATGTATTAGTGGCAGGAAGCTATTGTAGACCATTAATAGCTTACTTGATCCAATGTTGTCTTTTCATTAATATAAAAACCAAAACATTCTACCAGCTCCTAAGTATCTATCTATCCATCCATTATCTTTCTATAGTTATCATTTTAGCTTTTAAAATGTGAAGGGGAAAAAAAGGTAGAGAGTGTCATAAACTGAAACATTCAGAAGGTTAGATATGAAGGAGAATTTAAAGTCATCTATTGCATGCTTTTGAACTGTGGTGTTGGAGAAGACTCTTGAGAGGCCCTTGGACTGCAAGGAGATCCAACCAGTCCATTCTAAAGGAGATCATCCCTGGGTGTTCTTTGGAAGGAATGATAGTTAGCTGAAACTCCAGTACTTTGGCCACCTCATGCGAAGAGTTGACCCATTGCAAAAGACTCTCATGCTGGGAGGGATTGGGGGCAGGTGGAAAAGGGGACGATGGAGGATGAGATGGCTGGATGGCATCACCAACTCGATGGACATGAGTTTGAGTGAACTCCGGGAGATGGTCATGGACAGGGAGGCCTGGCGTGCTGCGATTCCTGGGGTCACAAGGAGTCGGACAAGACTGAGCGACTGAACTGAACTGAACTGACTGACTGCAGGCTTCCACTTAAATTTGAACTTCTTTGGTAGAAACAGCATCTCTTGTTGCTAGCCCTAATAAAACCTGTTTGAGTACTTTCAAGGATAGTAGGAATACTTCTTTTTCAAAGTAGCATTTGCCTTACAAACCATTCAAACCATTACACCGAACTGAAAACTACCTTAACCGTGACCCATTGGACCTAGCTGAGTCAAACACTGTCTCACTTCTGAGATTTATCAATACTCTTTCTGTCTATATTTCTTTTTTTTTTTAATATAGCTCTCAGAATGGGCAATGGACCTCCAAGTGTACTCTGATTAATACATAGTGTAGGGCCACTGTCTGCTTCATTTGTAAAGCAGACACTTACTAATGAGGTATAAGATTCTTTTTACAGCTTGAACAGTTAGAAGGCTCTTAGCTTATAGTAAACCTAATTCCGATCAAAGCTATCAGGGTATTTTTTTCTCACATGAATCACCCTCTCACATGAAGCAAGATATTCTTCCTTCTATACTTGCCTAATTGATGTTTTAACCTAAATGCACAATTTTATTATATATTTAGTCAGTTAAAAATTATCTTTATTGCATACTGAGACAGTTTTAAAAATGAATTTACTCAGGGAAATAATTTGCCCTAACCACATCACCAGCAAGCTTGATAAACCTGTCTTCTTGACTTTTACCTTTGTCATGGATAGAGTAAAAATATTAAGTAAAGTGTCAGTACAGAATTAGAGGCATCTCCTATGAGTCATTCTTTTAATATCTATTTATCAAGTCTCCAGTATGCCAGATGCAGCGTTAAGTAAGCACTGAAAGTGACTGATAAATCAACGATCTCAGATGAGTTTTCTCTCCTATCCATGTTACTGTGGTATTACCTACAGCTAACACTGTGCTTTCCAGCTTATAAAGAAGAATGTAAATGTAGAGACTTGATCAAACATTTTGCTAAGATACAGATTCAGCACTCTGGCAAGCTAATGTTTTCTTTCAATCATCACATGAAGTTAATTGGGCTTGACTTACTCTTACTGTACACTGTGCTGTCTCCCAAGGATCACCGGCTCCCTTTTCTGAGCATTCACAACCCATCTGCTTCCAGTTAACTTTGCTAGTATCCATGCCAGGCCCTGGGAGATTCTACTTCTGAGATTCACCTGTCTTCTTGTTCATGAAATCCAAGACATGCCCCCTCCACTATTCAGCGATCCATCAAGCTCTGATTCCTCTAAGATTGCGGAGAAGTGTTCAGTCACATCCTCTGCCTTTTTAGTAACCTAAAATTCAGCATTTTCTAGTAGTCAAGAGCAGAGAATCAGGACTCAGATTTCCTGGTTTCGATTTCTGACTCTACCACTCGCTAGCTGGACCTTGGATGCCTCTCTGGGTCTCAACCACCTCAAGTGCCAAATAAGGAGACTAAGAGCATCTACCTTACAGAATTTTGTGAGATTTAAAAGAACTAATATAAGTAAAGCACTTGGAAAGAATTTATATAGTAAAAACTATGTGTTTGTTATTATGAGCACCATGAGATCCAGGATTCTGAATGTAATTTACATGACCAGTATAACCCCTTATCTCCTTATCTACCCTGGGCCTCAAAGTTCTCTTTCCAAAGAAGGTATTTCTGCTAAAATCTTAACATGTGAAAAATTATTTACTTAGAGTAATTTCATCTTTCAGTAGAAGTAGGAAAAAATAAGAGAGAGTGTAACTCCTTAGAAAAGACAAAAGCCACACAAGTTAAATAAGGTTACTTAATTTTTCAGCTGCAAACATTATGGTTTAGCTCCAAGCTGTGAGACAGCATGTTTCTTCTTTATTCATTCTATTTTCAATATGGCTGAAAAAAAAGGTTTTACTCTTCTTAGTAATCTTGCAAGTATAGCATATTCTGGACTGTAGCCTTCCTGATAAGATCATTACAAGGGCATCTAGTCTTTGTATTCATCCTTGCTGATGTGTCCTTCCTCCCAGCTTTTGAACATGTCCTTTTAAAAGTTGAATGTATTGAAGAGACCTGTGACCACACTGGACTTTAGTAGCCTCCCTCTTTTCATATTTAATTGTATAATAAAGGTTTTATTTTACCTCCTTGTTTCTTTATTAGAGGCATTCACCACAAAACCTATCCCTTTCTCTCTATACTTTCCTGAACTCTGTTTCTCTAGCTTCAGGTATACAACCAAAGTAACATGATTACAGTCTTCTAATGTTCCATCACTCCTATTATACTTGTAAGTTCCTCCCCACTGTCTGGAACTAGACCTAGAGTAGAAGTTATTGCCTCTTCCAACAAGAAAGGAAAATTCCATCAAGATAAATGAAGAGTTAATCCTATGCTGAATTTACAGTCAAACACAATGTGAATAAACAAATATGTGTAAATATGTGAAGAATAGAAATTCTCCAACATAATTATTAATTTTTTTGCATGCCCTTCCTATTCCCAAAAGAATTTAAGGTGAATACACTAATTTATCTTGCTTTTGCGCTGGTTTTGCATCACATTTTAGGACTGACTCTTTGGTTATTAGCCAGATGGATGGTTTAGTTGACATTCTCACAGTGCTATCACTTAAAGTTATTCCTTTATCTTCCAACAAATATTCTTTATGGTTCTTTGTTACTCAGATATGCAGATTTATAAATTTATAACCTCAATCTGTGTATCTGTGTGTGTGTGTACGTGCTCAGTTGCTCAGCCATGTCTGACTGTTTGTGGCCCCAAGGACTGCAGCCCACCAGACCACTCTGTCCACATAATTTTTTAGGCAAGAATACTGGAACGGGTTTCCATTTCCCACTCCAGGGTATCTTCCCAACCCAGGGATCGAACCTGTGTCTTTTATGTCTCCTGTATTGGCAGGTGAATTCTTTACCACTAGTGGCAACTCCTTAACTTATAATTCAATTCCCCACAGCTCAAATCATATATTTTGGTCTACCTCCATATTATAAACATAGATCTCACTCACAAAGTGTTGGTAATTATTAAAATTTATATATATATCTTTGTGCTAATGTTTTATTATTTGTAACCATACTTAATGCATTAAAAACCTTTTTGGGGCTATGATCTTCCTGATTTTTGACTCCATGTCTCTTAAGAAGCATTGGTTACTAAGCCCAAGTTAGTAAGTCTCCATCATATTTATAGGACTCCATAGTGTTGGATGTCAGTATGTTTGCTGACCAATTTTCTCCTTATCAAACTGAAGGTTTTAAGGGACCTCAGGTTAGGTCAGCAAGTCCTTTGTCAAACATGTTTATGAGATTTCTCTATCCCATTTGTAATATATATATTTATTTATTTATTTATTTATTTATTTATATTTATATTTATATATGCGTGTGTGAGTGTGTGTATCAGTTCAGTTCAGTTCAGTCACTCAGTTGTGTCCGACTCTTTGAGACCCCATGAATTGCAACATGCCAGGCCTCCCTGTCCATTCCCAACTCCCAGAGTTCACTCAGACTCATGTCCATCAAGTCGGTGATGCCATCCAGCCATCTCATCCTCTGTTGTCCCCTTCTCCTCCTGCCCCCAATCCCTCCTAGCATCAGAGTCTTTTCCAATGAGTCAACTCTTCCCATGAAGTGGCCAAAGTACTGGAGTTTCAGCTTTAGCATCATTCCTTCCAAAGAACACCCAGGACCGATCTCCTTCAGAATGGACTGGTTGGATCTCCTTGCAGTCCAAGGGACTCTCAAGAATCTTCTCCAACACCACAGTTCAAAAGCATCAATTCTTCGGTGCTCAGCTTTCTTCACAGTCCAACCCTCACATCCATACTATATATATACACACACCAATATTTGGCAGAGCCAAGACAGATGGACAAGAGGTTAAAAGTATAGGGAAGGCAACTTTCAATTTAATATCAAAAAGGAAACTATCTATAAGGCAATTAGGGTGTTCTGAAGTACTACTAGATATATTCAAGATTGTATTAGAACCATCACCAAGGATGTTGTGCTACTCTAGGTGGAAAGCTAATGTCTTAACATAGGTTCTTTCAGACCAGATCCTTAGACAAAGATTCAGTGGCAGACTTCACTTGGAAAGTATAGGGAGCCTGGGTAGAGAAGTGAGGAGTGATGCAGAGAAGGGAGGGCAGCCAACAGAAGGGACACTACAAAGTCGGCTAGCATAGAGGAGACTAGAGCTTCATCCTACAGAGAAACTCTAGGAAAGGGTGCAAACCACACACTTCAAAATTATCCCATCTGAGTAGCGAGAGAATTGGAATATTTAGACACCTACTTTCTAGGGTCATTGATTAAGCAACTCTCTGGAAAGTGCTTCTTTGGTAGCTCCTGCCTGCTGTGAGCTGTTAGGCCTTTTCCAGTTCTGGGAGAGCTTTCAAGCTCAGAAATGTAGATCTTGGCAGTGAGGAGTCTCCTGAGCAACACTAAAAGATCCCAGGGTTGTGTGAGAAGGGCACTGTCTAATTGCCTACATGTTCTTGGAGAACTTTATGTTCTTTACCAATTCTAAACCTCTGTGTCTGTAATCAAGACAGACACATCTCCCATCCCACCATAGAATGACGGATATTTATGAAGAACACACATTCATGGTTAACTTTTGGGGATTGTTGTTTATTTTATTTTGGCTGTATTGGATCTTCATTGCCACATGGGCTTTCTCTAGTTGCAGTTAGTCGGGGCTACTCTCTAGTTGCAGTGCACAAGTTTCTTATTGCAGTGGCTTCTCTTGTTGAAGAGCACGGGCTCTAGGGCACATGCGCTTCAGTAATTGTGGCTCGTGAGCTCAGTAGTAGAAGTTCCTGGGTTCTAGAGCACAGGCTCAGTGGTTGTGGTACATGAGCTTAGTTGCCCTGGGGCATGGGGGACCTTTGAGGATCAGGGATCGAACCACCTGTTTCTTGAATTGGCAGGCAGATTCTCATTCTCCAGAGAAGCCCCAGAGTTAACTTCTAAAAACTTCCCCTATGATGCGCTTGTCTTGATGGCCCTTCTTTCTACAGTGCTGGCTAACTAGAATTCATCACCAGCTCTTGCTTTCTCTATCTTTATCATGATAAGCTTTTATCCTTCCTTCACTATCTTTTAAACTCTCATCTTCATCTTCTCATCACATTCTGTAGCCAATCCTTATCAAATTAGCAATACTCTCTCCTTTCAGCAGCTTAATGACAACCACACTCACTCTCTTTCTTCTGAAATCCCTCCTGTGTAATCCTAATGTCCCATCTCCCACTGTGCTGACATTCCCTATGACCCTGATTCATGATTCAGCATCCTCTAGACATCTGCAGTAGCTGGAAAATTACCAGGACAGGAGATAGGCAACTGGGTTCTCCACAGGCATATCTAAAATTGAGTCATCTTAATATCTTACATCATCAGTTTCTATTTAACAACCTCTAAGTCTGCCCAAACTCCCAAGTTCCAAAGCAACAATCCTAAATATCACCACCTGCCACATCTCTAGCCTGAGATTAGCTCATAAATATCTGAACAGGTACTGGGGAGACAAAGAGCAGAGAATGATCCAATGTCAGGGTCACCTTAGGCTTCTAGGTCTTTATTCAGCTCAAGGAAAGAACAGAAAATCAGAGACCTGTTAGAGGCAGGATGTCCTTGGTTAATATTTTCCCAAGATAAAAAGGAGACTTGAAACCACAAATCCACAAAGAAAAACATCAGAATAATCAAATATGTCATCCTACCTTTGTGCATAATTGCCTCTAAAATCTCCCCATGTTTGATTTGCTTATGAGTGTGTTCCTAGTCTCAGGTGCACAGCCTAGCACGTAGTTGTTTTTATTGTTGTTTTTCTGTCACTCATTCATGTCTGACTCTTTGCGACCCCATAGACAGAAGCACATCAGACTTTCCTGTCCTTCACTACCTCCCAGAGTTTGCCCAAACTCATGTCCATTGGGTCAGTGACACCATCCAACCATCTCATTCTCTGTCGTCCCCTTCTCCCCCTGCCTTCAATCTTTCCCAGCATCAGGCTCTTTTCCAATGAGTCAGTTCTTTGCATCAGGTGGCCAAAGTATTGGAGTTTCAGCTTCACCATCAGTCCTTCCAATGAATATTCAGGACTGATTTCCTTTAGGATAGACAGGTTGGATCTCCTTGCAGTCCAAGGGACTCTCAAGAGTCTTATGCAACACCACAGTTCGAAAGACTCAGTTCTTTGGTGCTCAGCCTTCTTTATACTGTTCATGGGGTTCTCAAGGCAAGAATACTGAAATGGTTTGCCATTCCCTTCTCCAGTCAGATTGCCAGAGAAATATCAATAACCTCATATATGCAGATGACACCACACTTGTGGCAGAAAGTGAAGAACTAAAGAGTCTTTTGATGAAAGTGAAAGAGGAGAATGAAAAGTTGGCTTAAAGCTCAACATTCAGAAAACTAAGATCATGGCATCTAGTCCCATCACTTCATGGCAAATAAATGGGGAAACAATGGAAACAGTGGCTGACTTTATTTGGGGGGGCTCTAAAATCACTGCAGATGGTGACAGCAGCCATGAAATTAAAAGACAGTTGCTCCTTGGAAGGAAAGTTATGACCAACCCAGACAGAATATTAAAAAGCAGAGACATTACTTGCCAACAAAGGTTCATCTAGTCAAGGAAAGGCTATGGTTTATCCAGTAGTCAAGTAAGGATGTGAGGGTTGGACTATAAAGAAAGCTGAGCATCAAAGAATTGATTCTTTTGAACTGTGGTTTTGGAGAACAGTCTTGAGAGTCCCTTGGACTGTAAGGAGATCCAACCGGTCCATCCTAAAGGAAATCAGTCCTGAATATTCATTGGAAGGACTGATGGTGAAGCTGAAACTCCAATACTTTGGCCACCTGATGCAAAGAGCTGACTCATTGGAAAACACCCTGATGCTAGGAAAGATTGAAGGCGAGAGGAGAAGGGGATGACAGAGGATGAGATGGTTGGATGGCATCATCGGCTCAATGGACATGAGTTTGAGTAAACTCCAGGAGTTGGTGATAGACAGGGAGGCCTGGCGTGCTGCAGTCCATGGGGTCTTCTATGGAGTCGGACATGAC
This sequence comes from Capra hircus, assembly GCF_001704415.2. NCBI lineage: Eukaryota > Metazoa > Chordata > Mammalia > Artiodactyla > Bovidae > Capra > Capra hircus. The sequence continues at coordinate 118,953,764 of NC_030808.1, read as the reverse complement.
CGAGCCACTGAACTGAACTGAACTTTATGGTCCAACTCTCATATCCATATATGACTACTGGAAAAACCATAGCTTTGACTATATGGACCTTTGTGTAATGTCTCTGCTTTTTATTATGCTGTCTATGTTGGTCATAGCTTTTCTTCCAAGGAGCAAGCATCTTTTAATTTCATGGCTGCTGTCACCATCCACAGCTCTTTTGGAGCCCAAGAAAATAAAATCTGTCACATAGTATGTCCTCAGTGATTGTTGACAAATAATTGAACAAATGAAAATGTCAGCACACTATTGGATTCTTGAGACTATCTTGTTTCTGTCCATGGTGCCAAGATGACCCCTGTGGAAAGTTACAATTTTCCTCCCTGATGGATCCTCCATAGGTCAGGGATGCTCTGGTTCCCACATTAGTGTGATCTGTGTGGCACTGAATTCCAAGAGAAACTCATAAAATGAATTCATCAAAAAGTAAAAAGGAAAGCTCCATTTCTCTCTATTAAATTTTGGGCTCCAGGTAATTCAGCATCATTCATTCATCACATATATCCATTACCATAAACACTGCAATCACCAATAAGCAATTGCTCTAGAAAATCAGTAAAAAGAAGAGAGCAGTTATAGAATACTGCAATTAACTACCATTATGGGAGATAATCATATGATCTTCATGCTTGTTGAGAATTAATGCTATGTATGTTTATGTGTATAAACACTTTTATTGACATCCAACTACTTGGTCCCAACTTTTGTCCACTCAAATAAAGGAGTTAGATATTTATAAGAGATTTCATGGATAATTTGATTCATAATAATTCACTGGGATAGTGTGCTTGCTAGATGATTCACCCATTGAATTATTGGTGTCCAATACAATATGTCTTATTCCTTATTCAGATGGACTTCTGGAAACCAGATTCAGTCGCACAAATCAAACCTCACAGTACAGTGGACTTCCATGTTAAAGCAGAAGATACTGTCGCTGTGGAAGACTTTCTGGGGCAGAACGGACTACGATATGAGTAAGCTTATGTTTTATGGTTGTGAAAATTCTCTGTCATGTATGCTCTCATCCCAGGAAGATAACAATAAGACCAAGACAATGGCCTCCTCAGGGCCCCACACAAAGGTCACGGCAAAGCTGACCCTGAATTTCAAGTCTTATGACATTAGGCCTGAGAGACTTCGTGTTGAGTTATTGCTCTAATAAAAACAGGCTTGGCTCTAGAATCCCAAATTTTTAGCCAGATATTTGACCTGATCCTAGTTTACAATGTTCTCCTAAGTGAAGGCAGTTGTCCATCTGTTGATCCAACAAATAGATAGCGGGCGCCAATCTATCATATAATAAATGCTGGGGAAAAAAAGATAAGACTCACTCCCTTCAGAGGAAAATGAACAAAGGATTGTAATACCTTTAATAGATGTCAAGAAGAGTGAAGAGCTAGAGAAACAGGGGAATAGATAAAGTTGAAGGATCACAGGGGGCCATACTAGGGAAGGAGCCCTCAGCTGAGAATTAAAAGACTGATGAGTTAGCCAGACAAGACAAGGAAAAAAAATGACACTCTGGGCAGAGAACAGACTTGATGCTTAGATTTAGAACTTCCCTCCATCTTCATTTGAGGGGAGGTGGAAACAACTAAACTAAATGACTAAAGTAGAAAAATTCAACTTTAGTCTTTAGTCTAAACCAGAGGTTTTCGTCCAATGAGTGGGTCAGCAAGGAGCAAAGAGACAGTCTCCAGCTCCAGTCCTGAACCACCAAATATTTACCCAGCAATCCCCAACCACAAACACAAGTCTCCATTACATTTTGAGAAACTGACCTACATAATTTTAACAGAAATTTCTATTATTTTTTATATCTTAAAAATATAGACTAGTATTTATGCCAGTAAAGATATCAAAATTATCATCTATAAAATCTTCACCTCCATCAGGAGAAGTGGTGAAGCATAAGGCAACAAGCAAATGCTTTGGGAAAAAAATACACAAGACTGAAATCCTAAGTCTGCAACTTCCTGGCTGTGTGACATTGGATAATTTGCTTAACCTTTCTGAGCTTCAGTTTCTTTGTCTTTATAAAGAAAGGATCCTTAGAATCATATTTTCATGAAGTGAAGATAAATATAATACCACTTTCAAAGGGCTGTTGTGAAGATGAAACTAAACAATATATAAATAAATTTCAACTGACATTGTTATCGCTGTGAGTGCTGTTATTTTACTATTTGTACTACTGTATAAAAAGGGACATTATACATTTTTTTAAAGGTCAACAGAAACTGTTTTGTTTAATCCTATTATCATACTTCACACAGCTTAGCTATCTGCTTCGGCCTGAGGGAAGTGTCAAAATGTGACCATTAAGAATTGACTAGCTTTTTAAAACAAAGATTATAACACAGTAAGTTTTGAAATGTGATTGAGATTCATGTCTGTGAAATTTTGCTCTTTTCATTACACTAGGAAGGACTTCTAAAATCCTAGCTTTGGGGAGCCTTCAATAATATTCAAAAAGATGACAGTTTCTTTAAAAGTCTTCAAGAAAATCAAAAGGAAGATCAGCGACCATAAGCTAACCCTAGTGGCTTGAATTGATGTCCTTATTCTACTCAGATCACAAAGTGGTAGAACAGCTTCTAATCAGGTATCAGTCTCTTTTTAGCAGGCAGAAAATTCATGCACTTTTATACCAGGTAAACTTTTGGGGAACTGTGTATGAATGCTGTCTCATGTAGAACACAGGATATTCCCTGAGGACTAAGATCTTGTTGATTTTTGCTTAGCACATTAGTGGCTTATAATTTTCTAAATATTAAGTAATAATAAGTCCCTAGAAATCCTGTAGAAGCACACCAGCATTATCTTTGCCAGGGCTGCAAGCAGTCCCTGGGCATCCCATTATTACCTTGTGTGGTAGCTAATGTGTATATAAATGGTTTCCTGCCAGCAAGAATTTGCAGTTTTTCCATATAATGGGTTTTCCTGGTGGCTTAAACAGTAAAGAATCTGCCTGCAGTGCAGGAGACCCAGGTTCAATCCCTGGGTTGAGAAGATCCTCTGTAGAAGGGAATGGCAACCCACTCCAGCATTCTAGCCTGGAGAATCCCATGGACAGAGGAGCCTGGCCAGCTACAGTCCATGGGGTCGCAGAGTCGGGCACAATTGAGCAACTAACACTTTCACTTTCTATGTAACAGAAACCATTTACTACACACGTTTCACCAAAACAGCTTTTCAGATTTTTCAGTGATTCCAGCTCTCTTCACCAAGATTTGCATCAGTTGGTAGTTTTAATCAGATTCTGAATTACCACGGGAAAAATTCAAAATGTGTGCACCAAGAAAAATAACTATATTTTTAAATGCTTATGTTGTACCCTAGGTACACAAAGACTAAGAATTAGATGGTGTAAATCTCACACTTATGGTTCTGAACGCTGACAGAACATTTTGGTGGGTCTGTGTCCTACCCAATCCAGGAAGAGACTGATTGTTGCTCTCTATCTGTAACATGTTTCTGCATGTTGCAAATCTGAATAGTAAAGTGTCCTTGGATAACAATGTGTACACAGTAATGTTCTTCAGTGGCAATGGGTGTGTAGTCTGGGAAGTGACCAAATACTCCATTTTCAGGAATCTAAAAGGGGGAGAAAACTGTCATGTCTCTCCTTCTCAGACATTGTGTTTCTTGCTTTGTTGGGAGTCTGTTACCTAATTTTCATGCATACTTGAAAAAAAAGAAGTTGGATAGCACTACAAAAGAAACCTACAGAAGTATAAAATAGTGTACATGCCTCTGTACTTTGGAGCTGTAATGCAGTCCCTGTTACATTAAGAGGCATTGTTTTAATCTCCTGGAATAGAAGCTCATTATTTAGTAATAATATTTTGTAATATAGCTAAAGTAGTGCTTTATCCTAAATCTAATAAAATCAAATAATCATAGGGCTGGAAGGGTTCATTTAAGGTCAATCCTCTACCTTCAGGCAAAAGTCAGCACCACATTTCAACCTCATTCTGAAAATCTCTTGTAAGTTACTAGAGGACACTTTTACTCTTGGGTGTCATCTTAAATCTAATTGGTTTTATTATGCTTCTTTGTTTTGATTATTGATGAAAATGTTTAATATTTAACATAATAATAACTCTAACAGAATGTCTCCTTTTAGTACCAAACAAAACACCAACCTCCTAGTAGTCACTTATTCTCCCAACTAATTTGAATCTGAAGATTGGATTAAAAAGTAAAGATATTGCAACATGCTGTGAAAACCCTACTTCCTACTCCATTTAGAGCCGGTTCATGGTAGGTCAGAAATCACCATGGTTATGGTCTTAGATACAAATATCTATTGAATGTCCTGAGGCTGGGAGCAATTAATTTATGATTTCTTTTCTCTGGGCACCCATTAAGAAGCCATGTGACCTAGATGATTATTTTACTTGTTCACTGAAAATGGAAAATCTTGATAAAGGGAAAGTGGATGTCATTGACCATTTCCTCTTGTATTTTTAGTTTTGCCATTCTGTTAGAGAAGCTTATACTTACCAGGCAGGATTTGTTCTTTCAAATTGATGATCTTGAAATATAGCTGTTTTCTTAAAGCTTTCTGCCTACTGATTTTTAGTTTTCTTTTTTTTTTTTCCCCTGTATGAGTTACTTTTTCTTTTTTTTTACTTTATTTTACTTTACAATACTGTATTGGTTTTGCTATACATTGACATGAATCAGCCATGGGTGTACATGAATTCCCAATCCTGAACCGCCCTCCCACCTCCCACGCCATATCATCTCTCTGGATCATCCCCGTGCACCAGCCCCAAGCATCCTGTATCCTGCCTCGAACATAGACTGGCGATTCATTTCTTACATGATAGTATATATGTTTCAGTGCCATTCTCCCAAATCATCCCACCCTCTCCCTCTCCCTCTACCTCAGAGTCCAAAAGTCCATTCTATACATCTGTGTCTCTTTCGCTGTCTCACATACAGGGTTATCATTACCATCTTTCTAAATTCCATATATATGTGTTAGTATACTGTATTGGTATTTTTCTTTCTGGCTTACTTCACTCTGTATAATAGGCTCCAGTTTCATCCATCTCATTAGAACCGATTAAAAAGTATTCTTTTTAATGGCTGAGTAATACTCCGTTGTGTATATGTACCACAGCTTTCTTATCCATTCGTCTGCTGATGGACATCTAGGTTGCTTCCATGTCCTGGCTATTATAAACAGTGCTGCAATGAACATTGGGGTACATGTGTCTCTTTCAATTCTGGTTTCCTCAGTGTGTATGCCCAGCAGTGGGATTGCTGGGTCATATGGCAGTTCTATTTGCAATTTTTTAAGGAATCTCCACACTGTTCTCCAAAGTGGCTGTACTAGTTTGCATTCCCACCAACAGTGTAAGAGGGTTCCCTTTTTTCCACACCCTCTCCAGCATTTATTGCTTGCAGACTTTTGGATCACAGCCATTCTGGCTGGTGTGAAATGGTACCTCATTGTGGTCTTGATTTGCTCTCCACCAGAAAATTACTAGAGCTAATCAATGAATATAGTAAAGTTGCAGGATATAAAATCAACACACAGAAATCCCTTGCATTCCTATACACTAATAATGAGAAAGTAGAAAAAGAAATTAAGGAAACAATTCCATTCACCATTGCAACGAAAAGAATAAAATACTTAGGAATATATCTACCTAAAGAAACTAAAGACCTATATATAGAAAACTATAAAACACTGATGAAAGAAATCAAAGAGGACACTAATAGATGGAGAAATATACCATGTTCATGGATTGGAAGAATCAATATAGTGAAAATGAGTATACTACCCAAAGCAATCTACAGATTCAATGCAATCCCTATCAAGCTACCAGCGGTATTTTTCACAGAACTAGAACAAATAATTTCAAAATTTGTATGGAAATACAGAAAACCTCGAATAGCCAAAGCAATCTTCAGAAAGAAGAAGGGAACTGGAGGAATCAACTTGCCTGACTTCAGGCTCTACTACAAACCCACAGTCATCAAGACAGTATGGTACTGGCACAAAGACAGAAATATAGATCAATGGAACAAAATACAAAGCCCAGAGATAAATCCACACACCTATGGACATCTTATCTTTGACAAAGGAGGCAAGAATATACAATGGATTAAAGACAATCTCTTTAACAAGTGGTGCTGGGAAAACTGGTCAACCACTTGTAAAAGAATGAAACTAGATCACTTTCTAACACCACACACAAAAATAAACTCAAAATGGATTAAAGATCTAAATGTAAGACCAGAAACTATAAAACTCTTAGAGGAGAACATAGGCAAAACACCCTCCGACATAAATCACAGCAGGATCCTCTATGATCCACCTCCCAGAATACTGGAAATAAAAGCAAAAATAAACAAATGGGATCTAATTAAAATTAAAAGCTTCTGCACAACAAAGGAAACTATAAGCAAGGTGAAAAAATGGCCTTCAGAATGGGAGAAAATAATAGCAAATGAAGCAACTGACAAACAACTAATCTCAAAAATATACAAGCAACTTATGCAGCTCAATTCCCGAAAAATAAATGACCCAATCAAAAAATGGGCCAAAGAACTAAATAGACATTTCTCTAAAGAAGACATACAGATGATTTTTAGTTTTCAAGGTTTTTGTTTTGCTTGCTTTGGCTTTGCTTGTTTTTAGTTTTTAGTTACCTTTGAAAATCATTTCCCTAAACCATCTCTAATCTAGATGCTTGCTTCCCTGGAGGTTATGAAGATGGTGAGGTGAAAAAGTGAAAGTGTTAGTCGCTCAGTCATGTCTGACTCTGTGACCCCATGGACTGTAACTTGCCAGGCTCCTCTTTCCATGGAATTCTCCAGGCAAGAACACTGGAGTGGGTAGCCATTCCCTTCTCCAGGGAATCTTCCCAACCCAGGGATCAAACCTGGGTCTCCTGCATTGCAGGCAGATTCTTTACGGTATGAGTCACCAGGGAAGCTCATAACTGGCAACTTTACTATAGTTTAACTTTTTTTCATAAACCTTGAAAAAATCTATATGAATGACTAATACCTATGAATTTGAGTCAGGTCATTGCATTTTAGAACCAAAAAGGACACTGAATACCAGCTAACCAAATACCCCATTATAAAAATTATGAAAGTAAGGCCCAGAGATTAAATGACTTTGCTGAAACCAATCTACATATAAGGCAAAACCATGACCCTGATCTTTTGATTTCTAACTCTAGATTCTTTCTAATTCTACCTTATTTCCTAACAATCCAACTGGGTACTATGATTAACTTAAATTATAACACTTATTATAGTCATTGCTCCTAACCATAGCAGGCAGAATGACTTCCCCCCCTCCCAAAAAAAAGACTACATTCCAATCTCTAGAACATCTGAATGTGTTATGTTAATGGCAAAGAAAAGTTAGGAATGTAGATGGAATTTTGTTGCTATGGAATTAATGCTGCTAAGCAGCTGAACTTAAAATAGGTAGATTATTCTAAATAAATGGGATTCCCAGCTGGCATTGTAGTAAAGAATTCACCTGCCAATGCAGGAGACACAGGTTCGATCCCTGGGTGGGAAAGATCCCTTAGAACAGGAAGTGGCAACCTACTCCAGTCAGTATTCTTGCCTGCAAAATCCCATGGACAGAGGAGCTTGGTAGGCTACAGTCCTGGTAGCCTATACAGACTCCTGGTAGGCTAGGAGTCGCAAGAGTCAGGCAAGACTGAGCAACTGAGCACAGCACAAAGCACAGCATTCTGGATGAGCCCAAAGTAATCACAGGGTCCTTACAAGAGGAAGAGAGAGGCAGAAGAGGAGGTCACTATGATGAAACATGAGAAGGTCTTGAGCTGCTGTTTCTGGCTTTGAAGATGGAGCAGGGCAAACAGCCAAGGAATGTAGGCAGCTTCTAGAAGCTATGAAGGGCAAGGAATCAGATTCTCCCCTGGAGCTTTCAGAAAAGAGCATATTTCTGTGGACACATTGATTTTTACCCCAGCAAGACCTGTGCTGGACTTCTAAACCATAAAACAATAAATTCATGTTGTTTTAAGCCACTTAGTTTGTGCTAACTAACAGCAGCCGTAGAAAGGAAAACACTAACGAATTACTGATGGTTGCGCTTAGTGGGAAATTTTCTTTCCACAGAATAAATTTTAAACTCTTCTCCTTTTCCATTTTATTTTATTTTTTAATACTACTTAAGAGAGTTAAGACCTTATGACAGTGTTTCCTTCTTGCTAGGAAATCCATACCATTTAGTATTGATTTACTGCATTTTTCCATAAACAGATGCAAGTTCATGCCCAAGTTAACCAAATGAAGGAGAGACCAGGAGGGAGGTTCAGAGAATGTCCCTGACATACTTCATCAGAATGCCCTTGGGGCAGTCAGAGGAGAAGACTTTTGATGTGCGGCTACAATTCTCTGTGTGTCAGATAAAAACATTTCAAGGCTTGACTGTGGATAATAGAAGTTTCTGCAAGCTAGCTACTGCCCATAATGTTTACAGTGCTATTACTAAGGACATTAATGCTCATAAAATTTTGTCCCTTCGAAATACACTTTCCACTCAGAAGCTACAAAGTCAAAGTCACACATACCCACACCTTCACCCCTGCCTCTTATAATACACACTTCCACCTGAATAATCATTTTTAGGAAACAGCAGGCCTCAAAATTTCTGTCAGCAATTTTCATATTACCTTGCTACAGGACCACTCTTAGATTACTTTGAACATGCCAAAAGAAAGACAAGCAGAAGCTGGTACTTTAAACTCAGTGTTCTTTCCTCTAATAAAGCTTCATAAGCTTATTAATATTTCTGAATTTCCACGCATCGAGGTATTTTTCTCAAAACCTAAAGAAAGGCCTCAGGTGACTGGATGTCCCAGTTTTCCTGGGAATGAATAGGCTGCTGGGATGTGGGACTTTTAGTGCTAAAATAAGGGAAGTCTTGAGCAAGAAAGACCATAGGCAAGCTTGAGGGCATGCTTTTGTGTGGCAGCCCAAGGCCCTGACCCAGAGCGCCCCAGGTACCAAGGAAAGCATTTTTCAAATTTAACGTCCAAGAACAGCCAAACAAGTTTGGGCCAAAGAAGAGCCTGCCTTACTCATACTCTTTGGTACCCTTCTCAATGATTGACTCACTTTCTGAGACAAGTAGCTCAAGTTGAAGAGCATAATCAGAGGACACATCTGACTAGCAGAGACTCTGGGTTGTTGCATATGTTCACTGGGAAGCATGCTTATTTTCACAGGAGCACTTCCTCTGGTTTATTACAGGGTATTGATAAGCAACCTGAGATCCATGCTGGAGGCTCAGTTTGATAGCAGAGTCCGCGCTACTGGACACAGTTACGAGAAGTACAACAATTGGGAAACGGTATGAAGTATACATGATTTAGACAGACATTGCCTTGAGAACTGAACTGAGAATGTCACATTAATCCATCAATGGTTCCATTTGGTAGATAGAGGCATGGACTGAACAAGTCGCCACTGAAAATCCAGACCTCATCTCTCGCAGTGCCATCGGAACTACATTTTTAGGAAACACTATATACCTCCTCAAGGTAATCCTTTTTAACCATAACCTTGCCATGTCTGAGCACTTTAAATCAATGAATTCTAACACAGAGAACATCTGTTTCACAGACATGTTCATCTCAAGCATTGTTATAACTCTTTCTCTGCCTACATCCCTCAGGGAATCAAACAGAGTACCCAGATTCTTTTATCATGTGTGAATTTTTAAATCATTATTTTGATTTATCCAAAAGGAAAAAATGCAGTAAAACAGGAGAAGTCCTATAAATTTAACCACATTCCTGTAAGCAATGTAAACTGATCATCTACCTTGATGAAATTCTCCTCTCGCAGATGTTGTTTGCAAATCTATTTGCTAAAGAGATTCATATACTTCATGTCTATCAGACAACATTAAAAAGCATATCAACAATTTATTACTGTCATCCTCTAATGCCATTTTTATCATGCAATTCTAATGAAGAAAATAAAAGGACAAGGAATAAGTGGGAGAAAAGAAAAAAACTTACAATATTAGCAACAATCATGATTACTTCTAATTACTTATCCAGTTGTCTTGGTCATGTCACCTAATAATAGCAATAGAAAATAACCTCCATGTGCATACAATTAAGCAGAATAATCAAGCATCTTCTGAAAATATGAGCTTGTCAAGCTTAATAAAATAACAAACAGCCATGTGAGCCTCCAGCTCAAACACTTGTCTACAGGCAAGAACACACTGTGCAAGTATTATGTTTTAATTTAATCATGGCATATATCTCTTGTTGCTGTCAAGTGTCACCAGTGGAGTCCAAAGCCCAGACAGATAGTGAATGTTAACCTCTGAATGTGGTGAATCAGGGTCTTCCTTTTCCTTTTGTTTGCAATAGGTTGGCAAACCTGGATCAAATAAGCCTGCCATTTTCATGGACTGCGGTTTCCATGCCAGAGAATGGATTTCCCCTGCATTTTGCCAGTGGTTTGTCAGAGAGGTCAGTATGTAGGATGGTTACTGACAGAGCAAAGTAGAAAGTATTTTTTTTATTTCAATCAATCCCTTATAAATTAGCTATAATAAAAGAGACTAGCAGCACAGAAAAAAATCATAGGTCCAAGTTCCAAGCCATAAAGGTCACCTAGAAAACTTGATAAGGCAAAATTTTACAACAGTTAGCAAATTCTATTTATTTGAATTTCACTCATCTTAATTTTCTCACCCACCTTTGGGAAAAAGGCTAACAGGTAGTAAGTACAGTGAATAGGTCATTGAAAAGTTGTGATTGTGGATAATCCACTAACTTGACCATTATCTCCTAGATAATAATCACTGTATACTTCAGAATAAAAGAAAATAACACACAGGAGCCCCTACTGTAAATGATACTGTTTTTCACTCCTTTATAAAGGTCAAGGTAAGATATATGTGAAAATCCTTTTAAATATCCATTAGCACATAAATGATATAAAAAGATAATTCAGTCAAGAAAGAAAAGGAAGGAACAGTTCTTTCTTATAGAAGAATTACAGCTAATGGATGTACAAATGAGCAAAACAGCAAGCCATCATTAGAGCACCATAATAATAAACACTTCATGAAAACCTACAGATGGATACAAAAATTATGGGGTAAAAGTTTAAAGAGAAATAGGTTATTTGCAGCATCAAAGCATCTCCCAAAAAATATATTATACTATATCACACAAGCAAAATTTACAGTAGAGAAGCCTAGCAGTGACTACCTTAACCAAGTGATCAGGTTAACAATACTAGTAACATCACCAGTGTAAGATATAATCAGTATCATGTAACCCCTGATATTGTGTACTAAGAAGATAAACCATCTTTTTTGTATTCTTTCCCAAAATGCAAAACCTCCTCCTCATCATTAAAAAAATAAATAAACTCAAATCGAGGGACCTTCTGTAAAATACCTAGACCAGTACTCATTAACAATGCCAAAGTCATACTGAAAAGTCAAAGGAATTGTCACAGATAAGAAGAGACTAAAGAGATATGACAACCAAATACAATATGGGAGCCTAGATTGGATCCTAAAATAGAAAAAGGGCATTAGTGAAAAAAAATATCGTGAAATCTGAATTAAAGTCTATAGTTTATAGTGAAAGAAAGTGAAGTCGCTCAGTCGTGTCTGACTCTTTGCGACCCCACAGACTGTATTTGTCTGGACTGTATTCTACCAGGCTCCTCCATCCATGGGATTTTCCAGGCAAGAATACTGGAGTGGGTTGCCGTTTCCTTCTCCAAGGGATCTTCCCGACCCAGGGATTGAACCCGGGTCTCCCGCATTGTAGGCAGATGCTTTACCATCTGAGCCATTATTAATTGCTTCACTTTGATCATTGTACCATGGTTATGTAAGATGGTAACATTTGGGAACCTGGATGAAGGGTATATGAGAACTCCCTATACTTGCAACTCTTCTATAACTTTCTAAAATTATCTCAAAAGTAAAGTTACATTTAAAATATTGAAGTACTTTAAAAATATAAGAATATTATTATATACAATATACTTTCTTTTGTGTAAAGCATTTTCTGTATCTATTCATTAGGTTCTTGGTTTCTAGACATGTTATGTGTCTGATTGGCACCATTTAATTTCAGTGAGTTATTGCACCATCTACAGGACTTCCCAGGTAGCACTAGCGGCAAAGAATCTGCCTACCAATGCAGGAGATGCAAGAAACATGGGTTCAACCCCTGGGTTAGGAAGATCCCCTAGAGGAGGGCATGGCAACCCACCCCAGTATTCTTGCCTGAAGAATCTCATGGACAAAGGAGCCTGGCAGACTACTGTCCACAGGGTTGCAAAGAGTCAGACACAACTGAAACAATTTAGCATGCACACTCACCATCTGTTCTCTAGGAGAAAGAACTTTCATCATTACTTTGGTTACCTCCAATCATAGACCACCAACAAAACATTCTTTATACCTCCTCCAACCTAAAAAGCACATGCTTCATCATTATTTTAATAAACAGACATGTGTAGAGCCACAAAGAGTATTTAAAAACCATTACTACATAGAAGTCTTAAATGTTTTTAAATCTATTCAAGCAAGCCTAGGGAAGAGCTGAAGGTAAATTTGGTATGATCCTGGGGCTGAGGAACTGTGACTAAGAGAATATAATAAATCAGTATAAGCTCCTTCATTCATACGTAAGTGTCCTCATCACTTAGCAGGAAGAGCTAGACCCTTAACAGAGCTCCTTTCTCAAGAAAGTGGAGTAATAAGAAGACTTCCATCATCATGCAATTTGGAGACTTAATGAGAGCATCTCCAAAACCCATCAGAGTGATCTCTCTTCACAGTGGGAGGAGGCATTTTCGTTCTTCTTCCATGTCAGACGCTTCCTCTAGTGAGACTGTCTACAAGAAGTTTCATCAAAATCAAACAAATTTTTAGATGATAGTATAAGGAACATGCAAAGCCATCACAGACATTCCTTACTAGGAATAGGCCTTACTCTCATATCCTACAAACTTTGAAAAAAATTTATTGCAATTACTATTTCAAAGGAAATAAGCATTTATGTTCTTTAAAAGTTTTTATTTTATTACAATTTGTCCATCTTTAAAAAGTTGAAATAAAAATAATATCTAAATGAGTTATGTGTGGATAAAAGAGTACTTAGAGAATCAGAAACTATTTTAAACAAAACTATTAGTAATACTTTGCTATTTTCTTTTTATTAATATTAATAATCTCTACCTCAAAAAGGGTAACCACTTTTGTTATCAGAGTCAACATTTGTCCAGTCTATGTAAATTTCAGTGCATAATGCATACCATTTTCCATAAAATTCTGCTTTGTAATTTGTACACAGGCTGTTCGGACCTATGGACGTGAGATCCACATGACAGAATTTCTCGACAAGCTAGACTTTTATGTCTTGCCTGTGGTCAATATTGATGGCTACATCTACACCTGGACCACGGTATAAGAACCAAGACTAAGAGGGGCTGATAAAATTTAAATTAGCCATTCTGTTGTACTTGTCCTAACCATTCACTGCACTTTCAGAACCGAATGTGGAGAAAGACCCGCTCCACCAATGCTGGAACTACTTGCACTGGCACAGACCTCAACAGAAATTTTGATGCTGGTTGGTGCAGTAAGTATCAGGCTGACCATTTCACTCGCCTCATGAAAAGCATAGGAAGTAAAATAACAGAAAAACACAACAGTGTCAAAAACAAGAAAAACTATAAAATTTTATACTTTCAAGTTCCAGGTTTCTAAAAGCACAGACAATAAACAGTTTATATATTCAGTGAATAAAGATGCATTGCCTATTCTATTGTGTTCCCAGCTGTGTTAGATGCTGGAAACATAAGACTGAACAAACCAGACATAATCCTACTATTTGTGGGATATACAACCTAGAGGAAATCATCATTAAATAATTATTTAAACAAAAATGTGATAGAATTATAGTTTTGTGATTCAACTCTCAGTAAATGATTACAGTAACACAGAAATTTCTCATAGGTATTTGTCCCCTACTTATTAGTTTTCTTATACTCTACTGATTTCATCATTTAGTACTACACAGGGATATTAGCCGAAACTCCAAAACTTTGGCCACCTCATGCGAAGAGTTGACTCATTGCAAAAGACTCAGATGCTGGGAGGGTTTGGGAGCAGGAGGAGAAGGGGACGACAGAGGATGAGATGGCTGGATGGCATCACTGACTTGATGGACTTGAGTTTGAGTGAACTCTGGGAGTTGGTGATGGACAGGGAGGCCTGGCATGCTGCGATTCATGGGGTCGCAAAGAGTCGGACACGACTGAGCAACTGAACTGAACTGAGGGACATTAGGGTTTCCCAGGTGGCACCAGTGGTAAACAGTCTGCCTGTCAATGCAGGAGATGCAAGAGATGTGGGTTTGATCCCTAACTGGAAGGTCCCAAGGAGGAAGAGCTAGCAACCCACTCCAGTATTCTTCCCTGGGAAATTCCATGGACAGAGGAGCCTGGTGGGCTACAGTCCACGGGTTCCAATCAGATGATACTGAGTGCACACACACATGCACACAGGGACATATTGGTGATTCCGCAGGCAACTTTTTACCCTGTTAGCTTAAAAGCACCATAATCTTGTGACTAAAAGTATATATACTTTATAATGTATACATATGTGGGATGATTATAAAAACAGTTGTCAAAACAACTTATTTTTTTAACTCTCTAACACTGTAGTTTGAAATTTTGAAACATGCCCTGTAGGAACATCAGTGGATGACCACTTGCCATTAACAGCATCATGTTTTTCCAGGTATTGGAGCCTCTAACAACCCCTGTGCTGAAACTTACTGTGGATCTGCTGCAGAGTCTGAAAAAGAGACCAAGGCTGTGGCTAATTTCATCCGCAACCACCTCTCTTCCATCAAAGCATATCTGACAATCCACTCTTACTCTCAGATGATGCTCTATCCTTACTCCTATGCTTACAAACTCCCCAAGAACAACGTTGAGCTGGTAAGTCATCGTGGCGGTAGATCCAGTATTTTGCTATTGAGTTTTTTGTGGTTTTTTTTTTCTATTCCTGGGGGAAAAAATTATACAATTTCTGGAATGTCCATGGTTGATCTTTGGTAACAAAAGCAAAACAGATTTACAAGGAATCTGAAATTGGCTAGATATACTGGCTAGAAGAAATATGATTCTCATGCAGAGAATGATCCCCAACATATGGTTCATTCACTAATCTTCCAAACAATAAGAGTTCCACTTCCTCCTGCTTCACCACAACGCTAACACATATGATGATTTCAGATGCATCTGGGGTAATCAACAAAGTTCCTTCACTTCATACATAATCTTCATCAGAAAGTTACTGTTATCAAGCTGTCTCGAACTGGATTTGACATGCATAGACAGAGTATGTGTGTGTGTGTTAGTCGCTAAGTCGTGCCCGACTCTTTGCGACCCCAAGGACTGCAATCCACCAGGTTCCTCTGTCCATGAGATTTTCCAGGCAAGGATACTGGAGTGGGTTGTCATTTCCTTCTCCAGGGGATCTTCCCAACCCAGGGATCGAACCCAGGTCTCCTGCACTGCAGGCAAATTCTTTACTGACTGAGCTACAAGGGAAGCCCTAGACAGACAGAGTAAGGCAAGGATACTTAATTTTTTTTTTCTCATATCTAGTAAAGACCTATTCACATCATTTGTTCATTGATTGATTTACATCTGTGTCTCACCTAATCCAACAGTGAAACAGGCATTTTAGGATCTTATCACTGGTTGATGTTGAGCTAAGTGATAAGATCCTAAAATGCCCATTTCACTGTTGGATTAGGTGAGACACAGATGTAAATCAATCAGTGAACAAATGATGTGAATAGGTCTTTACTAGATATGAGAAAAAATTAAGTATCCTTGCCTTAAAAATTAGCAATCTTGTTGGAGAGTCAAGATACAACCACGTGAAAAGTTAAATAATGAGTTTTATAATATTCATGTTAAATATAGTATATCCACATAATTGTTTAAAAAAATAAGCATATGTGAATCCTTCAACAACTTTTTTTAAATTATGAACATCTGACTATTAGAAGTTGGAACCAATGATCTAAAAGAACAAGAATAAGATTTAAAGCATTTGACTTACGCCAAAAAATAAACTATTTCACTTAGAAAATGACATAGATATTTGGCTTACCTAAATGCAAAAATTCAAAGACCCAAAACTTAATCAACTGGAAATTATTGTTTTGTACTTTCAGATTCGGTCTTTCAGAGGCCAAATAAAATATGTAATGCTGTAAATATCTTGTGAAGAGGAACCGGAAAAATAACTCAACCTCTTAGAGAACTGATAGCTAATAGTTGGCCACGTCCTTTTCTTTTTTAAAAAAAAAAAGAAGAAGTGCTATTTTTCAAAAAGCTTCCCATTTTCCCTATCTGTAGCCAAAAAACAAAGGAGTTGGAACCATCATTAGTTGGAACCATTAAATATTTCAGTTTTCCAATAATGCTCAGTCTGTGAGTATTCTCAACAGTGGGTGCTCACAGGCCTGCTGTCCCACAGATGACTGTGGTTAGCTCCTCATTTCAGTCCTAGATTTCTGGCCACCAGAGGAGAGGAAGTGGGGGTACGTTGCTTGTTTAATTCATGTGAATATGTTTAAACTGTACCACACCAAAAGAGAAAAAGGCAAAGCCATAAAAACTAAGCACTAATGAGTTACTAAATAAAATATTAAAATTATAAACCACATTAAATGTAACAATAGCTAATATATCCAGTTTGCTTAATAACTAGTTTTAAATATATAAACACTAAAAGACTAATGCTAACAGAAAAGCTTAAAGTGTTCTTTGGAATGGAACTGCTTCACAATGCTTCAATACTTCTTATCTGAGGAGTAAGTTTAAACTCTTTAAGTGATGAAAACTTTCTTGCCCCCCTGGCTCCATACGATAAAAACCTAGTATCTGGACTGCTCTGAAAGTCTATAAATTGTCCTTTAGAAAAAGAATCAAGTTAGTTCTACCATTAGAATCTCAAGAAAAATTCTTGCTACGTCCCTCCAGAGATTCTGATCCACTGATACTTTTCTCTAAGAATCACTTCTCCGTTTAAAATCAAGGAAAGAGAGGCAATAAAAAAAAATAACATACTAGAAATTATATCCTTCAAGATTGTTTTTAAATTCTACAGAAGTGAAACAGAACTACACAAAAGTAAAATATTCATAATGAATTCTCAAAAAGAAAACACAAACTACAAAATAATCTAACCTTGGATGGTTTATATGTATAGTCACAAATCTAATAAATTCAAGGAAAAGGACATGCTATTTCCTATATTTTTTAGAGCATGATAAGATGTGATAAGATGTATGCATGCATGCATACTTAGCATGATAAGATACAAAACTTATTTGCACTTATATCACATAGATTGATTTAAAAGTAAATTTCCAACAGTTATTTTTTCTATGACTAAACTTCTGCCTAGCATCTTAAATCAGTTCAGTTCAGTTCAGTCACTCAATCATGTCTGATTCTTTGCAGCCCCATGGACTGCAGCATGCCAGGCCTCCCTGTCCATCACCAACTCCTGGAGCTTACTTAAACTTATGTCCATAGTGTCGGTGATGCCATCCAACCATCTCATCCTCTGTCATCCTCTTCTCCTGCCTTCAATCTTTCCCAGCATCAGGGTGTTTTCCAATGTGTCAGTTTTTCACATCAGGTGGCCAAATGGAGTTTCAGCTTCAGTATCAGTCCTTCTAATGAATATTCGGGACTGATTTCCTTTGGGATGGACAGGTTGGATCTCCTTGCAGTCCAAGGAACTCTCAAGAGTCTTCTCCAACACCACAGTTCAAAAGCATCAATTCTTCAGGGCTTAGCTTTCTTTATGGCCCAACTCTCACATCCATACATGACCACAGGAAAAACCATAGCCTTGACTAGATGGACCTTTGTTGGTAAAGTAATGTCTCTGCTTTTTAATATTCTGTCTAGCTTGGTGGTAACTTTTCTTCCAAGGAACAAGCATCTTTTAATTTCATGGCTGCAATCACCATTTGCACTGATTTTGGAGCCCCCCAAAATAAAGTCTGACACTGTTTCCATGGTTTTCCCATCTATTTGCTATGAAGTGATGGGACCAGATGCCATGATCTTAGCTTTCTGAATGTTGAGTTTTAAGCCAACTTTTTCACTCTCCTCTTTCACTTTCATCAAGAGGCTCTTTAGTTCTTCTTCACTTTCTGCCATAGGGTGGTGTCATCTGCATATCTGAGGTTATTGATATTTCTCCTAGCAATATTGATTTCAGCTTGTGCTTCATCCAGCCCAGCATTTCTCATGATGCACTCTGCATATAAGTTAAGTAAGCAGCATGACAATGTACAGCCTTGTATATTGTCAATATACAATATATAGTATATTAACAGTATACTCCGTTACCATCAGTAAAATCTGAGATTCATATTATTTGATTATTTGATTCATCTGGGATCTGGCACCCCAAAATAATGTAAATTATTTTAATAGTTAATCAGAAATCCTTTCAGTCTTTTTCTTATTTTGTATCAATCCAATTTACTTACTTTCCAAGAACATTTTGCTAGAACAACTTATAACTACAGTGCTATTACAAACATATATATAGCCAAATGAGAATTAGAGGCTCTAAATAAGAAAGATACTGGCTTTTGCATTGTTTTTATTTGTAATAAAAATACCAACTTTTTTTTTAAGTAAAAGTCTTGACCTAGAAAGATGAATGTTCCACCCAAATCTAGTGCATCTGTATTAATTCTCAATTGGAAAAATATGACCCCACTATTAGAGAACAAAAGATCAGTTCAGTTCAGTTCAGTTCATTCGCTCAGTCGTGTCCGACTCTGCGACCCCATGAATTGCAGCATGCCAGGCCTCCCTGTCCATGACCATCTCCCGGAGTTCACTCAGATTCACGTCCATCGAGTCCGTGATGCCATCCAGCCATCTCATCCTCGGTCGTCCCCTTCTCCTCCTGCCCCTAATCCCTCCCAGCAACAGAGTCTTTTCCAATGAGTCAACTCTTCGCATGAGGTGGCCAAAGTACTGGAGTTTCAGCTTTAGCATCATTCCTTCCAAAGAAATCCCTGGGCTGATCTCCTTCAAAATGGACTGGTTGGATCTCCTTGCAGTCCAAGGGACTCTCAAGAGTCTTCTCCAACACCACATTTCAAAAGCATCTATTCTTCAGCATTCAGCTTTCTTCACAGTCCAACTGTCACATCCATACATGACCACTGGAAAAACCATAGCCTTGACTAGATGTAAAAGATTAATAAAATGAATTATTGGTACCATACTACATTTTAGATAACTCAGATTTTCTTAAAGCAATGCAAAGCAGATTCTGTCATACAGATTTTAGCATATATATGATTCTTTTTCTTTATACATCTAAAACTTATAAGATCATATTTGTAGCAAAAAAAAATATGATTCAATGAAATAATCAGAAGGAAATTATTCTAGACAGAAACATTAGCAGTTTCAGTCCAAAGTTAGAACATACCATAAGCAGCAATCCCTTTATATACAGAGTTGTGATAAAAATGTATATGGCTGTGTTTCTGAAAGATCTTACATGGGGATTACATGACAGTTACTCATATCATAGAACAACCCTCAGGGGGGAAAAAGGCAGAGATAAGAAAGCAAAAGACCAATGAAATAAAAGTACAGAAGTAATAGCATGGATTACAAAGGGTACCAAAAAATATATCTCCAGCAGATGAGTAAAAAGTTTGAGGAAACATAAGTGCATCTTACATGCATATGCTCTCCTTACAGCAAACTGCTTTTACACACACTATAATTTTTTTTTTTTAAATACAAGATGTACTGAGTTTTCAAGTGGCTTCGTAAACTGTCCAATCTCAGTATTGACTTCAATATATATCTATCACTATTTTCAATGAAGTTTTAAGACTCAGAAAAGATTAGACTTACAGCTCCAAAATTTTAAAGGGTAATGAAATATTGAGTTATATGACCTCTTTATCATCAGAGGAAATAAAAACTAAGAGACATAATTTAAAAGTCTCCCAAACAAACCATATCCTTCTATTTATTAAGCATGGAGAGTCTCACAATCTTTGGTCTACTTTCCTCCCAAACACAGCTACATGGCACTGTTAACAATTATTACTATAATACTACTTCTAAATTCAAAAGCAGGAACAGAACTTCACAAGCGGGAATCTTGAAATTTCTCTGGTTCTGCTTTCTCATTTTCCAGCTTAGACAATGAAGGCTTAGCTGAGCTCAGACCAGTAATAGAGGCAGCCTTGGGCATGGCACTAGCGGACACAGAAGAATTCTCTAGGCTGTCCCAATTCCCAAACACACACACACACACACACACACACACACACACACACACACACGCACACACTAATTTGTACTATGCTGGTGCTCCATAAAGCCAGTTTGTAAAAGACCTTTCATTAAATACAATCTTTTATCCCACAAATATACTATTATTACTTCTAACCCTGGACACTGCTAAGTACACTGGCCAACTAAGAACACTGGCTTCTCAGGGCCCAGTCTTTATGATCATGGCCCATCCCTTCATAGATATACATACATAAACCAGGAGAGATATGACAGGCTAATAATTTCTGGAAAATTATTGACCTTGACCAAAAGATAGAAATCCATTTCTAAACTCTAATACCATCTAGCCCAGTGACACCTCACTACCTCTTCATTAAAGTTTTAGTTAATGAGCCACCAAGATAGAAACCCACTGTTCCACTCAAGCATGTGACCATAAATCAAAACTATGATTAGAGATAAACATAAATATCAGAGGGAAGAAATATTGTGATTAGGAGATGGACAATTACAGGGTCATGAGAACGCTCTATCACAGCTGTCACCATGTCCCTGCCTAATAGCAAGAGTAACAGGGTCAGAGCCCGTCTGTCAGGCCGGCTGCCAGCAGTCAAGGCAGATAGGACTTGAAGCACACATTTGCTTCAGGAGCTTTCTCAAAATTTCTAATCTCACTTATAAGACAAAAGAATTTTAAATGACAACTGTAGAATTTCTTTGACTGGAGAGACAACTGCTGATTTACCATCTTTAAAGTGGCTTCTTGGCCTGTTAAAATTCTCCTCCAAGGTCTGGTGACTCATAAGGCAATTGCCAGAAATTCTACTGAGCACCTATTAAGTACTCAGCAGAAACCATGGTTCCTGCCATAAAAAGGGAGTAGACAGGGGTCAGCCTGTTATGAGTGTTTTCTGGAAAGAAGAGTGGGAGGGAGGTAACCAAACTATGGAGGGACCTAGATGTCAGAATGAACCCTGTGTCACACAGCAGGCCCTGGAGCTGGTGACCTGATAAACAGAACTGCCAGGTCAAATATAGGACTCCTAGTTAGATCTGATTTGAGATAAACAACAAATAATTTTTAAGTGTTTAAGTATGTTCCAAATAGTGCATGGGACAGACTTCACTGGAAAAACATTCATTGTTTATCTGAAATTTAAATGTAACTGGGTAACATGCCTTTGGTTATAGCCACCCTGGAATCAAAGTATTCTTCTAGCAGAAGTGACCTAGCAGCAGTACTGAAAAGGCACTTGTACTATGGTCAGGAGAGGAAAACAAAATAAGGCATTCAGAGCATCTTGAAAACCAGTTGTCTTCTTTTTCATTCTTTTTCTCTATAATACTTTCTTCATTAACATAATTGCATCTTTTATCTGACTTTAAGCTGATTTTTGCTTCCTTCCCTTTCCCCAGAAGACATCTGGCAATGTTGACTGGGTGAGTGGGGGCAGGGGGGAGGGGGAGGTTGAGTGTTTTAACTGTGGGAGTGCTCCTGGCATGCAGTGGAGAGAGGCCAGGGGAGGCTGATCAACCCCCTACAATGCACAGTTCAGCCCCCACACACAGGATGACCCAGCCCACCTGTCAAAAGCACCAAGGTTGAGAAACTCCACTTTAAGCAAAGATGAGAAGTCTCATTCCTGGCCAAAGTCCCTGGCTTTCACAGGATCTTACACTCCACACACACAGTTCACAATTTTCTACAAAGCTCAAGTGCAAGACAGTACATCCCCATTATACAGCATTTATTTGGAAGAAGCACCACTGCCATCAAAAAAAAGAAAAAAAATTCTGGGCTTTGCAGCTTCAGCTGACTCATGCTTCACATTTTACTTGAATTCTAAAGAGCTAAAAAACACATATTTAGATCAGCCACAGAAAGAATTTAGTTTACATCAGTGAAAGCATTGCCACGCTCCCCATGGGGTCTGCCAAGACAGACAGTCTCCTCTCTCCTAAAGCAAACCCTTTGCTACTCCTTATCTTCCCCCCACCCCACCTCAAGGCTTTGCAGTCAGAGCCTGCACTTGTTTACACTCTTCCTTTTTCTCAGAAACATATTTGTTTTTTCAAGTCCCATAGGCTTTCTCCTCAGTCCCTGCCTTAGTAGGCCCTGGGGGTTTCTCCCTTTGCACCAAAATTACAAAAGTTCAATTCCTCACTGGTCCTTTGGTGTAAGTTACCCAGGATCACAGCACAGAAGGAAGGAAACTGCAGCCACAGATCATTTTGATGTTTCCATTATCACATGTATTCACCCAGGGGGATGGTTAAACTCAGGACTTGAAGTTAGAAACAAAGTTCTGAAGCAAATCTCCTCTGCAATGGTGTATACCCCACTGCCAGGGCGGGGCTTTTGCTTTCTTGTACTGTAAGAACGGGCCAGGGCAAGATTAGAAGAGGCAGCCCCCGCTGCCATGACACTGGCTGTGCACTAGAGGTTGCAGGAAGGACCAGGAGCACAGTTGTGAGACAGGGGCTTCCTGATCACGTGCAAGTCACTGAAAAAGATCACCCTCGCCTTGTTCATCTCACCAGCCTCCTGGAGCTCAGAGCCTCGGGGGATGTCACAGGAGCTGGCCCTTTGTCTCTTGGGCTTTGAGTTAGATGTGACATTTTAGACTCTCTCTGTCTTTTGCTCTATGACCAAGGCCTCTTTTTAAGAAGACAAGTGACAAAAGAAAGCATGCATAAGATGTGCTAGGAAACGCCTAACTAAGGTTTAATAAAGGCTGGCCATGTTTGGCCTTGACTGAAAGCAAAGTTTTCTCTCAGACTGGTTTATATTTAGCTTCCTTCTGTTCTTTACAATTGGTAAAACCAGCTCGAGCAACACTTCTTTTGAAGTATTCCAAGGCCACAAGGAGAAGTGAAAAAGAGCACAGGATTTAAAGCAAGAAGAACCCAGCTCAAGTCAGCCACTTACAGGGCTGCGTGCCCTTGGGCAAGTTCTTTTATCCTCTCTGAGTTTCAGTTCTTTTATCTGTAAAATGGGGATAAAAATATCTAGCTCTTAGCAAGAGCTCTTTGTAAAGTCTAAGGTTTTATGTAAATGTTAGTTCTTATTTTGAACCCACTGAGGATGTAAGGTCTCTGTTAAATAACAGGTTATATAGAAAGTGTCACTAATTAGGGTTTCAAGATATGAGTCATGGTCTCTGATATACTATTGTTTCTGCTGGACTTCTGTCAGCTGTCTTAGTCCCTTTTTACAGAAACGTACAAGGAAAAGGAGTTACCTTCTCTAATATATTAGCAAATACAGGAATCACCTCTCTCTCTACCATTCCTGATAGGCAGGGGTCAGTCATCCAGTTTGGTTGGAACATTCTCACCAAGCATGCTGCCCCATATGGCATTCCATTCTGCTAGAAAATTCTGTGTTGATGAAATGTGGACAGATAATGTTGGGAAGATAAATGAGTAACATTTGTGAAAGTATTTGAACTCTTCAAAAGAAAAGACTCACACTGATTCCAGAGATTTTTGTTACCATAGCTGGAATTTAAAATATGACATTTTGGTTGATTAATGTCTGTTCTGACTTTTTTGTCTCTTGGCCTTAGAGGGGCTGAAAGAAAGGGTCCACAGACTCTACTTGTTTTATGAAAGGAAATAAGCTAAGTGCATAGCAGAGGTCAATGTCTAAATATGCTAACCCATCAACCACCACTACATGGTACCACCACTTTACCCACAAGCATCCTTAATCTCCACCCAGGTTGTGGGGAGGGGCAGGGGTCACAGTCCAGCCTCTGCAGAGCTCTCTCTGCACTCTGCACCCCCAATCAGACCATGCCCACCTGAAGCCCTGGGAAGAGAATCAATCAAGCAACCATGTGCTAGGTGTTATGCAGTCTGCTAAGCATACAAAACGAACAGCCAAGAATCCTTCTCCCCCACCACCACCCCACCAAAAGCTCCACTAGAGGACAAACAGATGCAAAAACAAATGATGACAGCACAGAGTGATAGGAACTCTGATGGAGATGTGAGCCCTCACAAAGAAGAGGCGCAGCTTTGCAAAGAAGGTGACATTTAGACTAAATTTGGAAGAACAATAGCAATTCCCCTTGTGAACAAAAAGAGGATTCCTACAAGGGGAGAAGGACACCCAAAGTCATGGAGGTAAGGAGAGGCAGGAAACAGTATGAAAGCAGTTCAGGGTGACTCAGCTTGGAAAGAAGGTGGGGATGCATGGCAAGTGATACATGGCCAGACTTCATGAGAGAAGGTGAGAGAGCCATTCAAGGATGCGGTGATGAGGGGATGGTCAGAAGGTGAGTGAGGAGGTAGATATCAAGATGAGAGAGCAACTGAGGACAAGGAAAGCCAAGTCTGAGACACAAACTAAATGTTCCTTTAATGGGCACCAGTGACAAGAGTGAAATAACAGCTGTTTTAAGTTAACATCAATCTTAGGTATTGTTTCAGCATCGGAGGCAAAGCAACTGTTTGCAAAAGTTGTCTCTGACGGCTTAGACAGCACTTGGTTATTGCTTCGAGGAAAGGAAACCAAACATTTTTATGTGGCCCTAATGGTAGTTATGACTGGAGAAGGCAATGGCACCCCACTCCAGTACTCTTGCCTGGGAAATCCCATGGATGGAGGAGCCTGGTAGGCTACAGTCCATGGGGTCATGAAAAGTCAGACGACTGAGCGACTTCACTTTCACTTTTCACTTTCATGCATTGGAGAAGGAAATGGCAACCCACTCCAGTGTTCTTGCCTGGAGAATCCCAGGGATGGGGCAACCTGGCGGGCTGCCATCTATGGGGTCACACAGAGTCAGACACGACTGAAGCAACTTAGCGGCAGCAATGGTAGTTATGACTAAATGGATAAGTTGATAAATCAAAAGAGATAACAGATCACAAGTAAGCCTATTCGATTTTGCCAGATAACTCAAATATTACATTATACCAATAAAAATACAGAGAGACTTTGAAGGTCATCTGACATGCAGGAGGTCAAGAAATAATGACAATGATCTTGTCTTAAATCGCCTAAAGTTATCATAACTTTTCACATTTGGAACTAATCGTAAAGAATTTCCTTTATTCCAGATTTATGGAGATAAAATAAATTTAAGGTGTACAATGTGATCATTTGAAAATATAAATACTGCACAATGTTTAATTAATTTACATACTCTCTATCTCACATAATTGTCATTTTGTTGCTATGGTGAGAACACTAAAGCTCTGCTCTCATAGCCATCTTCATGTGTTCAGTGA
Organism: Capra hircus; assembly: GCF_001704415.2. Taxonomy (NCBI): domain Eukaryota; kingdom Metazoa; phylum Chordata; class Mammalia; order Artiodactyla; family Bovidae; genus Capra; species Capra hircus. The sequence goes on along the minus strand of NC_030808.1, from coordinate 118,928,084 downwards.
AGTCCTGCTATCTATAGTCACAATGCTGTACATTACATGCCTGCAACTTATTAGAATCTTATTTCTACTAACTAAAAGAATTCATGGCTTAAGGTGGGGCTGGAAAGCAGAAGAGAAGAAAAGCCTGAGGAAGGCAGCTAGAGAAGGAATAAGAGTTCTTTAAGATCAGAGGTTCTGCCTTACAGAAAAATAAATAATAGAAATTTCCTTGGTTGAATCAAAAGTTAAGGAAACTGTAGAATTGTAGGAAATATGCTATTTATCTCGGGCTTCCCTTGTAACTCATTCAGTAAAGAATCTGCCTACAATGTAGGAAAGTGAAGTCGCTCAGTCATGCCCAATTCTTTGCAACCCCATGGATAGTAGCCTGCACCAAGCTCCTCCATCCATGGAATTTTCAAGGCAAGAAGTACTAGAGTGGGTTGCCATTTCCTTCTCCAGGGAATCTTCCCAACCCAGGGATCAAACCCAGGTCTCTCACATTGTAAACAGACACTTTAAAGTCTGAGCCACTAGGGAAGTCCACAATGTAGGAAACCCAGATTCAGTGCCTGAGTTGGGAAGATCGCCTGGAGAAGAAAATGGCAGCCCACTCCAGTATTCTTGCCTGGAGAATCCCATAGACAGAGGAGCCTGGCAGGCTACAGTCCATGGGGTCGCAAGAGTCTGACACAACTTAGAGACTAAACCACCATATGCTGTTTATCTAGCAAAAAAAAAACCTAGTACCTCACCATGTTTCACATCTCTAAAAGATGGTTTTCAATGTATTCTGAGTATTGTGCAATGTTTACAGAGTATTCCGATTTCAATTGGCAATAGACCCTATACTACGGGATGGAGAGAAGACCCAACCCTAGTATGCTAGTTAGAATAAGATTAAACAACAGAAACAGTACCTTTAGATCACAACAGGGAAGATTCCACACAGTATGAGAAAGCATATATTATTTTACCAGTTTGGAAAATGGGGAAGTGAAACCCTGAAATTCGAGTTCAAGTTTCTGTCTCAAAACTCTAAGAATAATATGTTAGTTCCAAGAAACTGATTGCATCATTTCAGTGGATCAGACCAGAAAATCAGGCTTGAGATCATGATTTATAATTCCTCGTAAATTTTCAAATTTACCACTTGGTTGGTGAAGCATGCATGCTTTGGGAGCTGAAATTCTTAAAGTCTTACAGTCATGCCCTCATCAATTTAACTTAAGACTTTACTAAACTGGTTTTAATATTAGAGCAAGGAGTAAGGGAAGTTCCTACTTTTTAAAAATGGAATTATTCTGATGTCATCAAAAACCTCACAGTTTTTCAGGCATATGTACAAGACAATTATGTTGCCAAAGTATGAAATACAGCTAGTTTCATAGCCAGAATGAATTATGTCTAATTCTCCTGCAGTAAACAATCAGATTCACCAATCTGTATTCTCCAGACAGCTAAGTCAAGCCTTGCTTTTCAAGTGATTCAGTGCACACTGGAGACTTTAAAGCATAGGAAGGAGCTGCAGGCAGAACCCTTCTCCCTGAGGAACTGAGTGTAGGGGCCAAGAGGGCAACTTAAGATGATGCTGCTTTTAAGAAATAAATAAATTAGTACTTACTGCTGCTGCTGCTAAGTCGCTTCAGTCGTTTCCAACTCTGTGCAACCTCATAGACGGCAGCCCACCAGGCTCCCCCATCCCTGGGATTCTCCAGGCAAGAATACTGGGGTGGGTTGCCATTTCCTTCTCCAATGCATTAAAGAGAAAAGTGAAAGTGAAGTCACTCAGTCATGTCTGACTCTTCACGACCCCACGGACTGTAGCCCACCAGGTTCCTCCGTCCATGGGATTTTCCAGGCAAGAGTATTGGAGTGGGGTGCCATCACCTTCTCCATAGTACTTACTACTTTTCCTAAATCTGGGACTGAAATGTTCTGCATTTTGAAATAAAATAAGTGTGCTCTAATTTTTCACTCTAAAAAAATCTCCAACGCTGGAACTACACTCCTCCTTGGAATTGTCCACTCTGGTGGCTCAGAGGTTAAAGCGTCTGCCTACAAGGCGGGAGACCCGGGTTTAATCCCTGGGTCGGGAAGATCCCCTGGAGAAGGAAATGGCAACCCACTCCAGTATTCTTGCCTGGAGAATCCCATGAACAGGGGAGCCTGGGCAGGCTATACTCCATGGGGTCGCAAAGAGTCGGACATGACTGAGCAACTAACACCCAAATTTTACTCCAACAACGATTTAAAATAAATGTAAGTACCTAATTCTCAAATAATGTGGTAGGAAGAGTGCTCATCATCCTCAGAGTTTCAAAAATATAGTTATTGAGTAACCACGAAGTGGGCTTCCCAGGTGGCACTAGTGGTAAAGAACCTGCCTGCCAATGCAGGAGACATAAGAGACAATGGTTCCATGTCTGGGTCAGGAAGATCCCTTGGAGGAGGGCACAGCAGCTGACTCTAGTATTCTTGCCTGGAGAATCCCATGAACAGAGGAGCCTATTGCGCTACAGTCCACAGGGTCAGATACGACTGAAGTGACTTAGCATGTACACACAGCCACTGAGTAACCAGCCTGCACTAGGCCCTGGGATCACTGAGATAAATAACAGGAAAAGTCACTGAGAACTTAGAGGGCAGCTAATGGTACGGACACAATATGACGCACTCTGTGTATGAGACAAGGGAAGCTCAGCCTGGGTGCTTGGGGAGGGTGTTAGGGTAGACCTTCTACCAGAATCACTTGGATTGTGTGACTAAATTTACTGCAAAATGAGGTTGGGCACTGAATAAGATTAAGACACTAACCCGAATTATGACTTACATGTCTTCGACGTCTTAGAAATAAGGGACAGGGGTCTGATTGTCAGCGTGCACTTTATTTCTTCACTCATATACCACTGGCTCTTTTGCAGAACACCCTAGCTAAAGGTGCCGTGAAAGAACTGGCCACACTGCATGGCACCGCGTACACCTATGGCCCAGGAGCTTCAACGATCTGTAAGTCTCAGCTTCAGAGCCATGCAAAGGCAACAGATGGCCCCCAGAGTCTTTCCTTTCCATCATTTAAAGCATGTGACTTTTGCCTGAGAGTGAATGTTTTATAACACATGTAATCAGTTTTCTGTTTAGAAGACAAAAGGGGGCAGGGAATATCCCTTTCAACTCATCTGCTCTCTGTAAACATCTACTGAGCATCTGCCCCCATGCCAAGTCCTCAAGAGGTGCCGGTGGAGAAAGGAAGGCAGGAGAGAGAGAGGGCAAGAGTGAAGGAAAAGGGAAGGAGGGAGACCAGAGCCATCTTCCAAGAGCACACAGCAGGGAAGCAGGAAGAGTTCATGGCCATACAGGTGCATAGTGCTGAGACAGAAGGATGTACGAGAACAGAGCACACCCAAAGGCTAGCCAACCCACCCCACAGTATCAGGAACGGTTTCCCAGGACGATGACACAGAAGCTTTATCTGGAAGGACAATTGGTGGGGAAAAGCAATAGAGGGAAGGTTTTCTTGGCTAAACAGACTGAAGTTTCAGGCTACTTCAGGCTTAAGCTGTTTTCATGGGGTGCAAGCAAATGGCAAAAGAGTTAGTTATAGGCTGGACCCCAGGGCCTTGGGTGCTACAGTTTGATTTCACTGAGAAGGAACATACTGCAGGTTCCATTTCCAATTTCTACATATATTTGCCTTTGCATGATTTTTTTCTGCCCCAGGCCTTAAGGGACCAGAAATATAAGGGAGAAAATGGCCAGCCTCACCATCCATGGCCTTCAGTGTAGTTGGAGACGCTCCAATCATGAGCGGTGGTGTTTTTTTTTTAAGCTTCATGTAGAATACAGTTTTCTGTATTCTTGTCCTTGATTAAACTTCTCTGTGTCAGATGGGGTATACTATTTCCTTAAGGGAGTTCTATTAGAAATAACTCATCTATTCATACACTGTGAACTTCATAGAAGTTTTATTCAGGCCAGTTCAATGAGATTTCTTTTTCCGTTATACCATAAGCCCTTGGAGGGCAGGGGCCATGTCTTTCCTTTGTCCTAGTATTTCCAAAGTTGAGCACATGGCCTGCTGCTCAATGAAAACTCTACAACTGTGGACTGAATGAATGAATGAACAAGTGACTGAATAAATGAATGACACCATAACTGTCACTGAATGAGTAATTGAGTGAATGTCCAATCCATGCCAAGCCATATGCTAGATACCAAAGAAACGAAAATGAAGACCCAGCTCTGCCCTTGAGCTGCTCCAGTTCCATCGTTCAGTACAGTTTCAGCGAGGCTCAGAGTCCTCCCCTCTCACCAGTCATCATGCAGTTTCCCTTATTTTTCTAGGAGATACATATTATTTTCCCAGGAACTATACATATGTTGCAGACAAATCACAAACTATGTGAGAGTTTACCACAGCATAGAAGCACGCTGAGTATATATATATATATATAACTGATTACATCCTGAAGTATTAAACGCATCACTATTACCATGTAGAGCTAAGAGGTAATCTTCCCAAGAGATAAGATTGGACTAATCTTTAAAACAGCCCCCATAGCTTTTGTGATCTTGGTGACTAGAAAATTTCCCTACCTGTCCTATTTTGGGCAATGAAACATTTGTAACTATAAAAGAAAGCTGGCATGATTTTAAATCTCCTTCCTAGATTTAAATTGTTTTCTCCCCTTTGATTTGCTCATTTCAGATCCAGCTGCTGGGGGTTCTGATGACTGGGCTTATGACCAAGGAATCCAATATTCCTTCACATTTGAACTCCGGGATAAAGGCAGATATGGCTTTGTCCTCCCTGAATCCCAGATCCAGCCAACCTGTGAGGAGACAATGCTGGCCATCAAATATGTTACCAGCTATGTCCTGGAACATCTGTACTGAGCTAGATTGCTAAGAGCTTGATTTCTGAATATTTGTTCTCTTTCTCTTCTATCCTGAATTCCTACTTTTATGGGCCTGGATTTTTTTTTTTTTTTTTCCAGATCCTCATCTTTCTTTTAAGCTTCTGGGTCTGTTAAGCTACTTGGATCTTTAATATTGATCATAATAAAAGTGAATCAGGATAACTGAAAACCCTGACAGACTGTCTGCTTCTTTGAGGGGAAAAGATATGAACAAAGGACTAAGCAAGCTGTGCACAACCAATGATGTAGGTCAGCCTACAAGGAGTCGAATTCGCTGGGGTACTGACAATCACGGCAGATTGCAGAGATGTCCAGGCTATAGTGGCAGGCTGATGAGGAAGAAGTAGGAGAAATTTAGGACTGTAAGATATGGTATAGATGAGATGGTCCCATCACAGTTTAGCTTTCACGTCAGCTCATTGAAGTTATTTTCTGAGCTGTTTACTACATGCCAGTACTTTGCTAAGCAACCGAGGACCAAGCAACGAAAAAGAAAGAACACATGTCTGCCCTCAATGGTTGTACAGGCCATCTGAGATGACAGACATGAAACAAATAATGATTTAACTTATTATGTAAACTAAGATCATGGCACTTCATGGCAAATAGATGGGGAAACAGTGGAAACAGTGTCACACTTTATTTTTCTGGGCTCCAAAATCACTGCAGATGGTGACTGCAGCCATGAAATTAAAAGACGCCTGCTCCTTGAAAGGAAAGTTATGACCAATCTAGAGAGCATATTAAAAAGCAGAGACATTACTTTGCCAACAAAGTTCCATCTAGTTAAGGCTATGGTTTTTCCAGTGGTCATGTATGGATGTGAGAGTTGGACTATAAAGAAAGGTGAATGCTGAAGAATTGATGCTTTTGAACTGTGGTGTTGGAGAAGACTCTTAAGAGTCCTTTGGACTGCAAGGAGATTCAACCAGTCCATCCTAAAGGAGATCAGTCTTGGGTGTTCACTGCAAGGACAGATGTTGAAGCTGAAACTCCAATACTTTGGCCACCTGACGCAAAGAGCTGAATCTTTTGAAAAGACTCTGATGCTGGGAAAGATTGAGGGCAGGAAGAGAAGGGGATGACAGAGGATGAGATGGTTGGATGACATCACCGACTCAATGGACATGGGTTTGCGTGGACTCCAGGAATTGGTGATGGACAGGGAGGCCTGGAGTGCTGTGGTTCACGGGGTCGCAAAGAGTCAGAGACAACTGAGCAACTGAACTGAACTATTATGTAATAGCTAGTGATTTAATTTATATCACTGATCTGAAGTAGAAGAGAAATCTCAGGAAGCGCTGAAAACTGAAGAACAATTATCTGGATGAACGGAATACCACTTCCAGGCGCTATTAACTATGCAGAAGCTATAAGAAGAAAGCCAGAAAAGGCGGAACTCAGAGAACTGAGGGAAGATGGGGCAGGTGTAAGGGCTGAGGAGGGAGTTGGGGATCATATCAGGCAGGTTCAGAGGTCAGGTTAAGGGTTTAGGACACTGGTCTAAGAACAAAGAAAAGCATTTTGGATCCTTAGAAGATGGATCCAAAAAATACTGCTGCAATTTGGTCAAAGAGTGCGTCTATGATTTCCTCTAGGAGTTTTACAGCATCCAGTCTTACACTTGGGTCTTTAATTCATCTTGAGTTTAGTTTTGTATATGTTTTTAGAGAACGCTCGAATTTCATTCTTTTACAAGTAGCTGTCCAGTTCTCCCAGCACCATTTATTGAAAAGACTGTCTTTTCTGCATTGTATATTCTTGCCTCCTTTGCCATAGATAAATAAGTAAAGGAAAAAGGAACAAATGGGACCTAACTAAGCTTAAAAGCTTTCGCACAGCAAAGAAAACCATCAACAAAAAAAAAGACAACCCAATGAATGGGGGAAGATATTTGCACATCATTTGACTGATGAGGGGCTAATACCAAATATATGTAAAACTCAACAACAAAAAAATAAACAAATGGGTTAAAAATGGGCAGAAGAATGAAACAGGCATTTCTCCAAAGAGGAAATGCAGACAGCCAAGAGAAACATTAAAAGATGCTCAACATCGCTAATCATCAGGGAAATGCAAATGAAAACAATGAGATATTACCTCACACATATTAGAATGGCTAACATCAAAAAGAACACAAAAAACAAATGTTGGCAAGAATATGGAGAATAGGGAACACTCCTCCACTGCTGGTGGGAATGTACACTGGCGCAGCCACTGTGGAAAACAGTATGGACGTTTCTCAAAAAACTAAAAATTGAACTACCATATGACCCAGCAATTCCATCCGTGGGTACATATCCAAATATAAACACTAATGTGAAATGATACATGCCACCTCCGTGTTCACAGCAATACTATTTACAGTTGCCAATATACTGTAGCAACCTAAGTGTCCGTCAACAGACAGAAAAATAAAGATGTGGTTCATATACACAACAGAATAGAGCTCATTCATAAACATTAATGAAATGTTGCTATTTGCACCACATGGTAGATATGGAGGGCATTATGCTAAGTGAAATAAGTCAGACAGAGAAAGACAAATACTGTACAATATCACTTATATAAAAAATAAATGAAAAAATACAACAAACTAATGAATAAAACAAAAAAGAAGGTGAGTTTGTTCTCACAACAGAGAACACACTAGTGGTTACTAATGGGGAGAGGCAGAGAAGGCAATGGCACCCCACTCCAGTACTCTTGCTGGAAAATCCCATGGACAGAGGAGCCTGGTAGGCTGCAGTCCATGGGGTCACTAGAGTCAGACACAACTGAGCGACTTCACTTTCCCTTTTCACTTTCATGCATTGGAGAAGGAAATGGCAATCCACTCCAGTGTTCTTGCCTGGAGAATCCCAGGGACAGGGAAGCCTAGTGGGCTGCCGTCTATGAGGTCGCACAGAGTCGGACACGACTGAAGCGACACGGCAGCAGGCAGCAGCAGCGGGGAGAGGGGAGCGGGAGGGGTAATATAAGTGTAGGAGGAAAAGGGGGTTATTATGGGATGATATGAAACCATGTGTGTGAAACTTCTGAAACCTGTAAAACAGTATAGAATTTAAAGAATCTTTCATTCAATTAAAACAGAGCAATAAGTGACTATCCTGGTGGTCCAGTGGTTGAATTCATGCTTCCAATGCAGGTACGTGGGTTCAACCCCTGGTTGGAGCGCTAAGAACCCACATGCCACAGAGCATGGCCAAAAATTAAAAATATAAATAAAAATTTTAAGAGAACAATGGGAAGCCATTGAAGATGTTAAATTGTAAATGACATGATCAGAGTTTTGGGTTTTAAAGAAAAAAAAAAAAAAAACAGTCAGGCTACAGTGTGGAAAGTAAATTGGAAGTGAAATAAAAAGGTGCCAGGGACCCTGACTGAACCAATTGGGCCTAAAATAAAAGAGGCAAAAATAACTCTTTGACTTGTACATCAAATATGACTTGAAATTTTCCAGAATTAAAACTGAACATGCTAATAATGGAGAGTATTGTTGTCATTGTTCAGTCACTCAGTCATGTCTAACTATTTGCAACCCCATGGACTGCAGCACACCAGGCTTCCCTGTCCTTCACTATCTCTCAGAGTTTGCCCAAACTCATGTCCATTGAGTCAGTGATGCTATTCAACCATCTCATCCTCTGCTGCCCCCTTCTCTTGCCCTCAATCTTTCCTAGCAGCAAAGTCTTTTCCAGTGAATCAGCTTTTCTCATCAGGTGACCAAAATATTGGAGCTTCAGCATCAATCCTTCCAATGAATATTCAGGGCTGATTTCTTTTAGGATTGACTGGTTTGAACTCCTTGCTGCCCAACGGACTCTCAAGAGTTTTCTCCAGCACCACAATTCAAAAGTATCAATCCTTCATCACTCAGCCTTCTTTACAGTCTAATTCTCACATCCATATATGACTACTGGAAAAACCATGACTGGGACTATATGGACTTTTGTCAGCAAAGTGATGTCTCTACTTTTTAATACTCTGTCTAGGTTTGTCATAGGTTTTGGTCCAAGGAGCAAGCATACTGTGCAAATTTCAAATTTTAAAATATAATAATATGTAATTAGATTTTAATTTGGGGGGGCATTGCTTACTTTAAAATCATAAAGCAAAACATGACCTCATTGTTTTCCATGTGGAGTCAAGGAAAACAGGATTCCATAGCTAGCATAATACATTAAGGTAGCTGTGACAGTGTTCTTTTCAAAAACAAAATCCACTGGTCGCTTGTTCAGTTGTCAAGCCAAAGAATGATTAATTGCATTAATTGTCCACTAGATGGTAGCAGTGCAGCTGCTATAATTTGTGAGGCAATCATCTTCAAAATAATTTAGTAATATCAATATATCATTTATTTTTAAAAAAAATAAACCATTTAAGTGGGCATAGAAAAGGGAGACCCTTAAGTGCAAAAATAGAAGTTCCCACAAAGTTTTAAGCAGTGCTGATGCTAACTTTAAAAATAGATGTAATTTAGCAAAATTATCTTTCCCCCATTCTATTTAAATTCTATCCATGTGAACTGCAAGGATAACTCAACCACAATTACTGGAGTGAAGTTACCTTGATGGAGGTGTATCATTCAATTCATAGACAGCTCTACAGGACACTCCCTCACACTATCTTTAGCAGGTAGCATCAACCTCTAAGGGATGCTGTGGCCCTAAGTTCAGTGCTTTAAAGTGGAAATAAGGAATCTAAATGGACTTTTTTCTAAAATTTCAAGTAATTTTTAAGAAGAATAAAGCATAGGAAAGAAAATAAAATCCATGTATCTGAGACTTCCTGCACTTGAGACATTTTGGCTCTGTCTCTTGCAACTAAAAGTTAACAGCTGGCAGCTTAGCAATGTCACTTGCCTGAGCCTTGTAAAGAATAGTAAAGATTGAGAGAAAAAGAGAAAGAGAAATTTCTGCATTAAGCCTTCCCAGTGCAATGGTGCTGTATACCCTCCTGCCTGGCTGACCACAGGCTACTGCTTTGGCAGACCGATGCTGCCCAGCTTTGCCTACACAGGAGCCCCTGACTGTGAAGGCATCTCTCATTATCCTTCCTGTGACTTACTCCCACCCTCGGGACCTAAGACAGGCTCCAAGCTCTTCCTTCAGTTCCCAACTCTTACCTCTCCAAAGCAACAATTAACCAACAGCATAGGAACAGCTCCCTGGCTCTTTCCTATCTCCGATGGTGTTGCCACAAGACTAGCAGGACTGGTTTTCCAGCCTGGAGAATGGGAGTTCTGCTAGAATCACATATCGTGTATTCATCTTCTTTGTCAGATAACCTATATGAATTGATCAAAGAGAGAATTTCAGGTGTAGAAGGAAGACAGGAGGAACCGTGACAATTAATAAGGTTATTTGGTGGCTATATGGGGCTGTGATGAGCCTCTTAGGTCATCTCATTTGAGCAGGTAGTCACCCCCCTCTAGCCCGATCTGACACTGCCTGAATCACACATCCAGGTATCTATCCAGAAACACCACCTTTCGTGCAACTAGTAAAGATATATTTCTCTGCAGCACTCTACAGGGCACTCTCAGTTCCATGTTAAACATACAATATCCATAAGTAAAGGTAGCAATTCATTCTTTCTGACATTTCCTTTATGAGATATTTAAAGGTATTCCATCAGTTTACTATATTTGATTTACAGACAAAATTATTTGAAGAATTCTAGTAAATCACATGAGAATGTTCACTTCCATTTTCTAGGACATTTCCTTTATGGTGATAATGTTTGAAAAATATAAAGAAAAGCATACTTTAAAAAATAATGTTATATTTTTAACTGTGTCTAGACACACAAAAATCCTAGGAGTGCAAAGACCCAGAAAGATGGAAAATTACTGTTGTGTGAAGCATTCAATTTTAGATACCTTTTTAAAGAGGTTAATTTAACCTGCGAAACACCACACCACCTTACACAGTTAATTCTAAAATGATACAGTGTCCAACAACTACTCATCCTACTCCATAAATATGCCAAGACCTCTCATAAATCTCGATGTAGCAATATAAGGTTGTACTGAACTATGCCTGCCAAGAAATGAAACTGGTTTTGATATAGAGCTCCAAAATATTCTTGAAATCCATAGATTGGGAAGGAATGGGAGGTCTTAAAGCATCACATACCTATGTCCTACTCCATAAACAAGGAATTGTCAATATGCAACAGAGGTTAAGAAGTCAAAGACTGTTTATCACCAAAGTCTTAAGAAAAACCAGGATCCTTCCAACCGTTACTTCAGTTCAGTTCAGTTCAGTCGCTCAGTTGTGTCCAACTCTTTGCGACCCCATGAATCACAGCACACCAGGCCTCCCTGTCCATCACCATCTCCCGGAGTTCACTCAGACTCACGTCCATCGAGTCCGTGATGCCATCCAGCCATCTCATCCTCGGCTGTCCCCTTCTCCTCCTGCCCCCAATCCCTCCCAGCATCACAGTCTTTTCCAATGAGTCAACATTTCGCATGAGGTGGCCAAAGTACTGGAGCTTCAGCTTTAGCATCATTCCTTCCAAAGAAATCCCAGAGTTGATCTCCTTCAGAATGGACTGGTTGGATCTCCTTGCGGTCCAAGGGACTCCCAAGAGTCTTCTCCAACACCACAGTTCAAAAGCATCAATTCTTCGGCGCTCAGCCTTCACTTAGATCCCCAAATAAGAGTGTCCTTCCTAGTTGACCTGAAAAAACAGACATAGAAGCCTTTTCTCTATAGTTTTGAAACAAACCAAACAGAAAAAGGCTTTAACATAGAAAATATATCAGAATGCTAGAATTAAGAATGACTTCTATTTTCTTCTTTCAACTTCTCTGTATTTTGATAAATTATTTTTCCATGTGTATTTATTACTTTTAGAATCCAAATAAAATTCCAAAAAGCAAAGCTATAACATAAATATTTTTTACTTGAAGCAATACACATTAAAACAAATACAGAGATATTTTTGCCTTATTGGACATGGCCACCACTTTAACCTCCCACCTGATATATGCTGATACTCATCAGTCCTGCAGCCTGATAATGGCCAGTGTGTCTGTTTATAGAACTGATGATTGTATTAATACTTAGAGGATGGGCTTCCCAAGTGGCACTAGTGGTAAAGAATCCACCTGCTGATGCGATGTGAGAGGTGTAAGTTTGATCTCTGGGTCAAGAAAATCCGCTGGAGGAGGGCATGGCAACCCACTCCAGCATTCTTGCCTGGAGAATCCCATGGACAGAGAGCCTGGCGGGCTACAGTCCATGTGATCACAAAGATCAGACATGACTGAAGTGACTTAGCAGGCATGCACTTGGAGGACACAGGCATGTTTTTTGTCCCTACCATCTACCAAATCCCTTACATATATATTCACCTCATTTAACCCTCATAACCACTTGATGAGGTCCCATTTGCATGCCCAGGAAACTAAGGTCTGGAAGGCAGCATGCTCAAAGTAAAGCAGCTAGTTCTTCCTTTTCCTCTGTTCTCTTGCCAAACACACCCTTAGAATCAATGGAGCAAGAATCTGCTCTGGAATTTTCTAGTGCTGATGATACACTTCTCCAGTATCAACAACATGAAGGCATTTATAATCTGCTCTTCTTCTTTACCTGCAGGGTCATGGCAAGGGGACCCTCCTGAGGGACAAGTCATACTGTACATCTCTCAGATGGAGAGGAATGAAGCTGTCGCTGCTGTACATATAACAGGAGTACCTCCCCAACAGAATTATTTTTATAATAAAAATATAAAACTTGAGAAGTTTCATTTATGATTGTCTATACATCTGTCAATATGAAGAGGGAGTTTTAAAAGGAAATTCTAATGAGCTATCTGATCAGACAAATTCATTCACTTTATTACCTTACCTATAATTCTGGATAAAGCTGCTGCCTTCTCCAATCCATAATTAATTGAGTTGTGTTCAAGATCAAAGATCCCCTGCCAGACACTTTAAAAATGACTTATAAATGACTTTCATAAATTCAACTTTCAAAAAGCACTAATTGGGCATGTATAGCATTTAGACCCTAACCAGAATAGCCAATGAACAAACATTTGAGCAACCGTGTTATCTTGCCCTTTACATGTCCTCAAGTTGCTTTATGAATAGGGGTTCTCTCTGAGGATGAAGGGATAAAAAAGGGGAAAGGAGCAGGGAAGTAATTCATCAATTTCTGTAATGTTTACTTCTTTACCAAGAGTAATTTAGCAGTTACAGTCAGGTTCACTTCATTATACTTTTGCCATCATTTATATAATCATCATTTATATAATGATGGTAAAAGTATAAAATTTAGACAGTGACCATAACAACGTTTTCCAGATTACTTCTAATATTTTTAGTATATTCAAAATAATTTGTAATATAAACATTCTTAATTTAACAACTTACAATGAGGCTTCAAAAGCATAGTTTTTGCCATCAAGGTTCTGTGGCCAGATACCCTAATTCCTCCAAGGTTCCAAGAGCAAATTTAAACCAATTTCTTCCATCATTTACATCAAGCGCACGATAGAGTAGTATTTTAGAGCAAAGAATTGGATTCAAAGGTCAACTCTGTGAACTTACTAACTCTGCTCCCTTGGGCAAAAGTGAAAGTGTTAGTCACTCAGTTGTGCCAGACTCTGTGCGACCCCATGGACTATAGCCCGCCTGGCTCCTTTGTCCAAGGAATTCTCTAGGCAATCATACTGGAGTGGGTAGCCATTCTCTTCTCCAGGGGATCTTTCCAACCCAGGGATCAACACCAGATCTCCTGCGCTGTATGCGGGCTCTTTACCATCTGAGACACCAGACAAGTTATTTGCTAAACAAGGAAATTTGCCTCCCATTCCATCTGTACATTGGGAATTCTTAATTGTAAAAGGTCTGTGAGTAGCATGGAATTCACCTCTCACAAAGAGGGCAATCAGTGTTAACATGCCACCCTACTCCCCTCCCCAACCAGAAAATGGTGGGGCGAAGGGGTGGGGGCACATTCTATCCACCAGAACCCAAAGAGGAAACTAGCTGTTCCTCCAGATAAGAGTTGAGACATAAAACCAGCAGAGTGTCTTTGGACAGGCAAAGAAGAACCATGAGGTTCCTCCTGCCTGTGGGTTTGATTGCCACCACCCTTGCAATTGCTCCTGTCCGCTTTGACGGGTAAATCTCACAGCCCTGTGTTCCAGACTGTGTTTGGGAAGACAATGAGGAAATGCTCCTTTCCAGTTCACAAGTTTCACCTTTTGTGTTCTTACAGGGACAAGGTACTCCGTGTGAAGCTCCAGGATGAAAAACAAGCAAACATCATCAAGGACTTAGCCAAAACCAGCCAGGTAAAGCACGTAAAGTGCTATCTTATCTTTTCTATTTCCTAAAAGCTGCTTCTTTTGCCTTTTATTTTTAACAGCCACAGAGCTACCAAAGACAAAGATTGGGGGAAATGGTGATAATTGGATAACTCAACTCACTGCTAATCCTTTCATTGTTTCTGTTTATTTTTCTCCAAATTACCACTTCTTTTTCCCAGCCAAAAACTTTGCAAACAACAGCATTTTCTAGGTGGAATTGTGAAATAGGGAGACATTCCTGACCTTATCATGGCCTCTTCTTCAACCTTGACAGTGCCTGCCTACTCCATTCTCCTCATTACCATCCAGATCTATACCAGTGGTCTAATTTCTGTGGCATAATCATAATTATGATTACATCAAGGTACTGCTTAACTGATAACATCAATGCACTGTTTGATAACACCAAGAAGTGTCCCTTTCTAAGAGCAGGTCCATTTTGAAAGAAAACTTTTAAAGTTAGCTTTGTCTTTTAAAATCCAATGGACTAAAGTAATCATTTTATCATTTGTTCAACTGCTCCTCTGTACAAGACACACTGTTCCAGCCACCTTGTTGTTATTCAGTCACTAAGTCATGTCCAACTCTTTGTAACTCCATGGACTGCAGCACACTAGGTTTTCCTGTCCTTCACTGTCTCCCAGAGTTTGCTCAAACACATCATTTCAAATTCATTAGACTTTCAATATCTGTGTCCCAATTTAATGTGTTTAAAACAGAAGAATTGAAGTTCAAAGACAGTAAATTAAATGACCAAGATGACATGTCAAATTTAAACCCAGAATGGAATCTGAGATCTGTCTAGTCAGATACTCCCTTATTTCCACATCAAATCAATCTGCCTATACTAATTCCCAGATGTTTCTCAAATCCATACTTTCCTCTTCATTCCCCTGTCACTGTCAGCTCTATCTTTTTCAGGGACAACTTCAATAGACAATTACAATTTCTCCTATGATCAGGGTTCTAGTCTTGCCTCCCACAAAGTCAAGCTGCAACCTGATTGCTCTAAAATTGGACACTTACATTCCTCTGTTTGAAGGTTTTCAGTGAGAGGTGGCCTAGTACGAAAAGAGCATGGTCTTCAGAGGTTCAAATCCTAGTTTTACACTAGCTCTGTGTCCTTAGGCAAGTTACTTAACCTCTCTGGGCTTCAATTTCCTCCTCTATGAAGTGGGGACATAATAATCATACCTACTTCCTAAAGTTGCTATAAAGACTAAATGAGCTAATATTTGGGTAATGCTCAGCTGGCCTGGTCATAATAAGTACTGTAGAAAGCATCTTCTATTGATATCGATGTGGTATTCCAAGAACTTCATAATCTCCAACCTCTTTACTCCACCCTCTTTCTTACCCTTTAAGCACTGTTAATACCAAACACTCACCCACATTGGCCCTATACACCTTTTCTCGGGAGAGATGCATTTTCCTCTTTACTTGGCTAAATGCTACTTATTCTTCAAGATCCAGCTCAGGCAGTATCTCCTGGAGAAAGTCCCTCTCTGTTCATCAGCTCTCACGACCCAGATGGGTTGCTTCTTGTGCTCCTAGAAGCAACCTTGTGCTTGCCCCTGGCATGGGTAAGCATGTTGGAAATGCATAGATGGCCTGTCTTCCACATTAAGCTTCTTGCTTCTCTTTTATTAACCGCCACAACCCTGGCATCCAGCTCTGCACCCGATGCTTATTTAGTTCATGAAAGTCCAGTGAGCCCTAAACTCTTGCACTGTGCTTCCCTGGTGGCTCAGTTGTAAAGAATCCACCTGCCAATGCAGGAGACTCATTTTTGATTCCTGGGTCAGGAATATCCCCTGGAGAAGGGCATGGCAACCCACTTCAGTATTCTTGCCTGGAGAATCCCTTGGACAGAGACGCCTGGCAGGCTAGAGTCCATGGGATTGCAAAAGAGTCAAGGACATGACTTGGCAACTAAACGACAACAAATTCATGCACCACATAACCCTGTTAGGATAGAGAAATTGCTATTGTGATGGCCTAACTCACCTTTAATCATTCTTATACCTCACAGATGTCTAATTTATACTGTAACCTTTTGATCAAAACAAACCAACAAATATTGGTTGGTTCACAGCAGCCTAATACTGGAGCAGGACTGACCTAGAAGTAGAGTGGGATTCATCTACAGAACAGCCAGGCAGGCTCAGCTATGCCCACAAGCTTGGCACGATGGGTGGAAAGTTGGCATTTTCTCCACATTTCCGAGTTTGGGAAATGATACATCATTGGTTTCACGATTGAGTATGACTTTCAAGAATAAGAACTGGGAACTTCTCAAATTATTTTAATCTGAATTCTATCTTTACAGTGCTGTTCACCAAATTTCTGAAATTCTCAGCTAGCAGAAAATAAAGAGAAGGGAACCAACAGTTGCTAAATACTGTGTGGCCCAGATGTCATAGCTGCTTCATAACCTCCACAACACTCCCAATGGAAGGCTGTTAGCTCCATTTCTTAGGAGGAGGATTGAAACTCAAAGAGTTTTAGTAATCTTCCCAAGGACATACTGCTGGGAAAATGATAGGGCTAGAGAATATGTCTTCACTGGACACAATCTTTCCAGGAATTCCAGAGTTTACAGGGACATCTGGTTCTGAGGGAGGCCTGACCCAAGAGCAGGGGCAGGGGAGGGAGAAGCCACATATGAATCCATATTCCCAACCAGAGGCAGATGCTGTGGCTAAATCAGTTGTGAAACAACTCCAACCGGTGGTAGAAGAAAACAGATTAACCAAAAGCTGATCATTCTTTTTGCATTTGAATATATTATGTCCAAAAAAATATGATCATTATAGTAGCTTTTTTTCCCACTGCCTAATATTCAATAGTTTTTAAATATATTTGCAAAAATCTCATAGGTTTATTAAGAGAAGAGCTCATACTTCAGACATGTTGAACCCCAAATTCCTTTCATTGTGTATCACACATGGTCATATATTAATAAATATGTGTTGCATGAACAAATAAACAACTGTGAATAACACTGAACTCATCTGCACAGCTTGACTTCTGGTACCCAGACGCCACCCACCATGTAGCTGCTAACACGACGGTGGATTTCCAAATCAGTGCAAAGGAATCCCAGTTTGTTCAGTCTGTGTTGGATCAAAATCAAATGCACTATGAGTAAGTCCTATGAAAATATGCAAATGTGTTAGATACTCAAAGTCTGAGGAGTCTTGAAATTGAGAGTATAATTTTATACTGGGGCCCCTCAAAATGAACGCTCTAAGAAGTAACACTTATTGTTGCCTGCAAACAGAGTATGGAGGCCTGCTTATAAAAATGATGAGCTCAAACTTGGCACTCAAGTTCTATCTTATGTTTATTATGATCTGCAAGAATGACAGTTATGGTATCTGCCATCCCTAAAACTCAACCCCTGGTGAGGACAAAGAGCACATGAGCAGACATGGATGGTCTGGTCACACTCATTACTCCTGACAGGTAATCAGCCCGGAACTCAGCACTACTGATGACTACCAGCATTGCATTTTTTTTTCATTATTTAAACTTTTTATTTTATACTGGAGTATAGCCAAGTAACAATGTTGCGATAGTTTCAGGTAGGTACACAGCAAAGGGACACAGCCATAGACATACATGTATCCATTCTCCCCCAAACTCCCCTCCTATCCAGGCTGCCACATGACATTGAGCAGAGTTGTTCCTTGTGCCCACACCAGATTCTTATATTCAAATTCTCCTGATACATAAAAAGAGACCCAAAGTACAATATTTATCTTTGAGTCAGAGATGTGGGAATATAAAATTTATAATAAATAATTCTTTATGAAAGAAATTCTTCCTCAGAGAAAGCAAAACAACACAGTAAAATAAGACTTAAATCTAAGAGGAGAGAATTCTCAAATGGCCTAAAATGCAGAAATGAGTCACTGTGGTCCCATAGAGAAATAAGAGGAAATTAGAAATTATCGAACACTAGCCACGGGTCATGCACACACAGTCTGGGCCCTAGGGCAACAAATAAGAAGGGAGCTCAGAGATGAATATCACAAATCAACATATACTAGAGAAAACAAAGTGTGTTTTTATACTTTAAAATATTTAGCAGTTTGATGTACTGAGGGGTCCTGTTTGAACTCCCCCAGCCCTTGTCATTCCAGCAGCACCCTTTACAGGGACCCTATCACTCAAAATTGCTACACATTAGTTCTTTCTTTTTGATTTAATATTTCATGCCTCTGCTACCTAACTTAGTGCTGTTAACTCAAAAAACCTTCTACTTCTGGTTCAAAGATCCTACAGTGTCATATTAGAGAGCGGGATTTATTGCTGCTCATCATGACTTGATTGTATTTATTAAATTGCTACAATATCCCTAACAAGTTTAAATACTATTAGAAGAAATACACACATAGACAAGTAAACAAAAAACATTCTTGCCTATGGCTTAGAGTCACAGGTTATTATGTGTGATTATTGTTAGTCACTATCTTGGTTTTTGCCATTGTTTCAAGAAGGCTGTGAAACAAACGTGTAAGTTCATGTATGGTGAGAATATATTCAAAAGTAAGTTATTCCTTGGTGTTTAATCACTGTCATATTTGACTCTCTTGCAACTCCATGGACTATAGCTTGCCAGGCTCCGTTGTCCATGGGATTTTTCAGGCGAGAATACTGGAGTGGGTTGCCATTTCCTTTTTCAGGAGATCTTTCGGACCCAGGGATTGAACCCACGTCTCCTTCATTGGCAGGCAGATTCTTTCCCACTGAACCACCAGGGAAGTTAATATATGAGGAAAACATATTCAAAATTATTCATCTAAACATTTTTAATTAATACATTGATAAGTTTTTCTATAATTTTATAAACTGTACCATTAAAATTAGAAGCAGAAACTCTATAAATGTAAGATCACAGAAATTAGTAGGACATTACGGACTCTGGGCTTATGTTGAGGTTGATATGCTATCTTGAATATTTCTAAAAGAAATCACCCCTCTATACTATACACTTCCTGGTGACCATCTCTTGAATCACTTGACAGCCAGATTTCTAAAACATGTGCCTCGATTTATACAATCTTCACTTTACTCCATTAATACAAACCTGACCCAGATTCCTTATGATCAACTAATTCTTACAAAGTATCTGCTGCTGCTGCTGCTGCTAAGTCTCTTCAGTCGTGGCCGACTCTGTGCGACCCCACAGACGGCAGCCCACCAGGCTCCCCCGTCCCTGGGATGCTCCAGGCAAGAACACTGGAGTGAGTTGCCATTTCCTTCTCCAATGCATGAAAGTGAAAAGGGAAAGTGAAGTTGCTCAGTCATGTCCGACTCTTAGCGACCCCATGGACCACAGCCTCTCCTCCGTCCATGGGATTTTCCAGGCAAGACTACTGGATCTAGCCCAAGCTAAAATAAATTTTAGCTAACTTTGTATAATTTGATTTGAACAGCAGGTTAAAAATAAAGTAGTACATTTTCCTCAATATCCTGATACTGTAGACAAGAAGCTGACTGCTTGACGCTGAGTGTAGTTAGTGGAATAGATCACTGTGACAGGAGACTCCAAGGCAGGAGGCTGCCAGCCATCCACTCTATCAGCCCTTATTCCTCTTCGGCCTTCTCCAAGCTTGGAAAAAGTCTGACTCAAACAGAGGTCTGAATCCAGATCCTCATAAACAGTGTGCTATTTGTTTTGTCATATGCCAAGTACTTTCTTTCTATTTACATCAAGAAGCAAAGTGTTAAACTACCTATAAAAATTAGTTTTATCTAATTAGGATATGATTTCTAGAAATTGGTCCAAATTAGATACAGTTGTGGGAAACCACATAATCAGATAGTTACCTTCCTTGGAAATATAAATATGTAAAGTGATCTGTGCAGACAAGAACTATTTAAAATCTTGTCTCCAAGTACTAATTATATAGATAATTTTATTTGCATATTAATTACATGTGTTACTTGGTGTCAGTCAGTAACAGAAGTGGGTTCTAAGCACAGAAACATCTGGTTGGGCCAGATACCAGTTTAAATAAAACCACATTAAGAGGCTGGTTTGACACAATGATTTACTTAGACACCCTTCATTAGACAGTGCATATAAACTACTATTTAGTTTAAAGCATCTGTGTGATATTTTTTTTAATTTCCAGAAAATTAAATTACCAAGACAGATTTTACCTTAAAGTAGCACGTTTGCTCCCTTTCCCACAGAAAAAGAGCAACAGGATAACTAGAGACTGTCAGCAGTGGCACACACATCAGCAGTGGCACCCTTTCCCTCCTACTGAATAAAAATTAGTGCCTTAAAGTTTATTATCTAACATAGAAATATGCCTCCAATGTTGGGGGAAATCCATGTCCATAAGTGCCGAGTAGGATACAGGGTAATTCAATTAGGGAGTCCCTGGAGAGAATTGAAATCGTGCAGAGACCTGGAATCATGCTTTTGAGTAGACCTGCCGTCTATGGGGTCGCACAGAGTCGGACTCGACTGAAGCGACTTAGCAGCAGCAGCAGCACCCTGCAGGAATGTGGGTATCAGGGAAAGGTAGTCCAGACCAATTTATAACATGACTCTGCCTCCCTAAAACATCCTTCCCCACTGCACTTACACACACACACACAAACACACATACACACACTCCAAAACTCATGGTAACACATACACTGGCCCACAGTTCTCCATTCCTTCTTTTTTTTAAATTGAAGTACATTTGAGTACAATATTAGTTTCAGGTGTATAGCACAGTGTTTCTGTATTTTCATAGATTATACTCCTTTAAAATTTATACCAATGGCTGGTTCATGTTGTGGTTTCACAGAAAACAAAATTCTGTAAAGCAATTATCTTTCAATTAAAAAAATAAATTTTTTAAAACTTATTACAAAATAATGGTTGGTTATAATTCCCTGTCTTATACAGTATATTCTTACCTATTCTTATAAAAGTAGTTTGTATCTCTTAATCCCATACCCCTATCTTTTCCCTCTCCCCACTGCTTTGCTTTCTAAATCTGTGAATCTCTTTCTATTTTGTGATGTACACGTTCATTTGTTTTATTTTTTTAGGTTCCATAAATAAGTGCTATCATACAGTATTTGTCTTTTTCTGTTTGACTTATTTCATGAAGCATATTATTATCTAGGTCCATCCACTTTGCTGCAAAAGGATAATCTCATTCTTTTTATGGCTAAGTAATGCTCCAGTGTATATGTATACCACATCTTCTTTATTCATTTGTCTATTGATGAACACTTGGTTTGCTTCCATATCCTGGGTGTATCTTTTCAAACTAGTGTTTGTTTTTTTTCTGGATATACATCCAGGAATGGAATTGCTGAATCACATGGTAGTTCTATTTTCAGTTTTTTGGGGAAGCTCCATACTGTTTTCCACAGTGTCATACCAATTTACATTGCTACCAACAGTGGCAGTGGACTCTCTGGACTCTCTATTATGTTCCATTGATCTTTGTGTCTTTTTTTGTACCAGTACTCTACTGTTTTGATGACCTAGCTTTGTAGTATAGTCTGAAGTCAGTCAGAAAGAGTGATATCTCCAGCTAACCAAATCCAACAATATATTAAAAGGGTCATACATCATGATTAAATGGGATTTATTCAGGGTTGCAAAGATGGTTCAACATTTGCAAATTACTCAATGTGATATACCACATTGACAAAAGGAAAGATTTAAAAAACTCACTTGATCATCTCAATAAAGATGACTAGGTACCTGCGGTCAGCTAATCTATGACAAAGGAGACAAGAATATACAGTGGAGAAAAGACAGTTTCCTCAGTAAGCGGTACTACAAAAACTGAACTGCTACATGTGAAAGAATGAAATTAAAACATTCCCTAGTACCATACACAAAAAGTAACTCAAAATGGATTGAAGACCTAAATGTAAGGCCAGACACTCTACAAGTTTTAGAGGAAAACATACAGTGAACATTCTTTGATATAAATTGCAGCAAAATCTTTTTTGACTCACTTCCTAAAGTAATGAAAATAAAAACAAAAGTAAATAAATGAGATCTAATACAACTTAAAAGCTTTTGCACAGCAAAGGAAACCATAAACAAAACAAAAAGACAACCTTCAGAATGGGAGAAAATATTTGTGAACAAAGCAACCATCAAGGAATTAATCTTCAAAATATACACATAGCTCATGCAGCCCAATATCAAAAAAACAAATAACCCAGTCCAAAAAATGGGCAGAAGATCTAAACAAACATTTCCCCAAAGAAGACATACAAATGGCCAAAACGCACATGAAAAGATGCTCAACATCACTGATGCAGTCAAAACTACAATGAGGTATCACCTCACACTGGTCGGTCAGATGGCCAGCATCAAAAAATCTATAAACAACAAATGCTGGAGAGGGTGTGGAGAAAAGGTACCCTCCAACACTATTGGTGGGAACGTAAACTGGTACAGACACTATGGAGAATATTTATGGAGGTTCCCTAAAATACTAAAAATAGAGCTACCATATGACCCAGTAGTCCCACTCAAGGGCATATACCCAGAGAAAACCATAATTTGAAAAGATATATGCACCTCAACACTCATTGCAGCACTGTTTACAAAAATGAGGACTTGGAAGTAACCTAAATGCCCATCAACAGAGGAAAGATTAAGAAGAAGTGATACATCTATACAATGGAATACTATTCAACCATAAAAAAGAACAAAATAATGCCATTTGTAGCAACATGGATCTACAGATCATTATACTGAGTGAACTCAGACAGACACAGAAAAACGAATATCATATGATATCACATGAATGCAGAATCTAAGAGAAAGGGTACAAATGAACATATTTACAAAACATGAGTCACAGATATACACAACAAACTTATGGTTACCAGGGGATAAGGGGCAGGAGGGATAAACTGGAAGACTGGGATTGCCATATACACACTACTGTATATAAAGTAGGTAACTAATAAGAACCTGCTGCATAGTGCAGGGAACTCTACTAAGGACTCGTAATGGCCTAATTGGGAAAAGAATCTTTAAAAAAGAGTGGGCATATGTATTAATATATGTATAACTGATTCACTCTGCTGTATTCCTGAAATTAACACAACATTGCAAATCAACTATACTCTAATAAAAATTTTTTTTAATTGGAAGGAGACAGGTAAAATTATCACTATTTGCAGAAGATAAGATACTTTACATAGAAAATCCTAGTCTCTATGCAAAAACTATTAGAATAAATGAATTCAGCAGTTGCAGGATATAAGATTAATAAGCATTATCTGTTGCTTTTCTATATACTAACATGAACTATCAGAAAGAGAGTAAAAAAAAAAAAATTCTGCTTAAAATTGTATCAAAAAGAATAAAATACCTGAGAATAAACTTAACCAAGGTGGTGAAAGACCTATACTCTGAAAACTATAAAATACTTATGAAGGAAACTACAGATTCCATGCCCTCAGATTGGAAGAACTAATATTATTAAGACGCCCATACTACTCAAAGCAATCTACAGATTTAATGCAGTCCCTATCAAAATACCCAGGATGTTTCTCACAGAACTAGAACAAAATAATCCTAACATTTTTATGCACCCACAGGAAAAAAAAAAATACACACACACACACAAATTGCCAAAGCAATCTCCATTCCTACTAAAAGCAGCATATGGAAGGAGCCATGAAATTGTTAAAATAAGATTCGTTTTGCCTCTTCTCTGAACTAATCTGCTCCCTGATCTTGAGACTTGGGCTTTCTGGAGAGCTAGTCAACTGATTTGGAGAAGGCAGTGGCACCCCACTCCAGTACTCTTGCCTGGAAAATCCCATGGACAGAGGAGCCTGGTGGGCTGCAGTCCATAGGGTCGCTAAGAGTCGGACACGACTGAGCAACTGCACTTTCACTTTTCACTTTCATGCATTGGAGAAGGAAATGGCAATCCACTCCAGTGTTCTTGCCTGGAGAATCCCAGGGATGGTGGGAGCCTGGTGGGCTGCCGTCTATGGGGTCGCACAGAGTCAGACATGACTGAAGCGACTTAGCAGCAGTCAACTGATCAAACTTTGTAGAAGCCTCAGTAGACTAAGGAGAGTTTAGATCTGACAGTAATACCCAGGGCTTTCCCTCCTTATGATGGATAACTGTTGTATAATGGTTCACAGCTAGAGTACTGAAGTGAGACATTTCTAGGCTCAAATTTCAACTTCTGTATTTTAGTTATATCAATGTTGGAAATCTACCTAAAATCTATGAAAATGGGAGTTATAATGGTACCAGATTAATAGTGTTGATGTAAAGATTAAGTGATAAAATGTAAATATCATGCTGAACAGAATTGCGCATAAGAAAGACTCAATAAACACTGGCCATTTACATCATTAAATCCTCAGGGGTGATTATTTATCCTTTCACCTATATTTAGGAATATTTTTAACAAGTTAAGTAAATCTTGGAGTGCTAAAATAATATTTAAGAGAAAGTATTTTGGTTTCATCTACTTAAATCTGGCTGCTGGTTAGTGGAATGCCTCAGGAAAATAACATCTGGACATGGATCTTAATTTCCAGCCTTAGGCTTAATTTCTAGTTCCCATCAGCAGCAATCTGGCACCATTCTGATGTCCTCATGCAGCTGCATATGTGGGAAGGTCGTATTTCAGCTCACACGATTCTCTTTTGCCACTGTTATCACAAGAGCTAAATTGATATGTGTAAGTCTAAAAATATTCTTAGATACGAGCTTCCTGTGACTAATTAATACTGCCATATGTTACCAATCAACCTCTGAGACCATAAAAATCTCTCTTTTGCCTGATTCCTCTGCTTTTAATGCAGGTGGAGCAAAAGCCACAAGCCCTCTTTAGAGTTTAAGACAATTAAATATGGCTGCAGGGACAACCCAAAATATAATCTCCAAACTTTCCAGACTTCATGTGAGTTTTAGTGCACAACAGGCGCCCCTTGATTCTAAATGTGTTGTCAAATTTTTCTTTCTCAAAAATCCCAGATTCATCCTAAGTCAAAAGCCAAGCATACAGTGAGATAACTATAATATGCATAATAAAGTGCTTGTCAGTGATGTTAATGAGAATCAATATTCATGAGCAGTACATGGTCTCATGTCCTAAATAAACTCTAATTAAGAGTATACCTCACTTCTGTTCTTCCTCTAAATTCAGATCAGTCAATCAGCAAGAACAGCACTGCTCTAGATAAATGGGAAGATAGGAATCCAGACACATGACATATCTAAAAGACACGGTTAGAGAATCATGAAGAAACAGTGTAAGCTTGATCAAAGACAGAGATGAAGGAAGAGAAAATTTCTGCAAGTGAAAGATAACTGTTTTTCTGTCCCCTGTAAGTGTAAATTTTATCATTTCCCCCTGTCGAACAGAATCTTGATTCACGATGTACAAGAAGAGGTTGAAAAACAGTTTGATGTTAAAGAAGATAACCCAGGCAGGCACAGCTATGCAAAATATAATAACTGGAGCAAGGTATTGTATAAAATGCCTGTACTTCCAAAGAGAAAAATGTCACCCTCAGCATTTGTTGTCATTTGGTTATCTTTTATTCTAATCTCTCAAAATTGGTTTTGTTCCTAAGATTGTTGCTTGGACTGAAAAAATGGTGCATAAGCATCCTCAAATGGTCTCTCGTATCAAAATTGGAACTACTGTTGAAGATAATCCACTGTACATTCTCAAGGTAAAAGTAATTCAAGAACTACTGATTCTTACTATTGTCCAAAAACATGAATCTAAGAGTTACTTTGTGACACAACTAGCTAGTTTTTATTTATTTGGTGTTTATTTTTGGCTGTGCTGGATCTTCACTGCTGCTCCGGCATTTTCTCCAGTTGGGGTGAGCAGGGGCCCCTTTTCATTGCAGTGGCTTCCCTTGTTGGGGAGCACAGGCTCCAGGGCACACAGGCTTCAGTTGCTGGGGCTCCCAGGCTCTAGAGCACAGGTTCAATAGTTGAGGCACATGGGATCTTCCTAGACCAGGGATCAAACCCATGTCTCCTGCACTGGCTGGCTGATTCTTATCCACTATGCCGCCAGGGAAGGCCCTAGCTAATTTTTAGGCAATAAAAAGTCTTATTTCTTTGAAGAACATGTAAGCTTTAGACAACCATTCAAGAATAGAAGTGACAGATGGTTTTAGGTGGGACCAAGAAAGTCTATGAATAAAACACTTGACAGACACAGTGGACAGAACCAGACAAGTTCTTATCCTATATCTTTATTACAAGAGCATATGATGTCCCTGGTGCATAAAACAGTTTTTCATCCATTAAAATTTGGGGAAATGGACAACCAAATGTCAAGCAGAAAAGAAATGTAAGAATCATATAATTGTAGGAGTCCAGTACAGTAAGTGAGGCATTTTAACTGTGTTGATAGGGATTTCTGTCTATGACTGAGTTGACAACTGCCATTCAGTTGCTGCTGGATTTCTGTACATCCGAAGACATTGCTCCCTAAAGCATCCTCTCAATGACTGAGAAGCCCTTCCCTACTCTGAATTCCCATCCATTCATGCTCTCCAACCACTCAAAACAAATATAAATTCTCCAAATGACAGCCCTTCAAATATCCAGCCCTGTTCCTCCTCCCCACTGCAACACAACTACAGAGTCTTTCCCACTTCTTGTTTATGAAGTAACAAAAACAAAAGAGAGTGGCAGAAACAGAAGCAACTTTATAATCTACATCTCAGACCAAAGGATGTTAGCAATAAAACAAGAAAAACATAGATTGTGATTTTTAAACTAATTTATTTAATTGGAGGCTACTTTACAATATTGTGGTGGTTTTTGCCATCCATCGATAAGATTTTTTTAAAACTGTAAAAGCCACTGACATGGAGAAAAATTTTTGAAAAATAAACTGTGAAATAGATGATGAAAAGACATGTACCATGGTCCTCCCTGAGAAAAATAAGTGCACACACAATGACTCATGCAACAGAAGACAGGTGAAATAATTGCTTTGAGACAATGAATGAGCTCTTGGACAACAAGAGATCAGTGTGTGAGTTCATGTAAAATAACATCTCAGATTTATTTTTTAAAAGATTGGGGGAAAGAATAAAAGAAGAAAGGCTATTTTTATGGACTGTGGCATTCATGCACGAGAATGGATTTCCCCAGCCTTCTGCCAGTGGTTTGTCTATCAGGTAAGTCAATTGGAACATTCACACAATTCTCCTTTGACTGTCAAGCCTCCAGCACTTCACTGGGTGGCAACACCCCCTTTACAAATGAATGCAGTTCCACTTAACTAGAAGAGCCCACATTTGGTGCTGTCAGGGAATAAAACACTCTGGATTTTACTCATCGTTGAGGTTTTTTATATAATTGACACCTTCCTTCAAACTTCTTGAAATCCAGATGATGGCTTATAAAATTTTTTTAAATGGCTACAATATGGTTTATCCTATAGTTAAGTATGGAAAATCTGAAACTATCTTTATACTTAAAATCTACAAAATGGGCCTTACTTCGGTGAATTCAAAGCACAGAACACTAGTTCGCACTTAGATATTTAATTGGTACACACACTTTTGGAAGTTTCATACTTAAATTTCCTTTCCAAGTGAAAAATAACTCACTTTTTTAAGAAGTAAATCCAGTTTATGGGCTTCCCAGGTGGCATAGTGATTAAGAATCCACCTGCCAAGCAGGAGATGCAGGTTCAATCCCTGGCTTGGGAAGATCCTCTGGAGAAGGAAATGGCAACCCATTCCAGCATTCTTGCCTGAAGAATTCCATGGACAAGAGGAGCCTGGCAGGTTACAGTCCATGGGATAGCAAAAGAGTCAGATACAATCTAGTGACTAAACAACAACAAATCCTGTTTATAAGTTTGTTGTTCCTCTCACTCTATTTCTATTGTATTCTAATTCCCATGATCTTTTAACTCTCTCTTTTCTGCCAACTCTTGCATATAACATGCTGCTGGAATACGACATCACAACCACTTTCAGGGCAAGTTTATTTCCACTAGGAATGAATCTGCCAATCGAACTGATTTATCCCTGCAGTTGTTTTAGTTCTTCAGCTGAGGGCCAAGAGCTCGGCTTACTTAAGCCATAAGGAACACACAAGATAAGCCTATAAGAAATATCTTTTCTTGGGACTTCCCTGCGGTCTAGTGGCTAAGAGTCTCAGCACCCAACGCAGGGGGCCCAGGTGCAAACCCTGCTCAGGCAACTAGATCCCACATATCACAACTAAAGATCCCACTTGCTGCAATTAAAACCTGACACAAATAAGTAAACTTATTTTTTAATGAAAAGAAACATCTTGGCTCTAGTGCAGATAAACGTGGAAGAGATTGTCCAAGAATAATGAGAGATATTAGTTAGCCATAAAAAGGCCAGATAATCAGAGAAATTTCCATCTGATGTGAGAAAAGTTGATTGATCAATCTAAATATTCTAATTTTTTTATTAATAGAGTGTTTTTCTCTTTAATCCTACTTATAATTAATTCATGAATCCTCTCCAATATTTACATGTTCCTATGCTTACACACTCAACCTCTATTTACCTAAAGATGTGAGGGCAAGAATCTACTTAAATTGCTAATCTTTCAATTGGCCTCCATTCTTTCTATGAAATGTATCTTGCATTTGCATTCTACATTTGGAATGCTACTAGTCTCGGTAATTCAATGATCCTTTAAAGAATATCCAGTCTTCCCTTGTGGCTCAGCCGGTAAAGAATCCGCCTGCAAAGTGGGAGACCTGGGTTCTATCCTTGGGTTGGGAAGATCCCCTGGAGAAGGGAAAGGCTACCCACTTCAGTATTGTGGCCTGGAGAATTCCAAGGGATCGCAAAGAGTAGGACATGACTGAGTGACTTTCACTTTAAAAAATATTCAGTCAAATTCATTTCACTAGTCTGAATAAGTGTAATTTTTTCTGTCATCTATATGGGTCATTTATCTTTATGCAGTTTAGGTGAAATATGTTTGAAATAATGTGACCTTGGGCAAATGACTTAAGGAGTTGTCGTCATTACAATTATAACCACAGCACTCCATATGGTAACTAAACTTTATACCAATAGCTTAATTTTTTCCTACTCCTACAGGCAACCAAAACTTATGGTAAAAACAAGATTATGACCAAACTCCTGAACCGGATGAATTTTTATGTTCTTCCTGTATTCAATGTTGATGGATATATTTGGTCATGGACACAGGTACTGATCTATAATCTCCTGTTTGAATTTAGATAATATATTATGTACTGACTTTCATGCACACTGGGGCTTCCTAGGTAGCGCTAGTCGTAAAGAATACATCTGTAAAAAAAAAAAAAAAAGAATACATCTGTTAATGCAGAAGACAGAGCCGATGCAGGTTTGATCCTTGGGTCGGGAAGATTCCCTAGAGAAGGGCATGGCAACCCACTCCAATATTCTTGCCTGGAGAATCCCATGGACAGAGGAGCCTACAGAGGCAGGCTACAGTTCATAGGGTTGCAAAGAGAGGGACACGGCTGAAGTGACTTAGTACGCATGCACGTTGATTGTTAGGCATTAAGTTTAACGTTTAGCTAACCAATTAATTCCAATTCAAAAACTCAGTTTAGACTAAGGACAGCATGATTTCCTGGTTACACAAGAGTCCTTGAAATAATATGAAATTTCGGCTCCTGAAGCTAATAATGGAGAAAAATGAAATAAAGCAGTAATTATAAAGGAAATGTATGTTACACAATATGGTGAAAGTATTTATAGCTAAGAATAAAAGTCACTTAGAGACATTATGAACATACTGACTTCAAAACCAAAACCACTGTATTCAATCAATTTGGGACAGAATCTGAGATGAAATAATTATATCAAAAAAAATCAATAAAAAAGTGACACAGGTATCTGTCTTTTATAGAATTCTTTATGCCCTGTTGCTGCTAAGATTAATTTTGAGATTTCAGACTGATACTATCACAAAAAATTCTTTTCTGAAAATTATGCTGCAACAGTCACAATTTGACCTGAATTATATCTGAATCTTTAAATGGTAAAAGGTGTAATGAAGTTAAAATTCAAACTATAGATAATTTCAGAACATCAGGGATTACTTTTTAATACTCAGAACTACACAACAGTTTTTAAAACTGTATTTTTTATCAAGGCCTTATAATAGTAACATAAAAACAATGTTTTTGAAAATATTACAAGTTATAAGAAAAATGTATATTTTCTTTAATGAGTCTCAGGTTAACTAGATAAATTTCAAATAAAGCTATAGACACCTGCAGAGAGAATCTGAAACGATCAAACTGAAAAATGTAAACTTGTGTAAACACGCCCATCATTCAATCCTGTAGAACCGCATGTGGAGAAAAAATCGTTCCAGGAACGAAAATTCCAAATGCATTGGAACTGACCTCAACAGGAACTTTAATGTCTCATGGAACTGTAAGTAGCAGACAAGATCTCAAGGGAAATAGCTATAAAGAGTGTGTAGACACTGAATTTAGTTAAACTATCTACTTATTTTAGGAAAGATAGGTTTAACTAAGCATTAATCTTCTAATCTAAAAAATGAAAGATACATGTCCATCCCAAACTTCATAACAATCCCATCTCCCCAACTTTCCCCTCAGCAACCATAAGTTCACACTGCTATATTCAAAACGGATAACCAACAAGGACCTACTGTACAACACAGGGAACTCTGTTCAGTGTTATGGGCCAGCCTGGATGGGAGGGGAGTTTGGAAGAGAATGAATATATGTGTATATATATATATATATGGTTGAGTACCTTTGCTGTGCACCTGAAATTATCACAACATTGTTAATCACTATCCCAATACAAAGTAAAAAGTTTAAAAATAATAATAAGTGTAAAAGAAAGCTATAACTAAAAATAAATGAAAGATAATCACCACTACTTTAGAAGTATTATGAATGTTTTGTTGAATGGGAGGAAGTAGGGGGTAGGACTGTTTATAAAACCATCTCTTATTTAATATATCTAGTTTTCTAAAAATCAGGTGCAACCCAGAAATTCAGATCATCTGAACAGAGGTCTCAACTCCCTTCCTGCCCTGGTCTGATAAAATTTGAGAAATACCAGTGGTCAGAACCAACAAATAGGCAGTTCCTCAAATGTTTAGTGAAAAGAAACATCTGGGGCAAAGAAAGCAGAAAGGTTTCATAGAAAAGCAGAGGCCTGCTACACCAGATAATATACAGCTGCTACACAAATATGATTTTATAATTACATTCATTCAAGGAGAAACTACCAATACCCCAATTCATAAATTTCTTCTTTATCTAATATTGTTAAAAATACCACCTCAGCATCTAATTATATTCTACCATAATGAATATGATAAAAGCATATATCCCTAAGTGAAAGCTGCCTGATGAAACAGATTAAAGAAACTCAGGCTCAAAGAAGGTAAGGTACCAGCCTCCAACAAGCCAAATCTGAGGCTGAATTGGAACAGACTCCAGGCCCCTAAGTGCTTCTGATGCATTATTCCCATGACCCTTAGAAATGGAAGGAAAATAAACAAGGCTAAGAATAAGAATATTCAAGTGGGCTAAGTCTGTCATACTCTGTGTCATGTGTGCAAAGTACTGTATAGTATCGGTAGCACCAGGGACACTGGGAAAGCCCTATAAACCTGGAAAACTAAAATGTTAGAAAGAAAAAAA
Organism: Capra hircus; assembly: GCF_001704415.2. Classification (NCBI taxonomy): domain Eukaryota; kingdom Metazoa; phylum Chordata; class Mammalia; order Artiodactyla; family Bovidae; genus Capra; species Capra hircus. The sequence continues at coordinate 118,896,172 of NC_030808.1, read as the reverse complement.
AAATGTGAATCTATACCAAAATAGGTAGAGGCTGTACTGGGGGGTAGGGGGAAAGGGAGACAGATTTTGATCTCAATCCTCCATGTCCTCGGCAGCTTTCCCTAACACCAATGATCCATGTCAGGAGATCTATCGGGGTCCTGCACCAGAGTCCGAGAAAGAGACCAAAGCTGTCAGTGACTTCATTCGAAGCCACCTAAAATCAATCAAGGCCTACATTACCTTCCATTCCTACTCCCAGATGTTGTTATTTCCCTACGGGTATACATCAGAACTGCCACCGAACCACAAGAACCTGGTATGTAGGAAAAAGCCTGCGATTTATGCATTGGTACCACCACTGCCTTCCAGTCTGTTCATCATTAACAACTTGGGTTATTTTGAAAAAAATTCACATTTTAATACCAAAGAAGAAAACTAATGAAGTCTACCTTAGAGTTAAAATCACAGTCTTAAGTTAGTTTTTCATGTGATAAACATATATAGATAAAACCTTTTGATGCGATTTTAAGTTAAGCCACTGTGAAGAAAGGTCTAGCCTACCAAAGTAGAATTCCATTACTATCCAGATGACTGTGCAGTTAAATGTTTACCATGAGTCATAACATAAAACATAAAGAGCAAGAGCCTAAGGCAACAGCAAATACATCTTGCTATTCCTATCCCGAGACATCAGATTTAAGGAGAGCCATTGTATTTTTATCTTCTTGATCAACTTGGAAATTATATTAATTTTAAGCTTCTGCACCAAAAAATATGCTCTCTCCAAAATTTTGATCCACTTGGACTGCAAGTAGATCCAAACAGTCCATCCTAAAGGAGACCAGTCCTGGGTGTTCATTGGAAGGACTGATGTTGAAGTTGAAATTCCAATACTTTGGCCACGTGATACGAAGAGGTGACTAATTTGGAAAGACCCTGATGATGGAAAAGATTAAAGGCAGGAGGAGACGGGGATGACCGAGGATGAGATGGTTGGATGGCATCACTGACTCAATGGACGTGAGTTTGGGTGGACTCCGAGAGTTGGTGATAGACAGGGAGGCCTGGCATGCCGAAGTCCATGGGGGCGCAGAGTCAGACACGACTGAGCGACTGAACTGAACTGAACTGAAGCATTCTTTTCCTTTCTATGAGAACTAGTTTGACCATGTTAGGTTAAAAAAAAAAAAACTGCATTGAGTGATATTAAATACATCTAACTGCTATAGAAGAAATAAAGCAGAAAACAGTCAACGTCCCAGATCCCATGGGGCTAGCAAATATAATATCCAGTAAAAGCTGTAATTCTATCCTGCCTCAAAAAATTTTTTTTAATTTTTTAGAGGTTACAATTGTCCTTCTGACTTCAGTCAACTGTTTTCAACATTTCCTTTTGAGTAGGAGCAGAGATTTGAACCAGTAATTAAAACCTTCTGTGTATATACAATAAATATACAGGTAATATGTGGTCCATATGTGATCTGACTTTGGAAAGACAAATATCTGACACCAAAAAAACCTCAGAGGAAAAAGAAAGAATATGTTTCTTTAGAATAAAGGCCAGAAGGAAAAAGGAAAAAGGAAGGGAGAGAGGAAAGAGAAGTGAGTATAATGGAAGGACAGAAACACAAAATGAGCTATGACTTTATCGTATATAACTAATTTCACATTTAGAAGGCCTCACATTAACAACTGGAGAAGGCAATGGCAAATGGGAGAGGCTTCTCTCCCATATTCTTGCCTGAAGAACTCCATGGACAGAGGAGCCTGGTGGGCTACAGTTCATGGGGTCACAAACAGTTGGACACAACTGAGCAACTTTAACTCACTCACATTAACAATATTTGTATCTTACTTTAAACAAATTTCTCAGTCATTTGTTTTATTTTGAACTTCAAATGGCAAATAACCAGTAAAACTGACCTTTTTTAATTCCCAGTAAATTAACTGTATTTACATAGTATCCAGTTACTCTACTCTTAACTTCCCTCTCTCTCCAGGCCAAAGCTGCAAAGATCACCACGAATGTTCTATCAACTCCATATGAAACCCACTACACCTATGGCCCAATAGCATCAACAATTTGTAAGTTTTTCCTATTACTGTGTCGTTTCCCCTAATTCTCTTTTACAGATATTAAGGAAAGCTAAAGAATTCATGACAGAGAATTAGAACATATGGAATTGCTAATTTAAACTTCAGTTTTAACAGGATATTCTGAATTACATGTGAACTCAGAAGAGAGATTCTACCTTTTAATAGGATAAGATTTTTCTAGAAGCACATTATAGTGAACCTTTACAAGGTGACAAGGTCAATAGGAATAATTACATCAAGACAAATTTACAGTTTAATTCTTCCACCTTCCTATTCTCTACCACCACCACCACAGCTGTGGCAGAGTCCACCTTTTTTTTTTTTTATCGTTTAGCTTGTCCCTATGCAAGCACAGTCTTTCCCTCAGCTCCTGGTTAGTCACTAGGTAGGCCAACACTTTCGGCCACTTTGATCACGTAAAAACAGTCTCCGGTGGCTCGCATCAGCCATTTCCTACTGTGTTCAGCTGAAATCTACATGGTGAATTAAGAAAGGAGGTCCCAAGGTCCTAGTTCTGCAGCTTTTTTTTTTTAATATCTCAAAATTACTTCTTATTCTTCACTTTTTAAACTTTCATTGTCTTTCCATTTTGTTAATTATTGATTTAAATTTCTCACAAGTCAGGCACTGTGCTTAGCCCTTGATTTTCACAATCTCCTCACAATCTCCTCTCTTTCACAGTTACTCCTCACAATATTCTATGAGGTATGCAGTACTTGTAGCCAGCTTAATGGGGATACAAGCCCAGGTTTTAAAAAAAAAAAAAAAGTCCATGATCTTAACCACTGTGCATATACTCATTTCCCATTTGGTTTTACAGCTAAAATAATTAGGCGTTTCCATTTCCAAGCAATAAAAAGAAATTCACTTGGTTTTCACCAAAGACCCTTAATTCAGACCCTGGGAAGTGAGACCATTTCTTCTCCGATTCCACTGACCTCAGTTTGGAAATTCTTAGTCCAAACTATTCCCAAGCTTAAGTCCTTATGCCCAAACTTTAAAAGAAATTTCAATGAAACTGCTTATACAGTCTTAACTTTTTACAAAATTTAATTTCTCAAAAACAAGGATTATACTTCAGAGGTCCTTTCAGATCATATAATATCTAGTACAGGGCATGGAACAAAAGCAGAATTGATTCTCATAAACTTACTCAAAGAAATGGTGTCATAACTTGTCCAAAAGAAGTGAACATAGATTTAAACCACAACAAAACTAGACTTGATATAGAGTAATCTATATTACTGTCTAGAGCCATGATCGGAGAAGGAAATGGCACCCCACTCAAGTACTCTTGCCTGGAAAATCCCATGGACAGAGGAGCCTGGTAGGCTGCAGTCCATGCAGTCGCTAAGAGTCAGACACAACAGAGCGACTTTATTTTCACTTTTCACTTTCATGCATTGGAGAAGGAAATGGCAACCCACTCCAGTGTCCTTGCCTGGAGAATCCCAGGGACGGGGGAGCCTGGTGGGCTGCCATCTATGGGGTCACAGAGTCGGACACTACTGAAGTGACTTAGCAGCAGCAGCAGAGCCATGCTAGCCAAGATTTTTAGCACAAAGACTATTGCTTAACTTTTAAACACTTCACGGATCAACTCACCAGCACTAAATACAAATGATTACTTCCATTATACTTCTGGAATGTATGGATTGAAAAAATAAACATGTGCATTCTGTGGGTTCCATGTAATAACTCTACTTGGGCATACATTATAAACCACTTCCCTAGCCCAAGCTGAAAGAATAAACTGTAACTAAAAGTCTATATCCTCAACAATTGCTGTGGAATTTGAAAATGTTGCAGTCATCGCAGCATTTCTAGAGCCCATTTACTGAATGTTTCCTTGGTGGAATTGGAAAAATGACTTAAAAAGCCAGACAAGTTCCATTCTTAGAGAACATTCATCAGCAATCACATATCAACCAGCTGTGAGCTTAAAAGGGCTGAAGAGAAAATACAGTGACACAGCCAATCGCCAGCATCCAAATAGATCTTGCTGCAACATAACCAGGCCAGGGATTCATTACACATACACGTGGATAACAAGATTTCAAAACAGGTGATATACTCAGCTATATGAGTGCACAAAAGTAAGCAAAGAACCAAAGGACAGAATGTCAGCCTACTTAGTGGATACTGGGAAATAGCAGGGCCAGATAAACCAGCCAGGTATGATGTAAGAGTAATTTCTACATCATACTGAGGGAAAACACACAAATATTCTTGGCAGCAAAGAACAAAGGGTTGCGAGCAGGAACAAACTTTGCAAATGGCAGCTAGGGCATCAAAGGATTATTACTCTCACACTTTCAATATACATACATATATACACATACATACATACATGTATATACATATATGTATATGCAAACATACATGTATGTGTGTGATGTGTATTTGCATCTATGAAAATTATGAGCATACTAGAGTTATGCATTTGCTTTGCATCACAATCATTTAATTAGCAAGAATTTATGGAGCACCTGCCTAATAGCCAGGCACTTGAACCTTTGAGAGATAGTTGAAAGACACAACTGCGTTCAAAGAGTTACCTTCTAACTGGGAGGAGGAGATGCCTAAAGATAACACAGCTCCATGCTATCATATGTCACTTTAAAAATGGTAGGATAAAGAGGAAGTATTATTCTATACAACTGTGTTGTATTTTAAACTTTTTATTATATATTATAAAGATTTTTTAAGCAATTCAGATTTAAAAAGAATTGCCTCTTCCATATATGGGCTGCAGCAACTTGATAGAGGTATAAAACTCTAAGGAGTCACTGCTTTAATAAAGTATTTGATTAAATGTTAATCAAATATTCATGAGAAGCAGGGGTAGCCAAGCAGTTGACTTGGTAAGAATAGAGAAGAGATGCACCCCACGATTAAAGTTTAGCCATTCCGGTATTCTAATTGTCATTTAACATGTTCCAGGATTTAGGGGAAGCAACTAGCATTTACCAGCATTTTTCTCTTTGATTTGATGGAGACAGAAAAAGAAGACTGAGAGAGCATTTTTAAAACCCAAACCGTGGAAAGATCCCTGGCCTCCAGAAGAACATAAATATATCTGTAATTTTAACCTAATAAGCAAATAAGTTCAAACTGTAAAATCTAAAACCAGGAGGAAACCTAGATGATCTAATTTATGGATCTCAAGCCTGACTTCTAATCAGCATTATCTGAGGAGCTTTTACAACATGGAGATGATCAGGTCCTGTCCCCAGAGATTCAGATTTCATTAGTCTATGATGAAGTCCAGGAATCTGAATTTTCTTAAAGTGGTTGAAGCAAGTAGTTTCTAAGATGAAACTAGGGTGGAAAACCACTGATATAAGCTAAACCCCTCATTCATAAACTATGAAACTGAGATATAGAAAGATTTGGTCCTTTAGGGGCAAAATAGGATCAAAAATAAGCATTCCAGATCACAAACTGTACACCATGAAGCAGCACTATTCAGATGACACATAAATTGATATTAAAAGATCATGAAATGCTGATATTTGCATACTGAGAGCATACCCAATCCTTTACCATCTTAGAAATAACTGAAGGTAGTGCCTGGTTAGCAAGAATACTTCACTGAATTGATGGAAACCAAGAAGTTTGCATCAATAATATCATCTGTCTGTGGGTCACATCATGAATTAAAAAGTTAATTTCAAAGTGCCGTTCTTGTTGCCTTCCTACACATCAAAATCACTAGCTCTGCTCTTGTTTCTCAACTCTAGAGTATCGTTCTCTATACTCTTTCAGTTCAGTTCAGTTGTGTCCGACTCTGCGACCCCATGAACGGCAGCACATCAGGCCTCCCTGTCCATCACCAACTCCTAGAGTTCACCCAAACCCATGTCCATTGAGTAGGTGATGTCATCAGACAATCTCATCCTCTGTCATCCCCTTCTCCTCCTGCCCTCAACCTTTCCCAGCATCAGGGTCTTTTCAAATGAATCAGCTCTTTGCATCAGGTGGCCAAAGTATTGGAGTTTCAACTTAAACATCAGTCCTTCCAATGAATACCCAAGACTGATCTCCTTTAGGATGGACTGGTTGGATCTCCTTGCAGTCCAAGGGACTCTCAAGAGTCTTCTCCAACACCACAGTTCGAAAGCATCAATTCTTCTGTACTCAGCTTTCTTCACAGTCCAACTCTCACATCCACACATGACCACTGGAAAAACCATAGCCTTGACTAGACAGACCTTTGCTGACAAAGTAATGTCTGCTTTTTAATATGCTGCCTAGGTTGATCATAACTTTTCTTCCAAGGAGTAAGAATCTTTTAATTTCATGGCTGCAATCACCATCTGTGATTTTAGAGTCCAGAAAAATAAACTCAGCCACTGTTTCCACTGTTTCCCCATCTATTTCCCATGAAGTGATGGGACTGGATGCCATGATCTTAGTTTTCTGAATGTTGAGCTTTAAGCCAACTTTTTCACTCTCCTCTTTTACTTTCATTAAGAGTCTCTTTAGTTCTTCTTCACTTTCTGCCATAAGGGTGGTGTCATCTGTATATCTGAGGTTATTGATATTTCTCCCGGCAATCTTGATTCCAGCTTGTGCTTCCTCCAGCCCAGCGTTTCTCATGATGTACTCTGCATATAAGTTAAATAAGCAGGGTGACAATATACAGCCTTGATGTACTCCTTGTCCTATTTGGAACCAGTCTGTTGTTCCATGTCCAGTTCTAAATGTTGCTTCCTGACCTGCATACAGGTTTCTTAAGGGGCAGGTCAGGTGGTCTGGTATTCCCATCTCTTTCAGAATTTTCCACAGTTTATTGTGAGACACACAACCAAAGGCTTTGGCATAGTCAATAAAGCAGAAAGAGATGTTTTTTCTGGAACTCTCTTGCTTTTTCCATGATCCAGCAAATGTTGGCCATTTGATCTCTGGTTCCTCTGCCTTTTCTAAAACCAGCTTGAACATCTGGAAGTTCACAGTTCACATATTGCTGAAGCCTGGCTTGGAGAATTTTGAGCATTACTTTACTAGCATGTGAGATGAGTGTTAGTATGCGGTAGCTTGAGCATTCTTTGGCATTGCCTTTCTTTGGGATTGGAATGAAAACTGACCTTTTCCAGTCCTGTGGACACTGCTGAGTTTTCCAAATTTGCTGGCATATTGAGTGCAGCACTTTCACAGCATCATCTTCCAGGATTTGAAATAGCTCAACTAGAATTCCATCACCTCCACTAGCTTTGTTCTTAGTGATGCTTCCTAAGGCCCACTTGACTTCACATTCCAGGATGTCTTTACCACTCTACATTTTGAAAAGATGAAAATCAAGACTCCCGAATTTATAGCTTAACATCCAATATCTATCCACTAAGACATCTGAACCGAAATTATACAAGGGGCAATAGATGTGGGGAAAAAAAAATTCAGTCCATGTGCACGCATCTAGAGCTCCAGCTCTTGCTGAAAAAAGAATTTTTACTCTTGTTGACATAAAAGTGCATGTTATTAGTTTAAAGCATATTGATATGTTTTTTAAAACATACAAGTTCAGCCACCAGTGTCACTTTATGTGGATTTCTTTGGGATGAAACCAGATTGTTGGTTCAGTTCAATTTTATTTTGACTTGTTTTGAGTGTATTACAGTGAGTTCCTTGTGCTTAACATGCCTTGAAAAGAGTAGGAAATTTTCTTCTTATTGTAAATATTTAAGAAAATGTTGTGAGCAGAGCAAAAGATTACCCTGCAGAACTTGATTAAGACTTTTTATTAAGAGGACTACAGATTGACATTTGGTGGGTAGGACAGTACAATGGTTAGTCATACAGACTCTGAAGATGTGCAGCTTGGGTTTGGTTCCTCATTCGACCACTTACTAGCTATGGATCCCTTTTGTAATTGAAGTATTTTTTTTTACTTACACTATTATATTAGCATCAGGCTTTTTACAGTACATTAATTCAGTATTTTTGCAGATTATAGTTTATTACAGGTTATTATAAGATAATAGCTATAATTCCCTGTTATACAGTATATCCTCATCACCTATCTATTTTCTACATCTAACTATGTTGTCTTTGAGTAAACTGCTTAATTTCTCTGTGCCAAAACGTCCTCTTCTGTAAAAGAGCAATTGGTGCAAAATCATAAGGTTTTGATAGGAGTTAATGAAATGAGTTACCATACATAAAGCACTTAGAAGGGTGCCTGGTATTTAGCAAGTGTTTGTTATTATATTTTATAAATATAGCCACATATTTTAGTGGGTACAGATGAAGATAAATAAAAGGCTAAGCAACATGTTCAACTAAGTTGTATAATAATATATTCTTAGCAAGTAAAAAGCTTTCAATGCTGTATCTATATTATGTCTTAATATAGTTTTAATTTGCAAATTTAAGGTTTCAAAGATATAAAAAGTAGTATCATAAAAGAAAATGTATTACACTCAATAACATCACACAATTATGAAAAGTCACAAATTACATAAACTCTCAATCACCACCATTAATCTTAATGAGAGATGTCACATAAAGTAAATTTGTAAAAATGAAATATCCATATTCTTTAACTCTGAAATCACAGCAGTTTACTTAACTGCGAATGGGAGGCTGGTACAGCTAGAAATTGGCCACATTTATTGAAATGTCTAGCATGCATTGGAGAAGGAAATGGCAACCCACTCCAGTGTTCTTGCCTGGAGAATCCCAGGGACGGGGGAGCCTGGTGGGCTGCCGTCTGTAGGGTCACACAGAGTCAGACACGACTGAAGCGACTTAGCAGTAGCAGTGGTAACACACTCTAAATCATCATGCAAGACACAACCCCTATCTTCCCTACCTCCATTGCTATAGACCTCTTACCTTTATGTTCTTTTTTTCTAATGAACTTAAACTCAACCCTAGCTGAAAATGGCAGCCTTCTTGATCACTAAAGCTAGTGTATTTATCTCAGCTAACACGCTCCAAAACCTCCCTGCAACACTGGACCTTGTTGATATACCATTCTTGCCACTCCCTTGGCTTCCTTGACACCAAACTCAACTGGTTTGCCTCTTCCTTCTTTTCTACTCGGTCTCTGCTGACTGCCTCCAAAGCAGCTATTTTCCCCAAAATAGATATCACTCAGGTATTTTACCAGGTTCTCTCTTCAGGCATCCCCTCTTCCTTCTTTCCTAGAGAGGGAAGTGCTCTCTACTCTCACAGGCTGGAGCCTGCATTTGTCACCTAGAGGCTTCAGATGCCCAGCCAGGAGATCACCTTTCACTCATGCAGCAGTTACCTGCAGGGATCAGTGGGAGCCCAGCAGCATCAGAGGAACCAACAAGATGAAAACAGCAAGTCAAAGGCTCTGAAAACTATATTAACACTGGAACCAGAAGTCACTAAAGAAGAATAGAGCCTGTATGCTAAACCTAAACAGGGTGACTGCCTGCTAAAATAGATTTCCATTAAGATTTGACATAGTAGCCAAAGTGTCTAAGATACAGTTAAAAATCACTTATCCTGACAAAAATGAAAAAAAATCACAGCTCGAATGAAAAAAGACAATCAACAGATGCCAACACTGAGATGATTTCAGTGTTAGAATTATCTGACAAGAATTTCAAAATCATTATCAGAAAAATGCTTCAACTAGCAGTTACAGATAGCCATGAAACAAATGATAGCATAGAAAATCTCATCAAAGAAATGCAAAGAAGCAAACAGAAATTACAGAACTGAAAAACACAATAACTTAAATTTTAACAACTCACTGGAGAGGATCAATAGCAGAATGAATTTGATGGAGAGAAGAATCAGTTAACTTGAAGACAGAACAATAGAACTTAACAAATCTGAAGAGAGAAAACAAGTTGGAAAAAAATATAAACAAAGCCTAAGGGACCTGTGGCATAATAACAAGTGATCAAGCATTCATGTCATCAATTATCAGAAGGAGAGGAGAAAGAAAAGGTTGGAAAAATTATTTGAGGTAATTAAAGACTGAAATTTCCTAAATTTCGTAAACACATATACCAACATACTTAAGAAATGACTGAATCACAAACAGAATAAGTTCAAAGAAACTCACATCAAGCCATACCATAAGGAAAGTACTGAAAACTAAAGACAAAATAAAAGCTCTTGAAAGCAGTGAAACAGAAATAATCTAAGGGGGAGAAACAATTCAAATGACAGCAGATTTCTCATTTGAAACCCAGAAGGTCAAAAGGAACGGATAACATTTTTCAAGTGCTAAAAGAACTATCGATCATAAATTCTATATTCAGCAAAGACATCCTTCAGAAATAAAGAGGAAATAAAGACATTCTCAAAGGAAAGCTAAGAGAATGTGTTACCTGCAGACCTACACTTTAAAGATGGGTAGGGAAAGCTCTCCAAATAAGAAATAAATAATAACAAAAGGCCTGAAACTGTGGAAAGGAAAGAAAAACAACAGATTAGGGAATGAATGAAGGATAAATAGGCTATCTTTCTCCTTATGATAGTTTAATCAATATAACTCCATCTGATGTGAAGTTTAATATATGTAGAGAAGTAATTGAGACAATTGTATTTTAAAAGTGGGAAGGGGGAAAGAATCTAAAGGCAAATAGGGTTTCCATATATCACCTGACATGCTAAAACACTGATACCAGTAGATTGTGATAAATTATGTGTATATATTATAATACATAGAACAACCACTAAGAAAAGTATACAAACTGATACACTCAAAAACAATATTATAAATACATCAAAATGGAAGCTTAAAAATATTCATGTAACCAAGAGTAAGGAAATAAAAGAAACAGAGGAATGAAAAATGGAGGGATCAAACAAAAATCAAATAGTAAGATGGTAGATTTAAGGGATATCAATAATTTACCAACATATATTAATTAAAAGGCTGAAATTGGCAGAGTGGGTTCAGAAAAATACAACAATACATTGGCTACAAAAAACCCACATCATATATAACATAGGTTGAAGCCAAAAGGCTGAAAAAAGATATATCATGCAAACATTACCCAAAGAAGGAGTGCTATACTATACATCAAATAAAATAAATTTCAGAACAAAGAAATTTGATAGAAACAAAGAACATTAATGATAAAAGGATCAATCCACCAAGAAGACATAATGACCCTGAACAAGTGTGTGTAAGCCAATTTCACCTAGGATGCTTCTGCTAGTTAATTTCCAAATCCATTTTCCCAGACACCTTCCTTTAAGGCACAGTAAATCAGAGAAAGGTGGCAGTAACTCTTGGCTTTCATCAACTTCCCAAACTTTCCAACTCACATGTCAATGCAGAAGCAAGGCTTCACATATCCTCCCGCGTCAAACACTGTGTATTTGGCAGGTGCTGTGCACAGAACTGAGGGGGGAAAGCACACAAAGCCAACTATTGCCTCAGAGATCCTGCATAAGCCCCGCCCAGGAGTTCCCCCTACCTTCTACGCCAGGGCTACACAAGGTTCTTGCATTTTGTCAAGGCTGGACATCCGATAGTATTTCTCTGGCTGTTTCAGGCCACACAGCTCCCCAGTGTTCTGCCACCAGTTCCCAGATCCCTAGTAGGAGGAAACTATCCCCTGACTGATGCTAAACACATCCTTTTGTCTTCCTTGCTTTACCCCTTTCTTTTCCCCATCACTGCTCTCTCTGAATTTCTGTTCCTGTTAATAGCATGTGGGTTTTTTTCAAGCTACCCAGATTGAAATATCTATCATTTTCTTCAAATTCTGTGACTCTCCCATTCTGGCTTTTCTTACAACAAGCCCCACCAATTCTGTTCCCTGTGTGATGACTCAATGCTAGTTCAGGTTTCACTCCACAATACCTCCTAACTGGTCTCTTTCCAGTGCTGTTGGAAGTACAGCACTGAAATGGCTATAACTGGTTTCCAAACAAAACATTTTTCCTGACTTACCAGGCTTTCTGAACTTTGCCCACAAATTCTTGCTGTTCCATTTTCTAGTCCAGCTGGAACTCACTGGTTCCTAAACCCTTCCATGCTTTCCATCCTTGTGGTTCACTGGCTAGAATGCCTTTCTTCAATCCCCATCTGGAAAAATACTAGACTTTCTTCAAGGCTCTCTCCAAATACAATCTCCATCATGAAGGTAGTATTTCAGCAGGTGTTGAGCATGAAATGTCATTCCCTTCACCAGGCCTAATCTCTTTCCTCCTCTGAATCTTTACAAGATACTGTACCTTTCCTATGATTCTTTAATAGTCTGCCACATCTCTGCTGCTGCCGCTGCTAAGTTGCTTCAGTCGTATCTGATTCTGTTCAACCATATAGACGCAGCCCACCAGGCTACGCCGTCCCTGGGATTCTCCAGGCAAGAACACTGGAGTGGGTTGCCATTTCCTTCTCCAATGCATGAAAGGGAAAAGTGAAAGTCAAGTCACTCAGTCCTGTCCGACTCTTAGCGACCCCATGGACTGCAGCCCACCAGGGTCCTCCGTCTATGGAATTTTCCTACTGATTTGCATGTTTGACTTCTTTCCCCACCAACTCTAAGTTCCAAACACACCAATAGTATCTTCTTCATCTCCATACCCTGTACTACCCACCCTCTACAGTTCCCAGTAAAGTGCATTGCACATATTAAAGGTTTGGTAAATACATATTGAATAACTTTAAAGCCAACCCTATCTCTCTAACAAAATATTCTTTCTCTAATTCTTCATCACAACTTTGAATTCTTATCTTTCAAATCTAAAACATTAGTATCAGTTAAGTAATTTTATATACAAAGAAAGTGAAAGTGAAGTTGCTCAGTCGTGTTCAACTCTTTGCGACCCCATGGACTGTAGCCTACCAGGCTCCTCCCTCCATAGCATTCTCCAGGCAAGAGTACTGGAGTGGGTTGCCATTTCCTTCTCCAGGGGATCTTCCCGACCCAGGGGTCGAACCCGGGTCTCCCTCATTCCAGGCAGATGCTTTAACTTCTGAGCCACCAGGGAAGATTGTTATAGAAAAATATATATATATATTGTATATATATCTTTTTATATACAAAAAATTTATATTTTTCTATTATATAAGTCAAAATATATAAAAATGTATTTATAATATGTATATACACTTATAGAAAGCTTGTATATAACCTCTAGATATTTATATTTCTGGTCTTTTTAACAAATAATATTCTTAGTAAAATTTCATAAAAACTGACATGGAAATGTTGGATTAGGGGGATTAAACACATCATTAAAATAACTGATTTAAACTTTCTCCTAACTATGAAATATTTTATCCTAGCAACATGAATGAAACAGACCTGAACTATTAGAAGGAATCTAATTTCTCGAATCTTGTATGCATTGTCCTCCCTAGTGGGTTTTCAGTGACCCACCCACTCCGGAGTTAGTCTCCTCAACTGCTTGCATTTGCTCAGACCACCTCCATCTATGACAACATGCACCTACAAGACAGACTCAATTTAGACTCAAAATGATCCAAGCAAAATGTAATTCTGAATATACAGCACATATTTAAAGCATGTGGTGGATTCTAAAGCCATGATAATTTTTTGCTCAGCACTGCAACCTCCTGCACAGAGCAGCCTGGTGGGCTATAGTCCACAGGGTCGCAAAGAGTTGGACACGACTGAACACACAGCCACGCACTGTACTATGCAGACCACTACTCTCATTCATTACTGCAATTAATTATACATATAATTATTTTTCATTGCTAATTTTATACCAGTGAATTTCTTTTTCAAAAACATGTTAACATTTGTTTCTAATTAAATATTTACTGCTTATGTTTTACAGACCCAACATCAGGTTCTTCTTTAGACTGGGCTTACAACCTGGGCATCAAACACACATTTGCCTTTGAGCTCCGAGATAAAGAAAGATTTGGTTTTCTCCTTCCAGAATCTCAGATAAAGTCAACATGTAAAGAGACCATGCCTGCTGTCAAATTTATTGTCAAGTATATCCTCAAGCATACTTCATAAAGAATTGCCTCTGTTTGGAATCAGCCAGTTAATTCTTCCCATGCCTTTTACTAGAAAGCCAAGTCTTTGCTTATACCTAGATTGGTTTCCACATCACCTGAACAGGTCCTTTCTTGCTCACTTAAGTCCTATGTTATTTCTTTTTGCTCTTATTTACTCTCCATAACATCCTAACAAATAGCTTTAGGTGAAAGTTTAACCAAGTTAAGTTGTAACACAGCATTAAGTATTATTTTGAGTATTTTGAAAGGTAGTAGACTCTGGGTCATGAGACAAAAATGAGAACCTTCACTTTCTTCAGAACCACTGTCACCATGTGGCTTCATCATTTCATGTTCCAATATAATAAAAATAAATCATATTCTAAAACTTACCTTCTGTTTTTTTATAAATTATGTTCTCTACTTTCCTCTATTAGTATTAATAATCATGCACTAATTCTTTATATGCATTCTGTTAACACAGAAGAATATCTTCAATTTTTAAAAACATTTTGCCTGCATATATTTAATACAAGCAGACCATGTTTATATCTTCACAATAGCAAAAGGATGTTCTAGAAGGAAATAAAGTAGTTTATTTAGAAATGAATCTCAGTGCCTTAAACAACTAATCCAGTTCTTATCAACGTTCTAATCAATGTACATAAATTCAAAACAGTTTAAAGTGTTATAATCAGAGGAATTACCTGCCAAAACACCTCTTGGCAGCTACAGACACAGCCAGAACGTCTGATCAGCTGCAATCCCTGTCTAACAATGGACAGAAAAGAAGCCTGGAAATATAGTACAAATTGGAAAGAGAAAGTCATGTCAACTAAGGTCAATCGGAGTAACTTATTATCTTTATACATCTATAACCGTATTGCTTAAGATAGTGCTACAGAATACCTTTTCCCTAACTTTATTCTTCTATATCTCATCATATGATAACACTGGTATTCACATTCTGAAAATTCAGAAAGAGATGACTGACGAGAATTTAAGGGAGATTTAAGCAGAGAGTTCCTTGACTTTCTAAAAACTTCTCAAAACAATCTGTATAAAAATTTAGAGGATCTTAAAAGATTCTGAGAAACCATGTTAACAAATAATCTGGGACATTCCTTATGGCTCCTTTAAGGCCCCACAAAAGAAAGAGTGTCATTAAATCTATAAGGTGATGGTATATCTGATAGTTAGAAGGTAGGTAAAAGTTTCCCATGCAAAACTGTCTAAAACCTATATAGGGAAACCTATATAAAACTAATAAAATTGCTCTACAGATAGAGGAGGAAAATGCGACAGAGACAAAAAAAAGATAAAACATAAAGCCCTGATTATAAGACTAAATTGTCCTTTATAAAAAATATAGTATCTATACCTAAATATTTAGCATTCAAAACTGGCTCAGAACACAGGAATGTAAATGTGTTCCATTAAATTTGCCATATGAGAATTATACACTCATTCACACTGACTCAGCTGATAAAGGACTGAAAGAAATCATAATCTTCAAATGTACATAAAATATTTTTAATTCCATTAGGCCTTTAGGTAGTAGAGATAAGAGAGATAATCCCAATTGTTGAATATCATCCAGTTTATAAAAGGCACAAAAGTTTTACTCACCATTTTATTTGAGCCTTTATATAGCTTAATATTTCTTTTCTCCATCAGAAAGCATTTGAGTGACAAAAACTAAAAAATCCTTACAAGATCGTTCATATCTTAATTAAATACCTTTTGGATGATATCTTAGATATTTGCTTGACTTCATGTGAACTGTGAAAATAAATATGTGAAGAAAATACCTACATTAAAATTTAAAACCTAAAATTTCATTGTATTTATGAAAAAGTTTGAGTAGTCAGTAGTTGATTCTTCCCTTGTCATTTCTGATTTATCAGTAAAATGACTGAGTATCCAAGTTACAAGTAGAGCTGTCTCTTAAAGTATTCTGGACAATGTCTCACAAAAAAATCTTCTAAAGTATCATTCCTATTCTAGTGTTCATACCACCAAATTCACTCAAGAAACATTGTTTTATATTTTGAACATTTTTATGGCAATGATCTAGTAGCTGAGACATATGTCTTCATTGCAAGAGAAAATGAAATATCTTCTGATTATTTTCAGTAGTGCAAATAAATTTTAGTTTCCAATGGGCATTATGACTTCAAACTGATTTTAAAATGCCACATCAGGGACTTCCCTGGTAGTTCAGTGGAATCCACCTGCCTATGGAGGGGACTCAAGTTTGATCCCTGGTCCAGGAAGATCCCACAAGCTTCTGGGCAACTAAGCCCAAGAACTGCAACTGCTGAGCCCGTGTGCCCCAGAGCCCATGCTCTGCAACAAGAGAAGCCTCTGCAATGAGAAGCCCGTGCACCAAGAGAGTAGCCCCGACTCACTGCAACTAGAGAAAGCCTGTGTGTAATCAAAAATAAATAAATAAACTTTTTTTTTTTTTAAAGCCATAACAGAAGTATCTTCCCCACCCTCAACACACTGGATACATTCTATAGCTACATAAGTACTCACTGGCTAAATAAATATGAGACTTACTGACAAGAGTTTGTTTCTCACTTAAAACAAACATTTATGCTTGATTTTCTTTAGATGAAATTCCCAAAGAAACTTGCAGGAAATCACTGAAAATGTACAAGTTCTCTTTATTCTCAGGTTCTGCTGACTTGTTCTTGCTAAGAGTTTAAATTATTCTGGTCATTCAAATGGATGAGTGTTGGGTTTCTGCAGACATAGGAAAAGATCAAAGACAGAGAATTTGTTGATTTCACCATGTGGTTCTCAGTACTATAAACTAACCTTTTGCCTTTAACATAGAAAATAAAAATGAAAGTTTTTCTAAAAGAGAACATGCCAAAAACCTACAGTGAAATATGGTAGTATTAAATTGATGCTAATTTCCCAGGACACAAATAATAAAAAGCAGTGGCAGTAAACAATCTCAGTTGAATACTCATTTATACAAATGTCTATAAGTAGTAACATCTAGAAACTGTGCCCAAGTTTATAAATTGCTACATGTGAGTTTGTGTGCTCAGTTGCTCAGTCATGTCCAACTCTTTTCAACTCCATGAACTGTAGCATGCCAGGCCCCTCTGTCCATGGGATTTCCCAAACAACAATACTAGAGCAGGTTGCCATTTCCTCCACCAGGGGGTCTTCTGAACCCAGGGATAGAACTCGTGTTTCCTGCATTGCAGGAGGATTCTTTACTGCTGTGTCACCAAGGAAGCCCAATTTAAGGGTTATTGATCCTCAAAAGTTTATCAGCACAACTGAAAACAAAAATCCAACAATTTGAAAAATACATGCACACATAAAAGTAAAACTTAACTCCAACCCTGGGATCTCAGAGTTTGTATACCAACTTGCATCTCTTTTGTAGTTATTTGTTACCATTGATTTTCTCCTTTGTTTTTTTAAACAATATTCAGAAAAAAATACATAAATGTATATTAGATAGCTTGAAAATATAAAACATTTCCAATTACCAAAAACAATTAAATTAGATGTCCTGAAATTTTACAAAATAATTATAGCATGCCAATGCATTTGTTATAATAGGTGGCCTGAATGTCTCCCTGCTCTGAAGTGCCACCTACAGCTTCCCTAGTTGTTCTGACCCTAAGCTAGTGCTTGTTCAAATGTAATATATGGAGAGTGACATTACCAAGATGGCCAAATAATATGTCCCTCACTAATACATCCCCCTCAACAACAATAATTTGGCATCCATCCCAGGGACAAAGATGCCTCTGCAGGAGCAGCAGAATCCAGCTCCTTATCCCAAGGTGAATAGACATACAGACCCCAGTACCAGCTGTGGACCCTGCATGGCCCATGAACTGGCTCTAGCTCCTCTTAGCCACAAACCAGGAGTCCCTATAGAATACTGACTTGAACAATGAGCTACTTACTTTATGGAAGCCCAGGAGTTCAGCGGAGAAGCTCCAGTATACCACCAGAGGAAAAAAAAAAATCCAAGATTAGACACATTGGAGAGAAGAGGAATAGTTTGACTTTACCCTCATCAAATTTTCCCAAAGGTGCCACAACTCAGTCTAAGAGAACACTTCTTGGCCTGTGATTTATCCCACAGAGGAAAAGGAGGGTATGTGAGTGAGCACCTGGCTTCCTCAGCTATGTGGGACACTATCCTGGAGGCCCATTTCTCTCTGGTCTCATCCAGCATACTGAATCATGAGCTGCATGGCTGGGAGCAGTGAGCAGCTAGAACAGCAACTGGGAGTAGAAAGCATCCAAGAGACATGAATGATTCCAACCACATCACAGATTCCATTCTGGAGGCTTACCTATGAGTCACTGGGATATCCTGCCCACAGATTTCCCCAACCAGCACAGCTACTCCAAGCACTTCACAAACACACACACAGAAACACAAATATACACACCTCATGGCCAGCTCCCTGTGTATGCTTCCAATAGCAGTGAAAACACACTTTAGCAGATAATGAGCACATACTCAAAACAAAGCAGGTCTGAATCTGTGGGCCAAAAAGAAACCACAAGCTTAAACTTGAGCACCTCTCTTGAGAAACTAAAAGGGAGGCTGTCAGCACCCAGCCTGGTATACTGCAGGATCAAGACAAGGTATACAAGCTTAAAAATTCTGCCATAAGAGGTAGTAAACAGTATGGAGCAGGCTATAGAAAGTCTAAGAAAGTCTCAGAATTCTTAACAGGACTGAAGGAGAGTTATTTCTCTCCTGAAATCAGTCAGTAAAGACTGGAGGAAGTGACTGCTACTTCAAATGTGAAGACAGCAACATAAAACTTCAAGGAACATTGAAAGTCAAGGAAACAGGATACCACCAAAGGAAAACAATAATATTCCAGTTCAGTTCAGTTCAGTCGCTTAGTCATGTCCAACTCTTTGTGACCCCATGAATCGCAACACGCCAGACCTTCCTGCCCATCACCAACTCCCAGAGTTCACCCAAACTCATGTCCTTCCAGTCGGTGATGCCATCCAGCCATCCCATCCTCTGTCATCCCCTTCTCCTCCTGTCCCCAATCCCTCCCAGCATCAGGGTCTTTTCCAATGAGTCAATTCTTCGCATGAGGTGGCCAAAGTACTGAAGTTTCAGCTTCAGCATCACTCCTTCCAATGAACACCCAGGACTGATCTCCTTTAGGATGGACTGGTTGGATCTCCTTGCAGTCCAAGGGACTCTCAAGAGTCTTCTCCAACACCACAGTTCAAACGTATCAATTCTTCGGTGCTCAGCTTTCTTCACAGTCCAATTCTCACATCCATACATGGCCACTGGAAAAACCATAGCCTTAACTAGACAGACCTTTGTTGGCAAAGTAATGTCTCTGCTTTTTAATATGCTATCTAGGTTGTTCAGGGCTTCCCTGGTGGCTCAGAGGTTAAAGCATCTGCCTGCAAGGCGGGAGACCCGTGTTCAATCCCTGGGTTGGGAAGATTCCCTGGAGAAGGAAATGGCAACCTACTCCAGTATTCTTGCCTGGAGAATCCCATGGATGGAGGAGCCTGATAGGTTACAGTCCACCAGGTCGCAAAGAGTCAGACACGACTGAGCGACTTCACTTAGGTTGTTCATAACTTTCCTTCTAAGGAGTAAGTGACTTTTAATTTCATGGCTGCACTCTCCATCTTCAGTGATTTTGGAGCCCCAAAAATAAAGTCTGACACTGTTTTCACTGTTTCCCCATCTATTTGCTGTGAAGCGATGGGACCAGATGCCATGATCTTCATTTTCTGAATGTTGAGCTTTAAGCCAACTATTTCACTCTCCTCTTTCACTTTCATCAAGAGGCTTTTTAGTTCCTCTTCACTTTCTGCCATAAGGGTGGTGTCATCTGTATATCTGAGGTTATTGATATTTCTCCCAGTAGTCTTGATTCCAGCTTGTGCTTCTTCCAGCCCAGCGTTTCTTAAGATGTGCTCTGCATATAAGTTAAATAAGCAAGGTGACAATATACAGCCTTGACGTACTCCTTTTCCAATTTGGAACCAGTCTGTTAACTCACCCCAAAAACATGGAGATCTACCATTTACCTGAGAAAGAATTCAAAATATCTGTTTAAAGGAAGCTCAATGAGCTATAAGAAAATACATACAAAATAATCCAGTGAAACTGAGAAAACAATACACAAACAAAATGAGACATTTAACAGAGATAGAAATCATACACACACACAAAAAAAGAGTCTAGCAGAAATTCTGGAGTTGAAGAATTTAATGAATAAAATGAAAAAATACAATAGATAGCATCAACATCAGAATGGATCAAGCAGAAGAATCTGTGAACAGAAGAACTTTGAGATTATCCAACCAGAGAAGAATTAAGAAGAAAAGTGAATGTTTATGTGAATTATGAAATACCATTAAGAAAGGAAATCTGCAGATTAGAGAGTCACAGAAGGAAAAGAAAAGGAGAAAGAGAAAGAAAGCTTCTTTAAAGAAATAATGGTTGGAAACTTCAAAATCTGGGGAGAGATTTGCCCATTCTAGTTCATGAAGCTCTTAAGTCTCCAAACAAATTCAATGAAAAAAATCTTCTCCAAGACACATTATAGTAGAACTGTCAAATATTAAAGACAAACACAGATGCTTAAAAGGAGCAAGAGGAGGAAAGCTTGTTATTTACAAGGGAATCCCCACAAGTCTATTAGTGAATTTCTTCAAAGAAAACTTACAGTTCAGGATCAACTGGAATGATATATTCAATGTGCTGAAAGAAAAATACTGCCAACCACAAATACTTTATCCAAAAAAGTTTTCCTTCAGAAATGAAGGAGAAATAAAGACTTCCTGAGACAAACAAAAATTGAGAGTCCATCACCACTAGACTTGACTTACAAGAAATGGTGAAAGAAATTCTTCAAGTTGAAATAAAAGGGCACTATTAGTAACACGAAAACATATGAAAATATACAATACACTGGCAAAGACAAGTATACACTCAAATTCACAACACTATCTTTAATATGGTGGCATATTAACCTATTTAACTCTAGTAATAAAGATTAACAGACAAAAGTATTAAAAAATAACAGCTTCAATAAATTGTTAATAAATACATAATATAAAAGAGGTCAACTGTGACATCAAAAACAAAATGTGGGGAATTAAAGGGTAGAGTTTTTGTATGCAATTGAAGTTAAGTTGTCATCAGTGTAAAATAGACTGCAAGGTAATTTATGTAAGCCTCATGGTAATCACAAAGCAAAAACCTATAGTAGATATACAAAGGATAAAGAGATGGGACTCAAAGCATACCACTATTGGAAGTCCTCAATTCTAAAGGAAGACATTAAGAGAGGAAAAAAAGAGCAAGGGAAGAACAACAGAGCCAGAAAGCACTAATCTGGCACCATAATTACTTATCTATTAATAATTACTTTGAACTGAACTGAATGTAAATAAATTAAATTTTATATTAAATTATGTAACCAACAGACATAGAATGAATAATAGACCAAGACCCAACTATATGATGGGCTTCCTTAACGGCTCAGACAGCAAGGAATCTGCCTGCAATGCAGCAGACCTGGGTTCAATCCTTGTATTGGGAAGATCCCTTGGAGAAGGGAATGGCTACCCACTCCAGTATTCTTGCCTGGAGAATCCCATGGACAGAGGAACCTGGTGGGCTAAGGTTCATGGGGTCGCAAAGAGTTGGACACAACTGAGCAACTAAAAGTTTCACTTTCACTTTCACCTATATGATGCCTACAAGAAACTCACTTCAGCTTTAAGTTCGCCCACAGGTTCAAAGTGAAGGAATAGAAAAAGATATTCCATGCAGATGGAAACCATTTTACTCAAAATGGATTAACAACAGAAACATAAAACCTAAAACCATAAAACTAGAAGAAAATTTAAGTAAAAGGCTTCATGAGATTGCTCTTGGCGATGATTTTGGAATGTGATATTTAAAACATAAACAAAAAAAGCAAAAATAAGTGGGGCTACATCAAACTAAAAGGCTTCTGTGCAGCAAAAGAAACAATCAACAAAATGAAAAGGCAACCTGTGGAAATAGAGAAGATATTTACAAACCATCTATCTGATAATGAGTTAATATCCAAAATATACAAAGAATTATACAACTCAATAGCAAAAAAAAAAAAAAAAAACTGAATTGAATAAAAAAATGGGCAGAGGATCTGAAAAGACCTTTCCGAAGAAGACAACATTTCCATTAGTGTTTAGCAATCCAGTACTTTGGCCACCTCATGCGAAAATTTGACTCATTGGCAAAGACTCTGATGCTGGGAGGGATTGGGGGCAGGAGGAGAAGGGGATGATAGAGGATGAGATGGCTGGATGGCATCACCGACTCGATGGACGTGGGTTTGGGTGAACGCCGGGAGTTGGTGATTGACAGGGAGGCCTGGCATGCTGTGGTTCATGGGGTCGCAAAGAGTCGGACACGACTGAGCGATTGAACTGAACTGAACTGAACACTAACCGTGAGGGAAACGCAAATCAAAATCACAGTGAGATATCACTTCACACCTGTTAGGATGGCCAATATAAAAAAGACAAGAGAAAACAAAGTGTTGGCAAGGATGCAAATAAAAGGGAACTCTTGGACACTATTGTAGGAATGTAAATTGGTGCAGCAACTATGGAAAACACATGGAGGTTCCTAAAAATATTAAAAAGAGAACAACCATACGATTCCCCTTCTCTGTACATATCCAAAATGTGGTGACCCAAGGACCAAAGAGCAGATAAAACCAAGGAGAGTCTTGGAATGCAGGAACAGAAAAGACGCTTATCATCCTTCCCTCCCTCATGTTGTAACTATTAATGGATTTCAGATCCTCCTGGAGAAATATCAATAACCTCAGATACACAGATGACACCACCCTTAGGGCAGAAAGCAAAGAAGAACTAAAGAGCCTCTTGATGAAAGTGAAAGAGGAGAGTGAAAAAGTTGACTTAAAACTCAACATTCAGAAAATTAAGATCATGGCATCTGGTCCCATCACTTCATGGCAAATAGATGGGGAAACAATGGAAACAATGAGAGACTTTAATTTGAGGGGGCTCCAAAATCTCTGCAGATGGTGACTGAAGCCATGAAACTAAAATACTCTTGCTCCTTGGAAGAAAAGCTATGACCAAACTAGACAGCATATTAAAAAGCAGAGACATTATTTTGCCAACAAAGGTCTGTCTAGTCAAAGCTATGGTTTTTCCAGTAGTCATGTATGGATGTGAGAGTTGGACTATAAAGAAAGCTGAATACAGAAGAATTGATGCATTTGAACTGCGGTGTTGGAGAAGACTCCTGAGAGTCCCTTGGACTGCAAGGAGATCTAACCAGTCTATCCTAAAGGAAATCAGTCCTGAATATTCATTGGAAGGACCGATGCTAAAGCTGAAACTCCAATACTTTGGCTACCTGATGCGAAGAATTGACTCATTGGAAAAGACCCTGATGCTGGGAAAGATTGAAGGCAGGAGAAGGGGACAACAGAGAATGAGATGGTTGGATGGCATCACTGACTCGATGGACATGAGTTTGAGCAAGCTCCAAGAGTTGGTGATGGACATGGAAGCCTGGCATGCTGCAATTCATGGGGTCACAAAGAGCTGGACACGGCTGAGTGAACTGAACTGAACTGAGCAGTATAACCTATCCCATAGAGAGAAGGTATTTGCCTTACTCTTACCCCCACCCAGTATATGTGCCTCATCCAATCAGCAAATGATCTATAAGACCCTTATCCCACTCCTTGTACCCTGGGTATAAAAGTGGACCCCTTCTCAACATCAGTTCTCCCTTGAGTTAGCTCACTGCTTTAACAGCATCTCCCACTCTAATAAACTTTATTTCCCTCTCATTCTGTCTCATGTCTGGAAACTCTTTTCCAACCTGCACCCAGACCATGACATAAGGAAAAAGAAATCAGGATCTCAAAGAGATATTTGCACCCCCATGTTCATAGCAGCATTATTCACAATAGCCAAGAAACTGAAACAACCTAAGAGTTGAGCTATAGATGAATGGATAAAGAATAGTATTATTCAGCCATAAGAAAGGAGAAAATTCTGCCATTTGTAGTAACATGTATGGTCTTGAAAGCATTATGGTAAGTGAAATAAGTCAGATAGAGAAAGGCAAATAATATATATCACTTATATGTGAAATATAAAAAGCTAAACTCATAGAAACAGAGTAGAATAATGAATGGTTGCTAGCCATGGGAGGTTGGGGAATGGGGAAATACTGGCCAAAGAGTACAAGCTTTCAGCTATAACATGAATAATTTCCAGAAATCTAACATATAGTATGGTGACAACAGTTAATGAAATTATATCCTATACTTCAAAGCTGAGAGAGTACATCTTAAACATTGTCATCACAAAAAGAGCAATTATGTGAGTGATAAAGGTGTTAACTAACCTATTGTGGTAATCATTTCACAATATATGCATATATCAAATCAAGAGGCTGCACGTCTTAAACTAACACAGTGTTAGGTCAATTATATCTCAGTAAAACCAGAGGGAGAAAAAGAAAAAGTATTTGGTCCTTATAGATGCTGTGACATTTTTAATTGCACATGTTACAATATTATGAGACAACGTTACATACTTTCCCTAAAGGAAAAAAAAAAAAAACTGAAAAGAGAGAAGAAGCAGTTTTCTACCACTCCAGGAAGAAAGAACTTAGATAATTTAAATTCAGATTACCTCTTGTTGCAAAGGATGCCTTCTTTTCATTCCACTAGTGACAAATGGAAAATTATTAGTGAAACTCAAATTAGGAGAAACAAATACATTCGACCTTCTAAATTAGAAGGTTTTATTATGTAAAACCATTTCAAAAGCAACAAAATTTACCAAATAGTACAGCTAATGAATACATGGCAATTTTTCAGACTATCCTTTATGCTTCTTTCTCCTTTTTTTCAACACAATTGTATCTCATGATTAAAATACCAAGTCACTTTTCTATAATGAGTAAAAATGAGTCATAATAGCATCTTGAAAATTTCGGCAGCATATAGGCTACTGACAGAAATTCCTTAGGCAAAGCTTTTGGGAGACTTTCTTGCATTTCATTGTCACAAAATCCATTATACCAGCACAGATATCACCCTGCCTGAGTAACATCTATTTGAGGGTTATAATTTTGTCATAAAAATGTACTCTCACATGAACTTAGCATAAAAGGTCTCCGTCCAGAAAATAGGAATTGAAATGGATATATTATCACTTGAACTGCTTTTTTGCTCACTTATCCTTCAATTACAAGCCTTAAGTTCACTGGTGTCAAGAGAGGTTAAACCAGAAAAATGTAAAACAATTTTTGAAATATGTGAGGGAAATTTGACACTTAACGTTCCAAATGCATTATTATTGCCATGGTATTACTGAAGGGTGTTACTGATTCATTTTACCTTGTGGATTAAAGGCTTAAAAGACTGTTCATGAAACAAAGAAAAAATCCATATGTATCATTTCATATATAAAAGAAACTGCAAGAACGCTGGTTTCTTTTCTAATTTGAAAAGTCTCCCATTTCTTTTTTTTTAATCTCTGCTTTGCAAAACAAATTTCAAGAGCAATCAAATTTAATGGGTCAAAGAGGGGGAAGGTGAGAAGGAAAAATCTGGAGTATTGTAATCATACTGGCAGTAATGATCATATGAAAAGTAACATTTGCATAGCATTGGATAATTTAAAAATTGCCCTCACTTGCATGTCTACATTTGATCACAGCTCCTCTATGAGACTGTGTTGGGAAGAAGCTAGGATTATCCCATTTTATGTATTAGAAATTAGAAACCATGGCTCAAAGTATTTAAGTGACGCATACAAAAAGTTGTCACTTAAAACTAGACCTTCATGCTTAAAATTCAAAGTCTTTTTCTTAGACCACACTGTCCCATGGTTATCATGTTCTTAGAAGACAGAGAGAGAAAGAGGTTGTCTAATTTGTGAGTCATCAATTTAGGTTCTAATTCTTGAACCTTGCCAAAGGTGTATCATCTTAATGACCCATCAGACACTCTTCTAAATGGTTTAGACTTGAACCTGTACTGAAACCACCTAAGAAGTTTAAAGGACAGACTGCTGGGCCCCTCCTCCACAGTTACTGAAACTAGATCTGGGTGGAACACAATAATTCTCACTTTTAACAAATTTCTAGATAATGCTGATGCTGCTGGCCCAGGAATCACACTTTGAAAAACACTGATAAAGGGTAATTATAAATGTTCTACAATAAAAATAACTCATCTTTCAATGACTGTTTTTCTCAATAATTATAGTGATCTTTACTGACATGTGCAGTTT
The DNA here is from genome assembly GCF_001704415.2 of Capra hircus. Taxonomy (NCBI): domain Eukaryota; kingdom Metazoa; phylum Chordata; class Mammalia; order Artiodactyla; family Bovidae; genus Capra; species Capra hircus. The sequence goes on along the minus strand of NC_030808.1, from coordinate 118,869,837 downwards.
ATTTACAAAAAGTAATTTATTCACACGTCTTATCTCCAATTAAAATTGTAGACAAATCAAATAGTTGAAATGGGGGAAATACTTCCATTTCACTTTCTATCTTTCCAAAAAATGTTTGTAAATAAGTGTTTGAACAAAGATTTACACATTTCCAATCCATTACACATTAAAACAGTTTAAAATATACATAAATAAATATGTATAGTAAAGAGTCCTTCCTTTGAAATTTCATTGATTCTACAGATTTTAAGATAACTGGCATCAATTTATTTTTATTATTTATATCACATATTTTTATTTATTAATGTATTCAATTTTTAAATATTTAAAAGCTTTTATGTTAAAGTCATGGCCAAATCCATTTTTAGAACATAAAAATAAGACTTCTGCCAAGGCCCAGGTTCACTGTGGCTACATCCACTGAGGAAAACTGGTTTGGTTTAGAGTTAAAAATTCCTTCAGCAATGACAGTAGCTTTCTTAACAGTAAAACTGAGCAAATTCTATGCTCAGTATCTGCAGAAGTCTTTTCGGAGTTAACAGCATTTGTTTCAGGGAAGACTAAGGGGAGGACTCCAGCTGACATGGTTCTTTGCTGTCACAGAAAAAGCTCAGACAGGACGATGGGATAATCTGAGGACTTTCTTACGCCCGGGCATCTCTTGATGTTGCCACTGGACAAAGCTCAATTGAATCTGCTCCAATTAATCTTTTACAAAGACAGAGAAACGAAGAAAGATAAGGAATACATGTCTGGTCATTTTTACAGAAGACTAGGAAAAAAGGGTCAGGAAGAAAAAAAGGAATAAAATCAGATTTTCCCTAGCTACTTCCTCAAACATCTACCCTCTCCCAGGATTATTTAAATATTCTGCCTCTAAGTTTCATCTTAACCCAACTGTCCATTTCATTTGGTCTATAAACAGCAAGGCTCTGAGATGAGTCACCTTTCCTCAGACTGGGGAGCAGGGTAGCCTCATGATTCTGGCACGTCTAATGTGTTCTTATTTACTACTTACTGGGTTTTTTTTATTAAAATAACCTCACAGAAGTTAAAGATCTTTTATTCCTTTATCTTATTCTAAACCAAATAGGCTTCTTACATACGTTTTGAAAGACTAATAATACAGGAACATTTGAGCATACAACAGATGTAACGGAACATAGGACTCTGAAGAAGGACTCAATGGCAGGTCTGAAGAGAAGTTTCACCTGTTATGAAGTTACTGTGAAGATTTCAAATAAGTATATAAAGCATGTGAAAGTGTTAGTTGCTCAGTCATGTCCAACTCTTTGTGGCTCCATGGACTATAGCCTGCCAGACTCCTCTGTCCATGGAATTCTCCAGGCAATAATACTAGGGTGGGTAGCCATTCTCTTCTCCAGGGGATCTTCCCAACCCAGGGATCAAACCCAGGTCTCCCATACTACAGGCAGATTCTTTACCATCTGAGCCACGGGTGATCAATTGCTCTTATTTGCTCAAAAGAAAGACGTTTCCTGGGATATGAGCCTCACAGTGCTAAAACCAAGACTGTTCTGGGAAAACTGCAACAGTTGGCCACTGAAACACTTCTCAGGCAAAAGTAAATAAATATTAGTATGCCTTCCTCCGCCCCTCCAATTCTTGAGAAACATTTCACCAGATAAAATTTCTATCGATATTTATCAGTAGTTATCATTTTGCTATTAGGTGTTAACTCCTTTACATGAACTGTAACCGTTGTTCTTTAAGTGAACCCTTAGAGCTAAATACCATTTTAATTACTCCCATTTTGATGGATGCCAAAATCGAGAGACAGAGCAGCTGAATGCCCTACTCAAAGTCACAGAACTAAAAAATGGAACAAACGGCATTCAAATCCTAGCAGACAAATTTTAAAATGTGCAGGCTGAACACTTCCTACTTAGTGTAGTCCTCAGACCAGTAGACTTAGCATCACCTAGGAGCTTGTTAAAAAAGCAGACTCTCAGCACCACACCCACCCTGGACTAACTGATCCACAGTCTGTACTGAAACACTAATGCCTGAGATGTTTACAGCTTAAATCATGAGCTTTAGATAACATGAGCAAATTTCCTCATTCCATGCCCCTAATTTGTGAGGTCACAAATCTGAAGTCTAGAACCTCTAAAAGCCACACAGAGACTTAGCAAAGGAAACTAAATTAGAACTTGCATCTCCGGAAGTAAACAAATACACTAGGCACTCTTGAAACGGAAATAAAGCCAAATAGTGCTTTGTTAAAGCATGGGTTTAGGGAGATTTCCCCCAAAACACATCTATTTAGAATAGGACCAAAACTAGACCTTTCTTCTGGTATAAGTGCATCAGGAATTGAAGAGAGCAAAGACCAAAATATCAAAGCACTTTGCAAAGGAACTTTGAGCTGATCTATTCTTTGTGCTGTGCAAGTTCTTGGCTTTCACATAAAACTGAAAATAGAAAGAAAATTCATAATTAGGAGTCTAGCTTATGTTTAGCACAGATTTAGACTTTTGAATATAAATATAAATTAACCAGTATTTAATGTTCTTTTCAAAAACAGGAACTCAGCAGAGATAGTCTATCAAGCACTCTTACAGAAAGCTGAAAGCACAGCAATAAAATCTCATTCCAGGCTGAAACCAGACACACAAAGTCAGAAGTGATGAAGTCATTATCATTTGCTAGATTAAAAACATTCAGTCTCAATAACAACTCAGACCCAGTTCAGAGCAACAGCTTCAGTCTATCAGAGTAAATATTTTATGTGCCAGAATATGTTGGGTACACAGTCTGTACCAAATTATGTGTTTAATTAGCTGCACTTCATCAGATGCCTTTATACCAAGGCCATCTCTTTTGTATGACACATTTCTTCCACATAAAAATGAATAAAATAGTCACTGAAAATAACTGCATTTAGGAAATAAGGCTATAATTCCACCTTCAAAACTCCTTGGCTTAAATATAAAAATTTTTCTCACAGTGTTTCTTTTTAAAATAATTCATTCAATATCTTAGTTTTTCATTAATTTTAAACTGGACTTTTAAGGCTTTAGCTTCAGGTATCACATATTAGCCTGTATAAGAAAGGAATTGACATTTCTGGAGCTCCATACCAGACACTTTATATCATTTGATTTAATCTACGAACAGTGTTATGAGACAGGTATAATTAACCACTCTATAAAGAGGAAATCAAGACTCAGAGAATCTAAGAGAATTACTCATGGTTCATGGTTTTCACTGGACGGGCAGCATTAAGATTTGAACCCAAGTCTGAGCCTCAAACACAATGCCTTCCAAAAGTGACCCTACGTTCTTGTGGTACATCATTCAGGGCCTTTGGAGCTTGCAAGTAAACTGTTTCCTAACAAGTGAGAGTTTACAGACACCACAGGCTCACAAGGAATGAACAGACAAAGGGAAGGTTTAATGCTCCTTCCAGCCACCTTAGACCCTCAGCTTCATCACATGATAGCCATGGAAAAGCAAATGGTTACAGTTCTTTCCTGGAGATGAAGAAGAGGGTCGCATGGCTCCAGAAGGTACAGGTCCACCCAGGAGCTGGTCAGTGTCACCCACTGGGCCAGGGACAGCAACTTCCCCAGGAATCTGGCTATCTCAAAGAGCAGGTCTCCAGGTTCTCGCTCAGATGGGTCCCACTGAATCTATGACTCTTATTCAGACTTTCCATACACAAGTAAGCCACCAAGCCTCTCCAAGGACACTGCTAAATAGGTCAGTCATCAACCTCCTTGCAAACATACATTCAGACCTACATTCAAACCTCAATCCCACAACCAAGTTGCCTGCTCGTAAGGTCTACAGACTTCAACTAACTTATCAAACAATGTGGTGACCAGAAGGGAATAAGATCAAATTGTAAAATGGCATTTGCTTGGAAGGCCCCGGTTCCAAAAGAATGTGTCCTAGACTCCCCCAATTCAAAACCACTGCTCAGACCTGGGCCACTTATGGAAATTTTCCTAAAGATTCCGGTCTATACGAGCATCCTCCTTCGCAATGGCTCCCAGAGTTTGACTCTGGTAAACTACCCCTTGTGCAGGGTTACTCCTGAGCATACAGCTATACTCCTGGCAATCAGCTGCTATTGCAAATTTCTTTTCTCTTCCCTGTGAGACCTAACACATCTATGGCATAGTAAAAGAGAAGACCAACACTGACAAAGACCAGGCTGCTTCAGCAGGGTCTCCAGGGATGGCAATGCCTATGTGGAGAGACCAGAGTTCAGAATCCGATGTGCAGAAGTGTGATGAGGAGTGAAGAGGCTCTGCTAAATGAATGCATGTCAACCAGACTCACTAAGGTCTGACTTCTACAGTGAGATTGCTAAGTTATTAATTGATGGTGGGCCGATAGGGATCTGGAGTGAACTAGAGAACGCAGAGTAGACACGCTTAGGAGAAACAGGCAATATCCATCCCAAGCAGGTGATGAAGAAGCAGAAATGTGAACAAAAGCTGGGGGAATACATGTCACAAGATTATGCTAAATCTCAACTGTATGCATTTTGGCCTAGCAAGTATCACGGAAAAAACAAAACCAGCAGAGCACCTCCCAACAGCTATCACTCTGTCTTCATCATCATTCTTTCCATTTCTTTAAAACAATAAGCGTGCTTCTGCTTTTCTCCCTCAGAAAAGCCTGGAAATTGGGGTGCAAGGGACAGTAAATGTCCCCAGGGGTGACATTAATGACCCTAGACCACCTGCCTTCAGAGCCCACTTTCTAAATATGTTCTCTATGCACCCATGTCCTTGCCTCAGGCTCTGCTTTTAGGGGAACCCAAACTAAAAGGGAAATAAAGGCAGGAGAACTGGCCAAATCATCCAGAAGAAAAGAAAGAAAGGCTTATGCAAATAATCCATGCACCTCCCAGGATTACCCTTAAGGCCCTAAGGATCAATTTGTCAGAAACTTTGCTGATTGGGAACAGAAGGTGCTTAATTTCTAGCAACATGTGATTCAGTTGAGGAAATTAATAAAACTAGTTGTTTATTAGTCAAACAGAAAATGCTAAAGAAACTCCATTGATGACACTATCACTGATGGTCCTTGTTGGTTATTCATTTTAAATATAACAGTGTACATGTCCATCCCAAACTCCCTATCGATAAGGTTGGGGGAGAATGGATACATGTATATGTATGGCTAAGTCCCTTTGCTGTTCACCTGAAACTATCACAACATTATCAATCAGCTGTACCCCAAAACAAAATAAAAAGTTTAAAACAAAAAAAGGAACCTAAACCTATAAAGCTATGTATAGTTGCCAATAACTATATTTGTTATGGGAATGCAAAGCTGCTGTTATACTTAACTTTTAATAGACTTTATTCTTTAGAGAAAATTTAGATTCACACCAAAATTGGGCAGAAAACACAGAACATTCCTATATAACTCCTGCCCCCACACGTGCAGAGCCTCCCTCATCAACACCCTGCATGGGGGTTACATTTATGACCACCAGTGAACCAACACTGATACATCTCTGCCACTCAAAGTCCTTATTTACATTAAGGTTTACTCTTGTTGTTGTACATTCCATGGGTTTCATATTTAATTGCAAACTGCAAAATGATAATGACAAAAATAAGCTCTTCCCCCAAAATGTTATGGTATGTGCTCAAGAAACATGAACGGTTTGCCACTGAGCTAGCTCAAAGTCCTCCGAACAGATTTATCCAGAAAATCTACCCAACCTATCAGTTAGGTTAGTTCTTGAGACATTGCAGAAATGTGTATTAACATGGGTAAAGAATAAGCTCATTGAGAAGGACAGAATCTCAGTTATTCCCAGTGGCCTACCTGAACCACTGCAAATCCTCACAGACCATTCAAATACTCTTTGAGGATATAATAGAATATGAGTTGACATAAAATCAAGATTAACTCCAACCAGAATGGCAGAGCAGTTGTTAGCAGGTTAGAAGGAAAAAGACAGGAGTTAATGACGGAGCACTCTTTTAAGAAATGATCTGTCACCAATGCTGATGGGTGGAAAAACACAGACACTGGGGCCTCTAAATGGAGAAAAATGATTCACAAGAGCAAAATTCTGAATATGAGGTTATTTCAGGAATAACAGCAAATTGACAGTGCTCATATTTGCATCTTTATGTATGGACAACTGCGATATGTGTTTTTTAGCACACATATTTTTGAGAGCTGTCCAAATAAGTCTGAGTCTTTTTTCCAAAGTGTGGAATAAAAATCCTCAGAATCAAAAAATTTTAGCTTTTTAATGGTAGCTTTTTTCTTTCTTAGTGACACCATGGTTGGCATCTTAACTTCAGTAAAATATAATAAGTGCTTACAAAATCAGGTAAACCACCACTGCTTTCAGAAGTGAGAAGACTTAAGCATCATGGAAAAACCTCTGCTGATGGCCCATCTCAGCTGCCCCCAGCACCAAAACAAGTGACTGGGAAAAGTGGTCAGAATTCAAAGTAAATTCATGCTCTTTGCCCTTTACCTGCCCACCTGCTGACAGACAATGTCTTCTAATTTTCAACACTGGATATCCCAATTAAGTGTTTCTCATTAACAGAACCTGATCTAGCAGGCTAGGGGTTTCAGAAAATATTGCTCTTGGGTATTATGGTCTGAAATGTGTCCCCCCACAATTCACATGTTGACAGCCTAACCCCCAAATGTGATGATATTTAGAGACAGTCCCTTTAGGAAGTAATTAGATTTAATAAACAAGGTCATTAGAGTGGGCCCCCCATAATGGAATTGGTGCTCCTATAAGAAGATACCAGAGAGCTTGCTCCCTCTCTCTATCCACCACATAAGGTCACTGTGAAAAGGCAGCAAGCCAAGCAGAGAGCTCTTACCAGAACCCAACCATGCTGGCACCCTGATCTCAGGTTCTCAGCCACCAGAACTGTGAGAAATAAATGTCTGTTGTTTGAGCTGGCCAGTCTATGGTATTTTGTTATGGCAGCCGAAGCCAATTAATATGCGAAGCTTCTCCCCTGAAATGCAGTGCAATCGGTACCTTTAATATAAGAGCCAGGGATGAAGGTGAGTTAACAATAGACAATCTACACAGCTGCCTTGAGGTTTATGATATACAAGATTATTGCTCTCAATTCTTCACTCACTTCCTAATAAAGTTACACATCCTCACTCTTTGCCATGTGACTTTTCACTGCCTCCCACTGCAGGCAGAGTATATATCCCAGCCCACTACAGCTGGGCTTGGCCAAGTGATTTGTGTAGGACAACAGAATGTGAGCAAATGTGATGCAAGCAGAAGTTTTAAATAAGTCTGCATGGTGTGGCCTGCTGACTTACATTTCTGTGGTCTGCAATGAGAATAGCATGCCCCAGACAGCCACTGGTATTGGTGAAGCAGACGAGACCCCAATCCATAGACTTGAGCCAACCTAAGCAACAGAAAACCTAGGGAGAAAAGGAATGTTTATTATTGTAAATCCCCAAATCTTTGGCATTGTTATGCAGCAAAAAGTAATGCAGGAGTTAACACAGAGTATCTAAAATAGTGCTTACCACATATTAACCATAATTATTTCAGGAATCCTATAAATTATACTGAACAATTAAAATGTAAGCAAGATATTCAGAGTCTCTGTTTAAAGAAAATAGCAGGTATGAGTAGCAGGCCTTCACCATGTAAAAATGGTACCTTTTTGCATTTTTCTAGATCAAATTAAATCTAGTTTGAGTACCAGTCTTCAGAGCTGGAAAGAAGCCTAACAGCTATTCTTTTCAATTCCCAACCCTTTCTTACATGACACAAAACCCCAGGACTTATATGGTTCTAAACAGAGGGGGAGAGTCATAATTTCAGACAACTTCTGGAAGTAACACTGACTACAAAAAATACTTTCTACATTTCTGGGAGATCTAAGACTTCAAACTATATCAGTAATACGTGCTCTCTATATTGGTAGAATCTGAGGGAGTAAACATCACCCATTGTCTTAATTTATATTTATATTCCTAATTACTTAAATTAGAATTAGAATTAAGAGGATTTTACAGGGCTATTTGGAAGTAATAGTGGTTTTAAAAAAAAGAGAAGATGGTCTATCACCATTTTAATTTAATGTATCCTTAAAAATGTAATCAGACTAGTGTAAAAAAGACAGAAGAGGATTTGTCTTAAGTGATATACAACAAGTCTGTGCATATGCAATTAAGTATACATCAGAATAAGTGTATAGAAAACCATTCAAAGAATAACATCATTCTTTGAAGGGCAATTTGGTAATACTTATCAAGAGCCATAAAGCTTTTATATCCATGGACCTTGTAATCTCATTCTTAAAATTAATCTAAACCAATAAATCAAAAGAAAAAGATACATTTTTAAAGATGTTATACTTATCTCTAGTAGTAAGAAGTAAAAATAACCTAAATACACTCAAAAAATAATCTAATCATAACACAGCTTTAATAAATTTTAGTATATAATTTTTAAAATATTATGCACCATATTAAGAATAAACACTGCTGCTGAGGCTGAGTCACTTCAGTCGTGTCCGACTCTGTGCAACCCCGTAGATGGCAGCCCACTAGGCTCCCCTGTCCCTGGGATTCTCCAGGCAAGAACGCTGGAGTGGGTTGCCATTTCCTTCTCCAATGCATGAAACTGAAAAGGGAAAGTGAAGTCGCTCAGTCATATCTGATTCTTAGCGACCCCATGGACTGCAGCCTACCAGGCTCTTCTGTCCATAGGATTTTCCAGGCAAGAGTACTGGAGTGGGGTGCCATTGCCTTCTCCAAAGAATAAACACTAGAACCATTAAAATAAAAAGAACAAAGCAAAAGAAGTATACTCAATATAATAAGGTGAAAAAAGCTTGCAGGATAAAAAAATATTATTGTATATGGTTAAAGATGGGGGATGGACACAGACAAAGAGCTTTGACATACCATTTGATATTCTACATTTATATTCTAAACACTTTGTAAAAATAAAATCATGAGACAAAATCATATGTTACTTTGTGCTGGGGGAAAAAAAAAATCTTGGCCCCTAAAAACAAAAGCAAAGGGCGGTGGATCCATTTCCAGGTCCTACTAGGAAGGTGAGCAGGCAGTTATTGGATCTCACACCCAAGATCAACCAAAGACACCAAAAAGGATATAAGAAATCCTTGAAATAAAAGACAGAAGGCTGTTCTGAATTACTGCAAGACAGAAGGAGTGGCTTCAGCCAGCACAAGGAGCAGCCCAGTATAATGTAGAAAAATGTACTCTTGGGACAAGGAATGCCTACCCTACTTCTGCAGCAACTCAGACTTGGTCCAAGTGTTCCTCCCTACCAAGGCAAAATCAAAGGCAAAAACCACTGTGACATGGTGTAAAAAAGAAAAAGAAAAAAGAATAAGGTAATGACTTTTGGAAGTTGTTACATTTAAGAAAGATCCTCACCTAAAACTGAGAGGCAAAGAGCAAAACCCTGCTTTCTTTTTTTATTTATTTTTTTTTATTTTTACTTTATTTTACTTTACAATACTGTATTGGTTTTGCCATACACTGACATGAATCCACCACGGGTGTACATGCGTTCTCAATCCTGAACCCCCCTCCCACTTCCCTCCCCATAACATCTCTCTGGGTCATCACCGTGCACCAGCCCCAAGCATGCTGTATCCTGCATCGGACATAGACTGGCGATTCGATTCTTACATGATAGTATACATGTTTCAATGCCATTCTCCCAAATTATCTGACCCTCTCCCTCTCCCTCTGAGTCCAAAAGTCCGCTATACACATCTGTGTCTTTTTTGCTGTCTTGCATACAGGGTCATCATTGCCATCTTTCTAAATTTCATATGTATGTGTTAGTATACTGTATTGGTGTTTTTCTTTCTGGCTTACTTCACTCTGTATAATAGGCTCCAGTTTCATCCATCTCATCAGAACTGATTCAAATGTATTCTTTTTAATGGCTGAGTAATACGCCATTGTGTATATGTACCTCAGCTTTCTTATCCATTCATCTGCTGATGGACATCTAGGTTGCTTCCATGTCCTGGCTATTATAAACAGTGCTGCGATGAACATTGGGGTACATGTGTCTCTTTCAATTCTGGTTTCCTCGGTGTGTATGCCCAGCAGTGGGATTGCTGGGTCATATGGCAGTTCTATTTGCAATTTTTTAAGGAATCTCCACACTGTTCTCCATAGTGGCTGTACTAGTTTGCATTCCCACCAACAGTGTAGGAGGGTTCCCTTTTCTCCACACCCTCTCCAGCATTTATTGCTTGCAGATTTTTGGATCACAGACATTCTGACTGGTGTGAAGTGGTACCTCATTGTGGTTTTGATTTGCATTTCTCTAATAATGAGTGATGCTGAGCATCTTTTCATGTGTTTGTTAGCCATCTGTATGTCTTCTTTGGAGAAATGTCTATCTAGTTCTTTGGCCCATTTTTTTGATTGGGTCGTTTATTTTTCTGGAATTGAGCTGCATAAGTTGCTTGTATATTTTTTAGATTAGTTGTTTGTCAGTTGCTTCATTTGCTATTATTTTCTCCCACTCAGAAGGCTGCCTTTTCACCTTGCTTATATTTTCCTTTGTTGCGCAGAAGCTTTTAATTTTAATTAGATCCCATTTGTTTTCTTTTTTTAGAATGAGGAGAGACTGACTCAGTTTTTCACTGCCTGGATCTCTCCACACTGGGACTCATGCATATACTTTAACACCCTGAGCTGGTTGTAGTGATAGAGACAGGGGTCTGGCCTTCCCATACATTAATGGCTTGATAAAGTGAAAAATACCTCCAGGAAGTACAAGCCCACTAACCAAGAAGATAAGATATTTAAGGAGTACAGTTATCTGTATTCTAGATTCCATCAGAAGCAAAAGGATTTAAACTTAATAATTTTAAATCACATTAATGAAATACATTTTTAAAAGAGAAGAATGTATCAATATGGTAAAAGAAAAATACATTATAAAAATAAGCAAATACTTTAAAAATAAGATTACTGTAGAAACAAAGAACAGAAAGATAAGGTACATTTTTAAAAGGACTATGTTGAGAAAAGAAAGAAAATGCAGAGAAATTAGAAATAAAAAGAAGTCAATAGGTATAAAGAGTAGACATAGAAGTGCTAAAATCCAAATAATATAAATCACAGAAAGAAAAGAAAATTTTTAAAGAGGGGTAAATATTTGAGGAAATAATGTAGATAAATCTCCCAGATTTTTTAAAAGATAACCAGACTAAGACTGAAAACACCTACAGAGTGCCAAACAGGATAAAGAAAATTTTACACATTATACTAAAATTTAAGAATAAGAAAGAGAAAATTCTAAAAGCGAACAACAACAACAACAAAAAGTGTGTGTTAGTCGCTCTATCTGTGTCCAACTCTTTGTGACCCCATGGACTGTAATCTGCCAAGCTCCTCTATCCATGGGGAGTCTACAGGCAAGAATACTGGAGTGGGTTGCCATTTCTTTCTCCAAGGGATCTTCCCGACCCAGGGACCGACCCAGGTCTCCTACACTGCAGGCAGATTCTTTACCATCTGAGCCAGCAAGTATTCCTCAAGAAAAGCAACATTGACTGCAAGAAGACTATAGGAGTAAAATATCCAAAAATATTGAAGGAAAATAACTTAGAAATTTGAATTTTGTATCCAGCCCAATATCAGTCCAATGTAAAGGTTTGATAAACATGCTATGTTTGTTCTCTTAAAAAAGAGAGCAAACAAATACAAGAGATGCTGTGATGTATGAATAAAAGAGACCCAATATCTCTATTACCTTAAAGTTGGCTTAAAGCTCAACATTCAGAAAACTAAGATCATGGCATCTGATCCCATCACTTCATGGGAAATAGATGGGGAAACAGTGGAAACAGTGTCAGACTTTATTTTTGGGGGCTCCAAAATCACTGCAGATGGTGACTGCAGCCATGAAATTAAAAGACGCTTACTTCTTGGAAGAAAAGCTATGACCAACCTATACCGCATATTCAAAAGCAGAGACATAACTTTGTCAACAAAGGTCCGTCTAGTCAACGCTATGGTTTTTCCAGTAGCCATGTATGGATGTAAGAGTTGGACTGTGAAGAAAGATGAGCGCCGAAGAATTGATGCTTTTGAACTGTGGCGTTGGAGAAAACTCTTGAGAGTCCCTTGGACTGCAAGGAGATCCAACCAGTCCATTCTGAAGGAGATCAGCCCTGGGTGTTCTTTGGAAGGAATGATGCTAAAGCTGAAACTCCAGTACTTTGGCCACCTCATGCGAAGAGTTGACTCATTGGAAAAGACTCTGATGCTGGGAGGGATTGGGGGCAGGAGGAGAAGGGGATGACAGAAGATGAGATGGCTGGATGGCATCACCGACTCGATAGACATGAGTTTGAGTGAACTCCGGGAGTTGGTGATGGACAGGGAGGCCTGGCGTGCTGCAGCAATTCATGGGTCACAAAGAGCCGGACATGACTGAGCAACTGAACTGAACTGAACTGGTCACTATTTTAAAGAGAGGGCAAGAAAGAATTTTATTTTCAAAGTAAAAAAGAAACATATTCACAACCACCCATATTTAAAAGCTTAGATACTATCAGGATATTGAAGGTTGGGATCTCACAAAGGATGTGAATACACACTAAATGGTCTTCCTCAAAATGTAGTCCACCAAGCTGGTCTGTGAACTGTTTAGCACTTAACAAGAGAAACGGAGAAGGCAATGGCAACCCACTCCAGTACTCTTGCATGGAAAATCCCATGGACGGAGGAGCCTGGTAGGCTGCAGTCCATGGGGTCGCACAGAGTCGGACACGACTGAAGCGACTTAGCAGCAGCAACAAGAGAAAGATTTTGTATCAGAGTGTACATGAACCACGTCATCAACCACACTGCTCTGTTCAGCTGACATGATTTTCACATACTTTCTCAATGAAAGGAACAGTGCTTTAATTTACATTCAGATATGAGGTCCTTACCTTGCTGGATCAGTAACAAACAATTCCTAGATCAGCATTTTGAGTAGATATAGCTATAAATTTAAAGGTGGGAGGGAAATGAAATGGGTGAAAAGAAATAAAAATGAAAGAGAAAACAGAAATAATAAGCCAAGATATTTAAAATTGGTCCAAGTATATTGGTAATTAGCATAAATAAATACCAACTAAAACTTTAATAGATAAAAATCACAATTTGGATTTTATAAAATTTAAAATAGGTTATTTATAAAAGATATACCTAAACCACAGGAAAACATGAAGGGTAAAAGTAAAAGGAGAGAAAATGAAATATGAAGCAAATACAACTAAAGAAAGTTGCTGAAACTATATTAATAACAGATAAAATAAATAAAGTAACATGTATTACTAGGGACAGATAATTCAATTCACTACTTAATTCAATTCTCCAAAAAGATGAAGTAATTCTAAATACATAGTTACTAATAAAATTGCCTTAAAGCATATAAAGCTAATTTTATTGGAACTGCAGGGACAGAGTAATAAATCTACCATCATAGTAAAAGATTTCAGCATACTTCTCTCAACTTTTGAGAAGTCAAATAGACAAAAAAAAAAAGTGAGCAAGGATATACAAGATCTGAAGGACAGAACTAAAAATCTTAATGAACATACAGTGAATTCTGCATCCACCAAATAGAATCAAAATGTTGTTTTCAAGCACATATGACTATTAATAAAATTTATCATGAATTCAGTTCAGTTCAGTCGCTCAGTTGTATCTGACTCTTTGTGACCCCATGAACCGCAGTACACCAGGCCTCCCTGTCCATCACCAACTCCCAGACTTCACCCAAACCCATGTCCATTGAGTCGGTGATACCATCCAGCCATCTCATCCTCTGTCGTCCCCTTCTCCTCCTGCCCTCAATCTTTCCCAGCATCAGAGTCTTTTCAAATGAGTCAGCTCTTCACATCAGGTGGCCAAAGTATTGGAGTTTCAGCTGCAACATCAGTCCTTCTAATGAACACCCAGGACTGATCTCCTTTAGGATGGACTGGTTGGATCTCCTTGCAGTTCAAGGGACTCTCAAGAGTCTTCTCCAACACCACAGCTCAAAAGCATCAATTCTTCTGTACTCAGTTTTCTTCATAGTCCAACTCTCACATCCACACATGACCACTGGAAAAACCATAGCCTTGACTAGATGGACCTTTGCTGGCAAAGTAATGTCTCTGTTTTTTCATATGCTGTCTAGGTTGGTCATAACTTTCTTTCCAAGGAGTAAGCATCTTTTAATTTCATGGCTGCAATCACCATCTGCAGTGATTTTGGAGCCCAGAAAAATAAACTCAGCCACTGTTTCCACTGTTTCCCCATCTATTTCCCATGAAGTGATGAGACTGGATGCCATGATCTTAGTTTTCTGAATGTTGAGTTTTAAGCCAACTTTTTCACTCTCCACTTTCACTTTCATCAAGAGGCTCTTTAGTTCTTCTTCACTTTCTGCCATAAGGGTGGTGTCATCTGCATATCTGAGGTTATTGATATTTCTCCCAGAAATCTTGATTCCAGCTTGTGTTTCCTCCAACCCAGCGTTTCTCATGATGCACTCTGCGTATAAGTTAAATAAGCAGGGTGACAATATACAGCCTTGACGTATTCCTTTTCCTATTTGGAACCAGTCTGTTGTTCCATGTCCAGTTCTAACTGTTGCTTCCTGATCTGCATAGAGGTTTCTCAAGAGACAGGTCAGGTGGTCTGGTATTCCCATGTCTTTCAGAATTTTCCACAGTTTATTGTGATCCACACAGTCAAAGGCTTTGGCACAGTCAATAAAGAAAGCCTCAATGATTTTATAAAGATAAGTAGGCAACTAGGTTAGACATTAATAATACAAATTTTTGATCCCCACTTATTTGAAACTTTATTTTACACCCTGATCAATAATTCAAGGTTATAAAGAGATCATAATGAGAATTTTAAAATATCTGAAATTGATTTAAAAGCTTTTAAACTATATAGCAAAATTCATGTGTTACAGTAAGAGCAGTAAACTGAGGGAAATTTATAGCCTCAAATATGAACATTAAAGGAAAAAATGAAAGCCCCCTAAGTAACAAACTAATTGCCTAAATTAAGAGGTTAGAAAAATAACAGGATAAAAGCTAGAGAAAACACAAGATAAGGGATCAAAGAAAACAAAGATAAAATAGAGAAGACTAACAAAGCAAAAAAAAAAAAAAAGGCTATTTAGAAAGACTAACAAAATTAAGCTTTAACAAATCTAGAGAGACAACACACACAAAGGATTTTATAATAAAAGCTGAGACAATTACTACAGAAAAAGAGGGGCTAGAATGATTTTAAAACACTCTACTTTCAAACAAGATGTAGAGTCAGGAACCAGACTGACTCACTTGCCAAAAACAACCCCCCAAAAAAGCCAAAAATAAAGAACAGTAAATTTTATATATTGGTTATTAGGCAACAATTGCCACTGAGTGATGCCCGAGGGGGGAATATTTGAGGGAGCCCCATAATTACCCCAGCTTACTGCCTAGAGAAAGCTTTCAGGGTGCTGCTCAGTAAGGATCTGTAGTATCGCTAACACATTACTAGTGAGGCCACTCTAAAAAAGAATTTAGCATTATTTTCTATAGTTTAAGATTTACATAATCTGTAGCCTAACAATTCCACTCCTAGATCTATTTCAAGAGAAACTTTAGCACATGTAAGACAGGATGCACGTAAAAGATTGCTCACACCATCAGTACTCACACTGGAAACATCACAAATACCCATCCACAGGCTACTGGATGAATAATACAGTATATATACACAGCAGCCAGATCTAATAAACTACACTGGGATATGCTGCCTTCTGGATGACTCCCAATAGTATGATATTAACATGAAAAAAAGTCCCTAAAGAATAAGATCAGCATGAGACTCTTTCTGTAAAGTTAAAAATAAGTAAAATAAATTCTAAGTAAGTAGAGATACAAATAGTCTATATAAAAAGAAAAGCAGCTTCCACTTCCAGGAAGATAGACTAGATGTATTTTTACCAAATCTTCCTATTAAGTACAACTACAAACCTTGGATATAATACACAAGACTAATATCATGCTGTATGTTACATGTCCATGACCTTTAGTTTATGACTGGTGGCTTTTTACCTTCTACCCCTCACCCATTTCAGCCACCTCCTCCCCCATCCAGAATATGTCTGGTGTATTGATGACCCCTGCCAATAAGGCAGCACCCAATGGTGTCCACCTGCTCACCCCAAAGAGACTGGCATAGAATTTTCACTGCTCAATCGTATCTACTTACACAAGCTGTCTGGCAGTCAATAAGGAAGACTGGTTTGCAAGTGTGTCCACATTTTGTTGGATGGTGGGCAAGTTGGCCATCCCTTCACCTCTGCTGGCTTTCAGGTACAGGGTGGGTATCCAAATGCAGATGGGGCCACGGTGAAGGCAGAAGCCTGGAAGAGGGCTGTGGAGCCTCCAGGGGGCTAAAGGGGAGGGGAGCAGGAATGGAGGGGGCCTATGGCCCAGCCACCTGTCACCCCAGTCCACAAAGTATGCTAAAGCAGAGAAGCCCACGAGAAGGCGAGCGTCAGGAAAAGGCAGGCCCAGCGGTGGTCTCAAGTACAGTTTGGCCACACACGCCCGCCAGTGGCCAGAGATCAAAAAGTTACCAGTTTCAGCCTAACAGAGCCTAAATGCAGCCAGGGGCCCGGCGCACTGGGTAGGCAGCCAGGAAGGGATTCACGTCTTCAGCGCTGATTGCAAAGTCAGTGATGGCCAAGGCCACCTGTGCGGGGCGCGGTCCCTCCAGCTCTCGGTTCACCTCTACGTGTTTGGAGATTAGGGGCAACTCTACCAGATGGCCCCGGGCAGGGCCAATCCATGGCTGGTCTCTGGCTGGCGCTGGGCTCGGGTGCAGCTGCAGCTGGAATAGGTAGACAGCCAGGTCGACCAGGGCTGGGGTCCCCTGGGGCAGAGACACAACCAGGCACGCCTGGCAGCTGGAACTGACGCAGACAGAGAGGAGGCCCTCAGAGCTTTCCCAGGCTCACCGAGACCACACGCAGCCGTGCCTTCTTTGCTCCGCACACTGTGCGCATGCATGCCCAGGGATCCTGCTCCTCTCCCTGGTTGCCCGTCGCAGGGCAGGGCGGCGAGGACCACGCGGAATGATCCTGGTTTGTGGCTGCTATTCCTGGAGGGCAGTACTTCCTCTGCCTCCTCCCACATCTGCTCAGAAGAGTCTGAGCATTCCAACTTCTTCCACAGAGAGTAGTACTCCCCCACTCACGCCATGGACCACTTGTGTGCCTTGTTGCCCTTGATTGTATGGAAGCATTGGGGATTCACAGAAGCCGTGTTCAAGTTAAGCCTGAAAGGGGCCTCAAGCATTGAAACTGCAATTCACCAGCACATCCCGCGCCTGTTTGCCATCTTTCACTTTTTCTCCCTCTGGGAACTGAGACACAGCCTTCTTATTTCATCAAAGTTTCATCACAGGTGCAGTAACTTCCGTCTTGGGGAGGATGTTTGGGTCCCAGAGCAGCGGGTCTTGGTTCTCAGAGATCGTCTCACCGTAGCGGTTCAAGTACAGATCAATGAGGTCTACTTATACAGCATGATGTATAGCATAGTGAATATAGCTAATAATACCCTATTGCATATTTGAAAGTTGCTTAAAAGTAGATCTTAAAAATCATAAGAAGAAAAAAAATTTTATGACTATGTGTGTTGATGTGTTAATTAGACTTATTATGGTGATCCTTTCACAATATATCCAAATATGGAATCATTATGTTGTATACCTGAAACAAATGTCAACTATTCCTCAGTTATAAATACATACTTAAATATAGACGTACATGCAAACATCAGAAGACCCAAAGGGTGGAGAGAAGAAGGTGGATCATGTCAGATGTTGAGACACAAGGAAGGATATGCTGATGAGTTCCCTAGGTTTTCTTTTTTGCTTTATATGTACCAGACTTCAAGCTGCAGAAACCAACAACATAGAAATACCAATGGACACAGAGTGAAAAAGCCCCAACAGAAGCCTACTCTCCCTAACCAAGGAACCAGGAAAGAGGCAGCTTACCAAGACAGAAAAATTTTAATCACTCAGTCATGTCCTACTCTTTGCCCTCCAGTCTCCTCTGTCCATGGAATTCTCCAGGCAAGAATGCTGGAGTGGGTCACCTTTCTCTTCTCCAGTGGATGTTCCCAATGCAGGAATCAAACCCAGGTCTCCTGCATTGCAGGCTGATTCTTTACCATCTGAGCCATGAGGGAGACAGAAAACTTTTAGGCAATTAACACTCTTTTTCAGCAAAACACTACATAAAAACTGAGGCCCAACCCATGCCAGCAAAGACTAAGAGGGGAGTCTAGGCTTTTATCCCCCACGCTCCCACACCCCACGCCCTTCACGTCCTCATAACCCACACCCAACCCCACCCACCCCCATCAGGCTATAACAAAGAACTCTAAAATTCCCACAAATATGGTGCCAAAGACAGTGCAGCAGGGATCCAGAACTGCCGGGAGCCAGCGTGAGGAATTCCACCCGTGACAAGGTCATGCGGCAGAGCTCTGATGGCAAGGCTAATCAGACCTCAGGTTTTCCCCCTGGAATTTCCTGAGCATCCACCTCCCAAAAAATAAGAATCTGCCTGCTTTTCCACTCTTCTGATATTCTCTGGAAAAAAGTCAAATCAGGGCTTTAGCCTTCTGCATTTGAAAGGGATGTTTCAGTTAAAACCCCTCTGATAACTCTCTAGCTTGCCTAACAGGTTACCCCGGACCTCTTACAGCTTGTGAATTGCTTACAGCCCCTCAACTGCAAGAGGCACAAAGCTTAAAGCATCTTAAAGGTACAGAGCCTTTTCTAAAGAGTTAAAAATCATATTGGTGACGGGTTTTCACTGTTGACTCAATGATTGCCGCCAGGCCTCCATATTCTTTATCTTTTAGGCACCTAAAAGGATGTTAATCAATGTAAACGGGATATGGAAAAAGATATATAGTAGTTTTGATGTTAGCAACACTAGACTTTTTGAGTTAATTACTTTTCTCTTTGTTATATATCACTGCATTCTTCTTGTGTCCTTGCTATGTAAGAATGTAACTTTATTTAGTGCTTTCTGAGAAAGGCACCAGATTTTGGGAAGATCAACACAAATAAGTCTTCTGGTTGACAAACCCTTATCAGAAAAAAGGCTGTAAAATGTTAATTGGCCCTTTTGGCCAGAAGATGATGTAAATTACCTAAGACTTGTGTATACAATTAGGTATGCAGAGAGAAAAGCCTGGTTTTGATAAGAGTCTGGACTGCTAACACTGCATAACTTTGTGTTACCCATTGATCTCCATGTTTTATCAAAAGCATAAAAGGCCTTGTGAACAATAGAGGACTGAGCCAGTCTCTGGACTGGTTTCCCCCGTGTGTGTGTGTCTTTCTCTCCTTTTCTCCCTTTCTCCCCCTCTCCTCTTTACTTTAATTTCAGGCTAAATTCCCATCTGGGGTGCGGAGGAGGCTCGGCAAGTCTACTTACTTGCCCTGGCTAAGTCCCATGCGAAAGGGAGCCTAAGGCAAGGCACCCTTAGATATTCAAGCGAGAGCCGGCGGCCAAACATAGATGGTGCAAATTCCTTGTCTGGAATTTTATTGCTCTTCCACGTAATCCAAGTTATTCAGCCCTCTTTCTCCACTTAATTTTCCTACTACACTATTTCTTCCTAATCTAATCTTATATTAATAAATAAATAATGTTTTCCTTGCCGACTCTGTCCACCCTTCAAATTCCCTGGATCCACTGGGGCTGGACCCCGGCACAGAACTTTCATCTCCATATGAGGTAATGAGGTCGCCCAGTGGGTTCAGTGGGAGATAACATGGGAACCAGGATTTCCCCCAGAGCCAGGCCGTCACAAAAGGTTCCTTCCTCTCTCCACAGTGGTGGGTCAAGCCTTGGAGAGATTTAGGACTTTATCCGCCACCCAGCAGTGAGGCGGCCACTCCTGCCACCATGGAGTCAGTGGAGGCCACATGAGGAGCAGTAGTGAGGTATTCATGCTCCTCTCTGCCCGGGAAGTATCAGTGAAGGCCTAGGAAAGAGCCAGAATTCCCAGTTTTGGCAGAACCCCAGCCTTGGGTATCAGCAAAGGTGAGGTGAGGAACCTGGACTTCTGCATCTACCTGGCAGTAATGAGACAGTGCCCTCCTTTACCCTGTCAAAGAGGTGTCACGGGAAGCCAAATAAAACAAGATTTAAGCAAAAGCCAGAATCTCATATTACCCCAAATGTCCAGGTTTCATTTGAAAGTTACTCAGCATATCAAAACCTGAGATGTAGAATGAAATGAAAAAAGACAATAGCTAAAAAGATAGAGACAAAAGAAATGTATTATCTGATGAAAATAGTAAAGCAACCATGATTTTTTTTTAATGTTTCAGTGAGTGATTAGGAGCACACTTGAAACAGATGAAAAATAGAAAATCTCAGCAAAAAAAAAAAATCATCAAAGAAGCAGGAGATTAAAAAGAAGAACCAGTGGAAATTTTAGAATTCAAAAAAATATGTTTGACTAAATAAAAACCTCAGTGGATAGGATCAATAGCAGAATAGATAGACAAGTAAACAATAAAATTACCCAATCTAAACAATGGGAAAAGCTGACTGAAAAAATTAACCGAATTTAATATCAATTCTAAAAGTCTCTTCCAACAAAAGGCATAGACTAGAAGATGAGCAGATACTTCCCAATTCATTGATGAAGCCAGTAAGGCCTCCCTGGTGTCTCAGTGGTAAAGAATCTGGTTGCCAATGCAGGAGATGCAAGAGACACAGGTTCAATCCCTGGCTCAGGAAGATGCCCTGGAGTAGAAAATGGCAACCCACTCCAGTATTATTGCTTGAGAAATCCCATGGACAGAGGAGCCTGGCAGGCTGCAGTCTATGGAGTCGCAAAGAATCAGACCCAACTTAGTGACTAAACAACAACAACAAAGGTTATCTGTTCTCACCACCCTTATTCCAGATAGTACATGAAGGTCTAGCCTGCAATAATGCAAGAAAATGAAATAAAAGCATACAGATAAGAAAGGAAGATATAAAAGTGTCCCTACTGCAGAGAACATGATCGTCTATGTAGAGGATCCCAAGGAATTTCAAAATCTCCTATAAATGAGCAAATTCAGTTGTTTGCAAAATATAAGATAAACACAGAAATATCAATTATATTTCTATATACTTCCACAATGAATATATGTGGACACTGAAATTTAAAATATATCATTAAAGTTGCATAAAATAAATTAAGTGTAAATCTAACAAAATACGTACTGGACTTATATGCTGAAAACTATAAAACTAATAAAATAAGTAAGATCTAAATAAGAGTCATACCAAGTTCTTGGATTGGAAGATTCAGCCTTCTCCCCAAATTGATATTCAGGTTGAATGAAATTTCTATCAAAGTCCTAGACAAGTTTATTCTAAAGTTTATTTGGAAAGGTGAGAGAACTAGAGTAGCTAGTCTAGGTAAACTAGTATACACTGCTTGGAGAAAAGCTACCCCAGAAGGCCTCCTGACAAAGAATATCTGCATTGCCACTGCAGGAGCTAGAAAAACCTTCACTGAATTGAGTCAGTAAGGATTTGGGTGTTAAGTACTACAGAATCATCCATCTAGCCTACTCAGACTAAAACAGACAAATAGTTAAAGAGGCCCCCAGAAGATGATGGAAACTCATAGCAGCTAAAACTAAAACTGACAATTAACTGCTGAAATCTGAGAGAAATGGCCACTATTTGCAAAGCGCTTAGAATTGGACTGAGAAATAGAATCGGTGACCCATGAGTGTGTTGGCAGTGGATGGTAGAAAACCCGATGGCTGAAAAGAAGGTAGAAAGATGCTTTGCTCCTCCCCACTGTCTGCCCTGGCTCCAAAATGCAAAGACTCTGCCAACAAAAAGAAATGGAGCAGCCACGCTACTACAGCAATGTTTCCAACAAAGACAGTTCTCCCGTCTCGCACTCTATCCCACCTTCAGCAGATTCAAGTAAAAGAACAGTAGAGTCAAATTTGAAAGTCCCTTTGCAATCTTCCCAAATCTTTCATCCTTCCTTATTCCTCTGCTCTGAATATCGTTTCTCTCTATATTTTTATACTTTCACCACATGTGTATTTGTCCCAAAGTGAAAATAATAATGTGAGGTGTTTTTAAAAATTTACATAAATACTAGCCTATGCTGTGAGTCTGCAACTTATTTTTTCACTTAACATTATGGTTTCTGTATATATTCACATTGATACTTATAATAGTTTATTCATTTTAACTGTTCTATATATTCAATATACCATAATTTTTATTCACTTCTCTATTGATATGTTTTATATTCATTTTGCTGTTATAAGTAATTGTTGTATGTCTATGTATATTTGTATGCATTCTCTAAGGCAAACATCTAAGGGTATAGGGATCTTTGATTATACAAGATATAGTCAAATTGCTCTCACATGGTATACCAATTTATATTGCCATCAACAGTGTATGAGTTTCTACTTCTCCTCATTTTCCATAATACTTAATATTTTCAGACTTTTGATGAGCATGAATTCCTCATTTTAAATAATCTCATTTTTCAACTTTCAGTTTGGCAATCATAGCTGGGCTATTTTCTTGCTGGCATATTCTCCAAGTACTTCTTTAAAAGAAAGAAAATAATTTGAAAAAAATGAATTGAGTTGCTCCCTGCTTTTCCTGCCAGTATTCTAATTGACTATAACTAGGCTCTTTCGGCTTGATGCATAATGTGCCAAGTTTTCAGACAAACTAGTAAAAAACTGGATCTGTCATGCATGTGGCGGTGGAGGGAGGTGAGTGACATTAACTTTTCAAGTTTCCCAAGGATGAGAAGGCTGGTGTTTTTCCTGTTTTGCCATGCGTCATTATGAAGCAGACAAACTCTGTGTATTTACAGGCGCTGCTCAACCTATATGGGCTTTCTGCCTTCCTGGCTCTTTGCCCCACTGAATGACATCCCATCAACAGAATTTTTTCAGTCATCACCTTGAACTTTTGTGGATTCTCACTAATTTACTTTGAACTTTTTTTTTCCTATCACTCACTCTGATCTTTAAGGTTTTTGTTTCTGTTTTGTCTTTTTAAAAAATCTTTCTTCATAACCATTTTTATTCTTCTGAGGTTTTTAATCTTCAATTTTATCTTGTTTCCAATTCCTTTTCTCAGTCCTTTATCCCCTCTATTTTAATATTTTAAGCTTTGATATCATGGGTTTTCATCTTTTATTTGGGCTTCCCTCACAGCTCAGTTGATAAAGAATCTGCCTGCTACGCAGGAGACCCTGGTTTGATTCCTGGGCCGGGAAGATCCCCTGTAGCAGGGATAGGGTACCCACTCCAGTATTCTGGTCTGGAGAATTCCATGGGCTGTATAATCCATGGGGTCACAAAGAGTTGGACACAACTGAGTGCCTTTCACTTTCACCTAGTCTTTTATGTGCATCTCTTCTTCTTCTGTTTTTTTTTTTTTTTAATTTTTACTTTATTTTACTTTACAATACTGTATTGGTTTTGCCATACATTGACATGAATCCACCACGGGTGTACATGCGTTCCCAAACATGAACCCCCCTCCCACCTCCCTCCCCATAACATCTCTCTGGGTCATCACTGTGCACCAGCCCCAAGCATGCTGTATCCTGTGTCAGACATAGACTGGCGATTCGATTCTTACATGATAGTATACATGTTACAATGCCATCTTCTGTTTTATTTTTAATCTGATTATTTGAATCTTTATTTTAAATCACCTATTTATGCATAATTTTAGCTCCCAATCATTTGTCTTTATGGAAATGTAATTGTCATGTTTAGTTTCTGTTTTTCCTTTTAATTTCTTCCTACATCTCACATTTCTTTTTGTAATTTCATAATACTTTACAGTAATAGGTAGGGATCTTTCTATTGCATGTGACAGGAGCTCTCGCTCGAAATGACTGGAGCAAAATAAAGGTTTGGATAAAGAAAGTGGAATATATTAACTCACATTACTGAAAATATCACTTTGGAGTCTTGGATTCAGGCATAACTAAGTTGAAAATTCAAAAGCTTTCATCAGGACCCAGTTCCCTCCAGGCTTCCACTGTGCTGCTATATTCTAAACACACTCCACCATCGCTGCTCACTGGGTGGACATCTAAAACTGTTGTAGGACTTCCATGGTGCACAGTGGATAGGAATCCACCTGCCAATGCAGGGGACACCAGTGCGATCCTGGCCCCCAGAAGATTCCACATGCCCCATGCACCAGCACTGCTGAGCTTGAGCTCTAGAGCTCCCGAGCTCCAACTACCGAGCCTGCAGGCTACAACTACTGAAGCTCCTGCGACTGGAGTCTGTGCTGGGAAACAAGAGAAACCAGCACAGTCAGAAAAATAAGACAGTTTCAGCCCATGACATCCTTCCTTATTCAGATCCCCCAGAAGAGAGAGAGCACCACTCCTCACTGTCAGCCCCATTGCACAACGAGGACTTCACTCTAACTGGTTCCACTTGAGCACCATGCCTCTTCCTGACATCTAAAGCAATCACTGTGACCCTGGGGAGTTTATTAACTGACTTAGACCTACATCAAGTGCCCATTCCTGGAGCTGAAGAGGGCCCAGTCAAAGCACCTTAATTGACAGTAGAAGAGGAAGATTCTCCAGAAGGAAATTGGGAATACATTACCTGTAAATGAGAAAAAGGACAGAAGGTAGGCAAACGATAATCAGTATCTGCTTCAGCTCCCCTCTATTGTCTTATATTGTGTTTTAAATGCTCAGAACAATATTTGACCTCAGAATGGGCAAATGTGCCTACATCACATCCGGGCAGGCTAGAGACCCTGTTTCTTCCATCTTTCCTGGAAGCTTCTTCTCCATCTCTCTATAGTGGATACTCTAGCTTTTTTATTGATGATTCTCCAAAAACAAATATTTTTGTTGGATAAAAATCTACCTGCTAATGCAGGGGATGAGGGTTCAATCCCTAGTTCAGGAAGATCCCACATGCCTCGGGGCAACTAAGCCTGTGCACCATAACTACTGAAGCTCATGTGTCCTTGAGCCTTTGCTCCACAACATGAGAAGCCACCGCAATAAGAGGTCCATGCAGTGCACCTAGAGAGTAGCCCCTGTTCCCTGCATCTAGAGAAAGCCTGAGCACAGCAATGAAGACCCAGCTCAGCCAAATAAGTAAGTAAGTAAATTTCTTTAATTTAAAAAATAAAATCCAATGGAAATAGTGTATATACTGAGCCAAGAGGAGTTGGTATACAGTCCTTCCTTGGGGAGACACTCTGTATGCAACATAACTGGCCTGACACCATCAGAGGCAGTGGCCTGAATGAGTAACAAGCATCAAGATAAGCCAATAACTGCACTTTTTAAAGCTCCAATAGCCTCCTTGGGGTGTGCTCCTCAGTGGCAAAGACTCCATATAAAACAGGGCAGAAACCCACATTTTACACTATTTATCTTACGGTTTTCTGGTTTATGTTTCCCCGCTTTCATCTCTTTGAATATAGAGGGAAACGAACTGTGGCAGGCACTCGTGTGGACTAGCTGCGTTGGTTGCACCCACTCTGATGTCCAGTTTTGCACTCAAGTCATCAGAACTCCTTCTGTCCAGGTTTAACTCAGTTCCAGGAAGATGACAGGGTTATTAATCCGCTCCTAAGCCACTGTCTGTACACACAGAATGGGGAAGATTTCACAATTTTTGTGATGATTTCAGTTTTATTTACTCAACACTTCGAGAATAGGATTAATCATGTGAGGGGAAATGAATGACCCATGCATAAACTTATCACATGTGTTAACATAAATGACCCTTCTCTCTTTCCTTCCTGTTTTGCAGGAACATTTTCCTGGTATTTTGGCAGTGATGTCTATTGCTTGAACATATGTGTGAGGAATTCTATCAAATGTCATTGGCCAAATCATTGTGCATTGCCTCTTGACCTAATGCCTTCCACAATATATAAATCCCAAGCCCCAAGGTTTCGCACTGAGCCAAAAATATGCCACATCTACATGACACAAAAGGGCTTAACCTTGAAATGCATGATACCAAATGGAACCCCATTCCTTGCCAAATTCTTTGCAGGCATCTGTCACAACATTTATCTCCGTTCAAGCAACAGCATCAGCAGTTCACATTGTTTTCTAACATTGGAGCACTGGGCCAAGTCTCTCTTATTCCATCTTCCACAGATCTTTCTCCAAATGCTTAGAAAAGATTTTCTCCGCACACCAGAAAACCTCACCTTCTTTCCATCACAATTCCCCTGTTTAACTTACAATAATTTTTTCCCACTGGTGATAAACTACTTTAATGTATTTGTAAGTAACATGCACCTTTATGGGCAATTTCTTAATTCAGCCCTTGGTCTATGAGTATCATATGATTCTAATTAGTTTTAAATTGTTTGTTTTTTAAGTAATATATGCACATGGCATTTTTTTTAAGTTCAAAAGGGTATGGAGGGAACAGTACATTTTCTTCCCCCACCTACTCCCATCTTGAATTTCCCTTTCCCAGAGATAATTGTGAAAACAGTTTCCTGTGTTTTCCAAGACATGCTCCTTTATTTATATAAAGAGATAAATATCCAGTTTGTTGAGAAATATCAACTTGGTGGAGTTTAAATTGAGAGAGCTTTATTTTTTTCAAGCACTACATTCAACTGAGAACTTTCCTTTCTTCTCCTATACAAGTGCTTAGGCAGATCCTATAACTTTGCCACTTTTAGTTAAATTTCATTTTAATTTGTTTAAAATCCCCACCTCATTTTCAATTTTAATCTCTTCTCCTCTCTTCTCCCCAGTGAAGACCTAGCATTGGCTCAAGGGACTTAGAATTGGGAAGAAGCTCTTTAATTGGATGGAGGAAGCAGGAGCCCAGTTCCTTTACCAGATGAGGCATTTTGGGTTAAGGGTCAGAGGGTAGGAGGAATAAGAAAAGCAGAGACTCTCTTACATTACCAGCAATGTATGGATGTTTAGGAGGCCTCTCTTTTTAGGAGGTCTTTCTTTTTCTGACTCAATTTAGTTCCACTTGCTACTGGTAGCCTCTGCTGATGGGGAAATCTCCCTGTGAGGGGGATGATTTTCTTGGAATGGTACTCAGCTTCCCCATGCTTTCCTCCGTTGTTGAGCCACCTCAGAACATGGCAGCCCTTCAGCCAGCCCCATAGGACACTTGGTTTCTGCTGAGTGGAACTATGTCCCCTGCAAAATGTATGTATGGAAGCCCCAAAACTCTTATGCCTCAGAATGTGACTGTATTTGTAAATAGGGTATTTTTTAAGATATTAAGCTAAAATGAAGCTCTTAGGGTGGACCCAAATCCAGTATGAGCTGGTGCTCCTTTAAAAAGAGGAAATTTAGACACACAAAAAAACACCAAGGCTGCACACACACTGTAAGGACACAACGAGAAGACAGCCATCTGCAAGCCGAAGAGAAACCTCGGAGGAAACCAACCTGCCGACACCTTGATCTTGGACTTCTAACCTTCATAACTGTGAGAAAATAATTTCTGTTGTTTAAGCCTCCTGATCTGTTTTGTTATGGCAGCCCTAACACACTAATACAGTCCCCAAACATCATGTACTCACTTGGACCAGAGGCTGCCGGACAACGCCTGAGCCCACACTCTTAACTCTCTCCTTCATGCTCTTTTACGTGAAGACCCAATTCTCTGTGAATTCATCTTCCGTTCTCCCTAAGGGCATGAAGAGCTACAGATGAGGTGGCTGCCTTCCTCTTCCCAAGCAAATGAGCCCCACTCCTTCTCACCTCTCTGCAGTGGATGACACTGCAGGCCTCCTGCTTGCAGAATATCCCAGCTAAGCAGTAGTCCTTGGGTTCAGATTACCTCCAGACCCCTGGAGGAACTGTCAAGCTCTCCCAAGGAGGAAACCACTCCAGTGGCAACACCACAGTGAGCCCTGGATGGAACTACCTCCAACCAGGAGAGGGTATACCACTTCTCACAGGAGCTCCTACCCCTAAGAGGGAGTCTTCAGGAGCCCCACCATATCTTGGGAGACAGAACTGTGACCGCTGGACTTATTCTGTAATCTGTTCATCTACGCATGTGGGGGTAGAAGAGATGATCAAGGGGACAGCCCTAGTTCGGCACCTCTTGGGAAGTACATGCGTGCTCAGTTGCTTCAGTTGTGTCCAACTCTTTACAACCCCATGGACCTCAGCCTGCCAGGCTCCTCTGTCCATGGGATTCTCCAGGCAAGAATATTGGAATGGGTTGCTATTAGTTCCTCCAAGGGATCTTCCTGACCCAGGAATCAAGCCCACAACTCATGTCTCCTGTATTTGCAAGCAGGTTCTTTACCACTAGCACCACCTGGGAAATGTCTGATCTTAATTGTTGACAGCTTTCTTCAGCATGTGAACCCTTCTTTTTTCTCCACTTTGAAGCTTATTCATTAATTTGGGAGAAATAAGAAAAGTTCAACTGCGCCCAGGTGTATGTTCCAAGTTTTTACTCAGAGGTGCCAAGAAAATGTAGTTTTGACTATAACCAATGTGGTCTTCACATCAGCCCCTACTTTCTAGGAGGTGGTAAGAACATGGAGCAATTTTTATTCCTGCCCAGTCTGAGACTTTGTACAATTTCTTAAATAGAGCCTTCCAGTAATTCTCAGTCTCTTGGGAGAGCAGCTCAGTCTTCACACAGTGAATAAGGTTCAGTGGCTCTCAGTGTTTCTGTTACTTCGTGCACTTGTGTGTCATAGAATTAATTCCTAGAAGTAGAACTCCTGAATCCAATACCATTCAGTAAATTCAAAAAACTATCCAATGAGTATTTTTTAAATGTATTTATAAATAAATATTTATTTGACAACTTGCCAAGCACTGTCAATAAAATTAAAAAAAAAAAAACGGAAAAATTCATTTCTTCCCTTATGGAGCTTACATCCTTATGAAAAGAAACAGACACAGCCAAAACAAATGAGTCAGCCATCGAGTATGTTAGATGCTAAAACAGCTGTAGAAATAAGTAGAGAAAAGTTAAAGGGAACAGAATCAGGAATTTGCTGTTTTAAACTGAGTGATTAGTGAAGGCCCCATTGAGAAAGTAATATTTCATCAAAGGCCAAAGGAAGTGAGGGGTTTGACCCTGCAGATATCTAGGGAAGACTGTTCTAAGCAAAAGGAATATCCTTATAAAGATGCTACAACAAAAGGATCTCTGGACTGTTCAAGGTAAGCAAGTAGGCCTGTGTGGCTAGAGCAGAGGGAGCAAGAAGGACAGAATAAGACATAAGATCAAAGAGGTGCTGGGCCCAAGTTACATAGGGCCTCACTACCCCATTATGGGAATTTGGGGTTCTGCTCTTAATTAAATGAGAGCAAATGGAAGGAAGCCAACAGAAGGCTTTGAGAAAGACGTGTGACATGATCTGGCTTCTGTTCTAAAATATTTACTCTGAACATATTGAGAACAGAGAATGTGTTGAGGATAGAGTTTGGGAGGCAAGAGTGGAAGCAGGGAGATTAAACAGGAGGCTCCTGCACAACCCAGATGAGAGACACGGTGACTCAGAGGTGAGCAGCAGAAGCGGAGGTTCTAAGATGTGGTCGGAGTCTAACTAAAATTTGAGTGTACGTGGTAGAGGTTGCCAAACTGCCCTCCAGAGCAGCTACATCAATTTATCTTCCCATGAGCAGAGGAGACTTCCTGTTTCCCCACACCCTGGTCCTGCCAACACAACACATGGAAAACTCCTGGGGCTTTGCCACACTAGGAGTTAAAAATAAATAGGAACCACATGGCCCCCAATAGAAGTTGCCCCCGGCCATCCTCATCCATCACAAGTCAGGTGGGGTCTGCAGAAGTTGTTGCATAGAGAATGGCAAAAAATTGAAACTGGAGGGAACCAGGGCTAAGGGAATTGATCCAAATTAGGCTGGTCCTCAAAGAGGTGTACTGAAACACTGAATGACAGTGCCCAGAGGAGATCTAATTGAGTGGCACAGTGAAGGAGGGGCAATTCTACCGCGGGGCCGAGGATGGCCAGCGCTGTTTAAAACAGGGCTTTAGACAGGAGCACGGGCATCAGGGAAAAGAGACTAACTCAGAGGGTAAAGAATCTGCCTGCAATGCAGGAGACCAGGGTCTGATCCCTGAGTCTGAAAGATCCCCTGGAGAAGGAAATGGCAACCCACTCCAGTATTCTTGCCTTGAGAATACCATGGACAGAGGAGCATGGCAGGCTACAGTCCATGGGGTCACAAAGAGTCAGATCCAACTGAGCGACTGACACTTCACTTTGGAAAAGGTAGATGAGCTAAATGGTTAAAACCAAGAGCTTTGATGCCTCCTTGTCTGGGTTCAAATCCTAGCTTCACCACCTGTGTGACCACAGGCAAATTTCGTATCCTCTCTGGGCCTTAGACTCCTCATTCCTGAAAAAAGGATTAAGATGGACTTCCCCGGCGATCTAGTGGCTAAGAATCCATGCTTCCACTGCAATGGGCATGGGTTTGATATCCATTCAGGGAACTAAGATCTCTCATGCCATGCAATGCTGCCCTAAAAACAGGAAAAAAAACAAAAATGAAAAAAAAAAGGAGTAATAGTATAAGACTCAATGAGCTTAGAACAATCCATCAAGAGCTTAGAACAGCACCTGGCATAAAGTAGAGACTAAGGAGAAGCAGTTCAGGCTCAGGAGAAAGCAGATACCCCATGTTTTCTTGTTTGATTTTTTGTTTTGGAATGACCCGAAAGTTGGGAGAAAGGTCCTAAGTTTAAGCACAGCAGGATACAACAGATCCAAATTAATCATTTCAGTTCAGCTAGATGCCTACAACCAAAGGACCAAAAATAAACCTTTTAAATACTAACTCAGCATCAAGACCACTGCTTTCCCAGATGGTATCTTTTCTGCAAATTGGAGGGTGACAGGGAAGCCCCTTCTCAAAATATCTCCAGGCTATTTGTTAGGGAATTGTTGTAATAAACATATAAATGTACAACGGCTCTGATGTGAATGCAGTCCCCAGCATTGTGTGATGTGCGTTCTATACAACAGCACACCCCAGCCTTCTGGCTTCAGCTCAAAGTTTGTTTTATTGTCTTAATGTAATATGTTGCATATTCTTTATCATGAAAAGTTTTAAATAACAAGGAAAAGAAGAATGATCTAAGCCATGTTAATCCTTTCTCCTGTTGGGGTAAACTGGAATATTTTCATCCTTATCAGATTTTAAAATAAATTCCTGCAAATCCATTTGACACAAGATGAGACTACTTCCAGAAGCAATTTAAAAAGGAAAAGCAAGAGGGAGACTTGGTTCCATAAAGTTTAAGTTGTTTAAAAGTAGAGAGTGTTGAATATGATCTAATGTTAGGAAAGCTATGTTGGTACCTCTAAATAAACTTCTGGGGAGGTTTAACAAAACCTGAAAAGCTTTAAAAACATTTCTACAACAATCAAGGTCCATAGACATATATGACAGGGCTGGAAGCAGTTTGACTGAAACAAATACAAACTCAACTTCTGGTCTGGGTAGGGTTTTTCCCCCCAAATTATTTTTCCTTTCATCACAAAATAGAAAACCTCTTTGTTTCATGTATCCAGCTGAGCACCCATGGGCATTCATTCTGGTTTGGTCTCGGCTAAATGCAGAAAAACACAGTGGGTCTGTTTCAAGTCAACGCTATGGAGGCGTCATGAATTCATCACTACACTGTCATAAATGTCCTCCTACAGAGCTTTTCATTGCCCAGTGGTACCAGAAAAAAGGAGCCAGTATTGTTTATGAAATGGCTGTGAAACAGATATTTGATTCTTTTTTTTCCCCTCTGAATCTTATAAGCAAGGAAGCAAAGGAAGAAGGAAGAAAAAAAAAGAAGGGCAATCATTTCAGTAGCGTCACACAGAGCAAAAGGAAATAGGGAGAAAGGAATGGAGGGGGCGAGTTGAAAGAAAAGAAGAAAGGTAAAAAGAAGGCGGGAAAAATCTCAGCTCTCCAACCTAATACCTGGATTATAAATGGACCTTAATGTGGAGGAAGTTTTTTGTATTTTTTGCTTAAATGACAAATGTTTACATCTTGTTTAAAACCTGACCATATACTTCTGTGGACCTTGATTGTTGTGGAAATGTTTTTAAAGCCTTTCAGGTTTTGCTAAACTTCCCTAGAAGCTTATTTCAAGATGAAGGAGTTACTAACAAAGCTTTCCCAACATTAGATCATATTGAACATTCTTTACTTTTAAACAACTTGAACTTGTGGAACCAAGTCTCTTTTTATTTAAGAAAGAAAGAAAGAAAAATTGCATTTGGAAGTAGTCTCATATTGTGTGAAACAAAGTTTCACGAATTTATTTTAAAATCTGATAAGGATGAAAATATTCCAGGCCAACACAACAGGAAAAAGAATTAACAGAGCTTAGACCGTTCTTCTGTTTCTTGTTATTTAAAACTTTTCATGATAAAGAATAGGCAACACATTGCATAAAAACGAGAAAACAAACTTTCAACTGGATCCCGAAGGCTGGGATGTGCTGTAGTTTACACTGCACACCACAAAATGCTGGGGACTCCATTTACATCAGAGCCATTGTACATTTATAAATGTATTGCAGTTCCCTAGTGAATATCTTGGATATGTCTGAGAGACAGTGTTCTTCCCTCACCCTCCAATTTACCAAAAGGTGCATCATTATTATTTAGGTAAAGGTAAGTTGCTCAGTCGTGTCTGACTCTTTGCGACCCCATGGACTGTAGCCTATCAGGTTCCTCCGTCCGTGGGATTTTCCAGGCAAGAATACTGGAGTGAGTTGCCATTTCCTTCTCCAGGAGATCTTCCCAACCCAGGGATCAAACCCAGACGCTTTACCATCTGAGCCACCAGGGAAGTCTTACTATATTATAAACCCAGTACTCATCTGAGACTTCCCTTCCCAGAGTTTAGCTATTTTGATTTTTATCAGAACCTCTAGGTAACCAAAATAGGAGGTAAGCTTGAAACTCTTGGAGAAACCAGAATCTCTCTTCACTTTACTCTGCCCTCAAGACCTGGACTAGGATGTACAAGCCAAGCACTCAAGATGCAAAATTTAAGGAGGCACTCTCTCTCGGATGCGCACCCTGCATCCACATGAACCTGACAGTGAGTGCCTTCTTAAATTTAGCGCCTAGGGGCCTCCTGCCTCTCATATAGTCCCCCACTGCCACCAGCCCAGAGCCCGTCCACCCTAGGAGTAACCTCAGTACTCTTTCTTATTTCCACCTAAAAGCCAGTTGCTTTAGCACCTTTCACTTCCAAATCTCCACCCTATGGCTTCCCATAACACCCCAACCAAGCCTCAGTCTCACCTTTCTCATCCAACTTCTTCTGTCCTTAGACATCTATGGCTGAGTTTTAAACAAGCCACCAAGAATTTTAGAGGTTAATAAGTAGTTCTGGGCCTCATTTCAAAACTTTAAAAAAAAAAAGAGAGAGAAAATTTTTCTTTGTTAAGCTCTTAAACTATGAAACCACATCTAGTGACATCATGCCTTACCTGCCATCCACAGTTCTATTCAAAACAGATTTTTACCTAAGGATGAGGTAGTCTAACAAGATGGACCTTTCTAGTTAGTTATGGAGTATGTGTGCTAAGTTCCTTCAGTTGTGTCCAACTGTTTGCAACCCTATGGATTGTAGCTTGCCAGGCCCCACTATCCATGGGGTTCTCCAGGCAAGAATAATGGAGTGAGTTGCATGCCCTTCTCCAGGGGATCTTCTCGACTGAGGGACTGAATCTGTGTCTCTTAAGTCTCCTGCATTGCAGGAGAATTCTTTACCCCACTAAGCCATAGGGGAAGCCTGACATTGAGTATACTACTGCTGCTAAGTCGCTTCAGTCATGGCCGACTCTGTGCGACCCCATAGACGGCAGCCCACCAGGCTCCCCTGTCCCTGGGATTCTCCAGGCAAGAACACTGGAGTGGGTTGCCATTTCCTGCTCCAATGCATGAAAGTGAAAAGTGAAAGTGAAGTCACTCAGTCGTGTCCAACTCTTAGCTATCCCATGGATTACAGCCTACCAGGTTCCTCTACCCATGGGATTTTCCAGGCAAGAGTACTGGAGTGAGGTACCATTGCCTTAAGTATATTACTGTTTAATTACTTTGCTTAGATTCCTGACTGGGGTTTTCTGGAGGAAATTGCGATATAACAGAGGCACCTGCTAGGGGCTTGCTTCAATCATTTGGAGCCTTCAGGTCTTCCCAGTCCTTCTTCCTTCCCCAGACAACTACACAGTTAGGCAGAGGGGTGCATCATATCCCTCGCGTGTGTTGAAAAGCAGGATTTTTGCTGGAGATAGCCAAATGACTCCAGAAAGAACAAGATGACATAGATGAAAGCAACAGGGCTTCAACAAAGTTCTGCAGGTTTGGTGGCAGGGAGGCAGAGTCCTTCCTTGGTGAGAGGTGCTCCTTCCCCACCAAGTCATCACCATGGGCAGCTGGGGCTCTCCTCACTTCCTCTAGAGGCAGTCTCTGATCCTAAAACACCATTCTTCTTTGGATGACAGAGCAACTGCAAAATGCTGTGGCAATCAAAACTGTCTGAAAACAGCATATTAACTGTTCAGAGTTTTAATTGAGTTAATCAAGGAGACGTCAGTGCAGCTGCTCTCCGCAGCCTTCTCATAGAGATGAAATCTTCATGCTGCGTTTTTGAAACCTTGAGCCTTCTCACTCAGGACTCCCTCTGGCAGACAGGTCTGGGGATTTAGGGGAGTGACTTCCATGCGGGATGAGGGCAAGAATGAAGACATGCAAGACATTTGCAGACACTGTCTCGTTTAATTTTCTGAAGAACCCTGCCAGACACAAGCCTGTGTCACCATTTTGCCAACAAAACTGATGCTCAGAGAAGTTCAATGGCTTTCCTAAGTTTACTCGGTTAGAAAAGGTCGGCATTAGAGTTGGGTTTCCCAGGTGCTAGTGGTAAAGAACCCACCTGCCAACGCAGAAGACATAAGAGATTTGGGTTTGATCCCTGGATCAGGAAGATTCCCTGGAGGAGGAAATGGCAACCCCCTCCAGTACTCATGCCTGAGAATCCCATGGACAGAGGAGCCTGGTTGGCCCATAGGGTGGCGAAGAGTCAGACATCACTGAAGCGACTTAGGAGGCACGGAGGGCATTTAACATTGTTGGACTTCACACTCTATGTCTCTTCATCCCTCCTCCCACCGCTGTTTCCTCCCATAATGCAAAGCGACCAATGCTCTTCTCAGGAGTTTAAGAACTTGATTGGCAGCTTGGCCTACTTGTAAATACTGGATATTGGCCTTTCATTTCTGAGCTCTAATCACTGGACTAATGCCAAGTGAATCTTTTAAACTGTATTATGCAATCCCTTTAAATTAGGATGAGAAAATCTGTGCAGTGATTGAAGTACTATGGCCCCAGTGAGCCATTGAGTCAGGACCAGCAGGAGCTCCAGGGCAGTATTTCAACACCACGTGGTGCTACCAAGATCATTTAAGGAGAGTCCTGTGTCCTAGATATGGGGTGCTGATTCTCTCAGCCCCCAACTTTTCTGGAGACACAGGTGAGTGGTGAGGTCTGGAGTGACCCCTTTGTCCAAGTCAACCCCGTCTAAATATAGCAGCCTCCCAGCTTGACATACCTACTCCCAGTTCTGGCCCAAGTCTCACGTCCTGCCTCCTGGATCACTGCCTCCTCCTCCCGTCTAGGCCCCCTCCCCCAGTTCCTGTAAGCCAGGATTGCAATCACAAATGTCTTGATTCCTCTGTAATTTTTCCTGATTTATTATAGGTACTCAAACTCTACACAGCAGAGGAATGGATAATTTTTCTGTGACTGGGGCCAGGAAGGTATGAGAAATCTGCCGCATGCTGGATGCACAACGATAGGGGACGTTGGGAAATGCAGCAAACTAAAAAGTACACATGTCCGCCTTAAAGAAATTCAAGTTTAAAAAATTTAAAGCATTCTGCTGATCAAAGTGCTTCTGCAGCGGGATTCAGGGGGCACCAGTTTTCAACCCCTGTAAAGCCTCTTCTCTAATCTGCAGGCATGACTTTCTTCAAATCCTGATTCAAGCTTAAATTTACTATCCTAGAATTTCCTTTACTAATCACTACTCCTTTACATCCCATGAAATACAATTTGAATCATATCGGCTTTTGATTTCATACCTTGAGGGCAAGAACTTGTTTACCTAGGTTTTATATCTCAACTTCATATTAGACCCTGCCTCAAATTTACTTAATCAGAACTTCCAAGGATATATAGTACATAATGTGCCAGTTTTATGGGGGGGAAAAAAAAGTGTTTGGTGCAAGTCCTATTCCTAAGTGTGCAAATTTGTGTTATTAGCATCCTCAGAAACTCCTAATAATGGGGCAGAAGTTAATTTTCTGCTCCCCCATAGTTTGGAGAAAAGGAAAACATTCTGTTTTTAATTTGCACTAATACAAATAAACCATATGGCTTTCTGAATGACAGAATCACTGTGACACCCAGCCAGCTCTGCTCAGACCATTTCTCATCCCCAAAGCTGTCAACAGGAAGTTAACCTTAATGGCCTGTGAATCCTTCTATCATCTGCTGCCCTCTAGTGGAAAGAAGGGATAGAGCAAAGTGTCCTGCCAAATCCAGAGTACCCTGAGCCTAACTCCGGAAAAGCGTAAACAGTCACAGAAAAACCGTTCCTTCCTCTGTGGTGTACAGCTAGAGTAATTATAATAGTAAAAAAAAAAAAAAAATCAAGCTAATTTTTTCCACTTTGGAAGGCAAAGTGTGAGTTGAAGTAAAATAATTACGAATCAAATACAGATAACAACAAAACATCTGAAAAAATGCTCAACATTGCTCATTATTAGAAAAATGCAAATCAAAACTACAATGAGGTATCACCTCACACCGGTCAGAGTGGCCATC
Organism: Capra hircus; assembly: GCF_001704415.2. Lineage (NCBI taxonomy): Eukaryota > Metazoa > Chordata > Mammalia > Artiodactyla > Bovidae > Capra > Capra hircus. The sequence continues at coordinate 118,832,858 of NC_030808.1, read as the reverse complement.
ATTAAAAAATCCACAAACAATAAATGCTGGAGAGGGTGTGGAGAAAAGGGAACCTCCTTGCACTGTTAGTGGGAATGTCAGTTGATAGAGCCACTATGGAGAACAGTAGGGAAATTTCTTTAAAAACTAGGAATGACATATGACCCAAAAACCCACTACTGGGCATATACCCTGAGAAAACTGAGATTGAAAAAGACACATGTACCCCGATGTTCTTTGCAGCACTATTACAATAGCTAGGACATGGAAGCAACTAGATGCCTACTGACAGATGAATGGATAAAGAAGTTGTGATACACATATACAATGGAATATCACTTGGCCATAAAAAGGAATGAATTTGAGTCAGTTCTAGCGAGGTGGATGAACATATAACCTGTTATATAGACTGAAGTAGTCAGAAAGAGAAAAATAAATATAATAACACGTATATATGGAACCTAGAAATATGCTCCTGATGAACCTATCTGCAGGACAGGAATAGAGACGCAGACATAGAAAAGAGGCTTGTGGACACAGCGGGGGAAGGAGAGGGTGGGAGGAGAGAGCAGCACTGAAGCATGTACATTACCATATGCAAAACAGATAACTAAGGGGAAGTTGCTGTATGACCCAGGGAGCTCAGCCCAGTGCTCTGTGACAACACAGAGGAGCAGGGTGGGGTGGGGGGTGAGAGGGAAGTTCAAGAGGAAGAGGGTATATGCATACCTGTGACTGATTCATGGGTTGTATAGCAGAAACCAACATAATATTGTAAAGCAATTATCCTCCAATTAAAACATTTTTAGAAGTATGAGTCAACAATTCAACAACATGTCATTCTTTAAAAATCGTTTTTAGTGGTTTTTCTACAATAGAAAAGTATATAAGCTTTATTGTACGTTTATTATACAAATATGTGTTCATCTTAGGAAGTATAAACAAGCAACAAAATAAAAATGAAATCACCCAGAAACCACCCTCCATTAAAAGAATACCTTTACCATGAGGTATCATTGTGAATGTGTCATTCTAGACATTGCTGGATGCACATGTAGACAAATGATTTTGACTTAACAAATATGGATCACATTTTGCATCCCATTTCACAATCTACTTCTTTACTGACATATTCTGAGGTCACGAAAGTGTTCGTGCTTTCTGAAGCCATCCCTAACCTGTGTTTCAGCCACCAAAGCGCAAGATGCATAACAAGCAGAGGCGCAATTTTCCTCCAGAACCATCTCTCACCTGACTTTTCCAGCTGGCTTAAGCAAGTGGCCAATCAAAAAACATATTATTTTATTTTTTAGATGGTAGTTAAAATAATATATCTAAGCATATAGAAAATAAGCTAACATTAATATATTGAATATAACTGCATTCAACATATTGAGTTGTTTAATTGCTTAAGATCCACTACAATACTGGATTTAAACTTTGTGGATATGGCATTTTATCCCTGCTTTAATAAATATATATTTTTTATATTTTTTAATATTTATTTTTAATTATATCTATGTGAAAGATTTTCCCCCAAATTATGGGAGATATTTAACTTTCATGAGAAAAATTTTCAAATGTCACCAATCTGCACTTCTCTCAGAAGCAAAACATCACTTCTCCAGGCATGTGTAGCTTGTCCCCATGTTATAAACACAAGGAAAAGAACAGCATCTACTTAAGAGAAAGCCCTGATGATAGGAATGAAAGACAGCATGACCAGATTTAATGTTAAAGGAAAACTTAAAACTCCAGGATGGTACTTAAGCGAGCGTGATGGGAACGTACTGTTTCCTTATAATGATTTGAAATGGAAATTACAATTCAATCACAAATAAAAGTAAATTGTAGACAGTGAGGCGAACAAATCGGTTTCACTCGGATTCACGGTGATTATCAAATTAGCAGCTACTCATTCACCACTAACGTTTTCAGTCCTCTTGTTCCCCTGAACAACGCCGAACTGCAGCTTCGTGGTGACTGCAGTGGCCGTGGCTCATCAGGGCTGTGTTTTCGCTGTGCTTCTCCCTTCCCTGTTTTTCCTTCTTGTTGCTTGGCAAGGTAAGGGGCAGAGGAGAGAGCACGGGAGGAATGACAATGCATGTGTGCTCTTGTTTGAAAAGTTGTGCAACACCAGTTGAAGGCCTAACATCTGGCTGCCAGCCACCTCCTGACCCATCTCTTCTCATCAACACCACCCTAGCCACACTCATTTTCTTGCCGGTTCTCCATGCCAAGCACAAGGCTGCCTCAGGGCCTTGGCACCTGCTCATTCCTTTGGTAGAACACACTTCCCATGTACATCTGCAAAGTTTACTGCTTGGCTTCAACAGGGTCTAAGTTCAGATGCCTGCTCCCTGGAGGGGCTGGTCTTCCCTAATTGCCCCTTTCTAAAATAGCCCTTCCTGTCAATCTCTACTCCCTCATTCTGCTTTTTTTTTTTCTTCCCCAAACATTCATTACTACCCTACATGGCATTACACACCCATTTTATGTTTCTTTATTGAATGAACCCAGTATTATACGGGGAATTCTGATGGAGAAAGTCCAACATGAGTCTGGGAGGACATATATTGAGAAACTCACCAGGAGATTAAAATACATAGCCTGGTTAAGAACCACTGGTTTAATGGATATTATAGTTTTTGGAGTCAGATGGTCTGGGTTTAAATTCCAGCTTGGCAAGCAGGACATTACAACTGTAGTCCCCATGAGAAACATGGTAGCAATGATCCCCAACACCAAGGGTTGTACTCAAGATCATACCAGGAGCAGATTTAGGACAACCTCTTGAACTGGAAAGTGTGATTAAATAAATATGTTCTTATAACCTGTTCTCTGAAGGTGAACTACTTATATTTTAGAGAAAGAACATTCTTTAAAATAATAATGAAATTATGTTTAATTAGAAGTGCAGTCTAACTGAATCAGATTGTTCCTTTCTTGTAAACTCTAAATTTGTATATCCAATTTTATCCCCGGAGGCAGTGCAAAAGACAAATGAATAGAATTTGGCCAGTCCTCATAACTAATGCAAATAATTCCAAATTCTGAAATTCAAAATTGCTAGCAGTGACTTTACCTGCATTAGGCCATAGCGACTGCCATGAAGAGGGGATCTCCCCAACCCCCACCCCTACCCCAACTCCCCTGGGCTGAGCTGTGTCTGAAACGTCCCCGTTTGGGGGGTCACTCCGCAGGGAAAAGCGGCTCAGGGCGCGCTGGGTGCCCGGAACGCGCGCGCGGAGATGATGGTTGCATGGAGTAGGTGGAAGTGCTGTCTGCAAAGACTGGGAGATAGCACTTCCGGAAGCAGCAAGCGGAAATGGGGCCTTTTAGAAACATTTGGCTCTCATAGTCCACTGTGATCTCCAAAGCAGCTGGGTCCAGTGTCATGAAAAGCGATGGATGAATTGAGGAAGCTCCAACTCAAGTGGCCAGGCTGCAGCTCCCAAAAAGTCTCAGAACAAACCTCTCTGATTGGAATGAGTTCTCTGGAGAAATGATATAGGGTCCCCTTTTATGACAGAAGTCGCCAGCAAAACACTTAAGAACACACACGTGGGGACATTTTGTTATTCATTTTTATGTAACCAAGGAAATACCTTAAACATACTTGTTTTTATGAACACTGTTAGCCAGGTTTAGTTGGATCAAGAGTGACACCTAGTGGACAAGCTCTGGTAACCTCTATTTTCTGTTCCCTCTAAAGCAATTTCGTTTCTAAAATTATTCCACAGTAGAAGGAATGATGCTAAAGCTGAAACTCCAGTACTTTGACCACCTCATGGCGAAGAGTTGACTCATTTGAAAAGACTCTGATGCTGGGAGGGATTGGGGGCAGGAGGAGAAGGGGAAGACAGAGGATGAGATGGCTGGATGGCATCACCGACTCGATGGATGTGAGTCTGGGTGAACTCTGGGAGTTGGTGATGGACAGGGAGGCCTGCTGCTGTTGCTGCTAAGTCACGTCAGTCGTGTCCGACTCAGTGCGACCCCATAGACGGCAGCCCACTAGGCTCCCATCTCTGGGATTCTCCAGGCAAGAACACTGGAGTGGGTTGTCATTTCCTTCTCCAATGCATGAAAGTGAAAAGTGAAAGTGAAGTCGCTCAGTGGTGTCCGACTCTTCGCGACCCCATGGACTGCAGCCCACCAGGCTCCTCCGCCCATGGGATTTTCCAGGCAAGAGTCCTGGAGTGGGGTGCCATTGCCTTCTGGCGTGCTGCAATTCATGGGGTCGCAAAGAGTTGGACACAACTGAGCGACTGAACTGAACTGAACACCAAACTGTCGTAAAGCCAATGCCTTTGAAAACCTCACCCCAAATTATATAACTTTTATTCCTGTAAGAACAACAGCAAAAGGACACTGGGAGACTAAAAATAGTTTTGAAGCATTTGTGAGTGAGGAAACGGATAAGAAAAAGAAATAGTAAAAGATGTAAAGATGTATCTTTGTCTCACAACACAGTATGAAAATTTCCCATCAGATGGAAAGAGGAAATTTTTAATTTACTAGGAATCTGTGTGGAGAAGGCAATGGCACCCCACTCCAGCGTTCTTACCTGGAGAATCCCAGGGACGGCGGAGCCTGGTGGGCTACAATCCATGGGGTCGCGAAGAGTCGGACATGACTGAGCGACTTCACTCTCACTTTTCACTTTCTGGCACTGGAGAAGGAAATGGCAGCCCACTCCAGCGTTCTCGCCTGGAGAATCCCAGGGACAGCGGAGCCTGGTGGGCTGCCGTCTATAGGATCGCACAGAGTCGGACACGACTGACACGACTTAGCAGCAGCGGCAGCAGGAATCTGTGAGTAGGACTTTTTGGATTGGAAGCAGGTGAAAAACAGTAGCTACTGCCTCTGGAAGCCTGGCCTGGGGACTTTGGCCCCTTTACCTTGTGGGATCCAAATATCCACCCTTGCAGAATCTGAAAGGTTCAGCAATTCACATGTCCCAGCTTTCACAGAGCAGGGTCATCTGGTGGGCACCTTGGGCTTCTGTCCTCAGGCACTTTCACCACTTTTTTTTCTCAAATGTTTATCCTAAAATCAAGTAACACTGGGATCTCTCTGACCGTCCAGTGGTTAAGACTCCAGTTTTCCACTGCATGGGGCACAGGTTCGATTCCTGGTTGGGGAACTTTCCACATGATGCAAGGTATGGGCCAAAAAAAAATTTTTTTTAAGCAAAATAAAATCTGGGAACATTACCTAATAGTCAGTTACACCATAAGACAAAGCCACTGAACTGAAGGCTGCCCCTGGGAAATTCAAGATATGAGCTTGCTGTAACACACCCATTTTGATCATAAAAAATTTATTCTGCTTCCTAAATGTCCTCTGGGGTAATATCTTGCTCCTCTTCACCTCAGGAAGAACCATTTGCTACTATTCGGACAGAAGATTTTATCAGCCCCTCAGTAAAGCCACTGTGCCTCTCTACTGCTACCAGCTTCCCGTCAGTTCTCATCCTTGCCTAGCACAACTGCAGCTTCCTGGTTTCTCAGGCCTCCTCACCCACACGCCTCCCAATTACCTTCTCACAAGACTCAGGTGGCCCCAGCCCAGGGTTTCCCTCCCAGAGTGCTTCCACCCAGGACCTCCCTCCCAGTTGCATCACAGTGATTCCTCTGAAATTCCCCAAAAAGTGTTAGTCGCTCAGCCGTGTCTGACTCTTTGCAGCCCCATGGACTGTAGCCCACCAGGCTCCTCTGTCCACGGAATTCTCCAGGCAAGAAAACTGGAGTGGGGAGCCATTTCCCTCCTCCAGGGGAATCTTCCCAACCCGGGGATCAAACCCAGGTCTCCCACATTGCAGGTAGATTCTTTACCATCTGAGCCACACAGAGAAGCCCAGAAAATCCCTGAGTAAACATAAATTTGGAGGGAAATAGCTCCCACCTGAGCACCTCCTCCCCACCAGAAACACACACTTTTATTACTCCCATGCCTGGGCCATCGGTTTGCTCTAGCAGCTCTGTTGAGCCTAATGGTGTAACTCACTCCTGTTTGTTTAATTGGTTAAATCAGATAATGTGTTTGGGGCTGGGATACAGTGTGCTCACTTGTGTGTGTTTAACTGACACTCACCCCTGATGCTGAGACCCAGAAGCACAGTTTAAAAATTAGAAGTTTTCAAAGCCACATTGATGTCAACAACGGTTCATAGACTTCACAGCCAGCAAATACTTCAAATAGGTTTAATTATTGAAAACAACTGATCTTCAGGCCCAAGGAGGTATCACTTCCTTCAAGTTTCCCAAACCTGGCTGCACCCAAGTCATCAGAAAACCATCATGAAAAGAAAAAGCCCAGGGCCAGCCCATCTCAAATCTCCTGCACTAAAATGTCTAGGTAGGGACCTGGAATGTGTTTTCACAAGCCCTCAGCCAACCCCACATCACTTCAGTCTAGTGTTTGGAAGCTCTGCTTTGAATCACAGCTCAAACCTCACCTCATTTCAGAGAAGTCTAATTAAGCAAATTCTGCCAGTGTTTCCTGGTATAAAGTTGTGTATGTCATCTTGATTTTTGCCATATCCATGGACCACCTGTACTGCAATTTATATAAGATGTCTGTATCAATTGGCCTGCATTTTTGCATAAATAGATTTCAGGTTTTTTTAAGTTATATCACTACTAGGAAATCATGGCTTTGATGGATGTTAGTATATTTTTTCCTAATACACAATACTTGTACACCATTAAAAACTGTTTTAAAAATGCATTTGCCTGTAGGACTAAACTAAGTTTGTATTCCAATGGGTACACTTCAATACAGGAGAAAACACTGATAAAAAGAAGTAATTTCTGATTCTACCTTTCCTTCCAGGAGACTTTATTGTGGCCCCTGCTGCAACAGGGGGGCATATGAGAACAAACAACAGATTCCCTGACTTGCTAGCTCCTTGGGGAGCTAGCACACTGGTTCCTTCTATGGGGTGAGGGTAGAGGTGTGTCCAAGGGCCAGGGCGAGGGGTGACTTAGGTGTTTCACCCACCCCTTAGGTGGTGGTGGGATGGGGCATGCCCAGTACCCTGCTTTTGCTCCAGGCTTTTCAAAAGTGGCAGTTGGGGTTCCTTTGGTCTCTTTCCATCTTGTGTCCAAAATTTATCTCAACTATTGCATGTCTGCACTTATTTTTAATCTCATAAACTTTCTGTATATTTTGATGCTCAAGGAGAGGTGTGTCCAGGTGCAAGCATTGCAGCGCTGCAGCTAAGAGTCCCAGCCGGTCTCACCGTGACTCCAGAATTCCGGAGAATGCCAACCTCCAGGGATGCCATAAACGCATATACTACAGCGACACACGCAAACATCCGCTACAGAAGGCCCTGGTTTCTTCTCTCATTTTTCCTTCCTTCCTATCTTCTGTTTTTTATTTTTAGTGGCTGAAAACAAATAACATCCTTTTTTCCTTATTTTGAAAGCAAATGTTCAACATAAGAAAAATTAGAGGCAGACTGCTGCTACCCTCTGTTATCAGTCTCGCTTCACCCTGCGATGCAATTGGTCAAATACAGGGTGTGGGGGATGGGACGGGAGGTGTCACGAGCTGGGCGAAGCGCTGACACTCACCCAGGTTGAGGTTAAGAACCAGCCCATGAGCACTGCAGGGGGTAGAGTTGATCCAGTTGATAAGTGCTGCATGTTGTTCTCGACAGAACTGAATGCTCCCAGGCATTAGGGCACCGTTTCCTAGTGGTCAGCATGAAGGGCAGGAACATCAGCGATGACACAGTCCTCTCAGATTATGTGGGCCTGGGACCCCCAGGAGAATGGGTCTGCTATGTCTGTCTGGTTTACAAGCAGGACTGGCCGCTGAATGAGGCAAGCCCATTAGCAGCAGCAGTTATGGAGACCACTGTGGCAAATTCACACTGGAGTCTTTCCTCAAAAGGTGAAAAGTGTGGGACCCCATGACTGGCACGTGTCACCAGGCTGAATGGGATGGCTGTGTGCCCAAACTCTGCAGGCAGCTGTCTGGGCAGTAGAGGAGGAGATGGAAGCCTTCTGGGAATTTCCCAAGCGGAGTTTCGGTTCAGCGATGCATGTAGATTTCACCCCTTCCAGTTCCAAAGCCCTGAGCTGTGAGATTTAGGTTTAGGGTGACTTTTACTTCTGCCTGTTCTCTATAATTCTAGGAGGTTTATGTTTTGATCAAATCTGAACCCCATTTGGGACACTATTTTTGGTGCTATGAGAGGGCCATCAAAATTTTAATATAAGGATAGCAAACTGAGAATTTAATGAAGACAAAAAATCTGGTAAAACGACCAAGTTTACAGTATTCATTCGAATAGAGTATGAGAGAATCTTTAAGTGAGGTTGAAAAAGAAAAGGAAAAAAAAAAAGATGGATTGCCTCCACCTATTTGAGCCTAAGCCCAGATTTGTGTGGGGTGGCATCGTCACGGCTTGTGTTTTCACAGCTCCATCTCTCACCAAGACAACCAGAGGCTGGCATATCCATTAACACCCGCCCCCAACATGGTACATGTCAAGCTGGTTACTGGGTGCCAGTGTCCTGCTCTGGCTCCTTAAACGGCAATAGTGGGGGGAAAAAGCAATAGGGAGAGAGCCACTTCTCTGTTAAAGTGTGGCCACCTAGATAAGCTGCAGGGCTGGGTGAGAGGTTATCAGAAATCTGAAAATCTGTGCCTGTTAAATTCATCACTCCCCTCTAGTATGAGAAAAGCCCATCTGGAGTTGCTGAATGTTGTGTTCATTCTGCTGTTTGCTTTCAATTGGATAAAAATAAAAACAATGTGTGGATGGGAAAAATAAAAATAAGCAATATATGTAAACCTTTTTTTTTTTTTTTGGCTGCATACTGTGGCATGTAAAACTTCCCCAACCAGGGATTGAACCTGTACCCCCAGCAGTGAATGCATAAAGTCTTAACCACTGGACTGCCAGGGTTAAGGTAAACATTTTTAATGATCCACAATATCACCATGGCAAGACATCCACTTTTAACATTTTAGAATATACATTCAGCTCTTTCTAGAATGTGTGCCAGCGTGCAGTTCACAGATTGATGTGTCCTGAACTCACTGCTGTAAAGGAGTGAGTGGTGATTTTTCCTCCTTCATTCCCAAGCCAAGTCTATGTTTGGCAACTGAGCGTCCCAGGCTCAGCAGGTTATTACATTCTGGTAGCAGAGCTAGAAATAGAAGCTAGGAGTGATAGAAAGCTAACAGCTCACCCATCCTGAATGAGGCTGGTGCTGAGACGGGAAGCCTGAACCAGGGGAGAAGGCTCACAAGGGAGGAGGCCAGTGGCAGCGGGTCCCACAGACAGGGAAGACCCATGCCCCAGTCGCAGAGAGCCCTCGAGGAGTGACCTGGCTTCTGCAAAACAGGGACTGAACCCAGAATCTTTGGCCTTATCCTGCAACCTAAGGTCCTTGTAACCAGCTTGGCACAGAGCAAGTGAAGCTGCCCTCTTCGATAACAAGCACCTCAGTGGCTCCCGCAGGGGCCCTAACAGATGGGGCCCCGTGGTTTGCTGCACACAGTGTAAAACTCAAATGGGATTTCCAGCCAGTCCTGGTGGGTGGGAGGGGAACAATTTTATCTCTTTTAGAATTGTAAAAGCTCATTGACTAAAAGCACCAGGAATACACGTGGGACCTCTCAGTAAAGAGGAATTTGGAGAAGTTTCTTATAGGATTTGGGCATTTTATGGATATAATAGTTCCACCTTATGCATGGGGAATACAATCCAAGACCCCTGGTGGATGCCTGAAACCTCAGATAACATGAAGCCCTATATAGACTATGTTTTTTCTTATAATTACATAGCTATGATAAAGTTTAATTTATAAATTAGGTACAGTGAGAGAATATCTGAATTGCCAGCATCAATAACTGCTTTTGAGCTTTGGGGCCATTATTAAGTAAAATGCTTGAACGCAAGCACGATTACTAAGTGACTAATGGACAGGATACCCTGGACGAAAAGATGGTTCACATGATCTGCAGGGCCAAGCAGGATGGGGAGACATTGCATCATGCTACTCAGGACGGTGTGCAATTTAAAACTTATGAATTGTTTATGTCTGGAACTACTCTCATTTAATCTTTTTGGACATAGATCTACCTTGGTTAACTGAAACCACAGAAAACAAAACCACAGATAAGGGGGACTACTGTACTTTCAAGGAGAAATCAAGGAAGCAGAGAGAAAATCTGGATCATCAAAAAAGCAAGAGAGTTCCAGAAAAACATCTATTTCTGCTCTGCTGACTATGCCAAAGCCTTTGACTATGTGGATCACAACAAACTGTGGTGAATTCTTCAAGAGATGGGAATAGCAGATCATCCTACCTGCCACCTGAGAAATCTGTATGCAGGTTAAGAAGAAACAGAGTGGGACATGGAACAACAGACTGGTTCCAAACTGGGAAAGCAGTACATCAAGGCTGAATATTGTCACCCTGCTTATTTAACTTATATGTAGAGTGCATCATGAGAAATGCTGGACTGGATGAAGCACAAGCTAGAATCAAGATTGTCAAGAGAAATATCAATAACCTCAGAAATACAGATGACACTGCGCTCATGGCAGAAAGTGAAGAACTAAAGAGCCTCTTGATAAAAGTGAAAGAGGAGAGTGAAAATGTTGGCTTAAACCTCAACACTCAGAAAACTAAGATCGTGGCATTCAGTCCCACCAGCTCAGTTCAGTTCAGTTCAGTCACTCAGTCATATCTGACTCTATGCAACCCCATGAACCGCAGCACACCAGGCCTCCCTGTCCATCACCAACTCCTGCAGTCCACCCAGACCCATGTCTGTTGAGTCAGTGATGCCATCCAACCATCTCATCCTCTCTTGTCCCCTTCTCCTCCTGCCCTCAATCTTTCCGAGCATCAGGCTCTTTCCAATGAGTCAGCTCTTCGCATCAGGTGGCCAAAGTATTGGAGTTTCAGCTGCAACATCAGTCCTTCTAATGAACACCCAGGACTGATTTCCTTTAGGATGGACTGGTTGGATCTCCTTGCAGTCCTAGGGACTCTCAAGAGTCTTCTCCAACACCACAGTTCAAAAGCATCAATTCTTCGGTGCTAAGCTTTCTTTATAGTCCAACTCTCACATCCACACATGACCACTGGAAAAACCATAGCCTTGACTAGACGGACCTTTGTTGGCAAAGTAATGTCTCTGCTTTTTAATATGCTGTCTAGTTTGGTAATGACTTTCTTTCCAAGGAGTAAGTGTCTTTTAATTTCATGGCTGCAGTCACCATCTGCAGTGATTTTGGAGCCCAGAAAAATAAAGTCAGCCACTGTCTCTACTGTTTCCCCATCTATTTGCCATGAAGTGATGGGACTGGATGCCATGATCTTCGTTTTCTGAATGTTGAGCTTTAAGCCAACTTTTTCACTCTCCTCTTTCACTTTCATCAAGAGGCTTTTTAGTTCTTCTTCACTTTCTGCCATAAGGGTGGTGTCTTCTGCATATCTGAGGTTATTGATATTTTTCCCAGCAATCTTGATTCCAGCTTGTGTTTCTTCCAGTCCAGCATTTCTCATGATGTACTCTGCATAGAAGTTAAATAAGCAGGGTGACAATATACAGCCTTGATGTACTCCTTTTCCTATTTGGAACCAGTCTGTTGTTCCATGTCCAGTTCTAACTGTTGCTTCCTGACCTGCATACAGATTTCTCAGGAGGCAGGTCAGGTGGTCTGGTATTCCCATGTCTTTCAGAATTTTCCATAGTTTATTGTGATCCACACAGTCAGAGGCTTTGGCATAGTCAATAAAGCAGAAATAGATGTTTTTCTGGAACTCTTTTGCTTTTTCCATGATCCAGTGGATGCTGGCAATTTGATCTCTGGTTCCTCTGCCTTTTCTAAAACCAGCTTGAACATTTGGAAGTTCACGGTTCATGTATTGCTGAATCCTGGCTTGGAGAATTTTAAGCATTACTTTATGAGTATGTGAGATAAGTGCAATTGAGCAGTAGTTTGAGCATTCTTTGGCATTGCCTTTCTTTGGGATTGGAATGAAAACTGGCATTTTCCAGTCCTGTGGCCACTGCTGACTTTTCCAAATGCTGGCATATTGAGTGCAGCACTTTCACAGCATCATCTTTCAGGATTTGAAATAGCTCAGCTGGAATCCCATCACCTCCACTAGCTTTGTTCATAGTGATGCCTCCTAAGGCCCACTTGACTTCACATTCCAGGATGTCTGGCTCTAGGTGAGTGATCACACCATCATGATTATCTGGGTCGTGAAGATCTTTTTTGTACAGTTCTTCTATGTATTCTTGCCCCCTCTTCTTAATATCTTCTGCTTCTGTTAGGTCCCTACAATTTCTGTCTTTTATTGAGCCCATCTTTGCGTAAAATTTTCCTTGGTATGTCTAATCTTATTGAAGAGATCTCTAGTCTTTCCCATTCTATTGTTTTCCTCTATTTCTTTGCATTGATCGCTGAGGAAGGCTTTCTTATCTCTCCTTGATATTCTTTGGAACTCCGCATTCAAATGGGTATATCTTTCCTTTTCTCCTTTGCTTTTCGCTTTTCTTCTTTTCACAGCTAAGACCTCCTCAGACAGCCATTTTGCTTTTTTCCGTTTCTTTTTCTTGAGGATGGTCTTGATTCCTGTCTCCTGTACAATGTCACGAACCTCTGTCCATAGTTCATCAGGCACTCTGTCTATCAGATCTAGTCCCTTAAATCTATCTCTCACTTCCTGGCCCCATCACTTCATGGCAAATAGATGGGGAAACAATGGAAACAGTGAGAGACTTTATTTATTTGGACTCCAAAATCACTGCAGATGGTGACTGCAGCCATGAAATTAAAAGATGCTTGCTCCTTGGAAGAAAAAAAACCTTGACCAACCTAGACAGCATATTAAAAAGCAGACATTACCTTGCCAACAAAGGTCCATCTAGTCAAAACTATGGTTTTCCCAGTAGTCCTGAATGGATGTGAGAGTTGGACTATAAAGAAAGCTGAGAACCAAAGAATTAATGCTTTTGAACTGTGGTGTTGGAGAAGACTCTTGAGAGTCCCTTGGACTGCAAAGAGATCCAACCAGTACATCCTAAAGGAAATCAGTCCTGAATATTCATTGGAAGGACTGATGCTGAAGCTGAAACTCCAATACTTTGGCCACCTGATGTGAAGAACTGACTCCTTTGAAAAGCCCGTGATGATGGGAAAGATTGAAGGCGGGAGGAGAAGGGGACAACAGAGGATGAGATGGTTAGATGGCATCACCAACTCGATGGACAAGAGTTTGAGCAAGCTCTGGGAGTTGGTGATGGACAGAGAAGCCTGGCATGCTGCAGTCCATGGGGTCACAAAGAGTCAGAAGCTACTGAACTGAACTGAACTAAGAGTAACTTTGTCTTTATCTTCCAAACTTGATCAGAGTGGCCTTGTCTGAACATTGTTTATATTCTGTGAATATCATTAATATTTACTTGGGAACTTCATGATCAGCTGCCAGCATTGCCAATTTCTTTCTTTCCTGAACAAAAGCATGTATCATCTCTTAGGCCAAATTAATATTTGTTATGTATGTATGTATGTATATATATATATATATATAACAAATATAGGATTATACTACACATACTGTTTGATCATTTATATTACCTAATGATAAATCTATAACAGTCTTCCCTGACAGTATTCATCTGTATCACTTCAAATGGATGAACGGAGTTCCATTGTATAAATGAATCACATACGTTTAACTAATACCCTATTGCTGGCAATTGGAAGGTTTTCCTTTGTGTGTGTGTGGTGTGTGTGGGGGGGGGGTGTGTGTATGTGGTGTGTGTGTATGTGGTGTGTGTGTGTGTCTGTGTGTGTGTGGTATATGTGTGTCTGTGTGGTGTGTGTGTGTATGTGGTGTGTGTGTGTCTGTGTGTGTGTGGTTTGTGTGTGTCTGTATGTGTGTGTATGGATGTATGCACTAGGTCTGCTATGACAAAGTACCACAGACTTAAACAACAAAGTTTATTTTCTCACTGTTCCTGAGGCCAGAAACTCTAGACCAAGGTATCCACAGGGCTGGTTTCATTCTGAAACCTCTCTCCTTGGTTTACAGATGGCTGTCTTCCTCCAGCATCTTTATACAGTCTTCCCTCTGTGTTTGACTGTAACTGAATCTTCTCTTCTTATAAGAACCATTCATATTGGATTAGGGCCCACCCATGCAACCTCATTTTATTTTGATTTTCACTCTAAAGGCTCTATCTTCAAATATAATTACAGTCTGAGTTACTGGGCACCAGGACTTCAACAGATGCATTTGTGAGTTGGTGGGGGAAATTAAGGAGGAGACATAGTTCTACCCAGAATAGTGTGTGTGTGTGTTTGTGCGTGCTTATAATCAGAGCTGAAATGAACATCTCTATATCTAAGATTTTGTTTACATCAATAGTTATTTCCTTAGGGTAAGTTTTCAGAGATGGGATTGCTACATCAAAGTAAGATCACAGTTCTAAGGCCTTTGGTAATATTATCAAATTGCCCTTTAAAATTTATTACAAGGACTTCCCTGACAGTCCAGAGGTTAAGACTCTGCACTTCCACTACAAGGGGGCCTTGGTTTAATCCCTGGTAAGGGAACTGACTTTATTTTTTGGGCTCCAAAATCACTGCAGATGGTGACTGCAGCCATAAAATTAAAAGACGCTTACTCCTTGGAAGAAAAGTTATGACCAACCTAGATAGCCTGTTGAAAAGCAGAGACATTACTTTGCCAACAAAGGCCCATCTAGTCAAGGCTATGGTTTTTCCAGTGGTCAAGTATGGATGTGAGAGTTGGACTGTGAAGAAGGCTGAGCACCGAAGAATTGATGCTTTTGAACTGTGGTGTTGGAGAAGACTCTTGAGAGTCCCTTGGACTATAAAGAGATCCAACCAGTCCATTCTGAAGGAGATCAGCGCTGGGATTTCTTTGGAAGGAATGATGCTAAAGCTGAAACTCCAGTACTTTGGCCACCTCATGCGAAGAGTTGACTCATCAGAAAAGACTCTGGTGCTGGGAGGGATTGGGGCAGGAGGAGAAGGGGACGCAGAGGATGAGATGGCTGGATGGCATCACTGACTCGATGGATGTGAGTCTGAGTGAACTCTGGGAGTTGGTGATGGACAGGGAGGCCTGGCATGCTGCGGTTCATGGGGTCGCAAAGAGTTGGACACGACTGAGCAACTGAATGAGTGAAAGGCACTGAGATCTCACATGCCTGCCATGCATCATGCCAAAAAATAAATCTATTACAATGTACACTCTCACAAAGCAGTATAGGAGACTGATTTTAGCCCCATTTCCTTCAGTGTGCTTCATAACTTATCTACTCCATGTGAATTCAGATGGTCCAAACATGTTACTGAGACCAAGACTATCCATTTAATTGCTTTAGGAGGTAAGAGTTTTTCTAACTAGTTAAGTAAACCAAGCAAAGTCAGAACCCTGCCATTTCCATACACAAAGGACAACATATTAAAGTTTTTGTTTTTTTTTTTCTTTTTTTTTTCAGACATAGACTGGCGATTTAATTCTTACATGATAGTATACATGTTTCAATGCCATTCTCCCAAATCATCCCACCCTCTCCCTCTCCCTCTGAGTCCAAAAGTCCGTTATGCACATCTGTGTCTTTTTTCCTGTCTTGCATACAGGGTCGTCATTGCCATCTTCCTAAATTCCATATGTATGTGTTAGTATACTGTATTGGTGTTTTTCTTTCTGGCTTACTTCACTCTGTATAATCGGCTCCAGTTTCATCCATCTCATCAGAACTGATTCAAATGAATTCTTTTTTACGGCTGAGTAATACTCCATTGTGTATATGTACCTCAGCTTTCTTATCCATTCATCTGCTGATGGACATCTAGGTTGCTTCCATGTCCTGGCTATTATAAACAGTGCTGCGATGAACATTGGGGTACATGTGTCTCTTTCAATTCTGGTTTCCTTGGTGTGTATGCCCAGCAGTGGGATTGCTGGGTCATAAGGTAGTTCTATTTGCAATTTTTTAAGGAATCTCCACACTGTTCTCCATAGTGGCTGTACTAGTTTGCATTCCCACCAACAGTGTAGGAGGGTTCCCTTTTCTCCACACCCTCTCCAGCATTTATTGCTTGCAGATTTTTGGATCGCAGACATTCTGACTGGTGTGAAGTGGTACCTCATTGTGGTTTTGATTTGCATTTCTCTAATAATGAGTGATGTTGAGCATCTTTTCGTGTGTTTGTTAGCCATCTGTATGTCTTCTTTGGAGAAATGTCTATTTAGTTCTTTGGCCCATTTTTTGATTGGGTCGTTTATTTTTCTGGAATTGAGCTGCATAAGTTGTTTGTATATTTTTGAGATTAGTTGTTTGTCAGTTGCTTTATTTGCTATTATTTTCTCCCATTCAGAAGGCTGTCTTTTCACCTTGCTTATATTTTCCTTTGTTGTGCAGAAGCTTTTAATTTTAATTAGATCCCATTTGTTTATTTTCGCTTTTATTTCCAGAATTCTGGGAGGTGGATCATAGAGGATCCTGCTGTGATTTATGTCTGAGAGTGTTTTGCCTATGTTCTCCTCTAGGAGTTTTATAGTTTCTGATCTTACATTTAGATCTTTAATCCATTTTGAGTTTATTTTTGTGTGCGGTGTTAGAAAGTGATCTAGTTTCATTCTTTTACAAGTGGTTGGCCAGTTTTCCCAGCACCACTTGTTAAAGAGATTGTCTTTACTCCATTGTATATTCTTGCCTCCTTTGTCAAAGATAAGGTGTCCATATGTGTGTGGATTTATCATTCCAAGCATCTTTTCTGACCATAATGCATTAAGATTAGATCTCAATTACAGGAGAAAAACTATTAAAAATTCCAACATATGGAGGTTGAACAACACACTTCTGAATAACCAACAAATCACAGAAGAAATCAAAAAAGAAATCAAAATATGCATAGAAACTAATGAAAATGAAAACACAACAACCCAAAACCTGTGGGACACTATAAAAGCAGTGCTAAGAGGAAAGTTCATAGCAATACAGGCATACCTCAAGAAACAAGAAAAAAGTCAAATAAATAACCTAACTCTACATCTAAAGCAACTAGAAAAGGAAGAATTGGAGAACCCCAGAGTTAGTAGAAGGAAAGAAATCTTAAAAATTAGGGCAGAAATAAATGCAAAAGAAACAAAAGAGACCATAGCAAAAATCAAGAAAGCAAAAAGCTGGTTCTTTGAAAGGATAAATAAAATTGACAAACCATTAGCCAGACTCATCAAGAAGCAAAGAGAGAAAAATCAAATCAATAAAATTAGAAATGAAATGGAGAGATCACAACAGACAACACAGAAATACAAAGGATCATAAGAGACTACTATCAGCAGTTGTATGCCAATAAAATGGACAACGTGGAAGAAATGGACAAATTCTTAGAAAAGTACAATTTTCCAAAACTGAACCAGGAAGAAATAGAAAATCTTAACAGACCCATCACAAGCACGGAAATTGAAACTTTAATCAGAAATCTTCCAGCAAACAAAAGCCCAGGTCCAGACGGCTTCGCAGCTGAATTCTACCAAAAATTTCGAGAAGAGCTAACACCTATCCTCCTCAAACTCTTCTAGAAAATTGCAGAGGAAGGTAAACTTCCAAACTCATTCTATGAGGCCACCATCACCCTAATACCAAAACCTGACAAAGATGTCACAAAAAAAGAAAACTACAGGCCAATATCACTGATGAACATAGATGCAAAAATCCTCAACAAAATTCTAGTTTTTGTTTTTTTTTTAACTGACAGAAATAGTCCCTTGATTTTTATCTCAAGCATTTAAAAATCTATTTGTACTCTATGAATCTCAATAAATATCTATTGATTTTCTTTTAATCACCATCTGATTTGATGAGATATCTTTGGGTGGCAAGTGGTAAAAAACTCTAAATAGCTTAAGCAAGACATACTAATAATAAAGCAATATATTGACTCATGTAACTGAAAACCCTGGAACACAGTATAGCCACAAGTGAGGCTTCATCCTGCAATTAAATTCTGCCACCAGGACCCATCTCTGACTGACCGCCTTTGGACTGCTCAATGCCTAAGCTAACTGTGGTAGCTTCTGGCAGCTTCAGACTTTGTCATAATAGTCATAGATAAGTGCAGAAAAATCAGAAGGAAGTCATCATGGATGAAAGTGAAAGTGTTAGTCTCTCAGTCATGTCTGACTGTGACCTCATTGACTGCAGCCCACCAGGCTCCTCTATCCATGGAATTTTCCAGGCAAAAATACTGGAGTGGGGAGCCATTCCCTTCTCCAGGGGATCTTCCTGACCCTGGGATCGAACCTGGGTCTCCTGCACTGCAGGAGGATTCTTTACCATCTGAGCCAACAGGTGGGCAGTAAAGCAACAAATACCACCTTTCTGAGTCTCACAGAATTCCGAAGCATGTAGGAAAGCAGGAATCATCTGGTCCAAATATTTTTGAAAGGTTTTTTTTCTGGGACTGAGGGTCATGTTTTGTTTTGCTGGGTCAGAAAAGATCTTTAGCTTTCCTCAAACAATATCTTAGGGTGAAATCAAATATTTAAAACAGAATAAAACTGTGTTGTTCAGGTAGAAAAAGATGGGGACGCCCTACTTCCACCATGTTACCTCCCGTCTGCCCCTCCTCCTCCTTCCTGAGGTACCCCGTAGCAGCACACTACTGATACCTTTAAGACAGAAAAATGAGCCCCAGAGTGCATCCGTGGCTGACTCCAGGACCCACAGCCCATGAGTGACAGGGCCAGAGGAACTCAGGCTCTCTCCCCCGTCCACTCTGTCCCGCCTCTCCCCTCACCTCTGTTGCCTCCTCATTGCCATTTTGAGTATTGTGTTTAAACTCTATCCTTAATTTAGTACCTCTGCTCCTACCAAAAGATGGTAAACATAATTAAAAGGCTTATTTGACACTTCCCTGTTGGTCCAGTGGTTAAAATGCAGTGCTTCCAAAGCAGGGGGCAGGGGTTCAATCCCTGGTCAGGGATCCCACCTGCCTCGACGCCAAAAAACCAAAGACATAAAACACAAGCAATATTGTAACAAAATCAGTAAAGACTTTAAAAATGGTCCACATGAAAAAAATAATCTTTAAAAAAAAAGGCTTAATTGTCCACCATCAGCGTATACACACAGCCTTATGCCTCCAGCCATAATGGATCATTGAAACTGGCTCAGGACACAGCAGGTTCAAAGCTACATGGAGCCTCAGAGATTCTCATTAAGGTTTTTATTTCAAGTCAGCACACTTCAGTTCAGTCATTCAGTCGTGTCTGACTCTTTGTGACCCCATGAACTGCAGCACACCAGGCTTCCCTGTCCATTACCAACTCCCAGAGCTTTCTCAAACTCAGGGCCATCAAGTCGGTGATGCCATCCAACCATCTCATCCTCTGTTGTCCTCTTCTCCTCCCACCTTCAATCTTTTCAAGCATCAGGGTGTTTTCCAAGGAGTCAGTTCTTCTCATCAGGTAGCCAAAGTATCAGAGTTTCAGCTTCACCATCAGTCCTTCCAATAAATATTTAGGTCTGACTTCCTTTAGAATTGACTGAATAGATCTCCTTGCAATCCAGGGGACTCTCAAGAGTTTTCTCCAACACCACGGTTCAAAAGCATCAATTCTTCTGCATTCGGCTTTCTTTATAGTCCAACTCTCATATCTATACATACATTTGCCATGAAGTGATGGGACCAGTAAGAGAAGAGTGAAAAAGTTGGCTTAAAACTCAACATTCAGAAAACTAAGATCATGGCATCTAGTCCAATCGCTTCATGGCAAATAGATGGGGAAACAGTAACAGAATTTATTTTGGGGGGTTCCAAAATCATTGCAGATGGTGACTACAGCCATGAAATTAAAAGATGCTTGCTCCTTGGAAGAAAAGTTATGACCAACCTAGAACACATATTAAAAAGCAGAAACATCACTTTGCCAACAAAGGGCTATCTAGTCAAAGCTATGGTATTTCCAGTAGTCATGTGTGATATGAGAGTTGGACTATAAAGAACACAGAAGAATTGATGCTTTTGAACTGTGGTGTTGGAGAAGACTGTTAAGAGTCCCGTGGACTGCAATGAAATCTAACCAGTCCATCCTAAAGGATATCAGTCCTAAGTATTCATTTCAAGGACTGATGCTGAAGCTGAAACTCCAATATTTTGGCCACTTGATGTGAAGAACTGACTCCTTTGAAAAGCCCCTGATGCTGGGAAAGATTGAAGGTGGGAGGAGAAGGGGATGACAGAGGATGAGATGGTTGGATGGCATCACCCACTCAATGGACATGAGTTGAGTAAGCTCCAGGAGTTGGTGATGGACAGGGAAACCTGGCATGCTGCAGTCTGTGAGGTAGCAAAGAGTTGGACACGACTGAGCAACTGAACTGAACTGAACTGAACTGATGGGACTGGATGCCATGATCTTAGTTTTCTGAATGCTGAGTTTTAAGCCAACTTTTTCACTCTCCTCTTTCACTTTCGTCAAGAGGTTCTTTAGTTCTTCTTCACTTTCTGCCGTAAGAGTGGTGTCATCTGCATATCTGAGGTTACTAATATTTCTCCCAGCAATCTTGATTCCAGCTGTGCTTCATTCAGCTCAGCATTTCGCATGATATACTCTGCATATAAGTTAAATAAGCAGGGTGAAAGTATTCAGCCTTGACATACTCCTTTCCTGATATGGCACCAGTCTGTTGTTCCAGGTCCAGTTCTAAGGGTCCAGGTCCAGTTCAAGTCAGCACAACAGTCCTCAATCTAAGGACTTTGTGGGTCCCTCTCCAAACTCCCTTTAGGAATTATTGTGTTTAGAAGATATTTTTGGACAAAGCATAATCAGAGCAATAAAGTGAACCAAGGCTGGAGTCCTAGCAAGATCTGTCCTGTGAGAGAGAAAGTTTATTGGTTCCACTTGAAGGGATAGAAATGTTGTCTTTAGTGCACAAGTGAGAGTTTAAAAAAAAAATGAAAGAGAAATTTTAAAAGATGACCAAATTTATGCAAATGCCAAATACCTCCTAACTATTCTAAACTAAAATAAATAATTTAAATAAAATAATAACACCAATTGTGTCTGCTGAAAAAGAGGGATACCCCCCAAATCCCACCACCATCTTTTTTCTGAATTTATAGCCAAGAGAGCTCATCAGAATGGTCTCTCTCCACACCAATCCCCAATCTCTTTCTCCTAGTTTTATTTAAAGTTTTTCTCATGTAGAAGGCTTGGAGCATAGAGAAAGAGAACAAAAATAACACTCTGAAAAATGCATTAATAAATTTTCCAAATAGAACAAAATAAAAGGTTAAGAGTCCCTGGGGCCCTGGGTAATGGTCAGAACCACATATGTACAAGGCCTTGGGTTAGAGCCAGTGAGTAAATGTCACAAGAGAATGGGGGAAGGGGCAAGCCTCTCCCCTTGAAGAACCATTTTTGGAAGGACTCATTAAGTATAACTCTCCTCTTCTGTGAAGGAAAATAATTTCTACCAAAATTATGACTTCTAGCAAAACTCACACATAACTTTTTTCATTGTACAGTGGTATTCTGCAAGAGGGTAAAGCATCTGCCTGCAATGCAGGAGACCAGGGTTTGATCCCTGGGTCAGGAAGATCCTCTGGAGAAGGGAATGGCAACCCACTCCAGTATTCTTGCCTGGAGGATCCCATGGATGGAGAAGCCTGGTAGGCTACAGTCCATGGGGTTGCAAAGAGTCGGACACGACTGAGCGACTCCACTTTCTTTGTTAATTAGTTAAAACTAGAGACACTGAGTCTCTCCAAGTGTTCAGGTTATTTAAAAAAAAAAAAAAAACATTTCCCTGGGACATTTGAATTATAATGATACCAGACTACATATTAATGCAACCCTTTCAGATCTGAAATCATTCCTTGGATTAGTAATACAGAGATATATTAAATCCACCATAACTTGTTCATAGAATCTTGAATTCTAGTGCATAGGAGAGATGTTACTGTCAGGAGAAAAAATTCAGGTCAGGGAGGCTTTCAGTTTTTCCACCTTTGAGTTTGAATAACCAAAAAAGTTCATTCCCCTCTGAGCACCCACTTCACTGTTCACACCTCAGTATTTGTCTCCCAGTGTTGTAACTTGCTTTCCTCGTCCATCTTTCCCATCGCCCTCCGAGCTCAGCAAAGAAAAGGACTGTACCTTTCTCATTTAAGATTCTTTTTAAAAAAAATTATTTATTTGGCTGTGTCAGGTCTTAGTCGTGGCAAGTGAGATCTAGTTCCCTGACCAGAGATTCAACCCTGGCCCCCTGCATTGGGAGTGTGGGGTCTTAGTAGCCACAGGACCACCAGGAAATTCCCTGATTTAAGATTTTGAGAGGCCTCAAGCATTCAAAAACTGAGTAGACAGTAGATGTAATAGAAATGAGGGGCAGAAATTGATCCAATGAATTTTATCAATACTCCCTCCAAGCCTTGAATTGCAGCCCTTCCCCCCCACCCCCATGAATTAGTAAAAGCTTAAGTGTAAATCCCAAAGAAAGGCAGGGCCAGAAGATTCAGAAACTATGGCCAAGTAAGGATGAGGACTGTTTATGAAGGCTCTAGAAACACTGGGTGAAATTAATTTATCCCAACAACAATACCTTTTGCTTTTCTCCACCAATTTATTTAATGAAATGATAAGGAAGCAATTGCCGAGGCAAGGCAGCCAACGACAAATAGATTATACCAACAGAGGGCACTCTTTCCACAGATGTTGACCAACGATGCCTTCGTTTTTTGAACGTTTGCCCACAGCGGGGGCAACGGAGAAAGCCCAGCATTCTTTCCTAAGGAGCTCATCGTAATTCTTACAGCCAAGCAAGAAGGAAAAGGGAAAATACCAACGGTAAAATATTAGTAGAGAAGAATGCCAAAGGTGACTGCTCCATTGCACTCCGGAGGCAGAGCTTTATATGGCTCTCAAAGAACTATCCCTCCTCCTCACTGAAGCTTAATCAACAAAGGCAAAAGTGCCAAGAAGAAGCTGTACCAAGCCAATCCACATTCTGGACTGTATTTACCCTCCCCCTGTCATGCCTTTCACGTTTTTTATTTCCACTTGTTAGAACAAGTCATTTCATTCGAGGCTTAGACCAAACCAGGATGTCTGGGACATTTGCCAGGCCTGTAGTGATAAGAAATAGAGTTGCTGTATCTTTCAGGGGGAGAACATTTGTGCTTTCTCCCCATGGAGACTGCCCAGGCTTCTGAGCTGTGGAAGCAAATGAACTCTGTCTCTTCCTTCATCCTCCTCTGGGACAGTCACAGACTAACGCGCTGAACATTGGGAGAGAGCGAGAGAGCTGTGGTCCTCCTTCTCTGACGACTGCCATCACACATTATTGATCCAGAGACTGGGAAGTAAGTACCCTATCTCATTCTGTCTCAAAGCCCTTTATTCCCCCAAGGCCAGCTCTGTTTGGAGACTTCATTTTTGTCCTGGTCCAAAATACCCCTATCTAGAGTATGACTCTACAATTCCAACGCCATTGCTCTTGTGATGGCTCAGACCCCCATCATTCCCATAGGCATGTAGCAGTCTCCATCCCTGACCCATCCTTCACACTACATTGGAGTTTCCTTCCTGGAAGAGATCTGATCCCTGACTCCCTCAGCCTCACTGCCCACCATTCTTCCAGTTGCTTACTCCTGCCAGATTGGCCTGTGTTGTTCTTTGAATGTAACTGTGTTCCTGCCTCAGGACCTTTGCATGTGTGTTCCCTCTGTCTAGAACAGATGATCCAGGATTCATTCTCTGACTTCGTCCAGGATTCTACCCAAATATCAGGCCTTTCCTGACCTGCATCTGTACCAGCGCCTGCAGTATCCACTCTGCCCCTTACACTGCTTCACCTTTCATCATGGCACTCATCACTCTCTGACACTGTGTTCTACTGACACTGTGTTCTGTATCTGAGTGTTTATTTCTGTCAGTTCCATGGAGGGCAGAGACTTAGTTCCATCCTGTCCTGAATTGTATTAGCAGCACTTGGCACATTAGATGTTCCTAATAATTAATTAATGAATGAAAACATACCCTCCATACCCTGGTGCTCCTCATTTACTCCAGAATTAAACCAAATCCTATGGTGCGGCATTCCAGAATCAAGATCCAACTCTTCCCCCCTTTTCTGGTCTTATCTCCTATCATATAATTCTCACATGCAATGTACCCTGAACTCGAGCCAAACTTTGTAACACACCATCCACTTTCACTTCTGCCTACCTTAGCTTCTGCCTTCTGTTCCACCACTGTTCATTGAAATCTTCTGAATCTCTTAAAACCCTTCAACATGCTCTTCGCATGGTGAAAACTTCTCTTCTCCCTTCCATGCCCCCCATTGACAGCTCTGTCCTTTGATATCCGTTTGTATATCTCTTACATTGTATATCTCTTACATTAAATGATGTCTCCATTTAACTTTTTCCCCATCAGTAGACAAAGCATAAGACATGGATATTCACTTTTAACTCTCAAGGACATAAAGCAGGAATCTCAAGCTCAAATGCCCACAGAAGCGATGCACAAAGTAAATGAGGCACATGGGTGTGTCAGTCTGCTCAGGCTGCCAAAATAGAATAGCACAGACTCAAGGGCTTAAACAACAGATTCAGTTTCTTACAGGTCTGGAAACTAGAAGTCCAAGGTCAAGGTGCCTCCAAGTTGGTTGCTGGTGAAGCCCCTTTACCTGGCTTATAGATGTTGCCTTCATCCTTTGCCCACATGGAGAGAGGAGACAGCTCTCTGGTGTTTCTTCCTCTTCTTAGAAAAGAAAGCTAATCCCTTGGGATTAGGGCCCCCCCCTTATTTTTAACTTTATGTATTTGGCTGCAATGGCCCCTGGTTGTAGCACTCAGGATCTTCCATCTTCACTGTGGTATGTGGGACCTTCAGTTGCATCATGAGAACTCTTAGCTGCTGCATGTGGGACCTAGTTCCCTGACCAGGGATCAAACCTGGGGCCGCCACATTAGGAGTGTGAAGTCATAACCACAGGTTCTACCCTTATGATCTCATTTAACCTCATTGCCTTCTTAAAGGTCCCATTTCCAAATATAGTCACATTGGGCATATGAAATGAAAGTATCTCCTGCCATATCAATACACAAGAAATGTCACAGCCATCAGCGATTTCTCCAAATATGAATGAGGGCTCCCAAAACTGATTCAGCGGATGCCGCTGGTGATTGCAAAGGACCTGGGGGAATGCAAGAAGCAGGATGAACAAGGAAACAGGATTGGCCCCATATTGCTGAGGTGCATATGCAAGGAATGAATTCAGTAAGTCCAGAGGCTTGCATCTTCCCAAAGGTAGAATGTGAAATTCTTTAACTTGATACCTGATCTTTGATGTTAAGACTGCATCCCTTTGTTGGAAACTTGTATATAGCCTGATTTCCCTTCCTGCCTCCTTGGAGCAGTTTTCTCAGAGCTCCTGAGATCCTGTTTCCCTGGCTCGGAGTCCTAAACATTTCCACCAAATAAAATAACTCTCTACTTTCTGGTTGTGATTACATTTCTTAGTCAACAGGGGTTAGGCCTTCAACATATGAATTTGGGGGACACAGTGCAGTCCATCACAGTGGGTGAGGTGGGACTTAGGAGAACTAGAAAGTAGTTCCCATTCACACGACGGGGGGAGTCATGGCGGGTGGGGGGCGGGCAGGCAGGTAGGAGAGCCACTACTCAGCTTTAGCACATGATTCCAGGCCTGACATGCCAGTCTAATATTCCCAACCTATAGAATGTGAAAGAAGTGGGGTTCCCTGGTGGCCTGGTGGTTAGGATTCTGTGCTTTTACTGTTGGGGCCCAAGTTCAGTCCCTAGTCGGAAAACTGAGATCCCGTAAACTACATGGCCAAAAAAAAAAAAAAAAAGTAAAAGAAGCTGGAAATCTGGATAATTCTTAAGTGAACTGTCCTAATTTTAGGATGTCAGTAGCTAAATAAAGCATTGTAAACTAGGTGAAAACTACAAACACTGCCCACAAGCAGCTTCCAACCTGAGCACCAACATGTGGCAGTTTTCTGAATTCCCACAGAAGTACTGAGCCCACAGCTAAGCCGTGTTAAATGCTTTGTGAGGAAATAGTTCACTAACGTTGTTTGGAAAACTCTTACGTGTAAACGATAGGGTGGGTAAAACGTCTGACTTCTAACTCTTACACAAAGATGCCTACTCCTCTCTTCTTTCCCACCTTGTCTGTACACTAACAAGCTGTTTGCAGTCACTGCCTGCCAGTCCACTCCCATATCCCCTGCGGCTGCTGCTGCTGCTGCTGCTGAGTTGCTTCAGTCGTGTCCAACTCGGTGCGATCCCATAGACAGCAGCTCACCAGGCTCCCTCGTCCCTGGGATTCTCCAGGCAAGAACACTGGAGTGGGTTGCCATTTCCTTCTCCAATGCATGAAAGTGAAAAGTGAAAGTGAAGTCACTCAGTCGTGTCCAACTCTTGGAGATCCCATGGACTGCAGCCCACCAGGCTCCTCCATCCATGGGGTTCTCCAGGCAAGAGTACTGGAGTGGGGTGCCATTGCCTTCTCCCATATCCCCTGCTCAGCCTCACAAACCTGGGCAGACCCTTCCTCAACTCAGAGTCTGGTTCTGGTGCATGCAATTAATGGGGAATTGAGAGAAACTACAGTCAGTTCAGAAGCCACGGGAGTGATTAGAGAGCTGAAAACTAAAGAACAGGAAAAGTTAAAGGAACCAAGGTAATTCTGTTTAGAGGCAAGAGGGTTACAGGGTTAGCTAACAGCAATTTTCAAGTGTATAAAAGGCTTATAGTACCTAGGACAGTATGAGATCTTCTCCCTACTGAGAACAGAACAAACAGAAAACAGACTCCAGAGGCAGCATGGGGACTTGGAAGTGCCTTTCCTTACCTTTGTAAGGACTTTCGTATTTGAATAGCCGTTTACAATGGAAACACTCTTTTTTCCATTCCTTATCTCCCTTCTGGCTGTTACAGTTTGTGATTCTAAGAAAATTCTGTTAGAAAAGGTTGTTAATAATGAAAGAAAGAGCCATAAGGTAAAAGAACATTTTTCATTTCTCTAAGAAGCTTGCAATGTGATAGTGCTTAATGAAGAGCAATATTTCTGTGTTTACCCACGCAATCCACTTCAGACAGGAAGCATCCAAAACCCAAATGACTTTGAAAACAGGTTCAAGGTCACAGGGGGCGATAAACAGCCACATTTTCCCCATCGCATTCTTCCCAAGTTACACACTAAGATAGCTAGATTTTCTCCAGTAAATGAAGACTGTGAGGAAGCTATAAGTAAATAGATGTACAGAAACAACCAGAGAGCCTGTTCCTTTAAAAGTGCACTGTCATGGCCTCTCAGGGCAGAGAGGAGCTGCCCTCACAGGACAGCTGGACCTCCCCCAGGGCCTCTGGGATGACTTGCATTTTATTAATTTCCTAAGTGGAAGAAAGAACAAGGGTGAGCTTTTGTCTCTGCAAACTTTGGCAGAGCTAGCGCTCAGTCACCTGGCCTCCGAGGAAGTCCTCGGCAGGATGGCAACATTGATAAAGTCTTAGATGTTTCCTGCGGGCCTCCTTTCCCCCTGGAACCCAGAGCCCTCCTGACCTTGGACATATCCACCAGCATCGATTCCTTTCTGTCAGTTGCCCCCCTACCCCCCCACCCCCGCAGAGAAAATCCGACCCAGAGACCAGCCTAAGTTATCTGATTTCCTTACAGCCTCTCTCAGTATAAGAATTCCAACCAAAGCAATATGGTCTTATTCCTCTTTTGAATAATGCCAGGTGGTGCAGTAATAAAGAATCCACCTGCTAATGTAGGGGCCACAGGTTTGGCTCAGGGAGATTCCCTGGAGAAGGAAATGGCAACTCAATCCAGTATTCTCACCTGGGAAACTGCATGGACACAGGAGCCTGGAAGTCTACAGTCCATGGGGTCGCAGAATCAGACACACACTGAGCATACACACACACACACACACACACACACACACACACACACACTGTCCATAATTCACAGATATGAATTTGGAGGGTTTCCACCCAGCAGGTAAATACATACCCTTGCATTCCCTCTTCACTGCAGGTTTTATCTGCCTGGTCAGATTATTGTCCTCTCTCCTCTTACCACCGCTTCCCAAGATTTACTTCTATACCCTGATATTACCTAGTTATATATGTCTTCTTGTTGGACATGTAAAGGGCTTCAGTATCATATTTTGATATGCTGTCCATGAATAAGAATGATTGTCAACATTCAGTGGAAAAGATGTGTTTTCTGTTGCTCTGTTTCACATGGTAAGACTATATTTAAAGGGTCTGATAAGGGCGGAGTATCTGACAAAGGTCCATCTAATCAAAGCTATGGTTTTTCCAGTCGTCACGTATGGATGTGAGAGTTGGACAATAAAGAAAGCTGGATGCAGAAGAATTGATGCTTTTGAACTGTGGTGTGGGAAAAGACTCTTGAGAGTTCCTTGGACTGCAAGGAGATCCAACCTGTCCATCCTAAAGGAAATTAGTCCTAAACATTCATTGGAAGGACTGTTGTTGAAGCTGAAACTCCAGTACTTTGGCCATCTGATGCGAAGAACTGACTCATCTGAAAAGACCCTGATGCTAGGAAAGATTGAAGGCAGGAGGAAAAAGAGGCAACAGAAGATGAGATGGTTGGATGGCATCACCGACTTGATGGACATGAGTTTGAGCAAGCTCTGGGAGTTGGTGATGGACAGGGAAGCCTGGGGTGCTACAGTCCATGGGGTCGAAAGAGTCAGATATGACTGAGCAACTGAACTGAACTGATCTGATTTAATTTTAGGTGGTAAATTGTTCCTGGACATTTGGAATCAGGAGCAAATATCGCAGGAACTGGCAAGCTGACACACGTGAAGAAGGTTTTCTTGAGACTGTGAATTTGGGAATAGCTAAAGGGGCAGCTTTTTAAAAACATTGATTTGGCTGCACCTGGTCTTAGTTACGGCATGTAGGATCTAGTTCCCTGACCAGGGATAGAACCCGAGGCTCCTATGTTGGGAGTTCGAAGTCTTAGCCTCTGGACCACCAGGGAAGCCCCTAAGGGGGCAGCTTATCTTATCGCTACTACCTCTTATCGTGCCATTAAGTGCAGTGCTATAATGTTCTCAACTTACTTAAAGTATAAAAATTGGGGGATGAGGGCATTGAAACTATTTGTGAGTAAATATCAAATTACTTATTTGGAATTCTGTCACATAAATTTGGAGCCAGATAAACCTCGAGTCAAATCCCACATCTGCCATTTGCTGTGAGAATCTGGTCAAGAAATGTCATCTCTAAAATAAAGATTAAAATAGCAACCTCCAAGTTTTTTTGTAAAAATTAATTTCTATAAGATACATCATAGAACAGTTTTTAGCACATGTTAAACTTGTGATCAGTGGTAGCTGTTACTTTGAAAGGAGAGATCTGGACAAGATTACTTCTTAAATCCTCAGATTACACAGAAATTCATGGCCAAGTGTGAACCCAAGGTTTACTGGCCTGCTGGCAGGAGAGTTTTTTTCAATGACCCCCATCCCCACTTAATTTAATCCCCACTAATTTAATCTTTGTTGGTAGACTATAGGATATTTAGATCTATCTGGAGAAACTGGGTCACTCCCAGCCCAAACACAAAGGCAAACAGTATTAACCTCCTCACCAACCCACTTTAGAAAAGTAGCTGGCCCCTGTCCCCCATACAAATATGGCTAGAAAATTAAAATTAACGTTACTACCTGTTAAGGATATTTATGGACAATCAAAGGAAGCTGGGGGGCCACTTGATCATGGAGGGAGTCTTTGATCAGAAGCTGTGACCTCAGGTTATCAGAAGCATGACAACCTTGTTAAGCAGACTCTTAAGAACAACCCGGGCAGCTGAGGCTTCTAATAACATCTGCCAGGTTTGGGCCAAGTTCGGGCTAAGGTGAACTGACCCATTCAGGCAAGTTTGGGATTTGATGGCTGGTTTGTGAAGCAGAGGACCATTCATGGGACTGATGGCTCCATAAGAGCCCAGTAATGGAATTACAGGCCTAAGGTACACAGCTGGCAATTCTACTCTTTACAGATTACTTCAGGCAGCAATAAAGATAAAGTGCTTTATAATGTATTCATTCATTTCAATACAGTCAATGGTAACATTCGAAAGCGGTTCATGGCAAGAAAAGGCTTAGCTGCATTTGAAAACGAGAAATGTGTTTTCTTAAAGGGATTATTTCAGAGAACCAAATGAATGTGCATGAACTACTTCATTAAATCAGAAGTCAGTTTGGGAGATGATCTAATCTGCTCCTGGCAAAAGTTTGAATTGAAGCAATTGAAACAGTGGGAACAAATGAGCTACAGGTGTTCCTTGTTTTTGTTTGCGGTCTCATTTGGATTATTACGGGGTGCATCAGGTATATTTCCAATAGTTTGCAGTAAATCATTGTGATAAATTGATTTGGAGTTCCTAGAAAGCATCAGATGTGTATCTGATGGACAGTTTAAGAGAGAACACTTGGTTTCAGGGTTGTCTTCGCAGAAAGTCAACAGCATCCAGGTCCACCCTCTATTCCAAAGCTCTTCTCCTCTCCTCTCTCCCAGGAATAAGGTGAGTTACAAGGGAAGTGGGAGGGTGGACTCCTAAAGAAAGTTGAAAACTACTGAGACAGCCACCCAGAGAACAGGACTGTCCTAAGGGGGCTGTCCTGATGCTTCAAAAGGAAATGACCTTTGAAGGGCACAGAGCTGAATCCCGCATCCTTGGGATCCTGCCGATTGCCATGTAAAGTAGCATTTCTTCTAGGACGATCCCTGCTTAAAACTAACTCATCAGGAACTAACAGTGTTGTGTGTGTTCAGTCGCTAAGTCGTGTCCAACTCTTTGTAACTCCCAGGACTGTGTAGCCTGCCAGGCTCCTCTGTCCATGGAATTTTCCAGGCAAGGGTACTGAAGTGGGCCATTCCTGTCTCCAGGGGATCTTCCCGACCCAGGGATGGAACCCGTGTCTCCTGCATTGGCAGGCAGATGGATTCTTTACCACTGAACCACCAGGGTAGCCCAACACAGTGTTGTAGGACAATCAAATTTCAAAAACAAGCAAACTCATAGAAAATGAGGTCAGATTTGTGGTTAGGGGGTATTATGGGATGGAGGGAACGGAATTGAACGTAGGTGGTCCCAAGGGACAAAGTTCCAGTTTTAAGATAAATAAGTACTAGGAATGTAATGTACAACATAAAACACAGAATTAACACTGTGGTGTGTTATATATGAAAGTTAGGAGAATAATCCTAAGGATTCTCAAAATAAGAAAAAAAATTTTTTATTTCTTTAACTTTATACCTATATGAAATGATGGATATTTACTGAGCATAATGTAATAATCACTTCATGATGTAAGTCAAACCATTAAGCTGTACAACTTGTACAGTGCTGCATGAGTATATCTCAGTATTATATCTCAATAAAACAAGAATTAAAAAAGGAAAAAAACTATCTCATTATATTCCACCTCCTCTTCTCCCCAGATTAGCTCCTTGTTTCATTTATTCAATTAAAATATATTTATTAAGAACCTACTATGTGCCAGGCACTGAATTTACCTGGTATTTTACTGCATTAAAAAAAATAAAAATAGAAACATAGTCTGGCTCATATGCCCTTACATACTAAAAAGAAAACCCATAAACTAACTGAACAAAGGGCTAAGTACTTAACACATTTACTCAGCTGTGGAAGCATGCTACAAGGAAAGATCAAGCAGCATAAAGGGAAAATTTGAGGTTGAGCAATCAAGAAGGGCGCCTCTAATGAGGGCATATTTTAGCAGTTTCTGTAACTTAAGCCCTCCATCTCTGCACCTGCAAGAACTTCCAGAAAGAGTAATATTTTCATAATTAGAGGACTGGTTAAAAATTCCAGTGTTTTAGAAGACAACTTAAATGAGTGGAGAGGGCCAGGTAAAGACTGAAAATGAAGAAACAAATCAGGTAGAGACCTGGGAGAAGAGTGTTCAGGATGGAGGAATTGGCATGTCAATCCCTGAGGTGGGATTATGCTTACCTTGTTTCAAGGAACAGCATGGAGGTCTGTATGGCTAGGGAAAGGGAGCAAGGTGAGATGAGGAGCAAGGCACAGACTCTCAGCTCTTAGTCCCTTTCAGGTTGGAAACTGCAGGTGAACGACACTTACCTCTTATGCCTCTCCCCTCTCCTTGATCCAGCTGTATTCAGTTGTCTTATCTTTATATTAAATATAAAGAATTCCAGTTGAGCTATTTCAAATCCTAAAAGATGATGCTGTGAAAGTGCTGCACTCAATATGCCAGCAAATTTGGAGAACTCAGCAGCGGCCACCGGACTAAAAAAGGTCAGTTTTCATTCCAATGCCAAGGAGTGCTCAAACTACCACACAATTGTACTCATCTCACACACTAGAAAGTAATGCTCAAAATTCTCCAAGTCAGGCTTTAATAGTACATAAACTGTGAACTTCCAGATGTTCAAGCTAGATTTAGAAAAGGCAGGGGAATCAGAGATCAAATTGCCAACATCCGTTGAATCATCAAAAAAGCAAGAGAGTTCCAGAAAAACATCTACTTCTGCTTTATTGACTATACCAAAGCCTTTGACTGTGTGAATCACAACCAACTGTGGAAAATTCTTCAAGGGATGGGAATACCAGACCCCCTGACCTGCCTCTTTAGAAACCTATATGCAGGTCAGGAAGCAACAGTTAGAACTGGACATGGAACAACAGACTGGTTCCAAATTGGAAAAGGAGTACGTCAAGGCTGAATATTGTCATCCTGCTTATTTAACTTATATGCAGAGTGCATCATGAAAAATGCTGGACTGGATGAAGTCCAGCTGGATCAAGACTGTCAGGAGAAATATCAATAACCTCAGATATGCAGATGATACCACTCTTATGGCAGAAAGTGAAGAAGAAGAGTCTGTTGATGAAAGTGAAAGAGGAGAGTGAAAAAGTTGGCTTAAAACTCAACATTCAGAAAATGAAGATCATGGCATCCGGTCTCATCACTTCATGGCAAATAGATGGGGAAACAGTGGAAACAGTGAGAAACTTTATTTTTAGGG
The DNA here is from genome assembly GCF_001704415.2 of Capra hircus. NCBI lineage: Eukaryota > Metazoa > Chordata > Mammalia > Artiodactyla > Bovidae > Capra > Capra hircus. The sequence goes on along the minus strand of NC_030808.1, from coordinate 118,799,739 downwards.
GGTTTCAAAATTACTGCAGATGGTGACTGCAGCCATGAAATTAAAAGACGCTTGCTCCTTGGAAGAAAGGCTATGACCAACCTAGACTGCATATTAAAAAGCAGAGACATTACTTTGCCGACAAAGGTCCGTCTAGCTAAAGCTATGGTTTTCCAGTAGTCCTGTATAGATGTGAGAGTTGGACGATTAATAAAGCTGAGTGCCGAAGAATTTATGCTTTTGAACTGTGGTTTTGGAGAAGGCTCTTGAGAGTCCCTTGGACAGCAAGGAGATCCAGCCAGTCCATTCTAAAGGAGATCAGCCCTGGGTGTTCTTTGGAAGGACTGATGCTGAAGCTGAAACTCCAATACTTTGGCCACCTGATGCAAAGAACTGACTCATTGGAAAAGACCTTGATGCTGGGAAAGAACGAAGGTGGGAGGAGAAGGGGACAACAGAGGATGAGATGGTTGGATGGCATCTCTAACTCGATGGACATGAGTTTGAGTAAGCTCTGGGAGTTGGTGATGGACAGGGAAGCCTGGTGTGCTGCAGTTGATGGGGTCGCCAAGAGTCAGACACAACTGAGCAACTGAACTGAACTGATATATATATAGTCTAATTTTTTTACAACGTTGTGTTAGTTTCTGCTGGTGCAAGGAAGTGAATCACTATATGTGCACATGTATCTCTTCCCTCCTGTATGTAGAATCTAGAAAAATAGTACAGATGAACCTAGTTCCAGGGCAGGAATGGAGATGCAAACATTAGAACACAGGTTGGGGGGCAGGGGGATGGGAAACAGAAAGGGGAAAGTAGGCTGAATTGGAAGATTAGATTCATTTATCTTTTCTAAAGAATAATTCTCTAAAAGCACCCCTCCCTGCTTCTCCCTCCCCTCCCAGCTAAATTCAGACTCCACTTACTTTCTACCTGGATTATTCAAGAGCCTCCTAACCAGCCTTCCAGCCTCTTGCAGCTTCTATTGCTCTAATCGCTTTAGGCTTCCAGATTAATCTTCCTAGAGCATTACTTTTGTCACTTCCTTTCCTCTTTCATAATAATAGCTTAGCATTACCCGAAGAATAAAGCAGAAGCTCTTCCGTCTGCTCCTCCCCACCCCTGCTTAGAAACTCCATCACTCTGTAACTCTGTTCCCAACTTCCCAATTCCAGTGACCTCCTCCCATCATGTCATACGCTGTGTCCTCACTCTCAACTCTTTTTGAAACCCAGTCTGAGACCCAATTTTGTCTGCTCTGAATGGCCCAACCCAAAACATGCTACCTCCACTCTCAAACAGCTGGGGCACTGTCCACTTATCTGTAAACCTCAGGACAAATTTCCTCCCCAGTGTGAGGTCCCAGGGACCTGGCAATGTCCTGGGAGTTAGCTCTAAAATGATGCACTGAAGGTCCTGCCCCACCCATCTACCGGCAAGCATAAGTGGATGCCACTTTTCCAGGCACCTTCAGATTTGGAGATGACATGGATCGTTCCTGCCACAGTTAGAATCTCTCTCTAAACCAGCTGTCCATAGATTAAAGCAAATAGGGTCAGGTGTACAGGCCTTCCCCTGACAGCTTGGCCCTGAGGAACCCTTTGCTTCTCTAGAAAACACTGCATCCCTCACACCCCAGCCAGACACCTTATAAATGTCAAGAAAAGCATGTCCAAATTAGATCTGTAGTTAGATCCACTTTCTCACATATCAGATTGGCAAAATTTTTTAAATATATTTTATATATCCATCCAATTTAGTGCTTAATATACAACAGTACATAAGGCCCATCGCCTCCTTCTTTGATCCTGGCTCACTGACTGAATCCACTGAGGATAGGAAGTACATCTTCTGCACCCATGCATCATGTGAATCCCATATACATACAAACCACAATCTGTTAATCAATATTAACAAAGAAATATTTCTGAGATGTCAGGCATTGAATTGGGTAGGAAAAATGAAATGCAATGACTATATTTTGTCCTCAAAGCCCTCCTTTTTCTGCAGGCAGAGGGAGCTTTTCAGGGCACGGTCATCTTTCTCTTACTAGGAAGGATGGTAAACTCAGCAGCATGGTCACAAAATCTTATTTTGTTCACCTCCTACATTCAGTAACTAGCTATCTAAGTAATCATATTCCTCATACATTTATATTAAGTACTAAATATATGTAATTATAAACTCTCCAGGGAAACATTACCAACATGGTGAAACCAAATGTAAAAAAAGTACACATCTACTTGGACTTCTAGCAGTTAAGCTAATAGATCTGAAGAGGTTTATAAAAGTGAGAATGAGGGATGAGGGACTTTATAAAAATGAGAATGAAAATAAGGGACTTTCCTGGTGATCCAGTGGTTAAGACTCTGTGCTTCCAATGCTAGGGGCATGGGTTCAGTCCCTGGTCAGGAAACACATGCCCCATGATGCAAAAAAAAGTGAGAATGAGAAGTTCATTTCTTCAATTTTCAGCACCAACATCAAAAACTGGGCCACAGCAATATTTTGCCCACACAGAAAGCTCCCATAGATGCCAATAAAAACAAAAACAAAGTTTAGAAAGCCTGCATTGTTATGGAGAAAATATAAAACCTCATTCTTAAATAGAAAGGCTTCTACAAGAAGCTAAAATAAAAATCCTTTTCACCTTTCTATGTCTGTTGGGCTTGCACAGAGTCACCCAAAGGAACTCAACTGTCAGGACAGTGCTATATGTTCATTCTTTGAAGTTAGTACTTGCCAGCTTCCTTGAAGTTCTGTCATTTAAAATAATAACAGTCACAATACAGTTAAAAAGAAGAGATGCATATAATCTGTATTCAATTCATATTTCACCTGGTTTTGGCAGAATGAAGCATGGAAAGTAGGGCAGGTGAGATTACGTGGCAAATTGCCAACTTCCATGGCCTCTCCTGATTCGCATTCTACCTACCTTTATCCCTACAGTCAGGCTGTCCTGGCCACACCATTCATGTGAAGCTTGGAACAAACCTTGCTCACAGTGAACGTAAGCAAAGGTCTCACCCGACGTGAAATGCTGAAGCCCTGATGTTCTTCATGCCTTCCCAGCGGCTGAAGCCTGTAATTCCATTGTTGTTATTGTTTAGTCACTAAGTCGTGTCTAGTTCTTTGCGACCCCATGGCCTGCAGGACGCCAGGCCTCCCTGTCTCTCACCATCTCCCTAAGTTTGCCCAAGTTCATGTTCATTGCATCGGTGAGGCCATCCAGTCATTATCATTGTATAATTACTACAGCTTTCTTCCTTCTCAGTAAACCTGCAAGAATGTTGAGGAAAGATAATGTTTTAAGCTATCATTTATATCTTAGCACAAAGATTTGAAATTCTCCCATATTTACAGGGCCAGGCAGGGCTGGGAGGGGCTGAAGCAATGGCTTCACTCACATCCAGTCAAATGGAGCTGTGTAATACTGGCCCAGTGCTACTAAGCATTCTGATTTTTCAACAGAAGATAGAAATCCAGATTTTTATGTGAAACCTCCCATTAAAAAAAAAAAAAAAACTTTGGCAACTACAATAAATTCCCTATATATGAACTTTCAAGTTGCAAACTTTAAAAAACAGGAATGTACATTCTATCAGCGTCAAGCATGAGTGAAATTGCAGCTTGTCCTCCTCTCCTGTTGCTGATGAAGCTTCAGCCCTACCATCTCGCACCTCCACTCCCTCCTCCAGTCAGTAACTCGTCTTGCCTGTTGGTTCAGTGCCAGCCCATTTTCCAGCTGTTGTACCGTACTACTGTGCTTTTCAAGGTTCTGTGCTGCAGGATTAAAAATGTTTTCCTTATTTTTTTGTGCTTGTTTTTTATATATCATTTGTGTGTTGTGCTGTGCTTGCTCAGTCACTTCAGTCGTATCCGACTTTTTGCGACCCCATGGACTATAGCCCGCCAGGCTCCTCTGTCCATGGGATTTCCCAGGCAAGAATACTGGAGTGGGTTGCCATGCCCTCCTCCAGGGGATCTTCCCAAACCAGGGATCGAGCCCTCATCTCCAGTGTCTCCTGCATTGCAGGCAGATTCTTTGCTGCTGAGCCACCAAGGAAGAATATTATTTGTGTGAAAAGTATTACAAACCTATTACAGTATAGTACTATATAGCCAATTGCATTACTTGGGTCCCTAGGCTAACTTTGTTAGAACCTACAAACAAACTGGAGTTATGAACACACTCTCGGAGCAGAACTCAATCTGAAGTAGAGGGCTTACTGTATTCTGATTTGTTCAAACATTGTACATATCAGACCAGACCCACCTGCAGGCCAGCAGTAAAACAGGCTTGCCTCAGTACAGGGCAGGAGAGAAGAGAAAAGTTCCATCCACCCAGTGACCAAGGCAGGGGCCAGGGGGAGGGGGAGGGGCACTTCCAGGAGAAACCAGAGGTTTGATGCTGTGTTGAGCCAAAGATGGGCTATATGGCAGCTTGCCTGGGTACCACCCTGCAGAGAGGAGGAAGAGACCAGATGGGAAGAGCAGCTTTGTCCACGCCTATCAACTTCTACTCCAGTCAGGCCCACACCATAATGTTCCTGGGCACATTTTATAAAATATAGATTATGGCAATGCTGATATAAACAAATATGGTCCAGGCTAAATTATATTTGGGGTTTTTCCTTCTGATTTTAAAAGAAACTAAAACATTTTCTTGGGCCCCTGAAAGTATCATGGGTCTTAGACTCTGGCCTTCTATGCCTGAAAGATAGAGCTGAGCTGCCTCCAGCTTAGGTTAAACACTGGTTACTCTTGGTTACTAAGTGTGTGTCACTGTGAATATGACAAATGGGTAGTCATGTTAGAAGGTAGCTATGTTCTTGCAGACATAAGCATGGGCCTTAAACATAGACCATATAGGTTCGAATGCCAGCTCTATCATTTACAATTTAAGTGATATTAAGCAAGTCATTTATTTTCTCTGTGACTTAATCTCCTTATCCATGCCACAGGAGTAATAACAGTACCAACCTGAGGATTGCTGCAAAGATTAAATGAGTTAATATATGTAAGAGGTTTAGAAAAGTACCTGACAAAGGAAATAAACAAATGCTAGATATGTCCTATTGTCCCCTGGTGACTCAGACGGTAAAGAATCCACCGGCAATGCAGGAGACCTGGGTTTGATCTCTGGATTGGGAAGATCCCCTGGAGACTGGAATGGCAACCCACTCCAGTATTCTTACCTGGAGAATCCCACGGTGGGCTACAGTCCAGGGGATTGCAAAGAGTCAAACACCATGACTGAGCAACTAACACTTTCACTTTTTTTCCATCATGACTATAACTGACTGACTTTAAGTTTCTGATAGTAACAAAATTATTGAGTTACCATAGAAAAGCTCTTGAAGAACCAAACATTCTCTGATCATTAAGGCAATAGCTTTATCATGATTTCCTAAAGGTAGCTTATTGATATAAAATTCAAGAGACAGAGGAATGACCATGCAAGCTTGATTCATGTGGTTTTTTTGGGGGGGAAGGGGCCATGTTTCATGGCACACAGGATATTAAGTTCCCTGACCAGGGATTAAACTCACATCCCTTGCAGTGGCAGTACACAGTCTTAATCACTGGACTACCAGGGGAGTCCTAGGCTTGGCTAAATTGTAATATGTTATCTGCCTTCTATCAGCTTCCCTCATTTATCTATGAAAGAAATTCAAAGTAGAGACTTAGGCTTAGAAATTTACCCATGAATTTGTCTTACATCCTGAAAAACTGTGATCTTTCAAGAAATATGCCTTGCATTCAAGTGCCTAGCAGCTTTCAAAGCACTTGAATATAAGACAATGGTAAAATGTCCATTCAAAGCATCTGAAAACCAGAGAATTTTAGAAAACTTCATGCCCTCGGGAAGACTCAGAGTATCAATCTCTACTATTGTGCTGGTATTATTATTATTAGTGATTTATGTTGTGATTCACAGACTTGTTGAGTGAGAAGGAACCTCTCAAGTTACCAATCAATTCCTCATTTGCTGAGGACACTAATGCAGAGAGAATTCAGTTGTTTCTTTGAGGACCCATTGGTTAGTCTCAGGCTCTTTCCCTGTCTCTTCTACCTCTGTCATCATTTTGCATGTATAGTTTATTCTGAATTCTTTTGGACAAATTCCTATCTATAATCCTAGAACTGCTGTAACTAAAGATAGTTGTAGACTTTTGTGCAAATTTTACATTTCTCTCTGGGTGGAAAACAAAAATAGTCAGTGCACAAAAATACTTGTTGAATGAATGAATGAAAATTCTTAAATCTTTTGTTTCATATCATCTTACAATCTCTTTGTTGAATTCCTAACCATTTTATAAAGTAGGAGGAGGAAATGGAGACCCTGGTGTATGATCATTTCAGCCTACATATAGTCCATATGGTTGAAACTACATGTGGTTCATGTATTGTGAAACCATGCAGTATTTCTATTTCCCAATGTTTAAAGATTATATTTAAATGAGTGTTGTTTGATTTCAAAAGAGCTGACAAAGATGTATCCAAAGCCACATGACGCTGTGACTCCTGAAGACAAGAATAAGGGCGGTCTTGTGAACTTGTGGGCTAAGCTGAGCCTGCATTCCTCTGCTTAACATAATGTACCCTTAACTGCTCAAAATTACCAAAAAATTATTATTCTCATCTAATCTGGAGGAAATGGCCTTTTAACTCTCTTCATCAGCCAAGGACAAACTCATTTTTCAAGATATATCTTTTATGGCATAAGTTTCCATTCCCAAAAAACAATCAGCAAGATATCTCTTGCAGATTTGTAAAATACTTTAAAATCGGTAATTCCCTCCCATAGCACTGTCAGCTTATTTGATAGTAAAGGTGCCAAAGAAAGGTAGAGGCATATTATGGGATTTTAGGTAACTCACATTATATTTGCTTGTCAAATCCAGTGAGCCGTGCTGTGTCCTTAATGTACAAGTAGGTGTCTGAATCTTTCTTTGGGCCAAAATAAACCAATGAATTACATCTAAAATAGCTGCTTTGTTAAAAATCAGAGTCATTTGTAAACAGAATGGTTATTTCCTTATGGCAGAGGAACAAAACCCCTTCCTAACCTATGCTCACATCTGACATTCAGCTCTATGGGCCCAAATGCAATTCTGGAACATAAGCCATGTCAGCATTAAGTGCTGAATACAGGTTAATATATTGGGTCTTTATAACTGGACTATTAAGTCCATTAACATTTAATGAAACAATTTTAACTTTACCCACAAGAACACTCACAATGAATTTCCATCAACTCCCTAAAGGCAAAACAATGTAAATTTGAAAGAAAAATAACTGTGGGGCTTTGCTAAGCACGGATGATTTCCACTGGACAGGTTAAGTCCTGGACTTCTGATTCAATGCAGTCCACATTTGATTTTTACTGCAAAGATAAACCCAAACTGGCAATTACCCTTGGGTTACCCTACCAAATAATCTCAGCATGAAAACTCTGATGTTTTTCTTACTACAATGTCACATATAGTGAATCAACTAATGTAATTTCACTAAAAGTCTTAGTAATCCATTTCAAAATTGTGCTGTGAAACATTATCTTTTAAAATATCATGTTAATTCCTTTCCCTTCATAACCATCTCCAAAATTACATTCACTTTGGTTTGAATGATTAATATCTAGAAACCAAAGTCCTTTATAGAGATCCAACTGTCACGCTGCCACAGAGAGATATATATGGAACACAAATAAAGTATTCAGTTGTGCTTTAGCCTGCTACCTACAATGCATGTATACACTAAACTTAGGTTCATTCTGAGCCTCTACTCTGAACCTTTTTATAAATATATTTTTTTCCCAAGGCCTATTTGGAAACTTCTAAGGTAGACAGAAGTGAATTTAGTCCTTTTATCAAGCTCTTAAAAAAAATAATAAACTAATCTAGTCTTCTTTTCCTAGGGTGATGCTACTACTTGGACTGTTCTATAGATTTAACAATCCGATATCCATGCTTGCCAAACTTGATCCCTTTGAAAACAGCTCTCCATCAATTAAAAATAAAGAAAAAGCTGCAAACACCCATGACTTGTAGTCATGTTTTTGGCAAACTTATTTAATAATCTAGTGATTAAAAAATAAGTCACTTTTTTAAAACATCTGTCTTGAAAAACCTCACATGGCAGCTTCAGTGATTTGAATACCTTTGAGAAACCTGAACATCTGAAGGAGTTAGTGGAACTGACGTGGTCGAGGCACTGAACATTTGACGAGGCAATTGTAGAGGTTGTAAATGCACCGCAGTAGGAAGCAGCTTTCCCTGGACTTCAAAGCAAACGGCAGTTAATTATCTAGCTTTCAGGGGCAGCCTGGACCTACCGTGACAGCTGTTAGGCGAGGATACACGGGCATCTCCACCACCGAACATCAGCTCGTGTCATTGTTCAGCTTGGATCTCATTGGGAAGAAATGCTTAAGGTCTCAGCTTGGCTCAATTCAAATTAGTTGAAGAGTTTTCCCAGATGGTTTCTCAGTACAAGCTTATTTCTCAGCCCAGAGCCTATGCTTCACCATCATCTCAGAGCTGCCATCAACTTGCTATTTGCATATGCTTAAGCTTCATTTTTAATGCCATACATGGGATACATCTATTTGAACTTTCTCCACCCCATCATTATTGTGAATTCAACCTGGAGGTCTTCAAACTTTGGTTAAAGAAAAAAATACTGCTTCTTTTTAATCTCTCTCTCTCTCTCTTCCATTCCTTCCCACACACTCCCCTCATTTTTTAACTGACAGACACGATTGACCGTTTCTACTTGGTGCCTAACAGGTGGGGTGCCTTGGGGTGTTCTCCATGGCTGGCCAAGTATAGTGGATCCAACCATTATTTGCCTTGCAGGACTCCTGATGGTCTGGCTTGGCCATGCGTTCCCAAAATATCCACTTCTATCTACAGCTACATCAGGCTCCAGGTCAACCATGAGAAATGCTCACAGCCACTGAGTTCACTCTTGGCCTTTCCTAATGCCACCTCCCAATCAGGGGTTGTGGTCACAGTTGTGTACTTTGCTGCATCTGGCATCTTTTTTAGATCCCAAACTCACCCTTCTTCAATAATATCAAGTGGTCCATAAGAAGAAGGGATCTACCCTCGAGGAGAGAAAGCAAAAAGGAAGTAAAGAATATATTCCTTTGATTAGATCCTCTCAGAGATAGGAGAGCACAGAATTTAAAGGTGGAGGTGGGGAATGAAAGGCAGAGTTATGAGGATCAAACAGCTAATTATGAGAGTCGAGAGAAGGAAAGCTTTTCTTAAAAAAAAAGAAAAAAATGAGGAAAGTTGAAGTTCCAAACTGTTCAATATGACCTAACCTTATTATTTCATTCCTTATAGAAAAGTTCTGTGTTTAATCATTCTAAGTTAGGGAAGTCTTGCTCTTAAACTTGAAAAAAAAAAAAAACTTGAACAAAAATCCTTCAGCAACTGCTGACATCACATTGGCATTTGCTTCAGTTGGCCCCATACTCTTTCTTGACACGTCCAAAATCCCAATGAGGCCTCGCTGATTTCCCACAATTGGTAGCTATGTGAGTATACGCTGAATCATCTGGGGACTTCAGAAACCCGGGACTCTTCTTCCACCTCCAGGAAATAAATATCGAATGCTTTCATCTTTCTAGTGTGCAAAATGTTTTCAAGCTGCCTGTAAGATGTGTGGTACAAGTGAGTCAACAAAACTATGATACGAACATATTATCTTTAAACATGTTTCTTTGCAGTTTTCAGTTCATCTTACAGGAAGTGCTGAGCAGAAATTGGCTTTGTGTCTTAACAGCCAAATTACACAAGAGGCATGAATCTTTAATGTTCTTGGTTTCCTTTCATGACTTTGCTTTCTTCATAAAACGGTTGAAATACCTCTGAAAAGCATGCTGGATAAATTCCCAAAGTGCCAGGCTGCTGGCCAAAAATACTCAAAGGTGAGAGGCCACAGCTGCTTCCTCCTTTCTAGGGGAAAGGATACAAAGGTGCAGGCCACTGGATACTGGACAAATACATGCTTACCAAGTGTCCTGGCTTTGTCTTCTGAGGAGATTCTGGGTAGACTATGTTTCAAGCAAACTGCTTTATATGGAGAATGCAGAGTTAGCCTGACCTAGGTTTTCTAGGCATGGTAGAAAGTGAAGTGCCTCAGCCGTGTCCGACTCTGCAACCACAGGGACTGTAGCCTACCAGGCTCCTCCATCCATGGGGTTTTCCAGGCAAGAGTACTGGAGTGGGTTGCCATTTCTTTCATCAATAAAGTATAAAAGCTGAGAATGGAAATATACTTTAAAAGTCATATGGTCCACAGATTTGATCCAAGAATATCTGATATAAAATTCTTATCAAGGGATCTTATATTTGAACACCATTGGGGCAGAGTATCTACTCTTTGTTAAAATAGTCTGTACACATATATACACTCAATGGAAATTCATATCAAATAAATGGATAATCTTCATAATATGTAAAAAGCTACTATACCTCACAAGAAAAATACCGATAGTCCAATAGAAAAATGGGCAGAGGATGTAGAAAGAAAAAGAAACATAAATGACTCAAATATAGAGAAGATATACTCAACGTTGCTCATAGTAAGAAAAATACAAATAAAAAATAAACTGAGATACAGCTTTTCAAGTATTTCATATATGTTATGAGTATAAATTGGTACAATTGCCTTGTGAAATACACTGTCAAGAGAATGGAAACTTAGGCCACAGACTGGGAGTATGAGTATAAATTGGTTGAATCCCAGTAGAGGGTAATTTAGTAATTAAAATAACAAATACATATATATGATTTTACTCACTATTTCAACACTCTTTCAACTTTTCATTCTTCACGGTTGCAGAATGATCTCTGTGTCTGGTTAGTCGCTACAACATTTTATATACATATATATATCGGAGAAGGCAATGGCAATCCACTCCGGTACTCTTGCCTGGAAAATCCCATAGACAGAGGAGCCTGATAGGCTGCAGTCCATGGGGTCGCGAAGAGTTGAAGATGACTGAGCTACTTCACTTTCAGTTTTCACTTTCATGCATTGGAGAAGGAAATGGCAACCCACTCCAGTGTTCTTGCTTGGAGAACCCCAGGGACAGGGGAGCCTGGTGGGCTGCCATCTATGGGGTCGCACAGAGTTGGACACGACTGAAGTGACTTAGCATAGCATATATACATATATATATATATATATATATATATAATTAAGTTGCTGATCTCTTAAGTTTAAGCCCATTTTAACAACCCTGTATGTTTTCTGCTTGCCCCCTACCAACATTTTCTTGTTTGGACATAATCTTTTATATAATTTTGTTTTGTGTACCCCTTAACTACTTATTGTGGATATAAATGATTGTACTACTTTTGTCTTTTAAGCTTTCTACCAGCTTTATTTATGGTTGACATACTACTTTTACTGTGCATTTGCTTTTTCCTTTTGTAATTCTCATCTTTCTAGTTGTAGCCTTTTCCTTTTTGCTTAGAGAAGACCCTTTAACATTCCTTGTAAAGCTAGTTTGGTGTGCTGAACTCTTTTAGCTTTTGTTTCTTTATGAAGCTTTTGATCTCTCCATCAACTCTGAATGAAAGCTTAAATCAGGGGTCCCCAACTCCCAGATTATGGAGTACCAGTCTGTGACCTGTTAGAAACTGGGCTGCACAGCAGGAGGTGAATGGTGGGGAAGCAAGTGAAGCTTCTTCTGTGTTTTCAGTCACTCCCCATCACTCACATTACTGTCTGAGCTCTGCCCCCAGTCAGATAAGTGATGGCATTAGATTCTCATAGGAGCATGAACCCTACTGTGCCTGAGTCATCCTGAAACCGTTCCCCCGCTATATGTGGAAAAATTATCTTCCACAAAACCAGACCCTGGTACCCAAAAGGTTGGGGACCACTGGCTTAATGTATTCTTAGTTGTAGGATTTCCCCTTTTTTCACTTTAAATATACTATACCAGTTGCTTGGGACCTGCAGAGCTTCTGCTGAAAAGTCAGCTCACAGACTTATGGGAGCTTCCTTGTATGTAATTTGTTACTTCTTCCTTGCTCCTTTTAATATTCTCTCTTTATCCTTTAATTGGGCTTCCAGGGTAGCTCAGTTGGTAAAGAATCTACCTGCAATGCAGGAGACTGGTTCAATTCCTGGGTCAGGAAGATCCGCTGGAAAAGGGATAGGCTACCCACTCCAGTATTCTTGGGCTTCCCTTGTGGCTCAACTGGTAAGGAATCTGCCTGCAATGTGGGAGACTTGGGTTCGATCCCTGGGTTGGGAAGATCCCCTGGAGAAGGGAAAATACCCACTCTAGTAATCTAGCCTGCAGAGTTCCATGGACTGTATAGGCCATGGGGTCGCAAAGAGTCTGACAAGACTGAATGACTTTCACGTTCACTTTCATCCTTTAACTGGGCTTCCCTCGTAGCTCAGTCGGCAGATAATCTGCCCGCAGTGCAGCAAACCTGGGTTCGATTCCTGAGTTGCCACTCCAGGCAACCCACTCCAGTATTCTTGCCTGGAGAATCCCATGGGTAGAGGAACCTGGCAGTCTACAGTCTGCAGTGTTTCAAGAGTCAGACACAGTCCAGCAACTAAATCACCACCATCCTTTAATTACAATGTATCTTGGTGCAGTTCTCTTTGGGTTGATCTTGCTTGAGACTTCTTGTGCTTCCTGGACTTGGATGTCAATGTCCTTTGCCAGGTTGGGAAACTTTTCAGCTATTATGTCTTCAAATATGTTCTCTGGCCCTTTCTCTCTCTCTTCTCTTTCAGAGATCCCTATAGTGTGAATGTTAGTGTGCTTGATATAGTCCCAGAGATCTCCTAATGTGTCCTCATTTCTCTTTACTCTTTTTCTCTTTTCGGTTCAGTTTCAGTAATTTCCACTACTCTGTCTTCCAGCTCACTGATCTGTTATTCTGTATCATCTATCCTACCATTGATTGCCTCTAGTGTATTTTTATATCAATTATTATATTATTCAGTTCTGTTTGATTCTTCTTTTAACTCTATTAAACTTCTCACTGTGTTCATCCATTCTTTTCCTGAGTTCTTTGAGCATCTTTACAATCATTTCCTTGAACTCTTTATCAGGTAAGTTGCCTATCTCCACTTAGTTCTTCTTCTGGGGTTTTTATCTTGTTTGTTCATTTGGAATATATTCTTCTGTCACCTCATTTTGCCTAATTTGCTGTTTTATTTCTATATATTCAGCAGGTTGGATACATTTCCCAACCTTGGAGAAGCTGCCTTTTTTAGAAGTCATCCTATGCATCCCAGAAGCACACTCCCCTCTGTCACTAGACTTTAGGCGTGTCCCTTATTTAGGCTGTGAGGGTTCTTCTGTTGTGGCAAGCTGACGACTATGGGCAGTCTGGAAGTTGTGGCAGGCCCTCAGTCCAGTTGGTTGCTAAGCCCCACCCTGTATGAAGGCTGGTGGGTGGGGCTGGATCCTGAGACAAACGTAAGCCCACTGGAGAGTGGAGCTAGGTCCAGGGTCTCTGACTGCAGGGCCGCGGGGTAGGTTTTGGCCCACTGGTGGGTGGGGCTGGGGCCCAGGTGGGACTAGAACTGGTGACTACCCCCTTGTGGGTAGAGCTGAGTCCCAGGCCTTCTGACTTCAGGGCCCTGGGGGTCAGGGTCTACTGCCATGTAAGACTGCAGACCAGGTGCTGGGCCCTCTGGTGGACAGGGCCGGGTCCCAGGGCAGCTGTAGGCTCAGGGGTCTTAGAGTGGCAGGCCTCGTGGTGGATGGGGGTGCGTGGTTCCTCAGCTTTACTAGTTGCCTGGTCTAAAGTGTCCCAGCACTGGTGCTGACAAGCTGGTGGGTGGGGCTGGGTCCCAGTGCTACGAAACTAGAGAGAAGATTCCGAGATGATGCTTGCCAGCACCAGCGTCCTCATGGTATAACATGCTCCCCGAAATGGCTGCCTCCACCATCTACATCCCCAGGATGAGCCCCAGCTTTTTGGTGCCTCTCCAAGAGGCTGTCCAATATCAGCACAAGGGTCTGACCAGGCTCTTTTTATTTTATTTTATTTTTACTTTATTTTACTTTACAATACTGTATTGGTTTTGCCATACATTGACATGAATCCACCACGGGTGTATACAAGCTCCCAATCCTGAATCCCCCTCCCAACTCCCACCCCATATCATCTCTCTGGATCATCCCCATGCACCAGCCCCAAGCATCCTGAATCCTGTATCGAACATAGACTGGCACTTCATTTCTTACATGATAGTATACATGTTTCAATGCCATTCTCCCGAATCATCCCACCCTCACTCTCTCCCTCAGAGTCCAAAGGTCCGTTCTATACATCTGTGTCTCTTTTGCTGTCTCGCATACAGGGTCATCATTACCTTCTTTCTAAATTCCGTATATATGTGTCAGTATACTGTATTGGTGTTTTTCTTTCTGGCTTACTTCACTCTGTATAATTGGCTCCAGTTTCATCCATCTCATTAGAACTGATTCAAATGTATTCTTTTTAATGACTAAGTAATACTCCATTGTGTATATGTACCACAGCTTTCCTATCCATTCATCTGCTGATGGACATCTAGGTTGTTTCCATGTCCTGGCTATTATAAACAGTGCTGCGATGAAGGCTCTTTTTAAATTGCTTCTTTCTACCTGGGTCCAAGTGTGACATGTACACCCTTTAAGTGTGCAATCTATTTCCCACAGCCCTCTGGTTCTCCTGAAAATAAGTCTTGCTGGCCTTCAAAGTCAAACATTCTGGGGGCTTGTCTTTCTGGTGCGGGACCCCCAGGCTATGGGACCCAATGTCGGGCTCAGACCACTTTATCTTTGGGAAGAAACTTTGCAATTTTAATTATCCTCCCATTTGTAGGTTACCTACCAGTGGTATGGGTCTTGACAGAATCATGGCTCCACCATCTCCTACCTATCTCATTGAGGTTCCTTCTTTATATATATTTTTTTCAACTGAGACAATTACCCAGTGGTGTATTTAGTTTTAGGGCTTCCCAGGTGCCATAGTAGTAAAGAATCTACTTGCCAATGAAGGAGACTCAAGACACTCAGGTTCTAGCCCTGGGTTGGGAAGATCTCCTAGAGTAGGAAATGACAACCCACTCCGGTATTGTTGCCTGGAAAATTCCATGGACAGAGGAGCCTGGTGGCCTACAGTCCACGGAGTAGCAAAGAGATACAACTGAGCACACACACACACACACACACACACACACACACACACACACACACTATTTATTTTAACCTTGAAAGCATGGACTCAATTTTCAATCTTCTTGAAACCAACAAAAGTATAAAGAAAATCCTATAAAGTCTTCATAAGAGAAAAATCAAATCTTAAATCAATGGGGATTCCTGTATTAACCTCTGCCTTCCATTTTTTCCTTATGTAAACTTCACCTTTAACATCAGCCATGTCTTGATTACTTGTCTTCCATTTAAGCCCTTAAACTTTTAAGCCTCCAATCCAAAAGACTCTGTGAGCAGGGAATACATGGTACTGTGTCCCAGGTGTGTCAGAAACACCCAGCTGTCCTTATCAGCTGAGCATATTTCTTGGAAACTGCAGGGCCTTCTGTGCAGTGAAACATTTTTCTCCTGACCTCAAAAAGTATCTAAACACCTTTTCTAGGTAAATACTATTTCTTTCAAAACCTATTTGTCTAGGTCTGTTGGCCAAATTTTGAGAACCGGTATCTTTGGTGAAAGCCATTCTTCTGCTTGCCCCTGGGGTGGGTATTGCCTTTCTCACAGACATCCCCTTGTGAGTTTCACTTAACAGTGGTCACACACTTTTTTCATGAATTTGATTCTAGCCTAACACACCAGAATCCTAAGCAGTATCACTTCAGGGCAGGTGGCTGGGCATCTTTTGCCTCATCTCCCTTTGGGAGAACCCACTGACTTCCAGAAAGGGCTGCCCTCAGTTGACACCAACTGAACATGCCAAGCAGCTCACATGCTGATTTTCTGATATGCCTGGGGAGGTTAGATACTGTCACCCCTCCTAAACTTTGGGCCAGGCCAGAAGCCGGGTGAGTCCTAATGGTGTACCATGGCAGAACAGTTTTTGGCTGTGGGATCCTGTTTGGCAAGGAGAGGTGTAGTATCAAATTCTGACACCAGCCTTTGGCTCGGTAACAGTCAAGGAAGATCCTGGGCTGCGGGAGGGATTTTCCTGATGCAAACTGGCCGCGAAAAATCTTCAGTTCAAGGTCAGTCTGTGCTGCATGGAGCCAGTTCACCCACACACCCTACAACGACTGATTGCAAGTCTTTCTGAAATACAGATGTTAGGAGACTGTGAGTCCTAAATCCTTCCCAATGAAGGTTAACATTTACTTGAGTAAATTTTTACAGCTGTTTAATTCCAAATCAAAAATTATCTCAATCATCCAACAGAACAAAATCTGAAATGTTTGGGGAAATGTTTATCTGGTCACAAAGAACTTGAAAGTCCATCAGAAGCAAAAGTGAAAGCAGCCAGCTGTATAATTTTAAGAGCCATGGCATACAAACCACTCCAGTATTGTAAAGTAATTAGCTTCCAGTTAAATTAATTAATTTTTTAAAAATAGAAGTGAGTATTTTCTAGCTCAAAGACCTTATTTTTCTGTACAAAATAATAGTAAGTCACTTTTTCTTGCCTTACTGGGAAAAAATTGTTTAAAATACATATTTTGGGGGAAAAAAACTTAAATAGTCCTTAAAAAGTTTTAGTACCAGGACTGAGGAAATGTTTGCTTCTACATAACTGCTACTGCTGCTAAGTCACTTCAGTCGTGTCCTACTCTGTGCAACCCCATAGACGGCAGCCACCACGCTCCCCTGTCCCTGGGATTCTCCAGGCAAGAACACTGGAGTGGGTTGCCATCTCCTTCTCCAATGCATGAAAGTGAAAAGTGAAAGGTGAAGTCGCTCAGTCGTGTCTGACTCTTAGCGACCCCATGGACTGCAGCCTACCAGGTTCCTCCATCCATGGGATTTTCCAGGCTTCTACATAAACACCTTTTCAATTTACAAATGACAACAATAGCGCTAGGTATTCATATTTCCAAGAATCATATGTTACTATCATTGCTCTATGTGCAAAATAGTGATACCTCAATCAATGCATCCTCTGAAAACGTGTTGCTTTAGTAGGCACTTTGTTTTAAAAAATCTTCAACAGTCATTTCAAGCCAAACCAGATGTACTCATATATGACAAAAATACCTCTGGACACAGAGTCTTCTTTACTGGCTCACAAAAGGCATAGACACACATTGAAAGTTAACAGTCTCTTAACCTCTCGGTTTCATCATTTTTGTTTACTAAATGGTGCTACTAGTCTTTTGCACAGGCTGCTAAAAAATTAAATGAGATCATATATGTAGGACTTCTTCTTTACTGTGCCTGATATTTATTAGCACTCAAAATAAGTGCCTTTCCTCCCTCAATCAGAATTTACTTTGCTCTCTAACTATAGGTGACATATCTGTCATCAAGAAGAATTTCAGACTCGTGGAGTTATTTCAGGATTTTAGGACTCTCCAAGAAATCATTAAGCCTTCATTCAAATGACCCTTCCCTGGAACCAGAAATATGCAACAGGATCTATTCTAGGAGCTGCTTGGGAATCATAAGGAGGGAAATCATGTATGCCCTTTAACACCAGCTCTTCCAGCCCCTTGGAGCTTGCTTTACTCTCACACTCACCCCTTCTCCTTCTCTGCCTGCCCGTGGGCTGGGAGCCTCCCTCAGGCTCTTTCTTGCATCCATCCATCTTCTTTTACTTTCTACCTTTATTTTTATTCTTAGAGATCTTAGACAGCTTCTTCAAAAATCCAGTGCCCATTCATTCCTCCACTTCCTTTACATCAAAAGCAGCAGCAGATGGTGGGGTGCTATTGACGTATTGTTTGTCTCCATTGGAAATGCGTATCTCTGAGGTCCTAAATTCTGAGGAATGCTTTGCTTCCCACTTACATGGCAGTGAAGCAGCACAGCTTAAGGAGACCCAGGTTTGCTACTCTCTATTAACGTGACCCTGAACAATTTCTTCTCTTCTCCACATCTCTGTTATGTCACTGGTCATATACATTCTGCATGAGCCAAAGAAAGTCATTTTCCTGATGGAAAAGAAAAAGACAAGACAAAAATCAGAAAATGAAACTTTTTGTTTTCAAACATTGTGCTCAATAATACATCCCTCACCCTCATCCTCACCTTAGAGGTTCAAGGTTGAGACTGAATCAGAGATACAATGAGTCTGAGGGATGAGGTATAGTTCAGTGATGTGAAGATGGCTCTGAGTTAGGTGGGGGTACTTGTTACAGCCTTTAATATTTTTAAAACTGGAAGCTTAGTTTTTTAAAAAAGAAGAATAAACCTGTTCTAGATTCCCAGAGTGGCCTTGTGAAAATGGCATGTATCCCGCTGGATTAACAATTGGCTATTTTGAGGATCAAAAGACACAATCCATGGGAGAAAACTTTCTATAATATATATTGTGACCTTGAGGTTTGGTAATGTTTTCTCTCTCCATGTTTTCTGCTCTTTGGGCAAAATCCCTGCAGTTGATAGAGCACTAAGACTTTGGATTGTAATGAACCTTGGGGTCATCTTTTCCAGTCCTTCTCAAATAAGGCCCCATGTGTACACATGCTGGACAAGCAGAAGTGAATGGTACTGCCATGCTTATAAAAAAGAAATTCTCCAGTGATACACATGGGGATTTATGTCCCCTTTTCTCTCAGTGAACTATGAATGGACATATGATCATCTTAAGACATAACTAATTTGTATAAAAACAATAACTTCTGTTCTTCATGATCATAGTATTTAAATTTGGCAATGACCTTTGAAAGTTAACTGCCATTCCTATAAAGTTAAATGTTTCTTTATAAAATTAAATATACCATACTATACAACCCAGTAATCCCACTCCTTTGAATATTCCTGGCAGCTTTATTCATAAAACCCAAGTAGAAGCAGCTCCAATGTCCACCGGCTGAATAATTACATTGTGGTATATAAACGCCAAAGAATCCTACTCAGCAATAGAACGGAATGAATCACTGATATTCAACCACATGAATAAATCTCAAAAGCATCATGCTAAGTAAAAGAAGCCAGACATAAGAGCCTACATACTGTATACATGCATTTCTATGAAATTCTAGAAAAAGTAAATCTATACAGATGGAAATCAGAGCTGTGTTTGGCAGGGGAGGAGAATGGAATTGACTACAAGATACAATGAGAAAGTTTTGGAGACAATTGTGGTGATAGTTATATGATTGTATATTTGTTGAAACTCATTGAATTGTATCCTTTTAAAAAGTGCAACAACTGTATGTAAATTATGCCATCATAAAGCATTTGAAAGAAAAGGTAACCACCAAAGAGATTCTCCTAATTTCAGCCTGATAATTAGCTAATTTAAATGACAATCCATCAACTAAAAGATCATAAATATGATAACTAGAAGTTGAAAGGTGAAAAATATTTGAAATATATTTGAGAAACTGGACAACCTTATCCCTCCCTTTTGACCATTACCATGTTGTTATTATATTACTGGTTAGAATAGATAATAAAACTAAGGCTGACAAATCAAGCCATTACTGTGTCTTTTTAAGATTTTAAACTAATTACAGGTTATTCCCATGTCTGGATCAGTTAAGCCTGTGTATGAAATTTTCATTTTACTGACAGATCACTGCAAAAAACTCCAGTCACCCAAATTGAGCTGAAATGTCCTCTTCCCTTCTCTACTCCCACTAGAAAACTCTGATCACTTTATTTACTAATTAATTCCACATTCTTTCCCCACTTCCAAAGGATCTCAGCAACTTCAGAAATAAATCAGGCAGGGTAATAATGGAGAAAAAAGGTTAAAGCATAAATAAATGCAGGGTGAAGAGCCAAGTAACTAATGGAAAGTTACAAATTTTGCTCTAAGTCTTTTGCTGCTGCTGCTGCCAAGTCACTTCAGTCGTGTCCGACTCTGCAACCCCATAGACGGCAGCCCACCAGGCTCCCCCGTCCCTGGGATTCTCCAGGCAAGAACACTGGAGTGGGTTGCCATTTCCATCTCCAATGCATGAAAGTGAAAAGTGAAAGTGAAGTCGCTCAGTCGTGTTCGACTCCTAGCGACCCCATGGACTGCAGCCAGTGGCCTAAAAAAAGAAAAAACGAATTAATATAACTCAAAATGTCTATTAGATAATGAAAAAAAATAAGTATTAAGGCATACAACACTCTTTCTGATACGAAGATCAAGGTGAAAATTTTCCCATGGAGCCTCTGAAAGGAAATTCTGTGACACCAAGAAACATCTACAAGAGCCCATAGGAGGGACCTATTAACGCTGGTGGTCCAGTGGTTAATATTAATAATCTGCCTTCCAAAGCAGGGGTCACAGGTTTGATCCCTGGTCTGGGAACTAAGATCCTACATGCCTCAGGACATCAAAGCCCACATGCAGCAACTATTGAGCACGTGTACCCTAGGGCCCATGATTAGAAACCAGATGAAGTCACAGCAGTGAGAGGCCTGTGCACTGCAACTAGAGAAAGCCCATGTGTAGCATCAAAAATAAATAAAATTTAAAAAAAAATAGAATCCATAGAATTGATGCTTTCGAACTGTGGTGTTGGAGAAGATTTTTGAGAGTCCCTTGAACAGCAAGGAGCTCAAACCAGTCAATCCTATGGGAAATCAACCCTGAATATTCATTGGAAGGACTGATGCTGAAGCTGAAGCTCCAATACTTTGGCCACCTGATGTGAAGAGTCAACTCACTGGAAAAGACCCTGAGCTGGGAAAGATTGAGGAAAGGAAGAAAAGGGGACAACAGAGGACAAGATATTTGGATGGGATCATTGACTCAACGGACATGAGTTTGAGCAAGCTCCAGGAGATGGTGAACGTCCGGGAAATGTGCTGCAGTCCACGGGGTTGCAAAGAGTCAGACGTGACTACGCAACTGAACAACAACATAGGAAAAGTCACAACAGTGAGTTTTTTTGTGACATCCTTAAAACTATGGGAAAAGTCGAGAAGATAATGCCATTCTAGGAGGGGAACATGGTAGCTGGGGCAGGGGGAAGGTAGCAGGCAAGACTTACTTTTCACCGTACACATATGTTTTTCAGTAGCACACACCTACACACATTGCCAGACAGAGATTAGTACACAGACTGGAGAGGCAAGCCACCTGGTTCAAATCCTAGCTGTACAAATTACTAGCTGCAAAATGTTGGGCAAGCTCTGTGCCTCACCTCTAAAGTAGGGAGTAGAGACTACCTCATCAGATTGCTGGGAAGATTAAATGATTTAATATGTATAAGAAGCTTAGCATCAAGTATGTGTCAGTCATTACTAACAATAAAGCCAAAGTGAAGTTTTGTCAAGGTTGTCCTGTGATGGGCCAAGATATTAGGGCATGTATGAAGTTAAATAATAATCAGATTTTAGCCAGGAATATCAAATTAGAGTATCTAGCAGATATGAAAATCAGCTGCCATGACTGTGGGATTTATATAGCTAACGAGCCTGAATTGTTTGAGTTTTGTTATATGTTTTAAAAGGCAATAGAATAGTAAGCATTGCTGAAAGAAATTAAAGATTTAAGTAAATGAAAAGACATCCTACGTTCATAGATCAGAAGGCTTAATTGTTGTCAATACTCCCCAAATTGAGCCACAAATTCAATGCAGGCTTATCAATATTCCAGCTTCCTTTACTGTAGAAATTAATAAATTGATCCTAAAATTTACATGAAAATGCAAAGATTTCAGAACAACCAAAACAATCTGAAAACAGAATAAAAACAGAGAACTCACCCTTCCCAATTCTAAATGTACTACAAAGCTGCAGAAATCAAGAAACCATGGAACTAGCATTAGGATAGACATATATGTCAATGGAACCGAACTGAGTCCAGAAATAGAACTCTCACACTTACAGTCAAATCATGGCATCTGGTCCCATCACTTCATGGGAAATAGATGGGGAAACAGTGGAAACAGTGTCAGACTTTATTTTTGGGGGCTCCAAAATCACTACAGATGGTGACTGCAGCCATGAAATTAAAAGACACTTACTCCTTGGAAGGAAAGTTATGACCAACCTAGATAGCATATTCAAAAGCAGAGACATTACTTGCCAACAAAGGTCCATCTAATCAAGGCTATGGTTTTTCCAGTGGTCACGTATGGATGTGAGAGTTAGACTGTGAAGAAGGCTGAGCACCGAAGAATTTATGCTTTTGAACTGTGGTGTTGAAGAAGACGCTTGAGAGTCCCTTGGACTGCAAGGAGATCCAACCAGTCCATTCTAAAGGAGATCAGCTCTGGGTGTTCTTTGGAAGGAATGATGCTAAAGCTGAAATTCCAGTACTTTGGCCACCTCATACGAAGAGTTGACTCATTGGAAAAGACTCTGATGCTGGGAGGGATTGGGGGCAGAAGGAGAAGGGGACGACAGAGGATGAGATGGCTGGATGGCATCACCAACTCGATGGACATGAGTCTGAGTGAACTCCGGGAGTTGGTATGGACAAGGAGGCCTGGCATGCTACAATTCATGGGGTCGCAAAGACTTGGACATGACTGAGTGACTGAACTAAACTAAACTGATTTTCAAAAGGTGCCGAGGCAACTCCAAAGAGAAACAATAGTATTTTCCACAGATGGTGCTGGGCCAACTCAATGTTCACACACAGAAGAAAGAAGTTGGACCTCCACTTAAGATCACACACAAAAAATAACTCAGAATGGATTACAGGCCTAAGAATTAAAACTATAAAGCTCTTAGAGGAAAACTTAGGGGTAAATCTTCATGACTTTGGATTAGGCAATGGTTTCTTAGATATGACACCAAAAGCAAAAACAAAAAAGAAAAAAAAAATAAAGTTGATTATGTAGAAATGTAAAACTATTTGCTACAAAATATACTAGCAAGAAAAGTCAACCCATAGAATGGGAGGATATATTTGCAAATTATATACATGTAACATATATCTGAAAAGGACTTGTATCTAGTAAAGACCTCTTTTTTCCCAGATTTTTTAATTGAAATATAGTTAGTTTACAATACTGTGTTAGTTTCCAATGTAGAGCAAAGTGATCCAGTTATTTATATATATATATAGTATACATGTATATACATATGTGTGATTCAGTTTCCTTTTCAGATTCTTTTCCACTATAGATAATTGCAAAGCATTCAGTATAGTTCCCTGTGCTATACAGTAGCTCCTGTTGTTTACCTATTTTATATACAGTAGTATGTATAAGTTGGGCTTCCCTGGTGGCTCAGCTGGTAAAGAATCCTCCTGCAAGTGGGAGACCTGCATTTGATCCCTGGGTTGGGAAGATCCCCTGGAGAAGGGAAAGGCTACCCACACCAGTATTCTGGCCTGGAGAATTCCACGGACTGTACAGTGCATGGGGTTGCAAAGAGTCGGACACGACTGAGTGACTTTCACAGTAGGTAT
This sequence comes from Capra hircus, assembly GCF_001704415.2. Classification (NCBI taxonomy): domain Eukaryota; kingdom Metazoa; phylum Chordata; class Mammalia; order Artiodactyla; family Bovidae; genus Capra; species Capra hircus. The sequence continues at coordinate 118,776,262 of NC_030808.1, read as the reverse complement.
AAGTTAATCCCAAACTCCTATCTTACAAAGAACTCTTACAACTCAAAAGGGTTTCCCTGGTGGCTAAGTAGTAAAGAATCTGCCTGCGAATTCAGGAGACTCAGGTTTGATCCCTTGGTCCGGAAGATCCCCTGGAGAAGTAAACAGCAACTGACTCCAGTATTCTTGCCTGGGAAAACCCTTGGACAGAGGAGCCTGGGGGGCTACAGTCCACAGGGTCAAAAAAGAGTCAGATGTGATTTAGTAACTAAACAAAAACAGTAACTTACAACTCAAAAATAAAAAAAAACAACTCCATTAAAGGATGGGTAAAGGGTTTGAATGGACATTTCTCCAAAGAAGATACTCAAATGGACAATACCACTCCAAACCCATTAGAATAGCCATAATAAAAAAATAAATAAATAACAAGTATTGGCTGAAAAGTAAAGAAATTAGAACTCTCCTACTAGTGGGAATGCAAAATGATACCTACCTATACTTTGGAAAAGTCTAGCAGTTCTTGAAATGTTAAACACAGAGTTACTAACTGATCTAGCAATTCTACTCTTGGTATATATCCAGGAGAAAGAAAAACATATTCACACAAAAGCTGAGAAATAAATGTTCATAGGAGCATTACCCATATAGCTAAAAAACAGAAATTGCTGAAATGCCCATCAACATGTTTATCCATTATATGAATAACTAAAACTGGTATATCCATATAATGAAATATTATTTGGCAATGAAAAGGAATGAAGTACTAATAATGCATGCCATAAGATTGAAGAATCACAAAAACATTTTGCTAAGTGAAGAAGCCAGTTATAAAAGACTACACATAGGCAAATCTCTGACTTCCCTGGTGGCTCAGACGGTAAAGCGTCTGCCTACAATGCGGGAGACCCAGGTTCAATCCCTGGGTCGGGAAGATCTCCTGGAGAAGGAAATGGCAACCCACTCTAGTATTCTTGCCTGCAGAATCCCATGGATGGAGAGGCCTGGTAGGCTACAGTCCATGGGGTCGCAAAGAGCTGGACACAACTGAGTGACTTCACTTCACTTCAGGCAAATCTCTACAGACAAGTCTATAGAAACAGAAGGTAGATTAGTAGCAGTTGACTGAGTGCTGAGGAAAGGGGAAAGAAGGAGGAATGATTGCAAGTGGTTATAGGTTTCCTTCGGGTGATGAAAATATTCTGTACTTAAATTGTGGTGATGTTTATACAACTCTGTGACTATACTAAAAACTAATTGTGTGCTTTTTTTTTTTTTTTCGGTCACACCTCATGGCACATGGGATCTTAGTTCCCAACCAGGGACGTAACCCATGCCGCCTACAGAGTCATAACCACCAAATGCCAGGGAAGCCCCTAATTGTTTACTTTAAATAGCTAGATTTCACAGTATGTGAATTATATCTCCATAAAGATATAATGATACTACTTTAATGGCAAAAGCAAAGAGGAACTAAAGAGCCTCTTGATGAGGGTAAGAGTGGAGAGTGAAAAAATCAGCTTAAAACTCAATATTTTTAAGGGGAAATGGTGGAAGTAGTGACAGATTTCCTTTCCTGGGGCTCCAAAATCACTGTGGGGTGACTGCAGCCATGAAATCAGAAGACAATTGCTTCTTGGCAGGAAAGCTATGACAAACCTAGAAAGTGTGCTAAAAAGTGAAGACATCACTGTGCTGACAAAGGTCCATATAATCAAAGCTATGGTCTTTCCAGTAGTCATGTACGGATGTAAGAGCTGGACCAAAAAGAAGGCTGAGAACCAAGAACTGATGCTTTTGAACTGTGGTCCTGGAGAAGACTGAGTCCCTTGGATAGCAAGGAGATCAAATCAATCAATCTTAAAGGAAATTAACCCTGAATACTCATCGGAAAGACTGATTGTGAAGCTCCAATATTTTGGCCACCTGATGTGAACAGCTCACTCATTAGAAAAGACCTTGATGCTGGAAAAGATGGAAGGAAGAGGGTGACAGAGGATGAGATGGTTGGATGGCATCACTGATTCAATGGACATAAATTTGGGCAAACTAAAAGAGATGGTGAAGGACAGGGAAGCCTGGTATGCTGCAATCCATGGGGTCACAGAGTCAGACATGACTTGGCAATTGAACAACGTAATGTAGCTGGTCACCAAGCTCTTGCAACTTGTGGAGTTGGAACTCCAACTCTTGAGTAAACAATGGACTCCTTTGGGCCTCCAAGAATAATATATGTTGAAACTAAGCTTCCAGTTAGATATGAACAGTGTTGTGGTCACTGGCAACAATTCCAGGTATGGATTTTATGTATTATCAATTAAGGGAAAACTTTTAGGCTGTCAGTTACCTAGTTAGTTCCTGTGTTTGGCCAGATGCAGTATATCTATTCCATGGACTGTCTGTGGGAACTTTTTGTGTCTTAGGACAGCACATTGCCCTTTGCTCTTGATTATATTTCCAGGTCAGTTGTTCCCACCATCAATTAGCATGTGTGCTCAAGGGAATGCAAACTGATTTTGGCATTATCTTAAACAAAACATAATCAGGAAGGTAAGTATCCTGCCAAAAAAAATTACATAATGCATTCCAAGGCCAACTAAAAATTAATTTGGACCAACCATACTGAGTATATGGATTTAGCAAAAGTTTAAATGGTTAATAGTTCTGGGTACTCTTGTAGAATACAGATTTTTTTTTTAACCTCAAATCGTTTTTTAGGAATCAGAAATTCTACAAGTTTAAATTTCACAGAAAAACAATAAACAAATGAAAGTCTCAAACATCTGTCTCGGTACATGTATTAAGGTAGTATTTGCAGGTAGTATCTATCTACTACCTGCAAAGTCTTATAAACCAGAATGTTTGAATACCTACTTGGTCCACAGCCTGGGACATCACCTGAGAGATCCACCCCAAACCACTGAGTCAGAATCTGCATTCAACAAAACCCCCAGGCAATTTGTGGTCACATTAAAATTTGAGATGCTTTGATCTCATAATTCATGAAGCTCAATGTGGAATAGCCTCAGGAAAACTGGTCAGTGGGTCACTATTAGTAATCTCAATTAAGAGAACATGCAAAAATAGATTGTAGCAACCTCAAAACGCCCCTATTTGACTCAATGTGGTAAAAGCTGCAAAGTCTCTGTTTCTGTGACTCTGTTTCATGTAAATGTTTTTCTCATATGAAACACAGGAAAGGAGGCTATGGTGACTGCTTTTACTGAAACACCGAGGGTTGGTGGGGGTGGGGGGGAGTGTGGAGCAGAGAGGAGCTGTTCCTAAGGAAAGCCTGCCAGTTCTAGTCGTCCACAGCGCTTCCTCTAGGCTTTGCCCTCCTGGCCCTAAAACCATACCATGTGTATGAATACTTAGACTTCAAGCAGCAGGTGGTTGAGTGTCATAAGGGTAGGAGGGTTCCTGGGTGAAAGAGGAAAACCTCACTCTCTCGACTCCACCTATCAGTATGGAAAAGAGCAATTCAAACCTGAACGCACCACTCTGTTTTCCCTTTCCCGGTGGATATGTGTGCTGTTATTTCAGTCGTGTCCAACTCTTGGCAACACCGTGGACTGTAGGGTGCGAGGCACCTCTGTCCATGGGCTATTCCAAGCAAGAATACTGGAGTGGGTTGCCATTTCCTCCTTCAAGGGATCTTCCTGGCCCAGGGATTGAACCTGCGTCTCTTAATGTCCTGCTTGGCTGGCGGGTTCTTTACCACTAGCGCCCCTTTCCTCTCCTCAGGTAGGTGCAACTCAACTGTAGCCTTTTATCTTCCTTGCGTGCTTGCTAAGTTGCTTCAGTTATGTCCAACTCTTTGGGATCCTATGGACAGTAGCCCACCAGGCTCCTCTGTCCATGGGATTCTCCAGGTAAGAATACTGGAATGGATTGCCATTTCCTCCTCTAGGGGATCTTCCTGACCCAGGGATTGAATCCTCGTCTCTTTTATCTCCTGCACTGGCAGGAGGGTTCTTTACAACTAGCACCACCTGGGAAGTCTTATCGTCCTTAAAGAGCTCCAACTCTTCTAAACTTGTAGGCTTTGAGTAAGTGGTAACCCACTTACTGCACCTTCTCCCCTCATTTCCACTTCCTTCAAAGAAACTCTAGAATGCCAAGTAATCAGGCGGTTTTCCGAAGTGAATGAGTGGTGTCAATTGCTATGGTCAGGATAGGGGAAAGGATTCAAGAGTCTCCCAGAGATGACATTTAAAATGCTGATTCCTGGGTTCTATTATTCAGATTCTGAATCAGGGGTCTGGACTTAGAACCAAAAATCTGCCTTTTTAACAAGTGTCCCCAAGTGATTCTGATGTAGGTCCAGGCCTACACTTGAATAAACAGTGATATAATTAGTTTGGGCTTCCCAGGTGGTACTAGTGGTAAAGGATCTGCCTGCCAATGCAGGAGACACCAGAGACTGGGGTTCGAATACTGTGTCAGGGAGATTCCCCGGTGTAGGAAATGGCAACCTGCTCCAGTATTCTTGCTTGGAAAATTCCATGGTCAGAGAAGCCTGGTGGGCTACAGCCTACAGGGCTGCAGAGAGTTGGTTTGAGAATAGCAATACCACCTTTACAAATAAATCACCTATTCTAAAGCATCTGTTTGGTTGTTTCAACTGATGTTGTCAACTTCCTGTTTGGTTTCCATTTAGCAGATACTGAGCAACTATTGTTTGCAGCAGAGAAGGCAATGGCACCCCACTCCACCAGTACTCTTGCCTGGAAAATCCCATGGATGGAGGAGCCTGGTAGGCTGCAGTCCATGGGGTCGCTAAGAGTCAGACACGACTGAGCAACTTCACTTTCACTTTTCACTTGCATGCATTGGAGAAGGAAATGGCAACCCGCTCCAGTGTTCTTGCCTGGAGAATCCCAGGGACAGGGGAGCCTGGTGGGCTGCCGTCTATGGGGTCGCACAGAGTCGGACACCACTGAAGCGACTTAGCAGCAGCAGCAGCATTGTTTGCAGAGAATTGTATCAATACTAGCTGCTGCTTTCCTGTGTGACTGGATGGAAGAGATGGGGAGAGAAGGGTATGATCACATTAGAGAACTATTTCTCAACTTCCCAGAAAAATGACAAACTCACCTTTTCATGATTTGTGAAACAGATTATCCTAAAAGACTGTATTACCCAACCCCAGTTAGCATAGTTTACTAACCTTTTGGGCACCAGTGTACCAGAGGTGTCACGGTCTTGCTTGCAAGGTCAGTTCAGTAACAAAACTGCCATGGTTCAAACCCTACTTTCTCCACTTGCATGATACGACCATAGACAACTGACTTTTCTGTGACTCAGCTTCTTCATCTGTAAAGATTATAGAACCTACTGCATTGAGTTAACGTTTGACAATTCAATGAAACACTGAAATATCTAATTGATTCAGAGGACTTTGAGAATCTAACGTACTGAAAATTTATTGTTTTTAGGTTAAGGCCACAAAACCGCTGTGAGAACACTGAGAAATGCTTCCGGAGGGTGATTTGGAATTCCAGGTGAAGAAAGTGCAGTTAAACTTTATGTTTCACACAAGCAATTCAGATGAATTATTCTAACTGGAGTGATCTGGGGTTTTTGTTTTGTAAAGTTCCCTAATCCTTGGCTTCTTTGGGAGTTTGTCCCTGGGATGCCACACTCTGCCGCTAAAGTCCCCCTCCAAATCCCCAGCTCACGGTCTCAGGCAGGTGCCCCGCAGGAGCCGTACCAGGACTAGAGCGGCCGCGGGAGGTGGACGCGGAGCCCAGTCGCTCCGTGGAAAGGCTGGGTGAGGACCGGGGACCCGCAGTCCCGGGGCCGCCTCCCCGCGAGGATGCCGGCGGGCGCGGGGAGCGTGCGCGACCACGTGACGGCCGCTATAAGAGCGCTCCGGGCGGACGCTCGTCTCCCGCCGCGCCTCCTCGCCGGCCGCGCTCGCTCCCCGCGCCCGGCGTCTCCGAGTCACGAACTTGCGGCTGCGGCGGCCGCCCGCGCCCCCGGCTGCACCATGACAGGTACGCGCCGCTCGCCGCTGCCGCAGCGCTTCTCCCCCCACACCCGGCCCTCCGCCCCGGGGGAGCTCCCGGCAGGACGAAGACCGCCGCGAAGTTGCAGGCTGGCCGCAGCCGGGCGTGTCGCTTCCTGCGTCAGCCGCTGCCCCGCCGCCCCGGGGGCCCGAGCGGCCGTCCCGACCCGGAGCGCAGCCGAGGGGCCCCCGCCGGGCAGCGCCTGGGCCCTCCGCCGAAGCCCCCGTTCCTGCTTCCGTCTCCTTGCCCTTCCTCCTGCGCGCACCGTGAAGGGCGGGCGGAGCAGCTGCGGCGGGCTGCGTAGGGGCGGGGAGCCGGCTCCTCGGGGGCGCCCGGCCCGAAGCCCGGAGCGCGGCGGGGTCGCGGGGCGCCGCCCCTACAGCCCGCCGGCTGGAACCTCTGGAAAGGGGCGGCTGCGAGGCGGGCACGCCGGCGGCCCCGGCCCGGCTCCTCGGCCGTCAGTCCCGGCGCTGGCCGCCTCGCCGAGCCTATTTTTAGGCCTTTGGGGCTGGGTTGCGGTAGGCACGAGCCCGGCGAGCGCCCCCGGGAAGCGGGACCCGCGTGGTGGAAAGGCGCCGGCCCACTTGTTGCAGGGTGTCCGGGCCACTCGGCGAGTCTGCCCCCGAGGACCGCAGACCGTGCTGTTGAGTCTAATAGTGGGGTTAGTACAGCCACTGAACTGCGGAAAGATTGCAGAAGTCACCCGGAGCCCGGCCATCTCTGGGAGGGTTTAGCCTCCTCCCCAGCTGTCATTGGTCTTTCCTTTGCTAGGTTTGCCTTGCAAACCTCAGTTCCTAAGGTTGTCCTGCCTCCCTCTTCCTTTGGGAAATCATCCATATCCTTGCTTCCTGAAAGCCTTGAATCCTACTTACCTGTAAACTTTTCTCCTTGATCTCCTGGTGTGTGTATGTGTGCTGAGTGGCTTCAGGCACGTCCTACTCTTTGGGACCCCATAGACTGTAGTCCCTCTTGTCCAGGGGTTCTCCAGGCAAAAATACTGGGGTGGGTTGCCATGCCTTCCTCCATGGTCCTGGAATCAGGACCAGCTTTGAGTTGAAACATCATTCATCATGCCCCAGGTTAAGCGCCCTCGCGGTGGGCTGATTAAAATATTGTTATCTTAAGACGGGTTGAAGAAAGGAGAACAGGCAGAGGTTGATGGATATGTCAAAGGATGGGGGCCCTGTTCTGAGCTTTCCTAGAGTGGCTGTTTGAGAAGCAGATGACCCTGGGGGAGGGCGGGGTGCAGGTAGAAACTCTAGACCTTCTACTACTTAACAGAGAATCCAAGGCTATATGTGAAGGTTGCCCTCAAATCTGCGGCTGGGGAGTGTGCTGGCCCACTGGACAGCCTACAATTTCCTCTTCTCACTGGAATTTGCCCTCAGGCACCACTGGAAAATGGGCAAAGTGAGGAAGAGGAAACCTAAGACAGAATCAGAGTGACTTTGTTACAGTGTCCCAACTGCCTACTTGGGCAACAGTGACCCACGTGAACCCCAGCAGCACTGGATCCTTTGTGTTTGGATGCCCACCAACCTGTTTTAATGTTAAAATCCCTTTCGAGAGGGAATGTGTCCCAGAATCATCCTGGGAAGGACTAAAGAAACCCTAAAGGCTTGGCTGGTGGCCTTGGGAGGGTTGGGCTTGTTCAGGAGGAAGAAAAATTCATATATTTGTAACTAAGTGATTATTGGAGATTGACTTTTGAATGTGCGGGTGTGTGTGAGAGAGAGGGATTCCCTGGTGGCCAGGTGGTAAAGAATCCACCTGCCAAGCAGGAGATGTGAGTTTGATCCCTGGGTCGGGACAGTCCCTGGAGGAGAAAATGGCAACCCACTCCAGTGTTCTTGCCTAAATTATATGAACAGAGGAGCCTGGTGGGCTACAGTCCAGGGGGTCACAAAGAGTCAGATGGGACTGAGCGACTGAGAACAAGCAAGAGTGTGAAAGAGAGGGTTGAGGGGCCCCAGGGTACTGGGTAGGATGTAGTGCTTGCTTCTCCAAGGGAAAGGAGGCAGGTTTGCTAGAGCTTGTGAGGTGGTCCCTAAATCCATTCAACACTGATGGGCCAGTATTCAGATGGAAGCATCAAGGAGGGAAGGCTTCTTGGGGGAAGTGATGTTTAAGAGAGACTCAGAGCGACTCTGGAGAGGTGGTTGGGTGACTGTGGAGTCTTTGCTCCAGGTTGAGGCAAGAGTTGAAAAAGCCTGAGGCTTGGCACATGTGAGCACCAGGATGAAGAATATGGCTTCTGCTTCAGATGCTCTCTGTTGAGGTTGTTGGCTGGATTTGTTCTTGACTGAGAATACTGTCTATGATAGCTTGTAGGACAAACAGAAAATGCACCTCTTGATCTCTTCTCTGCTACCTGGTAATTGCCCTCTGGGTGTTAAGCTACTGTGTAGTCTGAGAATTTAGCATGTCTGGACTTTAAATTAGATTTAATTTGTATAGCCTCTTGAAGGTTGCCAGTGATCTCCTGCTAAAGAATGGTACTGAGACACTCTTAAAGTGGTCACTGGGTTCTCTCTTCCATCCCCCATCCCCCCAAGAGGCTGTTCCTTTATTAATCGAGCAGGTTGATCATAGAGGAGTTGATTTTGCCCACGTATTGGTTGACCAGGGTCCTGGGGTCATGTTTTCTAGTTAGACTGATGTAATGAATACCTTCTGTTTTCCTTGTTTTAAGATCAGGCCTTTGTGACACTGACCACAAACGATTCCTATGCCAAAGGAGCCCTGGTCCTGGGCTTGTCTCTGAAACAGCACAGGACCACGAGGAAGCTGGTCGTACTCGTCACCCCACAGGTCTCGGACTCCATGAGGTGAGGACCTTGCTGCCGGGCTGTTGGCTGGGCTCTGACATCCCCTCCCCTGTTTCTGGCATCAGTGGACCTTAAGGCCAGACCCTTTCCAGAGGTTGAGTGCTGGTGGAGAACGATGAGAGCTGCTGAGTGAAGGATTCCTGGGTCTGAAACCTCGTGCTGGCTCTTGGGAGATGTTCCAGCCATGCTCCATTTGGGAGGTGGAGTTCTGGCCCTTGTGCTTACTGATCCCAACCAGGAGTTGGGCTCTCTCGTAGGCAGGTCCTCTCCGGGTGATCCAAGTGAGTGACTCAGTCCAGCCGTTCCCTCTGTGTCCTCCTGCTTCACCTGCATACCTTTCCGCCAAAGGGAGCAGGGGCTATTGTTCCTGTTTCCAGCCAAGCAAACCTCCCTTGCCTTTGAAAGAAAGTAGCAGTTTTCTCCCGGAGAAGGCAGTGGCACCCAACTCCAGTACTCTTGCCTGGAAAATCACATGGATGGAGGAGCCTGGTAGGCTGTAGTCCATGGGGTTGCTAAGAGTCGGACACGGCTGAGCGACTTCCCTTTCACTTTTCACTTTCTTGCATTGGAGAAGGAAATGGCAACCCACTCCAGTGTTCTTGCCCAGAGAATCCCAGGGACAGGGGAGCCTGGTAGGCTGCCGTCTATGGGGTCGCACAGAGTCGGACACGACTGAAGGGACTTAGCAGCAGCAGCAGTTTTCTCCACCACATCTGACATTAGTAACCTAATGATCTTTACTTAAAATTCAGTAGACGAGATATTTTCCAAAGGTCTTTCTGAATTAGGGGTTCTGCTAGGAGAGACCCTGAAGGGTACACACTGCTTGTTAATTGGGTTAGTTCATGTTACTTTTTTGGAATTAAATTTTGAAGTGTCTGAATCAACTGCCTTGATCCTCATGCTAACTTATTTAAGAGTATCTTGCCACACTAGCACCTCTGTATTGCGTTTATTTTTGCGTTCTTTTATCCCTTTTGAAGTTGAAAATGCCCCTTTTGTGACTCTTTTCAAAAAATGTAAGCACATGCCAAGGACCCCTGAAAAAGAGGCATTATATATGCATACATATATCTCACACAGTCTTGTTCCTAAAGGGTAATTTAGGAAAACCAAATTACCCCCAAACTGTCTCCTATGTGTATGTCCTAATCTGTAATCACTTTAGTGAGGATACTGTAAGAAAGTGGATGTAGTCTTGGAAACCAAGAAACCAAGACCCCTTTCCTGTGGTAAGTGGTACACCAACCATTTCTTTCAAAGAAATCAAGTTTACAGTGTGAACTGGAACATATTTTTGTACAGCTTTGGAGATTACTAGTACAATATCAGTTTTGTTCTCCGTGCTTAATATTGTTATAAACTTTCAGTGATGATCTGTCTTTATCCTGTGTTTTTTCTTGTGCTGAATTTAGTGTCTCACCTAAGAAGTACACCCCCACTTCTCTCACCTCTGGCTTGCTTTCTAAAGTAAGTCTTTAGTTAATTTTGGGCAGAGAGAAGTGTTGTACCTCACAAATAAAAGTGAGTCTCTCATGCCAGGGGTGCTAAGCATATAATAAATGCTGGTTATATTCGATGCAAAAGAATGGAAACCGAGTAATTGAGTCACTCAGCTTCTTTTATGACACACAGCTTCAGGCAGTTGTCAACTGCGTTAGCAAAAATTATTAATTAATTGTAGGCTTCAGTGCAGATATTGTATGCCTTAACTCAGCATCACTTGGAAATGTATTCAGTGGTCAGCAAGAATCAGTTCTAATAAAATATTATCATTAAAGACATCGGCTGTTGAAAAGATGTCTGACCAAACATTAGTTACATTTTTACAGGCTGTTTCACAATTTGCCTTGTAGTCAGTGGTACAATAAAACATACAGAACTTCTTCTATGATAGTGTTTAAGACAAGTAGTTCATCCTCACCATAAGCCTTAGCATTTTAGTGAAGTTAACTGCACATGCAAATTAGAAGTTTGTGCTGAAGTCAATTAGGACATACTTAAGAGACTGTAACATACCAAAGTAATAGATTGCTGTAGTTATCAATAAGCTAATAAGAATGCAGTCTTATGTTATATGGGTCACTTGTTCTGAAGAGATGCTAAGAGCTGTTTTCTGGATTTTATTTTGACAGGAAAACTTTAGAGACAGTCTTTGATGAAGTCATTGTGGTAGATGTCCTGGACAGTGGTGATTCTGCACATCTAACCTTAATGAAGAGGCCTGAGTTGGGTGTCACGTTGACTAAACTCCACTGCTGGTCACTTACACAGTATTCAAAATGTGTATTCATGGATGCAGATACTCTGGTGAGTGTGACTTTGATGGCTGGAGAGATGGATATAGTAACTGAAACCAGTTAGGCATGTGAAGAATGCCGTCAGGACTTGACAGTAAAGTTCAGATAAAACCGCTGTTGTGAAAAGTGTCAGGTGTTGAAGGAGAGTAGGACCAGGCTGCCTCACAGGTGTCATCTGAAGAGTTAAAGACCAGCAACAGATTGCGTCTTGTTTGTTGGATAACTTAAGGAGAACTTAGGAAGGGTTATGCTATAGAAGAACAGTTCTGAAATGCTTTCCCTTCTCCCCAACCCCTTGCCCTTGAATCAGGTCCTAGCCAATATTGACGATCTTTTTGAGAGAGAAGAATTGTCGGCGGCACCAGACCCAGGGTGGCCTGACTGCTTCAATTCTGGAGTCTTTGTTTATCAACCTTCAGTCGAAACGTACAATCAGCTGTTGCATCTTGCTTCCGAGCAAGGTAGCTTTGATGGTACGTATCTGTTTTCCTTGTATCAGATAAGCTGTGAATAACTTCTAGGGGCTGCTCTTCTCAGGGAGTTGCTACGTTTCCTTGTGTCTATACATGTGATATGACGAGCATTTTAAGTCGTGTTGTTCTGGGAAATAGTGCGTTTTGTGTGTGTGTATGCATCTTTTTCCTATAGGTACCTACGCTGTTTTACAGACTTGCCATTCATTGATCTTCCTGTGTCTAAATTGGAGTATGGTTAAAGCAGCCATGATTATTCAGGAATTCAAAAGACTACTAAACAAATGAAAGAGTTTAACAGCTGTCTTAAGCCTGAGTAAACTGAAGTGCAAGAACAGGAGGACCCAGAATTGTCTCCGTGGAAATCTGAGGGATAAATTTAGGCTCTCATTCTCAGAACATAGGCTCTGTGAGTAATCTTTGTCTCCAGATTTTCACTGTCTCTACGGCAGTGCATCAGATAGAGTGGTATCTGCAAAGCTAAAGCATAGAACCTTGGCAGTCACCATCCATTTTCCGTAAGGCGTATGTGTATCTATCTATAGTTGTCAATATATGTTTATATAGAAAGCTTATGACTGTGATTTAGAGCCTCAGATCCTTTGGAGAATTTTGGTTAAATTAATTAGTTAGGTATACTTCTATTTTAGGCCAGTCTCTAAAATAATAAATAATAACTCACTTTTGTTTTTAACAGCACAAACCACAAAACTAGGAGTTAGTATGCAAAAGCAGCTTTTTTGAAAATAAATGTTGATGGATCCTTTGAATTGAGAAAAGACCCAGTTGTATCTAGGTAGAAGGATTTGTACAAGGAGACCCCCTCTCAGCAGTGACTCTCTGTCAGATTCTTGACACTGTGGCAGAAGCTAGGGCCAGGAACATGGGGATAGGCCAGAGCCCTGAGCAGACCCCAGGCCCTACTTTCCACTCCAGGAGCAGGTATGAGATTTGCAGTGAGTAGATCTTTTGACACCAGCAGGAATGACCATCCTCAACTGACATAAAGTTCAGCCCTGGATGCAGATATGGGGGTTCATCTCCATTAACTAGTTGTAAAGTTAAAAATCACAATTTCAAGTTTAAAGTTTTTGAATTAAAAGTACATTTAGAAGTTCATGGGATTGCTGAATATAAGAGATTGGAATTTAAAACATTTTTGTGTGTGTTAGTCACTCAGTCATGTCCAACTCTTTGTGACCCGAGGAACCTTAGCCTGCCAGGCTCGTCTGTCCATGGAATTCTCCAAGCAAGAACACTGGAGTGGGTAGCCATTCCTTTTTCCAGAGGATCTTCCTGATCCAGGGATTGAACCCAGGTCTCCTGCATTGCAGACAGATTCTTTACCTTCCCCGCCAGGGAAGCCCAAAACATTTTTAGTTACATATAAAATTGAAATTGGGTTTTTGTTGTTGCTGTTCACAGAAATTGAATTGTTTAGTCGTTTGAGGATTTGGAGCAGCAGCTATTTGAAATGTCACTGAAAAGGAAGGAGAAATTTAAATCTCAGTCTTGTTTCACTATTTGACTAGTTTATATTCTATACCAGTAGTGCTAAACCTGGGATGATTTGGCCCCACCCCCTGGGGACTTTGGCAATGGAGACATTTTTAGTTGTCCCAAGTGAATGGGGAGACAGGACTGTCATCTAGTGAGTAGAAACCAGGGATGCGGCTAAACATCCTCCAACGCACGCCCCCACACCAAAGAATCATCCTGCTCAAGAGGTCAGTAGTGCCAAGGCTGAGAAATTCTGCTCAATGCCAAGTCATTATGTGCCCTTAAAACAGTGAGCAAAAGTATCTGAGCCGTAATAAGTGGCAGCCTCCGACAGGAAGTGCATTCTTACTTTAAGCAACCTTAAGTGAGAAGTAATGCGTTGAGTGCTCACTGTGGTTATGGCCAAATGTAACTTCTTCACTTCACTGACTTATTTTGTAGCTCCTGCTATTTTCCTTTCATATAAGGAATGAAAGTTATATTGGCATTTGAGTTCAAAACATGTATTTCTCTTGCACACACAAAAATAGTTACCTTTGCACAGAGGAAGATAGAGTATTTTTAGCCAAAGTCCACTGTTTGTCTTAACCTTTGCGTCAGATTGTGGCTTTCTTCACCTCCTCTCATTAAGTTTAAAGGAAGTAGCATAATCCTGCCAGAAATTTCATATAAATTCTCAGATCTAGTAAGTGAGTCGCATGCTACAGTAGATCTAGCTGCCTAAAATGCACGTGATTATAATTGCATAAAGAGAATCCACTTTCTAATTCTGAAGAACACTAGATTCTGTTGTTGCAAGATGAAAGTTTGGATGCTAAACAGTGTGCCGTGATAAACTACTGGGTTACAATTTCAGAATATAAAATGGTTTCATTAGCTGGTAGAAACCAACCTGGATCATGTATTTTTTCTGGAACCAAGAGGTACTAAAGGAATTGATGGTCCGTTGTTAAGAAGCAAGAACGTGTAAAGAGGGCTCAACTAGAAAGCACTTTCTGCTTTTTTCAGCTAGAATCTGAAACCGCAGGAGATTCTCTCTGTGCCTGGGAGCACATTCATTATTCAGCAGCAGGGTTTCCAGGAGCTGGCCTTTCTGGAGGGTGCTCCATTTACTGGCTCGTTGGTGGCAAAGGATTTGAATTTTTTCTGTGACTCGTAGAAATACCTAGTTGAAAGAGTTGAAAATTCAACTATGTAGATAGGAGCTTGTGGTTCTTCTTTTTTTAAGTGTCATTTATTTATTTATATTTTTGACTGTGTTAGGCCTTCACTGCTGCGTGGGCTTCTCTCTAGTTGTGAAGAGAGGGGGCTGCTCTCTGGTTGTGGTGAGAGGACGTCTCATTGCAGTGGATTGCAGTGGCTTTTCCTATTACCGAGCACAGGCGTCAGTAGTTGTGGTTCCTGGGCTTAGCTGAACCGAGGAACTGATGTCAGGCTCTCACTGCAGGCCCTGTCTTGTTTAGATGTCATGCCACAGGCTCTGAAGACGAGCACTTTCAGGCATTTCCTTTCACCTTACCATACATTTTCTAATACTCACAGCTATCTCCCCCAACCCCCAGCCCCCAGGTATACTGAACAGGGGTCTTCAGTCCCAGCGTTTTTACACTGATGCTAAAGAAAACCTGTTTGCAGATGACTATATCTCTGAATGTCTTGCAAGTTCTGCTTAATCTCCTCATACGTTCAACAAAAATTGATGGGGCCTGATGTCCACTGACAAGCCACGCGGGCTGCTGATGGCTGAGTATTTGCAGCTGCTTCTGCAGCCCTTCTAATGTGAAAGAATGTGGCTGTCAAGGCTTCTAATCACCAGTCCTCTAATCACACTGCACCCTTGCCTCTGACCACGAGGATATTCCTAATATGGCAAATCATGCTAGAGGCCTTGACATCTCTTTTCTTCCCCAGTGTCTATAGAGTGTTAGAAATTTCGAACTAGTGACTTCACACCTAATTCATGGCTGGCGTTTAATTTCCCACAATTAAGTGTCTAACTTCCTATGCTGTTAATATTTGTGGACTGTCTTGCACTTACTTCATAACCAACATTACATGTTTTCTGAAGAGTTGTACCATAACTGTTGCAAAACACGCATACAGTAACATTTTATAGACTCTGATAAGATAAGGTCAACTTCAGGACTTAACAGTGAGAAGGAAGAGAGGTGATGATTTCGTAGATACTAGTCAGCAGTTTTATCTCCACACATGAGAGTACAGTAAGGCTGATTCACTTGACTCTTCATTTGATTAAATTAATCTGGATGCAAGTTGAGATTTTTATTTCCTTTCCTCTCATGACTCCAGAGTATCCTAAATTAAGGATGCCTATACAGTTGAAATGGTTGGATGGCATCACTGACTCTATGGACATTAGTTTGAGTAAGCTCCGGGAGTTTGTGATAGACAGGGAATCCTAGCGAGCTGCAGTCCATGGGGTCACAAAGAGTTGGACACAACTGAGCAACTGAATTGAACTGATACAGTTGAAACGTTTAGTGCTTGACAGTTGCTATATATTCAATTTCGTTTCCATGTATTACCTTCAAAAACCTAAGTGAAAAATTAGAATTCATATTTTCCAATTTCAAGTATCCATCTTTTAAAAAAATGGAATTCATTAGTGTAATCTAAATACCCTAAACTTTTTTTAAAGTCATGAAATTTTGGTCTGTAGTTGAATTAAAAAATAGAACAGAGTAAATTGGTGTAGAATGTTAGGTATGGTTTTGCTTCAACAGAATCTAAAATCTGCTGTGAGTTCATTAAACTGTGTGTTCCCTATGCTGATTTTAAGGGGCCACTGAGACCCTTAAACTGAAATTTTTTTCTGTGCTTAGAAATGTAAACTGGGAGAATACGACGAAGTTTTTAAATAATTTTAAAAGAATTGGTTCTAAATTTTAAAGTGTAAAATTGACTCCAGTGCTACCTTCTCTAACCTTTGCGATTAGTTTGGATTCAAGCTGTCCAAAACAGGAGTGAAGGAGAGAGGTATTCCCAGATAGTACTTGTCTTCTGTAAACCAGAGATGCTCAGAAGTTCAGATGTGCCTCACCTGGTCCCCTGATGTGAAAGGTTCCACTTTGACAGGTGCTCATGGTAGGCTTTCCCCAGTTGCCCACAGACTAGGCTACTTGTGGCTATATAGGCCTTAAGCTGTGTTGTCAGTTGCTTTGAAAATTACCCTGTTCTCTTGTGTTTATATCATTCAGTAATTAAATTTTAATTGATAGTTTGGGTACTATCTTGAATAAAGATGAAAAGCAAAAGTCATATCATGTAGCAAAATAAATGAGTACACACAATTTTTAAGAGCTATTTTTATCGCACTGTACCTACCCATGAGTATTTTTTTTTTTAACTTAGCCATCTGTTTCTAGCCTTGTAACCAGCAGAGATCATGAACTCTTGAGAAATAGAGACGGAAGGAAGAACTAAAGTGTTCATGTGTGCAGGCTCTTAGGGGGGTCATTTTACTTCTTTTTCTTCCTTAACAGTTTTGTGAAGTAGTCATTTATTTATTCATTAATATATTAGTTCAGGAGATACTTATTGAAGGCCTGCTATATGGCGTGCTGGGCACCGGCATGGATCCAGTTTGGACAGCCGCTTGCCAGACAGTCTGGCAAGGTCTGAAGCAGACAGTCTTTCTTGACGCTGTGGCTGGGTTGTATGAGTATAGTTTTATGTCTTCTCTTCCAGTGGATCATCACATGCTGCAACATTCGTGAAAATATATCCTGGGAATGGAACAGGATGGAGGAAAATATTACTCTGACTCTATTACAGATTAATTACTTAAAATTCATTGCCCTGACTAGAGAAAGCAGTTGATATATTCCTCATTTTAGAAATGAGGATACTTAAGTCTTCTATCTCTGCAGCTACTGTTTTTCCCCTCTAAACCGTAATGTCTAGAAATATTTTTTTGATTGTTAAAATAGTGGATGTGTTTTATTTTATTAATGAGATATGGTTGATTTATAATATATGTAAGTTTCGGGTGTACAACATAGTGATTCACCATTTTTAAAGGTTACACTCCTCTCATAGTTATTACTAAATATTGGCCATATTCCTTGTGCTGGACAGTCTATCCATGTCGCTTATTTTATACATAGCAGTCGGTACCTCTTAACCCCCTGACCCCTATCTTGTCTCCACTTCCCTTTCCCCACTGGCAACCGTTAGTTTGTTTTCTGTGTCTATAAGTTACTTTGTCTTTTTTAATCAGCAGCACAGTTGATAGTCTCGAATTGTTTCATGGGTTTAGAAGTATTTTTGCAAATGATTAATTTTGTCTTCATTTCTGTAATCCATTCCTATAGTATTGAAAAAAAATCATTTGAGCTCCTCATCTGGGGAAGATACTAAGTTTAAGGGCTAGGAATAGATAAGTAAATAAAAGCTTGTACACTGTATATTTTATGAGACCTTACATTTAACACCTAATTACACAATTAATTATGTAATCATGAATCTGATAAATTCAGAGTGCTAAAAGAATCTAGACTTAGGAGGAGCTGCCTTAAATTGAGACAGTGAAATTTAAACCACAAATAAGTGTTCCCTTGCACCCGTGTAATTATTTAATAGCTTGATTATTTAAAATACTTTTTAAAGTGAGAAAAGCTGAACATGAAATGGTAAAATAAATCGATCGTTCTTGGTTTAAATGGATTGAGGCCGGCGAGATGCAGTGATGCTAAGACCAAAACTCAAAGTACCTGGATTCCCATGAGCCACCTGGGTTAATCCTTCGTAAACCTGATGGAAATATCCCCAAGAGCTGGAATACTCACAAACAGTAACTTAGTACCTTTGGCATGCTCTCTGTAGACAAGAGTGATAACACCTGCTGAGCATGTTATAGGAATTCAGTGTTAAGGACTGAGTCACATTTTCATTTCAGCATTTGTCTATCTCTCGCTTATGTTGTTCAGTCACTAAGTCGTGTCCAGCTCTTTGCGACCCCGTGGACTGTTGCCTGCCAGGCTTCTGTGTCCATGAGATTTTCCAGGCAAGAATACTGGAGTGGGCTGCCATTTCCTTCTCCAGGGAATCTTCCTGACCCAGGGATCAAACCTGCATCTCTTGTGGATTCTTTACCACTGAGCCACCAGGGGAGCCCATCCCTCTCCTATAATAGTAACCATATTTTGCTTTTAATTGTTTGCTTGGTTTATGCTCTTCTATTCCCTGATTAGGCTGAAAACCATCTGAAAGCTGGAACCGATTTTAGTCATCATTCTAGAATACCTATATGTAATTTATATAACCTCAGACATTTTCTATAGAAATGACATTTCTGAGAGTGACATTCTCTGATATAATAAAATTTAAAAAGGGTCATTCTCTAAAAGACCCTGCTGCTGCTGCTAAGTCACTTCAATCGTGTCCAACTCTGTGTGACCCCAGAGACGGCAGCCCACCAGGCTCCCCGGTCCCTGGATTCTCCAGGCAAGAACACTGGAGTGGGTTGCCATTTCCTTCTCCAATGCAGGAAAGTGAAAAGTGAAAGTGAAGTTGCTCAGTCGTGTCCGACTCTTCGAAACGCCATGAACTGCAGCCTGCCAGGCTCCTCCATCCGTGTGATTTTCCAGGCAAGAGTACTGGAGTGGGCTAAAAGACCCTAGACCAGTGCTTCTCAGATTTTAATATGCAAACAAAGCATCTAAGGATTCAAATGAGCATTCTGATTCTGTGGGATTGGGGACTTACTATTCCACAGTTCTGTCAAACTCTGAGGTGGAGAGATCTCTACTTCTGGATCCTTGTGTTGAGCAACATGGTTCTAGGGTAACGTTTCCTTGGGGCTGAGAAATTCAGGTTCATGTTTAAACCAAAATTCATTCTACTCTGCCCTGCTATTCTTAGTAGGCAAGCCAGCTGCCAACAAACTATGGGAAAGCACACACAATACTTAAACACTGAATAGTGCACACATTAGAAAACATAACAGCATGCAATTCCATTTCTGTCTCATACAATAATGGACACAGTTTCTGATAAGTGCTGTGATACGCTCATGTTTATCAGGTTCCTGACTCTGGTCAAAAGACCTGGAAATACTGAGTGGTTGTAACGTTATCACTAGCACTTGGCCAGCCTGGGGGAAGGAAGATACAGAATTCTGATGTTTGCTTTTGTTGCAGAACAGGTGCCATGCGTCTCTTGTTCCATTTCCTTTCTGTCTGTCTCTCACCTGTGTCACCACACCCATGCTTGCTGGATCACAGCTGCTGGCGTGTCTGCTAATCATGCTTGTTGGTTCTGAGCTGATTGAGATGAACAGTGTCTTAACCTGTCAAAAGAAATAAAGTTGCCTCTGGAAGCCTGACTAGAATGTACTGGACAAAAGTCCTGAGGTTTTCGTTGGGAAAATTCAGCAGCCTTCATTACATCCTTGTATGTCTTGTAGCACAGACCTGCTTAGATTTGCATTCTGCTTTAAAGTGTGCTCGAGTTTAGGGACTTCCAATGAAAGGATATTGATAGCACCAAACACAGATTTTTCTAGTGAAACTAAAACATAGCTTTGCATGATCTTGACATGTACAATTGTATATTTGGGAGAAGATGGTTTTTGTTGTGTTGTGTTAGTCACTCAGTCGTGCCCGACTCTTCACGACCTCATGGACTGCAGCCCTCCAGGCCCCTCTGTCCATGAGATTTTCCAGGCAAGGATACTGGAGTGGGTTGCCAGATGACTGAATTAAAAAATTATATAAGAAGCCATAGACTTCTAGGTGGTGTTTAATTCTCTTTTTAATCCACCACTTTTGACTGAAGGGTCACCCTTCATAGTACATAATGAAGTCAGTGGCCATGGAAGTCTCATGGTCTGTATGTTCTGTGCCCTGAGAGATAGGGCGCTTGTTGAGGGTGTAAGGACTAACCAGTTGAATGAGTACCATTGATTCACACGTTTGCTGCCCTGCCTCTTCCACTTCTTGCTTGTTTCCTGTTCTAGCAGTGCTTCTCAGCCCTGCCATGGCACATAGCTGAGGGACTGATGGTGTTTGGAGGGTACCTGAGAGTGAGCGGAAGCGGCCTTTTGTGGCTGGAGGCAGCTGGCCAGGGGCTCTGAGGAATCAACAGAACTCTCGACTCCTGTTTCCCAGGCTCGCGCTGTCAGACTGGGGAGTCCTGCTTTATGCTTAACTCTTCTGACCTTCATGGAATCGGATTTCTTGTCTGCATTACAGTGTCATCAGTAGTCATTTTAAGTGGAATTGCTTAATTTTAAAAGAAAAATCTTAAAATGTGGCAGGAAAAAGCAAGTAGTAGAAAAAGATACGTAGTATGATGCCTAGTTTTATAAAGTTCAAAAACAAGTGAAAATACATATATTGTCTGGAGATAACACACACATGTGCTAAAGGAAATCAAGATAATTACAAACAAATTTCATAATAAATAGTTCCTTCTGAAGTTGGGGGCAGTGAAATTGGGTAAGGGAACCCCCACAGATAATTTAAACAGTGTTGGTAATGTAAGAGTTTTTCAGTTGGATATTGGGTATATTTAGTGTTGTTGTATGCTTTATAACATACACATATATTTTTCTTTTGATATATTTCATACTGAAAATAAGTGAAAAATGGAAAGAAAAGGTCTTGGCACAATTCTCATTCTTTCCCAAATTGTATTATTAATATGCTAGAATTACCAAAATAATGTGACAATATTAAGGAAAAGTTGGAGTGAGGGAACATCGGTAACACCAATCCCCTCACACTACTACTGTTGTTGAATTTATTATCTTCTGGTAGCAATGTGTATGTTCTTGGGGCTTCCTCAGTGGTAAAGAATCTGCCTGCCAATACAGGAGACCCAGGAGATGAGGGTTCGATCCCCGGGTTGGGAAAATCCCCCAGAAAAGGAAATGGCAACCCACTCCAGTATTCTTGCCTGGAGAATTCCATGGACAGAGGAGCCTGACAGGCTACAGTCCATGGGGTCACAGAGAGTCTTACACAACTGAGCACACACACACACACGTATGTTCTTAGTTATAATGTGTCATTGTATTTTTTTTGTATATTTTTATATTATGCAGTATATTGATGGTCTTTATAACCACTGGTTTTAATGGCTGAATAATGTTCAGGGAGTGGTTAGTATCACAGTATACTAACCACTCTTCTATGGTGGAATATTCAAGTTGTTTCAGCTTTTCTGCCATTAATGTCCTTCTTCATGGTTCTTTTGTTCATTCTACAAATAACTTACCCATGTGTAAGGCATTCTGCTAGCTGCTAGAATTACAGTGATAAGCAGAAAGAGCCATAATCTCTGTCCTTGTGGAATCTAGAACCTAATGACTAACAGTTCAAATGCATTTTGCATTTTAGCCACATTAATCTTTGAACTTTAAAAAAACTTTTTTGAGTGAATTGTAGATTTACATGCAGCTTAAAAAAATGTATAGAGAGACCCCATATACACTTCATTCATGCTGTTTCCCCCAGTGGTAACATCTTATGTAATTGTAATTCTGCAACAGGAATTGATGCATTGACACAGTCCACCAACCTTGATTCTCTGTTGAGCTACTTGTCCCTTAAGTAATGGGGGCCTGTCAGAACTTTCTGATACAGAGAGATTGCTCCATGTGAGGTCACTCCAGACAGTTGCTCAATGATGCCTTTGATCCATAGAGTTGATCGAAGGCATTTGGAAAGGATGGGACACACAGAGGATAGGTAAGGTACATTTGGACTTTAAGCCTAATGCCCTGATCTTACTACTGAGCTCTGAATATTAAATACATCTCCAGATCTTTAAAGTCTTTTTCAGAACCAAGAAAAATCAAATAATAATGACAGCCAACTTGGGTATGTTTAGAAAGGAAACTATGTCTTAGTGCAAAGTGAACCAGGGAGGGAAGTAACTGTGCGGTTTACCAGCCTTGCACTTTGAAAGAGCAGGATTCTCCTTGCCTGTCACCCTCCCTCCCTCCTAAGCACGGATACACACACCTGTGAACACCTGCACACCTGAGCTGCTGTTCTGATTCATGGGAGACTCTGGTTCTGGGTGTTTCTTAGGCTCATGAGCCTAAGGTGAGATGCACATGGGCTATGTGGTTGAATGTATTTCGAAGTGGCTTAGTGACTGGTTACTTGTGTGTTTATGATTTAGGTCTTGTTCTTAGCTGTTGAGATTTTTATTGTTTTCTTTTAAATGAGTGGCATGGTCCTCACTATCTAAGAAAAGTGTGAGGTCCAGGAACCCCAAGGGTCTGAGCAATCATTGTGCTAAGTGTTTGTGGCTGCTGTTGACATTAGCCCAGTGAGAACTGACCTGCCTGGAGGTGTGGTTGGTGGCAGAAGGGTGCACCAGGGTGACATGGCCTGCTGTCCATCACTCTTCCATCAATGCTGGGGGCTTCAGAAGTAATTCTACTATCCCAGTTTGCTCTTTTTTGCTTTTGACTTTTTCTGTACCATTTCTCTTTCTTTAAAAAAAAAATTTGCTATCTGACCTTTAAAAATATTGTTATTTATTTGTTCATTTGTTTATTTTTGGCTGTGCTGCGTCCTTTTGCTGTGTGGGCTACTCTCCAGTTGTGATGTGTGGGCTGCTCATTGTGGTGGCTTCTCTTGTTGCAGGGCATGGGCTCTGGGGTGTTCAGACTTCAGTAGTCATGGCTCCCAGATTCTAGAGCACAGGCTTAGTAGTTGCACAAGCTTAGTTACTCCCCAGCATATGGGATCTTCCTGGATCAGGGTTGGAACCCGTGTCCCCAGCATTGGCAGGTGGATTTTTTTTGTTTAATCACTGAGCCACCAGAGAAACCCTGTCCCATTGCTCTTTAACCTAAAGTCTAAAATCTTTAACCGAGAACAGTCTAAAGTCCAAGCCTGGGGTGGTCTAGTTGTTGCCTACCTCTTGGAGACCCACCTGGTGCCAGGTGGCCCCCGCCCTCCTCTGCAGTGCACTTAGCCAGGCCGCCTTCCAGGTCTTCTTCCCATAGCTGCACGTTTTGCCCTCCTCGGGTCTGTGGTGCTGTGTGTTCTGCCCACCTTCTCTCCAGCAGCAGTTGTCAGCCCACCTGTGCATCCCTCGTACACCTGTGTATGTAGGCGGTTCTGGCTGGCATACAGCCTCCGCCTGGAGGCCTTCCACAGCCTGTCAGCCCAAGTCTCAAGCCACTGCCACTTGCCTCATAGCACTCAGAACTTTCCTCACTGCCCTCATCCCCATTTGTGATGGTGTGGATTCTTGATTTGCTGATAGTGGTGCTTCCCACCCTACCCAGACTGTCCTAGAGATGATGGCCCTGTCTCTGCTTACAGTTGATTCTCTAGTGCCTGGACTGGTGTCTGGCACATAGTAGCTTCTCAGTCAGTATTTGCTCAATTAATGAATTAGCTCAGGGAGATGACTACCCTCTAAAATGTACTTCGGAAGCCTGACATAGAATTTATTATTTTAAAAATGGAATTAGTGGGAATTTCCTGGCAGTCCAGGGGTTAGGACTCTGGGCTCTCACTTCTGAGGGCCTGGGTTCAATCCCTGGTCGGGGAACTAAAATCCCACCAGCCTTGAAGCACAGCCAGGAAAAAAAAAAAAAAAAAACAACAGAATTAGTACCTGTTTGTAAAGGTCCAGTTATATATTCCTGTAAAATTATTGACCTGTCCTTGAAGTCCGTGACTGTAATTTGTTTGTTTCTTTCAGGCGGGGACCAGGGTTTACTGAACACGTTTTTTAGCAGCTGGGCAACAACAGATATCAGAAAACACCTGCCATTTATTTATAACCTAAGCAGCATTTCTATATACTCCTACCTCCCAGCATTTAAAGCGTAAGTGCAAAGGGTTTAACTGTGGTGTGGGATGGTGAGGGCACGGGGTGTGGTTCACATTTGGGGTGGGGGGTGCCTCAGTGTCATTCTTGGGGCAAAAACAGGTGGAGACTTTGAGGAAAGTCCTTTCTCTCGTAAGAAACTTGGCTGTGATGGGGAGGGGCCTTGCTGGTATTCATCACTTTACGTTTGGAGGAACCCAGAGGGCACTTTGCTGTCCGTGGGAAAAGGTTCCCATTGGTTCCTGGGATGCCAGGGCCTCTGATGAATCATCTGTCTGTCATGGTCAAGAACACTTCTGCCTTGTACAAGCTGTTGAGCCTCAGCTCTCTAAAATGAGTGTGTGAACAGCTCCCGTGGTTGTGGTGGGGATGACATAAGGTGTGTGGTGTCCTGGTCAAGGGCAGGGCCTGTGGAGCTGGCCTCCCTCACTTCCCATCCTGGAGAAGCCACTTCCTGGATGGTTACTAGTTACTGAACTCGCAGCCTAGTAGGAGTTGGGCTTGTTACTGAACACTCATCCTCAGTGTCCTCCAAAGGTTATTGTGAGCACTAAGGGAGGTGGCTCGGTCAGTCAAGAGTCTTCCTGCAATGCAGGAGACCAGGGTTTGATCCCTGGGCTGGGAGGATTCCCTGGAGAAGGAAATGGCAACCCACTACAGTATTCTTTGCCTGGGAAATCCCTTGGACAGAGGCGCATGGAAGGCTGCACAGCCCATGGGGTCACAAAGAGTCAGACATGGCTGAGCCACTAAACCTGCCTAAGGGAGGCAGTCATGTGAAGAGCTAAGGGAGGCTGGCCTCCCTTTGTTGCTGTGGTTCAGTCACCAAGTCGTGTCTGACTCTTTGTGACCTCATGGACTGCAGCACACAGAGTTCCCTATCCCTCATCAACTCCAAGAGTTTGCCCAAGTTCATGTCCAGTGAATCAGTGATACCATCTAACCATCTCATCCTCTGTTGACCCTTCTCCTCCTGCCCTCAATCTTTCCCAGCGTCAGGGTCTTTTCCAATGAGTCAGTTCTTCACATCAGGTGGCCAAGGTACTGGAGTTTCAGCTTCAGCATCAGTCCTTCCAATGAATATTCAGGACTGATCTCCTTAAGGATGGACTAGTTGGATCTCCTTGCAGTCCAAGGGACCCCTCAAGAGTCTTCTCCAACACCACAGTTCAAAAGCATCAGTTCTTCGGCCTCCCATAGCATTTAGTAATAGCAGGTGATTTGTCCTCTATCTGGGAGGTGGTCTAGCAATGCAGGCGGTCTCTCAGCCTGAGGAGCAGCATGTGTGTTCTCTTTCTGCCATTTCCCTGCAGTGTGGGGAAGGCTCTTGGCTTCAGTCCACCATATGTAAAAGGAGGAGGGAAGTAGTAACCTCCCTGGTCAGGCTGTTGGGATAAAGCAGTTCATATACATAAAGTGCTCGGTGGACATTTGCTGTTTTTGCACTGTGCTCATTTCACCCTGTTCCCTGTGTGTTTCTAATTCAGCAGCTAATACAGCCCAGTTAACAGTGCTTGTCTCGCAGTGAGGGCCTGGGGCCTTCCTTTAGCCTCTGACTCATGCGTGTGCAACCAAGATGATGATTCAGGCTTCTTGAGCAGAGGCCAAGCTGTCAGGTTGATCCTGAGACACAGCCGTGAGCAGCGACACTCTCTGCAGAGTTGGGCTAGGCTCGTGATCTCTACATCCCGCATGGGCATTCCTGAGTGAGCAGAAAACAAAGGGTCTTTCACTCCTTGTGTTTCATTATCCAAAGTCCCCTCTAGATATCTCGCCCCTAGGTATTGAGCATGCCTGGCTTTTTGAGGCGGAAATGTTTCCTTTTGTGTTCTTTTCTGGGTAAACTCTGTCAGTGTTACCCAGCTAAAGATTACAAGTATTTTGTGTTCTTTCCTCCCTAACTGTTCTCTTGGAGTGTGTGTCTCTGACATATTGCAGCCTCTTCCTTTCTAGAACAAAACAGACGGCCTCTCAAACATACCAACTGTGGTCTGAGTAAAGCAAACAGAACACAATTCACTGTCAAGGGATGACAAATAGCAGATGCATTATCTTTGCCTCTAGTCCTCAGCCTTGAGACGTACAAGCCTGTCTTGCTTGGAAGTGTGGACTTGATTTTCTCTAGTTTTGCGTTTAGTTTCAGATGTACAGCAAAGTGATTATTTTTTTCAGATTATATTCCAATAAAGGTTATTACAAGATATTGAGTATAATTCCCTGTGCTTTCCACTATATCCTTGTTGATCTTTTTGATGTATAGCAGTTTGTATCTGGTCATCGTAAATTCCTAACTTGCTCCTTCCCCTCCCTTTTCCCCTTTGGTAACCATAAGTTTGTTTACTATGTCTGTGAGTCTGCTTCTGTTTTGGATATAAATTCATTTGTATAATTTTTAGATTCTATGTGTGAGTGATAACATAGAATATCTGTTTTTGTCTGACTTACTTCACTAAGTATAATATTTTCTTTGTGCCTGATTCTTTGTAACCCTTACTGCCTCATAACTAAGTGTTCCTACAAACCATGGGCACTTTGTGGTGGTTCACTCAGTCGTGTCTGACTCTGCAACCCCAAGGACTGCAGCACACTGGGCTTCCCTATCCTTCACTGTCTCTCAGAGTTTGCTAAAATGCATGTCCACTGAGTCAATAATGCCATCCAACCATCTCATCCTCTGTCATCCCCTTCTCCTCTTGCCTTCTATCTTTCCCAGCATCAGGGTCTTTTCCAGTGAGCCGGCTCTTCGAATCAGGTGGCCAAAGTATTAGAGCTTCAGCATCAGCATCAGTCCTTCCAATGAGTATTCAGGGTTGCTTTTCTTTAGGAGTGACTGGTTTGATCTTGCTGTCCAAGGGGCTCTCAAGAGTCTTCTTCAGCACTACAGTTTGAAAGCCCGCTAGAACTAAATTGCTCCATAAGAGGGCAGTTGCTTAATTTAATTGACTAGCTTCAGCTGAGCAAGCAAAGGTGAGCGTGCAAAAGAGACTCATTAGTGGTGTGAGCAGTTCTGCGCCCCTTTCCACTCAAGTCTGCTCGTCGAGCTTGTATCCTGAGATGACTGTACTGGGGAAACATGAATTTGACATCCTCCCAATTGGACTCGGTTCCCATATCATGTTGATGCAGAGTTTAAAGATTCATATTTTTCATGTAACATGGCCTTATTTCCACTATGGTTCATTCAGAGCGTCCCTCTGATTTTCATTTTCCTACCAATGTTGTACTTACTGTCCCTTTAGTGATAAGCCTGGTTTGCACAGACACTGCTTGCATTCATTTTATTTTGACGAAGAACAAAAAGCAGGTAGAGCTGAGTTAAGTTATTTGGGGAGAAAATAGACTTACTTGCTGGAATCTTGGCTGCCTCTCTCAGAATCCCAGTGGTTTTTATATCTTCTAAATGAATTTCCCAGCACAACAGTTTGGGATCTAAATTACCAAAATGGTTAGGATGATTTCTTCTTCCTCACTCTAGAAATGAGTGCTAATTTTGGACATCTGCTTGGTGTATTGCCATAACCGTAGTGTAGATGACGCACTGGGAGGTTAGGAGCAGGCCCATCACTAGCTCGCCGTCAGCTGGCATGTGACCTGATGGGAGTTAACACTGCCTCCATGCTGCTCTCCCTGGGGGGTGTCGGCTCCACAGTTTGGTAACGAGGCTTCTCAGAGAGATGCCTTGCCTTTCCCCATTGCTAGTTATTTAGGGATGTGGAAACCAGATCACAGAACTCATTTTCCCTTCCCTTTGCCAGAAAATTCTTTTGTTTTGTTTTGCAGATATCCGTCTCCAGAGACATTTTTCCTTACGTTTTTGTTACAACTGGGAAGGGCTAAAAAGGCAGGCAGTTACATTTTCTCTTTTGTTTTAAGTTAATATAAAATTGTGGCCCAAATCTTTGAAGCTTCCCTGGTAGCTCAGTGGTAAAGAATCCGCCTGCCAATCCAGGAGATGTGGGTTTGATCCCTGGAGAAGGAAATGGCAACCTACTCTAGTATTCTTGCCTGGAAAATCCCATGGAGCCTGGTGGGCTGTGAGTCCATGGGATTGCAAAGAGTCTGATACAACTTAGCAACTAAACAACAACACAGACAGTCCTGAACTCTTGGGCTGCCATCTCTACCGGACCAAGAACCCTGTGCACAGCTGGGAACTCAGAGTGAATTCAAAGCCCCACTGCTGGGCTGAGGATGACCTTGCTGGCCTCCAGGACCGGGTGGCTCTGTGGTGTGCTGGCCTTCCCCAGGACAGCACAGGTGGTGGCAGGTGGAATGAAACTAAGGAATGGTTTAGAGGCTTCATGGAAGAAGTCAAGAATTTGGCTCACCACTCCTAGCAACTGTGTGCCTTGAGAATGCCAAGACAGTATTTAGATGCCCCAGAATCTCACCACCTTGGATATCTTACAGCAGTGTAGCCTTTGCTCTTACATGAAGTTTCTGCAAAAGGACGACCTGACATGAATCAAAATTAACATGAATTTGAGCCACAGGGGTAGCATATCTAAAGCCTTTCTCTGCAAACTGTTTGGACAGAACAAAGCACAAAGGAAGCAGATGTACTAGTTTTACCACTTTGAATGGATTCTCAAACGTAGCTTCTGAAAAACCAAATTAATAGTATTTTCTATAACAGAAGATCCTGTTTAATACCGCATAACTTGAGAACCAAAATGCTTGGCTTAGAATTTTTCAATTAATTTGTAATATATGTGTTGAAAAACAAGCTCATAAATGTATTTCTTAATGAAATAATATTTCTGAAAGTGCCTCACATAATGTTTGGGAAATAGCAGGCTCCTAGTTAATATTCGTTTCTTTATGTTTTCTCCATCTGGAGGGCCTGTTTTATCCATATAGCATAGATTTTGGCTTGTACATAATACTGGGCGAAATCTCGTTAGTCTTTTTAAAATCAGCCATTTAGTTCCATTTTTACTTTCTGTTAAATCCACTGACTAAAAGCTGTTAATGTTATATTATGCTATAT
Source organism: Capra hircus (assembly GCF_001704415.2). Lineage (NCBI taxonomy): Eukaryota > Metazoa > Chordata > Mammalia > Artiodactyla > Bovidae > Capra > Capra hircus. The sequence goes on along the minus strand of NC_030808.1, from coordinate 118,747,357 downwards.
AAAATTGGCCTAAAGCAAAGATAAAGAACCCTATGGTATTGCTTCAAACTGCCATACATATTAATTGGTCGAATTGATTGACTAAAAAACTCGATTTGTCAAATAATTTCCAATTTAACTTACCCTTTTACTTGAGTTTAAATATGATCTAAGACCTGGCCTAGTGATCTAATCTCAGAAACTAGATCTACAGACCCAAAGTATTTCTTTCCATTAGTTTGCTGCTTTAGATGTTTCAGAGGATGTTCATATCCATTATTTCCTTCCCAGAAATGTAGCTTATTCAGTAAAACCTCTTCAAGCCTCTTTAGAGTCAGTATTTTCTGAAAGTGAAACTGAACCTTTGGTGTCCTCATTTCGGTTGTATACGCATATTTCTGATGTGGTTGTTTTTCCTTGATCCCTAAGAGACCCCTGGTTCCAGTTCTGCCTGGAACTGTTGTCATTGAAGATACAGACCATCTGTGTTCATTTCTTTCCACACTCCTCCATCTTCACCTAAAACCCTGAGGAGCTGTAGTTGGTATGGCTCTTATTTTTTCATCCATTTGTTGTCTTCTTACTGATTATCGAGCATGGAGCATATGGAGGGTGCCTGCCTTCTGCTCACAGAGGACCGGAAGAATGAATGAGGGCACCGTAATCTAATCAACCTGGCAAATGCTTAAGCATGCAGAGATTCCTGTACATCCCATGGTACAGTCCAGCATGGTTTGAGTGTTGGGGAGTCAAGTCTGTGGTTCCACGGACATCTTCTTTCTCCTTTCTGGATGTCAGGGTGCCTGCTGGGCCCCAGGTGCCCCATGTCTCAGCACAGCCATTGGGTCGTTCTGACTTCACCTCTGAGTGCCTGTCAGATGGTCTGTCCTCAGATCTTACTGCTGTGGCCCATTCTGCTACCTGGGTCCTCATCACAAAGCAGGAAGCTTCCAGAACGGTCCCATTGCAGCCTTCAGAGACTGCTCTGACAGTAGGCACAAAAGGGTCTGAGGAATAACGTCTCATGGGCCGGACTCTGGCTGAGAAATGCCATCTCACAGGAGAGGGAGCTCATGGGAGGGGAAGAACATGGGGACTGAGTGGAAGATTCAGGCTTCTCAGCGGTCTCAAGCTGGTGGGCTATAGACTGTATTTGTCCCACAGATATGTTTTGTCTTTCTAACATAATTTTATTTTTAAAAATTCTCTCAGTTATTAATGCTTAAAATTAGGGAATTTCACATGAATTGCAAATTTCTAAGTCCTTAAAAAAAAGTCAGATCTTTAGCAGGATGTGGAAGAAGAATGTCAAAGATATTGTTACCAGCGTGGGACCTAAGCAGCTGGAACAGAGGAACTGCCATTTCCCAAGATGGGAAAGACTGTGAGCAAAGTCAGTTATTAGGAGCAGGGACTGACCAGAGATGTATCTGGTGTGTTAAGTTTTGAGGCAAATATTAAACATCCTAGTGAAAATGTGGAAGAGGTGAGTAGGTACAGGAGTTGGGAGTTCAGGAGAGAGGTCGGGTAAGACATTGCCACAGGAGTGTCAGCATATAAGTGATATTTATAGCTGGGAGACAAGATGATATCAGCAAGAGAGTAGTTATGATACAGAAGAGTCCTTGATACCGAGCCCCAAGACGGGAAAATGTGGAGCAACAGGAACAAGAGACCGAGACCAGCAAGGCAGGAGAAAACCCTGCAAAGTGAGGTTTTGCACAAGCCAAACAAAGAAAACATTTCAGGAGAGGGGCAGTGATCCATCCATGTCAGGTGCTGTGGTAAGCAAGGTCAGAGGACCACTGAGAAGTGGTCCTGGACCTAGAACGTGGGGTCACCGGTGACTTTGGCAGGAACACGCCTGGTGGAGGGTGGAGGAGAAAACCTTATCACAGCAGAGCCAAGGGAAGGGAGAATTGGAACCCTTCTGAAGCATTTAATTAAAAGAGAGAAGAGAAAGGGACTCCTAATTGGATGGGAATGTTGGACCAAGAGACAGTGGTGGTGGTGGTTTTTTAAGATGGAAGCAGTTACAGCATGTTTGTGTGTTGATGGAAATGATCCAGGAGGGAGAGAGAGCACTGAAAAACCTGGAGGGAGACTTGCTGAGTGATGCCCTTGAGTAGGTGAAAAGGAATGTATCTGAGTGCACAAGTGGAGAGGTTGGCTTCAGACAAGGGGAGGACAGTTGCGTGGGCACGGATGCAGGTGGGTGGCTGTGTTTTTTTGATCGAGTGAATGAATGAGCAGTCAGCCAAAAGAGGCTGAGAGTGACACACTACCCCCAGGAGTCTCCTAGTGACCTTACCTCATGGGGCTCTCCCTGCTGCTTTCTGAAGAGCAGCCAACCAGGTAGGTGGCGGAGTTGACAAGGTCCAAGTTGAGGTTGTTTTTTTTTTAAATATTTGTTTGTTTATGGCTGCACTGGGTCTTCATTGCTGCGTGAGGTCTTGCTCTAGATTCAGTGAGCGGGAGCTGTTCTTCACTGTGGCGTGTGGGCTTCTCTTGTGGAGCACAGGCTCTAGGGTGCAGCGGGCTCAGTAGCTGCAGTGCTTGGGCTCAGTTGCTCCGCAGCATGTGGGGTCTTCAGGTATGGAACCTGTGTCCCCTGCATTGGCAGGTAGATTCTTAGCCCCTAAACCACCAGGGAAGTCCCAGGTTGAGCTTATTAAAGTCTGGGTTTGAGTACTGATGTTGTTGGCATTTCCAGGGCACAATTGGGAGGGTTATTTAATTTAGCTTGAAAGGCAAAGAAAGATTGGGTGGGTCCCTGGAGGCTGCAGTTGTTTGTTGCTGGGTAGCAACTGTCTTCTGGTGATGGGAAAAGCATTCACCCCATGACCCCCCCTCACCAGCTCCACTCTCTGCATGACCAGCCCACCCCATGGGCACTTGGCTTTGTAACTCTTGATCTAGATTGTGAGTGGGTAAGAGGAGGAAATTTTTGGTGAGAGAGGAGAGGTGGCTGATCGACTATGGGAATCGGTTTGGGTTTGTGTGTGAGAGGGAACCCAGGAAGATACGAAAGTAAGTAGCCACAGACCAGAGAGCATGAGTCACTGAAATGGTCCAAGGATGACTGGCACAGCGGCCACGTTTCCTAGGGAAGGATTGGGCTGGCAGTGCTGCGTGTCTCTTCTTGGAACCTGCGTGAACACTGCAGGCAAAGAGCTTCATGAGAATTGAAATTGCTCTTGTGTGCACCCGTCATGGGTTAGTTCCCATTCTGCTCTGACCAGTCCTGTCGTCTCATCCACACCTTACCGGCTGCATTTCTCAACTGCTAAACTGGTCGTGAAAATTCTATCTGATCTTTTGGTAACACCAGGTCACAGGGATTATTTTAACGGCTAACCTAAGCAGTATTATTGCTGGATTGGGTTCAAACTATGTCTTGTGATCTGGACGTCACTTTTGAGATTCTATCAAGTTAAAATTAGAACACTTATTTTAAGAGATGTGTGCAAGCTGAGACAAATCCCCAGTAGTGGGTCAGAATGAATGGCTCTCAGTAATTTAGAGACAATTGTGATATGTACCCAGTTTTTTTTTTCCTGGCTGGTAAAATTTGGTGGATAAATCGGGCAGTGAGTCAGTGATTCTTCTGGTTATCCTTGCACTGAACCGAGGTCAGTTGAACTTGATCTTCTGATATCAGCATGTCCCCTTCTTGTTCACTGCCTACTTTGCTTTTGACTAAAAAGCGACCTAAATTCTGACTGTCGTACCTCTTTGGCCTTTGGTAAGGGAGAGAGATACCACTAGAAAAATACTCTGGGTTTCTCTTCTCTAAGAAACACTCCTCCTCCAAATTTGCATTTAAGCTAAATTGTTCTTTTAAGCAGAAGTAATTTTCCCTTTTCTTATGACCTGTGCGCACTCTTATTTCATTTCACATGGTTATTTTGGACTTTTTATAAATGGCTGAAGAGTAAGTTGGTTAAAATAATAGAAAATAATTTTTAAAAACATTCCTCAGGGAACATGATTGTGACAAACATAATTACATGAAATCCATATCTAGATGAATGGAAATTCCAGATTCAAAAACTGAGACCTTTTGCTCATCTCTTTTGCGAACAGACTGTTTTATCATGAAAGTTAATAGAGCAGGCCGTTCAGGCTACTGTGTTTTGTAATTAAATACCATTCTGTTTGTGCAGTGAGACCATAGTTACATAAACTATGTAACTGACAAACCTCCATATGTGGTGGTCAGGGTTAGGCCTAATGAGGCCGCCCCTTTCGTGGAGCCCAGGGCAGCCTCAGGTCATCTCCAGGAACATCCTTTGGGTGACTACGTTTTGCATAACTGCTGAGTCTGTCTTCACTTCCTCCCACCTTTTTGTCTGAGCCCCATGATTCCCACTCAGCAGCTGCATCTCTCCCCACCCTCAAAGGGCCCAGGGCAAAACCTTAAGTGACTCACCAGGCCTGTTCTTCTCATAAAGCATCCTTGCTCTGAAACTTGTTTTTCTCCCATCCCTTTTCATTCCCACAGATCTGTCAGGTGGCACTGAGGTTAAAGTAATACCTCAGCACCTAAAAAACAAGTTCTGATTCCTGACTGTGCAGAAATAGGGCTGACTGTAGTATGAACCTGTGACATCAGAAGCGTCCACACCATGGGCTATAAGCCCAGCATCTTCCTCTCTCACGTATCTCTCTGCTGTCACCTTCTGAATCCTCGTGAACTCTTCCCAGTCTGCCCCCCAGTACCCTAGACCCAGTCATTTTTTTTTTCCAAGACACACCTCATATTGGGCATTTTGTGGCTTGTTTTGTTGCTGGAATTTGCATCGCTGTTGGGGGGGTATGTCACACTGGGCAGCCTACCACAGTTCTGTTCTGCTCACCTCTTGACTCAGCCCCCCCCCCCGCCTCCGCTTACCAGCACCCAAGGGATTCCTCACCTTTGAGCAGGAAGAGCAGTTCACCCCACATTTAGGACCCTTTAAGATCTCAGTTTCTACCTCTAACAGACTTATCAAGAACTCTCTTAAAACCAACACCGCTCTGTCTAGGAAAGGACCCTCTAGTGAATAGAATTTTTCACATTGTTAGGGTGGAATGTGAAGTCTTTGAGAAAAGAAGTCCTTCTCCTGGCCACAGAAGGCAATGGTGACTTAGCATTAAAGAAACACTCAGGCACCATGGATTCATGAAGGAAGAGCCCAGGCCTGAACCACAGTGAAATGCAGGGTATGGACCATCCCCAGTGGCATTCCTATTGACTAGGAGAAGGCCAAGGGCCACGTGGGCAGGAATCTAACAGGCATGAGCCGGGTGTCCAGGGAGATGGCAGAGGCCTCTGAGCCACCTCGGGGCACAGGCAGAGCCAAGGTACGCTTCTGCCTGCCACAGACAGTGGGCAGTCCTGTGGGTAGGGGGGTTTGCTGCTTCGCGGTGGCATTCTGCTATAGATGAGACCATTGTGCCTTCCTCTGCATGTGCTCTGGTGGCCCAGTTCATGGAGTGAGGTGCTGGGAAGGCCCCTAGACACTGTCAAGCAGAGTCCACTTGAGAGTCCCTAAGAAGCACCAACCATTTCTTGCTCTTTTTTCCCCTTTCCCCCTAAACTTTGTGCAGACTGCACCCTTCTGAGAACAGTTTTCAGACAGTGCTAAGTTGCTTGCTCTCTAGCTTTCTTTCCTGTTAATTACTTCCTGCTGCTATGTCCTTGACTATATTGGGGATATTTCCAGGGTTCATTTCCAGCTTTGATATTGACTGTCTCTTGTGTTAGTTGCTCAGTCATGTCTGACTCTTTGCAATCCCATGGACTGTAGCCCGCCAGGCTTCTCTGTCCATGGAATTCTCCAGGCAAGAATACTTGAGTGGGTACGCATTCCCTTCTCTAGGGGATCTTCCTGAGCTTGGGATCAGTCATGGGTCTTTTGCATTGCCGGCAGATCCTTTACCATCTGCGCCACCAGGGAAGCCCGACTGTCTGTAGGCAAGGGGTTAATCTGTGGAGTGATACTCTGAGATTATGTCCTTAATAATTCTGGGACTGTCTTACAGCCTGGCTGTGGTGGAAAACCTTGGCTCTGGAGCCAGACTGCTTTGCTGAAATCCTAGTCCTGTTATTCACCAGCCGCATGATTCTAGACAAGTTAGTTAATTTCTTCCTACCATGGTTTCCTCACAAAGTTGTTTTGGAAATTAACTGAGGTAAACCAGGCAAATGTTAACAGTGCTTGGCACATGTGAGTACTCAATGTGCACACTCAGTCACTTAGGTATGTCCAACTCTTTGCGACCCCATGGACGGTAGCCTGCCAGGCTCCTCTGCCCGTGGAATTTTCCAGGTAATACTCAAGGGAGTTGCCATTTCCTCTTCCAGGGGATCTTCCTGACCCAGGGATTGAACTTGCATCTCCTGAATTGGCAGGTGGATTCTTTACCACTGAGCCATCTAGGAAGCCCTGATAGAGGTTAGCTATTCTGATTACTATCGCTTAAGCATGTGTGAACTATGAGGAGAGTGGGCTGGAAAGGAATAAAGTTCATGCTGTATTCGTGTTTTAGTATTATTTTTCTTAGAGTTGCTGTCTCTCATGTAATGACTGTACATGACATTGAAATTAGGCTCAGCAGATCATGGGTTGAGATATTGGTTGATTAATAAAGGAGAAGCCGATAAGTGCTATTGCTTCAGGCAGGGAAGTCGGGGCAAGAGGGGTGGATATCAGAGGAGGTGGGAGGGGCCCCCCTCCCACGTGTGCTCTATTCTGGTTTAGGCTTAAGTGTTCCGCTAGGCTGAGGCAGTGCCTGTTGTCCCTGCCTGGCCCCCGCTGCCCCAGAACACAAGTATCAGGTCTCTGGGATGGGTTGCCCCCTCATCATTAGAACATTTGTTGAAGACACTTCACTTAATCCTGCTCATCTTTCTCAGGCCTTGACTGAGCCTCTTCCGAAAATCCCCACCTGCAGTAATTGCTTTGGAATGTCCATAGCACTTAATGTCAGCACTGCCCTGCTGGCTCTGCTATGTTGCCTGCTTGTGCTATTGTTTCTTATTTTTATGTGGATGACTCATCTCCATGTTTGGATAAAGGCTCTTGAGGCTGCACACTGACCATAGTAATGGTGCCTTACATGGAACTGTTGGTTATTTAATTGATCACCCTGGTGGTGGTTTAGTTGCTAAGTCATATCTGACTCTTGCGACCCCATGGACTGTAGCCTGCCAGGTTCCTCTGCTCATAGGATTCTCCAGGCAAGAATACTAGAGTGAGTTTCCATTTTCTTCTCCAGGGGATCTTCCAACACAGGGATCGAACCCAGGTCTCTTGCATTGAAGGCAGATTCATTACCTGCTGAGCTATGAGGGAAGCCTGTCTATGCACAAATTTGAGCATTATGATTTATCCCTTCGAGAATAACATTGAGAGTTCTTGTGTGTGATGTGCCCAAGTATGTGCATGCATGTAAAATATACCACATGTATAAAATAAAGAGTATGCTTGGGAATATCAAGGATCCATCATCAGAAGAAATGCCTTGAGGGGAGACAGTTATCCTTAGGAGGAATTAGACAGTAGGCTCTCTTGTTGTGCTTGGTTTTGGAGTAGCAGCATGATAGGATGGTAAGAACTTAGGCTTAAGAGAGGGACAAGACCCCATCACTGCCACTAAATAGCTGTATGACTCTAGACAACTCAGCTCTATGACCCTCCATTTAACACATTAGTAAAAATCTACCTGGCAGGACTATTATTATTCCCAAATGTGTCCTGAAAGAATTTGGACCCCAAACATAGTAAAATGTCAGATGATGTTGTTCAGTTGCTCAGTCGTGTCCAAGTCTTTGTGACCCCATGGACTGCAGCACCCTAGGCTTCCCTGTCCTTCACCATCTCCTGGAATTTGCTTGATACCATCCAACCATCTCATCGTTTGTCATCCCCTTCTCCTCCTGCCTTCAATCTTTCCCAGCATCAGGGTCTTTTCAAATGAGTCAGCTGTTCGCATCAGGTGGTCAAAGTATTGGACTTCCAGCATCAGTCCTTATAATGAATCTTCAGGACTGTTTTCCTTTAGGATTGACTGGCTGGATCTCCTTGCAATTCAAGGGACTCTCAAGAGTCTCCAACACCACAGCTCAGAAGCATCAGTTCTTTGGTGCTCAGCCTTCTTTATGATCCAACTCTCACATCATGACATGACTACTGGAAAAACAATAGCTTTGACTAGATGGACCTTTGTCAGCAAAATGTCAGATAATGAAAGCTATGTAACAGGTCTCTGACATTAAAAACAAAACAAAAAACCTTTAGGAGATAAGAAAGGTTACATGAATAGAGTTTGCATTGTTTTGATCTGCCCATCATGCTCAAGTACTTCGGCTGCCTGTAGGATAACTCCACTAAAATCTGACACTTGAACCCAACACCCAAAGATCTGTCCCATGTTACCTTTCCCTATCAGAGCTTCCTGAAAGTGAAAGTCACTCAGTCATGTCAAACTCTTTGCGACCCCATGGACTATGCAATCCATGGAATTCTCCAGGCCAGATTACTGGCGTGAGTAGCCTTTCCCTTCTCCAGGGCATCTTCCCAACCCAGGAATCTAACCCAGGTCTCCCACATTGCAGGTGGATTCTTTACCAACAGAGCCACCAGGGAAGCCCTCAGAATTTCCTCAGTTCAGTTCAGTCGCTCAGTCATGTCCGACTCTCTGCGACCCCATGAATCGCAGCACGCCAGGCCTCCCTGTCCATCACCAACTCCCGGAGTTCACTCAGACTCATGTCCGTCGAGTCGGTGATGCCATCTAGCCGTCTCATCCTCTGCCGTCCCGTCCCCTTCTCCTCCTGCCCTCAATCCCTCCCGGCATCAGAGTCTTTTCCAATGAGTCAACTCTTCGCATGAGGTGGCCAAAGTACTGGAGTTTCAGCTTTAGCATCATTCCTTCCAAAGAAATCCCAGGGCTGATCTCCTTCGGAATGGACTGGTTGGATCTCCTTGCAGTCCAAGGGACGCTCAAGAGTCTTCTCCAACACCACAGTTCAAAAGCATCAATTCTTCGGTGCTCAGCTTTCTTGACAGTCCAACTCTCACATCCATACATGACCACTGGAAAAACCATAGCCTTGACTAGACAGACCTTAATCAGCAAAGTAATGTCTCTGCTTTTGAATGTGCTATCTAGGTTGGTCGTAACTTTCCTTCCAGGGAGTAAGCTTCTGTTAATTTCATGGCTGCAGTCACCATCTGCAGTGATTTTGGAGCCCCCCAAAATAAAGTCTGACATTGTTTCCACTGTTTCCCCATCTATTTCCCATGAAGTGATGGGACCAGATGCCATGATCTTCGTTTTCTGATTGTTGAGCTTTAAGCCAACTTTTTCACTCTCCTCTTTCACTTTCATCAAGAGGCTTTTTAGTTCTTCTTCACTTTCTGCCATAAGGGTGGTGTCATCTGCATATCTGAGGTTATTGATATTTCTCCCAGCAATTTTGATTCCAGATTGTGCTTCTTCCAGCCCAGCATTTCTCATGATGTACTCTGCATATAAGTTAAATAAGCAGAGTGACAATATACAGCCTTGACGTACTGCTTTTCCTATTTGGAACCAGTCTGTTGTTCCATGTCCAGTTCTAACTGTTGCTTCCTGACCTGCATACTGGTTTCCTGCTTGTGTCTAATTGGAGGACACTCAGTCTGGCATACACATGCTATGCGGCCCCTGCCTAGAAGACCTGTATTAGCACCTGCTACCCAATGCCTGTCTGCTGTACAGGTTTTTAAGTCATATCCTCTATCTCATCATCACCTGCCTCACTGACCTTAGCTGTCAGTGACCTCTTTGCCTCTGAACTCCTAGGGTACTTGCCATTCCCATCTTCCTTTTGGCACTTGTATTCACCTTTATCATTATTTTGTTTTACATATATATAGATTATATACATAGGACAGACAGAATAGGACAATTCTTAACTCTTACTTTTCTTATATTATGATATATAGTGTGTGTGTATTGTGAAATATAGTATATACACAAGAGGATATACAGAAATGTTCAGTTTTAAGAGACATCCACCACCCAAGTTCAGAAGTGGAGTAAAACCAGCATCTTAGAAGCCCCTTTTTGTCTCTTTCCTATCACGGTTTCCTCTCTCTTCTCAAGATAACCAATATCATGAAATTTATATTGATTATGGTTTTCTGCTCTTTAAACAGTACTTTTTTTTGTTTGTCCTTATGTAAGTAGATTCATATGTATGTATCCATATTTACATACATATGAATACATACATGTAGTCATATTTCTATTTGAATTTGTATAGTTTGTTCATATTTTTAAAAATCAGTCATCTATTGGCTACAGGATGTGTATAGCTACAGTTCATTTGTTTTGGTTGCTGTATTGTATTCTGTGATGTCAGTATACCAGAAGTTGTCCTTAAAAAAAAACTGAATGGATAAGTAACCGTCAAATTTCAGTGACATTCAACAGTCAGCAATGTATTTCTTGCTCATATAGTGACTAGATTGGGACAGCTCTGATTGTCTCAGCTGAGTTAGGAGCCAGGCCTCAGGTTTGAGCCACATCTGTTGCGATCGTCTCATTCTTCTGGAACATTCTTCTGCTGGCAGAAGTTGTAGCTTCTCAGGGAGGCTGAACAGAAACAAGCAATGCTTCTAGAAGGCACATTGTCCCTTCTGCCCACATTTCATCAGTGAAAGCAAATCATGCAAACACACCAATATCAGGGAGGCAGGAAAGAGACTGGGCAAAAAAGTGAACGTCTGCAGAACAGTAAACTAACCTGATGTGTGGCCATTCTGGTTGTTTCCAGTTAATGACTATTTCAGGCAGTGCTGTGGCTGTGAACATTTTGATTATGTCTCCTGTTGTGCACATGTAGGTGTTTCTCTAGGGTTCATGCCTAGGAGGTGAGCTTCCTTCTGGGTTGTAAAGCATGAGCATTTTCCGCTTTACCAGGTAATATCAAATGGTCTTCCAAGTGCTTGTACCTTTTCTATCCTTGCATGTGTGCTCAGCCGTTTCAGTTGTGCTGACTCTGTGCAACCCATGGACTGTAGCCCACCAGGCTCCTCTGTTCGTGGGATTCTCCAGGCAAGAATACTGGAGTGGGTTGCCACGCCCTCCTCCAGGGGATTTTCCCAACCCAGGTATTGAACCCACATCTCCTGCGTCTCCTGCATTGCAGGCAGATTCTTTACCACTGAGCCACCGGCTCTATCCTTGGTGGATTGGTATTTGGTTCTTACACTGATCCACTGTTACTTAGGGGTTTTTGTGTATATTTAACATACAATTGAGGACTTACCCGGTGGCTCAGTGGTAGAGAATCTACCTAGAGTAAGAGCTGCAGGAGACTGGGTTCAGTCGCTGGGTCAGGAAAATCCCCTGGAGGAGGGCTTGGCAACCCACTCCAGTATTCCTGCCTGGAGAATCCCATGAGCAGAGGAGACTGCTCCAGTCTGTAGGGTTGCAAAGAGTTGGACAAGACTGAAGCAACTTAGCACTCAGGCACAATGTACAGTTGAATAATTTTAGAAGTAAGTCTTAAGTTTTTTCAGTGAGCTCAACGTTTCTTTTCCAACCACGACTAAAGGATGGAAGGTGCCCTGTCAGTGCTCAGAATTCACTGTTTCATCTTGTGTTCACTTGGCAGATTTGGTGCAAATGCCAAAGTTGTGCATTTCCTAGGACGAACCAAACCATGGAATTATACTTATGATCCTCAGACAAAAAGTATTCAGAGTGAGTCCCACGATCCCAATATGACTCACCCAGAGTTCCTCAGCCTGTGGTGGAACATCTTCACTACCAGCGTGTTACCTGTGCTTCAGCAGTTTGGCCTTGTCAAAGACACCCGCTCATATATACATGTGGTAGGTCCTCTGTTTTTCCTTCAGGTAATTTGGTGTTTTGTTTTTAAAAACCTGGTATACTAGTAGAGACAGACTTTTTAGTGGTATTTTGAACAGAGAGATAAGTAAGCCTTTGCGGAAAGAAAACAGTGTTCATCTTAGAGGGGAGAAATATTATCAGCAAAGATTAAAGCCGAAAGTAGATTTTGTGGCAGATTTCATTAGACTTGGGAGCACAAGAAAGGTTTTTAGAGATTTAGAGTGATAGATGTATCTGTATATATATCCATATGTTATAACTATAAAATTCTTAGTCCATTGTCCTAAGACTGTAAGATTATTCCTAAAGTAGTGGTTTACAAAAACAAAAAATGCCCCAGTTCATGTTTTAGAAGCTGCAGAAATTTTAAATATACCTATTTTAGTTTTGCCATTTGTGTAGAAGAATATTTTTCAAGTGAAAATTACAAGAACAGGAACATACAATAAATACTTTTCTGGGATTATTTTGAGTTGCTTTGTTTTATTCCTCTGGTTATATAGGATTTTAGAAAACCTCTTTATGAGAAAAAGATTGCTTAGTAACATTTACAGTTACCTCCTGCTTAGCATCTTTTCTGACTTTAAAAGTCTTCTCTGAGGTTTGTTCTTTTGGAAGAGCTGGAGGAGGATGGGAAAATAAACTTTTATGTTATATTAAGATATAAAGAATAAAACTAAATCAGTGAATTATAATCAAGTCTAAAAGATCAGTTAATTACCTTGAGACTATAAAGTTAGATTTTAGTCATTTCACTTATGAGCACTGGTGCGGAAATATAAAAAGGAGAAAGTGAAAAACAACACATCTTACACTATTTGCTTTATATGGACCATGAAATAATATTTATACAGTACTTGGAATATTGCCTTGTACGTAGGAAGTGCTTACGAAAAGTTACCTATTCTTCTTTAACCCTTACAACCACTCTGGCAAGTAAGTAGTATTTTTGTTACTATCCCCTTCTTATATATTAAAATTAACTGAGACTTAAAGAAGTCACACAACCTCTCTTAGTTATGTAACAGACCAGGCAGTGGCAGAACTGGGACTCACATCCAGGTCTGAGAAACTGTTGTCCTTGTGAAGAGCATTGTGAGAGGGGGACTCTGCGAGAGGCTGCCTGTGTCATTCCTGTGGCAGGTGGAAGGCAGAGGCAGGACTAATCCAGGGCAAGGACAGGTGTTGCCACAGCTATAATAGAGTCCCGTGGAATCTACCCAAATACCTTGGAATTCTAGAATATTTAAATTCATACATATATACTCATACTTACACATATAGCAGCAGAAATAGGTAATCACATGTTATGTTCTCCCATTTTCTCTGTTAAAAGCTATACCTGTATGTATTCATTTGCCTTCCTTTTTCTCTACTAATGGTTGTAGTCCTGTCGCACCTGAGAGCTTTATGAAGGATAGCCTTAAATGTTCTCTTATGCTACCACTGAAGTTAATTGCCCGTGTGGTGTGTGCTCAGTGGTGTCCAGCTCTTTGTGACCCCATGGACTGTAGCCCACCAGGCTCCTCTGCCTTTGGAATTTTCCAGGCAAGAACACTGGAGTGGGGTGCCATTTCCTATCCCAGGGGATATTCCTGACGCAGGGATTGAACCTGCGTCTCTTGTGTCTGCTTAATTGGCAGGCGGATTCTTTACCACTAGTCCACCTGGAAAGCCTGAAGTTAATTCCCCACCTGTATGTAATGAGAATTGAGCTTAATGCAGAGAAGGCTTGCTCCATTCCCACACAGTTACCTTGTTCCTTCCACACAAGCCAGGGACTGAGGGTTATGAACCAAGGGAAGTAAAGATGGGAAATGAAGATTCATTCAAAGCTAAGCAGATTAACAGAAGCTACAGGAATAGATGCAACTTGGCAATAAACTTGAACAGGAAGATAAGTTTGGTGTAGAGTCTCAAACCATTTAGCTCACTTTTATAATGTGACGGCTATCTATGTGGTGCGGCTCTCTGCTTAGGTTCTTAGCTTCTGAGGTACCATTTTGTTTAAGTTCTCAACCTTTCTGAGCCCACACAGATCAGGAACTTATCATGAGACTTCTGTTCCCTTGTCCATCCATCTTACGCTTTCTAATGAACTGTTGCAGCTTTCAGACTTGGTCTATACACTGGCTTTCTCTTGTGGCTTCTGTAGAAAGGTATGCAGAACTTAAACATTAACCCTACCCAGTTAATTTGTTCCCCCAATGTTTTCACCAAGTCAAGAAGTCTTCATTTTGTTAGGAAAAAAAAAAATCATATGATCCTTGTATTTCTGTGTCTTTGTTTGTTTTGTTTCACGTAATACTTTTTGGTTTTTGCTACTTTGCATGATGATTCATCCTGGTTTTACTCACCTTCCTCAATTTATTGCATTCTTACAATGGTCCAACTTTAAGCTCTAAAGGAGCCTCTACTTATTCTCTCCTTTCTAGGAAAATGTCTCAGGAGCTGTATCACAGCTGTCCCTTGGGGAGATCCCAGCTCCGGCACAGCCTTTTGTATCCTCAGAAGAACGGAAGGAGCGGTGGGAACAAGGCCAGGCTGACTACATGGGAGCAGATTCCTTTGACAACATCAAGAGGAAACTTGACACTTACCTCCAGTAGAAACACTGCCGTTTTCCGTGGACACCTCCACTTCAGAGGCACTTGTTTCTGATACTTGGTACCTAGAGCTGGGTTAAGAAAGGTCTGTTACAGTTGCTAGAGGCTTTCACTAAAATTCATCAGATGTGGGGTTTTTTGCAAGACAACTGGTGAGAACTGGGCAAAAGTTGTTTAAGTAGCAATTCTGTTATGTGAACAACGGTTCTGCTTTTTAACCCTGAGCTTATATTTCACAAATTCTCAATTAAGCTGATTGCCAATGTATATGATAGGGGAAACTCAATCTGCAGTTGTTAAGATAGCTGTATCAACTCTTAAAATGTGCCAAGCCGGGCTTCAAATCAGTCTCCTTTCAGAATGGGACACACACGGTTCATGTCTCTTGCTTGCTTGCTGAGCCCCTCACTAGACCTGCATTCTAGAGTCACCCAGAGGCTGCCAGAGTGATTGTAATTCTGCTTTCAGATAAAGCCAGCCTGTGATAGCACTGCTGAGTGATTCATAAGCATATCGACAAATGGTGTGAACCCATTTCCTAGTCTTAGTGTCTGAAGACGTTCACCAGTTTTCTGTGTACAGTAAGGCGGCATGCTAAAATGCTTTGTTCCGTTCTGTATATCTGAAAACAGCAGTGTGATGGTTCCCTGCAATGGCACCCTGTATGAAAAATAAAGACTTATTGCCATATCTTGGTTGTTTCATTAAGGACGCCCACTCCTCATGGGGAAACAAAAGTATCGGGATTTTTCATAATTTGTAGAATTTGTATTTTAAAAACCAGTGTAAAACTTGACACTGAAATATATGCTTTAGAAGTTGTTTTCTAGATACCTAGGGAAATCTACATCTAGTGTTCTCCTGTGATGGTGATGTACCTGATATGATAGATGGAGGAAAGGAAGATCAAGTTTCTCTCTTCTGTCACTCACATTTCACCTCTATATTAAGTGGGTACTCAAATTTTAGAATATTGTAACCTTAATGAACCTAGGTTCATTGTCAGTCTCTAAACATACTCAATAATCTTTCAGGACTATTAGAATCGGTATCAGACCCAGTGTCTTGTAGCATTTTTATCCGTGGCTTAAAATGATAGAAGTACCAATATAAAACATACTTATTAAATGTGCAGGTGATTCCAGGTTGCACGGATGGCAAGCTAGTGAAGGGCATGATTTAAATGACCTTTTAAATCTGAAGTGAGTAATCACAAATTATTTTGTTGAAGAAAACAAGAGAGAAGACCGTGACAAGACGAAACTTTAGAGGTTTAATTGGCCAGAAGCTGCAGTGGCTTTTAACCTTCAAGCTCAGGAATAAAGATTCCTCTATTTCCACAGTAAGGATGTGAATGAATGTTGGAGTATGGAAACCTGGAGGCAAGACTGGATTGGGGGACCACCTTGGATACTGGCTACCAGAAGAGCTTAAAAAGAGCCTGAGGATTTACCCCAAAGTGTAAACTGTTAAATAACAAATGATTTCTGAAGGTAAAATAAGCTAGCTAGTTGGACTGGTGGAAAGTGAGTTGCTGTGATCTTCAAATACGTGAAGCACTACCAAAAGATTTAAGTGCTTCCGCATGTCAGATGCAGCCATGCAAAGACCCCTCAAGATCCTCCCAGTCCAAAAATCTCTGCATTGAGGGGTATGAGAATCTCTTCCAATGAGAATCCACTGCATAGAAAAGTCTGGCAAAACTGAAATTAAATTCATTACAGTGCAGTTTACAAGTCATACAAACAAGTATTTCTGGACAATCTATTTGTATCTAATATTAAAAACCTTTAGTTGAAGGATAATTGCTTTACAATATTGTGGGTTTCTGCCATACATCAACATGAATCAGCCATAGGTATACATATGTCCCTTTCCTCTTGAATGTCCCTCCCCAACCCCCTCCCCCATCCCACCCCTCTAGGTTGTTACCGAGCCCGTTTGAGTCACATAGCAAAGTCCCACTGGCTATCTATTTCACATATGGTAGTGTGTGTTTCCATGCTAGTCCCTCCATTCATCCCACCCTCTCCCTTCCTGCCCCTGCCGTCCCCTGTCCATAAGTCTGTTCCTTATGTCTGCGTCTCCGTTGCTGTCCTGTAAGTAGGTTCATCAGTAGCATCTTTTTAGATTCCATATATATATGTTAATATACGACATTTGTTTTTCTGACTTACTTCGGTCTGTATAAGACTCTAGGTTCATCCACCTCATTAGAATTGAGTCAAATGTGTTCCTTTTTATGGCTAAGTAATCCATGTACCACTGCTTCTTTATTTATTAATATGTTGATGGACATCTAGGTTGCTTCCATGTCCTAGCTATTGTAAATAGTGCTGCAGTGGACATTGGGGTACATGTGTCTTTTTCAGTTATGGTTTCCTCACGGTAATGCCCAGTAGAGGGATTGCTGGGTCATATGGTAGTTTTATTTCTATTTTTTAAAGGAATTTGTGCCTAATTTTAAAGTTGGTCTCAGCCCTACATTGCTTTCAGAGTCTCAGTGGTTATAAAAAGGTCTAATTTCAAGGAAACACTTGAGCTTATTCCAGAAATTACATCTACCAAAGCATTTATTCAGTCATCTTATTTTCACATCAAACACAATTTGGGTTGACATGTACATTTATACAACACAACTCTGAATAATTCATTCAATAAGCACTTACTAAGTACTGACCATAGCACCCATGTGACGGACAGTAGATACATAGGAATGTATAAGACAGACATATTTCCTTATATTCTAGTAGCAAACAGACTGAAAGAAACTAACATATATACTTGCAAATTATGTTAAATAAAATACACTGACAAATACACTTACACCCGAGCAAGTCCAGCCCTAAGGTCTTCAGGAAAAACCTCCTACAAGATGCTGATCAAGCCAGAAAGAGAGGCTCTCCAGAAGCCAAAAGGGAGTGAGAAGAAGACTATTCCGTTCAGAGGAAATTCTGGGAACGGTAGAACTGGGTGGAAATAAAGGCTTTCAAGACAGGATGGAGAGGAATGTATTGGCTTCATTGATGAACGTTTGGGCTTTGGATTTTAAAATCAATAATGTAATTTATTACATTACTAATAATGTAATTTATTAATAAATGTAATTTATTAATGTAATTTATATGTAATGTTTTATTAATGGGAACTTACATACCAAGGTTCCCTGATGGCTCAGACAGTAAAGCGTCTGCCCGCAATGCAGGAGACCCGGGTTCAATCCCTGGGTCAGGAAGATCCCATGGAGAAGGAAATGGCAACCCACTCCAGTACTCTTGCCTGGAAAATTCCATGGACTGGGGAGCCTGATAGGCTGCAGTCCATGGGGTCGCAAAGAGTTGGACATAACTGAGCAACTTTACTTTCACTTTCACATACCAAGGTAAGCAGAATAGTATAAATAATTCCCATCACCTACTTTCAACAGTTCTTTCATCTATGTCCCTATATCCCCATGAACTCTTCCCCTACCAAACTATTTGGAAGGAAATCCTAGATTTAAAAATTTCACATGAAATATACCTGCTGTCTTTAAAACATAGGGACTTCATAAAATGCTCACACCAAGAAACTTAATTCCAAATTTCCTCCATTATTTTGTGTTTTATTTCCACTTGATCTTATCAGGATCCAAGTGATAGCTTAAGGTGAAGGATGTCAGATTCTTGATCTCCGAAGAAGACTTGAGCTTCAGGACCAGGGGACCAGATTTGATCACTCAAGAGCTTTTGTGTAGCAGAGTTTTATGAGAGTATAAAAAGGGACAGAGGAAGCTTCTGACATCATAAGGGGGACAGAGAGCCCCCCACTCGCTAGTCTTATCAAGGCCTTACATACTTTTACCAGACCCATTCCCACAACATACATCTTAAATTAACAAGATTAGAACTAACAATAGAAAGGTCTCACCAGACCCACTCCCACAATATACCTAAGATAACAAGATTAGTGAGAAAGGTCTCCTTAAGGAGAAACATGTCCTTCAGTTCAGTCGCTCAGTCATGTCTGACTCTTTGTGACCCTATGAATCACAGCACGCCAGGCCTCCCTGTCCATCACCAACTCCCAAAGTCCACCCAGACCCACGTCTATTGAGTCAGTGATGCCATCCAACCATCTTATCCTCTGTCGTCCCCTTCTCCTCCTGCCCACAATCCCTCCCAGCATCAAAGTCTTTTCCAATGAATCAACTCTTCGCATGAGGTAGCCAAAGTACTGGAGTTTCAGCTTTAGCATCATTCCTTCCAAAGAAATCCCAGGATTGATCCTCAGAATGGACTGGTTGGATCTCCTTGCAGTCCAAGGGACGCTCGAGGGTCTTCTCCAACACCACAGTTCAAAAGCATCAATGCTTTGGCGCTCAGCCTTCTTCACAGTCCAACTCTCACATCCATACATGACTACTGGAAAAACCATAGCCTTGACTAGACGGACCTTAGTCGGCAAAGTAATGTCTCTACTTTTGAATGTGCTATCTAGGTTGGTCAACACTTTTCTTCCAAGGAGTAAGCGTCTTTTAATTTCACGGCTGCAGTCACCATTTGCAGTGATTTTGGAGCCCAAAAAATTAAAGTCTGACACTGTTTCCACTGTTTTCCCATCTATTTCCCATGAAGTGATCGGACCAGATGCTATGATCTTCATTTTCTGAATGTTGAGCTTCAAGCCAACTTTTTCACTCTCCTCTTTCACTTTCATCAAGAGGCTTTTTAGTTCCTCTTCACTTTCTGCCATAAGGATGGTGTCATCTGCATATCTGAGGTTATTGATATTTCTCCCAGCAATCTTGATTCCAGCTTGTGTTTCTTCCAGCCCAGCATTTCTCATGATGTACTCTGCATAGAAGTTAAATAAGCAGGGTGACAATATACAGCCTTGATGTACTCCTTTTCCTATTTGGAACCAGTCTGTTGTTCCATGTCCAGTTCTAACTGTTGCTTCCTGACCTGCATACAGATTTCTCAAGAGGCAGGTTAGGTGGTCTGGTATTCCCATCTCTCTCAGAATTTTCCACAGTTTATTGTGATCCACACAGTCAAAGGCTTTGGCATAGTCAATAAAGCAGAAATAGATGTTTTTCTGGAACTCTCTTGCTTTTTCCATGATCCAGCAGATGTTGGCAATTTGATCTCTGGTTCCTCTGCCTTTTCTAAAACGAGCTTGAATATCAGGAAGTTCACGGTTCACGTATTGCTGAAGCCTGGCTTGGAGAATTTTGAGCATTACTTTACTAGCATGTGAGATGAGTGCAAACATGTCCTTACATTGTTTATATTGACTAAGACAAAGCAATGTAGGAAAAAAGTTTGTCCTTTTCTCCTCCTTGAGAACTCCAGACCCCTATCTCCTCCTCCAGAGCCCCAGACCCCTTTCTCCTCCTCGGGGACCCCAGACTTCCTATCAACCTGCCTTGGAATTGACTCTATCACAAGTAAGGCCCTTATAGTGCACCTGGTTGATATCTCTGATTCAACTGTGTTTCCTTACACTCCCTTCTTGTTTTGTTGTTGCCTTGCAATCTACTGAAGAAACCAGATTATTTGTCCTTTAGTCTCGCCCACGTTCTACACTTTACTGATGGCAGTTTGTTTCCTTGTATTCTGTATTTCTTATAAACTGATTCAGAGGACCAGTCAGATTAAGGTGTGATTTAATCTCATTATGATATTAACTGCCATTAATAATCATTGCCTAGATACATTATCTCACTGGGGTTACAAAATGGTAATACTCTCACTTACTAGCTGAAATATTTCTATATGCTTCCATTCATCAACAATCTGGTTATCCTGAGTTTTTCCTATTAAAGAGGCAAGATAAATGCTTGATTCCTTCCCTTTACTCACTAGTCAGTATATAAAATATGCAACTGGTTTCATAGCATCCTCCAAAGGTGGTTTTGAGGGGGTTGGTTCTAGCATCATTATGAATTAATTAATTTTCATATAGTTTGTTTCAGTCCAATGCCAGTCATCTTAAAGAAGGTCTAATTGTCTTACCTTTGTGATTTACATGTTAAGAACACTACTTCTGAAGCTGGTGGAAAACAGCTTAAATGAGAACAAGAGTTGATTAGAAGGCTAATTAGTTTACTATGGTTAGCCTTACTAACTAAGGCTAATTAGTTTACTATAGTTTAGAGACAGTGGTATTTCAACACACCTTCCACCAGGCTGAAGGCATAAAGCTGCTGACGGATTGGATATGAAGAGAGAGGAAGGAGTAAATAAAAACTGGAGGCTTAAGCCTGCAGTGCGGGAGACCTGAGTTTGATCCCTGGGTTGCGAAGATCACCTGGAGAAGGAAATGGCAGCCCACTCCAGTATCCTTGCCTGGAAAATCTCATGGACAGAGGAGCCTGGTGGGCTGCAGTCCATGGGGTCACAAGGAGTAGGGCATGACTGAGCGACTAACACACACTTACTTAGAAGCTTAAGCAACCGAGTCTCCAACCTGGCTGCTCCTGAAAGACACTGGAGTTGTAAGTACAGTCTCTTGGGCTTATCACTATAGATTATGATTCAGTAGACCTTGGTTGAGGTTGAGGCCATAATATTTCTATTCTAAGTCCTATCAAGCAGTGACCATGACCCAAGGGACATTTGAGAACCTTTTGATACATTAAGAAGGTATTTACACTAAATACAACAGGGAGTCAGAGTTTTCAGAAGAGGCATGGTGCAATGTTGTTACATAGCAGGGGATTCAACTTCTATTTAGTAAAGGCTTTCCAGAAGACAAACTTGGCCCCTTGAGTGAAATAGGCAATATTATCATAAATAACATCTATAAATGAATTGTATAATGTTTACCTCTCTAATGCCACTGAAATGTAGGGAATTAAGCTAAGGAATACTTGGTTTCCCCTTAAATAAAAGTCTGCCATAGTCTGCTTTTTTTCTATTACAAATGGATTATTAACATTTTTACACTTGGGTATGTTATGTGATGGGCTTCCCTGCTGGCTCAGCCTTTGATAATTTATTTCTCTGAGTTTCTGATGCTGAAATTTAATCTTCTTTAAGTGAAAACAATCTGTAAGAAAGCAATGAGGAAAGATGGTATTTACTAGGTACTTATAGCTCAATTCTCATATCAGCCCTATAATGTATATATAGATTACTCATTTCTCTGGTAATCAGAGAATAAGAAAGGTTAAAGATTTTGATTCAGATCTGTGTATGTTCTAAATCTAAAGCTATGCTCTGCATTAAACAAATGATCAATACAGACAATGAGATCAGGGAAATGGACCAAGAGATCAAGAGTATTCTCTGTATATACCCAGAAATACAAATGCCAGAAACAAATAATGGAAAAGCTTTCATTTTGCTTTCTATGAAGATAAGGACAATGGCCTTGAAATAGGACTTGGAAAATACTTTTTACAAAAAGGCATTCCTAAATAGGCTGCCTGAAATTGTAATATAAAAATGAATGGGTAAGAAAATTCAAGGATAGAGTTAAGTCATGAATTTTGGCTTGGACACAATTCAGCTTCACAATGTATAGACTTTGTATCTTAAAAGCCTATATAGAATTATCCTGTTTTCACAGTTGTTTTATTGGCCCAGAAGAGGGAAAACTTCTATGATAGGACTATATGATACTGTGGTGTATTCAGGGTCAGCATCCTTTTAGAGATAAGGGCTTCGCAGAAGGAACCCTGGGGCCCGGTGTCACCCCTTCCAACCACCCTGGAAGGAACCCCAAACACTAGACCATCCAACACTTGCTAAAAGGTCATCCTTGTGTCTCCTTTACCTCCTCCAAGGTAATTCCCAGCCATCCCCACCCTTTCCCATTCACAACATGGATGCTCAGCCCCATCTAGGTGCAGGGAGTCAGTTACTGCCCTCAGGCTTATCTTTTCTGTCTCCTGCCCACCTACCCTCAACGCTTATCCTCAGCATTCCTTTCAGGGCAGTTGGTTCCTTCTTTTGTCCATACCCTCCACCTAGGCTCCCTTTCAGACTGTCCTCTACCTCAGCTCCCACCCCACCATCAGTCATGCAGGTCTGTCTGCCAGAAATAGGAAGATCTGTAATCCATTGCTCAAAGGAGATGGGACTTCCTAGCCATCCCCTCCCAGTGCGCTGGACCCTCCCAGCCCAAGTGGTTGTGGGTCTTTCCTGTGCTGCAGAAACCCCTCCTTTACCCACCTCTGTTCATCCACAGCAGGACATTACACCTGGAGTTGAGCTTTTCCTGGTGCTTATGAGACTGAATCAAGATCCAGAGAAGGCAGGGGACCTTGATCTTGAGAGTTATGAAGAATGAAGACATGCAGGTTTTTTTTTTTTCTTCCTCCAAGTTCAGATGTTCTTTTTTTCTTCAGATTTATTGGGATATGATTGACATGTAGCACTGGGTAAGCTTAAGGCGTATAGCATAGTGATCTGATTGAACATACCTCATAAATTGATTAGTAAGTGTAGTGAACATTATCTCCTACAGATACAAAACTGAAGAAACAGAAAAAAGATACATCCTGTTTTCCTTGTGATGAGAACTCTTACAATTTACTCTTGTGACAGCTTTCATACACAACATATGGTGTTATTAATTAGGCTTGTTGTATATTGCATCCCTAATACAGGCTACTCTTGCATACAGGAAGTCCTTCTTGGGATCTGACCACATTCCCTTAAGAGTACTTTATCCACTCTGCCAGTATTTGAGCTCTTGTCCTATAGGGGCTATGTTTTTTACTGAGGCAACAGAGTAATGGTTAAGAGCACAGACTCTGGAGCCAAGTTGTTGGATTCAACCCCTGACTACACCCCACTTAACTAGCTTACTGGCAATTTCCCTTCCAAGTGTCTTGCTTTCCATTAATAGTTCCAGAATCAAATATGGAGTTAATAGAAACCTGCTGATGGCCAATGTATGTGGCCATCGACAGTACCTATCTCTTGGTATTGTTTTGAGGATTAAATGAATTAATCAGGTCAGGTGCCCTTGGACTAGTGCCTGGCACAGAGTAAGGTGTTACATAAGGGATTCATTGTTACTATTAAGGTGGATATGTTTTATCTCCAGTGCCCAGCAGTAGTGCTTCTAAAGGTCTTTTAAGTAAGGACTGACTTCCAATCCTCAGTGTTGAGTACTAGCAGGTGGGATTAGGGGAGGCCACTGGACAGGCTGCTGGCAATGAAGGGGCACAGTCATCCCTGTTTTCTCTCTAGATTATAACTGGTGGACTAGATGGAGTATTTTTCTTTAAATAAACTTTTTATTTTGGAATAATTGTAGATTGACCACAAAGCTGCAAAGACACTACAGAGAGTTCCCGAGGAACCCCTCACAATCTCCCCGCTCCCTGTGGGCATCTTGTGTTATAAAGGTGTTTGTCACAACTCGGGAGGCAATGTCAGTCTGTTTCTGTGACCTACCCCCTCGCCCACCCTGTCTTCTGATTTCACCTGTTCCCTAACCCCTTCGTTTCAGGATCCCCCCCAGGATGCCGAGTCACACTTAGTTTTCACATCTCCTCAGCAACCTCTGGTCTGTGGAGGCTTTTCAGACTTTTCTTATCTCCTGTGACTTTGATGATTTTGAAGAGTGCAGGTTGGGTATTCTGTGAACTGTTTCTGTTTGGTTTTGTCTCATAGACTGGAACTTGGAGAAGGAAATGGCAACCCACACCAGTATTCTTGCCTAGAGAATCCTGTGGATGGAGGAGCTTGGTGGGCTGCTGTCCATAGGGTCGCACAGAGTCGGACACGACTGAAGAGACTTAGCATGCATAGCACTTAGCATACACCTATACTAAGCCACTCAACTCTTGTGATTTACTTATTCTGTGTTCACTTTTAAGTTTCCTTCTATAATGTCCAGTCTACCAGCTACCACTTCTCACTACTGTTTGCCCAGAACAAAAATAGGAAAAGAGTTAAATGTGCAGTAATAGGGCTTTTGAACACTAGGTCCTTTTCTATTAAGTATATGGATTTATTGAACTCTGTTATTTTAGGTGGTTAGAAGCCTTTTTTGGTTTCTCTGCTCCTAGTTGGGAGGAACAGAAACCTAGTCTTCAGATAACTAATACTGCCTTATTATTGTGACCATGTAATATGCAATCCAAATAATTTGGAACTCTCCACCTGTATCACAAGATCACAAGACTCAAATCCTTTTTTTAAAATAAAATTGAGAATATCAAAGCATCTTAACTAGAGAGTGAGAAGAATTAAACATACCATCTAGTATAAACTTTTTGAGTTTACTTATTCCCTTTGGTTCCCTATTTTTTTACACTGCATAAGAGAAAAGCTCTAAACTTAAAAGGCTTACATAATTTATTTTTGGTTGTGCTGGGTCTTTGTTGCTGCACATGGGCTTTCTCTAGTTGCAGAAAGTGGGGGCTACTCTCTAGTTGTGATGCGCAGGCTTCTCACTGCAATGGTTTTAAAAATCCTATGATGTACTATTAGGGAATAGCCCTTCCCTACCCTAACAAAAAGGGTAAATTAGTTTAAACATTCAGGAAACTGTATCCTAGTTAATTTTATCTGCCTTTCTAAGACACCATTGACAGAATGCTGAAAAGATGGCAAACGTACTGAAAACATCTCAAAACATTAGTCCTATCTCTGCTTTAGCAAATGGCCCACATATTTTAACAACATACAATCTCTCTGATGACCTTTAATATCACATCTATCACATTAAATACCCTCTTGGAATACTAGACTGGGTTTCAACTGTGCAAAGACATGCCCTAGAATTTATCTACCAATTTAAGAAATCATTTTGACATTTGCTGTTCTTCTAAGTGACGTCCCAGTGTAGCCTAGTATTATATCTTGGTTCAGATTAATAGAGGTGTCCTGTTCCATACACATTTGAATCATATACATTAAAATCATATTTTCATGTAAAAATTAATTTTCATATTTAAAGGTAGAAGCAGGTTTAAATCTGTCAGAAAATTCTTGATCAAGAAGGTTGAACAGGGAGCTGGAAGAGATTTTTTTAAAATCCCATCTTAAACTTTGGAAGATCTGACTGGGAATAAGAAATCATCTGCCCTTTCAAAAGCAGCATATTATTACGGCTTCATCTAGAAGACTGTTCTCCCTTATTCAGTTCAGTTCAGTTCAGTCGCTCAGTCATGTCCGACTCTTCGCGACCCTATGAACTGCAGCATGCCAGGCCTCCCTGTCCATCACCAACTCCCAGAGTTCACTCAGACTCACATCCATTGAGTCAGTGATGCCATCCAGCCATCTCATCCTCCGTTGTCCCCTTCTCCTCCTGCCCCCAATCCCTCCCAGCATCAGAGTCTTTTCCAATGAGTCAACTCTTCACGTGAGGTGGCCAAAGTACTGGAATTTCAGCTTTAGCATCATTCCTTCCAAAGAAATCCCAGGGCTGATCTCCTTCAGAATGGACTGGTTGGATCTCCTTGCAGTCCAAAGGACTCTCAAGAGTCTTCTCCAACACCACAGATCAAAGGCATCAATTCTTCGGCGCTCAGCTTTCTTCACAGTCCAACTCTCACATCCATACATTACCACACAGTAAGTATAAATATATTAACATGGAAGAAAACATTATGTCTGCTAACAGGGTTTCTAATCAACAGAGTTTCTCCCTCTGAAGTAGACATTACTGCAGGGAAGCCTCCCAACCATTATTCACAGCTATCAGTATCTTGGGATCTTTTTATTTAGAAGTACCATAAAAATGAGGTACTGAATTCCAGAATGTAGAACTTGTAAGGAAGGTTATACATACTTATTGGTGAATCAAATGAAGGGAAAGCTGTTGTATTTCGCCTTTTGCAAATATTTTCAAGTTTAACATGCTGCTGCTGCTGCTAAGTCACTTCAGTCTTGTCTGACTCTGTGTGACCCCATGGACTACAGCCTACCAGACTCCTCTGCCCATGGGATTTTCCAAGAGTACTGGAGTGGGTTGCCATTGCTGTCTCCACAAGTTTAATATAGTTGAAAACCTAAGATTAGGCATTTGAATTCTTATTAATAAGCCAAACATATCATTGTCCTCATGTTTTTGATGAATCTTCTTTCCAAATACTAATGAACAGACCTTTGTTAAGTACTATACAGAAAAGGAATAAAAAACACACCAGTGAGTGGGAATGCAAACTACTACAGCCACCATGGAGAACAGTGTTTCCATAAGGAGATGCCTTAAAAACTGGAAAAAGAACTGCCATACAACCCAGCAATCCCACTGCTGGGCATAAACACCAAGGAAACCAGAATTTAAAGAGACATGTGTACCCCAATGTTCATCAAAGCACTGTTTACAATAAGCCAGGGCCTGGAAGCAACCCAGACATCCATCGGCAAGACGAATGGATAAGAAAGCTGTGGTAAACATATACACAATGAATTATTCAGCTATTAAAAGGAATGCATTTGAATCAGTTCTAATGAGGTGGATGAAAGTGGAGCCTATTACATAGAGTAAAGTAAGTCAGAAAGAAAAACACCAACGCATATTAATTAATGTATATATATGGAATTTAGAAAGATGGTAACGATGACCCTATATGCGAGACAGCAAAAGAGACACAGATGTAAAGAACAAACTTTTGGACTCTGTGGGAGAAGGCGAGAGGGCGGGATGATTTAAGAGATTAGCACTGAAACATGTATATTACCATATGTAAAATAGATCACCAGTCCAGGTTTGATGCATGGGACAGGGTGTTCAGGGCCGGTGCACTGGGATGACCCTGAGGGATAGGATGGGAGGGTAGTGGGCGCAGGGGGGTTCAGGATGAGGAACATATGTACACCCATGGCTGATTCATGTCAATGTACGACAAAAACCACTACAATATTGTAATTAGCCTCCAATTAAAATTAATTAATTTAAAAAAATACACCAGTGAATGCCTTTTGATATCCCCCAAAAGAAAATATGCATTACCTGAGTATAATTTTATTGGTACTTAACTGGTTTTAAACATAAGATGATTATTTTCTTGATATTCCCAATCCTGGAGCTATAATAAGCTATAATCCATAGTGGTATCTAGTATACCACTATACATAGCTGTTATCAGAGCTCCTTTTTTTCTGCCTGATGGGAAAATAAAAATAATTGAAACCAATGCTTTAGATCAAGACACTTAAAATTTTAAAATATATACAATGAGTTCTAAACAAGAAAGTCAGTTAAATTGAAATTTAGTAAAATTAAAAAAGGGTAGGAATATGAGTCAATTTTTCTCAGCTACTTATAGTACTTTTTATGTACTGTCAATAAAAAATAATTATATAAAATAGACATCTTAACAGAAATATGAGATTTATAAAGATTAAATATTCTTTAAAGAAAAAGTACTCATTAAAATATGGCACTGAGAAAGTAATAATTTTTGAAACTTTTATTAATTTTGAATTTAAAACAAAATCCAGTTTGAACCACAAGTGGAAACACAGTATTTTCAAGATATTTCTAAAGCTATTACTCTACATAATAATGAAACAGTGTTAACAGCATAAACATAATGTGAATTTTTCATTCCAGTAGTTTATATATTTTCATAGGATGAATTTGTTTTTTATTTAACACCACTTAACAGAACTGTACAAAACCAAAAAGGTATTTTTTAAATGACTTGTCACATGAATATGTTTAAAAACAGAAGTCTGTAAATGTTTGGGTAAAGAAGCAGTCTTCACTTTACAATGAGTTTGTAAGGTTTTGCCTTTGTAAGCAAGGAGAGTAGAGTTGTGTTTTTTGCTGCAAATTCTTTTTATACTTAATCTTACAGGAGTATTGGTATACTGAGAACCCATATACCTATCATGTTTTATGAGATCCTGATCAACTTGATTTTTTGTGCTAGTTCTTCTCTATCACTCCTTATGCTAGTGGACCAACCTCAAATTATAATTCCATTCTCATCGTTGCAGCAAGGTCTATTGGTCCTTTTCATCACCTGCTGCTGGAGAGAAAAAGGCCTGGGAAGATTCTTGCTGTCTAATCCACTGTTCCCTTAGAGCAAAGAATAGGGCTCAGAGAAGGGAAGGATTTAGCTGGTGATAAAATATGTGTTAAATCTAAGATATGTGCCCTAGAATACAACCCTGCCTCCAATCTCCTCTTATCTTTCAGTCAAGTTACTTCCAACACTGTAAGTAAAATATAAGGTGTTCTTAAATTTGTGTCATCAAACATGAAGCTTCTCCTGTTATAGTGATCAATTTCTTCCTTCTTTGGATTAAAAATAAAGTTTCCCTTAAGGAAAAAACACCACTTATTACCTCGTGTTCTTAAATTTGTGTCATCAAACATGAAGCTTCTCCTGTTATAGTGATCAATTTCTTCCTTCTTTGCATTAAAAATAAAGTTTCCCTTAAGGAAAAAACACCACTTACTACCTAACCTGATTGATAAAGTTATAGTTTGTTTTAAATGTGACTAAAAGAGTTATCAAGAATTCTGTGGCAGCTACTGTTTCATTATTAACAAAAAAGTAGGAAAATGATGACTGATTCTGTAGGTAGGTGTAAGGGTAAATTATTCAAGTTCCAAAATCAAACTCTGATTCTAAACATAATATCAAAGAAAATTCTCCATTTAGGGATTAAGATGTCTTTAAAAGTTGAAAGAATTTTGGAGGTCATCCAGCCCAACTTCCATCCAGATATCATGCCTCTCACATACAGTAGTCTTCTGAATTATAAAAATTTATAAAGTTTTTTTTAAAAGCACATAAATAATATTATCTATATATAGAAATATCTATTCAGCAATTCCATAATTTAAATAGTCAAATCAAATTGGGCAAAACTGGTTCCTTCTCATCCCCACAGACTGTATTTACACACTAACACATCAAGTTACATTTAAATAAAAAGAATAATACCACCTGACTAAATGGAGAAATTGTGCTCTAACACAAACCCTAATTTTTTTCATGAACATAGACTTGTAAGTCACTTATTTGAATTTTATCTCAATGATACTGTGAAAAGAAAAATAAACAAAGAAACCAACACACACACACATATATGAACAAAACCAAACAAAAACCAGGTAACCTGCTAACCTGGACTTTGGTCTCTCATTTAATGTTCTGGAATGCATATGTGGTTTTCAAAGGTCCAATAAAATCAATCTCTTGTATAGTCTGTGTACATATTAATCGTTTACAAGGACTGTGAATCCATAGCATCACAAATGGGAGGCTTTGGTGACTAACCAAATGTGTCAACATAGAAAATAACTCTCTATTTGGTCAAAAGTATAAAAGGTTTGACTTTTTTGGAAATATGAAAAAGCTGAGTACTTGGGAGAGACATGAAAATACTCAGCATAGATAATATGAAAAGTTGAATAAAAGTAACTTTTTCTCCTCCAAAAATTATTTTAGGCCACGGCATATAACAGAACTTATTGCTATTTGAAGTATCATTAAAAATAGGTTCATATATAGAAGGCGATTAGTAATACCTCTTCACTAATATAAAATATGCCCCTTTTAGAAGACATACTCTAGA
This sequence comes from Capra hircus, assembly GCF_001704415.2. Taxonomy (NCBI): domain Eukaryota; kingdom Metazoa; phylum Chordata; class Mammalia; order Artiodactyla; family Bovidae; genus Capra; species Capra hircus. The sequence continues at coordinate 118,717,389 of NC_030808.1, read as the reverse complement.
CATCATTTCTAGAACTGCACTTTTCTCATTTCTAAAACTTGTGTATGTATCTGATTAAACTGAGCTTACCAAATTCCACAAATTTATAAATCAATTAAAGTTCTTATTTCGTTGATTTTAGCTTGTTTCATTTCACTCGCGTTTGTTTTCTTAGTTCCAAAGGCTCCAGCTGCAAGTTCTCTCTTTGTGTTTTGTATTTTCAGCATGTTTTCTTCAACAGAATCCTTCACAATGAACTGTAAAAAGAAAAACAAAGTTAAATTGGTTAGGTACTTTATAGGTCACAATACTTAAAATTTTTTAATTTAAAAAATGAGACCTAATGAAAATAATGCTCTACTCTAAAGGAATCTGCTTCCTTATAGTATTATGTAGCTGTCAAAAATGATCAATAATAATCTATTAGAAACTGTTTCACTATCCCTTTTTTTCTCAATATACAATAGTAATATTAGAATATGGTATGATAGCTAGAGAGGAATGCCATTTTTCCTTATCACTCAGTATATTTCTCCTGTATAAAGAATATAGCTGTAAGGACATGTTATAACTCTATCATCAGATAAGAGCAACATATAAAAAAGCAAACTTTATGGACAATGCTGTAGCTGGAATATTAGCAGAATAAATTCAGCATATTTAAAAAGCCAAGTAAGATTTTCCCAGAAAGAATACACCTTCATCTGGTGTAATTCAGAAAATTGAAAGAAAAAATGTGATCATCTCAATAAATATCAAAGAAGAATGTGATAAAGTTCAACATTTATTCCTCATTAAAAACTTTAATTTTAAAAAGAATCCTCATTAACCTAGAAATAAATGTCCTCAATCTTATTAAGGACATCTACTAGAAACTTACCAAGAACACCATACTTAATGTAAAACAATAAAACTATTTCCAACAAAGTTAGGAACAAGTCAAGAATGATTACTATCATTACTACTATTTAACACTGATAAGAGGTCCCAATTACTGTAATAACAAATTGTGTTATAAAATGTTACTAAATTCTTATATGGGAACACTCCTTATTTATAAAGAATACAGTTTTCAAATTAATCATAAATTCAGTAAATCCCAAACAAGATTTCTTAAATGGGATTTGGTAATCCAAATCCAAAGTTCAATTCATGACTAAATAATAAAAACCAACACAATTTTCAAAAAGATGGGTAATGAGAACACTATGCTCTATTAGATATCAAGGCATACTTTATAAAACCATAGAAATTATTAATGTAACATTGTCCTGGGAATAGGAAAAGAGATCAATGAAATGGAACAGAGCCCGGAAAGAGACCCATGTAATATATATGAATTTATGAAGAAGTGACATTTCAAATTGGTAGGAAAAAAAAGATAGACTTAAAAATGATAATGTAACAAACGATTCTTCATTTGAAAACAATAAAGTTAGATCCATATTATGAATCATAAACAAAAAGTAAAATATTTCAAAAGAATCAGAACTACAGGAGACTTTTTGGGGTAACATTTTCCAAATTTTGAATATGACCATTTTTACTGATATTTTTATAAAACACTACTTCCAGTGGTGGATCAGACCGTAAAGAATCCACCTGCAATGCAGAAGACCTGGGTTCGATCCCGGGGTTGGGAAGATCCCCTGTAGGAGGGCATGGCAACCCACTCCAGTATTCTTGCCTGGAATATCCCCATGGACAGAGTAGCCTGGTGGACTACAGTCCATGAGGTTGCCAAGAGTCAGACACAACTGAGAGACCAAGCACAGCACCCCTCCAGTTTACAAAACTTACAGAAGATTCATTTTTAAAATTTGAAGATAAAAGTCTTCTGTTCTAAGCAAGACCTCAAAAATCCAGGAGATATCAAGAAAATGACTGACATATTTTAAATCATAAAAATTTCTAAACTTTCATGATGAAAAAACACAAAGTTCAAAGATAAACAAGAGCCTGGGATAAAAATTTTCAATACATATAACAAAACATTTAAAATCAGAATTTATAAAGTCCTTTATACTATAAAACTATATTTGTTCTTTATGAAAACTTGGCAAAAGATATAAGGAAGCAATTTACATAAAAAAATTAACAAGACCAGAATAAAGATGACCCTCATAGTTTGCTCTGCATAATTCTATTTCAATCTTTTATAACAATAAAGTCACGCACTATTTATGTAGTTTTTAAAATCCTACAACCTAATTTCAAAATAAGTATCTTAAAAACTCACTTTTGTGATAATAACTTCTTGCTTCTGGCCAAGTCTATGGCATCTGTCAAAGCACTGATCTTCAGCAGCTGGATTCCAGGCCTAGTAAGAACATGAATTGTATCACTACCACCCTAATCTGTATGTGTTCTATACAAGTCCTTTTGTTGCAGCACTATTCATTCACCTTTTACCAACTCAAATCTTTCTGAATGAATTCAGATAATGACATATTAATAAATGTTCTAGGGATGAAACAATCCACACACACCCCTGACTGCCTTCCCCAATCACTACTATGAGAGGCAGGTGTTCTCTCCCCTGTCATTTTACTCCACTGCCTCCAGTATCTAATTGAGGGCCTGAAAAATAGAAATCACACAGTATAAATGACTGTTGAGTAGTCAAATAGTATCTTTCCAGTTTCTTCTCAACCCACTTTCAAGTCAAAGTATATCTGCTTAACAGAGGAAGGTTATACACTCTCCAAAATAATTTACATCAGAAAAGATAGGTGAGCCCATTTAATGAAAAAGTTTTCTCCCTTTTTGCTGGTCTTTGGTTCTTTTTCTTTCATTTTCCTCTACTCATTATATAAAAGTATAAAAAAAGATTTCAGGAGTGGTCAAAAGTCCTAAAAATTATTTAAGACTTTGAAATATAATTTTCTGTATATATACTTGAAATCAGTTTGACTTCAAAACTGATCTAAGAAAGTAACGTTAGCTAATTAACATAAGCATTATCATAGGGACTCTCTTATGGTAAAGAATACAACAATGAAGCACTCAAAAGGGAAGACTAAGCAAGAAGGATATAGAGCTTTTCAGCCTAGAAGATAGGAGTCAAGTGGTTTTGAAATAGTATCATGAATTGTCAGGGTGGGATCATTAAATTTTAAACTAAACTATGGAATGATTCTTGAAGCTGAAAATAGGGTTTTTGGAGAAAAGGAAAATTTATACAACAAAGTACCAATGAAAAACAGAAACAAAATCATAAATGAGTAAGTAATGGCAAGTTCACAGTACAATTTATACTTAAGAAGTTATTTTCTTCTTTTTAAAGTTCCCTTGAGATCTAGAGAAGAGGAGATTTTTTAAACTATTAACTTGCTATAATATGATTTTGGGATTGTTTTTTGGTATAGAAGTTAGATTTAAAGGACTTATGTAGCTTATGATTTTCTAAAACTGAGAGTCATATTCTGTGAATATTTTGTAGTTTGCAAGTGGATACACTTTGAAAGCATTATACTAAGAGGCCAGATAAAATGTTCCTTTCTGCTATCTGTATTCTGTCAGGAACCTCACGGTGAGATGGCAGTATATATCAAGTATGACTAAGATGTATAATAAAATTTATTTCATGGTAATAGAAAACCAATAGCTCCCATTCTCATAGGCAGTGATGAAGGAAGCAATTAACTTTATCAAAAGCTCATAATGAAATATCATAATTTATCTTATCTTTTATACAATACTCCATAAAGAGGTAAAAGATTTTCATGAGCAATTTTTTTTTCCACTGAATCTTATTTTTTGAGGACCTGGCTTTTGTCTTAAAGTTAGAAACAATATCTGAAAACTTAAAATGTTCAATGAAAAACAATCAACCTACTATGAAACTACTAACATTCTGTAAGTTTTCTAAAAGTATAACTGTTCAACTGGTCAACTTTATAATAAGAATTAAATTACTGTATTTGGTATTAACAACCTCTTTCTTATCAAGTACTAAGATTATAACAAAAAAAAAATAATTTGGGAATCTGTTCCAAAAATCAGCTTGTTGAATTATTATCTGTAGTTACAATGCATAGTTTTTATAATAACCATAATACCAGAACTTCAGCAGATATTTAAAACTTCATCCACAGAACTAAGGCAAGAAAATACAATAGACACTGCCATCCCCATGGTATTAACATGAAATCCATGAATGCCTGAGTATGGCTTATGGCTGTGATATTACTGGAAAGGTTACCCTCAGGTGAGGAAAAAAAAAAAAACCTTGGTAACAGGTATATGCTTCAACTAGATTGTCTATCCAGAATAATTCAAAATTTGTATCTTAGTAAAATTTCTTTATGTTATGAATTTTCTGAGTTTCAGGCAGTAAGCTAAAACTACAAACCTTAATTAAGTCTGTGGTTACACAGAAATAGAACAGGGTTTCCTCTAGGTAAAACAGAACACAATACAAATTAGAAACTGAATTAGTTCAGAGGGTTTCCAGTCCAAAAAAGCCCTTTGTACCATCAAGAAAAAGTGCTCCTGTGGGGATGCAACTCTAAGTCACACAGTTTGATGAGTCAAGTTCAGAGTGAATTTTAGCTCCCACTCTATCCCTAGGCCTGTTTCACACACAGTGACTGCACTGTATCAGACATTAAAATTTACCTAAAACATCCCATTAATGTTAGCTGTTTCTAAATTGTGATGCTGGACCACCTGCACCTTTATAAAAATGCAGTTTCCTGGGTCTCCTCTAGGAACTCCTAAATTTGAGGACAGAGGTCAAGTTGTATTTCTTAATTCTTATGCACATGAAAGCTTGAGACTATTAGTACCATGAGGGTGGCTACTTTGTCTATTCTGTTTATAGCCAGATTCCACATCTGGAAGATTCCCTGATACAAAATAGGATCTCATTATTCATGGGCCAAATCAATGAAAACACTTCCCTAAAGCATTAGAAATAACAGAAATAGATTCTGCATATAGAAGAACAGTAGAAAAGCACAGCACAATACTTATGAACATGGACTCAGATCCTGATTTGTGTATTACTAGCTGTGTGACAGGGCAAGTTATTTCACATCTCGGTTTCAGTTTCCTCACCTGTAAAATAGGGATAAGTAACAAGATCTACTCACAGAGATGTTGTGAGAATTTCAGTTGATAAATGTAAAGCACTTAAAGAGAAAGCCCTCAAAACACATTTCCTAAATTGTTATCTATTTCTAAAGTTTGCCTAAGAATTTTCACAATCAGTTACAACTATAAAGGTCTTTTAAAAAAATAAACAAAAAACTATTTGGTAAAGAGGTAGTAACAGATCAAAAAGTCTATAAAATTACTTACTGGATCCATTAAAAAAACTCGAGATGCTGCAGAAAGATTCAAACCAACTCCACCTGCTTTTAAGGACAGAAGCATTATAGTTGGAGACCCTGCTTCAGTGTTTTGAAAACACTGAATTGATTCAACTCTTTTTTTCTGGGCCATGGAACCATCCAAACGAGTAAATACAAATCCAGAGGCTCTAATGGAGGGGACAAAAGAAAGTAAGTTACTACACTATAAAAACATGTTAAGTAATTGTAATCTTTTCATTAAACCAATTTTTTCACTCATTTCTTCTGACAAATTATACCAATCATCTACTAGTAAGTCAGGCTCTACAGTCAACATTTTTTCCTATAAATTCAGGACTTAAACTTAAAAATTCTAAGTTCTCAGGAATATTCTTTATTGTTACAGTTATTTTGTGTGTTGTGTTAGTCGCTCAGTCGTGCCTCTTTGCGACCCCATGGACTGCAATCCACCAGGTTCCTCCGTCCATGAGATTTTCCAGGCAAGGATACTGGAGTGGGTTGCCATTTCCTTCTCCAGGGGATCTTCCCAACCCAGGGATGGAACACGGGTCTCCTGCACTGCAGGCAAATTCTTTACTGACTGAGCTACAAGGGAAGCCCTGTTATTTTAGATAGATGAAATAAATAAAACTGCGAAAACAGAAATAATGTCATTTTTTTGCTATTCAAATTAAAACATTTATATAAAATCCTTTTGCTCAAAGTGAAAACACTGTTTAACTTACCTGAGGGGAGTTTCTATTAAAGACAAAAATGTTGTAAACTGAGAAACAACTAAACTTTTTATGTTGGGGTTCTTCTTTCTTAAATCAATCAATGCATGCATTAGAGCATTAATCTGAAAAAAATTAGGACACCCATTAGGTTCCATTTTGAATGAGAAGAGAAAGGTTCTGACATATTACCTCCCCAAAATGCAAATGTAAAAGACCACTAATTTTTTTAAAAAATTGAGACTATCATATTTTTCATAATCTGAACCCTTTCTCTCTCCCCTTAAATTCACCATTAGATATAAACAAAAAGCCAGTAACCACCAACAAAGTATAATACTCGTGACAAGATTAAAAGCAGAATTATTATTTTAAAATATGATTATTTATATAAACATAAATATTCAAATATTTGCACATGTATATTTACCTTCGAACTGGATGTCCATTCCATATTAGACTTTTTCTCAGTGTTGCATGCCAATTCTTCTGGAGGACATTCTATTAAACCGTCTCCATGTATATCACTTCTGCACAAAGGGCACTTAGCATGAGGCTATATAAGAAAGAACAAAGTACGAGTGACACTTAACAAAAGGAACAGAAATATAAATTTGCCTAAAATGTTTAAAAGGCAAGGTAAATTCCATATCCCTAATAGCATTTTATTAAACCTTTTATTAGATTCATCCATTTGAGATAAATCTGTACATGCTGAACTTCAGGCAGATATAATGTTCTAATGCAGAAGTGGGATTGGTAAGAGAGCTAAAGTAGGTAATCCTGACTAGCAGCAAGAGCTTGAAACAATAAATATTATTTTCAGCCAAATAAAGAAACTAGGAATAACAGTTTCTTGAGCTAATTAAAATTCAGCATATTAACTGAAACTACTCTTTAGAAGAAAACCAATTCCTTCTTAATAGCTTATAAAGTAGTTCAGATGTGTTAAGTCCTAGCAGGTTCATTCAAAGCAGTTGTCTGTTGTGTCTATTTTGTACCAAGGCATACCAATAAGACTATCTCTAAAATAACTACATACCAAGTGCCATTATAATAAAAAAGATTCTCAAACTATGTACAATCAAGACGTGCATTTTCCCCTATATGTATATTACCTCTCCACAAAAATGTTTAAAAAAATTGTACCTTAAAAGGGCTGCTTAAAGGATTATTCCACTTCACACAAATTTAGACCTACCTAGCCATAACAGTCCAATAGCCATGGCATGGCAACTAAGCTGTTGAAATATGGCAAAGACAAACTGAGATGTGCTTTAAGTGTACAATACCACTGAATCTTGAAGTTCTAAGTTTAAAAAAAATCATGTAAGGCATCTCATTAATAATTTTTAAATTTTAGATATACTGGATAAATAAAAATGCATTATAAAAATTGATCTGTTTTACTAGAAAATTTTAAATTACCTTTGTGTCTCACATTATAAGTCTATTTCTTAGAAATGACCTGAAGAGTCAGTAGAATTAAAACACTGACTATGAAATATACCTCCAAAGCTATGTCTTTTTATATGACAAAAGCTTAGTTACATGAAATATAAACAGTGATAAAATTAACTATAAAAGGTGCACTAACAAACCCAAGTGAGAAACTCCTTATAGTCTTTGTTGGGCTTGGGTTTTCATTATACTCAACACTGAAACTCCACACCATCAAACACTGAATTTGTACTAGGCATAAAACTCACCTGCTCATTCTGAATGACTTGACAAATACAAGGTTTACAGAAGACATGTGCACAATGTGTTATGACAGGAGCCATTAAAGAGTCCAAGCAAATTGCACATTCTTCATCAGAACCTGAGCTCAGAATTAACTTCATCTTCTTTATTAACTTCTTCCGTAGTTCTTCAGGTGTATCATTCCCTAGGGAAAAGGCTGAATAATTAATTTCAGAGGAAGACTTGTAATACGACTAGACAATCTTAATCTTCCTTATATAGGGAAAAGTTTTGCTTGGGTAGTTCTTAGTCTTTTATTTTTTTATCATAGGTAAGAAGCATGATTTAAATTTGAAATTTTAAGAAAAATTCAGAAGTTCCACATAACATACCTTACACAGAAACAATATTATAACACAATCTGCAGGTACTGCCATAGAATAAAAAGCTGATGCGATTTGATCCTTTCTTCTAAGACTATCATTGGAAATCCTGGAAAACCTCATTAATATTCCACTTCATTGTTAAAGAGATTTTTGAGTATATTTCTAGTTGAGTCCTATACTAAAAATCAATGTTCATTTGACAAACCAAATTTAGGCCACATGAATAATTTCTTATTTTGACTTAAATATCTCTAATAAATACAATGTGTAAACCAATCACATTTACCTACCTGAGGGACCACTGGAAGACACTGCATTTGCAAGAAGGTGTGTATGACAACAAATCTGCCGCAATCTAAGCAAAAGACCCAGGACATCTGCATAGTGTGCAAGGACAGTGCCTTCATTAAAATACCTAGAGGTGAAAATGTTAAATACTATGAAGGCCTCTAAACAATAGTATTTCCTATTCTAAAACAGCACACACACACACAAAATAACATTGTTCTCTTCTTCCCTAGAAATCACTTCAAAACAAGAATGGAAAACAGAAAAGTAAACTCTTACCTTTAATGAAACCACGAGAGATTTACACCAATAAAGCAAAGTATATGAGAAATGGCTGCAAACTACAAGTAATGTCAAACAGGAAAATAATGAGAGATATGACTGCAGATCTCAAGCAGACCTGCCAGAGCACAACTCTTCAAAATAGACAGCATGCCCTAAGGAGAAAGCCACCATCTCTTACATGCAGAAACAAAAACAGGGTGTGTGGCTCATGGCTTGAACATCCCAGGACAAGTTTATACCAGGACAAAGGGAAGACAAACTGAATAAGGAAACACACTGACCTACTGTGTTTTTTCTTTTAGAAAATACTACAAGCACAGCATTCCATATCATAGGGAACCCTAAAGCTTCCAATCTCCGTGGAAAGAACTCACATGTAACACCCTGATATATTTCCTACCAGTCAAGCATACAGCTATGATTCCTGTCCCTTTGTATGATGAATCTCTTGCAAACAGCTAGTCCAGAAAGAACTCAATACATTCATATAAGAGTAATAATCAGCACAGATCAAGGAAGAAAACAAATAGCATCAAAAGAAAACTCACCAGAAAAAAGTTTCCACAGAACAAATTAAAAATTATGGCCAAGAACTCTGCCATAATACCACTCAATAAAACAGTTAGTTCCTCCTAAAAAAAACACCAATAGCTTAAGGCAGAGACAAACCTTTGAAAAGGTATGGCAAAACAAAACAGAGATCAAAAATGAGCTGGTACAGCTAAAGAGTGAGAAAGAGAAAAGTGAACTATCAGAGAAAGCCACAGGAAACCCAGCATAAAAGAGACTGTGTGGGTGTCTGCTCAGTCGCTTCAGTTACGTCTGACTCTTCGCAACCATATGGACTATAGCCCACCAGGCTCCTCTTCCATGGGATTCTCCAGGCAAGAATACTGGAGTGGGTTACCATGTCCTCCTCCAGGGATTCTTCCCCATATAGGTATCAAACCCCTGTCTCCTGCATTGCAGGTGGATTCTTTACCACTGAGCCACTGGACTAGCCACTGATAAAAACACAGGAAAGAATGTGGGAAACAGGATTGAGAAAAGCAAAATTAAACAGAAAAATATAAAAGATTAGAGTAAAATGATACCTATGAAAAAACAAAGACTATCCAACCTACACAGAGAAATAAAATAATGGAGCAGAAAGCAATATTTAAGAAAACTTTCCCAAAGTGGGGTACAGGGGAATCCCGGAGTCTACAGATTTAAATGGTACCACCTGTTCCAGGGAAAAAATAATCAACAGAGAGAGGTCCTGGTGAAATTGCTTGACTTTAAAGAAAAGAATAAAAATAAAATCAAGGTTTTCAAGGGAAAGATTCAATATAAAATATAGAAAAAAAGACAATAAAGTTTCTGAAGGAAGAATGAGTGATCCAAAAATTATATACCAAGGCAATCTGATATTTTAGTATTAAAGCAATAGAAGAAATATAGCCTAATGGTTGAGAGGACAGACTCCAGAGCTAAACTATCTGAATTCAAAACCTGACTCTGTCAGTTTAACTGTGAAACCTTGGGCAGGTTTCTCAATCTGTGCCTTGAGCTTCCTCAGTTGTAACAGTGGCATAATATATACCTAATAGGATTGCTATATTAAAAAAGTTACCATATGCAAAGCATTTACAACAGTGCTGAACTACAATGAATGATATATATGTGCTAATATTGTTAGTAAGGGTAGTAGTATGGCAACAAATGCTTCTCAGTACTCAAGAATGCAGGCTTCCCAGGTGGCACAGTAGTAAAGAATTCACCCACCAACGCAGGAAATGGATACCCACTCCAGTATTCTTGCCTGGGCAGTCTACACAGTCCATAGAGTCACAAAGAGTCAAACGCAAATGAGCACGCACATAACAACAACATTCAAAAATGCAAGGAACAGGCAATATAAAGATTAAACTTACAAATTCTAGAATCAAACTGCCTGAGTTTAAGCACCAGCTCTGTCATTAGCTGTGTGACACAAGGTAAGTCAACTAACTGCCTCCGTGCCTCAGATTCTTCCTCAGTAAAATGTAGGTAATCTTTGTACTGACTTAACAGAACTGCTGTGAATTAATACACATAAAGCACTCTCAGATGATTGCATTAACACCTAGTAACTGCTCAATGTTTGTAAATGTATTACCTAGTAAGATATTTTTAAAATACTTATTTAAGAACAGTTTCAATAAAGATTTTTTTTTCAACCTTTCAAATACAATAACATTTATCAATAGTCTTAACTACTTCTTGGCATCACTTCTTACACTGAAAATCATTATTTCAGTTTAAGAAATTCCTTTTGAGTGCCAGATACTGAAGTAGAAGCCTCCTCCTACCTCACCAGCTACTTCTGTCTTGTTAGAACTCTTCTCTAACTTCACTCACTCTCTTGGTGACCTTATCCAGTCCCCTGGCTTTAATTATCATTTACACACAGGTGACTTTCAAATTTGTATCAAACCAAGATAATTCCTATGAGCTCTAACCTCATATCCAACCGAGTATGTGACATCTCCAGGTGGAAAACACACAGGGATCACAGAATCAATGTGTCCAAAGTGGAGTTTCTTATTTTCCCTGAAAAAATTCTGCTCCTCCCATAGGCATATTCTGCAAATGGCAATTTCATCCTTCTAGTCACTCACGTGAGAAACCTTGCAGTAATCTTCCACTTCTCTCACACCGCACACTATATAAAATCAGCAAGTTCTGTTGGCTCTCCCTTCAAAATATAACAAAATCTAGGCATTTCTCACCCTCCTCATCACTATTACTGCAGTAAGAAAACACCATCATCCTTACTTTGATTACTGCCACTGTTCTCCCTGCACTAACTCACTTCAGTCATGTCCGACTCTGCAACCCCATGGATGGTAGCCCACCAGGCTCCTCTGTTCATGGGGATTCTTCAGGCAAGAAGACTGGAGTGAGTTGCCGTGCCCTCCCCCAGGGGATCTTCCCAACCCAGGGATCGAACCTGTGGTTCTCATGTCCCCTGCACTGGCCGGCCGTTGCTTTACCACTAGTGCCACCTGAGAAGTCCCAACTGTTCTCCCTATTTATGCCTTATTACTAAATAACACAACAGCCAGTGATACTTTTAAATAAAAATAAAATTAAGTCACTCCTGCGGTTCAAAACACTTCAGAGGTTCCTAAATCTCATAAACAGTAAAAGCCAAAGTTCCTAAAATATGCCACAATGCCTTACATAATTGTCACCCGCCTCTACTCCAACAGCTCTTTACCATCATTACTATTTTCCACCTTGCTCATATTATCCAGCCACAATTGCCTCTTTGTTGCTCAAGTTCCTCAGGTTTACTCCCAACTCAGGACCTTTACACTTGCTGTTCCCCTCTGCCAGAAATGTCCCTTAGCCCCAATCTTCTTTAAATCCTTTCCCATGTATCACCTTCTTGGTGAAATCATCTTCCCTGAACGCTATAAAAATTTCAAGTTTTAGTCTTTAATAGGTTTCTTTTCCCTATGTATACTTCTTTCAACGCTTTTAATCTTCTCCCATGTCATAAAAATGGCAATAGAAGCAAGCAAGGTCTTCTGACTAAGCAATTCAAAACTTGCCATTTCACATAAACTTTTTTCCCTAACTGTAGGAGTTACTTACGTGGTGAATTATAATACTATTTCACTCCAATTATTAATTTATAAAAAAGTAGTTTGAATACTTAAAAACAAATTATACTTCAGTGTACTAAAGGCTTTTATAACTTACATTTCTAAAAAGGCTCTTCAATTAAAGTTAACAAAGAAAAAAACTGATTTCTAAAATGACTTTCTTTCTCCATACCTTCCAATAGTAGCTTTGCCTTCATTTTTCACGGACTGGTAAATCTTTCTCTCTTCATCTGAAAGTGTAATGTGCTGAATAAATACTTTACGTTCTGGTAACTCCAAAACAGGTTTTCCTTTAATTTTGCTTGTCTTTGTTCTTCTAAGTGTAATATTTTTAATTAGGGACTGCAAACGCCTAGTCAAAATAAAACAAATAATTATATAACTTTTCATTCCTATATAAGTTGATTCAATGAGAACAAAAATAAATATATTAATCTGCTAGTTTTATAAACTTAGTAAAGATTTGAAAAAAAATGGTTAGGGATTTTTATCCAATCTGATAATGACAGACATTTTCTACAGAGAAAATCAGAGCAACAAAATGCATCTAAATTTGCTCTCAATTCAGTACCTGTCACAGTTTAATCTTTTATTCTGTCCTTATTTTTCTTACACTCATCTCCCCATTTTTCTAATCACTAACCATTTTTATTTGTCAATTCTATCAACTATATCACCCAATGTTTGACACTCAAATTCTTAATAAGCACCTATTAAGCACAAGGCATTATACTAAGTATCATAAGTTCATAAATATGAGTAAGATATGATCTTCAAAAAGTTTCTCCAGTAATATGAAAATCAAGGTACATAAATAAGTAATTTTTATAAAATAATGAATACCAAAAATAAAAACATGATGTGCCAATTCAGAAGAGGGATAAATGCCTTTTTAGATTCTACAGCCTTTACACTCTCTTTTCTCAGTATCAGGAAAAAAGAAAGTGTATCAACTCTTTAAAAAAAGATATTTTCCTAACACTGAAATATACATACAATTTCTTAAATTAGAATTCAAATAGTTGACTCTAAGGAATCAAGCAGACAATACTGCAAGCTAGGTTAGTGGCTTTTGAACCTTTTTCACTATAACTCACAGTAAGAAGTCTATCCAACAAACATATACACAAACACACACAAGACAGAAATGAATATTTCACAAAATATACTGTTTGTGATACACTTTGCTGTTTTATTAAATCTTCTACTCTATTTCATTTTATTTAATGAGCAGCTATAATGCTAGCTGCCATCTTGATGATTTTACAAACTGCTAATGAACCCTAAACCCTGTCTGAAACCCACCACTGTAGCAAAATATGTGAACCACGTTAGCTGAATACCTTGCTTTTAAAATGGCTATCACCAAGTTGACTTTTATGTTCTCAACTTTTACCTATCTCCACCAGAAACAACTTTCTCTCTTGTAGAAACTGTTGGTGATGCCACTGTATTAACACAACATTCAATTATCACTAAAACTATCTAATGTTTAAAACTTATCAGTTATGAAAATTTAGTGCATATTGGATTCTCTGAGCATATTTTTCCTATTACTGTTTATTAATGGTGGTTTTGAGGGTAAGAGCAACACACAAAGACTATATAGCTCTGCTCTTTCTTCACAGTTTTGACTAAAATCAGGGGAAAGTCTGATTAACCTTTTAGTGATAGTTAGAAATTTTCATCTCCATAAACAAGAATCATTAGATTTTGAGAGTCAAATGCATTAAGCTGTAAACATGTTTTGGAGAGGAAAGCCACAACAGTCAGGTTAAAGGGGTAATGAAAGTGGCAACTGGTTCAAGCTGCTAACAATTATTTATAACTATCAGTTGTGAAATTACTTACCTAAGTCCAGCTTCATCTCCCATTGTGACAGGACGCTGTATTGTTCTATGCCACCATTCTCTATCAACAAATGGTTTAAGTTTTAAAAAGGAAAGAAGAGACCACAAGTCCTTTAAAGAATTCTGAATTGGAGTGCCTAAAAAGAACATAAAACTCTTACAACTCTACAGCAAGAGTATACAATCAAAATATCCACCTGGCCCAATTAACTGAGACAACACTTGAAAATGGGCACTTAGTTCTAAGCATACCCACTATTAAGCTGTGACTATAATGCTTTGTTAAACATATACACAATCTCAAAATCCAGTCTGGCTCTAACTTTTAGCTCTCACTTGCCATACTAACAAAAAGAACACAGATCCTGTAAACTTAACTTTCCCCTTATCAAGAACATTTGCTTATCAGATTTTTAAATCAGTAGCACTAGCAAGAAGAAAAAACTAATTTTTGAGTTTATATTCTTGTCCCCATCTTCCAGTATAGGTTCACATGTAGCAAACAAGCTCCAAGATGGGAAGCAGAGAAACCAAGATTCTGATTGGAGCATTAAAGTGTCAAATCCAATAAAAATTTTTTTTTAAAAATAAATAAATAAAGTGTCAAATCCAATGTTGAAAAATTATTCTGGTGACTGTTCTATAAATAAACTATAATTCAAATGTTGCTATATCATGGGCAGTTAAGAAAAACATCAGGTTTATTAAATGATTTCTATAATTAATTTTTGGAGACTTTATATCCACTTCAAATTTACAAGTTACCTCATAACTTACTTAACAATATGTATTTTGGAATTAACTTTTCTAAAGTATATGCTATCTCAAAATCCAGTGAGATAGTATATGTTATCTCAAAATCCATATCATTACCTGTCAAAACCCATCTTCTTTCTGCTTCTAAATCAAGTACAGCTTTTGTTTGCTGAGCATTTGGATTTCGTATGGCATGTCCTTCATCCAGGATCACTCTTAGCCACCTTATGCTATGTAATGGACTATCACCCTTAGTCTAAAATAAATATTTCATATGAATTAAAAACACAGGAAATTAAGATAATACTTTATGTAATTTGATAATAATGAGTTATTTTTTAATATCATCACTTACTATGTGGTAGGTACTTCTTTAAGCATTACATACATTAAATTATTGAATGTTCACCAACTTATAAAGTATTATTATTCCTATTTTACAAATGAGAAAATTGAAGCACCAAGGTATGGTATATGTTGCTCAAAGTACCACAGCTAGGAAGTGCTGAGCTAGCATTCAAATCCAGGTTGTCTAGCTTTCTGCTGAGATCATGGTTCAAAACACTAAGTTATCATGCCTCAGAGTCAAACATATGACATATGATGTCAGCTATAAAAATTATTTGAATATAACAGAATGACTTTTTAATGTAAAAATCAATGTTCTTACCCGAAGACTAAAATGTTTATAATAAAGTATTTTGGAGAACATTTTCACTTAACAACTGGAATTAGACAATTGGAATCCTAAATGAATTGGGAAACTCCTAAGTTTCAGATATTAAAAAAGCTTATTTTTAAACAAACAATTATCAAATCATTGTGACAGAAAACAATATTTCAAATTAGAAAAAGAATTCATTGACGAATTGCTGGATACACTTAAATTCAAATTTATAAATTCAAGTGGTCTAAATATAAAATATTCCTAAATTATTATCTAAAGGAAGTTGAACCTTCTTTTTTTCTGGCAAAATATTAAAAAACAATTTTCTCTTGTGGCGACTAGAGAGGCAGAAGCAGCATCACCCTCTAAGAGGTGACACCCAGGGCCTGCCCTCCACACCTGTACGTGAGGGCCAGGCAGCCCCACACCCCAGAAGATCAGATGACGGGGTCCCCACACTAGCTATGATCACAGCTGGAAGGACAGCTTGATGCTCAAGTTTCTCCATCTGTGCAGTGATGATGTGCCAAATTCCACATCTAAAGAAACCCATCAACTCCTGAAACAGAGATCCTTAATTTGGAGGTAGAGCCCACAGAAGGGATTTAGGGCACTCCCACCAGTTCCTGAAATTATATGCTAAGTTATGTGGATAGGTATGCATGTGAATGGTTCTGAAAAAAGGGTCTAGGGCAGCACTGTCCAACAGGAATGTTGTGCAAGCACATATGTCATATTCAATTTTCCAGTAGCCACACTTAAGTAACAAGATGTAGGTAAAATTAATTTTAATAAAATATTTTACTTAAAAAATTTCCTATTTACTTCTTATATATTCAGAAAGAAAAAAAGTAAGAGTATAAAAGCCCAAATTTTAGAACACTTTAGAAACCTGAAGCAATTTCTTAAATTCAACTTCTGAAAATCTCTGAGTATCAACACACTTACACCATAGTCATGAGTTAAAATATTGTATGTAGTCAAAACAATATCCTGTTTTGAAAGCAAGGTTGGGTCTCTAACACGATCAGGACCATAATAAACATAAAAATTCAAGTGCACATCTGATTTTATGTGTTGTCCAAACTGGTCCTAAAAGAAAATTAGAAATATTTTAATAATGAGAAGATTAGTATCAGGTTTAATATGTACATAAAATATACTGTCTTGGCAGTTTGACGAGTCAAACTACTAAAATCCCATAAAAACAAGTTTCATGAAATCTAAACTAAAACAACAATAACAATACTAATATTTTATTGCCAGAGAAACTGACATATTTACAGTAATAATACATTATATAAATTTTGCCTGGCCCTACCAGTGAGCGGCTGCTTCATCTTTAGAAGTTAAAAGAAGGCAATGGCAACCCACTCCAGTACTCTTGCCGGGAAAATCCCATGGACAGCGGAGCCTGGTAGGCTACAGTCCATGGGGTCGCTAAAAGTTGGACATGACTGAGTGACTTCACTTTCACTTTTCCCGTTCATGCACTGGAGAAGGAAATGGCAACCCACTCCAGTGTTCTTGCCTGGAGAATCCCAGGGACGGCAGGCTGCCATCTATGGGGTCGCACAGAGTCGGACACAACTGAAGCGACTTAGCAGCAACAGCAGCAGCAGCAAGCTCTTTTAAGACAGTAATTAGGTTTTCTTAAATTTAGTATTCTACAAAAAGGATCTTTAATGATTCCAGTTTAATCTTTAAAAATTAAACAATAAAAGAACAGTAAGGAATATTTTCATGAATGTAGGTAGAGTTTCAAGCACAGTATCCACTTTCATTCATTTATTATAAGACTACTATTTGTCAGGTATAAACTAGAAAGATGGTACAGCTAAAGAAAAAAATAAGACCAGGTTACTGCCCTCCTTAACAACACGATCAGTTTTTAAAACTTACAGTGGTTTTTGTTTGGGTTTTTTTAACTTATGAAAACAACAGAGCTGAGAGATTCTGAGCAGGAAAAAAAAAAAAAAAAAGATGAGAAAGAGAAGACACTAAGGAGACATAGCTGGGAAACTATTAGGTGAAAAATGATGAAAGATGAAGACCTAAACCAGAATGGCAAAAGCCCAGAATGGAAACAGCTGGTATGTACATGGACTGATGGGGACTTGAGAACTAATACAGAATATGAAGAAAAGGGAGAAATCAAAAGAAGACTCTGAAACTTAAAAAACTACTAGAAGAACTGTGTGATAATGATACAAAGTTTTAAAAAAAAATTAAGGAAAAACAGGCATAAAGATGAGAAAGAGGTAATGAGTATTACTATTTTAGACATTTTAAAATTTTGGTCACCTTAAAATATCTAACTGGAGAAATACACCACAAAAATTTAAATATTGGCCTATAATGCAAATGTAGATATAGACTTCAAAGTTATCAGTATCAGTACATGAAATCACTGGAATAAATAAGATGCTCTAAGGAAAACAAATACAATGATAAAGGTAGGTTTAGGGAAAGAGGCTAGAGAGAGCAATATTTGAAGGGCAAAGCTTATGCTTCTATTGGAGGATAAGATATGAGGTCTGAGGCACAATTTAAAACATTCCAGCAAAGAAAAATATAAAGCAAATGTGGCAAACTTTTGATTCTTAAATCTAGAGGACTAATATGAAAGAGGAGAATGAAAAAGTTTGCTTAAAGCTCAACATGCAGAAACTAAGATCACGGCATCCAGTCCCATCACTTCATGGCAAATAGATGGGGAAACAGTAGCAGACTTTATTTTTGGGGGCTCCAAAATCACTGCAGATGGTGACTGAAGCCATGAAATTAAAAGACGCTTACACCTGGGAAGGAAAGTTATGACCAACCTAGACAGCATATGAAAAAGCACAGACATTCATTACTTTGCCAACAAAGATCCGTCTAGTCAAGGCTATGGTTTTTCCAGTAGTCCTGTATGGATGTGAGAGTTGGACTAATAAAGAAAGCTGAGCACCAAAGAATTGATGCTTTTGAACTGTGGTGTTGGAGAAGACTCCTGAGAGTCCCTTGGACTGCAAAGGAGTCCAACCAGCGCATCCTAAAGGAAATCAGTCCTGGGTGTTCACTGGAAGGACTGACGTTGAAGCTGACACTCCAATACTTTGGCCACCTGATGCGAAGAACTGACTCATTTGAAAAGACCCTGATGTTGGGAAAGACTGAAGGCGGGAAGAGAAGGGGACGACAGAGGATGAAACGGTTGGATGGCATCACCGACTCAATGGACATGAGTTTGGGTAAACTCCAAGAGTTGGTGATGGACACGGAGGCCTGGCGTGCTGCAGTCCACGGGGTCACAAAGAGTTGGACACGACTAAGCGACTGAACTGAACTGAACATGGATCTCATTACAAATTTTTATAATACTTAAAAAAAAAAAAGCTTAGGAGAAAAAAGGCAGACTACATATGATGTATGGAAGAAGTGGAGAAAAACAATGGTCACTGGGGCAGCAAACAAAATCTTGAGTGAAGGACCAAAGAATATCAAAGTTTTAAGAACAAATACAAGATTAATTTTTTAATTTGTAATTTATGCTCATTCCCTCTATTTACCAAAATGGTTAAAGATGATTTACAAAGTAACACATAACAAAAAGTAATAAAAGGAAAACAAAAAAGAAAGTCAGTGCAGGGGAAAAGATAAAGGGAATTCACTGGACACGGCAACAATGAAGTCTCTGACGAGACTAAGGAAGACAGGAGCAAAACCCAGACTTACTGTGAGCTAAAGAGAGAATGAAATCTGAAACAGCAAAGGCAAAAATATAAAGAAGATAAAACATGAAACATTAAAGGTGAAAATGCAGAAATTTTATTAAGAAATCTTTATCAACTATCAACAGAATTTTATCAAGAATTTCATCAAGTGGAAAAGGAAAGGAGAAAGAGAACAGTATGAGAAAAGTCAATCAATGTGTTAGCCTTTAAATGGAACAGATAATATTTGTGGAAAATTAGACTTGACATAAAAGAAAATTAACTCTTGGTGAAAGAGAACCTATAGTATTGAGTTTGTAGTCACTGCGGTAGGTTGTATGTGTGTGTCTGTCTGCGTGAATGAAATAGGAGTTACTACTTAATTTTCCACTGGGACGACAGGTAACCTAAATAGCCCCCAAAATTATGTGGTGTATTTGGGATTGGTATTTTACTCCTTTAACTGGATTCTCTCCCACATCTGAAGACAAAGAAAGGAAGGAAAGGTTACTTCTAGCCTGCTTATTACAGTACTGTACAGTTATGTCACTGGGGGGCTTGGAAGCCAGCAACTTGCAGAGATTGCAAAATTCTAATTCTTATCCCTATATGCTCAACCATCACTCCTTTAAAATGAGACATAATCATTAAATATGAGACATACTCAAGAGAAAGCATTTGAAAATCAAAAGGATCTGAGTATGCTTCATGAAAGAGCCAGTGGAGAGAGACTGGATAACCAGACAAGAGGAAGAATAACAGACAAAATGCAAAAGCAGAAAGAGATGAAATCTAATGTACAGACTCATGTTCTGATCTTTATAAAGAGTAGGAACTCTTCCACATCTGAGATAAAAGGAGGCAAGTCGAGGACAGATGCAGATAACCTTGCAGGTGGCAAGAATGGAAGTTCAAATCCAGTGGTCTTTATGTTCACAATGCTTTCAACAGTCATTATTTCACTAAAACATGCAGCTTGAAGGTCAAACTAGAAAGGAAATAGAACCAAGCTGCTCCTACACAAAAAAAGGCTCCATTCCAATGTAATATTTTACAACAGAAAAGCAATCTCAGAGGAAAAAAAAAAGACTGTATTTTCTGGCGAGTAGCTTAAAAGTATAGGCTCTAGAGTCAGAATGTTGGACACTATCTCCTTGCTCCATCATTTATTGGCTGGATGACCTTAGGCAAGTTATTTAATTTCTCTGTGTTTTAATCCAGTCACTTGGAAAATGAGAATACTAGTTATGAGGATTCATTGAGAAAATCTATGAAAAGAGTTTAGGAAAAACTGAGCATATAAGAGCTCATTAAATGTAATAAGCTGTTAAAATAAACAAGTTATCATTAGTGGTGCACTTCAGAAAGAGATTTCAACAGTTCATAAATATGGTGTGGTCTTAAACTATACACCTTTCCTACTTCAGGAGACAGAAAGGAAAGAGGCAGAAGTATAAGTCAAATCTTACAATAGCAACTAAAAATGTTTCTTTCTCTACTATACATTTTCAGAGAAAAACTACTTCAATTCAGTAAAAATAACCCCAAGTCAACTAACAATTATTTGAATTTAACTATAAAGTGCTAACCAACCATATTTCTCCCAACGAATGACTCTCTTATAGTGTAAGACAAATATAAATTATATTTTTAAAGGGCTGTAAAGACTTACCATCCAGTTGCTTAACACAGAAAGTGGACAGATGATCAGTGTTGTTCTTGGTTTATCTTCAACATCAGTTTTCTTTGAACTCTCCACTGCAGATGCTCCTAAAAGAATGAATCAGCGACACATCCTTCAGCAGGTTTTTCTCAAACATACATGAAGTCAATAAAGATATGTCAAAAATGTGCCTCTATGAAGAGAAATTAGGAGTAATTAAAAAGAAACAAAAAAACTTCTGTTTCTAACCATAATGAAGTAACAGGAACTAGATTTTACCTTGCCACTTTATACAACTAAAAATCTGAATAGTGATTGTTTATGGGGAATGTAGAGAATGATAACTGAGAAAGGGCATAGGGAAGAAGTCTGGACTATCTCCTAATACTTGTTAGGTTATTCATAGTTATTAAAATTTGTTTTATGCAGTTTTCTGAATTTGTACTATAGTTAATGTGCTATCAGACTCCAAGATGGGCCCATATGGTATCTATTTCCCCAAAGTCACAATCTTGTATAGCCCCCTTCCACATTCAACTAGACTTGGTGTATATGATCCCCGGGAGAAGGAAATGCCAACCCACTCCAGCATTCTTGCCTGGAAAATCCCATGGACAGAGGAGCCTGGTGCGCTACAGTCCATGAGGTTGTGAAGAGTCAGACACAACTTGGCAACTAAACAACAACAACATGACCAACAGGATATGGTAGAAATGATAGTGTATCACTTCTGAGATTGTTGTAAAAGACACAACTGACTCAGATGCCCGCTCTCTCTGTCTAGTCATCTTCTCTCTGATCACTCTCTAGTATCTTTGGGTTCACTGTATGGCTTACTTGTTCTCCAAGGTAATTTACAGTTCCGTACACTGTGTGTTCCTGTTCCTTGCCTATAAACTGAGATTTTTTTGGGGGGTGGCGGGGCAGGCTGTGCCCCACAGCTTCTGAGATCTTGGTTTCCTGACCAGGGATCTAATCCTTGCTACTTGCATTAGAAGCAGAGAGTTTTAACCACTGAACTGCCAGAGAAGTCCCACATTCCTTAAAATTTCTACAGTTAGGGTCAAGAGTAATCTAAAAAGAATTTTCTATTTCTAATTTTCTGATTTTAGACAAAACTTAACTCTTTCTCATCATTCTTTGCTAGTTCAAATATCACCTTCTTAAATAGGTTGTTGTTGTTTAGTTGCTCAATTGTGTCTGACTCTTTGTGACTCTATGGACTACAGCACACCAGGCTTCCCTGCCCTTTACCATCTCCCAGAGTTTGCTCAAATTCATGTCCTTTGAGTCAGTGATACCATCCAACCATCTTGAGCTCGCTCATCCCCTTTCCCTCCTGCCTTCAATCTTTCCCAGCAATAGAGTCTTTTCCAGTAAGTCAGCTATTTCCATCAGGTGGCCAAAGTCCTGGAGTTTCAACTTCAGCATCAGTCCTTCCAATGAATATTCAGGACTGATTTCCTTTAGGATTAACTGGTTGGATCTCCTTGCAGTCCAAAGGACTCTCAAGAGTCTTCTCCAACACAGCAGTTTGAAAGCATCAGTTCTTCAGTGCTCCACATCCAAGGAGCAAGTGTCTTTTAATTTCATGGCTGCAGTCACCATGCAGAGTAATTTTAGAGCCAAGAAAATAATCTGTCACTGTTTCCACTGTTTCCTCATCTATTTTCCATGAAGTGATGGGACCAGATGCCATGATCTTTGTTTTTTGAATGCTGAGTTTTAAGCCAGCTTTTTCACCCTCCTCTTTCACCTTCATCAAAAGAGTCTTTAGTTCCTCTTTGCTTTCTGCCATAAGGGTGGTGTCATCTGCACATCTGAGCTTATTGACACTTCTCCAGAAATCTTGATTCCAGTTTGTGCTTCATCCAGCCTGGCATTTCACAGGATGTAATCTGCATATAAGTTAAATAAGCAGGATGATAATATACAGCCTTGATGTACTCCTTTCGTAATTTTTAACCAGGAACCTAAGGTCAGTATTTATTTCACTATTTTCCTTTATTTTCTTCATGTTTGCTGCTCGCTAAGTCACTTCAGTTGTATCTGACTCTTTGCTACCCTATGGACTGTAGCTCACCAGGTTCCTCTGTCCATGGGGGGATCTTCCTGACCAAGGGATCAACCCAGAGTCTCTTGTGTCTCTTACACTGTAGGCGGATTCTTTACCAACTGAGCTACCAGGGAAGCTCCATTTTCAAAGTCCTTATTGAATTTGTTAAAATAATGATTATGCTTTACATTTTGGGTTTTTCGGCCCCCAAATATGTAGGATCTTAGCTCCCTGACCAGGGATTGACCTGAACCCCCTGAATTAGAAGGCAAAGTCTTAACCACTGCCCATAAGGAAAGTCTCATTCTATGTCTTTTGACTGGAACATCTGGTCCATAATTATTGATATATATCTATCTTCTTATTGCCATTTTGGTAGTTATTTTGGATTTCCTTTTGTAGGTCTTTTTTCCCCTTCTTTTGTTCTCTTATTATTTGATGACTATCTTTAGTGTTATACTTGCACTCCTTTTTCTTTTTTGTATGTATATTTTTTATAGATTTTGGTTTGCAATTACCATGAGGTTTTGTAAATCCTAAAGGAAATCAGTCCTGAATATTCTTTGGAAGGACTGATGCTGAAGCTGAAGCCCCAATACTCTGGCCACCTGATGCAAAGGACTGATGCACTGGAAAAGACCCTGACGCTGGGAAAGATTGAAGGCAGGAGGAGAAAGGGACAACAGAGGATGAGATGGCATCACCATCATTGGATGGCATCACTGACTCATTGCACATGAGTTTGAGCAAGCTCTGGGAGTTGGTGATGGACAGGGAAGCCTGGCATGCTGCAGTCCATGGGTTACAAGGAGTTGGACACGAATGAATGACTGAACTGAACTAATAAGGTTTTTGTACATGATTATTTTAAGTTGCTAATCTCTTAATTTCAAATGCATTTTAAAACTCCCTTATGATTACTATTTTTGAGATATTTTACAGCTAATTGTTTTGTATATTCCTTAACTGCTTCATAGATGATTTTACTACTTTTGTCTTTTAACCTCCGTAACTAGCTTTGTATGAGGATGATTTTCTACTTTAACTGTACATTTGCCCTTTACTGGTGAGTTTTTTCTTTCCGTAATTTTGTTCCTAGTTGTGGACTTTCCTTTTTTGCTTAGAGAAGTTCCTTTAACAATTGTTGTAAACCTGGTTTTGTAGTGCTGAACTCTTTCATCTTTTGCTTGTCTGTAAAGCTTTTGATTTCTCCATCAAATCTTTAGGAGACTCTTGCTGGGTAGAGTATTCTTGGCTGTAGGTTGTTCTCTTTCATTACTTTAAATTTATCAAGCCACTCCCTTCTGGCCTGCAGAGTTTCTGCTGAAAAATCGACTGATATCCTTAAGGGAGGTTCCTTTGTATGTTT
Source organism: Capra hircus (assembly GCF_001704415.2). Classification (NCBI taxonomy): domain Eukaryota; kingdom Metazoa; phylum Chordata; class Mammalia; order Artiodactyla; family Bovidae; genus Capra; species Capra hircus. Next base: position 118,693,043 of record NC_030808.1, on the reverse strand, counting down.
ATTTGCTGCTTTTTCCTTGTTGCATTAAATATTTACTCTTTAATTTTTGCCATTTTAATTACAATGTCTTAGCATGTTCCTCCCTGGATTCATCCTGTATGGAACTCAGTTGTTCCTCAATTTGGGTGACTGTTTCCCAGGTTAGTGAAGTTTTTAGCTATTACGTCTCAGGCTTTTTCTTTTCCTCTTCTCCTTCTGGGAGTACTATAATGCAAATATTAGTGAGCTTGGTGCTTTCCCAGAAGTCTCTTAAAGTGTCCTCATTTCTTTTTATTCATTTTTTCTTTTTCTTTTAATTATTTTTAATTAGAGGATAACTGCTTTACAATAGTATGCTGGTTTCTGCCATGGATCAACATGAACCAACCATAGGTATACATATGTCCCCTCCCTCTTGAATCTCCCTCCTACCCCACCCCCCCACCCCCCCAGATTGTTACAGCACACCAGAATTGAGCTCCCTGTGTCATACAGCAAACTCCTACTGGCTATGTAATTTTACATAAGGTAATATATATGTGTCAATGCTACTCTCTCAATTTGCCCCATCCTCTCCTCCTCGCACTGTGTCCACAAATCTGGTTTCTATGTCTGCGTCTACACTGCTGTCCTGTAAATAAGTTCATTTTTTTTCCTTTTTCTGTTTAGTAGCAGTGATTTTTACAGAGCTGGAGGAATCATGCTCTCTGACTTCAAACTATACTATAAAGCTACAGTAATCAAAAGAGTATGGCTGTAGCACACAGATCAATGGAACAGTACAGAGAGCTCAGAAATAAACCTACACACTTATCAATTACCTACAACAAAAAAGACAAGAATATACAATGGAAAACAGCCTCTTCAATAAGCGGTGATGGGAAATCTGGACAGCTACATGTAAAAAAATGAAAGTAGAATATTCACTAACACCACATATGAAAATAAACTCAAAATAGACTAAAGACCTAAAGGTAAAACCAGATACTATAAAACTCCTACAGGAAAACAGAACACTCTTTGATATGAATCACTGCAATATTTTTTGGATCCATCTCCTAAAGAAAATAAAAACAAAGATAAACAAACGGGACCTGATTAAACTTAAAAGCTTTTGCACAGCAAAGGAAACCATTGACAAAACAAATAAGCTAAATGGGAGGCCTACTAAATGGGAGGATATATTTGCAAATGATTTGACTAATAAGGGATTAATATCCAACATATAAAACCAGCTCATATAACAACATCAAAAACACAAACAACCCAATTAAAAAATGGGCAGAAGACCTGGACAGACATTGTTTCAAAGAGGAAATGTAGATGGCCAACACACACATGGAAATATACTCAACATCACTAACCATCAGGGAAATGCAAATCAAAACTACAATGAGGTATCAAATACCTTATACCTGTCAGAATGGCTATCATCTAAAAGAATGCAAATAATAAATGTTAGTGAAGCTATAGAGAAAATGGAACCCTCATATACTATTAGTGGAAATAAAAATTGGTACAGCAACTGAAAAACAGTAAGGTAGTTTCTCAAAGAACCATATGACCCAGCAATTCTACACTTGGGTATATACAAAAAGATAAAAACACTAACTCTAAAAAAACACACTCACCCCAGTGTTCACAACAGCGTTATTTATAACTGCCAAGATACAGAGCAACCTAAGTGTCCATCAATAGATGAATGGAAAAAAAAAAGATGTCACACACACACACACACACACACACACACACACACAATGGAATATTACTCAGCCATTAAAAAAGAATGAAATTTGGGGAATTCACTGGTGGTCCAGTGGTTAGAACTCAGCACTTTCACTGCTAAGGCCCATGTTCAATCTCTGGTCTGGGAACTTAGATTTCACAAGCCATGTGGTACAGCCAAAAGAAAAAGTTAAAAACAAATAATGGCAGAAAGTGAAGAGGAACTAAAGAGCCTCTTGATAAAGGTGAAAGAGAAGAGTGAAAAAGTTGGCTTAAAAACTCAACAATCAAAAAACGAAGATCATGGTATCCGGTCCCATCACTTCATGGCAAAGATAGGGAAACAACAGAAATAGTGACAGACCATTTTCTTGGGCTCCAAAATCATTGCAGATGGTGACCGCAGCCACAAAATTAAAAGACTCCTGCTCCTTGGAAGAAAACCTATGAAAAACCTAGTAGGGTAGTAAAAAGCAAAGACATTACTTTGCTGACAAAGGTCCATCTAGTCAAAGCTATGGTTTTTCCAGTAGTCACAGATGTCTGTGAGAGTTGGACCATGAAGAGGTCCAACACTGTGGTGTTGAAGAAGACTCTTGAGAGTTCCTTGGACAGGAAGGAGATCAAACTAGTTAATCCTAAAGGAAATTAACTCTGACTATTCATTGGAAGGACAGATGCTGAAGTTCCAATACTTTGGCCACTTGACGCGAAAAGCCGACTCACTGGAAAAGACCCTGATCCTGGGAAAGACTGAGGGCATGAGAAGAAGGGAACAACAGAGGATGAGATGGTTAGATTGTATCACCAATTCAATGGACATGAGTTTGAGCAAACTCCAGGAGATAGTGAAGGACAGGGAAGCCTGGCATCCTGTGGTCCATGGGGTCTCAAAGACACTGAGTGACTGAACAACAACAAAAATAAATAAAACAATATTATTTTCAAAAAGAAAAATAAAATTTTACTATTTGAAACAACATGACTGGACTTGAAGAGCATTATGCTAAATGAAATAAGTCAGACAGAGAAGACAAATATTGTATGGTATCACTTATAAGAATCATCTAACAAATACAACAAACTAGTGAATATAACAAAAAAGTAGACTCACAGATACAGAGAACTAGTGGTCACCAGTGGGGAGAAGGAATAGGGGAGGGGCAAAGGAGAGATAGAGGAGTAAGTACAAAACATTAGGTATGAGCTACAAGGATATATTGTACAACATGGGGAATATAGCCAATATTTTATAATAACTATAAGTGGAGTAGTACCTTTAAAAACTGTATACCTGTAACATATAATACTGTAAAGCAACCACACTTAAGTAAAAAATAAATTAAAAACATTTTAAATTATGTTTACATGTTTATGTTTCCACCTCATCAATAGACATAAGCCCCATGAAAATAGGCTTGTCTGCTGCATCTTCAATATGTAAAACAGAAGTTACTAAGGTACAGAGATAAAATAATTTGCTAGATCTCTTTAACCACAGTCCAATCTCTTTCCATTTCAAATATTTAGACTCTTAAGCAGTGTCACTTTCTTATGAATTACAAATTATAAAGTAATAATAAATATCACTCACATTTTTAATTGAAAAACAAATTCTCATACCAATAATAAATATTTACAATTCTAATTAATCCAAATTAAATTAAGTTTTAAAACAGCCATAAATTGCTCTGTGCCTTTACTAGAAACAATATCTCTGCTACTCAGATGAGTAAGAGACCTCTGTCCATCATATTTTTGACCTAACTAAAACAAATAGAATAGGAAAATACAAGTACAATAAATTGTACTTTAAAAAATGAGACTATTTTTTCTCTACTTTTTTCTAGTAATATGATTTTATACTTTTGTCATTTAAAATTTTATTTGAGAAACAGAAAAAATAAACCAAACAAAAGCAGATTTACTTACCCTTTTTCAACATTTTCTTTTTTGCTGCAGGGGTAGATGAAGTAAGTGCACATTCAAACTCTGCATCCTCTTGAACCTTAGAAGACCCTGCTGAAGTACAAACCACAGAATCATTAAGAAATTTGAAAACTAATTCTCTCCTGTACTTAAGTACAGATAACTCTCTAAGGATAGGAAACAATACCACTTACAAACTTAAAGAGTTTGTATTATTAAATAAATATAAAATAATTTCTAGTAACCAAAACTGCCTCTTTTGACACTAAGCATCTTTCTAGCGCAGAGAAGAAACAGTCATTCATGATAAACTGAAGCTTCTCCAAAGGAAGAAATATGAAAGTAGAAGCAGTCAAATGCAAAGTGATTCAGCTCCTACGTGGAAGGAGAATATTTTCAATGAAACAGGTGTTTAACTTTTAATGAAGATGCTGCCAAATTTTCAGATCAGTCAAATGGTGATAAGTTATCTTCCAAATGCAACACAATTTCTTAACCTAGGAATATGATACAACCAGATTAGGAGATAAAGTAAAGATGTTTTAAAGACAAAGGAAAAAGTAAAGATACTCAACATTTGTAAATTTGTATAATGCTAAATATAATAGCTGAGCTATATTGACAAAAAGGCAGTCTCACCCCACTTCTGTAACTACAATTTATACATATACAAAACAGGTTTTATTGAAGTCATTTCATAAGCAGTAGAAAGATTTTTGTTTTGTCTAAAGTCAGTTTAAATATTTTCTCTTAGACTTTAATTTGAAACTATTCTTTCAATTTGCTTCATTCATTTAACACCCCTGGTAAACTCCACAAATAGTTTAAATGTAAAAAGTAGTCAAATTTAAGATCTATTACTAAAGAATTCCAAGCTAGACAGATACAAATCAATGATTACTTTAATAATCTTTAAGTGTACATAGGGGATATTGAGATGTATACACATACCTTTTACTCTGATTTTAGTCTCTGATTGTGTTCTTTTCAGTTTGCCTAAAAACAAAACCAAATATAATGTGGTCACACTAGGAAATTAAAATACAGGACACATTATCAAATCAAACTCATTTCATATTACCTTTCATTTTCTGTGGCAATTCACTTGGTTCAACTTCCTCTGAATCACTACTTTCAGTGTACTGTACAGCAGCAGGTTTTCTCCTAAAATTAAGTATACACAATTTTTTTATCAACCCAAAATAAAATGGGATATAAAATCTATGTTTAATAAATGTAATACAAATGCTTTTGTCTTACCCTGGTTTATTTTTTGAGAAAATTTCAAGGGAAAAAAATTTTATTTGACAAATAAAAGCCAAATTTGCTAAAAGCATTTTGCTTTCACAGCCAGATGCATTTAACTGTACATAATACAGTATTATGATTATTAAAATAAATTTGAGAAAGTAAACCTTCTAGAATAGTAATCTCTTCAACACTTTATTCAGTATTTGGTAATTCAATTAAAATACTTGTATAAAACTAGAACAAAAAAGAAGTGATTTTGATTATCAAAGAAAACCCTCCAATATAAAGTAAGCAGCTAAGAGGCAAAAATGTAATTATTTCATAATGGAAACTTTTATAAATTCCGTGTAGAAGCAGTACAGTACTATGTTTAAGTGCCTAGAAACAATGGACTGTGGAATGAGACTGCCTAGATTCAAATCTCCATTCCACCATTTATTTGCTATGTGACTTTTGGCAAATTACCTAATATTCTTCTAAGTTTCAGTTTCCTCACTCGGAAAATAGGAATAAAGATACAATTCAGTCTGTACAATAAAATGTGTTACCACATGTAAAGCCTCTAAAATAGTCCCGGCTATACAGTATGTATATCTCTATGTTTTAATTAATAGTTTAATTAATAGTTTGTGTGTTAGTTGTTGTTTTTCCCATGTCATCATTATTTCCACACCCTTGAACCTAATCCTGTCCAGCTGATAGTGCTCTGTTACCCAGACTCATGTTCAGTTCAGAGTTATATAAGATTTGAGATCTAGATAAAAGGGAAACTGATGAGTCCTGGTTTTATACTCAGTTCAGACAGGTATTAAAGACAGAACAATTAACAAATCCCCAGATTTGAAATCTCTATTTCAAATAGAATAGCTAAGAGGGACTCAGATTTGGGGTCATACCTGCAGGTATTGATAGTGAACAAAAAAACACAAAAGCCAAGTATTTAGATCTACCTCAGAAATAAGTAAAATATATAAACTTAACAATTCAAGTGGAAATCAGAGGGGCATTATGGGTTTTATTCAAATTCTCCTTCCAGTCTACATGAATATAATACTGTCCATAAACAACTTTATCATATTTTATTTCTGCTGCTGCTGCTAAGTCACTTCAGTCGTGTCTGACTCTGTGCGACCCCATAGACGGCAGCCCACTAGGCTCCTCTGTCCCTGGGATTCTCCAGGCAATAATACTGGAGTGGGCTGCCATTTCCTTCTCCAGTGCATGAAAGTGAAAACTGAAAGTGAAGTCACTCAGTCGTGCCCCACTCTCAGCGACCCAATGGACTGCAGCCTACCAGGCTCCTCTGTCCATGGGATTTTCCAGGCAAGAGTACTGGAGTGGCTTGCCATTGCCTTCTTCGTTTTTATTTCTACTAAAGGTGAATTGAGAAACAACTCAAATGAGCAAACAATGCTTTTGTCAAGTCGTCCAATAAATATACATCAGTTCTCAACTCCTTAAATTCACAAAGAAAACTCTTCTTAAGTCTCAATGAAAACAAAAAACCCAAGAGTGAGATCTCAGTTCCTATGTGAAAGAAACAGGAAAATGATAGAAAGATAGTGATTATTAAAAATTACCGATTACTTCTTTTATATATTAATGTTACTTTTTAACCTACAAAATGAGAACAGTCTACCTCCCTAAGTCACAATGATTTTAGCAGTTTCAAATTAAAGAATGTATTTGAAAGAACTATGTTGTGGAGATAATGGTCATATCTTTCTTGCATATGTAAGAAAATAGAGAAAGAGTTTAAACATAGTACATAAAATCAAACCATAATAGAGTTTACCTTTTGGGGCGGGAGCTAGAGAATTCTGATTTGGGATATTTATTCTTTCCCTTGACATCTGAAATACTGGGTTCTCCACTACATCTAGATCCTTCCATTTCAAAGAAAAGGATAAAGAGTATTAGTAAACTATCTCAGACAAGAAACATCTTTCTTAAAACGTTGGTTTTCTAACTCAATAGCTAGTTTCCTAATCTAGTATTTTCTCACAAAAGTAACTTCAACTTTTTTGTAACCTAGTTGTTTCCCCTGTAGTCATCCAATCAGTCCCCACACTAACTGTATTTCCTGCTATACCAAGGCAGCTGAGAGCTGCTGCAGAAAAAAATGAACGGTAAACAAGTGGTATAATAAATGTACACTTCCCAATCTCAGTTGTCAACCTTGTATCACTTAGCAACTCTTCTACCTATCACAGCGCCTCCCTACCCACTCACCTGGAATAGCTATACTATCATACACTGGATCCTCTGCCCAGATTTTAAATTCCTTTTACTCTCAGCAGATGACCTACTTCACTTTATAAAGAAAATCAGATGTCATCTTCTATAAATTAACCAATTTTCCTTTTTTTAAATTTTTTAATTCTTTCAAATATTATATTTTTCCTCAGCATTATTTCCTTTCCTTCTCATGCTAACTCATCTACCTATTTTCTTGATCATATTTCCTCCCAAAGGCCAACAAATTATTCTTTCCATTACATGCAAAATTTTTTCCTAAACCCTGCCCCCACCTCGAAGCCCTCAATTCTGTCTCTCTCTCCATCTATTTTGCCCCTGTCTCAAACATAGCAAAATCAGTAACAGAACACAGATGTTATTTCTATTTCTTCATCTACTAGTCTTATTTTAAAATATCTTCAGTCTTGCTCTACTCTAACCAATCTTCAGAAATTAATTTTACGAAAGTCACTAACTGCTAAATGCAACCATATAACTGCATCCCTTTTCATTTCTCCTCTAATTTGGCTCTAACCTATCTAAATCTGCTGCTATTCATGCCTACCTATTCATATTCAGTTATTTCTTTACATTATAAATACCACAAACTATTCTGAGGTCCCAGAGCAAGATACTCTGTTTTGTTTTGTTTTTACCTGCCCTTTCCTGGGGCTTTTTTTCTCAACCAAAAATGTTCTTCCTCAGATTCTTTAATGTGCTACCACCCAATTTCATCATGGCCTCCTTCATGAAATTTTTCTTGACTACCAGTTTTCATGAGATTCTTTAGAAAAAAAAATCTGAAATTTTTGTACAGTACTAAAGCCAGAGGTGGAATTACATCATTAAATCGGAAAAATCTATAAGGTCATGTTCAAAATGAAGGTTTACCTTTGATTAGTCCAGCTGCCTTTTCACTGGTATTGTTTCCTCCAAATTCCATAGATTCATCATAAACATTACATTCCTAGATGAAAAGGCATATTTCTTACATAGTACTGCTGTCAGTTTTAAGTAAACTTAAAAATATATCCTATTTTATACTGCTTTACTTTATACAATAAAGACTACTTAAATGGCTACCCTATTCTGGAGCAATGCAAGGAGGTACATTAAGAGGAAAAACATACAAATTGAAAAAAAATTTCAACAGGTATCTAAAAAAAGAAAACTAGTCTGTCTCGACCTTTTCAAAAGAAATACAAAAAAGCAAACTTCAATTATAAATGGCATATTACTGTGAGAAACAGTCATGAATGAGATTTACTTCAAAATTAAAAGGAATTCTAACACTAGAAACTTTCAAACCTAGAGTCCCTTCTCAATAGATAACAGATCTATAATGAAGCTAAGCTGCCATTGACATCCCTTTTTTCTCTGTAATTCTTAGAGTGGGTAGATCCAATAGTCAGGTATCAGAGTGCCTGCTCCCCTGCTCTGTCAGGGATTTTCCTGCCAATTCTTTGTTCTTTTCCCTTCCTGTTTCTTTGTTTCAAAAATGCATCTATGTGAGCACAAGAACTTCTATGAAAGCAAACTTTTATACTTCTCTGTGAAAATATTTTCAACTGAGTCTACTAGGGCAGGGTTCCTAGACTTAATTCTAGACTTGATTCTGTATGAAGGAATGACAAATAAAATTGGGTTTAATTAAATTAATTCTTTCAGTTTAAAAAGAAAGGTAGGTATATTGTGAAAGGAAGATCATTATTTTGAACCTCAGAGTGGGTTCAAAACCTCAGAGTGGGTTCAAGATTGGATAGCAGGAGTACAATGTAATTTTTACCTAGAATTAAGGCCAATAAAAGATATTTTATTTTATTTTTTAAAAGATAATTTTAAACATTTTAAAAAATCCCTCTAGAGCTTACATTTCTCTAAAAATGTGGTTAAAAAGAAAATCTATCCCCTTTCAACAGTATGAGTCTAAACAAATTAAAAATCCAAGATATACCATATTTAGAAATATGTGACTAGAAATTAGATAATTAATTTTTAAAAGCATTAGCTCCAAGAAGCAGATGTTAAAAATGCCTTCAGTCAAGACATCTTACCCAGTCTTCCTCAGTAATCAGCATAATCACTTATATTAAATAGCATGGAGAAATAATTTAAAATTTTATCTACAAAACAAAGGATGTCCTTTACATTATTCTTTTCACATTCAATGACTTGGCTCAGCAAACCTTTTCTTCATGAAGGTCAAAAAAAATGTACATATAAAGCCTAAACTATCAAATACTATGCTCCCATCTCATGGAATTTAATTTTTACTCTGTAAGTTTGCAATTTCCAAATCTATTTAACATAATGAAATTTCTATTGCAGTAAATGCCTGGCTGGAAATCACATTTTCAGTCTCAATTTCAACTAATGTAGCAAACAAAATATCGTAAAGCCTTTCTACTACATAACACATTAAATGTATGGCTGATCTTAAGGGGAAAAAAGAATGCCTTACTGTTAAACAGGTAATTAACAATGAAGTTCTACATAGTCTTAGGAACTATTTTTCAGTTTTAATAACTAAAATGTAGGGAAAAAAGAAAGGTAAAAAACACTGGAATATTCAGGGTAGGGGACTGAATCTTACATGTTAATACCATAGTTAAACTTCCAATAAAAGTACAAAGAAGGAAATGCAACTAAGCTTAGAAATTAAGAAAATGGAAAATAATAAACAGCGGTAGGAAACCGATATGCAGCATCTTTGAAAATGAAGAAATCAGAAGAACAGTAGCAGAGAAAAGTCCAAAAGAAAAAAATATTTTGCATATACCTTGTACTTAAATTATTTCCCATTATAAGTTCTTTGGACTTTCAGTTGAGAATGAAGAACAACCATTTCATTCTAATAGCACTTATTTGCCTTATAAAACTAATTCTTTATTAATTCTTCGGTTTGGTTCACTCAGTCATGTCCGACTCTTTGCGACCCCATAAACCACAGCACACCAGGCCTTCCTGTCCATCACCAACTACCAGAGTTTACCCAAACTCATGTCCATTGAGTTGGTGATGCCATCCAACCATGTCATCCTCTGTTGTCCCCTTCTCCTCCTGCCCTCAATCTTTCCCAGCCTCAGGGTCTTTTCCAATGAGTCAGCTCTTTGCATCAGGTGGCCAAAGTACTGGAGTTTCAGCTTCAACATCAGTCCTTCCAATGAACACCCAGGACTGATCTCCTTTAGTAAGGACTGGTTGGATCTTCTTGCAGTCCAAGGGACTCTCAAGGGTCTTCTCCAACATCACAGTTCAAAAGCATCAATTCTTCTGCACTCAGCTCTCTTTATAGTCCAACTCTCATATCTATACATGACTACTGGAAAAAACATAGCCTTGACTAGATGGAACTTTGTTGACAAAGTAATGCTCTGCTTTTTAATATGCTATCTAGGTTGACCATAATTTTCTTTCCAAAGAGTTAAGCGTCTTTTAATTTCACGGCTGCAATCACCATCTGCAGTGATTTTGGAGCCAAAGAAAATAAAGTCAGCCACTGTTTCCACTGTTTCCCCATTGATCTGCCATGAAGTGATGGGACTGGATGCCATGATCTTAGTTTTCTGAACGTTGAGCTTTAAGCCAACTTTTTCACTCTCCTCTTTCACTTTCATCAAGAGGCTCTTTAGTTCTTCTTCACTTTCTGCCAAAAGGGTGGTGTCATCTGCATATCTGAGGCTATTGATATTTCTCCCGGCAATCTTGATTCCAGCTTGTGCTTCATCCAGCCCAGTGTTTCTCATGACGTACTCTGCATAGAAGTTAAATAAGCAGGGTGACAATATACAGACTTGATGTACTCCTTTTCCTATTTGGAACCAGTCCGTTGATCCATGTCCAGTTCTAACTTGCTTCCTGACCTGCATACAGGTTTCTCAAGAGGCAGGTCAGGTGGTCAGGTATTCCCAGCTCTTTCAGAATTTTCCACAGTTTATTGTGATCCACACGGTCAAAGGCTTTGGCATAGTCAATAAAGCAGAAATAGATGTTTTTCTGGAACTCTCTTGCTTTTTCCATGATCCAGCAGATGTTGGCAATTCGATCTCTGGTTCCTCTGCCTTTTCTAAAATCAGCTTGAACACCTGGAAGTTCACGGTTCACGTATTGCTGAAGCCTGGCTTGCAGAATTCTGAGCATTACTTTACTAATGTGTGAGATGAGTGCAATTGTGCAGCAGTTTGAGCATTCTTTGGCATTGCCTTTCTTTGGGATTGGAATGAAAACTGACCTTTTCCAGGCATGTAGCCACTGCTGAGTTTTCCAAACTTGCTGGCATATTGAGTGCAGCACTTTCACAGCATCATCTTTCAGGATTTGAAATAGCTAAACTGGAATTCCATCACCTCCACTAGCTTTGTTTGTAGTGATGCTTCCTAAGGCCCACTTGACTTCACATTCCAGGATGTCTGGCTCTAGGTCAGTGATCACACCACTGTGATTATCTGGGTCATGAAGATCTTTTTTGTATAGTTCTTGCCACCTCTTCTTAATACCTTCTGCTTCTGTTAGGTCCAGACCATTTCTGCTCTTTATTGAGCCCATTTTTGCATGAAATGTTCCCTTGGTATCTCTAATTTTCTTGAAGTGATCTCTAGTCCTTCCCATTCTATTGTTTTCCTCTATTTCTTTGCATTGATTGCAGAGGAAGGCTTTCTTATCTCTCCTTGCTATTCTTTGGAACTCTGCATTCAAATGGGTATATCTTTCCTTTTTTCCTTTGCTTTTCGCTTCTCTTCGTTTCACAGCTATGTGTAAGGCCTCCTCAGACAGCCATTTTGCTTTTTTGCATTTCTTTTCCATGGGGATGGTCTTGCTCCCTGTCTCCTCTACAATGTCACGAACCTCCATCCATAGTTCATCAGGCACTCTATCAGCCCTACTCCCTTAAATCTATTTCTCACTTGCACTGTACAATCATACGGGATTTGATTTAGGTCATATCTGAATGGTCTAGTGGTCTTCCCCACTGTCTTCAATTTCAGTCTGAATTTGGCAATAAGGAGTTCATGATCTGAGCCACAGTCAGCTCCTGGTCTTGTTTTTGTTGACTGTATAGAGCTTCTCCATCTTTGGCTGCAAAGAATAGAATCAATCTGATATTGGTGTCAACCATCTGGTGATGTCCATGTGAAGAGTCTTCTCTTGTGTTGTTGGAAGAGGGTGTTTGCTATAACCAGTGCATCCTCTTGGCAGAATCTATTAGCCTTTGCCCTGCTTCATTCTGTACTCCAAGGCCAAATTTGCCTGTTACTCCAGGTGTTTCTTGACTTCCTACTTTTGCATTCCAGTCCCCTATAATGAAAAGGACATCTTTTGGGAGGTTAGTTCTAAAAGGTCTTATAGGTCTTCATAGAACTGTTCAGCTTCAGCTTTTTCAGTGTTACTGGTCTGGGCACAGACTTGGATTACTGTGATATTGAATGGTTTGCCTTGGAAACGACAGAGATTATTCTGTCATTTTTGAAATTGCATCCCAGTATTGCATTTCGGACTCTTCTGTTGACCATGATGGCTACTCCATTTCTTCTAAGGGATTCCTGCCCGCAGTAGTAGATATAATGGTCATCTGAGTTAATTTCACCCATTCCAGTCCATTTTAGTTCGCTGATTCCTAGAATGTCAACGTTCACTCTTGCCATCTCCTGTTTGACCACTTCCAATTTGCCTTGATTCACGGACCTAACATTCCAGGTTCCTATGCAATATTGCTCTTTACAGCATTGGACCTTGCTTCTATCACCAGTCACATCTTCAGCTGGGTATTGTTTTTTGCTTTGGCTCCATCCCTTCATTCTTTCTGGAGTTATTTCTCCACTGATCTCCAGTAGCATACTGGGCACCTACCGTCCTGGGGAGTTCATCTTTCAGTGTCCTATCTTTTTGGCTTTTCATACTGTTCATGGGGTTCTCAAGGCAAGAATACTGAAGTGGTTCTGAATATAAATATATTATATGTATATTTACTATATATAAAAACACACATAAGTTAAGTATCAAGAATAGTCACCCATACACTCATCAATAAGACAGAATTATCACTATTAACATTTTGGCACATACAGTACGTGTGACTACACTTAAGACATATACAAATATGTATTTACAAATGAAGATTCAAATTCTATAGAAGATGTACCTGGCCTAATTTTTTTAACTTAAAAAGATCATGAAAGTATTCTTCAAAAATAGGATTTTATAGTTTGACAATAAGTTAATTATCATCTTATTAAAAGGTATTGCTTTTCTGCCTTTAAAACAATGCTGGGGTAATAAAGCTGTATTTTTCTCATTGGAATATATTTCTGACAACTTCTTCAGACAATTTTTTTAAACGGCATTATTGAGTCAAAGATTATAAATGCTTTTAATGCTTCTGATTCATATTACCAAACTGACTTCAAAATGTAGTATCAACTTTTACTCTCATCAGCAATATACAAGGCCATTCATCATACCTCTAAAAACTGGGTATTATCAACTTTTCGCCAATAATTTTTTAATGACAAAATAAGTTTTACAATAAACCAGAGAGCTTAGGAAAAGAACACTAATACTTTACCTTCTTCAGTTGATTTTTCTTAACTCTTTCAACAGGAAGAGACTTGCCATCATGGAAGTTGGTAAGAATCACTGCAATGGCTGTCAGAGTTTTGCCCTATAAAATGTTTTACAAAGAAAAACGATCAGATTCTGAAACCCAGAATACCAGGTAACATTTCAAAACCAATTTTTCAAATAAAGTAAAAAAAAATATCAAATAGCATTCAGGGCCACAGAAGTGTCCTGATTATTATGCTAAATAATATATATATATTAATGAAGTTATTTCACTGATTATATTAGGAAAGTCTTACCATTCTGTATTACTGGGAGTTATTAAGTAATTTACTCTAAAATACTATAAGCATCTTTGAGAAACGTTATTTTATTGAACAACTGCCATTTAAAATTTCACATTTAACCCTGAACTAATAACTTTATCATGAAACCACAACTATTTGCTTGCCATATAATTCAAAGCTAACTTAAAATGATTAGTAATTCCAGTATGAAGATGAGTCTTTATTTTATTAAACTTAATTTCAAAACTTAAAGGCTATTCCTTATCAATACAGCATAAAGGACAAGATACTTCTTTTGTATTTTTTAAAAGCAGAAATATAAAAATTTTCATTATTTTCCACTATTTAGCTGAATTTATAGTGAGCAACACAGAAACAAATCTCTTTCAAGTTGGAAGCAGTGTAAAGCAGCCGTTTTCAAAGTCTGGTCCACAGCTCCTAGAAGTTCCCCCTAGGGCCCTTTTAGGAGTGTGTACAGTCAAAAATATTTTGATATTACTCAAACTTTGTGTTGGATATTTGTAGTAATTCCACAAAATTGCAATGGTGGGCAAAGCTGCTGCTGCTGCCTTAGCATGAAACAAAGCAGTTGGCACTGTACTATACCAGGAGTCATCGTATTTCTAACTAACACATACAGTAAAAAGAAAAAAAAATGTTTACTTTAAGAATACTCTTGATAAAGCAGTACATTCATTTTACCAAATCTCACCTCTTTTAAGTATGGATCTTTTAACTATTCTTGTAATAAGATGGGAAGAACACAAAATACTTCTTTTGCATACCAAAACATGAACATTATCTAGAGAAAAATCACTTGAGACTGAACTGCAGCTCAACTAACTACCACACATTATCATTTTCAAGTATCACCATTTTAACTTGAAAGAATGACTGACAGCTAGTTATTTATGATTGAGCGGCAGACATTTTCTTGAAAAATGAATAAAGTGAGCCTATGAGCAAAGTGAGCCCATCAATTCCAAAGGAAAAAACTGACAATGTTTGTGGTTAATGATAAAATTTGAGCTTTTAAGCAAAATTTATATTAGAAAACTTGTATCAACACCATAAGCACAGAAGCTTCCCAAATGTAAATGTCTTTCTTAGTAAGATCAGAAGTAATACCAATGAATGTAAAATTTTTTATATTATATAATGAAATGCATCAACATTTGGCAGATCTGTGTAACTCAGTGAACCAATTTATTCCAAATGAGCAATACCTAATGCTACAAAATCATGCATGGATAAAATATCCATGCAATGTGCAGCTACACCAATGAATTTCAACAGAACAGAGTACAAAAAGTTCACTGACATGATACTTAATTTTTACATTATCGGAATTTCCCTGGCAGTCTAGGGGTTAAGACTCTGCACTCCCAGTGTAGGGAGCACAGGTTCAACCCCTGGTTGGGGAACTAAGATCCTGCATGCCACATGGCACAGCCAAAAAGAAAAGTTCCAGATTATAACTATTAACCTTTAATAGGGATTTCACTGGTGGTCTGGCAGTTAAGAATCCACTTTCCAATGCAGTGGATGTGGATTCGAGCCCTGGCTAAGGAACTAAGATCCCAAATGCTCAGGGGGATCCAGGCCCATGCCCCACAACTACAGAGCCCACATGCTCTGGAGCCCATGCCACAACTACCACTACTAGACAGAAGCCCGCAAGCTGTAACACAGGAGTGGGTAGCCTATCCCTTCTCCAGTGGATCTTCTCGACCCAAGAATCGAACTGGAGTCTCCTGCAAGGCAAGCGGATTCTTCACCAACTGAGCTATCAGGGAGACCCTTTAATAAACTAACACTTACTTAATTTTGATCTTCTAGCAAAGAAGATCCAGTTATCAAAAAAAACTGCTAAAGTACACCTCTTTCAAATACATATCTGTGTGAGGACTAATCTTCTCTGTATATCTCAATGAAAACAACAGAATGAATGAAACAACAGGTATAACAAATCAGCTATTAAGTATTAAGCTACACATTAAAGAGACTTGCAAAAATGTAAAACAATGCCAGTTTTCTCATCAAAACTGTTTTCGTTTTGGAGTGCACTTTTCACTGAAAAATATGCAAGTTCTGTTAGCAAGTAATGAGTTAAAATGAAAAATTCATTTTATTATCAAAACCAAAAAGTATAAAAAATGCTAATGTAACAAATCATATTTTTCCTTTAATAAAACCTATAAAAGATAAGCAATCTTAAATTTCAAAAGAAATTGAGAAACATGTTTATATCATTACTGCCAATTATTTTAATTGTACCTTGGGCAAACAAGCCAAAAGAAAGAAAAAGAAGAAAAATTCTGCATTATTTTAAGTGAAAACCATAGGAAAAACTACATTCTACACTAATAGTGATATCTATTCCAATACCGGCACCAATATATTCCCAACTCTATCTACTTTAAGATTACTTCATATAAATCTTAAGTTACTGAACTTTCCTGGTGCCCAGAGGAGAAGAGCCTGCCTGGAAATGAAGGGGACACAGGTTCAATCCCTGGACTAGAAAGAGAGCACATGCGACAGGGCAGCTAACCCTGTTCTTCATAACTACTGAGTCTGTGCTCTGAAGTCCACAAGCTGCAACTACTTAGCCTGTGTGCCACAATTACTGAAGCCTGTGAGCTCTGGAGCCTGTGCTCCACTACAAGAGAAGCCACTGCAATGAGAAGCCTGCTCACTTCAACTGGAGAGTGGCCCTTGCTTGCCACAAGAGAAAGCCTGTGTGCAGCAATAAAGACCCAATGAAGTCAAATAAATAAAGTTAAAAAAAAACTTAGTTAAAAAATAAAATGTTATGAACTTAATAAAAAATATAATTACCAAACCCATATCATCAGCTAAAATTCCTCCATGAACATTTTCTGGTCGGTCCTTTTCAGAAAAATTTGTTATTGTGTTATAGTATAAGTCACTTCGCTGTTCCCAGAATGGTGGAAGTTCTTCACTGTTTTCCCGTGAAACCATCCAAGCTAAAGCTTGTTTTTGATGTGGAAGCAATGGTGTTTCAATAGCCTGTAAGAAATGTCATAAACAGAAATACAATAAGTCCTTTCTTATAATAAACCCCACAAAGAATCTGGAAAACAGTTGATCTTCTGATCAAAAAAAAAATGTATATAGTAACACTACATTTTAAAATTTTGAATAGTTTTAGATAGAAAATACTGGCTCAGTACCTCAGCTGGTTCCATTTCCTGAGTTTTATCATCTTCTTTTAAATCTTCAAACAATTTGTCAAACTCAGTCTTAAGCTACCATAAAGAGCAACAAGAAACAGTGAAACAAACCAATTAATAATTGCACTTAATTCAGAGACTTAAGTCATTTAACTCAAAGAGTTGCATACCAAAAGGTACATGAAATATATTAATTCTTTGAGATACTACACTGCTCTGTTATAGTTGAAAAAATACAGGATGTAGTTTGAAGTCCTGGGTTTCAGTCACAGCTCTGTCACAAACAAACCTTTATATAACTTTGGGCAAGACATTTAATTTATATGGCCCTGTATCTTATTACTGCAAAACAAACAGAATGAACTAGATTTACAGTGTATCTAAGGTTCCTTCTGCCACTGAAATTCTATGATTCTACTAGCTGTATTCAAACCATTTTAGCATATCCTATCAGGTATATTTGACTTTTTCAAGTAAATGACATTACATTGATTAATACTATAATCAGAAACTTGCTATATGCAACAAAATATTACAATAATTTGAATCTTAATGCTAATTTAGTTGGTTCTTTAAACTGATCTTGTCCAATTTTGTAGTAACATATGTGTTATAATTATTTTTGTAAATTACCAAATAAATATAGAACATCAGTCCAGAAGAAACCATGCCAAGTCTAAAAGTGAAGAAAAGTAATCTGGGGTTTACCCACCAGACACAGGCTCATGCCCTTCTAACAATAAACAGAGAAAACACACTAACTACCTTAGAATATAAAAAGGCTAACACCGCTGCTGCTGCTGCTGCTGCCGCTGAGTCACTTCAGTCATGTTCGACTCTGTGTGACCCCACAGACGGCAGCCCACCAGGCTCCTGTGTCCCTGGGATTCTCCAGGCAAGAACACTGGAGTGGGCTGCCATTTCCTTCTCCAATGCATGAAAAGGAAAAGTGAAAGGGAAGTCGCTTAGTTGTGTCCAACTCTTCACGACCCCATGGACTGCAGCCTACCAGGCTCCTCCGTCCATGGGATTTTCCACGCAAGAATACTGGAGTGGGGTGCCATCCCCTTCTCCAACACTGATGAGTAGAGACCAAAAAAAAAGTTTTAATGTTTTTTAATGTAATTGTGTAATTGGAAGATTGATTTCACTATTTTATATCCATTTTCCCCCAAACTAACCCAATGTAATTCCCTGGTGGCTCAGACGGTAAAGCATCTGCCTGCAATGTGGGAGATCCAGGTTCAATCCCTGGGTTAGGAAGATCCCCTGGAGAAGGAAATGGCAACCCACTCCAGTACTCTTGCCTAGAAAATTCCATGGATGGAGGAGCTTGGTGGGCTACGGTCCATGGGGTCACAAAGAGTCAGACATGACTGAGCCACTTCACATACTTCACATAACCTAATGTAATAGTATCCTGGATCACAAAGTAGATAAAAGTAAGAAAAAGACTAAGGCCAAAGATTTGGAACTAGTTTTCTTTAGCACTGAATTTGCAATCTTACTGAAGGAGTAAGTTTCAAGCTTCAATTTTTTAAAAATTATGAACACTTAAAAATTTTCAAATAATAAGAAACATCAGAACACAATAAAATATTCCAGGTATATATAGCAATGTATGTCTCAATGTATGCCTGAATATACATATATAGATATATTCCTTATCACTGCTTTCTTTATACATAAATATTTACAATATATTTTATTTATTCTACACTTCATAACAATATAAAATCACTAACACTAGCACATGCATACTTATCTCATTTTTAAACATCAATCTTCAACATTTAAAATTCACTTTCAGGTTACAAAATTTTAAAAAAGCACACCTGTTCTGTTGTCATCTGTACTGCAGCATGAACTGGCATACTGTAGCTTGGTCCAGCTCTTCCAGTGCCCCAACCACTTTCCAAACTGAACCCTAAAGCTATAATTTACAAAATGAAAGAATACAAAATTATCTTTTAGTAAATTGTTTTTAAAGCTTGTCTAATAAGCTAAATTAAAACTTTCCTTAATATATGTTTTAAACATTTTAAAGGTAAATTTCCAAGGTCATTCAAAAAATACATTAAAAGAATTTCACATGATTTGAACTTTTGAAACACAAATAATACTTTTTCATTCTCTATTAGGAAATTCTTTTTATCTATTACTTATTAAAAAGAATGTTTAAAATCAGGGATTTCCAGGTATTATCACTGGGGGAAATCTGGGGAGGGCCCTCCCTATACATTTTTCTGTGTGTGTGTGCAACCTCCTATGAATCTATTGTTACTTCAAAACAAAGAAAAAAAATTCAGGGATCTCCTTAAAAATAGTCCTAAAAAAGAACTTGGAGGCTTCAGTACTAATTAGTCAACCAAACTCAAAACTATTACTTAAGAGAATAAATGTTTTATAATTCTGGCATCTTACAGTGTCAAAATAATAGTATATTAAACCCTAAACTTACATTTTGGTGCAGGTCCCAATTTAAATCCACGTTTCTTTAACTCATCTAAAACTGCTTTTCTATTTTCTTCTTTTCCCCAAAATGTCATTTGCAGAGGCATGGTAAAAGTATTGTTTGCACCAAAAGGAACTACCCTATTATAATTGAGGGAAAAAATGAGAAGTTAATAGTTATTTTTTTACATAAAGTCCCATTAAGAATCATGTTAAAAAACTGTCACGTGCAAATTTACTTGGAAGTAAAAGAGAAAGAGATTGTGGAGGACAGAGAAGCCTAGAGTGCTACAGTCCACGGGGTTGCAAAGAGTCGGACATGAATGAGCAACTGAACAACAACAAAAAGTATCTAACTGGGCAGACTAGCAAGAAAAAGAACATGGAGGAGGACCAATAATGAGAAGGGAAGGGCAGTTTTTAGGATCAGAATGCCAGAAGAAACTGAGATAGAAGTGTTTAAATACATAAGATAACCTATTACCAAGGTTGTAAGATAAGTAAAATAGTAAGTTTACTTGAGAAGGTAGAGCTTTCACTAACAGAACCACTGAGTGTAGCAACCCAATCTGAGAAAATGGGGAATGATTTCAAAGAATTATTTCTGATTCAGGATTTATTGAAAGTTTACTCTCAACATCTGAAAAGCCTGAGAAAGGAAATGAACTGAAAAAGGACAAAACAAGTAAATAAGTGAGAAGACACTGCTAAGTATTTATCTTCCAAACTCACCTTTAAATATTCTAAACAATCTACACTAAAATTTAGATCACAAACATAAACGCATACAAAACATAACCAAGGAGACTGAGTTTTAAAAAAGGAACAGGTGGTAAAACTAAGAAGGGATATGCCTAATTAATGCAACAGCTGCTACCTAGCTCCAGTCAAATGATGTCAAGTAGAAATCAGTATCCTGCATTACCAGATCTTCCATTTATCAAGAGAAAACTTTGTAAATAATGTTTTATAATTAGGGAAAAAACAATATGTATAAAGTGCAGAACATCCACATATTTTAATACTGGAAATAACCGAAAAAATTTAAACACTGCAGGCAAAATCAAACTCATCTGGAACTGATCACAGACTATCAGCTTACAACCAGATTTAAACAAACATTCCCAAACTTCTAAAATCAATACACTAAAAGGCCTTTTTTTCTCCTCAAAAAAATTAGAGATACCAAGGGAACATTTCATGCAAAGATGGGCACAATAAAGAACAGAATTGGTATGGACCTAACAGAAGCAGAAGATATTAAGAAGAGGTGGCAAGAATACACAAAAGAACTATACAAAGAAGATAACCACCAAAGATAACAAAGAAGATAAACCCAGATAACCACGATGGTGCGATCACTCACCTAGAGCAAGACATTGTGGGCAGTCAGGTGGGCCTTAGGAAGCATCACTACGAACCAAGCCAGTAGAAATGATAGAATTCCAGCTGAGCTATTTCAAAGACTAAAAGATGATGCTGTGAAAGTGCTGCACTCAATATGCCAGCAAATTTGGAAAACTCAGCAGTGGCCACAGGACTGGAAAAGGTCAGTTTTCATTCCAATCCCAAAAATAGGCAATGCCAAATAATGTTCAAACTACTGCACAATTAAACTCATTTCACACACTAGCAACGTCATGCTCAAAATGCTCCAAGCTAAGCTTCAATAGTACGTGAACTGAAAACTTCTGGATGTACAAGCTCAATTTAGAAAAGGCAGAGGAACCAGAGATCAAATTGCCAACATCCACTGGATCATAGAAAAAGCAAGAGAATTCCAGAAAAACATCTGCTTCATTGACTATGCTAAAGCCTGTGTGGATCACAACAAACTGGAAAATTCTTTAAGGGATGGGAATACCAGACCACCTTACCTGCCTCCTAAGAAATATGTACACAAGGTCAAGAACCAACACTCAGAATCGGACATGAAACAACCGACTGGTTCCAAACTGGGAAAGGAGTACGTTAAGGCTGTATATTGTCACCCTGCTTATTTAACTTATATGCAGAGTACATCATGCAAAATGCCAGGCTGGATGAAGCACAAGCTGGAATCAAGACTGCTAGGAGAACTATGAATAACCTTACACATGCAGATGATACCATCCTTATGGCAGAAAGCGAAGAGAAACAAAAGAGCCTCTTGATGAAAGTGAAAGAGGAGAGTGAAAAAGCTAGCTTAAAACTCAACATTCAAAAAACTAAAATCATGGTGGACAAAGGTCCATCTAGTTAAAGCTATGGGTTTTTCTAATAGTCACATATAGATGTGAAAGTTGGACCAAAAAGAAGGCTGAGTGCTGAAGAACTGATGCTTTTGCACTGTGGTGTTGGAGAAGATACTATAGAGTCCCTTGGAGAGCAAGAAGATCAAACCAGTCAATCGTAAAGAAAATCAACCCTGAATATTCACACTGGATGAACTCATGCCAAAGCTGAAGCTCCAATACTTTGGCCAACTGATGCGAAGAGCCCACTCATTGGAAAAGATCCTGATGCTGGGAAAGATAGAAGCCAGGAGGAAAAGGGAACAACAGAGGATGAGATGGTTGGATGGCATCACTGACTCAATGGACATGAGTTTGAGCAAGCGCTGAGAGGTGGTAAAGGACAGGGAAGGCTGGCGTGCTGCAGTCCATGGGGTCGCAAAGAGTCAGACATGACTGAGTGACTGAACAACAACAAAAAGGCTTTTTTTCCTAAAAGATTGTGTGGACTTTCTAATATTTGAACCAAAGTCTCTTTTTCTCCATGGTAATAATTTACCAGGAAAGTGAGGGAATAGCTATCTGATGGTTAGGGTAGTGCAGGCAGATGATAAAATTAAAACATTTACTGAACATATACTAAAGGTATAGTCACAGAAGTTGTCAGAGCAACTATACATATCCTTAAATTCAAGATCATCACAATTCACAATTATTAAAACTAAACTCCAAAAGTGCATTACCCTTCAATTTGTGCCAATTTGTTGTCCATGATATAGGCCAAGGCAGCTGCAAGATCTTTCTTTATATGACCAACCTGATTTCCATTCACATTGTTTACTTTAATTGCATTCTTATCATAGGGGTTATTCGGCTCTCGTTGTAATGCAACCATTTCATTATTATTAACCTAATAAAAATAAACAGATATGTTATAAATAATAAATATATGATAGATTTCACTGTACTTTATCTGGGATTTCCATTCATTTTTTTAATGCTTGCTGAATAACACCACACATAAGAAATGTACATTTTCTTAGACTCATATTTCTATAGAAATATTAGAGAATATATTTTAAAATAATTCTTTTGCAGTATTTTCCTAATTTACATTAATTGGAAAGTTAAAAAAATCCTTGATATATAAAAGGTATAATCAAAACTAACAGATACACATTATATAAAATTCCCAACATAACTTCAAAAACAGATAATCTCCTGAATGCTTATTACATACCAAACATTGTTCTAAGTACCTTATACAGACTGACTTTCAAAACTGTCAGAACCCTACTGGTAGGTCTTATCATTATCTCCATTTTGCAGATGAAGACACTAAAGCACAGGAAAGTTAAGTAACTTGTCCAAGGTCATAAAGTTAATAAGTAGCAGAGCTTAGTATTTGAATCCAGGCAGGCTGGTTCCTAAGCCTAAGTTCTCCAGAATCTGAAAGGGGAAAAAGGTATTAATTTTAAGTCAGAATGGAAGTGGATCAAGAAAACACATCCAGCCTTCAACTCCTGCCATTATCTGATTCCACTTAATTAAAAACTGCCAATTTTCTAATTGAAAATGAAAGAGTAAAGATTTCCAAAAATTGTCTCTTCCATAAAAGCAATAAAAAACCTGGCAAAAACTGAATCAACTTTTTCAGAACTCTGGAAACTAACCTAAGTGTCACAGAAACCTGGGGAGTCTTAATTCAAGAAAACAGCTGAGTATCAATGCCCTAGTCTCATCTCCAGCTCTCAGTTCATGATAGCCTTTTGCAATAGAACAACCTGCTGGAATTTTCAGTACAGCCTGGTAGTTACCAGAGTAAGCATACTGAAGTAGAATCTTCCAAAGATTCATTTCTATAGAATTGTCATTTGACTGGTATGGTGGTTCCCTAGAAGATTCCCACTTACAAAGCTGTTTCTGCTTGACCTCTGAACTAACCCAGTACATAAAACCTTCTCCCTTCAGTGGGTGTTTATAAAACACAATTTTACAGGGACCTCCCTGGTGGTCCAGTGGTCAAGACTCCACATTCCCAACACAGGGGCCCAAGTTCAATCCCTCGTTAGGGAACTACATCCAACATGCCACAACTAAAAACTAGTACAGCCAAGTAAATAAATAAAAATATTTTTTTAAAAATTTACAAGCAATGACCAATAGCTGAGGCAAACAAAACAATAACCAAAGAGTTTAAAAGGAAAAAGCGGAAAATAAGATATCCATAGGGGCTTTGAAAAGCTCCAGCATATTCCTGGGAATCTAGAAGGGCAAAAGCAAGCACATGGCTATTTGCATGCCCAGCATTGTGCACATGTTCAACAAAGACCTGAGAGGCCCTAAACTCTTACCTCTGGCTAAACTTGAAGATCTGAACAGGCAGAATAAAGGCTAAGTCACAGTTGTCGACTGTCAGTCTGAGTGTTGAAGGAGTGCCCCAAATGCACACAGGTCCTCTCAGTAAAGACTGGGAAATTTACTGGTTCTAGTTCAATCATTAGCTGACCACTAGTTTGGCCACCTCATGAGAAGAGTTGACTCACTGGAAAAGACTCTGATGCTGGGAGGGATTGGGGGGGCAGGAGGAGAAGGGGATGACAGAGGATGAGATGACTGGACGGCATCACTGACTCGATGGACGTGAGTCTGAGTGAACTCCGGGAGTTGGTGATGGACAGGGTCTGAGTGAACTCCGGGAGTTGGTGATGGACACGGAGGCCTGGCGTGCTGCAATTCATGGGGTCGCAAAGAGTCGGACACAACTGAGCGATTGAACCGAACTGAACTGAAGCTAACGAAATACAGCTATCAGTCGCCATAGACAGCAAAAACTTTTACAAGGTTAATTTAGAAAAGTTACTAAACAAACAATAATTACTAAAATCAATAACAACCAGTAACTATGGGGAGAAGGAAGAATATGATTTTGAGAGTTTCCACATTATTTTGTTGTTGTTGTTATTCACATTCTTTATCTCACGTAGATTATTCTTTTAATTGAAGTATAGTTGATTTACACTGCTGTGCTAGTTTCACGTGTACAACAGTGATTTAGTTATACATATATATGTGTATATATATATATACACACATATTTATATGTATAAAATCTGTATTATTTTTCATATTCTTTTCACTTAAAAGTCATTACAAAATATCGTGTACAGGTCCCTGATGCTTATTGGTTCTACAGTAGTGTGTACATTTAATCCCAAACTCCTAATTTATCTCTCCCCCACTTCCCTTTTGGTAACTATGTCTTTGGACCTATTTCTGTTTCATAAATAAGTTCATTTTTATCTTTTTTTTAGATTCCATGTATAAGTGATGTCATATAATACTTGTCTATCTCTGTCAGGTTTACTTCACTTAGTATGATAATCTTTAGGTCCATCCATGTTGCTGCAAATGGCATTATTTCATTCTTTCTTATGGCTGCATAATATTTCATTGTACAGATATACTATATTTTCTTTATCCATCCATCTGCTGATTGACATTTAGGTTGCTTCCATGTCCTGGCTATTGAAAATACTGCTGCAATGAACATTAGGCTGCACAAATCTTTTCAAATTATAGTTTTCCTCAGATATATGCCCAGGAATGGGACTGCAGGATGATTTAGAGTTGTCACATTATGCAAAGTGTCTAGT
The DNA here is from genome assembly GCF_001704415.2 of Capra hircus. Classification (NCBI taxonomy): domain Eukaryota; kingdom Metazoa; phylum Chordata; class Mammalia; order Artiodactyla; family Bovidae; genus Capra; species Capra hircus. The sequence goes on along the minus strand of NC_030808.1, from coordinate 118,667,556 downwards.
TTTCAACAACAAAAAAAACATGAGACATGCAAAGAAATGAGAAAGTATATCCACACATAGGAAAAATGCTATCAATTACCTATCCCTCAGGGAGCACAGATAACAACTAGAAAAAACTTAAAGTTTTAATTTAAATATGTTCAAAGACCTAAAGCAAACCATTTCTAAAGAACTAAAGAAAAGCATGAGAACTATGTCTTGACATACAGAAATCTGGAGTCAAAAAAGTACATAGTTACCTAAAGTTTAAAATTCACTAGAGAGGACCAAACAGCAGATATGAGCAGGCAGAAGAAAGAATCAATGAAGCTGATGCTAGGTCAACTGAGACTATGTCTGAGGAAAAGTCAGAGGAACAGAAAAAAAAGAAGAATGAAGAAATATGAACAGATCCTATGGGACAACAGCAGCATACCAACACACACAGAGTCTCAGAAGGAGGGAAGAAAAAATGGTAGAGAATACATGTGAAAAAGTCAAAGCCAAAAACTTCCCAAATTTGATGAGAAAAACATTAATCTACATATTCAAGAAACTGAACAAATTCCAAGTAAAAAACACTTAGACTTCAAACCCAGACACATCATAATCAAACTGTGGAAAGAACACTGAAAACAACAGAAAGAAGCACCTCATCACATACAGGGGCTCCTCAAGAAGATTAACAACCGATTTCTCACCAGAAACCATGGAGCCCAGAATACAGTGGGATAACTTCTCAAAGTGCTAAAAGGAAAAAATTCAACCAAGAATTCTTTATCTGGCAAAATTATCCTTCAAAAATGAAGAAGAAATTAAGACTTCCCAGACAAACAAAAACTGAGAGAATCTATCACTTGCCGACTGCTCCACAAGAAATATTAAGACCTTCAGGCTGAAATCAAAGCCACTAGACAGTAACATTTGTGAATATATGAAGAAATTAAAAGTACAAGCAAAGGTAAATGTAAATACAGGTAAATGTAAAAGACAGTGTGAAATTTCTGGTTGTAACTTTTTTCTCCTCACTAATTTAAAACGACATATAACAATCATTTTAAACCTGTATTGATGAATTTACAATGTATATAAAGATTTAATTCGTATGATAACAGCACAGAAGAGTGGGGAAGAAGACAATGGAACTATTTTAAAGCAAAGTTTTTATAAACAATTAAAAGTAACTTGGCACAAATCCAAACTTATGAATTAAGATAACTGCAATTCCCATAGGCATTAGTAGTTAGTAGTAGTTTCTTAGTAGTAGAAAACAACTCAAAATATAGAACAAAAGAAACAAGAAGGAAACTATTATATATTTAACACAAAAGAAGACAGTAATGGAGGCCAGACCCAAGGGTTATGTATTGTATGATTCTTTTTATATGAAATGTCTAAAGTAAGTAAATCCACAGAAACAGAACATAAATTAATGGATGCCATGGGCTAAGAGAAGAGAGAAATAAGGGTGATTACTTATAATAGTAATAGTATACTATAAAAGTAATAGTATAAGGTTTTTTGGAATGATGAAAATATTCTGGAATCAGACAGTGGGAATCATTGTACAATCTTGTGAATATCTAAAAACCACTGAATTGTACACTTAAAAATGATAAATTTTATGGTATGTGAATTACCTCAATTTTTTAAATTGCCTGAAAAATATGCAGGAAAGCTGCTTAAATCTCCCAGTATCTGTCTACTGACTTAAGAGACTACAGTCTGACTAACCAGATTATCAGACAAATATTACTCCTTCAAAATATTCTGTGAGGCATAATTCTGTTTTCTATCAGCCCACCTTCCCCATGCCACTCTTAAAGCATGATCTTCTTTAAACCATATTAACGCAAATTACAGGAAATAAATAACCAAAAAGTAGGGCAAAATGTGGAGACTATAAAAACAAAGAAAATATGATCCAAGCACAAGACAAAAAAGGATATATTAAAACAAGATTAAGATAACAAAAGGAATCAGGACTAATTATAACAGTATTTTTAGACAAGAAATAATCTACTTTATTATAAAGGCTTTGAAGGGTCAAGAAATAAAAAATATAAACATAAGCAAATGAAAAACATTTTTAAAAAGTTAAAAATGTATAATGCCGATATTAAATAACAAAACCTAGGAGATACAGCCAACGCAGTACTTTGAAGAACATTTAAAAGATTAAAAGCTTTTATTATCAAGATTAAAATTAAGCATTCAAATCAAGAATCCAAAACTAAAATAAAATGAACCTCAGGAAAATAGGATAACAGAATATATAAATCAATGAACAAAGAAAGATGATAATCATTAAAAAAAAAATTCAAGAAAGATTACATGAAAAGATGAAACAGATAAATCTCTATTGAGGCTAATCAATAAAAAACAAGAATAGACACAAATACATAACACAAACAATGAAAACAGGAATACAACCATAAACATAGTCAAAATATTTTTAAGTATAAATGACTATTATGCAAATTTTGTGGCAATAAATTTGAAAATATAAATGGACGCTTTTCGATAAAAATATAAATTGCAAAAACTGACTCAAGAAGTATCTTAATTATGCTGAGTTTGAATGAAACCAGACTTAAAAAGTACATATTGTATGATTCAATACATATGAAGCTCTTGAGAATTCCCTGGCAGTCTAGTGGTTAGGACCCCATGCTTCCACTGCAGGGGTCACAGGTTTGATCCCTGGGCATGGAACTAAGACCCGCATGACTCAGGGAACATCAAAAAAACAAAAAATAAAACAATTTATATGAAGTTCTAGAACAGGCTAAACTATTTACAGTTATAGAAATCAGACTGATGGTTCTTAGGGCAAAGGCAGGGATGAATGACTACAACAGAATAGAAGGGAACTTTCAGGAGTAATGGAAATGATCTATATGTTGATGGGGTAATGATTATTAGGTATATATATATTTGTTAAAACTCAGAATCATGTATTTACAATGTTTGCATTTAAAAATATATATATAAATCACATCTCAATAAAGCATAAAAAAGTTGAAAATAATAAATAAAAAGTATACAAAGATAAATACCTCAATTTTTATTTCAATATTTTTATCAGTGATCAACTCCAAAATGTCCATCAAGAAAATAAAAGGTACAATAAATATTTGTATTGAAAAGACATTATTCCTAATATTTTACTTTAAAAAAGGTGATAATAAAAAAATAAAATAAAATTTAAAAGGTGGTAACATATATAATACGATCCTCATTTTTGTTAATATATAATAAGATTGCAATTCATATGCATGTGCTCTCAAAGTAAAGTGTGGAAGACATAACAAAGTAAGTTGTGGTTCTGGACTGAGGGAGACTTACTACTTTTTCTTTTAGCCATTTAAAAATAATAAATGTGTAGTACTTATAAAATAATACACACTTTATAAAATTAAAAAATTAAGCAATAATAAATTTTAGTCAGCCCAGATCAGCCCATCACATTTTTAATAGCTTACCAGTGCCACAGAAATTATTCTAAGATCAACAAATAGTGATTGTTCTATAATAAAAAACAACCATGATTTAATGGTTGTTTAAATTTAAAATAATTTAAAAACAATATTTAGCTTGGAAAAATTTCACAAATCTAAAATAGGAAAGTCCTGAAATGAGTATGAGAGCTGGAGAACAGATGGGATACATGAACTGAGAACTGATAGACTTCAGGAAAAAAACAGAAAAGAAAAACTACTTCAGAATTAAAGAATAAGGACTTCCCTGGTAGTCCAATGGTTATGACTCTGTGCTTCCACTGAAGGAGCACCAGTTCAAAGCCTGGTTGGGGAACTAAGATTCTGCCTGTCACACAGTGCAGTCAAAAAAAATAAAAAAAACACGGTAAGGGAAATAAATGATGAAAAGAGAAAAGTGAAAAAACATGATAAAAATGATCTCAGAGGAAGTAATTGGCATATGTATATGCACAGAAGATCTAATACAGAAAGAGCAGAATGGAGTACTCTGAAGAAAAAAACAAGCTTTGAAACAAAAACCATTTAAAACTATAATTAGGACTTCCCTAGCGGTCCAGTGGTTAAGAATCTGCCAATACAGGGAACACAAGTTTGATTTCTGGTCTGGGAAGATTCCACTCATTGAGGGGCAACTAAGCCTGTATGCCTTCTTGCCTGGAGAATCCCAGGGACAGGGGAGCCTGGTGGGCTGCCATAGTCGGACACGAGTGAAGCGATGCAGCAGCAGCAGCAAGCCTGTAAGCCACAACTACTGAGACTGCACTCTAGAGACTGCGCTCCGAAACAAGAAAAGACACCGCAACGAGAAGCTCAGGTAGCACAACTACATAAAGTCCATGCACAGCAACGAAGATCCCGGGCAGCCAAAAAAAAGAAACCTATAATTAAAGTTTTCTGAAATAGAAGAAAACAAAGTTATAGAACAATCAACACTAAGACATTCCCTAATGAAAATTACGGGACTTCTAATTCACTTATATAGGAGAGAGATTATATTGGCATTTCACCAACAATATCTTATACAACATCAAGATATCATGGGCTTCCCTGGTGGCTCAGTAGTGAAGAGTCCACCTCCAATGCAAGAGACACAAGTTTGATCCTTGATATCACCAGGAGGATCCCACATGCCATGCAGCAGCTAAGCCCATTTGCCACAACCGCTAAGCCTATGTGCTAGAGCCCAGGAACCAAAACTGCTGAGCCCACTTGCCCCAGCAATTGAAGCCCATGCATCCTAAGGCACATGCTCTGCAACAAGAGAAGCCACCACAATGAGAAACTTGCAAATCACAACTAAAGTGTTGCCCCCACTCTCTGCAACTAGAGAAAAGTCCATGCAGCAACAAAGACCCTTCACAGGCAAAAATAAATAAAAAAATTTTTTAAAGATATCATGGAGAGAAAATAAGTCAAGGATTTTATATTCAACCAAACTGTCCTTGAAGTGTATCACAATTACAAATATACAAAATCTCAGGAAATATTGTTGCTTCTTAAGGAATCTCCTAGACAACACACTTCAACACATTTCAGACAACCACAAAATGACTTGAGAAGCTCTAATATTATAAAGAAAATATGAGAGGACAAAACACTAGACAAATGGAATTCTTCCCCAAGGAATCTCCTGCAAAACATACTTTACACAACCAAAAAATGATTTGAGAAGCTTCAACATAAGAAAAATATGGCAGAACGAAAGAACTGGTAAATCAAATTTCCACAGAACAATATAAGCAGCTTATGCAATAAATCAACGACATAAAACAAAGAGTAGGGAGGTGATTTACATAATAACCAAAGATACTATTATTAACTTGTTTTGATCCTAATTCAAAAAAATTAATTATAAAAGACATTTTAGCCAATTAAGAAAACTGGTCATATACTAGCTCTAGGATATAAAAGGGAATTATTATTAATTTTGCTAAGTACAACAATGATGTAAGAAAATGTCTGACTTTTCTAGAGATACACACACACTTAAATGTGTAAAGTGATACAGTTGGAATTTTTAGTACCAAAGGAAAAAAGTGATGAAGCAAATGTGCAAAAAAATTGTTAACTACTGAATCTGGATCATGGATATATGGAAGTTTACTGTATTATTCTACTTTTATGCATGTCTGAAATTTTTCAAAATTAAAAAAACTAGAGATGTACCATCCAGATAACACAGAGGCATACTAGGCAACCATAACAAAGACAACTGCTTTTTCTGTCTTTGTCTCTGTTCTCTCTCACACACTCACACACACACAAAGCAGAGAATAGAGACACAAAAAGAGAAACAGAGGAAGAAAGAAAAGGACCTAAAAAAGACAAGTCCCTTATCTAGCATCTTCCTAACTTAAAAAAAAAGCATAGAAATGGGCTCAGGGACAGGAGAAGTGAAAGCAATTAACTGACTTAGAAGTCACTTTGCAAACAGTATCTGTGCTTTTCGGGCAAAGCGTTTAACCTCCCTGAGCTTTAGTTCTTCAGTTCCTGAAATGGGATAATAGGTGTTCCATCTACCACAGAGACAGTGTAGTGATCAAATGAGACTACACAGGAAACAGTGCTTTGTATACTGTAACCTTGATATAAAAGTAAGAGAACATTAATAATTAACTATTTGTTATCTCTTGCCCAGATATATTTCAATTATTTAAATATCTACTGCACATATCACCTAATTCTTATTTTCTAGGTTAATAACATCACATCACATCAACTTAATATCTAATGCTATACTCACTACTCCTGTGTAATAGCGTAGTCCAACGACATGGCCTCTCAAAGTTCCAAATAAAACTGAATCTAACTCTTCATCACTTGTTAGGAAGTCATCTGGAGGAATAATATCTTGAAATTCAAAACGAGGAAAGAAAGTTGGATATGAGAGGCGTGGAAAATTTCCATGGACTCCATACTGGACAGTCTGCAAGTACTTCCAAACAGGATCTCTATTAAAAAAAAAAAAGGCACAAAAATACAATATTTAACCAAACAGTCCTCAAAGGCCATACCATATTTAAAGGCCAATTGCTTTCTCACACTTTATTTCAACAAAATAAATCTAACATGGGAAGTGCTGTATAGAGATGAATCTCCTTCCTCTGGCTAAAGCAAGGATTGGAGTGAGTGGGGGAGGTTACTAGAAACCTTACCTGTTCAATAATGCGTCCTCTACCCACAGGTATTCAAAGTGAAAACACCAATAAGGGTTCACAAACCTTGCTTAGTCACAATCACTTACTTAAACTGAAAAATAATGTGTCTGTAATTAATTTTACACCAAAATTTCAATATTGAGCTAGAAGAAACTCGAAAATATAGAACCATTTTTTACGAGGCCACTTACAGCTTTACAAATAATACATTCAGCATCCATTACTTGAATTATTCCCTTCGAAGAGAACCCTTCTTTTATTCAGGAATCTAAACCGTGCCATCATGGGAAGCTTACCCCAAGCCTCCCACTCCCGTTGGTTAAAGGGTAACCTCAATCCCTAGATGGAAAACTCTTTCCGGAACGAATATGTAAACCGAATCGGACAATGAAAAGTAACAGGCAGTTGGCTGGGGCCTTCCAGAAAGCTTCCACTTTTCTGGAACGGATAGAAGCTATTTCCCCTGCGTTTTCCTCGAACGTCGCGCACACCGCTTTTGGCTCCTCTGCAGATAGATATTTGCACGTCTGTGCATACACATCAACTGCGAGGTGCTTGGGGAGAAGCTGTCTTACCCAGCCCTTTCTGCCGAGCACAATGCCCAGCGCACAGTGGGTATCTGATAGGTGTTTCGTGGAATAAAGTACAGGTTGAGACACCGGGTAAGGAGTGAGCTTAGAGCCCCAGGTTCCCCAAATCCCTTGACAAATATTTCCCCAAGGCTCTAGCAGGAGACTCGCCCGAGGATCCTCCCCTCTGCATTTATTTCTCCCGCGGCTATATGAGCCGCCAGCAGGACGAACAGCAGCTGCACAGCTCGCACCCCGAAGGAGAAGGAAACGCTGGGAAGGTCAGGTTCATTTCAGGACTCTTCTAGACGGTTACCGCCGGCGCCCCACCCCCCTCCGCCCCCTTCACCTCTTGAACATCCAGGACATGGCGCTGAGTGCGTGACGAGCGGAACACTCAGACGCCCAGGATCGTTCTCAAGCCGCCTAAATAAGCCTCCTTCCAGGCCTCGCGGCCGAAAAGCCGGTAACAAGTTCCGAGCGCCGGAGCGACAGCCCACTCCACGAGAGTAAGACGCCCCGAAATCTAGTCAGACGTCTACAGTACCGTCTGCTTCCAGCAACAATTTGAGTGACTAGCGACGCTTTGTGACTGGCATCCGGAAAGTCCAATCCCAAGGAGGGACCTACGGAGGCAAACCAATCAAAGCAAAGGAGGGAGGGTAACTCCGCCCCGCGCAGCGATTCAAAGACTGGGGGGTGGTCCCAGCTGCAGGGGTGGTTCCATCCGGGTTCTTCCCCGCCCCCAAAACAGGGCGCGGGAAGGCCACGCGGCCCCGTTAGCACGACTGTGGTGTTCAAAGCTTCCGCGGTTCCTCTGATTACCCACTTCAAACAGAGGGCAACAACTCCCCTTTCCGCTGTTTTCCTCAAGCCGTAAGCCTCGGCCGCATTTTTCAGGCCTTACCTCATCGTCATCCTAATTTTCTCTTCATCTAATGGCATCACTGACTCGATGGACGTGAGTTTGAGTGAACTCCGAGAGTTGGTGAAGGCCAGGGAGGCCTGGCGTGCTGCAATTCATGGGGTCGCAAAGAGTCGGACACGACTGAGCGACTGAACTGAACTGAACGTGACATGTAGTAGGGACTTCCAGTCAATAAGCTCCGCACTTTACGAACCCTACCAGCCAGATACTTCACTTCATTTTCTGTGGTGAATCCGGGTAGTTGCCCTCAAAATATGCTTTTTAAGCCCCACGAATGAATCAATGAGACACACCGGGTTCAGAGAGTTTAATTTCAATTTCGATTTATGGAGTTTTCGTTTCTCTTTCGCTATCGCATTTTTTTTTTTTTTTTCCTTTTAGGGAAAATTCACTTCTACTAGAGGAAAATCGTAGAACGCGATGAGAGCAAAAGAAGCTCGTGGGTGACTGCTGGAAGTGTCCCGGCTTCCCTTGAAGGCACGTGACTATCCCTGCAGTAAGGGAAGAAGCTGATTTTCCTCAGGGAACTGTAGGAAGAGCTCCCGCGTGCCCAATAGCCAGCTTTTGAGAGTCTGAGGAGACTCGGTAGAATTCAGCTTTGAGTAGGTGGGCGAGTGGGCCGGTGCAGCCCAGGTACTGGCCAGAATGGTCTCTGCGCCTTGTCAGCCTTTTAAGTGGTGCAGCAGCAGCACCAGGCTAAGAAGCTGGCCTGACCTGCCCTTCGGATTAGGTGTAAATGTCAAGACAAGTGCAGGATCAAAGAGGAAAGGTATTTGAGAAAGTGATTAGTATTGACCCTCACCCTTCAAAGAATGGTCCATTTTACACTTCCATCAGCAGAGGATTTGGAGAAGGATATGGCAACCCACTCCAGTGTTCTTGCCTGGAGAATCCCATGGACAGAGGAGCCTGGGGGGTCTTCAGTCCATGGGGTGGCAAAGAGTCCGACATGACTGAAATGACTTTGCATGCACAGCAGAGTATTAGAGGTGGTCAGTGAAACAGGTTTTTAGGAGGCATTTGTTCATTATCTTAAACTATCACAATCTGTAAATATGAACCCAGTGTAGAATGAGAAGTAGAATTTGCAGCAACTCAATACTTCATTTTACTGAACATGCAGGGCATGTGAGCTTCCCTGGTAGCTCAGTGGTAAAGAATCCACCTGGCAGTTCGGGGACGTGGGTTCAATCCCTGTGTCAGGAAGATCCCTTGGACGAGGACGTGGCAACCCACTCCAGTATTCTTGCCTGGGATATACCAAGGACAGAGGAGCCTGGAGGACTACAGTCCATGGGGTTGCAGAGAGCTGGACACGACTGAGCATGACTGTGCATGCACACACACACACACACACACACACACACACACACACGTGCACACAAGGCATGTGGGATCTTACTTCCCCCACCAGGGATCCAAACTGTGTTCCTGCAGTGGAAGCACAGTCTTAACACTGGATGGCCAAGGAAGTCCCTCAAATTATTTCCGTTATTTACTTTCTTCTAGAAGTCTTAGGAGGCAAATGGCAGTATAGTTCAATTTGGGGTGTGCCAGATCTAAGTTCTTGGAAAATATGCCCCAAAATGCCCAAATTGAAGATGTTTTGTGTATAAAGTTAATTAGGAGGTTATGCTCATCAGATTGCAGGATAAAATTTCAAATGTCACAATACAGGTAAACCTGATCCTCTCAATACTTGAAACCTGTGAGCAGTGACCATACCATGGTTAAAGAATGGATTGAATGAAGTAAAAATTTGCTAAAGTCAACATTTTTGTCCATATTGTCACTATTTTACATCTCAGATCTCACAGTTGAACTTCAACTTGAGCACTCTTTCACTTAATCATTATTATTTCAGTGTTTAAAAAGTGCAATGTGTACTAGTTTGATTAAAATGTTACTACACTTATAAATTCATAACTATCACATAAGATATTTTCTGAAAAATGAACTTGTAGCTAAAAAATAGAATGGCAGCCGTACAATGGCTTGTGTGTTGGACTGATGTGTAAGGAGGAGAGTGTCACAAAGAGGATAACGAGCCAGATATTATAAAAATTTAAGGTCTATGGTAGAATTTATATTTTATTTTAAATGTAATAGCCATTAAATATTTCATGCAGGAGAATGACAATCTAAATTAGGCTTAAAAAAATTCACTCTGGCAGCTCTGTGGAGAATGGATTATAGGGGAAAAGAACAGAAATGGAGAGATTGGTTAATCAGGAAATGATTGTGTCTAGGTAAGAGATGATAAAACCTTAGAATGGAGAAGTGATGAAGACAAGGAAAGTTTGCTAATAAATTTGGATGTGGGTGCTGAGGGAGGAGAAGGAATAAAAAATTCCTCTAACCATCTGCCTCCTAGTTACAAACATGCCTGCTCATCCTTTCCCCCTCTATGCAAATTAAACACGTCACTTCCCTGTTTGATGCTATCGGCATGAAATCAAAGAATGGCATGTGTGACTTTTTATAATCTGTCCCCTACTTCCCACTCCTATCACTTCCCAACCCACGCTCCCTATAATGACCTTCGCATACATAACCACAAGACCATTCTCACACTCAACAAAATTAATAAATCAATCCTTGGTGTCTTCTAATAACTAGTTCATAATCCAATTTTCACAATTGCCATTCTCCTGCATAAAACATTTAATGCCGTTTCCTTCTCCAGGGGATCTTCCCAACCTAGGGATCAAACCCAGGTCTCCCGCATTGCAGGTGGATTCTTTATTGTCTGAGCCACCAGGGAAGCATCTACAACATAAATAATGTGGCTTTGCAATATACATATTAGAGCCTTTCAGAGATTGCCAGAAATAAGGGTTTTCTCTACACCTCAAACAAGAAAGTAAGCTAAAAATGTTCCTTCACAGGTTCTTAACAAAATAGAATTTTGAAGCCCCTGGCAAAGAAGAGTCTGACTTTTCAAAAGCCTGGCTTCAATACAAAAACTTCTAAGTTTATGTCATTAACTTATGGATTCCAGAAGAATATACCATGCTGGGACTTCCCTGGTGTTCCAGTGGTGAAGGCTCTGTGCTTCTAATGCAGAAGGCATGGAAACTAAGATCCTGCCACGCAGTGTGCATGGTCACACTGCATGCCACGCAGTGTGACCAAAAGAAGAATATGTGATGGTGTAAAAACTTGTTTTTTCAATTCATTCATCCAAAAGAAGATAAAGACAAAAATTCAGTATAACAGAATTTTCAGGAATGATGTAGAAGAGTTCACAGAGCAAATCTCTGAGTAGCTCTTAGGATCCAGCACCACAGAGGGCTTTCCAGGTGGTGTAGTGGTAAAGAATCTGCCTGCCAATGCAGGAGATTCCAGACAGCGGATTCAGTCCCTGAGTTGGGAAGATCCCCTGGAGGAGGAAATGGCAAGTCCCGCCAGTATTCTTGCTTGGAAAATTCCATGGACAGATGGGCCTGGCAAGCTACAGTCCATGCGGTCACAAAGCACCACAGAAGGAGGGATGAAAAACAGCTTAGCTAAGTTCCTGAAAATATAAGAAAGGGAAACTCTGCCTTGTTTTCCAGAGTAGCCTCAAGATTTTGCAGATCTTAGAGAGAGCCTCAGAGGCCCGAAATGTGCCATGGCAGTAAAGGAGTAATTGCTAATGCTAATGAGGTGGCTCAGCTAAGGGGCCCAAAGGCAGTCCTGGAAATCCTACAGGGGTCTCTTATGAGTCTCCAGGATCATGGTTCTAGCAAGCAGAACAGCAGACTGGTGCCTAAAGATGAGGTGAGATAATTTATACCAGCAGTGAGTGGCTACAGAAGACGAATGAATGAAGCCCCAAAATTAAGTCCCCTAAAGGGTAAAAGAAATAAAACTGAATTTTGAAACTTGAATTTAATTGGTATTAAGGATTCCCTGGTGGCTCAGAGGTAAAGAATCTGCCTGCAACGCAGGAGACGTGTGTTCTATCCCTGGGTTGAGAAGATACCCTGGAGAAGGAAATGGCAACCCACTTCAGTATTCTTGCCTGGAAAATCCCATGGACAAAGAAGCCTGGCAGGCTACAGTCCACAGGGTCACAAAAGAGTTAGACATGACTTAGTGACTAAGCAACAACAAAGTCTTAAAATGACTGAAGTACCTGGAAGTGACTAAATCATTAGCTTCCATTAGGCAAACTGATGGGTAAGACAAATTAAGCTCAATAAAAACTTATAGTTTTGTCTTTGTGAACAGTCAGTAATTGAAATTACTACATGCTATACATCCATGTACGCACACATCTCAATGAATTTATATCTAGGTATTTTTAGCAGATACTTCTACTTGGTTGAATTAGGGGATTTACATTTTCTTCTTTTTGCCTATATGCATATAAATTATTCTCTATATTGAATATGTATTGCTTTTTTAATAAGAAAATAATAAAAGTTATAAACTAAATTCTTATAAAGAAATCAAAAATTTTAACTTGCTATTTTAACAATTTTAGACTTATAGAAAAGTTGTGAAATTAGCACAAAAAGTTACCTCATATCTCTTACCCCATTTACTTTTACAACATACATAATCATAGTACAATTATCAAAATCAGGAAATCAACATTTGTACAATAGTATTTCTGAACCATTTTTTCAAATAAGGCAGAGGAAATGATAGAAAATAGTGTTTTGTAACTTATTTACCACCAAATTTTTTTACACTTATTTGGGACCCCTATAGATTTTGGGGCAGATATGTGAGTACAACAGGAACTGATAGGGTAGAGGAAGTAAGGTAAAATGAATGCCAAATAAAATTCTTTTTAATTAAATACTGCAATGAATATCAAGTGCCTGGCAATGGCACCCCACTCCAGTACTCTTGCCTGGAAAATCCCATGGATGGCGGAGCCTGGTAGGCTGCAGTCCATGGGGTCGCTAAGAGTCGGACACGACTGAGTGACTTGACTTTCACTTTCACTTTTCACTGTTCACTTTCATGCATTGGAGAAGGAAATGGCAACCCATTCCAGTGTTCTTGCCTGGAGAATCCCAGGGACGAGGGAGCCTGGTTGGCTTCCGTCTGTGGGGTCGCACAGAGTGGGACACGACTGAAGCAACTTAGCAGTAGCAGCAGCAGCAGCCACCTAGAAGTAAGCACTCAATAATTGCTCTTAAAAGCCCATTCTTATTACCATTATTGTTGTAATAGAGTTATTATCTAATGAGTCTTCTAGCACTTAACAAGGAGTATAGTTGATTGAGGGTGATTTCCTGATGCTCGTCAGCAAGTTGTTCCTAAATAACAGAATAATACTGTTTCCAGAAGCCAGTGATTTTTCCCAGGTGCAAGTCCTTGAAACAGACTGAAAAGTTTCATCAAGAACCGGGAGACACTCTTTTCTCAACTCCCACTCTGAGAAATCTGTTGTGTTCCAGATTACAGAGGCCTTTCCCAGGAGATAATTTTGTTTCCTCCTCCTTTAGGCCTTGGCTCAGTTTGTGCTCCTAAGTGCCGGAAGACCAGAGTGGCTAAAGCATTAGGCCTGCCCTGTGATCTGTCTCCGCCTTTGCCTCCTGCCCAGGATCCTCATCTCAGGTTCAGGAAAGCATTTCTTTGGTCTGTGAAAAAGAAAACCATAGTCCCCAAATGGTGTCACTCATGCTAAAAAAAACCTGATACCAAACCTAGTTTTAATACCTGATTTAACTGCAGTTTTAACCTCTCCCAGAATGTAATCTTAATCAACCAATCTGGAAATTTCTGCTCAAGCACCAGTAATCTGTCACCCTGGCCCTCTCAATCCTCCGGAGAAACAGGCAATCTGCATGATAAAACCCTTGTGGTTCCCTACCCACTCTACCCAACCCCACACCCAAGAAAGATGGGCCTAAAAATAATCCTTTCTTTTCTTTTGCTAATAACTTCCGTGCTACCTCACCCTTCTTTCACCCCTCACATTAAACACCATGCAAACCAAAAAATAAAAGTCCACATCAGACTAAAAATCATTATACAACTGTATAGCTAGGATACTGTTATCCCAGCAGGATTATGGAGAAGGCAATGGCACCCCACTCCAGTAATCTTGCCTGGGAAATCCCATGGACGGAGGAGCCTGGTAGGCTGCAGGCCATGGGGTCGCAAAGAGTCGGACACGACTGAGCGACTTCACTTTCACTTTTCACTTTCATGCATTGGAGATGGAAATGGCAACCTACTCCAGTGTTCTTGCCTGGAGAATCCCAGGGACGGGGGAGCCTGGTGGGCTGCCGTCTACGGGGTCCCACAGAGTCGGACACGACTGACGCGACTTAGCAGCAGCAGCAGCAGTAGGATTATATCATATACAAATAGCTACCTAGTCACAAAATATTCCCCTTCAAAGAGGAAGGAAAGCATTACACATATTGCTGTTTCAGATTTCTATCCTTGAGGTGGTTGGAAGTCCCAAAACAAACACAAAAAAAATATACATTTTTCTTCATCATCACTGAGGATTTATTATCCCAAAAGACCAATGGTCTAAATCCTCATTTCCTGATTCCCAGACCAGTGTAATGTTTTCCCCTAGATCATACATTAAATCTAATAATTGAAAATATACACAGAGAGATAAAAAGTCACACAATAATCCAAAGTTTTAAAAAATGCCCCCAAAGGGGGTGGGGGGTGGATATATGGCATCACATTACAGAACTAAACTTAAAGACACATAACTGTTTTTCTTACTACCGGTATTTTAGAAAGTACTTGAAAAATGAACAGTTTATAAAAATGAGGTAAAAAATTTCAGGTGGGAGCAGAAAACTAAAACATGTCATACTTTGGCAAAGTCTTTAAAAATGTCACATCCTTAAAATGATGTTTTATGAGATTGTTCTGAAGCTGAATCATACATGAGAGAGTTTTCAAGCCATTTCACTTTGCTTTTTCCCTCATATTGGCTTCAAAGTTGTCCCTGTGTAACAAGAAGGAAAGAGAGGGGCAGGGCACAACCACATGGGTTCAAGTCCCAATCTGTGGTAAATCGGGTAAATCTGTTTCACCTGGGGGGCAAAATTATTCTCAGTTAAGAATCCTTGTCACGAATATGCATGTGTGCTCAGTTGCTAAGTCATGTCCTACTCTTTGTGACCCATAGACTAAGCCTGCCAGGTTTTCCAGGCAAGAATACTGGAGTGGGTTGCCATTTCCTTCTCCAGGGGATCTTCCTGACCCAGGGATCAAACCTATGTCTCCTGAATTGCAGGCGAGTTCTTTACTGCTGAGCTACCTGAGAACTATCTGTATACTGATCACTCCCAAACGTGTATCTCTAACCCAACTTCTTCTCTGAGCTCCAGAATCATATGTAATGGACATCTTAAATTTACAAACCTGAAATAGGACTTCTTCCTTTTTTTTGGCTATGCCTCACAGCTTGTGGGATTTTAACTCCCCAACCAGGGATTGAATCCAGGCCCTCAGCAGTGAAAGCACAGAGTCCTAACCAGTGGTCAGCCAGCAAATTCCATGAAAAAGGACTCTTAATTCCACCTCTCCGCTTCCTCAACATGCTTATTCTTCTGGTCTCCCCCATTTCAGTAAAGAGCATGCCGAAAAAACTTGTTGATTCTTCTCTTGCTCTTACACCACACATTTTATCCCTCCTATTAGATCTACTTCCAATATAACACAAATTTGCCTAATTTTCTCCATCTTTATTATTATCACTGTGTCTAAGTCACTGTTCTCTCAGCTGAACTGTAATATTGCAATGGTCGGTCTGAACTCCTTCCTATTTTCTGTTTTCCTCGTTTAACCCTACTCCTACTTGCATTCTCCATTCAGGAGCCAGAGAGATCTTTTTATACTATCAATTATATCCCATCATCCACCTGCTAAAAATATTCCAATAAATTATCTTTGCCTTAAAATGAAATCCAAATTCTCCCACAGTACATTATCTAGCCCTGCCTCTCTCTTTTTTATCTTATTTCATTCCACATTTTCCTGGGCTCCTGATGTTCTAGGAATATCGATCCTCTTTTCATTTATGGCATACATACTGTCAAGATTGTTCGGGCTTCCAGGCTTCTGAAATTCCTCTTTCCTTTGTGTGAACCCACAGACCTTTCCCTGCTGGGTTCTTATGTTTCAGATCTCAGCTCAAAACCACCTCCTCAGAAAGGCCTTCCTTGACTTTCTGACCTAAAGTACTCATTGCTCAGTTACTCTCTCTCCCAGGAGTCAGCAAACTTTTTCTGTAAAGGGCTATAGAGTAAATATGTTCACCTTTGTCTACCTCACTTTGCCACAGTAAGAGAAACGCAACCATAGACAATACTTAAATGAGTGGGGATGGCTCTCTCTCAATAAAATGTTATTTACAAAAGAGGGGGACTTGATTTGCTTGTCCCTACTCAATCACACGCTAATAAAGTAATGCTCAAAATTCTCCAAGCCAGGCTTCAGCAATACGTGAACCGTGAACTTCCTGATGTTCAAGCTGGTTTTAGAAAAGGCAGAGGAACCAGAGATCAAATTGCCAACATCCGCTGGATTATGGAAAAAGCAAGAGAGTTCCAGAAAAACATCTATTTGTGCTTATTGACTATGCCAAAGCCTTTAACTGTGTGGATCACAATAAACTGTGGAGAATTCTGAAAGAGATGGGAATACCAGACCACCTGACCTGCCTCTTGAGAAACCTATATGCAGGTCAGGAAGCAACAGTTAGAAATGGACATGGAACAACAGACTGGTTCCAAATAGGAAAAGGAGTACGTCAAGGCTGCATATCGTCACCCTGCTTATTTAACTTCTATGCAGAGTACATTATGAGAAACACGGGGCTGGAGGAAACACAAACTGGAATCAAGATTGCTGGGAGAAATATCAATAACCTCAGATATGCAGATGACACCACCCTTATGGCAGAAAGTGAAGAGGAGCTAAAAAGTCTCTTGATGAAAGTGAAAGTGGAGGGTGAAAAAGTTGGCTTAAAGCTCAACATTCAGAAGATGAAGATCATGGCATCTGGTCCTATCACTTCATGGGAAATAGATGGGGAGACAATGAAAACAGTGTCAGACTTTATTTTTTTGAGCTCTAAAATCACTGCAGAAATTAAATGAAATTAAAAGACACTTACTCCTTGCAAGAAAAGTTACGACCAACCTAGATAGCATATTGAAAAGCAGAGACATTAGTGTGCCAACAAAGGTCTGTCTAGTCAAGGCTATGGTTTTTCCAGTAGTTATGTATGGATGTGAGAGTTGGACTGTGAAGAAAGCTGAGCACCGAAGAATTGATGCTTTTGAACTGTGGTGTTGGAGAAGATTCTTTAGAGTCCCTTGGACTGCAAGGAGATCCAACCAGTCCATTCTAAAGGAGATCAGCCCTGGGTGTTCTTTGGAAGGAATGATGCTAAAGCTGAAACTCCAGTACTTGGGTCACCTCATGCCAAGAGTTGACTCATTGGAAAAGACTCTGATGCTGGGAGGTATTGGGGGCAGGAGGAGAAGGGGACGACAGAGGATGAGATGGCTGGATGGCATCACCGACTCCATTGACGTGAGTCTGAGTGAACTCCGGGAGTTGGTGATGGACAGGGAGGCCTGGTGTGCTGCGATTCATGGGGTTGCAAAGAGTCCAACACTACTGAGTGACTGAACTGAACTGAACTCAATCACATTATCCTGCTGTGTCATCTTCAGAACTTACAACTAACTGGAATTGCTTTGTTTTCTTGATTACTTCCTGTCTCCTTTCCCTAGATAAGTTCCACCAAAAAAGGGACTTTATCTTGTTCACAGTTTACATTCTGCAATAACTAAAAGGCAGTCTAGGTGCTCAGTAATTTTGCTGATTGAATCTATATAGTAAATAAACTTTCCTTGCATTTGATATAATATATGAAATCACTTTAAGGCAGGAGGAGAAGGGGATGACAGAGGATGAGATGGTTGAATGGCATCACTGACTCAATGGACATGAGTTTGGGCAGACTTGGGGAGATGGTGATGGACAGCAATGCCTGGCGTGCTGCAGTCCATGGGGTCGCAAAGAATCAGACACAACTGAGTGACTAACAACAATGAAATCATTTAAAAGTCAAATTCTATTCTACATAAAAGACACATTCTCTGGGCTTCCCTGATGGCAATTCAGGAGACACAGGTTTGATCATTAGTTCGGGAATATCCTGCTTGACAAGGAGCAACTAACCCTGTGCACCACAACTTCTGAACTTGTGCTATAGAGCCAAGGAGCCGAAATTACTGAGGGCTGCATGCCCTAGAGCTTGTGTGTGCTCTGCAACAAGAGAAGCCACAGCAATGAGAAGCCCACCCACCTCCACTAAAGAGTAGCCCCTGCTTTCAGCAACTAGAGAAAAGCCAGTGCAGCACTGAAGACCCAGAGCAGCCAAAAATAAATAAATAAAAAAAATTTTTAAAGGGTGCTTTCTCTTGTAGATGCTTACATTAATGTAATTGAAAGAAGGTAATAGGTAATCCCCTCAAAACTACTGAGAAACTTATCTGAAACTTTTTTTAAGATATTTCAGATAATTTATCCAAATCACTTCTGATTTCAATCAGATATTTTGCTATTGTTTTATATAAAACACACCTAATTTTCATTTTAAAGAAAATAAAGTCATATAAACCTGACAACCTTAACAAAAATTATATGTCTAGAACAGAGCAAGGGAGGTCTCCTTTACCAGAGAATCTTTGAGATAAATCACATCCCCTTCTCGCCCCATAACCAAATAGTCTCATAATTCATATCCTTCTTTCCTTGTCCTCCTTCTGCTATTCCTTAAGCTCTGGCACTTAGAATGTATGTATTTCTGTGTAGACCAACTACAATAAGCTTTCGGCTCATTCTGTACTTTTTATGGTAGGTGCTACAGATGCTTTTAAGTTTCTTGGGGGCATTTTAGTCCTCTTCAAAGTGTTCCTGGAATTAAACTGTTTACATAACACAGAAGTTTTGAATAGAAGATCCCTGTGTAACTAGCAGTAAATGTTCTGACTTTAAAGTTTCTCATTATCTTTTTGGGAAGAGGAAGTTGTGAGGTGGTTTTTGGACTCTGGATCTAAAACTCATTCCACTTGCCTTTCAAATGAAAGTTTATAAGACTCTTAAAATAGGCATTGACTGCCACTACATTTTTATCTTCTGAAGCTGGAGGTAGGAAAACCTGAGAATACATGCTAAAGGAGGAAGTAATAAATAAAGGCTACACTGAGCCTATTCAAAAAATATTAAGTCAGCGGGCATAACGGATGGTGATAGTGTGACTCATACAGGATATGTCAAAGTTAAGAGAGGTCTCTTCTCCCCAGGCAAGAACATACCTTTATGTCCCCCCAGTTCAGTTCAGCTCAGTTCAGTTGCTCAGTTGTGTCTGACTCTTTGCAACCCCACGGACTGCAACACTCCAGGCTTCCCTGTCCATCACCAACTTCCAAAGTTTGGTCAAACTCATGTCCGTTGAGTAAGTGATGCCAACCAACCACCTCATCCTCTATCTTCCCTTTCTCCTCCTGCCTTCAATCTTTCCCAGCATCAGGGTCTTTTCCAATGAGTCAGTTCTTCACATCGGGTGGCCAAAGTATTGGAGTTTCAGCTTCAGCATCAGTCCTTCCAATGAATATTCAAGACTGATTTCCTTTAGGATGTACTGGTTAGATCTCCTTGCAGTCCAAGGGAATCTCTAGAGTCTTCTCCAACTGCACAGTTCAAAAGCATCAATTCTTCAATGCTCAGCCTTCTTTATGGTCCAACTCTCACATCCATACCCGACTACTGGAAAAACCATAACTTTGTCCGCAAAGTAATGTCTCTGCTTTTTAATATGCTGTCTAGGTTGGTCATAGCGTTTCTTCCGAGGAGCAAAAGCATCTTTTAATTTCCTGGCTGCAGTCACCATCTGCAGTGATGTTGGAGCCCAAAAAAATAAAGTCAGCTACTGTTTCTATTGTTTCCCCATCTATTTGCCATGAAGTGATGGGACCAGATGCCATGATCTTAGTTTTTTGAATGTTGAATTTTAAGCCAGCTTTCTCACTGTCCTATTTTACTTTCATCAAGAGGCTCTATAGTTCTTTGCTTTCTGCTAGAAGGGTGGTGTCATCTGCATATCTGAGGATATTGATATTGCTCCCGGCAATCTTGATTCCAGCATGTGCTCATCCAGCCTGGCCATTTCTCATGATGTACTCTGCATATAAGTTAAATAAGCAGGGTGACAATATACAGCCCTGATGCACTCCTTTCCCAGTTTGGAACCAGTATGTTGTTCTATGTCCAGTTCTAATTGTTGCTTCTTGACCTGCATACAGATGTCTCAGGAGGCAAGTCAGGTGGTCTGGTATTCCCTTTAAGAATTTTCTTGAAGAATTTTCCACAGTCTGTTGTGATCCACATAGTCAAAGGCTTTGGCATAGTCAACGAAGCAGAAAGAGCTGTTTTTCTGGAACTCTCTTGCTTTTTCCTATGATCCAACAGATGTTGGCAATTTGATCTCTGGTTCCTCTGCCTTTTCTAAATTCAGCTTGAAAATCTGAAAGTTCGCAGTTCACAAACTGTTGAAGCCTGGCTTGGAGAATTTTGAGCATTACTAGCATGTGAGATGAGTGCAATTGTGTGGTAGTTTGAACATTCTTTAGCATTTCCTTTCTTTGGAATTGGAATGAAAACTGACCTTTTCCAGTCCTATGGCCACTGCTGAGTTTTCCAAATTTGCTGGCATATTGAGTGCAGCACTTTCACAGCATCATCTTTTAGTCTTTGAAATAGCTCAATTGGAATTCCATCACCTCCATTAGCTTTGTTTGTAGTGATGCTTCCTCAGGCCCACTTGACTTCACATTACAGGATGTCTGGCTCTAGGTGAGTGATCACACCATCGTTATTATCTGGGTCGTGAAGATCTTTTTTGTACAGTTCTTCTGCGTATTCTTGCCACCTCTTCTTAATATCTTCTGCTTCTGTTAAGTCTGTATTGTTTCTGTTTATTGTGCCCATCTTTGTATGAAATGTTCCCTTGGTATCTCTAAGTTTTCTTGATACTTTTTGTTTCCCCCCTCAGACCTCTATTTTATTGCATTAGCTAAGATAGCAATGAATAATGTCTGTATTCAATTATTCATTTAGATATTTTAAAAAGAGTTACTGGTCACCTCCTATGTGACAGAGCCTTCTACTAGATAGAAGGTGTCAAATAGCTGGCAACCTAGTTTATCTGTGGAGGCCACAGTACTGTCAGATTGAATCAATTCTCATTTGTTTGTCAGAGGAAAACAGATTGGGCTGCCTATTGATCAGTCACTGGGAAGAAGGACACTTTAGAAAAATAAATGTTATAGGGCTATAAGGGCTTCTCAAGCGTTAGCTATGTGGGAGGTTCTGCTGAATAACACCCCCCTCCCTCCACTGCCAAATGCAGCCTCAATCCCTCCTTTCCCTAACACACCAGACACAACTTGAACCCATGGATAGGTCTGAGACACTACAGTAAGGAAGGCCTTTTCTATTGGGGAAGATTCCTCTACAAGAGGAAATCCCTCAGGAACTTAAAAACCTCATACAGTCCCCAGAGTCTACCACCCTCTCCTCCAAGCCAAGAAGCCAAGATTTACCATGTTATAAGCTCCTGCTTATTGAACTTCTATGCAGAGTACATCATGAGAAACGCTGGGCTGGAGGAAGCACAAGCTGGAATCAAGATTGCCAGGAAAAGTATCAATAACCTCAGATACACAGATGACACCACCCTTATGGCAGAAAGTGAAGAGGAACTAAAAAGCCTCTTGATGAAAGTGAAAGAGGAGAGTGAAAAAGTTGGCTTGAAGCTCAACATTCAGAAAACGAAGATCATGGCATCTGGTCCCATCACTTCATGGGAAATAGATGGGGAAACAGTGGAAACAGTGTCAGACTTTATTTTTTGGGGCTCCAAAATCACTGCAGATGGTGACTGCAGCCATGAAATTAAAAGACGCTTACTCCTTGGAAGGAAAGTTATGACCAGCCTAGATAGCACATTCCGGAGAAGGCAATGGTGACCCACTCTAGTACTCTGCCTGGAAAATCCCATGGGCGGAGGAGCCTGGTAAGCTGCAGTCCATGGGGTCGCTAAGAGTCGGACACGACTGAGCAAATTCACTTTCACTCTTCACTTTCATTCATTGGAGAAGGACACGGCAACCCACTCCTGTGTTCTTGCCTGGAGAATCCCAGGGACGGAGGAGCCTGGCCAGCTGCCGTCTATGGGGTCGCACAGAGTCGGACACGACTGAAGCGACTTAGCAGCAGCAGCAGCAGCAGATAGCATATTGAAAAGCAGAGACATTACTGTGCCAACAAAGGTCTGTCTAGTCAAGGCTATGGTTTTTCCAGTAGTAATGTATGGATGTGAGAGTTGGACTGTGAAGAAGGCTGAGCGCCGAAGAATTGATGCTTTTGAACTGTGGTGTTGGAGAAGACTCTTGAGAGTCCCTTGGACTGCAAGGAGATCCAACCAGTCCATTCTAAAGGAGATCAGCCCTGGGTGTTCTTTGGAAGGAATGATGCTAAAGCTGAAACTCCAGTACTTGGGCCACCTCACGCGAAGAGTTGACTCATTGGAAAAGACTCTGATGCTGGGAGGGATTGTGGGCAGGAGGAGAAGGGGATGACAGAGGATGAGATGGCTGGATGGCATCACCGACTCGATGGACGTGAGTCTGAGTGAACTCCATGAGTTGGTGATGGACAGGGAGGCCTGGTGTGCTGCGATTCATGGGGTCACAAAGAGTCGGACACGACTGAGCGATTGAACTGAACTAGAGTTAGAAAACTACTATAGCCAGATGATCCTGAGAATGTATCTTCCTCATCCAGGACTATATTTCACAGAAGCCTCTGGCTTCACTCAGAATTAGAAAGTTTTTCTTTCATGGGGGATGAAAATTGTAAGATCAACAAGCATCTTTCCCTCTACCTTGGAAACCAAGGCAGTCCCCACCTTCTTTGGGATGCCGTTTGTGAAGCCTCCTTTAGTCTTGTTACAATTTGTTAGATCATGCTGGCAGCATTAGAAGTTCCGAGAAATGGAAATTGGAGAGGGAGTAGAAGAGGTGAGGTTGGCCACAGCAGCTCCTGAAACTGCTTACTACCTAATGGAGGCAGGTGCTACAAGAGGAGGAGGTCCTTCTCCAACTCATGCTGGCCTGAAAGGTCTCTTGGTTCCCAAGGGTTCTAGTTCCCTAGGCATTACACGTTGGTGGCCACTGGGCATCCGTTCCAGAAGGAGAGGTCAAGGCAGTGGAACCACTGGCTGTTCTCAGTCTCCAAAGAAACTACCTGAATGGAACTCCAGACTCCCATTTTCCCTTGCTCTTGATCTTCAGTCACAAATTCCATCCTTTTTTTTTTTTTAATTTTTTTTTTTTTCTTTTTGGCTGCATTGGGTCTTTGTTGCAAGAGCAGCCTTCCTAGTTGTGGCATGCTGGGTTAGTTGCCCTGGTTGTGGGATCTTAGTTCCCTGATCAGGGATGGAACCCACATCTGCTGGATTGGAAGACAGATTCTTAACCACTGGATCAACAGGGAAGTCTGTCCACTCTATTTTTGCTTCAGGGATTCAACTCTAACAGTCTGTGTGTAAGGATCCACCCCACCCCCACCCTCCAGTCCCTAAATCTTCAGCCTCTACTGATATCCTAGCTTCTCTTTCAGACAGTTTAACTCCATACTTTGTCTTTGTACTCCAGCATCACTCCTCATTACTTTATATTGAGAATGCCACATCTCTCATGTCGCATTAATGTTGGAGCTACAGATTTGCCAGGGGCTTTCAGAAGCCTGCCTGAAGAGGATAGTTCATGGGCTTAATTTCCCCACTTGATATGAAGTGTGTTGGAGTCAAGACAGAGAAAAAGGGGTATGATGAGATGGATGGTCTAGGTAATATTTCTTTTGAGCCTTATTCTCTTTATTTGCAAAATGGTTATCCTAACCAGAAGGCCCAGTCCATCAGACTTCCCTTACCAGGCCTACACCCTTTGCCTCCTACTCCAAAGGAGCAATCAAAACCGTAGGGCATAGAAGAGAGAGATCGTCACTCCAGGCACTTCTGGCTTATATCAGTTATGTGACTGTGCTTGGCATTTGCAAGAATCAAGGTCATGCTTACAGGCTAGAAATAGAATCTGGAAGCTATCGATGCAGTATGATGGTGCTCATACTGGGAAGTTTTAAAGATGAGCTCATTCTGAGGGAGGGTACCGTTGAGAGGAAGGGGAAGTTGAAGGACCTGTCAAGTTTCAGTTCCATAGCTATCTATGATTCTTGTGTGATCTCGGGTCAACGTACTCTCTAGGCCTTGATTTTCCTTTCTAGATAATATGTGTATGTCATAGAGGGGCATGGAGTAGTGGAGAGTGGTCACTGACACCTTTCCTCTGTGTTAAGAGTATTCCTACTTTGTCCTTCGCCTACAAATGTCTGTATAGTCAAAGCTATGGTTTTTCCAGTGTTCATGTAGGGATGTGATAGCTGGACAATAAGAAAGGCTGAGTGCCGAAGAACTGATGCCTTAGAACTGTGGTGCTGGAGGGAAGACTCTGGTGAGTCCCTTGGACAGCAAGGCTATCAAACCAGTCTATCTTAAAGGAAATCAACCCTGAATATTCATTGGAAGGACTGGTGCTGAAGTTGAGGCTCCAATATTTTGGCCACCTGACGTGAAGAGCTGACTCACTAGAAAAGACCCTGATACTGGGGAAGATTGAAGGCAGGAGGAGAAGGGCATAACAGAGGATGAGATGGGTGGACGGCATCACTGACTCAATAGGAATGAATTTGAGTGGACTCCAGGAGATGGTGAGGGACAGGGAGGCCTGACGTGCTGCAGTCCACGGTGTCGCAAAGAGTCAGAGAGGACTGAGAGACTGAACAAAGAATAAGAGTATTCAGGTAGGAACAAAATTAGATTGTTATTTTAGGTTCTCAGCACACCACCAGAGGTCACTGTTGACTAACTATTTGTCTGAAGAGCAGTTAGTCACAATTTGAAAACAGCCCTGTTACTTTCAGTAGCTTAATACATATTACTTAGAAAAATCAAACGATGTCTTAGGTAAAGGTTTTGATTTATACTGTACCCTTAATCAAAAAAGACAGACAAGTCTCTTAAGACAGTGGTTCCCAAACTTTGTTGCACAGTGGAATCTTTAAAATTACTGAAGCATGTGAAAAGATGCTCAATGTCACTAATTCAAGAAATTCAAAGCAAAACTACGATAAGTACCACCTAATACAGGTCAGAATGGCCATCATCAAAAAGTCTACAAATCACAGATGCCAGAGAGGGTGTGGAGGAAAGAAAACCCTCCTATACTGTTGGTGAGAATGTAAACATACTGCAGCCACTATGAAACATGGAAGTCCCTTAAAAGACTAAAAATAGATCTAACATATGATCCAGCAATGCCACTCCTGGGCATATATCCAGAAAATATGAAAACTGCAATTCCAAAGATACATGAATCCCAATGTTTGCAGCAGCACTATTTATAAAAGTCAGGACATGGAAGCAAGCTAAGTGTCCATCAACGAATGGATGAATAAAGAAGATGCAGTGTGTGTGTGTGTGTGTGTGTGTGTGTGTGTTGCCTGTGTGTGTGTGTGTGCAGTGAAATATTACTCAGCCACAAAAAGGAATGAAATAATGCCATTTGCAGAAATATGGATGGACCTGGAGATTACCATGCTAAGTAAACGAGACGGAGAAAGACAAATATCGTTTGAGATCACTTATATGTGGAATCTAAAATTTGAAACAAATGAATTTACATATAAAACAGAAATAGACATACTGAGATAGCAAACAAACTTATGGTTACCAAAGGAGAAAAGGGAGAGGGACAAATTTGGAATTGGGGATTAATAGATTTGTTCTTGTGAAAGTTGCTCGGTCATGTCTGACTCTTTGTTGACCCCATGGACTGTAGCCTGCCAGGCTCCTCTGTCCATGGAATTCTCCAGGCAAGAATACCGGAGTGGATTGCCATTCCTTTTTCCAGGGGATCTTCCTGACCCAGGAATCAAACCTGGGTATCCTGCATTGCAGACTGATTCTTTACCGTCTGAGCCACCAGGAAGCCCCTTAATAGATACACAGTATCATATATAAAACAGTGAGTTGGGCATGGTGTGATTTTGAGAGCAACTCTCCATTTCAGTAGAAGCCATCAAGCTGATCTAAACTCTAAGAGTAGTAAGACTTACTTGAGTAAGAGATTAATATCTTATGTCACCTTATTGTCCAGGTGCCAACCTCTGAATGCCCTAGCTTTGCCCATTCTGGTGTCTAAGTGCCAGATCATCAGTGGAGGTAAAGAAAGCCCAGTGAGTCCCTAGCAATCTTCCAAGATCTCTACAGCTGAAACTCACTCCTGCTTGAGGCTTCTAAAATTCCTAATAATAGCAAAGATTCTATTAAGATAATACATGCCCTAGGGTTTCAGCTGAGATTACTGCTCTTGCATTCAGCAAACCCATAGAGAAGGAAAGCTAGTCAATATGGTCTTCAGGCTGTCATCTACTGAGATGTTTTTTTTCCCCATTGATTTTCCACAGTCAGTCCTCTCCTTGTGGGTGTGAGGTTTTTCTGATGCTGTTTCCATCCTTATTTCCTTTCCCTCCAGTCCAGGACTGTGGGAAACCAGAGGGGCTGAGTATGGCCCCCATCACCTCCCCACTATCCCTGGCAGCATGGGGTACAGGGAGGCGTGAGGCTGCTCAGACCCCACTGTCTATCTATCCTTACCTCAGTATCACTTCTGCATGGCCTTTGGCATCTCTGCCTGCCACCTCTTTATTTTTTTGTTGTTTTCTAGTCCTTAGCTCTTAGATTCTTTAAGTCTCAGATTTTTGTCATTTCATCCTCTCCTGTGCCCCTCTTGTGTGATGCTGCAGAAGGTGGGTTTGGGTAGAGCCAGCATTACTTCAAAGGGACACATACCTGCTTTTAACTCCATTTTCCCTTCAAACCCTCTCTCTCACCTCAGTTTAGCACACTTTGAACAGTCAGAGTGGTTTGGGAGGCAACTAGTCCAGCCTGATGGCATAATTTCCCAAATCCTTTTGTACTGCAAATCCATCTAAAATTTTAAAATTTAAAAGATATGAATTAGATTCTCTGGTTCTTCTCTCATTCTTTCCCTGAGGGCAGTGAGTATATAATTCCGTGGTTTCTGCTGCCTAAATTGGGGGAAAGTCTTGGTCATAGAAAAATATCAGAAATAACAGTTAATACACCAACATGTAATAGAATAAAGGAATGTGTGAGATGTCTACCACATGCTGAGCACAGTGCCAAATATCCACTGAATGCAGAGCTCCAAACAGCAAGGAGAGATAAGAAAGCCTTCCTAAGTGATCAATGCACAGAAATAGAGGAAAACAATAGAATGGGAAAGACTAGAGATCTCTTCAAGAAAATTAGAGATACCAAGGGAACATTTCATACAAAGATGGACTCGATAAAGGACAGAAATGGTATGGACCTAACAGAAGCAGAAGATATTAAGAAGAGGTGGCAAGAATACACAGAAGAACTATACAAAAAAGATCCTTTCACGACCCAGATAATCATGATGGTGTGATCACTCACCTAGAGCCAGATATCCTGGAATGTGAAGTCAAGTGGGCCTTAGGAAGCATCACTGAGAACAAAGCTAGAAAAGGTAATGGAATTCCAGCTGAGCTATTTCAAAGACTAAAAGATGATGCTGTGAAAGTGCTGCATTCAATATGTCAGCAAATTTGGAAAACTCAGCAGTGGCTCCAGGACTGGAAATGGTCAGTTTTCATTCCAATCCCAAAGAAAGGAAATGCCAAAGAATGTTCAAACTACTGCACAATTGTACTCATTTCACATGCTAGCAAAATAATGCTCGAAATTCTCCAAGCTAGGCTGTAAGAGTATATGAACTGAGAACTTCCAGATGTTTAAGCTGGATTTAGAAAAGGGAGAGGAACCAGAGATCAAGTTGGCAACATCTGTTGGATCATCGAAAAAAGCAAGAGAATTCCAGAAAAACATCTACTTCTGCTTCATTGACTATGCTAAACCCTTTGACTGTATGGATCACAACAAACTGGAAAATTCTTCAAGAGGTGGGAATACCAGACCACATGACCTGCCTCCTGAGAAATATGTATGCAGGTCAAGAAGCAACACTTATAACTGGACATGGAACAATGGACTAGCTCCTTGTTGGGAAAGGAGTACGTCAAGGCTGTATATTGTCACCCTGCTTATTTAACTTATATGCAGAGTACATCATGCAAAGTGCCAGGCTGGATGAAGCACAAGCTGGAATCAAGATTGCCGGGAACAATATCAATAACCTCAGTTATGCAGATAACACCATCCTTATGGCAGAAAGCGAAAAGGAACTGAATAGCCTCTTGATGAAAGTAAAAGAGAAGAGTGAAAAAGCTGGCTTAAAGCTCAACATTCAGAAAACTAAGATTATGGCATCTGGTCACAACACTTCATGGCAAGTAGATGGGGAAACAATAGAAACAGTGACAGACTTTATTTTCTTGGGCTCCAAAATCACTGCAGATGGTGATTTCAGCCATGAAATTAAAAGATGCATTTGCTTCTTGGAAGAAAAGTTATGACCAACCTAGACAGCATATTAAAAAGCAGAGACATTATTTTGCCGACAAAGGCCCATCTAGTCAAAGCTATGGTTTTTCCAGTAGTCGTGTATGGATGTGAGAGTTGGACTATAAAGAAAGCTGAGCACTGAAGAATCGATGCTTTTGAATTGTGGTGTTGCAGAATACTCTTGAGAGTCCCTTGGACTGCAAGGAGATCCAACCAGTCCATCCTAAAGGAGATCAGTCCTGAATATTCAGTAGAAGGACTGATGCTGACACTTAACTATGGCCACCTGATCCAATGAACTAACTCATTGGAAAAGCCTCTGATGCTGGGAAAGATTGAAGGCAGGAGAAGGGGACGACAGAGAATGAGATGATTGGATGGCATCACTTACTCAATGGACATGAGTTTGAACAAGCTCTGGGAGTTGGTGATGGACAGGGAAGCCTGGGGTGTTGCAGTCCATGGGGTAGCAAAGAGTCAGACATTACCGAGCAACTGAACTGATTTATCTGAAGATGGATAATTTTTTTTTCAGGTTTTTACTACTACATATAATGTTAATATGTGTATGAAAATGTGTGTACAAGTGATTTTAAGGATATATGCCTTCAGTCCTTTTAGGTAAAAACCTAGGAGTAGAACGGTTGGATCATATGGTAGGTACACGTTTAGCTTTCTAAGAGACTGCCAAACTGTTTCAAAAGTTATTGTACCATTTGACACCCACACCAATTTTTCTATATCCTCATCAGCACTTATCATGATGGATCTTTTTAGTCTATAGTAAACGTATCATGGTCTCTAATGGTGGTTTTGTTGTGTATTTCTCTAAAGACTAAAGATGCTGAGCAACATACAGAAATCCTATAAGCTGTTAGTTGCTCAGTCCTATCTGACTCTTTACAACCCCATCGACTGTAGCCTGTGAGGCTCCTCTGTCCATGGAATTCTCCAGACAAGACTTCTGGAGAGTGGGTTGCAGATTCTGATTAGTGCTCTTACAAAAGAAATCCTACAGTGCCCTCTAGCCCTTTCCAGCTCGACAGTACAGAGCAAGGAGTCAGCAGTCTGCAAACCGAAGAGGACTCTCACCCATATATGCTGGTACCTTGATCTTGGACTTCAGGCCTTCAGAATTGTGAAAAAAAATTTTTTTGTTGTTTAAGCCATTCATTCTGTGGTTATTCTGTTATGACTGCCCTAGCAGACTAACCTAGCCTCGAACAAGGACATGATGGCATGCCCACTGTTGTCTCTGCATTTGTTACAGGAGGGCAAATAGGCAGCTCTTGTTTAGAGCTATGGACAAATGTGAAAACCAGGCAACACTGCCACCTTCCCTTTGTAGGCATGTCTGAGCTCTAAGAATCTTAGATGAGCCAGACACAGGTGTAAGGGAGAAGTGGCTGTCTCTAGAAGGGACTGGAGTTCCAGGCTTTGAGCAAATTACACTTTTTTACCCCAAATAAACATTTTTTAAAAATATTTATTTTTAACTGAAGGATAATTGCTTTACAACATCGTATTCGTTTCTGTCATACATCAGCATGAATCAGCCATAAGTATACTTACATCCCTTCTCCTAAATAAACATTTTGATGTAGGTGAAATTACAATTAAATTGTAATTTTAGTCTCAAAATTTTAATTTAGCACTAAAATTATCATTTTCAGCCTTACAGGAGAAAATCAAAAGAGGATCATAAGACAAATATTTGTGAAGGAGTAGGCATGAGTGTTGTATCTAAAAGAATGCGTTGTGGGCTGTGTTAGGCTGGTTATTTTCTGTAAGAGCCTTCCATGAGTTTTCAGCCCTAGCTGGCTGACCAGAGCAAAGCTCCTTGTTCACTTCCTGGTCTCACTGAGTTTGGTGAACTGTTATTTCACCGAGACCCTAGTGGTTGGGTGAAGCTGAATTTATTACTGAGGATAACTTTATTCATCAAGAGAGTTTAGGAAATGGAGGTGGGATTTAATTCATTTTAGTCCAATTGCACCTAATTTGTAAATTCTTAGCAGAAAAAAGGTCATGAGAGTGACAAAAGGAAATTTTGCTTTTTCTTTTCAGTCCTGTTCCTGCATGCCAAAAGTAAGGCAGCATCCCTCAATCCATACTTAGATTTTTTTTCTTTCCTGGATGAATTGGAAAGAGTAGCTCCAATACCTGCTTCATCTAAATCATGTTGTTGTTTTTTTAATGAGAATTTGCAACCACGAGCTCCACACCGAGATGTCAGGAACAGACACAGAATACAGATTAGATAGAATAAACAGAAGAACTATACAAAAAAGATTTTCATGACCGAGATAATCACAATGGTTTGATCACTCACCTAGAGCCAGACATCTTGGAGTGCAAAGTCAAGTGGGCCTTAGGAAACATCACTACAAACAAAGCTAGTGGAGGTGATGGAATTCCAGTTGAGCTATTTCAAATCCTAAAAGATGATGTTGTGAAAGTGCTGCACTCAATATGCCAGCGCATTTGGAAAAGTCAGCAGTGGCTCCAGGACTGGAAAAGGTCAGTTTTCATTCCAATGCCAAAGAATGTTCCCACTACCACACAATTTCACTCATCTCACACGCTAGTAAAGTAATGCTCAAAATTCTCCAAGCCAGGTTTCAACAGTTTGTGAACCGTGAACTTCCAGATGTTCAAGCTGGTTTTAGAAAAGGCAGAAGAACCAGAGATCAAATTGCGAACATCTGTTGGATCATCGAAAAAGCAAGAGTTCCACAAAAACATCTACTTCTGTTTTACTGACTATCCCAAAGCCTTTGATTCCGTAGATCACAACGAACTGAGGAAAATTCTTCAAGAGACAGAAATACCAGACCACCTGACCCGTCTCTTGAGAAATCTGTATGCAGGACAGGAAACAACAGTTAGAACTGGACATGGAAGGATGTGGGGCCCTACATGGTAAACCTTGAAAAAGAAGGGCTAGCTTTGCGGTTTAGAGCTAAGATGGCGCCTGGCGGAAGAGATGAGGGCGTGGCATAAGTTGTTTGTCAAAACTTTTGATTGGCTCTCTTGATTTCCATGCACGTGGACAGCGCGTGATCACCATAGACTCCTGTTACAATGAAGCGCATGACGACTTGAACTTTAACGTGATTGGTGCAACTATGGTATATTAAGATTTGACCTTTAACGTGATTGGTGTGACTATGGAAAGTCCCTCCCAAAACCCCATTGCTTGCCTATATAAACCAAGAGTTTGTGGCAATAAAGCGGAACTGCTTAGGTGGAACCTCTGTCAGGTTTGATTGTCTCTTGCTTCCCCAAGGGGCTGGGTTGGCAGACAGCAGGCTCACCTCTCCTTGGGACCCCTGGGCTTTGCTAAGGGAAGTTCCACTGCCTCTGTTTCTGTGGAGCGCCCCCCACAGAAGGACAGACTGGTTCCAAATAGGGAAAGGAGAACATCAAGGCTACATATTGTCACCCTGCTTATTTAACTCATATGCAGAGTACATCATGAGAAACGCTGGGCTGGATGAGCACAAGCTGGAATCAAGATTGCTGGGAGCAATATCAATAACCTCAGATATGCAGATGACACCACCCTTATGGCAGAAAGTGAAGAGGAGCTAAAAAGCCTCTTGATGAAAGTGAAAGAAGAGAGTGAAAAGGCTGGCTTAAAACTCAACATTTAGAAAACTATGATTTGGCATCTGGTCCCATCACTTCATGGCAAATAGATGGGGAAACAGTGGAAACAGTGACCCACTTTTTTTGCTGATGGTAACACTAGCCATGAAATCAAAAGACACTTGCTCCTTGGAAGAGAAGCTATGGCCAACATAGCATATTAAAAAGTAGAAACCTTTGCTGACAAAGGTCCATCTAGTCAAAGTTATGGTTTTTCCAGTAGTCATGTATGGATGTGAGAGTTGGGCCATAAAGAAAGCAGAGCGCCGAAGAATTGATGCTTTTGAACTGTGGTGTTGGAGACGACTCCTTGGACTGCAAGGAGATCCAACCAATCCATTCTAAAGGAAATCAGTCCTGAATGTTCATTGGAAGGACTGATGCTGAAGCTGAAACTCCAATACTCTGGCCACCTTATGTGAAGAACTGACTCATTGGAAATGACCCTGGTACTGGGAAAGATTGGAGGCGGGAGGAGAACAGGACAACAGAGGATGAGATGGTTGGATGGCATCACCAGCTCAATGGACATGAGTTTGAGTAAACTCTGGGGCAGGGAGGCCTGGCGTGGTACAGTCCACCGGGTCGCAAAGAGTCAGACACGACTGAGCGACTGAACTGAAATGAATCTTGGACGCACTGGAGTGAGAACCAGTGGGTACCATCCTCAGTCCTATCCTTTGGGCTCGAACTAATCTTTTTCAAATATTTGGAGTTCATTAGATGATATCCACGCTTCTTCAGCAAATATTTTGCCGAGCATGTTCTAGGAGTTCCTCTTTCCAACCAAACCATTCTGAAATGTCCAGTGCTTTTGAGCAACTCTTCCGTTTAGCCCGAAGTTGAGCTGTGTGCACTCCACTTCAGTTTTTGCAGCCCTGTTCTCCAGAAGGTCACAGGCTGCAGCAAGTAGAAAAGGGTACAACAGATGATCAAGTATTTAAACGGCCTCAAGGGCCTAAATATCTCGCCTGGCCCAAAGCAGTATCATAAAAACATGAAGCGAAAGACACACTGGTTCCCAAGCCCGCTAACTCTTGGGCGGGGAGGCTCGGTCGCGGGCGGGCCGGTCCTCACCTCCGGCTCCACCCTCACGGTGTAGCTGCCTCTTTAAGAATCGGCGCCGCAGGCTGGTCCGCCTGGTGCTCACGTGACTCGGCTCCCTGCAATCGCTCGCGGAAGTGGTCCAGCCTCCGCAGACCGCGCGGGGTCTCCCGGTGCCCGGCGGGGCTGACTGGCCGGAGCGGGCACTGCCGGGAGGCCCGCAGCCGGTCGCCAGAATGGTGCAGTTATACAACCTGCATCCGTTTGGCTCGCAGCAGGTGGTGCCCTGCAAGCTACAGCCCGAGCGCTTCTGCGGCGGGGGACGCGATACGCTATTCGTGGCGGCTGGCTGCAAGGTGGAGGCGTTCACTGTGGTCGGCCAGGAGCTGTGCCAGCCGAGATGCGTCTTCTCCACGCTGGGCAGGGTGCTGCGCCTGGCCTACAGTGAGGCCGGTAAGTAGTGGCGGAGGAAGGGGCGCTTCGGCCCCTCCCTGGGGCCTCCTTAGAGGACCGAGTGACGCCAGCAGCTCTGGGTAGGGAAGGACTTCCTGCTTGTAGGATGGTCTCGCCCAGTCCGGCGACCGAAGGAAGGTGAGAGCTGTGCAGTTGTCTTGGCAACCGCAGGTGAGAGCGGGCCTCTGGTGGGCCGGGGGAATGCTGCTTCTTTTTGCACTTCTGGTGTCCTCGCTGGAAAGGCCCGTGGTTGGGTGACTGGATTCCACTCAACTGAGACACTTGAAACCAAAACAAACCAAGTAAGATTCGTTTATTATAGAAAGCAGGTACAAACAAAAGTAGGGAGAATGGTATCCTGAACCCCCGGTTAATCCCATCTTCAACAATTATGCCAACTCATGGCTAGTCCTTTATCTATTTCCTGTCGATTTTTGAAAGCTCACATGACCTGCTGATTTTTAAATCTGTGTAAGTAGAGCTCGGGTCTTAGGCCCCTTTCCCTCCAGAAAAGTAGCATCCACTACTCCTTTTCCACTAGAAATGTGAAGCAGTACCAAGGGGATACTGAGTAGGCATATCCCTATTTTAGAAATATCCAACATTTAAAAATGGGTACTTTGGGACTTTCCTGGTGGTCCAGCGGTTAAGACTCTTCACTTCCACTGCAGGAGGCGTGGATTGATCCCTGGTGGGGAACTAAGATCCTGCATGCCAAGTGCAACACCCCCTCCCCACCCCCAGGAAAAGATGCAAATAGGTAGAAATAGGTACTTTGGTTTACAGAATAATTCACCATAGGATTCTTTTAACTGTCTAATAATACACTTAAAATTTGAATTCTGCTTTTCAATAGGGGTGTAAATTGCAGTATTTAAGATGGAAAAGCCTGTGACTGAGGTATTTACTAATAAAGTGAAGAGCATGAACCTGGAGAACTGTAGAGCTCCGTCTAAACTCTCTGTCCACAGCTGACTTTGTGCGAGTTTAGTCTCTCTTTGTGTTTAAAAAAAAAGAAAGTGGAAAATTAGATCAGTGATTTCCACTCCTTGGAATTTTGTGGGTCAGCAAAAAAACTGCGGGGCTACCGTACGTGGTATCTGACTGTTCATTTTGTCAAGTAAAGCTACATGTTAAAAAAATGAAAAGCCCTTTTATTTACTGTCATTATTTACATAAAAACACCTAGCTCCAAACTTTGGATGCCTTTGCTTTATGAGTAACTTATTATATTGTTACTACTTTTTCTTTTTGAATAGTTTAGACATCAATAGTTCTGCAGACCGGTTTGAAAAACACTTATTAGATCTGTAAATTCTCTGTTAGCAGAAGGCTCTGATTTTGGTATTTTTAATGATATTGCTCTCCTAATCATTTCACAATATTAGTAGTTTTCCCCACCTCCTTTTTAGACCTATGAATTCTTTACCTTCAAGAGCTCTATTGAGTGGCAAGCTCACCAGTTTCAACATTAGTATGTGTGTGTGTGCCGGTGGGGGCCAGATAACCACTGTTTACATGATTGTCCCCATTCTTCCAAATGGACATTTAATGTAGAATTGTAAGTGACCGGCACTGTGTGAACCTCTAGCTTTCTTGCCTGTCAGTAGTGGTGATTCTGGGGAATCCTTTGATGCCTCTACTGGTGTTTAAGAATCACCTAGGGTGGCTTAAAAAGATTCCTGGACCTCAGAGAAACGATGATAATAGTTTCCTGGGGTGTGGCCCAGCATTGGGTGAGTCTCCTGTTTAGTCAGGATTGAGAATCACTGACCTAGAGCCGTATTGACCGCCGTAGGCAGTGAGTAGCATGGTGGTACTGATGCCTTGAAGTTAACAAAGATGCTTTTGTAATTCCGTTGACTGTCTTTAAAAAAGTTCAGGAGTCATGTGGTGTGGTGTTAGCATAAGTCAGATAGCTCAAGGGTAACTTTCAGCTTGAACTTAATGCTTGGGTGCAGCTTCTTCCAAATTGTAGGTAGAGGACTGCTAGATATGCTGATATCCAGATAACCCCTCTTACACATCTCAGCTTTTTCCTTTAGCTTGAACTTAATGCTTGGGTGCAGCTTCTTCCAAAATGTAGGTAGAGGACTGCTAGATATGCTGATATCCAGATAACTCCTCTTACACATCTCAGCTTTTTCCTTTTGGTCTCTTTCCTCCCACTAACACTGGCTTGGACTTGGGGATTCCTGCTCTAAGTCCAGTGTCTCCCCTACTCTTCTCACCCCATCAAAAAGAAAGTGAATCTTAGATCAGCAATTTCTATTCACTATAAATGCTTTGCAGATTCTTACACAAGAAGAAAACATTTTCAATTTATTTTTGTCTCTAAGTAGCAGGATGCCAGGTTCCGTTCATAAAGATTGGAGGTGGTAGAATGTAGGTTGAAATTTTGAAGGATGGGCCCCTAGTATCATCATCAGTAATTGAAATTATTTTAGGTTTTGTGTGTGAAGGGAGAAAGAAGAGATTTGGGAACTCATTGCTCTCAAGGAAGAAAGATCTCTGTGGCCAGAGTTGAGTGCTGTGTAGGGACTTCTGGTGCTGGACACTTGTTTATGGGATGTCTGGAGGTGTGGGGCAGAGAGGACAAGACCACATAGCACAAGTGCATGAAAGAGCCCCAAGAATGTCTGTTATCTCCCCCTAGGCCCTACTGTGGATGGAGATGGTTAGATAGCATCACTGATTCCATGGACATGAGTTTGAGCAAACTCTGGAAGATACTGAAGGACAGGGAAGCTTGGCATGCTACAGTCCATGGTATCGCAAAGGGTTGGACCAGACAGGACTTAGTGACTGAACAACAAAGCCCTGCCCTCCCTCAACTTTTTAAGTCATAAAACATATTTTGATTCATCGTATATCATTTCTGCCTTCTGATAATTGTTTTGTCATAGGAGTGCAGCCTTTTATTTACGGATTAGTGTTAATCAGGGTTATGATCTTGCCACATAAAAGGAAAAGTTTACTTTTTGTTTTTTTTAAATCAGTGACTCTCAGCTTGAGAATAATTAGAATAATGATTTTTAACTTTACTTAATAAAGACAGAAGCTGTCATAAAATAAGTAAAATAAAGCCCTGAGCACATAATGCTTTGAAAAGTTTAATTCCTTTCTCTTATGAAGGGCTAGAATCCTCCAGACTTATATCTCCTTTCTAACATTTTGAGAGATGCATGGAATGACCATTGACTTTGGAACTAACCAGATCCAGATTTAAGCCCAAGTGCCACCATTTGTTGGCTGTGTTGCCTAAGCAAGATACTTAGCTTATTTGAGGGCTTCCCCTGTGGCTCAGCTGGTAAAGAATCTGCCTGCAATGTGGGGCACCTGGGTTGGGAAGATCCCCTGGAGGAAGGGAAGGCTACCCGTTCCAGTATTCTGGCCTGGAGAATTCCATGGACTATATAGTCCATGGGG
Source organism: Capra hircus (assembly GCF_001704415.2). Taxonomy (NCBI): domain Eukaryota; kingdom Metazoa; phylum Chordata; class Mammalia; order Artiodactyla; family Bovidae; genus Capra; species Capra hircus. Next base: position 118,630,216 of record NC_030808.1, on the reverse strand, counting down.
TTGCAAAGAGTCAGACACACTGAGCAACTTTACTTCACTTAGCTTATTTGAGTCTCAGGTTCCTGATCTATAAAATGGAGAAGGGGATCTTGCCTTGAAGGGTTGTGAGGATTAACTGAGAGAACTCTAAAGGTCTCTTTATAAGGCTTATCAGGAAGACACACTTAGCAAGTTTTAGTTCATTGTTTATAAAACAAGTTATTAATTTGAAAACATAAGACAGCATAGGTACTATCTATAGTTTGCAAATTACATATAAACAGTTGATATATAGACTTTACCAGTAATAGGCATGTATTTGTAGATGTATGAAAAAACGCTTATATTTTTCTAAAATAAAATGTATAAAACCTTTTATTATAACTAAACGAATTATTCTTAGTTTTAAAGTTGGTTAAGTAACTAGTAACTTGAATATGACACCAAAGCAGTGACAACACAGAAAAAATGGAAAAATTGGCTGTCATCAAAATTAAAAAATTTTGTGCATCAAAGGACACTATCAACTGATTTGAAAAAGCAGTCTACAGAAAAGGGAGAAAATATTTGCACAGCATATATGCAATAAGGGATTAGTATTCAGAAGAACTGTTATAACTCAGCAAACAACAAAACAACCCAATTAGAAAATTGGCAAAAAAAAGAAAATTGGCAAAGAGTTTAAATAGATATTTATCTAAGTTGTGAACCAGCACAGGACAAGATGCTCAACATCACTAATCATCATAGAAACACAAATCAAAACCACAAAGAGATACCATTTCATACCCATTAGGATGGTCATTATAAAAACAAATAGAAATAATAAGTGTTGACGAGGATGTGGAGAAATTGGAACCTTTGTACCTTCCTGGTGGGAGAGTAAAATGATAGAGCTGCTATAGAAAACAGTATGTTTCCAGAAAAAATTCATAGAATTTCCGCATGTGAAAGTCGCTCAGTTGTGTCGGGCTCTTAGCAACCCCATGGACTATAGCCTGCCAGGCTCCTCGGTCCATGGAATTCTCAAGGCCAGAATACTGGAGTGGGTAGCCATTCCCTTCTCCAGGAGTTTCACTTCTGGGTATACACACAGATTAACTGAGAGCAGGGGCTTGTGCACACATTTGTACACAAGTATACATAGCATTTTTCAGAGCCAAGAGGTGGAAGCAGCCCAAGTATTCATCGACAGATAAACAAAATGCAGTGTATCCACATAGCCTTAAAAAGGGATGAAATTCTGGTGTGTGTACAACACAAATGAACTTTGAAGACATTACACTAAGTGAAATAAACCTGACACAAAAGGACAAATATTGCATGATTCTACTTATGAGGTGCCGTAGAATAGTCAAATTCATAGAGACAGAAGTGAAATGGTGGTTGCCCGAGTCTGTGTTCATGAGGCACTGTTTCTGATGTTCTGATGTTCAGTCCTGGTTTTCACTTTTACTCTACACACATTTAGTTTTGCTTTCAATTTTATGTACCTTAGTTCTGAGTTAGATCTGCAGATGTGTACAAATAGTTCATATTTATGTATTTGCACGTAACCCATGCTCTTCAGCATTGATGCTTTATTGTATTATGTAAATAGTAAAAGACATACATGTACATAGGGTGGGAATGTAGAGTTATTGTTGGTGGATTCAGAGTTTGGGAGAAGATGAAATCAAGTTTTCAAGATGGTGGTAATGGCTGCATAACAGTGTGAATGTATCTAATGCCATGAATTGTACACTTAAAAATAGTGAAAGTGGTAAATTTTATGTTATGTGTATTTTTATTTTTATGTATTTTACCACAATAAAAATTTTTTTTTGTTTAATGTATTTACCGAGAGAGTTTAAGGAAGATGGAGGCCACGTGGTATCTTCTGCTCTCAACTCCATCAGACCTTCTCTGGAACAGAGTGAGCCAATGTATGGAACCCACAGGGTATAGTTAGGTATTCTACCTAGATTTCTTGACGAAGAAAATGGCAACCCACTCCAGTATTCTTGCCTGGAGAAATCCCATGGACAGAGGAGCATGGTGGACTACCATCTGCGGGATCTCAAAAGGGTCGGACATGACTGAGTGACTAAACAACAACCAGGATCTCTGGGGAGAAGATAGATGCAGGATTCATGTCTGTGGCATTAAAGGAACCAGCATCAGGAGAAGGTTTGCCTGTCTTGAAGCCAGGCTCAGTCCAGAGGAGAGGGGGTCTGGCCAGCCCACTGAGTGTCTTCAGAAAAGGGCTGCCCCCACTTGCTTGCTGCATCTGTCTGTGGGAAGCAATTGTGCTAACCACAGCATTTCAGTGTCAGTTCATTGGAGGAAGGCTTGTTTACATAGTAATGTCTAGCATTTAGTGAGTTCTCTATTTGAAAGAACCTTGACTTCTCCCCTCCAACCCAGAAAGTTCTAAAGATTAAAAATTTAATTTACCACCTGCCGCCCACCGACCGCCCCCCCCGCCCCCACCGCCAAGGGCTGCCGTCTGTGGGGTGGCACAGAGTTGGACACGACTGAAGTGACTTAGCAGCAGCAAATAGAATATGTAAGAGTGTGTTTATGTAGTTTGACACATGCAAGAGACTGTTTAAACAAGTCAGGAAACACAGAAGCCAAGGCGGAAAAGATACATATCTGGTTCCATATGGTAAAAGATGTCAGACAAAGTCAAACCATAGCAAAGTCAGAAGTCAAACTACAGACTACCAAAAGTGATTTGCTTTTCATGGCCAGCAAAGGATTAATATCCTTTTTACCCAGAGAGCTGCTATTCCTTGATAAGAAAAACCAATACAATAATTTTAAAAAGTGGATAACTTGTAGAAGAGAAACTGTACATGGCTGCATAAACATATAACAGCTTTATAAGTGGTCTGGAAAATATAAATGATATTTATATCCATGAGAGTCTCTATTTCCTCCATCATGTTGAGTCATTGCTGGTGAGGATGTGGGGGAACAGGGCTGTTTAAGCAGCACTGGTGGAAATTTGAATCTGTAATATGTAATTGTGTTTGTAATCTGGCAATATCTATTAAATTTTAAAATGTACTGACCCTTTGACTGATTGTCTTACTTTTGAAAATCTACACCATTGAAATTAACACTCCAGTATTCTTGAGCTTCCCTTGTGGCTCAGCTGGTAAAAAATCCTCCTGCAATGCAGGAGACCTGGGTTTGATCCCTGGATTGGGAAGATCCCCTGGAGAAGGGAAAGGCTACCCACTCCAGTATTCTGGCCTAGAGAATTCCATGGAATTTATAGTGTAGTCCATGGAGTCGCAAAGAGTCGGACACTACTGAGCAGATTTCACTTTTACTTTCACGTAAATATGTAGGTATAGGCCTATTTATTACAGCAAAGACTATAGTGGCAAAAACAAAAATGGAAATTTGGGGTTAGCCAAAAGGATTGTTTGGGTTTTTCTGTAAGACACTGTAGAAAAACCCGAACAAAGTTTTTGGTCAACCCAGTACTTAAATGTAGTATATCAGTAGGGGGACTGCTGAATAAATTATAACACAGGTATATACAGGATGGATATTTTGCAGATATTGAAAAGAATGTTAGACATCCATGTATCTACCCTGGAGGGAAAAATATGGAAATCTTGATGATAAATTGGTAATTTTTAAAAATCATTTTATTATTTTTATTTTATTTTTAAAATTTTTACAATGTGTTGCTTTCTGCTGTATAACAATGTGAATCAGCCATAATTATACATATATCCCCTCCCTCTTGAGGTCATTTTTTAAGTTGCAGGTTGTTAAATATATTTAATGTAATTCCATTTAATTAAAAGCAAGAATGACAAACTACCACTCTGTGATCTATGTTTCTATGAAAGAAAGGTTTAGAAGGACACGTACCAAGCTGTGTGTATTAACGCTGGCCCCTCATGGATTGGACTGCAGGGGAGAGATCATTCTGTTTTTCATTTTGTATCTCTTCATCACTTTGACTTCTCACAATAAACAACTCCAAAATTACTTTGTAATTTAGAAAATCCAGGAAAATCAACAATTAAGGGAAAACTGGCTTGGATTGAAATTTTACTTGGTATATGTGGCTTTATGCTATTTCTCAGAGTTGACATGAAAATATGACTTGTGGGGATGGGAGAGGTAGCAGTATATATTCTGCTGATCTCTTCAGAGTTCCTTATACCTAATTTTAGCATCACTCTGATATCAAACTCTTTATGTCAGGAGAGGTTTGTTCAAGCTGTAAATTCAGAGCTACAATAACTTGTAGAGCTATCATAGGAATTAGTCATAGAATTTCTCGGTAAGCTACATGAATATTTAACAGGTCGTCTTAAGATACTGTTTTCCAGGTGGCTCAGTGGTAAAGAATCCCCCTGCAATGCAGGAGGCATAGATTCGATAGCTGGGTAGGGAAGATCCCCTGGAGAAGAAAATGGCAACCCACTCTAGTATTCTTGCCTGGGAAATGCCATGGACAGAGGAGCTTAGTGGGATACAGTCTGTGGGGTTGCAAAGGAGTTGGGCACGACTTAGCAACTAAATAAGAAAACATTAAGATGGGGTGAGATTGTATTTCAGAACCTAAATAAATGCCTATTGTCAGTTAAAAATACACCCAAGATCCTGTTACTTAGAGTTCTGTTCTCTTGTTCAGTCACCAAGTTGTGTCTGACTCTGCAACTCCATGGACTGCAGAACGCCAGGCTTCCCTGTCCTTCACCATCTCCTGGAGTTTGCTTAAACTCATGTCCATTGAATCGATGATGCCATCCAACCATCTCATCCTCAATCACCCCCTTCTCCTGCCCTCAGTCTTTCCCAGCATCGGGGTCTTTTCCAGTGAGTCGGCTCTTCACATCAAGTGGCCAAAATGTTGAGCTTTTGGTTCTAGTCAATCTTTAATTCAACCATTCACATTAGGATTCTGTTTTAGTTCCTTTTCATGATGCAAGGTAAGTTGTGGTTTCTAATTAGAAATTCTAAGTGTAATCTTATTTCCTTCTCAGGAGATTATTTGGTAGCAATCGAAGAGAAGAACAAAGCTACATTCCTGCGTGCTTATGTGAACTGGAGAAGTAAAAGGACTGAAAACTCCCGAGTGTGTATCCGGATGGTCGGGCATGACATGGAGGCACCCTTCAGCGAAACCTTCAGAGAGCAGATGTCTGTTGTGGAAATGCCGCTTTCTGAGGCCCCCCTGTGCATTTCCTGCTGCCCTGTGAAAGGAGACCTTCTTGTTGGCTGCACCAATAATTTAGTCTTATTTAGTTTGAAGTATCAGATAATTAATGAAGAATTCTCAATTTTGGACTTTGAACGTTCTTTAATTATCCACATAGATAACATCACCCCTGCTGAAATTTCTTTTTGTGTTGGGTATGTCGCTGTCATGTCAGAGTTAGAAGTCTTAATCGTAAAACTGGAGTCAGACCCCAAAAACAGAGAGAGTGTTAACCACCATCCACGGAAGACCACCAATCCCATGAAACAGGCAGAAGGTAAATAATGAATTTAGCTTACTTTCTTGTTTGGAGTATAGAGAAAAACCCTTATTTCTGGCAGTCTCGGAAAGGCTCTAGTATGTATATTGCCAGGCCACCTTATTTATGATGTGGTTGCTTCCCTGGTGGCTCAGACGGTTAAGAATCCACCTACAATGCGGGTGACCTGGGTTCAATCCCTGGGTTGGGAAGATCCCTGGAGAAGGAAATGGCAACCTGATCCAGTATTCTGGCCTGGAGAATTCCATGGACAGAGGAGCGTGGCAGGCTACAGTCCATGGGGTCACAAAGAGTTGGACATGACTGAGCGACTTTCACACAAATAGATGTTCCTAATACATGGGACTTGGGTTTATGATCTGGCTGTCCGTATCTTTTCCTGTAGCATGTGATGTATTCTGTAGCACATAAATGTATTTCAACATATATTTGTCATTAAAAATAATGAAACATCTGCTAGAGGAGCAGTTTCTAAAATTCCAGTCCTCATATTTACTAGTCGAATGACCTTGGGTTAGAAATACCATCTCTGAGTTTCTGTTTCCTTATGTATAAAGTGGGTATGATGATCATGTCCTGACTTACTTTGTCAGTTATGAGGAAGGAATGAGCAAGTGCTAAGACATTTCAAAACCATAGTGCCTTATAAATACATGGGATGTATGTGTATAAATACTGTATTTAATTGGTGGTATTTATTTATACTGTATTTAATTTATTTAATGTGGTGAAATCTAATTGGGTTTCAGAAATTACTTGGAGTTACTGCATAATTTTCTTCAATTTTAATTTTTTAAGGCATCAGTAATGAAACTTCACAGCTTGAGTCAGATGATTTTGTTATCTGCCAAAAGCCCATGGAACTTCTTGGTGAAAAAAGCAAACAGTCAGGAATATCTGTTACACTGGAGTCAACGGGATTAGCTGATGAAAAAATAAAGTATTTCCACGTTCGGCACCTGCTCTATAGGTACTAGATAGCTTTTTATTCACCAGCAGTTAATATATATTTACTGGCTTAATGCAACGGAAATTAGATCTCCTCTCCTCTGTCTCTCTGAATTCACAGACGTTTCGCTCCTGATATTTCTTGCTGTCTCTTGTCTGATGACGTCAGGTTGCATTCACTTCAGCTTCTACCCATTTACCAAACAGGTGAGTATGAGAGTGCTGCAGTGCAGTGAGCTGGAAAGGCACTGGGCAGAGTGGGGAGTCCGATGTGAGTAATGGGTTAGGTTTCTCTGAGTTTCCCTGTGGCCTTAGACAGATTCCTTAGCAAATAACAGTGAATCCACAAAGTGGAAATCATGTCTGCCAGGAGAAGCCATGGAGAGGAAATGCCTGACAAAACCCATTTCTCTTTCTGAAATGGTCAGTAGGCCCCCAAAAGAAAATCAGGGCCCTGTTATAGCTGAGGTTCATCTGGGTTCCAGCTGGGTCATTTGGCAGAGCTGCTAATGATGGCTTTGTAAGCCAGATGGGAAAATGTGGGCTGGATGGAAATTCACTTAAGAGCAATGGTTTCCAGCCTCGCTGCACATTGGCCTTACTTGGATGCTTTTTAAAACACTGATGCCCAGTCTCAACATACTGGAGAGTCTCTTTTTTAGACCATGCTTTGCAGCATATGGGAATCTTAGTTCCCCAATCAGAGATCAAACCCATGCCCCCTTCCCTGGGAGCATAGAGTCTTAACCACTGGATGGCCAGGGAACTCCCCATACTGGAGATTCTGACTTAATTGGTCAACTGATGCCTGAGCATCAGTATTTTTTTTTTTTTTTTGAACTTTTTAAAAGGTAGTTTAATTTAAAATTAAATTTTAAATCCCACTGCATGGCATGTGGGATCTTAGTTCCCTGACTAGGGATTGAACCTGTGCCCCCTGCAGTGGAAGCACAGAGTCTTAACCATTGGACCACCAGGAAAGCCCCAGGGCATCAGTGTGTTTTAAAACCTCCCCAGAAATATAATGGGCAACCCAGATTAAGAATCATTATTGAATTCTGTACTTAGTGCCGGCCTGCTTCACATGTTCAGGTGATGGCTACGGAAAGGTGTAAATATTACTCTGATTAAACTTATACATTTTTTTTTTTTCTTGTAGTGACCGTGTATTGAGTACCTACTGTGTTGGGTCTTGTGCTGAATACTAGGGCTCCTGTAATGAGCAAAAGTAGGCAAAGTACTTGCACTCATGGAGCTTATTGTCTTGTGGGGGGAAGCAGGCCTGAATGGAATGAACATTAGAGGGAGTATACAGTTACACACTGATGGGAGTGCTCTGTGAGAAGAATCCTGCCTTGAGCATGTATAACAAAGGATCCTGACCTCACTGGGGGTCAGGGAAGGCTTCCTGAGAAAGAGGATCTGTAGAATGAATGGGGCTGATTGGTGGGCAGGTTTGATTGTGGCCAATGCAGAGTCTTTGCTTGAGGAACTGAAAAGCCAGGGAGAGGGAGGTATAACACAAGGCAGGAAATCAGAGGGCCCTCAGCCACCTTAGAGGGTTAGCTGTTATCCAGGGGTTTCCCACAGCACCCGGAACAAAACCCCAAATCCTCTCCATGGCCTGCATTACCCTGACCCTGAGCTCTTTTTGTCCTGCTCACCCTCTTGGGCTTTTGTGTGCTGCTAGGTTACACCAAGCTCACTCAAGTCTAAGATCTATTGTTTACTCTTCCAGTGCTCAGAACATAGTACTTCCCTCAGAGCTTGCGAGAGTAGTGTCTTCAGCTCACAGCTCAAGTATCACCTCGCCACAGAGGACTTCCCCGACTTCTCAGTTTAAACTGTTCCCTCCTTGCACACTGCAGAGTTTATTCTCCACCCCGGTCCCCCTCACTAGAACGAATGCAGTTACTCTGTCTTGTGCGCTGTGGTATCCCCGGAACCCAGAACAGTGGCGTGTTGTAGGTGCCTGATGGATGTTTACTTAGTGGATAGATAAGGGGTTGGGCAGTGCCCATGTGAGCTGGGCCCTGATGGATAAGTAAAATTTTTAGAAGATAAATTTTTTTTTTTTTTAGAAGATGGAGATTCTGGTAAGATTCTACCTCAGGGAAAGCAACATGTAAAAGATCATCATGTATGTTTGGAGATAAGCGAGCAGCTCTCTGTATGATTAGAGCACAGATGTGTGTATGAAAGAAGAGGAAGTAGAAACTGGATCAGTTGTCTTAGGCCAATTGTGGAGAGTATAGTAATTGGATTTTCTTTTTTTTTTTTCTGTAGGTTCTCATTAGTTATCTCTTTTATACATTCTTCTGTTATTAATGTATCCTTGAAGGGCATCAATCAGAGCTATATTAAAAAAAAAAAAAACTTTGATTATGAAAAGTTTCAGGCACACAGATACAGAAAAATAGTACAGTGACCCCTAAGGTCCCCATCACACAATTTCAACAGTGTTGCCTTGTAATCACCTCCTGCCCTGTGCCAGATTGTTTTGATGCAAACCCCAGAGCTTATACCTTTTCATTTATAAATATTTCAGCATATGTTTCTAAAGGAAAGGGATTCTTGTGTTTAAATAAAAACCCCAAATGTCATTTCACATTTTTAAGAAATGGCTTGATATCATTCAATACCCATCAGTTACTCAAATTTCCCTGATTGTCTACATTTTTTTTTCTGCAATTTATCAGATTCCAAGAAAGGTTCTATACCTGCAGTTGGCTCCTATGTCTTTTATGTCTCTCTGCTATATAGGCTCTGCCTTCCTCTCTCGTTTCTCTTTGAGGGTTAGTTAGCAGGAAACTGGACTATTAGTACAGAATTTCCCACAGTCTGAATTTTGCTGACTGACTCCCCACAGTGTCATTTAACATGTTCCTGTATCCCCTATACTTCCCTGTGATCTAAAGCTGTACTGTTCAGTATGGTATCTGTTTGTCAGTATTGCTGTCGAGCACCTTGAAGTGTGACTAGTCTAAATTAAGATATGCTTTAAGTGTAAAATTCACACTAGGTCTTAAAGACTTAGTACAACAGAAAAGAATATAAACTGTCTCGTTAATTTTTTATTGATTATGTATAAAAATGATAATATTTTGGATATGTTGGGTTAATATATTTTTAAAATCTTGCCTGTTTTTATTTTTTAAAGACCAATTACTAGAAACTTTGCAGCACATATATGGATCATATTTTATTTCTATTGACAGTGCTGGTCTAAGTCTTGATCAGATGAGGGTGATTTTTTTTTTTTTTTTTTGGTAATGCAAATAGTCTTGAGTTCTCTTAGAAGTACGTGGTATCAGGTTGGCTCTTTTTTGTGATATTAACAACTATTGATGATGATTACCTAGATCTGTTAATTTATTAGGGTTTTCAAAATGTTGATATTCTAATTATATCACTCTTTTTTCATTTTTTTACTGGCATTCTTATATAAGCACCTAAGCAACTCTTTGGTTATCTGTTTATAGATGTTTTTACACAGAAAAGTCAAAATATTGGTTCCTTTTATTTACTGGTTTCATGGTTTGTTTGTTGTTTTTTTGCATGCAGGGTCTCTTACTTCTGATAGAAAAAATTCGTCTCAGGAAAAAGTGTTGCTGAGTCTGTTTTGTTTTTTCTCATTACCTCATGTGGGCTACCTGTACATGATTGTCAAATCTGTTGAATTAATGTCGGTTTACCAATATCCCGAGAAATCTCAGCAGGCGGTGCTTACCCCACAGTTTCTGCATGTCATCACAAGGTATGTCCCAGTCCCTTGCTGGCTTTTGAGTCACTTATTTCTCTGTAAATTCCTGAGGTGCTTTCTAAATCTTTAAATGAAAATTATGTGAACCAGTGGATAGCACTATAAATTAATGATACACACCTGGGGTGTGAAAGTGAAGTTGCTCCGTCGTGTCTGACTCTGTGTGACCCCATGGACTGTAGCCTACCAGGCTTCTCCATCCATGGGATTTTCCAGGCAAGAGTACTGGAGTGGGTTGCCATTTTCCTTCTCCAGAGGATCTTCCTGACCCAGGGATTGAACCTGGGTTTATTTTATTTATTTATTTTTTAAATAATGGCTCATAACTGCCTTTTCAACATCAGAGATTTAAATTCTGGTTTGCCTTTGTTTTGTTTTCTTAAACTGGATGGGGATCTTTCTAAGAACGGGTAAGGTTCTTCATGAGGGAAGATGTTCATAGGGAATTCTAATGAAAAGTCAGTGGGGGCTCTTGACAACAGTCACGGCATCTCTTCAGTTTTAGGTTTCCTAAAGTTTTTTTTTTCACTGCTGTCATATCTTTTCTATGTGAGTTGAGTTCATTGATATGGTTTTGGACTGTAAAGGGTCCAGAAAGCCTGCCTGATTCTACCCTCTGAGTAGTGTAGATTGGGAGAGAGTCCAGAGGTTGGGGTTGGTCAGGCTCATGTGGCTAATCGGTGGTGAGTGTCTTCTGAGGTGCCTTATCCTCCTAGTAAGCTGGCATGTAAACTGGGTTCCTGAATTTAATCTCATTTCCTTTTATCTCAGCAGCTAGTAATGCTTGTGGTTTTATTTCCTGTTTTTTTGAGTTCAGGTTCTAGGCAAGGCACTGCATTGAGCCCTCTGGCCAACCAACCATGAGTAAGGCGCAGCCTCTGCTTTATGCAAACAGCAACGTAAGAGAGGATGAAAGACACGTACAAGGGACACAAACACTAGGAGATTTGTGAAAAATGTCCTCAGACTACATGGAAGTGTCGTAGGCTATGGGAAGAGAGAAATTACTTCAGCCAAGTCACACGGGCAAGGTTTCTGTGTTGCAAGTGAGGCCTGAAGGCTAGTTAGATTTGACAGATAGAGACTGAAAGTGAAGAGCGTTCCAGATAGAGGGGAGGCTACAAGCAAAGCTATGTCCAGGTTTCTTGGAGTTTCTGATAAGTAGTTGCATAGGACAGTGCTTTTTTTGTTTTTCCCGATTGAGTGGTAATATCAAAATCTCCAGCAGGTGCTGTGGTGTATTTCACACAACACAGGACCCACCTGAAGATTCTGGCACCCCCTCCCAGTGGGGATGCTCCCCTCTCTGCCTACTCTCTGGCATGAGGAACAGTGTAGACATCTCTGGTCTTTTCAGTTTCCAAAGGGTTGTGTAGTAATGTCCTTTAAATGTAAAGTTGCTGAAACAAAAATGGGGAAAATAGTGCCTGAGAGGGAACTTGGGGCTTTGGAAATTAAGGAATTTTTTTAGATTTTGAGCAAAGGAAAGGATGTGAATAGAGCATTACTTTAGGAAAATGGATGGTAGCCACAGTGGAGGATGGCTTGAACATACTAATGAGCTATTGGGATAGTTCAGTGAGGATAGTGAGGGATTGTATTTGGGCAGAGCAGTAGCAGTGAAAAGAGAAGGAAGCATGGAGAGGAGAGACTTATAGGACTTGATGTCTAGTGGGATACTGGGGATGGAGGAGACATGAGAAAACCCATCAGTTTTGAGCCTGCTTTCTTTTTTTATTTTTTAGACTTTTTTTGTGGGGGAGGGGGGATGTGTATCATTTTTAAAATCTTTATTGAATTTTTTATAGTATTGCTTCTGTTTATGTTTTGGTTTTTTGGCTATAAGGCTTGTGAGATCTTAGCTCCCTGACCAGGGATCGAACCTGCACCCCCTGCATTGAAAGGTGGAAGTCTTAATCCCTGGCTGCCCAGGGAAGTCCCGAGCCTGCTTTTCTGAAAGACTGGAGGCTGGTGTGGTGTGGGGCAAAAGAAAAGTTTGGTTTAGATATTGGAGTTTGAGGTGCTTAGGGAGTATCAGAAGGAAACCTATCAAGGTTTTTGTACACAGGCACTTACTGTGAAGTCTCCAGATTGCTTTGCTGTGCAGAATGTAGCCTGGAGTTGTTAAAAGAGGAGTGTGAAGAATGAGGAGACCTGGGTCTGATTTGATTTCCATTCTCCAAAGAGGACTTGGACCAACCATGTACTTTGCAGGCTCTAGTCTTTAAAAACAAGCTTCTGGACTACATGATTCTGAAGATTCCTTCAGAGAATTTGCCTAACCTAAGTGTGTTGCCCAGCACAACCCAGGCTGCATTTCATCCTGAGATAATAATAAAGTTGGGTTCTAACCTTGGCTTTGATAGTCACCTGTCTGAACTTTGGGCAGGTTCCCTAGCCATCATTTTATAAATAAAATAAGGGTATTGACCCAGATCCATGGTTCTTAACTAGGAGTGTGTGTCACACCAGGAGCTTTGTAGAAATATACATGTCTAGACTTAGCCCCCGTGGGCTTCCTTGGTGGCTCAGATGGAAAGGAATCCACTTACAGAAAGGGAGACCTGGGTTGGGAAGATCCCTTGGAGGAGGGCATGGCAACCCACTTCAGTTTTCTTGGCTGGAGAATTCCATGGGCAGAGGAGCCTAGTGGGCTACAGTCCATGGGTCACAAAGAGTCTGTGCGACTGAATGACTAAGCACAACACAGATTCAACCCCAGAGGTTATGATTTGGTAGGGGTGCAGTGGGGACCAGTTATGTGTTTAAAAAAAGCACTCCATAGGATTTCTGAGGTAATCTTCTTGTTCAGAAGCAGCCTAACTTGTCAGCGCTCGATGAGTACTGGGGTGTTCAGCCACCCGCCTTGTCGCTCCGTGGTCCTGTGACATCCTCCCAGCAGTGGGCGTGTTGGTTCCTGGCCTCCGCGTTGCTCAGTGGCCTTTCTCCTCTTCCTCAGTAACAACCTGCAGTGTTATACAGTGCGGTGCAGTGCGGCGGCCGCGAGGGAGGAGGACCCGTATGTGGACACCACCCTGAAGGTCAGAGCTGGCTAATGACAGTGCAGCCTAAAGATCAAACATGAGTGCTTGCAAATTTCGCTCTTTGCGTCTAAGCTGGGCGGACATTAAAGTCTTGTTTGTTCAGTTAGAGCTTTGGGATGTAAAATGGTAAGCATTTTGCAGTTTGTGGTTTAGATGGTAATTTTTAAGATTACTTTGAAAACATGTCATTCAGAATTTAGATATAATGCATGTTTTTAAAATTTGGTAAAGAATATGTATAGTGTAACTTCATAGAGGGCACATCACAACTATAGTATACTACAGTTTTATTCATTTTGATAAGAAGTATTGGTGTTGGCAGTTGTATAGAGCTATTAAAACAGTTCAGAAATCTGTATGTCTAAGAGCACAGAAGTGAATGCATGCATTCAGATGATTTATTTATACCATTATTGGATATACTGATAATTCTTTTGTCATTTTACAAAGCCTTCAACAAGTGTTCTGTATTTCCATAGTTTTGATCTAGTGTTATTGATATTCTAGATCAGTAACCTCGTTTTTAGTGAGAAGTAATCTGCTTAGTCTCTGAAAAGCTTTTGATCACCAAATAGACAATTTTATGATGAAACTCTCTATTTTCCGACCTTGAATTTTTGTTCTCAGAAATGCGCTGATGGTTTGCATCATGTTCATCATGTGCAGTTTCACCTCTGAGATGGGTATTTGTTATGCATATCCATGCTTCAGGGAACCCCCAAATCATGATGGCCTCTGTTCACACATTATTGTCCATCTGGCACCCGGAACACCTTCTTCTGGAAAAATGAGTGTCCAGTGATGATGGTGTTTAGTGTGTAATGTGTCTGAGACACTTTTCCACTATCACTGTCACCCAAATTGTGTGCTACCTTTTTCTGGAAATCACATCCAAGTTCTCTTTTCTTCTGTGGGCTGCCTGTCACATTCTGCTGCTGACAGGCTTACTGCCTACCTTCAGCCTCTTGGGAAATCAGAATCACAGCTTTCCCATGCCCTTCTGTTTGTGTTTAAGATACACACATAGCCTTTTCAAGAGATTACTTTAAAAATAATGGTTATGTCCCTAGTACCCATGGCAAGGTGACAGCCTCTTTGTCTCTTGCTTCCTCTCTCTCCACCCCATCTTGCCTTGTGTTTTGTTTTAAACATCAGGAAGACCGAGGCTTGTGTAGGTATGATGGTGGAGTGAGGGGTACATAACACATTGAGGCGGCATCAATCTGCATTTGAAAATAAATCTCAATTCCAGGCCTTCTCATAGTCTCATAAAACCAGAGGGAAGAAACACAGAAGAGAGAAAGGGAGAAAAGAGGGGAGATGGGCAGCTAGTAGAGGACGCTGCCCCTGAGGCTAGTCCTTGAAGGTGTCAGAGGGAAGGACAGTGATAGTCACACCTCCTGGCTCCCCCTTCCCTGCACATCCACCACCCTGAAATCCTAGATGCCCCTGAACGGAGCACGCCGTCATTTTGCTCCCTTGCTGACTCAGGCTTTGGAAGCTGTGGTGTCTGAGAAAGGTTTCACAGCCTCAGAGAGAGGGCCATAATGCACGCTATCTTTATTTCCCTTTCCCCTGAGACTCTGGCTCAGCATCACCAAGGCCACCTTAACTATTCATAAGTGAAGTGAAAGTGAATTCGCTCAGTTGTGTCCGACTCTTGGCGACTCCATGGACTGTAGCCTATCAGGCTCCTCTGTTCATGGGATTTTCCAGGCAAGAGTGCTGGAGTGGATTGCCATTTCCTTCTCCAAACTATTCATAGGAGTGACAAAAACAGTTGGAGGGTTATCCCCATGCACTTTGTACAAAAGGGACAAGGAAGATGACTTTGGAATTGAAACACCATTAATGGAGGAGCCAGGGAGACCTGGCAGCCTCATTTTGTGCATCCCAGAAAGAGCTCCTCAGTTAGCTTCTTATCCATTCTGCTTGGGTGAATGTTTGCTTACAAGGACAGGAGCCTGTCTGCTGGTCTAGGGTTTCCTCCAGTTTGCCTGGCAAACCTCCAGCCTGTTAGCCATTCTAGGCAGTGTTCGTACCTGCAGAGCTAACGGGCCATCTGAATGTGCCTGCATTTCTATACACCCATCCACTAAGAAACCTTTTTATGTATTTTACGAGCAGTAGAATGCCCTTTTATAGTGTCTGATTTTGACTAAAAGCCCATTTGAAGGTACCACCTGAGCCAGGTGGGGATTCCCTGTTAGTGGGGATTCCCTGTTAGTGGGGATTCCCTGTGTGGCAGTAACCCGCTCAGGGCAGGGCTCCTGGAGGCTGTCTGCTTTCATCAAGTCAGGGTCAGCACATACTATGGGGCTCTTTGGCGGACATATGAAAGAGATAGTCAGTTATATAGTTTAGATAAGATAGCCTCTTGCTCTGATAGGAATAGGAATTTGGATTATTTGAGTAGTGGGGAGAGACAGGAAAGTAGAGATTGTAGTTTTTGAAGTTCATGCACTTCATTGGCTAAATTTGTGAATTTTTCCTTATTAGGCTTGCCCACCTATCAGTATGGATGTCTGTGCTTTAAGAATACAGCTTTTCATAGGCTTGAAAGCCATCTGTCACTTTAAAAACCACGTTGTACTTCTGACCAAGGCAGACCCTGAAACCGTTCCAGAGAGAAGAGAGTCACCCAAGAGGTTTCTGTAAGCATGCCCATCACCCCCAGATATCCTTGCCAAAGTTTCTGGAATGAATTGTGTTACTGGTATATTTTGTGTACATCTTCACTAATCTTTTTAAATCAAAAATTTGAATGATCAGATGGGTTTTCTAGGTGTTCTTTTTTCAGAGTAACAAAAGAAGGTTTAATGTTCTTTATAATATCCTTTGTAATTGACTGTGAGCTTTCAGAAGAAAATAAATTATAAAACTGTTTCAGTAAAAATCTGTGGTATTGTATAATAAGAATTTAAAGGACATGTTTTTCTGTGTAATTAATGAGCGAGATCGAGCCTGTTAGGCTAATCGAAACTACAAGGCTGTTTATTATTTTTCTTCCTTGACCTTTCGGTGGCAATATTTTTATCCAAAGTTTTTTTTTTCTGGTATTTCAACTTGAAAAGAAATTAACTAATGCATTTCTTACCTGCAAGCACATTTGTGATGTGTAAATTATGTGTTAATCTACCTTAAAATAAAAGTGCATTCTTCTAATCTTAGGTTAATTCTAACTTCAGTTTTCTGCTTTCACATTATTTGGGATAAAATGGTTAATTCCAAAGTGGTTATGCTTCTAGTCGATGTTTCCTAAGTTCCTGTGAACTTAGTGGTTGGGAATGCAATCTAATATGAACATTCTTCTATGGAAATTTTAAGTAGGAGAGAAAACTGTTGAGGGCAGGGGGTGAGGAACATAGAGTGTATTTCAAATCAAACACTGTAGTTTTTGCATTTTTGAGTTATTTGTGTCTGTGCTTTGTTCCACCAGCAGAAATAACCAGGTTGCCATGGGTAACTAGTCACCTAGAGTGTGCACAAAGTGGTCTAAAAATGACTGATCCTAAAAGCTTTCTGGCAAGAGGAAAAATAACTTGCAATCTTATACATTTGATGTCTTAATAGTATTATATTTTTTAAAATGGTTTAAAATTTTTAATTTATTTGAAAATTCATTTGGCCAAAACTTTGCATTTTAGAAAAGACTGCATACTATAGAAAATGCTTCGTACAGTGAAAACTGGAAATATGATAGTGCTTTAAGTTGACTTATAGTTCTGTGTTTTACATTTTCCCAGCAGCCCTGGCCTCACGAAGGCCACATGCTGGAGAGAGCCAGGTTGCAGGGATTTTCATGGCCAAGTCTCTGTTCTTTTTGAGAGGTCTTGCCTGTTCTTTGAGCTTATTGCCTATTTAAGAATACTTGTGGAATGAATTGGAAGTGATTGGTTGACCAGTCCACGAGAGTGTAGTACATGAACTGCTGTTAGGCCTATATAGTGTTGTACACTAATGTTCTCTAAAAATCTACTGTGTAGTTAAATCACCAAAGTGAAAGTGAAGTCGCTCAGTCGTGTCCAACTCTTTGCGACCCCATGGACTATAGCCTACCAGGTTCCTCCGTCCATGGGATTTTCCAGGCAAGAATATTGGAGTGGGTTGCCATTTCCTTCTCCAGGAGATCTTCCCAACCCAGGGATTGAACCTGGGTCTCCCGCATAAATCACCAAAGAAAATACTAAATGAAAATGGTATCAGAGTTACAATATTTTAGGTATCTGGTATTTACCATTTAAAATCGCCATTTATTAATAGCATGTCTTGTCTTACAATTCTTGTCCTTTGTTTTGCTTTTAGTTCTAGAAAAGGTACCAGTGTTAATCCCAAAACACCTCCTGTAGCTGAAGCTGGGTGGAATTTGTATATTGTGAATACGGTCTCACCAGTGCAACTGTACAAAGAAATGGTACTCCTTTCAGACTTCTTATGTGTAGAAGTTTAGAGTCTAATTGATCATTAGAAATTGATTCTAAGTATCACGCATTCAGAATGCCACAACCAGCCAGCTTCAAGGCTGTTACAGAGAACTGTATATCTTCACCTTCTTGTTTTCACAGCTCGTGACATTTGAGGATCTAAGAGAAATTCCCATCACTAAAATAAGACTCCCTTATTCATACCTACTCTCCTATGGGAATTGATTAGCCAGTCTAAACATAAATAGCCTTCAACCTTTACTTTGAACCCTGGCAAGAGAATCATGAAATGGAGCGGAAAGAAATCTCAGATCATATGTCTGTGTCTCACACTTCTTTGAAATATTAACAGATGGTCCTAGCATACCACGGCACTTGTAGTATTGTCCTGTGGGTATCTTTATTCCTTTTCTAAGAGTGACAGCTGTCTGCTTATCCCTGATGATTTTTATAAACTATTTTGAAATAATTTCAAATCTACAGAAAAGTTGCGAGAATAAGAATAGCACAAATAAAATCATTATATTCCCCACATCAATTTACCTGTAGTCAACAGAATCAACATTATACCACCTATGCTTCTATCTCTCTCTTTTTTTGTTTTTGATGTCTCATCTTATTTATTTCTGACTCTTAGAACATCTCATTTTTGACTGGATTCAGACTCAGAAGGAAAAGTTCTCTGAGAGGACAGCCTCCATCTCTTTCTCTCTCTTTTCAGATATTTTTATTTATTTATTTTTATTTTTGGCTCTGCTGGGTCTTTGATGCTGTGCGGGCTTTTCTGTAGTTGCAGCGAGCAGGGGCTGCTCTCTAGTTGGGGTGCAAGGGCTTCTCATTGCAGTGGCTTCTCTTGTTGTGGGGCACAGGCTCTAGGGCCTGCAGGCCTCAGTAGTTGGCGCCATGTGAGCTCAGTAGTTGAGGAACATGGGCTCAAGAGTACAGGCTCAGTAGTTGTGGTGCACAGGCTTAGTTGTCCTACAGCTTGTGGGATCTTCCTGGATCAGGGATCGAACCCGTGTCTCCCATGTTGGCAAGTGGATTCTTTTCCACTGAGCCGCCTGGGAAGCCCAGCCTCTGTCTCTTGACAGTCTGTTGCTGGTGTTTTTCTTTGGCCTCCTTCATTCTCTTGGCCGAAAGCTTAGGATATTCTGCAGCCTCTTCCATATATTTCTTAGTACACTGTTTCTTTGGAGCAGCACATCCACGTTTGTGCTGCAGAACACATGGAATAACAGGACAATGAATCTTGAGTGCTCTGGTCCTAGGTTCCTTACCTTCTTTGTTTAGCGGCTTTCTTACAACATACTGGCGGACTTCATTTTCTTAGGAGAGATTGAAAAGTTTTCGAGTTCTTCTAGTTCTTTTGGTCCCCAGGCGATGAGGCACAGTAGTATCAGGGAGTCCAAGAATATCCTTTTCCCTTTTTTTTTTTACAATGACCTAATTGAGAACACTCAGGTCAGCATCCACCATGCAACCCCATCAGACTTGCACTTTCTCCAGTCCTTCTTGGCTGTAACAGAAATGCCCCTTACTCAGCAGCAGGCAGACTCGGCCATGGGTCAAGACACCTTGCTTCATGGAGAAACCCTGTTTATCATTCCCAGCACTGACTGGGACCACATAGCCCTTCCATTCTTCACCCAGAGCCTCAGCAGCAACTTCTGTGGCCATAAGCTTCTCATAGAAGGTACGAAATTTTTGTTCATCATCCACTTCAATGAGCTTCTGGAAACCAGTGACCAGAAAGAGATGTTCAACTTCATTCTGAAGCCTCTCTCTCCCTTTTTGCACTCTTGTGCTTTCTAAATGCACAGTCATGCCTGCATATTTTCTTCTGATCCATTGGGACGTATATTGCATACATCCTGGCCCAATGCCCCTAAATATTTCAATGCATGTTTCCTAAGAATTTAGATATTTGCTTATACAATTATAGCACACACATGTGTTTCAGTAAATTTAACAATGACAATAATTTATCTAGTCTATGGTTCATATTCCATTTTTGTCGATGGATTCAGTAATGGCCTAGTAGCATTTCCCCCATCCTCTGGCCCAGGATCCAGTCTAGAAATCAAGTAATGTATTTAACTGTCATGTCTCTTTAGCCTCCTTTCATCCAAAATATGTTCATAGCCTTTGTTTTATTAAAAAAAACTTTTCTTGTTTTCTTTTTGTTATTGGTGAAGTATAGTTAATGTCCAGTATTGTAAGTTACAGGTGTAAACATATTGATTCACAATTTTAAAGGTTATAGCCTATTTATAGTTATTGGCTATATTCCCTGGGTTCACTTCAGTTCAGTTCAGTTCAGTCTCTCAGTCGTGTCCAACTCTTTGTGACCCCATAAATTGCAGCACGCCAGGCCTCCCTGTCCATCACCAACTCCTGGAGTTCACTCAGACTCGAGTCCATCGAGTCAGTGGTGCCATCCAACCATCTCATCCTCAGTCGCCCCCTTCTCCTCCTACCCCCAATCCCTCCCAGCATTAAAGTCTTTTCCAGTGAGTCAGCTCTTCACATGAGGTGGCCAAAGTACTGGAGTTTCAGCTTTAGCATCATTCCTTCCAAAGAAATCCCAGGGTTGATCTCCTTCAGAATGGACTCGTTGAATCTCCTTGCAGTCCAAGGGACTCTCAAGAGTCTTCTCCAACACCACAGTCCAGTATATTCTTGTAGCTTATTTATTTCATATGTAGTAGTTTGTACCTCTTATTCTTACTCCTTTATCTTTTCCTTCCCCCGCTGGTAACCACCAGCTTGTTCTCTGTAAGACTGTTTGTTTTTTGTTTTTTTCACTATTTTGTTGCATTTTTAGATTTCACTCTTTGTTTTATAACAGATAGGTTTGAAAAATATTTCTCCTCCTCCACCTTTTAAACATTTATTTTTCCATTTCATTTCATTTCGTTTTGTTTCTTCTCTCATGATTAGATTGAGGTTATGTGTTCTTGGCTGGGTTCTCTGGTGACTCAGACAGTAAAGAATCTGCCCGCCATGCAGGAGACCCAGGTTCGATTCTTGGGTCGGGGGCGTCCCCTGGAGAAGGGAATGGTTACCTCCTCCAATATTCTTGCCTGGAGAATTCCGTGGATAGAGGAGCCAGGCGGGCTGCAGTCCATGGGTCACAAAGAGTTGGGCCAGAACTCTGTGTAGATGCCGTTCCATCTTTCTCAGAGTTTCACGTGGGGAGGTGCAGAATATTCATTTGTCCTTCACCGGCAATGTTCACTTTGGTCATCAGGTGAAGGTTTTGCCTGATTTGTCCCTGGCATTTTAATGCTGATAAATTTATCAGCTTTGGCCTGTGTTTTCAGTCTTACTTAATTGAAAGTCTTAGACATCATCCAGATGATTTGCCTATTGGAGTCTAAAAATACTGATTGGCTCAGATTAGCTAGTGAAAATTTTTATAAGCCCACTATGAGTTATAGAATTAGATGTAGTAGAATCTAAATTCACCAATTGAAACTAAGATAAAGGAAGGATGCTCAATCTGAATTTGAGAAAGATTGAAATCATAGAACTTTAATAGTTAAGTCTTTCAGATATGTTCATTAGCTGTATCAAATTGTGATCAAATTATTGCTCAGTTAACAGTATCATTAGTATTACAGTACTAATTGCTTTCTCTGATGATTAACGTTGTTTAACAGAGTATCTACAATCATGTATGTGATAAATTGGCTCATACATTGTGGGGGAAAAGAAAGCCACTTTAGCCAAGCCTTATCAGAATGATAAATAACCACTTTTTATTTCTTAGGATGTAATGTGTTCAGATAGTAACTTTATAAACAACTTACAGACCTGGGAAACTTTGGGGCGATGTTTTCAGCATCATGAACTGCTTGCCTTCTTTGTGTATTAGGTAGACTACAGTAATGCCTACAAGACTGCAAAAACCCAGAGCTGCATCCACCTTCTCAGCGAGGCTCACTTGTTAGTGAGAGCGGCCCTGATGGATGCCAGTCAGCTGGAACCTGGAGAAAAGGCAGAGCTTTTAGAAGCATTTAAAGAAAGCTGTGGGTACCTTGGCGACTGCTACAGCAGGTTGGTGATGCTGCTTTGGAAGCTCATTAAAGAAGCCACCTGAAAAAAAATAAAGAAGCCACCTGAGCTTCAGGTGTAACTTATCAACGTTTCCACCTCCGGCAGTTCCCTGACAAATGGGACAACACATGAGGGGCTGTGATTTATTTACTCATTTATTCCACAGCACTTGTTGAGCACATCCTGTGTGCCAGGTGCTGTGCTAAGCTTAGAGAGATAAACATGACCTGTTCCTACTCAAGGACTTACAGTTTATTAGATGAGCAGTGTTTATGTCTCCTTCAAATTTAGAAATTTGAAGTTTCTTTTCAGGCCTTTGGGTGGTGGTGGGGCATGACCAATGACCTGAGACAACTGTATTACTCATCTATTGCCTATTAGCTTTGAGGCAGAGATCCTAGTTGGACAGTCTGTGATTTTAATCTTAGTAATCAATGGTTTTATAATGTCAGAAAAGGACACTAGGAAGAAGAATGATTTCTATTTTTGAGAATGATCTTTACAATTTTTTTTAATATAATTGTTTTAAAGGCTTATTTGAACCACGGGAGTCATAAATTAATGAAAGGCTTTTCCTACTTATGGTCTTCCCCTGGTGGCTCAGATGGTAAAGAATCTGCCTGCGGTGTAGGAGACCCAGGTTCAATCCCTGGGTCAGGAAGATGCCCTGGAGAAGGGAATGGCTACCCACTCCAGTATTCTTGCCTGGAGAATTTCACAGACAGAGGAGCCTGGCGGGCTGTAGTCCATGAGGTCACACACAGTCGGAGATGACTGAGCAACTACCACTTTCCTGCTTATAAACACCATTATTGTAGAGCCGCATTATGAATATTAAAATTCACTTGTTTCTCTGATTTTATTATGAGCAAGCAAAAAGAAGCTATATTAGTTAGAATGACTTCGCAGAACAAACCTTAGGAATTTGTTCCAGCTCCTATTGGCCACAGAAAAGTATTTGTGTCTTCTGGAAAGCATGATCTGGTTTATTATCAAATGTGTTAGACATCCAAACTTAAAATTGACAAATCTGAGGGGTTTTTTTTTTCCCCCCACTTCCTTCCCTTTAGGCTTGAAACCCCGCATTCCCACCTGGCCTTGCCATACTATAAGATGTCTGGTTTGTCTATGGCGGAAGTTTTGGACCGAGTAGACTGGGCAGTGGAGGATGGATCACAGAAATACGAGCGGGGATTAATCTTCTACATTAATCATTCACTTTATGAAAACCTGGATGAAGAATTAAGTGAAGTGAATACAACTTCCTGCTTAATTAAATCGAATATTTTTAACTTTTCACTTTAGCTGTTTATGCAATTCTGTTTAAAAAATTAAGTTCCCAGTATTTTCATTGGTAGCATAGTCTTTTTTCCTAAAAAAGGTAACTAGGGTGCACTTTTTCTTCATTAATAATACTCATAGAATTACAGCTTGAAAAAGAACTTAGAATCATCTTCTCATACTTTCTCATTACATAGACAGGGAGATGTGGTCCACTGTGCTTGAGTGACCTGCCCAGTGCATCAGTGGCATGTCTTTAGAAGAATGTCAGAGAACCTGGGCCTTGCCTGCCGCCTTCTCATCCACAGCCCTTTTCAAAACCCTAGTTGCTCCTCTCTCCAAGTGTCTAAAACTTTTTTATAAAATCCTGGCCCAGTGACATTTTTTAAGAATTGTTTTTAGCCCCTGGTGTATTTTTTTATGTTTTGGTTGTTCTGGGTCTTTGTTCCTGTTCAGGCTTTCCCTCGTTGCACTGTGCAGAGGCTGGCCTTTGTTGTGGTACATGGCCTTCTCATTGTGGTGGTTTCTCTCGTGGAGCACAGGCTCTTGGGTCCCTGGGCTTCAGTAGTTGCAGCCCTTGGGCTCTGGAGCATGAGCTTTGGTAGTTGTGCATGAGCTTTTAGTTGCTCCACAGCATGTGGGATCTTCCCAGACCGGGGATTGAAACTGTGTCCCCTGAGTTGCCAGGTGGCTTCTTATCTGCTGCACCACCAGGGACGTCCTCCCTTTTGTGTATTTTCAAATAGTTGAATGCAGATATACAGAGTTGGGTATTGTGATTTCAAATATTTTAAGGTTTTAAGAGAAATGAAATTTTCTTCTATAAATATTAAGTATATTTTGTACTAAGTAGTAATTCTTTATAATGGACTTTTGAGTGGCATTTAATCCAGTATTTGTTTTCTTCTTCTGAACACCTGTTAGTATTAGAAATACTGACCACAGCTTGGTACAAAGAGATCATTTTAGGTCACCTCAGATCTCCCATGCTATCATCATCAACTCTCTTTTTAAATCAAAACATAGTATAAAATTTTATATTAATTGGAATGTTGTATCTTGCTTTTTTATCCTTTTTTAATTTTTTTGCTGATTTTGTGCTTTCTATCGGCTGACTGACCTTTTATTTCTTGTTTTGCTCACCAAAGGAATTGTCAGCAAAAGTAGTTCAGATGATTTATGCGGCTGAGCCGAAGCAACTGCCACATATTCTCTGTAGTCCTTCTATGAAGAATATTGATCCTTTAACTGCCATAAAATATTTAAGGAAGCTGGAGACTTCTGGATTTTCATCAGTTTTAGTGACATTGGCCAAGGCAGCAATGGCTTTGAAAATGGGAGATCTTGACATGCACAGGGATGAAATGAAAAGCCATTCAGAGGTATGGCGCCGTACCTAGCATTAATAGTCAGCTAACGTAGGACCCGGTGGTCCTGAGGTGTTTAGCTTTTTTCTGGCTTCTGTGTAGCTCATTTTTCCTTAGTGGTAAAGGAAAATAGACTTAATATTGTATTAAAAGGAAGTGACCCAAAGTGGGAGTGCTTGGGCTTTGGATTTGGAAATGAAAAAGAATAATAAATGATAAATGGTAGCTAGGGGTATCCAAAGACTTTTCAACTTAGTGTCAGATTTATTCAGAGCACAGCGCTTGGTACTGAAGAGCATATAGGCTCTGCCCTAAGCTGACAGTGTGACGTGGCATGAGGAGGTGTGGGGTGTGTCCCTAAATACAGAACAGTGATATATAGTCAAGTACAGCAAGTGGGATGTTAACCTTGAGCCTTAGGCATCCAGCAGTTGAGAAGATCACAAATGACTGTGAAAGACTGGGGATTGAATGGTGGCTTCCCAGGTGGCTTCCCCCGGGAAGAGTGGCCCTGTAGGGAAATGAGCCAAAGAGATTAATCAGTCGAGGAAGAAATGAAGAAGTGACATTAGCTGAGTACTTATTGCTCAGGTGTAACCAAGAAGAGCAGGAGTTCTTTACTGCTGCACAAATGGCACATTTTGTTATGGTGAGGAGAGCAAGTCAACACTGACATGTCCTCTACTTTGAAGAGTAGAATTCTAGGAAGATGAACTTTCATAATTTTGAAGAATCCTAGATAGACATAAATTTAAAGCTGTCTATAATATATGACACTTTGATGCTTAACTATGTTAATAACGTCTAGGAAGACAGTTATTAATGATGTTCTTAGAATTGTGTTTGTAGTTAAATTAAAAATTGAGATTATAATAAATTGTTAATGGCTTATCAGTGAGTCTTGAATGCCATAGCATGTATTTCCAAGATGAATGTAATGTATATTCGGTTCCTAAATTTTGTTTTGTTTTTAATCTGAAGATGAAGTTGGTATGTGGCTTCATTCTGGAACCTCGGCTGTTGATTCAGCAGAGGAAAGGACAGATTGTTCCAACTGAGTTTGCAGTTCACTTGAAGGAGACTCAGCCTGGATTGCTTGTGGCTTCAGTCCTGGCCCTACAGAAGAACAACAAAATTGGTATTGAAGAAGCAGATTCCTTCTTTAAGGTTTGTCACTTTGAACATGTTATTTTAGATGGCCCGATGAAGTTGATGGGAAGTGAGGAGTAGAATAAGAGAAGCAAGTTTTCATTTGTTTATTGAAATACCAGACTTACACATAATCACTTAAATACAGGTTAAAAAAATGTTTCTTGAAAAATTCTGTTCATGCAACTGGAGTATATTAAAATGTTTAAATTGGCTTTTCCCATGGCACTAATGCTAGTGGATAAATTGTTGAACACGTGGTCCGCATGATGGAGTGCTTTTTAGACCAGCTGTAACTTGATCAGTGCTATATTTATCTGAGCTGTAGGGGCTTGTTTCACTGTTCTCAAGGTGCTTTGTGGTAAAGATGGAGACACGATCCCTCAGCTCTTAGTGGACTTTTGGGAAGCTCAGCTGGTAGCCTGTCTCCCAGATGTGGTGCTTCAGGAACTTTTTTTCAAGCTCACATCACAGTACATCTGGAGATTATCGAAGAGGCAGCCTCCTGACACCACACCATTGAGAACATCAGAGGACCTGGTAAGATAATGCAATAGTACAGTGAATCAAACTTTATGTACATTCCCTGGAGAAGGAAATGGCAACCCACTCCAGTATTCTTGCCTGGAGAATCCCATGGATGGAGGAGCTTGGTGGGCTACAATCCATGGGTCGAAGAGAGTCGGACACGACTGAGCGACTTCACTTTCACTTTCATACATTATGATAATGTCACTTATTTTTAACAGTATAACATCAAACATAATATTACCAGACTTTTAAATTTTATTATTTATTTAATTTTATTTTTGGTTGCACTGGATCTTCATTGCTGTGTGCATATTTGCTCTAATTGCGGAAAGCAGGGGCTACTTTCTTGCT
Organism: Capra hircus; assembly: GCF_001704415.2. NCBI lineage: Eukaryota > Metazoa > Chordata > Mammalia > Artiodactyla > Bovidae > Capra > Capra hircus. Next base: position 118,603,825 of record NC_030808.1, on the reverse strand, counting down.
GCAGTATAGGGGACTCTCACTGCAGTGGCATCTCTTGTTGTGGAGCACAGGCTCAGTAGTTGCGGTACATGGACTTAGTTGCTCCATGATATGTGGAATCTTCCTGGACCAGAGATCGAACCCATGTCCGCTGCATTGGCGGGCTGATCCTTATCCACTATACCACCAGGGAAGTCCTACCAGATTCTTTCTTTAAGCAGGAGTTAAAAACACACCTATAACTTGCCTGCGAGTGACATCCGCATTTGAAATTTTATATGCTAAGGAGCGCCTCCTACCACTCCTTTATCATTTCCTTGTAGTGGTACCTCAGTAGCCAAAGTGTGGGGAACAGGGCTTTCCCCCAAACCCATCTGCACGCCCTTAGGTGATGGTCATGAAGTAGAACGTGAGAGAAGAGACACCTGCAGACCTCCCTGCTGGGAGAGGAACTGCAGAAGCCCTGTGGGAGAGAGACTTCCTCCCTAGAGTTCCACTTCCTGTCGGCTGCACAGACTAGAACTCTTTTGCAGTCTGAGCCGCTCTGACAACTGCTCTTAGCTTCCTGTTCTCCTCACCCCCTTTACCCCTTATGGATGCAAGGCTAATGTGGATTTTCTTGAATAAGGGAGTCTTTATGGGAATTCTCTTCAGAACTTACGGAAGAGGTTTTGACTCCCAAGGAAAGTAGTAGAAATAAAAATCATTTTCAGTGTTACTGTTAACTTTATTTTTGGCCACGCTGCATGGCACACAGAGCTTGCCTGATCATGGATTGAACCCGTGCTCCCTGCAGTGGAAGCGCAGAGTCTTAACCACTGGCCCACCGTGGCAGTCCCTTATTAACTTTTTTTAAATGTAATTAGCTTAAAAGAAGTATTACCCTTTTTGTTAGAAACTGTCTCTTTGCACTCTTTTGAAAGTTAAAATATTAGGAAATATTTAGTAAAGATTTGTTCATTAAGAAGCAGCAAGGCTGAAACATTTCCCAGGGGAATACATTCTAAGACTTTGTTCCCATTCCCAAGAAAATGTATAACTAATTTTGGGACACAGCAGAAAGTTGGAGACTGCTTACTTTTTGTGGGATGGATGAAGAAGACCTTGTTTTATTGTACTTTGTTTACAATAAATTTCTTTTACATTTTAGATAAACACCTGTAGTCATTATGGCTTAATAAATCCATGGGTTAATGTCTTAATCTCATCCGAATCTTTAGTCGACAAAAATTATATGGAAGACCTTTCAAAATTACAGGTAAATAAAGATGCCTCTTTTTCTTATGAATTTGTATATTATAACATAGTATAGGACTTAAATTTGGTAAGCTCCCGGTTGTCCTGTTAACTGAGAGTGTATAGTTTGGGCGACAGATCTATAGTGAGGCATCCTCAGCAGCTCTGCAGGGAATTCCTGCTGCTTCTGCCTGAAACTGCTGAAGGAAGGCCGGTTTTGTTGCTGGTGGGTGGGCGAGTGAGCTTCACCGAGTCCTGTGACAGTCTTGCCTCATTTTCAGGATGTGCTTGAAAATGCATTGTGAAATAAAAGTACGGCAAATGCTTCGTGGTGTTTTCATTGTGATTCACTTTTTTAAAAAAATTTAATTTAGTTAATTAATTTTATTAATATTAGCATTCACTCATACAGTTTAGGCCTCTAGCCCAAGCCAAGCGCGCCTATCTATCTTATAGGAAATAGATTAAAGTGGCCAGCTTATCTGGTTCCTTAAAGAGTTTTTCCCCCCAGATATTTATTAATTTATATATTGGGCTACATAGATCTTAGTTGCAGCATGTGGTATCTTCAGTCTTCCTTGTGGCATGTGGGATCTAGTTCCCTAACCAGGGGTCGAACGCAGGCTCCTGCACTGGGAGCTTGGAGCTTAGCCACTGGGCCACCAGGCAAGTCCCAGATTTTTTTTTAAATTAATTAATTTATTTTAATTGGAGGACAGTCACTTCACAACCCTGTGGTGGCCCCTGCCACACATTGACACAGATCAGCCATGGGCACACATGTGCCCAGATTTTTTTTAAAGTAAGAACTATGATCAAGAGAATGTAGCCCATCCCGCAAGAATTCTGACCTTGACACTGTTTTGACTGAAAGTGAGAAATGAAGTCCACATTTGACCTGGTGGGTGGGGCTGGGCTGCATGTGTATGTGATTTTATTTGATGGAGTCAGCGGCCTGAGGACTGAATATAATGCTCACATCTGTTGTGTTTGGTCTGCTAACATGTGAAAGCTGAGATTTCAAATGAAGAAGTGTTGAGTTTCAAGTTTCTCTTTGAAAACCTCAGCAGCACTTTGATCCAGCCGTAATCCCCGGCCCTCACTGCCTGAGACCTGTGGGCTGGAGCCCCTGGTGGTTTCCCTCCTTACGCAGGGCTCACGCAGTCCTGGCTGCCTGACGAGCTTACGCTCGTCTCCAGTTTCCCTGGTCCAGAGGCGGAGTGTCTGGCGTCCATTTTCCTTATACCCAGCTGCCTCTGTACATTTTCGTCATCTGGTTTGGCCTTGTTAGGCTTTTTGCAACCCCTGATTTATGCTGGGAACTTGGTGTAAATGTAGTTACTGCTTTTAGAAACCAAAATGTCAAATTAGAAGTGGAGGTCAGGAAGGGAAACTCAAGAGACCATATTGCTTAGTTTTAGCCTCTAGACAGCCTATGATGTCTCCAGATAGAGAATTACTTACATTTTTTAAAAAATTGCCAAAGAAGATTCTTGCAGGTTCTTATCTCTAGTACTCTTATGATACAGAGGCTGCTGAGGGCTGAATCTCAGATGTGTTCATTCCACAAATAGTCCTTGATCATAAACTATAAATGTGATTGATGTATAGCATTGAATGAGGCAGGCAAGACCTTGCCCTCTTAGAATATACGTGTTAATTAATATATTTAAAGTCATAATATGTGCTGTTAAGTATCCCCTATAAAGCTTCAAAGCATACTTAAAATCTCGGCTTGAAAAAGTATAATTCATTGACCTTTAGAATCCATTTTAAAGTATTTAAAAGGGAGTGTTTACTGATACAGGACAGAAGGTTCAGTTAGCCTAAATTTTTCTAAATCCTTTTCCTAACTCTGACTCTTTTCTAAATTATCTGGGGTCAGTCGATCAATCTTGTCATTTAGAAAAAAAGAACTATCAAGAACAAAAAGATCTCATCTCTTCTTACCTCAGAATGAGATTCAGAATCACCTGGAGAGCTTTATCAAAATTGTATGACTTCCCTCTACCCACCAGCTAACCACCACCACACAGACTTAATATGTCTCTGTCACTTGTCCTCAGAAAACATTGTAATAGTATATTTGTGCAAAAATTAATATAAAAACAATCTATAAATCTATCTATAAAATCTATCAAAACAATCTATGTGTCAAAAAAAAAAGCACTACTGTGTTTAGAACACAGTAGCTAGTAAATGCCTACCTTTTACCAGAATTGTCCTGGTCCCCTCCCCTCACCTTTTTGCCATTTCCCCCCTCTTGGAGCCACAGGTGTGATCGTGTAGAGAATTCTGTGAATTCCAGTCCCAAGGAGATCAGAAAAGGGAATAAATAGTGCCTGTGTTGAGGGTGGAGAGTCCATTTCCAATATTGGGGGGAAAAAAAGGAACACACTGGTGAGAAGCAGACAACACTGAGTATTTTAAAGAGTAGTAGTAACCTGCGGGCCATTTTTTAATCCAGTGATGCATGTCTGGTTGTCTGGTAATTTTTTGTTTTTTGGCCACATCTTGAAGTTGCAGGATCTTAATTCCCCAACCAGGAATCAAACCTGTGCCCCCTGCAGTGAACGTACCACTAGACCTCCAGGGAATTCTGTGTCTGGTGTTTCTTATTTTTAAACTTCTTGATGATATGGATTCAACTATCTAAAAGTTCCTGGGTAACCCATTTTGTACCAAGCTTTGATTCATTTCACTTTAATCATCTTATTTCATATTTGCTATGTTACTGTCAGAAAATTATTCAGATGAAAGTGAATATTGCAGGAAGGAAAGAGACCAACCTTATTCTCCTAGCCATTCTTCGATAATTGGAGTAAAATCATAACGCTGACTGTAAATGGATAGTTCATGTTCCACATTCTCCTGTGAGTCTGAGAAGATGCTGTAGTAAAAAGGATAAAAGAAGAAAATCAGGATATGACTATTTCATTTTTATCCAGAATAAAGGGGAAGCAGAGATTATTTTGGTGGTATAATCAAAAGTAGTATTAATATTAGTAGTTTAAATGCTTAAAAGTAAAATGTTGTTCACGTTCTGAATACTGAAATAACAGCTGCTCTAAGTCATTTAGCTTGCAGCAAATGGTATTGATACAAATTATTAGTTCTTAGTTTGCTTAGTTTTCTTAAATGTTAAATTTTATTTTTGGTTTATATATGGTACATGTGTATTATAGAAACCTTGGAAAGTGTGAAAAAGAAAGCAAAAGTGGGCTTTATCCTTCTATGCAGTGAACTGGTTTCTATTTCAAATTTCAGTGCTCTTCCAAAGGCATGTACCTATATAGATTTTACAGAATTGATCATGCTTTGAATATAATTTTGTATTTTTTTTTTTACTAATTTGATCATGAGCAGCATTTTGTCCTTAACTGCCTTTGAAAACAATTTTGATAGCTACAAAATATTCCATCATTTGAATGTACCATAATTTATTTACTCATCACTTCTTGATGAATGTTTAGATTTCTTCTAGTTTTTCAGTATTATGGGTATTCTTGAGTTGACATCATTGGACATAAATCTTGACCACCATGTTGATTATGTCCTTGGGATAAAGTCTTAAAGCTTTCCCATTCATTTAAGTACACAGTCCACTCCAAGCAAGCGTGTGCTCTAAAATTGCGTGTTTTTTTTCTTTTTTTGGCAAATGAGATTTAGTCTTTTTTAAAAAACTTGTGTTCTGTTATGTTGTGCTTTAGTGTTTTGGGTGCCTCATTCCATAACATTTCACTTTTCTGTTCATAGTCTCTTATATGTGGTCCTTCATTTGACATAGCTTCCATCGTTCCATTCTTGGAGCCACTCTCAGAAGATACTGTTGCTGGCCTCAGCGTCCATGTTCTGTGTCATACGCGTTTGAAAGAGTATGAGCAGTGCATAGACAGGCTGTTAGAGAGATGCCCTGAGGCAGTCATCCCATATGCTAATCACGAGCTGAAAGAAGAGAATCGGGTATGCTTTTCAGATTGTGTTTTTTAGTCTTTATCTGTGATAATCAAATGATAATTTTGTTGCCTTATCTGCAAAATGGGGACAGATTATGCCAGTCCAACCTCACAGGACTATGTGGATCAAAAGAGCATGTATGTCTAATATGTTACATGTTTTGAGTACCATGGCACCCCAGTCCAGTACTCTTGCCTGGAAAACCCCATGGACGGAGGAGCCTGGTAGGCTGCAGAACATGGGGTCGCTAGGAGTGGGACACGACTGACTGACTTCACTTTCACTTTCATGCATTGGAGAAGGAAATGGCAACCCACTCCAGTGTTCTTGCCTGGAGAATCCCAGGGACGGGGGAGCTTGGAGGGCTGCAGTCCATGGGGTCGCTGAGGGTCAGACACGACTGAGCGACTTCACTTTCACTTTTCACTGTCATGCATTGGAGAAGGAAATGGCAACCCACTCCAGTGTTCTTGCCTGGAGAATCCCAGGGATGGGGGAGCCTGGTGGGAGGACACATGGAGTCGCACAGAGTTGGACACGACTGAAGCGACTTAGCAGCAGCAGCAGAGGCTGTTAACATGTATTGTGCTGGTATGTTATTTTCACTAAAAATCTCTTGTTTGGAGATGAAGTCCGCTATTATCTGAAGATTTTGAAAACATAATGAATGATGAGAAAATCTTTTGTGGATTATCTGGTCTTTAGAGATTAAAAGAGTTTTTGATTTTAGAAATTTTTCTTTTGTTCCTTCCTTCTTTCCTGCTACCTGAGAGATGAAAACAAGACATGCCTATGTTTCTTCTTGAAAATAGTGGTATTACATATATATGTACAGTGTACATACTGTTAAGATTTTCAAGGTAAAAATCTGACTTATGTTATAGTTTAAGCAGAAGACTTTGAAAAAAGTCTTTGCCTTAACCAAGTTGATGTATTTTTGCCCTGTGCTTCCTTGCACAATCTTTTTCTTCTTGTTGGAAATCTGAGTATAAAATGCAAACTTTAAAAGTACTCATTTTTTCCCAAGATAGACTTTGTGGTGGAAAAAATTGCTGCCTGAACTTTGTCAGAGAATAAAATGTGGTGGAGAGAAATATCAACTTTATTTATCATCACTAAAAGGTAAAATAATCTTTTTTTCTTTATTATAAATTTGGGAGTCTTCATTTCCATAATTTGCTGAAACCTTGCTTTCTCATGTATTTTATGTGATTCTCAAGTATGGTGAAGAGGGTCTGAGCTTGAGGGTCTGAGAATTACCCGGAGAGCTTACCTTATTCACTGATATTTTTTAGCTCTTCCCTGGGCTTCCCTGGTGGCTTAGACGGTAAAGCGTCTGCCTGCAATGCGCAAGACCCGGGTGTGATCCCTGGGTCGGGAAGATACCCTGGAGAAGGAAATGGCAACCCACTCTAGTACTCTTGCCTGGAAAATTTCCATGGACTGAGGAGCCTGGTAGGCTACAGTCCATGCAGTTTGCAAAGAGCTGGACATGACTGAGAGACTTCACTTCACTTCACTTTTAGCTCTAGAGCTGATTCCTCTAGGTTAATTTTTTCAAACACTTAACAGTTTATCATAGAGAAACTCACAGCCTCAGTATTTTAGAAATTGGAATAACCATTAAGACAAATCCATTTTGTTTAATGATCTGGGTGCTTAATTTACTTCATGCAGGAAATTAAGATTATTTATTATTATTAGTCACAATTATAACCAAGTACTGAGGAATGACAAGTTTCTCAAAAATTTAGATGCTTAGTATCTCTAAATTACACAGTATTTTATAGAAAAGGTAGTTACTGTTTGAATTTTTATAGTTTATAGTCATTTATAAATATTGATAGCTATATGGTTTTGTTTCTCTTCTTTTGTGTGTTAATATCACTTGCTAATGGTTGGCTTGATGACAAAGGTATGGTTCTATTGATACCAATGTGCCTAAAATATTAGAAGTTGACAGTGTGGGAATTGTATTTTCCAGCTGAGGTCACTGACTTTAAGTGTTAGGCAAAGCTAGTGGCCATTGGATGGTGCTTTTCTGGAGATCCTCATTTAAGTAAAGGTGTATGTTTGTGACTGGGAAGACAAGGAGGAACGTTCATACTACTTGTCCTACCCACCTCTCTGTGTGATACTTTCATTTTTACAAGGTAGCAGTGTCAGGTGTGGAGAAGGCAATGGCACCCCCCTCCAGTACTCTTGCCTGGAAAATCCCATGGGTGGAGGAGCCTGGTGGGCTGCAGTCCATGGGGTCACTAAGAGTCGGACACGACTGAGCAACTTCCCTTTCACTTTTCACTTTCATGATTGGAGAAGGAAATGGCAACCCTCTCCAGTGTTCTTGCCTGGAGAATCCCGGGGACAGGGAAGCCTGGTGGGCTGCCGTCTATGGGGTCGCACAGAGTCAGACAAGACTGAAGCGACTTAGTAGCAGCAGCAGTGTCAGCTGTTTGATTGCCCAGTCCCATCTGCATCATGTAATTTTGAGCTGATTATTCTTGTTGGTGGATCTCTTTCTGGGACAGGTACCTCACATCTTCACACCCCAGTAGTGTTATTATCTTAGGCAAGACTCTTCCTTCTTCCTTTTCTGATCCTCATTAACAAATTCTCTACCCGTAACTTAAATAGTCATTCCTCCACATGTTCATTTTTCTGTATCTTTAATATGTGTGTGTTCACACACATGTGCATATAGTGTGTGTGTGGCTCACAGAACTAAGTGCTGTGTGCAATTTAACCTTTATCAGATTGTATGTATCTTCAGGGCTGGAATCGTGTTTTAACATTTTTCATGTTACACTTTCCTTGCCAGCAATGTGCTTCTCCATAGGAAGAGTCTATAACTAGTTACTGATTTGAAGGGAAGACACCTGAATAACCTCAAGTCCATTTTTATTGGGGGGCGGGGGGGAGTTGTCTTTCTGTTGGCGCCTGTGGTATATCCAGAAGAGACCAGGATTGGAGTTAGAATTGGAGGTGAGTTCCAAGCCTTCTACTTACTGAGTAAGCCTGAGGCAAGCCAGTTTTTTAAGTGCCTGGGACTAATGAGAAGTTCAAGACTGACTGTGGAGTAGAATGCTAGGCAAAAATTGCAAGATGGTATGGTTGAGATGGAGATCATGGATTTATATATTAATAATATACCATTATTAATATAATAAATATTTAATATAAATAATGTAGATATATAAGGTTTAATATAATAAACCACCGCCAGTATACTTAGGAGCTTGGATTTCTTTGTAGTGCAGCATTTCTCAGCCTTGTCAGTACTCACATCTTGAACCAGATAATTTGTGTGTAGGTGTCTCCTGTGCATTGTAGGATGTTACCAGCATCCCTGGCCTCTACCCACTAAATACCAGTAACACTTGCCCAGGTAAAATGGAAATGTCTCCAGCCATTACCAGATGTCCCTGGGGGTGGGGGTGTGGCAAAACTGTGATTGTTGAGAACCACTGCACTAAAACAGAGCCACTAAAACTGGGGTTAGTGATTGGCTTGTTTCACAGAAATACTACTATTTTTGAGTCAGTGAACTGTGCTTAGTAAAAGTTCTACCACTGTAGTAAACTATGAAGTTTAAAAAGTCAGTTTAAATTCTAGCCAGAGATAACCGTTTTTAACATTCAACACATATTTTTTAGACACACTGGAGGATTTAAAGTACTCTACAGATTTATGATATTGACCTTGTTCTTGTAATCTGTATAAGTGAAGTGAAAAGTGAAGTCGCTCAGTCGTGTCTGACTCTTTGTGACCCTATGGACTGTAGCCTACCAGGCTTATCAGTCCATGGGATTTTCCAGGCAAGAGTACTGGAGTGGGTTGCCATTTCCTTCTCCAGGGGATATTCCCGACCCAGGAATCAAACTTGGGTGTCTAATATTGTAGGCAGACACTTTACCCTCTGAGCCACCAGGGAAGCCCCCTAGAAAATACTGGAGTGGGTTGCCATGCCATCCTCCAGGGGAATCTTCCCAACCCAGGGATCGAAGCCAGGTCTCCTGTACTGCAGGCGGATTCTTTACCGTCTGAGCCACCAGGGAAGTCCTAACCTGTATAAGCCCCTCACTAATTGGCAGAAGAGGAGAATAGGGCAGTGGCAAGATTTTTGTTGGCTCTATAATTACAGTGGTTCCCAAATCAGTTTTTTTGTATGTAGGTTATTCTTACAGGTTCCACATTTAGACAAAATAAACTAGTTTAATAGGAAAGTGTTGATAATTCATGAGTTTTGCAAGTTAGTAATTATTGTTTATTAAGATTCTGTTTTATGTCACTATGTCAGAATGCATCACTGTCTTTTAAATAATTCTCCAAGGACTCTGGAAGCTAGTAGGTGGTACCACTACATGATAGATGAGGAATCTGAGACTCAGGAGTTTGACCTTCTCAAAGTCACCCAGAGCGTAAGTCGAAGAGTGATCCCTGCCCAAGTCTGTCTTGATTCCAGAGCCAGGCATCTTTCTCATATGTTCCTGTCATACCATTCACTAACTTTTTAGAAACAAGAGCATGTCATTCCTTTGTGTAAGGGGTGATTTAGATTGTGTATATTGGACAGCTGGCTTTGGAAGGACGCACACATACCTGAGCAGGAATTTTTATATTTCAGTTACTCTGCAAATAGGATAAGTGGTAGGCATGTAAGAATCAAACAGAGAATGGCACTGCAGAAGGTTTAGAAACATTGTTCTTAAATGTCATTCCCTTTTCTTCCCAGCAGAGGGCTGCGTGTATCAAGAACAATAGAGTCATAAAATTAGTTACCTTTATAAAAATGTTTACTAAGTTCCTTAATATTTAATATTCATTAGAACACATTTTACAGTTTGAGAAAAAAAGTAAATGGTCTTGAAAACAGATTTATGCCTATTAACATGAAAATCACAATAGAGAGGAACAGATTTAGGAAAATGGCATCTAACACTTAGGGCTTCCCACTAGCTCAGATGGTAAAGTGCCTACCCACTAGCTCAGATGGTAAAGTGCCTACTCACAATGGGGGAGACCTGGGTTCGATCCCTGGGTGGGGACAATCCCCAGGAGAAGGAAATGGCAACCCACTCCAGTACTCTTGCCTGGAAAATCCCATGGACAGAGGAGCCTAGTAGGCTACAGTCCATGGGGTCACAAAGAGTCGGACACAACTGAGCAACCTGACTTTCACTTTCATCTAACAGTTAATGCCCTCTGTGTATGTGTGTGTGTGTATGTGTGTGTGTGTGTTCAGGCGTGCACATACTCGTGTGTGCATGCATGCATGCTTAGTCATGTCTGACTCTTCACGACCCCATGGACTGTAGCCTGCCAGGCTCCTCTGTCCATGGAATTTCCCAGGCAAGAATACTGTGGTGGGTTGCCATTTCCTACTCCAGCGGATCTTCCCAACCCAGGGATCGAACCCGTGTCTCTTGAGTCTCCTGCATTGGCAGACAGGTTCTTTACCGCTAGCGCCACGCAGACAGTCTATAAAGGAGCTGCAATATAGTCTTAACATTAAAAACAGTGTTCAGTTGATTGTATTTTCCTACAAATGATTCTGGAGAGAGTAAATTGTTAGAACTGTAAAGCATTTTTAGATTTAAAAGACTGGGTTTTTTTTTCCTCTTTCTTACCATAGTTACAACATTTTGTCACCTGAATTAGCTTCTCACTGGTTGAGTGATGAGAGAATTGGGTGAAAGGCAGAATCTCAGTTCTAACTCAGATATCCTTTCTCACAAACAGAAACACTGTCAGTTGTTGCTGTGGAACTAGAACTAAGGGATTTCTTAAACGTCCTCCCAGAAGATGGCACTGCAGCGTTTTTCTTGCCGTATCTTCTTTACTGCAGTCGAAAGAAATCATTGACTTGAAAGTATCATTTGAAAGGTGCCACAATGGCACATGGCACTGAATCTTGAACAGCTGAATGCCATATAAAATATATATATAAAGGATTTTTATATTGAATATGTACATACACTGCAAATGTTTTCAGTCTGCTTGCAAAGTCGCTTCAGTCGTGTCTGACTCTGTGCGACCCCATAGACGGCAGCCCACCAGGCTCCACTGTCCCTGGGATTCTCCAGGCAAGAACACTGGAGTGGGTTGCCAATTCCTTCTCCTTCAGTCTACTTACCTCAGTGTTATTACTAATTTCATAATTTATGACCTGAGTCCATTTAATTGTCCAGAATGTTAAAAAGCTACAAGACATTGGAATTCCCTCAAAGAAAGCACATATTTTGAAAGATAGAGGCTGACTTTTATACCAAGAAACATCAGTTTACTGTTGTTGGAGCCACGACAGTCTTTTTCATCCCAGGAACATAAAACAGTTTGTAAGTGTGTTCAGAAGAATGTCCTCCCAAGTAGTCCAGATTTTTCCAGATTTTTCTACTGTGTCACTTTTAAAAACAGTAATTTTCCTTGAGAAAGATTTTATTGTTTTCCCACAGTAAAAGATATCAAAGTTTATTTTCTTGTTACTTTCAAAGCTCATGCTGAGTTTCTCTGAATCAAATGAAATAAAAGTTTACAAAGCTGACTTTCTTCTTGTCTGGCTACTTACATAATTTGTTGAATGCATGTCTTTCAGTCAAAGTTTTGTTTCCATTTTTTGTTGATGTGTACTCTTGCTCTTTTAGCTAGAGTGTATGTGAAAAATAAAGAAATATAAAGACCTGTGTCTTCTTTTTTTAGCCTCTTATTAGACAATTCTGAGTCCAAGTTCAGCTCACTGATTGTGTGCTTGACCTTAGTTAAGACTGGGCAAAAATGCTACTCACTTGGTGTTTCCACAACCATATTATAAAAACTTTTCTCATGATGGCAGTGTTTGTTTTTATCAGAATTTAATTTATAGATTATTTCTCAACTCTGTCTTTTTCCAGTTCCAGATTAACATCCTTTTGACTTCAAGGGTTCACAAAATTCAGATAGGGAACATTTTATTTTTAAATGTTTAAATAAATATTTTATTTTTAAGATATTTTAAATCTTTTAAAACTAAAATATTTTATTAAAAAAATGTTTAAAAAAAATAAAAATTTTAACAGCTTTGAAAGTGTTAGTTGTTCATTTGTGTCCAACTTTTGTGACTCCATGGACTGTAACCCGCCAGGTTCCTTTGTCCATGGAATTCTCCAGTCAAGAATGCTGGAGTGGGTAGCCATTCCCTTCTCCAGGGGTTCTTCCTGACCCAGGGATCGAACCCAACTCTTCTACATTGCAGGCATATTCTTTAACTTCTGAGCCACCGGGAAATTCCTTTAACAGCTTTATTTAGGTATAATTGATATATAATAGCTTCCCAGATGGCGCTAGTGGTAAAGAACCCACTTGCCAATGCAAGAGATGTAAGAGACACTGGTTCAATCCCTGGGTCGAGAAGATCCTCTGGAGAAGGAAATGGCAATCTACTCCAGTATTCTGGCCTGGGAAAACCCATGGACAGAGCAGCCTGATGGGCTACGGTCCACAGGGTCGCAAAGAGTTGGATACAACTAAAGCAACTTAGCATGCATGACATAAAATAAATGGTATATCTTAGAAGAGTATCCTATTGATTTTTTATGGCTGCTGTAACAAATCATCACAAGCTTAGTGGCTTAAAACAACACAGAATTATCTTACAGTTCTGTAGATTAGAAGTTCAATGTTGGTCTCACTGTTTTGAAATTTTTATTTTATTTTGTCTTGTTTGATTTTTTATTTTACTTCCTCTACATTGATGCCCCTTTGTCCACTGGTCCATTAGGAATGAAGTCAACAGTACATTAGAAGGATTGATAAGCCAAATTTTAGAAACATTTCATTGAATCTTATTTATTTTTATTGAAATCATTGAATCTTTAATAGTGATCCTTTAAGGACTGTCCAGGACAACATCTAGTCATAGATTTTTTTTGTAACACAGTTTTGTAAAGCCCTACCTAATGGTGGTATGAACCACCTATATTAATCAGTTATATTACCAGATGTATTGGAGTCAGTTGTGTCAAAATACAGTCTATTGATCTTTACATATGAAACAGTGTGACAGTTTTCTGCACAAATGTATGGCATGTGTATTTTCCGTCTTTTTTTTTTTTAATGCTTATAGCCATTCCAAAGTAAGCCTTCTATTCAACACTTTCACATACATTGTTACAAATCATTGTTTTTTCTTTTTTTTTCCACTTATCACCAATTTATTTCTTTCATCCAGACTTGGTCTCTATAGAAAAAGAAATTTTAAGACCATTATTAAAAATAGCATATATCATACAGTTAAAAAGATTAGCACATGGTGCTTTAAATGTATTCTAATTTTTAAAGGTTATGTTGTTTAGTTATTCTTGATTCATTTATATATGTTTAAAACACTCCTCTCATTCTGCTGCTGCTGCTAAGTGGCTTCAGTCATGTCGGACTCTATGCGACCCCATAGACGGCAGCCCACCAGGCTCCCCCGTCCCTGGGATTCCCCAGGCAAGAATACTGGAGTGGGTTGCCATTTCCTTCTCCAATGCATGAAAGTGAAAAGTGAAAGTGAAGTCGCTCAGTCGTGTCTGACTCCTAGCAACGCCATGGACTGCAGCCTACCAGGCTCCTCCATCCATGGGATTTTCCAGGCAAGAGTACTGGAGTGGGGTGCCATTGCCTTCTCCGCCTCTCATTCTAGTACTGCTTTATTTAAAGAAAAATTAACTTTCCTTCCCATAAGAACCTTATTAATTATAAAGGGAAAAATAGTCACTTTATAGTAGAGAAACCTGGCAGACATGTCCTTAATCAAATGCTCAAAATCAACACAACCAGGAAGTGAGCAAATCAGCATCTTGTCTCGATGTATGTGCTGAGAAAAAAACAATGAATAACCTGAATCTGATCATGAGGAAACCTTGTTTAGTCGCTGAGTCTTGCCTGACCCTTTGCGACCCCATGGACTGTAGCCCGCCCAGCTCCTCTGTCCATGGGATTCTCCAGGCGGGAAGACTGGAGTGGGTTGCCATTTCCTTCTCTAGGAGATCTTCCCAACCCAGGGATTGAACCTGCCTCTCCTGCATTGCGGGTGTATTCTCTACCACCAAGCCGTGTGGGAAGTCCAAGAATACCTTAGACAAACCAGAACTGAAGGACATTCTACAAAGTGACTGCCCTGTATTCTTTAAAAATGTCAAAGTGGTAAAAGACAAAGACCAAGGAACTGCTCTAGACCCAGGAGACAAGAAGACGTGTCCGCCAAACATAGCGCATGAATCGGAGTTTCTCTTTCTATGTGGAACATGGGTAGAAAAATTGATGAAACACGAAAAGGGTCCTGATTTTGGTAGGTATACTGTGTTTATAAGAACAGTCTTGTTCTCAGGAAATAGGAGTATATGTATTTACAGTATCTGTAGTCTTTGTGGTTAGGGAGATAGGAGAAAGGATGAGAAAATAGATGATGCTGGGCAAACTGCATCATTGGGGAATCTGGGTTAAAAATATACAGGGATTTTTTTTGTACTGCTCTTGCAACTTGTCTGTAAGTCTGACATGGTGTCCAAAAAAGTTAAAAATTCCTTTTTATTGAGTTAGTATGTGGTTAGATATTTGCCAAGCAGAGCACTGAACTGGATTTGGGCATCTACTAGAAGTGCAGAATATACACTCCCTGTGTATCAGGAACTTAAAGCTAAATAAGGTTTTCTCAGACAGCTTCAAGAGGTTATCTGGCTGTTGTGGCAGTGTCAGTTTAAACAAAGTACTGTTTGTATTTATTAGGGGAGGTCTTTATTATGTTTCCTCGGGTAGAGGAAATGAGGCATTACTTTAAGCATGACAGGATATCCACAGTTCTTTTCCAGTGATATTTTTTTCTTTGTGGAGGAAATTGTCTGTCTCCCTGTGCATATTATTGAAAAGTTTCACTATAACTTGATTTTCTCCCTTGTCTGTGTCATGGTAGGCTGAAATTCTCCTAAGATTTAGAATCAAGGTAGACTTGGCCAAAGCTTTATCAGACTTTCATTTAAAGATAATTCAGACTGACCAATGTGGCTCCCCATTTTTCTGTGAATCATTCAAACTATCTTTTTTGTTCATAATTGCTTCTTTCAGTCTTTGAAAAGCCGGATTTCTCTTTAATCTTTTTTTCCAACTCATGTTTTACCTTCACATTTGCTGTTTGTTCCACAGTTTTTAGCAGGACTTTTAAAACAGTTTCCCCTTTCTTAACCTAGCAAAGTCACCTTAATCAAAGTCACCTCCCTCGTCTCCTCCTGGGCTTATCCTACAAGAGGAATCTTTTCCTTGTCTCTGTTGTGTAGATTTAGCCTGTAGCAGCTTTCTCTGCATATCAGGCATTTGCATACTTGAATTTCCAGAATGCCTGCCTCCATATTCCTTCACTCTGGATTATTTCCCTAAACAGGGTGATACTTTCATGTGGTTTCCATGTGTGCTATTTTTCTTTAAACCTTCTAAAGAAAGGTTTTCTTTCTCATCTCTGACTCTGCCCTGTTCAGCAGTTACTGGCATTACATGCAGTGGTTGATGTTTTGTCTGAATCTTTGGTGTTCTGATGCTCTCAGTACCACACTTTGTAATCAAGGGTTTTAATGGAAGTAGTTTTTCATATTATGAGGTCTTTGTGTAGGAACAGGAACAGAAACCTTCATTTGTACCAGTGAGTAATCTTTCAGTGATTTTTAGTATTTGAAATATATATACTTCTATATTTTCTTTCATTTATGTGTTCCCTTTTATGCCAGTTTGATGGGGAAGTGCAAGGAGTTGTTTTCTCTACATCATTTCCCCTCATTGGATTTGCTGTTGCCAATTCCAACAGCTCTGTACTCGGAAGACTCAGGAAACACCAAAGCCTGCAACCATAAAGCAAGAATTTTCCTTTTTTCTAATCTCAACTTTTAAAATGGAAATATATTTAATTTACAATGTTGTGTTAATTTTAGGTGAGTAGCAAAATGATTCAGAGATATATATATATATATACGTATACATTTTTTTCAGATTCTTTTCCATTATAGGTTTTTGTATTAAGTACAGTATAGGACCTCTGCTATATAATAGGTTCTTGTGTACATATTTTGTATATAGTATTGTGTATATGTTAATCCAAAACTCCTAATTTATCTCCTGCCCCCTCACTTCCCCTTTGGTAGCCATAAATTTGTTTTCTATGTCTGTGGGTCTGTTTCTGTTTTTTAAGTTCATTTGTATCATTTTTTTATATTCCACACGTAAGTGATATGATATTTGTCTTTCTCTGACTGAATATGATTATCTCTAGGTCCATCCATGTTGCTTTAAATGAGATTACTTCTGTTTTATGGCTGAGTAATATTCCCGTGTGTGTGTGTGTGTGCGTGTGTGCGTGTGTGTGTGTGTGTGTGTGTGTGTATGTATATATACCACATCTTCTTTATCCATCCCCTGTCCATGGACATTTAGGTTGCTTCCATGTCTTGGCTATTGTAAACAGTGCTACAGTGAACACCGGGGTGCATGCAACTTTCTGGATCGTGGTTTTGTATGGATTTATGCCCAGGAGTGGAATTATAGGGTCATGTGGTAGCTCTATTTTTAGTTTTTCAAGGAACCTCCATACTGTTCTTCATAGCACCTGTACCAATTTACATTCCCATAAAAAATTGTAGGATAGTTCCTTTTTATCCACACCCTCTCCAGCATTTACTATTTGTGGATTTTTTTGATGATATCCATTCTGACCGGTATGAGGTGATGTCTCATTATAGTTTTGTTTTGCATTTCTCTAATAATAAGTGATATCGAGCATCTTTTCGTGTGCCTGTTGGCTGTCTGTATATCTTCTTTGGAGAAATGTCTATTTAGATCTTCTGCCCATTTTTTGGATTGGGTTGTTTGGTTTTTTGATATTAAGCTGTATAAACTGTTTGTATATTTTGGACATTAATCCCTTGTTGGTAGCAGGAATTTACTCTTTATGTAACACATTTCTTTGGTATTTAGTGTTTATCCATCAAAGGGCTATTTGTTTTTCTGTGATTTTATCGTGTGCATGTGCTTACATAGGAGGGAGTGTTCTTGCTGGGATGGGCAGAGCAGGGAATTTAGGTTTGTTTTTTTTTTCCTGGATCATTGCTATGGTCTAATAAATATTTGTGTATCTTCCCCCCACCCACTCATATGTTGAAAGCCTAATGCCCAAGGTGATAGTATTAGGTTAAGTCTTTGGGAAGTGTTTAGGTCATGAGGTTGGAGCCCTGGTGAATGGGAATAGTGCCCTTATAAAAGATGCCCGTGGAGAGCCAGCTTGTCCCTTCTGCCATTTGAAGATACAGTGAATCTTTAACCCAGAAAACGACCCTCACACAACTGTGTTGACACCCTGATCTCAGGTTAACAGACTCCAGAACAGTGAAAATCAATTTTTGTAACATGAACTTGGGCAAACTTGGGCAAACTCTGGGAGATGCTGAGGGACAGGGAGGTTTGCAGTGCTGCAGTCCATGGGATTGCAAAGTCAGACACAACTGGGCGACTGAACAACAATGTATAAGCTACCCAGTCTGGTATTTTGTTACAACAAAATGGACTGAGTTTTGTTACAACAAAACTCAGCCTAAATGGACTAAGACAGTCATTGTCAAACAATAATCAGTAATGCCTCCCCTCCCCACAGAAGCACAGAAAGACTCTGTTCTGCCTGATTGACTATTTGAAATTATATTTGTTATATGGGGTTGGTGGGGGGGTGGTTTTCCTGTACCAGGTACTACCTGGAAAAAAAAGTGAACGTTTTCTATTTAAAAAGACATTAAATTTTAAATGTGCCTTTTGTTAAATCACAACTACTCTCTTACACATATCGGTTTTAGGACTATGAATTACACTGCATCAAATTGGTGTCAATTTGTATTACTCAAGAAACTATTGGTGCTGTATCAGTACCAGCTATCAGAAGATAAGCAGTGTCCCACACCATTTAACAGTAGGAAAAAAAAAAAAGAGAGAATCCTACTTGGAGGTAGAGAAAGAAGAAATCAGGGTAGCAAATTCACGAATGCTTCATTTGGGGGCAAGTATATAGACAAAATTGTGCATCTTAATTATACTCATGATATATGCCTTCTAGAATCACTAAAAGAATATTCACCTTCGTTTGGTAGAACAGTGTAAGTAGTCTCCATTCCGGCATGAATGTGGTCAGTCACATGGCAGTGGAGTAACCAGATTCCAGGTGTTTTTGGAGTCATTTCTAAGGTTTGGTATGTCCCAGGGAAGAGGTCGAATACATCAGAAGTATAAATGCCCCTGTGCTTAATTAGAAAAATGACCAATATTGTATATAATGTTTATTATATGAGAGAGTTCATTCAAATAATCTTTCATTGGCTATCTCAGGGATATTAGAAAAATGACTAAATCCATTAAAAAAAGAAAGAGACCCTACGTATTTCTGTGTGTAATACAAAGATAAGTGATCTTTGCTAAACCCTTGGCACTATGGACCAATAAATGGATGTGAAGGGAAGATGTGATAAAAGTGAATTCAGCAGTCAGTAACACCTGGCTGTTCTGTCTTTTTATCAGAGCACTGGAGTTACACAAGGGAATTTAGCTATGACCTCATTTCAGTCTTAATATCACTCTTGCTAAACCTATCCTAGACGAGCTGTCTGTGAAACTTTAAGACTGGTGGGTAGTGAGGGGAGTAGGAAAGGAGGCCAGTGGAGAAGCCAAGACTGGGAGCAGTTCAGGTAGAGTCTTGACAGAGTACTTGGGATTTCTACAGGGATGGAATTGAAAGTCTGCTAAGGAATAAAACAAAAAGTGGTAATAAAATGGTTCTGTACTGTGCTTTGTGGTAGCTTCTGAATTTTCTACATTAACTCAAAGGTAAGACAAAGCGTTTCCAAAAGGATTGTATATTCCTGCTGAAACCAGCACTGGGTGAGAAGTCAAAGTAGGATTGAGACCTGGGAACCAATCAATTATTTGACACCAAACTGCTGATCTTGTTCATTTCAGGCTATTTACAATCCAGAACTTAGAACAGGCAAAGGTTATAATAAGTTGTTTCTACTCTCTAATCCATCATTACGTGAACATTCCTACCCGCTCTGCTAATGATTCTTTTCAAATACCTTGTCCATAAATATGTGAGCAGAACTCCCAAGAAAAGCCAGTAAAAACTAAATCCAAGGGAAAGCCCAAGGTGTAACAAAGGTTGGGAATGCCAATTGAAATAGCTGTGTGCCACACTCTTTGAAAATAATTTGTAACTTTTCTGAAGTCTGAGGAGATATGTCCTTCATTTGCATTAAAGCACTTTCAAATGGAATAATGACTGTGGTTGGCCCTTACCTGGTATTGGAAGCTGTGGCCATGGAAATGTACCGAGTGCAAGTCTACTTCATTGCCCATTCCCATCAGATACCAGTTGACTTCATCTCCCACATGCATCGTGAGGCCTTGCAGGTTCCCAAACATCCTTCCATTAATAGCTGGGGAAAACATACACATTTTTATTGCCTTCCAAGATACTTTAAACCAACAGCTATTTCACAGAAAAGAGGTTTTTAAGGTTAATGTGCTGTGCTAAGTTGCTTCAGTCATGTCCTACTCTTTGCAACCCTATGGACCATAGCCTGCCAGGCTCCTCAGTGATGGGATTCTCCAGGCGGGAACACTGAAGTCGGTTGCCATGTCCTCCTCCAGGGGATCTCATGACCCAGGGATCAAACCCAAATCTCTTAGGTCTTCTACATTGGCTGGCAGATTCTTTACCACTAGTGCCACCTGGGAAGCCCCATTAGGTTAATATATGGGATCTTTTTGAGGTACTAGAACTTATTTCACTACAGAAAAGGGAAATGGGTACTTTAAGGTCAACATCACACTGCTTTTCTAGTCACTTAGCGCCAAAAGTCTTCTTAAGTTTATGAGTTTAAGAAGGAATGAGACTTTGGAATTGGGAGCGAAGTTGATTGATGATTTTGAATATAGCCCCCTTTTTGCTTTGAATAGAATTCTTTCACATGCAACTGTGGCAGAAGTGGTTTATTATAAAATAAAACAAATGAATAGTTTCCCAAGTAATTTTATTTGAAAGAAGAAGAGCGAAAAAATAGGTTTTAGGATAATATACCATACCATGCATTTTATTGCTTTCCATGAATTCCTCATTGGCTTTGTCTACTTTCTCAGGGTGATCAGAGTATGTTTTGATGTTGTCATCTAAGTACCAAGATTCATTCTCATCAAAAACAAGAAACAGAAGGGAAAATTCCAGTTTCTTTATGGGATTGGATACTTTTAAGTAGTGCTTCCGACAAACAATCAGTGGGCCAATTAATCCACTAAAGAGATCCTGAAACCAAGCAAAAACTTAGTCATCTTTGTGACACAGGTTGGGATTTCAGAGAACTGGGACCTTATTCCCCATGACCTCAGGATTTTAAGTAGCACTTAAAGTAAGTACTACTTAAAGTAGTAAGTCTACTACTTAAGGCAGAGACTGATATAACTAGTAGACTTTGCCCAATGTGTTTCAGTCAAGTCAGTAACTTTCCACTTGGAGTAAATTGGAACAAGGGTGAGTCATAGGTACGTTGTGTGGTTGATGGTGCAAGTAACAGAAATGTGTTGCAAAGGCCAAATATTGGCTCAAGTAATGAGCAGCAGTTGAACACAACCCCAAATAAATAGTGCTGGTTTGCCTATTCCATAACCTAGGCACTATGCCAGCCATTAAAAACCAGCAGGAAACAAATCCCCTGCCTTCAGGAACTCAATCTAGTAGGGAAAATAGATGAATAGAAGAAATGGCCCACTTTCTGCAATGGAGGTACATAAAGTGATAATGAACGTGGGGAAGATTGTAATGGACTTAAACTACGAGAAGTTTGATTTGACTGGGCTTCAGTAATGCAGATTTGATCTTAAATGGCCTTTGAGCTGTACTATGTTTGGCATTTTAGATTTTGTCTTGTGGGTCATAAGTAGCCACTGAAAAATTGAACATGGAGTGGCAGTATATTTGCATTTTAAACCAGTGATCCTAGTGGTGGAGTGAAGGAAGGCTTGGATGGGGAAAAGACTGGAGACCAGGAGGCCAGTGCAGTAGTTGAGGAAAATTAATAGCACCTGATCTGTGCAGATAAGAAGGAATGGACAGAGCTCTGTGTTGGTGAGCCAAGCGTAAGAATTAGATATTCTATATCCAAGGTTCTAGCTTGAACAAATGACTAGGTTTGTTTCTTGTGCTATTTATCACAACTGGGAATAAAGGAAGAAAGAGCTAGAGGAAGACCTCAAGTTCTGTTGTAGAGTTCCTGAGTTTCTGTGCCTGTGGAACATGCTGGTAGAGATGTTCATAGGCAGGTATATAGACAGGTCTGGAACTCAGAAGAGAGATTTGGACTAGAGGCTTAATTCAGCAAAAGAGTCTTGGTACATGTTCTGATTTTTAGTTGTTGAGGGCTTTTTGGCTTCGAAATATTTAATCAAACAGCAGCTCTAGCTGTGCTGTGATTGACTGTTGACATCAGCACTTTTATTACCATGTAATAATAGAACTCTGAAATCATACCTCAGTTCTTTGAGTTTAATGTATTTTCTTATCAAAAGGGAAATGATACTGTATTAATATTTAATTCTGTGGTATCCTTAATCACAGTTATAAGGTTGATACATTTATAACTGTAAATGTACAACCTTAAACCATAAAAAAGAAAAGCCAAAATGAATTGCAGAACAGCTTACTTTGCTGTGATTTTTAACATAGAACTGGACCACAGGAAAACCCTAACCTCATCTTCCTTCAATTGTGTGTCTATTTTGGGAGTCTGCACAAAACACAAATGATTTAAAGTTTACCTTAACTCGATCCACAGTTGAATAGTAAACCCATGGAATACAAGGAGAATCACCCATTCCAGCTCCAGATCTTTCTGGGATTTTCCATATGTAAGTGCGAGTTTCACCTAAATTAATCAAGTGTTAATGTATCTGGTTACATTTGATATGTGCTTGATATATGTATTTCAAATTGTTAGCAAAGCCTTGAAAAACAGTGACCCAGAAACTGGAAATGTCACAAAGTAATTCATTTTAAAAAAGTAGCAGTATTCAAAGTTGTTTATAAGAATTTAGTTTTACTATAAGGACACATAATGACCTTCATTATTTCAAAGATGATGAAAGTCAGGAGCACACAAGATATTTGTCCTAAGATATAAAGCTGCTGCTGCTGCTAAGTTGCTTCAGTCATGTCCGACTCTGTGCGACCCCAGAGACGGCAGCCCACCAGGCTCCCCCATCCCTGGGATTCTCCAGGCAAGAACACGAATAGCAAAAAGTACAACTTAGATCACAGGCATCCCAGTGCCAAGACCTGTGACTCTCTGTTACTATTTATGGCTTCTCAGAAAATAGGCAGGAGTTTCAATATCTCCAATGATGAGAAGAATATTAAAAACGAAATTGTTATACCTCTGACCTAAAGGATAATGAAACTAACAATTAAAAAATAATTCTTTCGAAATAAATTCTGTCTGAATTTGAAAAATAAAGAATTTAGTTTTAAAAACACCTGTAAGACACACTTTAATATCTTCTTTGTTGGTTGTGAATTAACTACCCATGACACAGAAGCCACATCACAAAGCTAGGAGATGAGAATTTCAATATCAAAATTTGCAAAAACTTTGCAACAGAACTTTCCTTCACTTGGAGTCTGTTTTTAAAATTTATTTATTTTCTTATTGAAGGATAATTGCTTTACAGAATTTTGCTGCTTTCTGTCAAACCTCAACATGAATCAGCCATAGGTATACATATATCCCCTCCCTTTTGAAACTCCCTCCCATCTCCCTCCCCATCCCACCCCTCTAGGTTGATATAGAGCCCCTGTTTGAGTTTCCTGAGCCATACAGCAAATTCCCCCATTGGCTCTCTATTTTACGTATGTAAAATTTCAATGTTACTCTGTTTTTCTCTTCAGCTCTCAAATAAGAGTGCTAACCTCTTCCCTACCATCTTCTCTGTATCTGTGTTTCTGGACTGCCCTTGTGTAATTCCTACAGTTTCACCACCACCTGCCTTTTCTCTTTTATCACCATTATCCTCAGTGATTTCACAGTTTCTGGCAAGGAGTCATCAGACCTCTTGATCTCATGGTCGCTGACCTGTCAGTGACCTCTCTTGTCTGCCCCCTTCTGTCATACCATACACTGTTCCGTTCCAACTGTGTCACACGCAGGACATGACCACACCCTGGACCTTCACACTCTGAACCTTCACACTCTGAAGACAGCCAGTTGCTCCACCCTCCTATCTTACCAACATCTTTACCTGCTTCCATTTGCCCTGGGCCCCTCTCCAACCCGATCCTTGCTGCCAGTCACCGCAGGGCTTCCTGCACAGCTGCTCACAAGACCCTGACTTGCAGCCATGGCCACTTACTGTCCACTCTATTTATGCAGATCTCACCATTATATATTCCTGCTGTCAGAGCTTAATTAACTGGAATCTGACAAACCTTCACTAGGGAATCACGCAGGACGTGAGGGATAATGTCAGAGGATATGGCAGACTTTTTTTCCTTTTTAGTCAAGTCTTCCATTTTACCCGCTCCTGCGTCCTCACCCTTTTATAAGCAGAAAATTTCACTGGGAATATAAAGCATAGATTCATCACCTGAACATATTGTCTTTTCATTAAACTCCTATTCTCATAAGCCAAAAAAATAGCATTTTCTTCTCTTCTTCCTTCCCTGCCCCAACCTGCTCTGCCATAAATGGTCAATGCCCAAACCTTGGGCTTTCCTGGACTCCACCTTTCCTAACATTCCTTAATGACCACTCTTTCAGCAGGTCCTTTTAACACCACCTTTAAAATATTGGATTAGCCAGGCATTCTGTAAGATATTACAGAAAAACCTGAATGAAATTTTTGGCCAACCTGATAGACCCCAAATACAACTAACCACTTCAACTGCTTCTACCTGGGTCCAAATCTTATTCATTTTTTACCCAAATTATTGAGATGGTCCCCTAACCAACCCTTGATTTCTACCCTTATCCCCTATAGACACTTATTCACATACCAGCCAGACCAGTCCTTTAAAAACTATTCATCAGATCATCACTCTTCAACCTAAACCCTCACATGGGATTTCAGAATGAAATACAACATTGTAACCGTGGCCTCTGAGGTCCCCTTCCCTCCTCCTACACCTGGCTCCCTGCCCTGCCTGGATCCCATCTCGTCACATTCTGCCCCTGTTTACTCTGCCCTGGCCTCTGGCCTCCATGCAAGAGAAGTGGCCTCCACAATTCTACTTCCATCTCAAGACCTAGAATGCTCTCCATCTCCAGCTCCCTGTGACTCATTACTTCTCATCGTTTATGTGTCTTTACCAGTGACTCCTCAAGGAAGACCTCTTGACCAACCCCCTGCCCCCCCCACCCTAAAATAGCACCCTTGTTATTTACTCTCTCTCATCCATCTTAATCTTTTTCATAGCCCTTTCTATGACTTGATATTATATTTACTTGCTGCTTATCTTGGAAGAATATGAGGATCATGTGGGCAGAGCTTTTTATTTCTATTTCCTTGTATTGACAAGACCAACTCTATAGAGTATTTTTTCTCACTTGATAAATATGAGAACTGCTAAGTTACTGAGAAATGGTCCTTTCCTTGAAGCCAACTTTCCAATGAATAGAAGAAAGTTATAGTTCTTATTAAAGAAAATGCATATTTATATATTTAATCGATTGCAGTTTTTAACCCTGAATTAAAGAGATATTTAGTAAGCCAGATATTGGACTAGGATTTAAAGTTCCAAATGGCAGCCTCTGCCCTTAGGACCCTGTCTTTGGACAGAGGCATGGAAACAGTCAGCCACGTGGTAGGTGCTGTCCAGGATGTATTCTAGCTGAGCCTGTGGAGATGATCTCTGCTGATGCAACCTTGAGTATGTGTTCAGAACCATCAGATTCTTTTCCTTACAATTCTGTGGTTTTTAAACTTTTGGTATGTGCATACATTCACACAGATGCAACCGCCTTTGTGCCCTCTTAGCCACCTCCTTCACTCCCTCAAGACGAACTCATATGGATAGCAGTTGTGTGTGGAAAGCTGTAAAGTCTATTAAAACATATCCCTCCCCCCACCATGAATACCTGGTGCAGCGGGAGTCACTGTAGAACTCTCTGTTTTCACCCCATGGGCATGGATTGAATAGGGCCTTGTGGCCATGTTTTTAAAGATGATATTAACTTTGTCTCCAACATCCGCATGAAGTTGTGGACCTGGGAAAAGTGAAAAGAAGACTGGCTTATATACCCATCAGATTGGAAGCTCTAACTCAGGTAACTTTTTTTAAGTCATTAAGGGTGTTGTTTTTGTTTTTCCCCTCTGGCTTCATGCAGTAGTACTCTTGGATTGATACCTGGTCCCCAACGACTTAGGATGAAAACACTAGTTATGGCTGTCTCTAAAGATAGAGACTATGGGTATATCTCTAATCAAGAGTCCTAGGGGAGGTTTTAGCCTGAAATTTCCTGCAGGATAGTGGCCTAATCATAGCCATCAGCTGTGACCCTACCCTGGCCGGGAGTCATTTCTCATCAGAACTTCTAGACCTTCCTATGAATTAAGGACAGTACTGCCTTTGAAAGGATGGGTGGGGTATCCATTCCATTCCTGTCTTCCAGCCAATTTTAGCTTCTCTCCTGACAAAAAATTTCTGTGACCCAACAACAATGCCACTCTTGCTTGGATGTCTTACTCCCGGGACTGAAGATAAGAAAGCCCAGGGAATTCTGTTAGTGTAAAAACACAGTGGGCTTGGGAGCAGCATCCCCTGCACTTAACAGTTTTCAAGAATATTCCCAAGACCAGTGTCGGAGAAGTTCTTAGACATTCGGTCTTAAAGTGATTTCTGAAAAATTGAAGGCAACTTTCCCCTGGCTGTGTGCAACATAACACTTTTTTCCTTTTCCTTATTTCCTTGTTTATATGTATATTTCTTCTTGAGGTTAATCATTTACTTCTTAAAAGTAAATAGCTATGATTTATTTTTAGTGGACTAGAAAACTGGAGAATTTGGTTAAGAATCTCGGTACAAAGTGATCTCTAGCAATTTCATCAAAACTATAGGCATCCATTTGATAAACACCAAATATATATAATTTTATTAGTAAATGGGATATAATGCCATTGTTTCTGATAGAAATAAGTAATATTTTCTTATGCGATATTTTTAGTAAATATAGGCTTCTCATTGTATTAAGTAGCTTCTATTTTTTATTTTTACAAATGAATGAATAAAAAATTCATTTTATGAATAACATTAATATATGAACTAAGAACATTAAGCCCATAGACATGGACTGACTCACCACACAGAGCACCATATCACCAACCCACACCTGATAAATTGGAGCTGGGACAGTACCTAGAATTCCCAGGTGTTCTTCTTCACCCTTTCTCTCCACAGGAACTTGAAATGTGCTGTCAGTGAATTGCCGATACACAACTTTCTTGTACTTGGAGCCTATGTAAAATTCTTCCTTATCTAAAAATGCATTTGAAAGACTAAACACACACACACACACACACAATTAAGGTTAGTATTTGTCTTAATAAAAGTGAAAGTTGAGTTTTAAATTTTGAATAAAAATAATTTTCATTATGCTAGTTTTTAATATCACTGTCCCATTTGAACAAGAAAGAATAAGACTAACAATAAACAAGTGTCTCCAATAAAACGCAGTAGTAAAATTTAAATTTAAAAAAAGCCCCACAATAAACAGGTGTGGTAGAAAGTCTAGCTAGTCTTTACACCTAGCTAGGAGTGGAACCCTAGGAGTCCTGGCCCTGACTGTCACCAGCTAAAATGACCTCCAGCTACTCATTGCCTGTTGGAGCCTCCATTTCTTCACCTCTAAAATGAGCTATTTGGTGAGACTGTCTCTAAGGTTACTTTATGGCTCTGAAATGTTATGAGTCCAGATTTCATCAGTGAAGTGTTCTCTGGTTCCTGTAGTATTTTTAGGCTATAGGAACTGAGTAGCCCTTTTATCCAGCCATTCCCTTTGTCTAAAGCTTTCACTGACTCCTAACGACTCTGTATATTTTGACAGTTCTACCTTAATCACTGAAATGGCTATCTACTCCCTTACATCACAAATCGTACTCATAGGACTTCTCTGGTGGTCCAGTGGCTAAGACTCCATGCTTCCAATGTAGGGGGCCCAGGTTCAATCCCTGTCCAGGGAACTAGATCCCATATGCCACAACTGAAAGATCTTGCATGCCGCAACTAAGACCCAGGGCAGCCAAATAAAAACAAAGAACAAAAGTCCCCCAAGAAATCATACTTCTCATGGCAGTCAAACTGACCAGCTAGGCATCATTTAGCTACAAGTTACCGGTCATGTTGTACATCTCAGCTCTGAACACATTCCACCCCAGTCTCTCAAATCATATCCCCCAAGGGTTAGTGCCTGATGAGATGGTAAAGGGGAGAGTACTTGGCAAAGTATAGAAGAGCTACCTGTAGAAGTGTCAGGCGATGTGTCTCTAAATGTATTGTTTCTGAAGCTCCAATAACCACCCTTTATTTACGCTTATTCACTGAACTCACTTTTACATTTCCATAGTGTACATGTTATTGGTAGTTTTGAACCATATTTTCCTGTAAGTTCTGGTAGGGCAGAGACCATATCCGCTCTAGTGCCCTCAAGAATTTAAAATATGCTTCCATACATAATAGTTTCCAAAATGTGAAGTAACATTACTAGACTCAGAATGAAATCTTTGGAAGAAACATAAGCAACAAATCAAAAGGTTAGTAAAAGAAAATTATTTTAGCTCTGAATGTAGGCATTGATTTTGGTTTAAGTTTGAAAACAATGACAGGAGTATGCAGGTATGAGAAGACAGTCTAACAGAAAAGAGAGTAAGATGAGTGACTACAAAGAATCAAAGGAGATCAATGGAAATTTTTCTGAGAGATAGTTGGAAGAAGCAGAAATGATCGAGAAAGCATTTTGTTGTTGTTTTGTTGTTATTGTGCAATGCAATTGTTCACTGCTTCTTAACTTAGCATAATTCTTACTTCTCTGAAAGAAAAAGCTAAAAAATAATTGGGAGTCAGAGTCTAGAGAATTACTTTTGTTCCTGTAAATGATGTAGCTCCTTTTCCCATTTCCTACTTGGGGAATAATCCCATTCCACTTCCACCGCTGCGATGTAGTAGGTCCTTTCTCCCAGGTAGAGGTATAAATCCTCAGACCTCTGCCCGCACTGGCTCACAGTGTATTTTTGTTTCATGCCACCTGTGTAGTGATCAGTTGTGAGGCATTCCACGTCAAAAGTCCCTGGAATGGTAAATAAAAAGGCGGGTCACCTCCTGTGAGTATTTTTGACCACTATCCCTCATCTGTCATCAGCTCCTTCCCCTGCCCTATTTTTCTTCATAGTACTTATAACCACTTGATACATATATATGTGCTTGTGTGTATGTTAATATACTTGCGTATTGTCTGTCTCCCTGCATTAGAATTTCAGCTGCATGAAAGCAGACACCTTTATCTCTTTTGTTAATTGTTGTATTTACATTTGTCTAATAAAGGAAAAGGTGACATAGGGCCTGTCTTGCATTTTAGTGGCATTTGATGAGCCAAATAAAGCCTGAGGCAAGTTAGCATATTTTCATGTTTGGATAAAATTCTATTTTGTTTTAGTTTTTAATTTTATTCATTCAGAGTCCGTATCTCTGAATTTGCATGTCTATAGTTCCAGTATAGGATATTCAATTGTAGGCGACTAATAAGCCAACACTTCATCTAGGATTGGGAATGGCTTCCTAGGTGGTGCAGTGGTGGCCTTTCCTCTCCAGTGCAGAAGAGGTAGGTTTGATCCCTGAGTTGGGAAGATTCCCTGAAGAAGGAAATGGTGACCCACTCCAATATTCTTGCCTGTGAAATCCCATGGACAGAGGAGCCTTACAGGCTACAGTCCATGGGGTTGCAAAGAGCTGGACACGACAGCACACACACACACGTAGGATACAGAGACATGACACAAAGAGCCTTTATGGGAGACATTTGTTTTCTAGTCTGATTTGCCAGCTATCTTTAAAGGTACATAATTGAAAAGGAGACCATCTTGAGGGTTTGCCTAGGTGGAAATGGGCTTCCCAGGTGTTGCTAGTGGTAAAGAACCTGCCTGCCAATGCAGGTTAGACATAAGATACACCGGTTCGACCCCTGGGTGGGGAAGATCCCCTGAAGAAGGGAATGTCTATCCACTCCCCATTCTTGCCTGGAGAATCCCATGGACAGAGGAGCCTGATGGGCTCCAGCTCTTGGGGTCGCAGAGTCAGATGCGACTGAGTGACAGCACCAATGGGAGAAACCTCAGTCCACTCTTCTCAGTCCCTTCTCGCCCCACCACAGAAACAGAAAATGGACCTACCTGGCAAATACTACAGTAACCAAGGAAAGAAAGGTAGTTAGGAGGCTTGGGGAAGGGATGAGCTAGCACCCAACACAGCATTTTGAACCAAAACCACACAAGTAGACCCAACAGAAATTTGCCTTGATGTTAAAGGAATTCACCTGCAGTATCTGGCTGCATGAAGAGACTCAAACTTGTTTGAGGGAAGAGGTTTGCTGTGTCTCTCCTTTCTCCTCTTGACAGGTAAGTGTTTCCTGAGAAGTATATCCCATGTATATCGACCTCATTTCCAGCACTGAATAAGTACCACATGACCGAATCTCCTTGGCACATGCTGAGACCAGGCTGATTCCCATACATGAATCCATTCATGGCTATAAAAGTTGGAAAATGATATTTTGAAACTGGTTAAATCATATGCCCTACTTCATGACAACCTGTCAGACTTTTCAGAGCCAACTGGGTTTATTTAATTTTTGAAAGACCCATTTGTGCCTGCCCACCCCTTTACATGTCAACAATGTCTCTAAAACTTCTTGCTGAACTCAACACTTCCAGGCAAGCCCTGGGTGGAAGACATAGAGCTGAATGCATGGTTCTTCTTCCTTTTTTAAATATGTATTTGGCTGTGTAGGGTCTTAGTTACAGACTGTTCAATGTGTCATGCAGGATCTTTCGACGCAGCGCACAGACTCTCCGGTTGTGGCGCATGGGCTGTCTAGTTGAGGTGCACGGGCTCAGCAGTTGTAGTGCCAGGGTTTAGTTGCTCTGCAGCATGTGGGATCTTAGTTTTGCAATCAGGCATAGAACCCATGTCCTCTGCATTGCGAGGAGGATTCTTAACCACTGGACTACCAGGGAAGTCTTATGAATGCTGGGTTCTTAAATTTCTGGGCCCTGGGAATCTCACTGTTCTCAGTGAGTCATTTCTCAGTTCTCCCAAGGGCCATATCTGTGAGCACCCAAATGGATGATGAATAACAGTTCTTCCTAGGTGCTGTAGACTGCGAATGTGTTTGTTGCCCTAGATGGAAAATTCTCTGATTCATCTTGAATAACAGGGAAGAGTATGTGCAGGAAGTTCCTTCTCATTGCTGTTTTTAATAGATAATATTCTTGACTCCTCCGAAATGCAAAATAAAGATTGATATGGGTAGTGTGACTATTATCAATCCAATCTGGAAAACAATGTCAGTTTGTATTGGGCTTCCCAGGTGGCACAGTGGTAAAGAATCCACCTACCAGTGCAGATGTAGGAGACATAGATTCAGTCCCTGGGTTAGGAAGATCTCCTGGAGGAGGAAATGGCAACCCACACCAGTATTGTTGCCTGGGAAATCCCATGGACAGAGGAGCCTGGCTGGCTACAGTCCATGGGGTCACAAAGAGTCAGACATGGCTTACCATAAAAAGAAGTTCAAAGAGGAGGAGTTCAGTTTGTAATACAAATTTACTTTTTTTTTCTTCTAGTTACAATGATTTTCACATGTTGTGCATTAGTGGTGTGGACATTTTGAACAATTAGTTCACTATCTCTAAACTCTAACTGCATTTTAGAATTATACTAGGAACTAAAAAGTAAATCCGATGCTGTTTCACTGAAGTAAAAAATCTCTGTCGATTGTGTTGAGCATTTAAAAAACAGTTTTAATAGTTTTTTTTTTTTTTAACTCTCAGGGGATTCTTATGGGTAGTCAAAGATGAGAATCATGTAAGTTTATTCAGAGTAGAAACCATAAAAGAAGCCTGCCTTTATTAAGCCACAGGTAAGAAAAGTATCTAATCCAGTAACTCTCAAATTTAAGCATACATCAGAATAACAGAGAGGATTTGTTAAACACAGGTTTCAAGCCCTACACCTAAAGTTTCTGATTCAGTAGGTTGGGGTTGGAGTCCAAGAATCTGCATTTCTAACAAGTCCTGGGTGATGCTGAAACAGCTGACCTAGAGACTACATTTTAAGGACTATGAATCTTATTGGAAGAAAAGTTATGATCAACCTAGACAGCACATTAAAAAGCAGAGACATTACTTTGCCAACAAAGGTCCATATAGTCAAAGCTGTGGTTTTTCCAGTAGTCAGGAATAGATGTGAGAGTTGGACTGTAAAGAAAGCTGAGTGCCAAAGAATTGATGCTTTTGAACTGTGGTGTTGGAGAAGACTTGAGAGTCCCTTGGACTGCAAGGAGATCCAACTAGTTCATCATAAAGGAAATCAGTCCTGGGTGTTCATTGGAAGGACTGATGCTGAAGCTGAAACTCCAACACTTTGGCCACCTGATGCGAAGAACTGACTCATTTGAAAAGACCCTGATGCTGCGAAAAACTGAAGGCAGGAGGAGAAGGGGGCGACAGAGGATGAGATGGTTGGATGGCATCACTGACTCAATGGACATGAGTTTGGGTAAACTCTGGGAGTTAGTGATGAACAGAGAGGCCTCACACACTGCAGTCCATGGAGTTGCAAAGAGTCAGACATGACTGAGTGACTGAACTGAATTGATCTAATTGGCATATATTATATGTTTTGTTATTCTGAGTTAAGTGAAACTAAGATTCAGTTTACTGATATGTCAAATAATTAACAATATTACCCTTAGAGCACTATGGTATTTAATCATTTATTAAAACAATCTGTGGGAAAGCTATTAGTATTTTAGCTTAATCAAAAGCATTACATGTGCAGTGCTGAAATAGCTTGATATTGGTGGATGATGCAGTACTTACAGTGCATCTTATTAGATTCCTGAAAATCTTCATTTTCCTTATCCACCTGATCGGGTGCTGTTGTAAACATTTTAATATTATCATCCAGGAGTAAACTCTCATTCTCATCAAACACTGTAGGAAACAAATAGAACTCCTTGTCTACATTTTTCTGAAAATCAAAATAAGAACAATGAGATGAAGACAGAATGAGTAAAGCAGAAACACTTCCATATGCACAGTACTATTTATGCATAAACCTGCTAAAAGAAGGACAAGAGCTGAAGTTTCTATTCCACTTTGTAAATGGAACTCACAAAATACTCCTGTTCACCACCAGAGGTTTTTAATTTGTATTGGAGTATAGTTGCTTTACAATGTTGTGTTAGTTTCTGCTGAACAGCAAAGTAAACAAGTCATACATATACATATATCACCCCCCTTTTTGTTAGTTCCTTCCCATTTAAGTCACCACAGAGCATTGAATAGAGTTCCGTGTGCTATATAGTAAGTTCTCATTGGTTATCTATTTTATACATAGTAATGTGTATATGTCAATCCCTGTCTCCCAATTCATCCCATCTCCCTTCCCTGCTTTGATGTCCGTACATCTGTGTCTTTATTTCTTCTTTTCAAATAGTGGAAATGTTCACCACTATAAAAGGGAAAGCTTACTCAGATTCAAAAATTTTACTGAAAGCAAGACAAAATTAGTAATATAGACCTATACCTAAAAATATCCTGCTACAATTTTTGGATTTCAGAGATAGACAAATTTCTAGAATAATCCATTTTAAAAGTTATGAACATCAGACTTCTCTAGAACAATAAATGTCAGAGTAAGATGGAGTACCAACTACTGTTTTGAGAGGGAAAGATTATGATAGAAAAATTTGACACCAAGCAAAGCACAACAAAGTGACATTTTCAGATGTGTCAGGATTCCAGAAGGGAGCTGCTATAATCTCTTACATGCTGACCTACTGAGAAAACTTCTCTTTAGTTTCTTCAGAGAAGAAAACTTCTCTGAAAACAGAGAAAATTTACAAGTCATATTTCCTAATTATAAGGCAATAAAACTGAAAATTACTCATAAAAGGACAAAAAGTTAAAAAAGTAAAAGACCATATTTGGTTCAAGTAACTTAGATCAGAGAAAAATAAAAATGAATTTCTAAGAATTTAATAAGTAATATCTATGAGAATACTATAAGTCACAATGTATGGAATATAATTAAACATAAACTGAGAGTCTGAAATGTTTTATTTTAAGCAAAACCAAATTAAAATGTATGTTTTTTTGATGCTTTAAGGTGTGGTAATTGTATTGAATGCATTTTCAAAGGAATCTTTCTCTTTTAAAGATTTATATTGCAATATTTATTTTAGAGATAAATACAATGGTTAGATTAAGTATTTCTATTTCTAGATCAGAAGGTTATTTTCTCATTTCTAAAAAATATTTATGGATGTGTGAGCAGTGTTATTTCTTACATGTTATACAAATAATTGAAGCTTAATTAGCAGTATAAGTAAATAGTAATATGCCAGTCTCCTTCAGACAAATATAAAAAATATTTAAAGCAATATTTTCCTCAGTGAATGTTAACTGACTTATTGTCATTAATAGGTGATTTTTTTAAATGTGTGTGTTGAATTGTATCATAAAAGACTTTGGATTCCAAGGAAAATCTTGTTTCCAACTCATTTTGAAGCAATCCTGTTAGTCAGAGAGTCTCCACACAATACAGATATAAGCCTAAGAAAAAAACTGTAACAAGTATTATGTGTGGAACTTGGGCTTCCCTGGAGGCTCACTGGTAAAGAATCTGCTGCCAATGCAGGAGACGCGGGTTTGATCCCTGGGTAGGGAAGATCCCCTGGAGAGCATGGCAACTCACTCCAGTATTCTTGCCTGGAGAACTCCATGGACGGAGGAGCCTGGTGAGCTACAGTCCTAGGGGTCACAAAAAGCCGGACATGACTAAAGCTACTGAGGATGCATGCATGCATGTGGAACCCTCACTGTCTCAAACAGCAGAATTTTCCTTATAATAATGATAATTCAAAGGGATTTGAAAATCATTTTCATTTTCCCTCATTGGACTTACCAGTCTCCCATTTGCAAGTAAACTTCCATTCTGGCATATTTTCATTGGCCCGATAAGCCCAGTAAATATATCTTTGGTGGGATCCACAGCAGAATAATACATCTTAGCCAGACAGACAGGATCTTTGTAGGTGGGTCCCACTTCCCTGGGGACAGTCCACTCATAGGTGAATGTTCCTTTGGGTGCCACATGGGAGCCTGAAGGAGGAGGCCCACCTGTAAGAAAGGTCACATGGGGGAGGTTAAGTTTTCTTTCTAATGTGGTCATTTGAGCCATGGAGTAGACTGGGTTTAGCCTAGGATAACCTACTTTTGTGCTCCTTTTATAAATTAGACTGGAATCCCACTGGTGTCAGGTCACAAATAGGTATGATTTCCCTCAGGAAGTCTTCTCTATACCTCTGTCTGAGATTGGTGCTTGCTATGGTCTGAATGTTTATGTTTCTCCAAAATTCATATGTTGGAATCCTAATGCCCAATATGATAGTATTTGAGGTGAGAGGTGATTAGGTTATGAGAGTGGAGCCTTTCTGAATGGGGTTATTGCCCTTACAAAAGAGATCCCACAAAACTCCCTAGCCCCTTCTTACATGAAAGGTTACAGGAAATCAAAGACCTGGAAGAGGGTCTTCATTGGCTAGCCTTGACCTACAAAAATACCTAAATACTTTCATATAGTGGAATATTTTGTATCATTAAAATTATACCTATAAAATATTTATCAGGTAAGAAACCAAACTCTGAGTACAAAATTATAGCAATAAGTATATTTATATACTAGGGCTTCCCTGCTGGCTCAGACTATAGACACTCTACCTGCAATGCAGGAGACATGGGTTTAATCCCTGGGTCAGGAAGACCCCCCTGGAGAAGGGAATGGCTTCCCACTCCATTATTCTTGCCTTGAAAACCCCATGGACAGAGGAGCTTGGGTGGGGGAGGGCTATAGTCCATGGGGTCACAGAGTCAGACATGACTGAGTGACTAACACTTTCACTTTTTCATATTTAAATACTATGATATCAAAATATTATGTGCACAGATGGAAGAGTGAAGGACTTATACAAAAATATAATGGTGGTTGACTATAGAACTATGGATATTACGTTTGGCTACAAATTTTATATTTTTAAAACATTCTAAAATGTACATCTAATAACTACAAGAATATTTTTTCAAATTTAGCAGTTACCCAAATAGAACTCTGGAAATGTGTAATTGATACAATCCAAGTAAGTTACTTTCAGTATTGTCAATAATCACCCAATTAAGATAGGACAGAATCCCACAAACCAACTGCAAATGGTAGGAGAAGAGATTGACTTGCTTCCTGGCATGATGCCTGAGGATGGTATATAAGAAGATTCCTCAGAAGTTCCTGCCTTTGGTTTTTTCAGGGCTGTTTTCCTGGAGTGACTAGCACAGTGGGTTATAAACATTATTGCTTGATTACCAAATGTTGTACTCACTTCCACTCGGTGAATAGTATGTGCCCTCGTTGTTCTTATCGACTCTCACTCCAATGGGCTCAATACTGAGGGGATGGGCTGCTTTGTTATGGAAGGTGACTCTGATGGTGTCTCCCACCTCTGCAGCAATGACGGGACCTAGGGATAAAGAGAGAATTATTATCCTCCCTGATATCTAACCTACAGAATACCTAAGACAGTTGATTTCTCTGTCTTGTCCTCTAAAAAGAACCTCTGGAAGCAACATGCTTATTATGGCATGAGGAGTCTGGAAAGAGATGAGAAGGGTTTTTTGAGTTAACTTCAAGTAATGAAATTTGTTGCCATGTTTAACCAAGTCAGTTCACAAGCTTCACACATCTATAAAACTACTCGGTACCTGCACTCTCCTCATCCTAGTTTACTGTGGACCGGACGTGTGCTATTTGGTCCCAAGAGCCAAGTTCAGTTCAGTTCAGTTCAGTCGCTCAGTTGTGTCCGATTCTTTGCGACGCCATGAATTGCAGCACACCAGGCCTCCCTTCCATCAACCAACTCCCGGAATTCACTCAAACTCATGTCCATTGAGTCGGTGACGCCATCCACCCATCTCATCCTCTGTCGTCCCCTTCTCCTGCCCTCAATCCCTCCCAGCATCAGGGTCTTTTCCAATGAGTCAACTCTTCGCATGAGGTGGCCCAAGTACTGGAGTTTCAGCTTTAGCATCAGTCCTTCCAATGAACACCCAGGACTGATCTCCTTCAGAATGGACTGGTTGGATCTCCTTGCAGTCCAAGGAACTCTCAAGAGTCTTCTCCAACACCACAGTTCAAAAGCATCAATTCTTTGGCACTCAGCTTTCTTCACAGTCCAACTCACATCCATACATGACCACAGGAAAAACCATAGCCTTGACTAGATGGACCTCCAAGAGAATGCCGTAAACATTGACCACCCAAAGGGGGTAAGTTAAATTTGTCTTGGATGTGAAAAGCAACACTGTTGTGTATTTTCCATCACCAAAATTAATATTATTACTAAATAAAGAATAAAAACAGATATATAGTACACATGTATTTTATGTAATATATAAAATGATATTTATTGAGCGTTTCCTATGTGTTCTCCTCAGTATTTATGTGAATTAACTCATTTAATCCTTATGACTGCTTTATGAGGTAGGGACTATTGTTGTTACTATCATTCTTGTTTTATAGAAAGAGGGCAGGCACAGATAGTTGAGTATTTCAAAGGTCACATGGCTAATAGGTGAGGACAGACAGTGAGGACAGTCTGAGTCCACGCACTTGCTATTCTGCCCATGAGCCTTCGCAAGAAGAGATCCCTGGGTCCTGCCTGGGGAGAAGGAGGCTCTAAAACAAACCCAACTGTCTCATTAGTAGCTGGATTTTATTTCTAAGGGAATGTACCTTTAACTAAAACTGGAAGCTAATAGCATCACGGTCTATTAAAACAAAGTCACCCCTTACCTCTTTGAAGAAAGAAAAAAGACATTCAATTGAAGTCAGCCTGGCTTTTCATGTTGAAGATTTACTACGGGTAAATTTACATTTGGGAAAGTGATTGGCTACTGCATTTTATTGATGTTTGCTCCTCCACGAATAGTTTGTATGTAGAAATCATGCTTCAGATTCCGAAGCTTCTGTTCTTTAAGTTGGTTGTAGTTCAGAGGAAGAGCACATTGTTGTTGTTTAGTTGCTAAGTTGTGTCTGACTCTTTTGTGGCCCCATGGACTGTAGCCCCCCAGGCTCCTCTGTCCATGGGATTCCCCAAGCAAGAATACTGGAGTGGGTTGCCATTTCCTTCACCAGAGGGTCTTTCCCAACCCAGAGATAGAACCTGCATCTCCTGCATTGGCAGGATATTCTGCATTGAATTGAATCTGCAATTCTGCATTGGCAGATTCTTTACCAGGAAGCCACCAGGAAGCCCAAGCGTACATTAGTATTTACGTATTCTGTGCAGACTTACCCAGGATGCCAAGATGTTCCTCTTCAGGGCCTCTCTCTTTTTGATTAGAGAAGGAGGCATCTGTGTACTCACGATAAACCAGCTTTTTATATGACCCTCCGATTCTTGTAGGACCCTGTTCAAAAAATGCCTCTGAAGCACTGCCAAAAGAGAAAGGGTTTAATTCTGGAGCTGAGAGCAGAACAGAGCCCAGTAGTCACACAAGATACTAATTGAAAAGTTCTGACCAAGGCTTAGAATTATTACCCACGATTTGTCAAATACTCAAACAAGCAGATAGTACTAGGCATTCTGTAGAAAGATGTTAAGATTGGGGGTGGAGATTTATGGCACAGAGACTTAAATTTTTTTTTTTTCAAGTGAAGTGAAAAAAAATTTCAAGAGGACCCATGTTGACCCCTGAAAGTTAATAACTTGTCCTACGATAGAATCTTTTAAATAAATTATGAACTGTCTAAAAATAGAGTAACTACTGTTTATTGCATGTTAGCACTCAGAAACGTTCATTTATTGTCTGAAACTCACATGACGATGCAACAAAATTGGTATTATTCGCCCCATTTTACAGTACTCTGCATTTCTGTTGATAGTCTTTCTTAATTTCTTCAGTATTTTCATGATATCTTTTCTTTTTTTTTTTTAAATTTGTCTCTATTTTTGATTGGAGGATAATTGCTTTACAATGTGGTATTTCTTTCTGCCATACATCAACATGGATCAGCCATAAGTATACATGTGTTTCCTCCCTCGTGAATCTCCTTCCCACTTCCCACCCCATCCCACCCGCTAGGTTGTCGCAGACCGCCAGGTTGCGCTCCTTGCATCATACAGCAACTTTCCGTTAGCCATCTATTTTACATATGGCAATGCACTTATTTCGATGCTGCTCTCTCAATTCATCCTACCCTCTCCTTCCCCTGCCGTGTCCAGAAGTCTGTTCTCTATATCTGAGTCTCTATTCCTGCCCTGCAAATAGGTTAATCAGTACCATTTTTTCTAGATTGCATAAGTATGTGTTAATATATGATATTTGTCTGACTTACTCCACTCTGTGTAACAGGCCGTACGTCCTTCCTCACTAGAACTGACTCAGATTCGTTCCTTTTCATGGCTGCATGACCACGTTTTTGAACCTAGTGTCTGTTACACTGCACTGGTCTGCCTTGTTTGTTCCTCCAGGTGATTTCTCTTGGTCTGTTAACTGGAAGTGGTTCCTCTACCTCTTCATTGTACTTGCATTTCCCTCACTCTGAGTTTGGGAGAAACGGTGATCTACCGTAGTCACGGAAGGCTGTACACACGCGGAAGCGCTCCTGCATGGCTTGTGTGGGTTTAATACTTTTGGGCCCAAGGGCTGCTTTGAGTTTGGATGCCTTCCACCTCTTTCCTCAGGGTGTGTCCCCATTATCCCCTGAAGGGAGTGTGCAGATGTGGTGGCCTGCCAGCACTCCTGGGATCCTGTGATGTGTCCCATTGCCTGAGAGCACACAGGGAAAGATGCTCCTCTGGGGGTCCCACCTCTCCCCTACAGCCCCCAACAGTGGCGCTCTACACTCTCAGTCACTCACACTCCAGCCCCTGCAGGCTGTCTCTGGTGCATCCCACCCCAGTTCTCCCCCTGGGTCTGACCTCTGAAGCCTGAGCTTCAGCACCCAGCCCCCATATGCACTGGGCATCTCAGGCTGGGGAGCTCAGGGCCTTGGTATTGACTGTCTATGCAGGCAGGCCTCTCTCCATTTCTCCTTCTGCAAACTGGTTGTTGCGCTCTTCTCTGTGGTGAAGCTCCCCCTCTGTCCCACCAATGAGGGGACTTCCAGAGTCCAGGAACATTTCTTCTCCCACAGCTCCCTCCGAGCGGCACAGATCCTGTCCCAATTCCTTTCTCTCTCTCTCTCTTTTTTCTTCATTTGTCTTACCCAGTCATGTGGAGATTTTCTTGCCATTTCAGAAGTCTGAGGTCCTCTGCCAACATTCGGTAGATGTTCCGTGAGAATCCACACCTTGACACAGTTTGGATGGATTTGTGGGAGGAGGTGAGCTCCAGGTCCTACTCTTCTGCCATCTTAATCACTCCCTCCCCAGTCTCTTCATCTTACAGATGAAGAAATTAAATCTCAGAAAGGCATTGGGCCTGACAAAGCTGCCCCTTTTATCTCTTCTCCTGTACAGACAAATGTACAGAACACCTGCCCTTTGCCAGGAGCCCTGTCATATGATGATGACATACCCATAAGCAAATGGACCCACCATTGTCCACATGGACTTTGCATCTGTCCCAGAAGACAGACTACAGACTGTTCAAAATAACAGCATGTAACAAGCACAGGGTGTTATGAAACATTTCTCCTGGAGTTACGGAGGGCGGGGAGAGGCCTCAAAGCCTTTCCAAAGGAAGAGATTTTAAGAACTAGCTAGAGGAGAAGTGGCACTAAAAAGATGGAATATGTGTGGTGGGGAGAATGGGGCAGGTGTTTACAAAGAGGGAACAGCCTGTGGGAAGGCTCAGAGAAGAGCGTGAGCATAGCATGTCTTATAAAATAGTGCAGGACCATTGCACGCAGGGTAAGACAGAGGATTGGAGAATGAGGCTTAGAGAGATGGGGGATGGGTGGGAGGAACTGCTTAAAGTTTCGGTACATCTCAGGGCTTTGAAACATGTAAACATTAAGGATTAGTGTTTTATGGGATGTCCCTGGTGGTCCAGTGCTTAAGACTCTGTGCTTCCAATGCAGGGTGTGTGGGTTTGATCCCTGGTAAGGAAACTAAGATCCCATGTGCCACACTGCATGGCTAATATATATATATATATATATATATATATATTATATATATATATATAGGAGAAGGAAATGGCAACCCACTCCAGTATTCTTGCCTGGAGAATCCCATGGACAGAGGAGCCTGGTGGGCTAGAGTCCACAGGGTTGCAAAGAGTCAGACACAACTGAGTGACTTAACTTTCAACTTTCAAATTATATATATATATATATATACACATATATATATATGTAAATTTTTTTAAAAGGTGCCAGGAGCCAGCGTGGGGAATCCCCCCGTGGCAAAGGTCATGAGGAAAGGGGCCTGACAAAACGCAAAGGCGAGATCAGGCCTCGAGGAAACCCCCCTGGGCTTTCTCAAGCATCTACTCCCAAAACCAGAGTCTGCCTGCCTTACTGCATTATGCTTTCCACCTATTCTTCTGGCATTCTTCCTCGACCACCTTTCTCTGGAAAAAGTTAACTTAGAGCTCCAGTTAACAGTCTCCTGCATATAAAAGGAGTGTTTCAGATCAAACCCCTCTGATGGCTCTCTAACTTGCCTTACCTGGACTTTTACAACTATGCATGTGATTGTTTGCAGCCCCGCCCCCCCAACTGTGAGAGGCACAGGAAGCCTAAAACATAGAGCCTTTCAAAGAGTTAAAAGTTATTAGATTAGTGCTGGTGTAGGATTTCATTACTGGGCCAATGCTTGTTGCTAAGATCCCATATCTCTTATCCACTGTGCACCTGGGAGTGCGTTAGTTAACATAGTTGGAATGTAAGAAAACAAAATAGTAGCCTTGAAACTAAGCACATCAGACTTTTGAGCTAATTGGTTCTTTCTTTGTTGTAACTCGCTGCACCTTTGCTTTGTGAAAATGTAACTTTGTTTGATACTTTCTGAGGTTGACATAGATTAGAAACATAAATAAAAAACACTTCAAGGGAAAATAAGTTTTCTGGTTGAGCAGCTTTTATCAAAAGAGGGTCTTAAAATGTTCACAGGCCTCCAAGGCCAGAAGATAATGTACACAACATCATTTGTGGGAAAGGTATAAAAGTCCTTTTGAAAATAAAGTTATTGGGCCTCGCTCACCAAAGCAGCTTGGTCTGCCTGTGTCAATCATTTTCTCTCTCCCTCTCCCTCTCTTTTTCAGGCTGATCCCTTGGAGCATAGAGGCTCCCTGCGTTCACTTATCTGCCTGGGTTTCTAAGACCTGAACGGGAAGACGTTCTGTGTCTTCACTCCCTCGGGAGACCGGGAGGGCACCTGTGGCCTCCATGAACAGGGCAAACTTCTTGTCTCGAAGTTTTATTGGTTATCTGTGTAAACCAAGGAATATCAGCCTCTTTTTCTCCACTAATTTTCCTACTACACTATTCTTTCCTAATCAAATAGTTCTTACTTAGGACGCCGACTCCGTCTCCCCTTCAAATTCCCTGGATCTATCGGGGCTGGACCCCGGCAAAAAGGATTAGTGTTTTAGGAGGATTCCTTAAGTTGTTGGAAGACCGTGGTAGGGAGCCAAGTCAGTAGGCTTCCCTTAAAATCTCAATGAGGGTAGTGATGACTTCAGAGGTACTAGCCAAGAGGTTAGAGAGATGCATACAAACTTCCTGAGATATTTTGGATATAATGAGGCAGCATTTGATGAGAGAAGGAGGGATTGGTGAAGGAGGGAAGGAGTCAAGTGTAATGCTGAGGCATTGGGATTTGAGTGATGGATAAATAGCAATACCATTCGTGTAGAGGAGAAAGCTCAGAATTGTGTGGAAGACAGAGGATTCAAGCTTGGACATATTGATTTGGAGAGGGCCTCATCCAAGTGGGGTGTCCACTAAGCAGTTCAGAATGAAAATCTGCCATATATAAGAGCCTTCTGAGCTGGAGATACAGTTTAGGGAATCATTATATCTGGCTGTCAGTGTAGCAGGGACTTAAATCTCTGCTTCAGAAGTCACAAGCTTGGGTAGAGCTCAGCTATTGACCTGTTGAACAGCATTTCTACTTGAAATGATGGGAGTTCTGAGAGTCACAGTGCTGATAATTATACAACCTTGTGAATATACCCAGTGCTGCTAGATTATACAAGGCTGGTTTCAGGAATGGAAAGCTAATGAATCAATCTTGTTTTCAGCATTTTCTGAGGATTTTCTTGAGCATCTAACAAATTTTCTATTCTTTTTCATGGACTCAGAAGTCCTATTTCTCTAACTTGGACTCACTACCAAACACCTCAATAATTACTTAGCAGTCTAGTTACTCAATTTCAAGTATCAGTTAAAATCTTAATTGCTGAATAGCCTTTTATGACTTGTTGAGGAGGAGGCATATTTTGAAATAATATCTTTTTTTTTTCTGAATTACCTTCCCGGTGCTCTTAAATTTTCTTTGGTGAAGGCATCTATCCCGGAGGGTGCATAGTTCCAGATGACTTCTTCAGCAGCAATGTAGTAGTGTCTAACATTTTTGCCATGGATATTGTCCTCAGATGAAGACTTCTTACAGTCTTGTACCCAGAAAAAGGCCTGCAAACCAGCTGAAAACCACACAGAGGCGCCACTGTTTAATGAAGCCATTGTTATCTC
The DNA here is from genome assembly GCF_001704415.2 of Capra hircus. NCBI lineage: Eukaryota > Metazoa > Chordata > Mammalia > Artiodactyla > Bovidae > Capra > Capra hircus. Next base: position 118,560,606 of record NC_030808.1, on the reverse strand, counting down.
TCCTATTGCCTTATCAATGCTGCCGGTGAAATGACAGAAAGAAACTGAAGAGACAGACAGCTACAAACAATACTATGAATGAGTAAACAGCTGCAAATGAATCACTCATGGAAAATTCAAGCAGTGAAAAAAAGCCTATATTCCACAGAGAAGTGGTATTACTTGTGTTTTAAAAAATGTGGAACAAACTTCAGTGGGATTTCACTATGACGATCTTTTGATGAGAAAAAAAATAGGACACATTAATAGATAAGTGGTGTGGGGAGAAATGCACTTTCACTGTTTTATTTCACTGGGGTTTTTTTTGGCAACGTCACGTGGCTTGTGGGATCTTAATTCCCTGGCCAGGGATTGAAGCCTTGCCCTCTGTTGTGAAACGGCAGAGTCCTAATCACTGGACTGCCAGGAATCCCTCACTCTTTTACGTTATCAGTGAGTCAGCATTGAAATAGATAATGCTTTAATGAGGAAAAATAAATGGTGAAGAGAAGCTTTGCCATATTTTAAGGGATATGATGGGATAGATGAGGAGGAATAGAGTGATCATGTATTTTTATCCCTCCCTTAGATAAAATGGTTTTGCACCTGCTGTGCTGGGCCTGCTGCAGCCAAGGTCACCTTTGATGAATGAGATTATATTTGAAGTTCAAAGTAACCTACTCAAAGACCCACATTAGACCTAATTTCTTCAGGAAATCAATATTACAAACCAATATTTTTCAAGAACTGGGGATATTTCTTTTCCTTATATTAAAGAGATGGAAAAGAGATTTAGCATGTAAAACCAAGGAATAGCTGGACTCATAAAGAACAAAGTTGGTTGTATTTAACAGAATCAAGTCAAAACACAAGTTACTTTTCAGCACCAATATACACATCTTCTGGTGTTTAAAATATTGTATATTTTACAAATCTGAGTAGCTATAAGCAGTGTTATACATTTACGGTAAGACTATACTTCAGGACCAATTTTTGTTTTCCAAAAATTAATGTATTTTCAGCTTTAATTACTTTATAATTGCTCCAGTCTTTGTCTATTTTAAAAAATTAGATGATCCATACTTTCAGAGGAATAAAACCAACAATTCAAAGTTCAGATCATTCCAAAGATATTTAGCTTTTAGATTCTAATTTCCAATAGTCACCCCATTAATATTGTAACAGAGACATGTTTCTTTTCTCAACTGACAGTTAATTTCAGGTAAAGATGCCTTACCTTTCAGATGGTTTAGATTCTGACAGCTAAGCATCCATTGTCCAGGGTTCTGAGCCACCATAAAAGCATCAAAAAGGGTAGCAGGAAAGAGATTGATTGTATCAACGCGGTAGTTCTTGTTAGTCAACACTTGCCCATGGAAGAAAGCTGCGTGCACATCAATTTCATTACCCATACCAAAAAGATACCATTTTACTCTGTCCTCAGCACACATGGAGAGTCCTGGGAGACTTCCAAAAGCATATCCATTCACAGCTGTAAGTCAAGAGCAGAGACTGTGACTAACATATATTGGTACCTGGAATATTGATAGTTAGCACTACAAAAATAAAATCAATTTGAGATGGAAAATACCTGGCACACATGTCACTACTCTTACCTTTTGTACCCACATCAGATATTATTAATCAATCACAGCATTCTTCATTTTGGACCTGAATTTAGCCTCAGGTTTTTTTTCAACACAGTATTAGCACATGAACACTGAAGATGAAACCTATTTGCTCTCCTTGTTATAAACTATACACCTTGGTAGGTTCATGTGTATATTTGCAAATACAAATGTGTGCATACATACATACATACATATAAATGCACACACATATATAGTAAATAGAAAAAGGACATGTTTATTTATGAATCAACCATATGCATCGTGTTGGTAATGGCAGTATGGATGATGTCAAAGTTTTCTTTGCTTATTTATCAGAACTTTTCCAATTTTCTACAGTGATGTGAGTTGCTTTTTCAATAAGAACACAAAGGAAGCTTTTTTTTTTTAACTTGTAAGACACAAAGGAAGCTTTTTTTTTTTAACTTGAAAGACAAAATTGGAAGAAATGTGAAGGAGGAAAAGATCTAAAAGGTCAAAAGCAGGATGGCCTGAGATTCTTCTAAAAAACTGAGAGGCACTGTTCAAACTGGGAGGTCTTAGAGTTAAAGCAGAAATCAGTTCTGGGAAGTACTGTGAGTGAACCAAATGCAACAGAGATACCAAACCAGGCTTAGCCAGACTGGAAGTTTGAGTCTCTAACATCTATTTTGCTTAGCACAGAACAGAGGCTAGATTAAAGTATGGAAAGAGGATCTTCCAGCCAGAAATAAGAAGTTAGAACAAAAATCTGTCCTGTGTTTAATTTGTTTATTTTTCTGCTTTGATAGTACAGTTATTATTGTGTTCTCAGTTTCTGCATAAGAGCTATTTTTAAGAAGCTAAACACAAACAAAAATCTATACTTATTGGTCTAGTTGGTATTAAGGGATTTAAAATTTTATGCAAATTCTAAGTTATAGACTATCTTAATAAACCCATTGTTTTGTGTCTGAGAATTAAGAAGAAGCCTAGGCAGTAAAGAAAGCATTTTTAGAAGAAATAAAGTGAGCTAAAATGTAGGGAAAAATGATGCAAAGTTGAGGGTGGTAGTGAAGGATAATATGTATGTAAAAGAAATATTTTAGAATTAATGGTTTGAACTATTTTCTTAACTATAGTGCAATGCTTTAAAATATAATTTAATAATTTTAGGCTGCTTTAATTTTTAGGAGTCGGGAGAATATTTATTTATCCTTATTAGTTTTGAAATGGTTTGATGTATCTGGCTTTCCCTGGCTTAGAGTTTTGATTGGACCTGTTTAGCTGAATATCTATTTGCATACCCAATATACTTTGTTACCAAGGGCATAGATTAGAATACACTACTTATTCATGTAAGGTAATAAGCTTAGCATAATTCATGGACTGAGAAAAATAAGATAAAGTTAACAGATCCTGTGTAATCTTACAATACATTCTGTTACTCTCCTGGAAGTCTTCATTATCTTGTTCAGCCTTCTCTGGTTCAGAGCAGTAGGTTTTAATGTTTTCTTCTAGGTACCAGCTGAGATTTTCATCCACCACAGAAAACATTACCACAAATTCCTTGTCAATATTTTTTTCTTTTTCTTCATCCAGAGAATCTGAAGTGAAAATTACTATTTCAGTAGAACTTAATTTTTAGCATGAATTTTAGCATGTGATTCATATAGTTTTAAACAATTTTAGTATTTATTTTCCTAACAGACCAGAAATCTGGACCAGTCATTCCTGTTTTATAGACTTGGAAATATTTAGGGAATTTGTGTTCGATAGCCTAAATGTGGCTTCATGCACCCTTTTTTCTCCTTACCCTTGCCTACTCTTCCGTTCCTTTTTTTCTAGACTCACCACCCCTCTGCCTTCCCTACTCAGTCATAACACAGAAGACTTAATGTCTATTTAAAGAATAAACCTCCCTGTCTACTGTCTTTGGTAATTTATTGTGACTAATAATGAGAAAGTGTACCTTTTTTGCAGTGTATTAAAGGCCCAATGAGTCCTGAGGCAATGTCTTTTGGGGCATCAATGTGGGAATGGTAAATCCGGGTCACACAGTTGCTGTCTTCCTCACCAGGACCTTGTTCTGGGTTGGCATGCAGTATGTACAGACACTGTTCACCTGGCTGCACCTTGTCATCTACTTTTTGCAAATCTGTGGTGTTATCAGGATAAATGGCCCCTAGGAAACGACATGCAATGAAATGACAGGTTGAATTTGAATGTGTTTGAACTTAAAAGAAAAAAAATAGATGGTCTGTTAATTCATTCAGCAAACATTCATTCAATATCTAGTATGTATCCCCTTGGGAATGCAGTGATGTTTACTTGAGCACAGAAGAATAAGAAGCTAATGGCAACAAGGTCTGGAAGTTTCACAGAAAATGTCATTTTTTATACTTGACTGAGTCTTCAAGAAGCAGTAATAGATTAATTAGGAGCATAGTGACTTTTGGGTGCAGAGTCATGTCTGACTTTTTGAGACCCCATAGACTGTAGCCTGCCTGCCAAGCTCCTCTGTCCGTGGAATTCTCCAGGCAAGAATACTGGAGTGGGTCGCCATTACCTTCTCCAGAGGATCTTCCCATCTCCTTCATTGGCAAGTAGCTTCTTTACCACTGTGCCCCCTGGGAAGCCCCATAGTGACTATGGGTTTGCAATTAAAAAAAACACTTTTTCTGAGAGTTCAGAATTAGGGTCACATTAAAATGCCATACAATTATATTTAAAAAACAAAAAAATGTTTTTGCCCCGGGGTTATGGTATGGAAGTAAGAGCAAAATGGCTACCCTCTCCTGTAATTTGAAGCTTCTTATATGATATCAGGTTTTTGCCTATGAAATAACCATGAAATTGTTTTAATTTTTACTTTAATTTTGTATTTTTCCAAACATATGCAAAAATTAAGAGAATAATATGATAAACTTCCATGTGCCCCAAATCTCAGCTTTACCAGTGATCAACTCAAGGCCAATCTTGTTTCATGTGTACTCTCACCCACTCTAATCCCCATCATCAGTGAATTATTCTAAAGTGAGCCCCTGACTCATGTAATTTCATTTATAAATAACTGAGTATGTGTCTCTGAAAGATAAGTACTCTTTTTTCTTCTAACACAGCCACAATACAATGATCATCCGTAAAAATTATTTATATCCTAATAGAACATGAAATAGTAAAAAATAAGATGGCAGTAAACTTTTATGCTATGAATATAATTATTTTGTTTAGAAAAACACATAAATATATAAAAGAGCAAAACATTCACCTTGTAAAGCAATCCCTCTTTTAAATACAAAGCCAATAATTAGTTAGGATGAATTTTATCCTAATTTCCAAGCTTGATCCTTATAATTCCCATGAAGTGTAGCATGGCCTCAGTATTTTTTTTTTATAGTAACTGACATTTATAGAGTTCTTATTATATACTGTCACTGTTCCTATTTTATAGATGAGAAAACTGAAGCATAGAGAATTTAAGTAACTTGTCCAAGGTCATTCAGCCAAGTAAAAGCCAATGCTGCATTCAAACACAGGTCAGTTAATTTTGAAGTCCTTTCTTTTAACCACAATAGAACATCATCACCTGTCATCATCTTCGTCTCCATCATCATCATCACCATCATCACCATCATTACCATCACCATCTACTAAGAATGAGATCACAGGCACCAAATATAATCTTTGTTCTTCCCGTACCATCTTTAAGGATTCCAAGTCCTATAGTTAAGTGACCTTTTGGTTAATTGTGTCTCATGTATGACTCCAGGATCATCCAGCCATGTGCACTATCTGGTTACCGTGTGAGACGACTGTGCTGTGCCTTAGCTGGGACAAAGTTAGGATGGACGTGAAAGTGAAGTCGCTCAGTCGTGTCCGACTCTTTGCAACCCCATGGACGGTAGCCTACCAGGCTCCGCGGTCCATAGGATTTTCCAGGCAAGAATACTGGAGTGGGCTGCTATTTCCTTCTCCAGGGGATCTTCCCAACCCAGGGATCGAACCCTGGTTTCCTGCATTGCAGACAGACGCTTTACCGTCTGAGCCACTAAGGTGACAATTGTTACAGTAAGTTCACAAGTAGGAACTTTTGAGATAAGACAATCCCCATCTGAGCCCTGTTTCTTCCTTCAGGATTTTTGTCTTTTCCAGGCTTTAATGCGCACTGCCTATTTCTCTTAGTTTGACTGTTTATCTGGAAAAGTGTAGGGCACTGAGAAGGAAGTCCAGCTCTCTTTGACTCTCGCTATGTGAGTTCACCCAGACATCCTATCACATTCACACTCCACATAAGCAAGCACAACCAAGAGAAGCACGGCATTATTCGGGTGAACCAAAACACTTATTCATAAAATAGTTCAGAGCTAAAGAACATTGTTACGGGTCTTATCCAGGAGGAAAGTCCATAAACTTGGAAGTTAAAAAATGCCGCTACTGAAAAGGAAAAGAGAATTCCAGCAAGATTTTGAGTTGAACTGACCTTCATGCTCCTTATAGTAAGTTAATCCATGTGCATGAAATGTATAAGGCCTAGAGGCAAAGTTCTTCAGATGTACATAAACTTTATCTCCAGTTTCAGCTTTGATAATAGGGCCTAAAAACCCTAACCAGACAGGTTTTTCTATAACAGTCCTGAAGTTTTCATCTGTGTACTGAAGATATACAGCCTTCTTGTAAACACTTCCAATTCTATTGGGGCCATTTTGAAGATAGATATTGGAATGTTCCCTGCAAAGGAAAAGAAGACAACGTTATTAGAAGCCATCATTTCCAGGGATAACATTATAATGAAAGAGAAATGAATAACCATATCATATTAAATGTTTGCTGTTGTTGTAAGGATGCTTCCAAAAAATGAAGAGGAGAGCTGGCATTTAACCATATTATTTTAATAATGTGAGGTGTCCTACATTAGCTATATGGCAGACAACCATGTGTGAGTGCTCCATAAAAATATAATACATCTCACCAGAGTATTTCTTACAATATTTTAATGTTGAAACACAGAGACCTAATGAATACATATAAATATATAAATTTATAGACTATAAAATTTAAGTGAAATGTAAAATAAAGCTAAGACATTTCTCACTTCTTGTGCACTTCTTTCAGTCATGAAGAAAACTTGAGTTTACAAGCAATCAATCTGGATGTGTGAGATGTCAAATTGTGTGTATATATTTGTTTTCCTAAAGCAAAACTAATAATGCTAAGGTAATGCTATTGTTTTAATTCCTTTTAGCAACACTAAATCAAAGTTGGAATTGATGCATATAAAGTATATGGGTTTTAAAATTACCTTTGATTTCAAATTACCCCTGTGGTTTTTTTAATCCCTTGCTAGCAGAAGTACTTGAACATTGAAAGTTTATATTCTGGTTAGTGGCTGATTAATAGTTGCTTAAAACTTCCCTGAAAATATCAGCAAAGTGAATAGTAGCCAGGAAAAAAAAAAGAGAGAGAAGAAAAGAAAGGAAAAGAAAGAAATTGAGCTTGATATTCAAACTTTTGAACTGATTCTTAAGTTATTGTCTTTAATGGAAGCCGGGGTAGGTCAGTGGAATCTACCTGTGGGCAGTGGCTTCTAGCTGTTCAGGAGAACCCACTTAAAACCTGGACTTTGGCAGCCCTTCCACACTTGAGGTCTCTTCCACTAGAATAAAAAATGCTAACATTCTGGCTGATGACCTAGGGTGTGTGTGTGTGTGTGTGTGTGTGTGTGTGTGTGTGTGTGTATGTGTGTGTTGCCTGCTTTGATCTCAGTGACTTTGGGTGCCTTACTATTTTCCACTCAACCCTTGTGAGGCTGTATAACCTGACTAAGGAATAAATTTAGGCTTGTTTTCTCAGTGGTAAGCTCATCGGAAAGAGTGAAGAATATTTTTCCTTTTTGTTTTTTCAAGATGAGAGCAGAGCTTGTGTGGGAGTGTTGATCTTTGTCTGTTGCAGAGTTTAAAGGCCTGTTTTTATTTTTTAAATCTAAGGCTCTGGCCTAATGTTTCTTAAATTTTCACATGCGTAGGAATCTACTGAGGACCTTGATAAATGCAAGTTCCTAGGCTCCAGCCCCATTGATTCTGCATCTGTGCTGCTGGGGTGAAGTTTGGGCATCTGCATTTACTAACAAATAACCCCTCTGTGTTCTGATGCCTCTCTGTGCTCATGGGCAACCCGAGTAGAGGAGGCTCCAGATGCAGGGGGAGAAAGCTGCCCAATCCCAGAGACAGTGGGATTCCTGGATGCCTTGAGACAGAAAGGTGGCTGGTTCTGGTCGTGGCCACATCTCTCCTGGCATGGTGGCATGGAGGTACCAGATTGAGCTTGAGTGAGGGGACCAGTAAGAAGGGTCTCTGAGCTGCATTTGGGCAGCAGGAACAGATGTTGAACATAGCAGAGCCCTGTGCTCTGGATTGACCAGAGAGCTTCTACAATGAACACCTTATAGTTGTCATGCTGGATTGTTTAAGCCCTGGGATTCTCAACTTGTTCACTGAAAAATGAATGAGATGTGAGTCCCTTTCCCCCATCGTGGTGGGAGAAGGGCCAAACTGGAAGTTAGAAAAATAAAGTTACATCTTTTATAACCAATACGGCAAATCCACGCTTAAGCTGTTATTTGTCATATTTGTTTTCATTTTCTAATTGTTGCAATTTCCATTTTGTTAAAACAAACCAAAAAAAAAAAAAATTGAGAAAAGCTCTGAGAGACTTTGAGCACATTAAAATACACGAAAAAACAGTGAGAAGGGGTGTGACTTCTTCCCCCTAAACTGCCACATTAGTACCATCAGAAGTAATCTTAATGAATAGATGTTGTAACAACAGCAACATTCCAAAGCACTGAAGGTCACTGAGATTAAAGACAGATTCATCCAGTCCACTTTGCTGAGAGGAGGTCAGGAAGAGGGCAGTTCAGTCAAGCACACAATGGCAGCTGGAAACCTTATAGCTCAAAGATGGAATTCCTCTCAGGTCACATCAGAACCTGGGCCACTCAGGCTCACACAGACCTGTCTAAGCCTAGCGGAAGGTTTTCACCAGTGTCTATGAATCTAAGAGATTCACCTTCAGTGATATTTAAATAGAGGTTCTAACCTGCGTTTCACCATGCCCTGTTGATCCACATCTTGCTGTTTTATTGACTAAGTCATGTTCCACTCTTTTGCGATCCCACAGACTGTAACCTGCCAGGCTTCTCTGTCCATGGGATTCTCCAGGCAAGAATACTGGAGTGGGTTGCCATTTCCTTCTTCAGGGGATCTTCCTGACCCAGGGATCGAAACTTCATCTCCAGGATTGGCAGGTGGATTCTTTACCACTGAGCCATCAGGGAAGCCTGATCCACATTTTAAATAAAGCCAAAGTTTAAAAATGGCCCTCAAATTCTTGAGGCTTCCTTTAGATACAATGTGTATTTATACCTCCTGAATGTGCCTCTGAAGCATTAAGGAATATGTCACATTTCACTTCCATAAACTGCAGCGGACTTTGTCAAAATGCTTTCATTGCACTGAAATTCTCCGGTATTCATTATTTCCTGAAATAGGGGGAGTATTGCCTAAGCTTTGGGATTCTTTTTGTGTATACAAAGATTTCTTTTGGAGGTGGGGTGAGGTGGTGAAAAATACTTTAAAAATAATTGATCTGAACTTATAATCTATTCAGAAATTTTAACATTTGGATTTCTTGTGTATACATAGCAATGTGCAAAATGTGTTTCCCATCTTGTCTTTTTTTCTGAAGCAAAATTAAGTCTTAAGCAAATTGGTAAATATTTCACGTAATGTGATAACTTGGGGGAGGTCTGTTTGTTTATGCTCTGCCTCCAAAGACACATCAAAGGGTCATTAGGGAATGTCTATTTAACATCAAGAGCACAGCTTTGGGGACAAAGGGTCAGTTACTGGAAGCTTGCAGGAAGCTTGCCAGTCAGATATCCAGTCAAAGCGATCTATTATTGTTGTTCTTTGACCTGAACAAATTATTCACATTAATTGTTGTTCTTTCTGTTGGCAATTGTGATATGTTGTTTTACTTCATTTCAATAGATATGTCCCCCTCTCAGTAATCACATCCTTCTCTTTAGCTTCCCCAGTTCTTAAAATTCTATAGTGAAAGTGAAAGTGTTAGTCACTCATTCATGTCTGACTCTTTGTGACCCTGTGGACTATAGCCCTCCAGGCTCCTCTGACCATGGGATTTCCCAGGAAAAGAATACTGGAATGGGTAGCCATTTCCTTCTCCAGGGGACCGAACTTGGGTCTCCTGCATTGCAGGCAAATTCTTTACCATCTGATGAGCCAGCAGGGAAGCCCTATAATCCTATAGCAATTCTTCTGATTTCTGGTAGGCTCAGATCCAGAGGTGAGTTTTTAATGGTAGGGTAATTAAAACAATTTTTATACTGCCTTGGTAAAACAATAATAATGCTATTCCCTCCCAAAAATTCAGAATGTACTCAAGGAGGTCTTGGTTTATATTTAGACATGATTACTAAAGTGTGGGTAATATATGTGAAAAGTCTCTGGATACTTGGCCTCATTACTTGAGACATAGTATATTAGTTTTCTATTGCTGCATAACAAATGATCACAAAGCTTTAAACCACACCTATTTATTAATTTCATAGTTCCATGGATCAGCAGTCTGGCATGGCATGACTGGATTCTCTCCTCAGGTTACCAGAGCTGACATCAAGGTGTTGGCTTGGCTGAGTACTTGTCTGGAGGATCTGTGGAGAAGGCCACTGCCAAGCTCACTCAGCTTATTGGCAGAATTCAGTTCATTGTGGTTATAGGACTGAAATTCCTGTTTCTTTGCTAGCTCACAGCTGAAGACTTCTCCCAGTTCTTTAAGGCCATTTGTATTCCTTCCAAAGTGACTTCTTCCATCTCCAAGTCAGCAACAGTTTGTTGAATCCCCCTCAAACCTTTTTGAATCTCTCTGACTTCCTCCTCTTCCACTAGAGAATTCTCTGCTTTAGACTAGGCCCACCCAGATCATGCCCCTAGTTTAAAGTCAACTGTATCCTTGAATATAACAAACCATGGGAGTGATATATCATCATATTCATTGGTTCTAGAATTTTAGGTTTAGAATGTCTTTGGGGGCAATTAAAAAAACTCTGCCTACTACACACAGGAATCACAAAGAAAAGTCCAAAAGTAACTGGTAGGCAAAGACTCAACCTGGGTTTATATAGCATACACTTGAGTGAGCTACAGGTTCTAACTAGCCTGGCTTCACTAGAACAGCATGAAAATTCTATCTAGGTGTTAGCCCTCTTTTGGATAGGTTCTTGGGGAAAAATAGCAACTGTGATAATAAATTGTAGAGCTTAAAAGTGTGAAATGGTATAGTTACTTCATTAGCTTCTGCACGTGGACTGTCTTATGTGAAATGTTTATACCACATCAGATTTTGCTTACTATGTATTATTTGGCAGCCTTGGAGTATAAGGTATTATAAATGACTTCCAGATAACTTTAGCTCATAATTTTACCTCTTTACGGAGAAGGCGATGGCACCCCACTCCAGTGCTCTTGCCTGGCAAATCCCATGGATGGAGGAGCCTGACAGACTGCAGTCCATGGGGTCGCGAAGAGTCGGACATGACTGAGCAACTTCACTTTCACTTTTCACTTTCATTTATTGGAGAAGGAAATGGCAACCCACTCCAGTGTTCTTGCCTGGAGAATCCCAGGGACGGGGGAGCCTGGTGGGCTGCCGTCTATGGGGTCACACAGAGTCGGACATGACTGAAGTGACTTAGCCACTTAGCCACTTACCTCTTTAAGAATCATTTAAAAACTTAAGACCGTTTTGGAAGGGGTAAAATGAATGCCTTTGTGCAAGTTTTTTTTTCTTTAAAATGTTTTGTTTGTGTCCTTGTGTTTTTAAACATCATGTACTGGGAAAAATTCAACTTCTGTTATGATAATAATAGTAAATATAAACATTTACTGAATGGTTATGTTACCCTGATCACTCAATATCATAATACTTATGATTATATAATAGAGTACAATGTTGTTAGTTTGTTCTCTATTTGGTCAAAATTTGGGCCTTCATTTTTTTCTTGGTCATTGAGTCTGCTTATGTATACTACTTCACTGTAGTATTGCTGATTTATTTCTCAAACCTACAATAGCCTGGAAAACTAGGTTTAACAATGTTTGCAAGAACTGTGTTTAAAATCACCAAGCCTGAGTAAGAGCCTATGAAGTTAGTGTAAAAGGGTTTTGTGATAGTTCTTCTGTTTAAGGAAGTTTTCACTTACTTGTATCTTCCTATAGGTCACCAGGAGAAAGAAGTAACCTGAAGAAAACTGGACCATTGTTACTTATTGCTACTGTGTAGCTAACAAAATCAATACACATTTAATTAGCCTACCATGGGCCCAGATCACAGTATTGCGTTTGCTAATTGTTTTTATATGTATGTCTTTTATTCTTGGTGGTGGTGGTAGTTTAGTTGCTAAGCTGTGTTTCACTCTTGCAACGCCATGGATTGTAGCCCACCAGGCTCCTCTGTCCATGAGATTTCCCAGGCAAGAATATGGGAGTAGGTTGCCATTTCCTTCTTCAGGGCATCTTTCTGACCCAGGAATCAAACCTGGGTCTCCTGCACTGCAGACAGTCTTACATTGCAAGGAGATTCCTTACCAACTGAGCCACCAAGGAAGCCCTTTTTATTCTTGTGCTTAGTTGCTCTCAGTCGTATCTGGCTCTTTGTGACCCCATGGACCGTAGCCTACCAGGCTCCTCTGTCCATGGGGATTCTCCAGGCAAGAGTATTGGAGTGGGTTGCCAGGCCCCAACCCAGAAATCGAACCCAGGTCTCCCTCATTGCAGGTGGATTCTTTACTGTCTTAGCCACCAGGGAAGCCCTTAAATACAAATAACTTATTCCATGGACAGAGGAGGCTGGCGGGCTGTAATAGTCCATGGGGTCACAAAGAGTCGGGCACTACTAAAGCAATTAAGACTTTAACTTTCACTTCAATTTAGGAGTAGAAAATATATTTCAAAGATCTTCAACAGTTTATTGATGTGTTAAAGTGACAGATAAGGCACTGATAAATATAAGGAAATTCTACTTTACCCCATAGAAAAACTATGACCAACCTAGATAGCATATTAAAAAGCAGAGACATTACTTTGCCAACAAAGGTTCATCTAGTGAAAGCTATGGTTTTTCCAGTAGTTATGTATGGATATGAGAGTTGGACTATAAAGAAAGCTGAGTGCCAAAGAATTGATGCTTTTGAACCGCGGTGTTGGAGAAGACTCTTGAGAGTCCCTTAGACTGCAAGGAGATCCAACCAGTCTATCCTAAAAGGGAATCAGTCCTGAATATGCATTGGAAGGATTGATGCTGAAGCTGAAACTCCAATACTTTGGCCACCTCATGTGAAGAGCTGACTTATTTGAAAAGACTCTGATGCTAGGAAGGATTGAAGGCAGGAGGAGAAGGGGACAACAGAGGATGAGAGGGCTGGATGGCATCACGGACTTGATGGACATGAGTTTGAGTAAACTCCTTGAGTTGGTGATGGACAGGGAAGCCTAGCATGCTGCAGTCCATGGGGTTGCAAAGAGTTGGACATGACTGAGCGACCAAACTGAACTTATCCCACTAGAAAGAAATACTTCTGATAGAATAAAAAGAAGTGAACTCTTATTTTCCTAGTTAAAAGAATCCACACATTTTCTCCTTTCTATCTGCCAGTGTTTCCTGTTTCACTAACTGATGTATAACTCCATAAACTGACTTTTCTTATTTCATTCTATCTTCTGATTTAGTCTATGGTGTAAACCTTTTCACACTAGAAGCAAGGGGAAATTTTGACAATACAGCCTATAATTTTGTCTAGCTTCCTACATACCTTTTATTCATTCATTTTCATTTATTTAAAAATATTTTAGTGTCTCCAAATTCTAGGTACTAGTGATCACCAGTGAATTTAGCAGATGGAGTTTCTGCCATCTCCATACACACTTTCCGCTTCCTTGTTCCAGATCTTCAAGGTCAACTGCAGCTTAAACCTAATTCTCTGCCTAACAACCATCTTGACCTCTTTCAACCTGTTTCTCAGCCTAATTATCTGCACTCCTTTTTAGCCTTCACAAGATGAGTGTCAATAATTGTATCTGGTTATATCACATCATCCTTTGGCATATTTATGTCCTATCCCCCACTATATGTTGAAATCCTAATCACCAATGTGATGGTATTAGGAGATGAGGTCTTTGGGAAGTGCTTAGGTCATGAGGGTGGGGCTCTCATAAATGGAGTAAGTACCTCCTTATAAGGCAGTTCTGTAGAAGAGGCTCCGAAGATATTCTTAGTCCCTTCCGCCAAGTGAGGACGCAGTGAAAAGGCTATGAACCCAGAAAAGAGATCTTGCTAGAACATGACCATGTTGGCACCTTGAACTTCCCAGCCTCTTGAGCTGTGAGAAAGGGATTTCTGTTGTTGCTAAGCTATCCTGTCTGGTGTATTTTGTTATAGAAGGCTGAATGTATTAGCAGCTGGACATTCTGCAAATCTGGTGCAAAGAAGCAGCAGAAAGTTACCACCTAAACTTATCTATCTATCTATCTCTCTATATATATATAAAAGTCACTTCAGTCGTGTCCGACTCTGTGTGACCCCATAGACAGCAGCCCACCAGGCTCCCCCGTCCCTGGGATTCTCCAGGCAAGAACACTGGAGTGGGTTGTCATTTCCTTCTCCAATGCATGAAAGTGAAAGTGAAGTCGCTCAGTCGTGTCTGACTGCTAGCGTCCCCGTGGACTGCAGCCTACCAGCCTCCTCCATCCATGGGATTTTCCAGGCAAGAGTACTGGAGTGGGTTGCCATTAAACGTTAGCATAGTATTGGCAAAATTGCTGAAGGTCTAGTCAATATTTGCTGTTCAGATATATTAAAAAATATCACAGAGTGAGCAGTGCCATCTATAGTTTGCACAACTGTAGGCTGTTGTTGAAGCAAAAGATGATCGAGCCAATGTTGTATAACCTCCCCAGCACACGCAGGACACTAAGCTATTTAAAAATAAAAAAATTCTCTTCCCTCCCTGCAAAAATATTCTTACCAAAGCCCTTTTCTTTTCTAAATGTCTAGAATTAGAGACTTTGTTAAAGTATGGTCAGGCCAATGTCTAGCACTTGGTTGATACACAATCAAACTGATTGGATTTTTGACCATAAATAATGACAACAGGACGGATGAGGGCATGGAGTAGGACTGTATGACAGTATTTTTTTTTTCCTAATGTATCTGACCTTTTCAAAAAATGTATCTAGATTTCTTATAAAAAACATATATAATTGTTTAGTTAGGGAAAATGCTGAAGTCATACAAAATAATGGTTCTTGTGAAGCCTAAGAATATGTCATCTCCAAAAGAGAACACTAGCTCAAAACCAAGCTTAAAAAAATTATTGCAGGGACCTCCCTGGTGGTCCAGTGGTTAAGACTCTGTGATCCCAATGCAGGGTTCCAGGTTCGATCCCTGGTTAGGGAACTAGATACCACATGCAGCAACTAAGACCCAGCAAAGTCAAATAAATGAATATTTAAAAAATATAATTGCAAAACATACTAGTTTTATTTACAAACAGTTATTTTTAGGTCAGAAACATCCCTCACCGATTATTACTAAATTAATAACTTAACTATTAGGTACTATCATCTATGCATTTATTTATTTATTTATTTTACTTTGAAAAACTTTAAACATACATAAAATTAATGAGAATAATGTATCCCCATCAACAGAGTCAACATTATGAAATTTAGCATATTTTTAAGCTATTTTTTATAGATACAGTGTTAGCAGCAAATGGTCATTGGGCTCATTTGTCACCATTAACAAGCATTTCTAAGTATCAGTATTAAAATACATTTATCACCATTAAAATACATCTTTAAATGTAAAGAATATGGGTTTGAGTAACAAATTTTAATTTGGTGTTTAATGTTTAATTAACATTATTAAAAGTGGTAACCTTCATATAGATAATCTTCCATTACAAAAATCTTCAAGAAGAACTTGTTTTTTTGTGGGATGAACTTTGCTTGAAATAAGGGACTTTTCAACTGAAACAAAGAAAACCTTTAATAAAGAAAACCTTAAAAAAACCCCGTAAGTTACATAGAGTTTGTCTGCACATGAATGATGTGCCGAGCACTGTAAGAAGAGCTTTCCATGCACCCACTCTTTAAACAGCCCTATGAAGTATTCTTATTGTCTTTGTCAACAGATTAGGATGCAGAGTCTGAGAAAGATGAATGTAGTTATCTGTCCAGAGTCATCCAACAGGTATTAGGTGGAGTCATATTAAGATTGTATTTGATATATAAAATAAATGTTTTTTTGAAGGATTAAAAAAGCCTTTAATTTTTACTGCTAGTAATCAGAAATGGAATAGTAAACAGAAAATTTTATGCAGTCATTCTTTGGATGAAAGAACTTCTGCATAAACAGACAAAGAGCCTGAACCACGATGGGAGATGTAACGACCAGAAGGGGTAAAAAGAAACCCACACAGTTCCTCAGGACCAAGGGGGAAGGAATAAGGCAGCATCCCAAAAAACAAACAAAATCCCAGGAATTAGAGATTTATTAGTGTCCAGAGTTTCAAGTCCATATTTTTCAGGTTTTGTATATAACAAATTAAAGAAATATTTCATCTTATTGGCTTTATTTTTTAACTGATAATATAGGTTTGGTCTACAAAGAAGAAAAAGCAATGACTTACGTGTCAACAGAAATAAGTTTCTTTTCCCCATGGTCAGAGGCATAGTTCCAGGCTGTTTCAATAATTCCAATGTAATAATGCTTATCTTTCGCCCAGACTGAGGTACCACATAAAATTAGAAAAATACAGAGCAAGAAAATCTTCATTTTTTTTTTCCCTCTTGGAGCCCAAGAAGCAATGGAATGAAATCAGAAGCAGGCAACTTTATAAATAAGGCTTTCTTTCTTTATTTGCTTGATTGGCAGAATGTTATGTTGCATAAGATGGAATTATTTAGTTAAAGCAAATAACATTTTCCACTTGGGTTCAGTTCTCGTAAACCCGGGAAAAACCTAGTCTTCCACTGCCTGGATTCTCTAATTACAAATAAAAAGTCAACAGTTATTGTTGGAGGCAGTGGAGTGTGCATAAGTCTGTGTTTCTACCATTCATTGTGTAAATTCCAGGAAGGCAGAGATCATGTCTAAATGTTCCCTTTGTTCTTCCAACAATATGCTACAATACAATGCCCTGCACACAGTGAACTTTTGATAAATTGGGATGAAAATTATGCAAAATGAATCAAAATAAGCAGCTCTTTACTTTGGAAAAGTCTAACAATAACCTAGTTACATATTCAAGATACAAAACATGATATTTAGCATGTCCAATTTAAGCACCCCCCAATAAGAATTTATTTTGAAAGTTTTACTTGTTTTGTAAGCTCCAAACACATCTGCATAGAGAGTTAATCAGATTATTGTGTATCATGATATAAAAATAATTAGCAGAGGATAATGGGAGTGGAAGACACTGTTTTAGTTATTGAAGAAATCAGAAACAAATAAACCTGTCTTTAAAGGCAAAAGTTGGCCTTAGTAAACGGACAGAGCCCTAGTTTATTGTATTTATTTGTATATTCTTGGCTGTGCTTGGTCTTTGTTGCTGCATATGCTTTTCTCTAGTTGCAGGGAGCAGGGGCTGCTCTAGTTATGGTGCGTGGGCCTCTCATCGCAGTGGCTTTGCTCCTTGTCGGGCAGAGGCTGTAGGGTGGGTGGGCTTCGGTAGTTGCGGCTCCCAGGCTCTAGAACTTAGGCTCAGTAGTTACAGCACATGGACTTAGTTGCTCCACAGTATATGGGATCTTCCCAGACCAGAGATGGAGCCCACGCCTCCTACATTGGTAGGTGGATTCTTTACCACTAAGCCAACAGGGAAGCCCAAAACCTGGTTTATTAACCTGGAATTTCTGTTTGATGTGGACATGAATTTTGGCATAAAGGATTTTTATTTTTTAGGTGAAGAAAATCCTGATGACAGTGCACATTTTATGTTGATGTGAGCTTTTTCTCTAGAATACTTCAAGGCATTAGACTTCCCTGGTGGCTCAGAGGGTAAAGCCTCTGTCTGAAATGCGGGAGACCTGGGTTCGAGCCCTGGGTTGGGGAGATCCCCTGGAGAAGGAAATGGCAATCCACTCCAGTACTATTGCCTAGAAAATCCCATGGACAGAGGAGCCTGGCAGGCTGCAGTCTATGGGGTCGCAAAGAGTCGGACATGACTGAGTGACTTCACTTCACTTCTTCACATTAAGTATTTACCAAATGGGGTTTATAGAAATAGTTGGTACAGGAGAAAGCACCCCAATGTTCGAACAATTCATTCATTTAATAAGTATTGCTGAATGAACCCCCTGTGTGCCAGACACTGTTCTAAGCACTGTGGGGATATAGCAGGGAATAAAACAGACACGAATCCCTATGCTTGTCAACTTATATTCTATTGGGGAGAAACCAATGATATACAAATGAAGGGTGAAATATCTAGTACATATTAGCAGCAATGAATGAGGCTAATAAATGCCAAGGAAAATAGCAGTATGAAGATAAAAATCTGATGACACCATGTGACCCCACGCAAGATGCATACTTGACCCCAGCCTCATTTTCCTCATCTTTAAATCAGTCTCAGAGGGATGTTGTTCATATTACTTGAAATGACCCATGTTAGGTCACGGAGTGGAGATGTTCCTTTCACCTAGCAATAATGTTCCTAGCAATAATCTTAACTAATTGTCCTGATACAGAAAACTGAGTCACTGTGCCCAGAATGTCCCAAGACCTCCTTCTAGAGCTACCTTAAACAATTGTGCCCTCATGCCCACTGAGGGAACCTGAAAGGGGCTAACATCTTGCCCAGATTCCACTGGCCAAACCCTGTGTCTTGCAAGATGCTGTTTTTTTTTTTAAACTTGGTGCCCAGAAATGCTCCCTTTTCCCAAATGGTCCACACAGAGGGAACTTCTTTTAGCAGTTCATTCTCCTAGAGAGGGTGCTTTTTAATTGGCATGAAGCCCCTGTATGAGCCAGTGTATGGCTGATGGTGTAAATGATGCCCTTTGGGAACTGTACAGTTCCTGTCATCCTTCCACTGGCCCTATTCAGGACTGTACTATGTGAGAAATCACTTATCTGTCATCACAGGCTTTGCAGTTAATAGGTGTTTTTTAATGATCATTAGGTCCTGGTGGCATCTATGCTCTATTAGCTTCCAAACAGTGATGAAAACCTTCTTGATATATTCCCAGTGTCCATGAGACTAGTTACACATTCTTAAATCTTGACCTAGGACTGTGCCTTCTTTCTCCAAGCACTTACCCTGATGCCCTAGGTTAACTGTAAAATTGTTCCAATAGTCCCTGGGTGGTGCAGAAAGCAGCTGTGAATTCTTCTGGATCTCTCTATCTTTGTCCTCCATCCTACCCTCTGAGTAAGTTACCCTATAATAAATGAATCCAGTGATTTTGTGGAGCTGCCTGCCTCATTTTCTGGTGTCAAGATACCTTCTCAGTTCATGGGCACTTTTTGTCCCCTCCATGCCCCAGCATGGTGAACCAGCCGGGAGACTGAAAATGAGATAGGAATGGGCCATGCTGAGGGAAAGCCAGGTGTGGTGGGGTAAACCCAGGCAGGCCATCTCTTCTGTGTGGAGTGACCCAGCTACGTTCATGGGACTCCTTGGGCTACTGTGTGAGTTCAGGACACCTGGAAAAATGTCAAAATGCTTCCTAGATGTATTAACTGAAGTGGTGGGAAAGGGAAAGTGGATAAAAAAAGAAAATGAGCTAACTATTTTAGCTATTGCATGGCCTTTGTTATATCCTATAAAGGTGAGCACAGAAAAGGAATTACAGTTCAGCTGGAAACTAGAGAAGACTAAAGAGATTTTGGTGTTAGAGTGGGATGACTAGAGGGCATGTTCTGCCACTTCTTTTTTAAAAAAATAATTGTACTGATTTATCTGTTTTTGACTGTGCTGAGTCTCTGTTGCTGCATGTGGACTTTCTCTAGTTGTGGCAAGCAGGGGCTACTCTCTAGTTGTGGAGTGCAGGCTCTAGGGCATGTGGGCTTTATTGGTTGCAGTGCATGGGCTCAGTAGTTGCAACTCCTGGGCTCTAGGGCACAGGCTCAATAGTTGTGGCACTCTGCTTAGCTGCTTCATGGCATAAGGGATCTTCCCAGACCAGGGATCAGACCCGTGTCTCCTGCGTTGGCAGGCAGATTCTTTACCACTGAGCCACCAGGGAAACCCATGTTCTGCCATTTCTGACCTCATATCAAAGAAAATACAACAGGAAGAGCATACTGAAGTGATGGCAGGTAAGATAGCTAAAATGCAGGGCAGTAGGCTCAAAGGTGAGGACTGTTATTTCACAGCAGAACAGGGACCTAGAGGTGTGAGCTTTGGGATAAAGACTTGTCAGAAGATGAGGACATAATTATAGAGGAGGAAGAAGAAGCACGGCCTCTGATGCAAGCTGAAACACAGGCCACTAGGGAACCAGGAGATAATTGAGAGGAGACCCTCACAAACTCCAAAACAACAATACCAGAATATTCCTCTCCTGAGTTAATAGAATTAACTGTCAGGTTTAACCAAAATAGTAGAGAAGGAGTGGCAGCCTGAGGACTCCATTTTGGGATACTTGGGGAGATGGCATCATGTTAAATGGTCAGAAATGTCTAAGATGTCTAAAATTACCACAGTTATAGAGCAGCCTCTGGCAATGTTTGTATGTGACCAAGGTGGCCTAGCTAACTTGATTGAATTGGTACGTGCAAGCATTTGTCTGGCTTAGCCAAATGAGTGAGGCGTGCTGTCCCCACCCTTAGGATGGCATCTTTGCAAGATTTACAAGAAACAGTGAGGGAATCAGGAATGAAGCATGCTGTCTATGCTCCTAATTTCCGAGACCTGTTGAGGAGTTATTTGTAGCAAGTATGAAGGATAAGAGATTTTGGGCGCACAGGGCACAGATACCTGCAGTCCACTCCAGGAGCTTGGTTGCTGACCTGAGATAGGGACCTTAGTTTCGGTTTTGACTAGGATGGTTAATCAACCCATTCACACTACGGTGGCTATGACAGCTGAATTAAGTGAGACTGAACAGATCTGCACAAGGGAAATAAGCAGGTGCCATGCTTAGTCGCTTCAGTCATGTTCAGCTCTTTGTGACTCCATGGACCTCAGCCCACAAGGCTCCTCTGTCCATGGGATTCTCCAGGCAAGAATACTGGAGTGGGTTGCATGCTCTCCTCCAGGGGATCTTCTTAACCCAGGGATTGAATCCCCATCTCCTGCATTGCAGGTGGATTCTTTACTGTTGAGCCACCAGGGAAGCCCAAATAAACAGGTAGATAAAGCCAAAGAGGAAAAAAAAAAAAAAGTGAGGAAATTAAAGGGGGCTCGACTAGAATTTCCTACGAACAGTTATGGCAATACCTTGTATTAATCAGGACCCCTGAAGAGAATATAAACAACCTTATTGGGTCCTTTTAAGCTTATGGAAAGTATTATCCAAAGAAAAACAGTTTATTCTACTGACAGCAAGAGGAAGAGGCACAAGCCTGCACTCTGTCACTTTGGGAACTTTGATACTCCCGGTTCTGGGGATCAGGGCTGGGGTAAAACCTGCTCCTTGGTGTGGGCCATAGGGCCACAGAGACATTAACTGTGGAGGCCCCACATGGAACTATTTATCAGTCTTGCACCAATAGGAAGACCACTCTGGCTTTAGAGGTATCTGTGCCCAGTGCACCCAGATTTATGGGAATCCATCCAAGTTCCAAGGGGATGGATAAGGAGGCCGAACGGTGTGGATGAAACATATGAGCTTGTATTTACAAATTGGAAGATTGCCTCCCCATCCCTTTCTGGTTTATATTTCACTTATCAGTTCAGTTCAGTTGCTCAGTCATGTCCAACTCTTTGTGACCCCATGGACTGCAGCATGCCAAGCTTCCCTGTCCATCACCAACACTTGGAGCTTGCTCAAACTTATGTCCACTGAGTTAGTGATGCCATCCAACCATCTCATCCTCTGTCATCCCCTTCTCCTCATGGCTTCAATCTTTCCCAGCATCAGGGTCTTTTCCAATGAGTCAGTTCTTTGCATCAAGTGGCCAAATTATTGGAGCTTCAGCTTCAATGTATATTTGGGGCTGATTTCCTTTAGGATTGACTGGTTTGATGTCCTTGCAGTCCAGGGTACTCTCAAGAGTCCCCTCCAACACCACAGTTCAAAAGCATCAATTCTTCGGCACTCAGCTTTCTTTATGGTCCAACTCTCACATCCATAATACCCATACCTGGATATATTTTTGGGTGTGGATGTCCTATAAGACTTGGACTTCACAATCACCACCAGCAAGTTCTGCTTATGAATCCATACTGTCAAGTGTGTAGTGGTGGATAACACTAAATGGGACCCTGTAGAGTTGTCCATCCCTAGGAGAGTGGTGACAATAGAATAGCATCGCCTACCAGGGGGACAAGACAGAATATGGGCTGCCATCATAGTATTAGAGAAGGTAAGGGTTGTAAGATGCACAAAACCTATGTTGCCAGTGGAAAAAAACAAATGGCACCTGGCTCATGACAGTAGACTGTAGAGAATTAAACACAATAGCATTCCGTATCTATGCAGCAGTTCCAAATACAGCTGAACTCTTGGACACAAATCTACTTTTCTCTCAAGACAAATCACTGAGACTACAATTGTGTGTGTTAGTTGCTCAGTCGTGTCCAACTCTTTGTGACCCCACGGACTGTAGCCCGCCAGGCTCCTCTGTCCATGGGATTCTCTAAGAATACTGGAGTGGATTGTCATATCATTCTCCAGAGGATCTTCCCAACCCAGGGATCGAGCCCTTGTCTCCTGCATTGCAGGCAGATTCTTTACCATTTGAGCTACAGGGAAGTCCCATAGTCTAAAGCCTTTTTCAGTATTCTTTTAGATAAGGGATATCAGGACCAGTTAGTCTTTATGTGGGAAGGGAGGCAATGCACTTCTACTGTCTTAGCCCAAGGTTATCTGCACAGCCCTACTGTATGTCATAGGATTTGCTTGGGACTTGGAGAAGTGGGCTCTCCCTCCCTCTTTCTCTCTCTGTCATTACTGGGTTGACGTCATGTTAACCCGTGAAGACTTGTCTCTTCTCAACCTGCTGCATCACCTCAGGGATATTTATAAGCAAGGAAATGGGAGGTAAATGCTGACAAGGTGCAAGGACCAGAGGAGTCACTAAAGTTCTCGGGAATGATGTGTTCTGGTAAGACTAAAGTGATGCCTGAGGTTGTTTTTGATAAAATACAGTAAGTCTCCTACATATGAACCTTCAAGTTGAAAACTTTCAAAGATGCAAACATGCATCTGATTCTAGCACAGAACCGAAACATGTGCCATCAGTCAGTTCCCTTTGCTGATGCTTTTTTTAAAATTTAAATTTATTTATTTTAATTGGAGGCTAATTACTTTACAATATTGTGTTGGTTTTGCCATACATCAACATGAATCCACCACAGGTGTACACGTGTTCCCCATCCTGAACCCTCCTCCCTCCCCGTACCATCCCTCTGGGTCATCCCAGTGCACCAGCCCCAAGCATCCTGTATCATGCATGGAACCTGGACTGGTGATTTGTTTCTTATATGATATTGTACATGTTTCAATGCTATTCTCCCAAATCATCCCATCCTCTCCCTCTCGCACAGAGTCCAAAAGACTGTTCTCTACATTTGTGTCTCTTTTGCTGTCTTGCATACAGGGTTATCGTTATCATCTTTCTAAATTCCATATATATGCATTAGTATACTGTATTGGTGTTTTTCTTTCTGGCTTACTTCACTCTGTATAATCGGCTCCAGTTTCATCCACCTCATTAGAACTGATTCAAATGTATTCTTTTTAATGGCTGAGTAATACTCCATTGTGTATATGTACCACAGCTTTCTTATCCATTCATCTGCTGATGGACATCTAGGCTGCTTCCATGTCCTGGCTATTATAAACAGTGCTGTGATGAACATTGGGGTACATGTGTCTCTTTCAATTCTGGTTTCCTCACTGTGTATGCCCAGCAGTGGGATTGCTGGGTCATAAGGCAGTTCTATTTCCAGTTTTTTAAGAAATCTCCACACTGTTCTCCATAATGGCTGTACTAGTTTGCATTCCCACCAACAGTGTAAGAGGGTTCCCTTTTCTCCACACCCTCTCCAGCATTTATTGCTTGTAGACTTTTGGATCGCAGCCATTCTGACTGGCGTGAAATGGCACCTCGTTGTGGTTTTGATTTGCATTTCTCTGATAATGAGTGATGTTGAGCATCTTTTCATGCGTTTGTTAGCCATCTGTATGTCTTCTCTGCAGAAATGTCTATTTAGTTCTTTGGCCCATTTTTTGATTGGGTCATTTATTTTTCTGGAATTGAGCTGCATAAGTTGCTTGTATATTTTTGAGATTAGTTGTTTGTCAGTTGCTTCATTTGCTATTATTTTCTCCCATTCTGAAGGCTGCCTTTTCACTTTGCTTATGGTTTCCTTTGTTGTGGCAGAAGCTTTTAATTTTAACTAGGTCCCATTTGTTTATTTGTGCTTTTATTTCCAATATTCTGGGAGGTGGGTCATAGAGAATCCTGCTGTGATTTATGTCGGAGAGTGTTTGCTGATGCTTTTATTGCTGGCTTACTTCTCTCTAGGTAAATGGGGAAGCATAGTTCTTAGTATTCTTTTATCATTAGTAGGAATTCTTTGTTCTTGCTGCTGCTTATATTGTTACTATGGGTTTGGAGCACAAGCCACCTCTGGTATCTGATCCTAGGGTCTCTCAAGAAGAATAATGATAAGATTGTTGAGCCATCACAATATTGGGGGTGGAGTGTATAGCTGCTGACATAACTGATGCCATCTTGCTCTCATACAGTTCCTCCTGTCCTTCCACTGACCCTACCCAGGACTGTAGTACATGGGAAATCACTTCTCTATCATCAAGGGCTTTGTAGTTAATAGATATTGTCTAATGACTGTTAGGTCCAGGTGGCCTCTGTACTCTGTTAGCCTCCAATGATGAAGACCTTTTCTGACATATTCCTGGTGAACCATGAGACCAGTTGCATGCATGCATGCTTAGCCACTCAGTCATGTCTGACTCTTTGTGACCCCATGGACTGTAGCCCAGCAGACCCTTCTGTCCATGGATTTCCCAGGCAAGAATACTCGAGAGGTAACCATTCCCTTCTTCAGGGGATTTTCCCAACCCAGCGATTGAACCTGGGTCTCCTGAATTGTAGACAGATTCTTTACCATGTGAGCCACCAGGGAAGCCCTTCCATATTCTAGGTTAACTATAAAGTTGCCTCAATGGCCCCTCAGTGATGTGGAGTGCAGCTATAAATGCTCTGGGTCATTGTCCACCTAATCCTACTCAATGAGTAAATTATCCTGTAGCAAATGGATTCAATGGTTATTTGGAGCTGCCTGTCTCATTTTTTAGTTTCAAGATACCTTCCAATTTAGGTGAGCCCTTTTCGTTCCCTGTCATCTGAGTTTCCAGGCATTTTCTTCTTACTCATTTTCCACTCTATGTTCAAACTCAGCCTTGTAGGATGGAAGGATGGTGCTCAGAGCACCACAACAAGTCCCAAAGTCACTTCTTCCAGAAACTTCTACCCTCCCCCTCCACTCATGCTCAGATAGTTCCAGAATATATCCTGATAGCACTCATCAAGTGTTAGTCACTCAGCTGTGTCTGACTCTGTGAACCCATGGACTATATAACCCGACAGGCTCCTCTGTCCAAGGGATTCTCCAGGCAAGAATACTGGAGTCAGGTAGCCGTTCTCTTCTCCAGGGGATCTTCCCAACCCAGGGATCAAACCCAGGTACCCTGCATAGCAGGCAGATTCTTTACCATCTGAGCCCCCAGGGAAGCCCATAGCACTCATATCTGTGGTGAAATGAAATGGTTAAACAGTAACACCCCTGATCAGTGCAAGTAAACATTTTATGGTGTAATACAGGAAGGGTCAGGAAGTCATATTTCTGTCCTGTTTTGAGACAGTTGACCTTCCAGTTAAAACGCAAGTAGCTGCTTTCAGGAAGTGGGGAGATAGCTGTGAACCTCAGGGTTGTCTCAGTAAGAGGCGAGGTCACTGGGCCCTAATAAGTAGCCAGTTGTGGGCAATTAACCCTAAAAAACCTCCTTACAGTGATTCCAGAGTTGGTACTCAAAAGTGAACTTTGAATAATGTTGCAATTGAGAATTTCTGCACTCTGCATAGACTAGGATGATGCAAGAACAGAGGAGCCAACAGTAGAGGCTTAGCTGACCTAGGGCATTTTTGAAAAAGAGAAGAGAGAAATCTAAACTGGATCAAACACCCGTTCTCTTAGCTGTGTATGTCAGAAGTTTTTTTTTTTCTTTAGATTTTTTTTTTGATGTCTTTATTGAATTTGTTATAATATGGTTTCTGTTTTATGTTTTCCCACAACCCCTGTATTGGAAGGCCAAGTCTTAACCACTGGACTGCCAGGGAAGTCCCTGTCAGATTTTTACCTCAGAACCGCAAGGTATAACTTTGTAGCTTGTTGTAGTTAGTTACTGTATTCCTGAGTTACAGAGAAGGCAATGGCAATCCACTCCAGTACTCTTGCCTGGAAAATCCCATGGACGGAGGAGCCTGGTAGGCTGCAGTCCATGGGGTCGCTAAGAGTCGGGCACGACTGAGCAACTTCACTTTCACTTTTCACTTTCATGCATCGGAGAAGGAAATGGCAACCCACTCCAGTATTCTTGCCTGGAGAATCCCAGGGACAGAGGAGCCTAGTGGGCTGCCATCTATGGGGTCGCACAGAGTTGGACACGACTGAAGTGACTTAGCAGCAGCAGCAGCAGCAGCAACCCAAGTAGAGTTATATATAAATTTGGGGGGTATTTTTGCGAGTGGGAGGAATGAAGGCCTCAGCTTGTGGGATCTTAGTTCCCCAACCAGGGATTGAATCCAGGCCTTCAACAGTGAAAGTCCAGGGTCCTAACCACTTGACCACCAGGGAATCCCCACATATCACGTTTTCATTATTTTCCACAATTTCTTTTCTTGTCAACATAAAGACTTCTGGACTGGGTGGTTCTTCTCTGCATTTAGCAATCAAAATTCTGAATGACTGCAGAATATCGCTCCAGCTGTATCTGTCTGGCAAGACACAGTCTTTTTGTTACCTCCAGTATTCATTCAGTTCAGCGGCTCATTCGTGTCCATCTCTTTGCAACTCCATGGGCTGCAGCACGCCAGGCTTCCGTGTCCATCACCAACTCCCGGAGCTTGCTCCAACTCATGTCCATCGAGTTGGTGATGACATCCAACCATCTATTCGTGCTTTTACCCTAATTTGTTTCTTTAAAAAAATAATTAATTATTTTTGGCTGTGCTGGGTCTTTGTTGCTGTGCACCGGCTTTCTCTAGTTGCAGGGAACAGGGGCTACTCGCTAGTTGCAGTGTGCAGGCTTCCCATTGATGTGGCTTCTCTTGTTGGGGAACATAGGCTCTAGGGAGTGCAGGCTCAGTAGCTGTGGTTCTCGGGCTCTAGCACAGTTTCAATAGTTGTGGTGTGTGGACCTAGCTGCCCCTCGGCATGTGGAATACCAGAGGTTGAACCCATGTCCATGTCCCCTGCGTTGGCAGGCAGATTCTTAACCACTGGACCATAGGGAAGTCCTCTATTTGTTTCTTGCTGACTCGTGAGAACTGGCTCTTAACCTCTACTCTGTGTCTCCAGAATTATTAACAAAGCAACCACCTCTGTGACAGCAGGAGGCAGTGAATATAAATAGCAGGTCATTCCAGCCTTGACCAGTCAGAGACTCCCACAGTGTTGTCTTTTTCACAGGAAATTGCATGACTCTGAAATTTCATCAGTGAGTGGGTCACACACAGAACTTTGATAATGAGTCCCTGACTGGCTCAGTGCAGGGCGAGCATGGCCTAGCCTCTTCTCTGCTATGGATCAATTCAGGACTGCTTAGGGAATGATCGGCAGATAGGTCCTTGATGACTTCATCTCCTTTGGCTGCCCATTAGTGGGCCAAGGTCTCGCTCATCACCTTCTGTCAGGTTAAGGAGTCATAGGCAGAGGAAGAGAGAAAGCCAAAACTCTAATCTAGCAAAAACTCTAATCTATGGTATTGATGTCTATAGCATTAAGGGAAATGGGATATTTTTTTTAAATGGCATAAGGTTTTCAATTGTTCTTTCATCCTTGTTCTTTCACTCCCTTGAATAATATAGAAATCAAAGGGTTTCATTTATTAACAATGAAAGAGAACCACAAGGAGGCAACTAGGGATATGGACTTGGGATTGGGGGGGTGGTTTTGTATATTAAAGTCTGGCTCACCAACAAGTTGTTACAAATTCGAGGAATTAACTAGCTCTGGGAGCAGCAGTCCCTCCCCAGGTAGCAAGGTCCCCCAAAGATGTCACATATCATAAGATATTAAAATTTAAAAACATAATTTGTACATGTTTTATATCAGAATAATCTGTTTATGTGACTGTCTCCTCAGATGGCCTCCTTGGTACAAATAACTATGCTCTGTTTTAAATTGAATCTCAAGAACCTAGCATGGTGCTTGATACATAGCTTAATAAATATTGAAAGAATGAATGAATGTTAACTCTAATAATGTTGTTGTTGTTTAGTCACTAAGGCATGTCTGACTCTGTGAACCCATGGACTGTAAACCGACAGGTTCCTCTGTCCATAGGATTTTCCAAGCAAGAATGCTGGAGTGGATTGCCATTTCCTTCTCCAGGGAATCTTCCTGACCCAGGGATTGAACCTCATCTCCTGTATGAAGGTGGATTCTTTACCACTGAGCCACCTGGGAAGCCTATAGTCTACTCATAATTATTAGATGGTTACTGTAGGCCAACACAGTGTAAAAAGCCTTATAAATTTTATCTCATTTAATTTTCACAGCAGCCAGTTAGATAGATGTATAAGTTTTTTTATTGCTGCTGTCCCAAATGGCCATAAACTTAGTGACTTTAAACAACATACATTTATTATCTTATAGTTTTGTATGCTGAAAACCTGACATATGTGTCACTGGACTAAAATCAAGGTGTCAGTGGGCCTGTTTCCTTTACGAAGTTCTAGGGGAGAAGCTATTTCCAGTCTGTTCCAGTTTCTAGAGGCTGCCCACAATCCTTGGCTAAAGGCCCCCTCCCATCTTCAACAGGGGCAGGGGTGTCTTTCTTTTTTTCTTAAGAAAATTTATTAATTTTTAATTGGAGGATAATTGCTTTACAATACTGTGTTGGTTTCTGCTGTACGCCAACATGAATCAGCCGTCAGTCAGTCAGTTCAGTCGCTCAGTTGTGTCCGACTCTTTGCAAGCACGTCAGGCTTCCCTGTCCATCACCAACTTCCAGAGCTTGCTCAAACTCCAGGTGCCTTCTCCAGCACCATGGTTTCAAAGCCCTCTAGAACTGAATTGCAAGTAGTGCCAACCAGGTAATTCCAGATCAACTGGATTAAAGTTCCATTCTTGGGAAAAGCCAATACCGTAATTTTCAGTATTAAGTCCCAGTTTGGTGTCATGAGGCTTAGCATATGTGAGACAATTTGGAGCCTATTCTCCTTTTCTTTTTTTAAACATCAAGAACATCTTCATTTTAAAGATAAAGAAACAATGGATGAGAGAGATTTTATACTTTGTCCAAGATTCCATAGCTAGTGAGTGGCATAGCTGGAATGCAATTACAGGCCTGCCTCCCAGAGCTGCACAGTGGACCTAAGGGCATGAGAGCATGGCTCCAGACTGTGTCAGGCTGGGCCTCCGAGTTGCTCTGCCCTTTAGAAGAATTCTCTTCAGGGTTTTGATTGGCAATTGATGGATTCAAAACCTTCTTTTTGACAGTTTACATAAAGATGACCAGGTTCAGAGGGCTAATTGATTTTAAACAAACTTGGAGAATATATCAATATAGTAATTTATACATTGAAAAGTAAAGCAAGATGGGCATATATTATTGGCCTCTGAAAAACTTTGTTTATAGACTTACTCAGAAAATATTTTGGAACATAGTTGTCTTGGTAAATATAGAATTTGAGCAAAAAGGTGTATTTCCTTTTTAGGGCCTTAGCACGTGGCTTGCAGGATCTTGTTTCCTCAGTTCAGTTCAGTTCAGTCGCTCAGTCATGTCCGACTCTTTGTGACCCCATGAACTGCAGCACGCCAGGCCTCCCTGTCCATCACCAACTCTTGGAGTTCACTCAGACTCACGTCCATCGAGTCAGGGATGCCATCCAGCCATCTCATCCTCTGTCGTCCCCTTCTCCTCCTGCCGCCAATTCCTCCCAGCATCAGAGTCTTTTCCAATGAGTCAATTCTTCATATGAGGTGGCCAAAGTACTGAAGTTTCAGCTTTAGCATCATTCCTTCCAAAGAAATCCCAGGGCTGATCTCCTTCAGAATGGACTGGTTGGATCTCCTTGAAGTCCAAGGGACTCTCAAGAGTTTTCTCCAACACCACAGTTCAAAAGCATCAATTATTTGGCGTTCAGCTTTCTTCACAGTCCAACTCTCACATCCATACATGACCACAGGAAAAACCATAGCCTTGACGGACCTTAGTCAGCAAAGTAATGTCTCTGCTTTTGAATATACTATCTAGGTTGGTCATAACTTTTCTTTTTTTTTTTTTTTTTCTTTTTAATTTTATTTATTTATTTTTTTATTTTTTAAATTTTAAAATCTTTAATTCTTACATGCGTTCCCAAACATGAACCCCCCTCCCACCTCCCTCCCCATAACATCTCTCTGGGTCATCCCCATGCACCAGCTCCAAGCATGCTGTATCCTGCATCAGACATAGACTGGCGATTCAATTCTTACATGATAGTATACATGTTAGAATGTCATTCTCCCAAATCATCCCACCTTCTCCCTCCCTCTGAGTCCAAAAGTCCATTATACACATCTGTGTCTCTTTCCCTGTCTTGCATACAGGGTCGTCATTGCCATCTTCCTAAATTCCATATATATGTGTTAGTATACTGTATTGGTATTTTTCTTTCTGGCTTACTTCACTCTGTATAATCGGCTCCAGTTTCATCCATCTCATCAGAACTGATTCAAATGAATTCTTTTTTATGGCTGAGTAATACTCCATTGTGTATATGTACCACAGCTTTCTTATCCATTCATCTGCTGATGGACATCTAGGTTGTTTCCATGTCCTAGCTATTATAAACAGTGCTGCGATGAACATTGGGGTACATGTGTCTCTTTCAATTCTGGTTTCCTCGGTGTGTATGCCCAGAAGTGGGATTGCTGGGTCATAAGGTAGTTCTATTTGCAATTTTTTAAGGAATCTCCACACTGTTCTCCATAGTGGCTGTACTAGTTTGCATTCCCACCAACAGTGTAGGAGGGTTCCCTTTTCTCCACACCCTCTCCAGCATTTATTGCTTGCAGACTTTTGGATCGCAGCCATTCTGACTGGTGTGAAGTGGTACCTCATTGTGGTTTTGATTTGCATTTCTCTAATAATGAGTGATGTTGAGCATCTTTTCATGTGTTTGTTAGCCATCCGTATGTCTTCTTTGGAGAAATGTCTATTTAGTTCTTTGGCCCATTTTTTGATTGGGTCGTTTATTTTTCTGGAATTGAGCTGCAGAAGTTGCTTGTATATTTTTGAGATTAGTTGTTTGTCAGTTGCTTCATTTGCTACTATTTTCTCCCATTCAGAAGGCTGTCTTTTCACCTTGCTTATATTTTCCTTTGTTGTGCAGAAGCTTTTAATTTTAATTAGATCCCATTTGTTTATTTTTGCTTTTATTTCCAGAATTCTGGGAGGTGGATCATAGAGGATCCTGCTGTGATTTATGTCTGAGAGTGTTTTGCCTATGTTCTCCTCTAGGAGTTTTATAGTTTCTGGTCTTACATTTAGATCTTTAATCCATTTTGAGTTTATTTTTGTGTGGGGTGTTAGAAAGTGATCTAGTTTCATTCTTTTACAAGTGGTTGACCAGTTTTCCCAGCACCACCTGTTAAAGAGATTGTCTTTACTCCATTGTATATTCTTGCCTCCTTTGTCAAAGATAAGGTGTCCATATGTGTGTGGATTTATCTCTGGGCTTTCTATTTTGTTCCATTGATCTATATGTCTGTCTTTGTGCCAGTACCATACTGTCTTGATGACTGTGGCTTTGTAGTAGAGCCTGAAGTCAGGCAAGTTGATTCCTCCAGTTCCATTCTTCTTTCTCAAGATTTCTTTGGCTATTCAAGGTTTTTTGTATTTCCATACAAATCTTGAAATTATTTGTTCTAGTTCTGTGAAAAATGTTGCTGGTAGCTTGACAGGGATTGCATTGAATTTGTAAATTGCTTTGGGTAGTATACTCATTTTCACTATATTGATTCTTCCGATCCATGAACATGGTATATTTCTCCATCTATTAGTGTCCTCTTTGATTTCTTTCATCAGTGTTTTATAGTTTTATATATATAGGTCTTTAGTTTCTTTAGGTAGATATATTCCTAAGTATTTTATTCTTTTCATTGCAATGGTGAATGGAATTGTTTCCTTAATTTCTTTTTCTACTTTCTCATTATTCGTGTATAGGAATGCAAGGGATTTCTGTGTGTTGATTTTATATCCTGCAACTTTACTATATTCATTGATTAGCTCTAGTAATTTTCTGGTGGAGTCTTTAGGGTTTTCCATGTAGAGGATCATGTCATCTGCAAACAGTGAGAGTTTTACTTCTTCTTTTCCAATTTGGATTCCTTTTATTTCTTTTTCTGCTCTAATTGCTGTGGCCAAAACTTCCAGAACTATGTTGAATAGTAGCGGTGAAAGTGGACACCCTTGTCTTGTTCCTGACTTTAGGGGAAATGCTTTCAATTTTTCACCATTGAGGATAATGTTTGCTGTGGGTTTGTCATAGATAGCTTTTCTTATGTTGAGGTATGTTCCTTCTATTCCTGCTTTCTGGAGAGTTTTTATCATAAATGGATGTTGAATTTTGTCAAAGGCCTTCTCTGCATCTATTGAGATAATCATATGGTTTTTATTTTTCAATTTGTTAATATGGTGAATTACATTGATTGATTTGCGGATATTGAAGAATCCTTGCATCCCTGGGATAAAGCCCACTTGGTCATGGTGTATGATCTTTTTAATGTGTTGTTGGATTCTGATTGCTAGAATTTTGTTGAGGATTTTTGCATCTATGTTCATCAGTGATATTGGCCTGTAGTTTTCTTTTTTTGTGACATCTTTGTCAGGTTTTGGTATTAGGGTGATGGTGGCCTCATAGAATGAGTTTGGAAGTTTACCTTCCTCTGCAATTTTCTGGAAGAGTTTGAGGAGGATAGGTGTTAGCTCTTCTCGAAATTTTTGGTAGAATTCAGCTGCGAAGCCGTCTGGACCTGGGCTTTTGTTTGCTGGAAGATTTCTGATTACAGTTTCAATTTCCGTGCTTGTGATGGGTATGTTAAGATTTTCTATTTCTTCCTGGTTCAGTTTTGGAAAACTGTACTTTTCTAAGAATTTGTCCATTTCTTCCACGTTGTCCATTTTATTGGCATACAATTGCTGATAGTAGTCTCTTATGATCCTTTGTATTTCTGTGTTGTCTGTTGTGATCTCTCTATTTTCATTTCTAATTTTATTGATTTGATTTTTCTCTCTTTGCTTCTTGATGAGTCTGGCTAATGGTTTGTCAATTTTATTTATCCTTTCAAAGAACCAGCTTTTGGCTTTGTTGATTTTTGCTATGGTCTCTTTTGTTTCTTTTGCATTTATTTCTGCCCTAATTTTTAAGATTTCTTTCCTTCTACTAACTCTGGGGTTCTCCAACTCTTCCTTTTCTAGTTGCTTTAGTTGTAGAGTTAGGTTATTTATTTGACTTTTTTCTTGTTTCTTGAGGTATGCCTGTATTGCTATGAACTTTCCTCTTAGCACTGCTTTTATAGTGTCCCACAGGTTTTGGGTTGTTGTGTTTTCATTTTCATTAGTTTCTATGCATATTTTGATTTCTTTTTTGATTTCTTCTGTGATTTGTTGGTTATTCAGAAGTGTGTTGTTCAACCTCCATATGTTGGAGTTTTTAATAGTTTTTCTCCTGTAATTGAGATCTAATCTTAATGCATTATGGTCAGAAAAGATGCTTGGAATGATTTCAATTTTTTTGAATTTATCAAGTTTAGATTTATGGCCCAGGATGTGATCTATCCTGGAGAAGGTTCCATGAGCACTTGAAAAAAAGGTGAAATTCATTGTTTTGGGGTGAAATGTCCTATAGATATCAATTAGGTCTAACTGATCTAATGTATCATTTAAAGTTTGCGTTTCTTTGTTAATTTTCTGTTTAGTTGATCTGTCCATAGGTGTGAGTGGGGTATTAAAGTCTCCCACTATTATTGTGTTATTGTTGATTTCCCCTTTCATACTTGTTAGCATTTGTCTTACATATTGCGGTGCTCCTATATTGGGTGCATATATATTTATAATTGTTATATCTTCTTCTTGGATTGTTCCTTTGATCATTATGTAGTGGCCTTCTTTGTCTCTTTTCACAGCCTTTGTTTTAAAGTCTATTTTATCGGATATGAGTATTGCCACTCCTGCTTTCTTTTGGTCTCTGTTTGCGTGGTATATCTTTTTCCAGCCCTTCACTTTCAGTCTGTATGTGTCCCTTGTTTTGAGGTGGGTCTCTTGTAAGCAGCATATAGAGGGGTCTTGTTTTTGTATCCATTCGGCCAGTCTTTGTCTTTTGGTTGGGGCGTTCAACCCATTTACGTTTAAGGTGATTATTGATAAGTATGATCCCGTTACCATTTACTTTATTGTTTTGGGTTCGGATTTATACACCCTTTTCGTGTTTCCTGTCTAGAGGATATCCTTTAGAATTTTTTGGAGAGCTGGTTTGGTGGTGCTGAATTCTCTCAGCTTTTGCTTGTCTGTAAAGCTTTTGATTTCTCCTTCGTATTTGAATGAGATCCTTGCTGGATACAGTAATCTGGGCTGTAGGTTATTGTCTTTCATCACTTTAAGTATGTCTTGCCATTCCCTCCTGAAGAGTTTCTATTGAAAGATCAGCTGTTATCCTTATGGGAATCCCCTTGTGTGTTATTTGTTGTTTTTCCCTTGCTGCTTTTAATATTTGTTCTTTGTGCTTGATCTTTGTTAATTTAATTAATATGTGTCTTGGGGTGTTTCGCCTTGGGTTTATCCTATTTGGAACTCTCTGTGTTTCTTGGACTTGGGTGATTATTTCCTTCCCCATTTTAGGGAAGTTTTCAACTATTATCTCCTCAAGGATTTTCTCATGATCTTTCTTTCTGTCTTCTTCTTCTGGGACTCCTATAATTCGAATGTTGGAGCGTTTCATATTGTCCTGGAGGTCTCTGAGATTGTCCTCGTTTCTTTTAATTCGTTTTTCTTGTTTCCTCTCTGATTCATTTATTTCTACCATTCTATCTTCTATTTCACTAATCCTATCTTCTGCCTCCGTTATTCTACTATTTGTTGCCTCCAGAGTGTTTCTGATCTCATTTATTGCATTATTCATTATATTTTGACTCTTTTTTATTTCTTCTAGGTCCTTGTTAAACCTTTCTTGCATCTTCTCAATCCTTGTCTCTAGGCTATTTATCTGTGTTTCCATTTTGATTTCAAGATTTTGGATCATTTTCACTATCAATATTCGGAATTCCTTCTCCGGTAGATTCCCTACTTCTTCCTCTTTTGTTTGGTTTGGTGGGCAACTCTTCTGTTCCTTTACCTGCTGAGTATTCCTCTGTCTCTTCATCTTGGTTATATTGCTGCGTTTGGGGTGGCCTTTTTATATTCTGGTAATTTGTGGAGTTCTCTTTATTATGGAGCTTCCTCACTTTGGGTGGGGTTCTATCAGTGGCTTGTCGAGGTTTCCTGGTTAGGGAGGCTTGTGTTGGAGTTTTGGTGGGTGGAGCTGGGTTTCTTCTCTCTGGAGTGCAGTGGAGTGACCCGTAATGGGTTATGAGACATCAAAGGTTTTGGGATAATTTTGAGCTGCCTGTATATTGAAGCTCAGGGGAGTGTTCCTGTGTTGCTGGAGAATTTGCATGGTATGTCTTGTTTTGGAACTTGTTGGCCCTTGGGTGGAGCTTGGTTTCGGTGTAGGTATGAAGGCATTTGATGAGCTCCTATTGCTTAATGTTCCCTGAATTCAAGAGTTCTCTAATGTTTTCAGGCTTTGGATTTAAGCTTCCTGCTTCTGGTTTTCAGTTTTATTTTTACAGTAGCCTCTAGACTTCTCCATCTATACAGCACCGATGATAAAACATCTAGGTTAAAGATGAAAAGTTTCTCCACATTGAGGGACACTCAGAGAGGTTCACTGAGTTACAAGGAGAAGAGAAGATGGAGGGGGTAGTTAGAGGTAACTGGAATGAGATGCGGTGAGATCAAGAGAGGAGAGAGCAAGCTAGTCAGTAGTCACTTCCTTATGTGCGCTCTATAGTCTGGACCACTCAGAGGTATTTACAGAGTTATACGGGGAAGGGGAGAGGGAGGAAGTAGACAGAGGTGACCAGGAGGATAAGAGAGAGGAATGAGTAGGAGAGAGACAAATCCTGCCAGTAACCAGTTCCTTAGGTGTTCTCTACCGTCTGGAACACACAGAGATTCACAGAGTTGGATAGAGAAGAGATGGGGGAGAAAAGAGACAGAGGCCACCTGGGGGAGAAAAAGGAGAGTCCAGAGGAGGAGAGAGTGGTCAAGCCAGTAATCTCGCTCTCAGGTAAACTTGGGTAGTGAAGTTTGGGTTTTTAAATGTACAAAATTGACAACGAAAACCTAAGAGCAAAGATTAAAAATCTAGAGTAGAGGTTGGATTTTCAAAGATACAATATTAAAGAAAAGCAGAAGGAAAAAGGAAGAAAGAAAAAAAATTATTAAAAAACAAACAAACAAACAAAAGAAAAAAAAAACACACCAACAACCATCCAAAGAGTATATATGGTGTTTGCCTTAAAAAAAGAAAAAAAATAATAGTAATAATAGGTTATAGAAATAAAAATTAGAGGAGAAATAGAAGACTTAACAATTTTAAAAAAGCTAGAAAAAAAAAGAAAAAAACCAAAAAAGCAAAAAGCAAAAAAAAAAAAAAGAAAAAAAGGAATGATTTTAAAAATATTAAAAATATATCTAGCCCTTCTCTGATGTTATGGGCCGTGTGGGCTCACTTCCAAGGTGGTTCCCTCTGTTTAACTTCTTCTGTTTGCTGGTTTTTTAGGCTCACTAGTTCAGTCACGCTGTGGGGAGGGGGGATGCTGCAAACAAACAGCACTGTCGTGTGCACACTGCATCTCAGCCCCACTTGACCTGTCCTTTCTCGCGGTGCACAAACCGCTCCGGCTCTGCGATGCTCAGCCGGGAACCGTCTGGGGCCGGCCCTAGGCTGCGTGCACTTCCCCGGTCCAAGCCGCTCAGGTTCGGCGCTCAGGCAGCCCTCAGAGGCACAGATTCGGCTGGGACTGCGCTTTGTGCCCTTCCCAGGTCCGAGTAGCTCAGGAGTTTGGCGAGCACGATCGCCGCGGCTTGTCACCTTTTCTGCCGCTGCTGCTCAGCTTTCTGGGTGGACCGCTGGTGCACTCCGTGAGGCAGACTGTGACTGTCCAGCACCCCCAGAAGTCTTAGCAAAGGAGCCTGCTTGCAGTTAGGTACGTAAAGTCTCTCCGGGTCTGCAATTGCCCCTTTCCAGTCCTTACAGCTCTGGCTGCCTGTCCCCGGCGGGGAATGGTCTGCAGCCGGCTTTTTCCGTTCCGTCCTTTGTTCTGTGCTCGGTCCTGGCGGTGTCTTATGTTCGAGCTTTTCGCGTGGTAGCTATCCCACAGTCTGGTTTGCTAGCCCAAGCTAGATCGTTCTGGTTGCGCGTGGGGCGTTTCTGCCCGATTCTTACAAAGCTCTGCAGCCCGCGCCTCCCGCGCGTCCCTGCCCTGCCCCCACTTCCCAATGGCGGATGCAGGCGTCTGTGCTGCTTTTCCACT
The DNA here is from genome assembly GCF_001704415.2 of Capra hircus. NCBI lineage: Eukaryota > Metazoa > Chordata > Mammalia > Artiodactyla > Bovidae > Capra > Capra hircus. The sequence goes on along the minus strand of NC_030808.1, from coordinate 118,522,914 downwards.
GAGGGAGTTACTGTTGGGCTTGTAACCTGTTGGTTTTAATTATTTATCTATTTTTCCTTCCTGTTATGTTGCCCTCTGAGTTTCCAAGGCTCGCCACAGACTCAGCAGGGAGAGTGTTTCCTGGTGTTTGGAAACCTCTCTTCTTAAAATTCCCTTCCCGGGACGGGCTTCCCTTCCCGGGACGGAGCTCCCTCCCCACCTCCTTTGTCTCCTTTTTTGTCTTTTATATTTTTCCCTACCTGTTTTTGAAGACAATGGTCTGCTTTTCTGGTTGCCTGATGTCCTCTGCCAGCCTACAGAAGTTGTTTTGTGGAGTTTGCTCGGCGTTGAAATGTTCTTTTGAGGAATTTGTGAGGGAGAAAGTGATCTTCCCATCCTATTCCTCCGCCATCTTTCCCTCTCCTCCCTCCGCCATCTTTCCCTCTCCTCCCTCCGCCATCTTTCCCTCTCCTCCATAACTTTTCTTACAAGGAGTAAGCGTCTTTTAATTTCATGGCTGCAGTCACCATCTGCAGTGATTTTATAGCCCCCCAAAATAAAGTCAGCCATTGTTTCCACTGTTTTCCCATCTATTTCCCATGAAGTGATGGGACCAGATGCCATGGTCTTCGTTTTCTGAATGTTGAGCTTTAAGCCAACTTTTTCACTCTCCTCTTTTACTTTCTTCAAGAGGCTTTTTAGTTCCTCTTCACTTTCTGCCATAAGGGTGGTGTCATCTGCATATCTGAGGTGATTGATATTTCTCCTGGCAATCTTGATTCCAGCTTGTGTTTCTTCCAGCCCAGCGTTTCTCATGATGTACTCTGCATATAAGTTAAATAAGCAGGGTGACAATATACAGCCTTGATGCACTCCTTTTCCTATTTGGAACCAGTCTGTTGTTCCATGTCCAGTTTTAACTGTTGCTTCCTGAACTGCATACAGATTTCTCAAGAGGCAGGTGAGGTGGTCTGGTATTCCCATCTCTTTCAGAATTTTCCACAGTTTATTGTGATCCACACAGTCAAAGGCTTTGGCATAGTCAATAAAGCAGAAATAGATGTTTTTCTGGAACTCTCTTGCTTTTTTGATGATCCAGCGGATGTTGGCAATTTGATCTCTGGTTCCTCTGCCTTTTCTAAAACTAGTTGCCTCTAAATTTTACATGTTCTTATTAGTTTCAGTATCAAAGAGTAAAATAGTATTGTTAATTTTGTTTCATGTTACAATCACTTTATTAGTATATTAATTTTTAAAGTCCTCTTCTGGAGACACATATTGGAGTATTTTGTGGTGAAATGATATCATGTCTTGGATTTACTTGATAATATTTCAAGTATTCATGCATTACTTATGAAATTCAGAAGCAAAAAAGTGAAAAGAATGAAAAGTCTGATTTTGGTTTCAATTCTCATGTTGAATGCTTTTGTTTAACTAATTACTGCTTGCAAATATTCTTACTTATTGTCTAAGGCAAAGACTTGTTAGCCAAACCACAAGAAATTTGTGAGAAGGCAATGGCACCCCACTCCAGTACTCTTGCCTGGAAAATCCCGTGGATGGAGGAGCCTGGAAGGCTGCAGTCCATGGGGTCGCTGAGGGTCGGACACGACTGAGCGACTTCACTCTCACTCACTCTTTCCCTGTTATTTACATTATAGAGGCTACAAAGCCTTTTTTGCAGTTAAGAGTAGCCAGATAATAGCTGTTTGACCAATGAGATATAAGTAGAAATTGGCTGGGTCTCTTTGGAAGATTGTTGCTTTGTTGATAAAAGGAAAAGGTGTGGTGAGCTTTCCTTCCTCTCTGCCTTCAACCTAGAAGTAATGTATGGAGTTATAGCAACCATCTTGCAACCATGAGGCAACACTCATGAGGAAAAAGACCAAGGGCATTAAACAAACTGTCCTTCATATCATCAAGTTTCTCAGCAAACCCTAATAGCCATCTACCTCCTAACTTTTTCTTTATAAATTTGAGCAAACACCATGAAAACCCCTGTTAGCTGAGGTTTCTGTTTCTTATAGCAGGAGCCATGGAAAGTGAAAAGTGTGAAAGTTAGTCACTCAGTCATGTCCAACTCTTTATGATCCCATGCACTGTAGTCTCTTTCCATGGAATTCTCCAAGCAAGAATACTGGAGTGGGTACCATTCCCTTCTCCAGGGAATCTTCTGACCCAGGGATTGAATCTGGATCTCCTGCATTGCAGGCAGATTTTTACCCTCTGAGCCACCAGGGAAGCAGTAGGCATCACTACTGTTAATATTGCTAGATACAAAGACAGAACATGAGTCCTTATTTTTGGTTCTGGAAAACTGGAGCTTATAGATTCTGAAAACTGTAGTTTTCCAAGCGTAAGGCACTGTACAGTGTATGGATTTCCATTTCAAAGACTGATTCAAACACTTACCCATGATTTGAGAATTTAATTTTCTAAATGTTTGCAAATGTTGCAATTTAGGGTAAAATCTTGGATGGTATGCTTTTTTTTCTAACTGAGCTAGACTTTTATTTGCTCCTACTCTTTTCGTCCCACTTGCCCACTTCCACTGCTATTTATTAAAAGCCTTGTTACAGCCCTACAGATGCTATTCCATGGACAGAAAGATGAAGCAGCTCATACACAAAATTTACCAAGAAAACTTTTATTTTTAGCTAGTTTTCCTGGCACATTGCCATGAACATCTTTAGACAGCCCCTCCTATACTCCTTCATTCCTGAAGTTTTTCTTCTTCATCAACTTAAACTCTGCTCCTGGACTTGTCAGCATTCATAGCAGGCAGATATTTGTGCTATAGAAAAAAAAGTTTCATACAGTTTCAGGTTGGAATATTAAACTAAAATGGTTACATAAATTTAAGGAAAAAATATTGTTTGAATAAGTCTGAAGAACATCCTTAAAATGGCTACCAGTGCTTTTGCAAGAAAAGTTTACTCACTAAATCAATAGCAACATCACTGTCACTCTGCCATGTGGACAGAAAGACCTGAAGACCCAACCAAGTTTTGCTTTAGAGTATTTGTAACACAAAAACCTAGTTTCCCAGAGAAACCATGTTAAAAGTGGGGGGTTTGTTTCTTGGATAGCACACCAAAATATCGTTTATTAAGGATGAATATGTTGGGAGTTTGGAATTAACATGTATACACTACTATACATAAAATACATCATTGGGATTTCCCTGGTGGTCCAGTGTTTAAGACTCAGCACTTCCACTGCAGGGGACATGAGTTTGATGCCTGGTCAGGGAACTAAGATCCCATAAGCCATGCAATATAGCCAAAAGTAAAATAAAATAAAATAGGTAACCAACAAGGACCTACTGTATAACAGAGGACTATATTCAATTTTTGTAATAACCTATAAGGGAAAAGAATCTGGAAAAGAATATATATATATATATTATGTTTATATAAAATATATGTATTAAATATATATATATATCTGAATCACTTTGCTGTATACCTGAAACTATCACAACATTGTAAATCAACAATACTTCAACTAAAATAGAATGAATATGAATGATTACAAGAATAAGAGTAATAAGAGTAATAATTACTCTTACTATGTTAATAATATTATTCTTGATATTAATATTTTATTGTAGGTAAAAATTATATTTGGAGCTAATACATCTTTGATTTTGTAAGAAATGTGGTCCTTTATATTCAAAAAGGATCCCATAGAACTCAAGAGTGGCACAGCATATTTTAAATAGTGTATGACATATATGTTCAATAGTCTTCCTGATTTTAAAAGTAATCTCAGCAGAAGCAGAAACATACAAGAAGAAAATAAACCTTACTCAGAATTTAACCACCTAGAGACAGTTACCATTAATATTTCTGTTCATGTACATATATCTATTACATATATATATAATTTGGATTATATTTCAAGTATTATTTTGTAGACTGCTTTTAACCACTTAGTATTGTATTATAAGCATTTTTCCATTAAAATTTTAAGGCATGATTTTTAAAATGGGATAATACTTCAGATAATAAATGTAGCAAAACTTAGAGTAGATCATTTCCTAATTTTCAGTTTTCCACCAGCACAAAAAAACATAGTGACAAATATTTTTCAGTATTGCTGATAATTTTCTGAGATCAACTGTCACATAAAATTACTGAGTCAAAATGTTAGAATAATTCTGTCAAAAGATGAAAGGATAATGACCTCATGAATAGTCTAAGTCACCAAGGAACTGATAAAAATCTCAGTAACAAAGACACTATTTTCATAAAAAGTTGCTAATAAAATGTATCAGAGAAGGAGGAGATGGGAATGAGAGAAAATAAAATGTCACTGAATGTGAAAATGAAATTATTAGAATTGTTATTTATTAATAATTTCTTTCCAGAACTGTGAAAACAGTATATACTTCCACCAAAGTATGTGCAATGACCCTCTTACCACACTGTTATTGATAGCTCCTCTGTCCATGGGACTTTCCAGGCAAGAGTACTGCAGTGGGGTGCCGTCGCCTTCTCCGATCAGTGAAAAAAAACCTTGCCAAATTGATTGCTTTCTTATTCAAAAGTATCTTATTGTTGTCTAAATATAATTTTAAGTGATTTGATTATAAGCAAGTTTATATATCTTTATAAGTTCAGTAGTCACTTGTATTTCATCTTCATGAACTATCTGTTCAAATCCGGATGCAGATATTATAGGAATCTAGAAATTACATTTAACTCTAAAATATCTTTTATCAGATTAGATAAAATTTACCTAAATTTATAAAGAAAATAAGCTAGATTATCTTGGTCACATCAAAACAGTAATCTTTGATTACTGTAAATGTAAATATTCAGTAGATCAGATATCCTTATATAAATTCATCACTTCTAATGAATTTGGCATACCTTTTCACTCGATTACAGTGTAAACGCTTTCCATCCCTGCCCCAATGTGAAGGTGGACATGGCAATGAAATAACCATATGCCAACATCTCTTGGATACATTTTTACAGTTTGATAGCTCCCAGGAGGAAGGTCATACACATCAGAGTGAAACGCTCCCATGTCCTCAACAAAAAAGACAAAACACACGTAAATAGCTTTTAAGAGATATCTGTCATTTACACCTTTTGTCGTCGTTCAGTCTCTAAAGCATGTCCGACTGTGCAACCCCAAGGACTGCAGCCCCAAGGACACCAGGTTTCCCTGTCCTTCACTCTTTCCTGGTTCACCCAACTTACCGTTTGCTATAACTCCTCTCTTGTATATACTGTATCAGATGATGATTAGAAAGCATTAGGTGCCACTGACCCTCTCCTCTGAATACAACTGAGAGGTTGGCGAAGGAAGTCCCAGGGCTTTTTAGCGATAGGCCACAGGAAAAGCATCTCGCTCTAAAAGGGTGTTTGTGTCAGTACAGGTTTTAGATACCTTGTCGGAGTCTCATACAGAGTGCTACAGATTTCAGAGAACATCAGTTTCACAAATCCCAAATGTTCTAACTGAAATATTTCTAACTAGGGATGTTGGTGACATGAATATGATCATTTCTCAAGATGTAACTAATCAGGAAAACTCACAGTTTCAGGAAAGAGAGGAACCACATCTCTGCTCTCTGGGGTTGAGCCCAAAGGCTGAGGGCTTAATGGCTAATTTCTCCCCTAAACAGAAAACCTGAGATTTAGGAGACTATCTCGTCTGTAGGCTACTTTGATTTTGATAAATGAAGTGCAAGGCCTGGCTTGGATGGATTAGAAAAAGAGTAAGAGGGATTGAATTTCTCTGCATCATACTGATAGATGGGAGGTGTTTGGAGGGTGGGGGATGTGTTGGAGAGTACAGTTCATGATGGGGTCCAGAATAATTTGAGGAGAGGAGAGAAGAGAGTCAGGAGAGGAGAGAAGAGAGTCAGGAGAGGAATAACGCAGAGAAATAAGTATTGAGAGTAACAGTAAAAAGCAAGAGAGCCAGAGGTTCGTGGTGGAAGGATAATTAAAAACAGTGATATTTAATGTCGACTGATAACAACAGTAACATTTTCACTGTGTAATAATAATAATAAAACCCCTCTAACTTACCCCCCAAATTTCACTTGAAATCTATGACCCACAATGTCCTTGATTTTATACTTGCACAGGTAAATCTTAAGTAATGGGGGTGTGTTCCAATTTAGAGCTGCTCAAAGAGATGAGAAAATACCAGCTACAGGAGTTAGGGGAGAAGGCAGGAAGCTGAGCAGATGCAGGAAGTGAGAGTTGTAAATGACTAGAAGAAATTTAGTCTCTTGAGACTCTCTGGAGAAACTGGAAGGTAGAGAGAAGGAAGGCTGAGCTATCTCCCACTGGAGGCAGGGTAGGGCCTTAAGTCATTGCTATTTAGGGAAATTAATTTTGCATCAAAGGTGACAATAATAAGGATGACATGGATATATTTCTAAGGTGTCAGAAAATTTAAGGAACAAAATGAAACAATTTAAATGAATTGACAATGTCCAAGGCATACACAAGGTACTGGGAAATGTATCATATATACCTGGAAATATATACGAAGGAAATCATAGCCTTAGGGAATAAGAGGTGACTGGCTGGTTTGTCCCAAGACTCAGTTAGTAACCCCAGAGGGCTGCTCTGCTGTCTCAAATGTCCCAGGGAGTAGATCCCAGCAGCTGGATCATTGCTGGAGTAGTTAAATTCAGCCTCAGTACCATTTTTCTAGATTCCATATATACATGTGTTAATATATATTTGTTTTTTTCTTTCTGACTTATTTCACTCTGTATATAATTATGATTGATTCGTGTTATATGGGAGAAACCAACACAACATTATAAAGCAATTATCTTCCAATAAAAATTTTTTTAAAAATAAAGATAAATTCAGCCTCAAGGGAAGAGAAAGACTACTTGTATCCATCTGTGATGAATTTAGAATGGGCGGCTAGAGCTGATAACTGGTGGTACTAGTCTGCATGGTACAAACTGGGTCATTCTAAAGGAAGGCAGTTTTGTGAAGAGGTTGAGTGAGGGGCTCTGGAGTGAGAGCCAGGGGTTCAAATCTTAAGTTTAACACTTTTTGCTTGTAGGAACGTTCTTTATCTTGTCCCTCCTTCCATTCCCTGTAAAATGGTGATAAAATAGTACGTCTTTCATGGGAAAGTTGTGTGGGTTCAATGAAAAATCTATGCAAAACACTAAGCTTATCATCTAGCACATAAAAACTTAAAGGTTACCTATAATCATCACTGTAGAAGTGTTGCCATAAATTCCACTTAATTCGACACCTTATACTGTGATCATTTATGTAAATGTAGCTCCTGAAAGATAACTCTGATTTCATCTCCACATAGCACTTGGCATGGTTCTAGGAATATCACAGGCATTGCTGAACTAAACAATAAATACAATGTAAAAATCTATAACTGGGTTTTAATCTATTTTATTCTGATTTTTTGGAGAAGGCAATGGCGACCCAGTCTAGTACTCTTGCCTGAAAAATCCCATGGACAGAGGAGCATGGTGGGCTGCAGTCCATGGGGTCGCTAGGAGTTGGACACAACTGAGCGACTTCACTTTCACTTTTCACTTTCCTGCATTGGAGAAGGAAATGGCAACCCACTCCAGTGTTCTTGCCTGGAGAATCCCAGGGACGGGGGAGCCTGGTGGGCTGCTGTCTATGGGTCACACAGAGTCGGACACAACTGAAGAGGCTTAGCAGCAGCAGCAGCATTCTAATTTTTAAAGTCTAATATAAACATCTAAGAACTTAATAACAACCCTGTTATCTAGGTTTTTCCTTAACAAATATGAGGAGTGTGGATGGAAGCATGGAAATGTCAAGACTGTTGGACCTGGGCAATGGATAAAGAGATTCATTATATTATTCTGTGTACTTTATTATATAAAATTCCTATAATAAAATTAGCTTTCAAGCAAAAAATATTTACAGGGAATAATTTTTTTATTAAAAGAAAAAAAGCAACACACAAATAAAGCTTTGTGTAAGTTAAGTTGTACATAATCATTTATTTCTATGATAGACCCAAAGCATTAAAGAAACTATGAATGGGATGCATCTAGAATTCAGGAAAGCTTTATGTGAGACTTCTATAAATGTGTAAAAGATAGACTGTATCATGACAAGCGGTTAGATTAAAAGTTTGAGGTGTCGAATGCAAAAAACATAATTGATCCTCCATTGCACATTAATGTTTATATAAGGGATTAGGATGAGAAAATAAACAGAAAGCTCTCTAAGTAAATAAATGATACTAACTTGGAGACAGAGGAAGGATAACATTGAAAATACTTATAATAACCTAGAGAAATAGCCATCAAGAATGGTCAGTAAAAACAATTATAAAGAAGTATGACAGGTGGAGTGATGGGAAGCAAATCAGACAGAAGCTATAAGGAAACTAAGAAATCATAAAGTAGAAAAAGATGGCAATATAATAATAATAAAATGAAGACACTGTAAAGCCACTTCACACCTAGTTCCATATTTTAATTTTATAGCAAATGTTAAAAGAATGATAGAATTGGAAAGTCACCATTTGGAATCCCCATTAGAAAAACTGAGTCAGGCAAGGATCATCAATGGATACTTTTTAAACTATAAGATGAAAAACTGTTGTAATAAACTACATAAAAATCACCTCACAGGTTACTTATTAGTTACAATAGGAAAATGATACTTTCAAAATGGGGAGAATGGTACCCATCACCTTCAGAAAGTCATAAAAGTTTAACCTTCACAGTATTAGGACCTGTTGACACTGTGTACCTCTTGCTGTTATATACGAGAAGTAGACAGCATCGCCTAGGTAGTGTTCTTGCCAAAGGGGTTTGACATGGATCCAATCACAAGGAAATGATCAGAACAATACAGAATATGGCACATTCTACAAAACTGGCCTGGACTCTTCAAAAACGAAATATCATGAAAGATCAGGGAAATAAAAGTCATATGGTATCCTGATTTTAGGAAAGATATTCAATTGGTAAAGAATTTGCCTGCAATGCAGGAGACCTGGGTTTGATTCCTGCATTGTGAAGATCCCCTGGAAAAGAAAATGGCACCCCCCTCCAGTATTCTTGCCTGGGAAATCCCATGGACAGAGGAACCTGGTGGGTTATAGTCCATGGGGTTGCAAGACTCAGACATGACTTAGTGAGTAAAACCACCATGACAATGACAACCAAATGCTAAGTATAAATAGTTAGATCTGGGATTAAAAGAAAAACCATTACAACTATCATTTTGGGGCCAACTAGTGATATTTCAATGGACTGCATGTTCGATTACATTATTCAATGAATGTTAATATAAAGGGTATGATAATATTATTGTGGTTGAGGCAAGATTGTCTTCATTCTTAGGATATACCTGCTTTAGTATTTAGGAGTGAAGAGTCATGATGTTTGAAATTTATTTTCAGGTGGATTCAGAAAAAAAAAAAAACAGAGAGAAAGCAAATGCAGCAAAAATATATAGGAGTGTTCAAGGTGTTTTTATTTTATGTGACTAAGTTTGAAAATTAAAAAGATAAGTTGGGAAAGAGGGATAAAACTAAAGATGATTAAAGATGTTTTACTTACTTATTGAGAAATATCAGAATAGAGTAAGAAATGCAATTCATATATTCAGAAGCATTTATCAAATGTCTGTGGGATATAAAGAGCTAAATGTCTAACTTTTGCATCAGACATACTGCAGATTGTATGTAATGAACTTGCATTCTAGCGTGGTCATTTCCTTTCTCATCCTGTTATCTTTCTATGCTGCCCCAATAACAAAGTACTTTAGTAATTAAGAGGAGCTGCCCAGGCTGCTTACCGTGAAGACAAAGCTGTGGCCGTGAAAGTGAACTGTGTGCAGGTCAAACTCATCCCCTATGCCAATCAGATACCAGTTCACTTCACTCCCCACGTGAAATACCAGGCCTTGGTTATTTGCAAACATTCTTCCGTTAATTGCTGTGAGGGGAGAGGGGGACACAGTTTGTTATATTCGACCAGGATCTGAAATAATATGTTTTTTTAAAAACACCTTATAGGAAGCACCATGATGTTTTTAGAGGCCATGAGGGTTTTCAAACTAGCCTAAGAACGCTGTTAAACATGACCAAGCCACCCTTTCATGGGTGTCTCTGATGCTGGAGAATTTTTCCTTGCCCGAGGAAATGAGGCACTGACTTTAACATAATTGGGTTGTTCTAGAATAATGCACAACTAAGGAAAATCCCATGGGCAGAGGAGCCTGGTAGGCTGCCGTCTACGGGGTCACTAAGAGTTGGACACGACTGAGCGACTTCACTTTCACTTTTCACTTTCATGCATTGGAGAAGGAAATGGCAACCCACTCCAGTGTTCTTGCCTGGAGAATCCCAGGGACGGGGGAGCCTGGTGGGCTGTCATCTATGGGGTCACACAGAGTCAGACACGACTGAAGTGACTTAGCAGCAGCAGCAGCAAGGATACTTAAGTTGGTGGATACTTGAATAGGTCTATAAATTTAAAGCATACTTGAAATTATCTCAATAGGCTTAGAACGTTAGCAGTGTGATCCCATTTCCTCCATGACCTGTCATGAATATGACTGGAATGGCCATTTGTTGTTTAGTCACTAAGTTGTCTTGTCTGACTTTGTGACCCCATGGACTGTAGCCCGCCAGGCTCCTCTGTCCCTGGGATTCTCCAGGCAAGAATACTGGAGTGGGTTGCCATTTCCTTCTCCAGGAATGGCCATTTGCCTGAGGTCTTGTCTTGGCCCCGCTTTAATCCTCACCAGATATGGCTTCCAATGGGTAAGAGGAAGAAAATATTAAGATAAAAAACTACATATCCTTCTTTTTCCCTTTCTATTTTGTGTCTGTCTTTGGAAATACATGGAATATATTATTACAGTAACACAAATATATAATTAATTCAGGAAGCCCTTTCTTTGGGCTTCCCAGGTGGCTCAGTGGTAAAAGAATACTCCTGCCAGTGCAGAAAACACAAGAGACATGGGTTCCATCCCAGAGTCAACAAGATCCCTTGAAAGAGGAAATGGCAACCCACTTAAGTATTCTTGCCTGGGAAATCCCATGGAGAGAAGAGCCTGGTGGGCTACACTCCATGGAGTCGCAAAGAATCAGACACGACTGAGCACACAGACACACACTGTATATCATATATAATTAATAACCATTTGTCTGTGGAGGCTGGGCTCTAATGCTTTTAGCTGATGGAAGGAAGTAACAGGAAAAACTAGGAGACCCTGACACACTGCTTTAGATCAGTGCTTCTCAAACTTTAGTGTGTGCATGGCTGGGAATCTTGTTAAAATACAGATTGTGATCCACTGGGTGTGTGCAGGCTGAAATACTGCATTTCTAACAAACTCTGAAGGGATGCCACTACTGCTGGTTCACGGACCACACTTGGAGCACAATGCCAGAATTGTTCGGAAAACACACATCTATTTCTATTGTTCTCTAGCTCAGTGCTCTTGAAAACTTTAGCATAGTGGTTCTCAACAGGATTTTTTCCTCCAAGGGAGGCAGTGTCTGGAGACATTTTTTTAGTTCTCACAACTTGAGGAGAAGGGCTACTGGCATCTAGGGGGTTGGGAGTATGGCTCCTGCTAAACATCCTACAATGCACAAGACAGCTCCTCCAAGAGGAGTTGTCCAGCCAAAAATGTCAACAGTGTCAAGTTTGAGAAACCCTGGTTTAGATCAAGTTTAAATTTTTAACAGAGTATTCATTCCCCACCCTGATGGCTTTTTCTTTCCAGGTGCTCTGTGACCTAGCTTACCTTCTTCCATCCACCTAGGAGGTCATTCCCTTTGTTTTCTACTAGAGAGGCTCCTGCTGCTGCTGCTACTGCTGCTGCTAAGTCGCTTCAGTCGTGTCTGACTCTGTGCGACCCCACAGACGGCAGCCCACCAGGCTCCCCCGTCCCTGGGATTCTCCAGGCAAGAACACTGGAGTGGGTTGCCATTTCCTTCTCCAGTGCGTGAAAGTGAAAAGTGAGAGTGAAGTCGCTCAGTTGTTTGACTGTTAGTGACCCCATGGACTGCAGCCCACCAGGCTCCTCCGTCCATGGGATTTTCCAGCAAGAGTACTGGAGTGGGGTGCCACTGCCTTCTCTGAGAGGCTCCTAGGCATCTTTAAATACTCAAAGTTCTCCTCACCTTCATGAAACCATTCTTGACCTCCCAAATAAAAATGTAAAACACAGCGCTATTTATAATCCTGTCACAGCATCCCTTTGAGTCAGCCTTTTACTGTGGCAACACACTGAACAACTTGAGAGATGATCCACCTTATGGCTTTTGTATCTCCTCAAGGCCTTGGACAGTGCTTTAGAGTGTGTAGTTAGACCTTCAAGGAACGTTAGCTGATATCCTCAGTTTTACATTGTCCTCAGGGCTCCAGGGACATTAGAATTCACCATGCTGCTAGGACAGTGGTCTACAGCTTGAGTGCCAATTCCAGCTTGGTCACTGTCCTTTTCTCTATGGCTCATGAGCAAAGATTGGTTTTTAAACTTCTAAATAGTTGAACAAAATAAAAAATATATATATTTCCTGATGTGAAAATTGTGTGAAATACTATTTCCAGTGCAGTTTTACTGACTTGAAGCCACTTATATTTGCATGTAAGTACTCACTTACATGTGAGTGTTTTGGCATCACAAGGGTTGAGTAGAAGAGTTCAAGGCAGAAGCCCTATGGTCTACAAGTTTAAACTCTTTACTATCCAGCCCCTGATGGGAAAAGTTTGCTGGCCCCTGGTCGATGTGCTCTGCACCCCAGCTCTATGGACTGTGTTCTTTAGACTGTGCTGAGAGTGACGGATGCAAACCTTTATCTGTTCCCTTTGGGCAGAACCACCTGTAGGTGCCAGTCAGTGAGTTAGTGAGTGGACATTACCAGGCATTTTGTTGCTTCGTTTAAAAGTAATATCATTCCTGTCTCCTTGGTTTGGTTCTTGAGCATAGGCATTGATGTTTTCTTCAATGTACCAGGATTCATTTTCATCAAAAGTCATGAAGAAGAGAACACGGTGAACTATGTTTTCTTTGGTGTCTTTTCGACATACAATCAAAGGACCAACCAGTCCACTATTAAGATCCTGGGGAGACAAAGCAAGATGATAAACTGTGTCCACAACTGAAAAACTCCCCCAGACAAGGAGAAGAGTGAGAGAAAGTTTTAGTTTGAGTGAGGTTAGATTCTGAGTTTTGAATGATTAGGATTCTAACTGTGAGCATAAGGAACAATATTTGACTTGCTAAATTCTCTTCCTTTTTTCTTTTTTTTCAAATCAGAATTTTCACAAATAACTTGCTAAATTCTTGATTGGAAAAAAAAAAAAAATGATCATCTCACTCATTAGAGTTGAGGTCTAAAGTAACAACAAACTCCTGAAAGGGATTTTAGATACATTCCTGAGTGGATTTAGCTTTATCTTTGAAATTTTAATTAAAAAACAGAACTTTGGTTTTAATTAGAATTCCCTTGCATTGGAGTTGGTTGACAGACTTGTTTAAAGGTCTTGGATCCTCCCCCACCCATGATACATTTGTTCCTGCAGCCACTTTCAGTTGGGATCCCTGGTTCGTTTGTATTTATTTTCATTTGGGGTTGAATGTCTGTGTCTGCTCTTGGTTTTGGTGGTGAGTAGGCCAAAAATAACTAAAAGGCCAAAAAAGGAGCTCTTTTTCTTTTTTTAAATACAAATGAACTGGACCTCGAGTTGAGAGTTTTTAAAAGATAAATACTGTGTGTCCATTAATTTGCAACTAATTACAGAATTTTAAAACTTCATCCTTCATTTTCTGGAAACTAAATCTTATTCAATGAAACAAAGAAGGGGTATTATCATATAGTTATACATATATATGTGTGTGTATCCCATATATATATATATTCCATATATATATATGTACTTCAATCCACAGTAACATGTTGGAAAATATCCTAAATCTAAGTAATCATAATATAATAATTTTTTGCTCTTGAAAAATGCAAACTTGTGTAAAATTAGAAACTAAGCAGTATTTAGAAAGTTTACATAAAACTGAGATTTTAAAGAAAAATAAAGCCTTGCTTTCGTCATAATTCCTAAGAGGAGACAGTGTAAAAGCTGGAATTTGAAGCTTACCTTAACCATGTCCACGGTCGAATAGTAAAACCAAGGTATGCACTCAAAGTCATTTGAGGTAGGACCAGATCTTTCAGGAATCTGCCAAACGTATGTTCGGATCTCTCCTGAAATAGGTAAATGCAATGTGTTTAAACAGAATCTTTTAAATCACATTTTTTTATGGAAAACCAGAAAATGAACAAACCCTAAAGCTATGCAGATATTAAACAGCATAGTCCTCGTTTTCACTCCTGGCTCCACAGCTTCTTGCTGTGTGATCTTAGTCAATATGTTTACATGGTTTAGACTTCTGTTTCTTCACGCTCAGTCAGGAAGATCCCCTGGAGGAGGGCATGCAACCAATTCCAGGGTTCTTGCCTGGGTGATCCCATGGATAGAGGAGCTTGGCAGGTTACAGTCCATGGAGTCACAAAGAGTTGAACATGACTGAGCGACTAACACTTTTACTTCACTTTGCTTTTCCTCGTGTACATAAAATGGGAATTTAGGGATTAGACAAGATGGTGCAAAGGAAGCCCTTGGTGTTACATTATCTGACCCACAGGGCAAGGCTGATGTCACTGGCAGTGTTGGTTGTTACATTCTCAGCATTATAGGATCAAAACTTTATAACGGGGGCTTCTCTGATGACTCAGCAGTAAAGAATTTGCCTGCCAATGCAGAACATGGGTTCAATCCCTGGTCTAGGAAGATCCCATGTGCCAAGGGACAACAAAGTCCATGTGCCACAAATACTGAGCCAGTGCTCTAGAGCTCTAGAGCAACGAGAGAAACCACCGCAGTGAGAAGCCCGTGCACTGCAACTACCCTGTTCACTGAAACTAGAGAAAGCCCAGCACAGCCAAAAATAAATAAGTAAATCTGAAAAATAAAAACCTTTATAGTGATTGTACCATTGAAAAATATCAATTGTTCAATCTAATTAATTTGCTCAACAAATACTTATTGTAATGAAGATAACTCAGTCTTTGAAATGTGACAGAATTGTTTTGAATCACAGCTCTGAACCTTCCAATCTGAGGATCACATGCACCTCCTTCCCTCCTCACCCCCAAGGCTGTTTGCATTAAGTTGAATCTTCTTGACTTTTGCAGCAAAGTTCTTTTATTCCCCACCCTCACCCCTTGCTGTATCATTCTACATCTCTCCCTTCCAGAGGTGTTTCCAAGCACCCGTGACATAGTCTTCCTTCTCCACTAACCAACCCCATCCTCAGCCTCCCCAGTTCCAAATCTTTAACAATCATCTTAGTACTAGCCCTCTCCTTCCAGCACACTGCACAGGTCCAGGGACACAGCAGGTACTCAGAAGTGTTCGTGAAATGCATGTAATGTGATCCTTTCCTGGCTAATCAGAACAAACTGCTGACTTGCAAACTCCCTTGGCAGGAGACTCATCTTGGTCCCATGGTAGGACTGTCTGCTTTTAAAATCAAAAGGGAATGTTCCACCTATCATCAAAGTCTATCTTCAGTCTTTCTGCCCCACAAATCTTTTTTTTTCCTTCTGAATTTGACTCTTTCTTTGATACCCTTGATACCCAGAACTACTTATTTTGACTGGCACCTTTAGAGGACATTCTGCTGCTGCTGCCGCTGCTGCTAAGTCGCTTCAGTCGTGTCCAACTCTGTGCGACCCTATAGATCGCGGCTCACCAGGCTCCCCTGTCCCTGGCATTTTCCAGGCAAGAATACTGGAGTGAGTTGCCATTTCCTTCTCCAATGCACGCATGCATGCTAAGTCGCTTCAGTCGTGTCCAACCCTGTGCGACCCTATGCATAGCAGCCCACTAAGCTCCTCGCCCACAGGATTCTCTAGGCAAGAACGCTGGAGAGGGTTGCCATTTCTTTCTCCAGGAACATTCTGGATGCCCCTTTTATATCTCCCTTGAAAAATACTTCACCAGGTGTCAACAGCCATGTCCCCCACGCCTGCATCCAATGACTGGGCAGGGACACAAAGGTGCCAGTTCTCTTACCCCAACTCAGGAGAGCTGCTGCTGCTGCTGCTGCTGCTGCTGCTGCTGCTGCTGCTGCTGCTGCTGCTGCTGCTGCTAAGTCGCTTCAGGCTACCCAGTCTTTGAAGTTTCTCAGAGTTGTGGCTGTGACTTCTGTTGAGGTTGCATCTCTGTTAAACCTTTCTTCCTTGTCCAATTTTGCTTCTTTCTTTTTTTATTCCCCCAAAGTTGTTTATCCCAAGACCACTGTCTGCACACAAATCTTCATTTTAGGGTCTGCCTCCTGGGCATTTATATTAGAAAGTATTCATTTCCTTTGAGTTTAGAATGCTGAGTGGCATGCTGTACAGGTTGGCGTCATGATGATTAGCGCATGAGGTTTCTCCCTTTTTCTTAGCTGCTCAACTCTTTCCCTTGCTTCCTCCCTTACACACTGCACCTTGTATTCAACTCCTACTTTAGCACTTGAGTTGGAGACATTGAACACAGCATAAATACCTGACAGGGACAGGTAAAGAGGTGAGAGAGCTGCACACAAATTGTATACACATAGTGCCCTATCCTGGAAGCAAACTTCATTTGCAAAAGGAACTTCTCTGTCAAACTTGTTCTTCAGCCCTTCTTGCTGTTGTTCAATTGCTAGGTCAGGTCCAACTCTTTGTGACCCCATGGACTGCAGCACACTAGTCTTCCCTGTCCTTCACCATCTCCCAGAATTTGCTCAAACTCATGTCCAGTGAGTCAGTGTTGTCATCCAACCATCTCATCTTCTGTCGCCCCCTTCTTCCTAGTCCACTAGTGTCTTTCACCTGGAACTATACCCCTATTTAAGAAAGAACATTAGCCCCACAGTCTTGCATAAAAGTTTTGGGGCTTTTCTCTTCCCCAAGGCAGTTACTTGGCTGTGTTTGTTTATTTTCAGTGGGATAGTCTGTTTTCATTCCAGGATTGGAATATCTTTCCATCTGTTTGTGTTGTCTTCAGATTTCTTTCTCAGTGTCTTATACTTTTCTGAGTACAGTTCTTTTACCTCTTTTGGTTGGTTTGTTCCTAGGTAGTTTATTCTTTTTGATGTGATTGTGAATGGGATTAATTTCTTAATTTATTCATTAATTTCTCTTTCTGATATCTTGTTGTTAGTGTATAGAAATGCAATAAATTTCTGTACATTAATTTTGTATCCTTTAACTTTATCAGATTTGTTGATGAGCCCAAGGAGTGTTTTGGTGGTGGCTTTAGGATTTCCAATGTACAGTATCATGTCATCTGCAAACAGTAAGAGTTTCACTTTTTCTTTTCCAGTTTTGGATTCCTTTTATTTCTTTTTCTAGTTTGATTACTGTGACTAGGACTTTGAATACTATGTTGAATAAAACTGGTGAGAGTGGGCATCCTTGTCTTGCTTCTGATCATAGAGGAAACACTTTCAGGTTTTCACTGTTGAGTATGATGTTAGCTGTGGGCTTGTCATATATGGCCTTTATTATGTTGAGATATGTTCCATCTGTACTCACTTTGTTGAGACTTTTTACCATAAATAGTTGTTGAATTTTTCAAAAGCTTTTTCTGCATCTATTTAGATGATCATATCCTTTTAGTCTTCAATTTGTTGATGATTTGTTGATGTAATGTATCACATTGATTGATTTGTGGATACTAAACTATCCCAGGTGACGCTAGTGGTAAAGAACCCATCTGCCAAGGTAGGAGACATAAGAGATGCAGGTTTGATCTCTGGGTCAGGAAGATCCTTTGGAGATGGAAATGGCAACCCACTCCAGCATTCTTGCCTAGAGAATCCCATGGATGGAATAGGCTGGCAGGCTATAGTCCATGGGGTCGCAAAGAGTCAGACACAACTGAAGTGACTTAGCAGGCATCCCTGGGATAAATCCCAACTGATCATGGTATATGATCCTTTTATTGTATCATTGGATTTAGTTTGCTAGTATTTTGTTGAGGATTTTTGTATCTATGTTTTCCAGTGACATTGGCCTGGAATT
Organism: Capra hircus; assembly: GCF_001704415.2. NCBI lineage: Eukaryota > Metazoa > Chordata > Mammalia > Artiodactyla > Bovidae > Capra > Capra hircus. Next base: position 118,504,848 of record NC_030808.1, on the reverse strand, counting down.
TTCTTTTTCTGTGGTTTCTTTGTTTGGTCTTGGTATCAGGGTGATGCTGGCCTCATAGGATAAGTTTGGAAGCATTCTTTCATCTGCAATTTTTTGAAAGAGTTTGAGAAGGATAGGTGTTACCTCTTTTCTAAAAGTTAGGTAGAATTCACCCATGAAGCCATCTGGTGCTGGACTTTGTTGTTGTTTTTCCAACTGATTCAGTTTCATTTCATGTTTTCAATTTTTCTTCCTGATTCAATCTCAGAAGATTGCATATTTCTAGGAGTTTATCTATTTATTCTAGGATGTCCATTTTATTAGCATATAATTGTTTGTAGTAATCTCTTATGATAATTTGTATTTCTGTGGTGTCAGTTGTAAATTCTCTTTCATTTTTGATTTTATTTACTTGCACTTTCTCTCTTTTTTCTTGATGAATCTGACTAAATGTTTATCAATTTTATCTTTTTGAAGAGCTAACTCTTAGTTTCATTGATCTTTTACATTACTCTTAAAATCTCTATTTCATTTATCTCTGCTCTGATCTTAATGTTTTCTTTTCTTCCACTAACTTTGATTTTGTTTATAAGCTGGAACAACCCATTTGGAAAACAGTATGAAAATTCCTCAAAACACTAAAAATAGAACTACTATATGATCCAGCAATTCCACTTATGGATATACATCCAAAGAAAATGAAAACACTAATTTGAAAAGATGCACGGACCCCAATGTTCATAGCAGCATTATTTATAATAGCCAAGATATGGAAGCAACCTAAGTGTCCTTCAACAGATGAATAGATGAAGGAGATGAATATATATATATTACTACTCACCAGGCTTCCCTGGTGGCTCAGAGGTTAAAGCATCTGCCTAGAATGCGGGAGACCCAGGTTTGATCCCTGGGTTGGGAAGATCCCCTGGAGAAGGAAAATGGCAACCCACTCCAGTATTCTTGCCTGGAGAATCCCATAGAGGGAGGAGCCTGGTAGGCTACAGTCCATGCGGTCGCAAAGAGTCGGACACGACTGAGCAATGTCACTTCACTCAGCTATTACAAAGCATGAAATTTTGCCATTTGCAACTACACAGATGGACCTGGAGGGTATTATGTTTAATGGAATGTCAACTAGAGGAAGACAGATACTATACTATCACTTATATGTACAATCTAAAAATAAAGCACTAGTGAATATAACAAAAAAGAAACAGTCATAGAGGACAAACTAGTGGTTACCACTGGGGAGAAAAAAGTGAAGAAAGGCAAGATAGAAGCAGGGGATTAAGAGGTGCAAGCCACTATGTATAAAATAAATAAGCTGTAAGGATATATTGCACAGCATAGGGAATAAAGCCAGTATTTTATAATAAATGAAGTATAATTAATAAAAATTTTGAATCACTATGTTGTACACATGAAACTAGTATAGTATTGTAAATCAGTTACTATACCTCAATAAAGAAAAAGGCATGGCATATAGTAGGTATTTCACAAAAGAAAGAAACAAACAAAAAAAGAGGGGAGAAAGAGCAGACGTTATCCTCACAGTCCTGCATAAAAGCTTTGGAACTTTTATTTCTCCCGAAGCAGGTACCTGGCTGTGTTGTAACAACAGTGGGGTTGTCTGTTTTCACTCCATGAGCATGAATAGAATATGGTCTTGAGGCTTTATTTTTAAAGACAACATAGATTTTCTCACCAGGAGTGAGAAATATTATAGGACCTAGGAAATACAAAAAGAAAAATGGATGGATAGTTGTTATTTATTTTAAATTATGAGTCACCTGCCCTGTTAAGTACATGCACAGTGACTTATTATATTCCTTAACATGCAGCCAAATGAAACACAAACACATTTAACAAATGGACCATTGCTGGTTTATGACACATGGCTTTTGCCTGGAAAGTTTAAATCATCTAGAATTTTTATAAGCTCCAGTTCTAGAAAACTTACTTCGATGAGCATTAGTTAATGCCTATGAAAACACACAATTTAGAAATGGAACATTTTCTTTCTTGACCAATCACACCATTTAAACCTTTTATTCTTTCCCCCTCTTTACCCTAGTGGAAGATTGGGAGAAACTGCAAGGTGTTTTCATTGACCCAGGGCTATTATCTCTCACAAATTGACCCTTCGTTTTACTCTCTTTTTTATCCCATGCTAAGAGCTGGAGGTATATAATTTATTATAAAACTTCTTTCTGTTTGAAGGCAGATAGAATTTGTGGCTCTAAAAATTCTGAAACAGAGATGGTTTTGAGATGAACTAAGGCTTCCCTGATGGCTCAGTGGTAAAGAATCCACCTGCCAATGAAGGAGATGCAGGTTTGATCCCTGGGTTGGGATGATCCCCTGGAGGGGGAAATGGCAACCCACTCCAGTATTCTTGCCTGGGAAATCCCATGGACAGAGGAGCCTGGGGGCCACAGACCATGGGCTTGCAAAGAGTCTGACACCAGTTAGTGACTAAACAACAATAAAGCAGACAGAACTCTCCTTAAACGCATGCTATAACTATTAGTATCAGAACCCTGAAAAGACCTGGTAGATACTAGATACTAATGAAGTAAAGCACCTCTTTGCCTCCCACGGCAATTCTACCATCTCAAACACTACGCTTGCTTTTCCTTTTCTAAAATGTGTGTGTGTGTGTGTGTGTGTGTGTGTGTGTGTGTGTAAATAAAGGAATCTAGAGGGTCATATTGTGTTATTTATCTTAGTGCATTTGGCCAGAATCCTAGAGAAAACAAATATAATACTGTTACTTTTTTTGAAGGGTCCATTCAAAAGCACTGGAAACTGAATACCACACACCTCCCTCCAGGGGTTGCAAAGCCCAAGAGGCTGAAGCGGAGCCAAGAAAAGTACAAATTCCTCCTTGTCAGCATGCACATCCATCTTCTCAGGGTGCCATGCCAGAATATGGCCTCCAATAGACACACAGATATCACGACAGAAATAAGATCTGGGCATATGGATATGCCTTGTGACCTCTGGAAATATTATGCAATGTATGGACATGCCATTTGACATAACAAATGAATACATTGTGTGACCTATGGAAATGCTGTGTGATTTATAGAAATGCTACATGTGGGTGCCTGGGAAGCACTTATTATAAGTTTTTTAGCTGATCTGTCAAAGGTGGGGGTATGGGCTATATTTTTCTCACTCCTAGACAGAAGGTGAAATTAAATCTTAAGCAATTAACTGTTTAAACACTTAAATTTAAACAACGAAGGCCCCCTCCTAACTATATGAGGATTTCTGGGATTTGTTTTAATTTCAAAGAAATTATCTTTAAATATTATTTCTAAAGTCCCTCCAAGAATCTTGGGATTCTGTGTGCAAGAAGCCAGATTATCTGAAACTAACCATATTCATTGTCTGTGATATCTTTGTTGTCCATTTAAAAATATTTGAATCACTCTTCTTTTCCCAATAAAAGTGTCTACCAGCAAACAAATTAAAGTTAGAATTATAGGCACTTTTCTCCACTGAGGTAGAAGTTGACAATATCCTTATAGAAGCAACAATTTCCAGTGGTTGAGGACAAGATGACAAACCCCAAACCAATCTTCTAGTGTATCAATACCTAGTATATCCAGATGTATTTCATCTTCACTTCGTACTGTTTGATTTGTGAATGTGATGTCATCATATTGACGGTATACGACCTTCTTGTATTTGGACCCAAGATATGTCTCAAATCTATCCAAGTATATGTTTGTTTTGCTTTGAGAAATAAAAACAAAAAATCACAAATTTAATTAATTTGACCATTAAATTAGACAAATTATCATACAGAAGGACTTATTGGAATAATGCAATTTATTAATATCTAGAGTTTATTCTGTGAACGGTGAAATTCCAGATGTTCAAGCTGGTTTTAGAAAAGGCAGAGGAACCAGAGATCAAATTGCCAACATCTGCTGGATCATTGAAAAAGCACGAGAGTTCCAGAAAAACATCTATTTCTGCTTTATTGACTATGCCAAAGCCTTTGACTGTGTGGATCACAATAAACTGTGGAGAATTCTGAAAGAGATAGGAATACCAGACCCCCTGACCTGCCTCTTGAGAAACCTATATGCAGGTCAAGAAGCAACAGTTAGAACTGGACGTGGAACAACAGACTGGTTCCAAATAGGAAAAGGAGTACGTCAAGGCTGTATATTGTCACCCTGCTTATTTAACTTATAGGCAATTATAGGGGACTCGAATGCAAAAGTAGGAAGTCAAGAAACACCTGGAGTAACAGGCAGATTTGGCCTTGGAATGCGGAATGAAGCAGGGCAAAGACTAATAGAGTTTTGCCAAGAAAATGCACTGTCATAGAAAACACCCTCTTCCAACAACACAAGAGAAGACTCTACAAATGGACATCACCAGATGGTCAACACCGAAATCAGATTGATTCTATTCTTTGCAGCCAAAGATGGAGAAGCTCTATACAGTCAACAAAAAGAAGACCGGGAGACTGTGGCTCAGATCATGAACTCCTTATTGCCAAATTCAGACTTAAATTGAAGAAAGTAGGGAAAACGGCTAAACCATTCAGGTATGACCTAAATCAAATCCCTTATGATTATACAGTGGAAGTGAGAAATAGATTTAAGGGCCTAGATCTGATAGATAGAGTGCCTGATGAACTATGGAATGAGGTTCGTGACATTGTACAGGAGACAGGGACCAAGACCATCCCCATGGAAAAGAAATGCAAAAAAGCAAAATGGCTGTCTGGGGAGGACTTACAAATAGCTGTGAAAAGAAGAGAAGCAAAAAGCAAAGGAGAAAAGGAAAGATTTAAGCATCTGAATGCAGAGTTCCAAAGAATAGCAAGAAGAGATAAGAAAGCCTTCTTCAGCGATCAATGCAAAGAAATAGAGGAAAACAACAGAATGGGAAAGACTAGAGATCTCTTCAAGAAAATTAGAGATACCAAGGGAACATTTCATGCAAAGATGGGCTCAATAAAGGACAGAAATGGTCTGGACCTAACAGAAGCAGAAGATATTAAGAAGAGGTGGCAAGAATACACAGAAGAACTCTACAGAAAAGATCTTCACGACCCAGATAATCACGATGATGTAATCACTAATCTAGAGCCAGACATCTTGGAATGTGAAGTCAAGTGGGCCTTAGAAAGCATCACTACGAACAAAGCTAGCGGAAGTGATGGAATTCCAGTTGAGCTGTTTCAAATCCTGAAAGATGATGCTGTGAAAGTGCTGCACTCAATATGCCAGCAAATTTGGAAAACTCAGCAGTGGCCACAGGACTGGAAAAGGTCAGTTTTCATTCCAATCCCAAAGAAAGGCAATGCCAAAGAATGCTCACACTACCGCACAATTGCACTCATTTCACATGCTAGTAAAGTAATGCTCAAAATTCTCCAAGCCAGGCTTCAGCAATACGTGAACCATGAACTCCCTGATGTTCAAGCTGATTTTAGAAAAGGCAGAGGAACCAGAGATCAAATGGCCAACATCTGCTGGATCATGGAAAAAGCAAGAGAGTTCCAGAAAAATATCCATTTTTGCTTTATTGACTATGCCAAAGCCTTTGACTGTGTGGATCACAATAAACTGTGGAAAATTCTGAAAGAAATGGGAATACCAGACCACCTAACCTGCCTCTTGAGAAATCTGTATGCAGGTCAGGAATCAACAGTTAGAACTGGACATGGAACAACAGACTGGTTCCAAATAGGAAAAGGAGTACGTCAAGGCTGTATATTGTCACCCTGCTTATTTAACTTCTATGCAGAGTACATCATGAGAAATGCTGGACTGGAAGAAACACAAGCTGGAATCAAGATTGCCGGGAGAAATATCAATAACCTCAGATATGCAGATGACACCACCCTTATGGCAGAAAGTGAAGAAGAGCTAAAAAGCCTCCTGATGAAAGTGAAAGAGGAGAGCGAAAAAGTTGGCTTAAAGCTCAACATTCAGAAAACGAAGATCACGGCATCTGGTCCCATCACTTCATGGGAAATAGATGGGGAAACAGTGGAAAAAGTGTCAGACTTTATTTTTTTGGTCTCCAAAATCACTGCAGATGGTGACTGCAGCCATGAAATTAAAAGACGCTTACTCCTTGGAAGAAAAGTTATGACCAACCTAGATAGCATATTAAAAAGCAGAGACATTACTTTGCTGACTAAGGTCCGCCTAGTCAAATCTATGGTTTTTCCTGTGGTCATGTATGGATGTGAGAGTTGGACTGTGAAGAAGGCTGATTGCCAAAGAATTGATGCTTTTGAACTGTGGTGTTGGAGAAGACTCTTGAGAGTCCCTTGGACTGCAAGGAGATCCAACCAGTCCATTCTGAAGGAGATCAGCCCTGGGATTTCTTTGGAAGGAATGATGCTAAAGCTGAAACTCCAGTACTTTGGCCACCTCATGAGAAGAGTTAACTCACTGGAAAAGACTCTGATGCTGGGAGGGATTGGGGGCAGGAGGAGAAGGGGATGACTGAGGATGAGATGGCTGGATGGCATCACTGACTCAATGGACATGAGTCTGAGTGAACTCCGGGAGTTGGTGATAGACAGGGAGGCCTGGCATGCTGCAATTCATGGGGTCACCAAGAGTCGGACACGACTGAGTGACTGAACTGAACTGAACTGAAGTACATCATGAAAAACGCTGGGCTGAAAGAAGCACAAGCTGGAATCAAATTGCCAGAAGAAATATCAATAACCTCAGATATGCAGATGACATCACCTTTATGGCAGAAAGTGAAGAGGCACTAAAAAGCCTCTTGATGAAAGTGAAAGAGGAGAGTGAAAAAGTTGGCTTAAGGCTCAACATTCAGAAAACGAAGATCACGGCATCTGGTCCCATCACTTCATGGGAAATAGATGGGGAAATAGTGTCAGACTTTATTTTTTTGGTCTCCAAAATCACTGCAGATGGTGATTGCAGCCATGAAATTAAAAGACGCTTACTCCTTGGAAGGAAAGTTATGACCAACCTGCTGCTGCTAAGTCACTTCAGTCGTGTCTGACTCTGTGCGACCCCATGGACAAGCAGAGGCATTACTTTGCCAACAAAGATCCGTCTAGTCAAGGCTATGGTTTTTCCAGTGGTCATGTATGGATGTGAGAGCTGGACTGTGAAGAAGGCTGAGTGCCGAAGAATTGATGCTTTTGAACTGTGGTGTTGGAGAAGACTCTTGAGAATCCCTTGGACTGCAAGGAGATCCAACCAGTCCATCCTACAGGAGATCAGTCCTGGGTGTTCTTTGGAAGGACTGATGTTGAAGCTGAAACTCCAGTACTTGGGCCACCTCATGCGAAGAGTTGACTCATTGGAAAAGACCCTGATGCTGGGAGGGATTGGGGGCAGGAGGAGAAGGTGATGACAGAGGATGAGATGGTTGGATGGCATCACCGACTCAGTGGACATGAGTCTGGGTGAACTCTAGGAGTTGGTGATGGACAGGGAGGCCTGACGTGCTGCGATTCATGGGGTCACAAAGAGCCGGACACGACTGAGCAACTGAACTGACTGACTGACTGAGAGTCTATTTTACCTTAGAAATTCATTTCATTAAAATATATATATATATTAATTTCGGTAAGATTGTTGGATATTCTTCCTGTACCTTAAAACATGTTTTTAGGATAAAATTCAGTTTTGATCAAATGAATAAATAGTAAGAGCGAAAAATTAGAGAAGGATATCAAATTTTATACAGAAAGAAAAATTAGTGTCTTCAATTTGAGGTTCAAAGAAGAATAGCAATAGCCAGAAACAAATGAAGACAAAAAAATTCTGACTGATTGCAAATGTTAAATGTGGCTGAAATTATACTTATTATACCTTCAAGTGGTGAGATTGGATAGTAAAACACATAAGGAAGAGAGAAGACAAGAAATGAAAAGAGAGACAAGCAGAAACAGCAAAGAAGAATTAAGTTATGTTAATATTGGGAAAGATTAGACGTATTTATAACTGAAGACATCACACACACATTTTGAAGTTATTTGTAATTAAATGTGGCCTAAACTACACATGCCACACACATACCGCACACAAATAAATACACACCACACACACACACACACACACACACACGACTGAAAGGAAAGGGTGGAGGACTACAGAATAAACCCTGCCCAATTAGAGATGGAAGTCACTGCCATACTTCTGTCCTTGGAGACGATGCAGTTCTCTCTCCCACTCCCTGCTAGGAGAATAATCCCACACAATTTCCTCAGCTGCGATATAAATAACCTTCGCCTCCTGGTACTGTGTTTGATCCGGGTTTGGCTCTGAACACTCCCTCACTTGGTATTTATGTTTCATGCCTCCAATATAGTGCTCTGAGGTTATACAAACCACATCAAAAATGCCTAGGGGGGAATAAGAAAAGAATACTTAAGGCATTGCATTCAGATTTCTTTTCTCTAAATCATCTATAAGATATAAATCCCTCATAGAAATACTATAAGGTAGTTCATTCATTCTTCCACTAATTTGACAATTATTTATTTAGTATCTTCTTTATGCCAGGCATATTTCTTGGCACTTGGGAAACATTAATGAATAAAATAGGTAAACATTCTTGCCCTTGGGGTTTATATTGCAGGGTGTTGTAGAGACAGACAACCAACATAGTAAGTAAAGCTGATGTGGGTTGGAAGGTGATAAGTGCTATGGATTAAGGAAAATGTAGGACAGTGTAAGGAGTATTGAGAATTCTGGATGAATGTGTGGAGAGAGAGGGCAATGAACAATATTTTATAGGATGATCAGGGTAGGCCTTGATGGGTGAGTAACATTTGGGCAGATTCATAAGAGATAGATGGTGGATCCAGAGGAAGGGCAATCCAGCAAGAGGAAATAGATAGCAAAATTCCCTGCCTGAGGGTCTGCTTGGTGTGTTTGAAGGCCATCTAAGAAGCCTGGGGGTCTGGAATAGAATGAGCAAGGCTGAGGGTACTAGGAAACAGGATTGGTGAGGAATGGAGGACAAAGTCACACAGGCCCTTGTGGGCCATTGAAAAATCTGTAGCTTTAACTCTGAGTCTATGAGTGACATAACATTCTGGCAGTTGTGCTAAGAATAGACCAGAGAGGGCAAGGGAGGAAGGAAGGAGACTTGTTAGAAGGCTATTACAATAACCCACAAGGGATGATGATGGTTGGAGCAGAGGGGTAGTGTGGAGGTAGTGAAAGGAAGTTGAAGGAAATCAGAATAATATGTTGCTAATAAGAACCCCAAACAGTGACCACAATGAAAACAAATCACCGCAACAACAACAAACTCCAGCATGGATCAGGCCAGAAAATTCCACCTAAATTCCAGCTGTCTTTTATTTTGGTAATTTTATGCCCTTCATGTTCTGACTTTGTTTCTATTAATATTGATATCACCTTCATCGACACTAGCATTCTCTTTCTACTCTGTACTTACTTCTGTGGTTATTGTTACTTATCGTGACACTGCCATGTGTTTACTGTGGTGGATACTGTTTAGGAAAGAGGAAGAAAAGCAGACTACTTTTTTTTTTTTTTTTTTTTAAGACCAGGGAAACATCTACAGGGGAAAGGAGAGGAAGAAGTGGGAAGGGAATGGGTGATAACTTGCCACTAGGTGAGTGAGTATAGCAGAGAAGAGAAAGTGGTGAAGAAAGACTTTTCTTTTTTTCTTGTGATTACTTCTTTTTGGATAATCTTTTTAAAATATTATTTTTTAAAGTGTAGTTGATTTGCAATGTTTCTTCCATACAATAAAGTGATTCAGTTATATGTATATATATATTTCAGAATCTTTTCCATTATAGGTTATTATAAGATATTGCATATAGTTCCCTGTGCTGTAAGTAGGTCCTTGTTATTAATCTATTTATACATAGTACTGTGTATTTATCCCCCTTTCCTCTTTGATAAACATAAGTTTGTTTTCTATGTCTATGAGTCTACTTCTATTTTGTAAAGAAGTGTACTTATAACATTTTTTTAGATTCCAAGTATAAGTGATATCACATGATATTTGTCTTTCTCTGTCTGACTTACTTCGCTTAGTACAATAAAGTCCATCATTGTTGCTGCAAATGGCAATATTTCTTTTTTTTTAAAATGGCTGAGTAATCTTCTGATTACTCATAATCACCAGCACTATTTGTTTGGAATGTAGAATAAAAAAATATGTAAATATGTAGTCAGATGAATTTGTGATATCACAAAGAGTTAAAATACAAATCCATGGTATTTTTAGAGTAATTTGTTTATTGTAGTGCTTCCTGCATAGCTCAGTTGGTAAAGAATCCACCTGCAATGCAGGAGACCCCTGTTTGATTCCTGGGTTGGGAAGATCCACTGGAGAAGGGATAGTTTACCCACCCCAGTATTCTTGGGCTTGCCTTGTGGCTCAGCTGGTAAAAAATCAGCCTGCAATGCAGGAGACCTGGGTTTGATCCCTGGGTTGGGAAGATCCCCTGGAGAAGGGAAAGGCTACCCACTCCAGTATTCTGGCCTGGAGAATTCCATGGACTGTATAGTATAGTCCATAAGGTCGCAAAGAGTCAGACACGACTGAGCGACTTTCACTTTCACTTGTTTATTGTATAGCCAGTATTCAACTGGTGTTAGCACTTTTTGACCAAAGAGAGTTTTGTTTGCTTATTTTATTTTCTGTTAAGGTATATCTGCAGGATGAAAGAAAATATTAAAATTTTAAATCTAACAGATACCAGGCCCTTTACTACACTGCATCTATCTCATATGATTGTGTTTATTGCTTTTTATGGATTGTAAATTATTACAATCCCTGTTTTATAAATGAGGGTATTAGATTCAGAGGAGAGGGGAGGCTCCTCTGATTCCCTTAACAATTTTCTGATACAAGGTGCCTTTAAAAAACTGCCAGAAATAGTCAACCTCATTGAAGTAAGAAATATTTCCCAAGGGAGCAAAACTAGCAAGGAGAGGGATAAGAGAGGAAGGCGAAAAAGAGAAGGGTAAGGTTGATGAAGGAGGAAGACCTGGGAAACAAATGGACAGAAGAGTAAGAAATGCAGCAGATAATAGAATGAAAGCAAATTAAAATGCTTCAGAGCAGCCTCATTGCTTTTGAAAAGTATGGATTGATTTAGAGCCTGATACCTGGGAAGAGAAAGATGGAAAGGGCTGAAAGGATTTTTGTGTATAGGAAAATGATACACTTACACTCCTATAAATTAAATGGAGCAGGGCAAAAGTATTTTAAAACATTATTTGGATAACTTCCTTTTTTCCCGTACAAACAATATTCAGTGCATATGAAGACATTGCTTTTTCATAGTTTGGGCATATTTCAGGCTGATGGAGAAGATCCACAACTTACCTATGGAATCAGGTGTCATAAGAAGTGTTTGGGAGATATGGGGGGTCACAGATATGGTGTCATCCCTTGATCCTAAGGAAGTGAAGGTATTTCCTGAGAAATATATCCCATGAAAGTCTTGACTTGATCCCACACTAAGAACATGCCATGAAACATTGTCTCCTAAGCACATATCTAGTCCAGGCAGATTTCCATACATGTATCCATTTATCGCTGCAAGACATTTGAGACAAAGAAAAGATTGTTTAATTTATTGGTACTTGACATCTCTTGGACTCAACCAAGGACTATCCATTAAGCAGTTCATTCATGTAAGATATCAAGATTACCCAAGCCAACCCCTTCTTTTTAGATTTGATGAAACTAAGGTCAGAGAGTCTTGTTCAGTGTCATGAAGCTAATGAATGAAACTGTTGAGACCAGAGTCCAAGTCTCCAGATTCTAGACCAAGTCTCCACATTCTAGATCATTCTTTTTTCCCACCACACTTTAAAGTCTTCAGAAACCAACCAACCAACTCAGCAAACACCCTACCTATCCACTCCATTACTTTGGCAATAGAGAAATATGTGACTTTTCTGTATCATATTTAGCAATAGCTAAAATAATGTATGGCACCAAAAAGGCATTGGTAAACATTTGATAGAACGTAACATAATCACCCTGCTACTGCTGCTGCTGCTAAGTCACTTCAGTCACGTCCGAGTCTGTGCGACCCCATAGATGGCAACCCACCAGGCTCCCCCGTCCCTGGGATTCTCCAGGCAAGAACATTGGAGTGGGCTGCCATTTCCTTCTCCAATGCATGAAAGTGAAAAGTGAAACTGAAGTCACTCAGTCGTGTCTGACTCTTCACGACCCCATGGACTGCAGCCAACCAGGCTCCTCCGTCCATAGGATTTTCCAGGGAAGAGTACTGGAGTTGGGCGCCATCGCCTTCTCCGTAATCACCCTAGTAAGCTCTATTTTTATTGGGAAATTATGTTTAAAGAAAACATGAAACATAGTAGCCAACAATTGAGAGGAAAATATGTTTCTCTTAAAAAAATCTGTAATTCTTTAGGCCTAGTGAAATTAAACTGCTTAATACATTTATCTTTTAAGTTAAGTGTTCTCTTACAATACATCTTGTTAGACTCTTGGAAGTTTGGATCCTCTGTATCCACATTTTCAGGCTCTGTGGTAAATATCCTGATATTTTTATCTAAGAGATAACTTCGATTTTCATCAAATATTGCGACAAGTAGGTAAAATTCTTTGTCTATTCCTTTCTGTGGATGAAAATAGAAAAAATAAACAGACACAAAATATGCATAGTACATATTCAAAGTAGTACATAGTACATATTCAAATGGTTGGCCCTCGTATAGGATTTCCCATGCAATGGGATTTATATGTTCTTGGAAAAACTGATCAGTTAACTTCCCCACTTATGGACTTTTTATACAAATGTATGAATCCCAGTGAATAGATTTATCACAGAACTAAGAAGTTGGGAGAAATCTCTACCACTGTTTTCATGTAAAGCTCTTACTCTAGGGACCCCCTCTATCTTAACTTCATAAAACTAAACACTATAATCACAGATGTTTATAGTGGCTTCTCTTGGAAGCTTTGTAAAAAGTAAGTTACATAAAATGTTTTCGATTCTAGAAAGTCTGTATTTTAGGATTTATGAAGAAATATACGTATATATTTATATTTTTGGATAAAGTAGAAAAATTATATGTACTGTAAAAATTATAAGGCTATATGATTTTCATTATATAGATGACTATAAATACATAGCCATATTTTAAAATAAAATATACAATTTTACATGTTTACACTGGGGATTTATAAGGCTTTTTTGTTGTTGTTCTTTAGTTGCTCAATTGTGTTTGACTGTTTTGTGACCTCACAGACTGTTGCCCACCAGGTTGCTCTGTCCATAGGATTTCCCAGGCAGAAATGCTGGAATGGGTTGCTATTTCCTTCTTCAGGGGGATCTTCCCAACCCAGGGATCAAACCTGTGTCTCCTGTATTGCAAGAGGATTCTTTATCAACTGAGCCAGCTGGGAAGCCCTTATAAGGCTTTCCAACACATGAATTACAAAAGAACTTGGCTATTACTTCACTTGTGAGTGAAAACAAGGGAAATTCACTCATTAAGCATTTATTGAGCACCTACTACATGCCACAGAAGGAGTGGGTTTGTTACCAAAAATTTAATAAAAACCAATCTGTGGTTTCAAGGCACTTAGAGTCTATTGGGAGAGACAGGCCAGTAAAAATAACTGCCTGAGGAAGTGCTTTAACAGGGCTTCCCAGGTGGCTCAGTGATAAAGAATCTGCCTGCCAATACAGGAGACAGTTTCAATCCCATGGTCAGGAAAACCCCTGGAGAAGGAAATGGCAATCCATGCCAGTATTCTTGCCTGAAAAACCCCACGGGACAGAAGAACCTGGCGGGCTACGGTCCATGGGGTCAGACAGGTCCAAAGAGTCAGACAGGACTGAAGTGACTTGAGCACAAGTGCTCTGACAGAAATCTACAGACGGAACCGCAATAACCTGCAGGAACTTGAACTAACTTTAGTTTGGGAATATTGTTTGAAGAAAATGAAGGGACCCTCAGTCTGAGTTTTTATTAAAAATTCTCCCCTTTTAGCAGGTAAAACAGTGAGGAAAGTCCGTTCCAGACAGAGAGAAGAAGGGCAAAATCAAAAAGATGTGAACTAGCCATCCTTACTCAGGACTAACAGGCTAACTTTGCAGTAAGACCAGAATGGAGTGTGCAGGGGGGGGCTGGTGGGGGCGGGGGGAGCATGGATCTGGAAGGATCCATGGGGTCTGATATGTTGCCTTCTGAGCCAACAGACTGTAGGGTGATTTTTAGGGTCGAGAGTGCTATAGTCTGATTAGAAAGGGAGGAATGTGGAGCTATACTGAAACAGAATGGAAGCAGGGATAGGAGTTAGGAGGTTACAGGAATTCAGAAAGAGATGATGCTGCCTCAAATAAGGCAATGGGATCAGAGAGCTGGTGACCAGGGCTGGAGGGGAGAAACAAGGAGTTGTTGATCGAAGTCCTGGGCTTGGTGGTGTCCTTCTCTAAGAGGCGGGATAGAGGAAAAAGAGATGACTCAGAGAAGGGTGGGACAGGCAGTGGCTGTCTAGAGGGAGACGAAGAGTTGAAACAGTCAAGTGGGGACTTCTCTGGTGGTCCAGTGGTTGGTACTTTGCCTTCCAATTCAGGGGATGTGGTTTTGATCCTTGGTAGGGGAACTGAGATCCCACATGCCTCGTGGCTGAAACACCGAAACATAAAAAACCAGAAGCAATACTGCAAGAAATTCAATAAAGACTTTTAAAATGGTCCACATTAAAAAAAAAAAAATCTTAAAAAAGTAGCAGAACAGTCCAGCAGAATTAAAAGTGTCTGGAACATGCCCAGAGTTCACTGGGCATGAGAAGACACAGGTCTGAAGCTGAGGAAAGAGTAAAACTGGGAGACATAGGTACACAGAAGTTGAAAGTGCCCACTGCACACTGCCTTTCCCCTAAAGATGTTTCAGGCAACCTCTCACCAAGCATACCAGGACATAGGTCCCATCACTTAACCTGTTTGCCATCCTCTCCAAGACTTCCATTTCTGCACACGAGAAGAGGCCCTATAAGGCCGCTGTTGATGTCTGTTTTAAAATCTACTGAGGAGAAGTATGACCAGGTCAGGCATTTGGGGTCTGTGGAAGTGGGTCCCACATCTGTTGGAACTTCCCATGTATAAACGAATGTTGCACCAGGATTTACATGCGAGGAGGGTGACGGGGTACCTAGTAAGAAAGAAATATTTGTGAAATAAGACCTAGGACCCAAAGTACCCTAGCCTGTGAGATCTCTGAGATCAAGAACTGTGTCCTGCTCACACTGGGGTACCTTGGGTGACAGCTGAACAGGGCCAAAGGACCCCCTCTGCCACCGTGAGTACACAGATTTGTGATGATGTGAAAAGTAGGCTGCCCAAGGATTTTAGGAGGAGTCTGATTTTCTTGCTCACACTGTATTGCTGTCGGCCTTGCTTGTGCCTGGGTTGAGCTGTGGTACTTGCCTCCTCCTGGTGTTCTGTAGAAGGAGCCCTCGTTGTTCTTGTTGTAAAGCAATCCATGGGGATGAATGCTGAGTGGCAGGGAAGCATTGTTATAGAAAGTGACCTGGATGATCTGCCCCACTTCTGCCTTAATGACAGGGCCTGGAAACCAACAGAGTTAGGAGTTGTTCTTGGTGTTCATAAGTGTCATTCAGGCTGTGTTACCTGGGTGAGGTTCTTCTAGGAACAAATTAAAGGGATGATGCCATGGACCAGAGTGTGTCCAGTGAAAAGAAGTCTAGGTGATTCAGTATCTTAGAAACTCTCATGGATTTGCAGGGACAAAAAAAATGTAGTTTCAAATTGGATAAATCCCACCAGACTCCTCTGTCCATGGGACTCTCCAGGCAGGAATATGGGAGTAGGTTGCCATTTCCTTCTCCAGGGGATCTTACCAACCCAGGGATTGATACTGGTCTTCCACATTGCAGGCAGGCTCTTTACCATTTGAACCACCAGAGAATCCCCAAAACTGTGAGTTAGTGAGTACTCTTTTGATGGCACAGAATATGTGTAAATTGTGTTTATAACTCCACAAGCTATGAAATAATTTTACCAAGGAGTCCAAGGTGTGTTGCTTTTGCCTTCTGGGTTTGGAAGGACGCATCCGTGTATTCAAAGTAAACTAGTTTTTTGTAAGTTCCTCCGATTCTGGTTGGGCCTTGTTCAAAATAGAAGTGGGATTCACTGTTCAGAGAAAGTAGAAACAGAGAACTTTTAAATTTACAATGACTATGTGAAAAGAAAGCAAGAACCTACATCCTTCTGTTTCAAGGTACTTGTAATCTAGTACTTGTACTCTATTTGTGGAAAACTCAGCAGTGGCCACAGGACAGGCAAAGGTGTTTTTGTTCCAATCGCAAAAAAGGACAATGCCAAAGCATGTTCAAATTACCATTATATTTGCACTCATTCCACATGCTAGCAAGGTTATGCTCAAAATCCTTCAAGCTAGGTTTCAGTAGTACCTGAATTGAGAACTTCCAGATGTACAAGCTGGGGTTTAAAGAGGCAGAGGAGCCAGAGATCAAATTGCCAACATTAGTTGGATAATAGAGAAAGCAAGAGAATTCCAGAAAAACATCTGCTTCATTGACTACTCTAATACCTTTGACTGTGTGGGTCACAACAAACTGGAAAATTCTTAAAGAGATGTGAGTACTAGACCATCTTATTTGGCTCCTGAGAAACCTGTATGCATGTCAAGAAACAACAGTTAGAACCATACGTGGAACAACTGACTGGTTCAAAATTGGGAAAGAAGTATGTCAAGGCTGTATATTGTCACCCTTCTTGTTTAACTTCTACGCAGATTACATCATGTGAAATGCCAGGCTGGATGAATCACAAGCTGGTATCAAGATTGCTAGGAGAAATATCAACAACCTCTGATATGTAGATGATACCACTCTAATGGCAGGAAGTGAAGAGGAACTAAAAAGCCTCTTGATCAGGGTGAAAGAGGAGAGTGAAAAAGCTGGCTTAAAACTCAACATTCAAAAACTAAGATCATGGCATCACTTCATGGCAAATAGAAGGGGAAAGAAATGGAAGCAGTGACAGATTTTCTCTTCTTGGGCTCCCAAATCACTACGGATGGTGACTACAGCCATGAAATTAAAAGACGCTTGCTCCTTGGAAAGAAAGCTATGACACACCTAGACAGCATATTAAAAAGCAGAGACATTGCTTTGTCGATGCAGGTCCATATAGTCAAAGCTATGGTTTTTCCAGTAGTCATATATGGATGTGAGAGTTGGACTAAAGAAGGCTGAGCACAAAAGAATTGATGCTTTCAAATCATGGTGCTTGAAAGACTTTTTAGAGCTTTGTGGCTCAGCTGGTAAAGAATCTGCCTGCAACGTGGGAGACGTGGGTTCAATCCCTGGGTTGGGAAGATCCCTTGGAGAAGGGAAAGGCTACTCACTTCAGTATTCTGGCCTGGAGAATTCCATGGACTACAGTCCATGGGGTCACAAAGGGTCGGACACGACTGAGCGACTTTCACTTTCACTTTTGGACTGCAAGGAGATCAAACCCTTCAGTCTTAAAGGAAATCAGCCCTGAATATTCATTGGAAGCATTGATGATGAAGCTCTACTTGGCCATCTG
This sequence comes from Capra hircus, assembly GCF_001704415.2. Taxonomy (NCBI): domain Eukaryota; kingdom Metazoa; phylum Chordata; class Mammalia; order Artiodactyla; family Bovidae; genus Capra; species Capra hircus. The sequence continues at coordinate 118,487,279 of NC_030808.1, read as the reverse complement.
ATATGAAGAGCTGACTCATTGGAAATGACCCTGATGCTGGGTAAGATTGAAGGCAGGGGGAGAAGGAGAAAACAGAGGATGAGAGTGGTTGTATGGCATCACCGGCTCGATGGACCTTAATTTGAACAAACTCTGGGAGACAGTGAAGGACAGAGGAGCCTGGTGTACTGCAGTCCATGTATTGCAAAGAGTCAGACATGACAGAAGCTGAACAATAGCAATGTATTTATAAAAATAATGCATGCTCATTGTAGAGAATTTGGAAAATAAATATATATATATAACAAAAAATTTAAGATCCTCGTAATTCTACCATCTCTCTATAAGCACTATCAACACACTCCATGGATATCTTTTCAGTCTTTTGTCTGTACATGTATACAAGTGTCTGTCTGTAGACTACCTATTAGTTTATCTACACATTTTTCTTTTGGAATAAAAATTTTAAAACCTTAAGACTGATTTTTTTTTAAGGCAGGTAGTAATAAACATTGCTTTTAAAACAACTGTGCTGAGATGCTAGAGTCCTGAGATGAGAGATGTCATTCTTAACTTTTTAATTCTATTGTAATAACATAAAATGAGGACAAGTGTGTTTTAGGAGGAAATAATGGCTTGCAATGCTGAGACAGCATCAAATTTCATAACCAGGAGAATCGTGTGAGCTGAAAGAATCTATTAATTCATACTTATTTTAGTCAGTATAAAATAAAAGTTGAATCTAATTTTTGTTCTAAGCTTTGATAGGCTTTTCGTAATTAACACAAAATTTCCATTAACAGATTGAATAATTTGTTGATGAGCTTTAAAGTAAGAAAAGAAAATATTCATTTGGTAGAACATTCTCAGTTTTCTTAAATTTTCTATGAGTAAATTAAAAAAAAATACTATGGGGAATATTATTTTTTGGTGGTTATAGAACTTGATATTTTCTGACATAAAACTTTCATTCAATAGACGAAAAGAATTACAACTCCTGTAATCTTCAAGTTGGTAAATATATTTAGCAGTCAGACTATAGAAAAACTTTTTGTGGACTTCTAAGTGCTGATACCACAGTGATGTATTTTAGTCTTAGTTTTAGGTTATCAAAGAAATAATTGGTAATATATTCTTAAGCGTTATTGAGTAAACATATATATATATATATATATATATATATATATAATATGATTTAAGGATGACACAAGAAATGATTGACTATACCCTCAGATCTTAGCAGGAAAATACAAATTACATGTGAGAAATATTTTTGAGTTTTTGTAAAATTGCTATTGACAACATAATTCACTATGTTTTTATTTTTTATTTATTTATTTTTACAGTGTCATAGTTTATTTGTACTTGATGTTAAGGTTTTGTGATAATTATAACCTACAGGTTACATATGTTGGACAGATTTAAGTCTTCCTACCCTTAATTTTTGAAGCTTTGATCTTTCCCAAGTCATTGACCTCTAGTGATGCAATTCTTCTATCCTTTTTTTCCTTATCTATTATGTTAAGTGTCTCAAATCCCTTATACCTGTTATTTTTCCAGTCTTCTATTTTTTCTTTTTAAAATTATTATTTATTTATTTTTTACTTTACAATATTGTATTGGTTTCGCCATACATCAACATGAATCCACCACAGGTGTACACGTGTTCCCAATCCTGAACTCCCCTCCCATACCCCCATACCATTCCTCTGGGTCATCCTTTTTAAATATCTCATAATTATAAACAAATCCATTTAAAAATTTAATGCTAAGAAAAAGATGAGAAGTATGTTTTTCTTTGCAGTGGCTTCCGAGGCATTTAGAGAAAAATGTAATATAGCAATGATCCTTTGGCTGAATATTTTCCAATTATTGTTATAATTATTTTCCCATCTTTATTTTATTGGTATCTTTTTATTATAAAATGCTTAAGTCCTTGTAGGAATAGCTAGGTTATGAAAAAGTCCAATTATCTTTATTTAACCATGAATATTTTAATCACGGAATCATTACCTTCCAGCTTCTGTTAAACTATTTCCACTGAAGAAATTTATGCCAGATGGAGCATAGTCCCAAAATATTTCTTTAGCAGCAATGTAATAATGAACAACTTGTGTCCCCGTAACGTCTGCTGAAGATTTTTGGCAATCCCTTACACTGAAGAAAGCCTGCATACTCTCTGAAAAATAGTAAATCCAAGTAGAGAATGTTATGAAAACATTAAAACATTTTTCTTAGTCCATATATATACATATATTTAAAACTATAGCCAACAACATTGCAACTTCCCTTTCTTTTGAGAAATTTGAGGTATTTTATTTCCAGAATCTGTTAAAATCCTGAAATGTATGAAGCAAGTACAAGACTCAGGATGCCAAAGTGAATGTTGAGGAGTGTATATTGGTGGAGATTAATAACCAGCACTGGACCAGCTCCTGAGGAATATGGTGCCTGCCTACTGAGAGGGATTTGAGTCTGTTTAATCAAAAGTATCTTCCCTTATGCTTCTGAAGTTGTTACCATTAATTACTAGATTAACTAGTTGGCAGGCAGGAAGAAAACCAAGGCAGGTACGTTTCCATAAGAGCATCAGTCCTGTGTTTTGATTTAAGAGCAACAAAGGTGGGAGTGTAAATTCATACAGACTTTTTGGAGGGTGATTAGGCAGCCTTTGTTAAAATTAAGAACACTTCCATTAAAAACTTTCATTTCTTTCGGTTAGGCAAGACAAAAATTTGCACATACATAAAAAGATACAAATAAAAAGTGGCTAGCTATAACACTGTTAGTGACTTAAACGGGAGGGGATATACATATATGTATATGTATAGCTGAATCACTTTGCTGTACGGTAAAAACTAACACAACATTGTAAATAAACTATAAAATAAAAAATTTAAAAATAAAACAAAAAAATAAAGGAGTAGCTTTATTTTGGAAATGTCATGGAAAAGATTCTTGCCTGGAGAATTCCATGGACATATTCTTGCCTGCAGAATTCCATGGACAGAGGAACTTAGCGGGCTATATAGTCCATGGGGTCGCAAAGAGTCGGACACGACTGAGCGACTAACACACACATACACACACAGTGAACCAAGAAAGTGAAAGCAATTTAGATATCTATCAATAGCTGGATGGTTAAATAAATTAGGCTACATCTCAAACAAATACAGAAAACTATATAGCTATTTAGAAAAGTAAGCTAGACAAACCTGTGGAGACTAAGTGGGGAAGAGGGGAGAGGGAGGTATTGGAAGATTGCAACTGACATATATACACTATTGATACTATGTATAAAATAGATAACTAGTGAGAACCTACTAGACAGCACAGGGAACTCTACTCAGTGCTCTGTGGTGACCTAAAGGGAAGGGAATCCAAAAAAGGGGGGATATGTATATACATATATGTATATGTACAGCTGAATCACTTGGCTGTACAGTGGAAGTAACACAGCAACTATATGATAAAAATTTTAAAAATAAAACTTAAAAAATAAAAGAGTAACTTAGAAGTATAGGGAACGTCATGGAAAAGATTTCGAGATATAAGGATGAGTGAAGAAAGCAAGCAGCAGAAGATAGAAAAACCTATTATATACAAATAATAACCTATTTTTTAAATTGATAGTTAAATAAAACCTATTATATGGGATGTAATCTCTTTATTTAAAACAGTACCTGTGCATTTTTATTTCTAAGTGTTCATGTATATTGTATGAAAATGCATAGTAAACAGCTTTGTGAGTATTCACAAATACACATTTGTGTAAACACAGATGGCTTACAGGGATTATTCACTGGAGAGGGAACTGGGATGTTGGTGGGGTAGGGTTGGACTAATGGCACATTCTTAAACTATTTCTCCAAAGATGAATGCTAAATTTGATTGTGTGTGTGTGTGTGTGTGTGTGTGTGTGTGTGTGTGTGTGCGCGCGCGCTAACTTGGGTGGTATAAACACTTTCCTGTGGCCAAATCTGAAGCTACCACGAGTTTATCGCCGGTTTTATTCAATTCTCAACTCTCTGGAGCTCCTAAGAGGTGGCTCTCATATACCACATTAGACTTTCGCTCTTTCTGTCTGCTGCCTTCACCAAACTCTCCCCTCCCTCCACTCCTTCCTCTTTGCTTTCTTCCTTTCTTTCCAGCAAGTCTATTCATGAATTCTTATAATTACTAAAAACAAAACAAACAAAAAAACAAAAACAAACAAACACAAAAAAGCCAAAACAAACAGACAAAAAAACACCCCAAACTTCACCATGGGAACAGAAGAAACACAGGGGAAAGCTATGTAGTCCACTAGGCCAAGGTTTTTTCATTGTGTCCAGGGTTGACCCTATCTTTCCTGCAGAGTTGAAGAGGAAAGACCTGGCTTAAAGGCAACATCTATAAATGAGGTCAAGAGGAGGAGTAGGTCTGGTGTACATTTTAACCTTTAAAACATATTTTAAAACAACATTCCTTTCTAGGTGAGAACTTTTGTATTATCATTAAATTCTGTCCTTGAGTTACAATAGCCATGTGTGGGTCTCCCTTTTCTCACAACCCTGGGAGGGAGGGTCACAGCACACAGGAAATCCCAATAAGTACATGTTGTTTAGTTGTTTAAATAATTAATTGAAGTATGATGCTAACCAAAGTATTGGACTTAGAAATAAGAAAGGTTTTGATTAGAGAAGTAAATCCCATTTTTGTAAAAAGGGGAGAAAAGTTAAACTCTTTAGTTCAACTAACAATTGTGTTTTCTGACTGAAAAATAATGCAAAACATTTACATGATTCTATGTAGAGTTTAGTCAGATTTAAGAATAGAGAAGATCAGTAATTTCATAATGGGCCTTTCTATCATTAAATATGAAGTGTGATTGAAGAGGGAAATAAACCAGGAAACCATTACTGGGTTGGTTCAGAATTTACATAACACTTGGGCCTATATAATTTCTGACTCTCACAGGGTTTTGGATTAGTGTTTCAATCTCTTGGAAGTTGTCTTCTCAATTTAAAAAAGAAGAGTAATTATATGTGCTGTCAGACACTCAAGGCTCTTGTAAGGCTCACTGGCTAACAAATATATACCTTTTTTTTTTTTTGGTAAAAACAGCAACAAAAATAATCCCTATATGACTAAAAGTGTTTATTACCATAAAGTTAAAAGCGTCAGAGACCTGAGTTCTGGTTCTGACTGTATTACTGACTTTCCAAAAGGCAATCCTGTCACCTGCCTGATGGTGACATCTTTCCCCATTTGGAAGATTTAGCGTTTGTTATGGGTCATAACCCTGAGAGTCCCCTGACCCTGTATTATGTAAAAGGAATAAATCCCTACCGTGTATCCGACAGTCCAGCAGCCACTCTCCAACACCTTTGGCCACCATGAAGGCATCACGCATGGAGGCAGGGAAGACGGTGATGGTGTCTTTTCTATGATTCTGAGATATCAGAGTTTGTCCATGGAAGTAGATGGGGTGCATGTCCAACAGGGTACCCATGCTGATAAAATGCCACATGACCCTGTCTTCTGCACACATGGTGAGATCAGGTAGATTTGCATACAAGTATCCATTTATTGCTGAAAGCAGAAGTAAATTAGCCTATGGAGCAAGCATGTTACCTCAAGGCCACATGGTATATATTCTATGCATTTCCTTATCATGTAAATCTGGGAGTGCCATCATTGTTCTCATGCAAAATCTGCAACAGGATTTGGTTTGTTTCCCTCCAAAAGGAGGCTATAAACATTATCTCTGATTAAAACTGAGGACAACACAAATTTAAAGGCAAGAGGAAGAAAACTAAGCTGCAAGGTAGGAAGCAGTGAAAAGGGGGAAAAGAATAGAAAGAAGCTAAGTCTGTGGAAAAAGGAGACAAAGGTGAGGGGGTCTGAGATAACAAGAGCAACTTTCTGAAAAGTTCTATGTAGAAGCACATTTCCATAGAAGATCTGCTCAGTTATGTCTTTGTTCTTCCGTAATATTTTATTACCCTAAAATTAAATATTTGGGGACGTCCCCAGGGGTTCAGGGGTTAAGAATCCGCCTTGCAATGTAGGCGACATGGCTTTGGTCCCTGGTCAGAAACTAAGATCCCACAGGCCATGAAGCAACTAAACCCTGGTGCCACAACTCCCGAGCCCCGCGCACCACAACAAAAGATCCCACCTGCCGCAACTGAGATCCGACACAGCCAAATGAATATTTTAAAAATCACATTTCTCTGTTGTCATCATCTATTTTCATCAATATCAGATGTTAGAAAAAAAAAAATGCATCTATCTAACTTCACTTGCTATGACACTTTGGAAACCGGCAAGATTTTCTAAATGTCTTCATAGCACCACTGAGCTTCCCTGATAGCTCAGTTGGTAAGGAATCTGCCTGCAATGTGGGAGACCCCGGTTGGATTCCTGGGTCGGGAAGATCCGCTGGAGAAGGGATAGGCTACCTACTCCAGTATTCTTGGGCTTCTCTTGTGGCTCAGCAGGTAAAGAAACTGCCCACAATGGAGGAGACCTGGGTTTATCCCTGGATTGGGAAGATCCCCTGGAGAAAAGAAAGGCTACACACTCCAGTATTCTGGCCTGGAGTAATTCCATGGACTGTATAGTCCATGAGGTCGCAAAGAGTCTGACATGATTGAGGGACTTTCACTTTCACTTTCTTTCACAGCGAAAATGGCATGTTCGTGTCTGACTCTTTGCGACCCCTTGAAACATAGCCTGCCAGACCCAGAATGAAGAACTGGGAAACAGAAACTCATTGACGCAAACTTAAATGAAAGGAAATCACAAAATAAAGTCATAGAAGTTAGAACTATAGGATATAAGGAATGAGAAATCTCTTCATAATCTTACAGCGCATGACATTGCTCTCCTTGAAGTCAGGATCATTAGCATTAACTTGACCAGCTTCAGTGTATGTACGAATGTTGTCATCGAAATACCAGCTATGTTTTTCATCAGTTATAGAAAACACCAGAATGAAATACTCATCGATATATCTTTGCATATCTCCATCCAGGGTTCCTAAAACAAAAAGAACGGCAAAACTTACTCTTGGCGAAAATTATTTTTGCTATGAAATAAACTAGTGATTCTGTTTCTGATATTCAAAATATAAAAGGAAAACCTTTCACCTCCATAGACAGAACCCTAAGTAACTAAGCATGCAAGGAACAGGCAGTTTCTCTTCTCCCTATTTCCCCTCACCCTGTGGGTTCAACACTTCTCTATAGGAGAAAGGTGGCGAAATTTTGTGTGAAGGTGACTAGGATGAAGATTTCTGGGTTTGACTACCGTATAGTGTCCAGCCTGCTCTATTGGACTTGCATGGAGACATTGGACTCAAGAATGCCATCTGGTGCTCAGAGGCCAAATGGCAACGTTACTTTTCTGACTGGACAATCAAGGTCAAAACAGGAAGTTTGTTAGCAAAATTCCACTAGGAGAGTGAAGGAGACCCCACACATCCTAGCTGGCTCTATTTGCTACAGTGAGATTTTTTAAAATGTTACCTCTTTTACAAGTCAGAATTGGTCCGAGAAGTCCTGAAGACACATCTTTTAGAGTGTCTACATGGGAGTGGTACATCCGTGTCACGCAGTTACTGTCATTGGGACCAGGCCCCTGATTTTCTTCTACAAACCACCTGTAAGTGTATTCTGCCCCTGGCTCTAGACGGTCGTCTTCCTTTTGCAGGCCCGTAGTGTTGTCTGGATAGAGAGCGCCTAGAAAATGGAACTTGCACTGTGGTCACAGCAACCAGTGGACAACATTTTTCTTAACGTGACTCATGCTTTCTGTATTAAGCCATGAAAGTGTGTTAATTTGTATTTTTAGAAAGTGTGTGTTTCCCCTTTCCTGTCTCCTGCCTCCTGTCTCCCTAGATTCCCCTTAGTTGGTTTCTACCTGAATGCCCAGCTTGGCCAGTTTCCAGACTTAAATCGAAAGGAGTCAGGCAGCATATGGACAAACTATCATCACCTTTATTGATAGATTCCACAACTATTCATGGTGCACATACTATCTATGTAGGTCTTAGATACAGAGAGTTCCTGAGTTGCACTCTGTATCATCGTCATTGCAAATCAGATTTGGGAATGAGGGCATCAACAGCATCCAAGCTACTGTTGTTGTTTAGCCACTCAGTCAAGTCCAACTCTTTGCCACCCCATGGACTGCAGCCCGCCAGGCTCCTCTGTCCATGGGATTTTTCAGGCAAGAATACTGGAGTGGGTTGCCATTTCCTCCTCCAGGGGATCTTCCTAACTCAGGGATCCAATCCCAGGGATCAATGTCTCCTGCTTGGCAGGCAGATTCTTTACCATTGAGCCACCTGGGAAGCCCCATGACGGGGCTTTACCTGAGCTACATCTTCCAGAGGGCATCAAGAGCATCCATGTTACTGTACACACTGCTATATTTAAAGTGGATCACCAGCAAGGATGTACTGCATAGCACAGGGACCTCTGCTCAACATTATGTGGCAGCCTGGATGGGAGAGGAGTTTAGGGGAGGATGGATACATGCATACGTATGGCTGAGTCCTTTCGCTGTTCACCTGAAACTATCACAACACGTTAACTGGCTATGCCCCAACACAAAATAAAAAGCGTCTATGTTACCTACAAGCTGCCCACTGATGTCAGGAAGTGGTCTTCAGCATGGATGACATTACCCTGAGCTACTAGCTTTGTTCTGAATCTGGGGCCTTGCCCTTTTCGTTTTTATTATCATAGAATTTTGCCTCAGATCTCCACCATTTGAGGCTGGAATCTAATAACTATGGATAACATTCCCTCATTCAGTAGGAGAATTTGAAGCATGACCAACCTCTCATCCTTTATCATCTTTTGAGACCAACCCTATTTTGTGTTAGCATTCTCTTCCCTTCCTTTTCCCAACACCATCAAGCAGCTGTGAGTGTGGATGTTTAAGAGAGAAGATACTGTCTGGAAAATAGTGACTTTACCTGACACTGATGTTTTCTAAGAGGCTAACCCTCTTTCACTAGAAAATGAGATGACAGGACATGGATATGAAATGGCAGGACAATATTTCTGCCAACATAATACTTAGCTCATGAGTGTCTCCTACCCTCCAAACTTATGTATTTATTTATTTACATGAGAGAAAAGTGTGGTTTCTTTCCCAGAAGTTGAATGGGGGAGAGGGATTGTCATTCATTCATTTCAAATGAGAAATTGAAGAACAATCTGGGATATAGAAATTAGAGACATCCGAAGTAAAAGTCTGTATTCACCCAAACTACTCCTTTAGTTCATAATTGCCTTGCTTTTCCTGAGGTTTGTACTCTTCATTAACAAAAACTCAGGAACCTAAGGAATAGGAACTCACTTACCTTCATTATCTTTAGTGTAGGTTAATCCATGAGGATGGAAACTATACATTCTGGAAGCATTATTTTTCACATGTACATGAATGAGGTCTCCAGTCTCTGCTTTTATGATTGGACCGAGAAATCCCAACCAGGATGGTTTTTCAATGGTGGTTTGAAATGTATCATCCGTGTACCCAAAATACAAAGCCTTTTTATAGACAGATCCTATCCTATCTTTGCTTGGTTGGAGATATGTTTCAGATTGAAACTCTCTGTAAACAAACAAACAAGCAAGAACTTGAACAAATTTTTACTGAAAAGAAAGCAATGTCAAATCAACTTAAACTAGAAGTAAGAATCTTTCCAGTCCAACTTCGCAGAGAAAACCCAGACACTGGTGAAAATCTAGAATGAGTCAGAAACAATACAAGGAGAAGACTGGAAAGTCTGGTGAAGAGACGAAATGCAAATGTATCAAGTCATATGCCTGGCCTTTCGGTTCAAATGACTTAGAAATTCTTTGCACTGAACCATGTATGGAAGGTTTCTGACCCTACTTTGAGGTTACTTTAGCTCTCAAACATTAGATCAATGTTACAATTTAAGATTCTTTACACATTTCCATGATTCAGGGATTTGTTGGTAGAATTGGGGGCATTTTGGCAGACAAACATAGTAAACCAGAACCCCGCATATAACCTTTAGATTTCTTTGTCCCAATCATCTGAACAGAAAAATCAAGCAGAGAGCTGCAATTTTACAATCTCTGCCATAGACTCCATACCAGAAAGAAAAGCGTTGTTTGAGCTCTTGTGTACCATTCATACTCATCCCTGATGCTGGAAAGACTGAAGGCAAAAGAAGAATAGGGCATCAGAGCATGAGACAGTTGGATGGCATCACCATGCAATGGACATGAGCTTGGGTCAACTTCAGGAGGTGATGAGGGACAGAGAGGCCTGGTGTGCTGCAGTCCATCGGGTCACAAAGAGTCAAACATGACTGAACAACCACAACAACCACCACTTACACAAAATCGATGATAAATACAGGATTAGAGATGATCCTTGAAATATGTATCGTGAAGGCAAGAGTGGCAGGAATCCCAGGAAGGAGCAATGTCTGATTTATATTAATAGCTAGCTTCCATGTATGCTTATACTAAAAAACTCAAAGGAAGCAGTTCTAATAGCAAAATGTGCCCTTAAAGAGTCTATCATGGAAACTTCTTCAGCAGCATTTTATCAGTGAATAACAATTACCAACATTTGTGTCTAATAGCAAATGTTTCAACACGAAGGTATTACTTACTGATCGTCCGAAAAAGGCATTCCATTGAGCAGGTTTTTACCAGTAGGAGCATAGTTCCAAGTAGTTTCTTCAATGCCTATGTAATAGTACCTATCTATTGTCCAACCTAGAGAACTAATATAAACCAGATAGATCAGTGAAATAAGGAGCTTCATTTTCAAACCTTGCACCTGGAGAGGCTGAGTTATGTTTCCCTTCCTTTTATAATCTACACATTCTTCCTTTATTTATGTTTGTTTACATAAGCCAGGGTTGCATAAGAGCTCATCAAATGCTACATCTGCATATATGTCATTTCCATTCCAAATGCATTTAGTTTTCACTAGTCAGCTGAGGTGAAATGTTGCACAACACAGAGAATGCTGGTTCTTGACCCAGTACACCTTACCAATTAAGAGCTTGCTTGAATTACTGAGGAGATGGGCTACACAGATTATTCATCAGCCCCTTGAGATTGTTATCTATTTCTGCATGATAGGAATCACCTCCAGTTTAGTCTAGTCTACAGATATCCCTCTCTTTCTCAAGTTACTGTGTACTGAATCAGGTTTATTTGTCCAATGGGCAGCAAGTCAAACACGGAGATGCCAAGGTTTGTGGCAAAGAAAAGATTTTTACACAAAGAGGAGAACAGGTTTCACATCCGTCTCCTCAAAGCTGGGATCTCTGTGAGTTAAAGAAGCAGAGTGGTCTGAGGCACGGGGAAAGGTGATTGGAGGTAAGGAAACGGTGAAGTAACTGCTGTTCTGCACAGGTGCAAATGGCCGTGCTTCCTCGTGGGACACGAGTTCTGAAAATGGTGGCATTAGTATGTTCTGAGGGTGAGGGTTTTGGCCCTCTGATCTCAAAAGGTCACCCATCAGATACTCGAACAGGCCCAGTGGAGGGCTCAGTGGTGTCAGTGGATTTGAACTGGATGAGAGGTCATTCTGAGTTCCTGAAACACAACTTGAGCACACATACTAAGGTGCCTATGTTGGAGATACTATTTGCAGGAGGTGGTGAAGGGAGTCTTTTTTTTTTTTTGATTAATTACTTTTGGCTGTGCTGGGTCTTTGCTGCACATGGGCTTCTCACTGCGGCGGCTTTTCTTGCTGAGGAATGCGGGCCCAGGACTGTGTTTCTTGAGCTTAGTTGTCCCTGGTCATGGGGGATCTTCCTGGCCCAGTGTCCTGTACATTGACAGGTAGATTCTTAACCACTGGACCACAGGGAAGCCCCTTTATTTATTTTTTAATAATATACAAGATCAAAGTATTTTTTTTCTGGCTGTTTATATAGATAAATACACATACTTAAAGACATAACAAACTAAATACAGCTCTGAGAGGAAGAGAGAGGATTATTATATTAAAAATGTTTTTTTATGAGAAGAGTACATTTCCATATTACTTGATTTTAAAAATCAACAAAATACTTGCAATTTTAAACCCTTTTTTCATTGAAAAATAATGAGAATATAAGTATCTTCCTTATAAGCAGCAATTACTAAATTCTACAAAGGCTAAGACATCTAGGCTGTCATATTACTAAGTTTTTCACATTTGTGAATGCTCTGGTTAGCTTTAAGAGGAAGCTAGGAAAACAGACCACGGCTTTGGGAGATTTATATGTCACCAGCAGATACTGGAAGAAATTCAGAAAAGCTAGGCCTGGAGGGACCATGGTGGGTGGAGAAATCAGCCCCAGGAAAGCAAGCACCCTTTGGGAAGCAGCTGAACAGGGTTACGGGAGGACCCAGGTCATGTACGACGGGTTTCATGAAAGAGGAGCTAGGGATGGGCTCTCTGGCCTCAGTAAGGAGATCCAACTTGGTTGGAGCAGTTGGATGCTGCAGTCACTCATATTCCTCTGTGTATGGAAAAACCTTACAACCTTCCCTGCCACTGTGTCTTAGACTAGCTGTCATAGAAGGGTTCTACCCATCACACAGGGGGCAAGATGCCCTTAAAAGGACTTTCAGATGTTCCTTTATCTCCTATAACTTCTTTTCTCTTTCTTTTACGCACATTAATTTTAGTCTGGAATACAGATAATAGAAGAGCCATTGAGCTGGCATATTTTTCCCTCAGTAAGTTACCCCAGTAAGTTCAAAGACATCTACTGTATTTACTTCAAACAGATCTATCTCCAGTTCTCACTCTGCCGTTCACTAGATGTGTGATTGGGGATGAGTTGCACACTCTTTCTGAACTCCCATCTTTCCTACTTGTAATATGAAGGTTATAATAATTAAATTTCAGGGCTCCTCTTCCAGCCTGACACAGTGTAGGCATTTAAAGAAAGTTAGCATCCTCTCCTGAGACAATGAAAACGGTGTAAGTAAATGTCCATTGTTTCTTTGTTTTCTTCTCAACAAATGACTAGAACTGACTTCCATTTTAGGAGTTGGGGTGGGGAACACTTTGCCTTGGGTAATATACTCTATGGCTCATCCATAGGGGGAGAAGGCAATGGCACCCCACTCTAGTACTCTAGTCTGGAAAATTCCATGGACGGAGGAGCCTGGTAGGCTGCAGTCCATGGGGTCTCTAAGAGTCGGACCTGACTGAGCAACTTCACTTTCACTTTCCACTTTCATGCATTGGAGAAGGAAATGGCAACCCACTCCAGTGTTCTTGCCTGGAGAATCCCAGGGACGGAGGAGCCTGGTGGGCTGTCGTCTATGGGGTCACACAGAGTTGGACACAACTGAAGTGACTTAGCAGCAGCAGCAGCATCCATAAGGAAATTTGGCTTCCCAGGTGGTGCTAGTAGTAAAGAACCTACGTGCCAATGCAGGAGACATAAGAGACGCAGGTTCAATCCCTGGGTCAGGAAGATCCCCTGGAGGTGAGCATGGCAACCCATTCCAGTATTCTTGCCTGGAGAATCCTATGGACCGAGGAGTCTGGCTGGCTATAGTCCACAGGGTCACAAAGAGTTGGACATGACTGATGCACACATAGGCAAATTATGTTTGCAGTCCTGTCCTTCTTTTCCTGCTTAGCCCTCAGTAGGTTAGTTTTTTGGCACAGCAGAATTTGATGTTGGTCATCATTATTTGACTATATTCTTGGTTGGTAGCCCAGAAACATAATGTGACAGATTTAGAGAAGCTTCGTTGAATTTTGTCCCAAGATGTGAGCACAAACACCTTGGACAGAATTTGAATTCTCCTCTGGTTTTCCTCTTTCATAGCTGAAAATAAGTTGAAGAAATAAACTGAGCACATAAAACTATGCATAAAGACCCAATGATAATGGAACTTTATGTTTGTAAAAAGCTTTACAATATTTAAAATACCTTACAGAAAAAAAATTTACCCAATGTAATCTTCAAAACACTGTCCCCTAACTTCCACCCCTCATACTTGTTTCACAGTTGAGGTGTGGACAGCTCAAAAGGTCAGGTAAGTAGCTGCAGGATGTAAACTCCCCAGTTATGGAGCCAAGATTCAAATATAAATCACTGGACTCCAAGTCAAATGTTTCTTTCAAGTGACCTTACTTGTCCCCATAATTTAGCTCAGTTGGTAAGGAATCTGCCTGCAATGCAGAAGACCCCAGCTCATTTCCTGGGTTGGGAAGATCTGCTGGAGAAGGGATAGGCTACCCACTCCAGTATTCTTGGGCTTCCCTTGTGGCTCAGCTGGTAAAGAATCTGCCTGCAATGAGGGAGACCTGGGTTCAATCCCTGGGTTGGGAAGATCTCCTGGAGAAGGGAAAGGCTACCACTCCAATATTCTGACCTGGAGAATTCCATGGACTATTTAAGTACATGGGGTCTCAAAAAGTCTGACACGACTAAGTGACTTTCACTTTCACATACTTCTATATATCCACATATGTTAAGTTTTACTCAGAATGTATGATGCTAACCATATCTTCCAACAAGGCAAACAAATGGAATATAAATGGTGTGGGGACAAGACAAGGAGTTTAAAAACAAGAGGAATGTGCCAGCAACTTTCACACCCATTTCTATTTTTTCCATTACATTTACCAATAATCACTGTTGAAACAGCCATCAGATTTTCCTTAGCTGCCTTCTAAACACTGGTTCTAATTGTGTCGGCCAATCTGGAAAGGGAAGTTTACTAAGCTGTTTTTCTAGAGGAGGAAACTGAAACTTGAGTGCTTTAAACAACTTTCCAAAGCAAGTAGGTTTTGGGTTAGCCAAAAGGCTTATTTGGGTTTTTCCATAAGATGATTCTGAACAAACTTTTTGGCCAGCTCGATATTAAAGCTAGAATTTAAATGAAGGCCTTAAAGGCTGGTGGATGGTCTTACTACTAAATGTTCTGCCTTGTAATCTAGATTACTCTGTAGCAAACTATCAACTAGGATATTGATATTAGATGAAATTCAATAAGTAGAAGAGTTAGGAGCCAGGACAAATGGGTCCACTTGAGATAAAGCCCTGTGTCCTTTCTGGGTTAAGACTACAGAACCAGTTTTCACAATATGGTCTAGACTTCATGAAGGACCAGATATCCACAAAACAAGGCATAGAAGGGCATAGAGGTAAGATATGGAGGGCCAATGAGAAAGAGAAAAGCAGACCCTGACTCAGAATTGGCCTGGCATTCACAGGTAGGCCTGGTGTTCTGTTGAGCATAATTTCTAGAACACCAACATCAGACAACACCACTGGTGACCAGGATAGATCAAGATGAAAACAGGACCATTCCATAATCATGTCTGAACTCACACGAGGGAGCATGAACATTGTCCAGACCAAGCATTCCCTTATTCTGGCCAGAACTGACAGCTACCTCTTTACCAATTACACCTTTGGTTTTAACCCTCTTGCTTAATAGTCAAGATTATGAAGACATCCAATGGTAGAATTATCCCTACTTCTTTACTGCATTCAATCCAGAGCAAGGCCTTGTTTCCTTCCACACCCTCTTAAATCACTTAATGCAAGTCTTAATCCTGCAACCTCCCATGGGCAGAGGGTCCTATCTTGCTTATTTCCCAGGCTTATTTCTAGTTTTGTTTTTTTTTTCCTCCCCTGGATCTTTCAATAATAACTTTTTGTGCCCCGAGGCCAAGAGAACTCAGTAGTATTCAATGAGTAGGTTTCTGTATTCTTTGTCTACAAAAAAACCCTCTCAACTCCCAGCCTTAAAGATCTCCAACTTCAATGAGTACCTTCTGCTGTACCCAACGTTAAATGCTGTGGTTCTGCAAGTGGAAAACCAGAGTCTCATGAAGATAAAAGGGTGGAGGGAGAGTTCAGAAGTTGCTTTCTGAAGCTCTCAGGCCTCCAAGTTGGTCTACAGATAAAAATAAATTTCTCCAAACATATCTCTGTGTGGATTTAGTTGCTTCAGTCCTGTCTGACTCTGTGAGATCCCATGGAATGAAGACCCACCAGGTTCCTCTGTCCATGGGATTTTTCAGGCAAGACTACTGGAGTGGGTTGCTGTTTCCTTCTCCAGAGGATCTTCTCAACTCAGGGATTGAACCCATGTCTCCTGTGTCTCCTGCATTGCAGGCAGACTCATTACCCACTAAGCCATGGGGGAAGAGCATTGCTCAAATATATAAACCCTAGTGCCTAGAGTGACAAGTTATAAACTCTTCTACCACCAGAGCTCCAATATCTGAAGTCACATGGAGAGAACTATAGGACTAGATCTGGGTTACACAGAAGCTGGCTGACAAATTTTGGAGACTATGAGATAAAGATCTCAATATTATTGTGAATCTCTGGATGCTATACTTGGGGGTTTCCTTGAACTAGAATTTCCCAAGACTTTCAGTGAAATGTTGTTGTTGTTGTTCTTTTTGCTTTTTAATCAGTATATTAAAGAGACATTCATACATTTCAAGAATTCCTTAAATTCTGATACTATATTTAAGCTTGTGAACATATGACTTTAAACATACAATTAAAGCTATTCATCATAATTTGCTATACTACCAACATTAAGTTACAGTTACTCTGGAGCATAAGTTAAATGGTTGAAAGTAAGCCTGTAACATACCTACAAAAACACCTTCCTATCTCATATATACAAATTACTTCTCCATGTAAAGTTCTCATCACTCTAACCTCTAAGTTTCCCTGCTCCAGAAGTCACTACTCTAAGGCTTACTGTGGTCCAAAGAGAAGAGGTGGGTGGGAAGTAACCAGGACCAATAGTTTTATATTAATAAAAGATGACACAGCAGAGAGAATGCAATTCTACAAGTGCAAGCCCTCAAGAAGCAGCATATTATGATAAACCCCTTCTTTAGAAAGGTATCATTTCTATCACTGATACCACAGGCTAAATTAAATTATACAGCAGGCCATCTTCAGGTAACAGTTGAGGCAACAGAATAAATGCAGAAGCATTATACTGAATCCCACTTAATACAACTATACAGACCAACACTTCTCTACAAATTAAGTTCTTTGACTGCCAGTTAAATACAGTTTTAATTTCATAGCTTAATAATTAAGGGTCATACACTGAAGTCAATACATATACCTGGCATTTCAGTCTAAGCTATTCCATGTACATAGCTGAAATCAATTACAAAGTATGGCCTGACAAATGCTAGGGGAAATTTTTTAAAGTTGTTTTCACAAGTACTAAACTTATCTTGCACACTGAAGTCATCATACATACAGGGCAAAATCAGAGCTTTTATATTCGAGTTTATTCTTCATTTAACTTTTAAACACTACTAAAGTTGAATATCAAAACAAAAGCAAGTAGTGAGCATATTATGATTATAGTCCTTCACTCAGTCACTACTGCAAATAAAACACCAGCAGTGAGTGTTATTCACAGGCCCTACCAGGAGGTGTGACACTGAACGCCACCCTGACGATGCTGTTCATCATCCTCATATACTTCTCCATTGTAATGGCGCCGTCTGTCCTGATTTGGATCAAAGTCCACTAATTCTACCTGGTCTATTTCATCAATATCTTCTACTTCCTTCCTCTCAGGCAGAAGTTTTTCCAGCAAAGAGAGTTTATCAGGAGAGAAAAAGCCATCCTCAGGAAAGTTTACCTTAAATTCAATGATTAGGTGACCCTTTTCATATGGCCTACAATAAATTGGCATGCCTTCATTTAGCACACACTTGATATTTCCATGCTTGACAATCTGACCTGGATGAGAAGTGATGACTATGGTTCGATTGTCAAGAGTAGATATTGGCTTCTGGAAGCCACACAATACCTCAACCAGCTGTATCTCCATACACATGAAAAGGTCTTCTCCTCCAGTAAAAACAGCATGGTCCTTCTGATCTAAAACAATGATAATATCTCCTGGCTCCAGTCCTAGTTCTTGGTCTCCTTCACCAAGGAATTTTATCGTCTGGTCATCTTTCATGCCTCTGTCAATATGAACTTTTTCTTTTCTAGAACTATCTTCCTTCCGTTGCAGCTTTTACATCTATCTTTAGGACTGACCCGCTCCCCTGGCCCCGGCACTCCATGCAGACAGACTGAATTTGCTGAACCATTCCAGGTCCTATCTGATGAATTATCATTTGCATTCCAGTACTTCGACAATTGGGACTCATTCTACCGCTCCTTTTACCACCTCGGCCTTCACATTTGTCACAAATCACATTCTTTCACAAGGCTAGTTTTTTTTGCTGCACCATTATATACATTTTCTAAGGTTACTATAAGTTGATGTACAACGTTTTTACCTCTTCTCTCTCTCTGCATCCTGCCTCCTCCTCCAAAAACACATATCAAAGATGTCCATGGGGGAGCCAAAACCACCTCCTGCTCCACCTTCTTTAATTGCCTGTTCTCTTCCTTTGTTATCATATGATCCCCTTTTCTTGGCATTAGAGAGCACTTCATAAGCTTGAGAAATCTGTTTAAACTTCTAGCCTTCATTTGGATTCTTATGAGGGTGGTACTTCAAGGCCAGTTTCCTGTAAGCCTTTTTCAGTTCTTCTTGGGTGGCATTGGGTTTGACCTCCCAAATCATCATAGTAAAGTGGTTTCTTTCACCATTTTATACAGCCAGTGTGCGGCCGATGCCGGTGTCGGGGAACGCGAAGGAGCGCGTTGCTGTGCGCAGCTTGGGCAGTCGCCGCTCCTCTGCCTCTCACCGAAAAGTTCCGTCAATGAAACATTTTGTATGAAAGCCACAAATGATAGTTAAAGATCCAGGAATTGCGAGAATCTACCTTGGTGAACACAGCTCATACCCTGGAAAGTAAATTTTTCTATTCTGTATCATTTTAAGATTTTACCAGGATGCTCCATATTCTTGCCTGGAAAATCCCATGGATGGAAGAGCCTGGCAAGCTACACGACTGAGCGACTTCACTTTCACTTTCATGCATGCATGCTAAGTCGCTTCAGTAGCGTCCAAATCTGTGTGGCCCAATGGACTGTAACCCATGTTATTCTCCCGGCAAGAATACTGGAGCGGGTTGCCAAGCCCTCCTCTAGGATATCGTCCCAACCCAGGGTTTGAACCCACATCTCTTACATCTGCATTTGTGGGTGGGTTCTTTACTGATAACACCACCTGGGAAGCCCTTTCACTAGTATATCTATCCTTAAACAATATGTTGTTTATTTTTGAAGGAAAAATAATAGCAAACATAAACCTGTTTGTGTTCGGAAAGGGCAACAGCGCCACTATTTTTCCTGAGAGAAGATAAGCTGGAAGTCTCTGGGTCACAGTCTGGTTCCACTCCAGCTCTCAGGAGTGGAGTGCCCTTAGGAGATCCAAACCATGAACAGACAGAGCAGGAACATTAGCAGCATATGGTTAAGCCAAACCAAATACAGATAGAAATTGCAGCCAGGCTTACTGGCCTGAGGTCAAAACAATAGGATATTGGCGTCAGGGTTCTTGGTGATGACTGTCCTGGGCATTTCTGTCTCTCAAGGCATACCATTCCAGTGGGCTGGTTCCTTTACATGTGGTGAACAAGTTTTATTCTAGAACATTCTTTCCCTCCTTTCGGGGGCTTCCCCTGTCCTCTCTCCTATGCTTTGTCTTTTGTTTCCTGAACCCTATTTTTTCCTCTTCTTGGAGGAAGAATAATTCTTTCATTTTGGTGGAAGTGCATTCTCTCCTGGGGGGCTTCCCGTGGCTCAGATAGTAAAGAATCTGCCTGCAATAGGAGACCCTGGTTTGATTCTTGTGTCAGGGAAGATCCCCTGGAAAGGAAATGGCTACCCACCCCAGTATTCTGGCCTGGAGAATTCCATGGATGGAGGAGCCTGGCAGGCTACAGTCTGTGTGGTTGCAAAGTCAGACATGAACCACTAACACACACATATCATAGAAATAATTTCCTTCAGAATTTAAAAGGCACTGCTCCACAGTCTTTATCTAATAGAGCTGTTCAGAAGCTTAAAGCCAATATGATTCCCTACATTTTCTGTTTCTATGTGACTTGTTCTTTTCTCTCTGGAAGCATATAATCTATCCTCTTTCAGTTGGGGAGAGGGTAGTTTAAACTTCATTTGGTCTATTCTTTCCATCTGGATACTCATGCTCTTCAGTTTCATGGAATTTTCTTGAATTATAATGATTTCTGCCCTCCATTTTTTCTGTTGTAGAAATTCCTGTTATTAAGTATTCAACTTCTCACACTGACTGGTTCTCTATTTTTCTTAGTTCTCACACCGTTAAAAATATATTTTTTTCTTTCTGCTCTAATGTCTGAATAATACCTTGACTTAATTCTCCCAGTCTTCTACTGAGATTTTGTTTATGCTATCTTATTTTTAATTCCCCAGAGCTCTTCTTTTGTCCTATGAATATTCCAGCTAAAATAGCTTTCTTCTTATTTTTTTTTTCATGAGCACAGAATCTTCTCTTATCTTTCTAAGGAATGAGTGATAATTTGTTTTATTATTATTTTTTTTTAGGCTTTCTTTTCTGCAAGTTGGTTGCCTCCAAATTGGTGTTTATTTAAATTTGTTTTGATCTCTGTCTTTCCTGTAGGAGGCTTTCATCAGATATCTGGGGATCCTTGTCTATCTGCTGATGGCAATGAATGGAGGAAACAGCTGACTGGAATTGAGTGTGTGTGTGTGTGTGTGTGTGTGTGTGGTGGGGGTGGGGGGAGCTTATAGGCTCTGAACTTCACTTCTGGGTGAACTGGTCGAGCCATTTATTGAGAAATTTCAAACATCATTATAACATTGAGTTCGCCAAAAATTATTTGTGGTTTTCCCATACCAGCTTGTGGAAAAACCCAAATGAACTTTGGAGCCAACAAAATGCTGTCCTATGTCTACTGTGACAAATAACGATGAACTTAGTGACATAAAACATACATTTCCTGTCTTACAGTTTTGGAGAGCAGAGAGTCCAAAACCAGTGTCTCTGGACTAAAATCAAAACTTTGTCAGGCCCGGATTCCTCCTGGGATCTCTAGGCAAGAAGTCATTTCCTTGGCTTTTCCAACTTCTCCAGGCTGGCTGCATTCCTTGACTGACCCCCTTCCATCCTCAAAGCCAGCAGTGCAGCAACTTCTCTCCTCTCCAATTCCCATTTCTGTTCTTTCTGAATCTGCTGCTCTTGCCTCCCTTGTGGCTACATTGGACACATCTGCATAATCCAGGATAATCTCCCCATTTTAATGTTCTTAATTTAATCACATCCACAAAGTCCATTTCAAGGTAACATATTTCAAATGCATGCATAGCCGCTCAGCCATGTCCAATTCTTTGTGACCCCCATGGACTGCAGCCCACCAGGCTCCTCTGTCCATGGGGATTCTCCAGGCAAGAACACTGAAGTGGGTTTCCATGCCCTCTTTCAGAGGATCTTCTCAACCCAGGTATTGAACCCAGGTATCCTGCATTGCAGACAGATTTTTACTGCCTGAGCCACCAGGGAAGCCCAAAATTGCCATATTCACAAGCATAACGATTAGGAGGTGGACATTGCAGGGGTGGGGGCATTAGTCAGCCTATCAGGCTTCCCTGGTAGCTCAGACAGTAAAAAATCTGCCTGTATTGCACGAGACCTGAGTTCTATCCCTGGGTTGGGAAGATCCCCTGGAGAAGGGAATGGCTATCCACTCCAGTATTCTTGCCTGGAGAATCCCAAGGGCAGAAGAGCTTGGTGGGCTACAGTGCAAGGAGTGGCAAAGAATTGGACATGATTGAATGACTAACACTTTCACTTTTCACTTTTTCAGTCTATCACAGTAAGTATCTATATTTTCCTCTTGTACTGGCCAAACTCCTGGGAAAGAGACTCCAGCTTGGAAAGTACAATAATGGCTGCTGTTGTGAGATCTTAGTGAGATGAGAGGGCTTGGAGATGGGTGTGCCTTTATAGTCATCACTAAGGATGTACCAGTCCCTTAATTTCTGGTTTTGGTGTAGTAGCCCTATCTTGGGTGAACCTGGTTCTCCAGTTCAGAGACCCTCTGTTTGACCATTTCCAGAGAAGATACTTTCAGATGTCTACCCCTTCCCAATGGCTTGGGGAGCAGAGGGGACATAGGGATGCACCCAAATCTTCTTGTTTTAGAGGTCTTCTTCTACTTCCAGTTCCAGAGGAATCTGGTGCTATCCACTTGGGAGTATTTTGAAGATTTCAAGATATAAATCAGGTTTTCTCAGTTTCCCCAGTGATAGTTTGGGATTTTCATGTTTTCTGAGTTGTTTTTTTCAGTTACATCTCATCAGTATGCTTCATAGCTTCCAGAATTTTATTGCTGTTGTCTCCTCCCATAATTTCCCCATATTTGATGGCTTATGTCTTAAAAAAAATTCTTTATTGTAAATCTAATGTAATATTAGGCAGGCATGAAATTAGATGTGTGTGTACATGTGTGCACTTGTATGCATGTGTGTGTTTTCATATTAACCCAGAAAAATCTTTTATTTTGAATTGCTTATGTTCCTTGGGTCAGGTATGGGTTGGCTCTTACTTGAGTGGCCAGGTTTGCAAAACCTTCCCACCTGCCCCATTACACACCCCCAGGCTTGACTCTTTGCTTAGGTTTCCTGCCAAGACTGGAATCTTGTCCCTAATTCCCATTTTCATCTCACAAAGCAGGAAGCAGAACTGGCTGGAGTCTTGCTGAATATAAGTAGTGTTTTCATAATACTAAACTTGAATTGCCTCTACTCCTTATAGTTATTCTTGTGTTGTTGGAAGAGGGTATTTGCTATGACCATTGTGTTCTCTTGGCAAAACTCTGTTAGCCTTTGCCCTGCTTTATTTTTTACTCCAAGGCCAAATTTGCCTATTACTCCAGGTATCTCTTGACTCCCTACTTTTGCATTCCAGTCCCCTATAATGACAAGGACATCTTTTTTGGGTGTTAGTTCTAGAAGGTCTTGTAGGTCTTCATAGAACCATTTAACTTCAGCTTCTTCAGTGTTACTGGTCGAGGCATAGACTTGGATTACTGTGATACTGAATGGTTTGCCTTGGAAACGAACAGAGATCATTCTGTTGCTTTTGAGATTGCATCCAAGTACTGCATTTCAGACTCCTTTGTTGCCTGTGACAGCTACTCTATTTCTTCCAAGGGATTCTTGCCCACAGTAGTAGATATGATGGTTGTCTAAGTTAAATTCACCCATTTTAGTCCATTTTAGTTTACTGATTCCTAAAATGTCGATGCTCACTCTTGCCATCTCCTGTTTGACCACTTCCAACTTGCCTTGATTCATGGACCTAACATTCCAGGTTCCTATGCAATATTGTTTTTTACAGCATTGGACCTAACTTCCATCACCAGTCACATCTGCAACTAGGCGTTATTTTTCTTTGGCTCCGTCTCTTCATTCTTTCTGGAGTTATTTCTCCACTCTTCTCCAGTAGCATATTGGGCACCTATTGACATGGGGAATTCATCTTTCAGTATTATATCTTTTTGCCTTTTCATACTGTTCATGGGGTTCTCAAGGCAAGAATACTGAAGTGGTTTGCCATTCCCTTCTCCAATGGACCACGTTTTGTCAGAACTCTGCACCATGACCCGACCATCTTGGATGGCCCTATGCAGTATGGCTCATAGTGTTGTTGAGTTAGACAAGGTTGTGGTCCATGTGATCATTTTGATTAGTTTTCTGTGATTGTGGTTGTCTTCTGTCTGCCCTCTGATAAGGATAAGAGGCTTATGGAAGCTTCTTGATAGGAGAGACAGACTGCCAGGGAAACTGGGTCTTGTTCTGATGAGTGGGGCCATTCTCAGTTCAGTTCAGTTCAGTTCAGTCACTCAGTCGCGTCCGACTCTTTGTGGCCCCATGAATCGCAGCATGCCAGGCCTCCCTGTCCATCACTAACTCCCAGAGTTCACTCAGACTCACGTCCATCGAGTCAGTAATGCCATCCAGCCATCTCATCCTCCGTCGTCCCCTTCTCCTCCTGCCCCCAATCCCTCCCAGCATCAGGGTCTTTTCCAGTGAGTCAACTCTTCTCATGAGGTGTCCAAAGTACTGGAGTTTCAGCTTTAGCATCATTCGTTCCAAAGAAATCCCAGGGTTGATCTCCTTCAGAATGGACTGATTGGATCTCCTTGCAGTCCAAGGGACTCTCAAGAGGCTTCTCCAACACCACAGTTCAAAAGCATCAATTTCTTCGGCACTCAGCCTTCTTCACAGTCCAACTCTCACATCCATACATGACCACTGGAAAAACCATAGCCTTGACTAGACAGACCTTTGTTGGCAAAGTACTGTCTCTGCTTTTTAATATGCTATCTAGGTTGGTCATAGCTTTTCTTGCAAGGAGTAAGGGTCTTTTAATTTCATGGCTGCAATCACCATCTGCAGTGATTTTGGAGCCCCCCAAAATAAAGTCTGACACTGTTCCCACTGTTTCCCCATCTATTTCCCATGAAGTGATGGGACCAGGGGTCATTCTCAGTAAATCTTTAATCTAATTTTCTGTTGATGGGTGAGGCTGTGTTCCCTCCCTGTTTTTTGCCCTGAGACCAAACTATGGTGGAGGTAATGAAGACAATCACCCTTTTGGCAGAAAGTGAAGAACTAAAGAGCCTCTTGATGAAAGTGAAAGAGGAGAGTGAAAAAGTTGGTTTAAAGCTCAACATTCAGAAAACGAAGATCATGACATCTGGTCCCATCACTTCATGACAAATAGATGGGGAAACAGTGGCTGACTTTATTTTTCTGGGCTCCAAAATCACTGCAGATGGTGATTGCAGCCATGAAATTAAAAGACTCTTACTCCTTGGAAGGAAAGTTATGACCAACCTAGATAGCATATTAAAAAGCAGAGACAGTACTTTGCCAACAAAGGTCCATCTAGTCAAGGCTATGGTTTTTCCTGTGGTCATGTATGGATGTGAGAGTTGGACTGTGAAGAAGGCTGAGCGTCGAAGAATTGATGCTTTTGAACTGTGGTGTTGGAGAAGACTCTTGAGAGTCCCTTGGACTGCAAGGAGATCCAAGCAGTCCATACTAAAGGAGATCAGTCCTGGGTGTTCATTGGAAAGATTGATGTTGAAGCTGAAACTCTAAGCCTTTGGCCACATGATGTGAAGAGCTGACTCAATTGAAAAGACCCTGATGTTGGAAAAGATTGAGGGCAGGAGGAGAAGGGCATGACAGAGGATGAGATGGTTGGATGGCATCACTGACTCGATGGACATGGGTTTGGGTGGCCTCCGGGAGTTGGTGAGGGACAGAGAGGCCTGGCATGCTGCAGTTCATGGGGTCACAAAGAGTAGGACAAGACTGAACGACTGAAACAAACTGAACTGAATGAAGACACTGGCAACCTCCTTCAAAAGGTCCTGTTTATGCACTGTCACGCTCAGTTGCCTCTGACCCTGCAGCAGGCCACCGCCAACCCATGCCTCGGCCGGAGACTCCTGGACACTCACAGGCAAGTCTGGGTCAGTCTTTGTGGGGTCACTGATCCTTTCTCCTGGGTCCTGGTATGCACAAGGTTTTGTTTGTGCCCTCCAAGAGTCTGTTCCCCAGTCCTGTGTAAGTTCTGGCAGCTCTATGGTAGGGTTAATGGTGACCTCCTCCAAGATTACTTATGCCATACCCAGGTCTGCTGCACCCAGAGCCCCTGCCCCTGAGGCAGGCCCCTGCGGACACTCAGACACTCAAAGGCAAGTCTGGCTCAGTCTCTGTGGGGTCTCCTGGTGTGCACAAGGTTTTCTGTGAGCCCTAGAGTCTCTGGTGGGTATGGGGTTTGATTCTAAACATGATTTCATCCCTCCTACCATCTTGCTGAGGCTTCTCCTTTGTCCTTGGATGTAAGATATCTTTTCTTGGTGGGATCCAACATTCTCCTGTGGATGGTTTTTCGGCAGTGAGTTGTAATTTTGGAGTTCTTGCAGGAGAAGATGTGCCCACATCCTTCTACTCTGCCATCTTGTAGATGTCCTCTACACGTGGACATCACCAGATGGTCAATACAAAAATTAGACTGATTATATTCTTTGCAGCCAAAGATGGAGAAGCTCTATACAGTCAGCAAAAACAAGACCGGGAGCTGACTATGGCTTACATTATTGCCAAATTCAGACTTAAATTGAAGAAAGTAGGGAAAACCACTAGACCATTTAGGTATGACCTAAATCAAATCCCTTATGACTATAGAGTGGAAGTGTCAAAAAGATTTAAGGGATTAGAGCTGATAGACAGAGTGCCTGAAGAACTATGGATGGAGGTTGGTGACATCATACAGGAGGCAGTGATCAAGACCATCCCTAAGAAAAAGAAATGCAAAAACACAAAATGGTTGTCTGAGGAGGGCTTACAGATAGCTGGGAAAAGAAGAGAAGCTAAAGGCAAAGGAGAAAAAGAAAGACATATCCATTTGAATTCAGAGTTCCAAAGAATAGCAAGGATGGATAAGAAAGCCTTCCTCAGTGATCAATGCAAAGAAATAGAGGAAAAAAACAGAATGGGAAAGACTAGAGATCTCTTCAAGAAAATTAGAGCTACCAAGGGAACACTTCATGCAAAGATGGGCACAATAAAGGACAGAAATGATATGGACCTAACAGAAGCAGAAGATATCAAGAAGAGGTGGCAAGAATACACAGAAGAACTGCACAAAAAGCATCTTCATGATCCAGATAACCACGATGGTGTGATCACTCACCTAGAGCTAGCCATCCTGGGATGCAAAGTCAAGGGGGCCTTAGGAAGCATCACTAGAAACAAAGCTAGTGGAGGTGATGGAATTCCAGTTGAGCTATTTCAAATCTTAAAAGATGATGCTGTGAAAGGGCTGCACTCAATATGCCAGCAAATTTGAAAAATTCAGCAGTGACCACAGGAGTGGAAAAGGTCAGTTTTCATTCCAATCCCAAAGAAAGGCAATGCCAAAGAATGCTCAGACTACTGCACAATTGTACTCATCTCACATGCTAGTAAGGTAATGCTCAAAATTCTCCAAGCCAGGCTTCAACAGTGTGTGAATTGTGACCTTCCAGATGTTCAAGTTGGATTTAAAAAAGGCAGCGGAACCAGAGATCAAATTGCCAACATTTGTTGGACATCGAAAAAGCAAGAGTTCTAATAAAACATCTACTTCTACTTTATTGACTAACCCAAAGCCTTTGACTGTGCAAATCACAACAAACTGTGGCAATTTCTTCAAGAGATGGGAATTCCAAACCACCTTACCTGCCTCCAGAGGAATCTGTATGCAAGTCAAGAAGCAACAGTTAGAACTGGACATGGAACAACAGACTGGTTCCAAATCGGGAAAGTAGGTCAAAGTTGTATATTGTCACTTGGCTTATTTAACTTATATGCAGAGTATATCATGCAAAATGTCGGGCTGATGAAGCACAAGCTGGAATCAAGGAGAAATATCAATAACCTCAGATACACAGATGACACCACCCTTATGGCAGAAAGCAAAGAACTAAAGAGCCTCTTGATGAAAGTGAAAGAGGAGAGTGAAAAAGTTGGTATAAAACTCAACATTTGGAAAACTGAGATCATGGCATCCAGTCCCATCACTCATGGCAAATAGATGGGGAAACAGTGGAAACAGTGACAGACTTAATTTTCTTGAGCTCCAAAATCACTGCAGATGGTGACTGCAGCCATGAAATTAAAAGACGCTAGCTCCCTGGAAGAAAAGCTATGACCAATCTAGACATCATATTAAAAAGCAGAGACATTACTTTGCCAACAAAATTCTGTCTAGTCAAAGCTATGGTTTTTCTAGTAGTCACGTGAAGGTGTAATAGGCAGGAAGGCCAAGGGTCTCCAAATGGAGGAAATAGGCTGCAAGTGTCTCTTAAAATTCTATGTTTTCTGTATTTCTCTTAAAATTCATGGTTCTGTGGAATCATAATGACACCTGGTTCCACCAGAACTTAACTTTTCTCAAACCTTGGGCTGATAATAGCTCAACAAACCAGTATTCATATCAATTGTTTTATGGCTGGGGGATGACAAACCTTATGCCATCCTATCTCAAAAATGCATATTGTGGAAGAAGGGCCTAGTGAAACTCCATCAGCCTTGAGGTGTCTCTTATCTGATTAATAGCTTTTTAACAGATATAAAACATCTGGCTAAAGACTAGCAAGGGGCACTCTCCATCCCCTTTCTGATGTCTATGTCAGAAATTTTCTCTGCCCTCTTTTCGCTTTAATAAAACTGCTACACAAAAGCTCTTGAGTGATCAAGCCTGGTCCCTGGTCCCGAAGCTAAATCTTCTTTGGAGATCACAAATCCAACATCGTTTACCATAAGCTATCACATGTTTGGATGTGAGAGTTGGACCATAAAGAAAGCTGAGCACCAAAGAATCGATGCTTTTGAACTGTGGTGTTGGAGAAAACTCTTGAGAGTCCCTTGGACTGCAAGGAGATCAAACCAGTCCATCCTAAAGGAAATCAGTCCTGAATAGTCACTGGACAGACTCATGCTGAAGCTGAAACTCCAATACTTTGGCCACCTGATGACAATTGACTCATTGGAAAAGATGCTGATGCTGGGAAGGATTGAAGGCAGGAGAAGAAGGGGACGACAGAGGATGAGATGGTTGGATGGCATTGCCAACTTGATGGATATGAGTTCAAGCAAGCTCTGAGAGTTGGTGATGGACAGGGAAGCCTTGGCATGCTGCAGTCCCTGGGGTCACAAAGAGTCAGACATAACTGAGCAACTGAACTAAACTTAGTTTTTCAGTGAGATGGAAGTGTATTGGCCAGAGGCTGGGGTTTTAGGAACCTGAGCATGATGGCTATTATGTTCACAGTCTCAGAGTGGGCGAGAAAAGCTGGTCTCTCTTGCACTCTGTCTAGCCTAGCAATGCCTTCTCTTACCTTTAACTGCATTCTTTCCCCAAACCCTGCATCCTGTGTGGTTCCTATGACTCTGTAACGTGACTTCCTTCTACTGTCTGTCCTTTCTGCTGTCTTTGTGGCATTTCCAAGTCCAGCCATTTCAAGTCTTCTCTAACTGCACTTGGATTCAGGTTTAAGTCACCATGGTTCTAAGAGCTTTATATGCACTAACTCAGTCTTTGCAACAACTCTATTATTATTCCTGTTTTACAGATTCAGAACCTGACACGCAGAGAGGTTAAGTACACTTGACCAGGGTCACCCATCAAATAAGGCAGAGCCCAGATTTGAATCTGAGCAATCTGACTCCAGAGTACATGTTTAAACCATGATGTTTAGGCCACTTATAAATCTCATCCATGTGTCAGACACCATTTTATATATAAATATATATATGTATATATATGTATGTATATATATATGATATAATTATATATATAAATACATCTTATATATTATATAATAGAAACATATATATAATAGATAAAGTTACTACACCCAGACACACACACACACACACACACACACACACACACACACACACATATACTCATTTAACCCTCATAGAAACTCTAGAACAAGAAAACGAAAGGAAAGATATAGAAGATATGAACAACAAAATTAGCAGCTTACCTGATGGACACTTATAGAATCCTATACCCAGTATTTAAAGAAGACAAAATATTTAAGTACATAGAACACTTATAAATTTCAGCCAGAAAACAAGCCTTAAAATGTTCATAGTATCAGAATCATATATGCCACATTCTATGATCAAAATACATATAAAGTGGAAATCTCAAAAAATAACAAAAACTCATATATTTGGGAATTTTAAAGTACATTCATAGCTTGAGCAAGAAATTATAAGGAAAATTAGAAAATATTTATAACATAGTAACAAGTTAAAGACATTTCAAAGCTTGTGAGATGCAGCCAAATTAGTACTTAAATAAAAATGAATAAACTAGTCCCACCCTTGCCCATGGTTTTACCTTCTGCATTTTCAACTGAGGTCTGAAAATATTAAGTGGAAAATTCAAAAATTTAATTAAATACACTTTAAATTGCATGCCTTCTGATCAGTGTGATGAAATCTTATGTGGTCCTACTCTGTCCTGCTCAAGATCCCCAAACATTGACATCATCCACTCCCCACATCTGATCATTATTGATATTATCATGGCTCAATGACCCAGATAACTGGAAACAGATGATCTGCCTTCAGAAGATCAATAGTAGCCTAATTCTATGTCACAATCCCTTCATCATTCACCTTATCACATCACGTGGTCATTTTATTTTCTCATAAGCAGCAGCAGCAGAAAGGTAAGTGCAGTACAGTAAGGTATTTTGAGAGAGATCACATTCACAAACTTTTATTACAATCAGTTCAGTTCAATTCAGTTGCTCAGTCGTGTCTGACTCTTTGCAACCCCATGAATCGCAGCACAGAAGGCCTCCCTGTCCATCATCATCTCTCAGAGTTCACCCGAACTCATGTCCATCGAGTCAGTGATGCCATCCAGCCATCTCATCCTCTGTCGTCCCCTTTTCCTCCTGCCCCCAATCCCTCCCAGCATCAGAGTCTTTTCCAATTTATTACAATATGTTGTTATAATTGTTCTACTTTATTTTAGGTATTGCTGTTATTATTATTATTTTTTTTACTGTATGTAGTTTGTAAATTAAACTATCATAGGTTTATAGGCATAGGAAAAAAACGTAGGTTGTATAGGGTTCAGTATTACCCATGGTGTCAGGTATCCAGTGGGAGCCTTGGAGTGTATCTCCTGCAGATAAGAGGAGACCACTATATATATATATATATATATATTTTTTTTTTTTTACTTGTGTTTGACTGTGCTGGGTCTTTGTTACTGTACACAGGCTTTCTCTAGTTGTGGTGAGTAGAGCTTACTCTCTAGTTGCGGTATGCAGGTTTTTCCCTGGAGTGGCCTCTCTTGTTGCAGACCTTGGGCTCTAAAGCATGTGGGCCTCAGTAGTTGTAGCACAGAGGCTCAATAGTTGTGGTGCATGGGCTTAGTTGCCTCACAAAATCTTCCTGGACCAAGGATTGAATCCATTTCCTCTGCTTTGGCAGGTGAATTCCGAACGACTGGATCATCAGGGAAGTCCTGGGGCCACTTACATGCTTACATGCTTAAAAAAAGAAGAAAAATAAAAAATTAATAAACTAGGCTTTCAATTTAAGTCAGAGAAAGTACAATGAGAAAGAAGCAAGGAAAATAAGAGAGAGATAATAAATATAAGAGCGTAAATGAACAAAATAGAAATCATTCTCCATTAGGATTAATTGGTGATACTCAACCTCCCTGAGACTTAAAAAATGAAATAAATCCCTTCTTAAAAGTGTAAGGAAAAGGTTATCATATACAGTTTCATGTCTAGTTCTTTCCTTTTTTAAGGTCCTCAAACGGATTTTTCAGAAAGGATTAGAAGATACTTGTTTTTTAAATGACATTTTATTTTTTCTAATTCTTCAAGTAATGAGCAATATGAAGAAAAGAAATACAACCCATAGTTGTCGTTAGGTGATAATTATTACTCATTAACATTTAAGTATTTTTTCTGTGTGTCTGAATGCTTGTACATGTCCACATGTAGCTACATGGTGATTTGAAAATTTGGGTTCAAACTGCATAGAAAGATTTGTATACAGATGTTTTACTTAAAATCACATCATCAACATATACTCATTTTTGGCCATACTGCCTGGCTTGTGGGATCTTAGTTCTCTGACCAGGGGTTGAACTCGGGCTAGGCAGTGAAACTGTGGAGACCTAGTCACTGGACCACTAGGGAATTCCTAGCATATACTCTTTAAATATAAAAAAAAATTGTATGGCTGGTTAATATTGGATTTTCTGATAGATATACTGTACTGACTGTGCCCTTCTTGTGGATTACCTGATGGCTCAGTGGGTAAAGAATCTGCCTGCAATGCAGGAGACACAGGAGAAGTGGGTTTGATCCCTGGGTTGGGAAGATCTCCTAGAGGAGAAAATGGCAATCCACTCCAGTATTCTTGCCTGGAAAATCCCATGGACAGAGGAACCTGGTGGGCTACAGTCCATGGGTTGCAAAGGGCTGGACATGACTGAGCAACTAACACTTTCTACTTTCTTTCTTCTCTCTTGTTGTTAGAGAATATTCCCAATTGGGAATATTGTGATGTCATTCAGCTGACATCGATTTGTCACGCGAGTGTATGTTCCTTGATTCTTTGTCTCATCACAACAAAGATTTGGAGTGATGGACATTAAAGGCCCCTCGGCGAGTCACAGCTCTCAGGTCTTGGATAGACCGTGTTATAGCTCTCAGGTCTCAAATGGACCATGTTATAGCTCTTAGGCAAAGCAGTGTTACAGCTCAGTGTTACAGCTCTATTTTATTTAGAGGATAGCAGGAAAATCCATCTTTGAGGCGTGAGGGCACGTCTATCTAAAGATACGAGGAGAAGAGTGCCCCAGCGCGCGGGAGAGAGAGAGCTGGCTCTGGCTCCTCTGTTTATATGTTTATCTTTCCCTGGGCCAGTCCTATGTAAACTGGGCCAGCCAGGAGTGGTGTTTGTTTTACCTGAGGTCCCCACTCCGGTCCTCGGACCTTCTTTTGTTTCATTTTCGTGGGCTTTTCCCTTCCTTGCCTGCAGCCACCGCCATTTTGGACTCCTCTTCCCTGTTCCACCTACCTAACAGATGCATGGCCCACTCCATGTGTGGTGCCATACTGAATCTAAACGCGACTCAGAGAGTCTTAATGACAAAACTGGTGGTGCTGACCTGCTAGAAGTTCACTTATAAGAGGAGTCTTTCAGAGACCTGAAAAACGAGACTGCTGGATATGATGAGCTTGTGGGCATGATAAAGTAATCAGAGAAACTCTCTGATGTTGGCTTCCTTCCTCACCTTTAATTATTTTCCTGATGGCATTGTCTGCATTGCTTCATTTTTGGTTTCACAATTCGAATTTTCAAGGGAGCATAACCACCAATCTCATTTGGACAGTTGCCGGGAGCCAGCGTGAGGAATCCCACCAGTGACAAGGTCATGCGGCAGAGATCTGATGGGGAAGGCGAGTCAGATCTCAGGTTTTCCCCCTGGTATTTCCTGAGCATGTACCCAAAAAACCAAAGTCTGCCTGCCTTTGTACTCTGCTTTTCCACTCTTCTGGCACACTCTGGAAAAAGTCAACTCAGAGCTTTAGTCTTCTGCATTTGAAAGGGTGTTTCAATCCAAAAACCCCTCTGATGACGTTCTAGCCTGCCTGCAGGACTTGTACAGCTGCGCATGTGATTGTTTGAGGCCTCCGGACTGCGGGAGGCACAGGAAGCTCAAAACATCCTAGGAATGTAGGGGCTTCCGAGGAGTCAAAATCATTAGAATAGGACTGATTAAAGGTTTCATTTGTTGAGCCAATACTTGCTGCCAAATTTTCATATCTTTTATTTGTAGAGTTAGTTGGTATATAGAAAAACAGGTAGTGGACCTTGTATTAGCAACATTAGATCTTTGAGTTAAGTACTTTCTTTGTTATAATCCACTGCACCTTTGTTCTACAGGAAAGTAGCTTTATTTAGTACTTTGAGGGTGATGCAGAGTAAAGAAAAAACACTTCTAGGGAAAAGGAGTTTTCTGGTTGATAGACAATTATCCAGGAAGAGAGCCATAAAAATGTTAACAGGCCTCTTGGCCAGAAGATATGTAAACCACCTGAGACCTTTTGTATACGGGAGGGTATGCAAAAAGAAAGCCTGGTCTCAATGAGGGTCAGGACTGCTGCCCCTGCATAACTGCATATTCCACTATTTCTTTATGTACAACTTGGGGTATATAAGCTGATTTTAAAAGTGGAGTTTTTGGAGTCTTGCACCGACGCTGGGCTTCCCCATGTCATTCTTTTCTCCCCTTTTTTGGCTGAATTCCCATCTGGAGCGGGGAGGCTTACCACGTCTACTTAGTTGCCCTGGCTTCTAAGACCCACGCGAAAGGGAGCCTAAGACGGGGCACCCTTCGATATTCAAGTGGACGCCGGTGGCCTAATGTAGATGGTGCAAACCTCTTGTCTCGAGGTTTTATTGGTTTTCCCCGTAAACCAAGTTATTCAGCCTCTTTTTCTCCACCTAAATTTCCTACCATACTATTTCTTCCTAATCTAATCTTATATTTCTATATTAATAAATGAATAAGTTTCTCCTTGCCTACTCCGTTCACGCTTCGAATTACCCTGGATCTACCGGGGCTGGACCCTGGCAGACAGTGTTTGTCTTTAGTCTAAATCATCTGCCACTAGAGTAACAAAAGGTTGCCTATGACTTGGGTGCTGGTCCCAGTTCTGTTAGTTAGGTCCCAGACATGGGGACCTAACACGGCTTGCTTTAGGATGCTCACTAGCTTCAGCAAAGGCTGTGGATAGGGCAGCTTCTTTAAAAGAAGCTATAGGTATCCAACACGGCTTGCCTTAGAATGCTCACTAGCTTCAGCAAAGGCTGTGGACAGGGCAGCTTCTTTAAAAGAAGCTATAGGTTGAGCTATAGCTATTTCCATGGTGTCTCAAAGAGTCAGACATGACTAGGTGACCGAACAATGAACAAGATGTTGAACAGGCACCAAGGAAAGAGCCTTTCTCCAGACTGCTGGTTATTATTGCACAGCTTTGGCATAGAGTAGGTGCTGGTAGAGCAACACTGACAGTGTCTGGAGAAAGGCAATGGGGAAGTGACAGAAGTGTTAAGGCCCAGTGGACCTATGATGGAGACAGATATTCAGGGAAGCAGCCACAGAGAGCAGAAGAGCCTGGCATGACTGTGCAACATCAAGTATCTCTTATGCCCACTTTGTGCTAGGCCCTATGGATGATGGGAAAATATAAGACATGACTACTGTC
Source organism: Capra hircus (assembly GCF_001704415.2). Classification (NCBI taxonomy): domain Eukaryota; kingdom Metazoa; phylum Chordata; class Mammalia; order Artiodactyla; family Bovidae; genus Capra; species Capra hircus. Next base: position 118,452,500 of record NC_030808.1, on the reverse strand, counting down.
CTCCAGGAGGTTATAGAAGTATAGGTAGAAAGCTCATAAGTTTTTAAAAAACTTAAAAAAATAAATACAGTAGTGGTAACTTGCCATGACACAGGTATCAACTAGTTAGTCGTCACTTTCTCTAAACCACTGAGCGTATCCTCAACTGCTCATTTATTTCAAGTCTACCTCTTGTAGCCCACCATAGTCCCCACCAGGAGTGAGAAAATAAGGCCAAGGGCTCAGTTAGATTGTGTAAGTTTATATACAACTCTTTTTCTTGGCTAATCTATCTCACTATTTTCCCCACTGAACATTGACTGAAGTGTTATTCTGTGATGTTTACAGACAGTCAGGGTTGGAAAACATTTGGAAAAGCATATTCCTTCAAAGTTTGGAAAAATAACAAATTTTTTACAGTAAAAATATGTTTTTTTAAAAGTATTTGAATAGTAAAAACTAATTTAAAAAAACATGAAAAATATAGAAGAGTAGGAAGGGTCACCTGTGACCCAAATCAACCACAGCTGACATTTTTGTGTAAATCCTGCTAGATTTAGTTCTTATCCTACATTTTGATTGTTTGGTTTTGTTTGTTTTAGATAGTTATGCTTATACTGCAAATATAAATTTGTAACCTGCTTTTTCACTACTACAACTCATAATCTTTATTTATTATTTTATTTTTTTGGCTGCTCCATGCAATGTGTGGGATCCTAGCTCCCCAACCAGGCATCAAACCCTTGCCCCCTGCACTGGGAGCTTGGAGTCTTAACCACTGGACCACCAGGGAAGGCCCCAGTACTCATTATCTTTAAAACATCATTTTATATCATATTACAAAGAATGTACCATGCTTTATTTAATCCTTTCCATAAAGTTCAATTTTCTGTGTATTTCTAATTTTCCAGAATATTAAATAATGTTCAAATATATGTGTTTGCATGAAGTTTTATCTTGTATTCTTATTTATTTTCAGAGTGAAGTTTATTAAAGTTGGATTTGTTTGATTTTATTTGATCAAAAAGGTATGAACATTTCAGAAGATCCTGACACGTATAGCTTTGAAAAAAATTTTAAAAGGAAGGACAGCATTCCAGTGAGGACAGCAAACACCATCTGGGGGAAAAAAACATCATTTGAATATGACCCTCAAGTCCATTCAGAAGACATAGGTCGATGGCCATATCTTGATGAAGAAAAACATTCTTTTCCTTATTCAAATGATTCCAGGCTATAAAAAATAAAGAAAAACAAAGTGAGTAAAGTTGACTTGATTAATGATCCATAATCCAGGTAGCAACTTAAACTTAGAGTTTGCATTCTAAATGTGATAGAATAGGAAAATATCTATTTGAAATTATTAGAAAAGGTATTAACCATTATATTTTGTTAAACAAGATGCAAGTTGTCTCATTCTTGATTTCTCTTTAGTCTGAACTTGCTGAATAATTTTAACAGTTTCAACTGTAACTAAATTAACATTAATATTTTAGCAGATGAAACAGAAGTACCGTCAATTCAATAGGATAAAGACATGTTTCCCTTCTTCAAAACCACCCACTAATAACTCCATCATAAGGAAAGATTATTATGAATAGCTGAATGTAGCAGCATTCAAAAGAGAAATTTCTTCACTGGGATTAGTTTGTGAGCCTTTGACAATTTTATGAACAGGGACATTCTTAATGAATGGTCAGATTTCTTTGAGCTTTGGGTTATTTCTACATAGAAATGTTCCTCATTCAAAACATTTGTGTGGTTTTCACCACGGAACACAGAAGATGATTTTACAATTATTCCTTTGGTTCAGTCCATTTAGACAAGCCAACAGACACACTGGAATATAAGAAAAAATTGAGATATTAGAGGCTGAGTAAAGATGAGGGGAGTAGGAACGGAAGGAAAACGATGCCATTCCAAAAAGTCTTCCAGCAAGACACACTGCATCCTGGACAGCGGCGGTAAAGGAGGAGGTACAGGTGCCAGTGGGGGTCTGTTACCTGGATGATGACTGAATAGGTTCCACAGAGAGTCTTGGACAGCTGAATGACCACTCTGATGAGGCAGACAATCACTTGAAGTCCACTGAGAGCTATGAGAATAGAAAATAAGATGATGTTCCATTCCACTACGTGCGCGGGTTCCAGGCACTGAACCCATTCTCTGGAATCTGTAAGGAAACTGAGAGAGAAGAAGCAGTTGGTCAACACGACGCATGGCCAAGCTTAAAGACTTGATCCAAGGAAGAAGGATGTAAGTTTTCATACGTTTGGGAAATTAATGTATATGATTAAAATATAATTATTAATAATTAAAAATAATATTATTCAATATTAATTAATCAAATTATTCAAATATAAATATTGAACATGTGGTATGCACAGCACTGAGCTATGTTTATTGTGAACATGCTTGCCTCAGACAATTCTAATTCACTTAGGAGGCAAGATGCTTATTGAAGAATTCAACAGCAATGAGAAGCTGCACATGTCAACACCAAGAGAGGCAGAGATTGACTATTTCCTAGGAGCCCGAAGTTAGCCTGGGCTCTCAGGGACAGGGCTGAGCTAGCATTGCATATAAAGTAACAAGTGGTAAAACAACAAAGAGAAATGACGTTATTTATTCCTATACTCTGTCCCAAAGCCCTTTATAACAGCAGTTCTTAAATTTGAGCATGCATGCATATGTGCTCAGTTGTGTCTGACTCTTTGTGACCCCATGGACTGTATCCTGCCAGGCTTCTCTGTCCATGGGATATCCCAGGCAAAAATACTGGAGTGGATGCCATTTCCTTCTCAACCCAGGGACTGAACCTGAGTCTCTTGTGTCTTCTGCTTTACAGTCAGGTTCTTGCTGAGCCACTGGAAAAGTGCGAATTTGAGCATACATCGATTGTCTGGAAGGCTTGTGAAAATGCAGATTCCTGGGCCCCAGCCCAGAACTTCAGATCCAGAAGGTCTGGATGGGACTAGAGACTGTGTTTCTAAGTTCTCAGGTGATGCTGCTGGTCTGGGGTCCACTGTATGTTCTGCAGCTTCTAAGAAAATTGAGCGTATGAAGGGAAAATGCAAAAGACCCAGTAGTTTGATTCATCTAGCTAAGCACAGGATTCTGAGGATTAAACCACCTTTACTTTAAGATAATCTTTAAACCATGCTAAATTATCCTGACTGAGTTTTGCCCACTTCCAGGTCAGTTATGGCCATTAGCATTTCTCCAAATGTGACACTCTCTTTGTTGAACTAAATTGAAGTAAAAACTGATCGCTTAAAAAAAAAAAAATCCCCTGAAGAAAAGCAATCAAGTCCAATTACAGGGCAGAGTTGCTTGTAAATATCTTGTTAATAAGCAAGATGATTTTTCCCAAAGCAGCCATTCAGGCAACCTTGGTGCCAGCCAAGTGGCACATAACTCTCCTTCTTCCCTTTCTTCATTTCCTTTTCTCTATGTTCTGGGACATTCAGAGGCACTCTTGAAAATTTCTTAATATTGCTAATGGGTGTCGCAAGTGGTAAACAGTAGTGAATATGGACTCACAACTCCTGAATCTGTAGGATCTAGGGTGAGGAACTTTACCTCTTTGATCTGGACAATGGGTGCAAAATACCTAACCCTAGAATTATTGTGAATATTTGATGAGAAGAATGTAGAAATGCTTTGGAATCTATAAAGCATGATGCAGATGTAATTTCCTGTGATCATTTCCCAAGAGCCACTTCATACACCCTCCTAATCCTAGTTCAATCTCAGCCACTAGGAAAGAGAATCACTTCAAGATCTTTTCTCTAGACTGTTCCCAGTCTATCCTTTGCACAGATCATCCAACACCTTAAAGGAAGATGACTTGCAAGATTTCTATTTTCAAACTAGGATATGGTTCTGTTTATTTTCCTTGTATAAATAGAATGAGGCATGAGTGCACTAGCAGGGTCTCGGAAGCAACAGAGAAGTTTGCCCTGATATTCATTCTCTCCACAATCTCTATACACAGTTTACCACAGCATTTACTTCATTATGTTATAAATATATCCATAGCTTTATCTGTGTATCTAGTTCCTCACTAAATAGTGTACTCTGAGAACACTGTAATTATTTATCCATCTCTGAACAGGCGCATCTAAGGCCTAAGGCAGTGCCTGGCACGTTGCAAAGATCAACAAATGCTTGTTGAATGAGACCGATTCCAGATCCTCACTGGTCAGGATGCCAGAGGCTGAGCCAATGGCTAAACTTGCCCGCCACTTAGCAAATGGAAGACGTCACATGATAAAGAAGGTTATGCAAAGCCACGACTTTAATAATAAAACTTGGCGTGTTGAGAGATTATTACATTTAATTTGTGCTTTACTTCTGTTTAATTTTCAATTGCGAAATGATGATTACCTCCAGTCTACAGAGTCTTGGAGATATCCCACAGCTTTTGTCTAAGCCCATACAGTTTGCAAGTAGGAGATGGGAAGGCTTGAACCCAGATTCACAAGCATAGAAGCCCTATGCTCCAAGGGAAATGTACATTCTAATGCTGTCATCTCAGCAGAATGTTCTCTTAGGTTTGTGTGAGTTTCTAGAGGGAAGTGAACCTGTGTGATTTATTTTTGATTCTCTAGCACCTAATCCAAGGCCTGGACATAGTAGGTGCTTAATAAATATTTGTTGAATAAATGTACATATGAATAACCAGTCTGGGGGGAACTTCCCTCGTGGTCCTAAGACTCCGAGCTCCTAATTCAGGGGACCCAGTTGCGATGCCACATGCCATGACGAAGATCAAGGATCCTGCGAGGTGCAACTAAGACCTGGCACAACCAAAAAATACATAAAGTAAAAATAAATATTAAAAAAAGAACTGATTTGGGCAACTTTCGCATTGAAATTGGAGCCTTATTTGGTTTGGTGGTGGGGAAAAGTTTAAGGGTTGACGGCATAAAAAATGACTCTTCGTACCCAGTGGGACTTTCTACATTAACGTCCCCTTTCCTGAGCCCCTTCAGTCCCAAAGGCGTGTCTCCTTCAAGTGTTCAGAAAAAACCTGAAATAATTTTCTATGTTCTCAGACCTGGAGGAGAGCTCTGCCCACAGCATGCGGCGTCTTGAGGAAGCTTTAGAATAAAAGCAACTATGGGCACAGAAGCAGTTGTGCTGTCCAGCTGGATGAGGTGAGTATATAAGGCCTGAAATGGATGTGAGCTTTGTTTTCCTTTTTAAAATATGTATTTATCTACTTTTATTTTTGGCTGAACTGGCTCAGTAGTTTGTCAGTTAGTTGCCCCAGGGCATGTGGGATCTTGGGCTTCCCAGATGGCTCAGTAGTAAAGAAGCCACCTGCCAATGCAGGAGATGCAAGAAACTTGGGTTTGATCCCTGGGTCAGGAAGATCCCCTGGAGAAGGGCATGGCAATACACTCCAGTATTTGTGACTGGAGAATCTCATGGACAGAGGAGACTGGTGGGCATGAGATTGCAGAGAATCAGACATGACTCAGGATGTACCCATGTGGGCTCTTAGTTCCTAGACCAGGTATCCAACCTATGTCCTCTGCATTGAAAGTTCAGTTCAGTCACTCAGTTGCATCCAATTCTTTGTGACCCCATGGACTACAGCTCTCCAGGCCTCCCTGTCCATCACCAACTCTTGGAGTTTCTTCAAACTCATGTTCATCGAGCCAGTGATGCCATCCAATCATCTCATCCTCTGTTGTCCCCTTCTCCTCCTGACTTCAATCTTTCCCAGCATCATGGTCTTTTCCAATGAGTCAGTTCTTTCCATCAGGTGGCAAAAATATTGGAATTTCACCTTCTGCATCAGTCCTTCCAATGAATATTCAGGACTGATTTCCTTTAGGATCAACTGGTTTGATCTCCTTGCAGTCCAAGGGACGCTCAAGAGTCTTCTTGAACACCACAGTTCAAAAGTATCAATTCTTCATCACTCAGCTTTCTTTTTGGTTCATCTGTCATATCCATACATAACTACTGGAAAAACCATAGCTTTGACTAGACAGACCTTTGTCAGAAAAGTAATGTCTCTGCTTTTTAATATGCTGTCTAGGTTGGTCATAGCTTTTTTTACAAGGGGCAAGCATCTTTTAATTTCATGGCTGCAGTCACCAACTGCAATGATTTTGGAGCACAAGAAAATAAAGTCTGTCACTGTTTCCATTGTTTCCCCATTTGTTTGCCATAAAGTGCTGGGACCAGATGCCATGATCTTCATCTTATGAATGTTGAGTTTTAAGCCTTCTTTCACTTTCATCAGGAGGCTCTTTAGTTCTTGCCATTGGAAGGCTCTTCCTGCATTGGAAGTTGAATTCTTAATCACTGGACCACCAGGGCAGTCCCATGGATGAGACTGAACAATAGAACCAGTCATGGGGAAGAAGGTGTAACTTCCCCAAGGAAAGGTAAGACCCTCCCTCATTTATTCTGTTAGAATTCTGAGCACAGAATGAGACAGGGAGAGATTCAGTGGATCTCTCTTGTATCTCTGTCCAGGCCCTTCTTCTTCTCAAGCTGAAGGGCCTATGAGTCCAGTACAATGCCAGTGTGAGGCATTCTGTAATCCAGGCTTGGGTCCCTCAGCACCTGACTGAACTACCAGCCTTCAGAGCAAGACCACCCCTTGGAGTCTTCTTCGCGACATACTCAGTAAGCTCCTGGTTGCTTCCACAAACTCTTGCACCTACTCTGTCCTTGGATCTCAGACCGCACTTCACTGCCCATCCTGCCTGGTTCTCTCTGTGTGTGGCTCCTGATGGTATAGCCCCAGATGGCACCATTTGAGGGCACTGTGATGCTATCCCAGCCAAGCCATTTTACATCTGTAAGAGTCTACATGTCCAATGTGCTTTGGCCACAAAACAAAACTGACTTCTCAGAACAACTTAGATCCTCAAAGCTCCAGCAATTGCCAGACCACAATAACAATTAATTAGTTCTGCAGTAGAGCAGAAACATGGCTTTCATCTGGAAATGCTAATGACAGCGTCAACATGCTGTCATGCATGTGGCATTAAAAGACTGGAGGGAAAAAAAAATATATATATATATATATAAACAATGACTATGTAGGAACAAATTGGTCAGGGTGTCAGTAAACTATTAAGTAAATTCTGGACTAAGGTAGATGCACAGAACCACAAAGTGATCACAGAAAGTGAGTCTGAGCATGAAGTCAGGTGTTTCTGACTTTCAGATATCCTCCCAAATCAGGGAATTATTCCTTACCGTCCTGCAGTGCCTTCAAAGGCATACTCCCAGCCATCAAGAGTACGGCAATACGGACCTTGAAGAAGGCCCAGAGCAGATATGACCAGGCAGTATCCAGAGAAGGCAATTCCAAGAGCAGAAAAGATCATCGACAGCAGTGTCTAAATTAAACATAGAAGGAGGTTAGTGCCATAGAATGAGATAAGAGGATATTGTAAGCAAACGATCAGATAGGTAACCTTCCCCTACTCATCCAAGCCTATTGCACTCTGTGCAATACCAATGTCCACAGAAAAATAGAAACATTTAATCCAAACCCACTTGATCTGAAAAATAAGTTTTTAAATGATTTTTTTCCTTGATTAGTTCACAGAGAAAATTAGTTAATTTACTGAATTTCTTTCTTTTTTTTCTGGAAGTTTGATATCAAAATAATGCTAAACTCATACATGAATACAATGAAAGGATGTGTATCAATCAATCTATGCTTCTTTATGGAAGATTTATTTCCTAGGTAGGGTGGATTCTCTAAGAATCAAAAGTTATGATCCTTGTATTTCTCTTAAGATCATAATTGAATATTTTCACATACAGGAATATGCAGGGAAATAGCAGATGTTAGCCTATATGGTCATATTTATACTCAAGTGAGAATGGATTGATTCTTATTTGAGTAGAAAGAATGAGCAATGTTTACTGATAGATCTATGCAAGCTAAGTTGTGAGATTAAGTAGATTGGTCTGATCTAAATGGGAATTTCACATCTCTACAAATGATCTTATTGTGTTCCTTTTTATGGCTGTGTAATATTCCATATATAAAAGAGATGGCTAGTGGGAACATGCTATAAAGCACAGGGAGCTCAGCTTGGTACTCTGTGATGACCTAGAGGGTGGGATGGGAGTGCTGAAAGGGTCTCAAGAAGGAGGGGATATATGTATATATATACACAGCTGATTCACTTCATTGTATAGCAGAAACCAACACAACATTGTGAAGCAATTATACTCCAGTAAAAAGAATAAGAAGGAATTCCTGCAGAGGAGTAGAGGGGAGTTTATTAAGACCTTATGGGCATGGTGCTGATACTGAGAAAACAGGGTCGACAGGACACGATCCAGCTTATCAAGTGAATGCAGCTTAGGAGATCCAGGCAAAAGATAGCTTTGGATGCTGGATCAAGGAGATCAGATGTCATCCTTCTGGGCAAGTGGCTTCTCTCCTCCCACAACCTTTCATTAAAAAATTTTCAAGTTTACACAGATGTTGAAAGTATACTACCCTTTACTTAGACTCACCTCTTGTGACATCTACCACTTCTGCTTGCTCTTCCTCCCTCCTTCTCTGTATATATATGTACATCTATACACACATCAATTTACTTATCCAAATATACATTTATTACATTTTTGTTGCTTAATCATTTGAAAATAGCTTGCAGGTATTGGGATATCTCATCCCTAAACACCAGTACTTATCTTCCAAGAAGAAATATATTCTATTACTCTGCAATTGGTTTTCACTTTTTTCGTATAGGAGCCAAGGAAGGTTTATGCACAAGGCTACATCTCTTTAATTTCCTTTAAACTATACTGTTCATACCGACCTTTTTTCTTTTAGAATATTCAATTATTTTTTAAGAGTCCCAGCCAGTTTTCTTGTAGAAAATCTCACATTTAGGGATTTTCTGACTGTTTCTCACAACTGGACCTGGATGAAACTTTTGGCAAGAACACTTGATCTGTGTGTGTCCATTATGGGCCTCTCACTGCTACTGATGATGCTAAATTTGATCTCTTGATTAAAGTGGTGTCCTTTGGATCTATAAATGGATATTTTCTACTTTGCAATTAGAAAGTAATTTGTAAGCTAGTACTTAGATACTGTCATATCTTGTTCCCAAAAGACATTTCAATGGATGGATTTGGCATCTACTGATCCTCATACTCACTGATCACCAATCATCATAATCAGTGGTTGTATTATGTGCTGTGCTTCGTTGCTCAGTTGTGTCTGACTCTTTGTGACCCCATGGACTATAGCCCACCAGGCTTCTCTGTCCATGGGGATTTTCCAGGCAAGAATCCTGGAGTGGGTTGCCATGCCCTCCTCCAGGGGACCTTACCAACCCAGCAATCAAACCCAGGTCTCCCACATTGCAGACAGATTCTTTATTGTCTGAGCCACCAGGGAATCCCAATGCTGCTTTCTAATTCTATCATTTTTCCTACATTTGTAAGTTATCCTTTTTCTGCACAGAAGAACTTCTATTTCTTGTTCCTCTTCTCTGCCTCTCTCTTTCTGCTTTATTGTGGACTAATGGATTTTCTAATTCATTGTGTTATAACTCATAATTGTTATTATTTTTGGTGCTCAAATGGCCCAAATATAACCAGTGAGAACATCCCTTCAAGTCAATCCCTGTGCCCTTAGACATATGCCTGTCATCCTTGAGCCCCTCCTTGCTTTCTGGCACAAGGTATCCCTAGATCTGGAAGGTGGCACTAGTGGTGCATGGGGATGATCCAGAGAGATGATATGGGGTGGGAGGTGGGAGGGGGTTTCAGGATTGGGAACTCATGTACACCCGGGGCGGATTCCTGTCAATGTATGGCAAAACCAATACAGTATTGTAAAGTAAAATAAAGTAAAAATAAAAATTAAAAAAAAATGTACAGTGTGAAAAAAGAAAGAAAAGAATCCATGTGCAGGAGATGTGAGTTTGATCCCTGGGTTTGGAAGATCCCCTGGAGAAGGGAATGGCTACCCACTCCAGTATTCTTGCCTGGAGAATCCCATGGACTGAGGAACATGGTGGGCTGTAGATCATGGGGCCACAAAGGGTCAGACACAACTGAAGCAACTTAGAACGTAGACCTGGAATAGCCCTTTTCCCAACAAGACATAGGATTAGCTTGGGCAAGGAAGTGACATGAGCCAATAAATTATTTTGGAAACGTCTTATAACAAGGGTAGCCTAACAACCAGAAGTGTGTGAGCCCCAAAGAAGAATTCCAAGTAGAGAAAACTTCAAGTCGTGTTGACAAAGACATGCACTGGATGGAAAGACATTAAAGAGGCAATGAGTAGCTAGAGATAGGCTGAAAAAAATTCCAAAGTTTGGGACTTGAATGAAAAAGAGACAGAAACTGGGGTGTCAAGAAATGCAGTTTGGTTAGGGAGAAAATTTAATTTAGTTTTAAAAATGTTGATTTCAAGTGAGAGTAGGATGGCGAAACAAAAACATGCAAAAGCCAGTTGATAAATTCAAAAGCTGAGATAATTAAAAATGAGAAGAAAAAACCTGTGATTTGTGGAACAAAAGTTATCTCAAATTATATTTCTTCGTTTAGAATTATTTGATGAATGTAACATTGATATCAGATATGCAGATGACACCACCCTTATGGCAGAAAGTGAAGAAGAACTTAAGAGCTTTTTGATGAAAGTGAAAGAGGAAAGTGAAAAAGTTGGCTTAAAGCTCAACATTCAGAAAACTAAGATCATGGCATCTGGTCCCATCACTTCATGGCAAATAGATGGGGAAACAGTGGAAACAGTAGCTGACTTTTTTTTCTGGACTCCAAAATCACTGTGGATGATGATTGCAGCCATGAAATTAAAAGACACTTACTCCTTAAAAAGAAAGCAATGACCAACCTAGATAGCATATTAAAAAGCAGAGCCATTACTTTGCCAACAAAGATCTGTCTAGTCAAGGTTTTTCCAATAGTCATGTATAGATGTGAGAGTTGGACTATAAAGAAAGCTGAGTGCTGAAGAATTGATGCTTTTGAACTGTGGTGTTGGAGAAGACTCTTGAGAGTCCCTTGGACTGCAAGGAAATCCAACCAGTCCATCCTAAAGGAGATCAGTCCTGGGTGTTCATTGGAAGGACTGAGGTTGAAGCTGAAACTCCAATACTTTGGCCACCTGATGCGAAGAACTGACTCATTTGAAAAGAACCTAATGCTGGGAAAGATTGAGGGCAAGAGGAGTAGGGGACAACAGAGGATGAGATGGTTGGATAGCATCACTGACTCAATGGACATGAGTTTGGGTAAACTCCAGGAGTGATGGACAGGGAGGCCTGGCATGCTGCGGTCCATGGGGTCGCAGAGTCGGACACGACTGAGTGACTGAACTGAACTGAACTGACATTGATACATGATAATTATGGAAAATCAGAAAAAAGTATTTTAAAAATGAAAGAAAGAAAAAAACAATTATGCTTTGTTTTCCTATTTGATATTAGTGATCTCCTTGGTAGCTTCACATAGGATGAAAGCTCTTTTAAATTATGTTTCTCATATTGATTATAATAGAGTTTTGCCTCCTCATAGGATGAAATAAATGGTTATTTTTGCAATAGATTTCTGTTATACTTCGTAAAAAATATTACCTATTCATCAAAGCCATCTTTGAAAAAGGAAGAAGTATGTTTTCAAAAGACTGAGTTTCTTATTTACCAAATATAGCCTTAAGCAGTTTGCTAAAAGGATAAGTGTAGAATTTTCTCATTTGGGGAAGTTGCAGACATAGCATAATACATATATATGTATACATATATAGATTACACTCTAATGAGAGGATACAATTGCAGAGTCAAACCAAGTAGCTTCAAAATAAAGTGGGAATAAGACTCTCTCTGAGTCACAGTTTCATTTTCTATTAAGTGTAGATGATGCAGATGGTTAGAGCACCTAGGATTAGTTCAACAATTAAAGGATAGAATGTATATAAAAATTATTTGAAAAGTGAACAATATAATCAAAATATTATCTATTATTTCAAGTGTTCTTATTTGGCCAACATTTGTTTTCCAAAGATAATGACCCACAGAATGTTGGCAGAAAATGACACTCCACAGAGGAAATGATAGCAACCAAGAAGTTCATGGGGTTCAAGTCATGCTGCTCCAATATATGGCATCTTGGCATATTACTATCTTAAGCTGAAGGAGTTTGAGGAAACGGCAGAAGCAAGAAGTTCACTCTATCTGACACCCCCTAACTTTTCACCCATCTTCCTTGAAACGGGTCATAAAACTCCCATGTGAAAAGTACCCTCCCTGCACCCGGAGGAAGGAAGACATTCCTACCACCAGACTGGAAATTTGGGGCCAAGAAATCTGCATAAACCTTGTTAAACTAAACTTACCTTCTGAGTTACTTTTTCACCATTTAGTACTCCTAGCCCAAACCCCTCTGACTTGCCAATTCTTTGCAAGTTAATTGTTGTTTCATTGTTTAAAAGGCACAGAAGCTTCCTACTCTGGTCTTATCTTTGGGTCTTCATTCTTTTGTGTAGACTCCTGTGGAAGTCTCACCAAAACATGGAAATATTCTATAAAATCTGTATGCTTTTCTCAACTCGTCTTTGTCAGTTTAATATTCAGACCTAGTTAGGGACCCTAAAAAGGTGGAGGAAAACTTGTTTTCTTTCTTACAGTTTCTGTCACCCACCATGGAGCGCCGTCTCTTGAGGACACCCTGCTCAGTCCTGAGGTTGCAGTCAGAGACCCTAGACCTCTGACATAAGCTGGCAGAAGAATTCTTGCTGAGTTAGTTTCTTAACTCTCTACCTGGGTGGGCCAGTTGGACAAAGGTGATAAAAATCCATTCCTTTCCAGATTCAGACTGGCAGGAGAAAAGCATTTGTAAGAATTAGTTTCTGAGATTGTGACTCTGATTACAATTTGATTTGGGGGTACTCACTGGTTATTTTTTTTTAATATTTATTAATTATTTATTTATTTAGCCATGCTGGGTATTAGTTGTGGCACATGAGATCCTTGCTCTTCATTGCAGATGTGGGATCTAGTTCCCCAACCAGGGATGAAACCCAGGCTCCCCGCATTTGGGACCTCAAAGTCTTAGCCACTGTACTAACAGGGAAGTCCCTGAATTGGTTATTGATTCTTTCTATCCCAAAATTAGGTATTGCTTTCCTGATTGTCTCTTGTTTGTGTGTCCTCAAAACTTGGCTTGGCTTTCTGCCCATCAGGGCATGCAAATGTCAGTTCTTGCTTTAGCAAACAGCCAAATGTCAGACTGTAAGCCCTGTAAGGATGACTATACAGAAATGTGATCATGCCCCATTTGGGGCTAGCATCCTCCCAACTGCTCTTTGGAGAGATTGTCTCAATCTTTTTCTTTTGGCTATTGTATAGTTAGGCCCCTCAAGATGGCCGCTCTTTCACTGTCTGTACATATCTTGCTCAACCAGTGCCTTCTTCACCTACACCTTACTCACAAGACTGACCTTCCTATTTACTTGCCTCAGACCTCAGTTAATGATTGTTCTTATTAAAGAACCAATGAGAGGTGTGCCCTTCTGATGGTTTTCCTGGTAACTAATGAGCCAACTGACATAAATTCCACTATAGCTGGCAATCTTCCCCCCCCCACCACCCCAGGGAGTGAAGACTGCCATCATATCCTGCCTGCCATCCACTGCACATGGATGAGGGTGGGGCTTGTCACTCCAGGACCTCTCTTCAAGTGTGTAAGGGCCCCCATCCATTAAATCTCTAATGTCTCAGTTGCCAACTCCAGGAGCTTTCTTCTGTCTTGAAGCTTGTAGGCCTGTGGGGTGTAGCCAAACAGCTATCTTTGGAAGAGGTTTTGGATCTTAAGAAGCCTGTATGTCTTGTACCTTATTTAGGGACATCTTTTATGCCTTTGGGCTTCCCTGGTGGCTCAAATGATAAAGAATCTGCCTGCAATGCTTGAGACTGGGGTTCGATCCCTGGGTTGGAAAGATCCCCTAGACAAGGGAATGGTTACCCACTGCAGTATTCTGACCTGGAGAATTCCATGGAATGAGGAGCCTGGCAGGCTATATAGTTCATGGGGTCACAAAGAGTCGGACATGACTGAGCAACTTTTACATTCGTGCCCATGGTTAAGTGCTGATTTTGAGTCACTTGATAAGTATACCTTTGGTTTAAATCCTTGAAACATTTTTTAAAGAGTTGTATGGTTAGAAGTTGGCTGAATTGGAGGTTGATATTCAGAGAGTGATAGAAACTTTTTTAAAAAAGCTTTCTCTCCTAAGTGGCAATAATGCTGTGTACTCACAGGAAAGAAAACATGCGGAAGGCTTTGTAGAATGATTTATGAAAATGTTCCAAACACACGCAGATCTAAATTTAGAACATGGAGATATTTCCATTTGCATCATAGCTGGAAATCTTCTCCCTGATATACGGAAACAACTTGAGGAGGATGTAGTCTAACGGGCAGGTCAGCCTTTTGCTATCATTCAGGCTACAACTCAATTCTTCAAGGAATGAAAATACAATTGTCCTTGTCTTACAAACTAAGTCTTTACAAAACCAGAAAAGCAGCTGTAAAACCAAAAGTCCACCAAACTTTACCAATCCCAAAACCTCTTCTAACACAAAATGTTGGCAGAAATTATAAAAAATAAGAAACAGTTATAAAAGACATTATAAAAGATTGGAAACAGAGCAGTTCTGCACTTAAGAAAAAGAAGAAAAAATTTAAGCAGGGTTACTCCAGTCCTCTGATAATGGACAGATCATTTGAGCTTGTTAGTGAACATGTCTTGTGCCATACTGAAAAACTGTATTAATATTATGAGGAAATGTATACTTCCAGAAATTATAAAATAATATGATATATTCATAAACTTTCCAATTATAGAATGTTGATATGTAACAGTTCATAATTGCTTACTTCTTAAAGTTTACACTAGAAATTAAAATTTCTAAAGGTTAAGAACTCTAATTAACATATATGATTAAAGTTCGGTTCAGTCACTCAGGTGTGTCTGACTCTTTGCGACCTCATGGACTTCCTGAGGCTTCCCTGTCCATCATCAACTCCCAGAGCCTATTCAGTCAAAGTTACTAGAAGTAATTATGGAATGACTCTGTATGGAAGGAAAGTAAGATGTGCTTTTGATTAAAGGTATGAGCTATAGAGATGACTTTTTGTTAAGGGAAAAGAGTAATTCCAAATAAAATAATTGGTTGTTTCAGAAAGCAAAAGAGGAGAAAAAAGGACAAATTGGCTGAATATAGAGAGTTGAAAAAAAAGAGAGAGAGGAAATCTTATGCGGTCAATCTGGCTTTAACATGAAAAGTTGTCATTGTTTTACTAAGTCGTGTCTGACTCTTTGCAATCCCACAAACAGTAGCCCACAAGGCTCCCCTGTCTATGGGATTTCCCAGGCAAGAATACTGAAGTGGGTTGCCATTGCCTTCTCCAAAGGGTCTTCCCAAGGGTCTTCCTGATCCCAGAGATCAGGAACCTGTGTCTCCTGCTTGGCAGACAGATTCTTCACCAATGAGCCACCTGGGAAGCCCCCAATGTCAAAAGTACATGGATGAAAAGCTAGAATGGGGTCTTATCACAAATTTTATTGGACTGTTGGTATCCTCTTGATAAGAAATCATGAAAGGTGTTTAACCTTTTGTGTAATCTACCCAGAAGCAAAGATTTTGTGTTTCATCAAAATAATTTCCTGGGCTTCATGTTGTTTTTACCACATCTTTGATTATTTAAGACAATAGAGTCTTCATTACTTAGAGTCAAAGGTTTTTGCTTGTCTATTTTGTCTTACAGTTATGCAACTTTCTGTATTTACCTTTGAAATTGTTTATCTTTAGTGAAATGGATCACAAATATTGTTTCACAGTGACTTGTGATCCTATTAATATTTGATGTTTTTGACAAAGTTACCCCCAAATAAAATTCTAAAGTCTTTTCGAACTCCAACTAAATTTGGGATTTTCCAGAGGACCAGTGAAACGTCTCTGTAATATTTTCTCTTTCCTTAAAAAGAGAGAGAGAAGGAGAAGGAGAGAATAATTAGGTTTACTTGATATGTTAAATTACATGGGAAGCTTTGTCAAATAAGAAGTGATTTTTAACCTCTATAGGTTATATTTGTAGGGTGCATGTTACTAATATAAATGTTCCACAAATTATATGGCATTCCTAGAAAAGTATGTCCTAAGATAATGTTGTGTGTGTGTAATCAGTTATGTCTGACTCATTGTGATCCCGTGGACTCTAGCCTGCCAGGCTCCTCTGTCCATGGGATTTCCCAGGTAAGAATATAACAGTGGATAACCATTTCCTCCTCCAAGGGATCTTCCAAACCCAGGGATCAAACCTGAATCTCCTGCATTGCCTTCTTATACCACTAGTGCCGCCTGGGAAGCCCCAGTATAATGTTATCAGTCATAATTCTAGCTATTATCTTAAAATGTTGTATGTCTCAGAAATAATCAATTATTGTCTTTTGTATTATATTAAACTCTCACTAGGGCTTCCCTGATAGCTCAATGAGTAAAGAATTCATCTGCAATGCAGGAGACACAGGAGACGTGGGCTCAGTCCTTGGCCAGAAAGATTCCCTGAAGGAGAAAATGAGAACCCACTCCAGTATTCTTGCCCCAAAGGTTCCACGGATGGAGGAGGCCGGCAGGCTACAGGCCAAAGGGTCCCAAAGAGTCGGACAAGACTGAGTAACTAAGCACACAAAAACTCTCATCAGGTCTTTAACCATGGCCATTTTAAAGTCTTTTGTCATTAACAGAGAGTTATTGTTTTATTCTGATGCTTTTGCAGAAGTGTTTATTTTCAAGGAGATTCATAGAAAGAATGCTAACAAGTACAGGTTTGTGATAACTTTAACAGCATATCACTGAACTGAGTGAAACTTTCCAAAACTCTTATAGAGAAACTGATGGATTCATAAAATGGTTAACACAAGATCATGCAGGAGAAAAATTAAGTACATGGAACTGATGAGTTATAATTCTTTATTACTTTCTCTTTAAAACACTGCTGGTTCCTTAATATTTTGCTTTCCATATTTAAGGAAACTGTTTTCTCTTTTCTCTTCAGCTATCTATATTTTAGAGCAATTTTGTAAAGTATACCTTTATGAACAAAGATGAAATAATTACTGTATCTTCCTACCTGATCCCACCAAAATTTGAAAACTCTTAGTGATTATTTTTATTTTTCTGGCAATATAATTATTTGCATAAGTTCAATAAGAATCTGCTCTTCTTTAACATGACACAATTGGAAACATTGGTTATATTACCAAGGCTTTGACTAGAATGTTGGATTTGAGAATATGCATGGAATTATATATGACCAGACAACTTTAAGGAACTAAGGTTGACTTAATGGAGCCAATGAAGTCCCTTGGAAAAAGTGGCCTGGTACCTTGCTTACAGGATTCCCAGCGGCTTTACCAGGTGGGTAACGAAAGTCACTTCCTGGCAGGTGCAGAAATCTCAGGATATTTGGGGGACCTAAAGAAGAAAGAAATTAACTGAAATCTATGGGAATTTTCCTTGGCTTGTCTTCCTAGCCTGGGGAGAGGTTAGAAAAGTCTCATCTGAGATTCTTTATGAAAATTTCCAGCAAAGAGGACATTAAAAGAGCCTATATGGTCATCACTATTCTTGCTGAACTTATGTAAATAACCAGGCCAAGTTTAATGCAACTAGACTTATTTCATAAATGAATTAGTCTTTGACTATCTCTGATAGAAATGAGGGTGATTGTATAGGAAAAAAATATGGAAAATCATTGGAAAATCATAACATACTTTGTGGATATCAGATTCTAGTCTTATTCATTGTCTTTGAGTTTTTGTTATCCACCTATACACTGGTCTGGATCCTAAATTCCTTTAGTTCCTTTCAATATCTGGCTACAATTCCCCAGATTAATGTTTCCAATTTTTCTTCCACCCTTCTTCTGACTTGGAATCATTAAGAACTAAAACTTCCCTTTTTCTGAAACCGGACAAGCTAAAGCTAGGCAACTTGATATAAATTTTAGAAAAAACGCCACTATAGCTCATGTTAGACAATCTGTTCCTGTTTCTGTGTGAGCCTCTCAGAAAGTTCAGCAGAATACTTGATGGCTTTTCCAGAGACATTCAAGCTATGAAGCAGAAAACTTGGTCAGATTACCT
Source organism: Capra hircus (assembly GCF_001704415.2). NCBI lineage: Eukaryota > Metazoa > Chordata > Mammalia > Artiodactyla > Bovidae > Capra > Capra hircus. The sequence goes on along the minus strand of NC_030808.1, from coordinate 118,434,334 downwards.
TTCCCTGCTCTCACTCCATCTGACTTGGAGTTTCAACAACTAGAAGACTTCTTAGAGACCTTCTCAACTAGCCACCCTCGGGACTCAAAACTTGAGTTTATAGTTCATTCTGGCTATTAACTTTTTGCTTGTTTGTTTTCATGTGAATGCCCAGGACTGAGAGACTGATTCATTGGGTTATTGGACAATTTATGCCCTCAGTTTCTGGACTGTGAACCTTCTTCAAGGAAGTTTCAGACAGAAGAATAATGGGATTGAGGACACACTACCCCAAAATATGGCACCTTGGCACATTACTATCTTAAGCTGAAGGAGTTTGAGGAAACCACAGAAGCAGAATGTTCACTCTGACCTCCCCTACCCTCTCACCCCTCTCCCCTGAATCAAGTCATTAAACACTCAGGTGAGAGGTACCATCCCTGAACCAGGAGGAAACAAGATATTCTTATTACCAGAGTCTGAAATTTGGGGTCAAGAAATTTGTATTAATAAATGTTTCTCTTCCTAGTTACTTCTTCACCTTTCTCTATCCTAACCCAAATCTCTCTGTCTTAGCCATTCTTCACAATTTTATTACTTCTTTGTCTAAAAAGTTTAGAAGCTTGCTGTTCTAGGCACATGTTCGGGTCTTCATTCTCTCATGAAAATCACCATATACATGTAAAAACTCAATATAATTTGTATGCTTTTCTCATGTTAATATGTCATCAGTTTAATTCTCATATCCAACCAGGGATCTTAAGAGGGTTGAGGAAAACTTCTTTCTCCTCTACAAAATAAATCTTGGCTGACCTAAATTTCCACTCTAGAGCTTAAGAAGTTACAAACTGGTGCAGGCCCAAATTTGGCCTGCAAGGTGTGTTTAAATGAGAATTAATTGCCAACATTTTATAATTGTAAAGTGTTACTTAAAAACTCCGTATTTCCACTTCCTATTAAAAGCAGAGAATTATATGGCTACCAATACAGTGGCAGCCATTGGTTGGATCTGAGCAGCAGTTCCCTCACCTCCTTAAATAGAAAATTTGCTCTAATGTCTACAGCCTCATGTATTTCATTGCTATCAAATATTTGGCATCTGGGAGTACATCAGTTGGGATCCCTATTCTAGATCATACTTTGAAAGAACCAAGCAGGGAATCCAAGGAATTCTTTCTGCCTTCCTCCTGCTCTTCTCACTGAGATGCCAGCCGTCTCATGCAATGTCAATTATAAGACAGTATCAAAACGCTACACTATTTCTAGCATCAATTTGTGCAGGAAATGCTAATAGTGAGTTAAGGCAAACTGAACACATGGATTTTTATTAGATACTTAATGGTACAAACATTTATTTTCTAGAAATTTCCTGAGTATCATAAAATTTACTTGAATCCATTGTTTCACCTAAACAATTTTGAAAACTTTTCTGTAGTATCATACCAGCAATTACTGAGGGCTGGTTGAGTCAATTGGTTAAAAAAACAGACACACAGAGGGAATATATTTCAATCTTCTAACTCTTTCCCCACAAGAGGCACAGTGGTAAATTAAACAACTAATTCAATCTTTCAAAAGCAACAGTCAAGGAAAGCAAGCCACACAATCCTGGCTGCACATTTAAATTTGATTGCACCTGGGACCAACTAAGTCAGGGTCTCTGGGGGTGGGATTCTAACACCAAGCTCCCAGATCATTGTAGTGTACAGCCATTGTGTAGAACCACTGTTGCAAAGAATGCCTCCAAGACCTCTGGTAAAGCTCCCCCTAGTTAATGAATCATATTCTCTTCGAGTCACAGGGGACTCATCTATAAAACAGGAATAGCAATAATATAATTCACTGAGTAAATGTGAATGAACTGTGAAGTGTTATGCAAATATGAATAAGTAATGATGATCATGAGGAGGGGAAGTTGGATAATGATGGAAATACAGGAGCCCAACAACCTACTTGTTGAGCATAAGCTTAGAAAATGTGGTTGTATTATTCTCTCTTGATTCTATTTTAATTATTTTTAAAGTTCCAATTTAAAAATGTACATAATATATACAGGGATAAATCTCACACTACTTCGAAGGAACCAGACACATAAGATGAATTCTCTGTGATTTCATTTATATAGAATACTAACTAATCTATAATGATAAAAAGCAGATCAAAGATTAATCTTTTTAGGATGATGGAAATGTTCCATCTCTTGACTATGATGGTAGTTTCATGGGTGGAGTTCACTGTCAAAACTCATGGAATTTTGCACTTTTAATTGAAGCCATTTACTGTTTGTCGGACTTCCCTGGTGGCTCAGAAGGTAAAGCGTCTGCCTACAGCGCGGGAGACCTGGGTTCAATCCCTGGGTCAGGAAGATCCTCTGGAGAAGGAAATGGCAACCCACTCCAGTACTCTTGCCTGGAAAATCCCATGGACGGAGGAGCATAGTAGGCTACAGTCCATGGGGTCTCAAAGAGTCGGACACGACTGAGTGACTTTATTTCACTTCATTGTAAATTAGCCTCTGTAAACTTGATAAGGGAAAAAAATAGACTCACAGAAACCCAGTTAGGAAGAGGTAGTATTATATTCTAATTCATGTATCTTTAGATCTTGAATTTCTAGAAGAATATAAGCAGAACAAAAGTGGAGGAAAACTGTATGCAAAGTGGAAGAGAATTTTTGTGAAAGTAAATTCTTGGACTCTGAAATGACAGGATCATGGAAAGGGTACAATAGTGTCAGTATTTTCGTGTTTCTGAGTGAGAGGAAAGGAAGCCAGAGCCCACTCAACCATCCTCAAAATACTATTTGCTCTTACCATGTATTTTTTGCTGCAGTTTTCACTCTGGCAACATTTATAGTTGTTGTCATTCTCCAATACAAGAAGAACTGCTGCTACTGCAAGCATCTATTGTAAGGAAGAGAAAAAATATAAGAAATGGAACCCTAGTTTGCATTCAAGCTCATAACCAGAATTTGGTGTTTCAGCGCATAGACTCTGGGATCTGGTAGATCTGGGTTCAAATCCCAGCTCTTCCACTTAATAGCTGGGTAAACTTGAGAGTCCTTTCCTATAAAATGGTGCTGAGAACTCACCTCTTTAGGTTATTATAAGGTATTATATATGTAAAATCTTGAATAGAGTGCTTGATTTATAACAAGTGACTGATAAATACTAGCTATTATTATCATAGCTATCAACTATGAAAGGCTAATGATTGGCCTGCCCTGGTAGTCTAATGGTTGGGAATCTGTCTGCCAATGCAGGGAACATGGGTTTTATCCTGGCTTTAGGAAGATTCCACATCGCCCAGGACAACTAAGGCCACGGGTCTCAAGTGAGAAGCCATTACTATGGGAAGACTATGCACTTGCCACAAGTAGAGAAAGCATGCACGTAGCAAGAAGACCCAGCACAGTAAAAAATAAATAACTAAAATTTAAAAAATAAATAAACAAAAATTTAAAGAAATAATGATTAAGCAGGAATAAATAGTATAGACATGAGATTACCATTGTCTATAGCAAACCTACACTTCTTACTGACTTGGTTGTAGAACAAAGGAAAACCACCCTCCAGATCTTGGCATTTTCCATCCTCTTTCCACTTTCTGCCCTCTGAGAAGGCAGGTGAAAGGTATAGTTAATCTGAAACTAAATCTCTTAATCCAAAGGAAAGAGCATTCAGATCATCTCAGATTCAAATTTTCCAACATGTTTTGCCTGTATCAACAAACTGGGAGAATTCAGTGTATTCTACTTCCCTCTCTTGATATCTTAGGCAAAAGATTTAAGTTCTGGAAAGAACATGGATTTCTTTATAGTACAGTTGTTGGTTTGGCAAAGTATGAGTCCTGAATTATTTCTGGCAAATTCTCCACCTATCCTTTTCTCCTACTGTTCAGTACTGAATCTGTCAGTGGAGTTAGCCCATTGTTATTTTACTGCTTGGAGTGAGCATTCCCAGTTTCCAAATTCCTTCAGCCCATCATTTATTTACCTATGTATTTAATTATTTATCTATATTCCTCCCTTTTCTCCTAAAAGGATTTGCTCTTGAAAGAGTATTTTTCAAGAAGTCCTAAACAGTGAAAAATAGAGAGTAAGTTCTTTTCACAGTTTTAAATTTTACATGGACTATAAGCAAAAGTTAGTCCTACGTTCCCCTCCTTTCAACACCGTTAATTATCACAGTTTCAAGAGATTCTGGTTTAACTTTAATAATGCCTTGCAAATCTCCTGTTTATTACAATTATATATTGAGAGAAAGAATAGCAAGAAAAGACACAGTAAACTAGGTGCCAAAATCAACCTCATTACAATACTGTTGGAAATAATTAAACCTCAATCCTAGAGTCCTGTGTCAAAGCAGAAACACAGGCATGTTCTGTGTTGAAAGAGAAACTGCTTTCTCTTTTTGTTGTAAAGTATAAGTGCAGGACAGAGGGCTCAAGAACAATGGAGGAAAATTACCAAAAATTCCACTATTTTCTCATGTTTTGACTATTTACTCCCACATGTGTGTATTTTACATAGCTGCAAACATAATGTATTCACAATCTTGTTATATCTGTTTTCCTTAACACAAAATAATATGCACGCACTTTCCATGTTGTTTTATGTTCATAATCATAACTTTCATCAGTTATGAAATTAATAGACCATAATTTATTTGGCCATGTCTATACTGTGATGCTTCTAGCTTTATGCTATTATAAATAATGCTGAAGGGGCTACGGTCCATGGGGTCACAAAGAGTCAGACACAACTGAGGTGACTGAGCACACGCATGCAGATAGTGCTGCCACAAACATCTGTGTACACATTTCTTTCCTTATTTTGGATTATTTCCTCAGAATGAATTCTCAGATTTAGGATCACTGAGTCAAAACACATAAGTATTTTCATAGGTCTTAATATATCATATCAAAAATTTCTCCCAAAGGCTTACATTTATTGATAGTATCACCATCAACATTGATTATATACCTAGCATATAGCGTGTGCAGTAGCACTGGGTATTAATGATTCAAAGTTTATTAATTTAATGTGAAAGCGGTAACTAAATGAAACCATTTTTCAACATAGCTATCCAAATATTACAAAATTCAGTTCAGTTCAGTCGCTCAGTCGTGTCCGACTCTTTGCGACCCCATGAATCACCCACAAAGGTGTAGAGATAGACTACAGTGGATTTTCTTTTCTGCTATTATTAGCATAGGAAAGTTAGAGCACACAATGTGGGAGTTTTTAGAAACGATACAACCGGAAAAAATGTCTTTTTCACTGAATTGCAAACATGATTTATTATCAGTTTGTTTTTAAACGGGACAAAGTCATCAGGAAAACGTTCATTTGTGGATTCTTACTGCAAATACCTTGATTTAGTTTTCAAAAACACCACTATCATTAGGGGTATAATGTCAGACAATTTAATGATGGTATGGCCCATCCTTCACTCAGTATTAATAATCACAATAGTCACTGGCTACCTACAACATGTCAGTCTCTACCCTGGGCACTTCGTACATGAGATTTTATTTAATCCCCACAATTTCCCTCAAAAGTAAATGTCATCATTCACATTCTTCAAATGAGGACACAGAGGCCCAAAGGCACTGAGTAGCTTGCTTTAAAGTCTCATGACACAAATAACAGAGCTTAGGCTGGAACTCAAGTTTGTCTGAATCTTCAAGTTTATGCCTTTTCTGTTGTCTTAATATCCCTCCAAGCTAGAGAAATCATGAGGGTAAATAGAAAATCCATTCTGGAAAAGGGCAATGCTACTGGAGATTAAATAGCATAAGTTCACATATAACTTTCATGAGGACATAATATTTCTACATCCCATCAACTTTTAATAGGATTAACTTCCTGCATTGCTGAAGCTATATAAATAAGCAGGTTATTGAAAACAAAGCTACCCTCCAAGTCCTCACAGACTTCCTGCCTTTTTGTCCCCATCCATCTTCCAAATCCCAAACCCAGGACTCGTAGAATGATTTTTCCATGATTCATCATTTTCACTAGGAACAAGTCAATTCTTAGTAAAAACTCCCCTTCGGCAATCCCAGCTTCTCCAAAGTTACACTTACCATGATACCTGAGAAACAGATTCCTTCAAAATACCAGACGTAGTTGGTGAGTTTATTGCTGGATGCATAGGAAGCTTGCCCATTGGGGAAATACAATAATATGTTCACAATTATACTCCAAAGTGCAAGAGGAATCAGCAAACTACTCAGGCAGCTTCCACACTTCCGAGACCCCATTTTACCCTGCTCAGAACCTGCAGGAGATTTCAAGAGTGTAGAATTACATCAAGCCTGTTTGGTTTTGTTTGTTTTCCCCCCTACCTGTCTTTTTTTTTCTTTCTCGAGGTTACCTACCACTTTCTGGGTCAGAGCCCTTCAGTTCATATTCATGAGGAGCCAGGACTCGGACAGAAATGCAGCCCAGGATCTTGTCGATGTGGAAATAGTGGTTTACTGTTTGGAGAACAATAGACAAAGATCGACTGGCTGAAGAGCTGAGCTGGTCTTCATCCTGTGCCAAAGGAATGCGGTGCTTTTGCCGCTTTTTAAAATAAGTCATTTTCCTCTGAGTTACAACACTCAAGACAGAACCCTGAGCGTGTTTGCAGAAGGAAGTTGGGGTGGGGGTTGAAATTGAGTCTGGCAAGTTTCATACCAAGCAAAGGACAGGGCTTAACGAGGAAATGACCAAGGGATCTTATACTGGCATGGGATGCGCAATTTGCTCAAATATTCTGACTCTATGTATCTGTCTTTTATTTAGTCCTCTTTTTGTTTCTCTATGCTCACTATTCACCAAGCACTGTTTAAACTACAGGGGACACGAAAAGGACAAAGAAAGGGGCAAATTGATGGCTGAAAAAAACATCACAGTTGATAAGTTTATTGGTAGAAGACTGGAACAGCTTTCCTCTTAAGAGTTCACATCTTTGTCTCTACTTCTCTGAGAACTAATAACAGGAATAAATTCATATCTCTTACTGTCTAGGAAAAGGAGGCAAAAAAAAAGTTGGATAATTTGATTATCATTTTATGAATAATAAGACTGAAGTGAATTGAGGAATGCTCCCTTCCAAATTATTGCCCTAAATTTAAAGAGCCACAGACTCCTCTAATTCTGATGAGATAAGGAGAAGGTTATGGGAAGGAACCTTGGCTCTAAAATGTTAAATATAATGTAGACAGTGGTTTAAAGAATTCAAGGTTTGGTAATTCCCCAGTGGTCCAATTGTTAGGACTCTGCCAAGGGCTTGGGTTCAATCCCTAGTTGAGGAACTAAGATTTCACAAGCTGTATGGTGCAGCCAAACAAAATGAAACAAAAGAACTCAAGGGTTGCCTGACCTCATTGCCACTGTTTCTACTGGTAACCTCAGAACACAGCTTGACAACTTTCTTAAGTCTCAACTTCTAACCTGTGAGATGGGAATTAAAAAATGGTACATTTCCCACAAAGATAAATTTGTGGGTTAAATGAGATTGTGTGTGCAAAACAGTGTCAGATGATAGAGAAGCAGCAAACAATAAATGGAAATTATTGTTAATAATAAAAACAGGAGTTATACGAACATAATGGGGAAAATGGTACAGAAATCAGAAGTCTGTTTATTTATTTTTCTTGATACCCAAAGTGTTTTTTATCGTGAAACCTTAAAATGTTGATCCCAGAAGTATTTATGTTTAGTTTATTATCTTTTGGAAAGTATTAATACTCTATAACATGTTTGCTTTTAATTCAAGAGAAAAAACCTAATTTATATAAATATTTAAAATTGTGCTGTACTTATACTTTTAAAAAAAGTCGAGCTACGTGGAGCTACATTTAGATTCAAACAAAACAAACCCAGAAACTAGTTGTCTTAAACTATAATATTGTTGTTGTTTCCTTAAGTCATGTCTGATTATTCTACAACCCCATGGACTGTAGCCGACCAGGCGCCTCTGTCCATGGGATTTCCCAGGCGAGAATACTGAAGTGGGTTTCCATTTCCTTCTCCAGGGGATCTTCTCAACCCAGGGATGAAACTCAAGTCTCCTGCTTGGCAGGCAGATTCTTTACCGCTGAGCCACCAGGGAAGCCCCCAATATCAAAATTGCATCCAAGCTAAGTTGCTTCAGTTGTATCCAATTCTTTGCAACCCTATGGACTGTAACCCTCCAGGCTCCTCTGTCAATTTTCAACATTCTATAAACATTATTAAGTCATTGGCAATTAGTTGATATGTCAGTCTCCAGCCTCTTTCCCCTCCCCAGAGGTTGCAGGATGGGGTTGAAATTTCTGACCCTCTAACCAGGTCTCTGAGATTAGTTTTGAATAGAAAAATGACTTGACTTGACACGTTAAAAGGCTTGCTCTAGCTGTTGCGTCGTGATTAGGTTATAAAGGGTATGGGTGAAAGAAAGAGATGAATTCTGAAGCCATTTCACCAATCCAGTGTTCCCATCAATGCCAGTGGTTCAAGCAATAATAGTAGTAGCCGAGATGGTGATAAAAGGCTGGGTTCTGTCTGTATTTTGAAGATAGATCCAACAGTATTTGGTGACACACTGGCTGGAAGAGAAAGAGAGGAGTCAAAGATGACTATGTGGTTTGGGGCCAGATAAACAGGAAGAATGAAGCTGTCATTTACTGAAATGAGCAAAACAGCAGGTTGAGCAGGTTTAAGAGGGGAAGAGAAGATGGTTAGTTTCAGACTTCTCAAGTTTTGAGACACTTCTTAGAATCCAAGTGGAGATGCCAATCAGGCTATGGGATACACAAACATGAAGTTCGAGGAATAGGTCTGGGTGGAGTATGAGAGTTGTCAGTGTATGGACAGTATCTAAAGGCACAAAACTCTGGGGGTGAATGTAAATTAGGAAAGAGGTTCAAGGACTAGGTCTTGGGGAGTCCAGAGAATTGAGTTTGGGGATGTGAAGGGGGAGTCAGCAAAGGAGACTGAGAAGTGCCCAGTGAGTTAGAAGAACCAGGAACTTATCCTGGAAGTTGAATTCCTAAATTGAGAAAGAAGTAGTCAGTTAGAGTTAAGACTGCCTATAGAGCAAGTAATGTGGGAGGACTGAGAAATGGAGATTGGATTTAGCAATATGGAGGTCATCAATGAGCTTGATAAGAGGAGCTCTAGTGGTAGGACAGACACTGAGTCCAAATGGAATGGGTTCATCAGGGAGTAAGAAAGGAGAAACTGGAAACAGAGAGAAGAGATAACACTTTTTGGAGAGTTTAGCTAAAGGGAAAGTGGGAGTTAAGGGAAAAAGTTTAAAGGGAAAAATTATAGCACATTTGTATACTAATAGGAATTTTTTGTTGGGAGCGGTGGAGGGGAGGGGAGTGCAAGAGAAAAACGGGAGAATTGATAGAGTGGTGTTTATTTGTTAAATTTATTTATTTGGCTGTATCAGGTCTCAGTCATGGAAGACAGGCTCTTTGTTGCCTCATGTGAGATCTTTCACTGAGGTGCATAGACTCTCCAGATGCAGCGAGTGGACTCAGCAGTTGGGGTGCATGGGCTTAGCTGTTCCACGGCATGTAGGATCTTAATTCCCTGACTAGGGGTTGAACTGTGTCCCCTGCACTGCAAGACAGATTCATCATCACTGGACCACCAGGGAAGTCCCTGGAGCGGTGTTCTTGAGTCAATGGGAAGCAGCGGGAGTGTATGCACAAATGGAGGAACTGGCCTAAGCTAGCAGCCCAGGCAGGTCATTCTTAGTAACAGAAGTAAGATGGAACACATGGGATTGGAAGTGTGGGAACTTCTGAGGGCTCCTGTTTTTTCAGTGAAACTGGAAGCAGGTTTATTGGCTGAGAATAAAGATGGAGAGAGGGTATTACAGGTTTTTAGAGAGATAAGAAGGTATGAAACTGTTGCCTAGGAAAGCAAGATAGTGAAAGGTCTAGAGACAGGTGGCAGATGCCAGCAGGCACGGATGGCCTGCTTAAGGTCAAGAGTTTATAGTGAGACTAGAAGCATGGTCAAGTGCTTTTCCCAGGGCAGTGCAACTGCAAAAGCATGGGCAGAGAGTAGTAAGAAAGCTGGAATCAGCCAGGATTTGGACTTTACCAAGCAAACATCATAAAGAGAGAGAGAAATGGGGGAAAGGAATCAAGAAAATATATGAGAGTGATTATAGTGATCAACTATGGAATCTAATCCAAGGAAGAAGGGAAGTAAGGACATGAAGAATCTGAGTGACAATTTGAAAAAAAAAAAAAGAGGGCTGGATTTGTGTGTCTTAGTGGAGCTGAATTATTGGTTTGGGGTAGCAACGAGATAAAGAGCTGAAAAGATAGAAGGTAGAGATTGAGATGAAGAGATGCTGGAATTTGAAATTAAGATGTTTTAGTATCCGGTAATAAGAATGTATTTATTACTACCAAATTATATAGTTAGACACAGTTAAAATAGTATGTTTTATATTATGTGACTTCTACCATAAAGAAAAGCTTTTTTAAAAAAAAAAAGATGTTTCAGTAATTGGTGAAGACAAAGTCTAGAGGTATATTTTGGGTGGAACTGTGTTCCCTTGAAATTCATATGTTGGTGTCCCATAACCTTAGAACGTGACTATATTTGGAGAGAAGGTGTTAGTTAGAATGAGGCTGGTAGCGTGGACCTTAATCCAATCTGACTGATGTCCTTGTAAGAAGAAATTTGAACACACAGAGAGATACCAGAAGTGCCTGTGCCCAGAGAAAAGACCATAGGAGGACTCAGCAAGAGAACAGTCTCCTGCAAGCCAAAGAGAGAGGTCTCAGGAGAAGCCAAGCCTGCCCACATCTTGCTCTTGGACTTCTAGTCTCCATTACTGTGAGAAAACGCACTTCTATTGTTTAAGCCACCTATTCTGTGGCATTTTGTCATGGCATCTCTAGCAGACGAGTACAAGGTGTGACCAAGGGAGTGAGTAGCTCAAGTAGGGTGGCTACTTTACCCAAAGCAAGAGAATTGTAAGAAAGCAGTGGAGATGGTTGGATATTGCACCAATGCCTTGAAATGAGTATTAAAATCAATGATTATGGCAATGGCAGTCTGGGAGAGAATGACTGTGAGCCAGGTACTAAAATCTTCAAGGAACAAAAGAAAGTAACTTTGATGGGAAGTGAACTGAGGTGGGACAGAAGATTGCAGTATCATCTAGCATTGAAATGTACAGTCTCTCCAGCCAATAGTCAACCATCTCTCTCCCATCAACCTTTAAGCAGAAATGCTTTAAAAAATTGAAAATGCTTGATTTGGCTTTTAGTTTTTCTCATTCTGAGAATTCTGTCTTAGAGATTCTAACAGGCACTGAAATAAGGTGAACATGAAGGGGAGAACAGGATTATCTCTAAAGAGGGCAACTGGTTACCAAGAAACCCAGAAAGAATGGTGTTTTACCAGACTTATTTGTGAGGCTTTAAAGGGTTTAGTTGAAACTTCATAAAAGTTCTTATTTGCCAATATTTTGCACTGAAGAGGAGTGACTAAGAAGACCTTTTGATAAAATTTATGGAGAGTGGAATCCTTGAGCAATTCCTACCTTGTATCAGTGCTGTGGCTTCCAGGAATTTTTAGTGTTAGCAAGGTGAGCTCCCAATCAGAGCCCCCCTCAAAATTATCATAATGAATTGACATCCGTTGAGTATCTTTATCCTAGGCACTGTGCTAAAAGCTTTCACATACATTAAAAACAATCACAAAATGAATTCTCACAGTTATACTGAGGTGAGGGCCTTAACTCCATTTTGCATGTAAAACAATGGCTCTAAGAAAAATTTTAAAAACTTTGCCCAGGAACTAGAAGTTAAGCCCAAGACTTAAGACATAATCTGTGGACTCTTCCACCATGTTCACCTGATACACCTCTATATATTAAACTGCCTCTTCTTCATTGCAAATTATTTTCTTCTTTTTTTAAAAATGATTCTATTCAAGTTTATTTGTTTATTTTTGGCTGCACTGGGTCTTCATTGCTGGGTGCAGGCTTTCTCCAGTTGTGGTGTGCCAGCTTCTCATTGTGGTGGCTTTTCTTGTTGCTGAGCACAGGCTCTAGGCACATGATGTGTTTAATTGTGGAGCAAGGGCTTAGTTGCCCCACAGCATGTGGAATCTTCCCAGACCAGGGATTGAACCAATGTCCCCTGCATTGGCAGGCAGATTCTTAACCACCAGGGAAGTCTACAAATAGATTTCAAGTTTGGATATTTGGTTTCCTTGATAATGGCTGCCTACATTGCTATTTTAAACACGTTGGTTTCAATGGGAGAAACATACAGGCCAGATAGTTTAGCTAGATAGATTGCTGATGTCTGCTGTGGACATGGGGTCAAGGAAAAGCAATGTGCCTAGCTTCTATTTCCCAGTCTTAGTCAAGCCCCAAAAGATGTCTCTAATGATGCTTCCACGTCACAGACAGCTATAGATATTTTGGGGGAGTGGGTGTAGGATCCATCACCATTTGGAAGACTGACAGGAGTGAATGAAGAGGATACGAAAAACTTGATAAAATTGTGAAAAGGGGAGATGCGTAAGCTCCTTGTCTTTGGTTATCTCATTAACGAGAGCATCTAATGAAGTCTCCCTGGACAATTTTAAAAGTTATTTCATTTCATTCCTAAGAGAGTTCGTTCTTAACCTGTCTCCTTAAAAAAAAATATCTGGACTTATTTTAAAAAAACCTTCCTAAAGCCATGTGTCTCCAGCAAAATCCCAATTTTCTTGCCAAGGAACTCTTCCTAAATCAGGATTTTCTTGCTGGTCCTCCAGGAGCCAGGAAACATCACTGGTTTGCTGTGCTTACTGGCTACTTTTGGCTTTGGCTTCCTGTTCTCAACAGCGGAGCTGAGGAAATCCGCAGGATGTCTGCTATGAAGGGATGGGGTGACTCAGGAGGAAACACTCCACCTAAAATAGTCTTGGTGTGCAGTCTCTGAGTCACTCTGGAATCAGAATTAATATGTGATCCTGGAATTAATCCCACAGGTGGTGGGAAGTGGAGAAGAAGGAAGTATCTGGAAGTTTATCAAAAAGAAAAATCTGCCACCAAGATAAAAGCTGAACTGCAGAAAAGGCGAATTTCAGAAAGAAAGTTCATTCTGGAAGTTCAGAGTAGATGCGTTGGGATTTCCCTCACTCACCGTGGGCACAAAGTTCTGGTCCCAGTCCAGTATAGGGACCCACTGGGAATGGATATTTCCTTAAAAGCACAGCAGGAAAGCAGCAGTTGAATAGCTGTGTAAACAGAAATGGACCACTGGGATGCAGTCCTTTTGATTTTGGTGTTTATAATTCTTTCTCTAGAATTATCTGGCCCAAAATGTCTATAGGGCTGCTAGATTGTAGATTTATCATCAACTAATGATAAATATCTAGCCAATTGCCTCCTGAGAGACAGGAAGGCATATATTAATGCAATTTTTATCCACAGCTCCCCAAGCAATATTCTGTATTTGGAATGACCTCTCAGAACCTTGTTGTACTTCCCTTTAACCTCTTCTCCCTGGCTCCCAGCCCTGAATCCATTTATTTATCCCAGCTCTTCACAGTGAAGAGAAACCATATTCTGTCATTTATTCTTTTCTTTTCCATATTTTTAAAAGTCTTTTTTAAAGACCATTTAAAAAATGGACCATTTTAAAAGTCTTTATTGAATTTGTTATAATTTGTTGCTTCTGTTTTATGTTTTCATTTTTTGGCTGTGAGGCATGTGGGATCTTAGCTCCCCAATCAAGGATCAAACACCCATCCTCTGTTTTGGAAGGTGAGGTCTTAACCACTGGACTGCCAAGGAAGTCCCAGGCCCTCATTTATTCTTCAAATAGGTATTGAGCAACTACTACACAGCTGGGAGACTACCAAGGCAAAGAACACTAGTCCTTGCCCTCAAGATGCTCTGCCCAGAGTCTGGTAGAAAAAATAGAAAAGCTCGACAAAACCTTTGTAATACAAAATCTTGGCTCTTCAACAGATTTAAGCATAAGCTTCTCGAAAGTATAGAAATTCACAGGAACCTGCCTGAATGGAGCTGGGAGTTCACAGAAGATCCCTTGGAAGGGCAGGGACAGAACTGAGTCATCTAGCTCAACAGAAGCAGGTAGCAGGGCAAACTGATACCCAGTCCAAGATAAATGTTCACTGGTGGATAAATGCTTTGTATAAAGCTCGATGAGATCTTGATTTGGACAACAAACGTGATGAAATACATTTTGGGGACAATTGGGAAAATATCAATGTAAATAATGTTGGACAATATTAGAAGTGGTTTTAAGCTTTTTTGGGACATAGTGGTGGTGTAGTTATAAAGTAGGTTGTTCTAATTTTAGGAGACAGATATGCCTGAAACATATTTAGCAAGTGGTTTAGCAAAAATCTGAAATCTGAAATGGCTTTGCAGAAGAAAGGGGAGAAGAAGAATGGTTGGAATGCAGACAGACAAATGAAGCAACTGTAACAAAATGACAACAATTGTTGAACTGAATTTGGATGTTCAGTTCAGTTCAGTTGCTCAGTCGTGTCTGACTCTTTGTGACCCCACGAATTGCAGCTCGCCAGGCCTCCCTGTCCATCACCATCTCCCGGAGTTCACTCAGACTCACGTCCATCGAGTCAGTGATGCCATCCAGCCATCTCATCCTGGGTCGTCCCCTTCTCCTCCTGCCCCCAATCCCTCCCAGCATCAAAGTCTTTTCCAATGAGTCAACTCTTCCCATGAGATGGCCAAAGTACTGGAGCCTCAGCTTTAGCATCATTCCTTCCAAAGAAATCCCAAGGTTGATCTCCTTCAGAATGGACTGGTTGGATTTCCTTGCAGTCCAAGGGACTCTCAAGAGTCTTCTCCAACACCACAGTTCAAAAGCATCAATTCTTCGGCGCTCAGCCTTCTTCACAGTCCAACTCTCACATCCATACATGACCACAGGAAAAACCATTAGAGAAATGCAAATCAGATCTACAATCAGATATCATCTCTGTTGTAATGGCTATCATCACAAAGATCACAGGTAACAAATGTTGATGATGATGTGGAGAAAAGGGAACCCTAGTTCACAGTTGGTGGGAATGTAGATTGGAGTAGCCACCATGAAATGGAATAGAAGTTCCTAAAAAAATTAATTTGATTCAGCAATTCCATTCCTCAGTAGACATCCAAAGAAAATGAAAACACTAATTTGAAAAAATATATGTACCCCAATGTTCATAGCAGCATTGTGTGCAACTGTCAGACTATGTAAGCAACCTAAGTGTCCATCAGCAAATGAAGAGACAAGATGTGACATATATATAAGAAATATTAATGAAATATTATGCAGTCATAAAAAAGAATGAAAATTTTATCTTTGCAGCAATATGGATGGATCTAGAGGTTATTACTCATAGCTAAGTAAGTCAGCAAAAGACAAATGTGTTATATTTCACTTATATGTGAAATCTAAAAAAAGAAACGAATGGATATAATAAGTAATAAACAGACCCATGGGTATAGAGAACAAACTAATGATTACAAGTTGGGGAGGGGCAAGATAGACAGAAGTGATTAAGAAGTACAAACTATTATGTATAAAATAAATAAGATACAAGGATTAATGAATAGCACAGGGAATATAACCATTATTTTAAAATAACTTTTTAAAACTTTTTTGGGGGCCATGCCATGTGGCCTATGGGATCTTAGTTCCCTGACCAGAGATTGAACCTGTGCCCCCTGTATTGGGAGCATGAAATCTTAACCACTGGACCACCAGGGAAATCCCCATAATAACTTTAAATGGAATATAATCCTTAAAAATATGGAGTTGCTGTGTTGTATACCTGCAACTAATATAGCATTGTAAATCAACTGTACTTTAATTTAAAAAAAATTTGGTTCAGATGGAAAAGAATCTGCCTGCAATGCAGGAGACCCAGGTTTGAACTCCTGGAGAAGGAAATGGCTACCCACTCCAGTATTCTTGCCTGGAGCATTTCATGGACTGAGGAGCCTGACAAGCTACAGTCCATAGGGTCACAAAGAGTAAGACATGACTGTGTCACTAACACACACTAAGGCTGAGAAAGGGTCCCCAAGAAAGGGATGAACTTGGAAGAGTGAGCTCCTCAACACTGGACACAGACCTCCTTGGAGAAGGGGCAGCCCCACTGATGGTGGGGTATTTTGCTAGATTGCTGGATTGCTTGAACTGGTTCACAGTTGACAAACTTCAGGTCATAGGCCAGGCTGACAAGCGGGGAACTCCTCAACTGGGAAACCTGGAGGCTGAGGCTGGCGGGAAAGAAATCATTTGCCAGGGGGTAAGAAGGGAGAGCTGATGAAATTCAACCGGGAACTGCCTTGTGGAAAGAGCTGTGGAACTTGATGGGAAACTGACTGGGCCACGACTGGACTCACTGGAAAGCTGCCAGGAAGCTGTTTTACAGAAGTGTCTCTGAGATGGCCCAGGGGAAGCCAGCTGGGGTACCCACGGAACTTGCTGGATGAGATCCATTGTTGGGATCAACCCAGCACCACAGGAGCAAGACCAGAAAGCTCACTAGAACCAAGAAAAGAAGCCTATTCGTCCTCCAGAGTCTCTCAGCGTCCTCTACTGGCAAAGTTTAACACTGTGTCAGCTGGCAAGGGAAAGATGTTTCATTATCACAGCAGTGAAATGAAGGGGGGATTTGGGACTAAAAGGTAATAAATTCACAAATGCCACAGCTGATAACAATTGTACCTGGGGAGGAGAACTGGTTGATCAGGCTCAGATGTGAAAGAGAAATTTACATTTCAATGCATGTCTTGCTAATGTTTGATTTGGCAGAGGGGCATTGCAAAATTTCTTTAATGCATTATACTGAATTTCATATTGTAAAATAATAATGCTGTTGATGCTAGCAGTATGCCAGTCATCATTCCAAATGCTTTAACTGTACTAAATCAGCTAACCTTTCCCCAGAACAGTTACTCTTATTCGACCCAGTTTTTATACTGGAAAAAACTGAGTCACGAAGAGGTTAAGGAATTTGTCCAAGATTAGCTGTCAAGTTGTCATGGTGACTGCAGTCATAAAATTAAAAGACGCTTACTCCTTGGAAGAAGTTATGACCAACCTAGATAGCATATTCAAAAGCAGAGGCATTACTTTGCCAACAAAGGTCCATCTAGTCAAAGCTATGGTTTTTCCAGAAGTCATGTATGGATGTGAGAGTTGGACTATAGAGAGAGCTGAGAGCCAAAGAATGGATGCTTTTGAACTGTGGTGTTGGAGAAGACTCTTGAGAGTCCCTTGGACAGCAAGGAGATCCAACCAGTCCATCCTAAAGGAAATCAGTCCTGAATATTCATTGGAAGGACTGATATTGAAGCTGAAGCTCTAATACTTGGGCCACCTGATGTGAAAGAAACCCTGATGCTGGGAAAGATTGAAGGCAGGAGGAGAAGGGGCCGACAGAGGATGAGATGGTTGGATGGCATCACTGACTCAATGGACATGACTTTGAGTAAGCTCTGGGAGTTAGTGATGGACAGGGAAGCTTAGTGTGCTGCAGGCCACGGGGTCACAAAGAGTCGGACATGACTGAGCAACTGAACTGAACTGAGCAACTAACACTTTCACACTTTCATGGTATAAGACAGATATCTAGTTTTATCATTTTTGAAATGGTAGTTCAGTTGTCCCTACACCATTTTTTTAAAGTCAATGTTAATATTTTCTCTAGTGACTGTCTTAATCATTTACTAAATTTCCATATATACTTGGGTTTATTTTGAGATGTTTAGCCTGTTCCATTGGTCTGTATGTCTATCTAGTCATATATTTTTTAATTGAAGTTTAGTTGATTTACTATATTAATATATGGAAAGCAAATCTGTGGTTATCAAAGGGGAGAGGAACAGAGAGTGGGACAAATTAGGGGTATGCAATTAGCAGATATTGAAGGAGGAAACAGACAGAGCTGGACTGCATCTTCGGCCTGTTCATGCTGATCATGCTCGGCCACCTCTCCAATGGACTCTGAACTCTGTGCTTAGAGCCTATGGAAACCACAATAGGAGGATAAGACCTCCTCTGGACAGGGGAATCCTGAAGATCACATCCAGGTTATTCATCACCCAAGAGAAAACATACTCTAATCACCCCTGCCTCCAGACAGGTCATAAATTCTTTCTGTATCTATCGGAATGTAACCGCAGGCTTATTGATTATTAACTGTTTGAACACATAACACATGAATGATGGGGTTATTGTGATTGTATTTACCCTTCCTTGGTTTTTTGTAAGTCTCAAGGAAATTGGGGTGGTGGGTTCAGACACGTACACATGGGGTATAAAAGATTTTCACAAATGCTGGTCAGGGTCCTTGGCTAAGAGGAGACTCTGCCTTGGGCCCGTCGGTGTAATAAACTGCACTCCACTATCTGCATTGTCCTTCTGAGTGAGTTTTTGTTTCCCGGAATGCATGGCTACAACAATATCATCTATTCATGATATATTTAAAAAAATCATATGCAAATGTTATTCCCCATTACTCTTGAAAATGAACTTTTGTAAAAGTTCAGTGTACATGCACTTGATGACTAGTGGAATTGTTAGGGGAAGCACACTGACTGAAACTGCTTATCCTGGCCAGGCACTATAGTTACCATTTGCGTGAGCTGTTTTATGACAGGAGGTCCTGGTAAGAAACATGGAACCACCAACTGGAAGAGTTCAGGAAAGGTCAAAGGGTGACACCACATGTCCAACCACCTCCCAGAATCCTTCTTGTTGGCGTCCATCTTGGCTGAGTAATGTGTGCACCACCAGGAAGTACTCTGAATTAGAATAATTGGCCAAAGACAACCCGGAAACTAATCCCATCACCATAAAACCTTGTGAGCCAGGTGGCAGAGCAGTTCTCCTGGGTTCTCTTACTCTACTGCTCTCCACCTGGGCACCCTTTCCCAATAAAATCTCTTGCTTTGTCAGCACATGTGTCTCCTCAGACAATTCATTTCTGAGTGTTTGACAAGAGCCCACTTTCAGGCCCTGGAAGGGGTCCCCTCTTCCTGCAACAGAACATGGGAGTTGAAATAGAGGAAAGTATCCAAGCTGACTCCCAGACTTCTTTCCTATTTGCGTGAGTTGGTAGTAAAGCTGTTTGTCAACAGGAGCCAAGGAAAGGGTGTAAAGAAAGCAGATCAACAAAGAATGGAAACCCTGCATCACACCAAGAGTATGCACAGGAAGAGGGAAATAAGAAAAGGACTGAGAATGGGCAGTTGAAGAGATGCGTAAGAGTCTCCTAAGGCCGCCATAACAAACCACCACAAACTGGGTGGCTTAGAACAGCAGAAATTTATTGTCTTACATTTTAGGAGTCTAGAGGTCCAAAATCAAAGTGCCAGCAGGTTTGGTTCCTTGGAGTTTCTGAAGCTGAATCTATTCTATGCTGAATCACCCAGCTTTGGTGGTTGCTGGCGATCACTGGCATTCCTTGGCTTGAGCTGAACCTCTTCAGTCTCTGCCTCTGTCATCACATGGCCTTCATCTCTCTGTCTGTCTTCACATGGACTTCTTATAAGAACACTGAAAAGTGAAACTGAAAGTCACTCAGTCATGTCCGACTCTTTGTGACCCCATGGACTCAGTCCATGGGATTCCCCAGGCCAGAACACGGGAGTGGGTAGCCTTTCCCTAAACCAGGGATGAAACCCAGGTCTCTCGCACTGCAGGTGGATTCTTTACCAACTGAGCTATAAGGGAAGCCCATAAGAATACTAGTCATTGTATTAAGGCTTAGCCTAATCCATCTAACTAACCATCTTAACCAATTACATCTGCAAAGATCCTATTTCCAAATAAGGTCACAGTCTGAGGTTCTCAGTTCAGTTCAGTTCAGTTCAGTCGCTCAGTCATGTCTGACTCTTTGCCACCCCATGAACCGTAGCATGCCAGGCCTCCCTGTCCATCACCATCTCCCGGAGTCCACCCAAACCCATGTCCCTCGAGTTGGTGATGCCATCCAACCATCTCATCCTCTGTTGTCCCCTTCTCCTGTTTTCAATCTTTCCCAGCATCAGGGTCTTTTCCAACGAGTCAGCTCTTCGCATCAGGTGGCCAAAGTACTGGAGTTTCAGCTTCAACATCAGTCCTTCCAATGAACACCCAAGACTGATCTCCTTTAGTAAGGACTGGTTGGATCTCCTTGCAGTCCAAGGGACTCTCAAGAGTCTCCTCCAACACACAGTTCACAAGCATCAATTCTTCGGCGCTCAGCTTTCTTCACAGTCCAACCCTCACATCCATACCTGACCACTGGAAAAACCATAGCCTTGACTAGACGGACCTTTGTTGTCAAAGTAATATCTCTGCTTTTGAATATGCTATCTAGGTTGGTCATAACTTTCCTTCCAAGGAGTAAGTGTCTTTTAATTTCATGGCTGCAGTCACACATGTATAAGAAGGGAGAAAACCAAGGGGTTAGAAGCAACATGAAAATCAAAGGGAGTCAATGTCAAGATTCAATAGGTCTAGTGCCTTAGAGACATCAAGTGAAACATACCCAGAGAATCATCCCCTGCTGGCCATCTTCTTGCCTCCACTATCAACTACCCAAATTGCCTTTCAGCTGCTATTAATAATAACTCAAGTGTGTCTTGCTCCCAGGTCCTATCCTTGCTGGAGCTCTGTCCTTACCTGTCCTGGCTCCTGGGCACCATCGCATCCTTCACGTCTCCTCTTGGAGCCCACAGGGCAGAATTCACACCCATCCTGGACAAATGTAGTATATCTAGTGACTTTCACTATGCTTGGCACATAGCTGATTCTTAATAAAATTTTTTTAATGAATGAATGAATGCATTAATTAAGTGACATTGTGCAAAGCCCATTACCCAAAAGTTGCTTATTTGTTATTGTTATCATTTGCTATATTTTCTTCTTACCAATAAATTAAACAGCTCACTTTCTGGTACACATTTACATAACAAAACTCAGCTCTAGCCTTCTGTGGAGTGTAGACTCTAGCTGGTTAATTCATTGTTAATTTCCCAAATAAAAAATTTTTCATATGAAAAAGTTTATTTAACACTTATAAGGTACTTACAATGTTCTGGCTGTTTTAAGCATTTTATAAATATTAACTAATTTAATTCTTATAACAAGTTAATGACTTTTGTGTACTTTTATTATCTCTAGTTAATGAAAAAGGAAACTGAGGCCTTGAAAGGTTAATTTTTTGACTGAAGTTAAATAGTAAGAATTGAAACTGGGATTCAAACAAGGCAATGTGACTCTAGATGGAGTCTGTGCTCTAGCCGGCTTCTCAATATACCTTTAACCTTTCCTTAGATGGGCAGTTGCCTTTTCCATATAACCCTTCTTCTGCAGCGTGAGATAAAGAAATCAGCTAGCAGCTTTCTTCCGTGGTCCCTACAGACAAGCTCCACCTCTGCATCTAGGTGTTCATAACACAACACACATAACCCCTTAAGAACACGTAATAATGTACACATGCTAGGCAGTCTGAATCAGATTTAGAAAGGTGTTAAAGTAACCAGATTGGGCCCTCGTTGAAGCTTGCTTCCATGTCAGGAAACCAGGATTTTCAGCTAGGTCTCTAGGCTGGGCTCTCCCAGAAAAGGAAGGTTTACATCAACTAATCAGTGTTCTGCTCAGCACGAGGTACCTGACCTGGCTCTAAGCAAGGTTTCTCTTTGCTCTGTGTAAGGAAATAGCCTTGCAATAACCAATCTGCTTTTGCCTAGTATAACTTTCTTGTTCCAGCTCATGTTGGTCTATAACCACCCTGCCTTGAATTGTACAACTAATTGGAGCTCCTTTCTATCTGCTAGGTAGGATACTGCCAGATTCAGGAATTGATGAACCAATAAGATCTTTAAAATTTATTCCACTACATTTTGTTGTTTAACAAAAGAAATGCTTTCAAGAGTCACCATAACCTGGTAAGAAATAATTCTGCTAAAACAAACAAACAAACCCAAATCCCAAATGAAACAAACAAACAAAAAAGCCCCTAGATTTACATAACAAATTAAAACCCTACATTTGAATGCTGGTGACTTTTTATCCTCAGTAAAACTGCATGAACTTTGTGCTTTATATTTGCATAACAAAAACTCATTACAGTAATAATTTTTCTGCAAAAAAGGGAGTCATTTTTACCAGATAGGCCTAATTTCTAATCATGTTTCTGATCAGTCGCTCAGTCATGTCCAAATCTTTGCCACCCCATGACTGTAGCCCGTCAGGCTCCTCTGCCCACGGGATTTCCCAGGCAAGAATACTGGAGTGTGTTTCCATTTCCTTCTCAAGGGGATCTTTCCTTCTCCGTAGAATCAAACTCGCATCTCTTGCATTGTCAGGCTGATTCTTTGCAGCTGAGCTGTTAGGAAAGCCCCCACCTCCTAGATAGTGTTTTGCAGAAGGTTTATCATGATAAGTTAATGATTAGAATAGAAAATAAATTGCACTGCAGGATTGCTTTTGTGAATCCCTGCATATAGAATTGCCATGTAAAATGGTCTCTATCACAACTTTGCTACAGTTCAGTTCAGTTCAGTTGCTCAGTTGTGTCCGACTCTTTGCGACCCCATGAATCGCAGCACGCCAGGCCTCCCTATCCATCACCAACTCCCAGAGTTCACTCAAACTCACGTCCATTGAGTCCGTGATGCCATCCAGCCATCTCATCCTCTGTCGTCCCCTTCTCCTCCTGCCCCCAATCCCTCCCAGCATCAGAGTCTTTTCCAATGAGTCAACTCTTCGCATGAGGTGGCCAAAGTACTGGAGTTTCAGCTTTAGCATCATTCCTTCCAAAGAACACCCAGGGCTGATCTCCTTTAGAATGGACTGGTTGGATCTCCTGGCAGTCCAAGGGACTCTCAAGTGTCTTCTCCAACACCACAGTTCAAAAGCATCAATACTTTGGCACTCAGCCTTCTTCACAGTCCAACTCTCACATCCATACATGACCACTAGGAAAACCATAGCCTTGACTAGACAGACCTTTGTTGGCAAAGTAATGTCTCTGCTTTTGAATATGCTATCTAGGTTGGTCATAATTTTCCTTCCAAGGAGTAAGCATCTTTTAATTTCAAGGCTGCAATCACCATTTACAGTGATTTTGGAGCCCAAAAAAATAAAGTCTGGCACTGTTTCCACTGTTTCCCCATCTATTTCCCATGAAGTGATCGGACCAGACGCCATGATCTTTGTTTTCTGAATGTTGAGCTTTAAGCCAACTTTTTCACTCTCCTCTTTCACTTTCATCATGAGGCTCTTTAGTTTCTCTTCACTTTCTGCCATAAGGGTGGTGTCATTTGCATATCTGAGGTTATTGATATTTCTCTTGGCAATCTTGATTCCAGCTTGTGCTTCTTCCTGCCCAGCGTTTCTCATGATGTACTCTGCATATAAGTTAAATAAGCAGGGTGACAATATACAGCCTTGACATACTCCTTTTCCTATCTGGAACCAGTCTGTTGTTCCATGTCCAGTTCTAACTGTTGCCTCCTGACCTGCATACAGGTTTCTCAACAACAGTGGAAAACTTAGCTCTAAATAACAAAAACCATAATTTTCAGGGGATTTTTTTGTTGTCTAAAAAAATGCAGTGTCTAATCTCTATTGAGTATTGGACTTCACTCATATAGTATTTTACAGTTTGCAAAATGTTTTCTTGACATAATCTCGGTGACCTAAGAACAGCTCTGTGAGGTTTGCAGGAAGAACATTTTCACCTCCATAGGCACACACAGGTAACCAAGCTGAGATGGCAGAGGCAGGCGGACTTGCAGACACTCCCTTGACCGAGCTGTGGCAGAGCTGCTCCTGGTATCCATCTTTCTAACTTGAGCTACTCCAGGCATCCCAGAACTGCTGGCTGAAACACAAGCCTGAGTACCAAAAGAACTCACGAATGCCTCAGGAAGCTAGAATTATTGGTCCCTCAGTCAATTTTTAGCGACAGATCTTAGCGCTCTCTCCCACTGCTTGTTTCCAAGACAACTTCTAGCACAAATGTGGATATATAAGGAGAAAGCCATTAGCAACTTCCCTGGTTGCCCGGGACCAAACGACAAATCTGCTCACTGTTTATACTCAAATTTTCTCACTCTTCATATTCAGTTAGACCAGTGGGTTCCAAGTTTGGCGCACATTAATTTATGATCGAAAATCCTGAAACCCAACGCACAGTCCAGACCAACAGCATCAGACTCTGAGTTGGAATCTGGGCATCTGTAGTTTCAAAACTCCCCCAATGAGTCTGATATGTAGTCTGTATTTGGTCAAGATCCAAAGAGTTAGAGAAACATAGTGAATCTAATCTTGTTTAAACCCACAACTCTTTATTAAATGGATCAACTCTTGATTTGAACACAACAAAAATACATGGTTGATCTGACTGGTCTACAAATTTTTGAGTCACTGTCATTATTACAATCACGCTCAATTTATAGAGCACTTCTGCTCAGCATTGCACTTTGCCAGTATTATCTAACTAAAACCTCCTTAGATGTGGGTATTATCTCCAATTCTCAGGCGAGGAAACCGAGGTACTTAGGGCTCAGTGACATGCCCAGGATCACACAGCTGGTAAGTGATGGAACTGAGAGATTCAAATCTAGCACTCGACACACCTAACTTCAGAACACTGCCCACCATGTGAATGACTGATTTCGTGGGCTGGTTCTATGTTTGGTTATTAATTCTGTGAGTGAGTGAAGTCGCTCAGTCGTGTCCAACTCTTTGCGACCCCATGGACTGTAGCCCACCAGGCTCCTCCATCCATGGGATTCTTCAGGCAAGAATACTGGAGTGGGTTGCTATTTCCTTCTCCAGGGGATCTTCCTGACCCAGGGACTGAACCCAGGTCTCCTGCTTTGCAGGCAGAGGCTTTAACCTCTGAGCCACTATGCCACTTATTAATTAAGTGGCAGCTGAGACTGACTGGGATCTTCCTCTTCTCTCCTCTTCCTGTGCTTGTCTCCAGCCAAGAGAGGCTATGCTTTGTTCGGTACCAATTCAGGGCTTCAATGCCCAGCCCCACTTGATAGACGGTGGGGCTCATACACTCCCTATTGTTTGAATGTATGACACTCCAAGCCACGTGGTCTATATCCAGTTGACTAATTTACACAGTCCTATTCCTAATAAGGGGGCTTCCCAGGTGACTCAGTGGGTAAAGTATCCATCTGCAATGAAGGAGTCACAGGATCCACCCCTGGGTTGGGAAGACCCCCTGGAGGAAGGCATGGCAACCCTCTCCAGTATTCTTGCCTGGAGAATCCCATGGACAGAGGAGCTTGGCGAGCTACAGTCCAACGAAGAGTTGGAGATGACTGAAGCAACTGAGCACAAACACATATCCTAATAAATCTACAAGTGATCTGAGAAATCAACGCTGTGGTGTTCAGCTAGAGAAAAAAAAAAAAGTGAAACATTTCTTCAACAGGAAATCTACAGTGAGTAGCATGAGTAACTTTCCCAGGAAGTTCTTAAAATATTAAACAGTTCCATTTAAGTATGTAGACCCTTGAGCTAAAGTTACCTTAGAGGAAAATGTAATGATCCCAGAGGAGTCCCATTTGAAAGTCAAAAAACTGAGTCCTCCCCCTCTTCCCTGTTCCCCCTTTTCAGAAAACAAGTCGGCGTATCATTTGGTGAAAGAGGAAGTGAAACAAAGCTTGTGTCCAGTGGCCTGGAGCGTGATGCTCAGGGCTCCAGCAGAACCTACAAAAGTAAAACGATGTGGTTATAGATTTTCAGAAATGTTAGTCTATTTATAACATTTGTTTCAGAATATATGTAACCAAAATGAATTGCTCCAACAACTCAAAATAGCGATTCTGAAAAAATCGCTGTAGCTCCCTGTGGCCTAGAAATGAGGTCATTGTCTCCTTTTTGAAGCGCTCCCTCTCCAATTATTTAAGTTTGAACGCAGGTTGGCCCGGCAGCCTCAACCCCAGAGAAGAGGCATTTGATCCAGCGCTGTCTTTACTTCTCTCGGCCACACGGTGTCGCTGTCGGAGACAAGTTGGTTCACCTTAAAATGCTTCCTCTCTGTGAGGAGCCCTTAGGATGTTGGTCCCTAAAGGCGCCACGGGGGCTCTTCACAGAGGTCAGTGACCTCCCTCAGCACTCAGTTCTGCTGTGGACTCCAACATGGCTGCCGTGTCAACCAAGTTCTTTTAGCTTCTGTGAACCGAGAGTTGGCTCCTGAAGCTCTGAGTTGAAATAGATTCTATTGTTCACGGAGCTCCCTCCCAACCTTCCTTGCAGTGATGGCCAAGGGTGAAGGTGGCCTCATATTTTCCACCATCTATCCTCCTGACTCCCAACTTCCCAAACATAAAGGCTCTCTCAATATTGCCTTTCCCTAGGCAGTCTGGGCGGAGAAGGCAGTGGCACCCCACTCCAGTACTCTTGCCTGGAAAATCCCATGGATGGAGGAGCCTGGTAGGCTGCAGTCCATGCTAAGGGTCAGACACGACTGAGCGACTTCACTTTCACTTTTCACTTTCATGCATTGGAGAAGGAAATGGCAACCCACTCCAGTGTTCTTGCCTGGAGAATCCCAGGGACGGGGGAGCCTGGTGGGCTGCCGTCTATGGGGTCGCACAGAGTCAGACACGACTGAAGTGACTTAGCAGCAGCAGCAGCAGCAGCAGGCATTCTGGGCTATTTACCCTTAATTTACGTGTCTCGTGTAGCATAAATGATATGTATCCTCTTAAAGGAAAACTCTCCCTAGGAGTCCACAAGGTATTTTCATCCTGGCACATAGGAAAAAGTAGCTTGTATTTTTCTCACTAAAGAAGTGAAGAGATACAAGAGAAGATCATTTCCTTTAATGGGGCTAAAATAAAATAATACAAAATATATTTCTATCATTTTTTTCAGTGAAATTCTAGATTTGTAATATAATAACATTTTGATAGTCAGTGTGTCCAACCCCTTGGCAGTGTTTCATCCTCTGTCTCTCCCCAGTCCCAGACCTGTCCCTGTTTTCATAATACTCTGCTTAACTACGATCTGCTCTTATTGTTGTTGTTCAGTCTCTAAGTCACGTCCGTCTCTTTGCGACCCCATGAATTGCAGCATGCAGTCTGATCTGGTCTAATGACATGTTTGTTGAGAAGGGAGGGAACTCGATCGAGTCAGGGACGGAGAGCCCCGACTTCTAGTTCAGTGCTCTTTCCGCCACACAACACCGCATCTCCATTTCTGGAGAATACTCCCAGGCTGGGAAGGTCAAGGATTTTCTTAGATGTTTGATGAGAGGTGGAAATGACTCAAGGTAGCTGGGCAAGGCAGACCTCAAGGCATCTGTTCTCGTTTTCTGCATCCCTCCACTGAACACACATGTCTTTTTTCCAGGGACTGATGAGTGCAAACTATAGCCTATCTTCAGAATAGCCTCACTCTCCTCCAAACTTTGTCCCTCTCTCTATCTCAGGTACAAAATACCCCCATGTGGGGTTTCCATCAAAACCAACAGCAAACATGTATGATTGTCTTGGCCACCTGGAATTCCTCTTCTCTTTCCTTGGGGAACTACCCTCTAGCATTCCATGTGATCCTGGTGGGTTTGGCCAGTCCCAACCACCCCTAGTCACCCACTTGTATGGTCCATGCCCAGTACTGAGGCCACAAAGAATAAAGAGCCTTATATGAGGCCTTAAGAATTATAATTCAGAAGACACAGATTCAAATAAATCGAAAGAGTGTTCTGGGAAAAAGAAAAGGTCAAACGCTTAAAAAGACAAAAGCCACACGGTGGTTAAAGTTGCCCAGTGAAGATTGTGATCCACTCTAACCCATGTCAGAAAATAATTTTAGGGTAGGAGTTTGATAAGTAGGTAGGCTACCTTGAGTTATGTTAGAGTAAGGGTCTGATAAGTATCTGGAGTAGGACAATGCACGGTCAAAAGGTCAAATTCCATCCAAGCTGAGATGGGTACATGTCACACTTTTTCAACAGCCTCCTGCCTTTATTTGAGAGTGTTCTCTTGGTAATATTCACTTCATTTTTATTTTCCTTCTGCACCAGACAGTCAAAATACCCAAACTGCCGGACCACAGCAAGTTGGTTCTGTGGCCCAAGCAAGGGGCCCCTCGCTGGAATTTTATTTATGGGCACTGGAAGAGATGATGCTTTCCTCTGGCGTCCCTAAGCTGGGATGATAAATCATTTAATTCAGGAATTATGTGACACCATGCATTCTGCCCACACACTACCGCTTGGAGGAGGGTCATCTGCAACAAGACAAATGAGGGCAGCAGGGCAGGTGACACAGGGATGGAAGGCGGGAGAGAGGAAGAGGGCTCGAGGCGGAGACAGTCCTGGGTGGCGCCTGCAGTCTCTCGAACTCACTGATTTCCCAGTCCCGTTTCTGTCACATTTAACATATTTCCCCTTTCAGATTTTTCCTCTGTGCTGTACAATAAGAAATATATTTGGCCTTTGTCTCCAGTTTCTGGCACTGGAGCTCCTAAAACCCTTGGAATTTCCTGAGTGATAGGAATGTTTTTGTTATTCATAATTAACCCCTTTTGGCCAGACCTGAGTTTGTGCCGATGCAGTGACTTAGGGTGACGCCCCTAGAGAGCCTCAGGATGGGGCTGGTCACCAGAAAAACCCAGCAATTAGGTTAGAAGGTTTAGCCCCACCCCGCCCACTAGCCTCTGGGAAGTGGAAAGAAGGCTGGAGATGCAGCTTTATAAAAACTCTAGAACGATAAGATTTGATGAGCTTCTAGGCTGGTGAGCACATCAAGGTGCTGGGGAGGGTGATCCAGCTGGAGATGGAGAGAAACTCTGTCCATCTTCCTGGGCCTTGCCCTAAGCATCTTGCTCATTTGGCTGTTGCTGAGTTATATCTTAATAGCAAATTAGCAAACATTGTGTTTCCTCAAGTTCTCTGAGTCATTTTAGCAAATTATCAAGCTTAAGAAGGGGGTGGTGAGAACCTCCAACCTATGGCCATTTGGTCAGAAGTGTGAGTGGCCAGTACTTGCAACTGGCCTCTGAAGTAGGGGCAGTCTTGGGGGACCAAACCCTTAAATCTGTGGAATTAACTCCAGGGAGTTAGTATCAGAATCGTATTTAATTGTTTGACCCCCAGTTGGTGTCCAGAGAATTGGAAAACCAATTGTTGATGTTGAAAAATACCCCATATTTTGTCAAAATATACTGGGTTTCATTTGCTGGAGACTCTAGCTTTATGAGGAGAGCTGCCTAGCTATTCTGTGCTGGGAACAGGTATGTATGTGTATCAGATCCCCAGCCATCATGTTTGTGTTGTCTGTCTTCCTGAAGCCCAGCTAGACAAGCAATGGGTGCTCCAACTCTCCTTCAAATGGGTAACACCACATCAGGAGCCCTCCCTGGGCCTTTTCGTGCACAGCTGACTTGTTCTTCCCTCTTCCCTAAAAATAGTCCTTATCCTGACTTTATAGTAACCATGATCTTAGTTTTCTTTATAGTTTGATCACCCAAGTGCATCCCCATATACTAAAATTTAGTTTTGCCTTTGTGTGTGTGTATTTGGTGAGTGGGGTGTGGTATTGAAGAAATAATATGTCTTACACCAAGGAAGAGGGTTTTACAGTGGGCAATGCTTTTCAGGTTTTTCAGGGCATGGTTCTCAAGTTTAAATGAGCATCAGAATCACCTAGAGGGTTCAGTAAAACACAGATGGCTCATTGGGCTCCATTTCCATGTGGGCTGTGGTTCACTAGATCTGGAGTGAGGACTGAGACTTTGCATTTCAAACCAGTTTCCAAGTGATGCTGATGATCCAGGGTTAGTACCACACTTGGAGAATCATATACTCAGGATATGTGGGGTAATATCCAGGGGTGTCATAAATTCATCTTATAATAACCAGGCTTCTTTTTTCTAAGAATATTGTGAAAATCAGGGTTCAATGGCTCCAGAATTTTATAATGCACATATTTATTCTTTGCACTATGCCAACTGACGGTGATTTGCTTAGCTGATCCCCTTATGCTCAACCAGAAGAGCCTAGGTCTGAGGTCCTATGAACTCTTGCTGTATTTAGCTCTCACTCCCATCTGGTGCCAAACCACTGCTCTACAAAGGTCAAAGAACCAGGGTGCCCAAGTTCTCTTGGGTGACTAGCCCCTAGAGGTTGGACACATTTCTTTCAGAAGAGAGATTACTAAAATCATGAGTCTCTGTTTTGCACCTGGAAGCCAGAAGAAAAGATTCTCACCTCCAGCTATATCAAATAACCAAACATAAAATGTTCTTTTCAACATCCTTTCACCTTCATCCCATTTGCCGCTATAGCTATATGCTGAATAAACTGAAACTATAAGTTTGATGGTGATACAACCTAAAGTAGTACCAATCAATCAAGAGATTGGAAGACTCAATCTCTTTCAACAAAAGTCATGTGAAGTAAAAAGGAAAATGCTGTACAAGGGAGAAAAACTAAATTTTTTTTCCTTATTTCCTTTTCATCCCTCCATGTATTGGGTGTTGTGGTAGCCAGTCTCCAAGAGGCTCCAGGGATCCCTGGCTTCTATGCTCTCCCCTCTTATCTTATTCCAGGGAGGGCCCGTGACCAATAGAATATGGCAGAAGAGATGGCATGTAACTTCCGCAGTTCCCATCTTTGCATCCTGGTCTCTCTCTCTTTCTCTCAGATAACTCATTCTAGGAGAAACCAGTTGCCTTGGTGCAAGCAGCTCAGTGGAGAGGGCCACATTGCAAGAGACTCAAGCTTCCTGCCCAGGGCTACGTGATCTCAAAAGTGGATTCTCCACCCCAAGTCGAGCCTTGGATGACAGCAGACCCAGATGACATTGTAACCCCAGGCTCAAGAAGGATCCTGAGCTAGAACTGGAGCTAACCTGCTCCTGGATTCTTGACCCCCATGAAGAAAAGAAAATGTTTATGGCTTTAAGCTACTAAATTTTGGGGTAATCTGCAATGCAGCAGTTAATAATAAATACAGGTGTTTCCAATAATACCCCCACTTAAGCCTCTAACAGCCCCGAGGGATTATTACTGTCATGTTTCACTGACCCTAAGGTTGATGCTTTTGAACTGTGGTGTTGGAGAAGACTCTTGAGAGTCCTAGGACTGCAAGGATATCCAACCAGTCCATTCTGAAGGAGATCAGCCCTGGGATTTCTTTGGAAGGAATGATGCTAAAGCTGAAGCTCCAGTACTTTGGCCACCTCATGCGAAGAGTTGACTCATTGGAAAAGACTCTGATGCTGGGAGGGATTGGGGGCAGGAGGAGAAGGGGACGACCGAGGATGAGATGGCTGGATGGCATCACGGGCTCGATGGATGTGAGTCTGGGTGAACTCCGGGAGATGGGGATGGACAGGGAGGCCTGGCGTGCTGCGATTCATGGGGTCGCAAAGAGTAGGACAAGACTGAACGACTGAACTGAACTGAAGGTGATTCAATCTTAGATTCTAAGATTGATTTCATGATACCACATTTATTCAATGAACCATTAAGAAAGGAAGAAGGGACTTCCAATGGTTAAGATTTAGCCTTCTAATGCAGGAGATGTGGGTTCAGTCTCTGGTTGGAGAGCTAAGATCCCACATACCTTGCAGACAAAAAACCAAAACATAATACAGAAGCAATATTGTAGCAAAATCAATAAATGCTTTAAAAAAGGTCCACATCAAAAAAATTTTTTCTTTAAAAAAGAAAAGAAGGAAAGGAAAGAATAGCTGTTAGATTATGATTTACCTTCACTTGTAAGATAGGCTCCAAGCTCAGGTACGTTATAGTATAATCAAATGTGCATCTTAGAACTAATAAAACATTTTGTCTGCTTTTTTTAAGGCAGGAGTTTCTCTGAATATATTGGAGAAATGAAAGCTTTCTTATTCATTCCCATTATTCAGCTTTCTGTGGAGTGGCTACTTAGTATACACCCATTGAGAGGTTTTATTTTCACTAGAGAGATCAGTATGATTGCTAGGGCCGACCTGGACTCAGCATAGATTTTGTTCTTAATTATAGATCTACATGGGAAAATTCTAAAAGACATAAATTCTCACAATTCTCATGTTAGTCAAGGGAGTTTTTTTCTGATATTTTTAAAAAAATATTTATTTATTTGGGCTTCCCTGGTGGCTCAGACAATAAAGTATCTGCCTGCAATGCAGGAGATGTGGGTTCGATCCCTGTGTCCAGAAGATCCCCTGTGGAAGGGAATGGCACCACACTTCAGCATTCTTGCCTGGAGAATCCCATGGACAGAGGAGCATGGTGGGCTACAGGCCATGGGGTCACAAAAAGTCCGATACAACTGAGCAACTAACGTACACATACATACACTTCGTGCCTAATGATCTTTTTTTTTTTAATGATAGAATGTCAGAGATGTAAGAGATGCAGGTTCGATCCCTGGGTCAGGAAGATGCCCTGGAGAAGGGATTGACTACCCACTCCAGTAGTCTTTCCTGGAGAATTCCATGGACAGAGGAGCCTGGTGGGCTAGTCCATGGGATCACAAGGAGTCAGACATGACTGAGTGACTAACACCCTCACTTTCTCATTTACTTATTTGGCTATGCCAAATCTTAGTTGAAGCATATGGGATCTTTAGTTAGCACGGGAACCCTTAGTTACATCATGTGGGATCTAGTTCCCTGACCAGGGACTGAACCCACGCCTCCTGCATTGGGAGTATGGAGTCTTAGCCACTGGAACACCAGGGAAGTCCCTCTTTTCTGGACTCTTATTCAGCACTGTCCTATACATGTCCTCTTTGTGATGAGAAAATGTACTGCACGTACGGCTCTTTCATACCAGCCCAAGACGGCTTCTAAGCTCCTTATAAGAGCTGACGTGAGGGTCCAAGCCAGCATTCTCACACATATTAGGCAGCGTCACTCCCACTGGATGTATGAGGGAAGAGACATTAAGAAACTTGCTTATGGTAACAAAACTAGAAGGTGACCAAGCCTGGGGTTCTACCAAGCTGTTCTTGCTGTTATCCCTCCCACATCACTGAGCCTTCTCCAAAGAACAGTGGTGTGGCCCCTCTCCTGGCCTTAAACGATATTCACAGCAAAGCAAAAAAACCCTGCCAGTTCCTGGGAAAGCTTTCAGTGGCCTCTGAATCTTTTACATGAATAGCATGCTGCCTTTCATCATGGGAACACAGGAGTGTTTCATAAACATTATCTCAGTAGTCTTTACAGCACCACAGCTTTTCAAACAAATGAGTTAATGTTTGCACAAAAGTCCTTGAGATCTGAAGACCATAGGCACAGTAAGGTACAACATTTTTCTAAAGCCCGAATAGCTGTCACAGAGTCACAGCCTTAGCGAGTTCTTCTATGAAAGTGTCAGACTTTCCAAGTTATGGAGATGGAGGCAGAACTGATCTCCAAACCAGAGATGGCTTTGTTGGCTCTGCCTTGGAGAGGGAGTAAATCTTTCACACACAGCTGCCAAAGGGGGTTCCATTGGCTATTCTGATCCGTTGTTGGTGACGAGCTGCGTGATGAGCTGAGTAGAGAAGGATGCTAAGGCCATGTCTGGGCTCAGTGGCACTGATTGGTGATGTCTCCCTTGGGGACAAGACTGGAGAGTTTAAAGCATATGTCCCAGGAAGTTGCCTGTCTTGCTGCAGATCAACCTTGGCTGCATATTGGAATCAGTTGAAGAGCTTTTTAAAAAACAGTACTGACCAGGACTCATCCTAGACCAACTGAATCAGAATTTCAGGAAATGAGTATATCTACATATTTTTAAAGTGCTGGTGAGTCTAATTGGCATCCAGATCTGAGATTCACTGCTGTGAAATTATCACTTCCTAGGGCAGTCATCTGGTTCCATCACTTCATGGGAAATAGATGGGGAAACCGTGGAAACACTGTCAGACTTTATTTTTTGGGCTCCAAAATCACTGCAGATGGTGATTGCAGCCATGAAATTAAAAGACGCTTACTCCTTGGAAGGAAAGTTATGACCAACCTAGATAGTATATTCAAAAGCAGAGACATTACTTTGCCAACAAAGGTCTGTCTAGTCAAGGCTATGGTTTTTCCAGTAGTCATGTATGGATGTGAGAGTTGGACTGTGAAGAAAGCTGAGTACCGAAGAATTGATGCTTTTGAACAGTCGTGTTGGAGAAGACTCTTGAGAGTCCCTTGGACTGCCAGGAGATCCAACCAGTCCATTCTAAAGGAGATCAGTCCTGGGTGTTCATTGGAAGGACTGATGCTAAAGCTGGAACTCCAATACTTTGGCCACCTCATGCAAACAGTTGACTTATTGGAAAAGACTCTGATGCTGGGAGGGATTGGGGGCAGGAGGAGAAGGGGACGATAGAGGATGAGATGGCTGGATGGCATCACCAACTCGATGGACAAAAGTTTGAGTGAACTCCGGGAGTTGATGATGGACAGGGAGGCCTGGCGTGCTGTGGTTCATGGGGTCGCCCAGAGTCAGACAGGACTGAGCGACTGAACTGAACTGAGGGCAGTAAATCTCAGTCTTGAGCATAAATTGGTATTACATGGTATTACATGTATGAGAAATTGTATGTAAATTTGTATGAAAACTTTATTGATGTCTAGATTGGAACCCTGTATGTCCTGATTTAATTGATCTGGGGTGTGGTCTAGACATTGGAAATCTCAAAAGCTACAGCAATTTTTTTTCCTACAGACTTAATTCTTTAGAGTAGTTTTAGGTTCAAATTTAGGAAAACCGAACAGAAAGTATGGAGGGTTCCTGTATACCCTGTGCCCCCATTCAGATACAACCTCCTCCATTATTAACTTCCTCCACCAGATTGTACTTGTGTTACAACTGATGAATCTACAATGACACATCATAGTCAGTCAAAGTCCATTGGCTACCTTAGGCTCACTGTTGGTGTTATGCAAGCTATACCTGAGCCCCATTCCTCCATCTGGGCCATCTCCACAAACCATCAAACTCTGATATCCTCACCTACATAGGGAGCCCTGAGGATGCAGACGTGAATATTTCTCTCATTATACAGCATGAGACTCATCATTGCCTCTAGGGTGACGCGTCCCTGAGCCAAAGAAACACACAGTAGTTCACAGGTTACCTGACTCATGACTCCCTGATCCTCTGGCCATGGACACTGAAGACTGAATCACCAAGACTGCCTTTGCAGAAACTGGTTACTAATATGTCATTTCATTTCTGTCTCTTTCCAACCTCCAGTTTTGCCTGTCACACACCTTTGGAATGTCCTTCTCCCCTACCTGCCCCTCCACCCTGTACCAATGCCCAGATGGAAGTTGCTTTTCAACCTTTGTGGGGCTTTGTAGATTACATATACCACTGCCCATATGCACATATTGGATTGGGCAAAAATTCATCTGGATTTTTCTGTAACATCATATGGAAAAACCCAAATGAACTCTTTGGCCAACCCAATACAAGAATACCTTGTGATAAACACATATGGACTCAGAAATGGAATTTGCAGGAGAACTGACTTGACCCTAAACTATGGAGGGATGAAATGTCTGACAACTGGATTATTATATCTCTGAAATTTCTCTTGTCTTTCCCACTCAGAGAGGTCTTCCCCTTGGAGACCAAGATAGCTACAATAGAAAATTTTCTCCAAAATTGTGAAAATTTTTGGAGAAAGTTTTTCTCTAAAATTGGGAGTCAGGATTCCTTCCAAACCTAGGGAGCTGTATTGCTTAAAGGGCACATAATATTGTCCTATAGAATTGGAGCAAGATCTGCAAAGGTGGTACCCTGCACACCTATTCAAGAGTAGAAGACAGAATACATATCAGAGTTCCCGTCCATTGAACAGGCAGCAGCTAATTTTATGAAATTTTCTTTTCATTCTAAACTCCTTGTTGTCATTGAGTGTGTTAGTTGCTCAGTCATGTGCAACTCTTTGCAACCCCATGAACTGTAGCCTGCCAGACTCTTCTGTCCCTGGAATTCGCCAGGCAAGAATACTGGAATGGGTAGCAATTCCCTTCTCCAGGGGATCTTCCTGACCAGGGATTGAACCCAGGGCTCCTGCATTGCAGGCAGATTCTTTACCTTCTGAGCCGGCAGGGAAGGACTCCTCTAATCTGTATCCTGTATCATCATTTAACGATTTTCTCATGTTTCCAGCTCTGTGCTTTTCTTTTCATCTGTCATTCACTTCTTTCCAAAGCTGCAACTGTAGGGTTTGATAGATAATTTGGGAAGTTTTGAGTTAAACAGGTTTTTCAATAAGACTTCTCAGTGCTTAGGAAATGCATCTGATGGGTCTTCAGGAAGCTATGTATTGTGTGCACTCTTTCCCAAACTTTTTCTTTTGTCTTTTTTCCTCCCAGACTTTCCAAGGACATGTCATAGGACATCAGTTTGGTTTAGAAGATGCTGATAAAGTCTCCGTCGGAGACTGCTATCCCTTCTTCTGTTCTGGGTTGAATTGTGTCCCCTTCAAAAAAGATATGTTGAAGTCATACTACCCAGCACCTCAGAGTGTGACCTTGTATGGAAATGCAGTCTTAGTAGAGGTAATCTAGTTGAAACTAGATGGTTAGAGTGAGCCCTAAGGCAACACAACTGGCGTTAATGTAAATTTTGACCAGAGATAAGACGTAAGGAAGATGATATGAAGAGACGCAGGGAGAAGATGATTGTCTATAAGCCAAGAAATCCCTGAGGCTACCAGAAGCTAAGAGAAGCCTGAAACAGCATCTTCAGAGGGACTGAGGTCTTGCTGACGCCTTGATATCAGACTTCTGGCCTCCAGACTGTGAGACAATAAATCCCTGTTGTACTAAGCTATGCAGTTGCGGTAGTGTGTTACAGCTAGGAAACTAGGAAACTATTGTTGTTTAGCTTTTGTTTAGTTTCTAAGCCATGTCCAACTCGTTTGCGACCCCATAGACTATAGTCCTCCAGGCTCCTCTGTCCGTAGGATTTCTCAGGCAAGAATACTGGAGTGGGTGCCATTTCCTTCTCTACAGGACCTTCCCGACCCAGGGATTGAACCTGCCTCTCTTTCTTGGCAGGCAGATTCTTCACTGCTGAGTCCCGCCGGGTGACTAATATATCCTCTAATATCCATCCTTATAGCTAAATGGCAGGTAAATTGGGTTTATTTTCTCTCTCTCTCTCTACTTCTTTTTGTAAACTTTTTGAGAAATTTTATAAGCTTAAAAATAATAATACTCATTGTGCTCTACTGCCATTGTAATGGGACTTCCCAGATGGCTCATATGATAAAGAATCCACCTGCAATGCAGGAAACATGGGTTCAGTCTCTGGATCAGGAAGTTTCCCTGGAGACCAGGATGGCAACCCACTAGAGTATTCTTGCCTGGAGAATTCCATGGACAGGGGAGCCTTGTGGGCTACAGTCCATAGGGTAGAAGTATCAACTTCTAGCTGGACAAATGGGCAGCTAGGCTAGAGGTCAACAAACTCTTTCCATAAAGGGCTGGATAAGGACATATCTTAGGCCTTGTGGGACGTGTGTTCACTGTCAGAACTACTAAATTCTACCATTGTGGCAGGAAAGCACCATAGACAATAAGTAAACAAAGAAGCATGGCTGTGTCCCCATGACTCTATTTATAGAAACAGACAGCAGACCAGATCTGGCCCATTAACCATAGCTTGCTGACCTCTGATCATCAAGCAATTAGTGCATGCTGTGAACTGTTTTAGGAGCTGGGGATACAATAGTGAGCAATATAGTCAAAGACTCTGTCTCCTAGAGCTTGGAAAAATCTCCAAGCTGTGTCTTCAGTACTTTGTGCAGTACAGGACTCACAATGTACAATCCAGAAATATTGAACAAGTAAGTGATTGACAGTCCCCTGGCAGGAAGATATGAACCAAGCTGTGGGATTGCTGGGCCAAAGGGAATCTCTGGGTCCCCTGAGATGCCAACTAAAGCCCAACAAAAGAATCTCCACTGACAGTTTGATTCATTAACAAGACAAAAATAAACTTACTTCAACAAGTTCTTATATTCACCAAAAAACATGTACAAGAATGATTTTAGCAACATATTTCCCGAAAACCACACAAATATCCATTAATAGAATTATGGGTAAATGAACTGTAGTATATTCAAACCATGGAGTACTATACAACAAAGGAAGTGAACAAACTACTGTTATGTGAGATGATACAGATGAATCTCAAAAATATCACAAACTCAAACCATCTGTCCCCCATCCTGAACTTGGATACTGAGGACTGAAATTAAACCACTTCACGGTTTATAAAGGGCTTCCCTGATGCCTCCCACAGTAAAGCGTCTGCCTGCAATGCGGGAGACCCGGGTTCAATTCCTGGATCAGGAAGGTCCCCTGGAGAAGGAAATGGCAATCCACTCCAGCACTCTTGCCTGGAAAATCCCATGGACAGAGGAGCCTGGTGGGCTACAGTCCATGGGGTTGCAAAGAGTCAGACACGACTGATCGACTTCACCTTCACAGTTTATTATTCCTCAGTCTTTGTTAGCACGGGCTTCCCTGGTGGCTCAAATGGTAAAGAATCTGCCTGCAATGTGGGAGACCCGGGTTCAATCCCTGAGTTGGGAAGATCCCCTGGAGAACGGAATAGCAACCCTCACCAGTATTCTTGCCTGGAGAATTCCCATGGACAGATGAGCCTAGCTGGCTATAGTCCATGGGATAACAAACTCAGACATGACTGAGCAACTAAGCACACACACACAGTCTTTGTTAGCATAGCTTTACTCTTCCAGGATACTCTTAAAAAAAAATTTTTTTTGTATTTATTTGCTCTCACTAGGTCTTAGTTGCAGCATTCAGGGCATCTAGTTGCGGCCTGTGGGATCTAGACCCCTGACCAGGGATCAAACCCCAGGCCCCCTGCATTGGGAGTACAGAGTCTTGGCCACTGGAGCACAATGGAGGTCCCTATTCCAAGATACTCTTGCCTAGACAAATAACTTTATTCATTATAGGAACTTCCTGAAAGACCCATTATCTCTTCAACAGTGAATGATAGCAATTTCCATCTCAAAGAGTCTTTCAACCTCTCACCTCAAAATCCTTGCCTTGCTCTCCTCATCAATCCTAAAAAGATACCATAATTCTTATTCATCCTAGTCAAGCTTTTCCATCAAAAGACTCACCTTAAACCAGAATTAAAATCTCAAATTCATCTTTTTCCTCCCCCCCTCCAACCAAAGCTCTTTCAAGGTGATGTTCTCCCTGATGGCAGTGAGTAACACGCACAGCTTTGTCTTATGAACAGATTGTTCTGGTAATATTTGGGGAGTCAGCAATCAACAACATAATGTTTAGTGACGAAAACCAGACACACAGGAAAACATGCTTTACAAATCAATTTATATTGAGTTCAAGAACAGGCAAAACTAATCTATGCTGATGGAAATCAGAACTGTAGTTACTCCAGAAGTGCTTATTTCCTGGGAGAGGACATGAGAGAGTTTTCTGGGTGCTGGAAATGTCCTGTATCTTGATGCAGTTGGTGGTTACATGTGTATAAATAAACACATGTAAAACTTTGTTGAGCTGTAATTTTTGCATGTATTTTACTGCATGTAACAAAAATATTTTTAAGGTTCAAAATATAATAAATATTAGGGATTATGGGGAGAGCTGCCTATAGGTTTAAAACTATTGTTTTAGAGGATTTCCCAGGTGGTCCAGTGGTTAAGACTTTGCTTTCCCTTGCAGGAGGTACATGTTCAATCCCTGGTCAGGGAGCTAGGATCCCATATGCCTTGGGGCCAAAATCCAAAATGTGAAACAGAAGCAATATTGTAACAAATCCAATAAAGACTTTAAAAATGGTCAACATTAAAAAAATTTTTTTTTAATATGATAGTTTTATTCCAAGTTTTTAAAGGAATCTCCATACTATTCTCATCAGGTAAAGAATGAGCCTGCTGATTCAGGAGACACAAGAGATGTTGGTTTAATCCCTGGGTTGGGAGAATCCCCAGGAGGAGGAAATGGCAACCCACTCCAGTTTTCTTGCTGGGAAAATCCCATGGACAGAGGAGCCTGACTGGCTACAATCCAAAGGATTGCAAAGTGTTGGACATGACTAAACAACTAAGCACTGTACTGTTCTCCATAGTGGCTATGTCAATTTACATTTCCACCAACAATGGAAGAGGGTACTCTTTTCTCCACACCATCTCCAGCTTTTATTGCTTGTAGGTTTTTTTGACAATGGCCATTCTGTAGGACAGAAACCAACACAATATTGTAAAGCACTTATCTTCCAATTAAAAATAAATAAATTTTTTAAATAAATAAATAAAAATAAAAAAAAATAAAGCTATTGCTTTTAAAGGTTTGCCCTAAACGACACGGAGTCAGGTACTGAGAGAGATCTCAGCCTGGTGACCTCAGTTTTACTCTCAAACCCTTCTAGCATTGTCTCCAGCTGAGACAGGGGAGATCACTGCAATTGACCATAAACCCTGCACACGAATCAGTGATATTTGTACACATGTTACAAAGGGGATTATGGTGAAAATTAGCAAGTGAAACACTTGACACAGAGTCTTCCACTTCCAGGATGCAACTTGTGGATACTGACATCTTGAAACAGCCCCTCTTGGGGACTTAATAGTGTTGTTCCTATAAAAACCTAATATGTGACATATTGTATAAGAGGACTCACCACCTCTTCCTCTATTTTAAAGATTTGGCTACCTCAGTCAAGATTACAACCAGAATCTTGTAGACAAAATTGGGGAAGGGGGTAGCACAGAAGGTTTCTGCTCTCCTTATTTATGAGATTCACCCACGGCATCTCATTTGCAGTAGTCTGTTCCTTCTAATTGGCTGTGAAAAAGCTGTCTATCAAAGACAACTATCTTATAATTTTTAAAAATATTTTGATAAGATAGTCAGATATCAGCGTTTATTTTGTCATCCTATGTCTTTGTTTTATGCAAGTGAGTCCATAAGCTTCACCAGACTGCCAGAAAACATATATATGTATGTGGCAAGTGTGTGTATATGTGTGTGAGAGAGAGAGGAAGAGTGCGAGAGATTGGTTACTCAATTCCAAGAGTTCACATGAAACCCAGCTCCAGAAAGGCCTAGTAGACTTCTGTAATGCAATAATCGAAATAAGTATCTAAATTAACAAAGACTCATACCCACAAAAATATTTCATGTGAAAAGAGAAGGAAGAACCATGTGTACTAGCCTTGGGTAGATGACTCAATTCCTCTACTTGTTAAGACATGTTGGGTCATTTTCACAAACCAGGCTGGGCCAAGTCCTTTAAACCTAGGCTGTTGTTAATCTTCCTCTCATCTCAGAGAAGTGAAGTGAGAAAAACTCAGGCTGTGCTACAAAATGTCCTCTCAAAGTAGAGATTTTCATTACTTTCACTTTTAAAATGAACAAAAAAAGGTATATATTCGATATTTATTAGAAAAATCTCATGTAGTAGCTAGACTAAGTAGATGTTGTGTGCTTACGTTTCCCAAATACAGAGTGGAAATTACGGCTTCCCTGTATTATTTTTAGCCTGTGGTTATTGCTTGTCTCACCTGGCCCATCCCTCTACTTAATTGCAGGCACAATTATTCTCCAGTATTTACCATGGAGTGACTCTTCTGTTCTCCCACAAGAAAAATGGTTTTCTCATACACTTGGGGACTGTCTTTTAAAGACTGTGGACTGCTCCCCAAATTTTAGGACTGAGTCTTTCTTTTCTCTTTTTTGTTTTCTTTCCAAAAGTAATATGTGTTTATGGAAGACATTTCAGTAAGTACAGATAAGCAAAATGAATTAAAACCAACGTCACTGAGAATCTGATCCAAAAAACTTTTTAGTATGTATACATATATGCTATAACTATAAATACGCATAAAATTTTACTGTGCTGACTATGTTTTATCAAACCAGTTCCTTGTTGTCAAACACTAAGGGTCTTGTCAGTTTTCTAGGTATAAACAATACTCCCAAAATTATTCCTGGAAACTGAACATCTTTGATGAGCCTCTTGAATTTCTAAACGCAAAAATATTGGGTTAAAAAGGATGGGCAGACTTTCTAGATTGTCACCTTTCTGAAAAGTTGCACCAAGTCCCATACCCATTCCCACTAGCATTAAGTGTCAGAGAAAACATAATTGAAGAGCTCTCACACACCTACAAAAACCAAATTGTAGTGAAGGTACAGCCTATCAATTTCCTTAGATTTCAGTTTAAGAGGTTTCCTTGATGCAAGTGTTGGCTTGTAAATTTGGTAACCACAGTGAAATGATCCTCAGAGAAAACTATCTAACCTTGAATCCATATGTGCTATTCAGGTGACTCAGTTTCTACAGAAATTTTTGTTTTCATGTTGCCAGGTGATAATAAGCTGTTTCAGTATAGTTCCTGGGGGATTTCCCAGCCAAACTGAGGGGTTTAGAATATGACAGATGCAGAATATGAGCTATGAATAGAAATAAACTAGGGTAGAAGGGAATCTGTGTAAGCTATTTCCTCCGGACAATTTCTGTTAAAGGATCTACAAACTAGGAGAAACTTTGAGCCACTCAGATTTGGGCTCTGAGGGGGATGACTTAAGGGTCACATTTGTTGTTCAGTTGCCAAGTAGTATCTGACTCTTCGAGACCCCACGGATGGCAGCATGCCAGGATTCCGTCCCTTACCATCTCCCAGAGTTTGCCCCAAGTTCATGTCTGTTGAACTGTAATGCCATCCAACCATCACATCCTCTGCTTCCCTCTTCTCCTCTACCTTCAGTCTTTCCCAGCATCAGAGTATTTTCCAATGAGTTTCATTTTCCAATGAGACCCTTTTCCAAAGGGTCACAGGAGCCTGCCAAAGCCCCCTCTGGTGGGGAAAGAGTCTGAGTTCCAGAGATAAGACTCCAGCATCTGGGCAGGGACAGCAGAGAAAGAGGAGAGGGCAAAGGAAACTAGTGGGTTTTCATGTTAGACTGGCCTGGATTTAAGCATGGTTTCTTCACTTGCAAAATGTGACATGGGGCAGACTAGTCAACCTCTCTGACCTTCGACTCTATAAACGGGAGACATGCACCACCTCAGAGACATGCACCACCTCTCTGTTAAGAGATTTCAGGGAAACAATACGTGTAGAAACTAAGCAGAGTAATGAATATGTTGAAGGAACTCAGTTGAGTTGCTATTATTACTGTCATGATTAATAAGCGTTATTGCCGTTTCCTTTGAGGATAGATTTAGGGGGGAAAAGTGCTTAATCAGTGGGTCTTTATGCCTCTTTTTTGGATCCTCTGTTGTAGGGGTTCTTTTTTTAGGTCTTTGTTTATCTCTTTCAGTTGGAGTCTAACTGCTTTATAAATCTATTTGGCACACGGTAGTGTGTATATGTCGATGCTCCTTTCTCCATCTCTCCTACTCTCTCCTCCCCCCGTGTCCACACGTTCACTCTCTGCGTCTGTATCTCTACTCCTGTCTTACAAATAGGATCATCTTACCATTTCTTAAGATTCCATATACATATGTTAATATATGATATTTGTTTTTCTCTTTCTGTTGCAGGAGTTCTTATGCGTGTGCATGCTAAGTCGCTTCAATCGTGTCCAACTCTTTGCGACCCTATGCACTGTAACCTGTCAGTTTCCTCTGTCCAAGGGATTCTCCAGGCAAG
Organism: Capra hircus; assembly: GCF_001704415.2. Taxonomy (NCBI): domain Eukaryota; kingdom Metazoa; phylum Chordata; class Mammalia; order Artiodactyla; family Bovidae; genus Capra; species Capra hircus. Next base: position 118,390,729 of record NC_030808.1, on the reverse strand, counting down.
AATACTGCAGTGGGTTGCCATGCTCTCCTCCAGGGGAATCTTCCCAACCCAGTGATCTAACCTGTATCTCTTATGTCTCCTGCATGGGCAAGTGGGTTCTTTACTGCTAGCGCCACCTGGGTAACCTAGTGCCTAAGGACTCCTAAGAGGACCATGGATTGCTATCTATGGTGAAAGAAGTTGTTAAACTTGGATGGAAACAAATTTTATCATTGTTTTTATTAACCTCTAATGAAAATTTAGTATTAATATATCCTTTGTTGTGACTGCATGGAAGAAGTCACAGCAGAATCAGGATACTGATTGTACTTTGAACAACACAAAATTACACATCATTTTGTATCACATAGAAATTGTTGGATATATCTCAAAATATCATTTCAATTGGAATTGTATTTCAAAAGTACAGTAGTTTGGGGACTTGCCTGGTAGTCCAGTGGCTAAGACTCCATGCTCCCAATGCAGGTGACCCAGGTTTGCTCCCTGGTCAGGGAACTAGATCCCACATGTTTCACCTAAGGGTTTATATGTCACAACTAAAAATCCTACACACCAGGGCTAAAGATCCTACATGCTGAAATGAAGACCCCATGCAGCCAAATAAATTAATAAAGAAGTACAGTAGTTCTTAGACACCCCCCTTTAGCCCACTGCTACATCACTCTTGATCACTGTTTTCCTGTCTACAGGTGCTGGTGTGATGGAGCTGCCTTGCAAGACAACTATCTTATGATTTTAAAAAATGTTTTGTTAAAATAGTCAGTATCTGGGTTTACTTTCTTATCCTATGTCTTTGTTTTTTGCATTTTAAACAGTATTCTTCAAAAGAGTCCATAACCTTCAGCAGACTGCCTGAAAGACCAAGGTACAAGAAAGATTAGAAGGAGACCTTGGTCTCAGGAGGAGCTCTGCTGTCTAACAGCCAGTGAGGCTTCTTTATTAACTAACTAGTTTGTCTGTTGCCTAGGCCAGTAAACACCAAATGCAGACAGTTTCTGTATATAATTCCCAGTAGGGCAGGGGACTCTTGTCACTTGAAAGAACCTAACAATATAACAGATGCGAGATGTAAAGCGAGAAAACATCTGTTACCTCCAGAGGAGCCTGCTGTCTGGAGCACCCAAGGCAAAGGAAAGTTGCATGATGAGGTAGATGGCCCAAATGCATGGATAGCAGAGGAAGATAGAAAAGGAGAAAGAGGCTGAAGAAGAGAAAGTGATCAAGAAACCAGAAGACACAAAGCCCCTAGCAATGGAGGCCATACAATCTGCAGACTGAAAACAAAAAAAAAAAACCAGGAAGAAAAAAAGAGGAACATGAAACAAAGGACGATGAAACCAAACAACAAAATGGTAGTGAATACTTTATTTGCTGTACTGAAACAAGTAAATTTGGGGGTATTTCCTCATGGTCCTCCCACCCCTCCTTCCCTATATTCCCATGATGATCAACTGCTTTATTCCATTTCCCATCTTTCTTCTTGTCCAGGCCTTTCTCTTTTTACATCCACGATCCTCAGTCTTGTCTTTGAAGGCCAAAAAGTTTTCCACATGTCATAAAAATCCAGGATTTGGTCGTCCTTGTAATAACTCACTGCTTTGCCTATTTTGACTCATTCATTTAGATTCAAGTATTCTCAATCTGCCCCTCAACCCCCAACCTGGGGAATTACATGTCTGTTTCATAACATGAGTCAGTTCAAAAGGCCCCTTGTTAGAGCTTTGTATACAAATGGGAAACACCATATAAACAGTGAAAAAATATATCTTTTCAGGTTGTTGGATTTTCTCCTTAATGGTCTTTAAAAAAGCAACTAGAAATCTTTCATTTAATAAACACATGCACATATAAATATATAGAATAGCAACTGGAATGTGATATTTATCATTGTAATGTTTCTCAAAAACATGATTTCAGCCAGAGTTTATCTCAAGTAGGCTGGACACTGTCAGTCTGTTAAATTAACTCCAGAGTGTGGTTTATTTTCTTACTCTTAAAAAAAAAACAGAATTTCTCTGCTAAGTTCAAACACCAGTGTCTAGAGAAGATGCCAGTCTTTATACACACTTATAAAAGTAGAACACGTAGTGTATGATACACTAGTATAAAGTTTTACAAATTAATACAAGTAAAATATATAAATTACAGTGACACAGAGGAAGATTTTGGGTTTGTCTTGGGGTAGTTCTTCTAGCAGTCATATTGCTGTAAAGAAAATGAAATAAGTATCAGGTTCTGATCAGGCTAAACAAACAGTGATGACATTTCGGTGCTTTAAATCTGTTTTAAGCAAACATAAAGCAGACCAATCTCAGCTTCAGCAGGGGTTGGGCCAACAACAATGAGAGCTTAGACAATGCTCATAAAATGTTTCCTAAACAAACCGGACCATTGTCCTTCCCAAGTAAAAGCTGAAGAAAGAGGCCGTGGAAAGTGCAGCTTACAAGGCCTGGCTGGCTTTTATATGTTCCGGTGGGTTTTTAACCTCAAGGATTTAAGAGATAATGTCATGGGAGTTTTACATTGGTGCCAACTCAATGTGGGCAACTTTTGAATTAAATGCTACATACAGAGTTGACCAATCTATACTAAAAATCTTGCTCTTTGAAACTGTCTTTTGTCTTGCAAACAAACATAACAGATCTGACCTGCAGTGTCTGGGAAGAAACCACCCCTATAGTAACTGGGAAACCCAGTAGAACTCTTGGCTCCCTTAACCTGGAAGAGTGTCATTCTGCCAAACCACTATAGCAATTTTAGTCATTGACACATTATATTGTTGTTTAATCACTAAGTCTTGTTTGACTCCAGCCAGGCTCCTCTGTCCATGGAATTCTCCAGGCAAGAAAAACAGAGTGGGTTACCATTTCCTTCTCCAGGATATCTTCCTGAGCCAGGGATCCTGCTTTGGCAGGTGAATACCTGTCTCCAAAATGCACCAGTGCTGAAGTACAATGGGGTCTCACCCAGTTTATACTCTTGCCTTGTAGGAAACTCAAGGCTAAAGATAGGTTATATTATAGTAATCCCAAGAGCCTTCTTTGCCTCTGCCCAACCGTATTGCCTGGAAACAATTCCATATTGAAAGTTTTCCACTCTGCTGTTTTCTCGGAAATTTGGCAGGCTCCCAAAGCAATTATTAATCTTGCTGTATTTGCCTGATAAGGACATCTAGATTTTTATTTTAGCTTCCCCTCAAAATTATAGAAAGTTTCCATCTATTTAGAGCAAAACTTTTCATGATAGCCATGGGGTTTTCATTTTTCATTAGGCTTAGGCTTTGTCTTACTTTCAAATAAAGTTAGGAAACCTTGAACCAGAGAAGTAAATGGTTAGGAAAATACAAATTAAGTAAGTTTCAGTTTTCCTAATCCTGCTTTACAGAACAAGACATAAAACAACCCTCCCTTTCCCCCAAATCTGACCAAAGCTGGACTTCTATCAGTTCAGTAATATATGTTTTTTTACAAAAATATAAAAACAAGAACTTTCCCCACTACTAACAAATGCATATTTCTTTTCCAAATCACATCCCCAGGAAACAAGCGCTTCCTGGTTTTCTTTCACAGTGAAAGGTTTTTAATAAGCTGTTATTCAAAGGCTACTAGTGATTCTCTATGCTTAGCTATTTGGGTATTTTTGTGACTCCTTATTAGGAAGGAACTGTAGAAACCCAACAGAACGGCAAGTCCTGCATACAGGTTAAGAGCAGGAGCCGTGGCATTTGAAGCCTGTTGCTTCCTGACTAGGTAATCTTAGAATCTTTGCTTAATCTCTGCATCATAGGCTCTTCTGGAACAGGGGTTTAACAGGATGCCTAGGGCAATGGGTGATAGCAGTTACTTGTGTATACTAGTTGGGAATGTTAGAGCAGGCAGAGAGAGAACATTTCTTTTGTGTCTCTGCAGTCTGAGCAGGGGTAGCGAAAGGGGTAGTGGGTTAGATCCCTGAAGAAGCACCTTGTCTATGGGTGATATTGTCTTATTTACACAGAGCCAACTACAAAGAACCAAGATAACTCAGTAACTGTGACTCTCAAGGAAGCTTACCATTGAGAGCAAAACCCAATGAAGGAAGGGATAGTTAGGGAGTTTGGGGTCAATACATACATACTGTTATGTTTAAAATGGATATCCAACAAGGTCCTACTATATAGCACAAGGAACTCTGCTCAGTGTTATATGGCAAACTAGGCGGGAAGGGAGTCTGGGGGAGAAGAGATACATGTATATATATGACTAAGTCCCTTTGCTGTCAACCTGAAACCATCACAACACTGTTAATTGGCTCTACCCCAGTATAAAGTAAACAGTTAAAAAGAAAACCCACTGCTGTAAATGCTTTTCCACAAAAATGGAATAAACACTAGTAGGTTGAGCAGGGTTCAATTTTTATCTTCTTGTCTCTAGGATGAAAACAATGGTGCATTGTTACACAGATTCTTACCTGTTGGCGAGAGGAACAATAACCACAGACACCTCCAAGCATTCCGTTTATTACTTGAATGAGACACAAGATGAATTCAATCCCACCAAGTGCCAAGAGGATCGAAAACAGAGAGACATTCCATTCCACTATATGCTTGGGTTCGACGCATTGGGACCATGTGGAGCTATCCAGGAGGTAACTGTGGATAAAAAGAGAAACTTCTGACACACAGCCACACCAATGGGATGTCTCATAAACATACTTCTGGGCCATGTTTTTTCATTTAGAAAAAAAAAACATTAATTCAATGCCTTATATCAGATGCTTCCAATCCAAGTCTTTCTGCAGAATAAGGAATTTAGCCCAGATCTTGTTGCAATAATTAATAGAAAATTCAGCAAAGACTGTTGAGCACTCAGTGTGAGTTAGACATCTAGACAAGTCTAGGGATAGAATAGACTGAACTCTGTCCTGGAAAAGCATTTCTTAAGAGAAGGAATGATAGGCAATCTGAAAGCAACCGATATCTTGATCAGGTAAACTAAGTGTCAAAGGGTCACAGAGGAAGGACACGTAACTTGGGCAAAGGAGAAGAGTTGCTTATGTATCTAGTCCACAAGTCTGAGCTCCATGAAGGCAGGAACTAGAGCTGTTCATCACTGTCTATTCAGTCCCTAGACCAGCATCTGGTCCATAGTAAGTATTCAACACAATGGAAGAAGGAATTGAATGACAAATAGCAATCTGAAGTCATTCTGTGAAATGTTAGCTAACCGTCTGCTATTGTTTAGTTGCTAAGTCATGTCCAACTCTTTTTCAACCCCATAGACTATAGCCTGCCAAGCTCCTCTGTCTGTGGGATTCTCCAGGCAAGAATACTGGAGTGGGTTGCCATTTTCTTCTCCAGGGGATTGAGCCCATATCTCCTGCATTGTAGGCAGATTCTTTACCACTCAGCCACCAGGGAAGCCTCAGCAAACCATACTGGAGTCATTATCTGAATATACATAACCTTAATAAAATAGGATTCAATCATATGGGAAATTCTAGGATTAACTTAATCCCATTCAGAGATCTGGAGTAATTCTTTCCTTGTAATGTCTTCCTACCACAACAGAACAAAGGGACTGGGGATTAGAGCCCTCATTTTGGAATGGTCAATGGAGCCAGTCAGAAATTCGATTTGATTGATGGAATTATGATTGATTATGAAAAAATTCTGTTCTTCTGACCCTGTATTTAACAAAAATCCATAATTTCAGGACACAATGGAAAACAGTTCTTTGGCTCTACTTGGCTATTAAGCAACTAACCACTGGCTTGTTATTTCCCATGCTGAAATCTCTGAAGAAGTAGAAATGTGGAATGACATAGAAACTGGAAGTTTCTTGCAGAAGTTGATTGGATCCATGAGAGGGGAGATAGAATAATCAGCTATAAACTTTCCTCTAACTTTATAGCTGATGAATCACCTCTCCTTGGATGAATCATAATGTTTTTTTAGAGGTGGGTTTGTGTGGTAGATCACATGTTTTTGAATACAGGAGTAACCAGTTTCTACTGGTACATTCAGTATATTCAGAACAAAGCATGAAAAGTATGATCCGAGAAATCATGATCAATAACAATTTTAAACACCAAAATTTCAAATTCCAGTGAGCACTGTTTTCATTCAGAAGCTATCATTGGGCTGTACCCATTGCAAGCTGTAATAAGATGGCAGTGCTCATTCTGTCAGCTTTTGTGACAAATATTTTACATATAGTAACTTATCCTGACAACTGTCATTGGTTTTATTTTACAGATAAAATAACTGAGATGCAGAGAGCTCAATTCACCTTTTTCTAGTTACTGAGACAGTAAATTCAGAGCTGGAATTGAACTCTGTTGCTGCTGCTGCTGCTAAGTCGCTTCAGTCGAGTCCGACTCTGTGCGACCCCATAGATGGCAGCTCCCCATGCTCTGCCATCCCTGGGATTCTCCAGGCAAGAACACTGGAGTGGGCTGCCATTTCCTTCTCCAATGCATGAAAGTGAAAAGTGAAAGTGAAGTCGCTCAGTCGTGTCCAACTCTTTGAGACCCCATGGACTGCAGCCCACCAGGCTCCTCTGTCCATGGGATTTTCCAGGCAAGAGTACTGGAGTGGGTTGCCATTGGAATTGAACTTAGGATCGATCCAATTCCATATTCATGATCTTAAGATATCACTTCATGCCACAAAATTCATGAGAGACAAACATTTCTGAAAGTATATGAGCAATTCAAATTCATGATTCATATTATTTTCACTCATGAATCCCATGACTAAAGCTTTCAAAATTCAGTATGTCATTCATTTATCATTATGTACATCAGATTCTATCAGCTATTTCTGTCCTTTTCTCAATAATAGACAAGTAATACAGTATCAGCATAAAACAGTGGAGCCATTTGGATTTTCCCAATGTTAAAGTCATGAATAAGAGCTGTCTTATACAGCCTGACCACTTTGAATAAAGGGTGTATTATACATAATTGCTATGTTATATGTGAGTGTGTGTGTGTTGGTAGTGTGATTGACCCTGGGCTGTGGTTAAATCCATATGGCTTTCACTGGTGCTTTATAAGGATTCCATAAGATTTTCTTCTAAATAGTAGAATCAGACAATTGCTCTGGTATAGTATACACACGATACAAACACAGGCTCTATAGCTAGGCTGCCTGGGTTCAAATCCTGACTGTCACATCTTAGCAATGTGACTTTAGATAAGTTACTTGATCTCCCTGGGCCTCCATACCCTCATCTGTAAAAGAGGAGCAATAGTGGAAGTCCCTTCACATGTCATCAAGAGGACTGAGCCAGTGAATCCATTAAAAAGCTTCTCTGGGTCAGAGAATGGGAATCCATCCTCTGATACCCATTGCCTGAATTGTCCCCCAGTCAGTGAGAATAAACCTGGCAAGAGGATGGATGAATGAATGGTTGATGCCTTTTTAATCTGGTGGGTTTACTACTACACACGCGTGGTGGATAAGAATGTGCAGCCTTATTGGGTACAATCACTTACTCTCCCTCTGTGCTGGCAAAGGTATAGTTCCACTGGCCACTGGCATCCATGCATCTTGGTCCTTCCTCTAAGGCCAGTGCAGCCACAATGACACAGTAGCCAGAGCCTCCAATTCCAATGAGTGCAGCCAGTATAGAAGACAGCATCTAGGGAAGGGAGGACCACCAGAAGTGAGGCACAGAACATCGCAGCTACCCCTCAGGGACCATTTCCCCACCAGAGCGGGAGGACCTACCGCACATCTTTTGCCACAGTTTTCATGGCCACAGCACCCGCAGCAGTCTTCCTGTTCCAGCCCAATGAAGGTGAATGCTGGCAGGAACATCTGGTTAGAAAGCATGCAAATCGAAATCATTGACTTTCCCCGGGTCCATAAGGGTCAGTCAATCTAAGCATCTTTTGGTAAAACATTTTTCTTTCTGATATTGCTGAACGTCTTTGGCTTAGGCTGAGCAAATATCTCAGAGAACATAAACTCTGAGAAGAGAAAAACCTTTAAAGTGTAATATCTGATTATTTTTATGTAGTCTGTCACGTTAGGTAGGGTCAGGATATAGCATGGGAGGGGTAAAATAATAACCCATAAATGTGTTAATTCCATAAGAGTTCATAACTTAGTTCCAGATGCAAACTGTTTTGAAAATATTAAACCCTATCTTTAAATCTGTTGGTTGGTTGGTTTGTTTACCCTTGTAAAGCATGGAGGAGAACAACAAAACTTTAAGAGAATAACTAAAAAAAAATTTTATAAACAAGAGAGAAGAAAACTCAGTAGAGTAAAGGTGCACTGCTTCACTGAAGACACCATTGCATGGTTGTAATGTCACAATAAAGCTCTTAAAATGAGCTTGAAACCCTTTGAGTTCAAGATCAAAAGAAGTTTAAACAAGCAAGGTATTGTATTAAAGACAAATGATTATGAAATTAACTATACCTCAGTGAAACAAAACAAGACAAAAACTGACTTGAGAACTAGTGGGAGAAAAAAAAAAGTGATTATGTTAGCATGATAGTAATGCTTAAATTCAAAGCAGATTTGCCATACCAGAGTTAGTGTATTAAGTTTAAATATCCTTTACTGGACTAAGAAAAATATTCTGTATGGTATTAGCAGTTCCATAAAACTTCTCTTCAAAATTCTCAATCCCAGCATTTCAAAGTGGCAAACCCAAGTTTGCCCGCATTCTTTCCAGGCTATGGTCGAAGCTAATACTTTCAGCACCCAGGCTGGCAGGCAAATTCCTCTCACTTCACTTAAAAACAAACTTTGGAAAAAACAACACATTCCACTATTAGCTTCAGACCATGATTTGCTGCTAACTGAAGGATTTTCCCTAAACGCCACACCCCAGGCTTACATAAAGGAGAAAATATATAGTCCTTTCTAAATAGCAGCACTCTCACAATTCATTATTTTTCCCTGTCACAGATGCTTGAGAACAAACAGCAAAGTATTTTTTTCCAAAACTCTGTTGATTTAGACAGAGAACTATCGGACTCCTCCCCGTTTCCCAGAGCGGATGTGAAATGAGTACTGGCTGCAGGGCTAGAAACTCTAGAGGTTCTCAAATCTGATTGAAAAGCTAGCCTCTGTTTCCAGCTGTAAAGTAAGAGAATTTAGCAAAAAGGCAGTTGAAATGGGGATTTTGTAAACCAACCTCTAGTAAAATGAATACCCTATACTGATCTCAACGTTCCTTGATAAGTTTTCAAAATAAGAATGAACAAAAATCCTGGATTTGGAAACATGCTTTATAGAAAACTTTCCATGAAAACATCTCATCTAACAGGAAAGAAATTTTTTTCAAGGCTGTAATGATTTCTGAACGACTTACCAGCAAGCCCCCTCCCAGGATACCGGAGAAGAACCACACGAAGCGGCTGAGATGGTTATCAGAAGCATACTTGGTTTCCCCATTAGGAAAGTAAAGCAAAATATTAGCGACAATGCAGAGGATGGCGAGCCACACCAGCGAATGTCCGATGCATCGCGCGCATCTTCCGTAGCACATGGTGGTGGAGTTTATGTCCGCCCTCCCTTTACTCCGCGGCTGGGCTCGGTGATGGCCTTGATCAGATGAGAGCGTGCCCCGTCTGCGGGAGAAAGCAGAAACAGTTCTCAGCCCATTCCTGCAACCTCTTAAATACTCTGAGTTCTTAGTCACCACCGGTGGATGAGGTACTTGGTTTTCATTGGTCCTGATTGCAGGCTCCAGTTGCGGGGGGGTGGGGGGGGGAGCCGGAGGGTTGGTAGGGAGAGAATGTCCCGCCCTCCAAATGAAATCCTTGGGACAAAGGAAACCAGGGGCAGGACCTGAGAAACAGCCTCTGTTATAGGCGAGAGAGAAGATGATTAATCCTCCACAAGGAATTCACTGTGTAACTCCTTCACAGGATTAAAAAAAAAGAAAATCCACAGGAAAGTCTAATTCAACTTTCCAGTAAATGCCAAGCGACCGCCGTGTGACAGCCCTGGTGGAGGCTGCAAGTCTGCTCCACGCAGCTCTCTGGACGGCTTCCAGGCTGAGGCCTCTGTGTTCACTTCCACCTCTGTGCTGATTTAATCTGAGACCTGAAGCAGTCTCTGGAGTTGTAAGCTCCTGTCCCTGTCTGTTAAAGGGTGTAGGAGCCATCACTCACAGATTTAAGGAGGCTGTTGGGAAAATGACAGGGTTGCCTTCTTTCCTCTGCCTCTGGTGTGCTCAGCAGGACACACCTACTGTTCAGCCTTCCCAGACATCTGCCTCCAAAACAAATCTGGCACCAACACAAAGGTGGCATTAGTCAATACAAAGGGAATTTAGCAAAAAGATAGTTGAAATGGGGATTTTGTGAACCAACCTCTAGTAAAATGAATGCCCTATACCGATCTTAACGTTCCTTGATAAGTTTTCAAAATAAGAATGAACAAAAATCCTGGATTTGGAAACATGCTTTATAGAAAACTTTCCATGAAAACATCTCATCTAACAGGAAAGAAATTTTTCTTTTTCAAGGCTGTAATGATTTCTGAACGACTTACCAGCAAGCCCCCTCCCAGGATACCAGAGAAGAACCACACAAAGCGGCTGAGATGGTTATCAGAAGCATACTTGGTTTCCCCATTAGGAAAGTAAAGCAAAATATTAGCGACAATGCAGAGGATGGCGAGCCACACCAGCGAATGTCCGATGCATCGCGCGCATCTTTTTATTCCCGAGTATTGCTGTCGGGCAGAGCAATGCCAGCATGGGCCAAGAGAGACCTAAAGCCTGGGAAAAGAATAAAAAAGAAGAAAGAAAGAAAAACAAAGGAACAGAAGATAAAAGGACTTGGCAAGCGGAGTGGGGAAGCAAGATTGAGAGAGTCTGGGTTTACTGAGAGAAACATACCCAGTTGAAGAGGGCACAGGACAAGCAGTGGTCTGCCAACAAGATGAGTTTTTGCAGGCCTGAAAGCATGTTAGATGAACTTTCTGGTCTGATTATCTTACAGAAGGAGGGATAGGATTCTGAATAAGTCTAGCCCTTGAATAGCAGGTGGCACTGGCCAGGTGGGTAAGGGGAGGACTGATTGATTGGCTAAGTGGAGCCAGGACTGCAGGGACTCCATCACCAGGACAAAATAATGAATACAAAATAGAGGCCAAAGGCCAAGATGAGGCATTGTTAGTTCAAAAGAGGAAAGTGAGGAACTTCCCTGGGGGTCCAGTGGCTAAGACTCCATGTTCCCAATGTAGGGGGCCTGGGTTCGATCCCTGGTCAGGGAACTGGATCCCACATGCTGCAACCAAAGATCCTTTGTGTTGCAGCTAAGACCTGGTACAGCCAACTAAATTTTTTTTTAAATTTTATTTATTTTAATTGGATTCTAATTACTTTACAATATTGTAATGGTTTTTGCCATACATTGACATGAATTAGCCACGGGTTTACATGTGTTCCCCATCCTTAATCCCCCTCCCACCTCCCTCCCCATCCCATCCCTATGGGCCATCCCAGTGCACCAGCCTTAGCACCCTGTCTCATGCATTGAACCTGGACTGGTGATCTGTTTCACATATGATATTATACATGTTTCAATGCTATTCTCTCAGATCATCCCACCCTCTCCTTCTCCCACAGAATCCAAAAGACTGTTCTATACATCTGTGTCTCTTTTGCTGTCTCGCATACAGGGTTATCATTACCATCTTTCTAAATTCCATATATATATGCATTAGTATACTGTATTCTTTCTGGCTTACTTCACTCTGTATAATAGGCTCCAGTTTCATCCACCTCATTAGAACTGATTCAAATGTATTCTTTTTAATGGCTGAGTAATATTCCATTGTGTATATGTACCACAGCTTTCTTATCCATTCATCTGCTGATGGACATCTAGGTTGCTTCCATGTCCTGGCTATTATAAACAGTGCTACGATGAACATTGGGGTACACTGTCTCTTTCAACTGTGGTTTCCTCAGTGTGTATGCCCAGCAGTGGGATTGCTGGGTCATATGGTAGTTCTATTTCCAGTTTTTTAAGGAATCTCCACACTGTTCTCCATAGTGGCTGTACTAGTTTGCATTCCCACCAACAGAGTAAGAGGGTTCCCTTTTCTCCACACCCTCTCCAGCATTTATTGCTTGTAGATTTTTGGGTAGCAGCCATTCTGACCAGTGTGAGATGGTACCTTATTGTGATTTTGATTTGCGTTTCTCTGATAATGAGTGATGTTGAGCATCTTTTCATGTGTTTGTTAGCCATCTGTATGTCTTCTTTGGAGAAATGTCTCTTTAGTTCTTTGGCCCATTTTTTGATTGGGTTGTTTATTTTTCTGGAACTGAGCTGCAGGAGTTGCTTGTATATTTTTGAGATTAATTCTTTGTCAGTTGCTTCATTTGCTATTATTTTCTCCCATTCTGAAGGCTGTCTTTTCAGTTTGCTTATAGTTTCCTTCATTGTGCAAAAGCCTTTAGGTTTAATTAGGTCCCACTTGTTTATTTTTGCTTTTATTCCATGACTCTGGGAGGTGGGTCATAGAGGATCCTGCTGTGATTTACGTCGGAGAGTGTTTTGCCTATGTTCTCCTCTAGGAGTTTTATAGTTTCTGGTCTTACATTTAGATCTTTAATCCATTTTGAGTTTCTTTTTGTGTGCAGTGTTAGAAAGTGATCTAGTTTCATTCTTTTATAAATGGTTGACCAGTTTTCCCAGCACCACTTATTAAAGAGATTGTTTATTCTCTATTGTATATTCTTACCTCCTTTGTCAAAGATAAGGTGTCCATAGGTGGGTGGATTTATCTCTGGGCCTTCTATTTTGTTCCATTGATCTATATTTCTGTCTTTGTGCCAGTACCATACTGTCTTGATGACTGTGGCTTTGTAGTAGAGCCTGAAGTCAGGCAAGTTGATAATTTTTTTTAAATAAAAAAGAGGAAGGTGAACCCAGCTGATGAATCTAGAAGCTCAGGCTGAGGCCAGGGTTTAAAGGATTTGGACCAGATCTAGAGGGCAGAACACACGTCAAAACTGAAGAGCCAGCTGGTGTTAATGACATGGGATCCAGACTGGGAGAAGGATCCAAGAGGAAGCATGTCCTGAGCATACTAGAAAGGGTGAATATTCAGACTGGCCTAAGAAATAGATGAATGGAAAACTGAGTTGAGTGCAGACAGGGAAGCCCAGAATCACCCACTTGCTCAGGGATAGGAAGGCAGGTCTTTATAAGATGATCACAGGACTTCCCTGTGGTCCAGGGCTAGAGAATCCACTTCCAATGCAGGTAGATGCAGGTTTGAGCTCCGGTAGGGTAACTATGATCCCATATGCTGTAGAGCAATGAAGCCTACAAGATGGCTAGAGAAGCCTGCATGCCACAACAAAAACCCAGCACAGCCAAATTAAACTAAATAAATGAACAAAGCAGAAGGAGCATTAAAAATAAAAAAAAGAAGAACATCTCTCCATCACCACCATCTATCCAACAACCAGGCATGGATGCCCTCTGTCCAGGCATGGATGCCCTCTGTCCAGGCATGGATGCCCTCTGTCATGGGTTTAGGTCCTGCTGGGGGTGGATTCCACAGGGGTCAGAATGTGGAGCGGTGGTGCAGGTGAGCGACTGGGTCCTTTGCTGAGGCATCACCGTTCTAACTCTACACTCTGCAGATCTATCCCACCTGTGGCCACAAAGGAGGTGAGCAATCCTTTGATGACTTTGCCTCCATGTGCTTAGATCCCCATCCTCCTTCTCCCTCCATCCTTATAGTCAGCAGAGCAAAGAGAGGAGAGCAGGGGGCTTGGAAAGAGAAAATCTGGGGTGACAGCCCAACTCTGCTCTCTGCCAACTTTGAGGATCAGTTGAGTCGCTTATATTCCTGGGACTCTGTGTTTCCTGCTCTCTAAGATAAAGGGCAGAACTCAATTGGTGGTTCTTAAGTTTTGAGTCTTGTAATGATAAGGACTCTCCCCAGAAAAAGAAATATACATTTATGTAAACACACACATTTTTCACAAAGAGTCTGAAAGAGTCAGACATGACTGAGCGACTAACACACACACATTTTTCACTCCATTCCTGGGGATTCATGGACTCCCTGAAGCTCATTTGTGGATCCTGTCCCACGTTTCTCAAGATGTGGCCCGTCCAGAGATCACCTGCTTGGCAGACACATATTCTGGTCCCTCGCTGGACATACTGAACAGCAATTTGTCAGTGTAAGGGTCAAAGGACTGATGCTGAAGTAGAAGTTCTAATTCTTTGGCCACCTGGTACAAAGAGCCAACTCATTGAAAAAGACCCTGATGCTGGGAAACAATGAGAACAGGAGGAGAAGGGGGCGACAGAGGATGAGATGGTTGGATGGCATCACTGACTCAACAGACATGAGTCTGAGTGAACTCCGGGAGATGGTGAAAGACAGGGAAGCCTGACATGCTGCAATCCATGGGGTTCAAAGAGTCCACACACAACTTAGCAACTGAACAACAAGGGTTGGGGCCAGTCATCTGCATGTTTCACAAACATTTCAAGTGGACCTTATATTCACTCCATAAGATTTTGGAATCACTGGTCCGGTCCATAGCCCAGGTTAAGTATTATTTGTATTAGATGTTAACCTGTGTTGAGAAGAACCCATGAAGGAGAGCATGGCAACCCGCACCAGTATTTTTGCCTGGAGAATTCCATGCACAGAGGAGCCTGGTGGGCTACAATCCATGGGGTTGCAGAGAGTCAGACATGACTGAACAACAATACTTTTTTTCTTAAGGCCACTGTCACCTCCCATGGCATCTCTGCTCTATCAGACAGTGCCTTTATGAATTGTGGGGACATGTCACAATTCATTATAGGCACTTCCAGGCTCAAGCTGACAAAGTTATCTTGTAATATGGAGTCTCTTGCTCTTGAGCACCCTCTGTTTCTATCCCTCTGTGGGCAACCTAAAGCAGGGTCTTTTCTGGTTTGTATTTGTGGCTTAAGACCAGATATGGTTTTCTAGACAATTCCTTCAACCACTTGGCTCTGGTCCTAGCCAGACACTGCCCAAAAGTTGACACTGGCCTTCCTCCTGGCTGTGAACTCTCAGCTTCCTGTGCAGAACTGCTATCATCATGGGTTTCTTTCAACTCTCCAACCCCCATCCATAGCTCTCCCACCAGCACTGCCTTCCTGTCTTCCTAGTTCTGAGCCTCATCTTCTTTTGGAGCTTCAGGCTGTAGGATTCTGCTCACACATCACCTCAGAGGCCAGATGTGTGCATATATCACATACCCCCGTTCTGTTGTCATCCTTGAAATTATTCTGTGTATTCACTTGTTTCTTTTTCCGTTTCTTCCCCTCTCTTCCCCTCTGACTGTGAAACCCTTTCTGCTTTGTCCACTTTTGCTTCCCCAGTGCCTGGTGCACAGTAGGTGCTCCACACATTTTTACTGGAAATTGAGTGAATAAAGTAATGAACCAATGACCTCTCAAGCCTGTTCTTAGTGGGCTGGTGCTCCAGTCCCTCCACCCTCACGTCTGTTTTGCCTCCCTTTGAGCACACAGTCTCACTCCAGAGTTTTAGAGTCCACAGTACTGCTCCTTGATCCTGTCACTGCCAGGCTATTTGATTTGGGGTGAGTTATCAACAATTCTGTACCTCATTTTCTGTCATTCATTCGTTCACCAGTGTTTATTGAGCTACTAATATGTCTTCTAAGTGCTGGGGATGCGGCAATAAATAAAGCTTCCTGCTCTTAAGGAGAGTGCAGTCTATCAGAAGGAGAGAGACAAATTTTTAAAATAGTGCTTAAAAATATATATTGTGTACTGGTGATGAGTGCAGAAAAGGGGAATGACTGGGTGAGGAAGAGGGCCTCTGAGACAGGATAATAACAGAACCTACATCACAGAGTTGCCATGTATGAAGTGAGTCAATGTGTCTAAGGCAGGAAGCACCTGGCATTTAACAATCACTCCACAAATGTTACTTATTACTTATTATTCTCACCAACCAATGCACTCTCCTGGGCAGGATGTCTCTACTCCATTTATGATTCATTATATCTCCGTCTCTGGGATTCCCTCACTCCCATATATGCTAGATCCCTTTATTATTTTTTGTGACTAATTTTAAATACTAGAGTTCCCACAGTTATTAAAAGCTCACTTTTATCTCCCTCATTCACTCAGGAATCAATCTCATCCCATGAATACCTTTGAAAAGAGTGGGTTTTTTACCTCGCTACAAGGACTGCCGGTCTCCGAACACTGGAACTGGTTCTCAATCTCACGTCTCATGTATGCCGTCCTCCCACTGCCAGAAAGGCCCTGTTCTTCCATCCTGCCCTGGTCCATCCCCCTCAGCTTGTTCCCTAGACAAAGCTAGTGAAGTCATCACTTTTCCGTGACACCTCCCATCACATCCCTGCCTACCTCCCAGACCGGCTCATCACTCCTACTTTGTCCTTGAACACACCCCCACTGAGTACCAATCAGCCCACGGTGCACTAATGCACACAGTCACCAGCCTGCCTAGCTCCGCTGGGGTCCCAGAGAGCAGGCTATCCTTTCTTCTTTGAGGGCACAACAGCTAGCACAGTCAGGTATTTAGTTGGGTCCCAATAAAGATTTGCTAAATTTTGTTCAAGTACACAGACAAGTTCTAAGATGATTTGCTTTTAAGCAATGCCCAAAGGTCATATGAAAAGTTGGGCAAAACTGGCATTTGGTATATTTAAACTCCCCAAGTTTCTTTTTTGCCCGTCATGCACATGAGCAGTTGTCATGTGCCTCTTACAGTGAGTTCTCCTAACCATTTGATGTGTGTAATGTGCCCTCAAGAATAATTCCAGGGAAAATTACTTTTGATTATATCAAGATAATAGCAATGTAAGCATGGGTTGTAATGTTGGAAGAAGTCTCGATAGAGTGAATGGTTCAGCCTCCACCCTGTCACAGAATCTTTATGGTCACTTTATAATTAAATCCACAAGGGTTAAATTTTATTATTAAATCCACAAGATTCTTCCCAATGTCATCCAACTAGTGGGCAATAGAAAGGAGTTACGTTTAAGAATTAATGCCAGTGGTCTCTGATTCTATGTGGCAATGGGATTCTACGAGGAAGATTTGAACTCCGATCTCTTACCTCTTGGTTGCTTTCTGACACATGTATTTTGCCTTTCTTATTCGGAAAGTGCTGGTTTCTCAGTCATTTGACATTTGAGAAACATAACCATTCATGCATAGTAACCATACTCAGAGTTGTTTATTTCTGGGGGTTTTGCCTCCGCTGCCACTTTGTTTTTTAAATATTTTTTTATTTGACCTGCTCTGGGTCTTAGCTGCAGCACGTGGAATATTTGATCTTCATTGCAGCATGTGGGATCTTTATTTGCAGTATGTGGGAGTTAGTTCCCTGAATCAGGGGTCAGGCCCAGACTCCCTGCATTGGGAGCACAGAGTCTTAGCCACTGAACCACCAGGAGAGTCCCTAGAGCTTTTTTGATTATAAGTAACAGAAGCCAATTCCAACTTCTTTAACTAAAGGGACATTAGTTGTGAACTCAAAGGTAGGGATGCAGCTAGGATGATGAAGCTATGGACAAGGAGAACCAAACTCTGTAGGAAATCCAGAATGTCCTTCTTACTCTCCATCTTATGTCTTTGACTCTTCTGTTTCTAACTTTATTCTTTGTAATGAAAGAAAAGAATTTTTTTCTCTGTTACATGAAAAAGTATGGCTACTGACAATAGTCAAGTTTACATTTTTTCCTCTGTTCAAGAGACCCCTCCCAACTCCAGGTTCTGAGGGAAGGGAGCAGCTGCATTGGACAAGACTGGACTGGGACACGTGCCCAGGGCTGGAGGGCCTGAATAATGTGGCTGCCAGGAGCCATCTCTGCAACCAAGCTGATGGAGTAGCAGGCATTCTCAGGAAAAGGAGAAGCCAGGAGCTGTTCTCCATTTGAAACTGTAAGCAGGGTATACAACCACAGTAAGAGGAAGGCAGAGAGAGGGGGCAGTGGTAAGCCAGCTCGGATGAGGATGCGGAGAAGAGGGAACGTTTGTACCCTGATGGGATTATAATCTGAGGGGATTATAAAGTATGGAAACCTGTATGGCAGTCCCTCAAAGAATTAAAAATGGAACAATGATCCAACAATTCCACTCTTAGGTATATATCTGAAGAAAATGAAAACACTAACTCAAAAAGATTCATGCACCCCAATGTTTACAGCAGCATTATTTAAAATTGCCAAGATATGGATGCAATCTAAGTGTCCATTAACAGATGAATGGATAAAGATACACACACACACACACACACACACACGTATATGTATGTATATATGAATATTACTCAGCCATAAAAAGGAGTGAAATTCTGCCATTTTCAGTGATATGGATGGACCTAGAGAGTAATATACTTGGTAAAACAAGTCAAACAGAAAGACAAATACTCTATGTTATCACCGTGGAAATCTAAATATAAAACAAATGGAAACGCAAACAAACAAACAAAAAATAATAAGCTTCTTGGCCCAGGATTAAACTAGAATTTACCTTTACTGTCATCCATTTCTCCTCAATACCGTCATCCTCATCTGGTAGCTTTAGTTCAACATCTCACAGCCATCATCTTACCCCCACGTTGAGCCAGGGAATCTCCTTGGCCTCACAGACATTTTCAGACAAGACACCTCCTGGGATGCCTCATCCATGTTCTGAAGCCCAAGATGTGGATCAGGCTCTTCCTTCTTGGAGGCTGGCTGCTCCAAAGAGGGATGAGTGAGCCGAAGGTTCAGAGCATGCCTGTGAAGCCAGCGCACAAAAACTTTCAGGGAAAAGGGCTCTTGTTTTCTGATTTGAGTGTCATTTCTTGTGGTTTGTACTAGAGCCTGCCATGTGAGATGGTAAGGGACTTCAAAGATCATCTGGGTCTCAATGGGCTATGGGTATCTAAAACCAAACACCCTGATTTAGCCCAAAAGGAACAAGGACTCTCTAAAGGTGGGGCCAGGACTCTGCATTATAAGAAAGCTCCCCAAGTGGTTCTAATGCACAGCCCAAGTTTAAACCCACTAATGCAGGTGACCCAAATTTCTAGTCATTTTAGAAATGAGGCCATTGAGATCCAGAAGGTTTAATTTCAGTTCAGAAGAAGAGCCATAGATAATTAAAACAAACCCTAAACAGTGAAAAGTGATGAATTCATCTGTTTGTGCATAAATGGATTCATTTTGCACCTGGTCAACCATGCGGTTCCCTTTGTGGGTGTTTTTTTTTTTTTTTTCCTTCCCTAGATCCCAGTTGCTTTTGGGGAGGATGACAGAAACTATTATCCAGTTACTGTGCATTAAAGGAAGGAGGGAGGGACAATTAAATATCACATAGACATGTGCTCATCTTCTCAGGATGTAATTGAACTTTGCAGCAGTCAGTAGGGAGCTAAGTCCAGGTGAAGGACTGAGGCTCATGAGGGTTGCTATGCAGCCTGAGGTCACAAGGCTGGTGAATGATGCACTCTGGACTCCTCCTACTCAGGAGGTTATGACTCAGACACTCATGCTCTTCCCTCCACACACTTGGCTTTTTCCTATTATTTCACCACACCCTTTTCAGTGAAAAATGTTGACCAGATTTAAGGGCTTTTTACATGGCATTTCTGAATAACAGAATTTCCAGACATTGTTTGGGTTCTACTTGAATTAGATAAATGATTTTAAAGTTCACTTGGAAAGGGAATAAATTAGAAGTATGGAATTAACAGATACATAGTTCAGTTCAGTTCAGTTCAGTCACTCAGTCGTGTCCGACTCCTTGCAACGCCATGAATCGCAGCACACCAGGCCTCCCTGTCCATCACCAACCCCTGGAGTTCACTCAGACTCACGTCCATCGAGTCAGTGATGCCATCCAACCGTCTCATCCTCTGTCGTCCCCTTCTCCTCCTACCCCCAACCCCTCCCAGCATCAGGGTCTTTTCCAATGAGTCAACTTTTCGCATGAGGTGGCCAAAGTACTGGAGCCTCAGCTTTAGCATCATTCCTTCCAAAGAAATCCCAGGACTCATCTCCTTCAGAATGGACTGGTTGGATCTCCTTGCAGTCCTAGGGACTCTCAAGAGTCTTCTCCAACACCACAGTTCAAAAGCATCAATTCTTCGGCACTCAGCCTTCTCCACAGTGTAACTCTCACATCCATACATGACCACTGGAAAAACCATAGCCTTGACTAGACGGACCTTAGTTGGCAAAGTAATGTCTCTACTTTTGAATATACTATCTAGGTTGGTCATAACTTTCCTTCCAAGGAGTAAGCGTCTTTTAATTTCATGGCTACAGTCACCATCTGCAGTGATTTTGGAACCCAAAAAAATAACATCTGCCACTGTTTCCACTGCTTCCCCATCTATTTCCCATGAAGTGATGGGACAGGATGCCATGATCTTCGTTTTCTGAATGTTGAGTTTTAAGCCAACTTTTTCGCTCTCCTCTTTCACTTTCATCAAGAGGCTTTTTAGTTCCTCTTCACTTTCTGCCATAAGGGTGGTGTCATCTGCATATCTGAGGTTATTGATATTTCTCCTGGCAATCTTGATTCCAGCTTGTGATTCTTCCAGTCCATACTACTATATATAAAACAGTTAAACAATAAGGATTATAGTACAGGGAACTATATCCAGTATCTTATAATAACCTATAATGGAAAAGACTTTTTTAAAAGAATATAGCTATATACATATATGCATGAGTGTGTGTTAAGTCACTTCAGTTGTGTCCGACTCTTTGTGACCCCATGGACTGTAGCCCATCAGACTCCTCTGTTCTTGGGATTCTCCAGGCAAGAATACTGGAGTGAGTTGCCATGCCCTCCTCCAGGGGATCTTCCCGACTCAGGGATCAAACCCACATCTCTTATGTCTCCTGCATTGGCAGATGGGTTCTATATCACTAGAGCCACCTGGGAAACCCATATGCATCTATATGTATAGCTAACTTGAAACTAATTCAATATTGTAAATCAATTAGACCTTAATTAAAAAATAAATAAAAATTTTAAATTAAGTTAACTTGGTGTTTTCAAATGAGAAGACTTTCCACCAACGCGGATTGATTGGACAGAACCCTGGTGGACAGCATAGAATGAAGGTTACAGCCAGTATTTCATGAACTTGGCTTTGTTTTTCAGCAATCAGGATATGTGGACCATTAAGAGTGAAAAAGTAGGCTTAAAGCTCAACATTCTGAAAACAAAGATCATGGCATCTGGTCCCATCACTTCATGGCAATTAGATGGGGAAACAGTGGAAACAGTGTCAGACTTTATTTTTCTGAGCTCCAAAATCACTGCAGGTGGTGACTGCAGCCATGAAATTAAAAGACACTTACTCCTTGGAAGGAAAGTTATGACCAACCTAGATAGCATATTGAAAAGCAGAGACATTACTTTGCCAACAAAGGTCTGTCTAGTCATGCTATGCTAAGTCACTTCAGTCATGTTCAACTCTGTGCGACCCCATAGACGGCAGCTCACGAGGCTCCCCCGTCCCTGGGATTCTCCAGGCAAGACACTGGAGTGGGTTGCCATTTCCTTCTCCAATGCATGAAAGTGAAAAGTGAAAGTGAAGTCGTTCAGTCGTGTCCGACCCTCAGCGACCCCATGGACTGCAGCCTACCAGGGTCCTCTGTCCATGCGATTTTCCAGGCAACAGTACTGGAGTGGGGTGCCATTGCCTTCTCCGCTGTCTAGTCGAGGCTATGGTTTTTCCAGTGGTCATGTATGGATGTGAGAGTTGGACAGTGAAGAAAGCTGAGTACCGAAGAATTGATGCTTTTCAACTGTGGTGTTGGAGAAGACTCTTGAGAGTCCCTTGGTCTGTAAGGAGATCCAACCAGTCAATTCTAAAGGAGATCAGCCCTGGGATTTCTTTGGAAGGAATGCTAAAGCTGAGGCTCCAGTACTTTGGCCACCTCATGCGAAGAGTTGACTCATTGGAAAAGACTCTGATGCTGGGAGGTACTGGGAGCAGGAGGAGAAGGGGACGACAAAGGATGAGATGGCTGGATGGCATCACTGACTCAATGGACGTGAGTCTGAGTGAACTCCAGGGGTTGGTGATGGACAGGGAGGCCTGGCGTGCTGCACTTCATGGGGCGGCAAAGTGTTGGACACGACTGAGCGACTGAATTGAACTGAACAGTTAAAAATTAGCAGTGCACATATTACGAAGAAGAAGGTGGAAAAGTAGAAGCAGCGACAGATTTTATTTTCTTGGACTCTAAAACCACGGTGAACAATGACTGCAGCTGTGAAATTAAAAGACGCTTGCTCCTTGGAAAGAAAGGTGTGAAGAAACCTCAACAGTGTGTTAAAGACAAAGACATCACGTTGCTGAGAAAGGTCTATATAGTCAAAGCCATGGTTTTTCCAGTAGTTATGTATGGATGTGAGAGTTGGACCATAAAGAAGGCTGAGCACCAAAGAACTGATGCTTTTGAACTGTAGTGCTGGAGGTGACTAATCAATCCTAAAGGAAATCAACCCTGAATATTCATTGAAAGGACAGATGCTGAAGCTGAAGCTCTGATACTTTGGCCACTTGATGTCAAAGAGCTAACTCACTTACTGGAAAAGACCCTTATACTGGAAAGATTTAAGGCAGAAGGAGAAGAGGGTGGCAGAGGATGAGATGTTTAGATAGCATCATCTACTCAATGGACATGAATTTCAGCAAACTCCAGGAGATAGTGAATGACCAGAAAGCCTGGCATGCTGCAGTTCTTGGGGTCATAGAGTTGGACACGACTTAGCTGCTTAACAACATTAACAGTAGTTAAAAATAAGAGTAGTCTATTTATTTTTCTAGATTCAGTATAGGAGAGAAGTAATAAAACCTGTTTTCATTTCCTTAATCCTGTCCTAATGTGTAAAGGATTTCCCCACTGGCCCTTTGAGGTATATATATACTTTTGCCTTTCATTTTTCCAGAAAGGCTGGGGTGGAACTCTCTCCCCTCCTTTTCTGTCATTTAAAATTCAGCCCAGTGCTCGCTTCGGCAGCACATATACTAAAATTGGAACGATACAGAGAAGATTAGCATGGCCCCTGCACAAGGATGACACGCAAATTCGTGAAGCGTTCCATATTTTTTCATGTTTGGGAACGCATGTAAGAATTAAAGATTTAAAAAATAAAAAAATAAAAAAAAATTAAAAAAAAAAAATTCAGCCCAGTGGGGCTTCTGTCAGGTAGCAATAGAAGATCCACACAATAGAAGCCAAAGGAGGTTGGCTCTGAGCTGATTTTTAGGCATCACTTTCCAGGGGTCCCTGGTGACAACAGAGATTGTATGTGCCTGTGGTTGAACTCTGAATTTAAAACACTTCCGTTGTTCAGTTTTTAGCCATTTCTGTGACTTCAGCACTCTCTGAGACAGACTGAAGCATAAATAAGAGGCAACGTGAACTCTCTCCAAGTAACCTTTCCAAGTTGGTGAGTTAATCCTCCACCTAGCCCTCACAGCCTTCACTCTCAGTCAAACTGGTTTTGAGGCTGTCAGTCAAATGCCAGCATGGCACAATTCCCACTGATACTCAGTGAGCTGAGAACTTGGGTTACTGTTGATTTTGCCCTAGGGAATTTTACCCAGAACAGCAATATAGAAGGGGATCAGTTAAGACTTGGTGTGTGTGTGTGTGTGTGTGTGTGTGTGTGTATGAGAGAGAGACAGACACACTCACAGAAACCTGACAGACTTCATTGGATCCAGGGCTCAGTTCTGGCTAAAGTGGAGGCTGACCTTACTTTCTAACTCTTTGTTCACAGCCTCCATCTGGCCCAAAGCAGGAGAACTGAAGTCTGAGTTAGCACGACCCCAGCCTCTAGTACAAACACCACGCCTCAGATTTCCTCCCCAGAAAGGGAGCTGAGATTCTAAATTAGCTGAATCACCTAGTAACAACTCCCTTCATTGTCTTGTGTTACAAAAACACCGTCACGTACCTTGGTGGGAAATTCATTCCATTTTCAAGTTAAACCGTTAGCCTGACCTATTTCAAATGACTCAAAGATTCTTTATAGAGTCATGGTTTTTCAACAAGGCCTTCGCAGTGATTCAGAAATTACTTTTTCAGATTTAAACGGTGAGGAGAACTTGAGTAAGGATTGCAAAGTGACTGAAACACCAAATTGAAAGATGAAAATCATCCAGAATATTTCTTTTTTTAAGATTAAAAAAATTTTTTTTGATGCGGACCATTTTTAATGTATTTATTAAATTTGTCATCATATTGCTTCTGTAGTTTATGTTTTGTTTTGGGGGCATGAAGCGTGTGGGATTTTAACTTCCTGACAAAGGATTGAACCTGTAAAGTCCTGCACTGGAAGGTGAAGTCTTAACCATTGGATCACCAGGGCAGTCCCCCTCATCTAGAGTATTTTTAATGCATTTGCTCCTTGTCTAGTAAAAACCAAATAAGCTCCTTTGTGAGAGCCTTCAGGACAGCTGTCTCTCCGAGTAATTAAATCAGGAATCTGGGCTAGAGATGCCAGTTGTCAAGAAGATGTTATTAAAAGCTGGCTCAGGATGTAGAATTCATGCTCTCCTTGCACCTGCCTTTGCAGAAGTGGTTCTGGCTGCTCTCCTCCCCATCGTGAGAACACAGGGGTGCATGATTACAGGGCCTGATCTTTCTTGACTGCCTCCTCCTCCAGTTCCCTGACTCTTCTCAATGGTTTGATGTCTTCTGTGATGACTAGATGTCTTTAAGAATCAGAGTCTCAGGCACAGTTTTGGCATGAGGTTTGTGTGAGTTCCTTTCTGACTTTTTTTAAATGAAGGAGGAAGAACATGAACACAAATAAATGGAAAGTATTTTTTCTTTGAATCGTATATATAACATTTCATAGGTGGTCTTCTAGCTGCTTCTAGCAGTAAACAATCCACCTGCAATTGGAAGACAGGGGTTTGATCTTGTGTCAGGAAGATTTCCTGGAGAAGGGAATGGCAACCCACTCCAGTATTCTTACTTGGAGAATTCCACGGACAGAGGAGCCTGATGGGCTTATAGTTCGTGGGGTAGCAAAGAGTCAGATGTGACTGAGTGAATAATACACACACTTCTAGCTTCTTACAATGTAGTAAAACCAATTTGAAGTTGTGGTGTTTCTCAGCATTGGGTCTGGCAACTGTCAGTGAAGAGAGAAACCTCAAAACCATCTGTGCCAACCATAACAATGGACGTTTGTACCCTTGCCCCCCTCTCCCACACAACAATGGGCAGAAGTTTGGGGAGCTGAAGGCAGGGGCCTGCTCTTCTACAGGACATGCACACACTGATCATGATAACTTGTCTCTGATGGGAACACTCTTACACAAAGATTGCTGTGGATATGAAGTGGCCTTTGAGACACCATCTCCCAGTGCTGGAATGGAAAGAAGACCCCACTGACCCCCAGACACAGACAGCAGTAGGGCTGTTTGTGGCCATAGTGACCTCAAAAGGCTCTTGATCAAATTGGAAGATACAGATTCAGAGCATTCCTCTTTAGAGAATAAATTTAAAACATGATAAATATGAAGGGAAAGCAAAAAGTTATGAAAAGTAGCTTTATAAAAATTTTAAATCTTGTTCAGTGAACACAGAGGATAGGAAAAAATAGTATTACAAGTGCATAAAATCAGAAAAAAAAAAGTTACAGTGGGGGACTTCCCCAGGGGTGAAGTGGATAAGAATTCTCATGACAATGGAGAGGACACAGGTTCCATTTCTGGTCTGGGAAGATTTCACATGCAGTGGAGCGACTGAGCTCGTTCCCCCAACAAACGAGCCCACGTGCTACAGCTAAGTGAAGCCTGTGCACCTAGAGGAGCCTGTGCCCTGCACCAGGAGTAGAAGCTGCAATAAGAAGCTCAGGACCTCAATGAAGAGTAGCCCACACTCACCGCAACTAGAGAACGCCCGCGCTCAGCAAGCAAGACCCAGCACAGCTAAAATGAATATAAATAAATAAATAAAATTTATGGTGGGGAATTCTTAAAGAAAAAGATTTACATAAGAGGATGAAGATCCTTGACAAATTCACTTTTTATTTATTTTCTAAAAAGGAGGTTCAGCTCAGTTCAGTCGCTCAGTCATGTCCAACTCTTTGCCACCCTATGGACTACAGCACGCCAGGCCTCCCTGTCCATCACCATCTCCCGGAGTTTACCCAAATTCATGTCCATTGAGTCGGTGATGTCATCCAACCATCTCATCTTCTGGCATCCCTTTCCCCTCCCATCTTCAATCTTTCCCAGCATCAGGGTCTTTTCAAATGAGTCAGCTCTTCACATCAGGTGGACAAAGGATTGGAGTTTCAGCTTCAACATCAGTCCCTCCAATGAACACCCAGGACTGATTTCCTTTAGAATGGACTGATTGAATCTCCTTGCACTCCAAGGGACTCTCAAGAGTCTTCTCCAACACCACAGTTCAAAAAGCATCAATTCTTCAGCACTCAGCTTTCTTTATAGTCTAAATTTCACATCCGTACATGACTACTGGCAAAACCATAGCCTTGACTAGACAGACTTTTTTGGCAAAGTAATGTCTCTGCTTTGTAATATGCTATCTAGGTTGGTCATAACTTTCCTGCCAAGGATAAGCGTCTTTTAATTTCATGGCTGCAGTCACCATCTGCAGTGATTTTGGAGCCCAAAAAAATAAAGTCTGACACTGTTTCCACTGTTTCCCCATCTATTTCCCATGAAGCGATGGAATTGGATGCCATGATCTTAGTTTTCTGAATGTTGAGCTTTAAGCCAACTTTTTCACTCTCCACTTTCACTTTCATCAAGAAGCTCTTTAGTTCTTCTTCACTTTCTGCCATAACGGTGGTGTCATCTGAGCATATCTGAGGTTATTGATATTTCTCCCAGCAATCTTGATTCCAGCTTGTGCTTCTTCCAGTCCAGTGTTTCTCATGATGTACTCTGCATATAAGTTAAATCAGCAGGGTGGCAGTATACAGCCTTGACGTACTCCTTTTCCTATTTGGAACCAGTCTGTTGTTCCATGTCCAGTTCTAACTGTTGCTTCCTGACCTGCATACAGATTTCTCAAGAGGCAGGTCAGGTGGTCTGGTATTCCCATCTCTTTCAGAATTTTCCACAGTTTATTGTGATCCACACAGTCAAAGGCTTTGGCATAGTCAATAAAGTAGAAAAAGATGTTTTTCTGGAACTCTCTTGCTTTTTCAATGATCTAGCGGATGTTGGCAATTTGATCTCTGGTTCCTCTGCCTTTTCTAAATCCAGCTTGAACACCCAACAAGTTCACGTATTGTTAAAGCCTGGCTTGGAGAATTTTGAGCATTACTTTACTAGCGTGTGAGATGAGTGCAATTGTGTGGTAGTTTGAGCATTCTTTGGCATTGCCTTTCTTTGGGATTGGAATGAAAACTGACCTTTTCCACTCCTGTGGTCACTGCTGAATTTTCCAAATTTGTTGGCATATTGAGTGCAGCACTTTCACAGCATCATCTTTTAGTATTTGAAACAGCTCAACTGGAATTCCATCACCTCCACTAACTTTGTTTGTAGTGATGCTTCCTAAGGCCCACTTGACTTCACATTCCAAGATATCTGGCTCTAAAAGAATGTAGATAAGAGTTTCCCCCTCATTTTCATTCTTCCTTCGGAGTTTCTGAACAACATGAGGATCCTTCAATAAATATTTACCGAGTAATGCAGTGGCATGCATGAGCTGAGAGCTTTACATGTACATCTCAATGAATTCTCATAGCAACCTTTCAAAGTAGGCACTGTTATAAACACCATCACACAGGTGATCAATTATAAGGGACTCTCCCAAGGTATCGCAGTTTGTCACAGTGGCAGAATTTGGGTTCAGGCAATCTGGATCCAGAGCCCACTCTTTTAACCATTATAATTCTTCCAACCCAGGTTGCTTGCTCAGATGAGAAAAGGTATTGCCACAAATGTTGATACCATTTTAAGTAAAATACACCTAGAGCCCAGATGTACATTATATAGTACATCCACCTGGTGGCATGAGTGTTAGTCCCTCAGTTGTTTCCCACTTTTTGTGACACTATGAAGTGTAGCCAATCAGGCTGCTCTGTCCATGGGATTTCCCAGGCAAGAATACTGGAGTGGGTTCCTATTTCCTTCTCCAGGGGACTTTCTTGACCCATGAATTGAACCCAGGTCTCCTGCATTGCAGGCAGATTCTTTACCAGTGGAGCCTATTGGTTTCTAAATACCATTCTCTGATCAAGGGAACCAAGATCCTTTGGAGAAGTGGCTGATTCCAGGGCTGAAACAGCAAAATATGAGATGATTCTGGACTATCTTGTGCTCTGTGTTCTGTGTTCTTTTATGTAATGATCAGTCAGGTGTGGCCACAAGAGGAGGCACAAGAGTAGCTTGGGAAAACAAAATATATTATACTCACAGTCCTCGAAACAGAATGTCATACAGTGCCACATGGAAGAGATACCAGGGTGGTCAGGAGCCAAAAGAGGTAGGAATGAGGGGAGGGGCATAGCTCACCACTGGTGGAAATTCAAAGGCAAGGCAAGGCAGCAGGGTAAGGGATTGGCTAGCTTCAATAATATCAGCAGGCTCTAAGCTATAGGGTATTCCCTAGATGCCTGGCATCTGGCCCTGGGATGATGAAGATGGAGGAATAATGTCTCCTGGACCCTCCAGGGCCAGATAAGGGACATCTGGCCTTGGATTGATTAGTTTGCACATCAAAGGCATGCTGGGCCTTTGCTATCTCTACGAGCTGACTGGCCCCAGGAGGGGTACTATCTCCCCAGCCAGAAAGGTTATTAAGGTACTGAAGCTTCATAATATATACTTGTGCATATATAGAAAATAAAAAATACAAGCCATACAAACCAGAAAGTAAGGGATTACTTATGGGATGATGGATACCTGTCAAAGGGACACAGGGCCCAGATTTGTTTTCTTTTTAATTTTATTTATTAATAGAGTAAAAGCGAAAGTGAAGGTGTTAGTCGCTCAGTCATGTCTGACTTTTTGAGACCCTATGGACTGTAGCCCACCGGACTCCTCTGTCCATGGAATTCTCCAGGCAAGAATACGGGAGTAGATTGCCATTCCCTTCTGCGGGGGATCTTCTTGACCCAGGGATTGAAATTCTCTACTGTCTGAGTCATTAGAAAAGCCCTTCACTTTTCAATTATATATTAACTATTCAGTTCAGTTCAGTCGCTCAGTCGTGTCCGACTCTTTTCGACCCCATGAATCATAGAAAATTAGCCAATCTAATCACAGGGACCACAGCCTTGTCTAATTCAATGAAACTAAGCCATGCCATGTGGGGCCACCCAAGATGGGAGGGTCATGGTGGAGAGTTCTGACAGAATGTGGTCCACTGGAGAAGGGAATGGCAAACCACTTCAGCATTCTTGCCTTGAGAACTCCATGAACAGTGTGAAAAGGCAAAATAATAGGACACTGAAAGGGGAACTCCCCGGGTCGGTAGGTGCCCAATATGCTACTGGAGATCAGTGGAGAAATAACTCCAGAAAGAATGAAGCGATGGAGCCAAAGCAAAAACAATATTAACTATATTTATTTATTTATATTTTTGGCTGTCCTGGGTCTTAGTTGCTGTACAGGCTTTCTCTAGCTGTGGTACACAGGCTTCTCATTGCACTGGCTTCTCTTGTTGTAGAGTGTGGCTCTGGGACACGTGGCTTCAGTAGTTGCCGCTCCTGGGCTCTAGAGCTCAGGCTCAATAGCTGTGGCACATGGGCCTAGCTGCACTGTGGCATGTGGGATCTTCCCAGATCAGGGAGGGAACCTGTGTCCCCTACATTGGTAGACAGAGTCTTAGCCGCTGGACCGTGAGGAAAGTTCCATGGGCCAGTTTTAAAGGGTTTTTCCAGGCCAAATCTGGAACAGTTTGAACATTAGTAATGAATTAAGACTCATTGAATAAAATAAGAATTCACAAGTTTATGGAGGTATTAGTTCATTAAAAGTTTCATGAAAATTTAATATTGACATTGTATTAAAGTATCTCTGTACAAAATACTCTTCACAAAGGGGAAAAGAGTAACTGGATAAGCCTAGTGGACACAAACTTAATCAAGTGATCCAAGTTAACATCACCGGTAGTGAGACTAATGGGTACCATGAACCGCTGGGTAGGATGCAAGGAGGACAGAGCATCACTGTGGTGGACTTGAACATGGACCTCATAATCCCACTTCCTTATAGTCATGCCCTTGTAGAACCTCCTCATCATGAGTGTAAGTGGGACTGTGACTTCCTTCTAACAAGTAGAATATGACAAAGGGGACGGGATATCATCCTGCAGTTGTCTTACATCATGTAAACCTCCATGTTACTAGCAGAACCATTCTAGACTCTTGCTGACTTTGAAGAGGCATGAGCTCTACAAGCAAAATGAAGTACATCCTGCCAACAACCTGGTTGAGTTTGGAAGCAGGTCCTTCCCCAGGAGAACAGAAGATGACAACTCAGCCCTCGACTGCATTTTTTTTAAAAATATAAAGTTATTTATTTTAATTGGAGGCTAATTACTTTACAATATTGTATTGGTTTTGCCATATATCAACATGAATCTGCCATGGGTGTACACGTGTTCCCCATCCCCCCCCCCCTCCCTCTCCATACCATCCCTCTGAGTCATCCCAGTGCACCAGCCCCAAGCATCCTGTATCCTGTATTGAACCTAGAGTGGCGATTCGTTTCTTACATGATAGTATACATGTTTCAATGCCATTCTCCCAAATCATCCCACCCTCTGCCTCTCCCACAGAGTCCAAAAGACTGCTCTTTACATCAGTGTCTCTTTTGCTCTCTCGCTTACAGGGTTATCATTACCATCTTTCTAAATTCCATATACATGCATTAGTATACTGTATTGGTGTTTTTCTTTCTGGCTTACTTCACTCTGTATAATCAGCTCCAGTTGCATCCACCTCATTAGAAATGATTCAAATGTATTCTTTTTAATGGCTGAGTAATACTCCATCATGTACATGTACCACAGCTTTCTTATCCATTCATCTGCTGATGGACATCTAGGTTGCTTCCATGTCCTGGCTATTATAAACAGTGCTACTTGAACACTGGGGTACACGTTTCTGTTTCAACTCTGGTTTCCTCAGTGTGTATGCCCAGCAGTGGGATTGCTGGGTCATAAGGCAGTTCTATTTCCAGTTTTTTAAGGAATCTCCACACTGTTCTCCATAGTGGCTGTACTAGTTTGCATTCCCACCAACAGTGTAAGAGGGTTCCCTTTTCTCCACACCCTCTCCAGCATTTATTGCTTGTAGCCTTTTGGATCACAGACATTCTGACTGGTGTGAAATGGTACCTCATTGTGGTTTTGATTTGCATTTCTCTGATAATGAGTGATGTTGAGCATCTTCTCATGTGCTTGTTAGCCATCTGTATGTCTTCTTTGGAGAAATGTCTCTTTAGTTCTTTGGCCCATTTTTTGATTGGGTTGTTTATTTTTCTGGAACTGAGCTGCAGGAGTTGCTTGTATATTTTTGAGATTAATTCTTTGTCAGTTGCTTCGTTTGCTATTATTTCCTCCCATTCTGAAGGCTGTCTTTTCAGTTTGCTTATAGTTTCCTTTGTTGTGCAGAAGCTTTTAATTTTAATTAGGTCCCATTTGTTTATTTTTGCTTTTATTTCCAGTATTCTGGGAGATGGGTCATAGAGGATCCTGCTGTGATGTATGTTGGAGAGTGTTTTGCCTATGTTGTCCTCTAGGAGTTTTATAGTTTCTGGTCTTACATTTAGATCTTTAATCCATTTTGAGTTTCTTTTTGTGTATGTTGTTAGAAAGTGTTCTAGTTTCATTCTTTTACAAGTGGTTGACCAGTTTTCCCAGCACCACTTGTTAAAGAGATTGTCTTTTCTCCATTGTATATTCTTGCCTCCTTTGTCAAAGATAAGGTGTCCATAGGTGCGTGGATTTATCTCTGGGCTTTCTATTTTATTCCATCGATCTATATTTCTGTCTTTGTGCCGGTACCATACTGTCTTGATGACTGTGGCTTTGTAGTCGAGCCTGACATCAGACAGATTGATTCCTCCAGTTCCATTCTTCTTTCTCAAGATTGCTTTGACTATTCCTCGACTGCTCTTTGAAACAGCCTCACAGAGCACTCTGCTACACTGAGCCCAAAGTCCTGGCCCATAGAAACTGTGAGATAATAAATGTGTGCTGTTTTGATCTGCTCAATTTATGGTAATTTATTGTGCTGGATAGAAAGTGAGAACAGTCTTTTCTACAGTATTCCTGCCAAAGATGCCTGCAGTATTAAAATGTGTCAAGGTAGTGAAAGTAAGGAAAGAATGATGAAAGAAGCTGGGTTGAAGGAAACTAAGGACACACAGCAACTAAACGCAAAGGACAATCTTGGATTGGGACCTGGGGGGAAACTCTTGTTATTGAGAACATTATTGGGAAATTTGAATATGGACTGTGGATTAGATAATAACATCTTATGAATATTGAGTTTCTTGATTTTAAGCATTGTGCGGCAGTTATATAAGAAAATAATAAAGGAAGATAGCAAAATGTTAACTATTGGTGAATCTAGATAAAGCCTACACACAAGTAT
The DNA here is from genome assembly GCF_001704415.2 of Capra hircus. NCBI lineage: Eukaryota > Metazoa > Chordata > Mammalia > Artiodactyla > Bovidae > Capra > Capra hircus. The sequence continues at coordinate 118,358,149 of NC_030808.1, read as the reverse complement.
TTGGCATTATCTTTGCAACTTTTCAGTAAACCTGAGCAATCCCACTGCTGGGCATACACACCGAGGAAACCAGGATTGAAAGAGACACATGTACCCCAATGTTCACCACAGCACTGTTTATAGTATCCAGGACATGGAAGCAACCTAGATGTCCATCAGCAGAAGAATGGATAAGAAAGCTGTGGTACATATACACAATGAAGTATTACTCAGCCATTAAAAAGAATACATTTGAATCATTTCTAATGAGGTGGATGAAACTGGAGCCTATTATACAGAGTGAAGTCAGCCAGAAAGAAAAACAATACAGTATACTAATGCATATATATGGAATTTAGAAAGATGGTAATGATGACCCTGTATGCGAGACAGCAAAAGAGACACAGATGTATAGAACAGTCTTTTGGACTCTGTGGGAGAGGGAGAGGGTGGGATGATTTGGGAGAATGGCATTGAAACATGTATACTATCATGTAAGAAACGAATCGCCACTCTAGGTTCAATAGAGGATACAGGATGCTTGGGGCTGGTGCACTGGGATGACCCAGAGAGGTGACATGGGGAGGGAGGTGGGAGGGGGATTCAGATTTGGGAACTCATGTACACCTGTGGCAGATTCACGTCAATGTATGGCAAAACCAATACAGTACTGTAAAGTTAAATAAAGTAAAAAAAATTATTTCAAAATAAAAAGAATTTTAAAAAATGTAATGTTAGATTTCATTTCAAAATGGTACTGGAAGTAATTCCACCTCTATTGCCACTTTGGGAAATTCAGGGAACTTAGGGACTATATCATATAAGTTACTCACACCGAGTTACATAGATATAAGGAACGTGAATAATACAGAACCTTTGAGCACCGTGTATGGGTTTGGTGCCTGTTATCAGGAATTTGACGTAGAGACCTGCCCTTTGGGACTAAGCCTTACACATTATTCACTTAGGAGCGATGGTCCTGGGGTTGTGTGCAGGAAAGTTAGGGTGGTGACATGTAATGAACTCACTAGGGGCATGGCCCAGATTCTCTTTGGGCCTGAGACCCTGGTTCCCTGTCTGCTGAGAGTGTGCTGGGCATGTCAGCCATCCCCAGCTGAGGATGTCTGTAGGCACTGCTCCCAGCCTAATGAAGCTGCCTCAGCTGAGGAAAGGCCCTGCCTAAGGGCACCCACTTCTGATGACTGAGGAGGAGGAATATACCCTTGCTTCAATAAAGACAACTTGGAAGGGCCATTCTACTTCAAGGGCTCCCAGCGGGATTAGCTGAAGTTCCCGCAGGAGCAGCATCATAGTTCAATTTCTCCTGTTCCCCAGTCCTGTTTCCTCCACTAACCTCATAAGTGATGATCCCAATGTACTCAGGCACTGGGTCTGACTGCGATGCTATGGACTGTAGCCCACCAAGCTCCTCTGTCCCTGGGGTTCTTCAGGCAAGAATACTGGAGTGGTTTGCTATTTCCCTAGAGCCCTCCTTAAGAAACCTTCTCCAAGGCAATCTCCATCCCAAGTCTGTTTTCCAAGTAAGCTAACCTTCTTTTTATTTTCTCTATAAAGCAAAATGGCTGTCTGGGGAGGCTTTACAAATAGCTGTGAAAAGAAGAGAGGCGAAAAACAAAGGAGAAAAGGAAAGGTATAAGCATCTGAATGCACGATTCCAAAGGATAGCAAGAAGAGATAAGAAAGCCTTCTTCAGCGATCAATGCAAAGAAATAGAGGAAAGCAACAGAATGGGAAAGACTAGAGATCTCTTCAAGAAAATTAGAGATACCAAGGGAACATTTCATGCAAAGATGGGCTCTATAAAGGACAGAAATGGTATGGACCTAACAGAAGCAGAAGATATTAAGAAGAGGTGGCAAGAATACATGGAAGAACTGTACAAAAAAGATTTTCATGACCCAGATAATCACTATGGTGTGATCACTCATCTAGAGCCAGACATCCTGGAATGTGAAGTCAAGTGGACCTTAGAAAGCATCACTACGAACAAAGCTAGTGGTGGTGATGGAATTCCAGTTGAGCTGTTTCAAATCCTGAAAGATGAGGCTGTGAAAGTGCTGCACTCAATATGCCAGCAAATTTGGAAAACTGAGCAGTGGCCACAGGACTGGAAAAGGTCAGTTTTCATTCCAATCCCAAAGAAAGGCAATGCCAAAGAATGCTCAAACTACCGCACAATTGCACTCATCTTGCATGCTAGTAAAATAATGCTCAAAATTCTCCAAGCCAGGCTTCAGCAATACGTGAACCGTGAACTTCCAGATGTTCAAGCTGGTTTTAGAAAAGGCAGAGGAACCAGAGATCAAATTGCCAACATCTGCTGGATCATGGAAAAAGCAAGAAAGTTCCAGAAAAACATCTATTTCTACTTTATTGACTATGCCAAAGCCTTTGACTATGTGGATCACAATAAACTGTGGAAAATTCTGAAAGAGATGGGAATACCAGACCACCTGACCTGCCTCTTGAGAAATCTGTATGCAGGTCAGGAAGCAACAGTTAGAACTGGACATGGAACAACAGACTGGTTCCAAATAGGAAAAGGAGTACGTCAAGGCTGTATATTGTCACCCTGCTTATTTAACTTATATGCATCATGAGGAACGCTGGGCTGGAAGAAACACAAGCTGGAATCAAGATTGCTGGGAGAAATATCAATAACCTCAGATATGCAGATGACACCACCTTTATGGCAGAAAGTGAAGAGGAGCTAAAAAGCCTCTTGATGAAAGTGAAAGTGGAGAGTGAAAAAGTTGGCTTAAAGCTCAACATTCAGAAAACAAAGATCATGGCATCCAGTCCCATCACTTCATGGGAAATATATGGGGAAACAGTGTCAGACTTTATTTTTTGGGGCTCCAAAATCACTGCAGATGGTGACTGAAATTAAAAGACGCTTACTCCTTGGAAGAAAAGTTATGACCAACCTAGATAGCATATTCAAAAGTAGAGACATTACTTTGCCAACTAAGGTCCGTCTAGTCAAGGCTATGATTTTTCCAGTAGTATGTTTGGATGTGAGAGTTGGACCATGAAGAAAGCTGAGCACCGAAGAATTGATGCTTTTGAACTGTGGTGTTGGAGAAGACTCTTGAGAGTCCCTTGGACTGCAAGGAGATCCAACCAGTCCATTCTGAAGGAGATTAGCCCTGGGATTTCTTTGAAGGAATGATGCTAAAGCTGAAACTCCAGTACTTTAGCCACCTCATGTGAAGAGTTGACTCATTGGAAAAGACTCTGATGCTGGGAGGGATTGTGGGCAGGAGGAGAAGGGGATGACAGAGGATGAGATGGCTGGATGGCATCACTGACTCGATGGACGTGAGTCTGGGTGAACTCTGGCAGTTGGTGATGGACAGGGAGGCCTGGCGTGCTGCGATTCATGGGGTCGCAAAGAGTTGGACACAACTGAGAGAATGAACTGAACTGAACTGAACTGAATTGAATACCGTGATGAACTCCTGGAGTTCATGATGTACTTAAGGCCATTGTGTTATTATCTTTACTGATACTCAAATTGCTCTCTCTCTGGTCACTGGCAATTTCTTCTAGTTGAATCTTGTGTCTCTTTCCATGGCCCTAGTCATCTTTGATAACTTTCTTGCTATCTGATATAATAAGATGTACCAGGTTCATCTTGTACATTTCCTGCCCTAGACATGCAATCAGTTATTTCCCCAAGAATCTTTGGTTCCGTGTAATGGAAAAGGTATTTCAAAACCACAATATGGGCTCAAGAAACCAACCACAGTCTTTTTAATCCTTAGGTTGGGAAGAAGTTGGATAAAGGAATTCTTTTATACTCTGTATTATTTGAATTTTCATCATGTGTATTCATTCTTTTCATTTATTTATACCATATGATAATACATAATACATTTTTTAGAAAAAGTAAAAATAAATCTTTCTCACACTTCTGGTACCACTTCCCTGCTAGAGATAACTTCAGTTATCAATTTGTCGTGAATTCTTCCAGATTTTGTCTTAGCAGCATTATTACCTAAATAAGGCTCCTGACTTAAGGATTCCAGATTCTATTTTACTCCATTTAGATGATGCAAAGAAAGTTACCTGAGGTAAAATTTCAAAGGATAGCAATTAAACTATTTCACTGTTTTTCTTTAGTCACTAAGTAATGTCCAACTCCTGGTGACCCCATGGACTGTGGCCTGACAGGCTTCTCTGTTCATGGAATTTCCCAGGTAAAAATACCGGGATGGGATGCCATTTCCTCCTCCAGGGGATCCTCTCAATCTGTGGATCTAACAGGGATCCACAGGGATCTAACCTGTGTCTCCTGCATCTTCTGCATTGGCAGGCAAGTTCTTTACCACTGAGCCACCAGGAATCAATAACTAGGCCTCTTGTGTTGCTAACTCCAGGGGGCGCTGTTTACAACACAGACTCCTTGATTGATTTCTTTGGAATTGCAGCACACAACAAACCTGCTGACAAACCAATAGGAAGATAAGCAAAGGGCAGAACATAGAGAAAATGGTTCTTGACTATATGAAGAGATGCTCAGATTGGCTTTTAGGAAGGCAAATTCGAAATAAATCTACACCAAGTTACCATTTTTCACCGCTCAGCTTGGCAAAGATTAAAATGCTTACTAGCACATCCTCATTCAATGCTTTAAGAATGACTGTTTGACAGTCATGTTTGAAAATATGCATTCACTTAAAATTTATTAGCAGTTGCTAATTGAAAGTACTTCTGGGTATTTACAAATATATACAAGCATGCCTGAATGTTTACAAAACAATGTGTATGCAAGGCAGAACTTCTTCACAAGGGCTCACAGAAAAATTTAGGGAATTTATCAACTTGAACAGAAAAATAGTTCTTGTGTTTTGGATTTCACTAAACTCTAGCTGAAATTTATCATTTCCTTAAATTACGAAAGTAGGCAGGAAGCCATAATGTATCAGTCTGTGCCTTTGTTACCAATATAAGTCAGATATGTCATATTACAGTTGCTGCTGATATTTTGAAGTATCATTTATGTTCATCCATACCTTGAAATTAGAGTGGTTAGACCCAGTACTAGATCTTATTATTTAATTCATTAATTAATAAACATATATTTCTAAATTAAAAAATATTTTGATAATTATTCCCAAGTGACATTAGTGGTAAAGAACCCGCCTGCAAATGTAGGGGACTTAAGAGACATTGGTTCGATCCCTGGGTCAAGAAGATCCCCTGGAGGAGGGCATGGCAACCCACTCCAGTATTCTTGACTGGAAAATCCCATGGATAGAGGAGCCTGGCAGGCTACAGGCCATGGGGTCACAAAGAGTCAAGTATAACTGAAGCAACTTAGCACACACATAATTAGTTTACTTTTGATCTTAAGGATTTTATGAAATCCCATGAAAATATCATGATGAGAAATTTATAGGCTTCACTGGACTGTCAAAGGGGTACATGGGCACAAAATAAGTTAAGAACATGGTAATTCACAACATCATGTATATAATGGTAATTGATTAGAAGTAACCTCAAAAGTCAGAGAAGGCAATTGCAACCCACTCCAGTACTCTTGCCTGGAAAATCCCATGACGGAGGAGCCTGGTAGGCTGCAGTCCATGGGGTCTCTAAGAGTCGGACACGACTGAGCGACCTCACTTTCACTTTTCCTTTCATGCATTGGAGAAGGAAATGGCAACCCACTCCAGTATTCTTGCCTGGAGAATCCCAGGGATGGGGGAGCCTGGTGGGCTGCCTTCTATGGGGTCACACAGAGTCGGACAGGACTGAAGTCACTTAGCAGCAGCAGCAGCAGCAGCAGCCTCAAAAGTAGACTGGGTTAAAAATATTTGTATGTTTCTACAATGGAACACTCTGTAGCTGCCAAAAAAAAAAAAAACAGAAAGAAAAATCTCTATCTAAATGTCTTTGCAAGATATTGTAAAGGCAATAAAACTGTGCAGAACGCTTTGTGTAATATGATACTACAGGATAAAAGTGAGGTGGAAAAGAATATATAATACAAATGTCTATCTGCTTGGACTTGCATGAAATGTCTTTGGAAGAGAAAGAAACTGGTAATATTGGTGGCCTCCAAGGTTAAGAACTGAGTGACTGGGGCCTAGAGTGTTAGGGAGACTTCTTCCTGATAAACATTGTGGTACATAGTACATTAAAAAAATTCGAACCTGTGAATGTACAATCTTTTTTTTTAAATAAATAAAATCTAACATTTAAAAACTCCTGTAGAGTCTGTCAGTAAAGTAAAGTCACTCAGTCGTGTCTGACTCTTTGCGACCCCATGGACTGTAGCCTATCAGGCTCCTCGGTCCATGGGATTTTCCAGGCAAGTATGCTGGAGTGGATTGCCATTTCCTTCTCCAGGGGATTTTCCCGACTCAGGAATCGAACCCGGGTCTCCTGCATTGCGGGCAGACGCTTTACCGTCTGAGCCACCAGGGAAGCCAAGGGGACTGATATACAGTACTTGGCAGTACATCTTAAATTCCAGTTCCCACCTTGTCTTTGGAACCTCAGCCTGTCCTGCAACAGCCCAGAAAATTATGTCATTTCAACTACCTATTCAGTCCAAACCCCCAAGAAATTTATTCTAAGTTGGTTTTTGCCTTTCCTTCCACCTTTAGCCTATTGTCTTCCAGAAGCAAAATTTAGCCTGGAGGTGGTTGTTTGGTTGCAAAGTCTGAATCTTTTGCACGGTAGCCTGCCAGGCTCCCTGCCCATGGGATTTCCCAGGCAAGAATACTGAAGTGGGTAGCCATTCCCTTCTACAGGGAATCTTCCCGATCCAGAGATCAAACCCATGTCTCCTGCATTGCAGCCAGATTCTTTACCAAATGAGCCACAAGGGAAGCCCAAAATTTAGCCTATTCCAAAACAAAGCACACACATTCCCATCTTGTGTCTCATTCTGTGTTGTATGACAAATGCTCACGAACCTCGTTGGCATTGGTGGAATTATTCTTAATGGACAGAGAAAGGAAGTATATGAACATTCACAAGTTAATCATTTTTGTCTCATATTATTTGTTCGTCTTTTGATAATGTGTTTATTTTAAAGTGAAGTCTTACTCATAGAATGGGGCAGATTTTTAGCTATGTTACTTACAAATGGGATCTAGTTGCTAGTGTTTGTAAGAGAACATAAGTATTATGGGGTTAGAGCACTAAAATATTTCTTCTTTCCAAAACCCCTCTCATAAATTTCCTACTGTTTCCAAAAACAGAAGGCAAGTGTAAGCATAATCTACCAAAGACCGCACTTGTGCAATAGGTCTTTGGCGATATACGGTATCTTTATACTACCAAAGTAAAATATTTTGAAGAAAACATTAATGCTGGGTTTTGAGTAGCAGTGCTAACATGAGTAATAATTGCCAAGATTATGCAAGTGGCAAAAGAATATTGTTTATAAATATTTGTTTCACACTTTATAACAAACACTTATTCTTCCTGAGATTTAGGTCAGCAGAGGGAAGTCTGTTTTATTTTTCTGAAAATATTTTATTTAGAAGTGAATCTGAGGTTATTTGTATGATAAACAAAACTATAGCAGGGTTTTGCCACAAAAACTTGAACAAATCATTTTAAATTAAAAGATAACATTATTGTTTTTATGGTGGACTCTGGGAAAATATTTGAGGTCTCAACAGAAACCTCCAGCTTGTTTTTGAGTCAGAAATTGTGTTTTCTTTGGAGTCATGAACAGGATGAAGAAAACTGGGATAACTGCCAAGACCTGTGTTTTGAGCTCTTCCATGCTGCAAAGTGAAACAGTGGTTGCAACTGTGGGGACATTCAGCGCTGCCAGTGTAAGTCCGGGTGGGGACAGGCTTTGGGAGGAGGGAGGTAAAGCTTCTGTTACTTCTGAAGACCAGTGTAGCAAGGTGAGTTAAGAAAGAAATAAGCAGTGTTTTCAGTTCCTTTTCCTCCCCATGACACACCATATAGCAATTCCCCTGGATGTATTCCCCAGAGGAGCACATGGAAGTTGGGGCTTTACAGTCAAAGCCACAGAAACTGCCTAATCAAGGTGGAATGTTAGGCTTCCTCAGGCTGGGAGGGGACATGTGCATAGGAAATAAGAAGGTTTTTGGATGGACCTAGGACTTGGGGTCCCTTGCATGTAAGTGCCTAACATGAATCATTTCAGGATGTCCACTGGAGGCTCAACACTTATCTCCAAACTCATAGGAGACCCTATGGGCCCGTGTGTGGTATAGGAGTAAACCACCTGAGAGGCATCTCTGGTATGCCTGGAACATACCGCCTGACCAGTGCTTTGGAAAAGTGGTGAGCCACAGCTGATAAGGACTCTACAGGCTATGGCATCCTAGATACCAGGAAATTCTTGAATGAACCCCCAGAGGATAAGAGAGAATCCCCCAAGAATGACTGAGACTGAACTTTCTGCCAGTCATGTAGGTGAAAGTGTAGAAACAATTTTTCTGATTTTAAGAAATGTAGCACTTACACACTAGAAAGTGGCAGAGTCACTTTCATTCTTGCTACAAAAGAAGGAAAATGCCCAAGGGAAAACGCCCAAGGAAAATAGCCTACAATTGTGCTCATTTCACACGCTAGCAAGATTATGCTCAAAATCCTTCATGTTAGGCTTCAGCAGTATGTGAACTGAGAATTTCCAGATGTACAAGCTGGGTTTAGAAAAGGCAGAGGAACCAGAGATCAAATTACCAACTTTTGTTGGATTATAGAGAAAGCAAGGGAATTCCAGAAAAACATCTACTTCCGCTTCATTGACTACACAAAAGCCTTTGTGTGGATCACAACAAACTGTGGAAAATTCTTAAAGAGATGGGAATACCAGATTAGCTTACCTGTCTCCTGAGAAATCTGTATGCAGGTCAAGAAAAAAACAGAACCAGACATGGAACAATTGACTGGTTCAAAATTGGGAAAGGAGTATGTCAAGGCTGTATATTGTCACCCTGCTTATTTAACTTATATGTAGAGTACATCATGTGAAATGCCACTGGAGAAATCACAAGCTGGAATCAATACTGCAGGGAGAAATATCAACAACCTCAGATATGCAGGTATTACCACTCTAATGGCAGAAAGTGAAAAGAAACTAGAGCCTCTTGATGAAGGTAAAAGAGGAGACTTAAAAAGTTGGCTTAAACTCAACATTCAAAAAATGAAGATCATGGCATCTGGTCCCATCACTTCATGGCAAATAAAAGGAGAAAAAGTGGGAGCAGTGGCAGATTTTATTTTATTGGGCTCCAAAATCACTGTGGATGGTGATTTTAGCCATGAATTAAAAAACACTTGCTCATTGGAAGGAAAACTATGAACAACCTGGACTGTGTATTAAGAAGCCAAGACATCACTTTGCCTACAAAGGTCCATGTAGTCAAAGCCATGGTTTTTTCAGTAGTCATATGCAGAAATGAGAATTGGACCATAAAGAAGGCTGAGAGCCAAAGAATTGATTCTTTTGAATTGTGGTGCTAGAAAACACTCTTGAGAGTCCTGTGGACAGCAAGGAGATCAAACCAGGCAATCCTAAAGGAAATCAGTCCTGAATATTCATTGGAAGGACTGATGTTGAAGCTGAAGCTCCACTACTTTGGCCACATGATGTGAAGAGCTAACTCATTGGAAAAGATCCTGATGCTGGGAAAGACTGAGGGCAAAAGCAGAAGGGGATGACAGAGGATGAGATGATTGGAGGAGATCACCAACTCAAGGGACATGAGCTTGAGCAAGCACTGTGGCATAGTGAAGGATAGAGGACCCTGACGTGCTGCAGTCGATTGGGTCACAAAGAGTCAAACAAGACTTAGCAACTGAACAACAACAACACATTGATATACAGTCAGCTATAAAGCTCACCTTCCCTTTTGTACTCCTCCTCCCATGCAAACACACACACACATTTCTGTCAACACCTTGGGACTGAGACTGCTTGGGATCAACTTGCCTCCCCTGTCTTCCATACACATCCTTCAGTCTTCACGTTGCCTGTCACATTAGTCCTTTTATTTGTTGGCTTCTTTCACTTATTTAATTCTACAGAAAATCTGGAGGGCCTGAAATTCACCTGTAACTCAAAAGGCATAGTTCTAGTCTTGAGATGGTCACAGCCTAGAGCATGATACTAAGTAGAGAGTAGGAGGATTGGCGGGGGGGGGGGCGGTGGTGAGGGATGGTGGACATCCAGAGCAGTTCACAACCCTAGAAGGAGGGAAGGAGGACGTCAGCAGTTCAGTTCAGTTCAGTCACTCAGTCGTGTTCAACTCTTTGCGACCCCATAAACTGCAGCACTCCAGGCCTCCCTGTCCATCACCAACTCCCGGAGATACCCAAACTCATATCCATCAAGTCAGTGATGCCATCCAACCATCTCATCCTCTGTCGTCCCCTTCTCCTCCTGCCCTCAGTCTTTCCCAGCATCAGGGTTTTTTCAAATGAGTCAGTTCTTCGCATCAGGTGGCCAAAGGATTGGAGTTTCAGCTTCAACATCAGTCCTTCCAATGAATACCCAGGACTGATCTCCTTTAGGATGGACTGGTTGGATTTCCTTGCAGTTCAAGGGACTCTCAAGAGTCTTCTCCAACACCACAGTTCAAAAGCATCAATTCTTTGGCACTCAGCTTTCTTTATAGTCCAAATCACATCCATACATGACAACTGGAAAAACCATAGCCTTGACTAGACAGACCTTTGTTGACAAAGTGATGTCTCTGCTTTTTAATATGCTGTCTAGGTTGGTCATAACTTTCACCGGGGCAATTAATCCCATCTGGAATAAGAGGAAGGGTCAGGCTCAGTTTTGCAAGAAAATGAGGCCCTAGCAGATCTTGAGGTTGTAGAGAATAAATGGGAACAGGAAGAATACTGCAGGAAGATGGATCAGCTGGGGCACACACATGGGGACAGAATTTGACACTGTAAATATACAAGTTTTGAGAGGAGCAGCCATGCATTCTTTCTGGCTATTGCTGTTTCTAAACATTATGCTCTATATATTTCCCTCGACAGTCACCTAACTAATTTCTCAGAGATTCTGCCCAGTGTGGACACATGTAAGAAGAAATAGCAAGTGAAGCAAAAGGATTTCTAGCAGCAAAGTAGAAGGCTGAACTATGAGGGTTTTTTATCAGACAATCATGCAAGTCCTGAATTCCTCTTGATATATATGGATAATCAAAATATATTAGTCAAGAAACTTCCCTTGTGGTCCAGTAGTTGAGAATCCAGTTTCCAAAGCTGGGACTTGGGTTCAATCCGTGGTCAGAGAACAAAGTTCCCACATGTCTTGGCAATGAAGCCTGTGTGCCACAATGAAAGAGTCCACATGCCACAATGAAGACCTGATGCAGCCAGAAATAACTAAATAAATAAATAAATATTAAAGAAGGTATACATTAGCCAAATGCGTAGGTCCTTTCATTTCTGTACATAAATTTAAAATTTGCAATATAGTGATTTTCTAAGAAGAACATGTATTAGCAGATGTTATTGTGCAACAAATATCTTCCCTTAGGCAAACAAATTTAACATATAATTTAGTGCTTGTCAACTGAAAATAAAATTATTAAATTATTTCCTGCATAATTTGATTACCTGTGGTCGAGAGGACACAGAAGGGTTAGTAAAGGGCACGGTTTTCCACATAAAGACAAATGCTGTTTTCAGATTTAACTCAGAATGTCCTTTTAAAGGTCAGGTCTTGTCCTTGGCCAATTCCTCCACGCAGATATTCCTTTCCTTTCCATTTTCTCCAGCTTAAACCATCTTCCTTTTGGGAAGTGTCCCATGAACCAAACTTGGTCTGTTCTTAGCAGGTTGGTCATTTTCCCAAAGAGAAAAAGAAGTATCATTCTCAATGAAAGTTTATTGCAATTGCGCTCTTTATCAGTTCAATGTACCAAGTAGAGAGATGGAAGAGACAATGAAATCAGGGAATTATTGCTTCAACATAGTTTCTTCATTAAACAAAAAAAAGTTTTAAAAATGTTATCCCTTAAGAATAATTTAAGATTTTCAGTGAATGTTCCTTTAAAGCAAGTTTCTAAAAGTTTTATTTGTACCACAGACCCCAGGACAGCATACTAATACTTATGTTTCTTCTAGGAGTAATGTTTTTAAGTGTATAAAATAAAATACATATTATTACAATGAAATAGATAATTAAATAAATACAATGATCAAAATGACTTTTAAACTTCATAATAACATAATACATGTGTCTTTATTAGCACAGTAATTATAAAATCCAGTTCCAAATCTAGTAACAATATTTTGAGATAGTGATGAGCAAAAAAGATATCTTCGAGATGTTTACAACAATTGTCATGTGAGAGAAATCATTTACTTTGGTGACAGACTCACAGAAACAATTAATAATTGCTGTGGTTTGGAATCCATATTCATATTTGAAAGAAGTGTTAAAGGTTCAGGAAAAATTTTTTCTTCATCCAAACCCACGGACTACTGAATTCTGTCCCTGTACCCAGATGAAAGACCTTTGTTTTTTTCAGGGACCTGGGATCAATACATTGGCTCCATTTCTCCTATTAATGTGGAGATCATCTTAATGAGACCCATCCCTCCATGAGAAGCCAAGAGGTATCTTTGTTCCCAGTCAGGAGGTGGGCGAAGGAAGAGGAAGGTCTGCTACTGTTCTGTTCCTTTAAAGCCTGTATACCTAAACTTTATTTAAGCTCTTAAACACTGTAAACTCATTCCATACTCCTTTCCTAATCTTTACAACTTTAAAAATTTATTAAAAAACAAACAAGCTTTAACCCAGAGACAGCACAGAAAAATTGAACAAACATGAGCCTGCCAGAGAACCCTTGTGCCCCAGCCTCATCTCCTCCATGACCTCGGTAAGTCCCTTGACTTTGATCTTTGGCTCAATCACCATAAACCAGGCAAAATAATAGCCACCTAGCAGGGTTATGGTGAAGTTTAAAGGTGGCAATATCTATGAAATTTGTAAGTTCTGAAGAGCTGAACAAACACTGCAGAAGTCCACTGTATATTTACGTAGGGCTGGGTCTGTTTTATATGTCTTTTTCTTACTGTGTGTACAGACCTTGGGGCCAGACCAGAGAAGGATAAAGTCAATGACAGCACGTTAAGGAAGAAATACTCCAGACTAGAGACTGGTACAGAGTGTGAGAAAAGCAGAGCGTTTCCTCTGCACATGGAGTGTCTCAGGACTTCTTTCCCTGCTGCTTTGCGCCTGGGTAAAACCATCCTACTCCACCACAAGAACACATGAAGTTTCCCAGGTTTTCTTGGACCACCAAAGTATTCCTCTATCCACTCACAACTAGTTATAAAAGGTATTAGAAATGGCCAACCAACTGGAATTATACAGCCACCAAGAAATACAATGGCTCTTCTGTTTTGAAATAAATATTTAAACCTGCAAACATTTGCAGGCATTTCATTAAGTCTCCATGCTTACCCTTCAGCCTGTACTCTGCCAAACTCCACCAATACAGAAACCATATTCCATTTATGTGAATGGTTTTTCTCTTAAGATTTATATATATTTTTAGAGAAACACATTGAAGTATTTTTGAATGAAATGAAATGAAGTAGAGATAAAATGAGATTGACCACGTGTTTATATTTGTTAAAGTTGCTTGATGGGTACATAGGGTTTTATTATACTGTTTTTTTCTACCATTGTGTATGTTTGAGTTTTTTTCATTATGAAGATATTTAGAAGCTTCACCTGTACAACAGGAAAAAACAAAGGTATTCCGCATTCATGTTAAATTTATGGAAATAAATGAAAGTGAATTAGTGAAAATTTAAACTCAGATTCATCTGGAGAGATGGTTGCTATGTACTCTAGCTTGTCCTAAAATTTATTTTACTAATATTGGTATTATGTTATAGATAAAGCAATAAGCATTAAATTAGGCAGGAAAACACATGGTTATTTATTATTGTTGTTCTTCCTGCACCTTTTCAGCTAGCTTAATCTGACTGCCAATGAGGATATTCTCCAGTTGTATCTGCTCAAAAACATTTGCTGGGTTTTTTTTTAATAGCAAAAACTAGGATATTTGTCTTTTATGAAAACACATGAGTGATTAACAAGGTGATTGCTTCAAGAGTCTTGTGTCCAAAATACGTAGTATATATTTAAAGTAGAATTAAAATTCACAATAGAGACGCTGTTATTTACTGAGTATTTTAGGAAATCATCATATCTTGAAACACATATGGCAGATTCAGTACTATAAAGATATCCTTCAACAGAAAGTTACAAATGAATCACAACTAGAGATAATATATCTATACGTAAATAATTCACCACTTTATCTTATAGCCAAGTCATAGATCCATTATTAAAAGGATTATCTCATAAGAACATGAAACTGGTGATTACAGTTTATTAAGGAAGCACTGTAAAATGACAATAACCCATTTACAGATGAGCCTAAAGATGAAATTTGAAGTTTAAAAAATGCTTTTCTAAAGGTTGTTTCATCTCTGTTTTGCTCAGTAACATTGCATTTTTATATTAGGACAAATATACCACATTTAGGAGTGTTTGTTAAAATCCAAATGAAGCGTATTAATTTCTGCATGTTTTTAAGTTATAAAAAAGAAATATTCATCCCATCTGTCAATTTTATGAACATCCTTATCAGCACATATTAATGAATTTTATTCCATATTTCCCTGAAAACTAGTCTTAGTATTATATTGTTACACCATACAGTGAGAACTAAAAATATGAATATTAATTCTTTTCTCCCATTCCATGTCAAAACATACAATTTTTTATTATAGTGACTTGGTACCACAAAGACCCTGTGTAATCAGTTCCTCTTCTCTAAGAATCATGAAAAGTCTTTCTACACCACCCAGGAAGGTGATTCATGACAGAAATCAACAAGCTGTTAGCATTCTTTATCCTGTTCAGGGTCTTATTGGGGCAAATTGTGTCAAAGTTAATTGATAACTCTTTTAAGAACATCTAATGAGTCAGAATGAAATCATAACTTCTGTATCTTTATTAAATGCTGATTTGATTATTTGATTCTGTTTTAGTTTTGATTACTTTGATCCAGCTTATCACATAAAAAGTGCCCCCAAAAGCAAGTTGGTTTTGCCAGGATTTAAATATTTCAATTATGTGTACATGGTGTTCCCAACTGTATTTGTTTCCTTAGAGTAATATTTTTTTGTTCAGTGCAAAAAAAGTGAAGCAAAAACTCAAAAGGAATATGGTGGATATATTCCATACTAATAATGCCTCCATTTGTGTAAACTTGCCTAAAGGTCTTCTGTGCTTAGTCCTCAGTTGTGTCCGACTCTTTGTTACCACATGGACTATAGCCCACCAGGCTCCTCTGTCTATGGAAATCTCCAGGCAAGAATACTGGAGTGGGTTGCCATTTCCTTCTCCATGGGATCTTCCAACCCAGGGATCAAACCCAGGTCTCCCACATTGCAGGCAGATTTTTTACTGACTGAGCCACCAGGGTCTTCAAAGCCTTTCTAACTTTATCACTGAAAGGTTGAGAAAAGGGTAATACGATTGCTACCTTTATTTACTAGACTTGCCATGATATTAAAAGACACTTACTCCTTGGAAGAAAAGTTATGACCAACCTAAATAGCATATTAAAAAGGAGAGACATTACTTTGCCAACAAAGGTCCATCTAGTCAAAGTTTTTCCAGTAGTCATGGATGGATGTGAAAGTTGGACTGTAGAGAAAGTTGAGTGCTGAAGAATTGATGCTTTTGAACTGTGGTGTTGGAGAAGACTCTTGAGAGTCCCTTGGAGTGCAAGGAGATTCGATCAGTCCATTCTAAAGGAAATCAGTCCTGGGTGTTCATTGGAGGGACTGATGTTGAAGCTGAAACTCCAATACTTTGGCCACCTGATGCGAAGAACTGACTCATTGGAAAAGACCCTGATGCTGGGAAAGATTGAGGGCAGGAGGAGGGGGGGATGATAGAGGATGAGATGGTTAGATGGCATCACCCACCCACCATGAGTTTGGGTAGGCTCTGGGAGTTGGTGATGGACAGGGAGGCCAGGCATGCTGCAGTCCATGGGGTCGCAAAGAGTCAGATATGACTGAGCGACTGAAGTGAACTGAACTGAACTGAGCTACTTTATTTTTTTTAATAATTTTATTTATTTTTGGTCATGCTGGTTCTTCATTGCTGTGTGACCTTTCTTCTGTTGCAGCAATCAGGGGCTACTCTCTAGCTGCAGTGCACGGGGTTTTCATTGCAGTGTCTTCTCTGATTGCAGCTTCTGGGCTCTAGGGCACAGGCTTGTTAGTTGTGGCCCACCAGCTTAGTTGCTTCGCAGCATGTGGAATCTTCCCTGGACCGGGGCTGGAACCCATGTCTTCTCCACTGACAGGCGGATTCTTCACCACTGAACCACCAGTTAAGCCTGAGCTATTTCATTTGATGCATGAAACAGTATTACGTATAGGCAAAGCAGGTATTGTTACCATTTGACAACTGGGAAAACTAAAACCCAGAGAGAGCAAATGACTTGCCCAGGATCGCAGAAAGTGTGACGAATCTAGGAGAAAATCTATGTCTCCTGGGTGCCAGTACTTTCTCCCTCCTGACATGCCGGGCAGTTTCTAAGATAGTTATGCATGATGATTGACCTTAAATTACCTGTCTCTCTTTGGGAAGCATTTCTTTCTCTTCCTGGATCCCCAGCTGCCTGGCACCAGCACTCTTCTCAGACTCAGAGTCATGATTCACTGGGGTGGGCGGCGGAGGGGAGGGGGAACAGGCGGCAGCTTGGCCATCTGCCACACAGAGACTAGGTCACTTCCCTTTGGTAAAGAGCTTCTAGGCTCAGATTCGTCAGGTGTTCTAAAACGGAGCAGAGGGAAAAATAAACATCTAAGTTAGCATTCTGTGTTCCAAGTGAAAGCATTGTTTTTAAGATAAATAATTATTTTTAGAAAGAGAATAGAATTTCAGCTGTGTACCATAACTGGGGCTTTGTCCATTAGGGTCACTGATGCAGAAGCAAAACTATCGAAGGTCTGAAGTTCCTATATGACTAGGTAATGCTAAAATAAACATACGGTTCCCATCGTACAACTCAATGCTTAGCCAAGTCCAAACACACTGCTGCCAACATTTTAAAGTCAACACTGATATCTAAAATAAACACAGGCTGACTAACACACACTGGTACTTAGATGAAAATATATTGTGAAATAGCTCCTTCCAAAGAGAAGTTCTTGGGCTCTTTCTCTGGGTAACTGTTCATTATTCAGAAGAATGATAAGACCCCCTAAACATTTTTTTGAATTCATTCATTCAACAGATTTTTTTTTTTTTTTGAACACTTACTCTCAGGAACTGTGAGGGGCAGGAGATTCTGTCCTACTTTCAAGTTAATGAATTAGCTTGCCAGTTTCATAGATGCTGGCACAAGTGGTGATATTCCTGGGTCAGAAACAAAAAACTTTATTACTTAGAGCTGTAGCAGTAGCTAGCGTCAGCATTTGAGAGAACTCTGAGCTTCAGGAACCAGGTCTTTTATACTGAATAGCAAGCATCGTGGCTTTTTGCGGTTGAAGGAGATATTTCCTCCCTCTAAGGTAGTTTACTTTATCATCCTCCCTGAAAAAATACTCCAGAACAAAGGCAGTCAATGCCCGTACATGGAAGATGTTTAGAAATGTGAGAAATCTAAGGACCATTACCTCCTGACACTTTTTCTTCATCAGACACTAGATAAATGCTAATGATATGAAGATTGAAAGGAAGAATGTGCTATCTTGTTCCTAATATATCTAATAGTGCATGACACTGAACTCTGAAATTCTGTCCACAGAAAATGTGGGGAGTACAGTTTGTTGAGTATCTCCCCCAACTTGATTCTTACAATGAAGAACATTGGGGGGATCCATAAGGCAGAAATTTCATCCTTTGTTTCTCAACTTGTTTGTTAGTCAAGGGTTTTAGTGGTAAGTGCCAGCAAAATGGAACTAACACATTGCAACTGCATAAAAGTGCAGTGTTTCAGCATTTCCAAAGCATTCAGTCTGTGGCATAATGATCCAAATGACATAAAGGTAAAGGTCATCGGCAGGGGAAGTAGATAACAACGTTTAAAGAAAGAAGTGGAAATTGATAGAAAAATATTATTAAGTAAATGATAAAGAAAAATATTATGAGGGAAACCTCTCTCAATTGTACTGATAGGCGGTGGTTTAGTTGCTGAGTCGTGTCTGACTCTTGAGACCCCGTGGGCTGTAGCCCACTGAGCTCCTCTGTCCATGGGATTTTCCAGGCAAGAATACTGGAGTGGGTTGCCATTTCCTTCTCCAGGGGACCTTCCTGATCCAGAGACCGAAACCAGGTCTCCTGCACTGCAGGTGGATTCTTTACCAACTGAGCTAGGAGAGAAGCCCTGACTCATTTGCTAGCGCCAATTATTTTGGGTTGAATTTTGGTGTGGGCTGAATCTAATTTTTTTATAGCAAAGTCCTATCATTGCTCAGTTGGTAAAGAATCTGCCTGCAATGCAGGAGTCTGCCTGCAATGCAGGAGACTGAGATTCAATTCCTGGGTCCAGAGGAAATAGCAACACAACTTCAGTATTCTTGAAAAATACTGGAAAATCCCATGGACAGAGGAGCCCGGTGTGCTACAGTCCAAGGGGTTGTAAGAGTCAGACACGACTTAGCGAATAAACCACCACGAGCGAATAAATCAGTGACAAATGATCTTTAACACATAATTTAGAGGTGAATTTTTCTGTGGGGACTGGAGCAATATCACCAAAATGTATTAAAAAGAATTTTTAAAATTCCGTTGAGAATATACAGTCTGAGCCTCTGGGGAAAAAAATATACATTTTATCCAAATCATTTCTACTTTTATAATTAGTGAAACTTTTCATTAAGATGATCTAGCCTCTTTTATTCTGAATTTGTTTTCACCAAGCACCTTAAAATAGTAACTCCAATTCCCCGCACTTTTGCACAAGTGAGAGAAAACATTGACCTGAGAACATAAATATTCTAGACTCCTTACTAGGTCTATTTTTTTTTTTCACTTCAAATTACTTAATCAGCAACCTGGTCATTAATCAGGCTGTTATAAATTTGGTTAGTACAAGCCAGTTCCATCAGACTCTGATTTCCCCTAACATGAAAATAACTAAGTTTTTGAAAATTCTAACACACCATCAAGAAATACTTATGTTCATCAGTGGGCTCATCCTGGAAGATGAGACTCTTAATGTTTAAGACTTGGAAGGAAAGACTCTTAATGTTTAATCAACTGGTTTTCCTCCCTTGACATCGTCTCAATGTACTAATGATTTTATTTGTCCTTTTCCTTTGACTTTTTCATAAAAGTTAAAATTTAAGAACTTATTTAAGATCTATCTTTAGTCTTTAGTACACACCACCATTTCCTACACTTGAGTATTACCTAAAAGTTAATATTATTTTGTTGGACTACCTATAATAATGACAACCTCCAAATCATTTTATATTGTCATGTCTATAATTCTTTGATCTCAGAAGTATTTCCTCTAAGATTATATGTGTGTGTGTATATATATATATGTATCTATATATGTAAACTTATATATGTATATATGTACATTTATATATTAATAAGTAGACATATATATGTGTTTTAATATATGTATGTCTTTGTATATTTATAGTATTTTTGAGATGTAGAATAATCTTAGATAACAAAGGCCCAAATGAATGTAAACCTAATGTAAGTTCAGATTATTTAAATTCATTTAATTATGATGGTAGGATTATCCTCAAATCAGTCTATCATTCCAAAATATTTGAATCAGTTTGTTTTTTAAAACTTTTTATTTTATATTGGAGTATAGTTGACTAACAAGTGTGTTAGTTTTAGGAGAATCACTTAACACTTAAGAAATTACAGAAAATTGTTCAATTTCCCAGGGTCTCTTTCAGGCATTTTTTTAAAGTGAGCATTCCATTCAATGTACTTTAACTGTGGGGTAAGGGCCTCAAGTCAGTTCAGTTCAGTTTCTCAGTCATGTCCGACTCTTTGTGACCCCATGGACTGCAGCACGCCAGGGCTCCCTGTCCACCATCAACTCTTGGAGTTCACCCAAACTCATGTCCATTGAGTCGGTGATGTCATCCAATCATCTCATCCTCTGTCATCCCCTTCTCCTCGTGCCTTCAATCTGTCCCAGCACCAGGGTCTTTTCCAGTGAGTCAGTTCTTCGCATCAGGTGGCCAAAGTATTGCAGTTTCAGCTTCAACATCAGTCCTTCCAATGAACACTCATGACTTGATCTCCTTTAGAATGGAATGGTTGGATCTCCTTTCAGTCCAAGGGACTCTCAAGAGTCTTCTCCCACACCACAGTTCAAAAGCATCAATTCTTCCGCACTCAGCTTTCTTTATAGTCCAACTCTCACATCCATACATGACAACTGGAAAAACCATAGCCTTGACTAGATGGAACTTGTTGGCAAAGTAACGTCCCTGTTTTTCAATATGCTGTCTAGTTTGGTCATTACTTTCCTTCCAAGCAGTAAGCATCTTTTAATTTCATGCAATCACCATCTGCAGTGATTTTGGAGCCCCAAAAAACAAGGTCTCCGTATTTAGATACATTCAAACTCATGTCCACTGAGTCAATGATGCCATCCAACCATCTCATCCTCTCTTGTCCCCTTCTCCTCCTGTCTTCACTCTTTCCCAGCATCAGGGTCTTTTCCAGTGAATTGTCTCTTCACATCAGGTAGCCAAAGTATTGGAGCTTCAGCTTTAGGATCAGTCTTTCCAATGAATATTCGGGACCAATTTCCTTAGGATTGCCTGGTTTGATCTCCCTACAGACCAAGGCACTCTCAACAGTCTTCTCCAACACAACAGTTCAAAAGCATCAGTTCTTCAGCACTCAGTCTTTATGATCTAACTCTCACATCTGACATGGTTACTAGAAAAACCAAAGCTTTGACTAGACAAACCTGTGTTGGCAATGTAACATCTCTGTTTTTGAATATGCTGTCTAGGTTTGTTGTAGCTTTTCTTCCAATGAGCAAGCGTCTTTTATTCTCATGACTGCTGTCACCATCTGCAGTGATTTTGGAGCCCAGGAAAATAAAGTCTGGCAATGTTTCCATTGTTTCCCCATCTATTTGCCATGATTGATGGGACTGGATGCCATGATATTCATTTTTTGAATGTTGAGTTTTAAGCCAGCTTTTTTACTCTCCTCTTGTGTGTTTCTCAAGAGTCTCTTTAGTTCCTCTTCCATTTTTGCCATAAAGGTGGTGTCATCTTCATATCTGAGGTTATTGATATCTCCTCTGACAATCTTGATTCCAGGTTGTGCTGCCTCCAGCCTGTCATTTTGCATGATGTACTCTGCATATAAGTTAAATAAGCAGATGACAATATATAGCCTTGATGTACTCCTTTCCCAATTTGGCACCAGTCTGTTGTTCATGTCCAGTTCTAATTGTTGCTTCCTGACCTCCATATAGGTTTTTCAGGAGGCAGATAAGGTGGTCTGGTATTCCCATCTCTTTAAGAATTTTCCACAGTTTGTTGTGATCCACACAGTCACAGGCTTTAGCATAGTCAGTGAAGCAGAAATAAATGGTTTTCTGGAATTCTCTTGCTTTTTCTATATTCCAGTGGATGTTGGCAATTTGATCTCTTGTTCCTCTGCCTTTTTAAAATCCAGCTTGAACATCTGGAAGTTCTTGGTTCATGAACTGTTGAAGCCTAGCTATGAAAATTTTGATCATTAATTTGCTAGCATGTGAAATGAGTGCAAATGTGTAGTAGTTTGAACATTCTTTGGTACTTCCTTTCTTTGAGATTAGAATAGAAACTGACCTTTTCCAGTCCTGGGGCCACTGCTGAATTTTCCAAATTTGCTGGCATATTGAGTGCAGCACTTTCACAGCATCATCTTCTAGAATTGAAATAGCTCAGCTGGCATTCTATTACCTCCACTAGCTTTCTTCATAGTGATGCTTCCTAAGGCCTGCTTGACTTCGCACTCCAAGATGTCTGCACTCTAGGTGAGTGATCACTCCATCATGGTGCAATCAACCTCACAGAGCTTCATGAAAATTAAATAACATCTTTTGTGTTTTAATTTGGGTTCCCAGAAGAGGACTGAAATGCTAATTTGAATGCAAGTAGTTTATCTGGAACTTTGAAGGCAATACTCAATGGCAAGGGAACAAAGCCAGGAAAGAAAACTGCCAATGAAAGGTATATAGCAAGCCAGCTGCTTTTGTGCATTGTTAGGGCTTAACAATTCTGTGAGAAAGAAAAAAAAAAAAAAAGATGGTTAAAGTTCTAGTTATATATTTAAATACAAAAAGGTATTAACAGAGGTGGTTTCTAGGGAAGAAAATTGGAGGGCAGGAAGGTAGGAGTATAGTGAGTAATTTATACTCTCCCTCTCATATCGCTTCTGGCACTTTTCCAATTTTTTAAATGATATTAATATGTATTTTTATATCAGAAAATTAACTGTTGCTAACTCTAATTGTTCCCTATCCTACTTTATTTTCTTCATTAATCTTGATAAGGAAAGAAGGAATGACGAGAGAAAGAAAGGAAAAAGGGGAAGGGACAAAGAATCCTACCACTCAGGGAAAACCATCGTTAGTATTTTGACATATTGACATTACCAGCCAGTCCTTTTTTCCTCTGCATGAACATTTCTCTGCCTTCCTATATTTAAAAAATGATACCATGTTGCACATATGCTTGTATTTCCTGCCTTTTTCACTTATAGTTTTTTGTCATTAATTATTCTTCTATAGGGCTTCCCTGGTAGCTCAGTTGGTAAAGAATCTGCCTGCAATGCAGGAGACCCTGGTTTGATTCCTGGGCCAGAAAGATCCCTTGGAGAAGGGATAGGCTACCCACTCCAGTATTCTTCGGCTTCTCTGGTGGTTCAGGCAGTAAACAATGCCTGCAATGTGCGAGACCTGGGTTTGATCCCTGGGTTGGGAAGATCCCCTGCAAGAGGACATGGAAACCCACTCCAATATTCTTGCCTGAAGAATCCTCAAGGACAGAGGTGACCGGTGGGCTGCAGTGCATGGGGTCACAAAGTTTCAGACACGACTGAGCAATTAAGCACAGCACACAGCGCATTCTTCTACAACATGTTTAATGCCTTATTATATTCCAGAGCATGGATGTATTGTAATTTATCCAATTAATCCTTTAGTTGGTGATGGACAGAGAGGCCTAGCTTGCTGCAATTCATGGGGTCGCAAACAGTCAGACATGACTGAGTGACTGAACTGAACTGAACTGATTAGATATTTAGCCCATACCATTATTGTAGAGAGTTGAAAACACAAAGACTATAGAAATGAGACTGGTTTTCATGTGTAATTTGAGGTACTAGTTTCTATCCCTTATTCATGGAGAGTTAACACAGTTCTCTCTAATTTCTCATAACCTTAGCCAAAACCATACATGGAACATTTAATTATAAAGAATCTTTTATTTCCAATGAGTAATTGAAAAAATGCAGTGCATTAAAAATATTTTACAAATTATTTGTTTGTGATTATGACATTCATTGGAACTAAAAGAACGAGGATAGTTTAAAACCAAACTCAAGGAATTATCTTTTTAAATGATAAAGTATGAGGAGATGTTCATTTTGTTTTACAAAAGGTTTAATAAAGTTAGATTAAATTTTTTCCAGAAACAGGAAAATTTTCAGAGCAGAAATGCAGAAAAGAACGGGGCATGTTTATCAAACAATACAAATAAAGTTATCAATGGTTCGTAGCTTATGAAAACAACATAACAAACTCTTCCATTACCGAAGCCATTTCAACCATCTGTTCAAAAACCACAATTCCATACAAGGGCAGGTTTATAAAGGTAAAAAGCTGAAAGGAAGTTCTTGGCTGAAATTCTCAGTTTCCCAGTGTCTAAACCCTATGTGCTTAGATGGATGTTGATGTCCACAGGACCATCTCAGCAAGTAGCCCTGAACAGCTGCCTGTTTCTTTTCAGGCTTAGAGAGTCTGGGAAGCGTTTCTGTAATGAACAGAAGTGGTACCCTTGAGAATAACTTACTAAATATAAAATAGAAAGTGAAAGTGAAGTTGCTCAGTCGTGTCCAACTCTTTGCGACCCCATGGACTGTAGCCTACCAGGCTCCTCTGTCCATGGGATTTTCCAGGCAAGAGTACTGGAGTGGGTTGCCATTTCCTTCTCCAGGGGATCTTCCCAGCCCAGGGATTGAACCTGGGTCTCCCACATTGCAGGCAGATGCTTTACCATCTGAGCCACCAGGGAAGGCTATAAAATAGAAATCATTATTAAAATAACTTTTTTTAGAAACTTGATATTATAATCAACATTTTCATATACAGTATATTTGACCCAGCTGTTTATAAATCTTTTGATATGTATTTGGCATCTTAATCACAATATTAATTATGTTATTCATTCATCCAACAAATATTTATTTGTGCTTAGTGCCAGCCACCCTTTTCATCCCTGGGTCTTACATTCTCATGGTAGGAACTGTTATTGTATAAAATAAAGAAGCCAACAAATAAACTAACTGCAACAAAAAGCAGTAAGTGCTATGAAGGAAACAAATATGAGCTGAGATTGAGAAAAACCAAAGGAGACCTCTCCTAGGCAAGCAGCCAGGGGGGAGCTCTCTAAAGAGGTGAAGCTTGAGCTGAGATCATCCCCAAGAAGACATGGAGCCAAGCTTGGAAGCATGGGAGGAAGGGCAAGCCTAGCAGAGGGAGCAGCCTTTAAGGGCTATGAGTACAGATAAGACTTGGTTTATCTGAAGAACTGAACCGAGACAAGCTTGGCAGAAAGTCATGATGTAGAAGAAATGGAACAAGATGGAGCTGAAGAGAAGGGAGGGGGGGGGCCCTCTTCCACAAGGCCTTGTGGGCCAGACGGGAACTGGGATTTTTTTCATAGTATGAGGCCAAGCACAATGTTTGTAATACGTTTTATTAAAGGTCCTGTTCCAGAAGTTAAATAAACTCAAAAGTCAGTGAATTGCTTTACTTTAAGAATAAATACATGATAAGGTTTATCTAATGATAACTCGAAAGACAAGCAGACTGTGTCACGTAGCCAAATTCAAGCCCCCCCCCCCCAAAAAAAAGAAAGAAATGATTGAGTTTACTGGTGATTATTGGGTTTTCCTCGTGGCTCAGACAGTAAAGAATCTGCCTGCAATACAGGACACCCAGTTTTGGTCTCTGGATTGGGAAGATGCCCTGGAGAAGGGAATGGCAACCCACTCCAGTATTCTTGCCTGGGAGATCCCATGGACAGAGGAGCCTGGTGGGCTACAGTCCACAGGGTTGCAAAGAAGTGAACATGACTGAGTGATCAACACTATAAATTAACATCATGGTTTAAGAAGCTTCCGTTGTGGCTCAGATGGTAAAGAATCTATCTGCAATGCAGGAGACACAGGTTTGATCCTTGGGTTGGGAGGACGCCCCTGAAGAAGGGGATGGTTACCCACTCCGGTATGCTTGCCTGGAGAATTCCATTAACAGAGGAGCCTGGTGGGCTACAGTCCATAGGGTCGCAGACAGTCAGAAATGACTGAGCAACTAATACTTACCAAGGGTGATTATATATCCCAGTTTGTTCATAAGAGTCCCAGTTTACAATTATACTCTCAGCATCCTTTTGGTGTAAGCATTTACCTCAGACACTTCGGTTTTTAATCGTGTTTTTATTAGTAGCTATGTCAAAACAAGCCAGAATGGATTGGGTGGACATTTGAATAGTATATGGGATGGCTATGCAATGTTGTTTTCACTTTAACATATGGAAAATCTGAAAGAAACCAGCTATGTCTCATTTTTCTTTTCCCAATTCTTTCCAGAAGCCAGATAGTTAATGCTTCCTTGCCACCATGGAGGGCCCTCACTGATAAAATGAGGTATACTCAGTCACAAGTTGCTAGGGACAAAAGGTCTCAGGCCATGGTGAGTCAAATATTGCATGGTGTTGACCTTGCCAGCCACTTCGTGTGTCATCTTGTGACATTCTCTGTAATGTACAGTCACCAAGCATCATGTCAATGGACAACATGTAGAGTTATGGGTTAGGTAATTATGCCCAGGAAATAGATCACGAGCCGTCCTGCTGTAGAGCTGTGTGGTCTGAACCTATGGAGGCTTTGCCATTTATTGAATGATGTAAATGTACAACTGTTTATTTTATTGTTTGACAATGTTTTTTTTATTTTTCAAGAAACCCACTCAAGAGCAATGACCTCGAGGATGTAAAAGTATGAGTTTAATGAAAACTGAAGCACAGAACTTCCATCTTTCAAGGAAGTTAATTATGAGAGCAAAACTTGCACAAAATGTACACATTTATGACCCGTAATGGGTCCCAAAGTGAAATCATTGACCACTGGAAAATAAGGAGCCACAAATCTAATAAAGCACCAGAGGCTGCTTCAAAAGTTAATAATTTAAAAAGACTAGGACTGAATACAAGAGTTAAGCAGGTGCAGCTTCAGAAGGTATATTTGCCTTTTTGAAGCATGTCTTTTGATGTAGCTCTAATAACCTTTCAGAGAAGGCAATGGCAGCCCACTCCAGTACTCTTGCCTGGAAAATCCCATGGACGGAAGAGCCTGGTGGGCTGCTGTCTATGGGGTCGCACAGAGTCAGACACGACTGAAGCGACTTAGCAGCAGCAACAATGATCTTTTTCTATTTTAATTTTGTCCTTTTTAAATTCCAAGCTTCTTTATATACATGCATGTGTAAAGAGAGAGCTGATAATATTTTGACTACATTAACATAAGCAAGAACTTGCCAAATTATTCAGTTCAGTTCAGTCACTCAGTCATGTCCGACTCTTTGCCACCCCATGAACCACAGCACGCCAGGCCTCCCTGTCCATCACCAACTCCCAGAGTTCACTCAGACTCATGTCCATTGAGTCGGTGATGCCATCCAATCATCTCCTGCTGTCGTCCCCTTCTCCTCCTGCCTTCAATCTGTCCCAGCACCAGGGTCTTTTCCAATGAGTCAGTTCTTCGCATTAGGTGGCCAAAGTACTGCAGTTTCAGCTTCAACATTAGTGCTTCCAAAGAACACTCAGGACTGATCTCCTTCAGAATGGACTGGTTGGATCTCCTTGCAGTCCAAGGGACTCTCAAGAGTCTTCTCCAAAACCACAGTTCAAAAGCATCAATTCTTCTGCAGCTTTCTTCACAGTCCAACTCTCACATCCATACATGACCACAGGAAAAACCATAGCCTCGAATAGACGGACCTTAGTTGACAAAGTAATGTCTCTGCTTTTGAATATGCTGTCTAGGTCGTTCATAACTTTCCTTCTAAACTGTAAATGTCTTTTAATTTCATGGCTGCAATTACCATCTGCAGTGATTTTGGAGCCCCCCAAAATAAAGTCTGACACTGTTTTCACTGCTTCCCCATCTATTTGCCATGAAGTAATGGGACTGGATGCCATGATCTTAGTTTTCTGAATGTTGAGCTTTAAGCCAACATTTTCACTCTCCTCTTTCACTTTCATCAAGAGGCTCTTTAGTTCTTCTTCACTTTCTGCCATAAGGGTGGTGTCATCTGCATATCTGAGGTTATTGATATTTCTCCTGGCACTCTTGATTCCAGCTTGTGCTTCACTCAGGCCAGCGTTTCTCATGATGTACTCTGCATATAAGTTAAATAAGCAGGGTGACAATATACAGTCTTGGGGTACTCCTTTTCTTATTTGGAGCCAGTCTGTTGTTCCATGTCCAGTTCTAACTGTTGCTTCCTTACCTGCATACAGGTTTCTCAAAAGGCAGGTCAATTGGTCTGGTATTCCCATCTCTTTCAGAATTTTCCACAGTTTATTGTGATCCACACAGTTAAAGCCTTTGGCATAGTCAAAGAAGCAGAAATAAATGTTTTCTGGAACTCTCTTGCTTTTTCAATGATCTAGCCAAACTATTAAATGATGCCAATTTTGTATCTGTGTCATCTGGTGTCACCAAAAAATCCCATTAGTTCTAGCAATAGTTAAAAACTTCCAAAATTTTTTTTCATGGAATCAAAGTAAAACTTTCAGGATTTTATTTTGTTTAAAGAAAAATGCCTGAAATTATTTTGAGTGCTATTACTGTAAATTCAGTTACAAAGTGCAACACTAAGGATCAAATTGCTAGTTTTTGCTGTCATTATATGTTTACAAATTTTGGTAGTGTTCAGAACTATGGGGGGAAAAACAGTGCTATGGGACAAAAATGTACTGGAATTTATTTCTATACAGCTGACTCATAATTGTGTTCAAACAAGCTGTGATACTCTACCAATTGTAACAGAAACTGTGTTATCAAATTTTATGAATATTTTAATAAATATGAAGATAAAATAACTGAGCTACATAATTTTCATGGCAACACTGATGTTGAAGTAAGAAAATGCTTAGGTAAGGTGGCATATGGGAGAAGGCAATGGCACCCCACTCCAGTACTCTTGCCTGGAAAATCCTATGGGCAGAGGAGCCTGGTAGGCTGCAGTCCATGGGGTTGCAAAGAGTCGGACATGACTGAGCAAGTTCACTTTCACTTTTCACATTCATGCATTGGAGAAGGAAATGCCAACCCACTCCAGTGTTCTTGCCTGGAGAATCCCAGGGATGGGGGAGCCTGGTGGGCTGCTGTCTATGGGGTCGCACAGAGTTGGACATGACTGAAGTGACTTAGCAGCAGTAGCAGCAAGTGAAGTGATATTGCTCAGTCGTGTCCGACTCTTTGCGACCCCATGGACTGTATGTAGCCTACCAGGTTCCACAGTCCATGGGATTTTCCAGACAAGAATACTGGAGTGGGTTGCCATTTCCTTCTCCAGGAGATCTTCTCAACCCAGGGATTGAACCAGGGTCTCCCGCATTGTAGGCTGACGCTTTACCATCTGAGCCACCATAAATTCACTTTTTTTGGTCCATTTAAATTAGTTAGATTTTAGAAACATTTGAGTCTTTCAAGAACAAATTTCTAACTCAACATAAGTGTCCTGTAATGACAATGAACATTTTTGTAAATATATTATTTAAATTTTGCAATGTTTTGTTTAAAATCAGTTGGAAGTGCTTATTCAAAGTATTCAATAAGAGGAACTCCCCAAAACTTTGGCCTCTACATTTTAGCAAATTGCAATTATTGAAACTAAAGCAAACAAGAAGATACTGAAACTAAGCCACATAAAAGCAAGGGAGGAATTGAACAAAATAAACAATGAGAGTTTAAATGGTTTATAAGATTTAATTTTAAAATTTTATAATTGTGCTTTCCATTATTTTGACTTACACAAAGAACTGTTAGATAAATGTTTTACTTTTAATTGCCTAAATTTGCATTCTATACCACAATTGAATGAAATTGGAAGGCCTATATTTTTGTAATATGTATATTTGTTTAAATACTCAAAAGAATCATGAGAGAGAATTTTTTATGATTTTTTCCTTTAAAAAATATTTGTCATACAAAGGTGCAAAATTGACAGTTAAAGAAGAAAAAGAGAAAGTACCTATGAAAATATTTGGATTTAAGTGTTTATATATTTTAATGCAAAAAATAAAATAAAATTAGAATTGAAACTCTTTGACTTTGTTCTGAGCTTATCAGGTATTATGCAGAGTTTAAAATTTTTAACTTTTCAATTTATATTATAACCATGAAGAAAAAAGCTGCTAACAATTCAAATTAACTACAAAATGCAAATTTGAGGGTTTTAGGAAATCTTATGAAAAATTAAAAATGAAGGGACCTTATTGAAAAGAATATAGCCTTTAGGAAAAAAACACCTATGATGTATTATTAGAGACAGATTACACCTAAGAGAACTTTAAAATATGTTACTATGTACCTGTTGGAGATTACGAGTGAAATGACATAAAACAAGACACACACAAAAGACAGACGCACACTCCGGCCGGAGGAATAGAACTGGGCAAAAAACTAATTGTCATTTATTATAAAAGCCCCCTAGCCAGAATTCCAGACTGCATGAATAAGCCTTTTCAGCACAGCGCAGGTGCATACATGTTATCGTATAGCAAAGGGGAGTGAAATCCCTGTCTACTGCAGAGTCTGCCCAAAGCCCTCATCTCCTTATCTCAGGAAGGGAATGCTCCCTTGTTTGCAAGGGACCATTAAACTCAAGGCTGTGTCCAGACTCTTTGGCAGAACGCCTCGTTTGCAAGGACACTCAGCCCGAGCAGAGAGACCCGTTTGCAGGCACATCTCTGCTACCGTATTAACCCTTCAGTACCAAAAATATTATTATGTTTTTTATGCTTAAATAGCATAAATTTTTTAATCTTTAATACATATGAACATGTATTTTTACTTTTGAAAATAGTTTTTCAGTGTGTGACGTGAAAGTCTCTCAGTAATGTCTGACCCTTTGTGACCCCATGGACTATATAGTCCATGGAATTCTCCAGGCCAGAATACTGGAATGGGTAGCCTATCCCTTCTCCAGGGGATCTTCCCAACCCAGGGATTGAATCTAGGTCTCTCACATTGCAGGCGGATTCTTTACCAGCTGACCCATTACTACCTTACAAATTCAATAATTTGTCATTCAAAAATACTTTTAAAACTATATTATTTTAATTATTCTGATAATCTCTTTTATTCTTAAAAATGTCCTAGTCTGTATGATAAATTGTCAGGTATCCTATTTAGGATAGTGTCTCCTTGCAGGAACGATTCTAAGCACAAGGACTGAAATTTCTGGATGTCCAAGCCAGCTGGGAGCCCCTCCAGGGACATCTGGCCTCAGGAGCACAAATACTCAGCTCCACTTGCTCTCTGGCCTTCTGCATTAAAAACATCGCCCTCCAAAAGCTTACCCTGGTATGTGGCTCTATCACAAGAGGAGCCTGAGAAATCCTAACCAAACTTTGTTTCTCTCCAAGGCTGGCCTCTCAGTCTACAGAAGATGTAGTTCACATGACCCCAAAGCCCCTCGTTAGTAAAGAGCAGATAGTGGGCAGGTCTGCCTTTCCTGGGTCCCGTCTCCTGTGGAAAGTAAGGAGAGTGGGAGGAAGCATGCCAATGAAAAACAGGCAAGAGGGGACTTCCCTGGCAGTCCAGTGGTTAATAATCCGAGTTTCCACCTAAGGGATGCAGGTTTGATCCCTCACTGGGGAACTAAGATACTGTGTGTCCTGCGGCACAGCAAAAATAAAATTTAAAAAAAAATTAAGAAATGAAGGAATGAAGAAAGGAAAAAAGAAAGAAAAAGAAAATCAGGTAAGAATCCCACGGAAACCCTATTTTGAAAACATTAGCAGGGAGTTTGGGAAGGTCATATACACACTGCTATATTCAAAATGGATAATCAACAAGGACCTATTGTATAGAGCATGGAACTCTACTCAACGTGACTTGCCAGTCTGGATGGGACAGGGGTTTGGGGGAGAATGCATACATGTACATGTATGGCTGAGTCCCTTCGCTGTTCACTTGAAACGACCACAACGCTGTTAATCCGCTGTGTGAATGTATGTGTGACCCCAAGGACTGTAACCTGCCAGGCTCCTCTGTCTATGGAATTTTTCCAGGCAAGAATACTGGAGCGGGTCGCTATTTCCTTCTCCAGGGAATCTTCCCAATTCAGGAATCAAACCCGTGTCTCAGGAGATCTCCCGCATTTCCTGCATTGGCAGTCAGGCTCTTTACCAGTTGAGCCATGGGGGATATCCCAGTACAAAATAAAAAGTTCACAGTTTGAAAAAAGAAAAGAAAGTGTTTTGAAAGAAAGGCCAAATAAAAGGGGAAAACAAAGCTACCGTGGGATCTCGTTGCTGATCCTTGCTGAGAGTTTCTGAGCTGAGTTTGAAAGCGATTAAGGAGAGTAAAGGGAACAGAATTTCTCTCATAAGCCGTAAGATTTACTCCACCAATCACACAGGACTCCAGTGTTTTCTCAGCTACAAAAAGTCAGCAAGTCTTCTTCACAGAGTGGAATGGTACGTCCTGCTCCACCCTGAAATAGCAGAGTTCAAGTTCTCAGCACTTTCCATTTCTCATGGTTTCTGTCTCCCAGAAAGTGGGAACTCTAGGCTAGATGATTCCTGTCAAGGGAAAAAAAAAAATAGTTTAAGAAATATGCAAGAAAGTTAGAATTTATAAAAATAAATTCTATTTTAAAAGGAAAGGAAAAAAATCAAATACACCCTTTGTCATGTTGCTTCTACAAAATTCTTCCAATTTCCTTTGGATGCAACTTCTGAAACACTCTTTTTGCAGTCTCTCCATGATAATGGCTCAATCAACTTCTCAGTCTTTATGTTTTTCTAACTCTTAATCATGAACTTCCATTCTCATCCTCTGGCCTCCTCATCATCAAACACGCATGCCCTATCTGTTTTCTCCAGCTGGAAATCCCTATTTCTGATGGCTTTAATTCTATCTAAAAACTACCATTCCTTCAAGTATCAACTCCAATCTTTCTTTCACCATAAAGTCTCCCTATCTACTCAGCTCACAGTGATTATTCATTTTTGCAAACCTACAGCACTTTCTAACAAGTCAGGTCTCCTCTGATCATCCTCATTTCCTTACCTGCAAACGAGTGACCGCCCCTACTTCTTAGTGTGGTTTGTGGAGACTGAATAAGGAAATATACACAGCTGCTCCTGGTTACAGTACATAATTATCAGTCAATGATTGCCACTGCATTAGGAAAGAGTGATATTAGGGAAGGATAGATTGATATTGAGAAAAGAGTTTCAAGGTTCTGCCAGTATTGAGTTCCAACATCATTTAACTTCCTGAGTTTGTAAAATGGGAATAATAATTCCTATCTCATAGCATTATGGTGAAGATCAATGAAAAGAATGTAGGTAAGGATCTTCTTGACTCTAGAACATGCAATTGGTTTGTTCTCACCCTATTGCCTCAGAGTTCATTCATTCATTCCCTAAACATGAATTAAGGGCTTAAGATACAACTGTGAACCAGACACAAACAGTCCTCTCCCGCATGACCTGGTAAGGGCTGTTCTACGATGGGGACAATCAGGATACCCAGGGAAAGGCACCTGATCCAGACCTGGGAGGTCAGGAAGACCAGGAGCCAAGGGGGGACAGGAAAGGCTATGGCAGTCAGACATCTCAGGTAGAGGCAAATTTTTATAATAACAATATTTACGTTCTGAAAATTTAACAGTCAACTCTTGTGACCCTGTGCAAGTCAGCCCTGCATACTGCTGTTTTATGGGGGCGGGGAGGGGGGAAGGTCACCTTAGGTTGATAGAGCATCACAGAAAATTTCCCAGAGAACATTAAGAATGAATTTTAATAAAGGGATATCGGTATTTAACTATCAGGGTAAGACCTGCTGATGTTATCCTGAATAAAGAGAAAAACCTATTTCTTACTGATCACAATTCAAATCTCAACACCAAGTAGTTATTTAAAGAGAAAATTAGGTGCCCTAATGTCTTATTCGGCTCAAACATCCTAGCATTTAAGGTTCTATGTTCCAGCTACAGTGTGTGCACCTTGGACAAGTTCCCTGGCCTCTCTAAGTCTCCATTTTTTCATCTATAAAATGGGGAGAGTGAATGACCTGTAGATGGTTATGAGGAAATAAAATACAATCAATGGTTTGTCAGAAACAACCCAGTTCAATGAGCAGATGAATGGATAGACACATTGAGGCTTGCTCTCACTAATACCTACCATTTAGCAACAGATAGGAATTAACTCTTAATACACACAATTTTTGGATCTCAAAACCATGACCTGAAATAAAGAAGACAGATTTTAAAAGTGTACATATTGTGCAAACCATTTGTATAAAATTCTATAAAGTGCAAACTAATATGAGAACAGAAAACAGATCGGTAGTTGTGAGTGAGAGATGCAGGGAAGGGGTGAGAGGCGAGGACTACAAGGAACCCGAATAGACTGAGAAGTAATGGAAATGTTTGTTATCTTGATTGTGGTGATGGCTCCGTGGGTGCATACATGTGTCAAGACTTATCAAATTGTACACTTTAAATATATGCAGCTTATTATTTGCCAATTATATCTCAATAAGCTTTTAAAAGACAGGAGAGACCAAGGAGCAATGTTTTGCTCTGAATTCATAATGATCTTGTCATTCAAGAGGATGCTAATAGTTACGAATCAGTTTTGTTAGCAATCCTTTCCCATCACAAAGGAAATGCAGTTTTCTAACAGTTTGTACCCGATGGTGTCACACGAGACAAAAGATCTCATGACAAAAGATCATAAGGATCACATTTTAAACACTCAAGTACTTGCAAGTAGCTTGTAGTGTGCATTCGCTGTTTTAAATTCATGGCTAAAAATTCCCTTCTCATGACCCCACCCACCTTTCACAGGAGTTCACGAATTACTTGTGCTACCACCTGCTGTTTACCAAAGTTACAGACCTAGTTTCTGGGAAAGAAAAAACTAAAATCTTTTATATGACAAAAGTTAAATGACAAAATTGGCCAGAGTCAGTGTTTCTAAAGATCCAAGCTGCTCAATTATTTATATATTCAATGGCACCCCACTCCAGTACTCTTGCCTGGCAGATCCCATGGGTGGAGGAGCCTGATAGGCTGCAGTCCATAGGGTCGCTAGGAGTCGTACACGACTGAGCGACTTCACTTTCACTTTTCACTTTCATGCATTGGAGAGGGAAATGGCAAACCACTCCAGTGTTCTTGCCTACAGAATCCCAGGGACAGGGGAGGCTGGTGGGCTGCCGTCTATGGGGTCGCACAGAGTCGGACACAACTGAAGCGACTTTGCAGCAGCAGCAGCATACGTATATTATAAATTATTTTATTTTTAGGTAAAATTACTCACTGATGTATGTGAATATGAAAAAGTACATGGCGAAAAGCCTAAGTGCCGCCCCCACCATTTCTTGCCATTCCTGGTCATTCCCTGTTGTGCTTCCAGATATAGAAAAAAACCTACATATATGCATATTCTTCCCTCTCCCTCTGTTAAAACCCAGCAATGTGAACTTCCTTGGTGGGACAGTGGATAAGAATCAGCCTGCCAATGCAGGGGACACAGGTTTGATCTCTAGTGCAGGAAGATTCCACATGTGGCAGAGCAGAGCAGCCCGTGGGCCACAGCTATTGAGCCAGTGCCCTAGAGCCTGAGGGCCACAGCTACTGAAGCCCACGTGCCTAGAGCCTGCGCTCCACAAGAGAAGCCACTGCCACGAGAAGCCCACGGACCTGAACTAGAGAAAGTCTTTCAGCAGCAAGGAAGACCCAGCTCAGACAAAAATAAAATAAATAAATTAAAAAAAAATAAACCCCAGCAATTTGTGTTTTAACACGATATCCTGTGACTCATTGCACACAGAATTTTGAGAAGCTCTGACCTGACATAATCTTATCCTCTTGAGTTTTTCAGTTATCAAAAGTAAATACCTTTGTCCAAACTTCCTGAGTCAGGAATTATGAAGCCTTACAATTATACAGTGGAAGTGACAGATTCAACGCATTAGATCTGATAGACAGAATCCCTGAAGAACTATGGTTGGAGGTCCATGACACTGTAGAGGAGGCAGTGATGAAGACCATCCCCAAGAAAAAGAAATGCAAAATGGCAAAATGGTGGTCTCAGGAGGCCTTACAAATACCTGAGAAAAGAAGAGAAGCTAAGGCAAAGGAGTAAAGGAAAGATATACCCATCTGAATGCAGAGTTCCAAAGAATAGCAAGGAGAGATAAGAAAGCGTTCCTCAATGATCAATGCAAAGACATAGAGGAAAACAATAGAATGGGAAAAACTAGGGATCTCTTCAAGAAAATTAGAAATACCAAAGGAACATTTCATGCAAAGATGGGCACAATGAACAGAAATGGTATGGACCTAACAGAAGCAGAAGATATTAAGAAGAGGAGACAAGAATACACAGAAGAACTACACAAAAAATACCTTAATGACCCAGATAACCACAATGGTGTGACCACTCACCTAGAGCCAGACATCCTGGAATGCAAAGTCAAGTGGGCCTTAGGAAGCATCACTATGAACAAAGCTAGCGGAGGTGATGGAATTCCTGTTGAGCTATTTCAAATCTTAAAAGATGATGTTGTGAAGGTACTGCACTCAATAGGCCAGCAAATTTGGAAAACTTAGCAGTGGCCACAGAACTGGAAAAGGTCAGTTTTCATTCCAATCCCAAAGAAAGGTAATGCCAAAGAATTTTCAAACTACCGCACAGTTGCACTCATTTCACACACTACCAAAGGAATGCTCAAAATTCTCCAAGCAACGCTCCAATCATACATGAACCAAGACCTTCCAGATGTTCAAGCTGGATTTAGAGAAGGTAGAGGAACCAGAGATCAAATTGCCAACATCCATTGGATAATAGAAAAAGCAAGAGAATTCCAGAAAAACATCTCTTTCTGCTTTATTGACTACACCAAAGCCTTTGACTGTGTGGATCACAAAAAACTGTGAAACATTCTGAAAGAGATGGGAATACCAGACCACCTGACCTGCCTCCTGAGAAACCTGTATGAAGGTCAAGAAGCAACAGTTAGAACCGGACAGGGAACAACAGACCGGTTCCAAATTGGGAAAGGAATACGTCAAGGCTGTATATTGTCACCTGCTTATTTAACTTATTTGAAG
Organism: Capra hircus; assembly: GCF_001704415.2. Classification (NCBI taxonomy): domain Eukaryota; kingdom Metazoa; phylum Chordata; class Mammalia; order Artiodactyla; family Bovidae; genus Capra; species Capra hircus. The sequence continues at coordinate 118,321,496 of NC_030808.1, read as the reverse complement.
AGTACATCATGTGAAATGCCAGGCTAGATAAAGCACAAGCTGGAGTCAAGATTGCCAGGAGAAATATCAATAACCCCAGACATGAAGATGACACCACCCTTATGGCAGAAAGTGAAGAAGAACTAAAGAGCCTCTTGATGAAAGTGAAAGAGAGTGAAAAAGCTGGCTTAAAGCTCAACATTCAAAAAACAAAGACCATGGCATATGGTCCCATCATTTCATGGGAAATAGGTGGGGAAACAATGGAAACAGTGTCAGACTTTATTTTTTTGGGCTCCAAAATCACTGCAGATGGTGACTGCAGCCATGAAATTAAAAGACGCTTCCTCCTTGGAAGAAAAGTTATGACCAACCTAGATAGCATATTCAAAAGCAGAGACATTACTTTTCCAGCAAAGTTCTGTCTAGTCAAGGCTATGGTTTTTCCTATGGTCATGTATGGATGTGAGAGTTGGACTGTGAAGAAGGCTGAGCGTCGAAGAATTGATGCTTTTGAACTGTGGTGTTGGAGAAGACTCTTGAGAGTCCCTTGGACTGCAAGGAGATCCAACCAGTCCATTCTGAAGGAGATCAGCCCTGGGATTTCTTTGGAGGGAATGATGCTGAAGCTGAAACTCCAGTACTTTGGCCACCTCATGAGAAGAGTTGACTCATTGGAAAAGATTCTGATGCTGGGAGGGATTGGGGGCAGGAGGAGAAGGGGACGACAGAGGATGAGATGGCTGGATGGCATCACTGACTCGATGGACATGAGTCTGAGTGAACTCCAGGAGTTGGTGATGGACAGGGAGGCCTGGTGTGCTGCGATTCATGGGGTCGGAAACAGTCGGACATGAATGAGCGACTGAACTGAACTGAACTGAGATCCAAGAATCTACATGTCATTTTTTGTGTGTGTGTATGATTAGTATTTTTTTTATTAAAGTATAGTTGATTTACAATATTGTGTTATTTTCAGGTATACAGCAAAGTGATTCAGTTTATGTCTCTGGCTTGCGGTATTGGATAAGGGTAATGGAATTCACTGACTTCAGTTTTAGGTATGTTGAATTTGGAACATAACAACAATGGTAATAGGACTTCCCTGGTGGTCCAGTGGCTAAGACTCCAAGCTCCCAATGCAGGGGGCCTGGGTTCAATCCTTGGTCAAGGAACTAGATCCCACCACAACTAAGACCCAGCATAACCAAGTAAATAAATTACATTAAAATAAATATTTTTTTTAAAATAGTGACTAAATCTATTGAGCATTTACTTTATACTGGTGCTCCACATGCACTATTTAATTTAATCCATAAAACATCCATATAAGGGAATTAATATTGCTATACTCATTTTGAAAATGAGTAAATTGAGTGATAGGGATAGTAAATCATTTTCCATTAATTACACAACTAGTAAAGATAGATCAATAGAACAAAATAGAAAGTCCAGAGATTACTCCACACACCTATTAACAACACTTTATCTTTGACAAAGGAGGCAAAAATATACAATGCAGAAAAGACAATCTCTTCAACAAGTAGTGCTGGGAAAACTGGTCAACTATGTGAAATAGGGTGAAACTAGAACATTTTCTAACACCGTACACAATAATAAACTCAAAATGGATTAAAGACCTAAATATAAGACCAGAAACTATAAAACTCTTAGAGGAAAACATAGGTAGAACACTCTCTGACATAAAACATAGCAAGATCCTCTATGACCCATCTCCCAGAGGAATGGAAATAAAAACAAAAATAAGCAAATGGGACCTAATTAAATTTAAAAGCTTTTGCACAACAAAGGAAACTATAAACAAGGTGAAAGGACAGCCCTCAGAATGGGAGAAAATAATAGCAAATGAAACAACTGACATAGAATTAATCTCCAAAATATACAAGCAGCTCATGCAATCAATACCAGAAAAACGAACAACCCAGTCAAAAAGTGGGCAAAAGATCTGTATTTCCCCAAAGAAGATATACAGATGGCTAATAAATACATGAAAGATGCTCAACATCACTTATTATAAGAAAAATGCAAATCAAAATCACAATGAGGTACCATCTCATGCCAGTAAGAATGGCCATCAACAAAAAGTCTGCAAGCAATAAATGCTGGAGAGGGTGTGGAGAAAAGGGAACCCTCTTACACTGTTGGTGGGAATGCAAACTGGTACAGCAGATGGAGGACAGTGTGGAGATTCCTTAAAACACTGGGAAAAGAACTGCCAGGAATTCCACTGCTTAGGATATACACTGAAAAAAGGAGGATTCACAGAGACAGATGTACTCCGATGTTTATTGCAGCACTATTTACAACAGCTGGGACATGGAAGCAACCTAGATGTCCATAGGGAGATGAATGGATAAGGAAGTTATGGTACATATACATAATGGAATACTACTCAGCTATAAAAAGGAGTGTATTTGAGTCAGTTCTAATGAGATGAATGAACCTAGAACCTATTATACAGAATGAAGTAAGTCAGAAAGAGAAAGAAAAATACTGTATATTAATGCATATAAATAGAATCTAGAAGGATGGCACCAATGATTCTACGTACAGGATGGCAAAGGAGACACAGATGTACAGAGCAGACTTTTGGACTCAGTGGAAGAAGGAAAGGGTAGGATGACTTGAGAGAATAGCACTGAACTATGTACATTACCATATGTAAAATAGATGACCAGTGCAAGTTCAATTCAAGAAGCAGGGCACCCAGGGCCGGTTGTCACAGACACCGGGAGGGAGAGGTAGGGAGGGAGGTGTGTGGGGGGTTCAGGATGGGGGGAACACATGTATACCTATGGCTGATTCGTGTTGATATATGGCAAAAACCATCACAATGTTGTAAAGTAATTACCCTCCAATTAAATAAATGAACAGATTTAAAAGAGAGAGCAGATCTGGATGTTTAAACCTAGACATACCTTACCCCAAAGCCCTTGTTCTTTCCAACAATGTTCTATTGTCTGCTGAGCGGATATGTACCCACAGGCAGTAGCACCCGAGTTGAGCTGAACAGGTCAAGGCTGGAAATAAGGATTTGAAATGAAAATTTGCTTTAGACTGCCTAAGGAGAAAGCCTGCAGAGAGAGAATAATATTTGGTCAGAGATGGAGCTGTGTTCCTGTTTTGAAATGTGGGCAGTGGATAAAAAGGCCCTGGGCGTCAGGGAGATTCAAGGAGAATCGGGAGAGACAAACATTTTATAAACTAAGCAAGTTGAATTACCAGAAGGAATAAATTTAAGAGCAGTAGAGAGCGCCATTAAAATAAATTAATCATTGAATTTGGCAAAGGAGGTTTTTTGTTTTTTTTTTCACCTTGCCCAGAAAGGTGGGGTAAGGGAGGGGAAGGCCAGTCTCTTCAGACTGAGGAGGAGATGGAGGCGGTGAGTGAAGGCACCTTCTCTGGCAGGCTCAGCCTTGACAAAATAAACAGGAAAAATATCCACTGATATGTTCACTACTCTCATCTTAAGTAGTTGGATTCCAAGTCTCTTTCATTTCCTGATTCCTTTTTTCCTCTCAGGCTGCACTTTAGTAAGCATTGTTTTCATTCAGAGGGTGGTGCTGGAGGAGGAGAAGAAAGTTGCGGGGAGCACATTTGCCTCCCTTAACCAGGGATGGACACAGGAAAAAGGTATACTATGGTCTTACCTTCATTCAGGGGCAGATCAACTAGAAAATTATTTTTCCTTTTTCTGTGGAATGTTCCAATACCTAGCTATGCGCCATATTAGGGGCAGATTTGTGAACTTAAGAAACTTAATACCAGCTAATTGTGATAAAACCCATTACCAATTAGAAAGAAACTTAATGATTACTTAGCTGGTTTCTTATGAAAACCTTTTCTAAGTGACTTGCTCCCTTCTTTGCTTATCAGTGTTTCAGGAAAGAGGAACTTGATTTCTCTGCATCTACTAAATCCAGCTGTGACAAAATCTTATTTGTGAGGTATGATATAAAGGTTAGAGAAAATTAATGAAACCTGGAAAAAAGAGTTTTTCAATTTCAACTTTAAAAAATAAACCTGTATTGAGAATAATAGGAAAATTAATTAAGATGCCAAATGAAAGCATTTGGGACTCAAGGACAGAGATGACTGGAGGGGCTATAGGAGAGGTTTTAAGCTGGGGCTACCAGTACCTCTTCACAGACCCAGGGAAACAGCCAGGTGGAGGGAGAACTGGTCAGGTTAGGAGGTCTCAGATGTAACAGGGCTGAGAAAACTAGAACTGGCAGAGAAAGGAAGCCAGACTAGCCAGTAAAGAAATAGCATCTCTCAGCTCTTTGTCATCATCCTGTGGATAATCCCTCTCACATTTTCAGCTTCTACTTCTAGTCTGATTTCCACATATTTATGGAAAGCATTTTTGCTACAAAACTCATCATCATTTTGCAATGTGATCTTTTTCACTTAATATTATAGCATTTTAACACTTTGGTACCTAAAAATCCCTTATATAGATGTTATATTTTTCAAGGCTAGTGAAACATTTTCAGATTACTTTCTAGAAAAATTATATCAATTTCTTTCCCACCAGTAATAGATCAGTCCTGCTTCACCACACTCTCACAAGCTGTGATGTTATCATTTTTTTTCCATCATTGTCAATTTGATAGGGAAAATAGGGTATAGCGTTGTGGACTTTAATTTGCATTTCTTTTATTATCTTCAAGGTTGGTTATTTTGGTAGCATTATAGTTCACATATATTTCCACTCTGAAATATTCATGTCCTTAGTTATTTTGTTTAATATCATAATCATGCTTTTATTAATTCGAAATCATTTTTAAAATATCAAATACATTCATATTTACCTGCCATCTTCGTTATTAATTTTTTAAAAATTTAGAGGGAGAGCAGCCAAACCTCTAAATAGCATGTTGCAGATATTGAAAAGTGATAACTATTTGCAAATATGTATAGTTGTTCTTTGTTGACTGTATGTTTTAAGTGCCAGGAGACATTATCATCATCATCACCATCATTATTGCTTCATGCTTCAGTATTGACTCCAGGTATTCTTTTTCTTATTTTTCACCTCAGTTAAAGATTTCCAACTATGATTCTTAGATGGCATTTCCTGTGGATTTCTTCACAGGATGAGAAGGGTTAAAGAGTGAATGGCAGATGAGCTGTGTGGCTTTTCTGCGAAATGTCCATTTTTTTTCAATGAACCAGGATGAGAGCATTTCATAGTGATTAAATGTGGTTGCAGGTTTGGAGTTAGAAAGCCCTGATTACTAGCCCGCAATCTATCTGTGGCCCACACTTCCTCTCTGGGTTGTGGTTTCTTCCTCTGTTAAATGGGCGAGCAGTCTGGGGGAGGTTTTGTGAGGGTAAATGAGAGATGCACGCCAAGTGTTTTAGTTCCAGGCCTCACAGATGGTACATGCCCCATAAAGGGTGCGACTCTTGGGTTCAGTGGATGCAATATCATTGTAGAGATGATCTCTGTCTATGATATGCTGCTTCATCGTGATTCGGTTTTTCAAGCATCTTTAGAAAATCCTTCCAACCATGAACCCTCTTAAGTTCTGTTCTGTGCAGACTTACTTTTGATCCTTTTATGGAACTGTGATAAAATATTATAAGAAAAATTAATCTGGGATCCCCATAGCAATTGCTGATGGGTGGAGAAGCACTTGTTCCTATGTGAAAACCCAACATTGCATGTCTCATGGCACACTGTGGGTGCTTAAAATACAGATATTAGTAACCAGATTCTGATTAGTGACTTGACTTGAATTCTTTCAGTGAATTAAAATGGCACAGCTGCTGCCGCTGCTAAGTCACTTCAGTCATGTCCGACTCTGTGCGACCACATAGACGGCAGCCCACCAGGCTCCCCTGTCCCTGAGATTCTCCAGGCAAGAATACTGGAGTGGATTGCCATTTCCTTCCCCAATGCATGAAAGTGAAAAGTGAAAGTGAAGTCGCTAGTCGTGTTCGACTCGTAATGACCCCATGGCCTGCAGCCTACCAGGCTTCTCCGTCCATGGGATTCTCCAGGCAAGAGTACTGGAGTGGGGTGCCATTGCCTTCTACAGTATTTATGCTCCTCTTTCTCAACATGTCAAATTTCTAGAATAAAAGAGACTACTTCCTAACCAGCTCATATCCAGAAAAAAAAACAGGAGGGGAAGTCTGGACCTTTGTGAAGAAACAAAAAATCATCTCTAAACTATACAGCAGTTCCTGGTGGTTCTCTTACAAATGCTGGCTATTCTTACTCTCTGTCATCTCATCTCAATGGTCTTGTTCAGAGACCTTCCAGACTGTTCAGTTCCTTGCCCATCGCTTTCTTCCCCTTCCTGTTTGGTTCCAATATTTAACACATTCTTCATTGATTATTTGTGCTGCACATCCGTCATCTGTCCCCTTTCCTGGGATGGACTTTCCATGAGGACAAGACCCTGGTCTCAGCATCCAGCTCACGGCCAGACACGAGGCAGAAACTCCATGCATCTCCTCCAGGTACACCGGTTGACTGAGACAACTTCAGGGGTGAGCTAACAGCTCACATCAGCGATCTCTGAGCCTCTGTGCTGACGTTCCTCTTTTCATGATGGCTCACTTTGTATTTGATGGGAAGACACATTTGAAAGTTCTCCAGATATGCTCAGCTCAGGATCTTATCAGCTCTCCTAAAGTCTATGACTCTCTCTCACGGGATTCCCTGGGGAGAAGCAGGATAAATGGATTCCCATGGAGTAATGTGGTTGCATGCTCTCTCCTTACTCCACACTAGTATTTGCTCAGAGTAAATGCAGAGCTAAACTAAGGTGCCTCCATGCCTTTGGTGGTTCAACAAAGACAAGACTAAAAGGAACAGCTCATTGACAGATTAAAAGAAAACTTTAAGTGGCACCTTTGTGGTGGATTAGAACCTGAGGAGATTTCTCTGTGCCCTTCCTCATCTCTCTTCTCTTACAGGACTCCAGAGAAAGCTTTTGCTTCAAAGCCAGCTCTTGTTCTCCTCAACCTATAAACGGGGAGTGGGGAGTTGGGGGGTTCCTTCATTCCACACCACTCAGCCTCAGACCAGCACACCTGGGCTTTGGAGACCTTACCTGGAGTGAAGTTCTCAAGAGCAGATTTTCATTTCTCAGGTAACAAGACATTCGTTTTGTTCATGGTTGTACAGAAACATGGTAATACATGGAAAACACAGAAAAATGCCAATCAGGCAAGTATGAGCACTGAAACTACTGCTTTCCCCTGGGGAAAAAATTAGCATCCACATTCTGGCATAGCCCTCCAGGAGTGTTTTGGTTTTTTTTTTCTCTGTACTAATTTATCTCTATAAGTATAGAAAAAGCAATGATGCATTTTCAAAAGGAAATATCTTTTAGACTACCATAGTATTCAGTTTTAAAAGAAGGGGCAAATTTTTTGTTCGAGCAGAAGGAGGACAGTTTGTCAGTTTAGTTCATGGCTATAATCCCACAGTTAGAAGAGCACTTAGCTAACGGTTTGAATGAATGGAAGCAAATAACATCTCTCGGTTAAACAAGAAAGCAACTCTATATTGAGAAAGCAACTCTATATTGAGAATATCTACTTCTTCATGTTTTTTTTCTTTCCTCTTTCCCTATGTGCAACCCTTGGGCATTTCTAAACAAATTATAGCCTCCCCATTCAGGGAAATCTTTAAAAAGTGCCTTGGCATCTTTACAGTCTTGTCCAGGGTCGTTAGCTGAAGTTTATGGGATTTAATTGAAAAGCTAAGTCAATGGCGAGAATCTCGTTTATTCAGAAACAAAACTGTTAAGTAGCTGGATATAAAGAAATAAAAAGCTGCCCACTTGAATTCTCAAAAGCTTAGCCTTACAACTTGCTTGAGTGTTGTCTTTTTAAAGTGAGTGTGTGCAGTGGGGTGGAGGCTAGGGAATGAGGTTGGAGAACAAATGACATCAAGTGTCTCCCACCATCATCTATGTAGAATTTTCACACACACACAAAAGTTACATGTTAACTGTGAGAAACAGACAGACCCCAACGGAGGGGCATTCTGGCTCAAACTCCTAAAAATGAACCAGCATGTGTATGTGAACCCTCAGGAAATGCAGTAGAATTTACTGCATTTTTTTCCTATTGCCTCCTATTTTCAGTCTAGATTATGAAAGTGAGCTAGCCAGGAAATAGACTCTTTTGCTCTGAAAATTAAAGTAATTTAATATAGAGAATGGCAAAGTCCCATTCATTACCTAATTAACAGGAACATCTCTCTCCTTGATGAAAATTTGTTGACCTTATTAGCTTAGACCAGAAGCCAAGAGAATGCAGCTGTCTCTAGAACATGTATTCCTGAGATAATGAACTAAAAGCCAGGGTTTAAACTACTGTGCAGTTTAAAGTTCACTCTTTTTTACCCCTAATCATCCCATCTCTTTCATCCATTAATTACCTGACAAGATTAGACATTTTGGAATTTCTTTCCTCTTTGTGAGCTCTACCATGCAAAGTGGTCCTAGCTATAGTGTGAAGGCAGTTTTCCTTTGGGGAAGTTCTGAGATATGGTTTTCTACTAAGGCAAAGGAAGCACCCTCTCTTTTAAGCCCCTCATCCTACGGTTGCCTTTGAAAGGTTGAAAATCTGCCATTCCATTTTTTTAAATGATATTATTTTATTTTATTTTTTATTTTTACTTTTTTTTAATATATGGTTTTTTTTTTAATTTTAGAATCTTTAATTCTTACATGCATTCCCAAACATGAAGCCCCCTCCCACCTCCCTCCCCATAACATCTCTCTGGGTCATCCCCATGCACCAGCCCCAAGCGTACTGTATCCTGCATCAGACATAGACTGGCGATTCGATTCTTACATGATAGTATGCATGTTAGAATGCCATTCTCCCAAATCATCCCACCCTCTCCCTCTCCCTCTGAGTTCAAAAGTCCGTTATACACATCTGTGTCTTTTTCGCTGTCTTGCATACAGGGTCGTCATTGCCATCTTTCTAAATTCCGTATATATGTGTTAGTATACTGTATTGGTGTTTTTCTTTCTGGCTTACTTCACTCTGTATAATCGGCTCCAGTTTCATCCATCTCATCAGAACTGATTCAAATGAATTCTTTTTAACAGCTGAGTAATACTCCATTGTGTATATGTACCATCAGCTTTCTTATCCATTCATCTGCTGATGGACATCTAGGTTGTTTCCATGTCCTGGCTATTATAAACAGTGCTGCGGATGAACATTGGGGTACATGTGTCTCTTTCAATTCTGGTTTCCTCAGTGTGTATGCCCAGCAGTGGGATTGCTGGGTCATAAGGTAGTTCTATTTGCAATTTTTTAAGGAATCTCCACACTGTTCTCCATAGTGGCTGTACTAGTTTGCATTCCCACCAACAGTGTAGGAGGGTTCCCTTTTCTCCACACCCTCTCCAGCATTTATTGCTTGCAGATTTTAGGATTGCAGCCATTCTGACTGGTGTGAAGTGGTACCTCATTGTGGTTTTGATTTGCATTTCTCTAATAATGAGTGATGTTGAGCATCTTTTCATGTGTTTCTTAGCCATCCGTATGTCTTCTTTGGAGAAATGTCTATTTAGTTCTTTGGCCCATTTTTTCATTGGGTCGTTTATTTTTCTGGAATTGAGCTGTATAAGTTGCTTGTATATGTTTGAGATTAGTTGTTTGTCAGTTGCTTCATTTGCTATTATTTTCTCCCATTCAGAAGGCTGCCTTTTCACCTTGCTTATATTTTCCTTTGTTATGCAGAAGCTTTTAATTTTAATTAGATCCCATTCGTTTATTTTTGCTTTTATTTCCAGAATTCTAGGAGGTGGATCATAGAGGATCCTGCTGTGATTTATGTCTGAGAGTGTTTTGCCTATGTTCTCCTCTAGGAGTTTTATAGTTTCTGGTCTTACATTTAGATCTTTAATCCATTTTGAGTTTATTTTTGTGTGCGGTGCTAGAAAGTGATCTAGTTTCATTCTTTTGCAAGTGGTTGACCAGTTTTCCCAGCACCTCTTGTTAAAGAGATTGTCTTTACTCCATTGTATATTCTTGCCTCCTTTGTCAAAGATAAGGTGTCCATATGTGTGCGGATTTATCTCTGGGCTTTCTATTTTGTTCCATTGATCTATATGTCTGTCTTTGTGCCAGTACCATACTGTTTTGATGACTGTGGCTTTGTAGTAGAGCCTAAAGTCAGGCAAGTTGATTCCTCCAGTTCCATTCTTATTTCTCAAGATGCCATTCCATTTAATGTGCTAAAATATAACCAAGTAAGTTCATCAGAGAATTAAGATGGCTAAATTGGGTTTAGATTATTTTTACTAGTTAATTAGTTCAAACTGCATTTACTGAATCCCTACTATATTTGGAAATTCTGGCCGATACAGGTGTAAGTAAGAGAGTGGAGGTCACTGACGAGGGGAGGCAGTCATTATGCAACTAGCGTCAGTTCAGTTCAGTCTCTCAGTCGAGTCCGACTCTTTGTGACGCCATGAATCGCAGCATGCCAGGCCTCCCTGTCCAGCACCAACTCCCGGAGTTCACTCAGACTCACGTCCATCGAGTCCGTGATGCCATTCAGCCATCTCATCTTCGGTTGTCCCCTTCTGCTCCTGCCCTCAATCCCTCCCAGCATCAGAGTCTTTTCCAATGAGTCAACTCTTCACATGAGGTGGCCAAAGTACTGGAGTTTCAGCTTTAGCATCATTCCTTCCAAAGAAATTCCAGGGTTGATCTCCTTCAGAATGGACTGGTTGGATCTCCTTGCAGTCCTAGGGACTCTCAAGAGTCTCCTCCAACACCACAGTTCAAAAGCATCAATTCTTCGGCGCTCAGCCTTCTTCACAGTCCAACTCTCACATCCATACATTACCACAGAAAAAACCATAGCCTTGACTAGACAGACCTTAGTTGGCAAAGTAATGTCTCTGCTTTTGAATATGCTATCTAGGTTGGTCATAACTTTTCTTCCAAGGAGTAAGTGTCTTTTAATTTCACGGCTGCAGTCACCATCTACAGTGATTTTGGAGCCCCAAAAAATAAAGTCTGACACTGTTTCCACTGTTTCCCCATCTATTTCCCATGAAGTGATGGGACAGGATGCCGTGATCTTCGTTTTCTGAATGTTGAGCTTCAAGCCAACTTTTTCACTCTCCTCTTTTACTTTCATCAAGAGGCTTTTGAGTTCCTCTTCACTTTCTGCCATAAGGGTGGTGTCATCTGCATATCTGAGGTTATTGATATTTCTCCCGGCAATCTTAATTACAGTTTGTGTTTCTTCCAGTCCAGCGTTTCTCGTGATGTACTCTGCATGTAAATTAAATAAGCAGGTGACAATATACAGCCTTGACGTACTCCTTTTCCTATTTGGAACCAGTCTGTTGTTCCATGTCCAGTTCTAACTGTTGCTTCCTGGCCTGCATACAGATTTCTCAAGAGGCAGGTCAGGTGGTCTGGTATTCCCATCTCTTGAAGAATTTTCCACAGTTTATTGTGATCCACACAGTGAAAGGCTTTGGCATAGTCAATAAAGCAGAAATAGATGTTTTTCTGGAACTCTCTTGCTTTTTCCATGATCCAGCAACAAGTATATAATTATCTAATTAGCTACTTATCTGGTGGCTCAGTTAGTAAAGAACTCGCCTGCCAATGCAGGAGACACAAGAGATGTGAGTTTGATCCCTGGGTCCAGAAGATCCTCTGAAGAAGGAAATGGCAACCCACTCCAGTTTTCTTGTCTGGAAAATTCCATGGACAGAGGAACCTGGTGGGCTACAGCCGTGGCGTCACAAAGAGTTGGACACGACTGAGCACAAATGCCTTAGAACTGAGAAGAGAGTTGCAAGAGTGAAGGACCCAGTCCTGTGAGAGCATATGATGAAGGCTTAACGCCATCTGGGGAAATGCAGAAATGCCTCCCTGAAGAATAGCATTGACCTGGGGTTTGGAGTAGGAGTGGAAGTTGACCTGAAGGAGGAGGTCAGAAGACGGTATTCCCTGAGAAAAACCCACAGCTTTGGGGCACAGTATGCTCTGGACACCTGCCAAGTTGAGTATGCAGAGGTCAGATGGATCTAAGACCTTGCAGATGGGTTCAAGTTTTTTATTTTAATACTGACAGCAATGGGGTGCCCCTGAATGGTTTACACAGGTGAGTGACACTGCAGAATAGTGAGCCAGGAAACAGTGAGAAATTATCTTTGTACATGAAGTTTTGTATGCCAATCAGCACATATCATCAGGACATTTTCCTAGGTGGAAATTTATTTAAGTCAGAGAATGTAAAGTGGGGTTTTGTTTTTATCACTGTTTCTACTTTTTCTCATAGGAAATTTTATACACATAAAAAAGTGAATAGCAAAATGGATCCCTGTGTAGCCATTTCCCAGCTTCAACAAAGATCAATGTGTAATCAATCACTTTTCATCTATAGTCCCATGTAGGCACTGCTAATCTTCAATGGTTAATTTTCAAGCAAATTCTAAACACCATGATTTCATCTGTTAATATTTCAATCTGTATTTCTGGAATATAAAAATGCATTTTGTTTCTTACCTTAACTTCAATGCAGTAATTGCATCTAATGATAATAATTCTTTAATATGATTAAATGTCTATATAGAGTGGTTTAAATATGTTAAACTGCTTTTTGAAGTCTCTAAACAAATTTATATTTTCACCAACCACGTTTGAGACTGTTTACTGCATTTTCATCAAAATTATGTATTAGTTTTCTTTCCTTCACCAATTTAATAAATGACACATGCTATCTTATTGATATTTGAATTTGCATTTCTTTTATCAGTGGAGTTGCATGTTTTTTCATAAGCTTATGAATTATTTATATTTCCTTGTTAGTGCTCCATCTATTCCTGGCCTTTGAGCATTCACCAGTTGCAATCTTGGTGTTTCTTTTATGAGATCTCCATGAAAGTGTGCTAGAGATGTAGCTACTATTTTTCCCACTGATTGCTTACTTAGCCTCTTACCATTGTCAGTGATTGTCACTGAAAGAAAAAAAAAAAAAACCTGAAATTAAAACTGCTCCCAAAGCCACCCAGTCCTGTGTCCACCCTGTACTTTAGTACTTTGCGTGAATCGATCCTGCCACGTCTCTGCCAAGGTGTATCTGGCTTCTGTTTAAACATTTCTAGTTATAGAAACCTCACTATTTTAAGGACATCAGGTCTGAATATGGGCTATAATAATTGAAAAATGTCTTATATTGAATGGAAGTTTTTATATTGAACTTATCAATAGTAACTTCTACCTAGTTCTCTCAGAGGAAGCTCCCCCAAATATCATTCTCAGCAGATGGCATCCCTTAAATTTTTGATAACAGTATAGTTTCCTACATTCAAGCCAACATTCCAGTTCCTTCAACCACTCATTTACTGTCATTTCTAAGCTCCTCATTATTTTGACCTTTCTCTTCTAGACATACCCAAACTCAATGCTCCTAATAAAATGTCTCTCTCTGTCTTCTTATTTCTCCATCTACAAAATGATTCTCAGTCCTCTTGCTCTGCTAAATTGATTATAATTTAGCATTTTAAAAAATTCTTTAGTCTCTAGATGTAAGCCAAACTTTAACATGGAATCAAGCTTCTATAATAAAATCAGAATGAGATCATTATAAATCATCCTACTTCCTAATATATAACATTGTGACTTTTTTATCAAATTTAAAGAGCAGAAATTACAAAGTTGTTCAGATGCTCCACACACCCAAGACATTGATTTATACCATGTGCATGTTTTTGTGTTAGAGCATGATTGTCAGTGTATATTCTCCTGGCTTTTGAAGATTCTGCAAAAATTAGATTATGAAATATTTTCACTTCATATAGTGTCTAATGGGCTTCCTTGGTGGCTCAGATGGTAAAGAATCTGCAATGTGAGAGACCCAGGTTTGATCCCTGGATCAGGACGATCCCCTGGAGAAGGGAATGGCAACCTACTCCAGTATTCTCAAGGACGGAGGAGCCTGGCAGGCTACAGTCCATGGGGTCTCAAAGAGGTGGACACGACTAAAGTGACTAACACACACACACTCATAGTGCCCATGATTTTTTTTTTTTAAATGGTAGAATGTTGGCAATGGAAAGGAGTTTAGAGACCATGTAGTTCAACCATCTCTCCACAGCTTTCTCTCCAGAGAAACAAGCTGAAGTTTAGGGAGGTAAAGAGATCTTCCCAAGGACACAGAGGGAGTTGGTGGCAGATTTTTGAGGAAGTTGGTCAATCAGCCAATATTTCTATCAAAGTTTGTAGGCATCGAAAAGAAATTGATCACTGTGATGTCAAGACACCAGACCCCTTTTGATTCTCAGGAGGTTTTCCTAATCAAAGATACAGCAATTAGATTTCTGTAAATACCAATCTAAATACCAAAACATGGGGAGGGAGGTGGGGGGGGGTTCATGTTTGGGATCACATGTACACCCGTGGTGGATTCATGTCAATGTATGGCAAAACCAATACAGTATTGTAAAGTAAAATAAAGTAAAAATAAAAAGTTAAAATAAATAAATAAATAAATACCAAAACAACTAAGATAAAATGGTAGATTGTATTTTCTGAAGACAACCACAGTTATAAATCCTGAAGGATTTCTTGATCCAGTAAATCCACACATCTGTGAGGAATAATAACCTATTGTTTTAATAGATGAAAATTTAGAGTGGTTTATTATGCAGCAGGCTTTCTAATCTATCCTCAGCTTTTGTCTTTTTTATAAACTGTTTTCCAGTAGGTATGATTTACTAAAAGAAACACTAGTGGAAGTCATATAAAAATATTCTTAATCCCAGTTTTTAAAACCACTGGCTCTCTTTCCCAACTCTATATACTTTGCTTATTGTGTTATATTGTGTTAAATTTACTCCTTGCCAGAACCCTTTGGACAAAACACTACAATTCTCATGTCACAGATGAAGTGCTTGAAACAGAAAGATATGAAACACCCTCAAAAAGTAATAGAGCTAGATTCAGACCCACAGCTCTTTAGCTAAATCTGGAATCCTTTCTGCTTTCAGAGTTGGTAAAAAGGGCAAGATACTATTGGGTCTGGAGAAAGCCCTGGCTCTGGCTGAGCAGTAAGAATTAAAGGCAGGGAATTCCCTGGTGATCCAGTGTGCAGGACATGAATTCTATCCCTAGTCAGGGAACTAAGATCCCACAAGCCACAGGACTCAGCCACCACAAAGCGGCAAAATGAGTAATTATCTGGTCAGGTTGTTGTGAAGATTAAATGAGATAATACATATGAAGCAGCATGCACAGTGCCTGTCTGTGATCATCTCTAAATATGGCCTCCAAATGATTCCTCCCGTCCCTGTACACAGAGCTGCTCCTCACACAAGCCATGCAGACCATTTCTACTCTCCTTGAAGCTGGGTGGGCTTTTACTCATTTCTAAAATTTATATGATGACGTTTTTTTTAAAAAAAGCTCTGGTGGGGTGCCAGCTGCACATTTGGTTATCGCTGTGGAAATTATTAATTTGACTGACACACTTTTTAGGTATACTTCTAAATAATCTCCATAATCACTGAATTCAAAAGGCTTTTTCCCCTGTGGAGAATAAAACACAGGGACTTCCCTGGTGCTCCAGTGGTTAAGACTCTCCCTCCTAAGGCAGGGAGTAGGCTCCAATCCCTGGTTGGGGAGCTAAGATACCACATGCCTCACAGCCAAAGAACTGAAACAAAAAACAGAAGCAATATTGTAACAAACCCAGTAAAGACTTTAACAACGGTCCACATGAAAAAAATTATCTTAAACAAATAGGAATATTGACACATAAATTTGTACCTGGTAAATCTACTGAAATCGAATTATGAAGATTACTTCAACAAGTATTGAGATCAGATGAGGAAATTTGAAGTGTGCAATACTTATGATGGATACAATACAGTGAAATAGATATTCTGGGATTTCTAAGCCCAGTCTTAAGAAGACTAACAGTTTTTTATTTTACTTCTTTGCTGTTACAATGATCCCTCTTGGAATGCTTGAGACCACCATGCTATGAGGCAGCCCAAATCAACCACACAAAGAACTAAGGTCCCCTGAAGAAACACCTGAGCTGAGCCTGGTCCCCAGGCAGGCTGCCAGTTGAATGCAGCCACATGGGCAATTCCAGGCAGGACCAACTGCCCATTCAACCTTCATTATAAAGAGTAATAAATAGTAAGTTAGGTTGTGTTTAAAGCCATTACATTTTGGTGTGTTCTGCTACTCAACAGTAAACTATTGAAATATTGAAACATATTAATGCTCATAAATATAATATTTAGTATATCATTACTACTGTTCAGAAGTCTTGTATAAAGGATAATGACATTTATTTAGACCAAACTGTCAGCAGGAAACTTTTGGTTACATGGGAAATGGGAATAAGGATAGGATGATGAAGAAAATTCCCTTTCATCCTTTATAGATTTCTATCTTTATTAGGCAAAATAAAAACTTCAGTTCTTCAGTTCCAACCTGGAAAATCATTGCTGCTATGAATGGTTGAAATCTCCAAGGTGAAATTGGTTCACTCAATTGTTTATTTCTTATTCAACCTAGAACCTTGCTTGCATCAAATGGCTTTTAAATATAGGACTTGTTATGTTCCTGCTTTTCTTCCTGACTTGCAACTTTGTGTAATTGCTATCTAAGTAGACATTGCAGTAATCACTTACCAGATTTCTAGATAGAGTACCTTCTCTAAGCAAAAATGTGTATGTTCCAACCCTCTTTCACTTTCCTGCCACCCGAATACATCAGGAATTTTAACTTTCTTCATGTATTTTAAACAGAAGAGAGATGTTCGTGGAGACATCTCTTCCCTAAAAATGATTTTCTTTCCTTCTTCCACGCAGCAGTTAGCCCCTTGGGAAATTTCTAAATTTATTTTCTCAATAAGGGAGTCTTGTTTCTCTAAGGGCATCATCATTTCTCTGAAATGCTAAGGGAACATAGGAAGGACTCATATTTTCAAATAAAACTTTTAAAAGCCAAAACTTGAGAAAAGAAAGAAGTGAAGTCGCTTAGTCGTGTCCAACTCTTTGTGACCCCATGGACTGTAGCCTACCAGGCTCCTCCGTCCATGGAGTTTTCCAGGCAAGAGTCCTGGAGTGGGTTTCCATTTCCTTCTCCAGGGGATCTTCCCAAACCAGGGATCAAACCTGGGTCTCCCACATTGCAGGCAGACACTTTACTGTCTGGGCCACCAGGGAAGCCCCTACCAGAAAAGATGACGTATGGAACCCAGCCAGTGTGGCCTCTTCCTGATCCTTACTTATATGACAGTAAAGAATGTTTCCACTGTTATTCTTTAAGGTTTGCACGTGTGCTCATTTGCTTCAATCATGTCCCACTCTTTGAGATCCCATGGACCATAGCCCACCAGCTTCCTCTGTCCATGGAATTCTCTAGGCCAGAATACTGAAGTGAGTAACCATTTCCTCCTCCAGGGTATCTTCTCTACCCAGGGATTGAACCCAAGTCTCTTATGTCTTGTGAATTGGCAGGCAGGTTCTTTACCACTAGCGCCACGTGATCACGAAGATGCGGACAATAAGATAGGAGACAAGAAAAGTGTGAAAGTGCTCAGACAGGACGAGTGGCAATCAAGGATGCAGGCAGGAAAGAACTGAGTCCTGAATGACTGCTGTAACACAGTACAATAAACTGGGTGGCTTAAACAACAGAAATTTATCTCCGTGCAGTTCTGGAGGCCAGAAGTCCAAGATCAGGGTGTGGACAAGGTTGCTTCTTTCTGAGAGCTGTGGAAGATAATCTCTTCCTTGCTCCTCTCCTAGCTTCTGGTGGTTTTCAGGCAATCTTTGGAGCTTCTAGGCTTGTGGAAGCACGACCCAATCTCTGCCTTCATCTTCACATCATGTCCTCCCTGTGTACATGTCTCTGTATACAATTTTCTCCTTTTAATGAGGACACCAGTCATCTTGGATTAGGGCCCACTCTCATGACCTCATCTTAACAAAGACCTTGTTTCAGAATAAGGTCACACTCTGAGATACTGGAGATAGGGCTCCAACGTATGAAACTTGGGGGGGAATCACAAATCAACACAGCACTGAGCCTACTGTGGGAAAGCTGAGACCCAAAGCAATTTACAACACAAAATCTCCCAGAGTTCCACAAATGTGTCACTGCTGTCTCTGAAAGTGGAGGTGAAGAAACCAGACTGCAATTAGCAGGATGGGATCAAAGCTGTGTAAGCAGCTAGGAAATTGAACTTACCCCACCCTTGCTGGAGGCTAATTCTCTGGAGCTGAGCTGCCCAATAGAGTAGCCACTTGCCAAATGTGGCTAATTAAATTTAAATGCTAACTAATTAAAATTAAATAAAATTAAGCATTCAGCTCCTCAGTCACACTAGCTGTGTTTCAAGTGCCTAAGCCTCATGTGGCGACTGTTGTATTGGAAAGCATAAATATAGGACATTTCCATTATTGTATAATAGAAAGTTTGATTGGACAGCACTGCTCTGGAGAAACAGGTGTCTGGGCTTGGGGGAAGGACAGGCGCAGTTGAATATAGAAGCACATACTAGAGAGAAGGGGACAGAGTGAAGACCGTGCAATTGGATACTAAGAAACCCCTGACCCCACAGCCCTCTTCCTCCACGCGACCCACCAAATCATGCCCCGTGGGCACAAGGCAAAGCGTAAATTCATACCTCTGACTCATAAACCAAAAAGCCTATATCTTCAGTGTTCTCCTTCTAGGAGGCAAGAGGAAAAATAAGAACACCTAAGCTCACTTTTTCTCTGTTCACTACTGCATACCGAGCATTTGACACACATTTTCTCATTTAATTCTCATAACAACTCAAAGTGATGAGTATTATTCTCATTTAAAGATAAGAAAACTGAGTCTCAAGAAGGCTGAGAAATTTGCCCAAGTTGCCTTGTTTGTGGAGAAGGCAATGGCACCCCATTCCAGTACTCTTGCCTGGAAAATCCCATGGACGGAAGAGCCTGGTGGATTGCAGTCCATGGGGTCGCTAAGAGTTGGACACGACTGAGCGACTTCGCTTTCACTTTTCACTTTCATGCATTGGAGAAGGAAATGGCAACCTACTCCAGTGTTCTTCCCTGGAGAATCCCAGGGACGGGGGAGCCTGGTGGGCTGCCGTCTATGGGGTCGCACAGAGTCGGACAGGACTGCAGTGACTTAGCAGCCTTGTTTGTAAATGTAAATTTAGGACAGTTTGAACCGAAAGCCCACCTTTTGCTTCTGCTATACTATACTGCTGCCTGAATGACTGGTTGCTTCCCTAACTTGGTATCAGCAAGTCTCTAACCATCTTTAGGTCTAATTTGCTCTCCAATGTAAAATATATTAAAGAACATCTACTCTATAAGATCATCTAAGAGAGAGCTGAAAGGTTTTAAATGAGGTAACTTATAAAAGTTTATTAAAATGTCTGCATCTCTGTACAGGGGCTTCCCCAACACCTCAGTGGGTAAAGAATCTGCCTGCAATGCAGGAGACACAGGAGGTGCAGTTTTGATCCCTGGGTCAAGAAGATCCCCTGGAGTAGGAAATGGCAATCCACTTCAGTGTTCTTGTCTGGACAATTCTATGGACAGAGGAGCCTGATGGGCTATAGTTCAAAGGGTCAGACACAACAGCATGAGCACAAGACAAAACTTCTCTGTACAATCTATCCTTCTGTCCATATAGGAAATCTTCACAAAGAAGACTACACATGCAGTTTTATTAGGCTTAACAGAACTTCAGGAGATATTTGGGTTGCTTTATACCAGCTTATCACTTTTGAACATATTCTAGTCACATTTAAAGCCAGAACTTTAACTATTACTTCATGTCTTCCTAAAATAAAGTTTTCTAATTTGATCTAGTACATAACCCAGGGCAAGGTTCATGGATAAAGTTCAATGAATGTTGAATGATGAATAAATCAATCATTCAATTGCTGAATCAATCAATCATTTCTTAAATCAGTTTTTAGATTCTAGCAAACTGTGAGACTCTCTAACCAATGTATAAAACCCTCCTTTTATACATGCTACCTTGGTTTATTATTTTGAAACTCCAAACTATACAGGGCCATTAGGAGCTCCAATAGAGGCTTAGGTCTTCTACAAGAGATTCAGCAATAATAATCAGGCATCTAGTATTTTGTTTCTATTACAGATGGTTTGGAATTTAAGTAGGTCTCACTATAGACACGGCTGCATTTCAGCAGGGACTAAGAAGTCTTCTCCATCTTTACCTTTGCCATAGAAAATAGAGATGGTCACAGAGTATTTTACTGCAGTGCAAAGTACTGTCCTGACTGCTAACACTGAAACAGCCCAGAGACTTCCCTGTTGGCCAAGAGCATTGGGAGTGGCGCTCCTTAACCAGGTTTATCCTTAATGACAAGATTAACTGCAAAACTTCCCTGTAACACACTTTATAAAGGATGATGACTTACGTCATTGCATGTCCAATGGTGCACATTTCTAAGTGGATGTGAATTTGTCTGGAGTTCTTCGGTATTTTGGCATCTATATGGTTAACCCACTCGAGTATTTAAGCCTTTGCTTGAAATTTAAATACTTTGCTTGAATTATTAGTTATTTTATGAATAGGGTTAACAGATCAGAGGAGAAGGCAATGGCAACCCACTCCAGTACTCTTGCCAGGAAGGTCCCATGGATGGAGGAGCCTGGTAGGCTGCAGTCCACGGGATCACTAGAAGTCAGACACGGCTTCACTTTCACTTTCATACATTGGAGAAGGAAATGGCAACCCACTCCAGTATTCTTGCCTGGAGAATCCCAGGGATGGGAGAGCCTGGTGGGCTGCCGTCTATGTGGTCGCACAGAGTCGGACACGACTGAAGCAACTTAGCAGCAGCAGCAGCATGGTTAACTCTTACAGGCATTTGTTTCTATATTAAGAAATTAATTGATTGCTAAGGAAATATTTTCAAATGTTATTTAGAAGGAAAGAATTTCCTGATTTCTTTCTACAGCAGGATGTGGTGTCTAAAAAATTGGATTTTCTTTAGCTTAAATGTATCTAGTTTTAACTGAAATTTTTCTTGAGGTAATTATAGATCCATATGCAATTCTAATAAGCAGAAGAAATCCTGCATACTCTTTACCCAGTTTGAACATACCTTTTTAATTGACTTCAGAAGTCAATACTTCTGAGTCAGTGCTATTGATGCTCTTTGTGTACATGAACAGTGCAAACAACTTGGTCAATTATTAATACTTAGTCCTTATTTTCTAATATTTAAAAGAACGTGCTCAGTCTCATCCAACTCTTTGTGACCCCATGGACTGTAGCCCACCAGGCTTCTCTGTCCATGGGGTTTTCCAGGAAAGAATGCTAGAGCAGGTTGCCATTTCCTCCTCCAGTGTACCTTCCTGACCCAGGGACTGAATCCATGTCTCCTCCTGCATTGGCAGGCAGATTCATTACCACTGAGCCACCTGGGAAGCCAAATGTAAAAGAACAAGTTGTACTAACTGATTTGTAAGAGTTCAGCCAGTCTGATATCCTATCAGACTCTGAGATTAAGACCTCTGACAAACTATGGCCACATTTCCGTACAGCCCACAAGAATGATTTTTACATTTTGGTGGTTGAGAAAAAATCAAAAGGCTACAACTTTTTGTGACATGAAAATTACACACATTTCAAATTTTAGCATCCCTAATAAAGTTTTACTGGAAAAAGCCATGCTCACTCATTTACATATTTTCTGTGTCTTCTTTCATGGTAAAATAGCTGTGATAGAGACCGTATGTCCCCCAAAGCCTAAGATATTTATTGGCCCTTCACAGAAAAAGTTTGCTGACACTTCCTTTAAACCAGTCTGGCCTTTTAACCTAGGAATGCCAATTCTAGAGATTCCTCTGAAAGAAAAATCACTAGGGGATTCGTGACATAAAATGTTACCTTCATCCAACGGAAAAATACAGTCATTAAAGATCATGTTTTATAAGAGTATTCTCATGATTTTGGAAATGCTCACAATACATTGTTCAAGAACATGCTCATGTTCTTTTTAAATCTATATTTTGGAGGAGAGAAAGAAACTCTCCATGTATTTATATGCATAGAAAAAGACAGCTGCCAAAGCTCTCAGGGCTAGTCTTGGATGTAGGGGTTTTGAGTGATTTCTATTTTTCTTTTTATTGCATTTTGCATTTTCTAATGTTTTATAATAAGTATGTTTTATTTTATTGCATCTGAAAAAAAATTATTTTATACTAGATTGTTTACTTGCACTACTTTTAGCTGAACAGTCATTTATAGATATTCTTAGCAGAAAATTAATATGTTTCCTTATAGTTTGCCAAAAGTCATCAGAATGTAAAACAGGAAAATCTAAGCAAGAAGGAACTGAAATTCTAATTTCTTACCTCATAATACTTTATAGCTATAATCAAGCTGGTTATAGGGCAGGTTTATATTCTCTTTAAAATAAAGTTGGGTTTTGAGATGCCATCATTAACAAAATCTTTAAAATCTGAATATTGTTAGAGAAGCAACATTTTTTAAATACTTAAAGTGAAAATACATGATCCACTGCTTTGGAAAACAATTTGCAAACTTCTAGTAAAATTGAAAATGCACATATCATTCTCTAGTGTATCCATTTCTAGGTATATAATCTAGAAAAATTCTCTCACGTGTGCTTAAGGATAAAAAATCAGGGGAAAGATGTTCATAAACACATTTTGAAAGAGAACTTGGAAACATTCTATAGATCCATGGTTAGAAAAATGCATGAATAACAATAATCTCAAATAGCAGATCAAATGAATGAACTGTATCTGCATCATCATGATTAGATCTGAAAAAGTAAATGTTGAATGAAAAAGGAACAAAAGGATGTATATAATATAATATTTATAAAACAGTGTTAAAAATCACAAGAAAAATATTATATATATTGTTTCATTATATATAAAACCAGAAAAATAAATGAAAATATAAACTTAAAAAAATACACACCAGATCTGTGATAGCATTTAGAGGGAAGAGGGAATGAGAACTGGGGAAATGCAAGGAGATCACAATTTTATTCATAAAATTTCATTCATCTCCAAAACAAACAATTAACTTATACATATACGATACAAAGTGAACTTCTATGTATTTGCTTATATTTTATATAACTTAAAATTTTTTTTCCTCAGTCCTACTTTAACAGCCCAAGGTAGGCAGGATGGGTAAAGTCCACAGACTGCGATAGTAGAAAAGTGAAAAGGATCTCTAATAACAGATGGCACTGACCTATCTCACAGTTCACTGTAACTATTTTGAATTCCTATCTTTTAAGGATGTTCCTCTGGGGCTTTATCTCTAGATTGTATCATCCCCGGAAGTCAAGCACTTTCTGTAGTTTTGCATTAGAACCAGAGCTTTCTCCACCAACTCAGTGATCCTTCAAAGTTCAATAACACTGACCATGGTAGTCATTACAGACTCTTTAAAATAACTAGAGAAGAGGGTAAGGGGTTTCTTTGTAAAACACTAAGATGATGTCTCACAAAACAAGAATCATAAAGGTTCTGGGGGAAAAAATAACTAATTGTTGGTTATTAAGGAGGTAATTCTGGAGAAGGAAATGGCAGCCCACTTCAGTGTTCTTGCCTGGAGAATCCATCCCATGGACAGAGGAGCCTGGGGGACAACAGTCTGTGGGGTCACAGAGAGTCAGACACGACTGAATCGACTGAGCAGACATGCAAGGAGGTAATTCACAGACTCTATTCTCATCCCAATTATTAATACTGGCTTTCATAACAGTCATCTGCAGTTCATCTACATTTTATCCAATTCTGTACAAAAATTTTTGAATTACTCTCTCTATATATATAATATATATTATATATAATATAAAATTTTTAATGTTTCTTTCATTAAAAATATATAAATATACATAAAACTATAGTTATCACAAATATATATAGCTATATAGTTATATCTAACTTCTGGGAGCTGGTGATGGACAGGAAGGCCTGGTGTGCTGCAGTCCATGGGGTCGCAGAGTCTGACACAACTGAGACTGAACTGAACTAATATCTAATTGAACTATATAGTTCATACGTATAAACTGAACTATATAGTTATATATATTTATATACACATACTTGTCTATAAACTATATAGATACAAATATATAAGTACATTTTAATAAATTTATATTAACTGAGTAGTTAAGAGCACAAGTGTTAGATTCAGAATGCTTGAGTTTGAATCCAGATTATTCCATTTACTCTTTATGTGACTTTATGGAAATAATTTAGCTTTTTAAAATAATTTTATCAGTTTAGCTATTTAGCCTTTACAGTTCTCACCTCTAAAACGGGAATAATTATAGTACCTGACTTCACAAGGCAATTACACAGATTAAATGAGTTAATATACATAAAGTGCAAAACAAAAACGTTCAATATTCATTGGAACCTTGTATACTCCTTCAATGCGTTCATTTACACGGGTACTATGCACTCAGTAGGCACCCAGTAATACTGATGATAATGAACATGTAAAAGCCCAAACTAAGACATGAAATCCATTAAGTTACTACAAAATCAGATTCAACCCAGTCAGTCAGTCAGTCAGTTCAGTCGCTCAGCCGTGTCCGACTCTTTGCAACCCCATGAACTGCAGCACTCCAGGCCTCCCTGTCCATCACCAACTCCCGGAGTTCACTCAGACTCATGTCCATCGAGTGGGTGATGTCATCGAGCCATCTCATCCTCTGTCGTCCCCTTCTCCTCCTGCCCCCAATCCCTCCCAGCATCAGAGTCTTTTCCAATGAGTCAACTCTTCACATGAGGTGGCCAAAGTACTGGAGTTTCAGCTTCAGCATCAATCCTTCCAAAGAAATCCCAGGGCTGATCTCCTTCAGAATGGACTGGTTGGATCTCCTTGCAGTCCAAGGGACTCTCAAGAGGCTTCTCCAACACCACAGTTCAAAAGCATCAATTCTTTGGCACTAAGCTTTCTTCACAGTCCAACTCTCACATCCATACACGACCACAGGAAAAACCATAGTCTTGATTAGATGGACCTTTGTTGGCAAAGTAATGTCTCTGCTTTTGAGTATACTATCTAGGTTGGTCATAACTTTCCTTCCAAGGAGTAAGTGTCTTTTAATTTCATGGCCGCAATTACCATCTGCAATGATTTTGGAGCCCCAAAAAATAAAGTCTGACACTGTTTCCACTGTTTCCCCATCTGTTTCCCATGAAGTGATGGGACCAGATGCCATGATCTTAGTTTTCTGAACGTGGAGCTTTAAGTCACCCAGTAGATTGCTTTATATCTATTCTTGCAC
This sequence comes from Capra hircus, assembly GCF_001704415.2. Classification (NCBI taxonomy): domain Eukaryota; kingdom Metazoa; phylum Chordata; class Mammalia; order Artiodactyla; family Bovidae; genus Capra; species Capra hircus. The sequence goes on along the minus strand of NC_030808.1, from coordinate 118,296,187 downwards.
GTTAAAGCCCCATCCTTCTTGATACTTGATGTCACAATACAGCAGAGCTGTCACGGTCTGCTTCTGTAATGCTACAGAGCATGACACACGTTTCCCTGGGCTGTGACTTTCAGGAGGCACCAGCTCTGCAAAGATAAAGTGCCGGTTCCCCCCACCTCGAACCAGTGTAGACAACAACAAGATGGCAGAACCGTTATAAAAGTGAACTGTCGATTTAGCATTCTCAGCTCTGAACCTAACCATCCCCACTCCTTTCATCTTCTCTTATAGGTGTTGTCTGCTGATTTAATTTTTCCTTTTGGTCTTTCCTAGTCCCTCATGCCTTAACTGCAATGCATTTCCACGTGGAATCGGAGGGCCAGCTGCTTTCCAACGCACGTGCTGTACAAAGTCCCATCATTACAGACCAAATCAGGTTCTTCCAAAATAAGAATGCTAAGTACTTAGTCACAAGGTCAGCCTCTGAGATTTTCAGCTCTAGAAATTACAGTTTAATATTAGTTGGCATCCAGGTATATGGTTAGCTCACTGTAAGTAGCCTTATGCTACATATAATTGAAATCTACCAGGCATGGTAAATTTTCAGAAGGTATTTAAGATATATACTGGTAATTCTGGGTACCTGTTTTAATCATTGTAACCATGGTTTCCCAAAATCTGTAGCCTTCTAGGGAGGTTTCTTTGACAGCAACACAAAATAAAAGTGACAAGAATATTCCACTACTGAAAAATAGAAAATAAATTTTTGTATCTTAACATTTTAACATCTCTACTTTGATTCTGTCAAGCAGCACATCCATATTTCTCAATCAGGAGTAAGAGGATTAAAAATAATTTAGAGTTTTATTAAAATAGCACCAACTCCCTCTCAAAAAATAAAGATTTTAGCTTTTATAACTCATTGAAATCACTCAGTAATAAGCTCAAGTCTTAGTTTATGTGACTCCTTGGGGTCTGAAAATTGCCAGTTGTATCTCCCTATGATTTAGACACACTGTTCTCTCAGATCTTATTTAGAAATGTTTGTTGTTTTTGTTTTTGCCATTCAAACCATCTCATTTCATGTGGCACATTCTGCTAGCCAAGCCACAGGACATTTTTACATCCAACCTTCAGTCATCAGTGAAGGCTACAAAGATAAATAAGCCATTAAAGAGAAGGAAGTAATTAGCTTTTATTAGAGAACACTGGGGTGATTACACCCTTTGGTTTCCAGAGGTGTGGCTTGCTCATCTTATTTTTAGCAGCAATAAACACACATCTCTTCCTACATTGCCACTGTCTAGGCAGAATTGGTATCCAAAGTATTTTCCACATGAAGATTTGCATAGAGAAAGATCAACAATGCAGTCTGAGGCATATGGGGGGAAATGAGATTTGTTCATTTGTTTGTTTTTCCTTCCCAAAGGCTATAAGATAGGAATTAAAGATAACAGTCTCTGATGAAGTCAGCTTTCAAAACTTCTCTCATTCTGGGTCCAGACCTTCCTGCGCAAAATAACAAGCACTGACCAGCACTGCAGTGTCTCTTGCCTTGTCTGATGCTGAGTCTTTATTTACAAGAAGATAACCACTTGTGCTTTGAACTCTATGACAGCAAGGATCCTAAACTTCCAGTTAAGGTCAGGAACCTCTAACTTCAAATTTTAGACACAAGTAGAAAATGTTACATTGTAGCTCTTTCTTTTGAGTAGTTAAAGCTGGTTTCCTGTGTAAGACTGGAGTTCTTACTTGATAATATCACAAGCTCTTTTTTCTAAAGGAATAGTGCTTACAGATACATTCGTCATGGGTTCTTATCTGAGCTGAAAGAAAGAAAGCCTGATATAAATGGCAAGAATGGAGCAAAGGTTAGGGCAAACATAGTGTGATGTGGAGCCCTTAATTACCATGCTAAGCCTCAAAACATGATTTGAGAGGTGGTGACTAACAGAGAGTTTCACGTTCCTCTGGCAGGCAGAGTAGATCCCCTTGTCATGATGGGGAAACTTCCAGGCATGACCCTCCCTCTTGTTCAACCCTGATGTGGTAGGGGCCTCCCTCTTCTGGCCATTAGGCCTTGAGGAGGGATGCTGCCTGTAGGTTCCAGGAGAGTAGGGGTAGGTGGGACCTATATTCTGAGCCTCTTGCCAAGGAGACAAAATCTTCCATGTCTGTCTGCCTTCCCCTTCAGTTCTAACTTACCTTGTGACTTATCTAAGTCACATAATTCCTTGGGCACCCGTCCCTGCTTCTCCCTTCCTCCTTCCCCCTTCCTCCTCCTCATTCCCTTCCATATTATTCTATCTAATGATGTTTTTGTGAAGGATGACAAAGACACATACAGTCATTTTGTTAAAATACAAAATGCCCTGTGGTTAAATAATGACTGAACAAGAAATAAAAATCAAACTAGCAAAGCATAATTGTCTTTTAATCTTCACGTGAACTAGCTTGCTCAATCTCACAATTAGTGATTTCAGATATTAATTTAACAATGCCTCAGACCCTTGGGCTTGATACTGCTATTTTATAAAGGAGTAATTTGCCTGATGGGTGCCCACAAGTTAGCAGTAGAGTCAGTAAAAAGCCTCCAGGACTTCCCCTCTGGCCGGATTAGCAGCTTGATGGTAATCTTCAGCTTGCTTTAGACAGAAAGCTTCTGCTCCACGCTATAGTGGCTCAGAGGTCTGCCCTCAAGTTACAAGAGCTAGGCTACAGAAAAAGTCTGTAGCCACATGTTACTGACCTGGAGATGTCTTCCAACCTTGGGGGTGGTGACTTTGAGATATATATATGTGTATATATACACATATGTATGCATACATATATTTATAATAAATACATATGGGAAATTCCTTGGTGGCTCAGTAGTAAAGAATCTGCCTGATACAGGAGACCCAGGTTCAATCCCTGGGTGGGAAAGATCCCCTGGAGGAGACCATGGCAGTCCACTCCAGTACTCTTGCCTAGAGAGTCTCATGGACTGAGGAGCCTGGTGGGCTACAGTCCATAGGGTCAACAAAGAGTCAGACACAACTGAAGCAACTGAGCATGCATACATGTATATACACATATGAATTTTTGCAATTCAGTAATAAGGAGACAACTAAATAGAAAGTGGGTAAAAGATTTGAACAGATACTTCACAAAATATGATATATACAAGTGGACAATGAGTATAAAATAAACATTGTTAATCATCAGAGAAATTCAAATTAAAACCCCAAGGATATATCACTTTATATCCATTTGAGGGGGCTTCCCAGGTGGCACTAGTGGTGAAGAACCTCCCTGCCAGTTCAGGAGACATGAGAGACACGGATTTGATTCTTGGGTGGGAAAGATTCCCTGGAGGAGGGCATAGCAACCCACTCCAGTATTCTTGCCTGGAGAATCCATGGACAGATGGGTCTGGTGGGCTATAATCCATAGTGTTGCAAAGACTCAGACATGACTGAACAACTTAGAGGGGTTGAAATTAAAAAGACTCACAATGTAAGATGTTGCCAAGCCTGTAGAACAACTTAAATTCTCATATAGTGCTTGTGGGATTGTACATGGTACAATCACTAGGGAAAATCATTTGACAGTTTCTGCCAAAGTATTTGTATGATCTAGCAGTTCTGCTCCTAGGTATTTACCCAAGAGAAATCAAAACATGTCCACACAAAGACGTGCACACAAAGGTTCATAGCAGTCATGTTCTGTGATAGGCATCCTCTAACATGGGTCCCAGTGAGCCCCATCTCTTAGAATTCACACCTTTGTTTGTACTATCTCCTGGACTGTGGGCTGAAACTATGACTTACTTCTAACAAAGAGAATAAGGCTGCAGCAATGTGGATGGGCTTGGAGATTACCATAATTAAGTTAAGTCAAACAGAGAAAGGCAAACATTATATGATATTGCTTATATGTGGAAGATTTAAAACATGATACAAATGAACTTGTTTATAAAACAGAGACCATAGACATAGAAAACAAACTTATGTTACCAAAGGAGAAAGAGGGGGAGGGATAAATTAGGAGGTTAGGATTAACAAATACGCACTATTATATCCCACCCCAGTGCTCTTGCCTGGAAAATCCCATGGATGGAGGAGCCTGGTAGGCTGCAGTCCATGGGGTCACTAAGTCGGACATGACTGAGTGACTTCACTTTCACCTTTCGCTTTCATGCATTGGAGAAGGAAATGGCAACCCACTCCAGTGTTCTTGCCTGGAGAATCCCAGGGACGGGGGAGCCTGGTGGGCTGCCGTCTATAGGGTCACACAGAGTCGGACACGACTGAAGTGACTTAGCAATAGCAATATATAAAATAGATGAACAACAAAGACCTACTATATAGCACATGGAACTATATTCAATATTTTGTAATAATCTATCAGGGAAAAATGTGATGTAAAGCGCCAACTCATTGGAAAAGACCCTGATGCTGGGAGAGACTGAAGACAGGAGAAGGAGACGACAGAGGACGAGATGGTTGGATGGCATCACCGACTCAATGGACATGAGTTTGGGCAAGCTCTGGGAGTTGGTAATGGACAGAGAAGCCTGGTGTGCTGCAGGCCATGGGGTCACAAAGAATCAGACATGACTGAGCAACTGAACAAAAACAATAAGGGAAAATAACCTGAAAAGGAATATAATTGAATCACTGTGGTGCACACCTGAAACTAACATGACATAGTAAATCAACTATATTTCAATTAAAAAAAAAGAGAGAAGACTTTAAAAAAAAGAAAAGGAGAGAAAGAATATGGCAAAAGTGATGAGATTAGGCCGCAGAAACACTGATTTTGGTATATCCTCCACTCTCTTCTGGTCTCTTCCCTGTTTGCTCTGGTGAAGCTCTGGTGAAGCCAGTGGGTGTGTTATGAGATTCCTTATGAACATGCCACATGTCACAGGATTAAGGGAGGGCTCTGGCTGACATTCAGGGAGGAACTGAGGCTCTTGGTCCAGCAGCCTACAAAGATCTATATCCTCCCAATAACATGGGCGTTGGAGCTAGTGGCCTGGCCAACACCTCAAGTACAACTTTGTGAGGAGACCTTGAGGCAGAAGCACCAAGCTAAACTAGACTCAAATTCCTGATCCACAGAAACTGTAACATAATATGCATTTCCCTTTTAAATCACCAAATGTTATAGTAAATTTTTCCACAGCAATAGATAACTAATACATATTCATCATAGTTACTGAAAACAATAGAAGAACAATAAACATACTGCTGAATATTCATACGATTGAATGAGAAACAAGAAATGGAATAAGAAATATTTCTACTTGGTAATAAGAAATAAACAGACTTCTGATATCTGTAACAATGTAGATGAATCTAAAACAATTAAACTCATGAAAACAAATCACAAACAAAAGAGAACATACAGTATGATTCCATTTGTGTGAGAATCAAAAAAGATAATATTTACAGTAACAGAAAGCTGATCAGTGATTGCCCAAGGCTGGGAGGTAGAAATTGACTACAGAGGAGCAAAAAAAAAAGCTTCTGGAGTGATGAAAAGGTTTTATATCTTGTCACTAGAGATCTCTTCAAGAAAATTAGAGATACTAAGGGAACAGTTCATGCAAAGATGGGCACAATAAAGGACAGAAATGGTATGGATCTAACAGAAGCAGAAGATATTAAGAAGAGGTGGCAAGAATACATGGAAGAACTATACAAAAAATATGTTCATGACCCGGATAACCACGATGGTGTGATCATTCACCTAGAGCCAGACATCCTGGAATGCGAAGTCAAGTGGCCTCCACTATGTACAAAGTTAGTGGAGGTGATGGAATTCCAGTTGAGCTATTTCAAATCTTAAAAGATGATGCTGTGAAAATGCTGCATTCAATATGCCAGCAAATCTGGAAAACTCAGCAGTGGCCACAGGACTGGAAAAGATCAGTTTTCATTCCAATCCCAAAGAAAGGCAATGCCAAAGAATGTTCAAACTACCACACAATTGCACTCATCTCACATGCTAGAAAGGTAATGCTCAAAATTCTCCAAGCCAGGCTTCAACAGTACATGAACCGTGAACTTCCAGATGTTCAAGCTGGATTTAGAAAAGGTAGAGGAACCAGAGATCAAATTGTCAACATACACTGGATCATAAAAAGGCAAGAGAATACCAGACAAAGATCTATTTCTGCTATATTGATTATGCCAAAACCTTTGACTGTGTAGATCACAACAAAGTGTGGAAAATTCTGAAAGAGGTGGGAATACCAGACCACCTCACCTGCCTCCTGAGAAATCTGTATGCAGTTCAAGAAGCAATAGTTAGAACTGGACATGGAACAACAGACTGGTTCCAAATTGGGAAAGGGATACATCAAGGGTGTATAATGTCATCCTGTTTATTTAATTTATATTCAGAGTAAATCATGTGAAATGCCAGGCCAGACTAAGCATAAACTGGAATTAAGATTGCCAGGAGAATTATCAGTAACCTCTGATTACACAGAGGATACCACCTTTATGGCTGAAAGCGAAGAAGAACTAAAGAGCCTCTTGATGAAAGTGAAAGAGGAGACTGAAAAAACTGGCTTAAAGCCCAACATTCAAAAAATGAAGATCATGGCCTCCAGTCCCAGCACTTCATGCAAATAGATGGGGAAAAAATGGTAACAGTAAGAGACTTATTTTCTTGGACTTCAAAATCATTGCAGATGGTGACAGCAGTCATGAAATTAAAAGACACTTGCTCCTTGAAAGAAAAGCTATGACCAGCCTAGACAACATATTTAAAAGCAGAGACATTACTTTGCTGACAAAGGTCTGTCTAGTCAAAGCTATGGCTTTTCCAGTAGTCATATATGGATGTGAGAATTGAACCATAAAGAAAGCTGAGTGCCAAGGAACTGATTCTTTTGAACTGTGGTGTTGGAGAAGACGCTTGAGAGTCCCTTGGACTGCAAGGAGATCCAACCAGTCCATCCTAAAGGAGATCAGTCCTGGATGTTCATTGGAAGGACTGATGTTGAAGCTGAAGCTCCAGTACTTCGGCCACCTGATGCGAAGAACTGACTCCTTGGAAAAGATCCTGAAGCTGGGAAAGATTGAAAGCAGGAAAAGGGGACAGGGACAACAGAGGATGAGATGATTGGATGGCTTCATCAACTCGATGACATGAGTCTGAGCAATCTCTGGGAGTTGGTAATGGACAGGGAAGCCTGGCTTGCTGCAGTCCATGGGGTCACAAAGAGTCGGACATGACTGAGAGACTGAACTGAACTGATACCTTTGTCATGACTAATTGAACTGTACACTCAAAATAGATATATAGGCATATTTTACCTTATGCAAAGTATTTACCATATGCAATTAAGTTGGTTTACAAATTTAAATAAGTCTCAAAGCAAATACAATCAATAAATCAATGGCAGCAAATTTTTAAAATCTGTAGGAAACACAAGAATTGGCCCAAGAAAACATAAAAAATACAGTGACCACATAACAAACTTAAAAGATGATTTAAAAACTGTGAAAGACTACTTAGAAATTACTTAACTTTTTGATTTTCAGTTTCTTAATCTGTAAAATGGAAATAAAGTAACACCATACATAATTTTTGTAAGAATTGAATGAACATGCTTAGTCTAATACTCAGGACCCAGTAGGTGCTCAAAGGGACTTCTCTGGTGGCTCAGACAGTAAAGAATCTGCCACGTAGGAGACCTGGGTTCGATCCTGGGTTGGGAAGATCTCCTGGAGATGGTTACCCATCCAGTATTCTTGCCTGGAAGATCCTGTGGACAGAGGAGCGTGGCGGGCTACAGTCCATGGAGTCAGAGTCAGAAATGACTAACACTTTTACTTTCAAGTGCTCAGTACTAGTTTTCCTGATCTGCAGTAGTGTTTTAAGCCTAACTCAGCATGTACACATGCATACACATGATGATAGCTTAACTTCTCTTTCCAGAAAGGCAACATAACACTACTTAATTCAGTCAACAAACGCTGAGTTCCTCCTTTGCAGACTCTCCAAGGAGAGTCCCAGCTCCACAGGATGGTTCAGTCTTTCTGTGATTTTTCTTTCTAAATGTGAAGAGTGAGGAGAAAAGACAACTAAAAGCAGGAAACAGGGGACTAAGCCCTCAGAAAGGTAAGCACTACCAAGCAAGGTAGGGAGGAGATGTCTGAAGACTGTCTTCAGCATATTCAACACACTCCCTGTGCGAGCCCTCAACTAGGATGACACTGCCACTTCTGCACTGAAGAATGTTCAGGTTTCTAAAGCGTGAGCTGTGGTGTCGCAAAGCTGAGCACTTTGACCCTAAAGCTAAACAGTTGATTGATGGAAGTGGAACTTTTCACCATGGGTGCCTTCAGCACCCCCACCCCCACCCCACCCCAACCTCCTACACCTCCCCCTAGAGGAAACATCTGAGCGGAGGGTGGAGCCTGCTCCCCTGGGAAGTTTGGGAGTGGCATTCAGAGAAGGCAGCCTCCTGCCAGGTTGGAGGTCTGCAGGAATGTGAAAGGTCACTTCTCTCCTGACCTCCTCCCCCTCCACCCTCATGACTGTTTCTGTTGGCCTCCTCCAAGATCTGGGAATGTTCTAGCTTTCAGACAGCTGCTGGAGTCTCCTGTGGCTCTGATCTGGGTGATGCAGAATGCCAGGGAGCATGTGTGTGGATAGTAAGGAAGAGCACAGGCTGTTATCCTAGACAGCAATAGTAATTTCCAATATAGCCACTATCATATCCCCTCCACCCTCAAATATGTCTCTCTCCACATTCACGCTAAGAGAAGTCAACATCAGAGAGTCGGGTCAGGCTCAATGAAATTCTTCAGAATTCCCAAGAATCTGCCATTGCATCTTGGGAGCTATTCAAGAACTTCCATAGGTGACTTCTGGGACTTTCCTCCAAATAGAGATCCACATTCTAGGCAAAGTAACTAGCATTGAAATCAAACAGATCTACCAATGGGACCTGCCACGCAGCAACTCTGGGGCCTCAGTGTTCTCATCAATAAATCGGGGATGATCATATCATTTCTTAAAAAAAAATTATTTAGTTAGTTAGTTTTGGCTGCACTGGGTCTTCATTGCTGTGAGTAGGCTTTCTCTAGTTGCAGCGAGGGACTACTCCTCATTGCAGTGCTTCCGCTTCTCTTGTTGCAGAGCCCATGCTCTAGGGCACTCAGACGCAGTAATTGTGGCACACAGGCTTAGTTGCTCCACAACATGTGGAATCCTCCCAAATCAGGGACTGAACCCATGTCCCTTACACTGATAGGTGGATTCTTATCCACTGGACCTCCGGAGAAGTCCTATCACCTCCTTTTAATGGTTGTATTGAGAATGACAGAGGATAGCATATGTCAAGTGCTTTGTACGGTCCCTGGCTCGTGACAGAGCCTCCGTAGGTATTAATCTTCCCCAGTCACTATAATTTCACATACTTTCAGTAGGAGCACGCAAGACAACTCCCTCTATCTTGTAAATTTTCCCCAGTGCCCCTTACATAAAAGTCACAATGAATTTTGGTGACAACTGGTTTGCTAAACAAAAGACAGTTCTACTCAAATTTGACTTAAGAAACATCTGTGGAGCACAAGCTATCTCTGTGTAGGTCCTGGGAGGCAGAGATGATTTCTGGTTGCCTGAGAGTCCCTTGGACTGCAAGGAGATCCAACCAGTCCATTCTGAAGGAGATCAGCCCTGGGATTTCTTTGGAGGGAATGATGCTAAAGCTGAAACTCCAGTACTTTGGCCACCTCCTGAGAAGAGTTGACTCATTGGAAAAGACTCTGATGCTGGGAGGGATTGAAGGCAGGAGGAGAAGGGGACGACAGAGGATGAGATGGCTGGATGGCATCACTGACTCGATGGACGTGAGTCTGAGTGAACTCCGGGAGTTGGTGATGGACAGGGAGGCCGGGCATGCTGCAATTCATGGGGTCGCAAAGAGTCGGACATGACTCAGCGACTGAACTGAACTGAACTGATTGCCAAAACCACCCCCAAAATGTAGTGTTTTAAAACAACAATGTCTTACTGACCTTGTGGCTGTGTGGGTTAACTCGGTCTAGCTAGCTTGTTTTCATGCAATGACAGTTAGTACTGAGTCATTGGAAGGCCTGTCTGGGCTGGGTGTCCAAGACAACTTATTTATTGATTTATCTGATGTCTCGGTGCTTCTCCCCATGACACCTGTCTCCAGTAGATCAGCCAGGAATTCTTACTTGGTGGCTTAAGGCTCTAAGAGAAAGGAAGTAAAAACTGCCAGTGATCTTAAAGCCTGAGCCAGGAAGGACTCCGGTTGTCTTCTGCCTGATTCTAATGACAAAGCACTACATGTCAGCCCAGATTCAAGGAAGAAGAGGAAGAGACGCTACCTCTCAGTGGGGGAGTAGCGTATGTTCACAAAGGGGAGGAACTGATTGATAGAGGACATCTTTACTTTAGAGACAAGCTGCCACCAATGGATACAACATATGCATTCTACGTGGATATAAATGCACGATGTTTACTCATAAGACTTTTTTCAGCTGATAGTTCTTCACCCAAGTGTGCCGTAAACACCACTCATGTGTCTCAAGCTTTTGAGTTCTTACCTCTGGAAATGACGCCACAGTTAGGCACAAATTTAGTAACTGCATCAGATCACTATATTTTTTCACTTGGCAAAGGAGTCTTCATCATCTTGGAAAACTCTTTTTTATCCACAAATTTTATCTTCCATGTGAGCATGTCACTCATTTTGTAACTCATTGTTCTGACTTCAGAGTAAAAACCAAGGCTTCAGATCAGTCAGATGCTGCTTTATGTTTTTCTATTGTCCCAATGATCATGGCTTCCAGTGAATTCTAATTACTCAGCTAATTCTTCTAACTAGAATAAGCCGTATCCTTTAACAGCTCCTTATACTTCGAAGCACTTACTTTAATTTTTAACTATATTCTTGAGATTGTTAAATTGATTTCCATCTTCCCCACTAGACTCTAAACTCTATGGAGTCAGATACTATTTATCTCCAGCATTTAGGTCTATACTTAGAACATACTGCTGTTGCTGCTGCTGCTAAGTTGCTTCAGTCATGTCTGACTCTGTGTGACCCCACAGACGGCAGCCCACCAGGTTCCTCTGTCCCCGGGATTCTCCAGGCAAGAACACTGGAATGGGTTGCTATTTCCTTCTCCAATGCATGAAAGTGAAAAGTGAAAATGAAGTCGCTCACTTTGGTAGGCTGGACAGCAGCCTACCAGGCTCCTCTGTCCATGGGATTTTCCAGGCAAGAGTACTAGAGTGGGTTGCCATTGCCTTCTCCGTAGAATATACTAGATGCTCAATAATATTCTTTGAATGAATGGTTTCTTTTCCAGAACTATGGCAGAAAGAAGATCAACCCCATGAAAACAAAAGGAAATATTTTAGAAATTTATTTCAAAAATGAAGTATTTGATGTTGAAGTGTCAGACCTTCAAAACCTTGATACTCAACTTAAGAAAAGTGAAATTATTGGATTCTGTGACTCAAGCAGTACAAAGGAAAGAATCTTAAAGAAGCACTCCACAGCAGCAGATGTAACCTCAGGCCCTCAGGCTCCGCTAGAGGAACACATATCTAGGTTTCGACTTGCACTTACCATCCCAGGCCCAGCTGCGTTCCTGCATTTCACATTCCTTTCCAGTTGCTTCATACCTGGTTATTCAATCCTTGCTAATGGATGTGAAATATCCATTTGGCTTAAAATCTCCCTGAATTCCCTGACCGCCTCAGACAATATCTTCTGCCTGCCTCATGCCCACACCCCCACAGAACTCTGGAATCCTTGATTAAATTCCAATACCTTGATTCTCAAAGTATTCAGACACAGCCCCATTCCACTTTGGGCCTCCACAAACCGCAAACATAGAGGAGCAACAGAACTCCAGAAATCTTTTTATTCTTATTTTTTATTATGGAAAACTCAAAGACAAAGAAAATACTATAGGGACTTCCCTGGTGGTCCAGAGGTTAAGACTTTGCCCTCCAGTGTAGGGGCTGTGGTTTGATACCTAGTCGGGGAACTAAGATCCCACATGCCTTGCGGCCAAAAAACCAAAACATGAAACAGAAGCAATATTATAACAAATTCAAAAAAGACTTAAAAAAAAGAAAATACTATAATACACTTTGATGTGTTCATCACCGTAGCTTTAATCATCATCCACTCATGACCTGTTTTTCCAGTCACATCTCCACCCACTTCCCCTCTTCCCTGTGGATTTCAATATCCATCTCCAAAAGATTAGTACTTTTAAAAATGCAGCTAAAAAAAATGAACACACCTAAAAATTCTCTGGGCCTTCTAAATGTCAGTAACTACACATTTTTAGTCTGAAAGGTACTGATATAACAGAGTGCCATAAACTTAACCCTTCTCCTCCACTGCCCTCCTCAGTGATCACAGATACGCACTCTAAAGTACAGAAACTGGCTTCCCTGGTGGTCCAATGGTTAAGACTCTGTGTTCCCAATACAGAGGGCACTGATTTGATCCTTGGCTGGGGTACTAAGATCCTACATGGTGCAGCCAAAAAAAAAGTAAAGAAAGATGTGCTTTTCTGATTATGTCCCTTATTGTCCCATGTGAGATATGGCACTAACCGACTACTGTCTTTTTCTGTTCTTCAGAGACCACCAGGAACACCTGTAGTGTGACAAGATGCTTTTTTTTTTTTTTTTAATGGGTTGCAGTGGTGGGAACACACACCATGGGGAACCGTGGAGCGTCTCAGTAACAGGGTGTCAGAAGAAGCGAGTAAAGGACTTGGGTGCAAGTGGGTAGTTTGGGAGAGAATTAATGGAAGTAAGGATTTACTCTGGATTGGGGGAGCAGTTCTACGAACGGATAGCTCAATAGGTCATCTCTGTGGGGAGATCAGGCTGGAGAAGGGTGAACGCCGATATTGGTAGAGAAATTACAGTCTCCCACGCAGCAGATGAGGGGAACATTTGGTATTTCGTGTTGTGCAGCAACCTTATTTCTGTCTCATTTGGTGGTGGTCTGAGAGGAATCTGTTACAGATATTCTGTAAGAATGTTTCTATGCAACAGGAAAGCAAAGTGACGCTGTGAGCCTCAGACCAGCTTATAATAACATTGACACCTAACTGTGAAGGTCAAATCCATTCTGGATGTCAAGAGCTACATTTTTTTTTCTTTCTCATTACTTCATCAATTTCTACGGTAAATGAATTCACTGAATACTACTATTTGGAGTCTTAGTTCTGTGTGACTTTCTGAATCCCCTTCTCCTTTAAGATCGTTTATCACTTATTATTTACCAATGTGTATGTGTTCTATTATTTTATATTCAACTGTGTATAAACCTTCTTAAATCTTTTTCTGGAGAAGAAAAATGAATTCATGTTTGGAGTGGGGTGCCATCGCCTTCTCCGCACCCTTGCTGGGACTCTTGATAAGAAGTACATTGTACTTAATAAAAAGTACGCACACACAAAATACTCATCTCATACACATACCTTACCAAACTCAAAATTCTACAAAGCAATGCTTGTTTTTACTAATTGTGATATATCACAATATTTTCTATTTTATTTTATTTAAAAATTAAATAGTAACATTCTAAATTGATTTCATGACCTCTTAATGGATCTCAACTTGAAGGTTTAAAAACTGGCTTGGCATTAGGAAGTTATTTTGCACAAAATAACATATTTATAGGTTCTTCATTGAATTGATCAGAGAAGGCAATGGCACCCCACTCCAGTACTCTTGCCTGGAAAATCCCATGGATGGAGGAGCCTGGTAGGCTGCTGTCCATGGGGTCACTAAGAGTCAGACACAACTGAGTGACTTCACTTTCACTTTCCACTTCCGTGCATTGGAGAAGGAAATGGCAACACACTCCAGTGTTCTTGCCTGAAGAATTCCAGGGACGGAGGAGCCTGGTGGGCTGCCGTCTATGGGGTCGCCCAGAGTTGGACACGACTGAAGTGACTTAGAAGCGACAGCAGCATTGAATTGATACTGATGTTGCTGTTGTTTTTTAAAACCTTGGTGAGTACTGTAAAAACCATTTAAAAATCTTTCCTGCCTAGAATGATGGCAATTAATGCTGAATGGCATAGACGATGACAAATTATTTGTGGAGAGAAATCTTAGCCCTCCCTCTTAGTACTTTTGTGCTTTCCCCATGTAGAGAAAACCTGTGTTGGGGGTATGCCTCCATCATTCATCCGGACTTTCATAACAAGACTCTAAGCCAAGTCCAGCCCTTACTTATCAGCAGAGAAGAACTGCATTCCAGTACTTCTCAAGAAGAAAGATCTCTCTTTCCACCCTACCAAAAGAAGAAATGGAAGAAGTGCCTGTAGAAGGAAGATATTTGGAGATATATAGTATAGCTAGGTCTTCCTTGCTGACTCTCCATTTCTACTCTCGTCACTGTCAACATCATTCTTTTTTGTTTCCTGGCTCTTTCATTTGCCGTAAAGAGGAAAGGATCCAAATTTACCCAGAGTAATGAGAGTCAGAATGGAGATTGTAAGCTCACCGTCAAAAGTAGACATAAACTTGGCTTTATACCAAGAGTCAAAGAGATCAAGACATTTACCCAGCAACAATAGATGAGAGACCCAAGAACAGAGTAGAAGGACCAAGCTGAACACTTCAGGGTGGGCAGCCTGGGGTAGGGTTGGGGGAATAGGGTGAGAGTGATGCAGATTAAAAGGGGTGGGGGGCACTAGTAGGCTGGAGGTTAGTGGGGCCCTACTGGGGCATCTACTTAGAGAAGACATCGTGGCATCAACAGACTACCAGCCCTGCCAGAGTGAGCCCAGTCCTTCACAGGGTCAGACTGTTGAGCCAGTACACTTGACTGACCATTGACATTCACTTGAGGAGAGCACTTCAGTTTTAACTAATCACTCTTGCTAAACTTAGTTGTTTTAGCTGCTGTAAAAGAGCTTGGGCTCCCTTAAATTTAAAAAAAAAAACAAAAGGAAATCCTAACACATGCTGCAACATGGACAAACCTTGAAGATATTATATAAAGTAAAATAAGCCTGACATAAAAGGACAAATATCATATGACTGCATTTATATGAGGTACCTAGAGTATTCAAACTCATAGAGAAAGGAGGAGAGTGGTTACTTGGGGGCGGAGGGGAGGGCGGGATTGAAAGTGAGTACTTCATGGGTGTGGAGTTTCAGTTGTGAAAGATTAAAAAGATCTGGAGATGGATAGTAGTGATGGTTGACAATGATGTGAATGTACTAATGTCTCTGAAGTGTAAAGTTTAAAATGGCACAGATTAACCTATTTGCAGGGCAGGAATAGAAATGCAGATGTAGATAATGGACAATGTGGATACAGGGAGGAGGGGAAAGTTAGGTTGGGATGAATTGGGAGAATATGACTGGCACATATACAATACTATGTGTAAAACAGATAACTAGTGGGAATCTGTTGTGTAGCAGAGGGAGCTCAGCTTTGTGCTCTGTAATGACCTAGAAGGGTGGGATGGGGGGTGCATCTAAGAGGGACAAGATACATGTATACATATAACTGATTCACTTCATTGTACAACAGAAACTAATACAACATTGTAAAGCAATTATAGTCCAATAAAAAAAATAGCTAAAACAGGGAATTCCTTGGCAGTCTAGTGGTTAGGACCCAGCGCTTTCACTGCTGTGACCCAGGTTCAATTGATAGTCAGGGAACTAAGATCCTGCAAGTCTCCCAGTGCAGCCAAAAACAAAAGGTTAAAATGGTAAATTTTAGCTTATGTGTATTTTACTACAGTTTTTTAAAAGAGCAGGGAGCCCTTAATATGTAACTATGCTGAGCTGTGTGCATGCTCAGTTACGTCTGGCTCTTTGTAACCCATGGACTGTAGCCCACCAGATTCCACTGTCCATGGAATTCTCCAGACAAGAATACTGGAGTGGGCTGTCTTTGCCTCCACCAGGGGATATTCTGCACCTGGGGATAGAGCTTGTGTCTCTGCAGCTCCTGCATTGCAGGCAGATTCTTTACCCCTGGGCCATCTGCGAAGTCTAATATGGAACTATAATATACATTGAAATAACCAATAATTATTTTAAAATTTTGTTCTTTTAAAATCCTGCATCCAGGGGAAATCTCCCAGGTGCTTCCCCCACTTAGGGCTCTGCTTGCTTGCACACCCAGTTCAGTTCAATTCAGTCGCTTAGTCGTGTCCGACTCTTTGCAACCCCATGAATCACAGCACGCCAGGCCTCCCTGTCCAGCACCAACTCCCGGAGTTCACTCAGATTCACTTCCATCGAGTCAATGATGCCATCCAGCCATCTCATCCTCTGTCGTCCCCTTTTCCTCCTGCCCCCAATCCCTCCCAGCATCAGTCTTTTCCAATGAGTCAACCCTTCGCATGAGGTGGCCAAAGTACTGGAGCTTCAGCTTTAGCATCATTCCCTCCAAAGAAATCCCAGGGCTGAGCTCCTTCAGAATGGACTGGTTGGATCTCCTTGCAGTCCAAGGGACTCTCAAGAGTCTTCTCCAACACCACAGTTCAAAAGCATCAATTCTTCGGTACTCAGCCTTCTTCACAGTCCAACTTTCACATCCATACATGACCACAGGAAAAACCATAGCCTTGACGAGACGGACCTTAGTCGGCAAAGTAATGTCTCTGCTTTTGAATATACTATCTAGGTTGGTCATAGCTTTTCTTCCAAGGAGTAAGCGTCTTTTAATTTCATGGCTGCAGTCACCATCTGCAGTGATTTTGCAGCCCCAAAAAATAAAGTCTGACACTGTTTTCACTGTTTCCCCATCTATTTCCCATGAAGTGATGGGACCGGATGCCATGATCTTCATTTCTGAATGTTGAGCTTTAAGCCAACTTTTTCACTCTCCACTTTCACTTTCATCAAGAGGCTTTTTAGTTCCTCTTCACTTTCTGCCATAAGGGTGGTGTCATCTGCATATCTGAGGTTATTGATATTTCTCCTGGCAATCTTGATTCCAGCTTGTGTTTCTTCCAGTCCAGCGTTTCTCATGATATACTCTGCATATAAGTTGAATAAGCAGGGTGACAATATACAGCCTTGACGTACTCCTTTTCCTATTTCGAACCAGTCTGTTGTTCCATGTCCAGTTCTAACTGTTGCTTCCTGATCTGCATACAGGTTTCTCAAGAGGCAGGTCAGGTGGTCTGGTATGCCCATCTCTTGAAGAATTTTCCACAGTTTATTGTGATCCACACAGTCAAAGGCTTTGGCATAGTCAATAAAGCAGAAATAGATGTTTTTCTGGAACTCTCTTGCTTTTTCAATGATCCAGCGGATGTTGGCAATTTGATCTCTGGTTCCTCTGCCTTTTCTAAAACCAGCTTGAACATCAGGGAGTTCACAGTTCACGTATTGCTGAAGCCTGGCTTGGAGAATTTTGAGCATTGCTTTCCTAGCACACCCAGTAAGTAAGCCTTATTCAACCTCTCCCTGTGTGGTGGGCACCAAGCTACCTTCTCAGAATACAGTGATGGGTCTACAAGATCCTCATGGTTTAGTAAAGATTTGTCTCCTACTGGACCATCCATTCCTTGAGGGAAAAAGTAAAACAGGGACTTGGTGGTTCCAGTGGTTAAAAAGCCATCTTGCAATGGAGGGGAGGCAGGTTCGATCCCTGGTCACATGCCACAGAGCAAGTAAGCCCATGGACCTCAACTACTGAGCCCTCAAGCCACAACTAGAGAGGCTGCATTCTGCAACTAAAGATCCCACATGATGCAACTAAGACCCGACACAGCCAAATAAATACAAACATAAATAAATAAATATTTATTTTTAAAAAAGAAGAATACAACTTTTTTCTTCCCTGAATTACCTTCATCTATGCTGGGAGGGATTGGGGGCAGGAGGAGAAGGGGACGACAGAGGATGAGATGGCTGGATGGCGTCACTGACTTGATGGACGTGAGTCTGAGTGAACTCTGGGAGATGGTGATGGACAGGGAAGCCTGGCGTGCTGCGATTCATGGGGTCGCAAAGAGTTGGACACGACTGAGCAACTGAACTAAACTGATGGAGTTACCATAGGTAACAGTTGCTTTGACCTAAAACCTGGGAGATAATCTTGGCTTTTCTCTTTCCCTGTGACCTCACATCCAGACTTCATCATGATTTCCATCCAAATCCTTTCTCAAATCTGCCATTTCTCTGCAACCACCAACCTCAATACAACTCATTTGGGCCACCACCATGGCCTTTGGTCTGGCCTGCTGACTCATATTTTGTCTTGCTATAATCCATTCCCCACCCAGGAACCAAAGAGATCTTAACTAAAAGGAAAAATAGACAGAATTGTGTCACCCTTCTGCTTAAAATTTCTCAGTGGGACATCACTGGGAAACCCCAACTTCTGACCCTGGCTTCAAGGCTGCACATGACCTGACCTTGCTTCTTCCCTTCAATCACCCTGCCTCCTCTGCCTGCTTCACTCATGGCCCAGCAGCACTGGGGCCAGGTGTTCCCTCTGCACAGGCGGTGCCCTCTGCCTGGAATGAGACTCCCCTTCTCCTTATTTGAATCTTATCATGAATGTCTCTGAACCCCTTGCAGTGTTGGTCATCCCCACAGTGCTCCCACTCACCTTATTATTCCCTATTTTCTTATTCTCTGTGGTTCCTTTTTAGGTTTCATCTCAATTTTTATGTACTTTCCTGGTGTTTTCTTACTTTCTCTCTCCCCCACTAAGCTCCATGAAGGTATGGACCAAGTCTGTTTTATTTACTACCTTAAACCCAGCACTGCTGGGCACAGAGCTAGCATTCAATAAAATATTCATTAATGAATAAATAAGATATATAAGATACATAAGCAAATCACATTCAAAGTAGGAAGTGATACGTGCTTGAAAGAAATGTGTGCTATTGAATTCAAAGTCAGGAAAGACAGCTGAATATATGTGTGCTTGTGTGTATGTGTGTGCGCATGTACATACATGGGTATGGGGGCACGGAGAGAATCCAAGAAAGTTACAAGTAAATACATGTTAAAAATATATCCTGAATACATACATTATATGTAAAGCATATATATCTATTTGATATTTTGCCCTTTTTGCTCTCAAAGTTATGCTTTAAATGTTGACAGATTTTTCCATTACGACCTAAATAAATCAAGCATTCTTCTCTTGGTCTGCATTCCTATTGAGATGCAAGGGAACATAGTTGTTTAAAAAGAGCTTATGCAAGACAGGAAAAAAGACACAGATGTGTATAACGGACTTTTGGACTCAGAGGGAGAGGGAGAGGGTGGGATGATTTGGGAGAATGGGAATTCTAACATGTATACTGTCATGTAAGAATTGAATCGCCAGTCCATGTCTGACGTAGGGTGCAGCATGCTTGGGGCTGGTGCATGGGGATGACCCAGAGAGATGTTGTGGGGAGGGAGGTGGGAGGGGGGTTCATGTTTGGGAACGCATAAAAAAAAAAATAAAAAAATAAAAAATAAAAAGAGCTTCTAAATTTTGATGATGATGAAACTATGATTTATGAACCGGAAAGATTAAAGAACATGGTATAACGTGAGCCCATGTGAAACCCTGGCATGGAATTCAGAAGGCTTGAGTACAAGTGCTTCATTCTTGTGGACTTGATTTTGTCACTGCTTCCCCAGGTCTACAGTGTCTTAGCTATAATATACTAGTTTGGGCCAGATGATTATTAGCACTATCAATCTCTGTTTATAGGGCATAAAATCATCTTCTCTGTATTGTATAAATATTTTTTCCTGCCTTCTAACTTTTGCCATGGGAAACTTTGAGCAAGTAAAAAAGTTGAAAGAACAGTAAAAATGACCCCATGTGGCCATCACCAGCTTCCTGGCCACGCAGTTCCCAGCACTGGGCTGAAGTTGCTCTGTCTCTTCTCCTACCCACGCCCATGGCTATTTTGAAACAAATCCCCAGACATGTGTTTCATCTGCCATTCTTTCCTGAAAAAAAATTTTTTAAGAGAAAGAGCAATTTTTAAATTTAGAGTCCCACAATGTCACATTTGCTCATATTTAGAAATTTAAGGACAAAGAGGCTGCATGTAACAGGGTGACTGGAAATAGATAACAACTTGATCAGAAGTGGTTTTAAGAGGCATGATGCCTAGCTGCTAGAGTTAAAAAAAAAAAAAGATATAATTTTTTCCCAAAGTATTCTTTGCATTTAAAAATAGTTTCTTGTGGCTATTTGTCAGCATTAATTGAAGTGATCCGATGAATGGACGTGGGGATCAGAGAGAATCTGTGAGCCACAGGATGAAGGGAGGGTCAGGCCACAGTCTGATTTTCTTCTCTGGCCCCAGCTTTTAGAAGGCTGAGTACTTGGGTCTGCAAGGTCAGTCTGGCCTCCCCAAAACTGGGCAATCAGTGAATATGATAGTGTAGATTCCACCAGGTCCATATTGTAAATTAAGCAAGTAAATTTGCAATACAGACCTATTGCAAAAGTTGCCAGATTTAGCAAATAAAAATACAGGACGTCCAGTTGCATTCTAATTTTGGAATAACAGTGAGTCATTTTTTAGTATGAGTAGGTCCCAGATAATGCATGAGACATATTTTTAAAAATATACTGTTCTTCTGAAACTTCTAATGGAACTGAACACCCTGTATTTTATCTGACAGCCTTAATTACAAGACATATGTTCCAGGTAATCTGGCTGCATAATGAAACTTAATGGTTTACAGGGACAAACATTGTTTCTTGTATCACATACTTTCTACAGGTCAGGAATTCAGAAGGGGCATGCGGGCACAGTTTCTGCCATTTCTGCTTCCCTCTGTCTGGGGCCTCAGCAGGAAGACGGAATGTGCCTGTATTTGGCAGTGGATGCTTGTTGCCAGCACTGCACATCGCTACTGTCTGCAGTTCTCATGTGTGGGCTTCCTTACGACACAGTAGCTGGCTTCCAAGGGTAAAAGTCCCTAAGGTTAGAACCAGGAAGAGGTCATATTGCTTTTCATGACCCAACCTCAGTGTCACTCTTACCCTGTTTCAAAGGGAAGGGACATAGACCTGAACTATCTTTGTCACATAGTGAGAAGAGTGTGTGGGATGGCATTATATATTGATGTTAATCCTTAAAAATACGATCTTCCAGAGTACATGGTATCATTTAGATATCTTGTACCTGACTGTTCATTTTCAAATACAGATAAACATTCCAAAGATAACTTGGAATGAAGACTCTCCTGTGTGTTCTTTTCCTTTATATACTATTGGACAGCTAAAATGAAATCAAATGTATTTATATATCTAAGGGTAAAATGTCAAAATAATCTATTTTTATTGTGAAAGCTGTTTATTTTATATACAAAAAAATTAAGAACTACTAAGTTGATATGGAGATCAGTTGACAGTTTGTGCAATAATTCTAACCTTTGGAGAATGAATTGGTGTTCTAACTTTCATAAAATTAAATAAAATAAGCTTTCAAAATTGTATTTCAGTTTTTGTTATTTAAATTGCATTTAGGCCATGAATCAAAGAAAATTCCTTTTTAAAAATTCTTTACATATTAGGAGGATGCATTAAAAGCATAGATATAACATTGATGATTTTGTTGCTAAGCCATGTCCTACTCTTGTGACCCCAATGGACTGTAGCCCACCAAGGTCCTTGGTTCATGGGATTTTCCAGGCAAGAATATTGGAGTGAGTTGCCATTTCCTTCTCCCAGTGATCCTCTAGACCCATGAATCGAACCCAGGTCTCCTGCATTACAGGTGGGTTCTCTACCAACTGAGCTATGAGGGATGCCTTAAATATAACATTAACCACTTGAAAAGATTATGAGTAGGAGAAGCTTCAAAATCATTTGACATCTGTGATAAATTATCTTTGACCCAGAGAGAATAATGTTATGATTCCATGCCTAGACTATTGTGGATATATATACAATGGAATACTATTCACCCTTTAAAAAGGAAATCCTGCCATTTGCAACAACCTGGATGAATCCAGAGGGTATTATACTTAGTAAAATAACCCAGAGACATAAAGGAAAAAAAATACATGATCTCACTTAGTATGAAATATAAAGTCAAATATATAGAAGTAGAGGGTAGATTGGTGGTTACCAGGAGCTGAGTAGGTGGGGGAAATGGGGAGATTTTGGTTAAAGGATACAAATTGTAGCTAGGGAGGATGAATAGAGATCTAATGTACAACATGATGACTGTAGTTAATAGTACTGTACTGAATAGTGGAAATATCCTAAGATTTCAAGTGCCTTTATAAGAGATAACTATGTGAGAACAGGGTATATTAATTAGCTTTATTGGGTCTGGGAGATCCCCTGGAATAGAAAATGGCAATTCACTCTAGTATTCTCGCCTGGAAAATCCCATGGACGGAGTCTGGTGGGCTACAGTCTACAGGGATGCAAAGAGTCAGACATGACTGAATGACTGAGCACGCACACACGCACACACACACACACACAATAACCATTTCTTTCTGTATACATATGTCAAATCATCATGTTTTACACCTTATATATATATTCAACTTTTACTTTAAAACATGCTATAAAAAAAGAAAATATAGATAATAGTGTTGCTGTTATTATTGTTCAGTTAATAAGCTGTGTCCAACTATTTGTGACCCCATGGACTATGGCTCCTCTGACCTCCACTATCTCCCAGAGTTTGTTCAAAGTCTGGCCCATTGAGTTGGTGATACTCTCTAACTATCTCATCCTCTGCTGCCTGCCTCTCCTTTAGTTTCAATCTTTTCCCACATCAGGGTCTTTTCCAATGAGTCAGCTGTTCTCATCAGGTGGCCAAAGTATTGGAGCTTCAGGTTCAGCATCAGTCCTTGCAATGAATATTCAGGGTTGATTTCCTTTAGGATTGACTGGTTTGGCCTCCTTTCAGTCCAAGAGACTCTCAAGAGTCTTTTACAGCACTACAACTTGAAAGTATCAATTCTTTGGCACTCAGCCTTCTTATGGTCCAGCTCTCACATCCGTACATGACTACTGGAAAAACCATAGCTTTGGTATCTCCAAACATCTTGTTTCTCCATCAGCTTCAGGTAAGATGAGCATCTATTTAGAGTAGAAGACAGCACCCAGCAGTAGGTAGTGCTGATTAATTACTGATCTCATGCTAGTCATACTTCTACAAAAAGTTCAAATAATAAAACTGTAGTGATAATTAAGTTTATTGGCAAAATTCCAGATTCATTCTTATATCCCTTATATTTATTCTATGGGGCAAAATTGGATGAATATTGATCTTAACATTTGGTTGTTATGCAGGGGGTCAAAATAGATATAGTAAGCTTCCAGTGGCAATGTACCATATATAATCAATAGAGCAGCAGGTTTTAATTCCAAGATTTATACAAAGGCTCTGTTTGCTTACACACTGTTTTTGGACATTTTTATTTGGTTTCCAATCACTTTCAAATTGGGATATTTTGTATGATTTCCAACTTCCTTTGAAAGATCTGGAGGGGTAACAGCCTGGGCCCATATTTCTTCATGGTAGCCAGAAGAAAGAATTCTCAGATTGATTGAAATGGTGGCCCCAATTAAACACCTCAATTTGACTTTGCGGGTCCTCTTGTTTAGAGAGGTCTCTTTCACCATCCCTTGAATCTGGGCAAGCCTTGTGATTTGCTTTGATCAATAAAACATATCAAATGAAATCTGGCAAATACCAGTGTCTCTCTTGAAACTCTGTGATTGTCATCGAATAAACAAGCCTAAGTACCTATAGGAAGATGGGACCACCTGGAGGAGAATCCTGTTGTTCCAGTCAAGGCCACCCTAGACCACTGCTTCTAGCCAGTCTGCCAGCTGATGCCAGATTCATGAAAGAGCCCAACTAAGAGCAGGAGAACTGTAGATTTATGAATAAAAAAAGGAGTTTACTGGTTTGGGCTTCCCAGGTGGCTCAGTGATAAAGAATTCTCCTGCCAATGCAGGAGACCCAGGCTCGATACCTGGATCAGGAAGATTCCCCTAGAGGAGGAAATGGCAATCCACTCCAGTATTCTTGCCTAGGAAATCACATGGACAGAGGAACCGTCACAAAAAGTCGGACATGACTCAGCCACTGAGCGTGCACGCATTTACTGCTTTAAATCGCTGGGTTTTGGTGTGGTTTGTTGTACAGCAATCACAAACTAATACAGGAGAAAATGGATAATCTCTAGTCCTGTTTAGATAACATTTTTTTCCAGCAAAGCCAACATTTAACACACTTAATAATTAAGTCCTTTATATATATATGTACACATTTCCTCAGTTTAAGTTTTATCTGGGGATGGGCGGAGAAGAAGGAGCCATAGTGAGCAGGAAGCTTGGCCATGTATGCTTAAATATTTTTTTAATTCATTTATTTATCTGGCTGTGCCAAGTCTTTAGTTGCAGCATGTAGAATCTAGTTCCCTGACCAGTGATCAAACCCGGGCCTTCTGCATCGAGAGTGCAAAGTCTTGTCCACTGGACTACCAGGGAAATCCTGCCATGTGTGTTAAAGAGTCAGTAATTGGAGTCCCATGCTGGGTGAGCATTCTGGTTTGAAAATTCTGTCTCTCTCAGCATCACAGCAGTCAGAGTCCTAGCCTAGGGGTCAGAAGATATTTACTCTAATCTTGGTTCTGCTGTTTGCTGACTGTGTGCTCAGTTGCTCAGTCATATCCGACTCTTTGTGACCCTATGGATGGTAGTCCACCAGGCTCCTCTGTCCATGGGATTTCCTAGGCAAGAATACTAGAGTGGGTTGCCATTTCCTTCTCCAGGGGATCTTCCAGACCCAGGGATCGAACCCACGTCTGCTGCATCTCCTGCATTGGCAGGCAGATTCCTTACCACTGCACCACCTGACTGTGCGAACTTTGGCAAATCTCTTAACCTCTTCAGCCTCATCCACTGAAAAAAAAAAATGGCTGTAATAATACCGACTGGTGATCTCATGGTTGGAATCAAGTGAGATGATGCTGTGAATGCACACCGAAGACTGAATAATAGTCATCTGCACACACATGTGTGAGATGATGTGATTATAGGACCTCAAGCCTTAGCTGATCGTACCCTGGTTTGGTCTGGACTATTTAAAATGTCTGATACCACTTAAGAATTTCAGTTAATTTTTAAAAAGTCAGTGTTTGATCTAAATTTTGTCAAATGCCTGGATTTTATTTTCTAAAATAAACAAATAAAAGTTTTGTTCTGCTTATCAGGCAGTTCACGTTTTATTCCATACCCTAGTCTCCCTGTCAGATGCAAGGAGTATTCTGTAAGTAAGTATTCTGTAGCCAGAGCCATGAGCTTCTCAGCTGCCCTTGGAAATCACCCCTGTTAGCTCTGTTGTCTTCTGAGTTCAGTGTTCTTACTGCCTTGGGCTTACACTCTGGTAGACCATCAGGAGATGACACCTAACGTGGAGCAGAAATCCTAGTTCTGGAATTGAGTACAAGTAACTGCAGCCATGAAATTAAAAGACGCTTACTCCTTGGAAGAAAAGCTATGACCAACCTAGATAGCATATTCAAAAGCAGAGACATTACTTTGTCGACTAAGGTCCGTCTAGTCAAGGCTATGGTTTTTCCTGTGGTCATGTATGGATGTGAGAGTTGGACTGTGAAGAAGGCTGAGCGCCGAAGAGTTGATGCTTTTGAACTGTGGTGTTGGAGAAGACTCTTGAGGGTCCCTTGGACTACAAGGAGATCCAACCAGCCCATTCTGAAGGAGATCAGCCCTGGGATTTCTTTGGAAGGAATGATGCTAAAGCTGAAACTCCAGTACTTTGGCCACCTCATGTGAAGAGTTGACTCATTGGAAAAGACTCTGATGCTGGGAGGGATTGGGGGCAGGAGGAGAAGGGGACGACAGAGGATGAGATGGCTGGATGGCATCACTGACTCGATGGACGTGAGTCTGAGTGAACTCCGGGAGTTGGTGACTGGACAGGGAGGCCTGGCGTGCTGCGATTCATGGGGTCGCAAAAAGTTGGACACGACTGAGCGACTGAACTGAACTGAACATTATGTACCATCTGGTATGAGTTTTCTAGTGTCCTTTTTCTAACAGAGGAATAAGGATAGTACATTAATGAATCAGATATTTTTCTACCCTTCTGGGGAAAAAAAAAGTTGTTATTTGCCTTGACTCTGTCAAAGAAAGGCAAACTTGTGTCTGGTTGGAGCATCCATTTTTCTAAAATATTATATATCTGACATAATTGCAGATGTTCTTATTCTGAATAAGAAAAAGGAAAGTGAAAACAGGAAAGGGAACTAATATGTGAATAACTCCCACTACAATATGATCCGGAGAAGGCGATGGCACCCCACTCCAGTACTCTTGCCTGGAAAATCCCATGGACAGAGGAGCCTGGTAGGCTGCAGTCCATGGGGTCGCGAAGAGTCGGACACGACTGAGCGACTTCCCTTTCACTTTTCACTTTCATGCATTGGAGAAGGAAATGGCAACCCACTCCAGTGTTCTTGCCTGGAGAATCCCAGGGACGGGGGAGCCTGGTGGGCTGCTGTCTATGGGGTCACACAGAGTCGGACAGGACTGAAGTGACTTAGCAGCAGCAGCAGCAGAATATGATCTTCCTAAGAGCAGGTTGTTCGCCACCAGGTCCCCACACCTAGGAGAGTCATAACCATAAATTCTATTGAGCACACTGATGAATGAACTGCTTCTCTTGACCTTTGCCTACGTCATCTTCTTTGAACCTTGAAAGCCAATTATTCCACTTCATCAATGAAATGACTAAGGCTCTGACAGGTTAAGTAATGTCTCAAGGGTCACAGTTATTAAGTGATAGAGTAAGTGAAGCCATCACAATGAGAAGCGTGCATACCCCAACTAGAGAGTAGCCTATTGCTTGCCACAACTAAAGAAAGCCCACACACAGCAACAAAGACCAAATGCAGCCAAAAATAAAATAAATAAAAAAAACTTTTTAAGTGATGGTGGGCCTGCCTCAAAGACATGCATATCTCAGTTACCTTTTTGTGGGGTGATGACCAGGTGTCTTCACAAGAATACAGCATAACATTAAGAGGACAAACCCCTTCAGCCAGGGAGCTTTGGGGGATCTTTTGGTTTTTCTTCACTTGCTCTGAAGCTGATAGGTGAACCCTGAGGCTGGCAGGTAGCTCTGGAAGTCACCAGGAGCTGAACTTAAGGTCAGTTAAAACACTAGAGCTATCCAGGGTCAGACAGGAGGAAGACTCTGGATCATGATGGTTGTCAGATTGTGGTTCATTTGGGGACTTAAAGCCAGAGAATGTGTATACATGAGGGAAGGGAAGTGGCTGATGTTTCCTCTGCTAAAACATAACTGTCTTGGGAGTTCCCTGGCTGTCCAGGGCTTAGGACTTGGCTGTTACTGCCATGGCCCGGGGTTCAATCCCCGGCTGGGGAACTAGATCCTGCAACACGCAGCATGGCCAAAAAAAGTAAACAAACACAAAAAGTATCTAAACTATTTTCCAGAAAGTGTTCAATATGATGTTATTTTTCAGGTGTTTCCCCCCAAGAGAAGGAAAAAGCATGCTTAAATCAGGTAGGAAAATGTCTCCTTTCCCTCTCTGCCCTCCCCCTGAGCCACATCCCTCACTCCATCTTGCCCATTTACATGTACTCTTAAGTAGCTCTCGATTCAATTGTGAAGAAGCAATGAATGGATATTCTTAAGAGCTAACTAAAATTTTTAAATGCACTCAAAACCATACAAGAAGTGCAAGAACGTGGAAATCCCAGCCTCTGAACCTTTGGGTAATTAGTAGTGTGGTTATTCCAAAAGGGTATTAAAACTGTGAGTTCAAGAAATAAATACATGATCCTATCTTATGTTTCCACAAGTCAGGTTTAATAGTTGTGTGGGGATGGCTGTCATTATCATCGTCATCACCTTTATCAGTTAATAGTTTATGGTGCTTCAGTTCAGAGCAGATACTGCGTACCAGGTACTGTCGAGGACTTTACCTTTCTAAAGATACAGTCACTGTCTTCAAGGAGTGGTCCGTCTCCTTTTCTAGGATCGAGGTTAAGATGAGAGATCTTCTTTGTGTGTGTGGCAGCACCATGCAGCATGTGGGATCCAGTTCCCTGAGCAAGGATCAAACTGGCACCCCCTGCACTGGAAGCTTGAAGTCTTCAGCACTGGACCACAGAGAAGTCTAAGATGAATGAATTTGATGTGGTGATGGGTCTGGAAAGTCAATGTAGCCCTGAAAGTCCCAGGAAGAGAGAATACTGCAGAGTGTTAACTTCCAAAGTCCTTGCGGAGATAACCAGTGTGACTCCACAGTGGAATGCTGCAGGGGCCAAAGAGTGAAGCCTGAGAAACCACCACTGGATTCAGTCATGCAAAATGTTGGTGACAAACTTTCTATGGTGAGGCCAGACAGGAACCAGGCAGCAAGAGGTTAACAAATCAGACAGAACCAGGAACTGGAGAGAGGGGCTTGATCACAAAACGAAACCAAGATGTGGGGTGATAGCTGAGAGAGGGAGCAGAGCAGAGGGAAGATGTTTCCAAGAAAAAATAAATTCAGAAGTGGCAAATTTTGATACCGATTGAAGTTTGCGAATGGGTAAAAAGGAGCTCCAGCTTCCCAGGTGGCGCAGTGGTAAAGAATCTGCCTGCCAAGGTAGGAGAGGCAGAAGAAGCGGATTCAATCCTTGAGTTGGGAACATGGCTTGGAGGAGGAAATGGCAACTTTCTTTGGTGTTCTTGCCTGTAAAGTCCCATGGACAGAGCATCCTGGTGAGCTATAGTCCATGGGGTCTCAAAGAGTTAGACACAACTGAGTACAAAAAGGAGTTCACTATAATTCTGTCTACTTGGCAGATTTTTTTTTAAGTGTAGTTGATTTACAATGTTATATTAGTTTCATATGTACTGCATAGTGATTTAATATGTTTAGATTATACTCTGTATAAAGTTATTATAAAATATTGGTTATGCTTGACAGATAATTTTTAACTTCCATAATAAAAGTTTAGGAAGAGAAAGGTAAGCAACCTAGCATATGGGAAAGAGAGTAGCGAAACAAGTAAAGGGAGGTTACTAAACGTACAAGGCTTTCTCCTAGCTCAGTCTGTAAAGAATCCACCTGCAATGCAGGAATCTGCCTGCAATGCAGGAGACTGGGGTTCGATTCCTGGGTCCAGAAGATCCCCTGGAGAAGGAAATGGCAACCCACTCCAGTATTCTTGCCTGGAAAATCCCTTGGACAGTGGAACCTGGTGGGCTATAGTCCGTGGGGTTGCAAGAGTCGGTTTAGCAACTAAATGATTGCTAAATGATTTAGCAACTAAACCACCATCCCCACTAAATGTATATGACAGAATAACAATAATTGAGGGCACAGTGTCAGAGAAGGTGTGTTGAAGTGGAAACAAAAGCACAAGTGAGGGAATTTACCTTCTCATAAGAAACATAATGAAAATCAATGAAAATAAGGATAAAATTTGAGTTGAAGAGGAAGTGTTGGTATAAAAATATTATAAATGTAAAAGGAAGATGAGAGACTTTCCTGGCCGTCTAGTGCTCAAGACTTCTAGTGGTCAATCTTCCACTTCAGGGGGTGAGGGTTCAATCCCTAGTCAGGGAACTAAGATCTTGCATTCCATAAGGCCAAAAAAAAAAAAAAAAGAAGAAAATGAATGAAGGAACATGGGCCTCTTTTTCCACAGAGTGGGAAAAGAGATTATAAAATGCAAAGGAATGAGGACCAAAGGAGAGAGGGCTTGGGAATGTGTAAAGGGCTACAATAACAGTTTTGGAATGCAATGGGGAATGAGTGACTATGGGGAAAGACACACTGCTAAATAGGGCCCTTCCAATAGACATCAGCAAAAATTTTGAATGGGTCCACACTTTGAGACTACTGCCTAAAGCATGCAGAAATCAGCAAGCCAGAGTGATGAGCGTTCTCTTGCAATCTCAGAACCTTCAGAAATCTCCAAGCTAGCAGTAACAATCTCAAGAACAAAGGTTGCTAGAGCAAGAAGCAGCTGTCCAAAACATCCCACACAGGGCACATCCCGCGGGAAGTCAAAGAGAGGGTGTCAGTTTGGCCCAAAATACTAAGTGTGCACAGTTTCACCACATAGTCTTAGAACCACATGCGTGTCATACAACATGACTACCAGCATCACCTAGAAGCTTGTTAGAATTGCAAAACCTCAAGTCCCACCCTAGACCTTCTAAATCAGAATATTAATTTTAACAAGCTCGAAGATGAATTATATACACAGAAAATTCTGAGAAGCCATTGTCTATAACTTTGCCAAAATCTTTGATGCACATATAGGTAATCACAGTAATGCTAACTTCAATAAAGAAAAGTACTGTGCCTCTGCAAAGTCCCTCAGGCTGTACCGGATACTGAGAAGACCACTGAGACCTCTAGGATGTATTCTCTACCCTCTAAGTTTGATCAGCATAGTTATTGCTGGAAGATTTTTTTTTTTTTTTGCAATTATAGTTTAGATGCTAAAGGAAAGTTGTTTAACTCTGATTTTCTGTCATTTGGAGCTTGTCAATCAATTGCAAGTGAATGATACTTACCATTCAACTCAGGCTTCTGGACACCATTGTCAGCAGAGGAGGGCAGCCCAAGCTGGCCACAGAGTAAGCAGATGTCACACCAGCTGTCTACACCAAGACTTGCTTTTTAAAAAAATTATTTATTTATTGTAATTGGAGAATAATTTCTTTACAATATTGTGATGGCTTTTTCCATACTTCAATATGAACCCACCATAGGTATACATGCGTCCCCTCCATCCTGAACACCTGTCCCACCTTCCTACCTGTTCCATCCCTCTGTGACAGTCTTGAAGACTTGCCTTTTTTAAACTTGGTTTTAATATTTTCAACACCCTAACCTCTGTCCATGGAATTCTCCAGATAAGAATACTGGAGTGGGTTGCCATTCCTTTCTCCAAGGGATCTTCCAGACCCAGCGGTCAAACCCAGGTCTCCTATATTACAGGCAGATTCCTTACTGTCTGAGCCACCAAGAAAGCCCTATTTTATTCTTACCCACAAGTTTTTGTCTCTTGCTCAGTGCTTTTGCAACTGGAAATCAGTCCTTAAAGTCAACGTGAGTGCGTTTGGGCAGCAGGGCAGCCTGAGCCCTTCCATCTCCCTGGGCACTGCCTCTCCTGCTGTGATAAGCAGCGTGTGGGCTTGGGTTCAAACGCTGACTTGATGCTTTCTACTGCATGGTCCTCAGCAAGCGCCTCACCCCTCTGAGCCTCAGTTCCTCCCATTTAAGAAAGAGTGAGTTACTGTATCCACTTCAGACGGCACTGTCAATTAAATGAGCTAACAATGAAAAGCATTAAAGGCTCCTAGCAAGGAGCAAGTGCACAATAAACATGGTGTGTGTGTTTGTTAGGGTGTGTTCCACCCTCAGTCATGTCTGACTCTTTGCAACCCCATGGACTCTAGCCCACCAGCCTCCTCTGTCCATGGGATTTCCCAGGCAAGAACACTGAAGGGGATAGCCATTTCCTTTTCTAGGGGATCTTCCTGACCCACGGATTGAACCTGAGTCTCCAGCACTGCATGAAGATTCTTTACCATCTGAGCCACCAGGTAAAGCTATATAATTTTGTCAAAATTTTTTCTTGGCAATAAAGTTTCAAAGGTATGTTACCTTCTTACACAAGCTTCAATATTTTCCAAATTTCACTTGTTTTATGTTTTTTATTGCTTTCAAGTATATTTTTAAACTTTTTAAAAGTAAATATGACTGAAGAAATACCTGTTCAGAGCCATAGACCAAATATATGTATATATATTTGGCCCGTATATATAATTATATATTTATGAAATTATATATGCTTTTATCTTGTTATTGGTATATAATTATATATAATTTCATAAAGTAAATATGACTGGGGAAATACCTGCACAGAGGCATAGATCAAATATATGTATGCATATATATATATTTGGTATAGTACAGGTATAATACAGGTATTTCCCCAGTCATATTTACTTTATGAAATTATATATATAGTTACATATATTTATAATTATATAAATTATTTATATATAATTTCACAAAGTCAGATTTATAAGCATAATAAATAAATGCAGTGTTCACATGTCTCTGCCTTTAAACCATGACATGAAATTCTTAATTTAGTCTACTTTAGAACCTGTGAGGACACTTACTTTAAAAGGAGGATAAGGAACCTCAATTAGTGATGTTCCACTTTATAGAGAGTGAGTGGGGGCTGAGTTTCTATTGAAAGCTAACTTTCCACCTATAACCATGGCAACATAAGGCTAAAAAGAGAAGGATCCCTGAAACCAGTCGATATTTGGGCAGGTCTCAGGAAAGATTCATCAGCCAAGGTTCATACCTCTCTGAAGGGTCAAGCTGTGCCCTTTGGTACTGAGGCCTGGGTTGGGGAGGGTCACAGAGCACCTCTTTGAGTCATAAGGCAGGGTGTGCTTGCAGTCGCTCATTCTGATTTTGAAACCAGCTGGAGACATGGACTTTTCGGTGTTGATGGTGCTTTCAAAATTCCAAAGTCCAAATCCTAATCAAGCTGTGCCCACCCGTATGAAATGGAGGGAATGATCCAGAGTGTTCAGCCTGCAGCTGGAAAGGCCCCTGATGTGAAGCTCAGTGCACACTGGCAGCCCTCCCTGTGCTGGTCGGAACTCAGTGGGTTAAGAATTACTTTGTGGTGTTTAAGAGCTTCGCCTCTGGAGCCAGGCTCCCTGGGTTTGAACCCTACCTCTACGACTGTGGCAGGTTAAAGACTGCCACAAATGCTTGGAGACTCTTCATGCAGAGGTGGGGTCTGTGCCCCTCTCCTTGCATCTTAGAGGACAGAGAATAGGACAAAAGTGACCCTGTTCCAGTTTCGGACTCAGGTTTTAAGAAAGTGATAGCTTCTATTTCTTGTCTCTTGAGTCAGCATATAAAATCTCACTTTGCTGTTGTTCAGTCGCTAAACCATGTCCGCCTCTTTGAACTCCATGGACTGTCTCACTCCAGGCCTCCCTGTCCCTCACCACCTCCCAGAGCGCACCCAATTTCATGTCCACTGAACTGGTGATGCCATCCAACCATCACATCCTCTGCTGCCCTCTTCTCTTGCCTTCAATCTTTCCGGGCATCAGGGGCTTTCCCAATGAGTCGGCTGTTTGCATTAGGTGGCCAAAGTATTGGAGCTACAGTTGCAGACCCCTAAGACTACAGGGGAAAGAGAGGGGCCCTGCTGAGCCCAATCGTATCACCCTTCCCATCAAGGCACCTGGTATGTGAGTGAAGCCATCTTGGGCCCTACAAATCAATGCAATGCAGCCCCCAGCTGAATAAGAGCAAAGAACTCCAGTGGTACTACCTAGAGCTGAAAAATTACCTGATCTCCTTTAAAACAAGCTAGTCCTACTTCTGCTAAGGAGCAGTTAATTCATTTAACCTCGTGCATGATTTTTTTTTTTAATCTCTTGTCACAACTAAGAGGTGGTAACACTGTGGGATTGTGCCAGGTCCTGCAGCAGGTGGGATCTTCTATCTTCACTGTGGCATGCAAACTTTTCGTTGCAACATGTGGGATCTATTTCCCTGACTTAGGGATCAAACCCTGGTCCCCTGTTTTGGGAGTTCCGAGTCTTAGCTGCTGGACTGCCAGGGAAGTCCTAAGGTTGTAAAACCAGTGAAGTCAGAAAGCAAGTCAGATTTATTTTGTTCACTAGGACAGTACTTGGCACACTGTGGGTGCTTCAAACACACTGATGGATTGCATTCATTGCACTGAATTTATGATTCTTCACCAACTGCCAGGCGAAGAGTTTAGCAGACTGAGAAGCACTAATAAGTGTCACCCAAGCATTAATGCATATCTCCTGCGGATGGTCAGAGTCACCTGGCAAACGTCTCCCAGGCCTGTGCTCACTGGCTTAGGGATGGAGTGCCTGCATCATGCCTAAGGTCCAGGAACCCCTGGACTTTCTGTGGATGAATCTGCTGCCAGCACACTCCCAGAGGATGTGGTCCAGGAGGGCAGCTGCCAAGCTCATATTCTCCTTTTCTTTCTACAAGGATCCCTTTCTGTCCCTTCGAGAGTTGCCACCTGCTCTCACTTCTGAGGTCTTCTTCCTGCAGAACAGGAACCAGAGTGGGGCTCAGCCTCAGTCACCTCGTCCTCACTGTCTCCAAAAAGGAGGGCTCTAGCCGTTAAGATTCAAGGGCTTCACTGCTGAAGAGAGAGTGAACAGCAAACGTCAAGCATGGGCGTCACAACCTCATTGTCAGAATCTCATGAGTGTCTTGAGCAAGGACCCAGCCCTTCCTGAGGGTAAACTTCACCAAGGCTCCCTCCCCTCACCTCCCCTTTCCCCAGATTAGATTGCCACTTCCTGCTTGCAGGTCTAAAGGCACAATGAATTGTTGAACAATAAATGAGTTAATCACCCTCAAAGTGTCTGAAATCAGGGCATTCCAGAAGGGTGACTATCCCACAGCATTTCCCTTTCTGCATACAGGATATAAATGACCTCATAGTTCCTCATGTACCACATCTTTTTAAAAATCATGGAAGAAACCTCAACTGTGGTCCATGGTGTCTTCTACTTTCACCTGTTCACTTAGTGATCGTAACCCCTGTTACTAGTCTGAAAAGTCTAGGGCATCAGGGCTGTGTTGACCAATGTTATTCAAATTTCTTGAGTAACTTCTAGGGGCAAAAGTCTCTGAAGAAAGGAAAAACTGCCCAGGCTCCAAAGGGGAGCTGCCTAGCTCCAAGATGGCATCTACAAAGATCAACTCCATTCTTAAATCCTGAGAACTCTGGACTTCCTCCTGGCACTTTCAGAATTCCTTGTCAAAGCTGGTGGGTTTCAAGGAAAGCTCATTTGCACCTGCTCAGAGTGTTGAAAAGCAACAGCCAGCAAAGTGATAACAGTCCTTATCTGCTGGTGGGAGGAACATGGCTGGTTTTTCTTCCTTCTGCTCATCTGTATAACTGACTTTTCTACCGAAAAAAAAAAAAAACCCATATTATTTTGTAATAAGAAAAAAATCACAATAGTTCATGGTTGTTCAGAAAGAAGTATGTCCCGCTGTACCCATACAATTCACACATGGTATCATTCTATTGTTTATATTGAAAAGAGACAATTTTTTTAATTTCTAAAGAAGAAAATCTTTTAGGGAGAGCACAGCCCAGGCATGGGTGACAAAGAATC
This sequence comes from Capra hircus, assembly GCF_001704415.2. NCBI lineage: Eukaryota > Metazoa > Chordata > Mammalia > Artiodactyla > Bovidae > Capra > Capra hircus. The sequence continues at coordinate 118,260,989 of NC_030808.1, read as the reverse complement.
TTGTTTTAAAGTCTTGGTTCCTTGTCTTATTATGTTGGGATGACCTTATGATATGTATTTAATCTCTCTGAGTCCTAGGGCCTTCTCCAGTAGAAACGACATGACATCGTCACAGTTCTAGCTTAGTACATCATGCATGCTCAATAAATATTTTTCTTCTTGCCCCAATGCTGAGATCTCAGAAAGTATCCTTATAGAGCGACCAATGCACGTTTCATAGAATCTTCAGAAGAAAACTCAGCATCCAGCCAATATGACTTCTCTGGAATCAACTAACCATAGCTTCCCTGGTCAAGGGTCCCTGACCCACGGCAGATTGTAGCCCACTGCTTCCCTGGGAACAAGCGGCCAACTTCATGGCAGGACAGGTCTTACCACGTTACAGTGTTACTTGCTTTTTATTTAGCTACAAGTTGACTGTCTGTGAAATTCTACCTGCTATCTTTCTCTTAACCTCTAGGCTCTCAACAAAGGGCTAGCAGGCTCCCTTTTCATCCCACAGTCCTTCAGCTGTTAAGCAACACCAGTACCCAGCAGGGACGGTCACTGCATGACGTCGGGCTTGGTCTAGGCATGGCAGAAGCTTCCTTAAAGTGACACAAAGCATACTAGTAACCAAATGCTGCCCCAGACACTTGGCAAAATTTTCAATAAAGGTCCATCTTACCTCCTCTTACACTTTCTAACTGCTCTTTTACTTTGTCCAAGCTACCTCCAATCCCCTCATCAATATTTTTCCTCTCTTCCACCCAATACCAACCTCCCTTTCTCCTTACCTTTTTCAAAGATGGAGCTTTTTATTCCTGCATAGAAGATATAGCTGAACAAGTTGATTGGGAATGGTTCTTGCTAATTCTATCATGCCAGGTAGGGAAGAAAATAGAACCTAATGGAATAGCAGACAACAAAATAAATAATCACCCTGATTTCATCCTTTAAAAAATTCCTGTGGGCCCGAGCTCAAAAATACCCAACTAGACCATCAGACTGCTATTTTCCTATTGAGGAAAACAGAAGCTCTTTCAAATAACTCTTTTGCATTCCAGGCTTTCAGCGGAAAAGGCAAAGACATGCACTGTAGACCATTAAGTACTTAGGAGACACGATTTTAGCTAGGATGTAACTCAATTTTACTGTGATTTATAAAGAGCCTGGGGAAAATATTTCTTGATTTGGGCAGGCCATTGTCAGATTAAAGGTGCCGTAGGCCCAGATGCTGTTTGTTCCAGCCCTAAGTTCGATTGCAACAAGGTTGAGTGTCTTGTCTGTGCTGGTGGATTATTAACAGAGGTTATTGGTCTCCATGGCAAAATGATTGCAATGAACGTAATCTTATTTATGAGGGTGCAGGGAGGGAAAAAAAGAGCTTCAGGTCAGGGAGAATATAAATGACCATAGCCATAGAGGTTCTGTTACATTTGAGAAGCTGAAGCAACTCCCAGGACACAGCTCACAGGCTGATTTTGCTTCTGGGCTCCAAAATAAGAATTGATTTGGGGACAATTGTTACGACTCTGCAGCCGATAACTTTGAAGAGAGCCTGCGAGGAAGGGGGCTTGATCACACACCGACATCTCGTATCCCCAGCATGTGCACTGGGAGCTGTGCCAAGTGCCTGGGGGGCACCCTCATCCCCCTGTCTGTGTTTGGCCTCCTCGCTAACATCCTGCTATTTTTCCCTGGAGGAAAAGTGATAGACAACAATGACCACCTTTCTGACGAGGTCTGGTATTTTGGAGGAATATTAGGAAGCGGAGTCTTGGTGAGTAAGGAAACCTTAACATCTCCCCCTAAAGATTTTCATCCTATCTTTTTAAAATTGGGTACTTACTGAACAGGAAGAGATTTAGTTGCTAACAAAAGCCCAAGAACTGCATGATGAAACGTTAAGTGCCTCAATTTTTTCCCTTCCTCATAGGGACCTGCCAAGGAATCCCCAGACTTAGGCTGGCAGCTCCCATGGGGCAGTAGACTTCCCTGAACCAAGCTGAGTGCTACAGAATTTATTTTAACAAGATAATGATAGGGTGCGGGGTTGTGGGGGGTCGGGGAGTGAATATATTTTTTTCTAGTAAATTCATTGAAAACTACCAAGAGAAACAGGTGTTAGTGAATTCCTCTTCCAATTCTTTGGTAATGATTTCTTTATCCCTTATGTCCAACATAGACTAGGAACTTCTGGTTTAGAGAGAGAAAAACTCATGTTTCATGACAATCGAGGACAAGTTTTTTGTCCTTCTCCTAACCCACCATGTAAATGGAAACTCAGTGTCAGATCTTGGTATATTGCCTCATTGGATTTGCAGTTAGGCCAAACAGAACCGAAATATTCCATAACACTCGTCCACCCACCAGCCAGACTCCATTAGCTGTTGGCCCCCAAGTCCCAGGGTGGAGATGTGGCTCGTCACACGGGCAGGCAGGCACGGGAAGCCCCCTTCACGTGCCAGCCCACACGGTGTTTCTTTTGCTTGTAGATGATCTTTCCTGCCCTGGTGTTCTTGGGCCTGAAGAACAATGACTGCTGCGGGTGCTGTGGCAACCAGGGCTGCGGGAAGCGCTTTGCGGTGAGTGCCTGCGGAGGCCGGGAGGGGGGAATCAGCCACCAGACCCGCTCCAGGGGGCATGGCCTTCTCGTGCTGGGCATTGAGGGGATGAGTTACCAGCCCCAGGCAACACTCTGAGGGCAGCTGGTACAGGGATAATGATGGGATTCTTGCTGGTGCAAAGTAACAGTAATCATAAATTTTTAAAACCATAGCCCTCCTACTTATAGAATATGAGTGTCGTTCAAAATGTTACTAGCAATCAGGGATATCAGAGCTGGAAAACTGCAGTGATGCCACAGAAAGAATGAAGGCTTGAGGCTTTCCCTGGTGGTCCAGTGATTAAGGTGTTGCGCTTTCAGTGCAGGGGGCATGAGTTAGATCCCTGGTCAGGGAACTAGGATCCTGAATGCAGCACAGCTTGGCCAAAAGAAAAAATTTTTTAAATAGAATGCTAACTAAAAGTATAGCTTGATAAAGAAAAGACTGCAGGCTTGGAAGGCAGAGATTGGGCTGTGACTGCCTCTGCCGCTGAGAAGCCCTGAAACCTTGGGCAAGTCAGTTCCCTTCTCTGGCTCTGTGTTGCCTCATCTGTAAAGGTGGGGCTGGAACAGGATAACGGATGGTGACTTCTCCTGATAGCCGCCTAAACTCTCCATCTATGCCCCTGCTGGGATCACTGCCTCAGAGGCTCTGCACTTCCCTACCTCTACCCCCGTTTTTCCCCCAGCCTTCTGTTTCCTTTCCTGTTTCCTGGAGCCATCCATCTTTAGTGGGCAAACTACAGAAAATAGGCTTCACCTTTCCAAGCTGGAGTGGGAAGGCTGGGGGTGGGGTTGAGTCCCATGTCCTCAACTGGGGTGCTCTTTGCCTCCCTCTGCCCATCTGTTAAGATGAGGAAGGTGGACTAACTCAGAATTTCCCAAGGACAGACAAGCTCTGCTGGCACACAGATTTGCTCTATCTTTCAATAATACAGAAAGTTATTTTCTTTTAATTCTCCTTCAATCCTCTTAAGTCTATCAAGAAAACTCTTACTTTGATGGAAAAAAGTCTTTGCTATTTCTAATTCTCTGTAATCTCCTAACAAGTCTCCAGCTTCAGGAATGCGAGAAACATTAACTAGAAATTCAATAATATTTTGTTTATGTGTCTTGATGATTCGAGTTTTTCATTCATAGAGGTGATATAAACGAATAAAATAGAGAGCTGATTTAAAGAAAAATATTGAGTTCAGATACATTGATGTGGCAAAAATGAAGAAGGCTGAGCCAGAATTACTGGCTGGATGATGGATCAACCAGCACTTGATCTAATCTCCAGAGTCAGTTGTCCATCTAAAAGAACTCCAATGATAAATTATACATTCCTACCTTTAACTTCTAAAAGGAAAAGTATTGCAACCTATCCTGAAACATAATCATTTCTAACATTTCTTATCATTATTTCCTCATCTAGTCAACTAAAAAATATCTGTGCCGTGCTGTGCTTAGTTGCTCAGTCACGTCCAACTCTTTGCAACCCCAAGGACTGTAGCCCACCAGATTCCTCTGTCCATGGGGATTCTCCAGGCAAGAATACTGGAGTGGGTTGCCATGCCCTATTGAATACATGCGAAGGGCTGAGGCTGGTGCATTGTGAATACCATGATGCTTTTCCACTCGAGATCAAGGATCATTCAAAGAGAATGTTACCACTTTTCAAACACAATCAAGCATTATTATAGCAACATTTAAAATCATTATTGACAAAAAGATGCAAAAATCAACCACAATGTATTTTATACAGTTATGTAATTTGATGCAAATTACAAATAATTATGTAATTTGATACATTTGATTTTTAAATTTTGTGTTATTGTTGTTGCTGCTTAGTTACTAAGTTGTGTCCAATTCTTTTGCAAACCCAAGGACTATAGCCACAAGGCTCCTCTGTCCATGGGATTTTCCAGGAATACTGGAGTGCGTTGCCATTTCCTTTTCCAGGGGCTCTTCTCAACCCGGGGATCAAACTCCCATCTCTTGCATTGCGGGTGAATTCTTCACCACTAAGCCACTAGGGAAGCTCCAGTGTGTGTTATATATAATTATATTTTCATATACTTAATGATGAAGGAAAGAAGTAAATATGTAACTCATTTTCTCTTTGAAATCTAATCCCATTACACCTTGTGGATTTGAGGGTAATAAATCAGAGATGAGAATTTGAAAAAAAAAAAAAAAAAGAGCAATTAAGGAAATTGGATGAATTACATAGAAATCTTACAGCTCATTCCCTGGTGCTGAGAAGAAGGTTGAACATCAGCCAGTACAAAACCAGGGGTTTTGTTTCATTTTTGTTGTTGTTTGTTTCACACATAATCACAGTGAGAAGGGAAACAATATTCAAAGTACTGTGCAAAGCATGTTTTTAAATTAGATTTGTGTGAAATCCGAGAGGAAAGCAGAAAAATTATTAAGCACAGTTGAATATATACAATCTGAAACACTTGGTCTGCTCAATGCAAGTCATCTGACTGGGGTCCCTCACCTTTCAAGGGGGATCCGTTCTTGATGTAAGTTGGGTACGACTCCTTCCAGCTACTAGCTAACTGTTCACAAGGGCAGTGCCCTTCAAAGGACCAGCTCTGCCACTTGGAAACCAAAGCACCAGCCACAGCCGCCCTGCACCAGGGGTGACCACTCTCTAAGTGACCAGCAGAAAGATTTCTCGTTTTGGGTTCATTTGTTTGTTAATCAGCTGCCACCGTTTAAAAATAGATTTCGCATATACACAAAAGAAATCTAGATATCGTACTTCTTTTAAAAAACAAACAAAAAATAACCTGGTACTCCTGTGCCTATATTTTGGCCAAAAAACATTCATCAGTCTGCAATGCAGGAGACATGGGTTCAACCCTTGGGTCGGGAAGATCCTCTGGAGAAGGAAATGGCTACCCACTACAGTATTCTTGCCTGGAAAATCTCATGGACAGAGAAGCCTGGTGGGTTATAATCCATGGGGTTGCAAGAGGCAGAAATGACTAAGCGACTAAACCACCACCACCTGGGCATTACTGAGCTCTTTGTCCACCCCAAAAGGCCATGGGGTTCATATCCCTGCTTTAGATGTTTCCTTAATGTTCCAAGGCTCTGAAGCCATAGTCAGTTTTTAAAGAAAGGTATTTACAAACATGGAGGATGGCATGGCAATCCACTCCAGTATTCTTGCCTGGAGATTCCCCATAGACAGAGGAGCCTGAAGGGCTACAGAACATAGGGTTGCAAAGAGTCAGACTTGGCACGCATGCATGCCTTTACAAACATTTTGTCATACAAAAAGAAAAATCCCCTGCAGCATAATTTGATCGGTTCTATAATGCTAAAGATTTGAATTATTTTTCCAAAGGCTCACAATATTCCCTTCCAGGTGTATAAGGAACACTGGGCTTCTGAGAGCATCATGTAAGAAACCCTATTGGGTAGAAAGGCCTGTGAGGCAGGAACAAACTGGGCCAAGAGCCGCTGAGCCAAATCACGTGGCTGTCTTCAAAGCTGTCTCTATCATTTGTTTCCTGGTCTGTCTCTCTCTTCTTTGTTCAGTCTTTCTGGAATATTCTTCAGAAATTAGCTGCATCATTCTTTTTTCTTTCCTTGGGCAGTAAAACCAGGACGTAGGAATCTATAGTGGAAGCAGGACATGAATGCTGTAGAGACAATAAGCTGGAAAAAAAAATTTTTTTTGAGGTTGTCTAATTGATGATTTCAGGATGAAAGTAAAAAATGAAGGCTAAACATTATCTGAGGCAGAGAAAGACCTAAACCCTGTCCCTGAGATTTGCACTCTTTTAAATAAATTAGGGTAAATAAGCAGAGAAGCAAATGGCAACACACTCCAGTACTCTTGCCTGGAAAATCCCATTGGCGGAGGAGCCTGGTAGGCTGCAGTCCATGGGGTCGCGAAGAGTCGGACACGACTGAGCAACCTCACTTTCACTTTCCTCTTTCATGCATTGGAGAAGGAAATGGCAACCCACTCCAGTGTTCTTGCCTGGAGAATCCCAGGGACGGGGGACCCTAGTGGGCTGCCGTCTATGGGGTCGCACAGAGTCGGACACGACTGAAGCGACTTAGCAGCAACAGCAGCAGGGCACGTAGGAGCTGAGAAAAAGGAGCCCTGGGACAAAAGCTGCAAGAGGAGGAGACTTTCAAACCGGGCTTTGAAAACCCTGGTCTTGGTGTGTGGCTAGGTCTCACCCTCCTGCTCCCAAACTAGAGGTGTCCTAGGAGCTGATCTGTCCGCTAATCCATTAAAAAAAAAAAAAAAAAAATTGACCTCTCAGGGTCCATTGGGCTTCCCCAGTGGCTCAGCAATAAAGAATCCACATACAATGCCGGAGACTCACGTTCGATCCCTGGTGAGGAAGATCTACTGGAGGAGGATATGGCAACCCATTCCAGTACTCTTGCCTGGGAAATCCCATGGACCCAGGAGCTTGGGAGGCTACAGTCCGTAGGGTTGCAAAGAGTCAGACGCGACTGAGCATGCGCACACAGGGTCCAATGGCACAGCTAATTCATTTTATCAACTCTTTCCTGTTAAGTATGTACTGTAATAAGAGCCTTTAGAAAACCTTGACCTGAACTCGGAGGAGTGTCTCTAATAATTGGCCTGATAAAGGAGATATTTAGAGGCAGACAGGCATTTCAGTATCCTGAAAGTATATCATGCAGATAACGCCCACCCCACCCATAGGCAGAGCCAGATAGTGCACTGATCGGTTCTGAAGGAAGAGCTTGATCAGGTCATAAATTTATCTGTTCAGTGAAAGTCAGCACTCCTCCCTGCGTTCGACTCGGCTCGCCAGCGACCCCTAGGGACGCCTCCTGGTTGAGCGCTTCTGACGTCAGTACTTCCTGAAGCCAAGAGCACTAACTGCTGACAGCAGCCTCCGCATTCCTTGTATGACCGTTAGTTTGAAGGGGGTTTAAGAAAGCCCCTTCTCGTGAAATAATGATCCATAAAAGAAGAAATGAAGTATGAAACCCTATTTCTTCTCTAAATGTTCTGTGTTGCAAAACCCTCTGCTGTAAAATGGCCAATGCCCGTTGCTACCTTTCATAAGGTAGGGCTGGGAAAAAAATGTTCTAAGCGCTAGCGTCAGGGCAGAGGAGGTAGTACCAAGTGCCTGGGGTACTGGGGGCTCATGGAGCCTTCATAAATGCTTGTTGGATGAATGAAGTAAATGAATCTTCTGGGGGGTTTCAGGTCATTTCCGTACTTTCTCAGGCTCAATTCTAACAATAGCTCTTTGAGGTAGACATTCCATTTCTCATTTTATACTTATAAAGGAAACTGAGGCTCTTGCAAGTTAAGTTTCTGACCACCACAAACAAACCCCTCACCCCCAATCTGTATTCCCAAAACTGAGTCAGAAAATAAAAGGAGGGCATTAATGTTTAAGTGAAAAAATCAAGTAATCTCTATGTATCTCCTTTCTGAAAGAAAACTTCATGCCCACCAGAGATGTTTCCCCAACATGTTGCCACTGCCCAAGCCTTGAAATATCCTGTCTCCTAAACCACCCACTTTTCCTCCCTTGTCAGTGCCCCCCGCCCCACCTCCACACCTCCTCCAGGTGCTTCAGCTGACAGAACAACCCACAGGTGGGGGCAGAGCTGGGGTTGGACCCCACCTCATCTGCCTCCAGAGTCTGATAAAGAGGGAGGTCTTAAACTGACACCTGGTGATTCGAGAGCATTCTCTTCCACTTCAGGGGAAGCATTTACAGCATATACATTAACACATGCTTCTTTAGAAATGCAAACTGAAGGTGTGTGTTGAGCAACCAGAAGACAGCCTGTTTACTTTTCTTTTTCTCCCCAGAGCTAAGCTGTTTGTATTTGTGGAAGTTTAGGCCTGGCGTGCTGCGATTCATGGGGTCACAAAGAGTCGGACACAACTGAGCAACTGAACTGAACTGAACTGAACATATGTGAGGCTCTGACTATTAAAATTTTATAATAAAGACATTTATCAAGTGATTGTTAATGTCATGGAAAATTCTTCAAATATTGGAAATAGGCAAGAGAGATCTCTGGGTATCCTCCCAGTGAAGTACTGTGCTGTGCTTAGTCGCTCAGTTGTGTCTGACTGTTTGTGACCCGATGGACTGTAGCCCACCAGGCTCCTCTGTCCATGGAACTCTCCAGGCAGGAATACTGGAGTGGGTTGCCATTCCTTCTTCCAGGGGATCTTCCCAACCCAGGGATCAAAGCCAGGTCTCCTGCACTGCAGGCAGATTCTTTACCAGCTGAGCTACCAGGAAAGCCCCAGTGAAGTGCTAGGCATTATCTAATAGCCTACCCCACCACGGGGTTATCTGATTTTCTAGACATGTGTACCTTTGATTCCCGATTTACTATTGATTAGGAAATCTTACATGTTATATTCTGGGAAAGAAAGTGAAAGTCATGTCTGCCTCTTTGACCCCATGGACTATACAGTCCATGGAATTCTCCAGGCCAGAATACTGGAGTAGTTGTCATGCCCTCCTCCAGGGGATCATCCCAACTCAAGGATCGAACCCAGGTCTCTTGCATTGCAGGCGGATTCTTTACCAGCTGAGCCACAAGGAAAGCCCAAGAATACTGGAGTGGGTAGCCTATCCCTTCTCCAGTGGATCCACCTGACCCAGGAACCCAACCGGGGTCTCCTACATTGCAGGTGGATTCTTTACCAACCAACTGAGCTATCAGGGAAGCCCGTGTTCAGGGAGACAGGTAGTTATTCTTGAACCTTATTTTACTGGAGAAGAAATGGAGATCTTAGAAAGATAAACTTCCCAATGTCATGAGGGAAGAAACAGGAATCAGACCTAATCTGGGACTTCCCTGATGGTCCAGTGGTTAAGACTGTACGCCTCCAATGCAGCTGGCACGAGATTGATCCCTGGTTTGGGAACTAAGATCCCACGTATCTTGTCGGGCAGCCAGAAAACAAAACCCAGATCTGTCTGCCTGTACCCCATGCCCTTGGCCACTGCACAATAGAGTCCCCTCTTTACTAGTTATTAATTTAGAATAGGAAAAACATGTCCATAGTACAAAAACTACAAAGGAAATCACACATTCCTGGCTCTATAAAGTTTGGCAACGCCTTTCCTCAGAGGTTAGCAGTGTTCCCAATTATTGTGTCTCCTTCCAGAAATATTCCAGGCCTTTTGCCTGTTTACTTTTAAAAAGCTTCAGTTTAGAGTGCCTGCTCCCTAACATATTCAACTTTACTTTCATAATTTCTCTTTTAACTTGAAAACTTTTGTGTCATGCAACCCATGGTAAATGAAAGGTACTCCTTCTGATTTTAAGACATAACAGAGTAGTAAATAAAGCAGTTTTTCAAGACTGCTAAACATGAGTTAAAACAAAGTGACATAAACTGTAGCTGGCTTCTCCATCCTGGAAAAGTAATGAAAATTTATTTGGAGAAACTTTTCAAGGTGAGATATGTCAAATGTGAATACAAAAACAGAACATACTGCCTGTAGCTTTATTAAATTGTAACCTGATGCCATTTTTTCTTCAGATAGTTTGGTAAAGAAATAAAACCATATTGCTTCAATTGAGAATGACTGTGTTGCCATCCTCTGTTATACACTCCTGCCTTTTGAGAGTAATCATAATCATGAAATCAGTACAGACCATATTCATCTATTTTTTTTTAACTTTTACTACCCCAAATCTATCTTCCAAGTTTTCTAGACTGTACTGTCCAATGCAGGAGCCACTATCCACATGTGGCTATGGAACATGCAGAAAGTAGCCAGTCTAAACTGAGATGTACCATAGGTAGAAAACACACACCAAACCCCAAAGAACTGGTACAAAATATAAAATATCTAATTAGTAGTTTTTCTATTGACTGTCTATTGACGTGATAATATGTTGGATATGCGATTAAAGAAAGTATATTATTAAAATTAATCTCACCTTTTTTAAACCTTTTAAGTGGTGGTTATAAGAAAATTTTAAATTATGAATACGGCTTGCATTAGTTTCCAGTTGGATAGTGTTGGTCAGAGGTGCTTACCAGGGGGACTCTTTGGTAAAGGGGAAATTATCTCATTGATGTTTTATATTAACCTGGTTTTGCATGTACTCAGACTTGCCTAAAATGAGGACTGTTTGCAAGCGCACTCGCTTTTTGTGTCTGTAAACATTGGCCTGTTGAAATAAATGTTCCAGGAATGATATCGAAAATCCTCTACTCCTCCCACACAGCAGGAACAGCACAAGATAGATTTCTCCTCGCCCTTCTGGCCACTGGATGATGAAATCCTGAGTTGTTTTAATTGAAGGGACCTTCCAGAACTACCCACCCCTTTCTTCTCTATATCACAGAAAGCTGAGGCCAGGCAGGTGGGGCCCTGGGTGCCGCCAAGAAGGCTAGAACCCTGGTCCCCTCAGACTTCCAAACTGCCTTCCTGGAAAAGTGATCTTCCTTTTTGATTATAGCAATTTTAGATGCTCTTTCATTCTCAGCAGTTAATAGTTTCATGATTCCTGACTCAAGACCAGGAAAAAAAGGAAAAAGATATTTTTTCCTTATCTGTCGTTTTATTTCTGTGAGAGAATCAATGTCACTCAAAGAGAAATTTGCAAATGACAAATTTGATCTGTTGCTAAGTGCATCTGACGCTAGTAGCAGTGTGCCGTGTGTGTGTGTGTGTGTGTGTGTGTGTGATTTGAAGAAATACCAGGTACAAGACACTGGACTGGGAGGGAGACGCCAGTTCTTTTTTTTTTTTTGAAGTATAGTCACTGTACAATATTAAATAAGTTACAGGTATATAATACAGTGATTCACAATTTTTAAACGTTATACTCTATTTATAATTATTATAGAATATTGGTTCTATGCCCCGTGTTGTCCAGTATATCCTCATAACATATTTTATACCTAATAGTTTGTACCTCTTATCCGCTACCTCTATGTTGCCCCTCCCCCTGAGCCTCCAGTCTAGCTTGGAGGCTTGGCCACCTCCTAGATGTGTGACTTGAGAAAGTGACAGGAGCATGGCCTTTGGAACCAAATGACCATGGCCTAATCCCAGTCCCACCACTTCACTTTTTGTTTGACTTAGAGCTATTAGCTTAATTTCTACTAGTCTCAGTTTCCTGTCTGGAAAACCTGGATAATCACACCCACCTCACAGGTTTCTTGAAAAGATTAAATGAGATTATGCATCTAAGATTCTAATAGAATGAAGGTATTTTTAGTAGTCAGAAAATTAGACGATTGCACTAGAAGGTTTTTGAGATCTTTTTATGAAAATATAAGAATATTCAACCCTCTAAATAAACGGAAATTCTGGCTTTTGAAGACTTTAAGCAATTTTAAGATGAGAGACTATGTAGTTGTGCTGTGATGAGAGTAGATACATTCCAGGGTCCTGGGGCTAGGAGATACTGATGCCAAACTCTTGGCCTCTGTGCACTGGCACTAAATTGGAGCAGCATCTCCCAAAGTGTGTTACTGCAAGGACTCATGAAAAAAAGGTTATAGTCTCCTATGAGATCAGAAAACTCTGCAAATTACCATGTGTGTGTGCGTGCTAAGTCGCCTCAATTGTGTCTGACTCTTTGAGACCCTATGGACGGTAGCCCACCAGACCTCTCTCTCCATGGGATTCTCCAGGCAAGAATACTGGAATGGGTTGCCTTGCTCTTCTTGAGGGGATCTTCCTGACCCAGAAATCGAAACCACGTCTCTTATGTCTCTTGCATTGGTGGGCAGGTTCTTTACCACTAGTGCCACCTGGGAAGCTTGCAAATTACCATATATACCCAAATATGAACTAGGAAAAAAATAAGCTTTATTGCTTTGCTAGGCCAAAGGGGACACAGCAGGCTTGTGCTCTGAAAAACTGTATGATCCAACCCAGGAGGATTTGGTGAGGAGTTTTATAGCAATGGTTTAAGAGCAGTGTTGCTGATCAGGATCAGGGTGTGTGCAGGGCCTGCACTTCTTTAATCTGGTCTCAGGTGGTCTCCTGATGAGTTTCTTAAAGTTATCAAACTGTGATTTCCTCTGAAATGCAGAATGCTAACATCTTCCATTTGTTTGGGGGTCTTAATTCTGTAAAAAGCCCAAAGATATTGCTATGTGTATCCCTTGAGACAGAGCCACGACCCTGCCCCAAGGCTGCACTATAGTTTCTTGGCCATGCCTCCCTTGCCTCTGCATCTCCTTTCTTCCCTTATCAGCAACTGTTCGAATCTGCCTTTTGGGATTCTGGGAAGGTCATGGAGGCTGCAGTCTGTTCCCTACAAACAAGAAACAGGGGACATGGAAAGGCTTCCATGGCCAGGAGTCCCATAGGGTCCTGTTGAGTTTTCATATGAAGGAGAAAATGATCAGTTCTATAGGCACGAGAAGTCAGATATGGTCCATGGAACCAGAGTTCAGTCTTGGAAGGTTGCATCCAAAGTATATTAATACATAATATGATATACGACATGAATATGAATCCAAGCTAAATAGATTACATAGATTCCAGTTGTTTAGGCACAATTAGATACTCTCTACCCTCTAACTCCACCTTCAAACCCTCAAATACGCACTGTGAAATGACGGATACTAATACAAGGAGCAGGAAAAAGGAAGTATCTGACATTTAACTTCTGTCACCACGTCTAATTTAGCCAGGCTTTATCATGCACATTTTATAGATGAGAAGCTAAGACCCTGAGGCTACATTCATTATGCAGATTCATCACACAGGGAAAAGTAGCATCGCTGAGATTTGAGCTTGAGTCTGCTGACTTTTAAACTCTTGTGCTTTGCACTACACCTTCATGTCCCAATGCAATGGAGGTGATAATTTTTCATCTCTAATTTCAAAATTGTTAATGTTTCCAAGCTACTCTCCAATTACTGTTTAGAATGGAGATTGCCTCTCTATGCCTAAATTTTTTCATCTCTAAGAGGGAGTTAGCCTAGATGGGCTCCAAGATTGCTTCTGCATTTTATATTCTATAGTCTATCTTGATTTTATACTTTGAAAAAAAGGCACTAGTACAATCCATTTTTTACTAATTAATCTCTGTTATATAAAAATATTTAAAAGAACTGAAATTGTTGGGTTTGTGTAACCCAAAGGAGAGAAAACTTGCAGCAGGTAGAAGAGGTGGAGAGATGTCAAACAGAAAATAGTTTTGTGTAAAATATAAAATACCTTCAGATATTTTAAAGATTGCTACCTGATGGAAGAGAAGTTGGACTTCTCTTTTTGAACTCAAGGGACATAATTAAGATTGAGGAGGAAATATCCTAGATTCCTACCCTTTCTCATAAGTAAAACCCGCCTGCCACATGAGGTCCCATGATGACTTAGACTCAGCAAGATGACTGGACCAGAAAACTTAAGATTATTTCCCATTCTAAGAGTCTTTGATTCTGTAATAGACTGGTCTTCTATATCAACCCTGTGAAGGGCATCTATTTTTAACAAAGTTAAAAACTCTGGTTCAAAGGTATAAAACCGTAACTAGCACATGAGTCCTCAATGAATAGGAGAAAAATATATGGGAATGGAGGTAGAGAAGGGAACATGAAACATCAAAATTCATTCTAGGAGACTCCACAGGCCCCATTTCCAGGAAAGACTGGCTTCTACCCCAGAACTTGCCCGTATTCATCACATCAGTGATTGGACAGTCAGGAGTGTTGCATGTAATCTCTGAACACCTTAAGAACCCCACATGGTCTCTCTCCTTCTCTTTCAGATGTTCACCTCCACAATATTTGCAGTGATTGGAGGCCTGGGTGCTGGATACTCCTTTATTGTTTCAGCCGTCTCAATCAACAAGGGTCCAAAATGTCTCATGAGCCAAAACAGCACATGGGGTTACCCCTTCCAGAACGGGTAAGGTACACCCTGCAATACCAACGTGTCACCACAGTGGGCACCAGGAGGTAAACGCCCAAGGGGGACACTCTATAAGGTCCTCCATTTTCAGTTACAAGCTTCAGGCATGTTGCTCCTTTAAGGCAGAGCTGCAGTTGTGCAGTGAAGTTCCACAAGATCTCACCTCTTAGTGATCTTGTGATAGACACCAGAAGAAGTAATTAAAGATGGCACGTCATCTGTCCCATCCCTGGGTCAGGAAGATCCCCTGCAGGAGGGCATGGCAACCCATTCCAGTATTCTTACCTGGAGAATCCCACGGACAGAGGAGCCTGATGAGTTACAGTCCATAGGGTCACAAAGAGTCAGACACAACTAAAGCAACTTAGCACTTACTCAGTAAGCTGTCCTGAGGGAAGAGGTGGGTGGTATCACCACTTGTACTCAAACAGTTATTAGCATCAACACTAGGCAACTTGTAACATTAATAAACAGAGAGCATTGTTTGAAAATCTTATCACAGAAAATGAGAATGATTACTCGTAAACAGAGCTCAAAGGCCTTCACTGGTATTCATAAACAGGGCGTAAAGACCTTCATTGAGAGCCTGCATGATAAATACTTAAACAATCTTTTAAGGTGCAAATATACTGAAAACATTGTAGATTCTTCATGAGAGTTAATGTTAATAGAACTCATTAAAGTAACACTTCATATTTTCAGGTACTTTGTAAAGAACTTTTTAAACAAATGAATTTATAATTTAATCTGCACAACAACCTCAAGAAGTGTGACTTCCCCCCACAAGGCAGGCTGAATAAGTGTGATGTGTTTCATATCTCTCAGTTAGTAGGGGGCAGAGACTAGGCACAAACGCCTGTCTTCTAACTTTGGATCTTAGTCTTTTTATGTTATACATTCTTCTGCCCCTACCTAGACTGCACCACTCAAGGCAGTAGACAGTTGCTGTATGTGTCTACTTAAAGTTAAGTTCCAATAAATGAAATAAAGCTTAAAATTCCTCAATCACACTAGCCATGTTTTAAGCACTCACTAACTGCAGATGGCTATTATTGACCATACTGAACACTGCAGAGGTGGGGCACTCCCATTAGATAGGGTTACACTAGACTCTAACTTCCAAGAAGGCTAGAAATGGCCTCTGTCTCATTCATCATTACAACCTCTCTGTCTGGCACAGGGACTGACATATCCAGGGAGTCAGAAACTAGAGTTGTTGGGTTTTCCTGCACACAGAGGATGGGCCCATGCCTTAAAAAAAAAAAAAAAAACCTATAGGACGTCAATTCATCAAGTCAAATCCCTAGTTATGGATGTATATGAGAGGTTACAGAATCTCAGGAGCAGGCTCCAGACAGAGGAGATGGAGGTGGCTGGTTCTTATGACCTGAGGTCTCAGTTTGTCCACAAGGATTTCACATAAAATATCCCCACCCTTCACTGTAGTTACAAGCCCTCTAACATCCTTAAAGTGCATGTAGCAATTGCCATGAGTGTTTATGTTGCTGTGGCAAGCCCTGTCCTCTTACAGAGGACCGCTGTGGGCTTGACTTGCTTGAGTGTAGCATTCAGAAGGCATGAGGCTGAGCTGTCTCCTGAGGTCCTTCCATGGATGGAGCCCTCCTCCCGACCCAGAGGCATACCTACAAAGCTACACATTATGCCTCCTTTCAAGGATCCTTCTCCTAGTATTTCTATGGACAGCATTTATCCTATAATGTGAATGGTACTCCCCTTGATGGGTCTGAAAGCAATTAGAATACATCTACATCCAAAACAAAGGAGAGAGAAAGAAACACAAGAGATGCTAAGTTACACCCCAAGGCAGTACAGTGGTCTTATATTGTTCTGACACCCTCATACACAGCTTCGAGTGGGCTGGCACCGATGTTCCAGGTCAGGACAGAGACAGCTGGTCTATGGGTCACCACAGGAAATATCAGCTTGGGAGAAGGACAGGAAACCACTTACCTGTTTTTCTCTCTCTCTTTTTTTTTTAATTGGAGTATAGTTGATTTACAATATTGTGTTAATTTCTGCTACGCATGCTAAGTCGTTTCAGTCATGTCCAACTCTTTGTGACCCCATGGACTGTAGCCCACCAAGTTCCTCTGTCCATGGGATTCCCTAGGCAAGGATACTGGAGTGGGTTGTCATTTCCTTCTCCAGGGGATCTTCCTGACCCAGGGATTGATTCCAAGCCTCTAACGTCTCCTGCATTGACAGTGAGTTCTTAACCACTAGCGCCACCTGGGATGCCCCAATTTTTGCTGTACAGCAAAGTGATTCGGTTTTACATATATATATATACACAAATACATTCTTTTTAATATTCTTTTCCATTCTGGGTTATTTGATAGCTCAGATAGCAAAGAATTTGCCTGCAATGAGGAGACCTAGGTTCGATCCCTGGGTCAGGAAGAACCCCTGGAGAAGGGAATGGCAACCCACGCCAGTATTCTTGCCTGAATAATTCCACGGACAGAGGAGCCTAGTGGGCTACAGTCCATGGGGTTGCAAAGACTCAGACATGACTGAATAGCTTTAATTTTTTCATTTCATTTTCCATTCTAGTTTATTTCAGGATATTGAATATAGTTCCCTGTGCTACACAGTAAGAACTTGTTGTTCACCCATCCTCTATGCAGTAGTTTGGACGTGCTAATCCCGAACTCCCAATTAATTCCTCCACCACTCCCCTCCCCCTTGGCAACCACAAGTCTGTTCTTTATGTCTGTGAACCTGTTTCTGTTTCTTAGATGAGGTTACTTGTGCCATATTTTAGACTCCATGCATAAATGATATCCTGTGATATCTGTCTTTCTCTGACTTACTTCACCGGGTATGATAATCTCTAGGTCCATCCATGTTGCTGCAAATGACAATATGTCATTCTTTAATGGCTGAGTAATATTCCATTGTATATACGGACTATATCTTCTTTATCTATTCATCTATCGATAGACATTTAGGTTGAAGATACCACTTTTCAAAGTCTTCTGCATCTGTCCTGCTGAAGCAAGTTTGCATTCACATCAGACACCCATATCACATGTTACTCTGAGATAGATCCTTTTGTATGCGTCATTTTATTGACCCCTCTCAACAGCAGCTAACCCATCCATTAAGAGGTATTGGATTCAGTTCAGTTCAGTTCAGTCACTCAGTTGTGTCTGACTCTTTGCGACCCCATGAACCGCAGCATGCCAGGCCTCCCTGTCCTGTGATCAGATTGGCTAGAACGGTTTAATAATAAAAACAGAATAAACTGCAGAAAAGCAGGAACACTTCAGAATTCTCCCACTCATCCCCTTTTTGCCAAAAGATTTTGATAGTTATCAAAAGGGAGAAAGGTTTGTGTACTCACACATTTGCATAGTAGCTTCAAACTATAATATGATTAAAAATTGTTGCATTTGGATTTATTACAAAATCATACATACTATACACTGTGCAGGTGATTTATAAGATAGAACGATTTTGACTATTCGTGCTCTTTCCCATCAGGCCCTGACTGTAGGATTTAATCCCACATAAAATGCAGGTCCACCCTTGGTATGAAATATACCATGATTGCTACAGAAGGGCTTTCAGGAGGATAGGTCCAGACACGTGTCTCACCACACCCTCTGCCACCCGGCAGGCTTTCCTCAGCACCCATTCTCCCCTACATCCCATGTCTTTCCTCCTTTATGGCCTTATCTCCTGCAACCAGCTCCAAACCTTCCTTCCAGCTGCAGAGGCTCATTTCAAGTTTCTTATAACAACCCTCGAATCTTGTGTTGCCTAGTATTTTCAGTCAAAGTGGGAGGGGGTCGTGGGGTGAATCGGGAGATCAGGATTGACATATATACACTACTATGTATACAATAGATAACTAATGAGAACCTATTGTATAGCACAGGAAACTACTCAACGCTCTGTGGTGACCTAAATGGGAAGGAAATCCCATTAAAAAAAAGAGGGGATATATGTATATATACATCTGATTCACTTTGCTGTACTGCAGAAACTGACACAGTGTATAAAGCAACTATACTTCTATTTAAAAAAAAAGTAAAACAATAAAACATTTAAAAAAAATAAGGAAAGTGCTTCCACCTACAATGTTTCATTTCAGCCTCACAAAAAGCTCTCCTTCAGAGATAATTCAGCAGACGCCCAAAGAGGACAGATGACTTGCCCAAAGGAATGCTATTCTTAATGATGGAAGCTCGAGTCCAAGTTTTCTGACTTCAGGTCACAATGCTTTTTCAGCACTGTATTGATTTGCACTGTCTGATTTTTGTAGAGTCCATTTTGAAAAGCCCAGGGGCCTCTGTCTGCAATCATTTTTACTATCCCATGGATTCATCCATCGGATCCCAGTGTGGAGGCATCAGGAGTTATGGTAGCTGCAAGTGAAACACACATACACAGCTACTTAGTGAGTGAGAAGGAATAATCACGTGTATGAGACCAAAGGAAAGGACTCAGGACAGTTTCCCTCATCACCCAATGGCAGCAGCAGAACCTTCCCTTCTCCTCTCCTTCCTCCTCCACCTCTTCCTCCTCCTTCTGATAATTAAAAGTCCAATGTTTTTGCATGCATTATTTCACTTAACCTTCCTAATAAATCTCAGAAGATTTTTTTTATCCTTAGAGTAGAAAAAATATAGTTCAAAAGGTTAACTTGACTGGGGCTCCACAGCTAATAATTAGCAGAAGAATTTAAAAAACAAAAGCACCTGATGGGACCTCACTTTTAATCTGTCTCAAATACAGAGCAGAGGAGGACAGACCTGGTCCCCTGCCCCAGTGAGCACATGGTAAGTTAGGGTGTTAAGAGGGGACGGGCCCTCACCTGCCAAGAGGGTGAAATGAAGTTGCACAAGGGAAACTTCTTGGAGGAGGTGACAGGGGATGATCTTGGAAGTTGTGCAGAAGCCTGTCTTTTGGAGAGGAGGGGAAACAGGCTTCAAGCAGAGAGAAGAGAAAGTCCTGAGGCTACTCTGAAAAGGTTCCATGTGCTCGTAGAATGTAAGATCACTGAGTGGCCAGAAGCTCAGGGTGAATGTTAAGGGAGGAGCAGAGGGACGCCACAGGAGGGGCTGACGGAGACACAGGAAGACCTTCAAGACATTGGGGGACAGCAGAGGACTTCAAGCAGGATAAGCCATGGCCACTTGGGAGTTTTAGGAGGATCATGATGTAGTGATGTGGAGAATGAACAAAAGGGCTCAGTAACTGACAGAGAGAGCAAAGCAGGAGGTTGGAGGAACAATCCAGATAAGATTCTGAGCATCTCTAAGGCAGTGGAACTGGGGCTCAAAAGGGGAGAAATTTCAGAGACTCTCTGAGATGGAATCATCAGGATTAGGAATGAGAAGAAAGAGGAAAGGTTATCAAGCTGGACTTTGAGGTTTCCAGCTTGGGGCACAAAATTCAGGGCTCTTCAAGAGTATAGAATTGAGTTCTGTTTTCCTTAGAAGTGCCTGTTGTGATCATATTAAAGAACAAAGGCAGTTAACTTTTTCGGTCATGGGAACTATACTGAAGAAGCATCCTAGAAGGAAAAAGAAACCTGGGACATTTTGAGATACGCCCTCCTGGCTTCCTTTGAAGTAGGACCTCCTCCCATCCAAGGTCTTCCTTTCTGAGACAATTGGCCGATCTACCTTGACCCTGAGCTGCTGAAAGGGAAGCAGCTGGCACAGGGCATGCAAACAGCTGCGGGAGGCAATGCAGGAGGCCAGGCCAAGGACAGTCAGCAGTGGGGGAGGGACAGGGGACACCGCCAAGCACAGCACTGCCAGCTCAGGCTGCAGCCCGCCCTGTTCCCTGAGGAAGGAGTTCAGGGGTGAGGAGAGTGCTCTTTCACCAGGCACAGAGCTGAAACTATTCGGTGTTCTGCCTGGACTTCCAGTTACGACCATCTGCAGCTGCTCTTCGTGATTACTTCTTAGCAAGGAACTGCTGTGAACACACTCCCCAGAGCAGAAAATTACATAGATGGGGTGAGATGGGATTGCAACAAGGTGTTTCCAGCTTTCATGAAGCAGGAAATCCCCAAAGATGTTAAGATGCGGCTTTGCCCTTGACCTGACCAGACTCTGGGTCCGGTCACATGCTAGTGGTATGATCTTAGCAATCACACCTCTTGGCTCTTTCTCTGTGAAACGGGGTGACAGTAAGATCTACCTCACAGGTTCAGGCAAGAATGAAATAACATGATGTACATAATGTAGCACTTGCTAAACATTCAACCTTACTATTCATTTTTATAAATATAAAAAATTCATTACCTTGAATGGAATGTATTATGATGTATTAGAACTTTCTAAAATGTTATGTTTTTATAATAATTTTGTGATTAATTTCTGTCTTTTCAACCAGCCTCATGAAGGTTCAAAGAGAATAATCTCTTTATGATGTTATGTTATATTGTTCAGTCGCTAAGTTATGTCTGAGTTTTTGTCACTCCATGGACTGTAGCCTGCCAGGCTCCTCTGTCCATGGGATTCTCCAGGCAAGAATACTGGAGTGTGTTGCCATTTCCTGCTCCCATGGATCTTCCCGACCCAGATATTGAACCTATGTCTCCTGCCTTCGCAGGCAGATTCTTTACCACTGAGCCGCCAGGGGAAGCCCTTATTATGATACAGGGAAGCCTTGATTGACACACTGCTAGAGATACTATACATACTGTTAAAGATATATAGATCAAATTTCATGAATAAATCATATTTTAATTATTCTAAAGGAGTGACATTACTCAAATACAGGGCATGTGTGTAATGATTAAGAGCAATGGCTTTGGACTCAGACAGAAGGAAGGTCAAAGTCAAGCATTTACATTCCCTAGCCTCAGCTTCTTTTCTCTTTAACACTTTCTAAGTATTTAATGTCTTTTTTTTAGTAGTACATTTTTCATAATCGAAGTATAATTGATGTACAACATTGTATAAGTTACTGGTGTACAATGTAGAGATTTGTAATTTTTAAAGGTTATACTCATTTATAGTTATTATAATTCCCCATGTTGTCCAATATAGCCTGTAGCTTATTTTATTCCTAGTTGTTTGTACCTCTTAATGCCCACCCCCTATGTTGCCCCTCCCCACTCAACTTCTCAATCTGTGTATATGTTCATTCACTCAGTGACTATTTCCTGGGGGCAACTGTATGCCAGGCGTTGTTCAAGCAAAGTAGTACCTCCTTGTAGGATTGGGAGGAATGGTGGAACACAGCTGGCCCAGTGCCTGGAACATGGGTGGGACCCCATACAGGAAAGCTGCTCATTTATCGAACACTCCCTTTGGTAGAACCGGGGACAGAGATGAGAGACCTGGTCTCTACCCTTGTGGGTGTAGAGTCGCAAAGAGAAGACAGACAAATAGAGGACAGCTCAAGGTCCCGGCTCCGTACAGAGGGAACCCAGAGAGCTGAGAAGCACAGAAGGGGTACCACAGCCAGCTGAGGTCACGAGGAGAGGCTCCTCCATCCATGGGATTCTCCAGGCAAGAATACTGCAAGAATATTGGAGTGGGTTGCCATTCCTTCTGGAGGGATCTTTCCGACCCAGGGATCGAACCCAGGTCCCCCACATTGCAGGCAAATGCTTTAACCTCTGAGCCACCAGGGAAGCCCAGAGAAAGTGGCACCTATTATCCAGGCAAAGCACCTGGGCTCCCCTGCTCCTTCCCTCAGCAGCCTTTGCTGATAAGAAGTGAGTTGTACGAAATCCATGGCGTTGACTCTGAGGTTGATGGAATTACTGCCGCTCAGTTGGGACTGCCTTCACAAATGATAGGATTCAGGGAGTTTAAACTGTCTCAGATCTCTTCGATTCACAGAATGTGGGAGTATGATTAGCCTCCAGATCCACGAAAAATTAGGGAGCCCTTTCACCTCAAGGGCTGGAAGCAGCAATCATCTCAGGGATCTGAGACTCTCAGAACCTGAGAGTTTGGGGGTAAAGGAAAAGGGCCTGTGGAACACCTATCCGTGAGGGTTTGTAAGGGGTGATACAGCTGCTGGAGTGAAACTGAAAGGATCTCTCCGCCCAAACGCAGTCGTTGCTTCCTAGCTTCCCTGTGAGTGTTTCACCAATCTTACCACCAGAGGGCACTGTCATCCCACCATGGGACAAACCCTTTCCACAAGGGCAGGAACTCAGGATTGACAATTAACTTCATTTTAAGATCTTTTCTTTATAAAAATGTGACTGGAATATATTGCCTTTTATTACCTCTTATAATCATCAAGTTGAAAAATGGTAAAGATAAGAGAGACTGCATGGAAAAAGGCAGAAAAGAAAAATGAGTTTTTTATAAAAATAACATACTGAAGTCTTACATAGCAATACATAAGGTATATTACTGAATTTTCAGAGCTGTGCAGTTGTTCTCAGCCCATTTTATAGATGAAGAAACTAATGGTAAGGGCAGGGGTCAGGGGGTGTTAGGTGACTTATATGAGGGATACACAGCCAGTAAGAGGAACACTTGAATTCAAACTCAGGTCTGTCTGAATTCAAAATAACCAGTCTTTTTCCTTTAGGCCACACTACTCAGCTTAAGCAAAGTGATTAACAATATTAGGGTTTATTGAGCACTTACTATCTACTAGGCATGGTTCTAAGCAGTTTACTAGTGTTAACTCATTTAATCCTCACTTTAATCCTTATTTAACCCTATGATTTGATAGATATTGTTATTCCCACTCTACAGAGAGATACACAAGTCACAGAGCCAGTGAGCAGCCAGGACTGTATTCTTGTGGGAAAGTGAACCAATGCAATATGCAATGGTTTATCTTTAAATCAAGAATGGCTCATTCTTTCTTTTATCCCTTCTGGATAAAGGAAATGTCTTCCATCCTTTCAAAGGTTTTTCAAAATCTTAACACAAAATATATCTCAAATTAATGTGTACTGATGCGCTGGAGAAACTGTCAGAGAGAGATGGTCAAAAAGATCTAAAAACAATGAGATGGGCGTTCCTTTAGTAGCCAGATAGAGAGTTTTCTACAGAGACCCTGAAAAGAGAGTGGATTCCTAAAGCAAAAGGGAAAAACCAATTTGGGGCTCTAATAATGTGAGAAGAAATTACAATATTGCAGAAATTTTATCCCTTTACCCTCATTTTTGTCTTTTAAGCATACTTCACATTTCTCCTTCAAGGCACAATGCCTTTGATATTGCGGTGGACTCTTAATAATATATATGTAATATATATATTATTTTATAAATATACCATAATTTCTATTTCAAAGTTTTTATAAAATATGTAATAAGGCAGCAGATTATTTCTTTCTTTTAGTTAATTAAACCTTTTGAATCCGTACATTGTCACAAAAATACAGCTGAGTCAGTTCACAGTTTGACTGGAAGTAGGCCTCAAAAGAATCAAGCCTTTCCCTTTAACTATATGACACGATTGTACTTTCCATGGCTCCAGAGGGCTGCTAGAGGTGACAGGTCATTTGCCAGAAGTTCAAGAGGTCCCTGCAGACAATAGTAGGATAAAGGCCATGGACATTTGTAAGATTGTCCTCCTGGTGTGTCTTCATTTTCATGGCCCCTTAATACATATTTGATTTGCCCATCTGCCTGGTCAGCTCACAAAAATCACTCTGTCACTCAGTAACTATGTGAGCTGGGTAAGTCACTTAACCTCTCTGCGCCTCATTGTTCCCATTTGTGAAGCGAGAGAAAAGAACCATGAAGTCTCCATGAGAAATAAATGAGTGGATATGTGTGAAACATTCAGAAGAGGGTCCATTCCAGCACATGGTAGATACTCAATAAAATTGTTCAGTTCAGTTCAGTTGCTCAGTCGTGTCCGACTCTTTGCGATCCCATGAATTGCAGCACGCCAGGCCTCCCTGTCCATCACCATCTCCCGGAGTTCACTCAGACTCACGTCCATCGAGTCTGTGATGCCATCCAGCCATCTCATCCTCGGTCGTCCCCTTCTCCTCCTGCCCCCAATCCCTCCCAGCATCAGAGTCTTTTCCAATGAGTCAACTCTTCGCATGGGGTGGCCAAAGTACTGGAGCTTCAGCTTTAGCATCATTCCTTCCAAAGAAATCCCAGGGTTGATCTCCCTCAGAATGGACTGGTTGGATCTCCCTGAAGTCCAAGGGACTCTCAAGAGTCTTCTGAGAAAAAGAATCCCATAATAACACATTTAAATGCAATACCTAGAATCCCATAATAACAATTTTATTGTTAGATATTGCATTTAAATGTGTTGTTATTATGGGATTCTTTTTCTCAGGAATCTTAGGTCTTAGATAGATGGTGCTGCAAAAGAAAAATCACTGTGGTGACTTTCTAGCCTAGGGGATTGCATACTTTTTAACCAGTGTGTCTTTTCTCTCCCATGTCCCTGGCAGAGAATACCTCGGGAACCCTAACATATGGAGCGAGTGCCAAAAGCCTAGTGACGTGGTTCCCTGGAATCTGACCCTCTTCTCCATCCTGCTGATCATAGGAGCAGTTCAGATAATTATCTGTGCCATCCAGGTGATCAACGGCCTCCTGGGGACCCTGTGTGGAGACTGCCAGTGTTGTGGCTGCTGCGGGGTAAGCTGAGGTCTTTGGTCAAGGCAAGCCACCAGCGCAAATGGGATGAGGGGGTGGAAAGAGTGGCGGCTGCAGGATCTCCAACCAGGCTGGAAGGTCCAGGCAGCTCCTCTCTCAGCCAAGGGAAACTCTGCTCTCTATGATGCTATTAATAGCATACCTAGGCTGAGGCTGACCACAGTTTCAGTCTTACCCGCACCTGACCGTAGTTCTGAAGGCAAAGGACTCCACACATGTATGGAAGTTTATGATAATGTCTACATGAAGATTCTCAGGAAGTGGACATCTGTTATAGGAAGACACATCACAGTCTGTTCCCAAATGTTCTCTTTCCTAACTCAATCTACACAGTGTGTTAAATTTGTCAAGTAATACATGAAGGGTATTTTCTTCCCCTTGGAAAAGATATGGAAGAGAGTAATTATTCTTACATGCAAGAAATAGTGGAAATCATTAGGAATTTCATCTCCAAATATGACTGTAAATTATCAACACTATGAAAAATAAACCTACGGACAGTAAACCAAGGTGATTATTTCAACTACTGAATAAGCCAGATCAGGAAATCATTTCATACGCATGAGGTGATTTTTAAACACAGGTTAAAGTATGAGGAAAAAATTAAATAGAACTCAAGTGTTGGGGACTTCTCTGTCAGTCTAGTGGTTAAGGCTCTGCGATTCCACCTCAGGAAGCACGAGTCTGATTCCCAGTCAGGGAACCCAAAGACCCTGCATGTGATGTGTTGCAGCAAAAAAAAAAAAAAAAAAAGGTTAGCTAGAACTTCAGAGTTCCCTTATTGGGGAATTATGTAACCAAGTATAAGTAAAAGTCTATCTACTTAATATAATATCACACCCAAATTAAAAATGACCCAAATAATTTTTTCAAATCATTCTTATAAGCAATATATGTATACAAGTCAACAGTTGTATGTGTGTGTGTGTGTGTGTGTGTGTGTGCGCGCGCGCGCGCACAGAAATCTAGGGAGGTGTTCAGTTAGGAAATCTGTGCCCTGGGCTTGTCTTTCACCCACCAATTTCTTCAGGTATGTGATTCTTATATATCCTCCCAGAGTTCCGTTGTTATTGCTTTCATTTCCTGTACCTTAAAAGGATTTTTTTTCAAAACTGTAATAATACTGAAAATGGTTATAATGTTATTTAAAAAGAGCAATATACAAAAAATATATACAGAACACACAATTAAATAAATTTTAAAAATCACTATTCTAAATGGGAAAAGAATCTAAAAAAGAATAGGACATATATATGTATAACTGAATCGCCTTACTCTACACCTGAAACTAAGACAACATTGTAAATCAACTATTTGTGTGTGTACTTAGTTGCTCAGTCTTGTCCAGCTCTTTGCGACCCCATGGACTGCAGCCCACCAGGATGCTCTGTCCATGGGGATTCTCCAGGCAAGAATACAGAAATGGGTAGCCATGCCCTCCTCCAGGGGATCTTCCCAACCCAGGGATCGAACCCAGGTCTTTTGCATTGCAGGCAGATTCATTACCAACTGAGCCACCAGGGAAGCCCGACTATACTATACTATGCTCCAATATAAAATAAAATTTTTAAAATAAATAAAATAAAATAAATGAAAACTCAAACACAATGGGTAGAAAAAAAGACCTAAAGGAAATCCAACCAAAATGTTTAATGATAATTGTTTGTAGGTAAGAAGACTTTGACTTTTTTTCTTCCTTCTAGCTTATATTATTCAAAAATGTTTACAATCATATATTTTGAAATATAAAAAATATAAATAAAAACTTCTTCCCAAAGTCAAGAGTATAATGCATATAGTGAAGCTGCTCAATCGTGTCTGACCCTTGGCTCCTCCATCCGTGAGATTTTTCCAGGCAAGAGTACTGGAGTGGGTTGCCATTGCCTTCTCTAGGAGATCTTCCCAACCCAGGGATTGAACCCAGGTCTGCCGCATTGTATGCAGATGCTTTACCATTAAAAATAAATTTCCCTGACTATTGGGTTTTTGTTCTATAAACTTTCAGTTCTACGTGTTGTATTTAAATATTTTGGTCTTGAAACACAATTGGGGAGAAAAGAAAACTACCAGCTAGAAATCCATCACAATTGTTTTTACAGTAGTGGTTAAGAGTATTTTGCATTTGAATGTTGTAATCCGTCCGATAAGAATGCAAGCTTGCTAAATCAGCTAATTCATTTCAAACACTGATATTTGTTTTTCTGCTTTCACGGAAGAAGTTACATTTTTTTAGTTAGGTAGCAAATTTTCATTGCAAGTATAATTGGAAATACAACTGTTCTTCTAATGGAAGATAGTAGTTTACTAAATCTGAGGATTATTTATAAATTAAAAACATACCCACAGATCATCAAGCTAAGTGAAATAAATCAGACAGAGAAAGATAAATACTATATGATGTCACTTACATGTGGAGTCTAAACAACACAACTATTGAATATAACGAAAAAGAAGCAGACTCACAGATACAGAGAACAAACTAGGGGTTGGCGGTGGGCAATACAGGGGTGGGGCCTGGGAGGCACAAACTTTTCAGTGTAAGGTAGGCCACAACACAGGGAATATAGCCAACGTTTTGTAATAATTGTAAATGGAAGGTAAAACAAAAAAACACACCCATAGTTGTAGTCAGTTGACTGTTCAGTGACTGTCCTCTATTCAGACTCCATATTTTGGCAATTTAAATGAATAAATCCCCTGATAGTGAAAAGAAAGCTGCTGAGCACTCTAGCTGGCACTAGAGAATCACAGAGAATGAATGTACATCACCAGGATTCCCTTCCCTCCTTCCTTCTCAATCTTAATTTGGATAACTTCAAATCTATGTAAAATTTTAAAAAACAATACAGTGAACACCTGTCCTTTTCACCTAGATCCACAGACTGTTAACATTTGCTTGCTCTCTGTACCATTGGAAAGTAATTCACAGACATCATGAAACCTTACTACTAAATATTTCAGTACACACAAGATTGGAGGGGGGGGAAAAAAACAGTGGTCTGCTAAGGATTCCTGTCTTGTAGGCAGCTCATCTTTTGTACAGCTGGTCAGGGTCCCTCCCACAGGAGGAAACGGGGGAGTGTTGGGCTCCCAGGTAATCACTCACTTGCTGAGTGAGCTGAGAAAGCTGCCTAGCTTCTAGAAGCTTCGTTCTTCCAGCCGCCTCCTGCTGAACTTCCATAGAGGGTACAGATAGACATCCATCCATTCAGACAGGAAGTATTTATTGAGAGGCCTCTGGCCTGGCACAGTCCTTACATGAGGTAATAGGTGGAAACGTGCCTCAAAATACAAGCTATGGAATGCCAGCTGTGCAGTCTTAGCCAAGTTGGTTGCCCTCAACTGTGTCTTTGCCTACAAAATGTGATTGTTAAACCTACTTCCTAAGGTGCTGAGTGAGTGTCTAACCTGGGGTGATCAATGCGCATCCAAGTCAGAACTTCTCTGGTGGTTGAGTGGTTAAGACTCTGTGCCATGGCAGGGATACAGGGTTCAATTCCTGGTTGGTAAACTAAGATCTCACATGCCACGTGGCACAGCAGAAAGAAAAAAAAAAACACATCCACGTCAGTAACTAGAAGGCTCAGTACACTGTACTGATATTTCCTTAAGAGGATGGAAATCTGTGTAGCAGCCAAAGTTCAAGAAAAGGAACACAGTTCCTGGGTTCCACCTCCCAGGGTTCTCTACTTATTAATTCCTGGCTTCTCTATTTATTCACAATGGCTTCAGATACATCACTTGAGCCCTCTGTTCCACTTATTAAAAATGAGTTTTAATAATAAAGTGAAGCTTCCACACTTCTAGAGTAAACATAGGTAAGTGAGAAAGATCTGAACCAAAGTCAGAAAAAGTATAGAAAACATTCAGTAAGTGACCAATAAGGGCAGGAGTAATCAAGACTAAGGAGGGCTTCCCAGGTGGTGCAGTGGTAAAGAATCCCCCAGCCAGTGCAGGAAATACAGAAGAAGTAGGTTCAGTCCCTGAGTCGGGAAGATCCCTGGAGAAGGAAATGGTATCACTCCAGTACACTTGCCTGGGAAAGCCCATGGAGAGAGGAGCCTGGTGGGCTACAGTCCATGGGGTCACAAAGAGTCGGACACGACTGAGCACACAAACAAACTAAGACTAAGAGGGGTGATGGGGAGGGGAAGCACACACACACACACACGCATAAATGGTGTTTAATTAATTAACTTTTTCTGTCTTCTAGGGAGATGGGCCAGTCTAGACCAGCACAATGAGCTGTTGTAACTTGATGGCGTGTGAGAAGATATATTAAACTTAATTCTTCCCTTCTTGGAGTTGCCAGCTCCTACCTGCTTTCTAACTGACAAAGCTTAGGCAGGCCAGAGTTATTTCTTCTCCTTTCCAACCAGCTCAGTTCAACTTGGAATTTTATGTTAGTTTCAGATAAAAAAAATAGTTTGACCACTTCAGGAATATTTATGAATCTTTCCAATTAGCTTCCTTTAATAATTGAAGAACAGGTTCAAAGCAAATGTTTCATAATTTTTCTCTAAGAATGAAAAATGTATAAGAATACATGTACTGCTGCACTGCTTCTTTGTATATAGAGATGTTAATATCCTTGGAAGTTTTACAGAACTCAAAGGAGTAAATCACATTAAAAATGAGAAGCTATGACCAATTTTTATTTTTAAGATTTATGGGGAAAACAGAATGACTGATATATCATAATTTTTATTTATTGCCTTTTGGGCTAACATATTCGAATGGCTTGTGACTAATCTTTTGAGCTTGACATCATTTACTAGGGTTTCCTTATGTATTAAATTAAAATCAGAATTCAAAGGTGATATAATAAAGAATGTGTGTTTGTGAGGAAAGAGGGGCAAAAGATTAAATGAAAATTCATGTTTTCTACAAATGCTTCCTTTGAGCAAACAAAAGCAATGTTTTTAAAAAACTGATTTGGGTGATCATTTCATCAGCCTATGGCCCAGGATTAAGGTAATAGATTTATATGATCAGTTCTCCATGTTATATTAGGACATTAGCTTTGGTCTTATGAACCACACACTAATATAGAATCAAATTCATTCCACTGATTTGAGTGCAAACCCCATCTATCCACATGTCAGCTTGGGGGTCCTGGGAAAGTTACTTTCTAAACCTCAGTTCCTCCGCCTGTATAAAGGACTACTGAAAAGCAATCAATCATCCAAGAAATGTTGAAGTCCCTCAAGGGGAAACAAAGAGATCTGTGTGATTGTCCACATTACTGATGTATAATAAGGAGGATTCTCAGAGGTTGACATAAGCCAGCATCTCACTTCTGCCCCTGCCAAGCTGATGGGCAGCACTGTATAAGTTAGGCACACCAAAAACTGGGTTTCTCAGAGTCACCAAAAACACAGTTACTAATCATAGTGCTGGCCACTCGGGGCTGGGCACTGAAGACACGACATGCTGTGATTCTGCCCTCGCTGTAGCGAGAACTCTGAGGCCGGAGTGCACCTGGCACTAGCCAAGTTGAAGGAAGAAAGGCAGGCAGACAGACAAGTAAGATCTCATTTGATGGGGGTCGGGGGCTGGGGGGGGGGGTACTTTCCCGGTGGCGCAGTAGTTAAGACTGCCTTCCAATGCAGACAGTGCAGGCTCAACCCCTGGTTGGGAAGCTAGCATCCCACACGCCTTACTCCCCAAAAATCAGAACATAAAGAATAACAGAAGCAATATTGTAACAAATCCCATAAAGACTTTAAAAATGGTCCACATAAAAAAAACCTTTGAGAAAAGATCTCAAAGGGGGAATTATGAATGCAAACACTCACACACTTACACGCAATGTGTTTCAAATCAGTTTAGACCATTGGTTTTCCAGCATGGCTGATCATTAGAATAGCCTAGGAAATGTTCTAAAATTATGATTCCTGAACCCCAGCTTAGACCTATTACATCTGAAAATCTAAGCATGAGGCATGAAAGTTTTGTTTTGTTTTTTCTCCATTCTGTAGTGTCTCGAGCTCACCAAGTGATGCTAAAATCCAGCCTCTTTGAGCAACCATTGATTGAGATCACAGGCTTGTGGGCATCAAGGATGACAATGGGATGGACCCCATGACAGCTTGTCAGGAGCTCACACTTTACTGATGAATATTAATTAACGGAATACATGCTAAACCCTAAAGGTGCCAGAGGTATCTATGGAGGATATTCATCTAAAAGATGAAATAGAACAAATAAACAAAGAGAAAGAACAGATGAAAGATGAGGAGGAGGAGGAGCAAAATGGAAAGGATACGCCCAGGGTTTAGAAAAATTCATGGGAGAGAACCACTGAGATTGGCCCCAGGAAAGAAAAAAATCTGCCTTTGTACACAATTACCCTGTCCTGTGTTAAAAATACTTATTGGCTGATGTCCACCTTAACCCATGTCAGTCATGGTTCAATCAGAGATTAAAGATCTCTGTGTATATAAATTACAAAGATTTTCCTTTACTAATTGTGGGAGCTAGGTAATCCTTCTCTGATAGACCAGGGGTCCCCAACCTCCAGGATCTAATGCCTGATGATTGAGATAGACCTGATGTAAAAATAAGAGAAATAAACCACACAATAAATGTAATGCCCTTGAATCATCCTGAAGCTACCCCCACCTATCTTGGCCCTTGGAAAAATCGTCTTCCACAAAGCGAGCCCCTGATGTGAAAATGGTTGGGGACCACTGTTTCCAACTGTTGTCTCAGTGTCTGATGCTGGGGCTTGAAGTCCACAGGGCAGAATCTGTGAGGAAAGATGGATGTAAGGTGAGAAAGAGCGTGAACAAGCTGGAACCCACAGCGCGAGCTGAAGCCCACAGGTAGGCACTGAGACCCGTGGCAGTTCTCATTGCCTCTGGCTTCAGTGGAATGGTGTCCTGCGGAAGCTGGAATCAGGGGAGATAAACACACTGGGTATGGTGGGCCCAGGGGTTAGAAGAGCTGTTGATCCCAGGAGAGGTTAGCAGATGTAGACCCTTGTGTCAATGACAATGTACAGGAACCCCAAGGTGCTGCTGCTTCTTGTCTGCCCTCCAGGGCTGGCAGGAATCGCTCTTGTGGTCCACCCTATTGGGAAACATAACTTTGGGGCATGCAGTCTGCCCTAGCCATGCTAACATTACAAAGCCACCACACTCAGATGGGAGAAGGGAATTTTTTTTTTTTTTTTTTACTTCCTTGACTGTGTATATCAGGCATCCCCAATCTCCAGGCTTCAGACCAATACCTCCTATCAGATCAGCAGCGGCATTAGATTAGAAATAAAGTGTTCAATAAATGTGATGAGCTTGAGTCATCCCGAAACCATCCCTTGCCCCCTGGTTTGTGAAAACATTGTCTTCCATGAAATGTCCCTGGTGCCAAAAAAGGCTGAGGACCGCCAGTGTACGTGTCCTATTTCTTAGGGTAGATCAGGGCTTCTCAGCCTCCACTCATGAGATGTTTGGGCGAGATGATTCTTTGGTGTGAGCAGAGCTGTCCAGTGCACTATAGGATGTCTGGCAGCATCCTTGGCTTCTTCTTACCAGGTGCTAGTAACCACCTCTCCATCTCAGTTGTGACGACTAAAAATATCCCCAGACATTGGTAAGTGTCCCTGGGAGGAGTTGGGAGGAGGCCAATTCGCCCATGTTGAGAATCACTCATCTGCTGCTTGAGGAGAAGAGCCATAGTTCTTTGTCCTGGAAACCAAAGCAGTGTTTACACACACAGTGTGCTGGGTGACTGCTTGAATCCTCCCGTAAGTCCAGAAACAAATATTGGCCCATCAAGTGACATACATACATTGAAAAGGAGATGCACTGCTCCTTAAACATTCTGACTTCAGAGCACTGCTTTTTTAAAAAAATTATTATTCATTTTTCACTGTGCTGAGTTTTCCTTGCTGCTCGAGGGCTTTTCTCTAGTTGTGACAAGAGGGGACGACTCTCTAGGTGCTGTGCATGGGCTTCCCATTGCCGTGGCTTCTCTTGTTGCAGAGCACACGCTCTAGGGTGAGAGGGCTTCAGTAGTTGTGGTGTGTGGGCTCAGTAGTTGTAGCCCCTGGGATCTAGAGCACAGACTCAATAGTTGTGCACACGGGCTTAGTTGCTCCATAGCACGTGGGGTCTTCCTTGATCAGGGATCAAACCCTTGTCTCCTGCAGTGGCAGGCGGATTCTTTACCACTGAGCCACCAGGAAAGCCCCTGAGCACTGCTTTTCTTGGTCTAAATACACTCCCATGTGATCTTCACTGCTGTGGTTTCATGACAATGCTCTTGACCTCCATGTCTTTTCCTCCAGTCCAGACCACTGCCTTGCCTGCTAAACGTCTGTTTTTGAATTTCTCATTGGTATCTCAAAGCAACATTTCTAAGCTGAACTCTCCCAGTCCTTTCATACAGGCTTGTCCTGAAATCTTTGTCTTAGTTGGGAGAAGGGAATGGTTTAAAAAAAATTTTTTTTTTACAGTTCATCTATATTGGGCAGACACAGAAATGTAGGAGTGAGCCATGACATGTCCTAAACACAAAGTTTAGCGTGCGCCTGTCCTATCTATGCTTCCCAGGTGGCGCTGGTATAAAGAACCCACCTGCCAATGCGGGAGAGGTAAGAGATGTAGGTTCGATCCCTGGGTCAGGAAGATCCCCTGGAGAAAGGAATGGCAACCTACTCCAGCATTCTTGCCTGGAGAATCCCGTGGACAGAGGAGCCTGGCGGGCTACAGTCCACAGGGTCACAAAGAGTCGGACACGACTGAGCGTGCACGCACGCCCTTTCTATGGCTTCCATCACCTAACTCCCACTGGCTTCAGTCCTTGCTCTGCCCGAAACACAGGGATCCAGTAATTGCCTGATGTCCTGGGCACCGCCCACACTCTTTGAAACCCTGGCTTTGTATGTTGTATTCTGTCTGCCTGGGAACACTCTCTCCCTATTATTCATCAGGGTAACAGCTTCTTCTTCAAAACTCAACTCAGTACTCATCTTGTTCTTCCTACATCACTGTACCTCCAGCTAAGTCAAAATCCCTCCATATTCTCCCATGACATCCCGTATATATGAGAATGATTGCCCTTTGCAGGTTATATCACATAATACTTCCTTCTTTCCCTCTGGACTGAGAACTCCTCGAACTCAGAAACTCTGTCTCAATGTTTGTACCTCTTTCCAGCACTGAGCCTGAAACATAGTATTGGCTTGGCCAAAAAGTTTGTTTGGATTTTTCTGTGGGCTGTTATGGAAAAAGCCAAATGAACTTCTTGGCCAACACAATAGATACTCACTGAATGGGCTGTTACCCTGGTTATGGTTCCATGACTAAAATTATTCTCCTCAACGGAAAGAAAAAGCTACTCTCTAGCATTTTAGTGTCAAGCGTTTGTAACAAAAAAAAAGAAAATAAGAACTTGGCATTCATATATACCCAGAAATCTTGGCAAGTGATATACATGGAGAATTTACTTGATCTTCCAAACAACCAGCCAAGTGTTCACAACTGCCCATAGCTTACCCACTGCTTTGTCTTGACAGAGCTTTAATGCGGGTCTTCTCCTCCCCACAGGACCATGAACTCTGCTCGCTTCCAAGCCTGAGCAAGCACTACAGCGTTCTTTCTTCAGCTTATCTGGGGAATGGGCTGCCCCAGTTAGACGCTGTTACTGTCAGACGCCAGTCATCATACACCCTTGCTCACCTAACTTCCAATTGCTACAAAGGTCTGCTTACCCTTCCCATAAAGGAAAGGCCCTTTTAATTTATTTTTGAGATGCCTATATACTTCTGAAATTGGAGATTCTCCCGTTGCAATAGTCCTTTTGAATACTTTCCCTTTTCTAAGTCTGGGTTTGTTTATTTGATTCAACTCTATGATAAAGAAACTACAATTAGCCCTTTTTGTATGAGACTAAAGTGAAGCTTAGAAAAAAACAAACAAATAAATTCCCCAGAACCTCATAAAAAGCAAGCAGGAAATCCAGGATCTAAGCCCAGAGAGTCTGACTATTTGAGGGTGAGAATCTCTACACTCTCAGCCACTGAGCTCTTTACCCTCTTAATTCTTCTAAAAGCATCTAGGAAGGGATGCTTTGTCACGTTAAAGCTCCACTGTAAAACTGAAAATACTAAAATATTGTTATTTTTTTAAAGTCATGGGAACTTTCCTGGTGGTTCAGTGGCTAAGAATCCATACTCCCAATGCAGGGGTTTGACCCCTAGTCAAGGGACTGGATTCCACATGCCACAACTAAGAGTTCGCATGTTACAACTAAAGATACCTCTGGCCACAACTAAGACCCAGCACAGCCAAATAAATAAATTTTTTTTAATAAATGAATCAAAATTTTTAAAATAGTCACAATATACTGCTCACTATTTCATTTTAAACTAAACTAGTGAAAACTATTAAACCATGATAATCAGAGTCATTATTTTTATATAATCTTTCAAAGCACCTATATACAGACATCCACCCACAGAGTACCCCTGGTTGCTCACTTCTGTGTGTTTTATTTCTCAATTATTCCTATTTAATGATTTTCTTCTGTCAGTGTGGAATAAGCTGGAATGCACAAGCAGAATTCTATAACCCTCAGGTTTAAAATAGAAGCAGAAAGAAAGAAAGGAAAAAGAAAAGGAAAAAAGGAATGAATGAAAAAGAACAAAAGAAAGGAGAAAGAAAAGAAAGGCAGGATCCTAAGCAATCTGCCCCCAGGCCTGCCACCAACTAAGAGTGAACATTTGCAGAGCATGCACTCTGGTATAGACATTGGTCTTGATGGGCATCAAACCAATGTAATAGTCACAACCTGCTCATCAAAGGTAGTTGTGATATTATCACCCTTGAGTGAGGAGTGAGGAAACTGAGGCATGAAGAGAATAAGCACAAGCCCCAAGGTCACAGAAGGAGCTCACGGCAGTGCTGACATTAAACCCAGGACACCTGGCTCCAAGCCTGAGCTTCCCCTGACCAGGACCAAGCTCTCCTGCTCGGTACCGCCACGTGTCAACACCACGCTCACCCTCTCCCTGCACTACAGCCTGCTGCTTCCCACCAGCCAGGCATAGGTTACGCTCATTCCCAAGAAAACACAAGCTGAGTTGAATGCAAATGAGCAGTAGGCACCACAAATAGTGAGCTAAAGAGGAAAAAACACTCAGAGCCGATAGCAAAGATCTGCTTCAGAAAATGCTGAGATCTGGGTCACTGCTGAACACGCGCATCTTCGTGTCCAGGCTTCCTCAGGAGCGCCTGGGTTTGCTGTTCCAGTGTGTGGCCATTCCTGGAACAGGGACCCATGGAGAGCTGAATGCTGCCTGAGACTCTTGGTAACTCTGTGGTCTTGGGAAAGCTCCTCAGTCTCCAGGCCTTGGTTTCCTCACTGGTAAGTGAAAGCGATGAGTCAGACCTTTCCAGCTTCCTTTCTAGGAGGAACTAGTGTGCTCAGGTTTGGGGTTGTCAGACATAGTCTGGCTTGTTATAATCTGGGTCTACAGAGCTTAACTTCTTTGGCTGTTGTTCTTTAGTCACTATATCGTGTCCATCTCTTCACAACCCCATGGACTGCAGCCTGCCAGGCTTCCCTGTCCTGCATTATCTCCTGGATTTGCTCAAACTCATGTCCATTGAGTTGGTGAAGCCACTCAACCACTTCATCCTCTGTTGCTCCCTTCTCCTCCTGCCCTCAATCTTTCCCAGCATCAGGGTCTTTTCCAATGACTTGATTTCCTTAGGATTGACTGGTTTGATCTCCTTGCTGTCCAAGTCTCAAGGGTCTTCTCCAATACCATGGTTGAAAAGCATCAATTCTTCAGTACTCAGCCTTCTTTGTGGTCCAGCTCTCACATCCATACATGACTACTGGAAAAACCGTAGCTTTGACTGTATGGACCTTTGTCAGCAAAGTGATGTCTCTGCTTTTTAATACATTGTCCAGGTTTGTCATAGTTTTCCTTCCAAGGAGCAAGCGTCTTTTAATTTCATGGCTGCAGTCACCATCCCCAGTGATTTTGGACACCAAGAAAATAAAATCTCCAGCTCCTTTAGAGAATTTTTTAAAATCCCAAATTCCAAGAATGACCTTATGTTACTGGAGGAAGGATGGGGGATGGGATACTTAGGGAGTTTGGGGTGGACATGTACACACTGCTACATTTAAAATGGATAATCAACAAGGACCTACCGTATAGCGCATGGAACTCTGCTTAATGTTACGTGGCAGCCTGGATGGGAGGGAAGTTTGGGGAAAGAATGGATACATGAGTATGTCTGGTTGGGTCATCTCGCTGTCCACCTGAAACTGTCACAACATTGTTTGTTGGGGACTTCCCTGGTGGTCTGGGTTTCCCTGATAGCTCAATTGGTAAGGAATCTGCCTTCAATGCAGGAGACCCCAGTTCGATTCCTGGGTCAGGAGAATCCCCTGGAGAAGGGATAGGCTACCCACTCCAGTATTTTTGGGTTTCCCTTGTGTGGCTCAGCTGGTAAAGAATCCACCTGCAATGCAGGAGACCTGGGTTCAATTCCTGGGTTGGGAAGATCCCCTGGAGAAGGGAAAGGCTATCCACTCCAGTATTCTGGCCTGGAGAATTCTATGGAGTATATAGTCCATGGGGTCACAAAGAGTTGGATGTGGCTGAGTGGCTTTCACTTTCACTTTTCCGTGGTGGTACAGTGGCTAAAATGATGCATTCCCAATACATGGGACCCAGGTTCAATCCTTGGTCAGGGAGCTAGATCCCACATGCTGAGCTAAGAGTTTGCATGCCACAACTAAGAGCCAGCACAGCCAAATTAAATAAATATATATATTTTTTTAATAAACCATTGTTTGTTAATCGGCTATACCCCAATACAAAATAAGAAGTTAAAAAAAAAAACAATAAAAATTTTAAGAAAAGAAAAAAAATAGTCCCCATATCCAGGCCTCATCTCCAGAGATACTGATTTAATTAAATCAGATTGATGCCCATGAATCAGTGCTTTCTCTCTCTCTTTTTTTTTTTTTTTAAACTCATCAGGAGAGTCTTAAAAGAAGGCATGTTTGAGAACCAATAGGCTGGAGTGTTTTCAAACTTGAGTATTCACTAAAAATACCTGGAGGGCTTATTCCTAACCAAAAGTTTGATTCTGTAGGCTTTAAGGGTGGAGCATTTCTAGTAAATTCCCAGAAAATGCTGACACTGTTGTCTCAGGGTCCACATTCTGCGAACTCCAGAAACTTTCACACCCTCTGAAATGGTGTCTATGGGAAGATGAGTAAATTTCTTTCCCTCCCATCCTAGAGAAAAAGTTTATAGGGTTCATCAGATTCTCAAAGAGACCCATGACCTCAAAAGATGAAGAGCCAAATTTAGAGTCTAATGGCAAATTTAAAGCTTTTTGTAGGCCAGGTTTAACAGCAGATGATTTTGTAATTTGTTCAGACTTGACGTAGTCCCAGAGGGTGAGTGTGTGTGTGTATGTGTCTGTGTGTGTGAAGTACCTGGGTGTTGCTACCATGCCAACACACCCAGCAGTTCACACTCAGCTTCCCACCCAGAAGTTGCATTCAGGCTATCAGTTGGGGAAGAGGGTAACCATGACAACTTTCCTCAGCACCACATGGGAATCTGAGAGGGAAGGTGGGTGAGGGGGATATCCCCAATGACTTTTTGGAAGCAGAAATAAAATCTCTACAGATAATCATGCTGCCTCATGCCCACTGATGTTGGGGCCCTAAACTTTAGAAAATGAATATTATGCCATCAGTTAAGAAGATCAGTTGAACAACATTTCATCAGCATGAATTATCCTTATCCTCGCATCCAAAACGTGGCATGGGAAGCTCATTTATAAAACTTAATGTGTACGCTTTTCAACCTTCCAAAATTTCTATTTTTGTGAAATATTTTATGATGTACAAGATATGTTAGGACAGCCATGTGCTGTGCTGTGCCAGGTCACTTGAGTTGTGTCTGACTCTTTGCGACCCTATGGACTGTACCCCCCTAGGCTCCTCTGTCCATGGACTCTCCATGCCCTCCTCCAGGGAATCTTCCCCATGCAGGAATTGAACTCACTCTCTTATGTCTCCTGCATTGGCAGGCAGGTTCTTTATTGCTAGCACCACCTGGGAAGCCCCTGGGACAGCCATCTCTGTATATAATTTATAAAGAAATGAGCAGGCAAGCATGCATACCTTGGGGGATCCATGGCAGAAAAGTGTAGAGACTACTCATCAGATGTTTGGGCTTCCCTGATGGCTCAAACGGTAAAGAATCTGCCTGCAATGCGAGAGAACTGGATTTGATCCCTGAGTTGGGAAGATCCCCTAGAGGAGAGCATGGCAACCCACTCCAGCATTCTTGCCTGGAGAATCCCCATGGACAGAGGAGCCTGGCGGGCTACAGCCCATGGGGCTGCAGAGAGTCGGCCACGACTGAGCACAGCACACATTCATGTTCATCATGTGCGGTGGTTCTCCAACTTGAAAGTGCACCAGAATGACCTAGAAGTTTGCTAAATAAATACGGATTCCCAGTCCTCAGCCTCATTCAGATTCAGGAAAATTCTCATTCTATTCTGATGTTTTAGGATAATCTGAAGCATGTGATCCATTGACTCCACTGTGAACCTTGCTCTGAGAATGTCCTATTTTTTCCTTTTTTTTCCTGTATTCTGAAAAATAACTTTATTCTCCCTCAAAAGCTATAGATCTTCCTGTCAAGAGATATATAGGCGAATGCAAGGAAGGTAACAAAATATCAGTACTCTGCTTGTCCTTCCAGTTCCTCCTCCCCTGATGCCTGGCTCCTTCCCCACCCTCACTTGACTCTGGTCACACCCTGATAAAGCCATTTGCTGCCCTCTAATGGCAACTCAGCCTAACTGCTCACAGCAGATAATTTCTCACTGGGCAGGTTTGGCCATCTTTCTAAAGAATACAATTGTAATGTAACTAGCATCCAATTAAAATAAATTTATATTTTAAAAAATGATGTTGGAAACTTCAAAAAAAAAGAATACAATTTTCCTCTGATACCTCCCCCATTGAGGAACATTTTCCAAAAGCTTATTTAATTCAAGACATGAAAGTGCAAGCCAACAAGTCAATCAAAGATGATGCCATCCTCAGCAAGGGTTGTGGTGTGAAAGACAAGTTCTCTTAAAGATATTCATTCATTCAACAGATATTTTTGAAAATACTTTTGAACAGTGTACCAAGTATTGTTCAAGGTGCTAGGTGCTGCTGCTGCTGCTAAATTGCTTCAGTCGTATACGACTCTGTGCGACCCCATAGACTGCAGCCCAACAGGCTCCCCTGTCCCTGGGATTCTCCAGGCAAGAACACTAGAGTGGGTTGCCATTTCCTTCTCCAATCCATGAGAGTGAAAAGTGAAAGTGAAGTCACTCAGTCATGTCTGACTCTCCAGACCCCATGGACTGTAGCCCACCAGGTTCCCCCATCCATGGGATTTTCCAGGCAAGAGTCCTGGAGTGGGTTGCCATTGCCTTCTCCAGCTAGGTGCTAAAGAAACAAAAATATCTTCTCTCATAGCACTGACAGGTTAATGAGGAGAGACAATGACATTATATTGTTAGGTGGTGGTGAGTGCTATGGAGAAAAACATGGCCTAGGAAGAAGAGAAGAAAAAGCTTACGGAAAAAAGAGGGAAGTGATCATTTATTGACCACCTTTGAATTACTGAATGTTCTACATACATAAGTCATTTCCCTTGAGCTTCATCACTCTCTCATTGTAACCCTCCTTTTTAAACAAATTGTAACAGCCCAATTTACATGTAAAGAAACTAAAGTTCCGCATCACTAGAAACACGGCTGAAGCCATGATGTTAATTAATAGTAGGATGGCACTGACCTTCTTCACTTGTTGTGGGAACAAAGCCCACAGCAGATTTGTAAAGAAGACTGCCCACACCTGCCCTTCCTCCACTCACACACCCACCTTCTCCAGGACCAGTAATGCTGCACAGAATGTGCTGGACTCACCTCTCTCCCTTCATCTTTCACTTGTTCTCACTCTCTGAAACTCTTATTTCACTCTGTGCTAATTCCATAAATGAATTCTCTTGCTAGAGGGAGAGAGTTTGGTGACTGTTTATCTCTGCTAATCCCATAAATTATTTTTTTTTCCATTTATAGTTTAATTAGTCACATCATCATTACCCAGGTAAGATATCTGAGGGGGACCCAGGGCTTGCCTGGTGGCTCAGATAGTGAAGACCGTCTGCCGGGGTCCAGCCCCGGTGGATCCAGGGTAATTCAAAGGTGGAGACAGAATTGGCACCCTAGGAAAAAACTTATTTAATTACAGATATATAGAGAGATTAGAAACAGATAGTGAAGTAGGAAATATTAGTGGAGAAAAAGAGGCTGAATAACTTGGTTTACATGGCATACCAATAAAATTCCAAGACAAGAAATTTGCACCATCTACGTTGGGCCACTGTTGCCACTTGAGTATCGGAAGGTGCCTTTCCTTGGGCTCCTTCTCGTATGGAACTTAAAAACCAGGGCAAGTAAGTATACATGGTGAGTACCCATGCTCCAGATGGGAATTCAGCCAGAAAAACGGGGAGCAAGAAAGAACGACAGTCTTTCCAGAAACTGATCCCATTTCTTTATTTTTTAGGTTTGCTTATATACCTTTTGTTATACATAGGGATGAATACAGAGTTACGTGGGGGTCAGCAGTCCTGACCTTTATCAAAATCAGGTGCTTCACATAAATGTACAAAAAAAGGTCTTAGGGGTTTTACATCATCTTCTGACCATGAGGCCTGCTGACATTTTATGATCCTTTCTTTCTGATAACCAAAAAACTTATTTTTTCCAAGGGTGTTTTTTCTTAAATCAGGCACCACCCTCCAAATAAAGTTGCATTCCTATAGGGTGAGGGTGTAGTGAGTTACGACTAAGAAAGGAATTTATTTAACCTAAGGTTAACATGATTAATCTTAAAGGTTAATACTTATTTCTCCTATATGCTAGTTATATTCATTATAAGGGCAGGGAATATGGAGATTTAGCAGCAAGCATCAGCTGAACAAATGAAAACCCTTCACCAATGTTCCCCTTAAGATCTATTTAGTCTTAGTTCAGTTCACTTCAGTCACTCAGTCTGTCCGACTCTTTGCGACCGCATGAATCGCAGCATGCCAGACCTCCATGTCCATCACCAACCCCCGGAGTTCACTAAGACTCAAGTCCATTGAGTCCGTGATGCCACCCAGCCATCTCATCCTCGGTCATCCCCTTCTCCTGCTGCCCCCAATCCCTCCCAGCATCAGAGTCTTTTCCAATGAGTCAACTCTTCGCAATGATGTGGCCAAAGCACTGGAGCTTCAGCTTTAGCATCATTCCTTCCAAAGAAATCCCAGGGCTGATCTTCAGAATGGACTGGTTGGATCTCCTTGCAGTCCAAGGGACTCTCAAGAGTCTTCTCCAACACCACAGTTCAAAAGCATCAATTCTTCAGCGCTCAGCCTTCTTCACAGTCCAACTCTCACATCCATACATGACCACAGGAAAAACCATAGCCTTGACTGGACGGACCTTAGTCAGCAAAGTAATGTCTCTGCTTTTGAATATACTATCTAGGTTGGTCATAACTTTTCTTCCAAGGAGTAAGTGTCTTTCAATTTCATGGCTGCAGTCACCATCTGGAGTGATTTGGGAGCCCCCAAAAAATAAAGTCTGACACTGTTTCCACTGTTTCCTCATCTATTTCCCATGAAGTGATGGGACCAGATGCCATGATCTTCGTTTTCTGAATGTTGAGCTTTAAGCCAACTTTTTCACTCTTCTCTTTCACTTTCATCAAGAGGCTTTTTAGCTCCTCTTCACTTTCTGTCATAAGGGTGGTGTCATCTGCATATCTGAGGTTATTGATATTTCTCCCGGCAATCTTGATTCCAGTTTGTGTTTCTTCCAGTCCAGCGTTTCTCATGATGTACTGTGCATATAAGTTAAATAAGCAGAGTGACAGTATACAGCCTTGATGCACTCCTTTTCCTATTTAGAACCAGTCTGTTGTTCCATGTCCAGTTCTAACTGTTGCTTCCTGACCTGCATACAGATTTCTAAAGAGGCAGGTTAGGTAGTCTGATATTCCCATCTGTTTCAGAATTTTCCACAGCTTATTGTGATCCACACAGTCAAAGGCTTTGGCATAGTCAATAAAGCAGAAATAGATGTTTTTCTGGAACTTTCTTGCCTTTTCCATGATCCAGCAGATGTTGGCAATTTGATCTCTGGTTCCTCTGCCTTTTCTAAAACCAGCTTGAACATCAGGAAGTTCATGGTTCACGTATTGCTGAAGCCTGGCTTGGAGAATTTTAAGCATTACTTTACTAGCGTGTGAGATGAGTGCAAATGTGTGGTAGTTTGAGCATTCTTTGGCATTGCCTTTCTTTGGGATTGGAATGGAAACTGACATTTTCCAGTCCTGTGGACACTGTTGAGTTTTCCAAATTTGCTGGCATATTGAGTGCAGCACTTTCACAGCATCATCTTTCAGGATTTGAAATAGCTCAACTGGAATTCCATCACCTCCACTAGCTTTGTTCGTAGTGATGCTTTCTAAGGCCCACTTGACTTCACATTCCAAGATGTCTGGCTCTAGATTAGTGATCACATCATCATGATTATCTGGGTCGTGAAGATCTCTTTTGTACAGTTCTTCTGTGTATTCTTGCCACCTCTTCTTAATATCTTCTGCTTCTGTTAGGTCCAGACCATTTCTGTCTTTTATCGAGCCCATCTTTGCATGAAATGGTTCCCTTGGTATCTCTAATTTTCTTAAAGAGATCTCTAGTCTTTCCCATTCTGTTGTTTTCCTCTATTTCTTTGCATTGATTGCTGAAGAAGGCTTTCTTATCTCTTCTTGCTATTCTTTGGAACTCTGCATTCAGATGCTTTTATCTTTCCTTTTCTCCTTTGCTTTTCACCTCTCTTCTTTTCACAGCTATTTGTAAGGCCTCCCCAGACAGCTATTTTGCTTTTTTGCATTTCTTTTCCATGGGGATGGTCTTGATCCCTGTCTCCTGTACAATGTCACGAACCTCATTCCATAGTTCATCAGGCACTCTATCTATCAGATCTAGGCCCTTAAATCTATTTCTCACTTCCACTGTATAATCATAAGGGATTTGATTTAGGTCATACCTGAATGGTCTAGTGGTTTTCCCTATTTTCTTCAATTTGAGTCTGATTTTGGTAATAAGGAGTTCATGATCTGAGCCACAGTCAGCTCCCAGTCTTGTTTTTGGTGACTGTATAGAGCTTCTCCATCTTTGGCTTGATATAATCAATATAATATATAGAAAAATATAATCAATCTGATTTCGGTGTTGACCATCTGGTGATGTCCATGTGTAGAATCTTCTCTTGTGTTGTCGGAAGAGGGTGTTTGCTATGACCAGTGCACTTTCTTGTCTTTGCCCTGCTTCATTCTGCATTCCAAGGCCAAATTTGCCTGTTACTCCAGGTGTTTC
Organism: Capra hircus; assembly: GCF_001704415.2. Taxonomy (NCBI): domain Eukaryota; kingdom Metazoa; phylum Chordata; class Mammalia; order Artiodactyla; family Bovidae; genus Capra; species Capra hircus. The sequence goes on along the minus strand of NC_030808.1, from coordinate 118,216,464 downwards.
TTGACTTCCTACGTTTGCATTCCAGTCCCCTATAATGAAAAGGACATCTTTTTTGGGTGTTAGTTCTAAAAGGTCTTGTAGGTCTTCATAAAACCGTTCAACTTCAGTTTCTTTAGCGTTACTGGTTGGGGCATAGACTTGGGTAACTATGATATTGAATGGTTTGCCTTGGAGACGAACAGAGATCATTCTGTCGTTTTTGAGACTGCATCCAAGAACTGCATTTCAGACTCTTTTGTTGACCATGATGGCTACTCCATTTCTTCTGAGGGATTCCTGCCTGCAGTAGTAGATATAATGGTCATCTGAGTTAAATTCACCCATTCCAGTCCATTTTAGTTCACTGATTCCTAGAATGTCGACGTTCACCCTTGCCATCTCTTATTTGACCACTTCCAATTTGCCTTGATTCATGTACCTGACATTCCAGGTTCCTATGCAATATTGCTCTTGACAGCATCGGATCTTGCTTCTATCACCAGTCACATCCACAACTGGGTATTGTTTTTGTTTTGGCTCCATCCCTTCATTCTTTCTGGAGTTATTTCTCCATTGATCTCCAGTAGCATATTGGGCACCTAATGACCTGGGGAGTTCCTCTTTTGGTATCCTATCATTTTGCCTTTTCATACTGTTCATGGGGTTCTCAAGGCAAGAATACTGAAGTGGCTTGCCATTCCCTTCTCCAGTGGACCACGTTCTGTCAGACCTCTCCACCATGACCCACCCATCTTGGGTTGCCCCACAGGCATGGCTTGGTTTCATTGAGATAGACAAGGCTGTGGTCCTAGTGTGATTAGATTGACTAGTTTTCTGTGAGTATGATTTCAGTGTGTCTGCCCTCTGATGCCCTCTTGCAACACCTACCATCTTACTTGGGTTCCTCTTACCTTGGGCATGGAGTATCTCTTCACGGCTGCTCCAGCAAAGCACAGCCGCTGCTCCTTACCTTGGACAAGGGGTATCTCCTTACTGCCACCATTCCTGACCTTCAACATGGCATAGCTCCTCTAGGCCCTCCTGTGCCTGCCTAGCCACCGCTGATAGTCTTAAGATAGTGATAAAGTTACATTTTTACATAGCAAGGACACAGTGATTTATAACAAAGTACAGTGATCTATAATAAAAGAGAAAATTCATTAACTCAAAAAGTCTAGTATTGCTAACATCAAAAACTACTATATTTCCTTTTCTATATTCCAAATATATTAATATATTCCCAGGTGCCTAAGGATATGGAGGCCTGGTGGCAATCATTGACTAAACAATGAGAAAAGCCCTATGCTAATGAAGACTTTCAAAATACTCCAAGCTCTCTGTGCTGTTTATGGTTGAGAGGTAGTAAACAGTCATGTGCGTAGTGGCAGGGGCGTGGATAATCCTGTCACACAAACTAGTCTGCCAGCAGAGAGGTTTGACCTGAGACACCCTTGTCACAACCAGGGCAGGGAATTAGCAGCAATTATTGGCACAACAAATGAAAAACCCTTCACCAATATAATTCCTAACCAACCCACTATACCAATAATTTCTAACTTCCCAAAAGAATCTGCCTTTAGTAAGCTAAAACATCTCATGCCTCTCACGATTGGGAGGCCGTAAACAATCACATGTAGCCAGACAAACCTGTATAGGCAGGCTAGATAACCTTCAGAGGAGTTCGTAAGTTGAGACACTCTTGTCACGCCGGGGAATTTTTATTGACTTGGAGCTGTAAGTTAACTCCTTCTCCGAGAGAGGTAATGGGGTCAGCCCCCCGTAAAGTCAGAGGTATAGGTGAGTGCATGAAACAGTAAAGTAGGTAGACTCTGGTTTTGGGCGTAGATGCTCGGGAACAGGGGGTTTCCTGAGGCTCCCTCGATCCACCTTTGTGTATGCCGAAGCCTCCTTCCTCATGACCTTTGCCACGGGCAGAGTTCCTCACGCTGGTCCTGGCAACTGCCTGCAATGCAGGAAACCTGGGTTCGATCCCTGGGTTGGGAAGATCCCCTGGAGAAGCAAAAGGCTACCCACTCCAGTATTCTTGCCTGGAAAATCCCATAAACAGAGGAGCCTGGTTCATGGGTTCTCCAAGAGTCAGACACAACTGAGCAACTAAGCACAAGCATTTCAAAAGACAGCCTATAGGAAAATGTTGCAGTCTCAGGTCAATAGAAGGGCTCCAGAGAACCAATGAGCCGTCTATGAGCCATTAACAGAGTGTGTGAGCAGCTTCCTGTGAACATCTAAAGCTTTGGTCAGTTTTCTAATGCCTCCAGAGACTGTGCAAAAGTAAAATGTGTTGGTTGCTTGTTTCAGTAGATCTTGAACATTACACAGAAAAATTTAAGGAATTCTTCTTTGAGGCCCTGAGTGTTCCAGACCTTCTGAAACATCCCTGGAATAAATTCATTGTTTTAAGGCCAGAATCCATACAACCATCTCACACCAATGACCAGAATCTCATCTTAGAAATCTTCTGAACATGACCTAATATGTCTGATCTTGATTCTATATTCATTTTAATATATCACATAGATTTAACTAATTTGGGGAGCAAAACTCGATGGACATGAGTTTGAGCAATTTCCGGGAGTTGGTGATGGACAGGGAAACCTGGCATGTCACAGTTCATGGGGTTGCAAAGAGTCAGGAGTGACTGAGCAACTGAACTGAACTTTCATATGTGCTCTTAGTGGAAGTCAAGTAAATTACATCTGTAGAAGCTTTGATGGTCACACAATATTTAAACATAAAGTAAAAAAAGAAAAAAAACAAACAAACACAGTGCTCCAGGGAAAAACCCAAAATATAGTGGTCATAGTTTTTCATGGGGAATACCAATATATGAATTTTTAATAGATTGCAACCTTGAAAAAGAATAAAAGAAACTTGAGTACACTATTAATGTACAAGTCTTAGCTCTCAACCAGTTTGGCTGCAATGCTTGTCAGATTTACTCCCCAGCTAGATCAATCCACTACATGAACAATGCGGTTGGCTGCAATGCTGTCATCCCATTGATTCAGTTCAGTTCAGTTCAGTCGCTCAGTCATGTCCAACTCTTTGCAACCCCACGAACCCCAGCATGCCAGGCCTCCCTGTCCATCACCAACTGCCAGAGTCCACCCAAACTCATGTCCATCGAGTCGGTGATGCCATCCAACCATCTCACTCTCTGTCGTCCCCTTCTCCTCCTGCCCTCGATCTTTCCCAGCACCAGGGTCTTTTCAAAGGAGTCAGCTCTTCACATCAGGTGGCCAAAGTATTGTAGTTTTTCAGCTTCAGCATCAGTCCTTTCAATGAACACCCAAGACTGATCTCCTTTAGGATGGACTTGTTGGATCTCCTTGCAGTCCAAGGGACTCTCAAGAGTCTTCTCCAACACCACAGTTCAAAAGCATCAACTCTTTGGAGCTCAGCTTTCTTTATAGTCCAACTCTCACATCCATATATGACCACTGGAAAAACCATAGCCTTAACTAGATGGACCTTTGTTGGCAAAGTAATGTCTCTGCTTTTTAATATGCTGTCTAGGTTGGTCATAACTTTCCTTCCAAGGAGTAAAGTGAGTGAGTGAAGTCGCTCAGTCGTGTCTGACTCTTTGCAACCCCGTGGACTGTAGCCCACCAGGCTCCTCCGTCCATGGGGTTCTCCAGGCAAGAATATTGGACTGGGTTGCCATTTCCTTCTCCAAGGAGTAAGCGTCTTTTAATTTCATGGCTGCAATCATGATCTGCAGTGATTTTGGAGCCCAGAAAAATAAAGTCAGCCACTGTTTCCCCGTCTATTTGATTGATTTGACAGATTTGTTAAAGCAACTAAATTGTCTAGGAAGTTCCTTCTCCCCTATTTTGCAACTGCTTCTCTCTATGTGTCCCTTCTGACAGTACTCACTTCCTGAGGAATACAATGTGCCCAAATATTAATTCACTCAACAAATATTTACTGTTTGGTCATCCATATGTTCTGGACATTGCCCTAGAGACTGGGGATATAGTGGTCAACAAAACAGACCAGGCTGCCGGCTTTGTGAAAGTTACAAAGTGTTTTTATCAGTTCACACTGCTGCCAACGGGACACTGCCTCCCCACTTTTTCACATCCTAGCTGACCCTTGGTGTTATAAGTCTTTTGGAATTTGGAGTTTGATATAAGTGAAATGTTATGTTACTACTATCTCATTTCCATTTTCCTGATTAGTAACAAGGTTGGGGAATTATTTGGCACCTAGTTTTCCATTCTGTAAAATTCAGTGCATATCCTTACCCCACATTTCCATCGGATTGTTTTTCTGATAGATTTGCAAGAGTTGGCTGTGTATTCTGGATGCTAACTTAGATCTGGCTTCCAGAAGCAGATCCTGATATAAGGCTTCATGTACAGATGGTATACTAAGGGAGCATTGTTTAAGAAAAGGATTTATTAAGGAAGTGGATATTTAGAGGAGAAACTGGCAAAAAGTCGGGGAAGCAGCACTGGAAAGGGGAAGAAATAGGAAATGTGCTATCAGGTCATATCCCACAGAAGGTAGTCTCTGCCCGATCCCACAGGGGACTCTGGAATGTGAGTTAAGGCCCACCTCTCATTAGACAAAGTCATGTCCTAGGATGTAAATTGCTATGCATTTCCAGCTCTCTTGTGTATGGGGGCAAAGTGATCCTAACAGTCCTTTTTAAAGAGCCACAGTTGTTAGCTTTTGGAAGTGAAAATACACCATCATGGGGGTGAAAAGTGAAGGTGTTAGTCACTCAGTCGTGGCCGACTCTTCATGACCCCATGGACCGTAGCCCACCAGGCTCCTCTGTCCATGGAATTCTCCAGGCAAGAATACTGGAGCGGGTTGCCATTTCACAAAAGGTAATCTGGGTAACTGAGAACTGACATCACCCACCACAGACAATAATCTTACAAAAAGATCAACTTCACTATTAATCCAAGAATTACAAACTATAATAGTAAGCTATTTTCTATATATCATATTTGCAAAGTTTTAAGAGTTAGTCAAAATTCTTACTGCACAGAGAAAAATTTTGTAACCGTGTGAGGTGATGCATGTGTTAACTAATCTTGTGGTGATCATTTTGCATATATACATGCTTAAAATCACTATGTTGCACACCTTACATTTATACATGATGTCAATTATATCTCAGTAAAGCTGGAAAAAATGAGAAAGAGAAGCTAATTTGTTTTGTATGGTATTGATAGAAATAGAAAAAATATTTTTCCTTCAATTTTTGAACTTCATATATTCCACATATATTCATGAACATTTTGTGGGATGTATATGTGGGGGGGGGGACCAAAAGAGTTAATGTTCATACAAATCAAATTTGACTTTCTTTTTTTTGAGACCGTATGTTTGTAGCCTCAAACTGGCAAAACAAGAAAAACAACAAAAGTTAGGCAATATCCAGCTCTAGCCTGGCAATGGTGAAACAGGCCTTTGCATACGTTGTTCTTAGAAGTGTAAAAATTGGCATGGACTTGTTTTCAAAAATATGACAGAATCTACCAAGATTTAAGATCACATATCTTTTGATATAGTGATTTCTTTCTGAGGAATTTATCCTCTAGACATACTCATACAAGAACAAACTGTTGGGACTAGTGGTCCAGTGGCTGAGACTTTGTACACCCGATGCAGGGGGCCAGATCCCAAATGCTGCAACTGAAGATCCTGCATGCCACAAGTAAGACCCAGTGCAGCCAAAATTAATAAACATCAAAAGGACAAACTGCTACGTCCAGTACTATTTTAAGGGCAAAAACTGAAAACAACCAACTGATTACCAAGAGGGGACACCCATGCAAAAGGATATTACTTATTGTTAAATATAATAAAATACACATGTACTGGCATGGAAGGACAATCTTGAGCTTTTGGATATATTTCTTGCTTACTATGTACCCTTATAAAAATTATTTTACCTCTCTAAGCCTCAGTTTCTTCATCTATAAAATGAGGACAGTATTGAAATAATAGTGTTGATGTGCAGATTAAATTAGATAATTCATATCAAATGTTTTGTAGAGTGTCACTTAGTAAATGTTCAATATGTATCAGTAATATCATTATTATTCAGAGAAAAAATGAAAGCTTCAAAACTTCACATAGAATTGCTCTTCTTTTGTTAAAAAAATCCAGCTTATAGGGGGAAAAAATCTTAACAAACATATTTTTTGAAGTGTGAGACTTGAAAGATAGAGAACTTTCATATTTTTACTTTATACATGTTGGTACTTATAACACTTTCAACAGAGAGCCTCTGTTAACTTAAAAGTAATGATGAAATACAGTTTTAAAAAAGATGCATGAGGCTTAGACCTGGACTGTTGCTAAGTTGTTTCCCCCAGGATTTCTTCTTTTGTTGTTCAGCTGAGTGCTTCTGCTTAAAAACACTCTGCTACTAAAAGAGCCCTCACATCATAAAGTGTCACCAGAGCAAGAATCAGGGGGCTCAAAAGACAGAGGAAATACACTGTCACAGAGTGAATGATGAGCTGCTTTTGGTTTGACAAGAAGTCACGCTGTGCTTAGTCACTCAGTTATGTCTGACACTTTGCGACCCTATGTTCTGTAGCCCTCCAGACTCCTCTGTCCATGGGATTCTCCAAGCAAGAATACTGGAGGGGGTTGCTGTGGCCTCCTCCAGGGGATCTTCCCAACCCAGGGACTGAACCAGGTTTCCCGTATTGCATTCTTCATTGTCTGTGCCACCAGGGAAGCCCAAGAAGCCACAGCATATTGTTAATGACAGAGAAACAAAGAAAAATACTTTAGTCCTGATGCTTCAGTCAAATCTGCAAGGTTGTTGGAAGGGCTGACTTGGGTTCAATTCCTGGGTCAGGAAGATTCCCTGGAAGAGGAAATGGCAACCCACTCCAGTATTCTTGCTTGGAGAATCCCATGGACAGAGGAGCCTGGTGGGATACGGTCCATGGGGTTGCAAAAAGTCAGACACAACTGAAGTGACTTAGCACAAGGACACAAACACACACACACAGAGTTTTTAAAGTCTCAGTGAGTTACTTCAAATAAAGTAGAAACCAGAATTCTGGATATTTAGAATATTGAAAACCAGGCATTTGAGCCAAAAAAATGTTTGCCTACAAAATTTTCTTTCCTTCATTGTCTGCCAGGAAGGTTACATAAGCTTTCCTCCAGTACCACCCAAAGCCCTCAGTAAAAAGAACACACACAAATCATGACAAGATAAAGGCTCCAAGTGGAAATTCAATTGTATTTATTTTTCTTATACAGAATCAGAGAAGTAAAAACCAGTACCAAACTCCGGGTAAAATAGTTTGATCTGATTGATTTTTCTGCATATTCTCTGTATGCATAGCAATTTGAATTAAAAATAAACACACATATATCATATTACAAAATGTAGAAATAATTTTTTTTAAAGTTAAAATATGAACACATAAATGATGTAGTGTGTTAGGGAAACAGTCTCTGTTGATCACCTACTTTCCCAATTAAATTAATCTACAATTTCCTTTTAACAGCTTTTGTTTGTCATAAAAGTTGCACTTCTGGAAGTTGCTTTCTGTTATGAGAACATCACTTGTCATTAGCAAAACTCTCTCACTCCTGATCACCTTCTTCTCCAGAGAGATTTTCTGCCAAGCTGGAGTCAGTAACACCCCCAGCACACTAACTGTTTTACTCTGTTTTTACTTATATTGTATAATCAGCGAAAGAAAGGCATATCACATCCTAAATTCTATGGTGAAACACTAATAATTACTTAGATTTAACAGAATTGCAAATAGGTCTTGACAATGTATTTGCTTCAAGGAAACGTGTTTTATCAGGGAAAGAAAATACCTTAAAAGAAAGATTTCTGAAATTATTTTTCCATTTTTAACCTGGATGAAATGTTGAAATCTACTGATTGACTTAGGACTAAAAAGACACGATATTTGGCAGTCATTTTATAATCAGAAATATAGTATAAATAGCACCTTATCATGAATTCTGCAGGGGTTTTAACACTTACAATAATAGGAAAGAACCTTTAAAATGTTGTTTCTAGATTTCTAGCTTTAGTGTTCTTTAACAAAGGCCATATAATATGGCCTTAAAAATAACAACAAAAATTAGATCTGGCTTCATTTATTAGTAAACATGTAGTCAGGATCTGTGTCTAATTCTGGAAAAATAATTGTTATGTTCATTAATAAATGTTCCAACTAATTTCACTAAAAAAAAATTCTTCTAGTGTTTTCTAATGCCACAAGCTTACTAGGAAATTATTTCTAAAAATTGATAATACAAATCATCAATGTTTTAACTACTTAAAAAAAGGAGGGATAATTGTTTCTTTAATGTTTAATTACCTGAAAATGAATCTATAAAAATATTTTTTAAAAATACAGTAACACTGCTCCGTTTTACTAGGTCCCTTGTTTTTGAGTCTTTTTTTTCTTTTTTTGCTTTTTCTTAGAAAGAATGTACAATGCTTTTTGCAATTATTGCTAACAGAAGAGAAAAAGAAATAGTGCTCCCTTCAATATAGTAGCAATAGAAACATCTACCCTCATCTCTCAGAGCGTTTTGAAAAAGAGATGGAATCAGAGGAAGAGAAACCATGGGTCCTTCAGGGGATAAAAGTCACTTCATTGTGTTGGAAGCAACAGTAGGTTTAAGCTCTCATCCGCCTACTCACTTAACATCAGCGTGGACAGGGCAACACGAGCGCTGTGCCTCCTTCTCCCACATAAAGTGCACCGAAGCCTTCTTTTCTTCTACAACAGTCTTTTGGTACAAAAGTTGTAGGAGAAAATCACTGCTTTGTTCTTTGGGGGCACCTCACACCTCCTTCTCCTTTTGCTTTTGGGGCACCATAGCTTGTCTATTTCCATCTCACACCTAGTAGCCTTTCCACTGTATTCCCTAACGTTACTACTTCATCTCTGACCTTTACACTTGCCTTCATTCCAACAAGATAAGATGTATTCTGCCTGTCTGTCTTTTGGTAGATCAAAAAGGATCTCAGATCCCCAGCAAATAAGCCCCTTTGGGAATGGAAAGGTTCCTCTCAGAGACCTGCATTATTAATGTCTCTCGAAAAAGATATTAAATTCATAGATTATAAATAATGTCAGTTCAAAATATTAAACAATTGAGGACTTCATTGGCAATGCAGGCAGAGTGCATGCCAGGCGAACCCGATGCTCTCTCTCAGTCCTTAAAAGCTAATAAAAAACAAACAAAAAAAATGGTTTTGGTTACATAAGAGGTACTGAGTACATATTTCATGCCTTTCTATACCAACTGTAGCAAACAGGATTAGGATAATACACCTAGGAATCAACTTTAGTGACTTCGGAAACACTAAGGGTCTCCACCATACACCCTCAGGGGGCATTTTTTGACCCGTCAGTCAGAGATCTGCTTCATCCTTCAAACAGCTTCATAGATAAGATTATTTTAAACCCTAGAAATCTTGAAAGAAGAAAAGCCAACAAGGCTTCAGAATTTTAAAAGCAACAGCTCACTGTATGCCATCAAGTTGAAAGCTATGTGGTACTGATGTTTTCAGAACAGTTTCAAAGGACAAAAACATAGTTGCCACTGATTTATCAAAAACATTTGGCTGAAATTTGTCATCAGTCACCAAATGATAGTGCTTCATAAAATAGACATCAAATTCTAAGCTGCAATTTTCTTAAAAATCCAACTTGTCATTTAAAAACCTTTTGTTTAATAAATGTTCATAATTAGTACCAAACTGGTCTCTTTCTCTTTCATGAGATCTTGGTGTAGGAACTGTAACGAATGCCATTGCCACTCTCCTGTTAGAAGGATAGTTGTCTAGATGCTGTGCAGTAAAAGGAAGAAGGATACACAATAGGACTCTGTGTGCCTTTGAGAATACAGGTAATAAGAGCCATCAGAACCTGCATGAATTGAAAACTACATTGTATTCCAAACAGCAGAATTTTACTATCAGTACAATGATTTTTAAAGCTCAAGTTAAATATTCTTTAAAGCATTTGGTACTAATGTCATCAATACAGTTTTTGAAACTGTAAATCAGGTCGAGTTTTGTGTACATTTCCTGGACCGAGCCACCTGTCAAAAGTCACTGCCTGTGGTCATCAGTTTTTCATGGTTTATAATCAATTGATGTATAAATTTCAGCTAACACCCATAAAGCTTGGTCATGGGGCAGCAGAGAGGAAAACAAAGAAGCAATTCTGCATAATCAATTCTGCTGCACAACCCATCACAGGAATGCAGGCTTGCAGAAAACAGAAATAGAATGAAGTTTATTCATGTTTAACTTAAGTGACTGCCAATCAAATCCAGGCAATTACTAAACTGGCCACAAGGAAAGGAGGGAGCATGTGTGATGGAGGCAGGAGGTAGCTCACCTGCCACCTTGCTCTGCTCCATCGCTTTTTCCAAGAGGCCCAGGAAATGTCAGGTCATGGCTGCATCCAAGCTACAATGTTATTAATTACAGCCAGGTTAGAAAAGGCTCACTTTTGTTCAGAGCAGATTCTACATCAGTGAAGAGGGGGATCAGATCTTCAGATTCCAAAGTTCCTAGATCAACGTTTGTTCCTGGAAGACAGTCAAGAAAATCAGGGAAACGGGTCTGCTGAGGGTTGATATTCATGGGTGTCTGTCCTGTGTTTTCTCCTGTAATGGAAAAGAATGAAACCATTTTAATTCTTTTATTGTAGTATAATTGCTTTATAACGTTGTGTTGGTCTCTGCTGTACAATGAAGAGAATCAGCTACATGTACATGTTTCTACCTCCTCCTAGACCTCCCTTACTCCCCATCCCACACTTCTAGGTCATCACGGAACACTGAGCTGAGCTCCCTGTGCTACACAGCAGGTTCCCACTAGCTATCTATTTTACACATGGTCATATACATATGTCAATCCCAATCTCCAACTCATCCCACCTTCCCCATGCCCCCTTGTCTGCACATCTGGTCTCTATGTCTGTTTCTATTCCTGCAGAGTGAAACAGAAGCAGAAAAACAAATATCGTGTATTAACACACATATGTGGAATCTAGAAAAATAGTACAGATGAACCCTATTTCTTTTTTAAGGCTCCTGAAAAGAGGAACCAGTTCAATTGTCAACATAACTCTCATCTTCATTTCCACTGTGCTCACATTCCACCAGAAGATCTTATTGCTGCAGGTTGCAAATATTTCATCTCCTTGCAAAATTTCAGCTACCACGTTACTGAAACTGAGTTGGTGGTGCTCACACCTAAGAGACACAGAGATGCTGGGCCAATCTTTACTTGTTCTGGGTAGACATGGTCCAGAATGGGTAAGTGCAGGGACACAGGAAAGGAGAAAATGAGGACACTGTGGATCTGACTACCATCACTGACTTCCCATGACAATGGCACGAAGAGCTGGTTTGAGTAGAGAGGCTCTGACAGTCATAAAAACCTTACCACAGAGCTATAATCCAACAATTTAATTGTAAACTCAAATTTGCTCATATCATCCTCTTTATGTTCAAAGGTAGTTTTAATAACTATGTTATTAAAAAACAATCTTCATTGACAACTCTGGGGATCATGTTCAAAGTATTTTAGAAAGTGGCTTCTGCAGATTGCCCCCCTCGCTACACATGTACATATACCCCAAAACTATCGAGTATTCTCATAAAGCATATGAGTTACAAATGCATGGGAGCATATAGGTTCTGAGAAGTCTTGTAGTAAGGAAAATCTGTTTTATTTTGTTTAAGCCACTATCACCTCCTTGAATCCAATTTTGGCAGAATTTATATCCTAACAGAACTAAAGTCTGCAGAACCTAGCTGAGACAATGCTATCGTAGAGGAAAGTTCAGTGTCTGGGATATGACATGAAGAACACATCCTTCGTGAATGACAGGACAGGAGAAAACGTATAGACCATTGTGCCAGGAGATGGAGCTTTTTAGCTGTGTGGCCTGAGACACACACTCGCTTGTCTGAAATGGGGAAGTAGGTGCCGTATCATATCTGCCACACATGATATGAGGCTCTGGGCTTCATTCATACATGAATGAAACACTTGGTGATTTAGTCGCTAAGTCGTGTCTGACTCTTTGTGACCCTATGGACTGTGGCCTGCCAGGCTCCTCTGTCTATAGAGTTCCCCAGGAAAGGATCCTGGAGTGGGTTGCCACTTCCTTCTCCAGGGGATCTTACCAACTCAGGGATCAAACCCATGTCTCCTGCGTTGCAGGCAGAGTCTTTACTGACTGAGTTACCAGGAAGTCCATATAAACACATACACAAATACAAAGACACCATAAATGCTTGTTGACTGTGCTGAGAGAACTCAGTCATGGTCAATTAATTACATAATATCAGAACAACTGGTTCATTCCAACAGCCCCAATCAATTTTCTGAAGGGATAAAATATACCTCAAAGTCTGAGGTGCATTGATAACTATGGCCAGCTTTCACCATGGAATCATTTCTAAGAAACTTATTCAATTAGCTTTTGTGTCATATAAGTACTTTAAGCTTCCTAAGAAGCCTGCATAGAGATTTTACTATTCTAGACAAAATGAGAGAAAACTCGTTTTAATAATATGCATTTTCCAAGGAGAAAAATTACTTCTTTCATAGCAACGAGGGAAACATAATCACACTTACATTTTTGGAGGTAGCAAAACTTCATGGCTTTTCTACAAACTTATAAAATATCAGTGACTCTTGGGAATATTTTATAGGACTTGCATTGCAAAAAGCAGTCATTTGAAAAATTAAAATGAGTTAAACATGACCTCAGGGTTGTTGTGTTACTGACATTGAAAAACAAGGTTAGTTTAGAAAAAAAAAATGCAAATAACTTTTTTCTACCCAATAGATTGTAAGAGAAGGAAATTAGGCTTTAAAAAAAATTTATCTGCCCTGAAAAATTACCTGATCTAAAGTGCTGGATGTCTGTTTTCTTCGTATCCAGATAGAAATATCCACCTCAACTTATTTCCCATTTTATGTTTTCAATAATTCAAGAATTGATTTTTTTTAATGAAATAAAATCTCTCTGTTTTAAAAAATTCTGTTATTTTTTTCTCCTCAGAAAGCATGATGAGACTAGTTAAAGTTCTTCATTAAGGCTAACAATCTTAAAATATCTCTCCTTGGAGCAACTTTGCAACCTTTATAGTAATCTTTTTGGTCATTAGAGTTTTCTTCATTTGAAAAGTGGGACATATGATACAACATGGGGAATATAGCCAATATTTCACAATACCTATAAATGGAGTATCACCTTTAAAACTTGTGAGTCACTGTATCATACACCTATAACATATAATATCGCATGGCAACTATACTTCAACTTTTTAAAAAGATGCACATTTGCATCAATAATAAAAATGAATGGATGAATAAAAATGAGACAGACCAAAAAAAAAAAAAGTTCTTAGAAGGGTGTGATTATTGTAGAATATTCTGGAAAGTGGACGACCTCTAGCCTTTGCTCCTATTATTCCATCTACTCCATCCTCCTATGTCTCTAACACTATGTCTAGCTGTTGTTTCCATGTGTATTTTACAAAGGGAGTGTTTGGCTGGCTTGTCACCATTTAGCGTGTGGTCAACATGTGATCAGTGGGTCTACCAGACCTTTTCCAGCCACATTTGAGCTCTGCCCATCCCTTGGCTTTTCCTTTTCTTGTTCCTGTGTAATTAACTACATGTCTCCCCTTGAGGGGGCTTTTGCCCATTTCTCATAAAGACTTCACAGATGTGACTGTAAATTCAGCACTCACTAAGCCAGGCTAACTTGGAACCCCAACATTTAATAGGACTAATCTCATCCTTCTTAGATGATACTTCTTCCTTCTCAGAAGGAGAAGAGGACTTTGTGCCAAGCGCTGTGACCTCATGATGCCTCACCACTGTGCACATTACCAGGCGTGCACATTACTCCCACGTTCCAGGTGAGAAATCGGAGGCCCTGGGAGGTTACGTAACTTACCAAAGTTACTACTAAGAAGTAGAGAAGCAAAGATCCAATTCAGGTGGCCTGTCTGCAAGGGCTATGTTCTTTACAGGACATGACTTAATTCCACATTTTGGTTTCAAAACATTCCCTACTTATCTACTTGATGTCCTTTTAAAAAGCTAAAGACTAGAATCCATCTTTTTTTACATTTTAAAGTCAAGTTAGGGACTTCCCTGGTCCTCTAGTGGCTACAGCTCCACTATCCCAGTGCAGAAAGTCTGGGTTCAGTCTCTGGACTAGATCTCACATGCTGCAACCAAGACCTGGCACAGCCAAATAAATAAATACTTTTTAGAAAGCATCTAGCTAGTGGGAAGTTGCTGTATAGCACAGCGAGCTCAGCCTGGTGCTCTGTGATGACCTAGAGGGGTGGGAGGGAAGGTCAGGAGGGAGGGGATTATGTATATTAATGGCTGCTTCACCTTGTTGTATACCAGAAACCAACACAACATTATAAAACAATTATCTTCCAAATAAAAACAAAAAAAAAATTTTTAAGTCAAACTTGCTTAGATTTCGATTTCCTGAGTCTTTTCTTATTTAACTTTGCTTTTTATGTTTACTAGCTTTCCAATGTTGAAAAGAAAAAAGCAAACAATTATTAAACATGGGAAGGAGCCGCTTCATTAAGCTGTTCCAAAGAGGGCAAGATAAATCTCACACCAAGAAATAAAGAGAAGGATGAAGAAAGAGAGGGAGGGAGGCAGGAAGGGAGGCAGAAGGCTGAAGTAATAAATTGAAGATTAACAAAACAAACAGTTCAAACTATTCCTGGGTGACTCCTCACAAGACAGTCTGTGCAATTCTCTAAACACATAGATGATAGCCTGCACGGAGAGCCCGGAACAGCTGCTCCTACGTTCTGGCAGAGTCTGCATCTTGTCTGACCAACTGTTTAGTTTCAGAGCACAAAGCACAGCCATTGAGGAGCAGAAGGTGACAAACACGGGTCCTCTGGACAATGGCACCGGGGAAAACAATCCTTTTCATCACAGAACAATTTTCTATCATCAGTGGTGATGGAGGAGAAACTTACATGAGCAGCTCCAAAGAGGGGACATGTCAACTATTATTTATTTTCTTAAAGTCTATTTTTAGGTTTTTTTAAAAATTGAAGTATAGTTGATTTACAGTGTCATGTTAGTTTTAGGTATACAGCAAAGCAATTCAGTTGTACATATATATTCTTTTTCATTACATGTTATTTCAAGATACTGAATATAGTTTCCTGTGCTATACACTAGGTCCTGGTTGTGAGGTATCATTTAATTTTGGTTCAAAAGAGTATCTTCCGGGAGTTTAGGACTTTGATAATTAAATCTAGACCAAGTTTGGAGGCCTTGCTCCTGGAGAAGTGGAGAAAAAGAGGTAACCAGGAAGCCAGCTGAGGCCTAGCCTGAAGGCAGAGCAGGCCAGGAACTACTTAAATTTAATTGCTGAAGGAGGACATTGTTAGGACTTGGAGCTGACAATTTAGAATCCTCTGAGTTGTTTAACTTTCCAAAAGCCCACTGCCAATTGCTTCCCAAATGCAATAATGACATGAAAAGCTGTGTACTGGTGGCCTGTACATTACAACAAAAAGCTAGAAAAGTATAAATATTCAATTGTGAAAGAATGGTAAAGCAGACAGCGGTATATTAATGCAACTGTGAGGAAAGACTAAATAAAGCAGACAAGAAAAGGAAGGGAGAGAGGAAAGGAGGGAGGGAAGGAATAAGAAAGAAAAAAAACCAGAAATTGAAATCCTGTGCCCATATGTAAAACTATATTTGTATAAACTATGGGGAAGGAGCTGCAGTTTACTAATGGTGCTTGGGTTCTAGGGGCTCTGCAGCTGTGTTCCTGGTTAGATTTTAGAATTGAGAGGATCACTGCATAGGGCACAGGTTCGAACCCTGGTTGGGGACCTAAGATCCTACACGCCTCACAGTGTGGTCAAAAGAAAAAAAAAAAAAAGAATTGAGAGGACTAAAGAGATAATTTAAAAGTCCAAACCCACTGCAAGGCTTCACAGGCTTGGCCCCTACCTGTGTCCATCTCATCCACGTTGCTGAGGAAGTCCTCTGGAGTCGTGGGGACGCTGTAGCACCCCAGCCCCAGGCCACTGTCGGTGCTCTGCTCCCTCGAATGGTACGGCCCCCTGCAGAGCAAAAGATGGCAAGACGCTTTAAAATTGAAATATAATCATGAAGGCCCCCAACTAATGTAGATACGGCCCCCTGCAGAGCAAAAGATGGCAAGACGCTTTAAAATTGAAATATAATCATGAAGGCCCCCAACTAATGTAGATCTGCCTGATGTTCCAGATAACAAAGGGAGGTGGACTTTGAACCTCATTTCAATTTTGAAACATATATCCCTGTGTCGAAATTAATCAACTGTAAGCAAAGAAAAAACCAACTGGCCAGTCGTAATAAACTGACACTGATTCCCTTTTCATCTGAAAATAATAAAATAACAATACATTAAGAGAATGATACCATTTATGTAAATTTAAAATAAAAAACTAAAAAAGATGTTGAATATTGCTTCTGGATACAGACATTGACAGGCAATGTGTGTGTGTTTGTCTGTGTGTCTGTGTGTTTGCACACATGCACAGTGTGTCCAACCCTTTGTGGCCCCATGGACTGTAGCCCGCCAGGCTTCTCTGTCCATGGAACTGTAAGAATACTAGACTGGGTTGCCATTTCCTCCTTCGGGGGATCAAACCCATGTCTTTTGTGTCTCCTACACTGGCAGGTAATCCCTTACCAGAAATGCCAATTGGGAAGCCTTTGACAGGCAATGAGAAGTATAAAAGTAGGTGTGATGGATATACATCAATTTCCAAATGGTGGCTACCACTAGGCAGGGAAGAAGAAAAAGAAATGTATTTCAGGGATGGTGGGGAATAATTTAAATATTAGTTGTAATATTTACTTAAAAAAATAAGATCACTGTAAATATGGAAAACCTGGGTGTTGGGTATGTGGGTAAATCTCAAGCTATTCTTGACATTTTTTCTGGACATTTGAATGATTTTTGTATCAGTCATTTAAAAACTCCTTTCCTTCAGTATTTTGATTACTATTTGGTTTCATTCTTCTCTTTATTTTTAGTAACTTTCGTAACTGTATTTATTTGTTGCCTGAAGCCTCCGCAAGGGCAGAAAAGACACAGGAAATAGAAAACTGCCCTTTATTTGGGTTTAAAAGGCTACAATTAAGGTTGACTACTTCTACTCATCAAGATATTTCTGGTTCAATTACCTTTTCCTTCTGCTCAAGTATTTCATATTTTAAAACAACACTTGGTTTTGTTTCATTCTTTAATTGTGAAATAATTTTAGACTCACATAGAAGATGTAAAAAGAGTACAGGGTTCCTGTGCATGCTGTGTGCATTTTCCCCAAGGACACAGCACAAAACCACAATAGAAGGATCAATATCAGGAACTGACAAAGTATAACACTATTAACTGGCTTCCCTGGTGGCTCAGTGGTAAAGAATCTGCCGACCAAAGCAGGAGACCTGGGTTTGATCCCTAGGTCGGGAAGATCACCCAAAGAAGGAAATGGCAACCCACTCCAGTATTCTTGCCTGGGAAATCCCATAGGCAGAAGGGCCTGGTGGGCTACAGTCCATGAGGTCGCAACAGAGTCCATAACTTTGTGCCTAAACAATAACCATAATAATACTATTAACTAACACCTTATTCATATTTCACCACAAACAACACCTCTTATTTGTTTTGCTCCTATTTGCCACGTAACATGTTTTTAGTTTTGTTTTTTTTTCTCCTTGATTTTATTTTATTTTTTTTTAATTTTTATTTTTACTTTATTTTACTTTACAATACTGTATTGGTTTTGCCATACATTGACATGAATCCACCACGGGTGTACATGCGTTCCCAAACATGAACCCCCCTCCAGCCTCCCTCCCCATAACATCTCTCTGGGTCATCCCCATGCACCAGCCCCAAGCATGCTGTATCCTGCGTTGGACATAGACTGGTGATTTGATTCTTACATGATAGTATAAACGTAACATGTTTTTATCTCCATTGGCTATATCAAACCACAAGATTCCTCTAAATAATTACTACAAACACCATGCTATTGAAATCATAAATTTATCCCTATTTTTGAATTATTGACTAGGCGTTTACTCCATGCCATAGCATCAATTTTTGAATTTGAGATTTTTTTAAAAAAATGGTGACTTTTTGTCTGCTTTTATTTTTTCTGCCATGTCCCTCCACATCCTCCCTCTATCCTCATCCCAACCTCCAAGCTCCCCAACTTTTCCCAATATCAACAAAGATCCATTATACTCTAAACCTCATAATAAAGAAAGCAAAAATAAGTGGCCTTAAAATGTTGACTTACCCATTGAGGAAAGGATCCGAGCTATTATTAGTGATGGATCTCATGTCTGGGGTCATGGCAGGAGGGTTGACAGCAGCCTGAACCGTGGCTAGAGTCTCGGCCTCCATGGGGAGCTGTCTACAGAGGGCGGCTTCCTGCAGAGAGATGACAGTCAGGGGGAGAGGCAACGGTGATTCACTCATTACAAGGATTGGAGCAAAGGATGCTTCACATAAAAACTTTTCACCAAACACAAAAGCACTTTATATTTATTCCTCATAAGTCAAAATCATCAGGAAATCATTAGTGTTCTTTCTCTGAAGATGTCTTACAGGCATAAGTCACTTTCTCACAGACACCAAGTTAATGAGAAGCTCATGTAATATTTGCCCTCAAAGCACTGACGGAGCAACTGTCCAACCCACCCAAACTGCTTAAACACCCAAATCATATAAAGACCTCTCAAGACACTTTCTCAAGGACAAGGCTATTTTTACCCCAAGTGATCAGACCAAATCTAAGTCAATCAAGCAACTGGACTCTTCTGGACCAGCAAGTATATTCTGGTCTTTGCCACTTACAGCCCAGTAGAGCTGTGGAATTACACAGTTCAGGCTCTGTGTTAAATCACAACTGGCAGTTTTAGATGATAACCAGGAGAGCAAAGCAACCGGTTTAAAAGTTTGTTAGTCAATCGGTTTTTCTATTCTGTCGACTAAACTGGATGAAGTTCGGAGAAGCATGCAGATCCAATCCAGAGCTCACTTGATGATTAACTGTTTGATAGCATATGGATTTCATTAGCAAAAATTAAAATGCCAGCATTTTTTTAAAGCTAACATGATTTTGCCAAGGAGAGTCAATCCAAAGTTTACAAATTTGACTGCAATTACTTTCTCTAGATATAACCTCCAGGGAGTCTCTCCTATTTTGACGAACATGACCAGACATCAGATTCCTTTCAAATTTGCTGCTGTTTCCAGAGAATAAAACTTGTGTATATTTTTCCATGTGTCCAAAACCAGAGTTAAGCCCTTCCATGTTTATGCCTATCACTTTCCCCCTACCCAAGCTGAATCACTGGTCTTGCCATCCATCAAACCCCAAAACCAAGGCTACAACAGCAAACAGAATATTCAGGCCATCTAAGTTACAGGGTCTGCCTTAGATCTCTTCCAGCCCTAAGAAGTGATGATTTTAGTCAGCAACAGAGTAACTGCTGTCTAGACAAGTCTAGTGAAGTCATCGGCTATAAAAACTTTCGGTTACTAGTGTTCATCACACTGTTCCTAGGAGTTATGGTAGCATGACTATCACAAACCATGAAGATCTGATAGATAAGAAACTGCATTTTTAATTTATACTGAAATAAATACCCTGTCTAGAAAGGGCTCCTGGTTCACTTCTGTTCATGTAGATTTCAAATAATTCAATATTTAACTAACCTAAATTTTACTCAGTAATCTATGAAAAGCAAACTGCCCCCCTAAAAAAGGAGATTTTAGTCCATAATTCCAATCTTAGAAGTACCTTCTGAATACATGTAGAAAAACTGAATTATTTGCTATAGTTGTCTTTATGTGGTAAGCAGTGTTCATTAGAAACCTTATCTTCTAACCAAAGCTTACCTGGAGGCTTCACACATAAGAATAACAGGGATTGGACCTGGTGTGAGGAACACAGAGCCCACCAACCCCTCAAACACACTCATATACACACACCACAGTCTGAAAACAGCTAGTCAATGATGTAATTTTTAGTCCTTTATAGTCCTTTATAGACAGCAAATGCAAAGATCCTTCAGGAAATAACCTTCATTATCCAAAAAAGAAAATCAACTTTAACTAGAATATTCCCATTCTCCAACCATTCTGAATAAATGTGGAGTTTACCTCTAAATGGCTATACTTTAAAACATACAATTTGAAGAGATTGCTGCATTTCTTTACATGTGATGCAATTTCATCACTATATTTCTTAAGAATACTAGATAAATTTGCAATTTCCAGATGGTCTGAATTTAAACCTAATAATCATTTCTGGAACTTCATTGAATAAAAAAATATATATACAATATATATGAATTATTATTATGGACTTCCTTGGTGGCTCAGATGGTAAAGCATCTGGCTACAATGTAGGAGACCTGGGTTCAATCCCTGGGTCAGGAAGATCCCCTGGAGAAGGAAACGGCACCCCACTCCAGTATTCTTGCCTGGAAAATTCCATGGACGAAAGAGCCTGGTAGGCTACAGTCCATGGGGTCACAAAGAGTCAGACACGACTGAGCGACATTCTTTCATAATAATATGAATTATTATTATAGAAATATAAAAAATAATACAGTTTTACTATTTTAAGCTTCCCTGTTCATTTAAGTTACTCCTGGGATAGTTCTAATAGAGTATTTATTTTAAAAGAATGCTTGTGAGTGGCTAAATATATAAATGAAATTCAAAAGGACTATTTATAATAAGCATCACTACGAACAAAGCTAATGGAGGTGATGGAATTCCAATGGAGCTGTTTCAATTCCTGAAAGATGATGCTGTGAAAGTGCTGCACTCAATATGCCAGCAAATTTGGAAAACTCAGCAGTGGCCACAGGACTGGAAAAAGTCAGTTTTCATTCCAATCCCAAAGAAAGGCAATGCCAAAGAATGCTTAAACTACCCCACAACTGCACTCATCTCACAAGCTAGTAAAGTAATGCTCAAAATTCTCCAAGCCAGGCTTCAGCAATACATGAACCATGAACTTCCTGATGTTCAAGCTGGTTTTAGAAAAGGCAGAGGAACCAGAGATCAAATTGCCAACATCCGCTGGATCCTGGAAAAAGCAAGAGAGTTCCAGAAAAACATCTATTTCTGCTTTATTGACTATACCAAAGCCTTTCACTGTGTGGATCACAATAAACTGTGGAAAATTCTGAAACAGATGGGAATACCAGACCACCTGACTTGCCTCTTGAGAAACCAATATGCAGGTCAGGAAGCAACAGTTAGAACTGGACATGGAACAACAGACTGGTTCCAAATAGGAAGAGGAGTATGTCAAGACTGCATATTGTCACCCTGCTTACTTAACTTATATGCAGAGTACATCATGAGAAGCGCTGGGCTGGAAGAAGCACAAGCTGGAATCAAGACTGCCGAGAGAAATATCAATAACCTCAGATATGCAGATGACACCACCCTTATGGCAGAAAGTGAAGAGGAACTCAAAAGCCTCTTGATGAAAGTGAAAGAGGAGAGTGAAAAAGTTGGCTTAAAGCTCAACATTCAGAAAATGAAGATCGTGGCATCTTGTCCCATCACTTCATGGGAAATAGATGGGGAAACAGTGGAAACAGTGTCAGACTTTATTTTGGGAGGCTACAAAATCACTGAAAATGGTGATTGCAGCCATGAAATTAAAAGACACTTACTCCTTGGAAGGAATGTTATGACCAACCTAGACAGCATATTAAAAAGCAGAGACATTACTTTGCCAACAAAGGTCCATCTAGTCAAGGCTATGGTTTTTCCTGTGGTCATGTATGGATGTGAGAGTTGGACTGTGAAGAAAGCTGAGCACCAAAGAATTGATGCTTTTGAACTGTGGTGTTGGAGAAGACTCTTGAGAGTCCCTTGGACTGCAAGGAGATCCAACCAGTCCATCCTAAAGGAGATCAGTCCTGGGTGTTCATTGGAAGGACTGATGCTGAAGCTGAAACTCCAATATTTTGGCCACCTCATGCGAAGAGTTGACTCATTGGAAAAGACTTTGATGCTGGGAGGGATTGGGGGCAGGAGGAGAAGGGGATGACCAAGGATGAGATGGCTGGATGGCATCACCGACCTGATGGACAAGAGTTTGGGTAAACTCCGGGAGCTGGTGATGGACAGGGAGGCCTGGCATGCTGCGATTCAGGGGTCGCAAAGAGTCGGACACAACTGAGTGACTGAACTGAACTGATTTATAATACCCAAAGCTGGATGAATTTTTACTATGTTGGTGGAAACGTTTAATGGTGCCATTTCACTTCTCCTCCCTCTATTTTAAATGAAAGATACCTGAAGTTCCATTCCTCCACATCCATATTTTCCAAATGATTCAATACTTTGACGATTTGACCCCCATTATCATAAGAGGCAATGCTTTGTTCTGCCTGTAGGGGGCTCACGATATCATTTTTCAGCTTCAAATAACTAACAAATAAGAGACTACAGATAATGTGTTGAATATACCTGAAAACAAGCTCCGAAATATAAATTAGGCCAGTCTGAGACAGAAAGGTTTTCGGGGTGGGAAGATGATGCAACACTTTCTTCGAGATTACTATGAAGTGTAGTGAAGTCACTCAGTCGTGTACGACTCTTTGCAACCCCATGGACTATAGCCTACCAAGATCTTCTGTCCATGGGATTTTCCAGGCAATAGTACTGGAGTGGACTGCCATTTCCTTCAGAGAATCTTCCTGACTCAGGAATCGAGCCCGGGTCTCCTGCATTGTAGACAGATGCTTTACTGTCTGAGCCACCAGGGAAGTCCATTATTAAGATTATTATGAGACCATTCTTAAGTCACAGCAGCCACTGTGAAGGCGATATTGGCCCCTGGCTCTAAAGCCACATGCTCCCTATCCACAGTGGTCCACCAAGCCTGCCTGACATCACTCATGTCTCCTCCTTTGTCTGGGACATGACCCCCCTCACTCCCTCATTCCCTTCCCACTGCTCCTCCCACTTTTGGCCTCTGTTCCAACTGTTTCTTCTGCTTGGAACACACTGCTCAGATCTTCCCAAAGTTCATTCCCTCACTGATGTCTATCTCAACAGATGCAATCTCTTCAGAGATTACATTATTAAATGTTCTTCATGGCAACTGACATATTTACTGTCTGTCCTTC
This sequence comes from Capra hircus, assembly GCF_001704415.2. Lineage (NCBI taxonomy): Eukaryota > Metazoa > Chordata > Mammalia > Artiodactyla > Bovidae > Capra > Capra hircus. The sequence goes on along the minus strand of NC_030808.1, from coordinate 118,193,234 downwards.
TCTTTAGAGTGTAAGCTCCAGAGGAAAGAGATCTTATTTATCATGTTCACTTCTGTGTCCCCAGTGTGTATAACAACCCAGACATATACTAGGTACTTGATAAATATTCACTCAGTGAAGAAATGAAAATACTGCTGGAATTCAAACGGAAATATTTTCAATTATAATTAATAATAAAAGAAAAAATTAACTAAGAACAGTCAATTCTCACCCCCAACCACAAATATGAATAAAACAATAGTCTATTTTATACATCCCAACTAGCCAGGCTCATATGCCGTCCTAATGAAATGATCCTATTGTGTTTTTCCTGCTCCTAACACAGAAGGTGAGCAGAAGGGCAGAGTCGTCAGGAACAGCATCTGGGGCCAGATGCTTGGGTCCGAACCCTGGCCATGCCATCTCCCAGCCAGTTATTTAATATTTTTGTTTCTGATATGTAAACTGGGGATAATAATAGAATCCGCCCAATAGGAAAGCTGTGGTGATAAATGAGGTAATTCACTGTGCATAGAGCAGTGCTGGCATACAAGATCATTTAATAAGTGTTAACTAAATATTATTCTCACTGGCACCTCATGTTCTGTATTCCAATCCCAACAAAACTAAAGTAAAAATAAATCATCTTAAAAGTCACACTACAACATGGAACTAATCCACTTTGAGTGGTTTGACACTTTTTCCTGATCAGCTTTCACCTTGGAAGATTAAACCAAGTGTGAAATTCATCATGAGTCAGCAAGGTTAAAAATATAGTTTAAAAAAAAAAAAAAACAAAACAAGGACAGGTTTGTAAACCTTTTTATATAACATAAAATTAAATTTTAATGGAATTGGACAAAAATGAGAAGCTTCATTTCATTCAATTATATTTTATATAAGATATATAATTATATATTTAATAATATATTACATATTTAGAATTTTTAAAGGTCTAGTCTCTTTTTGAATGAAAGTAAGTTTCCTATTTCTGTTCATAAATTGAAGAAGAGCAGTACAAAATCTAAGGCTTGGAAATAAAAGAACTAACCTCACTGACATGTCCTCATCCTGACATGTCTTCATCCAAACAAGGGAGGATTTTTACTTAAAAAAAAAAAAAAAACTAAACTAAATTTAGGTATAAATTAAGCCCTAGATCCAGTGTGATTTTAGCTGCCACATGACATCCGCTTCCCTCACATGGGCAGAAATGAAAGGCGAACACCTGACTTTAGTTTGACCAAGATGTGGAGTTGAGACTGATGGAACAGCTGAGGCAAAGGCTGAAGATGGGGCACTGGACTGAGTGAACTGACTTGCATACGGGGCAGCTGAACAAGGCTGGTCTAGGATGTGACTCAGACCTCCAACTCAGAGCTGGCGGTGCAGCTGCCCTAACCCTGTGCTCCCTCCCCACCTCCCCCCAGTCCATGCAGGATAACAGAAGCTAAGCTGGAAGCACATCCGAGCCTTTGGTTTGTCTCTCACCTCCTACCTCCACTCCAGGTCAGCAAGTCTATTCACAGATCCCCTCCCAGTGTCCCTTCCACTGCCACCCACCTGTCCTCCCAAACAAGTCTACAGTTTCCTGGACTTGTCAGTACTTTGGGTCTCTCTTCATCAGGCCATTTCTCCTCCACCTTTAGAGGTTCTGTTCCACTGCCTTTCTCCCAGAATGCCTTTCCTGATGACCACAGCAAGTTACCACCTGCCCCTTTCCCAGCCCTGAAGTCCAAAATAACATGTCCATCTGGGGTCTGAAACTTCACGTCTCACAAGTACATTCCTCACCTGGCCCTAGAGCAGCTCTTCCTGCTAACTTCAAGTTTTTTCTTAATGCCATCACCACCTCTCCTACTTCCAAATCTCAGCCAACTGTCTCCCAAAGACCCCATAAAGACTAATTCATTTGTACCTGTATTTATTAAAAAAAAAAAAAAAAATACTATGGAGAGGACTTCCCTGGTATCTCAGTGGTAAAGAATCCGCCTGCCAATGCAGGAGACATGGGTTCAATCCCTGGTCCAGGAAGATCCCACATGCCTCCAAGCAACTAAGCCCAAGCAGCACAACTACCAAGCCTGTGCTTTGGAGCCCAGGAGCTGTAATTACTGAGCCCACATGCCACAAATACTAAAGCCTGCATGCCCTAGAGCCCATCTGAAACAAAAGAAGCTACAGCAACAAGAAGCCTTCACACCACAACTAGAAAATAGCTCCCACTCGTCGCAACTAGAGAAAAGCCTGAGCAGCGAGGAAGACCCAGTGCAGCCAAATATAATAAATAAAAATTATTTTTAAAAAATACTATTGAGACCAGCAGAGGCCAGGCACCTCAGCAGCAGGCACACAGCAATGAAAAATACAGATAGTACCCTGCTTGGTGAGGATTCTAGAGGGGAAACAGGCTACAACAAAAAATAATGGAGAAGGGCCATGCCTAGTAGGGTCTCTCTCCCTGACATCTATATGCTCCAAACCTTCTTTCCAACTCAAGTAGTTAGCACTGCTTCTATTTCTACTGCATTCACGGATCTACCAACCTCCACATGCAAGACTGCATCCAAGTCTCTGTTCTACACTGTCACGATTTTTACAAAGAGTGACCAAAGGAGAAAATTCAACGTGGGAAGAGGTCAGGGGTATTATGTCTATGAAGAAGCAAGTGAAAGTGAAGTTGCTCAGTCGTGTCCGACTCTTTGTAACCCCACAGACTGTATAGCCCACCAGGCTCCTCTCTGTCCATGGAATTTCCCAGGCAAGAATACTGGAGTGGGTTCCTCCTCCAGGGGACCTTTCTGAGCCAGGGATCAAACCTGCATGTCCCGCACTGCAGGCAGATTCTTCACCATCTGAGCCACCAAGAAAGTCCCATGAAGAAGCAAGGGGACTGTTTAAAAGAGATGCTGAGTGGCAACTGTGGCTCTCAAACTATTAATGGACTGTCACATGGAAGAAGGAAGATTCCCTCTATCCCAGATTGGAGGCACATCTGATGTAGTCCATTCATTGGTAGGACTGGCTGCTTCTCAATTCTCTGGGCTACTGGCCACTGGAATTTTCAAACACTTGTTGAGGCGTAAATGCTACTGGACATGACCTGGGCTTGGCATAGGGGAAAAAAAAAAAAAAAAAGTGTTCTTGGAATCAAAATGATGAAAGCTTAAATTCTAGCTCAGCTACTCCTTAGAGTAGCTACACTTTTTTTTCAGTTTGTTAATCTGGAAAAAAAATGACTTTTAAGATTTATCCTGCTGGCTGGTTATAAAGATTAAAAAGCATATTTATCAAGAACCTGGCACAGGGAGGCAGCTAATAAAATGAGCTACTGATGGTGCTAAATGTTTTAGGATACAAAGATATTAGCTAATACTTGCATATCACTTACAACTTGTGAAGCACTGTCCTAAGTGTATTAACATACTATTTCATTTCATCCTCGACAGCCCAGCTTTCTCCATTTTATAGATGAGGACACTGAGGTGCAGACAGGCTAAGCAACTTTCCCAGGATCTGGCCCCAGAGTCCGTTCTCACAGCCACTACACAGCGACAGAGAGAGGAAAGCCAAGGACTGAGGTTGGCAGACCTCAAGACCTCAAACTGTCAGCCCTTTCACCTACTAGCTGCGGGACTTGGGCGCATTATCTCATTTCTCTGAGCCTGCTTTCACAGTTAGAACATGGAAATACCAGTCGCTGCCTTCTTCAGGTTGTGTTTGTGTGCTTAGTTGTCCAGTTGTATCTCTGCAACCCCATGGACTATAGCCCGCCAGGATCCTCTGTCCATGGAGATTCTCCAGGCAAGAATACTGCAGTGGGTTGTCATGCCCTCCTCCAGGGGATCTTCCCAACCCAGGTCTCCCGCATTGCGGGCAGATTTTTTAAGGTCTGAGCCACCAGAGGAGTCCAAGAATACTGGAGTGGATAGCCTATCCCTTATCCGAAGTATTTTCTGAACCCAGGAATTGAACCTGGGTCTCCTGCATTGCAGGCAGATTCTTTACCAGCTGAGCTACCAGGGAAGCCCCTCCTTCAGGCAGTTTAGAGGATTTAACAAAGGGTTCTGTTTCACTTCCTGAACACACTTTCTCTCTCTGAATTGGAAAAGAGATCGAACTGGCCTCTCTGATCCGTTTCAATGTATATGGGTGGAGCTAGTGTCCCGGGAATTCACAAGCACAGCCAGCAGAGTTACAAGTTAAGATGTTAAAGGCCTGTTTTCAGAAAGATCTGGAAAGCTGCCCCTGGTAACCCCACCCCTACCCTCCTCCACCACAACTTTTTTTTTTCCTCTACATCCAAGCTGGGGGTAGAGAAGGCAATGGCACCCTACTCGAGTACTCTTGCCTGGAAAATCCCATGGACGGGGGAGCCTGGTAGGTTGCAGTCCATGGGGTCGCTAAGAGTCAGACATGACTGAGCGACTTCACTTTCACTTTTCACTTTCATGCATTGGAGAAGGAAATGGCAACTCACTCCAGGGTTCTTGCCTGGAAAATCCCAAGGCCGGGGGAGCCTGGTGGGCTGCCGTCTATGGGGTCGCACAGAGTCGGACACAATTGAAGAGACTTAGCAGCAGCAGCAGCAAGCTGGGGGTGTAAAGACTGGTACAAAATAAAGGCCTGAGAATCTCCTTCAGAGTTTGTGGTCTTCCATCTAGCTTCCTGAAGCGAATAATTATATATATGTGGGTTTAAAAGTGCCCTCTCCGAGGGGCTGGGGATTGGGATGGTGTTTAAAATAGCTGGAGGGGTTAGTGGGTGAAAGACAAATGCTGATTCATAAGAGGAAGATGTCCCTGGAAGAGAACTTCAATCCTCCTCTCCCTCCAACTCCCCACTGGCCTGCCGCCTGCCCGTGGAATAAATCAACAGAGGAGGTGAGAGGGTAAACAGCAGTTGAAAGCGCCCTGTAGCCCTGTCCGTCCTGGGTGAAGGGAGTGTCTCTCGCCAGCCAGCCAGCTCTGGCCCTCGCTGGAATGTACTTCAAAGACAAAGGAAGACAATAACTTCTTCTGAGGGTGATCTGTTTGATTTAAGTGTGTGTGGCCAGGGATACTACAAAAATGGAAGATTGGATTGTTTTAATTATAAGGGGTGGAGTGAGTAGAAACAAAAAAAGAAAAGAAAGACAATATTTTGAAATCCTAACATTAAAAAAATTATTCTGGTGCAGAGAAGTTGCTCTCGCTGCCAAAACCCTGAGGGACTTCAGGGGCAGAATGCCAAATTATTGACCTTCATTATAGGGGGGAAAAAAACCCATGCCCATGTAAATTTCTTTTTAACTCTGTGCCAAGGGATTCTAGAACTTCATTGTCACATTTCCTGGAGCCTCTCTTTGGAAATACCTCATCACACAGGCTCAGCTGCCAGACCCAGGCTGTCACTAGGAAAGAATATTCAAAATTCTGACACTTTGGGAAAGACATTTGTTGAGTCCCTAATTATTAACCACGGCCTTCTTGATGCTCTTTAATTCAAGATGTATATAACAGTTTTGTGTTGTTCCATAATCTCTGTTATCCTTTAGAATCACATTAAGGGAAACATTATAATTTAGATATTCTCCTTTTCACTTAAAAAAAAATAGCTGAATGGATTTCAAGATGGAGTATTTCTTTACACCTCAGAGATAAGATCAGAAACATGAAGCTGCTTTTCCTTTGTTCAAACTTGGTGAACCTCCATTTTAAAAAATGTGTTTGTACTACTCAGCCTTAAAAAAATAAAATTTTGCCATCTGCAGCAACCCGGGTGGACTCGGAGGGCACTATGCCAAGTGAAATAAATTCAGACAGAGAAAGACAATGTGCAATAGCACTTATATGTGGAATTAAAAATTACAAGAAACTAGCAAATATAACAGATATAGAGAACAAACCAGTGGTTACCAGTGCGGGAGTTGGGGATAATACATGGGTGGGAGAGAGGGAGATACACACTATTGGGTATAAGATAAGCTAAAAGGATGTACTGTACAACATGGACAATATGGCCAATGCCATGTAACGAAATGAAAAGGAAAGTTTAAAAATTATCTAAAAAATCTCAAGAACCTATAATGGAAAATAATCTGAAAAAAGAATATATGCGTGCTCAGTCGCTTCAGTTTTGTCCGACTCTTTGAGACCCCATCAACTGTAGCCTTCCAGACTCCTCTGTCCATGGGATTCCCCAGGCAAGAATACTGAAGTGGGTTGTTATGCCCTCCTCCAGGGGAACTTCCCCACCCAGGGGTCGAAATGCTTTCTCATGCCAATTCAAATTGGTTGACCAATTTAACTAATGATTAAGAAAGCTCAGTATTTTCCATTTTTGGCTTTTTCCATCACTCTCAAATTCTGATAAAGCTTTCCCAGGATTTCAGCCATACAGCATGTATGGCCCTAGGCAAACATTCCCTATATCACAGAGATGATATACATACACACACACATATATGTTACTGAAACACTTTGCTGTACACCTAAAACAAACACAACACTGTAAATCAACTATATTTCAATAAAGTTTTTAATTGTATAAAAATAAACATTTAAAAATAAATAAAAATTTTAAATGTGTTTGATTTTATAACATCTTTCAACAGTGTCCTTTTTAAAGGAATTGGTAATTTTTTTAGAAAACGAATTATTTCCAGGACCTGTAGGCAAATAGAACACTGACAGCAGTTAGAATGGAAACTCTATGAAGGTAAAGAACAAGCCTATTAGTTCACTGCTGTGCATTCAGGGCCTAGAACATGTTGGAACAAATGAGTGAATGAATGAATGTACACAGCCAGGCTACTCTAGTGGGATCCATGGGTGGACAACATGACCACTGATGTTCCTGGTCAACCCCGAAACCTAATTCCCTGAAATGCTTTTCTAAAAGGAATCATAGCCCCATGTGCTGAAGGCATGACTCCATGAAGCTGCCACTATTTATGCTATGATATGACACTTTTTAACCTCTCTAAATAGTTGTTCTTCACATGACAAACAACAGACCTCGGAGCCTTCCCTGGACCAGCCTTGCTCACAGCCGGGTGTGTCTCTCCCCAGGGCCCTCAGTCAGGAATGGCTGAAAGAGGCCGGCCAGCTGGCCCGCCAGACCCAATAGTGGCTGTCAAGCCCCACAGAAATCTGTGAGACCTGCCAAAGAATTCCGAGGCCTCCCGCCCAAGCCCTCTCCCCTGGTACCCGCTGTCCTGGCAATCAGAGGCCAAGCTGAGTCAGCATTTTTGTCTGACAAGCTGCTTTCTCCTGTCCACTGAGCCCCAATTAAGTGAAGGATGGGGGTGAAAGCAGTGCTGAGTCTGCCTGAGAATAACAATGGTTTCTCAACAACACAGAGGGAGCTAAGGCTTCTCTACTTAAGATTCTTCCAGGCCCTGGGGGCTGACAGGAAGTCCTCCAGTCAGAAATCGTCTTTGAGCCAGAAAGACCCCAAGCTTCATATTTGAATGAATAAAACAATGGAATACTCTACTCAGATAAAGCCAAGAGTCTGTTTTCATCTTAAGGAATTGTTCTTTCAGAGGGACAAATAGGGACTGAGAAGCTTGTTTCTCAATTTCTGACCAGTTACTCAAATTTTCCATTTCACTGGGTAAAGCTGTAAACATGCCCTTTATGATACTGAGCAAATATTGTGTTGGTTTTTAAGCTGTAACAGCAGAATAGTCTATAGTCTTGTGGGCATGTGTGGTTCATGGTTTTTTAAAATTTATGTCCAGCCTTGCTGTAGAAAGGATTCCAGGCAACCTAAAATAGATAGGTCCAAACTCAAAGCACCACTTCCATGGCTGATACAGAATAAATAGATTACTTCTCAAAATACATTAAGAAAAGAGGTAACACACAGTAGTATAATATACTACCAGTTTTGTTTTAAACTAAATATATATATATTTTAAAAAGATACATACAAAGACTGGAAAGAAATCACCAACATCTTCACAGCTCTCTTGAGGTAAAAGAATAGATGACGATTATGTTCCTTTTTGGTTTTGATTATTTTAAATATTTTCTACCTGTCTTTTCTGTGCAATAATTTTACTTCATTACTATTTTTATTTACATATAGTCATGGTCACACTACATGACGGCGAACTTCCAGATGTTCAAGCTGGTTTTAGAAAAGGCAGAGGAACCAGAGATCAAATTGCCAACATCCGCTGGATCCTGGAAAAAGCAAGAGAGTTCCAGAAAAACATCTATTTCTGCTTTATTGACTATGCCAAAGCCTTTCACTGTGTGGATCACAATAAACTGTGGAAAATTCTGAAACAGATGGGAATACCAGACCACCTGACTTGCCTCTTGAGAAACCTATATGCAGGTCAGGAAGCAACAGTTAGAACTGGACATGGAACAACAGACTGGTTCCCAATAGGAAAAGGAGTACGTCAAGACTGCATATTGTCACCCTGCTTATTTAACTTATATGCAGAGTACATCATGAGAAACGCTGGGCTGGAAGAAGTACAAGCTGGAATCAAGACTGCCGAGAGAAATATCAATAACCTCAGATATGCAGATGACACCACCCTTATGGCAGAAAGTGAAGAGGAACCAAAAAGCCTCTTGATGAAAATGAAAGAGGAGAGTGAAACAGTTGGCTTAAAGCTCAACATTCAGAAAATGAAGATCGTGGCATCTTGTCCCATCACTTCATGGGAAATAGATGGGGAAACAGTGGAAACAGTGTCAGACTTTATTTTTCTGGGCTCCAAAATCACTGCAGATGGTGACTGCAGCCATGAAATTAAAAGACACTTACTCCTTGGAAGAAAAGTTATGACCAACCTAGATAGCATATTGAAAAGCAGAGACATTACTTTGCCAACAAAGGTCTGTCTAGTCAAGGCTATGGTTATTCCAGTGGTCATGTATGGATGTGAGAGTTGGATTGTGAAGAAAGCCGAGTGCTGAAGAATTGATGCTTTTGAACTGTGATGTTGGAGAAGACTCCTGAGAGTCCCTTGGACTGCAAGGAGATCCAACCAGTCCATTCTAAGGGAGATCAGCCCTGGAATTTCTTTGGAAGGAATGATGCTAAAGCTGAAACTCCAGTACTTTGGCCACCTCATGAGAAGAGTTGACTCACTGGAAAAGCCTCTGATGCTGGGAGGGATTGGGGGCAGGAGGAAAAGGGGACGACAGAGGATGAGATGGCTGCATGGCATCACCGACTTGATGGACGTGAGTTTGAGTAAACTCGGGGAGTTGGTGATGGACAGGGAGGCCTGGCGTGCTGCGATTCATGGGGTCGCAAAGAGTCAGACACGACTGAGCGACTGAACTGAACTGAACTGACTGATGGTCACACTTTGTGAAATTGTACGGTTCTGAGTTTTGACAAGTACCTAATACAGCTGTGAAACAGCTACCCCAACTAAGACAGAGAACTGTGTTCTCACTCCCCAAATCCCCGAGTGCCTCTCCTTTGCAGGGAGCCCCTCCTTCACCCCTAACTCTGACACTCTTCTGCTGTCTCTGTAGCTCTGCCTTTCCCAGAATGTCATATAAATGGAATCATACATTATCAGGTCTTCTTCTTTTCCCCTTCTTACAGTTTTCCCACCTCCAGAGCATAGCACCCTCAGCAGAGTGGTTTTCCAGAAGCTGAGATCTGCCCTGGGGTTGAAGGTCAGGGAGAAAAGGTAACAAGACAGAACCACTTGGGTTTGTTTGTTTTGGCTGCATGGCATGTGGGATCCTACTTCCCTGACCAGGGACAGAACTTGTACCCCCTGCCTTGGAAGCGCAGCATCTTCACCACTGGACCACCAGGAAAATCTCTGAAGTCTGTTGAGTCTGGATTGTTTTCAATTAGCAAAATGCTTTCTCTTATGTCAGTCAGACAAAAACAACAAAAACAACTACTACTAGTTATAATTTAATGAAAAGATAGCAAGAAGCACATTGTCCAGCTAAGATTTTTTTGTTTTGTTTTTGGTCATGTGGCTTGTGGGATCTTAGTTCCCAGGCCAGGGATTGAAGCTGGGACCTCAGCAGTGAGAACTCAGAATCCTAACCACTGGACCACCAGGGAATTCCTGAGAATTGCTTTCTTTTCCAGGGTTGCTATTACTTTGATGAACCTGAAACCGCTTCACCAGCAAAAAATAAAACTCTCATTATCACGGACAATGGAGAATGTCTTTCACGAAAAGTCATTCTCCATAAGGTCTGTGAGAGACACTGAAAGCAGAGAGTTTCCTAATAAGGCCACGTTCTGCAGACCTGGCTGGGATCCCTTTGGGCCTGTTGGCACCCCTGCCCTGGGAGCACCTGCCATGTTTCGAGATAATTCATCAGTTATCAGATACAAGCAATTCAACTGTGCTGCTACAGCAGCCAATGTTAATGCATAGGAATCAATTTGAACAAAACTCTCCTACTTAAAAAGACTGCTAATCAGGGGAGATACCAAACCTCACCAGCCCTTTGATCCTAATTCTGTAGTTATCCAACAACTTGCTAGCCTGTGGGGACTGAAAAGGAAGGCAAAAAGCACATTATGCTCCTTTCCCAGAACTCTGGGCTCAGGTGATCTGGTCTCTGCTCCAATCATGAAAGTCAAAGATGGCAGCCACTGGAACCCCACAAAGTAGGGAACGGTTTGAATTCATCCTTCTGGCCACTAATTCAGATTAATCATTTTGTCTCCAGTGATAAAATGTAAGTTATCTGAAGGCAGCCATGTCTCATTTATCTTTTTATTATTTTGCACTATGCAAATGTTGAGTGAATAAACAGACAAGACAAAAAAAGGAATCAGAAAATAATTTTCCATCCTGAAATAATGGAAGTTCACTTCAGATCTGTAATCAGACTTTCCTCAAATTCATTGTGTTAATATCTTCCACATGATTTCAGTTGGCATCAAAAGGTATACGTCAGATTGTGGAACAAGGACCAAGGAATTGTTTTCTCCGCAGACTACATGTCTAGAGGAACAATGGCAAGAAAGCAGAAAGAAGAAGAAGGAAAAATAAAACAATATTTACACAGTATATAAGGAGCTTCCAGGGGACTTCACTGGCAGTACAGTGGTTAAGACTCTGTGCTTGAAATGCAGGTGACATAGGTTCAATCACCTGGTCAGGGAACTAAGATCTCACACGCCGAGAAGCCACTAAGACTGTACACCACAGTAAAAGATCCTATGTGCTGCAACAAAGACCCGAAGGAGCCAAAAATAAATAAATAATAGTTTTTTAAAAAAATACAGAGTAGTGATAATTTCCCAAGAATTAGGGAATAAATTCATTCTACTTATTAAAATGTACCAAAACCCTTTCCTACCTAGAGATGAAGGACAGGAACGGGCTTCTCTCCCAGAAATGCTCCTGTGAGAGGAAGGTCAAGGCCTGCCTGCAGGGCAAGGGCTCTGAGAGGACAGGCTAGACAGCCAGGGCCCTCATGCAAACTGCAGGGGGACCAGGCAAATTACCAGGCTGCACAAATGGTAAAGAACCTTGTCTGCCAGTGCAGGAGACATAAGGGATGTGGGTTGGATAACTGGGTCAGGAAGATCTCCTGCAGGAGGGCATGGCAACCCACTCCAGTATTCTTGCCTGGAGAATTGCATGGACAGAGGAGCCTGGCAGGCTACAGTCCATGGGATCTCACAGAGTCGGACACGACTGAAGCAACTTACCATGCAGGCGAACTACTAAGTGCCCAGAGAGCAAAGGATATTCAGGCAGTTGTTGACTATGAAGAACGGGGAGTGGGACAGAAAGAACAAATGGAACTGACAATCTTCAGAGCTCTTCGGGGCCAAAGTGCCTCTACCTTCCTACCAGATGCTAGAAGGCAGCCAAACAGGTGAGCCAGGTATCACTTTTACTTCCAGTCCATTAAGTTCAAATAGTGATGCTTAAGAGCAAAGCAACAAAAGAAAGAAGTAAAAAAAAAAAACAAAAAAAACTACACACCAAGATGATACACATAATCCACACCTGAACAATCAGACATCTTGGCAAGTGCCCCAGAAAACCGTCATCACTCTAACACCATTTATTGTACGGTCTTAAATAATATCTTTGACCCTGAGAAGCAAGCTAATTCTGGATGGAGGAAAACTTCTTCCACTGCTTAAAAAAGTCTCTATAGACCTTTCTTCCTGTTCAGTTCAGTTCAGTCGCTCAGTCGTGTCCGACTCTTTGCGACCCCATGAATCACAGCACGCCAGGCCTCCCTGTCCATCACCAACTCCCAGAGTTCACTCAGACTCACGTCCATAGGGTCAGTGATGCCATCTAGCCATCTCATCCTCTGTCGTCCACTTTTCCTCCTGCCCCCAATCCCTCCCAGCATCAAAGTCTTTTCCAATGAGTCAACTCTTCACATGAGTTTGCCAAAGTATTGGAGTTTCAACTTCAGCATCATTCCTTCCAAAGAACACCCAGGGTTGATCTCCTTTAGAATGGACTGGTTGGATCTCCTTGCAGTCCAAGGGACTCTCAAGAGTCTTCTCCAACACCACAATTCAAAAGCATCAATTCTTCGGTGCTCAGCTTTCTTCACAGTCCAACTCTCACATCCATACATGACCACTGGAAAAACCATAGCCTTGACTAGACGGACCCTTGTTGCAAAGTAATGTCTCTGCTTTTCAATATGCTATCTAGGTTGGTCATAACTTTTCTTCCAAGGAGTAAACGTCTTTTAATTTCATGGCTGCAGTCATCATCTGCAGTGATTTTGGAGCCCCCCAAAAATAAAGTCTGACACTGTTTCCACTCTTTCCCCATCTATTTCCCATGAAGTGATAGGACCAGATGCCATGATCTTCGTTTTCTGAATGTTGAGCTTTAAGCCAACTTTTTCACTCTCCTCTTTCACTTTCATCAAGAGGCTTTTTAGTTCCTCTTCACTTTCTGCCATAAGGCTGGTGTCATCTCCATAATAAAGATGAGAAGACATCAGAACCACCCGTTCCATCTCCTCCTCTATATGTGTGTGCTTGCACGTTCAAAGCTAACTATGTGAACCTCTGTGAGCAAATCTGGACGGTATTTCTCCCCATGGTCCTGTACAGGCGAAATGACACTGTGATGAAGCAAAATACTCTGAGTTCCACAGCCTCTAGGGATCAGCATTTAAGGAACTTGGTTGGTATTTCTGTAATACGAACCATCGATACTAACATTCTGGTTCAAAGGCACCTAAGGTTGGCATAAGGGAAACAATCTGGGGCACTTTCCTCCACCCCTTTTCAGAAATGCTTTCTGTGGGAAAGGAGGAGGTGGGGTAAGAGAAAGAGAAACAGAGCAAGACAGAAACTGAGAAGCAAGTCATTCTTTGCAGGATAGTCATAGCTTTGTGGGGGGAAAAACCATTAAAATCTATAAATGCTACTCTACTGCTATTTAATTTACTCTATATTATAAAAAATAGATATATTATTCCAAGTAGAATCATTATCCAAAGACAGAAAACCATAATACAATCATTTCCTGCTAAGAAACATGATAGCGTATATCTAAAAACAGTATAAACAACTGTTACCCTGAAATAACTACAAAAATTCAGACATAAATCCTCAGGGTAAAAAAGCATAATAATGGTCATATTACAAAGTTGTATTCCTCAAATTTAGAGGATAGTTCAACAGAACAACAAAGCACAATTTATATTCACTTCCCGCATTTTCAAAGACTGTCTAAGGAATTCTTTTAATTCATCATGGTTTTTAAACTTCACACAGTGTAATTGTTAGTCACTCAGTCATGTTTGACTCTTTGCAACCCCATGGACTGTAGCCTAGGAGGCTTCTCTGTCCATAGAATTCTCCAGGCAAGAAGACTGGAGTGGGTAGCCATTCCCTTCTCCAAGGGATCTTTCCAACCCAGGGATTGAACCCAGGTCTCCTGCATTGCAGGCAGATTCTTTACTATCAGAGCCACAAGGGAAGCCACCTCACACAGTATAAGGTATCACACAGTACAGATACTTTGTATTTTAGAATTTATTTGATGAGAAATTCATTATTTACCTATGGCAGTAAGTGTATATTTTTGAAAGTATCAAATATAATAGTACCAAAGGGAAAAAATAGTGTTTAATATCCCCAGCCCCCGGCAATAAAGCTTTCTGGAACAGTCAAAACTACTCATTTCCTTAAACATGGAAAGGAAGCTACCCATGTACCCTGCTTCATGTGAGTCATAAGGCAAAGTCTGAAGAATTAGAACAATAAACTGAAGCCTTCCTCCCCAAAATGCAGCCAGCAAAACTGATGAGGCCAGAAAACCTGTGCTACATTAGTTGAGCAGCACAGAAGAGAATTCTGCTCTTGCACAGACCAAGCCATTTCAGCAGGGAAAAGGCTATGGCCTCCTTCAGGGACTTTCATTTATTTTTTGAAGGGAAGCACTGAGCCTGACTCACTGAGGACACACCCTCTTTGGACGGACTGACTGCATGAATACACGAACGAGTGGAGGATGCCACAGAGGTGGCTATTTAGAGCCCAGGCAGCTTTGCAGACCCCTCTATCAGAGTCCACAGGCAAAGCATTTTGCTTTCTCAAGCCCCCTCAATTTTCTCTTTTCTTCATGCTTCATGGCAGATCAAAGACAGCTACAGATTCACTGTCATTTCCTCCATGGAACACTCTCTGTTATCTGCTCTAATTTGGGGTGGGAAGGGGAGCGGGCATTAGAGGAGGAAGGCGCACACTGTGACTGCTTTGATCAAGAGAATATGGAAGACGTAATTCGGTGGCAGTTTCTAGAGCCAGGCCCTAATACACTGGCAGCTTTCAATTCCTATCTCTTAGAACATTCTCTCAGGGAGACCCAAGCTGCTATTGCAAATAGAATAGTTCCACTGCTCTAAGATTGCCAAGCTAGAGATGCCGTGGGCAAATACTTCAAGTTTTAGTCCCAACTAAGCCCAGACTTTCAGCAACCTCACCATGAGGCCACACACTTAAGTAAACCCACCTTGGACCCTCCAAGTCAACCCATCCACCAGCTGAATACCACTAAATGGCTTACTCTTTGGAAGGAAAGTTATGACCAACCTAGACAGCATATTCAAAAGCAGAGATATTACTTTGCCAACAAAGGTCTGTCTAGTCAAGGCTATGGTTTTTCCAGTAGTCATGTATGGATGTGAAGAAAGCTGAGCACCGAAGAACTGATGCTTTTGAACTGTGGTGTTG
Organism: Capra hircus; assembly: GCF_001704415.2. NCBI lineage: Eukaryota > Metazoa > Chordata > Mammalia > Artiodactyla > Bovidae > Capra > Capra hircus. Next base: position 118,178,081 of record NC_030808.1, on the reverse strand, counting down.
GAGAAGACTCTTGAGAGTCCCTTGGACTGCAAGGAGGTCCAACCAGTCCATCCTAAAGGAAATCAGTCCTGGGTGTTCACTGGAAGGACTGATGCTAAAGCTGAAACTCCAATACTTTGGCCCCCTCATGCAAAGAGCTGACTCACTGGAAAAGACCCTGACGCTGGGAGGGATTGGAGGCAGGAGGAGAAGTGGACGACAGAGGATGAGATGGCTGGATGGCATCACCGACTCGATGGACATGAGTTTGAGTAAACTCCGGGAGTTGGTGATGGACAGGGAGGCCTGGCATGCTGCGATTCATGAGGTCGCAAAGAGTCGGACATGACTGAGCGACTGAACTGAACCAAACCGAACTGAAGTGACTTCAGTCTACACTATGTATAGAAGAAGAAGAGTCCAGCTGAGCCCTGCCTCAACTCCTGACCACAAAATTGTGTGATATAATAAAAAGGCTATATGGTGGGAAGGGGGAAGGATGGGAAAAAGGGATGGTTAGGGAGTTTGGGATGGACATGTATACCCTGCTATATTTAAAATAGGTAACCAACAAAGACCTACTGTATAGCACAGGGAACTAGTCTCAATGTTATGTGGCAGCCCAGATAAGGGGGAGTTTAGGCGTGAATAGATATATGTGTTATGTATGGCTGAGTCCCTTTGCTGTCCATCTGAAACTCACAACGTTGTTGATCACCTATATGCCAATATACAATAAAAACTTTTAAAAATTAAATAAATAAAATGGTTATTCTTTTAAGCCACTAAGTTTTGTGATAAAAAGTAATTGGTACATACTCTTTCTCTCCTTCTAGTGACGAGTAGTGAAAGCCAAAGGTAGCCATGCGTATTAGCATGTACATTAGCATGCGTACAGCTAGTCTGCGTGCTCACAGATTTGACTCTCAAGATAGTGCAAGTAGAAAACGGAAGTTTGGAGCAGGGTTTTGGGCCTTTAATGCTTCTGGAAGTGAAGTGAAGTTGCTCAGTTCATTCTGACTCTTTGCGACCCCACGAACTGCAGCCCACCAGGCTCCTCCATCCATGGGATTTTCCAGGCAGGAGTACTGGAGTGGGTTGCCATTTCCTTTTCCAGGGGATCTTCCCGACCCAGGGATTGAACCCAGGTCTCCTGCATTGTAGCCAGACACTTTTACCGTCTGAGCCACCAGGGAAGTCCAATGCCTCTGGAGAAAGATTTATTTTACTCTGATGGCAAGTGGCTACCTACCTAGTAGCCTTGACCACAAAGCCTCCACCAGGTACCACCGAAGGCCATACCTGCCTCATGAGCTCCTCCTGGCGCATCCTAATCCTCTCTCTCTCCATCTGGATCCTCTGAAGCCGAAGCTTCTGCTGCTGCTGCTGTTGGGTGGTCAGTGCATTGGGCATACTCATGAGCCCCGCTGATGGGTTCTGAGGGGGATGGTTCTGCTGGCTCAGGGAACTGGGTGCCATCTGCTGCTGGTGTTGGTGATTCATCACTACGGAGAGAAGAACAGGGAGATGAGTGACCAGGACCACAGCACCTTATCAAAGAGACCATCAGAATGCTGTGGACTTTAGATTCCTGAGATTCCCTCCCAAGTACTTTGCTGCTTATCATTACTGTTTAGGTAACCATTACCTTAATTCAATTCACAGAGATTCAGATACTGGCCCCTCTCCTGACCCACCTAGTCTTAGCTCTTGTGCCCTGTTAAAAGTCTGATTTCACACCTTGCCTGTGTCTAGGGTACATTTCAATCCTTAAATAGAACATAGTGGTCATAAGCAAATTCCACAAAGGTTACCACAACATGAAAGCTAATTTCACCAGGACATCTGGGTGTGTGTGCCTGTCCTCAGTCAACCTGCATGTTTATGGCAGAGCTAAGGAGGGCATGCGATCATTGATAGTGGTGGGTGTGAAACAATATTTAGAACAGGTGGGTGAATTAACAGGTAAAACACAGCACCTAGATCAGGGCTCTACACAAAAGCAGGACCCCATTCATGCTTTGTTAAAAGAGGATGCCCCAAAGACATTATTAGTGAGAAATTATGAGCGAATGATTAGAGAACATTTAGTGAGAATTATTAGTGAGAAAGAAATTATATAAAAGATGCTAACCATGTTTGTGACTGGATAAAGGCATAGAAGTGTTTTCAACTTTTTAAGGATTTTCTATTTGTATTTACCAATATTGAAAATTTAGCATACAGTACTTCACGTTACAAAACACTTTTAAATAGTTTAATAAATTATATTAGTGTTCCCTCCCCCAAAAAAATGCATCTTAAAAAGTGCTAGTTTTTCTCAAGACAGTTTACCTATCAAATTTGCTTAACTTCTACTGGCTAATATCCTACAATAAAGAAAACCATGTTTTCCAGTCTATTTGCTCCTAAGTCAGGGCCAAAAGCAACAATGTGTAACTTTATATACTTACTTCATTTCTGAGAAAAAAAAAAAACAAAAAATGTAATTTGTGCTATATTTTATATCATTACCTTTAAAGATAAAATTATTGGCATATTTTACTTAAAGTTCAGAGTGAAATATTTCAGATCTTCAGTTTGATACAGATATTACATGGGAACATATTATAACCAAACTTTCTTAGGTGAATTTTAAAACACACACACACACATACACACTGAAAAAAAAGTACCAGGGAACCCTCCTACACTGTTGCTGGGAATATAAATTGGTACAACCGCTATGTAGAACAGTACAGAAGTTCCTTAAAAGCTAAAAATAGAACTACCATATCATCCAACAATCCCACTCCTGGGCATATATCTGGAGAAAACCATAACTTGAAAAGATACATGAACCCCAATGTTCACTGCAGCACTATTTACAATAGCCAAGACATGGAAGCCACCTGAATGTCCATCAACAGAGGAATGGATAAACCAGATATGGTACATATATAAATGGAATATCACTCAGCCATGAAAAAGAACAAAATACATTTACAAAACAGAAACAGATTCACAGACCTAGAAAACAAACTTATGGCTACCAAAGAGAAAACACAATGAGGGGAGGGGTAAATTAGGAATTGGGAGTTAACATACACACACTATATAAAACAGACAATCAACAAGGGCCTGCTGTGTAGCACAGGGAATTCTACTCAGTACTACCTAATGACTGACACGGGAAAAGAATCTAAAAGAGAATGAACACATGTACATGTATAACTGAATCACTATGCTGTACACTAATACAACGTTGTAAACCAACTACACTTCCATAAAATGTTTAAAAAGAAAGGAAGAGAAAACAAAGTACCACCACTTAAGATTTTCTGTAGAACTGGCTTCCTTAAGGAAGAATTAGCTCCTTGACAGGAAGTTCCTCTGGATAGGAGTAGAGGTGGGATAAAAATCTCTTTTTTGAAATTTACCGCTAACTCACTCAGCTCTTTATTGCATTCCCACTGTGTGCTGGATGCTGGGTTTGTAGCTGGATAAACAGCTCTTGCCTTCACAGGAACTAACAGGCTATTGCAAGGAACGTGTGAAGAAATGAGATGGGGTTTTACGCTTGTCTGTGAAAATTAAAGTGAAAGTTCCTCAGTTGTGTCCGACTCTTGGCAATCCCAGGGACTGTAGCCAGCCAGGCCCCTCTGTCCATGGAATTCTCCAGGCCAAAATACTGGAGTGGATAGCCGTTTCCTTCTCCAGCAGATCTTCCCAACCCAGGGATTGAACTCGGGTCTCCTGCATTGCAGGTGGATTTTTAAGCATCTGAGCCACCAGGGAAGCTTGTCAGTAGAGCACTAAAATGTTAGGCTTTGTAAAGATTCCTGGAGAACATCTAGTTCAGTTTTTTATTTTGTGAAAGCCAGGGAGGCAAGGGGTGTGCTCTGCTTAGAAACAGGTACCACTGGAGCCAAAGCTGAACTCCTGACACTCTGTCCACCTGCCCTTTCAACTGTCCTTCGCCACCCTCTGTCACACCTGAGACCAAAGTCCAGGAACAATCACTGAAACTGGGGCAACCCCCCTACACACAATTTGCCTTCAATGGACCACAATGAAAGGCCACGTAAACAGCAGGCCCTCAAAACAGGCTCCTGAGCCCAAAGGTTGCTCAGGTTACAAGTAGGAAGGCCTGAAGGAGGGTTTGGACAGGCTGACAACTCTGCCTAATCACAGAGAAGTCGCTCAAGACAAGGTAAGATTCTGGAGTATTCTGCAAAAATAGTTTGGGTTTCACTTCCTGAATCAACTCCACCGCCAAGAACTCTCACCTCCTGGCACAGAAGGAAACTCGGTAAATGATGGGATGAATGAATGAAACCAGCTGGGCATTCCTTATGTTCTTAGTCCAAGAACAGAAAAAAAGCATCGTTGTGACTGATGCCAAAATAACTGAAATAAGTAGTTCATTTCTACAGCTTGGAGCATAATTACAATCTCTATTTGAAGGCCTGGGTGGGAGGGTCAGGGATTGGGCACATACTGTGTCATAGGGAAAAATTTTCTTAAAATAAAGATTCAAGTAAGACAAAGTCCAGATACTCAGAAGGGTTTAATTCATAAGACCTCTTTCAGGCCAGAAGAAGGAAGCTTAGATAGAAAAATAGTGATTATCTCCAGGCACAGTTGTTTCTGAACCTTCTGTAAAAGTATGTTCCTATTTATCTGATGTAACTACCACAGGAAAAAGAAGCCCGATTGTGTCTATAAGAGGAATGTGTAAATTAAATATTTCCAATATCACAAGTCCCTAGGTTAGGAAAAAGAGGCTTAAACATGTTAAATTTTTGTTAGTAGTTCAGAGGTTTTTTGTTTTTTGTTTTTGTTTTTTTTTGGCCACTCCATGTGGCATGCAGGATCTTAGTTCCCTGACTAGAGATTGAACCCTTGCTCCCTCCAGTGGAAGTATAGTCTTACCCACTGGACTGCCAGATAAATCCCCGGAGGTTAATTTTTATAACTCAGATCCCTTGAAAAGTATTAAAACAGACTCAGGTCTGGTACTTACTGACATGCCAAGTCAACTGGATCAGAACTATCTTCCATGACTTGGGAAGCCAGCCCTGTCATTGTGTTCATCCAGACACTGGGAGTCAGGTTTTACTGACGTCTGCATTCTTATCTAGGGGGAGTTTAAGACTGGGTGGAGATCGCTTCTAAAAACCACACCTTTGCTAGCCTCTAAAACACCATCCCTTACAGGGACCATCTACAGGGAGGCATGGTGGACATGCTGCTTTCTTCCATTTAATTTAGATTTGACCATTTAGACTAAACATCTCCAGTTATTAACTGTAAAGACTGGAAGAGAATAGAACTTAGCCAATGGCTTTGTCTTCGAAATAAATCACACTCACCAACAGAGAAGTCTGTATGAGAAAATTCATAGTGATACTGTCCATAACAGTCCACCAATAAGAGATCATGACTCATTCAGAGGAAGGCTATGTAACTATTCCAAAGAATAAAGAAACTCTGTAGTTACTTCTATGAAACAATCTCTAAGAAGCAATTTTCAGAAGGGGGAAAAAAATCCAAGGAATAGGATGTATTGTAAGAGCATAGTAGCTATAATTAGAAAAATAGGGGTGGGATGGGGTGCATCTTATACATGAAACAGTAAATTTCTCAAGAAAAATACACAGCAGTAGGTGCCTCTGGAGAGGAAACTGGGTGTCAGGTCTGGGAAGAGGTCTTCCTTTTCCCCTTCTGTACTGTTTGAAGTTTTCCTGTGTGTATTACTTATGTAAAATATACAAATGCAAAAATAAAAAACAGAAAACAAAAGCATGGTCATGGAGGCATCAAATATGCAAGATATTTTCTTGGTGGAATGAAAGGAGGTAAACCCCAAATTATTTGAAAAACAACAAATAAGGCTTAAAATATAGTCAAGATCCTCAAAATTAAGAGCCTGCCTGGAGCAACTTTTCCACGAAGAGATGAGGAAGCAATACCCAGAGAAACAGTGAACTGGGGGAAGGTCATAAAATAGTCATGGCCTGCCTAGAAGCCAGGTGTCCTGACTCACTCCACGTGCCCAAGGTTCACCCTGTTGCTCTGCTTCCTGTAGTTGTTTCATTTCAGAGGGTTACTTACTGAACCTTTTATTAGGTTGAATCTTGTGAACTTTACCGATGGTTGAGGTTCTTTAAAACCACTGCTTTCGTAGCTACTCAGAGACAAAGAGGGGCAGAAGAATTTCAAGACAGAGATAAACAGAGAGGAAGTCCTTGGGAGAATACAGAAGGAAAACATCTAGATTTGCAACAAACGAAATACTTCTTGGGATAATATCCCATAACACTTTAGGGAAAGAATAGTTTAGTTTAAGAAAAGAAAAAAAAAAAGTACAGTATCTCAAATGCAGTGAAAGTGAAATTGCTCAGTCGTGTCCAACTCTTTGCAACCCCATGGACTGTATGTATCGTACCAGGGATTTTCCAGGCAAGAATATTAGAGTGGGTTGCCATTTCCTTCTCCAGGAGATCTTCCCAAACCAGGGATTGAACCCGGGTCTCCCATGTTGTAGGCTGACGCTTTACCATCTAAGCCACCAGGGAAGTCCCCTCAAATGCAGTATCTGAGGCCAAACCAGTTAAGGACAGACTACCATTTAATGCCTTAAAAATGCTAAAGACCTGGTCAGTTCTAGACTTTTGCCAGCCCACACAGAAAGGAATAACCCAAACAGAAGTGTTCTCTGTTTAAGCAGGAATGCATTAAAACTAAAGCAGAGACTTCTCTTTTTTTCCCTTCCAAGAGAGTCAGAATTTAAATTCAAATTCACATTTATCTTTTTCACTGTTTTCATCTCCTTTTCCCTTTTTTCCTTCTTCAATAATTGACTTTCTCTTGAGTGTTTGGCCATCAAACATAACCATGCTCCACAGACATGTAACCAGACATATTTCACTGCTATTATTCAATATAAAAGAAAACACCTAGAAAAACAAACTCTACAGCATTTGAGATAGGAACACTCTTCTGAGTCAATGACTGTGAAGTAAATGGTCAACATGGGAATGGGGTGTGCAGAGGTGCATGGGGTCTACCCATGACCCTCTGGCTAATGCCCACTGGGACATTGATACACCCTCTAACTTGCTCCAGCCAACATACCACTCGGTCATGTCTACAAAGGCCCCACAAGATTCGAGGCCAGGAAGGTCCCTGGACTCCATTTTAAGCCAGCATGTCATTTGCTGTATAAGAAGTAGACAAGAAAAAGGTTAAGGCTTCACTCCTGAACTTTTTGCCTTTTGCAGCACCAGGAACTGAGAGCGACGGCTCATAGACAGAGTATTTTGGCAGCTTCCCCAAGCCAGGAGCTGCAGACTAGGAGGGAGGCCAGGGAATCAGGCTGCCCAGCGAGCCTCCTGGAATGTTTGACAAAAGTCTCTCTGGCCTCGGAGAAGTTCAGTGGCTTGGTTTTCTGTGTCCTGGGCTTGCTTCCCCCCTCCACGATTTTTTAAAATAGGCTGTGGCTATATACACACACACACAAACAATGCCAAGTGCAGAAAACAAAACCATAAGGTTGGGCTCAACTACAAAACCCATCACAGGCCTGCATCAGGCTGGCTCTGAGCAGATTATGGAAAGGACAACCAGCGTGCCAATGGCTAGACGCCACACCTAAGCCCTAGAAAGACACAATCCTTCTCCATGACGCACACGTGAGTCTAGGGAGGGCAAAGAGGAATACTTGTTGTTAGTTAGGCATTTCTCCTCTTCTCCTCAGCCTCCTTTCTCCTCTTGACAACAGCTCCTCAGCTGTGGTGTTTCTATGCATAGCTCTTTGAGTTGAACTTTAAAAACGTGGTTTTGGACTTCCCAGGTGATCTAGTGGCTAAGACTTTGTGCTCCCACTGCAGGGGGCCTAGGTTCCATCCCTAGTCAGGGAACTAGATCCCACAGGCTGCAAATAAAGATCCTGTGTGCTGCAACTAAGGCCCAGTGCAGCCAAATTAATTAATTAATTTTGAAAACCATACGGTTTTGTTAACATGTCAGAGGCACAATTCCATGCAATTGAGGGGGGAGGCCTGCCCAGCACTGCATGAATTCTTCCTCTCCCAGTACCCATTATCCAGCTTCTGTACTTCTCTCTGTCAAGAATGGAGAGAGCTTCATATGTTGCTATGATTCATTATTTTAGTAAAAATATAATGTCCATGAGTCTATACTCATATAAACAAATAATTGAATAAATAAATAAATGCCAGGAGAAGAGGCAAACCTGTAGAGACAAATTTCAGATAATTTAATGTAGATGCACTGTCCTCAATGAAGGGGAGAAAATTCCCACTCCTGATGTATGGACTGTACATAGTAACCTCCTCCCAATGAGCACAGTTATCCAATGGTAGTGAGGGGCAGCAAGTTTACAGGGGAGGAATTTTGTACACTGGGCAGGTGATCAAGACCAACATCAACAGTGACAAGCCATGGTGGTGACATGACCCTTGATAAGATGTGATGAGAATGGTACTTTATTTCTGTGGTCCTCCTCCCCAAGACCCATCATCCCAACCTGATCGGAGAAAAACATCAGACAAATTCCCGTAGCGGGAAATCCTATAAAATTCCTAAGCTGTACTTAGAATTATCAAGGTCATCAAAAACAAGGAAAGTCTAAGAAACCTTCATAGCCAACAACAGCTTAAGGAGACATGACAAGTAAAGATAAGGTGGTATACAGCTGGGGACATTAAGAAAAAAACTAAGAAAATCTGAATAAAGTATGGAAGTTAGTTAATAATAATGTATCCATATTGGTTTATTAATGATAACATCTGTTTTTATTGTATGTTAATATCATACAATGTAAGATGTTACTAATACAGGAATTCGGGTGAGAGGCATATGAGAACTCTATCATGATTTTTTCTGAAAATCTAAAACAGATATAAGAAGAACATGTGTGTGTCTGTGTATGTATGTGTGTGTATAGTAATCACATCTTCAATAAATACCAGGAACCGTGTTTGGCACTGTCTTTTCAATACTCACTATCAAATAATCTCCATAGCATATATAAAAAATGAATAGATATTATAGGGTTTATTAAAAATGGATAAATATTAAAAAGAAAACATGGTCTGGGGACTTCCCTGGTGATCCAGTAGTTAAGACTCTGTGCTTCCAGGTTAGGGGGCCTCGGGTTCGATCTCTGGTCAGGGAACTAAGATCCATGTGCCGCACTGCATGGCCAAATTAAAAGAATGAAAGGAAGGCAGGAAGAAAAAATAAAGAAAGAACGAAAGAAGAAAGAAAGAAAACATGGTCTAAGTGTGTCCCATGGGAGCAAATAGATGTTACGTTAAAAGTTTAAAAGATTATAACAGCTGCTTCCCATGTTTCATGGTCAATTAAGATTGGGAAATACTGGGCTAAACAAAGTTAAAAGAATTTATTTTATTGCAGAATTTCTCAAAGACCTTAACATACAAACAATGAGACTTTCCAAGAGGGAGTTATAAAATATAGCCCTTCTCAACCTTGTTCTCCTGAGGAGGGATACTGAAAATGCTGGTCCCCTGCATCTTAGCAGATGTCTTGGCAGTAATGAATTGCGAATTGAATTGAAAATGAATGAATATTTATTAAGCTCCTACTACGTGCTGAGCTTCTCAAAGTCAACTGAGCAGCAGTGTGGAGTCAGAGAAAGGGACATGCAACCTATAGATGTTGGACAAAGTGGTTCCCTGTGCCTAGAATTACCCACTGCTGTTCAAGATACAAAGTACCAACAACAACAACAACAACAAAAAAAAAAAACAAAGCACAGGGAAAGCCAGGGTTATAAGAGACTGCCAGAATAACAGCCGCTGATATTCTCCATCATCAAATATTGATTTAACAGGAAGATTTCTAAGATGGTTTAACTTGTGTATCAATTTTCATAGGTGGTAAGCACAATCCAGCTAAACGAACTTCTGTTTTTTCAAAATAAACTTTTATTTTAGTTTGGGGGTTTCCTTTTTTTTAACCAGCTTCTATGATAAAACAACATCAAGAACTCTAAAGCACCCTTCTGACAGCATCCCTTTGAAGGGCTGACTTATTATTGCGAAAATCTGGTTACAATTTCCTCAAAGTAGGTGGAAATGCAACATTTGAATACATACGTTGGGTATGATCTGGGATGTGGGAAAAATTCTTCCTCCCAGATGGAACAGGTGTTAAACTCAGTTTGATGTTTGGACTATGTTTATACGAATTGCATCGGAAACACATTCCAGAAACTTAACACCAAGAGGGCAACACGAGCTCTTCGGCAGTGTGGGCTGTTACGATTTCATTCTTTGTCCCCATCTTACAAATGATGATACAGGCCTGTCAGAGAGGGTGACCAATTGTCCTGGTTCTACTAAGGGGTTTCCTGGGACGTGGGACTTTCAGGGCTAAATCTGGAAGAGTCCCAAGCAGATGCTGTGGCTGGTCACCCTACACCTGTGACCGCCCACATTCCCAGAGCTAACTCATGGCAGTAGGACCCAAGTTTCCTATTTCCATCCTAACATGTTTCCTTACAAAGAGAACCAGCACTCATAGGAGAGAACCATTTGATATTCAGAATGACAGTCAGGCTGTCCATCAAATCAGCTCTCAATGTGTCCTCCATCAGTTATGACCAGCTGTCTGTCCTTTTGCACCCATACAACTTGGTAATCAGTGCCTCTCAGGTGGCACCAGCAGTCAAGAATCCACCTGCCAGAGCAGGAGATGCAAGAGATGTGGGTTCGATCCCTGGGTTGGGAAGATCCCTGGAGGAGGAAATGGAAACCCAGTCCAGTATTCTTGCCTGGAGAATCCTGTGGACAGAGGAGCCTGGTGGGCAACAGTCCATAGGGTCACAAAGAGTTGGACAAGGCAGCACACACTCACACGTGATGACTGGCAGAGGGACTATTACTCCGGCACTTACTCTGCAACTTTTTAAAGAAATTAAGCACTATTATGGCATTGTATTGTATTGCTCATACATATGAGCCTTCAAGTCAGGAAATCTTTCTTTCTGGATTCTAGGTTGAGCCACACACAGTGAACAGAAGCACTTTTAAGAAACACTGAACTGTTCTCTTCCTGTGATTTGAACTCTCACCTTCCTGAGGGCCAAAACCAAGTCTCCCCCTGTCCTTTAGAATCAACTCCACTGGTAAGAATATTCCTTATAAACCCAGAACAAATGTCAATAAATTTGAAATTTATTTCAAATCTGACTTGTTGATGCGCACAGAAGGCACCAAATACATTCTCCCTGAGAATGTGTATGGATTTATGGGTCAGAAATGGGTAGTAAAATATCAATTCATTTTAAAGATGATCAGCAGAGGCTTTTTTTTTTTTTTTTTAATTTAAAAGAAAAGAGCAAACGGGAAACCCATCCCCACTACACACACAGACACAAATCTTTCTGTTCGGGATGCATTTTAATTATTACATCCCATACTCTTTGGAAGATTTAGGGCAGGAGGATTAGGGGACGACAGAGGATGAGATGGTTGGATGGCATCACTGACTCGATGGACATGGGTCTGGGTGGACTCCGGGAGGTGGTGATGGACAGAGAGGCCTCGTGTGCCGCGGTTCATGGGGTCGCAAAGAGTCGAACACGACTGAGCAACTGAACTGAACTGAACTGATACTCTTACAAGTGTATATTTAATGAATAATAGATTTTTCTTGCAGCTTTCTCTTTACTCCCGGAGCATAACTCCCTATTGAGGACCCAGTGCATTTTGTTCTTGTTTTACCGTTAGTGTTTTACAAATCCCACCATCCTCATCTTAGCTGTGGCCATGTATTTACCCCACTTTGAAGCATCACCACAGAAGTTCAGGCTGGAAGGAGCTTAGTCCATTTTGACCAAGTTCCTCAATCTTTTAGCAGCAGGATCTTCCCCCAGAGCCTGATATATGGCATGAAACAGAGACACCCCACATGTGCAGGGGTTCATTCACAGCATGCCTGCAGCCTGTGCTAGTGTCAGTGAATGCTTAAAAGGCACTCCTTTGATTCTCTTCTCTAAATTGTCTCAGTCTGGCTTTCACTCTGCTTTCCCTACAGGCGTTTCCCAACTCTTGAGTCAAAATATTAAACAAAGTTTTAAAATATGTTGGACAGACATGGCTCTTGGAGACTGGATACTAACTAAGCTTAGCTTCTGCTTGCATGCCCCAAAACCCTGGCATGGGGCCTTGGGACACAATTTAAAACCAATGATTTAAGCCAGTTCACTCATTTGAGAGATGAAGAAACTTGGAAGGTTAATTGACTCAGCACAAATCACAAGCATAGACTGTGACAAACCTAGGAAGCTCAGGGAATGTGCTGGAATGCATGGCTGGTGTCAGCTGCACTGACCACCAATCACTGCCCGGCCCTGCAGTCAAAAACTATTTACTGAGTTAAATTTGGTGACAAGGATTAAGAGGAGTTTCCTTTGCCCTATTTCACAAAAAGGTCCAAAGCAGACTAATTTAATTAATTTATTTACTTGTAAAATGATGAAATCAACATAGTCACATGTTAGGATGACACCCTGTTTGTGGGATCTGCTTTTACAGAAAATGGTATATATAGGGCTTTCTTCTTCCATCCTTAAAAAAAAAAAAGACCAAATCAGGTATCTTTGAAGCATTACATTTCATAATACAGGAAGGGTTCAACCAGAAGAGGTGGCGCCAACAAGCAATACTAGCCCTTCTGGCCACAGAGGCTCCGGGGAAATGATGATATGCAACAGAGAGAAGCCAAAACATACAGGTGTAAATCGTATCTGACATATGCATGGACCTAGCCACACCAAGCTTCAAAAATATTTCCGCATCGAGAGTGTCTGGGTACAGCTGCGGGTCTTTTTCTCTCTGTTTCTGGGCCATACAGGGTTTAACTCATGTGAACCGGCCAATGTCAGGTGTCCTGCAGCCCAGTCTGATGGAAAACACATGTCTACGGAGGTAGAAAGACAAACCCAGTCTCAATCCAGCCTGGACTCAGTCACGATTCAACAAAGGGGGGTAAAAAGGCTGCAGACACGTCTCTCGCCCTTCTTGCGTCTCTCTCAGCTCCTGCCAACAATGAGTCGCTTGTTTCTCTTATTTCCCAGAAACAGTACTAGCTGTCCAACAAGGTCAGCAAAAAAAAAAAAAAAAAGCAGCTTTTCACTTCAGGGTGCATTCAGTTCCAAAAATCTGTAAAGTATTAAACCAAGAAGTTGTACTATCCCAACTTCACACTGAGCTCTTTATTCCAATTCTGGGTGAGAATAATTCTAAGGACATTTCTCAGCCGGCTCAGTTGATAAGACACAAAATTCTGGGATCTATGTACATTGAGACACACTTTCTCGACTTCAAACCTTAACATCACTTCCAGGTGCCCCCAGAATCAGAGAGGTGGATCTTAGATTCTCCAGATGCCCCCGGCTCAACTGGTTTTAGACTCGTAACCCAACCTACATTTACTTCACAGGAATGCCTGAATTTTAGCAGCAGCCAACAATTTTCCTACCCGCCATCCTGTGTGTCCATCCAAACAGTAACAGAGTCAACAAACCAGGGTGCAAACATCCAGGCAACTCTATTCTCTTAGGTATAAAGATGGAAAAGCCTGTAACATGGATTTTCATGTTTTCCTAGCAAATGCATCAGGGCTTCCCTGGGGGCTCAGATGGTAAAGAGTCTGCCTACAATGCAGGAGACCAGGTTTGATACCTGGCTCGGGAAGATCCCCTCAAGATCCCTTCAGTATGCTTGCCTGGAGAATCCAATGGACAGAAGAGCCCAGTGGGTCGTCTGATCACAATCCATAGGGTCACAAAGAGTTGGACATGACTGAGCAACTAACCACAGCACAGCACAGCAAATGCATCACCTCCAATAAACTCTCTCCTGATTAACGAAAATAAATGCATGAACAGTGAATATATATTTTACAATGAAATAATAATTTTTAAAAATAGACATTATAAAATGTATATTTTACTGGCATGTAAAGGATTTCAACATCAGTTTTCACTGTTGTAAGAGATCTAGAACAAGCTATGAAAAAAAAATCACATCTTTCTGACATTCATTTCTTCTGGATCCTTCAGCTATAAAGAAATCATATTTCTTCCACCTAAAGCAGCACCAGAAAGTGCTACTTGATTCCATCTGATTTCTGGGCTATCGAAAGATTTACCAAAAGTGGCCGAGCAGAAAGCACATCTATGAAGGCAGTGAATTTAGGCACCTAATGACTAACTGAGGAAAAAAAAAAAGAGGAAACTGGGTGCTTCACCATCCCGCTTCACAAAGTTATCTTTGTGTCTTTGAATTTTATTCCATGGCCTGGCAACAGCAGCAAAACCAAAACTTTTCTTGTTTTATTATCTTCAGACAATAGGTATACTTTTATCCCAGCAGGAAATGGAAACTCTGATCCATGCATTTATTTTCATTAGTCAGGAGAGAGTTTATTGTAGCTTTTTATTGGTTAGCTTTCCTGAATGATTTTAAAACTACTCCAGGTGCAGAGCATGGCAACCCGAACTCAGTAACAGAAAATGAATCCACAGCTGTGTTCCACTAGAAGTAGGAAGAAGTTGCCAGCGTGGGCCAATCGTCCTTAATCTGTTTTCTTTTTACTATGTGCCATTCTAGTAAACATCTTTATTATTGAAAGAGCTCATACAACAGACACTCCAAGAGATAAGTCAAAGGATTTGAACAATGTATAGATGAGAGCATGTATTTACTAATCAAATGTGGAAAAATTATCAGCTTCACAAGAAAGTGTAGAAATGCAAATTAAACAGTCATTCTTTAGCAATCAAATTAACAGAAACAACACAGTAATGAGGGGTATTTTGCATCACGCCATGAGTACGCAAGAAAAAAGAAACAAGAATTCAACTGGGGTAGCAGGATTAAGAAATCTGGTAAAATTATGTACCAAATTTGGAGACTTTGTGCCTATATGCATTTTAAAGACTGTACCCATAGATCTAGGACCTATAGTGACCCCCAAGAGTTAATTACCTTCGCAATGAAAATGTATCAAAATTCTAATAGTGGTCCTCGAATGGTAGGCCTATGGATGATTTTTTTTTTCTTTCTAGTGGTCTACAGTTCATTTAAATATTCACTCACCAAATACCTGCTGAGCCCCAAGCAAGTGCAAGGCCCTGTTTCTAGGTGCTAGACAGTGGAGAACAAGACCGAAAGGTCTTGCCCTTCAGGAGATTATAGTCTAGCGGGGAGACAAATACATAGTATAACTCTAGCCATAAGGGCTTTGAATAAACAAATGCAGAACTAGTGGAGAGAAGCATTCCTTCTGTGTCTGAGGAGGTAATTTGTAAAAACACTGGATGGGGGACTTCGCAGGTGGTCCAGTGGCTAAGACTTCCCGCTCCCAATGCAGGGGGCCGGTGCAGGAGGCTCCCAATACAGGAATCAATGCAGTTTGATCCCTGGTCGGGGAACTAGATCCCACAAGCCTCAATTAAGAGTTCACATGCCCCAACCAAAGATCCCATATGCTGCAGTTAAGACCCAGAGCAGCCAAATTTTTAAAAAAAAAATTTTTTTTTAAACAATTTTAAAATATTTTTATTTTAATGTGGTTGAAGTGCAGAAATCAGGGTGGGAAACATTCTGGGCTGATGGAGATCAAAGGTCCTGAGGTAGGAGGGTGCCTGACCCGTGGGAGTGGAGTACATGAGCAAAACAGGGTGGCCAACATGGCTGAAGGGCACAGGGTCGGGGGCAGGGACCGGGGCCCGAGGGGCATCATGACTGTGGTGAGCACTGCTGTAGTCGCTAAGTTGTGTCCGACCCTTATGCTACCCCATGGGCTGGAGCCTGCAGTCCATGGGATTTCTCAGGCAAGAATACTGGAGTGGACTGCCATTCCCTTTTCCAGGGGATCATCCCCGCCCAGGGACTGAGCCCACATCTCCTGCATTGCAGGCAGATTCTTTACCACTGAGCCATGCTGCAGTTAGTCTCTCTTCCAAAGTGATAGAAATCTCCGTCAGGTTTACTGCTCAAACTCCATGAGAAACTGCCAGAGTATTTCATACACTACGGTAAAATTTAAAATTCTGAAGAAATCCAGAGATGGAGAAGTTCTGGGAGTATACGGCTCAGGATCTGTGTCTCTGGGCTGTTCTCCCAGCCCGGTGAGGTGACTCAGAGTCACTATGGGGCAAGAAAGGAGTAAGCTCTGAGGTGATGAGGAGAGGCAGAAATCAAAGCATCTGTGCTTTTTAAACATGTTCAGAAGGAGATTCCAATTCCAAGCCAAAAAAAAATAAAAAACCCTACACCTCTAAATTTCATTTGGGAAGGTGTGCCAAGGGGATTCTATTCTTAAAAAAGAAAATGAGGGATTGCCCTGGGGGTCCAGTGGTTAGGAATCTGCCTGCCAATGGAGGAGACAGGTTTGATCCCTGGTCCAGGAAGATTCCACGTGCCTCGGGGCAAATAAGTCCATGTTCAGCCAACTAGTGAGCTCACACGCCCTAGAGCCTGTGCTCCACAACCAGAGAAGCCAGAACAATGCACCGCAACTAGATAATAACTCCTGCTTGCTGCAACTAGAGAAAGCCCACGCACAGCAACAAAGACCCAACGCAACCCAAAATAATAAAATTTTTTAACAAAATAGAAAAATGAAACAAAACACCCAAAAGAAAAACGCCTCAACTCTGAATTTTCTCAGTAGTATCCCTGAGTTCAGCTGGGTACCATGGGTAGCCTTGTGGTCTGCAGCCATTCCCAGCTGGTGTTCTCAGATGATGCCACCACCCAGGGTCTAGGGAGGGCAGAGAAAACATCTCTCTAAATCTCCTGGTGTTCACCGTGGGAAGACTTTTTGAGCGCTGTCTGCTAGATCAGTCTAGATCATTTATGGGGAATTCCTTCTTCAGCCTCTACACTTCGAAAAACTGTTTCTCCTCTACACCAGGCAAGTCTTTCCCTCCTGATGTTCGGACTCCTGTAACTGAACATGTGGCCCTCTTTGCACAAGTCCCCAAGTCGTGGAGTTAAGTCTTCAGGCAGCTCTAGAAACCACACAAGGCCTGCAGTATGCACTTTCTTCCCTGGCTTTATTATTTTCTCAGTCTTTTACCCCAACTTAAGTTTATTACCAGTATCCCTTCTTTTCTGGCCAGGCTGTAGGCCTTGTGGGTTCTTAGTCCCCTGACCAAGGATCGAACCTGTGTCCCTACAGTGGAAGTGTAGAGTCCTAACCACTGCACAGTAGGAATTCCCTATCTATCCTTTTGAAGTAAGTGTTTTGGAAAAGGCAAGATTAGAATCAATGGACAGAAGCATCACAGTTTCATTTTTAAAACCCTATCTCTGTATATGGGCTTCCCAGAGGTCGCTAGTGGTAAAGAACCCTCCTGCCAATGCAGGAGACGTAAGAGATGGGGGTTCGATCCCTAGGTTGGGAAGATCCCTGGAGAAGGGCACAGCAACCCATTCCAGTATTCTTTTTTTTTTTTCATTCCAGTATTCTTGCCTGGAGAAACCCATGGACAGAGGAGCCTGATGGGCTACATACAGTCCATAGGGTTGCAAAGAGTCAGACATGACTGAAGCAACTTAGCACACATGCACAGTCTCTGTATACACAGCTACATTGATATATTGATAGTATTACTTATGAATTAAGTAGTGTTCTAAGAAGCTTTAAGCAAGCATGTTAGATATGGCATTTTCTCATCATCCTGAGGAAGGAAAAGTATTTACATGACCTGAGGACACATCTTACAGAGACCTGGGGGATCAAAAAGTTTTCCTCATGTCGGAGAAGGCAATGGCACCCCACTCCAGTACTCTTGCCTGGGAAATCCCATGGACGGAGGAGCCTGGTGGGCTGCAGTCCATGAGGTCACTAAGAGTCAAATGACTGAGCGACTTCACTTTCAAGCATTGGAGAAGGAAATAGCAACCCACTCCAGTGTTCTTGCCTGGAGAATCCCAGGGACGGGGGAGCCTGGTGAGCTGCCGTCTATGGGGTTGCACAGAGTCCGACACGACTGAAGCGACTTAGCAGCAGCAGCACTGTCTTTATGGAAGACACTTGTGAGCAAAGCCCGCTGAGCCGAGCAAACTCTGCCCTTCTCCCAACATCACCCGTTCTGGGACAAACTGACATGTGCCTCCTGACAGGATGCAGAAGAACACAAACATCACCTTTGTGCTACTCCTGCCAAAAAGGTACAACCTAAATCTAAACCAGGAGGAAACACCATGTCAAGGTCCAGAAACACAAAAGCTATAGGTAAAAAAATTCCAGGTAAAAACAAATTAAGGAGAGAAGACGATTAAAAACAATGAATGACCTTCAATAGATCCTGGACCAGAAACCAAATGGCCATAAAGGAAATTACTGTGCCAAATGAAACTTCAAAAAGTGAAAGTTGTTCAGGTGTGTCCAACTCTTTGTGACCCCATGGCCTGTAGCCCGCCAGGCTCCTCTGTCCACGGAATTCTACAGGCCAGAATGCTGGAGTGGGTAGTCATTCTCTTCTCCAGGGTATCTTTCCAACCCAGGGATGGAACCCAGGTCTCCCACATTGCAGGCAAATTCTTTACCGTCTGAGCCACCAGGGAAGCTCCACAAAAGGGCAAGTCATACAAATTTTTTGGTTTCCCGGTGTACAAAAAGCTATGCTTATACTATACTGTAGTGTATTAAATTTATTGTACACACACACACATATATATACAATGGCATTATTTCTAAAAAAAATGTACATATCTTAATTAAAAGGTTCTTTCTCATTTAAAAATGCTAACCATCATTTGAGCCTTTAATGAGTCAATCTTTTTGCATTAGTGATCAAAGTATACTGATCACAGATCACAACAAGAAGTACAATAATAATGAAAGAGTTTGAAATCTTGCAAGAATTACTAAAATGTGACCCAGAGACACAGTAAACAAATACTCTTGGGAAAACGACACTGATAGTTCTGTATGACGCAAGGTTGCCACAAACCTTCAATTTGTAAAAAATGCAGTATCTGTGAAACAAATATGTCCTTTCAGAAAATGCAGTCTAGAGTATGGGGGAAACGGCCATGGGGGAAACGGCATGAAGTCTCCAACTTAGTCCTGAGAAGTTAAGAAAAAATGTATATGTAATCCATCTTCATACAGGGAAAGAGAGAGAAGCAAATGAGGCAATGATAAACAGTTAACAGGATTCCCTGGTGGCCCAGTGGTTAAGAATCTGACTTGCCAGTGCAGAGGACAGAGGTTCAGTCTCTGGTCTGGGAAGATTCCACATGCCTCGGGGCAACCAACTCTGTGTGCCGCAATTACTAAAGCCTGTGCACCCTAGCGCCATGCTCCACAACAAGAGAAGCCACTGCAATGAAAAGCCCGTGGACTGCAAGGAAGAGTAGCCCTCGATTTTGCTGTGCTGCTGCTGCTGCTGCTGCTAAGTCGCTTCAGTCGTGTCTGACTCTGTGCGACCCCATAGACGGCAGCCCACCAGGCTCCCCCGTCCCTGGGATTCTCCAGGCAAGAACACTGGAGTGGGTTGCCATGTCCTTCTCCGATGCATGAAAGTGAAAACTGAAAGGGAAGTCGCTCAGTCGTTTGACTCTTAGTGACCCCATGGACTGCAGCCCACCAGGCTCCTCCGTCCATGGGATTTTCCAGGCAAGAGTACTGGAGTGGGGTGCCACTGCTGTAACTGGAGCCAAAAATAAATAAATAAATAAATATATATATATTTTTTTTACGTAACAAAGGCAAATCTGGCAAAAGGTATGTGTGAGTTCCTGGTACTATATTGAAACTCCTCTGTAAGTTTTAGATTATTTCAAAATAAAAGGTGACACATTACAACAACAAAGAAAAAAACTTTCCCTAAACACACCCTAAACTCCCTGGAGATGGAAAAATCTCAGTCTGGCATAGTCCAGACAAACTGTACTGTATACAGGCCATTGTGCTGTGATGTTATTTCTCCTGGAGGAAATGGCTACTGCCCAATGGCTTTGAGAACTGACCGGGGTTTGGAGGGGGAGAACCCTAACAAAAACAGGTGCTACAAGACTCTGGTACTTTACACTCACTGTTCCTCCTAGCCTCGTAACCTCCACCCCGGATCCCAACTGTTATTTGTGGACAAAAATACACTGCCTGTCATTTCAGTAAACAGAGAGTGTTGCTCGCCATCAAGCCATCCACCACTGCAGCTGACCCCAACAATGAGCCCTCATGAACACTGCGGATAGAGAAAAATAGGATATTGACCCTAGATAATTAAGTTGTAAATCAAAGAAATAATTTCAATGAGTGTAGATTCTTGCATATTCCCATACATAGAAAAGCACTAAAGTCATTAACTTGACATTTTGTGTGTGTGTGATTAGCAGTACTCTTTTGATGTTCGACTTTTTTTTTTTTTCCAGTAAAAACTCCTATATATCCTGACTTCTCCCCTTACCTTTTCTGAACAGTCCTTCAGTGCTGTCTGAGAGGCTGTTTCCTGGGCAACAGTCCTCAGGAAGGCCCCTAAACAAAACATAATTCTCAGCTTTTAGGCTGCACTTAATTTTTTTAAGTTGACACATCTCAAGGGAAAAAAAAAAACCAACTATGTGCAGTGACAGACGTTAATTAGGTTTACTGTCCTGATCATTGCATAACATATCTGCATATCAAATCACAAGATTATTTCTTGCTGTACACAAGAAACTAATATAATCTTTATGTAAATTACATCTCAATTTTTGTAAAAAAGAAAAAAATCTCATTTAAAAAAAATACAGAGCCTGGAAAGACAGGACAAAGAGGTGTGCTACAGGTCTGGTCTTGCAGAAGAAAAAACTCTATACAATTGTGCCTGGCAACAAGACACTGAACTAAAGAATTAGAAGTTTTCTTGGGGACAACTTGGGCTCCCAGAGTTAGCTGACTAGAAAGCCTGAGGCCCTGGGGTGAAAGGCCCTCACTTCCCAGGGTCAGAGCAGAAGAAACTGTTCCAGGTTGGCCTTCTTGATAGAAGGAAAAAATTAGACAAGCTAAGAAGGGCAGGGTTGAGACTGCAGAAGGAACTGCCATTAGCAGCTGCCGGAGCATTCGTTTTGCTAGGATGGAACGAGCCAGTTTCACTTGGGAAGAAATAATAATTCCATTCTAATTAATTCAGGCATTATGGCAATTGATAAGAGTGGAAGTAGAATACTTTTCTTTCATTTAAAGTGTAAGTTTGAAGCAACTATATGAAAGCCCTGTGAGCCAGGACTAAGTCATCCATATTAAATTTTTTTTTTACTTTATTTTTTCCATCTCTGCAAATATTTAACTCCTGGCAAAATTGAAAACTCGCAACTCACTCTTCACTGGTGTCTAAGAAATATAATACTGGAAAAGAAAAGGATGAAAATAATATGGAATGAGACACATGACATGTACTGGGAAGCAAACTTCAAATGAAACTTCCATTTATGATTTAGTCAAAAACATATGGATATGCAAGTTGAAAACCAGAGCAAGTGGGAAAGCGAGGTGCCTGGCTAAAAGTACATTTTTTTGTGGCAACTTTAAACCATTATGTCGTGAAAGAAAGTAGCACCCCAAACCAATTCTTCACAACAAACAGAGCAGGCCTGCAGTATACTGTCTATTTAGGTAAACAATTACTTGTTTAGTTCGATAAAAGCAAACCACATTTAAATTGTAATTTTTAAAAGGAATTCTTGCACTTTCCTAACAAATTAACATTCCAAAGAAACTTGAAAAAAATGAGGAAATTAAAAGGCACAAAAATTTAAGTACAAGAATATTTACTGCATATAATATAATCTATATAAATAATAAAAAATAGAATCAACATTTATATCTCCAGTAAAAGAACTGGTAAAATAAGTTATTATAGAATTACACAATGGCAGCTATACAGCCATTAACATGATGGCTATAATGGTGTAAAAAAAGAAATATGCCCCAAGTCCATTCATATACATATTTATACATATATGATGGAGAAGGCAATGGCAACCCACTCCAGTACTCTTGCCTGGAAGATCTCATGGATGGAGGAGCCTGGTAGGCTGCAGTCCACGGGGTCTCGAAGTCGGACACGACTGAGTGACTTCACTTTCACTTTTCACTTTCATGCATTGGAGAAGGAAATGGCAACCCACTCCAGTGCTCTTGCCTGGAGAATCCCAGGGACGGGGGAGCCTGGTGGGCTGCCGTCTATGGGGTCACACAGAGTCGGACACGACTGAAGTGACTTAGCAGCAGCAGATACATATATGAATTAAATGTGGTTTAGTCGCTAAGTCATGTCTGACTCTTTGCGACCCCATGGAGATTCTCATTAAACAATGAGAATCTAATCCATACCAATCAGAATTACAAAGACTAAAAAGTTTGATAATAAACATTATTGGCCAGAGCAGGAAGAAAGCAACACTAATACACCGTTGCATGCATGTCAAGTCACTTCAGTCATGTCCGATTCTTTCCAACCCTATGGACCCTAGCCCGCCAGGCTCCCCTATCCACAGGGATTGCCCAGGCAAGAATACTGGAGTGGGCTGCTGAGCCCTCCTCTAGGAGATTCTCCTGACTCAGGGATCGAACCCAAGTCTCTTATGTCTCCTGCATTGCCAGGGGTTGGGGGTTCTTTACCACTAGCGCCACCTGGGAAGCCCCATTAATGGTAGGAGTATAAATTCATGTCACCATTTTAGAGGAAAGTGGAACAGCTATTAAAACTTGAAATGCACATAACTTTGGCCCCAGGAATTTCACCTCTGCAAAACCGTCCTCCACATAAACAGTACATGGCACAAGGGTCTGCATACAGGGATGCACACTGTGGCTTTGTCTAATGCTGCTCAGTTGCTTCAGTCGTGTCCGACTCTGTGCGACCCCATAGATGGCAGCCCACCAGGCTCCGCCGTCGCTGGGATTCTCCAGGCAAGAACACTGCAGTCGGTTGCCATTTCCTTCTTTGTCTAATAATAGCAAACAATTAGCAAAGAACCTAAATATCCAGCATAGAGGACTGGTTGAGTAACTATGGTTCGTCTGTAGAGTAGAATACTATTTACTGATAAAAAAGAATAAATACATCTGTAAGTGCCAATTTAGAAAGCTCTCTAATATATGTTAAGTTTTAAAAAAGGCACATCCATCTAAGGACACATACATATATAGAGTATTTCTGAAATACAAATAGCCCTCTGTGCCTGTGGTTTCTGCATCTAAGGATACAACCAATTTGGGATAGAAATGGAACCTGAGGGCTTCCC
Source organism: Capra hircus (assembly GCF_001704415.2). Lineage (NCBI taxonomy): Eukaryota > Metazoa > Chordata > Mammalia > Artiodactyla > Bovidae > Capra > Capra hircus. Next base: position 118,154,811 of record NC_030808.1, on the reverse strand, counting down.
CGGTGGCTCAGGGGTAAGGAGTCCTCCTGCTAATAATGCAGGGGACACAACTTCAATCCCTAATCCGGGAAGATCCCACATGCCTCAGAGCAACTAAGCCCATGCGCCACAACTACTGAAGCCTGGACGCCTAGAGTCCCGCTTGCCCCAATGAGAAAAACCCACGTAGCAACAAAGAACCAGCACAGCCAAAAATAAATAAATAAATAAAATTATTTTTAAAAAAAGAAATGGAACCTGCAGATGCAGAGCCGTGGATATGGAGGGTGGACTGCACTGCACCATTTTATACAAGGGATTTAAGCATCCTCAGATTTTAGCATCTGCAGGGGTCCTGGAACCAACCCCCAGCGTACTGAGGCAACCGGTAGTAGAGGTTTCCCTGGGGAGGAGAGAAAGGCTGAGGGTCTTGGTGTGACAGAATCTTACTTCTCTGGAACTCTTTAGAACTGCATGAATGTTTTGCCAGGTTTGTGTTACTTTTCCAATAAAAACAGCTAATCAAAAAATATGCATTGAAACAGATGCTCATGATACATTAAGTGAAAAAAGCAGCTACAAAAAAAGAATGTAGAGGATTCTCCAACCTCTTTTGTTTACATTTATACTTGAAAGAGAGAAATATGAGAATTTAGTGTGATTTTGAATAATCATATTACAGTATTTTTATTTTCTCATTTTTTGCTGATCAGTACTGTCTATGATGACCAAGTAGTAATTATATAATATGGGAGAAAATAACATTCCTGAATCTTGCTGCCTCAAATATGTTTTAAGACCTTATTTTTCCCTGCTTTACTTTTTCCAGGGAGATCTTCCTCTCTTCAGCACGCTTAATGAGAAAAGACCATGAAGACTTTTGTTTTCCTGGATTCTCTTATGGTATTATCAATATTTTGCTGACTTCATCAGAGAGAATTATTCCAAGTCAAGCGTGGCACAACAGCTGTTCCTGACCACCAGCAACTGCAAAACACCCTGGGAATAAATTTAGACTTCCAGAAAGGAAGAAGAAATCAATCTTGCAGTTGATACAGGGTGGGGGAGGTGATGATCACACACAGGCGGGGGTCAACATCACCAGGAGCCCCAAAGAGGAGATCAAAGAAAAAGTGTCCAGATGTCACTCGACACATCAATTTGGAACAAATGGCCAAATGACTACCATCCCAGCATCCCTCTGCCTAAAACTTTAACTGGATGACATTCTCCACAGCAAGGAAGCTCCTGGGGGCAAACTACTGAAAGTCAGCCAGCAGACAGTACTAAAACTGTCCAGATTATTTTTAAAATTCTCAACCGAGGCCTGCAGCCTGGTGAAGAGTTTAGAACCCATTAAAAATAAATAAGTAAATGAAGGTCGTGCCTACAAAAAAAGGGACAAAGGAAAAGCTTGACCTGGCCTTGACCTCCTTCCTAAGAGGATCTGTTCATCTTTGGGGTATGGGGCACCCCTTCTGGAATTTTTCAGGGGCTTAAGCCTGTAGAGGAGGCTTCCCTGGTGGTTCAGATGGTAAACAATCTGCTTGTAATGCAAGAAACCTGGATTCAATCCTTGGGTCAGGAAGATCCCCTGGAAAAGGGAAGGGCACCCCACTCCAGTATTTTTGCCTGGAGAATTCCATGGATAGAGGGGCCTGGTAGGCTACAGAGGATCACATGGGGTCACAAAGAGACTGCAAAGAGTCGGACATGACTGAGCAACTAACGCTTTCACTTTCAAGCCTGTAGAGGCCTCTTTGGTCACTTCTCAGCTAGTGAAGTTCAAGGTGGGCTTACACACTGATCTTGTGAATTTAGACAACACACTTCAATAATCAGGATGCTAAATAGCAACATCTCCTCTGGTTTTTGAAATTTCTGGAAAGTGGCTTCGGTATTCACATACGAAAGCTCACGTGTGCACTGACACCAAGTGCCAAGGCGACAAGTGCCCATGTCCCCATAAATGTCTATTTCAGGCAAAAATCCCGCTTATAAGTTGGTGGAATAAGTCAGACAGAGAAAGATATCTGTCTGTTATCATTTATGAGTGGAATCTACAAAGTAAAACAAATGAACGCATAGAACAAAACAAAAACACTCACAGACATAGAGAACAAACTAGTGGTTACCAGTGGGGAAAGGGAAGCAGGGAGGGGCAAGTCAGGGGGAGGAGGTTAAGAGGGACAAACTACTCTGCGTACAGTAAGCAAGCAACAAAGATATATTGTACCGCACAGGGAATGAAACCAGCAGTTTGTAATAACTATAAATTGAGTATAGTCTTTAAAAATTGTGAATCACTAAGTTGTACAGCTAAAACTTAAGAGTTCTTTTCAGGTAACTCAAGTTAAAGGCTGGATTTCTGAGTGGGTTTTTGCCACATGTTAGTCTCCCATCTCTGTGCTAAGGCACACAGTTCTGTGGCTGTTTCTACACTTGGCTGATGACCAGAGGCATCTGAGCACTTGAAAACAGCGCCCATTCCCAGACCCCACCCTACACGGTCCAAGGCAGGATTTCCCAGGGGTGGGGTCCAGGCAGTCTTCCTCCCAGCAGCTGCCCGTGATTGTTCTTTGGGGAGCAATCCACACTACTACTGGACTCTGAAGATGTGTGTTTAACAAATGCCCCAAGGAATCCTACCCAGCTAGGCCCCACTTAAACACCAATCTTAAGAGACTAGGAATGACTTGTTTGCCACAAAAAGACTCAGCTGAGAGAAGTTTAACAATTCATGGTTTTGTCTAAACTGCACATGGAGCCTAGAGTTTTCTTCCCTACACCCCATCCTCCTCTCACAATAAAAAACTCAAGGCTTCTCTGATGACGCACGGTAAAGAATCTGCCTGCAATACAGGAGACATGGGTTTGATCCCTGGGTCAGGAAGATCCCCTGGGTCTGGAAGATCCCCTGGAGTGGGAAATGGCAAACCCACTCCAGTATTCTTGCCTGGCGAATTCTATGAACAGAGGAGCCTGGTAGTCTACTGTCCCTGGGGTCGCAAAGAGTTGGACATAACTGAGTGACTAACACTTTCACCAACCAAATGGTTCTCCATTTTGGGGGGCTATTAAAAAAAGAATATTACTATATTTAAAAGAAAATTAAGGAGACCATCCCCGATTCAAAAGCCTTATTATAATCTCTACCAACATCTAAAAACACATAATTGATTTACCCAATACACTTATTCTACAAAATGGTGCACCTGTGATGCGTAATACAGTTGGTCATGGGCTAGAAATACACAGGTTGAGAGCAGCGTCTCATGGGAAAAGAAAATCTCAACAGTATTTTTTAAGAAACAAAATTATAGTCATAGTATAAAAAATTTTGCCTACTTTATCAAATTAGACTGATATAATAAAACAATTTTCCATGTGCTATGGAGTCCTATGACAATTGTGTCAGTGGTTACAAATATATTTATTTTCATATTGCAAGCATTTAATGTCAGTGGTATCCGATAAACAATATATTTCTGTATAGTCTTCCAAACAGTTCACCTAGCAACTATTTCAGAATTTTATCTTGGAGAATATTTCTTAGCAAAGCTGTGGCATCAAACATTTTCAATGGCTCTTGAGACTTCTTATCAAAGAGTCTTACTTTATCTTACCTAAATTTCTAAATTTGGAGTGATAAAATCTATTAAGTCCTCATCATATCATCTCAATGCAAGCATATGAATGAATACTGATATAGATGAGAGATTTAAGAAAACACAAGGTTCATTTCTTTATACACTATTGTGTGCATGCATGCTAAGTCTCTTCAGTCACATCTGACTCTTTGCGACCCTGTGGACTGCAGCCCCCAGGCTCCTCTGTCCATGGGATTCTCCAGGCAATAATGCTGGAGTGGGTTGCCATGCCCTCCTCCAAGGAATCTTCCAGGCCCAGGGATCAAACCCAAGTGTTTTACATCTCCTACATTGGCAGGCAGGTTTTTTACCACTAGCACCACCTGGCAAGCCCTTATATAATATTATGCCCAGCTTTATTGCATAAGAAGAATTGATCAGTTGACTGTATTATTGGTTTTCAGGCCCCATGTCACATAATCTTTAAAAGCCTTAGAAGGAAGGAATTGTAGTGAGTCTCTTTTAGGAAACTCCAAAAGTGCAGTCTGTGATAATGTTGGCATCTGGTCCCATCACTTCATGGGAAATAGATGGGGAAACAGTAGAAACAGTGTCAGACTTTATTTTTTTGGGCTCCAAAATCACTGCAGATGGTGACTGCAGCCATGAAATTAAAAGACACTTACTCCTTAGAAGAAAAGTTATGACCAACCTAGATAGTATATTCAAAAGCAGAGACATTACTTTGCTGACTAAGGTCCGTCTAGTCAAGGCTATGGTTTTTCCTGTGGTCATGTATGGACGTGAGAGTTGGACTGTGAAGAAGGCTGAGCGCCGAAGAATTGATGCTTTCGAACTATGGTGTTGGAGAAGACTCTCGAGAGTCCCTTGGACTGCAAGGAGATCCAACCAGTCCATTCTGAAGATCAACCCTGGGATTTCTTTGGAAGGAATGGTGCTAAAGCTGAAACTCCAGTACTTTGGCCACCTCATGCAAAGAGCTGACTCATTGGAAAAGACTCTGATGCTGGGAGGGATTGGGGGCAGGAGGAGAAGGGGACGACCAAGGATGAGATGGCTGGATGGCATCACCGACTCGATGGACGTGAGTCTGAGAGAACTCCGGGAGTTGGTGATGGACAGGGAGGCCTGGTGTGCTGCGATTCATGGGGTCGCAAATAGTCAGACACGACTGAGCGACTGAACTGAACTGAACTGATGATAATGTTGATTCAATAGAGTAAATCTTGACAACTTTAAATCTAAGAAAATAGTGTTGATTTTCTGCAGTTTAGAAAATAGTTGGTTTTTTTTTTTTTTAATGTGGGCCTTTTCTCAGTCTTTATTGAATTTGTTACAATATTGCTTCTGTTTTGTGTTTTGGTTAACCAGGGATTGAACACCACACCCACTATACTGGAAGGCAAAGTCTTAACCACTGGAACGCCAAGGAAGTCCCTGTTCTCTCTATTTTAAAACCAAGAAAGAAAGAAAAAAAAAAAAAAAACAGAACCCTTTCCCCTTTCCCTGTGCCCACCAGTCTTCCATAAAGACCCACTTCGCACCACAGCAATCTTATCAACGCCCCATCACCCTAACTCTCCCCAACAAGGGTGGAGGTTTTTCGGTTTGTCTTTGGATTTGTGTTTGTATGTGTCTGTGTGCATTGGGCTAATTTATGCTGCAGAAACCACAAAGTTCAAAAAGTAGTGAGAACAGAGCTGGAAAAATCACAGTAGCCAGATGTGTCTGCCATAAACTCACTACATAAATTTAATCAGGGCAGGGGGGAACTACTGGAAAAATACAAAAATAAGATAGCCCACATATAAATCTAACTTCCAGTAAACTTTCAGGACACCTCTCCACATGCTTTCAGCGACACTAGACTGAGGTGTTCCTTAGCTATTTTATTTGCTTTTGGTGAAACGTCTTTAAGTGCCTTTGAACACTTCCTAGAGGGACATGGGAGCCAACATTGCAAACTGAGCAGAGACAAGATTTTCCATCTTGTCTTGAAAAGCGTACCCTGCAAAAGTAAGCGAGCAAGGAAACCACACATGTGTTTATAATTTGAAACACAGATCAAGACAGACCTGGAGGACAGATTCTGGCCTGGTGGATGGAACATCTTCAAAGAGGGAGTGTGTGTGAGAGTGTGTGATATTTTAAAAATTCCTATAGCATTAAAAATATACCCTGGCTGCACTTTACCAGAAGTTTCTGAACTGGCTAGGGCTGGCAGTCTGGTGAAGCTGTTATACAGTCTTTATTTTTCCTGTCCTGTCTGGAGGATACTGGCACCCCAGGTCGGGGCCTCATTCCAAAAAAAGGTCTGTTAATGTGTGACAGAAGCTCATGGTTGATGACCGCTAGGATTATCACAGAAAAGCAAAAACTGCCTATCACTTTCTCTCCCCCCAAAACATTTGAAAATATGGGAAGATTTTAAGTTACTGCCTGATTTCAGTCTTCGTGTGCTGAGAAAGGGCTTCCTAGGTGGCACTAGTGGTAAAGAACCCATCAGCTAATGTAGGAGGCATAAGAGACATGGGTTCAATCCCTGGTCAGGAAGATTCCCTGCAGGAGAGCATGGCAACCCGCTCTAGTATTCTTGCCTGGAGAATCCCCACGGACAGAGGAGCCTGGCGGGCTCCAGTCCATGGGGTCGCAAAGAGTCGGGCATGACTAAAGTGACTTAGCATGCACACATGCACGTGCTGAGAAATGGGAAAACCTGGACACCAATACACTTGCAGGGAGAGAAGGTTCTTCAGGTAGAGCTCAAGGTGAACCTGCTCTTCAGAAACTCCCTCTGCCCATGAAGAAGCCGGGGCCTGAGCTATTTATCTTTTCACCGTCACTGGCTGGGCTTAAAGATTATTTTCTCAACATGGAAGCAAAGGGTCTAAAAGATCAACATTTCTAATGCACACACCACAAGCTCTTCCTCCAGCTACACAGGGGCCAGAAAAGCAAGGACAAACCAGTCTGCCAGTTCATAATAATAGTGATAACAATACAGTTCTTGCAGAGGGTGGGGGGGGTGGGGGGCATTTTTTACGCTATGTACCAAAATATGCAATACCTAAATAATCAAAACTTTTATGGGGAAAAGACTATCATTATCACCAAATTACAAATAAGGGAAATAAGACCCAGGTTAACGAATAAGCAAAAGTAGTAAATGTCTAACCCAAGAGAGAAACTCAGTTCTGACTGCAAGTCTTCCCACTAACCACTATACCAAAAGGTCCCTGCCCTCCGCCTCACCCCCATCACCGCTGTAACAACCTAACTGATTTCCTTAGCACGTTTCGTTTTCCCCAATCCCACTGTTTCATGTATTATGATACGGCCTGTGTAGAGTCTTTTTTTTTGTTTGCTTCATTTTCCCTTCCTTCAATAAAACAGTATCTATTAATAGTAATTAATCATACCAATGAACTCACTGAAAAGACATGAAATCCTACCTGGTGTGTGTCACACAAAAAAAAAAAATCAACTTTCACATGGACAGTAATCTTCCTCCTTCACTGTGTCACGTAAAAGTGAGGATTTCAAACAAGCTGTCAGCCCCAAAGTGATACAGCTTCCACTCAGTGGTAATCTCTGTCTGCTCTTCACTATCTAAAGTTCTCCAAGACCTTTCTTTCTGCTACCATTCACTGGGTATCTCCAGGGACTCAGACTCAAAGGGGATCTATCTGCCCGGACAGAATCAAATTGGATAAAACCTAACAGACAATCTGATTTGGTAAACACGAAAACAAAAATTTCCGTTAAAAATTAGCCCAAGCTGGAGAGGGCTATTTGAAATAACCCCTTGAGAGTCTGTTTTGTTTTACTTTGGCATTTAAAAGAAAGCAAGGTTAATTACACAACAAATCTGCATCCTGACAAAAGTATGGCCACAAAGTCACTCATTCCAGGATGCCTTTAAGTGATGGTTGTCTTCTCTTGCAATTAAAATATGACTTGACTTACAACCCACATTTCAGGAATATATCCACTGAAAAAATGAGATATCCACTGACAAGAGCTTCCCTCATAGCTCAGTTGGTAAAGAATCCACTGAAATGCAGGAGACCCCGGTTCGATTCCTCCAGGGAAGATCCCCTGGAGAAGGAAAAGGCTACGCACTCCAGTATTCTGGCCTGGAGAATTCCATGGACGATATAGTCCATGGGGTTCCAAAGAGTCGGACATGGCTGAGCGACTTTCGCTTTGTGGTGGTGGTTTAGTCACTAAGTCCACCTCTTCCAATCCCATGGACTGTAGCCTGCCAGGCTCCTCTGTCCATGGGATTCTCCAGGCAAGAATACTGTAATACTGACTTACTGACTGACAAAAAGGTTTCTTGCGCTGGCAGGGAGTGGGGGGAAGGGAAGAGACTTGAAATACTTTCACCAGGGGGCACTATCCTCACTGAAAGTAAAAAATAGTGTTCCTAATTTAAAGCTCTTTGCACACTAATCAGTCTAAAATAAATCTTTCCTGTTTTTTTGAGAGCTTTTAATTTGAACAATGAAATGGTCCTCAAATATAACATATAATTAAATAAAACAAAATAAAGCTTTTATTTCCAGAAAACACAATGATGATAATATTTTATTATGTGCCAGGCATGGATCTACACACATTACTTATAAACTCATACAACCTCCTCACACTGTAAATATAATCCTCATTTTAAATATGGAGAAACTGAGGCAGAATTAAGCAACTTAAAAGAGCCACCAATAGGCAGAGCCAAAACTCCAATTCTGACCGTCTGACTCCCAGGACCATGTCACAGAATTGCAATATAAGGAGATTTACTGCTGAATATATTTTGCTATGTCAGTGATTATAGTTGCTCAGTCATGTCCGACTCTTTGTGACCCCAAAGACTGTGGCCCACCAGGCTTCTCTGTCCATGGAATTCTCCAGGCAAGAATACTGGAGTGGGTTGCCATTCCCTTCTCCATGGGATCTTCCCAACCCAGGGATCTATTGAACCCAGGTCTCCCACATTGCAGGCAGGTTCTTTACTGTCTGAGCCGTCAGGGAAGCCCATATCATAGCTCTAGAAATACATAAATCAGACTAGTAAAGCTCATTCTATCACCTGACAGTACTGTTTATTGTATTTTGACATCATTTTCACAGGTACCTAAATACCCATTGGTGAAGGGGACATATGACTTAAGTTCACTTATTTGTCAGATGCATGCCACTGAAAAAACCAAAATTCGAGATTTAAGAAGTAGAAGGAAGAGAAGGATCTTCTCCACTTAAAAGGTAAAAAGAAAAAAAAATGTGGTTGATAAAACAGACCTAAAAATTTTGAGTTATCTTCAAAATAATGACTTATATATATGTTTATATACATATACACACTAATAATATAAATATATATGTAAACAGATGTATACCTATTATTTTCAAGATAATGAAAACAAAATACCACATGTTAAAAGAAAAAGCAGAAAAATCTGTTCTGTTTGTAAAGGTTGATAATAGAGAGTGTAAACTACAGGCAAAGCTATAGCTTAAAATAAAATACTCTGAGTAAATCATTTATTATTAGGACCATATTGTGACTCTAAATAGCCCCAGTCTTTGGAGCTTACTTTCGATTCCCCACTATATTTCCATTCTTGGGATATATCTGTGATTCTCAAGAGGCTAGGAACACACTGTGTAGTGGGCAAACACTCAAATATTATTGGAAAAATCCCAGAATGTGTGTCTTGAGAAAGTCACTGCCCCAATTTATTAGAGATCTGGGGAAAAGTATTTCATTCAGCTACAGGTAAACTTGTTTCAGACATTCCAATTACAATCTCTTTAGATGAACTTTACCAACAGTTGGGCTTCTAGTGTGTTGGAGGGTGAGGGAGGACCTCACCTGTGCTTTCAGTATTGAGTTTTTAGCATCAAAGTCCTTCTAATCTAGTCCAATTCCTACTTGTGCAATTTTTAAAAATTAAGCAAAGTACATAAAAGAGCATAAACAAGGATATTCACTCCAATACTGGGTGCACTAAAAACACACTAAATCTCAGTACCCATCAGATGGAGGCCAGTTAAATATTTATATTCGGTAATTAAAAAAAAAAAAAAGACAGCTTTGTGTGTACAGATATGAAAGTGGAAAAACCAAGGTGCAGAGCAGTGGATATAATGTGCTAGCATTTATGTGAAGAAACGTACATAAGACTGGAAGCACTGATTGACTCCAGGCAACACATAAAGGACTGAGGCATGGTGATCACAGGGAGACTTACTTTTTGACACCCCTTTGAAAAATGTTTGAATTTTTTTAACCAGGTCCATGAAAGATCTTTTCCAATGAAGACTGACTACAAAGCTGGCAATAATACTTTTAATAATCAGCTTTTAGAACTTTCAGTAAAAAATGAAATGGTTAAAGAAACCCTGAAACAGTCTAATGTTACCTAATTTGTGGTTTCTTTGCTATACTCACATCTGCTTTCTACTTGAGCTCTGATATACTGGGGACAGATGACTCATGGGAAGCTTTGGTTTACCACTGCTCATACAAGCACTGGTACCATTTTCCTTGATCTGCCCTTTAGATACGAAACACAACAGAGGCTGTTCCAAGTCATTTGCCTTTTGTATATATTTTACATCTGCAGGCTTTAAAATGGTAGATCCAGACTTCCTGAAAGAAGGGACAACATATTTACTTGAGTATACTGACTCAGACCTCCTTGAGTCCATACTCACCATGGCTAAGCCACAGTTATAAATGGAGTATATCTACGAAAACTGCTTCCATTTTTATCTGTTCATTCTTGAAAATCCAACAGAGATTCTTTTCATTCTCTAAAACTCTGTTCTGTGTATAAAACAGTATCTGGACATCTGATCTTAAATGGAAATGTCACCTGAAAATGACACTATCTTTTTAAAAACTTTACCTTTTAGGGGCATGGAAGAATGGCTGGCAACAAAAGCTGATTGGTTCTGTTGCAGAAGTGTATTCATTCACACCTGATTCTCTCCAGTGGGTGGAATTTTACTCTTTTTGTAATTAGCAGAAACTAATCTCAAGTCTAAAATCACACCTATTCAAAATGAAGTGAAATGTGAACCATCCTTTCCTAGGGTAGGTGTGGGGAGAAGCCCCTCGCAGATTATGCAGGGGTTGAATGCATCCTATAACCAGACCAACCTCAGTTTCAACTCTGGCTCTTCTAGTGCACAAGCTGGGACTTTGGGAAGGTTTCTGCATATATAAAATGGGAATGCTATCACTTCTTATAGGGTGGTTGTGAGGACTGAATGAGATAAGGCAAGAAAATACCTAGCCTGGTGTCAGTCGCACATTATGAGGGAGAAGAAAAGGAAGGAAGCAAAGAGATTTGAGGCCAGAATTGTACCCTTTGGTAGTCTTCAGGGACCAGATTCACAGGGATAAAGGATAAGTACCCTCCTTGCCTTGGTGTGGGTGAAAACAGGAGGCCTAAGTGATTTTTCCAAGAGCTTCAATAAAGGTAATTGGAGAGGATGCTGGAGCTGTAGTGTCAAGCTGGATACCATGTCATGAACCACATAGCCAAGAGGCCAAGAAAAGATGGCAAGGGCAGTGAAAGGGTAATGCAGCCAAAAGGGAGAAAAGGATACTATCTGGGTACATGAGTAGGCACTGAGGCAACCAAAGCCGCTTCTGAGCTCCAGAGGCCCTTGCTTGAACCTCTATTTATCCAGCTCCGAGTCAAAGCTTACCAAGATTCGGCTGAGACACGGCCATGGACCTCTGGGGCGCTGGTGTGGAAGTGGCAGCTGGGTGGAGGTTCATATGATTCAGGGGCTGATTCATCGCCTTCCTAGGGTCTTGCCATGTGGTGATTTTTTCTATGTGACTAAAAGAAGGAAAACAATTATCTCTTTAATTGTTAGCATCATTACCATCATCACCAGTAACAACACAACAGTTAAATGATGCTGGCCTTTCTTCCCTTAGAATTTGCTTACAGGAGGTTGACACATTGTTTCCAGCCAACATCAAGCTTGCCCACTTACCCTCCATCCAAGTTGGGCCATGATGGGGATTTTGCAGGGGACTCTCTGACAATAAGTTGATTTGGTTGACCAGTTGCCTCCATGTGCAAATGCCCTCTTAAAGGTTTCTTGTCTTACCAAGGATGGACCAGCCCCAGCATACCTCCCCAAGTCCAAGGAGCCTATGTTCTCCAGTCCCCAGTGCCCACTGCCATCCAAGCATTGGGATACCATAGCGCAAACTCCTCTCCCAAAGCAGGACCCTGCTCTCCTGTCCATCAGCCCTCCCATACTCCCAGCTCATGTAATTGACACAATGAGACACCTCTACCTGGCCCCAGCCAGAGACAGGGCCCTTGAAACCAATCCCGTAAACATGACATCACACAGCTCCTACTAAGGGTAAGACACTGTGAGGTCCACAGGAAGCTTATGTTCTACCATGCAAGGTAACAACTGTGTAGCTGGAGAACAGAGTAGCAGGAAATACATGTAGGAAGTGCTAGATTATGGAGACACCCAGGTTACTGAGGCATAAAGGCTTCTGGGGAATAAGACATGATTAGACTTTTGGTCATATACAACACCCAAGCTTTGTTATTAATCTTAGAGAAACCAGAAGGACATCAGCTTCCACCCAGAGTTTCCAGTGTGTCTTCAGAAAGATGGATGGGACCTCTTTTTCCTACCTCCTTCCAGACCACATCACAAGTCACTCCTGGTGCCTTACAGACCCTGTGTCACTCCATAAACTCAATCTTTTTTGAGAGTTTAGTACATTTTTCTTTTAAAGATAAGCATACTTATTTGGTGCCACGAATCTGTTTTCTGAACTGTATCAAAGATCTTTCTGTATTTATCAAAGACAACAAACTTTGATGGTAGAAGCTGAATGTCAGTCAGTTGTTCTAAGCCTTGTAACTAGGTTGCCTCTCCCAAACCAAAGGGCAATGTCAACCCCACATGTTATAGATCCACGTGAAAAAGAACAATCTCATTCCTTTTAAACACACCTTACTTTTGAATAGCAATGACTTCCTTTGAATCCTTCGTGTAGAAAACCACTCTTAGTATCACTGGGTTTAATCCTAAATCAGTGACTCTCTTGTAATGGAGTTATATTTATCTTTTCTTTTGCTTCCATTTCCTCACATTTGAATACGGCCTCTACTAAAATTCTTCTTCAAAAAAAATTAAAAAAAATAAAATAAAATAAAATTCTTCTTCAGATTTCTTCATCCCAGACTAGAAGTTATTGCCATGGGACGCTCATTCATTGCCTTGAGTGAAAACTTGGATGTTTTCCCAAGAAGGCCTTTAAAATGAGTAAGATTTAAAAGGAAAAGAAAAAAAAGTCAGTTCCCATAAAAGAGGCAAAATTAAATTTAACTGTAGAGTTTCATACTATAGGAGTCTTTAAAAAATAATCAAAAATAAATTGGGAGGAATAAAAAAAAAAAACCTAAGACGATCTTGAGGAGGGTGGTGGTGGTGGTGAGGAGACTGAACTGAAAAGATGAAAATCAGCTATCTAAGGATCAAGAAACAACTGTCTTAGTTACACCTTCAAGGTTAACGATAGTGATTCTGTTCAAAGAGTTCCTAAAATTCTCTGTCAACCTTTGGTCTCCTGGAGACTCATAGCCAGCCTCAGGGGGTTTGTCACAGTCTTCCAAAAGAGGAACAATTGATGAGGATGTTAAGGTTGAGTAAGCTCCCTTTAGCCAAGTAATTAGAGCTAAGAAACCCTTTGACTATTCCTTCAGGATTCCATATTGCTAAAACACATGGTAAGCAAGAAATACTTTCCACTGCACCAAAAAGGGAGGTATCCTTCTCTCTTTCATGAGCCCTTCTTAGGTCCTCTGACACCATGAATATACTGACATTGCCACAGAACCAGCACGAGCACAGCCCAGAGTGAGAAGCAGTGACATACTAATATATACCATGCTTGCTCAGTTGCTTTAGTTGTGTCCAACTCTTGGCGATTCTCTGGGCCATAGCCCGCCAGGCTCCTTTGTCTATGGGATTCTTCAGGCAAGGATACTGGAGTGGGCTGCAACACACTTCTCTTGGGGATCTTTCCAACCCAGAAATCAAATCTGCATCTCTTATGTCTCTGCATTGGCAGGTGGGTTCTTTACCACCTGGGAGACACTTAAGGATACTGCTGTGTACACACTCAGCTCCCTGTCAGTGATCAGAACAATACAGGAACTGCAATGATGGATTCTCAAATGCCAGTCCCCCACTCACCCTTCCCATTCTGAACAAGTGGGCTGGGGCTCTCAAGTCTGCAGAGAGCAGAAAGGCTCACACCCAACGTGGCAGAGGAGCCCAGCTTGTCTGAAGACAGCCACTACAGCTGACAGCCTCCATCCCCTGGGAGAGATGGCAGGGCTTTTCTGGGTGGACACTCTGACCCTCATCCTAAGTGATCTGACCCCAAAGATGCACAACTCAGCCACAGCTTCAAGCCCCAAAACTCCCGCCACAACCGTGGGAGCCTCCTCAGCCCACCCTTCAAACTCCACACCCGGCCAACGCTTTTAAAGGAGTTTTGTTCCCAGCGGGTTTGATAATTAAATGTGTCACTCACTGTATTCCCCAAAGACTTGAGTACAAGGGGGAGCCTTTCATATGCGAGCAGCTCTCTTTGCTCTGAAACAACTCTGAGAAGAAGTTCTCTTTGCCCTGAAACAATTCTGAGAAGAAAGCCACTCCACTTCCCAGCCCCTGCACACCAATCGACCGCAGGGCAGTTCTACTCTAAAACTCAGTTTATGTGACATCCAGGGTGACTCCTGGTCTGAATGCCAAGAGCAAGGGCATTGCTCATAAGAACTTAATCCACCACTCATGATTTGATTTGAAAACTAAATTCATTTAGCTCCCCTCATCCTATTTCCAACCAGAGGATAAACCATCACTCTTTCATGCTGCTGTCTCATCTCTGCTCCCTCTCTCAGAGCTACTGAGTCACTTCCTTTCTTGTATTTCTCAGTGCAGCCTTACTGTTTGCCAGGACCCGCAGTTTAGCTCAATTAATCTCCACTTCCCTACTACTCCCACCCCTGTCTGATGTCACTCTCTTGCTGAGTCCACTTCAAGCAAATGTCTAAGGGGGGAAAAAAAATGATGAAAGAAAGGGAGAAAGAAACGATGAAGGAAAGAAAGAAAATGTCTCTCTGCTGCTTTAAGTCCAGTTTCCCTTAAAAATTTACATATGTAATATTTATATACACATATCTGTATGTTCAACTACATAATAGTGAATATTCTATGAACACACATTCTATACAGCTTTCATACGAAAATGGAACAGAGGACTTCACTGGTGGTCCAGTGGTTAAGAATCCACCTTCCAATGCAGGGAACAATGGTTCAGTCCTTCATCAGGACTAAGATTCCACATGCTGTGGGACAACTAAGTGCCACAATTACACAAGCCCACTCACCACAACAAAGACCCAGCATGGCCCCACTTCCCTAAAAAAGGAACCAAAAGGAAAAAAGATACCAAAGTATTTAGGCTGATATATGCAAGTAATGGGAGAAGGCAATGGCACCCCACTCCAGTACTCTTGCCTGGAAAATCCCATGGACGGAGGAGCCTGGAAGGGGAGCATCCATAGGGTCGCTAAGAGTCGGAAATGACTGAGCAACTTCACTTTCACTTTTCACTTTCGTGCATTGGAGAAGGAAATGACAACCCACCCCAGTGTTCTTGCCTGGAGAATCCCAGGGACAGGGGAGCCTGGTGGGCTGCCATCTATGGGGTCACACAGAGTCGGACACGACTGAAGCGACTTAGCAGCAGTAGCAGCAGCATGCAAGTAATGGGCTTCCCAGGGAGCACAGCAGAACGATCTGTCTGCAATACAGGAGCCACAGGAGACTCAGGTTCGATCTCTGGGTTGGGAAAATCCCCTGGAGGAAAGCATGGCAACCCACTCTACTATTCTTGCCTGGACAATTCTATGGACTGTAGCCGGGCTACAGTCCATGGGGGTCGCAGAGTTGGACACGACTGAGCACGCACACGTGTAAGCAAGTAATATGCTCACTGGAGATTTTTTCCCCCTTAATCTAAACTCTTCTATACTTTCCAGTTTTGAACAGTGATAACGTACTGTTTTCATAACCAGTGAAAATAAACACACTTCTGAAGGTTCAAAAAGACAAAAAAGGAAAATGATGCATGAAAATGCAGGTCATAGGTATTAAAAAGTTACTGGAGATAAACTAGAGATTTGGCTCCTATTTTTGAGTGGGCAAAGTAAGAAGGGAAATGGATTCAATTACCTGTCTCCATGCTTTTTATAAAGAAAAAAAAGCCAGTCTCTAAGAGAAAGAAAAGCTCTTCTTGATACACTCTCTCCAACACCCAATTTTCCTGGACTGGAAAAAAAAAATGTCTGCAGGGATTTTTCATGGAAGCCCAAGGTGATGGGCAATGGAAATGGCACCTGTTACAAAGGTAATGGAATCTTTTCCCCTTCCTTCAGGGGCCCCTTTGACTTCCCAAACTGCCTTTCTTCACAGTCTTATAAAGGACAAATATACAATCACACCAGGGTCTGTGAGAGCTTCAGTTCTGAGGACCTGCATGTTTGCCCGGAGGCAAGAAAGGTCAAGCACTTCTCTGAGAAGACATTAAGTTGGACGTGGTAGTTTATGGAAAGCTGCGTTGTGTTAAATAATTTTTCCTTCTAGAATTTGAATGTGTTCTTCAATACAGACACAAGTTGGGAAAGCCATTTTATGTATTAGGAATATTCTGTGTTTGGGGTTAGAATGTCATTGAAATCAGTGGGGGAGGGAGGCAGCATTACCACTCTCCCAATCACCCTCCTCTACAGGCTTGGCCCCTCCCAACAGCCTCCAGGAGATTGTTAATTTAGCTCTTATTTGCATGACCTTTCACCTGGATGAGGACAATGGCCTCCAGGCTTCCCTCCCCCAGTCCCTCAGGTTTTCCTTCTGTCCTCCATCCCTTCCCCACCCTCTCTATCTGACAATACTTTCTCTAACACACCTCTAGACTCATCCCCAGAACAGCTGGGTCTGAGCACCCCATGACCCTTGACATCCTACTGGGAGACAGTGAAGCAACTGTATCTTCTGGAAAGACCACAAGCTGGGAGTCACACATACCTGAGTTCTTTTGTTTTTTGTTGTGTTTCTTTGTTTTGGCCAAACCTCACAGTCTTGCCTGGAGAATCCCAGGGACAGGGGAGCCTGGTGGGCTGCCGTCTATGGGGTCGCACAGAGTCAGACACGACTGAAGTGATTTAGCAGCAGCACAGCTTGTGGGATATCCAGTTCTCCAACCGGGGATCCAACTCGCACCTTCAGCAGTGAAAGCTCAAGAGTCCTAAGCACCAGATCTCCAGGGGATTCCTACATATGTCTGAGTTTTAATACAACTCCGATCCTGTGTGACTTAAGTGGACAAGCCATGTAACCCATCATGGTCTCAGCACCCATATCTATGAGACAGGGGTAAAAAAGCCAACAAATGCTCCAATTCCTTTTTCTAAGGGTGAAAAAATGGCTGTTCTGGGAAGCCTGTAATCACCGAGGTCACCTGCCAATTTCATGACCAGGTCACTTCACTTCTCAAGCTCACCTACTTAGCCAGTGAACTCACAGAAGACAGCTCCGGCCTCCAGCCCAAGGCTGGCAACCTTTGGCTCAACAAGCCTGGATTGTATAATTCCTATAGTGCACGTGCACTTGTTAGGCATAAAAATGAAAAGCATTTTATAAATATAAAATCTTGACTGGCCACCGAACCATGAAAGGCAAAGATAAAATCTTATCTGCAAAAACAGAATCCACCAGCTTCTTATAGCCCAGGAAGAGGCTTGGTGTTTTTTGGATAAATTTACCCCCCAGTTCATGACCTATTACACTAACTTCATGGAAGGAAGCCACACAACAAAGACTTTCTGAAATAGAGAAAGCCTATGTAATACATTTTGTATTGCTGGAAGCATATAAAGATATAAAAATAGTAATGATTATGAGTGTTTAATTTTGAAAGAATTTGGAGTTCATAGCAACATAAGCCTGAGAAGGCAATGGCACCCCACTCCAGTACTCTTGCCTGGAAAATCCCATGGGTGGAGAAGCCTGGTGGGCTGCAGTCCATGGGGTCGCTAAGAGTCAGACACGACTGAGCGACTTCACTTTCACTTCTCACTTTCGTGCATTGGAGAAGGAAATGGCAACCCACTCCAGTGCTCTTGCCTGGAGAATCTCAGGGACGGGGGAGCCTTGTGGGCTACCGTCTATGGGGTCGCACAGAGTCGAACACAACTGCAGCGACTTAGCAGCAGCAGCAGCAGCAACATAAGCTGTTTGCTCATATATGTGGGCAAAGATTTCATCTGCAAGTATAAAGTGTTTGGCCTTTTTACTCTTCCTCCTCTCTTAATATATTATCTCACATTAGTTGTGTTGGACATTACTCAGGGTTCCCTCAACCAACCTGTCAGGGCAGGACTTAAAAGCAGCTTCTTACTACCATCTAGATAGATGATTATGTGCAAGCGTTAGTCACTCAGTCATGTCTGACTCTTTGCAACACCATGGACTGTAGCCTTCCAGGCTCCTCTGTCTATGGGATTCTCTAGGCAAGAACATTGGAGTAGGTTGCCTTTTCCTTCTCGAGGGGATCTGCCTGACCCAGGGATCAAACCCAGGTCTCCCACATTACAGGTGGATTCTTTATTGTCTGAGCCACCAGAGAAGCCCAATTATAGACAATCACACCAAAGAGATGGGAATATAAAGGCTCTAAGTGTTGCGAAAGTGAAAGTGTTAGTTGTTCAGTCGTGTCCAACTCTTTGTAACCCCAAGGACTGTAGCCCGCCAGGCTCCTCTGACTTGCTCAAAACTCAATTCATATTCAGTGCTTCTTTGCTTCACCCTCCTGCCAATCCTAGTTTCTCTTTAACCTCTCCTTTCATTCTTTCTTTCTCTTTTTTTGGGGGGATACTAATATTTCTCTTACAATGCAACACAAGCTCTTTTGAGAACAGAAAAGACCCAGTGTAGGCAGAGCAAGGTGTCCTACACATGGTAGGCACTTGAAAAACAATACTCCTGAAGCCCCAGAATCTTCACAAGCCCAACTGAGCGCATAGGTAAAATATCTCATTTTTAAAAATCAGACATTTAAACCTCTTTTTTTTACTTAGTAGTCCAATTCACCACCCTCTTAATGTTATAACAAATGTTTATACAGACTAAAGATGATTGGTTTAAAAACTGCTAACTAAAATAGGTTTGCAACTTGCTTGTTGTGAACCCATTCAGTTAAACTCATCAGTGTTAAAAATGAAAACTGAAGCAGATCTGCATGAGGTTGATAATTTCCCAGGCAGGTCTTGCCAAATAAATTGGACCCACTGTCAGCAGAAAACAAATGCTATGCCAATGTTTAATCCTGTACCAGATGGCAAGAAGACTTGCCCAGGACTCACATAAAAATTTGAAAATTTTCCCCAATTAGAATTAAAATACAAATACGTAAAAGCTGGTTCACTTTTTTTGTTTTATTTCAGGGATAAATGCTGTCTTTCAATTACATTAAACATGTGGGCAGTGTGTTCTGATTTAAATTTCAAGACCTAGGAAATGACACATCGTATCTTACTCACATCTTGCATTTCTTTGAGAGGAGTCTTTTGTTGTGTTTTGTTTTTTTGCCAGTGATACTTGGCTCTTCCGACTGACACCAGATATGGGTCTTAATCACGAGAACAAAGACAGCTGGCATGCACACTTATAATTCTCCCAGGTTCAGAAACATACACTCTCCAGATAGATAGTTCCTTGTGTTGTTTAGTCTCTTGGTCATGTCCACCATTTTTGCGACCCCATGAACTGTAGCCCACCAGGCTCCACAGTCCGTGGGAATTCCCAGGCAAGAATTTTGGAGTGGGTTGCCATTTCCTTCTCCAGAGGATCTTCCCAACCCAGGGATCAAACCCACGTCTCCTGCGTCTCCTACACTGGCAGGCAGGTTCTTTACCACTGAGCCACCCAAACCCAGGGAATGCTAGGAGCTGATCACAGTGGAAGCCCCATAGCAGTAGCTGCTCAAAGCCCTCGTCTAAAGTAGCAACCCATTCTGATTAGTAGCCATCAGTAAATTGTTCCCCTCTGATTAACCCTACCAGTCCAGCTGGATGATAAGAACTTGTCTTTTGAATGCATTGACAATTGGAAATAAAGTGCTGGCTCTTCACCTGGCTGAAAAGATGCACAGCTGATGTATTATTTTCTTTTGAAAGCGACCAATCTCCCTCCCAAGTTGTCATCTTTCCTATTGTCAGCCCAACTGAAGATTCTTCGTCCCAAAGCAGCTTTCATTACATTACAATTGGTTATAATTCTTCTTCTGTTCTGCCAAAATCCTAAACATCACCATCACTTGCTAGTCCAATGCTTAAGAATAAAAAGATACAAAGAGGTAAAAGTCAAGCTGCAAATGTACCTAGCTGACACATCCATTAGAAAACATTCATATCATTCATAGATTAAGTCCTAAAGCTATAAAAACTGACTCTCTTATGCTATACAATAAAGGCAACTGTTCACATAACAAAAGTGTGTTGGCTGAGAAAGCTCATCCTTCTTTGAAACCACAAGGAATTTATAGTTAAAAGGTTCCGGTCAGATTTGCACTTCGGCAGCTCATCAAACAAAGCTGCAGTCTATGACACAGGAATAATAACTCATATATGTAGGGGATTTTTTTAGGATCCTCTAATAAAAGATGATACAAGACGAGAAGCATTATTTTGGTGCATGCTTCCGGTCTCTGCCATTCACGTGCCAATTCAAAAAATTTCAGAGTTCTCTGGAATTCCAGATGAATGACAGGGGCTGTATTTTTAACTACTAGGCTCTAATCCTCGACTTCCATCTCAGCGGTGCCAAGAAGTCTCCACTCGTTGAAATCAGCAGCAGTAGGAGCCGAAGCAGCGTGGAAGGTCTTCAGGCACTTCCACCTCGGCCAGCCTCGGGCATCCATCTACACGAATCTGGCTTTTCCAAACCTGCTCCATCTGGGCAGAGAGCTGAGTCATGCAGAGCTGCAGTCAGTCCTGAAGTGCAGAGTGAGCCCACTTGAGGCTGTAATAATCATAGTTCTTTCCTGAAGGGGTTTATTTACCAGCGTTTATCCCTGGGGTGAGAAAGCCGGGGACACCATGAAGGCGCCGCTTCTGGAGAAAGCCTTTTTGGGAAGCCCATGACTCACAGACATGACCCAGAGGTGTGACTCAGTGACCTCACTCCAGAGGGTGAGCTTTTGTGTGAGAGGCACCCCCTCATCCCCGCTGAGGTCCCCAGTGCCATATGACCGGGGCAGACCTGACTTCCTCTGTGCAAACTGAGCCAACTCTTGCTTCACCTCACTTTTTCTATTCCCAAAAAGAAGCGAGAAGAAAAACGACTGTGTTTCTGTTTGCTTGTCTGCCTCTGGCCAAGCGCCTAACTTGGGCTATACTGCAATGGTATTATCAACACTGTTTTTTTTTTTTTTTTGCTTTTCATGTCAGGATCAATACTGGTATTAAAAGATTTATAAACCACATTGTCTCTTGTGTTGAAGCTGAACAACCATGTAAGAGTTTATTTTACCAGGTTTTATTATTTCCAGGCATCAAGTATAAAATAGGTGCTCAGTACCTCATTTTCCCACTTTTTCACAAACAAAAATAAGGGATAGTAATGAGGAGAAGAGAAGATGAGGATCTTAATGAATGGTGAATTCTAAAATTATCAAAGGAAGTGAAAGGCATTCATCCATTCAGTCATTCAACAAACTGTATTTACCCCAGGACAGTATCTTCCATGAGGATGCAGCCCCAAAAGCAGTTGTGGCAAATGTGGAGTGTGGTGAAAATTACCACTGCAAATCCTTTAAATGGGCCATAATGTAGAGTGTGCTAAGCTTTGTGTGTATTATAAGGTCTTTCAGTAAGTTCAACACAGCCAGATCTTTTCAGGGTTAGGACATGGTACTATTTCTACAGCCAAGCTCCAGATGAAGTGATGCTGTCCCCAAATACTTATGTTGGGATTTGCTAGGCATGGAAAATTGAATTCATGCCACTTAAGTAGACATATGATCCTGAATGCCTGCAGTGTCCTCTCCTTCCTGGGAGGACGTAACAGAAGATGTAATGTGGGACCTGGAAGCTGGCGATCAGGTGGGCATGGCAATGATGTGGAGGGTTAGAAAGCACACACCCTATTTTTATTGTTGCTATAAAAGGTCCAGAGCCTGACATTCTATCTCAATAGCTGCATGTTAGATATGCTCCGGTATCAACAGCATCTGACATCTGGGAAGCAGCTTTAATCTCTCAATTGGTTTTTAAAAGAAAAATTTTTTAAGCTACCAAGCTACTTTAAGTGCTCAAATACTTTGAAAATTGTTTTTCCAGGCTCTCTGTGCTCAACACATGTTTCAACGCATTGTTTTTCCAGTTGTTCTTAAACGGGACATTGACACACTGCTTGTTCTGGTGGGGCAAAACGAACTAAATGTCACTTGTCCAAGGAAATAGGACAAAACCTCCAAAAAAACCAAGAATTCTTTTGGATTAATCTAGTCTCTCCTCTATGCATGTGGGGAGTGCCAATTCCTTTTTGGTTTGTTATTGTTCTTGTTTTTAATTCTGGGAAGAGGATGGGCCACCCTGGTCTTCAGTCACTTTATGCACGTTTGAATGACAAGACACGTGGAACTAGAGAAGAGACTGGCATAAGTCCCAGCCCCGGTCTGGAGAAAGACTGGAGGTGCTTTTCAGAGCCAGCATCCCATTTTGCAAGAAATGGTTTGGAGGAGCAAAGACAAAAGAAGGGGAGTTGAGTTAGGTTTCCCAGCAGGGAGGGGAGAGAAACACAGGAGGCCTTGAAGATAATCACCAGGCAACACTGCTTGTGTTTCCTGTCAACCCAGCCCAAAGTGTCTCTTTACGTGCATTTCTTTGCATCTTGGGTTGAAAGCGTCACCCAAAGGAGGCAGTACTGCAGTGGTTTTGAGCTCTGCAATTAACCAGTTAAGAGACCACGGAAACTCTACTTAGCGTCTCCTAGCCTCAGTTTCCTCCACTGTGAAACAGGCATAAGAACACTTCCGTGCGTGAGGCTGTTTTAAATATTTCATCCCATGACAAAACACCCACACAGTGCCAGACACACCCATGACACTCTATAAATACTAATTCCACTTCTTTCTCTCATGAAAATCTATCCCAACTTTTTACAAAGATCTGAGGAATTCAAATGCAAAACTGTCAGCAAACACCCTAGGGTACAGTGAAAATGGGGAAAAATAGGAGTGAACATTAATTCACTGCAAAAGCTACAGATTTATATGATTTCACATAAAGCAGCTAACTAACCATTGATCTTGAGACAAAAACATTCTCAAAACACAAAACAACAAGCAAACCACCAGCCTTTGAGTGGCTCCTTCACTACCACCCCTCCCCTCACCCTACATTCTAATAATAACAACTCTCAGGTCCAGTGTAAGAAAAGGCCAAAACTGAGATTCCTCTAACGCTTTTGTTAGGCACTTTTAATGGTGATGAGCATCCTGTGTCAGCCCAAGACTTCTGTCTCATGTATAAACTAGTAAGGATTTCAGCTTGATGTGAAAAGCATAAGACAATACTAGAAAAAGAGCACCTAATGGCTTTCCCTCCTTCCTAACAGAAATCCTCAAGAAGTTTTACTCTAACAAAGTTCTTTAAATCAATTACAGGGTGAAAATAGTTCACTCCCATAGTTTACCCCAAAATGTAGGGGCACAGATTAGGTACAGAAACACAAGAAGACTTGAAACTTCTGTGAATCAACAAAATGGAAAAACAAATTAGCTTAAAAAGTACTATAGTTTTATACAAACATGTTAACGCAAAACAAACGAGTTAGCTTTGTACCCACGGGTGTATGTTAATTAATATACTACTGTTGGGAATTCCCTGGCAGTCCAAAGGGTAGGACTCTGCCTTTTCACTGCTGAGCACCTGAGTTCAATCCCTGGTGAGGGAGCTAAGATCCCATAAACCAGGAGGTGCAGCCAAAAAAAAATATATATATATATATACACACACACATATATTTAACAAAGAATAGGAAATGTATTTTTTTCAATTTTTTATGACTTATTAACCCATCCAAACCCCACTGTTCTTCACTAACATATTATAGCTGGCATTAATTCTCATAGTAAAAAAACATCTATTTAGGTGTATGCACTTTTAATTTTGATATGATTTTTAAACTTATAGGAAATGGTGGAACAGAAATCAAACACCTTTATATGTTAACACCAACATGGGCTGAGTGAGCAGCTTCTTGGTTGTGCCTTTTTACTTGATTGGCAGGAAAAATTTTCAAACTGGGTTCGCTTGTTAATTGAATTCCAAATAAACGTTCTTAAAAGTGGAGGAAACGTGTGTGAATAACATTTGAATTCTCAGGCCAACTTCCTTCCAATTTTTGGAAGGAATACTCTTACTTGTACAGACCTTGATTTGAAGAAAAAATTGTATCAGAAACCCCTACATCAACTCTCTCCAGAATGTATGATTTAAAGAAAGAAAAACACAGCTTCAGGAAAAAGTTTTAAAATGCCCTTAAAATGCTCATCACCAAAGAACCCACAGCCTCATTAAGGGTCACTCTTACATATTACTAAACTTAATTGGTAACCTCTTTCTGGAGAGCAGTGTGTCAACACATTACAAAATCCTTGAAAAATCTTTGAATTAGAAACTCCTCCATGAAACATATACCAAGAAAACAGAAAGATATGGCCGAGATGGCCAGCTGCTTCTGAATATCTACTCACCCTCTCTTCTGGATGCAAGGTGTGGCCAAGGGACTAAGTTCGAGACGATAAACAGAATGCTGTGCAAAATTCTGGGGAAGTTCTTTAAATGCAAGGGATAAACAGTCTTTTCTGCTTTCTACCTTCTTTATTCCAGCTTGGAAAGTAGACGTTATGACCAGAGCTATAGCAACCCTTTTAAATCATGAGGAACAAAAGCTACTCACTATGAACAAGACAATAGAAAAGAGACAAGTGCATGCAGAATGATCATCACATCAGCCCTTGATCATCTTAATTTAATGTTAGAGACAATCTCATTTCATGTTCCTGTTAATTACAAACATAATTCCAAACCAATAAACAAGTATGCAAAATGTATGTGCAAGGATGTCCACTGCAGTTTTATTTATGTCTCAAATGTGTTACATGGTTAAGTAAATTATGGGTCAGCCAGACCATGGAAGACTGAACAGACATTACACATGACATGGATCTATACTTGTTAAAGTAGAAAGTGAACATGATGCTAAGTGAACATAATACTATTTTGGTTAATATCCAAACATATGAATAAGAGGAAAGTAGGCTTTAGTCATATCTTTAGATTTCTTGATATTTTCTCCACTTCGTACAATTAGCACTACTTTCCAATCAGAAAAAAAAAAAAAAGGGAGAGAAAGAATGAGAAAAGCTATCCTCCTCTGCCCTGCTCCAAGTAAACTTGCTTCCTGCTGAAAAAAATAACATTGCATTCCACATTCGAACTTAACACTGCTAATTACAGCCTCCAAGAATAAGCCCACAGCTAGAGTGTAGTTGAACCTCTTGTCAGTCCCTTAACTGTGAGCTGGAAAAGGCACCATCCTAATACTCCCCTGAGTGCTCAGCCTAAAGGTGCTGTGAACCAGGGAGGGGCACAAAGCCCAGTGTGGGGAGCGGGAGAAGGGATAAAGAGGATCAAGGGAAATTCTATAATTAAGCAATATTTCATGGCTGCCTCTGGCAGCTGTTTGAGCGAGCTGGGGGACTGTGAACCAGGCGTCAACAGACTGAGCAGCTCTGTCCTCTGGCAGATCAAGCGGGGCCTGTCATCTGGAGCACTGTCTACACTTCACAGGACAATCGGAG
Organism: Capra hircus; assembly: GCF_001704415.2. Taxonomy (NCBI): domain Eukaryota; kingdom Metazoa; phylum Chordata; class Mammalia; order Artiodactyla; family Bovidae; genus Capra; species Capra hircus. The sequence continues at coordinate 118,129,224 of NC_030808.1, read as the reverse complement.
GCATCTTATATCCAGCACCTGTCTGCTCTGGAGACGCCCAGCTGCGGTGCCATTCTTGCTGTCATCTTCCTAATCCAGAAGGGAGAGGCATTTATTGTCTCCTGAAAGATTAGGGTGCATCTTTGATTCTCTTCTCATGAAAGAGAATGCATGCCTCATGTTTCTGTGTTTGTTTTCTTCTCATGACTCCTGACTTCTTTTCTTATTAAAGGAAGAAAACTACCCTTGCAGCTGTATTTTTCATTTTTTAACCCCCACGTTAATTACATAGTCATTCCAAATAATGGTTTAAATTTAGTCTGATGACCAACCACAAGCCTCGTTCTCCTCCCACTCCAAGGCACATCCTGCCTTCAGAACTGCTAAGCAGTTCCCACTGAGTTGGAGAGGAACTCTGTATAAAGAAAGAAGCAGGATAAAGATCATAATAATGGTCAAAGGAAATGATATTTTCTCTACAGGACATATTTAGATTTTTCCTTTCCATGAGACTTTTTTTTTTAAAGGATGTTGAATTGAAGGAGACTTTAAATAAGCTCTCAAGTTCTCAGTAGTTCCAATATTGTATCTAGAGTGGAAGACCCAAAGCAGATATTCAAAAATTACTCATGAAACAAATGACTTTAAAAAGCAAGGAGGGAAAAAATGTATTTAATGAGCTTCCTTTAACAAAATATTTTGTTTCTCAGTGACGGGATCAAACAAATCACCCATATCTTATGTACCCTTATCTATCAAGTGTTCAAAAAACTCACCCAGGAAAATTTGTTCTTTACTGGTCCCTGGAAGGACATGAAGCCTAGAGGATGCTAACAGTCTCTAAAACAAATGAAAGCATTATTAATTTATTCTAGTTTAATTCAGCAAACTGGTCAACTGAACCACCACCAAGTGCTGTTCACCATGGACCCTGAGAGTACACCACCTCAGGCATATTGTAGACACTCAATAAGTGCTTTTTGTTGCTCTTGTTGTTGCTGCTGGATTTTGGCCACACTGAATGGCTTGCAGGATCTCAGTTCCCCAACCAGTGATTGAACCTGGGCCACAGCAGCGAAAGCACCAAATCCTAATCACTAGATCACCAGGTTATGCTGTACTTGGTCACTTCAGTTGTGTCTGATTCTCTGCGACCTCATGGACTGTAGCCCGCCAGGCTCCTCTGTCCATGGAATTTCCCAGGCAAGAATACTGGAGTGGGTTGCCATTTCCTACTCCAGAGGACCTTCCCAACCCAGGGATCGAACCTGAGTCTCTTGCGTCTCCTGCATTGGCAGGCAGATTCTTCACCACTAGCACCACCCTTATGTATACAGACTGCCAAGGAAGTTCCAATAAATAAACATTTGTCAAACGAATGAATGAGTGAACATACGAATGAAGTTAATAGTGACATTCATTAATAGTGACAATCATGACAATGACTATTAGTTATACATCACAATATTCACAGTAATGATGGTAATAATAATGTCTGACAGCAACAGTTAACATGTATATAGCACTCCATAGCTCCAAAAATTACCTTAATTGGACCCCACATAGCAGATTTACTAACCTTCCTTTTTAACATCCAGAAATTGAGTTGGGAAAAGTTAAATGACTTAATAAATTTCCTGATGTTCTATGTGACACAGCTGAGAGCCCAATCTTATTCTAGAGTTGGGTCTTGGGCATGTTTTTTCCATAACAGGATACTGCCTTGTGAACCCAAAGAGGCTGACACAAGTAATCTGGACCTTTAGGAAGGAAGGAAAAGAGGGTACAGACAGTTGGTGCTGCTGATAGCCTGTCCCGGAACAACGTCACCTACAGGCTAGGTCCCTCGGAAGAAAGGGCCCCACAAGACAGACTCTCCCCACCCCCATCGTCTTGTTTCAACAATCCCACCTCGTGGGCTTCCCAGGTGGCTTAGTGGTAAAGAATCCACCTGCACTCGGGAGACACAGGCTCAGTCCTTGGGTCAGAAAGATCCCCTGGAGGAGGAAATGGCAACCCACTCCAGTATTCTTACCTGGGAAAGCCCGTGGAGAGAAGACCCTGGGGGGGTTCTTCTATAGTCTACGGGGCTGCAAAAGAGTCAGACATGACTGAGCACACACCGGTCATCCTTCCTCATCCCTCCTGAACCCCTCGAGTCATAGAGTGTATGCACTTGCCTACAAAGTTGACCTTTTAACTGGCCTGGTTTTAATCAGGCCCATCTGGTCAAGAAAAAGGACTCCCATGACAGCAAAACAAATTAGCTCCATGTGACCCTGTAGTTGGTGTTAGGGAGGAAGGAGAGGAAGAAAGACAAATACTACTTTAGAAAAGTAAACCAAATATAAAGCCAGACTCTCTGCTGTGACTTAAAAGGAAGAGGTAAAAAGACTCTGAAGATGGATTTGGAGACGCAAAGGTAGCAACCGAGTATGGCTCTCAAGAGCAGGGCTCCCAGCCAGAACTGGGGCTGCTAAAGGTCCTGCCTCCTGGAAAGTTCCTTCCCTCAGAGACTCTGACAATAACAGCTTCAGCCTGACTTGTCTTTGGTCTTTATTAATGTTGATTACTAGGGAAAATATTCAAATATTGATGTTTTTGATGTTTGATAAATGTGTTCATTTATAATTCTATAAATGTTAGGTTATTAACTTTTGAAATTGACTAAAATTGGCTTTCCAGGTGGCTCAATGGTAAAAAAATCTGCTTGTAAATGCAGGAAACACAGGAGACCCAGGTTGAGTCCCTGGGTTGGAAAGATACCCTGGAGTAGAAATGGCAACCCACTCCAGGATTCTTGCCTGAAAATCTCCATGGACAGAGGAGAGGAGTCTAGTGGGCTACAGTCCATGGGGTCACAAAGAGTCCAACACAACTGAGCAACTGAGTGCATACACACATAACTATAATTACTTAAGTGTAGATGAATCTTTCCTACTTATTTTTTAATGGGAAAAAAGTATTAGAGATAATTCTAAGCTAGTTTTCCTAAGCTACTCCCTTTTAGCTTTTTATGATATTTACATTTTTAACATTTACACAAAGTACATTTTTGTAATGTGCTCTGAAATGAAATCAGCTATATTAGAAGAAACAGCTAAGAACTGTTAGGCTCTGGATTCATTTTAAATGACTTTTTGAGAAAAGGGTCACATCTGCATACTCAGACATATAATTTTAATACAAAGTGCAAGAATATGTGCACGTATTAATTATCATATGCTGTCTATGTGAGAAAAGAGAAGTCTGTTATTACACCGAAATGAAATCAAGAAGAGGAAAATGACAGAAACGTGACTTTATATGACTATCTAAATAAACTACCTGTATTTTCTTATTTTACTCCAAAATGTTCGTTGAACAAATTTTTCTCAGCATGGTCCTACAAAGGCTTCCCCGGTGGCTCAGACAGTAAAGTGTCTGCCTACGATGCAGGAAACCCAGATTTGATCCCTGGGTTGGGAAGATCCCCTGGATGGCAGAAGGATGGCAACCCACTTCAGTACTCTTGCCTGGAAAATCCCATGGACAGAGGAGCCTGGTAGGCTATAGTCCATGGGGTCACAAAGAATAGGAGTGAGTGATTTCACTTTCTTTCTTTAGTCCTACAAAAGGAAAATAAAATAAGCCAGGTTGAGCTTTGGTCTGAAAAATTCCCATAATCCTGGTAACAACTATTTTGACAAAAAGATGAAAGTGTGCCATGAGGTGGGGGTAAGGAAGGTAATTAACACTAAATCATTCTGTAGGGAAAGACACTTCTGAGTCTGCCAACAGCTTCACTTCACAGATGGACCTCATCTGACATTCAACCTAAATCAAATCTACCTCTCAGGTGACAAAAGCTTTTAGACTTAGTCATACTGGCTATGAGGAGATGCATTTACAGGCAGTGTAACCTCAAGTACATTCTATGGGATTTAAGTTCTAGAAGATAATCCCCCAAAACTGCACCCCAAAAAAGTGTTGTTATCAAATAAATTTAGGAAACACTGAATGCTACATTTCCCTCCTAAATTGCATTATTACAAAAAGCTCTGTGTTTGAACTAGCTTAACCTAACATTTATTTTAGGTGTGATCTTTTCTTTCACTTTATTAACATGTTGTTGAATATATTTTGGACTTCCAAAGTGGCACTAATGGTAAAGAACTTGCCTGCCAATGCAGGAGATGTAAGAGACGAAGTTTCCATCCCTGGGTCGGGAAGATCCTCTGGAGGAGAGCATGGCAACCCATTCCAGTATTCTTGCCTAGAGAATCCCATGGACAGTGAAGGCTGGTAGGCTCTAGTCCATAGGGTCCCAAAGAGTCAGATATGACTGAGGCAACTTAGCATGCACTCATGCAGGCAGAATACATTTGAGGAATCAGAATAAGCCATTTGTGGTATTTATTCCAAGCACAGCATCAGACTCAGTTCAGCAGCACTGCCTGAACACACAATGGTCTTCAGATGTGAAAATGAAAGAAAGTGAAAGTGTTACTCAGTTGCGTCCGACTCTGCAAACCCATAGACTGTAGCCCATGATGCTCTGTCCACAGGATTCTCCAGGCAAGAATACTGGAGTGGGTTGCCGTGCCCTCCCATACTTCAGATATTATAGCACTATTTTTATACCCAAGTGACCGGAATTAAAAAACATAGGCAGCTCGCATCCAGAATCAGTGGGCAAATGTGAGTGTAATGCTATGAAGCTGTAATACCAAAGCAACCTGATGACTGAGTTTATCCAAAGCAGAGTGCGTATAAAGATTATAGAGCTGGAGAGAGACAGTGACAGACATATATGGGCTATTCAAGCTATTTCAAGTTATATACAATTCCATTTATGAAAGCTAGAAATTAAACTGAATTTTTGCACCCAGAAGCTTTTAGCTTTCTTCCTTACTTCAAAATCAGGAGCTTGTAAGAGTCTGTCTATTCTTAGCGTGCCTTCAAAATGTAGCTTCCTTGGCTCGGGGGTCACAGCTGCTGCAAAGCACTCTGGGTGGCTCCGCTCCATCCCCTTGAAACAAATGGTGGGAACCCAGCACTTAGGCCATCAACCCAGCTGTTCAATCTCACTTTCTAATTTTAGCAAGTCACTTTGCAACTAATGTCACTAGGGCATGTCACATTGAAAACCACACCAGGGAAGGTTGATTCCTATCTGCTCCCTGCCCCCACCACCTAAAAAATTAGAAAAGAAACTCCAGGCACACAGAGCAAAGTCATCCACAGATACTTACAACAATACCACCCAGATGCACATTGCAGGACCCTCGTGACCCAGCTCACATGGGGCATACTGGTGATCTAATACTCTTGCCTGGAGAATTTCATGGACAGAGGAGCCTAGCAGGCTACATTACAGTCCACAGGATCACGACTCAGCAATTAACACCACCACCACCACCACTGGTGATCTAAGAAGGGTTCATTGGACACTACAAGTAGGCTTCCATCTCTCTGCTTAGTTCAGCCCATTAGATGGTTACCTATTAGCAGCGGCAGAGCCCAACAGTCTGGAAATTCATGAAAACCAACCTTGGGTCAAGAGACTTACACATACACTGTGCTGCCAGCCTTCTTACTAGAATGCAGGATGCATGCTTTTCCGCACTGTTAATGTACCATAAAATTGTCATGAAGCCTTCATAATGTAATTACTTGCACCGAATTGATTATACATGCCCCCAGCCTCGCTTCCTTTATTTCCTTTTTTTTTAACTGCATGCTCAATGTAATTACTTGTCCCAAAGCAAAGCAATTTCAGAATTATCTGACTATTTATTATCCTTTGCAAGTTACTAATTAAAATAATTTCCCTCCTTGAAAAATAGTTGCTCTTTTCCTGAATTCACTTCGAGATGCTCATCACTGAGGAGAACTCCAGGAATGCCTTGCTAAGCTCCCCTATAATTGACTGCCTCCATTGTTAACATATGCGTGGACTTAAAAAACATTAAACGACTTATCCAAATGGAAACAAAATGCCCTTTGAGTTCCATTGATAATTTAACCTTTAGCGTTTTGGATTAAATCCCATTTCTCGGGAAGCAGGAGGAGCCTCTGAATGAAACCATTATGTAAAACATTGTTGTGGGAATTATTCTGTGTGAAAATATATACAGTGTATCATTTACATTGTCTTTGATTGAAGGTGGGCTTTCATAATTCCAAACTAAAATATACGTATCTTTTATAGCTTCTCTAGTTTGTGCTTGTTCTAACAGGGAACTAGAAGTAATTTTGAGCAGACTAATGAACCCATCACACCAGACATCAGAAGAGTGATACTCTTGGGGACTGTGAGGGTCTAGAAGAGGGCAGATGGGGTAGTTCTTGGTTCTAGGAAAGTCTTATTTCTTGAAAGCTGCTTATGTGGGTGTGTCCAATTTGCGAAAATTCAATAGGCAACATACTTAAGATCTGTGTACTTTTCTACAAAAATTATAGTACATTTTTAAGGTAATTAAGAGAAATGTCATTTTTTTAGTTATTTCAATTTTTAAAATAATTTCTATAAAAGAAAAAAGATGTGATTGGCATCTAGCAGAAACATAAACATTAACCTAAAGTGTTTACCAGGAACAGCATTAAAGCTAGTCTATTTTTCTACTTTGTTTTTTTTCAAATGGTACAAAATATTTCCTTTGAACAAACCACTTTTAAAAAACAAAAACAAAAACAAATCTGAAACAATTGGGAAAGTCTGAGTAAGCACTGAGAATTAGGTGATATTAAGAAAGCATTGTTTGTATCTTGATTTCATGCAATAAGAAATACACAAACTGACTTAAGTATTTTTGTCAAAATTTTCAACCTAATGTAATTCTAAGAAACCCAAGCGGAATACTAGTCTAAAAAAATTTTTTTAACTTAATATTGTGAAAAAGAAACAAAATGGTAAAGGGAAGAGGTGCACTTTTCTGAATCAAAACAGAGGCATAAAACTATAGCATAAAATATGTGAACACACACAGTGGCAAAAGATATTTTGCAATTGGGAGAATTTGAACAAGAGCTATATATTAAATTATATTATTTAACAAAGGCTAATTTTCTTGGGTAATCATGGTATTTACTATTGTGCAAAAGAATGCCCTTACTCTTAGAAGCTGCATGCTGAAGTATACAAGGCTAATATTGTGGTTTAGTGAAAAAAGAAAATACACAGAGAGACGTGCGGCGAAAACATTTAGAATTGCTGAATTCAAATGAAGAGTGTACTCTTCTTCAGTACTTCTCTGGGTTTGAAAATGTTCAAAAAAATTTTTTTTAATCATTGTTAATTTCTTTATGTCTGAAAATGACAATTTTGTTATGCAGGAATATGTCTTTAATTTTTAGAGATAACTACTCAAGTATTTGGAGTTAATTATTTGCTTGAAAATACTTCCATTAAAGAGTAGGATACAAATATGGCAAATGTTAACCATTTTTAAATCTAGGTAAGGGGTTTATATAAATATTATAAATAGGTAGTCATTGTACTTCATGCATATTTGAAATTTTATATACAAAAAAGTCAAAAATAGCAAGTTTTGTCATATTTCTTCACTCTCTCTTTTTTGCTTTTTGTGGGGGCCACACGGTGGGGCATGCAAAATCTTAGTTCCCTGACCAGGGATCTAACCCGTGCTCCCTACAGTGGAAGCTCGGAACTGTAACCACTGGACTACCAGGCTAGCCCCCTTTTCCTCTCTTTACCAATAAAAATCTTCTCAACTTTTTCTGGTCTCAAGTAATCAAAATAAATTTCAGTAGACTTCCTCCCCAATTAATTTTCAAAGTTCTGCATGAACTGATAGAGCTTGGAGAGACACCATTAGTTCAGTGTACCTCCAATTCTATTTGTAGAGTCAAACTGCACACTTCCCTCTCAACTTATTATAATCAGGGGCAGGGATGGTAAATGCGCTAAGAAAAATACTTAAGTCTGCTCTGAAACTTCAATGCTGTTTGGCCATCTTCCATAGATGAGCCCTCTCAGACACAGACAATGCAAAGGCCTTTGGGCATGTATTTTTTTTTTTTTTTTTTAATCCTGGACCATTCTGCCCTGGGGAATTAGCTCTGGCCCCCTAAAACTCTTGCTGGAACCCAAGCAGGCCCTGGCACCACAGCTCTCCCAGGAAAACCACTCTGTCACTTGCTGCTAAGTCGGTGCACTGACTCAGAAAAGGGCATTAAGTCAGAAAAGGAGAGCCCACTTCACAGTGGCCGTTTGACCTCAGGAAGTAAGAAACTGTAGATTTTAATCCACAAGGAAACAGCTCTGCTGCAGTGGGCCTTTGATGGGGACCTGCCCTAACGTGAGTTTTCTCTGCTGTTAGGATAACAGAAGGCAAAAAGCCCTGAGAGAAGCACCTAATCCCTTAACCTCAGTCTCTGGAGGCCATATTGCATACCAGGCAAGAGTGTAGGTGGAGGAGTCAGAAAAAACTTGGTTTGAAGGCCACATCTGCCTCTTACTAGCTATGAGACCTTGGACAAGTTACCCAGCCTCTCTCTAACTCTCAATTTCTTATCTGTAAAATGATATCATAAGTAGAGCCTGCCTAACAGGTTGAGGGGGTAGGGGGAATGGGGGAAGGTGGTCAAAAAGTGCAACTTTCAGTTAAAAGATAAGTTTTGGTGATATAATGTACAGCTGGACTATAGTTAACAATACTGTATTGTGTATTTGTAAGTTGCTTAGAGATGAGATCTTAAAGTTCTCATCACAAGAAAAAAACCTGTAACTATGTGAGGTGATGGGTGTTATTCATCATTTTGCAATATATTAATACGCTGGTGGTGGTGTCCAGTTGCTAAGTTGTATCTGACTCTTTCTGACCCCATGGACTGCAATATTTTGCAATACACACATACCAAATCATTATGTTGTACATGTTAAACTTTGGGCGTGTGACTTAATCACTCTGCACCTCAGTTTCCCACCAGCAGCTATGGCATAAAAAGACCTGCAAACAAAGCCTGACAGGTAGAAAGCCATCAATCAGCATTACCTACCATTTTATTATTAGGACTAAAGCATCCACCCCACAAATTTATCTTGAAGTCAAAGTTACTAAAGCACAGAAAGCTCTTAGCATTGTGCCCAGCACATCATAATTGTCTATAAATGTTTGCTATATGTCTGGAGACAAAAATGGCAGAAAAGGGGTGTTGCTGGCATCTAGTAGGTGGAGGCCAGGGTTGCAGCTCCACATCCGATGGTGCATAGGATAGCCCCAGAGTTAAACTACAGGGTATGTGGCAGCCAGGATGGGAGGGGTGTTTGGGGGAGAATGGATTCATGCATATCTATGGCTGGGTCCCTTTTCCGTCCACCTGAAACTATTACAATATTGTTAGTTGGCCACATTCCAATACAAAATTAAAAGTTTAACAAAAAGAAAAAAACTACAGGGTATCAAATGCTGACAGGGCTGAAGCTGATAAACTGCTACAGAAAAAAAACATACAGTTTTGTGGTGCGGAGGACATTCACAGAATGGAGGAAAAAAACCTGTTTGCTATTATTACTGGACCTCACAGTAGTTCTGTTAAGTAAGCAATGCCAGTATTAGCACTTTGCAGATGAGGAAACGGGATGAAAATGACGCAATGACCTTCCCTCTGTTACAAGCTGACAACAGTGACTACCACTCCATGTTACTTCCTAAAATGCTCCACACATACAGGATCCAGTAGAAAGGAGAGCGGAGGGAAAAAAAGCACTAAAATAGCATTTGAAGATATACTCATGAACATCAGCCTAAGCATTCTGAAGCTAAGATTGAGATAAAAACTAGTAAGTGATGGAAACAATTATAGATTGCCCTGAGAAAGATGCTGGGAGCTGAAGCAACCCTGGACACAAATGGACCTAACTTTGTGCCACAGAAAGCTCCTGCTGAAATCCTTTTTTGTTTGGTTTATGTTAATCACATTTTAAACACAAAGAGAGCTCCCTTTGAGAAATAATTCTGCTACAAACCTTTCTGGAAAGTCAGTGATTAATTTTTTTTTCTAAAGAATTGGCCTCCGATCCACTTTATCAAGTTATTATAGATACAGATTTTTCTGTACCTGTTTAAAATTATCAGCACCTGTATTCAAGAGAGTGCATGCCTTCAGGTGGGTGTTGGTCCATCTCAGGTACAGTGATAGTCCCTAAATATCTGACAATACTGAACACAGGTGATGGTGTTTGATCTATATATACAGTGGACCAGAAGACGCCACAAAGGCAGATTCTCCCACCAGATGCTCTGCATCATCTTTGTTTCTCAGCAGCACATTAGCTTAGCTCTTACAATGCAAAACTCACAGCACAATGCCAAAGTCAAGAATACAACTGAGAGTACCTTCTTGACACTATTAGTATAGTTACCACCCAGCTGTTGGCCTTCTACAGAATCTCAAGAATCTTCCTTGCATGGTTATCTCATTTAATACAACAATCCTGCAAAGAGAGATTATCCCCACTTTATGAATGAGAAACTGAGGTTCAAAACGTTTGTGTTCTGAGACTTGCCTGAAGCTCCAAAGCTCATAAATTATGTAGGAATCTGGACCCAGGCCTGCCTGGCACCAACACCAAGCACTCTTGAAATTTTCTGTAATCTTGCTAGCGTCCCTCAGACGAAAAAAGAAGATTCTCAGAATCTTAAGAATCTGAATCTAAAATTAAAAGAAAATAAATATTTTAAAGAATTAAGCCTAGTAGAGTCCAAGAATTCCCCCATGGGCTCTGTGCAGAGCAAGCCATCACTTTCTAAACAAATGCAGGCTGCTGGGTGCCCCATCCCTGAGTCTTGCGCCTCCTGCTTGGTTCGAAGAGGCCACAGTGGTAACCCAGATCTCTAGTCCCCTACTATCTGTCCTGGGTTGCCACACGACTCCAAGATTAACTTTTATAAGTCCAATCGCAGCTGGGGAAGTTGATGTGGTATTAAAAGAGAAACCGAGGGACACAGAGCAGTGGGGGTGAAGAAAAATCAAAAGGGGGTAAGAACTACCACTCCCCTCTCACTAAAGAATGTGAGTCTGTTGCTGGGCAACAACAAGAAGAAAAGCAGTTGACAGCCATTCTAGCATCTGCAGTTGGGCTTCAGTTCAAGAAAAGTAACACTTGCTTTTAGCTTCTGCCTCTATGCTACAGAGCTGCCCTTAGATAAATTTATGTTTTCCACATTTTTATTCATTTTTACCTCCCAACTGGCAGACTTTCTTTCCAAACCTCTTCAAGGAGATATAAAACTCAACTGAACGGAAAAAACTTCTAAGAGTAGCATCACTCAGGATTTTTTTTTTTTTTCTTAGCAAAATAAATACAGGTGGTGTTTTTAATCACTACAACTTGCAGTGGTAGGTATAACCATACAGTGTGGGTGAAAGGGGTGAGGCTTCGTGACACTTTTGATCATCCTGTCCCCATAGTTTTACACATTCAAGAAGGTGGCTTACTCATTTGCAGCAACATGGATGAACTTAGAGATTATCATACTAAGTGATGTAAGTCAGACAGAGAAAGACAAATGTCATATGATACCACTTACATGCGGAATCTAAAAAATAATAATATAAATGAACTCACAAAACAGAAACAGACTCATAGACATAGAAAACAAACATGTTACCAAAAGGAAAAGTGAGGGAGGGACAAATTAGGAGTTTGGGATTAACATATACACACTATTGTATATAAAATAAACAACAAGGACTTACTGTATACCGCAGGAAGCTATATTTAACATTTTGTAATAACATAATAGAAAGGAATCTGAAAAAGAATACATGTATAACTGAATCACTTTATAGTACACCTGAAACTAATACAACATTGTAAATCAACTATACTTCAATCTTAAAAAAAAAAAAAATGTTGGCTTACTTGTTTAGATTTTTTTAATTTGTCAAAAATGAGTAAAACTTTGATAAATTTCTTGCTATTTTAGTGACAGAAGCTTCAAAGCTAGGGTCTTAGCATTTTTATATTTAAAATTCTATTATATGTTTGAGCCCTCAGGAGAAAAATACATTTAAACAGACTTTTCCATAAGGACTAACAGTTACACATCCAAATGCAGCTCAGTGTTATTTTCAAAAAAGAGCCTTGCAAGGATGTTTCAGATATACACATCACCATGCTCCATGCCCATCAAGTATAAGGACATCAACAGACTGACAATTAAAATATCAGGATTCTTTAATACTCGTCCAGATTTCACCCCAGATATCTCTATCAATGGTCACTGATTACACCACCAGAAATCATAAACATCTACTACACTGTGTAAGCACTGTAACTTTCCCCAACAGAACTCCTGTGTTCCTCAAGCTCTTTGTGCTATGTAAAGCTCACAAGTAGCCTACAGAGAAGACCAGACGTACAGGTGTCTTTAAGGCAGCCTCACCCTACTAAATAAATGGCTTTACTACTAATAGTATCCAGCAACACAAATACATTCATCACATATTAGAAGGGCTGCGCTTCTGAAAAGCTGTTATCAAATAGCTCTTTTTAAATCAAAGCCCCTTTCCCCTTTCACTTACATGTGATCAGAGCTTACTCCTAGGAGACAAAAATGTACATTCCATGCACACCTTGGATATTAAGAAATGAAAAAAAAAACCTGAGACCATATAATCTAATTTCTTTGTTAATCTGTCTTCTGCATCAGTGTGCCACATTCCTAAGTGAGAGCAAGAAGTATGAGAATCACACATCTCACAGAACATCTCAACCCCACCCCATGGAGGAAAGGGAACCTGATGTGGACATGAGGATTATTTTTTTCTGAGTGCAAGCCCAGGAGATCTCCCATTACTCGAGGGATCTGTTCACCATTCTGAAGACTGGCACTATCAACAGTCTACCAATGGCTGCAACTGGTTTTACCTTGGGCTTAGTTTTATAAGGTGAAAAAATGACTGCCTTATTATTGAGGGCAACTCATTACATATAGACTTTATATATTATGATTTGTGTATCAGAGCAATTTAATGATATCTGTATTATAAAATTATCATTGATTGATCAACCAATTCTTAATCATGTGCCATTGATGTTCCATTCCTGCCATGTTTGAATCATGTCAGTCTATAATATAAGAATTCCAAAACTTCAACAACAAAGGTCTACCATGGAAACCTTATTCAGAAATTAATGCCACTCTACGTAGTACTGATGTGTAGATTAACAGCTGGATATTGGAGAGAAGATTTGATTCGTCAAAGTTAATAGGCAGGGGGAAACAATGGGTCTGATTAACAAATGGATTATTCTTAGACCTTTGGCTAATTTCAAAAGGCTAAGCTTATTGGTTCCCATGGCAGAAAATGCAGAACAAATAACCAGGTTAATCACTGAGGTTCAAAAAAGTTGGCCAGTAATGGTTGTCAAGGGCTCTGTGTCCAGGAAATCCCGCCAGACAGGCAATGTTTGCAAAAGGCTGGGAAATATGGTCCACTGCCATCAAAAACAGATGAAAAGCAGGATTTGGTTAAAAGAGTGAGTCTTTGCCCAAGCAAAACCTTTCCAAAATAAAGAAACAGTGTACGCCAGCTGCCAACTGACCTTGGCTGAAAAGAGGGGACAGTCCCGCACTGCTGTTCATTATACTGGCTCTCAGTACTACTAAATGGTGTTGAGTGGAAATAAGACTCAATCAGAGAAGACCCTGACCACCCTGACAGCGTGGTAATATCCCACACTAAAAGACTAGGATTATCATTATATCACATGTTTTTTAAACTTAAAAGTAAAATATACCCAGATAATATCTATCCAAGTGTTAAGAGAAACTACAATAACAGGAGGAAGGATTTAGCCATGTGTTCAAAAACAACCAAATTCCAAGCATTTTCAGAATATCTCCATGGTATCTTTAAAAGAGCAACAAGGTATATATTACGGGCTTCCCAGGTGGCTCAGTGGTTAAGAATCCGCCTGCCAATGCAGAAGACACAGGTTCAGAAAGATCCCTTGGAGTAAGAAATGGCAGCCCACTCCAGTATTCTTGTCTTGGAAATCCCAGGGACAGAGGAGCCAGTGCATGGGGTTGTAAAAGAGTTGGACATGACTGAGTGACTGACCAACAAAAAGGTATATATTATACTGAGTTATGAAACAGGGCAAGGGATTATTAATAATAACCTCTTCTAAAAATAATGTCATTATAACAGTACTCCAAGACTCTACCTGTAACACAGGAAGAGTCTATAGGAAGTCTCCTAGGGAAATATAATTTTGTTAACAGATGTAAAGAGCCTGGTACAGAGTAAGCATTATGCAAGTATTAGCTGAGCTAATAAAGACACATGCCCAAAAGCGTAAAGAGAAGTCTGCCAACTTTCTCATCCAATCCTAACACAGTGTGCCTTTCTCATCCCTCCAAGAAACTCAAGCTGAGATCCAGTCCTCTGTTCTGACACTCTGTTCACCTGAACAGGCATAGAAAAACAAATGTCACAACAAGCATGAATTTCAGCTCATGCACCTTCCTTTACACCTTGGTAGGAAGAAGGCCACATCCCCAAGATAGGAATCACCCTAAGGGTACCCACGTGAACCATTAAATGAAGTTCAAACAGAATGTTTCCCGAAATCGTGAAATTGCCTGTTTAAAATTCACATTATCAACTACTTGACCATGAGAATACAGTGCCAGTTTCCAAGCTCAAGTCTTTAAAAACTTCAACTTCTACTTTCTGTATTTTGGAATGTTCATTCTTAGAACCTAGCCACCATGTCATAAGGAAACTCAAGCAGTCAATAGAGAGACACTAATGTGGAGAAACTGATGCACCCAGCTGATAGCCAATACCAACTTGCTACCCATGTGAGTGAGCTGCATTGCAGAGGTTATCTAAGCCTAGGCAAACCACTCTAATGGACACTGTGGAGCAAAGACAAGCTGTTCCTGCCAAGTCTGATCAAACTGCAGATTTGGGAGCAAAATTAAATTGATATTTAAAGTCCCCTCTGTCCTCTCCCACAAAAAATCATATTATCACAGTAACACAGAACTATGCTCAGGTTAATTAATCAACATTCCTGAAGTTAAAATATATAAATTCTAAGAGATGGGTGCATATTTTAAGAGAAGCAACCAAAAAATGACTGTTTCTCCTTTTCTTGAAACTTCAGGATCAATTCTCCCCCTGAGAATTTTCCCATAGTTAATATGCAATACTTTTCTAGTTCACAACCAGTACAAATACCCACAGGCCAATATATGCTCTGATTTTTCGTTCTATATTATCGCTTAAACAAAGCAGTATGACCAAGGATATGAAAAACCTTTGTAGATTTTTTAAAACAAGGTCCTGTTCCTTACATATCTTATAAAAGTCCTCTAAACTACTTGAGAAATTTGTGCATATTTACAACATCTAGAAAACAATCCTAACGGCCATATAACAAGTAAGCAACCTTGTATACAGTATGCAGCGGCTGCTTTGATACAGAAAAGAATTCAATGTAAGCAAGATGTGAGCGTTGGGATGCACTAGACCTCTTTTATATTTATTCAAAGAGTTTTACACTGGTGGTTGCGGTAGGTCTTATTTCTATCAGATTTTAAACTCCTTTTGAGTCCAGACCACATCTAATTTACCACTAACAACCACAAACCAGACCCCACTAGAAAAACTATCAATATGCATTTTGCAGACACTGAAATAGTGCTGAGGGAAATGAGGAAACAGTAAGAAGTTTTCCCACAGAGAAGAATTGTATCTATGTAGGGTTCAAAAAAAATGTTAGGAAAACTCAAGGCAAAGTTCAATCACATTTTCATTCTCAAAGTCACAGTGTAACAGGATATTTTAAAACCTTTCATATTTGTGAATGAGCATTCACATCTATTTTTGCTAACAACTACTTTATAATGATCTGGATTAAACAATAAGGGAAGGATGTGAACAAAGGCAACTCAAGATGAGATGTTTGGGGCAGCAAGGATCCTCCCTCCTTCATTGCACTCTGAGCCCTGACCAGCCCTCAAATCCCAGTAGTCACAGGATCCTAAGCGCTTGGTATAAAGCAGGGGTCCCCAACCGGGCCACACAGCAGGAGGTGAGCAGTGGGCAAGCAATCCAAGTTTCATCTGTGTTTACAGCCACTCCCTCATTGCTCGCATCACCACCCGCACTCCACCTCTTGTCAGTTCAGTGGTGGCATTAGATTCTCATAGGAATGAGAGTCAAGGTGGAATATCTTGAGACTGCCACAAAATAAAAATAAAGTGCACAATAAATGTAATGTTCTTGAATCAACCAGAAACCAACCCCGCCTCCCTGCCTCCAATCCTTGGAAAAAATCTCTTCCACGAAACTTGGTCCCTGGTGCCCAAAAGGTTGGGTACTGCTGGTATAAAGTACAAAATCTCAGGAGCTTAAACTGCAGTGGTTGATCATTACTGTGACACAACTTTTGAGTGGTCACTAAACCCTTTAAACTGCTTATACTTTCATCATTGTTTAAACTGACCATACTGATGTTCAGAGAATTTATCAGAAAAGCATAATTTTAAAGCCAACTAACCAAGCTTCATACAACTCTAGGCTCCGATTGTATTTTCAAATTGCAAAACATACTAACTTTGAGTAAGAATGTTTAAAGTCTGGCAGGAAGAGACTCTTGAGGTAATATCTGGTTCCTCTTTCTTTGAGGAGCCAGTGTCACCACCAACCTGCCCCTCTTTGTCCCCACTCGCCCAGGACCCACCAACTGCTTTCATCACCACCTCTATCTGGCTTCCCACCAAGTCTTCAAGAGATGCATTTCTAAGTTCGGTCAAATAACCAACCAGATTCTATGAAATAAATAAAAGGAAAATGGAGTTCATGACTGAAATCAAGCTGGGTGGAGACATAAAGGGTCTTTTGTTAATAACTGTATAAGGGAATGCAAATGAAGTCAGGCTTCACAAGGAATTCTGACATCTTAATGAAGATATACGAAGAATGTTTGGCATATAAACCTCAATTGCAAGCGGAAATGGTCACATAAAAATACTGGTTTATGATTTCTTTAGCTTCAAAAGATTCAAAAGACAGTTCCTTCATAATAATCCTAATAACTGAATTGTGAGGTTTGTCTTCTTTTTTTCTGTTCTCTAATTACATTCCCCAACCCCCACTACACTTGTCCGATTCTTCTTTCTTTGGTTAACTCTGTAGTTCATCAGCTTGCCCTAAAGCTGGGTACTGCCCCACTGATGAAATCATGAGAGTGATTAGATTTCTCTACGCCACACAGAAAATTTTCTGTTACACAGTTTTCTTTGTTCCTGTTCTTAGTAATGAAAAAAAATCAACTGACATTTTCTCCTAATAATGATTGGATTATGAGATAATGTCACTGAAAAAAAAAATGCTGTCACAGTAAAATGCTTAGTGGGTGCTACATAAATAAGAAAGCAACATGTGAAGCTGTGCAGATTTCGTGAGGAACACATTTCCCACACCCAAGGTCAGTGATGGTCTTCTGCCACAGTCATGGATTTTATGTTGCATTCATGACACATAGAATTAGAAAGGCAGAGAATTCATAAAATATACTCAAAGGACAGGACATTTTTCAACTTTAGAAGCAGCAACAATAATATTACCAGTAGGAACACACTATAAATAAGTTGTTTATGTAAAGTATTTTCATATCTAATAGTATGCAAAGCATTTTTTTCTTTCGATTCTCCTGATATTTATTTCATGCTCTAACCCCAGAAGGTAAATATTAAGAATTATCAATCCCACCTGATAGGTAAAGAAACTATACTGGTGGTTAAGTAATTTGCCTAAAGTCATGCTGCTGGAAAATACCTCAGACCCAGTCACCTGGATGGACACCTTCATTATCATTGTAGCTCTCAGCCGACAAGTCAAAAGAAGTCAATCTTGGGAAATCCATGATAGCAGGGCCTGGTTTACTCCTAGGGTCCTGGCTCCATGATAAAAGGCTGTAATAAAATTCAGGGGCTTCCCTGGTGACTCAGAGGCAAAGAATCCACCTGCTGATGTAGGAGACATAGGTTCGATCCCTGATCCAGGAAGATCACACATGCCTCGGAGCAGCTAAGCCAGTGAGCCACAACTATTGAGCCTGGCCTCTAGAGAACGGGAGTCACAGCTAGTGAGCTTACGTGCTGCAACTGCTGAAGCCCTAAAGCCCATGCTCGGCAACAAGAGAAGCCATGGCAACGAGAAGCTGGCCCAACACAACTACAGAGTTGCCTCCGCTCGCCACAACTAGAGAATGAAGACCCGGCACAGCCAAAAAGTGAGTAAAAGTCGTTCAGTCATGCCTGACTCTTTGCGACTCCATGGACTATACAGTCCATGGAATTCTCCAGGCCAGAACACTGGAGTGGGTAGCCTTTCCCTTCTCCAAGGGATCTTCCCAATCCAGGGATCGAACCAGGTCTCCCACATTGCAGAAGGATTCTTTACCAGCTGAGCCACAAGGGAAGCCCAAGAATACTAGAGTGGGTAGCTTTTCCCTTCTCCAGTGGATCTTCCCAACCCAGGAATCAAACCAGTGTGTCCTGCATTGCAGGAGGATTCTTTACCAACTGAGCTATCAGGGAAGCCAAAAATAAATAAATTAATTTTAAAAAAATTTTTAAAGGGCTGTAATTCAAAAAATGCAGGAAGTGAAGGAAGGAGGTCAAAGAAGGCACTCCGGGACTTCCGGGAGGGCCAGGTGCTCTCTGTGTCACAGTTGCTGCTACAAGGGCTGCCTTAATCCCCAGTCCCTGGCCCAGCCCCATTCCTCCCAGTCCACATGCTGACCAGCTGCTCAGTGCTTCTGTGTATGGAGCCTGAGGGCAGATGTCAGCCAAATCCAAGGCTCCTGGCCCTCCACTCACTACCTTTCCTCCTGACCCATCCCCACACCCTCCCTCAGCAGCCCCCCGGGCCCCCGCGCCAGCCCCTGACCAAACACAATGGCAGGCCAGGAGGCAAGTGTGAGCACACGTGCCTACAGAAACCAGAGAGAGAAAGGTCTGCACTAAACGGAAACCATAAACTCTTCATTGCGCCCCATCAAGCAGAATGGGGAATGTCAATGGAAGGCTTGAGTTGCTGAGGAGCATAGTCACCTTACCCCCTGGATTTCAGGATGTCAAGGGACATGACGAGGCTTTCAGGACCATGCCTTTGCAGGAGCAAAGAATCACTAATTGAAGGAACACGTAATTCAGAGAGAGGGAAGAGCACTGTGAAGGCCCTCTGTCTAGCCCTCAGTGACTAGCGAGAACGCAATCTTTAGAAGGAACTATAAGAAGTTTGGCTTTCCATGTGACTCAGTGGGTAAAGAATCTGCCTGAAATGCAGGAGACTCAGATTTGATCCCTAGGTCGGGAGGATCCCCTGGAGAAGGAAATGGCAACCCACTCCAGTATTCTTGCCTGGGAAATCCCATGGACAGAGGAGCCTGGAGGGCTACAGGCCATAGGGTAGCAGAGTTGGATACCACTTAGTGACTAAACAACAATAACATAAGAAGTTCAGTCTGGATGGAAAGTAGGGGTTAGGTCACAAGGGCCTTGTAAGGACGTTCAGTTCAGTCACTCAGTCATGTTCGACTCTATGCGATCCCATGAATCACAGCACACCAGGCCTCCCTGTCCATCACCAACTCCCAGAGTTTACTCAAACTCATGTCCATCAAGTCGGTGATGCCATCCAGCCATCTCATCCTCTGTCATCCCCTTTTCCTCCTGCCCCCAATCCCTCCCAGCATCAGAGTCTTTTCTAATGAGTCAACTCTTTACATGAAGTTGCCAAAGTATTGGAGTTTCAGCTTCAACATCAGTCCTTCCAATGAACACCCAGGACTGATCTCCTTTAGGATGGACTGGTTGGATCTCCTTGCAGTCCAAGGGACTCTCAAGGGTCTTCTCCAACACCACAGTTCAAAAGCATCAATTCTTCGGTGCTCAGCTTTCCTCACAGTCCAACTCTCACGTCCATACATGACCACTGGAAAAACCAAAGCCTTGACTAGATGGACCTTTGTTGGCAAAGTAATGTCTCTGCTTTTGAATATGCTATCTAGGTTGGTCATATCTTTCCTTCCAAGGAGTTAGCGTCTTTTAATTTCATGGCTGCAATCACCATCTGCAGCGATTCTGGAGCCCCAAAAAATAAGGTCTGACACTGTTTCCACTGTTTCCCCATCTATTTCCTATAAAGTGATGGGACCGGATGCCATGATCTTCGTTTTCTGAATGTTGAGCTTTAAGCCAACTTTTTCACTCTCCTCTTTCACGTTATGGCACTTGAATTTCATCCTAAAGCCAAATGAGAAGCTTTATAATAAATGATATGACATTAATACATTAGTCTTTTTAGAAAATCACTCTAGCTGAAGCCTGGCAACCAATCAGAGGCAAGTAAGACCATCTCAAGGAGGTGATCAGGAGCCCAAATAAGAGACGCTGGTAACCTAGACCAGGGAACATAGAGAAGGGAGGTTATGGAGATACTGATCAAGTGGGACTGTGAGAAAGGCGATGTGGGAGGTGAGGAAGAAATGATGGGTGAGGTTCCAGCTTGAGCAATATTTACTGAGTTTCAAACAATGGAGGAGAAGCAAGTGTGGGAGTGAGATCATGAATTCACTTCACACATGTTGGAGTGACTGCGGTATATGCAAGTGGATGTGTCTAATGGACAAGTGGACACAAGTGTCTGGAAAGCAAAAGAGAGATTTAAGGTGCACGTTTAGACCAGGGACTTGTCTGAGAACAGATGTGAAACCGATTCTCTAGTTACCGAAAAGTAGCCATGCCTTATAAGACCTCCGTCAAGCCCCAACCACTCCATGAAGCTGCTTTCTTATCACCAGCTCATGTTCTGAACTCCTAAACTTGATAGCCTGTACAATATCACTGACATATTGGCGGAAAAAGATCAAACAGGTGTACAGCCAGCCACTGTCATTGATTGCATACTCATTATTTTTTTCTTTTTTTGGCCGTGCCACATAGCTTACAGGATCTCAGTTCCGCGACCAGGGACTGAACTTGTGCCCACGGCAGTGAAAGTGCGGAGTCCTAGCTACTGGCCTGCCAGGGAATTCTACTAATAGTTTATGCATAAGTACTTTCCTGCCCCACCCAACTTTAAGCTGTTTAAAGACAAAGATGTGTCTGATATAGATCCCGGATTTTCCAAGGCAGTCTTGGTTCCAAATAGCCTGGCCCTATGCATTCCTATGCCATTAAATTTTCTTTAAAAATTCCACCATTTCCTCAAACAGTAACTGAACATATCTTTCAGCAAATGTTATAATTAAACACATAGATCATGAAAAAATTGAGGACTACAAGAAGACATAAAGACCCACGGGAGGAGGAAATATCAGGATCTCCATTAGCAGCCAATACTGATACCTCTGAAGGGCCCACGTGAGACACAGAATCTGGGTCACACAAACCTGGGTTGGCACTGAAGCTCCACCATGGATAAGGATGCAACCTAGGGCAAACTGCTTAACTTCTCTGTGCCTCTGAAGTCTGCTTTGTGAGCAGAATATGGAAATACATAGCTAACAGGTTCATTCACACCAAGCTGGGTACATAAAGGCAACAGACTCTACATTCATCCAGCTTACTGTCAGGTAACAACAGAATAAATTATAGTTGCTCTGAAGAAGTATAAGGCTTATAACAAAGGTCGGGAAAAGCTTCAACAAAGAGGGGACCTTTTAAGGAAAAACTTCAGAAGAATTAACTAGATGATAGGGTTCAAGTAAGGGGAATCCCAAGGAGCAGTAAATGGATGAGTGAAAAGCCTTAGGTCGTAAGAAATGGAAAAAAATTTAAAAAAAACAACAAGCAAGGGACTTGTGAACACAGAGGGGAAAGGAGAGGGAGGGACAAATTGGGAGAGTAGCATGGAAACATATACATACCATATGCAAAATAAATAACCTGTGTGAATTTGCTGTATGACACAGGGAACTCAAACCCTTGCTCTGCAACAACCCAGAGGGGTTGGATGGGGTGGGAGGTGGGAGGAAGGTTCAAGAGGGAGGGGCCATACATATACCTATGACTGACTTATGTTGATACATGGCAGAAAGCAACACAATACTGTGAAACAATTACCCTCCAATTAAAAATAAATAAATGTATTTAAAAAGAATAAACAAACAAGGGACTTCCCTGGTGTTCCAGTGGTTAAGACTTCTCATTTTTAATGCAGGGGACCTAAACCCTCACATCTCCACTAGACAAAAGCCTCTGCGCTATAATGAAAGATCCTGACACAGTCAAACAAACAAATATTTTTAAAAAATAAGCAAACATTTTAAAAAAGGTCTGAGGCCATATTTAACTTTCTTTTAGTAGAAAAACTGAAAGATGACCACTCTGAAGAGAAATAGAGTAGAGCAGTGAGTAGTCAAAGGGGAGTGATGGTGAACAACAGCTTTCTCTTTTGTTGGATTATTTATTACTGTTATTATCATAACGCTATTATTATAAAGGTCTTTTTTTTTCTAGTTGTAAAGCCCAAGAATGCCACCCTTTTACAAAAATAAGCAAAATTTGTGACATCAAGGCCAAGTTGTGAGACAGCTTTAACAAGGATTGTTAAGTATTTCAGTTGTTTTTATTTTGCCTGTGATTTTTTTAAGTACTCATTTAATAAATGCATGTGGAATATTTTTATAAGGAGTGTTGTGTAACACAAATATAAATCTACTAGTGGCACTTGGAAGGCTGACAGTATTAACTTCAGCAGCCTTTGATAACCTGACATAATAATTTCCTAAAGGACCTATCTGACTGACTGTTTGTAAAGCTCCAAGTTGAAAGAAGTACTTTCCAAATTTGCCAATGAAATTTTAAAGTATGAATTCATTCTCTGTCAGTGAGGAATGAGAGTCATCTTCCATGATTAACAACTTTAGGAGACTAGGAAAGTCAACAAAGACCTGTGTGACTGTAAAATTTCCTCTGATAATCCAAAAACATTACTCAGAGATTTGCCAGGAGATAACTGAAACAAAAAATGTGTATGAAAAACAAGTAGTGAGTAAGCAGAGCTCTTCCGAAGAGTACAAATAAAACTACCCACCCATTACCTTCAACAAAAGATTCTCGCTTTATTAGGGGAACAGCTTGGTCCTCAACGCCTAGACAAGTGTCCGGCACACAGGAGGTACTGGAAGTGTTAGATGAACAAATAAATAAACAAATGAGGGACTACAGTAAAAATGCAAATATGAATGTCTAATTTTTTATTTTGAATCATTCATATATTTTTTAACAAACTGTTTTTTTTATATAATTTTCTTTCTTTTGGAAAGCACAAAGCTTTCAACATCTCAGTTCCCCAACCAGTTCACTGCCCGCACCCTCGGCAGTGAAACTGTGAGTCCTAACCACTGGATCACTAGGGAATTCCCACAAACATATTTTATATGTATAATTACTATATTATTTTTATAACTATAAGAAAGGCTATTTTTTGCAATGTAAAAAAATTCCATTTGGAACACTGAAATGTACATTGTTTTATGCTGACCAGCCCACCATCCATATCCAAACATACAACCACACCACTGCTGCTGCTACTAAGTCACTTCAGTCGTGTCCGACTCTGTGCGACCCCAGAGATGGCAGCCCACCAGGCTCCCCCGTCCCTGGGATTCTCCAGGCAAGAACACTGGAGTGGGTTGCCATTTCCTTCTCCAATGCATGAAAGTGACAAGTGAAAGTGAAGTCGCTCAGTCGTGTCCGACCCTCAGCGACCCCATGGACTGCAGCCTTCCAGGCTCCTCCATCCATGGGATTTTCCAGGCAAGAGTACTGGAGTGGGGTGCAATTGCCTTCTCTGCTGAGCCCTGTACAATTAGGATACATTTGTTTCCCAATAAATATCTAAATAATTTTTAGGAAGGTAAATTGTAAGAATGATCATCAGAAAAGAAATGGAAGCGCAAGTGATAGAGGGTCTAAAATATGAAGAGTTACATGAAACCTTAGAAGTTATCGGGCTTCCCTGGTGGCTCGCTGGTAAAGACTCTTCCTGCAATGCAGGAGACCTGGGTTCAATCCCTGGGTTAGGAAGATCCCCTGGAGAATGGAAAGGCTACCCATTCCAGTCTTCTGGCCTGGAAAATTTCATGGACTGTATAGCCCATGGGGTCACAAAGAATCAGACACAAATGAGCAACTTTCACTTTAGAAGTCCTCTAGTGGACTTCCCTGGTGGTCCAGTGGCTAAGAATCCGCCTGCCAAGGCAGGAGACATGGGTTCAGTCCCTGGTCAAGAATTAAAATCCCACATGCCTCAGGGCAACTAAGCCAGAGCACCACAACTACTGAGCCCACGTGTCTTGGAGCCTGTGTTCCGAGACAAGAGAAGCCACCACAGTGGCCTGTGCATCGTAACTAGAGAATGCCCAGCAACTAAGACCCAGAAAAACCAAAAATAAAATACATAAAAATAAAAAATAAAATAAAAAAATAAAGAAGCCATTTAGTCTGACCCCACCACACACGAGATGGGTAAGAAGCTCCAAAGCGCCACTCAATTCTGTATTAATGGGCCAGGGACAAAAACACCTGAAGGATCACCCAAATTCCACTAGAGATTTTCTTTACAAATTTGTGTTAACTAATCATAATCAAATTATCTAATGAAAGGTGCATGCATGCTAAATCACTTCAGTCATGTCTGACTCTTTGGAACCCATGGATTGTGGCCTGCCAGGCTCCTCTGTCCATGGGATTCTCCAGGCAAGAATACGGGGGTGGGTTGCCATTCCCTTCTCCAGGGGATCTTTCCAACTAGGAATCCAACCTGCATCTCTTATGTCTCCTGCATTGGCAGGAGAATTCTTTACCACTAGCACCACCTGGGAAGCCGGGTAAAAGACACTGAATATCAAAGACCACTACACCCTTCCCCTCTTCAAGAAATTATCATGCTAATTCATTAGGATAGATAAGAGTCAGCAAATGATGTCCAGCAGCCAAATCCCATGCACCACCTGTTTTTCCACAGCCAGGAAATTAGGCATGGCTTTCACAGTTTAAAATAATTTCAACAAATTGGAAGTATAATAATATTGGTGACACATGAAATTTCAGATTTCTGTGTCCACAAATAAAGCTTCACTGGAACACAGCCATGCCCAACTGTTTAGGTATTGTCTGTGGCAGAGCTGCATACCTGCGACAGTGACCACAGGGCCCAGAGCCCAAAATATTTATCATCTGGCCTGTTACAAAAAGTGTCAGCAACCCTGGCACCAGGAGATAGTTAACGTGACTTCGGTAAATTTCACCTTCAGAAAGAGCCAGCCCTGTCCCCGCCAACCAGCTGTAGTCACTCACATGCTATTTCCTCTTCTTTGATTATTGAAACTCCACAGCAAACTATTGTTTTTACCAGTCACTCAGAAAACAAAGATAAAAGTTTCCACAGAGGAAATAATAACCTTTCTTTTCCAAGGCCCTCTTCTGCCTCACTTGCAGTGAAATTAAAAAGCAATGCTTCATGGAGAAGGAAATGGCAACCCACTCCAGTATTCTTGCTGTGAACAGAGGAGCCCAGTGGCCTATATAGTCCATGGAGTCACAAAGTTGGATATGACTTATTGACTAAACAACAACAATGTTCAGTTGCTTTGGCTACCATTTAAATAGTTGGAAAGACTATCCTGCCTCTGTTGAATTTAACTTGGTAAAAAATCAGTTGGGCATATTCATTTTGGTCTCTTCTGAGCTCTTCATATTATCTTATTGATCTGTGTATTTAAACCTCTGCTAATACCACAGTATCTTGAATACTGTAACTATCATTAAATCTTAAAATTGGGTAAAAGTGGAAAAAAAAGCGCAAATGTTTCACTCACAAACTGGTCTGTAACGTTTTCCCCAACTGAATTCAGAAGACTCCAACAATTCACTTTTAAAATGAAGAGCTCAGGCAGAAAAAAATAACAACAAATAGCCAGGTTAGTGAAAATGAATTTATTTACCCTAAGGGAAAAAAGAATATTATCTTGTACTGAAAGCATTTTTCTCTTCCTTTGATATGCTGTTCTTTCAGTATCAAAATATGTAAATAATCCTTACAAACTACTCATCTTGAAAATTATACCTATACTAAAACTTTTCATTTGACAATTTTCCAGATGAAAACAAATTACCAAATCCATACCTGCTCAGTGTTGCAAAACAACTTCTAAGATGTCCAGAAGTTTTTTGTTTGATTTTGTTCCATATTCCTTTCCTCTACCAGTGTACAAAGTTCTGGTTTGTAACACGTCAACTAGGAAAATCCCATTCCTGGGCCTTTGGAAAGAAATTTAAGGGTGTATATATTTGCTTACATCATGACTCCAGCTGTTATGTTCCTAAAGTTACAAATGGCCACTCTTCATTTTAAAAGCACATTTAAAGAAAACTAATGTTAGTTCAACATGGGTAAACAGTCTCCAATGCTGTATAAATAAAGAATTCTCTGAGTTGTAAATAGTAGCTGCTCAAAGTAATGGAAGGCTGGCTGAGAAATACAGAAACAAGAGGTGTACACAAAGTTCAGAGCGCCTCCCCGCAACCCTCTTTCCAGCAGGGCAGAGAGGGGACAGGACATCAGAAACTTGGAGAGCTTGGCCATCCAGAGGTGCACTGAAGATGCCAAGACCTGAAACCCAACGCCATTCAGTCATTCTTTGGCTTGAACATCAACTGAACAGCCTCCTACTTAAACATCCAGGGGATTCAAGGGCAAAAAAGACCTGGACTCTGCCCTTGAGAAGCCTTCAATAAGCCTACCCAGAGGACAATGACACACGCCAGGGGTTGGCTAAATGCAGCCTCAGCCCCCTAGTCTAGCTGGCAGAGTGGATGCAACAGAGCCCATGTAATCCACAAAGTCGAAACACCTCCTAACTGAACCTTTTCAAAAAAAGTTTGCCAACGCCTGACTAGATCAGAGAACTTCCTATCATCCAGAGGGGTAACCAGAGCAGGCTACATGAAAGAGCTGATATTCAATCTGAGCCTTGTAGAATACAGAGAATTTCAAAGGAAATTGGAAAAGAATATAGTAAGGGACAAAACAGCCAAGATGAGAAGAGTGTGAGCAAGAAAAGGACCCAAACTAAATGGGTTACAGAGTCTAAGCAGGGGCACAGTGGCACCACAGCTAATAGTACTCACGTAGACTACACAGTTTAACCACTAATAGCACAGTTCCATCATGTTTGCTAACTTACTGGCAATGTTATTCCCCTTTCTTCTAGCTTCCTTGACATTTATGGCAACTCTCACCAGGACCTAGCAAAAGCCAAAGTGCATTATGAAAGTTCAAAACATACTTGTTCCCTGAATGATGACTATATCCAATCGCATATTTGCATGTGAGTTTAATTTCAAAAACACTTGTATATATTATGTCCTTTAAACTTTTAATTTTATTTAATATTTCATATATCTTTCTTCTTATTAGAGTATACATGATTTACAATTTTGTCTTAGTTTCAGGTGTACAAGCAAAGTGAATCAGTTGTGAATCCATTGCTTTTTAGATTCTCTTCCCATATAGGTCATTAGAGAATTTGGATTTTCATTTAATCTTCAACCATGACAGACATTATTACTTCCATTTGGCAAATGAGGAAACCCTGGACTTACTGCATGTCCCATATGGAGTCAGGGGCCAAGGAAATTGGACTGGAACCCTGGATTCCCCCTTCCATTCTATGACTTACTTTAGGAAGATACTCCTATTGGAGGGCTTGACACATGGACTATATTCAAGACTAGAAATTCCAATAATAAAATACCAAATAATCAAAGAGAAATGCTTTTTGTGGACATATCCTTGCCAAACCTAAACAGCGGCCTGCTTGTGCTGTGCTTAGTCGCTCAGTTGTGTCCAACTCTTTGTGACACTATGGGCTGTAGCCCGCCAGGCTCCTCTGTCCACAGGGATTCTCCAGGCAAGAATACTGGAGTGGGTTGCCATGCCCTCCTGCAAGGGATCTTCCCAACCCAGGGATCAAACCCAGGTCTTTCACGCTGCAGGCAAATTCTTTACCATCTGAGCCACCGGGGAAGCTTGGTGCTATGTTATATCGAGATCAAATACCAGGAGCTGGAGTAAGTTCATCCTGTGCTTCAAAAGCTCTGGTCAACATACACATTTTGTTACAACAGGTACTAGGGCAAAGTTCACACTGATTAATCTGAATTTTCTAGAGACGAAACAAAACTCACCGACCAACATTTATCTTGGCAGGCGGATCACCTTCTTCTCCACTGGAAAACTTAGTGTCCTTAAGAGGAAGGCATCATTAATTGCCAAGATTTCCCTCATAGTCCAGTGGTTAAGAACCTGCCTTGCAACGCAGGCGACATGGGTTCAATTCCTGGCTGGGGGACTAAGATTTCCCACGCTACGACCAAAAAAAAAGACCAAGCCCGCACACTACAACAACTGAACCCATTCGCCACAACTAGAAAGTCAGCGCATCTCAACAAAAGATCCCACAAGACGCCACAAAGATCTTGCATGCCACAACTAAGACACCCGAGGTAGCATAAATAAATAAATATTTTTCAAATTTTTAAAAAATAATAATAATTCCTCTGTCCTTCTGTACTGGCAAGTACACAATAAACACAGTTTGAATGAGTCCCTTAGAAACCGCAGTTGCCTGCCAACCGAGTAATATCTTCTTTTCAAGGAAGGACCGTAAAAGAGAGTCTAATACTTGGCGACTGAAGTATTTCTGGTGCAAGAGGATGAGGCTTCCATACTGAATGTCTCCACCAGCAGGATATTCGAATGATGAGTAAATCAGCATGGAAAACAGGAGCGACTCTCACCATCTGTCATTCCACAGGTCAGACTTTCCATAACTACCAAGTTGGTATAAATGGCTTCTTTAATCATGGAAGCCATTTCCTCTCAACCCCTTCCCCATGCCTCTCCACTCACATCTCACCACCACTAATCCTTGAAAATATCTCTTCCTGCATGATTTTTGTGTTCCTTTAACACAAGCCCATGTAGAGGCCTGCATAACTAAGCTATTTCCATTAGAGTTAACTTCAGGACAGACAATGGTTCCAAGGCAGGTCTGAAAACCATTTTGAGAAATGGAATAACTCTTCTTTTGGAGTGGAGGTGGACAGGCTGGCAGTGGAGCACAGAGACATTTTTATGCTTTCAGGATGAGAGAAGGGACTACGCCTGCTCTCTGAGGTCCCGGTCCCAGCCATCCTGCCCATGTCATCTCCCAGCATCTATCATCTCCTAGCCTTTTCCCAACACCCACCTCTTGAAGCCAGGGCAGCCTCAGAATGCAAATCAGGACATATAACAGCAGAGGACAGAACAGAATCAAATACGAACAGAATCACAAATGAACCTAAATACGGCTTAGAGACCTGGCCTAGGAAGTATGTTCAACTGTTTTCCCAACTTGGCCTACTGGAATGATGCCATGAAGATAAGCATCACTCTCCAGCATCAGTACCAAGGAAACAGAGGCAAGAACCAGGGACCAAGCCAGGACTGAAGATAAGCAGCAAGACTAAAGGTAAAAACTTGGTAGTTAATGGTATCCACAGACTTTCCTGACGGTCAAGTGGTTAAAACTCCACTGGAGGGGCCATAAGTTCAATCCGATTTGGGCACAAAGATCCCAGATGCCTTGTGGTGTAGCAAAAGAAAAAAAAGAATCTGCCTTGCACTTACATTATTCAGTCAATAAACCATGTCCAACTCTTTGAGACTCCATGGACTGCAACACAGTCTTCTCTGCCCATCACCAATTCCCGGAGCTTGCTCAAATTTATGACCATCGAGTCAGGGATGCCATCCAAACATCTCATCTTCTGTTGTCCCCTTCTCTTCCTGCCCTCAATCTTTCCCAGCACCAGGGTCTTTTCCAGTGAGCTGGATCTTCATGTCAGCTGGCCAAAGTATTGGAGCTTCAGCTTCAGCATCAGTCCTTCCAATGAATATTCAGGGTTGATTTCCTTTAGGACTGACTGGTTTGAGCTCCTTGCTGTCCAAGGTACTCTCAAGAGTCTTCTCCAGCATCACAATTTGAGAGCATCATTTCTTCGGCACTCAACCTTCTTTACAGTCCAACTTTCGAATCCATACATGACTACTGGGAAAACCATAGCTTTGACTATATGGACCTTACACAGTGCCTCAGTATAGCCAGTCTCTACTCTCTGCATGCCTTCTTTTATTTTGGTAACTCACATTTGTTTTATTAATTATTTAACAATGAAATGATCTAGGCTTATGCTGGGGAAAAAATGTAAAATACAGAAAATAAAAAATGAAACAGAGGTATGGGTAGGAAAAAGAAAAGAAAGTCCATAATTTCTCCACCCAGAGAACCCACTACTAACATTGTGTTATGGCCTTCCAAACTTGTTCTTGCTTCCATGTCTTTTGAGGAGGTTTTTCTTGAACTGCTTTCAAACATCAAGCAAATTTTAACTTTATTTCATTTGGAAAAAAAATCAGTTCCTCTGAGAAGCTATCACTGACACACTTTTCAAAGGCACTGATGATTAAGGATTTCTTTCCAAAGAATATAAATGTTTGAGTCTACATCTTTTTCCAAATTAATAATGTCATTTTGACCCAGGAATTCTTTTATAAACAACATGAGCATCCTTTAAAGGGTGACACACAGGAGCGACACCTTAGGTGATGGGTACCCAGGAACTGATTATACTGCTCTACTAGTATTAGCGTATATTTAAAATCTTCCATAATAAAAAATGCTTTGCATATACATCTCAGTGCTAACTTACGTACAAACCAATATGCGAAGCATTCACTAAATGAAACAAACAATACTTTGTACTTTCGAAGTGTCACTCTTCAATAAAATATTTGTAAACATCTTTTTTTTGCGGGGAGGGGGGCCTTCGCCATGCAAGATCTTAGCTCCCCAACCAGGAATCGAACCCGAGCCACCTGCAGTGGAAGCACAGAGTCTT
This sequence comes from Capra hircus, assembly GCF_001704415.2. NCBI lineage: Eukaryota > Metazoa > Chordata > Mammalia > Artiodactyla > Bovidae > Capra > Capra hircus. The sequence continues at coordinate 118,098,253 of NC_030808.1, read as the reverse complement.
AACCACTGTATCAAACATCTTCTGATTTAATGCAAAAACATCTAAGACTCAGCTGTGACTATTGGGCTCAAAATACTGGTTTCTGCCATTTTTAAGAGTTTCTTCTTTGGGCCCACTGATGTTTTTCAGATTCTAAAAAAAGCTGTACAAAATCCCATACCATGTGGAATATTCTTTAAAATAATTTAGCTAGCAATTAATCATTATCAATTTAAAAACATTTTTAAAAGAGAGAGTGACTTAATGAATAAGAATGCTGAGCACTGAAGTGGGTGATGATGGGCATGTGGGAATGTATTATACTACTCTCTGTGCTTTTATGTATTATTTGAACATTCCCATACTACAAAGTTTTTTGTTGGTTTTTTTTTTTTCACTTTTTTTAAATCACTGTGAATATATTGTTCCTATTGTGAACAAATCCTTCACACCCACTTCATTGGAGTTGTTTCAGTGGAGTGTGCCCAATGCTGGTCCTAGCACGTCTGGTTCCTCATGACCTGCCTGCGGGTGGGTGTTACTGGTCCCAAGTTGATATCGGAAGAAAGTGGGACCCAAAGAAACAAGCCACTTGGCCAAGGACTCAAGACAATGAAGATGGGGGAAGAACAGCCACACCATGGAGGTGTCTGCTACACATATTGTTTGGTGCCTTTCTGAGTATTGTGTACGTGAGCATGTCTGTCTCATTGTCACTTGCAGTATTTTAGTGCATCCTGTTTTTCTAGAAAAATGAATCAGCCAGCCCCTCTCTGTTTATCCAAGATAACAAAACAAAACAAAAAAGGCCTGAGAACAATATTGGTCTGATGGAGGCCATCCTGACTGTAAAAGGAAACGTCCCTGAGTCAGTATCCTCAGTGAGAGACATCCCTTCATAAAACAAACCAGAAATATTCCAACAGGGTTCAAATAAGCATAAACATCCACACAGTTCAGTGGAAGGTACTCTGAACTCACGGGAATTCTGGCTGCTTTGGGAAGGCTTTTCCCATCTCACTGCAGATTCATTCCATGAACTCTATTCCCTCAAATGGCTTGGGCTTTAAAGCTTTCAGAAAGTCTTATTTTTCCCCTTAACTGAGATATCTCTCCCACTCCTCTTTTCTGCCTCTCTAAACTCTATCCTATCCTTAAAAACCCAGCTCAAGGAACGGCCTCCTGGGTGGCCTCATGTAACCCCTCCCCAGGCTGGAACTAAGTGTTTCTTTTTCTGTACTTTCTTAATAAAATGGCTGTGGTCTCCTTTAATAGATTCCCTTGCATGGCTGTGTATTATGATAAGCCATTTTCATATTTCTCTCTAAAATCCAATGCTGATTATTTAGGACAAAGGCCATTCAATCATTGTTACATCCCACAGGCCCCGCAGATAGCAGAAGCTCAGTGTAGAAGGAAAATAAAGGAGGAAGGAAGGAAAATGCTGCTTTATATGTAGAGGCCAGAGATGAGACTGATAAATGAGTTAGGATCGAAACTCACCAAGAGAAGACAAAACGGATACAGGAAAACTACTCTTGAAAATCTATCTGAACACTCATTTGCTATACCATTTATAGCCTCTGTCTTATTAAAACCAGCACACCCAGTTTTTCCTCCAGCTTTAGGACAGACAGCTGGAGAGATAAGTAGCTTTCACTTAGTCATCATATTATGGTCATACCCTGAGGGTTTCCTAGGAACCAAGATGAGCAAAAGAGAAAAAAAGACTCGCAACTCATTTCACACTCACTCCAGGGTATACCCTCTGAGAACCCAGAATGGACCATTACGCAATCCATCTTCCCTTTCTCTCTGCCCCCACCCCACCCTCTCTAGGCTCACAACAGTTTTATGTGGGTGCATTCAATGCATACATAATGTAACTCCACTGTGCGTCCTCAAGTTCACGACTACTGGAGGCTTATGGGTTTCCAAGAACCAGCCACTTTCATTATCTCAAGCTGACCTTAATCTAACCAAGGATTTATTTGGAGCCCTTTAAAAATCCCATACATCAGTATTACTCATGAACTCTAAAAACCTCTACCACAGATACAAATGAAAATGTAGAATATTCTACCACCCAATAAAAGAAAATAGCTGTTCAAGTACACACAGAGAAATCTGGAAATAGATACCACAGTGGACAGGAGAAATAAGAATGACGTTTTATGGCAAATTCCCCTCTCTCTTGTATTTAACAAAGAACTACGAATACTTTTGAAATAATTTTTAAGAGTTACTTTTTAAAGGCTACTATCAGGTTCTTAGGGATGGACTGAAACAAGAGATTCCAAGGATAAAGTCTGTGCGGTCTGCAGGCAGGTTCTCTCGGACACTGAAGAACGGTATGAGGGGCTGCCCGAGCCAACAGGCTGCCTGCCCAAGTTGGCCATGAGCCGGGGCTCAGTATCAGGCAGCCAACAGATCTGTCCGGGCGGCTGGGGGTGTGGGCAGACACTGAGGCGCTAGTACCAAGCTGGGGGTGAGTGGACCAACATCTCTGAGCATCCATCCGTGCCCTCCCTGGTGCCAGACGCCCCGCATGTGTTTATCTCTAATCCTCAGAATGACACCCAAGTCAGGCAAGAAGCTAGACAACCTACCCAAGGTCACCCAGCCAGAAAATGGCAGACAGCCAGGAGTGGAAGCGAGGTCAGTCAGGCTCCAGAAAGTTCTCTGAACCCATGGAATTCAAAGATGTGGTCCCCACACACCTGGAGCTTACAGATCGATGGAGAAAAAAGTAAGGGCAAGGTTGGGTGTGAGAAATCCCAGTGAAAGGTTAGGGACTTGGGGGAGTGGGGAGTTCAGAGCAGAAAAACTTTATAAAAGGCAAAGGTGAAATGTGAACCCAGGTCTGTCTGGATCTGAAGTCTCTGGGCTCTGCACTGTCGCAGGCTGCCTCTCCAAGCTGCAGGAGCCTGGGATGGCAGGGAAAGTGCCAACTTCGAGAACAGTGAAGTGACCTGACAAATATAAACGTGTCCCCTTTCCTTCTCCCCCTCCCCAAAGACCTCCTGGCCTCCAGAAAGAGGCAAGGCAGGACACCACCTCCAAGCCCCTGACATTGTATGATACCCAGAGACATTCAACCCAGAGATGTTTCATGTTTAGGCTGCTGGCCAAACAAGGAAATCCAAGATAAACCTGTCATTCTGTCATGACCTCATCCTGCTGCGAGACAGGCAGAAACAATGGCAAAGAGGAACAGCCCTTCGGTGTTTAATGGCACCTTTCAGGAAGAGATGAAACTCCCATCAGTCGCACCCCTCTGAGGTGGGGAGCAGGGACTCCCCTGAAGGCAATCCAATGGTCCCCCTGCAACCTCTCAAAGGGTGAAAAATAGCACGGCTTGCCCTCAGACTCTTCACACTAACCAAAAGGAGTTCCTATGAGGCAGGGTTTGTCTACGGTATTATTGAAAGAGAAATCAGGTGTGCACTTGACAATTTCTTCAATCTCCACACTCTTTTCACTGGCATAAAAACAAAAATGTCCCTTTGCTCAAGCTTCTTACTTTAGGCTTTAACTGAATGCCAAGGGGAGGCCAACAGTTTACCTTGATTGCCCGAAGATGAGAGGGCCCTCTTGGGGTGACAGTTAATCCTAGAAACAGGCTGACTCTGGGGACACTATTACTCCAATGCCCTGGTTCTCTCAAAAATCTCAATGAGCTAACTTCTAAATTTTGGTTTGCCCTTTGGAAGCATTTAGGGTTCCACCACCGCACCCTACTTTTAGTGCCCAATTAGGGACCTGGCTCCACTTAATATCTATACACTTCGATTTTTTAGGTTTATTTTTGGTCCTGGGCTCTATCGTACACTCTTGAGCACTTATCTAAGTTCTTTACATAGACTGACTCTCTTAATCCTGGAAACAAGCTTGTTGAATAGGTGCTTTTGTTATCATCTCTGTTTAGGGATGAAGAATCTGAGACACAGAGAAATTATAATGTGTGTCATACACACAGGGTCACACTGTTGGTGAGAGGCAGAGTTTAGAACTGAACTCCAATACTTTGACTCTATACCTGTATTCTCAACCACTACCATATAACATCTCCTCTGAAGAGGAGAAACTTGGTTTCTTTATGTTTCAGATAAGGCACTCACAAATGGAGGCAGGGTACATGGAGCATAAACAGGCTCAAGGTCACGTGTGGACGTTGTAACCTCAATGGTATGAAACCCAAGGATGTAACTGGATCTCCTTTGAATCAGCCCGGTCAGTCCTCAAGTTAAAGCAACAAAATTCATCTTTCAAGATGATCGTAGGTTTGTCTGACCGCAAAGCTCAGCTGGACTGACAAGTGCGGATGAAGGACAGTATTCAGGGATCAGTTGCCTTCAAGTTCACTTCCAAGTGCATTAAGGAAGACCCTTTGGAGATGTCACACAACCAAATGTCATGTTTTCCATCACTCCTCCTGCACACACACACGCCCATGCACAGATCTACCTTTGTAAAAGACTTCTTTTAAACATCACAGAGTGGGACTTCCCTGGTGGTCCAGTGGTTAGGGGACAGCCTTACAATGCAGGGGACACCAGTTCGATCCCTGGGCCAGGAAGATCTCATATGCCTCAGAGCAGCCCATGTGCCACAATCACTGAGCCCACCTGACCCAGAGCCCATGCTCTGTAACAAGAGGCCACTGCAGTGAGAAGTCCACACACTGCTCATCTCAACTAAGGAAAACCCACACAAAGACCCAGAGTAGCCAATAAATTTATCAATAAATTAAAAAAGAAAAATCACAGAGTAACATCTACTCAAAACATGTTTCTACAGAAGCTGAAACAGATTTCTAGATCATTATCTAGATACCATATATCTACACCTCAAGATCCAGCTCAAATCTAATCTGTCCAATTCCACTGACAGTTATTTTTGCAAAAAGTTACCACTAGGTCTGCCTCACTTGCCTCCAGGAATGAACCATATCTCCAGGCTGCAGAGACCACACACAACACGTTTTACAGAAGAATCTCAAGGTCTTTGACTACAAAGAATGCCGACAACTGTTTGCTCAAAATGACGCAACTGAAGAGAATACAGAAATGCGGAGCATCGTAAAAGAATTCATGTCACTCTTCGTAGGAACAGTTCTGCACTGGGTTTAAATTTGCTAAATGAACCAGAGATCCTGAAAAACACATTTGCTGCCATTCTGACTTATGGTCCTGAAAATGTCACAAAGTGACAGGCTTCTCTACCCTAGCTTTCACCTCTCTTGAACTGTTCGGAGGTATACTAAAGATGGCATTTTAAAGGGCAAAAACCATGCACCCAACAGCTTCGAGGCCTCCCTTATAAAGAAATAATCATTGTTTTTAAACTTTTCAGCTTCTTAAAATTGCTTCTTCCCTGTCTGCTCTTCCAGATGGTAACACTGATCACAGAAGTCTTTGTGAAACTGTATTTCTGTGATTTTTTTTTTTTTAACTCAAGTAATGTTATTGGAAGGAAGCAGAAAACCACAAGGCCCGAACAGAAGTGACTAATGCTGGTAGCAAGTGCTGGAAGAAATAAGGCCCCACAGAAAAAGAGGGCACTGCAGCACACTAGCCTGTTGTATGTCACTGTGGCCACGACTGTTTGGAAACCAGTAACCAGATTTTCCAGCTCTCTTGATGTGTTAACCAGGGTAACCAAGTGTAACTCCTTTCCCTGGCAATCTTTAGCTAAAAATGAGAGAAAGGAAACAAAATAAGAAAATCTAAGGAGAGGAGGAAATTCAACTAAAACACTCAATTCAGTAGAAGACAGAGTTTTCTTGTACTGATCTCAACTATATTACAGATCTATTTTTATTTTATTTTTTATTATTTTGGGGATCTTAGTTTCCCAACCAGGGATTGAATCCCGCCCTCCCCTGCGTTAGAAGCATGGAGTCTTAACCACTGGACCACCAGGGAAGTCTCTTTATTTATTTATATTTCAGATTTATTTTTAAAGAACTACACACGTTCTATTGTCTGATGTTCTACATTGCAGGTGTTCTCAAAAACTTACATGGAAGACATGCCAATGGTCTAACAGTAAGCTCTTTGAATTCCTCTACTATCATTTCAACATGTTGGCACAGTTTCAAAATCAATATGCGGTTTTTCTTTGGTGCTATAACCATGTTTGCTCAGGATCCCCAAATGTCTTCATCATTTCACTTTCCTTATCTTTATTCTTTCAACTCTCATTCACTTACCTTTATCTAAAGAATACTTTGATAGAAATCATGAATTCATATGCCACATCCTTCCCCTGAAAAGCTATTAATAATACCTCTGTTACTACTCACTGCCTCCTACCCGCCCTCTTATGACATAATTGATAATAACTATCTCTTCATGAATATAAAACTGTCCATCTCAAAAACAGCAACAGCGAGACTTTCCCGGCAGTCCAGTGCTAAAGACTGCACTTCAAATGCAGGGGTACAAGTTCAGTCCCTGGTTGGGGAACTAAGATCTCACATGCCACAGCCAAAAAATAAATATGAAAGGAAAGGAAAAACAGCAAAAATCAAAAGCACCAAGGGCAGGGCTTCCCTTGTGGCTCAGGAGTAAAGCATCTGCCTGCCAGTGCAGGAAATTGCAGGAGACCTGGGTTCAATCCCTGATCCAGGAAGATCCCACTTGTCTCAGAGCAACTAAGTTTTGTGCACCACAGCTACTGAACTTGTGCTCTAGGGCCCCGGAGCCACAACTACTGAAGCCCTCATGCCCTAGCGCCTGTACTTTGAACAAGAGAAGCCACGGCAATGAGAAGCCTGTGCACCACAGCTAGAGAGCAGCCCCCACTCACGGCAGCTAGAGAAAAAGCCCAAGCAGCAACCCAGCACAGCCAAAACCCAGCTGTGCTGGTGTTTATTTGTTTCTGGTTTTCACATGAAAACTAAATGCATAAAATTAAATATTTAATAAATAAATAAATATTAATAAATTTAATTTATTTTTAAAATAAATTATTAACTATTTATATTAACTATTTAATATTTATGAATAAATTTTAAAAAAATTTTAACCAGCAAGGGCAAAGGAAGAAGGAGCCTAATGTCAGAACAGATTGTACAGCTGGTAGAATCTCAATAAAGTTACTTTGCAATGGGGTGGGGGAACAGCAAGGGGCTTGTTTTAATGCAATCTTATGAGCTTTTCCCAGACAACAATGCTTTAGTTAGAGCCAGGTTGATTAAAGCACACTGGGGATAATGTTGCTGTTACTATTTTTCCAAGTACTAGTATGTTTTCTATCAAGGTTGTTATCATTTAAATAATAGATTTAATTTTCAAAAAATCATGAAAACACAATCAAATTGTCAATTTATTAAAGCTGTTACATAATGAATATATAACAATACAATGTATGAATAATACACAATGATAACAATCATTTGGTATTTACTACCAAATTCTATTTTCCCACATAGTAAAAGGAAATAAAGAATTGATGTATATTTGATTCAATAACCAACTAAAATGATTCTAAGTTGACCATGATTCTCTCCCCCACCATCTGCCATGGTAATAAGAGCTTTGGATCCAATAATTTCTAAGAATCAATTCTAATGGAGCAATCACAAATGTATCTTAAAAATTTATCAGATTTATCATATGGCTTATTAAAAGTGTGAAAACTAGAAACAATCTAAATGATTGGTCATGGGAGCTGAATGAATAAATTAGGGTACAAGGACTTTCCTGGTGGTCCAGTAGCTAAGATTCCATGTTTCTAACAAAAGGGGCCTCGGTTTGATTCCTGTAAGGGAACCAGATGCCACAACTGAAAGATTCTTCATGGCACAACTAAAACCCAGCATAGCCAAATAAATCTGCCGCCACCCCTCCCCTCATCCCAATCTTCCCCTCTTCTGACTGCAGAACCTCCCACCACTATGATCACTTCCACCTAGCAGCTGCTCTTTCTCTATTCTAACAAGGTGATTCCTGGATGGTGACCAACCCAGTGCCTAGCTTCACTGGGCTCAGGAAAGGGCAAGTGAGCAGATACAAGCACACACTGAAGCCTGGGGGAGAACGAAGACCTCTCATCCCTTTAACACTGCTTCCCTGTAATACAGGAAGCCCAAATCTGCCCACGGCCACCCTCCTGCCAAGTGGAAAAGTGAAGGTGGCCAAGGGGAAGAGAGATGCCAAGGAAACACATGGGAGTCCAAAATGACACTGATGCAGCCCTGGATCTGGAGTCAACCTTGGCCTCACTGGGCACATACCCTAGCTGGTGCTAGTGTTAGTGAGCCATCTGTCACTTCCATGTGGACCACTCCTGACTGGCACACTCACTCAGAACAGAGATGAGAATCTACGTTCCGTGCTACGTTTATGGCCAAAAGGTCCAGTCTCTACCATCCAAGCTCTTCCAGGTGATTGGGCTACCCATCACTTTTGAGGTATGCATCATACAAGACCCAGTTAGCTGCATCTTTCTAAAGTACCAGTGCTTGTACAAAGAAGAAAGCACTTGGTTCATTCTGTTTCTTCCAAAAATCAGAAAAATAATAATCACTAAACCTTCATAGGAAGCCTCTTAGGAAAAGCTGGTTATTAATGAAACAGATAACTCTGCCCTTGTTTTATCTTTGCCTTCTATGACAGAGCTTTTGTGACTTGGTTGGCTTGTTTGTTTTTAATGAAGCAGAAATTAGGACCACATGCAAATAGGTATTTTCTCATAAGGAAGACATGAGCTATTCTAAGCACAGGCTAAAAGCCCTGACTCAAACCAAATGGCACCTCCTTAATCACTAACACACCTCCAAACAGCTCTCTGAATGTCCCATTTTAGTACCTACTAAGTCCCTCCCTTCCTAGAGGTCTGACACCCAGTTGAGCTCATAGATCAAGGTGACACTCACCAACCATTTCTAGTGATTAATATGCTGCAACCACACAGTAATGGCTGCAAAGTAATTGTCACTCATGAGCAATGAGTTTTCCTGCAGGTCCCAAAAAGAAAAATATCAGAGATGGCTTTCTGAGTCAAACCAAGGTCCAAGGGACAGGTCTGCAATTGGGAAAATATCTGTGAAGATTTCATAAGGCAACAACTATAAATAAATTAATTCCACTATGTCATTCCTCTACATTCATGATTGGAACCTAATAATTAATAACAGAACCTCAAAAAGGGTTCCCCCAAACCCTTAATTAAAGGAAACATTAAAGGAAACCCTTAAGGAAACATTAATGCATCCAGGGGCAGACCATGTTAGATAAGTATCCTCTGTGTTTCATGACCATACTTCCTATTGGTTTTTCCTCCCCTAAAATTCATTCAGTTGAAATCAGTCACTATACAAAACAAAGCTAATGACTTCTCTTATTTGAGTCAGAATGTTAAAAGAATGTGGACAAATATATATATATATATATATATGTAATGTGCAATAAATAAATAAATGTTTGAGGGGGTGTACTGTGTAGCTTGTAGGATCTTAGTTTCTCAATCAGGGGTCAAATCGAGGCCTTGGGTAGTGAAAGCACAGAGACCTAACTACTGAACCACAGGGAACTTCCAATAAATAAAAACTACTGACCTTAACAAATGTGATGTTAAACATACAAATTAAAGGTTTTTTTCTCAATTTATTTAAATAATTTGTACTAAAACCCCAAAAGTACACTCAGTATCATTGGCTAGAGATGAACTTCTACTCCTCTTTTTCCAAACTCCAGGAGAAGGTACTGCAGGTGCTTGCCCATGAAGACTACAAAAGGGCATCAGCTGGATAACTGCCCACTGTGAAGGTGTGCTCAGATGGGGTGATGAAATACAGTGAACATAGGGGTGAATCCAAGAATAGTATCCAAAACAAGGCGTTGCCCAACCTTGGCGTATCACAAACAGGTTGCTGAACACCCACTCTGTCCCGAGGCCACCAAACAGCTCCTTGGCCAATACTTTATTTACGTCCTGCCCTGCCCTCTCTTAGTTCACATTAGTCTAATAGCCTGCTCACTGTGCTACTCCCAGCACCTCTTCAAAGAAGGTCAGGTAAGCCAGAGGTTAACAAAAAAGGTGAAATGAGACTTCAGAGAGAAGGGACTCTTAGGGACTTAGAGCTACAAATAAAAATGGAGGACACCCAGTTAAATCTAGATTTCAGATAAACAACCAATAATTTATTTGGTATAGTATGTTCATGAAATATTTGGGATACACTAAAACTTTATCTATTGTTTTATCTGAAATTCAAGTTTAACTGGACATCTGTATTTTATCAGGCAGCCACACTTATGGTAAACATCTTTTGCTGACTACCCATCACCTATGCCCACTGCTTTCCTAAGCACAAGCCACATTTCCTGGGATATGCCCTCATTTGGGGCCTTGTGGGGTGTCGTGTGGAATAAGTCAGTCAACTCTGAATATCTGCTGGAATTCAAGGAAGAACACAAGCTTTGACAGGAAGAAACTGGTCTTTATTATCGTAAAGGTGAGGAGGTCTGAGAGAAAGGAAGGTATGGCAGCTGCTTTACACCATGACATTCCCTCTTCCCCTCTGAAATGTCAGAGAAGCCAGGAAGCAGGGAGTAAGTGGTGGTAGCTGAAGAGTGTGTGATGTGGCCATGGCAGGCATTCCCAAGCCAAACTGGACAAAATATGTACTAAGCCAACCAGAGACATCCATGCTGTATGGTCCATGAAATCACAGGGTTTTCTCTCTGTTGATAAAACCTGCAAAACTCTCTAGGGAAGATCTTTTCCCTTTCCTTGTTTAGCGTAGCCAGGCTTCTCTGTCCATGGGATTTTCCAGGCAAGAATATTGGAGTGGGTTGCCATTTCCTTCTCTATGGAATCTTCCCAACCCCGGGATTGAACCTGGGTCTCCTGCATTGCAGACAGATTCTTTACCATCTAAGTCACCAGGGAAGCCCATAATGAAGCTTATGTAGGTTCTTCTTTTGTTTTTTAAGGAAGTATTACTTTTTGAAAAATTCTGAAGGTATAAAAAACTCACATGACTAAGCCAGTTTGGGGCACTCTGAGCTATTGAAACAGGAAAACCCAAACACATAAACACTATTCTTAACAAGCAGCTTCCACTGAAACTATTTAGTTCTTGGTACTTCTGGCTCTAGCAATGAACAGAAAGATTTTTAAAAGAAAATCTCAGGACAAAAGGAAATTAGCAACTTATCTCAGGCCAAGAGACAAAGACAAAGACCTAAAGTTTTCAAAGGTCTTTTATTGTTTCTATGATCCTTTCTGACCACCTCACAAGCAGGAAACTACACCTCTGTTTGAGGACAGGTGATCAGAATTTCTTCTGCCTCTTCCTCCAGACCAGCTCAGGCCTGCTCAGATCACTGTAGTCTCCAGGCAGCTCTGAGCCAGAAACACAGGGCCAAGGCTTCTGGCTTTGGGTGAGGCCCCAGTCACGTGCACAAGCCTTTCTGCCCTTGCTGGGTTGGCAAACAGAAGGAGTCTGCATGTAAGTCAGGGCCCTTCAGTCCCAGGAAGAACAGGAAGCAAAGTCATGATGCTAAGGTAATGAACCATCCTTTTCCATAATCATGGTAGGACCACAAGGCCCTGAAGTCACCCCAGAAATAATACCCATTCTCATCACATCCATTTGTCTCTGTGCAGTCTGCATCTGGATACAGCAAACTGCATCTCCTTTACTCATTTCTTCCTTGTTTCAAAGCTCTATTTAATTCTGAAAAGAGCTTCAATCTAATGATGGAAAGGTCATACTTAATGGGAAAAAATGGGTGTCAGTCCCCCAGAAACAAATACTCTTTTGTTGAGATCTCCCACACAAAATCGGGTCATCGTGTCAGCCGGGACATGTTGGCCTGTTCACAGTTGTTGTGCACAGTTCAGACTGGTGGGAAGGATGCCAGGCAAGACCTGTCCGCACTCACCTGGGGCCAGAATAGAAGCGGGGAGGGAAGATTATGCAGCCCCACCAATTTCACAAGGGCAGAAGCTAAGTTTGGATAAGGACAATGACTTATTTTCCCTTCTCTCAAAGGCTTGCTGTTATAAGAATTGTATGTTTCTAAAACCCACTTAAACGATAAGAAATACTTTTATTTTGGGTGTGGAGGCAGGCCTTGCCTAAAATCCAGAACTCCTTGATTCTTCATAACACACTCACTAAAACAGTGAAATTGTTATTTACGCCACCCTGCAAATCAAGTTTGAATCAAACTTAACATTTCATCTCTTATTCACATATTCAGCAAAAAAGGCATTTCAGTCTTCATATATGAACCCCAAATACAAGAGCCAAAATGTATAACAACCATAAAAATGCTCAGGGTTTCAGCTACACTCTGAGACTAAGCCTATAAAGGAAGCCTCCATTTTCCTTGCTCTTTTCCACAAAGAGTGAAATTTATTCCCTCTGTATCTTTTCATCAAAACGATCTTACCCCCATATAGTCTTTCTTCTCAAATGGACTGACGGAGTAGTGACCAGACCACAAATTGAGACCCAAGAGCAAGAAACACTATTAACACAAGTAAGGAGAGACGTTTAATTATCCCAGTTATACTAAGCAGGTCCACTTTGGTGACTGCAACTGGGACGATGGCCCCAGGCTCCATGCTTTGAGTCACTGCACCTTACTAAAATTGACAATATTAAGCATTTACTTTTTTACTATCTTCATTCTTATTTGTTTACTTATTTATTTTTATAGCCATAATGAGGTCTCTGCACTGACTGAGTTGCCCCAAGCTCCACACCCTTTCTAGCATGACCCTGACTGTAAAGGAAGTAGGCAGGGTGGTTTCCATTTTACAAACGAGGAAACTGGAGCTTGCTAAAGTTATGCAAGCTCATGAAGTGGCAGAGCTGTGATTCAAACCAGAATGTTTGACTACAGAACACATGAGTACTCCCTGCTCCCCACTGCAGATGACAAAAGTATCCAACCCCTTACACCTCCCCACTTTGCAAACACAGATTCCTACTATTAAAGCAGCAGAAAGAAACTACTGTTGGCAACTGAAAAAGCCACAGCAGAGAAGATCATTTCCCCCTCAATAGTATATATAATTAGCCAAAAGGTGGAAACCCAAATGCCCACCTCGAGAGATGAATGGATAAACAGAATGTGATATATTCATACAATGGAATATTATTAAGTCGTTAAAAGGAATGAAGATGCAATACATGCTACAACATAGAGAAACCTTGAAAACACTAAGCTAAGTGAAAGAAACCAAGCACGAAAGAGCATATAAAACTCCATTTATATGAAATGTCCAAAATAGGCAAACCTACAGAGACATAAAGCAGCTAAAAACTGGGGAGGATGAGGTTACAGGAAGGGGAAGACGATAGCTAATAGCTACCTGGCTAGTAAAGGATTCTCTTTGTAGTGATGAAATTTTCTACAATTGACTGTGGCAACCTATCTGTGAATATGCAGGGGGCGGGGGCAGGGGGCGGGGGGCGGGGGGCGGGGGGCGGGGGGCGGGGTGGGGGGAATTGTACACTTTTCTGTTTTTTTGGCCATGCTGCTAAGGCATGTATGATCTTGCTTCCCCAACCAGAGATCAAATCCGTGCCCCCTGCTTTGGAAGCACCGAGTTTTAACCTCTGGGCCACCAGGGAAGTCCCTGGACTGTATGCTTTAAATGGGCAAAATGTACAGCATATAAACCTAGACAGCATATTCAAAAGCAGAGACATTACTTTGCCGACTAAGGTCCGTCTAGTCAAGGCTATGGTTTTTCCTGTGGTCACGTATGGATGTGAGAGTTGGACTGTGAAGAAGGCAGAGCGCCGAAGAATTGATGCTTTTGAACTGTGGTGTTGGAAAAGACTCTTCAGAGTCCCTTGGACTGCAAGGAGATCCAACCAGTCCATTCTAAAGAAGATCAGCCCTGGGTGTTCTTTGGAAGGAATGATGCTAAAGCTGAAACTCCAATACTTTGGCCACCTCATGCGAAGAGTTGACTCATTGGAAAAGACTCTGATGCTTGGAGGGATTGGGGGCAGGAGGAGAAGGGGACGACCGAGGATGAGATGGCTGGATGGCATCACTGACTCGATGGACGTGAGTCTGACTGAACTCCGGGAATTGGTGATGGACAGGGAGGCCTGGTGTGCTGCGATTCATGGGGTCGCAAAGAATCGGACACGACTGAGCGACTGAACTAAACTGAACTGAAAGCTATTTAAGAAAGTAAGTGTTATCAGTTAAGCAAAGTAAGAGACCTTGGCTATCATCTCATTCAAGACCATTTTTAAAGGTGAGGAACCCTAGCAATCAGCCCACTATGAGGACTTATATCAGTGTCCCAGTGTGCTCTGCTTTACTGGCCCCACAATTCAGTGACCCAGAGCACTCAGCTCAGAGCCAGGTCATGGATAACCAGGAACCCTCACCCCTGCCCTCAAGGAGCTTAAATATAGTTGGGTTATTTCAAGCCTGAAACAATGAGATTCCACCCAACCGACTGTAGCACCAAGTGCAGAGGAGGTGGAGACCATAGGAGCTAAGGAGATGGGCAGAAGCTGAGGCTTGAGATGGGCTTTCCGGGAGGAATGAACTGGATGGAGAGCCAGAAAAGAGAGGGGAGGGCACTTCTGGGAAAGGAGATAGATGCTGTTGAGGACTCAATTTACACCACGTCTTTCAGACGAGGTTTAAATAACATAGTTCTGAGACTTCTCTGGCAGCCCAGAGGTGAATGCTCCATGCTCCCAATGCAGAGAGCATGAGTTCAATCCCTGGTCGGGGAACTAATAATCCACATGCTACACAGCATGGGCAAAACAATTATAGTGCCATTGCTAAGAGAACGGATGAATAGGGGAGAGTTCAGCCCTGACGGGACAGGATGCCAGGGAGAGTTCTGAGTGGGAAATGACACGGTGAGAGCTGTCTTTACAGAAGTCTAGCCTGGCTGCAGCATGCAAGGGACTGAGGTCAGAGGCCAGTGTGTTATAATCTACAAGTGAAGTGTCAAGTTCTGTGGTAGAAGCAACAGGAATGGAGAGGAAGGAAGGAAGAGAGCTCACAAAGGAGAAAAACAACAGAATCCAACCATGTCAAGACCGGGGCGCGGAAACAGAGGGACAAGGAGGGCACTGACTCTGACTGCCCAGACTGCCTGGGTTGAAATCCTTACCAGCTGTGTAACATTGGTTGAGTTAGTTAAATTCTCTGCACCTCAGTTTCCTGAGTAAAGCGAGGATTAAAAAATGTGTTTCTGTCTATCAAACAGTTGTTGGGAGAATTAAATACGAACAGTGCTTGGAGCGATGCCTGACACTGAGTAAGTGCTCTGTATAGCCTGTTGAATAAATACACATAAATGCATATTCAGACCTCGGACCTCACTTTCTGACAACAGCAGCAACAAGGAAAAGCCTCATCCAGCTTCATTTTTCACCCCATCAAGATTCCTTTTTCACTCACTTTTCCCCATTCGTTCACTCCTTGGTGGAAGTTCTAGGAAGAATAAAATATTTTATTCTTATGCTCCCTGCCCTTGAGGATGGGCCTTCTGGGAAAAACTGAAGAGAAGAAAAACAGCAGTAACTGTTCTCCACCAAGATCCAGGCACTAGAAATGGCTGAATCACAGGCTTGGTGAGCAGCTCCAAGAGGCCAGTGAAAGAGCCTGGACCAAGCAGGCTATGTTCTGCAGACAGGCTTGCAAGGCTCTGGTTTATTCAGCCCTGAGGGACTGCTCCGTGGGTACCCACCTGCTCACCCAGGCCGCCCTTCCCAGGCACTGCCTGCCGGCAAGAACCCCTGAGCCTCTTTCCTGCCCTGCTTCCTTAGGAGCTCAGCCTCCGGCCCTGGACACCACACCTGCCCCCTCACAACTTACATCAAAGGCTCTGAGGCCAAATATTGAACTGATGATGTTGGCCAGAGAGCTCTGGGCAGAGCTTGTAAACTGCAGAAGAAAAGGGTCCTTGCCTTTCCTGCCCAGGAGGAAGGAACATGCTCTGTGATCTTGACCAAAAAGCCCCCGGAAGGTCAGAACAGGGCTCTATTCTCACCTTCACGTGTTCGTGATTATGTGGTGGTGTCTCCCCACACCTCCACCCACCTCACCCCACCGGCACTGGGCATCTTCATGACACTGCTAGGGTACCATGCCCATATTGAAAAGAAGGTTAAACTATCATACAAACACAATGTATTTTTTGTAATTAGACTTGTGTCTCCTACCTTTGGATAATTACTAAAAATCTCCCTTCAAAGTGATTAAAAAAAAAAAAGTCCTCAAAAACTCAAAAGAAGAATTCAATTTATACCAAGTCTTTGTGGTGAGGTTTAAATAACATCACAGTCCCATTATTGGGAGAATGGGTAAATAAACTGTGGTATAGCCAAAATACAGAATAATATATTAAGGTAGATCTCTAGCTACTGTCATAGAAAAACATACTTTCCAGTGGGGGAGAAAGAAAGAGACATGAAGATA
Organism: Capra hircus; assembly: GCF_001704415.2. Classification (NCBI taxonomy): domain Eukaryota; kingdom Metazoa; phylum Chordata; class Mammalia; order Artiodactyla; family Bovidae; genus Capra; species Capra hircus. The sequence continues at coordinate 118,081,838 of NC_030808.1, read as the reverse complement.
CAACATGCAAAAAAATCTGAACTACAGGTTTGCACATGCTCTTGGATGGACTGTGAATTGAGAAGAGGGCTCAGTTTCCAGGGACAATGAGCACAACTGGTATAGAGGAGTCAAGAGAGACTGTCTCTGGCTGGATTTCTTAAAAAAATGCATTCGTGTATAACTTGGGCAGTTTGGGGGTGTCATAAAAAATAAATAGATGCTGTTTCATTTACATATACGACCAGCTATTATTATTCAGTCGCTAAGTTGTGTCCAATTCTTTGCAACCCCATGGCCTGCTGCATGCCAGACTTCCCCGTCCTTCACTATCTTCTGGAGTTTCCAAAAACTCATGTCCGTTGAATCAGTGATACCATTCAACCATCTCATCCTCTGTCGTCCCCTTCTCCCCTTGCCCTCAATCTTTCCCAGCATCAGGGTCTTTTCCAATGGGTCAGCTCTTCCAATCAGACGGCCAAAGTAATGGAGCTTCAGCTTCAAATCTAATTTATAACTTTACATTCTTCTTTCCTTTATTCTGATCAGAAGAGGGTTTTTTTTCTTGCTTTTCAGAGAGCTAAAACAATGATAAAATTCAATTCTGGTTCTGTGTGACCTTAAGAAACTTGTAAACAATAAAACAGCCTAAGCCAAAATTTAAAATAAAGATATTAGAAATAGATATCTGGCTAAGCTTCCTTTCAGGATTGTTTGTGGATGTTGGTGATACCACTGAGGATGAACTTGAGGCTGTGTTTTTAAATACTTGCTACTAACTAGCTCCTCTGACATCTCTCTGTATTCACCACTGACACATTTAATCTGCTTAATTACAGTTTTGTTGATATCTCAAATTCCCCTTATTTACTCTGCATCCTGAAAAAGTCCTTTGAAATCTAAACAGTCCACTACCTCTCCGGCTCTGTTTGGAAAGGTTACAATCTTAGGATCCTTTGAAAGGAGAGCGGGGGTTGGGGAGCTATATTTCCAGCATGAAGTGGAATGTGAAAATAATCTGGGAATAGAATGAATACACTGGATTTATTCTCAGCAACTTTCTCTCTCCTAATTTGTCACTGTTCTGCTTGAAGAAGTTATTTCTTTGAATGTATAGTCAGACTGATAATTAAATACAACGATTAGAATATATTCCAACTTGTAATACACTCTATGTATACTCCCTATGCCAATAAGCAGAGTACCCGTGTCTGCACATAAAATGTGCTCAATAAAAATCTACTGGCCTACTGCCTAAGAAAGAAGTACTAGATGATCTAAAGAAAGGAGACATTTTAAATTATTTGTATTTCTTTCAGCAGATATTAACTGAACTCCTATCACGTGTGCTAGGCACTAGGCCGGGCACTGAAGAGATACAAATGGGGTAAAATTTGGTTATTTGTCCTTAAGGAGTTCATAATATAAAGAATGGAAATAAAACATAAGTACTCTCCCTTGCAAAAAAGTCAAAATTGCCTGTTATTTCTAACTCTCAAATTCAAATCAAACTCATTGTACTATTACATCTGATCTTAAAAGCATCCTTTTCTGCCTCTGACCACCCAGTCCATTTTGATTATTTAAAAAGTATGTTCAGCATCAGCCTTGATCTTTACAGATACTCTTTTGTACCAAGACATACTAGGCATGAAGGACAACACCCTATCAGGTCCATCTTCCGAGAGTTGACATGTTGGGGAAATGAAATAAACCCATTCATTTAGCAACAAGCCTTGGGACTTCCCTGGTAGTCCAGTGGTTAAGAATCCCCCTGCCAATGCAGGAGACACGCATTCAATCCCTGGTGCAAGAAGATCCCACATGCCACAGAGCAACTAGGCCCACACCACCACTACTGAGTCCATGAACCTAGAGCCTACGCTCCACAATAGGAGAAGCCACGCACTGCAACGGAGAGTAGCCCACACAACTCAAGAAAGCCCAGGTGCACCAGAAAAGACCCAACCCAGCATAGCCAAAAATAAATAAATAGATAATTTTAAAAAACCTTACCCAAGATTTTAATGAGTAATAGGAAAGATCAGTTGCCAAATTACCCATCAGATCAAATTACTGTGGGATCTGGAGGAGAAGGAGGAGATCCTTCTAGCTCGAGATCCTTCTAGCTGACACTCTCTCATCAAAGTGTCAGAGAGGAGATGGGGTTGGCTGCGGGTTAACACACCAATCAGGAGACAGAGAACATTTCAGGACAGTGAGAGAAATGATACACTACTGTTAATCAGAAGTCCAAGATAAGCCACTATGTATATCCAGAGGCCATAAGCATAAAATAGAGAGAAAACTGGAGCAGCAAGCACCTTCAGGACTCTTATAGGCTGGCTACCCTCAATCCTATTTATTCACATGTTCCCGAAAAAACACTCCACACTTAGATACACACATGCCTTGAGATGAAGGGGATCGACCAACAGCAAAAAGGAACACGAGTCCCCCAGTTGAGTCTAAATCCCGTATTTGTCTTTTTAAAGTATTCATATGAAGGGCAATGGCATTAACATAATACTGGCTCTAGACTTTGGAGTTTTAACCAAGGGTTCAAGATGATTTGTTTTCTTTTCTCTGTGCTTCCCTCACTCTCTTGGCCAATTTCTCTTCTCTCTTCCTTTATTTTTCTCTCTCCACCCTTCTCTGTGTTACTTTAAAAAAAAAAAAAATTCAATGCCACAAGACTGTACATTTAAATTCAGCCCACATGACATTTCCTCCAAGTTTAATTGCTTCCATACAATTTATATCCGCTAGTCACGCTAGACCCCAGAGTATTAAACATGCTCTTTTACAAAGAAGCTCTTGTCCCATAATAACCCCCATAATCAAAGTGCAGGAATTACGGGTAAGGACCAGCCGGATGACGGATGAAACAAACAGGTTTTTAAATTCACCCAAAGCAGGCTTCAGGCAGGAGGCAAATCAAAGCCGGCCACTCTACCATCAGGCTTGAGAACAGAAACACTAGCTTGAACTCCGCACATCCAGACAGGAAGAAATGAAGTCATATATATATATATATATATATATATATATATATATGCAGCCATGAAATTAAAAGACGCTTACTCCTTGGAAGAAAAGTTATGACCAACCTAGATAGTATATTCAAAAGCAGAGACATTACTTTGCTGACTAAGGTCCATCTAGTCAAGGCTATGGTTTTTCTTGTGGTCATGTATGGATGTGAGAGTTGGACTGTGAAGAAGGCTGAGCGCTGAAGAATTGATGTGTTTGAACTGTGGTGTTGGAGAAGACTCTTGAGAGTCCCTTGGACTGCAAGGAGATCCAACCAGCCCATTCTAAAGGAGATCAGCCCTGGGTGTTCTTTGGAAGGAATGATGCTAAAGCTGAAGCTCCAGTACTTTGGCCACCTCATGCGAAGAGTTGACTCATTGGAAAGAATTCTGATGCTTGGAGGGATTGGGGGCAGGAGGAGAAGGGGACGACCGAGGATGAGATGGCTGGATGGCATCACTGACTCGATGGACGTGAGTCTGACTGAACTCCGGGAGTTGGTGATGGACAGGGAGGCCTGGCGTGCTGTGATTCATGGGGTCACAAAGAGTCGGACACGACTGAGCGACTGAACTGAACTGACTGATAACTCAGATACCTTATCTTTGGGTTGACATGAAGAGCCACCACAGTGCCGCTTAAAAACACCTAGCTACATTTTCTCTGCTTTCAAGCCCATCCCTCAAAGTTCTAATGATGGACGCCAGTGAGTCAAAGTCGCTCAGTCGTGTCCAACCCCTTGCATCCCCATGGACTATACAGTCAGGGAATTCTCCAGGCCAGAATACTGAAGTGAATCCCCCTTCTCCAGGGGATCTTCCCAACCCAGGGATCGAACCCAAGTCTCCAGGATTGTAGCCAGATTCTTTACCAACTGAGCCACAACTCTTTATTTAGATATTTATTTATGTATTTGGCTATGCCTGGTCTTCATTGCAGCATGCAGGTTCTTCAGTTGTGTCATAGGGGATCTAGTTCCCTGACCAGGGATTGAACCCTGGCCCCCTGCATTGGGTGCTTCGAGTCTCAGCCACTGGACCACTAGGGAAGTTCCCAAGTCCAGTCTTTAAATGAGTAAATCTTCTTCTTTGTTATTCTGAGCAGACTGAAATTACCTTTCCCATCTTACCACAGACAACTTGGGCAACATTTCTAGACTTGTCCTACAGCAAAGTAGTGTTAGTCACTCAGTTGTCTCCAACTCTTTGTGACCCCATGGACTGTATGTAGCCCACCAGCCTCCTCTGTCCATGGAATTCTCCAGGCAAGGATCCTGGAGTGGGTTGCCATTTCCTTCTCCAGAAGATCTTCCTGACCCAGGGATCAAACCCAGGTCTCCCGCACTGCAGGCAGATTCTTTACCATCTGAGCCACCAGGGAAGCCTGTCCTACAGCAAAGGACATCTACAAACATCTCAACTTCTTTTATAAACCCTTATCTTTCTAAATACTTGTTCGACTTTTCCCACTATCTTCCCCACCTCTCAACAAATCACTTCCTTTGTGAACTTCAAAGTTCACACTTGTGATTTCATAACCGCACGAGGCAGTAACAGGACTCTGGATTTCTGGATCTCCCTTATTCAGCTAGCCCACTCTGCACAAGAACTATGCCTACCTTTCTTCTGAAGCAACATTGTCGGTCCTCCTCACTGGATTCAGACAGATACCTCTCCACCGGGACTTTTCAGAAAACAATTTTCTAATTCCATGCAATCTCTTCTTCTGCTCAAAAACCCATTCAAGGTAAGAGAAAAACAAAGTCAACTACTTACCAGATCCCCACCCTTGCTTCTTTAAGGATTTAGTGAAGGTTTCTATAGCTTTCCCCTTTGCCTACATTCCCTCACTGATTTTCATGCACCAATGATGTTCATGGATTAAGGGTCGAAGCAGTAGAGTCTGGATCAGCGATGTTACTCTAACCTTAGAAACTGGTGGATGGAAACATTTTGCTTGTTGCCAATGAACTACTTTTGACCTATTCTAATAAAGAAAAAGAAAACAATTCCCTTGCTGTCACTAAAACACATGTCACTGAGGTTTTATTACTTTTACATGCTATACAGCTTTATTATTTATTGTAGCAGTCTAGATCTGGACATATTCTGAATCATAATCATTTCGTGCATCAAGTCATTGGACAAATCAAAGTAAAATCAGATTTTTAAAACGTTCATTTAGAAGCTCCTGCTTATATTTTGGAAAGGAAATCTTATATTTCAATGGCATTAGATATTATTCATCATGCAGTGTCATTTTATCTTGTTCCACAATGTAACTTTTTTGTTTTATCCTTGGCCTATTTGACCATCAAGGTACAAAACAGACATTGTTTTAAAAATTCATTTGTAATAAGTATCAGTAAATATAACCTTTCACTTCAGCTGAAGCAACTCCACAGCATCAGTTTACCACCTCCATGCTTACTGGGAAGTTCATAATACTCTTTTTCAGCAGCTCTCAAAACCAGACTCCAAAGAGATATGTACCAGTTGCTAAAGTGTTTACCAAGGCCCAGAATGACTTAAAATGCAAAACTTAACTACTGATGCTTTGCTTTCTGGTGAATATAGACAATGCGTTTAGTCAGATAATGGGATTTTTTTATTCATACACATGAGATAAGCTGGACATACCAATGCATGAGCAACCAGGAAATCGGAGTCCTTTAATGGTTTTCAACTGATTAACTAGGGTGGCCAATTAGTAGGTTAAATGGAGTCCTTTAATGGGTTTCAACTAATTAACTAGGGTTGGCCAATTAGTAGGTTAAATGAAAAGCACTTTGGCAAAACCTGACTCATTTCACTATGGCTAATAATTTTTAAAAAGGCTGTGCTAGTCCATCCCTTGTTCTAGCCACCTGCCAAAGTTTTCAGGCAGAAATTTCAACAATTCTGCATCCAGCCTTCAAAATCATTTATTTAATGTTGACACTTTAAATTGTCGATAATGACTCTACACTCTCCTTTGCTCCTACTGTTAAATATTTGTTAATAATCACTGACGACTCAATAGTTATTAAAATGTAAGCCACAGATAAACAGAAAGAACAATGGCTCCACTCTGTCCTGTGTGGGTTACAGTCCTTGGACCTTCGCTAGAGCACTTTCCCGAAGCCCCAAGCACAACCCTTGCCATCTTCAAGCTTACAGAAATATCAGATCAATAAATTTAACTATTTACAGATCATAGATAATTAAACTTTTTTAAAAGCCTATGAGGAAAACGGACCATGTTTTAAAAACCTATCTGGGTACAGCTTAACATTTAAGTAGCTGATTCTTCCTCCATTTCCATCTTTCCTTTCTACAAGTTTTTTATACAATACATATTTGTGGATTCTATGCTAAAATGCACAAAGAGCCACCTATATTCTGGATAACATATTAGGTAACAAGAATTCATATTTGCCTAAAGTCCTAAATGCACAGGCTTCTATTGCACACAGTACACAAAACTAAGGCCCGTAAGAGTGGTGACAATTGTACTGAAGAGTGTGTCTACAGAAAACACAAGTGGTTTTACAAGCAGCACTGAAGTTTACTGCTTCTTTTATGGTTCTTAATCCCTTCTACTAAATTCACATGTTCACACGAATCCCAAGCCAGTAACAGGACCACTAGATGCTCCCAAATTTGCAAAATGCAGCATTATAGCCTTTTACCTACAGTCCCAGCTTTCACTACAAAATGTATTCAAACTCAAACTAGTTTGACATAATCAAGTATGTTTTATTTACTTACATTGTGAAAGAGTAAACTGATCCAGAACATTGACATGCATTATAATTTCAGAATCTACTTTACCAGCTATTAAAATCAGTCTAGCAAAATGAAGAAACAAAGATGGAAAGATAAACATTCATCTGAAACTACAGTTACATAATATTTCAAACCATAAATTTTTAACTGATACTCTGCAAATATAATCTGCTATTTTTATGGCTGCAATTAAGTATGACGCGTCTAGGCAGTAACAGTCCTGTGAGCTACAAACTGTGACAAAGGTTTGACCACAGCTGGGATTGGAGAAGGCAATTTTCCTCCTGGCAAGTGAGTATCATATCAATTAGAGTAATACTTTTACCCAAGTCTTATAACTTATCTCGGTTAGTTATAAAACACTGATTTCAGGCCTCATTTGAACTGGATGTTTAAATAAGCAAATGTGTGATCCTTCCAGACGGCCAGCAGACCTCTCCAGGGAAAACTTCGTGCTCCTTAGCAGGACACCTCAGTGGAGGAGGGAACTGGTGGGCTATGACTTCTATAATTCAGGGGCTTATCGTCATCATTTTCCTCTCTTCTGTCCATAACTTTGTTCTATATTTTTCAAGTCTCCTATAAATGTGTTATCATTTGTTTATAATTTAAAAAATAAAATGCTTTAAAGAAACAAACAAAAGCCATCTTACTCAATGTAGTACCCAATGTAGTACTTATTCAATGTAGCCCAACCCTGGAAAAAGAAAAGTGGCCCCAGGAGAAAAACCATTTGCTGGATATTTTTCAGTGCCTATCTTCCTCTGAGAAACATGCCATAAAATTAACCCTTCCTCTTCCTTGAACTTCCCTGAATTTCAGGCACTACTTTCTGGATTTCCTCATAAATATCTCTGTTTCCTCTCTATCTCCTTCACCAAGTCTAGGAACTTCTCTTTTCTTCTCAATCTATGTGTAACCTCTCTCTAAGGAATCTCATCCATGCCTGGATTTGAATAATAATAATAATCTATGATCATAGTTATATAGATAATACAAACATAGACATACTTGCCTGGGGGGGGGCATATGTATATATATATCTCCCCTGGGTATCTTTAACGTGTTAAAATGTTTCTCAGCCTCTTTAAAAGTTTCCAATACTGCTCATTACAACAAGAATGGTAGTCCATTCAAGCCATTATACAGCCAGTAACCTGAAAATTTTCCATTCATCTCCTTTTCTCACAGCCCGTATCTCCTCCATTACCAAATCCTATCCAATTTACCTCTCTAGTGTCCTGAAATGATTTCACTAGCCCTCAAATGACTGATTTCACTTCTTCCCTTTTCCAGCACCACCAAAGCAATTCCCCCATGACTGAGTCACTCGTGTGAGGGAGTACCTTCATTCCAAAGTGGCAGAATATTCAAGTTATGGCTTGTGAATTCTGAAACTGCAGTTAAAATGTCTATCCCCATTTCATCCCAGTACAACCCACATCCTGATTGGTTTTGGAGCACCAAGGACGTCAATTTTCCAAACCACAAAGCCAAATCCCAGTCTCTGAACTATAGTTACCCCAACGAGGCTTTTCGCCCATCAAGAACCTCATGAAGTTCTCCAGAATTTAACTCATATCTATACTCAGTCCCAAGGGTGTGTGAGGACCAACCAGAAAAAGAGACCACCTAAGCTGTGGTTCCCAAGATCCCCAAACAACCAACTGATGCAAGTATAAATGAGGTCATGTGTATACATAATAAATCCCTGGAAGATACACAAGCAAATGTGAACAGTGGTTCTATTGAGTAAAACTAGAGGGCGGGGTACTTTTATTTTTCACTTTACATTCTTCAGCTCTGCTTAAATTTTTTGATGAGAGTATGTTAAAAAGCCATCTTTTTGGGCCGAGGGGGGGAACTGCAGGATCCTAGCTCCCCAACCAAGTTTCAACCTGAGCCCCCAGCAGTCTAAGCGCAAAGTCCTAACCCCCAACCCACCAGGGAATTCCCCAAAAGTCATGTTTTAAAAAGAAATTCAAAGATAAAATCAAGTCAGTATAAGTTATGTTTGTTCACTTGGGTTATATTTCTTTTGCTTGTGTTTTCTACTGATTTTGATGGATTAACGGATTGTCACAGTTGCTTCCTCAACCTGTGAATCCCAAGAAAGGTTTTTCATGGACAAATTGGGAGACAGACAAATATTCAGTATTTCACTATTTGCAGAAAATCCATCACAAAGAAATACATATTTTTAATAAAAAATCTAGTATATACATTTTCCCCCAGTGAACATGTTTTGTTTGGGCACCCCACAACATCTCTGAGTACCCATCCTTCACTCATCTTCCTCACCACTGCATTTAGAACATCGAGCTAGGGTTCTAAATTTTCAGTCCAGGCAGGGGACAGACATGATTCCTGAACACAAAGATTCCTACAAGGAATTCCAGGCTGTAAGCTTGCAAAGACTTAAAAGAAAACATTGCAGGATTCTTGCCTTATCAAGCACCTACCTATGTGCCAGGCACTGTGCTCAGGTCAAGCAATGACAAAGCAAGAAAAACATCCACTCTTGCCCTCGTGGAAATTACAGTGTAGTAAGAAAGAGATAGATCATCAGTAATAAGGGTAATTTCAGGCAGTCCCATGGTTGGGACAGCCGAGTTTCCATTGCAGAGGGCTCTGGTTCTACCCCTGGTTGGAGAACTAAGATCGCGCACACAGTGAGGCACAGCCAACACACACACACATACACAAATAAAAACACACAGTGATACAGCAGCAGCGCTAATCTGGGGAAACACAGAGGGCTATGGGAAAACCTAGCCGAAGCATCTAAGCCAGTGCGAGGGCTGTGAGTCAGGGAAAACCTCCTGCAGGGCTGGCACCTAAGCTGATGCCTGAAGGTAGTGTGGGTGTTAACCAGGCAAAAAGCGGGGAAATAATGTTCCAGGCACAGGTAGCAGCTTGTGCCAAGTTCCTGAGGCCAGAAGGAGTGTAGCCAATGGGAGAAACTAAAAGCCATCCAGACCAGCTGGAAATTTCAGATTTGTAACCATAATAGAAATGACTGACTTATTGGGACACACCTCAATGCACTTCCAAGCTGGGAGAGCAGCTGCATACAGGTCAGAAAGGGGCTTTCAACGTGACTGTGTCTGTATTCTTCACGATTCTCCGCTAGACTGTCAGCTGCCTGCGGCCTGAAAACCTGCCCGATTTCTCCCCTCTCCACACAGTGCCCTGAACTGCCACATAAGAGCAGTGCAATGATTTTTCCTGGTCGATGCTGAACCAGGTAAGATCTCTCAAGGTAGCACAAAGGCAAGGCCCTGGGAGAGCGCAGCCCCCATCACCATCTCAACCAGGAACAAGAACAGGAATAAGTAAACTTTCACTAAGCACTTGACATATATTGCTGATTTCACTTCATTGAACATCATTTTTTCCCTTGTCATCCGCTATGTCTAGATGGAACATTAAATAAAAGCTAGAAGTCCAAGAGAGCAAGCAAATAAAACATGTTAAAGGAAATTCAGAACATCTGCTGCCATCAAGTCTACTTCTTATCCTGACTTCTATGGAGAAATTTTGGTTAAGATTTTAGCAATTACTGTGTCAAATATGTTCCCTGGTGGCTCAGACAGTAAAGAATCTGCCTGCAATGCAGGAGACCCGGGTTCGATCCCAGGGTTGGAAAGATCCCCCTGAGAAGGGACGGGCAACCCACTCCAGTATTCTTGCCTGGAGAAGTCCATGGACAGAGGAGGCTGGTGGCATACCCAGTTCATGGGGTTGCAAAGAGTCACACGACTGAGGGACTGACACTACCGTGTATAACTGAATCACTTTGCTGCAGAGCAGTAATTAGCACAACACTGTAATTCAACTACACTTCAATAAAAACTTTTTAAAAAGAAAGAAAAAGAAAAGAACCCCAAACAAGAAAAACACAGGTAGTTCCAAAGAGGACTTGCTTGGTAACAAAAGCTCCAGGCTTCAGTTACTGAGCTAAGGCTTTCAGATTCCCTCATGCCCCACACATCTACCCAAATCTACCACTCCATCTTCCCTTGCCTCTGTGCTTGCTCTCTCCTGTGATTTTTACCCCACTTATTTGGTGGCTCAGACGGTAAAGCGTCTGTCTACAATGCAGGAAACCTGGGTTCAATCCCTAGGTTGGGAAGATCCCCTGGAGAAGGAAATGGCAATCCACTCCAGTACTACTGCCTGGAAAATCCCATGGACAGAGGAGCCTGGTAGGCTACAGTCCATGGGGTCGCAAAGAGTCGGACACGACTGAGTGACTTCACTTTCACTATCCTGATTTATGTTTATTGTGCAACATTTGGAACATACAGGAAAATAGAAACTAGACAAGAAAAATCTCCATAATCCCACAAATGACCATCAAAAACACTCTGTTTATGGAACCCTCTATCAGACAGACACACACACACATACTTTTTAAAATAGTATCAGGATTATGATACTTACACAAGGTACCATAACTGTTGAGTCTCTTTTATGGTATGCCCCACTTGTTTGATATTTAAGGCCATTTCTTTATCTCTAAGCATTGGTAACTGACTCTTAAATCAAGAAATACAAATGACAGCCTAACACGTACACAAAGCACACTGAAAAGAAAAACTATAACTTGCTTTAAATATGAAACTCTCAACTAGAGAAGGAATAGTGAAGGTCACAGAAAGGCTTCCCAAAGTCTACGGAACATTCCAGGGTGGATGGTAAGAGATGATATTTGGAATAAAATGTTCAAAAATTAAATATGTTTGTGAAATATTGGTTTAAAAATGAACTAGCTTTGTAATAAGTGACTCTGGAATCATTAATGCATATTGTGAAATTCCAAAAGAGGGATAGAGCATGCAACATATCTCAAATCTATTGGTCTTTGTGAACTTTTGTTCCAAGGAATACACTTTGGAAAACTGCTCTGCTGATATTTCAACGCACTAAAATATTCACAGTCCCCCAGTGGAAGGGCCATCCCCTCAGAACTTGCCCTTCAACAATAAGTTTATTACTTCAACCCTCAGTCTTCCAAATCACACTTTTTAATAAAATTATCCTCTGGATTGGTGGGTTCTTTTACTTCCATCACCCTCTTCTGTGGTTAGATATTTCCTAACCACAGGAGGGAGGAAAGGAAAGAAAAGGATGATAATTCCCACCCGTCTTAATTTGTCAACAAACAAAAATAAAGATCACTCAACCCTTTAAGCAATTTATTCCTAATCAATCTCTGCAATTATAAAGACAATGAGAAGTACCCTTTTCTCCTTTAAGCTACTGTACTCACATTACCTAACTACATTTCATCAGGAACACATCCAATCCTGGCATAAACTAGGTCATCCTCAAGCCGTGTCACATCTGTGTTCCCTGCAAAATGGTATGGATTCATGAATGGTGAAAATCTCAGTGAGAAAATATAGTCATTGTCAACAGACTACCCATTTCTGGTTGATTTGCTTTATCATCTCTCTTGCTCTCTCTCCAACAATGAGAGCTCCAAATCTGATTGCCCAGACGGAGCCTGGAAGCAAACTCTAATGCTCCACCCACCACTCCAAAGTTATCTGGTCACCAAGGATACCTAATTACAGGGCCTAATTAGGGGCACTAATTGGCATGAGGCAACACAGTACAAGGGTAGGAGGACAGGTTTGAGAATCACAAATCTAATCCCATCTCTGCCACGTGCCTGTTATGTGACCCTGGGCCATGTACTCAACCTTATTGTGCCTCAGTTTCCTCAACAGTAAAATGGTATAATAATATGTACCTGTTCACAGGTCACTGTGAGGGTTAAAAGAAAGAATGTGTGAAAAGCACCTACGGTTATGAATAAAGTTTCCACACACACGCGTCAGAAGTGGGCTCCATGGGTGCTTCTGATCTCCCTGAGAAGCACCGATTCAGCTCCCTGTCTCCTCTGGCCATAGAACAGATAATCAACACATGTCAGTTACTTCCCCTTCTCATCTTTCCCACTTCTCAATCCCACTCCCCTTCCAAACCCAGCCCACACACAAAACTAGCAGCCACAAGCCAAATTACAAAAATCAGAAAGTAGACTTTCCTCAGAAGTGACTGGATACCTTTTGCCCAAGATGCTGCAGCAAAAAGCCACCATGCCCCCATGGTGGGCATCCCTATTTAGGTTTTTTTTAACGTGAAGATCGTCAGTTCTTATTTTCAACTTTAAAAACCAGCTTGCAATTCCAGATCCAGGCTGCCATTTAGCGCCAAACTTTAATTGAGAGCCAAAATTAGTTTACCTTACTACCAAAGTCTCTGCATCTGATTTTGGCCAGGTAAACAAGAGTACGCATGTGGGAAGGCAAGAATGAACTTGTGCTGAAATTCGACTATTTACCAGACACTTCAGGTATGTTATCTAATCTTCCAAAATACCGTGAAATAGGTATTATGATCCTTATTTTACAGACAAGGAAACTAAGGCAGCAAACAATTCTTTTTTGACTGACAAAAGGCTCTTCATGAAAACAGCTACATTATCTAGTCAACCAAAGGTAAACAGAGAAAACCAGCCAGAGTCAGTTCTTTTTTAAGAAAAGTAAAACTTAAACAACAGTTTTAAATGAAATCTTTTCTAACTGAAAAGAATTTGAAAACTTTACTCCCACAAACATCTCAAGAAGTTACTGAAGTTTGTACTTCAGCTTTTCTAGCCATGGAAAGAAAGAGAAATCCTAAGATGACAGCCCTGTTGTAGGTCTAGAGAGAAACCAGAATGGGACACAAAGATTAAGGAATCTGGACATAAAAGCTTAAGGAAAAGAAACTTGACAACCGAGGGGATTGTGAGCCTAGAAAATTTTGAGATCATAATAAAGGCAAATAGCATATAAATGCATAAAAAGGCAATTAGAAATACTAAGAAAAAAAATCTTTAAGAAAGTCAAGGTCCAAATATGAAGAAACTAAAAGGTGACACAAATTTAAACAACTGATGAAGAGTGAAAAGAAAGAATCCATTTGACTTTGTCGCTGGATATATCCTCCTGAGTGTCCCAGGAGTCCTGACACCAGACCCAGTGTGTGAGTCTAAGACCCAATCTAATACACAAGGCAGTAAATTATATTAAATGTTGCTTCCGGTTTTTCAACTTCAAGAAGAATTTACGAATACAGTCAATTGGGGGGCAAAGCACAAAATCTTTATTAGTCATGGATTCAGAGCTTTGGAATGTTGAGGTGTCACAGACAAAAAGCAAACTGTGGAACTGCTAGCCACCCAAACCTCCTTGACTTACAAAATGGGGAGTCAAGAAATACTGTCAAAAGTTTCCAGAAAATAACAAAGGTGACCTAACAGACAAACTCAAAATAACGTAAATATCAAACTTGGGAGAGGAAAAAAGAAACATTTTAAGGAGCTACATTTCTCATTTTCTTCAGTTCAGTTCAGTTCAGTCGCTCAGTCGTGTCCAACTCTTTGCAACCCCATGAATCATAGCACACCAGGCCTCCCTGTCCATCACCAACTCCCAGAGTTCACTCAAACTCACGTCCATCCAGTCGGTAATGCCATCCAGCCATCTCATCCTCTGTCGTCCCCTTCTCCTCCTGTCCCCAATCCCTTCCAGCATCAGAGTCTTTTCCAATGAGTCAACTCTTCGCATGAGGTGGCCAAAGTACTGGAGTTTCAGCTTTAGCATCAGTCTTTCCAAAGAACACCCAGGACTGATCTCCTTTAGAATAGACTGGTTGGTCTCCTTGCAGTCCAAGGGACTCTCAAGAGTCTTCTCATTTTCTTATTAGGTGTTAAATATTGATAACAACAGTGGTAAAAGCATATTACTTTAAGGGTTAAGAAGGTAACAATCTAAGAGTTAAATACAGAAACAGTTTTTAAAAAAATTTAAAAGTTGCCTCCATGAGCCTTGAGAAAAATAGATCACTTTGACAAAAATAAATTTCTACCACACATTACAGAAAAGGCTAAACACTAAAATTATTACTAAAACCTGGGAGTGGCAGCAAATGTTACAGTTGGAATTATACTTAAGAGTAGGGATATATTCTCTTATAGAATATGTTATTCAAATACAATTTTTCTGTAAGAATGGAAAGTTCTACTGAAGCCAGGTCATTTTCTTCTTTATAATTCTCTATTTTCTGGTCTAGATACACCAAACATGTACTCCATTTATAACCAGACTTTTTTTTTTTAATTTTAATGTGATCAGTGTTCAGACCCTGTTTGAGCCCAACACCTACACACCCTAACCTGATTTATGAGCTGTAGAGAACAGCAGAAACAGTACAGTCATCTTCAGAGGCCATGCATTTTAACATGGCGTGGTTCCATCCACCCCACAGTTAAATGGCACCCTACATCACAGGGCAGGTTTGAACACTGAGAAAAGGTGTCCTTTAACAGGTGTCAGAAAGTAATTACATTGTATACATAAGAACAATCTTACCTGAGAAAATGACAAAAACTGTTTAAAGCTTCTTAGATGTCCAGGCTTTATATCCCACATAGCTCATTGTTCAACTGGGTAAGTGACATGGGGACTAAGAGGGGCATGGAAAAAGGAAAATTGCTCCTGAAGTAAAGGCAACAGATTAGAGGGCCAGTCCACCAATAAAAAAGAACATGACTTTGATACCCTTCCCTGGCCTCAATTTTCTAACCTTCCCCTAAAAAAATGACCTTGTCAATTATGAAATGATTTGATTTCTGAGGTATAAAGCCCCCTACTCCTGACAGAATCAAGAATACGATTCTACTGCTAGCCCCATTTCACAGATGATGGTGCAAAGTCATGAGTAGATTTTTATGAAAACTAATCCAGGGTCAGCTGCCATTATTTTCCAAGCTTCTACTTAAATCCACCAAGATACACTGATTGGTGAAACAAAATATGACATATAACATTTACCTTTATTCCAACTTTAACAAAGCTCCGAAAGAAATTCAGAGAACTCTTGGAAGAGTTCTTTATCTCAAAAGACAATGATCACAGTGATTTAGTTTCTTAAATTCCCTTAGCTACTTGGCCAATAATTTTCAAGGATTGTTATCAGCTCAAGCCTACAGGCCTATTACCTACATGTTTTTCCAGTTGTTGTCATCACTGACTGTCCAAAGGAGATTCACCCCGCTTTGGACTGAGGAGTGGCTTTTTGTTATTGTTGTTGTTTAGATGCTAAGTTGTGCCCAAGTCTTTTGCGACCCTATGAGCTGTCCATGGGATTTTCCAGGCAAGAATACGGGAGTGGGTTGCCATTTCCTCCTCCAGGGGATCTTTCCCACCCAGGAATTAAACCCATGGTTCCTGGCTCATCTCCTGGATTGCAGGTGGGTTCTTCATCATTGAGCCACCCGGGAAGCCAAGGAGTGGCTTTAGTTGGGGGGATTAGGCAGATGTAGCAGATTAATTTTTTCTAAACCCAAGGCTAACTTCCACTTTTCACAAACATATTTTTGAGCTACTCCAATCATTCAAAATGTGTATAAAAGAGAATCCTTTTGTTTTGCTTTCGTTTAGGGATCTTTTCCCCTAGCTTTCCTCAGACATTAGGCAAGACTAGCTCTTATTTCATATTTTTAGCAACCAGTTATACCGATCACATATCATATATATTTGTGTATGTATATATATTAACATAGTTCAAAAATCATTGGGGACCGAAACTATTTTCCAAAATTATTGTAAATTATTGGGTCTTTTTCTATTTGTATGTACTACTAAGTCCATTTCTACAAAAGTCACAATAACATATTCAAAACTGCATTTACCTAAGTAAGCAACACAACATGCTGCTTCAGACCTTTATATAGTATATAAGGGCTGGAGCTAATGGTAAAGAACTTGCCTGCCAATTCAGGAGACACAAGAGATGCCAGTTCAGTCCCTGGGTTGAAAAGATCCCCTGAAGGAGGTCAAGGCAGCCCACTCCCATATTCTTGCCTGGAGATTCCCATGGACAGAGGACTCTGGCAGGCTGCAGTCCATAGGGTTGCAAAGAGTCAGAAATGACTTTGCACATACACACAGTATATAAACTAATGCCATCCTTCAGAACAATATCATCACACTTAGAAAAATGTCATGCTATTACATAACATACTTGAATTCCACCAACTATTTAGATCAAAGCACTCAGTATGTGTCCACACTAGCACTCATTCACCAGAAGACCAGTTGTGGACTAGAATGATCAGCAACTCTGTTTCCGACAAGGGCTTCTCAGCGCTACATCAACCCCACCAGCAACAAAGAACTCCTTCTTGCACAAGATGTCAACAGCTTTGGGATGGAGAAGAAATAACTGGCTACCAGTATGAGTCAAATGGCTCATTTATAAGGCTATTATAAGCCTTCATCCATCACTGTATTTGTTATCAGGTCCTCTCATAGCGATCAAAGTATCAAATATTATCTTATTAAAATTGCACATAACAACTTCTAAACTAAGGCTACTCTATTTTATACATATATATATATATATATATATGTAGGCTTTAAAATAAAGTCTAAGGCAAGTTCTCAGAAGAGGAGTTTTCCACCATGGCAGTCAACAGTCAGCCAGTGCAGGCAATCCTGAACCAAGTGCTCCAGTTGGCAGGACTTCTATCCAGGCCACTGATGGCCTGACCCCCCATGACCTCACTGGTTATGTTTCAAGTTCTAGCTTGGCTTCTCCTCCAGAATATAATTATTTTAGGGTACCACAACTGAAGCAACCTTCTTTATGCCTGTGGAGTCTAATTCCACTCGAATGTAAAATTCACTACATCGAAAAGTCAGAACAACCTTTCGGGAAATACGACAAAGCAGCTCCCAATCGATGATATTCTAGGTTACCGAGTGCAACACAATAGAACTCCTGACCCAATTTCCACACAATTGATTTGTCCAGCCCACAGCTACTTCACCACGCAGTTCCTAATTACATCACTGGGGGGTGCTGTATGGTTATTACGTCACCGAACTGGGAGCTGTAAGGCCTAAGCCAGTGTTCCCTTTTCCAATGGAGAGACAGCAGACCACCTACAGTAACAAAAGTTCCTCTCTCCTCCCCAAGCCTCAGTTCTGTTCTAGAACTATCTTGATGTCACATCGCAGTGCACCAGGCTAGGAGTTACCTGACTTGGAGTGGGCCGGAAAGGGAGTAGCGTTTGGGTCCAGAAGTCAAAGTACTCCAGTATCAGTACTCCAGACTCAACGCATCTATGTGTTTCACGAGAATTCTGCCCAAGTGCTTTTTTCTTCTACCTCGAAGAATTTTCATGTCCTGAAAATCTCGCAATTTCCCGGATCCTAGATGAACTCCACCAGACCCAGCTTCTGATCCCTTACAATTCCAACACCCTAAAACTAACTCCCACTTCCAGCCTCCCAGATTTCTGGGAAAAAAGCCTTCAACGACACACATTATCACGCAGGCACACACACGCACGTAAGCACGCACCGTCACGAACACGCACAAGAACAAGCGCGCGCGGCCTGGGTATTGTGACTCTGTGTCCCCCCCTTGCTCCAGGCTGACTTACTTGAGGAAGTACCTCTGACCAGTGGCCGTAAAGGTCATCTCCCAGCCCGGGGGCAGCGGTAGCTCGTCGGTCACGTCGTAGGACTGCTGACGGAGATGTGCGTGCTGCTGCGCGGGGCTGACCGCAGCGCCCGCGCCCGTGCCCAGCTGCAGGGACGCGGGCGACGAGTGCGAGCGGACGTGCTGGGCGCCGCCGGCCAGTCGGGGCCCCGGGTGGCCGCCGGACGAGTCGGTGCTCGACTGGCGCGAGTGCGAGCCGGAGTCAGGCTCCTTGAAGAACGATTCGGGCAGGATCTTCTTCCGCCACGAGCTGGGCTTGGGGTTCATCACCGAGTTGAAGAGGGCTTCGAGGTCCGTGTCTAGGTCTTGAGTGACGTGGATCACTTGCTGCCCGGGTGGCGGGAGCGGAGGGGGCGCCGAAGCCGGATTCATCTTCTGCTAGGAGAAAGGAGGTCAGATTAGCTTCTTATTGAAGGTCTGATAATTGAAGAGGAGAACAGAGAGAAGAGACAGATAGGTGTCCGCCTCGGGATCCCAGACACCCAGAACTTGAGACCAGCGGGGTGGGGGAGGGGTCCCTCCTGGCCTCCAGAATTATGCAACTTTCTTGAAGCCAAGAAGTTACCAGGAAAGGGGGAGGGGGTGTCTGCTGGGAGTTAACTGCACTGGAGACGCTAATGAAACTGCTGGTGTCTAAGGACAGGTCGAAATTTTCCAGAGCAGGCAGCGCCCTCAAAGTCTCAACCCGAGCCAACTCCAAGACGTCTCCACTCGGGAAGCCCGAGGAGCCGGGCGCCCCGGCGTGGTGCGGGGTGAACGGGCGCGCGCCAGCGGGCACTACCTGGACGCGCAGCGAATCCGAGTCTGGGCGTGCGGTGGCCGCCGTCCCGCCCGAACTCGCCGTTGGGCCTGGGTCGCTCGGCTGCGTCCCGAGCTTGCAGGGCTGGAGCTGGGGCCCGGCTGGCAAATCCCGACCCTACTCGGTGTCTGGCAGCCGAGAGGCTTCGGCTCTCACATCCCCCGAACTGGCCTCAGGCGCTCGCGCTCCGCGGAGAAGCGGAGAAGCAGACAGCGCGGCCGCCGCGGATCCCGGACTGTCCCATAAACAAAGTTTGGAGCAAACTCCCACTCCCAGGAAAGAGGCGGGCCCGAAAGTTAAGCTGTTGAATTATGCATGACCTCCAAGTCCGGAGCCAGCCTACCCCCTCTCGTCCCTCCCCTTCCTCCTCCTCCTCCTTCCACCCTGGCACCAGAAAACCCTGGGCGTGCTGGGTACTCTGCAGGGTAAGAGGAGATGGGTGCCCCCCACCCACTCCTCCTGGACGGGCTGACCTCTCTCGCGGAACCCTGGATCTGCATTCCTTTGAGTTTACCACGGACTTGGGGCGGGATCAAAGGGAAAGTGGCCCGAGCCTGTTTAATCAAGGACTTGTGGACCGAAACCAGGCTGGGGGCGGCGGAAGACACGCGAGTGAGGGACCCAAACAGAGGAAGGGCGGGTCCTGGGTGCCGCGCCTTCTCTTCGTGCAGGGTACCGAGGCCGGGAGCCAGGAGCGCGGCATTGATCAGTGATTCTGCCTAAGGGCGGGCCCGGGTACGCTCCGACGCGAGGAGACACCAGCGAGGCCAGCCTTTCCACGGGAGGCTGCATGTGACCATATTTGGTCTGGCGAGGAGGCATCTCGGCTGTTTGGCTTTCAATTGTCTGCTCGTGCGCAGACAGTGCCCAGAAAGTGCCTCTGTCGCTAGGGATGCGACTTCGCCAACTAGTTCACTGTAAACAAACCAACCTTGAAACCATTTATCAGTTCTTCTTTCCTCTCCTGGGTGACTCGGGTCACCAAGGGTTGAGAAGAAACCTGGGCAAATCTTCGGTGCTGGAAAAGGGCAGCAAGGGGCCCCCCTCTCTCGCGACATCCTCGCGGGTCGTGGGAGGATTGGAATGTCCCTGACGCCCTCCAGAGAGCCTGGAGCCTGGATAGAACCGGAACAGGTGGCAGGGAGTAGAGAGGGTGCGCCAGTGACCCGGAAAAAACCACCCACCCTCCCACCGACTGGATCTGGGCGTGGGCTGGAGACCCCCTACTTCTAGATCTGGCCTGGCAAGACAGCTGCGGGAAGTAGGAGGCGGCCTGGCCCTCCGAAGCAGCTCAGTTCCTTCTGTTCCTTGTCCCCTCCCGTCGAGGGGAAGGGGAGAGTGGCTTCGAGATAAATTCGGCTTCAGAAAACCCCTACCCCGCCCCACCCTACTGGATTCAAACATAAGCTTATGAAATAAGTCACATGAGACAATATATGTAAAGCACTTTGCAGACATACCTGCCTACATGCTTTTTTGTTAAATAAAAGTGCAAGTATTGTGCCTTCACATTTTTATAAGAGTAGATCAAAATTAAAATCTGGAGTTGCTGTGAAGGAGAAAAGTGTATGGGAAAGACAAGGCCATCCTGTAGTTTTGCCATGGAAAGGGTAGGAGTATTCAGAGCACATTCCCTGAATGGCTGCTCCCTGTCATTGCCCAAAATAGAGCAGAAGCCACCTATGTGAGCCCCCTTCTTCATTATCTATATCTGAGGGTGTGCTCCTCACAGACTGGGAAAAATCAAGGCTGCCTGAGAGATCACTATCCAAGGTAAGCAGAGCATGGCTCCTCCAGGAGACTCTGGTTTCCATCAGCAAGTCCTCTGCCCATAGGACCAACAGAGGGAAGGGGAAGCTGCTGCAGGTCACTCCATGGGAAGTAGCATCTTTGCAAGCTATTCTCAAAAGCCACCACAGTTGCAACAATTGAATTAGCTTTGGAACTACAGGAAGTGAATGGGACCAAAGTGTTACTAATTGAGAAGCCTCTTGACAATGAAAGGATGGAACTTTGGGGCCAGCCCTATTGCAGGAAGGTCCTCACCCAGGAAGGAAGGTCTTGCTTTGTAAGAAATACCTGGTTCCTAGAAAAGAGGAAATTACTGAGGGAGCCATGAGGTTAATCAGCCAGGGAAAATCAAGGCTGAGGTTGGGTGGGCAAGGATGCTGTCACTCCTTGCCAAACTTCAAGCCCTAGATAATGGAGGACAAAGTAGATGCCTGAAATGGAAAAGGCTCTGATCATGTGAGAGCTCAAAGGGAAAACTCCCAGTTCCTAGTCTATATGATAGTGGATGGCTGAAGAGATTTGCTTCAGTGCTTCAAACAATAGTTTCAGATTAAATAACATTTACAGTCACCTTATATGAATCAGGTAGTGCCCTGTAAGAGACAGCAGACAAGTGTATAATGAATCTCCAGAGGAAAATACCTGAGGCAAAGTAGTTCACCTCTCTATTCCTGAGTTTTCCTCATTCTAAATTAGGGACAATAACAGTACCCACCTCACAAGAGTTTAGATTAAAACAAATTTTAGTCGGCCCTTTTGTATCCCTTGGATTCCACATCCGCGGTGGATTAAAAAAAAAATTCCAGAGTTCCAAAGAGCAAAACTTGAATTTACACCACACTGACAACTATTTACATAGCATTTAATTGTATTAGATATTATAAGAAACGTGGAGATGATTTAAAGTATGTCGGAGAATATGTGTAGGTTATATTTAAATACTGTACCATTTTTATATAAAGGACTTGAGCATCCTTGGATTTGGGTTTGAGAGGGCGTTCTTTCTGGAACCAACCCCCTCCACACACATTGATACTGAGGGATAAGTGTGTACAAATTTTATCTGTTCTCCCATGCTTATCTCTATTCTCTATGTGGGACAAGTAATTTAACCTCCCTAAATCACAGATTACTCATTTACAAATTGGAGATAATATTATTGTAGTCTGTGACACCGCTGCCCTTCAGTGGACCACCCTTCCGTTGGTCACACCCTTATGGAGTCCCTCCTACTTAAATCTGGACTGGGCCAGTGACTTAACTTCGCCTGGAAATGCAGACCTGCAGCTGTGCTAGTTCCCTCTTTGAACCCCTCAGGAGGTGTGAAAGTTTCTGCTTTTGTACTTTTGTACTGAGCCAATGGGGAAGAAGCGCAACTATTTTGTGGGAGAAACCAGGTGGAGAGGAAGAGACCCTGAGATAGGGGAGAGAGAGAAGTCCAGCCATCCAGCACCCAGCCACCCACCAGGTGACTGCAAACAAGTCAGTGATCAGCATCAGGACCAACAGAACCACAGAGCCCAGTGCAGCCCAGATTGTAGAAGTATGAACAAATAAAATGAATATTGTTTTAAGCTACTGAAGTTTGGAATTTTTTTTTAAATGAAGAATGGGCATTCTAAAAATTGAGTAAGAAATGAAGTTCTTAAATTCTGTTACCTGCTGAAGTATTTAATAAATAATGGCTGTGATTTATGGGCTAAGACCCATAAAATAGATAATAGACAAATGTTTTACAGATAAGGAGACTGGCCCAGGGAATTTTAAAGTACAAGAATGTCTCACTTTATTGCACGTCACAGATACTGTGTTGTTTTGTTTTGTTTTTTTACAAACTGAAGGTTTGTGTCAACCTTGTGTCATGCAACGCGATCAGCTCCATTTTTGCAACAGCGTTTGCTCAGATCATGTCTCTGTCACAGTTCAGTAATTCTCACAGTATTCCAGACATTTTCCTTATTACTATATAGTGTGTGTGTTAGTTAATTGCTTAGTCGTGTCCAACTCTTTGCAACCCCATAGGCTGTAGCCCACCATGCCCCTCCATCCATAGGATTCTCCAGGCAAGACCACTGGAGTGGGTTGCCATTTCCTTCTCCAAATGGAACTATAGAAAGAAAGAAAATGAAGTTGCTCAGTTGTGTCCAACTCTTTGCGACCCCATGGACTGTAGCCTACCAGGCTCCTCCATCCATGAAATTTTCCAGGCAAGAGTACTGGAGCGGGTTGCCATTTCCTTCTCCAGTTACTGTATTAGTGAATTGTTATCTATGATTAGGACTTTGATGGTACTATTTCAAAACGTTTACGACTCACTAAAGGCTCAGATGATGGTTAGCATTTTTCAGTGATAAAGTATCTTTTAATTAAGGTATGTACATTGTCTTTTTTAAGAATAACGCTATCGCACCTTAGACTATAGTATAATGTAAAACATAAATTTTACTTAAAATGCTTGCGCACGTGTGCTCAGTCACTTCAGTCGTGTCGGACTCTTTGTGACCCTATGGACTGTAGCTCACCAGGCTCTTCTGTCCATGGGATTCTCTAGGCAAGAATACTGGAATGGGTTGCCATGCTCTCCTCCAAGGGATCTTCCCTACCCAGGGATGGACCCCGTGTCTCTTGCATCTCTTGCGTTGGTGGGTTCTTTACCACTAACACCCACCTGGGAAGCCCCTTTTTATACGCATGAGGAAACCAAAAGAATTTAAGCAACTCGTTTTATTGAGCTAATCACATTATTCCTGTGGTCTGGAACCAAGTGGGCAATATCTCCAAGGTATGCCTATATTTTGTCCAAGTACATGAAATGAATGAGGGAGAAAAGAAAAGAAAAAAAAAATGGGACTTAGCCTAGGGTTTGTAATTCTAGATCAGAGAGAATACTTTTTCCTACTCTGCTCTCCTGTGAGCCAGAAGTTTTGTCATTTTAAATTCCTGTGATACCTACTGCCCACCTATCTCACAGAGAAACGCCACAGCTTTTATAAGATAATCAATTGAGACTACACTCCTGCAGATATGTACATCTTTCCACTTGCAAAGACTTTCCACTGATCTCCTGAAGCTGATCTCCTGTCTCCAAATCCTCCCTTCCACTCTTCCTACTGAAATCTACCCTGAGTCATCCTTCTCTCCTTCCCATCCACATCTAGTCGTGGCAAGGGCTGTCCGTGCTTCCTTCCATTACTCCTCAAGCCCATCTTCTACTCCCACAACAGGACCTTATCTCCCAAGGTGCTCAGTGGCCTCCTAGTTGGATTCTCTGCCTCCAGTCTCTCATTTCTGGACTCCCATTTTCATGACATCATTGCTTGGCTCACAAGCCTTTGAAATACCACCCACAGGAATAAGTCTGAACTGTCAGTCTAGCACCCAAGGACTCCCAACCAGCTGCCATCTTCACAGCTTTCTGACCTAAATTTTTACACAAACGTGTTTTCATCCACTCCAGCCAGGCTCCAACCCAAACACATTTGGCCAGATCCTTCACTACACACATCTCTTTGTTTGAACCCTGCTCAAAACTGCCCTCCATACAATACATTGTCAAGCCTGCATCCATAGCTCCTTTCCCCTAAATTCAGGTTGAGTCTCTTTCACTCCCTTGATACATCTTATTTTAAAAGATGGCAAAGTACAAGGAGATGTGCTCATCTTCTCCTGCGAGAACACCAAAAGTGCAACTCACTGCTGAACAATCATTGTCAAGAGAATGTTGGAACCCACCAAAAAAGATACCCCACATCCAAGGGCAAAGGAGAAGCTGCAACGAGACAGTAGGAGGGGCTCAATTGCATTTAAAAGCAAACTTCATAACCACCAGAGACACTTGGAAGGCACAAGCAAAACCTTGTGCACACCAGGACCCAGGGAAAGGAGCAGTGACCCCACAAGAGACTGAGCCAGGCCTGCCTGCGAGTGTTTGAGGGTCTCCTGTGGAAGCATGGGTCAGCAGTGGCCTACCGCGGGGACAGAGGCTCTGGCAGCGGCAGTCCTGGGAGGCGCAGCATGTGGCATCAGACCTCTTGAAGGAGGTCTATTAGCGACCATCACAGAGCTGCCAGGTGGGCAATACACAAACTGGAAAACAATTATACCGAGGAGGTTCTCACACTGTTAGGAAAGTTCTAGGCCCCAGAACAGACTTGTCAACCTGGCAAAGGGAGTGAGAATCCCAGGGAAACTGACTTTGAAGGTCAGCAGGATTTGATTACAGAACTTAACTTTTACCTCAGTATCTCTTGCCTTGCCAGTTGGATTGTCAGTTAGTTCAGTCGCTTAGTCATGTCCGACTCTTTGCGACCACATGGACTAAAGCATGCCAGGCCTCCCTGTCCATCACCAGCTGCCAGAGTCTACCCAAACCCATGTCCATCGAGTCGGTGGTGCCATCCAACCATCTCATCCTCTGTCATCCCCTTCTCCTCCTGCCCACAATCTTTCCCAGCGCCAGGGTCTTTTCAAATGAATCAGCCCTTCGCATCAGGTGGCCAAAGTATTGGAGTTTCAGCTTCAACATCAGTCCTTCCAATGAACACCCAGGACTGATCTCCTTTAGAATGGACTGGTTGGATCTCCTTGCAGTCCAAGGGACTCTCAAGAGTCTTCTCCAACACCACAGCTCAAAAGCATCCATTCTTCAGCGCTCAGCTTTCTCCGCAGTCCAACTCTCACCCATGCATGATCACTGGAAAAACCATAGCCTTGACTAGATCGACCTTTGTTGACAAAGTAATGTCTCTGCTTTCTAATATGCTGTCTAGGCTGGTCATAACTTTCCTTCCAAGGAGTAAGTGTCTTTTAATTTCATGGCTGCAGTCACCATCTGCAGTGATTTTGGGGCCCAAGAAAATAAAGTCTGACACTGTTTCCACTAGCTGCAAGTCTAGATGCATCTTGCATTTCCTTATGGATTTGCTTCTCTGAAAGTCATAATTCCCTGTTGTGAGGGAATGATGATTCCCACATGATTGCCTGTTCCTCTTCCAGAAGCCTTTGGGGTACTCTGTTCTGTTTTGTTAATATTTAGTTGTTTGGCTATGCCAGGCCTTAGTTGTGGCGCTTGGGACCTTTGATCTTGGCAGCAGCATGCAGGATCTTTAATTATGGTATGTTGCCGGGAAAAAATATCAATAACCTCAGATATGCGGATGATACCACCCTTATGGCAGAAAGTGAAGAGGAACTAAAAGACCTCTTGATGAAAGTGAATGAGGAGAGTGAAAAAGTTGGCTTAAAGCTCAACATTCAGAAAACGAAGATCATGGCATCTGGTCCCATCACTTCATGGGAAATAGATGGGGAACAGTGGGAACAGTGTCAGACTTTATTTTGAGGGGCTCCAAAATCACTGCAGATGGTGACTGCAGCCATGAAGTTAAAAGACGCTTACTCCTTGGAAGAAAAGTTATGAGCAACCTAGATAGCATATTCAAAAGCAGAGACATCACTTTGACAACAAAGGTCCATCTAGTCAAGGCTATGGTTTTTCCTGTGGTCATGTATGGATGTGAGAGTTGGACTGTGAAGAAAGCTGAGTGCCGAAGAATGGATGCTTTTAAACTGTGGTGTTGGAGAAGACTCTTGAGAGTCCCTTGGACTGCAAGGAGATCCAACCAGTCCATTCTAAAGGAGATGGGTCCTGGGTGTTCTTTGGAAGGAATGATGCTAAAGCTGAAACTCCAGTACTTTGGCCACCTCATGCAAAGAGTTACTCACTGGAAAAGACTCTGATGCTGGGAGGGATTGGGGGCAGGAGGAAAAGGGGATGACAGAGGATGAGATGGCTGCATGGCATCACGGACTCGATGGACGTGAGTCTGAGTGAACTCCGGGAGTTAGTGATGGACAGGGAAGCCTGGCATGCTGCGATTCATGGGGTCTGAAAGAGTCGGACACGACTGAGTGACTGAACTGAACTGAACTGACTGAAGCTCCTGGTTGCAGTTTGTGGGACCTAGTTCCCTGACCAGGGATTGAACCTGGGCCCTCTGCATTGGAAGCATGTAGTCTTAGTCACTAGACCACCAGGGAATTCCATGCATGATGTACTCTCAAGTTTATAAGTTACCCTCTCAGCATTCACTGCAATTTTGGCACCACATATGGACTCAGCTCCTGAAGAGGATTGCAAATTCTTTAGGACAAGTCTAAGATGGCTTCATTTTCTTTTTTCTCTTTCCCATGCCTAACAAGGAACTTCCCAGGTGGTGCTAGTGGTAAAGAACCCACCAGCCAATGCAAGTGACGTAAGAGACTCGGGTTCGACCCCTGGATCAGGAAGGTCCCCTGGAGGAAGAAATGGCAACCCACTCCAGAGTTCTTGCCTGGAGAATTCCATGGACAGAAGAGCCTGGCAGGTTACAATCCATAGGGTCACAAAGAGTTGGACATGACTGAAGCGACTTTTAGCACATGCCTAACAAAATGTTCACACAGGGGCGTCCAGTACATGTGGTTGCCTAGTCCAGCGGCTGTTGCCTGCCATTTTCCCTCAGGAGAGCCACAAGCTGATTTCCTCAGCTTTGAATCACTGACTTGGTCTGAGTGAATGATTTCAGCGAAGGCGAATGGTCAGGAACTTGATGGGGTAGGGGAGTTGTTAAAGGACTCAGGCCCAGGAACCTTGGGGGCAGAACCTGCCTGAACTTGTGGAACTAGTATGGAGAAAATTGCCAAAGCAGTCACCATTAGCAACTGAAGAGGAGCAAAACAGCAAGGGCTTTGAATAGATAAGGATTTGAATAATAAAGAGTCCAGAAAACTATTGAAAAAGATTAATCTTTTTTACAACAGGGGCCTAAGAATTGGCCAGTTCCTTGGCAAGTCCAACATGGCACTTGTATATTCTTAATTTAGCACACCCCAAGCATCGACCACAGTGTCCAAAATATAGCAAGTTTTCACATACGCCGACCGGTGCTGCCAACCAATTTTGCATTTACTTTCCCCAGGTACAGGTTTCACTGTCCAGTTTCACTTTGGTGTTCCTAAAAAATGCATTGCTGGTATGATCATATGGAAGATAACTTTGATAATCGTGATGATGATGGTCATGATGGATGGGACTATTTCTGCTTAGTGTTATCTGTTGCTTCAGCAATGCAGTTGGACCAGAGGAAAAAGGAATTTCTGAGATGCAGTCTTTACTTGGATACTGTGCATGAGTTGTTTATCCTTTAGTATTATATATATATATATTGAACTGGATAAAATAATTTTAAATGGAAAGAGTTAATTAATATATTTTTAGAAAAGAAAAATACACTTTTGAAAAAGCTTAACATGGGAATTCCCTGGCAGTCTAATGGTTAGGACTCTACACTTTCACTGCCAAGGGCATGGGTCATGGGTTCAATCACTGGTTGGGGAACTAAGATCCCCCAAGCAGGGAGGCTTGGCCAAAAAATGGAAAATGCTTCACAACATAAAGTGAGCTGTAGAGAAACTAGCAGCTTTATTGCTAAGTTGCCAAAGTGAAAGTGAAAGTGAAGTCGCTCAGTCGTGTCCGACTCTTTGTGACCCCATGGACTGTAGCCCATCAGGCTCCTCCATCCATGGGATTCTCCAGGCAAGAATACTGCAATGGTTGTCATTTCCTTCTCCAGGAGATCTTCCCAACCCAGGGGTCGAACCCAGGTCTCCTGCATTGCAGGCAGATGCTTTAACCTCTGAGCCACCTGGGAAGTTGCCAAAAATAGTATTATTTATAGTAGGGGAAAGTCAGAAGTTTCTTAAACAGTTAACACGAGATTGACTAAAATATATATGTGATGGCTCAACATGTCCAGTGAATTTTTGGTAGCTATCTGAGGTAGTATTTATGAAGATAATGCACCAATGTGGAAAAAAAAAAACACATTTAACTTTTGATTAAAAAAAAACAGCAAGAATCAAATATTAACTAGTACCATAATTACAACTTTGTTCAAAAACACAGGGGAAAAAATGAATGAAAAATAAGATGATAAAATAATTTTTTTTTAAAAAACCTATGTAAAAATAAAATAGATAAATGTCTCTATGTACTTAGATCTGTGTAAATGTGGCACATGATGTAGAAATCGAATCATCACCCTCAGAAACCCAAACCATATTTTTAATATTATTTTGGGTGTGCTGAAAGAACTAATTGAGTGTTTTGGGGGAAATTTCAAGGTGCTCAGTATA
Organism: Capra hircus; assembly: GCF_001704415.2. Taxonomy (NCBI): domain Eukaryota; kingdom Metazoa; phylum Chordata; class Mammalia; order Artiodactyla; family Bovidae; genus Capra; species Capra hircus. Next base: position 118,052,726 of record NC_030808.1, on the reverse strand, counting down.
ATTCATATATATATATATGTATACACTCATGTATACATATATATGTGTATGTGTATATACATATATCACATACACATATGTGATATATGTGTATATATGAATATCTTGAATGTATGTATAATACTGTGTATTATATATACATATAATGATAGTATATGTATATTTGGAAAATTTTTTTTAATTGTAAAACAGAGACGTCCCTGGTGCTCCAGCAGCTAAGACTCAATGCTTTCAAAGTAGGGGGCCCAGGTTCAATCCCTGGTTGGGGAACTAGATCCCACATGAACATACCACAATGAAGATTGAAATTCCCACGTGCTGCAACCAGGACCTGGGGCAGTCAAATAATAAAAATCAATATTTAAGAAACATACACACAAAGTTTAAAAAAACAAACAAAAACAGAAGAAAAAAATTGGGGTGCCCACTGTGTGCAAGACCAGACGTGGCCTTTCAGGCTGAGCTTGGAAGAATTTGCCTCCCAATAGGACATTTATTGTTTGATGATGTCATTCACCTCCTCCCTCTACCCAAATAAGTCCCAGATCTGGTTACACCAGCTGTTCAAGCCACATCTCTTCCCCTGTCTTATTTGTCTTGTTGACAGGAGCCAAGAGTATACAAGCTCTCCTATTATCTCTCTGTCTCAGGACTGACCATGCTCAAATGAGGTCACTTTTGTGCCTGATCAAGAAAAGTCAACTTGTGGTTTGGAGCACAGGAGACAACGAGAGGACCAGCCAAACCAAGACAGGGTGGAGAGAGGGCCCAGGAGGCAAATGCTGCTCCACCAGAGCCAACACTACAGGCATGGGTTCAACTCACACATGCTTAAAATCAGCAAAAAGTTTCTTTAAAAATATATATTTTGGGATGTCCCTGGTGATCCAGTGGTTAAGACACCATGTTCCCAATGCAAGGGGCATAGGTTTGAGAAAAAAAAAAAAAAAAAATTTAAAAGACACAGTAAATAAAAATAATAAAAATATATATTTGCAGATAATCTTGGATAAGAGGGTGAATTTATTCTCATGTCGTATCTGCCATACAATGAATACTAATTTGACTGTATGACTGTAGACATTTTCACCTAGCCATAGTAATTAAAAGCTATTAGTATTTCAATTATCATAAGAGTAAACAATATTTATATAATATTTCTATAGACTACAAAACAATTTCACATATACAATCACACATGAATCTCACAGTAACTCTAAGAATTGGCAGGCCAGGCTTACTGGAACTCCTATTTTATAGACAAGAAAGCAAAGATTCAGAAAATTTTAGGTCTTACCAAAAGTCATTGAGTTGTTGCAAAACAGCCAGAACTCAAAACGCTTTAGTGTCTCTCAGCTTTCAAATTATATTTCTCTCATAACTTTTTTTTTCTCTCTTGACTTTTTAACAAAATCAAAGTCTTAATTGCTTCCTCCTTCTTGAGCATACAGAATTCTGTTATTCAAAAAAAAAGAGAGAGAGAGAATATTTTTAAAGTTATTTTTCCTCCACTGACTTACAGTATCATTTCATAAATGCCTTGTCATCTAATGGCCATTCAGTGCACAGAAAATTGAAGTTTAGTTGTCTCCTCCTGCTCATTAAATAAATGAAAAGTCAAATATGATGAAGGGAACTTAATACAATCAAGCCCTGATTAGTGGAGTGCTTGTATGTATTAAAGAACCCTTTCTGGGTTGTGAATCATCATTGTTAATTAATATGGCATAGAAAGTCCCTGTTTTCTTTTGTTTTTAAGGACTGTAGTCCTAAAGTCTTGTAAGTTGGTGATTTGGAACTCAGAATACAGTCTGTTATAGAAAAAATATAAACAATGGCCATGCACTCTAGCCATCTAATTAGGGGCCCTAACCTCCCCCAAATCCTTGGGAGCCCCCAAACCTCCGTCTGTCCTGATCTTCAGGTTGAGTCTTTCTAAACCCTTTGAGGGCTGGCATGGGGAGAAAATGCAGAAAGGAGGCAGATTTTCTTCCTGCAGCAGGAAGAGGTTCCTACAGGATTAGAGTATTTCCTGTGAGTCCAGGAATACCTGGTTGGGCAAATTCGTATTTTCTATATTATATACCTGCCAGCAGTGGGAGGAAAAGTTAAAACTCCTCTTGGCTGCAGGTAAAAAAGTTGTGTTCTTTTATTTATTTATGTATTTATTTTTGGCTGCTCTGGGTCTTTGCTGCTTTTCACCAGCTTTCTCCAGTTGTGGCAAGTGAGAACTACTCTTCACTGCAGTGCTCAGGCTTCTCTTTGTGGTGGCTTCTCTTGTCGCTGAGCTCGGGATCTAGGGCATGCAGGCTTTAGTAGTTGTGGAGCATGGGCTCAATCCTGGGCTCTAAAGCACAGGCTCAATAGTTGTGGTGCACAGGCTTAGTTGCTCCAAAGCCTGCGTCCTGGACCATAGATCAAACCCAAGTTTCCTGCACTGATAGGCAGATTCTTTACCACTGAGCCACCTGGAAAGTCCCAAAAGTCATGTTTTCTCTTAAGCAAAAGAGAGCAATTACAAGGATACTGCATAAAACTTGAGAAAGTTCACATCTCTGACTCTCTCCGTCTCCTCCTGCATGCCCCACCCTCCCGCTTCTCTCTGCATGTGTACTTTATTTTTTCTGCACCCAGCTTTTTCTGCTCCTCAAGCCATGTGGCACAGGGTTGTCTATGCCTCACAACTTCACATATTATGCAAGTCTTTGTGACCCCAGGGACTGTGGCCCACCAGGCTCCTCTGTCATGGAGTTCTTCAGCGGAGAATACTGGGGTGGGTTGCCTTTACCTTCTCCAGGGGATCTTCCTGATCCAGGGATAAAATCTGGGTCTCCTGCATTGCAGGCAGTTTCTTTACCGATTGAGCCACCAGCGAAGTCCTCATATTATACACAGTGAAAGGTGAAGTCGCTCAGTCATGTCCGACTCTTTGTGACCCCATGGACACCAGGCTCCTCTGCCCATGGGATTTTCTAGGCAAGAGTACTGGAGTGGGTTGCTATTTCCTTCTCCAGGGAACTTCCCAACCTAGGGATGGAACCCAGGTCTCCCACATTATAGACAGATGCTTTGCCGTCTGACACAGTTCCTCTTAAAAGAGAAACAGACTTTTGCCTCAGGTTTAAATTCCCAGGGAAAGGTATCTGATTGGCTTAGCTTGAATCAGGTGTCCTTTGATGGTGGGGGAAAGTGAGAGCAAGGTCAAGAATAAGTAAAACGAGTGTGATTCTAAAAGGAAAGCAGGAAGCTCATGGAAAGAAGGTCCACAGAGAGAACCCCAGAGATGCAATAGATACCTATGTTCATATGCTTAGCATTTCATAGCAGAAACCTGAATTTTTAGCTCTTTATCTTCTAAAAACACACCACCAACAAAATACTTAGAGGTATCACATGATGCCCTTATAGCCAAACAATTTTAGAACTACATGGACACCAACCCAGTGGCTGCACATTATGGTTCTACTGAATCATCATCTCCTATTTTGGGGGCAATGATTTCAGGCAAGAGACATTTTATTGTTCATTCTGTGAATTTCCTGCCACCTGCCATCATTTTTGTGTTTCATAGGAGGGGAAAGAATTTGAAAATATTAGAAAAGCAACTTAGAACTCCCTGATAAAATGGTCAAAAAAAAAAAACCAAAAAACTTGAAAGACAAGATCCCTGAGATGCAGCCACCACCTTACTAAAAAATTAGGTAACTACTGTCTATTAAATAGCTAATCAAAGCTCTTCCTGTTATTGATTGCACAGTCAGGATCTCCAGGTTAGAGATGATAATATAATTCAGTCTGGATAGTAGACATTGTATCTGTAAACTGGTTAGGGACTTTCCTGGTAGGCCAGTGGTTAAGAATACACCTTGCATGCAGGGGACACAGGTTTGATCCCAAGTCGAGGAACTAAGATTCACATGCCATGGAGCAACTAAGCCTACACAAGGCAACTACTGAACCCTCACAATACAACTAGAGAGTCCCTGTGCCCTAACGAGAGATCCTACATGATATAACTAAGACCCTCGTGCTGCAACTAAGACCTGACACAGCCAAATAAATAAATAAATAAAACTTTTAAACTTGGTTAATGTCTTTCCTGAAGGAGAGCTGCTTAAATCTTTAGTTTTCTCTTGCAGTTGTTAAAAGACTGCCTTATTCAATTAACTATGGCAACTTGTGCCTTTCAATGAGGAATGACAAGTTTCTTTGATATTAAGTTAAATGCATCTTGGGTGAGAAATTTATCTCTTCTGTCTGCCCTGGAGATAGACTATAGTGAAGTGTCCAAGAGCTAATGCTTCATTTTGCTTTACCTCACAAGATAAGGTCTTAAGTTAAAAGTGATGGATCCCATTCTTAGAATTAAAGTAGTCACTAATAGAGAGGGACCTTTTTGATGAATTCTCTGATGCTGGGAGGGATTAGGGGCAGGAGGAGAAGGGGACGACCGAGGATGAGATGGCTGGATGGCATCACTGTCTCGATGGACGTGAGTCTGAGTGAACTCCGGGAGTTGGTGATGGACAGGGAGGCCTGGCGTGCTGCGATTCATGGGGTTGCAAAGAGTCGGACACCACTGAGCAACTGAACTGAACTGAACTGACAAGTCTGGAGCAACAGTTAATACTGATTCTTCCAAGTAAGTTCCTTTAGACACTCTACTCACCAAAAAATATCACAGGGGTTTCAAAACATTTTGTTTTAGTGTTTGAGCACCCCCAGAAATAAGCCACAGTCTGCTTGGCTGAAAAGACAGACATAGTCTGGTGGTAAATTGCATCCTTGCTAATGAATCCTCCCTTTGACTTTTCTGGCAGTTTGACCAAATGTATTTGGAGCCCACATTCTACAGCTTCCAAAGCACAAGCGGTTGGTATGGGAGAGACCCAACCCATTTTACCTAAAATTACCAAAAGCCTTTGGGCAAAGTCCAAGTGTTTACCTCTAGTCAGTCTTTCCTATTTTATGACTGCCAGCAGATTTGTTTTTGTAGGAGAGGCAATAAGAACCTCACATATAGGTGTTTTCCTACCCAGACTTATTTACTTGCAAGGAAAGCTCCTTGGTGGCCACAAAGTCTCACCAAGGAAAATCCCAACCAAGTTTTTTCCTGGGCCAGTTCCATTAATCTACAGCTTGGGGCAGCAGTGAGTAGCTGGTTTGGGAACAAGAGTCTCTTTCTCTTATTTATCACAAATCCATCTGAACTCAGAAGGGCCTCACTTAAATCAGGAATTTCTATTCTTCTGGAAATGTCATTTCATTTGAATTAGCAGTTCTGTGGTTTAAAGGAAACAAAAACGAGTTCCTACCACTAAAGTCCAATGGGAGGGAAAAGGGAGGCGACGATAAAAGTAACCCAGGAACAGTTTGAAGGTGAACTTGCCCTTCTGCAGATAGACAAAATAGACTTCTATTTCTCCAGTACAAGTTCTGGAAGACACTGACATATCCTGTAACTCCTCTGCAGAGTTAAATGACAGTGAATTGACCAGCAGAGATACCTGTGTTTATAGGGTAGGTATGCATTCATTCAGTCAGTCGTGTCCAACTCTTTGTGATCCCATGGGCCATAGCCCTCCAGCCTTCTTGTCCATGAAATTCTCCAGGCAAGAATACCGGCATGAGTATACCATTCCCTTCTCCAGGGGGTCTTCCTGACCCAGGGATTGAACTCAGGTCTCCCACATTGCAGATTCTTTACCGTCTGAGCCACCAAGGAAGCCCATTTCTAGGGCAGGTATCTGTTAAACCTTGAGGTTTAAACTGTCTATCAAGGGGAGGGGGGATTTTGAGAAAAACAGATGGTTATTTGGGAAAGAACGAGGAGTGTGATCTATGGGGGGTGGTTCAGATCACCAAGATGGAACAAGATGACCAAGGGATATTTTGGAGGAAATGCCTGTGAATAGAGGGGAGAAAGAAGAGAAGCAGGCAAGAGGGTCTTCAGATTGCAATGCAGATATGACCGCAGAGAATGGAGGAAAGAGGAAGGAGGGTCCCGGTCCCCAGAGGGAGTACACTCTTGTTAGTGAACATAATGGTATCATTGAACTATAATCTATGAACGCTATAGGCACCCTAGACTCCTGTGTCCAAGATCAATAAGAGAGAGCAGTTGCCATCATTCTGGCCAGAATGAACCTGAGCAGTGGGAGGAGCTAAGGCTGCTATTGCTCTGGAGCAGCGCGGAGGAAGGGGAAGAGAAATAGGCACAACCACGTGGTTTACTCGCTGCCTCTGTGGGTTCCTTTTCCCAGTTATAACTGTGCATGGACTTATACAACAGCCCCTCACTGAGGAGGGTCTGATTCCAAGGATTTGGGACCCCAGGAGTGAAAGTCTGAGTTGCACCACCAGGTAAGCAAGCCATCAACACCTGCCAAGGTGATAGCATGGGATGTGGAGTCTTCAGAGGGCATAGTAGGGGAATGGGAGGATAAATGCCAGTGTGACTTGAAGACCAACTGCAGCAGCAGTAGGGGCTGTGGTTTATGTCACTAGACTCCCTCTTCCAAGTTTCCCCTCAGGGGAGAGGTCTATGGGAACTAGGGGAGAGCTGCACCCTGAAACATGATGGAGAAGTGCATCCGTGTGATGCTGTCTGTACAGACTGCGGCAAAAACCATGCGGATTCACTGCTTAGGGTTCCCTTCAACAGAGAATCTCCTGTGAGGAGGGCAGGGAGCTGACAGCCCCAGCCGCCATGTCTGTGAAAGCGACAGCCGAAATGCCACGCTGAAGGCCATGCTCTCCTCCGTTTGCCGTTGACTGCACGCACCAGGGATTTAAAGCTGGGCCCTTCCTGCGCATGTGGGCCACAGGTCAGTCCATCACTGCCTTGAAGCTCCACGTCAGCCTGGTCAGGACATTCTCAGAGGTGCACTGCAGTCTGAAACTCTTCACACCCAATCCTCCTTCCCTCTTTCCTATCATCTGCTGCCAGCGTATTAATCACATCGTGCTCATTTGCCTAATCAGCACAGTGTCATTGATGTAATGGATCACTGTGATATTCTCCAGGACTTCAGATGGTCCGTACCTATATCCAGACCATATATAACAGAGGGCAGGAGAATTAACATGTCCCTGGGGCAAAACTGTAAATAAATGTTGTCTATGGGCTTTCCCTGGTGACTCAGAGATAAAGAATCCACTTGCCATTGCAGGAGACATGGGTTGGGAAGATCCCTTGGAGAAGGAAATGGCAACCCACTCCAATATTCTTGCCTGGAGAATTCCATGAACAGAGGAGCCTGGTGGGCTACAGTCCATGGGGTCACACAGAGTTGGACAGACGAGACTGAGCACTCACATATAATCAGGACCACCCACACCCCCTGCACCCTGCACCCTTTAGATCAGTGCTCACCAACCTTTCTGGTCCTAGGGACTGGTTTCATGGAAGACAATTTTTCCATGGGGGTGTGGGGATGGGGCCGGGGATGGTTCAGGCAGTAATGCGAGTGATGGGAAGTGGCAGATGAAGCTTGGCTCCCTTAACAGTCCACAGCCTGGGAGTTGGAGACCCCTGCTTTAGATTTTCAACAATGGCATTCATCTTTACCACCCCTCACTCGCACTCTTATCCTCAGGATGCAATGCTGGTTTTGATTTGCTATCCTGCTGGGAGTGGACAGTTGGCCAGGATGCCATTTCAGAGCCTTCTCTTGACCTTCGCCACTATGATAACTCTTATTCCACAGGCCAATAGCCAATGGGAAGATCAGTCCAGCTGCCAAGAGGATCAATCCCAGTTACATATTCAAAGACAGAAAAAATGGCCACCAGATGGGACTGCAGGCCCAGGGAACCCACTGTAAGTCAGACTTTAGCCAGAACTCCATTTTTTGATTCAGGTCTCCAAATGTCAATAGCAACTCAGAACCTGTATTCAATAATCCTCGAAGTATCTGAGTATTCGCTTTTCTCCGGGAAAATAGCCAAAGATTCTCTTGGAAATCAAGAGCCAACTCACTGGAAAAGACCCTGATGCTGGGAAAGATTGAGGGCAGGAGGAAAAGGGGGCGACAGAGAATGAGGTGGTTAAATGGCATCACCAACTCAATGGACATGAGTTTGAACAAACTCCAGGGAGCCAGGCTTCATCTGCCACTCCAGGAGATGGTGAAGGACCGGAAGTTTGGATTGCTTTGCAGTCCACAAGGTTGCAAAGAGTCATTCAGACAACCCTAAGCTACTGAACAACCAGAGCCCTCGGAAATGACTAAGAATCCTTTCTTACAGCATAACTTGCCATTTCAGGATCCCTGCTCCTGAGGACCTGGCTACCTCTTCAGTCAGTGAACTCCTGACTGAGAACTGACTCAGACCCATGAGAAAAGACTCATGACTTTTTATTGGGCAACCAGTGTCAGCCCCCTTGTCTTATTCTGATTATAGATATTGAGTAGCACCCTTCAGGCTGTGGACAACACCTCGAATATGAAGAAGGCTATGCAATACCTTAAAGGCTATCATTAAATGTGAAAGATAACTTATTTAAAGGGCAATCTGATTTGTTAATAATAGTCCAAAATATTTAAAGCCATGAGCTTCCACTTTTACATACAACCCAAACCGAAATGTTTATGTACATTTACTCAGAGACATGAATTAGAATATTCATTGTTCACAGCAGTAAAAGCTCCAAATGGGAAACACCCACAAATCCTTAGAAGTGTGTCGAATAAACAAGCAATGAGGCACTATGCAGTAACAGATTGTAGAATATAGAATGAACAAACTACAACTATAAACATAACACAGATAAATCCTATATATATATAACATTGAAGAAAAAAATAAACATTCAAGAATATAAACTGTATAATAATGTGCATGCTGTGTGCTAAGTTGCTTCAGTCGTGTGTGACTCTGTACAACCCTATGGACTGTAGCCTGCCGGGCTCCTCTGTCTTTGGGATTCTACAGGTAAGAATACTGGAGTAGGTTGCCATGCCCTCCTCCAGAGGATCTTCCTTACCCAGGAATCGAACCGAAGTTTCTCATGTCTCCTGCACTGGCAGGCAAGTTCTTTACCTCTAATGCCACCTGGGGAGCCCTGTATAATCGCATATATATATAAATTATTAAAATAGGAAAAAGCAAATTTGTGCTGTTCAAAGATAGTGATCACCTTTGGCAAGAGAAGCGTGACCGGAAGAGGTTACAGGGAGGGAGGTGCCTCTGGCTACTAGAAATGTTTTGCTTCTTCATCTGGAGACTGTTTCCATGGTTACGTTCAGCCTGTGAAAGGTAACCAAACTATACACTCATAATATGTGCACTTTTTGTATGTATATCATGTTTCAACAAAAAGTTCAGCATGTATATTTAAAGCCACAAGATACCGAAGGAGAACTTCTGAATACAACGTTTTGGATTTCTTAGTGTAAGTCAGTAGTTTGCAAACATTGAGAAGCATCACAATCACCTGTTCCCCAACCTACAGAACCTCTGGGCTGGAAAATGGTAATTTAAGCCTGTTAGGAGCAGAGTGAGGCCAATAGGTGGGTTTCCATGATCCACAGCAGAATACAGTCCAAGATGCATTCATGACTTTCTTAGCTTCCTACACTATGACCACTTGAGAGTGTTTCTTGAATTATACAGGATACAAAAAGTTCTAGCCAACTGCTTGCTGTTTACTCCTGGGGATAGCATCTGTCCCTAGTCTCAGTCCCTTTCTAATCCTGGTCAAAGTAGCTGCTGCTGCTGCTGCTGCTAAGTCGCTTCAGTCGTGTCCAACTCTGTGCAACCCCATAGACGGCAGCCCACTGGGCTCCCCCGTCCCTGGGATTCTCCAGGCAAGAACACTGGAGTGGGTTGCCATTTCCTTCTCCAATGCATGAAAGTGAAAAGTCAAAGTGAAGTCGCTCACTCGTGTCTGACTCTTAGCAACCCCATGGACTGCAGCCCACCAGGCTCCTCCATCCATGGGATTCTCCAGGCAAGAGTACTGGAGTGGGGTGGTCAAAGTAGCCAGATAGTTTTAATGGACATCTGATGATTTTGTTTGACCTCATTTCTCCCGTCCTGAAAACAGAGCACTTCTGGTCTATGGAGGACCCATTCCAAGGAGTTTAGGTGAGACTGACCCCCACTCTAGCCCTCTAGCCTTAAGAATGGCACAATGACTCAGATGTGGCCAACGAGAGTTCCTCCAGGTGTTTTTTACGTGCAGTGTCTAGAGACTTAGCCTCTTTACGTTGAAGCCACAAACAAGGGCGGCATGAATCTGGCCATTGTAGCATAAATCATGTTCTCCACATGCAAGAAGCCAGTGTAGAATAAAGACAAAGCCAAGTCAATATGAAGGATGAAGCAAGATATAGATCTCCGAAGATCTCATTTGAGTTCCTGGATATAAGTATTCCCGACATCCACAACTGTATAGTTATAGGACCAATGAATTCCTACCATCATGGTTGAGTACACTCCTGCTACTTGAAACGGAACTGATGAATAACACCTAGAATAAAACAAACCAAAAAACCCTTACATGTATTTTTACCCCCTTTTCTTGAGCTTAGAAAAAGCCATAAACTTACCTGTTTCCTCTATTTGGGACCCACCATGGTTCTTCAGTTCCTCTGTGACACAAACTGATTTTAATGAGATCCTGCATATTCAAGGAAATACTTATTAATATTAAAAAACCCAAGCGTATGGCCACGTGGCCATTTTGACTCCTAAATTTATCATCCTTGCCCTCTACTCTTTCACTATGTAGAAATCCATGCCTAATTAATAGGAACAGAAGAAACGTGGCAGATACTATACTCCAGGTGGCCATTCTCCCCTCTGCTCTATATGCTTTCTTTTGTCCAGCAAGTTTACTTTTCTTTCTTTCACCACTGATATTTCACTGGTGGTGCCTTTCCTCCTGCTCTAGATCTTTTCTCCAGTACCGGTTCTTCATATGTCCTAGGTCCCTGACCTAGAGTGAAATGGGTCCAAGAACAAAGTAAAGTCTAAAGAGTCAAGGTCTTATCCTGTGTCCAGAGACCAGCCTTGGAAAACGGGAGAGAAGCTTCCCTCAGCAGCCAATGGTTACAGAAGCAGATTTAACTTCCTTTATAGCAAACTCCAGGAGGCAGTGGAGGACAGGGAAGTCTGGCATGCTGCAGTCCATGGAGTTGCAGATAGTTAGACACGATTTAGCAACTGAACAACAACAACATAGCCAGAGCATCTCAGTCCTATCTATTCAGCCTCATCCTCTTACGACTGTCTCCAGATGGAGAAGGACTTTAATAGCACTAACCAGAACTTTCCTGGTGGTCTAGTGGTTAAGAAACCCCTGCCAATGGAGGGTATATGCGTTCTATCTCTGATCTGGGAAGATTTCACATTCTTCGGGGCAACTAAGCCCGGCACCACAACTACTGAACCCCAGTTCTAGAGTCCACGAGAATTAACTACTGAACCCTTGGACTCTAGAGCACATGCTTCACAACAAGAAGAAGCCACCACAATGAGAAGCCCATTCACCACAACTAGAGAATAGTTGAGAAGCCTGTGCACAGCAACAAAGACTCAGTGCAACCAAGAAATAAACAGCATAACCAGACTCCTGTCACTACTACAATGTTTAGAGCCTCATGGGAATGTCTGGATTGTCAGAGAAATGAAGAACCATTTCTTGGCCTGCTCACCGCCACTCTAAGAGTATTTAGGCTTGGGCAGCAGACCTGGGCACAGGAATTCTGCAGTCCTTATGGTTCCCAGGTTATCATTTTAAAGCTTCACTATATTAAAAGCATGCAAAAGGCCAATTACATTAAAGCGTTTCAGATATCTATTGCTGCAAAGCAAGCCACCTCAAGCTTAGTGGCATAAAATGATCAAAGTGAGTTTTTATTATCATCTTTCGTGGTCCTAGGAGTTGACTGAGCTCAGTGTGGTGGTGATCTCTCAAGGGCTCTCATGTAAATGGTGTCAGGTGGTGGCTGAGGCTGGAGTCATCTCAAAGGCTGTCTCATTCACACATCTAGTACTGATTCTGACTGTTGTCTGAAACCATAGCTGAGACTGTCACCTGGAACACTCACAAGTGTTACACGCCTCTCCATATGGCCTGGGTTTCTTCACACTACTATAGCTCAGTCCTAAGAATAGTGTCCCAAGCCTGAGAGCTAGAAAAAAGCTGTATCACCTTTTATGATCTGAAATTGAATCACTTTCACCATATTCTTTTGGCAGAAAGGTCGCAGAAGTCCACCCAGGTTCAAGGAAGAGATACAGATGCCATCTATTGATCAGAGAAGAGTAAGGTCACAAGGTCAAATGCACATATGTGATGAGAACTATCGTTTCGGCTATCTTTGGAGACAATTATCTGCCACAGTAAGTTTCTTTCAATAATGCTGTCTAGATACTGGCTGAGTTGATAAAATGTGTCTTTGTTTTCTGAATATTAATGATCAGGACCTCCACTGAAACATTGTGTTATAGGAAAGCAAAAGTCATCTTGTAATGAAAGTATTACCCGTAATGAAAATATTCCCTAAAATGTATTCAAGCATCTCTTCCCTCTTAACTCTGAGAGTGTCTCTGATTATTGGAAGTTGTGAATATCCACACATACAAAGCAAAATAAAAGGGTTAAATCTTGCAAAAGAGGAAAGACTTCATTAAATCAACTATTTTTAGAGAATAAAAGATTTGTGGACTCTGGTGTAACTGGTAAACCAGCTAAAAATTGAAGAAGAAAAAAAATCAACCAGGATGATCTTGAGTCCGTGGAATTATTTAAGAATCCAAAAGATTAAGAAAGGCATTAGGGAAAAAAACATTGAAACTGAATATTTCTACATCTTGAGTGTTCTGTATGTCCTTAGCTTTTTTTTCTTAGCTCTGAATTTTATTTGTAGCTCTTTGTTCTTTTTTTTTAATTAAATTTTTTATTTTGTATTGGAGTATGGCCAATTAACAACATTGTGATAGTTTCAAGTGAATAGCAAAGGGACTCAGCCATGTTGTTAACTTTTGCTGAAAAAAATTTCGTGCCCTCTGGGAGGAAAAAAAAGGCAAATGTTCAGTCTTTGTACATTTCAAGGACCAGGTCATAGTTTCTACAGTAACCTAAATTTTGTTGCATAAAGGTTAAAATATTTTCATAGTTTTTCGTTTTCATTTTCAGATGTATTCTGTCAAGCTTCTTCCAATGAATTTTTGATAACTTTTTGAGTAGATTTGCTTCAATGATTTTTCTTTCACTACTTTTGAGAAAAGGTCCTCCTGTAATCTGAACAAGCTTTCATTCTTCTCTAGAGAGATGAGCATGAGCAACATCAGCTAAAATGAGTTCAGTGATAGTATTAATATCGTCACAGCTTTCTTAGAAAGCCTGTTATGTTAAGTGAAATGAAATCTGAGATATTTACCAGAGTATTTGTTTTTGCCTTAGATATTAGGGCAAGATGCATATGTAGTTATCTGCCAGCTACTCTTCACTCTTCATCAAATAGGTATCGAGTACTTGCTTAGTGCAAGGCAATAAAGCTAAAGATTATGGGGGTCATAAACATGAACAGACTCTGTGATGAAAGCATCGACATATGTGTTTTCATTCAAGGTCACCGTGAGGTCGACACTATCACTACCATCACTTCCCTGTCAACACTGCTGTCACAGCTTCCTCACCACACCACCTCCACCACCCCCATAATCACCTCATCACCACCATCAGCAGCTACATAGATCTAACAGCATAGAACACATTTACCACAAAAACCGGAATTAACTCCAGTTCAGTTCAGTTCAGTCACTCAGTCATGTCTGACTCTTTGTGACCCCATGAATCGCAGCACGCCAGGCCTCCCTGTCCATCACCAACTTCCGAAGTTCACTCAGATTCACGTCCATCAAGTCAGTGATGCCATCCAGCCATCTCATCCTCTGTCGTCCCCTTCTCCTCCTGCCCCCAATCCCTCCCAGCATCAAAGTCTCTTCCAATGAATCAACTCTTCACATGAGGTGGCCAAAGTACTGGAGTTTCAGCTTTAGCATCATTTCTTCCAAAGAAATCCCAGGGTTGATCTCCTTCAGAATGGACTGGTTGGATCTCCTTGTAGTCCAAGGGACTCTCAAGAGTCTTCTCCAACACCACAGTTCAAAAGCATCAATTCTTCAGCGCTCAGCCTTCTTCACAGTCCAACTCTCACATCCATACAAGACCACTGGAAAAACCATAGCCTTGACTAGATGGACCTTAGTCGGCAAACAGGTACTAGGAAAACAATATCTCTTATGCAGTTAATTCACTGGTACTTTTCTTGGTACATATCACATAATACCAAATGATACACACCAATATGCTGATATCTTCAGGGGAGTTTTTCAGCATTTTGACATACTAAAAGGAGATTTTAAGTTTGAAAGAATTAAAGGAATCACTTACTTCAACTCTCTCATTTTTCAGATGAAAAAAATAAACCTCAGAGAAGTGAAGTGACTTGTCCAAGGTGAACAAGGACAGATCAAAAAAAAAGCTCAATGGAACTTTTCCGGGTGGTCCAGTGGTTAAGACTCCGTGCTTCCTTTCAAGGACCATGGGGTTTGATCCCTGGTCTGGGAACTAAGATTCCTCATGAACTAAGATCCCATGCAGCCAAAAAATTTAAATAATTTAAAAATAAATTAAAACAAAGTAAGAGCTCAATCCTCCTGATTCCCTTACTGTCCAGGGTCTTCTTCCCCTCCGCTCACTCTTGCTAAATGAGAACTTAGTAAGAACTGTTAGTCCAGCCAGACAAAAAGTTTATCACACCTGTTAGGCAGATAGAAACTCTCTGAAGAACATAGGAAACTGCCAGTCCTCTCCCAGGAGTCCTCTGTTAGCTCAGTTTGTAACAGTTTATGTAAATGAGGAGCCCCTGCAAGAGAAGGGGGTTGTGAGTTTCTTAGGGATTAAGCATGATAATGCATGATAATGCAGTGTGCCCAGGAGAGAAAACAAGGCTTTGAGTTTGTATACCTTTCACCCATCCAACAATAACAAATAAAACTTTGCACTTTCAGCTAATTATTGTAAAGCACTTAACAAATGTTTAACTCATGAATCCTCAGAACAACCAAGAAAGGAAAACTTTTGAAAAGAAAGACAGTAACTCTCATCCTCATGATTCAGTGGGAAAACTTGGGCTTCCCTGATGGCTCAGAGATTAAAGCATCTGCCTGGAATGCAGGAGACCCGGGTTCGATCCCTGGGTTGGGAAGATCCCCTGGAGAAGGAAATGACAACCCACTCTAGTACTCTTGCCTGGAGAATCCCATGGAGGGAGGAGCCTGGTAGGCTTCAGTCCAAGGAAATGGCAACCCACTCCAGTACTCTTGCCTGGAGAATCCCATGGAGGGAGGAGCCTGGTAGGCTACAGTCCATGGGGTCGCAAAGAGTTGGACTTCACTTTCACTTTCACTTTCAAGGTCAAAAGAAATGAGTCTACACCTAGCAAAGTAACACTGCTGGCAGGACTCATGATGTGCAAAGATGTCCTGTGTTGGAACAAAGGCCCAGGTGACCTATAGACACTGTCTTTTGAAAAAGACAGGTGAACCAGGAAAGCTCCTGCTCATTCTTGCAGCCCGATGAATCTATGAAGTGTTCATAGGAGGTTTGTTTCTGGGTTTTTAAAGGTTCTTTCAAGAGCCTCTTTTTTTGGCACTAAAATAATCTTTTAAAGCCAGGTAATCCTTTACAAAACTTTTAGCTGATGTCTAAAATGTTTCACTTGTTTGAATAATTGGAAAGGTTGTGATTTCTAAAACATTGTTAATATAGGTATTTTGTTTTAATATTTATTTATTTGGCTGCACCAGGTCTTAGTTGTGGCAAATGGGATCTATTTCCCCACCAGGAATTGAACCCAGGTCCACTGCACTGGAAGCTCAGAGTCTTAGCCACTGGACCACGAGGGAGGTCCCAAATATAGGTATTTTAAAACAGACTATCACAATATTCTCTTTAAAAGATCCACTTGAGTCTAAAATCCAAGCAACATGATGCCCATTGTCATCCACTTAAAAATACATAAACAGATTCTGTAACAGTCAGAAATTTCACAATCATTCCCCTTTCTCCATAAGCTCATATTTACAAAAAAAAATTTTTTTAATTGAAGTATGGTATGTGTGGGGATTATACTAAAGTCTTTACAGGGATTTGCTAATTCTTATGATAACCTGATGAAGTAGACACTATATTATCCCCATTTACATCCATTAATTTTTTTTATTAAACTAAGGTCTTTGGGCTTCCCAGGTGGCTCTGGGAAGAACCTGCCTGCCAATGCAGGAAACAAGAGACTCGGGTTCAAGTCCTGGGTCAGGAAGATCCCCTGGAGGAGGGCATGGCAACCCACTCCAGTATTCTTGCCTGGAGAACCCCATGGACAGAGGAGTCTGGTGGGTTACAGTTCAAAGGGTTGCAAAGAATCGAACACAACTGAAGGGACTTGGCACGCACTATGGTCTTAACTGTTTGCAACTGGAAGTGGAAGAGGAGGGGATACAGCAGCTCTGCCTCCTGCAATGAATGTCTCCACACACCCAGTCACTGCCCTCGAAAAGTTAGATCCATTTTTTTACCTCATTTTGCAAATGAGAAAACTGACCCTTAAAAAGGTTACGATGTCTTGTGCAGCGTCACAAGAAATTCTGTCCAAGAGTTCTGCCCAGTGTCGTAAGCAGTTCAGTATCCAACAGCTCTGCTGTTAGGAAGCAGCAGAGCAAGGATTCTTGGTGGTTCTAGAATCTACTCTCATGACCATTAATGTACTTTCAGGCCTTGAAAGTCTGTTGATTCCATCTTCCAAATAGCTCAGGTTGACCCTGGCTCAGGCAGTCATTACCTCCCCTCTGGGGCAGGCTCTCAACTAGCATTGCCTTCTCCAGTGCATTTGCTCTTCCATAGCCAGAATGATTTTTCTGAAGTGCCTCTGTGAGCTCGTCTCTCCCTTGTTACCTCTGAGCAGATTTTTCAATGCCTGGCCCCTTCTGACAGGCAGTTAAGCCTCCTGGATCTCCTCTGGGAATGGCTGACGTGTCCCAGTCATCCTGAGAGCCTCTCAACACTTCCGACTACAGGCCTTGGCCCATGGGTTTCACTTGCTTAGATTACTTTTCTCTTACTCCTCCTGTCACGCTCTTCACCTGGCTAACTCTTACTCATTCTAGATGTCTCTGCTCAGAGGTCATTTTTTTAAATTTACACTTTAAAAAATTATTCATTTAGGCTGTGCATGGGCTTTCTCTAGTTGCACAAGGAGATGCTATTCTTCACTGTGGTGCAAGGGCTTCTCATTGCGGTAGCCTCTCTTGTTGCTGAGCAATTTTTCCAGACCAGGGATCGAACCTGTGTCCCATGCATTGGTGGGCAGATTCTTATCCATTGCATCATCAGGGAAGTCCCAAGAGGTCATATTTTTCTAATTGCTTTCCTTTGCCATCTAAGTAGAATTGATGCTCCTCCAGTAAACAACCATAATTCACTGTACTTTGGTTATTTTAAACCTCTGCACTACACTAAGAGAAGGGCCTATTTGGGTCACTATCACATTCTCAAAGTCTAGCATGGTCCATTATAAAAGCCATACCTGATTCATTATTGTCCCTTGAAAAAAACTAAATGAATGAATGAATATTGGTGCCGCTACTAAGTAGCTATTTGAATGATTACTTTCATTCATTGAGCTTCCATTTTGAAATCTGTAAAATGGGGACAAAAAATATAGGCAAAGCACATATTGCTGACCTCTTTTTTCTGCCTCAAGTCCTAAGAAAAGGGAAAAGTTAAAGTGTTAGTCACTCAGTTGTGTCTGACTTTTTTGCTACCCTATGTACCATAGCCCACCAGGCTCCATGGAATTTTCAAGGCAAGAATACTGGAGTGGGTTGTCATTTCCTTCTCCAGGGGATCTTCCCAACCCAGGGATTGAATCTGGGTCTCTTGCATTGAAGACAGATTCTTTACTGCCTAAGCTGCCAGGAAAGTTCTAAGAAATGACTCCTCAAATTAAATTAAATTATATTAAATTGGAGAAATAATCAAGATGCTTAAATGACATAATATATATGAAAGTTTCTAGTACTTCTGGAAGCAGTACATAAAATTGTTAAAAATAATTAACTCTGGGAAGGAGAATCACAGACTGGGGGCCAAGGAGAGAGAGCCTAATTTCAGTATCCTCTTCAGAACCCTTTGACATGTACTATTCAAAATAACAAGTAAATTTAAAAGGGGAAATGTTCCTGGTACACATTAGGCATTCAGCAAAGGTGAGTTTCCCTCATAGGTGACAAGACCAATACCACTGGTTCACACCAACACCAGGATTGGAACACAAGACTACAAGTCTTTGTAGTTTCTCCATTAGGCAGGCTGCTGCTGCTGCTGCTGCTGTTTAAGCACTAAGTCATGTCCGACTCTTTGCAACCCCATGGACTGTAGCAGGATAGTTTTAGACAAAATGGCGGCCCAACGAGTAACACCCTCATCTGACTCCTGTTTCCTGTGCTTATCATGGGTGTATCTGTATCAGAAGGTGATTTGCTGGGCTGTCTGTCATATAATTGTGTATATGTGTACTGTCGAAGGGACACATTTGCCTTTAATCTTGTTATTTATCAAGAATAAACACATCTCCTCTTGGCGCATCTGGAATGTGCCCCACATTCAAGATCAACACTGCACAAATAATACAAATGTCTTACCAACATTGTCTGTTGTCTGTTTGGGTGTGGGCGTGACAGGCTGGTTCAAAGCTGGACTTTTGAGAAAAATTATAAAAACTTTGCTTTTAACTGTGCTTCAATTTTTAATAACTTTGTGATCTTAGGTAAGTTACTCAACCTCTCAGAGACTTTTTTCATGCAAAATGGCTGTGATAATACCACAGATTAAATGAGACTATGTTTATAAAGCATCCAGAAAATAGGAGACACTAAGCAATATAAATTATTATCATTCTTTTTAAAATTTTTATTTATTATTATTTTAAATTTTATTTGGCTGCATTGGGTCTTAGTTCCTGACCCAGGGATCGAACCTGCGTCTGTTGCATCTCCTGCATCGAACCTGGGCCCCCTGCACTGGAAGTGCAGAGTCTTAGCCATCAGGGAAGTCCCTATTGTGATTCTTTGATCTTTAAAAGCAGCTGTGGTCAACTTTGCTTTGGCAAACTGGAAAAAAAAAATGGTGTTAGATACATTCTGATTGAAAAATAAAATAACAAGCCAGGTTAGTCTTCCTTTAACTAAGGAAGACAAAAATCACTTTTAGAAACTTAAGCTTTGACTATTGCTTATCACGCAGACCATGGCATTTCTGAGACTGCAAGGGCTCTGCTGATTCTGTTTTGTCATGAAACTGGTCACATGTCACCCAGTCCACCACTCAAGGTAGTGCCAGAATTGCCTTCCAGGAAGTCAGCTCTGCTAGGAGGGTATTGGTTGTAGGAATCCTCACTCCAGCACATGAGATTTACCATGGACCTAAATCCTCACTCATCCTGTTGCTCATCTTGTTACTCCCCCTGACTCCACCCCACCCTAAGTGGTCTTACCCCAGACCTCACTCTAGAGAAAGAAGGCAGAATAGTCTTCCATGAAAATAAATAGGGCTTCCCAGGTGGCACTAGAGGTAAAGAACTCACCTGCCAATGCAGGAGATGCAACAGACGCAGGTTCGATCCCTGGGTCAGGAAGATCCCCTGAAGAAGGAAATGGCAACCCACTCCAGTATTCTTGCCTGGAGAATCCCAAGCACAGGGTTGCAAAGAGTTGGACACAACTGAAGTGACTTGGCACAAAATAGATATTGAATGGAAAAGTTTTCTCACTATAAAGGTTTCAATCACTCAGAGATTTTTGTCTTTGAGTTGCCAGGGTGTGAGCTGAAATGAGTGGATTTAGGGACTTGGGTTTGGAAGCCTCTGGTGTTATGAAGGAGTCTGTCACAAAGTGGGAGCCTGGATTTCAGAGCCCAGCTGGGACACATATGTTGTTTGCATCTATAACCACATTAAAGGTGATGAACAACTCAAGCGAGTTTTGCCAACAAATAGAAACATTTACCACGCAGCAGTTATAACAGCCAAAATATTAAGAAATGGTTAGAAATTAATGAGTACTTTCACAAGACTATTCTAGATTAGTTGATCTCATCAGAATTCTTTGACTTGGAATTCTGGCCCAGGAAATCTAGATTTTTAGAACACATCATTACATTAAGAATATCTTTTTTAAAACAATACTGATGAAAGATGGCTGATTGAACAAATGCATTCCCCCTCATTAAAACAGATATAAAGGGATTTTTAAAAATTAAAAAGATGAGGAAGTCACTATAGCAACAAAATGTTAGAAGCTGAAAGATAAGAGAATTTGTTTCTGAGTCAACAAATTGAGAAAGCTAAATCCTAAACTAGTAGAGAAGAAAACCAAGAAGCAACTCAATTCCCAGGATTGGCCCACCCCAAAGTCTCTTTCTCAAAGGCAACTTAGTCAACTGCCTCTCTTCAAAACAGCAGAAGACTTGAGGTTTTCCCCTGCAGAGAATAAGGGTCTCTAAGCCAGAATTTAGGGCAGTCAGCATAATTAAGATTGGAATATACTATACTGAAAGCAGAGACATTGGAAAAAAGGTTTGTATAATGAAGTATAATAATCCTCCAGTTCATATTCCACTCTCAGAACACTGGCGGCAAAGTATAGCTAAGCTGTTTAAGCAAGAAAGTAGATGTTTTCTCCCTGAAAAACTTAGAGCTAGAAAAAGGACCTAAAGGCAATGACATTTTCCCTTACATAAATGGCCCTGGCAGAACCCTCTAGAGTAAAAGCTGAATTTGTCAAGATTTATCCATGGCACAATTTCCCATTAGCTTTACAGTATGAGTGAAGGGTAAGGATTATTAGATACCTGAAGAAAGCAAGCCTCTACCAAAGAATATAGAGTCACAACACACAAAGTGAAAAAAATCACCTAGAGAGGAGACAGACTTCAGAGAAATAAGAGCTCCTCCCACCTAAAAGCTATTATTAGCATCTTTAGAGAAATAATCACGATGATGTGACCACTCACCTAGAGCTAGACACCCTGGAATGTGAAGTCAAGTGGGTTTCAGAAAGCATCACTACAAACAAAGCTAGTGGAGGTGATGGAATTCCAGTTGAGCTATTTCAAATCCTGAAAGATGATGCTGTGAAAGTGCTGCACTCAATATGCCAGCAAATTTGGAAAACTCAGCTGCGGCCACAGGACTGGAAAAGGTCAGTTTTCATTCCAGTCTCTAAGAAAGGCAATGCCAAAGAATGCTCAAACTGCACTCATCTCACACGCTAGTAAAGTAATGTTCAAAATTCTCCAAGCCAGGCTTCAACAATAAGGGAACTGTGAACTTCCAGATGCTCAAGCTGGTTTTAGAAAAGGCAAAGGAACCAGAGATCAAATTGCCAACATCTGCTGGATCATCGAAAAAGCAAGAGAGTTCCAGAAAAACTTCTATTTCTGCCTTATTGAATATGCCAAAGCCTTTGACTGTGTGGATCACAATCAACTGTGGAAAATTCTAAGAGACGGGAATACCAGACCACCTGACCTGCTTCTTAAGACCCCTATATGCAGGTCAGGAAGCAACAGTTAGAACTGGACATGGAAAAACAGACTGGTTCCAAATAGGAAAAGGAGTACATCAGGCTGTATATTGTCACCGTGCTTATTTAACTTCTATGAAGAGTATGTCATGAGAAACACTGGGCTGGAAGAAGCACAAGCTGGAATCAAGATTGCTGGGAGAAATATCAATAACCTCAGGCATACAGATGACACCACCTTTATGGCAGAAAGTGAAGAGGAACTAAAAAGCCTCTTGATGAAAGTGAAAGAGGAGAGTGAAAAAGTTGGCTTAAAGCTCAACATTCAGAAAACTAAGATCATGGCATCCAGTCCCATCACTTCATGGGAAATGTATGGGGAAACAGTGGAAACAATGTTAGGCTTTATTTTCGGGGCTCCAAAATCACTGCAGATGGTGATTACAGCCATGAAATTAAAAGACACTCCTTGGTAAGAAAGTTATGACCAACCTAGATAGCATATTGAAAAGCAGAGACATTACTTTGCCGATTGAGGTCCATCTAGTCAAGGCTATGGTTTTTCCAGTGGTCATGTATGGATGTGAGAGTTGGACTGTGAAGAAAGCTGAGCACCGAAGAGTGGATGCTTTTGAACTGTGGTGTTGGAGAAGACTCTTGAAAGTCCCTTGGAATGCAAGGAGGTGCAACCAGTCCATTCTAAAGGAGGTCAGTTCTGGGTGTTCATTGGAAGGACTGACGCTGAAGCTGAAACTCCAATACTTTGGCCACCTCATGAGAAGAGTTGACTCATTGGAAAAGACCCTGATGCTGGGAGGGATTGGGGGCAGGAGGAGAAGGGGATGACAGAGGATGAGATGGCTAGATGGCATCACTGACTCAATGGACATGGGTTTGGGTGAACTCTGGGAGTTGGTGATGGACAGGGAGGCCTGGCATGCTGCAATTCATGGGGTCGCAAAGAGTCGGACACAACTGAGTGACTGAACAGAACTGAACTTAGAGAAATAAAAAGAATTATACAGATATGATACTTAAAAAAAAGAAAAGAATCTTACGGAACAAAAAAGAACTCCTGGTGGCCCATGGTTAAGAATCCGTCTTCCAATGCAGGGAACACAGGTTTGATCCCTGGTCAAGGAGCTAGGATCCCACATGCCGTGGAGCAACTAAGCCTGTGCATCACAACTAGAGAAAGCCAGAGCATGGCAATGAAAACTCTGTGCAGCCAAAAAGAAAAAAAGGGGGAAAAAAAGAACTGGAAATTTAAAATATGATCACAGAGTTAAAAAATTAACAGGACAGAAGGTCTAAGGTGATAAAGATGAAGAACTCTCAGAAAGTCAAGCCAAAAGACAAAGAAAAGGATAATAGGAAAGAAAACATAAGACAATGAGAGAATCTTTTGGAAGGTCCAGTATTCTAATGAGTAGGCATTCCAGAGAGAAGAGAATTAGGAATGGGGAGGAACTCACAATAAATCAACCATTCACAAAGTTTTCCAAAACCAAGGAACACAAGCTGCCAGATTGATAGGGTCCAATAAATACCTGGTATAATGGATTAAGAAACCAACACCAAAGCACATCACTGAGAAATTGAAGAACCCTAGAAACAGGAGATGGAGAAGGCAATGGCACCCCACTCCAGTACTCTTGCCTGGAAAATCCCATGGATGGAGGAGCCTGGTGGGCTGCAGTCCATGGGGTCGCTAAGAGTTGGACAAGACTGAGTGACTTCACTTTCACTTTTCACTTTCATATATTGGAGAAGGAAATGGCAACCCACTCCAGTGTTCTTGCCTGGAGAATCCCAAGGACGGCGGAGCCTGGTAGGCTGCTGTCTATGGGGTCGCACAGAGTTGGACACAACTGAAGCGACTTAGCAGCAGCTGCAGCAAAAAACAGGAGAAAATCCAACCAGCTTTTACAGGGGAAAAGCGTATCATACAAGGTATGATACAAAAAAAAAAAAACAGGAGTCCAAAGATTGGAAGACAGTATGAGATGGTAATTATTAATCCTCACAAGAGACGGAATACCATTTCGTTTTCTACAAATTAAAGTGAAACAGTAAAAACTCTAGGGGAATGCTTGCAAAAGAAATCCTAATTCCTAAACATACATCTGTAGGACAGGGAAATGGAAGCAAGCACTTAATGCTTTTTTGTTTTTAAGATTTATTTCTTTAGTTTTTTTACTGTCCTGGGTCTTTGTTGCTTCCCACGGGCTTTCTCTAGTTGCAGTGAGTGGGGGCTACTCTTTGTAGTGGTCCGTGGGCTTCTTATTGCAGTGGTTTCTCTTTCTGTGAAGCACAGGCTCTAGGTGCCTGGGCTTCAGTAGTTGTGGCACACCAGGGCTTAGTTTCTCTGAGGCATGTGGGATCTTCCTGAACCAGGGATGAAAACAGTGTCCTTTGCATTGCAAGGCAGAGTCTTCATGACTGGCTCACCAGGGAAGCCCAAGTGCTCAAGGTTTTAGAGTTGAACTGATAAATAGATTATAGCAGGGATTTCTTCTTAATCCTTGGATTTCAACAAAGCTACAATCATAATGGCTAACCCAGGCCACACACCTCATTGAACACTTCCAACACACGTTAGCTTGTGTCTTCTTCATGACAATCCAAGTAGGCAGAAATTACCAAGAGAATGTTAAGTAAGTAATTTACAAGGTCACATAAAGTTGGTAGAGAGGAGAATCCAAACTCTAAAACCCATTCTTTTAACTGCATACCATGCAGCCTTGGTACATAATGTTCATATTTAAATAATTCAATCACAGTTTTTTAAAGCTCAATGTTTCTGCCAACACTGACTTCTTAGAGACAGCAAAAATATGTACATGAGAACTCTGTTTTATATCCTTATATTGTGAGAGAAGATGAGGAAAGAGGGAGCTTAAAGTTATTAAAATAAAATACC
This sequence comes from Capra hircus, assembly GCF_001704415.2. NCBI lineage: Eukaryota > Metazoa > Chordata > Mammalia > Artiodactyla > Bovidae > Capra > Capra hircus. Next base: position 118,028,203 of record NC_030808.1, on the reverse strand, counting down.
AGTTCATGATTTTTCAGAAAAGAATACCTTGGTTAGCTGGCAGGATTTCTAGGAAAAACTTTGAAGAAAAGGAGAGCCTCAAAGACAAGGATCCAAAGAGAGTAGCAATATTTTAGTTTTAGCTGGCCTACTATTCAGTGACTCAGTGACATCAATGCCCAAACCAACAAGAGAGTTTTGTACGAGGCTTTTATAAGTCCGCCTGGCAGCCATTTTTATGTACACAAGCCACCCCCATCCTGAATTTTCCATATTAATGTGTTTCCATTGTTCTCAGTTGGGCTACAGTAACTTTAGCCCTTTTCCAGATGTTTCCTGACATCAGCATCCAAGATGTGCTGGCCAGCTGTCTTTAAAATTGCGGGAATTCTGTGTTGTGTGCATTAGTTATGCAAATGGAAAAGCAAGGACAAAGAGCCAATGTAGAGGATAGAAAGGGACCAGGGGAGGGATTGGATCAGGGCTTTACTGGCATATGTGAGTAGGTAGAAAGCCAAACCGGCAAGCTGGCTTTGATCAAAACCCCCAGCAGCATCCCCCACCTTGGCCCATGCAGAGGGGTCAGTGTCCTCAGTTCCCAGGTCAGTCCAGGGTTTTTGGAACCTTCCTCACTGTTTTGGTGACTTAACAGGGACACATTAAATACCCACAGATCTATCCACCCTCTTAACTGTTTCTTCCTTGTTCTATGTTGTCAACAGAAAAATAGCTGCCTAGACCAGAGAACAAAGTGTAGTCTTCAGTCAATTAATTTAAAAAAAAAGGGAGGTGGTGGTGGTGGGTAGGCAAATGAGTTTAGGAAAAACCAGGTTAAACAAAGTTAGTTCAGTTCAGTTCAGTCGCTCAGTCGTGTCCGACTCTTTGTGACCCCATGAATCGCAGCACGCCAGGCCTCCCTGTTCATCACCATCTCCTGGAGTTCACTCAGACTCATGTCCGTTGAGTCTGTGATGCCATCCAGCCATCTCATTCTCTGTCGTCCCCTTCTCCTACTGCCCCCAATCCCTCCCAGCATCAGAGTCTTTTCCAATGAGTCAACTCTTCGCATGAAGTGGCCAAAGTACTGGAGTTTCAGCTTCAGCAACATTCCTTCCAAAGAAATCCCAGGGTTGATCTCCTTCAGAATGGATTGGTTGGATCTCTTTGCAGTCCAAGGGACTCTCAAGAGTCTTCTCCAACACCACAGTTCAAAAGCATCAATTCTTCAGCGCTCAGCCTTCTTCACAGTCCAACTCTCACATCCATACATGACCACAGGAAAAACCATAGCCTTGACTAGACGGACCTTAGTCGGCAAGGTAATGTCCCTGCTTTTGAATATGCTATCTAGGTTGGTCATAACTTTTTTTCCAAGGAGTAAGTGTCTTTTAATTTCATGGCTGCAATCACCATCTTCAGTGATTTTTGAGCCCCCAAAAATAAAGTCTGACACTGTTTCTACTGTTTCCCCGTCTATTTCCCATGAAGTGATGGGACCGGATGCCATGATCTGAATGTTGAGCTTTAAGCCAACTTTCTCACTCTCCTCTTTCACTTTCATCAAGAGGCTTTTGAGTTCCTCTTCCCTTTCTGCCATAAGGGTGGTGTCATCTGCATATCTGAGGTTATTGATATTTCTCCTGCCAATCTTGATTCCAGCTTGTGTTTCTTCCAGTCCAGCGTTTCTCATGATGTACTCTGCATAGAAGTTAAATAAGCAGGGGGACAATATACAGCCTTGACGTACACCTTTTCCTTTTTGGAACCAGTCTGTTTTGTTCCATGTCCAGTTCTAACTGTTGCTTCCTGACCTGCATACGGATTTCTCAATAGGCAGGTTAGGTGGTCTGGTATTCCCATCTCTTGAAGAATTTTCCACAGTTTATTGTGATCCACACAGTCAAAGGCTTTGGCATAGTCAATAAAGCAGAAATAGATGTTTTTCTGGAACTCTCTTGCTTTTTCCATGATCCAGCGGATGTTGGCAATTTGATCTCTGGTTCCTCTGCCTTTTCTAAAACCAGCTTGAACATCAGGGAGTTCACGGTTCATGTATTGCTGAAGCCTAGCTTGGAGGATTTTGAGCATTACTTTACTAGCATGTGAGATGAGTGCAATTGTGCGGTAGTTTGAGCATTCTTTGGCATTGCCTTTCTTTGGGATTGGAATGAAAACAGACCTTTTCAAGTCCTGTGGCGACTGCTGAGTTTTCCAAATTTGCTGGCATATTGAGTGCAGCACTTTCACAGCATCATCTTTCAGGATTTGAAACAGCTCGACTGGAATTCCATCACCTCCACTAGCTTTGTTCATAGTGATGGTTTCTAAGGCCCACTTGACTTCACATTCCAGGATGTCTGGCTCTAGATGAGTGATCACATCATCATGACTATCTGGGTCATGAAGATCTTTTTTGTAGAGTTCTTCTGTGTATTCTTGCCACCTCTTCTGCTTCTGTTAGGTCCATATCATTTCTGTCCTTTATCGAGCCCATCTTTGCATGAAATGTTCCCTTGGTATCTCTAATTTTCTTGAAGAGATCTCTAGTCTTTCCCATTCTGTTGTTTTCCTCTATTTCTTTGCATTGATCGCTGAAGAAGGCTTTCTTATCTCTTCTTGCTATTCTTTGGAACTCTGCATTCGATGCTTATATCTTTCCTTTTCTCCTTTGCTTTTTGCCTCTCTTCTTTCCACAGCTATTTGTAAGGCTGCCCCAGACAGCCATTTTGCCCTTTTTCATTTCTTTTCCATGGGGATGGTCCTGATCCCTGTCTCCTGTACAATGTCACAAACCTCCATCCATAGTTCATCAGGCACTCTAACTATCAGATCTAGGCCCTTAAATTTATTTCTCACTTCCACTGTATAATCATAAGGGATTTGATTTAGGTCATACCTGAATGGTCAAGCGGTTTTCCCTAGTTTCAATTTGAGTCTGAATTTGGTAATAAGGAGTTCATGATCTTAGCCACAGTCAGCTCCCAGTCTTGTTTTTGTTGACTGTATACAGCTTCTCCATCTTTGGCTGCATAGAATATAATCAATCTGATTTCGGTGTTGACCATCTGGTGATGTCCATGTGTAGAGTCTTCTCTTGTGTTGTTGGAAGAGGGTGTTTGCTATGATCAGTGCGTTCTCTTGGCAAAACTCTATTTGCCTTTGCCCTGCTTCATTCCTCATTCCAAGGTCAAATTTGCCTGTTACTCCAGGTGTTTCTTGACTTCCTACGTTTGCATTCCAGTCCCCTATAATGAAAAGGACATCTTTTTTGGATGTTAGTTCTAAAAGGTCTTGTAGGTCTTCATAAAACCGTTCAACTTCAGCTTCCTCCACATTATTGGTTGGGGCATAGACTTGGATAACTGTGATATTGAATGGTTTGCCTTGGAGATGAACAGAGATCATTCCGTCGTTTTTTAGATTGCATCCAAGTACTGCATTTTGGACTCTTTTGTTGACCATGATGGCTACTCTATTTCTTCTGAAAGATTCCTGCCCGCAGTAGTAGATATAATGGTCATCTGAGTTAAATTAACCCATTCCAGTCCATTTTAGTTTGCTGATTCCTAGAATGTTGACGTTCACCCTTGCCATCTCTTGTTTGACCACTTCCAATTTGCCTTGATTCATGGACCTGACATTCCAGGTTCCTATGCAATATTGCTCTTTACAGCATCGGATCTTGCTTCTATCAACAGTCACATCCACAACTGGGTATTGTTTTCGCTTTGGCTCCATCCCTTCATTCTTTCTGAAGTTACTTCTCCACTGATCTCCAGTAGCATATTGGGCACCTAATGACCTGGGGAGTTCCTCTTTTGGTATCCTATCATTTTGCCTTTTCATACTGTTCTTGGGATTCTCAAGGCAAGAATACTGAAGTGGTTTGCCATTCCCTTCTCCAGTGGACCACATTCTGTCAGACCTCTCCACCATGACCCATCCGTCTTGGGTTGCCCCGCAGGCATGGCTTGGTTTCATTGAGTTAGACAAGGCTGTGGTCCTAGTGTGATTAGATTGACTAGTTTTCTGTGAGTATGATTTCAGTGTGTCTGCCCTCTGATGCCCTCTTGCAACACCTACCATCTTACTTGGGTTTCTCTTACCTTGGGCGTGGGGTATCTTAAGCGATTCCTTTTCCCAAAGTACTCTCAGGATCTCATGTGCACCTTGGATATTGAAAGAAATTGTATCTCAAAGGACTAGAACTCACCTGAGGAAATCTGGACAAGAGGCTTCTCAGCCCCAGTCACCCTCTGAAACCTCAAATTCAAACTCGCCATCAATGGAACAACTTTCCATATTCCTAAACCTCACACATCCATTCCTAAAGTCATTGCCTTTTCCACCTGCTCAGCCTCCAGCCTCCCCTTCCTGGTATATGGCAGTGCCATCACCATCCTCCTAAACGAGAATGATAGCAGTCATCTTCCATGTTCCCTTTGTCCTCTTCTCCATCTTCCCCTGTCTAATCTAACTTTGTAGTAAAGGACTACTGCTTTGTCTTCCTAGAATCTCCATGGTACAGATCACCAACCTCAGACCTGCACCCCTAGCTACAGATTGGGCATTTCTATTTGGGTCACTAAAGAACACTTACCTGGGCTTGTCAATGCCTGCATTCACATGTTCCTATCCAGCAGGCATCCTTTCCCAACCCTCTGTCACCCTCAGACTCAGAATCACTATGTTCTCAAAGAGGCTGGTGGACATTTTCTTGTTTTGTTTTGTTTTTCATTAAAGTTTTTCACTTATTTATTTATTTGGCTGCACTGGGTCTTAGTTACCACACTCAAACTCATAGTTGTAGCAAGTGAGATCTCGTTCCTTGACTTGAATCCCGGGTCCCTTGTATTGGGAGCTCAGAGTCTTAGTCACTGGACCAACAAGGAAGTCTCTGTCTGTTTTGTTTTCAATTACTGTAAAATATATGTAGCATAACATTTGCCCTCTTATTCAGTTTTAAGTGAGTCCATCACATTGTTTTACAACCATCTCCAAAACTCTTTTTCCTGTTGCAAAGCTGAAATTCTGTGTCATTATACAGCTCTCCGTTTCACTCTCCCCCCAGCCCCTTCTGTTTGCTACAATCACCACTCTACTTTCTAAGAATCTGATGGCTCTGAGTACCTCACATAAGTAGGCTCATACAATATCTTTTTTGTGACTAGCTTACTGTTTTTAAGGTTCATCTATGTTATACCATGTGTCAGACCCCACTGTATGCATGTGCATTTTATCTATGCATTATCAATGGACACTTGGGTTGCTTCCACCTTTTGGCTATTATGAATAATGCTACTAGGAACATGGGTGTGCAAATATCCTTTTGGGACTTTGCTTTCAATTCTTGTGGATATATACCCAGAAGTAGAGTTGCTGGATTATAGGGTAAATTTATTTTTAATGGATTTTAGCCTAGGGTAGATTACTTAACATCTGTGCTTTGGTTTCTTCATCTGTAAATTCAGTTCAGTTCAGTTCAGTTCAGTCGCTCAGTCATGTCCAACTCTTTGCGACCCCATCAATTGCAGCACGCCAGGCCTCTCTGTTCATCACCATCTCCCGGAGTTCACTCAGACTCATGTCCATCGAGTCCATGATGCCATCCAGCCATCTCATCCTCTGTCGTCCCCTTCTCTTCCTGCCCCCAATCCCTCCCAGCATCAGAGTCTTTTCCAATGAGTCAATTCTTCGCATGAGGTGGTCAAAGTATTGGAGTTTCAGCTTTAGCATCAGTCCTTCTAATGAACACCCAGGACTGATCTCCTTTAGGATGGACTGGTTGGATCTCCTTGCAGTCCAAGGGACTCCCAGAAGTCTTCTCCAACACCACAGTTCAAAAGCATCAATTCTTCGGCACTCAGCTTTCTTCACAGTCCAACTCTCACATCCATACATGACTACTGGAAAAACCATAGCCTTGACTAGACGGAACTTTGTTGGCAATGTCTCTGCTTTTTAATATGCTGTCTAGGTTGGTCATAACTTTCCTTCCAAGGAGTAAGTGTCTTTTAAATTCATGGCTGCAATCACCATCTGCAGTGATTTTGGAGCCCCCCAAAATAAAGTCTGACACTTGTTTCTACTATTTCCCCATCTATTTCCCATGAAGTGATGGGACAAGATGCCATGACTGGAATAATCCTTTTACTATTATTAGCACAATGTCAGAAAGATAGAAACCAAGTAGATTCATTTCTGTGTTATTTTTGAGTTGCCAAGTGTCAGCAGCTTCTAGAGTGTATGTTGGTGAGTTGGAGTGAGGCTACAAGAATACATGTGTGTTTCCATGAAGTAGCGGTGGGCATTATTGAATCCTGACTCCCATCACCTCATCAGCCATTTGACATTCACTAGGAAGTTTTTTCTCTTTCTCTTCTCTTCTTAGGGGCTTATGTGAAGACCACTTTTACAGGAAATAAGTGCCTGAGATGGAGAAGGATGTGTAACATCTTTAATCAGTAACATTTTTCAACTAAATAACACCTTTAAGCTTATCACTTATATTTCTTTGTGTCAGTATTTCCAACAACCGTAGAAATAGCTAACAAGTTTACCAGCAATCCTACTTATCACCTGGAGAACTTACACAAAAAAGATAAGTGACCTATTCAGAGAGCTTAGGATTTACACTCTGGGCTGTCAGGAAGATGAGCTCATGGATAAATTTGGTGGTGTGGTCATCCTGAATGAAAGTGGTTCGGCCCAGCCAGATGCTTCATTGAGTACCACAAATGTCTATGCAGTCACACCCAAGAGAGCTACAACACGTGTGAGTGTGTGTTGTGAGAGGACACTAGAACTCGTTATCCTGTTTTATAGGGAAAAATCTACCTCTGCTCCAAGGCACACCCAGCCTAACCACTAGTTTCCATCCTTCGCAGACATCTCCCCTCAACCTTCATCCCTGGGCTTCCATCCAGTTACCCTCCTGACCCTGCTTTTTCCCCATGGCCAACCATGGGCCAGCTCTCATAGTCCTTGTGGTTTTCACCACACCTACTGTCTCAGCAGCATCAGTTGATTGGGCTCTTTTTTTTTAATATTTCTTTTTATTGATTTGACTGTGGTGGGCCTTAGTTGCAGCATGTGGCATCTTTAGCTGTGGCATGTGGGATCTAGTTCCCTGACCAAGGATGGAACCTGGACTCCCTGCACTGGGAGCACAGAGTCTTAGCCATTGGACCACCAGGGAAGTCCCCTAGTCTCTCTTTCTTGAAACACTTTCTTCTCTTGCTCCTGTGACACCACATTTTATACTTACCCCTCCAGCTCTCAGTCTTCAACAGATTCTCTCCCTAGCTGTCTGACCTCCTACAGATGTAGGGCCCCAGGGCCTACAGGAATTTCTCCAGTACTGAGCTCACAGCCCTGCAGCACCGCTTGCTGTTCACATGCCAGGTATGTCCTCACCTCTGGGAGCTGGCACCGCCTCTGCTGGAACACTCTTCCCCTGGGAGTCCATAGTGCTAACTTCCTCACTTCTTTGAAATCTTAAGGCTCACCATCTCAGGAAGGCCTTCCTGACCTCCCTATTTAAGATCATAAGCCAGTTCCAACCCCTCACAATCCTAATTCTCCTCTTTGTTCTCTCTCAGAAGAAACCTTCATTTAGTAACCTTCTAGGATGGGAAATAGATGGGGAAACAATGGAAACAGTGTCAGACTTTATTTGGGGGGCTCCAAAATCACTGCAGATGGTGATTGCAGCCATGAATTTAAAAGACGCTTACTCCTTGGAAGGAAAGTTATGACCAATCTAATAGCATATTCAAAAGCAGAGATATCATTTTGCCAACAAAGGTCCCTCTAGTCAAGGCTATGGTTTTTCCAGTAGTCATGTATGGATGTGAGAGTTGGACTGTGAAGAAAGCTGAGCGCCAAAGAATTGATGCTTTTGAACTGTGGTGTTGGAGAAGACTCTTGAGAGTCCCTTGGACTGCAAGGAGATCCAACCAGTCCATCCTAAAGGAGATCAGTCCTGGGTGTTCATTGGAAGGACTGATGCTAAAGCTAAAACTCCAATACTTTGGCCACCTCATGTGAAGAGTTGACTCATTGGAAAAGACCCTGATGCTGGGAGGGATTGAGGGCAGCAGGAGAAGGGGATGACAGAGGATGAGATGGCTGGATGGCATCACCGACTCGATGGACATGAGTTTGGATAAACTCTGGGAGTTGGTGATGGACACGGAGGCCTGGCGTGCTGCGATTCATGGGGTTGCAAAGAGTCAGACACAACTGAGCGACTGAACTGAGCTGAACTGAGGATACTATACAACTGATTCCTCCAGCATCAGTATAGAATATATCCACTGCATTTCCCTGGTGGCTCAGAATGTAAAGAGTCTGCAGGCAGTGTGGAAGGCCCCAGTTCTATCTCCAAGTTGAGAAGATCCCCTAGAGAAGGGAATGCCTACTCACTCCGGCACTCTTGCCTGGAGACTCCCACGGACAGAGGAGCCTGGTGGGCTACAGTCCACAGGGTCTCAAAGAGTCAGACACTACTGAGCGACTAACAAATACGTTATAGACACTCAACATATATTTTTAAAATAAATGATTCAATCTCCATGCCAACAACTGTCACATTATATCTCCAGCTCTACTCCCTCTTCTGAGCTTCAAAACCATATGTTGAACTGACTGCTTGGCATTTGCATTTGGATATTTGAAAGGAATCTCAAAATTAATATGACCAAAAATGAACTCCTGGTGAAATGCCATTTCAGCAATGGCAGTACTGTACCCGAAGTTGCAGAGGCCAGAATCCTGGGAATCACAGTTGATTCTGTTGCAGTGAAAAGGAAAAAAGAGGAATGCATTTTTATTTTCCCTTTTCTGAGGACCATGAGCAGGCCTGACCGTTCCTAGTTTTTTTTAGTTTCAGTTCAATTCAGTTCAGTCGCTCAGTCATGTCTGACTCTTTGCGACCCCATGAATTGCAGCACACCAGGCCACCGTGTCCATCACCAACTCCTGGAGTTCACTCAGACTCACATCCATCGAGTCGGTAATGCCATCCAGCCATCTCATCCTCTGTCGTCCCCTTCTCCTCCTGCCCCCAATCCCTCCCAGCATCAGAGTCTTTTCCAATGAGTCAACTCTTCACATGAGGTGGCCAAAGTATTGGGGTTTCAGCTTTAGCATCATTTCTTCTAAAGAAATCCCGGGGCTGATCTCCTTCTGAATGGACTGATTGGATCTCCCTGCAGTCCAAGAGACTCTCAAGAGTCTTCTCCAACACCACAGTTCAAAAGCATCCATTCTTCGGTGCTCAGCTTTCTTCACAGTCCAACTCTCACATCCATACATGACCACAGGAAAAACCATAGCCTTGACTAGACGGACCTTAGTCAGCAAAGTAATGTCTCTGCTTTTGAATATGCTATCTAGGTTGGTCATAACTTTTCTTTTTTACTTTAACTGCACCTAATTCTGCATGTCTGTAACTAAGTTTGCTTCTCTGTCCCCTAAGTCTGCAGGAGGTACATTTACATCTATTATCCTTCGACTCTATGCTAAATACATCTTGTAACACACAGGTAAGTGTGTTACCGTTAAAACATTTTCTTCTCCTTATAGTTCTTTTTTACATATCAGAAAGAAGGCCTCAGGACGGCCAGACTCAGTTACTGGGTTACTGATGCTAGCTTACGACTGTTTTTGAAGCAATGCAAGAGTAAAAAGACAAGATCCTAACACATTTGTTCCTCATCACTGACTGCTGACTGTAAGCTCCCATCAAGCCCCTAGACTCCTCATGGACAGGGGACACAGTTCTTGAGGCATGAGCCTACTCTGTTCCCCTCTCCGCCGGCTGAGAATTAAAGCCACTTTTCTATTACCTCCAAACTCTGTCTCCACATTTTTTACTTGACTTCAGTTGGCTGAAAAAGCCAAGATTTTGGCCAGCATCAATTTCTCCACTTTCCTGCTGCTTTGTATCCAGCCCGTCAGCAAGTCACATCCATTCTTCTACACCATATCCTCCAAGTTCTTTCTCACCTTCTCCGCTGCTGAGACACGGCTGATGAGGTCTGAGCCATGTGAAGGTCTGAGAGAGGAGCTTCTAGAGCATCAGGTATAAGCAAATGTGTAGGCTTTGTGACCAGGCGTTGCATTGAAAATGAACTTAGTCTGAAAGGAACAGAATAGGAAGGATTGAAAGGGAAAGTGGTAGGAGATGAGGTCAGAGAGGGATAGTGGGAGGGACATCTTGTGAAAATCATTCTAGACTGTGATTAGATTTTGAATTTTATACTGGAGTTTTTTAAGGAGATCTGCTTAATGCTTGAAAGAATTGCTCTGGATCACTGATGGTAATGACTAGAAATGGGGACATGAGTTAGGGCCTCAGGTCAGTCCTCTGGGCAAGACGATACTGGCTAGACTTTTTGCCTAGCTGTGGCTTTCTTCATGTTCTTGATTTACTATTTTCCCAATATTCTTTTATTCCTGAATTCTTTTGAATTCACAAAAATTTCTGTGTTGTGATATGATTCCACTTTTTTACTATTCAAGGGATTTTTAATTGCTGACAAAAGCTTGTCAGGGACTGCCCTGGTGGTCCAGGGGCTAAGACTCTACACTCCCAATGCAGGGTGCCCAGGTTCAATCCCTGGCCAAGGAACTAGGCCCAACTGCAACTAAAATCTAGCTGCAACTAAAAAAATCCCACATACCACAACTAAGACCCGTATAGCCAAACAAGTAAATAAAAATCTTGTATTGAGAGGAAAAGCAAATGTGACCTACATAAGTAGGACTGTGTAAGTAAAAGTGTTAGTTGCTCAGTCGTGTCCAATTCTTTGCGACCCCACTGACTATAGCCCGCCAGACTCCTCTGTCCATGGAATTCTTCAGGCAATAATATTGGAGTAGGTTGCCATTCCCTTATCTAGGGGATCTTCCCAGCTCAGGGATCGAACCTGTGTCTCCTGCATTGGCAGGCAGATTCTTTATCATCTGAGCCACCAGGGTAGCAAGGATTGTGTAACTCAGCTTCATATTCTTGAGTCTTATGAGCAGAAAGTTTTTAGTCTACTTTCTAATTAGTCTACTTAGATCAATACCAAAAGCTAATTCCTATGGGGCAGCCACAGCCCTTGATTTCCTGACTGTTCTCATCACTCTAAACCACAACTGAAATGGTCAAATAATTTATTGATAGATATTGCCCAATTCACTACTAAAGAGGTTGGGAAGTATTTGGAAACTCAGATGGTAAAGAATCTGCCCGCCATGTGTGAGACACAGGTTCACTTCCTGGGTTGAGAGGATCCCCTGGAGAAGGGACTGTCAACCCACTCCAGTATTCTTGCCTGGAGAATTCCATGGACAGAGGAGGCTGGGGGACTACAGTCCATGGGGTCACAAAGAGTTGGACACTGAGTGACTAAAACACACACACACAGACTCCAGGACAATACAAACGCTAACTCACTTAATGTTCAAAAGAATTCTAAGAGGTATGTGTTATTATGATCTTATTTGCTGAGGTAGAAACTGAGCCTCAGTCAAGTCATAGTCTTTGCTCAAGGTCATGCTGTAAATAGGTGGGGGAGGGAGATGTCTGATGCCCAAGGCTACATGTCTCCCTCCACCCACACTGCTTCCCAAACAAGCCTTCAGATTTGACATTTCCTGCTGATGAGAGTGACTACCCTGGTGAGCAGAGTATGTGGGTGGAGAGGAAAAATAATACTGGGAAATAGGAAGGAGGTCTGAAACTTATGACTTGGGTTGGATTGGAGTTGGGGCAATGGAAGTTCAGAATATATTTTGCCATGGACTCAGTTGTTCTGTGTCTCACTCTTTATGACCCTATGCACTGCAGCACACCAGGTTTCCTTGTTCTTCACCATCTCTTGGAGTTTGCTCCATTGAGTCAGTGATCCCATCCAACCATCTCATCCTCTGCCACCCACTTCTCTTCTTGCTTTTCAATCTTTCCCGCCATCAGGGTCTTTTCCAATGAGTTTGCTCTCCGAGTCACATGGCCAGAGTACTGGAGCTTCAGCTTCACATCAGTCCTTCCAATGAATATCAGGGTTGATTTCCTTTAGGATTGATTGATTGGAGGGACTCTCAAGAGTCTTCTCTAGCACCACAGTTCAAAAACATCAATTCTTCCATTCTCAGTATTAATATATATAATATCAATAACCTCGGATATGCAGATAACACCACCCTTATGGCAGAAAGTGAAGAGGAACTAAAAAGCCTCTTGATGAAAGTGAAAGAGGAGAGTGAAAAAGTTGGCTTAAAGCTCAACATTCAGAAAACGAAGATCATGGCATCTGGTCCCATCACTTCATAGGAAATTGTTGGGAAAACAGTGGAAACAATGTCAGACTTTATTTTTGGGGCTCCAAAATCACTGCAGATGGTGACTGCAGCCATGAAATTAAAAGGCGCTTACTCCTTGGAAGAAAAGTTATGACCAACCTAGATAGCATATTCAAAAGCAGACATTACTTTGCCAACGAAGGTCCAACTAGTCAAGGCTATGGTTTTTCCAGCGGTCATGTATGGATGTGAGAGTTGGACTGTGAAGAAGGCAGAGCGCCGAAGAACTGATGCTTTTGAACTGTGGTGTTGGAGAAGACTCTTGAGAGTCCCTTGGACTGCAAGGAGATCCAACCAGTCCATTCTAAAGGAGATCAGCCCTGGGTGTTCTTTGGAAGGAATGATGCTAAAGCTGAAACTCTAGTTGTTTGGCCACCTCATGCGAAGAATTGACTCATTGGAAAAGACTCTGATGCTGGGAGGGATTGGGAGCAGGAGGAAAAGGGGACAACAGAGGATGAGATGGCTGGATGGCATCACTTGATGGACGTGAGTTTGAGTGAACTCTGGGAATTGGTGATGAACAGGGAGGCCTGGCGTGCTGCAATTCATGGGGTTGCAAAGAGTCAGACATGACTGAGCGACTGAACTGAACTGAACTGAACTCATTACTAATATAAAAATATATTTCAAGTTTTCTTTAATATTTGACTTAAAGAAACTTTTCACCCATAAACTGTTAGAAAGTCAAGGTTATGATGCCAATTCTAAAAAGTAAAACAAAAACCAAGTTCTCTCCTGTAATGATATGCATCTTGAATTTTAAAATCTTATCAATTTATTTAACTTCCCAGAGGCAGTTGTCCCTCCCATAAAGTGGAGATAACAGCAGCACCTCTGGGATGTATCTCGGGGTGGGGGGGGGGGGAGTTGGAAGATGGATGATAAGTACCACTAGGAGCGCATGAAGCGCTCTACAAGTATTAACTTCTTTCCACATTACATATACTAATCACATGGTATTTTAGTGATAGCATGGGAATTGTATTCTTTTCTTTTTTATTAGAATAGGTCAAAAATAGTTCATTGGCAACAAGCAAAATGTTTTCATCTACCAGTTTCTAAGGCTAGAGTAACATACCTGATTCAGAATCCATTGGTTATACCCTTAATTCATAGACATCATTGGTCTATGAAAATCAATGAGGGAATATAGGCAAAAGGGAAAGCCATAGAAATCTTTACTAAATGCTTTAAGAAGCAAGGGTGGGGATCTGGTAAGTAGTTGACTTTGTTTTACTCTTACCCTGAATGGATTTTTGAGTAGAAAAAGAGATTGAATGGAATTTAAAAATTTGTTTTCTGAAAAATCCTGGTGGAGGGGCATCTATCTGAATCCAGTGGGGAGGACCTAAAATGTTGCTTAAAAGGCTTTTGTAAGAAAGGTAGGCATAGTTCTTGTGCAGAGTAGGCTAGCTGAATAAGGGAGATCCAGAAATCCAGAGTCCTGTTACTGCCTCCTGTGGTTATAAAAGCACAAGGGTAAACTTTGAAGTTCACAAGGGAAGTGATTTGTTGAGAGGTGGGGAAGATAGTGGGATAAGTTGAACAAGTGTTTAGAAAGATAAAGGTTTATAAAAAAACTTGTAGATGTCCTTTGCTGTAGGAAGGGCTTCCCTGGTGGTTCAGATGGTAAAGAATCTGTCTGCAGTGCAGGAGACCTGGGTTTGATCCCTGAGTTGGGAAGATCCCCTGGAGAAGGAAATGGCAACCCACTCCAGGATCCTTGCCTGGAGAATTCCATGGACAGAGAACCCTGGTGGGCTACAATCTATGGGGTTACAAAGAGTCAGGACAACTGAGTGACTAACACCACACTACTACTAATCACATGCTGGGTGCGTGTGCTCAGCCACACCGACTCTTGGCAAACCTGTGGACTATAGCCTGCTTTGAAGGCTAGAGTAATGAATAGAGTCTTCAAAAACAATGAAAAGTTAACAATAACAACAAAATAAGATTACAAACTGATTGTTTACAAAAACTACTTACAAGAACAACTCTTTCGACTGTGTTGATTGACAAAGGGTGAGCCTCCTGGTTAATCATTACTTTTTGTCTCTGATGGGTGTGTTGAATAGTAATTATCAGAAAGAGCAAAGTTGAATAGGTCTTTTAAGCTTCTTCAAGGAGCTGGAGTAAATCCAGAGGAGAAAACTTCTGCTGAGGGATAAAGGATTTGTGTTCCAGATACAGTGAAACTTAGGCATCTGCCCTCTGGTGCCCAAGTGGTGAAGGACAAGGGTGACAATTCAAGGTAACCAATTTGTAAATGTGAAATACTTTAGCTACAGATTAGGTGTGGAGAGGGCATAGTGAAGGAGAATATGCTCAGTTTGAGGTAAAGACATTAAAATTCATGTTTTGGAAGGTCTCAAGGTTTAGACCAAAAATTGGTAACTTGTGAGTGTTCAGGTATTTTCTAAGCGTTTGTTTCCTCCCAAGATTTATATCACTGTTAGTGAAACAAGTAACATTATTATCCTCATTTTGGAAAGAACAGAAATGATCATACCATCAAGATTCTATTTATACTGAAAAATAAGTGATAGGGGAATCATATGAAATTTCATCCCTTGAACTACCTACTCAGGAAAAATAGGCCATCAACCCAAATATATCATTATATTACTTGCTCTTTTGCCTGATACATCTGTATTGAAACTAAGCTGCTGTTCAGTCACCCAGTCTTGTCCAACTCTTTGTGACCCCATGGACTGTAGCACTCCAGGCTTCCCTATCCTTCGCCATCTCCCAAAGCTTGCTGAAAACTCATGTCCATTGAGTCGGTAATGCCATCCAGCCATCTCATCTTGTCATCCCCTTCTCCTCTTGCCTTCAGTCTTTCCCAGCATCAGGGTCTTTTCCAACGAGGTGACTCTTCACCTCAAGTGGCCAAAGTATTGGAGTTTCAGCTTCAGCATCAGTCCTTCCAATGAATATAAGGATTAATTTCCTTTAGGATTGACTGGTTTGATCTCCTTGCAGTCCAAGGCACTCTCAAGAGTCTTCTCCAGCACCAGAGTTCAAAGGCCTCAGTTCCTTGGCACACTATGATATTGGAAAAATCATAGCTTTGACTAGACAGACCTTTTAGGCAAAGTAATGTCTCTGCTTTTTAATATGCTGTCTAGGTTTGTCATTGCTTGTCTTCTAAGGTGCAAGCTTTTTTATTTTCTTCTTCTTTTTTAAAAATTTCATGGCTGCAGCCACCATCCACCATGATTTTGGAGACCAAGAAAATAAAGTTTGTCACTGTTTCCATTATTTCCCTATCTATTTGTAATGGGACATGAAGTAACAGGACCAGATGCCATGATCTTGGTTTTTTGAATGTTGAGTATTAAACCAACTTTTTCACTCTCTCTTTTTACCTTCAGTCTAGAGGTTCTTTAGTTCCTCTTCTGGTTTCTGCCATAAGGGTGGTGTCATCTGCATATCTGAGGTTATTGATAGTTCTTCCTGCAATCTTGATTCCAGGTTGTGCTTCATCCAGCCCAGCATTTCACATGATGTACTTTGCATATAAGTTAAAAAAGCAGGGTTACAATATATAGCCTTGACGTACTCCTTATCAGGTCCTAGAGATTTTTTTTAAAGTCTATGTGACTATCAGATAATTCAAGGGCCTTCCAAAGTAACCTTATCCCCTGGAGAAGGGAATAGTAACCCACTCCAGTATTCTTGCTGGAGAATTCTGAGGACATAGGAGCCTGGCAGGGCTACAGTCCACAGGGTTTCAAAGAGTCAGACAGGACTGAATGACTAACACTCCCTTCCAAAGTAATCTCATACTCTCCCTAACTCTCCTTTTTGCATAATGATATCAGACTTGGAATTCAAGATCTCAAGGAAGTGGAATTGTTCTCTTGGAAGCAGATGAGAAAAAAGGAATTGAGGAAGAAAAGGAAGCAGATGGCAGGAAGTGAGAGATTATTGCCAACCACTCACTCAGCCATAAGGTTCCAGCCGTAGGGCTGTTTTTATTCAGTTGCTCAGCTGTGTCCTATTCTTTGCGACCCCATGGACTGCAGCATGCCGTCTTCCCTGTGCTTCACTATCTCTCGGAGTTGGCACAAACTCATGTCCATTGAGTCAGTGATGCCATCCAATCATCTCCTCCTCTGTTGCCCCTTTCTCCTCCTGCCCTCAATCTTTCCCAGCATCAGGGTTTTTCCAATGAGTCAGCCAGAGGGTACGATGGGCCAATAACCTCTGCTCTCACCACCAGCTCAATAATTCCCTGGCCAGGGGGTGAAACTGGGCCCCTGCATTGGGGTGGAGCGGAGTCCTAACCAATGGACTACAGGGAAGTCCCTCTCTCTTCTTGACTATTTTTTTAAAAAAGGAAAAAGAAAGCAGCATTTAATACTTCCCAATGGCCTAAAAATCTGGTGAAAGTCATGGACAGTTACCTGCCCTACCCCACAAAGGGACACATAATTTTATGTGCCGTTTCAGGAGGTTCATGGACACTGTGAAGCTCTCTAAAGATCCCAGGTGAAGAATCTCAGTTTCTGTTTACTGTAAAAGTCCCCCTTCCTTACCTGGCCTTTTTGGCATGGTTCTCTATCTCAGATACACAGAACTGTGAGGCTGGAAAGCATTTTTTTTCAACTGTACTACTAGGCAACTAGACATAAAGAACTCACATGCTAGCCCTAAATCCTGGAGTGTGAGGAGCAGAACTAGAGGCTCCACCGACATTTGTCACACTAACCTCATGCTGCCTCTGAGTATTTCCTGCCCCTTTGAAGTCAATTAATACCAACTGCAAAACAGTCCCCAAACTCACTCTAAAAATACCTTCTTCATCGCACCTTATTCTCTCTACTCCCTTCCCTTTATTTATGTTCATGCAATATTGGATTTTCTTGAAATGCAAACAGGAAAAATACAATCAGAAACCAGACTGGAATTGAAAAATCAGTTCAAAATTGCAAGAATGTTTTAGCTACAGAGGTGTCTGTGCCTCTTTGTCAGGGTTCGCTTTATGTTTGGCTGGGCTGTTTGCTCATTTGTGGAGAATCTTCGGGCTGGACCAGTGAACGAATACCTACGCACCTTGAGTAGAAGGTTGGGTTGAATCCTCTGGGGGCATTCTTGTATCATTCTCCCCAATTCCTCTTCCAGTGCTGAACCATACATCACAATCGAGTGTAGAGTTTTTTAAATTATGAAAAGAGGTGAGTGAAGATAAGTTTGCTGTAGGATTACTGACCTTGGAGTCAGGCTTCTGGGCATGCAAACAGGGATGAGAATCGTGCTGTGATGCTATGTGCAAGGACTCAACATCATCACTAGTCGTGGAAGCCTGGGAGGATACTAAAGTTGTTTCATCATTTGTAGTTCAGTAATAGGTATATTTTGTTTTTGTTTTCAGGCAAGAAAATTTCAGAAGGAAAGTCTGGAAGGAATTTGGCAAATGTAAACCATCCTGGGGTAATATTTAAAATATTCTATTTTTCTCCACTATTTAATTCCTAATGTAGTATGAACTTCTTGGTTCAGCTGGCACATGGTTTTAGGTAATAAACAATATATATTTCATGTATACATAATACCTATCTCATTTTCATTAATTTATTCTATAAAAGTACTACATATATTTTGTAAACTTTTCAACTGTATAGAAGAATAAAAGTGAAATCCTGGAGAAAACCCTGTTAAAAATTCCTTATATATCTTTCTAGAAATCTGTTATCCACAGCTAGTATTTATATATGTCAATATTTATTAGTCTCTAAGTAGTCTCAGGACTCAAGAGTCTTGGAGATTAGCATCAAGACATGTTTCTTTTACTTCCATCCTATCTGAAGGGTAACAGGAAGACCAGTCTTTTAGCAGGCTTACCTACCAAAAAGCTCCAAGAATCCCTGGGAAAATTTCTGTCCCATAGAACCATCATGGCCATTGTATCTGGCTCCTGGGAGTAAAACTCTATGCAGACACCTTCCTGCGATATTAGCACTGGCCTCTCACAGCAGATTGCTAACGTTTTCCCTTGTACTGACTTTTTACATGTGTACTCAACCTCTTTTCTTAATCTCACACCAGACTGGTAAAACCAGACTACAACTTTAACGTGATTTTGTTGAAGGTTCAGAGATAACAGAAGGAAAACACAGCACAGAAGACAAGCTATAATTCTTACTAGAGGTGGTCTATATGCAAATGCTCAGCCTCGGAGTCTGGTAACCCCTCCCTACCCCCCACCCAGATACCATAAGGCAGGGACCGCATCTCCTCCGTCTTTCAGGTAGCCCTTTGGCCTGTTTCTCCTAGCTGGAATCCAGGCTCCCAGATTCCCTCAGGCCATGAGCAAAAGCAATAGGTTTTACCTTGAGTCCACGTCCATCATGACTGCCCCCTCCAAATGAGAGTGGGAATGTCCTCCTCCTTCAGGGAAGGCCTTCTCCTTTTCACTCAGGAAGGTGTGGTTTTGACCCAAAAGGTGGTCAGGAATCAGAACATTTTCCACGTCTGGACTTTTCAGTCTTGTCATAAAAATCATGTTTGGCAGTAAGTGTCACCTGTGGGCCACTATGAGTCAGAAACCTGGCCACACCCAGTCCAGTTCCCTAAGGCTCAAGGTGAGGCTGTGGTCTGATCACCTCTCCTGGAGTTGTCCGTCTTGCTCTTGATTTCTTGCGAACAATCGCTTAAATAACAGCACATATCACACTCCCTCAAGACAAGTGAAAGTTTACCAGGATAAGGCTATACTTAAAAGAAATTTTACTGTAAGGGGGAATCATATGAAAAAAAGCAAATCCTAACCATGGTGATCATTTTCATTTTAGAAGCCAAAATAAATTCGTTACCTCAGGAATGATGTCTGAGATCTGATTCAAGAATTACTTGGGAGTGCAAGTGGATGACACAAAGTGGGTAGGGGTTTCGATGAACCGAAACTGGCCATAGTTGATTGTTACTGAAATTAAGTGATGGATACATGAGGCTCCATTATGTAAGGAGGGCAATTATAGGTTACCCCCCTTCCTCTTCAAGGGAAACTCTTATAATTAGCCCTAGTATGATGAGACCTGTGGGTCTTGTTCTCCTTTCACCATGTTTAGGGATGTGTGTCATCTTGCTAGATATATAGACAGAGGATTCAGGCACTGTATTTCTAAATGATATAAGAAATTCTAGGGCTTCCCCGGTGGTTCAGTGGTAAAGAATCCCCCTGCCAATGCAGGAGACACAGGTTTGATTCCTGGGTCAGGAAGTCCCCCTGGAGGAGGAAATGGCAACCCACTCCAGTATTCTTGCCTGGAGAATCCTATAGACAGGGGAATCTAGCGGGCTACAGTCTATGGGGCCACAAAAGAGTCGGACACGACTTAGCGACCAAACAACAACAACAAAAACAACAAAAGAAATTCTACCTGTGTTATTTTACACCACTTATTAAAAAAATATATTTTATTGGTACAATTTGAATGGAACCTGGTGAGGGCAGCTTGAAAGAATGGCTGGTCACCAGGACAAGATAACATCTCTGGTCTTAGTACTAAGTTTATGGCAGGGGCCTTGTTCTGGAATGTGGTCCTCACTTTTATAAACTCAGAAACTTAAAATTAGCACATATAGACACAATGAGACTCTAAGGGTTAATGAATGCCAATAAATTAACTTGCAATAGGAAATATAACTCTAAGCAGACCCCAAATCCATGTTTGCTGCTTAGCACATTTTCTATCACAGGAAACTTTTTATGCAAAATTAGTTATAATCAGAAGGGTGTTTGGTAAGAGCCAGTTGTAGAACAGTGAATTTTCAACCAGGGAGAGTTAACATTCCCCTGGGGAGCTAGGTAAAGGGTAGGAGGCTTTTAGGGAAATTTTTGCGTGTGGTGAAGTTTTCTTTCTCTCTCTTTTTTCTAGTATATGTCATTAGAAATGGCATAACTAATATTATAATTCAATAGTACATTTCAGGGGGGGAACTTACACCCTATTGCTTTCATAATGACAATTATAAAATGCAAAGCTCAATGGAATCTTCTTGGCTAGTGACACTCAGATTGGAGGGTGGCAATTCACAAATCAGACTCTCTGGAGGGTCTCATTTTATGCTTTTTCAAAATGAGGGAAGAAAACATGTTCACTGAGGCACCAAGAAAAAGCCAGACACAAGGAAACTTATATTTGCAGGGCCCAAATCAAATTTCCTGTTCTCAAGGTTTTTTTCACTAAAGAGTTTTGTGATAAATATAACTTTAGTTTTTTGTTAGTCATTAACTGGCCATCTGTGGGGCCGCACAGAGTCGGACACGACTGAAGCATCTTAGCAGCAGCAGCAACTGGCTCCAAAGATCACTGCAGATGGTGACTGCAGCCATGAAATTAAAAGACGCTTAGTCCTTGGAAGAAAAGTTATGACCAACCTAGATAGCATATTCAAAAGCAGAGACATTACTTTGCCAACAAAGGTCCGTCTAGTCAAGGCTATGGTTTTTCCTGTGGTCACGTATGGATGTGAGAGTTGGACTGTGCAGAAAGCTGAGCGCCGAAGAATTGATGCTTTTGAGCTCTGGTGTTGGAGGAGACTCTTGAGAGTCCCTTGGACTGCAAGGAGATCCAACCAGTCCATTCTAAGGGAGATCAGCCCTGGGATTTCTTTGGAAGGAATGACACTAAAACGGAAACTCCAATACTTTGGCCACCTCATGCAAAGAGTTGACTCTTTGGAAAAGACTCTGATGCTGGGAGGGATTGGGGGCAGGAGGAGAAGGGGATGACAGAGGATGAGATGGCTGGATGGCATCACCAACTCGATGGACGTGAGTCTGAGTGAACTCCGGGAGTTGGTGATGGACAGGGAGGCCTGGCGTGCTGCAGTTCATGGGATTGCAAAGAGTCGGACACGACTGAGCGACTGAACTGTGAGAATCTTTTTTGTGTGGGTGCGCTGGGTCTCCATTGCTGCACGCGTGCTTTCTCTCGTTGCGGCGAGCAGGGGCTACTCCCTAGTTGCAGTGCACGGGCTTCTCATTGCCGTGGCTTCTCTTGTCGCAGAGCTTAGGCTTTTGGCGTGCAGGTTTCAGCAGTTGCAGCATGCAGGCTCAGCAGCTGTGGCACACGGGCTTAGTTGCTTCACAGCATGTGGAATCTTCCTGGACCAGGGATGGAACCCATCGCCCCTGCGTTGGTAGGCAGATTCTTATCCACTCTACCACCAGGGCAGTCCTAACTGTGGGAACTGATGTGAAAATGTATCTCTGCTACTCACAAAGAAGCACACAATACTACAAAGGACTACCACAGTTTTGTGACCAAGTTCTGCAGCTAGGCCAAACCACTGCGTGGTGACAGCAGACATCTGATGGTCCCAGCACTGACTTTCTCCCCTCCTCCTCTCCAAAAGACCCTCTGTTCACTTGGGGATGGCTATGATTCCTGGGAAGAGGACGACACTCTTGTGCTAGCACATTACAACCCCTCGAACACACAATTGGCTTGTAACTTAAACCAGTCCAATCAGTGTGGATCTGAGAACTTTTTCTAATAACAATACTGGGACAAAGATGGACTCTCTTTCCTGGTGGCTTCAGCAGCCATCTTCGGCCACGACGAAGGCCCACATTGGGAGTAAGTCTCCACCAAGACTGGTAAGAGAAACAGAAAGACGTAGAGTGACTGGGGACATCACTGGGTCACTGGACCAAATGTGCCTGAAACCAGCACTGCCTTTGGGGCTTCCCTGGTGGCTGAGATGGTAAAGAGTCCACCTGAAATGCAAGAGACCTAGGTTCAATTTCTGGGTTGAGAAGATCCCCTGGAGGAGGAAATGACAATCCATTCCAGTATCCCTTGCCTGGAAAGTTCCATGGACAGAGGAGCCTGGCTACAGTCCAGGGGGTTGCAAAGAGCTGGACACGACTGAATGACTAAGCTCACAACACACAGCACTACCTTTGGACTCGACCAGTTACTTGTACCAAAGAGTTCTTTTCACTACTTCAACCATTTGTAGTTGTAGTTGAAAGCACTCGTGAGTGGATCAGGGTGCCGCTGAATCTGCATTGTTTGAAGTTCTTATTTTCCAACAGGCTCCAAAAGCAGTCAGTGAAGCAAGTCACAAAGACAGAAGCTCCAGTAACTGTCGTGTTCTTAACTTTTGCTGTGTATTAGAATCATATAGAGACCTTTGAAAAATCTCAGGCAGATTAAATGAAAATCTGTGAAGGTGGGACTCAGGAAACACAATTTTTAAAACCCCTCCAAGAGATTTCCAATGGCAGACTATGCTGAAAACCCCTGGTCTAAGTAAATATTTAGTTCTATCCATTTAATGGAATCTGCAGACAAAATGTTCAAAATATATCTTCCCACTAAAGTGGGGAAAGAATGCTGACATGTATTAATAACTTGTATCGTAAGGTTAATGCAAACCATATTTGTATGACAGAAAAGCAAGATTTATCTGGAGTCTTGTTTTACCTTTAAAATGTATGCCAATTTTGTACTCTACTGAGCTTTATATTCTTTCTTCTCTTTCCCTTTCTCCTTTCAACATTTAATTGGAACTTACCATGTCTAGTCACAGTGACAGACAACAGGAAAACAAGGAGAAACACAGTTCTTACAATCCAGAAAAAAATAGGTAATAAGTCTAGTAATTGCAACAAAATCTGCTGACTTTATGAAAAGGGCAGCTCAGGGCACTGTGTCAACAGAACAGGGACTCCGAACCTCCTGGGGGAAATGTTTAATCTGAAACCAAAGGAATGCATATGAGTTACCTTGGTAGACGATGGAAGAGGATCCAGACAGTGGAAGTAAAGGAACTGAAAAAACACAGCAGGGGAAGAGGAGAGTTCAAGATGAGGCTAGAGAATAAGGCAGGAGCCACAATTTATCCCACAAGCAATGCAAATCAACTGAAGGGATTTAAGCAGTCAAAGGACATGATTTCTCTTTGAAAGATAGTTCTGGCTGCTGTGGAGGAAACGCACTGGAGGAGAGGAACACAAGCGGGGAAAAGAGGAGCTTACTACAAGGGGATTAGGGAGACCAGTTAACTGGGGGTAGATACAGTAGCCCAGGTAAGAGCAAGGAGGCCACTGGATGGAGAGAAGTGGGCTCATTTGAATGACATTTTAAGAGAATGTAATTAATAGGGCTTGGTAATTGATTAGCTGTGATGAGTGAGGGGTAGAGAGAGAAGCCAAGGGTGATATGTCTCGTTTGAGCAACTATGTGGATGGTAATGCTATTTCTTGAGTAAGGAACACCGGAAGAAGAGCAAGTTTGTAAGAGATGAGTTGAATTTTATTTGTCTTGAGTTTGAAGTATCTGTTGTACCTGTTACACATGTAGCTACATGTAGCTACAGATAGCTGATATCGGATACATGTGTTTCAAATTCAGGAGAGCAATATGCACTAGAGATCTACAGTTAAGAGTTATCAGCAAATTGATGGTAGTAAAACCAAGAGAAAGAACTAAATTACCAGGTATAAGTCTGTAGAGACATGACTTAGGACAAAACTCTGTGGACCACCTATAACTAAGAGGACAGTAGAGAACACGGTCTTGCAAAGAAAAATGAGAACACACTGATAAAGAAAGAGGAGACAAAACAAGAGAGGGTTAAAGAAAAAAAAAAGGTTGAGAAAAGGTATATTTTTTAGAAAGAGTGATCTACCCTGTCAAATGCTGATGAAAGAGCTCACAAGATGAGGATTGAAAAATGTACAGACAGTGGATTTAGCAACATGGAAGATCCTGGAAGGGCTTCCCAGGTGGCTCAGTGGTAAAGAATCCACTTCCCAATGTAGGATGTGAAAGATACACAGGTTCCATCCATGGGTCAGGAAGATCCCTTGGAGGAGGAAATGGCAACCCACTCTAGCATTCCTGCTTGGAGAATCCCATGGACAGAGGAGCCTGATGGTCTACACCCATGGGGTCGCAAACAGCTGGACACAACTGAGCAACTGAGCACAATCCCAAGGTCCTGGAAGTGTTACCATGCGTAGCTTAGGGAGGGAAGATAAACTTTTTCAGAAGTTACTGAAAAGGAGAAGAGAAAGAGTGTGGTAATTGGAGAGGGATATGAGTCAAAGGATGTTAAGATGAGACAGACTGGGAAATGCTTTTTTTTTTTTTAATTGAAAGGAAATCAGGAAGACAGATAAAGCAGAAAATACAAAAGTGTCAGGATACTGGAAGGAACGGGATCGAGACACGTGAGGGTTGCCTTTTCTGCTGAAATAGGAGAAAGAATATCGGTGCAGAGAACAGTGAGGATTGTAGGTTTGTTGGCCAGAAGTGGAGAGAATTCCTAACCGATCACTTCTGTTTGTTCTGTGAAGGAGGCAGTCATCAACAGAGAATGAGAGGAGGTGGTGAGTGGGTCAGAGGTGTAAGGGCAGTGAAGAAGATCAGAAATAGTTGTTGAAAATGGGAGATGGCTGACTAGGGAATCAGTAGGCTAGGCAGGCAGTGGTAAGGGCTTCACTGCGACTGATGACCATCATAACCAGGATGGTCTGCGTGCTTCGGCATATTTTCTTCTGTGGGGCTCAGCAGCCTATGAGCCAGCAAGAAAAAAAAAAAAAAAGGACAGATGCATTCATACACAGCGGGCAAGATAGGTGCCACAGGAGGTGCAACACAAAGAATGTAGAATATTGGCAGTGATGGGTTGTTTGAAGATGTGGGTTGTGAGTCAATCATGACTGGGAGAGGGAGTGAAATGCAGACAGGCAGAGGCTGTTCAGGGGATCCCCCAGTGGTTCAGCGGCGAAGAATCTGCCTGCATTGCTGGAGATGCAGGAGATGTGGGTTCGGTCCTTGTCAGGAAGATCCCCTGGAGGAGGGCATGGCAACCCACTCCAGCATTCTTGCCTGGAGAATCCTACGGACTGAGGAGCCTGGGCATAGGATCCATAGCATCGCAAATAGTTGGACGTGACTGAGCACAGCACAGAGGCTGTTAAATAGAGAAGGCTCGGGTGAGAGAACTGAAGGTCCCTTTAAAGCTGAAGAACCGGAGTGTCGGAGGTAACTGATCCATAAGCTGGATCAATTTCAGAGGATGGGGTGTCTGAAACTGTTTTCAGAAGCAGAACAGATCAGGTGAAGACAAGTGCCAGAGAGCCAGCAGTGAAAGCAAATGTCTGAAAGAAACATGGAAAACTTTAGGAAATTAGATCAAGGGAAGAAGAAGCCAAGTTGTTGGATGGATCACCTACATATCCCAGTTTGATGAGAGGACTTCAGAGAGAAGGACACTTGGAACCTAGTTCAGTTTAGTTCAGTCGCTCGGTTGTGTCTGACTCTTTGCGACTCCATGGACTTCAGCACACCAGGCTTCCCTGTCCATCACCAACTCCCAGAGCTTGCTCAAAGTCATGTCCATCAAGTCAGTGATGGCATCTAACCATCTCATCCTCTGTCGTCCCCTTCTCCTGCCTTCAATCTTTCCCAGCATTAGGGTCTTTTCCAGTGAGTCAGGTCTTCGCATCAGGTGACCAGAGTATTAGAGTTTCAGCTTCAGCATCAGTCCTTGCAACGAATATTCAGGACTGATTTCCTTTAGGATGGACTGGTTGGATCTCCTCACAATCCAAGTGACTCTCAAGAGTCTTCTCCAACATCACAGTTCAAAAGCATCCATTCTTCGACACTCAGCTTTCTTTATAGTCCAACTCTCACACCCATACATGACCACTGGAAAAACCATAGCCTTGACTAGACTGACCTTTGTTGACAAAGTAACATCTCTGGTTTCTAATATGCTGTCTAGATTGGTCATAATTTTTCTTCCAAGGAGCAAGCGTCTTTTAATTTCATGGCTTCAGTCACCATCTGCAGTGATTTTGGAGCCCAAGAAAATAAAGTCTGTCATTGTTTCCACTGTTTTCCCATCTATTTGCCATAAAGTGATGGCTGGATGACACGATCTTCATTTTTTGAACGTTGAGTTTTAAGCCAGCTTTTTCACTCTCTTCTTTCACTTTCATCAAAGGCTCTTTAGTTCCTCTTCACTTTCTGCTATAAGTGTGGTGTCATCTTCATGTCTGAGGTTATTGATACTCCTCCTGGCAATCTTGATTCCAGCTTGTGCTTCATCCAGCCCGGATTTCGCATGATGTACTCTGCATAGAAGTTAAATAAGCAGGGTGACAATATACAGCCTTGCCCAATTTGGAAAAATCCCAGTTTGGAAACTTGGAAGCTAAAGGCTCCACATGATCTTGCCACTGCCCATTCCTCCGATCATTTCTATCCTCAACTCCAGCCACCTCACCCTCCTTGCATGCCCTCAGATGTGTGAAGCTCATTCTCACCTCAGGGCTTTTGCATATACTTTTCCTTCAGTTTTGAGTACTCTTCTTCCAAATAGTTCACATTTTTTCCCAGTGTAGTTCACTTCTAAATCCATGATAAAGCAATTTAATACTGTAAAATTGTTTTCTATCACAGATGAGTGATTTTCAAAAACTTGTTCTTGATAGCTATTATAAATCTCTATGTCTTATTTTACTGTGATTCACTGAAACATTCCTAAACTCAAACCATAAACCTATACAGTACATTTTTCCTATTCAAAACTGCGCAGTTTCTTTTATGTTACTAAACACAGACAGATCTGAGTAGTCACTTCCACAATATATGATTCATGCCAGAAAGCTTTGTGATGCCTTCCAGACCACAGTCTCTGCAGGTCAGTGAAGAGGACACTTCATTTCACCTTCTGATGAGCAAACACTCCAGCAATCCTCAGCCTGTCACTTCAGTCAGGTTTATGCTCCTGTTATCACTTTTTCAGAATCTTCTCTGATCAGTCTATCTAAAATAGTAGCTCTCAACTCTGACTCCTCACTCATAATTCCTATTCTAAAATCCTTTTTCAAAAAAAAAACCAAAAAACAAAAAACAAAATCCCTTTTCAGAGTATTTAACGCAATGTGAAATTACAGTACACATATATTTTCCTAATTATCGACCCTCCCATTAGAATGTAACCTCAACGCTTGTCCCCACTGCATTCTCAGCACCTAAACAGATCATGGACTACACTAGGTACTTAATAAATATTTGCTGGACTGTATAGATGAACAGAAAAGAGGAAGGATCCAGGAAGCACGTGAAAGGCAGCTATCAGTAATAAAGAGGGCATGGCTGAACAGCATAAATTCTAATGAATTATGGCTTTTGTTTTTTGGCCTCACTGTGAGACTTGTGGGATATTAATTCCCCAACCAGGGATTGAACCCAGGCCCTCAGGAGTGACAGCATGGGGGCCTAACCACTGGACAATCAGGGAATTCCCGTAAACAGAGCTTTGAAACAAAGGTGAAAGGAGAAAGTTTGAAAGGTACAGTTGGTAAATGACACTGGGAAACCCCTGCCCTATCCCATTCCTGAAAATACTCAAGGCTCCAGAGAGCATCAGTCCCCACTAGAAAAGGCAAAAGGAAAGTGGGGTCTCAATGGGAGAAGCTGATCTAAGTTGGCAGTGACAGGGGTTCACCCTGCACAGGGGCCTACAAAAGCTGCAGTCACAACCCACACCATAGCTCCAGCCTACAGAAGTGCGGCTTCCCATTTTCTGCTTTTGTGCCTTTGCTCATCTTTATCTCCTGCTCAGAATACCTGCCTTGTCATCTATCTGCTCAAATCTTGCCCTTCTCTCAGCAACTCAGAGTCACTTTTTTGACTACTCCAGGCTGAGGTGCTTTTTCCTTACCTGAAGTTCCACAGAGAATATAGCATATACTATTCACTCATCACTCTTATTTACATGTTCACTTGTTCATAATTTTTTAAAACTGTGATGTACCTGGTACCCTGAACTTCCTTGGTGGCTCAGATGACAAAGAATCTGCCTGCAATTCAGGAGACCCAGATTCAATCCTGGGTCAGGAAAATCCCCTGGAAAAGGGAATCACAACCCACTCCAGTATTCTTGCCTGGAGAATCCCATGGACATAGAAGGCCGGCAGACTACAGTCCATGGGGTTGCAGAGTTGGACACGACTGAGCGACTAACACACACACTAGGTACCATTCAAAGTGCTGCTTCATTTGACAATTACAGCTTTGTTGTTATCTTATTTCTACAAGCAAAGTGTAATATACTATTATAATAACTAAAACAATAACAGTGAAACCACAAAATTATCATGAGGAAAACTGTTTCTAAGGAAACCGTTTATAGACACGATAGAGAAAATAGAGAAAGCAAGTAAAAGGAATACTACAGCATTAGAAAGAAAATGTTAAGATTTTACGTTTTGAAACTTGTCTCCCTGATCAGACTGATTGACTGCAATCAGATCCTATATTGCAGTCAATCTATATTCTAAGGTAATGCCTGAGTTTTAGATATGTGACAATGTGCAGAGCTATTCTACAAAAATCCATTTTATGAGCTAGAGTATGCAATGCCACAAAATGAATCTAGTTATACTATTATCCTCTGTAGTATTTAGGATAATTAATATGCTAACTCAAGCAGAGAAGGAATTTATTGGACATGTGTTAGGTTCCCTGCAGAATCAAGGGGCAGCTCTGAGCCCAGGTCCTTAAGGGATATGAACAGGAGCATATCTGTGAGGTCATGGAACAGGTCATTGAGCATCTTGCAGGGCTGCTGCTAAAATGAATCTGTGCCAACCCTTCTGAGTCCTCAGGTTTCAAAGTCCCAGGAGAGAGACTTATGGGCTCAGCACGAAGAGCAGAGGGCACGTGGTCTTTTGTCTGACAGTCCCACCAAACTGTATTCAACTGGAAAGAAATTGCTCTCCAAACGTAAACTGGGGTGCAATTACCAAGACAGCAAAAATGATCAAGGGGAAAGAAGTGTCTTCCTGACGCCCTTAGTGAGAATTACTCACTCCCTCATATATGTATGCAGAGTTCCTTATTTGCCATACCTTTAACTATGCCTAACCACACTCTGACTGAATGAATGTTGTCTGCGTAGCTTTTCATTCCCTCTACCAGCTTACAAGCCCAGAAGGCAGTGGCCACAGCAGCTGTATTATCTGGAAAATGGTGTCCTGGAGGTCTCCAATCCTCTATTTCAAAATTAACATAGAAATACTCTGAGGAGTGAATTTAGGCAAAAGTAAATGCATTTTTCTCCATTCCACTATAGAAAATTTTTATAAATTTTTAATTTAAAAAGAGTGAAAAATATTTTTCACATTTCTAATGTGAAAAACATACAAAATGAATACGGCAATAAATCCTTAGTTGCTTTTCTATCTTCTCTAAGTCTGTAAAATGCCCACATAATGTCCTTATGTTAGCAGAAAATGTTTTAAATTAAAATTAAAAAGGATATAATACAAATCTAATTTTCTTTCGAGCTGACTCAGCTAAAAATCCCTTCAACAGTTTGGCCAATTAGCTCCCTACCTGGCAAAACTTTTGAATTAGGCTAGAAATAAAATGTTCAATTCACTGGAGAATAACTCTACTCATAACTGGTGAGGAAGAAATTATTCTCAGATTTTTCTAAGCTGTACCTGGGAACATAATTCTAGAAAACCATCATTGTAGAAAATACCTTACTGGATCTGTCAGAGGTTCTCTTATAACCACTGTAAAATAAAATAAAATGAAACAGACTAATTCCATAGGGAGACTAGGAGTGAAAATAAATCAAATACTATAAAGAGCAAAGGCATATCCATACAATAAACATTATTCAGTCATTAAAATGTGTAAAGTATTGATACTTGCTATATCATGAACACAGAAAACACTATGGTAACTGAAAGAGTGCTTTCCAGGTGGAGCAAGTGGTAAAGAACCTGCCTGCCAATGCAGGGGACAGAGGTCAGTAAGAGATACGGGTTCCATCCCTGGGTGGGGAAGATCTCCTGGAGGGAGGAATGGCAAACCACTCCAGTATTTTTGCCTGCAGAATCCCATGGACAGAGGAGCCTGGTGGGCCACAGTCCATAGGGTCACAGGTAGACACAAAAAGCCATATACTGTATAAGTTCAGTTCAGTTCAGTCGCTCAGTCGTGTCCAACTCTTTGTGACCCCATGAATCGCAGCACGCCAGGTCTCCCTGTCCATCACCATCTCCTGGAGTTCACTCAAATGCACGTGCATCGAGTCGGTGACGCCATCCAGCTATCTCATCCTCTGTCGTCCCCTATTCCTCCTGCCCCCAATACCTCCCAGCATCAAGGTCTTTTCCAATGAGTCAGTTCTTCCCATCAGGTGGCCAAAGTATTGGAGTTTCAGCTTCAGCATCAGTCCTTCCAATGAACACCAAGGACTGATCTCCTTTAGGATGAACTGGTTGGGTCTCCTTGCAGTCCAAGGGACTCTCAAGAGTCTTCTCCAACACCACAGTTCAAAAGCATCCATTCTTCAGGGATCAGTTTTCTTCACAGTCCAACTCCCACATCCATGCATGACCACTGGAAAAACCATAGCCTTGACTAGACAGACCTTTGTTGGCAAAGTAATGTCTCTGCTTTGCAATATGCTATCTAGGTTGGTCATAACTTTCTTTCCAAGGAGTAAGCGTCTTTTAATTTCATGGCTGTAATCACCATCTGCAGTGATTTTGGAGCCCCCAAAAATAAAGTCTGACACTGTTTCCACAGTTTCCCCGTCTATTTGCCATGAAGTGATGGGACCAGATGCCATGATCTTCGTTTTCTGAATGTTGAATTTGAAGCCAACTTTTTCACTCTCCTCTTTTACTTTCATCAAGAGGCTTTTTAGTTCCTCTTTACTTTCTGCCATAAGGGTGGTGTCGTCTGCATATCTGAGGTTATTGATATTTCTCCCGGCAGTCTTGATTCCAGCTTGTGTTTCTTCCAGCCCAGCGTTTCTCATGATGTACTCTGCATATAAGTTAAATAAGCAGGGGGACAATATACAGCCTTGACGTACTCCTTTTCCTATTTGGAACCAGTCTGTTGTTCCATGTCCAGTTCTAACTGTTGCTTCCTGACCTGCATATAGGTTTCTCAAGAGGCAGGTCAGGTGGTCTGGTATTCCCATCTCTTGAAGAATTTTCCAGTTTATTGTGATCTACACAGTCAAAGGCTTTGGCATAGTCAATAAAGCAGAAATAGATGTTTTTTCTGGAACTCTCTTGCTTTTTTGATGATCCAGCAGATGTTGGCAATTTGATCTCTGGTTCCTCTGCCTTTTCTAAAACCAGCTTGAACATCAGTAAGTTCACCGTTCACGTATTGCTGAAGCCTAGCTTGGAGAATTTTGAGCATTACTTTACTAGCATGTGAGATGAGTGCAATTGTGCGGTAGTTTGAGCATTCTTTGGCATTGCCTTTCTTTGGGATTGGAATGAAAACTACCTTTTCCAGTCCTGTGGCCACTGCTGAGTTTTCCAAATTTGCTGGCATATTGAGTGCAGCACTTTCACAGCATCATCTTTCAGGATTTGAAATAGCTCAACTGGAATTCCATCACCTCCACTAGCTGTGTTCAAGAGATCTCTAGTCTTTCCCATTCTGTTCTTTTCCTCTATTTCTTTGCATTGATCACTGAGGAAGGCTTTCTTATCTCTTCTTGCTATTCTTTGGAACTCTGCATTCAGATGCTTATATCTTTCCTTTTCTCCTTGGCTTTTTGCTCTCTTCTTTTCACAGCTATTTGGTAAGGCCTTCTCAGAGTCATTTTGCTTTTTGCATTTCTTTTCCATGGGGATGGTCTTGATCCTTTTATCTAGTATAATGTCACGAACCTCCGTACATAGTTCATCAGGCACTCTGTCTATCAGATCTAGTCCCTTAAATCTATTTCTCACTTCTACTGTATAATCATAAGGGATTTGATTTAGGTCATACCTGAATGGTCTAGTTGTTTTCCCTACTTTCTTCAATTTAAGTCTGAATCTGGCAATAAGGAATTCATGATCTGAGCCACAGGCAGCTCCTGGTCTTGTTTTTGGTGACTGTATAGAGCTTCTCCATCTTTGGCTGCAAAGAATATACTCAATCTGATTTCGGGGTTGACTATCTGGTGATGTCCACGTGTAGAGTCTTCTCTTGTGTTGTTGGAAGAGGGTGTTTGCTATGACCAGTGCGTTCTCTTGGCAAAACTCTATTTGCCTTTGCCCTGCTTCATTCCGTACTCCAAGGCCAAATATGCCTGTTACTCCAGGTGTTTCTTGACTTCCTACTTTTGCATTCCAGTCCCCTATAATGAAAAGGACGTCTCTTTCAGGTGTTAGTTCTAAAAGGTGTTGTAGGTCTTCATAGAACCGTTCAACTTCAGCTTCTTCAGCATTACCGGTTTGGGCATAGGTTTGGATTACGGTGATATTGAATGCTTTGCCTTGGAAACGAACAGAGATCATTCTGTCGTTTTTGAGATTGCATCCAAGTACTGCATTTTGGACTCTTTTGTTGACCATGATGGCTACTCCATTTCTCCTAAGGGATTCCTGCCCACAGTAGTAGATATAATGGTCATCTGAGTTAAATTCACCCATTCCAGTCCATTTTAGTTGACTGATTCCTAGAATGTCGATGTTCACTCTTGCCATCTCCTGTTTGACCACTTCCAATTTGCCTTGATTCATGGACCTGATATTCCAGGTTCCTATGCAATATTGCTCTTGACAGCATCGGACCTTGCTTGTATCACCAGTCACATCCACAACTGGGTACTGTTTTTGCTTTGGCTCCATCCCTTCATTCTTTCTGGAGTTATTTCTCCATTGATCTCCAGTAGCATATTGGGCACCTACTGACCTGGGGAGTTCCTCTTTCAGTATCCTATCATTTTGCCTTTTCATACTGTTCTTGGGGTTCTCAAGGCTAGAATACTGAAGTGGTATGCCATTCCCTTCTCCAGTGGACCACATTCTGTCAGACCTCTCCACCATGACCCATCCAAGGAACGGCGGCTGTGCGGGTGCAGGAGGGCCAAGCGGAGCTACTCCATGTTCAAGATAAGGAGGGGCGACTTTGTCCAAGGTAAGGAGCAGTGGCTGTGCTTTGCTGGAGCAGCCGTGAAGAGATACCCCACATCCAAGGTAAGAGAAACCCAAGTAAGATGGTAGGTATTGTGAGAGGGTATCAGAGGGCAGACACACTGAAACCATAATCACAGAAAACTAGCCAATCTGATCACACTATGACCACAGCCTTGTCTAACTCAATGAAACTAAGCCATGCCATGTGGAGCCACCCAAGACGGGCAGGTCATCGTTGAGAGGTGTGACAGAATGTGGTCCACTGGAGAAGGGAATGGCAAACCACTTCAGTATTCTTGCCTTGAGAACCCCATGAACAGTATATATTGTATAATTCTACTTATTTGAAACATCCCCAAGAGGCAAATCTGCAGAAAGTAGATTAGTGGTTGTCAGGGACTGGAGGGAGGAGGAAATGGGGAGTGATTCCTCATGGATATGGGTTTCTTTCTGGACTGATGAAAATGTTCTGTAATCAGATAGTGGTGACCATGTTTGCACAACTTTGTGACTATTCCAAACCGCAGTCAATTGCACTTTGAAAGGGTGAATTTTATGTTATTTGAAATATTTCTCAAAAAAATAATTTTTAAAAGGAGGGAAGGACTTCTCTGGTCATCCAGAGGTTAAGAGTCCATGGTCCTAATGCAGGGGGCACAGGTTCAATTCCTGGTTGGGGAACATGCCACTCCGCATGGCCAAAGAAATAAAATTTAAATTAAAGAAGAAGGGTGGGGGAGGGGAAGGAAGGAGGCTTAGAAAGTTTGGCATGAAAAGAAATTGTTCTAAGTGCCTAAGAAAGGCATGGAATTTGGCATTTATGTCTAGGCAGAGTGGAACAAAAAAAGGCATGGGAAAGGATACCAAATAATTATACCCTTAAGGTCCTAAACATTAAAAAAATTTCTTTAAATTATATTGCTCATATTGTGAGACAAATCATTTTCTCCTTTTGGAAAGTACATGGTGACCCGCTCATTTTTTTAAGTACTGAAAAATGTTGTCTATGGCCCTTCTCAGTTCTTTTAGTTTATGTATTGTGGGACAGTCTTGGTGCAAATCAAGTAATTCTATTTTGCTGCAGGACTTACACTCACTTGAGCTTTGTAAGGGCTTTTTATTTGGAATAAAAGCATATGGTTTGCAGACCATGCCAGAAAATCAAATTCTAACCATCTATTCTTGCTCCAGTGAAACTCAAAGACTTCCCTGGATTTTCTTTTCCTCATTCTCTGAATTTTAATCTGTGTGATTTTAGCCTTTGAGTTAACTGAGAAGCCTTTTCGTTCTGTGCACTAAGCACATTCCTTCAAAGCCACAGGCATCCACTTCTCATTGGATTTATGACAATCACAACATCGGCATGCAGGTATTAAAAAAACTCCATTTGCTTTTCCCATCACACCTCTGGTTACCTCAGGGAACCCCTCTTCGGTAGAAAAGGAGTAAAGATAATTTCTGCCATCCAAACCATGTCCAAATACTCCAGAGTATTCTGCAGTCATGTGCCTTTTCTTCTGCACATTTCTACAGCCCTAGCTATTGAATTATACTAGGAATTTTGCTTTCCAGAAGGTGGACTTTCAAGGAAAAACGGTTCCAACAGACAGCAGCCCAAAGGAACTTCCCTTCTGCAGAATAGCCCCCTGCCACCTAGGATACTCCTTTCTGTAGACTGGTAAGTTTATGAATTAAATGATTTTCAAGGATGGAATGGCCTGAGAGCATTCTAAACTTTACGACTTTACCCTTTGTTCAACACACAACATAGATCATTGTAAGTATTTAATATTTAACACGATGGAGTCACTGCCTTTGTAAAAAGAGCTAGAAAAGGTTTTAAAATTTGCTTTGTTTTCCTATCAGCACAATGCCATACGTAAATGGGTGGATCAGAGTTCAAAGTAAAAGAGTAAAGACTAAGAAAAATAAAGAATAAAAGAGGTAAAAGATCTCACGAAGTTTGTGAGAAAGGGCAAAAACCCTTTTCTCTGGGTTGCCTCTTTGTAGCTGGTCATTGGGCAGACTGTTCTGTGAGACTAGAGATGATAATGGCAGGAGAGGAAAATGAAAATTGTGATCTTTGCAACTAAAAAACATCAATTTAGTTTCAAGTACAATAAAAGTGCATGGCCTCTCTTTCTGACAGTTATATAATTAGCAATATTTCTAATGAAGCAAACAATTTACACTACACTTTAAACATTCTTATAAAAAGTTGATAGGGTTTAAGTTGATTAATGCAGATATCTATATTCCTGATGCTCCTTTTTATTTTAGGCCCATTAAGAAAATAAAATTACTTTTCCCATGTATCCCTATTATAGTAAGTAGACTCTTATGGACTCATGGCTACCAAACATAATTAAGTCATTTGAGTTCCTATGCAGAGAGGACTGGAACTATATAAAGATCCATTAATATTCAAGTGACAAAGTCATTCAATATATGTATTTTATTGCCATAAAGCATATAATTGTTTTCTCATCTTGAAATAGTATACACTATTTTGCAAAGCTGAGAAACAGTGGGTTTCTTCTGCTTTTATAATTAAAACATCGTTCTCAAAGTTTGCAAAGCTCACTGAAGTAACCACACTAATGGTGAAGCTGGGCTTGCTTGTTTTGCTTTAAAGGAAAGTATGTAGGTTTGAGCACAACTGTCATGGTGGTTTTAAAAACGAGTATGTTTAAACCAGAGGCAATATAGTACTACACCCTTTGTACCAAAGTATTTTTCACTTGTAGTGAAAGAAAGGAAAAGAGATGACAGTTACCAATCACTGTGGAAACCATGGAAGGGTAAGCTAAAGAGAGATTTAAACATATATATTAAAAGAAAAGGACAGAGAACAGTATGTAAAGTATAGTGAGTGAAGTCGCTCAGTCGTGTCTGACTCTTTGCGACCCCATGGACTGTAGCCTACCACGCTCCTCTGTCCATGGGATTTTCCAGGCAATAGTACTGGAGTGGATTGCCATTTCATTCTCCAGAGGATCTTCCCGACCCAGGGATCGAACTCCGGTTTCCCGCATTGTAGACAGACGCTTTACCATCTGAGCCACCAGGGAAGTAAAGTATAGTAGGAAGACTTTAATATAACAGTGGACAGATCTTCCTAATCATAAAGGCTGTGAGAACTACAAAGAGGTATTATGTTTTCCTGTGGAGATTAAAAACTCCATTTAGCTATAATATTACCTAGAAAAAAGAGAGCTGGCTTAGCTAGTGCCTTGAGATTCCCATGTTTCTTTCACTAGCATGGAGGGAAAAGGACAAAAAAAAAAAAAAAAAAAAAAGACCCTGGACCAAACCTATAGGTAAAACCTTCAGCCTGTCTACCTGAGTCCTTTGGGGACTAGGCAGTTTGAAGAGCTGAGTTTTCTGGAGAGTTATGTGTGTATCATTCTGAGAATTAAATTTTTGTTTTGTTTAAACTTTATTTATTTTTGGCTGTGCTGGGTCTCTGTCGCTGAATGGGCTTTTCTTTAGTTTTGAAGAGTGGGGGCTACTCTCCAGTTGCGGTGTGTGGGCTTCTCATTGCAGTGGTTTGAGACCTCTAGGGCACTTGAGCTTCAGGATTTGGGGGTCCATGGGCTCAGTAGTTTCAGCTCCTGGGCTCTAGAGCACAGGCTCGATAACTGTGCACAGGCTTAAGTTGCTTCAAGGAATGTGGGATCTTCCTGGATCATGGATTGAACACATGTCTCCTGAATTGGCAGGTGGATTCTTTACAACTGAGCCACCAGGGAGGCCCATAAGAATTAAAATTTTCAATAAAAGTACTACTAAAAATGTATTTACTTTTTTTCTTCTTTAGACTTCAAAAAAAATTTTTTAATACAAGTTAAACTCAGTATAGAAATTAAGAAGGCAAAGAAAGTCATAATCCTACCACCCAGAAACCACCAAGTAACATTTTCTCTCAGTTCCTTAGTGTTTTAGACAGAATTCAGGTTATAAAATAATGAGACCCTCAGTCCACATTAGTATATTCTAAAGTCCTCTACTACACTGAACATTTTACATCCATGGTCTCATCTGGTCTCTACAAGCCAATGAGATAGGTGTTATTATTTCTATTTTAGAGATGACGAAAACAAAGCTTTGAGAATTTATCAAGGATCCATAAGAAGCCACAAAAACTAAATTTAAATCCTTTTGTCCATTCCCAAAGACTGATTTCTCATAGGATCATACCCTAAAGGGCAACATACTGTTATACATTTTAAAGGTTCCCACACAAGCATCCTTTACACACTTTTAAAAAAATTAATTTAATTGGAGGCTAACTACTTTACAATATTGCTTTACCCACTCTTAATGCTTTTTCAAACTTTCCTTCGCATCAGGTTCTCATTTTCCAGTTTTCACAAAAGTCTGTTTTCTTCTTATAGTATCCACACCACTTTCTAGTTTGCTGTTTTAAATTTACTCAAGCTTGGAAACATCAATAACAAAATAAACTCAGGAAATTTGTGAAATACAAAGGAGACTTCCAATGGGTGAAGTATATGTAGACTTTGTAATTACATATATTGATTATTCCCTATTCACAGAGCTATTCAGAGAAATGACATGTTACCATTCTGGCTTTGAGACTTAAGAGCTATTATGCTTAAGTCTAAACATGAATCAGCAAATCCTAAAAAATAAACACACTCGTAATCCAAAATGTTTTAATAAACATTTAGATAGTTACAGATGGAAAGGCTTATCCCAGAGTCAAGAAACTGGTCATATAGGAGAGCATCTGCAGAAAATATGTTCATATACAAACTACAAAAAAATTAATGTGCTATAAAACAAACAAGGCACAGGAGTGGGTAAGGGTGTGGAATGTTCAAACAAGAAAAGGAAGAGGCTCATTAGATGCTCTGTGGGGAAAAAAAAAGTGAGTCCCAGATTCAAAAGGAAGACTGCTCCCAACTCATTCTGGCCCCAAAAAGCAAAGAAGAACATCAGAAAGAATAACAAAGCAGAGAGACTGGAGACAAGGGGTTTTTGTTCAGTCATCGAGTCTTGTCTGACTCTTCATGACCCCATGGACTGCAGCATGTCAGGCCTCCCTGTCCCCCACCATCTCCTGGAGTTTGCCCAAGTTCATGCCCATTGCATCGGTGATGCCATCCAACTATCTCACCCTCTGTCGTCGTCTTCTCTGGAGAAGGGAGCAGCAAACCACCCTAGTATATTTGCCATGAGAACCCCATAAACTGTAATAAAAAGACAAGGGGAGTTTGATACAAATAAAAAAGAGAGACTAACACATGCTTTGTTGTTTTGCTTGGGATAAGAATAATGGATATAGAGGAAGAATAAAAGTTGCCCTAAGAAGACACAAGGATATTATTTCAATTTCAGCTGGAGTTGGCCCTGCTTATCTCTACCCAATGTGGACAAGTAAGAAGCCTCACAGAGCTATTTTTATTGTATAAGCTTGGCAGGCATGTTGCTTTTAACCTGATGACATATGCTACAATTTCATGTACTATGTAAAGTTTTCTCTTATTTGTGAGGTTGTTAACATGAAAGCTTCATTAATCAAGTTATCACTATAATCAAAAATGATCTGAGTATTGTTTGCTTACAGTTATTTTGCAAGTGCATAACATGTTTTTTCCACACATGTATGGAAAAAAGATGCCTGCAAGGGGATGATGGGTGGCAATTTCAATTGTGCTTCTCTTCCACTGGCCTGTTTCCTGCGAGGCTCTTAAGAGAAAGAAGAAACATGACGCCACTTTGACTTGGAAATCTCTAACTCTTAGGGGGCAAAGTAACAACAGAGCCTGGAGCACTGCTTAGGGTCTGCCTGTTTGCTACGTGGGATGAGATTCTCAGAATAAGGTTCTGGATAGATATTTAAGACTGAACCCCATTTTCCACTCTTCCACGCAACTTCCTCCTTAAGCCTGTTCCTCCTTAAATCTTCCTGTGTCCCTGACAGTGACCTGACATGTCGGCATCTGAATTTTTCAGGCTAGTAGCTTATAGTCACCCACTTAAAAAAAACAAAAATCAAGTTTTTGTTTAAGGGAGAAGGGAAATTTGCCTGGAAAGTAGTAAACATGGCCTCCCTTTGCCCTCTTTACACTTTATTCAAACAGAATTTTTAACAAGTGACTGTAATTTATCTAGATATTTAAGAAATGATCACAATTTGCCTGCATCCATTGTTTATAAATGTCGAATGGCAGTGTGTCTCTTAGATGCTTTGGTAATAGGGGAAAAAATTAATCCTTGATAAACTACAATATATTCACACAAATTTGAGTACTATTTAAACTTATTAGCATGGCAACTTAAACTTAAGCAACAAGGTAAGTACTTCGTATATTCACAGCCAAATAAAATACATGAACTGCCTAAAAAATGTTGCATTTTAAAAATTCATATTCACTTCCCACTATTCTATGGCTATGAACATCATGGTGTGCTTTAAAGTCAAAAACATTAAACTGTCTAGAAATGCTATGAATAGTAATAGAATTACATGGTGAACTTTATTTTTAAGTTTAGATCAATAAGGAGGAAAACAATAAACTAGTCAGGAAAAGCATCAAAAAAATATAGTCATTTATATACACAGAGGATTTGAACAGTATAGATTCACTTTCAGTTGATTCAATCCTATTTACACATTTACGATACAAACTACATCTTAACTCAAGAAACTGACCATATTTAGCACCGAGAAAGAAACTTCACTTAGCCTGTGATTATGACCTCAGTATCTTGACACAGGAAAAGAAATTTTATGAAATCTCTATGTATTTATCACTATCAACTTAAAAAATTGTTTTGAAAAATAACTACTGCGTATCATCAATTCACAAGTGATTCAGGAGGAAGAAAACAAACTGGGACTACTTGATATTGCGCACGACTCTCCTACAGTGGTTTGTTTTCATCTCCTCCAAGGCTTGTTCCAACTGCTGAACCAAGTGGAGCAGGGTGGCTGGGTCTGTCTGCAGAACTTGAGTGTTGTGATCTCCATTCTGATTAAGGTGGAGCTTTATAGTCACTGATGGTTTAATCTGTTGCCTGAGGCTTCTGCTTGCAAGCTTAGTTTTAAAAGGAATAAGAGCATAATAACTATTTAACAATTATGCTGGACATATGAATAGTGACATTATACCATACACAAAAATTGAATTTCAGATAAATCACAGACTTCAAAATGAACAGTAAACTTTAAAATCTTTGGGAAAAAAAAACTACGATGTATAGGTAGTCATACAGTATGCAAGGGTTATAAAAACAAAACTCATAAATAAAAAACTGATAAACTGAAATACATTAAAATTATTAAAACTTCTTGGAAAGATATCTAAAAATAGTTAAAAAAAAACCAAGCCACAGTCTGAGAAAAGATACTTTGTAACACATAAAACCAAAAAAAAGTATCAAGAATGTATGAAGAAGTGTTCTGATTCAATAAAACCCCCCCAAAACCAAGAAAATTGTACAGATCTATGAAAGCACTTTGCAAAAGTAATAAAAATAAACACAGGAAATACGTTCAACTTCATTAGAAAATGGCCAATAAAATCATGCTGTTTATCAGGCTGGCAAGAATTAGAAACCTGCCCATAAGGAGCACTGTGAAGTGATGGTAATGACTTGGTAACTTATCTGCTGTTGGTGACAGTGATGAGAGAATTACTTTGGAAAACAGATAAAATTACTAGCAATTCCATTCAGAGGTACATACTGTAAACTCTTACACATATACACATATTCATAATAGTACTTGTTTCCAAGAGCCAAAAGCTAGACATATCTCAAATATTCTTTACCAACAGAATGGATAAATTGAGAATATTCATACAATGAAATGCTTACTAAATGACGGGGAAGAGAAGTAAATTACAGCAATCTGAACTGTCAATAAATCTAAAAAGAAAATGTTTAATCAAAAAAGCAAGTTGCATATGCCTTCAAGGAGCCTATAATCTGCTTTATACCTTCTCCTGTGTTAATATATATTCAAGCACTCAACACACTGGGATACAATTGCTAAGCTTGTCTAGCTGAATTTCTGTAACCTATTCGGACCACTCAAATCAGAAGAATCTACTATTACAGCGGTTTACAAACGTTATTACACATTAGAATTACCTGGGTGACAAGGGAGCTTTAAAAAATCCTGATGCCCAGGTAAAACTCCGTACCAATAAATCAGAACCTCTGGGGCAGAACACAGATATCAGAATTTTTTTAAAGCTCCCTAAGGTCATTTCAATGTGCAATCAACTTTGGGAACTAGGGAGCTATCCTACATATTCATTTGTTCATTCTCAGATTCACATGGGTCTTTACAACTTATGCTGTCTCCTCTCTCAATAATATTACCCTGATTATCTCCATTCATTTCTTTTTTCTGAAATTTACCCTTCTTTTATTGATGCTTTTCTGGAACACGCCAGAGAGATACAGCTTTTCTGAAATACTCAGAAGTACCTTTATTTATACAATTATATTCTTTTTTCCTCTCCAGAACCTTATTTCATAACTATCTTTAATTACTAGTTATTCTGAGACATCTAATATCACTAAACAAATAAATATCTTTTCCAGCTGAGAAAGTATCTTACAATTCTGGTTCCCAAAGCATTCAGCACAGCCCTAATCAGTGATTGGATGGCATTCAATAAACATCTCTTAACTAGCTTATCTGTCACTGCTTGAGAAAGGGCTGCATGCAATGTCTGAAAACTCCTTTTTTGGTTGTGTACGTGGCTTTAAAAACAACCCAACCCTCATAAAAAGAAGGCAGACATAGAAGAATATTTATTGAATCATTTCATGAATAGAAAGTTAAGGAGCAGAAAAAAATAATCTGTGCATTAAAAGTCAGGATGCTGGTTACCTTTGAAAAGAAGGATGGGAAAAAGTAACTTGTAAAAGGCAAGAAGGATGCTTCTGAGGTGCTGATCATGGGTGCTGGTTTCATAGGTGTTTTTACCACATGATAATTCATTGGGCTATATACTGACCTATGTACTTTTCTATAAATGTGCTTTATTTAGACAGAAAAAGGTTTTCTAAAAGCTAAGCACCACTTAAAAAATATAGGTAACCATCTGCTTTTCCAAAATAACCTATTTCTTACAAACTTCACGAATTAAACCAATGTGAACATATTAAAAATATAAGAAAATGGGGAATTCCCCGACAGTCCAATGGTTAGAACCCAGCACTCTCACTGCCAAGAGCCTGGGTTCAATCCTTGGTTGGGGAACTAAAAAATCCCACAAGTCTTGCGGTGTGGTTTGGAAAAAAAAAAAGAAAATGAACTATTTGTGAAATGGTCTAAAAATGGACATTAAAAAACTGAAGTTTCAAACCAGAATTTGGTTAAGGTGGTAAAGAATACAATAAGTGTGAAGACATAAGCCTAAAATAAATCTTATATTCTATGTCAGATTTTTTTAAAAAAGTCATACCTGTACATCCAGTCGCCATTCAAGGCTGTGGTAACTGGGAAGGTCTGGTGCCAATTCACTCAGGATAGTTCTGATCTCCTTTCTGTTGTCTAGATAAAGCTGAAGCAACAATTTGTTCAGTTCTTCAGGAAATCCCAGAACAAAAACAGAATCTTGGAAATCCAGTTCAGAAATCTAAAAATGAATCAAGTTTATCAAAATTTATTTGTGTCTAATAAACGCTGAAATACTGGATATACACAAAAAAATATGAATTCTGTCTAGTAAAAGAAACAACACTCCTTAGTAAAAGGCAACCCTTGTCCACTATTCCAAATTCTGAGTTTCTGATACATAAAAATAAAAATAAGCAACAAAAGCGAAAACAAACTAGTGGGTCAAAAGGCTTCTGCACAGCAAAGGAAAGCATCAAGAAAATGAAAAGGCAACCTACTGAATGAAAGAAAAACCTGCAAATCATGTATCTGATACACAATAGCAAAATAAATAAATAAGTAAATAAACCCATAAATAATCTAATTTTTAAATGGGCAGAAGATCTGAATTCATATTTTCCAAAGAACACATGTAGAAGGCCAACAGGCACATGCAAAGATGCTCAGCATCACTCATCACCAGGGAAATGTAAATTAAAATGATGAGATATCACTTCACATCCACTGGAATGCATAGTATCAAAATGACAAGAAACAAGTGTTGGTAAGGCTGCGGAGAAAAGGGAACTCTTGCACACTGTTGGTAGGAACATAAATTGGTGCAGTCACTATGGAAAACTGTATGGAGGTTCTTCAAAAAACTAAAAATAGAACTACCATATGATCTAGCAATTCTACTTCTGGATATTTATCCCCAAAAAACAAAAACACAAATTCGAACAGACATATGCACCCCCATGTTCACTGAAGCATCTATTTACAGTGGATAAAACATGAAAACAAACTAAGTATCCATCGAAGGATGAATGCATAGAGAAGTTGTGGCATATATACACAGTGGACTATTACCCATCCATAAAAAAAAAAAAAGGAATCTTGCCATTTGCAATAACATGGATGGAATTTGAGGGCATTATGCTAAGTGAATTAAGTCAGATAGAAAAACAAATACTGTATGATCTCTCTTACATGTCAAATCTAAGACAAACAAAAAACAAAAAAAGCCCCACAAAACTCACAGATACAGAGAACAGATTGGTGGTTGCCAGAGGCAGGGGGTAGGTGGAAGAAAACGGTTTAGGTAAATCTTAGTGGGATATTCAGATGCTGACT
The DNA here is from genome assembly GCF_001704415.2 of Capra hircus. Taxonomy (NCBI): domain Eukaryota; kingdom Metazoa; phylum Chordata; class Mammalia; order Artiodactyla; family Bovidae; genus Capra; species Capra hircus. The sequence goes on along the minus strand of NC_030808.1, from coordinate 117,984,212 downwards.
GGACACATAAAGTCATGTATTTGGTCACCAAAGGGACCAAAGGGAGAGAAGGACGTGGAGTCACAGATTTTGGCTATCCAATGGAACAACATTATTAGGGACCAAGCAACCCTAACATTGGCGCTGACTCTAAATAGGAAAAAAGGAAACTGCCAACAGCAGGCTTGCTTTGCTCCCTTACTGGATGACCAACATGAGGAGGGATAAACAGGTGGAGAAAAAGTAGAGGAAGCACAATTTTTTTGTTTCTCTTCCCTTCACTGCATTTGCCTCAGCCACTTTAATACTCTACTTTCCTTGCTCCTTTCTAGGTTCTGCACGCCACCCTTTTTGGGAGGGGATGTCACTGTCATTAGACTTGTTTCTGTTTGTAATAGCATAGGCTTGGGTTATCTTGTCCCTTTAGCAAGTATTTCCTGAGACCCTACTATGGGATAGGTCCCATGCTAGGAATAAAGAACTGAATAAATCAAATGGGCTCAATCCCAGTGAGGAGGGCTTATAGTCTTTGGGGCCAGGTGGGTTAGGTTTGTTGACCAATCACATCAGGTAGTCTGTCAGAAGATTCAACTCGACTAAATCGAAGAGCAAGAGGCTAGAGATCGATTGCGAGGAGGAGAGCAGCCAGGAAAGCTCTGAAGAGGGCCAGAAAAGATCACCTCGGGAAGCAAAGATGAGTTCCCATATCAACTAATGGAACACATTTATGTGACAGAGCATTTGCTGTGGAACATCTCTAAAGTGTAACATTTTAGAAAGTCTGACAAAAGGAATCTATCAAATATATTTTTATGCAGTTAACCACTCAAATAATCTAATTATTTCACCCTAATTATTAGGGTGAAACACCATAAATCAATAAGCCACACTCTGTCTTTCATCACTTCCAGCGTGAGGATTTGCTATCAAAATGTTAAGCCTTTAGGGTAGTTTCCCAAATTTACCTGATCTTAAGAATGATTTAAAGCACCTTGGAAAAATATTCTCAAGTCCCTCTTCTGGAAAACCTGATTCAACAGATTTGAGACAGGAACCAGAAATTTGGTTTAAAAGGGTCACACAATATTCTCACTAAAAGGTAAGTCTAAGAAACAGCAGAATGGACAATATATAAATTAAGCTGTGTGTCTGTGTGTGTATGTGTGTGTGTGTGTTTGTGTATGTGAGTGAAATCATTTCAATCCTGTTGGATTCTTTGCGACCCCATGGACTGTAGCCCACCAGGCTCCTCTGTCCATGGGATTCTCCAGGCAAGAAAACTGGAGTGGATTGCCATGTCCTCCTCCAGGGCATCTTCCTGACCCAGGGATTGAACCTGAGTTTCTTATGTCTCCTGCATTGGTAGGTGGGTTCTTTACCACTAGCACCATCTGGGAAATCCCATGTAGCCAGCTGTAATTTTTCAAATATTTTTTTCTATTAAGAGCATGGAGAAACAACAACTGGCACAAGATTCTCAGTCAGTATTAAAAAGGGAAAAATGTGGGGAAAAAGGAAAAAAATACTTTATTAAAATACAAAAAGAACTGCCAAAATGCCCAGTTTTCTCAATTCTCCAACAAGCTAGATACTGCTAATACACAAAAAGTTAAATCATTTCATTCTCTGTCTTCTTAGGATACACACAGTAACATGTGGAATTACAGGCAATTCTAATTTATACTAACAAGAGGCATTCTTGCCAGCAGGTCACCTTACAGTCAGATTATGTACGCATGGCTTCACTCAATCAATTATAAATCAGTAACAACATTACTGAAATGAGGAGATCCTACCAGGACTGATACACAGAGTATACTGAACCTCCTTAAGGTCCTGGTAATACAAAACTGCCCACAAAAGCCCTTACCATGAGCTTTGAACTTTCAGTGAGGAGGTATATTAAGCCTTCCACACCATGTTGGACAGTGTCACTACTCACGCTGAGTTTTCCTGAAAAAGAGTAAATATGATCCATTACTCCATGTTTTCGAACACTGCAATAAAAAATAATTTTGGTAATAACCTCCTGTTCATCAGCCATTCCCAGGCAAATGCCTTCAGTTATTTCCCACCATGTAACCTTCTTTACAAAATACAGATGCGTGGAGACAATACCAGGTGTACTATCCCTCTCCTGAGCGCGCAGCTACTTCAAGCCTAACAGAAGAGACAGTATCGGAAACCTCCCCTCGTCCATCGGGGGAAAAATAGTTCAGTAAAAGCAGATGTCTGAACAACGAACAACAGCCAAACACTTGCGTATTTATGGTTCACCGAACTATTCCACACACTTGGATGCATATAAGCATCAGAGTGTATCTGGCAGATGGTGTTATGTCCATTACACGCCAAAAAACACAAGCTTTAAAAAAAAAAAAAAACCTCAGTATTTAGAGCACGGGCAGGATCTGCGCCCTGACTTAAGAGCCCTCCTGCCACATTTATTCTGCCACAACGGCGGGGAGGAGGGGAGGGTACAACCCTTGTCCCCAGAACCCCGTCCTCTCCAGGGAGATAGAGAACGGCCCACACTTCCCAGAGCAGATTGCACAGCTGTGCCTCCCCGTTTCTTACTGGCAGCGCCTTCGTAGATCTTGGGGTTCGAGCCACGCCTCAGGAACTCCACCGCAATTCGCCCAAACTCTGCGACCACTGCAACGGAAGCCAGGAGACCCTGAGCGCCAGGCGCTCCCTCGATCCCCTCCCCAGACCGCAGGGATCCACCCCCCGCCGCCGCGCGCCCTAACCCGCGCCGTCCACTTTCGGCAGGAAGGCCAGGTGCTCCTTGTGCTCCTCCGACAGGTCCAGCAGCATCTTCCCTGGGTAGCCAATTTCACTGGGCAGCGCCGGCCCCACCCTCGCGACTTCCGGGCCCTGAGTCCAAGCGTAAAGAGGCTCCGGCGCTTCCGCGCCGGGAGGTTTGGGTTCCGGCTGAAGGCCGCGCTACACTCAAACGCTTTCCTAAGCGCAGACTGAGAGCAGGAGATCGTTCAGTTTGTGAATCAGATGTCCCCTGCGGGGCTCAGAATGCCTTGCTCTGAGGAAGATGAAAAGAAGTGTAAAATTCTACTCGCCCCCTTGAGGAGCTTACGTTAATGATGTTAGTGGCTAACAGTTATGAAGCACTGTGTCAAGGCTGTATGTTGTCACCCTGCTTATTTAACTCATATGCAGAGTACATAATGAGAAACGCTGGGCTGGAAGAAGCACAAGCTGGAATCAAGATTGCCAGGAGAAATATCAATAACCTCAGATATGCAGATGGCAGAAAGTGAAGGGCGCTAAAAAGCCTCTTGACGAAAGTAAAAGAGGAGAGTAAAAAAGTTGGCTTAAAGCTCAACATTCAGAAAATGAAGATCATGGTATCTGGTCCCATCACTTCATGGGAAATAGATGGGGAAACAGTGGAAACAGTGTCAGACTTTATTTTGGGGCTCCAAAATCACCACAGATGGTGACTGCAGCCATGAAATTAAAAGACGCTTACTCCTTGGAAGGAAAGTTATGACCAACTTAGATAGTATATTCAAAAGCAGACACATTACTTTGCCAACTAAGGTCCATCTAGTCAAGGCTATGGTTTTTCCAGTGGTCATGTATGGATGTGAGAGTTGGACTGTAAAGCCAAAGAACTGATGCTTTTGAACTGTGGTGTTGGAGAAGACTCTTGAGAGTCCCTTGGACTGCAAGGAGATCCAACCAGTCCGTTGTAAAGGAGATCAGTCCTGGGTGTTCATTGGAAGGACTGATGCTAAAGCTGAAACTCCAATACTTTGGCCACCTGATGCGAAGAGTTGACTCATTGGAAAAGACTCTGATGCTGGGAGGGATTGGGGGCAGGAGGAGAAGGGGACGACAGAGGATGAGATGGCTGGATGGCATCACTGACTCGATGAACGTGAATCTGAGTGAACTCCGGGAATTGGTGATGGACAGGGAGGCCTGGCGTGCTGCGATTCATGGGGTCGCAAAGAGTCGGACACAACTGAGCAACTGAACTGAACTGAACTGATGTCAGGAATTGTTCTTAGGTTTATTAGCTTGTTTAGAGTTCACAAGAACCTTATGAGGTAGGTATCCTTATTGTCCCCAGTAGAGATAAGTAAACTGAGACAGGTCAAGCAACTGAAACCAACGTTTTTTAGAGCTAAGTAGTTTGCACAGAGCTTCTGTATATATTATTTTACTTGAGTTATCTTAATAACCATGCCATCGTTTGTACAGACGGGCCGTTTGTACAGCACGGGTCATCATTTGTACATGAAGAATCCAAAGCTCCAGATACTGTGTTATCAGCCAGTGACAGAGATGGAAGAAGGTCAGAGCCCTTGACCACCTGCTCTGAAATCCATCATTCTGCACAGCATCCTGAAAGATGGAGGTTTGTAACAAGTTCCGTGAGTGATTATAAATTAGGATAAAGATGAGGAGGAAGACAATGACCCATTCTTGTCTTTATTTTTTATGTGTTAAGGGCAGTGGGAGAATTTGGTTCCTTTAGCAACTCATTCTTCTCACCTGCTGTGGTTCAAATATAAGAGACTATTGAACAGCTTATTAATAAGAATATGACTCCTCAATTCTCACTTCTTAGTGGAGGAAAGGGTGGGGGGAAAGAGAGAAATTTCGTGTCTATGTTTGTTATATCTAGGGTTATAGATAAAAAGCTAACTATATACTACAAGATATCTATATGAACATTGGAAATGTTTTTCAGCTCTACTCTCTGTGTCTCCCTCATCCCTTACATGTGACTGGAACTGAAATTGTTTCCTATTGTTGTTGTTCAGTCACTGAGTCATGTCCAACTTTTTGCTTCCCCATGGACTGCAGCATGCCAGCTTCTCTGTTTCCTATGTGGGGGCACAGAAAGGCAGATCCTTAAACTTGTTAGGTCTTGAAGCAGCATTCGCAGCTGCTGCTGCTGCTGCTAAGTCACTTTAGTCGTGTCCGACTCTGTACGACCCCACAGACGGCAGCCCACCAGGCTCCGCCGTCCCTGGGATTCTCCAGGCAAGAACACCGGAGTGGGTTGCCATTTCCTTCTCCAATGCATGAAAGTGAAAAGTGAAAGTGAAGTCGCTCACTCTTAGACTATGTTGCAGATCAGCAAAAATGGCATTTTCTGAAGATTTTATTCATACATTATGGAGAGAATGTCCATTATAGAGGGAATAAGGAATGCTGAAATGAATTTACAAATAGGTATACTATTATGCCAATATAATATAGCATTTCTTCTCTGTGATCTCAGGGACTTCAGCAGGAGAGATGATGGAGGTTGAGGGTGAAGATGGGAAATAAGGATGAACAGAATGGGGTGGTCAAGGAAGGTGGTCAAAAAGCCAAGTTATAGCTGGGGAAACCAACCTAGGAGTTAGAACTTGCTAGGACAATGTATACAGTGACTTTCTGGCACCAAATGTTTTATGGTTGTTTAGAAGTAATTACCTAACTGAAAAACCAAAACTCTAGATTCCAGATCTGAATCTGACACTTAACTACTTGTAGGACCTCCACCAAGTTGTTTTTCTATGTTATCAATTTAGCCTCTTCATTTGTGAAATGTGTGCTTTAATGATGACTGTCCTTAGTGTGCCATGCAGGGCTGCTATGATGCTCAGACGAATTAACAAATTCATATTAAGAAATTCATCTTGATGATCAAATTAAATAAACTAGCATTAAGCAACTGATTTGTAAGTGGAAATATTTATGTTTTATGAGCAGATGTTGTGTGCATGTGTCATTGAGAATGCCTTGTACATGATTATCATAAAATTCATTTATTTAATTTAACAAATATTTATAGAGCAGCTATTCAAAGCTCAAGCATATGCTATTCATTGGCAATTTAGAGATGAATAAAACACTGTCCTTGCCTAAGAGAAGATAGTAAAGGAGACAGTCAAGGAATTTCAATACAGTGTGAAAGTGGTAATACCTGAGGAAAGAACAGAATGACCCAGAGCAAAGAGAAGGTGACGCTTAACTTTGATTTCAGTAAGATTCAGGTTTAGAATAAATGTCCCATGGTATCCTGCCTATGCTCATATACTGCTTGACAACTGTTTAATATTGTAAGAAAGTAAGACCTTAATATCACTTCATACTATCTTACTTCTAGAGCTAAAGTGAATAAAGAATAAAGACTCAGTTTCTCAGTTGATTCTGTCAGGGAATCAATTGTGCTGTCACATTCTTTTCTTATCATCCTCCCCCTCATCTACCTTCCTTTCCCCTCATATTTTTTCATATTTCTTTCTTCTTCATAGACATTCCTGCCCCAGGAACTTTGTACCAGGCATCTCCTTGGTTACGTTTCAGTGATAGGTAAATAGTTTTCATTCCAGTCCCAAAGACAGGCAATGCCAAAGAATATTCAAACTACCCCACCATTGCTTTCATTTCACATGCTAGCAAACTAATGCTCAAAATTCTCCAAGCAAGGCTCCAACAGTATGTGAACTGAGAACTTCTAGGTGTTCAAGCTGGATTTAGAAAAGGCAGAGGAACCAGAGATCAAATTGCCAACATATGTTGGATCATAGGAAAAGCAAGAGAATTCCAAAAAAACATCTACTTTTGCTTTATTGCCTACGCTAAAGCCTTTGACTATGTGGATCACAATGAACTGTGCAACATTCTTAAAGAGATGAGAATACCAGACCACCTTACCTGCCTCCTGAGAAATCTGTATGCAGGTCAAGAAGCAACAGTTCAAACCGGACATGGAAAAATAGACCAGTTCCAAATTGGGAAAGGAGTACATCAAGGCTGTATATTGTCCCCCTACTTATTTAACTTATATGCAAAGTACATCATGTGAAATCCCAAGCTGGATGAAGACAAGCTGGCATCAAGATTGCCAGGAGAATTATCAGTAACCTCAGATATGCATATGACACCACCCTTATGGCAGAAAGCAAAGAGGAATTGAAGAGCCTCTTGATGAAAGTGAAAGAGGAGTGTGAAAAAGCTGGCTTAAAACTCAACATTCAAAAAATGAAGATCATGGCATCCGATCCCATCACTTCATGGCAAATAGATGGGGAAACAATGGAAACAGTGACAGACTTTATTTTGGGGGGGCTCCAAAATCACTGCAGATGGTGACTGCAGCCATGAAATTAAAAGATGGTTGCTCCTTGGAAAAAAAAAGCTATGACCAATCTAGACAGCATATAAAAAGCAGAGATGTTACTTTGCCAACAAAGGTCCATCTAGTCAATGCTACAGTTTTTCCTGTAGTCATGTATGAATGTGAGAGTTGGACCATAAAGAGGGCTGAGCATCAAAGAATTGATGCTTTTGAACTGTGGTTTTGGAGAAGACTCTTGAGAGTCCCTTGGACTGCAAAGAGGTCAAACCAGTCAATCCTAAAGGAAATCAGTCCTGAATATTCATTGGAAGGACTGATGCTGAAGCTGAAGCTCCAATACTTTGGCCATCTGATGGGAAAAACTCATTGGAAAAGACCCTGATGATGGGAAAGATTTAAGGCGGGAGGAGAAGGGAATGACAGAGGATGAGATAGTCAGATGGCATCACTGACTCTCTGGACATGAGTTTGAGCAAGTTCTGGGAAGTGGTAATGGACAAGAAAGCCTGGCATGCTGCAGTCCATGGGGTGACAAAGAGTCAGACGTGAATGATCAACTGAACTGAACTGAACTGAACTGATTATCTCTTGCAAGGAATTGCACTTCAGTTCAACACATGTTCAAGGGGAAGGTAACATGGTGGCATCCATCACATGAACTGCCCTCTTATGAGTCTGAGGCTGGCATCAAGTAGTTTATGAATTAGCTCCTAAAATTTTTCTCATTATTTTAGTTAACTTCTTAAACTGGATGATAAAATTCATTCAGGAAAGGGTACAGAGCTGGGGAAAAAAAAACACTTCTTGTCGAATTTTCTCAAATTGAACACATCTATTAATCCATATCAAGAAATAGAATGTTACCAGTACCCCAGAACTGTGCTGTGCTCTCTTTCAGTTACAATCCCCTCTTACTGTCTCTGCAATGACTAACACTTCTGTACATGCTGCCTACAACATCTCTTCAGCATTATCTTTCCTTTTTTTTTGTATCAACTTTCTATGTGCCCAACCCTATAATATCAAACTAGAAACCTACTTTTAGATGGCTTTAGATTTTAAGTGTCTCTGACTATTGTAAAAGGATCTATCTTATAAACCTTTCTAGCAAATAGAATCAAAAATTTTAAATATTTAAAAAAACATTTAATACCTGCTTTGAAAGACTTCTACACTAAAAAACTAAAAAACTTTGATGAGTGAAATCGAGAAAGACTTAAATAAATGGGGACGTATACCATGGATCGTGAGATAGATGGTAGGTTGTAAGATTCACTATTACTAAGAAGTTAGTCTCAAATAATCAATATAGGCAACAATCCCAATAGGCTTTTTTTTTTTTAATAGAGGATGGCAAGTTTATTTTATTTTTATTATTTTTTACACGTTTATTTAAAAATCTTTTTGGAAATGCAGGTGGCTAAGAATAGCCAAAACAAACTAGGAAAAAGAACAAATCAATTCTAAATTGATTTTTGACAAAGGTGCCAAGGTACTTGGGCTTCCCTGGTGCCTCAGTGGTAAAGAGTCACCTACCAATGCGGGAGACACAGTATCGATTCCCAGGTCAGGAAGATCTCCTGGAGAAGGAAATGGTGACCCACTCCAGTATCCTTGCCTAGGAAATCCTATCAACAGAGGAGCATGGAGATCTACAGTCTGTGGGGTCACAGAGAGATGGACACCACTTAGCAACTAAACACACGTAGACCTAAAGAACTCTGAAACTTCTAGAAGAAAGCATTTGAGAATATCTTTATGGCTTTGGGGTGGGCAAAGATTTCTTAGAGAGGAAGCAGAAAGCATGAACTATAAAAGAAAAAAATGATAAACTGTACTTCATTGGAGTTAAAAATTTTCATTCATCAAAAGACACCATTAATAAAGTGAAAGAGAGAGCCCACAGATTAGGAAAAAATGCTTACAGTACATACATCTGACAAGGAACTTATATCATGAGTATGTAAAAGTCTCCAATAAACCAATAATTAAAAGATAAACAACAGAATTTTTTAAATGGACAAAAACTTAATTGACACTTCATAAAATAAAAGGTACAAATAGCCAAGAGTCACATGGAAAAGCATTCAATATTATTAGTCATCAAGGAAATGCAAATTAAAACCACAATGAGAAGTCATTTCAAACCCACTAGAATAGCTAAAAATCAAAAGTACTAATGACACCAAATTTTGGTGAGTCTGTAAAGTGACCAGAACATTTATTACTAGAGATGTAAAACTATAATACTGCTTTGGAGAACTGTTAGGTAGGTTCTTATAATGTTACTATATATTTACCATATTATCACACAATTCCATAACTAGATGCTTGCCCCCAAAGAAATGAAAGGATGTATCCAGAAAAAGACCTTTACCATAATGTTTAAAGCAGCTTTATTCACAATATCGCAAAACTGGAGACAGTCCAAATGTCATACATCTGAATACATTGTGATGTGACCACACTGTGGAATACTACTTAATAGTAAAAAAAAAAGATCCAAGGAAGACTTGTATAGAGGAAGTGCAAATATTGGAGTTCTTAGACCTGGACTGGGAAATAACTGAATAACATGTCCAAAATATTAGAATACTAGTAAAGTATTTAATCAGAGCAGCAGAAACTGTAAAAAAAAAAAAAAAAAGTAACAAGTTAGAAAACAAATATACAATATAAAGAGTAAACAAAAGAAGTTCATTGTAGAAAACTAATAAAATTAGTAAAATTGACAGAACCATTACAAGACTGACTATTCATGGAAAAAATGAAAATAGGGCAAAAGATACCAGCAATGATATCAGCAATGAATAAAGGAATATTACTACATAGAGAAAAAGAAAAGAATGTAGTACTAATACATACAACAATGTTGCTGCTGCTGCTGCTAAGTCACTTCAGTCGTGTCCGACTCTGTACAAACCCATAGACGGCAGCCCACCAGGCTCCCCCGTCCCTGGGATTCTCCAGGCAAGAACACTGGAGTGGGTTGCCATTTCCTTCTCCAATGCATGAAAGTGAAAAGTAAAAGTAAAGTCGCTCAGTCGTGTCCGACTCTTTGTGACCCCATGGACTGCAGCCTACCAGGCTCCTCCATCCATGAGATTTTCCAGGCAGGAGTACTGGAGTGGGGTGTCATTGCCTTCTCCAGCAACAATGTTAATGAGCCTCAATTGATTAAGTTGAGAAAAATAACCCAGACACAAAGTGAACAGCGATATGATTCCTTTAATTGGAAAGTGTTATACGCAGAGGTATATCAGGAAATCAGAATAGCAGTTGTCTATAAATTTAAGAGCTTGAAGCAACTTTCTGGGGTAATGAAGTGTTTACGTCTTGACTGGGGTATTAGTTACACAGATGTATATAACTGTTCAAGCTGTTGAATCTTACATTTAAGATCTTTGTAATTCACTGTAGGCAAACTCTACATCAGTTTAAAAAAATTAATAAAGCAGTGTTTTAGCAGAAATTCAAAAGATATCTGAGACCAGTATTAGACGTAGATGGTGTTTATAGCTCTACCAGGGACTTTCCTTTATCAGTTTAGTTCAGTTTCTCAGTCGTGTCCAACTCTTTGCCACCCCATGGACCGCAGCATTCCAGACTTCCCTGTCCATCACCATCTCCAGGAACTTGCTCAAACTCATGTACATCAAGTTGGTGATGCCATCCAGCCATCTCATCCCTATATACAATATTTTCCCTATATAGGATTTTTGAATTAATATTTTCACTGTGTACTGCAATAATATGTTTGAAAACAAAAAACATTTTAAAAAGCCCCAGGAAAGCAAAAAATAAATAAATAAGAGAGACAGAGAGAGGGAGAAAATAAACATTCTTGCTCGTGTCCTTGTTTCTCATCTTCCCAGTTGCCCTACTACCCCCATAGGCAACTGCTCTTCTCAGTTTCTTATGAATTATACCTCAGACTCTTTGTGTAAAAACAAATGCCCTAAATTTTCTTTTCTTTTTTTTTAAATTTAAATTTATTTATTTTAATTGAAGGCTAATTACTTTACAATATTGTATTGGTTTTGCCATACATCAACATGAGTCTGCCACGGGTGTACACGTGTTCCCAATCTTGAACCCCCCTCCCACCTCCCTCCCCGTACCATCCCTCTGGCTCATGCCAGTGCACCAGCCCCAAGCATCCTGTATCCTGCATCGAACCTAGACTGGTGATTCGTTTCTTATATGATATTATACGTGTTTCAATGCCATTTTCCCAAATCATCCCACCCTCTCCCTCTCCTGCAGAGTCCAAAAGACTGTTCTATACATCTGTGTCTCTTTTGCTGTCTCTCATACAGGGTTATTGTTACTATGTTTCTAAATTCAATATATATGCGTTAGTATACTGTATTGGTGTTTTTCTTTCTGGCTTACTTCACTCTGTGTAATCGGCTCCAGTTTCATCTACCTCATTAGAACTGATTCAAATGTATTCTTTTTAATGGCTGAGTAATACTCCATTGTGTATATGTACCACAGCTTTCTTATCCATTCATCTGCTGATGGACATCTAGGTTGCTTCCATGTCCTGGCTATTATAAACAGTGCTGCGATGAACACTGGGGTACACGTGTCTCTTTCAATTCTGGTTTCCTTGGTGTGTATGCCCAGCTGTGGGATTGCTGGGTCATAAGGCAGTTCTGTCCCCAGTTTTTTAAGGAATCTCCACACTGTTCTCCATAGTGGCTGTACTAGTTTGCATTCCCACCAACAGTGTAAGAGGGTTCCCTTTTCTCCACACCCTCTCCAGCATTTATTGCTTGTAGACTTTTGGATCACAGCCATTCTGACTGGAGTGAAATGGTACCTCATTGTGGTTTTGATTTGCATTTCTCTAATAATGAGTGATGTTGAGCATCTTTTCATGTGTTTGTTAGCCATCTGTATGTCTTCTTTGGAGAAATGTCTATTTAGTTCTTTGGCCCACTTTTTGATTGGGTTGTTTATTTTTCTGGAATTGAGCTGCAGGAGTTGCTTGTATATGTTTGAGATTAGTTGTTTGTCGGTTGCTTCATTTGCTATTATTTTCTCCCATTCCGAAGACTGTCTTTTCACCTTGCTTATAGTTTCCTTTGTTGTGCAGAAGCTTTTAAGTTTAATTAGGTCCCATTTGTTTATTTTTGCTTTTATTTCCAGTATTCTGGGAGGTGGGTCATAGAGGATCCTGCTGTGATTTATGTCGGAGAGTGTTTTGCCTATGTTCTCCTCTAGGAGTTTTATAGTTTCTGGTCTTATGTTTAGATCTTTAACCCATTTTGAGTTTCTTTTTGTGTATGGTGTTGAAAGTGTTCTAGTTTCATTCTTTTACAAGTGGTTAACCAGTTTTCCCAGCACCACTTGTTAAAGAGATTGTCTTTAATCCATTGTATGTTCTTGCCTCCTTTGTCGAAGATAAGGTGTCCATAGGTGTGTGGATTTATCTCTGGGCTTTCTATTTTGTTCCATTGATTTATATTTCTGTCTTTGTGCCAGTATCATACTGTCTTGATGACTGTGGCTTTGTAGTAGAGCCTGAAGTCAGGCAAGTGGATTCCTCCAGTTCCATTCTTCTTTCTCAAGATTGCTTTGGCTATTCGATTTTTTATATTTTTTTTATATTTCCATACAAATTGTGAAATTATTTGTTCTAGCTCTGTGAAAAATACCACTGGTAGCTTGATAGGGATTGCATTGAATCTATAGATTGCTTTGAGTAGTATACTCATTTTCACTATATTGATTCTTCCAATCCATGAACATGGTATATTTCTCCATCTATTAGTGTACTCTTTGATTTCTTTCACCAGTGTTTTATAGTTTTCTATGTATAAGTCTTTAGTTTCTTTAAGGTAGATATATTCCTAAGTATATTATTCTTTTCGTTGCAATGGTGAATGGAATTGTTTCCTTAATTTCTTTTTCTATTTTCTCATTATTAGTGTATAGGAATGCAAGGGATTTTTGTGTGTTCATTTTATATCCTGCAACTTTACTATATTCATTGATGAGCTCTAGTAATTTTCTGGTGGAGTCTTAGGGTTTTCTATGTAGAGGATCATGTCATCTGCAAACAGTGAGAGTTTTACTTCTTCTTTTCCAATTTGGATTCCTTTTATTTCTTTTTCTGCTCTGATTGCTGTGGCCAAAACTTCCAGAACTATGTTGAATAGTAGTGGTGAAAGTGGGCACCCTTGTCTTGTTCCTGACTTTAGGGGAAATGCTTTCAATTTTTCACCATTGAGGATAATGTTTGCTGTGGGTTTGTCATATATAGCTTTTATTATGTTGAGGTATGTTCCTTCTATTCCTGCTTTCTGGAGAGTTTTCAATCATAAATGGATGTTGAATTTTGTCAAAGGCTTTCTCTGCATCTATTGAGTTAGGGTGATGGAGTTTGAGAAAACATGGTATTGAACTTTAAATATTCATGTACCATCAGAACTGTTATTAGAAACCCAAAAATTAAAACAGTTATCAGAAACTTTAGCATTAGAATTAGAAGTTCTGTCTGACCAGGTCTTTATGCAAACTGGGGTTGTTGTGACTTTTCAAAGCACAATTTCTGGAGGATTTTCACATGCTGTCAAGCCTCCTTGGATAGTCAGATTAGAAATGCTCTTTTTCGCTAGGACTCTTGCTATTCCTAACTGCTGAAGCCATCGTTTCTCTTTAAAGGCACTGCAAGAAAACATGGCATAATTTATAAGGAGGTCCATTCTTGTCCCCATTTATAGCTGCTGCTGCTGCTAAGTTGCTTCAGTCATGTCTGACTCTGTGCGACCCCATAGATGGCAGCCCACCATGCTCCCCCGTCCCTGAGATTCTCCAGGCAAGAACGCTAGAGTGGGTTGCCATTTCCTTCTCCAATGCACGAAAGTGAAAAGTGAAAGTGAAGTCGCTCAGTCATGTCCAACTCCTAGCGACCCCATGGACTGCAGCCTACCAGGCTCCTCTGTCCATGGGATTTTCCAGGCAAAGTACTGGAGTGTGGTGCCATTGCCTTCTCCCCGTTTATAGCTAAAGTGATGGAAATCTTGGGCTTATTTTGTGGTTCCTGTGGCTGGTTTGTCTTGTCCTATGGGGAGGTAAACAGGAAAAAGGAATCTTTCTAAAACCATTTCCTTGTGAAGCAGTGGGAATGAAATCATCCCAAGGCAATACCAAAAGGTGAGCACTCACAGCTAGAAACAGAAACCCACTCAATGTCATAGAATTTGCTGGGTTGAAGCTTTTTTTTTGGCCGTGCTATACAACTTGCAGGAACCTTAGTTTCTGAACTAGGGATTGAACCCACTTCCTTGGCAGCAAAAACCTGGGGTGCTAACCACTGGACCAATAGGGAATTCCCTCCTTGGTACTTTTTATCAAAATGAAACAAAACAAAACAATAGAGAGTTCTGCTTTTATCAGGAGCATAAGAGCCCATCAGAAACATCTTTGGGGATTACCATCTTTTCTCGGTACACTCTGAACCTTCTGGACCAATCCTCCACATTTGGATCTTCACTAACCTGGATTCCCAGGTTACATCAAGTTCACTGGAATTAGACAATAAGCTGTAAGGAAGACAGTTTTCTAGGCACACCTTGGCAATATTCTTTGATGTGTATAAAGCTGACACTGTCTTCTGAGGAATGAGACGGTCACTGTCAGCTCCATACCAGCCACCTGCACTCACCACCTGAGACCCACATTAGCACTGGATCTGAGTTAACTCAATACTCTGAGTCAGCCCTCACAAGTATATTTTTGTGAAGCTAAAGATGGCATTCCTAGAGACTTCCCTGGTGGTCTCATGGCTAACTCTCTGTGCTCCGAATGCAGGGGGCCCAGGTTCAATCCCTGGTCAGGGACCTAGATCCCACAGGCCACAACTAAAAGACTGAAGATTCTGCATACTGCAACTAAGACTGAGCACAGCCAAATAAATAAATAAAAATAAATATTAAAATAAATAAATGAATGAATAATGTTAAAAATAATGTGGAGTTCCTGAATGACACATAGTCCAGCAAATGCTCTCATATGATGCCAGATGAAATGTCTGGGGTCCTGGTTGGGAGATCACATTTCTCACAAAAGTGGGAACATCTAATGGACCCTCCCTGACCCAGTTCTCCTGGGTCACCACCACGAAGGATTAGTTAGGCTCTTTCCCATCTCCTGGCTATGATACTAGCTTGATGATGGTGGACCCCACCATCAAGATGGCACGTGTCCATTTATCACATTTCAGCCCAAGAGCTGTAACTGGTCCTTCAGCACTAAGTGCTCAGACCACCTGGCTGCCTGGCTTGACTGCCAGCTTCAGATGGACATGGGTGCTTTCATGACTCCTGTGAGGGGCAACATGAGTCAAACCAGAGAGAGCTTTTCAGGGGCATAAGGTGTGCAGGTTCCCCCGTGCCCTCCACAACACACCAACAGGGGAATGTGGGCTACATCTTGGGAAAGATGCTGTGGGAAACGGAGAAGACAGATGGGAAGGCAGTCAAGAGTACAAATGCAAGGAAGAGAAAAATATTGAGAAATGAGAAACAATAAGATTGGAAATAAGATTTCTATTCACAGCCTCATTGTGCTCAGTTTAGTTCAGTCATTCAGTCGAGTCTAACTCTTTGTGACCCCTGCAGCACGCCAGGCTTCCTGTCCATCACCAACTCCCAGAGCTTGCTCAAACTCATATCCATCAAGTCGGTGATGCCATCAACCATCTCATCCTCTGTTGTCCTCTTATCCTCCTGCCTTCAATCTTTCCCAGCCTTAGGGTCTTTTCCACTGAGTCAGCTCTTCACATCAGGTGGCCAAAGTATTGGAGCTTCAGTATCCGTTCTTCCAATGAATATTCAGAACTGATTTTCTTAGGATTGACTGGTTTGATCTTGCAGTCCAAGGGACTCTCAAGAATCTTCTCCAAAACCACAATTCAAAAACATCAATTCTTCGATGCTCAGCCTTCTTTATGGTCCAACTCTCAAATCCATACATGACTACTGGAAAAACCATATCTTTGACTAGACGGACCTTTGTCAGCAAAGTAATGTCTCTGCTTTTTAATATGCTGTCTAGATTGGTCATAGCTTTTCTTCCAAGGAACAAGCATCTTTTTATTTCAGGGTTGCAGTCACCATCTGCAGTGATTTTGAAAGTGAAAGTGAAGTTGCTCTGTTGTGTCCGACTCTTTGCGACCCCGTGGACTGTAGCCCACCAGGATCCTCCATCCATGGGATTCTCCAGGCAAGAATACTGGAGTGGGTTGCCATTTCCTTCTCCAGGGGGTCTTCCCTACCCAGGGATCAAACCCAGGTCTCCTGCATTGCAGGCAGACGGTTTAACCTCTGAGCCACCAGGGACCCCACCCCCCCTCCAAAATAAAGTCTGTCACTGTTTCCATTCTTTCCCCATCTATCTGCCATGAAGTGATGGGATCGGATGCCGTGATCTTCATTTTTTGAATGTTGAGTTTTAAGCCAGCTTTTTCACACTCCTCTTTCACTTTCATCAAGAGGCTCTTCAATACCTCTTTGTTTTCTGCCATAAGGGTGGTGTCATATGCATATCTGAGGTTACTGATAATTCTCCTGGCAATCTTGATGCCAGCTTGTCTTCATCCAGCTTGGGATTTCACATGATGTACTCTGCATATAAGTTAAATAAGCAGGGGGACAATATACAGCCTTGATGTACTCCTTTCCCAATTTGGAACTGGTCTGTTTTTCCATGTCCGGTTTTAACTGTTGCTTCTTGACCTGCATACAGATTTCTCAGGAGGCAGGTAAGGTGGTCTGGTATTCCTGTCTCTTTAAGAATTTTCCATTTTTTGTTGTGATCCACGTAGTCAAAGGCTTTGATGTAGTCAATGAAGCAGAAGTAGATGTTTTTCTGGAATTCTCTTGCTTTTTCTATGATCCAGTGGTTGTTGACAATTTGATCTCTGGTTCCTCTGCCTTTTCTAAATCCAGCTTGAATATCTGGAAATTCTTGGTTCACGTACTGTTGGAGCTCTGCTTGGAGAATTTTGAACATTACTTTGCAAGCGTGTGAGATGAGTGCAATTGTGTGGTAATTTGAGCATTCTTTGGCATTGTTTTCCTTTGGGATTGGAACGAAAACTGACCTTTTCCAGTCCTGTGGCCACTGCTGAGTTTTCCAAATTTGCTGGCATATTGAGTGTAGCACTTTCACAGCGTCATCTTTTAGGATTTGAAATAGCTCAACTGGAATTCCATCACCTCCACTAGTTTTGTTTGAAGTGATGCTTCCGAAGGCCCACTTGATTTCCCATTCCAGGATGTCTGGCTTTGGGCGAATGGTCACACCATCGTGGTTATCTGGGTCATTAAGATCTTTTTTTGTGTGTATTCTTGCCACCTCTTCTTAATATCTTCTGTTTCTGTTAGGTCCGTACGGTTTCTGTCCTTTACTGTGTCCATCTTTGCATGAAGTATTCCCTTGGTATCTCTAATTTTTTTGAAGAGATCTCTAGTCTTTCCCATTCTATTGTTTTCCTCTCTTTCTTTGCATTGATCACTGAGGAAGGCTTTCTTATCTCTCCTTGATATTATTTGGAACTCTGCATTCAAATGGGTAGATCTTTCCCTTTCTCCTTTGCCTTTGGCTTCTCTTCTTTTCTCGGCTATTTGTAAGGCCTTCTCAGACAACAATTTTGCCTTTTTGCATTTCTTTTTCTTGGGGATGGTCTTGATCACCAGCTCCTGTACTGTGTGCCGAACCTCCGTCCATAGTTCTTCAGGCACTCTGTCTATAAAATCTAATCTCTTGAATCTATTTGTCACTTCCACTGTATAATCATAAGGGATTTGATTTAGGTCATACTTGAGTGGTCTAGTGGTTTTCTCTACTTTCTTCAATTTAAGTCTGAATTTTGCAATTAGGAGTTCGTGATCTGAGCCACAGTCAGCTCCCAGTCTTCTTTTGCTGACTGTATAGAGCTTCTCCATCTTCAGCTGCAAAAAATATAATCAATCTGGTTTTGGTATTGACCATCTGGTGATATCCATGTGCGGTATCTTCTTTTGTGTTGTTGGAAGATGGTGTTTGCTATGACCAGTGTGTTCTCTTGGCAAAACTCTGTTAGCCTTTGCCCTGCTTCATTTTGTACTCCAAGGTCAAACGTGCCTGTTACTCCAAGTATCTCTTGACTTCCTACTTTTGGATTCTAGTCCCCTGTGATGAAAAGGACATCTTTTGGGGGTGTTAGTTCTAGAAGGTCTTGTAGATCATCATCAGTTCAGTTCAGTCCAGTTCAGTTGCTAGGTCGTGTCGGACTCTTTGTGACCCCATGAATCGCAGCACGCCAGGCCTCCCTGCCCATCATCAACTCCCAGAGTTCACTCAGACTCACATCCATCGAGTCAGTGATGTCATCCAGCCATCTCATCCTCTGTCGTCCCCTTCTCCTCCTGCCCCCAATCCCTCCCACCATCAGAGTCTTTTCCAATGAGTCAACTCTTCACATGAGGTGGCCAAAGTACTGGAGTTTCAACTTTAGCATCATTCCTTCCAAAGAAATCCCAGGGCTTATCTCCTTCAGAATGGACTGGTGATCTCCTTGCAGTTCAAGGGACTCTCAAGAGTCTTCTCCAACACCACAGTTCAAAAGCATCAATTCTTTGGCGCTCAGCCTTCTTCACAGTCCAACTCTCACATCCATACATGACCACAGGAAAAACCATAGCCTTGACTAGACGGACCTTAGTCAGCAAAGTAATGTCTCTGCTTTTTAATATGCTATCTAGGTTGGTCATAACTTTCTTTCCAAGGAGTAAGCGTCTTTTAATTTCATGGCTTCAATCACCATCTGTAGTGATTTTGGAGCCCAAAAAAATAAAGTCTGACACTGTTTCCACTGTTTCCCCATCTATTTCCCATGAAGTGATGGGACCAGATGCCATGATCTTCATTTTCTGAATGTTGAGCTTTAAGCCAACTTTTTCACTCTCCTCTTTCACTTTCATCAAGAGGCTTTTTAGCTCCTCTTCACTTTCTGCCATAAGTGTGGTGTCATCTGCATATCTGAGGTGATTGATATTTCTCCCGGCAATCTTGATTCCAGCTTGTGTTTCTTCCAGTCCAGCGTTTCTCATGGTGTACTCTGCATATAAGTTAAATAAGCAGGGGGACAATATACAGCCTTGACGTACTCCTTTTCCTATTTGGAACCAGTCTGTTGTTCCATGTCCAGTTCTAACTGTTGCTTCCTTGGCCTGCATACAGATTTCTCAAGAGGCAGGTCAGGTGGTCTGGTATTCTGATCTCTTTCAGAATTTTCCACAGTTTATTTTGATCCACACAGTTAAAGGCTTTGGCATAGTCAATAAAGCAGAAATAGATGTTTTTCTGGAACTCTCTTGCTTTTTCCAGGATCCAGCAGATGTTGGCAATTTGATCTCTGGTTCCTCTGCCTTTTCTAAAACCAGCTTGAACATCAGGAAGTTCACGGTTCATGTATTGCTGAAGCCTGGCTTGGAGAATTTTGAGCATTACTTTACTAGCGTGTGAGATGAGTGCAGTTGTGTAGTAGTTTGAGCATTCTTTGGCATTGCCTTTCTTTGGGATTGGGATGAAAACTGACCTTTTCCAGGCCTGTGGCCACTGCTGAGTTTTCCAAATTTGCTGGCATATTGAGTGTAGCACTTTCACAGCATCATCTTTCAGGATTTGAAACAGCTCAACTGGAATCCCATCACCTCCACTAGCTTTGTTCATACTGATGCTTTCTAAGGCCCACTTGACTTCACATTCCAGGATGTCTGGCTCTAGGTAAGCGATCACACCATCGTGATTATCTTGGCCATGAAGATCATTTTTGTACAGTTCTTCTGTGTATTCTTGCCACCTCTTCTTAATATCTTCTGCTTCTGTTAGGTCCATACCATTTCTGTCCTGTATCGAGCCCATCTTTGCATGAAATGTTCCCTTGGTATCTCTAATTTTCTTGAAGAGATCTCTAGTCATTCCCATTCTGTTCTTTTCCTCTACATAGAACTGTTTAATTTTAGCTTCTTTGGCATTAGTGGTTGAAGCATAGGCTTGGATTACTGTGATATTGAATGATTTGCCTTGGAAACGAAGAGAGATCATTCTGTCATTTTTGAGATTGCACCCAAGTACTCCATTTTGGAGTAGACTACTGCATTTTTTCTATGGGATTCTTGCCCATAGTAGTAGATATAATGGTCATCTGTAGTAAATTCTCTCATTCCAGTCCATTTTAGTTCCTGATTCCTAAAATGTCAACGTTCACTGTTGCCATCTCCTGTTTGACCACTTCCAATTTACCCTGATTCATGGACCTAACATTCCAGATTGCTATACAATATTCCTCTTTACAGCATCAGATCTTGCTTCCATCACTAGTCACATCCAGTTTTAAGGCTAAAATTATTCTCACCAGTAGGTGGCAACAATCTAGATGATATAAAGACAAATACAGAAAGGCCACTGAAACTGTCTAGCTTTAGTTTTTTCTTTCCTTCTCATGATATTGAGTAAGAGGGAAAGCGATTCATAAATCTATATTTCCACTGTAATCATGGCACCCAAGAATGCCTCATAAGTCGTCGATGGGTCCTGAGATCTAATTAGAGTTCTGTTTTCAGTGAAAACTGATGACCCACATATAAAATTTTACCTTATGAAATGAATGTGCCTGAAAAATTTGCTTCTGACACACTTGTTTATGTCTTTAAATGTGATAGGATTACTTTTTAAACTTACCCTAATGTTAATATCAATTCCATTCTCTTATCCAACGTAGTTCTCCCCCAGCCTGTATATCTTATCTATAAGTCAACTGAAGTCTTATGATTCAGTTTGTCATTAAATTGTTCTTTTCTTCCCTTCCACTTTCACTACTGTCCAGGCTTCCATTGACACTTTTGATATCTCTCAGATTGCAAGTTTCCCCCTTCTCCCTTTAATTATAATTAGCAATTTCTTTTAGTTTAAAGAAAAAGCAGCAGCAGCAGCAAAGGAACTTATTCACTGATACAACTCTTCTCTTCCTGAAAATTTGGTGAGTAGAATACTACATGGATGAGCCAATAAAATCAGTTCATTTTGTCCTGAGCTTCAAGGTCCTCAGCTGGGGACTGATGCCATTGGAACAACCTGTATTACACCATATGGCATGTTAGGGCTTTGTGGACCATTTGTTCCCTGTGTGTGTGTGTGTTTTAGCCACTCAGTCCTGTCCGACTCTGTGGGACCCCATGGACTGTAACCCACCAGGCTTCTCTGTCCATGGGATTCTCCAGGCATGCATACTGGAGTGGATTGCCATGCCCCCCTCCAGAGGAGCTTCCCGGCCCAGGGATCAAACTCAGATCTCCTGCATTGCAGGCCAACTCTTTACCATCTGAGCCACAAGATTGTTCCCTAGAAACTGCCCTATTAAAGTTCACCTTTGTTTGAAGAGAAAAGCTTACCTGGCCACAGCTAAGCAGTAGATGGCGTTCTCCCTTGGAGTCCTCCCACTATGCTCTGAGAAAGACGCGAAGGAAGATCTGAGTAAAACGTCAGCACTGGGAGTTGCATAGTAAAAAGATGGGTGTGAATAGCCCACTCTTGAAATTGGAGGGAGAGGGACTTGGGGCATATATGTATTTTTTATGAGCTTTTCTTTTTTCCTAGTTGCGGCAGTAATTTTTTTCCGGCTTTGTTGTCTTTTTTGTAATTCAGAGAATGCGTTTGCATCTACCAGTGGAGGAAATTTGACTGTCTCTTCTCTTGTGTCCTGCTGTGCAATTGCCAAAGGATGGGCAAGTTTCCTGCTCACAGTTTGCTCCTCAAGGGGCGGCAGTTTGCTCTCAGTGCCTCCTTGTGAGTTCTTGTCCATAGCTTTCTGCCAGCTCTTGGAGGTCATTTTGGGTTTGGTGAAACCATCCACCATCACAACATCTCCAACTTTTGCCCCCAAGACCCTTGCCCCACAAAGCTGGCCTTTATTCAGGTTGTGACTCTGAGCTCTGAGTACCCATTGTTTTATCTTAATATAAATCCTCATGGAGACTGAGATTTTCAGAAAAGAAACCGTGGACCACATTTTACTCAGTAAATACAACACGCAGTCTTTATGCTTGTGTTTGCACGCAATGGTCAGAGGAGTTTGTCCTGCTGCGTTTTTTGCAATCCAGGCACAGCACGCTGCAATTGACAAAGGCCTTCAGAATCAACAGTTGGCCAGCTTCCGCGGCTGCATGAATGGGGCATTTAGAGACGTCTGTGTGCAGGGCTTCCTGGCACCATGCTCGGTAGGGGTGCACGCCGACTGTCTCATGGGGCCGCACACCCTGTTTCAGGGCCCATTCAGTGAGCTCAATGTACCCATAAAAGGCGGCGATGTACAGGGCGACCCTTTTCTGATACCTGAATGAATGAAACAAGCCAGAGCAAACAGACAAATGTAGTCTCACTAAATACCCCTGAAGCATTCTGGTTAAAATATTTATTTCTTCCTAACTTTTATCTAAAATCAGAAAAGGCCTATAGTAATATATGGGCTTCCCAGATGGGTCTAATGGTAAAGAACCCACCTGTCAATGCAGAAGACACAAGAGATACGAGTTCGGTCCCTGGGTGGGGAAGATCCCCTGGAGGATGAAATGGCAACCCACTCCGGTATTCTTGCTTGGAGAATCCCATGGGCAGAGGAGCCTGGAGGGCTACAATCCATGGGGTCACAAAGAATTGGGACACAACTGAGTGACTTAGCATGCAATATGCAGGTTAAAGCACACAGGCCCTGCTTGTACACATTGTCCTACTGTGCATATGTAAATAATTCAAACTGGATTCTTTGGAGCAATTTTCTTTTTCATGAAAATCAAATGTTCAAGAAAAATATTAAGCTTTGTATTAACTGGGAAAGTACGGGAAGAGATTCAGTACATTTTTAGAAATTTGAACGTTTTGTGTGTTTGTCTGCTTTGTCCTTATTTTCTGGCTTCTCAGAGTCTCCACTGCTCTTCGGATCTAAACCACTAGATTGCCTGCCACCAGCATGACCACCAGTGCCACAGTCTCCTAACTGGTCTCCCACTTCCTTCTTATCCCGCTATGGGCTTTTCCTCACATAGTGCTTAGCAATCTTTTTTTTCCTTTAAGTTGGTGGTGGGCTATGCCCTGTTCTAAACACTCTAATAGCTTCCTGCTGCAACCGAAATTCTAACGCTTCACTTTGGCCTACAAGGCCCCTGTCACCAGGACCCTGCCCATCTCTAACATCACTTCCTACCAACTTCCCTTCTCTTCCCTTACTGGCCTTCCTGACATCTCTATCCTTCCAATACCCCATCAGGCACAAATCAAATGATTGGTGAAGAGTGTTCAGAGAAATAAGAATTAGGGAGGCAAAGCTAGACAGGGCCCTGGAAGGTATTGTCCAGATCCACTTGGACAAGGCTTATCAGACCTCATTGTAGAGATGGAGGCAAGCTAGACTGGTATCATCCAAAATCTACTGCATAGAACTAACTCTTGTTTCTGATTACATGCTCACCATAGCATCTGTTCCTGTCTGTTGGCTTCCCATGGAATTCTCCTGAATGAGAAAGATGGTCTTCCCAGAACATGGGAGTTTCTAGGGCCCTATGACAGTTAGAGTCTAACTAGCTAGAGTTATACATGAATGCATTGGTGTTTTGGTTCATATATCAATTTATTTTGAAATTCATTCGTGTAAGCCAGCAACTCTGAATTTGATCAGTTTTCCTGATTTGGGGAGAAAAGCCTCTCCTGTGTCGCTTAACTGGCCTTTGCTTTCATCCTTAATACCCATGTTGTTGGAACTAGAGCACTCCTGTTGCTGAGACTAGTTGATTCTGCCTCCTAAATGATCTTTTCACTATCTATCTGTTCTCCTAGACCCACCTCTGCTACATAAGCCTAGCTCAGGCTGCCAGTGTCGTTTGCCTGTCTGCCTCTATTCCTCATACTGGAGCCAGAGCCAACATTCTAAAATGCAGATTGCATCATGGTCTTTCTCCACCTTCCATGTCTTCCCACCATTCAAAAGGTAAAGTCCAAATTCCTTCACATTCCTACAGGAGCCTTCATGAGCTGGCCTCTTCTAACCTTTCCAGCCTCTGGCCACTAGCTTCCTCTTATTCTATAATCTACTATGTGAACTTCTTTCAGTTTTTTAAATCTATTCTCGCCCCTGGGTCTTTGTACATGTGGTTCCATCTGTTTTGAAAGTGTTAGTTAATCGATCGTGTCTGATTCTTTGCTACCCTGTGGACTGTAGCCCTCAAGGCTCCTCTGTCCATGGGATTTCCCAGGCATGAATACTGGAGTGGGTAGCCATTCCCTTCTCCAGGAGATCTTCCCAACCAAGGGATCGAACCCAGGTCTCCTGTATTGCAGGCAGATTCTTTACTGTCTGAGCCACCAGGAAAGCCCTCATTGGAACATTTTAATTCTTCTCCCAATCATTTACCTGAGTATCAGCCCTTCAAGTTCCTTTGTAAGGATGCTTTATCTGCTCCTGTAACTCTAGTTGTCCCTACCATACGTTCCTATACCTTCTTGCACAATGCCCATGTCATCATACTTTTCAGGCTGAATGGTAACAGCAGTGACACTTAACATTTATATCCTTCTTACCGTGTGCCAGGCTGACCTCTAAGTTCCTTATGATATTAGCTCAGTTAATCTCTAAAGTAGTTCTATAAGATAGGTGCTATTATTATTCGCATTTTACAGAAGAAGAAACTGAGGATGACTACTTGCTCAAGTGTACACAATTAAACACTGAGGGAGTAGTACCCTAAGTAAATGGGTACTGAAGTTTGTACCCTTGAACATTTTGCAATTCTGTTCTTCCAAGAATTGGTTACTTGTTTTGTGTTTCTTCTACTGGACTGTAAGCTTGCTAAAGGCAGGAACCATATCTTGTTTATTGCTCATAGTACATAGTAAATGCTCAATAGGTGTTTGTTGATTGGGTGGATGAATTGAAAAAAGGAGTTTTTCAGTCTTATTATTTATATTCTCTGAGCTCTTAGATTTTATTTAAAGAGTAAGTGGAAATGGTTAAGTACATGAGCACTGGAGTAAGTTGCTGGGATCCAAAACTTAGTTGGGCCCTTTGCTAGCTGTGTGATGTTGGGGAGATTTCCTAAATCAGTTTCCTTACCTGTAAAATAAGATAAAGAATAAGATTTTTATGGGTAATCTCATAGAAATGTTCTAAGTATAAAATAAGGTAATAAGTAAAACACAATGTCTGCTACAAAGTATTCAACAAATACGCACTGTTGAAAGCAATGAAATGGTTCTTTGCATTCAGAACATGAAAAGAGAGTGTTATAATTATCCCCAAATAGAAATTAATTTAAACTATTTGAATATCTTAGAAAATTTCAAAAGCTGACTTTCCAGTCTGTCACCTCACAGCCCTCTGTGTGTGTGAGGGCATCTGTAAATTATGATTAAATCACCACAAGGGGGCACTGTTCAAAAATACCACTGCATTAAAACCTAAAAGGTAGTTCATGCACCTAGGAAGCTACTGGCTGCAGAGATAGGTTAAAATGTCCACCTGCTTCTCTGAGCCTAGCCTCCTCCACTGCCCCAGCAGCACAGGCAACACTTCATGTGTGGCAAAAGTTTGAAGGTGAAGGTGAAGTCTCTCAGTCGTGTCCGACTCTTTGCCACCCCGTGGACTGTAACCTACTAGGCTTCTCCGTCCATGGGATTCTCCAGGCAAGAATACTGGAGTGGATTGCCATCTCCTTCTCCAGGGGATCTTCCCAACCCAGGGATCGAACCCGGGTCTCCCGCATTGGAGGCAGATGCTTTAACCTCTTAAGTGTGCATTAAATGTAATTTGATAAGTTATATGATAGCTTAGGAAGAGACCATGGATATTTTCAGCCAGTCAATTAGCAATCAGTGGTTTTTAGAACAATTGAATATAAGAGTGGCAAGGCACTTATTATTGTGGTAGCCTTTAAAAAGTGCTGTTAAAAGTCTAATATCCAAACCAAACTGAAGTCTCCCATTTAGATTGTTAGTATAAGGAAAGCCTTCCTGAATTGCAATTCATCACCAAAGGCTCTCAGCCCTGGTGACATCCTTGCTGTCTTATTCCAGAATATATTGCAATAAAAATGTCTAACGGGAACTTTCATGGAGCAACACCCCAGCTAAAGAGGTCCTATGAGAGTTTAGGAAAAATTGATTAGTTTAGCATTTGCTTTAACTCGTACTTGAGGACTGGTCCTTCATTTGATAAATAGCGTTGGACTTGAAGTTTTTGTCCAAGGAGACAACCCATCAGAAACTCCTTCCATCCGTCCCAGACATCCAAGCGAAGTGTTGTGCCTGTGGATAAAGAGAGGTGGAGATGGTTAGGGTCACCAGATTTTGGTGATCAAAAAACATCTAATGATAGCTTTCTCCAAACTGGCCTGAACTAGGTGCCAAACGAAAAGTAGCCTTTGAATAAGGAGACAGGGATGCCTAAAAGTGCGAGAGAAAGAGAGATGCTGTCTTTAGCTTAGGCCTATATTAATTTGGAAAAACTTTTAAACTTCTGTATACTTGCATTTTCTTATCTGCACAGTGAAAGCATACAATGCTGGACTTCTTTCTGCAGCTATCTTAAAGTAGTCCTGTGGACGCTGATTGCTTGCTGATCTATACATCACCATGTAAATGTAAGCTGTTATGTTGAAAGAGAAACTCAACGGTGGCAGGACACATGGACTTCTTGGGCCTTTAGCTTATGTTGTGGGCTATGGGTGAAGACGAACAATCCTTGCATTGTCGCCTTCACAAAACAGGAGCCATTCTGCATTATGAACATAATTGCATTGCAGCTGGAGGACTTATCACTTGTTCCACAAAAGCCTGCCTGCTCCTGGCTTCTGACTACATTCCCTTTGTCCTTCAGGCTGGTGTTTCCCAGGAATCTTTCCTCAGGCTTCTGCTCTTACTGCGTTCCCTCAGGATAAAACCCAGTCTTGGGAACTTTCTTGAAAGTCCAGAGGTTTAAACTCCACGCTTCCACTGCAGGGGGCATGGGTTTGATCCCTAGTTGGGAAACTAAGATCCCCTGGCTGGAGTCCAAACTCCAGCCAGGCCCCTGCTCCAGCTGCAGATTCCTCCTTCCGGGGACATCACCAGCCGAAGGATCATGCTAGAACCCTACTGTTGTGAAAGACAACCTTTGCAGTGCTACCAGAAAGAGAAAAAAACAAAAACGGGCTCCTCCCCATCTGACCCACTCAGACCTTGCTCCCTCAGCCTGCCTCCCTCACTCTGTTCTGGCCATTCTGACCATTCACCTGTTCTTCAGATACATGAAGTCCACTCCCATCTGAGGATCGAAAGACCTACAATTTCTTTTGCTTCAAAGGGTCTTTATCCAGGTCCACAGGGCAGTGTCCTTGTTACTCAGCTTTGCCTTCAACATTGTATCCTCACAGAGGACCATCTCAGTCACCGTGGCTAAAGCAATTTCTGCCACAACCCACCCTCCCCGAAACCCCTTATGCTGTGACCTTACTTTTACTTCTTCATAGTCCCTATCATCATTACTTGAAATCATTTTACTAGTTTGGACATTTTTTTTCATGGCCTACCAAAGAGGAAGATCCTTTAGGACTCACCACACCACCTGCCACTTGCTGAGTATTCACAGATGGTCCTCTGTGAGGATACAAGTGCCCACTCCAAGTTTGTTGGCTGACTGACAGGCCACCTCAGTGCCACTGATGGCATCGTTGATCACCCCTGTGCCCTCACCCCTGAGTCTGCAAACTCCAGCCAGGCCCCCAGCTGCAGATTGCTCCTGCCAGGGACATCACCAGCCAAAGGATCATGCTGGAACCTACTATTGTGAAAGACACCCTTTCCCCCCCAACCTGCTTTTCCTCCTGTCCCGTGTCTCAGTTTGTGTTACCACCATCTTCCTTCCTTGCTGCCTGAACTGGAAACCTGGGAGTTGTTCTCCATCCCTTCCTTTCTCTCACGCCCCCAACATCTATACAATCACTTGTTTTTCTTTAGTCACTCAGTCGTGTCCAGCCGTTTGCGACCCCATAGACTGTAGCCCACCATGCTCCTCTGTCCATGGGATTCTGCAGGCAAGAATACTGTAATGGGCTGCCATTTCCTTTTCCAGGGGATCTCCCTGACCCAGGGATTGAAGCTGTGTGTCCTGCCTGGCAGGCAGATTCTTTACCGCTGAGCCACCTGGGAAGCTCATACAATCACTAAGACCTGACAGTTTTACTCTTGTTTTCTCACCTCCATCTCAACCAGCTCTGTCCTATTTCAGGCCTAGATAATCTCTCACCTAAATCTACCTTGAAAGCTCCCCACAACCTCCCCGTCTTTATTCAATTCTCTGCTCGGATGTCATCTCCTGCTCTAGCCAACCATCTACAATAACCTCTCCCCACCTTACCATACCACTCTCTATTCCCTTCTGCTTTATTTTATAGTTCTTCATTCTATTTAAAATTGGATATTTTTCTGCTGGATGATGCATGCCTTCCCCACTGAAAAGCAAGCTTCAAAACAGTAGGAACCTTGTTACTTAAAAAAAAAAAAAAAAAAGACTTTTATTTATTTGGCTTTGGTCTTAGCTGTAGCATGCAAGATCTTTAGATGTGGCGTGTAGAATCTAGTCCCATGGCCAGGGATCGAACCTGTGGCCCCTGCATTGGGTCTTAGCCACCGGACCACCGGGGAAGTCCTTGGAAACTTGCCACTCTAGCTTACAAGTCTGTGCTTGTTTTCCCTAAAGGTGCCTGGCTCATGGTGGATGATCAGTAAATACTTGTTGAATGACGTTCTGACCCACAGCTCAAACATGTTCTGGCCATGTACTGCCCTCCTAACCCTTAGTAGCTCAGTAGACTGGCCTGTGTTTCTCTCTGTACCCCAGGCTGTTTCTGGATTTGTGGCTTCTTTTGATATCCCTTCTTTTAAGTTCTTCTGATTCTCCCACTTTTCTCTCAATAGTTTACGATGCAATCCTGGCATCACCTCCTCCAAGAAGCCCTCTTTGACTGCACCATCCTCTTACTTCTCCAAATAGGATGAATGACTGTTCAGCTGGTTACCACAGAATACTTGGAAACTCTTTTGTCATTGAACATATATTTTTGCTTTGGAATTGCCAGTTGACAAACACTAAAAGAGAACTTTTTGAGCCCAAGCATTATGTTTCATCCAGTCTATGGGCTGTATTTTAATTATGCTCTTGGGTTGCAAGGAGACCCTCAAGAAAATGGGGCTTATTATATCGAGATAATGACAACATCTTGATTTCTAAGGATCCAAGACACCTCTCAAAATGGGCCATCTCTCCCATGGGTCCCAGGATCTCTCTCTCATGCCCTCTAGGTCTCTTTGGGTGCTCTCATTTCTCCACTGACAGGCTGCCCTGCTTACTCCCAGAGTTTCTGTCCTATCACAACTTTGGCATGCATGCCACATGGATTTGCTGTAACCCAACCTTACTTCTTGACAGTTTTCATTTTTCACGCCTACTGATAACCAATTTTGTCTCTCTACATTTCCCAGTTTGAATTCACAAGAATGATAGTTAGTAATAATAATAGTAACATATTGAATATGAATAGCTAATATTCACTGAATGCTTATTATATGTTCTAAGTACATGAATAACTTCATAATTTAAAATTCGCAACAACCCTAAGGGATGGGTTGTATTATTTTCTCCATTTGACAGCTGAGGAAACTGAGGCACTGTAAGATGAAGTAACCCCCAGGTTTTACATAACCAGTAAGTAGTGGAACCAGGTGTTGGACTTGGACAATCTGGCTCGTGGGCCCTTGTTCCTGTCTTCTATGTTATGCTTGTCTCCAAGAGAGACTCTAATTGCCTCAGCTAGGAGAGCTGAGTTCACTGGACAGCAGATGAATTGATTGCTTTTGACTCAATATGATGGCCCCAGAAGTTGCATGCCAAAGTGATGATGAGACAGTGTGTGACTAGGCTCATCCACACATATCCTCAGGCTCAGACAGGTTCACCATAAATACTTGTAGGCGAGAAAGAAGGAAGGTAGAATATTCATAACAGCAGTAGCCTTAGAGTCACAAAAGGCTGAAGATAAGAAGATCCCCCAGGGCTTCCCTGGTGGTCCAGAGGTATAGAATTTGCAGGGGACATGGGTTCAATCTCTGATCAGGGAACTAAGATCCCACATGCCTCAGGGCATCTCCTCTCTGCAACTAGAGAAAGCCCTCTCAAAGACCCAGCACAGCCAAAAAAAAAAAAAAAAAGGATCCTAAAAGACCAGCCCATGGAGAATTGTCTGAATTACTCAGTGAGCTGGGAGTAGAATTTGGCTTGGAATTCATATCTCTAGGATCTTTTTGAATGCTTAGAAAGCCTCCTTTTTTTCAGTTACCTTTCTTCTCTTTCTTTCCTTTTTGCTTCTCTGCTCTCGCCCTTCTTGCCTCCACTTCACAGGTAGACACCCACACGAGTACATGTTCTTCCTGCTGATCCCTCTCACGTGGTGGTGTTGTTGTTTGTTTTGTTTTTGATCCCTTCCTTTTACAGAATGGGTATTTTTTATGCCCCCTTCTGATGCCTATGTCAGAAGCTTTTTCTCTATCTCCTTTATACTTTAATAAAACTTTATTACACAAAAGCTCTGAGTGATCAAGCCTCGTCTCTGGCCCCGGATTGAATTCTTCTCCTCCGGGGGCCAAAAATCCCGGCGTCGTGATTCAACAACAACCTTTCATCTTGGGGGCTCATCCGGGATCCTTCAGGACAAGGTGAGGATGCTTGGAGCTCTAGCTCTTTGTTCTCTTAGCAAACACGTTTTCTGCGGTGCTTGGGCTTCCCTGGTGGCTCAGACGGTAAAGTGTCTGCCTACAATGCGGGAGACCTGGGTTCGTTCCCTGGGTCGGGAAGCTCTCCTGGAGAAGGAAATGGCAACCCACTCCAGTACTCTTGCCTGGAAAATTCCATGGACGGAGGAGCCTCGTAGGCTACAGTCCATGGGGTCGCAAAAAGTCAGACACGACTGAGCAACTTCGTTTTATAGAATGTTACAATCTGTAGTCTTGAAGTGGGGCTCTTCTTCCCTTACTCTTGGCTCTAGGATTTCTTGACCTTGGCCTCATTGTCCTTTGTGGGTTGATTCCTAGTTGATGGCGTGTTTACTCACAGAGCCTGATCTGCATTAATACCCTCAAAGCTCCTAGCCTACCTTAACCCTCACAAGTCTGGCCTCAGCTAGGAGAACTCACTCTTTTGCTGGAGAATTATGGAATTATTCTGTAGAGATTGAGTAGCAGTTCTACAAATACACTCTAGAAATGCCTTAATAAACATTTTCCAAAACATGGATTATCCCCGACATAATAGATTTGTTTTTCTAAAGCTTCTTGCTGCATTTAAACTTTCTTGTAAAATATTTGAGGACTTTCCTGACAGTCCAGTGGTTAAGACTTCATCTTCCAACATAGAGAGTATAGGTTTGATCCCTGGTCAGGGAGCTAAGATTCCACATACATTGTGGCCAAAACACCAAAACATAAAAATCAGCAGCAATATGGTAACAAATTCAATAAAGACTTTAAAAATGGTCCACATCAAGAGAAAATCTTAAAATAAAATATTGAATTTCTATGACTAGCACTAGAAACAAGAGATTTTAAACACTGTACCAAGTATACTGATATCATCTCCCAACTTAAGTGACTTACTATGTTTTTAATTTATGAAAATCACTCACACATGAGCATTGAAAAGCTTTAGCTTAGCACTCTACCCTAGGCTCCTTGGTCCTCCACAGTGAGGCCACATAGTCTCCATTTGAATGACTAGAACAGTCTGAATTTCAGTAGCAGAGGATGTGTTAAGATGGCAGGCCAGCAGCTCAGAAGTTTGGTGGAAAGTTGCTCTTCCTCTTCATCCTGATCAGATGTTGTCCTGTCTTAATAACTTGCCTTACTCCTCCGGGAATAAGAGACCAAGCCCCCATCTTATGCCTCAGAGCCCAAGTCTCAGTATCCTACTCTGCCTTTGGGGTTTCAGAACTGAGATCCCACCTCTGTTCTCTGAGCTCAGAACCTGGAGAATTCTTATTCTGAATCCTAGTCTCTGGGGTTAGATTTCTCTTACATGTTGGCAGAGGCTCCAGCGTCAGCAACCAGCTTGCCTCATTTCCTACCTTTTATGTCATTCATTCATTGATTCCTGGTGGCTCAGCAGTAAAGAATCTGCCTGCAACGCAGGGGACATGGGTTGGCTCTCTGGGTGGGGAAGATACCCTAGAGAAGGAAATGACAACCCACTCCAGTATTCTTGCCTGGAAAATTCCATGGACAGAGGAGCCTGGCAGGCTGTAGTCCGTGGGGTCTCAAAGAGTCCGACAGGACTTGACAACTAAATACCAAACAACAAAACAAAATAAATTCCTGGTGCAAAATAAATTCTGGGCCCCTGCTGGATCTCCCTAAGGGTTCACCTTCTGTCTTCTTCCATCTTACCAATTGTTAATCCAGACTTACCTGCCTATTCCAGGACCCTCACCAGCAGAGTATTTTACGTGAACAAATGTTACAGGTGTTTTAACTATTAACTTCAGTTTTTTGTAGTAAAGCAGTTCTAATTTCTCAAAGATCAAAGGTGACAATGGATGGTTTTTCTCTTAATGCTTAACTTTGGAATTTCTAGCAAATTTCTAGGCGAGTTAGTAAGCACCCTTTAGCAGATAATCCTTCCATCC
Organism: Capra hircus; assembly: GCF_001704415.2. Taxonomy (NCBI): domain Eukaryota; kingdom Metazoa; phylum Chordata; class Mammalia; order Artiodactyla; family Bovidae; genus Capra; species Capra hircus. The sequence goes on along the minus strand of NC_030808.1, from coordinate 117,951,374 downwards.
AAATTGAGCTGTAATGCCTCCTTTGTCAAACATTAAATTCCTTCATAAGCTTAGGAATTCTGTTAGAAAATAGCAACTTATTTTTAAAGTGCTATGTTGCTCCAGAAAATACAACTAAAATTTATAACCAAAAGTAAAACTAATGAGACTTAAACTTAAGGACTCTTCCTACATGAACTGTCTAATTCTTTACTCTTAATTTTTTAAAGTGGGTTCCCCAAATTGTATATATTTACAAAACCTGGATCCACCCACTCTCTACTTCCAAACCCATCTACCATGCCTCAGCTATTCAGGAAAGCAAGGGCAAGCAACAGTGCCCGTTCTAGGGAAGGTCTCCATCCTCTCCCTGTGTGGTCCCTATATCCCAAGTTCCTGGATTCCTCATGCATACTCTGGGGACAGTATTTGCCTGTCTGATTTGGGCTTTTTCTTTCTGAACGTGGAAACCATGTCTCTGGCTTGGGTTTCCCTTAATGGAAATCAAAACAGAACACTGATCAGAACTTTAAGAGGACAAATAAAATAGGTATCAGTAAAGACACTGGGTTGACAGTAAAAGTTGTTGGAAAGAGCCCCACCCTGAATGTGAGATGACTATTCATTACCCATATGACCTTGAACAAGGTCACTTAACTTCTCTGAGCCTCAGTTTTCTCATATATAGAAGGAATTAAAATGGCACAGTAGGTCTCTGCTGCTGCTGCTCCTAAGCCGCTTCAGTCGTGTCCGACTCTGTGCGACCCCATAGACGGCAGCCCACCAGGCTCCCCCGTCCACGGGATTCTCCAGGCAAGAACACTGGAGTGGGTTGCCATTTCCTTCTCTAGACAGTAGGTCTCTAAGTGGCCTAAAGTCTGGCTGAGGGGCGCTGGAGCCCATCTAGATTTCGCGGCCTGAGCTGACAGGACCCTTTTCTTGGAATAGTCTCTCAGATGTGATATGCTCAGTCTGGGCCATGAATACATGCCATGAGGTGTTCACAGTGCGAAGTACCAAATGGCATCACTCTGTCCTGTATAGGTTGATTCAAGAAAAGGTGTATGTGTGTGTGTGTGCGCGCGCATGTTTTTGTCTATTGGATCTATATAATGTGTCACTAAACCTGAAGTCATAAAATTAGAAAATCACAAACATTAGGATATGTTTAGCTTTGATCAATGTTTGATAAGTTAATTCTCAGACATTCTATCACCAAAAGAGCCCTTTATCTCTGTAATCTTCTTTGTAATGCCTGCAACCTTTCTGTCTCCATCCGGTTTATTGAAATTGCTCTCTCTGAGCTCACCAATGACCTTTAAGCCAGATCAAAAGGTTTTTAATCATACACTGTCTTTGGTCTTTTACCAGCATCCAGCAAACAGTCTCTTCTTCATCATCTGTGACAATGCAGAATCCCTGTTCTGCTTCCGACTCTGACAGCTTTCTGTATCATTTTCTGACTCCTGTCTACTTATGTCAACTTCAGCACCTCCTTCTTTGAGGATCATTTTAAAGTGTGTTATCCTTGACATACCCCGAGCAAGTAATTTAAGCATATAGAATCTTTTTGTTTTCTTTAAATCTATAAAAAATTAGGGGTTGGGGGAATTCCCCGGTGGTCCCATGATTAGGATTCCATAATTCCATTGCAGGTGGCACAGGTTTGATCCTTTGTGGGGAAGTAAGATCCTGATTCCACATGGTGCAACCAAAAAAAAAACAACAAAAAACAAAAATAGAGGTTGAACCAGGCCATTTCTGAATTCTCTTCAATCTCTAAACTGTCTCATCATGACCTGAGCAGCACAAGCCTGAAGACAAGTCACCCTGGTTTTCTCACTTATCTTTTGTCATTTCATTAAATAACTAGGTCATCAGCTGCTTGAAGACAAATGCCACTTGTGTAGTATAGTGTGTGCATGCTCAGTCATGTCCAACTCTTTGCAACCCCATGGACTGTAGCCTTTCAGGCTCCTCTGTCCACAGGGATCTTCAGGCAAGAATACTGGAGAGGGTTGCCATGCCCTCCTTCAGGGGATCTTCCCGACCCAGGGACTGAACCTGCATTTCCTGCATCTCCTGCATTGCAGGCAGATTATTTACCGCTGAGCCACTGGGGAAGCTCTTGAGACTGTGAGAAGGTTCTTATTTTTAGTCTACAGACCCAGACAACAAAGAGGGGTTTTGTTTTTTGTTTTTTGTGTTTTTTTTTGCTGTGCTGGGCCTTCAGTGTGGCGTGCAGGCTTCTCTAGTTGTAGTGAGCAGGCTTATTTAGTTGCCCCAAAGCATGTGGGGCTCTTAGTTCCTTGCACAGGAGTGGAACCCGTGTCCCTGCATTGGAAGGTAGATTCTTTATCTCTGGGCCACCACGGAGACCCCCCAAAGAAGGGGGGTGATTTACATAAATTTGATAATTTACAGCCACACTGCACCTATAGAGGTTTTAGTTTAGAAACAACCCCCCTCCTGTGGTGCATCTGGTATCAAAGAACCCGAGTGCCGAGTAGTAGGTGCTATCACACAGCATGGGGGGTACCGAGGTCTGTCTGGTAGTCCCTGAGCTGGTTGCAGTCATACATCTCCAGTCCCTCTGGGGTCCGAAGACAGAAGACGCTCACGGGGAAGCCACATCTCAGAGCTATCAGTGTTCTCAGATCAGACACTTTTTTACCAAGAAGGGAAATGCCCTCCATGATGGCCATGGTCTCTTGGGTCACAGCGTTGAACACACAGAGAGTGGGCTTATCTTCCTCCTAAGGGAAGAGAAAAGGAGAGAACTCAAGAATACGTCTTATCTGGGGGTTGGGATGAGGGACAAACATCTTGGAGTGTTGCTCTCAGTGCCTCTAGCTCCTACAGCACGGGTACTAAGGTTGCAAGCAAGAGCCAATGAGGCGCCTTGACTTCTGGTCTGAGTCTCACGCTTCTGTCTGAAGACATTTGTGTGCCCTGATGGAGTAGGATATAGCAACTCACTCCAGTATTCTTGCCTGGAGAATCCCATGGATAGAGGAGCCCAGTCCGTGGGGTCACAAAGAAGCAACTTAGCATGGCTTTGAGAAAAGTGAAGGAGACTTGGCAGGGCTTTGAGTCTCTTTGTGCTTCTTATCTATGGGCCCAGATACCCAGGAGGAGTGGTGATCATATATACCCATGCTCTGCTTCTGGAGGTGTTAATTTAGTAACAGTTCCTCCATCATGATGTACTTTAATAAGGAAATACTGTGGATTCTAAACCTCAGCCAATTAAAAAACTCTTTCTAGGAGGTTGTCTGTGGGGAGTGGGACTGAGCTCAGGGTAGGAGTAGAATTTTTCTTATCATTTTATGCTCTTCCTCTTCTGTATGGTTTGACTTTTTTTTTTTTTTAAACTGCATGTATTTATTTTTACTGTTTTAAAAAGGGAAGTACTCGAGAAGATCCCCTGGAGAAGGAAACGGCAACCCACTCCAGTATTCTTGCCAGGAATATCCCATGAATGGAGGAGCCTGGCAGGCTACATACCATGGGGTCAAAAAGAGTCCGATATGACTAAGTGACTTCACTTTCACTTTTCACTAAATAAAAGTGACAAAAGTTTCCTTTGCTCTTTTTGTTTTGGAATCTAAGATGGAACTCAGATATCTGAGAGTTAAGAAGGAATGTTTAGGAGAATGTTAATCTGTTAAGACAGTTAAATCAATTAGACCAGAACTAAAAAAATGTAGCAAAAGGGGCCAATGGGGAAAGGGCAGGAAGGAAAGGTTACTAAAATTTCTAAAATTTTCCGTTTTACAACCACAACAACAAAAGAGAAACTGGCTTTACTTTCTCTTTAGCGGATTCAGGAAGATCTTGTTTTTCTTTAGCGTGATGCTGCCACAGCAGATGTCAGCTCACGGAGCTGCCACCCAGGGTCCCAGTAACTGGTTTCACAGGGTCTTGAGCAAAACTGAGAAGCTGGCCTGGCCTCCAGGTTCCTCAAGTGACTGCTCCAGCCAGCCACTGCTCCCTTGCCCAACTCCTGCTCCCCTCCCGCTTCTTTCTATCAGAATTGTCTTGGGTTTCTGCAGGAACCCCTCCCTGCTTTGGGGTCTGTAATACATGAAATTCATTGTGCACCTCCCAGATAATACATTGCCACAATGTGAGCAACACGCAGATATTTTTGAAAGAGCCTTTAAGGAGTAGTGTTATTGATGATCGCTTAGGCTGTGGCGCTCTTATCTGAGGTCCATTTCGGGGACTCAGATCACTGGGAGCAGTTCAGCTCTCTTCTGCTGAGCTAATCTGCAGGCAGAGCTGCTCACTGAATTTTAAGTGCTTAGAACCATTTTCCTCAACAGCTCCTCATAAACGCCCTCAGAAAACATGGAAAGGACATAGGAGTCACCCTTCGTCTTTCATCACGCTCCTGTGTTCCTATAGCTCCATTAAAGCTCCTAATCCATATGATATTTATAGCCAGGAAGAAATTCCTATGAAATCTGAATAAAAAGATAGTGAGGAAGAGAGAAAAATTATATTTTATGTAATAGTTATTTCTTATTTCTTTTATGATTACTCTGATTTCCCTAAAGTTAGCCCTTGATCTGGGTTTTAATTTATATTTAGAATTAAATGCAGAATGTACAAACAAAACAGCAAAGCCCCAAGTCACCCTTAATAACTAACTGCTATTTGATGTTAGAAAAATAAGTTTAAAAAGTGTTTTTCAGAATATGAATAAATATTTGCCTCCTTCATTCTAACCTGGGGTATGTTGGAAACTATTGCTTGAGTTTTGTTCATTGTTGTCACCCAGTGCCTAGAATAGTACCCAGTACAGAGTGGACTGTCCATAAATATGTATTGAATAAATAAGTCATAACACATCTGGAACACTGTTCTCATTGCACTATTTTAACTCTGTATTTTCACCATTTTATAAGCTTTGTTTTTGTGGAAAACCCATTTTAAGTTCACTAACCCATTTTAGTGAAGGATAGGGAAACCTGGTGTGCTGTAGTCCATAGGGTCACAAAGAACTGGGCATGACTTCATTGGAAGGACTCCAATACTTTGGCCACCTCATGCGAAGAGTTGACTCATTGGAAAAGACCCTGATGCTGGGAGGGATTGGGGGCAGGAGGAAAAGGGGACGACAGAGGATGAGATGGCTGGATGGCATCACCGACTCTATGCACATGAGTTTGGGTGAACTCTGGGAGTTGGTGATGGACAGGGAGGCCTGGCGTTCTGCGATTCGTGGGGTCGCAAAGAGTCGGACACGACTGAGCGACTGAACTGAACTGAACTGAACTGGCAACTGAACTGGCAACTGAACAACATTTTAAGTTCTACTGTGGCGTACCAATTGATGATGCTTCTTCATATTGGTTTTACAGAGAAGGAGCAGGTAACCATTGATTAACAGCAACTTGCTGACTTATCTATTTATAAAAAAGGCATTTATCTATATGATACCCCTCCCTGAATGTTCTGAACATTGAAACACTGGTAGTTATACCCAAGAAAGTCAGATACTGTTAAATAAGCAATTCCATAAACAAACCATTATTGACAAATGTAAAATTAGGTTTTCTACTTTACAAGCAAACCGAGGCACCATGGTAAGAGATAGATACAAAGTGTCTTACTTTTCAATAAAGAAAACACATAGATCTATTTCATGCATGCGTGCATGCTCAGTTGCTCAGTTACTCTTTGCAACCGTATGGACGGCAGCCCACCAGGCTCCTCTGTCCACGGGATTCTCCAGGCAAGAATACTGGAGTGGGTTGCCATGCCCTCCTCTAGGGGATCTTCCTGACTCAGGAATCAAACCTGTATTGCAGGCAAATTCTTTACTGCTGAGCCACAGGGGAAATTCTCTAAATATAATTCTGCCAGAGAAGGAGAAAATAAAGATCATTAAGAATCTGTGGAACTTGAGTTTTTAACTAAACCCTTCTTGTTGGCCAGTCCTGTGACTCATAATCCTATTCTTCCTGGACTCTCTGGAAGAGTCTTGTACCTCTACATTTGATTCTTGTCATTAGTAGTTTAGAACTTTAGGGAAAGTTTAGAGTTCAGTGCAAAGGCAGCTTGTATCACTGTGATGGATGATGCTTAATTGGCAGAAGTTATGAAATATTGTTGCAAGTAAAATTATGAACATTGGTTGCTTTGGGGAGAGAAACTGGGGGCCAAAAGAAGGAGAGAGACTTTTTATTGTATATCCTTCTGTAACATTTGAATTGAGCACCATGTGAATGTACTACCTGCTGCTGCTACTGCTGCTAAGTCGCTTCAGTCGTGTCCGACTCTGTGCGACCCCACAGACGGCAGCCCGCCAGGCTCCCCCATCCCTGGGATTCTCCAGGCAAGAACACTGGAGTGGGTTGCCATTTCCTTCTCCAATGCATGAAAGTGAAAAGTGAAAGTGAAGTCGCTCAGTCATGTCCGACCCTTAGCGACCCCATGGACTGCAGCCTTCCAGGCTCCTCCGTCCATGGGATTTTCCAGGCAAGAGTACTGGAGTGGGGTGCCATTGCCTTCTCTAAAAACACATTATGTATATACATATTTAAAGACATGAAAGACATTTAAGAAATAACATGGAATTTAATCTGCTTAAAAATGTATTATACTACAATTTTCTGAATATTAGAGGGAGAAAAGCAGAAGAAATTGTTTTGATTTCCTTTTCTGATGATTAGGCATCTTTCAAGAACATAAAAACAATACCTCTAAAATAAGAAACAAGAAAAGGATGCCCACTCTTGCCACTCTTATGCAACGTATTGGAAGCTCTAGTCAGAGCAATTAAGCAAAAAAAAAAAAAAAAGAGAGAGAGAGATGAAAGGCATTCAAATTGGAAAGGAAGATGTAAAGCTGTCGCAATTTATGGATGACTTGATTTTATATAGAGAAAAGCCTAAAGACTCTACAAAAAAATCTATTAGAAATAATAAACAAAGTTGCAGAGTACAAAATCAACTTTCAAACATCTGTTGCATTCTAGGGAGTTCCTTGATGGTCCAGTGGTTGAGAATCCACTTTGCAATTCAGGGGATGCAAGTTCGATCCCTAGGTGGGGAACTAAGATCCCACGTGCCTTGAGGCAACTAAGCTCATGTGCCACAATAAGAGAACTGAAACGCCACAGTGAAGATCCCCTGTGCCACAGCTAAAGACCCAATGCAGCCAAATAAGTCAGTTCAATTCAGTTCAGTCGCTCAGTCGTGTCTGACTCTTTGCGACCACATAAACTGCAGCACGCCAGGCCTCCCCATTCATCACCAATTCCTGGAATTTACTCAAACTCATGTCCATTGAGTCGGTGATGCAATCCAACCATCTCATCCTCTGTCATCCCCTTCCTCTCCTGCCCTCAATCTTTCCCAGCATCAGTCTTTTCCTATGAGTCAGCTCTTCACATCAGGTGGCCAAAATATTGGAGTTTCAGCTTCAACATCAGTCCTTCCAATGAATACCCAGAACTGATCTCCTTTAGAATGGGCTGGTTGGATCTCCTTGCAGTCCAACGACTCTCAAGAATCTTCTCCAACACCACAGTTCAACAGCATCAATTCTTCAGTACTCAGCTTTCTTCACAGTCCAACTCTCACATCCATACATGACTACTGGAAAAACCACAGCCTTGACTAGACAGACCTTTGTTGGCAAAGTAATGTCTTTGTGTAATGCCAAATAAGTAAGTAAATATTAAAATGCTACTCTCTCAATTCATCCCACCCCCTCCTTACCCTTCAAGAGGGAGGGGATATATATATATATATACTTATGGCTGATTTATGTTGTCGTATGGCAGAAACCAACAGAACAATTACCATCCAAAGGGGAAAAAAAAAGAACAAAGAAAAGACAAAGAATCTGTTGCATTTCTAAATGCTAACAATGAATTAGCAGAAAGAGAAATTAAGAAAGCAATCCCATTTATAATCACAATGAAAAGGATAAAATACCTAGCAACAAATTTAACCAAGGAGGCGAAAGACTTGTACACTGAAAACTCTAAAACTGTTGAATGAAACTGAAGACAACACAAAGAAATAGAAAGATATTCCATTAGTTCTAAGAATCAATATGATTGGACACCTGAAAGTAACACAACTTTGTAAATCAACTGTATGCCAATAAAGTTTTTTTAAAAGTTGACTTGTTGTGACAGTATATGGCCTACAAATCCTAAAATATTTACTATCTAACCTTCTGCAAAGTAAAAAAATAATAAAACTTTGCCAGTTCTTGTGTTAGATAATTATATCTCAGCAATGTTGAAAATGCTGGCTTGAGTATTACCATAGTTTTGTAAGAGAATGTTGTTCTTGCTTCATAATACACACTTAAGTATTTAGAAACAAAGAATCAACATTATGAAAATGTTCATAATAACTAAAACAGTCTACAGAGTCAATACAATCTCCATCGAGGTCCCAAGCACATTTCTCACAGAACTAGAACAACAACAACAAAAATCCTAAAATTTATATGGAACCACAGAAGATACTGAATAGCCAAAGCAGTTTTGAGACAAAAGAACAAAAAAGTTGAAGATACCACACATTCTGGTTTCAAACTATATTACAAAGCTACATTAATAAAAATGGCATGGTATTGGGAAAAATAGATTCATGGAATAGAATTGAGAGCTCCAAAATAAACCCATACATATATGGACAATTAATTTACATGAAAGGAGCAAAGAATATAAAATGGAGACAGGATGGTCTCTTCAATAAATGTTGAGAAAACTGGAAAACCACATGCAAAAAAAAAAGAAGAAGAAAGAAAGAAAAAAGAAAAAAACTAGATCAATATCTCCTACCATGCACAAAAGTCAACTCAGAATAGATTAAAGACTTAAATGTGGGACCTGAAACCATAAAATGTGATAGAAAAGAACACAAGCAGTATGCTCTTTGACATTAGTTTTGGCAATATTTTTCCAGGTATGTCTCCTCAGGCAAGGGGAACAAAAGGAAAACAGTACTACATCAAACTATAGAACTAAAAAGCTTCTGCACAGCAAAACAGTAATTCAAAAAGACATACGTACCCCTGCCCGTGTTCATTGCAGCATCATTTACCATAGCCAAGATATGGAAACAACCCTAAATGCCCATCAACAAAAGAATGGATAAAAAAGATGTGGTATATATAGATATATATATTTGTGTGTGTGGGTGTACAATGGAACTACTTGGCCATAAAATGATTAAATCTTGCCATTTACGACAACATGATGGACCCAGAGGATTTTATGTTAAATAAAATCAGACAGAGAAAGACAAATATCATATGATTTCACTCCATGTGGAATATAAAAAGCAAACTAGCAACACCAAAAAGATAAACAAATCAAACCAAAGACATAGATACAGTGAACAGAGTAGTAGTTAGCAGACAGGAAGAAGTGGAGGTAAAGGGGTATGACAGGGGTAAAGGGGATCAGTGGTACAGAGATGAATGGAAACTAAATTTCTAGTGACAAGCATGCTATAGAGTTTACGGAGTAGAAATATAATATTGCACGCATTAAAATTATATAATATTATAAACAAATGTTGTGGCAATGAAAATAAACTTTAAAAATACATGAACAAATGCTTATAAAATATTAAAAACACATATAAAAATATAGTCTTTTCATTTACCTAAATGGGGATCAAACAATGTTTATTTTTCTGTGACTTATCTTTACTACATAATAGTAAATATTTTAGAATATTCCTTTTAAAAATAGACTTCCCAATTAGTCTATCAGTAAAATACATGAAAACAAAGAGTTAGCTTTAGCTACCATTAACATTTTCTAAATGCTAAATATGAGAAAATTAGTGCCCCATTTAGCCAAGAATATGTACTTTACTATGTTCCTTGAGGTTGGTGTTTTCAGATGGAGTAGAGAACTAGTACTGAATAGTATTTCTATCTTAGAGAGCAACTCTTATATTGCTTGTCTCTTTGAGAAATTGTTAAAAGTTAAGGATCCTTCACCCCAAAAGTCTCCAGGTACATAGTTTTGCATATTTTGCTATTTTAGGATTTTGTTCTTAAAGCCCAGCCATGGATCCCAAATTAAGCACCACTGATTACGGACAGTATAAATGGAAAATGCTGTCTCTGTTTGTACATACAGCTAATTCACGAATGGCTGTGCTGATGGATTTGAGTGTAGAAACTGCCCCTTCATTTTTATTGTTATGGAGAATTTCTTCCCTTTCCTCATCCCCATAATCTGTTGTAAACCCAAAGAAGTGACTTAACCTTCTTTCTCTCACATCAGTATTCTAGATCTGCTCCTTGGTCTTGCTTCCATATTGGTTTACGGGTTGCTCTGTGATGACTATTTTGGGGCAGGCAGCTTACGGGGAAAGAGAAGGGAAGGGAAAAAAGGAGTTAATGAGGGAACTCTATCCAGTCTCCATGCCTTGTTTGCCTTACTGCATGGATTTTTGCCCAAGACTAGTTTTACAAGTGGAAGAGAGGGGAAGGCAAGAAGAGAAAACCTCTTCCTAAGTTACGAAATCACTTTGGTTGAATTATCCATAAGTTTATCCAAAGTGAGGTAGACATCTTGGACAAATGTTACTCTGTTCATCCATCATACCTTAACAAAGCATTTGAGAGTTGAACAAAATGATATTCCAACATCAGCAAGACTCCAGCTGTCCTTTAGAGCTGCTCCAGCATACATCAGTTCCAGATACCTCCTGCCTTGTTCATCTTCAGAGAGAGGAATCTGGAAATAATCCTTTAAAATCAATAGCACATTATGAAAACAGCACATCTCTACATTACTAGACCAGCCATGTAATCTCTTTTCTTTTACGTTTTCCACTGAGTATTATAAAATTGTTTGGGAGAGAAGGAAGAAGTCTTAGACAGGGGTTTTCAACCTGGAGTCTTTAGATATTCCCAAAAGTTTATGGATAGAATTTAGATGGGAAAAAAGTGTATTTAGTTTTTATTAACTCCAAATAAAATTGGAATTTTTGTTATGAATTCAGGCAACAAACTAAAGTAGCCATAATTGCTTGTTCCTATGACTTTGTCACCAATAGAAATCACAGCTATCTTCATATCCCATTATAGTTGCTGCAGATATCTCAAAATATTTATACTGATCTCCTTTGAAACTGTAATAGTTATGAGACACACTGAAAACACTTGCTGTGTTAATAAGGAAACCCACATCACCAATTTGTTTTCTAATTTTTGAAAATTATATTTCAATATAACTGGTTTGCTTTTTGTGGATATGCATTTTATATTATGCATTTCACCAGACTGCCTAAGGGATCCATGACACATAAAGGTTAAGAGCCTCTATGTTAGAAGATCTAGATTTTAGAGATCATAGTAATTAATAAATATCATATAACTATGATTCAATAAATGCTCCTCAGCAAGTGGGAATAGATCATCTCCAGTTAAATACCATTTGATGGTCAGTTCCTAAATATTTGTCTTAATTTCCCACTTTAGAGTGAGCATTTATAAGAAACTTTTAAGAAAAGTACTGCACCCAAATTATTTCTTATTCTGACTCCACGATCCTAGGTTAAATGGTCAACCTCTCTGAACTGCAGTTATTCCTGGATGCAAAATGAGACTGTAGCCCCAAAGTCCCCTCTGCATCCCAAGTCCTTTGGTTCTTTATAGTTGCTTGCTCAACACACAACCCATTGTCTGATAACTGGCATGTTCTACTTACCCAGCCTAAAGTTAGTGTTTTGTTTTTCTCCTTTTATGAAGAATTGCAGTAATACTATCTGGCCAATGCTCAGACATATGAATCTTATAAAGAGAAGTTAAATTCCACCCCCCCCCCCAAGAATTTTCCTGTCTAGCATATTTACAGTTAACATTATCTAACAAATGATTATGTAAGCAAACAATGATATTTTCAAGTAGTTTTACTTCCCTGTTTGCTGAAAATGTACCCAATAATATCTTTACCCCACATACAGTTTAAGCTTCACTGCGTAGTTAAAATTAAAACACATCTTAGTGGCTCAGGGACCAAATACGTACCTTTATCATCAGCTTGACAGCCTCCACAGTTTCATCTGTTGAAACATCAAACGGTTCAAAAGATCCCTCAAAGGCTACGAAAATTCTCATTTTCTCAAAAGAAGAAGCTTTCCCCCAAATTCTATTGTATAGCTGGGAGAATCCCAATTCACAATTAAAAATGATGACAGTAAAAATGTTACTGTCCAGCCTCAAAGGCAAGTTGAGAGAACGTGGAGAGAGCAGTCGTGCAGGGCCACAGTCTCGGGTGACACTGGCAGCAGCTCCAGTGGAAGAAATGTATCTCTGCAGATGGCATTAGTCAACAGCCACCTGTTCCTCTATTACGGAAGCCAGCATGCTTGACAATGGTTGAGGCAAGTGTGAACAGGTGTCAAGCATGTAACACAAAAATGCCACATGTGAATTACAATTTGTGATGTGACCACCGTCCACTGACCCTTGAATCCATAGTCGCCCAAGTACAACTGATCAAATGACCCTTTGAAAGAGAGATTTGATTGGGATGCCTTGGCACAGAGTAAAGCAAAACAAATTTGATTTTCTTGAATGTGACCATCCTGGAAGTTCTCTGTAAATAACTCTGAGCTGAAGCATTCTGGTTTCCATAACAACTTTGTGTACTTGCTCCCCGGTGGTATTTCTAATCCTGCCACGGGGTACAGAACAATACCCACTTGCACCAGGGAGATGAATGTGTAGGCAAATGACTCTGTGGTTTTCCCTTCTCTGCATAATGGGATCTGCCCAATAACAACACAATACAGTTGGTATTTCTTTTAGTCCTTGCCCTTATGTTATTTAGAACAATTTACCATTGTTATCTTCTTGAACTTCCCTTAGTGTTGGTGGAAAATATTCCAAACCCCTCTCAAAAAAATGAGCAAACATATTAAGCACTATTACTCAAGTTTATAGAGTAAGCATTTTACTAGAGCTTAATTCTGACTCTCCTTTGAAATCCACAGTATTATACACCTTGTTTAATGTTATTATGTCTGATCATTTTTTTTCATACACATAAATCCTGTTTTCTTCCTGAAATTCCTCCCAATCTAGGACAGAATCTCTAACATTTCTTTTTATTCTCAACAGCACTTACCATAATGTCAGTCACATGATAGGTGCTCAGTAAATTTAACTCTTGATTAATTCTATTCTGATTCCCAGTCTGGGTTCCAATTGTAAGAAACTTGAGAAAACGGAAAACATAAAAAAGGTAAAGGATTTCATCCCCAAACTGATTATTTTTCCTCATATTTTTCAAGTGTTGCAACGTGATGATATCTTCTTATGCTTTCAACATTTTGATTGAAAGAATATTAAGACAGGATGTAGTTTTAACACTGTTTTGGTGTCTTGCTTACCCTCTCTCACCCCCTCCAGCTGTAGTTACTGTTGACTGCTAAAGGCTTATAGCTACACCATGTTTTCCAAAGAATTGCCCTCAGTTGATGGGAGCTGTCTTGCCAGGAAAACTAAGCACTCCCTTCAATAATTGACCTCAGAAGTCATTTTGTAGCCCACTGTCTTACATCAAGGGGTGAAAATTCTGCAAAGGATCCCTGCAGAACAGGCCATAGCTGGACCTTAACTGAGATTACATTCTTCCTTAGCGCTTTCTTTTTCCCCAATCCTGCTTAATTCTCTTCCTTACTAAGGTTTTCTTTCCTTTTTATTTATTTATTTATCTTTGGCTGCTCTGAGTCTTTGTTGCTTTGCATGGAGTTTTCTCTAATTGCACTTCCTTGGTGGTCTAGACAGTAAAGAATCTGCCTGCAATGCAGGAGACCCAGGTTCAATCCCTGAGTTGGGAGGATCCGCCAGAGAAGGGAATGGCAACCCACTTCAGTATTCTTGCCTGGAAAATGGATAGAGGAGCCTGGAGGGCTATAGTCCATGGGGTCACAAAGTGTCAGAGATGACTAAGTGACTAACACTTTCACTTTTTTCTAGCTGCTGCGAGTGGAGGCTACTCTTCGTTTTGGTGCCCATTGCATTGCACAGGCTTCTCATTGTGGTGGCTTCTCTTGTTGTGAAGCTCAAGTTCTAGGCTCACAGTCTTCAGTATTTGGAGCACATAGGCTCAGTAGTTGTGGCTCACTAGCTTCATTGCTTCATAGCATGAGGAATCTTCTTGGATCAGGGATTGAACCCATGTCTCCTGCATTGGCAGGCCGATTATTATACACTGCGCCACCAGAGAAAACATCCCAGGTTTTCTTGAAGAGTGCTCCCTCAGTAATTGGCACACATCCCAACCCCTGTCTCAGGCTCTGCTTCCAGAGACCAACCTAGGGCAGAGAATCTTAAAGGTCATGTGTGCATGCTAAGTCACTTCAGTCGTGTCCAACTCTTTGCCACCCTGTGGACTGTAGCCTGCCAGGCTTCTCTGCGGGATTCTCCAAGCAAGAACACTGGAGTGGGTTGCCATGCCTTTCCCCAGGGGATCTTCCCATCCCAGGAATCGAACCCGCTTCTCTAGCACCTCCTGTATTGCAGGCGGATTCTTTACAGCTGAGCCACCAGGGAAACGGAAAGAAGCTCATATGCGTTAAGAAATCACAACCAAGTACTTTATAACTCCTGGGCTGCTTGCTTTCTTACCCATGTATAGTTTTGTCTTCTAGTTTTGTGGACTTGCGTTTGGAGTAAATGCTCAGCTCTGGTAGGGATGACTGGCCCCTGGTCTAGTTGGTTGCCAGGCCCTGACTTGTGTGGAGCTGATGGCTACTGGTTGGTGGGGGGGGGGGGGTCCTGAGGCGCTGGCTGAAGAGCCCCAGGAGGCCCCAGGGCCAGTGCTGACCCACTGGTGGGTGGAAACTGGTTCTGAAGTAAGTGGTTGTGGGGCAGTCCTAGTGTTAGCCTGCTGGTGGTTGGGCTCATTTCCTGAAATGGCTGGCTGCATTTTCTGGGGTGTTCTAAAGCGGGTGCTGGCCTACAGATGATTGGGCTAGATCCCAGGGCAGCTGGTTGAGGGGTCCAGAGTGTCTTGGAACTGGTGCATCCTGCTGGTGGGCAGAGCTGAGGCCCAGAGGTTTCTGGGGCTTATGCCCACTGGTGTGTGAGGCTGGTCCTTTGGTGGTGGAAGAGAGTCCTGCAGTTGCTGGCTGTAGGGAACCTGGGCTTAGTGTCAGTACACTTGTGTGTGGGTTTGAATCATGAGCCCTGTGATGGACCAGGCTGTGTCCTAGGGAGACTATGGACTCAAGGGTTCCTTTAGGCAGCCTGCCTGCTGGTGGGTGGAGCTGTGTTCTTGCTCAGCCAGTTGCCTGGCCTGAGGCATCCTAGTATGTACTGGTGTTTACTGTACCAGTGGCTGGGGCTGGGTTCCAGTTTGGGTAAGCTAGAGGGAGGATTCCAAAATGGTGCTTGCCAGCACCAGAGCCCTCCTGGTAGAATGGAACTCCCAAAGTGGCTATCACCAGGGTGAGCTTGAGCTGCTCCTGGCTCTGGGAGACTCTCCAAGATCAGCAAGTGGGTCTGACCCAGGCTCCTTTCAGATTACCACTTCTGCTCTGGGTCCTCAAGTGTTGAGATTTTGTTGTACCTGCTTTAAGAATGGAGTCTCTGTTTCCTACAGTCCTCTGGCTCTCCTGAAAATAAGCCCTCTGGCCTTCAAAGCCAAGTGTTCTGGGGGCTCATCTTCTCAGTGTGGGAACCCTGGGTTGAAGCTTGATGTGGGCCTGGAAACCCTTGCTCCCCAGGGAGAACCTCTACAATTGTCATCTCTAATTTGTCGGTCACCTGCCCAGGGGTGTTGAGTCTTGACTATAGTGCACCTCTACCCATCTCCCTGTGGTTCCTTTATATCTTTAGGTGTAGACGATCTTTTCTGCTAGATTACAGTCCTTCTCATCTATAGTTGCTCTGTAAATTGTTCTAATTTTGGTGTGCTCCTGAGAGGAAGTGAATTCAGGGTCTTCCTACTCTACTGTCTTGGCCATTTAGCCAAAATGTCCTGACAAGAGAAATAAAATTGAAAAGAGCAAGTAAAATTACCCCATCATAGAAAACATAATTATAAACCAATAAATCATGGCAATCAAAAATTTAAAAAAGATTTATTTATTTATTTGGCTCTGTCGGATCTTAATTGCAGCAAACGGTATCGATCTTTCGTTGAGGGACACAGACTCTCTAGTTGTGGTGCGTGGGCTTAGTTGCTCCGTAGCATGTAGAATCTGAGTGCCCTGACCAGGGATTGAACCAGCGTCCCTTGCATTGTAAGATGGATTCTTAGCCACCTTCCTTGGACCACCCGGGAAGTACTGAACTTTTAAGACTACTACAAATAATAAAGTAATTCAGCTAGGTGGCTGTATTTAAATTAGTACACAGAAATTAATAGTTTTCTAGAAACAAACGACTGATATAGAATATAATGGAAGAAAATACTCCATTCATAAGAAGAAAAAAAAGATAATATGTTAGGAGTAAGCAGCAGGAAACATGTAAAAAATGTATAAAATTTAAAAGTTAACCAATAAGCATAAAAGACTTGAAGAAGTGGACTGGCATACCATGACTTCAGAAGAAAGGTTCAAAAGCATTAAGTCATCAATTTTTCTAAAGTGAAAAGTCAAGTGAAGTTGTTAGTTGCTCAAATGTGTCCAACCTTTTTACCATGGACTGTAGTTCAACCTATGGACTGTAGCCCGCCAGGCTTTTCCGTTCAGGGGACTTCCCAGGCAAAAATACTGGAATGGGTTGCCATTCTCTTATTCAAGGGATCTTCCCAACCCAGGGATTGAACCCGGGTCTCCTGAAATGTAGGCAGATACTTTACCATCTGAGCCACCAGGGAAGCTTCTAAAGTTAATATAAAAGTAACTTCCTGAGCTAGTATATAAATTTAAAACATAAATTTAAAAAATCCTAACAAGGTCTTTCCCCAGCTTTATTGAATGTAAAGGTATAATGGTATATGTATATACCATTTTGAGATGATTTTGAGATGATTACCGCGTTAGTTAACACATCCATCATCTCACACACTATTTCTTTTAATAGTGAGAACATTTAAGATCTACTTTTAGCAACTTTCAAATATATAATACAGGACTTCCCTAGTGGTCTAATGGTCAAGAATCTGCCAGCCAGTGTAGGGGACACGGGTTCAATCCCTGGTCTGGGAAGATTCCACATCCAGTGGGACATCTAAGCCTATGTGCCACAAGTACTTGAGCCTGTGCATTCTAGAACCCGAGCTCTGCTACAAGAGAAGTCACTGCAAGGAGAAGCCTGAGCATCACAGCCAGAGGGTACCCCCTCCCACTGCAACACCGCAGCTAGAGAAGGCCCTCGCACAGCAATGAGGATCCAGCACAGCCCCCCAAAATATATATAGTAATATGTATGTATGTATATATATTTAATGTCACATGGTAAATAGTATTGTAAAGGAATGCTGAGTAATCAATGGTCCTCTACAATAAAATTTATCTTAGTAGTATATGCTTTGGGTTGAAAATTCTCAATGCCGTTGTGTTGAGGAAAACTGATAGCATCTGTTTTTAATATACAATTATGCTTTTATGGTTGTAACTTTTAAAATTTGTTACTGAATTCCATTATTTTCATTATGCATTAATATGCATTAATACTTTTCATTTATGCATTAAGAAAGCATAAATGTGCATTTGAATTACCTGATAATCCTTTTAATATGTGGATTCTCATTGAATGGTTCTCAAGTGGGCCTGAGATTTTCAATTCTAACAGACTCACGGACCAAACTTTAAATGGCAAGGAACTGGAAGCTATATGGAGAATTTTTTAAAAAGTAATTATAAAGAAAAACATATTTTGATTCAGCTGCCTTCCAATTAAATATAAAGAAAATCAAAAGAAAACTATTATTTAAAATTTCACTAGAAATAGTCTTACAAAACAGATTTCAATCTTGCATTCCTTAGTTTTCTTGAATATGGTAAAAGACATAAACAAAATCCATTGTTGTATGACTGATACCAATAAGCATTTTTCATCTGCAGTTTAATAAAAGTAAAATAGCTACCTTCAGTTTAAAATTCATGAGTTTTTAAAATTGTATTTATTAAAAAATAAATATAAAAGATGCAAGCTTGTTTTGACCACAAAGTTTGTTTCACATTTCTTAAGCCCTGAAAAGTTTAAGAACCAGTAGCCTTTGCTACAACTATGAATAGGTGTGGTGATTTACTATAGTGCTACCACTCTTGAGTAGCTCTTGATAACTGACAAAGGCTTTCAGAGAAAGCATTTGTCTGTAGTGACAGGTTGCACTTTATGTTTCAAATAGGCCAGCTTTTTGAGAATAAAAACAAGTTTGGAAAAAAGAAGTAAAATTCTTAATTTTCAATATTCTTCCTGTCCTTATATTATTCCTGATTCTTTTAAGATGCTGTTTTAGTTTTTTTTAAGAAAGCAATTTATTATTTTTTAAATTTTAACTGGAAAAACAATCGTGTGCATCTGGGCAATCCTAAAACCTTTAGATATATTTAGCTAAATATAATACATCTTCATAAGCACAGAACTTGCAAGGAAGTAAGGAATATCCTCTTGGGTCAGGCAAAGAGGAAACTAAAAATCAGATCTTACTGTTTCCCAAATTTGCTACTTAGCAAAGAAAAACAAGAAAATAATCGAAGATGAAAGAAAATGGACTTAACTCTAAAAGAAATGGATGATTTAGAAGTTTGGTCTGATGATCAGCAGTATCAGTATCACCTGGGCACTTGCTGGACATATAGACTCTCAGGCTCCCTTCCCTGTGATGGAACCAAAATCTGCATTTGGATAAATGCTCAGGTGTTCCTATGATAATAGTTTAAGGATCACTGGTCTACGAGATGTCATAATTGAGGGGTACTAGGAAGATTTCTGGAGAAGGCAATGGCACCCCACTCCAGTACTCTTGCCTAGAAAATCCCATGGATGGAGGAGCCTGGTGGGCTGCAGTCCATGGGGTCGCTGAGAGTCGGACACGACTGAGCGACTTCACTTTCACTTTTCACTTTCATGCATTGGGGAAGGAAATGGCAATCCACTCCAGTGTTCTTGCCTGGAGAATCCCAGGGACGAGGGAGTCTGGTGGGCTGCCGTCTATGGGATTGCATAGAGTCGGACATGACTGAAGCGACTTAGCAGCAGCAGCAGCAGCAGCAGGATTTCCCTTGACCATCAAGTTTTTCACGCATTCTTTTTAGTATCTAAAATTTTGTTTTCATTTAAGATATTGTGGTTTTGAAAGCTGCTTTATAAAACATGCAACTCCAACAAGGCTGGTACTACTGTATTCATTTTCTAACAAGTTTTCTAAATGATAGTTAGCTGAAATTGGAGCTTTGAAGATCTAAGGTAAATTTTAGATAGTCAGAGAGAAGCTTATGCTCAGATAAGGGGTGCTATTAGGCAGGACAGCTAGGCATAGACAGAGAATGTGGTGGAATCTATGAATAAGAAGTTGCATTGTTTGCCCCAGATTATACAGGAGCGAGTCATTTGGTTTCAACTTGAGCCCTCTCTCTCCTGTTATACTGGCTACTCTTTGTTTGTCATTTCAGTTCAAAGTTCAGGCTCTGAACTTTTTGGATGGACTTGCATTCAAGTTCCAGTTTCAGAAGCCAAGAGGTCTATTTAATTTCTCACCAGCTGTGTGTGTTTGGATGAGTTATTTCATTTATTGGAACCTTACAGTTTCCTGATCTGTGAAAAGAAATACAATAGTAGAACCTAAGGTTGTCATGAGATATATAACATAGCATATAAAAGAGCTTAAAATAGTGTTGTTGCCGCTACTGTTATTGTTATTATTATTAGCGAAGGGAGCAGGGGGAACAAGGAAAAGTCTAGAAATATTTTAAGAGCACTGATCTCCTGGGGATAGAGAGTTTGATATGGGAAATAACAATGTTGAAAGGAAAGATTGGAAAGGTTTAAGAGTAAAGTGTGCCTAATTAAAAGTTTTGCTTGGCACCAAATGTGAAGAGATCAATGTAAAGTCGTTATACATTTCTCCAAAAAAGACAAGCAGATGGCCAATAAACAAATGAAAAGATGCTCAACATCACTAATTATTAGAGAAGTGGAAATCAAAGCTATTAATACAATGAGGTATCACTTCACACCAGTCAGAAGGGTCATCATCAAAAAATCTACAAACAATAAATGCTGGAGAGGATATGGAGAAGAGGGACCCCTCCTACACTATTGGTGAGAATGTAAACTTACACAGCCATTATGGAAAACACTATGGAGATTCCTTAAAAAACTAGGAATAAATGTACCATATGACCCAGCAACCCCATTACTGGGCATATACCCTGAGAAAACCACAGTTCTAAAAGACACATGTACCCTAATGTTCATTGCAGCAAACTTTACAATAACCAGGACGTGGAAGCAATCTAGATTTCCATCAACAGATGAATGAATAAGTAAGATGTGGTACATATATGCAATGGAATATTACTCAACCATTAAAAAAAAACAAATTTGAGTCAATGTTAATGAGGTGGATGAACCTAGGGCCCGTTATACAGAATGGAGTCAGAAAGAGAAAAACAAATATCGTATATTAACGTATACATATGGAAACTAGAAAAACGGTATTGATGAACCTATTTGCAGGGAAGGAATGGAGATGAAGATGTAGAAAATGGACTTGTGGGCACAGTGCAGGATGGAGAGAGTGGGATGAATGGAGAAAATAGCATCAACATATGTACACTATCATATGAAAAATGGATAGCTGGTAAGAAGTTGCTGTATAACACAGCCTAGTCTGGTGCTCTGTTATGACCTAGAGGGGAGGGAGATTCAAGTGGGAGGGGATATGTGTGTAGTTGTGGCTAATTTGCATTGTTGTATGGCAGAAGCCAACACAACATTGTAAAAATTAAAAAACAACATCAACAAAAAGTAAAGTCATTATGAAGTAGCAGAGAGGTAAGCCAGAGAAGACTGTAAGTAAAAATTGGAAAAAGCTAAGGACTTCGCTGGTGGTCCACTGATTAAGACTGCAAGCTTCCACTGCTGTGGGTACAGGTTTGATCCCTGGTAGGGAATTAAGATCCCATACACTGCGTGCCTACATGCTCATTCGCTTCAGTCATGTCCAGCTCTTTGAAACCCCATGGACTGGAGCCCGCCAGGCTCTTCTGTCCATGAGATTCTCCAGGCAAGAATACTGGAGCAGGTTGCCATGCCCTCCTCCAGGGGATCTTCCAGTCCTAGGGAATGAACCCACTTCTCCTGCATGTCCTGTACTGCAGGCAGATTCTTTACCCATTGAGCCACCTGGGAAGCCCCATATGCTGTGTATCAGGGCCAGAAAAAAGAACGGCTAAAAAAAGCAATCAGTTCTAGCAATTCTCATATACGATCTGTCTTTTTTTCCATTTACTGGTTGTTATTACTATCTAACATGGCGGTGGTGGTGGTGGTTTAGTCGCTAAGTTGTGTCCAACTTTTGCAACCCCGTGGACTGTATCCTGCCGGGCTCCCCTGTCCATGGGATTTTTCAGGCAAGAATACTGAGTGGGTTGCCATTTCCTTCTCCAGGGGATCTTCCCAACCCAGGGATTGAACCCAGGTCTCCTGAACTGCAGGCAAATTCTTTACCAACTGAGCCATAAGGGAAGACACTATCTAACATACCTAGCACTTTAATTTGATCATCCGAACTGCTGCTGCCAAGTCGCCTCAGTCGTGTCCGACTGTGTGTGACCCCATAGTCGGTAGCCCACCAGGCTCCCCGTCCCTGGGATTCTCCAGGCAAGAACACTGGAGTGGGTTGCCATTTCCTTCTCCAATGCATGAAAGTGAAAAGTGAAAGTGAAGTTGCTCAGTCATGTCTGACTCTTAGCGACCCCATGGACTGCAGCCCACCAGGCTCCCCCGCCCATGGGATTTTCCAGGCAAGAGACTGGAGTGGGGTGCCATTGCCTTCTCTGATTATCTGAACACATGCACGTGTAATTCAGCGGTTCCCCCACATCTTTATTTTTAGAAATGAACAAACTAAAGGCTGATGCATTTCATTACATTGCCAAGTTGATAAGATTTAGCCACAATCACGATGGAAGCTGGGAGAATTTCCAGATTATAGAGCTTGTCACCAGATGCTAAGCCTCTATCAAGGAAGTGAAATTGTGTGATTGATGGCTGGAATAAATTCATGCATGAAACAGGAAATAACAAGCAGTGAACAGAAAAGAAATCTACAATCGGGAAAACAAGCACTATTGGAGGAAATAGCAATTATATAACAGCGTATTGTCAACTGAAACAGAACAAACAGTAGGCTAATTAAAGTACTGTTTAAGTACCATTGTGTTAGTTGGAGTGTTTTATATCATGACAGAATTTTAAATTAAATTCTAACTTTAACTGCTGCCCCATTTAGTAAAATCAAGCATATCATGCTTGTCTCTCCCCTTCTGCTGGCACATGGTGTTGTTTTGTCTCCTGTTCTGTGTCTAAATTGTGGACAAAACTTTGACATTTTCATCCAAGCTCCACAGATGAGGACAATGCTGTCTTAGATCTGTGTTCTCATCTTTTCTGTTGTATCTTCTCTTCTGTAGATATCCTTCTCTGCCTGAAAAATGTATTTGATCTTGCGATTTGCAAGAGAGTGGCAGAGGAGGGGAGAATTTGTGAAATATGAGGTGTCAGTGGCTGACAATGAAATCTCCAATATCTACTCTTCTTTTTTGAGTCTAAGGAAAATAATTAGTGCATGAATTGAGGATTTCATTGAAAGGGTTCCATATGGAACAAACTGGGGGACATGAGCTAAGGATTCTTGGAACATAACATGTAGATGGCTACCTGCTTAACTTACACTAGGTGCTAGCTCCAAATATTAGTTTAGTTGTTTTTTTAAAGTACTGTAAAGGAGGCTGCCTGTAAATGATCTCATACACTCCTGTGTATTTAATGCTACTTTTACACTGAAGATTCCTAAATTTATATCTGCTGTTATTATCCCCCACTTTACATTCAGATGCCTCCTGAACATCTCCATTTCGATATTTCGGTCTTAATATATACAAAAACGAATGTGTGCTTCTTCCTCTCCAATTTTTTCTCTTTATCACCCAGTTTTCTCTGTGTCATAAATGGTACCACCAGTCACACAGCTGCTCAAATCAGAAACCTGGCAGTCATCGTTTTTCCTTTTTCTCTCAGCTTCCACACCCATCATCAAATCCTCATTATGAAAACTCCAGAATCTACCTTCACTCTGACTTCTTTCCATCTCTACTGCCGCAGCTTCAGTCCTGCCCGTTATTTTCTTCTTGGATTATTGCAGCAACCCCCTGACTGGCCTCCTTGTTTTCTCTCAGGTCTTTCTTCAGGCTCTTTCCTACATAGTTGCACGGTGGTTCTCTTGAAATGCAAATTAGATCATGTCATTTCTTGGCTTGAAATTACTAATTGCCTTAACAATAGAGCTGGAACCTTTTGAGGATTCCCTGTCAGTCCAGTGGTTAGGACCTGGCACTTTCATGGCCTTAGACCCGGGTTCAGTCCCTGGCTGGGGAGCTAAGATCCTGCAAGATGCATGGTGTGGTCTACTCTCCCCCCCCCCCCCACCCCCTTCCCCTGCAAACAAACAAACAAAAGACAACAACTGAAAAACTGGGACCTTTATTATGCTCTACAGACCTCCACATCAGTGATTTTCAAATGTAAGCATTTTAAAGAGTCACTTGGAGTTAAAACACACATCCCTAGGCCTGACTCCCAGAAAAATCTGATTCTCTGCTGTTAGGACCAAACTGAAGCCAGGACAGGCTCTAAGGGGCAGGCTAGGCCTGAGGTTTAGTCTCTAGGAAAGCTGAGGCACTGGGAACTCCCACAGGCAATGTAGCTCGACCAATCAGAAAAAATCCCCGTAGCTCCCCTCCTGCGCCAGACCTGAGCCAATCCGGATAGGGATGCAAGGTTAAAAGTCCCGCGCACGCGTACAGTATAACCAATCAGCTATGCTGTTACAGGAACAAAGAACCGTCTATATAAAAGTAGATGTGATTCAGAGCTCGGGGCTCTTGTTGGATTCCACTGTGCTGGATGAGACCTGGGCCCTAACTTGAGCTAGCAATAAACCCCTTTATGCTTTTGCATTGCTGTGGACATCTTATTCTCTCAGTTTTGGGGACTCAGACTTTGGGCATAACATCTGCCTGGGCCTGAGAACTGAGATTTCTAACAAGCTCCCAGATGAGGCTGATTTGGCTAGTCGAGAAGCTCACCTTGAATAGAAGTGTCCAATTAAACCTCTTCTCTTACCTCCCATCCCTTCCCTCACTAAATTCCAGCCTCAATGATTCCCCTACCCTCAATTATGCTAGACTTGCTCCAGCCTCAGGGCCTTTGAATATGCTTTCTAGGTGCCCTTACTAGCATTTATTCTATCTTTTTCTGATGACATCATCCCAATTTCCTTACTTCTCTCCTGTGGTGTGTGATCTCATGAAACATTTAATTAAGACATCAAGGGATGAACAAGTGCCTCAGGATAAGCCAGTTGGAAACACTCTCATTGGAGTTTGAATTGTGAGCAGAATGATGAAAATGGCTGGAATAGTACTGCCAGGATGACAATATTGATTCACTGGGACAATTAGAGCCACTGGTTATTGATCTTTATAAGACTGTACTTCAGGCATCCCTTTAATCCTGTAAGTATTGTCATATTCTTCAAGTAAAGTGCCTTTTTTTTTTAACTTAAGTTGATCAGAATTGGTTCCTGTGAAGTTTTGTTCTTTAAATTTTGACTTATGTCAGCTTTTCAGAAAGTTTCTTTGACAATTTTGTACAACATAGGTCCCTCCTTTAATTCTCAAATGATTGTTCTGCATATATTAAGATAAACTTTTCAGTTTAAATATATTAATGTGGTGAATCGTACCAATCAATTTTATAATGTTAGCTTAAATTCAACATTTTTTGGTCATAGTATTTATTTTTAAAGCTTTGCTAGTTTTAGTATATAATGTTTTATTTGGGATTTTAGCAATATTCATTCAAAGTGAGATTGGCCTATGATTTTCCTTTACCTGTACTGTCTTTGTTCAGTTTTTTAAAAGGGCTATTTATTTATTATAATTTTATTTGTTTATATTTGGCTGTGCTGGGTCTTTATTGCTGCATGGGATTTTCTCTAGTTGCAGTGAGCAGAGGCTACTCTCAATTTGCAATGCGTGGGCTAATCTCAGTGGTTTCTTTTGGAGAGCATAGGCTCTAGAGTGCAGACTTCAGTATTTGTGGCTCACAGGCTTAGCGACCTCGTGGTGAAGAGCCTAAGCCACTCCATTTTGCCACCAAAAAAAAAAAAAAAAAAAGACTCCATTTTAGAGTTCTGAGGAAATAGTCTTTGGAAATCCCCTGACCTCACCCCACCACCTGTGAGCCAATCAGATCCCAGATCAGGATCTCCTGACTTTAGATTCAGGACTTATGACCTGCCTGGGAAATTCAAATTGAGCCCGGGAAATGGGAACCAATCAGAACCCGTGGCCAGCCCCGGAAATGAAAACCAATCAGAACCCAACACCTAACCCTTCCACAGAAGGTAACCAATTAGACGTCTCCCAACCTGGAAACTCCCGTTTTTCAAATTTTTCACGCGAGAATACCCTGTATAGGCAATGTAACCCAAAGTTCGGGGCTCCTCTCCTTAGCCGCTGAGTCGGTAATGGTGGGAGCCCCAGCTCGAGCTTGTATAAAAACTCTCTTGCTTTTGCATCGGATATCGGCTCCCTGGTGGTCACTGGGAGATTTCGCGACTTGGGCATAACAGCGGCATATGGAATCTTCCCAGATCAGGGATCGAACCCATGTCTCCTGCATTGATAGGCGGATTCTTTACCACTAGTCACCAGGGAAGCCTCTGCCCTCATTTTTAAACGATGGCTTAATTTGACACAATAAATTCTAGGTTGATAATTGTTAACTATTTATTTTAGTATTTGAGGATATTATTTCATTGACTCCTGGTTTCTTGTGTGCCTATTGAGAAGCCAGTTGCCATTCCTTTGCATTTCATTTTTCTGTTTATTTTAGAATGTCTATTTTTTTTCTTTAAATTTCCCCACAATGAACCTAGTTATGAATTTACTTTTTGCTTCTTTAGGGACACCTAGATAGGAATTATTGTGTCATAGGAAATATTACTTTCCAGTCTTTTCTCAGATAATACCAAATTGTTTCCCCAAATGACTGTCTTGATCCATATTCCTGAGTTCTTACATCTTTATATTACATTATGTCATCTGAATTTTTGTGTACTTATTTTTGTGATAATTTTTTTAGCAAATGAAGGAAGACTGCTTCTCAATGACCCAACTAAGAAAGGAAAAGTTGAAATTGTATGTCAGTCATCTGCAACTCATCTTAAGGGAAACAATGACCAGATTGTTTTTTAAGGCATTTATATTTAAATAGAACTTTTTTGGGGTCTGACCTTTCTTAAATCCTTGAAAATAAACTTATTGAAATACCTTTAATACCTGTTTGTGTGTGTGTTCTGAACTTTTCTTTATTTATAAGATTATTAATTGGTTTAGAATTTGGTAAAGAAATGGGAGACTTTCTAATCTTTGGCTAAAAATTAGCTAAAACAATTTTTAGAAGTCCTGTTTAGTACTTTTTCAAATGTGGATAGTCCATACATATATGGATTCCTATGGATGCTTTATGGACTTCCCAGGTTGCTCAGTGGTAAAGAATCCACCCACCAAGGCAGGAGACTTGGGTTCAATCCCTGGGTGGGGAAGATCCCCTGGCGGAGGAAATGGCAAGCCCTTTCAGTATTCTTGTCTGGGAAATCCCTTGGACAGAGGAGCCTGGCGGGCTACAGTCCATGGGGTCACATGACTTAGCTAATGAACAACAACAATAGCAATGGATTCTAATCCTTTCTTCTATCACAGTAATAATTTTACTTTCTTCTTTTCAAAATCTTTTTATCTGAATAAAAAATTACTTTTTTTCTGATTCTAAATATAATAACAACTAGAGTAATTTTAATGTCTCTAGTTGATCTTAGTGATTAAAGAAAACTGCCTGCATTATTTTCATTATTTAGGAAAAACTACTTCTAAACCCTTTTAGACAATTAGGTTGTTGGGTATCTTGTCTTTTTAGTTGTTGCTGTCTTACACTATATTTTGTTTAGTCGCTAAGTGGTGTCTGACTCTTTGTGACCCCATGGACTGTAGCCTGAGAGGCTCCTCTGTCCATGGGACTCTCTAGGCAAGAATACTGGAGTGGGTTGCCATTTCCTTCTCCATACAGTATATTGGAGTTAGAAAATTCTACAGTGTTATATGCTGTTTGTACTTTTAGGAGGATATAAAAAATAAAAAACGTCAGCATCTGACTTTTCTTTTGTCTATGTAAGGAGATAATTAGTGGCTATTAATGTCAGGTGCCACATTAACCCTTCATGATCTGGAAAACCATAATTAAGATGTTTACCAACCTTACTGTCTAACCTACTTTAAAAAATTAGTACATTTTTCCAATCTACTTTCTTCTAGTTTGCCTTCATTCAACACAATGGGGAGAATAAATGCTTCTGCAGGATGAAGCACAATTCATCTGCCTAATTGCAGAATAACACATTACCTTGTTTGTAACTGAAAGAACTATATCTATTGTGATTTGAAAAGCACAATAAAGTCAGATTAAAATGTTCTGTATCCAGTGTGTCTTTATTTTTAAAAAATATTTATTTGGCTGCATTAGGCCTTAGCTGTGGCATGTGGGATCTAATTCCCTGACCAGGGATCAAACCCCAGCCCCCAACAAAGGGAGTGCAGTCTTAGCCACTGCACCATCAGGGAAATCTCCCAGTGTGTCTTTATTTAAGGAATGAACAAAGCTATTCTTTTTAACCTGTAAAATGTGGGCATTATTTTTTACTTTTCTTGATGTCATGCAAGGAATCTCGGATTTAATATAAAGCCAGATTGAGATAATTTGATGAAAAAATGCTTACAGGGTATTCTAACTATAATTACACCTATTACACTAGCCTTCATAACACTGTTCTCCATTCTGACTGTTTCCTTATAACTTTCTTAAAGGCAGGACTATTTATTAAGTATTGAATGTCTTTAAAACTGATGAGAATCTAAGAATATATAGAATGTATAGTTAGGGATACACTGAAGGGGAAAGTACCTTTGATGACCTTTATTTAAATTTTGAGTGGGTAATACTCAAAAGGTACAAAAGTTGAAAGGCACAAAAGGATATACAACAGGGAGTCCTCCTGTTCCTCAGGTCTCCCCAGAGCAATCCAGGTAACAAGCTGCAGCCAAGGGTATTCTGCAGGTGCTCCAGGTAATAACTCCTTCTCGGCTCTCCTTTTTCTAAAAGTTAGGTTGAAGGAAGTGAAGACTGTCACTGGCTCTTAGAGGCGCCTTATTTTAAAGCAGAAGCAGAGCCAGAATCCCTGGCATTCTAGATCATAACTCTTTGCAACCCTTGCAGTAAGCCCACATTACCTCTCTACAGTGTCTAGTTGTTAACTGGCTCATCAGCGTGGATGTTGGATGTTTCAATCCGGATAATTCAAGTTTAAAAGTAGCTTGGTTTAAAACCGGAGTACTTGAGGCAAGGAAGTCTTATCAGAAGGCAACATTTTTGTTGTTGCTGTTCATTAAAGGAAAGAAGGGTTTTAAAAGGCTGACCTAGGGTTTAATCACACGGTTTGACTTTTGTTGAGTCTCGGGGATGGCGCGTGTCCGACCCAAAGCGCAGACGTCAGCACGGTTTCCACTCTGGCATCGGGGGACTAGAGTTCAGCCCAAGGGCTGCTCGCTCCTCTAACAGGGCGACCGGGACTCTAAGACGCTGGCCTTGGTTCCATTCTAGATCTCGGCCTGGACGCGGTGCAGAAGGGATAAGGCCTCGTCCTCGCCTCTTCCACTGGTCCGGTGAGTGCGGCACAGGAGAGTCGCGATGGCTCCAGAGCAGGCCCGCCCAGGGGGAGCCCGCCAGCTGGGTCTCGGGCTGCTTCGGCCCAAACAGCCCCAGCGGACTAGGCCAGCCAGCTCTGGCCGCTCGGTCCGATCCCCTCCTGACCCACGGCCTCCACTCTTGGGGGGACGCGACAGGATTCCATAGCCAATCCCCTCGGCCATGCTATCCCTTTCCCCGCCAAAAGCAGATCCTTCAGCCTCGCTCCACAAGCCAGCCCCACCCTGCCCTGCCCTTCCATTCCAGAGAGGAACGGTCACGAGGCCAAGAACGCGACTCCACGCACTAGGCATCTCTCCGAGCTGGACCCGAGCAAGCAGCTAGACTCGGCGAGAGAGTGGGAAGGAGCCTTAGCGAGCAGTTCTATGGCCCAATGGCTTTCCTCTACCTTCTGGTGCGGGCCAATGAGGGGCAAGGGGCGGGACTTCCGCCTCGCCTTCGGTGTTGTCGTACGCGCTCCGATCTGGGCTGTGGGGGTCGGTGCGGAGATTCAGTCATGAAGTCGGGGTAGAGACTTCTGCAGCGACGCGGTTGGCTGCCTGTTTGTGTTGCAAGGTCAGCTTCCAGGTAAGAGCCTCTCCTGCGTGTCGACGGCCGGACTGCAGGTTTTCCCCCGTGGGGCCTGCCGGGGAGAACACACCCCCTCGCCCGCCCTGAAGCTCCGAGGCGGCCCCGCCGCCGTGCTCTTGGCTGCTCCTCAGGCTGGGTGCGGAGGGAATTAGTTTAGTTTAGTTTTGTTTTGCAGAAGATAAAATAAAAAACCCTGCGCTCAGAGGCTGAGTCTCCCTTGCATTCCTGCGCTATGAGTTTGTGTGTATCTAAAGTTGTTGGGTTATCTGTTTCGCTTCTTGCATTCCGCTCTTGAGGTGTCTTGAGCCTGGGAAGCTGTCCGGAAGTCGTCTCTTTCCGGGCGTCCCTGGGTGAAGTCGCTTGAATTTAGTTGTGGGAAGGCTTTAGTCTTTGGGAAAAAAGAGGGCAGTCGCCTCTTTTCTTTCTAACCTTCCTGCCACCCCACCCCCACCCCCACCCCCACCCGGAAGCTCGATAGAAGGTGGGATGTGATTCTGCTAGGGACAGATAACCACGTCCCTGCCCCCTAAAGTTGGCAGCTCTGCCGGGACGCTTATTGGTTGACCCGCACTGATGAAAGGACTTTATCTCAGAGAGGGAGTGGGCAAACACCGAAGCCAAGCGATCCCAGAAGCACTCATGCGTATTTGGTGGCAATCACTGAATGTTCTCTGTCAGCTTTTGGGTAAATTCCTCTATTTCGTCCTAATTTGGCAATAGTAGATTTCCAAAACCATCGTTTCATCTTCAGTTTCAGCACCGTGGGCAGCTGCTTAGGTTCTTTGTTGTTACTCCAAACTAGCCTGACAAGTGTTCCTCAGTGATGCTGCAGGAACAGGGAAAACTCACGCATTCCTTTCCACAATGATCTGTTGTTCTCCAAGGAGAACATCTGCAGTATTTGATACAATGTAAATAAATAAGATGGGTGTGCTGTCGGAGAGTTCTAGTTAGAGATACATCAATTCAGGGTTTAAGGAAAGGCTTTCAAGGATTTAATCTTTTTAGGGATACATTTTAATAGGTCTATGAGATTAGCTTCATTTTGGAGTAGCAAAACTGCGCTGGAGTAGCAGGTATTTTTGTTTGTTTTTGTGTTTTTGATTGAATAGCACGTGGGATCTTACTTAGTTCCCCTACTCTGTGGTAGCAGTTTAAAAGAACTTTAAATAGTAGATAAGAAATGCGGTGGGCGTCTCTGGTGACTCGGTGGTAAAGAATCCGCCTGCCAGTGAAGGAGTCATGGGTTCGATCCCTGGATGGGGAAGATCCCCTGGAGGAGGAAATGGCAACTCACTCTAGTATTCTTGCCTAGGAAATCCCATGGACAGAGGAGCCTGGCGGGATACAGTCCATGGGGTCCCAACGAGTCAGGTGAGACTAAACAGCAGTATCAAAGAAGTGTAGTGCAGGGCTCATGGGGATTTTGAAATCAATTTAGTGCATTGACATTAATGTTAGAAAAAAAACAAATAGCATAGGACATCCTGTGGAGTAAGAGTAAGTATTATTTCATGAAGCTTTTGTTTCAGGTTTTAAAAAATGTATGAATGTGAAGAGGAAGATGTAAATGTATACCGTATTATTGTGGATTGTGGCAAAACACTGGATCCCAAATTTGGGAGTCAGACTGGGTTCAGCCTTCAGCTCTGCCATTTACTAATTCTGTGACATTATCTGTGAATAAGGGAAGACTTATAATAATTAATTGATATAAAATATGTCTGTTACATAGTTAAGCCTCAAAGTAGTTGTTTTTGCTGTTATTTTTTGGAAATGTTGCCTAGAAGCCCAGTTAATTCTGTAAGGAATGACAACTACTGTTTTAATAATATATTTATTTTTACCCCTGCCTTTATTTGAAGCCAGCAAGCTTCATGTCTCAGTGTATAACAGTAAATCATGTGGACAAAAATGTTAATTTGCAGCGTTTAATATTGAAGGATTGGGAGTAAGTTCTCATCTATCCTTGTTTAAAGCTCATTTCTTGTAGGCATTTTGCAGGGGCCTGTTACTGCATTCAGCACCCTTCCTTTGATGTTTTTCTGCATCCCAGAGTAACAGATTTATCAAAAGTTTTCCAGGCACTAATTTTAACAAAGTAAGGGCAGGACTAAGGGTATGATAGGTTTGTGTCTTTGAACAAAATTGGATAGGAAGGCATTTTATGTTTTATAGTTTTTGCCATAAAGATATGTGAAATAGCATGGTCAAATATCATGGTGTGCTTATTTCATGTTGGTATGACCTAAAAATGGTTGATGTTTAAGTAAAAAGTGTGGTTTTGGACATTTTGAAATCTGGGAATGTGTAGCAGAAGTCAAAATGACTTTGGATCAAAGTAATGTTTTGTACCATTTGACATATTACTGCCATATGGCATTGCATATGGTAATTTCACATGACATTAAAAAGGGAAGAAACTAAGCATTGTTAGTTTTTTCAAAAGAAGAAACAGAATTAATAGACATTTCTTTTAATTAGGTCATGGTGGATAATCATTGTTTCAAAATTCATGTATTCTGCAAATATTTATTGAGCATTTATCAAAAATGCTAGTTTTCATAATCCTTTTACATTACATAAAAGCTAATTTAGGAACAATAAGAACATATAATCAGTATTGTCAGTTTACGTATCATAGTACATAGATAACAATCACAGTCATAATAGCTAACGTTGTTTACTACAGGCAGACAATTCTAAGCACTTAATATTTGTGATTTTCTTTTTATAGCTAGGGAAATGAAGGCATCAAAAACACAAAACTTTCTGAGTTCACACAGGTTGTTAGTGGAGTAACTGAAATTTGAATCTAGGCATTCTGATTGTAAAGCCTGTCTTGTATAATGTTTTATTTAAAAATACAAAATGCTGTGGAGTTATTTTGGATTCTTGCTGATTTGGATGACTTTGGTTAAGCTCTTTTGACCCTTGGTTTCCTCAGCTCCTTCCTCAAAAATATATTATTAAGCCATTATGTTTTTGTGGGGTAAGGATAATTTGTGAAGCTCTAGACAGAGTATGTGTTCGATAAATCATATGCCTCAGCCTTTTCCTTTCATATTGAGGATGTGGCCATTTGAAAGATTGTTAGCAACTGGAAGAGGACGATAGAAGAAAGAATTTCACCTAAGGACACTGCTGAAGCAAAGGTATAGAAGTAGGAAAGCAGAGAACATTTGCCAAGGTAGTATGTTTAAGGAACAGGCTGGTATAAAGATAGATGGATAGAGTTTACAGGAATCCTTAAAGGAACCAGATTAAAGATTTTGTACTTGATTCTTGGTTGAGAAGAATCCCTCTTTATAGATACTAATTTGGAACAAAGTCCAGTGAAGGAGTGGAAGCCTGGAGATAGGAATACCACAGAGTTTAATAACAGTGGTTGAAGCAAGAAGTGATGATGGTGGGATTGTTGTGTAGGGTTTAGATTGAGACTGTTAAGTGACCCTGGGAACCCACAGAAGTATGGACCTTATTTTGGGGAGGGTATTATGATGAAGAACAGATGTTGGTGGTGGAAGGGGATTTAGGAGAAGAATTCATGATACAGTCTTTGGCTTTGGAGCTGAGGATTAGTTCAGATGTTTGGAAATGTAAAATGGAACCTGGGAGCTCTGTGTACTTCATAAAAAGAGAAGAGACCAGTTGCTCACATTGTGAGGAAGTGGTCTAAAGCCATAGTCCCCCTGTGGGTCAGTTTCACAGGAGAGATGTGACTCCAGAAGACCCTCAGAAATGCAGATTTCTCACTTTAGATAGAGTTCTACCCACTGTTTTCCCCTGTAATTTTTTTTTTTTTACATCCTGGGAGGATAGGGGTAAGGTAGTAGGGAGGGAAATTTTTGGAGAATTAGCAAGGCTCTCATTTATTATTTCAAAAGAGAGCCAGTACATTGAAGACTAGGGATTCTCACATTAATAATTTGGAAAGATGGTGTGATTTTTATATAGTACCAGACACTTATACACATCTGTTGTATGTTGCATTGTAACATCTCCAGATTTCTTATTTTGTGTCATCCCCTCTTTGTTACCCTGAATTAAATAATAGCAAAACCTTTAAAATCAGAGGATCTATGTGCTTGTTATGGGTCAGCAATGAAGAGGGGATCTAGAGAGATTGTATTCTACTTAAGCCGAGACTGTGGGAGAAGCAGCTTGGAGGATGAGAGGAGAAGGCTGCTTGGTGTGGTGGGAAGTCTAGCAATTCTGTGAATCCTTGAACCCATTCTCTGGCTTCAGTTTCCTCATTTTGTAAGATGATGATGATGATAACACCAGTTCTGTCCTGTTGCAGGAAGAAATACGCCTGGAGGCCCTTTGTACTTCAAAAATGGAGAAGGAAGTGGCAACCCACTCCAGTATTCTTGCCTGGAGAATCCTGTGGACAGAGGAGCCTGGTGGGCTGCTGTCCATGGGGTCGCACAGAGTCGGACAGGACTAAAGTGACTTAGCATGCATGCATGAATTGGAGAAGAAAATGGCAACCCACTCCAGTATTCTTGCCTGGAGAATCCCAGGGACGGAGGAGCCTGGTTGGCCTCCTTCTATGGGGTTGCACAGAGTGGGACACGACTGAAGCGACTTAGCAGCAGCAGCAGCATATTTCAAAAAGGGCTCAGATCTAAGTAGAATGGCCTGTGGTTTCCTTTCTTGGCAGATTTTCTAGAGTTTGGTGCAGTTAGGTAGTGGCATGATATTAAATTAAGTGGTATAGTAATTTACCGATCTCTGAACTATTTTCAGTTTCCTGTAACACAAGACCCAAGTAACTGGCCAATCAAATAAAAAATTGGACATTAGGCACAAGCATTGAGACAAGGAAGGTTTGCATAATCTGTTACTCCATTGCTGGAAACATTACTTGGACTCCACTATTATGAATTTTTTTATCACAATCATTCACTCAACAAATATTGAGGTATTTTTATATCAGGCATTGTTTTAGGCATGCAGAGTATGTTAGTGAACCAAAAAAATAAAATAAAAAATCCTTGTCTTCATGGAATTTACTTTAAAATAAGGTTAATTTTAATAGTTAAAAGTAATTAGATTTTTCTTGTGTTCTGTGTTTAATATAAAATCATGATTCTGAACAGATAAAGTAAGAGTACTGTAGCAGATTGTAACTAATTTTGTAGAGCACTTTAAAGGAAGGGACTGCATCATTCTGACTCATGCATGTCTCCCCATTTCCCCTTTTCCTAATGAAATGACTTTAATGTATTTAATACTCAGCAAATGTAGGTACTCATTAAATATTTATGATGGGGAGAAGGAAGTTGTGTTAAGGCAAGGGGCAGATCTTAAAGACAGAGGAATCAGTTGAGTGTAACAAGTATTAAGGGCCCCATGTGCTCACTAGATTGAAGGTACAGAGAAAGACAAGTGTGCTGTGAGTTGCATTGCCTGGCTTATGCATTGCCTATGAGGTTGGAGTGGAAAGACAGTTATACTGTAGCTGAAAGCATCACCATTAAAGGAATTTGGGTTATCTGGGTGTTCCCCAACTTGCCCAATAAGTAGCTCGATGACTTTGCACAGATAACTTGACCTCTCAGTTCATTTCCTCATTTGTAAAATGAAGTAGTTTGAATTTTCCAGTTAAAAAAGTCTGCTTTTAAGACTTACAAAATGTCTTTTATCATTTCACTTTATTAATATGGATAAAACAGAGCCGATCATGAACTTCCATTGAATAATAATCAGACTGAATTTATGCTTTTAGTTAACAAACTAGATGTTTAGAAAAGATGTCTACAAAACTAATGCTACCTATTTGATGTTATTTACTAAGAAGAGTGCATTGTAATTTTAAAAAACAAGGCAAAATATAGCCTAACATGTAGTTTCCCCTTTTGCCATTATGAAGGAAAAATAAGCCATAATATTTTAGACCCCAGTAAAGGATGTTACTAGTTGTTCATTTAGTTCTACAACAGCCTTTGATTACTGTGCTAGGTGCTAAGTATCTCAAATCCGAAACCGCCTAGTCCCTAACAAATTAAATGTTTTGTTATACCGAGGTGGCCCGGAGAAGGCACATAATGAGAGGCGCAGAGAAGAGAAAGTTCAGACGGTTAGAGGTTAGAGGAGATTGAGGTGGAATGGCAAGGGGCAGAACTGGAGCGGTTCATGAACTTTTTAGTTTTCAACTTTATTCTAAAAGTTGTTTATTAAGGAATTTTAGGCAGGGAGCAGTGTGATCAGGCATCTTTATATCTGTCTTTATATTCCCTTTAAGAGAATTATCCATGGGGAAGATATTTATCTTGTTTCCAGTTATTTCAGTGGTATAAATCCTATTTGAGGAACTCTGTCTTTTATTCTGAAGAACAATGTTTATTGTGTGGTTTTAGGGTATCAGTAACCTTGAAATAATTGGACATTAAAACTTATTTATGTCCATAGCCACATTAATGTAAATTGAGAAGACAGCTGAAAATTAAAGGCATTCTGCTTATTGAAATGAGAGAGCTTCTGGTCAGGTAAGAATTTGACTTAGGGTTATTTCTAAGGGGCTAGAAAATTTTGTCGAAGTTAGATTGAATATGACTCTAGTTTGGGCTCATTTTCTAATGATCAGGATATCCAGTTAAACTTTTAGAGGGACTGAATCTTCAGGGAAAAATAATCCCACCTGATGATAGGTAAGTATTTCTAAATCAAGTCATAAGAGAGTAGGAGTTGAATTTCTGCTTTGCTTAGGTGTAAAACACCTCATTAAATATTGAAGAAGAATTTGTCTAATCACTGTCCTTGTAATTTACATATTTGACCTTCAAAAAAGAAGAACTGTCCTTGTAAGTTATACATTTATATAACGGTATTATATATATTAATTGCTTAACATTTTTTGAGGTGTAGTTCATGCAACATAAAATTAACAATTTTGAAGTTACTAATTGGAGGGCACTTAGTAAATCACACAGTGTTGTGCAACCACCACTCTCTATCTAACATTTTTATCACTAGAAATTAAAACCTTGTACCCATTTTCTGCTGCCACCAGCCCCTGGCAGCACCAGTTTGCTGTCTGTATGGATTTACTGGAGATCTCATTTATTCTGGAAATCTTATATAAATAGAACCATACAATATGTGACCTTTAGTGTCTGGCTTCTTTCACTTAGCATAATGTTTTCAAGGTTCTGCAAGGTTGTTGCAAGCTACATTGCTGTATGTATGAATCTTTCCTTTTTACAGCGTAATTATTTTATTGAATATATACAGCATCTGTTGAAGGACATTTGGGTTCTTTGCATCTTTGGCTATTGTGAATATTGTTGCCATGAATATTCATTGACAACAGTTTGTCTGAGAACTAGTTTTCATTTCTTTTGGGTATATGTAAGGAATGGAGTTGCTAGATCATATGGTAATCCTATGTTTAGCCTTTTGAGGTCTTGCCAAACTATTTTCCACAGTGACTGAACCCTTTTACATTCCTACCAGCAATGTATGAGGGTTCCAGTTTCTCTTCATTGTCACCAACACTTGTTCTTTCCCAGTTAAAAAAAAAAAATTAGTGCTATTGCTACCCATTTGAATGCAGAGTTCCAAAGAATAGCAAGGAGAGATAAGAAAGCCTTCCTCGGTAATAAATGCAAAGAAATAGAGAAAAACAGTAGAGTAGGAAAGACTAGAGATCTCTTCAAGAAAATTAGAGACACCAGGGGAACATTTCATGCACAGATGGGCTCAATAAAGGACAGAAATGATATGGACCTAACAGAAGCAGAAACTATTAAGAAGACGTGGCAAGAACACACAGAAGAACTGTACAAAAAAGATCTTCACAACCCAGATAATCACAATGGTGTGACCAATCACCTAGAGCCACACATCCTGAAATGTGAAGTCAAGTGGGCCTTAGGAGGCATCACTGTGAGCAAAGCTAGTAGAAATGATGGAATTCCAGTTGAGCTATTTCAAATCCTAAAAGATGATGCTGTGAAAGTGCTGCACTCGACATGCCAGTAAATTTGGAAAACTCAGCAGTGGCCACAGGACTGGAAAAGGTCAGTTTTCATTCCAATCCCAAAGAAAGGTAATGCCAAAGAATGCTCAAACTGCTGCACAATTACACTCATCTCACACGCTAGTAAAGTAATGCTCAAAATTCTCCAAGCCAGGCTTCAGCAATATGTGAACTGTGAACTCCCTGATGTTCAAGCTGGTTTTAGAAAAGACAGAGGAACCAGAGATCAAATTGCCAACATCTGCTGGATCCTGGAAAAAGCAAGAGAGTTCCAGAAAAACATCTATTTCTGCTTTATTGACTATGCCAAAGCCTTTGACTGTGTGAATCGCAATAAACTGTGGAGAATTCTGAAAGAGATGGGGATACCAGACCACCTGACCTGCCTCTTGAGAAATCTGTATGCAGGTCAGGAAGCAACAGTTAGAACTGGACATGGAACAACAGACTGGTTCCAAATAGGCCCTGCTTATTTAACTATGCAGAGTACATCATGAGAAACACTGGTCTGGAAGAAGCACAAGCTGGAATCAAGATTGCTGGGAGAAATATCAATAACCTCAGATATGCAGATAACACCACCCTTACAGCAGAAAGTGAAGAGGAACTAAAGAACCTCTTGATGAAAATGAAAGAGAAGAGTGAAAAGATTGGCTTCAAACTCAACATTCAGAAAACGAAGATCATGGCACCTGGTCCCATCACTTCATGGCAAATAGATGGGGAAACAGTGGAAACAGTGTCAGACTTTATTTTCTTGGGCTCCAAAATCACTGCAGATGGTGACTGCAGCCATGAAATTAAAAGACACTTACTCCTTGGAAGGAAAGTTATGACTAACCTAGATAGCATATTCAAAAGCAGAGACATTACTTTGCCAACACATGTCCATCTAGTCAAGGCTATGGTTTTTCCAGTAGTCATGTATGGATGCGAGAGTTGGACTGTAAAGAAAGCTGAGTGCCGAAGAATTGATGCTTTTGAACTATGATGTTGAAGAAGACTCTTGAGAGTCCCTTGGACTGCAAGGAGATCCAACCAGTCCATCCTAAAGGAGAGCAGTCCTGAGTGTTCATTGGACGGACTGATGTTGAAGCTGAAACTCGAATACTTTGGCCACCTGATGCGAAGAGCTGACTCATTTGAAAAGACCCTGATGTTGGGAAAGATTGAGGGCAGGAGAAGGGGACAACAGAGGATAAGATGGTTGGATGGCATCATCGACTAATGGACATGAGCTTGGGTAAACTCGGGGAGTTGGTGATGGACAGGGAGGCCTGGCGTGCTGTAGTCCACGTGGTCGCAAAGAGTCGGAGACGACTGAGTGACTGAACTGAACTGACTGCTATCTGTGTGAATGTGAGGCAGTATCTCACTGTGGTTTTGATTCACATTTCCCTAAGGACTGATGACGTTGAGCATCTTTTTATGTGCTTCTTTGGCCATTTGTGTGTCTTCTTTGAAGAAATGTCTATTCTAATTTTTTGCCTATGTATTAGTTGAATTGTTTGCTTTTCTATTATTGAGTTATGTTTTATGTATTCTGAATACTAGATCCTTATCAGATGTATGATTTGCAAGTATTTTCTTCCATTTTGTGGGCTGTCTTTTCATTTTCTTATTAATATCCTTTGATGCATGAAAGTTTGAAATTTTGATCAAGCTCAATTTTTTTTTGTTTCTTATACTTTCAATGTCATATTTAAGAATCCATTGTGTAATCCAAGATCATGGAGATTTACTCCTTTATTTTCTTCTAAGAGTTTTATCATTTTTGCTCTTACATTTAGGTCATTTAATTATTTTGAGTTAAATTTTGCATATTGTGAATTTAGGGTTACAGCTTCATTGTTTTGCATGTGACTGTCCAATTGTTCCAATACCACTTGTTGAAGAAAGTGTTATTTCCTTGTTGAATGATCTTGGCACCTTTATTGCCAATCTTTTTGGCCATAGAACTGTGGATTTATTTTTGGACTCTCAATTCAGTTCCTTTGGTCTATATGTCTATCCTTATGCCCATACCACATTGTTTTGATTATGGCTTTATAGTAAGATTTTAAAATTGGGAAATGTGAGTCCTCTAGCTTTGTACTTCTTTTTCAAATTTACTTTGAACTATTCAGGGCCCGTTGCGGTTTCATATGAATTGGAAGATTAACTTAACCATGTCTGCATTAAAAAGGCTGTTGGAATTTTGATAGGGAATGTATTAAATCTGTACATTGGTTTGGGTAGTATTGCCATCTTAGCAATATATAGTCTTTTTTTTTTTTTTTAGTCACACCGTGTGGCTTGCAGGGTCTCAGTTCCCTCACCAGGGATTGAACGTGGACCACAGCAGTGAAAGCCTGGAATCCTAGCCACTGGGCCACCAGAGAATACCTCAACAATATTTAATCTTATAATACATGGGTTATCTTTCCATTTATTTAGGTCTTTGATTTCATTCAGCAGTGTTTTGTGGTTTTCTATGTACAAGTCTTTCACTTCCTTATTAAATTTATTCCTGGGTATTTTATTCTTTCAGATACCTTTATAAATGCAACTGTTTTCTTTTGGATTATTCATTGCTGATATGTAGAAGCATGACTGATTTTTGTGTGTAGCATTAACTTCTTTTAATGGTCATTTACCTTTTTTAACTTTATAAGCTGGATCACATAGGTAAATAAGAGAGTGGGAAGTGGAACACTAAAGAATTTTAATCTCAATGTATGATTATTGTGAATATTAGTAGTATGGGATGTCCTTTTAGCATAGTGTTGAATGATTATCTACTTATGCTATTGCATTCCTGGTATCAGATTATATACACTTGGTCATTATAATATAGATAAGAATATTTTATTTTCTTTAAGCTTAAAGAAAGGTGGGGATATTTATTTTTAAAGTTAATTTTTTTTGCAACTTAATTCTGGTGTTACGGAGAAAGCCTTAGGGATAAACCATGTTTATCATTAAATCTAGTTCAGAAATCCATGAATAATAAAAATAAGGTTGGAATAGTTGTTGTTTAGCCACTGAGTTGTGTCTGATTCTTTTTGCGACCCCATGGACTGTAGCCCACTAGCCCCTCTATCCATGGGAATATGGGAGTATTCAGTATACAGGCAAGAAAACAGGAGTGGGTTGCCACTTTCTTCTCCAGCAGATCTTCCTGACCCAGGGATTGAACCTGCATCTCCTACATTGCAGGTGAATTCTTTACCACTGAGCCACCAGGAAAGCCCTTGGAATGGTAGCTGATTTGAATATGTAAATTATTATTTATATACATTAGTTTACCTTTCTTAGTTTTCCTTGAAAGAGGGTTTCAAATATTTAGCCTTAAAATTTCATTATGAACAATTTCATCTGTTCAAATTTCATATGAATAATTTCAATCTTACACATAATTAAATAAGTGCAAATTTGTACAGTAATCAGATGGTCTGAAAGGGCTGGCATTTCATGATACCCACCTGTATTTGAATGGTAGCTCCATTATTTAAGAGGTAAGCATTGTTGGGCAAGTTACTTAAGAAAGTGCATACTTTTAATGTGCTTGCTATATTCTCAGCACTGCTATAAGCACTTAAAGTTATTTATCTAATTCTCAGTTTCCTATATTTATGGAAAGATAGTAAGACCTTCCACCATCTGTTCATACTGTTGGAATTATTAAAAGAAATAATGCATATTAAGTACATAGCCAGACATTTAAAAAAAAATTTATAGCATATGTAACTTATTATCTAACACCAACAAAGATGAGAAAAGGATAATCAGTGTTTGAAATGTACATTTATTTGGAATTATAAATATTAATAGGAATATTCTCTCTGGAAAGCAATTGGCTACATGTATAAAGTTTTAGATCGTTTCCTTGGCATAGTGATTCCACATTTAGGAATCTATACTAAGGAAACAGTCTGAAATATGGAAAGAGATTTATATTTATCATAGAATTATTTATAATTGCAATAGGTAGATTCAACTTAATATTAAACAGTTGAGGGATAGTTAGAGAAAGTCATGATTTAGCCATATAATGTAACATTCAGCACCTGTTAACAAAATGTTTATGAAGAGTTTTAATAACAAGGGAAAATGATACAACTTTAAGTAAAAAAGCATACAAGTCATAATACAATAAGTATAAAAATGATAATAAAATACGGATTGGAAAAAAAACTGCCAGTAGTGGTTGGATCAGAGAAGTAGAACCAGTGTGAATGATGTGGGTGATACAGAATAAGGGAATAGACTTTCAAGAAATTGTGGTATCTGATTAAGGAGTGTATCAATGACAGTGCTGTTGCTGTTGTGCCGTAATATGTTGGGTGAACTGGGCCCTTATGGGTCGGCTGGGTGGTTGGAGAGTGAGGGTGTGTAGGGACCTGTGAGAATGAACCGGAACACATGGGGATGGACACTCATGTCATCTGTGAATGTTAACCTTTGGGTAATCAGTATTGTCTTCATATCTTCTACTGAGCATTATTTTTAATATTAGAAAAAACCATAAACATTTTGTTAGATAACAATATAATGAATAATGTATAAGGATTAGAGGCTGATTACAGTGGCCTTAAC
Source organism: Capra hircus (assembly GCF_001704415.2). Taxonomy (NCBI): domain Eukaryota; kingdom Metazoa; phylum Chordata; class Mammalia; order Artiodactyla; family Bovidae; genus Capra; species Capra hircus. The sequence goes on along the minus strand of NC_030808.1, from coordinate 117,909,247 downwards.
TTAAATCAGTAAATGGTGGATTTACCTGGCCGAGAACTTTGATCTGTATTTTACAACTCTCCTCATAGTCTTTGCAGTTCCAACTTCAAAAGCTGAGTTCAGTTTGTCAGGTTCTGAGAGGAATCACAGTGATTTTTATAGCTGGTAAATTTTCATTCATCTGTACTGCTGGTATTTAGACAAGCCTCAAATAATTTGTTTTGAGTTTTGGAAGAAATTGTGTTGGTTGATATAAAATATGTATGTGTATATTTTAATTTTGAAGTGATCTCATTTCTAGAACAGTACAGGAACCTTTTCTTTCCTTCCTTAATCATTTGAGAGTAATTTGTTAACCTCATATTCTGTACTCACCAGAAACTTTAGTGTAAGATTCCTACAAACAAGGATCTCTGCCTTTGAGAAATGACTGATTTGGGGGCTACAGCAAGGAAAATACAAGATGGGACAAGAAAATCTTGTGCCAGGAAACAGAGACATGCTCAAACATGATGAGATTGTTGTTGGTTAGTTGCTAAGTCTTATCTGACTTTTGCAACCCCATGGGCTGTAGCCTGCCAGGCTCCACTGTCCATGGGATTTTCCAGGCAAGAACACGAGTGGGTTGCCATTTCCTTCTGCAGGGGATCTTCCAGACCCAGGGATCGAACCTGTGTCCCTTGCATTTGGAGGTGAATTCTTCCCACTGAGCCACCAGGGAAGCTGGGGGTTATTCACATAGGCCCAGTGTAATCACAAGATTTCCTGAAAGTGGCAGAGGAGGAGTTTGGAATGAAGTGATAATGAGAAGGAATCAATATGCCATTGCTGGCTTTGAAGATGGGGCATGGGTCACCTGAGCCAAGGAACTTGGGCAACTCCTAGAAGCTGTTAAGCATAACAATCAGTTGTTGCATAAGTTAAAACATTTTGTTTTAAAACATACATGGATAATAACCTAGACTAGAATAAGAAATTTGTGTGACTTTTAAAAATAAGTGATACGTCAAAGACTGTGGGTGCCCTTTCAGATTCTGCACCAATGGCCACGATGAACACTCATGGCCATGTACTCACTTTCCTTTTTCCCTGTTATTAAGTGAGAGAAGCACTGTCTCACTTAAATACTGGTAAGAGCAGAAAGGTAACTGTGTAAATTATAAATTCATTTTCTTTCTGCTCCAGATTCACCCTTCAGTACCTTCTCTGCAGTAATGGACTGGACTCTAACCATTCCTTTACAAAGAGCATGATGTTAAGCTTTACTAGGTGCTAAAGGGGTCAGGTGCTGGAGGGGAAGGGATTTTTTTGCTTCTTAGTTTCCTAGTGTTCCCTTTCCTAGCTGTGTGTGCCCTGTTCCCCTCCCCCATTCCCTGGGGACCATCTGGTGGTGCTGTGCCTCAGCCACATGCCCAGAGTAAGCAGGCCCTCACTGGTCCTGCAGTCCCGGTCCAGACCCGCCTTGCCATGGCCCTTCTACAGTGGACACCATGTATGTCAGGCCTTGTGCAGGCAGTGCCTGGACATCTGCATGCCTGTGCACCAGCCTTGGTGCTTTGACCCAGGGAATTGTCTCCTGCAGGTCTCTCCACGCGCGTACTATGCATTCTCGTGCCTGTAGCAGTGTCCTGACTACCTCTGCACACTTGCGCGGCAACCTCATAACCCCTGCATTCCAGAGAAGGGCTTCCTGCTTGTCTGGCAGTGTTGGACCAGCTCTGGATTGCACAGTCTGATGAAATGCTCTGTTATCGCGTGTGCTGCAGCCAGCGCTTCACCAGTGAGAAGCTCCGGGTTTGAGGAGGGGACACTTCTCCCAGGTTTAGTCTTTTGGGGTACTCTGCCTCAGCTTTATTTTTCCCATCAGAATTTAATAATTATTTTTCTTTAAAAAATTACAAATGGCTTTATTGACTTACAGCTGGCAAATAATACATATTTAAAGCTTATGCTTTTATTAGCTTTGACATATTTGTATAACAGTGAAACCATCGCCATGGTGAAGTTAATGTTTTTGTTTGGTATATGTTAAATAAAATGAAATAAACTTTAGAAAGTTTATTTTGAAATGTGCAGGTAAATGTAAAATAAAATCATGAGAGTCCCACTACCCAGAGTTTACACATACATGTTAACAGGTTGTTTCATTTCATAGTATTTATGCATCTTATGAATGTAAACGTGAAATATTTTTAACAGTAATACAGAAAAGAAGCCAAGAACTGAGTCTTGGAGTGATATTTTAAGAAGCAGTTGTTATCATCAGTGGGAATGGGATGTCTTGATCTGGCACCCCATACTCTTACACCATTGATTTAGTAGGATAAATTTCATGCCCCAAACAGTGTATGGGGCATTGGGCATGCTCAGCTTTTTGTTCAGAAATTATGCATAAATTAAAGGAAAAGGGTAGAGTGGGAATAATGGATATGAGAATTCGTTCATTTATTCTAGTATTTACACATAGAAATTGAGTCCCCTAGAATAGGAAACTGGAATGATAACACAAGTTACTTTTCCCTGCAGTGTTTTTGTTTTACTTGACAAAGTTGTTCTGAGGATTAGATGGAAAAACATTCACATCAAATACTTAGCAGAGCGCTTATGTCAAAATTAGTAAATTCTCTACTGATCTGTATATAGTGGTGATACTGATATTTGTGTGAAGCATCATAAAAAATTTTGATTCAGAAGATTGATATTTTGAAGTATAGATACACTAGGCATGAAGTATTGATGCATATATTTTAAAATATTTATTTATTTGGCTGTGCCAGGTCTTGGTTGCGGCATTTGAGATCTTCAATTTTAGTTGCAGCGTGTGGGATCTTTAGTTGTAGCTTGTGAACTCATAGTTCCCTGACCAGGGTACATGGAGTCTGAGCATTGGAAGCTCACAGTCTTAACCACTGGACCACCAGGGAAGTCTCTGCTGGGCCTGATTTGATAACCTAGAAAACCATAATCTTCTACACTGTTTCCCCATTTGCTTAAGAGTCTAATGTTACGAAAGCAACTCATTGTCAGTTGTCTGTCTCGTTTGCTGCGTGGCTTGTTGCTGGGGTTGGCGTTGGCACTGGTGACAACGGTGGTATTGAAGAGAAATATGTTTATTTTTTGTTTACGTTCCTACTTCCCTCCCTCCCTTCTTTCTCTTCCTTCCTTCCTTTCTCCTTTTTCTTGCTCTAATTTGACCCTCTACCCCACTCCTCTTTAACTTACAAGAAGTTTATAAATAATGACTTGCTGCAGTACTTGCCAATCTATAGTTGAGAGCAGTGTTTTTCAAATTTGGCTTGATCATGTGGATTCACTAGGGGACGTTTTTAAGAAGTAAAATTATAAGTCTTCTGTCTGAATCTCTGGGGAGGGACCTGGGAATATTTATTTTTACCACAAGCCCTTGGATTGTATGTGCTATAGACACGTTACTAGATCCCATCTCACGTGCACTGAATGAGAAGATAACAACTCTGGGTTGAACATGTCTGGTTTTTAGTAGTTGCTTATTGTTTGTTGATTCAGTATGTGTGATCTTAATAGGCTTCTGCTTGCTAGCTTTCATAATATTTCCATGTCGTCAGAAAAACAAAGCAAAACAAAATCTTGTTTTGAAGACAAGCTGCTTTATTTTTGCTTTTTTTCCTTTTAAAAATAGAGGGAGATTTCCCTGGTAGTCCAGTGGTTAAGACTGCGAGCTTCCAATGGGGGCATGGTTTTATCCCTGATTGAGGAACTAGGATCCCACTTACAGCATTGCGTGGCAAAAAAAAAAAAAAATTCAATATCATAGATAGAAGAAAATGCACAAAACATTTGTATATGGCTTCAAGAACAATTATAATGCAAATTCCATCTCATGACAGCCCAGGTTGAGATGTGGACTATTGCTGGCATCCCAGAAGCATCTATTTCTTGGTCACACCCCTTCCTTACCTTTCTTGCCCTCAAGGTATCACAATCTTGATTTTTATGATGATAATGTCCTCATTTTTCTTTACCTTTTTACCTCTTACATGTGAATCTGTACAGAATATCTTCTGTTTTGTCTTTTAAAGAACTTCATGTGAGTAGAATCATAGTGTTCGCCTTTTGGTGACTTGCTTCCTTTGCTCAGGGTTATTCTTATGAAATTCATCTGTATTAGTCATACAGCTTTGATTTGTTTTCCTTATTGTACGGAACTACATTATATGCCCATGCAAAAATTTAATTCTACTTTAATGCATAATGCTCAATAAAGTTTATTATCAAAAAGGATAACTCATTGCCTATATCTGTATAAGGACAAGGGAGATAATTGATTGGAGGAAGAACAGGACCTGACTTTTCGCCACTTAGTAGTAGAAATATCCTGATTATATTATGTCGATGTATTTTTAAATTGAGGTAACATTGGATTATGCTTACATTATATTTTGATCTCTGTACATACTACAGCATGCTCACCACTGAAAGTTTGATTTTCATCTGTCACCTTGCATTTGACCCATTTTCCCATTTTGTCTTTCCTCAGCCCCTTTCCACTCTGGTAACTACTGATTATCTTCATTTGGTTTGTTCCTTTAGTTAGTTAGTTATAATCCACATCGCATGAAATCATATAGTACTTCTCCTTCTCCATCTGACTTATTTCACTTAGCATAATATCCTCAAGGTCCATGTGTCTTGTTATAAGTGGTAAGACTTGATTTTTTTTTTTAATGGCTAAGCAGTATTCTGTATGCTTACCAAATCTTTTTTATCCACGTGTTGACAGGATTTAGGTTGTTTCATATCTTGGTTATTATAAATAATGCTGCAGTGAACATAGGGGTGCATATATCTTTTTGAATGAGTGTTTTCATATTCTTTGGATAAATATCCAAAAGTGTAGCTGGATCATATGGTAGTTCTCTTAATTTTTTGAGGCCTCTCCATGTTATTTTCCATATTATTTCCATAAAATGACTGCATCAATTTACATTCCCAGTAACAGTGTTTGAGGGTTCACTTTTTTCTACGTCTTCACTAACACTTATTATTGCTTGCCTTTTTGATAATAGTCATTCTGATGGGTGTGAGGTGTTATCTCATTGTGGTTTTGATTTGCATTTCCCTGATAATTAGTGATATTGATCATCTTTTCATATGCCTTTTCGTCATCTGTGTGTCTTCTTTGGAAAGATGTTGCTTCATATCCTATGTTCATGTCATCTGCAAATAGTGATGGTTTTACTTCTTCCTTTCCAGTTTGGATGCCTTTTATTTCTTTTTCTTGCCTAATTGTTCTGGCTAGGACTTCCAGTACTATGTTGAATAAGAGTGGCAAAAGTGGGCGTTTTGTCTGACTGCTCATCTTAGAGGTATAACTTTCAGTTTTTTGCTGTTGAGTGTGATAGTAATTGTGGATTTGTTTTTTATAACCTCTGTTATGTTGAAATACATTCTTCTACACCTATTTTATTGAGTTTTTATGTAAATAAGTTTTGAATCTTGTCAAATGCTTTTTCTGTATCTGTTGAAACGATCAAATGACTTTTATCTTTCATTTATTAATATTGTGTAATCGCATTAATTTGCAGATGTTGAACCATTCTTTCTTCCCTGAAATAAATTCCACTTCATTATGGTTTTAATCAATATGGTTTGAATATGTTTTTAAATGTTGCTGCATTCAGTTTGCTGGAATATTGTAGAGGATTTTGTAGCTGTGTTTTATCTACTTATCTATTGGCCTATAACTTTTTTTGGCATATATGTGTTGTCCTTGTCTGGTTTTGGTATCATGGTACACACTAAACAACGGGAATAGTTTGTATGAGTCCCAGAGGGAGAAACCTGTTTGCTAACCTCTTAAAGTTTTGGTTTATTTGTTTCATTTGTTTGAAAAATCAATTTGTCATGGAATCTGAAAAAAGCTTGCATTGATTGACAGTAAAAGTAAAACGTCTTAGGTGAGGCTTGCTTTTAGTTTAGCTGACTTCATGTTAAAGAAATTAGCTGGGCAACCTTCAGCTCCTCTGCAAAGAACTATTGAGTATCTTATTTTTGCTTAAAAAGTTAAGCCCTGATGTTGTCATTTTTCCCCCATTGTAACACTTTTGCTCATGATAGTGTCTCAACCATTTCTTTAAAAGCATTAAAAAGTATGCTTTATGGGAACTTAACTGTAGATATGTTCAGTAGTTCTCAGTTGAACTCTTAGAAGTCATATTATAAAGTTATTGATATATTCACTTGTATGAATTGAGCACACTGTTCTGGAGGAAATTTTATGTAACTTTATGTAAAATTTTATGTAATTTTATGTAAACAACATGACGAGCACATTGGTTTTTAAAATTTTTTTACAAGTCTTTACTAAAATGTGATTTGGCTATTATAAATTTTACAGTAAAATAGTTAACTAGCTGTTTCAGATTTTTTTTCTGTTAGTGCTTTCTATAGTACATACTCTTTTGATGTGGTTTTGAAGTATATGATACATTTTTGGAGAAAAATAAATTGAAATTACTACCTAGTAAATCATTTTTCAAGTTAGGAAAAGATTGCCATTATTTTAGCAGTGGGTTATTTTGGTCAAGTTTTTGAAATCCTAGTGATACGCAAGAATAGTTTGAGAACCAATGCAATATGAGCTTATTCAGAGTCATACTTATGGAGATGGTTAGCTGTTTTATGAGTGTTTTTTGGCACTGAGCCAGTTGATGTCAGATATGTCATCTTCAGAGTTAAAGGTTATTTGAAAAGCAAATTCCTGAAAGCAGTGTTGGTCTTAAACACTTGCTAAATGCATCTCCATCTGTAACATTTAGAATGTAAAAAGTTTATAGTGAATTTTTTTTAGATGAGTTGCATGATATTGTCACAAATTTAAATGCGAGGTTAGGATTTATTCTGCTGCTTGGGGAAGTTTTAAGTTTTGCAGTTATCAGAATAGCATTTGATGAATAACTGGCATCTGTGCTCTTAAGCCATATGGATAATCACATGTAGCCGCCAAGGTACTCAAATTCAGAAGGCCAAGAGAATTAAGGGTTGTTCCTCAAAATTAAATTATTACTGTTACTATTCTTTTGGCTGTGCTGCCTGGCATGTGGGACCTTATTCCCTAACCAGGGATTGAATCCACACCCTCTTGCTTTGAAAGTGTGGAGTCTTAACCACTGTACTACCAAGGAAGTCCCTGGTTCCTCAAGAAATTGTGCATCAAAGGACACTATGGAGAGTGAAAAGAAAACCCATGGAATTGGTGAAAATGTTTTTCAATCATATATCTTACAAGGGAAATATATGCAGAATATATAAAGAACTTTCACAGCTGAACAGCAACTACATTGACAAATGAGTGGATAAATAAGATGTGGTATATGTATATACAATGGAATATTGCTTAGCTACTAAAAAGAATGAAATAATGCCATTTGCAGCAACATGGATGGACCTGGAGATTGTCATATTCAGTGAAGTAAGTCAGACAGAAAAGAGATAATATTGCTTATATGTTGAATCTTAAAAAAAAAAAATACAAATGAACTTTTTTACAAAACAGACTCAGATTTAGAGAACCTACTTACAGTTACTGGAGGAAGGGTAGGGAGGAGGGATAGTTAGGGAGTTTTGGATTGACATGTATACTCTGCTGTATTTAAAATGGATAACCAACAAGGACTGACTGTATAGCACAGGGAACTTTGCTCAGTAATCTGTAGCATTCTAAATGGGAAAAGAATTTGAAAAAGAATAGATACATGTGTATGTATAACTGAATCACTTTGCTTTACACCTGAAACTAACACACCATTGTTAACCAACTATACTCCAATATAAAATAAAAAGTTTAAAGCAGGAAGCTAATTCAGCCTCCAGTAATGGGGATTCCATTAAATCTATTAAAGAATATCTGTACGAACTATCTTGTCATTATACACCATGTTTTAGACCAGTAGTTTTCATTTTATATATCAGTCAGATATGCAGGCCCAATATATGAAATGATTTGAAAATATTTGAAAGGGGTGGAACCCCTAGAGGGCCTCATGTACTATTGCCTATTAGGGTTCTTGAGGCGATGTTAATGGTACAGGGTTTGTGATTTAAATTTTTTTTGAATGTAGTAATGAATTAGGAAAATATTCATAAGGCAGTAAATGAAAATAATAGGTAACAAAACATGTATAGTGTATTCCAGTTTTGCTAAATATATATGTTTGAATTTGCATATAGCTAAAAGAATGGGAGGTTATACCTCAAAATATAGACACTGATTATTCTTTTATTTGGTGATTATGAATGATGTCAATTTTTCTCCCATTTTCTACAATGAAATTAGAATAAGAATTAGTTTTGTAAATAGACTTTAGAAACTCGGAATATGTTATTTTGAAAAAGGCAATAAAAGCAAAAATGTATAGCCAAAACCTACTTGATGTTATTAAAAACACACACAGACACACACACAGCAAAAGAAGTTGATACCACAGTGACCACTGTGCCGTGAGCATTGGACTGAAGTCCTTGAGTGCCTGTTTGAGCATAGGTCCGTTCCTCTACCTTCTGGACACTGCCCTTGGGTATTGATGCTATTTTCAGTTGGGCTTTAGCATGTAGACTTCAGAGGCAGAGTGCCTGGGATTGAATACTGGCTGTGCTATTACTCAGTATTTGATCTTGGACAAGTTACTTAATAGGGCCTGAGTTTTCCCAACTATGAAATGACACCTAATAGTGTGTTGTTAGGATTAGATGAGTTAAATTCAATAACATGCCTAGAGCAATGCCTGGCACTTAGTAAGTGGTCAGTTATAGTTGTTGGGATTATTATTATTCCTATCATTAGAGTTATTTTCCCTCTAAATTCTCTCTTCCTCTCCCTCCCCTGAAGTTAGCTGGGAATTCCAAAACTTTACGAGTGAAGTCATACTTCTTATTCAGAGTAACTTTGCCAAACAGGTCAGTGGTCAGTATATTGTATACTGATTCTTTCTAGTAAAATTTAGTAGCATCCACACTTTATTTTATAAGGATTTTTATGTTTTTATGGTGTGATTTCTGCCCAGAAATGGTATACTGTGGTTCTGATGGGGGTCCCCAAGACCACCCTCAAGTTCACTGCTTCGCTATCTTAGTGGACTTACAGGACTCAGCATATGACTACTCATGATTCTGATTTATTACAATGAAAGGGTACAGAGCAGAATCAGCAAAGGGAAGAGGTGCATGGAGTAAAAGTCCAGAAGAAACCAGGTGTGAGCTTATAAGAGTCTCTGGAGTCACAGGGGATATGCTTAATTTCTCAGCAATGAGTTATGATGACACATGTGAAATGTCTGCCAAGGAAGCTCATTAGAGATTCAGTGCTCAGGGTTTGTACTGAGTGAGGGCTGTTTAGGTAGGCGCCCTCCACCCAGCATGTACCAAATTCTCAGACTCCCAGAAAGGAAGCAGGTGTCCACCATAAACCACATTGTTTGCAGCATTTAGACACAATGAGCTGTTCTTATCAAGGACTGATAGCAATCCTCCTGAAATCTTAAGTTCTCAGATGCCAACAATTGGCCAACCTTGCAAGCAGATCTTTCTAAGGACAGCAGTCTCAGGCCTGCTGTGTTTAACTTTTTTCTCAACAGAGATATATTATAAAAATGTATTTTTCCTAAGACATTCATATCAGTAAATCTATAAATCTTGAAAACAGCTTTATTGAATTATATAATATACCATAAAATTTACCCATTTAAAGTGAAAAGTGCAGTTATTTTTAGTAAGTTTATAGAGTTGTGCAATCATCAGCACAGTCTTAATTTTAGAACATTTTCATTGTCCTGAAAAGAAACTCCATTTCCATGAGCAGTCATTTCCATTCCTATCTGTCCGCCTGTCTCCCTCTTAGCCCCATCCCCAGGCAACCACTAATTTATTTTTTGTCTTTGTTGAACGAATCTATACATTTAATGTATTTTTACCTTTATTTCATTTCTGCTCTTAATGGCTTTTGCAAGACAGTAGTTCAAAAATTATTCAAGAATATTTCTCTTCCAGTGTGTTTGAAAGAGTCAGAGTTTGAGTCTATCTGGTAGTCTCTAAGTCTAAAGCCTTACAAGCAGCAGTCGTCATCAAAATTATTATTATATGAATTTGTGATAAAGAAATAATTAATTATATAGGTCTTGTCTTTGCATACTTCATTCTCACCATTTAAAAAGTATACTATACAGTTGGTTGAGGCTTCCCAATGAGAATTTTGATACTTTACCATTTAGTTCTTTCATGGCATCTTTTTGCTGTAAGATAAAGATTCATGTAGAAAATTGAATGAGGTTGGGAGAGGTAGCTACGCTAGTGCCATTGGGAGATAGAGAGGCAAAAAAGTGTGTTATGTATTGTTAGGAGGGAAAGGACAAAAAGTATTACTTTATAATAAATGGCTATTTAAAAAAATTCTCTAATGTGGGTATAATATTCAAAGATAAATAAAACGTACATTTACAAATTATATTTTTAAATTACCATAATTCTTTAAGATTGTAAAAAATGTTAAGTCAAGGTGCTTGTGCATTTTTAAATCATTATTTTGATTGAACTCTAGTTTCTCCCACAATTGAGTTAGTAGACAAGCTGTACTGTACCTACTCCAGTATTCTTGCCTGGGAAATCCCATGGACAGAGGAGCCTGGCGGGCTAGGGTCACACAGAGTCAGGCACACTGAGCAGCTAACACACACTATAAAGCGAGAACTGCGGGAGGATCTTTATTATGTAGCTAAAACAGAACTTAGTCACCATGAGTTAAGTAGGTATTGACTAACACTGAGTTTTACTTAAATGTCCAAATCTGTGTAAACAGTTACGCTTTTGAAATACTAGTTTCATTTTAATGTTAATCCATGTTTATAATTTAAAAGATATTTTTGGACATCAGGAATGAATCTAGCATATAACTTATTTTCAGAGACAAAGCCCCAGAACTTACTGTTACTCCTCTGCTTGTCTTCCAGGTGATTCTACAGCGAGATGCTGCTCTCCATAGGGATGCTCATGCTGTCGGCCACACAAGTCTATACCATCTTGACTGTCCAGCTCTTTGCATTCTTAAACCTCCTGCCTGTAGAAGCAGACATTTTAGCAGTAAGTAAATTTAAACAGTAAAATTTATTCATGTCTAAAAACATCCCTTAAAGAAAAGTTTTTTGTTTTAGTTCTAAATGATAAAGTGAATAATGAAATAATGAAATCTTACAGTGTTTACTTACAAGCATGTAAGTTCATACATGTATTTGTTACTTGAGAGTGTAAGTGCTCGTTTTTTAGTTGGTTGATCTCTAACATAAGATCTCATGTACAATAAGTACCTGATAAATGTTGCTTGTGAGAGTGTTTGTGCTCTCTTTTGAGTGCTGGTACCCACATTGATTTACATGCTACATGTTTACATAGAATCTTAATGTTTTTTCCTGGTCCCCAGTGTATCTGTAATGACTTTGATAGTGATATTTTAAAAAATTGTACAAATGGCCATAAAAGTTTTTAACTTAATGTTAATGAGTCCAGAGGAGAAGCCTAACGATTTTATCTTTGATGGTGGGTAGAAAAATTTTTAGAGAAGAAGGCTGCTCATCAAAATCTTTTAGTCCTTTCTGAGCTACTGTCTTACTGTCCTCTATACTGGGAAGTGTATATACTTACTATTTCTCATTTCTGTGAAGCTAGAAAAAGAATTAACTGTACCTGTACATGTGATATGTGTGTGTGGATACACCTATACTCTTGGTACTATGCTAAGAATTTATTGGTTTTTTTCTTTCTGGGTGCAAGCAATTTGCTTATTAATATTAGGTAAGAAAGAGAAGGGCCAAAATTGTTGCTGACCAAACTTTATTGTGGTCCTCAGCCATGCTTCTTCATACTGTGACATTTGTGGAAGGGCCTAGAATCACTGCAGAACTTTAGAGAGCAAGGCTGGTTTCCATACCTTTTTTCCCCTCTGTTCTGACATCTGCTACTCCTTGTCTTTCTTTCTTTCCTTTTCACCTGAGGTAGAAGTGTTAATTGCTCAGTGGTGTCCGACTCTTTGTGACCCTATGGGCTGTAGCTCACCAGGTTCCTCAGTCCATGGGATTCTCCAGGAAAGAATACTGGAGTAGGTTGCCTGGGAATCTTGTCCAGGGGATCTTCTCAACCCAGGGCTTGAACTGGGGTCTCCTGCATTGTAGGCAGATTCTTTTTTTTTTTTTTTCTTAACCTGAAGTAAATTGTTCACCTATTCTATGGTTCAGCTCTGTGAAGGGTTAAATGATTTTCAGTGGATTGCTCTGGGAATATGACTGACTGTGTGATATGGATCAAAATTCTTGGTCATTCTAAATGCCTCCATTTTTAATTTTTTAACTGGCATGTTATAATGATTAAATAAGGTTAACTGTTTAGAATAGTATCTACACATAGTAAATGTTTTATCTTTTTATCTTCATTATAATTATCATTCTCATCATCTTTCACTCACTCCCTTGGTCTTATGTGACTGTTTAAGTTGTATTTAAAAATATAAATATTTATTTATTTAGCTGTGCCAAGTCTTAGTTGCCGTGTGTGGAAGGGAGCTTTCATTGCAGTATATAGGATCTAGTTTCACAACCAGGGATGGAAGCTGTGCCCCCTTGTATTGGAAGCACAGATTCTTAACCACTGGACAACCAGAGAAGTCCCTTAAGTAGTGTTTTTAAATTTAGATAGAGCACAAAATATTAGAGATAGAAGAACAATCAGTCCTTGCCAGCGGGTGTTGCCTGTGCCTCAGGCAGGTTAGTGTGGAATGTATGTTGATGTCTTCTAGTGAAGGAACTATTCAGCATGAGAGCTACTTAAATCTGGTGTTTATATTGACATTAATGCAGAGATAGCTGGTGGGGAGTCGGTTGTGGGGTCATGTGTCTAGGATAAAAGGGGAACTAAAAATTGAGGCAGAGGAACCAGATATGGTAACACAGTCATTCAGAGGAAGTGAGTTAAAAGGTTGAAAACACTAGCTCTTTCTTTTAATTGAATAAGAACATCACTGTAATCTGTATTTGTAATAATAAAATTTAAGTAAGTTGAAAATCAGGTTGATTCTGGCTCCATTTTGGACAGGTGTTAGAATGTTGCTTTTGAAAAGCTATAGTCAGTGTTAAGTCATGCTGTTTGTATGCCAGATGATTTTGGTTTTGGCAGTTAAATTCTCCCACTTGACTATTAATTTGCTGGCAACAGTTTTGTCCAACTAGTTGGTGAGTTCTGAGAGGATATGGGGGGCTTCCCTGATGGCTCAGTGGGTGAAGAATCTACCTGCAGTGCAGGAGACAGAGGAGACGCGGGTTCAAGCCAAGGTCCGGAGGGTCCTCAGGAGGGGAAATGGCAACCCACTCCAGTATTCCTGCCTAAAAAACCCCATAGACAGAGGAGCCTGGCAAGCTACAGTCCAAAGGGTTGCAAAGAGCTGGACACGACTGAGAGACTCACACACACATAGGATTCGGAGATGCTACTATACGGTGTATTGCTGACTGGTCAGTAAGTGCCTAGGCCATGGGTACCTGAAAGACAGGACTGTATCTTACTAAACTTTGTGTTTCTGGTACCTCGTAAGAGTCACACAGGAGGAGTTCAGTAAATATTTGAGTTGATTAATAGTTTTTCCTTGGAGAGTTCCTTCTTTTATATTTTCTTTTAATAGCATTTATTCCTTGGAACTCTTCTCTTTTCTTTAACCCAAAAGGAAATATGAAGTTATTAATTTGTAAGTTTATATCTAGAAACATGGAACTTTAGAATTGGCAGGGACCTTATACTTTAGAGACAACCAGATGAATGTTGAATATTCTGAGGTCCATAAGCTACAGTGACTAGTTAGCTTCAAGCTGGACCATGATCTTGTTGAGAAGTAGTATTCATCTTATGTATTCCAGAAAGTCAAACAACCCAGTTTTGTTTATGTCCAATCTGCCCTTTGATTCTGTCATAGAGATTTGTTAGAGACATTTCGTTGCTTGGTAGGTGTTCAGGGGGTCAATGGACAGAGTTAGGAGAGAAGCCCCTAGTGGTTTGTAATGTGGATGGATTGGATCATACAGAAAGTTAAGTTAAGCGCTCCAGCAATGGAATTACAATCTGGGCTGAATTCCACTTCTACCACTCTGTGACTCCATGTCCTTGGACGAATGATATAACGTCTCTTAAATTTCACTTTACTTATGAAAATGAGATTGGAAAAGAGACAGTGTAGGGCAGTGGGTTAAGAGCCAGGGTTCTGAGGCCAGACTGCCTGGATTTGAATCCTGGTTCTTCTTATTTACGAGAGCAAGTTATTTTCAAGCAGGGTATTTTATTCTATAGTCAGTCTGTAAAATTAGAATGATGATAATAATAGATGACTTAATAGTATTGTCCTAAAGATTAAGTAAGTGAATACCTGAATAAATGTTTAGCGTGATATCTTAAATGTTCCATAATTGTGAGCTGTTTGTTGCTTTTTAAGTTGAATTAAAATACCCTGATGCTGGGAAAGATTAAAAGCAAAAGGAGAAAGGAGTAGCAGAGGATGAGGTGGTGACTGAGTGGATATGAATCTGAGCAACTCTGGGAGATGGTGGAGGACAGAGGAGCCTTGCATGCTGCAGTCCATAGGATCACAAAGAGTCAGACACAACTTGGCGAGTGAATTTAATTGAATTAAATTTCTGTTAGGGCTGCTGTCAAGGAGAGCTAGTTAGGAAGAGACTTTTTCAAAATAAGGAGATTAAAACTAAAGCACAGTAATCATGGAGCCTGGGATTCCAGAGAGGAATATTTTTATTTCTATTTTAACAGTGAGTGTGTTTTAATTTCATGAGCAGCAGTGGCCCCCTTGCTCCCCACTGTACTAAAAAGGTAAAGCACTTTTGTACTAAAGATTTTTCTGTTTGTCTTGTTCATGATAGAAACTTTTTTTTTCTTTACAACGTGATTGTAAAAAGCAGTGTGAGCAAAGTAACATTTTGCTTTCTTGAGGAAAGGCAAAGCAATTTCAAAATAACTCTCACTCACTAACAAAACTTGGATTCCACATCCCAGTGTTACAAGTACTATAGTTCAAGCTAGATATTTTATTTCTGAAATTCTAGCCAAGAGCATGAAACTCCTCAGTAGTAGGAAGTTATAAAAGAGTGCTTAAGCACAGCTGTAGGCTTTTCATTTCCTAATCTTAAAAGTACATTTTAGAAAAAGTACTGCCTGTACACATCTGTCTTTTTCTTTGTGTTGATCTAGATCTATTTCCTTAAATAGAGGCTAAGTGTCTTTGGCCTTGGAGGAGTTAAACGGCTGTCTCAAGCTCAAAGCTGATTATGATTTAATCAAATTAATTAAAGAAGGATGTTTTAATTGAGAGATTAAATGATACATTGTGATGATGGAGGTAAAAGCACTTTGTTGACTAAAGCACTTTGTAACCCATAAAGGGAAGTTGCTCAGTCGTGTCCGACTCTGCGTCCCCAAGGACTGTAGCCTATCAGGCTCCTTGGTCCATGGTACTTTCCAGGCAAGAGTACTGGAGTGGGTTGCCATTTCCTTCTCCATTGTAAACCATAAAGCACTCTGCAAATATGAATTGTTTTTAAAATAAGAATTTACTCTGAAGCATTGCTGGCTTTCAAGTATACTTCCAGGCTGATTATCCAAAGGTAACAGAATAGATAGGTTCAGTGATCAAACTTGGATAGTTGAGTTACAGTTTATTGAATTTATTACAAACATACAGTGAGAAGTATAGATAAAAGATGGGTATGTTAATACACTCAGGATAGGGTGAAGAGTCACACTACCCAAATCCTGAATTCCCTGTTATTAGTTTGTCCGTAGTTTGTCTCTATGCTGGGCTTCCCTGATGGCTCAGTGGTAAAGAACCTGCCTGCTAATGCAGGAGACGAAGGTTTGATCCCTGGGTTGGGAAGATCCCCTCGAGAAGGAAATGGCAACCCATTCCAGTATTCTTTCCTGGGAAGTCCCATGGACGGAAGGAGCCTGTTGGGTTGCAGGCCATGGGGTCACAAAGCATCTGACACCACTTAGTGACTAAACAATAACAAATCTGTATGCTGCATCCACTTTCCCTGGTGACAGTATGTTTCCAGTATAGTTGAGGATGAACAAAGGGACTTAACAGATGGAAAGTGTCTGGATCCAGTGTTTTCTCGCTCTGTTGGAGAGACCTGAGGTATTTACATCTGAACACAGCTGTAATTTGCTGTTAACCTGCAGAGCTGTTGATCCACCTGTCTCTGGCAAGTGACACATGAGGCTAAAATGAAGATCTCCAGTGGGTGTTTAATTTAAGGACAGCATTCTGGATGTGTGATCTAATCCATGTTGTGAATATTTAAGATTTGCATCATCCTTCTGTCTTGCACTGTCTATACACAGCACTCTTGCTTTGTTCCATCCTTTTAATCTGTATTCAAACTAATTGTGTTCAGTTTTTTCTGTCTTTGGCCTACAGTTTACTGACAGCTACCTTAACTTCTGTTTCACTGTGTAAATTTCGCCTATGTTTCAAAAGTTACTTGTTTACCATTTTTGTTTAGTTTCACATCTTCCTTGTTTCTTTTGTTTTCCTTAAAGTACATTGAATACAGCATCTTAAATAATACAGTAATCTCACTTTACAATTATCATTACTGTTATCTTTCATTATAAAAGTAGAGCAGATCCTTGTTTTGTTCTGTTTTGGTGGAGGACTGAAATATTGTAGAACAGGAATCTGTATCTATAAGGAATGGGGGGGGTAGTTATTAAAGAGATTGAATACCTTCAGTTCTTTATGTGTATGTATTTCATTGAGTTTAGATCTTTCATTTTCAGTCCTGAATAAAAGTGTTCAGATTACTTAAAAAATGGCAGTCTTAAAAGGATGGTTTGATACTCCTCCTTTCTCTGGGGAAAAGGCATCTTTCAAAGCTAGATCCAGACATCCAGTAAATCTCTTCCTTTATATCTAGACCTTTATAATATAGAGAAAATAAAATGGAATTCTTGCTGGAAAATAATCTGTCTAGAAAATTATTTGCTAGAGAATTGTCTATGGGGAAAAACTCAGGAAAACAGAAGGTAGTTAAATGTTACAGAATTATTGCTTCTGTTTAATAATAATTACATGAAATCAGAATCCAATTGAAACAGTTATATATATAGTAAATTTTATCCATATATTCCTTTCTTAGTGGATATGCATTTACAAAGTTGAATTGTGATAAGCTGTGATAGTAAATCAGAATCATGGACAATTTAAATAATTTAAAAAACTTTTCTTTTTAATGTTATGTGTACATTGGTTGTAACTTGATTGTTTTTAATTTTATATTTAGTATAATTTTGAAAACGCATCTCAGACATTTGATGACCTTCCAGCAAGGTTTGGTTATAGACTTCCAGCTGAAGGTTTAAAGGTAAGAAAATAGTAATATATGATTAAAATTACAGGATTTTTAATAAAGTTATCTTTATTGCTCTTTATTTGTTTAAAGAATGAAAATATTTCTTACTGTTACTTATAAAACCTATATATATTCATTCATAAAGGGCTCAGACTATTGACAAGGTATGAAAAAGAAAGTGAAAATACCTTGTGATTGTATTTTATTATTCTGAACTAGCTGCTGTTAGCATTTGGCATTTGATATTCCAGATCTGTTCTTCTAGAATATGTGCTATGTGTTTGTTGAGATATATGTACAAATATTTGTACATATATATTTATGTACATATAATGAACTTATGTTTAATGCTAACAGAAATATGTCACTTGGTTACGTGCCATTTTTACTTCATTGTAAACTAGAACATCTTTTCATGCTAATAGACAAGGTTCTGCATTTTAGTTTGCTGTGACTGCATGGTTTTGCAATATCATGAAATACTATGGATTTTTGAATAATTTTGTTTAATTTTTTTACTGTGGGTATTTAGCTTGTCCAAATTTTGCTGATGCACTTTGCCCATTTTTAAATTAAAATATCCATTCTTATTGCTATGTAAGAATATATATTGAAAGTATTAATCTGTTATTTGCCTTATATGCCTCAGATTGTTGTCCTTCATCTTTTAACTTTAAAGTTTCAGAAGTTATATTTGTGTATTATAGTTGCATATTATTATCTTTCTCGTCTACCTCTGGAGTCATGCTTAAAAAAATCCTTCCATGCTCCAATATAAGGTTTTTATATTATGTAAGTGAGAGTACATGAAATTGTATATATATTGTACCACAGAATGTTTTCAGTTTGTTCTAATTTTTTAAAATTCCGTATTTAAGTGCCATAAAAATGTTATTCTCAACTAGGATACCAGGCATCTCTGGGAAGGATGTACCAGTTTTTAAGTTTTTCAAAGATTTTAAATTATTTTTAAAAATCCCAGTATTATACAACTATTTGTCATTGTAAAACTATTTAAACAGGAAAGAGGTATATAGAGGAAAAAGGAAAAAGCGTTCCTGTACCCTCTTCCTCACCTATACGTATTTCTTTAGAGTTCATCATCAGATTGTTATGTGCCCTCACAGTCTTCAGATCCTTTTCTAAATATGTAGTGTTTTTTAGTTCATACATTTATGAACTTGTAAAGTTCGTAAGTGGTTATCATTATGTATATGAAAGGTTTCTTAATTTTTATAATGAAACCCATTCTAGCTAATTTATCCAGAAAGGAATTTATGAAGGGATAGAGATATTGAGAGTATTGTGGCCTGGAGAAGCAGTTTCCATACTGTTTCAGCAAAAAAACCCAGAAGTGCCTTGTAGAACTGCCATGATAAAAGATTGATGACAGCCGCTGACCGCCAGAGAAAAGCACAGAACCTTGTCCCTGACCAAGAAGCTTCTGTGGTCTTAAAACAATCTGCCTCTGTGTCTACCCAAGCTGGTCAAAGAGATACCATTGCCAAACCGTTTCCTCAAATCTGTCACCTGGATTTTTCTAATTGACAGACTCTAGACCACACAGTCTTCCCTGGTGGCTCAGAGGTTAAAGCGTCTGCCCACAATGCAGGAGACCTGGGTTCGATCCCTGGAGAAGGAAATGGCAACCCACTCCAGTATTCTTACCTGGAGAATCCCATGGACGGAGGAACCTGGTGGGCTACAGTCCACAGGGTTGCAAAGAGTCGGACATGACTGAATGACTTCACTTCACTTCACTTCAGACCACACAGTCTAGAAAAGCTATGACAGACTTAGACAGCATATTAACAAAGCGGAGACATTACTTTGCCGATGAAGGTCCGTCTCGTCAAAGCTATGGTTTTTCCAGTAGTCGTGTATGGATGTGAGAGTTGGACCGTAAGGAAACCTGCGTGCTGAAGAATTGATGCTTTTGAATTGCAGGAAATTCAAACCAGGTTTGAATATCAAACCCGATATTCAAGTAAATCAGTCCCAAATATTCATTGGAAGGACTGATGCTGAAGCTGAAACTCCAATACTTTGGCCAGCTAATGAGAAGAACTGGCTTGTTAGAAAAGACCATGATGGTGGAAAAGATTGAAGGCAGGAGGAGAAGGGGACTACAGAGGATGAGATGGTTGGATGGCATCACCAATTCAATGGACATAAGTTTGAGCAAGCTCCGGGAGTTGGTGATGGACAGGGAAGCCTAGCGTGTTTCAGTCTATGGGGTCACAAAGAATTGGACCCAACTGAGTGACTGAACTGAGATCACCCAGTTACTAGCTATATATTAATACTTTAGGGAAATACCTGGCTGTGAGGGAGGCTGGATAATATAGTTGTTATTTTTATTGTTTTGGTCTACTTTGGGAAGGTAGGATCATAGTGTGGGAACAGTGGTTTCAAAAAATTTGGGCATTATGAAAGAAGAGTATCCACTATAGTATTTACATTTGATTCCCCCACCTCCCCATATTAGCATTATGTCTTAGAGATCTTTGCACAGCCTTGCTTGGTATTCTGTAACATGAATGACCACCGTTTATTACTCATATTCTATTAATAAATATTCAGATATTTTGGTTTCTTATCTAAGCCAGTTATTTTGCTAAGATAGGTTTGGACGTGTAATAAATGAGTGCATGGGTATTTATATATAAAATTTTTCTTAGATGCACTAAATTACTTTTCTAAAAAGCTGTACTAATGGGTATGAGAATATTCATTTTCCTACACCCTTGCCAATCCTGAATATTATCAATCTTTTAAACTTTTGCCAATCTGATGGGCAAAAGAATTATCTTGTTTTAATTCGTATTTCTCTGATTATCAGTGATTTTGAGTTGGCAGCCTTTCTTCCATTCAGCATAAAGAGTCCGACCATCCCTTTTCACTGAAGAACTTTTCTGCTTAGTAAGCTTGTTTTAAAGAGTTTCATTAACTCCTGATAACCATAGTCTTATTGTAGCTCTTCTGTGCTATTGTGAATTTTGTTGTTTAGTCATTAAGTTATGTCTGACTCTTTTGTGACCCCATGGATTATAGCCTTCCAGGCTCCTCTGTGCGTGGGATTTCCTAGGCAAGAATATTAGAGTGGGTTGCCATTTTCTTCTCCAGGGGATCTTGCAGAC
Source organism: Capra hircus (assembly GCF_001704415.2). Lineage (NCBI taxonomy): Eukaryota > Metazoa > Chordata > Mammalia > Artiodactyla > Bovidae > Capra > Capra hircus. The sequence continues at coordinate 117,888,702 of NC_030808.1, read as the reverse complement.
GTAGGGGCTGAACCAGAGTCCCCTGCTTTAGCAGGTGGATTCTTTACCACTGAACCACCTGGGAAGCTCATTGTACATTTAGTTTACGTTTAAAAGGTATTTTGACAAGTGTGTTTATTCACTGCCTGGGGAAAAAAAATAGTGTTAAATATCTGCCTGCTTTTACCCTATAATTCTAGGGCAAGCCCAATAGGTGAAATGCAGTGATAGTAAAGAGAGTATTCTAACAAATTGCAAATTGTTGGATCATTAGAGATAGCTTTTATAGTTGCATGACTGGCTTCCCATTGCCTGGAATCAGAATTCACAAACGCTAGCCTACTTCTTATTGTTTACAAGGAGGACTTGACGATAAAGTGGACATCGCTCACAGTAGTGTGATGTCTATAAAACTGATTAAACAGATGTGTTAAAAATATAACCAAGGTTAATTTAAAAATATTGTATGGTTATAGTATTAAGAGATATAGCTGAGAAATATTTTTACTTTTGAGCTTTGTCCAGAGTGTTTAGTTGGGATAGTTTTTGTAGGCTTATGTTCTGTAGATAGAATCTGTATATTTTATAATAGTATAAAATATAGTAAAAAATTCTGTAGAATCTGTAGATTTTATAATAGTATCACTGAATTACACCATTTATAAAAGATTAGATATGTATGATATAACATATCAATTGAAATTCTGTTTGCATTCTATTTACATATGCCCCAATTAACCTAATAGTAACAAAAGAAAATTTTAGCTTTAATGTAAAAATGTGAATTTTACAAGAATTAAAATGTCTTGTTAGTGTTGTTGAAGTTTTAAAAGAAAGATTTGTTATTTTTACCTAGGGGAAACTCTTTGTTTTTGGTTATATATTTTAATTGGCTGTTTTAGCCAGTACCTTTAACAGAAAACCTTTTTTTTTTTTTGAGACCTTATTGGCTGTGCCTCAGATCCAAAAGGAAGATGTATGACATCAGTATGTTCCTTTAAGTCTAAATACCTTATAAGAGACCTGACAATGACATATCATAAGGTGTGTTCATTGTCCAGAGTTAGATCCTCACAAGAAGTTCCTTTCTGAGAGTCCCCGTTAGACACTGCAGAAGGTCTTTAACCTCTCAGTTTGATGTTGTAATTCCATTCTCTCTCCTGCCTCACTAAAATAAAAACTTAACAAGTAAGTGTTACTCTTTTGCCATATTTGCCAAGACTTATTATCAGAATTAAAGGATTGCCAACTAGATGGGGTATGAAGTGCTTGCTGTCTTTCTGCTTTTACTTGTTATTTCTTGAATAATTAGTGATATCAAGCATTAGTGAGATGTGCGTGTATGTGTGCTAAGTCACTTTAGTCATGTCCGACTCTTTGCGACCCTATGGACTGTAGCCCACCAGGCTCCTCTGTCCATGGATTCTCCAGGCAAGAATATTGGAGTGGGTTGCCATGCCCTCCTCTAGAAGATATTCCCAACCCAGGGATTGAACCCACATCTCTCACGTCTACCTGCATGTGGCATTATATAATTATTAGTGAGATATAGCGTTATTGGTCAAGCAGGCTTCTAGTTTGTCTGTTTTTTAACCCATTTTTTTATTGGTTTGTAAATTTTTAAAATATCCACTTTTAGGAGTCCAGACACTAATCTTTTAGTTCAATTTAGTCTAGTTGCTAAGTTGTGTCTGACTCTTTGTGACCCCATGGACTGCAGCATGCCAGGCTTCCCTGTCCATCACCAACTCCCGAAGCTTGCTCAAACTCATGTCCATTGAGTTGCTGATCCCATCCAACCATCTCATCATCTGTCATCCCCTTCTCTTCCCACCTTCAGTCTTTCCCACCATCAGGTTCTTTTACAGTGAGTCAGCTCTTCGCATCAGGTGGCCAAAGTATTGGAGTTTCAGCTTCAGCATCAGTCCTTCCAATGAATATTCAGGACTGATTTCCTTTAGGATTGACTGGTTTGATCTTCTTGAAGTCCAAGGGACTCTCAAATGTCTTCTCTAACATCTCAATTCAAAACCATCAATTTTTTGGTGGTCAGGTTTCTTAATCTTTTAGTTATATTGCCTTATAAATATTTTCTTCTTTGTGTTGTTTAACTTAAAATTGCCTTTTAAAATTATGCCTATGTTTAAATTAATGCAGACATCTTTTTTTTGATGTTTTGAGTTTTCTATACCTTAAGTAATCCTTCCCTACCCTGAGGTCTTGAAATATTTTTCTGTTTACTGCAAAATTTGTAAATTTTTCCCATGCCCTTCACTCCATGCTTGGGAGGTCTTTAATCTACCCAGGATTATTTTATTGTATAGTGTAAAATAGGCCCTTTTTGGAAGAATACCCAACTACTAAAGTATCATTATTGCATAGTCAAGATTTTATCATGTAGATTAGTAATGCTAACAAAGTTTCTGATTAGATTCTCTGTATATTATCAATATCATTGGAATAATTCAGTTATACACCAAAGACCAGTCTCAGGGGGAGCAAACTTTTCTAAGTTTCTTGCTTCTTTGCTTTTAAGAAGTGCTTTGACAAGTAGAGGGAATAATAATGATTATTAAAAATTCAAATCAAGATTATCTCTGAAAGGTAAGCCTAATATTTGGGGTTTCCTGAGTATTCCTGTCAATGACAAATCTTGTTTTCAGCAAAACGCCTTTTGGGCTGGATTTACCATGACCTTTTTTTTTGACGTGTGTTTATTTATTTGGCTGCATGAGGTCTTAGTTGAGACAGACGAACTCTTAATTAAAGTATGTGGTATCTAGTGCCCTAGCCAGGAATCGAACCAGGGCCCCCAGTACTGGGAGCACAGTCTCAGTCACTGGACCACCAGGGAAGTCTGGTACCATGATGTTTGTATACAGTGTTTTTGTAACGTGATACTCAGCCTAAGTTCTTCATGTGAGTGAGAAGACAGAGAGGATAAAGATCTTCACAGGTAGATTTGTCCTTGACTGCCTTTCCTCATATATAGACAGACAAAGGTACAAATAAAAGGATTTCCTCTTACAATTAGTTTTTTTTTTTTTCTGATCTTTAGTCTTAAATTAGTGCCGTATAGCATCATCACCAGTTAATTTTTCACAAACTATACTATTCTTTGAAAATAAATTTACTAGTTAATTTTAGGATTATTTTATAAGAAATCATTTTGTTTAATGTAAAGATGAGATTAGAAGAGAGTGGGTGTGGGGTTGGTTTTTCTTTTTTTTTTTTGGGCTGTGAAGGAAAATGCAAATATTGCAAGGAAATGTGTGGTTGTTTGTGAGACTTCCTTTGCTTCCTTTGTAGCAGATATTCAAGAGAGATTCAGGACTGCTGCTGTGTTTTTCCTCCCAGACACTTGACAGCTTTGTGATAGGAAGAAGTCTTGGTTAAGGCTGCATGTGCATGGCTGCCTCTCTCCTAAGAACTATGAACTGTTGCAATGTCACCTTCAATTTGTTGGCTAAAACAGAGGTCAGACTTTCCTTTTTGAAGGAAAAATAAGGAAATAGGGCCATCAAAATAAGGAATAAAACCACCTGGTTATACATGAAAGGAGAATTCTAAGATACAAAGGCATTTTTAATTGCAGAAACTTCGATCATATTCAAAGAATGCTTCTTCAGTGACTTTTGAACATATAAAAATAAGCCTTTTCCTGTTTATTTCAAAGGTGATGATTGCTTATTCATGTATTACTGAATCAAGGAATATAGAATCTCATTAGAGATAGAAAATAATGAAGAATTATTTCATTATGGTAGCTTATCACTTAGATGTGGGGCAGCTGGGAGAGAGCATAAAAGGGAGGGCCTGAAAAGAGTGCATCTATGGCATCTCACCCATCTTTTGTGGAATTCGTAAAATCCAACCTTGCTTCTTTTCCTTTGCTCCACCGTTTGGGCCCTAGTCTCTTGCACCATCCTTGGACCCACCCACATTGTTCTGTTTGTTCTCTTGCCACCTTGGAAGTAAAAGGAGGCTTAGGTTCTGATATTGTAAATCAACATAGTCAGCCTACATACATCCCTGCTTCATTGCTGGGCATTTCTGTTGTCTGTTCGCTTAGTAGTTTTCCTTAGATTTTCTTGCTGGCTTTATCAATTTGATATGGTAAAAATTGGTAATTACCTTAAAGGTACCTTTTTATTCCTTTGCCCATGAAAACCTATTTTTCTGGTTATAAGAGTAATATATGGTCACTATAAAAATTAAGATGATGTAGGATGTGAAAAGAATTTGAAAATCATCCATTTATATATATTACTTTGCAACTTCTTAAAATTTGGCAATATTATAACATATCCAATATCATGGGTACTTTTCATGTAAAAATATATGTATTCATAGCATCACTAGAAATTCTGTAATTTATTGGAGTACTGGAATTATACCATAATGTACCAATCCCTTATGTCATTATACATTTAGGTTACTCTTAATTTTAAAAATTATGAAATATTGGAAACAGAATAGAGTAGGGAAACAATAGAATATCCAACATACCTACTACTTAGATGCGAATAGTTTACCGTTTTTTAAAGAAAAAGTGTTATCAATACCACTGAAACATCTCTTTATCCTCCCAATTAGGTTCCCTTATCTTTCCTCTCATAGATAATCATTACCCTGAAATTTATGTGTAATTTCCCATTTAATGTTATAAAACATGTTACCTTATAAATACTGTTGTGCCTGCTTTTATATGTTTCATGAGGCTTTTAAACTTGCCTTTTTCATCCTACAATGTATTTGAAATTCATGTTATTATATAGTCTTAATTCATTTCAAAGAATAGTACTTCATTTTATGACTATGCTACAATTTATTTTTTTATTCTTTTGTTGGTAGATATGTAAGATGCCAGTTTTTAGCTATTATAGTGTAGAATAGCCTTAAAATTATCTCCTTGCATACAGTATAATTACAGGTTATTTCACACTCATCAGATCAGTGGGAAAAAAAAGTCTTATCAATGGATGACAAGGAAATGGGAAGCCAAGTATTCTTGTGTATGGCTGGTATATGAACTTCTGACCACTTTGGAGAGATTGATAGTATCATGCTTCTTTAAATTAGAGTTTGCCATGGTAAAATAATTTATTTTTTCCCATACTTACTGTATTTCTTATTTCATTTAATAAAGAAATCAGTGATCATCATCTCTGAAATTAACAGAAAATCCAATACCAACACCAACACTTATTATTTTGTATTTTCTCCCTACTTTTATCTGTGTACCTGCATCACCCCTCCTTGCTATTCACTATTCTCTTTGAATACTGCATACTGAAACAATTTCAGTAGTTAGGATCTGACCATTGCTATCAGTAATTTTAAGTTCTGACCCCCTTAATCAGCCTGATAACCAGATTATATTCAATTTTAGTTAACTAGATTGTGCTCAACTACAACTGAGTTATTGTAGGAGGAAATGACTACCCACTCCAGTATTCTTGCCTGGGAAATCCCATAGAAAGAGGAGCTTGGCAGGCCATAGCCCATAGGGTCGTAAAGAGTCGGACGCAACTTCGATACTGAGCACATGACTCACTTGTGATAATGACAAATTGCAAACAGTTATGATGACATATAGGACTTCCCTGGTGGTTCAGACGGTAAAGTGTCTGTCTACAATGCGGGAGACCCGGGTTCGAGCCCTGGGTTGGGAAGATCCCCTGGAGAAGCAAATGGCAGTCCACTCCAATACTATTGCCTGGAAAATCCCATGGGCAGAGGATCCTGGTAGGCTACAGTCTATGGGGTCGCAAAAAGTCAGACACGACTGAGCTACTTCACTTCACTATGAAGACATATTACTCAGGACTCACTTTTGTTTGTAAAACTGAAGGAGAATTTCTTTGCTGTCTTTTAAGTTTTCACAGATTTACTTTCTGTATTTGTTTCTGAACTTTTTGTTATCAGAGATTTTAAGAACTCTGTAATTGATTAACACATTTAAAGCTTTTATGTTCTTAGAGGATTTGCCAAGTACTGCAGACTATAAAATATGAATAAATATTCCTTACTGATGTGTATTGATTATATGGCAATATAGAAGACTGTCTTAAAGGACATGTAATTACAGTGTAAGCTCAATTCACTGAAAATTCCTGTTTTAAAGAAACAATCTTGTTGGATATATCAAGTCCTACAAGTGTACCAGTCTTTTGAGCTTTTAATTTTCCACTTTGTTGATTCACCGTACGTGTGCTTCAGTCATGTCCAAGTCTGCGACTCTGTGGACTATAGCCTGCAAGGCTTCTCTGTCCGTAGAGGTTCTCCAGGTAAGAATACTTAATCGGATTGCCATGTCCTCCTCCAGGGGATTTTCCTGACCCAGGGATCAAACCTGTGTCTCAGTATGTCTCCTGCACTGGCAAGTGGATTGTTTACTGCTAACTCCACCATGTAAATCCCTGTTTGTTCAGACTGAAGTGACAATTTTTAATTTTTCTTAAGAATGATAATGGTATGAGTGGGTATACTGGTGAAACAGTATGCATGCAACCTATTACTAAAAAGCATTGTCCACCAGAGGGCGCAGTGATTTTGTTTTCTAAAATGTCAAAATACATCCTCTGAGTGAAGCAGCATCTCTGCATGCTGAATGAGAAGCATGTACCAGGTGGATTTTTCCTCATGGAGCTTGAGATTTATAAAATCAAAATCCTGACAAATGACTACTTCTATGGTAAGTAGAACTCAAGGCAACAATCTTTATGTTTTTATATATTATGTTGTTATTTTTAAGAATTTGATACTAGAATTAAATCTGCCCTGGCCTGGTGGCTCAGACGGTAAAGCATCTGCCTACAGTGCGGGAGACCTGGGTTCGATCCCTGGGTCAGGAATATCCTCTAGAGAAGGAAATGGCAACCCACTCCAGTACTCTGGCCTGGAAAATCCCATGGACAAGAGGAGCGTAGTAGGCTACAGTCCATGGGGTTGCAAAGAATCGGACACGACTGAGCGACTTGACTTGACTTCACTTTAAGTCTTAAAAGATAGGTTCTAAAAGAGAAGAAGTATAGCTTAGTAGCAGCATGTCAGAAGTTTGTTGAAGGGACTGTAATGTGTTTGTCAGAAACCTAATTTGGTTTTATGGCGCATCAGTTGACATATAGTATCTAGAAAAGGTTAAAGTGTGATGTTTCCTGTCTGTTGTTGTATTGGTCAGATCACTTATAGTAGTATATTTAGGTCTGGGCACCAGATTGAACTATAGTAAAGTTTAAGAACCAAGTCAAACATCCCCTTTTCTGTTACTGCCTTACATAGAATAATTTTCTCTCATCTGTGCATTTGTATTTCATGTTGTTTTTATTTTGTTTTATCTTATTGAACTTAAAATAATGCGTAATGGTTAAGGGGTGTTTTACTGCCTAAGAGGAGAGTAATATCCAGCAATTTGTGAAAAGGGAATTAAATGTACCTTGTATGTGAAAGTTACTGGTAGATTTTAGAAGAATGGTCTAACAAAGCATTAGAGAAAATAGCAGTGGATCTTTTTAACATCCTGGAAACAAATTAATCTGTCACACATTAGGAAAATGTTAGCTGATAAAGTCTGATTGATCAGTGTGACTCTTTTTGTCTGTGTTTGAATGTAACAGTTATGACAGGTTCCATTGATATCTTTATCATTTGAAATGGTTGTATTAAATTTTGGAATCAACCTTAACTGCCTTTTAAACGAACAATTTGTTCATTTTTGTAAATGTGCATTTCTCTTCTTATTGCCCATTTTGTTCTTCACCTGTTTTTTTTTTTTTTTTTTTTCCTGTCCAGCAGGGGGACAATGGCAGAGTGGTTGAGAATGTAGGGTCTAGACTCAGACTTCCTGGGATTACATGCCTGCTCTGGGTAACCTTAGACAAGTTACCTAACTCTTTTGAGACTCAGTTTCCTCCTCTTTACAATAGGGATATAACAATAGGAGTTATCCTATAGGGTTATTGCAAAGATTAAATGAATTAGGGCATTTAAAGGGCATAGTGCCTGACACCCAGTGCTCGGTGCCATGGCTCAACAAATGTTAACTGCCTGCTATTACTGCAGTTATTGATTATTAATAACTTCAGGTATTCACTAACAAAACAGCTCACTACTTTTTTTCTTCATGCTTTTACTTTTTTATTTTTACAAAGGGAATGATGCTCTGTTCCCTTGCTTTCAGCATTTTTGTTGACATTTATCTTTGCATATACTCCTTACCCTAGGTCAAGAAGATTCCCTGGAGGAGGGCATGGCAACCCACTCCAGTATTCTTGCCTGAAAAATCCCATGGACAGAGGAGCCTGGTGGACTACAGTCCATAGGGTCGCAAGGAGCTAGACATGACTAAAGATACTGAGCACACACACATACTCTTCTTAATTTTATTCATTGTATAGTTGCCATTCAGTTCAAACTGAGGGGAGGAAAGTCTAAGGCTTTTCAGCCTGAAACAGTCTTTTAAATAAAACCATCTTTTAAAATTATCTGTCTCTTTTTGACTTCATTAACAGTGTAATTTATCAAGCAAAGTAATTCTCTCATAACACTTACCCTGCAGTTTCACAGTTCTAAGTACTTTGGAAGTGGTAAAACAAAATTATATTCAGTATGATTTTTAAGTTTAGGTTATTTGAATATTCCAGTTAAAACATGATAACCCAGACCACTTTGGAAAAATGAATTGCTTGGTGGTATTTACTAGAGCTTGAAACTCTGTGATCCAGCTTGATATCCTATGGTTCTTCTTTGTACATAAACATCATGCACATGTGTTCATGGAAACACTTGCACTGGTAAGTTTATAACAGCACTGTTTGTAATAGTGCCTGCTATAAATTACCCAAATGCTCATCAGAAGAATACATTTTGGTATATTCACACCATGTAATACTATAGAGAAATGAAGATGTAAGATCTGCCAAATACATCTTAACAGTATGGTTGCTGAAGAGCAGGGATGAGTCTGAGAAATACAGTACTGAGAGAGAGACGTCTGAAAGAGAATCTGCTGTATGTCTGATTCTGTTTATGTTAAGTAGAAAATTAGGCAAAATCTGATCTAAGCTATTCAAAGTCCATGTAGTGACATTGCTGATTGGATGGGGGGTGGGGGGTGGTAGTGACTGACAGGGATGATGAAGGGAGCTCCTGGAGGGGTGTTAATATCTGTCTCCTGATACAGGTATGTTCAGTTTGAGAACACTCATCAAGCTGAAAAACCATCTTTTGTGCACTCTGCTTCATGTATTGCCATAAAAGCTTTTTAAAAAATCCATAAATATATATACCACAAACCTATTCTGTTATGCATTTGGTAATACTGAGGTGCCAGTCTGAAAGCACTATTTTTGTCCTGCCTCTTTGTTTCATCATCAGAGAATTACAGCAACAATGGTAAGAAAGATGGGCATCCTCTCTGAGTCTCCTCAACATTGGTAGTTTTCTTGGGCTTCTTACACATTGGTGTAAACTGCCCCATCAGTAAATAGGGATAAGGAGGATCCTTGATTGCAGAGCAGGCATCCTTTTAATAAAAAGGCATTGGCTGTGGAGGGAAACTGAGGCATGTGGACCTGGAATAAGGCAGCACCTTCTTGGCCACTCTTTAAGGGACTAGAGAGTTCTCCTAAATTAATTGGCAAAATCCATTACACTGCCTTGTAGACTTTGTGGATGAAACAAAATAAATTTTCATTGTTTTAAGTGACATATCTGGGGGAAGGATAGGAACTGGTAGGCTATTTTTATCAAGTTACTGTTTTTAGCATAGTCTACAGGAAAAATAATACTTAATAATTTTAAGACCTGTTTTGGGGAATTCCCTGGTGGCCCAATGTGTGCTTCACTGCCAGGTATTCTGGTTTGATCCTTGGTTAGGAAACTAAGACCCCATGAGCCATGTGCCCCCCCGCCCCCTCAAAACAAAACAAAAACCTGTTTTTTTTCTTTTTAGGCTTCAGTTTCCATTAATGCAGATAGATTTTTTTTTTAATTTTTAGCTTATGTGTATTTAAGTTTTGTAAGTTTTCTTATGTCTAAAAATAATGCATAATAATAATATATATACAATAATACATACACAAAGTAATACATAACAGATTCATCAATACAGAAATGATTAAAAAGCAAAAGCCTTTTCCTGGTTCCACTCATAGACCTTTTTGTGTTCTATACATATTATACATTTATTGATTCTAAAGTGAAGTTGCTCAGTCATTTCCAACTCTTTGCGAACCCATGGACTTTAGCCTGCCAGGCTCCTCCATCCATGGAATTTTCCAGGCAAGGATACCAGAGTGGGTTGCCATTTCCTTCTCTAGGGGATCTTCCCGACCCAGGGATCGAACCCGGGTCTTCTGCACTGCAGGCAGACTCTTTACTATATGGGTCACCAGGGAAGCCCCATGTTGATTGTGCACTCATATTGATTCTAAGATTCTAAGCCCTATATTGATTCCAAGATGCACTTTATTAACCCATGTTTTAACTTACCTGAAATTAGGATGTGTCTTTCACTTGTTATCCGCTAGATGGCGATCATGATGGAGTTGTCCTCACAGGAAATTTGGTCATAGCTGTTCATATTGTCTTCACTTCAGTTGAGTTATATACCCTGTTGCTGCCACATGGCTTGAGTTTAATTGCTGTTATAAGTGTCTTGAAAAGAACTCCTTTATGTGATTTGGCTGTAAGGCATAAAGTTAGTTTGTGTGCAGAAAGGCACAGGAAAGGCAGCAGGGAGCAAATTTAATATGAATAAAGTAAATATTCTTTGTTGGGAGGATAACCACATTTCTATTTCCTTGCAAAGTAAAAATCAAGCGCTTTATGGAGTCAAGAGAGGGAGTTATTCTTTGAGTAAGTGAAGGTATGCTGTATTTTATTCCTGAAGCATGTGCAAAAACATTTTTTCTATCACAAGCCAGGCAATTCATTGAATGCAGGAGAAGTTACCAAATCCTGTAGAATAGATGGTTGGTGCGACCAGTTCATGTACCATACAGGACTGTTTTAAGACACTGTGTCATTGCCTTAATTACTCAATTCAGTTCAGTTCAGTCGCTCAGTCGTGTCCGACTCTGAGGCCCCATGGACTGCAGCACGCCAGGCCTCCCTGTCCATCGCCAACCCCCAGAGCCTACTCAAACTCATGTCCATTGCATCAGTGATGCCATCCACCTAGCTAATCCTCTGTTGTCCCTTGTCCTCCTGCCTTCAGTCTTTCTCAGCATCAGGGTCTTTTCAAATGAATCAGTTCTTCGCATCAGGTGGCCAAAGTATTGGAGTTTCAGTTTCGGCATCAGTCCTTCCAATGAATATTCAGGACTGATTTCCTTTAGGATGGACTGGTTGGATCTCCTTGGAGTCCAAGGGACTCTCAAGAGTCTTCTCCAACACCACGATTCAAAAGCATCAATTCTTCAGCGCTCAGCTTTCTTTATGGTCCAACTCTCACATCCATACATGACTACTAGAAAAACCATAGCTTTGACTAGATGGACCTTTGTTGATAAAGTTACAAAATTACTCATTTCTTATAAATGAATTTGAAGACTTTGATAATATCTTTATGTGTTTATTCAGTGTTTTATATCTGTTGATTTCGGTTTTTCTGTTTTAAACTATTAATATAACATTTTATATTAATACATTTCAGATGTCAAACCATCCTGTATTTTTGGGAGAGCAACTTGCTGTTGTTGTTTTTTTTTTAATTGGTAGTTATTTTGTGAATGCCTTTTCAGTTTAATATGTATAGATTTACCTTATTCCTTTTAGTGATTCTATTACTTTCCACTGAAAGAGTATATTATAATTTCTTAAATGGCTGCCATATTGATGAACATGATTTCTGGTTAAAAGCAATGTAAGAGGGAACATCTTTCTACATACACCTTTATATACCCAGTCTAGTGATTCTATAGAATAAGTTCCCAGAAATGCTGTACATTTTCATTGTTTGATGAAAGAAAATCAGTAGTTACTTTTTAAAAAGTATTCACTTGATTTAGAAATGGGAATCATTGTTGGAAAATATATCAACATGCTAACAGTGGTTGTCTCTGGGGTGATGGACTTATGTGTGATTTTTTTTTTTTTTTTAGTTTAATAGTAAAAATGGAATGAAAAAAATGCTTAGGAAACCAAATACTACTTCAGTAGTTCTGGGACTGTGAGCACTGTGCAGGTAGAAACTGTTGTAGTTGCCAGATAATTCATCTAGTGTAATGCAAAACATGGGGAGCAAATTCAAAAGGTGTTTATAGAAGTAAGTTGAATTCCTTTTTTAATTTTTAGTTTAACAGAGAGAAAACTTACTGCTAATTCTTTTTTTAGGGTTTTTTGATTAACTCAAAACCAGAGAATGCCTGTGAACCCATAGTGCCTCCGCCAGTAAGAGATAATTCATCTGGCACTTTCATCGTGTTAATTAGAAGACTTGATTGTAATTTTGATGAAAAGGTAATGTTTCCGTTATCATTTTTTGGTTACTGTTTGTTTAGCTAACTAGTTTAAATTCTCTCTTGTTTCAGAAAGGATTTAAGAAAGTTTACACAATTCATTCAGATTAAATAAAGGAGTAAGGGCAGAAAGAAAATGAGGAGACAATGAAAGCAAAGACAAGAATGAGTTTACTTACCTCTTATTCATTTGCTATAAAATTTAAGCTTTTAGCTGCCAGTACAAAGAGGAAAACACCATCAGTTTTATGATTCAGTTTTACCTAATTACTATTGGTTCTAAGACTTTTCACGTGGTTATTGGGCATCTTGAACTATGATTTAATAGTGGTCTTGCTTGATCTAACCTAGGAATGGAAATGTTAGTCTTTAGTTTTATGTCTTCACCCTCCAGTATGATTACAACATCTGTATCTATATCTTTGTTGATGCTGGGATTTTCTTATAATAAGCTGACTGTCACATGTATAAAGTTTGTCTCCATGAAGTGGGTTACGCTGGCATTTCAAATAGTTAAAACAAAGTTTGCTGTAGGACTTCCCTCACTATCATCAATTTAGCTCTAAAGATGTGAGATTTTAAGGTTTGTTTTTTGTTTTTTTATTTTTTTGTTGTTGTTGTTTTTTAATACTATCTTTAAAAATTTGTTTTCGGATTGTCTCCTTGTCAGGAGAGCCAGATTGAAGCCTGTTACTTTTATTGAACTATCTCAAACCTGAGTGTCTTACATGTATCTTAGAGAACAGATGTGGGATATCATTTCATGTACTTTCCATGCTTGATATTAGATGATTTATCTGTTAAGTAAGAAAGGCTTCTCCAACTCCTGCTGTGCCTGCCTTTTTGTCTCTGCTCCTTTAATTTCATGAAAGAAATTACACCTCCATAATAAACTTTTTAAATAAAATAATAACTGTAAAGGAGTTTGAAAATGTAGAGCACTTTGTAAATAATAAATGTTTTTGTATTGTATATTAGTTCCAAATTTAAACTCTGAATTGCCTTTAAATGGGAAATAGAGCTTGAAGTCGAATGTATTAGATTTACTTCTCTTTCTAATTGTTATGCTTTTATAGTAGTTTGAATTTAAACCGTTGTAAGATTTGATCTAGAACTAAATTATAATTACAGATTGTTCCAACAAAATGAAATATTATTATAATATTTGATAATTTCATGCCACTAAGAAATGAAAAGTAAGCTAATTCTGCTGATTTCAAGATTTATTGCATCATTAAGGTATGTAATGTTTGTCTTAGTCCAGTCTTTGGTAATTTGAAACTGCAATACCTTTTATTTTTTTAAAGTAACTTTCTTTTTAGGTGGGGACGGGAGGTGTTGCACTACATTTAGGGAAATACTGTCATTAAGTAATTATTTTTAGGGTAAAACCCAACTCAGGAATGGATAGGAGGGCTTGTTAGTCCTCCGCTCCCTTCAGTGGATCCTCATCACATACATGTCTGAGTATTTCTAATGGAATTTCCTGGTTTAGCTAATATTCCAGCTAATCACTTTCCACTTCCTGTCTTGAATTTTGTGCTGTAGTCATATCACCTACTGAAATCTCTCAACTTGCTGTGTTTTTGTGCCTTCACACATACTATTTCCTGTGTCCAAGATCTCTAAGATGACCTTTGTCACCTATATTTCTGGCCATTTAAGCCAGAAGTGGAAGCCTTACTTTTCTTTCTCCCCTGCCTCGGACAGAACAAACCATTCCAGCTCAAATCTCTTTATCACATTGTTGTTTTCTATTATATATATTTCACTTATATGCAGGCTTACTATGTTTAGAGTTCATGTTTTAACTATATTTAAATATCTAATTGGAGAAGGCAATGGCACCCCACTCCAGTACTTTTGCATGGAGAATCCCATGGACGGAGGAGCCTGGTAGGCTGCAGTCCATGGGGTTGTGAAGAGTCGGACACGACTGAGCGACTTCACTTTCACTTTTTGCTTTCATGCATTGGAGAAGGAAATGGCAACCCACTCCAGTATTCTTGCCTGGAGAATTTCAGGGACGGCGAAGCCTGGTGGGCTGCCGTCTATGGGGTCGCACAGAGTCGGACACGACTGAAGCAACTTAGCAGCAGCAGCAGCAGCAAATATCTAATTTGTATTATAGTGCATAGTAGGAGAGCAATGAAAGTTTGTTAAATCAATCTATGTAGTATAGTAAGTCTTCTGCTTGTGTGTATAATGTATTCTTTAAAAGCACTTGCATATAAAGAATATGTAAAAATGTTTTAATTGAGGATTCTAATCTTAGAAAACATTAAAATCTTATTATATAACTCATTGTGTAGACATAGTCTTAATGGATAAAGTTCTATTCTATACATATTCTTTAACTTTGTTAATTTTCCTTCACAAATATACAACAGAATATATTATAGACATTTAAAGTGAAAGATTTCATACTCATATTATTTGTATGAGTTATATTAAATTTACAAGACATTAATTTACTGAGGGAGACATATTGGTTGTATTCAAGATCTGGAAGCTGACTGCATACATTTGAATCACATCTTTATCATTTATAGTAGTGTGATCTTAGACAAGTTATTTTTATCTCTGTGTGCCTCAATTTCTTTATCTGTAAAACAAATTATAAATGTTCCTAATATCATAGCATTGTTATAAGGATCAAATGAAATAATCAGTGTTGAATGCTTGTCAGACAGTGCCTTGCACACAGTAACTAGGCAGTAGTTATTAACCATCAATGTTTTATTGATTTTTTTCATTATTGGTATAAAATAGAATAAGGATAAAGATGGCAAAGGTGCTGACTGTACTAAGCTGAGAAGTCCTGTAATCTACTGTCTGCAAGCTGGATAACTAGGAAAACCAGTGGTGTAATTCAGTTAGGGTCTGAAAGCCAAAGAACCAGGGGATCTGATGGTATAATCCTAGAGTCCAGAGACCCAAGAACTAAGAGCTCTGAAGTTTAAGGGCAAGAGAATGTGGATGTCAAGAACAGAGAGAGGGAATTCACCCTTCCCTTCATCTTTTGTTCTGTTTGGAACCTCTAGGAATTTGGTGATGCCTATTCACATTGTTGAGGGTGGATCTTCTTTACTCAGTCTACTGAATGAAATGACAAACAATTCAAAAGCCCCCTCACAGACACCTGCCTAAATATTTTACCAGCTGTCTGGACATCTCTTAGCCCAGTCAAATTAACACCTGAATTCAGTTCTCACCTTTCAGAAACTAATCATTGGCTGATAAGTCACACTGTGATACAGTAACTCATGTCAACTGATGTGTAAAATTTTTAATTTGGCTTATAAAGGACAGTGTTGTCATGCCAGTGTATAATGTATACAAAATAAGTTTCATAAATACAAGCTTATGAATTACAGATCATCTGTCAAGGTAGGGTGAGTGGATAAAGTCATCATGATTACTGGGAAAACAACTGGAATCTCATTCCAAAGAAAATTTCTTTTCAAATGGTGATCACTGGTGCACAGGCTATTAGCTTTATTAGCTATAATCTTCAGATCAGAAATCCATGACTATACTTTTTTGACTTCCAAGTTGGTGATTAAGTTTTGTAGTAGCTATGTTACAGAAACCAGTTATTTACAATTTATGTATGATACTTCTCTTCTGAATTGCAAATAAATAGCTCTTTGTGAATATTCAATAGTGGTTCATTCATGTGTAGCCACAATTTTTATGAATAAATTGACTTAAGAAAATAGTTAGAAAAAGAGCTCATTTTCTTATTCCTGATGTAGCATGCTAGGACTGAATACTGACAAAAGCTTAATTCAGCACCATACTGTATGCCACAGTATATTGAGAATAATTACAAGGTGGTTTTTTTTGCTATGCCTCCTATCCAAAGTGAAACCCAAATTATCTCAGACAAATGAGAGTTGGCATCATCTTACAGAGCTTTCTTTGGTGAAACGAGCCCTTTCCATTGTAGATAGCAGAAGAGAAAAGAAGTAAAAAATAAAATTCTCTCAAGATTCTTCAGATGATTAGGGTATTTCAAGGTTTACTTATTATAAATCTTTAGACTTTTTTTGAAGAAGAACATTATGCTATAATTAAAGAAACCTAAACTTCTCTTATTCTCTCTTAAAAGTAAACGAGTAAAAGCTCTGTTACAATAAAGAAGATGACAGATTTTCTATACAAACTATCTCAAGTGGTTTGTGACTCAAGGTAGCTAATAAGATGCTGAAATGCAATTAACAGTTTTTGGAAGGTAGAAAATTGAATTGTTTGTAACATTTTAAAATAGAGTAGTGTTTTAATTTTTTTTTTTTAATCTTTTGTCAAGAGAAGCACATTTGAGCCTTTTAGTCTTCTTGCCCTGGAGAGATCATAGCAGAACCCATACTCAGAATTAGTATTTGGATATGTGGAATGTCCAGAAGGCCAGTAATAACTATTGATTACATGCCAGCTGCTTAATCTGAAAACAGTCACTTTTACTTACACTGACAAAAACTGTATCTTCTGAAAAATACAGCACTTTAGAGGAAAAGCAGAACAATGTTATTTTGTTTATCTTTGTGCACTTGTGCTTCACTGTGACAAAATATAATTGTTTGGAAATGTTAGTTTTTGGTGAGTGTTTGAAATTAGGAAAACATTTCTGGCTTTCTGGTAAATACATTAAGGCTTTATTAAATCTTCTAGTTAGAAAAATGACTTCATAGCATTCTGAGGCAGAGAGTTCTCAAAAGACTTGAATTGGCATCCCAGTGGGAAATAACATTTAAAAATTTTTGTAAAAATACTTGGTTATTTCAAGAACATTAAAATAATCACTTAAAAATAGAACTTTTCTAAACTACACAAATTTCTGTGTTTATAGTCAAAAAATCATTAGTTACCAAAAATCTGTTGCCATTGCAGTCTAAAATGTTTCTACCTTGTGGTTTTAATGCTAAGTCAGCTTCTTCAGATAGTCAATTTGCTTTATTTCAACTGAATTCAAGGGAAGCTTGGTAAACAGAAATGGTGTAGTCCATGTACTTCTGTTGAATCTTATTACTGCTTAATGCTCTAGTGATTATTTTCGAAAAATGTAGCTAGCTGCAGGAGGCTGAAAGGACTTAGATATTATTCCCTCCATATTTCAGGGAGGGGATTCATTAGATGGAGTTACATTTGGATTGTAGATGAATACAATCCAAGGAATACGTTGGTACTCATTTTCTGTTGGAATGTGACTTTGACAAAACCTAACTGGGGCACAAACCCCTACTTGACCTGACTTCTGTCTCTGTCTAAAGTCAAGTCACATCTATATTTTGCCTGTCCCCTTACCTTAACCATGAAGAATTTACAAGTCCCAGGAGGTACTGAGCAGTCTCTTCCCCTCTGTCTTGGTTTCTGCTGTGTCCTTCATTTGAGTATCTCCCCTCGCTTGTCTACCTGGCTTGTTTTAGGTCTCAGATGAAGTTTCATCTCCTATCTGAAACCTTCCCTAATCTTCAAGGCAGAGCAGATCACTTCTTTTATATATTGCTTATTTAATCCTCTGTGAGGGAAAAGATCATGTTTTTCTTTCTACAACTCAAATTCCTAATACATTGTGTGGCACTTGATAGATGATTAATAAATATTTGCTGAATTTAGAATATTTAGAAAATCCTAATGGCTTAAAATTAAATTTAAGTAGATTAGGGAATAAACAGTATTATTGGAACATTCTGTTGGCTTCATTTTCATTTCACTTAATGTTCTTGGAATGCCCTTGGAAGTATTTCTAAATCTAGATAGTCATGTATCCCACAATTTTCTCTGGGTCTAAATATTTTATGATAATTAAAAAATTAACATAAACATTTTTGAGTTATTTGTGTGATCTTATTAAAGTAACATAATAAAATTTTTGAAGTGAAATTCTGTCATCTTACAAAATAGGCATCTAGTTTTTCTTTCTAAGCTTACCTTTCATTTTCCTCTCTCAGGCCTCCAGGCTGATACAGTATATGGTATTCTCAGAATTGCACTTTTATTTCAGTAGTACTAAGCAAGTAGATATGAACTTAAATAGAAGTTAAAGTCATGTATTAAAGTCATCTATAATATCATTTTTAAAATTTTCTTACTCTTTTTTATAGTTCTATAAAGTAACCTATAATGTTTGTTGCTAATCTACTTTGGAATCCTGTATAAAAGATTTCACTAAAGAAACATGTTAAATAATACTCAGTAGATGGAAGCGTTTCTACCCATATAGGATTCAGATAGCTCTGTGCTACTAGTGCATTAATGTATTCATTTCTTTCTTTCTTCCACCCTTTCGTAAAAATATCTGTGTTAATAATTAGGTTCCTTTATATACGAATTCATTCAGTATTAAAACAGTGAAACAAATTCTCTTCTTTTACAAGGAAAGTAATATTTAATGAAAGAAAAAGCTGAAAAACAGTAAATTACATGTACTTTATCCTAACCTAACATATAATGCCAGTAACTTCTTGGCTCAGAGGTTAAAGTGCCTGCCTGCAGTGCGGGAGACCTGGGTTAGATCCCTGGGTTGGGAAGATCCCCTGGAGAAGGAAATGGTAACCCACTCCAGTATTCTTGCCTAGAGAATCTCATGGACAGAGGAGCCTGGTGGGCTACAGTCCACTGGGTTGCAGAGTCGGACACGACTGAGCAACTTCACTCACTCAATACACATTCTTTTATTGGAAGAATAGTTGATTTACAATATTACATTGGTTTCAGGTGTACAACACAGTAATTCAAAACTTTTAAGAATTATACTCCCATTTAATATTATAAAATATTAGCTTTGTTTCCCTGTGCTGTACAATATATCTTCGTTGCTTACCTATTTTAATCCCATATCCCTGTGTTGCCCCTTCCCTCTCTCCAATGGTGACTACTAATTCTATTTGTGAATCTGTGTCTATTGATATTTTGTTATATGCATTCATTTCATTGTTTAGATTCCACACATAAGTGATAAAGTATTTGTCTTGTTCTGAGTTACTTCACTAGCATTACACTCGTAGGACAATCCATGTTTTAGCAAATAGGACAGTTTCATTATTTTTTCATTTTTAGTTGTATACTGCCTCTTCTTTAGCCATTCATCTATTGATGGACATTTAGGTTGCTTCCATACCTTGGCTATTGTAAATAATTCTGCTGCAAACATTGGGATGCATGTATTTTTTCAAATTAGTGTTTTCGTTTTCTTCAGATAAGTCCCAGGAATGGGATTACTGGATCATAAGGTAATTCTATTTATAGTTTTTTGATGAGCTTCCATAGTGTTCTCCATAGTGGCTGAACCAATTTACATTCCCACCAACAGTGTATGAGGGTTCCCTTTTCTCTACATCGTTGACAACATTTGTTACTGTAAAACTTTTTGATGATAGCCGTTCTGACAAAAGGGGCTTCCCTGGTAGCTCAGCTGGTAAAGAATCTGCCGTTAATGCAGGAGACCTGGGTTCAATCCCTGGGTTGGGAAGATCCCCTGGAGAAGGGAACGGCTACTCACTACGGTATTCTGGCCTGGAGAATTCACTATACAGTCCATGGGGTCACAAAGAGTCGGACATGAGCGACTTTCACGTTCGCCTTTCATTCTGAGAAACATTAGGTGATATCTCAATGTGGTTTTTATTTGCATTTCCCTCATAGCTAGCTATTATGAGGGAAATTGAGCATAACTGAGCATCTTTTCATGTACCTGTTAGCCATTTGTATGTCTTCTTTGGAAAAATGTCTATTCAGGTCTTCTGCCCAATTTTCAATTGGGTTCTTTGTTTTTGATACTGAATTGTATGCACTGTTTATATGCCTGAGATATTGACTCCCTATTGATCATATCATTTGCAAATATTTTCTCCCACTCAGTGGGTTATCTTTTTGTTTTAGCAGTGATTTCCTTTGCTATGCAAAAACCTTAAATTTAATTCAGTCCCATTCGTTTATTTTTGCTTTTTATTTCTTTTGTCTTAGGAGGCAAATCCGAAACACCATTGATCTGATTTATGTCAAAGAATATTCTGCTTGTGTTCTCTTCTAGGAGTTTTATGATTTCAGGTTTTAAATCTAGGTCTCAAATCCTTTTTGAGTTTTAGTATATGGTATGAGGGGATGTTCTAATCTCATTGTTTTATATGCAGCTGTCAAATTTTCCCAGCACCAATTATTTATGAGACTTATCTTTTCTCCATTGTATATTCTTACCTCTTTTGTCATAGATTCCACACACATTGTTTCATTTAAAATAAAGTTATTTGGATTATTCAGGTACACATTAAATGAAGAATGTCTAGTTAAGGAAGATGGAATCTAAAGAAAGAGGGAAAGATGGCTTATGTCACTGAATTCATTTTAATGAGAGTGAAAACATCAGACAGACAGACGATACTCCATGAACACCGGACATGCATCCCCTACAGGTGCCCCTTGTTTCTGATGTTATCCACTTTGAGGTGAAGTAGCTCTCCCCAGTGTGTACTGTAGTGATTCTGAAATATGCAGGGAAGAATGATGTTGGATTTAATCTTGGTAGGATTGCTTGCCACAGTTCTGGATCTTATTTCAACAATTGCTTATTCCCTACTGTACTGTAATGTTTCCAGAAATTTTTATCCTATAGATAGAATTAACAGTTTTTACATTAAACCTGAACTGCCTGCTATTGTTTCATTCTCATCTTCATTGGTTTGATCATTTGAGAAAGAAATTTTACTTCTTAATTTCTTCTTAACTTCTTCAGATGAAAGAACATAGCTACATTTTGACAGTTATCTCTGTCCTCTAAGTCCCCTATGAGTTTCTTTGCTTCATCTCTTTCCCTTATAGGGAAAACAATTTCTTTCCCTGGGTTAGATATCCAGATCGGGAAGAAGTGTAGTTTGTGTCCAGGCTGATGGTTGAGTTATTGTTGCTTTCTGTTGGCAATTCTGAGAGAAAAGAAAATCAGTTTTCCAGAGATTCTTTTTTTTTTTTTAGTTGGCATTTGGAAATACTTAGAAGCAGAGTTACACTACATTTTCTGCAGAGGATCTGCAGAGGTTGGACAGTAAAGTAGTGCTCCAGTTCTCAGATTACAACCGGAAGTGCCGAAACCCACTGTACAGCCAGGGTGGACAGAAGAGGCCAGGTTCCACAACCACCCAGCATCTGTGTGATGCTTTTTTGACTTTTTACCTGTTGTGTTTTCAAACATAGAATAACACAGAAACACTGTTCATAATGTATGTATGTACCACTCAAGTTGCAATTTAAATAGTAAAATAAATATCTGAGCACTCACTATTTAGCTTAAGAGAGACCTGTTACTTACTAACGTTAATTAGTTAATGTTGTTAATTACTTTAACCAGACTTCATTGGAGACTTTGTTAGGTAAATCGTTTAGATTTTATTTCAGTTACAGATTATGTTGAAGTGAAGTTGCTCAGTCGTGTCAGATTATGTTGAAGTGAAGTTGCTCAGTCGTGTCCGACTCTTTGCAACCCTATGGAGTGTAGCCTACCAGGCTCCTCCATCCCTGGGATTCTCCAGGCAGGAATACTGGAGTGGGTTGCCATTTCCTTCTCCAGGAGATCTTCCCAACCCAGGGATCAAACCTGGGTCTCCCGTATTGCAGGCAGACGCTTTACCATCTGAGCCACCAGGGAAGCCACAGATTATGTTAGACTTGTATTAATAGCTTTTTTTCGTGAAGGAACTTCCTATTTGGAGAATTCTTGCGATAATTTCAGATGTTTTAATACCACAAAGTGACTGCTAATTAAAGCTGTTCATTTTCTGTCCTGTGTTTGAAAAGTTTGTGATAGGAAAGATTCTTAGCTGAAGCCAGAGCAAATCCCAGCCAGCATTACTGTGCATTTCCTATTTCTTTAGAGATTCTTTCTTTTTGCCCCATAATATTTTTCCCCCTCTTGCTTGATTCTAGCCTAAAAAAACACCCCATGGGTATATCTTTTCTCACTTCAGTTTCTTGGGAGTAGGACTTATATTTTCATGCAGATCTGTGTGCTGAGCTTACAGTATAGTGCTTAGAGCCCTAAAATGAGTAGGCAGTCGAGGGAGGAGTATACGTACCAGAATTCTCATCATAACTGCCTTGCCAGTTATTTTTCCAGTGCAGTATGAGCTTTTGGCATTACTTGGAAATTCCTAGTAGGCTGATAGCAAGTTTAGATTTATCCTTTTGCTTCACAATAATTTCTTCCAAAAAACTTTATTAACCGTGGTGATTGGGTTAAAATGGAGCTACTGCTGTTGTTAGGATGAGAAATAAGATTTGATTGGAATATGAATCCAGTAGTATCTAAAAAATAGGAACTTAGTTTGGATCCTTCATTTTAATATGCACTTTAATATACATAGATAACTAGAGGATACTTCAGTGATACTTTTGTAAAATTTAAATTGTGATTCTCAAAGTTAAATATTTAGGCAGCTTTTAACTAATATAGTTTAATTGGTATAGCTCATTATATAAAAGTTTTTTAAAGAAAAGTTTCTTTAATAGCAAGCATCAGAAATAGCTACGTAGAGGTTTATTTGGGTTTTCTTAATGACACCAAGAGAAAAGCATCACTTTTAGTTTTAATCTTTAGTACTAATTACATGCTAGGTATAATATTAAAACTACATTGGAAACCGCCACATTCAACGACCTATACATTAATGACTTTGATTTTGTGATGGTATGTTACACAATAATATTGTTGGAAAAGCACAATCTATTTTCTGATTGCAGACAATCTACAGAACATTAAAAACTCACTATATGGGTTTCAAACTTTTTTGACTGCAATCTATATTAAGAAATTTATTTTTACACATGTCCCTACAGCACACAGCCTATAATAAATTTCATAAAACAGTACTTACCTATATTAGCTAAAATACTTTGGTATATGAAATTTCCTTTTATTAAAAAAAGTTCACCCAGGTTCACTAAATTATTTTATTGTCTACAGTGTTCAGTACCCTCAATATTTAGAATTGCTTTCCCATGTACAAAGACTGACTTTAAAATCTGTCAGTGGGATATAACATAAGATCTTTAATTAATTTTTAAAGTTCCATGGATTCTGGTTTGTTTTCTGCTCTACTTGAAACGAATAAGTATGGCTTTGCTGATTTTGCAAATTTTACCAGCGCTGCCCCCCCAAATTTTCTGATGAAACAAATTCAATTTATCTCTCAGCCTAAGTAAGAAATAAACTTGTATGTTTGTAACATGCCATTTATCAAAAGGTCAATGCTCTCAGTATGTAACGTAAAATAAAAGAAGGAAGCATGCCTTTGTACCACAATAATGTCATAAAATTCCAGCTTTTAAAACCATGTACTTTTCCTGATGACTTTTTCTTGGAACTTTTTCTGTACTTTTTCTTTTTTTAAAGAATAGAATTCTAATCAGGTTTTCTCCTTTGTTTCTATATTGTAGAAAAGAATGTAAGAGTGGAGCAAGTTTAATGACTACTAGTAGTCTAAACAGAGAGAGAGGAAGTGACACTTAACATTGAGGAGAAAAACCAGCTAGGATCTAGTAAAGATGTTCATGATGATCCCAAGTCATTGGAAAAGGTCAAATCACATTTGTTGTCTTCTAATTGAGACAGCTAGGAAGATGCAAAATATTTCAGAAAAATTTTTTATCCACAATGACTGAAGTAAAATTTTTGGTATGTTTTTAAGAGGGAACTAAGCCGTAAATATAAATGCATTTTTATGGCATATATCTTTCTGGGTAGGACTTGATAGATAGTTCCCTTAGTTATGATTTAGTTTGACTAAATGAGTATTTATGTGAGAGATTTTTCTAGGCTGGAGATACATGCTAGTGAACAAGATGGTTCCTTAGGAAACATGAAGTCTGGCATTCAAAGAGCTCTAAATGTTATTTTATCAGATCTCTTATTTTTCAAGGTGATGTCAGGATTAACTTTCTGATAATTAATGCTTTTTACTGACACACATGAAACAATGATCTTTTGTTAATTTTTAAGGTAATACTTTCAGTTATCACAAATTTAGATTTCTAGTATTGTGATTTCTATTAAGACAGCGGGACTTTGGCTTTATTATATTTTTGAGAACATGCGGAGATTAGTGTACATTTATGTCATTTAATGAACTATGGAAGTTGAAAATTACTCTGTGTAAGGTTAATTATGTGACATTGGCTTGATTAAAATGTATCAGGTTGTCAAAGTACCCAGATGGGTATTAAAAAAATAACTCATTCAAGACAAAAGCTTGTGGTGTATATAATAACAAAGATGAAAACAGAGGTATCCTGCAGAAGTTAACATTGTTAATAATTCCCAAGTATTGATATTTTGTCTTTAACTATTTTAAGAGTTAAATCTTTTGTGTCTTATTCCTCTCTTTCCCACAGCAGCATTCTCCTCCATGTTCACAAAATACAGTTACCACTCTTAGGAAATTTATTATTGATAATTGATGACTAACTATATCTAATAATATAGAGTATTAGTATATATGTTTTATGTGTGTGTGTATATATATATACACATAATTAGGTAGTATATCCTATCTGATAATATGGAGTACATACCCTTCTGCAGGGAAGCAGATGGAGAGCAAGAAGAAAATACAATGCTTTCCAGGTACTGAAGGTTATCACCTGATTGATGGGAGTTCAAGAATATCTCGTCATTCTCTTCCTGGTGTTAATTAAGCAGTCAAATTACATCTTGAGATAGATGTATTTTTCTTATTTATACATAAGCCAGAATAGTATTGAATTTCCCTAATATTTATTGCATCTTTCTGTACTTCTGTTCTTTCTTTCTTTCTTTTTTTTTGGTCCTGCTATGCTGCAAATGGGATTTAGTTCCCCCACCAGAGATCAAACCCACCCTCTCTGTATTGGGAGCACCAAGTCTTAACCCCTGGACTACCAGGGAAGTCCCTCTACTTCTAGTCTTATTACTCCTTTAGTAAATAAAACTATAAGTCATCACTGAAATTTCCCTCTAGATCACATTTTTGTTTTGTTTTTATTAAAGTATAGTTGATTTACCATGCTATGTTAATTACTGCCATATAGCAAAATGACTCAGCTATACATATATACATTCTTTTCCATTATGGTTTATCACGGGATATTGAATCTATTAGTTCCTTGTGCTCTACAGTAGGGCCTTGTTGTTTATCTATTCTATATTTACCAGTTTGCATCTGCTGATCCCCAAATCCCCATCCATTCCTCTCCTACCACTCCCCACCTTGGCAACCACTAATCTATTTTTTGTGTCCCTGATTCTGTTTCTGTTTCATAGATAGGTTCATTTGTGTCATATATTAGATTCCACATATAAATCACATATTTTAATTCTGCATGAATTACAATCTGAAATATTTCAGTGTAGTATTTTCTTTCAACTTCCCAATTAAATTTAATGACCTTTTAACACTTAATAAAAGTGTTGAAATAATGATCTAAAGGTTGTATTATCATTTAAATTAGAAGAGGATATATTTTAAATGGCTGCTACTCTCAAACATCTTTTGCCTGGCACCTGAAGGCAGATAACATCAGAAACACGGGCATCTGTAGGGGATGCATATACGATGTTCATGGAGTATCGTCTGTCTGAAATAATCCTGGTTTTTAGCTTGCCTTTTCACTATTGTTCAAACATTAAAATTATTCTTCATACAAGGGAAAAATAACACTAGAATTCAGTTAAAGACTTCAGAACTTTAAATACATTTCAAATAAAAAAATGTTCCAAGTGTGTCTCATTTTACACGAATATCCAGACTACTGTCTGATATATAATGAGGTTCTTTTCATGGTTCTCTTTCATCAAGAAAAGTTACCTCATAACATTTTTAGCATTCTTGCAGGTATACTAGAAATAAGTATACACAGATTTACTTATTTGTAGCGTATCCTCTCAGGGGAAAACTAAAGTGTACTTAAATTTAGTTCACGTATAGAACTTAAAGGACATTGAAGACTGTAAGATATATAACACTGTGAATGGATTATGTTTTATTAGAAGTTTAATTATTTTTAGCAACCAGGTAGCAATCTTTATTCCAGATATTTGTTGAATGAATTAATCTGCTGAAAATATGTACATTTAAATCTCAGGTCCTGATATTTTATATTCTACCTACCTAGGAAATCTGTATATAGAAACCTCCCTAGCTCTCAAATTTAGTGTGCTCAGAACCATTTTCTTCTTCTTCCTTCGAAAACAAGCTCTGTTTCTCAGCTTTCATGTTTTTGGTTAAGTACATTCCTAAGTTTCCCAGATTCAAAAGTTGGTTTTGAGGAAGAATGAAAATATTGTTCTTTCACATCATTGCAGTCATTCTGCCTTGTCATAACAACTTCCAAATCTTCAGTCTGTCTTCTCCATATCAAAGTATTACCAGATTGTTCTAAAACGTTGTTTTAGCCATGTCACCTCCTTATTCAAGTGCCGGTTGTGAACCCTTAAGCTTCCTGGTGACTCAGATGCTAAAGAGACTGCCTGCAGTGCAGGAGACCTGCGTTCGATCCCTGGTTGAGAATATCCCCTGGAGAAGGAAATGTGAGCCCTTAACAGGGAAGACCTCACGTCTACTTTACTGAATGGCCTTCAAGATACAGTACTATCTGTCCTTTTTTCCCATCTCTCCTAATCTCTGAATCTGCAACAGCAGCTGTAAAATTGAACAGCAATGACAGTAATGATAACTAGCACTTATTTAATATGTGCAGATGGTGACTGCAGCCATGAAATTAAAAGACGCTTACTCCTTGGAAGGAAAGTCATGACCAACCTAGATAGCATATTGAAAAGCAGAGACATCACTTTGCCAACAAAGGTCCGTCTAGTCGAGACTATGGTTTTTCCTGTGGTCATGTATGGATGTGAGAGTGGGACTGTGAAGAAAGCTAAGCGCCGAAGAATTGATGCTTGTGAACTGTGGTGTTGGAGAAGACTCTTGAGAGTCCCTTGGACTGCAAGGAGATCCAACCAGTCCATCCTAAAGGAGATCAGTTCTGAGTGTTCATTAGAAGGACTGATGTTGAAGCTGAACTCGAATACTTTGGCTGCCTGATGCAAAGAGCTGACTCATTTGAAAAGACTCTGATGCTGGGAGGGATTGTGGGCAGGAGGAGAAGGGGACGACAGAGGATGAGATGGCTGGATGGCATCACGGACTTGATGTGAGTCTGAGTGAACTCCGGGAGTTGGTGATGGACAGGGAGGCCTGGCATGCTGCAATTCATGGGGTCACAGAGAGTCGGACACGACTGAGCGACTGAACTGAGGCACTGTTTAAGCACTATTTTAAGTGCTTTCCATATATTTAGTAATTTAATCCTCAGAATGACTCTTAAGTTGGGTGTATTATTATGCTCATTTTACAGAAGTTATTTGCCTAAGTTTATACAGCTTGTATATAACAGAGTCAGAATCTGAATCCAGATAATCGTCTTCCAAGAGTATAATTTTAACTCCTCTGCTGGAATTAGAGTCTTCCTTTCTGTAACACTCTTTTTTCACTGATTAAGGTCCTTCTTTGTGTTTTGTTTTTAATAGGCCTTTTGCCTTGTTATTTCTCTCTTCTTCTCACATGAGAAATTTCCCCACAACTCTTTCCTGTTAACGTAGATTTCATTTCTTTATTAAAATGTTTCAGGTCCTATAAAATCTGCCTGCCATAGGTACTTCAGTATAATTTTTCCCTCTCTAAGTTTTTATAAACTCTACCACACTATTTGAGTACTTTTCTTTTTGGCTTATACTCTGATTTGTATATGTTTTATTTTGCCCGTAAGATTTTAAGATTAATGTGATGTGAGTTTTGGTACTTTCTTAGTATCAAAGAAAGTAATCCCTTAAAGTGATCTCTTTCTTAATCCATTTTTTAGCACATTTGTAAAATGTTAAATAAGGTTAGTGATCCTATTTCTTATTCTGATTCATTGGGAAACTCCATGCTTTTCTATTTAATCAAATAAAATTGTTTTCAAATCTCAGCTCTGCCTAAGTGTGACCTTAGGGTATATTCATTTCTAGAATATTGAAAAGAATATCTACATGGTAGAGTTCTGTCAGATATTAGAGACAGTATATGTAAGGCACCAGTACATGGAGGCTTCTTTTATTCATAGATAGAGCCTCTGGCCTGGAACCTTGTATATATTCTGTCAACAGTTCCCTCCACCTCCTCATGCCTGTGTGTCCCTCAAAAAATCTCTGCTTATGATCATCTTGACAGCACAGTGAATTCCTTCTTCTTACAAGGTGTGTTTATTAGTGTCAATATCACCAGTTTGTCCAGTCTGGAAATAGGATGAACTATTATTTCATTCCCAGGATTCCTTTTAGAACCTGTCTCATTGAAGGTTCTTCCATTAGCAGTCTGGTGTCTTCTGGCATACTGGCTATTTATAATAACAAGTCGGCAGTCCCATATTTTTTTAAAATTTGTGGTTAAGTGCTATCTGGTCTACATAATGTAGTTGCAGTTAATTGGTTGATTTGATGTAAACTGGTACATTTAGCACAATTTGAGTCTCCTTAAAAAGGCATGTTTGCAGTTCAATTCAGAAGGTCTTTTTGTGCAATTTTCTGTTTGATGGCTGTTTTGAAATTTAGGTTTGTTCACTGTGCCTGCTTTTTATTAATGAATCTTTGAGTTCTCTGCTTCCATCTGACAACATGTTTGAGATTGCATTTTATGAATGTGAAACCCTGCACATGCTTACTGATGATTTAGGCCTTATTTCTGCCTCCTGTGTTTTTGAAAATACCAGCTGCTGCATAGTTAAAAATGTAATTTAATTTGACTGACACATGATTTTTACAGTTCATAACATGAATATATTTTCCTTGTTTGTATTCGTAAGCCCATTGGTCTGTATGTTAATGTGTTTCTTTGATTTAATTTCATTAGTTTATTTAAAAAATCAGTAACAACAACAACAAAAGTCTTGGGGAAGCCTTCTTATTAAATTTTTGAAACATGTTTCTATTTTCTGGAATTCACACTTGTGCTTATAAAACTCCTTCCTATTTTAGTGGTTTTCTATTTTAAGAATTTTATTTTTTTAATTAGAGAACAGCTTTTGATATTAATCTAATTTTATATTGTATTTATGGAACCAATTGCATTTTGGATATGTGAAAGAAACATATTTCCTCAGTTGCTCAATGCAGTTTTCAGAAACTGCTCGCTAGATTTAGTTACACACACAGCAGATTGCTGTTAATTTATATTGGTGATTTTTAACAATTTGCAGTTCAGAAAGCCTCTTTTAAGAGTTATGATATTTTGTCCCTTCTTTACACATAGACAACTGCAGAAGATTAAAGAACCCCATAAAGCCTTGTTTTATAAATGGGATAGTATGTATAATGCATAAATATAAGACACTGTAGAAGATCTTTAAGAACAATATAACAGGTATAAATACCAAGTGGGAAGCAGCTATATGGGTGCTTGGGACAACATGTGGACCAGGGCATTAGAATAGGGCATGGAACAGGACAAGCTTCATGGAGGTAATGGAATTTGAAGCCTGATTAGGCATTCAGAACCCAAAGGCTGTTCTAGGCACAGATGGTAGCTTGAGCAAATAGAGAGGCTAGAAAGCACCCGACCTGTTTGGATGTCCAGGAGTACTGAGTCCCTTTGAGGGTAATGACTGTTTCTGATTCACCTTTAAGTTCTGCATTGTGCCCAACACATAGTACCTTACATGTTATGTAAATTCAACAAATATTTACTAAACTGAACTATGTTGTTTTACATTTCATGGTTCCTGGGACCACTTTTCTCTGTATCCTAACATGTTGTATCTTTGCTCACAAATACATATTTTTCAGGGAAACAAGTCAAATTGTAATTTTAGTGACTTTGTGTATTAGTTGGCTTTAAAAAGAAAAGTAAAAGTTAAGTTTTAATAAGGAAAGAACAGCTTTTGATATAAATTTTGTATTTCTTAAATTGTATCTCTGGAAACACTTGCTTTTTGGATTTGTGAGAGAAACATTTCTCTGTAGTTACTTGTTTAGCTTTTTTAGGAACAATTAAATGGTCATTAAAGCATCAGATAAATTAATAGCAACCTCAACCAAGTATACTTTAAATAAAAGTTTAAATAAAAGCTAAGTGAAGTCTGTCCTGCTATGAAAATGTAATGAATAAATAATAGGTTAATAAATAATTAGCAGATAAGGCTTAGAAACTATTATATCCTTCTTGAGAGATTTTTTTTTTCTCCCCTTGGAAAGCAATAAAATCTATGGATAAAAGACTGTAGAGGTTGGCATTTTTAAAATTTTAGGTGGATAACAAAATCCACCTAAAATTAAAACATGCACACACAGGCAAAAAGTAGTAAACTTATTTTCTTTTTTATTTGGTTGTTGACTTTTCCTTGCATGACTACAGAACATTCCTTGTAAAAGTTTTGTTGGCTGTGTTGGTTTTCTTGTCATTATTCTGAACATCAGAGCAGTAGGTCCTATGTTGGTGAACTATTTATGTTATTTTAATTCATTAAAAAAACTTAAGAGTCCCAGGTTTGATCCCTGGGTCGGAAAGATCTCCTGGAAAAGGAAATGGCTGCCCACCCCAATATTCTTAACTGGAATATTCCATGGACAGAGGACCCTGACCAGCTACAATCCATGGGGTTGCAAAGAGTTGGACACAACTGAGCAACTAACACACACACAGTTTTCTCTCTTGTATTTGTAATGTTATAATATGAGCTGTTAATTTAAGCACTTACACATTTTCTCATTCTAAAAATATTTAATGGGTGCTTACTCTGTGTCAGCCTGCTATGTCATAGGAGTTATAGAGACTATAAAGGCTTCCCTAGTGGCTCAGTGGTTAAGAACTTGCCTGCCAGTGCAGGAGATGTGGGTTTGATCCCTGGGTCAGGAAGATCCCCTGGAAAAGGAAAAGGCATCCCACTTCAGTATTCTTGCCTGGAAAATCCCCTGGGCAGAGGAGTCTGGCAGGCTACAGTCCATGGGTTTTCAGAATCAGACATGACTTAGTTACTAAGCGTACCCACAGAGAGACAGAATATTAATTCTTTGAGGCCTTTACAGATTTAGAATTTTTTTTTGGTGATAAGATAAAATTATTCTGATTAACCCACATTATTATCTCTTTCAGAATTCTAACTTTCATTTGCAAGGTAGTTTTAGAGTCAGGGTAATGTAGAAGGGAATTTTACTCTTGCCTGAGTGGGGCTGACTACAGAGCCTCATTTCTGTTACCTACCATTCAAGTCCAGTCTGCTGAACACTTGGGCATTCCTTTTATTCTTAGGAACTTGACTTTTTGGACTTTCCCTTACTCTTTGCAACTTGATGCAGGTCTTTATTGAATTACTGTAGAATTTTGAGTCATTGTTATGCTGATAATTAAAACAGAGCTAATATTAGACCTTCTGGGAATTATTTTTAAAATTGATTTTAGAAGTATTGATATTATAAAGAAAGTTTGAGACATATCACTATGCAGTGATTATAAGGTGATGTTTCAAATTTCTTGCCATATTAAGTATTTAGAATTATATGTATATAGTTTTCAAAGTATTCAAAACTATTATATATATTTACATACCCAGTTTTCTTTTTATTTAACTAGTATGCAAATAATAACCTTCAGTTTTACCAAATGGTTCAGAGGTGGTACAATAAGAGGTTAGTCTGGGTTTATTTTTGTTTAAAACAAACTGTTACCGTAAAAGTGAGATGTGGTAACATGTGTTATATACTTTTCAGATCTTTGCTCTAAGAAAATTCTACTACATATCTAGCCATATTCTTATGGTGTGAAACTGACTATTAATATTTTGGAAACTAGTTTTAGGAAAGATATATAGCTAAATAGAACCAGAGTAAGCAACTTCAGGCTGGAGTATTTTTATTTTTAATTTTTTCAAAGCTTTAGAAAAGCTTTCTAAAGAAAATGGTTGCTGATGAAGCTAATAATAAGAATAGCTTTTATTTTACTCATTTCTTTGTATCATCATGGTGTTAAGCATTTTAAAATTATTTTACATATGAGAAAAATATTGTTGCTATTTTGTTTTAAACTTGGGAAAACTGAGGATTGAGGAAGAAAAGCAATTTGCTCCAAGTTTATTGCACTAAGTAGTGGAGGTAGATTTGACTTCTCAAGGGCTGATGGCTCTTGAGCGTGGTCCCAAGTCTGTATCCCATTAGAGCTAGACAGGGTTAGTGCTTTGGATCCTTTTGGTAGGTAGCTTATATCTCTGTCCTTTATTTGTCTCTCATTTCACTTAATACCTTGAGTGAAATCAAGACGATATCTAAAGACTTAGTCCTTGATAATCAATTGTAAAAGGTTATCATACACTTGAGATCTGTTTATCTAGTCTGTCCTTTATGGGGTTGTTGATCTATGTTTGTTGAAGTTGAGGGACCTTATGGCACTTTCTTCCTCATATCATGACTGTTTTCTGACTTGCAGGTTTTAAATGCACAGAGAGCAGGATACAAAGCAGCCATAGTTCACAATGTTGACTCTGATGACCTCATTAGCATGGGATCCAACGACAGTAAGTACAGGTATCACTTTTCTTCTCTCCTGTTTGACCAATCATTCGAAACTAAAATTTACCAGAGTCTCTCTTCTTTCATTTTCTGCTTTAGAAAGCAAAATTTCTTCCCATCAGAAAGATAATTTCCAGTTTTTAAACCTCTTGGGATAATTTTGCTCACAGTATAAATGGAATTGACTTGTTCTTTTCTGAATAGTTTGTTGTTGCTGGTTTGTTTTTTTTAACCTATGTGTTTCATTTTCGAGGATGTGTTGTTATTTTGGTAAAAGCTAAAGGAAAACCAAAGCTTTAAATAGAGATAAGCATGTTGAGTTTAGGATGCCAGAGGAGAATTTTTGTGATTTGTTTAGAGATTCACAATGTTAAATTTTAGAATATGCAGAAATACTAAGTAGCTACTGTATTCCTGTGGAATGTCAAAGCCACATACTTGTGCTCTTTTATACCATTTGGTTATTATTAGCCCCTTTATATATATTGGCATGCCTATAGCTTTTTGTTCAAAACGGCAATATCTTTCCTTATTCTCTATGAAATATTAGCTCATAGGGAAAATGAGCCCATTTTGATGAAATAACTGGCTTTAATCAGACTGATTTTTAAGCTGTATGCTTTCACTTAGTTTATTAAGAGTGATAAAGGTGTCTCCTTTGTGTTAATGAGGCTACTTTTGGACCCCACCAAATGATGGGGCTGGTTGCTAGGAGAACTAACTAGGTGATTAAAGGATTGAAACTTTCAGTCCTATCCCCTAACCTCAGTGGCCAGTGGTTTAATCATTCATGCCTATGTATTGAAGCCACCATGAAAACCTACAAGGACAGGTTCAAAGAGCTTCTGGGTTGGTGAAAGTATGGAGATGCTGGGAAAGTTGCACTCCTGGAGAGGGCATCGAACCTCTGCATCCCTTCCATATACCTTGCCCTGTACATCTCTTTCATCTGCTTGTTTCTGAATTATATCCTTTCTTAAAAAACTGGTAATCAAGTAAATAAAATGTTTCTTTGAATTCTGTGAACTGCTCTGGCAAATTAATTGAATCCATGGGGTAAGGATTGTTGAAACCTCCAGTCTATAACTGGTAGGTCAGAAGCAAAGGTGACAACTTAGACTTGTGGCTGGCGTCTGAAGTTGGGGGTGGGGATTCTTGTGAGACCAGACCCTTAGCCTGTGGAATTGGTGCTATCTCGAGGTAGATAATGTCAGAATTGAATTGAGTTGTTTGATGGTGTGGGGAAGATGCCCACGTATGTTGGCAGTTGGGATCGGAATCCAAGATACACTAAATAAACTGCCAACATTCATGATTAAGTATTTTGTTTTTCTTTTTCTTTTAGCATATATCCATAATACCTCTTGTTGTTAAGTTGCATTGAGTCATATATGCAAGAAAGTTTGCAGCAAAGAGCAGACATATAAAGCATGGATTGATATACTCCAGTGAAATGTATTTAGGACTTTAACCGTATCCTCAATAGGAAATATGTTGGATTTCTTGACCAAAAAAATCTCTTTATAACGTGGGACATTATTTGTTGTTGTTGCTGTGCTCAGTCGTGTCCAACTCTTTGTGACCCCATGGAGTAGCCCACCAGGCTGCTCTGTCCATGGAATTTCCCAGGCAAGAATACTGGAGTGGGCTGTCATTTCCAACTCCAGGGGATCTTCCTGACCCAGGGATCAAACCCATGTCTCCTGCAACTCTTTTCTTTCTTATTCCTAATACAATCTATGGTAAAATTACAATTTATAATAAGTAAAACTTAGTGATAAGTTCCTTACTTTCTTTACATTTTCAATGATTATTTTAATCTTCTGGCTGGTTAAGTCATAATTGTAGAATGCATGAAGTACCCCTAAGAGCTTCTGGCACATCACCAAAAGTTTAACAACCGCTGATAGGAATTAGAGGAATTGATTAAGCGATTGGTACTGCACACTTGTTGGTACTCCTCCTTTAATCACCTCCCTTAAAAAATTAACCTACGCCATACCTCCCACATTAGTCATTTTTGTGACCTGTACACATTATTGACAAAATGGAAAGCACAGACACTCTGAAAAATAGGCCTGAATTCAAGTCCAAGCTCCTGCTTGAATTGACTGTATAATTTTGAGCAAGTTACTTACTCTGTTTGTGTTTTGCTGAAAACCTAGGCTTAGGGTTTAACAACCCTCAAGACCTTCTCAAGGGTTATGGGTTGAATAAAATAATTAGTATTTGTAAACTATTTATTCTTTTAACATACTTTTAATAAAAAAATTTTCAAGTTGGAATTGTCAGTTCCCTTGGACACCCGTTTTGTCTTCATGTCAATAATAAAACCTTTTTGTGATAATCATATCAGTTCCTAAGGAAAATGTGCTAAATATTAGAAGTAGCACATAACCATATAATCCTGTTGTTGCTATGGAAATGTTCCAACTGAGTTATTTTATTTCAAAGATTGTTCAGAATTTTGGTTCTTGACTTTATTGCTTCTATTACTTTCCATGACATTTTGCTCTGTCCTTGAGTATGTATGTTTTTGAACATTTCATATTTCCAACACACTGTAAAAATATTTCCCATTTTCATCTTTGTTGTCACTGGTAGAGGAAAGAAAGCATGGATTTATTAAAATAAGCATGTATCTGTCACTTTTTTTAGGTTTAGATCATAACCACAAGGAAAATACTGCATGTGTACTCCTAATACATGGTTCTGACATCTGGAAACAAAAGGAATTTTTAAAGACCTCTTGTTGCCAGCATTTCACACAGGAATGTGTCTGTTTTGTATTTCAGGTAGGACATAGGATGGGTTCACTTTGAGTCCATCACATTTGTCATCTTCAGGAGGCAGGAGAATGTGATGAGCATGAACTTCAAGGAAATGTGGGTTTATTTCAGGCTAGTTCATAAAAGTTACTAATCTTTCCAAGCTGTTTATTTTCATCTGTAAAACTGTGAATAGTTTTAATTTTTTTTAATCCAACAAGATTGTGAAGATCATATGAAAGAAGGCATATAAGAAAAACCCATGATAAGGCAGAGTGAAAAGAGTCTAGATTAGGAGTCTGAGCCTCAAGTTTGGGTCTAGGCTGTGCAGATTGCTGTATAAACAGGGCAAGTTATCAATGTGTCTGGGCTTGTTTCTTTTTCCTTCCTTGCTTGCTTCCTTCATCAAATACTTTTTGGTAGCCTACTCCACATCAAGTACTCTCTTATGCATCATGACTACAGAGGAAATAATACAGTTTTAAGGCTTCCTCATACTTTTCATTGAGGTAGCAGAATGATGTAGTTAAGAGTGTGGTTTCTGAGTACGGCCTTACAAGGTTTGAATCCCAGCTCCACCTACCAGTGGTGTGGCCTTGGGAACATTACCTAGCATCTCTGTGCCTCACTTTTCTGATATGTTAAATGTGGATAATAATAGTATTCAAGTTTGGTTTGTTGCTTATGACATATAAATATCTAGACAACTTCCTGGTTCTTAATAGCCGTTTAATGATTCTTTAGCTGCTATTAATTGTTATTGCTGCAGTTATTATCATTTGATGCCACAGTGGGAATAATACTCAAAGAGGTATGGT
The DNA here is from genome assembly GCF_001704415.2 of Capra hircus. NCBI lineage: Eukaryota > Metazoa > Chordata > Mammalia > Artiodactyla > Bovidae > Capra > Capra hircus. The sequence goes on along the minus strand of NC_030808.1, from coordinate 117,852,113 downwards.
ATATGTCAAGTAGTGAGTGGTAAGTGCTATGAAGAAAAACATGCCAGGTTAAAGGGATACAGGGTGACAGGGATGAGAGGCGGAGAAAGGCTGTTTTAGGTAGGGTGATCAGAGAAGGTCTCTCGAGGCTTTGACATTTGAGCATAGGTCTGACGTGAAAGGCTGCGCCATGCAGATTTCTGGAGGAGGGTATTTCAAGGAAAAAGAATAGCAGATGAATGCAAAGGCTCAGAGATAAAGCAGGTGTGACAGAAAATCATGGTGGCTGCAGTCAGAGTGAACAAGGGAGAGAAAGAATTGTAGGGGATGAAGTTAGGAGGGAACCAGAGGCTAGAGCTTGGTGGGTATTGTAGGACTTTAGATTTTGTTTTATGTAGGTTCTAAATAGAATGTGGATCACAGTAAACTGTGGAAAATTCTGAAAGAGATGGGAATACCAGACCACCTAACCTGCCTCTTGAAAAATCTGTATGCAGGTCAGGAAGCAATAGTTAGAACTGGACATGGAACAACAGACTGGTTCCAAATAGGAAAAGGAGTATGTCAAGGCTGTATATTGTCACCCTGCTTATTTAACTTATATGCAGAGTACATCATGAGAAACGCTGGGCTGGAAGAAACACAAGCTGGAATCAAGATTGCTGGGAGAAATATCAATAACCTCAGATATGCAGATGACACTACCCTTATGGCAGAAAGTGAAGAGGCGCTAAAAAGCCTCTTGATGAAAGTGAAAGAGGAGAGTGAAAAAGTTGGCTTAAAGCTCAACATTCAGAAAACAAAGATCATGGCATCTGGTCCCATCACTTCATGGGAAATAGATGGGGAAACAGTAGAAACAGTGTCAGACTTTATTTTTTTGGGCTCCAAAATCACTGCAGATGGTGACTGCAGCCATGAAATTAAAAGGTGCTTACTCCTTGGAAGAAAAGTTATGACTAACCTAGATAGTGTATTCAAAAGCAGAGACATTACTTTGCCGACTAAGGTCCGTCTAGTGAAGGCTATGGTTTTTCCTGTGGTCATGTATGGATGTGAGAGTTGGACTGTGAAGAAGGCTGAGCGCCGAAGAACTGATGCTTTTGAACTGTGGTGTTGGAGAAGACTCTTGAGAGTCCCTGGGACTGCAAGGAGATCCAACCAGTCCATTCTGAAGGAGATCAGCCCTGGGATTTCTTTAGAAGGAATGATGCTAAAGCTGAAGCTCCAGTACTTTGGCCACCTCATGCGAAGAGTTGACTCATTGGAAAAGACTCTGATGCTGGGAGGGATTGAGGGCAGGAGGAGAAGGGGACGACCAAGGATGAGATGGCTGGATGGCATCACGGACTCGATGGATGTGAGTCTGAGTGAACTCTGGGAGTTGGTGATGGACAGGGAGGCCTGGCGTGCTGTGATTCACGGGGTCGCAAAGAGTCGAACACGACTGAGCGACTAAACTGAACTGAACTGAAATGGAGTGTGAGATGATCTGACGGTTTTAAAAGGATCGTCACTTTGGTTGTTCTTTGGAGAACAGACTGGAGGTGAAAGATGAGCAAGAGTGTCGGCTGAGAGACCAGTTAGAACATTGTTGCAGTAGCCAGGCAAGAGATGACAGCAATGGAATACTAGCAGTGACTGTGATGGCAAGTGATAGAATTATGGATGTATTTTGAAGTTGATGGAGTTTGACCTAAGGAATAAAAGGGAGGAGTAAAGGAGAACTCCAAAATGTTTTACTTGAGAAACTAGGTGAAAATAGTTAGGCTATTTACAGAGACAAGGAAGAGTAGGACTGATGAAGGGAAAAGAGATATTGAGAGATCCATTTGAGAAACATCTATTGTGCATTCAAATGGAGATATTGAACAGGCAGTTGGAATATGCATCTAGAGAGGTTGGGGTTGACCACTTAAATTATAACCTGTCTATGGTATGATAATACTACTTGGCGTGTATACTTTACAGAGTTATTTTGTGGATCAGAATTAAAATTAGTATTTTGAAAGTATTTTGTGATTGAAAACATTTGGTTTTGTTTTCAGTAGATAAACGATGTGGCAGAGTCTCCAAGGTGGCTATTCATATTTGTGTACATCATTTCCCTCCTGTTCTTAACTTTCTTACTGAAGTGAGGAGCTTTTAACATCTCATTAGATATCATAACTCAAAGAAGTTATGTTAATTCCAATAATTATAAGCCAGTAGTTACAAGCCAAAAATTCCTCGAGTTTATCAGAGTATCTTTGTGAAACAGTAGAACATTTTACAAAGGGTATTCAATTCCAAAGTTTAATTTTCAAATAAATTAAAAGTTAAACTGTTATGTGAAAGAGAAAGATCTCTTAGCATGCAGCTATTAAAAATTATGAGGTGGATATTTATTTAGTGACATGACAGAATATCTGAGATATACCATTGAGTAGGAAAAAACCTATACTTTTTCCCATTATTATATGATCCCATTAATACAAAATTTTAAATATTTATTGATCTTATTAATATAAAGATAGTGATTAAAATATTGCTCTGCTAACCATTTTGGCTCCTTCCCTTTTAGGGCTTATATGATATTGGAGTGTGTGTGGGTGTATTTGTGTGAGAGAGACAGAGACAGACACAAACAATGTGTGAAATGGATGATTTTGTTTGCGTAAATTCAATCTGAAAATGAAGAAACATATATTCTATTAAGGATACTAAGATTTTAAAACTAAAGAAAAATATATCAGTGGTTGCTGAGGTTGTGGTGAGGGCTTGACTGTAAAGGGGCATGAGAGAATTTGGACGGATGATAACGTATTTTTTTATCTTGGCTGTGGTGGTGGTTACATAATGGAACCTATTTGTCAAAACATATAGAACTGTTTCTGTTGCTTCAAATAAAGTCTTATCTTTGGGTGGGAAGGGTTATGCTTGTGTTCTGTTCTTCTTCATGTGCATCCACCCCCCTCTTTTAAATAAATAATAAATGTGCAGTTTTGAAAAGAAGTGTAGAACAAAGTTGTTATGCAGAATGTAACAAAAGAAAACAAATGGACTTTCTCTAAAGCCAAATGTGTTAAAGTAACTCATAGTTAAAAATATGGCTATTTTCTGTGGTGACAGTAAGATGATTGTTTTTACTTCTCTTCTTGAGTAATGGGTAATTTTTGCAAAGTTCTTTTTTTGTTGGCATTTAATTTTGGTTTTTTAATATAGATATAGAAGTAAATTTTGTAAGGTGCTTGTCAAAACACAATGCTTTTTTTTTTTTTAAAAACACAATGCTTTAACATGCACTCCGAGCTTAGGAGGAAGTAGAAATTTACCAAGCTTCCCTATCCAGTGCCCTTTCTGAACTCTTGTCAGCCCTTCACTCTGAAAAGCCTTAGATGTGTGATGTCGTTTTTCAGACTGTTGTAAAGTGGTCTTTTCTTACATTCTTTGGCTTACACCTCTCCTGGGAATGGGTATGTAAAAAAAGCTTTTTCACTTTTTCAGTTAGGAATTAAGTTATGTGTGGAAAAAATACTTTACATTTCTTCCTCTTATTTCTTTTCTAAAAGTTAAGTATGTCTGTACGGGAATAAATCAAGTAAATCAAAATGGAAATAGAGTAAGATTTATATTTCAATCTCATAGGACTATTGAGATAGTGTGGTAATGTATATATGCAAAATGTTATTAGCTTTTGTTGTTGTAAATGTCATCATGTTTCTCAGCCATTCGGATCGTGGTATTAATCTGCAATCTGGAAAATCAACTAATAGACAATTCAAATTGATTATAGTTATTTCCACCTACATTGATATTTGCTGTTGTTATAAAGAAAGTTAAGTTGATTTTATATTAAGTATGGGCTTTGAAGAATAACTTTTACTATTGTTTTATACAGTTGAGGTACTAAAGAAAATTGACATTCCATCTGTCTTTATTGGTGAATCATCAGCTAATTCCCTGAAAGATGAATTCACATATGAAAAAGGGTAAGTAAGTAATGGATATAAAAAATAATCATGTAGCTTAAATTCTTTTCTGTGTGAGGGTAGAATTATAAAAGATTAGTTGTAATCAAAATTATGTTTTAGAATGTACTCTATTGTGCTAAATTATATCTTCTTAAGTCATGATTTTAAGACTTTCCTTTTCTTCTGTGTATGATTACATACTGAAAATATATTTATGCTAGAGAAATTAAGGCACCCATGTTGCTAAAAAGAGAACTTTCCCTTTTATAGTTTAGTCAAACCATTGGTATTTAGAAGCAATGTGATTTACATTTATATGATACTTTACATTAAGACATATTTGTATTTTATTAAATGGAAATGTTTTATAAACAAAGAATCCAACACGTGATGTGTTTGGTGACTAATTTTTACAAACACAAACAGTTTGTTTTCAAGTTTAAAAAGTTTGATTTGGATTTTAAAACTTATTATGGAATTTCTCCCCAAATTCTCATTACCATGATAAAAATTCAGACTGAAACTAACCTAAGGGACAACTGTGTTATCTAATATAGAAAACAGTGCAGTTCAATTAACACGTTAGAGCTTCTTCTAAAAAACAGGTACCAAAACATAGTGGACAGGAATAGGCATTTGACCAAGGGAACAATATTAATAATAAAAGTGGTAATATTGTAATATAATATAGTAATATAATGAATCAAGGATTTAGCAAGAGCCAGGCACTCATGAAACAAAGCTTTTATATTTGTTATCCATTTAATTTCTAACAATAACACTCTAGAAGTTATTATTATTATCTCTTACCATCTACATTTGCCAAAAGAGGAAACTGGCACAATGAAATGCAATTCTAATTATTTGGGGTGGGGGGTGGGAATCTGTGAGTTTGAATATGAATAAAAAAAGAGAAGGAAAGAGTGTCTGTTTACATTTTTTGACCTTTTCCCTATACGGTTTTCATATTTAAAATACTGTTCACATATTTTGTGCTCATAATATCTTTATTAAGTTAGGGAATATAATTTGGAATATTGTATTAAAAATAGTTAAGCAAGATGCTATTTTGCCAGCCATATTTGTGTAGTTAATGGGGGTGAGAACTACTACTTGCTTTTATCTCAGTATTATTCTCTCATAGAAAAATTATGTGTATTTTAAAGCCTTTTTGTTTTAAAATAATAAAACCATTTCTTTTTGAATTAAGAAGTAATAGATACCTGCTGATAAAATATGGAAAAATTCAGAAATAGAAAACATTTAAACGAAAGTCCCTATGATGCTCTTCACTGACAGCTTAATTTTTTCCCCATGTTTGAATGCTGACCTTAACTAGAGATACCCTGCTCATAAAACAGTGCCTTGTAATACTCAGTATTTTGTTACATACTTTATTTACTTAATATTTAGACCCTTTCCATGTTAATGCAAGGCCACAAAATCTCTTATCCCAGCTCTTTGGGACAGATATAATGTGGAATTGAAGCATTTTCAGATTTTTAAAAGTTAAGCAATATTACAAGGGATAGAATTTGAGGATTGAGGCAGCATTCTATAATCAAATAACATATATATCTGTAATAAATGTATGAGTGTTTGATCGTGTCGGTTAGGTTCAGGTTGACTATCAAATGAATTGCAGACATTACTTTTTAAAGCTTTTTAGGTTTCAGAATTATGCTTGAAGGATTGTAGACCTATGCAGACTGGCTTGTATCATCTGTCTGTTGACTGGCCAGTTGACCAGTCTGCCTGCTTGCCTGCCTACCTACCTATTAATTTATTATTTATTTATTTAGTTTAAAACTAGAGATGGGTATGATGAATGTCATTCAGTCTCAGAATTATCAACTATGGCCAACTTTGTTTGGACTGTCCACTCTTTAAGTGCCGTCTGCCCTTTTTTCCCCACTTCATGATAATTTTAAAGCAAGTGCTAGATACCCTATGATCTAAACTGTAAACATCTCAAAATATATCATTAGAAAATAGAGTCACATATAAAAAACATAATGGCATTTTCATTACTTTAAGTTCAGTTCAGTTGCTCAGTCGTGTCCAACTCTTTGCGACCCCATGAACCATGGCACGCCAGGCCTCCCTGTCCATCACCAACTCCTGGAGTTTATCCAAACTCATGTCCATCAAGTAGGTGATGCCATCCAACCATCTCATCCTCTGTTGTGCCCTTCTCCTCCTGCCCTCAGTCTTTCCCAGCATCAGGGTCTTTTCAAATGAGTCAGCTCTTCGCATCGGGTGGCCAAAGTATTGGCGTTTCAGCTTCAACATCAGTCCTTCCAATGAACACCCAGGACTGATCTCCTTTAGAATGGACTGGTTGGATCTCCTTGCAGTCCAAAGGACTCTCAAGAGTCTCCTCCAATACCACAGTTCAAAAGCGTCAATTCTTCGGCGCTCAGCTTTCTTTATAGTCCAACTCTCACATCCATACATGACTACTGGAAAAACCATAGCCTTGACTAGACAGACCTTTGTTGGCAAAGTGATATCTCTAATTTTTAATATGCTGTCTAGGTTGGTCATAACTTTCTTTCCAAGGAGTAAGCGTCTTTTAGTTTCATGGCTGCAATCACCATCTGCACTGATTTTGGAGCCCAGAAAAATAAAGTCAGCTACTGTTTCCACTGTTTCCCCATCTATTTGCCATGAAGTGATGGGACCAGATGCCATGATGTTAGTTTTCTGAACGTTGAGCTTTAAGCCAACTTTTTCACTCTTCTCTTTCACTTTCATCGAGAGGCTCTTTAGTTATCCTTTCTTAAATTAAGAAACATTAATATCAAAACATGTCAATCTTTAGATTTGTTTCAGAGCAAATAAGGGCATATGACTTTATTTTTAATCTATAAGTTTGCTGTGCCTTTTTTTTTTTTCCCCTACACATTTATTTATTGAATAAACAGAGTCATTTGTCCTGTAAAATTTTACCACTGTCTGGACTTTTCTGACTGCATCCTTGCTGTATTGTCTAGAGGTTTCCTTTGTTACTTATTTTCCCTGTAAATTGCTAGTTAGATCTAGAGGGCTGTTCAAATTCAAGTATGGCTTGGGGACCAGGAGGATAGGTAAGGCAAGAATAATTTATATGTATTATTATGTATTTCCATCAGGAGACATAATATTTGGTTCTCTCTTTGTGATGTGAGCAATCATTAATAATCATTGTCTGAAGCCATCGGTTCTTTAGGATTAGCAAGTACTCTTATTTTATAATTCCTCCTTAATTTATTATCTGAAATAGCTCCATAAAGAGGAATCACACCTCATCAGTTATTTGATTACCTTGATGTACAGTCTGTGATACGAATTATCTGGAATTGGTACCTAAAAAATCACCCAGCTGTGGGTAACAGTATAATGTTGCTGACACCATACTAGTTGAGTAGCACGGAAGTACAATGGAGAAATCAACCATCTTAGTGACCATTATACAGACCCTTCCCTAGTCTGAGGAAATTTTCTATTGCAGGATTTGCTGCTATATAAAATTAGCTCATGCAGCATAAATAGTGCGCTTATTCTGTTCAGTTTCATTTCTGGATTCCCTGTCAATTTTATAATACTTGTATAGTTGATAACCATATAATTGTATTAACCATGGTTAATAACGAGGAGAATAGGGCCTTTGGTTATTTCCGCCCCCCCCAACCCCCACAATATATACAGTTTTGTAGTTTCTTTGCCTTTTTTTTTTTTCCAGTCAAGCAGTAGAGAAGGTTTAGAATAGAAAAGAAGCTACAACTCTTGTGAATTTCTGTGCCAGTTTTCCATTCCGTATCTCACAGATGAATGTGGAGTATGGGGGTTATATCCATTGTACTTCGTACAACAAATTCCCATAAAGCATAAAGGGAATAGGGAGTTTATTTTCGTCAATAGTGGCTCCAGAGTCTTTTCATGGGAGAAACTGATGAAAAGTAATTTGGTGTGTGTGGAGGCGTGTGGTTCTTGTTGACATACTGCCTGATGTACTGCCAGTTTTAAATACTGATATTTGGTTGTGAAATATGCTTTCATCGTTACTAAATTCAGTAAACACATGTTCTTGGAGGGACACAGTAAGTATTGTTTAACTGATTTCCTCTAACCAATCTAAAAGTTTCTTTTAATTAAATGGCAAATTATTTTGGTAAATACGTAAAGCTGATTTAAAAATGGAGAAAATATCCCTTAACTTAATGGAAATCACCTATTAGAAAATGAGATGGGTCTAGTGGATTAAATTGTAATGTCTAAATGCTTTAAAAATATTTTTCTTTGCTTTCAATTAACATCATAATTTGACAAGTCAATATTTCCTAATTATTAATTTTTGTTTTCTTGCAGGGGCCACATTATCTTAGTTCCAGAATTTAGCCTTCCTCTGGAATACTACCTAATCCCCTTCCTTATCATAGTGGGCATCTGTCTCATCTTGATAGTCATTTTCATGGTAGGTAAATTAATTTTAAATACTTGAAAAAATAATATGAATGGCTCTAAAACACATTGTACTGAGAGAGGCTGTACATAGAAGAGTACATGTTGTGTGAGTCCATTTACGTGACTCATTCTGGAAAAGGCAGAAATAATCTGGGTTGAAAAAAACCAGAACAGTGATTTCTTTGGGGGGATAGGTGCAGGGAAGAAAGGAGGTGAGAGATTTACTCAGAAGAGTATGAGGGAATTTCCTGGAGAGTGAGAATCATGTTGTCTATCTTGTTTAGGTTGCACAATGTCTGATTCACCAAATTGCATACTTAAATTTTGTGCATTTCATTGTATGTAAAGTTTACCTAAAAATAAAAAAGAGCTATAAAAAATACTAATCTCTAAGTAATGAGTTTACATGCTGAACTATTTGAGGGGAAGTATATTGATATTTGCAACTTACTTTGAAATGCATTGTAAAAAATAAAGAGAAAAAAATGTATTGATGGGTAAATAGTGGGATAAATAGATATGTGATTAAAAAATATAGTAAAATGTTAATTGTAGAATCTAGGTAGGAGATATATGCATTTTATTATAAAAATTCTTTTAACTCTTCTCTAATTTGACATTTTTCTTATTAAAATGTAAATAAAGAATACTGTGAGGCCTCAAGGTTAAAAGGGTGACACATTGTTTCCAAAACAGTGGTTATCAAGTATGATCCCAGGACTCTTGGTGGGTCTGCAAGGTCAAAATTATTTCCGTAATGATACTAAGTTATGATTTGCCTTTGAGACTCTCATTCTCTTTTAGAGGATGGTTTATAGATGGTTTATAGAAGAGGTTTCTAGAGGCTACATGGTCTGAGATATCAAAACAAATTGAATGCAGAAGCACATGTGAGAATCTCTCTGTATTCTATTAAGATAGATATTAAAAGAGATTTACAAAAATATAAAACAATCCCACTATTGTCCCTAACCTTTTTATTTTTCATAAAGAATATTTATAGTAACATCCAATGAGTTTATTATTGTATTGAATTAATAGAGTAAAGATTAAACACTGTCTTTGTAATAGTCTTCCTATGATGTGGTATTTCTTTTAATTTTTTGGTTTTTCATATCCATCAGTTTAATCATTTTTTTCTGTAAACATTTAGTATGTCTTTTGTTAGATTTTTTAAAATCGTATTTTCTAATTAGATATTACTGAGGTATAGGAATGTTATTGATATGTTAAAATAAACTTTGAATTTTGTAATAATAAGATTCACAGAAAAATTGCAAAGAAGAGAGTTCCTGTGTATTCCTCATTTGGTTGTCCCCATTGTTAACATTTTACTTTACCACGATACATTTGTCAAAACTAAGAAACTAACACAGTTAACATTACTGTTACTGAAGTCCAGACTGGATAGATTTTACATTTTTCCATTAATGCTTTCTTTCTGTTCCAGGACCCAGTCCAGATTACCACATTGTTTTGTTATCATGTATTCCCAATCTCCTCTGACCTGTGACAGTTTCTTAATCTCTCCTTGTTTTTGAGGAGTCCTGGCCAGGTATCCTGTAGAATGTTCCTCAATCTGATATTTTTCTTATGATTAGAGTGGGTTGGTTATAGGTTTTTATAAAGAGTATCAGCAAAGCAAATTGCCCTTCTCATCCTAACATGTCAGCCAAGGGTACATGATACTCGCATAACATCACTGACGATGTTAACCTTCATCCCTTAGTTTAGGTAATGTTTGCCAGCTTTTTCCACTATGAAGTTAATATTTTTTCTCTTTCTCTATTCTATTCTTCCTTTGGAAGTGAGGCACTAAGTATAGCCAGTCTTAAAAGTGGGGATGGGCAGTAATTAAGCTCCACTTCTTGAAGGGAGGGAAGTATCTACATACATTATTTAGAATTCTTTTGTAAGGAAGATTTGTCTATTTTTGGCATTTATTTATTTGTTCAATCACATTTATATTGGTATGTGCTCTGTATATTTCTTTTATACTTTGGGTAATAATCCAATACTACATTATTTTTGTTGTTTAATTGTTTGAGCTTTGGTCATTGGGAGCTCTGCAGGCTGGGTCTTGGGTCTCTTTGATTTGACCCATCCTTGTTTCATAAGTATACTTCTTTAGTGTTTGGTCCTATAAGAAACTCCAGACTCATCATTTCTTTTTCTTGCCCTAGCCCTAAAATCAGACATTTCCCCCAAGGAGCCCTGGATTTGTTTTGTTTTGTTTTGCTTTTTTTAATTGAAGATTAGTATTCAAGAAACCACTATTTGGACAGTGGACAATTATTGATTTTTATATATTAATTTTATCTCTACAGACTTACTGAATTCTTCTATTCTGGTAATTTGAATTTTTTTATTCTCTTGGGTTTTCAGTGTATAAGGAAATATGGAAAGTTAGAACAACAAAAAGTATCCTTGGCAAATTAGGAGTAAATCTTTAAGCCAATAAAGATTACTGACTAAAAACTGAAATGAAAACACTATGTAGTGAATATTAGAAGCCTTCCCATGAATGTTAAAAACAACAAAAAACGATGCCTATTGTACTTCCTGTTTAACGTTGTGCCATATATTCTGGTAAGACAAAAAAAGTATAAGAATTAGAAATAAGGAAACAAAATTTTTCTTTGCCTTTTTTCCTTTTTAAATAAAGAATGGGTGATGCCTTATATGTCTTTTTTTCTATCATGATGATCATTGTTTTTTCTTTTACTCTATTCTTATGTTGGATTACATGAATTTGTTTTGTAAATTCTAAAAACCCTTGTATCTTATGTACACTCTTTTGACTAATATATAAATTTTGCCTTTGTATATTGGGTTATCAAATTTCCAATATGGATCAGCCAGTTATACACTTTGGACATAGGTGCAAAAATCCTAAATACTAGCAACCTGAATGTCCAGGTAAGAGAAATTTAGTTTTATGGGACTAGAGTAATCTTGACATCAAAACTAGGTAATCCCTTGAGCACTGCTGGTGGGAATGTTAAATGGAGCTATCGCTATAGAAAACAGTACAGCAAAAAAAATTTACTATATGATCTAATTCCAGCTTTGGATATGTACTCAAAAGAATTTAAAGCTGGAAGTTAGATATTTGCACGCTTATGTTCATCACAGCATTATTTCAATAGCCAAAGGTGAAAGTAACCCAATTATCCATTGATGGATGAATAGATAGACAAAATGTGGTATATACATGTGATGGAATACTGTTCAGCCTTAAAAAGGAAGGAAATTCTGACAGATGCTACAAAATTGATGAATCTGTAAGACATGTTAAGTGAAATAAGCAAGTGCTAAAGGACAAATGCTGTGTGATTCTATTAATGTGTGGTACCTGGAGTAGTGAGATTCAGAGACAGAAAATAGAATGATGGTTGCCAAGGGCTATGGAGAGGGGAGGTTGGGCAATTACTGGTTAATGTGTACAGAGTTCCAGTTTTGGGAAACGTAAAGAGTTTGGTGGATGGATGGTGGTGATGGTAGCACAACAATGTACTTAATGCCACAGAACTGTATACTTAAAAAAGGTTAAGATACTAAATTTTATGTTTTGTATATTTTTCCATAATTTAACTAGATAAGATAAAGCTAGTCCCATAAAACTAAAGCTTTCTTTTATTTTCTATTTTCTAATTTTTTTTTTTTAGTAAAATTGGGATTGTCTTTTTCCTGGAAGTTTTGGTGAAGGTTGCCTGTAAAATTATCTAAATCTGCTGTTTTTTTCTTTTTTCCCCCACAATTACATGAGTATATAAATGGTTGTCTTCTTCTTTATACCAAATTATATTTCTAAGGAATTTTCTGTTTTGTCTGTTTTCAAGTATTGTATAAAGTGATTTATAACATCTGTGTACTCCTGTAGCAACTTAAAGAGAATTCCTACTATATGTGGGGTGAGTTCTGGTTTATTCATATCCACCCATGCCTTGCACAGTGTTGTCAGAAGTTTGTCTTTGTCTTTTAGAGGACTGGATTTTGCAATTTTCTTTTTCCCTTTCATTCAACAAATGGTTGTTCTGCACCTCCAAACCTAGCCACTCCTCTAGGGTCTGAAGTTTCCTCGGTGAACAAAATAGGTAAAAATCCCTGATCTCAAGCAGCTTACATTCCAGTGGGACATGTATTCTAATGTTTTTACTCTTCTTTTTAATCCAGGTGGTGAAGGGGCATGCTAATTGTTGTTAAAATGTATAAACCTTCCCCATGTATGTGAAAAGCATTGTAGGGTGTAAAATTTTATATATGTCCATTAACTTGAGCTTGTGTATTTGTCTTGTTTAGTCTATTTCTTTTTTTTTTTTTTTTTAGTATTTTGAAGCAAGTTTGAGATATACTTCACATAACGTAAAATTGACCCATTTAAATCATACAGTTCAGTGGTTTTAGTATATTCACAGAACTGAGCAACTACCGTGTGCAATAATCATTGCAGTTGTCTATAGATTTCTGCACTCCTCTGTCTTCTGAAGAAGTGCTATGTCATAAAATGATATTGTGAGTCACATTTATTATAATTTAAAATTTTTTTGATAGCCAGATTAAAAAAGGTAAAAGGAAATATTTCTGTGAGATTAACTTAATATTGTATTTATTTAACTTGGTAAATCCAAAATGTATTTCAACATTCAGCTAATAAATAGTTATAAAATATATCCTACATCCTTTTTATACTAAGTCTTTGCAATCTGGTATATATTTTATACTTTCACAGTAAATCTCAATTGAGATTAGCCACATTTCAAGTACTCAGTGGCTGCCTGTAAACAGTGGTTACCATAATGGGCATCTTGGGTCTGTGGTCTTTACTTTTTTTTTTGTTTGCTTTACCTAAAAATTACCAAGCTTATGAATTTATGTATTCTTCCACAATTTTGTCATTTTCTAGGTGAAGTATCCTTTTTATCATTGTGATAACTATTTCCTAATGATGATTTTTGTCTTATATCCTAGTTGATAAACCAAGTTTTACTTGATATTATCATAACTGTCTACCCCTGTATTTTTTACTTTTATTTTAGTCTTAATGTGTCGTTAAGTTTTAATCTCGTACCTTGTAAATAGCATATGGTTGGAATATTTTCTTTATCCAATATGATACACTTTAAATTTTAAAACTGGTGAATTGTATCCGTTTCAGTTCAGGTCAGTTCAGTCGCTCAGTCATGTCCAACTGTTTGTGACCCCATGAACTGCAGCACGCCAGGCCTCCCTGTCCATCATCAACTTTCGGAGTCCACCCAAACCCATGTCCATCGAGTTGGTGATGCCATCCAACCATCTCATCCTCTGTCATCCCTTCCTCCTCCTGCCCTCAATCTTTCCCAGCATTAGGGTCTTTTCAAATGAGTCAGCTCTTCGCATCAAGTGGCCAAAGGATTGGAGTTTCAGCTTCAGCATTAGTCCTTCCAAAGAACACTCAGGACTGCTCTCCTTTAGGATGGACTGGTTGGATCTCCTTGCAGTCCAAGGGACGCTCAAGAGTCTTCTCCAACACCACAGTTCAAAAGCATCAATTCTTCGGTGCTCAGCTTTCTTTATAGTCCAACTCTCACATCCATACATGACCACTGGGAAAACCATAGCCTTGACTAGATGGACCTTTCCTGGCAAAGCAATGTCTCTGCTTTTTAATATGCTGTCTAGGTTGGTCATAACTTTCCTTCCAAGGAGTAAGTGTCTTTTAATTTCATGGCTGCAGTCACCATCTGCAGTGATTTTGGAGCCTAGAAAAATAAAGTCTGACACTGTTTGCACTGTTTCCCCATCTATTTGCCATGAAGTGATGGGACCAGATGCCATGATCTTCGTTTTCTGAATGTTGAGCTTTAAGCCAGCTTTTTCACTCTCCTCTTTCATTTTCATCAAGAGGTTCTTTAGTTCTTCTTCACTTTCTGCCATAAGGGTGGTGTCATCTGCATATCTGAGGTTATTGATATTTCTCCTGGCAATCTTGATTCCAGCTTGTGTTTCTTCCAGTCCAGCATTTCTCATGATGTACTCTGCATATAAGTCAAATAAGCAGGGTGACAATATACAGCCTTGACATACTCCTTTTCCTATTTGGAACCAGTCTGTTGTTCCATGTCCAGTTCTAACTGTTGCTTCCTGACCTGCATACAGATTTCTCAGGAGGCAGGTCAGGTGGTCTGGTATTCCCATCTCTTGAAGAATTTTCCACAGTTTATTGTGATCCACACAGTCAAAGGCTTTGGCATAGTCAATAAAATAGAAATAGATGTTTTTCTGGAACTCTCTTGCTTTTTCGATAATCCAGCAGATGTTGGCAATTTGATCTCTGGTTCCTCTGCCTTTTCTAAAACCAGCTTGAACATCGGGAAGTTCAGAGTTCACGTATTGCTGTGATTTCAGCTGACTTCTGTTGTTGACTTTTTATTCTATTTTTTTCTACTGTGCAGATTTGGATTACCCAACTTTTTTTCCTTTTTATCCCTTTCTCCATTTTCCTGCTAGTTTGAAAGCTTATATTGTTATTCTTCTAGTAGTTACTACTAAATTTTTAAAATAAACCTGTACTGAAATATGATTAATATATTAATAAACTGAACATACTTAATTGTACAGTGTGGTAAATTTTGATATACGTATATGGATATGTGTGAAACCATATGATTAAAATAATGAAATATCAACTCACTCAAAAAGTTTCCATATACTCTAATCACTTTCTTTTTACCCATTCCAAATTTCTCCTTCATTTCTTCCCTTCCCACCATCCCTGGGCAATCACAGATTGGCTTTTGGTCACTAAGATTAATTTGCATTTTCTACCAATTTGTATACAGGGACTCATAAATTATGTACTCTTTTGTGTCTGCCTTCTTTCTCTCAGAATACTTATTTTGGGACTCATAAATGTTATTGAATATGTTGATATTCCTTACTTTTTATTGACAAGTTATATTCTGTTGTATGACTGTACTGCAGTTTTGTTTATTCACTTACCTGCTGATGAATATTTGGGTTGTTTGTAGTGTGGGGCTATTAAATAAAGCTGACATAGACTTTTTGGTACCTTTGTGTACAAGTTGTTTTATGGATATACACCTTCATTTCTTTTGGCAAAATATAAGTAGGAGTGGGATGATTAGGTCATTTTGTAAATATGTAGTTAAATTTATAAGAAATCACCAAACTATTTTGCAAAATGGTTGTACAGTTTTACAGTCCTTCCAGTAGTGTATCAGCGTGCCAGCCCTTCTGCTTGCCTGCCGACACTTGGTATAGTCAGTCCTTTTCATTTTAATAGGTATATAGTATGTATATATATATATAATATAGTATGTATATATATAATATAGCAGTGTTTGTGATTTTGAATTTTCATTTTTATCTTGACTAATTATGTTGAACATCTTTTCAAGTGCTTATTTGCCATCTGTATATTTTCAGCAATGAAGTGTTTATTCAGATATTTTACCTATTTTCTGTTGGGTTGTTTGTGTCTTATTCTTGGGCTTCCCTGGTGGCTCAGAGGTTAAAGCGTCTGCCCACGATGCAGGAGACCCGGGTTCAGTCGCTGGGTAGGGAAGATCCCCTGGAGAAGGAAATGGCAACCCACTCCAGTACTCGTGCCTGGAGAATCCCATGGACGGAGGAGCCTGGTAGGCTACCGTCCACGGGGTCGCAAAGAGTCGGACACGACTGAGCAACTTCACTTTCACTTTCTTCACTTTTCTTATTATTGTGTTTTGAATTCTTTATATATTCTGGATAGAAATCCCTTGTGAGACCTGCAATTTGCAGATATTTTTCCCAGTCTGTGACTTGTCTTTTATCTTTAAACAGAATCTTTTGAGGATGGAAGTCATTGATGTAGACAGAAGTCTACTGTTGTAGTTAAATCTGTCGAAAGTTTCTTTTGTGAATGTTGTTTTTGGCATTTGGTTCTGACCCCATGTATTTATTTTTATTCTTGTAAGCATAGCAGTTTATATTTTAAAATGTTTTGTATATTTTTATCTGATATTTCTATATATTTATAATACAGGTTATCTGTATTCGTTCTGTCCATTTTGCTACTAAAACCACTGAAAGTGCAGTTTAATGCCTGTTATGTTTGAAATTTTTATTAGTTTGTAACTTATAGAAATTTCAACTCTCCCATTTTTGATTTAGTGAAGTCTTTGTAACCTAAAGTATACCATTTATATTTTTGCAAACAAATAGTTACATGTTATTTATAATGTTTCTGTCAGAGTGAAGTAAAGATAATTTAGGTCAGTGAATAAAAATTCAAAGATAATTTATGGGCTAACCACTAATAATAAAGATAGAGCTATAGTGTTAGACCCATGCTCCTCCCCAGCTGTCAGTACTGGTGATGTGACATTAAATTTTTTGTCTTTCTGCCCCTCTGTTTCCTCATATACAATACTCATAAAATTTGAAAATTTTATTAGTTTGTAAACTTATAGAAATTTCAACCCTCCAGTTGACAAATTTTGATACAGTTTGTCAGTACATCTAATCATAGATATTTTAGCTAATAAACCTTGTGATTAGGGTTCAAATAAATTGATTTGTAGCAGCTATCTAGAAACTTAAAATGCATTTATTATTTTAATAGTCATTTTCTATCTGCATGTTTAATATCTGATTCCCTTTATGTTTCTCTTTTATTTTTAGATCACAAAATTTGTCCAGGATAGGCATAGAGCTAGAAGAAACCGACTTCGTAAAGATCAACTTAAGAAACTCCCTGTACATAAATTCAAAAAAGGTAAGTGATTATTTTCTAAATAACCATTAGTTTATTTAATAGTACATGGTGATCATACTTTAATACTACCTGCTGAGTCCTTGCTGTACCCTATGCCTAATTCTCAGTTAGTAATTAATGAGTGAATGTAGAAGGTGGTCTTTTGCTGTGGTTTATCCTGGTAAAGGCAGGAACAGTTAGGGCAGGGGTGGGTACACGGTCTTCAGAGATTTTAAAAACAATGATGAAACTGACCAAAATGGCTTTTATTATCCCCATGTGCCAGAAGTTCAAAACATCAGTGGATAAAATATTTCTCTGCACCAGGTGGTCTGCTCCCATTGATCCTCCTCCTCCTCTCCTCCCTACATTACTGTGTTAACATTGTGTTAACTAAACACATATAGTGTTGGTTTAACTAAACGCAGTAGGGTAGCTGTTATGTATCAATGTATTTTAAATGTATCATCTCATTTTAATTTCCATATTCCTATGAAATGGGTACCATAATAGTTATTGTATATGAGGAAATAGAGGGTCAGAAAGGCAAAAAATTTAATGTCACCTTGCCAGCACTGGTAGAGCTGGGCAGGGGTCTATCACTGTAGCTAATGTAGTTTCTCCTGCTTAAGCTTAGTGAGCTTTCAATGTGGGTACATGCTTATTAAATCTTTTTGGCCAGTAGTTCCCTAGAATGTTCAATTTCTATGCCAGTAAAAATGTTCTGTTTTTTAATTCAGTAGAGAAAATGCATAGAGAGTGGAAAGGAGAAAAAGAGAAGGCATTAATAATTCTGTCAAGTATACTTCAATTAAAAAAACTAGTTCTGTAAAATTTTAATTTTTCCAAGTAATAAACTATTCAAAAAACCTACCAAATATAATAACCATTACTTTATGAATATAAAGTTTAGCAACAAAAAAAATAGGAAAATCACATGTTAAATAAATATCAACATTTATAAAAATGCAGTGTACTGTCATTATACAGTGTGGATTAATTACAAGTTATTCATAGGCCAATTTGAGGACTGGCTTTAGGAATCACTTTTTAAGGCTCCATTTTGTGTGTTTATTTTGTTTTCTAAAACAAGGGGGAGAGGAGGGAGAGGAAAAAAAGAATGATGTTGCTATTGTCTTAGGCTAAAAAAGAGCATCCATAGTTGGCTTTTCTTCTGAGTAAGATGAGTAGCCATTGTAGGATTTTGAGCAGAGAAAAAATAAGATCTAAATTAAAAGTTAAGTGGATCTTCCTTGTTGCTGTGTTAAGAATAGGATGTAGAGGGTCAGAGGTGTGAGTGGAGAGAACAAATAGGAGGCTGTTGCAGTAATCCCAAGTGAAAGATGAATGTGGCTTGGCCTTGAGTGGTAGCAGTAGAGGAGATGAATATATTTGTAAAATGGAATTACTGGATTTATTGATGGACTAGATGTGGGGAGAGGAAACAAGGACAACTCCAGATTTTTTGGTTTCAGCAGCTGAAGGAGGCATTGCCTTAAAGAAATAAGGATGGTTAATAAATGGTGGCACAGGTTTGGGGAGAAAGCTTGAGAAGTCAGTTTTGGATATGTGGAATCTCAGATGTCTGTTAGACATTTGAATGAATCAGAACTTTCATTCCTCAACTGGAAGTATTGGTATAAATATGTATTTAAATCATGAGACTGATGATATTACCAAGAGAATGAGTATAAATGGACAGAAGAATACCAAAGACATTTTGGGGCAGCCTAACACTGAGTAAGGAAGAAGTGGAATCAGCGGTGGAGACCAAGAAGGAGTGACCATTATACAGGGGAAAATCAGAAAGTAGCGGTTTACCAGAAACCAAGTGATACCGGTCTCTAAAGAGCAAAGAGTGATTGATACCCTGTGTCACATGTTCCTGATAGATAGATGGGAACTGATCGATTATTGATTATCATCATGTGCAGTTTTGACAGAGTGATTAGTCCAAAAACTTGATTGTGGTGGATTTGAAAATGGAAGGAGAGGAATATTAACTATAGACAACTTTTTCAAGAAATTTAACTATAAAGGAGAGCAAAGAAATGGTGTAGCAGCTGGTAGGGGAAATTTCACTGAGAAGTAATAGCATATTTGCTGAAGAAAATTGATGATGTAGGGGATAGATGGGAGAATTGCTATAATATATGTCTTTGTGAAGGCAGGAAGGCATGGGATCTGGTGTACAAATAGGTGGATTGGCCTTAGATAGCTGCATGGAGAGCTAAGCTAAGGGAAAGTAGAATATGTGGGCCCCAAATCCTGGCAGTGTTTATGGTGGTCAGAAGCATTCTTTACTTCCATGGCTCTCAGTGAAGTAGGAAACAGAATCATCAACCAAAAGATAGGATAGGGGAGGAGATGTTGGAGGTTTAAGGACAGAAAGTGAAAGTGAAGTGGTCACTCAGTCGTGTCCAACTCTTTGTGACCCCGTGGACTGTAGCCTACCAAGCTCCTATGTCCATGGGATTCTCCAGGCAAGAATCCTGGAGTGGGTTGCCATTTCCTTCTCCAGGGGATCTTCCCGACCCAGGGATCGAACCCGGGTTTCCTGCATTGGAGGCAGACGCTTTAACCTCTGAGCCACCAGGGAATCCACAGAAAGGACAGAAAGGTATGGTATATTATTCTAGGAGAGTAGATGGGCAGATGGAATAGGGAAATATGATTGCCTGGGAACCTGAACCTCCCTTTCAAGTTCATAGTTATGAACCAATCAGCATAAGTGTATTTTTCTGTAGCCATGTTCATCTTTATGGAGTGGTGTTTATCCTTACTATACCTTCACATTTTTTAGAAATGTGAAGTATAATGTGTATACAGAAAAGTATATAAGACATTTTACTGAAACTATCCAGTTCAAGAAACAGAACCTTATTAGTATCGCAGAAAATACTGTGTCCCCTTCTAGACTATAATCCTTTCCTCCTCACTGGAAGTAATCACCATGCTGGCTTATGCTAATCATTTCATTGCTTTTCTCTTAAGTTTTATCACCTATGTATGGATTCCAAAACAATATGATACAATTTTTCCTATTTTTGAATTGTATTCTTTGGTCCTTCTTCTTTTATTAACATTTTTTGGATGCAATTAACCCACTTTATTGCTTGTATGTGTAGTTCATTCAGTGTCATTTCATTGTATAAGTATAATGTATATCCATTTTACTATTAATAGACAATTGGGTTTTTGTTTTGTTTTTATTTTTTATTGAAGTACTGTTGATAAACAATGTTCTGTTTCCCCTGTTTGGGGGATCTTTACAGACCATACTTTTAAGAACATTCTTATACATATATCCTGATATATATAAGCATGGATTTCTTTATGGAGTACATACCTAGAAGTAGATTAGCTGGCTCATAGGATATACATATCTTCTATTTTATTGGATAATACCAAATCTGTTTCAGAGTGATGATGTTAACAGTTTATATTCCCATCAGTATGTATAGTTCCTCTTACCTCACATCTGAACCAATATTTTGCACTGACAGACTTTTAAATTTTAGCCAATCCAATGGGTTTATAAAGATAGCTCATAGTGGTTTTAATTTACATTTCCCTCATCAGTGAAGTGCCTATTTTATTTACTAGTTAGATTTTCACTTCCGTGAAGCACCTCGCGTGTGATTTTCCTGTTGGGTTGTCCTCCCCTGCTTTTTACATGTAGGAGGAATTCTTCACATATTTGCACAACAATCGCCATCCCCTCACCCCACCCCAAGAGTTGTGGGTGTGTTTGTGAATCAGTTCGGCACTGATTTTATGTGTCCTAACTGTCTTCTGGTTTCGTTGCTTATTTTTTTCCACAGGACTAAAGTTCTTTTATGGTAGCGTTTTGCATGTTTTAAAAGAACTTCTTCCATACTCTAAGATCATGTGGATATTATATTATCTTCTGAAAGCTTTATAATTTTGCCTTTCATGTTTGGACACTTAGTCTGTCTAAATTGATTCTGTAAAATGAGGGCCCAATTTGTCTTCAGTTTGATATTTTGTATAAGGATATACAGTTGTCCCAGAGCTATTAAACATACACTGTTCGTAGTGTCGGTCAACTGTGACACAATCAAGTGTCCACGCATGTGAGTTTGTTTCTGGACTTCTATTAGTCTTATTCTTATCTCAGTTATTGTAGATTTATAGTAAGTCTTGATATTCTGTTCGAGTTAGTCCTGCCTTGCTCTTCAGTAATTTTTTAGCTATTCTTGACACTTTGCATTTCCATGTAAATCAGCCTGTCAAGATCACCCTACCTCCATACATATATATATATATATATACACACACACACACACATACAGTTATTGTATTTTTTGTAATAAAATATACATAACAGAAAAGTTACCATTTTAGCCATTTTCAAGTGTAAAGTTCAGTGACATAAGCTATATTTACATGTGCAGTCATTACCACCATCCATCTCCAGAACTTTTCCATCATCCCAAATGGAAACTGCACCCAGTAAACAGTAACTCTCCATTGTCCCCTTAACCAGTCCATGGCAACTACCATTATGCTTTCTATCTCTATGAATTTGGCTATTCTGGTCATGTAGTGAAGTGTAAGTCGCTTAGTTGTGTCCAACTCTTTGTGACCCCATAGTCCATGGAATTCTCCAGGCCAGAAAACTGGAGCAGGTAGCCTTTCCCTTCTCCAGGGGATCTTCCCAACCCAGGGATCAAACCCAGGCCTCCCTCATTGCAGGCGGATTCTTTACCAGTTGAACCACAAGGGAAACCTTCTAGTCTTTTAAGTAGAATAATAAGTAACTGGCTTGCTTGACTTGGCATAATGTCCTCAAGGTTTATCCATGCTGTAGGTTCATCCATGTTGTAGTATATGTCAGAATCTCTTGCCTTTTTAAGGCTGAGTAGTATTCATAATATTCTATGTATATACCACATACTGTTTATCTGTTCATGTGTTGATAGATACGTAGGTGCTATAAACATAGAGGGACATCTGTCAGTCTCTGCTTTCAGTTCTTTTGGGTGTATATCCAGAAGTGAAATTGCTGGATTAAATGGTAATGCTCTGTTGAATTTTTTGAGGAAACCTATACTATTTTCTATAATGACTGTATCATTTTACATTCCCACCAGCACTGCACAAGGCTCCCAGTTTTTTTACATCCTTGCTAACACTGTCATTTTCTGTTTTTGTTTTTTGATAGTAGTCATCCTAATGGATGTGACATGGTACCTCATTGTAGTTTTGACTTGCCTTTCCCTGATGATTAGTGATGTTAAGTATGTTATCATGTGCTTACTGTTATTTGTCTGTCTTCTTTGGAGAAATTTCTGTTCAAGTTCTTGGTCCTATTGTATTCATCTTTAACCTTTTGGGAAATAATTTCAAACTTAGAAAAACTTTCCTTCGAAGTTTAAAAACTTTTGTTCTGAGAAAGACTGTTAAGAGGACAAAAAAACTTTGCATGATTTCTCCAAAACCACTCGTATACCTTTCATTGAGATTCACCTATTACAATATTAGTTTCCATAGGGTTGCCATAATAAAGTATCACAAACTAAGTAGCTTAAAAAAAGGGTAATTTATTTTCTCACAGTGTTAGAAGCTAGAATTCCGAAATCAAGGTGTTGGTAATCAAGGTGTTATTTTTCTTCCTAATCTGAGGAAGAATTCTTCCTTGTCCTTTCCTTGTTTCTGATGTTTGCTGGCAGTTCTTGGCTTTCCTTGACTTATGACAGCAGAATTCTAATCTCTTGCCTCCATCTTCACATGGCTTTTCCCCGTGTGTGTGTGTGTGTGTGTGTGTCTGAATTTCCATTTCTTATAACAACGCCTCCGTCTTCACATGGCTCTTCCCCGCGTGTGTGTGTGTGTGTGTGTGTGTGTGTGTGTGTGTGTGTGTGTCTGAATTTCCATTTCTTATAACAACGCCTCCATCTTCACATGGCTTTTCCCCGTGTGTGTGTGTGTGTGTGTGTGTGTGTGTCTGAATTTCCATTTCTTATAACAACACCCAAATCCAGTAAAACTTCATCTTGACTTGATTACATCTGGAAAGAAATTATATCCAAATGAGGTAACATCTACAAGTTCTGAGTGGACATGAGGTTTTGGCTGCAACCTATTGCTTTACCATTTTTGCTCTCCTTCTTTATATATGTATGTAAAATTTTCATTGGAATAATTTGAGAGTAAGTTATATACATCATGACCCTTTGTGTCCAAATATTTTCATGTGGATTCTTAAGAATAAGGAGATTCTTTTGTGGTACTGCATTTAAGTCACCAACGATAGGATATTTGTTGATGGGCTATTTTAATCTAATTCATTGTTCTTTTTCTAGTTTAGTTGTTTGTTCCAGTAGGTTCCTTTATAACAGTAGTATCCAGGCTGGTATCCTTTATTGCTTGTAGTTCTATTTCTTTGGGTTTCTTTAATTTGGACTTCTTCTTTAGCCTTTGTCTTATATGACGTTGACATTTAGAGTAACACAGTGTCCTGGCTTTGTTAAAAATATACTTTCGTTTTTTAATTAATGGATGGAGGAGCCTGGTAGGTTGCAGTCCATAGGATTTTCCAGGCAAAAGTACTGGAGTAGGGTGCCACTGCCTTCTTCTAACAGTCCTACTATTTGTCAAAATTTTGTAGCCAAGGCTTTACATCCAATGTGACAGCAATTCCTTCATGCATATACCATTAATAATATACTATAATTACAAAAAGGAGAAATGATATTTTTGACACTGAATGGCCATGATATTCTTTAGATTCCAGAGAAAACTGATTAAAATAAAATCTTTTTTGAAATTGCAAAACCGGTTCTTCTTACACATGCAGTTAGGAAAAGGTTAACTTGTTATAATACTTTTTTTGGAGCTCCAATTCTGCCTAGGAAACAAAAACAGACCTAAGAAAAACCTAAAGTTAACTCTTATCATGTCCTTGGGATACACAGCCCACTCCATCTAGGACTCCAGCCATAAACAAGTTGGTGGAACTCAGGGAAAAAAATTTATTTTTTAATTTCAAGCAGAAAACTATGCCTGTCTATCTAAAATTATCTGTGTCTCAATATATGTCTTTGTTTTTGGATAATATGAAGTTAATAAGCTCTATTTAAAAATTCAGCTTCACATGAACTGAAAAATATTCAATATTTATTTATTCAATGTTTATTTAAATATAAATATAATTTATATAATTTAAATGTAATTATTTGCTAATCTAATTAAGACACGTCTTAAGTCATTAACAGTTATGTAACATTTTTTTATGCCTAGGTTTAAGGTAAACTAAATTTGTCAACAAAAAGGTAACTCTTAATATATATATATAAATATATAAATGAGATGAAAACTTTTAGATAAACTATTAAAAATAATTATATTTTTAATAGAATAATTATTATTATAATCTAAAATAATCTTTTAGGATTGGGGTAACTTAAATTTCTAGAGTTATACTAAACTAAATAGTTAAAGTTTATTAAATAGCTAGGTCATTTCCAAATAAAATAAGATTTTAAAACATTAATTACTGAACCTTAACTTCCTCTTACAGAAAACTAAAGAGATTTTAAACTATTTATAAATATATAATGTATAATATATTTATATATAAATAATATGATATAATAAATATATTCACCGATCTATAAAATGCTAATATACAAGACACTTCATAGTTGCTAAAGAAAAGTAAAAAAATATATTTTTAATAAAAAGATATAAGAAATGGCAAATAAAATGATGAATACAAAAATATAAAAAAGATTTATGACAAACTAAAGAGGATTTTATGGCAAATGGATGTAACTCATTGCCCTGAACTTTCTTCCTCTTCCTTGTTACATGTCTCGATCGATACAAATTCTTCTTTATATGGGCCACACCTCTCCAAGGTCAAACTACATGACATGTTATAACCCACCTGATAGCTTAGTTTACAATAATGAGAACACCTAATTCTATAAAAACAGACAATGGCCCTGCCTATATTTCTAAACAATTCAAACAGTTTTTACATTCATTCTCTATTTAAACAAATTACAAACATTCCTTATAATCCACAAACACAAGACATAATTAAACAAACACATTAAACACTAAAACTACAAATAAAAAATTAAGTAAGGGGGAATAACAGGAACACTTTTATCTTCCTTATCCAGAGCAAACTTCACTAGATTCTAACGCAATATATTCTTTAAGCCTATAACTATTGTTAATATAGCTTTATTTCTGTTTCCAGCCTGTAAGATTCTTAAAATAACATCAACTTCAGTGCCTATTTCACAATACAAAACAAAAACAACATAAAAAGACACCATTTGCCAAATAAGTTATTTGTTTCTAAGTATCAAAAGTGCAAAATATTCACCTTCTTTTCAGGTCTGTCTTGAAAATATAATCATCTTCCTTAATACACTGAACAGAGAGATTCAGCAGCTACCAGGCTGCATTTTGTTTCCAGGGACAAGGTCAGGTATTTGGATGTGAGCAGCATTTCATTTGTCAAGTTGTTCTGCATCAGCTTTTCAATAATTTCACTTAGGAAAAATGTTTGAGTGTTTGCTCCTAATCCTTTGCCCCAAATAACACAAACCACTTAAAATATAGTTAGATCCCATTTCTTTTCATATCAGGAAAAATGTATGTACTAAATGAGGAGGAAATCAACCTGTTAATTCAAAACCCCAGCCAAATACCAGTCCCCAAACAGATCTCTAGATGATTTTTTTTGGACTGAAATATTTCCTAGGAATGTTTTCATTCTTACCGCTTTCCTTTCTTTCTTTAACTATTGTTAATATAGCTTTATTTGTTTTAAATTTTTTAAAACTTACCGCAAGGAGATATTTTGACAAAAGCAGAAAAACATTTAGAGACATTGAAGGACACCTCCCTTCCTTTGCCCATTTGGTATCAAGACAGGTTAACTAATCAATGGAAATCTAAGAAATTAATCTTACAGGGAAAAGGGTATGCTTCTATTTCTCCAGATGGATCCAGTGAACTCACATGGCTTCCTCTTCGGAAGATTCAACCTAAGGGGGCCCCCAACATTCAAACTAGAGATGAAACAACAAAAACCCCAGGATGAAGAAATTCCAGTACAAGCCATGGCAGCTTTAAAAATTTCCAAAAAGCACCGCACTTGACATCATCAACCTTATGATCTCCCTACTTGGGGACAGATAAAAATCCTTACTAATCAAGCTGAAAATCTGATTTCACAACAAGGAATGCCTCAGAATCCTGAAAATATTTTTTTTCTTTTTTCACTATGCTTGCTTTGCTTGCTTTTATTTCCCCAGCTCAAGCTGACTTGATTGATCATGCTTATTGGGCTTATATACCTAACCTCCCCCCCTTTTTATTGTAGGTTATAAAATGGACAGATGTAGGACCATTTGAAACCACTAATGACTCAACACATATGCCCCCTCGGAATTTGGAGGGGCCCTCTCATCCTGAGAGAAAAGGAAAACTAATTAATATTTCTCTAGGCTCTGAAATCCTTCCTTTATTCATTGGCCCAACAAAATTATATATTAATGTTAGTCGACAAACACGGGCTTTCGTCCTGCCTCCAAAAGAGGACTTCAGGACGCTGCTTGGATTATTTACTGCCCTTTCTTTGTCCTTGAACCATGTTTATACTACTGAAACTTTAAGGAAAGAACAAAGAACATTACGCAAAGGGTTTACTAATAAGAACTTTAAATATATTCCTGCTGATTGGGACAAATGTCAGGCCAAGTCAGGAAAATTAATGTTTATGGCTAATCATACAGTTGTCGATTGGGGACCCCATGGTATGTGGTTATCTAACTGCTCAGACGATATTGACAGCACTGTGTGTGATTATGTTACTCGAGTAGCATGGAAGGTTACTAGTACTGCAGTGGAGCATTACCATGACAGAGGACTTCTTGGGTGGCTTGATGGTGGAATGCCCCCCCCCCCCCCCCCCTCCTCGAATCGTCCTTGATAAACAGATTGGGCCTAAACAATGGGACATCTGGAAACTTGCTGTGAACACCGAAGAACTTAGGACTTGGACTGGACATTTCACAGGGACCAATCGTAGTCATAGAAACTATTTCTTTTGTTATAATCAATCATATTTCATACAAACTTGTGTTCCACTTCCTTTTGTTATAGCTATAGGAAATTTACAATTCACTAAGACTTTACGTTCTGTACTTGCATAAATTATAAATTATATACTTGTCTTAACTCCTCTATTTCCTTGAGAAATGACTCTCCTTTGATTCTTTGATCTCATCATAATCTGTGGTTACCAATAAATCTCTAGCGGCCCTGGGAAGAAGTCCCATGGCTGGACTTGCTTCCCAGTTACTTACTAAATTGTTCTGATGATCTAGACAATTCATTGGATGGCTGATTTGTGGCGTTTTGGGATTAATAGCTGTTTGCACCACTGCTGCCATCACTGGCGTTACTTTACAAACCTCAATTCAAACACATAATTTTATGCAAAATTGGACTAAAGATGCTCATACTATGTGGACCACTTAGGGTCAGATAGATGAGGATATTCAAGATGAAATACAGGAACTAAAAACAGCCATCAAATGGGTTGGAGATCAATTAATAGATGTACAAAAACAGGTGATGCTAAAATGTGATTGGAATTCTACTCAATTTTGTGTTACTCCTGTTCATTTCAATAATAGTGCCTACAACTGGGAACAAATCAAATTTCATTTACAAAACATACATGATAATGCCTCTCTGAATGTACAGTTACTACAAAAAGAAATTTTTGAAACACTTTTAAAAAATCTGTCCTCTTCCACTAATTTGAAAACTAGCTGAACAACTAGCTGATCAATTATCTGGGCTAGACCCACACAGATGGTTTCAAAGCATTACTCACAGCATTGGGTCTGGTACTGAAATTTTGGTGATTGTCTTGACAATTATATTTGTCATCTACCATTGCCTTCATGCAAAGATTGTTAAAACTAAACAAACTCTAATGGTCAGAACTCTTTACAAATTTTAAATAAATAAGGAGGAATTGTCGGGGAGTGTTTAACAGGATTCCTACGTGTTGTTTCTCACAAGTCCTTTGTTTCTTTTCAAGCGGAGCAGCATGCTGCTCCCAGGAACTGAGGTCATTGTGTGAGGCAGGCTTGAATCTCCTTTAGTAAACATTCTCTTTACGACAGAACTGCTTAGTCTCAATCCCCTTTCTTGAGATATGGATTGTCTCCTGACCTTGTGACCATTATTAATCCCTTGTTCCCAATGGTTGCTGTATGTTTGGTTTTCTGATCTTTATCATTGTAAGAAACTTCTTGTACCACAGCCTATATATACTCACAGAAAAATAATTAAAGCACCTTTGTCCCATCAGAGCTTGGGTCCCCGTGTCTTTCTTTCTTTCTCTCTTTCTTTTTTCTTTCTTTTTCTTTCTCTCTCTGTCTCTCTGGCTAATTCTCTGGAGCGTAGAAACCTGTTATGCTCACTCTCCTACCCGGGCTTCTAAGACCCTCTCAAGAAGGCTCCCTGTGCCTTCACCCCCTCGAGAGGGTGCCCGGTGCCTTCTTGAACGATGCAAACCCTGTGTCAAGGGCTTTATTGGTTCTCTGCGTAAAGCAGGGACTATAAGCCTCTTTCTCTCTTTCACTTTCTTATCGTCGACTCCGGACCACCAGGTTCCAGTCCATTAAAGGACCCCAACAGAGGTTAAAGAGTCTGTCTCTACTGCGGGAGACCTGGGTTCGATCCCTGGGTCAGGAAGATCCCCTGGAGAAGGAAATGGCAACCCACTCCAGGATTCTTGCCTGGAGAATCCCATAGACAGAGGAACCTGGTGGGCTACAGTCCATGGGGTTGCAAAGAGTCGGACATAACTGAGCAACTTAACAGTATTGTAGCTATTCTAATAGGTATGTAGTGGTATCTCATACATATATTGTTCAGCAGCTTTTATATGCTTATTTGTACTTGCCATCTGTATATCTTCTTTGATGAGATCTTTTAGTCATTTTTTAATTGGGTTTTATACCTGACTGAATGTTTGTGTTCTTCCACAATTCATGTTAAAGCCACAATACCCAGTGTGATGATATCAGGAGGTAGGGCCTTCGGTAAGTGATTAGGTCATGAGGGTGAAGCCATCATGAATAGGAGTAAGTGCTTTCATACTTGAAGAGACACAGGAGAAATGGTATCTCTTTCACCTGAGGATACAGCAAGAGGGCAGCCATCTACAAATCAGAAAGAGGGTGATCACCAGAACAAAACTGGCCAACCTCTTAATCTTGGATTTCCTAGCCTTCAGAACTATGCGAAGTAAATGTTGTTTAGACCATCCAGTCTGTGGTTTGTTACAGCAGCCCAAATTGACCAAGACAGGTTGTTTTTTCTTATTTGGGTTTTAAGAGTTCTTTGTACATTTCATATAACAAGCCTTTACAAACATTTTTGCCCAGGGTATGACTTGTCTTTTCACTCTAACAGTGTCTTCGTCAAAGAAGTTTTTAATTTTGATGACGTCTCTCCTGTCAGTTTTTTTCTTTCATAGTTCATTCTTTTGGTGTTGTACCTTAAAACTCTGTCAAATTCAAGATCAGCTAGATTTTCTATGTAATCCTCTACAAATTTTACAGTTTTGCCTTTTCTGTTTAGGTCTGTGCTCCATTTTTAGTTAATTTTTGGAAATGGTATAACATCTGTGTCCAGATTCTTTAACAGATCTTTTTATTCTGGTAACGTATGTATATAATATAAAATATGTCATTTTAACCATCTTTAAGGGTACAGTTCAGTGGTTTTAATTATATTCACAGTGTTTCTGCAGCTGTCACCACTATCTATTTCTAAAATTTTCTCATCACTCTAGAAACTCTGTACCTCTTGAACAACTACTTCCTGTTCCTACCTCCCAACAGTCTCTGGTAACCTCTAATCTACTTTCTGTCACTGTGGATTTGCCTATTCTAAATATTTCATATACGTGGAATCATACAGTATTTGTCCTTTTGTGTCTGGCTTATCTTATTTAGTATAATGTTTTAAGGATTATTCATGGTATAGGATATATCAGAACTTCATTGCTTTTTATCAGTTCAGTCACTTAGTCATGTCCAACTCTTTGTGACCCCATGGACTGACTGCAGCATGCCAGGCTTCCCTGTCCACCAACTCCCAGAGCTTGCTCAGACTCAGGTCCATTGAGTCGGTGGTGCCATCCAACCATTTCATCCTGTCATCCCGTTCTCCTTCTGCTTTCAATCTTTCCCAGCATCAGGATCTTTTCCAATGAGTCAGGTCTTCACATCAGATGGCCATAGTACTGGAGCTTCAACTTCAGCATTAGTCCTTCCAATGAATACTCAGGACTGATTTCCTTTAGAATTGACTGGTTTGATCTCCTTGCAGTCCAAGGGACTCTTGAGAGTCTTCTCCAACACCACAGTTCAAAAGCATCAATTCTTTGGCAATCAACTTTCTTTATGGTCCAACTCTCATATCCGTACATGACTACTGGAAAAACCATAGCTTTGACTAGACGGACCTTTGTCGGCAAAGTAATGTCTCTGCTTTTTCATATGCTGTCTAGGTGGTCATAGATTTTCTTCCAAGGAGCAGTAATATTCCTTTCCATAATAACGTGGTGTGTTTTTACAACATTTTGTATATCCCTTTATCTGCTAATGAATACCTGAGTTAACATCCACCTTTTTGCTCTTGTGAATAACACTGAAAATTGATGTAAAAGTATATTTGAGTTCCTGCATTCAGAGAGTTGGACTGTGAAGAAAGCTTAGCCCCGAAGCATTGATGCTTTTGAACTGTGGTGTTGGAGAAGACTGTTGAGAGTCCCTTGGGCTGCAAGGAGATAACCAGTCCATTCTGAAGGAGATCAACCCTGGGATTTCTTTGGAAGGAATGATGCTAAAGCTGAAGCTCCAGTACTTTGGCCACCTCATGGGAAGAGTTGACTCATTGGAAAAGACTGATGCTGGGAGGGATTGGGGGCAGGAGGAGAAGGGGACGACCAAGGATGAGATGGCTGGATGGCATCACGGACTCGATGGACGTGAGTCTGAGTGAACTCCGGGAGATGGTGATGGAGGCCTGGCGTGCTGCGATTCACGGGGTCGCAAAGAGTCGGATACGACTGAGCGACTGAACTGAACTGAACTGAAGTATTCCTGGGTCATACGGCAGTTCTGTTTAACTTCTTGAGAAAGTGCTGCACTGTCTTCCAAAGCTATTGCACTGTTTTACATTCCCAGCAACAATGCACAGGGGTTCCTATTCCTCTGCATCCTTGTCAATGTTCTTTGAAGCACAAAGGTTTTTAATTATGAGAAGTATGAATTCTCTGTTGTTGTTTTTGTTTATGCTCTTGGTGTCATAGTTAAGAATACATTGTGAGTTTCATGGTTTTAGCTCATATTAGGCCTTTAATCAGTTTTTAGTTAATTTTTATACATATATTGTGAGGTAGGGCTCCAGCTTTATTCCTTTGCATGTGGAAATGCAGTTGTCCTAGCCCTAGCACCACTTGTTGAAGTGACTAATCTTCCTTCTTTGAATGGTCATTTACCCTTGTCAAAAATATTTGCCCCAGATAAATGGGTTTATTTCTAGACTCTTAAATCTATTCCATTGATCTCTGTGTCTATCCTTATGCCAGTACCACATTGTTTTTGATTACTCTGGATTTGCACTGTATTTTGAAATTGGGAAGTATGAGTTCTCCAACTTTGTTCTTCATTTCCAAGATTTTTTGGCTATTTAGGATACCTTGCTTGCCTGGTTTCTGAGAAGAGTTGGATATAATTCTTATCTTTGTTCCTGTAAAGGTAAAGTCCTCTCCCCGCTGTGCCCCACTCCCCGGCTTCTTTCAAGACTTTTTTTTTAGTGAGCTTGTGGCTTTGGGCTGGGAACTTCACAAGTGCCTGTCAGTTTTTTTCCGCAGCCTTTAAGTGTGACTTGATGGCTGGAAAGGTTGAAGGTGGGTTTTTCCCTTCCTCCATGTTGGTTAGACTCTGAAACCTAAAACCACAGTAGGTTATGACCTGGTTAGATAGTTTATTCTTGAGGGCAGGCTTGTGAAGAACAGAATGCTGTGGCATTCTTCAGAGTGGCCACTTTTCCCCTTCCCTGCCAGAAGCCCGAGGGACTTCTTCTTCTCTATTCACTGTGACAACCTGGTAAAGCTCCACAAGATAAAACTCACACACAAAAAATGTTCAGGCTCTGCTGGAGTTTAAAACTCTCAGACTTGTACACACTGGGCCTTTGGCAGTTTATCAATTACAGTTTAGTTTTCCCTGCCCTGGTACTGGTCCCTGGGGAAGTCTCTTCTAGGGGTTTCTGCTCTGATGAGCTGTGATTCTCTGTATCTACCTGTTTGTGTCTCTTAATTTGTGTGTGTTGCGGGGAGGAGGGCAGCAGTTTGCCCTGTGAGTTAATTTCTCTGATGGAGCTAAGAAGAATTATTTATTTTTTCAGTTTGCTTAGCTTTTTACTTGTTGTTATGGGAAAATGGTGACTTTAAGCTTCTGATATCCTGGACTAGAAACCTTCTCCTAGAGTTTTCACTGTCAAAAACATCCATACTGGGCTCCAGCCATTTATCGCTCAGTTTATGATTGTCTATCCAGTACTATTGCCCACAGCATTTTCTGCTCCTGGGCTTCTGCTCCAGTAGGTTGTGATTCTCTCTATCTGCTTATCTGTCTGCCCAGTTTGGGGGCAGCAGATTTCTCCGTGACCTTTTCAACAGGTCTAAAAAGAGTTATTGATTTTTAGGTTTTTGTTTTTGTTCTTTTTTTAGCTTTTTCCTTGTGAGCACAGGAGTGATAGCTTCCAAGACCCTCATCTGCCACACCAGAACCTGGAAGTCGCCCTCTGTCCTTCTCATCCTACTACTACTTCTGCTTCATACCATCATGGTTACACATGTTTCTCTAGGTTGTATATTTACCTAGGAGTGAAACGGCCAAGTCATAGCATTTAGGTATATTATCATATTTACTGCATAGTGCTAAGTTAATTTCTAAAATGCTTATACCAACTTACCATCCTACAAGAGGTAAATGAGAATTTCTGTTACTTTACACATTTCCAGATCAATCCAGTATTCTTAGAAAGTTGTGGGTCTGATCAGATCTGTCTGTCTTCATGAGGTCTTCATTTAGTTTAGTACCAACAAAATTACTTGCTAATATTATTTTTGATCTATACAGACTGCTTTTAAAAAATACTGCCCTTAAGTAACTTATACATTAACTTAGATGGTAAATTCCAGATTTAAATAATCATTCATTCATTCATTCATTCATAGTGGGTACTTGCTGTGCTCTAGACACTCTGTTCTACCTAACACTGGGGATGCAATGAGCATAAAACAAAAAGGAATTGTCATTCCACATTTTACTGAACGACCTCACACTGGTTTATTTAACTATTGAGTTAGTAGTTTAGAAAACATTTTGACTTAATGCATCTTTTTTGGTGAATTCCTAATATATTAATTTTAAAATTATTTGTTATTAGTCAGCATCTTAAAGATATTTTGTTTTGCATAGGCTGTATTTTTAACTTTTAAAGACATTCATACCTAGCATGGCACTTATTTAGTAGGAATTCAGATATTTGCTACTTGCTGTAAATTATAATTGTCACAAACCATTTAAATTCAGTTATCCTTGTCCTAAAAATATTAAAGTTTCCAGCAACTGTTAGAGTTCCAAACCTTTGCTAACATGCCCTCTATTGTATCCACTGACAGTAGTTTTTCATTTGCACAAAAGGTTTGATGGTATAAAACTTCGTTATCAGCATATCTGATCATTACATTATAAGCCAAATTATGAGAAATCTAGAACCAATCACTGGACGGATTTTTTAGGAGTATCAGACTAAATACATTTTGATAGTTGTTATTTTGTCTGTGAAAAAGTCAAACTATGTCATAATTATGAAAAGGATAAAATCTAAGTGGTTTTCACATGAACACAGCATTGGAGACCATTAAAAAAAATTTTTTTTTTAATTAATCCTTTGCCAAAAACTTTAACCATGAATTCGTTTTTAGTCTAGATGCTTGGGGCCACACAGTTTGAAGTATGAAAAGCCTGTCAAGTTTGCCACTGTCAAAGGATAATGATAGTGTTGAAAACTGATGCTCTCTCTGTCTTTCAAGTTTAAAGTGTGAAATAAACTAGTTTACCCAAAATAAATCCCATCCACTTTTTCTTACTTGTGGGAATTGGGAAGTTATCTTACCAAGAACTCTGAATCCAGGCTGCAGCATACGATTGTACTGGTTGTACACTGCATAACTCTGGGAGGTTTTCACTCATTCTTCATCATCAGAGATTTATGTATTTGTGGTAACAATTATATGGGGGCAAAGAGCAATAAAGTACCTTGAGTTGCCTTTTTTTCTGATTTGCTCAGGGTGTCGTTGAGCTAGTAGAGTTTTTAGTCTGAAGATACAATGATCGATGTAGTGCTGTCGCCATCGTAACAGTCTGCTGTGTAATCAACTGAATCTCAAATGCAGGCAGATTTATAGGAGAGTTGATCCATTTCTTTAGCAAATAAAGTATACAAAGGTGGCAGGACACACAGTTTTAGATTAAGACTTATAAGTCATCAGCCAGATGCAGTGTTTAAACCTTGTTTAGATCCTAGTTTGAATAAATCATCTGCACAAAGAGTTTTGAGATAGCTGAGAACATTTGAGTATGCCTTCGGCTTCCCTGGTAGCTCAGCTGGTAAAGAATCTGCCTGCGTTGATGGAGACCTGGGTTCAATCCCTGGGTTGGGAAGATACCCTGGAGAAGGGAAAGTCTACCCACTCCAGTATTCTGGCCTGGAGAATTCCACGGACTGTATAGTCCACTGGTTCGCAAAGAATCAGACCCGACTTAGTGACTTTCACTTTTACAGGGTATTGAATGGTATTAAGAAATTACTATTCATTTTGTTAGGTGTGATCATAGTATTGTGATTACATCTTTTAAAAGTCCTTATCTTTTAGAGATGTATACTAAAGTATGTGTTGGTAAAATGATATATCTCAGAATTTGTTTTAAATACTTCAGGAAAAAAAGCAGAGGAAGATAGATCTAGCAAGAAGAGAAGCTGAAACTCAGTGATGGTACATGAGGTGGTATAATGGTATTTTTCGTGTCCTCCTCTGTGACCCCATGGACTATAGCCTGCTAGGCTCCTCTGTCCATGGGATTTTCCAGGCAAGAATCTGGGAGTGGGGTTGCCATTTTTCTCTCCAGGGCATCTTCCCCAACCCAGGGATCAAACCTGCATCTTTTGCACTGGCAGGCAGATTCTTTACCACTGTGCCATCTGGGAAGCCTGGTGTAATGGTATGCCATTATACTCTTGCATATGTTTGAAACTTTTCTAATTTAAAAAAAGTAGAGAAAGAAAGTAACTAGCTGTCATTAGATCTTATGTCCAAAAGGAAAGCCAATAGAAGTCAGTGAGGAATGTTCATCATTTCTTGCTGCAGGAATCATTCCATTTTAGGAATTATAGACAGCTCTAAAATGCCACTGAAATCACAGGTCATTTCCTTTCCTATAGCTGGTTCCTAGTCTTCCTTCTACCACAGACAAACTTTATTAGTTGGAGGGGTGGGGGCTTATACGTAATGTATCAATAAGTTGTTCTTATGAACCCCGTAGCAGTGAGGAAGTTAGCACTTAACTTTTAGAAGATCAGCTAAATGTTACAGTGGAAAGAATACAGGATATGGAACCAAAAGACCTGATTCTTAGTGATTAGCTCTGTGGCCTTGAGCACTTAACCTCCCTCTCTGGTAATACTTGCTGAAAGTAACTCACTAAGATTTGAGAAGTAACGTAAAACCTTGTCTTTTCAAATACAAATTATTATAGACCCAAACTAAACAAGTTTAGTATCATGCTAGCCATAAAGTCTATACAGTTTCATAGGCCACCTTAGATTCTCAGGATGCCTTAACTTCTGAAGAAAAAGAAATCTGGAGTTGTTATATAGCGGTGTCTCCTGTGTCCTACTAGATTATTTCTTACAGTTAGACTCTTGAGTTTTTGTTTTTTCAGTACTCTGTTATGGGAAATGTTTTCACATATATATTGCCTTACTTGGCTTATTATCCATGATCTGTAGTTTGACTTTTTATTTAAAGATGTTTTCCCCCAAATGGTATTAGCAGATTTTCATAGGCTGATCATCCTCTAAGACTCATTTTAGTAATTTAACAAATGTGTATTAGTTTCATGGTGGCTATGCTCTGAAAGAAGCAATGAATTATTTTATAAAGTTAGTTTACAGTCTCTGCCCTCAAAAAAAAAAGGTTATGCCTCAGAAAGTCTCAACATTTTTCTGCTTCCCTAAAATTGACATATGCAACTCACTGCCACTAGTAATTTCTCTTCTATGCCATGTTTTTTAATGCTGGTTGGTTGTAGGTGGGGTAGGCATCAGGAACACTGCTATAGTCGGTCATCAGTATTTTGAGTCCTCTTCTTCTGTAAAGTGGGAATCTCCTTTGCTGCCATTTATTCTCTGATTCACTGCTTGCTTAAAAAATAGCACACATTTGATCTATGGGCTTTATATCAGGTAATGATCTCCTTAGCCCTTGCCTCTTTCTGGTGAGCTATTTCCTGGTGACTTCCATACTTTTGATTTCCCACCTTTCTCTTGGGCACTAGTTCCATATATCCAGTTAACTAATAGACATCTGTGCCTGGATATACAGTCAAGTTCAGTATGTTCAGAACTATTTTTCCTTTTGCATTTAGTCAACATTTGTGTGACCAGCCACTGTGCTTGGTGTTAGAGATAGCAGCTTACTGTCTGTAACTATATACAATAAGAGAACCTCTATAGTTTATTCTGAGAATCATTTTTAAAAATTTTAATTTATTTATGGCTGCTCTGAGTCTTCATTGCTGTGTTCAGGCTTTCTCTAGTTGCAGTAAGCGGGGGCTACTCTTTCTGCGGTGCATGGGCTTCTCGTTGCAGTGACTTCTCTTGTTGCCACTCT
This sequence comes from Capra hircus, assembly GCF_001704415.2. NCBI lineage: Eukaryota > Metazoa > Chordata > Mammalia > Artiodactyla > Bovidae > Capra > Capra hircus. Next base: position 117,814,951 of record NC_030808.1, on the reverse strand, counting down.
ACTTGCAGAGATCAGAGCAAACCTGTATTGTATGTCTTATATTACAATAAAGTGTGTGGTCCAGGAAGAGTAGATACTCTGTCTTTGCAGAGATATTATTGATACATTTTGACACACTGTAGTCTAAATAAGCTACACACATACTGTTCAGGCTATAATTAGTCTTTAGTAGTAGTTACATTATTTTAGGACAAAACATAGTCACAAAATATTAACCACTTCCTTTACATTTATAATTAATTTACCAATTCTTATATTAAAAAAAAATTACCAGCTTGTATGCAGTTAATTTTCTCCCAGCCCCTGTCTTGTTTCTTTTATATGTTGTGTCTTAATAATGTCAAATAAAACACTTAAAAGTTGTTGAATTTCTGTTAAATGAAAATAGCCATCATGCAAGATTACATGTGTTATCTTCGATTTACCCCTTCTTTTTTATTACCTATGTCTAGTCTCCCAATGCAATGAGTTAGTTGTTCTCCCAAAATGATTATTGGATGTGATCATTTCTTTCTTTTGGTCACTTTATCATGCAAGCCAACATCAGTTTATTCCTTGATTTTTGAAAGTACTAAACATTAGGTCAGTTTAACCATCTCTAGGCTGACCTGTACATCCCAGGCCCAGGTCCCTTCAGCACCCTTATGAAGAAGTTTTAAGATGCTGTTTCATACATCAATTACTCCTCTGCTTGAAAGATTTCAGTTGGCCTCTACTGCCTAAGAGATGCCAAGATCAAGTCTTCATCTCGATGTTAAAAACTTTCAGAATTTGACTCCACCAAACTCATCCACCTTTACTTCCTAAGGCAGTGGCACCCCACTCCAGTACTCTTGCCTGAAAAATCCCATAGATGGAGGAGCTTGGTAGGCTGCAGTCCATGGGGTCGCTAAGAGTCGGACACGATTGAGCAACTTCACTTTCAATCTTCACTTTCCTGCATTGGATAAGGAAATGGCAACCCACTCCAGTGTTCTTGCCTGGAGAATCCCAGGGACAGAGGAGCCTAGTAGGCTGCCGTCTCTGGGGTCGCCCAGAGTCGGACATGACTGAAGTGACTTAGCAGCAGCAGCAGCTCTTTATTTCTAGCTTTGCATAACTTTGATCTTGCCATGTTTCCATGTTTATTTCTTCTTTGCAACAGTCTTTCAACTGTTACTTTCCCAATCCTGTCTTTTCCTCCTTAGATTTTTAAATTCAGTTTACCTGTAAGACTTGACCCTTAGTGCCTCTCTAGGCACTCTCCTCTAGTATCTCTTGGTCCAATGAACTCCTCTTTTCGTGGATACCTTTTGTCTAGACATAGTGTTGAGTGTGGCCACTGTGCAAGCATAGTATTCCTTGTGTACTTTGTTGCATGTTGTCTTCTGTTGTCTTGAGAATTGGCGGGAATATTCAGCACGGAAGTAGGAAGACAGGCCACTTTAACTCTTATCAGTCAGGATCTACACAGAATTTACCTACATTATTAGCTTTTTATACTTATATCTATCTGATTAGGTCCTCTGATAAGAGTTTCAGGTAGAGATGAGGATTTTCTGGGAATCACTTATGTAGTTATTTGTACATTCTTCCAGCAGATACTTACTGAGTGATTTTACTGTGTGCTAGGCACTGTTCTGGGTGGGAGTGAAACAGCAGTAAATAAAATGGGGGGAAAAAAAATCCTCATGCCTTTGTGGAACTTTGTGGGGGCAAAAAGACAAGTTAAAGCAGTAAAGTCACATAGCAAGGTGTCCAGTGAAGAAGAACAAATGAGCGATAGGTTGGGACAGGACGCTATTTTAGATAAGACAGGGAAGACCTCTCTGAGAAGGACACCCTGCAAGAGATCCAAATGAAGGGAGAGAATAAACAGAGAGGGCAGGAGAGAGGGGAGAACAGTGGAGGCAGAGAGGGAATAGCAAGTTCAGAGGCCTTGAGGCAACAGTGTGTTTGATATAATCAAGGGACAGTAAAAAGGGCATGTGACTAGACTATATACAGTGGCTTAGAGCACGAGTGGTTAGAGATGAGGCCAGAGAGATGCATGGGGAGCTAGGTCACACCACAGTCAAGGACTTGTGATTTTATTGTGCTGTGGTAAAACCTGGATGGGTTTTGAGCAGAAGAACGCTATGCCAGGATTACTGTGGGAAAGGAACCCTCACACTGGTGAATGGGGAACAGACTAGAGGTGAGCAGTGGAGCAGGGAGAGTCCGTGTGCCAGGTCTGGGCGAGAGATAGGTGATTGTTAACCGTCCCTCAGGACATGAACAAAGGCTCTGTGGCATACCTTACTCTGCATATGTTTTTTGGGGGCCTGTTGTCTACTGGGCACAGTATTAAACACTAGGGTGAGGAAAAGACATAGTCTGTCTCCTCGTAAGTTAAGAATCTACAACCAGAGTTCAGTCCAACCAGTGCTGGTAGGTATGTTTTCCTTGTTGAACTATTTTAAAGGAAAATGCTCTGAATTTACTCTTAAAAAACGAATCTGAAAAGGGAATATCCTCAATTCCTCAAATACTTTTTATAATGGCCACAAAGCAGTAAAATAATGAGGTTCCAAGTCAGCTAGAAGCTACTGTAATGGCTGTGGCTCCTCAGCGATCACTGTTCTCCTGAGTTACCTAAAAATGAACGGTTTTATTATTTTAGGCCCAAGGTCTGCACTGTAGTCTTGAGACAGACTGAAGGGGATTGAGAGAGTTCATCAGGTTGATTTACAGCATGGCACTGTTGACTTTATCATTTGCCTGTAGATGCGATTGCTATAGACAACCGTACCTTCAGTCTATTAACTAACTTCTCACTGAAGAAGTCAGTGTCATTTATACCAAATGAGTTAAGCAGTATTAAATTGGATTGGGATGGACACTGTACCCAATTAAAATATTGATAATTTTCAATTTTAATCTTATAAGCATATAATACACCTATTATATAGTATAAAAGCAAACCATGTACCTTGCATAATTTATCTCATTTAGTTCTCAGAGCAGCATAATTAGAAAAGTACTGTCATGACAATTTAATAGAAAAAGAAAATGAGACTCAGAAGTGTCAAGTAAATTACCTGAGTGTGCATAGCTAGGTAAATAGCAGGCTTTTGACTACAAACATTACAATTATAAATACTACCCAAGCCTGTCTTTCCTTTGCAATCACTACCACTTCAAAATGAAATAAATTGCCTTCTAGCTTTACTCCACCTCTTCTCCCTTCTCTAATCTTCCCCCAACCCCTAGTTGTACTTACCCTCACCAACTCAATTCACTGTGTCAAGAGACAGAACATTTTTGAGAAAAAACTAATTTCCTAATGGTTCAAGTCTACCAGCATACTCATTTTATCATATTCTCCATTAACAAAGTAGATTACCTGTTTATATTTCTGCCTTTATAACCTGTCTTGTCCTTTGTTCATATTTCTTTGGGGGTCTCAGTGTTTGCTTACCAAACTTGTACATACTTTTTAGGAGGAAATTTTATGTGTGATTTTTTTTTTATAGTTATTTTTACTACACTGAGAGTGGTAATAAAAACTAGCTCAATCTGGTCAGCAGGCAGAAGTCATCTAGAAGGAATTCTGCTTTAAGCAAAAATAATGTGTCTTGTTGCTTCCTCCACTTTAAGCTTCAGGTATACCAGAGGCTGCTCAAATTTCTCATTTAATTCCTTGAGGAGAGTGGCTTAAAGCTCAACATTCAGAAAACTAAGATCATGGCATCCGGTCCCATCACTTCATGGCAAATAGATGGGGAAACAGTGGGAACAGGGGCTGACTTTATTTTGGGGGGCTCCAAAATCACTGCAGATGGTGATTGCAGCCATGAAATTAAAAGATGCTTACTCCTTGGAAGGAAAGTTATGACCAACCTAGACAGCATATTAGAAAGCAGAGACATTACTGTGTCAACAAAGGTCCGTCTGGTCAAGGCTATGGTTTTTCCAGTAGCCATGTATGGATGTGAGAGTTGGACTATAAAGAAAGCTGAGCACCGAAGAATTGATGCTTTTGAACTGTGGTCTTGGAGAAGATTCTTGAGAGTCCCTTGGACTGCAAGGAGATCCAACCAGTCCATCTTAAAGGAAATCAGTCCTGGGTGTTCATTGGAAGGACTGATGTTGAAGCTGAAACTCCAATATTTTGGCCACCTGATGTGAAGAGCTGACTCATTTGAAAAGACCCTGATGTTGGGAAAGATTGAGGGCAGGAGGAGAAGGGGATGACAGAGGATGAGATGGTTAGATGGCATCACCGACTCAATGGACATGAGTTTGGATAAACTCCGGGAGTTGGTGATGGACAGGGAGGCCTGGCGTGCTGCGGTTCACAGGGTTGCAAAGAGTTGGATATGACTGAGTGACTGAACTGAAGGAAAAGAAAAATAATTATTGGATTAGAATACTGAAGTATTTGAGTTTGCTGAAGTTGACTCTGGAAGGGTGTTGTCCACCTTGATTTCCTAGTCACCTTAAAAGTAGTAATGAAAAAAAAAGAAACCTTTAGTACTTAATGCAAAGAAGTGATTTTTAAATACTACAAAGTCTGGCACAATATTTACCATTCTAAAATCCCTTTTAACTTTGGTTTTTCACTTTAGGATAATGGCAAATCTGTAAATCTGTAAATCTGTTTCAAAATATCTTGGGTGCAGCTGTAGTTAATCTGCATAATGTAATCAAGTTAGAACCAATAAACACTACTACAGAATGGCTATTTGAAATACAGGAAAAAGTTAGGTTTGGAGGAAAAATAATTACCCAAAATGGAGTCTGGTCAAAGCTAATACTAGTGCCTACGCTTGGATTTAAGTTTCTTGTATGGATTTGTTTATAGTCTGTGCATGTGTGTGCTCAGCTGGCCAGTCGTGTCCAACTCTTGCAACCCAACAGACTGTAGCCCACCAGGCTCCTCTGTCCTTGTAATTTTCCAGGAAAGAATACTGGAGTGGGTTGCCATTTTCTGCTCCAGGGGATCTTTGTGATCCAGGGACCAAATCCATGTCTCTTGCATCAACAGGTGGATTCTTTACCATTGCACCACCTGGGAAGCCTTATGGTCTCTAAGACAATGATTTTTATTCTTACTAATTAATTAATGAAGTAATTCACTAATACATTTCCCCCAAAAGAACTTGCCCACAAAATACTCTTTCCTTCAATAGAGTCATTTGATTGTTTCCTTGTGTTCGACCCTTGATTAAAATTGTAGAATATTGCTACTATTTTGTAGCATCCTTGAAAGATTTGTAATAATATGAAACCACGGAAGACAAGACTAAAAAACAATCTTCATTCCCTGTCCATGTATTGCAATCTGAAAAAAATTCTCTGGTTTATGAATTGGAAACATTTTAATCTCTTTTAAGAGGCTACTTAAGATTATTTCTTAACTCCTTTTACACTGTGAATCAAAGGGGATTATTTAAATGTGAAACTCAAAGACAATAGAGCATAATGGTTCAGACCATGCATGGACTTTGGAGTCTGACAGACCTGGGCTGAAATTCTAGATCATCCATTCATTGGCTGCGTGACCTTGTACAAGTTACCTCTCCACAATCCCTTCATGTGTAAATGTGACTAAAAACCTACCTCATAAGATGGGTGGAGGGATTTAAATCAGGATGTGACAGATGCTTGTAACAGTGCCTGGCACATAGCAACAGCTGGACAAATGGCAGCAATTAGTATGAAAACACAACAACCCCTTAAATAATAACCATAAGTAAATATTAGTGTCATCTGTCTTCAGTCATTAAACATTTATGGTAGAAAAAATAAAAAGCAGCTTAACAGTATGTAACTTTATAAATATGACTCTTGCATTTCCTTCCCAGTAAATGTAAGTTTGAGCCAGTTGTATTTTTGTTTTAGAATATTTTGGTCGTCAAGAAATTTAACATCTAAGGTAAAAAGAGTTATATTTGTTATGCATATTATTGTATTCTAATGGTTTTGACAAAGCATACATGGATGTTAGAAAGAAAAAAAATCCTAATTACTGCAGTTTTTCATAGTTGTAGGTGCAACTATATTTGAAAACATGAAAGGAAGTTAAAATACTTCTGTGGGTTCATCACTCTAATAAGTCATAGTACCAAAACTTGAAGCCCTAAATGAGCTCTTAGGGTTGAGAATATAGTAGAAACATTCAGGTGGCAAGAATACACAGAAGAACTATACAAAAAAGATCTTCATAACCCAGGTAACCATGATGCTGTGATCACTCACCTAGAGCCAGACATTCTGGAATGTGAAGTCAAGTGAGCCTTAGGAAGCATCACTATGAACAAAGCTAGTGGAGGTGATGGAATTCCAGCTGAGCTGTTTCAAATCCTGAAAGATGATGCTGTGAAAATGCTGCACTCAATATGCCAGCAAATTTGGAAAACTCAGCAGTGGCCACAGAACTGGAAAAGGTCAGTTTTCATTCCAATCCCAAAGAAAGGCAATGCCAAAGAATGCTCAAACTGCTGCACAATTGCAGTCATCTCACACTCTAGTAAAGTAATGCTCAAAATTCTCCAAGCCAGGGTTCAACAGTATGTGAACCATGAACTTCAGATATTCAAGCTGGATTTAGAAAAGGCAGAGGAACCAGAGATCAAATTGCCAACATCCGTTAGATCATAGGAAAAGCAACAGAATTCCAGAAAAACCTCTACTGCTTTATTGACTATGCCAAAGCCTTTGACTATGTGGATCACAACAAATTGTGGAAAATTCTGAAAGAGATGGGAATACCAGACCACCTTACCTGCCTCCTGAGAAATCTGCAGGTCAGGAAGCAACAGATAGAACCAGACATGGAACAATGGACTGGTTCCAAATTGAGAAAGGAGTACATCAAGGCTGTATATTGTCACCCTGCTTATATTCAGAGTACATCATGTGAAATGCCAGGCAGGATGAAGCACAAGCTGGAATCAGGATTCCTGGGAGAAATATCAATAACCTAAGATATGCAGATGATACCACCCTTATGGCAGAAAGTGAAGAACTAGAGAGTCTCTTGATGAAAATTAAAGAGGAGAATGAAAAAGCTGGTTTAAACTCAACATTCAGAAAACTAAGATCATGGCATTCAGTCCCATCACTTCATGGCAAATAGATGGGGAACCAATGAAAACAGTGACAGACTTTACTTTCTTGGACTCCAAAACCACTGCAGATGGTGACTGCAGCCATGAAATTAAAAGACGCTTGCTCCTTGGAAGGAAAGTTATGATCAACCTAGACAGCATATTAAAAAGCAGAGACACTACCATCAAGTCAAAGCTATGGTTTTTCCAGTAGTCATGTATGGAGGTGAGAGTTGGACCATAAAGAAAGTTGAGCGTCGGAGAATTGATGCTTTTGAACTGTGGTGTTGGAGAAGACTCTTGAGAGTTCCTTGGACTGCAAGGAGATCAAACCAGTCAGTCTTAAAGGAAATCAGTTCCAAGTATTCATTGGAAGGACTGATGCTGAAGCTACAATACTTTGGCCACCTGATGTGAAGAACTCACTCATTGAAAAAGATTACAGTGTTGGGAAAGATTGAAGGCAGGAGGAGAAGGGGACGACAGAGGATAAGGTTGGATGCCATCACCGTCTCAATGGACATGAGTTTCAACAAGCTCTGAGAGTTGGTGATGGACAGGAAAGCCTGGCGTGCTGTAGTCCATGGGGCTGCAAAGAGTCAAGACATGACTGAGCGACTGAAAAGAACTATTCACGTTTATATTAGGGGAATCTGTAACATTTAGGAAATATAGGAAATATTTGCCTACAAACAAAAAAAGAATTTGGCATTTAGAAGTATTTCATAGACACTTGTAATCAAACCCACAGAAATTAGCAACTTGAGGCTGTGGCACAGGTAAAATGTCTGTAAAGGTTAGTCAGCACTCTCATTCATTTACGATATTGTGGGGACAAGATCATCTTAAATCTTCCTGTCTTGGTGTTCTCCATCTTTGTTGCTTGTTCAGAATGTTTATGCTGAGTAATATTTAAATGTTTAAAATATTGATTTAGCTATTTCTAGCAGAGAAGGCAATATATGCAGCTATATAAGCTTATATATAAGCTTCTCTGCTTAGCTATATAAGCAGAGAAGGCAATGGCAACCCATTCCAGTACTCTTGCCTGGAAAATCCCATAGACGGAGGAGCCTGGTAGGCTGCAGTCCATGGGGTCGCTAGGAGTAGGACATGACTGAGTGACTTCACTTTCACTTTTCACTTTCATGCATTGGAGAAGGAAATGGCAACCCACTCCAGTGTTCTTGCCTGGAGAATCCCAGGGACGGGGGTGCCTTGTGGGCTGCGGTCTCTGGAGTCGCCCAGAGTCGGACACGACTGAAGTGACTTAGCAGCAGCAGCAGCACATAAGGGCTTCTCTGGTAGCTCAGTTGGTAAGGAATCCACTTGCAATACAGTAAACCCAGGTTCAGTTCCTAGGTGGGGAAGATTCCCTGGAGAGGACATGGCAACCCACTCCAGTATTCTTGCCTGGAAAATCCTGAGGACAGAGGAGCCTGGCAGACTATAGTCCATGGGGTTGCCAAGAGTTGAACACGACTTAGCAACTAAACCATCACTAGCACATACAAAATAATAATAGCCTTTTATTAGTTATTTTCTTGCTTTTGAAGCAGCCAACTTCCTTATAAATTTCATTATTCACTATTGTCTTCAAAAATACCTCTTCAGTTGACATTGTGGTTTCCTGAGTTTCCTGCATCAATTTATGCATTTTCTATAACCATAAAGACTGGTTATCACATACCATGTTTCATAGCAAATGAAAAATCCTTATGTTTTCCCTTAATAGTTTCTCAACTAAGCATTTAAGGCGGTCTCCATGGGAGCTGTCTCCCTACCCCATTAGTGTGTGAAGGAGGCAAATCCCTGAGACGTAAAGGGTGAAAAGGTGGGTTTTATATTTGAAGTTTTAAGTTACCAACATTTTTTCTTTGTAGCTTAATCACTGAAGTTTTCTAATGTTTAGAAGGACGAAGATTTTATTTCAGAGATTGAAAAAATGGAGTGTGACATTTTATAGCAGATCACAAAACAGTGGGGCAATATTTAATTTTTAAAACTTTTCTTATATGTATTTATGAAGACATCCTTATTTTTTATTACTATTTAACTGCCTTTGAAGTGAAATCACTCAGTCATGTCTGACTCTTTGCAACCCCATGGACTATAGCCTGCCAGACTCCTCTGTCCATGGAATTCTCCAACGAAGAATACTGGAGTGGGTAGCCTGTCCCTTCTCCAGGGGATCTTCCCAACCTGGGGACTGAACTAGGGTCTCCTGCACTGCAGGTGGATTCTTTACCAGCTGAACTAACTGGGGAGCCCTAACTGTCTTTAATACAACCTTAAAAGTAAATATTTGTTCCTTTGCTCAGGGTTTAAATATAATCAGGAATAATTCTTAAGGAAATCTGGCTTATGAAATATTTTATCCAGTTTGTCTTCTGTTCACATTTCTTAGGAACAGGTATGGAGGAGGGGAAAACAAAAGATAAGATTTATTTATTTAAATTTGCTAGAAGGAGCTGCCATTGTTTCCTTTACTGGCAAAGCAGGGAATGCGTGGCAAGGCATTTTCTTTATAAGAACAGTAATTTTTGATTTGAAGCTCATGGATTCAATGCTGTATCTTCCCTGGACATATTATTTAAAATAGATATTCTTTTCTCATGAAAATGGTATGTGTTTAGCTCTGAACATTCATTCTTTTTGAGGAAACCTATCTAGCTGACTTAAGGTGGACTAGTGTGTTATAAAATTGAACAGTTAAGGTTGGCATCAATTTTTGTATATGACTAGATTATTTCAGGTAAACTTATTTTTTGATTGAGGTCTATTTTATTTACAGTATCATATAACTGTCAGGTGTACAATATAATGACTCTCACTTTTTAAAGGTTATACTCCATGTATAGCTATTTTAAAATACTGGCTATATCCTCTATGCTATACAGTATATTCTTGTAGCTTCTTTATTTTATACCTAGTAGTTTGTACCTGTTAATCCTCTACCCCTTTCACCCCTCCCCTACCCTCTCCCCACTGATAACCATTAGTTTGTTCTGCATAACCATGACTCACTTTTTGTTATATTAGTTTATTTTTTAGATTCTATATACAAGTATATCACACAGTACGTGTCTTTCTCAGATGTAGTTCACTAAGCAGACCTTCCAAGTCCATCCATGTTGTTGCAAATGGCAAAATTTCATTCTTTTTTATAACTGAGTGGTATCTCATTGTGTATATATATACACTATGGAATACATACACACTGTGTGTGTGTATATATATATATATATACACATAATGGAATATATATACTGCATCTCCTTTATCCATCGATCTGTTGATGGACCAGTTGCTTCCTTATCTTGGCTATTGTAAATAATGCTGCTGTGAACATGGGGTGTGCTTTTTGAATTGTTGTTTTGGATGTATACCCAGGAGTGGAACACTGCTGGATCATTTGGTAGGTCTGTTTTTAGTTTGTTGAGGAATCTCTATATTGTCTTCCACAGTGGCTATACCAGCTTACATTCACACCAGCAATGTACAAGGGTTCCCTTTTCTCCCCATCCTTGCCAGTATTTTTGGTTTTTTTGATGATAGCCATTCTAAAAGGTGTGAAGTGATCTTATTGTGGTTTTCATTTGAATTTCTCTTATGTTTAGTGATGTTGATCATCTGTATGTCTTTTTTTGGAAAAATATCTGTTTAGGTCTTACGTTGTTTTGATGTGAGCTGTTTATGTATTTTGGATGTCAACACCTTGTCAGTCAAATCATTTCCAAGTATTTTCTCCCATTCAGTAGTTGTCTTTTCATTTTGTCAACAACTAGTTCATTTTTAAGTCATCTTTAGAAATTACAATTTCTATTACTTTGTTCAAGACTGAAAGAAGGCCAGTGTGACTGAAGTGTGAATAAAAGGGGATAGAGTTGACGTGAGATGACCGATCTGTATATCAGATCATATTCAGCTATATGAAGGCCATGACAAAGAGCTCAGATTTTATTCTGAGTGAGATGGGGGACTGTTTATGTTTTTAAAATATCACTTTGGCTGCTATGGAGAAAAACCATAAGGGCAGGAAAAGAAGGAGGCTTTTTAGTAATCAAGGCTAATGGATTAGTGTAATTGAGGAATCAGAGACCAACTGAAGATGTTTTACAGAAAAAAGTGTATAGGACATGGTGATGTTGAATCTAAGCTCTAAGGGAAAGAGGCATCAAGGACATGCCTAGGCCTGATAATCAGTGGATGCTGCTGCAGTGGCTGCCTTAAGTCTTGTGTGTTTTCTGTTCTGATAGGTCAGTGCCTTTGCCGTATCTGATGACCCAAGGTTTGGGGGAAAAACTAGGGAGAAACAGGTTTAGAGGGGAAAATCAAAGTTTTGTCTACTTACATATTATTATAATGTTCTAGATTGATGAGATTTTAACTGTCGTCTTGAAAATTTTCTGAAACATTTAAATAACAATAACAATCCAGATAGAAGTGTTTCCATATGGTCACACATAACAGACATGAATCTCACCCCTCCTGCAGCTTCTGAACATCTATCCATTAGTGAATTAGCAGTCTTTGAGAAAGCCTGGAGGGGTGTTTATATCAGGTTCTCTCAGCCTTCTCACTATTGGCATTTTATGTGGGAAAATTATTTGAGGGGCTGTTGAGAACATTATGGACTTCCCTGGTGGCTCAGACAGAAAAAATCTTGCCTGCAGTGCAGGAGACCCAGGTTCAATCCCTGGATCGGGAAGATCCCCTGGAGCAGGAAATGGCAACCTAACTCCAGTATTCTTGCCTGGAGAATGCCATGGACAGAGGAGCCTGGTGGACTGCAGTCCATATGGTCGCAAAGAATAGGACATGACTGGGTGACTAACACTCACCTTCGCTACAGCATTATAGGATATTTAATAGTCTCCCTGATCTACTAGATGACAACAGTACCAACTCCCAATTGTGAACACCAAAGATGTCTCCAGATATCACCGAATATCCCTAGGGGCAAGGGAACAAAATTATCCCCTGGTTGAGAACCACTGGTTTATAAGCAATGGAACTTTCTAGCATGGTGCTGACAATAACAAGACTAACAGCTGTTAGCACTTGTTATAGCCCCTTTATCTCATGCTACCAGAATCACTGGACAAATTGGTTAATTTTTAAAATCCACTAAGGTTGAAAATAATTTTCAAAAATATATAAATGCCTTTATCTTTAACTTAAATATAAAACCATTTAATAATTGTTTGATGTTGGGCCATTATCTTGAATATGAATGCACTGGCTGGATTTCTAAGTTGTCATATAATACATTTTCTACCATTTTTAATTTTGTCTTTTAAAACGGGACAGCAATTTGATTGTTTTCCTTTTTGCTTTTTTATTGATATATAACCTTGTCTGTTTTTTAGGTTTCTCACCCATACCACATTTAATCACGTTTTGACTGGAGAAGGGTTGGGGGGAACACTTTTATCAAGTGTCTACCAAACCTAGCTTTCAAATAAAACCGGAAGTCATATACATTCACAGCTCAGGGGCTGCTGAATACTTAAATTACATAATTACCCCAGGTAGAGCCAACAGGTTCACTGACCATTGCCACTAGCTCTCTGCTACTAACAGAATCACGTGGGGATATCAGAGAGCAGATTCCTAGCCACAGCCTTCACAAGCCAGTATGCCTACCAGGTCAGTTTTATCAGGTAGAGACTGGCTAAGAAGTACTGTTTGTGCCAGACACTCTACTTGCATTCTCCTTTAATCCACAACAATCCAAAATCATAGCATGTTAGTATTTTTGTTTTGCCTTTGAGAATACTGAAACATAAAGGTGGCATCTTGCACATGGTTGGTTATGCAGGTAATAAATAAAAGTCAGGATGTGATTTACCATTTCATCACACACACCCATGGGGGTTAATTCTCCACAGAATACTAAAGCTCCCTTCTGGTCCATGATCACAAATTACACCTTTCAATGTTGACCAGTTATCATCAAAGCAAGTACTGTGCCTAGAAAATATGGGCGATCAATAGTAAACCTATCACTTCAAACACTTGAAAGCATCAATTCTGTATGTCTAGCCTAACCCCCGGATAAGCTCAGCTGGTGAGGAATCTGCCTTCAATGCACAAACCCTGGGTCGGGAAGATCCGCTGGATAAGGGAAAGGCTACCCACTCCAGTATTCTGGCTTAGAGAATTCCATGGACTGTGTATAGTCCATGGGGTTGCAAAAGTCAGACATGACTGAGCAACTTTTACTTGCAGGCTAACCCTACTACTACTAATTTCTTATTGCTGTGGTAACAAATTTAAAGCCACAAACTTAGTGGCTTAAAACAACACAAATTTATTGTTTTCGTTTTGTAGGTTTGAAGTCTGACAGGCCTCACTGAGCTAAAATCAAACATTCTTTTCTGACGGCTCTAGTGGGGGAATCCATTTATTTGCCTTTTCCAGCTTCTAGAGGCCACCATGTTCTTTGGCTTATGATCCTCCTCCCCTCCTGTCTTCAAAGCCAGTAATATTGTCTCTCTCTGACATAGTCACATCTCCCCCTCTGACTCTGAACTAGAAAAACATCCTCCTCACACTTTTAGGGACCCTTGTGTACATTGGGCCCACTTGGATAATGCAGGGTAACCTTTCTACCTTAGTAAAATGAGGCTTAGAGCTGTGGTACAGCTTCGGATTGGTTCAGTCCTGTTCAGTTATATTAACTGAATCTGTTTTTAATGGGCATTTTCACAAAGCCGTTAAGACCGAAAGTTTGATTTGTATGAGAAATCAGCATGATTGAATTCCTTATGTATTGGAACTATCCTCAAAGCCCAGGTAAATGGATCTGTGTAATTACAGATTATTATAGATATGTTGGAGTCCTTTAGTATTTTAATAGTTTGAGATAGGTAAAATCAGTCTCACTAAATCTCAAAACAGGTTATAATAGAACCCTGTATTTGTTACAGAATGTATTTGATAAGTGATAGTATAGTAACCACACTCAAGATACTGAACAAAAATTCTCATTAAAACTTTCTATTTAGGACTTCTCCTAAATGTGCTTAAATGACTACACATGTTAAAGGGATTCTTTCAGTTGGAACTGTTATTCTTTTCAGTATGTTATGTTCTTCCACCTGTCTTTCCAGACAACGGCTTTATCCTAACATGCTTCCCGATGTGGTTGCCCTGTGTGTGAGATAGGCAATGACTTTGTCTTTTTTAAAAATAAAGGTCGTAAGTTCAACAGTAAGGAATTAAAAAGGGATCTTTTAATTAACTTTATTATTTCTGTCATAGGAGATGAATATGATGTATGTGCCATTTGTTTGGATGAATATGAAGATGGAGACAAACTCAGAATCCTTCCCTGTTCCCATGGTATGAATGACATACTGCTTTGAATTTATACATAATTTTTACTTAGGTTCAGTATTAGACAGAAAATAGTTACTAGCACATCATAATCCCTTATTAAAGGATGAAGATTTATAAAAATTTACAAATGTTTGTCTCATCCATATATGATGCATACTGATCAGAACATGAATAACCATGGCAGGAGATGATGTTCTCAACAAAAGTGTACTATCTCAAAGATGTGTATTTTGCTTCAACAGCTTATCACTGCAAGTGTGTAGATCCTTGGCTAACTAAGACCAAAAAAACCTGTCCAGTCTGCAAGCAAAAAGTTGTTCCTTCTCAAGGCGATTCAGACTCTGACACAGATAGTAGTCAAGAAGAAAATGAAGTGTCAGAACACACCCCTTTACTCAGACCTTTGGCTTCTGCCAGCACTCAGTCATTTGGGGCTTTGTCGGAATCCCGCTCCCATCAGAACATGACCGAATCTTCAGACTATGAGGAAGATGACAATGATACCGACAGCAGTGATGCAGAAAACGAAATCAGTGAACACAGTGTTGTGGTCCAGCTGCAGCCTAATGGTGAACGGGATTACAACATAGCAAATACTGTCTGACCTTCAGAGGATACTGGGTTACTTCCTTTTCAAGTGTTTATTTAGGCATATAGTTTGATTTTTCTTTTTTGCTCCCTTCAGAGATTTCTGTAGAGATAATTTATTTTTTATTCTACAGGTTAATCAAGATTACTGAAACAGGTTGTTTTGATCTGGTGTATCTGCAGGAGTGTACTTCATTTCACTAATAATAGACTGGTGCTGTAACTCAAGCATCAAATCAACTCTTTTGGAATGAAACAGCCAAAACATCAAAAGATTCCTCAGTATAGCTTGCAATTAAGACCTAGATCACAGTATGCACACATTTCATGTTCTTATACACAGGGTCAGTGCTGTGGCCACCGAGCATGAGCTGAGCCAACTCCCATCTCCATAAAGTTACCTAGAGTTGTTGAGCTGGAATATGCTTGTTCTGGTATTTGCCCAAATTGCCATAATTAGCAAGAGGCGACTATCAGCACCACAGAGAAACTCAAAGCTTTTTCCTTTCTATTGCCAAGTAGTCTTACCCTGATAGGAACAGTCAGTACTAGGGCAGTTTGCAAAATGTTTTTTATTTTTAAGGCTTTTAATACTATAGTGTCATGTATGAACTTCATTATCAGCTGAAGTAATGTCTCTGACTTTACTTACTGAATTTCAGTATCCTTAAGAATTCTGTGTGGTGATCAAAACATAAACAAAATGCTGTATAAAAATACCAAACTTCAGTAATTGTTAATGCTCAGATTATATACCTCTTAATAAAGAGCATCCTATGCTTATTAGCCCTGCTAAACTATGTACAGAGGAAACTGTTCAAGTATTGGATTTGAAAATGTTGCTTATGTTTAACAGAACTAATAATGTATTTAAACAATGTATTATGAAAAGCTAAATTACACATTATTGTTAACTATGTAGAAAATATAGGCTTATTATATATAATCAAAATGCTAAGATTTTATATGGCCTGTACGAAGGGAGTTTGAATGTTAATAAACACGTTTTCCACTCTGTTTGTTCTCCTGTAGTATTACCCACATTAAACTTATTTATGTGCACAGTGTTTTTTAACGTTATAACGATTAAGGTAATTTAGGGCAGATAAACACACATTACCTTAGAATTTTATACAAAGTTAACTGCTCACAAGCAATTAGGGAATCCCCCCAAAACTGCAGACAAGTTGTTCCAACAACAGTGTACATTATGGTACCTTCTTATAATTATGGTACATCTTTACAGTAAACTGCTATACAGTCCCAAGAGGGTAAATAGCCAGATTTATCTGTATTAACATGGGAAATTAATAGTGAACAGAAGCAAAAAAAATGTAACACTATTGAGGGAAATTTCACTATTTGAACTGCTGTAAAAAAAATTCTTATAAGCAACAACAAAAAATGAGTATTTCCACTTAGGAAAATAAAAAATTGAATTCTTCATTATTCTCCCACGCCTACCCCACAGAAATAAAAATAAGACCTGAGAAACAGAATTATCAGTTTACTATGGTAGTTAAAACAGTGCTATGGAATTTGACACACCTGTTTGATCCTAACTTTTCCAAACCTGTCTGGTCATTTGTGTAATTCATTTATCCTAAGGTAGGGTGTAAGGTCCAAACACTGAGCTCAGTGTCCAGAACATAATCGTTTTTATAACTATTTAATAAGATCATACCTAAAATATAATTTTTTAAAGGGAAAAAGTTAATCACTGTTAAGTGTATCAGATATTATATTCCCTCAGCCTTTAATCCACAATTCAAATCAAGGACTTGATTCTTTCAAATTTGTTAGGAATTTTTCTGAGGCAAAATAATTTTCTTTCCAAACTCTATAAACTCTCAGTTGTTACAAATAGGTATACTTAACAGCACTATCTAGGGCTGTTACTAGTTCTAATAGGCACTTGAAATCTTTTATAATTTCTCTATGGTATAATTACACAGCTTTTTTTAAAAGCCCACTGAATAAAATCCCATTTCCACTAAAAAATATCTTCCTAATTTAAAAACCTTCTGATTATAAAAGTATAGTTACCTACCAGAGAAAAATTGTTTTGCCTTCAGAAATCCATATGTAAAATACATTATATACGACACATATTTATCCCATTATATAAAATTCATTGGTGAGCACTGTCTTATGTAATTCTTCAATGACTATTTTATCTTCTGAACATAGTCATTTGTTCGACTCATAACCCTGAAAGTCAAATCTTGTAGTTTTCCAAGTTTAGTTATTCTAAGTAACACTGTGGGAGTGACATTCTGCTATACAAATTTATATAGCTCCACTTCTTTAGGTTAAATTCCTAGAAAAGTACAAAGCAAAGTACATGTATATATTTTCATAAGTGCTTTTCTAAAGAAATTATGGAAAGGGGGCCAATGACTAGTTTCATTCATTATTTTAGTGATAAAGTTGCCATCTAGTGTCTTCTCTGGTGGCTCAGGAGGTAAATAATCCGCCTGCAATGCAGGAGACCTGGGATTCGATCCCTGGGTTGGAAAGATCCCCTGAAGGAGGGCATGGGAACCTACACCCCAGTATTCTTGCCTGGAGAATCCCCCATGGACAGAGTCTGAAAGAGTTGGACACAACTGCGGGATTAAGCAACACAACACAACTACTGCCTTCTCCTCCTTACCCACACCTCTACCACAGACACATCCCCTTACCTGCTCAGAGGTTCGTTCAGGAGGGTTTCCCAAGTCTCCCTACCGACACCTCTACCAGACACATCCCCTTACCTACTCAAAGGTTCGTTCAGTGAGGGTTTCACAAGTCTAGTCACTGCTTTCTAATTAGTTACCCCAAAGTGTAAATTTACATTAATATAAAATCATAAACCATCACAACCCAACCACCAAATTTCCATCTGACCTCTTGTTCCTAACAGGGATCTTAACATGTCAAGAAGTTTTTTTTTTTAACCTTTCTAAGGTGTGCCTATCATAGCAGCCCCAAATCCCACATCTTCCATACCTTTACATTCCTGTATGGCCAAATTCATAACTAACAACACTGTCAAAAAAATTTTAGTTATGCACAGTGTATCTTAAGAGATTAACTTCTATTCCTTAACCCACTCTTTATCAAAGGGTAGCATATAGTCCACTTAAAATGGATCAGACTGACGTAATGATTATTTCTAAAATGACTTCTGGAAACTTCATCTCCAGGGTAGCATTCCAGAGCCCATAATCTGAGTTATAACCAGTCCCCCAGTTTTGCTTAGACCCACCAAGTTTTGAGCTTGGACCTTCCACTTGACTGTTCATGATAATCACTTACCTCAATAGTATTTAAAACATATTTACTAAAATTCAATACATCTCCTAGACCTTATGACCTCTGGGATTAAACTTGGCTATTACATAGTCATAGTCCATAGCCAGAAACTGCCAGACATCCCAATCCCAGTTATCTCTTATGCTGCCTAAGGAATGTCTTCTCTTATGTGAGAGAGTCCCAGCTGACTGACTGCAGCCTGCCAACACAGCCTCCAATCAAGAGAAGTAATATGTATGACAGTTCAATACAGAAGAATCCACAAATGCAGAAACCCTTCATGATACTGGGCCCCTTACGGCTCACTAGATTTTTCATACCAAAACATAAGCAACAAAAAAAAAGTATTTAATTTCTGGTGGATAAATCAATTTTTGCTTCATAAGCCTGAAGATGCACCCAAAATGATAACCCATTTTTAACAGGGCAAACGAAGCTTATTAAAAATAAATTCCTAGGCACTCATTTTCTTTATAATACTGGAGGAAATGGAGTAGGCCACCAGCTGAAGTTTTTGAAAAATTTTATGCTTGCAGCAGAGTATATTCCCATTGTGTCAAAGATCAACTGTAACAGTAAGCTAACAATTTATATAAATAACAGGAGTCTAGAGTATTTGGTTGGAATAAATTTATTTCATCTGTCTGTAAACAAGGTGTTTAATAGTTATGGCATTTTTTTAAATGCATATTAAATCAGATGAGTTAGACTGTATCCCAGATGTAACAAAGTGCAGGGAAAGAAATGGACAAATCAGCAACAAGATTTGTTTTTAAATCTGTACATTATCCACAAGGCCCAAACAATAGAAGCAAATACTAGAATGTCCCTAAAGTAGTGCCATTCGAAAGAAACCTTTAATAGGTCAGTTAAAATCCATCTCACAATAGCAACAGTTCATTTTAACAATAGTATGGCACAGAATACATATGAAAAAAATTCATCACAAGACAGCCAAGTCCACAATAATGCAACTTTATATAAAAACTCAAGCTGCAAATAAAAGTTGGTCCTATGAAGAACAAACTGGACACACTCCAGATGGTTATGTTGGGATACCTAATGTCCATAATGGCAGCCTTTTACAATTTTACTGAAGAGTAGAGCTGGTGTGCAAAGAAAAAGACAGAAACAAAAATCTGAGCTATTGCAATGACGGAATGTCCCTTGGGATTCAATCAGTATGGTTACTATAAGGTCGCGGGAGGAAGTGCATTTTGCTCTTGTTTTGCAGTTGCACTTGTATGTCCTGTGGACACTGTGATAAAAGGTTTGTCTCTACTCAAGTGCAACAACAATACTAAAAGCAAACTACTGCAGCTCTCAGTAGCTCATCAACAAAAGTGATATTAATTGGTTAAATAAACCAGGCACTGCATAAAAGAAGATGGAAGCAAACCAAATACCTATGTGCAAAGGGAGGGGGTGGGAAAAGAGGAGTGAAGGAAAGATGCATGCACTTTTTCCGCCCAACCATGCGCTATGAAAGGAAGACTAGATGAGCTAAGTAAATGCTCAAAGTGCTGAGAGACACTGATCAAATTAGAGATTGTACAACCGGCACCTTGCTTAATATTAACTTATTTTAGTAATCAATATCCCATTAATTGCTAAGACAAAGTGATGCCCAAGTTGGCATGCCCCCTCCCCCCAAATTTCAAGGTATCATGCAAATCATTATTGTGCTGCAATTATGTTGCCAGATAAGGTTGGTTACATACAGTGGTTAACATACAAATGATCCACTGGGCAAACAGGAATTGTGACATTAGAAAATAGGCAAAGAAAAATTAGCTACCATCTATAATCAGGCAGCTCTGTGACCATAATTGGGGTGATGATGAAGACAGTTGCTAGGAAGATGGGGAGAGGCTGCTTACACATCAGACCTCCTCAGGTATAAAGCGAGTTCATATGCTTTCTTGTTAAGTGTGCCTCCGTGGACACCTTCCTTTCCCATGACTATAACCAATGCTGGAGTACACAAGGAAACAAAACAAAAGTGAACAGAATTATTTAAGGGGGGGGGGCAGAAAGAAAGACACCTTTCCCCACCAACAGAGGGATACAAAGGAGACACAGGTTCATACCCCATCACCCTGCATTGCTAATAAAATTTCCAGAATTAAGACTCAAGCTTACAGCTAGGAAAGTTTAAGAGCAATTTTCCCCTAATACTTAACAGTCTGCCTAGCAGCTAGAACCCAGAGTCTCTCAAGTATTTTGCCATTGAGTATGCCTTCTTATTCAATCCGCCTCCATGGACCCCTTCTTTTCCCATTACAAAGACCAAGACTGAAAGAGAAAGAAGAAAAGTGTTTCAAAAGAAGTGTTAATCAAGAGAGTCACATAAGTTTTAGCAGACAGAACCCCGATTAATAAGTTAACATTAAGTCAGTTTTTCATGAACAACGAAGCACTGAAGTCAGTCAGGTCTCCAAAAAGGAGAACTTTCAAACTAGTAATATGCTGAAAACATTTTGACTATTAACTGCATCTTGGAAGTCCAATCAGTGCAGCTGCAGTGCTCTATAACAATATCTTTACACTAGCTAGGGGGAAAAGAGTGTGATTGTTTATCTTTTTTTTTTTTTAAATACTGGAGTATAGCTGATTTACAAATGTTGTGTTAGCTTCATAGAAAAGTGATTGGTTATACACATATATGTTTATTCTTTTTCAGATTTTTTTCCCATTTAGGTTATTAATATTGAGTAGAGTTCCCTCTGTAGATCCGTGTTTACTTTATATATAGTAGTGTGTATTTGTTACTCTCAAACTCATAATTTATCCCTCTTCCCCAACTTTTCCCCTTTGGTAACCGTTAGTTTGTTTTCTAAGTGTGTGAATGTTTGTGTTTTATAAATAAATGCCTTTGTATAATTTTTTTTAAGATTCCACATATAGGTGATTTATATTTGTCTGACTTTTATTACTTAGTATAATCTCTAGGTCCATTCATATTGCTGCAAATGGCATTCCTTTTATGGACATCTATCTTATACAGAGAACAAAAAACTTCTAATTAGCATGACAAATACACATTAGACTGGTCCCCCCAAAATAAATTTTTTAAAACTTACTTATAAAATTCTTCCCAAATTTAACTGCTTAAGTACAAACTGTTAAGTCTTACCAGTGAAGCTAAATGTGTATTACTTCCAGAGAAAAACCAAGACTGAATTTTAAATAGCATTTTCAGTGCCATTCAGAAGAGCCCAAATGAAAAGTTCTGAAGGTCTGTGCTTACTGATATCCTCACTGTTAGCTTTGTTTTTAATTGAGTATAAAACCCTAAAATAAATTTATTATTTCCAACAACAGGTTTTTCCATGATATAGTTCAAAGGTCTATCCTCAAAATATGTGTATGTGTATATCAGATTTTATATTTATTGCCACTAGATGTCAGTAGTGCAGTGTGGCACAAAAACATTCTGGTTTTATGTCACATGGTTGATGCTTCTTTTTAGTATATTTATCTGAGCTCAGCTATTTTTTTGAGATTTATCTCCTATTTCACAGCCATCTAATTTTCCTACAGAGAAATACTCATACGTAGCAATGCACAGCAGAACAGGAGGAACCTTTAGGACAGTCCTGGGAGTTGGCAGGCCCACTGCAGCTCACAGTAGCTTCAAGTTTCTTCACATGGTAGATTTGGTCTTAACATTACATGGGCCAAATCTGCTCTATTAGGCTACACCAGCCTTCTTGATTTACAAAACATTTTCACAGGTTAACACATTTAAATGTATTTTTAAACCAATTAGATGTCATAATAAATCTCAATTTTTAAAGTTTCTTTCAAAAACGCAGTGAGACTTATTTAGTACAGTAAGAATTTCTGCAATGTTGATGATAGGAAACACAAGAAGTTCTGGATCAGTATATAAATGAAATATAATTTCCTATTTTTCAAATAAATCAGGCACATATAGTCTTTCAAAATATTTCATAAGTGCAAAACTTACTCCAAAGCCCTCATTCTAATTATTTCTCTCTTCTCCAGCAATGTTTCTGATAGAAATGGAAGCCAATAGAAATTTTTCATTTTTTATGCTGAATAGTGAATGACTAAAATGTGAGCAAGAAAGAAAAGGAAGACATTCAAAAGTCAAAAACCCAGAGGGACTAAAATAACCAATTTGAATGATTTAACAATCTGAATAATTAGCAGTTGAGGAACAAAGTGATTTTATTTTTTAACTTTTTATTTTAAAGTATAGTTGATTAACAATGTTAATTTCAAGTGTAAAGTGGTTCAGTTATACATACAGAAGAGACAAATTTAGATTTTCAGTTGACTAAAGCTGGAACTGAAGAGCTGATATTAATATTCTATTTTCAGCATAAAGTCAGGATCTCAGAGGTGAGGCTGTATATGCAGCTGCTGTAGAGCAAATGAATCTAAAGCAGTGCCTCCTTCAGTGCTCGGCAGTTCACAAAAACCACCTTAATAGCCATTATGGACTAACACTTTATTCAAAATGTTAAAGAAACTGCTTAATAAGTTGTAATGTGACTTGCAACTATTAACCAAAAGGGTACCGTACTCACCTCTACCAGCTCTGCCGACGGCAACGTTGTATGTTGGCTCCCCACCTTGACTCTTTGTCCGGATGTCCATTGTGCAGTCACCATCCACGTATAGGCTATCTCTGATCACTGAGCACTTCTTTGCACCAAGAGTCAAACCATTGGTAAAGAAACCTTCCCGGTCTTTTCCTACAATCATATCTATTTCTACTGGCTGCCCCCGCCCCCAACCACAAAAAAAAGAGAGAGAGAGAGAGAAAACAAAACAAAAAGTTTTAGTTAATTTCTTGTCCTGGTATAACAGGAAAAGTGTCAAATTTGTACTACCACTACAAGACATCCACATTTCATTAATGTAAAACCAAGTTTCAGTCGTTTCTAAAAAATTACTTAATCTTACCGGATGACATTTTATATCAGTTAATTAGATTTCACAGTTTAGAGAGTGGTCTGTTAACTAAGCCCAGTCTATGCAAATAATCTCCAGTTAGTAGATGACACTAGATAAACTACAAACTTAAGAGTTATTTATAAACTTGTTTCAAGTCAGGTGGTACCCGAAGTGCTTATGTAATGGTAAAGATTCACCCAGAAACTTTCAACAAAATCTTATCTATCACAATCACGTAACAGTCTTGTCATATCAAACTTAAAGTTGTTTGAAAGTCTCCTGGAACAAAGTCCATGCTTGGCAGATCTGTTTACATCTACTCTGCTTCAAATAGCTTGACATACCCCCCCTAATATGAACTTCAAGCCCTGAATCTCAGCGCATCCCCAAATTCATATTTCCCTCCTCTTTTATTTTCGCTGCTACTCCCTCTCCAACTTTCCTTCCCCTCCCTCCTAAGTAATCAGTTTTCTTTCTGGGAAAATGCAAAGAGGATTCTGTCTGTAGCACTGCAATAAGCAACCATAAAAGAATAGAGAAAATGGAGGGAGAGTGGGAAAGAAACTGAGGTAGCGACCAGAACCGGAAAGGAGAAAACGTGCATTCTAACATTCCATGAATAAGAAGGAAGGCGTCGCCCCCATCAGAACTGCAGAGTCATAGCAGGCCCCAGCCATTTCCAAGCACACTCCCGCAATCTTCCCAGCCAGACAGCGGGAACTCACACACAAAGACAAGAGGACTGCAGGAAAAAAGTTGATCGCCAGACGGCAATTCTCTGTAAGAATTGTAGTCCACTGCGGCAACAGAGAGCCGGAAAGTACCTGGATCAGGGGTTCTACACAGTTAGACCTTAAACCATGTTAAGCAGTACAAGAATAATTAGTAGCACCCATAGTAAGGGGCCTGAATTTTGGCATTTGATAGGAAGGGGGCGTGAAGCTTAGGAAATTAAGAGAATGGTCCTGTATTTGATATAATGTCACCATTTTAGACCCTTGTGCAGAAAGAGGCAAAACAATAAAGCAGCACTGGAGGGCTTATTGACAGTTATTCCCCAAACATGTGGCAACCGAGTCAAACCACCAAGTCACAAGAAAATCAGGCACCGGGAAGCATTAATCTGCATTAGTTCCCTTACGAAGATCACTAAAGAGGGAGGGACTTGGAGAAGTGAACATCCCCTCGGTCTTCGCAGACTATTGAAAGCCCCAAGTACCCCCTTTTTTTAGAACTCTGTTGCGTAATTGGGGATAACGGTATATCGATGAATCTCCATAGGAAAGAAATCAATGGCAGATCGCCATCTTGGAGAATTAAAAAAAAAAAAAATCCTATGGAGCCAGAGATTCATGAATCCACCTACGTTGTCTGCGTTCATTTCTCGCAAGCCCAAGAGGCCTGGACACCGGCAAATCTACGCCAAGTGGCCGCGAGGATCCTGGGGGCCGGGCAGCCGCCGCCTCCCACAGCTCGCGGCGCGGCTGGCGCGCCGTCACCGGAGGAGCTAGGGGCGGCTCGACCACCCGAGGACCCGCGCCCCAGCCCGGCTCCTCCGGTCCCCGCTTCCACCCGGGAATGTACAAAGCAAACCTCAGGGCTTCCAGGGGACCCCGGGGCGGGGGCGAGAAAAGGGAAAAGGCCCCCCACCCACGAACCGGTGCGTGCCCCCTCCCCCAGCCTCATCCGGACAAGCTGTGGGAACGCCGGCGAGCCCGGACGCCGCCCCCGCCACTCAGCGCAGCCCCGGCGAGGGGGCGTCCCCGGGCCTCGGCCTCTCCGCCCGCCCGGTAGCCGCATCCTCGGCGCCCGCCGCTCCTCACACCTGCCGGCGCGGCCCTGCCCGAGTCCGGCCCCGCGCTGCGGCGCCCCCACGGCCGGCCCCGCATGGGTCCGGGGCCGGGAACCCAGGTCCCCGCCGGTCCTCACCGTAATGCTCTGGAAGACGCCCCCGGCCGTGGCTGCCCAGACGTATTTGGCGTCGCAGTAGCCGACAATGGCGGCCTCCTGGCAGCAGCCATCGCACATCAGGTTATCCACGTAGCTCTGCCAACCGGCCATCTTCGAGCCCTTCGCACTGCAGCGGGGACGGCAAGGAGCAGCAGGCGCAGCGGCGGCGACGGCGGCGGTCGCGGGCGGCGGCGGCGCGGGGGGGAGGCGGGGCGGGGGCGGAGAGGAGGCGGCTCTGCGCAAGCACCGACCGCCCCCCTCCCCGAGGAGCTGCGGAGGGAGGACGCGGGGACGGCGGTGAGGGACAAGCCGCGGAGCGCGCCCGGCCCGGCCGCCCTCCCGCCCGCGACCGCGGGGCTGATTAACTAGCGGCGGCAGGCTGCGGAGCGGCAGTGCGGCGACGGCGCTGGAGACTACTCCTCACCGTGGCTCCCTTAGCTCTCCGCCGTTCCGGCGAGGCGTGCGCGCGCGCGTGCGTGCGATCCTTCCGCGGCGCCCTGACTCTGAGGGTCCCGAGAAGGGAGGGGGAGACTGAGCGGGGGCGCGGCCGCGGAGGGATACTGCCCGGGGCAATCACGGCGCCACGTGCGGCCGGCGAGGTCTGAGTGAGGCGGGTTGCGGAGGGTGGCTGAGTCTCGGACCCCGGGCCTACGGAGAGGGCGTCTCTCTAGTCGCACTCAGTACCCCTGGGACGGCGGCGTCTGGGGAGCCTCGGAGTCCCCGCGTCCGGGCGGTGAAACGCCTCGGTCCTGCGGTCGGCGGCTCGGGATGCGGAATCTTGCGCCTCGGTGTCGGATTGCAGAGTTGCCCTGGTGACGGGATGCGGAGCATTAACTCCTCTTTGTGGTCCCGGCGGGCGGGTAGCAGAGTCGGCCACTGTCATCTTAGGCATCCTCAGTGGGACCCTCTTCTCTGGACCTCTCGGCCACAAAGGCTACCAGGCGGGCGCGCTCCAGCAATCTGAAATCAGAGTGGCATTCTTGGCTTTCAGGAACATTTCTGAGCTTTGCTGGTCTTTCATTGTTGCTTCATTTGGGTACCAAAGGCCTCTCATTGTGTGGGTTCCTTGATAGGAAGATCCTCTCTTCCCCTGTCTTAAAGCGGCTAAATTGCTCGTAAATTCCGAAGGAAACAAATAGCGAGCAATGTAAAACTACTGGTTGGTAACTGGGAATATTACTGGTGGGTCGAAGAAATCTGAATATATAAAGAATTTAAAAATCTAAGAACGGGTTCGTTGTATGAACATGTTAGTATTTCTACTCTCAAAAGCTAAACTAATTTCGGGACCCAGATCGGAGAATGGCTTGTATTTAGGTGGTAAAACATGGGTAGAGTCCCTGTGAATATTGCGTGGTCTTTAGTAACCGCTGGGCGTTATGACTTGCAAAGGATTAGGAGACGTCCCACAATTTCGATTTTAAATGAGCTAAACGATCTGTCAGTGAAGGGAAGAGAGCGTCTCAAAGCGTTTTTGAAAAAGTTGATTTTCAATTTTAAAGTTATCATGTAAGGTCACAATTAGTGACAAGGAGGATTCCACAGATGTTGCTCAGGAAAGAAGATAAAAACGTTGCTACGTAATCTAATTGCTCCTGACGTTTTGTATTTTTTCTGATGTTTGCTTTGAAATGTACAACTCTTACGGCAAGGAGGGGAAATCGCAGTAAGGAACTCCCAAGTCAGGCTCCTATCAGATTGAGATAATGTATTCTCTCAGGTTCTGATGATGCATAGAACCTCTGTGCTATAAAATGTGCACCAAACTTGTTTCATTTTTGCAGATGTGCCGCCCACCTGAGTTAGTCACACTTACTCATTCTTGTTTACTACTTTTTGTGTGTGTGTGGTGGTCGTTGATGGTTTTAACCCTTCAGTTTTACCAGTTTATCAGCCTCAAAGTTAATGATACACTGTGCTCATAGCACAGTGCCAATGTAAGAATTCATTAAGCTGGACACTTATTTGTGCTCTTTATACAGGTTGTAATTCAGTAAACTTAAACAGTAAACAAAGGTAACGAAAAAAGAAAAATAAAATGATAGTTTGAAGTTGAAATTGACTTATTTGTTAATCTACAATGAAGTTTTATTTGAAGTTTTTAAGATTTAATTTTTACACTATTTTCTTCATATAGCAAAGCAATGCAAATAATTCTTGTTCTTTTATTGTCTAAACAGCAAAAGAGTTAAGTCAACTGAATATTCTGCATATTCAAATCTCAAAAGATTCCAAAACACATTGGGTAAAACAAAAGAATTTAAAATTCTTATTATTTTTTAATATTTTTCAAAATACAAACCTAAAACTACTGTTTTATTTTTCAAATGGTGTCATTTCTATCCCAGTATTGCACACAGAATTCCTCCTCCAGGGTATCTTCCTGACTCCTGGAGAATAAAAATAAAAAATAAAGTAGGAAACTATGAAAAATAAACGTATAATACAGGTTTTACAGTTTAGATTTTGAGATGATGCATTCGAAGAGTCTGTTTACTGTCTCTTTTTGGTATTATAATAAAAGACTCCTAATGCCCTTTTTCTTTAGAACAAGCCTCAGAGCATGGGGGCCTTATTTTCTGTTTGTATACAGTGATCTGTTCCTATCTCATTTAACTGTTGCTTACCGCAAGGTGTTTCAAAAGGCATAAGTAGATGTTGAACACTGTTTTAAGAATTGCAATATAAGTCCAAGAGAGTATCAATATGAGAAAAAGCATCAATTTGTATCTTTCTCTGCTTTTATTTTGGGTAATTGATTAATAGTGATGTCTGGGCAGAACCAAAGGAAAATAAAACCGCTGTTGTTGAAACAGATATCCAGAAGTAGCTAATAACAATCAGTTGTAGCATATTTAAATGCGGAATGCATTATTATGCATTGTTTCCAAAATATTTTATTCTTATTTAGAATAAGAAGTAATAATAACTGTGGTAAGTCATATTTAATGTACAGTCAAGGAGTGCCTGAGCCATTTATGTCCACATGTAAAAAATCATTTGACATTTTACCGAAACACAAAGAAACAAGTTGAAATTAAGATGTATCCAACCTGATAACTGTGGTGTTGGCAAAGACTCTTGGACAGCAAGGAGATCCAACCAGTCCATCCTAAAGGAAATCAGTCCTGAATATTCATTGGAAGGACTGATCCTGAAGCTGAAACTCCAGTACTTTGGCCAGCTGATGTGAAGAACTGACTCATTTGAAAAGACCATGATGCTGGGAAACATTAAAGGCACTGGGAAACATTAAAGGCGCTGGGAAAGATTAAAGGTGGGAGGAGAAAGGGACGACAGAGGATGAGATGGTTGGATGGCATCACCAACTCAATGGACATGAGTTTGAGTCAACTCTGGGAATTGGTGATGGACAGGGAGGCCTGGCGTGCTGCAGTCCATAGGGTTGCAAAGAGTTGGACAGACTGAGTGACTGAACCTGATAAACATTGGGGTAAGAGCTATAGAACTAACCCCAATACAGTAAAACTCTAATAATAAAAACTAGACCCACCTCAAGTCCTCAATTAAGATTTTGACTTCCACACTTGGTTTTCTTCAAAGGTGTTTTAATTATAAAATTGTCACAACAATCAAGAAAGTTCAGAAAATGGAACAAAAGCACCATTATTGCCACAAGCAATACAAATGTTATCTTTTAAGTCTATTCACTTGTTTTATTTATGATTTTTACAGTTGAGAACAAGGAGTACCTACAATTCTGGATTTGTCAATTTTACCCTGAAACTATGAATTTTTTTTTTTTTTACTAGCTCTAGGTTTTTTAATAGAAGTTAACATTATATTGCCATTCTGATAAACTGAATTTTCAAGTAATATCCCTCTTTAGGGCTTCCCAGGTAGTGCTAATGGTAAAGTATCTACCTGCCAGTTCAGGAGACATAAGAGATGTGGGTTTGATTCCTGGGCTGGGAAGATCCCCTGGAGGAGGAAGTGGCAACCCACTCCAGTATTCTTGCCTGGAAAATTCCATGGACAGAGAAGCCTGGGTGGGCTATACAGTTCAAGGGGTTTCAAAAGAGTCAGACACAACTGAGCACAATGGCCTTCTTTATTACCAGTATTGTTTTTTGTCGTAAAATCTTTTTTAATTGAAGCATAATTGATTTACAATGTTGTGTTAGTTTCTGGTATACAGCAAAATGATTCAGTTATATATTGTTATTTAGTCCCTGAGTCATATCCTGGGTAAAGTCTGTTTTGTCAGATATTAAACTATGTTACGCTGTCCTTTTTGTTTTTGAATTTAATTTTGGCTGTCCTGGGACTTCGCTGCTGTGCGTGGGCTTTCTGTAGTTGGGGAGGGGGTGTTACTCTCTAGTTGTGCAGGCTTCTCGTTGGCGGTGACTTCTCTTTGTTGCACAGTACAGGCAAACTCAGGTGCACAGGCTCTAAGGTGCAAGCTCAGTAGTTGTAGCACACAGGCTTAATTGCTTTGTGGCATGAGTGATCGTTCCAGATCAGGGATCCAACCCATGTCCAGTGCATTGGCAGTCAGATTCCTAACCACTAGGCCACCAGGGAAGTCCCCTGCTCTCCATTTATTGATATTTATCTACTATATCCTTCTTATCTCCCTCCTCTCTCCTGCCTCCCTTTTGCTTCCCTCTCCTCCTTTCTCTTCCTCCTGGTCCTCCCTCCTCCTTCCTTTCCATCTCTTACTCTCAATTCCTCTGTCCTTAAATTTTAATGTCTCCTTTTATATTCACTTAGCTACATTTTATCTTTTTGTCTAATATGCATACTATTTAATTTTTTTTATTCGTGTGGAACTCATATGTTCGTTTTGTATTCTTTTAGTGTTACACTGAAATTTTACCATGCTTTTTTAATAGAATAAAACTTTAAATTAAATAATATACTCCAACCAAATAATCCAAGGACCTTAAAACACTTTTAAGTCTGGTCACCCCTCTTCATAATGCTATTATTTTATACAGATGCTTCAGTTCAATTCACTCAGTTATGTCTGACTCTTTGTGACCCCATGGGCTGCAGCATGCCAGGCTTCCCTGTCCATCACCAACTCCTGGAGCTTGCTCAAACTCATGTCCATCAAGTCAGTGATGCCATCCAGCCATCTCATTCTCCGTCATCCCCTTCTCCTCCTGCCTTCAATCTTTCCCAGCATCAGGGTCTTTTCTAATGAGTCAGTTTTTCCCATCAGGTGGCCAAAGTATTGGAGCTTCAGCTTCAGCATCAGTCCTTCAAATGAATATTCAGGACTGATCTCCTCTAGGATTGCCTGGTTGGATCTCTTTGCTGTCCAAGGGACTCTCAAGAGTCTTCTCCAACACCACAGTTCAAAATCTACAGTTCTTTGGTGTTCAGCTTTCTTTATGGTCCATCTCTCACATCCATATATGACTTCTGGAAAAATCATAGTTTAACTAGATGCACCTTTGTTGGCAAAGTAATATCTCTGCTTTTTAATATGCTATCCTGGTTGGTCAAAGCTTTTCTTCCAAGGAGCAAGCATCTTTTAATTTCATGGCTGCAGTCACCATCTGCAGTGATTTTGGAGCCCAAGAAAATAAACTCTCTCACTGTTTCCATTGTTTCCCCATCTATTTGCCATGAAGTGATGGGACTGAATGCCATGATATTCATTTTTTGAATGTTGAGTTTTAAGCCAGCTTTTTCACTCTCCTCTTTCACTTTCATCAAGAGGCTCTTCAGTTCCTCTTTGATTTCTGCCATAAGGGTGGTGTCATCTGCATATCCAAGGTTATTGATATTTCTTCCAGCAATCTTAATTCCAGCTTGTGCTTCCACCAGACCAGCGTTTCTCATGATGAACTCTGCATATAAGTTAAATAGGGTGACAGTATACAGCCTTGATGTATTCATTTCCCAATTTGGAACCAGTCTGCTGTTCCATGTCTGTTTCTGTTGCTTCTTTATCTCCATACAGATTTCTCAGGAGGCAGGTAAGGTGGTCTGGTGAAGAATTACCTGTGAAGAATTTTCCACAGTTTGTTGTGATCCCACAGTCAAAGGCTTTGGCATCGTCAATAAAGCAGAAGTAGATATTTTTCTGGAACTTTCTTGCTTTTTCAATGATCCAGTGGATGTTGGCAATTTGATTTCTGGTTCCTCTGCCTTTTCTAAATCCAGCTTAAACATCTGGAAGTTCATGGTTCATGTACTGTTGAAGCCTCACTTGGAGAATTTTGAGCATTTGCTAGCATGTGAGATGAGTGCAGTTGTGCAGTAGTGTGAACATTTTTTGGCATTGCCTTTCTTTGGGATTAGGAGAAAGCAATGGCACCCGACTCCAGTACTCTTGCCTGGAAAATCCCATGGACGGAGGAGCCTGGTAGGGTCGCTAAGAGTCGGACACGACTGAGCGACTTCACTTTTACTTCTTTGGGACTGGAATGAAAACTGACCCTTTCCAGTCCTGTGGCCACTGCTGAGTTTTCCAAATTTGCTTGCATAATGAATGCAGTACTTTAACAGCATCATCTTTTAGAATTTAGAAACAGCTGAAATTCCTTCGTCTCCACTGGTTTTGTTCATAGTGATGCTTCCTAAGGCCCCCTTGACCTAGAAATCAAATAAGAGAAGGGTTGAAAGGTACTCAAACATCATGTGATATGACATACATGGAATCCCCAAAATGATAGGAAAGGACTTATTTATGAAACAGAAATACACACAGACATAGAAAACAAATTTATGGTTACCAAAAGGGGGAAAGGGATAAACTGGGAATTTGGGGTTAACAGATACACACCACTGTGTATAAAACAGACAAAATCCTACTGTATGGCGCAGGAAACTATATTCAATATTTTATAATAATCTATAAATTGAAAAGAATCTTGAAAAGTATATATGTACATATATATATCAGCGTCACTGCTGTATATCTAAAACTATCACAACATTGTAAGTCAACTATACTTCATTTTTTAACGTAAAAAGAAGCACCTTGTGCTGTAATGATTCTCAACTTCATAAATAACATCCCAAAATCCATAGGTGAATGCCTTAAAAACTTTTAAGTATAGGGAGAAGAATTGGCCTTAGACAAAAGACTGGAAACCTTCATTATAATGGCAGTGTGTGATTATAATTTTTTCACTTTTTTACTGCAGTATAAGATACATACAGAAAAGAGAACCAATCATAAATGCATACCATGATTATTTTCAGCAAGTGAACTCAACTGGTTAACCCACACCTAGATCAAGAAACAATATCAGAAGCCCAAGAATTCTCTTCTTGTTCATGTTAAGTACTGCTCTTCTCAGGATTTTAACTACTTTTATGACTTTTCAGAACTCAGGATAATTTTGCCTATTTCTGAACTTTAGATAAAAGTATGCTTACACGGTAGGTCCTTTTCGGTGACTCTTTCTGGCTTCTTTCCCTCGAATGCTTGTGAGAGTCATCCATATTTTTGCACATAATTGTAGTTTGCTCATTCTCACTGCTGTATGCCATTATGTGACTATATCATCATTTATTTATTCCTTACACTGCCCGTGTGCATTTGGTTAGTTCCTAGGTTTTTGCTATTATGAATATTAACTTTTCTGTGCATGTGTTTTGGTGAGCACATTCCTAGGAACAGGACTGCTCATAGGTTTAAGGTCACTAGAAACTATGACCTGAAGAGGTTTTATCCTGGTACTAGCAATGTATGAAAGTTTCAGTTACTCCACATCTTCACCAACATTTAGTATTATATCTTTTTAATTTTAAACATTTTACTGTGTATGTAATGGCAATTTATTATGGCTTTAATCTGCATATTCGTAATGGCAAATGGTGAGCATCTCTTTCAAATGTTAGTCATTTGGACACTTTTTTTGTGAAGTGCTTGCAGTAGTACTGACAATGTAGTCATTCAAGTAGATGTATCTTAAGTTATCCTTTCTTTTCGAAAAATCAGATAAGTTGAGAAAGAAAGATAATTTAGTTGTGATTTGTCTGATGGTGATCTTTCAAAGGCATGGGAATGATAAACACATTTGTAGAAAGGTGTCTAACGGCAAAATTTAAAATACAAAGTATGACAATTCAGTTAATCTAATGGGCTAGATATTACCAGTTTCTCCTGTTCTTTCTTGCTAACAGAATCATAAATTTACTTGGGGTGGGAGTGGGAGGTAACAATTTAATTTAAAGTAATTCCAAAAGTTTGGTGAGCATCCAGTCCTCCACTGGCCAAAAATTGTCTAATGGAAAACTACTTTCTCCCTGATAAGTTAAAAAAAAAGGCCAGTATAAGCTTTCTGCCTTTAGCCTGCCTTCCCACTGGTCCAGATGGTGATGATGCAGTGCTGAGGTAAGGCAGCCATTTGTGACTATGCTGAGGATGGTGGAGCAGCTGGGGAGAAGGGACCTGCTTTCTCAAGTGCTTCACCAGCCTTGCACCGCTGACCCCAGGTTCTTATTACATTGGACAAATGAATTCCTTACTTGGTTAAGCTGCTATATAATCAGCCTTTGTTAACTGCAATTAAACCCTTTGCTCACCAGAACATCCGTCTTCCTAGCCCACCTCAGGTCCTTAATGTTTATCCAGTGTCATTTTTTCCATTATGAGCTAAGCGTTTGAGGAAATGCTTTAGTTGCTGCATCCCTGTAGTAATAGTGACTGGACTATATCATGGGGAATTGCACTGGACTGGCCATATCATGGGGAATTGCACTGGACTGGCCATATCATGGGGAATTGCACTGGACTGGCCATATCATGGGGAATTGCACTGGACTGGCCATATCATGGGGAATTGCACTGGACTGGCCATATCATGGGGAATTGCTCTGCCAGTTTTGTTGCAGTCCTACATTAAATTGCGCCCTGGAGGCTTCAATGATTCATGTCCTTTCCTAAATGTCACACAAGCTCCTCACACAAATTCTGTCACACAGAACTCCCTAAGAGTTTTGATTCATTTTCTCTGATTTTTCTGTTGTTGTTCAGTTGCTCAGTTGTTTCTGACTCTTTGCAACCCCATAGACTGCTGCACGCCAGGCTTCCCTGTCCTTCACCATCTCCCAGAGCTTGCTCAAACTCATGTCCATTGAGTTGGTGATGCCATCCAACCACCTCATCCTGTATCGTCCCCTTCTCCTCCTGCCTTCTGTATCTCCCAGCATCAGGGTCTTTTCCAATGAGTTGGTTCTTTGCATCAGGTGGCCAAAGTATTCGAGCTCTCTGATCTACCACGTGCAAAAAGAAGATTCTTGAATCATAGCTGAAGCATCTCATTCCAAGGAAATTGTGCTTGAGCTTGAGGGGTGGGTTGTAGAATTCCAGGGGAAGAAGGCAAGGCCTATAGAAGCACTGGCCATCTTGTTATCTGATATGTGAGAGAGATGCAGGCACTCCGGCACAATCCTCCCCAAAGAGATAACACATCTAATTTTTCTTGATCTCAGTCCCAGAAGGCAAGCAATGAAATTTAATTTAATTAAATAGATAGCCTTCCCCAAATAGTATTAAAAGGAGGCTTTAAATTTTTGTGGTTGGTCTTCTCTAGTAAAGCTCTGATTTCACTTCTAGGGAAAATGTTTCTGGGTCTACAAACATACTGATGAATAGAGAACTAAAAATGTAAATTAAACAATTATGCATTACATTTAAGAGTAGCTCTTAAAGTGAATATTAAAATATGCAGGAAGAGATAAATTAGGAGTTTTAGATTAACAGATACACACTACTAAAAATAAGCAACAAGGACCTGCTGTGTAGCATAGGGAACTATGTTCAATATCTTGCAACAGCCTATAATGGAAAAGAATCTGAAAAAGAATATATATATACACACATACATACATACACACACATATGTGTATAACTGAATCACTTTACTGTACACCTGAAACTAATACTTTATAAACCAACTATACATCAAAAAATTAAAAATATATACGTGTTTTTAAAATATCATTTGGTATTTAAAGAACATTGGCATCCCTAGTGGCTCAATCGGTAAAGAATCCACCTGCTAATGACAGAAATGTGGGTTCAATCCGTGGGTCGGGAAGATCCCCTGGAGAAGGAAATGGCAACCCACTCCGGTACTCTTGCCTGGGAAATCCCATGGAGAGAGAAGCCTGGCAGGCTGTAGTCCATGGGACTGCAAGTTGGACACACCTTCCTAACTAAACTACCACCACTACATTATCACCACCACCACCTGCAGTACCCTCACCTTTATGGAGAAACAAATAGTAGGCAGCTAATTGTGGACATAACAAGACTCTCAAAGACCATGGTAATGCCCTACATTGCCTTGCCATTTCAGGCTTGCCCAGACTCATGTTAAGTGACACCTGTGAGAAATATTGGCAAAGATTTGAATGTGAACTTTACAAAAATGGTTCACAAGGTCAATAACCACAGGAAAAGGTGCTCAACTTCTTTAATCACCAGGAAAAGGCAAACTAAAACTACAGTCTACCATCTAATACCCATTAGGATGGCTACAATTTAAAAAACAAATGTTGGCAAGATTGTCAGGAAAATGTAACTTTTGGGCACTGGTTGGTGGAAATGTAAAATAGTGTAGTCACTATGGAAAATAGTATGGCAAGTTCCTCAAAAAATTAAAAATAGATTTATCACATGATCCAGGAATTTTACTTATGGGTATGTACTCAAAAGAACTGAAAGGAACGTAAACAGATATTTGTGCACCCATGTTCATAGTAGCAGTATTCACAATAACAAAAAGGTGGAAGTAACACCTGTTCATCAATGATTGAATGGATAAACAATATGTGATATATACATACAATGTACGTAAGGAATTTCCTTCCTAAGGAAGGAAATCCTACAGTATCAATGAACTTTGAGGATATTATCCTAAGTAAAATAAGTCAGTTATAAAAGGACAAATAATACATCCTTCTACTTACATGAGGTACCTAGAGCTGTCAAATTCAGAGAGAGAAAGCAGGACAGTAGTTAACTGGAGTTGGGGGGAGGGAAATGAAAAGCTATTATTTAATCAGTACAGAGTTTCAGTTCTGCAAGAGGAAGAGTTCTGTGGAAGAATGGTAATGATGGTAGTAGCACAGCACTCTAAATGTACCCAATACCTCTGAGCTGTACAGTTAAAAATGGTTAATGGAACTCCCTGGTGGTCCAGTGGTTAAGACTCCATACTTCCTATATATATGGAATCTAGAAAAATGGTACTGATTGAGCCTATTTCAGGGCAGGGAGAAAGATGCAGACAGAGGATGAATGTGTGGACACAGCAGGGGTCGAAGAGTGTGGGATGAACTGAGAGAGCAGCACTGAGATTTATACACTACCCTGTGTAAAGTACACAGCTAGTGGGAAGCTGCTATATAACACAGGGAGCCCCCCTCAGTGCTCTGTAATGGCCAGAGGGATGGGATGGGGGTGGGGTTGGAGAAAGATTCAAGAGGGAGGGGATATATGTATCAGTTCAGTTCAGTCGCTCAGTCGTGTCTGACTCTTTGTAACCCCATGAATCGCAGCACGCCAGGCCTCCCTGTCCATCACCAACTCCCAGAGTTCACTCAGACTCTCGTCCATCGAGTCAATGATGCCATCCAGCCATCTCATCCTCGGTTGTCCCCTTCTCCTCCTGCCCCCAATCCCTCCCAGCATCAGGGTCTTTTCCAATCAGTCAACTCTTTGTATGAGGTGGCCAAAGTATTGGAGTTTCAGCTTCCACATCAGTCCTTCCAATGAACACCCAGGACTGATCTCCTTTAGGATGGACTGGTTGGATCTCCTTGCAGTCCAAGGGACTCTCCAGAGTCCTCTCCAACACCACAGTTCAGAGCATCAATTCATCGGTGCTCAGCTTTCTTCACAGTCCAACTCTCACATCCATACATGACTACTGGAAAAACCATAGCCTTAAACAATAGCAAAATAAAAAGCAGGCTTGGTGATGAATTACAAGGTGATAAATTTCCCAAATATCCTGTTAAGGTTTGCTTAGCAGAGAGATTCAACTTTCAGGGAATGAAATCCCAGTGGTTTCATGAATAGTCATAAAAACATCAATAAGGACACACTTGATGTTTATAAACCTAATCGACCACATCAGCCTGTTACAGTATAGAGCAATGCATTGTGTAATCTTGGCCAAAAGAGTTCTAAAACATATTTTTGGAGACAAACACCAACTTCTGGTGACAAACTTAAATCTAGAAAAAGAAGTGGACTTAAAAAATCTAAGTAACCTAACAAATAAGTTTTAGAATAAGAAACACATGCTCAGTACTGTAACAATTCGGTTGGATTTGAATCACCTAGGGAGAAAAAACAATATTTTTGTGCCCCAACCAAGGAATCATGAAGCATTCAGAAACTGAGTTTTGGGGTCTGTTGAGAATTGTAACTAGAAGGTACCAAACTTGTATTACTAGAACATTAGGAAGATGTCAAAACAAATTCATTCATAATCCAAGGGAGATATGAAACAAACTTCATGAAGAAATAAATTCAACATATGGTGTTTGATATTTAGAATAGTCTGAAGTTAAATATTGTAGTAAGTTTTGCTGTCTTATGTGTTTTGCCTGCTATTGAAGGTGTTGAAGTTTTCAAAAGAATTGATCATATTGGATTTGCAATTTCAGTTTAAAGTAAGGTAATTTAATAAAATTTTAGATCATGAGTTAAATGTTCAATCTGTGGAGAGTTCAAATCATTGTGGGTGTTTCTCTGTGTGCCAAAAACCTCTGAGATACTAAAGAGTAAGCCATATGGCCAGCACAACTACCCTCTAGGGAGACAAGAGCCTTGACTCACAAGGTGCCGGGCACACTGAAAGATTTCTGCCTTCATCTTCTCTGGCGGCCATAACAAGAACTACAGTCTAGGGGGTTTAAACAACAGAAGTTTGCTTTCTCACAATTCTGGAGGTGAAAAGTCTGAGATCAAGGTATCAGCAGGATTGATTTCTTCTGAGGAACCTCTCTCCTTGACGGAAGATGGTCCTCTTCTCCCTCAGTCTCCATTTTCTCTCTATGCCTACCTGCTTCCTAATCTTCTGGTAAATCCACCATACTGGGTGAGGGTTCACCCGTATGCACTCATTCCACCTTAGTTACCTCACAAAGGCCATCTGTCCAAATACAGTTGCGTTCTGAGGGACTTCAACATAAGAATTTCGGAAAGACACAATTCAGCCCGTAACAATGTCTAAAACTCTGTAGTCTGGGACTCACTCACTGCTGGCAGAAAGACCCAGTCTTGGAAAGTTGCTGAGGTGGCAACCTTGGGGGAGGGAAAGAAGGAACTGAATGATCAGAGGAGCTAGAATCAGGCAGGATGGGGTGTTTGGAGCAAGAGAGAGAAATTTGAGTCCTAACAGTTGTGACACGGAGACCCGTCACTGCACATAGGTCACTAGGGTGCTTTGAAACATCTTGGTACCCAGGTTATGCCTCAGAACCATTAAATCAGAATGTCTGGGGGTGAGACTTGAGTACTAATTACTTGTAAATCTTCGCAGGTGATTCCCATTGTGTAGTTCAGGATGAGAGCCTAAAGAGTTGATCAAATGTTCTTGACAGCTCCAGCATTCACACAATGTTAGTTAGAGGGTATAACTTTCAAACTGCATGGCCCCTGCCCGACTGAAAGTCAACAGGTAGATCCTCTAACTTCACTCTGGGAGGGGAATGCTACGAAAGACCACTGGTAGTAATGGCCCCTCCTGACAAACACTAAGGCTAATACTTGGGTCTCCCAGACACTTTGTCCCTGATATTGAGCCCCCAGTGTGTTTCCATAACTGTATCCAGCCTTCCCACCCCTCTTCACCCTCTATTTCCAAGAAAAAAAAGGAA
Source organism: Capra hircus (assembly GCF_001704415.2). Lineage (NCBI taxonomy): Eukaryota > Metazoa > Chordata > Mammalia > Artiodactyla > Bovidae > Capra > Capra hircus. Next base: position 117,775,940 of record NC_030808.1, on the reverse strand, counting down.
GGAAGTGAGAAAGCTATTTTTGGATATTTGCAGATATACATATTCTAAGATATGCTGGGAATGTTTGAGCCATGTGAATGGGTTGAATACCGCTACTCAATCTTCCAGGAATCCCTCATCATGGAAATACTGTGCTAGAACAACACAATATCACCGCGGACCCTTCTGACCTGTGCAAATATTAGCCTTCAACTGAAATGACCAAAACCAGATGTTTCATATCTAGAATGTTTTCTCACAGAGATTTTCATTAGAAATATTTTAGCTCTCCAGATACATCCAAATGAAATATTTGGTTTTGAAACATCCTATTAAAAGTCAGTGAGTTATGACTGTATTACAACAGAAGTGTGAATGAGGGCCCTGTGTTCAGGGCCCTTTCTCGTCTTCAGTCTGAGCAAGGGTGAACTGTGAAAAGCGGTAAAATTCTGAACTCTAGTGATTTAGAGATGATTTTTTCAAAAACATGCAAAACTGAGGTAATGAAATTGAGAAATGCCTGTGATATTTACTATAAAACCTGCTTGGTGACTCTTTTCACATAATAGATTTGCATTATAAAACCAGAAATGGCTTTCGATTATAAAAATTTGTCCCCAGGACATAATAAAATCATGCATGTAGCCAAATTGTAAAGTCACATCATCAGAGAAAATGTATCATTCTAAAGAGACATGATATCACCCAGATCTTAGTATTAATAATATGGTATATTTAAAATAAACGCCACAGAAAAACTAGAAAGTGAAAATACTCTACCACCATGCTTCAGAATCAGCTGGAGATCTTATAAATTCTGATTCTGGTAAAGTTCAAGATTCCTCATTTCTACTAAGTTCTCAGGGGATGTTGCTGCTTCCAGTCAGTAGATCAAAGTCTCTGAAAGCTTAATTTCTGCCTCCATTAATTATGCCCACTCCAAAGATGATTTCTAAAGCCTTAACTCTTCACTAACATTTTCATCAACTTGAACAGTCTTAACGGTTACAATTTTATATCTGTTAGCATTATCTATCCCCTCTTCCTAAGTTTTATTTTTTAACTTCTTGGGGAGGTCTCTTTGTAAACATATTTTCTAATATCACTCTTTTTAAACTTGATTATATAGTCTATAAACTATGCATAAAGCCATCAACTCATTATTAATTAGTAAACCAAGACTTCTCCCAGTGACTGATAAGATGTGTACTAGTGAGACAATTGCTAATGTTTAACAATGATCACCCACAGCACCTCTAGGAATAGTAATGACAACTATTATTGATTAATACTTACTATTTGTCTAACACAGAGGTCTAAGTGATTTATTTAATCTATCTTAATTGTTACAAGGACCTAGTGAGGCAGTATCTATTTTATTTAGCAAACAGTTATGCAATGCTTTCTATGTGCCAAATACTAAGTGCTCTACAAATATTCACTCAATCAAGCCTCAGAAACCGTATAAGGTTGGTGGTATTACTATACCCATTTTGCAGATGAGAAAGCTAAAGGCCTAGAGAAGTTAAGTAACTTAGTGAGAATTCACTAAGTTAACTTAATGAGAAGGAAGTGGTTTGGTTAGAACCTAAGAAGCCTGGCTCCTAAGTCAACCTCCTAAGCAGAGGAGGAAGCAGATAAGAAAATAAAAATTGAGCTAACTTGGCTCATGGCCAATAAGAGGAGACAGCAGGGGTCAAAAGAAGGATTTGTTGGACTCTGTACCCACTATGGATGTGAGTCTGAGTGAACTCCAGGAGTTGGTGATGGACAGGGAGGCCTGGCATGCTGCAATTCATGGGGTCGCAAAGAGTCGGACACCACTGAGAGACTGAACTGAACTGAACCGAACTGAACTGTACCCGCTTATCTCTGAACGCTCCACATTGCTTCTCCTAATTAGCAAAAAATGCCACTATGGAACATTTGATTCTCATTGAGGGAATATGATCTCAGATCATTTGTTTTGCATGCTTAACTGCTCATTTTTGTCTTCATTAACGACAGTTATAATTTCAAACCATGATTTTCTATGCTTAAGAAATGGTTTTAAATATTAGATCATGTCTAATATTTAAATGTGGTGTATTAATACATATAGTTATGAAAGGAACAGGAAGTTATAGGAATGAATAATCAATTGGCAGCAGTTGAAATAAGAGTACTTCATAAAATCCCCAGATTCCATCTGTTCAGTGAGTTGTGACTCTTAGAAGAAACTGTAACCATTTAGTTGAACTCCCAAATACTTTAACCACTTTTACTTAAAACCAGGACTATTTCTAATTTCATGATGTACACATTAGAATCATCTATTCAGAGATAAACTGGATGTTAACCTAAATCTTGTAGAGAGCATTTAGTTGGTTCTTGCTTTTTAAAAATCCAGCCTAATAGTTTCGTGTCTTTTAACTGGTGTATATAATCCACCTATAATTAATGTGCTTATTGATAGAGTTGGATTTAAGTCTACATTTTGCTATTTTTTTTCTAGTGTCCCATCCTCTGTTCCTCCTTTTCCACTTTTATATGAGTTAGTCAAATGCATTTGGATATTCCTAAATTTAGATTCCTCCGGTTTTAAGATAGAACTCTTGGTCATTTTTTATTGGTTGCACTAGGGATTACTTCATCTTAATTTATCACAGTCTATTTAGAGTTGACACTGTACCCTTCATTTAAAAATTTAAAAAATAAAATAATTTGTAACAGTATAATTCCATTTTTGCCACCCATTCTTTGTGCTATTATTGTCATATATGTTATATTTATATAGATTCAAAATGTTATAAATTTTTGCCTTAAAATTTTAAATAAAGCAAGATAAGAAAAAGCAGTCTTTTATATTTACCCAAATATTTACTATTTCCAGTATTCTCCATTCCTTCCTATAGATTCAAATTTCTGTGTGGTAAGGCTTCACTTCTGCCAGAAAAACCTTCTTTAACATTTCTTGTAGTACAAGTCTGTTAGTAACAGATTCTCTCAACTTCTGTTTATCTAAAAATGTCTGGACTGGCAGTTTTTATTTACTTACATCACTTTAAAGATATTATTTCATTGTCTTCTGGTCTCTCTCTCTTTATCAGAAATAGGCTGTCATTTGTGTTGGTTTCCTCCGGTATGTAATGTCTTTTATCTCTAGCTGATTTTAAGACTTTAGTTTTCATTTGATTATGGTGTTACTAGATGTGGTTTTCCTTGTGATTATCTGCTTAGAGTTTGCTGAGACTCCTGGATATTTAAATTGATATTTTTCATGATTATTTCTTTAAATATATTTTCTGCCTCAATTTCTATCTATTTTCCTGAGACTTCAGTCACATATATATTAGAATGTGATATTTCCCATAGGTCATTGAGGCTTCTTTTTCAATTTTTTCCTCTCTATTCTTCAGATTTGATGATTTTCAATTAGCCTTTCTTCTCCGACTTCCAAGATGCTATTAAGTAATTTTTTTCATTTCTGATGTTTCATTTCTAGATCTGGAATTTCTATTTAGTTCTTTATAGTGTCCATTTCTTTGCTAGTTCAGTTCAGTTCAGTTCAGTCGCTCAGTCGTGTCCGACTCTTTGCGACCCCATGAATTGTAGCACGCCAGGCCTCCCTGTCCATCACCATCTCCCGGAGTTCATTCAGACTCACATCCATCGAGTCCGTGATGCCATCCAGCCATCTCATCCTGGGTCGTCCCCTTTTCCTCCTGCCCCCAATCCCTCCTAGCATTAGAGTCTTTTCCAATGAGTCAACTCTTCGCATGAGGTGTCCGAAGTACTGGAGCTTCAGCTTTAGCACCATTCCTTCCAAAGAAATCCCAAGATTGATCTTCAGAATGGACTGGTTGGATCTCCTTGCAGTCCAAGGGACTCTCAAGAGTCTTCTCCAACACCACAGTTCAAAGGCATCAATTCTTCGGCGCTCAGCCTACTTCACAGTCCAACTCTCACATCCATACATGACCACAGGGAAAACCATAGCCTTGACTAGACGGACCTTAGTCAGCAAAGTAATGTCTCTGCTTTTGAATATGCTATCTAGGTTAGTCATAACTTTCCTTCCAAGAAGTAAGCGTCTTTTAATTTCATGGCTGCAATCACCATCTGCAGTGATTTTGGAGCCCCCCAAAATAAAGTCTGACACTGTTTCCACTGTTTCCCCATCTATTTCCCATGAAGTGATGGGACCAGATGCCATGATCTTTGTTTTCTTTGTTGAGCTTTAAGCCAACTTTTTCAGTCTCCACTTTCACTTTCATCAAGAGGCTTTTTAGTTCCTCTTCACTTTCTGCCATAAGGGTGGTGTCATCTGCATATCTGAGGTTTTAATATTTCTCCCGGCAATCTTGATTCCAGCTTGTGCTTCTTCCAGCCCAGCGTTTCTCATGGTGTACTCTGCATAGAAGTTAAATAAGCAGGGTGACAATATGCAGCCTTGATGGACTCCTTTTCCTATTTGGAACCAGTCTGTTGTTCCATGTCCAGTTCTAACTGTTGCTTCCTGGCTTGCATACAGATTTCTCAGGAGGCAGGTCAGGTGGTCTGGTATTCCCATCTCTTTCAGAATTTTCCACAGTTTATTGTGATCCACACAGTCAAAGGCTTTGGCATAGTCAATAAAGCAGAAATAGATGTTTTTCTGGAACTCTCTTGCTCTTTCAATGATCCAGCGGATGTTGGCAATTTGATCTCTGGTTCCTCTGCCTTTTCTAAAACCAGCTTGAACATCAGGGAGTTCACGGTTCATGTATTGCTGAAGTCTGGCTTGGAGAATTTTGAGCATTACTTTACTAGTGTGTGAGATGAGTGCAATTGTGCGGTAGTTTGAGCATTCTTTGGCTTTGCCTTTCTTTGGGATTGGAATGAAAACTGACCTTTTCCAGTCCTGTGGCCACTGCTGAGTTTTCCAAATTTGCTGGCATATTGAGTGCAGCACTTTCACAGCATCATCTTTCAGGATTTGAAACAGCTCAACTGGAATTCCATCACCTCCACTAGCATTGTTCGTAGTGATGGTTTCTAAGGCCCACTTGACTTCACATTCCAAGATGTCTGGCTCTAGGTAAGTAATCACATCATCATGATTATCTGGGTCGTGAAGATCTTTTTTTACAATTCTTCCGTGTATTCTTGCCACCTCTTCTTTATTTCCCATATATTCAATCATTGTGACATTTTGTCTTTTAAGCCCTCAAACATATTTATAATATCTGAAACAAAGACCTTGTCTTCTAATTCCAACATTTAATCCCAGAGTTGATTTTTACTGATGGCTTTTCCTCTCAGTATTAGATCACATTTTCCTGTTTCTTTGTATGTGTGTCTATCAATTTATTGTCTCCCAATTCCACTTTCACTCTGAGGACCTGCTCTGTGAAAATGGACTGACTCTTTAAACATTTATTTATCTATCAATAGTTCATATAATGTTAAGCTTTCTCAGGGGAGGAGGCTGGAGGCACATTGCAGGATAAAGAGCCCTTCTCTTCCTGGTTCTGCTATGCTGCGTTGTTTTCACTTGGTCCTGCTGCAGAGTCCATCAGCACTGTGTGTGTGTGTGTGTGTGTGTGTGTGCGTGTGTGCGTGTGTGTGTGATTGAATATCCAGTGATACTCTACTTCAAGCATGTGCCTAGAGCACATAGTCCTTTGGTAACTGGCAGTCCTATCCCAGTCCTGGTGACCACCACGCTGTTGCAGACAATAGCACATTTCAGTCTTACACTAGGAAAGACACCCCAATTCCCTTTGTACCACTGCCAACTAGTCTGTTTGCCTGCATCTCTGAGAACTGGTTTCTGTTGTCTTCCTGATGCAGACACCGCCATGCTTCAGGCCTTGTACTGGCAGCGCTGCTCTGACTGCCTTGTCTTGCCTGCCCCTCAGTCGGTTCCTAAGATCCTTCAAACATGGACATTGCGCACAGGCCACAGCTCTCTGACTCCCTCCCTGTTTCTACCTGCCAGGATTGGCTTGTCTGTGTACTGGAAGGTTGACACCTGCTGCCTGCTAAAGTGGACAAGCTCTGGATGGAGCAACCGCTAAAATTCTCTGCTATCTATTGCACTGAAACCACTCCTCCAACAAGGTCTGAACCCTGAGGAAAACCAGTTCCAAGTTTGTTCTTCCTTGAGTGCTCTCTATCAGCCCCAGAAGACCTTTCTGAGTTCTTTTTGCATTTTCATTATTACTCTGCTCTAATAATTTAATAACTCTTTATATTAAGCTTTTTGCTGCAATTACTATGTGGTTCCTATTCCCTGATTAGATCTAGACTGATATAACCTATCTGGTAACTTTTAAATTATATTTGTTGCTGTTTAGTCCCTAAGTTGTATCTCTTTGTGACCCCATGGACTGTAGCCCTCCAGGATCCTCTCTATTTTCCGAGTGAGAATACTGGAACGCATTGCCATTTCTTACTCCAGGGGTTCTTCCTGACCCAGGGATCAAACCCACATTTCCTGCTTGGCAGGTGGATTCTTTACCACTGAGCCACCTGGGAAGCCCCTTTAAATTATGTATTGAACATTGTCACTGACATGTTATAGAGACTCTGGATTGTGCTGTTTTCTTCTAAATAGTATTGATTTTTGTTCAGGTCATCAGTTTAATTACTTACTCATCACTTTGAGTTTCTATAGGCTTGGTTTTATAATTTGTGAGGGTAATTCTGTTTCAGTTTTGCCTTTATTCCTAGGCAAATGCCTTAGTACTGAGACATGGTCATTTTACATAAATTGTGGCTATTCTGGAGTTCCAATGGAAAGTTCAAGGTATTTGCCAAGCTTTTCTAATTTTGCAGGACTAAAACTTAAAATTCAGCCTTCCTATGCTGTGCAGCAAAAGAAATATCTGCTTAACTCCATGAACTTCTAGCTGTTGCTTTCCACTGGGCTTCTTGAAGTCTCCCCCATATGTGCATAGTTCAGAAATTGGTCAAGGATTTGAGGGAAGTTTTTGCACAGATTTTAGGATTCCCCCTCTCCCTCCTTTCTGAGATTTTCTCCCTTAATTTCCGGATGTTTTAGCAGTTTGAACTCCATTCTTTGACATTTCAAGCCAATATTGCAGTTTTCTGTCTGAATTCTAGCCACTCTGCATAGTGTAGGCTGGGGTGTGCTTTCAGGGCAAAACGTATAAATGTGGCTTTCATCCTTCCTTATTCTCTTCTATGTCTGCCAAATTTGGTTGTTCTCTGTGTGCCTTATGATAGAAATTTTAATGTTTTGTCTAAAGTTTACCATTGTTACATGCAGGAAGATTTGTCTGATATAAGCTTTCTGCCATTACCAGGATCAGAACTCTAAACTGGGAAGCCTGATGTGTGGTAGTCCATGGAGTTGTGAGGAGTCAGACATGACTTAGCTACTGAACAACAAGAAAATATTATCCAAATAAGTAATTGATAGAGGTCTTAACAATATTAATCCTGGACAGGATTGTACTAAACAAAAATTAGAGAAACCATATTTCTGAGTTAATTTTTGATACTAAAATAGCAGGCCAATTTTGATTTTTTTAAAGAAAATATCTAATTTTTTTTAAGAAAATATCTAATTTTGATTATGTTATATAACAGTAAATTGTGGTTATTAGTTTGGCCTCAAAGTGCCTTACACAATCAACAGATTGTATGAAATATGTTAAGTATTCAAGGTTTTAAAAATAAAATTTCAACTAGGAAAAAAAGGGTGTCACTGACGAAAGTTTTCTTGATAAAACTGGGCAGATTATGACATGTGATACTACATTTTGATGAGCATAGTATATGAAAATATTATAGTCTGGACCAGGTTTTTGGGTACAAATGTTACATATTTATGATTATATTTGCCTGTCCATATACCATCACACTATCAACAATGCGGTTAATCTAGGGAATCAGTTAATAAGGATATAAAATCTTTTATTTTAATTTTTTATAATTTTAAAGGTTACTTCCCTGGTGGCTCAGATGGTAAAGTGTCTGTCTATAATGCGGGAGACCCGGGCTCAGTCCCTGGGTTGGGAAGATCCCCTGGAGGAGGAAATGGCAATCCACTCCAGTACTATTGCCTGGAAAATCCCATGGACAGAGGAGCCTGGTAGGCTACAGCCCATGGGGTCGCAAAGAGTCAGACACGACTGAGCAACTTCACTTCACTTTCCATTTATAATTATTATAGAATATTGGCTATATTCCCCATGTTGTACAATACATCCTTAAGCCCATCTTACACCCAAGAATTTGTACCCTCCACTTTCCCACCATAGTATTGCCCCCTCTTCCTCCACAGTGGTAAATACTAGTTCTCTATATCTGTGAGTTTGCTCCTTTTTTTTGTTAAAAAGCGGATACTGTTAATAAGACATAGAAACTTTGGAAATGTGTAAGAACCTTTGATAAACTTCAAGTTGTTTCTTATCCAGTTGTTTGTAGAAATCAGAATGACTGTGACAAAACACAGGGTTGCACTTTAAAAAATGTTTTTTAAATTTATTTTTGGCTGTGCTGTATCTTTGTTGCTAAGCAAGCTTTCCTCTAGTTGCAGCCAGCAGGGGCTGCGCTCTTGGTGGGGTGCACAGCCTTCAGGGGTTGGAGCACGTGGACTCAGTAGTCGAGGCTCTAGAGGACAGGCGTCCTAGTTGTTGCTCAGGGGCTCGTTTGCCCCTCGGCACGTGGGATCTTCCTGGACCAGGGGGCGAATCCATGCCTCCTGCACTGGCCAGCAGACTCTTCACCACTGAGACACTAGGGAAGCCCCAGGCTTGCACTTTTATTCTCTTTCTTTCTACCCTTTTTATGGTGGTATTTTGTAGTTGAGAATTTTTAAACCTATGAATATTCAAGTGTGCTTAGTCGCTCAGTCGTGTCTGATTCTTTGCTACCCCACAGACTGTAGCTTGCCAGGTTCCTCTGTCAATAGGGATTCACCAGGCAAGAATAATGGAGTGGGTTGCCATCCCTTCCTCCAGGGGATCTTTCCAATCCAGGGATCGAACCCAGGTTTCACACATTACAGGTAGATATTTTACTGTCTAAGCCACCAGGGAAGCCCAAGAATACTGAAGTGGGTAGCCTATCCCTTTCCTAGGGAATCTGCATTACAGGTGGATTCTTTACCAGCTGAGCTACCAGGGAAGCCCATTCAAATGTATAGTGTATTTTAATAAAATGGGAAGCTACCGATATTGATGGTTCGGTTCAGTTCAGTTCAGTTCAGTTCATTTCAGTCGCTCAGTCATGTCTGACTCTTTGCGACCCCATGAATCGCAGCACGCCAGGCCTCCCTGTCCATCACCGACTCCCAGAGTTCACTCAGACTCACGTCCATCGAGTCCATGATGCCATCCAGCCATCTCATCCTCTGTCGTCCCCTTCTTCTCCTTTCCCCAATCCCTCCCAGCATCAAAGTCTTTTCCAATGGGTCAACTCTTCGCATGAGGTGGCCAAAGTACTGGAGTTTCAGCTTTAGCATCATTCCTTCCAAAGAAATCCCAGGGTTGGTCTCCTTCAGAATGGACTGGTTGGATCTCCTTGCAGTCCAAGGGACTCTCAAGTGTCTTCTCCAACACCACACTTCAAAAGCATCAATTCTTCAGTGTTCAGCCTCCTGTACAGTCCAACTCTCAAATCCATACATGACTACTGGAAAAACCATAGCCTTGGCTAGATGGAACTTTGTTGGCAAAGCAATGTCTCTGCTTTTGAATATGATATCTAGGTTGGTCACAACTTTTCTTCCAAGGAGTAAGCGGCTTTTAATTTCGTGGCTGCAGTCACCATCTGCAGTGATTTTGGAGCCCAAAAAAATAAAGTCTGACACTGTGTCCACTGTTTCCCCATTTATTTCCCATGGAGTGATGGGACCGGATGCCATTTTCTTCGTTTTCTGAATGTTGAACTTTAAGCCAACTTTTTCACTCTCCTCTTTTACTTTCATCAAGAGGCTTTTTAGTTCCTCTTCACTTTCTTCCATAAGGGTGGTGTCATCTGCGTATCTGAGGTTGTTGATATTTCTCCCGGCAATCTTGATTCCAGCTTGTGTTTCTTCCAGTCCAGCATTTCTCATGATGTACTCTGCATAGAACTTAAATAACCAGGGTGACAATATACAGCCTTGATGGACTCCCTTTCCTATTTGGAACCAGTCTGTTCCATGTCCAGTTCTAACTGTTGCTTCCTGGCTTGCATACAGATTTCTCAAGAGGCAGGTCAGGTGGTCTGGTATTCCCATCTCTTTCAGAATTTTCCACAGTTTATTGTGATCCACACAGTCAAAGGCTTTGGCATAGTCAATAAAGCAGAAATAGATGTTTTTCTGGAACTCTCTTGCTTTTTCAATGATCCAACAGATGTTGGCAATTTGATCTCTGATTCCTCTGCCTTCTCTAAAACCAGCTTGAACATCAGGAAATTCACAGTTCACGTATTGCTGAAGCCTGGCTTGGAGAATTTTGAGCATTACTTTACTAGCGTGTGAGATGAGTGCAATTGTGCATCACTTTCACAGCATCATCTTTCAGGATTTGAAATAGCTCTACTGGAATTCCATCACCTCCACTTGCTTTGTTCGTAGTGATGCTTTCTAAGGCCCACTTGACTTTACATTCCAGGATGTCTGGCTCTAGATGAGTGATCACACCATCATGATTATCCGGGTCGTGAAGATCTTTTTTGTACAGTTCTTCTGTGTATTCTTGCCATCTCTTCTTAATATCTTCTGCTTCTGTTAGGTCCATACCATTTCTGTCCTTTATTGAGCCCATCTTTGCATGAAACATTCCCTTGGTATCTCTAATTTTCTTGAAGAGATCTCTAGCCTTTCCCATTCTGTTGTTTTCCTCTATTTCTTTGCATTGATCACTGAAGAAGGCTTTCTTATCTCTCCTTGCTATTCTTTGGAACTCTGCATTCAGATGTTTATATCTTTCCTTTTCTCCTTTGCTTTTCACTTCTCTTCTTTTGACAACTATTTGTAAGGCCTCCCCAGACAGCCATTTTGCTTTTTTTCATTTCTTTTCCATGGGGATGGTCTTGATCCCTGTCTCCTGTACAATGTCACGAACCTCATTGCATAGTTCATCAGGCACTCTGTCTATCAGATCTAGTCCCTTAAATCTATTTCTCACTTCCACTGTATACTCATAAGGGATTTGATTTAGGTCATACCTGAATGGTCTACTTTTCCCTACTTTCTTCAATTTCAGTCTGAATTTGGTAGTACGGAGTTCATGATATGAGCCACAGTCAGCTCCCAGTCTTGTTTTTGTTGACCCTATGGAGCTTCTCCATCTTTGGCTGCAAAGAATATACTCAATCTGATTTCGGTGTTCACCATCTGGTGATGTCCATGGGTAGAGTCTTCTCTCATGTTGTTGGAAGAGGGTGTTTGCTATGACCAGTGCATTTTCTTGGCAAAATTCTATTAGTCTTTGCCGTGCTTCATTCCATATTCCAAGGCCAAATTTGCCTGTTACTCCTGGTGTTTCTTGACTCCCTACTTTTGCATTCCAGTCCCTTATAATGAAAAGGACATCTTTTTTGGGTGTTAGTTCTAGAAGGTCTTGTAGGTCTTCATAGAACCGTTCAACTTAAGCTTCTTTAGTGTTACTGGTTGGGGCATAGACTTGGATTACTGTGATATTGAATGGTTTACCTTGGAAACGAACAGAGATCATTCTGCCGTTTTTGAGATTGCATCCAAGTACTGCGTTTCAGGCTATTCTGTTGACCATGATGGCTACTCCATTTTTTCTGAGGGATTCCTGCCTGCAGTAGTAGATATAATGGTCATCTGAGTGATAGATTTCTTTAATTCAATGTCTCTCTGCAATGCAACTGTTCTCCTAATGTAAGACTGTCTCTGTTTCCTTGGGTTCCTAATATGTTATAAGTTCCCCATCCATGGTGGTGTTCCTGTTGTTGTTGCTATTGTTGTTCAGTTGCTAAGTTGTGTCCTACTCTTTGAGATCCCCTGGACTACAGCATGCCAGGTATCCATGTCCCTCACTATCTCCTGGAGTTTGCCCAAGTTCATGTCCATTGAATCGGTGATGCTATCCAACAAGCCCAAGTTTATGTCCATTCAAAAAGCCCAAGTTTATGTCCATTGAGTCAGTCATACTATCCAACATCTCATCCTCTGCCATGCTCCTCTCCTCTTGCCTTCAGTGTTTCCCAGCACCGGGGTCTTTTTTAACCAGTTGACTCTTTGAATCAGATGGCCAAAGTATTGAAGCTTCGGCTTTAGCATCAGTACTTCCAATGAATATTCAGGACTGATTTCCTTTAGGATGGACTGGTTGGATCTCCTTGTAGTCCAAGGGACATTCAAGAGTCTTCTCCAACATCACAGTTCAAAAGCATCAATTCTTTGACACTCAGCTTTCTTTATAGTACAACTTTCACAACTGTACATGACTACTGGAGTCCATTCTGAAGGACATCAGCCCTGGGATTTCTTTGGAAGGAATGATGCTAAAGCTGAAACTCCAATACTTTGGCAACCTCATGTGAAGACCTGACTCATTGGAAAAGACTCTGATGCTGGGAGGGATTGAGGGCAGGAGAAGAAGGGTATGACAGAATATGAGATGGCTGGATCACATCACTGACTCGATGGACATGAGTCTGAGTGAACTCCGGGAGTTGGTGATGGACAGGGAGGCCTGGTGTGCTGCGATTCATGGGGTCGCGAAGAGTTGGACATGACTGAGCAACTGAACTGAACTGAAGTGAACTGAAAAAACCATAGCCTTGACTAGACGGACCTTTGTTGGCAAAGTAATGTCTCTGCTTTTTAATATGCTATCTAGGCTGGTCATAACTTTCCTTCCAAGGACTAAGCATCTTTTAATTTCATTAAGAGCTTTCATTTAGAGCTCCCCAAAATAAAGTCTGTCACTGTTTCTACTGTTTCCCCATCTATATGCCATGAAGTGATGGGACCGGATACCATGATCTTCGTTTTCTGAATGTTGAGCTTTAAGCCAACTTTTTCACTCTCCTCTTTCACTTTCATCAAGAGGCTCTTTAGTTCTTCTTCACTTTCTGTCATAAGGGTGATGTTATCTGCATATCTGAGGTTATTGATATTTCTCTTGGGAATCTTAATTCCAGCTTATGCTTCATCCAGCCGAGCATTTCTCATGATGTACTCTGCATATAAGTTAAATAAGCAGGGTGACAATATACAGCCTTGACATACTCTTTTTCCTATCTGGAACCAGTCTGTTGTTCTATGTCCAGTTCTAACTGTTGCTTCCTGACCTGCATACAGATTTCTCAGGAGGCAGGTCAGGTGGTCTGGTATTCCCATCTCTTTCAGAATTTTCTGCAGTTTGTGGTGATCCACATAGTCAAAGGCTTTGGCATAGTCAATAAAGTAGATGTTTTTCTGGAACTCTCTTGCTCTTTCAATAATCCAACAGATGTTGGCAATTTGATCTCTGGTTCCTCTACCTTTTCTAAAACCAGCTTGAACATCTGGAAGTTCATGGTTCATGTACTGTTGAAGCCTGACTTGGAGAATTTTGAGCATTACTTTACTAGAGTATGAGATGAGTGCAATTGTGCAGTAGTTTGAGCATTCTTTGGCATTGCCTTTCTTTGAGATTCGAATGAAAACTGACCTTTTCCAGTCCTGTGGCCACTGCTGAATTTTCTATATTTGCTTGTACTGAGTGAAGCACTTTCACAGCATCATCTTTTAGAATTTGAAATAGCTCAACTGGGGTTCCATCACCCCCACTAGCTTTGTTCATAGTAATGCTTCTATGGCCCACTTGGCTTCGCATTCCAGGATATCTGGCTCTAGGTGAGTGATCATACCACTGTGATTATCTGGGTTGTGAAGATCTTTATTGTATAGTTCTTCTGTGTATTCTTGCCACCTCTTTTTAATATCTTCTGCTTCTGTTAGGTCCATACCATTCCTGTCCTTTATTGAGCCCATCTTTGCATGAAACATTCCCTTGGTATCTCTAATTTTCTTGAAGAGATCTCTAGACATTCCAATTTTATTGTTTTCCTCTATTTCTTTGCACTGAGGAAGGCTTTCTTATCTCTCCTTGCTATTCTTTGGAACTCTGCATTCAGATGCTTATATCTTTCCTTTTCTCCTTTGCTTTTCACTTCTCTTCTTTTCACAGCTATTTGTAAGGCCTCCCCAGACAGCCATTTTGCTTTTTTGCATTTCTTTTCCATGGGGATGGTCTTGATCCTTGTCTCCAGTACAATGTCACAAACCCCTGTCCATAGTTCATCAGGCACTCTGTCTATCAGATCTAGTCCCTTAAATCTATTTCTCACTTCCACTGTATACTCATAAGGGATTTGATTTAGATCATACCTGAATGGTCTAGGGGTTTTCCCTACTTTCTTCAGTTTCAGTCTGAATTTGGCAATAAGGAGTTCATGATCTGAGCCAGTCAGCTCCCGGTCTTGTTTTTGCTGGCTGTATAGAGCTTCTCCACCTTTGGCTGCAAAGAATATACTCAATCTGATTTCGGTGTTGACCATCTGGTGATGTCCATGTGTAGAGTCTTCTCTCGTGTTGTTGGAAGAGGGTGTTTGCTATGACCAGTGCATTCTCTTGGCAAAACTCTATCTGCCTTTGCCCTGCTTCATTCTGTACTCCAAGGCCAAATATGCCTGTTACTCCAGGTGTTTCTTGACTTCCTACTTTTGCATTCCAGTCTCTTATAATGAAAAGGACATCTTTTTTGGGTGTTAGTTCTAGAACGTCTTGTAAGGTCTTCATAGAACTGTTCAACTTCAGCTACTTCAGCATTACTGGTTGGGCGTAGACTTGGATTAGTATGATACTGAATGGTTTGTCTTGGAAATGAGCAGAGATCATTCTGTCGTTTTTGAGATTGCATCCAAGTACCGCTTTTCAGACTCTTTCATTGACTATGATGGCTACTCCATTTCTTCTAAGGAATTCTTGCCCACAGTAGTAGATATAATGGTCATCTGAGTTAAATTCACCCACTCCAGTCCATTTTAGTTCTGTGATTCCTAAAATGTTGATATTCATTCTTGCCATCTCCTGTTTGACCACTTCCAATTTCCCTTGATTAAAGAACCTAAAATTTCAGGTTCCTATGCAATATTGCTCTTTACAGCATCGGACTTTGCTTCTATCACCAGTCACATCCACAACTGGGTGTTGTTTTTGTTTTAGCTCTGTCTCTTCATTCTTTCTGGAGTTATTTCTCCACTGATCTCCAGTAGCATATTGGGCAGCTACCAACCTGGGGAGTTCATCTTTCAGTGTCCTATCTTTTTGCCTTTTCATACTGTTCATGGGGTTCTCAAGGCAAGAATACTGAAGTGGTTTGCCATTCCCTTCTCCAGTGGACCACATTTTGTCAGAACTGTCCACCAAGATCCATCTGTCTTGGGTGGCCCCATACAGCATGGCTCATTGTTTCATTGAATTAGATAAGGCTGTGGACCATGTGATCAGATTGGTTAGTTTTCTGTGATTGTGGTTTTCAGTCTGTCTTCCCTCTGATGGAGAAGGATAAGAGGCTTATGGAAACTTCCTGATGGGAGAGACTGACTGAGGGGGAAACTGAGTCTTGTTCTGATGGGCAGGGCCATGCTCAGTAAATCTTCAATCAATTTTCTGTTGATGGGTGAAGATGTGTTCCCTCTCTGCTGTTTACCTGGGGCCAAACTATGGTGGAGGCAATGGAGATAATGGCAACCTCCTTCAAAAGGTCCCATGCATGTACTGCCACAGTCACTGCACACCCGCCCCCCCTCCCCCGACTCCACAACAGGCCACCACCGACCCACCCCTCCACCGGAGACTCCTGGACACTCACGGGCAAGTCTGGGGCAGTCTCTTGTCTGGTCACTGCTCCTTTCTCCTGGGTCCTGGTGCACAAGGTTCTCTCTACCCTCCAAGAGTCTATTTCCCAGTCCTGTGTAAGTTCTGGCAGCTCAGTGGTGGGGTTAATGGTGACCTCCTCCAAGAGGGCTTATGCCATACCCCAGTCTGCTGCACCCAGAGCCCCTGTCCCTGTGGCAGTCTACTGCTGACCCATTCCTCCACAGGAGATGCTCAAACACATGAGCTTCATGAGCTTTATGTTGAATCTAGTCTTGCTATCACCTTGATCCACTGTCCCTGTGAACGTGCTTAGGTCTCTTAAGTCGTTCTGGCTCTTTGACCCCATAGACTGTAGCCTGCCAGGCTCCTCTGTCTATGGGATTCTCCAGGGAAGAATATTGGAGTGGATTGCCATGTCCTCCTCCAGGGGATCTTCCCAACCCAGGGATCAAACCCACATGTCTTATATCTCCTGCATTGGCAGGTGGGTTCTTTACCAGCTGTGCCACCTGGGAAGCCCATATATGTTGATATATACTGATAAGTATATAAGTATATATATTAGTATAGGTATTAATACATACTTATAAGTATCTATTAATATATACGGGCTTCCCAGGTGGCACTAAGTGAAATCGCTCAGTCGTGCCCAACTGTTTGTGACCCCATGGACAGTAGCCTTCACCAAGCTCCTCCATCCATGGGATTTTCCAGGCAAGAGTATTGGAGTGGGTTGTCATTTCCTTCTCCAGGGAATCTTCCCGACCCAGGGATTGAACCCAGGTCTCCCACACTGTAGACGGACGCTTTACCATCTGAACCACCAGGGAAGTCCATAGGTGGCACTAGTAAACTTCAATTAAAAAAAGAAGAAAGAGTGTATTAGATTATATGTCCTTTTGTAAATTATATATTGATTTTAGAATCTTTGTTCTAGGTAGGTAAGACAAGATTCTACTCTTTAAGGTTCTTGATAAGCCAGTAAAATGTGTTTTGTTTGTATTTTGTTTATCTTCATACATGAATTTATTGTATTTGTTTACTACAATAATTGTAAAAGTAAATCTGAGGTGATATCCTATTAGTCTTTATAATTTATATTTATTACATGGGTGCAAAAGGTGACCCCCTTCTTTATTAGTTGCTTCGAGGTATTGGGAACTTGGGAGAACTCAGGTCAGTGGTGATGCTCACTGGGCTGAGCAAGGGTGCCAGGTAGAGTTGACAGAGATACCACACCCTCCGGGAGGTTTATTACAAAAGCATCTTCTTGCCTTTAGTTCTGTCTTTCTAATCTTGGTTTATTTTCTTGAAAAAAAGAAGAAAGGAAAGAAAAAGAACAAAAATACATATAGCTGGGAATTGTCTTGACTAGCGAGGGTGAATGGAAGTTTTGTTAGGTTTTCCAAAGGAACTGAGAGTAGTTAGTACAGATGACACTCACTGATTAGACAGAATAAGCATGAGGAGACTTCCCTGGTGGCTCAGATGGTAAAGCATCTGCCTGCAATGTGGGAGACCAAGGTTTGATCCCTGGGTTTAGAAGAACCCCTGGAGAAGGAAATGGCAACCCACTCTAGAACCCTTTCCTGGAAAATCCCACGGACAGAGGACCCTGGTAGGCTACAGTCCATGGGGTTGCAAAGAGTCAGACATGATTGAGTGACTTCACTTTCACTTTCATCGTAGAGAAGTAATGAGAAACATTAAAGGAAACTTTGAAAAAGTTACATGAATGTCTGAAATGTCCAGGCAGGGATTATATAGTCTTTCTCATCAGGTTTGATGAATGAAATGATCTCACATCACTCTACCTGTGAAAACTCATCACTGTGGGGAAATCTAGAAATGCACTACTACATGCTGGGTCAGGGTTAAGCCCCTATTGGCTGCTGTTAAGTCGCTTCAGTCGTGTCTGACTCTGTGCGACCCCATAGACGGCAGCCCATGAGGCTCCCCCGTCCCTGGAATTCTCCAGGCAAGAACACTGGAGTGGGTTGCCATTTCCTTCTCCAGTGCATGAAAGTGAAAAGTGAAAGTGAAGTCGATCAGTCGTGTCCGACTCTTAGCAACCCCATGGGCTGCGGCCCATCAGGCTCCTACGTCCATGGGATTTTCCAGGCAAGAGTGCTGGAGTGGGGTGCCAAAGCCCCTACTACCAACTGGCAATTATGCTGAGGTGTTTGAAAGAATGCTTACATGAAAATTTACCTGGAAGCCTGGCAGAAATATATGTTTTTGAAAATATATTTAAGAAAACAGTAATAAAACATATCAAAACACTGTTCCTAGTCTTCAGAAGAAATGGGAGCCTTTCAAAAAGATCTGCTTTATTCACATTGATTAGGTATAGATATTCCCACCCCCATGAAGTGAAGGCCTGATTGTTGAAAGATGTATCTGGATTCATGAGTCATGGGAACAGTCTGTTGACTTTCAATTTAGAGATTAGATCATATCTGATATTCTTGGAAGCTCCAAGGTATTTGGAGCTCCAGTTCCTGTAAAGGAATGTAGGCCTTCCGCCTCACTGGGTAGCCCTCCCCCATGTAGACACACACACACACACACACACACACACACACACACACACACAAACTTGTCCTGTGCCTTTCTTTCCCTTTAGAATGAGAACTAAAAGAATGTGAACTATGCAGGAAAATGATACTCAAACTATTCAGAGGAAACTAATGTAAACAATATAATAGGATCCTTAGCGCAGAGCAAACAAGGTTTTGCTCCAGGAATGTGCTTGGTAAGTTACCAGAAACACAAAACATTGCTCTCTTTTGCTTCTGTGGCCCCAAGAAGATGAAACCAAACAACAATGAAATGCTAGGAATCATTAAGGAAGACATGGGAAATGAAAAGAAACCCTATCCTGACAGTTTACTGAACCTGAGAATGTCATCTGTTGCTCTGGTTCTTGCAGCTAAAGAAATAAAACCAAACCATAGCAGGCTTGAAGAGTAGAGGACATTTCCGTTCACAAGGAAGAGAGATGCTCTCTGCCCTGCCTCCCGCCCCCACCACCCCAAAAACAGATTTAGAGGAAGACGGGACTCACAAGAGAGGGTATGGCTGAATTACCCAAACTCAGCAAGAGCATGTTTACCAAACACAGGGCTCACTTTTAAAGTTGGAGAAGGTGCAAATTGGACAAATAAAAGGAAGCCTTACTCTGCACTAAGCTTAGTGTACTAAGAGCGCTCTAAGAAATAGAGTGCTCAGGGCTTTCCATGGCTCAGTGATAAAGAATCTGCCCATCAACACTGGAGACACAGGTTCAATCCCTGGCCATATGCTGTGGAGCAACTAAGCCTGTGGGCCACAACAACTGAAGCCTGAGCTCTAGAGCCCAGGAACCACAACTACTGAGCCCACATGCCTCACCTACTGAAGCCTGAGCACCTAGGGTCTGAGCTCTGCAACAAGAGAAGCCACTGCAATGAGAAGCCCACGCATCTCACCTAGACAGTAGCCTCCAACTCAGTGCAACTAGAGAAAGCCTGTGAGCAGCAGGGAAGACTCAGCGCAGCCAAAGTAAATTTTAAAAAGAAATAGAGCACTCAGCAACACGGATGGACCTAGAGATTATCATACTTAGTGAAGTAAATCAGTTCAGTTCAGTTCAGTTCAGTCACTCAGTCGTGTCCGACTCTTTGCGACCCCATGAATCGCAGCATGCCAGGCCTCCCTGTCCATCACCAACTCCCGGAGTTCACTCAGACTCACGTCCATCGAGTCCGTGTTGCCATCCAGCCATCTCATCCTCTGTTGTCCCCTGCTCCTCCTGCCCCCAATCCCTTCCAGCATCAGAGTCTTTTCCAATGAGTCAACTCTTTGCATGAGGTGGCCAAAGTACTGGAGCTTCAGCTTTAGCATCATTCCTTCCAAAGAAATCCCAGGGTTGATCTCCTTCAGAATGGACTGGTTGGATCTGCTTGCAGTCCAAGGGACTCTCAAGAGTCTTCTCCAACACCACAGTTCAAAAGCATCCATTCTTCGGTGCTCAGCCTTCTTTACAGTCCAACTCTCACATCCATACATGACCACAGGAGACAAATATTATAGCATATGATATTGCTTATATGTGGAGTCTAAAATAAAAAATGATAGAAATGAACTCATACAAAACAGACCCACAGACATAGCAAACAAACTTATGATTACCAAACAGCGATAAGTTAGGAGTTTGGGATTAACATAGACATACCGCTGCTGCTGCTGCTGCTGCTGCTAAGTCACTTCAGTCGTGTCTGACTCTGCGCGACCCCATAGACGGCAGCCCACCAGGCTCCGCCGTCCCTGGGATTCTCCAGGCAAGAACACTGGAGTGGGCTGCCATTTCCTTCTCCAATGCATGAAAGTGAAAAGTGAAAGTGAAGTTGCTCAGTCATGTCCGACTCTTCGAGATCCCATGGACTACAGCCTACCAGGCTCCTCCATCCACAGGATTTTCCAGGCAAGAGTACTGGAGTGGGATGCCACTGCCTTCTCCTATAGACATACTACTATATATGAAATAGATAATCAACAAGCACTTACTGTATAACACAAATAACTATATTCAGTGTTTTGTAATAGCCTATAAGAGAAAAGAATCTGAAAAAAATAGATAAATAGATATAACTGAATCACTTTGCTGTACACCTAAAACTAATGCAACATTCTAAATCAACTACACTTTAATTTTAAGAAAAAAGCAAAGAAATAGAGTACTAGTGGCAAACTCCCATGATGACAGGAAAGGCTCAGGAAGTGATGATGACACCAGAAGGAAAGGTATTAACTTTGGTGCCGGATAGTCGTGGGCTTCCCAGGTGGCGCTGATGGTAAAGAACCTGCCTGCAATGCACAAGGCACAAGAGACGTGGGTTCCATCCGTGGGTCAGGAAGATTCCCTGGAGGAGGAAGTGGCAACCCTGCAGTATTCTTGCCTGGAGAATCTCACGGACAGAGGAGCCTGGCAGGCTACTTACAGTATGTAGGGTCGCAAAAAGTTGGACAGGATTGAAGTGACTTAGCACGCATGCGCATAAACATTAGTTTGCCTACTGCTGCTCTAAGATAACTAGGGGGTTCAGAATAAATCACCCCAGAATGTGCTACTTTGGTACGTGCATTAGTTTAAGATAAAGACACTAAAGACCCAGCTGCAAGAAAAGCTGCTTTACTCCTCTTCGCCACCTCCTTTAACTGCCTGAAAGAAATGAGAAAGGGAGCCGATACCAGGAAGAAAGCTGTTACCAGATACAATTTTATCATCTGAGTGACTTCTCTGCCTGACAGGGCAAATTTTGTTTACCAAATACCTGCTCTTCTCATCCTCCTATAAACTGCTCTCCTCCCCTGTGAAGCCCTAGGCTCCTATCTCAGGATGGAAAAGCCTATAGGCTTCTCCTATACCATTTCTTAGCTCAGGATGGTATGCAAGGCTCAATTGCTTGGGTGGCTTTGGGTCTCATATCTTTGTGGTGCCCCCATAGGTACATAATTAAATGTGTTTTTCTCTTGTTGATTTGTCTTTTAATTATGTGGTGGAGGAGGGGGTCTTGGCCAAGAACTTAGAAGGTTTGAGGGATAATTACTTTTTTTCCCCCAACAATAAATAATTCAGTTCACTTGGTTCTGAGAATATTAAGAGCATTTCTCAATCTCTAGTTCGGTAACACTCTGTTCTCAGAGGACACAAGCAGTCTACTGCTAAATGTGCTGCCTGGAATCTCTGTATATGAGAAAGTGAACTAAAAATATCTTTTGAAAAGAACAGGAAAATTTCAGGATTCCACTGGAGATTCTGGCCATCTGTAGACTTGTATGGAGCTAATAGTAAAGTACTTGCCTGCCAATGCAGGAGATGTAAGAGATGCAGGTTTGATCCCTGGGTTGGGAAAATCCCCTGAAGAAGGGAATGGCAACCCACTCCAGAGTTCTTGCCTGGAGAATCCCATGGACAGAGGAGCCTGGAGGGCTACAGTCCATAGGGTCCCAAAGAGTCAGACATGACTGAAATGACTTAGCACGCAAACCTGTAGATTAAGGTAAAGGAAAGTGAATTTGAATCACACTAAGAAAATTGTAATACATTGTCTCTTGGTGATAAGTTCTGCAAACGACAAATGTAAAATATTGTAGGAGCCATTGCCAGTCTTATGTCTTTCCGTTTGTAACTCAGTGGATTGTTTGACTGGAGACTCACTTAATCAACAACTGAAAAATATTATGATTGCGAAGCCCAAGCTTCAGAAGGTAGCTCTGTAAACATCTTTTAAAATGGTCTTTCTCATGACTAATGCTAGAACGTCTGCAGAGGTGTTTGTAGTGAAGGACAAAATTTATTCTTGATATTCCTGTTCATGTGCTTAAATAAAATTTCCCTTAAAATTGGAAACTGTAATCCTCTGTTACTACAGTGTTGTGGTGACTTGTGGGGGTAAGGGGAGAATGCCGCTTCCCTCCACAGACATTCTACCACCCTTAGGAGTGAATCAGAGGTTCTGAAGTCATCACGGCTGAGAGCAGGAAGCTCAGGGCAGGGTGGACAGATGGAAGGAGATACAGTGAAGGATTTTCTACAAAGCTTCATCCTGAATATCATGATCTTTCCCTTCATCTACTGATCCATTCACGAGTACTTAGTGGCACCTCTTAATAGGCTTGGCATCTGCTTAACCCTACAGGCACAGTACCCAGGACCTACAATATTTTCAAGGGTGCATAAAAATGCTTTAATTTCTCTTTAAAGCAAAAGAGAAACTTAATGTTTAGGTTGAAGAAAAAGCTTCAGTATATTATACTGACTTGTTTGTTCTTTATCGCAATCCAACAATAAAATACAATTTAAAGTGTTTTTTTATGGAGGAAGAGGCCCAGGATGATAGAGGTATCTAGGGCCCGTGAAAGTCATAATGTGGGCCTGCCTCTTCGGTCCTCAACTCTCTGGCATGAACCTCAAAGGAAAAGGAGAAAACCTAGACTCTAATCTCTTAGCCCTTCCCAGCCTTACTCCGTTGGTTTTAGACACTCTGTGTAGCAAAAGAAGGAGGAGGTGTCCTAGACTTTGGCCCTGAGGTCCTAGCCACCCACAGAATTAAATATACCCTCCAGACTGAACTTCAAGGACACCTTCACCGAGAGCATCTATGATGGACTTAGCATGCAAAGTAGATGGTGTGGACTCAGTAGAGCAAACTCTCTCTGCAAAGCAGCACCTTAATCCTAGGGAAGTGGTGGAACCCACTTTAAACCACTCCAAGTTGTGGAGCCAACCTTCAGGGGAGCTGTCTGACCCAGGGCTAGCTGCATGATAAACAGTCCGGCTTTCCCTGGGCCTCTGGGCACTGCCCAAGATTGAGAGGGTCCCCTCCCTCAGTGGCTTACAGGCTGCATGCAGTTTTATTGTTTTGCTTTGTTCTGATCTGAGCCTCCAAGATCACAGTTTCTGAAATGTAAATTCATTCCAGAAAAGATAGGAAGTCGGAGCCAGATATTAGGGATGGGTGGTATGAGTAGTGTTTACAGTGCAGAGGGTCCCTACGTCCAGCTGCTCAGCGAGCTGCTCATATCACTGCGCAATCATCCAGCAACCCCAAGTGGCAAGTGTCCACCAAAGTGATGGGAAACTTGGACAGAAAGGCTTCCTGAAGCCAAAGGACTGGACTATGACCTAGTCCTAAACCAGACCTCTTTGCCTCCTCTGCAATGTAGAGACCCCAGAAACTGACCAGCAAGGCTGGTCTAGTGTCCACATTAGGAGAAAATGGAGCAGTCACATGACAGCTTATTAGAAGTACCTTCCTGAGTGTGTGTGTGTGTGATTTTCTCTTTTACTAGAGTATGGAATCTTAATCTGAAGAATCATCATAAATGGGTCTCCTCTCAGCAGATGGAAAAAGAGACACTCCATGAAGATTTGGCAACAGGTGGCATTTCCATGAAAGCTGGTGGTGATAGCTTAGGGAATAGGATCCTGTATGGGGTCACAGTAAACAAAATAAGAAGGCTCACTGTCATCTCACCGTAGTGAACTGCTGCATTTCCCAACATGCTGATAAAGGTTAGCACTGGAATCTCTAACCTTTGTGTGTAAGTTATTATGAAGGATGTTAGCAACCTTTTGCCAGAATCTACCTTATGGGAATGGAGATGGTTTGTAATTTCTTCCACATGGTTCTCTATCCATTTACAGCCAGGAGTACTGTTCTGCGGTCTTCTTTAATCTCAGAATAATTCAGAAGTGTGTTTGGGGGCTTCCTTTTCCTGATTAGAGTTTGGAGAACTTGGGATTGGACTATTTTGCAGATGGTTTCTAGGAATGATGATGCTGGGGTCAGGTGCCCACCCCTTCCTAGATCTAACAGATCAATAGGTACTGCAGGTACATGGTCAGTTCAGTTCAGTTCAGTCTCTCAGTCGTGTCCAACTCTTTGTGACCCCATGGACTGCAGCACACCAGGCCTCCCCGTCCATTGCCAACTCCCGGAGTTTACTCAAACTCTTGTCCATTGAGTTGGTGATGCCATCCAACCATCTCATCCTCTGTTGTCCGCTTCTCCTCCTGCCTTCAATCTTGGCCAGCATCAGGGTTTTTTCAAATGAGTCAATTCTTTGCATCAGGTGGCCAAAGTATTGGAGTTTCAGCTTCAGTGTCAGTCCTTCCAATGAATACTCGGGAGTGATTTCCTTTAGGATTAACTAGTTTGATCTCCTTTCAGTCTAAGGGACTCTCAAGGGTCTTCTCCGACACCACAGTTCAAAAGCATCAATTCTTCGGCACTCAGCTTTCTTCACAGTCCAACTCTCACATCCATACATGACTACTGGAAAAACCATAGCTTTGACCAGATAGAGCTTTGTTGGCAAAGTATTGTCTCTGCTTTCTAATATGCTATCCAAGTTGGTCATAACTTTTCTTCCAAGGAGCAAGCATCTTTTAATTTCATGGTTGCAGTCACCATCTGCAGTGATTTTGGAGCCCCTGAAAATAAAATCTGTCACTGTTTCCACTGTTTCCCCATCTATTTGCCATGAATTGATGGGACCAGATGCCATGATCTTCGTTTTCTGAATGTTGAGTTTTAAGCCAACTTTTTCACTCTCCTCTTTCACTTTCATCAAGAGGCTCTTTAGTTCTTCTTTGCTTTCTGCCATAAGGGTGGTGTCATCTGCATATCTGAGGTTATTGGTATATCTCCCAGCAATCTTGATTTCAGCTTGTGCTTCCACCAGCCCAGCGTTTCTCATGATGTACTCTGCATATAAGCTAAATAAGCAGAGTGACAATATACAGCCTTGATGTACTCCTTTTCCTATTTGGAATGAGGCTGTTGTTCCATGTCCAGTTCTAACTGTTGCTTCCTGACCTGCATATAGGTTTCTCAAGAGGTAGGTCAGGTGGTCTGGTATTCCCATCTTTTTAAGAATTCTCTAGAGTTTGTGGTGATCCACACAGTCAAAGGCTTTGGCATAGTCAATAAAGTAGACGTAGATGTTTTTCTGGAACTTTCTTGCTTTTTCGATAATCCAGTGGATGTTGGCAATTTGATCTCTGGTTCCTCTGCCTTTTCTAAATGCAGCTTGAACATCTGGAAGTTCACATATTGCTGAAGCCTGGCTTGGAGAATTTTGAGCATTACTTTACTAGAGTGTGAGATGAGTGCAATTGTGCAGTAGTTTGAGCATTCTTTGGCATTGCCTTTCTTTGGGATTCAAATGAAAACTGACCTTTTCCAGTCCCATGGCTGCTGCTGAATTTTCCAAATTTGCTGGCATATTAAGTGCAGCACTTTCATAGCATCATCTTTGAGGATTTGAAATAGCTTCAACTGGAATTCCATCACCTCCACTAGCTTTGTTTTTAGTGATGCTTCCTAAGGCCCACTTGACTTCACATTCCAGGATGTCTGGCTCTAGGTGAGTGATGACACCATCGTGATTATCTGGGTCGTGAAGATATTTTTTGTATAGTTCTTCTGTGTATTCTTGCCACCTCTTCTTAATACCTTCTGCTTCTGTTAGGTCCCTCCATACCATTTCTGTCCTTTATTGAGCCCATCTTTGCATGAAATGTTCCCTTGCATGCATGCTAATTTGCTTCAGTCATATCTGACTCTGTGCGACCCCATGGACAGCAGCCCACCAGGCTCCTCTGTCCACGGGATGCTCCAGGCAAGAATACTGGAGTGGGTTGCCATTTCCTTGGTATCTCTAATTTTCCTGAAGAACCAGGATCCTCCTGGGGTGAGTCTATCACTGCCCAGACAATGCCATTCAGGAGAGCTGGTGGGGGTGGAGTGCAGAGGCAGGCCCAGAATAAACTCAATTGCCATCTGGTATGGAGAGAACATGGGACCACTGTTTCTACATTATAGGCAATAGGCACCACCCACCCTTCCTCAGCCAGGAGCTTTCATAAAGACTATAGCCTCCACAAGGTTATCAAGAGAGATCATAACACAAGAGACTGGCAATTTGACACCAAATATGTATACAATACAGGGTCTCCCAGCTGGCGCTAGTGGTAAAAAACCTGCCTGCCAATGGAGGAGGCATAAGAGACCAGGGTTCAGTCTCTGGGTCTGGAAGATCCCCTCGAGGAAAGCATGGCAACCCACTCCAGTGTTCTTGCCTGGACAATCTCATGGGCGAAGGAGCCTGGTAGGCTACAGTCCATGGGGTCACAAAGAGTCAGGCAGGATTGAAGTGATTTAGCGCACACACACATAAACATACAGCATTCTGGAAGGACCAAATGATGAGCACAACTGGCTTTATTTCTGATAAAACCGCACTGTCTAGATTGAATTTAATGATCACCTCCCTTTCTGTCTGTTTGAAACAGACACTATACAGGGCTTTGGCTGTCCCTGCCATCCTTTCAATGTGTTTTCCCTACCCTGCCGTATTTGTTTTTCATCCATACAGAAACCTGGAAACAGCTGTATGCTGAAGGGAAACAAAACTCGGCAAACATTCCACCTCCCAATCCTAGAAGAAGAAATAGACTTTGTTTAGGGGGATGGAGTGTGTAACAGATTAAATTTAGATCTTGACATTTCCCCCTGCCATCTAGTTTCAAATTTCCCAACTCCTGGACTTTTTAGAAGGTTTTTTACATGTAGTTCCTGGCCTATTCATGGATTGTAAAATCACTTTTGTGGGGCAACCAATATTTTTGTTTTGCTTTAAATTTTTTATTATGGAAGATATCAACTTTATAAAATATTAGAGAAAATAGTATAATGAACCACCATGTACCATGTGCCTCTCACCAAGTTTCAACAGTTATGAACTCATGTTCAATCTTGTTTCATCAATACCTCAATTATTTTGAAGCAAGTTACAGACCTCAGATCACTTTATCTGTAAATAGTTTGTATCCCTAAAATATGATGTGTATTCTCATTTTAAAATGACACACATGGAATAGAAAATAGGGGATAAAGGTTAAATAATGTCTTATTAAACTTTTGTTTCAGTAGTGTGGTGTGTGTGTGTGCATATGTGTGCCCTTGGCTGTAATTTAAAATGTATTTCTTACAGTGGGTCTCAAAAAAAAAGTTCAAAAATCATTGTTCTAGAAGAAACTTTGAAAGACACAGAAGCAGGCAGCCTCAGCTCTCCTTACTCCAACCTTACTGATGTCAGAGGAGAAACTGGCTCAGTCTAATAGGAGACAAGTGGTGGGGGAGGTTGTTGGGTGGGCTATGAGTTTGGAAGGTGACCTGTATGGTGTGATATCTTCTGGTTGTTTAGTCACTAAGTCGTGTCTGACTCTCCGCAACCTGTGGACTGTAGCCCATCAGGCTCCTCTGTCCATGGGATCTCCTAGGCAAGAATACTGGAGTGGGTTGCCATTTCCTTCTCTGGGGCATCTTCCCAACCCAGGGATCGAACCATCTCCTGCATTGGCAAGAGGATGTTTTACCACTGAGCCCCTAGAGAAGTCCACGTCCTTTTCTTAGAGAAGAGGAAAACTTTTACCAGGCAGGATTTGTACTGGGGAAGAAGAGAAAGTCTAGTGTAATAAGAGTTTGTAGCCTTCCCCTTCCTTTCCAGGGAGGCCTTGGAGCCTGGCTTTCAGTTGCTACTGAGAATAAAAGATGAATTGAAGCAGGCCTAGAAAAGCTAAATGTGTCTTCTTAGTGAAGAGCTGAGCAGAATTGGGGAGGGGAGAAGAAACCAGCCAATCCTGGAGGAGTTTGGGGGAAAAGTTTGCAAAGAGAAGAGTGGGGAAAGGAGCCAGGGGAGATTTCTGCGTGGCTGCTGTGGAGACGACCCGGATGACTGATGAGATAGTTCAGGGTAAGCTGCTGTGAGTCATGCGGTGTAGCTTGCTTAGACCCTGTATTTAAAACTTCAGTAGAATTTAAAATCCTTGTCAGTGCTTTTTGTATGTTGAGTTAGTGCCTCCATTGAAAGGAAAGGAGGCTTGTGTGGTGTGGGCCAGTGTGAAATGTGTAGTCTCCTCCACTCCTGACTGTATAGATCTGATGCTTGTACTTTCAACCTACAGCTTGGGCAGCCTTCCTTCCAGAAAGCCCCTTCTTGGTGCTCCCAAGAAGGTTATCGCACTTCCATGGTGTTTGAATGATGATTACAGGCTGGTCTTCTTCTACTAGCCTGTGAACAACTTGAGAGCCAGGGCTCTGATTCATTCTCAGCCTTCCCTGGGACTGCTGGCATACGAGACAGCCTTTGCTGTTTCTCTGTCTTCAAGGAAATGAAGATCCTCCTGGGGGCGGGGGGCGGTCTCAGGAAACAATAGGGAAAAATACAATTAGGGATAAAGCTAAGTATTACATTTGTGATGTGGACTATCCTGGGTACTTTCTGAGTTCAGGACAGAAAAGACGAAGTGATGATAGCAACAACAATAATAACAGTAAATGCTTGTTAGTGCTGTCAGTGTACAGGGCACTGTTTTCAGTGCTTTGCTTATATTATGTTAACTCATGTAATCTTCACAAGAGCATGGTAAATTTGATACTATTTCTCTTTTTTTCTTTTTTTTCCTTTTTAGCTTTTATTTTACACTGGAATAAAACCTGTTAACAATGTTGTGATAGGTTCAAGCGCACAGCAGAGTGACTCAGCAATATGTATACATGTATCCATTCTCCTCCCAATTCCCCTCTCATCCAGGCTGCCATATTACATTGAGCAGACTTACATGTGCTATACAGTAGTTCTTTGTTGGTTACCCATTTTTTTTTTCATGACCTATAGAAATAATTTTATTTTTTCTAATTTTTTTATTTTTATTTTTAATATAAATTTATTTATTTTAATTGGAGGCTAATTACTTTACAATATTGTATTGGTTTTGCCATACATCAACATGAATCCGCCATGGGTGTACGCGTGTTCCCCATCCTGAAACCCCTTCCCACCTCCCTCCCCATACCATCCCTCTGGGATAAATTAGATACTATTATTGTTCCCATTTTTCAGATTAGAAAACAAAGCACAGAGAAGTGGAGTGGCTTGCTTGCTCATGGTTCCACTGCAGGCGTGGAGTGGAGCTGAGCAATCTGTTTCCAGCCCTAGAGCTCTTTATCACAGCCATATACTGAGTGATGGGCAGATGTTCAGTGGAGGAGAAGGAGGACTCAAGTGGTTGAGAGAAGAAAGGAGGTCATGCTGAGGTATGTGCAAAATTGTGGGAGGGAAGGATTTTGTTGTGTTCACTGCCTTGTGAAGCAGGAGTCTTCAGAAGGGGTTCTGGGTCAGGTTGGATGGGAGGTGTGGAGCCTGGTGATGGGGTTTAGAGAGGATGTTGCAGGAGCTAAGGGGCCACTGAGGTCTCTGGATGGAGAAGAGTCACGATGAAGGCCACCTCCCAGGAAGATTTAGAATGGGGACTCCAGGCTGGTAGGATTGGTGTGTGAGTGTTTAGGGGGATGAAACGGTGCAGCTAGAACCAGGGGGCATGGTCCCTGGAAGACTGAGGGCTTGAGACAGAGGCTGACGATGAGCATAGGCAAAGCTGATCCTCTCTGCTACATGGGCACTGGGAATGGTGACCACAAAGCAGATGTGAGGGGAATTTGAGAAGGTGGTCAACTGGACAGAGACCCTCCCTGAGGGGCATGGCGTTCTGACGGAGAAGAAGCAGAGGTGACCTCAGGGTTCCAGGACCCTGTGGGAGAACAGAGGAGTCCCTGGTAGAGGCACATTCATGAAGATTCCAGATTGGCCACAAGATGAGCAAGGTCTAGGCAGGACAGAGATGAGTGGCCTGGAAACACGAAAACCCTTCCTGGGACCTGACCGGCCAGCCTCTCTCCCTCTGAACTTCTCTCCGGTGTCCCAGGAGCCAGGCATTTCTTGCCCTCAGAGATTTTCTGCGTGACCTTCTGCTCTCTTCCTTGCTCCCTGCTTTGCGCCTTTCTCCTTCTCACCCTTTGTGTGCTGTGTGCCTAGTTGCTCAGACACATCCAGCTCTTTGCAACTTCATGGACTTAGCTCGCCAGGCTCCTCTGTCCATGGGATTCTCCAGGGAAGAATACTGGAGTGGGCTGCCATTTCCTACTCTAGGAGATCTTTCTAACCCAGGGATCAAACTCGGGTTTCCTGCATTACAGGCAGATTATTTATCATTTGAGCCACCAGGGAAGACCTTGATCTTCACTTAAACTTCCACTTTCTCAGGAAAATGGTTCCCATTCCACACCTCTGAAATTAGGTTAGTCCATTCATCATCATAGGTTAGGTGCTCCCATAGCACCTGACACTTTTCTTCATATTCATCATCAACAAGATTTTATGCAGCACCTACTACAGGCCAGGCACTCTTTTGGAGCTGAGGAAGCCACAGAGAACAAGACAAAGCCCCTGCCCTCATGGAGCTTACTTTCTAGGTGCAAGTGATGAAAAAAAATAAGTTAAAAAAACACATCATCATGAACAATGTCAGAGAGTTAGCAGTGCTACGCAAACAATTAAAATAGAGTGCTGTCACACTAGATTCGATAGTCTGAAAAGGAAACCTTGAAGCTGGAGGCTGACTAGCAAGTCAGCCAAGTCAATAGTAGGGGCAATAGGTAGTGCAAAAGCCCTGAGTAGAAGTGGCCTTGGCCTGTCTCAGCAGGGAAAGAAGACCTCATGGCTAGAATGTGGTAGGTGAAGGCAAGAGTCACGTGCAAAGAAGTCTGAGAGGCCAGATCATAGAAACAAGGACACAGAGTTTAGAAATAAGGATACAAAGACACAAGCTTTTCTAAGTACAACGTGTGCTCAGTGGCCCAGTCATGTCCAACTCTTTGCGACCTGATGGACTGTAGCCTGACAGGCTCCCCTGTCCATGGAATTTTCCAGGCAAGAATACTGGGGTGGGTTACCATTACCTACTCCAAGGGATCTTCCCGACCCAGGGATTGAACCCACACCTCCTGCGTTGGCAGGTAGATTCTTTACCACTGTGCCACATGGGAAGCCCTCTAAGTGCAGAGGAAGTCATTAAACAGAGGAATCACGTGATAATAATCTATGCTTCTAAAAGATACTCGGGATGCTGTAAGGAAAAGGGATTGTGGAAGGACAAGAGGGGAAACAAGGAGGCTTGAAATTTCAGCAGTCTGCTGGGAGAGGATGGTGACCTGCACCAGGATGGAGAAGCTGAAGCTGAAGAAGAGTGAGTAGATTTGTGGATGTTTTGGAGGTACAGTCATAGGGCTGCCTGCTGGATTGGAGGTGAGAGTGAAACAAAGAGAGGAATCAAGTATCACTCATCTGTTCTCGAGATGGGATTGGGAAGAGGCCATTTATTGGGACTGAGAAGCATGAGGGAGAGTGAAGGAAGCAGGTAAAACATCTAGAGTTCTGTGTGGGTCACGGTATGTCTTTTGGACATATACCAGTCTGTGGGTCTGAGCAGGGATCAAGGTTGGAGAGATGGATACCTGAGCCATCAGCCTAAAGATAGTATTTCAAACCAAGGGCCTGGTCAAGATCATTTTGGAAGCTGTTTGCTTTCTGACTGAAGTGATGGGGAAGTCACTGTGAAGGATGGGATCCAGGGCTCAAGAGGATGGAGTAAACTCCAGAGACACTTCATTCAGAGAAACAAGAGAGAAGAAGGTGAGTGGAGAGTTCCACAGAGATGCTGGTAGGTAAGGAGTTTACATCCTAGGTCCCTAAGTGAAGGAATCCCTCCTCGATTATTTCCATATCTCAATGGAAAATTGAAGAATGTTTACCACCTGAGCATGAGAGCAAAGGAGGAGGTACTCGAAGTTTGAAGCGATTGATCAGTTGTTGTTCAATCTTCCCTTTTGAAGGACTGTCAGCTCCATGAAAGCAAGAACTGGGTCTGATTTCTTCATTGCTTGTTTCTAGGACCTTGCAAGTTGCTGCAGATGTAGTAAGGTTCAATGAACAATTGCTAAGTGAATGAAAGAGTCAGCTATTGAATGAAATGTCTTAGATGTCTCTTCTGATTATTTATGGTTCTGTGATTCTGATAAGTCCAACTGGGTAGTTTTCCCTTGGGACTGATTCCTTATAGGATTGCAGTCAAATGGCAGCGAGGGCTGGAGTTATGACTTCTTGGTTCATGATTGTCTGGTGTTTGGGCTGTGATGTCTGGGCCACTGGGGACCGGTTGGGTGTCACTCCCTCCACATGACTTCTGCTTGTTGCTAGAATGGGCTTCCTGACAGCATGGAGGTCTCAGGATAGTTAGATTCTCTCATGGTGGCTGGTTCCCCCAGGGCTGGCTCCTCTTAAAAGTAATATTCTAAGAGACCCAAGTGGAAGCTTCAAGGTGACTTAAAACCTGGTCTTCAAAATTCTACAGCATCACATTCATTATATTCTGTTAGTCAAAGCAGTCACAGCCCCCCTCACCCAGATTCACTGGGGGTGAAGGAATAGGCTCCACCTCTCAAAGGGGGAAGAAACTGATGCAGCTTTCTTGAAGACAAGCTACAACTACATCAGTGTGAGTGTGTCCTGTAGACCTGGAAGTTAGGTGAAAGGATAGAACTAGAGACAGAAAGTAGAAATCATAGACAGAGATTAGAAGTCGGATTCATGAGATAATTAGATCCCTTAAGGGAGAAACTGTAAAAGGGTTGTGCCTTAGGGATGTTCCTGCCCACCTCCTCCCCTAATCAAAGGTGAAGAAGGGAGAAGAGGAGTGAGGGATAGAGAGAGGCAAAGAGGAAGGAGGAGGGAGAGAGGGGAAAGGGGTGCGAAGGCAGGAGTGAGGGGAGAGAGACAGAGAGAGAGAGGATTTGGTATCTAACTGTAACCGAGCAAGACCCCATGTGGCCTTCCTGGGACAGACTCCCTTCCTCATATCCTCTGCTATAGCTTATCTCTGAAGTACCTAGAGAATAATATCTGATACACATTTCCTGAGTTTTTCAGACGCTAAAACCACCACCATGGAAGACATTAACTACTTGGTGATCATGACTAGCCACCCACCCCCCACTCCCAACTACAGGTCTCTAAGAATTGACAATGTTAACTGCCCTGTTACCTCAACATCAGCCAATCACAGAATTTTATACATGAGCTGATCATAAACCCCAAGGATGCTCCTCTATCATCTGGTCTTTAAAAATGCTCTTCTGAAACCCTTGGGCAATTTGGGCTTTTCTTGGGCACAAGTCACCCATTCTCCTTGCTAGGCCCTGCAATAAATTTTTCTCTGCTCCAATCTTTAATATTTAGGTTTGTTTGGCCTCACTGTGCATCAGGCACATGGACTTGCATATGATAACATAACTGTAGTTTGTGGCATAAGTAAAAACCCACTTGAGTTGGACCATAAAGAAAGCTGAGTGCCAAAGAATTGATGCTTTTAAACTGTGGGGTTGGAGAAGACTCCTGAGAATCCCTTGGACTGCAAGGAGATCAAACCAGTCCAGCCTAAAGGAAATCAATCCTGAATATTCATTGGAAGGATTGACACTGAAGCTGAAACTCCAATACTTTGGCCACCTGATGCAAAGAATTGACTCACTGGAAAAGATTCTGATGCTGTGAAAGGTTGCAGGCAGGAAGAGAAGGGGACGACAGAGGATGAGATGGATGGATGACATCACTGACTCAAAGGACATGAGTTTGAGCAAGCTCTGGGAGTTGATAATGGACAGGAAAGCCTGGCGTGCTGCAGTCCATGGGATCGCAAAGAATCACACATGACTGAGCAACTGAACTGAACTGAACTGGAGGGCAAAAATCAAGTCCACAAATCTGTTTATTTTTAGAGGCTACTAAGTCAACCTAGTAAAAGGAATGGTGGTTGCTGCTTTAGCCCTACATGGAACAGAACTTTAAAGTGTTCTACTTGGGTTTTAGCTTCTAGTTACACCTGAGGTTGTTCCAGTCTGGTTTGGGTTCAGGCCAGTGACAATGCAGGTTGATTCTCATTGTAAAAGTCCTCATTCACATACCCCACGGCAGTGTTTGATTAAGTTTCACAAAACCTTCCAAAAGCAGTGATTTTGGTTCAGTACTGGGTTTGAAAAAAAGATAATAGCTATGCTAGATTGAACACTGGGTTTGGCTGGGATCAGTTATCTGGCTCTTTCAATAATTTTCTTTTTTCTTTGCCAATTAAGCCAATTCCTGAGTATGCTTTGTATCTGAGTCTCAGTTTTCATTGAGAAATGAGATTTTTATCTTTGCAGAGTTGGAAAAAGGAAAATATAAAGCAGCGGGTCCTGTCAAAAGGAAAGGTGAATTCAATGTCAAATGATGGAACCACAAAATGAGAGAGCCAGAGGCTCTAATGAGGAGGAACTGAAAGGACAGAGAACAAAAGGGAGCAGAAAATGATGGAGGGGAGAGGAGGTCAAATGTCTCTGCCAATCTGTTTTCTCATAGAAACCCTTCCAGTATGTGGCAGTACTGTATGCATGCATCCAAGGAAAGTGCTTCACTTATCACTTTATTTATCATAGAATCATACACTGTGTGATTTAAAAAGTGATAGCCAAATTAAAGTGCAGTTATAGTTCTTTTATATTAGTTGATGTCTGTAAAAGCTCACATTCTAACAGAGAGTCTTTATGCCTCTGCTCCTGGCTCAGAGTTAGGACTGGGATCAGAGGCTTGAATTCAGCCTTGAGTTTGTGAACTGTTTATGAAAAGCAGTTACCCCCACTTTAAGTTAAATTTCACATCTTGAGACAGCCACAACATGGGAAATTGATCACTGGTGCTTATTGTTGTTGCTGGAAGGTACTTCCAAGCTTATCCATCCCTAACCTTCATTTAACAGATGAGAACATGCAGCCACCTGGATCTGAGAGGTGAATTTATTCATTTTCTTTAAAAGACAGTACATTTCAAAAGAGATTTTGTAGATAAGATTGTATAGATACTTTCAAAAAGGTCATTAGTAGTCAATGTATTAATCCCCCCTACATCATCCAAATAAACTCATCCTTGTCATCAATCTTTTGAACTGAGCCACATCAAAATGTAAGATGTCTTTTGAACTTCCTTTTCAAAGTCTTTGAAGTCACAACTCTGGGTTTTGTAAACTTCTTCACAAAATTAGCCCTTTAAGTCTGAACAGAAAATATCTTTGTGGTGACACTGTATTAATCAGGCAGCCTCACTGCTATAACAAATAAAACTCCTAATCAATGCCTTAACACAATATTTTGGGAAGTTATTTAGCTTTGTTTCAATTTCCTCATCTGTAAAATGGGGATAATATTAGCATATGCAAAAAAAATTAGCATGTGCTTCAGAATGTTGTTTTGTGTATTAAGTGAGCTGATAGTTATATAACCCTTAGAACAGGGTCTGGCACCTATGCAAGTGGCTGTTGAATGGATAAATGAACAAATGTATAAGCAAATGAATGAATAAAAATGCTCACTCTTCCTTACTGTCCATGTGGGTGCTCCTGGTCTGTTGGTTTTCCATGGGCCTATTCAGGATCCTAGTTTCCTTCCTTCTTGGGACCCAACTCCCCTCGAGATGCTCAGGGTCCTCTTCATCCCCGCAAGTAGCAACCAGTCTTAGGCCTCTGGTGTGCCCTCCTCTTCCTGATGTCAAATTTGGAAATGATTTAAAATTGACTAACAGGGGAAATATCCTGATTCAGCCACCTCTACATAAAAGAGACCTTAACTGAGAGACGTAGATAATGACCCACCTCATTAGGCTTTTCTGAGAATTACATAAAATAGCATATATAAAGCAGCTGGCATTCAGTACCAACACATGACAGTCACTATTAATTTCTCATGGCTTGTTTACATTTGTCTTCTGTATTTTAGCTGTTTTTCTATTTCTTTTCCTCCTCCTTCTTCTAATCGTTACAAATAGGTCCCTGTATTTGACACTTTTTGCTTGGTGTTTAATGACATTTTCTATAGTGTTAGATCTTATTTCTCAAAATACCCCTTGCCTCATCTGTGCCTTCTCAATAGTTTGGCCTCTGGAAGAAAGTTTCTGGATAAGGATGTGTGGAGTCCAAAGACATCCTCTTCATGAACAGAGGTCCAGACACAGTTTGGCTTCCAGGCCGAATTCCCCTTCATTCCTGTCTAAGCCGGCAGTCAGGTTCCAGGTAAAGGATTAGAAGCAGTGATGTGGAGTGAGTAAGGGTGCAGAAATGTGAGACTTTATTTCTTAGTAATTTATTTTCAGAAATGGTTTCTTTCAATAGTAAAAGTATTTTATAAAAATACCAACGAAAACATCATAATACGGTATTTACAATTTCTTGGTTGCTTGATTGTATCCATTAAGTGTGGATTTAATTAGATGCAGACTCAAATGAAACATCTTTCTTTTTTTTTGCAGGTGCTTGAGGAGGTCATACCTTATGACCAGGCTTCACAAGCCACCTATATTTCATGTTACCTTTTGTAGCATCTAGTGCTTCTTCTCAAAAGCAGTTTTAACACATTCACGTTATGAAGCACAAAGAAGTAAGACCACTTTCTTGGAAATCTTGCAGCGCTCTTAAGATGACTAGAGATACTTGGCCTTAGTGCTGCTAAGATGAGTAAAGGAGTCGATAGCCAACAATTTCCCAGTTACCTCAATGATAGGGCAGCTGATGTGGCTATCATTTCCCCTTAAGAAGCAGCGTGATATTAAAAATACTCTTGTTCAAGTCCTACCCCAGATTGATTACAACAGGCTCTCTGGAGGGGAGACCCAGGCATGGGCATGTTTTCATTCAAGTTCCCATTTCTGATGTGCCTCCAGGGTTGAGAACCACTGTGGGAGACATTCAGCTGTTGTTGAGTCGCTCAATCATGTCCAGCTCTTTTTGGCCCCTTGGGCTGCAGCACACCAGGCTTCCCTGTCCTTTACCACCTCTCAGAGCTTGCTCAAACTCATGACCATTGAATTAGTGATGCCATCCAACCATCTCGTCCTCTGTCGACCCCTTCTCCTCCTGCCTTCAGTCTTTCCCAGCGTCAGGTCTTTTCTAGGGTGCCAGCTCTTCCCATCAGGGGGCCAAAGTATTGGAGTTTCAGCTTCATTGTCAGTCCTTCCAATGAATATTCAGGATTGATTTCCTTTAGGATGGAGTGGTTTGATCTCCTTGTAGTCTAAGGGACTCTCAAGAGTCTTCTCCAACCCCACAGTTCAAAAGCATCAATTCTTCAGTGCTTAGGCTTCTTTATGGTCCAACTCTAACATCCATACATGACTACTGGAAAAACCATGGCTTTGTTGGCGGACCTTTGTTGGAAAGTAATGTCTCATTTTTTAATATGCTATCTAGGTTGGTTATAGCTTTTCTTCCAAGGAGCAAGTGTCTTTTAATTTCATGGCTGCAGTCACCATCTACAGTGATTTTGGAGCCCAAGAAAATAATCTCTCACTGTTACCATTGTTTCCCCATCTATTTGCCATGAAGTGATGGGACCAGATGCCATGATCTTAGTTTTTTGAATGTTGAGATTTAAGCCAACTTTTTCACTCTCTCCTCTCTCATCTTCATCAAGAGGCTCTTTAGTTCCTCTTCACTTTCTGTCATAAGGGTGGTGCCATCTTCATATCTGAGGTTATTGGTATTTCTCCTGGCAATCTTGATTCCAGCTTGTGCTTCATCCAGCCCAAATACTCTGCATATAAGTTAAATAAGCAGATGTACTCCTTTCCTAATTTTGAATCAGTCCATTGTTCTGTGTCCCATTCTAACTGTTGCTTCTTGACCTGCGTACAGACTTCTCAGGAGGCAGGTAAGGTGGTCTGGCATCCAGAATTCTCCCTAAATCCATATAGGAGGCACTTGATTATTTTATTTTTTCTAATTACAGAGAGTTTATTGCCCATAACTATAAATGCATGACAGCATGTGAAGGTGGGAGACCCAGAGACAACAGGAGCTGGATGCCACGTCCACTCCCTAGGTCAGAAGTCCTGGCAGTGTTGGTACAGCCACCATGATTCACTTCTCTGAAGCCCAAGGTTGCCTAAGGGGGAGTTCAGGTGCCCTGTGGGAACGAGGTTGGGCAATGCTACAGGTGTTAGGTCCTCTATAGGGATGGAAGCCCATCACCCTCATAGGTGCCTTAGGTTTAACATCCAAAATAACTGTGTTTTCTAGTTGTCAATGAAACCTCTTCCATTTTCCCTCTCTCTCACTAACCTCTCATTTAACTGAGTCACTGTGATAAGCAGGGTTTACTAATTGCATCCCAACTAAAAATATATCCTCTGAATTACTGTGTATAACTTGTGAAAACAAAGGATAGATATAGGAGGGTGGTGGCATAAAGAGTAGGACACGTCGTTTGCTGATACAGGTGGATGTTTACACACTAACAGTTTGTAAGCACTAACATTTTCCAAGTCCAGGCCTTGTGGTCAGGAATAAGATCAACAACATCTGCTAGAAATTCTAAATTTCAGGCTCCCCTATCCCCAGACCTACAGAATTCCCAGCTGATGAACATTAAAGTTTGAGAAATGGAAAAGAGTTCTAAGAGGGCTGTCTGTAAGGAGCTTCTGGTTTTTGGCAAAGAATGCTATTTTTTTAAATAAAGGGAAACACATGATCTAATTTGAAAAGATACATGTTACAATAGACAAGACATGGAAGCAAACTAAGCATCCATCAACAGATGACTGGATAAAGAAGACATGTGCATATGCATTTACAGTGGGATACCACTCAGCCACAAAGAAGAATGAAATGTTGCCACTTGCAACACTGGATGGACCGGGAGGGTATTTTGCTAAGTGAAATAAATCACACAGAGAAAGACAAATACTGCATACCATCACTTACAGGTAGCATCTAAAAGATAAAACAAATTAGTAAATAAAATAAAAAAACAGATTATCAGATATAAAGAACAAACTAGTGGTTATCAGCGGGGATAGGAAAAGGGGGAGGTGAACCACAGGGTTAGGGGAGAAAAGGGTTATTACAGGGTTATGTGAAATCATGGGTGTGAAACTTTGGAAAATTGAACAGCACTATGGAATTTAAGGAGAAGGCAATGGCAACCCACTCCAGTACTCTTGCCTGGAAAATCCCATGGACGGAGGAGCCTGGTAGGCTGCAGTCCATGGGGTTGTGAAGAGTCGGACACGACTGAGCGACTTCACTTTCACTTTTCACTTTCGCGCATTGGAGAAGGAAATGGCAACCCACCCCAGTGTTCTTGCCTGGAGAATCCCAGGGACGGGGGAGCCTGGTGGGCTGCCGTCTATGGGGTCGCACAGAGTCGGACACGACTAAAGCAACTTAACAATAGCAGCAGCATGGAATTTAAAGAATCCTTCATTCAATATATTAAAAGGTAAAAACATGATCTCAGAAAAATGTATAGTGAACGTGTGTCAAAGATTTAAGCCATTAATCATATGAGTTTGACAAAATAGCAAAACTGGTTCGAAAGAGAATAGGAAAAACTGCTAAATTTGGTCAATGAGAAAAAAACAAAATGCTGGAATAAGGTTGCAAAGCTCAGTACAAAACTGGTTTCTGTCCTACAGGAGCCTAAAAACAACTTTTGGATTTATTTATTAGTATTTATTTATATTGAAGTATAGTTGATTTATGATATATTAGCTTCAGGTGTATAGCATAGTAACTATTTTTATAGCTTATATTCCATCTAAAGTTATTACAAAATAATGGCTGGATTCCCTTTTTTGCACAATATATCCTTGTTGTTTATCTGTTTTATACGTAGTAGTTTGTATCTCTTAATCCCATACCCCTGTGGGTTTATTTTTTGACTGGAAAGAAATAGTTTAACTCTTTACTAAGACACTGGAGAAGGAAATGGCAACCCACTCCAGTATTCTTGCCTGGAAAATCCCATGGATGGAGGAACCAGGTAGGCTATAGTCCATGGGGTCGCAAAGTGTTGGACATGACTAAACAACTTCACTTTCTTTCTTACTAAGATACAAATCATTTGCAATTTATCAATCTTCTGCAAATTAACATCTAACTCTCCTGAACCTGGCCTCTAACTCTTAACAATATAAAGTTACTTTCACCTTAGGCCTGCATATGAGATAATACTTGAGTGTTATTTGAAAGGCTAGATGGTTATCTTAAATTATGGATAATTTTTCTTAAAAATTCAGAGAAGACACAGACCTAGAAATCAGGAATTGCAATAAAATATCATAGATAGTGATAGAAAACAGCTAACACGTATGGAGTGCTAGTCACTGTGTTCTCATGTACTAGCCCTTTTAGTTACTGTCCTAACCTATGAGACAGGAGCTATTACTGTCCTCATTTTACAGAGAAGAAGAATGAGGTAGTCTGTCTCCAGAACCTGTGTGCTTAACTGCTTCCCATGAAAAAAAACAGCTGAGGGTACAGTAGGATCCATGTATATTTATAAATTTGACAGAAGCAGGGATACAGACTGATGGTGGACTTAGATACATCCCCGTTTTTCATTTCTAATCTACAATTTGAATCAGGCAATGAGATATGACAATTGTCTGTTATGTGGGCTGCCTGGAAACCCAGGATGGTTTGAGTAGAATGCCTGACACATTTCGCCATTCAGAGCCGCTGCTCCTGGTAATCAGACCTCATTTGTCAGCTCATTAAACCATCACTTTCAATCCTAAACTGAAGCAGTTATGTTGGTGTGTCTCACAGAGACAAGGGGAGGGAGATTTGGGCATATTTTATAATTCAATGGGATGAAAATGTCAGTGTTCTTTGTAAAAAAAAAAAAAATCCATTAGAATCTGGCATTATCTGAGAGTCTGGGTGTTTAGTTAGAGGAGTCTTTGGCTTGATGTGGTATCTAGAACCCCTTTAGCAAAAGGCCAATGGGTAGCTGAGCCAAGTTGTTCTTTTCTAATTAAATAAGTCTACAATCTAACCCTCCCCAAAGGCATTAGCAAACAGTGAAAGGAATGCTCCAGCTCACAGCACCCAGAGTAGGTGTCAGTACCCTCCTGTCCCACTGTTCTGCCTTTTCATAGCTGGCACATGTTTGAAGTAGGAGTTATGATTTGATGAGCCAAATTGTCCTCCCCAGCCGCCTTTTGTTTTGTCACAATGAGCTGCACGTGCAGAAGTGTTTTCATCTGTAATTGCTCCCACAAGGGGGTAATTGCACCCCAAAGTGGTTGGCTGCACCAATGGTAGGAGCAATTAGCAACAAAAATGAAAATAATTGCAGGAATCCAAATTGCCGTCTTAAAAAAGGGACGCCCAGTAGAAGCATGACTGAAGATCTGGCCACTCTCTTTTTCCCCCGCTGCAAGTATATTTGTTATTTGAAACCAATATTATAATCTCTGAACCCACCTTGACTTTCCACACATCTAGGGGCCTCTTGGAAATAGTGTACATTACAGGACCAACAAAAAACCGGACCGATCCCAAATGGCAGCTCATTTAGGACCTAGAAAATGAAGTAACTTAGAGTCAAAATTATCTCTGAGGGAAACAAATGCATTTTTATCATAACTGTGAAACTCATTTCCCCACCCCAAACATGGGGGAAAATAGGGTAACGGAATTAGTAATAAAGTCATTTTTTGTTGATTTAGCCTCTAATTACAGAACTCCAGGAATTATAGATAGACATCCTTCCTATTCGCCTCTCCCCATCAAATTATTCCCGAATAGTGCAGGATCACGGCAGCCTCATGAGGCATAATCATAGCCTGTCTCCACCACTTTGCTCCCTGTGACGTCCTCCTAGCCTTCTCCACCAAGGTAGCCCTGGGCTATGCCTGGTGGCCTTGCTCCCTACTGCTGTAAATGGCAATGTCCCCTTTGAAGTGGGGAAAGTACACCGCTCTCCATTTGTGTTGCACTCTGTAAGGTGGGCCACAAGGCTGTGAATTTTTTTGCTCTCAAAGCCTTCCAAGGTTTTAGTGAAATACCTCTGTTGTATTGGGGCTTCCCTGATAGCTCAGTTGGTAAAGAATCTGCCTGCAATGCAGGAGACCCTGGTTCGATTCCTGAGTTGGGAAGATCCTGTGGAGAGGGAAATGGCTACTCACTGCAGTATTCTGGCCTGGAGAATTCCATGGGATCACTGTATAGTCCCTGGGGTCACAAAGAGGCGGACACAACTGAGCAACTTTCACTTCACTTCACTTCACTTCTGTTGTATTGCACCCCACAGGCCCACAAGTCTTGTAGTTGCCCAGCCTTGGGACCAAACAAAAAGCCTGGAGACAGTAACAGAAACATCGAGAGTTTACTGGACACGGGGATCTTACACAAAGGTCCTGGGGTAACACCCCACTGTGCACAGCAGGCAGGGGACAGGATGTGACAGAAGCCTTCACTACTCAGGGGAGAAGGACGCTTCCCTCTATCAGGGGAACTGACATCAGGGGGGCTCGTCGGTTACCGGGGCCAACCATGCTTGTAATGAAGAGGATTGGGTAGTCATGTGAGTGAAGTGGGGCCTGGTCAGGCAGGGGATGTGCAGAGA
Organism: Capra hircus; assembly: GCF_001704415.2. NCBI lineage: Eukaryota > Metazoa > Chordata > Mammalia > Artiodactyla > Bovidae > Capra > Capra hircus. The sequence goes on along the minus strand of NC_030808.1, from coordinate 117,733,253 downwards.
GCAAGAGAGCAGCCGTCCTGAGTGATGGGGCCATACTGCCTCTCCCTTAGTTTTATATTTCAGCTTCCCCAACTCTAGCCAGAGACTTGGGAGTGGGGTCCAGGGGAAGGTTAAGTGTGGGTGCACTGGGAGGACCAATCCAGAGGGCACTGGGAGCCCACACCCACCACTGTACTCACAATCACCCCCACTCACGTTTGGGCACACACCAATTCTTCCTTTAGAAGTTTCCTCTCATTAGGTTCTTGGACCCCTCAGGCAAAAGGAGCTACAACTGGGCTCCTCTCATTTGTCCACAGTGTTCCAGAGGTCCCTGAACAGGCCTGAATTTTTCTGGAAACACAGCCTAAGCTGTCCTTGGGACCCCAGCTACAATGGTACTGGTTGACAGAGAAACACTGCCCTAAGGAAGACAGAAAGGGAGGGCAAGGTTTCATAGCCAAGTGTTTTACAGCAACTTCTATTGATTACAAGCCCGTAGGGGACAATGTCACCAACAGAATGAAGAAAATTAACTCCGGTGATGTGTATATTGTTTAGTGTTCCTGTGTCAGAAAAGTCTTTCCCCTGAGGAATAAGTTTGCTACATGAGTCAATGCCAATCCAACCTGAAGAGTGTGGAAGAAATAAAGGAATACATAATGGATTTCCTTCTGCTAGAAAAACCACACTTTTGTTTTGCTTGCAGGGTAGCGGTAGAATTCGCAACACTTTGGGGTGGAAAGTGGGAGGGTGAGGGGTGAGCTCATTTGTTGACAAGGAACGATTTGGAGGAAACATTGGGCCACCTGTGGGCAGAATGTATTTAAAAACCAAAGGTTGGCCCAGCAGCAGAGATCTCACGGCTGCTGCTCTAGGCGTGAATTCTTAGTCGATTTAATAATAGCCTCCTCCATCCAGTGCTGGGAAAGAAATGCTGTGTTCCATTTACTCCCGCTGTTTGTAGCATCTGGGATGCTGCTCCATCATCCTGCCAATGTCGTCCTCCCCTCTTTCATTGCTGTAGGCAGCCCTCGTCCAAAGGATTTACTTTGCAGATAAAAGAAGAGGCATTAAGAGGTCAAAAATGACTCAGGTGAGGGGTTATAAAGTGTTTTTAAGACTGGGAGAAAAAAAAAAAAAGACTGGGGGAGGAAGGATTAGAAAAAAAGAATCAGGCAAGGATATTTAAGAAGCTGCTCAAATATGGTGACATTGGATGAAATGTGATCAGGCCAACTATTTGGCTGAAGTAACCAGAGAAGGTGAGGTCATCCTGAGTCCTAGTAAATCCCCTTTAGGAGGGTGGCTACCTCTGTCCCAGGCCTAAAAGAAACCCCATGACTGTTTGTGGAAGGAATTCTCTGTGCATGCAGTCAGATTTTGGTTTCCTACCTGGATGATCTGGTGTGTGATCAGCGGAAGGGCCTGACATCAGTGGCTCTGAGTGACAATGGCTTGCCGAGGGAAAAATGGACATCTGCTGGAATTTAATGTTTCAAGGAGGGGGCTCCCTCCCTTTTGTCTATGCTCAAATTAATTTAAGCTGGGAATATAAGCTTGAATGACTTGCTTAGACTTTAAATCTTTATATTGTGATAAAATCACATTAAAATGTAATGATTGGTGTGTGCACGTGTGCTAAGTCACTTCAGTCATGTCTGCCTCTCTGTGACCCTATGGACTGTAGCCTCTGTCCATGTGAGTGCCCAGGCAAGAATACTGGAATGGGTTGTCATGTGCTCCTCCAGGGAATCTTCCCCACCCAGGGAATGAACCCGATTCTCTTATGTCTCCTGAATTGGCAGGGGAGGTCTTTACCACTAGCACCACATTTGAAGTCTGCAACAATTGGCATGCTCTTCTAAATTAGAAGAAGGGCATGAAAGAGGAGAATAGCAAACAGACACGTACTCTGTTGAGAATTCTGGGTAGACTGATGCAGAGTGATTGGGATGAGAGATGGTAGTTTCTGAAGAGCATGAATGAGAGGGATTTCTGGGTTGGCAGCAGGAGAGAGAGCAGAGCAGAGCATTTCAGGAGGTCATGGATGTTGGTTGATTTCACCTGATTGGTATTCTTTCTCCTTTTCTTGTGGGGCACTATGCCTCTCACACATCCTGGAAGGACTAAGTTCTCCCATGACCATCCCCACCTCCCTATGCTCCTACCTGACCAAACAGAGGTCTTAATCCTTTAGGACACTGGCCTTTCCCATGACATGACGGGTGGACACTGGGAGAGAGAAGGATCTCTTTTATTCCAGAATTTCTAGTTGTAGGGATTGTGAAAGCCCAAAGGCAATTTCCTCAACAGTGTTGGAAAAACTGCCCATAGAGCAAAGCTATCACATAGAGGAAACCAGCTCCAAGTGGAGAAGAGAGGCAAACACGTAGATCTGATGGCATCACTACGGGTGCTGGATCCAGCCACTCCTGAAAGGAGAACACTCTAAGTTACAAGAGCCTCAACAGAAGCCCTTTGCTCGAGAAAGTTTGAATTGGATTTTAAAACCAAATGGGAATCAGAGAGTAGGAGGGACCAATGGATGTTCATAAGAATAGCTACAAACTCTATGTTTAGACTTCACATTTTTCAAAGGACCTACCAAGAAAAGGCACAGAATGTTTTGTGTTTCTTTGAATGTGACTTGGCTCTGGGATGAAAATATGTAGGTTTTGGCTTTACCTGGGAAAGTTATTGAATTATTTTGTTTTCTCTTTTGTGATTTAAAATTGTAGTAATGCCTGCCTCTGGCAGGTTAATCTGTGGAGAAGTCTTACATGATAGTCTTAGAGTGGTGCCCAGCACACTGCAAGAGCTCAGGACATTTATGCTTGCACCTTCAGACTCTGCTTGCATCTCCCGTATCTCTTCCTTACCCTCCTTCTCTCATCCCAAGTCTCATCAAATGTAGAGGAACCAGTCTGGTAAAGGCAGAACCTGGAGCTAGGAAATAACTTGTCTGATGAAGGCAGAAGCCTCTACAGTAAAAGAGGATAAAAGAGAGTCTGACAAGAACACACATTCTTCAGAAAAGTTAAGCCCATCACTTAACTTACTTAACTGTGGACTAAACACAAATGAACACTTTCATTCATACTAGCCCTTAATGTCTTCCAGCCCAGTGAAATTTCAACACCTTCATGTATTTCCTGGCGTAAGATTTTAAAGACAAATTGTGAAGCTGTAGAGAATTCATTCACTTAATGGAACTGTCGATGTTAATAACTTGAAATGAACTGAATGATCCTGACATGATACACAATATCAAGTAACTCAAAAAATTATAAGTTTTTAGGTTGGTGATACACTTTTTAATCCAGAGTTGAAGGTGCTTGAATGCAGAATATTTGAGATATAAAGTAAAAAAAATTCTTTTCCACTAGCTCCATTATTATTTTTATACTAAAATAATGCTAAAGTCAAAGGCAGAAGCAATTGACCACGACGCTAATGCAACTTAAACTTCAGGACCCTTCCATACTTGGCTTCTTCCAAGGCCCTGGAAGGGTATAAACCATATGTTCTCATGTTCATGTATTTTTGTAAGATTTGTAAAATACTTCTGCATGTTTTTGTTTTTGTTTTTTAAGTTGCCCAAGATGTCTGGAAGTAAGCATAAAATCAGCACTGCTGTATTAATAGCTGGTACTGCTAAGAAGCACCAATCTATAACGATGAGAACAAAAGTGAAAATAATGGAGAGAGCAAAAGGAAAGATGGAATTGGAGGCCCAGAGAAAAGATGGAGAGAGACAAGAGGAAGAAGAAGTAACTGAAGAACCAAACAGAGTCACGAAGCAGAACATGGCAGAAAATGACAAGGGGATTTTCTTTGTCTGAGGAGGCACTGCCAGGTCTTGAGGCACAGAACTTGAACACAGAATGGTTCACAAAGGCTGCAGCAGCCACTCAGAATGTAATCCAGTGCCACCATGTCATCTACGGCAAGGAAAGAAGAACTACTCGCCAGACACCATTGGATCATCTTTTTCCAGAGGGTGGTGGTGATTTTTTTTGTTCAGTCACTAAGTCGTGTCCGACTCTTTGTGACCCCATGGACTGCAGCACGCCAGGCTGCCCTGTCCTTCACCATCTCCCAGAGCTTGCTCAAACTCATGTCCATTGAGTTGGTGATGTTATCTAACCATCTCATCCTTTGCCGCCCTCTTCTCCTTTGCCTTCAATCTTTCCCATCATCAGAGTCTTTTCCAGTTAGTAGGTCTTCACATCAGGTGGCCAAAGTATCGGAACTTCAGCTTCAGCATCAGTCTTTCCAATGAATATTCAAAGTTGATTTCCTTTAGGATTGACTGGCTTGATCTCCCTGTAGTCGAAGGGATTCTCAAAATTGTTCACCAGCACTGCAGTTCTTCCAGGAGGTGGGTAGATTTGAATCCAGCAAGGAACCAGAACCTGTGCCATCAATGTCAGGCATGAGTGAAATTGCAGCTTGCCCTCTGTCTCCTATTGCTGATGATCCTTCAGTTCGACAATCTCCTACCTCCTCTCCTGCCTCTTGTCAGTAACTCTTCTAGCCTGCTCACTTGATGTCAGCCCTTGTATGCAAGCTGCTGTATTGTACTACTGCGCTTTTCAAGATACTGCACTGTAAAATTGAAAATGTTTTCCTTATTTTTTATGTTTGTTTGTTTTTTTGCAGTATTTGTATGAAAAGTATTATCAACCTATTACAGTACAGTACTATACAGCCAATCGTGTTAGGTATCTAGGCTAATTTTGTAGGACTTATGAAAGTGCTTTCATAATGGAACTTATTCATATGTAGGGGACTTACTGTACATAATAATAAAGAGGTTAATTAACCAAGAAGCCATAACAATTATAAATATGTATGAACTTAACACAGAACTTCAAAATACATGAAGTAAAACTGAGAGAACTGAAATGAGATATAGACAAATCCACAGTTACGTTGGAATCTTCAACATTTCTGTCTCAGTAAGTAATCAACAGAACAAGTAGACTGAAAATCAGAAAGAATATAGAGGCAAAAAAACCTGTTCATAAATATTCATGGTAGCATTATTCATGATGCCCCAAAGTGGAGACAACCAAAAGCCACCAACTGAAAGATGGGTAACAAAATGTAACACACTTACTTGATAAAACCACCATAAATATTGAGTTGGTTGATACTGCACCATTACAGCTAAAGGAAGCACCATGTTAGGTTCCTATGAGTCTTGTCTTAGCAATTTTGTCAGCTGATCAATACAGCATATATTTTCATGTTTATCTTCATTTTTTAAATAATTAATTTATGTTATTTTTGGTTGTGCTGGGTCTTCGCTGCTGCGCACAGCCTTTCTCCAGTTGCATTACTCGTAAAGCAGGAGTGAAGCACCTGAGCTTTACTCGTGGTGCTTAGGCCTCTCCCGCTGCAGAGCACAGGCTCCAGCACAAGCTTCAGCAGTTGCAGCACACAGCCTCAGTAGTTGTGGTTTGTGGGCTCAGTTACTCCATGGCACGTGGAATTTTCCGGGACCACGGGTTGAGCCCATGTCCCCTACACTGGCAGGCGAATTCCCATCCACTGTACTACCCAGGAAGTCCCTATGTTTGTCTTCATTTAAAGACAATCTATTTATTTAAAGACCCCTGCTTCATTAACACTGAACTCGCACCAATAGCACTATGATTTATGTCTGAATGAAGCTTACCTAACACATGCATTTTCTCTGTAACACATTATGAGCTTCCTGTGACTTATGTGCACTAGACAAGACTTCAGCACTGTTGTTGATGCTTAGTCGCTCATTCGTGTCCACCTCTTTGCTACCCCATGGACTGTAGCCCGCCAGGCTCCTCTGTCCATGGGGATTCTCCAGGCAAGAGTACTGGAATGGGTTGCCATGCCCTCCTCCAGGGGATCTTCCAGAGACAGAACGCAGGTCTCCTGAATTGCAAGCAGATTCTTTACCACATGGGCCACCAGGAAGTCCAAGAATACTGGAGTGGGTAGCCTATCCCTTCTTCAAAGGATTTTCCCAACCCAAGAATTGAATTGGTGAATTCTACCAAACTTTAAAGAAAAAAATTAGACCAATTTTACACAACATATCCCAGAAATAGGAGTGGACACTTCTTAATTCATTTTATAAGGCCAATATTATCTTAATACTAAAACCAGACAAAGACATTATAAGAAAAGAAAACTACAGACTGATATCCTACAGACCAATTTCTCTAGACACAAACATCTTCAGCAGAAGCCTAGCAAATGAAATCCAAGATATAAAAAGATAACACATCATGACCAAACGAGGCTGAAAAGGACTAAAGATCTATATGTTAATTATTCAGAGACAAGAGCTAGGATTTTTAAAAGGAAACTTCACTGAGAAATAAGAGGAAAGCACCTGAAGACCAAAAAGGGAAGATACCAGAGCACAGAAACAGGTGAGCTTCCCAAGCACAGACTTTGCGTCCTAAGATAACTTAAAAGCGAGTCACAGACTGGTATGACAGACACAGCCACCTGGTTACACAGGTCCCTTATTCCTTTTCTGTCCCACTTTGGTCTTTCTTTTGGTCTTTCTGTCAAGCTGCTCAGGCTAATTCCAAGGTAGGCTCCTGATAGCATTACTGCTTCAGTTTGCCAGTTGCATTTTTGTGGACCCCTGAGGGGGAATTTTGTTCTACGCTATTTTCTGAGGCTAGAATGGCCGAAGTTATCAATTGTTTACGCTTTTGGTTGGTAAATCCTTGTCCAGTGGCCATTTCCTGTCTTCGCATAATTCTACCTTGGTAGGGATATTCCATGCAATATTTGGGACTTACATTTTTTATTTTAACTTCAAATTTAACTAGGCATCCTGTATTTTAACTTGCTAAATGCGGCTACCCTTACCTCAAGCCACTTCCCCTAGGATTCCACCTATTTTTTGTCCGAGATAACCCCTGAGAATACATTTTCCACGAATCTTATCACTTACAGTTTAGAGTGACAATATGTTTATAGATCCAGGAACAAAAACAGGCTCCTGTCCAACAACCTGGAAGAGGAACATTGTCCCTTCAAGATTCAGGCTGCCACGGGAAGAATACTTTTCTTTGCATGCTTAGAGAGAAATAAAAATTAAATTCTCACCTTAGACTAGTAGCAATAAGTTAAAGATGTGACCAATCCAAAGACTGATTGGCTTCTTTTTCAGCAACTCCTTTCACATACCATTTGTTAGAAAGATCTTATATGATCTGACTTTTTGCTAAGTGTGTCTGAGTCTAGCTTGAAGGCAATTTCATACCAAGAAAAACAGTGAATTGTGGCATCTGGTACAAGGACTAGGAATTCTTTATGCCTGATTAGTGCTCTAAAATGTCTTATTCATGAATAAGCCAATATTTTAAACTTCAAGCACAATCAACTTCATTATTTGAAATCTGGGATGTCTTATATTTGCTATGTATTTGAGCATTTTTAAAAATTCTCGGTGTTGAAAATGAGACAGTTAAGCTAAATGACATGACTAGGATTATATATGTTGACTATTACTGCATGCTTGAGTCAGAAACTCTTGCTTCTGCAGTAGGTGATGAGAAGTCTACCTCTCGGTAACTATCTGTCTATCAATTCTCTTCTGATTCTCCATTTTTCTCAATATCCTACAAATCCTAAATAAAAAATGTCTGTTACTTAAATATTTAGAAACTGGATAGAAGTAGTCATCCACAGATGAATTCATCCCAAAAGCTATATTCCATAGACTAAAACCACATGGATGAGTCATGCCTATACATGTAAATATACTTCTTGTGTATCAAATTGTTGTTGTTTAGATGCTAAGTCATGCCCAACTCTTGCAACCCCATGGACTGTAGCCAGCCAGGCTCCTCTGTCCATGAGATTTCCCAGGCAAGAATACTGGAGCAGTTGTCATTTCCTTCTCCAGGAGATCTTCGCAACCCAGGGATCGAACCCACAAACTCCTGCTTGGCAGGTGAATTCTTTACCACTGAGCCACCTGGGAAGCCCTGTGTATTAAATACACATGTATATATCATGTTGAGATACACATAGTAGACCTATATTACACACTCCTAAATGAGTACACATGATTGGATGAAAAGATCATTGTTTCACACATTCCATTTCCTTTGCCTGTTTCCATCAATGAGACACAGCCCTCAGGTTCAGATTCCTATAGCAGAGAAAGGCTTTGGGCTCTCAAAAGTACATAGAAAGAGAAACCTAGAAAATGAGTCTTCCTTCAACTCATCGCTTCCCCAAAGAGCCACAGGTTAGGGAGAGAGCAAAAGAAAGAACAGGAGAGGAGGGTAGGGGAGGTTAGCTAAACTCTAGAGTGATCTGAGAGGAGGTAACCAGGGGTTGCCTTCTCCTCCAGACTGAGGCCTTGGGCAAAAGGTGATGAAAAGGGTGAAAGAAATCCAGATAAGATCATAGGCTCGGATGGTGAGCATCTGTGCTCTCTTGCCCCTCCAATCCACTAGAAAACTGGGAAGGCAGCCAGAACCAGGGTCCCCTGGAATACCTTGTGTGTGCTGGAGTGCTGGGTTCATGGCCCCAGGTGGCCACACAGAGCTGGGCCCTGATCTCTGACACAGCCAAACCCTGGGAGCCTTGCAGTCTCCCTGTATGAACAATGGAACATCAGACAGGAATGAGGACATTTCATCCACTGGATGGATGTCCATCACTGGATGGACAATAACCCAGACCAGATGTACTCTCCCACCCCATGCCAGGGCCCACAGCAACTTAGACAGGAGTGTCACGTGAGTGTATGTCCTCAATTCTTTGTCTCGTCACAACAAAGACTTGGAGCGACGGATGTTAAAGCCCCCTCGGCGTGTCACAGCTCTCAGGTCTTGGACAGACCGTGTTATAGCTCTCAGGTCTCGAATGGACCATGTTATAGCTCTTAGACAAATCAGTGTTACAGCTCAGTGTTAGAGCTCTATTTTATTTAGAGGATAGCAGGAAAACCCATCTTCGAGGAGTGAGGGCACGTTGATCTAAAGACACGAGGAGAAGAGTGCCCCAGCGCGTGGGAGAGGGGGAGAGGGAGGGAGAGAGGGAGAGAGAGAGAGAGAGAGAGCTGGCTCTGGCTCCTCTATTTATATGTTTATCTCTCCCTGGGCCTGTCCTATGTAAATTGGGCCAGCCAGGAGTGCTGTTTGTTTTACCTGAGGTCCTCACTCCAGTCCTCCCTCGGACCTTCTTTTGCTTCATTTTCGCGGGTTTTCCCCTTCCTTGTCTTGTAGCCACCGCCATTTTTGACTCCTCTTCCCTGTTCTACCTACCTAAGAGGAGGGAGAGAGAAACTTCCCTCAATGAGATTATTTCCACAGAAGACATACTACGTTTGGTTTTAAAGAGATTAAACACAGTTATATATTTTATGCCACTAAGTTTGTGGCCAGCAATACATTTCCATTATAGATAGATATTGAATGTAATATTTTATATATTTAAATTATATGCATTCTCTGTTTTGGGTTTCGAAGTTTGGAAATTTGCTAAGGAAACAATTAAGAGAGTGGAGTTTTCTATTTATGATGGAGACTTGAGAGACTTAGCAGAAAATTATCATAGTGGTTAAAATAAGGAAAACGAAAAAGAAGTGTATGTGTGCATGTGTGTGTGTGTGGTGTAGATAAATAGATAGACAGAAATACTGAGCTACCACTTCTCTGCCTAGAGCAGTTATTTTAATGATGAGGAAAAGCCAGATCACTGCTGACGCTTTTGTATGAACCTGGACAACATGTCTCCTGGGTTTTCCAATCCACTTTGCCAACCTCAGCTCTGCACTTAATCTTGTGGCCTGTTGTGCTTTCCCAGCAGACAGGCAGAATTCCGGCTGTAACTCCAGTGTTGGATCACACTTTCTGAAACAATCAGATAGTGGGAAATGCATGGGCTTAGTCTGGCCCAGAAAGGCTTTTCATCTATTAACAACAAAGCACAAATAAATCAAAAAACACCTTTTGTGAAAGTTTTGAGACAAAACACAGATCTTAGGCTTCCATTTTCAGGAAAAGGGAATGATTACATTTATTTATTAAAGAATGAGAGAAAAAAGAATGATTCTTATTTCTCTTCATCAATCACTTCAACCAAAAAAGAGATAGATTGGTGAATATTGACTCAGCAGAGATTTTAAATATGAGGGGGCAAAATGGTAGAGTGGTTGAAAGCAAGGACCCTAGAGTCAGATGCCATGGATTCAAATCTCACTGTCTGCACCCCAGTGTCCCTCCTTGTAAAGTGGGGTTCATAAGGGTACTTGCTTCATGGGATTGTTGTGAGGATTAAATGAGTCTGCTGTCTAGAACCTAGATTAGTAAACAATATGTGTGTTGCTTGTTATTATTTATTTTTAAAAGTTAACATGCCAGGATCACCAGCTTATTCTTCATCATGTAGGCAGAATTGGAGGGAACAATCTGGAAATCAATATAAGGGGTTCAGGTTAGGCATAAGAAAGAACATGGAAAGCTTTTGTTGTCTTAAAAAGTTCTGGAGTAGTACACCACAGAAGTTACAAGGGTTTGAAAAATAGATGCCTTTTAAGCAGGGTAGTCAATTACTCACTTGATCAGGATAAATTTGGTATAAATCTGTTATCCTAGAGGCACCTCAGATAAGCAGCAACCATCTTGATCTTAATAGCTTAGAATTTCATTTAATTGTCTCTTCTGACTTTATTTATTTATTTTTGGCTGTACTGTGCAGCTTGAGGAATCTTAGTCCCCTGGCCAGGGATTCAACCCTAGCAGTGAAACTGCTGAGTCCTAACCGCTGGATGCCAGGGAATTTACTAACTTTAAATTAGCAATGTTACTGGTAATAATGGTGAATGGTTTGCCATTTCCTAAAGGTACATTTGCCCTGGTAACTAACTGCATATTAAGTCCCTAGAGAAGACACTGCTACTAGAATACTGTTAAAGTCTTCATATTCCAGATGATGAAGATTTACAAAGAGCATGGCAACACTCATGTGACCGTTCAGGATGATTTTCCATGGGAGGTAATGCTATTAAACAAAATAGAATGTGTCGTAAAATTTCCCTAAACCCAGTTGTGTGTCTTCATACATGCTCCCCAGTTGTTTGAAAAAATGTCAAGAAGACACAGCGCAGAACAATTCAAACAAAAACAATTAAAAACTAGCTTATTGGGACTGTCTGTGAGCTGCTAGTGGTTTGCCAAAAACAAAACCAGGAACCGAAAACAATCTGTGGTCAATTAATCTTTTGGCCACAACTAACTCAGAGGATGCTTTGAGATCTGAGGATAAAGCATTCCGCACCTTGGGGCCTGGTTGGTTTTATGGCAACTCTTTCCTCAAGGTCAACATACTGACGAACAAACAAATTCAGGCAGTTTGCAAGAGTTATAATGGATCCCAGTGTTGTCATCATAGAAAAAGTAACACAACATTCAATCTATATTGTATGCAGATCACAGAATTGAAAGGACAATATCAAGGTCCACCCCTCAACCCCATTTTATAGATGGCAAAACTGAGACTCTTGAGAGTTTAAGCACATATACAAGATGTAACTGCTTGCTGGTGGCAGAGCTGAGATAGGAAATCAGAAGTCCTACCTAGTCCTCCAACTTCATTTCACACCACTCTCCTCTTCCCTCCTTATGCTCTAGGAAAATTCGTCTGCATCCTCTTCTGCCAGGTCAGGGTGGATCCCACTTCTGGCCTGGTACTTGCCACTTCCTCTGTCTTTTTCCCCACACATTCCTGTGTCTCCTCTGTCAGGTGTCACCTCAATTATAATTCCCTAATTATTCCCTGGTATCCCACCAGTCACTGTCTATTTATGGTATCACTGTTTAATATCTGAAATTATCTCCTTTATTCATTATTTCTTTTTCTGTTATCTCCTGCCATTCTCAGGTAACCCCCAGGAGAACTGAGACCTTATCTGTCTTGTTCCTTGCTGCATTTCCTGCTTCTAGAATGGTGTCTGGTACAGTGTAGGTGCCCAGTGAACAGTGTTGACTGCCACGAAGGAAGAAAAAACTTTTTGAGAGTCACTCTGGGACTTCCCTGGTGGTTCAGTGAATAAGAATCCCCTTGCCAATGCAGGGGACATGGGTTCAACTCCCTGGTCTGGGAAGATTCCATATGCCATGCGGCAACTAAGTCTATACGCTACAACTACTGAGCTCCAGCACCTAGAGCCACGCTCCACAATGAGAGAAGCCACCATAATGAGAAGTCCATGCACCACAGCAGAGAGTAGCCCCCATTCGCCACAACTAGAGAAAACCTGAGCACAGCAGTGAAGACCCAGCACAGCCAAAGATAAATAATAGAGGTGAATTTTTCTTTAAAAAGTTACTGTTTATCTGAATCTTCTGATTATATTACACTGCAACTTTTATTCTTGTAGCATTAATAAAAGCTATTATTTACTAAGGTTAGATGGCATCACCAACTAAATGGACATGAACCTGAGCCAACTCCAGGAGACAGTGATGGGCAGGAAAGCCTGGCATGCTGCGATCCATGGGGTCATAAAGAGTTGAACACGACTTGGTGGCTGAACATTTACGAATGACCTGGTATATTTTCAAATGTTCTGTTAGGCCTTTTTCAAATCCTATTTCATTCAATCTTTGCAGCAACCCTAGGTAGTAATGGTGTAACTGTCCTGCTTTACTGATGCAAAAGTTGAGGCTTAGAGAATTTAAGGGGTTCAAACAAGTGGTAAAGTAGCATTCAAATCTACACTTGTCTGACCAAAAAGTAATCAAACTCAGAGTAAGCATACTTGTAACATGATTTATTTATCATATCTGTTCCCAAGTGTTCAATATCAGAACCATATCTCTAAATGTGATTACAGAACACTTAGCAGATTGTGAAAGCTCAGAACAGGTTTTAACTCCACATTAACAGTGAATCAGTCAGTTGAAAGTACAGAGATTTATTTATTTTTTTTTTACAGAGATGTTTTTAACTGCATTGATCTTTGAATGCTCAAGTAAGCTTTGCCATTCTCATTTGTTTAGGTTTTGATGTGTTTGATGTGTCTGCCAGGACTCATGAGAGGAAAGGAGAAATCACCGCTGTGAGGAGAGAGCTGCTGACTCAGGACTGATGGACCAGGAGGGGCAGATGCCAAGTTTTGGGTTCAGCCCTGCAATTGTGCAGGCAGCCTCAACTTGTGGGAAATGGACTTGAGACTGATTCAATCAGGCTATGAATCAGAATCTTAAGAAGAATTGAAAGCAGGACCTATAACCTTAGTCTTGTTCTGTGTTCTACCTGCTAACTACTGACTGCCCTCAGCTCCTCAAGCTATGAATATGGAGAGCTGTGTAAATGTTGACTGACAGACAGGTTGAAGGATAATTTGGTGTCATTTTGGGTTGGCAGACTTTTTAGTCTTTTCAAGGCTAGTATAGCTTTTCTACCTTGATTTATACCCTGGCCATTCTTGGAGAAGGGAGATGGGACTCGGAGGGGGGTCAGTTGTTCATGCCAAGATCAGGGCTGCTGAGTGGCAGCTCCGGTTGTCAGCTGCCTCTGATCCTGGCCATGGTCGTGGGCATCAGGCACATTCATGAGCACCCTCAGTGGGCAGGAGCGTCCCCCACAGGCTCTCTCCCTCATGCCCACTCTTCTCTTTTTCTTCTCCCTTCACAGTGTTGCCACCATCCCCTTCTGCTAGTTTGTCTCCTGAAGTGCACTGTGCTAAGGGTCTCTTCCCCAGCCTAGAGGTCTATTGCTAGAGCCACTTCCAGGACTGGAGCTTCAGAAAGGGTAGTGTCCACCATGTTTGTTTTTTTTATTGTTTATTCTTATAGAATTTTAAAGGTTACTTTCCATTGATAGTTTTTTCAAAATGTTGGCTATGTTCCCCATGTTGTACTATCCGTCCTCGAATCTGTCTTATACCCAGCAGTCTCCACCTCCCACTCTTTCACCCTTATATTCCGCCTACCACCACCACTGGTTACCGCTAGCTTCTTCCCTATATCTGTGAGTCTACTTCTTTTTACTATATTCACTAATTGGTTATATTTTTTAGATGCCACATATACATGATATCATACAGTAATTATCTTTCTCCATCTGACTTATTTCACATAGCATAATGTCCTCCAAGTCTATTCATGTTGCTGCAAATGGGAAAATTTCATTCTTTGTTATGTTTGAGTAGTATTCCAGGATATGTACCACACCTTTTTTTTTTTATCATTCATCTGTTGATGGACGTTTAGATTGTTTCTAAATCTTGGCAATTGCAAATAGTGCTGGTATGAAAATTTGGGTGAATATATCAGTTGAACTAATGGTTTGGGATTTTTTTCCCCATATTGTAGTTCTATTTTCATTTCTTTGAGAAACTTCCATACGGTGTTACACAGTAGCTGCATCAATTTACATTCTTATCAACAGTGTACAAGGATTCCCTTATCTCTTTAAAAAAAAAAAAACAACTAAGAGGCTGCTTGCAATATTTTATCTCTTTTTCCATATTTTATTCACTTTTATTTATTTGTTTTTGGCCTCACCATGCAGTTTGTGGGATTTTAGCTCCCAGACCAGGGATTGAACTCACACTTTTAGCTATGAAAGCAGAGTCCTAACCACTGGACAACCAGAGAATTACTCTCCTTTTCTCACTATATTTGTTTTTTATCCAAATATTCCTTTCAGAAAACCCCTGCATTGCTGGTCACTTATGCTAACTCCCTTCTCCAGAGGATCTTCTCAACCCAGGGATCGAACCTAGGTCTCTCACATCGCTGGTGGATTCTTTACCAGCTGAGCCACAAGGGAAGCCCTACAATCCATGGAATTCTCCAGGCCATAATACTGGAGTGGGGAGCTGTTTCCTTCTCCAGGGGATCTTCCCAACCCAAGGATCTAACCCAGGTCTCCCACATTGCAGGCGGATTCTTTACCAGCTGAGCCACAAGGGAGGCCCTCTACTAACACAGGTGTGTATAAAACATATCCAAGGACTCAATGCAAAGGAAGAAAAATTAATTTTTATACTCTTCTGAAGTCTCGAACATCTTTTGTGCAAAGCAGAACTGTGGAGCAGATCACAAGCCAGCCTTATACTCTATGGTGCTGGGCACCACAGAGCAATGAGATGCAGTGAAAAGTATAAAACTGGATTGTTAAATATGTTAATGATAAGAGGAAAGAACGCTACTTGTACATTAAACATTAAAAGAGAAGGGTGAAATATTTTTCTTCAGCAGTTTTAGGATGAAAACATGGGAGGAGAGTGTAGCGTGTGAAATTTTAATGAAATGTGGCTTTTAGGAGGAAAAACGAAGACAGCTGGAAGGAAAGCAGGATTTTCTGAATGAGGATGGAGGTTTATCTAAAAGGAGTGGTTTCAGGAGGCCGATTTAGGGAATTTCACCCACCAAAATCCTGAGGTACTGCTATGCCTGGGGAGGCTATCTATGCTTCAAAGTCAAGGAGTGGACGTGGGGCTCCAGTAGGAAAGGACTCATCTGTGCTGACCAGGATCTTCCAGGGACAGAGCCGGGGAGGACAGGCAGATTTTCAGGTAGATGCACAGAGCACCTGCACCTTGGGTGACGGGTCAGTCATGCAACTCATGGAAGAAGCACAAACACAGCTGTTCTCAAGGTTTAGGTAAGCTGTTTACTGAGGATCAGAGGAAGGCTCAGCTGTGGGCTTGTCAGGCTGAGCTCTGGTGTGGCTTGGAGTGAAGTCTGGGTAAGGTGGGTGCCCAGACTAGGATGCACCACAGGGGGATGGGCAGCGGGCCCTAAGGGGACATGCCGAGGTTCATGAATCCAGATGCCTGCAAAGAAGGAAGGGAGCTCCCATGAGCCTCTGAGAAATTTGAACAGAAAAACAGGTCTTTTCTCTGCTTTCAGGGGCTTATTCTCATCCTCTCCTGGTTAGCGCTCATATCTGCATGGGCTCCCTCAGTTCAGTCAGTTCAGTCACTCAGTCGTGTCTGACTCTTTGCAACCCATGGACTGCAGGATGCCAGGCCTCCCTGTCCATCGCCAACTCCCGGAGTTTACTCAGACTCATGTCCATTGAGTCGGTGATGCCATCCAACCATCTCATCCTCTCATCTCATCCCTTCTCCTCCCGCTTTCAATCTTTCTCATCATCAGGGTTTTTTTCAAATGAGTCAGTTCTTTGCATCAGGTGGCCAAAGTATTAGAGTTTCAGCTTCAACATCAGTCCTTCCAATGAATATTCAAGACTGATTTCCTTTAGGATGGACTGGTTGGATCTCCTTGCAGTCCAAGGGACTCTCAAGAGTCTTCTCCAACACCACAGTTCAAAAGCATCAATTCTTTGGTGCTCAGCTTTCTTTATAGTCCACCTCTTACATCCATACATGACTATGGGAAAAACCATGGCAGGGAAATGAAAACAGCTGACTTGCTGAAGAAGCCCTCAGTAGAAGAGCAAATATCATGCTTGTCACTGGTGTTTCTTTTCATCAGGGGCTGGAGTTGGAAGCGAGGCAGCTAACTGGAAGGGACCCAAAAGGGGATAGTCTGGAACAGACTGGGATGGTTCATGTTTATGTTAAGCTATCAGAGTAACTGAGGATGTGGGCCCATCCCTCACCTTATCACCCACTGTCACCATACTGCAGATGGCTGGATCTGAAGTTAGGCTACAGGGGAAAGCTCTTTAGAAGTAATAAGAGGGAGCTAGACAGATGGTCACCTCAAAATTAAGCTTCAGTCCAATGGGGCAAGCAATTGCAGAACTAGTCTGGGATCAGTGACCCGCGTTGTGTTCAGAAGAGATATTTAGAAGCCTAGGGTGTCTGCCAAGAGGGGCTCCACCTAGAAGGTTATAACAAAGCAAAGGATAAGAGTTTAGAACTTTGGTCAGAATAACACTTATGACTATGCTTGTCATATTTAGCAAGGAGATGGTCTCACTGTGGAGAAAGAACTGGGTCTACCTATGGTTTGGGTGGCATTATTTCTGGGGCACATAGCCCAATCTGAGACAGCACAAGGTAAGATGCTTGCCAGGGCTTCTCAGAAAGAAACATTTTCTTTCCTGTTTGGAAGCTATTTTATTCCTGGGCAGTGGAGTGTGAATATGTGAGTCCTACAGTTGCTGTAGCCATGGGATGAAGGGTATAGGACCAGGTGGGCTGCAGCTCATGTCACTTGGAGCCCATGTTATGACAAGGCAGAAGTTGACTTTAGTGGCATTGTCTGAGCTGCTGGATCAAACCTGACCTGAAACATCATTACTACTGAACAAATAACTTATATTTTTACTACTTTAGACAATGTGAATGGGGTTTTCAGTTTTTATTTTTCAACATAGTTTTAATTCATGCATTGCATGTGTGTGTGATAAGTCGCTTCAGTTGTGTCCAACTCTTTGCAACCCTAGGGACTGTAACCCTTCAGGCTGCTCTGTCCATGGGATTCTCCAGGAATACTGGAATGGGTTGCCATTTCCTCCTCCAATCTTACCAACCCAGGGATTGAACCTGCGTCTCTTACGCCTCCTGCATTGGCAGGTGGGTTACCAGTAGTACCACCTGGGAATTCACGTCTTAGGGAGGGGCAAAAGGAACAAACTTGAGAGGAGGAATTATGATCAGCTACAAAGACCTCTCATTTCAGGAATTAGGTCTTTCAGAAAAGAAATCTGAATGGTTTCTCTAAGGACGGTGAAAAAGGGAAAGTGTTAGTTGCTCCGTGGTGTCCAACTCTTTGTGAGCTTTTGCTCCTCTGTCCATGGAATTCTCCAGGCAAGAATACTGGAGTAGGCTGCCATGCCCTTTTCCAAGGGATCTTCCTGACTCAGGGATCAGACCCAGGTCTCCTGCATTGCAGGCAGATTCTTAACCATTTGAGCCACCAGGGAAGCCTAAAGGATGATGGTTTCGAATATTACTTGAGAGCAGTCTCCAGGGATAAGGACTTCTCTTTAGAAGCAGCTGCTCATACTAAAAAGTGAACACAAGCTGCACAAGGCCAGAAATGATGTCCAGAAGGTGAATGGTGACAGTGCCATCACTTTGTAGTTGATTTGTTTTTTGAGCTTTCCCAGAAGGGTAGGAGGTAGGTCAGAATTTCTTGTACTCTGCTAAACATTGTGTTGAATTCATCTGTGAGGTTGGAGAAAACTCACAAAACTGGCCCTTCCAGATTGTTCCCTAACTTCTGAGAAAGTAAGACAGCCCCCAAATACCACAAGCTGGCTGAGTGTGGGTGGTGCTAGAGGGAGGTGCAGAAGTGTTCCTGATAGAAGGCCCCCCAGTGCGATCTTTCCAGAAGAAATGTGCTCCTGGGATGAGGAGCCAACCTGCAGCCTAACCTCCAAGTCTTGGGGGAGGGGGAGGCCAGGACCATGCCCTGAGGCTGTTCTTCCAAAGCACTCTTTGGTTGGGGTTCAAAAAAACGCACTTACTCATCCCAGGGAGCACCTGCAAAGGAAAGCTGCACAGACAGGCAGTCTCCTCCAGTGGTCTGGTGTCACCAGGTGGGGGGAGCTCCCCAGCACCACTAATCCTCTTCCATTGCTTGTATTTTCCCCCATGTTAAATGGCAAATGCTACCGAGGTAAAGGTATTCACCTGGGACCTGGGAAAAGAATGTCTCTGTGACCTGCCCTGGGGATGAAGCCCCACCCCCTTGTAGGACTGACCTGGGGAAGACCCTTAGAGAGTTCATTTTGGGACAGAATCAAATGATGGTCATTATTTCTGGGGCGGAAATGGAAGTCACCTGGGGGCAGCCACAAAATGCTGAAGAGTGTTCAGTACCTCCTAATCCTGGAGCCCCTTCACAAAAGCCTTCATTACAATTGTTCACCTCCGCATCAATGGAAAGAGCTATGTTCATTTTCCCAGGAATAGTAGGCAGGGGTCACATCATAAAAGCCTGGAGATGTCATGCTAAGGGAGTCAGATTGGATACTGAAGAGAACTGTTCCAGAAGAGGGGTGACTGGCTCACATATACATTAAGAGTCCCTTTAGGCATCAGGATGAATGGGAGGAAGGCGGGAGGCTCTTACAATAGAGAGAGCTCAGAGGGACTGGATGTTAGGCTATGACTGCGGGGGATGGAGAAGAGATGGTGGGTTCAAAAGAGAGGAGTAAAGGCTACCTCGTGCTGCTACTTAAATTGAAATGAACACATTGAAAATCAAGGAAGTTGATTTGAGACTAAAATCTAAACGCAACAAGATTTTGCCTGGGAGGGGTGGGAAAAGATTGCAAATCAGGATGAAATGAAGGCTTAAGCAAGGCAGGAGGGCTGGGGGTGGGGGGTGGGGATCCTAGTTAGGACTTAAGTCCCCACTCACTCTTTGATGTAGAGAACTGAGGTCTGCTCAATACTGTGAAAAGAGCCATGCAGATGCAGTTTCCAGCCTTCTCCTCCATCTCCAGACTCACCGGCACCCTGGCACCCTGGGAGGAAATACTGCAGCTGCCTTAGCACTAAACATTCTGGAAACCGCTGCAGCGTTTTTGCAACAAGCACGGTACTCTTCAGAATGATTAGTGACCCTGGCTTCTTGCTTACCTGTGCATTGAATGTGTATACCCTACTTTACAATCATGACCACGAACATGGAGTAATATTAATAGCTAGACAGGTCACTTCTTGAAGCCAGGAACAGAAAAGTGTCTTTTACAAGGTAGGGTGTCAACCACAAAAGAACAACATCATAAAGGAGTGTTCATAGCTAACTGTGACAGACTGTTTCCAAAAATAGCAGCTGAGACAACCATCGTAACTATGGAAATCCCCGTGGAAAGGCAAATGTCTTTTCTGCCCTCTTGAAGCCTGCCAGGACAGAGAGGCTGTGTCATAGATCAGTGCCACCCAGCACCCAGGGCCGAGGGCTGCTGGTAATTGCTGAAACTTCACTCATTGTTTCCCAGGTATATCAGCCCTTGGCAGGGCTTGGCAGGTGCCCCTCTCCGCTGTCTTTGAACCCTCTCTGGTTTCGCTCCAGCCAGTTCATTAGCGGCCAGCCGGCTGTGGCCTTGTGTCCCTGCTGCAGCCACCTGACACTGCTTTGGGCTTTGTTCCCGCCTTACTGGAACTCCATGACAAAATCAGATCCAAGTCAGCATTATCACAGGGACTGCAGAAGCAGCCTGTTCTCGGGCTTTAAATGTTCCTCCGCGTTTGGCTTCTCTGTCTCTGTTCTCATCCTAGCGATCTCCCCGAACTGCTCTCTCTCTAGGGCTCTGACTTCTAACCTGTCCACTGGAGGCCTGCCATAAACTGGACTCTCTGGGGGCTTTAAGAGGCTCAGGGCCTGGTCCCCTAGCCTCAGGGACTAGGCAAGTCATCTGGAGAGAGGAAGGTGCACTTATAACAACCCCCACTTAAGGCCCACAATTCTCTGTCCTCTAGTTTCAGAGAAGCCTTCTCCTTGTGCCTGTATGATATAAGTGCCGATTCAAGGGTATGATTCAGAAAAATAAAATATTGCTTCTTGGGGGTCACAGAGAGTCTTCAGCTCAGAGTTTTTGGGAAAAGTGTAGACCAGTGTGGGTAATGTACACATGGCCTGTGTATAGTGTATAGGAAAGGGACAGAATACCTTTCATGATGGTTGGTCAGATTCATTTATATGTCACATATATGCTAGCTGTGTGTTTCTTTTTGATTTTCTTATTTCGGGGTAGCTAGAGCCTAGCATTATAAATGGAACCTCCAGGAAACTAGGTAAATGCAGGTGAGGGATGGAACAGATGTGTAATTTTAATGTAAACCTGAATCCTATTGATTTTTAGTTTCTTGTACCTTCCCTGCAACACAGGACAGAAATCAGCAGAAAAGATGAAGAGAACTCCCAAGAGAGCTTCTAGTTCTTCTCTTTTTCTTCATCCACTCATCTCAACACCTTGAAGAAATTATATTTAAGACCCTGGTGAAAGTCGGCCACGAAGCGCTCCACTCAGACATTTTGTCCTGTAAGAGAGAAGAGGGGGGAATCGCCGTTCCAAAGAGCTGATCTCACTATTCTGTTGGAGGCGTCTGAGTTCTGTCTGCCTGAAGAACATTCTGCTAATTAGTCAGACAGTCGGTGAGTTAGGTCTGCTTAGTTTTTAAGGAATAGGCGGCGTACAAAGTGTAAGCATCTCTGACAGTTGGGATTTCTGCTTTCAGTTTGCTGACGCAAACGTTCCTCTTTGGTGTGATCAAAAAGTTCCAGCCCTTCTGTGGTTCTGAGCAGCACCAAGGATTTGAACACATGCCTGTTGGGGGAGATGGAAGAGGAAACTTGCTAAGAGAGACAGATCTGGGTCAAACCGTAGGCCTGAGCAGTGAAATACAGACACTGCAGAGTGAATCAGAATTTCTTGGCTCATTCACTCCCATCATTTGGGCTACATTGGCTCTTTGCCCTTGATCACCTTTCACTTTTTCCCTCTGTTCTCATGTGACCTGTCATATACCAGGAAATCACAGCATAGGGCTTTAAACTCAAATAGATGTGAGTTCCAAACCTGAGTTTCACTGCCTACTTTGGGTGAAATTTCTAATCTTTATAAGCCTCAGTTTCTTCATCTGTAAAATGGGGATAATAATAGCATACAGGGTTACTGTGAGGACTAACCAAAATAAAGTATAATAAGGAGCTGGCCTCTTGCCTCATCCACTGTAGGTGCTCAAGAGGTTATTTCCCACCCTGGTCCAAGCTTTGCCACTTAATAGCTGGGAGACTTTTAGCAAGTAA
The DNA here is from genome assembly GCF_001704415.2 of Capra hircus. Taxonomy (NCBI): domain Eukaryota; kingdom Metazoa; phylum Chordata; class Mammalia; order Artiodactyla; family Bovidae; genus Capra; species Capra hircus. The sequence goes on along the minus strand of NC_030808.1, from coordinate 117,711,558 downwards.
TTTAAATGTTTCTGGCCTCAGTCTTCCTTATCTTTAAATTGTGCAGAAGGTAAACACAACAGTCACCACTGTGAGACCTGACCAGTGGCTCAGGGGACGATTTCACAGCCATTGTTCTTGTGGGACGGAAGAGAGTCTGGCTTATGTTTGAGAGGCCACGGGTGTGTCTCCTTGAGGTGAAACAAGCCTTCAGGCATACTCCTTGCAGGCTGACCTCCAAAACACAAACACTATATATTGCTTTTCCTTTGGAAAGTGTGATGGTCAACTTGTGTGTGTCAACTTGTCTGGGCATTCTGTGGCATTCTAATACATTCTGGGTATTCTAACGTGTCTGTGAGGGCGTTTTGGATGAGATTAACATTTGAACGGGTAGACTGATAAAACAAATCACCCCACCCAGTTGTGATGGGCTGCATTCCTTCAGTGAAAAGTCTGAACAGAACTGAAAAACCAGACCTCATGGGAGTGAGTGGAAATTCCTCCTGCCCAACGGTCTCTGAGCTGGGACACTGCTCTTTTTCTGCCTTTGAACCTGAGCTGAGACATCGGCTCTTCCTGCATCCTGATTCCTATGGCCTTCAGACTGCAACTCACTCTATCTGCTCTCCTGGGTCCCCAGCTTGCTGATCTTGGGACTTCTCAGCCTCCATAACCATATGAGCCAATGCTTTACAATAAATCTATCATCTATCTATATCCACCCATCTATCCGCCCCCCCGCCACCCTCTCCTGGTTATGTTCTGGAGAATGCTGACCAATACAGAAGTCTCTCGTTTGTCACTCTTTCCTCTCTCCTTGCTTTCTGTCTTAATCCAGAGGCTTTTCATCCCAGAATATGAACAGCAGCAAAATCCATCATTTTGCTTTCAGCCCTCAGATGAGTCTTTCTAAAATTCCCATTACCTCTCATCTTTCTGCTGCTCAGAAACTTAACGGTGTCATCACCTGGATAAACTGAAGACCCCCTCAGTCTGATATACAAGACCCTCCTATCTGACCACTTTATCGTACTTCCCACCATTCCCCTCACCAACTCTCCACTCATTCACTAACTTCTCAACACTGTTTTCCAAAGATCATGTGCGTATTTAAACTCAGCCTTGGTCCAAGCCCTTCCTCCTGCCCAACATGCCTTTTCCTCTGTTTTTGTTGTTTAGTTGCTGAATTACGTCTGACTCTTTCACCACCCCGTTGACTCTAGCCTGCCAGGCTTCTCTGTCCACGAGATTTTCCAGACAGTACTGGAGTGTGTTACCATTTCCTTCTCCAGAGGATCTTCCTGACTCAGGGATCAAACCCGTGTCTCCTGGGATTCCTGTATTGGCAGGCAGACTCTTTACCACTGAGCCACCTGGGAAGCCCAACCTTTCCCTTTAGCCCATCCTAAGAAACACAAGCTGGAATCAAGATTGCCGGGAGAAATATCAATAACCTCAGATATGCAGATGACACCACCCTTATGGCAGAAAGTGAAGAAGGAGCTAAAAAGCCTCTTGATGAAAGTGAAAGAGAAGAGTGAAAAAGTTGGCTGAAAGCTCAACATTCAGAAAACGAAGATCTTGTCCCATCACTTCATGGGAAATAGATGGGGAAGCAGTGGAAACAGCGTCAGACGTTATTTTTTTGGGCTCCAAAATCACTGCGGATGGTGACTGCAGCCATGAAATTAAAAGACGCTTACTCCTTGGAAGAAAAGTTATGACCAATCTAGATGGTATATGCAAAAGCAGAGACATTACTTTGCCGACTAAGGTCCATCTAGTCAAGGCTATGGTTTTTCCTGTGGTCATATATGGATGTGAGTGTTGGCCTGTGAAGAAGGCTGAGCGCCAAAGAATTGCTGCTTTTGAACTGTGGTGTTGGAGAAGACTCTTGAGAGTCCCTTGGACTGCAAGCAGATCCAACCAGTCCATTCTGAAGGAGATCAACCCTGGGATTTCCTTGTAAGGAATGATGCTGAAGCTGAAGCTCCAGTACTTTGGCCACCTCATGCGAAGATTTGACTCATTGGAAAAGACTCTGATGCCAGGAGGGATTGGGGGCAGGAGGAGAAGGGGACGACCGAGGATGAGATGGCTGGATGGCATCACGGACTCGATGGACGTGAGTCTGAGTGAACTCTGGGAGATGGTGATGGACAGGGAGGCCTGGCGTGCTGCGATTCATGGGGTCGCAAAGAGTCAGACACGACTGAGTGACTGAGCTGAACTGAACCGAACTGAAACATGCCCTTCTTTCCTGGTGGCTTCTCGGATGGCTCAGACGGTGAAGAATCCACAGACTACAGTCCATGGGGTCACAAAGAGTCAGACATGACTGATGGATTAGCAAACATACCCTTATTTTTGCCATGAATCTGTTGTAGCCATTGCATCCCATTGGTTTGGGAAGCAAGCAACTAAATTTCTGAGCTCAAGAATAGTTACAATACTTCCCTAGTGATCCAGTGGCTAAGACTCTGTGGCCCCAGTATGTGGGGCCCAGGTTTGATCCCTGGTCAGGGAACTAGATGCCACATTCCACAACTAAGACCCGGTGCACCCAAGTAAATAAATAAATAAATAAAATAAGTTAAAAAAAAAAAAAAGAATGGTTACAATCAATGAAGCAGGGAGGGGAAGCAAGTTTAATGGGGAAATGGTTTGCTAAACCTTGAAGATGTCAAATCCGTGGCAGTAGCTTTTTTTTTTTTTTTTTTTTTGCAAGGAAGGTTCTCCTTTCAAAAATCACACTGTATTTCAATGAGAGAAGTGTTGTTTTAGGCGAATGTTTCTTAAAACTTTTTGTCTGATGCACATCTGACTATCTTCTTGTACTCTAATTTTAAAAGTAGAAATAGTAGATTTTTTTTTCTAGTTAGAAAAGAGTAAATAAAATAATTAAGTTTAAAAGCCCAGAGTCTGTCATCCAGGGTGAAGTAAGTCAGAAAGAGAAAAATAAATATATATTAACACATTAATGTGTAATCTAGGAAAATGGTACTGATGAAGCTATTTGCAGGGCAGGAATAGAAACAGAAATGAAGAGAAGGGACTTGCAGACACGGTGTGGTGGGGAAGGAGAGGGTAGGACAAAGGAGAGAGTAACATTGACATATATATACTACCAGATGATAGCTAGTGGGAAGCTGCTATGTACCACAGAGCATCAGCTCAGTGCTTGGTGAAGACCTAGAGCGGTGGGATGGTGGAAGGACAGAGGGTCAAGAGGGTAGGGATGTATGTATACATGTGGCTGATTCCTGTTGTTGTACAGCAGAAACTGATACAACATTGTAGCAACTATACACTCGTAAAAAAGATATAGAGAAGAAATAATTATTTGTATTTCTGATACTCCAACTACTGCTGACATTTTAATGTGTATTACTACTCATCTTTAAAAGGGCATTTTAAATTTCTTTGAAAAAGGAAATTATGTCATACTTACTCGTTTCATACATTTTTATATGTTATTTTAACAATGTATTGTGAATATCTGCCACATCAATAAATATAGATCTCAGTAATAATTTTGAGTGATCATTTGAGGGTAGGCTAAAATATAATATTTAATCAATCCTGTATTGATGAATAGTTAGCTTATTTCAATTTTTCAGTTTCAACCTCATCATGTATTTCTATTCTCTTAGAAGAATTCTTCAATGTGTGACATTATAATTTGTATAGTTGGGTTTGAAAAATTGTATTGATTTCTAGAGACAAAATTTGCAGGTGTTCATTGTGAGAACAGAAGAAAATAGAGAGGTAAGCAAAACAAAGATAAAATAACTTATAATTCCATCCCCTAGAGATAAGCTATAGCTAGCACTCCACCCTGGAGTTGACAGAACGCTTATAGAAGTATTCTGATCATTTCTTTCTATTTTCTTGTTTGCCCAAGTGGTTGAAATTTTATCTGAATACTCACTGATGATTTACATTTTACATGTTACTATTTCTCTTTTGAGCTTATATATTAGGAGTCTCGGCAAAATCAAGATTAACTCTGACATGATCCAAATGTATCAAGAGGAAAAGTCATACCTTTACTGCTCTATGTCTTATCAACTGAATATTTAAATTTTTTTTTTCGCTTCAGGCTCCTGCCTTCAGAACTGGATCTGGTGCCACAGTGCTGTGTCACTTTCCTGCAGACATGCAGAGTTCAGCACGCTGGGATCATGTGTTAGGAAAATCCCACATCATCAGTTTTTTGAGGAAACAGTACTTCTCTCTGATTATTCCATCTCTTTACTCTTTTTCTTCCATGTTTCTTGATTTCCCCCCTGAGTTCAAAGAGCCTCTCTTCCTCTTCTTTAGATTTCAATCTGCATAGCACTGTATCCATCTTATAATAGTGGCTTAAACGAGTTTTGAAGCACATTTTCTACCCAGAATAATAAGAGTAGGATGATGAGAGAAAGAGGGACAGATGATTTTCCTGGCCATTAGGTATTTTTGCCTTCCTGGGACCTTCTTCCCTCCATCTAAAAAAAAAAAAAAAGAAAGAAAAGATTTAAAACCATATTTTGCAATTGCAGGTGACAAATAGGTAGGGCCCAGATCCTTGCAGGAGGGCTGGTGTCCCTGCCCAGGAATTTGTATTTAACCTAAAGGCTATGGGGAGAGTTGTTGGCAGGGAAATGAGAATGATCGCAAAGCTGATATAGTAATGGAGGCAAGAAATCAGGAAAGTAGAGGAGATGGAGACAAGTGGGCAGGTTGGAGAGATGGTGAGGAACTCGGGCATGGTGTCCAAGTAGATGCTGGGATGAAGGAAAAAGAGAATGCAGGGATCATTCCCTGGCTTCTGGAACACTTTGATTTCACTTTCCTCCATGTCTTTGCACTGGCTGCTTGTTGCTTCTGACTGGACCTTTCTCCCCTCTTCATCCCAATTATTCTACTTCCCACTGCCACCCAACTCACGCATCACCTCTCCCTCCAAACGTGCCATAACTGTCAGGATCTAGTAGGAAGGAGACAGCATGTTATCACTGAGCAATTAGGGAGAATTAGTAACGGGACTAGTTATAAAGGTGTGAGCAGGGTATAAGGAAACCAAAAATTGTTGGAACAGCACCCCATGACTAGTAGACTGTCACCATCCCAGAGGCTAGAAAGGGCCAGAGAAGGGAAGGTGTCTAGAGCCCCAAGGAAAGAGTTGTGTGGCAAGGGCTACCTGTCAGGAGTAGACACAGACTCAGCCTGCAATGAACCTGAGAGGAGGAATCCTAGAGAGAACTAGCACCCCAGACTCTCTCTTCCCGTTTCTGCTCAACTTTTGCTTTGGGTCCTCACTGACCAAATCTAACTGAACACAGCAGGCTTGGGGGCCTCTTGATGCAGTCCCTACCAGCCAGCAGCAGGGCACAGAGCACAGTGGAGAGCGGACCTGGAAGACACCCTGAACACCCTCAGCCCCAGTCGTGGTCAGCAGCCTCTCCCATTTGATATACAGCACCCTGCGGTCTCCCTGCTACAGCAGTGCTCAGGCGCCCACATCCCGTACCCCCTGCCTCTCCCCTGCTAGACTGTGAGCTTCTCGGCAGGGGTATCTGCTATGTCTTAACTATCTTGGTGTACTGCCCATGCCTAGCACAGAGTCTAGCAGACGGTAAGGGCTCCACAAATATTGAATAAATAAGGATCCACCTGATCAAATGCTAATTTCATGTAGCAAGTACATTTCTTAATCTGTTATCAGCTGATGCCTCAGCATGATTTAGGGCAAGAAAGAACAAGTTCCAGCATTATAAGTTTGAAGTTACTATCCCCAGAGGACATGTACTTCATTGTTTTATTCTTTTATTTTTTTGGTGGATCAGCCTGTCGTCAGTCAACAAGCCGGCAGCAGCTTCCCCCACGGGGGAGGCAGAATTCCTACCTGAAATTAACATGCATCTGTGATTCTTTTTTCGTTTTTGTTTTTGTAACAAAGTTAAGGCAAAGCAACTGAAAGCAATGGCAACATTATTTCATGCAAATAACACAGGATGGATAAAACAGAAAGATGTGCTGGGAAACCGAATGTACCAGGTAAAGGCAGCAGCACAGAGCTCACAGCTGTTTGCACCTTCATCGTGCTTATGGAAGAACACATATACAGGCATAAGCAGGATGAGGGCGTTGCAGACCCTGGCAGTCTGTCCTGGCTGCCCCTGCTTCTCTATTTTCACAGCCATCCCAGGTCGCCTCCTTTTTCAATCTGTCCTACACTGGGGAAATGGGGAAATCTATTTTGGCAGCAATTTTCATCCCATCATTAGCTTAATGTTCAAACCCTTTTGACAAGCATCTCCCACTCCACCCTTAATGATGGAACGTGTCTCTTGTAATTGGTTCTCCATCGTGTACCTACAGTTCCTTTGGCTGCATGTTATCTTAAAGGTAAACTCTGTCTTCCCTTTGTTGTGAATTCTTGCCACATTCCAACTAGAAGGCACTGAAGGGGGATTTCTGATTAAACACTCATTTAGAGATACCTGTTCCCTACGTGTCACAATAGTAGCTCTTCACCTTGCTAAAGGTTGATGGCAGCAGTGTGTAATGGCTCGGCTTCATCCCCATTCAGCCGCTAATCCGGTAGATGGATGATTCTGTTCCTCCCCCAACCATGCCCAGAGAGCTCTACACTCCATGAAAAATCAGGAATGTTGCCAGCTTGCTACCTGACTCCTCTCTGCCTCCCAACACAATGCAAAACAAGCTCCCGTTTCTCCATGCTGCACATAAATAGAGATTGTTCTTCAACTTCAGAAATGTCCTTGGCACAGAACGTAGGAGCCTACCAGTCACGGGAATTCTCTCTCTCCATCTTACAGAGCCATGGCCAAGATGTTGGTCATAGTATTCAGGAAGCCCATGACGCAGTGTCTCTTTCCCTGTGACGGAGGGAGTAAATATTCCCTAATCAGTCCCCAGAACCTGGAGCCAAACCCGTGGGGGGATCCTGGACTCATTCCATGTCTCCTTCTCGGAGATCCTGCTGCCAGGCAGGGCTGCCATGTTTGCTGCTGCTAAGTCGCTTCGGTCGTGTCCGACTCTGTGTGACCCCATAGACAGCAGCCCACCGGGCTCCCCCATCCCTGGGATTCTCTAGGCAAGAGTACTGGAGTGGGGTGCCGTTGCCTTCTCCAGCCACGTCGCTCAACTCTAGGTAAATGGTGCTCGCTGGGCCACGGTGAATGTGAAATGTGGTGGGCCCTGGTGCTAAGCACCATCTTGAACACAGCAAGGCCCCTGACTGTATTACAGTTACTGTATCACACCTCTGGGTCTTCAGAGGCCCACTCTGATCTTCCCGACTCTGCTCTGTGACCCTGGAAACAGACCTTGTGCATGGCATCAACACCCTTGCCCTCCAACTTCCCACTGGCAGGAGACTGGAAGAAGGGGAGTGCCAGTGGAGCTGCCCCCTGCCAGGTTGCCATGGGGCTCAGCCCTCTCCATTCCATCACCTTCTCAGAGTTCTGGCAAGCACTCTGACTGTCCTGCCGTCGTGAGCCCTAGGGGATCGCACTGTCCCTCATCGCCCTCATCTTTCTAAACGGTTCTTTTAAGAAACTGTTTTCATGTGACTCAGTTCGAGTGTGCCATCATTGATTTCTCGCTGGAATTCTGACAGAGATAGTGGTAAAAAGAGTCAGACATGACTTAGTGACTGAACAGCAACAATAAGGCAGGGCTGACAGTAGCATGGAGAACAGACCCAAACCAGACATATTTGCAGGTATAATTTATATAATTGTAAGTAACGAAAGAGCTGAAAAACAGGGTAATGGGATGGAGTCACCAGCTGATTCTGCTCACTGCCACTTAATAGCCTAATTCAGCAGGCACCTCCTTCCTTCTGCCTTTTTTTTTTTTTTTAAATCATGTAGTCATATTGCTACTTGCATGTCAATTCCCTGGTTTAAATTGAATAAATTATTTTCTTCAGAAAAAAAAAAGGAGGACCGTCTGACTGACATCTAGGGAGAAGGGCTGTGTCCTAGAGTGGCCTTGAAAGGGCTTTCTGAGGAGTGAATGTATGACAAGCACCATGATGATGAGAATGAGGCAACTGCTCCAACATAGGGAGAAAGAACATTCCGGAACAGCAGATGCATAGGGCCCAAATGACAGAGAGTTTGCACAGCACAGTCCTAGCGGACTAGAAGAGAATGATAGGAGATGGGGCCAGGGAGGGAGGGCATAAAGGAGGCTGGGTTTTATCCTAAAGGCACTGAGACGTTATCACAGAATTTGGGCAAGAGAGCTGGAATGGCCATGGTCTTAAGAGAAATCAGATTAAACCCTGACATTGTTCAGCCGAAGAGAAGGTGATGAAAGCATTATCCACACAGGTGTAGGCAGGGCTAGGAAACAACAAAGGGGTGAAGTATGTGGGAACCAGCAACAGAGGGAAGCTGTCAGCAGCCCTACATTTGGAGGAGACAGGAGGGAAAGTCGTCTCTGGCAGCTGAGAGTAGGAGTTGGGAAAGAGGGGCCATTGATGGGAGCTGGATCAGCTGGTGACTTCCCCAGGATGTTAGGAAGGTCTGGAGGGTAGAGATGGAGGCAGATTAGAGCACATCCTGAGCCATGGGGGATGAGTCCCAGGGAGGGTGGCTGACACAGAAAGATGATTGGACATCCAACCACCTGCACGTGCGACGTGAAGCAGAGAGATGGGGAGGAAGGAATTCATCATCTGATGGTTACCCTTAGTCCCAATTTGTTGTTCAGTCACTCGATCGTGTCTGCTTCTTTTTGACCCCATGGACTGCGGCATGCCAGGCTTCCCTGTCCTTCACTGTCTCCTGGAGCTTGCTCAAACTCACGTCCATGGAGTCAGTGATGCCATCCAATCATCTCATTCTCTGTCATCCCCTTCTCCTCCTGTCCTCAATCTTTCCCAGCATCTGGGTCTTTTCAATGGTTCTTCACATCAGGGGTCAAAGTATTAGGACTTCAGTTTCAGCATCAGTCCTTCCAATGGATATTCAGGGTTGATTTCATTTAGTCCCAATGTGACTCAGCAAATCCTAATGGTTTTCATAAACATAAACACCTTCAGGACTGGGGCCTAAAACTGGAAGTTTCAAGGGAAGGCAAGAACAAGAAGTGGGGATTGCAGTAAAGGGGGCTGCCAGCCCTCGGAAGAGCTTGCACATTGAGCTGTGACGTAGCTGAATGCAGGAGAGCCGTCTGATACTTGGAGCCAAACCACAGCTTCAAGGATGGTTTATTCAGCCAGCTTCACAGGCATGCCAAAGTTTTCAGAGTCCTTTTATTGCTAAGCTCCCACGGCTGTGTGGGCCAGGAAAGCCCATCGGGTGTGGGTTTGAGCTGAACAAAGGCCTCGTTGCCTTGCACCTGCTCATATTAAGGGGTTCTTGTCAACTGGCCGGTACAGGCTGGCAAAAATAGATGGCATCCAGCCCTCTGCTCCTAAGTGTGGAGGAGAACAGAGCTCTTAGTGAGATTCAGATCCAGGGAGAGAAAACACTCTGGGGGTTTTCTCAGAGAAGGTAAATATATATAGCCTTCTTTTCCCCCTTCTGGTTTCTGCCTTATAGTAGGATACAGGAGAAAAACCAACAGAGCATTGCTCTCTTAAGAAGCCTCAGCTGCCCCCAGCTGACATTATCCAGTCTTTCCAAATGTTTTTAGCAGCATGAATCTTTTTACAAACAAATTTGCCACAGAATCTTCATGTATAACACAGGTGACATCCCAGTGGCCATTTCCTAGATTTTCCCATAGCCCTGATTCCAGCCAGCTTAGCGGCATCCTCCTGAGTGTGTGTATATGTGAGGTTCATTGAGGCATGATTTGCATGCAGTAAAATTCACCCTTTTTAGGCATACAGTTAGATGAGCTTTGACATGGTCTTGTAATAATACCACAATCCAGACACAGAACGGCTCCATCATTCCCCAAATTCCCTCCTGCCCCTTGCCCCCACCTCCATTCCCCACAACTGCTGATCTGATTTCTGTCCCTGAATTTTTCGTTCTTCCAGAACATCACATATATGGAGTCAAGCAATATGTAACCCTTTGTGTCTGGCTTCTCCCATTGCAGCCTAATGCTTTTGAGAATCAGCCATGGTTTTGCACATTATCAGTAACTTGTTCCTTTTTGTTGCTGAGTAGAAGTCTATCGTTCTTATGTGGTTTTCAAAGTTGTCCTTCAGGTTCTGGTTCTTTTCTATGTAGAATATGAAGCCTCCATTCAAATGATTTTCTTTCTGCCTGAAAATACTGAGATGGAAACTCGAGGCCACTGAAGGAGTACACCTAGAGTGAGGCTGTTTGAGCCCAGCAGTGTCACTGGCGTGCTGCACAGCTCTGCACAACAGAGCTGTCACTCACCAGGCTCCCCTCCCTTCCAAAGCACCTCCGACTTGCCCCAGGACTAGAATTCCTTGAAAATTTTAAATCAAAGCAAGGAAACATTGCTTGCTATTTCTTTCAAATTATAATTAGCAGACCAATTCTTAAGCTGGGGAAAGAATAAAAGGGAATATATGTGATTGAAAAGAAACCCTGGCCACTAAAGGTCTTCAAAGGACAAAGCTGTGTGACCCAAACACAAATCTGTACAACTAAATGCAACCAAAACCTTCTGCTTTGACCACGGCTCACCTGACTGTACAGTAGCAAGTAGCTTTTGGATTCTCAATCCTGCCACCTGACAAACAGCTTTTGTTACTCTCTCAAAGGCCATGCTACTTGCTGACCAGCTCACTAAGTGGGAACCTATGTGCAGAGAATGAGGTGGGGGAGGAGGTGGAGTAGGGTGTGTCCACAGAGCTGGGTCTCAGAGACTTGGGTGCTCTGCTCCGGAGTTTGGAACTTACACTGTAGGCAATGGGAAGGAGCTAAGGGCTTTAGGTAGCAGCAAGTCAGTGTGCATTCTGGAGATCCCGGCACTGTCCAGGGTAAGAAAACCTGTTGGGGGACCCTGCCATAGTTCAGGAGAGAGATAATGCATCGGCAAGATGATGGAGAAGGAAACCATCTCAGAGACATGTGGGATGCAGAATTAGCAGAGTCTGAAAGAAGGTGAGAGAAACGAAGGTGCAAACAACAGCTTTTAGCTACCCCAAATGACACTGCGATGTAGGTGTCCTGTCCATTTCACAGATGACAAAACTGAGCTTAAGGAGCTTACATTAACGTACCTGAGTTTACTAGCTAATAGGATGGAAATCATACCACAGAACTGAGGCACTACACTCAGGGATCACTCAGATGTGTAAGATAGCAAGAAACACATTTAAGGGAGTATTGGAAATTACCTTTAAAAAAACAAAAACTTGCTTTGGGAAGAGAGTATCCTTGAGTCCTTGTAGAGTACTATTTGGGCAGTTACCATCAGCGAGCTAAGTGCAATGAGCAGGGTTTAAGAGGGTTTGCCCTGTTCTCATCTTCCTCACTTATCCTCTTTCACTCTGTCCTTCCTCTTGCATCTGGGGAAGAGAGATTTGTGTAATAATGATTTAGTGTTTGAGAGCATTTTCAGCAAAGCCTGCTGCCAGCTGCCTCTTCTGGCCCAGACACCTCCCCCAACATCATTTTATTCCTTTCGGGTAAGTGGCCTCCTCCCCACTTCCCAACTGCTTTGGAGATGAAAGAAGGCAGTGAGGGATTTATCCTTTTTCCCATAATATTGTGGCTGTAATTTAAAGCTGCCATAACTCATGTGTAGAACTGTGACCATAATACTATGGAAAAAGCCATCATTCAAACCCCAAAGGAAGAAATGTGGAGTCTTGTTTCTTCCAGCTGTAAATCGCCTCAAAACCAACAGACAGCTAAGGGCATAACCAGACAGTGGAAACTAAGGTTTGGAAAGTTACCCATGATGAATTGTTTTTTTTTTTTTTCTTTTCTCCATTTTTCCACATCTTCACTAGAATCAAAAATAATTTTCTGTATTAGAAGGTGACCAGAACCAGATGATTGACCTGTATTCAGCTAGTATATGACTCTCTAAATTTGGGGGATGCCCTAAAAGCCTCTTTGAACTGTATTAAGTTTGCAGATAATAGAGCCTGGTCGAGTTGAGTTGGATCAGCTAGACTAGCTCTGCGAGGATACCAGCCGTGAGTCTTCCGGGGACCGTGCTGCCTGTTCTCCCTTTGTTTCTGGGATGGGGTGTTTCAGACCTGTAATTTCTCTCTCTATTCTGGTCCATGCTTCCCAGCTGTGGGTGAATATAATGGCCAATGCTATGGTTAAAACTCACTGCTCTAATTATTCTCCAGTGAGCTCATGTAGGAGGAGATCATAAATCCCTAAAATCTGCTCCCTGTTTGTCTTTGTCACACTCAGCTCTGTCCATGATTCATACTGATACATAGGTATGAACACCTTCTAAGCATCAAGAACATTCTCCATACTTTGTGCTCACTATGTATCTCATTTAATCCTCACCACAACTCTGCAAGTTATAGATTATCATTCCCAATTTACAGCTGAGGAAATGAAGTTATCAAGTGACTCTATGAGTAAGGAGAAAAAAAATTTCTAACCCAGGTCAATGGAACTCAACAACTCAGTGCTCCTGCCTCTCCTGGTTCACAATCCTTTTAGGAGCTAAGATGTAATATGACCTCTTAGAGAAAGGAGGACAGAATTCTCATAAATGTTACTGTATGTATAAGCTTCTTTAAAAAATTTTTTTTCTTTATTTTTGGCTATGCTGGTTCTCCATTGCTGCATGGGCTTTCTCCAGTTGAGGAGGGTGGGGGCTACTCGTTAGCTGCAGTGCTCGGGTTTCTCACTGCAGCGGCCTGTCTTGCTGCTGAGCACGGGCTCTAGTGTGTGCAGGCTTCAGCAGCCGTCAGGCAAGGGCTCAGTAGTTGGGTTCTCTGGTTCTAGAACAGAGGCTCAATAGTTATGGTGCATGGGCTTAGTCGCTCTACGGCATGTGAGATCTTCCCAGACCTGGGATTGAACCCATATCTCTTGAATTGGCAGGTGGATCCTTTACCACTGAGCCACCAGGGAAGCCCTGAACTTCTAAATCAAATATTACCTAAATATTTCTCAGATATTATTTACTTTTAAGTTAGTAACTTTCTATTCTTGTGCTTGTGCCTTCAGATTTGTGAGCTCAGGTTCTAGGGTTAGACGGCTTATATTCAACTCCAATTCTGTCAGTTCTTACCAGTTTTGGCTTTGAGTAATAAAGTCAGTAACCTCTCCGTATCTTGTCGTTTTCATCTTAGAATGAAGATTCTAAGTAGTATACACTTTACAGTACTCTAAATTTTAAAAGAATACATTGATGTAAAATGTCCAATACAGATGTGTTAAGTGGGTTGTGTGGTTGACTTACACTGGGGGCCTCAAATGAACCATGCTTTCCAATACTAAGCCCTTGTGTAAGGTCCTCCCACACTGACTCTGGACTTGGCTGGATAACTTGCTTTGGCCAGTGGGATACTAGCAAGTGGTATGGAAGCATGAGTCTTAATAAATGCCTGCATATAGGGGTTTGTCTTCTTGGGACATTTGCTCTCGAAGCCCCAAGCCACCATATAAAGAAGTTAGGTGATCCTGTTGGAGAAACTCCCTGGAGAGAAAGAGAAATACCAACTCAAACCCTAGCTGTTCTATTCCAGGAATCCCATCCAGCAAGATATCCATCTTGAACATTCCAGCCCTAGAAGGCACCATGTGGAGCAGAACGCCACCCAGTTGAGCCCAGGCAACCCATAGACTCCTGCCTACTCAGTAGCTTCACTCATGTCTGACTCTTCACAACCCTATGGGCTGTAGCCCTACAGGCTCTGCTGTTCACGGGATTCTCCAGATAAGAATACTGGAATGAGTTGCCATTTTCTCCTCCAGGGGATCTTCCAGACCTGGGAATCGAACCCGTGTCTCTTACATTTCCTGCATTTGCAGGCAGGTTCTTTACCACTAGTGCCACCTGGAATACTAAGAAATAATACAATATTCTTTTAAGCTACTATATATTGTATTGGTTTGTTACACAGCAGCAGGTAACTGAGATTAAAAAGTCCTTTCAATAAATGTCAGCTTTTTTTTTAAGTTGTGATCATTATCCATTGACTTTATTTCCTCCAAAATAATAAGCATTAAGACATAAAAAACTGTGTTCCTCAATATCTCCTTCATTCAACAAAAATGTGGTGTGTTTCTACTATGGGCTGATCAACAAGGACTTGTCTCCCATTTTAAAGAAAATGGTGTTTCCCCCCACAAGGATTCTTGCATAGGAATTTTGAACTCTTAGATTTAAGAAATAGACAATTTAAATTTCTCATCTGGTTGGAATATTATTTATTGAGTGACTACAATGTTTATCCATTTTTAAAACCTTTTAAAAATGCATGAAGTAATGAGTGCAGAACCCGACCTTATTTTTCATATCTCCCTGACTCTTGATAGGAAGTTGAAAAATACTCAACACTACATCAAAACCAGGCGCTCAAGGATAAAAGGGCCTTTGAAAGGTCAGCCAGTCTGCTCCAGTCTAGGTAGGCTTTCATCTCAGCTTCCCAGAGAGTAGCCAAGGCTCCTGTTTTTAAAGATCTGCAAGTAACATTCCTACAGTAGCAACCGCAAAGCCCTTCATGCAGTGATGTTTCCAGAGGAAACCAGGGAGTGGGGTTAACTTGGCCTTCCCTCTCTGTCTCCTACGCACAGGCGCTAAGTCGCTTCAATTGCAATCCCAGGGACTGAAGCCCACCAGGCTCCTCTGCCCGTGGCATTCTCCAGGCAGGAATACTGAAGTGGGTTGCCATGCCCTCCACTTCCTCCTAATTTATGGACTGCTGTAATTTAGGGTAATTGTGGCCCTAAAGTGCCATTTGGTTGAAAATCACCCACAGACATGATTAGTTAAAACAATTGGGTGGTAGAGAGAGCTTGAGTTTGAGTAAACTCTGGGAGGCAGTGAAGGACAGGGAAGCCTGGCATACTGCAGTCCCCTTGGGGTCACAAATAGTTGGACATGACTTAGTGACTGAAAAGAGAGAGTTTGTCTTTTCTTCCACAGCTCTCCTGTGGCCAGGATCTGTGGGCCTTCATCTCCTCAAAGACTGCCTGACTTCAGTTGTTTATAGGACATAGGGTTTTAGCCTTGCATTATTCCTCCCTATCTCATACCCTGTTAATCCCATTTTAAAATCAGAGAGCTAGAAAATGGAGTCTAATCCAGCCCCCACACTTAAAATGTGCTGTCATCATTTTAAGATATGAATGAGAGTGGGAGTGGGGGTCATAGAGGGACCAGGAAAAGCACTTGGCCTGGAGACAAACATTCACAAAGGATCTCAAACTTGAATTTTGGACATTATTTCCTAAAAAGGCATTATATGTAGATGCTTCTTGTTCAATTCTAAACGGCGTCCTGTGAATGACCCATACCTCATTTCAGGTGCTGCAAATTAATTAAAGAAAAACAAACATGTAATTATCTGAGAATAGTACACTTATATGGGCTTCCCCAGCGGCTCATCAGTAAAGCGTCTGCCTACAATGGGGGAGCTGCAGGACATGTGGGTTCGATCCCTGGGTCAGGATGATCCTCTGGAGGAGGGGCACTGGCAACCCACTCCAGTATTCTTGCCTGGAGGATTCCATGAACAGAGGGGTCTGGTGAGCTACAGTCTATAGGGTTGCAAAGAGTTAGACATGACTGAAGCGACTTAGCATGGTACAGCATAGCACAGTTATATACCCTTGTGTTTTCTGAGTTGATATCATAACTTGCTAAGGTAAACTTTAAAATATGCCACAGTTTTGTGATCTTGTTTTGACAAATCTTTAAAACAATAGTGAAGCATTTGTGAACCCTTATATGCTAGGAGGGCTTCCCTGGTAGCTCAGCTGGTACATAATCCACCTGCAATGCATGAGACCCTAGGTTGGGAAGATCCCCTGGAGGAGGAAATGGCACCCCACTCCAGTATTCTTGTCTGGAGAATCCCGTGGACAGAGGAGCCTGGCAGGCTACAGTCTGTGGGGACACAGAGTCAGACATGACTGAGCGACTTTCACTTTCGGTACATGCTAGGAACTTGTGATGCAGTTGACATCACAAGCTGGTGCAATGGGAACTATTTCCAGCCCATTTACAACCGAGGAAACTGAGGCACAGACATGATAAGAAGTAGGCCCAGGGCCCAGGTGACCTTGAAGAACCTTATGAATCCTTCCCATTCTGCCTGCCTTTTGTCTGTAGAAAAACTTTAGCCAAAGAATAAGTCTAATCAGAGAAGTGAGAAAATGCAGAAAGAAAGGAAAACAGTCAAGCAAGACAAAATAATAATACTTTAGCCATTAAACAAAGTCAGGTCTATAGATTCTACCTGAAGTTCTATAGATAATATTGTCATGTCCTTTGAGCTGTTTTGCAGATACTGAAAGCCCCACCAGGTGGGAGAAGTCAGCTGTATGCTGCCCATAAGCACATAGACCCCAGACTGGATGGAACCAGAGATTGAAGATATTGACTCCCAATTACCCCACCAAAAACCAATTAGAAGAATGTCCTTGAGCTGATCACATCTGCTCCTTGAACACTACGACTCTCCTCACTACACCCTCACGGTTGGGACACATGGAGGGCATTAGCCTGCTGTGGCCCCCTTTGCCTGACAAACCCATAAAACCTACTTTTTTCTACTTCACCCAAAACGCTGTCTCCATGTTTCTATTTGGCACTGGTGAACAGAGGCTGAGTTTTAGCCACACCCCCAGGTGACTGAGCTCAGAGCTCGGATGTAAGCCACGGCAACCTGGCTCTAGGGGTCACGTGTTCAACCCCTAAATCTGCTGTGACTTTGATGTCTGAGTCTCCACACACGGGGAGGATCCCTTATATCTCTAAGAAGAGATGGAAAAAGAAGGTGGGGAGAAGAGGCATGAGAACTGTGCCAGGAAGGGTGTGCCCAGGTGAGCTGTGTGGTTGCTGAAACACAAACTGCAGGGCCTGCTGGAGCCAAGAAGATGAGGCTGCCTTAGAGGAATCCACCAGGAGCAGGCCTGTCCTCCCAGCAGCTGCCAGACCTTGGCCTGTACTATGCTTCTGCGCCCCCTACCCCCGCCCCCCACCACACATACTTTCTCCCTTTCCTCCAGGCTTCATCTCCATCTCTTTGCTTCAAGATTCCTGCATGTGAGGGCCCTGAGTCCCTTCTTCCAACTGTTCTTCTCTCTGCCTAGTCTGTACCCCACCCTCAGGGGCTCCTGAGTGGAAGCCATGCTCTCACCCTAGATCGGCCATGGAGAACCCAGGATCCAGAATTTCTACCACTTCAGGCTCTGGGTTGACCTTTCTGGGCCCAAGGTCCTGGAAGCAGAGGAGTGTGGAGTGGAGAGGAACCTGTGAGTAAGAGGAAGGCAGATGGCCCAGGAAGCCCATTGTAACAGGGGAGGGTGGGGAGATGTGCATTTATGTTGTGAGCAGTGTCCTGGAAGCCTGCTGACACTGCAGCTCATCCTTCGGTGTACATGTGTGGTCACATGGAGGCGATGTCACTTACCACAGTGCCAGCGAGCCTGGCACCTCAGTCACGGTTGTTTGAGTCACAAAGTTCCATGGGCACAGAGGACGTGAGTTTTGTAATGTCCCACAAAATGTTTGAGGCCTGAAAAATAAAAATGGATTATCATAACAGAAAAATAAACCATAAAATAAAAATCTAATGAAATGCTTACAAATCACAACAGTGTATCACCTAGTTAGTAACAAGTCAGTTCATATGTAACTAACATTTAATGCGGCAGATTTCCATCAGATTTAATATATTTGCAATGATCTTCAACTGGCATTGAGGTAAAGGGCTTGCTCCCTCTGAGGCAGGGGGCAGTGAGGACAGGATTATAAGTGCTGGAGGATTTGCATAGAGGGGGGTTCATGGGTGGGCACAACAGACCCTTAAAAGAGGGCAGAGTGAGACCAAGGGAGCCCTGTCAATGATGCTCACAGGTTTCCCAAAGTAAGCCCTTCCTTCTCACTCCTCAAACTTAAGTAAAATTCCAAAAATTACAGTTTCGATGCAATTAAATTTCTTGCAGAAGTCAGCAAAGGGTGTAGGTGGGGGACTGAGGCAGGAGTTTTGCCTCTGTCTCAGCATCTCTAAAAGTGAACCTACTGCTGTCCACAGTTGACAGCAGCCGGGTTTGGGACATCCACCCTCTATGTGGTAGAAAATTCACATATAATTTAAAGTCAGCCCTTGGAGGGTCGGGGAGGCTCTTGCATTTGTCTGGGGGACAGATAGTGGCCTGGGAACTACGAGGTATTGGGCATCCAGGGAGAAATACAGGATGAGGTTCTTCCACATCCATGATTCTGCGTACACGTATTTAACTAACAGCAGATTGTGTAGTAGGGTAGTATTTCCTATTGAAAATAATTCATGTAATAAGTGGTCTCACACAGTTCAAACCCATGCTGTTCAAGGATCCACTGTATTTCTCCCTGGATGCCCAATACCTCGTAGTTCCAGGGCCACTATCTGTCCCCCAGACAATTGCAAGAGGTCCCCCGCAATGGGTCTCCTCCTTTTTTGCAATTTTCCTCCCACAAAATAGAAACTGCGTTCTTTAAAAACCATAAGGCAGAAGCCTTCAGACCCCAGTTAAGAATGACTCTCATTTCCCGTGGCCTTTCACAATGCCTTTTGCGACCTGCTCCCCCTTGGCCACTCATCTTTCCCAGCCCCCTTTCTAAGTGCATCTAACCCCTGCCACTCATTCTCCCTGTCCAGCCTAACCGCAAAGCCTTGATCCTGATGGTTGTTTTTGCCTGCATTTCCTCCCCTAGACCGGCAGGCCATCAGGCTGGTCATTCAGGTCCCAATCAGAGGTCACCTTTCAGGGAGAACTTCCCTGAGCCCCCAGGGGAAATTCACCCCCCACCCCACATCTCCTTGTCTCCTTTTCTTCATTAAACTTTTCACTCCCTGGAACTATCTTTTCATGTACATAATTCTTTTGCTCTTGTCTGCTTCTTTGCCTGCCTCTCACCTACTAGGATGGAAGATCCTCCAGGACAGGGACTTGCCATTGGTGTAATGGTACCTGGGATGTAGAGGTGGTCAGTAAATGCTTGTTGGAAGAATGAGAAGAAAAATGAACAAGTGGGTTTGAATTGAAATGGCCCACAGGAGTGTGGAAATCATGGGAATTCTTTGAGTTCTTCTGATCAGGGGTAAACTAATTTTAACTAACCCTCCAAGGGGTCTTCAAGTAACATCTGGTTTATGTATGTATTTAATTACACCTTTACCTCATTGCAAAAGAATTTGTGGGCATTTTCAAAGATAGAGTGCAGTAAAAATTGTTTTAAAGGAAATAGTAAATATGGAGAGGAAATAAGCACTGAAAAAATAAGACAAAATGATGGCAAGATTAGTAATTGGAATACCTGTCACAGAGTTCTTTCTTCCTTGACAGAAGAGGACTGCAAATTTGACTTTGAACTTATTAGCTAGTGACAGCTTATCTACATTAACGTCTTTAAAAATGAGGAAAAGGGTAAAACTTTCCTTATTGAATTTTCACCTGTTAGCCATGAGTCATAAAAACTAAGCCAACATTCAATGTGTTTCCAATTAATTTTACTAACCTTAGTTACAGCATTAACTATGATTTGTTATCAATCAATATTTATTAAACATCTGCACCCAGAGGGCTCATGCATTCCAACAAATTCATGCTTTCCTCCTGTGCTGCCCTAATAACATGGCAGGACTCTGACTACTCAAAAAATTTATGGCGAGCACAGCCTGCTGGAAGCCTCCTTGACAAGCCCTCTAGGGGATATAGGTCTGACACAGCTTACTCCTACCCAGGAGAAAATTCTTATTTGAGTTTGAGTTTAATGTATAGGCTCCTTAATAATACTGAGGTTCATTTTCTTCCTCTGCCTTCTCACTCTACTTTTCCAGACTAAAGTCCCTCCATTGGTTTAATTTTTTTCTAAAGTGTACAGGTTTTCCAAAATTCTGCTCATCTCTGTTTCTCTGGAAGCTTCCTCTGTTCTCCCTCTCCCTCTCTCTGCTACACATACATTTCTGGAAGGCAGTATAGCATAGTGTTGAAAGCATGGCCCATGGACTATTGGCCAGACTGCTCAATATTTGTGTGTCTCAGTTGCCTGCTTGCAAAACCGTGGATGATAAATGTGTTTGCACATGTAAAGTGCTTAGAACAGAGCCTGGCACAAGGCAAGCACTATGTGAACTGAACTATCTTTATGATTATATGCTATTCTCCTTTAAAGTGCCCCTCCTTTCCTGTGTTCCTCCGCAGAAACTATATTTACTTCTGTTGTCTTCTGTCTCCGTGTCTCTGAACATTCCTGCTATTTCTTTCCCCTCTTCTTTGCTTAGAAAACTCCTATTCATCCTTCAAAACTAATCTGAGATATTTCCTTCTGCAGAAAATCTTCTTTAATTGACATACCCAACCCTTCCCCTGGGCTCCCCTAGCAGCTTGTATGCACCTCTCTATCACAGCATTTAGAATACTGTGAGGTATTACCTGTTTGCTTGTCTGTCTCCAAAAAGGACTTCTGAGCCAAAGGCTGAAACTTGACCCTTTGTGTCTTCAGTGTCTAACAGATTGCTTGCTACGTAGTGGTTGCCCAGTTCTGGGTTGGTTGAAGTAAAATGAGTACAGAACTGATCCTATGGAAAAAAAATTAACCAACAAAATGACAGCATCACATTTCTTACATGTTCCATACTCAAGAATTACAGTATCATTTTTGCTTTTCTGAAAGTGAAAGTGTTATTGCTCAGTCGTCTTCAACTCTCTGTGGCCCCACAGATTGTAGCCTGCCAGGCTTCTCTGTCCTTGGAATTCTCCAGGGAAGAACATTGGAGGGGCTAGCCATTTCCTCTTCCAGGGCATCTTCCCAATTCAAGGATCGAACCCAAGTCTCTAAGGTTGCAGGCAGATTCTTTACTGTCTGAGCCACCAGGGATGCCTGCTTTTCTGGCTGGGACTAAAAGAAACTGTATTTGTATTCTTCATCATTTAAATAAATATTTAATTCATCATTAAATTATTAATAGGAACAATTCATCATTAAATAGGAAACAAAATCCTATTTCCCTTCCAAAACACATTTAAAGAAAGTGGCATAAATGTTGGACCCTTGCTGGATTCAAACCCCACTTCTGCCTCTCCTAGTTGTGAAATTTGGGCAACACAGTTCACTTTCTTGGATTTTGATATTTGCAGCTATAAAATGGGTGTTGTGATGCTTGTCTCTCACGTTTCTTGTGAAGATCAGTTGTGATGGTAGATGCGAATGTGCTTTTAGAACCCCATAGCATTCCTCTGTGGATGTGAGAGAATGTTATTGGAGGAAAAATTTTGGTGTCTAGACTTATACACTTATCTAACTAAGGGGCAGGGAAACTATTTCAGTTGAAAGGTTAACTGGAGATAATATTCCCTTTCAATCAAGATTCAACTCTGCAGCATTTTGCAAGTTTATATTTTCAGTTACATTGTTTCACTAGATGTTAAAAGATGTTTCAGTACAGTTTACAGAAATGGCACTGCTGAGGAAGGCAGGGTGTTCCTGCGTCCCAAACCCTTAGCTCTGCAGGGCATGCTGAGTGTGCCAGGGCAGAGGACAACTCTATAATTTTACCAAAGGAAGGTGGGGGCAGGGCTGACAATCAGGGCAAAGGCCAGTTTGCATACTCCAAACACAGGGCTGTGTGAATTATGACTATTTTTACATGGCAGCTGAACCATGAAAACTTACACATAATGATTTGTCAGCTAGAATATGTCTACATGCCAGTCCTTTAATTTTTCTTTGCTGCTTTCTAATTTTACTGTGATGATAACAAACGAAACCACAGCACTTCCATCAGAAACCAGAGCATGTCCATGAATAACTAACAGACTGCATACAGTTTTCCCAGTGAATTTTCAAAGCCAAACGTGGGTTGGCTTTTGTATATAAATTGCCAGTGCGCCTTTTCCATTCTGGTGGGAGCTCTCTGAAGGGAACATTACAGCTGTGATGAATAACAGTCCCTCTAAAGAAGCTGGCGTGAGGCATGCATTTCATCCCACTGAGTGGAACTCTGTGCCCGTCGCCAAATGTGCTGGGTCTCCCACCATTAAATAAATATATACATATGTCACTTGGCTTTGTTTCCAAGTCCTGGTTCTATAGAAACCAATACTTTATTACTACTAATAATACTAGTTATAATAGATTCAAAACCAAGGAATGGTGCTTTGTCCTTAAATGGTGACTTTGATTAAATTTCCCATTGTTCATTACTTATTACTGACAGCATCTTTTAACTCTTCCCTTACCACTACAATAAATGGCGGTATTCTTTCTAATATAAACTAGCAGCCAATATTCTAATCAATGAATCTATAAACATAACATTGACCTCACAGCATAGTAGCAGTTAACATTTATTAAGTGACAGCTATTTTCCTAATTATCACTATACCCATTTTACAGATAAGGAAACTGAGGTTAGGAACATTAAATGACTTCTCTAACATGGCTTATCTTGAATTTGAACATAGACCACTAAGTTCTAATTCTTCTCTATGTAAGTAAAACTTAAAAGCACTGTTTTATTTTTTTCCCCAAGCAGTGGCAGAATTATAACCATCCCTATAGTGTATAGAGGGCTTTTCGAGACATAATCCTCATCATTGATCTTGCAATAATTTTAGTTATAATCAATCAAGAAAATTTGGAGGCAATAATGCTTTCCATTTCTTTAAAAATTTTTAATAGATGCAATTTTTATCCTACAATAACATAGCTTAACTTTTGGGTATTTCCTATAAGCTTTAATCTGTCCTTCTGACTCGTATCTCTCCATCCCACTACTAACCTGAAGAAACTTACAGAAACTGCAATTCAGTGGCCCAGCTCCCAATCTCACATGCAAACTCAGCTTCAGTGTGTACCTATTGCTTATGGAACCAAATCCAAAATCCTAATGTCAAAGCCTTCATCAACATAGCTTCATCTTACTTATCCATTTTTACTTCTCACATCTGCTCAGCATGTATCCTTACTCTCAGTGTAATCTCAGTCCGAGTAACTGCTGTCTTTGAGACACACACTGCTTTATTCCTGATTCTGCACCTTCAATTATAGTGTTCCTGCAGTATGGAATGCTCACCCCCAAAGGGTGATGAAACTTGAGACTCATTTCCTCCTTGACACCAACCATTCTAACCCATGTTGTTTTCCCCTGGTCTTCTTCCTTTTTCCTCAAGTTTGATTCATTTTTTTAAAATGGGTACAGTGGTTCCTTTTGTCTCCTGGAGGATGTGAATTCTAATTGTTTCAGCATTTTCATCTGCTCTCTTCATCTTCTCTCATCAATCTGAATTCCTTTAGCCTGTATATTTGGGGTCACTTTCCTTCATATTGGAGGATTTTACAGTATTGGTGACCCTTGGTCTCTGTTTATATGTCAGAGGAAGGAATTAAGGGATGTGAAAGCTCTGGATGTGTGAGCAGTGTGTATTACCTAGTGAGCTTCTCCATAAAAGAAAAATGGCAAATTTTAATAAAAACAATACCCTGAAAACATATGCAAGGGAAAAGTAATCCATTCTAAACTAAAGATTCATGAACAATGGAAATTTTGCTCATGAAAAAAATAACTGTGTAGATGCAGAAGGAACTTATTTGATTCTAGAGCCTAGTTTAACTGTACATTGAAGAGACAAAGTTGAAATAATAGATCTTCAGTAAAGCAGCTCCATAGTTTATAACAAAGTATAATAGCTCTTTTAATTCTGAGCCGATAAACAAAATTGTTTTTAAAGCAATTGTTAAGAAAATTAATCTGACAGAATATCTGAAAGTGTATTGATGCCCATTGGAAATTTTTGAAAAACATAATTTAGAGAAGTGTAAAATAGTGTACACTTACTCACAGTTTCCTTGTTTTAACCATCTTACAAAAATATTTGTTTCAAATCACCTTGACTCTTTAAGAATTCTGTGGGTTATTGGTTTTTTTTTTTTTTTTTTTTCCTTTTCACCTTATGGTTTCCTTCCCTCAGTAATTAAAACTGCAGCAAACCAAAAAGAAGCAAATGGGGAAAATATTCCTCAAGACTATTTTTCCTGTCTTGTTAACAGAACGTCTTCAAAATAAAATATTCTTAAACGTTTTTCAGGAGATACTGAATTCATTGTGATCCTCAAGTGAAATGAGACTTGTAAATGCCATCAAAACCTCCTCAGTTCACTTTCTCATATTAAATCATTTTGTCATAATAACCTCTTTGATTCATCATTCCTGTTTATTCCCTCTTTACCTATTCTTTCATCATTACCTGTTGGTGACCCCGATAGGTGACAGTACCTTTGTTGTTTGCTAGTTCTGCCTGATTTATGTGGGTGAAGGGAACAGAATGTCACAAATGGTGACTGCCTGGCTTTACACAGGTGCCTGGAGGATGGCTCACTGATTAATGAGAGTCTCAATTTGAAGGAATCACTCATATGGTTTTTTTACAGCTTGACTCTCTGCCCAATGAGGTAATGGCAAAAGTTTTCACTTGCCTTAAAGATGATTCCTTGTATATTACATCAAAAAGGAGCTGAGGGTTGCAGTTTAACTTGTAAGATATCATTTGGAATACTAAAATGGAGAAAGTGCAGCCAGCAGACAAATTGAAGTGGCAGGGGAATTAAGTACAGCTGAGGACAAAGTTATCCTGGTTCACACCGTGCTCTGAGCTGTACCTTAGACTTACATGGGGGAGCTTTTAAATAAACACTCAAACTGGGCTCCATTCTAGATCTAGTGAAACAGGCCTGAGAACCTGCATATTTGAACGTTTCCCAGGTAATTCTAGTGCAGTGTGAGGATTGAGGACTACTGAAATAACAGGACAAGATGAATTACATGATGGATAAGAATAATGAAGCTCCCTGTGTCTTCCCAGGGCCTCCCAAGTGGCTCTAGAGGTAAAGAACCCACTTGCCAACGTAGGAGACATAAGAGACGCAGGTTTGATCCCAGGGTCTAAGAAGATCCCTTGGAGGAGGGCATGGCAACCCACTCCCGTGTTCTTGCCTGGAGAATCCCATGGACAGAGGAGCCTGGCGGGCTACAGCCCCTGGGATTGCAATGACGCTGACATGACTGAAGTGACTTCGCACACATGTCTTTCCAATTCTGGGTCAGACACACAATGGGAGAGGGTGCAAAGACATAGAAGGCATGGCTCTCCCTGCCGAGTTTTCCATCCTACCTGAGAGACAAGCACAAGTGAAGATAACTGAACGCCGCATAAAGCGAAGTACAGGTAGGTGGATGACATGCCTGCAAGGATTCTGGGAAGGAAGACCCCCATGGGTGTGAAGGGTAAAGGGGCTTCATAGTAGAAGCATTGAGTTAGGGGCTTTGTGGAGCAAGGGGAGGGTGTTCCCTGCAGGTGAGACAGAGAGCAAGGGAAGGAGTGTGCGTGGGGTATAAAAATAGTGTGCGGGCTATCCTGGGGCTGGTGGTTGAGGATTGCCCTGCTCTGCCCCGTCACCACTTCCCACTGATGCTTTACATCAGTCCTTACTGAAACTCCTTAGTGAAGTATCGTTACGGGTGAAGAACTGTGCCTTAGAGATTTTAGGAAGCTGCTCATATCCTCTCCTAGCAGACCATTCAGGCAAGGCAACCAAGTGACCCGGTCCTCAGGGACTGAGGAGGAAGGAGGGAACCTCTGTTATCTGCAGCTGTGACACCAGACAAGGAGAGTTTGCAAGGTCAAGGTGGAGACACAGGAGCAAACTGGCCTTGAATGCAAGAGCACCTGAGGCCATTGACAGAAATCTATACTGAAGTGAAGAGGCTCACGGGCCAAGCTCATCAGAATCAGGGCAGAAGGTCAAGAGTGGCCCAACACAGCATTGGAGACAGGCAGCCCTCCCTACAGCCAGGCACCTTCATGCTCCTGGAGGCAGGCATGTGTGAAGCAGGAAGTTCTGGATGCCACAAATATTTGTAACAAATTAACTAGCATTCAAGTATTTTAATATTATTATACAAAAAACTATATAATGTTATTTTTAAGCAACATGCACCTCATTCCATACCTGACCCCCAGAGCATGAGGAGACATTGTGGCACCTGTGACAAACAGCAGGAGATGTTCTACTCCAAATCAATTTTATAATTCATGACATGGCTCACAGATGGGCATTATTAACAGTGCACACCATCTGGCGACTTCCCACTTTAAACCATTACTCTTGCTAAATAGATGTTAAGCTTTCAAAACCATTATTTACAATTTTGGGGTCCTCCAAATCTTAGTGCCTTAGGTTCAAGACTTCTCTCATGCCTGACCCCTGGACCACCCCTCCTCCAGCTAGTAGGGGTGTTATTTGGACATGGGGTGAGGGTATGTTGTGTCCATATATTGGAATGAAAGAAGCTAAGGGATTAATGGTTTGTTTCTTAGGTTCATGGAAGAATGTGAAAGTAGTAATGCTATGGCATCCAAGAGGCAATGTCCAAACAGTACAGATCCTTCATGTGATGGGATGAGTCCCCTTTGGGGACCCAGGAGGGACAAGAGACTCATGGAATCAAAGCAAGCTAAAGGCAAAGGAGAAAAGGAAAGATATATCCATCTGAATGCAGCATTCCAAAGAATAGAATGGAGAGATAAGAAAGCCTTCCTCAGGGATCCATGGAAAGAAATAGAGGAAAACAATAGAATGGGAAAGACTAGAGATCTCTTCAAGAAAATTAGAGATACCAAGGGACTATTTCATGCAAAGATGGGCACAATAAAGGACAGAAACCATATCAACCTAACAGAAGCAGAAGATATTAAGAAGAGGTGGCAAGAATACACAGAAGAACTATACAATGAAGATCTTCACAACCCAGATAACCATGATGCTGTGATCACTCACCTAGAGCCAGGCATCCTGGAATGTGAAGTTAAGAGGGCCTTAGGAAGCATCACTATGAACAAAGCTAGAGGAGGTGATGGAATTCCAGTTGAGCTATTTCAAACCCTGAAAGATGATGCTGTGAAAGTGCTGCACTCAATATGCCAGCAAATTTGGAAAACTCAGCAGTGGCCACAGGACTGGAAAGAGTCAGTTTTCATTCCAATCCCAAAGAAAGGCAATGCCAAAGAGTCTTCAAACTACTGCACAATTGCACTCATCTCACATGCTAGCAAAGTAATGCTCAAAATTCTCCAAGGCTGGCTTCAACAGTATGTAAACCATGAACTTCCAGATGTTCAACCTGGATTTAGAAAAGGCAGAGGAACCAGAGATCAAATTGCCAACATCTGTTGGATCATAGAGAAAGCAAGAGAGTTCCAGAAAAACTTCTATTTCTGCTTTATTGACTATGCCAAAGCCTCTGACCGTGTGGATCACAACAAACTGGAAAATTCTGAAAGAGATGGGAATACCAGACCACCTTACCTGCCTCCTGAGAAAACTCTATGCAGGTCAAGAACCCATGGTTAGAACTGGACATGGAACCATGGACATGGCTCCAAATTGGGAAAGGAGTACATCAAGGCTGTATATTGTCGCTCTGCTTATTTGACTTATATGCAGAGAACATCATGAGAAATGCTGGACTGGATGAAGCACAAGCTAGAATCCAGATTGCTGGAAGAAATATCAATAACCTCAGATATGCAGATGACACCACCCTTATGGCAAAAAGAAAAGAGGAACTAAAGAGCCTCTTGATGCAAGTGAAAGGGGAGAGTGAAAAAGTGGGCTTAAAAGTCAACATTCAAAAAATAAAGATCATGGCATCTGGTACCATCACTTCATAGCAAATAGATGGGAAAATAATGGAAACAGTGATAGACTTTATTTTCTTAGGCTCTAAAATCACTGCAGATGGTGACTGCAGCCTTGAAATTTAGACACTTGCTTCTTGGATGAAAAGCTATGACCAATCTAGACAGCATATTAAAAAGCAGAGACATTACTTTACCGACCAAGGTCCATCTAGTCAAAGCTATAGTTTTTCCAGTAGTCTTGTATGGATGTGACAGTTGGATCATAAAGAAAGCTGAGCACTGAAGAACTGATGCTTTTGAACTGTGGTGTTGGAGAATACTCTTGAGGGTCCCTTGGACTGCAAGGAAATTCAACAAGTCCATCCTAAAGGAAATCAGTTATGAATATTCATTGGAAGGACAGATGCTGATGCTGAAACTCCAATACTTTGTCCACCTGATGCGAAAAACTAACTCACTAGAAAAGACCCTGATGCTGGAAAAGATTGAAGGTGGGAGGAGAAGGGGATGATAGAGGATGAGATGTTTGGATGGTATCACCGACTTGATGGACATGAATTGAGCAAGCTCCAGGAGTTGGTGGTGGAGAGGGAGGCCTGGCGTGCTGCACTACATGGGGTCGCAAAGAGGTGCACATGACTGAACTGAACTGAAGTGGCAAAGATGTGATCTGAATTTAGCCCATGTGATTCCCATTGAGTTTCCTTCCACCATATTATACCCTGGCACCTGGATACCGTGTGCACTCTTCAGAGAGATAACAGTGATAACTCTTGTTCAGAAACATTCACCTTAGCTGTACTGACAAGGCTGGAATGTACAAGAGTATAAATCATGATTCCTTGCTAGCATCTGATTAAAGCCAAACAAAATGAGAGTACATTAGGTGCTGAAGTAGACCGACTCTCCAGTGATCCTCTTTGGAATTTACTGATCTAGGTTATTTAAGATTAATTTTGATGATTTAACTTTTAATATTTGCATTCTCTGAACATCTATGATAGACACATTGCAAAATACTTAAATGATAGAAAAAGATACACAGTAACTAGTAAGTTCCCCATCATTTTCAGTTAGAAAACAGAATTCACCTCCAGAAGGTTCAAATTCAGAGATGTTAATAAAGGGACCACTCACAGATGGGTGGGTAGGGTTAAGGGGGTTAAAAAGGGGGATGTGGAAGCCCCAGAGACTAGCAACAGCTGGAGAAGGAAAGGATCTTACTGGAGCCCAGTGAGAGCTGGGGCTAAGTGTGCTCTAGACACTGCACCAAAGTGGGGAGACCTCAGAGAAGAAATCTCTCCATCTTTCTCTCTTACCACCCTCAGATCCCTGCTGGTGCCTCCCATTGGCCAAATCCAAGAGGAAGTCAACCATCAAGGGGAACTAGATGATGGAGGCTGTGGAGGACAGACTCTGAAAGGAACACAGTAGAGAAAGGAAAATGAGTTCAAGTTTGTTTGGGTTGGAGTCAGACTCAGAAAACAATCAACACAGCACCACCGTAGACCCCCAAGCACCCCCTCTCCCCAACAACTATTATTCATGGTTTTTTATAACCATCTAGAAATAGTCTATGTATATATAAGCTGCAAATGTAATAGATGCCAACTCAGTTTATACATAAATAGTAGTGAACCCTTCCCTTGCTTCCCCTTACTTTTTAGTCTTAAATTGGAACTGTTATAGCATCCATGGGACTGCCTTGTTCTTGGAGACCAGAAGTCCTAAAAGTGTGGTCCCCAGACAGGCAGCAACAGCATCACTTGGGAACTTGTTAGAAATGCAAATAAGTCAGAAACTCTGGGAATGAGACTCAGCAGTGTGTCTTAACAAGCCCTGTGGAGCATTTTGATGCACATTACAGTTCAAGAACCAGAGTTCTAGACTTTCTGAATGAGGCTAGCCTCATCTGGTCAAAGCTTTGGCTGCTCCCAGGTCAATGTAGCTGAGTAATTTGTGGACAGAGAACCACATTATCAGGTTCTCAGGGCCATGTCTTTCCACTATATCTGAGAGTAAGAAAAACAAAAGCACTAAGTGTTGACTCAGTATCTGAGATTAACTCTCTGTACAAATCTAGAACCCCAAAACAGCATGGAAACGAGAGACTCACTCTCTTCCTCCTGACACAGCCTCCTTTCTCTCTTTTTGCTTATTTAGTTCTTTGGATGCAGGCACTGTGTTTTAATATGTTTGGTTGAATATGTGATGCAACACAAGCTAAATATAATCATGGAACAGCACAATCACATGCTTAGGGTTGGCATTTGCTTGGAATCCACAACAATGAGACTCACTATTCATCCCAGTCTCTCAGGGCACTGACTCCCTCAGGAAGGTCTTGCCAGGCATTTCTCGGCTGTTGGTTAATGTGGCTCAAACACAGCATATAAGGCAATGAACGGTCCACACAGAAGATGGACACCTTGTCCTTTGGAAGCTTGCAAACCAGCCTGAGGGTTGGGAGGCACTTTCTAGCGTTGTGAACCTAAGACCCTCAGGGTGCCTTGGCTCCCCCATCTACAGAATGTCAATGATCGAAATGGCAGCTACTATGGAGAACAGTCTAGTCAAGGCTATGCTTTTTCCAGTGGTCATGTATGGATGTGAGAGTTGGACTGTGAAAAAGGCTGAGCACCAAAGAATTGATGCTTTTGAAGTGTGGTGTTGGAGAAGACTCTTGAGAGTCCCTTGGACTGCAAGGAGATCCAACCAGTCCATTCTGAAGGAGATCAGCTGATGCTAAAGCTGAAACTCCAGTACTTTGGCCACCTCACGTGAAGAATTGACTCATTGGAAAAGACTGATGCTGCGAGGGATTGGGGGCAGGAGGAGAAGGGGGAGACCCAGGATGAGATGGCTGGATGGCATCACTGACTCGATGGATGTGAGTCTGAGTGAACTCCGAGAGTTGGTGATGGACAGGGAGACCTGGCGTGCTGCAACTCATGGGGTCGCAAAGAGTTGAACACGACTGAGCGACTGAACTGAACTGAACTGAACTGATCGAGAACAGTATGGAGGTTCCTTAAAAAACTAAAAATTGAGCTACCATAGATCCAGCGATCCCATTCCTAGGCAAAGGATGCAGGCACTCCAATGTTCATTGCAGCACTATTTACTACAGCCAGGACATGGAAGCAACCTAATGTTCATCAACAGAGGCATGGATAAAAAAGATGTGGTACGGATATACAATAGGATATTCAGTTCAGTCACTTAGTCGTGTCCGACTCTTTGCGACCCCAGGCCTCCCTGTCTACCACCAACTCCCGGAGTTCACTCAGACTCACGTCCATCGAGTCAGTGATGCCATCCAGCCATCTCATCCTCTGTCGTCCCCTTCTCCTCCTGCCCCTAATCCCTCACAGCATCAAAGTCTTTTCCAATGAGTCAACTCTTCACATGAGGTGGCGAAAGTGCTGGAGTTTCAGCTTCAGCATCATTCCCTCCAAAGAAATCCAGGGCTGATCTCCTTCAGAATGGACTGATTGGCTCTGCTTGCAGTCCAAGGGACTCTCAAGAGTCTTCTCCAACACCACAGTTCAAAAGCATCAATTCTTTGGTGCTCAGCCTTTTTCACAGTCCAACTCTCACATCCATACATGACCACTGGAAAAACCATAGCCTTGACCAGATGGACCTTTGTTGGCAAAGTAATGTCTTTGCTCTCAGCCATAAAAAAAGAATGAAATGACAGACCTAGAGATTATCATACTATGTGAAATAAGTCAACAGAGAAAGACAAATATTGTATAACACTGCTAATATGTGGAATCCAGAAAAATAATACAGATGAACTTATTTGCAAAGCAGAAATAGAGTTACAGATGTAGAGAACAAACTTCTAGTTACCAAGAGGGGAAGGAAGAGGACGAATTGGGAGATTGGGATTGACATATATACACTACTATATATAAAATAAATACCATGTATAAAATAAATAACTCTTACATGTAAAATAAAGAACCTACTATATAGCATAGGGACCTCTACTCAATGGTCTGTGGTGACCTAAATGGGAAGGAAATCTTAAAAAGTGGGGATAAATGTATACATATAACTGAATTTACTTTGCTGTATAGCAGAAACTAACACAATATTATAAGGCAATTATACACCAATAAAAATTAATTTTTTAAAAAAGGAAAGAAATGGCAGGGCCACTGGCTTGCACGATTCCCTGGAGCATCATTCAGGCACAGTATGATGTGAGTAGCACTCCCTGGAAGGTGAGAGTTGAATGAATTAATAAACAAGAGCTTCTTGTTCCTGCTACTGGGCTGACCAATTCCACTTTGTGGCAAAAAGCTATGATGGAAAGCGTACTTTGAGTCAGGCAGTCTGGAATTGAGTCCAGCCTCCCTTTCTTTCTTAAATGAGGTAAGCTCATTCAACTAGAAGTATTCCTTTGATGTATCACCTAGAGGCATGCACACAATAAATATTTGTTGAAAAACTGAATGTATGTTTATGACTACTAGTTTCTCGCTCAGTATAATGGGGTCAATAATAAAATTTATCTCATAGGGATAAACTCAGATTAGTTGAGATTTAAATATTTGAACAAATGTTTTGAAAGGTCTGGCGCAATGGAAGGAATTCAATATGTGCCGTTATAGTAACCATGTACCAGGGAATGATTTAAACACATTACAAAGATTCCAAACCTGGGATAGCATGTCCTGAGTCAGTTTCCAGAAATAGAACTATTCTAGATTATTCATGATTAAATTTTCATTTCTATAAGGAACTGGAGAAGCAAAGAAGAGAGAAATATTTATAACAGTGGGAGCATGATCCTGGCTGCATATTAGATTCACATGTGCTCATGCTAAGCTGCTTCAGTCATGTCCGGCTCTGCGACCCCATGGACTGTAGACTCCGCTGTCCATGGGATTCTCCAGACAAGAATACTAGAATAGGTTGTTATTTCCCTCTCCAGGGGATCTTCCAGACCCAGGGACCAAACCCACATCTCTCACATCTCCTGCATTGGCAGGTGGGTTCTTTACCACTAGTGCCACCTGGGAAGCCCAGATTCACATGGGGAACTTCTAAAAATCAACAATTAAGTCATCCTGGGTCATGGGTCTTGAGTATGGGTATTTTAAAAAACTGCCCCCTGCGAGTCTAAGGTGTAATCACAAGGGAGAACTCTGATTTATGGACACCTATTACATGCCAAGTGTGCTAGATGTTGGACAAATAGCATCTCCTTCAGCCCTCACAACAACTCTCCACACTAGGTATTGTATACCTATTTCACAGATGAGGAAATCAAGGATCAGAGGCTCAAGAAAAATCACCAGGGTCACAACCAGTGTGACAGATCCCAGCATGGAAACCTAATCTGGAACCATCTGACTCTGAGGCCAGTGCTCTGAATTTCACTGCTTTGCACTCCATCTGAAAGGATCCTGTAAGAAGGGCATCACAAGAGGGCATTGGGCCATGAAGAAGGAGACAAGGGAAGGACCCAGGGACCAACTGAAATTTGGTCACTAGGACAAGTCATAGAAGTATTACCACAACAGAAAGGTGAAGTCCAGAATGCCCCACGTTGTTTCCGACCACTCCCCTTTGGGGCTGAGGCTGGGCTTGTGGTGGGCTCACCAACCTCTGTTGTACAGTCAGAACCCAACATACAGGACGGTATATGCCTGTGCTCTCCCGCATGGCAAAGGGTCATTTACAGCAGAAAATATGGGAGTTGTTTTCCTTTCAACATAAGTGATATTTCTTGGTAAAATGCCAAGGAAATTCCTAAAAGTGTCAGAAATGGAGTTTCTAAGTGCATTTTTAGCAAAGAATGATTGGTTTTGTGGTAGTAATTGACAGCTTCCTAAGTGAACCAAATCCAAAATGTTACGAAATGTCAGAGTTTGCATCCAAGACAAACTAGCGCTCTTGTAGATCTGTAATTGTGACATGGGCTCAATTCTCTGTGGGTCTAGATGTTGAGTTTTTACTGTGAATACCACCACCCCATAACTGACTATAAAATGTGAAACTCTGAGCTTGGATGGAGGCAAACAAAATGCTTCTGTTTTTCTACGAAAGAATTATATTTCACCTCCATAAAACTATCTTCCAAAGCAATTGGGTGGGACAGGAGAGGGGAAATAGTACATCTTTTGGTTATGAATTCAGTTTGTTTTGTTCTCTTGGGCCCAAGCCAACAACTGGATGATCAAATAAGAGATCTCAGGCAATAAAGTCTTGGATGGTCAAATAAGAGACCTTAGGGAATAATATCTCTGCACAGCTAACTTCATAATCATATTAGCAGTTTGGACTACCCATAGTTCTTACAAGTTACCATTAAATTATTGGGAAGTGATCTAAACTTTCTGAGTTTCCTCATTTGTAAATGAAGGGGGATGAGGTAGGACTTGATATTCAGAGAACTTTCAAGGCCAGAAATTCCATGCTTCTCTGAAACTCTACTGATTGAACTGAGTCTTTAGGTCAGAATTTAAAATTCCATGCTTCTCTGAAACCCACCACAAGCCCAGTTTCAGCCCAAAGGGGAACTAGTCAAAATAATGTTTCCTTTTTTTTTGAGAAAATAAGTTATTTTTATTTACCAAAAGACTAGTTCAATAGAACCATTTCCCTCAATTTTTTTGACTCTACATGACAGTGATTTTGTAATGTAACTTTCTATATGGGGAATATGAAGGTAATTAAGCCTCCACTCTACCAAGGGTGATGGAGATGGAAATGGCAATCCACTCCAATATCCTTGCCTGGGAAATCCCACAGGCAGAAGGAGATTGGTGGGGTATAGCCCATGGGATC
This sequence comes from Capra hircus, assembly GCF_001704415.2. Classification (NCBI taxonomy): domain Eukaryota; kingdom Metazoa; phylum Chordata; class Mammalia; order Artiodactyla; family Bovidae; genus Capra; species Capra hircus. Next base: position 117,676,978 of record NC_030808.1, on the reverse strand, counting down.
TCAGAGAGTTGGACATGACTGACTGACACACATAGACATGCTACCATGGGTGATAGAAATTTTTTTTTTAAAGAAGCAAATAGAAGCAAAATTTTTTAGATTATACCAAGAGCAGTAAATGATCAAGAGGAAGGAATACATTTCAGATGAAAGTAAGAAATGGATTCTTGGACAGCTTCAGTTCAGTTCAGTCGCTCAGTCATGTCCAGCTCTTTGTGACCCCATGGACTGCAGCATGCCAGGCCTCTCTCTCTACCACCAATTCCCGGAGCTTGCTCAATTCATGTCCATTGAGTTGGTGATGCCATCCAAACATCTCATCCTCTGTTATCCCCTTCTCCTCCTGCCTTCAATCTTTCCCAGCATCAGAGTCTTTTCAGATGAGTCAGTTCTTCACATCAGGTGGACAAAGTATGGGAACTTCAGCGTCAGCATCAGTCCTTCCAATGAATATTCATAACGGATTTCCTTTAGGATGGACTGGTTGGATCTCCTTGCAGTCCAAGGGACTCTCAAGAGTCTTCTCCAACACCACAGTTCCAAAGCATCTGTTCTTCTGCACTCAGCTTTCTTTATGGTCCAACTGTCACATGAATACAAGGCTATTGGAAAAGCTATAGCTTTGACTAGATAGACCTTGGTCGGTAAAGCAATATTTCTGCTTTTTAATATGCTGTCTAGGTTGGTCATAGCTTTTCGTCCAAGGAGCAAGTGTCTTAATTTCAAGGCTGCAGTCAACACCTGCAGTGATTTCAGAGTCCAGGAAGATGAGCCTGTCACTCTTTCCACTGTTTCCCCAACTATTTGCCATGAAGTGATGGCACTGGATGCCATGATCTTTGTTTTTTGAATGTTGACTGTTAAGCCCACTTTTTCACTCTCCTCTTTCACTTTCATCAAGAAGCTCTTTAGTTCCTCTTTGCTTTCTGCCATAAGGGTGGTGTCATTTACATATCTGAGGTTATTGATATTTCTCCTGGCAATCCTGATTCCAGCTTGTGCTTCATCCAGTCCAGCATTTCTCATGATATTCTCTGCATATAAGTCAAATAAGCAGAGCGACAATATACAGCCTTGATGTACTCCTTTCCCAATTTGGAACCATGTCCATGGTTCCATGTCCAGTTCTATCTGTTGCTTCTTGACCTGCATACAGATTTCTCAGGAGGCAGGGAAGGTGGTCCAGTAAGCTGAAACATGGACAGCTTAAACATGAAATTAATGAAAAGTAAAATGTCTGACCACACTGAAAAAGGTCTAAACTCCTTGCCAATTTGACACAAAACATTGACATCAGCTAAAATAAAAACTAAACATATACCATTATAACCTGGGCATCAGCAACAGATTAGTTAGTAGGGATCATTAACTTTAAGAGTATTTAAGATTAGTCATGACCCAAGAAAACTTGGGGCTTCCCAAATGGCTTAGTGTAAAAGAATCCCACCTGCCAATGCAGGAGACGGAGGTTAGATCCTTGGTCAGGAAGATCCTCCAGAGAAGAGAATGGCAACCCACTCCAGTATTCTTGCTTTGGAAATCCCATGGACAGAAGAGCCCGGTGGGCTACAGTCCATGGGGTTACAAAAGAGTTGGACACAAAATTAGCAACTAAACAACAAGAAAACTTGAAATGCTCTTAAATTTTACAGCATGTATGAAAGAAATTTGGGAGAGAAATTACAAAATTTGATAATAATCCTAAAAATGTACTTGATATTATCATTCAGTTCAGTTCGGTTAAGTTCAGTCGCATCTGACTCTTTGCAACCTCATGAATCACAGCGCGCCAGGCCTCCCTGTCCATCTCCAATGCCCAGAATTCACTCAGACTCACGTCCATCGAGTCAGTGATGCCATCCAGCCATCTCATCCTCTGTTGCCCCCTTCTCCTCCTGCCCTCAATCCCTCCCAGCACCAGAGTCTTTTCCAATGAGTCAACTCTTCGCATGAGGTGGCCAAAGTACTGGAGTTTCAGCTTTAGCATCATTCCCTCCAAAGAACACCCAGGACTGATCTCCTTCAGAATGGACTGGTTGGATCTCCTTGCATTCCAAGGGACTCTCAAGAGTCTTCTCCAACACCACAGTTCAAACGCATCAATTCTTAGGCGCTCAGCTTTCTTCACAGTCCAACTCTCACATCCATACATCAGTTCAATGCAGTTCAGTTCAGTCGCTCAGTCATGTTCGACTCATGTGACCCCATGAATCACAGCACGCAAGGCCTCCCTGTGCATCACCATCTCCCGGAGTTCACTCAGACTCACGTCCATCGAGTCCGTGATGCCATCCAGCCATCTCATCCTGGGTCGTCCCCTTCTCCTCCTACCCCCAATCTCTCCCAGCATCAGAGTCTTTTCCAATGAGTCAATTCTTCGCATGAGGTGGCCAGAGTACTGGAGCTTCAGCTTTAGCATCATTCCTGCCAAAGAAATCACAGGGTTGATCTCCTTCAGAATGGACTGGTTGGATCTCTTTGCAGTCCAAGGGACCCTCAAGAGTCTTCTCCAACACCACAGTTCAAACGCATGAATTCTTCGGTGCTCAGCCTTCTTCACAGTCCAACTCTCACATCCATGCATGACTACTGGAAAAATCATAGCCTTGACTAGATGGAACTTAGTCGGCAAAGTAATGTCTCTGCTTTTGAATACTCTGTCTAGGTTGGTCATAACTTTTCTTTCAAGGAGTAAGCATCTTTTAATTTCATGGCTGCAGTCACCATCTGCAGTGATTTTGGAGCCCAAAAAATAGTCTGACACTGTTTCCACTGTTTCCCCATCCATTTCCCATGAAGTGATGGGACCAGATGCCATGATCTTCGTTTTCTGAATGTTGAGCTTTAAGCCAACTTTTTCACTCTCCTCTTTCACTTTCATCAAGAGGCTCTTCAGTTCCTCTTCACTTTCTGCCATAAGGGTGGTGTCATCTGCATATCTGAGGTTCCTGATAGTTCTCCCAGCAATCTTGATTCCAGCTTGTGCTTCTTCCTGCCCAGCATTTCTCATGATGGACTCTGCATAGAAGTTAAATAAGCAGCGTGACAATATGAAGCCTTGACGGACTCCTTTTCCTATTTGGAACCAGTCTGTTGCTCCATGTCCAGTTCTAACTGTTGCTTCCTGACCTGCATATAGGTTTCTCAAGAGGGCAGGTCAGGTGGTCTGGTATTCCGATCTCTTTCAGAATTTTCTACAGTTTATTGGGATCCACACAGTCAAAGGCTTTGGCATAATCAATAAAGCAGAAATAGATGTTTTTCTGGAATTCTCTTGCTTTTTTGATGATCCAGCAGATGTTGGCAATTTGATCTCTGGTTCCTCTGCCTTTGCTAAAACCAGCTTGAACATCTGGAAGTTCATGGTTCATGTATTGCTGAAGCCTGGCTTGGAGAATTTTGAGCATTACTTTACTAGCATGTGAGATGAGTGCAATTGTGTGGTAGTTTGAGCATTCTTTGGCATTGCCTTTCTTTGGGATTGGAATGAAAACTGACCTTTTCCAGTCCTGTGGCCACTGCTGAGTTTTCCAAATTTGCTGGCATATTGAGTGTAGCACCTTCACCGCATCATCTTTCAGGGTTTGAAATAGCTCAACTGGAATTCCATCACCACACTAGCTTTGTTCGTAGTGATGCTTTCTAAGGCCCACTTGACTTCACATTCCAGGATGTCTGGCTCTAGGTAAGCGATCACACCATCGTGATTATCTTGGTCATGATCTTTTTTGTACAGTTCTGTGTATTCTTGCCACCTCTTCTTAATATCTTCTGCTTCTGTTAGGTCCAGAACATTTCTGTCCTTTATCAAGACCATCTTTGCATGAAATGTTCCCTTGGTGCCTCTAATTTTCTTGAAGAGATCTCTAGCCTTTCCCATTCTGTTGTTTTCCTCTATTTCTTTGCATTGATCGCTGAGGAAGGCTTTCTTATCTCTCTTGCTATTCTTTGGAACTCTGCATTCAGATGCTTATTTCTTTCCTTTTCTCCTTTGCTTTTCACTTCTCTTCTTTTCACCGCTATTTGTAAGGCCTCCCCAGACAGCCATTTTGCTTTTTTGCATTTCTTTTCCATGGGGATGGTCTTGATCCCTGTCTCCTATAGGATGTCACGAACCTCCATCCATAGTTCATCAGGCACTCTATCAGATCTAGGCCCTTAAATCTATTTCTCACTTTCACTGTATAATCATAAGGGATTTTATCATTAACAAGGTATAGAACTTAAAGAAAAAATGTCAAGCCATCTAAATACAATAATGCTTATTAAACTAAGGTCCAAAGTAGGGCTTTAAATGTAGTATTAGAAACAACAGAGACTTCAGAGCCAGCCCGACATGCATATAAACCTAGGATGTCCTGTCACTTTCCTGTGAACCATCCCTTTGAGGCTTGGGTTTCTCCTCAATGAAATGGAAATAAGCTCTAGTTACATCAGAGTTATCATGAGGATTAAAGAGAGACTATAAACATAAGTAGTATAGTAGTACATGGTGTTAGGTAAAACACGACCAGGACACCGAAAAGAGTGTCTAACAGGCTTTAATGGGGAAGCGCTCCCCGGCGGGGTTCCCAGACCCGAAAGAGGCAAGTCGAGGAAGCGCCAGACTGTGCTGGGGAGTGGTTTATATGCGATCGTTGGGGGGGATGGTCAGGCTAGATCGCCCAAAAAGGTACAGTTAGTGAATGGGGGTTCGGATAGGTCGCCAGGCTGAGGCGGGCTGACTGGTCCTTTTACGTGGCTGGGGCGGGGCGGCTTTAGCTGGCGAAGTGTGCTGTCATTGGTCCCGGGATCTGGGAGGCTCCTTCCATTAGGGACGTCCCCCACCGGTGGGAGAGAGGAGGGGTGGCCCATCATGGCCCTGGGGTCCAGCCTTACACATGGTAGGTGTCCTTATTGTTACTACGATCAATGAGATGGACTGACTTCCTCAGTCACCTAGATTCTCCCTCTGCTGTGTACTACTTAGGTTTTGAAGATAAGCAATTATGTTGAGAAAGTGAGACTGTAATTAGGATGTAACAGAGGTTTCTTATATAGATGGTGGCTTGGGAAAGTGATAACTGGGAAAATGTTGAGGAAGATTGAAGATAAAGTAATTTAGAATAACACATCTACGTTGAATGTATGCTGCTTGCTGATGTTTCAGGGGCTAATAACACCCCTTCCTTCCTCTTCCAAATTTGGAACCAAGAGGTAGACACAGAGTTACACAGATGGAGATCAAAGTGAGACTTCACTATTCATAAATAAAGTTGGCTTGGAGAACAGAGTTTACGCATGTGACACATGGATCCTAACACCTCACCTAATTTAAGATTGCACAGCTTCCTTGGAAGGGCTGTACCAACTTGGGTCATCCCACAGGACTACTTTTCTAAGCTCACATGTTGAGTTGCAGTCAGCCTCCCTCTGTAGTTGGGAGCACAGGGCTGAGTTCCTTCTTCTCCAAGTTGATAAAATTTGGGAAGTCTGTTCAGGTAAGTTTGTTAGCCCAGGGAGCAGAGAGTAAGGGACAAAAAGAAGCTCCTGGAAGGGAAATTCTCAAACTTTTCCCCTTCCCCTCCTCTTGGAAAATGGGATGGTTAATCTCTTCCTTCTATGGAAACCTATGGTGGTGTGGGGAGGATGTGGTCCCCCCACCAACTAACATTCTTATCTTGGATCTGCTTGCTCTATGCTTGCCTGGAACTGTTGGAATGTTTTATCAAATGAGAGCGAAAGAGAATTTTATTCTCTGCTTTTTATTCCTTTCTGTTGATCTTGGGTATGAGAATTGTATTGGGAAAGATTATACATACAGAAAGACATAATGATTGATAGATATATAGACTTGACTACTACAGTGGATATATTGGTTTTCTATTGTTGTATAACAAATTACTCCAAACACAGTAACTTAAAACAACAATAAATATTATCTCACATAGTTTCTGTTCAGGTCAAGAGTTCATGAGTGGCTTAGGTAGATGGTTCTGGCTCAGGACCTGTCATGAGATCGTAGTTAAAATGCTGCCTGGGGCTGCAGTTTCTTTAAGCTAAACTGGAGCTGGAAATCCACTTCTGAGATGAGTCCCTCACATGGCTGTTGGTAGGAGCCTTAGTTCTTTGCTACATGGATCTCCCTTGGGGCTACTTGAGTGTCCTCTTGACATGGCAGCTGGCTTCCCCCAGGATGAGTGATCTAGCAGGCAGCAAAGCAGAAGGTGCAATGTCTTTTATGACCTATCTCTGGAAGTTGAGCTTTATCATTTGTGCAATGTTTTATTATTATACAGTCAGCCCTTTTCAAGTGTGAGGAGCCATACAGGTGCATGAAGACTGGGTTGTTGTTGTTTAGTTGCTAAGTCATGTCTGGCGCTTTGTGACCTCGTGGACTATAGCCCACAATGCTCCTCTGTCCATGGAATTTCCCAGGCAAGGATACTGGAGTGGGTTGCCATTTCCTTCTCCAGGAGATCTTCCCAACCCAGGGACTGAACCCAGGTCTCTTGCATTGCAGATGGATTCTTTACCATCTGAGCCACCAGGAAAAGCCCATACCTGCCACAACTAGTTGTCAAATAAAAGGGGAAACTTCTCTATAGAGGGAAGCTGAAACCCACTATGCACAGTACCCTCTGGAAGCACCTTGTAATCGTGAAATCATCAGGCGGGCTTATCCCATTCATGCGGGTAAACAATGAGGGTTGATTTAAGGGGCTCCACTGTGAGGCCAGAATTCCCAACCATGCCCTTTCTGAGGCCTCTTCCTTTTCCTGGGGCCACCTGCCCCTAATAAGCCATTACCTGGAGGTCCCTGAAGGCCATCTGCTTTGGGGAGTGTGACTAGGACTAGGCAGGAAGCTGTGTTTCCCAGCTTCATCACACTGGGCTTTCTCAAGCTGGGGAAGGGAGCTGGGTGACAAGGTCTGTGTGTGGTGTGGATGTGGAGTGGGTGAGTGGGCACTGAAGGGACACCTGCAGTTGGGCTGTGGAGCTCTGGTTCTCCTCCCCTTTGTTTATCCCCTACAACTGTGGCAAGAAGACCAAGTCTCTAAGAATGTGTAGTATTTCCCAGAAAGACAAGATAATGAGTATTTTTCTTAGCTTATCCAGGAAGTTAACAAAGAATACATTCTTAATTGCTTTTAGAAGCATTTATCCAATTGAGTGTAACTAGTAATTTCAGAAAGTGCCCAGTAATATGAATGTTACAGCACACTTGGAGGGCTTCGCTCCAAATGCTCCAAGCATTTCCTCAGTTAGGCTTTGAGGATGATGCTGGCATTTGCCTCTGGAAGCTAATCTGAATTCCTGTGGACTCTGTGTCCAGCCTTCATTGCCCTTCACTTTTCTAAAGTGAGGACCCAGTGGTTTACTGTCTTTCATTTTGGGGTCATTTCAGTCATCCTCCAATGTGATTTCTAAAAGCCCTGGTAGGAAGTTGAGAGTCACACAGGAGTCACTTAAGTGGCAAACCTCCCTTTCCTCCACCCTCACAAAGCCCAGAGTCAAGGAGATGCCTCTTTGGCTTTAAGACTGGTCAGATAAACACTGTCTGAGCTTTGCCACTTTATCCACTATATAACCTGGGGGAATGATGTAAATTTCTCCATTTTAGATTACTCATCTGCAACATGAAGGAGTGATAGTACCAATTTGCCGGGGTTATGAGAATGAAGTGAAATATTGTGTGTAAAGCATTTAGCTCAGGCCTGATCCATGGCACACATTCAGTACTCGTCAGTAGTGAGTATTCAGTGACCTGAGGTTCCCAGTTTTCAAAAAATTATCTACAGACTTATGGTTACCAATGGGGAAAGCAGTGGGGAAGGATAAATTAGGAGTTTGGGATTAACATACTGTGTGTGTGTGTGTGTGTGTGTGTGTGTGTGTGTGTGTGTTAGTCACTCAGTCATGTCTGACTTTGCGACTCCATAGACTGTAGTCCAACAAGCTCCTCTGTCTATGGAATTCTCCAGGCAAGAATACTGGAGTGGATAGCCATTCCCTTCTCCAGCAAATGTATACACACTGCTGCTGCTACTCTGTGTAAAATAGGTAACCAACAGAGACCAACAAGGACCTACTGTATAGCACAGGGAACTATAATCAATAGTTTGTAATGACCTATAAGGGAAAGAATCCAAAAAAGAATAGGAAGTTTTGGCCACAGCAATCAGAGCAGAAAAGGAAATAAAAGGAATCCAGATTGGAAAAGAAGAAGTAAAACTCTCACTCTTTGCACATGACATGATCCTATACATAGAAAACCCTAAAGATTCCACCAGAAAATTACTAGAGCTAGTCAAAGGAGATCAGCCCTGGGTGTTCTTTGGAAGGAATGATGCTAAAGCTGAAACTCCAGTACTTTGGCCACCTCATGCGAAGAGTTGACTCATTGGAAAAGACTCTGATGCTGGGAGGGATTGGGAGCAGGAGGGGAAGGGGATGACAGAGGATGAGATGGCTAGATGGCATCACCGACTCAATGGATGTGAGTTTGAGTGAACTCCGGGAGTTGGTGATGGACAGGGAGGCCTGGCGTGCTGCAATTCATGGGGTCGCAAAGAGTCAGACACAACTGAGCGACTGAACTGAACTGAACTGAGAACAAATAATTTCACAATTTGTATGGAAATACAAGAAAAAAAACCGAATAGCCAAAGCAATCTTGAGAAAGAAGAATGGAACTGGAGGAATCAACCTGCCTGACTTCAGGCTCTACTACAAAGCCACAGTCATCAAGACAGTATGGTACTGGCACAAAGACAGAAATATAGATCAGTGGAACAAAATAGAAAGCCCAGAGATAAATCCACACACCTATGGACACCTTATCTTCGACAAAGGAGGCAAGAATATACGATGGATTAAAGACAATCTCTTTAACAAGTGGTGCTGGGGAAACTGGTCAACCACTTGTAAAAGAATGAAACTAGAACACTTTCTAACACCATACACAAAAAGAAACTCAAAATGGATTAAAGATATAAATATAAGACCAGAAACTATAATATTCCTAGAGGAAAACATAGGCAAAACACTCTCCGACATAAATCACAGCAGGATCTTCTATGACCCACCAGAATATTGGAAATAAAAGCAAAAATAAACAAATGGGACCTAGTAAAATTAAAAGATTTTACACAACAAAGGAAACTATAAGGTGAAAAGACAGCCTTCAGAATGGGAGAAAATAATAGCAAACGAACCAACAGACAAAGAATTAATCTCAAAAATATACAAGAAACTCCTGCAGCTCAATTCCAGAAAAATAAACCACCCAATCACCCAATCATCAAAAATGGGCCAAAGAACTAAACAGACATTTCTCCAAAGAAGACATACAGATGGCTAACAAACACATGAAAAGATGCTCAACATCACTCATTATCAGAGAAATGTAAATCAAAACCACAATGAGGTACCATTTCATGCCAGTCAGAATGGCTGCTATCCAAAAGTCTACAAGCAATAAATTCTGGAGAGGGAACTCTTTTACACTGCTGGAGAGAATGCAAACTAGTACAGCCACAATGGAGAACAATGTGGAGATTCCTTAAAAAACTGGAAATAGAACTGCCATATGACCCAGCAATCCCACTGCTGGGCATACACACCAAGGAAACCAGAATTGAAAGAGACATGTGTACCCCAATGTTCATTGCAGTACTGTTTATAATAGCCAGGACATGGAAGCAATCTAGATGTCCATCAGCAGAAGAATGGATAAGAAAGCTGTGGTACATATACACAATGGAATATTACTCAGCCATTAAAAAGAATACATTTGAATCAGTTCTAATGAGGTGGATGAAACTGGAGCCTATTATACAGAGTGAAGTAAGCCAGAAGGAAAAAACACCAATACAGTATCAGTTCAGTTCAGTTCAGTTCAGTCATGTCCGACTCTTTGCAACCCCATGAATCGCAGCATGCCAGGCCTCCCTGTCCATCACCAACTCCCAGAGTTCACTCAGACTCATGTCCATCGAGTCGGTGATGCCATCCAGCTATCTCATCCTTTGTCATCCCCTTCTCCTCCTGCCTCCAATCCCTCCCAGCATCAGGGTCTTTTCCAATGAGTCAACTCTTCACATGAGGTGGCCAAAGTATTGGAGTTGCAGCTTCAGCATCAGTTCATTCAGCCTCCAATGAACACCCAGGGCTGATCTCCTTTAGGATGGACTGGTTGGATCTCCTTGCAGTCCAAGGGACTCTCAAGAGTCTTCTCCAACACCACAGTTCAAAACCATCAATTCTTCGGTGCTCAGCTTTCTTCACAGTCCAACTCTCACATCCATACATGATCATTGGAAAAACCATAGCCTTGAGTAGACGGACCTTTGTTGGCGAAGTAGTATCTCTGGTTTTCAATATGCTATCTAGGTTGGTCATAACTTTCCTTCCAAGGAGTAAGCGTCTTTTAATTTCATGGTGGCAATCACCATCTGCAGTGATTTTGGAGCTCCAAAATAAAGTCTGTTACTGTTTCCACTGTTCCCCCATCTATCTGCCATGAAATGATGGGACTAGATGTATACTAACACATATATAGAGAAATTAGAAAGATGGTAACAATAACCCTGTATGCAAGACAGCAAAAGAGACATAGATGTATAGAACAGTCTTTTGGACTCTGGGAGAGGGTGAGGGTAGGATCATTTGGGAGAATGGCATTGAAACATTTATATTATCATATGTGAAACAAATCGCCAGTCCAGGTTTGATACAGGGTGCTCAGGGCTGGTGCACTGGGATGACCCAGAGGGATGGGATGGGGAGGGAGATGGGAGAGGGGTTCAGGATGGGGAACACATGTACACCCATGGCAGATTCATGTCAATGTATGGCAAAACCAATACAATATTGTAAAGTAATCAGCCTCCAATTAAAATAAATAAATTTATATTTAAAAAATAAAAAACAAAAAAATAAAGGCACACAATATGATAAATCTAAAATATATATATATATTCATATACATATAACCAGTTGCTGTATTATACACCTGAAACTAAAACATTATAAGTCAACTATACCACAATTGAAAAAAGTAGTAAAGCAAAATAATTCTTGTTTATAGACATGTAAATTAAATCCAATTAACTGGTTTCTGTTACCCACTGTGGAAAACATCAGTTTTGCCTTTATTTGCTGTCAGGAGCCAGTTAGGCATTACTGACAAAATGGAGGCATGGCCCCCAACCCCCTTTCCTTGTCCTGCAGGCATGGCCCCAGGATGAAGGAGTTAGGCCTTGTGATTCTGACTTGCTCTTTCCTTTCTTCTGTTGAGTTGGCTGGGAATAATGTTAAGGTGCTTGAGAGAAGCATGAGAAAGCACAAAGCCTTCTGCAGTTGTGCCCAGAAAATAATCGATAAAGTAACCATTGACATCTGTTCAAGGATCTCTACAAAGAATGTCCCAGATTAGCACATAGGCTGCAGCTTGAGGCCATGGAAAGGATTGTTATCTGAGACCTGTTTGTGAGGGAAATATTTATGGCAAAAGAAGTTTGCTGAGATTAGGGTTTAGGAATAATTAAGAATAGCTAGAAGCCTTTTTAGGAAATAGTGATCTTGAGATGCTAGGGGCAAACAGGACTTAGAAAGATAAGAAATAAACTGAGGAATGTAGCATGAGTTGCAATGTAACCACAAGTTAACTGTAGGACACATAAGAGAAAGTAGATAATAGGAGCGGTGGCTGCACGGGTACAGGAGGGCCGAGAGGAGTTACTCCACGTTCAAGGTCAGGAGGGGTGGTGGTGAGGAGATACTGCACATCCAAGGTAAGGAGCAGCGGCTGCGCTGTGCTAGAGCAGCCGTGAAGAGATAGATACCCCATGTCCAAGGTAAGAGAAACCCAAGTAAGATGGTAGGTGTCGCAAGAGGGCATCAGAGGGCAACACACTGAAACCATAATCACAGAAAACTTGTCAATCTAATCACATGGACCACAGCCTCGTCTAACTCAATGAAACTAAGCCATGCCCTGTGGGGCCACCCAAGATGTGTGTGTCATGGTGGAGAGGTCTGACAGAATGTGGTCCACTGGAGAAGGGAATGGCAAACCACTTCAGTATTCTTGCCTTGAGAACCCCATGAACAGTATGAAAAGGCAAACTGATTGGATACTGAAAGAGGAACTCCCCTGGTTGGTAGCTGCCCAACATGCTACTGGAGATCAGTGGAGAAATAACTCCAGAAAGAATGAAGGAATGGAGCCAAAGCAAAAACAACACCCAGTTGTGGATGTGACTGGTGATACAAGCAAGGTCCGATGCTATAAACAGCAATATTGCATAGGAACCTGGAATGTTAGGTCCATGAATCAAGGCAAACTGGAAGTGGTCAAACAGGAGATGGCAAGAGTGAACGTCAACATTCTAGGAATCAGCGAACTAAAATAGACTGGAATGGGTGAATTTAATTCAGATGACCATTATATCTACTACTGCAGACAGGAATCCCTTAGAAGAAATGGAGTAGCCACCTTGGTCAACTAAAGAGTCCAAAATGCAGTACTTGGATACAATGACAGAATGATCTCTGTTCATTTCCAAGGCAAACCACACAGTATCACAGTAATCCAAGTCTATGCCCCAACCAGTAAAGCTGAAGAAGCTGAAGTTGAATGGTTCTATGAAGATCTACAAGACCTTGTGGAACTAACACCCAAAAAAGATGTCCTTTTCATTACACGGGACTGGAAGGCAAAAGTAGGAAGTCAAGAAACACCTAGACTAACAGGAAAATTTGGCCTTGGAATACGGAATGAAGCAGGGCAAAGACTAATAGAGTCTTGCCAAGAGAATGAACTGGTCATAGCAAACACCCTCTTCTGACAACACAAGAGAAGACTCTACGCATGGACATCACCAGATGGTCAACACCGAATGAAATCAGATTGATTACATTCTTTGCAGCCAAAGATGGAGAAGCTCTATACAGTCAGCAAAAACAAGACCGGGAGCTGACTATGGCTCAGATCATGAATTCCTTATTACTAAATTGAGACTCAAATTGAAGAAAGTAGGGAAAACCACTAGACCAATCAGGTATGACCTAAATCAAATCCCTTATGAGTATACAGTGGAAGTGAGAAATAGATTTCAGGGACTAGATCTAATAGATAGAGTGCCTGATGAACTATGCAATGAGGTTCGTGACATTGTAGAGGAGACAGGGATCAAGACCATCCCCATGGAAAAGAAATGCAAAAAAGCAAAATGGCTGTCTGAGGAGACCTTACAATTAGCTGTGAAAAGAAGAGAAGTGAAACGCAAAGGAGAAAAGGAAAGAAATAAGCATCTGAATGCAGAGTTCCAGAAAATAGCAAGAAGAGATAAGAAAGCCTTCCTCAGCGATCAATGCAAAGAAGTAGAGGAAAACAACAGAATGGGAAAGGCTAGAGATCTCTTCAAGAAAATTAGAGATACCAAGGGAACATTTCATGCAACGATGGGCTGGATAAAGGACAGAAATGGTCTGGACCCATCAGAAGCAGAAGATATTAAGAAGAGGTGACAAGAATACACAGAACAGTACAAAAAAGATCTTCATGACCAAGATAATCATGATGGTGTGATCGCTTACCTAGAGCCAGACATCCTGGAATGTGAAGTCAAGTGGGCCTTAGAAAGCATCACTGTGAACAAAGCTAGTGGAGGTGATGGAATTCCAGCTGAGCTATTTCAAACCCTGAAAGATGATGCTGTGAAAGTGCTGCACTCAGTATGTCAGCAAATTTGGAAAAGTCAGCAGTGGCCATAGGACTGGAAAAGGTCAGTTTTCATTCCAATCCCAAAGAAAGGCAATGCCAAAGAATGCTCAAACTACCACACAATTGCACTCATCTCACACGCTAGTAAAGTAATGGTCAAAATTCTCCAAGCCAGGCTTCAGCAATACATGAACCGTGAACTTCCAGATGTTCAAGCTGGTTTTAGAAAAGGCAGAGGAACCAGAGATCAAATTGCCAACATCTGCTGGATCATCGAAAAAGCAAGACAGTTTCAAAAAAAACATTTATTTCTGCTTCATTGACTATGCCAAATCCTTTGACTGTGTGGATCACAATAAACTGTGGAAAATTCTTCAAGAGATGGGAATACCAGACCACCTGACTGGCCTCTTGAGAAACCTGTATGCAGGTCAGGAAGCAACAGTTAGAACTGGACATGGAGCAACAGATTGGTTCCAAATAGGAAAAGGAGTATGTCAACGCTGTATATTGTCACCCTGCTTATTTAACTTCTATGCAGAGTCCATCATGAGAAACACTGGGCTGGATGAAGCACAAGCTGGAATCAAGATTGCCAGGAGAAATATCAAGAACCTCAGATATGCAGATGACACCACCCTTATGGCAGAAAGTGAAGAGGAACTAAAGAGCCTCTTGATGAAAGTGAAAGAGAAGAGTGAAAAAGTTGGCTTAAAGCTCAACATTCAGAAAACAAAGATCATGGCATCTGGTCCTATCACTTCATGGGAAATGGATGGGGAAACAGTGGAAACAGTGGCTGACTTTATTTTTTTGGGCTCCAAAATCACTGCAGATGGTGACTGCAGCCATGAAATTAAAAGATGCTTACTCCTTGGAAGGAAAGTTATGACCAATCTAGATAGCATATTAAAAAGCAAAGATATTACTTTGCCCACGAAGGTCTGTCTAGTCAAGGCTATGGTTTTTCCTGTGGTTATGTATGGATATGAGAGTTGGACTGTGAAGAAAGCTGAGCACCGAAGAATTGATGCTTTTGAACTCTGGTGTTGGAGAAGACTCTTGAGAGTCCCTTGGACTGCAAGGAGATCAAACCAGTCCCTCTGAAGGAGATCAGCCCTGGGATTTCTTTGGAATGAATGATGCTGAAGCTGAAACTCCAATACTTTGGCCACTTCACACAAAGAGTTGACTCATTGGAAAAGACTCTGACACTGTAAGGGATTGGGGGCAGGAGGAGAAGGGGATGACAAAGGATGAGATGGCTGGATGGCATCACTGACTCCATGGACGTGAGTCTGAGTGAACTCCGGGAGTTGGTGATGGACAGGGAGGCCTGGCGTGCTGTGATTCATGGGGTTGCAAAGAGTCGGACACAACTGAGGAAATGAACTGAACTGAACTGAACTGAAAGCGAATTCTGAGAGAATCGCTGAAGTAGGAAATATGTTTGAAGTACAGTGATTTCTGGAGACAGTAAATCTGGGTGGGGAAAACCGAATATGTCAAGACTCTGACCTAATGCTTTTCTCAAAGTATAAAAGAGAACCTGAAGCTTGAAATAAACATGTAGTTCCACACTATGAGTCAGAGGCTACATCATCGTCTGCCGATACCGCTCACCCCTTCAGACTGATTCCCTGGCTGCTGGAGTTGGACTCCGGCAATTTGCATATTCATTTTGTTATTCCTGGTCTATAGATGTGTTCTTCCTTTGAACTGTGATAACATCTTATCAATTCTGTCTTTAATAGCAAGGTATATACAATCTTTAAACTGTGTTCACTTAAAAAAAAGAAAGATCAAATCTTCGGAAATAAAGAATGACTGTATGCCTTTCAATGCCATATTGGAAAAGTGTCCAATCAGCCTAACTAAAGGTCATTTGACATTGTTGTGAAGGAACTTAGGACCACAGTGGACAATTGATTAGGGCCCTATTTCCCAAAAGTTTGATGCTAAAATTGTTACGTGTAATTTTTGCCTAAGAGAAAAATCTTTTTTGTCCAGTGGATGGGTATCCACAGAAGCTATAGTTGTACTACTTTGGGTTTTGTTTTGTATCTAATTTAGCAATTTGATTTCAGCATCCTGTTTCTTACTGACCATTACCTCCATCTCAATGTATCCTCCATTTAACCAGCTTTAAGGCAAATTGGAAGTGGTCAAACAAGAGATGGCAAGAGTGAACGTCGACATTCTAGGAATCAGCGAACTAAAATGGACTGGAATGGGTGAATTTAATTCAGATGACCATTTTATCTACTACTGCGGACAGGAATCCCTCAGAAGAAATGGAGTAGCCATCATGGTCAACAAAAGAGTCCAAAATGCAGTACTTGGATGCAGTCTCAAAAACGACAGAATGATCTCTGTTCGTCTCCAAGGCAAACCATTAAATATCACAGTTATCCAAGTCTATGCCCTAACCACTAACGCAGAAGAAGCTGAAGTTGAATGGTTTTATGAAGACCTGCAAGACCTTTTAGAACTAACACCCAAAAAAGATGTCCTTTTCATTCTAGAGGACTGGAATGCAAAAGTAGGAAGTCAAGAAACACCTGGAGTAACAGGCAAATTTGGCCTTGGAATGCGGAATGAAGCAGGGCAAAGACTAATAGAGTTTTGCCAAGAAAATGTACTGGTCAAAGCAAACACCCTCTTCTGACAACACAAGAGAAGACTCTACGCATGGACATCACCAGATGGTCAACACCGAATGAAATCAGATTGATTACATTCTTTGCAGCCAAAGATGGAGAAGCTCTATACAGTCAGCAAAAACAAGACTGGGAGCTGACTGTAGCTCAGATCATGAACTCCTTATTACCAAATTCAGACTCAAATTGAAGAAAGTAGGAAAACCACTAGATCATTCAGGTATGACCTAAATCAAATCCCTTATGAGTATACAGAGGAAGTGAGAAATAGATTTAAGGGACTAGATCTGATAGAGTGCCTGATGAACTATGCAATGAGGTTCGTGACATTGTAGAGGAGACAGGGATCAAGACCATCCCCATGGAAAAGAAATGCAAAAAAGCAAAATGGCTGTCTGGGGAGGCCTTACAAATAGCTGTGAAAAGAGGAGATGTGAAAAGGAAAGATATAAGCATCTGAATGCAGAGTTCCAGAAAATAGCAAGAAGAGATAAGAAAGCCTTCCTCAGCGATCAGTGCAAAGAAGTAGAGGAAAACAACAGAATGGGAAAGGCTAGAGATCTCTTCAAGAAAATTAGAGATACCAAGGGAACATTTCATGCAACGATGGGCTGGATAAAGGACAGAAATGGTCTGGACCTAACAGAAGCAGAAGATATTAAGAAGAGGTGGCAAGAATACACAGAAGAACTATACAAAAAAGATCTTCACGACCCAGATAATCATGATGGTGTGATCACTAATCTAGAGCCAGACATCCTGGAATGTGAAGTCAAGTGGGCCTTGGAAAGCATCACTACAAACAAAGCTAGTGGAAGTGACGGAATTCCAGTCGAGCTGTTTCAATTCCTGAAAGATGATGCTGTGAAAGTGCTGCACTCAGTATGCCAGCAAATTTGGAAAACTCAGCAGTGGCCACAGGACTGGAAAAGGTCAGTTTTCATTCCAATCCCAAAGAAAGGCAATGCCAAAGCATGCTCAAACTACCGCACAATTGCACTCATCTCACACGCTAGTAAAGTAATGGTCAAAATTCTCCAAGCCAGGCTTCAGCAATACATGAACCGTGAACTTCCAGATGTTCAAGCTGGTTTTAGAAAAGACAGAGGAACCAGAGACCAAATTGCCAACATCTGCTGGATCATCAAAAAAGCAAGAGAATTCCAGAAAAACATCTATTTCTGCTTTATTGACTATGCCAAATCCTTTGACTGTGTGGATCACAATAAACTGTGGAAAATTCTGAAAGAGATGGGAATACCAGTCCATTCTGAAGGAGATCAGCCCTGGGATTTCTTTGGAGTGAATGATGCTAAAGCTGAAACTCCAGTACTCTGGCCACCTCATGCGAAGAGTTGACTCACTGGAAAATACTCTGATGCTGGGAGGGATTGGGGGCAGGAGGAGAAGGGGCAACAGAGGATGAGATGGCTGGATGGCATCACTGACTCCATGGACGTGAGTCTGAGTGAACTCCAGGAGTTGGGGATGGACAGGGAGGCCTGGCGTGCTTTGATTCATGGGGTTGCAAAGAGTTGGACACAACTGAGTGACTGAACTGAACCATCCTGTTGGTTCTCTTATTAATTAAATAGATAGATGACACACAGACATGCTATATCATAGAGTAGGAGAGTCATATGTTTCACATTTTTGAAAATTATATTTTGACATCAATTAATTCACCTTTTTGCTTCAGTTGCCAGACAGGTGTTATTTTGACTGCAACCACAATAATATTAACTAAAAGATCTATATTTGCATTATCACAGTTATACTCTCTTTTATTCCAACATCCCTATCAGTCTCTTGGCGCCTAGATGCCTCAACCTACCCTGAGGTATTCTCAAGGAAAGCAATTCCCAAATGTACTTGAATATTAAATTCTTACCTTCCTTTTAAGACAGTTGGTGTTTTATTTATATTTTCACTCTAATACAGGAAATCGTTACTAAAGAAAATGCCGACCGCAATTACTTTTAAGAGGTAAGACTTTGGGCGATTTCCTTTTTCTGTTTCTTACTTTACTATTGTCCATATTTTCTGAATCAATGATGTGTTGTTCTCATAATGGAAAGGAAAAAAATCTTAACTTAAAAAATATATATATGTATCTACCAAACTCCTGGTGGTGAGTAGAACTCAGCAAGGAACACAGTGTTCAGCAATTCACTGCTCCTGCATTTGACACTAGAAAGGTATAAATGTAGCTATGAAATAGGACAGAATACAAGGGCAGATTGAGAAAGAACATGTTGTGCTGACAGGGAAAGGCTGGGGAGGGGGTGCTACAGAAAGAACCATGTTGGAGGACTAGCATTTGACAACCTCATTAATAGCTAATAGTATGTGATGTGCATTTGTTACTTGAAAAGCATCCTCCCGAATCCTTCACATGCATCTCATTTAACACTCTTCATTTTTTTAATTGTGTTAAAAGATAAGATTTACCATCTTAACAATTTTCAATTGTACAGTTCAGCAGTGTTAAGTATATTTTTCATTGTTTTGAAACAGCTTTCCAGAATTTTTTCATCTTGCAAATCTGAAACTCAGTTCTCAGTTCAGCCACTCAGTCGTGTTCAACTCTTTGCGACCCCATGAATCGCAGCATGCCAGGCCTCCCTGTCCATCACCAACTCCCGGAGTTCACTCAGACTCACGTCCATCGAGTCAGTGATACCATCCAGCCATCTCATCCTCTGTCGTCCCCTTCTCCTCCTGCCTCCAATCCCTCACAGCATCAGAGTATTTTCCAATGAGTCAACTCTTTGCATGAGGTGGACAAAGTATTGGAGTTTCAGCTTTAGCATCTTTCCTTCCAAAGGACACCGAGGACTGATCTCCTTTAGGATGGACTGGTTGGATTTCCTTGCAGTCCAAGGGACTCTCAAGAGTCTTCCCCAACACCACAGTTCAAAAGCATCAGTTCTTCAGTGCTCAGCTTTCTTCACAGTCCAAACAAATATCCATTATGACCACTGGAAAAACCATAGCCTTGACTAGACAGACCTTTGTTGTCAAATAATGTCTCTGCTTTTCAACACGCTATCTAGCTTGGTCATAACTTTCCTTCCAAGGAGTAAGCATCTTTTAATTTCATGGTGGCAATCATCATCTGCAGTGATTTTGGAGCCCCCCAAAATAAAGTCAGCCACTGTTTCCACTGTTTCCCCATCTATTTCCCATGAAGTGATGGGACAAGATGCCATGATCTTCGTTTTCTGAATGTTGAGCTTTAAGCCAACTTTTTCACTCTCCTCTTTCACTTTCATCAAGAGGTTCTTTAGTTCCTCTTCACTTTCTGCCATAAGGGTGGTGTCATCTGCTTATCTGAGGTTATTGATATTTCTCCCGGCAATCTTGATTCCAGCTTGTGCTTCTTCCAGCCCAGCGTTTCTCATGATGGACTCTGCATAGAAGTTAAATAAGCAGGGTGACCATATACAGTCTTGACGTATTCTTTTTCCTATTTGGAACCAGTCTGTTGCTCCATGTCCAGTTCTAACTGTTGCTTCTGGACCTGCATATAGGTTTCTCAAGAGGCAAGTCAGGTGGTCTGGTATTCCCATCTCTTGAAGAATTTTCCACAGTTTATTGTGATCCACACAGTCAAAGGCTTTGGCATAGTCAATAAAGCAAAAATAGATGTTTTTCTGGAACTCTCTTGCTTTTTTGATGATCCAGAGGATGTTGGCATATTGATCTCTGGTTCCTCTGCCTTTTCTAAAACCAGCTTAAACATCTGGAAGTTCACAGTTCACGTATTGCTGAAGCCTGGCTTGGAGAATTCTGAGCATTACTTTACCAGCGTGTGAGATCAGTGAAATTGTGTGGTAGTTTGAGCATTCTTTGGCATTGCCTTTCTTTGGGGTTTGAATGAAAACTGACCTTTTCCAGTCTTGTGGCCACTGCTGAGTTTTACCCAATTAAATAAAAAGTTATCTTTTCCCACTTCCCCTAGGCAGTAATAACCACCATTTTACTTTGTTTCCATAAATTTCACTATTTTAAGATATTTTAAGATATAAGTGGAATTATACAGTATTTGTATTTTTGTGACTGATTTGTTTCACTTAGCATAGTATTCTCAAGGGATGCCGGGAGCCAGCATGTGAGATCCCACCCATGACAGGTCATGCGGAGAGATCTGACGGGCAAGGAGGATCAGGACTTGAGGGATCCCCTGGATGTGCTCGAGCATCTACCCCAAAACCAGAATTTGTCCATCTTACTATCTTATGCTTTTTGCCAAACTCTTCTGATATTAATGGGGTCTGTCCCCGACCACCTTTCTCTGAAGGAAATCAACTTAGAACTCTAGTTAATAAGTCTCCTGGGCATAAGAGTGTTTCAATTCAAACCCCTCTGATAGCTTTCTAACTTGCCTGATGGGTTTATCCGGACGCTTACAACTATGCATGTGATTGTTTACAGCCTCCCAACCACAAGAGGCACAGAAAGCTTAAAACATTCTAGGAATTGAGAGCCTTTTGAGGAATTAAAAATTATTAGAATAGAACTGGTTAAGGGCTTCATTGTTGAGCCAATACTTGCCACCAAGTTTTCATCTTTCGTTGTGTACCTGGGAGTGCATTAATTAATATAGTTGATATATAGAAATATAAGTAAGTAGCCTTGATATTTACAACATTAAACCTTGAGTTAATAAATTCCTTCCTTGTTATAGCCCACCGCACCTTTGCCCTATAGGAATGCAACTTTATCTAGTGCTTTCAGGGAGTGGTGCTAGACTTTAGAAGAATCACCTTTAGAGAAAATAAGTTTTCTGGTTAACTAACCTTTATCAGTGGAGAAGGCAATGGCACCCCACTCCAGTACTCTTGCCTGGAAAATCCCATTGATGGAGGAGCCCGGTGGGCTGCAATCCACGGGGTCACGAAGAGTGGGACACAACTTAACGACTTCACTTTCACTTTTCACTCTCATGCATTGGAGAAGGAAATTGCAACCCACTCCAGTGTTCTTGCCTGGAGAATCCTGGGGACGGGGGAGCCTGGTGGGCTGCCATCTCTGGGGTCGCACAGAGTTGGACACGACTGGAGCGACTTAGCAGCAACCTTTATCAGAAAGAAGGGTCATAAAATGTTAGCAGGCCTCCTGGCCAGAAGATGATGTAAATCATGTAAAACTTTTGCATATGGAAATGTATGCAGAAAGAAAGCCTGGTCTCGATAAGGGTCAGGACTGCTGACCCTGCATGACTCTGCATATTCTATTATTCTCTATGTACAGCTCAAGATATATAAGCTCCCCTTGAAAATAGTTTTGGGCCTCACTCACTGAAGCTTGGTCTCCCCATGTCTTTCTTTCTCTTTATTTTCAGGCTGACTCCCTGGATCGTAGGGGCCCTCTGGGTTCACTTTCCTGCCCAGGCTTCTAAGACCCATGTGAGAGGGAGCCCAACACGGGGCACCTTCCGCTATTCAAGAGGGCACCTGTGGCCTGCGTGAACAGTGCAAGTCCCTTGTCTGGGGCTTTATTGGCTTTCTGCATAAACGAAGGAATATGAACCTCTTTCTCTCCTCTATTATCTTAACTGCAATTTCTTTCCTTTTTTTCTCTCTATATCTATATATCTCTCTCGCCTCGCCATCCACACTTCGGATACCCTGGATCCAGCCGGGGCTGGACCCCAGTATTCATCCATTCTGTAGCATGTGGCATGACTTCCTTCCTTTTTAAAGTTGAATAATATGCCATTATATGTATATAACATATATACGTATCTGTCAAGGGACGTTTGGTTTGATTCTACCTCTTGGCTATTGTGAAGAGTGCTTCTATGAACGGGAGTGTGAAAAATCTCTCTTCAAGACTCCATTTTCAGTTTTTGATGTATGCCCAGAAGTAGGATTGCTAAATCACATGGTAGTATTATTTTTAACTTTTTGAAGCCTCTATACTGTTTTCCATAGTTGCTGCACCATTTTGCAATCCCACCAACAGTGTACAAGTGTTCTAATGTGTTCACATGAGGATCAACACTTCCTTTTTCTTTTTTTTCTCCCCTCCTTCCTCCCTCCCTCCTTTCATACAGTACCTGTCCTAGTGGGTGTGAGGTGACATCTCACTGTGGCTTTGATTTGCATTTCTCTGATGATTATTAATACTGAGCATCTTTCCATATGCTTGCTGACCACTTACATCCCATCTTTGGAGAAACAACTATTCAAGTTCTTTACATGTTTTAAAAACAGGCTTTCTGATGTTTTGTTGCTGAACTGTAGGCGGTCTTTATATATTCTGGATACTAACTCCTAACCAGGAGTTAACGTGACCTGCAAATACTTTCTTCCATTCTTCAGGTTGCCATTTCACTATGTTGATCATGTCCTCTGATACATAAAAGTTTTAAAATTTGAGGTAGTCCCATTTTTCTAATTTTCCTTTTGTTTCCTGTGTTTTTCGTGTCATAGTCAAGAAATCACTGTCAATCCAACGTCATGGAAACTTCCTATGATTTTCCCTCAGTTTTATAGCTTTAGGTCTTATATTGAGTTAGTTTTTCTGTATCATGTAAGATACAGATCCAATTTCACTATTTTACATGTGAATATCCAGTTTTTCCAATAATATTTGCTGAAGAGACTGTCCTTTCCCATTGGGAAGAGGACACATTTTGGCACTATTGTCAAAAGTCATTTGACCATATATGCAAAGCTTTATTTCCTAGCTGTCTGCTCTATTCTATCTGTCTGTCTTTATGCCAGTACCAAACTATTTGATTGCTGTAGCTTCATAATATATTTCAAAATCAGGAAACATGAGTCCTTCAACTTGGTTATTCCTTCTCAAAATTTTTTGACTCCTGGGATCCTTTGAGATTACATATGAGATTACATTAGATGAGTTTATTTCTACAAAATATGTAGCTGAAATTTTGACAGGGACTGTGTTGAATCTGTAGATTGCTTTGGGTGATGTAGCCATCTTAAAATGTTGTTTCCAATCAATGAACATGGGATAGCTTTCCATTTGTTTGTGTCTTTCATTTTTTCAGAAATATTCTTTAATTTTCAATGTACAAGTATTTCGCCTCATTGGTTAGGTTTATTCCTAAGTATTTTATCCTTTCTGATGGTATTATAATCAGAATTGTTTCTTAAGTAATTGTTAGTGTACAGACACACAATTGATTTTTGTGTCTTGATTTTGTATCCTTCAACTTTGACAAATTTGTTCATTAGTTCTAACAGTTTGTGTGTGTGTGTGTGTAAAATGTTTAGGGCTTTGTACATGTTAGATCATGTCATCTGTAAAGAGATTATTTTATTTCTTCCTTTTTAATTTAGATGCCTTTTATTTCTTTTCCTTGCCTTAGTGCTCTGACTTGAATGCTCTTCATTTTGAAAGTGAAAGTGAAAGTGGAAGTCTCTAAGTCGTGTCTGACTCTTTGTGAGTCCATAGACTACAGTTTGAGCATTCTTTGGCATTGCCGTTCTTTGGAATTGGAATGAAAACTGACCTTTTCCAGTCCTGTGGCCACTGCTGAGTTTTCCAAATTTGCTGGCATACTGAGTGCAGCACTTTCACAGCATCATCTTTCAGGAATTGAAACAGCTCAACTGGAATTCCATCACCTCCACTTGCTTTGTTTGTAGTGATGCTTTCCAAGGCCCACTTGACTTCACATTCCAGGATGTATGGCTCTAGATTAGTGATAACACCATCATGATTATCTGGGTCATGAAGATCTTTTTTGTGTAGTTCTTCTGTGTATTCTTGCCACCTCTTCTTAATATCTTCTGCTTCTGTTAGGTCCAGACCATTTCTTTCCTTTATCTAGCCCATCGTTGCATGAAATGTTCCCTTGGTATCTCTAATTTTCTTGACGAGATCTCTAGCCTTTCGCATTCTGTTCTTTTCCTCTATTTCTTTGCATTGATCACTGAGGAAGGCTTTCTTATCTCTTCTTGCTATTCTTTGGAATTTTGCATTCAGATGCTTATTTCTTTCCTTTTCTCCTTTGCTTTTCACTTCTCTTCTTTTCACAGCTATTTGTAAGGCCTCCCCAGACAGCCATTTTGCTTTTTTGCATTTCTTTTCCATGGGGATGGTCTTGATCCTTGTCTCCAGTACAATGTCACGAACCTCATTGCATAGTTCATCAGGCACTCTATCAGATCTAGTCCCTTAAATCTATTTCTCACTTCCACTGTATAATCATAAGGGATTTTATTTAGGTCATACCTGAATGGTCTAGCGGTTTTCCCTACTTTCTTCAATTTGAGTCTGAATTTGGTAATAAGGAGTTCATGATCTGAGCTACAGTCAGCTCCCGGTCTTGTTTTTGTTGACTGTATGGTTCTCCATCTTTGGCTGCAAAGAATATAATCAATCTGATTTTGGTGTTGACCATCTGGTGATGTCCATGTGTAGAGTCTTCTCTTGTGAAAGGCAATGCCAAAGAATGCTCAAACTACCGCACAGTTGCACTCATCTCACATGCTAGTAAAGTAATGCTCAAAATTCTCCAAGCCAGGCTTCAGTAATACATGAACTGTGAACTCCCTGACATTCAAGCTGGTTTTAGAAAAGGCAGAGGAACCAGAGATCAAATTGCCAACATCCGCTGGATCATGGGAAAAGCAAGAGAGTTCCAGAGAAACATCTATTTCTGCTTTATTGACTATGCCAAAGCCTTTGATTGTGTGGATCACAATAACCTGTGGAAAATTCTGAAAGAGATGGGAATACCAGACCACCTGACCTGCTTTTTGAGAAATCTGTATGCAGGTCAGGAAGCAACAGTTACAACTGGACATGGAACAACAGACTGGTTCCAAATAGGAAAAGGAGTCCGTCAGGGCTGTATATTGTCACCCTGCTTATTTAACTTCTATGCAGAGTCCATCATGAGAAACGCTGGGCTGGAAGAAGCACAAGCTGGAATCAAGATTGCTGGGAGAACTATCAAGAACCTCAGATATGCAGATGACACCACCCTTATGGCAGAAAGTGAAGAGAAACTAAAAAGCCTCTTGATGAAAGTGAAAGAGGAGAGTGAAAAAGTTGGCTTAAAGCTCAACATTCAGAAAATGAAGATCATGGCATCTGGTCCTATCACTTCTTGGGAAATAGATGGGGAAACAGTGGAAACAGTGTCAGACTTTATTTTGGGGGGCTCCAAAATCACTGCAGATGGTGACTGCAGCCATGAAATTAAAAGACGCTTACTCCTTGGAAGAAAAGTTATGACCAACCTAGACAGTATATTCAAAAGCAGAGATATTACTTTGCCAACTAAGGTCTGTCTAGTCAAGGCTATGGTTTTTCCAGTGGTCATGTATGGATGTGAGAGTTGAACTGTGAAGAAGGCAGAGTGCCGAAGAATTGATGCTTTTGAACTGTGGTGTTGGAGAAGACTCTTGAGAGTCCCTTGGACTGCAAGGAGATCCAACCAGTCCATTTTGAAGGAGATCAGTCCTGGGTGTTCATTGGAAGGAATGATGCTAAAGCTGAAACTCCAGTACTTTGGCCACCTCACACGAAGAGCTGACTCATTGGAAAAGACTTTGATGCTGTGAGGGATTGGTGGCAGGAGAAGGGGACGACAGAGGATGAGATGGCTGGATGACATCACTGACTTGATGGATGTGAGTCTGAGTGAACTCCGGGAGTTGGTGATGGACAGGGAGGCCTGGTGTGCTGTGATTCATGGGGTTGCAAAGAGTCGGACATGACTGAGCGACTGAACTGAACTGAACTGAACTGAGACTATAGAGTCCATGGAATTCTCCAGGTCAGAATACTGGAGTGGGTAGCCATTCCTTTCTCCAGGAATCTTCCCAACACAGGGATTGAACCCAGGTCTCCCACATTGCAGGTGGATTCCTTACCAGCTGAGTCACTAGGGAAGCCCTCATTTTGAAGACTAAAAAATTAAGGAGTTAGGCAATGTCTTACTACTGAAAATATTTAAGATTTTCATTTCCCAAGATTCTTGTTTTTCATGTTTTATGCACACACTGAATCCCAATGGGATGAGTAAGAAAGCTGTCTTTTACCTAGTAAAGGTCAGAGTCCTCTCTGGTCCTAAGTCCTCTTTGGTTGAAGACTTAGGTCAAGAAGATAGAACTTTACCAAAGTTCTACAGAGAACCAAGTTCGCTCATGCTGAAAAACAAATTATTTCTACCATTTTCTGAGGTCTTATCTTATGTCCTTATGTCCCCTTTGGAGGAGTTGTTCTTTTATAATATTTCTACACATATCTCGCCTCACCAATTATGATTATTTTTAAAAACTGTCTTAAATGTTATAATGCCCAGCCAATGCTATTAATTTTTTTATGGATTCTAGTAGTCGTTTCAACCATATATACTATATATGACGTTATACAGCACTGTATGCTATAATTTTACAAATGAGGCAGTTGTGGTCCAGGATGTTTATGTATCTCACTCAAAGTCATAGAGCTTGTGAGTGATGGTGCCAGAATTTTAACCCTGCAGCCCAGGTCCTGAGTGCCTGCTTGCAGCAAATGGCCCCATTTCTAGCCTAAGCCTTGTTCTTAATTTTAGGCAATCCAAAACATGAATTTTCAGAGAACATATCATCAGGATGTAGATATTTAAGTTGCTGGAATTTCCTTCTATTTGGTGGTTCTTCAGAGAGGCATACTCAGATGTCTAGAAGTCAATTGGTTTTGAAACAAGAACAAACCCCTTGATATCCATATGGAGATTTGCATCCTGCCTACACTTTAAATTAACCTTATTGATGGATTTCCTGCCAAGCTTAGTTTCATTTATTATGCATGTTCCTTTTAGTAGGTGGAAGAAAAAAAAACATGTGCGACTTATCCTCTAAATAAAGCAATATATAAACCATGCTTATAAATTTTCTAAAGTTTATTTTTATTTGCCTAGCTCTTCTGTACTTTTTTCGAGATAAATGTTTACTTAATAAAAGGAAAAATGATGTCTTGAAATAAGCATATCTTAGTAGTAAACAACCAGGAGTGGATTTTTTCTTTTTCATTCATCATTGTCAGCTGAAGACATTCTCAGTCAGCAGCTAGGGGTGAAATTTATGGCATCAAGATAGGTGAGCCACTTCACTGTTTCTTTCTGAGCTTAAAGATTTCTGAGCCTGAAATTTCACCCTTTCTGGACTTTAAAATGTGACAACAGACACATGTATTATAGGAGTTGGACCTAAGACTTACTGCAGCACTGCAAGTCAGAATCAGGATTCCCTAGAGGTGATGTGGGGAATGAGTACTCATGGGGTGTTTATCTTGGGATGAAAAACTATGGATCAAGGAAGGGGGAATAAGGGAAAGTGCCTTCTTTTACTTTATGTTTTCTTGATATTACCCAAAAGAGTCAGACAATGAAGTTTGTCTGGAATACTCTTGGCTTTTGATGATCTGGGGGAAAGTATTGAAAAGAGAAACTTGGGTCAGTGGTACCCATAAAAGGCTACTTTATACCTGTCCTATTTAACCAAGCTGGAGCTGGGGGGAAGGAGACTGGTTCCCAAAACAATTTATAGCTTAGTGCCTGCTGTAAGTAGCTTGGAGCTCTAGAACTTTCTGTCTGACAAAAAATAATGACTCAGTTAATCAGTAACATATGTGGGCTTGTTCAGAGAATTTCTGATGGAATCTATGACTGCAACCCTTTCAGACCTCATGCTCCCTTTTATAACAAGTATTTGAATGCCCTTTTTGTTATCTTGAAATGAAATTTATGTATTACACATTTAAAAAAATAAAAACACCTTGTTATAAAAGGAGAACCAAAGGGAAAGGAATCCTCAATAAGACATGTCTCTCAATTTGCAAATACTCAGACATGACAACTGATGAAAGATAATTTAAAAAGCAAACAAACCGGTAAAATCATGACCCTCACTGAGATATAAAATGTATTTATGGCAATTACCTCATAATAAGGAACCAGGCAAATGTTATAACCCATTCAAGAGAGAAGCCAAAAAATGGATATATTTATAAATTAGGAATATTGAAATGATATGTAAATGAAGGCAAAGCTAGTTTCTTCAGCAGTGGAAAAGAGAGGATAATTGAACCTCTACCAGAAACCACAGAACTCAGATGTCTATAGACAAATATTATCTCACATTGTTATCACTTATCTACAATTTACAGAGTTGTAGAATCATTCCCACAAAATCAGATAACCCAGAGGGGTGTGGTATACATGGTACACAGCTTTTCATTGAAGTACAAATTTTTCTTTGCCTGCCTGCTAAGTTACTTCAGTTGTGTCTGACTCTGTTTGTGAACCTATGCACTGTAGCCCGCCAGGCTCCTCTGTCCATGGGATTCTCCAGGCAAGAATCCTGGAGTGAGTTGCCGTGCCTTCCTCCAGGGGACCTTCCCAACCCAGAAATTGAATCCATGTCTCTCATGTCTCCCACATTGGCAGGTGGGTTCTTTACCACTAGCACCACCTAAGGAAACCCAAATTTTTCTCTACAGTATCCTTAAGTAATCAGATATTCACTGCTATAGGTAAAAACACCCTGAATAAAGTATCTATATCAGCGGACTGACTCAGTTGGTTGAACTGTCACCCTAAATGCATTGAACAGTGATGCTTTCGGGTGGTTTCTGAAATGGAGATCAGTACTTGGTAAACCTCTGAGCAAAGAAAGTACACTCTTCCCTCAATTCACACAGTACCTGAGCTCCTAGAAAAGTGGGTGCTCATTAGAGCCATTTGAGGACACTGGGTGTGTACAGTGGAGTTGGGTTCCAGTTAAGACAGTTATGTTTTTCACCTGTGTGAATATCTGGCAGAATACATGAAAGTTATGGGGGATATGGCAAACCCTTCATTGTGGGTCATTTTCCTGAGCACTACAGGGCATCTTCTATCCTAGCCCTACCCGCTGAAGGCAAGTGGGACCTTCCAGCCACGTGACAACCAAAACAAAAGTCTCACAAATTACCAACACGATCCCTAAGAATGGAGAAGCACTAACGGGGAAGCACTGTCATGGCTGAAATACGCCCTCAGACCCATTGTTTTATCCCCACCTCCAGCAACACCATCTGCTCAGTTTGGCAGCTCTGGAGAAAGGCAGAGGCCTTTCTTGAATAGGGTTAGGCTGGAAATAGTTTTTAATTTAAAAAGCTGACTCATCTCCTCTGGAATCACTCTCTTCTAAGTTTAACTAACCAAATTGAGAGACGAAGGAGGTCTATCATTAGTGGGCTTTGATTGATACAAATCAGCTTTTATAACTGTAAGGTTTGGCTTCCCATAATTATTCCACATGTTTTATATCACTCATTGTTTGGGTTAAACTGGACTCACTTGAAGCAATTTGCTTTTGTTAAATGCATAATGAGCAGCATAGTACTGTAATTTGACTTGAGCCATAAAACAGACTTTAATATTAGCTTGTATTATATTTATCTAGCTTGTTTGGGGAAAAAGAAAACTGACTAAAACCTACGTTAAAGTCTAGATTAAGCCAGTTAAGACGTAATTTGTTTTTTAGTGTTGGATTGTATCGTGAGACTAGAGTTAAGTTGGGAAAATGTATCATGTTCTGTTAAGGGAAAGATCAATACTTTAAAAACTTAAACTTTGGTTGCTGTGCTCACATCATAGTGTACAAGCATCATTTATAGTTTGGCATTAAGTTTATAGAAAAATGTATAAAAAAACTGAAGTTTTGGTTATATTTTTATAACTGTAAAGTTAAAGTTTGATTAAAATGGTCACTGCTCTTTTTTTATTCTATTTTATTGTCTTTTCAATAAAAACATTAAAACAAACAAACAAAAGTAAATACACATCCCAGTCTATTCAAACTGGAGTTTGCCTCTGCCTTTCTGAAGAGTTCTTGCCACCAGACCTGCAGTAGAAGGTGGGGGGGCAGTGGGGGTGCAGATGGGATACGGTACAGTCAAATGACCAAAGAGCAGGCCGCAGAGGAAGGGATGTGGTCCAGGAAGTGAGGACTGTAAGTACTTGCCATAGCTCAGGGAGCCGTCGCCACTTACTCTAATGATGCCAAATGTTATGATTTTACTTTAAAAAAAACAGGAAATATTTCATTTTTGTATGCGATTTTTCAGTTCTTATATGTTGGCTCATGTATATGTATGTGTGTATAGATAGATGGATGGATATGTATTAATATTTAACACACATGTGCATATACAGACACAGACAACTCTACTCATACATAACAGCTCCTTAGAGTTAGACTCATGAATAATGACTTTGGTACCAACTAGGACCCTCCTTTGAATCAGAATGAGAACTATGAGCCAGGTATTTTACCCCATTGCAGATGTGAGAAGAAGTGGGTTTTGAGAAGTTAAGTGATTTGTCTAGAGTCACACAATAAATAGCTGGACCATTCTGCTCCTGATGCCAGGCTGTGAACATTATTCTGACAAAAACAAGCCACAGGAATAATTTCTGCTGAAAACAGCATTTATGCACCTATTTAAGTAAAAATCAACATTTCTTAAAGCTTCTTGACCTATGTCCCTATCAGAAGCATGAGGAGCTTTCCAGAGAAGGTAGACGATCTGAATTTGCTGCTATCTGCAAGCAAGCTGGGTGAGCCATTTGCTGCATTAGCCTGACATCCATCAAAGCTAGTGGTAAGAATGACTGAATCCCTAGGGGTTGCTTGTGAAAAAACGTTAAAAGCTTTAATTGAAAGGATCTCCACACAGACCACATGTAACTTTCTCATTGTGAATTCCTGTCTTGCCCCTAGATACCCTAGGGCACCACCAAATATCAGGGCCAGGTCATTCTGATGTACTTAAGACAGAGCCTCTGGCAGGGCCTTTGAAGATGCTCAGCTTGGAGTCCTGTGCCGACCCCAAGGGTGAGGGATGATGCACTTGGAGCAATGTCATCTGTCAGGGTCTAACCTCTCTTCTGTGAATGTCTGCAATTAAACCAGCCTTATGGAAAATGGGGACATTTCATATTTTAAAATGTCTTGATTGGAATGTGCATATGATGAAAAAGATAAGCTTGGCTACCTCAAAAAGCAGTTGCTGTAAGAAAGCAGCAGGGATTCCATCAGAAGCTTTCCATGAGCTCCAGGAAAATCCTGTGCCAGTTTTCTTTCCCTTGTTTGTGATTCATTCATTCATTGTCCTGACTCAGCTTAGGGTGTGACCCCAGGCTTCCCTTGTGGCTCAGCTGGTAAAGAATCTGCCTGCAGTGTGGGAGACCTGGGTTTGATCCCTGGGTTAGGAAGATCCCCTGGAGAAGGGAAAGGCTACCCACTCCAGTATTCTGATCTGGAGAATTCCATGGATTGTATAGTCCATGGGGTTGCATAGAGTTAGACATGACTGAGTAACTTTCACTTCACTTTCACTTTTTTTCCAGGCTTACATTCTATTAAAATCAGTAAACATTTCCTCTTCCAGTTCTAACTCTGTGAAGGTATCCATAGCCTTCCCCACATTGCCAAAGGGCAGCATGGAGCAAAAGTTGTTAAGAATTCCTGAGTAAAATGTCCCATTCGAAGCTTTTCAAACAACAAATTAAAAACTCTGCCTCTTTAAAGAGGTTTTCTATTATATCCTTAATGCATGCTCATCAAAGACAAAGTAATGAGAGAAAAGATAAACAAAAACAAAAGTCTTGGTGATTCCACTTAAAGATGCGTGTGTTATTCGGGGTAAGTTATAGGAGAAGACATCAGAACTAATGCAATGATCTCTTACTCTAAGAAAAAGTTAGGTGAGAGCTGGCCCCCATATTCACTGCATTCTTTTATTCTTACAGAGCCTGATACAAAATAACCATTCAGTTGCCTAACCTCCCTGTGGATAAAATTTCTTTTTTTGATAGATAAGGCTGTTAAAATAGTTATCATTGGTATTTAGAATAATATATGATAGTTTAACAATTACCCACCAATATGTATACTCTGAGCTGCAAATCATGTCCCATTATGTGGAGCCCTTATGCTTAAGAAGGGAGGCAGAGATACAAATGTGGGAATGAGATGCAGGGAAGCACAAATTGTGTAAATGAAATCTAGACTGTTTCTGGGAACATAATTTCATGAATAAAGATGATCTAGCATCTCTGAACTATGTATTTTAAGATTAATATTTCTCAATAGTTCTTGTCAATGTGAGTGGCAGTAGAATCCATAATAAGTATTTTATTGAATTATATTTAGTTTAAATATAAATGTAAAAAGCACCATGAATTCTCATGTCAAATTATGTCACCCAAAAGTTAATTAGTTGTACCATGACTCAAAAAGAAAAAAAAAAAGAATTCTTTTAATTTGGTAAAATATAGGCTTGTGTTTCTAATAGTTCAATGATATATAATTAATAAAATTTATTTTTAGAGCAGTTTTAGGTTCACAGCAAAATTGAGCAGACAGTACAGAGCTTCCATATACTCTCTAGCCCCACAGATGCACAGCCTCCCCACCAATCACATCCCAAACTACAGTGTTACATTTGTTGCCATCAGTGAACTTGCAGTAAAACATCAGTTCAGTTCAGTCGTGTCCGACTGTTTGAGACCCCATGAATCGCAGCATGCCAGGCCTCCCTGTCCATCACCAACTCCCGGAGTTCACTCAAACTCACGTCCATTGAGTCAGTGATGCCATCCAGCCATCTCATCCTCTGTCATCCTCTTCTCCTCCTGCCCCACTCCCAGCATCAGGATCTTTTCCAATGAGTCAACTCTTTGCATGAGGTGGCCAAAGTACTGGAGTTTCAGCTTTAGCATCAGTCCTTCCAATGAACACCCAGGACTGATCTCCTTTAGAATAGACTGGTTGGATATCCTTGCAGTCCAAAGGACTCTCAAGAGTCTTCTCCAACACCACAGTTCAAAACCGTCAGTTCCTCGGTGCTCAGCTTTCTTCACAATCCAACTCTCATATCCACACATGACCACTGGAAAAACCATAGCCTTGACCAGATGGACCTTTGTTGGCAAAGTAATGTCTCTGCTTTTCAATATGCTGTCTAGGTTGGTCATAACTTTCCTTCCAAGGAGTAAGCATCTTTTAATTTCATGGCTGCAATCACCATCTGCAGTGATTTTGGAACCCCCCAAAATAAAGTCTGACACTGTTTCCATTGTTTCCCCATCTATTTGCCATGAAGTGATGGGACCAGATGCCATGATCTTCATTTTCTGAATGTTGAGCTTTAGGCCAACATTTTCACTCTCCTCTTTCACTTTCATCAAGAGGCTTTTTATTTGTGGCTCAGACGGTAAAGTGTCTGTCTACAATGCGGGAGACCTGGCTTCAATCCCTGGGTCGGGAAGTTCCCTGGAGAAGGAAAAGGCAATCCACTCTAGTACTCTTGCCTAGAAAATCCCATGGACGAGGAGCCTGGTGTCCATGGGGTCGCAAAGAGTCGGACACGACTGACCGACTTCACTTTCACTTTCACTTTTCAACTTTCTGCCATAAGGGTGATGTCATCTGCATATCTGAAGTTATTGATATTTCCCCCAGCAATCTTGATTCCAGCTTGTGCTTCTTCCAGCCCAGCGTTTCTCATGATGGACTCTGCATAGAAGTTAAATAAACAGGGTGACAATACACAGCCTTGAAGGACTCCTTTTCCTATTTGGAACCAGTCTGTTGCTCCATGTCCAGTTCTAACTGTTGCTTCCTGACCTGCATATAGGTTTCTCAAGAGGGCAGGTCAGGTGGTCTGGTATTCCGATCTCTTTCAGAATTTTCCACAGTTTATTGTGATCCACACAGTCAAAGGCTTTGGCATTGTCAATAAAGCAGAAATAGATGTTTTTCTGGAACTCTCTTGCTTTTTTGATGATCCAGCAGATGTTGGCAATTTGATCTCTGGTTCCTCTGCTTTTTCTAAACCCAGCTTGAACATCTGGAAGTTCATGGTTCACGTATTGCTGAAGTCTGGCTTGGAGAATTTTGAGCATTACTTTACTAGCATGTGAGATGAGTGCAATTGTGCGGTAGTTTGAGCATTCTTTGGCATTGCCTTTCTTTGGGACTGGAATGAAAACTGACCTTTTCCAGTCCTGTGGCCACTGCTGAGTTTTCCAAATTTGCCGGCATATTAAGTGCATTTCTCCTTAAATCCATAGTTTGCATTAGGGTTCACTCGTGATGTTACATTCTGTGGGTTTTGACACATTTTTAATGACTGGTATCTAACTCCACCATTGTAATATCATACAGAATAGTTTTACTCCCCTAAAAATCCTCTGTGCTCTTCCTATCATCTCTTCCTTCCCTGAAAGGAAGAGACCCTGAAAACCACTGACCTTTTTCTTATATTGTCTCCATAGTTTTACCTTTCCCAGAAAATCATATCATTGAAGTCATACAATATAAAGTCTTTTCAGATCGGCTTCTTTCATGGAGCAGTATTTGTTTGTTTCCTTTGCATCGTCTCATAACTTGATAGCTCATTTCATTTTAGCATTGAACAATATTTCATAATCTGAAGGTACCACAGTTGTGTATCTGTTCACCTACTGAAAGACACCTTGGCTGCTTCCAAGTCTGGGAGGTTATGAAGTAAGCTGCCATACACATCTGTGCACATAAGTTTTTAATTCATTTGAGTAAACACCAAGTCCCTTACACACCAGATTGGAAACTGAAAGGCATTATTTTTTAAAGTTCTAGAAAACTGAAGTGCTATAGTCAAAAGTTCTGTTGGTTATATTGTTTAGCCTCCTCATCTCAAACTGAAAGCGAAACAGAAAAGCCCACTTTGGGGGGCACTTTTTTCTTTCTTTTTGAGCTTCTTTTCAGCACTCACTGAGCATTATTTATCAGGCAAGGCAAGAATATATATACCCTTTTTCCTCTGGTTTCTTGAATCAAGAATCTACTTAGCTATTTTAACAGATCAGTTTTCAAGTAAAAACCAGAAAGGAATCAGGAAGTTGTATTTCTACATTTCCATGTATTATGTCCTTTTATGTCTGTTTAAAATCCAAATCCAAGTCCATCAATCCAGAATGTGAAATCACATTGAAATAACTTCATTAAAGTTAATCTCTCTTCCTACTCTCCATCTGAAAAATAAACTTAGAAGATAAAAATCTAACCTGCTGAGATTCAAATGATAGGTTTTGTACCAATGGGTGATACCAGTGAGAGGGGGTACCAATGAGTGATAAGTACACTGATGATGTCCGTCAATAATACTTATCAACCTCATTGTAACTATTTGTTGCCTGTCATTTCTGTGAGACTGTCAGCTCCCCCCAAGAGCAGGGACAGGGCCTGACTGATTACTCTGGTGCATAGTCAGTATTTCATTATATATTAGTTGAATGCATCATTGGTTCATTAGATATGTTTTATGTTAATTAACCTCATTTATTTAACAGTAAGTAAGCACCGACTAGGTACAAAGCTGCATGTTGGATATTTTGGGTGTGTAAAGATGAGTGCAGTTCATATCCTGCCTTCCAAAAGCTTACACAACTGTCAATCATTGTAGCAGGCTGTCCTTGCCAAGTCCATATCCCCTCAGCTTCCCCCTTCTTCCACTCTGGATAGTTCCACCAGGAGTTATGGCATCTCGCCACATAAAGGCATTCTTTAACCTCAGAGTAGCTCAGCCCCTTGGAGGCAGACTGGAATTGTCAGAGAAATAACACCTCCAGGACAATTTTCTTTTTTTTTTTTAATTTTTATTTTTACTTTATTTTACTTTACAATACTGTATTGGTTTTGCCATACAATGACATGAACCCCCCACGGGTGTACATGCGATCCCAAACATGAACCCCCCTCCCACCTCCCTCCCCGCAACATCCCTCTGGGTCATCCCCATGCACCAGCCCCAAGCATGCTGTATCCTGCATTGGACATAGACTGGTGATTCGATTCTTACATGATAGTATACATGTTTCAATGCCATTCTCCCAAATCATCCCACCCTCTCCCTCTCCCTCTGAGTCCAAAAGTCCACTATACACATCTGTGTCTTTTTTGCTGTCTTGCATACAGGGTCATCATTGCCATCTTTCTAAATTCCATATATATGTGTTAGTATACTGTATTGGTGTTTTTCTTTCTGGCTTACTTCACTCTGTATAATCGGCTCCAGTTTCATCCATCTCAACAGAACTGATTCAAATGTATTCTTTTTAATGGCCGAGTAATACTCCATTGTGTATATGTACCACAGCTTTCTTATCCATTCATCTGCTGATGGACATCTAGGTTGTTTCCATGTCCTGGCTATTATAAACAGTGCTGCGATGAATATTGGGGTACATGTGTCTCTTTCAATTCTGGTTTCCTCGGTGTGTATGCCCAGAAGTGGGATTGCTGGGTCATAAGGCAGTTCTATTTGCAATTTTTTAAGGAATCTCCACACTGTTCTCCAAAATGGCTGTACTAGTTTGCATTCCCACCAACAGTGTGGGAGGGTTCCCTTTTCTCCACACCCTCTCCAGCATTTATTGCTTGCAGATTTTTGGATTGCAGACATTCTGACTGGTGTGAAGTGGTACCTCATTGTGGTTTTGATT
This sequence comes from Capra hircus, assembly GCF_001704415.2. Classification (NCBI taxonomy): domain Eukaryota; kingdom Metazoa; phylum Chordata; class Mammalia; order Artiodactyla; family Bovidae; genus Capra; species Capra hircus. The sequence goes on along the minus strand of NC_030808.1, from coordinate 117,640,098 downwards.
TCCAGGACAATTTTCATCCAGTGAGAGTGGCAGTTCCTTGCCTTTCAGTAGGAAACTTTTTGAGCCCATGTCACTCAGTCTCTCAGGAGGTCCCCAATGGAACTGAGGCCAGATGTTCACAGCAATAACCTGCCCGTTAAAACACCTTTTATTCGCTTTTCTCCTTTCTTGGTCCCACTTCCTACTCCCTCACAGTCCTTCCTAAGATCTCTTCCCAAATAAATTATTCTCCCTAAATCCATTACTCTAGGTCTGATTTTAAAAGAAGTATGGACACTGAGTGTGTTAAGTACTAGAGGCATGAACAGAGAGCAATGGGAATGCAGAGGAGGAGGGAATTTAAGCCTAGCTGGGAGAAGACTTGACATCGTTTGAATGGGGTCTGGGTGGGGGTAGTGAGTGCACCTGTGGGAAGAGATGCTTAAGGCAGAGCAAACAAGGGCATGGTGCTGCTGAAGACCACAGACCTCTCACAGAATTGTGGGCAATTGAGTCCAGAGGGAATGCGGGTAGAAAAGTATCTCAGCCTTTCCCAGAAAGTACTCTGGAGCCCCTCATATGCCAGAAAGGAGGCAGTTCTCTCTTGCCCTTTTCATTCTAACTTCAGCTCCAGTTCCTTACTGTTTTCACTCTGGTACTTTTTAAAGTCCAAACATTCTCCTTTTCGAAGGAATCTGAATATAGAATCAAACATAGCTACCCATTATTTGTAAAAGCAGCCATAAGGTCACCACTGACCAACCCAGTGTTTCTTTAAGCATAGCACTTTCTTTCTGCCTGTAGATTTGAATTCATGTTTTCTGAGTTCCCATGACAAGCTGAGTATTAATATTTTGCTCCTTGTGAGAGCTTACAGTCTAAACATAGTGTCCAGGCCTAAACCTAGACAGGGAACTTTCCTGCCTCTGTTAGAGGATAATCTTAAATTTTAAAACAGACAGAAAAAAAGGAAGAGTATTCCACAGAGTCAAGGAATATAACCCAAACTAACTCCATCTTAAAATCCCCTCTATTACTTCCCAAGCAAGTATAATGCATATGGATGTTCCTGCTCATTCTCTGGGTCCTAGAAGTGGTTTCTCGCAAATGAAATGTTCTGACAAGTCATTCCATCTCCAGTGCTGACTCAATTATAGCTTCTTACCATGATCAACAACTGCTAAATTGGTTATAACCCCAGAATGGGAGCTGAAAACCAAAAAACAGAGGTGTGGTAAGAGGACAGGAGCAGAATCATTTTTCCAGCAGAGGAAAGCCAGTTTAGCAAAGACAAAATGAGTACTTCTGGAACAGGTATACAATATTGGAAAATAACAGAGAGATTCAAGAAGTTATTAAAGCTCGCAAGAGAATTCGGGGAGAGAACACTACTCATTTCAGCTCAGCAGGAGCCAGTTTGCATTATTATGTTTTGTGCTATACTTAGCTTTGAAGAAAGCCGCAAATTACAATGGTTAAATAGAGCTTTAGAAAATGGAAAATAGCAACATTGCAAGTACAGAAAGTATTGGGGTAGTAGAACATCCTCCAGTTCAGGAATGGATCTAGAGAACTGAAATTCCTCCTTTCCTCTCCCACCCTCAAGAAGTTTAGCCATGTGTCTCTTATGAATCACCATTACTATAATATTGCTTGCGTATTAATAATAAATACAACTTTGTTTTTTAAACAAAAGGATCAACCAGAGGTTGGGAGAGAAAGAAAGCTGCTAGAGTACTTCAACCAGGTTAAGTACTTGGGGGAAGATACTAATTTAATACCTACCTACATTGAGATGGCTGGATGGCATCACGGACTCGATGGATGTGAGTCTGAGTGAACTCCGGGAGACGGTGATGGACAGGGAGGCCTGGTGTGCTGCGATTCATGGGGTTGCAAAGAGTCAGACACGACTGAGCAACTGAACTGAACTGAACTATATTAAGAAGTGAATGATGAAAAACACATTTTTGATCTTTGTACATTTAAGGCACCCCTCTACAGCCATACTGAAAGTGTCAGTTGCTCAGTCATGTCCAACTCTGTGACCCTGTTGACTGTAGCACGCCAAGCTCCTCTGTCAATGGAATTTTCCAGGCAAGAATACTGGAGCGAGTTGCCATTCCCTTCTCCAGGGCATCTTCTCAACCCATGGATTGAACCTGCACCTCCTGCTTTGCAGGCAGATTCTTTACCATCTGAGTTACTAGCGAAGCCTCATTACATGTGTTATATGTAATACACATATAAATACGTTAAGCAATTGATCCTCATAACAGCCTTATGAAACAGATACTGTTCCTAATCCATTTTATAGATGAGACTGGAGCACAGAAAGGCTAACTAACTTGCTCAAGTTAGTACTGCTGGTAAGTGGCAGACCAGGACCTCAAAGTTTGTGTTCTTGATGACTATATTCAGAAGCCATGCTAGGAAGGGAATGTTTGCATCCTTCCAAAATTTATATGCAGAAGTCCTATCTCCCCATGTGATGGTATTTGAAGATGGGACCTTTAGGAAGTTTAGCTGAGGTCATGAGGGTGGAGCCCCTGTGCTGGAATCACTGTCCTTATCAGAAGAGAAAGAGAGACTAGAACTCCCTCTCTTAACTAGGTGAGGACACAGTGAGGGTTGGCCATCTAGAAGCCAGGGAGAGAGCCCTCACAGGAAATGGAATCTGCTGGCTCCTTGTTCTAAAAGCTGCAGAGCTCTGAGAAAATAAATCTCTGTTAAGCCAGTCAGTCTTTGGTATTTTGTTACAGCAGCCCAAGAAGAGTAAGACCACAAAGCTGTTATAACCAAGCTGTTACCCAGAGAGTCAAGGAACTGTAGGCAGAAGTTTCAGCTCAGATCCAGGGATTACTTCAGGGGCTTCTCTGTGAAGATCTGTTTCCTGCAGGACAGGTCACAAAGAATTTCTTGGCCCAAGGGTGATGTACGGTGAACCCAAGAGCAGGCATGAGAGCTCTGGGGGAAGCTGCATAAACTAAAACTCGTGGTCACTTCCTGAGTGAAGCTCAGAGCAAATAAGAGCAAAATATTCAGTGATTTGGGTCTGGACAGGGCTGTTGAAGACGGAGGAGCGAGTCAGTCAGGGGGAAAAAACCAAAACCCTCCTCCTCTCATTCCCAGAAGATGGTATGAATCAGATTTTTGTGAAATATGACAGGTTACTATTTGAGGTGTCCTAGCACATCTCTCAGCCTTTCATAGAATCCCAGTCCCAATTGGTTTAGCTCTAACTCACTTTGTTACAAAATTTTTGCCACTAAGAATAGCCAGAATTTTTGCTCCTATAATATCTCTATGCATATATTCTCTACGTATGGGTAATTTTACTTCTATGGAATAGATTCTGAGAAGTGGGGCTTGTAAGAGAAAGAATGTTTTTAATTTGAAAGATATTTTCAGATTTTCTTCTAAATAGGTTCTAACAAATCACATTCCATTGGTACTGCAGGGAGTATTTGTCTTTCTTAAACATCCTTCCTAAGTTTAGGGCATTCTCCCCAGGGAGAAGCCAGATACATACTTTCCCAAAATCCCCTGCAGTTTGAGTGCAGGCATATGACTACGCCCTGCCAATCACATACCACAAAGGCTCCACATTAATGAGACAAAGATACAGTTCCTCATAGAATCCTATCAATACTTCCAGATTCTAGACAGCAGTGAAAGCCATGCCTCATTCTGGGAACTTTGGTGCTCTATGACAGGGATATCTCATCAAGCCCTCAGTAGCAGGAATTGGTTGATCTTTTCTTAAATGCATTCACATCTGTTAGTCCTGTTGCCTCTACCCCAGTTGAGGCCACCCTGATCTGCGCTGGGACAGCAGCAGCAAGCTCCACCTGGTCTCCTAGTCCCAAGCATAATTAGAAACCCATTTTCCTCCTGCAATCTGAACGATCTTCCTAAAACTCAAGTCTAACTATGTCACCCCCTTGCTTTTAAAACCTTTCATTTTTCCCCTCACTGCCCCAGGCTGAAATTTCTATTCCTTACCCTGGCCCATGAAATCTTCCAAGAACTGAGCAGGAATTCCCTCCCCAGGCATGCCTCTTTCTTCCCTTTGAATGCTATACTCAGTCATATCGGACATTTCTCAGGTTTTTTATTACCCCATGTATTTTCTCACTTCTGGGCTTTTGCAAACATTGAACTGTACTTTCTTCCCTTATTTTTTGCTTGCCTACCTTCTTATTCTCTAGTTATCAGTTTACCTCTCACTTCTCTCACTGCCTAGGACTAGATTATGTATCCCATCTCTAGGTTACCAGATTGTCTCATAGTTCTTATCTCTGTTTCCCACTAAGTTATGCGAAGGTAGGGTTGGTGCCCATTTTGTTCCCTGCTGCATACTTGCATGCTCACTCACTTCAGTTTTGTGCAACTCTTTGCAACCCCATGGATTATAGCCTGCCAGACTCCTCTGTCCGTGAGATAACTCTGGGCAAGAATACTGGAATATTCATGCCAAGCCTTCCTTCATGGGATCTTTCCAACCCAGGGATTGAACCCACATCTCCTGCGTTGCAGGCAGATTCTTTACCGCTGAGCCACCAGGGTAGCCCTTCCCTACTACACACTCAGTGTCTAACACAGTCTGAAACATAGTGGGTAATAAATAAAAATCTGATGGATTAACGGATGAATTGATGAGACAGATACTATTTTCACCATTTACTCACAGGGTAACTGAGGTTTAGAGAGTCTATTTTCACAAAGTTATGAGGCTACTTAACAGAGGACTTGGGACCAGAACACAGATATTCTGACTCTTAATGTATTGATTTATTCAACTATCCCTCTTTGCTCCCTTCAAATGCAGTTTATCACTCTTTTAAGCTTGTGTGTTCAGTTGCTTAGTCGTGTCTGACTCTTTGGGAACTCACTGACTGTAGCCTGCCAGGCTCCTCTGTCCATGCAACTTCCCAGGCAAGAATACTGGAGTGGGTTGCCATTTCCTTCTAACTTTTCAGCTTAATAAACACATTATGATGCACAAAAACCTGGACGGCAGGTGTATTTGAGGCCAGATAATTTGGGCTTCAAAATCACTGCAGATGGTGACTGCAGCCATGAAATTAAAAGAGACTTGCTCATTGGAAGAAAAGTTATGACCAACCTAGACAACATATTAAAAAGCAGAGACATTACTTTGCCAAGGTAATGCAAAGGTCTGTCTAGTCAAAGCTATGGTTTTTCCAGTGGTCATGTATGGACGTGAGAGTTGGACTGTGAAGAAAGCTGAGCGCCGAAGAATTAATGCTTTTGAACTGTGGTGTTGGAGAAGACTCTTGAGAGTCCCTTGGACTGCGAGGAGATCCAACCAGTCCATCCTAAAGGAAATCAGTCCTGAATATTCAATGGAAGGACTGAAGCTGAAGCTGAAACTCCAATACTCTGGCCACCTGATGCGAAAAACTGACTCATTTGAAAAGACCCTGATGCTGGGAAAGATTTAAGGCAGGAGGAGAAGGGGATGCCAGAGGATGAGATGGTTGGATGGCATCATTGACTCAATGGACATGAGTTTGAGTAAACTCCGAGAGTTGGTGACGGATGGGGAGGCCTGGCGTGCTGCAGTCTGTGGGGTCGCAAAGAGTTGGACACGACTGAGCGAATGAACTCAACTGAATTCTTTGTTGTCGGGCTGTCCTACACATTGAAAGATGTTTAGCAGTATTCTTGGCCTCCACCCACTAGATGCTAGCAGTATTCCCTCCCTCTGTTTGTCTCCAGACATTGCCAAATGTCCTGTGCGAGACAAAATAGCCTTCAGATAAAAATGAGTGTTCTAAAATTACCACACGTAATTTGTTAAATCTCTGCAACTTTGGGTTGAGAATATAAGTCTCAGAACACACATACCTCCAGTGGAAAGATGGAGGTCAAGACCAGATTCATGTCCAAATACTGACCTTGTACCTTTTAAGCCACAAGTCTTAATTTCACTGAGCCTCAGTTTTCTCCTCTGCAAAACAGAGATCATAATGCTCAAAATTACAGGAAGGATTAGAGAGAAGGTACACAAAGTACTCAATAAGCTACTTTAATTTAACTAAACCATTGCTTTCTTTGGACCAATAGCTAGTGGGTCAATTTGCCAAAACATGCATGAAGAAAACATGACCAAAGAAAGGAGTTGGCAATTCAGGGTGAGATGGAATGCATTTGATGGCAGAAGGCATTTGCATTCCAAGAGGTCAAGAAAAGCCCCAAGTTTCAGGAATGAAAACAAGTATGACATTTAAACTGACAAGCTTATTGGTATGCTGCCTTTTATTTATTCTCTCATAATTTCATGGTTTTATAGAGAAAACAAAGAAAAAGTCGTACTTAAGGCTCTCTTACCATATTTACTATGATTACACATCCTAAATTGGATTGAGGGTGGGATGAGGGAAACTGTAAGTTTCAAGATCCACCAAAAAGGGAATCAGGTGATTAGCAATTGCTCATATTCTCCCTCTCCCTTATGAATTTTAATGCATTTTATTTGGTATTTGACATACTGTGTTTACAGGATTCCTTCAGTTTTGAACAGCAAGTCTAGAAAAAACATTTTCCTTCTAAGCATCTACCATTTTTTTGCTGACTTCCTGCTTTGACACAACAATGCTGCTCCAGAAAATGCTTTTTAGGGAATTCCACATGATGCTACTGCCTGAGGGTTCAAAGGATTAAACTAAAGGGATGTGGCATTCTGGCTGGGAACAGCAGAACTCAGCAGCACTCAGTCCTCTAGCTCCACAGAACCTCCACCCTCTCCCTCCCTCCTCTCCCTTCTCCTACCTGGAACTTCAGAATGGCTTGCTCCCCTCCATCCACAGTGAGACGCTCCAAAATACAATCTTCTGCAACAGAGCTAGATCGTCTAACTTAGGCCTAAGGATGTCTACCTCCTGAACCATTAAAATATTCACTATTAATACTAGCCCAGACCTGGAAACATCCCAAGTGTCCATCATACTGGAATGGATAGACTGTAGTAAATGCACACAATAGAACATTACAGAGCAATGAGAACAGACTGCAACCACACGCAAAAACACAAATGAGTCTACCATTAAAGAGGTGAAGCTCAAAAGAGTACCTGTGGTGCTCTTCATTGACATTAAAAAGCAGCAAGACTAATCTGTTAGAAGTGAGCCTAGTCAAAGTCAGGAGGGTGGAACCCTGTGTCAGGCAGGAGTGACAGGGAGGATCTCTGGGGAGCTGATTTTAAGAGTGTGTTGACTTTGTGAAGAATATCAATGGAGGTTCTTTAAGTGGGAATGCAAACTGGACAGCCACTATGGAGAACAGTGTGGAGATTCCTTAAAAAATTGCAAATAGAACTACCTTATGACCCAGCAATCCCACTTCTGGGCATACACACCGAGGAAACCAGAATTGAAAGAGACACATGTACCCCAATGTTCATCGCAGCACTGTTTATAATAGCCAGGACATGGAAACAACCTAGATGTCCATCAGCAGATGAATGGATAAGAAAGCTGTGGTACATATACACAATGGAGTATTACTCAGCCATTAAAAAGAATTCATATGAATCAGTTCTGATGAGATGGGTGAAACTGGAGCCAACTATACAGAGTGAAGTAAGCCAGAAAGAAAAACACTAATACAGTATACTAACACATATATATGGAATTTAGGAAGATGGCAATGACGACCCTGTATGCAAGACAGGAAAAAAGATACAGATGTGTATACCAGACTTTTGGACTCAGAGGGAGAGGGAGAGGGTGGGATGATTTGGGAGAATGGGAATTCTAACATGTATACTGTCATGTAAGAATTGAATCGCCAGTCCATGTCTGACGTAGGGTGCAGCTTGCTTGGGGCTGGTGCATGGGGATGACCCAGAGAGATGTTGTGGGGAGGGAGGTGGGAGGGGGGTTCATGTTTGGGAATGCTTGTAAGAATTAAAGATTTTAAAATTTAAAAAAAATAAAAAATTAAAAAAAAATGTAAAAAAAAAAAAAGAAACTAAAAACATAGTATAATTCAGCAATCCCACTCTTTGGCATATATCTGGAAAAGAGAAAAACTATAATTTGAAAAGATACATGCATCCCTGTATTTATAGCAGCAGTATTTATAATCACAAAGACATGGAAGCAACCTAAATGTCCATAGATGGATGATTAGATAAAGAAGGTGTGATACATATATAGAATGGATATTACCCAGCCATAAAAAAGAGTGAGGCAATGCCATGTGCGGCAACATAGAAGGACCTAGAGATTATCGTACTCCATGAAGTATATCAGACAAAGACAAGTATGATAACACTTACATATGCAATCTAAAAAAATGACACAAAGGTACTTATTTACAAAGTAGAAACAGATTTCGAAAACAAATTTATGGTTACTAAAGGGAAAAGATGGAGAAGAGGGATAAATTAGGAGTTTAAGATTAACATATACACACTACTATAAATGAAACATATAAGCAACAGGAACCTACTGTATAGCACAGGGGATTATACACACCATCTTGTAATAACCTACAATGGATAAGAATCTGAAAAAGATTACATGTATGTGCTGTGCTTAATCACTCAGTCATGTCCGACTGAGTCTTTGTGACTCAAATCACTCAGTCTTTGTGATCTCTTGCACTGTAGCCTGCCAAGCTCCTCTGTTCATGAGGATTCTCCAGGTAAGAATACTGGAGTGGGTTGCCATGCCCTTCTCTAGGGGATCTTCCCAACCCAGGGAGAGAACCGATGTCTCCCGCATTGCAGGCAGATTCTTTACAATCTGAGCCAGCAAGGAAGCCCATGAATACTGGAGTGGGTAGCCTATCCCTTCTCCAGGGGATCTTCCCAAGCCAGGAATTGAGCTGGGGTCTTCTGCTTTGCAGGCAGATTCTTTCCCAGTTGAGCTACCAGGGAAGCCAATTATTATATAGGATTATAATCTTAAAGATCATATATATGATATATAATATATATGTGTGTGTGTGTAAATATATATATATAAGCTTTCCTGGTGGCTCAGTGGTAAAAGAATTCCTCCTGCCAATGCAGGAGACACAGATTTGAGCCCTCAGCGGTCGGGAAGATCTCCTGAAAAAGTAAATGGCAACCCCCTCCAGTATTCTTGCATGGGAAATGCCACGGCAGGCAGTGAAGCCAGGCAGGCCACAGTTCATGGGGTCACAAAAGAGTCTGACATGACTTAGTGACTAAACAACAACAACAAATATATATGTATAACTGAATCAATCTGCCATATATTGAAACTAACACAACACTGCAAATTAACTTTTTGTTGTTGTTGTTTTTTTGAGCTTTGAGCTCAGTTGCTTCAGTCGTGTTGGAGTCTGTTCAATCCTACGGAGTACTGGAGTGGGTTGCCATGCCCTCCTCCAGGGGATCTTCCCATCTCAGATATCAAACCCACATCTCCTGTGTCTCCTGCATTGGCAAGTGAATTCTTTACCACTGAGCCATACTTCAACTTAAAAAGTGTGTGCACTTTGTGAAAATTCACTGAGCTCTTCACTTATGAAGATGTAGATTAAACATCTACATTTTCCCCAGATGCATTATAGATTATACTTCAATCAAACATATACTGAGAATCAGACAAAATAAAAAACATTATAAAAAAACCCAAAATTTCTAACATTTTCATTTCTTTGAAAATCCTCTTTCTTTACATTAGGCCTCTCTCTCAGGGAGGATATAGTCTAATAGAATTACTCCAAGCTTTAATAACACTTTTCAGAAACTAGAAGAGCTAAAAGATGAGTTCTAGTTTCCACTTAATTTTCCTACTGATTTCTATGAACTGTGCATTAAGCACAGAATGTTATTGCTGTGAGATGCTGCAGGGAGAACCAGTGAGTCTCCTCCAATAGCAGGGAAACTGAGGTTTAGAAAAATGAAGTGACTTACTCAGGGACATGTGTTCTTTAGTAATAAAATGACAAGGAAAAATTTTTCAAAATAAAAGTGACAGTGACAGTCTGTGGTCCAAAAGCTTCCATGATTTCTCCTATTTAAGAATGAAACTATTATTGAGAGGGAGAAGCAACTGGCTCACTATATAAATGCAGAACTTTAATTAATTTGCTCCATTTAGATAAGAGCTAATGCTCTCATTTGGTTATTGTGACCCTGAAACAAAATTCCCTTTTAATTGGCACTTACAAGATAGTTTCTCCTTGAGACTTAAAAAAAGAGAGATGAAATAGGAGAGCATAGGTTATGCTCCCATAACAAGCAGCCCCCAAATCTTGATAGTTTAAAACAGCTCAGGTTTATAATGATGCCACGTGTCTATCAAATGTCAGCAGGAGCTCTGTTCCACCTCTTCATGTCCTCTGGAACTCAGGCTGAAAGGAAAGCCAGTTCTGGATGGAGACTGGTTATGATGCCAGTGCAGTGAGAGATGTGTTAAAGGGACAGGCTAGCTCTTAAACCTTCTGTCTAAAAGTGACACACACAACTTCCACACCCATCTCTGCATCAGAACAAGTCTCCTCACCACTCCCAGCTCCTGTGACAGGGAAGTGCAATCCTATGGTGAGTTGGGAAGGAGGGGGAGCTGGACTATTTGGGAATAGCTCTAATGATCCCCTAAGAAAGCAACTGCAATTGTCCCATGGGAGTCCCACATTGCCTCATGAGTTTTACTATAATCACAGGGACCTATGCTTTATTTAAATATATGATGGAGTGAAGATAAATTCTGCAGAAAGTAAAACATAGACATAAAAGGCAGCATTGGCAGGTATAAATAAAACTCTTTCAACTATCATTGAAAGTATTTTTATGAAAGACATGAAGTGGTTTCATCTGCTTTTCTGCAAATAGTTTAGTGGTTGAATGATCAATATTCCTCTAAAGGGCCCAGGAACCATTTTGACCAAAAGCAACTAAGTAAATGAATTGCCCTCCAGGGCTATAACATTGAACTTAAAGGAAGGCAGCTTACATGGATGCAAACAAAGGCATCCCTTGTGATCATTTTAAGCATTAAACATCAATGAGGCAAGAGTGCTTTTAAGTAAAAAGGGGAAAAATCATTTTGTTGGGGCTCTAATCTCTAATGTTAATTTCTTTTTAGAAAAGAAAAAAATAATTTGACAGATAATAGTTTGGTTTACCTGAACTTCTCCTTGTTTTTCTCTGTCCACAAACCTTGCCATAAAGTCATTAGTACTGACTGAACACCACACACACACACACACACACACACACACACACACACACACACACACACACACACACAAACTGATAAGTTAAAGGCAGAATGTATCAGACCTCAGTCTCTCTAAGCTGTCATTTTCTGGGCTGGGTTTCAAAGGATATTGTCTTTGGTGAGTAACAAATAGACATTTTGTTAAAATATATATATAGGTAAGGCATACATTTAAATGCATATTTGTCAAAAAAGCAAAACTGCAATATAACAGTCTATTAAACACACATACACAAACACAAGCATCACGACTTGGCTAGTTAGCAGGTGCCAATGCACGATTCTTCTCTGGAATTAAGTATCCTGTTTATATGCCATCATACTTCAAATGATGCAGAGTTCAAGTACTTTCTTTACAACTTGAAAAGATGGTAACATATAATACATCTTACTGGTACCTCTGTAGTAGGAGTATTCTTGATGCTTTACAATCATATTATTTGCTAGTTTCAATGTCCCTGTGTTTTTAACGTATCATGGTATAAGACACAATTGCATCAGGAATACAGTTGATCTAGGTTATAAATTATCTTATATTTTAATTCTTAAAAAATTTTAGGTGAAATTTTTTTCAATGTGGAATAAAAGAGTGAAAAAGTGATCTTCCAGATACGATTCTGGATTATTAAATAACATTTCCATGCTAATGGCTTCTAATACAGATATAAATTTTGAGGACCACACCAAGGTTATGGGCTCCTGGAACAGAGGTCCAGATAGCACAGAGACTCAGCCTTCCCTGGTGGCTTGGACAGTAAAGAATCTGCCTGCAATACAGGAGACCTGGGTTCAATCCCTGTGTTGGGAAGATCCTCTGGAGGAGGAAATGGCAACCCACTCCAGTATTCTTACCTGGAGAATTCCACGGACAGAGGAGACTGGCGGGCTACAGTTCATGGGGTTGCAAAGAGGTGGACATGACTGAGTGACTAACACATGCACACACACAGGCGCATTTCGTAGTTTAGTGAAGCTAAGCCAGAGTGGGCCAGGGGATGGTGTGAGAAGCAGTGGTGATCAGGAGGGCAAGGAGAAGAAACAAAGCCTGAGCCAAGGTCTTGCCTGCTGGGTCAGAGGCAGTTCAAACACAGTAGAGCATGCCAGGAGAAGAATTTCTCTGACACCCACTGAAGGACTTCTATCTTCCCAGCCTCAAGTCTCTTTGCTTGTTATTATCCCCAGTAGAATTTTGGTCCTTCTGGAACTGAATGTCAGCCTCATTGTCCTAAGAACTCTCTAGCTAGGGACAAAGGTTTTGCCTTCTAACCTGACTTAGGCCTCCAAGGGCGGTCTCCATATTCGTACTTGTTACTTCAGTGCCCGAATACAGCACATGTGTGCTGTTGCTGTTCAGCTACTGAGCTGTGTTCGACTCTTTGCAACCCCATGGACTCCAGCACACCAGGCCTCCCTGTCCTTCCCTATCTCCCAGAGTTTGCTCAAACTCATGTCCACAGATAGGTGCTTAAATATTTGTTGAATAAATGAATTTCAAATAAAGAAATACGACCAGGATGGGAAGTGGTGCTAACAGTGGTGGGCACATTCTCTTCATCTGGTGTCCTTCTTTAATAAATCATTTGTTCCTGGTCTAGAACCAGGGCCCTTATGGGAATCCCCCTAACAAACAAGGTACCTTTCAGAGTTTCAGAAAGTTCATTCAATCCTTTGCCTGGGTTTCTTCTTTTGTTGCCATTTCACCTTTAGTTCTGTTGAAGTAACTTTCTAGGTCCATTATGGAGACACTCCTGGATGGTGAGCCACATCAGCAAATGGAAACTCAAATAACTTTTGTGTTCCTATAAATGCTCCAGTTGACCAGAAATGCAATATATCCATCCAGCCAATTCCCAAACACAAAGCCCACTCTGGGCCTTTTCATCTGAAACTGGGTGGACTAGGTGGTACCTGCCAATCAGAGAGTTTCTATTTTTCTCTTTCTTGCTTTTTAGTCTTTATCCTATAAAAGGTTCGTATCTTCACCCTATTTTGCAGTTGTCTGCAAAAGAAGACTCTTGCTTCGTGAAATGTTACGTAGTTTTTTTTCTAGCATCTAAATTGTCTTCTTTAATCATTTTTAAACAGCTCTTACATAGGAACTCAAAGCCCCTTCATTAACATTCATTTATGCTACAAGTAGTTGAGATTAAAAATGTCAACATTTTCATGATACAGAAGGAAGACCAAAGGTATAAGTATAATTTCATAGGGAGGAATTATAGAAGATTAGTAACCGCCTAAATTACATTGGTCTTACTGTTGGCTAGTGAAGAATGAGGTATCTTATTTTGTAAATGCCAAAAGCAGCAGAAAAGCACCAAAGTGTAAGTATATGACTTTTCAAATGAATATGACAAAGACTGCATTTTGAAAATGTAGTAACTGCTCTCTCAGGGACTGTACTCATTTTCAAATACCTAGCTAAAATCTTGAGCAGATGAACACCTGAATTTTGAAGCTGAATACCCTTTCTGCTGCTGCTGCTAAGTCGCTTCAGTTGTGTCCAACTCTGTGCGACCCCATAGACGGCAGCCCACCAGGCTCCCCTGTCCCTGGGATTCTCCAGGCAAGAACACTGGAGTGGGTTGCCATTTCCTTCTCCAATGCATGAAAGTGAAAAGTGAAAGTGAAGACGCTTAGTTGTGTCTGACTCTTTGTGACCCCATGGACCGCAGCCTACCAGGCTCCTCCATCCATGGGATTTTCCAGGCAAGATTCTGGATTGGGGTGCCATTGCCTTCTCTCGAATACCCTTAGGTGTTCAGTTTCAAAATATTAAGTTAATATTTTAAATCACCAAGAAAATAATAACAAAAGGGACACTGGCTTTTTAAAAAAGGTTTTCAAACATTCCTAGCTTTAATGTACACTTTTTTTTTAAAGCACACATTAAAGACATCACAAGTCAACATTAATATCTTCTTGCATTTATAACTATCCTTGCAGATTTACTGTGAGAACACTAATTGGGAAGCAGTATTTTCAAATGTGAATTATCATCTATAATAAAGCTTTTGTCCCTTTTGCTCTCTGGCCAACCTTGCATATCTTTATGTTTGTTTTGACTGGATTAATAGTGAATATAAACATGACATTTCTGGGATGGAGACAGCAGATCAAAGCAAACAAGACCCATGTTGCCCCTAAACGTCCAGTTTCAAAAGGATTCTCCAAAGTTCTCAGCAGTTGTTCTTACTTTGGCTTACTTTAAAATAGTCTTTGTGTGTGTGCTCAGTCATGTCTGACTCTGCAGTCCTATGGACTGTAAGGCTACAGTCTCGTCTGTCCAGGGAATTTTCCAGGCAATACTGGAGTGGGTTGCCATTTCCTTCTCCAACGAATGTTCCCAACCCAGGGATCAAATCCTTGTTTTCTGTGTTTCTGGCACTGGCAGGCAGATTCTTTACCACTAGCGCCACCTGGGAAACCTATTAAAATAGTCTTTGAAGATTTTTTTTTCTTAAAAAGAATACAGATACTCAGACCCCAGTGGAGACCATTCTAATCTTTGGAGGGTGGAGCCCAGAAACTTGCTGTATCAAAACTCCTACGTGGTTCTAATCCGATCTAAATGTTTATATCTCCCCAAAACACATACATTCAAATCCTAGTGCCCCATGTGATAGTATTAGCAGGTGGGACCTTTGGGGGGTGAATAGGTCATGAATGCCGAGTTCTCACGGTTAAAATTAATGCCCTTATAACTGAGGCCCGAGAGAGCTACCCTGCCCCTCCCACTAAGTAAAGATACAAAGAGAAGCCTGCAACTTGGAAGACAGTTCTCAGGCAACCTTTCTAGCACCTTCGTCTTACACTTCCAGACCCCAGAACTATGAGAAATAAATATCTGTAAGCCACCTGGTCTGTGATTTTTTGTTGTTGTGTTAGGGGCCCATTAACTAAAATAGCCCACCTTGACCAGCACAACAATAACCGCTTGCACATGTCACAAAAGAAGGTTCTAATAAGGAACAGGGTGCTGCCATGGAAAACTAACTGGCAGAATTTGAAGTGAAGTAGTTCAGTCGTGTCTGACTCTTTGCGACCCCATGGACAGCCAGTCCATGGGATTTTCCAGGCAATAGTACTGGAGTGGATTGCCATTTCCTTCTCCAGGGGCTCTTCCCGACCCAGGAATCGAACCCAGGTCTCCCACATTGTAGACAGACGCTTTACCATCTGAGCCACCAGGG
Source organism: Capra hircus (assembly GCF_001704415.2). Taxonomy (NCBI): domain Eukaryota; kingdom Metazoa; phylum Chordata; class Mammalia; order Artiodactyla; family Bovidae; genus Capra; species Capra hircus. The sequence goes on along the minus strand of NC_030808.1, from coordinate 117,624,698 downwards.
GAGGCCAAAACAAAGGAGATGCCAGTCCATATTACATCCCGCCAACCCCTCAGAAAGCCTTGCACGGGAATCCATCCTAGCTGAGAGATGCAAGCACCTCCAAGAAGGACTCAAGTCAGACCGAATATGGACCCAAACAAGGTGATAGGCCAGAGACAACCCAGAAGACTAGCCCCATTGCCATAAAACCTGAGACTGCAAGTCCTGGCTGAGCAGTTCTCCTGGTTTCCTTACCAAGCTGCTTTCTGCTCCAGCACCTCCTTCTAATAAAGTCTTTTGCTTTGTTAGCACGTGTGTCTACTCAGACAATTCATTTCCAAGTGTTAAACAAGTGCCCACTCCTAGGCTTGAATTCTGAATGAAGACTGCAGCTGCTGCCACTCCTGTTGCTACTGTTAAGCCAACAGGCTCAGGCCGCAATACCAGCCAGGCCAAATTTTGGGCTCTGAGACTGCCTCAGTTCAGTTCAGCTCGGTTCAGTCGCTCAGTCGATTCTGACTCTTTGCGACCCCATGAATCGCAGCACGCCAGGCCTCCCTGTCCATCACCAACTCCCAGAATTCACCCAAACTCATGTCCATCTAGTCAGTGATGCCATCCAGCCATCTCATCCTCGGTCGTCCCCTTCTCCTCCTGCCCCCAATCCCTCCCAGCATCAGAGTCTTTTCCAATGAGTCAACTCTTCGCGTGAGGTAGCCAAAGTACTGGAGTTTCAGCTTTAGCATCATTCTCTCCAAAGAAATCCCAGGGCTGATCTCCTTCAGAATGGACTGGTTGGATCTCCTTGCAGTCCAGGGGACTCTCAAGAGTCTTCTCCAACACCACAGTTCAAAAGCATCAATTCTTCGGCGCTCAGCCTTCTTCACAGTCCAACTCTCACATCCATACATGACCTAGGCCCCAGCAAATCTAAAAGAAACAATGGGCTTAGAAGAGCCCACAGCAGAGTTCAGGATGGGGCTTTGGTACCTCCGGATCCACCGCTGTGACAGTCTCAGCACTTCCTAGTTCACCAGCACACCAACACACGCCAGCACATGGTGCCTCACAGAACCCTCAGCATAGGCTCTCGCGAGAAACTGCCCCTGGTTCCCGTGTGGAACGGCCCAAACATCGCGAGATCTGAGTATGGCCCCAGTGACTGTGGCCCAGTCTCAGGGCAGTGACTGCTCTTCAGATATTCCCATTCCCCAATCCAGAGTGGTGCTTTTGACTCCTCCCTCCAGATAGGAGTCTACATTTCCTAAATTATGTTTTAAAACTGAATGATAATTTTTAAAAAAATTTCTTGTTACAACTGTAAATAGAAAATCAGCACTATTTGCCATCAAGAGAAAGCAATGGGGGGGGGGGGGGAGGGAAAGAAAAGCAAAAACAAACACCCGTCTGTTATTCAAAGCAAGCCAGACACTTGTTTGCCTAAAGGCATCCCGAGGTCTGCTGTCTTTTGTTAACAAGGGAATGGAGAGAGTCTTGCTTTACCCTCTTAGCACACTGGCCCCATGCCACAGACCTAGGCCTGAGGCTTAGGGCTAATCTTCAATTGTTCGGAAAAGGCCACGTGAACCAATTTGTGCCGTTGAAACTGGAGGAGAAAATTCCCTGGAGGCTTTGAGGGAAGAAAAGAAAGATTTTCTCTCTTTTGAGAGGCCCTGAAAGAGAATGCATTTCTTCCTCTGGATGTTGACTGGGGCCAGCGTTGAGTACAAACACCAGGCCTGGAGCAGTCTTAGCCATGGAAAGAGATGCTGCTAGCCCAATAGTGAGGCCAGCATACTGGAGGCCGCAGAGCCAGATGAGCAGACCAGCCAGGATGCCTTCCTCTCTCCTGCCCTCTAGGCTATTTCAGTCAATGAGAACACCCTGAGTTTGGTTTTCTGTTTTTAGTTCAAGGTCATCTAATGCCATGCATATCCATCAAATAAAGTCATCTTAGTGGCGCACAATCCTAACTTGGGAAGTATTTGTCCTAGGTTGGGAGAGGTGATAGTGTAACAGAAACAAAGCTCCAGTAGGCTAGAATCAGCTTATATTTACCTCTTGATAACTTTTCTCAGTAAGAAAATCCAAAGTGCACATTGCCAGCTGCACTTGAACTCCCACAGGAATCTTTGAAAATGTGGACTGGAGATGGGGACAAATAACATCAAAAAGTGTCTGTGTCTCTGTCGCTAAGCATAGAGCTCTCTGAGCATTTTCTAAGTCATATGCTTTAATCATTTTATTTGGGAAAATCTAATCTTCAAAGTAGAAAAAACTATGCAGATATATTTTTTATTTTTATATTATTTATAATAATGAAGCAACCTAAATGCCAAGCAGTAGGAAAAGATTAGGTATATTATAGTACATCCACCTGGTGGCATATTAGACTACTAGTTACAATGATGTTTCTGCTAACATGAAATGGCATATAATTACTTTTCTATTACATTGGTCCATGGAACAAGCATAAAGAAATATTGTACTTTTTAAACCTTTTGACCATGACCCAGAGTAACCAGTTGTTGACTGAAAAAAAAAATGCTCAATCTAAAAGTTGCTATTTATGTTTTGTTCAGGGACATTACTGAAGACTGTAGACCATGAGGCAACTTTTCAGAGAGCTGAGGAACTGTGCCAAAGAGGTAAGGGAGGAGCCAGGATATATAGAAAATCTTGCTGAAAAACATGTAGTGGAACATAAAAAGATAACTGCTAATCACAAAACACAGGCACCTCAAGTTAATGATTTTTGTGTTTCTCCACCTATGGGAAGATGAAAGAATTGGGCTCATTGAAACTATTCCTTTGCTATGCTTCTTATTAATAATTATCTAGGGTCATTATTCTGTTTTTCTCCATCCTAAGTCCTGAATTCCCCTCAGGCACATCGTGGTTGAGAGTGGTGTGTGGTGGTGTGGTGTTTTGGCTGATGGCTTGATGGTAGCCAACACTTGTTCACTGGAATGGCAGGCAACTTTCTTTGTCCACATGGCTCATTTTGCATCTTGACCCAGGACACCGTATACATATTTTTATTGCTAACACAACATTTGCAGAAAACAATGCTTGCCAACGCTGGGTGCAATACACTTTGGTATTTTATATGTGCTTCCATTGGATCTTTTCCAGTGCTAGTTCCAATGCAACCCACCATATGGGTTTCATCACCAGTGAAGGATTATGACCCTTCACTAATTGAGCATGATACCAAAGATGGAAAAAGAGCAAATGACAAAAACATATGTCTAGAGAACTTGCCTGGAGGGAATGTGCCAAAATATCAACAGGCCTAGAACTCTGGGGGATTTATTTATATTTTGCAATTTGTCACTAATAAATTTTACTACTTTTTATAATAGAAATAATATTGCTATACTAATTTTAAGTTGTTCTGAAGGCTTTTCTCTCCAAACTAAGCAATCCGGTTCCTCACAGTCTGGTAAATTCACTTTATACCTCCTGATAAGCTTTTGAGAGCAAAGACAGGATGGTAGGCAGAGAACAAAGCCACAGGCAGCCTGTGAACCTGAGCCCCACCCTGAACAGCTCTGGGCTTTAGCACTTCCTGACTCATGGCCCCCACGTGGCCATTGCTGAATAATGTACATCTTAATGAGGAGATTGATGTCATAGTTATACGTGTCCTAGCCTTCTCCTTTCCTTCCTTTCTTCCAACACAATTTTACTGAGTGCCTGTTACTTTCCAAATACTATTCAAAAAGCTGTATAAAAATATCTTTTATATTTTTCAATTTTTCTATAATGAGCATGGATTTCTTCCATAGTCAGAAAAAAAAATCCACATTGCTTTAAAGGAAGACCTTAAGATGTAGATCTTGCCTTCAAGGTGCCCACAGCCTAGAAAAGAAGCAGACATATTCGTTATGCCACTGTGGGGCTTACCTTTGTTCCTTATCCACCTCCTGTCTCAGCCAGAAAGTGGCTTCTCTGAGTAGCTTTTAATTATTAGGGGCCACAGAGTTTGTCTCTTTCCTTTCCTAGGACACCATGACTTTTGCCTGACTCCCATCTGTACCCCTCCACTCCTTTTTTTTTTTTTTGGTTTTGTTTTTTGATGTGGACCATTTTTTCAAGTCTCTATTGAACATTACTACAATATTACTTCTGTTCTCTTTTGGATTTGGGGCCCCAAGGCATGAGGGACCTTAGCTTCCTGACTAGGGATTGAACATGCACCCCCTGCAATGCAAGGTGAAGTCTTAACCACTGGACCACCAGGGAAGTCCCTGCCCCCACTGCTTAAATCTCCATTTCCATTTGTTGGCTGAGAAAGAGAACGCAAACATGGAGAGAAGAGAGAGAGAGGAGGGTGGGAGAGGCAGCTAGTCCAGCTGAGGCTAGTTTCTTGGATCTGAAGTGGATTGCGAGTGTGTGTGTGTGTGTGTGTGTGTGTGTGTGTGTGTGTGTGACTGTGTGAGCTTGTGTGAATGAGTGTGAGTGTGTGAGAGGGTATGTGTGTGACTGTGTGTATGTACACATGTGCTCAATTACTTAGTTGTGTCCCACTCTTTGCGATCCCATGGACTATAACCCTCCAGGCTCCTCTGCCCGTGGGATTCTCCAGGCAAGAATACTGGAGTGGGTTGCCAAGCCCTCCTCCAGGGGATCTCCCCCACCCAAGGCAGGCTGATTCTTTACTGCTGAACCACCAGGGCAGCCTCAAGGTGGATCGTACCCTGGCTGTAAACATCTGAGTGAGATCAGTGATAGGGAATCCTGTAGTGCTTGGAAGACCTCGTAACTCTGCTTGAACAGTATAACACAGGCTAGGTGGTCCATCAGAGTTTATTTCCCAAGCATGTCATGGATGGCCTGACCAGTGACCTCTGGAGGAAAGAGACAGCGGCTCCATATTGGTCTGGCTTCAATGACTGCAGCCAGATCTTTCTGGTTATTTTCAGGTTTTCTCAGTTAATGAGTAATGTTCTGATGGTAGCTTCTCCTCAGGACATTAACTTCTGATTCTGGTATTTCCCCCAAAGAAGTTCAAACAAGTTGGCAGACAGCAAACTGGATAAGTCACTAGAGAAAACTGCATAATGCTCCTAAATCTATGCTCCAGTGGCTGCTGTTCCTGGAAAAGAATTGATTTGTCACCATCTTGTTGAAGGAATATCTATTTGTTTTCCAACATAGGCAGCCTGTCAAAATGTAATATAATGCCAGGGGCAACTCCGGTCAGTCAGGGATATTTTATCAGCAGTTTCTTAACCTCTTGGATTCTTGCTGTAATCAGAAAAATTTCCCTTCAGCATATTATTTTAATAATCCTTTGGACACAGTTGTGGTGGATTCTGACCCTTCTAACCATTCCAGTCTGCCAGCCCAAGCTTTCACACAGCATGTATCTGCCTTCTGGGGTCCCCTGTTCTGCTGAATCATGTTCTTCTGATATTTGAGGGGTTGCTCAGGGAAACAAGAGATGTCCGGGAGGCCTGGGAGGTAGGGTTCTGGAAAACCTGGTGAAAAACATTTCTCTCCAGTGCCTCTTCTGTTTGCACCTCATGATAAATGTTCCTTCGGCAGTTTTATAAACAGACTGCTAAAATGTCACCTTTTTAGAAGTGTGAGAGGCTTGTTGGAGAGGACTGCTGGGACTCAGGCAGACCAGGAGTGGGAGATGCCTTGGCCTGAGCTGGCAATTTGACAATAAGCAGGTCGTTTGTCTGAAGAGTTGACCAGGACTGGAATATTTCAAGGTGCCATCTTTCATGCAGACAAAAAATAATTTTGCTGATCCTCTGAAAGTCAAACAGGGTGTGCACTTCCATCTTAATGAATGCCTGTCAGTCCTGTGTATGAGAAACATGGAGGATGGAGCAGACAAGGATGCTTCTTAGAATCTGAAACAAGAGGGGCCAGATGGTCTAGAAAGGGGATAACCCCACCCTCCTGTCCCAGCCATGTCTGTTTTAGGAGTAACAAGCAAATAGCTCATGGAATGAAGCAGTTTCAGATAAAATGCTGTATTTACCAATCCAAACAACAGGTCTGCAGAATGAGAATGAGTTAGGTCATCTTGATAATACATTTGGGATCCCAGGAATCTTAGTATACTTCGAGGCAAAGTAGCATATTATTTGAATTCATGCTTGTTCAATTAATATAGAAACTAGTTATAATCGAGTTCAGGCCCATCCACCCCAGAAAGAAGATGGAGTCTGTTCTGCTTTGTTTATCAGTACACCATCAATGAAATTCCATCTGAATTCCAGAAATTCCCAAGAGGCTCATGAAATACACCTTAGTTACCACAAAAGTTTATTTGAAAATTAGGAAAATAAAAGCCTTAATTTGTAAAGGGGTGAGGGTGGGGGGTGTGTGTGTGTGGAAATACTGGATGCCTCAAGAAAGGAAAATGCCCAGGATTTCTTGAGCTAGTCCTTCAGACAGAAAGCCTGTTCCCATTCAATGGCTCCGAAGGCTTTATGTCCAGGAGGCTTACAGTTTTCTCAGCTCAAAGGTGCAAGGCTTATTGACAATCACACCTGCTTTGCAGTTGAATGGTTCAATGTACTGGGGTTTCACCAGAAGCTTACAGTCGTGATAACTTATAGTCACAGCCCATTGCCTCCCATTGGTAATGAATGGTTTAAGAGCTGTGCTATCCAGTACAGTAACCAATGCCCACATTAAGCACTTGAAACATGATTAAGTCCCAACTGACATGTGCTGGAGGAATACAACACATACTGGGTTTGAAAGACTCAGAACAAACATGAAAATATCATATAACTCAGTGACATTTTATACTAATTACATGTTGAAGTGATAGTTTTGGAAATAGTGAATTAAACTATATTATTAAAATTAGTTTCACCTATTTCTTTTAATCTTCTTAATGAGGCTCATAAATATTCAGTCATTTATGTACATTATAATGACTAGCACAGTGTTAGGTGTATCATCTCAACTGTGAAAAGAGTCATCAGCTCTTTTTCCCACACCGCTTCTAAAATGTTCTTCTTTTGGTCTAATTCTGAGGTTCTTTTAGTGAGACACCAAGGTGTTGTTGTTTGTTTTCTTTGTTGTTGCCATAAATGGGGACAACTTTCAAAATCCAGTGATTTTAAAAATGGGCAATGACTACTCAGTAGCTTTGTTCTAGGAAACAAGGAAAGAAACATTGGTCAAAGAGACAGTCCCACAAAGATGTTTTCAGCCAAACACTTACATTTCTTCACCAGCCTCTTCCCATTTCTCCCATCACCCCAACAATGCACAAAATGGTGTATCTAAGCCCTACTGCATAGGTCTGATACAAATAAACCTTTGTTCAAGAGTTAGGTTTGGGCTTCTCTGGTGGCTCAGTGAAAAAGAACCTACCTGCCAGTGTAGGAGATGTGAGTTTGACCCTGGATTGGGAAGACGCCCTGGAAAAGGAAATGGCAACCTAATCCAATACTCTTACTTGGGAAATCCCACAGATAGAGGAGCCAAGAGACACCACTTAGTGGACATGAAGTTAGTGACTAAACAACAACAACAAAGACTTGTTGTCAGTCACTCAGTCATGTCCGACTCTTTGAGACTCCATGGACTGTAGTACACCGGGCTTCCCTGTCCTTCATCATCTCCTGGAACTTGCTCAAACTCTTGTCCATTGAGTTGGTGAAGCCATCCAACCATCTCATCCTCTGTTGTCCCTTACTCCTCCTGCCTTCAATCTTTCCCAGCATCAGGGTCTTTTCTAATGAGTCAGTTTTTCCCATCAGGTGGTCAAAGTATTGGAGCTTCAGCTTCAGCATTAGTCCTTCCAATCAATATTCAGGGTTGATTTCCTTTTGCTGCTGCTGCTGCTAAGTCACTTCAGTCGTGTCCAACTCTGTGCGACAACACAGACGGCAGCCGACCGGGCTCCCCCATCCCTGGGATTCTCCAGGCAAGAACACTGGAGTGGGTTGCCATTTCCTTCTCCAATGCATGAAAGTGAAAAGTGAAAGTGAAGTCGCTCAGTTGTGTCCGACTGTTAGCGACCCCATGGACTGCAGCCTACCAGGCTCCTCCGTCCATGGGATTTTCCAGGCAAGAGTACTGGAGTGGGGTGCCATTGCCTTCTCCATGATTTCCTTTTAGTTCTACCCAAATTTTACATATCAATAGGGCTGTATTCCTATACAATATAAAATACTAACAGCAAAAGGAACATGGGAATTAGGAAACAGACCCTAAACCTGGAGTCAGAGGAAAGACAAGAAATCCTGCCTGTATCCAGCCACTCACAGCTATTTCTCTCTGGGGAGATACTGTCAGCTCCTAAGAAAGGTCAGATTCCAAAATTTCTGCCTAGATAAATTCATTTTAATGCTCCCTACATATCATCACTCTGTAAAGCCCAGAGAGACGGGAGAGAGCACCCATGCAGAAACTGAACTAGAGGGATACTGTATTCAGGAACCAAGATGCAGAATTTGGAAAGTGAGGGATTAAGTGAAAGTCTGCTAACTGAAAAGTGAGACTGAAATAGAGCAAGACCCCTATGGTCCTTGTCCCACATGTCCTCAGCCTGTCTTTTGTCTGTGGAAGAAACTTAGCCAAAGAATAAATTTAATCAGAGAAGTGAGAAAATGCAGAAACAAAGGAAAATGTCAAAGGAGGCCAAATAATAATAATGTAGTCATTAATCAAAGTGAAGGATCCTTAGTTCCTTCTCAGAGGCTGTATATAATATTCTGAGCCTTATCCTGCGAGCTGTCTTGTAGTACTGAGACCTCCATCAGGTGGAAGAAGTTAACTACATGGTGACCAGACTGCAGCCATGACATAAGCTGCCACAATTCTGAGAATGGCCGATAGCTGATTTCAAGATGACTGTCAGAGCTGACCATGCTCTTTCTGCGTGTTGCCCCTGCACTCTGTCTATAAAAGCTCTTGCCCACTGATTGTCAGAAGACGGGAAGGTAGGCCTTTGGACAAGCATCTGCTTTTCCTTTTGGTTGCCAGCATCCAAACTAAAGGAAATTTTCCTTTCCACCAAACTAGCTTCTGTGTTGGCTTTTGAGCAGTGAGCAGCCAGATCCCACTTTTGGTTATAAGACATCAAAAATTTCCCATCCACCTGCTCCAGGAAGTCAAGGGAAGCTTATACACACACACCAGGAGGAGAGCTTATACACACCAGGAGCTTATACACACACGCAGGAGACCACAGGATCTTCTCTGGAGAAACTGAACTACCACAGAATAAAAATGTGCAGAAATTGACGTTTGAAGGTCTCTATGAAAAAGCCAGATGGCCATACAATTGACCCTCAGTAAAGCCCACCAAATCAACAAACTCATTCAAACACACAGTGTAGCTTAAGCTGAATTATAATATCCAAGGATGACAGCATTTTAGGAAAAGCCTCTGGTGTGAAAGGGAGAAATCAAAATTAAATATGAAGACAAAAGTTAGAGGAAAAAGAGATGATACAAGAAAAAAAAAAAGAATAAAACTTTAAATCCAGAAAAAGAGAATAGAAAAAATAATACTAGAAAGGAAATTATATATTGAAAATTAATAATAATATAAAAAATTTATCAGAATTGAAGAACTTGAGTTTTCAGATTGTAAAAGTCTAAGGAATGAATGATTAAAAAATATATGTATCAGGGTCCATTACAAAATTTAAGATCTCCAGTACCTAACAGAGAAGCTCAAAATCTTCCATAGATAGCATGTCACATGTAAGAACTGGAAACTAAATGGCATCAAACTTCTCAACCACAGCATTTTTTATAAAATAAAAACAATGAAACCAGTTCAAAATTTCGATGGAAAGTTATTTTCAACCTGGAATTCTATACTCAGCCAAATTAGTATCTTAATATGAGGATAAGGTGAAGACATTTCAGACATGTTGCCTCAAAAATTTACTTGATGCTTCTCAGTTCAGTTCAGTCACTCAGTTGTGTCCAACTCTTTGAGACTCCATGGACTGCAGCATGCCAGGGCTCCCTGTCCATTGCCAACTCCCGGAGTTCACTCAAACTCATGTCCATGGAGTCAGTGATGCCATCCAGCCATCTCATCCTCTGTTGTCCCCTTCTCTTCCTGCCTTCAATCTTTTTCATGATGCTTCTCAGAAGCTACTAAAGAAAATACTTCATTAAAATGAGAGCGTAAACCAAGAAAGTGAAAGAGAGTGAAAATTTGGCTTAAAGCTCAACATTCAGAAAACAAAGATCATGGCATCTGGTCCCATCACTTCATGGGAAATAGATGGGGACACAGTGGAAACAGTGTCAGACTTTATTTTTCAGGGCTCCAAAATCACTGCAGATGGTGATTGCAGCCATGAAATTAAAAGACGCTTACTCCTTGGAAGGAAAGTTATGACCAACCTAGATAGCATATTCAAAAGCAGAGACATTACTTTGCCAACAAAGGTCTGTCTAGTCAAAGCTATGGTTTTTCTAGTAGTCATGTATGGATGTGAGAGTTGGACCGTGAAGAAAGCTGAGCACCAAAGAATTGATGCTTTTGAACTGTGGTGTTGGAGAAGACTCTTGAGAGTCCCTTGGACTGCAAGGAGATCCAACCAGTCCATTCTGAAGGAGATCAGCCCTGGGTGTTCTTTGGAAGGGATGATGCTAAAGCTGAAACTCCAGTACTTTGGCCACCTCATGCGAAGAGTTAACTCATTGGAAAAGACTCTGATGCTGGAAGGGATTGGGGGCAGGAAGAAAAGGGAATGACAGAGGATGAGATGGCTGGATGGCATTACCAACTCTATGGACATAAGTTTGAGTGAACTCCAGGAGATGGTGATGGACAGGGAGGCCTGGTGTGCTGCGATTCATGGGGTCACAGAGAGTCAGACACCACTGAGTGACTGAACTGAAGTGAAACCAAGAAAGGAAGAAGACATGGGGTCCAGGAAACAAGGGAACAGTGAGAGAAGAGAAAAAGAGGAGAGGATTCTTAAAAAATATATATCCCTGGGAGGAAAATGGATTGGATGGACTATGTATCAAGTTTGACAAAGTTGAACAGTGTACTTAGAAGTGTTTAATAGAGCTATCTGAAGCATGGGAAAATATAGTTAGCAAACAAATGAAATGAACAAACCAAAAAAGAGGCAATTAATAACTCCAGATAAAGCAATTTTGTAAAGGAAAGTTATGTATGTGTACTATACTTGAGACTTACCTACATCTAGTAAGTAGAGAGGAGAAGGCAATGGCACCCCACTCCAGTACTCTTGCCTGGAAAATCCCATGGATGGAGGAGCCTGGTAGGCTGCAGTCCATGGGGTCGCGAAGAGTCGGCACGACTGAGCAGCTTCACTTTCACTTTTCACTTTCATGCATTGGAGAAGGAAATGGCAGCCCACTCCAGTGTTCTTGCCTGGAGAATCCCAGGGATGGGGGAGCCTGGTGGGCTGCCGTCTATGGGTTGGCACAGAGTCAGACATGACTGAAGCAACTTAGCAGCAGCAGCAGTAAGTAGAGAATAAAAGAATTAGGGAGGATTTCCCTGATTGTCCAGTGGTTAAGAATCCACCTTCCAAAGCAGGAGATGTGAGTTCAATCTCTGGTCGGGGGACTAAGATCCCACAAGCCATGGAGCAATTAAGCCCAAGTGCCACAACTAGAGAGCCCTCACACTGCAGCAAAAGATCCTGATGCAGCCAAATAAATAAAAATTTAAAGAAAGAATGAGGGGCCTAATAGATTGAATCTCATTTATTACAATCATGTCTAAAATCATTATCCTCAGTTCCAGGAAGGAGAATTAATTAGTGAGAAGGAAGCATGAATAACTAGGCAGAAGGTGGTGTTACTTGTTGAGACAGAGAACGGAAAATAAGCAAATATGGGGAATGGAGAAGCCGTAGTGTGTCTACTTAATTCTGGACACGTCCCATTTGAGATGCATACAGGACATGCTCCAATACTTTGGCCACCTGATGTGAAGAGCTGACTCACTGGAAAGGACTGTGATTCTGGGAAGGATTGAAGGCAGAAGAAGGGAGTGACAGAGGATGAGATGGTTAGATAGCATCACTGACTCAATGGACATGAATCTGAGCAAGCTTCAGGAGATGGTGGAGGACATGGAGCCATGAAGAGTCAGACATGACTCAGCGACTGAACAACAAGCAATAAGACATGCAGGCAGAGACGCTGAGCAGGCAGGGATCCACTGGATCTACTGGTCTGGAGCTCGGAAGACAGGCCCAGGCTGAGGTCTTCTCACTGAAGGTGGTATGGGTATGTAGATGGAAAATGACACAGCTAATGTTACCTGGGGAGGGGTTGTAAGGTGAAAGAAAACAGGGTCCAGGAACAATGCCTGAGGAATGGCACATTAGGGTGAGAGAAAGAGAATGCATCTGGTAAAGGAGATTGGGAAGGAGAGGTTGGAGAGGTGGAAAGAAAAGTTGGAGAGTGTGGGAGTGTCAAAACCAGAAGCCTTCACAAACACTGCGCCTCTCCCTAATATGAGGATAGACCCCCATCATATGTTCTTTTCCAGTTGCACTTCCCTTCATGTGCTATAATGAGATGAAAATTTATGCAATTGATTCACTCATTCACTGAGTAAATATTTAATGAGCACTTACTATGTGCCAGGACTGTTCTAGGATATAGATACAACAGGTACAAAGCAGATAATCCATGTGTTTTCATGAAGTGTATCTTCTAGGGGGGATTAATGGGTGAACATAAAAAGGAAAGAGGGGACTTCCCTGGTACTCCAGTGGTTAAGACTTCGCCTTCCAGTGAAGACGGTGCAGGTTCAGCCTCTGGTCAGAGAACTAAGGTCTCATTTGCCTTATGGCCCAAAAAATCAATAGTGTAGCAAATTCAATAAAGACTTTAAAAATGGTCCACATTGAAAGAAAATTTAAAAGTAAATAAGGAAAGAGGAGAGGAAGGGAGGTAGGTTGATTAGCCTTTGAAAAGCAGAGGGGACTTTCTCCATCATATTAGAGTGGCAGAGATTCGAGGCAATAGTGAAATTCAAATAGTGGTGACAGGATGAGTATTTGGAGGGGTGAAAAAGTGCCTTTTTAAATTCCCTGCCCTTGAATGAGGGGCATTTATTTTCTCAAGAGGAACAAAAAAAGAGGAGAATGAGGGTCAAGAGATGAGAAGGGCAGGTGAGGTGAAGCAGGAGTATCCAAGCAAAGGCGCTGGAAGGGGAGGAGGCTGAGGGACAGAGGTGGGATGCTTGAATTAGTGGATTTAAAAGACTTGTAGGGGGAAAATGGGTGAGCTTGAGCCTAGGGAAATGCCCTCGGAAATTAGGAAGTTCAGGAAGTATGTGGTGGAGGAACTGGATGGTTCTCCAGGGTGATGCCTGTGTTGCCAGGAGGAGGGGAGGAGACGGAGTGGAGAGGAAGGTGGGGCCGAGGGGTCCTCAGTGCCAGAGCCTTTAGGTGACTGGTCTGGTTCCTGAAGACTGAGACTTTGCTCAAGGACTGAAAGGTGAATCCCTGAGCAAAAATCTTGGCAGCTGGAAGAAGGTGTAATGTATCCTGCAAGGAAACCCCCAGATGTTGGCCATGGGTTATTGACTGTGGTCCCCGAAGATGCTCTATGTCAGACCAGCCTGCCTCATGGGACCAGCTCTGGAATTGCGGCCCAGGACTTCTGTTGTTCATGTCTACATTAAAGTCCCACAGTTTACACTCACAGGATACTTCACAAAATTTACCTAAAGCCAGAGGCCTGGGTGTTGTGTCAATAGCGGCTTCTGGTTTTAGACAAAAGTCGAAGGTCTCAAGCTGTGTTTGGGGCAGGTCAGGCTTGTGTTCCCTTAAGCTGCAGGTGGAGGAATGCAGCCCTTATATTTAGAACAGTGATTCTGAGTAGCACTGCTGCTTAAAGCAGATCACCTGGAGGCGTGCGGCAACAGGATTGCTAGGTCCCGCCCCCAGAATTTCTGTTTCAAGAGAGGCTGGGGTTGAGTTGGAGAATTTGCATACCTCACAAGTCCCCAGATGCTGCTGTTGCTTATTTTGAGAACCACTGGTTTAGAGCACTGTTTCTAAATTCTGCCGGCACTTTGGAATCACCTGGGGAAATTAAAAAACCCTGTGGTCTGGAGTGAGGCTTGAAAATCAGGAATTTTCAAAGCTTCCCAGATGATTGCAAGGTACAGGGAGGGCTGAGAGCCCTGATTTAGTGTATGGACCCCACTTCCTAAGCTAAGTCACATCAGTCGTGTCCGGCTCTGTGAGACCCCATAGGTGGCGGCCCACCAGGCTCCCATCCTTGGGATTCTCCAGGCAAGAGTACTGGAGTGGGTTGCCATTTCCTTCTCCAATGTATGAAAGTGAAAAGTGAAAATGAAGTCACTCAGTCATGTCCGACTCTTAGTGACCCCATGTACTGCAGCCTACCAGGCTCCTCTGTCCATGGGATTTTCCAGACAAGAGTACTGGAGTGGGTTGCCATTGCCTTCTCTGGACCCCACTTGAGGAAAGCACAGTTGATTTCTTTACTCTTCAAGCAGCAGAAAATACTTGAGAGTGAAAGTGTTAGTTGCTCAGTCGTGTCTGACTCTTTGCAGCACCATGGACTGCAGCCCGCCAGGCTTTCTGTCCATGGAATTCTATAGGCAAGAATATTGGAGTGGGTTGCCATTCCCTTCTTCAGGGGATCTTCCTGACCCAGGGATCCTGAACCCAGGTTTTCTGCATTACAGACAGATTCTTTGCCATCTGAGCCACCAGGGAAGCCCTGCAGAAGATACTTAATCTATTTCAGCATTCAGCATTCATTATCCAAGAGATAGTTCATTGTATGTGTTAGACCTACCATTTCTTGATCGGGAAGACACCCTGGAAGAGGAAATGGTACCTACTCCAGTCTTCTTGTCTGGAGAATTCCTTGGAGAGAGGAGCCTTGAGGGCTGCAGTCCATGGGATTGCAAAGAGTCAGACACAACTGAGCAACTAACACTTTCAAGTATCTGCTGCTGCTTGAAGAGTGAAGAAATCAATTGTGACTTATTGCCCTTATTTTCCTTCATGATTTTTTTTTCCAGATCATCATATGCTTCTGTATGCATCCAGTACGCTTCTATAGTTTGGAGGGAATTTTTGCAGTTGTTTATCTGAAAAGAACCATTTAGAGAAATCTGTAATTTAAAGAGACTTAGGGAACTGTGGTATATTTCATTTCGTTAATGGAAGTGACATGGGTCGTTAAGTCCCACAAGTAAATTTCCACTTGAAAAGTTGTGTAACTTCCTGGTCAGGTTTGGGGGCGGGGTGTGCTTTGTGTCCTTGAAAAACACATTTCACTCTGTAAGAGATTATAATTTGGAACCTACAAAACTAATTCTAGGTTGTCTGCATTAAGGAGCTAATCAATCTGGACAAAAGTGCTATGCAGTGCTTTTTACACTCAGGACACCGTCATTTTTTTTTTTCCTATTTCTCAGTTGATTTATATGCAGCTAATTACCACGTATAATAATACTCTGCTGTTGATCAGTTATAGCTCCTTCTCTAGGGTCCACAATTCTGGAAATTTAGAGTTGGGGCCAAATTATAATGAGGTCCTTCCAGTTTTGCCATGACCAAATTATTCATACATTAAGCAAGCTTCAAGGGCTAACTCCAGATTTCTCAGCACTTTCTTTCTTCTTCTTCTTTTTAAAGCCTCAAGTGTAACATAGTAAAACCTGTTTGTGGTGCTATTTAAGAGTATGGATTTAGGAGTCTGAATAGCAGTGTTCAGTTCCCAGCTAAAGCAGCTTACTTTTAGGACAAATTACATAACTTTCCTGAGTTTTCATGTCCTAGCCTGTAAAATGGGAATATTAAATAACTTGGCTTAAAAACATCACAAATTATTGTATCAATAATATAATATACAATGTGTTGGAATGGTTTCTGTAAAATGTGAAAATATAAACATTATTTGGTAGATTTCTACCACAGGGCTCACAGAATGTAAAATTCTAGAAAGTGGTCTTTTAGGGACAACTGAAGCTTCAGTGCAAATTTTCCCAGTTGGCACAGTGGTGAAGAGTTAGCCTGCCAATGTAGGAGATGCGAGAGTCTCGAGTTTGGTCCCTGGGTCGGGATGATCCCTGGGAGAAGGAAATGGCAAGGAATGGCAAATCCCCTGGAGGAAATTGCACTCCAGCCTTCTGGCCTGGAAAATTCCATGGACAGAGGAGCGTGACAGGCTACGGTCCATGCGGTTGCAAAGAGTCGGACACGACTGAGCACTCAGTGGAAGCAAACATATTTTCCTCTTGTGTTCAATAATCCTGGGACCAGACTAAATAATTTACCTGCTTTCTCCAGGAAGTATGTATTTGCTCCTGGGGAATAAGTATTGAAAGCCAATGAAAGTGACTTACGAAGAGTAACTGGCCCACCTATAGAGACTCTTGAAGACCCTGACCTCCCTGTGCCCAACAATCCAAAGCTATTGTGTTGTAAGCTCTGCCCAGTCCATTTCCTAACTTCCAAGGCCTTTATCCCAGCGTCATTTGTCCTTCTTTAAAATCCGCTAAATAGCCTCCCTTGACTTTCCTCTTTTGAGACACAATCTTGTCTGTCAAGCTGATGTTCTGTCTTATTACAGTAAGTCTAAGAATCTTAGTTTTTCCTAATTAACATTTTTTTCTGGTAATCTGGGAAGTTGATACGATCTTGTTGAATGTGTATATACACACACACACATAGTATTTCAACTTTCTTTCATAGCAGGGATCACTTAGCCTGAAAAACATATTGTTGTTGTTGTTCAGTAGCTAAGTGGTGTCCAACTCTTTGTGATCCCACGGACTGCAGCACTCCAGGCTCCCCTGTCCTCTGCTATCTCTCAGATTTTGCTCAGATGCATGTCCACTGAGTCAGTGACTATCTAACCATCTCATCTTCTGCTGCCCCCTTCTGCTGCCCCCTTCTCCTTTTGCCTTCAGTCTTTCTTGGTGAAATGAGAGTAGAGTGGAGAAGACCTCAAAGCTGGCTGACTCAGAATCTCTGGGACTGGAGCCCAGAAATAGGGTAATTCAGGTTCCATAGGGCTTCTGATGCTCAACCAAGCCTGAGATACTTTGGTTTAATGTATTATTAATTATGCAGAGTTGAGGTTCTCAAACTCCAATGCACATAGAAATCTTCTCAGGAGGTTATTAAAAATTCAGATTTCAGAGCCCCATTCCCAGAGATTCTAACTCATAGGAAGATGGTGGAGTCCCAGAATCCGTATAATGATCAAGCATCTGTAGTCTTCTACAGCTCACAGTGCTGATTAATGTAGGGGAAGTAATATTCTCAGAGCTGCAGGAAACTGCTTATGATTAAAGTCTTCAGATAATATCGAATAATGAGATACCATTTCCTGAAATAATACTTTTTTACTCTGGGCTTTAGTTTCCTCATTTTAAAAATGGGATCGATAAGATTGATTAAGCATAAGAGGTACCCATTTTTTCTGTGTCAGGATCCTGACTAAAGTCTGCATAATGAAAGGACAATTGACATATTTATTAATTAAGATCCTGTCTTGGATTATGGTATGTTAATATTGCTAAACTTCTTTAAATTCAATGTGTTGTCTTGAAAAGAATATACATTCTCTAGGAATAAATCAGGGTTTTCCAGGTGGCTCAGTGGTAAAGAATCTGCCTGCCAATGCAGGAGACCCGGGTTTGATCCCTGGGTAGGAAAGATCCCCTGGAGAAGTAAATGGCAACCCGCTCCAGTATTCTTGCCTGGGAAATCCCATGGACAGAGGAGCATGGTGGGGAATAGTCCATGAGGTCACGAAAGAGTCAGACACAGGAAAAAGTCAAAGTGCGCATAGGTTTCTCATATGTATTTCATTTTTGTTCATCTTGGAATTTGAACTTAACCAGTGTTTTTATACATTCACAAATATAGTCAGCAAGCAAAGTTAATAAACAATTGAGCTCCTAAAAATGCTAGGTACTAAGGATATGAGTAGAGAAGATGTGACAGGTGGGTAATAATTATAAAATAAGGCCAACCTTAACAAATAAACAAAAGAGTTATAGATCCAAAAGATAGGGGACAAATATATGAGAAGATGGTGGGGTTTCTCCAATGGCTCAGCAGTAAAAAATCCACCTGTAATGCAGGAGACACAGGAGACGCAGGTTCGATCCCTGGCTTGAGAAGATCCCCTGGAAGAGGAAATGGCAGCCCACTTCAGTATTCTTGCTTGAAAAGTCCCATGGAAGAGGAGCCTGGTGGGCTACAGTCCAAAGAGTCACAAAGAGTTGGACACAACTGAGTGAGTTAGCACAGCACATATGAGAAGATGGCACTTTTAGAAGGTGAAAATAATGGTATGTGAACTATATCTCAATAAATCTTATTAAAATGCATATTTGGACCCCCCATCTCACTTCTGAGTATGCATCCAAAGAAGTTGAAATCAGCATCTCAAAGAGATAACTACACTGCTATGTCCACTGCAGCACTATTTACAATAGCCAAGATATGGAAATAAACAAACTGTCCATCAACAAATCAATGAATAAAGAAGATATGGTGTGTTCATGCAGCGGAATATTATTCAACCTTAAGAGAAAGAAGGAAATCTTATCATATGTGACAACACAGATGAACCTGAAGGATAGTATACTAAGTGAAAAAAGCCAGAAGGACAAATAAGGCATGATTGTACTTATAAGAGGTATCTAAGGTAATTAAATTCTAGAAGTAGAGAACAGAATGGTGGTTTGAGAGTTTGAGGGTAGGAGAAAATTGAGAGTTGTTCAATTAGTATAAAGTTTCAATTATGCAAGTTGAATAAGTTGTAGACATCTACTGAACAACATTGTGCCTATAGTTAAGAACACTGTATTGTGTAGTTACAAAACTGTTGAGGATGGATCTCATGTTGTGTTCTTACTACAAAAACAACAAGAGCAATAACAACAACCAAAATGTACAAGGAAACTTTTGGAGATGATAACACATCTATCACTTTGATTGCAGTGTTTCACAAGTACATGAGTATGTTCAAACTCATTAAATGGTATACATTAAGTAAGTGCAGTTTTTGTATATCAACTATACCAAATTAAAACTGTTGAAAATGCATATTTGGGAAAGTGTGATAAAATAAAAAGTGAAGGCAGAAGTTTGTCGGTTTCCTATATAAAACAAGTCCCAAGAGAGTTGAGTCAGGACTGATGCAATGCTCCATGGGACCAGGGAACCAGGCTCTATCATCCTCAGTGTGTGGCTTCCTTCTATGGTTCAAAATGGCTGCTTGAGCTTCAGCCACCACATCTGTATCCCAGCTATCAGGAGGGATGAAGGAGAGGGCAAAATGTATGGGTCTTTCCCCTAAGGTACTTCCCAGAGCTTGCACATGTCACGTCTTACATCTCATTGGCAGAATTAAGTCACATGGCTCCTTAACTAAAAGGGAAGCTTGGAAATGTAGTCCTTATTCAGAACAGCCATATGTCTGGCTAACATTAGGAAAAGAGTGTCTCTTATTAAGGAGGAGGAGAGAAAAACTGGCAGTCTTGGCTACATGGACATGCTGCAGAGACCCTTGAATACCATGTTGGAATAGTTTGCACTTAAAGTAAACTGGAGACTGTAGATTATTTTGAAGCAAAAGGTGATACTATTTTAGGAATATAATTAATATCTGGCAGTGATGTGTAGGATGGACTGAAATGAGGGAAAACTAAGAAGCAGGATGTCAAATAGATGATCACATTAGACAAAGCAAGATGTAATGTAATGTGGACAGATTAGGATAGCATCAGGAGTACTAGTGTAGAGACTTCAATGGAAAGAATAGAACCAAAGAATATGGCAGCTGAATTTATTATGCAAATGGACAAGGAGGTGAGAGAGACTGCCAAGGTTTGATCACAGCTTCTCAAAATGAGGGTTCACAAACTCAAATGTCTACAAGGATTCCAGGGGTCCTATAGATAAGTAGTTGATTAAATGGGCTCCTACCTCCCCAACAAGAAGGCAAGGAAGAAGGGTGGGGGACTTCTGAGTGCCAAGCATCAAGAAAGCTGCTCAGACCTGTGAGACAGTAGTTCAGACTCTGAACACCACTGGGCAGGCTGAGGGGGAAATATCACTCTTTCTTTTGAATCTCCTCTAGCAGGAGATATAAACTATTCATCAATATCTCCCACTTGAAAAATCCCAGCTAGCCTGTAAAGTACCTTATTAAGGAAGTATAAAATGCCAAATTTTGCATATATAATCATTTCCACCCTCAACCCCTAAGATGGGTATTAATTATATAATAAAGCCATCATTTTTGTTTTTCTTTTGGCTGCATCATGAATTCATCCCAATGTGGGATTGAATCTGCACCCCTGCAATGGAAGTGCAGAGTCTTAACCACTGTACCCAAGGGAAGTTTCCAAAGTCAGCATTTCTCAATGCCTTAAAGGTGCTAGGGCTAAAGAACCTGCCTGCCAATGCAGGAGACATAAAGAGACCCAGGTTCGATCCCTGGGTTGGAAAGATCCCCTGGAGAAGGACATGGCAACCCACTCCAGTATTCTTTTTTTTTTTTTCCACTCCAGTATTCTTGCCTGGAAATCCCATGGACAGAGGAGCCTGGTGGGCTACAGTCCATAGGGTCACAAAGAGTCGGACATGACTGAAGCTACTTAGCATGCATGCATACATAACAATATGTAAGAGCTAACATTTATGTACTATACTATTCTATGGTTTTTAAAGTACATTTTAAAAATCCATTTAATTATTCCCTTAAATGCAATTCTCATTTTACATGTGAGAAGACATGTAAGGATTGAGGCTGAGCTCCTAATCAAGGTCTTCCCTAATCCCAAGGTCTCACATCTCTGCTATGTGAATGAGCAGGAAAATGGACTTCTCTAGATCGTGTGTGTGTGTGTATATGAAGCTCCAATATTTTGGCCACCTGATGGGAAGAGTTGATTTATTTGAAAATACCCTGTTGCTGGGAAAGATTGAAGGCAGGAGGAGAAGTGGATGGCAGAGGATGAGATGGTTGGATGGCATCACCAATTCAATGGACATAAGTTTGAGCAAACTCTGGCAGGTAGTGAAGGACAGGGAAGCCTGGTGTGCTGCGGTGCATGGGATCGCAAAGAGTTGGAGACAACTGAGTGACTGAATAACAACAAATATGTGTGTGTGTGTGTGAGTGTGTGTGTGCGCATGCGTGTGTGTGTGCATGTGTGTGTGTGTGTATGTGCTGTGCTCTGTGCATTGTGATTGTTGCAAAGAACTGAGAATGCTCCCAAGTGATCTGTGAATCATGACTAACTTGTCGTGTTTCGGAAAACTGTTCCAGATGAGTAGCCAGTATTCACTATGATATAAGAGCTGTCTCTCCAGCCAGGACCCTGAGCCATGATGAAGTTTCTAGCCTTCCTAAATTGCTTGTGCATATTCTCTTGGTTGATGTGGCAACTCTCTCCCTTGTCACTGCTGATTTATGCAGGCCTTTCACGGTGTGCACTGAACTGACTGAGACCTCTGGGTTGGCTCATGGCCCATCTATGTTTTGTTAAACTCTTCCTATCTAAACTCACAAAGATACAAATCATGCTTTGACTTCCTTAAGAAAATTAAAACTCTGCTAACCTAAAGTGAAATATATAGGGTAAGTATAACAGATGAAGTATACTGCAGTTATTGATAACATGAAAAATTTGGGAACTGCCCAAATGTATCATAATAGGGCTTTATGTGCCCTATTTATTTATCATTGTGAGCAAATAATGATAGATCTATTCAACAAAGGTTTATTTATTCAGTTAAAAATGGTAGTTATAAAGACTATATAACAATACATTACTAATTAGGGGGGAATGAAACAGCAAAGAAATTGAATGCGCTCTGCAGTTTTTATCATGTGAAGAGGATCAGGATATGCCACCTCAAAATATGCCACTTTAGCATTAGAAGTTTTAGTGAGTTGAAGGCAATAGAAAGCAGCAAACCCAGAAAGAGCTCTTTGCCCTCCCATTATTTTCCCAAAAGCAGGACATAAATTTTCCTCTGGGAAGATGTTCTCATTCCTTGCTCCTGGACCAGGAGGAGAACAGCCGCTACCACTGGAGATGGAACGTCAGCCCTGAGGTGGGTCTGCACGGACACATCTTACTGAAATAATTTATCTTCCATTACTTTCCATATATATTTGCCTTCTCACGATTTACCGCTGCCAGGAGCCCAACTCCCTTTTCCTTTGTCTTGCACTTCTCTACAAATTTATCACTGTTTGTTAAAATGGCATATAAGCTCCAAATTCTAAACCCCCTTTGGAGTTACTCATTACTGAGTTCTCCAGGGTGTGTGAGTATTGCATGCATAAATAAACTGTTTTATTCTCCTGTTTATCTGTCTTTTGTTAGTTTAATTTACAGAACCCCGGACACTAAACATAAGAGGGTAGAGGAGAAGATTTTCCCTCCTCCACACATGTTAAACAAAAAGGAAAATGGCAGAAAGGAAATATACCAGTATGTAAACATTGTTTATGCAGCATGCAACATATTCAAACAGAAAAAGGGTCCTGTCAAAGCAACATTCTGTAAGGATCGCAAATTAACTGAACATCAGCATCTCTCTTGTTACAAATAGATTTGGTTTAGGTGTTGATCAATAATAATACTTGGAGGGAAACTTTCATTTAGGACTTAATAAAGAGAATAGAACCTGATGAGAATGACGGAACCCAAGCATGAAGCAAGAAATATGCACAGTTTTATAAGAGAGTTGACAAGAGTGTGATGAAGAGTCAGGTTCTAAAGTCAGATTATTTACTATTTACAGGTTCAGTTGAGTTCAGTTCAGTCACTCAGGTGTGTCCAACTCATTGCGACTCCATGAATCGCAGCATGCCAGGCCTCCCTGTCCATCACCAACTCCCGGAGTTCACCCAAACTCATGTCCATCTAGTCAGTGATGCCATCCAGACATCTCATCCTCTGTCATCCCCTTTTCCTCCTGCCCCCAATTCCTCCCA
Organism: Capra hircus; assembly: GCF_001704415.2. NCBI lineage: Eukaryota > Metazoa > Chordata > Mammalia > Artiodactyla > Bovidae > Capra > Capra hircus. The sequence continues at coordinate 117,601,751 of NC_030808.1, read as the reverse complement.
GCATCAGGGTCTTTTCCAATGAGCCAACTCTTTGCATGAGGTGGCCAAAGTACTGGAGTTTCAGCTTTAGCATCAGTCCTTCCAATGAACACCCAGGACTGATCTCCTATAGGATGGACTTGTTGGATGTCCTTGCAGTCCAAGGGACTCTCAAGAGTCTTCTCCAACACCACAGTTCAAAAGCATCAATTCTTTGGTGCTCAGCTTTCTTCACAGTCCAACTCTCACATCCATACATGACCACTGGGAAAACCATAGCCTTGACTAGCTGGACCTATGTTGGCAAAGTGATGTCTCTGTTTTTTAATATGCTATCTAGGTTGGTCATAACTTTCCTTCCAAGGAGTAAGCGTCTTTTAATTTCATGGCTACTTAACCTTTTTGTGCTTAAATTTCCTCTTCTTTAAAAAGGGGATAACAATAACTACCTAATGTTGTTGAGGATTAGATAATACTGCCTGTATATGGTAAGTACTCAATATAAGTTACTGGGAGCATTCTGATAATGATGCTCTTTCTTGTTAAGAAAATATTGCTAATCCTCAGCCACATGTAGCAACAGAATGGCTGTATAACATGCTTGGCAACTTGATTGGCCCCTCCTTCTGTTTGTATACCTGGGTGGCATAACCCTGGAAGTTTCTCTCTCCGGTCTGGAAGATCTGTGATCTTTCCTCTGGGTGGAAAATTAACTTTATATATGGGGTCCAAAATGGAATTGATTTCTACAAGGGGGCAGAAAAATAGATGCCATGGTGTTTCCCATGAGACCCTCTCATATGCTTTTTCCCCTCTGGAGCACACAGGCGTGTTATAGCTCTGACATGCACCCTGCGTCATGTTAAGTATGGATAGTGGTAGGAAGGAAGGGTATGGCTGTATCAGCTGGAGGAGGCGGAAAGCATAAGGGGGACAACATAGAACAATGGACGAGCCATCATGCCTTGTGACCTTGGGCAAATGGATTCACTCTGACACTTAGTTCCTCCCCAGGTAAAATGAAGGGGCATGGCTGGGTAGATTCCTTCTAGCACTAACATTACATGAGTCCCTGCACCCTCCCAGCAACTACTTCTAAAAAGACAGAGGAAACATCATGGGTCCTGATAGCCCTCCACTGATTCACATTATCCCAGGCAGATTAAATGTCCCCCAAACTCTTTCTTCACCAGTTAGACTGAGTAATACTCAAATCTGAGTTTAGGCTGAAGTTGGGAGCAGAGGATCTGAGATTCCACTTGTGCACATTGGGGCCTCTGCATTCACTGGTTGAATGCACTGGTTGAATTCACTTGCCCTGCCTCATCTTTGAGAGACTTTCACGCTGTTTACTCTTGTCTCTCTTTCTCCCAGCACACTGCTGAATTGTGCTGGTGGATTTCTCCATTTGCCTTTCAGAAGTTCAGTTTACTTTTGACTTTAACTCCGAGTTTTAGTGATGAAAGAAAGCAGACCTTATTTCTTTTACTCAGAGCTGTATTTTCAGGGCACAGCTGCGCAGACTCATGAGAAATAAAGTAAGAGAAGGGAGCTATGAGATCATGGGTAAATGCCATCCAGCTTCTTCTTGGTGGGAAAAGAACCCAGTGAGAATTTAGTCTCTGGAAGGTTGAGCCCAAACAGGTCTATGGGGTGGATGCTATGTGCTGGTGTCTTATCAGTGATGGATTGAAGCCTCCAACCCTTGCTCTCCTCCCAAGTTCTCATGACTGCCTGAGGTCTGGAAAACGCTTTACTCTTTGACAGTTGGGATGTTGGAATGAGAGGGTCCCTGAGGTCTGTCAGGCAGGGTGACACTGAAGCCCTGTTTGGTGCCACCTTGGAAAGCTGTAACACCTGTGGCTGGCACAGAACACACTGTGGAGGCCTTCTAGGTGGATTAGGGACCTTGTCATTTCGTATTTGTATTGTATGATCAATGCACACACATATACACGGACTTGTGTGCAAAGAAGGTGGCTGGGGATGGGTGGCCTGCTTGCCAAGGCATTTGAAATATTCCCTCTGGGACAGCATATATCAGTAAATACTAGATTATGACCTGGAAATAATAGCTATGTGTATACAGTATTTATTGAGCTCCTATGACATGCCAGGCACTTAATCAAAATTACATCATTTAATGTTCACTATAATCTCATCAGGATGGGAACATGTTTATCCACATTTTATGGGTGAGAAAACAGAGGCTTAGAAAATTTAAATAACTTTTCCAAGCTCACAAAGCTACTAAGTGGCAAAAGCAGAATTTTAATAGAAGCAATCAGCATATGTTAGTTGTTTATTTTATAACAAATTGACTTATGGATCTATTTACAGATTGCCTACTATATCCCAGGTACTTCTCTCTCTTGTTATTCGCCCAGTCATATCTGATTCTTTGCGAGTCCAGCCAGCCAGGCTCCTCTGTCCATGGGATTTTCTAGGCAAGAATACTGGAATGTGTTGCCATTTCCTCCTCCAAGGGATCTTCCTGACCCAGGGATCAATCGTTGGTCTCCCACATTGGAGTCAGATTCTTTACCATCTGAGCCACCAGGGAACTAGGTTCTTAGATGGAGGCAGAGGAGTGGGCAGGATTTTGTGGTTATGGGGAGGGAGAGACCAGTTACGACATAAAGTGTTATAATCCATAGTAGTTCAGTAAGAAAGGAGTGGTAGGCAGGGGGGAAAAAGGCTACAGGGGAAGATCTGAGGACAGATTCAGCAGGACAAGGAAATCATCTGTGCTAAGGTGTTGTGACTTTCCTGTATAGGCAGACAGGTTGCTGGGGCATTTAAACACTTTGAAGAGCTTTTTGAGAACTTTACTAACCCTTCTCTGAGCCCCATTTAGCCAGAATGAGCCTAAGAAAAGACCCATCAGAAGAAGAGTAGTTCTTATAAAACTTCTCTGCCAGATATTTAAACATTCTATTTGGAAGCTGATCAGTAGATTTTATATAAGAAGATTCATTGTACAAAAAAAGGACTCCAAATCATTTTATATCCTGATCCCATACGCATTGTACAAGTGACTCTCATTGACTTAATACATTTGGCATTCACCACCATGTATAAAGCATGCTGTATAAATAGTAACATAGACCATGCTGCCAGGCGCTCCTCTTGCCAGGCTAGGATGACAGTGTATTCTCTTAAGAATATGAGTTAATACATGAGGCAGTTCCCTCACTTGGTATGCCAGAGGATTTGAATTGGGGACATAATCTCCAGGGAACAGGAATAATTTTGAGTCAAAACTAGGGTTGGTTGGTTTTTATAGCAGTATACCCAACCTGTTTTACTAGTTCTGATCTACATGGCTGATTAAGTGACTAGAATGACCAGCCAGGTTTCCTCTGCTATATATGCCCAGTTTCAACACTGGGAGCTAAAGCAAGTGGAAAAATCCAGGTTAACAGTGAAATAGCCAAGGATGTGCACAAGGATTTAGCATTAAGTATTCATCACAGTGTTGATTATAGTAGTAGGAAAGCCCAACAATTAGTAAAGTGTTTTATAAAAAACATATTATATATATGAGAACAATGCCACCTAACACATTCCACTATGGCCTTATGGTTATTTGAATAAATCATGATGGATGAAATGAGGAAGAGCAAGTAATGACCACCCAGGCATGTTATACTATATCATCATGTCAAAAAAAAAAAAAAAAAGCAAAGTTCTTAATTGATGGGCACAAAAAAAATCTTATTTTTGTAAAAGAAAATAAACGGGTCATGTAATAATAGCTATTATCTCTAGGTAGTGAGATTATATGCTTTACCTTTTTGCTTATGCGAACTATATGTTTTCTGAGCTTCCCAGGTAGTGCAGTGATAAAGAATCCGACTGCAATGTAGGAGACTCAGGAGACGCAGGAAATTCAGATTCAGTCTCTGGGTCAGGAAGATCCCCTGGAGGAGGAAATGGTAACCTGCTCCAGTACTCTTGCTTGGAAAATTCCATAGACAGAGCAGCCTGGCAGGCTATAGTCCATGGGGTATCAAAAGAGTTGGACATGACTGAGTGACTAAGCATACTATATGTTTTCTATATTGAACATTGATTAATTTTGCATTCAAAGCTTTTTTTAAAAAAAACAAGCAAAAAAATCACCTTCCTCTCTCTTCCTGGGTCCTACCTACAGAGGTGGCAGCCATCTCCTATTTGCCTGTCTGGTGGCAGAAACTTAATCTCAGTCAATTCAAGGTTCCTCCTTCTCTCTGAGATTGAGTCTGAGTTTCAAGAGGCCTATGTTATGTCATTGCAGATGGTGACTACAGCCATGAAATTAAAGATGCTTACTGCTTGGAAGAAAAGCTATGACAAACCTAGACAGTATATTAAAAAACAGAGACATTACTTTGCTGATAAAAGTCTATCTAGTCAAACCTATGGTTTTCCAGTAGTCATGTATGGATGTGAGAGTTGGACCATAAAGAAGCCTGAGCACGAAAGAATTGATGCTTCTGAATGTGATATTGGAGAAGATTCTTGAGAGTCCCTTGGACTGCAAGGAGATCCAACCAGTCCATCCTAGAGGAAATCAGTCCTGAATGTTCATTGGAAGGACTGATGCTGAAGCTCCAATACTTTGACCACCTGATATGCAGAGCTGACTCATTGGAAAAGACCCTGATGCTGGGAAAGATTGAAGGCGAGAGGTGAGGGGGATGACAGAGCATGAGATGGCTGGATGGCATCACCGACTTGATGGACATGAGTTTGAGTTTGGGTGAACTTTGGGAGTTGGTGATGGACAGGGAGGCCTGGCGTGCTGCGGTTCATGGGGTCACAAAGAGCTGGACACGACTAAGCGACTGAACAACAACAAATGTTATGCCACAGCTTTGGGAGGGGCCATCTGTCTCTCGATAAACATCCACGAGGCTGGCACCTGCTTGGATGTACAGTTTCCCAATCCTTGGGCCTCATGAGTGCTGTTACCTTATCCCCAGTGCAGACCTCTGGGCTTCTCCAAGTATGGCTCTTTTCGACTCTCACAGCCCACTCTAGGGTCCACTTTTTGATACATCTCCCTCTTCTGCTTGGGAGCATGAGGGAATTCTAGAAGGCTGCTAAGGGGCCCATCAACTCAGACACCCCACATAACCATTTCTTTGCTTTCAGTCCTTGTTCCTGCTTCATGCTCAGTGCAGGATAAGTTGGGATGGCTTTCAACTGGAAAGTAAGAAGAGACACCTTCTTCATTTGAATCCCTCAAATCTTTCTGGGGTTGCCATCATTCCCCTGACCTCCACTCCAAGGATGCAGTCCAGGAAATGCAAGGCACAGGGCACCTCTTCAGGGCCCTAGTATTTTCTACTTTCCCTCCAGTCGTTGTCTCCTATCCACCTGGGGAATATTTTCAAACTAGTTTTGAGGGTGGGAAAACCTCTCTGAGTCACTACATATTCTTTGAAATCCTTTGTGCTATGCCCTATGTTCTTTCTGGACCCCACTGTGGGTTGGGCTTTTAGAACTACAAAGGCTTCTTTTCCCTCCCTGCTGGGTCATTCCTACTCCAAGGCAAAGTGCATTGAGCTTGAGTGGGTGGAAGCGCTATGGGAAACTCCTGGGACCAGGGTGGGGACCCAGTGGTTAATATCTTAAAATATTATTCCACCACAGGGGTCTGATATGTTTGCTGAGGGCTTTTTTTTAAAAAAAGGTTTTTTTTATGAGTTTCTAAGAATATAAAATCCCTATTTAGTCTCCCTCATTAGATCGTGATTAGATTATAAGGCACTGACTTTAAAGATCCTCAGTACAATTAATTCCTTGATCATGTCCGTTTGTTGAAAGAGCTGAGGTGATTTTAGCTTTATGTACTCTACAAGAGCAACTTTTGTGTACATTTGAGATCAGTTGCTATTAATGAACTACACCATTTTCCTCTTGAATCTCACATAAATGAAATCATATTGTGTATACTACCATTGTGTCTGGATTCTTTTGCTCTGTTTAATATTGTGAGATTCACTCATGTTGCTTTGTGTATTTATAAAAATTACTTATAGTATTCTATTATATGAGAGGCTAGAATTTATTGACCTATTCTCTCATTGATGGATATTTGGGTTGTTCTCAATTTTTGGTAATAATGAGAAAAGCAAGCTGGTTTTAGAAAAGGCAGAGGAACCAGAGATCAAATTGTCAACATCCGCTGGATCATGGAAAAAGCAAGAGAGTTCCAGAAAAACATCTATTTCTGCTTTATTGACTATGCCAAAGCCTTTGACTGTGTGGATCACAATAAACTGTGGAAAATTCTGAAAGAGATGGGAATACCAGACCACCTGACCTGCCTCCTGAGAAATCTGTATGCAGGTCGGGAAGCAACAGTGAGAACTGGACATGGAACAACAGACTGGTTCCAAATAGGAAAAGGAGTCCGTCAAGGATGTATATTGTCACCCTGCTTATTTAACTTCTATGCAGAGTACATCATGAGAAACGCTGGGCTGGAAGAAACACAAGCTGGAATCAAGATTGCCAGGAGAAATATCAATAACTTCAGATATGCAGATGACACCACCCTTGTGGCAGAAAGTGAAGAGGAACTAAAAAGCCTCTTGATGAAAGTGAAAGAGGAGAGCGAAAAAGTTGGCTTAAAGCTCAACATTCAGAAAACGAAGATCATGGCATCTGGTCCCATCACTTCATGGGAAATAGATGGGGAAATAGTGCAAACAGTGTCAGACTTTATTTTTGGGGGCTCCAAAATCACTGCAGATGGTGACTGCAGCCATGAAATTAAAAGACGCCTACTTCTTGGAAGAAAAGATATGACCAACCTAGACAGTATATTCAAAAGCAGAAACATTACTTTGCCGACTAAGGTCCGTCTAGTCAAGGCTATGGTTTTTCCTGTGGTCATGTATGGATGTGAGAGTTGAACTGTGAAGAAAGCTGAGCGCCAAAGAATTGATGCTCTTGAACTGTGGTGTTGGAGAAGACTCTTGAGAGTCCCTTGGACTGCAAGGAGATCCAACCAGTCCATTCTGAACGAGATCAACCCTGGGATTTCTTTGGAAGGAATGATGCTAAAGCTGAAGCTCCAGTACTTTGGCCACCTCATGAGAAGAGTTGACTCATTGGAAAAGACTCTGATGCTGGGAGGGATTGGGGGCAGGAGGAGAAGGGGACGACAGAGGATGAGATGGCTGGATGGCATCAAGGACTCGATGGATGTGAGTCTGAGTGAACTCCGGGAGACGGTGATGGACAGGGAGGCCTGGCGTGCTCCGATTCCTGGGATTGGAAAGAGTGGGACATGACTGAGCGACTGAACTGAACTGAACTGAGCTGAATGAGAAAAGCTGCTATGAGCATTCTCATCCATGTCTTCTAGTAGACAGGCTTTGCTTCTCTTGGGTATATGCCTAGAGTAGGGTTGCTAAGCCTTAGGATGGTTATATACTTAGCTTTAGTTCATAATACTAAGTAGCTTTCTAGGAGTGATATGAATTTATACTCTCACCACCAGTGTGTGCGAATTTCAGTTGCTTGACAATTTCATGCATTTGAGAAGGAAATGGCAACCCACTCCAGTGTTCTTGCCTGGAGAATCCCAGGGACAGGGAGCCTGAGGGGCTGCCATCTATGGGGTCACACAGAATCGGACACGACTGGAGCGACTTAGCACTTAGCAGTACCATCAAACTTTGAAGTTAGCCATTCTGATGGTGTTATATCTTTGTGATTTTAACTTACATTTCCTTGAGGAGTAATGAAATTGAGAACCTTTTCATATGCTTAAATAAGTATTTGAATATTCTCCTTTTTTAGGTGTCTCTTCAAGTCTTTTGCCCGTTTCTTATCTACTTGTTTATTTTTTTCTTATTGACCTTTAGGAGTTCTGTATACATTTGTATACAATTCTTTTGTTGGATCTGATGCTTTCTCCTGAATTTGCCTTTTTACTCCTTTATGGGTGCTTTGGATGAGCAGAAGCTGTTAATCTTAATTATGCCAAATTTTTAAATTTCTTACGGTTAGTAATTTTTGTGTCCCATTCCAAATTTGTGAAAGCATTCTCTTACATTTCTTCTAGAAGCCTTTATGTATAGAACTAGCTATCTCAAATTAATAATTTGTGTTTGACGTGAGGTAAGAGGCAGTGTTCATTTTTTCCACAGGAATATATAATTGCTATAACAACACTATTAAAAATGATTATGCTACTGTGTTGTTATTGCACATTAAATAATCATTTATATGTGGGCATATTTCTGAACTCTATATTTTGTTGACTTATTTGCCTATTTAACAGGTCAAGTTATGCTGTCTGAATTCCTGTAGCTTTATAGTAAATCTTGAAATTTGGTAGTATAAAGTCTTCAACTTTGTGCTTTTTCTTTAAGTTTGCCTTGGCTGTACTAGGCCATTTGCATTTTCATATAAATATGATATACTAATAAATTTATATGAAATTATATGACTATATAATACTTACATACGAAAGCAAAGAAGAACTAAAGAGCCTCTTGATGAAAGTGAAAGAGAAGAGTAAAAAAATTGGCTTCAAAGTCAACATTCAGAAAACTAAGATCATGGCGTCTGGTCCCATCCCTTCATGGCAAATAGATGGGGAAACAATGGAAACAGTGTCAGACTTTATTTTCTTCGGCTCCAAAATCACTGCAGATGGTGACTGCAGCCATGAAATTAAAGATGCTTGCTCCTTGGAAGAAAAGCTATGACCAACCTAGACAGCATATTAAAAAGCAGAGACATTACTTTGCCAACAAAGGTCCATCTAGTCAAAGCTATGGTTTTTCCAGTAGTCATGTATGGATGTGAAAGTTGGACTATAAAGAAAGGTGAGTGCCAAAGAATTGATGCTTTTGAACTGTGGTGTGGAGAAGTCCCTTGGACTGCAAGGAGATCCAACTAGTCCATCCTAAAGGAAATGAGTCCTGAATATTGATTGGAAGGACTGGTGCTGAAGTTGAAACTCCAGTACTTTGGCCACCTGATGTGAAGAGCTGACTCACTGGAAAAGGCCCTGATGCTGGGAAAGATTGAAGGTGGGAGGAGAAGGGGACGCCAGATGATGAGATGGCATCACTGACTTGATGGACATGAGTTTGAGTAAACTACGGGAGTTGATGATGGATAGGGAAGCCTGGCGTGCTGCAGTCCATGGAGTCGCAAAGAGTCAGACATGACTGAGTGACTGAACTGAACTGAATATATTTGTATGAAAATGAATCAACCCCCCGAAGAGCAACTGAAATTTCAATAGGGATTGCGTTGAACCTGTACATCAGTTTGGGAAAATTTAAAGTCTTAACAATACAGAATGATCTAATCCAGTTTCTAAGATTGTTAATAATTCTATGTATGTGCAATCATATCATCTGTGAATAAAAAGTGTCATATCTTTGTTTCTAACCTTTATATATTTTAATTTTTTCTTGTCTAATGCACTAGTTAGATTCACCTATACAATGTTTAATAGAAGTGATGGTATGCATTGTTGTCTTATTTCTGGCCTCAGGAGTTAGGAGTTCAGAACTTTACGATTTATTTAATATTAGCTGAAGATGTTTTTTTAATTTAAATTTATTTATTTTAATTGGAGGCTAATTACTTTACAATATTGTATTGGTTTTGCCATATATCAACATGAATTCGCCACGAGTGTACATGTGTTCCCAATCCTGAAACCCCCTCCCACCTTCCTCCCCATACCATCCCTGTGGGTCATCCCAGTGCACCAGCCCCAAGCATCCTGTATCCTGCATCGAACCTGGACTGAAACATATATAATATCACATAAGAAACTGAAGGTGTTTTATAGGTACTCATTATAGGATTAAGAAGGTTCCATCTAGTTTTAGTTTGCTAACAGATTCTATCATTAAAGACTGTTGAATTTTGTCAATATCTCTCGCCCCATGTATTTAGGTGATCCTACGATGCTTCTTTATATTGTTAATTTGGTGAATTACATTTATCTGAGTATTAAATTAATTTTGCAATTTTGTAAAACTTAGCTTAGTCATAAGGTATATAGTCTTTCTTATTTATCACTGGATTCAATTCACTAAGTTTTCTTTAGGGTTTTACTATCTAATACTCTTAAGTTAGACATAATGGCCTGTAGCATACCTTTCTTATAATATCCCTTAGGCATCAGGGTTATGCTGGCCTTATAAAATTGGTTTAGAATCATTTCTTCTTTCTTATCTAAAAGTATATATTTTCCTTTGAATGTTCAGAAAAAGTTTGCCAATAATCCATCTGGGATTGCAGGGTTTTCTGAGATAGTTGGAGAAGAAGGAAGAATTTAATTTTAGATTCAACTTCTTTAATCAATTCAGGACTTTTCATTTTTCCTATTTCTTTTGTTTCAGTTTAAGTAATTTGCATTTCTCAAGAAAATTTTCCTTTTCAACTATGTTGTCAAATTTTTGGCATAAAGTTGTTAGATTACCATGTTAATTTTTTTAACATTTAGGATCTGTAGTTATTTCCCTTTTTTATTCCTAGTGTTAGTAATTTGCATTTTTTCTACTTGCTCTATTCTTGAGGTTTATCCATTTCATTGATCGTTTCAAAAAGCCAATTTTTGACTTTATTTCTACCTCTATTTTTACTTCTTCAATTTTTGTTCCTGTCTTTATTTCCTGTCTTAATTAAAATTTGCTTTTCTTTTTCTAGTTTCTTGGAATGGAAGCTTAGCTCATAAATTGTCAAATTAAAGCTAAAATTTCCCTCCAGACACTGATTTAGCTGTATGTCACAAATTTTGATGTGTAATATTGTTATTTGTTTGATTATTAAACAATTGCAATTTTTGAATAAGTAATACAAGCACACAGAAACATGTATAAAAGTATATACAATGAAAAGTTTCCAGCTTTATTACTTGAAATCTGGCAAGAAACCAGTTCAGTTTAGTTCAGTTCAGTCACTCAGTCGTGTCCGACTCTTTGCCACCCCATGGACTGCAGCACGCCAGGGCTCTCTGTCCATCACTAACTCCCAGAGCTTACTCAAACTCATGCCCATTGAGTCAGTGATGCCATCCAACCGCTGTTGTCCCTTTCACCTCCTGCCTTCAATCTTTCCCAGCATCAAGGTCTTTTCCAGTGAGTCAGTTCTTTGCATCAGGTGGTCAAAGTATTGGAGTTTCAGCTTCAACATCAGTCCTTCCAATGAATATTCAGGACCGATTTCCTTTAGGATTGGCTGGTTGAATCTCCTTGCAGTCCAAGGGACTCTCAAGCATCTTCTCCAACACCACAGTTCAAAAGCATCAATTCTTCAGCGCTCAGCTTTCTTTATAGCCCAACTCTCACAACCATACATGACTGCTGGAAAAGCCATAGCTTTGACTCGACGTAACTTTGTTGGAAAAGTTAATGTCTCTGCTTTTTAATATGCTGTCTAGGTTGGTCATAGCTTTTCTTCCAAGGAGCAAGCATCTTTAATCTCATGGCTGCAGTCACCATCTGCAGTGATTTTGGAGCCCCCCAAAAATAAAGTCTGTCACTCTTTCCATCATTTCCCCATCTATTTGCCATGAAGGGATGGGACCAGATGCCATGATCTTAGTTTTCTGAATGCTGAGTTTTAAGCCAACTTTTTCACTCTCCTTTTTCACTTTCATCAAGAGGCTCTTTAGTTCTTCTTCACTTTTTGCCATAAGGGTGGTGTCATCTGTATATTTGAGGTAATTGATATTTCTCCCAGCTATCTTGATTCCAGCTTGTGCTTCATGCAACCCGACATTTCTCATGATGTACTCTGCGTGTAAGTTAAGTAAGCAGGGTAACAGTATACAGCCTTGATTTACTCCTCTCCCAATTTGGAACCAGTCTGTTGTTCCATGTCCAATTCTAACTGTTGCTTCTTGACCTGCATACAGATGTCTCAGGGGGCAGATAAGGTGGTCTGGTATTTCCATCACACTAAGAATTTTCCATGGTTTGTTGTGATCCACACAGACAAAGGCTTTGGCGTAGTCAGTAAGGCAGAAGCAGATGTTCTTCTGGAACTCTATTGCTTTTCGATGATCCAACAGATGTTTGCAATTTGATCTCTGGTTCCTCTGCCTTGTCTAAATCCAGCTTGAACCTCTGGAAGTTCATGGTTCATGTACTGTTGAAGCCTAGCTCGAAGAATTTTGAGCATTACTTTTCTAGCTTGTGAGATGAGTGCAATTGTGCGGTGGTTTGAACATTCTTTGGCATTGCCCTTCTTTGAGATTGGAATGAAAACTGACCTTTTCCAGTCCTGTGGCCACTGCTGAGTTTTCCAAATTTGCTAGCATATTGGGTGCAGCACTTTCACAGCATCATCTTTTAGGATTTGAAATAGCTCAACTGGAATTCCATCACCTCCACTAGCTTTGTTCGTAGTGATGCTTCCTAAGGCCCACTTGACTTCGCATTACAGGATGTCTGGCTCTAGGTACGTGATCACAGCATTGTGGTTATCTGTGTCATGAAGATCTTTTCGTATAGTTCTGTGTATTCTTGCCACCTCTTCTTAATATCTTCTGCTTCTGTTAGGTTGATATGGTTTCTGTCCTTTACTGTGCCCATCTTTGCATGAAATCTTCCCTTGGTATCTCTTATTTTCTTAAAGAGATCTCTAGTCTTTCCCATTCTGTTGTCCCCAAAAGATGTCTTATATGAAGGTGTTTTAATAAGAAATTATTGCAAAAGTATCAATAGGACTAAGGGATCAAACAAGGGAAGTTAAATCATTGTTGAGTCATCATCAGCAGGATGTCATTATCACCTTTAGATCTGAAAGAGCAAAGAAAGGACAGAATTCACAGAATCTGGTCAAAGTTAGAACCATGGAGGTAAGGGTGAGGATATTGCCAGAACTATTTCATCAAGCAAACAGGGAGTGGGAGGAGAAATTTGGCCATTCTCCTTCTGTACTTCCATCTTCTGCTATTGCTTCAGTTCAGCTGAATCCAAGTCAGTCTGTAGATGATGATCTCCAGGACAGAGAATGGGTCAAAGGAGGGTGGAGAGTGAGGGGCAGAAGGAGACGATTGGAGAACAGCCAGCACTCGAGATATTCAAGGGGTAAAGGACAGAGGTGAAGCTATGACATAACTCTGTCCTCAGTTACTAGAGTTGTTGCATAATGGACGTTTGTAAGGAAAGGCACTCTGGTAATTGGAGAAATCAGGGATCGACTGATCCTTGACTCCATTCCAAAGAAAAGTATGACTTAGAGGATCACAGAAGATACTGCCAAGACAGTGTGTTATACACTGTTAAACGCTATCCTCAGTATGGGATGTGTACGATGGCAGTACACAAAATAGTTCAAGGACTCAGTATTATAGGATGTTGAATCACATGCCAATAAATTATTTCTCTTTTCAAATTATCCCTCAATCCTTCTGATTAAATCAAGAAGGAAGCTTCCACTTGAATGTTTTAACAACTTTCCAAAAAGAATAGACTTCTCCCACTGCTCCATCTGTATGTTGCCCCCTCCCACTATTAAGTATAAGATAGACTTAAGGATGGATTGTACAGCTCAGGGAATATAGCCAATGTAATAACTGTAAATGGAAGTGAAACTGTTAGTCACTCAGTCATGTCTGACTCTTTGTGACCCCATGGACTGTAACACACCAGGCTCCTCTGTCCATGGAATTCTCTAGGCAAGAACACTGGAGTGGGTAGCCATTCCCTTCTCCAGGGGATCTTCCTGACCCAGGGATTGAACCCGGGTCTCTGGCATTGCAGGCAGACTCTTTACAGATTGAGCACCAGGGAAGACATGTAAATGGAAAGTAAACTTTAAAAATTGTATAGACATAAAAAGTTAAAAAAAAAAAATGAAAGAAAGAAAGAACAGGCCCAAGTTCAGAACCTTTGTCAAAGGACAGGGTTGAACTAGAAGTTAATAATATTGTTTGGTTTTCATGGCTCTTATTTTTGAAGTAGCTATTGACTTATGGCAAATATATTGGTTTTCTGTGTATGGAAATGAGATAAGTCTTCTGCCATTCTCTTTTCCAGGGGATCTTCCTGACATAGGGATCAAACCAGGTCTCCCCCATTGTGGGAAGATTCTTTACCATCTGAGCCACCAAGGAAGCCCACTGAAAAAATATATATATTTAGGTAAAAAGCAACCCAGTTTAAAGAAAACTAGATAAGCACAGGAGGTAATCAGCCATGGCAGGCATAGTGAAAGGATACTTAAAAGACTAAGTTTGAGAAACACAGCTCAAAATTTCTGCTCCAGTTTATAGTGTTCCGGAACCTTCTCTTTCTTTGATAAGCGAACCATTGTCAGCGAGACAACCCTTTACTTTGTGTCTGGCCATGCCATTGGCTTGCAGGATCTTAGTTCCCTGACCAGAGATCAAACCTTTGGCCCCTGTGCTCCCTCCAGTGGGAACTCAGAGTCCTAACCACTGGACCACCAGGGAATTCCTACTTGGTTTAACATAATCTTTTTCCTTGTACATTTCGTTAGGTGCAGAGTGCACTGTTTAAGGATATTTAGTGGCTCAGAGGTTAAAGCATCTGCCCGCAATGCGGCAGACCTAAGTTCGATCCCTGGGTTGGGAAGATCCTCTGGAGAAGGAAATGGCAACCCACTCCAGTATTCTTGCCTGGAGAATCCCATGGATGGAGGAGCCTGGTGGGTTACAGTCCACAGGGTCACAGAGTTGGACACGACTGAGCGACTTCACTTTCTTTCACTTTTCATGTTGTTTAAACAAATATACAGGGCTGTTTAAATATTTTGTGTGTAGTTTTTGCTTTATTTCAGAACTTTTAATAATAGACAAGTCTTTCTCTTTTCTTTTACTTTTTTAAAAAAATAATCCTCCTTCTCTGTTCTCATCAATAACGCTTTTAAAAAAAAGCAAACTCCTTCTGTTTCCTTCATGTTCTTGCCTAAATATAAAAAATTTCATGGTTTACCTAGGGTGATGAGGACCATTAAGATATTACTGGCTTTACCAAATCTATCTTTTCTGTATCTTAGTTTTTTGGAAAAGGATAAAAGGATTTAGCCATTAAGGCTTTTAGACGTAACAACCCCAAGGGGGATGCCAAAAATAAAGCTTTATTTGATTCCTCCTCTGTACATGTTGGAGAAGGCAATGGCAACCCACTCCAGTGCTCTTGCCTGGAAAATCTCATGGACAGAGGAGCCTGGTGGGCTGCAGTCCATGGGGTCGCACAGAGTCGGACACGACTGAGCGACTTCACTTTCACTTTTCATTTTCATGCGTTGGAGAAGGAAATGGCAACCCACTCCAGTGTTATTGCTTGGAGAATCCCAGGGACGGGGGTGACTGGTGGCCTGCCGTCTATGGGGTCGCACAGAGTCAGACACAACTGAAGCGACTTAGCAGCAGCAGCTGTACATGTTGGTTGCCAGACAAAGTATCTTAATAAGTGGCATGCAAAGCTAACCTGATTTTAAAGATAACTGAATCAATGAAGAAACGTGGGATAAAGCAAATAAAATATAATGCTAGTTATAGAATCTAGGTGGGGTGTATGCGTGGGCTCACTGTAAATTTCTTTCAACTTTTACATATGATTGAAAATTTTCTTAACAAGATATTGGGGAAAAAAATTTTAAGGGGGCTTCCCACGTGGCTCAGTGGTAAAGAATCTGCCTGCCAAAGAGAAGACCAGGAAGATCACACATGCTGTGAAGCAGCTAAGCCCACATGCCACAACTACGGAGCCTGTGCTCTAGAGCCCGGGCACAGCAACTACTGAAGCCTGCGTGTCCCAGAGCCTGTGCCCCACAAGGAAGAGTAGCCCCCACTTGCCACAACTAGAGAAAGCCCGTGTGCAACAACAAAGACCCAGCACAGCCAAAAATAAATAAATATAATTATATTTTTAAAAATTTAAAAAAATTTTAAAAACCCCATTTAGTATTTTCTATAGGAAGTATGTAGGAAATAGTATCTTCAAGGTCTGTGTGCAATTCGTGATCTACTGGGGTCCTTCAACACTGTCCAGCAGCTGTAGGGGGTGCATTAAGTGCTGTCTGGGCTGCATGCTTGCAAAGCCCAGTTTAGAGGTAACAAAAATTCCCCCCTTTCACAACTGCCTTGACCCCAACACTGAGCTGGATGTGGGGAGGGCAGATGGCATTACCACCACTAGTCTCTTTTTATAAATGAGGAAACTAAGGCTTAGAAATAAGTAACTGTTGATCCCAGAAGCTCACCCAGACCTTCTGACAGCCAGTCCTTTGCTCTTTATTCTGTGTTTCCTCATTTCCAGGCAGAATCCCCACCCTCCTCTTTTTTTTTTTTCCCTTGGATGCTGCTCTGTGTTATCAAGGGAGGACAAAAGGGACCTAATAAATTCAGGGAATCTAATTGAATCTAATCAAGGTGTTGGTAATTCTCCCAAGCATATTTGTATTTTAAAGAAAAACCAATAGAGCAATAACTTAACCTTTAAGTGTGTAACTCAGTCACAACTGAAGGAGACTGAGTTGGGGAAGCGCCAGAAGTGGAGGGTGAGAGGGTGCAGCTGGTCAGGTGCAAATCACGCCCTGTAAGTAATTAGCATCTCCATCCGTACAGAAAACCAGTTTTGATGAAACAAATCCATTAGCTAATTATATTTATTTATTTTTGGCTGTGCTGGGTCTTTGTTGTTGCACACGGGCTTTCTCTAGTTGTGGCAAGTGGGGCTACTCTTCCTTGTGGGCACAGGCTCTGGACACGCAGGCTTCAGTAGTTGCTGTGCCCGGGCTCTCTGTGCGACAAATCCATTAGCTAGGATTTTTTGTATTGTGGTAGAGCAATTAAATGGCAGGCATGCAACCAGTCAATTAAAGGAAATCAACAATGAATGTTCATTGAAAGGACTGAGGCTGATGCTCCAATACTTTGGCCACCTGATGCAAAGAGCCAACTCATTGGAAAAGACCTTGATACTGGGAAAAATTGAAGGCAGCAGGAGAAGGGGGCGACAGAGGATGATACAGTTGGATGGCATCACTGACTCAATGGACATGAGTTTGAGCAAACTCCAGGAGATAGTGACGGACAGGGAGGCCTGGCATACTGCAGTCAATGGGGTCTCAAAGAGTTGACACAACTTAGTAACTGAACAACAATTTAAAATGTTAGATTTGTGACCAAAAGTTCATCTTTTCAAGGATATTGATAGCCATCTAGACCTGACGCTGATTTCCAGGTTGTATTTAGCAGCAAATAGTTAGTCAGCTCTTTGTGAACAGGTACAGAAAAATAGGTGCCCATTTTTTATTAAATAAAAGCCAGGGGGACTTCCCTGGAAATCCAGTGGTTAAGACTTCACCTTCCAATGCAGGGGGTGTGGGCTCGATGCCTGGTCGGGGGCTAAGATCCTACATGCCTCTCGGCCAAAAAACCAAAACATAAAACAGAAACAATATCGTAACAAATTCAATAAAGACTTTAAAAATGGTTCACCTCAAAAATATATATTAAAAAGAAAGAAAGCCATCATTTCTCTAAAAGCAAACTTTGTGTGATCCCTTTGCTGGTTTGGCGTCACAGAGGTCTGTGGACTCTAAGTGAGAATTGAGTTGTACAGAAGCAGAACAGGAAATGTCAGCTCACCTGAATTCCCATAACTTCTTTAACCCAAATCTAGCAGGCCTGTTGTCATGCTACTGACACTACACAGTGCAGTCTCTCACAGTCTCAGATGGGAAGCTCATTTAATCTGATTTGGTCTGGAAATGTTTTCAAATGTTTCACAGCCTATGAAAAAAACCAATATATCAACACACTCAAAAATCTGCAGTGAGGCAGCACTCTCCCTCTGCAGGGGCCCACCCTCTGTGGAGTGTGTTTCTCTCTGAATCCGAATAAATTCACTTTTAACCTATCACTTTGTCTCTCACTGAATTCTTCTGCGATGAGAATATCAAGAATCTGAGCTTCATTTGGTACTGAAACCAGGACAGACCTCTAAAGACTCATAATGCCTGGAGAAGAAGCCCGGAAAAGAACAAAGAAGAAAGAAAAGGAGTCAGAAATGACTCTCTCTTAGTGTGATATAATGTTGAGAACTTCTCTGGTGGCACAGTGGATAAGAATGTGCCTGCTAGTGCAGGGGACACAGGTTCAATCCCCAGTCCAGGAAGGTTCCACATGCCTCCGAGCAACTGAGCCTGTGCACCACAACGACTGATGGCTGTGTGCCTACAGCCCGTGCTCTGCGACAAGCGAAGCCACCACAGTGAGAGGCCCCATGCACCTCAACGAAGAGAAGCTGCTGCTCGCCGTAACTAGAGAAAGCCCACCTGCAGCAATGCAGACCTAGTGCAACGAAATAAAGAAAGAAATAAGCTTAAAAAAAAATGTTGACAAACTTAAGTACAACTGATTCATTTTCATGGTCCCAATGATGCTGAAATACATATGAATAAAAATAATAATGAGAAAATCATCCAAAAATTAAAAAAAAAATCTGCAGTGAGATTGTTTTAAATATAGGCATATTACCAAGACCTGAGAAGGCACAGAATGAAGGGTGAATTTTCCAACAAAGAGAAGAGGAGGCACAACCCCCTTGTGGGAGTGGAGTACTGTCCCCTGGATGGAGGAAGCGGATGGAGGGCTTTCTCAAGATATGCTCCCCACCTCTTGGCCCCTAATAGATCAAACCCGCCTCTTGTGTCTCCTTCTTTGGCAGGCGGGTTCTTAACCACTAGCACCACCTGGAAAGCCATCAACTTTATTGAGATATAATTCATATATGACAAAATTCACCCATTTATAGTGTCCAAATCAGTGGTTTTTAGTAAATTCACAGAGTTGTACAACTATCACTACAATCTAATTTTAGAACATCTTCATCATCCTCACAAGAACTCCTGTACCAATAGCAGTCACTTCCCATTCTCCTTCTCCCCAGCCCCTGGCAACCTGTTAATCTGTTTTCTGTATTTTATATATATGGAATCATACAATATGTGGCCTTTTGTGACTGGCTTCCTTCAGTTACTATAATGTTCTCAAGGTTCATCCATGTTATGACCTGTATCAGGTTTCTATACATTTTTATTACCAAATTATATTCCTACTATGGACTGATTATTTATGTCCCCCTCCCAAATTTATATGTTGAAATCTTAACCCTCAATGTGATGGTACTAAGAGGTGGAGCCTTTGGGAAGTAATTAGTTCAGGAGGATAAAGCCCTTAAAAATGGAATTAGTGCCCCAATGAAACAGATCTCAGGGAACTTTCTTGCCCCTTCTGCCAGGTAAGGACACAGCAAAATGATAGCCATCTGTGAACCAGAAAGTGGGGTCTCACTAGACACTGAATTTGCCATTGCTTTTGACTTGGACTTAGCTGCCAGAACTATGGGAAGCAAATGTTTGTTATTAAAGCCACCTGGTCTATGGTATGTTGTTATAGCAGCTGAAACGGACTGAAACAATTCTCCCGTATGACTATTCCGCATTTTTTATCCGTTCATTGGTTTGTGAACTTTGGGATTGTTCCTATTTTGTGACTACGGTGAATAATACAGCTGTGAGCATTTGGACACAGGTTTATTTGTGGGCACATGTTTTCATTTCTCTTCGATGCATGTCTAGGATTAGAATTGTAACTCAATGCTTAACATTCTGAGGAACTGTCAGACTGTATTTCAAAGCGGCTGTGTGACTTTACCTTATGAAATGTATTACAATTTCTCTACATCCTTGCCAACACTTGATATTCTCCTTTTTATCATAGCCATCCTGTTGCTGTGTTGTTGTGTGTGTGTGTGCTCAGCAGTGTCCAACTCTTTGCAACCCCATGGACTGTAACCTGCCAGGCTCCTCTGTCCATGAAAATTTCCAGGCAAGAATATTGGAATTGGTTGCCATTTTCCGTTCCAGGGGATCTTCCCAAACCAGAGATCAAAACCACATCTCTTGTGTTTCCTGCCTTGATGAGTGAATTCTTTACCACTGAGCCACCTGGGAAACCCATTGTCGTCCTAGTGGATATGAAGTAGTGTCTTACTGAGAGAGTCAATTCCTAGGCAGGTTGATAAGAAGTCCAGGATCCCTGAGGAGGAGAAAGGGGTCTGGGACTCTCAAAGCAGAGATAGGAATCTGGGGTTCTCAAGGAGGAGGAAAGGACAAACATTTTTTGTTCTCTACATTCCTTAGTCTTAGTCACATAGAACATTTTTTTTCTTTAAGCCCAGAATTGATGATTACACAACAAACAACTCAGTTTAAACTCTGTAAAGTAATGCTCAAAATTCTCCAAGCCAGGCTTCAGCAATACGTGAACCGTGAACTCCCTGATGTTCAAGCTGGTTTTAGAAAAGGCAGAGGAACCAGAGATCTAATTGCCAACATCTGCTGGATCATCGAAAAAGCAAGAGAGTTCCAGAAAAACATCTATTTCTGCTTTATTGACAATGCCAAAGCCTTTGACTGTATGGATCACAATAAACTGTGGAAAATTCTGAAAGAGATGAGAACACCAGACCACCTGACCTGCCTCTTCAGAAACCTATATGCAGGTCAGGAAGCAACAGTTACAGCTGGACATGGAACAACAGACTGGTTCCAAATTGGAAAAGGTGTCTGTCAAGGCTGCATATTGTCACCCTGCTTATTTAACTTCTATGCAGAGTACATCATGAGAAACGCTGGTCTGGAAAAAGCACAAGCTGGAATCAAGATTGCCGGGAGAAATATCAATAACCTCAGATATGTAGATGACACCATCCTTATGGCAGAAAGTGAAGAGGAACTAAAAAGCCTCTTGATGAAAGTGAAAGAGGAGAGCGAAAAGGTTGGCTTAAAGCTCAACATTCAGAGAACGAAGATCATGGCATCTGGTCCCATCACTTCATGGGAAATGGATGGGGAAACAGTAGAAACAGTGTCAGACTTTATTTTTGGGGGCTCCAAAATCACTGCAGATGGTGACTGCAGCCGTGAAATTAAAAGACGCCTACTCCTTGGAAGAAAAGATATGACCAACCTAGATAGCATGTTGAAAAGAGACATTACTTTGCCAACAGAGGTCCGTCTAGTCAAGGCTATGGTTTTTCCAGTGGTCATGAACGGATGTGACAGCTGGACTGTGAAGAAAGCTGAGCGCCGAAGAATCGATACTTTTGAACTGTGGTGTTGGAGAAGACTCTTGAGAGTCCCTTGGACTGCAAGGAGATCCAACCAGTCCATTCTGAAGGAGATCAGCCCTGTGATTTCTTTGGAAGGAATGATGCTAAAGCTGAAGCTCCAGTACTTTGGCCACCTGATGCGAAGAGTCGACTCATTGGAAAAGATTCTGATGCTGGGAGGGATTGGGGGCAGGATGAGAAGGTGATGACCGAGGATGAGATGGCTGGATGGCATCACTGACTCGATGGACGTGAGTTTGAGTGAACTCCGGGACATGGTGATAGACAGGGAGGCCTGGTGTGCTGCGACTCATGGGGTCGCAGAGTCGGACACCACTGAGCGACTGAACTGAACTGAACTGAATCCTGATGTTTTAGAATATAAATTACGGAGTGGGTCTGGTAGGATCTTTCTATTGTTAAATTCTAATACTGTTATCCTAAAATGTATCTTGTGGGAGTGGGTCTGGTAAAATTTCCACAAACTTGAGACATTCTTTTGATTTATTGTAATAATTAGTTCAGTTCAGTTCAGTTGCTCAGTCATATCTGACTCTTTGCGACACCATGAATCGCAGCATGCCAGGCCTCCCTATCCATCACCAACTCCCGGAGTGCACTCAGACTCACGTCCATCGAGTCAGTGATGCCATCCAGCCATCTCATCCTCGGTCATCACCTTCTCATCCTGCCCCCAATCCCTCCCAGCATCAGAATCTTTTCCAATGAGTCAACTCTTCGCATCAGGTGGCCAAAGTACTGGAGCTTCAGCTTTAGCATCATTCCTTCCAAAGAAATCCCAGGGCTGATCTCCTTCAGAATGGACTGGTTGGATCTCCTTGCAGTCCAAGGGACTCTCAAGAGTCTTCTCCAACACCACAGTTCAAAAGTATCGATTCTTGGGCGCTCAGCTTTCTTCACAGTCCAGTTGTCACATCCGTTCATGACCACTGGAAAAACCGTAGCCTTGACTAGACGGACCTCTGTTGGCAAAGTAATGTCTCTGCTTTTCAACATGCTATCTAGGTTGGTCATATCTTTTCTTCCAAGGAGTAGGCGTCTTTTAATTTCACGGCTGCAGTCACCATCTGCAGTGATTTTGGAGCCCCCCAAAATAAAGTCTGACACTGTTTCTACTGTTTCCCCATCCATTTCCCATGAAGTGATGGGACCAGATGCCATGATCTTCGTTCTCTGAATGTTGAGCTTTAAGCCAACTTTTTCGCTCTCCTCTTTCACTTTCATCAAGAGGCTTTTTAGTTCCTCTTCACTTTCTGCCATAAGGATGGTGTCATCTACATATCTGAGGTTATTGATATTTCTCCCGGCAATCTTGATTCCAGCTTGTGCTTTTTCCAGACCAGCGTTTCTCATGATGTACTCTGCATAGAAGTTAAATAAGCAGGGTGACAATATGCAGCCTTGACAGACACCTTTTCCTATTTGGAACCAGTCTGTTGTTCCATGTCCAGTTGTAACTGTTGCTTCCTGACCTGCATATAGGTTTCTGAAGAGGCAGGTCAGGTGGTCTGGTGTTCTCATCTCTTTCAGAATTTTCCACAGTTTATTGTGATCCACACAGTCAAAGGCTTTGGCATTGTCAATAAAGCAGAAATAGATGTTTTTCTGGAACTCTCTTGCTTTTTCGATGATCCAGCAGATGTTGGCAATTAGATCTCTGGTTCCTCTGCCTTTTCTAAAACCAGCTTGAACATCAGGGAGTTCACGGTTCACGTATTGCTGAAGCCTGGCTTGGAGAATTTTGAGCATTACTTTACTAGCATGTGAGATGAGTGCAATTGTGTGGTAGTTTGAGCATGCTTTGGCATTGCCTTTCTTTGGAATTGGAATGAAAACTGACCTTTTCCAGTCCTGTGGCCACTGCTGAGTTTTCCAAATTTGCTGGCATATTGAGTGCAGCACTTTCACAGCATCGTCTTTCAGGATTTGAAACAGCTCAACTGGAATTCCATCACCTCCACTAGCTTTGTTCGTAGTGATGCTTTCTAAGGCCCACTTGACTTCACATTCCAGGATGTCTAGCTCTAGATGAGTGATCACACCATCATGCTTATCTGGGTCTACTTCTCCAGTGGAAACCATAATCACCGAAAACTAGTCAATAATTAATTAACAAGTATATATAATTCCCTTGCTAACACTAACGATAGGAATACTCTTGTCCCCCTTCTGATGTCTATGTCAGAAGTTTTCTCTGTCCCTTTTTATGCTTTAATAAAACTCTGCTATACAAAAGCAGACCTGGTCCCTGGTCCCAAATCTAAATTGTCTTCTTCGGAGATCACGAATCCGACATCGTTCACCGTAAGTTATCATTACTACAGCTTTGATTCATATTTCCCTAAAAACCAATGGTGTTGAATAGTTTTTAATTTTATGGTTGAGTTATAAGTGTTTCTTTATATATCTTGAATACCAGTCTTTCCCCTCCCTTACCTCCAGATGGTAGCCCTTCCCATTTAACTTCACAATTACAGGAAAGAGAAAGAAGATATTAACGCTAGCCCACTGAAGGGAGTACCTTGCTTTGTAAGGCCTGGAGGTGACCTATCTAAGTGGGGATCTGCTGGGACAAGGTTGCTCTCAAGAAGTATTTTCGGTGAAAGTGCTTGGAAGGGAATTGAATTTATACCTCAGATATCTACACCAGCAAGAAATAACACTTATCAGGAAGATTCTGAGTCTAGAAATCTCCAGTTGTCAACTTCTGCATAAAAGACCTATAGATCTTTGCTATACAAAGTGTAGACCTTGAGCCAGAAGCATCTACATCACCCAGGAGCTTGCTAAAAATACAAACTCTCATGCCCCACTCCAACCTACTAAATCATTTTAACAAAAAATTCCAGTGATCTGTATGCACTCATGCTGTTGCATAAAGAATTTTCTTCTCCTGTCTTCAAACTTCCAGGTAAGAGCAGAGATCCAAACACATGAGGTCTCAGTGAGTCAGTGTCCTCTAACATGAACATCTTGGCTCAACATCTCATGTGGAGCCTGGGACTGGGAACCACACTAGCACACCCATGAGCTGTTAAAAAAAGGCCTGAGAGATTTATGCTGTAGATAGATGGCCACGTGGATCGGGCCAGTTGTAGTTAATTATTTTTTTCCCCTTTCACTCTCATCCTACTACAGAAAAATTTCAGGAGTCTTATC
This sequence comes from Capra hircus, assembly GCF_001704415.2. Lineage (NCBI taxonomy): Eukaryota > Metazoa > Chordata > Mammalia > Artiodactyla > Bovidae > Capra > Capra hircus. The sequence goes on along the minus strand of NC_030808.1, from coordinate 117,577,464 downwards.
TTTGACCTAGACAATTGTGCCAAAGAATTTATTCTCCCCTAACAGGAAAAACTGCCTTTGCTTTCCGGGCTCAAATGCTCTTGGGAGTGACATTGGGAGAGACAGGGACCTTGGAGCTCATCTAGGTTATTCTCCAATTGTCACCAAGCCAGAAAGCCTGGAAACTGGCAGCTTCCATGGGAGAGGCACTGGATTCTTTGCCAATGGAAAAGTGCTGATGTCACTCTGAAGCTAGCAGTTAGCTGCCAAGTAGTTATGATAAAAGCGGATAGGCTAGTTGAAAGCATGTGAGAAGGTAGGAAGGAGAGCCAGTGAGATTCATTTGCAAGTGTAATAGGATGAGCGCTCTGCTGGTCTTGGTCTTAGCTGTGTGACTTTGAGCATATCTTTAATCTCCCTGGATTTTCTTTACCTGTAACAGTAATCAAAGCAGTTAATACTTACTAGATTCTTAGTTTACATGAACTATTCTTGTCCAATTTTCACATCAATTTATAAGACAGATGCTGCCATTTCCTACATTTTATGGATGAGGAAGCTGAAGCAAAAAGAGGGTTACTTGCTCAAGGCCACTCAACTGAACCCAGGCAGTCTGACTCCAGAGTCTAAGCTCTGTCAACAGAGAGGGTGGAATCAGACGAATGTTAAAAGACTCTTCCCATCTCTGCTATTAATATTCTCTTGTTTAACTAGGATAATAATAGAGTTATGAAGACTATGAGATTACATAAGTTAAGTGCTTAGCACAGTGCCTGGATCCTAAGTGCTCAGTAAATGTCAGCTATTACTATCTTTCATACTTTCACTGTAACCATTGCCATTCTGCGAAACAAATCACTTCTGTCATCTCCTCAACAGCTGCTGCAGTGCACAGTTAGCCCGACTGAACCTATTAATAAATTCAAACAATGGGTCAATTCAGTAATAAAATCAAGCAAGCCTGCCTTGATACCGAATTGAATTGCCGAACTAAATAGTCTTTAAGCAGTGCTATCAAACAGAACGTTCTGTGATGAGGGAAATGCTCTATGGCTTTGCTGTCCAATATGGTGGCCACTAGTGGCGTGCACTCATTGAGCACTGGAAACTGATTAATGTGACTAAGGGACTATTTCACTGTATTTAATTTTACTTACTTTAAGCTTCTAACTTAGTAGACACGAGTGGCTAGTGGCTATCATACTGGGCAATTTAGGCTAAGGCCCATTTGGTAGCCAGGAACCCTTGGTGAGAGGACTCAAAAGTGTCAGGCACAAGAAAGGGAGTCAGACGCTTACCTGGTCACAACTCTGTTTTCTTACAGGTGCCTTAAATAAGCCTGGATGTCAGAATGCTCAGGTTTTAAAGGATTTCCTTTGGGCTGGTGGCTCAGATGGTAAAGAATCCACCTGCAGTGTGGGAGACCTGGGTCAGGAAGATCCCCTGGAGAAGGGAATGGCTACCCTCTCCAGTATTCTTGCCTGGAGAATTCCATAAACTGAGGAGCCTGGTGGGCTACAGTCCATGGGGTTGCAAAGAATTGAACACAACTGAGCGACTAACGCTTTCACTGACACTTTCACTTCCATCTATTAAGTGGGGATGTGGATATTTTTTAAGGGTGAGGGGCAAGGTGGTGGCAAGAAAGAAGGCAATTCCGCTTTCCTCACTGGGATTCCTCTAGTTGATTCTAGATAGAACCAGATTTCTTATTGCTGTTAAAAATTATTTTGGTAGGGGAAAGGTAGTTTATACCGACACTGCATGAAGCACCAAGATATGGCTTTCCATCTTTCAAAGTCTCTGTTTTACTACACACAGAAACAAAAGGTGATTTCAAGTCATGGCTTGAATGATTGGTTAAGAAGAAGATGATCAAAGAATCACAGTCTTGGAGGTGGCTGTCTTGTAAGCATGTCCATTACAACCTGGCATCTTAGGGAGGTCACACCAACATCCGTGGGACACAAGTATGACACTGTGCCTTGATTTTTGGACTGACTGGCTTTGGATCAGGAGGGGAAGAGCAGTCAGCCAGCTGATGATAGCATTGCCTTCAGCTCTCATCCTGATCTCCTGAGGATCCTGCCCATTTTTTTTTTTCAATAAAAGGCTTTCCTGGAGCTATAAGCATATCCGTGAGCTTATTTTGATCGACATATGTAAACATGTGACTGCTTTCTTGGTACAAATTATTACACCTTGTATCATGTTCTGGTTCTAAATATTTTGAGCAGGAGAAGCCCCCCACCCCTGCCCGTCCCCCCCCCCCCGACAACCAGTATTGGTTGGGTTAATAATTCAGTGGCTGCCAAAATTTGCAGAAAGCAAAACTGAATCCTAATGAGGCTTGCTTGTGTTAAACCAATTTTTAAATGATAGTAATTAAGAGAGTTTTCATATAGGAAAGTCTTTGTTTGGATTGAAATGTTAAAAGCTACCACCAGAAACACAAGGGATTTGTGCATAAAGGCTTCTCTTTCTGCTGCCCAGCAGTCGCTCCGGCCAGGGTCTGAGCAGTGAAAGCTAACACAGCGGTCTGCCCTGGCGTCTGCCCCACTCCACCACTGTCCTGTGGCGTCTACCTCGGAGCGTGCCTTGTACCAGGGCTGCGGTCTCTCAGGCTGTCTGCAAACAGACACCAGGCCATCTGTCCTCTCGCCTTCTACCCAAACACAGCTGCTGGGCTGCATCCCAGCTCCAGCCATCTGGAGGAGGAACAAAGGCCCCCTCTCCTCACCCTCTCCCTGGCTGCCGAGGGGAGACTGGGGAGTCTTGGCACCCTCTTGGCCTCAGTGAAGAAAGGAAAATGGAAGAAGCAGCCAGACCTCCTTCTAGGGGCAGGCAACTCCTCCCCCTGGTTCTCAGGGTTGATGAAACACTTCGTTCAAGCTTCAGACATGTGCTGAGCTCTTGCAAGGGTCAAGCCCTGGACCAGGCTCTGGGGACCCGAGAATAAGACCCAGCTCTTGGCTTTTAGGAGCTTACGTTCTGGTGAAGTTGATGGATGTGTACACAGCCAAGTCCACTGTACACAGAAGTTAAGGGGTGGAGGATCCAGCAGGTTGGTCCAGGCAAAGGGAATCAGAGAAGTCTTCCCAAGGGGAACTTTGGACGTGATACCTAAAAATGAGTTCACAGTGGGCACCAGAAAATCAGAATGGGGAAAAGCTGGCCCAAGTGAGAATTGTCTGGAGCCCTGTGTGATGAGAAGAGGAAGATGATGAAGGGAGAGGATTGACAGGGGAGGCCAGATTCTAGTGGCTTTTGATGTTTGTCAGAGGATGAGGGGTAGGCAGGGAAGGGCAGTGAGCATGAAGTGTCACGGTCAGATTTGTGATCTGAGAAGATTCTTTAGATGGTAGGGAAGACAAGAGAGTCAAGGAAGTGAGCCTCATGAAGAGCAGGCATAGTAATCCAGAGAAGAAATTGTGGTGACTGATCGAAGTGATGGAAGAGATGAGGAAATTAATTTGAGAGTGAAATCATCATTAAATATGCTAGCTCAAAACCCTCCAAAGCAGTTCCCAAATTTTGAAGATCCTAGTAAGCTCTGCAAGGGGGGAACTCAGAACTACTCAGTGTGTTTGGATTTGTTCTCAGGTAGGAAAGGACTTGACTGGACTGGGAGAGCTATTGTCTAAATGGGCCCAAGAACTGCCTGGCAGCCACAGATGATATAAACTGGCATGTCAGACTACTCACTAAAAGGATATTTACCGAGAGGTATCAGACTTGCTGAAATGGCTCCAATTACAGCTCAAGCACTTTCCTATGATCCTCTTGCCAGTTGGGTCCTCAAAGCCAGCTACCAGGAAAGATCTCCTTTCTGGAGGCAGGCTGTTAGGTGGTTGCAGTCAGCTCTAGGGTGCTTTGGGCCTGACTAGGGGGGAAATCTCAGGGCAGTGAAGGGCAGTGTCTCAGAAAAGCCTGTGTCAGCCACTGATGCTACCCCCTGCAGCCCACTGCATAGGTAAGCAAGCTGCCCACAAGATTCTGCACATTAGAGTCCCATAGGCTGTTCAGTTTCCTTTAAAAAAAACAAACAAACAAGAAAAAGAAGGTGAAGGCCCTTTCTGTTATGATGCCCTTCAATTTCTGGCCTCCTTAAAGCACATAAAGTCATATTATTTCAAAATAATTTTTCATAATAATTTCAAAAATGCACACGAAGAATCAGGAGCCAAAAAATAAGAGACTGGAATTGGTTCCTTTTAGAAAGTCAGGGACCGAATGTTAGTGATAATCCTTTTCTTTTGTTGTTAACATTTATTTGGCTGGTTCTTGTTTGCAGCACATGGAATCCTAAATTGCTACATGCAAACTCTTAGTTGCAGCATGTGTGATCTAGTTCCGTGACCAGGGATCGAACCTGGGTCCCTTGCACTGGGAACATGAAGTCTTAGCCACTGGACCACCAGGGAAGATCAAATGTTAGTGATAACCTGACCCAAGATAGAAGAAGAAATAAAAGAGGCCATAACTCTACCCCTCAGATCTATGCAATGTACTCAATACCAGCTCCAAGAGAAAGACCCTGAGGCCTGGCTCACTGCTCAGAACCTGTTTCTCATCATAAAAAAATACTTCCAAGCACTTTATGATGTGCACATTTTGCCATTTTTTTTAAACATGAGGCATGCAGAACCATAGTAGGTCACAGATCTGACAGCTAGATTAAAACACTCTTTAAGACTCTGAAAACTCATACCATTATTTTTCCTTCTCAGTGATGAATCTTAATTTCCATTCTAAGGAAATCTTTTTTTACTTTTAACACATAAAATTTTAAAATTACAACTGCTAAAAATAACTATTGGTAGATTTTTTTATTCCTTTTCTTCTGTTCAGGTCTTTGTACCACAACTGCTTTCCTATAAGGAGGATTGTTGGGGTTTAAGGGCCAAGTTTTAAAAGAATATATTTTCTGTTGCTTTCATTGTTGCATTTTGGGCATCTTCTATTATTAATGTTACCCTAAATTAGACATTGTAGAAACAGTAGATGAGTTTGTTCATTCAGCTGATTCATACTTTCTTACCTAAAAAAAGCATATCAGCAGTTTTAAGACTTGATAATACTATAACCTTTAAAACAGATTGCTGAAGAAGCCAAGGATTACCATTTAGTACTTTCATTGGGAAAGATTTTTTTTTCCTTTTTGGCATGCCATATTTTAAGAGAGTAAAAAACTATTTTGCCATCCATCTTGTTTCTAAAATTCATGCTGTTTTTAATCCTCAGTGCATTGATTTCAAGATCTTTCTTTGTAAAATCCCTTCATTTTCCTGGGCCTCAGTGTTCGTATCCTAAGAGGAAGCAGGTGAAGTAAAAGATGTATAAGGTGTCAAAGGTTTTAATGTTCTAATCAGCTATACATCAATACAAAATAAAAAGTTTTTTTTAAGTTTTAATGTTCTATAATTTCACCATTTAAATGCTCCTTCTTCATTTTGTCTGACAGAACCTATACTCTGTCTCCTGTCCCAGCCTGAATGCCTTCTCTCCCCACGTCCGCCTTCCCCCTGCTGAGGGCTCTGTTATTATGGGCTTTGAATCACTTTCTTTCAGCCAGAGAACGCTCCACAGAGCTTGCTCCCCAAGAACGTGCATACTTTTGTGGGACCAGAAGGGCAAGCCACATGACTTCCCTTGCTTGTCTGGAAATTGCTCCTTCAAAAGATTTCTCAGCATTTCTTTCACTTCATTTATTCCAGATCCTTCAAATCCCACTTTGTTCTCCTGCTCAGAACTTTAGCAGATGGTCTTCTGAAAGGAAAAATATGTTGTGGTGTTCAATTCCCCTCTCTTACATCCTTCACTTACCTACCCTTGAAGTTTTTTTTTTTTTCATATCTTACTCTCTTCTAAGTTTACATGTATAGATATTTTTCTTTTGAAGTGGTGACCCCCTCAACCACAATTTTTCATTCATTTTTCCTTGAAATATAAACTGGTCACTCCCCAGACAAACTCTGCAGGCAACACAGTTATACACTTTCAGATGAGTGCTGAGGCTTTCAATATAATCATCTTATTTGTGTGTTTTTTTTAAAGGTGTTTTAAGAATTTTAAATACAGCTTTCTAGGAACAAAATATAGAAGCACGAAACCAGAGTATTTTAGAGGAAACAGAGTCCTTTGAGCTGATGCCATGGGATGTCCCCATTTTACAGAGGAGAAACTGACAGCCTAAAATTGGAAGGCTCAAGGTCTTGTTACAAGTTGTGGCAGAGTTAAAACCGGAAAGAAAGACAGCTGCCTTCCAGACAGAGTCATCTCTACCTTGATTTCTCTAACTGTAAAGTGTTACACAACCATAAAGCAAAGTACCCAGCTCAGATGAGGATTGAGAAAGATAAGTGAGTTAGTATGATAAGTACTCAGAACAGTGCCTGGCACAAAGCCACATTCCACAAATGTTAGTTATTGTTAGCAGAAGTACTGAAGACCCACATTGTAGGAAAAGGATGCCCTGTATTGTCATTGTGTGGATTTTGAAACTTTTACATTTCTTTACTCTATGGAGCTTCTATTAGAAATCTGAAGGATAGGATTTAACCGAAAATGATTATGTTGGTAAATTCACCCACATAAAAATATAATAATAATAATAATGATGATGCTTTAAAAATAAAAAGGTCTCACAGCATTTTAATGAGTCATAAGGTGGATGGCATTACCAAGGGAATAGAGAAATCCTTGATAAAATATGTTTTGTTTTGCTTTGCCATGTCTATCAACTTTCAGTTTAATGATGTTTTGAATATAATATCTTCCTCTACTTTTATTCCTCATATTTTTTCTCCTTTTTCTTTTCCATCTTGATTATTCCTCACTGAAAAAAATTTAGGGCCTTCTAGAGTTATAAAATGGCTGTGTATTTTATAACAACAGTGGTCTGTCTTTTCTATAGCCCAACAATGCAATCTGTTCATCAAACATGCACCTACCTCTGTTTTTAGTTATATTATTTGCTCCCTTATCCCTCTGATATTTTCATTCTTAAGATGGAGTAGACAGGGTGGTGGCGAGAACTCTTCAAAGAGGAACAGCTTAAAATGAAAAGGCTTTAAAATGTCAGTATGTCAATACTCTTACAAGTGATGTTCATGGGATATAAATAGAAGGATCAGGAAAGGCCTGAAAAAAACTAAGTTATTTGCAAGGTGGTTAAAATGTGGTATACATTTAGAATTCCCTTTCAAATGTCAAGTTTGTGAGAATATTTTTCAAATGCATGGCTATTTTATATATGCATAATAATTGATAAAGATATCCTTAGGAACAGCAGATTAATTCTGGGGTGTAAGTTTGAGCCTGACTGAAGTATAGCACTGTGAGTGTGTGTGTGCAAAGTTGCCTCGGACATGTCTGATTCTTTGCGACCCTATGGACTGTAGCCCACCAGGCTCTTCTGTCCACGGGATTCTCCAGGCAAGAGTACTAGAGGGGGTTGCCATTTCCTTCTCCAGCGGATCTTCCAGACCCAGGGATTGAACCCACATCTCTTATGTCTCCTGCGTTGGCAGATGAGTTCTTTACCACTAGCACCCTGGAAAGACCTTGCAAGCCTTTATTTTCTTGTTGATCATATCACCTCATCATTTCTTAACAGTAGAGGAAGAGCTTTCAATGAACCCCTCCTTTGCTGAGAAGAAGTGTATGGACAGGGATAGAACAGAGGTTGAAGGAGAAGTGGTTGAAGAATGGCCATAGGACTGCACTGGGAGACTGACTGACTGTCAGGAAGAGCCACTGGGATTGGACATGCACTATGGCTAAAGCCCTCACAGCACACTCCCATTCGGTCCTCAGAACACCCTGTGAGTTGGGAACCATGACCCCATTTCCACATGAGGACACAGAGAGTTATCTAAGATCATTCAGTTGACAGATGATATCCAACGAGATGGGAAAGACATGAGAAAAAGGGAAAAGTATTGTTCAGGGTGGGTGGAGGGTGGGGAATGCAATAGCTCTTGACTCATGGTCAAGCTTGTTGAAGGCAAGGCAGGTAAGGGGTAAGGATGGGACAGTTAAGAAGCCAGGAGAGAGGGTGGCAGTTGAGATGTCACAGCTGATTTCCTACCACTGCCTCAGCCAATGGAGTGTCCAATTGTGTCTAGAAATGTAGATTTGAAACTGTAAAAGGGAGTGGATGGGGAAGATACAAAGAGAGACAGCATGTCTTCGGACATGTGATGGATTGCTCTGAATTTAACGAGGGTGATTATAGGTTAGTTTTCTGGGGTCACAGTCAGTAGATGAGGTGAAAGACTGCAAGGGTCCTACGGGTTCTCTTCCTGTGATCTTTGCTTCTCAACCAGTCACTCATTGGCTGCTAGGATGTGAGGTCAGTCTGAGACAGTCCTGCACACACCAAACTAAGCCATGCCAGTGTCATTTGGACCAGATAATCACCGTCTCTCTAGAGAGGCAAAAGCCTGACAGTGCATGATGGAAAACTTAAATGTTTTTTCAGCTGCCAAATGGGGAAGTTCTTAGAAATGGTGAGACATGGGATGTACACTGACACATATTCGTATATGTATATATGCATGTTTACACCATGAGCAGATAGACAGACATGCAGACATACACACAGACACACACACACATCATATTTACTTTCAAAATGGACATTTTAGCAGGAAACAGATTTTATTTTAGGCACAATTTTTATTTTAGGTTTTATTCAAGGTTGGGTTCTCTTGGAAGCTCTCTTTGAGATGAAGGTCAGTGTGCAGGATGTTTATTCAGTAGAGGTTTTAGGATCAACATTTGTGAAAAGGGGAAAAGAAAGCATTGGGAGAAACTAGCCTCGCTGACTGACTGATCACGTTAGGTCAAAAGGCTGGACTTTTCTGTTCCGCCTTAGTCAGTCACTGGATATGAGCTTCCCCTGTAAGGGTCTGTCCCTGGGAGAGATTGCTCTTGGCAGCTGAGGTCAATCCTAAAGAGGCTGGCAGCTAACGGCTGCCTGCCAACAGCCCTCCAAACAGCAGAGGCAACAAATCCTTCCTTTAAGAGAGATCCAGTGGGGCCCATCAACTAAGATCACCATGGATCTGGTTCTAACTGACTGTGTACACTTGAGCAGCTTGCCTTGTCTCTCGGGGTTTCAACTTTATCTCCTACCGAAAGTCTGGTTGGGTTTCCTTCAGCTCTAAAATTCTAAGTTTTTAAAATCAATTTTCATGACTGGCCTTCTACCTTGTCTTTAGCAAATGGAGAAAATAACCTTGTGTTATAAATTATGCATGTAATGAAAAGATGCACCAAACCTGTTAAGTCGCTTCAGTCGTGTCCGACTCTTTGCGACCCTATGGACTGTAGCCTGCCAGGCTCTTCTGTTCATGAGATTCTCCAAAAGGATACTAGAGTGGGTTGCCACGCCCTCCTCCAGGGGATCTTTCCAACCCAGGGGCTGAACCCGTGTCTCTTATGTTTCCTGCATTGACTGGCAGGTTCTTTATCACTAGTGGCATCTGGGATTCCCAATGAAAAGATATACATATGCATATATATGGGAGGAACATCTCCCTGTTTTGTCATAAGAGGGATTTTGCCAGAAAATATAAGCAAGAGAAAAAGTGGAATTGATTAGATAAGTATTCCATCCTCAGCAGCATGAAGAGCTACCAAGGTGGACACACAATGTGTCACTAGAATACAGAACAAAAAATTCAGGTTGTTTCTTGAGCCTTCAGATGTTCCAGACTCTCTACCTAATGTGATTACAGTTTTCTCTCTCTCTCATATTATGGTGATTAGGCTCAACTGCAGGAACATTAAGGGGGAAAAAAAAGTACCCTTCTTGTTTCTTCCTTTATCAACCAGCCCACAGGATCTTCCACCTCCTCCCCAGCTAGATTTTTCAAGGCTCGTGTGGGCATCTGCAGTGTGGAAACCAGATGGCAATTTTCTTGAAGCTGCCTGTTCTACTTTAACAGCCTCTTTGTGAAAAGCTCCCCCAAAGAGCATGCTTGCAGGTAGGGTCAGCATGAGAAAACAGTGGATTCAGGTTATCTGAGAACGTGGGACACCCAAATACCAAGTAGATGTGAAAAGAGTTTAAAAACAAAACTCACTGTAGAAATTTTCAAGGTTCTATTGCTGGATAAATAGGCAACATGATAAAACACACCCAGGAAATGTGTCTCTGGTGTTTTTTTGTTGGGGGGGGGCTGTAGATTATAGAGGTGGTCATCTATTTATAGGTAGGAGTTGATTGCTAGGGGAAAGTTTTGATGTCTAGTAGAGCTGACTATTTTCTAGACTTTGAAGCATATCTTTGTCTCATGGTGAGACTTTCAGGATGAACCAACTTGGTTGTTGGCATTTGTTTGCTAAGAGAAAATGGTTTAGGACAGCATGGACAGGGGAGAGAAGGGGAGATTTTATAGGATTCTGGGGTGAATAAAGATAGAATGTTCCTCCATGAATTTTCAAATGCCAGTCTTCAGGCTGTGATCAAGCTGGCTGCTTCAGAGTCACTTGGGGGAACTTGCTAAAAATAGAGATTTCTTTAAAAAAAAAAAAAAAAAAAAAGAACCTGCCTGCCAATGCAGGAGATATGAGAGACATGGGCTCAATCTCTGGGTTGGGAATATTCTCTGGAGGAGGACATGGCAACCCACTCCAGTATTCTTGCCTGGAGAATCCGATGGACAGAGGAGTTGGCTACAATCCATGGGGTCACAAAGAGTTGGACATGACTGAATTGACAGTGGGACAGGTTATTTTTTTTTTTAATAGAGATTTATGAAACCCATCCTCAGAAATGTTGATAGACTAAAAAAATTTCCTGTTTGACTCTGACATCCAGTTAGGCTTGGGAACTACAGGAATAGTTGAATGTAATAATTAAAACACTGGAATTCATCCATTATTCAAATATAAGGCTATTAGGCATCTCCTATGAAAGAAGTTGCACATTTAATTTCCATGGAATTTATAAATATGTGCAAGACATAAGCTGCCTCAAATCCCTTTGAGCATGAGCAGAGCACTCAGGTCAGCAGGTAGGTGACAGACAGCAATGTTCTCGGCCATGAGTTTACAGTCCAGTGGGATGTGGAGAATAGAGTGGAACTATGATGCTGGGGGAAAATGAGCAGATGCTTTAAACCAAGTTAGGAAAGAAGAGGGAGACAGCTTGGCAGATTTCCCAGAAACAGTCCCTAGTTCAGATGTCCAAGATATCTTGGAGGAGACAAATATGAATCTCAACCTCATAAGTCTGTAGGAAAATTTCAATGAAAGCACATAAAATAGTCCTTAGCAGAGTATCATCATTAACAAATGGTGGATATTAATAACTGTAGGAGATTTAAAGGGCTGTGGGCAATTTCCTTTTTCAAAAATATCTCTCCCTCTCTGCCTGTAACAATGCCTGTGATTCCTTTATTGAATTTTGAAGTCTTATTGGAAAAGACTTTTCTTGAAGAAACTATTTTGAAAGGCACATGCCTTAAGCTTTTAATAGTATAGGAAGAAAGAGAAGAAAAATAGGGGAGAGTGACCACATGGAAGGACAGAAGTCAGAAAGGAGTTGAGGTGGAGTCAGAGGCCAGTCTGGCATCATTACTGTAGAAGCTGCCCTCCTGAAAGTGGACAGGTGGTATGGCCTATGGACATGATCATTCAGAGCCCAGGTCCCTCTCTCTAACCACACTTTTCTCTAAGCACCTGGCAGCTGGTGAAAGAGACTAGGGGGAAGGCGCCTCTGTTTCTTAATCACTTGGATCTTTACAGAACTCTCCTGCTCACATTTCTTTCATGAGAAGCAGTCATTCAGCCCATTTAGACATAAGTGGGTAGGTAGAGAAGGCTGAGAAATATAACCTCTGGCTTGGCAAGAGGGCTCTAGACTCTTTCAGTCTTGAGGGCTTCTGAAAATGTGACAACACGTATATGAAGAGGAAACAGAGAGACATGGGCTCAGCTGGCAAAAGAAGGGCTGAAGTCAAGAAACAATGTATAGATGCCTCAAATAAACGAGCTTGCTCAGGGAGAAGAAAGGTGTTAAGGCTAGGGTACCAGTCTGGGAGAAGAGGGGAGGGAAAGCACTTGGAGATCTTATAAGGGGTTGAGAGTAGAAACCCTGGCTGAAAAGATGAGGAATTCAGCTAGAAAAAGGTAAGGAGGCCAAGCACATGTGATTAATCCCCAGATGGAAATTGGATCTTCCAGCTGGTGTGACAAGCATGGCTAGTTGACCACCAAAGATTCATGCTCCTCCTGACCAGCCAGAGGCTACATTTTGTAGCTTCCTCACCGCTTACGTGGAGATGGGCTATGGGTTTGGTGCTCGCTAACTGAATGTCAGCAAAAGACTTTTGTAAAATGTCAAGTGAGCCAAAGGACCAAGATGCGTATGAATCTCCATCTAGTCTGTTTCTCTATTTGCCAGCCAAACCTAGACAGCACATTAAAAAGCAGAGATATTACTTTGCTGACAAAAGTCTGTACAGTCAAAGATACGGTTTTCCCAGTAGTCATGTATGGATATGAGAGTTGGACCATAAAGAGAAGGCTGAGAGCCAGAGAATTGATTCTTTGAAACTGTGGTGTTGGAGAAGACTCTTGAGAGTACCTTGGACTGCAAGGAGATCCAACCAGTCAATCCTAAGGTAAGTCAATCCTGAATATTCATTGGAAAGACTGAGGCAGAAGCTGAAGCTCTTATAATTTGGCCACCTGATGCGAACAGCTGACTCATTAGAAAAGACCCTGATGCTGGGAAAGATTGAAGGCAGGAGAAGGGGACGACAGAGGATGAGATGGTTGGCTGGCATCACCGACTCGATGGACATGAACTTGAGCAAGCTCCGGGAGATGGTGAAAGACAGGGAAGCCTGGTATGCTGCAGTCCGTGGGGTCGCAAAGAGTCGGACACAACTGAGCGACTGAACAACAAAGAAAAAGGAGATGAAGACGAAGAAGAAGCCATGAGGTAAGGGCCTCTGAATGATCACCTAGAAGCCTCAACCTGCATTGGACTGCAGTGGAAATGGGAAAGAAACTCTGTTGTTTGAAGTCTCTGAGATTTCAGAATTGATCTGTTTCAGGAGCTAGTTTTACTTCACACATATAAAAGGTCAGAAGAAGCCTATGGGGAGCAGAGGCAATTCAAGAATCAAGGTGATAACGTCTTTGAACTCATCTCCTCTATACGTAAAAGACCAAGGACTGATAAATACGACAGCCCCTCGTGTCTCTTTAGGCAATCACCAAAATCATGCAAAGGGAAGATTCCCTCTCCTCCCCACTGCCATCGTAGGCTTCAGGACTTAGAGGATTTATTTATCTTCTTACCGGCTCCATCTTTTTCTCTCTCTCTCTTTTGGTTTTCTGCCCCTCCCCTCCCATGGCTTGTAGGAGTTTAGTTCCCCAGCCAGGGTTTGAAGCCTTGTCCTCTGTAGTGCAAGTGGGAGTCCAAATCGTGTGACCATCAGAAAATTCCCTCCACCTGTCATCTTTTAAACCACTTTTATTCACAAAAATGTTGGAGGATAGGAAGGATACTGGCTATCTTAACCTAACTTTTTGTGAAAAAAGAGAAGGTAAAGGAACAGAAACAGATAAACAGGTGAAAATCTTAGTTGTAAAGAAAAGGGCAGTGCTATCATAAGAAAGGGCTTCCCAGGTGGTGTTAGTGTTAAAGAACTCACCTGCTAATGCAGGAGACACAGGGGTGTGGGTTCAATCCCTGGGTTGGGAAGATCCCCTGGAGGAGAGCATGGCAACACACTCCAGTATTTTTTCCTGGAGAATCCTATGGACAGAGGAGCCTGGTGGGCTACAATCCATGGGGTCACAAAGAGTCGGACATGACTGAAGTGGCTAAGCATCATACAGGCACCCTAAGAAAACACTGTCACATCTTGGACCTTTGGGTTTGCCAAAGGAGGTGATTCTTCAGTTTGGTTAGTATGTTGATGGGTCTTAGGTGGGCAAAGCTGGGTTTAGAGTTCAGTTTGTGATAAGTTGCTAGGGAAGAGCCGATTTGAGTTACTCTGCATGAAAGTGTGAGAAAGAGAAGAGAAAAAAGTAAGAGAGGTGAGAAGGGGAGGAGAGACAGCAAAGTCCTGAGATGTCAGAAATATTTGTGAGGTGCAGTGTTAGGGATATTTTATTATGGGAGAGAGATGAAAAGGTTATAGCCATGAAACACTCCTATTCAGCGTTCAATGATCTGGTCACTTCTATGCAAGCCCCTCTCTCTTCCCATATTTTTGGTGAAGACTTTCACACCAAAGACCCCTTCCATGGGAGGTTTTTGGGGGGCACTCAGGGAAGGGCACAAATAAGTTGGCAAACTGTGAGACAGGGTCGGTATTGTGCAAGGTGGAAGATGACCTGTAGACAAAACTGATTCAGTTGAGTTTGGAATCCTAGATGGCCATCCACCCTACATAGGCTGAGCACTTAATATCTGCTGGGCACTGTTCTAGGACAGGAGGACAACACCTTAAACAGACCAGACAAGGTCTCTGAGAACTCACAGTCTGGTGGAGTGACCTACAGTACATAACTGACCAAATAAATGAGGAAAAATAAAAAAGCAGGGGATGGGATGATGAATGGGGGCACTACTTGAGAACAGACCATCACTTTGCAGAGGAGATGTTGAAGCAGACTATTCCCGTCGGGATTTACAAACATCTGAAAAAATGGAGAGCTGGGTTTCCCAGGGGCAGAGTGACCCTAGTTCACGCGGCTTAAAGCCCAATCCCGAATTCATTTCTGGAGCTTTATTCACTCCCTCTTCTCCTCAAGGAGGCAATGTTCTTTTTCAACGGACCATCAACATGACTTGAGCCCTTCTTTGTACGCCATAGGGAGATAGTTGCTTCTCAGAGGATGAAATCAAGGTTGTCGCTAAAAGGGCTTCCATGGATGCTGCTTCCCTTGGTCCCTCAGGAAAAGGCAGTGAATTGCGGGTTTGAAATGATTTGATCCCACACTTGTCTATAGATAGAAGACTAAAGCTAACTGGAAGACCTCTTAAGCTCCTTAGCTATTTGGAGGGAAGGGTGCGTTCCCCTCTCCCCGGGGTGGGGGGCAGACTTCCCGTTTGGAGAAGGGGGCAGAGCAAGGGCGCCAACTCTGGTTCTCAGAAACTGCTGCACCCAGGGCCAGCCTGCCAGAGTCAAGGGCAACAAAAAGAAGGAGCTCCATCTAGTGTTGTTACAAAACAGGGCTAGAGGCACTCTGATCGGCTGATTAGGGGAACAGACATACCCTGTCTTCTGGCGAGAAAATGGTACCAAAAAAAGCCAGAGCTGCTGGGGTGTGTGTGTGTGTGTGTGTGTGTGTGTGTGTGTGTGTGTGCGCGTGCGCGCACGCGTGCACGCTCAGTTGTGTCTGACACTTTTGCATTGTGGGAGTTTATCATAAACAAGAAGCCGGACTTCACTCTTGGCTGGGGATGGACCCGGGAACAGAAAGAAGACAAAATTGTCTTAAACGTTTAGTCGCTCAGTCGTGTCCGACTCTGCAATCCTTTGGACGATAGCCTGCCATCTGTCCATGGAGTTTTTCAGGCAAGAATACTGGTGTGGGTTGCCATTTCCGTCTTCAGGTTATCTTCCCTACGCAGGAGTTGAACCAGTGTCTCCTGAACTTCAGGGAGAGTCTTTACCTGCTGAGGCACTGGGGAAGTCAAATTGTCTTACGTTCTTGCTAATCAGTGTTTCCTCGAAGGGCAGACCTCGCTGCTACATGCAAACTCATCTATTATAAAAGTCAAGATCTGGTGGTTGATGGGATCCAGAGGAATCCGGGGAGACTCATACACTGGGTCTTGTGTATAGGACTCTGGGATGCATTACTGGTATTTGTAATTGATGGGTCATAGCGTTTGCATATTTTCAACCTTAGTAAATAATGACAAACTGTATCTAAAGTGGAATATAACAATGTTTGCTCTCACTATAGGATTCCCTTTGTGCCCTACAATCTCCAAAATGTCAGTCATTCTCATTTTTGTCATTCTGATGGGTATGATCCTGATACCTCATGGTGTTTGAATTGGCATTTTTCTAATTAGAAGTGAAATTAAGCACTTTCCATACACACACACATATATATGTATATATATTCCATATATGTATATATATTTCATATATATATATTTTTCTATTTGGATATCCTTTGTGAGTTACCTGTTCAGGTCTATTGGCCATTTTTTGTGGTCTTTTCAAAAAATTTATTTTTACTGGTCTTTTGGCTATTCTGATTAAGAAATTTTTATTAGTTATGTACGCTGATATGTATTCCCCTCTCATGGTTTGCTTTTTCATGCTCTTGGTGCCTCTGGATAAACAGAGGTTCTTAATTTTAATGGAATATAATTTAAAAATCTTTTCTTTTATGTTTTCTGTGTCTTCTTTTTAAAATATTCTCCTACCCTGATGACAAGAAGACATCGTCTTATGTTATCTTTCAAAACTTTTATTGTTTTGTCTTTTGCGTTTAGATTTGCAATTTCCTGAAATGATGTTTTGTTGGTAGGCAGCAGTACTTGAGTCTTTTCTTTGAGGAAGGTATCCAACTGTCTTAGGTCTGTTTACTGGAAAGGCCATGCTCATTCCGCTCTTCTACAGTAGCACCTTTGTCGAATGTTCATTTCTGTTTATGTTTTAGAATGACCTATTCTGTTCCATTTTCTGCCTTGCCCCAGTATCAAACTATTCTAATTACTGGAACTTTAATGTCTTCATAATTCTGAAGAGCTAGCCAGTCCTCTCATCAAATCTTCAAGTGTCTTAGCCGTTATTAAAACTTTATATTTACACATAAAATTTAGAATCACAGGACTGCATTAAGTCTGTAGGCCACTGGAGAATTGACATTTTTGTAGTATTAAATATACCATCAATAAATAAGAATGTACATATAGGTCTTTTAAATTTTCTCTCAATAACACTTTTTAATTTTCCACAAAGAAGGCTTGGCCATTTTTTGTTAGATTTATTTTTTAGGTATTTGGTTTTTTTTTATCCTTCTGTCAATGTTCCTTTTTAAAAAAATAGATGTTATTTATTAGCGTTTTTGTTTAGCTTCACAACAAAACTGAGCAGAAAGTACAGAGAGTTCCCATATTCCAGCCTCCAAGCCTCCCACTCCCAGTTCCGCTTTAATTAACATCTTGCATTAGTGCTGTGTATTTGCTACAATTTACAACTCAATATTGATACATGGTTATTACCTAAAGTCTGCAATTTACCTTAGGGTTCCCTCTCAGTATGGTGCAGTTCTTGGGGTTTTGACAGATCCATAGTTACATATCCACATTTACAGTATGACACAAAGTGGTTTCACTGCCCTACACACCCTCTGTGCTCCACCTACTCAGCCCTCCCTCTACCCTAACCTCTGACAACTACTGATACTTTCACTGCCCCCATAGTTTTGTCTTCTCCAGTATATCATATAGTTGGACTCATACCAGAGATAGTCTTTTCAGACTGGTTTATTTTCATTGGGCTTCCCTGGTGGCTCAGAGGTTAAAGCGTCTGCCTCTAATACGGGAGACCTGGATTCGATCCCTGGGTTGGGAAGATCCCCTGGAGAAGGAAATGGCAACCCACTCCAGTATTCTTGCCTGGAGAATCCCATGGACGGAGAATCTCATGGACGGAAAAGCCTGGTGGGCTACAGTCCATGGGGTCGCAAAGAGTCGGACACGACTGAGCGACTTAACTTAACTTAATATGCATTTAAAGTTCCTGTAGATCTTTTAATGACTTGATAGCTCATTTTCCTTTTAGCTCTGAATAATATCTTATTGTCCGGATATACCACACATTATTTATCTACTCACTAAGAAACATTCTGGTTGCTTCCAAGTTTTGGAATTTTGAATAAAGCTGCCATAAACATTTGTGTGCAGGTTTTTGCATAGGCATAAGTTTTCAACTCCCTTGGGCAAATAACAGTGCGTGATTGCTAAATCCCGTGGTAAGACTATCTTTAGTTTTATAAGAAACTGCCAGGTTGTCTTCCAAAGCAGCAGTACCATTTTTCATTCAACCCAGCAATGAAAGAGTGTTTCTGTTGCTCCACATCTTTGACAGCATTTGGTGTTGTCAATGTTCCAGGTTCTGACCTTTCTAATAGGTGTGTAGTGATAACTCATTGTTACTTCAATTTGCAGTTCCTTAATGCTATATGACACTGAGCATCTTTTCATATGCTTATTTACTGTCTGTATTTCTTTTGCTCATTTTACAGTCAGACTGTTCATTTTCTTATCAGTGAGTTTTAAGAGTTCTTTGTATATTTAAGTAATAGCCCTTTATCAGATGCGCTTTTGCAAATAGTCACATTTTTGGTTTTTTTCTCCTAGTTTGCGACTTCTTCTCATTCTCTTGACAGTGTCATTAGCAAGCAAAATATTTTAACTTTAATGAAACCCAGGTTATCAATTGTTTCTTTCATGGATTATGCCTCTGGTGTTCTAAGAAGTCAGTAAACAACCTAAGGTCATCCAGATTTCCTTCTATGTTATCTTCTAGGAGTTTTATAGTTTTGTGTTTTATATTCAGGTCTATGGTCCATTTTGAGTTAATTTTTGTGAGGGACATAATGTGTGGGCTTAGATTTTCTCTCTTTTTTTAAGTGGTACCTAGTATTTTTTTTAATTGATTGTTATTGAGAAGAGAGTAAGCATTGTCCAAGGCATAGTGTGGTAGAGAATGACCGCTATTGTATTTTTAATTGATTTTTATTGGAGTGTAGTTGCTTTACAATGTTGTGTTAGTTTCTGCTGTACAGCAAATTGAATCAGCTATATGTTTACATATATTTCCTTTTTCTTTCTTTGTTTTTGTGTGTGGATGTCTGTTATTCCAGCCATTTGTTGAAGAGAACACTTTTGCTCCATTGTGTTTCCTTTGCTCTTTTGTCAAAGATTTGATCATATTTATGTGGGTATATTTCTGGCCTCTCCATTCTCTTCTATTTGTCTATTCTTTCACCAATAACAACCATTTTTATTACTGTAGCTTTACAGTAAGTCTTGAATTTAGGTAGTATCAGTCTTTCAACTTTATTATTCTTCCATATTGTGCTGGGTATACTGTGTTTTTATTCTTTTGTATAAACTTTAGAATCAATTTTTCAAGGAAGTTAAATATTTAGGTAAATCTGATAAGCCATGTACTGGACTTGTATGCTAAAAATGCAAAATGCTGGTGGAAAAAAAATTAAAGAGCTTAGAAAAATAGAGGAATGTACTATGTTCATCTTTAACATAATGAAGATATCAATTCTCCCCAAGATGAACTATCATTTTAGTCTAATTCCTATCAAAATTCCAATAAGAATTGTTGCATATATGGGCAAACATTCTAAATATATATGGAGAGGCCTAGAAACTAGAATAGCTAAAACAATTTTAAAAAATTAGTATAAAATGGACTGAATCCCTGTACCTGATTTTTAGACTCATATATAACTACAGTCATCAAGAAAGTGTGAAACTGGCAGAGGGATACACACAAAGATCAACAGAGCAATATAATTCAGAAATAGACCATTGCACAAGTATGGCTGGCTAATTTTTGACAAAGGTGCAAAAGCAGTTCAAAAAGAGGAAAGCTATTCTTTTCAATAAATCATGCTGGAACAATTGAATATGTGTAGGCAAAAATAATGAACCTTAATCTAAACCTCATACTTGGTATAAAAATTATCTCAAAATACATCATATTTTGAAACATAAATCCATACAAATTTTAGAAGACAACAAAGGGGAAAATTTCAGGACTTAGGGCTAGATGAAGAGTTCTTAGACGTGATACGAAAGCATAATCCATCCAAAAAAGACAATTTGGCCAATTGGAGTTCATGAAACCTAAGAACTTTGCTCTGTAAAGGACTCTGCTAAGAAAATAAAGGCACTAGATACAGACTGGGAGAAAATATTTGTAAACCACACATCTGACAAAAGACTTATATTTAGAATATGTGTGTGTATATATATAGCCATATATATATGGCTTCCCTGGTGGCTCAGATGGTAAAGAATCTTCCTGCACTGCAGGAAACCCGGGATCGATCCCCACGTTGGGAAGATCCTCTGGGGAACAGCATGGCCCCCACTCCAGTATTCTTGCCTGGAGAATCCCATGGACAGAGGAGCCTGGTGGGCCACAGTCTATGGGGTCACAAAGAGTCGGACACGACTGAGTGACTCACACTTTCTCTTTCACTTCACTTTCATACATATATATATTAAACTCAATAGCTTTTTTTAAAAAAAAACAATTAGAAAATTGATAAAAGTAATGAGCACACATTTTATCAAAAAGATTGTGATAGAATTATACTAAGTAAAGAAGACCAATTTTAAAAGGTATTTTATAACTCCAAATACACAATAGTTTCAAAATGTGAAACTTATGAAGATAGAGAACAGATGGCCAAGGATTAAAAGATAATGAAAGAGGAAGGTGGGTGTGAGGTTGTCATGAGGAAACTTTGTGGTGATTAAACAGTTCTGAACCTTGACTGTGGTACTGATGTATGAATTTACACATGTGATAAAATTTCATAGATTGCGTGCACATACACACACATGATACATGTAGAATGTGAAATATGAATGGGTCTGTGCATGGTGTCAGTGTCCTTTCCTAGTGCTGATATTGTGCTGAAGGTATGTTAGCTGCCGTCATTGGGGATAACTGGGTGAAATATATGCAGGATCTCTATTACTTTTGCCACGTCCTGTCAGTCTATAATGATACGAAATGAGAAGTTTGTTTTTTTAATTTTTTTCTCATTGAAGTATAGTTGATTTACAATGTTGTGTTCATTTCTGCTGTACAATAAAATGATTCAGTTACACATATAAATCCTTTCTTTTTTATATTCTTTTCCATTATGATTTTCTCAAGATGCTGACTTTAGGACCCTGTTGTTTAGAAAAGGTTTTTTTTAAACTACATTTTTGTACTGGTTTTACTGTTTCTTCAAAGTCTTTAGGAGGATGCCAGTAAGCAGGTGATTTATTTTTGTGCTTCACAACTTGATGACAGGGACCCTGAATTGAAATGAAATATCTGTGCAGCCACCTGGCAGAGGAAAGGAAAAAATCAAGAATTTGGCCTAGGACAGGGTAGCAGTATGTGCAGTCACTCCTGAATGGGATGCTTTTTATCAAGGTGTTTTTTTTAAAATGATCTTGGGTAAACAGGAGTCAAGGCAAGTCCGGCAGTCTTAGAAAGTGGGTGTCTACAATTGAAAGGTCAGGAGTGGAGCCCCTGGGGGCAATAAAGAGAAGTGGGAATAACAAGAAAAGATTTAAAAAGGAAGAATCCACTCCAAAGACAAGATGAGTGCTTTTTCATTAAACTGATTCTTAGTTATTTTATCCTTTGGGGGGATATTTCAAATAATATTGCATTTTAAACTATTTCTAACAGTTATATCAACATAGAATTGATTTTCAGAAACATTAACCATGTATTCAAGAGCTTCCTAAATTCATTCTAGTAATATATTTGTAGATTTCCTTTGAATTTTTAGAAAAAATATATTCATATCATCAGCAAATAAAACTCTTTTAATTCTTCCTTTCAAAAAAAAAAAAAGAACAAGGTAAGTGGAGTGGCTGCTACTGCTAAGTCACTTCAGTCCTGTCCGACTCTGAGACCCCATAGACAGCAGCCCACCAAGCTCCCCTGTCCCTGGGATTATCCAGGCAAGAACACTGGAGTGGGTTGCCATTTCCTTCTCCAATGCATGCAAGTGAAAAGTGAAAGTGGAGTCGCTCAGTCGTGTCTGACTCTTAGCGACCCCATGGACTGCAGCCTACCAGGCTCTTCTGTCCATGGGATTTTCTAGGCAAGAGTACTGGAGGAGGCTATAAATTCAAAACTAAAAATGATCCAAAAAGGCAGTACCTAATTAAATTTGGATACATTTTAACTTCTCACCCACCAGACAAGCATAGTGAGTGTCTATTGTGGTTTCCATGAACTTCTGAAAAGCATTTGTTGGGGTGAAAAAGAGCTCCATAGAATCCAGAAATATTTGACAATGTGTATTTACCATATAAATCTTAAAGGGAAAATATCCTGTTTCAACAATATAATTGCTGCCTGATTGTCTTGTCTTTTGTTACCAAGTGAGGAAAATACAAATTGTTTGTTTGCAGTTGTTCTATGGTATTCTAAAAATATTTGCACTACCCTCAAAGGGATAATTGGATAAAGACAGAAGTGGAAAAAGCTTAGGCTTTGGCAACACACATGACTGGGTTAGAATTCCAGCCCCACCACTCTCCAGTCTGAATACTCAAGCTCCCTGCATCTCAGTTTTTTCAGATATAGACCTTCCAGGGCCACTGTGAGGAATATAAGCAATGTATGGACAAGCGTCTAGCAGGGTGCCTGGCACACTGTTGGCATACGGCCGTTGATAAATATTCTGATTCTTATCTTGTTACTATTAATGAGTGAGCCTTCAGTATAACAGCATTCACTATTAAGTGTCCTTTTGTGTGCATTGTCTTTCTTGGGCTAACCCAAAAGAGAATGTACATGCCTTGTAAGTCACTTCAGTCATGTCTGACTCTGCGACCCTATGAACTGTAGCCCTACCCAGAGATCAAAGCTTCATCTCCTGCAGCTCCTGCATTACAGGCAGATTCTTTATTACGGAGCCACTGGGGAAGCCCCCAAAGGAGACTAGTTACTGATGAGTCACAAAGACCTCCATATAAAGCAATCTTATTTTATAATGCTGTCCCCCAGAATGGATCCCAAGGATAGAGTCATGAGGATGTCTTATAGCATTTATTTCCCAAAACAAACTGCAAACCTTACATAGTAGTATATTATATTAATATAATAGAAGAAAGCATACTGCAGATCGTTTTTCTTTTTCTCCTAGAAACCAAATAACATATCTGTAACATAATCATGAAACAGTTAATAGATTTAGCCAGAATACTACAGAAAGTCAAAGCAAAAGTCATATATATATTTGTCCCTCAGAAAGAAACCCAGGTTTTTCCACTTCTTGACAGAGATTCTTTACTTGACCGAATTTTAGTCAATAGCCTGAGCCTTCTCCTGGGCCCATCTGTGCACTTCTTTATACAATCCAGTCTTATCAAGAACCCTGCCAAGTCATTTTACCAAGAACCCCCATCCTTCACATCCGACTACTCTGAATATCTAATTAGGCTCTTCATCCTTTTCCTTCCCCCAGATGATGTCTGATCACCCTGATTTGTCTTCAGCAACAATCCTATTAGGTTAGCTTAGCCAGAACTTGCTTTACCCCTGATGTTTCTTCTAAGAAATTTTTTATCTGCTGACTCTCACTCTACTCCTTGGCTATAAATTCTGACTCTTGAGCGTGCTCAGTCATGTCTGACTCTTCGCAACCCCATGAACTGTAGACCGTCAGGCTCCTCTGTCCCTGGAATTTTCCAGGCAAGCATAGTGGAGTGGGTTGTCATTTCCTCCTCTAGGAGATCTCCCTGATCAGACCTGTGTCTCCCTCATTGGCAGGCAGGTTAGTCTCTTTACCATTAGCACCACGATAACCCTGAATAAAATCAGTTTGTAATACTTAACTACAGTCCAGCTCTGGTTTTTCTTTGACATTCTCAAATCCCAAGACTCACCATTATACTCCAAGTCATGTAGATGTTCCATGAATTCTTTAGATATCCCCAATTTTTTGTGGGATTGAATTACATACTATTACTACAAATCTTTGAAGTGGAAAAAAAGGAATAAATTCCCTGAAAGAAGTATCTTTGGCTGTCCTCCCACCATCAAGTTCGATTTTTTCCTCTAGGCATTCATCTTTTAGTCATAAGTGGTCCCCTTCTCTTAAATGAACCCCAAATCATTCCCTCGCAGGCTCTTGTTCATTTGCTTTGTTATTAAGACTTCTTAGATTCCCCCATGGTTTAAGAACCTAGTGAACCCTGAAACATTTGGCTGTAATGAGTCTGCTGTCATGTTCCAATGACAGAGGAAACAGTTTATGTTATAATCTTAAAAGAGAACAGCAGGGAAAGTTTGGAAAGGACAAGTTCTCAGGGAAAGTCAAGGAAATCAAATTAACTGGGAAGATTTAATTTTCACAAAAATATTGCCTTTACCCCGAGCTCTCTCTGAGGTCTGCTCTATAAATGAACTAAGTCTGTGGAAGAAAATGCCATGGAACTTGATGACAGAAAAGGCATGTCATTTTTTTTTCTAAAACTAAGGAAAGAAATCTTGATCCCAGCTCTTCATAATCATAAATAGTGATTGCCTAGACCTGTAGAATTTACAGTGGGACAGAACTCAGACATTATAAAACCCAGTCCCATCATTTTGTGGATGAGAAACTGAAATCTGAAGGTGTGACCGGAGGCTTTCATAGTCACACAGATCTTTAGCACCAAGCTGAAGACCAAATTCAGGACTCTTCATCTGTGGGCCAGGATCTTTACATAAAGAGCAGCAACTTAGGTCACTGTATTAGTTAGGGTTCCCCAGAGGAACAGAATCAATAAGATATCTAGAGATACATGGAAAGAAATGTATTATGAGGGATTGGCTCACACGATTGAAGACTGAGAAATCCCACAATCTGCTGTGTACAACTGGAGGCCCAGGAAGGCTGGTGGTGTAGTTCTGGTCTAAATCTGAAGACTTAAGAAGCAAGGGAGCCAATGGTGTAAGGCACATTCAAGAACAGAGGCTGAACATCCCAGCTCAAGCAGAGAGAGCAAATTTACCCTTCCTCCATCTTTTTTGTTCTGTTTAGGCCCTTGATGGATTGAATGATGCTCATCTTCACTGATGAGGGCGATCTTCTTTACTCAGTGCACCAGTCAAATGCTAGTGTCTTTCAGAAACATTCTCACAAACACAACCATATGTTTTAGAATATGTCCTCTAGCTCCTCTTGTAAATCCAATAAGGGAATGAATATTAGGCCTACTTTCAGAGGTATACCTGCCTATTCTAGGTCTATGGTCAAACGTTGTCAAAGTAACCTTGTAGCTCATTGCCCTTTGGCAAATTAAAAATGGTCACATGTTCTTTGATAATATTCGAATCAGAAGGTAGGTCTAAGTCCCCTTGTTCCAGAATCTAGTTAGTTCCACAACTACTTTGACCAACATAATACATGTTAAGTGATGCTACATTTATTTCAAGGTCCAGATTTGAGAAACTGGAACTATCTGTTTGGAGCTTTTTCTTTCTGGGTGCCCTGAACCACCACAGAATATCTGACCGACCTGAGACCGTCACATTGGAGAAAGTATATAAGTGACTCAGTTGAGAGATCCCACTGAACCCTGCTTTACAAGCTACTCTGTCAAAGCACTGATATTTGGGTGAAGCTGTCTTGGACGTTCCAGACCATCCCACCCACCAGCTGAGTACCACCCAGTGACCTCAGCCAGCGCCACAGGGAGCAGAAATATTGCCCAGCCAACACTGGCTGAGTAAGAAAGATAACACTACAGGAGGAAATGACAACTACTCCAGTATTCTTGCCTGGGAGTTCCCATGGACAGAGGAGCCTGGTGGGCTGCAGTCCATGGGATAAGAGAGATAATAACATAGTTGTCACTTTAAGCCATATGTTTTAGAATAACTTGTTGTACAATAATAGATAACCAGAATTGGCCCCACCCAAAAAGCAAAAACCCTCTCTGTGCCCTTCTGGAGGGTTTAATTAAGACTATGTTTGGCTGTAAATGACAGATAAGAGAAGTCCAGAGCTAGACCTCCTAGAATGGCACAGCTTCTCTGGGCTGACAGCAGAGACCTGGGCTCCTTCTATCTTCCGGCTCCACGCCAGGTGACCACTGCCTCTGCAGCCACCTCTGGTGCCCCCGCACCCGTGTCCCGAGACAGTAATGACCAATAAGGGAACAAAGGCCCAGGCCATTGGCAGGCAACCCTGCTTCTGAGATGTTTCTCTGGAGGTCTCATTTAATGACTTCCTGTTACATTTCACTGGCGAGATTAGGACCCCATGGGCCACCTCTAGCTGCAAGGTAGTCTGAGGAGGTGTGTACTTTTAAAACAGCATACTGTTACCTTCATAATGACTGAGGTTAACAAGGAAAATAGATATTGGATTAGCACTTAGTGTATGCCACAAGGAATTCTTCTGGTCCTAGAGCCTCAGACTGAGAAGGGGCTGCTTCCTACTACAGCTCCTGAACTCCTACAGAGAAATGGTTTAAAGCAGGCAAGGATCCTCAGCTTCCAGGATCTAATGTCTGATGATCTGAGGTGGAGCTGATGTAATAATAATGGAAATAAAGTGCACAACAAATGTAATGCGCTTGAGTCATCCTGAAACCATACCCCATATCCCAGGTCCATGGAAAAATTGACTCCATGAAACCCATCCCTGGGGCCGAACAGATTGGAACTGCTGGTGTAGAGCATAAATTTCCTTTAAAGTGTAGGTGAGGGGATCTGTCTTGAAGCTGAATTTTCATAGCAAATTCATTATTTGTTTGTTTGATTTTTTAATTTGTTTGGTTGTTTTTCTGTGTTGTTGGGTTTTGTTTTTTGGTTAAATTCATCTGTGCTTTCATTTGGAATGGCTTAAGAAAGCCTGTGAATTTTGCAGGGGAGCTTCCTCTCCCCATGCCAAGCACCCTTTGAAACTGACATCATCTTCTTGGGTGGTGAAACACCAACAGCCATTGCTTCTCCAAAGAATGATTTGCGATTTGCTCTTCCCAAATATAAAAGCCCTTAATAACTAGATCAACCCATAACAGTCATTTCTGTATGATTTTGCATGACAAATGAACAAAGATGCAAATCGGCTTTCAATAGCACCCATAAACACACAAAAAAACTTATTACAAAAATGGAGGCTTGTCATGTTGGAAACCAGATTTTTTTTAAAAGGAGAAAAAAAAAAACTAACCTCATCTGAAATCCAGATACCTCACAAGCACTTGAACGTGTAACACGGCCTAAATGTTAATGAAGCAATTCGGCTCACTCAGCTGGATGGGCAACAAAAGAAACTCTTTTCAAGACACAGCTGTCAACAATTACACTTGGTGGGGTGGAGCTGGCTGATAGTCAGCATCTTAAAACTCATGGAAATGTGGAGCCTATTTGGCTGAATCCATTCCAGACTCCAGGGAAGACAGTAAACCCCTATTAATTTGGCAGGCCAGAGAATGGGATATTCTGGTTAGTGGGGCATTCCCACCCAGCTCAGACATAAATGACAGATTTTTGTAAAGACTCCAAGATGAACTTAAAAATGATATAGGACCTAACCTACCCTTCTCTTGATGTGGTATTTCAGATGGCATTTTGGGGTCTGGCAGGGCCTCAGCGATTTCATGTGATCAAAGAGATACTTTTTTTGAAGATTTTTTTTTTTTATGTGGGCCATTTTAAGTCTTTATTGAATTTATTACAATAGCGCTTCTGTTTTATGTTTTGGTTTTCTGGCCAAGAGGCATGGTGGGATCGCAAGTCCCTAACCAGGGATTAAACCCACACTCCTGCATTGGAAGGCAAAGTCTTAACCACTGGACTGCCAGGGAAGTCCCAGGGAGATACTTTTAAATTTGAACTTTCTGATTAACTGTATTTTTATTAATGGAAGTTCATTTTACTACATTATGGCTACTTACTGGAGAGAGCCCTTATTCTGGCTGAGAAGTACTCTTTTGAGAATTACTCTCCTAACCTCAATACCCACCCATCCACACACACACACACACACACACACACACAGACACACACACACGGCTCTAGCAGACAGATTTGAGCTGAGTGGCCCTTTGACCACAGATCATTGGAGCAAGAGTAAGCCCTGAGCAAAGGGAGATGATCAGGTTCTCTTTCCTGGGAAGTTGGAGGTGAGTAGTCAGAGAAAGCCCAGTGATCCTCGTCAGTGTCCTTGCACAAAGGACATGGGATCTCAGGATCTAGGGAGTGACCATCTTCTGCTTTGTGCACACAGACACAGAGAGCCAGATGGGAGAGAAAAAAAAAAGTAGGAGGTAATTATGTGGAGTAAACAACCAACTAAAAACCACCACAGAGCCCCAGAAAGAGACCCCCAGAGTGGCCACCTGGGTTCCCAATAGTCTACAGTTCCTAGGCATTGGCTGCCCCTTCCACCACAAAAGGGCCTGACTACACTTCCTGCCCTCCCTGCCCTCCATCCCCTCGGGACTCCCTAACCCTATCCTTCCATTAAGATCATAAGGTGGTTTGAATGGTTTGGCAGAGGCTGTCAGTTGCTTCTCCAGTCTTCATTCTTCTCTTCTTTCTCACTAACTGAAACCAGTTTTATACAGAGCAACTAAAAAGCCCACAATTCCTCTTAGTTCAGAGCTGGTGGATGGGATCCAGCAGACTAGTGAAGGGGTTAGTCCTCCTCTTCTCTCTTCCACCCTGGCAGAGTTGAGAGAGAGGAAGTATTTTCTTTCACTCTGGAGCAAGGGAGGGCAGATCTGTATTGCTGGTGGTAGGCCAGGCCTAGGTCAACTCCCTGGGTTATCTCCAACCTCTAGAAAGGAAATATCTTTTCATCCTAAAGCTTCTGATACGAACATCTACACAGGACTTAGAGATGACAGGCTGACTGCTCGTGTAGTGCACGGGCACTTTGGACCTGACCCTCCTCTGCCTCTGCCTGCTTTGCAATCCGAACAAATATAATTGTACCTGGTGACCCCTGCCCACAGTTGACTGGTCCAAGGATGGGGCATAGCAGTTCCTCCTTTTATGCCTAACTATCCCCTGCCTCTCAGCTGTTTGTTTGGCTCAAGGGCTGGGTATGTAACGCAAGCTGCCCCAGTCAAGTAACTTTTCCAGCAATTTCAAATTTATTCTAGGAAATCACAGCTTTGCTTTGATGGTCTTTTTCGATGGCCAATCCCAATCCAGAGATAGCAATTTTAAGGATGATGTTTTGGACATCTCCTCTGCAGATAAGGTTGTGTTCAAGGAGGATAAATCCTGAGAGCTCACATCACTTCCCTTCAATCCTGTGGGAAACAGGATCCACATGATTGTTCCAAGTTTCCCTTTTTAAAAAAAAATAGGATATGATTCATATACCATACAAATCATCATTTTAAAGTGTACAACTCAGAGGATTTTAGTGTATACACAAGACTTGGAAACCATCACTACAATCTAATTCTAGAACAGTTCATCACCTGAAAAAGAAGCCCCACAACACTAGTACTCACACCCTACTTTTTTGCTGCTCCAATGCTCTGGCAACCCTAGTCCTTTTTCAGTCTCTATGAATCTGTCAGTTCTCCACATTTCATATAAATATAATTATATAATATATAGCCTTTTGTGTCTGACTTCTTTCACTTATGTTTTCAAAGTTCAGCCATACTGTTGACTATATCAGTACTTCATTTGCCAAATAATATTCTATTGCAAATATATACCACGTTTTGCTTATCCATTCACCCATCAATGGACACTTGGGGTACTTCCAACTTTTGGCTATGGTGTGTAATGGTGCTATGAACATGGGTATGTGAATATCTGTTAGAGTTTCTGCTTTCAATTCTTTTGGGTATATACCTTGAAGAGAAATTGCTGGATCATATGATAATTCTATGTTTAATTGTTTTAAAGAATGACGTCACATTTTCTTTCATTTTTTGACACTGTTATTAATGGAATTGTTTTGTTCTTTCATTGAAGTATAGTTGATGTACAATACAAGTTACAAGTGTACACAATTTTCAAGTGTATACTCCATTTGTATTTACTATAAAATATTGGCTCTATTCCTCATATTGTACACTATATCCTTGTAGCTTGTTATATATCCAATAGTTTATACCTCTTGTTCCCCTACCCCTGTCTTGCCCCTTACCTTTGCCCTCTCCCCGCTGGTAACCATTAGTTTGTCTCTGTATTTGTGAGTCTGCTTCTTTTCTGCTTTAATAGAATTGCTTTCTTAATTTCATTTTTAGATTGTTCATTGCTAGTGCAGAGAAATATTGATTTTTATATTGATTTTGCTACAAATTCCTTTTTAAATATTAAACTTCTGATCTTGGGTGTGGAACTTACAGAGTCCCTTTCCTCCATATTCTGTGCCAGCCCTGGAATGGCATTCCCTCAGTCACTGGCTCCCAAGCTAAAATCTAAGTTTGATGAGGTGAAAAAAATAAAACCCTGGTAACCCTCAGCATCCCCAGCTGAAGCCTTAGATGTCAGAAGCATCTTAGATGTCATGAGTTCAGAGAAACTACTGAGACTCTGCAGATTTGGTGGTGTGATCAGGGGACTGGTAAGTTTTTCAGCATCCCCAGGAGACACTGCTTTGTGCTTTTGAATAAGAAAATGTGGCACAATGGCTCACAGAATGTTAGACCTTGGAGATATCCTGAAATCATGAATCTTAAATTATTATGTCTTGATCCTTACTCAGTCCTACCCAGGCACCCCACCCTCTAATCCTCCATAGAAAGATCCACATTAAACCAGACTTCAGACACTCAGTGAATATCCCAACTGCCTTTCCTTCTCTGGAGATACTATTAGGCTCTGTCCAGGTATCATTCTCCCTTACCACAGCAAGCAATCAACTCAGCTTTGTCTTATGAACACTTACTTCTGGTGTTATGAGGAATAGCATGAGACAAGATACATACTTAAAGGAAATAGGCAAAAATTAAATCTATTAATGAATGATAATAATGTGATTTTCTAAAGCACCAATTTGGATAAAACTGGGAAACACTGAGATTAAAGATTGTATGGAATTGTTAATTTTCTTAAGTGCAATTAATGACACGAGATGTGAGATGAAGTATTAAAGGGTGAAATGTCATGATATTTGCAGCTTATCTTCAAACCAATAAAAATTAAAAATACATGAATATTTTTAGCACACATGCATAGAAAGAGAGAACTCAAATATATCACATGTACATACCTAGAAACAGACAAAAAGAGAGGTGAGAGTGTATATATATGGCAATATGCTAACAATTGTTAAAAACTAGATGGAGTGTATGTGGTTGTGTTTTTACTTGTTCACCTTTTCCATATGTGTGAAAATGCTGAAGGAATAAAACTGTTAAGGGAATAAATGGCTTAGGAAGGGAAAACCTGCCTCCTTCTTCAAATGGAGACTAAGTAATTTTATTTATTTTTAGAGCCAAAAAAGATTGACCTTTTCTCCAAATAGAGCCCAGATAACTTTGTTATTTATTTGTCTGGCCTTTTCTATTTTGTAGAGGCACTTTCAGCTAACCATTGAGAATACAAACTGTCCACAATAATTTTAACCCTTTTCTTTTTTTGGCTTCACCCTCAGCATATGGGATCTTAGTCCTCTGACCAGCGATGGACCCCATGCCCCCTGCATTGGGAATGTAGAGTATTAACCACTGGACCATGAGGGAAGTCCCACTGATTTTAACTCTAAGCAGAATTAAAAAAAAAAAAAAACACTTTCCAGAACTAGTATACAGTTATGCACACTGTGCCCTACACAAAACAGCAACTTCATGACGATCACCTGGAGATGTACAAGGAGGATGACCAATTCACCCTGTTTGCCCTGGGTGGTCCTAGCTTTAGCATCAAAGTCCCACCTTTGCAGTTGGTCAACTTTACATGCAATCTAGGAAGCCTGGCTATATTTGCAGTATTGAATAATGATGAGGAAAGCAGAGAACATCCTTGACACTTTACAAGCCTGCATGATCATGATGTTCTGTCAATAGATGGTTCTGGTTTCCATGTGCCATCCCACTAGCCCCACCCTCCATGTCAACAAGTGCTTTCCCCCACAAAGTCTAGCCCAAAGGGGTGACATCAATGGCAAGGACACTGTTCAGAAACTATGACATAGACTTTTTTGGGTATAGACTGAAATCCTCCAGTATGAAAGAAAAGGCCACCACCACCAACCCAACAGGTAAACCTTATTTTTGATGGTGTTCTAGCATCTGCTGCGCGCTTGCTCAGTCATGTCTGACTCTTGCGACCCCATGGACTATAGCTTGCCAGGCTCCTCTGTCCGTGTAGTTTTCCAGGCAAGAATACTGAAGTGAGTTGCCGTTTCCTTCTCCAGGGTATCTTCTCTACCCAGAGACTGAACCTACTTCTCTTGTATCTCCTCCACTGGCAGGTGGATACTTTAGCATTTGCACCACCTGGGAAGCTTGCCTTTCCATATTATTCCCCCTCATATTAGGCTTCTCTCATCATCTGTCTGCCTCCATCCCTTGTAGTCATGTAATAACTGCTACTTTACCAAAGAGAAAACTGAGACCTGGAGATGTTAAGCAATTTGCCCAAGGTCAGAGCTCATAAGGACAGTGGCAGGATTTGAGACCAGGTTTGTCTGAGTCTAGAGTTCCTGCTCCTAATCACTTCATTTCTGCTAAGGACTGAATGTTTGGGCTCCTTCCCTGAATTCATATGTTGAACTCCTAACCCCTACTCTGAAGGTGTTCAAAGGTGAAGCCTTTGGAAGGTGCTTAGGTCATGAGGGTGGAGCCTTCCTGAGTGGAATTAGTGCCTTTATAAAAGAAGCCCCGGAGTGCCAGCTTGCTCTCTCCGCCATGTGAAGATACAACAGGAAGTGAGCCAACTGCAACTGGATTAGGGCTCTCACCAGAACTCCACCCTGTTGACATCCTGATAGTGGACTTTCAGTTGCCAAAATTGTCAGAAATAAATTTCTGCTGTTTATAAGCCACCTGATGTATGGCAACTTGTTAAAGCAGCCTGAACAGATTAAATCAATTTCCTTCCTGCTAGTCATGTTTCATGAGCAGTGAATTTATCTTGCTGGTGCTGCTTTCCCAGGAAGAGTGTTCATTTTTACAGGAATTTATAAAGACAGGAACCTCTGAGAAAGGACTGCACACTTGTTGGGTGGCATTACTGACAGCACAGAGCCATAGAACTCTCCATGCTTATCAGATGGGCATTCCCCCACGGCTGGGTTCCACAGCCTCCTGGCACAGTTACTGTGGAGGAGAGGCTGACAGTCACACTTTGGCATTAGACAGACTTGGGTTCAAGACCTGCCTCTGCCCCCCAAAGCAGTGACCTTGGACAAGAAGTTTAAGCCCCCATCTGTAACACAGGGATAATTGTAGCACTTCTAGCATAAAGTTACTGTGAATTTAAACAAGGTAGCTCAGGTGAAGGACTGAGAGCCTGGCACATTGCAAGGGAATCTTTGGAAAAATACTCTTTCTAAAATGGAAGCATGGCCAAGAGGAGCTACCCCGCATCTGAGGTCAGGGGTGGCGGCCGGGAGGAGCTACCCCATGTCCAAGGAGTGGTGGCTGTGCAGGCTCAGGAGGGCCGAGAGGAGCTACTCCACATTCAAGGTCACGAGGGGCAGCAGTGAGGAGAAACCCCTCGTCCAAGGTAAGGAGCAGCTGCTGCGCTTTGCTGGAGCAGCCTTGAAGAGATATCCCACGTCCAGGGTAAGAGAAACCCAAGTAAGACGGAAGGTGAGAGGGCATCAGAGGGCAGACACACTGAAACCATAATCACAGAAAACCAGTCAATCTAATCACATGGACCACAGCCTTGTCTAACTCAATGAAACTAAGCCATGCCCTGTGGGGCCACCCAAGACAGGTGGGTCATGGTGGAGAGTTCTGACAGAATGTGGTCCACTGGAGAAGGGAATGGCAAGCCACTTCAGTATTCTTGCCTTGAGAACCCCATGAACAGTATGAAAAGGCAAAATGATAGGATACTGAAAGAGGAACTACCCAGCTTAGTAGGTGCCCAATATGCTACTGGAGATCAGTGGAGAAATAACTCCAGAAAGAATGAAGGGATGGAGCCAAAGCACAAACAACACCCAGTTGTGGATGTGACTGGTGATACAAGCAAGGTCTAATGCTGTAAAGAGCAATATTGCATAGGAACCTCGAATGTCAGGTCCATGAATCAAGGCAAATTGGGAGTGGTCAAACAAGAAATGGCAAGAGTGAACGTCGACATTCTAGGAATCAGCGAACTAAAATGGAATGGAATGGGTGAATTTAACTCAGATGACCATTATATCTACTACTGCGGGCAGGAATCTCTCAGAAGAAATGGAGTAGCTATCATGGTCAACAAAGAGTCCAAAATGCAGTACTTGGATGCAACCTCAAAAATGACAGAATGATCTCTGTTTGTTTCCAAGGCAAACTAGTCAATATCACAGTAATCCAAGTCTATGCCCCAACCAGTAACACTGAAGAAGCTGAAGTTGAATGCTTCTATGAAGATTTCCAAGACCTTTTAGAACTAACACCCAAAAAAGATGTCCTTTTCATTATAGGGGATTGGAAGGCAAAAGTAGGAAGTCAAGAAACACTTGGAGTAACAGGAAAATTTGGCCTTGGAATACAGAATGAAGCAGGGCAAAGGCTAACAGAGTTTTACCAAG
The DNA here is from genome assembly GCF_001704415.2 of Capra hircus. Classification (NCBI taxonomy): domain Eukaryota; kingdom Metazoa; phylum Chordata; class Mammalia; order Artiodactyla; family Bovidae; genus Capra; species Capra hircus. The sequence continues at coordinate 117,543,054 of NC_030808.1, read as the reverse complement.
AGAACGCACTGGTCATAACAAACACCCTCTTCCAACAACACAAGAGAAGACTCTACACATGGACATCACCAGATGGTCAACACCAAAATCAGATTGATTATATTCTTTGTAGCCAAAGATAGAGAAGCTTTATACAGTCAGCAAAAACAAGACTGGGAGCTGACTGTGGCTTAGATCATGAACTCCTTATTGCCAAATTCAGACTGAAATAGAAGAAAATAGGGAAAACCACTAGACCATTCAGGTATGACCTAAATCAAATCCCTTATGATAATACAGTGGAAGTGAGAAATAGATTTAAGGGACTAGATCTGATAGAGTGCCTGATGAACTATGGACGGAGGTTGGTGACATTGTACAGGAGACAGGGATCAAGACCATCTCCATGGAAAAGAAATGCAAAGAAGCAAAATGGCTGTGTGGGGAGGCCTTACAAATAGCTGTGAAAAGAAGAGAAGCGAAAAGCAAAGGAGAAAAGGAAAGATATAAGCATCTGAATGCAGAGTTCCAAAGAATAGCAAGAAGAGATAAGAAAGCCTTCCTCAGTGATCAATGCAAAGAAATAGAGGAAAACAACAGAATGGGAAAGACTAGAGATCTCTTCAAGAAAATTAGACATACCAAGGGAATATTTCATGCAAAGATGGACTCAATAAAGGACAGAAATGGTATGGACCTAACAGAAGCAGAAGATATTAAGAAGAGGTGGCAAGAATACACAGAAGAACTGTACAAAAAAGATCTTCATGACCAAGATAATCACGATGGTGTGATCACTCACCTAGAACCAGACATCCTGGAATGTGAAGTCAAGTGGGCCTTAGAAAACATCACCATGAACAAAGCTAGTGGAGGTGATGGAATTCCAGTTGAGCTATTTCAAATCCTGAAAGATGATGCTGTGAAAGTGCTGCACTCAATGTGCCAGAAAATTTGAAAACTCAGCAGTGGCCACAGGACTGGGAAAGGTCAGTTTTCATTCCAGTCCCTAAGAAAGGCAATGCCAAAGAATGCTCAAGCTACCACACAATTGCACTCATCTCACATGCTAGTAAAGTAATGCTCAAAATTCTCCAAGCCAGGCTTCAGCAATAAGTGAACCATGAACTTCCAGATGTTCAAACTGGTTTTAGAAAAGGCAGAGGAACCAGAGATCAAATTGCCAACATCCGCTGGATCATCAAAAAAGCAAGAAAGTTCCAGAAAAATATCTATTTCTACTTCGGCTTTATTGACTGTGCCAAAGCCTTTGACTGTGTGGATCACAATAAACTGTGGAAAATTCTGAAAGAGATGGGAATACCAGACCACCTAACCTGCCTATTGAGAAACCTATATGCAGGTCAGGAAGCAACAGTTACAACTGGACATGGAACAACAGACTGGTTCCAAATAGGAAAAGGAGTCCGTCAAGGCTGTATATTGTCACCCTGCTTATTTAACTTCTATGCAGAGTACATTATGAGAAGTGCTGGGCTGGAAGAAGCACAAGCTGGAATCAAGATTGCCAGGAGAAATATCAATAACCTCAGATATGCGGATGACACCACCCTTATGGCAGAAAGTGCAGAGGAACTAAAAACCCTCTTGATGAAAGTGAAAGAGGAGAGTGAAAAAGTTGGCTTAAAGCTCAATATTCAGAAAACTAAGATCATGGTATCTGGTCCCATCACTTCACGGCAAATAGATGGGGAAACAGTGGGAACAGTGATTCCGGGGGCTCCAAAATCACTGCAGATGGTGACTGCAGCCATGAAATCAAAAGAAGCTTATTCCTTGGAAGGAAAGTTTTGACCAATCTAGATAGCGTATTCAAAAGCAGAGACATTACTTTGCCAACAAAGGTCTGTCTAGTCAAGGCTATGGTTATTCCAGTGGTCATGTATGGATGTGAGAGTTGGATTGTGAAGAAAGCCGAGTGCTGAAGAATTGATGCTTTTGAACTGTGATGTTGGAGAAGACTCTTGAGAGTCCCTTGGACTGCAAGGAGATCCAACCAGTCCATCCTAAAGGAGATCAGTCCTGGGATTTCTTTGGAAGGAATGATGCTAAAGCTGAAACTCCAGTACTTTGGCCACTTCATGCAAAGAGTTGACTCATTGGAAAAGACTCTGTTGCTGGGAGGGATTGGGGGCATGAGGAGAAGGGGACGACCGAGGATGAGATGGATGGATGGCATCACCAACTCGATGGATGTGAGTGTGAGTGAACTCCGGGAGTTGGTGATGGACAGGGAGGCCTGGTGTGCTGCAATTCATGCGATCACAAAGAGTCAGACATGACTGAGCGACTGAACTGAACTGACTGAAAATGTCTACTATATTAAGTGAAAATTATGTGTTCCATTTTCTTCATAAGATAAACTAACACATTTAATGGGTGTACCTTCTACTTCTTTTCCTTCTCCTCCAGGTTTTTTCTCCCCACCCCAGCTCCAGCCTCCTATCCATCCTCTGATTTTACAACATAAAAGTTTGGGAATTATGTATGTTTTTAAGAAACACACTGAAGTATGTGGGAGTGAAATTACATGATGTCTGAGAGCTCTTTAAAATTCTTCAGAAAAGATAAAAGGTAAAGGAAATAAATAGCATAATCTTGACGATTGCTAAATCTGGATGACGGACCCCCCTGGTGGTCCAGTGGTTACATCTTCACCTCCCAACGTGGGGGATGCAGGTTTGATCCCTGGTTGGGGAACTGAGATCCCACGTGCCTCATGGCCAAAAAACCAAAACATGAAACAGAAGCAATATGGTAACAAATTCAATAAATATTTTGAAAACATATTTATGGGGATACATGTATACCCGTGGCCAATTCAGGTTGATGTATGGTTAAAAACCATCACAATATTGTAAAGTAATTATTCTCCAATTAAAATACATTTATTAATTTTTAAAAAGGAAACTATCTGGATGATGGGAACATGGGTGGGTTTTTTGTTTTTAATTATTTTCTCTTGTGTGTGTGTGTGTGTGTGTGTGTGGCAGTTAGAAAATTTTCACAATTAAAAAAAAAATCTGAAGTCTTGGACCAGTGCAACAGAAAGACTCTCCACAAAGTGGGAGGAGGAGGGAGTGAAACAGGAGGGAAGCATTTGATTGGCCATTTCATGTACTCTAAGAAGCCAGGGGAAGAGGACATTTATGTTCATTCTGACTTTAATCCATTTTACCTGGGGATGGGAGTGGGGTCTGGGAAATCTCCCCAGAACATTATTTGTGATTATCACTAGGGATTGAAATGGGGAGAAGCTCTGACTTTGCACACTAATGTAATATCTGATCTTTTTTTAAGAGCAACTAAAAGAAAAGCTTTCCTTGTGTTCTGAAATCTGCCTCCCTTCAACCCCCCCATGTCCTTGGTCTATTCCATCTTTAATCAAGAACTCTTAAAATAATTGAAGATTATTAAGGACCCCATATTGAATGAGGGCTATTTAATGGACTCTTGAGGCCCAAGGACTTAACTTACAAATGCTCCTTATCAACATGGGCTCTGTATGCTGCGCATTTCTTATAAATGCATTAATGTAATCATTGCTCTTCTCAGGGGATATTTTTCTAGTGGGGCTGTTACTCTCTTAAATTGTGATTCCAAAAATTGAAAGCAATACTTTATATCAGTGGTTCTCAACTGAGGGTGACCTTGCCTCTCAGAGGACATTTGGCCAAGTCTGGAGGCATTTTTGATAGTCAGGACCTGGAGAGGGTTCAGAGGGTATAAGATTGCCATGGGTATCTACTGGGTAGAGGACAGGGATGGAACTTGACATCCTCCAATGCACAGGAGAGCCTCCACCACAAAGAATTATCTAACCCAGTGTGTCAATTGTGCTGAAGTTGAGAAACTCCACTTTATATTAATGTGCATCTAGAGCCCAAAGAACCATTCTAAGGTCAGGACAGGACACTTTCCAAACAGCAATTCATTTTGCTACTCATTTTCATAACTCTATCACACTCTTGCTTCCCATCAAACTTGATGCTGAAGAAAACCTTTCTCCTTAAGGAGTGATCCCACTGCCCACTCATCTTGTATGTATGCCATTGATTCTTTGAACCTAAATGAAAACTTCCTTTGTTTTGTTAAATTCCAAATGACTGATGCCATTCAGTGGGGATTATTTTGCATGCAGGATATAAGTTGTTCCTTCCTTTCTTTGAATAAGCAACTTTACGTTACCTTTGTTAAAACTATGGATAGACAATCATTGACCAGGAAAGGGCCAAGGCTGTGTGTTTTGTTGCATGTCAAAAATAACCCTCAGCCTAACACAGATATGAATCACTACATTGTATGTGTTATGTTCGACTAGGAATGGGTCCAATTCTTTGGCTACCTGATATGAAAAGCAGACTCAGTGGAAAAGACCCTGATGACTGGGAAAGATTAAAGGCAAAAGCAGGTGACAGAGGATGAGATGGTTGGATGGCATCACCGACTCAATGGACATGAATCTGAGCAAACTCCTGGAGATGGTGAAGGGCAGAGAAGTCTTGCCTGCTGCATCCATGGGGTCATAAAGAGTTGGACACGACTAAGCGACTGAACAGCAATAGGAATGACTTGGGAAAATGGTCATCCAAACGGTCATGTATCTCACCAACAATGGTATCTGCTTTAGACTAAACTGTATGCTGCCCCAATTCATACACCAAAGCCCTAACCCTCAGTGTGATGATATTTGGGGATGAAGCCTCTGGGAGGTGCTATAGTCTGAATGTTTGTGTCCCCCCCAAAATTCATATGCTGAAATACTAATGCTCAATCTGATAGTATTAGGAGGTGGGACTTTGGGGAAGTGATTAGGTCATAAGGGCAGAGCCCTCATGAATGTGATTGATGTGCAAGGAGGCTGAAGAAAGCTCCTTTGTGCTTTTCCACCTTGTAGGAATAGAAGTAAATCAGCAGCATGTAGCCAGGAAAAAAGGCTCTCCCCAGAACTTGACCATGCTGGCACACTGATGTTGTTCTTCCAGCTTCCAGAACTGTGAGCAGTAAACTTCCATTATTTATTGGTCACCCAGTCTATGGTATTTAGCTGGAACAGACTAAGGTAGGAAGTAATGAGGTTTGGATGAGGTCATGAGGGTGGAGTCCTCATGGTGAGGTTGCAGCCCTTTTAAGAAGAGACCAGAGAGCCCTCTCGGAGAAGGCAATGGCACCCCACTCCAGTACTCTTGCCTGGAAAATCCCATGGACGGAGGAGCCTGGTGGGCTGCAGTCCATGAGGTCACACAGAGTCGGACACGACTGAGCGACTTCACTTTCACTTTTCACTTTCATGCACTGGAGAAGGAAATGGCAACCCACTCCAGTGTTCTTGCCTGGAGAATCCCAGGGACGAGGGAGCCTGGTGGGCTGCAGTCCATCGCATCAATCACATTCATGAGGGCTCTGCCCTTATGACCTAATCACTTCCCCAAAGTCCCACCTCCTAATACTATCAGATTGAGCATTAGTGTTTCAGCATATGAATTTGGCGGGGGACACAAACATCCAGACTATAGCACCTCCCAGAGGCTTCATCCCCAAATATCATCACACTGGGGGTTAGGGCTTTGGTGTATGAATTGGGGCAGCATACAGTTTAGTCCATGGGGTCACACTGAGTCGGACACGACTGAAGTGACATAGCGGCGGCAGCAGCAGCAGAGAGCCCTCTGTGTGTGTCTCTCTCTGTCTCTGCCTCTCTTCTTCCCACCCTTACTACCAAGTGAGCACACAGGGAGAAGGTGGCTGTTTGCAATAGAGCCCTCACCAAGAATCAAATCTGCTGGCACCTTGAACCTGAACGTTACAGCCTCCACAACGGTGTGAAATAAATAATCTGTCATATAAACCACCAGTCTGTAGTATTCTGCTATGGCAGTCTGTGCTAAGACATTATCCTTTGACTCTGGAAATACTTTACTATTTGCATGTCATCTGTAATCTGATAACCCCACCGAAGGGTGCCACCTGAGATTCCTCCCACTGTGCAGTGCATTTCTGCTGATTAGAATTTCAGTGAAGATTCTCTCCATGGCTGCCTTGTCTATTTGCTGTATTTCATAGAATCCATGAGATCATGAATGTTAAGACACCACATTATTTTGTGTACGGTGAGAAAAAAATAAATTGCCCAGTGTCAGAAAGTTGAAAGGTATGACACATCCAATTGGAAAGAGGTTGAAATGTGAAGTATGTATTTTGTAATTGAGGACCACAGTCCCCCTGAGTACCAGGTTTGGCTAAGGAGATGAAACAAGCATTTTCACACCGTGGGACCAGTCTTAGAGCTGAGAATCTCTGTCTTACTCTGTGCTCCTTTCTTGAGGTCCACATTTAGAGAGAAGCCCTTTCCTCAGTGGTGCGAAGAGAGTAGACATCACTGCTTTGGGGGAAAATGTTGTCACTCAACCATCAAAGCTCTGACCAGTGAAGTTTCAACAAAATGCTTTTTATGTGTGAGCAAAAAAATACCACAAGGTCAGTCTATGTCTGACCAGCGAATTTAATGAAATGGGGCCCTTCCCATTCCTGACTTAAAGCAGAGGAGTTTGCTTGTAGGTAGACTACGAAAGAATGGGTCTAGAAATGAGGGAGAGGGGGGTGATTCGTGAGGAATGGGAACCAACACGGGAATCAAACATACCACACACTTTCTGGAACAAGTCCATACCAGAACTGAATCTGGAAGCAGCATTGTCCCTCGGATTCTCTTGGCCAGCCACTAACACTGAAGTCCAGCACCCAGAAGAAGTTCTGGGGGAGGGGGAGACTCATTCTGGCAGTACTGGCAAAACAGTGGGGATTCCTGCACCGTTTTCCTCTATCGTCTTATTAAACCCAGCTCAGGATGCTGAGGCCCTGAGGCACCACGGCTCTGGTTTTGCTGGAGAACTATGCTATTCTGTCTCCCTGCGGAGGCCCTCGGCAACTGGGATTCCCAGGAGGAAACCCTCTGCACTGCGCTGCGGTCGCTGGGCTGGGAGGCTCAGAGGCAGGCGACCTTTAGCATCCTTCCTTCCAGACTCTCTCACAGAAAGATCCAGTTGACGCGGTTTTGCGGTGCTTAGGGGGAGCCAAGAATTTTTCTGCCTGGATGCTCTGGCCCCCTTCTTGAGGTGAGGACTGTTTCCACCTGCAGCGCCTGCAGGGGGTGGGGACAGTCACGTGTCGCAGGTCCTCTGCTTGGATGGCGGCACTCTGTCCCAGTGCCTTTTGCTTTTAGGCTGAGAAGCACCCTGCTCTTCACCATGTCACCCTTGAGGGCAGCAGAAATGAGCCCCGGTGACTCCTGCGAGCTAAGCCCTGCATTTCTCGAGCTATTTAGAGAGACCCTGTGGCCCACAGTCCTGGCACTTACTGAAATCCAAGTGCGCGCGCTTGCTTCCCGGCACATCCCCACCGGGGCTCTCAATTCTGCCTCCGCACATGTCTCCCAGGGAGCTGCCCACGTGCGAGGCGAGGGGCACACTGCAGTGGCTTGTTTCTTGGCCATCACCACTGGTGGTGGGGGGGGGGTTGTATTTTTAATTTTAGCATTGTCATTTTGCCAAAAAAGCAAAAAAAAAAAGTCCTATACCCGAAGTTTTTTCAATGTTTAGCAATGTGCCTGACAAGCACAAAAGGCGAATCCGGGAGAGCATGGGGTGGGAGGGTGGATGCACCACAAGATAATAATAGCACTTAGAGCTACAGTACAGCCTGTAGCAGCGCCTCCCCTGAGAGTTGGTGTGGAAATTTGCGAGGGAGTTTGGTATCTTACCTATGATGGAGGAAGGGCTTCCCTGGTGGCTCAGTGGTAAAGAACCTTCCTGCCAATGCAGGAGACAGAGAGTATGACTCGACTGAGCGCGCCTGCATGCCATGATGGAGGAACAGGACTCCTAGCTTTCTTAGTGGACAGGCTCCAGTTCCAAACAAGAAGTATTTTTCTGCTTCCCGGATGGTCTGTAAATGTCCCACTGGACAGTCGTGTGAATGAGAAATTTGTTTATAGTTGTTCAGTCACTAAGTCACGTCTGACTCTTTAGTGACCCCATGGGCTGTAGCCCACCAGGTTCCTCTGTCCAGGGGATTTCCCAGGCAAGAATACTGGAGTGGGTTGCCATTTCCTTCTTCAGGGGATCTTCTCCATCCAGGGATGGAACCCTAGTCTCCTGCATTGGCAGGCAGGTTCTTTACCACTGAGCCACCAGGGAAGCCCCTGTTTATACTTATACAAGCATACAACCTAACTTGATCACACTGCATTTTTTTTTTTTTTGCAAAGTTTTGATAAACACTGAGATCTGGGGAGATGTAACTAAAGTACAAATGGCTAGAAGGATGTACTTTGTTTTGTATATAATTTCACCAGGATTGTTCACTATTTTGGAAAAATCACGAGCAGCACTGAACACCAGGTCAGTCTGCATTTGTTTGTACCTGTGACATTCTTGATGGTTTTATGTACAAGTACAAACACCTGGTTCGTTCATGTCTTCCAATATGACTGTGTTTGGTTTGGTTTCTCACTTGTTAAATATACATATTATTCTCCTCTTAGAAATTATTTACCTCTCCTAATAATATAGTTAATAACTTCCATTGAAATTTTAAAATTGTAAGTAGACTATGTTACCTGTGAATTTTATTTCTAGTTGGAAAAGGGGATACTATTGCAGCATAACAAACTAACACAAAGTTATTCGCTCCAGTTTCCATGGGCAGAGGTGCAGCATACCTTCAGCTGGATCTTCTGCTCAGGACCTCGAAAGACTGAAATAAAGAAAGGTGTTTGCTGGCTGTGTTCTCATCCAGAGAGTCAACTAGGGCAAGATCCACTCTAAGATCACTCGGGTTGTTGGCAAAATTCAGTTCCCTGTGGTTGTAAGGCTGTGCTTAGTTGCTCAGTTGTGTCTGACTCTTTGTGACCCTATGGACTGTAGCCCACCGGGCTCCTCTGTCCATGGGGATTTTCCAGGCAAGAATACTGGAGTGGGTTGCCATGCCCTCCTCCAGGGGATCTTCCCAACCCAGGGAATGAACCCAGGTTTTCTGCTTGGCAGGCAGGTTCTTTCCCACTGAGCCACAGGGAAGCCCAGTTGTGGTTGTAGGATCGGGGTCCCTATTTCCTTGCTGACAAACTACCAGGATTGCTCTTAGCATCTAGAAGCTTCCCGCAGATTCTTGCCAGGTGGCTCTTCCTGCAGACCCTCTAACAATGTAGCAGTTTGTTTAAGAGCATCTAATATTTTGCCTTCTTTTAAAGGTCAGGCTGATTTGAGACTGTCTTCTTTTTTATTAAATCGCATTCCATTGATTAGTAATCCCTTATCATAGGGCTGACACCTCACTATATTCATTCATCCAGCTCATACCATAGGGTAGGAGATTACGGAAGGTGTGTACCTCAGGGGTATGAATTTCACAATTCTGCTTGCTACAGCTGGTAATTAAATATCTATTATAGAAAGGGGGCATTGGGTCTTAGAGGGCTGAAGAACATTACATGCCATGAAAGGAAGTTTTTGACATATATTTATCTTACTTATGCCTCAAAACCACCTTTTGAGGTAGATAATATTTTTCTAGTAACTCTCCCCAAAGCCAGTGTGAAATACTGCTTAGGTTGCTTTTAAAAATGCTTAGAGCACCAGCACAGCAGGATAGAAAAAAAGAAGAAAAATTTAAGCTTTGCTAAACTTATCTGGAATTTGCAAAACCTAAAAATTTAGAGAGAATGAAAGTGTTATAATGAAAGCATGCATGAAAGTTTTTTCTTTTAGTATTTTACATTTTAATTAAAAATAAAAAACCTCTTCGCTTACAAACTCTACATAATTCCACCAATGCCTGCAGCCACCACCTCCCCACCACACACACACTTCCATTTTACAGCTAGTATTTATTGAGCACTCCTTAGTGGCCAGTCTCTATTTTTTTTTAAAAGCGAAAGTGTTACTTGCTCAGTTGTGTCCAACTCTTTGCAACCACATGGACTGTAGCCCACCAGGCTCCTCTGTCCATGAGATTCTCCAGAAAAGAATACTGGAATGGGTTGCCATTCCCTTCTCCAGGGGATCCTCCCAACCCAGAGATCGAACCTGGGTCTCCTGCTTTGCAGGCAGATTCTTTACTGTCTGAGTCACCAGGAAAGTCCCAAACTTGGTACAAATTAACTTATCCAATCCAAACAAAAACCCAGTGAGGTGAGTTATATTGTCTCCAATTTACAAATGGGGAAAACGGAGCAAGGGCGCTCAGTAACTCATTCAAGGTCACACAAGTGTCAAAATGGGAGTTGGACCTGGGCAGCCACAGCCTGTGTCCTTAGGAGCTTCACTCTCCTGCCTCCTGGTGAGAAAGCAGAGACTTCAGGAGGATTTATCCAAGGTGTCAAGTCTTGCCCACAGTCCCTCTCCTAGGAAGCAGCTCACAAATTTCAACCTCCAGCCCTTCCACCTCTAGACCCTGTGTCCACGCACCTGCCCTTTGGAGCTCTCTCTTTGTTTTGTTTTGAATTTTTTATTGTGGTAAAATATTTGTAACATAAAACATGCCATTTTATACTTTTAAGTGCATAATTCAGTGACATTAATCATATTCACAGTGTTGTGCAACTTTAACACTATTCATTTCCAAAACATTTTGTATCAACCCAAGCAGAAACATTGTATCCATTAAACAATAACGCCTCACCTGCACCAGCCCCTGCCAACCTCCAATCTACTTTCTGTCTCCATGAATTTTCCTGTTCTAGATATTTTACTAACATGGAATCATATTAATACATGTATGATAAATACAGCACAAACACAAAAATACAATATTTGTCCCTTTGCGGCTGACATTTTATGTAGCTTGTTTCCAAGGCTCTTCCATGTTGTAGCATGTTTCAAAATTTTGTTCATTTTAAGGTTTAATAATATCCCATTGTACGGGTGTGCTGCATTTTGTGTCTCCATTCACGCATTGATGGACACCTGGGTTGTTTCCACCTTTTGGCTATTGTGAATAGTGCTGCTATGAACATTGGCACACGAGGATCTGAGTCCCTCTTTTCAGTTCTTTGGAGTGTACACTTAGGAATGGAATTGCCCGACCATATGGTAATTGTATGTTTAGATTTTGTTATGTTGCCAAACTGTTTTCTATAGCATCTGTACAATTTTATATCCCCAGGGGCGATGTACCAGGGTTCTGATTTCTCCACATACTTGCTCACACTTGTTATTTTTCCTTTTTTTAAAAAAAATAATATAGCCATCCTAGTAGATGTGACGTGGTATCTCACTGTAGTTTGGATTTGCATTTCCTTAATGGCAACCCACTCCAGTACTCTTGCCTGGAAAATCCCATGGATGGAGGAGCCTGGTGGGCTGCAGTCCATGGGGTCGCTAAGAGTTGGACACGACTGAGTGACTTCACTTTCATGCATTGGAGAAGGCAATGGCAACCCACTCCAGTGTTCTTGCCTGGAGAATCCCAGGGATGGGGGAGCCTGGTGGACTGCCCTCTCTGGGGTCGCACAGAGTCGGACACGACTGAAGCGACTTAACAGTAACAGCAGCAGCAATCACTAATGATGTTGAGCATCTTTTCCCATGTTTATCAGCCATTTGTATGTATTCTTTAAAGAAATGTGTATTCAAGTCCTTATTGCATTTTTTAATTGGGTTGTTTACCTTTTGGTTGTTGAGATGTCGTTCCTTACATATTCTGGAGATTGCTTAACTGCTAACTGTTAATACTCAACCACTCCTTGTCAGAAAGCCTCAGAGATTCAGGTAGAGACACACCTGCCTGTAATAAAAGACACGAAGCAGGATGCAGAAGGGAGTGGGAGATGAGGAGGGACCTGAAGCATCACCTACTGCTCTGTAACCACCTGAGTTCATGCATGCTAAGTCGCTTCAGTCGTGCCTGACTCTTTGACCCTATGGACCGTAGCCCACTAGGCTCCTCTCCTCTATCCTTGGGATTCTCTAGACAAGAATACTACAGTGGGTTGCAATACCCTCCTCTAGGGGATCTTCCCAACCCAGGGACCGAATGTCTCTTGGATTGGCAGATAGATTCTTTACCACTAGCGCCACCCGAGAAGCCCTACAACCACCTACCCTGCTCTAAAGCCAGCCCGCACTCCCTTTAAGAAACAGTTGTGCATTCTGCTTCCCAATGCTCGTTACTCTTGTCCACAGAGGCTCTGTCAACCTGCCCAGCACAAGGCGGGGGACCTCCAGCCCAGGTTCCATTGCTCTCCATCCGCAATCACAGCCGCAGCAGAGGAACTGGAGGGAGGAGGAGTGTGTCAGTGTGAGAAGGGAGACCAGAGCACCTGCCATGTGGGAGGATGTCCCTCCTCAGAGGAAGGATCCAAGGCTGAGGAGGGGAAATCCAGGAGGAGGAGATAAGCTTATGGGAGAAATGACAGCAGGGGATGGGGGTGAGGAGACAAGAAAGAAAATCCTGAAAGGAGGAGGGGCAAATATCAGAGAGGAGCAGGCAGTTATAGCCAGATGGGGGAGAAAGGCTTCCTTAAACCCACCTGCTGATGAGAGGGCCGAAAACTCTATGTTTTTTAAAAAATCTCATTTAGTTAGTTATTTTTGGCTGTGCTGGGTCTTCGTTGCTGCGTGCAGTCTTTCCCTAGTTGCAGCAAGTGGGAGCTACTCTTTGTTGCGGTGCCTAGGCTGCTCATTGCTCATTGCAATGGCTTTCCTTATTGCAGAGTACAAGTTTTAGAGTGTGGGGGGCTCAGGGTTGCCGTTCCCGGGCTCTAGGGCACAAGCTTAGTAGTTGTGGAATACAGGCTTAGTTGCTCTGTGGCACGTGGGATCTTTCCAGACCAGGGATCAACCCATGCCTCCTGCATCAGCAGATGGATTGTTTACCACTGATCCTCCAGGGAAGCCCCCGAACTCAATGTTTTAATGATAATGCTCCAAACTTCACCCCAGGCCGTCTTGTAGTCCCCTCCTCTTTGACTTGTGATAACCTTAGCTCGTGGTGAGCAATAACCATTCCAACTTCCTTAACTGTTTGTTCATCAAGCCATAGATAGGGGGCTGAGATGAGAATGTAAACACTTATTTCTACCACAGGAGGTGAGCCAGATGGCTGCTCCGTCTGGGCAGCCAGGGACACGGCTGGGGCAGCAGTGCAGAGACAGGGCAAATTTCACTGCATCACAGCAACACCTGCCTTCTGTCTGGAGGCAGCGCTGACAGAGGCGGGGAGAAATCGAAGTTTGGCCAAGTGTGATCTATGCTAGATCCTCCAGAATCTGGGGGTGGGGGTGGGCAGGACCCAACGGTTCCTTCCAGGGACTTCCTCCTGCCTTAAAGCTCACCAACAGCTCATGCGAGGGGACTCCAGCTTCAACATAGTCCCTGGCTCCTGTGTGATGTTTTCCTAACAGCTGGTGTGCAATTTACCATGTGGCCTAGACTGTAAAGAATCTTTCTGCAATACAGAAAACCCAGGTTCAATCGCTGGGTTGAGAAGAAGGGAATGACAACCCACTCCAGTATTCTTGCCTGGAGAATCTCATGGACAGAGGAGCCTGGCGGGCTACAGTTCTTGGGTCACAAAGAGTCAGACACGACTGAGCAACTAATACTTTCATTTTCTTTTCATGTATAGACCGGTTGCCCCTGGGAGCTGGCAAGGGAAATCTTGACCCAAATCCACCTGCCTGCAGCCCCTGCAGGCAAGGGTACTCCAATAGAGGATGAAGATGGCTCCAGCCAGGCAGCCAGGCTCTGTGAGAGCCAGTGGCCGGGGACCACATGAGTCACCCAATATGGGCTGGAGCTGGGGGATGGGATGCAGACAATACAGGCACTTCTGAGAAAAGCAGCAGTGTCAGTGAGAAAGACTGAAAGCGCTCAGGCTTCCATTATGCGATCAGATGTGCTTTTAAGAAAAAAGCTTCAAGGTGATGATTAAATTGGAGGAAATGAGCATAACCTTTTTTTATCAACGTTCCCACTCTCACGCTCATGCAGGCACGACTCTGCGGCGATATAACTAATTTTGTGGCTTGCCTGAACAGGTGTGCAGAATAATTACAACATTGGGAAGGCCTCAGTTTAAATGTTTGGTGTTGCCAGTGGCTGTTCTGGGTTCTTTCCTGTATTATTTTAATTTACTATACAAGTCATAACCCTGAGAGGAAACTGAGGCTTGGAAAGGTTCCCTGACTCAGAAGGAAGCAAGCAAGATGCACTGATCTGGGAAGGCTCAGGATGGAGAAACAAAGCCTGGCTATGGAAAAGGGGTGGATGGAGTGACCAGGCTGGAGGTGGAACATGGTGCCTTGGAGGATGGTGGCATCAGGAAGAGTCCTGACCCAAGCCACTGGGACACCAGCTGGCCTCTGAGAGCACTGCAAGAGGCCACAGGTAGAGGCCAGAAGGAAAGAAACTGTGTATACAGATGGGGCTTCTTTTCTGTCAGCCTCCAAGTATGTAACATGAAATCTGGCATATGGTAGCCTCAATATCAGAGAAGGCGATGGCACCCCACTCCAGTACTCTTGCCTGGAAAATCCCATGGACGGAGGAGCCTGGTATGCTGCAGTCCATGGGGTCGCGAAGAGTTGGACACGACTGAGCGTCTTCACTTTCACTTTTCACTTTCATGCATTGGAGAAGGAAATGGCAACCCACTCCAATGTTCTTGTCTGGAGAATCCCAGGGACGGAAGAGCCTGGCGCGCTGCCATCTATGGGGTCACACAGAGTCGGACACAACTGAAGCGACTTAGCAGCAGCAGCAGAAGCAGCCTCAATATATACTTGTTGAATGAAGAGGAGAGTGAATGGTAAAAGAGGCACTAACAAGAAGCGAGAGTACCAGTCCTCCAACAATGGGGAAACCAGCTGATCCTTCAGGAAGAACCTCAGAGAAAGGGAATAAGTATGGACCTGAAGCAGAGGCTGGTGGGTAGCTTCCATGATAGCCAATGCTGACCTCTGACTCCTGTTATTCAGGCTTGTGCGACTTCCTCCCCTTGAGGAAGGGCTGGACTTACTGATTTGTTTCTAAGTTTATGGCTGATTTAGTGAGAAATTCCTCCAAAGACTGGGTCACAAATCTGTCACTGAGTCGAGCCTGGGTCTGCTCACCCAGCATGCAGTAAGACCCATCTGCTGACGCTGCATCTGGGTGAAGAAAAGTCTGACATTTATTGCAGGCACCCGCAAAGGGAGCGGGCCACTCACTGTCGGAAGATTGAACTCCCTGATGACTTCAGGCAAAAGTATTCAAAGACAGGGTGAGGGAGAGGGTCGTGGGATGGATGATGTTTGGAGAATCTCAATTATCAGTTTTCTGGCTCCAACAAGTCTAGGGCTACACGTTGGTGTTCAGCATTCAGTTAACTTCTTCTACCTGGTGGGGGTTTTAGTATCTGCAAAACAACTTAGGCGTGTGCGTCAGACTTCTTTTTACTTTTGAAACAGAACTGGGAGTCCGTGTGACTGATTTGGTGTTGAAATTATGGTTACTCTCCTGCCTGCCTGTCCTATCTTTGTTTCAGCATTCTTTGCTCCCCTAAACATTAACCACTAAGGCCTGTTCTTTGTTCTACATGAGGGCCTAGGAGGTCACAGTATATATCATGACTGAATTTCCCGATCAGCAGTAAGTGGGGACACAGAGGAGTGTCTCCTGAGAAGCTCCTGCAGGGTCCTGCTCAATTTCAAATCTAGTGGTTTCTATCTTGGGGGCTTTTTCTCTCTTGCTCACTCAGACAGAAGCCAACTGCTCTGTTGTATAAGCCGCCCTAAGGAAAGACTCACATGGCAAAGAACTGAGGGGCAGCTCCAGCCAAGAGCCAGCCAGGAACCAAGGTCCTCAGTCCAACAGCCCATGCGTGTCCAACTCTTTCTGACCCTATGGACTGTAGCCTGCCAAGCTCCTCTGTTCATGGGATTCTTCAGGCAAGAATACTGGAATGGTTGCCATTTCCTACCCAGGGGATCTTCCTGACCCAAGGATCAAACCTAGGTGTCCCATGTCTCCTGCACTGGCAAGCAGATTCTTTACCACTGACCCATCTGGGAAGCTGGCCCACAAGGAACTAGATTCTTCCAACAGCAACGTGAATGAGTTTAGAAGCTTATTCTCCCCCAGCCAAGTCTTCAGATGAGACCACAGCCCCCAGCTGACAGCTCGACAGCGACCACACGAGGGCTTTAAAGCCAGAGGCACCAGCTGAGCCCCGCTTGATCCCTGCCCCACAGAAACTATGAGATAATAAATGTGAGTTATCTTAAGTCGCTATGTTTAAAGAGTCATTTGTTCTTTAGTGAGAGGCTATAAACAAATGAGAGGTACAAAGCTACAACTGATTAAAAGTAGGTGAAGCCCATTCACAAATCTAGTTACATGCTGACACACCTGAGCATTAAACCAGTTTTTCTGAGATGGAGCAGAACCCTTGATCTATGGATAAAAGAACACTATGTGTAAGGATAAGAAGAGGCAGGTTATTCCAACAGGAGAAAATACCCAAATGAGCACCGTTCCTTCAAAAACAGTCACCTTGGGTGAATGGACACATTCTGGTAATACCATTGTTCCAACCACATCTGAAATAACTCTTAGATATTCCACGGTGAACAGCAAAGAGGTTGTTGATCACATCTCAGTAGTAACAGATACCTGAAGACAGGAACCTTGACTTCTCTGGTGGCTCAGATGGTAAAGAATCTGCCTGCAGTGCAGGAGACCCGAGTTCAATCCCTGGGTTGGGAATACCCCTAGAGAAGGAAAGGGCAACCCACTCCAGTATTCTTGGCCTGGAAAATCCCATGGACAGAGGAATTTGGGCTATAGTCCATGAGATCGCAAAGAGTCAGACATGACTAAACAACTCTCACTTCACTTCAAAGCATCTTCCTGAGGCTATGCTAACCCTGGTAAGCTCCAAGAGAGTTCAGGCCTGGGGCATAGGCAGCCTAGAGCATCGTGGTACCTGTGGAGCTTTAGCTCAGAAAATCCTTGTTTCTCTCTCTGCCGAACTGGCTGAGCAAGACACGAGTGGAGAAAATTCCTTGAGTCTAAAGTAGAAGAGAGCTTTCCCACAGCGGTTTGTAGCGGGGTGCTTACTAGTGAGCCCCAAGACCCTGGTTTCCTGAAGCCTCTGGGCCAGAGAGCGTGGAGCATCACTGTGACCATCTCTTGGCTGCTGTGCAGGGGTGAGCTGCGGGTGAGTGGCAAAGGGGGTGCCCTCCCCCCTACTACGTGGGCAGCTCCACCCCACATAGAGGGTGGCAGTGCCTGCCTGGATGAGGGGCTTATGCAGATGCCAGAAGAGTCTCTCTCCAGGGACCCAAGAAGCAAGGGGCTTCTGGCCTTCACAGCTCCCTAATCTCTCTCTCTGTATCCATGGGCTACTTCTGGCTCCTGGCTTCAAAGTAAGCACTCTAACCATGCGTGCACATTCCCTCTGCACAAGGTTGTTGTTGTTCAGTCGCTAAGTCATGTCTGACTCTTTGTGACCCCATGGACTGGAGCACACCAGGTTTCCCTGACCTCCAGTATCTCCCAGAGTTTGCTCAAGTTCATGTCCTTCGAGTCAGTGATGCTATCTAACCATTTTATCCTCTGCTGCCCTCTTCTCCTTTTGCCTTCAATCTTTCTCAGCATCAGGGACTGTTTCAATGAGCTGGCTCTTCAAATCGGATGGCCAAAGTATTGGAGCTTCAACATCAGTCCTTCCAATGAGTATATTCAGGATTGATTACCTTTAGGATTAATTGGTTTGATCTCTTGGCTGCCTAACGGATTCTCCAGAACCACAATTCAAAAGAATTAATTCTTTGGCACTCAGCCTTTTATATAGTTCAACTGTTACATCTGTATATGACTACTGAAAAAAACCTCTCCACATTAGAGCTCCTTATTTTGAGATACTTGATTTGAAAATGTTTCACTGAAATCAAAATATAATTCCCCTTATCCAGGAAATGCCAACATTCTCCATCTCGAAAGAAGAGGAATAGAGTTGGATTCTCTTTTGTCATAAACTCAAATGGAGTAAACTTTTGAATGGCTGTGAAACTAATCTTAAAAATTGCATCACTCTCCTTTGCAGACAAAGTCATTGATGGTGACTGTCAAAATTCCAAAGACGTTATTATTAAGAAGTCTTGAGGAATTGTTGCAAACACAAATCTGATCCTAGAAAGTTATGTAGGGAATTTCCCTGGTGGTCCAGCAGTTAGGACTCTGAGCTTTCATGGCAGGGGGCACAGGAGGCCAAAAATAAAGGAAGAAAGGAAGGAAGGTAGAAAACCATGTAGACAGAAGCAAACAATCCTCTTACTTAAAATGTTCAAAGATTTTATTTGGAAGTTTCATATAAGTTCAATACTTCCTATAATATTTTAACAAAAAAATGAATTTTCATCAGCCCTCCATACAGATGCTTCTAGATATCCTCCAGTTCTAGTTTTTCGTTCTGACATTAGCCCTTTCAATGTATTTATGATATATAAATGATTGAAGCTTGGGGACAGAATAAGTTCAACTGCTTCAGGGCGCACCTCTGGAGGTGGGAGAGTAAAAGGCTGTGCCCTAGGCTCCTCTCAGTTGTGTGGGTACCAGGGAGAGTCTAAGAGGGCACTCTTCAAAGACAACTTGAGCATTCCACCTCCTCTCCCATCAAACAGAGAGCTCCAGTCCCAGCACCAAGGCCAGATTCTGTTTACCCCCCCTCCCCTTCTCCCATAGCCGCTAATGGAGGGGGTGAGTCGTCATCCTCTGAGGGTGGATTAATCTTCAGAAAAGCTTTGAGACACCTGCGGCTATATTCAAATGAATAAAACACATTTTAAGATGGCTAATAACATTTGGAGTCCCAAAGAGGCATGACATAAATTGATTTTTTTTTCCTTGGGTATGTTTTCTAAGTGGACTCAGAGGGCAATTTCCTAAGCCAAGTGCTTTGATGCCTGTAATAATCATATTGGTACTTGTGATTTGCAGGAAAAGTGTCAATTAGATACAGGAGGTCTAAGATGGTTAATTAAATTCATTCCCATTGCTTTATAGCTGTACCTCTCAGGATACACAAAACCAATGCTCTAAACAGAGGCTTCAAAGAGGCAACTAAAATAATTTTACTATTGTTTCTAATGAAGTTTTAACAGTTGCATTTATAGCTCATTAATGGCATCAATCACTTAGGGGTTTATCTTCATAAAGAAGTAGAAATGATAACAGCTTCAGTTAAGAATTATGGCAAAACACTGAAACTATCTGCTATTAATTTATACTGATTTCCAGCTAAAGATAGTTTGCTCAGAAGACAATTACGATTCATAAGAGAGTGAGTCAAGGGAAAGGAGATGTGGGGGCAGTGCCTGGTAACAAAGCAAAAAAAAAAAAAAAAAAAAATCCTGAAACGACATTGATTTGTCCCAGAACTCCAGAACAACTACAGGAGTTTTCCATCTTTTGACTTAGTTTATTCTATCTTTCCCATTTGTTTTAAATGTATGTTTATTCGCTGTTAATTATGAAAATGTATGTTTATTCTGGGAAAACAATGAGAACAGTGCAAAGTAAAATTGAAAGTTCACCTGAATTTCTTTAATATGAAATATAATTAATTACCATTTTAACACCCTCCCCCTCTGCTTTACTCCACAGTTCTGGTTTTTCTCACGTTCTCTCTGTTCTGCTTCCCGCCCCGCAAGGTCTCCTCCTCTCGCACTTGGGCGTTCGTTTCAGATTTCTTACTGGGTCCAGCCCAGCCTCCGGAGGGTCATTCCTGACGCAGGCAGCTCTTTTAAGGCGGGCTCTCCGCGCCACTGGCTCCCTCTTGTGGCTCTCGCAGGGCACTGCATACCACTGAAGGGAGGTCTGACCTTGGAAGCTGCTGCTGCTAAGTCGCTTCAGTCGCGTCCGACTCTGCGACCTCATAGACAGCAGCCCACCAGGCTCCCCCGTCCCTGGGATTCTCCAGGTAAGAACACTGGAGTGGGTTGCCATTTCCTTCTCCAATGCATGAAAGGAAAAGTGAAAGTGAAGTCGTTCAGTCGTGTCCGACTGTTAGCGACCCCATGGACTGCAGCCCACCAGGCTCCTCCGTCCATGGGATTTTCCAGGAGAGAGTACTGGAGTGGGGTGCCATTGCCTTCTCCGACCTTGGAAGAGCAGATCCCAAGAGGCAAGTGAACTGAACACTCAGGACTCCCCCAAGTTTCCACCTTCTAACTGAAAAGACACTTTCAGTGTCTGAAAACTGAAGAGAGCAGTTTGAGTCTCCTAATAAATGTTAGGTTAGCTCTGATTCCTTTTCAATCTTTAGATTTCTCAGTTTCTCCAAGGTTTTCCAAGAAGTATCAAAAATGCCTTGTTTAATTGAAATTTCCTCAAAGAGTAGAACTTAAATGTTCTAGATAAATGTGATGGATGTGTTAATGAACTAAACAGGGGAATACTTTCCCTATCTATATGTATATCAAATCACTGCGATGTACACTTTAAATAGTTTACAGTTTTATATGTCAACTTGGTCTCAATAAACCTGGGGGTGGAGGGCGGAGTATAGCCTGCAGGACTGAAGTGTGTGTGTTTGTGTGTGTGTGAATGTATGTGTGAGAGAAGAGTGTGTGTGTGTGTGTGTGTGTGTGTAGGCGTAACTAGGAGGAGAGACAAAGGAGAGGAGAGTTGATGAAAGCTGCTGTATCAATTTATAAGTCTTCTGGAAGGACTTCAAAATTCATTTGCTTAATATACAGATATTAAATACTCAGAATATGCCGGCACTGGGGATGCCAAAACATACCCAGCATGTTGCTGCTACCAAGGTGCTCTTTTAAGCTAATGGGAGAAATGCTGCTCTAGGAACAAGCTCTGAATGACAGGCAGTCAGAGATGGGAGGCTGAGCCTCTTCTGCAACCACTGTGCGGCATCGGGACCTTCCAGTGAGTCACTTAATCTCTCTGCATCTCAGTGTTCTCATCTCTAAAATGAGGACAAATCTCCTTCGTATTTGTCTTCATCGGCTTATGAAAGTCGACTGAGCTAATGAATACATGAAAGCGCTCCAAGAACTCCATAGCAATGTTAACTAGTTGCTGTTAGTATTCTCAATATAATGTGAGGGTCCCTACAAAAACAACAACAACAACCAAAAAAAAAACTTGTATATCTATCACTTCCCTGCAGCCTGTGCTTGCAGCTCTCATCTAAGGAGAGTTTCACTCCTTCAGGGGTCGTTTTTGCTGGGATCATGGGTTGTTACCTGCGAGCACAATGTTAATTTGTCAGATTAACTCATCCGTGGGCTTCCCTGGTAGCTCAGTTGGTAAAAAATCTGCCTGTAATGCAGGAGACCTGTTTCTATCCTTGGGTTGGGAAGATGCCCTCAGGAAGGAAAGGGCAACTCACTCCAGTATTCCTGCCTGGAGACTTCCATGGACAGAGGAGCCTGGAGCGCTACAGTGCATGGGGTCACAAGAGTCAGACACAGCTGCACAACTAAACTTCCACCAGCCCATCTGTGGACCACGTCTCCTGGCATCCGCATGGACAGTCTCTCGGGAGCTGGCTCAGGGGCTCACCCCACTCTGTGAAGAGTCTCGCAAGAACTGGCTTAGTGACTAATCCCACATGGCAGGGCAATGTTCCAGTCTTCAGCTGGAACTGTGGTTCCTGACCATCATGTCATCAGTGGCTCCAGCACTGAGATCTCCCTTTCTCCAAGACTTTCCAGGTGCCATCCCCACTTGGGCTGGCTTTACTCTGAATTCTTTTTGGCATTGCTGCTGCTGCCGTGGTGAAGTGACCCTTAACCAGTTCTACAATGCAAGGTTGTAGCAGGGACTGACATGCCCAGCCCAGCGAGCATCTTTTGGTGCTCGCTTCAAAATACCTATCGCTACTTTTGTAAATACCTAATTTTTCTCTGCTGAGGGCTGTTTTGGGCTGCCAAGGAGTTAATGTCCCCCAGACACAGCCCTCAAGCAGTGATAGCTGAGATGTGGGTGGATAAACACATTAGCTTCCTCATCCCTCAGGACAGTGGATAACTCTGAGGAATGTTCCAGAATATTTCCCAGTGCCATTAAGCCTCAGTGTTCTCCAGAGGGCACCTATTGGATTATATTCCCTTTATTAGGCCCCTGCCCTTCTTTGTGGTGCTTCCTGGGATCCTCTCAAAAATAAAATATTTAGACTCAAATCCATCTGTCAAGGATCCTGATGGTGTGAAAGATTGAAGGCAAAGGAGAAGAGGATGGCTGAGGCTAAGATGGTTAGATAGTATCACCGACTCAATGGACATGAATTTGAGCAAACTGGGAGATAGCGGAGGACAGAGGAGCCTGGCGTGCTGCAGTCCATGGGGTCGCAAGAGTCAGAAACAACTTAGCAGCTGAACAACCACAATAACATAAGACAGTAGGTGTGGAAGTTGTCCTGGATGAACACCCTGAGGATGGAATTGTGGAACTGGATCACTTGTCAGCCCAATATTGCAGACCCCATTGTTGGTGTTAAGGGAAGTTCTGAAAGGTTCTCTAAGATTCTTATCTCACTCAGGTTTGGATGAGTTCTCTAAAATTCTCATCTGCAGTGAGTTCAGATGGAATGTGCTGGAAGGAGGTGCATCAGCTCATGCAATGGCTCCGGCACGTCTAAGTCTAGAGAGTTGCTGAGTTGTTGTTAACTACTGTCAAAACCTAAAGGAAGAAAACAACAGGCTTAGCGCAGCCAACCGTCAGCTTAGAACATAGTGCGAAAACCCGAAGGCTTCCATGGCAGCATTTTTTAAAATCCTCACCTTCTGCAGCTGAAGGGCTGCTCAGGAAGAAAACCAGGTCTGGGACCTGATTGTCAGAGCATTGCAGTAACAGAGGAGGTTGGATCACAGCTGTGGCGTGTCTCCTGCAGGGAAGCAAGGGCCCTGAGGAGGAGGAAGTGGGACCCAGGGAACCTGAGATGGGAAACCCTGGGAGATGAGCCTAAGAGCCTGAACCCTCCTTGGAGCTTTGGGCTGGCAGAAGTCACCCCCTCCCACTTGCTAGAGGAGAGCAGTTGCCCCTCACCGGGGAGTTTAAGGCCTCCCCCAGCCAAATACCTTGTTAGAGAGTGTTCGCTGTCCTAAAGACCTGCTCCGTGACTCCTCAGTGCTGCTAGATCAACAATTATGGTCAAGTGTCAGAAAGGCTTGGGTCGAAGGAAAGAGATGGGGCTCACCCAAACAGCCACAGGACCTGGCCTGAGGGTTGACGGGCTCTAGGTGAGTCCTACTGTGCATCCAACCTGTTTCTACAGGGAGAGTCTGAGGCATCTTTTCCCAAGGTCGTGTTCAATGCCTTCATGTTGGTGGCTGGAAATTAGCCATGATTGGAGCAAGCTGCTGCTGCTAAGTCACTTCAGTCGTGTCCGACTCTGTGTGACCCCATAGACGGAAGCCCACCAGGCTCACCCATCCCTGGGACTCTCCAGGCAAGAACACTGGAGCGGGTTGCCATTTCTTTCTCCAATGCATGAAAGTGAAAAGTGAAAGTGAAGTCGCTCAGTCGTGTCCGACTCTTAGCGATGGACTACATAAAAATCAGTCAAGCCCACATGTTCAGGCAAGGGCTTTTTTCCTTTTCTCTTCCTTCTCCCCTACCTACCCCTCCTCCTCTTTCTCCTCCTTCTTTGTGGAGAGCGGGTTTACCAGCATACCACTGAAATGGGGAAGAGATCTCCGTGTGGTTCACAGACCCAGTTTGGACCCACTTTGAGACTGACTTGAGACATTTTATCACACGGCTTTGTGTACATCACTCTAACAGGGGGCCATGGTGGTGTTTTGGGTCCTCTGTTATCAGTACCAACTCAGATCCTTGAAAGAACTAGGTAGTCTCCTTTCCCTAGCATAGAATTACTGTGGTAAATGGCTGTGGGATCTGCGGGGAGATTAGGGGATGAGCTTCCCAATACATCTGATGTGGTATGTTGCAGGATTCTTCCTGAAAAGCACCTGTGTGTGTGTGTGTGTGGTAGTCACTTCAGTTGTGTCCCACTCTTTGCGACCCAGGGGACTATAGCCCACCAGGCTCCTCTCTGTTCATGGGATTCTCCAGGCAAGAAATACTGGAGTGGGTTGCCATGCCCTCCTCCAGGGGGTCTTCCCAACTGGGAATCAAACTTGTGTCTCTTGTCTCCTACATCGGCAGTCAGATGTCCCCAGTTGTCACCATTGACTGTCACCATTGATTGTCATCACACCACACCTGCATTTACCACTAGCACCACCTGGGAAGGCTGAAAAGGACCTGATACCTCCTTTAATAATGTGCTCTGGGTCTGAGAACTGATTCCTATCTAAAAACTGGAGGAGAGATGGTGATTTTTCACAGTGGCAGCTGATACCAGCCTTCTGCTCATTTGCTCTTGACCTTTTTGGATACACAGGTCAAGCAGCACTGCCAAGGGCTGCCTATGACCTCATCCCTAGACACACTGGTCTGTCGCCACCGGAGGCCCTTGCAGGTCAAAGCCCCTAGATTGTGCTTCTGCCTTGTGTCTCACTATGACAATTACTTCCAGCTTGCTGCTGATGATTAAGTGCCTCCAGTTGGCCTTCAGTACTTCAGGATGAACATGGAGCCCAAGTCTAATGATGGAGTATCTCCTACAGTCAACCTTGGCCTGCGGAAGACAGCCCCTGCTATGCTTCTCAGGGATGTCGGTGTCCCCCATCTCTAACTAGTGGATTCCTTATCACTCTAGTAATGGGAGTGTTTTCCATGCCCTCACCAGGATATGAATCCTGAATCATGAGCGCCCCATATCAAGAAACCCTGCCTTACTTGCTGTCTCCCAACCCTGACTCCCAACCCCTCCCAACGCTCTAAAGATCCATCCCCAGATATGTTCTCCCATCCCTCCCTGTGGGCTGCCCTGGTGGCTGAGATGGCAAAGAATCTGTCTGCAATGTGGGAGACCCAGGTTAAATCCCTGGGTCAGCAAGATCCCCTGGAGAAGGGAATGGAAACCCACTCCAGTATTTTGCCTGGAGAATCCCATGGACAGAGGAGCCTGGCCAGTTGCAGTCCATGGGGAGGCAAAGAGTCAGACAAGACTGAGCGACTAACACTTTCACACTTCACATCCCTCCCTGTATGCAAACAGAATGGATGTATTGGTTGGCTGGCAGAACTCACCAAGAAGTTTATCAGAAATGCAGGATCTCACACTTGTCCGCAACTTATTGAATCAGAACCAGCTTGCAAATGCAATACTCCAGGTGATTCATATGTACATTTAAGGATGAGAAAGCACTGCTTCAGAACTCTCCAGAGACTCCCAGCCGAGTCTTCAGTTCCTTAAGCCTGAATAAAATAGCTATGACTTGCTCCAACACTATTGTCAACGGTCCCCATCAATGGCAGGCAGATTCTTCACCACTGAGCCACCTGGGAAGTCCCAGGTCTTTATTTTTTAACTGGGCTTTCTTCTCTAACAATTGCCTAATAACATCTCATTGCATTTAGCTCCATGCAGTTTAATTGCAGTTTATTTTCTCTGGTCTCAGATTGATGAGACAAATACCTAAATCCTCTCTAGTTGTGAAGATTCTGTTTTTACCTCCTCCATCACCCTGCCCAGGGCAGGTCCTGAATGAATGGCGGGTCCCCGGCCATCACCATTGACTGTCATTGTTATCACCATTGAGTGCGTCCATTACATCTCACTTAATCAAGGACCATTTCTACAGAAGGATACACTGAGCAGATAACGCCTTGCTCTAGCTGACCTCATTTCCGCACATATTTTTCCAACGTGACCAGTATGGCTTTTTTCCATCCTCTGACAGGATTCTGTAACTTAATTTGCTTTCACTTATAGTTTTAAATCGCCTTCCCCAGCCATTCCCACTTCCCCCCAACACTTCACTGCTTCTCATCTACCCAGTGCAGCGGGTTCCTTCCTCCTGCTGCCCCTCCACCTTTGCCCACTTACTCGAAGGTTTCTGCTATTGTCAGAACAGCCAAAGACAACAGTGCTTCGACAAGCAAGAAACAGTCTTCACACTCTCAGGATTTCCTATTATGTGATGTGCAGCCTTTTCCAGAAACACAATTGCGCCTAAATATAGAAACTGCCTAGATGCACCTTCATCTCAACACAATGACTCCACGCCACTGGGACTGGCCTTGAACGAGGGCCAACCGCTTTGAAAGGCAGAGACACTCTGTCAGTGGAGGTGAAGGAAGCGGCTTCCAGGGATTTCCACGAGCGGGCAGGCAGCTGTTTACTTATTCCCCATTCTTTTGTTATTTTGTTTGATTTTGCCAGTAAAGCTTGGGGAGGAGGAAGGAAGGAGGAAGAGAGGGGACCATGGACCAGAAGGAAGGAATAGAGGGGTGGGGGGCTAAGGAAGACCAGGAGGCGTCAGTGATAACGGTGGGATGGAGGACATGACTCACGAGAAAAGGAGATGTGGCAGGTGACTTGTTGAAGGAGGATGGATGAACTGGAGAAGGAAGAGAGGCAAGATTTCAACGTGCTCTGTAGCCGTCTCTGCCCAGCTGGCATGGTCAGGACTTCACAGCAAGGTCCTGGTTTCCTGAGAATAAAGGATGAAGAGGGCCAGTTTTCATGTCAGTGCCAGATTCCAGACTGTTTATTTCCTGCTTTATAATCCCTTGAGTAGCATAACTGCCTCTGGGAAGAGAAATTCTCACCTCTAGCCACACTCCCTTCCATCTGTGTGTGCATTTGTTGGGGACAGGGTGATGGAGGAGTTAAAAACAGCATCTTCACAATTAGAGAGGATTTAGGTATCCGTCTCATCAAACTGAGACCAGAGAAAATAAACTGTAATTAAATTGCATGGAGCGCAAGGCAAAGAGATGTTATTAGGCAACTGTTAGAGAAGAAACCCCAGTTAAAAAATAAAGGGGTTTCCCAGGTGGCTCAGTTGGTGAAGAATCCGCCTGCCAATGCAGGAGACGCAGGTTCAATCCCTGGTCTGGGAAGATCCCACATGCCGCAGAGCGACTAAGCCCACGGGCCACAAATACTGAGCCTGTGCTCTAGAGCCCAGGAGCCGCAGCTACTGAAGCCCGTGTACCTGAGAGCCTGTGCACCTCAACAAGAGAAGCAACCGCAGCTAGAGAGCAGCCTGGCTTGCCACAGTTAGAGAACAGCACACGCGGCAGCAAAGACCCAGCGCAGCCAAAAATAAAAAAGAAATTGATTTAAAAAGTAATAAAGACCTGAATTGGATATTGGAGGAGGTGATCCTAGGAGAGAGTTTTTCAGTGATGATTCTGGGAGAACACTTTCTTTTTTTTTAACTTTTCGCTTTGTACTTGCTGGTGTACAGCCAGTTAACAATTCTGTGATAATTTCATGTGAACAGCAAAGGGACCCAGTCATATCTATTCCCCCCCGAACCACCTTCCCATCCAGCTACAACATGACATTGAGCAGAGTTCCGTGTGCTATACAGTACGTCCTTGTTTGTTATCTGTTTTAAACGTAGCAGTGTGTACATGACCATCCCAAACTCTCTAAGTATCCCTTCCCCCACTGCCGGTAGCCATAAGTTCGTTTTCTAAGTCTGTGACTCTCCTTCTGTTTTGTAAGTTTATTTGTATCATTTCTTTTTAGATTCCACATATAAGGGATGTCATACGATGTTTCTCCGTCTCTGACTGTCTCACTTCACTCAGTATGACACTCTCGGAGAACACTTTAAGTAACCTGGAAATTCAGAAGAAGCAGAATTGGTGAGAAGCCAGGAGACAAATGAGTCGGAAGTTCAGTTCAGTTCAGTTCAGTTGCTCAGTCGTGTCCGACTCTTTGCGACCCCATGAATGGCAGCACGCCGGGCCTCCCTGTCCATCACCAACTCCCGGAGTTCACTCAAACTCATGTCCATCGAGTCGGTGATGCCATCCAGCCATCTCATCCTCTGTTGTCCCCTTCTCCTCCTGCCCCCAATCCCTCCCAGCATCAGGGTCTTTTCCAATGAGTCAACTCTCCAGAAGAAAAATAAGCAGAAAGCTGCGAGTGCCCCCAGCAAGGTGGCAAGCTCTCCTGAGTCAGAGTTAAGCAGAAGTCAGGTTCTAATCCCATCTCTGCCCATTGCCAATTGGAACTTGTTCTGGAAGTATCTGGAAGTACTTGCCTCACCTTTCTAAGCCTCAGGTGCCCCATCTGTAAAAACCAGGACAATGACATGCATTTCACAAGGTGAGGATTGCGCAAGGTGTGAATGAAAAGTTCCACTTCCCAAACATTCTATTCAGAGGATTTACGGGCAGAGTCAAGATTCAGGAGGTGATGAGAAAATAGCTTTGTCCTGAAATCAGGCATGGGACCAGAGAGAAAAGAAAATGCGTGAAGGCCAAAACAGAAAGAGTTCAGATTAGACCCAATGAAAGAGCAAAAAGTGCTGGCAAGGTCCCTAGGGATCTAGACTATGCGAGAAGACGAAAAATGGGGGCCGTGGGGAAACAGCAGGTGAAGAGATGTGGGAAGATCCTCCCTCTAGGACCAATCAGTCCAGCTACTATATGAAGGTAGCTAGAATCGCAACCACGAATGAAGTCATGGACCTCGCCACTGAGCATTGTGTCCCTTATCAATTTATTCCTTCTCAGCGGGGATCCACCCTTCAGTACCTGCTCTGTGATGATAGATAAGACTCTTTTACAATGAGTGCAATGTTAATCTTTATCGGTAGAGGGTGCCAGAGGGACATCGCAGGACAAAGGGGCTTCTCAGTCCTGGTATATTGATCTTTCTTGTTTGCCTCACCCTGGCCGCAGGGCCTGTCAGCAGCGCACAGCCCACCTCAGCCACGTGCCCAGACTGTGCAGGCTGTAGAGTTCTCAGGTCTCTGAGACCCCCAGCCTGGGCCCAGTGACCGACTTGCCCCAGCCTTTGTGCTGTGAACACTGTCCTCCAGGCCTCACACTTGCAGTGGAACCCCACCTCCTCCTACATCCTAATCTCCAGGATCAGCTGGCCTGCACCCCAAAATGCCGTTTCCCATCATACTTCCAACGTGAGTGCCGCACACCACTGCAGCACTCACCAGCTTCAGCTCGCCTGCATCTGTGAAATCTTTCTTGCTCGCCTGGTGGCTGAATTCTGACAGAGCAGCCCAGTGAACTTAATCTCCATCTTGTGTGCTCAGCCATGCCTTCTCCAACTGAGCTGCAGCCCCAGCCTTGCTGGGAGCCCCTCTTGCCAAGCTTATTTTGCCCTGAGCGCCCTCTCTTAGAGGATACCCAGTAGGGGTCTCTTTATATCTTCATAGTTACTTTCCTATCAGAATTAATAATTTTTTATATTAAATGTCCCCTATTTGAATTTCTGTGTGGTTTCTGTTTCTCTGAGTGTACCCAGACCAACACAACCGTGAATGGCAGCTTACCTCACAAAGAGACAGCCAGAATTATGTGGTCTTGTTGGAAATATACAACACATCTATTAAGCATTCTTGTCAAAACAGCAATCTGATCAAGCCTTAGATCTAACTGCAAGCATTCAAGGAATATACAGGACACAGGAATGTGTTAAATAGTATCATCAGAGGCAGTTAGCAAAATCCAGGCTGTGGGAAACTTCATAGGAAAAATTAGCCAGAATTCTTCAACAAATGAGAGACAGAGCCTATTAATTATAAGAGACTTAAAAGGCATATTAACCAATTAAAATTCATAGACATTCTTTGGATCTGGATTCAAAGAGATTGTTAAAAAAAGATTTATGAGACAATTGAAGAAATTTGAATACTTAGGGATATGTGATGACATTGAGGTAATTACTTTTAAAAAATAAAAGAGCTAATGGGGGAACTATAAACCCTGAATAATTGATGCCATTAGGGAATTATTTTTCTTATTATATATGATGGATATTTTTAAGAGCTTTGATTTTTCTTTTTAGATTTACTAGCTAAAATGTTAACAAATGAAATGATATGATGTTGGGGATTTGCTTCAAAATAATAGCATGGGGATGGGAAAATATATTGACTATGAGTTGATGATATCAAAACTTGGTAATGAGTGCTTGAGTCCACTTTTTGAAAAAGATTTTAACACTTCTATAAACTGATAATACAGAAAAGCAACCTAACTGAAAAATAAGCAAAGGGTATAAATAGTCAATTCATGAAAGAAATATACATGGCCAAAAAACTTGTAAATGTGCTCAACTTTGCTGTAATAAAGAAAAGGCAATGAAAGATTAATAAAAATATGGGGGAATGGATATTCCCATTGGCACTACCATATGGAAGAATCAGTTGGCTGAATTCTTCAAAATTTAAAATGTGCATTTCTATAAACTCAACAGTTTTTCTTCTACCTGTCTTAGAGAAATGGTCAAATGTGTGGACAATAATATTAGTTTATTTTAGATTTATTTTTGATATAGCAGAATCCTAGAAGCAAACCAAATATCATCAATAGAGAAAGTGAAACTTTCTCATTTCTCAGTCGTGTCCAACTTTTTGTCACCCCTAGTCCACCAGGCTCCTCTGTCCATGTTATTTTCCAGAGAAGAATACTGGAGTGGGTTGCCATTTCCTTCTCCAGGGGATCTTCCCAACCCTGGGATTGAACCTGAGTCTCCCTCATTGCAGGCAGACTCTTTACTGAATGAGCCAGCAGATTCTTGTCCTTAATAAAAAGAAGTAGTTAAAACATGATATAGGGACCCTCCACAGCAGTTATAAAAAGACTACACAGGTTGACATGGTTACGAGCTCCAGGACATATTATCAAGTCAAAAAGCATATTACAAAGGTAGATGTTCCATTTGATCCCACTTCTGCAAAAATAAAACTAAACTAAAACATCCAGAATCAGTTCAGTTCAGTTCAGTCGCTCAGTCGTGTCCGACTCTTTGCGACCCCATGTATTGCAGAATAAGTCCTCCTTAAAAAAAAAAAAGGCATATTTGTAAATGTTTAATATGTACATGACTTCGTATATATACATACAATGCTTTGTTGAATTTTTGTAAGAATACACTCATAGTGCTTGTATAATTTTCTTTTACTTTATAAAGTATGTGAATGCCACAGTGAATAAATCATAAGTGACCCGAGCAGGAGCAGTCTCCGTGGCAAAGTGGGAGAGAGGACCGCAGTGGATTGGGAGGGTGGTGGGTCCCGCCCCAAAGGCCACACCTCCCAAGAGGCCCTGCCCCATCCTCCCTGCAGGGTCCCACCGGTGCATAGGTAAACAGTTAAGCTGTAAGATACAGAAAATCCAAATATGTTGTTTATTTAAAAGGGTTTCCTAAATGTGTCTTGTCGTAGGATTTTAGGTCCAGGAGGGATCTTTGAGACCAGCTCTTTCAGTTCCTGATTTTTAAGGATGAGAAAGCTGAGGTCTAGAGAAGCTAAAAGAGTTACCCAAGGCCCCCAGACTATTTGGCTATACACCAAGAGGACAGGCAGGAAAGCATGCCCAGGAAACTTCTGAATGTTTGGGAACCTGGAGGAAGTAAGAAAGGGAATTATGTGTTCAGGACGAACATCCAGATTAGAATTCCTGCAAAGTTGCTGACAGCCACGTATGAATGACCGTGTCCAGCGATAAATCACCAGGATGAGGAGGGTGAATCATCCCAGGCTTTGTTCTTTGTAGGACAGCACATTTTTCTCTGGCTCTCCCTGTTCTTTATCAGGAGATTGTTTCCACCGGGGTCACCGGGCTGAAGGACCCACTAAATTTGGCTTCATTCCTGTCTTGGCAAGCTGCCATGGCCAGGGTGGTGGAGGAGTGTTTACACGTGTCAGGCCCTAGGAACATTTTTGCTGTTCTGTCTGATAAAGCCCAGAGTCAGATGGGCAGAGTGGTGAAAAGAGCACTGGACATAGCATCAGCTAGCTTGGGGTTAGTTGCTGTTCCCTCATGAACACAGCTGCGTAAGCTTCAGCCAATCTTGTAGGGAGTTCTAAGCATGCAAAATAAATAGGTTCAGTGTGATTCCCCCAGGTCTTGTGTTTGGGGAACCTACGTGGGAAGAAAAGTAGCTTCCAAGCTGAGTAACCACTTTCAGAATAGGTTCTCTCAAGCAGAAGGAGAGAGAGTGCAGTGCTGCACTGGAAAATATGTGGGTTATTTTCAAGTATCTTTGGATGCTGATTTCTAACATAATTCCACAGTGATAAGAGAACAGGCTCTGTATGATTTCAGTACCTTTAGACCATGAAATGTTTACACCTTGTTTTATGTCCCTGAATATGTTCCAGAGTCTCCTGGTTTATAGTCTATGGGAACTTGAATAGAATTTGTACCTTGCTGTTGTGTGAAAGTTGTATAAATCTTAATTATGTTGAATTGGTCACAGTGCTTTTAGGGTCTACTATATCCTTCTACTTCTCTGTCTATTCATTCTGTTAATTTTTGAGAGTTTGAAATTAACTAAAAATCTGAATTTATATACTTAAGAAATAAATGTAATATACAGTGGAACTACATATAACTTTGCTCTGTATTTTTCAAGTCTACTAAAAATGTGTTATCATACTTTCATAATTAAAACAAAATTATTTTTTTAAAGAAGAAAAAAGTAGTGCAGTGTTGGAGCCACAATCATAGCACCATGGCCAAATACTAAGGCAAGGAAAAGTAGGGTCAAGTTTGCCATCACTGTTCCGTTCAGGGAGAGCAAGGAGGCTCATCCTTAGAACCAACTCTCTGTAATGACTGCCCAGAGCAATGTGTTGGGAAGGATGTGAACGAAGGCTGAACTCAGGGAAGAGCACTCTCTGATCCATTAATAATGCCTGCCAGGGGTGAGGAGCCAGCAGAACGGGGGAGGTTCACCATGTTTCTGTTACTCCTGCACACAGTTACATTTATGTTCCTATAGCCATGAGCCTGGAGAAGGCAATGGCACCCCACTCCAGTACTCTTGCCTGGAAAATCCCATGGACGGGGGAGCCTGGTGGGCTGCCGTCCATGGGGTCACTAAGAGTCGGACACGACTGAGCGACTTCACTTTCACTTTTCACTTTCATGCATTGGAGAAGGAAATGGTAACCCACCCCAGTGTTCTTGCCTGGAGAATCCCATGGACAGGGGAGCCTGGTAGGCTGCCGTCCATGAGGTCGCTAAGAGTCAGACATGGCTGAAGCGACTTAGCAGCAGCAGCAGCAGCAGCCATGAGCCCATGGACCCAATGCAAAGTAGGAAAATGCAGGTGATAAAATCTTAGTAAGAAAGTTTCAAGAAGCTGGCTCATTTGGGATAAAAGCATCCCTGAATTAGGAAGAATCAGGAAGCCTGGGTTCTGTTCTTTGGTCTGTCACTAAACAGCTTTCAATCTTAGAGGAAAATCCTAAAGGAAAATCCTAATGGAAATCAACCCTGAACATTCATTGGAAGGACTGATGCTGAAGCTGAAGCTCTGGTATTTGGCCACCTGATGCAAACAGCCAACTTACTGGAAAAGGCCGTAGTTCTGGGAAAGATTGAGGGCAGGAGGAAAAGGGGGCAGCAGAAGATGGGATAATTGTATGGTATCACTGACTCAGTGGATGTGAGTTTGAACAAACTCTGGGAGATAGTGAAGGACAGGGAAGCCTGACATGCTCTAATCCATGGGGTTGCAAAGAGTCCGACACAGCTTAGCAAGTGAACAACTTGGCAGAAATCAGTAACAGATTGAGAACCCTATTTAAACCGAGTCCTCTTGTAACCGAGTTCTTCTAATGAGTTCATAATTAACCACTCCTTCAAAACTTTATTCCCTTTCTTGTCCTGCCCCTATTCCCATCAGGACTGATGAGTATCAGAGATAAAGGGGGATTGAAGCTGAGCAGGACCCTGGGGGCCCTTCCAAGTACAATTCCCTTCCAGCCCCCTTTTGACTTTTCCTGACTTCCAAAGAGTTAATGATTACAACAGTGAAGTCATCTGACTCCTAGTTCCTCCTGAAGGGATATACATAACAATCTGATGCCTATCTTTGAGTTGTTCTGCAGAAATTAAGACCTCCACCAGGTGGAGGATGGTGACTATGTGGTGACCACAGGCACATACACAGATCCCAGACTGGTTAGAATGAGAAGGTTGATGATTAAGATTCCTGAAAAATCACCCTTATCGCACCACCAACCAATCAGAAAAATGTCCACAAGCTAATCAGGACTAGGACTCTCACTCCTAGAGCTGACTTTAAAAATCCTTCCCTGAAAGCCATCGGGCGGCTTGGGTCTTTCGAGCAACAGCTGAGCTGCCCACTCTTCTTGCTTGGCACCCTGCAGTAAATTCTGAACTTTCCTTCTCTACATCCTGTGTCAGCAATTTGGCTCTGCTGCGTGCTGGGCAAGCCAACTCATCTTCAGTTTGACAACACTAAGTTCTGAAATCTGCTCTGGTTTGAGGTGTGATAAGGGAGGCCACTGGAGGGTCATTTTTTTGGTCATGTTCAGGACGACAGAGGATGAGATGGCTGGATGGCATCACCGACTCGATGGACATGAGTCTGAATGAACTCCGGGAGTTGGTGATGGACAGGGAGGCCCGGTGTGCTGCGATTCATGGGGTTGCAAAGAGTCGGACACGACTGAGCGACTGAACTGAACTCAGGAAAGTAAACCAATCCATGAGAATGACATACATTAAAAATTCATTAGATAAAGATTACTTAGTAAACTTAATTGGCAATAATGATTTCATGTTATGCATATTACCATATTTATTGTTACTGAATGACTAACCAGGGCCCGGTGAAGATGACAGTCTTTATGCCAACATAACTTCTAAGTCTACATGTAGAACTGTGGCAAACCAGGACCCTTTGTGAAGTTATGTGTAAAAGTGAATAAGGACCAGAAGTAACACATAAAAATAATAAGCTATTTTTAAAATTTTTATTTGATGTTTCTAAAGTATCTTATTCAACAAAATAAAATAAACATCCCTTGAACATGTGAAGGGAAGCCCTCAGATGGCTTTCTCGAACAGGGTGGAGCCGTGTAGGACACTGTACTAGCTATAGACTTACTGGCTGTGAGCATAGACTGGTCAAGAAATCCTGGCTCACCAAATAAAGAGGATAATAATGTTACCTACCTACACAATTGTAACGAAGATTAATTGAATTAACACCTATAAGGTGTTTAATTTTATGTGTCAACTTGACTGGGCCATGGGGTGCCCAGACACATGATTAAACATTCTTCTGGGTGTGTCTTTGAGGTTATTACTGGGTGAAATTAGCATTTGAATCAGTGGATGTGAGTTTGAACAAAGTTCAAAATATCTGAGTTATCTGAATAAAGTATCTGAGTAAAGCAGATTTTCCTCCCCGTTGTGGGTGGGCCTCAAGGGATCCGTTGAAGGCCTAAATAGAACAGAATGGCTGAGGAAGGAAGAATTCTCTCTCTCTACCTGTTTTCAACCTAGGACCACATCTCCTGCCTTAACTCAAACTAGAACCATACCCACAGCTGTTCCCTGGTAGCTCAGAAGGTAAAGAATTCACTTGCAATGCAGGAGACTTGAATTTAATACCTGGGTCGGGAAGATCCCCTAGAGAAGGGAATGCCAACCCACTCCAGTATTCTTGCCTGGAAAATTCTGTGAACATAGGAGCCTATCCAACTGCAGTCCATGGGGCCACAAAGAGTTGGACATGACTGAGGGGCTAGCACTTCACGTTCTTTTCTGGACCTCCAACTTGCCAACTGCAGTTCTTAACTGCAGGGATTTCTAACCCTCCATAATCACATTATTGAACTCCTTTCAATAAATCTCTGTACACATATGTATGTAAATCTCTTATTGTTTTGTTAGGAGAAACACACTGACTGAAACCACCTATCTTGGCCAGGTGTCATAGTAACCACATGTGTGAGTTATTTTACAACAGGAGGCCCTGGTAAGGACCACGGAACTAACAAGCCACCACCAACCAGAAGAACTTGGGAAATGTCAAAAGGAGGCACCACATGTCCTACAGCTTCCCAGAATCCTTCACACTGGCATCCATCTTGGCTGAGCAATATGTGTGCCACCAGGAAGAACCCTGAGTAAGAGTGACTGCCCAAAGACAAGCTGGAAACTGATCCCATTGCCATAAAACCCAAGACGGTGAGCCATGTGGCAGAGCAGTCCCCTGGGTCCCCTTACCCTCCTGCTCTCTGCTCAGGTACCCCTTCCCTATAATGTCTCTTGCTTTGTCAGCCTGTGTGTCTCCTTGGACAATTCATTTCAAGGTGTTAGACAAGAACCTCCTTACAAGGCCCGGAAAGGATCTCCCTTCCTGCAACGGTTTCAGTTTCTCTGGACTAATACACATGGAGTTCTCAGGACAGTGTCTAGCACATACTTGGTGTGGCGTGGCATGCTCAGTCTTGGCTGACTCTTCACGACCCCATGGACTGTAGCCCACCAGGCTCTTCTGTCCATGGAATTCTCCAGGCAAGAATACTGGAGTGAGTTGCTATTTCCTTCTCCAGGCGATCCTCCCAACCCTGGAAAGGAACCTGAGTTTCTTGCATCTCCTGCATTGGCAGGTGGATTCTTTACCACTGCCTCACCTGGGAACCCCCAGTACATACTTAGCACTCAGTACATCTTGGTATTAAGATACATTATATTGAATCAAACAGGTTAAAGCTTGTTCTTTTAACCCTGGAATCCTTCCAGGGTTCCCTTGGAAGATCTTCGGTGGTGATGCTCAGTACGGAAACTGTTGTTGGGATTGAGAAGAGGGCTATCCTCACTGGCAAAACATAAAATGTGCCCACAACGAATTTCTCAAGTCCAGAAGCTGTCAAAGCTCTGCTTCTGAGCCTCACTCTCTCTAATGTGTGCAGTACACCATCGTCAGGACACCCTTTCTAAAGCACTTTTGAAAATGCTACCAGGGTATCAAGGGTAAACTTCACTTCTCCCACAGGAATTTATTGAGGTACTGGATTCAGCCCCCGGGACACAACAGCACACAAAGATTCTACATACTCACAGAGTCCATGAGGGAGTCAGACAGCCGCGCGTGCATACACTGCCCTAAGACTGAACTGATACAGGCACCAGCAACTGAAAAGAACTTGGACCTGTGGGTGGGATCACCGAGGAGACCTGATTCAGAAAGCTTTCCCCAAACTGCCTTTCCTCATACCCTCCTCATCCCAGTGAGCCACTTTGGTTTAGGTTAGATGGGTTTAGCATAAATTCATTCCTTTGTGTTACAGATACTACTGGCAATCTCTCACAAAAGCTTTTGAGGGAGATTGTTGAGACCGGAGGAACAAGACTCCCAGACATGGTTTGCCCAGTATCGCTGAACTCCGGAGTCGAGGGACCTGGGTTTGAACTTGGATCCACCTTCTTCCTCCTCCCAGCCCCCGCCGCTCTCTCCCACTCTCCCCATTCCCCAGCATCATTGGGGTGCACTCAATCTGCCTTTGTCCATGCTGCTTCTGGGACATCCCCCTTCTCTGCACAGCTCATCTAAACATCTCTGTGTGGTCCACCCTAAGCGCAATAGGAGAGGGGAAGAATGAGCCACCATCACAGGCTGCAATCATTACGGGAAAACAGGGGGTTTATGTTAGACCTTGAAGGACGTGTGAGATGTAGGATTTAATTAAGTGAAATGTGGAGAAATAAGGCCTGGACTTAGAGAGCACTGGCGAGAAGTGGTGGATGGCTCCAGTGACCAAAAATAGGCTGTTTGGAGTAGCCTAGGAGAACTGTAGAAGATGGGATGTGAACTTGGCTGGGTGAGTTGTATTATATGAAAACAAATTCTCTCTTAAAAAATTCTCTACTAATTGGGGATTCAGAAACCCCCAAAATAATCTCTCTGAAATAATCCTCATGCCCAAGCACAATACTGGGCACAGTGCAATTTCTGAAGTTCAATACCAGATGGACCAATTGGCTGAAATTCTCTTGAATTCATTTGAGGGCCAACTCCAAACTTTTCTGTCTGCTGACTCCTTCCTTGTACGGGAAGACCACATTTTCCATTTGCCTTAAAACAGCTTAACATTTTTGGTGCATTACCGAGGCCACTTTAATTTATCACTTTGTTTTAAAGACCCACACCATGCAAAAACAGCATAAAATTCCTCATTCTGTTGGAGGGCAGATGGTACTGAAGCCTTTACATGAGACATGCGATCTTTCATTGATGGGGTTGGTGTAAATTCAGTCTACTTTCTGTGATTCCTAACAGTCATGAATGGGAGCCACTTGTCTTTCTGAAGCAAGTTATGACGGTTTTTCTTTCTTTTTCTTTTTTTTTAACCACTAAAGCCACTGAAGAATGTCTGAGCAGCCACAGAGAGAAGCCAGGCAGCTGAGTTCTAAATTCCTCCCTTGTCTAGGTCCAGGCAGGCTGAAATAGTTTAGACAGGATTGACTTACCAAACCTTCTCTTTCTCCCAGCTTTCCACGAGGTCTTTTTGTGTATCTATTTCTAAAATATTTGCTTTTTTACATAGATTTTTGTGTTTCAAGCATTCTAAAGAACTTAGTTTAGGATTTCACTGGAGTCTGGCTGATAATTCAAAGGGAGAATTTCAAACAGAAATCAGGGCTGGTTTTTCCAGAAGTTTTGTTGGCATTATGCCTGATTGCTCTTATTTTTATAATGATGATAGTCCCTTCTTTCTCCCTTTGCTTTCTGCCTCTCTTCATGTACAGAAGAAGGCCTGGTTTTAGAGGTCTGTCTTGAGAAAAATCACTATAATGGCATATATATGAGGATTAGGCATAGAAATGTCAGGGCTTATTAAATCTCAGTAGTCAAACTTGCTCTTGTGTTTCCCATTACCGCTCCATCTCTGAGATGCCCCAGAGAGAGGGAGCGTTCTGCCTGTCCCGGGGGAAATGCAGCCCCTTTCCAAGATTGAGCAGAACCTTGCCTGGGGTCAATCATTACTGGGAGACTGTGATGTTTTCCCCTTTTGCTGACTTTCAGAAAATTCTATTGCAGAGAAAACCTTTGGGAGTGCATGTCATCCGATTCTGTCAGGGAAGGGAAAGTCTAACTGTTCATGGTATTATTATTAAATATCCTGTATAAACCACAGAATCTGGCCATCCATAATCCCTCTCCCCAAGGACCTCAAAGAGTGTTGGAGACTTCACTGTCTTTTATTCATCCTCACAAGGGACACGAAGAGACAGAGGGGGTCGGAGTGCATTAAACAGTCTCCTAGCATACTCAGCTGTTGGAATACCACATCTCTTAATTTTCACTCTGGGCTCCTCCAACTAAGAAGAAATGTGAAGGGTGAGCAAGGTTCAGAAGGAACCCTAAAATAACTACTAAAGGCAGAGCCACCAGAACAAGGGCACTTGTCAGGCTTTTCAGAGGCACCCCTGCTTTTGTAGCAAGGGAATGACCTTGGCAATCCACATGTGATGGAGGAAATGCATGGGAATAAGCCATTGACTTCAGGAACTCAGAAATGATTGACTGACCCAGGACACACCTTACCCAAAAGGTAGGCTCTCCCACCTTCTGCCGCCAAGGAGAGCTGCTGACACATCTTGCTGGCAGTCTTCCACTTTAAAGAATTAATCTGCTGATCACCATAGACTCATCTTCCTGTGGGCTGCCAAGAAGAATCTGGGTCAATGGGAGTTTATGGTTGTAGGATCAGTCAGTCCAGGATATGAACTATAGTGACTCCATATCTCACTTTGTGGCCAGAGTGACCAGGGACACACTCAAGGGAAAAGTCCCTGATATCAGCCTGATCTCTAGGCAAAAAGTAAACCCAGAGGCATCTCTTCTCTTTCGACATCATATTTTCTTGGGATGGCTGGAAACCTTAACACATATGCACAATCTCTCTCTGTCTCTCTCTTCCTTATTAGCCCATGACTTTACTCAACTGCTTTACAGAAAAGCTTTAATGAACTTATTACCAGTGTGTTGTCTCTCCAAGGGGCATTTGAATTTATGAAAAATGAAAATATTAGAGATCAAAGACTAAAACTGATATAGATGGGGACTCTCCTGGTTGTCTAGTGCTTAAGAATCTGCTTTTCAAAGTAGGACACACGGGTTTGATTCCTGGTCCAGAACCAAGATCTCACATGCCGTGGGGTAACTAAGCCTGTCGACCACAACTATTGAACCCATGCCCTAGAGCCTGTTCTCTGCAACAGGAGAAGCCACTGCGATGAGAAGCCTAAGCACCGCAGCTAGAGAGTAGCCTGCACTCAACACAACTAGAGAAAGCCCACTGTCAACCACAAAGACCCAGTGCAACCAAAGACGAACAAGAACAACAACAACAACAAAATCTGATCTTGATGAGGAATTGGCAACTCAGGTGGAGGAGGCATTTCAGCCACAGCACACCCATCCCTCTCTTGGACATGGATTATATGAGATGTGTGGCAGATACCTGTTCTACCTACTCCAAAATGCAAGGCATAGCAAAGTGCAGAGACTAGCATGGAGGAAAGCTGAGTTCCTCTGCTGGCTCTCAGCACTGTGGCTTGGGCCTTACCCTTCACCTTTCTCAGTTTGCTTCTCTGAAGAATGACAGATGGGAGGAAGATTCACTCATACTACTCCATCTCCATCTCCTCCACTTGGCCCTCGTCCTTGTCCCTCACTGTCAGGGCCACTGTGTAGATATCAGAGTCTATTGTCCAGCTGTGGAAGCTGGAGTGAGAAACCATGGCCTATTGCCAGTTCACACCAGAATTTTTACATGGGTCAAGTTAGGGAGCGGCCATCTGGTGAAAGGGTGGAATTAGCATGTACTGGGCTTTACATACCATGGTATCCATTTCCCCCAAGCCTTTGCTGACTCTATTTCTAACTAGCTCATCCCCAAGATAACTTACAGTCTAGAATTTCAGGATTCAAAATGTTGGCCTCAGCACTGGGGTCTGACCTACCAGCTGCTTCAGGTGGACTCTCTCACCAGCCCTTCTCTACTCTTTATTTTCCCTCCTTTTCTACTCCAGCAGGCTAGAGGTACATCATCCCCTGTGGCGGCCCTCCCTGTCTTACACAGGAGGGAGTGTGGAGGCACTGGGGAGCCTGTCAGCTCCCACCAGCCCTAGTGGAGGCACCCGGATGGTCAGGTTGTCAGTCAGAGAAAGGGCATAACCCAACCAGTTGTATCAGAGCCACCTGCCTGAGAAATAGGCAGGGCACGGTAAACAGTTTTCATCAAAATTAAAAATAGAACCTGCAGAACAGGTTTTTCAGTGTGCTGGAGCCTACTGCCAAGATCAAAGTGATTCCCATGGATGTGATGAGTGTGGGGGTAGGCCAGAGAAAGAACTGATGAATGTGGTGAGATTTTATGTTGTTTTAACCTCTGCCACACTCTTCAGGTC
Organism: Capra hircus; assembly: GCF_001704415.2. Classification (NCBI taxonomy): domain Eukaryota; kingdom Metazoa; phylum Chordata; class Mammalia; order Artiodactyla; family Bovidae; genus Capra; species Capra hircus. The sequence continues at coordinate 117,501,748 of NC_030808.1, read as the reverse complement.
TGTAGATTTCGTTCCATGCTCAGATGCTATCCAGATGATTCATAATCTAGTGTTGTTGGCTTCAACACAGGTCGAAAGGTAGCTAGACCAAGTGTATTCTATGTCAGGAACTACTCACCTGAAAGCCCTTCAGTTCAGGGAACCAGTTGTGTCACGGGCCCATGTTACATTCTAACTGTGCTGCTAGGGGCTGAGGGTACACAGAGGACATGGTGAGCTCCTTCTGTCCCCTCAGGGGCCAGGCGCATGGTCAGGAAACTTTAAAATGAATGAGATGCAGAGAAGGCCATGGGGGCATGGAAGAGGGGCCCTTCTTCTCTCTGGATGGTAGGACAGGGCCTTGGGAAAATAAAACAGGAGGTGTGACTTGCAGGATGAAGTTACTCAGGTGAGAGGGAGAAAGAGAAGAGCATTCCTAGCAGAGGGAGCTCTTTTTTTGTATTGATGTAGGCTTGCTGGGAGTTGGGAAGGGGGTGATGGGGGAAAAAAAGAATTGCAACCTCTCTTTTTCCTATTCTCCTCATTCCCACTCTTATCCCTGCAGGAAGAGAGAAAAATCAAACAGGTTTTTTGGGGCTTAAAGAAAATATTGGATTGGAGTATTGTTTCTAATGTGCAATAGCAGCAAAACCAACCAATAAAAATCCAACCTGTGAATAACCAGAATGCCGATGCACAGGGAAATGGTTAAACATATACGGTGCATCCATCTATATTGTGGAATAGTACATAGTCATTAAAAGAAACAAGATAGATTTATATATGTAAACAGCTATCTGAGAAATAGTAAAAAAGTAAGTCAGAGGAAAAACAGGTAAAATATGTTCCCAGTTTTGTAAAGAAAGAGAAACTTCACTTGAATTTATCTATTTTCTGTACATATATATGCATATACAAACACATAGAAAAAAATTCTGGAAAGATACTCAGCTTCTGGGAAAGGGTGGAGGACTGGAGCAAAAGGGACTTTCACAGTTTATTAGGTTCACTTCTATAGTATTTGCATTTTAACCAAAGCATGTATTACTTGAGGTTTTTTTTTGTTGTTGTTTTTTTTTTTTTAACATGGGGAAAAAGTATTTGAATAGAAGGACAAAGTTCTTCAGAGAAATGCTACAAAGTCTTCTTTGTCCGTGTCTTTCACTTCCACATTCCTGCATCTGGTGCTTCTTCCTTGGCTCAGTCATGTCAGACTCTTTGTGACCCTTGGACTGTAGCCCTAGCCTGCAAGGCTCCTCTGTCCATGGGATTTCCCAGTCAAGAATACTGGAGTGGGTTGCCATGTCCTTCTCCAGGGGATCTTCCTCACTCAGGGATCAAACCTGCATCTCTTGCGTCTCCAGCATTGGCCGGTGGATTCTTTACCATTAGCACTACCTAGAATGCTACCTGCATTCTGGACACTCACCTAAATTCAGGGAGACCGAGATGCCCAGAAGCTCAACTTTATAACTGTTACCATAAATAACACCCAAATGAGAGAACCAAAGTGAGCTGGTGTACTAGGAGCCATCGACTTGTTTGCTGGCTTCCACATTGTTAGAAGAGGGTGGTTAATTTGATTTTTCTCTCAGGATTATTTTTCTAGTGTTAAGTAATTCTGGGGAGCCCTTTTGTAATCACTTACAAATAAATAAAGAAGAGATATTGTCATTAAAATAAACTGTCAATCAACTTTAATGCTGTCATAAAGGGCATAATTGAAGTTCTAATGTGAATTTAAATTATAATGTTGTATTAATATATGTGCTCTACTGTACAAAATAGATAACAAAGGCTTACTGGGAACTTACTTGGCAATTAGGTCCAGTGGTTGGGACTCAGCTTCCACTAGTCAGGGCACAGGTTCAATCCCTGGTCAGGGAACTAAGGTCCCACAAGCCGAATGGCATGACCTAAAAACAAACAAACAAACAAACAATGACCTACTGTATAGCACAAAGAACTATACTCAATATTTTATAATAACCTATAAGGGAAAAGAATCTGAAAGAGAACATATTGATAACTGAATCACTGTGCTATAAGCCGGAAACTAACACGACATTGCTGTGAATCAACCATGAAGTGAAAGTGAAAGTCAGTCATGTCTGACTCTCTGCGACCCCATGGATCATACAGTCCATGGAATTCTCCAGGCCAGAATACTGGAGTGGGTGGCCTTTCCCTTCTCCAGGGGATCTTCCCAACCCAGGGATCGAACCCAGGTCTCCCACATTGCAGGAGGATTTTTACCAGCTGAGCCACCAGGGAAGCCCAAGAACACTGAAGTGGGTAGCCTATGCCTTCTCCCAACCCAGGAATCAAACCAGGGTCTCCTGCATTGCAGGCAGATTCTCAACCAGCTGAGCTGCCAGGGAAGCCCAAATCAACCATACTTCAGTAAGAAAAATTACTAAATTGTGTCATACATACCTAAAGGCAGTATTTTCAAAAATAGTTCCTCTTACCCATTCTCCCACTTCCACTAAAACGTCATTAGATTTCATTTGATCCAATATAAAACCAACCACAAAACAGAAGTATGTTGCATTAACAATGCTTCAATGACATCATATTAGAGACTTCCCACCAGTACTAGGACATCGAGTTCTTTGGTGTCTCCCCTGCAGAAAAGTTCTAAGTAACCTGCTGTATCAGATCAACTCCCCTAGACGAGGAGTCCCTGATTCTGCTTGAAATTGCTTTCCTAGACCTCTGGTTCCAGTCAGACTTAGAGAGAGTGTCTGACTTGCCTAACCCTTCAACTTATTGGAGATAGAAAATGAATATAAGTAACAGAACTTTCTCCCAACTCTAGAAATCGGAGACTGTAGTGTTTGATGTCCTTCCTCACTGTTCAGTTCTGTAGGTCAGGTTGCTTATCCTTCTTAGGCTCCCATTTCTTCATGTCTATGATAGGTGCGCAGTTTCTATGCCAGAGAACATGCTTAAGCAGCCTTCCATCCTCGAGGGAAGAGCTCTGATAGTAGAGAAGAACATGGTAGTCTCATAGCAAAGCAAAGGCATCCATAGAAGACCCTTTTCTTTTCCATAAGATATTCTCCGAATGAGAAGCTAGAGGTAAGGATGTTGCTTGATAGTCAGAGATCCCTATGTCCAAGTTTACCTAAGTCCGAGGTCTGTAACTGGGGTCCCAGCACATAATTCAGAGGGTTCATGAACTAGCTGGATGCAGGAAAAAATTCCACCTTTATTTTTACTAATCCCTCTTTGAAATCAAACAACTTTTCTATTTTCAATGTGCTTACAAAGCACAGTAGTATCATTCAATCAATACTTGTGATGTGTTCATTGGCAGGAATCACACATAAGCTACAGAAGGTAGCGGTTGTCCCAGATAGTTGCACTCATCTTTACTACAAAATTATAGTAGGCGTTTGACCTTCAGGCCTTCCCTGATATCTCAGTTGGTTAAGAATCTGCCTGCAATGCAGGAGACCCTGGTTCGATTCCTGGGTTGAGAAGATCCACTGGAGAAGGGATAGGCTACCCACTCCAGTATTCTTGGGCTTTCCTTGTGGCTCAGCTGATAAAGAATCCGCCCACAATGTGGGAGACCTGAGTTTGATCCCTGGGTTGGGAAGATCCCCTGGAGAAGGGAAAGGCTACCCACTCCAGTATTCTGGCCTGGAGAATTCCATGGACTGCATGGTCCATGGGGTCACAAAGAGTCAGACATGACTGAATGACTTTCACTTCACTTCTCTTTGACCTTCAGGTAGATCTTAACGCTTAATCAAGAAACACATACATTACTATGTCACAGATTTTTATTTTTTTTAACTGCTTCATTTTTATTTTTTGGCCACACCATGGCAAGTGGGAGTTCCCCAACAAGGGATTGAACCAGCACCCCCTTGCATTGGAAGGTGAAGTTTTAACCACTGAACTGCCAGGAATGTCCCTACATCACAGATTTTTAAACAAATATTCCAATAACTGTATTTCATTATAATCAGATTCCTTTATAACCTAATATGTTTTATTTTACTGTCTTCTTTAAAGACAGTCTTCTGAGAAGGATTTATAAGCGTAACCAGACTGCTAAAGGAGTTCAGGCCCAATAAAGATTAAGAACCTCTGCTCTAAGTGGGGTTAGAATGGGTCTTGCAAATGTTCCTAAAGGTCTGTGTCAAAGTCATTTTATTTGCACATTCCTGAGATTCAGCTCCTAGCTCCCTGAGTTCCTCCTAACCGAATATGCTAAGGAAGAAGCTACATCTGTACAAACACCATCCAACTGAAGTGTCGGGTTTCCTCCTCTTCACAGTTGTTGGAAGCCAACAGCTAACAGCATTAGAAGGATCGAATATCCTGTGTGGCTGGAAGAAGAGAAAGAAACTTCTATGGGATCTCAATCCAGGCATTTTGGTTTAACTCTGCTACCCTATTTGCTTTGCTCTGAATTAAGTGCAATCAGTAAGTGTTCTTAAAATGAAATAATAAGTCACAAAGCTGCAAGTTGCTAGTTTATATTCTCAGTAGGACATTAGGGCATCACCTAATAGCTGTTTAACAACTTAATTTTGAAGAGTCACGCCTCTGATCAGTGCCTAGACCAGGCATGACAAATGGATTTCACCCTGATCTGCTCAAGTTACCATTGTGTTGGGAAGGGTTCTGAGGCCAACTGCAAGCTTGAGGGGGAAAATGCTGTGGTTGATTCTTGATGTCTACCATGGTAAAGTGATGTAGCTAGGTACGTGCTTGTGATTATCCTGAGTCCAGTCCTTACTGTTACCAACGGCCACCTTTAATTGAGACCCAGAAAGAAATACATTCTTGAACATTCCTTCTATGTCCCTCTCTGTACTGAAAAGCAAGGGAAACCTCAGTTCCTGCAACTATTTTGCCAGCTTATTGATTTAAATTGATGAAAAATTTGATGATGAGCATTAAACACAGAATGACATTGTAAAAAATTGCCTGAGATTTTAGCAGAGTTGATGAGGGGGGATTTAAATCAAGATAATTTGATCAAAGAAATTGTGATTCCTGTGCTTTCCTACTGCTCAGTGGTATCGTAAAGTTTGACCTCACGACTTCTGCTTAGGAACACTTCTCCCAAATCCAGTGCTCACAGACTCAGTTCCCCTGGAGGGAAGAAAATGGATGGATTTGCCAGGCTGTCTTAAACAAACCTGATTAAGAAGGTAGTTTCCAAAGTAATTCATGGTCCCTAGCAGTCTTGTTCAACTAGTGTTTGGGCCCTGGCCCACAATTTGGCCGAGATTCATGTTCAAATTTCTGATCATCCTTTACCCACACTACAGCCGTGGGTCCTAGCTACAGAAGTGTAGTGTTCCATTGTGTCTTCTAATCTCATACTTTCATTTATGCACCAGCCATGTGCCTGTCACCCTTAAGAAACATACAGCCAAGTCAGAAGCAGACAAACTAAAGGATCAGTCAATTAAAATAAAGAACTCCACCGTTCTCTAAACTCTACAGTTTAAAATAAAGGGCTCTAAAAGGAGATCCCTCCTACACTCTTGGTGAGAATGAAAACCGGTGAAGCCACTATGGAGAACATTATCTGGGTTCCTCAAAAAAAATAAAAATAGAGTTGCTATGTGATCCAGCAATCCCACTCCTGGACATATATCTGGACAAAATCCAAACCTGAAAAGATACTTGCACTCCCATGTTCTTAGCAGCACTATTCACAATAGCCAAGACATAGAGACAACCTAAGTGTCCATTGCCAGATGAATGGGTAAAGAAGATGAGTATAAATATTTCTAATGGAGTATCACTCAGCCATAAAAAAGAATGAAACAATGCCACTTGCAATAACATGGATACAACTAGAGATGATTATACTAAGTGAGGTAAGTCAGAAAGAGAAAGACAAATATCATACAACATCACTTACATGTGAAACCTAAATCATGACACAAATGAACTTATCTACAAAACAGACTCACAGACATGAAAAACAGACTTCTGGTTGCCAAGGGGCAGTGGAGGTGAGATAAACTGACAGTTGGGGATTAGTAGATGCAAAGTATTATATACAGAATAGATAAACAGTAGGATCCTCCTGCATAGCACAGGAAACTATATATATTCAATATCCTTTGATAAACCATAATGGAAAAGAATATGAAAAAGAATATATAATATAATGAATAATTATATTAGTTTGGGCTTTTCTGGTGGCTCAGATGGTAAAGAATCTGCTTACAATGCAGGAGACCTGGGTTCATTCCTTGGGTTTGGAAGATCCCCTGGAGAAGTGAATAGCAACACACTGCATTCTTGCCTGGAGAATCCCATGGACAGAAGAGCCTGGGGAGCTATAGTCCATGGGGCCACAAAGAGTCAGACACAACTGAAGCGACTTTGCACACACACACACACATACCAGAAGCTAATACTCTGTAATTCAACTATCTTTCAATAAAATAGATTTTAAAATAAAAGAGCTCTACAGTGCATGATTGTGAACCCCAGTCTTTGGGGTCAGGAAAAATCTTTTGGAGGAAGAGACACTCAAATGAAACCCTCAAGGAAGAGTAGGAGACAGCAAGATAGAGAGAGGTGAGGAAACTCACAGCAAGGTAGGGAGAGGTGAGTAAAAAGTAAGAGGGAGAGGGAGTGGTTCCGGAGCAGAGTGTGTAAGAGAAGGGATGGAGGTCGGGGGAAGGTGGTGAGAACAGGCTGGAGAAGTAAGCAAGGGCCAAGATCATAAACCATCCCAAATGATACTAAGAATTTGAAGCCATATCCTGAGAGCAGTTATAAAATATTAATTTTATTATGTTTGCTTTGGCTGCTCCATGGAGAATGAAGTTGAAGGAAACAAGATTGCAAGTTGGTGAAAGTTTGTCTTAGGACACACAGGGACATGGGAAGAGAAGGGAACCATCTTGACAGCAATAAAGCCAAGTGTCATGGAGTGGTGAAATGTTCCTCAAGACATCACAGAGCCCCAAGAGGCTCAGGGCAGTCTGGCAACCAGCATTTCTCTGCTTTTGTGCCACCATCAACTACCAACCCTCTGGGTACCTCATGGCTTCTACTTACTGCCTTTTATGTGTTGGCTTCAGTCTTTACTGCAGTAGAAAATTTCCCCATTTTCCATTCCCTGAATTTACCACGACAGCCCTAGCCTGTATCATTCCAGGGTCTCCAAAGCCAGGGACCTTTTGATGGTTTAAGCAGAAAACTCCTAGGGAAGATTATTATTGGTTGTTTCTAGGTCACATGCCTATGGCTGAACCAATCACCTGAGGTTAAGTAACTGGGAGTTCTACCGCAACCATATGTTGTGGGGAGGAGTTCTCCAAAAAGTGGCGATCCATGAGCAACCTGAAGCAATTTTTCAGAAAAGTGTCATTGGCAGGTACATTGGGCTTCATGGCTTGCTTGGAGATATTTTTCTAAACACAGGTAACTGCTTTCACAGCTTTAAGTTTCAGTTTCTTCTGCTAGAGAATAAGAATTTGTCAGGTTAGATGTTTCTTAAATAAATCTGGCTTCTTAAATAAATCTCAAATCTGTAGAATAACCATCAGACTTAGGGGTACAGGCAAAAGAAACAAAACAAATAAAAATATTATGTACTGTCTCTTTCTCTATCAAGAGTCTTTCAGTAACAGACTGGACCAGTCGTGTTTCCTTGATCACTAACAACAGAAAGTGACACTGGCAAACCTGAGCAAAATAAAATGTATTGGGAGAATATTGAAAGCAGACAGACAGGGCATCTCTGACGCCTATGAAACAGGAACCATAGGATTGGTAGATTGGTAGCAGGAGTCTGTCAGAGAATACCACTGGGGTGAAGAGCTCCAGATACACACAAGGGTAAAAAATTACAAAAAAAAAAAAAAAAAGGCAGGAAATTTGAATAAGAATCAATACATGAATAAGTATAACTCACTTGGCTGTACACCTGAAGCTAACACATCATTGATCAACTATATTTCAATATAAAATAAAAAAATTTTTTAAGAAGAAGAAAAGCAGGAAAATTATCTTCATAAAAGTCAGGACAATGGTTACCTCAAGAAGTGAAAATTGGACCAGAATACATAATTTTTAGGGCCCAATGCAAAATGAAAATGTATGACTGTTTGGTCAAAGTTTATTAGGAATTTTAAGATGGCAACTCAAAGCATGAAACCAAGCCTGGGACACTTCTGAGCACAGCGTCCTTTGCCACTGCACAGCCAACATACCCATGAAGCTGTCCCTGATGAGGGAGAAGGTTTCAACTGGTGAGGGACACACAGGAAGCTTTAGGAGGCTGAAACCTTCACAGTGGTGCTCTGTGGGCACGTGTTCAACTATTTGTAAATCTTGCATGTAGTTTTGCATTGCAGGCAGATTCTTTCCCAACTGAGCTTTGAGGCCAGCCCACTGCTAGGCTCCTCTGTCATGGGATTCCAGGACAGGAAACCTGGGCTTGATTTCTGGGTCAGGAAGTTCCCCTGAAGAAGGAAATGGCAACCCACTCCAGTATTCTTGCCTGGAAAATCCCATGACAGCGGAGCCTAGCAGGCTACAGTCCATGGGGGTCACAAGAGTTGGACATGGCTTAGCGACTAACCCACCAAACATATAGCTTTATGCACTCTTTCCTAAGTGTTGTTATATTTTGCAATAAAAAAAAAAATCGAACCACATCTTCTGTCCTATGTAAACCACACAACGTTCAACATGCCAGGAGAAAAGAGTCTGAGTGGCCAAGTTCAGGTCAAATGCCCTTGTCCCACTGCCATAAAAGGATAGTAATCTAATAATAAAAACAAAAATGAGAAGGTAAACAAGAACAAGATGAAGAAGAACAATAACAGCAAGTAAAGAGCTAATACTTACTGAGAAGTCACTGCATGTTTTAGACGCTATTCTGAATTAACCCATTAAATACACATTACAACCTTATGAGACAGAGACTTGCCTCTGCAGCTGGCAGAGCAAGAAGTGGGCACCGGGACTTAGTGATCACTAAGATCTCACACTGTGAGGGAAAGAGAATTCTCCAAAAATGAAGTGGATATGTTGGGATATAGAAAGGGCGTAGGGAGCCAAGAAATGCCAAAGTCCACTACACAGGTCCTGATAGCTCAGTTGGTAAAGAATTTGCCTGCCATGTAAGAGACCCTGGTTGGATTCCTGGGTCGGGAAGATCCGCTGGAGAAGGGATAGGCTACCCCTTCCAGTATTCTTGGGTTTTCCTTGTGGCTTAGCTGGTAAAGAATCCACCTACAATGCGGGAGACCTGGCTTTGATCCCTGGATTGGGAAGATCCCCTGGAGAAGGGAAAGGTTACCCACTCCAGTATTCTGGCCTTGAGAATTCAGTTCATGGGGTCACAAAGAGTTGGACACAACTGAGTGACTCACTTCACTACACAGGTCAGTGAGAAAATATGGCATGGGTACAAGCTACTCTTTTTTGGATTTAATAATACTTGGTTGGTTTTCAAAGTTTAATGCCCTATGCTAGGTAATATACAGAGAAAACAATGCTGAACAAGACAGTGGACTTAAAGTTATAATATGTCACTTAGGGAAAAAAGAGAGGAAGAGGGAAAAAAATACCTCTAAGGAAATAATACAGGAAATGCTCAGGATCTCAGGAAAATGAGTATTGGAGGCATTATTATCACATTACATGTTGCATTCTCAAGGTAGCTTCAGCCCTGCAAAGATGAACTCAGAAACCTAAGCCAGCTAAGAGGTCCATTTCTTTCACAGTGAGTCTGCTCTCAGAGTTAACCTGACCACAGACATCCTCACTTTTTTGCCAGACTGGAACAGCTGAAGAGCATGACTGCACACATTTGATTCAGATATGCAAGGCTGCCAAGTGGGGGCTCATCAAGACGCAGAAATCTGGAAATCCCATTAGCGACAGATGCAGCCCAGCATGCATGTCTGGGGAGGCCCTGGCTCCAGCTCTTGGGACCAAGGCAGATTCATCTTAGATCATGACAGCCACTCCAGGCCAACCTGAGATTAGGGTGAGGGGGAGCCATGTGACAAGGAAGGAGCTGATAAAGTCCGGCAGTTCTCAACCATCCACTTGCCCCAGGGCAGGGCAAAGAGGCCAGTTGCTGGAGACAAGGGCTCAAGTCCCTGGAGGTTCTCTAACTGATGTTTGAATTAGGAACCTAAGTGCCTCAATTTGAATACTACCTCTACCACTTCAGCTTGAGTAAGTTACTTAACCTCTCTTTGCCTTGGTTTCTCATCTGCAAAATGGGGATGAGACATTCAATTGTTAGGATTAAATGAGATAACCATATACTAGCAATGGTGTTTATTGTTACTGGTATCACAAAGTGAGGGGTTGAATAACAGGATCTCTAAGGGACTTCCCTCAGAGAAGGCAATGGCACCCCATTCCAGTACTCTTGCCTGGAAAATCCTATGGACGGAGGAGCCTGGTAGGCTGCAGTCCATGGGGTCGCTAAGAGTCGGACACGACTGAGCGTCTTCACTTTGACTTTTCACTTTCATGCATTAGAGAAGGAAATGGCAACCCACTCCAGTGTTCTTGCCTGGAGAATCCCAGGGACGGGGAAGCGTGGTGGGTTGCCATCTATGGGGTCGTACAGAGTTGGACATGACTGAAGTGACTTAGCAGCAGCAGCAAGTGACTTCCCTGGGGGTCCAGTGATTAAGACTTCACCTTCCAATTCAGGGGATGCAGGTTCAATCCCTGGTCGGGAAACAAAGATCCCACATGCTTTGGGACCAAAAAACCAAAACATAAAACAGAAGCAATACAGCAACAAATTCAATAAAGATTAAAAAATAAAAAAGAATCTCTAAGTCCCTTTCTAGTGCTGACATGCTGTGACATTATTTTTTTTTTTTAGATTTTTTTATGTGGGCCATTTTAAAAGTCTTTATTGAATTTGTTACAATATTGCTTCTGTTCTTTGGGGGTTTTTTTGGCTGCACAGCTTGTGGGATAGCTTCCCAACCAGATATCAAACCCACACCCCCTGCATTGGAAGGTAAAGTCTTAAACCACTGGACCGCCAAGAAAGTCCCTCTGTGACATTCTTAAAGCAAAAGTATTCATGACTTTGGATTTCTATTAACAGAACTTATTATTCAATTGAAGGCATTACCTGTGAGTGTATTTTCACTTCTATTTTTATGTCTATTCACATCTCTGGTGATATTCAGGCACTCGCTCATGCAAAAGATGAGTATTTTAGCCTATCTGCTTTAACAGTGATAATCAGTGTAGTCCAGGGTTGAACAAGGAGTGAAACTTGGAGACCTTATTTGTCTACTTTTAATCAGCTCTATTTTTTAAAGATCGTTCCTTCAGGAAGGGCTGAGTTGAAGCTGAAAGGGGCACGTGTAAATGTGAAGATGGTCCCATGACAGGAGAATTCTAGATTTAGAAGTTCAACGTGGAGATTATACTTACTGAAAATATTCTTAATGTATATTTTAGTGGTAAATTGTTAACATTCTTTCCATATTTCCTGACCTCAGTTATTCCCTTTCCTCCACTGTGGTTGAGGGTGAAATTCAGGAATGGATATCTTTCAGAGAACCAAGGAGACAGAACTTTGCCTGTGGTCAGAAAAAAAAGGAGGTGGGGTGGGGAGAAATTTTAGTTGCTTCGGAGCTGGTTTGTGAAAAGTCAGGGGCGGGAAGGCGGTGGGAGAAGGCCTCTCCAGGGGCCCAGCTGAAGCTCCAATTCCCTATTCCTCTTAATTTGGCTTGTGGTTCCGAAGGCCCAGGGAAAACACAGACTTCCACAAATGTAACCCCAGGCAAACTATTAGAAGAAACAAAGCTTAGACAATTTGCACCAACTATAGAAAGTAAAAGCAATAAACTGCAAGAGCAGATGAGACCTTCCTGTTGGAGGTACTGTAATATCTCAAAGCCAATAAAAGAGTCCTTCAAATGCATCCTCAAAGTAGCTAGACTGTTTATCGTGATGTCACATTTATGACCCACACAAGTAGCAGTCAACTAATATCATTATAAAACTGATTTATAAGCACTTACATTGGATTTTTCCTCCTACTGGGACCTCAGATTTGACAAGATCACCTCCCTACTTGCATGAGGAATTCCTGTCGTAACTGGGGACCATATATATACAGAAGGCAAGATGGTTCCTGTTGATGACAGTTTTACATATTCCATTTTTTCCCCCCCCAAGGGCAGAAGTCACATGCATCTGGTTGAATTCTTGGTAGAGGCTCTTTCAATTTCCATGATGTTGATATTCAGATACAGAGAATTTGTCTGGGAAAAGATCTCTAATAAAATTATGAATAAATCACTTGGACTGAACCCAGACAGAGAAACCGATGTGATTTTTTAAAAGTTGAGAACTTCAGATTCGTCAGCAACATTTTGGTAAATTCATTTTTGAAAACAGCAAACCACAAATTGGTTTTGTGAATTATGTCCATCACCAGATTTGTGAGGCCGGGAAAACTAGGGAAAGATGACGACAGTAATCCCGCAAATGTCTAATTTCTACCCCCAACCCCCACCCCAAAGGAACAACTGTTCTTTCAGAGTCAAGTCCTGACTTCAAGGCTGCCCAGAGTCCCACTCTCTGAAAGCCCTGCAGAAAACTAGGGGGTGGAAGGCAATCATTTAAAAGAGATCACATTCAGTTTTATTAAAAAACCAAAACAGCTGGGGCATTGATTTGCAAGCTCTGTAATGCTATTGGTATGCCTGACCTGGCCAAGATATTAAAAAGATATTTAAGGCAGTGTCAGTAAGTGTCTCAGGCACAAACTTTGGCATATTCAAACAGCATTATGGAGCTGTGGGTAATTCGTCTTCCTTTATGTTTCGCTATGCAGAGAGAAGGGGAGGGAACTTTTACAAAATGATTTACTGTGACATATCCATTCTAATGAAAGCCTGTGCCGCCCGCCCGCCAGCACTGCTGGCCGATCTGCCCCGACCCAGATGCTCGGCCATATGTCCCATGCTTGGTGTGAGAGACAATTGTGTTGGTGGAGAACGAATGAGTCCAAGGATCTGGGTGGGTTTTTTTTTTTTTTTTTAACAGAAATTCCAAAAAGCTCTGAGGTTACTGGCTTCAGTAAGAGAGGCAGCAGGAAAGGGCCCATCAGTTTGGGGTTAAGTGTTTTTAAGGATGCTCCAGCGGTATAACCACAGGATGGGGTAAGATTTAGTGTCTCCGCAGGGCTAGGGGGATGGCTGGGAGAGGAGTTCCGGCTTCGTGGGTGCAGGTTTCCAACCTCGCGGGCCTCCCTGCTCAGGTTCTCTTCTTTCTTACGTCACCCCAGCTGGCTTCCCTCTGACTTCCGGCAGCAGCCGCATTCCTTGGATCCGCACGTCCTAGCTCTTTCTCAGCTGCGCTGTTACTTACCGCTTACTTCCTGGAAGCAGCTGCTGCTTCGACAAAGTGTTTTTCTAGCCCCCTGCCTATTGCGAAACTGGCCTAATTGCCTTCCCCTCTTGGAATGAAATCAACATTCATTGAACACTGACTATATGTAAGACATCATGCTTGGCCCTGTGAAAAAGAAATCTGGTATAAAGCTGGGTTTTTGTCTCAAAAAGCCTCCGATCTACCTGTGAATTAAGGCTCCCACTGTAGTCTTCGGGCAAGTTTTCTTAACCTCTCTGTACCTTAGTTTCTTCATCCATAAAATAGGGAGAATAATAATACATAAATCTGCATGTGCTCAGTCATGTCTGACTCTTCAGGACCCCATGGATTGTAACCCACCAGGCTCCCCTGTCTGTGAAGTTTTCCAGGCAAGAATATTGGAGTGAGTTGCCATTTGTGTCTCCTATACTGGCAGGTGGATTCTTTACCCCTGCTGCCACCTGGGAAGGTAAAAAATATGTAAGACTGCTATAAGGAAACGAATGTGGGCAAAATGCATGAAATGTGGTAAGCACTTAATAAATGTTGAACTGTACAAAAAAAGATCTTCACGACCAAGATAATCACGATGGTGTGATCACTCACCTAGAGCCAGACATCCTGGAATGTGAAGTCAAGTGGGCCTTAGAAAGCATCACTACGAACAAAGCTAGTGGAAGTGATGGAATTCCAGTTGAGCTATTTCAAATCCTGATGATGCTGTCAAAGTGCTGCACTCGATATGCCAGCAAATTTGGAAAACTCAGCAGTGGCCACAGGACTGGAAAAAGTCAGTTTTCATTCCAGGCCCAAAGAAAGGCAATGCCAAAGAATGCTCAAACTACCACACAATTGCACTCATCTCACATGCTAAGAAAGTAATGCTCTAAATTCTCCAAGCCAGGCTTCAGCAATATGTGAACCATGAACTTCTGGATGTTTAAGCTGGTTTTAGAAAAGGCAGAGGAATCAGAGATCAAATTGTCAACATCCACTGGATCATCGAAAAAGCAAGAGAGTTTCAGAAAAACATCTATTTCTGCTTCATCGACTATGCCAAAGCCTTTGACTGTGTGGCTCACAATAAACTGTGGAAAATTCTGAAAGAGATGGAAATACCAGACCACCTGACCTGCCTCTTGAGAAACCTATATGCAGATCAGGAAGCAACAGTTAAAACTGGATATGGAATAACAGACTGGTTCCAAATAGGAAAAGGAGTCCTTCAAGGCTGTATATTGTCACCCTGCTTATTTAACTTATATGCAGAGTACATCATGAGAAACGCTGGGCTGGAAGAAGCACAAGCTGGAATCAAGATTGCCAGGAGAAATATCAATAACCTCAGATATGCAGATGACACCATTCTTATGGCAGAAAGTGAAGAGGAACAAAAAAGCCTCTTGATGAAAGTGAAAGAGGAGAGTGAAAAAGTTGGCTTAAAGCTCAACATTCAGAAAACGAAGTTCATGGCATCTGGTCCCATCACTTCATGGCAAATACATGGGGAAACAGTGCAAACAGTGTCAGACTTTATTTTTGGGGGCTCCAAAATCACTGCAGATGGTGATTGCAGCCATGAAATTAAAAGACGCTTACTCCTTGGAAGGAAAGTTATGACCAACTTAGATAGCATATTCAAAAGCAGAGACATTACTTTGCCAACAAAGGTCCGTCTAGTCAAGGCTATGGTTTTTCCAGTGGTCATGTATGGATGTGAGAGTTGGACTGTGAAGAAGGCTGAGTACCGAAGAATTGATGCTTTTGTACTGTGGTGTTGGAGAAGACTCTTGAGAGTCCCTTGGACTGCAAGGATATCCAACCAGTCCATTCTGAAGGAGATCAGTCCTGGGATTTCTTTGGAAGGAATGATGCTGAAGCTGAAACTCCAGTACTTTGGCCACTTCATGCGAAGAGTTGACTCATTGGAAAAGACTGTGATGCTGGGAGGGATTCGGGGCAGGAGGAAAAGGGAACGACAGAGGATGAGATGGCTGGATGGCATCACCAACTTGATGGACGTGAGTTTGAGTGAACTCCGGGAGTTGGTGATGGACAGGGAGGCCTGGCGTGCTGTGGTTCATGGGGTCGCAAAGAGTCGGACGTGACTGAGTGACTGAACTGAACTGAACTGAGCTAGTTTTGAGCCCTAGTGGAAAGAAAGAGAAAACAAGAGAGGTAAAATAATATTTATCTGCCATTGTGTATAGTAAGAGTTTTATAGGTATTCCCTTAATCCTCACAGTACCATGAAAGGTAGGTATTACTATATCCCTTTCATTCTGGAGTCAAGGAGATTCTGCCAGGTTCATAAGTAACACAAGTTTCCACTGTTGACGGAGTTCTAGTCAAGGCCAAAACTACTTGGCGGCAAAGCCCATGTTTTTGAAAAGTCAAATGATTTAAAATTTAAATAAAGTTTCTAAAATACTAGAGAATGTATGGCAAAGTGATAGGTCACTGGTTTCCCAGTAACTTGCACAGAAAGACATTCCAACATGAACATCAGGGAGGAAAGACTAACTGGAAAAGTTGGGGCTGGAGGAGAATCTTGATGGATGAGTGTAGTTTTGGAAGCGGGTAGCAAAGGCCCATTGATGGTGTGAGCGATCATAAGGAAAGAGAAAATTGCACCATCTTTTGGAAATGGAGCACAGACTAAGAGCTCTGGCATGTCTGAATGCTTTTCTGTGGGGAGCAGGGGCAAACTGAGTGTCTTAGCAGAGCTTTAAAAAGATCTTCCTCACAGACATAGAAAACAAACAAGGTTACTGAAGGGGAAAGGGCGGAGGGTAAATTAAGTGGTTGGGATTAACATATACACACTATATGAAACAGATAACCACAAGAACCAACTGTATAGCACAGAAAACTATACTCAACCTAAAAGAGAAAAGAATCTGAAAAAGAGTCTCTCTATTTATGCATATATAAGTATGTATGCACAGCTGAATCACTGTGCTGTATACCTGAAACTAAGACAACATCGTAAGCCAACTATATGTCTATAAGATATAGATATACGCATATATATAATTTTTTAAAAAGATTTGCTTTACAAGAGAATATAAAATCATCTAGAAGGTAACAAGGAACTATAATAGTCCTCTTAGCAAGAACTACCAGTGTCTGCCTGAGGGTGGAGGCAGGGGTAACAGGTATGCAGGAGACAGATGGCACCCAAAAACGGGGTGACTGAAGTGAGTGAACAAAGAGACTCTTTGCAGAGGTCTGGGTAGGGCTGGACTCTATCATTAGGTTCCATCATGGTCCACTGGTTAACAATCTGCCTGCCAGATCAGGGGACTCAGGTTCAACCCGTGGTCTGGGAAGATGCCGCCTGCTGTGGAGCAGCTGAGCCTGTGGGCCACAGCTACTGAAGCCCGCATGCCTAGAGCTCTTGCTCCACAACAAGAGAAGTCACCAGTGAGAAGCCAAGCACCGCAACTGAAGTGTAGCCCCCGCATGCTGCAACTACAGAAAGCCCTTGTGCAGCAGCAAAAACCCAGTGCAGATAAAAAGTAATTTAAAAAAGGGGATAGGGTCACCCTCTGGAGCTAGCAACAGTGAGGAGTTCTTACCGCCAGGAGGCCTGAAGGGGCAGAGGGTGAGGAGCAATTCCTGGACTCAAGGAGGGGAGTTGAACAGGGAGGGCTGTTTGGCCAGGGCTGTGACTCTGAACAGAGGGACACAGCCAACCTGTCGTAACTAGCAGGTCAGGCGCCAGGAAAATAAGTACACTATCCTTGCCTCCTCCCTCCTGTCTCTTGCCAGTGCCCATGGGCAAGGGAGCCTTTTGTTGAAGTCTACACAGATCATGGTTCCTGAGCAGAGAACAGGATGGAGAAGAGTCGAGGGAAGGCCTGGACATAGAGATGGCAGACACCCAACACAAGAGGTTAGTTAGGGGATTAGGTAATTGACATGGCCCTGTGCCGGGCACACAGAGGATGCTGAACCCTTGATGGTTAGTATTATTTCTTATTGTTTTTCCTGTTTTGGTTGGCTTGGTACTCGTGTGTCCAGCTCAGCCCCTCTGGCCTCACCACAAACGAAAGTTTTCAAATCCCTGCAGTAGTATGAGAAGTGACTCACTAAAAAGTCAATTTTTGCCTGCAATCTTTGGCCTCTAATTTTTTTTTTTAAGGAAGCTTTTAAAGAAGAAAAAAGGAGTCTTGGAAATCATCTTTTTTAAACACAACCTTTGTGATTTGTTTTATTGGAAGTTCTTAACAGAGGAAAGGGGCTTGTTTGTTTAGATTGCTATGCAACAGCAGGCATTGAGTAAATGGTTTCTCAGTTTTTATTATTTTAAACTTCACCCAGGAGAGCATCGATCCAAGTTTAAGAAAGAGAGGAGGAAGGGAATACAGACTCTAGTGTTTTTAAAATTCCAAATGGCATTGCAGATAATAGATGCCTAAAACAAACATTCCCAGACAGAAAACTGCCTTCATAATTCTCTTTCAAGGTAAAATCAATAGATAATATCTTCATCCAGCCAAACATTTCTTTCCAGACAATTTATACACTACCTACTAAATAATCACTGAAAGTTGAAAATGTATGACTTTCAGGCAAATATCAGTGAAAGGTTAAGTGGCTCTAGAAGAATTCTTTTTCGTTGTCCTTCCTGGCCCTCGACATGCACAAAGCACAACTAAGCAGAAACAGCTATAAGTAAAAAGAGAAGAGGGGCAGAGGCTTTCTCAAATTCTCACCCTATTTTAAGCTCCATCCTCAGTTTTGTTTACAAAAGCTTCAAATTCCCCCACTGAACTATTTCTCATTATGCCTAGAGGTTTCTGGTTGACGTTCATGCTGGTGATGATTCTATCAGCTTGGCAGCCCTGATGTAGTTTCTGAAGTTTTTGGTCAAGCTAGAGGGGGAAATGTACATGAGCAGAATACTCTGAACTTGGTTAAATCGGACATCTCAAAGCCCAGGGTGGGGAAAGAGAGCAAAGGTTAGGAGAAAAATAACACTCAGTAGCAACCAGCAAAACAAACTTTCATCTGGAGCAACAAGAAGGCCCTGCAAACAGAGATCAGCCCTGGTGGCACCAACTCATCATTTAAAACACAGTGTCTTACTGCTTTATTTAATGTCAGAATAAACCACAGACAAAGTATAACGAAGTCAATAAATAAAAATATAGGATTTAAACACAACCACTCAAACACTGCCAGTTTGGGCTGACACTTTGATGCCTTTCTTCCCAAGTTTTTCTTTTAAACACATATATACTCTACATGCAAATGCATATAAATAAGATTACAAAGAAATACAGTGACTATTTTTGAAACTAAAAAACAGGATTATTTTACACATGCAGTTTTATGTCTTGCATTTTAAGTCTAACATTATATTCATGCATTTTCCCATATCATTAAATATTTTCAGAATGGTTATTTTTTAAAATTAGCTACATAATAGCGTGCCCTGCAGAGGTAGCATAATTTCTTTAACCAACCTCATATTGTTGGCATTCATGTTGTTTCCCAGTTTTGACTGTTATAAATAATATTTTGATGAATATCCTTGAAAGAATATCTTGTAATTCTGTGTATAGGGATGAATTCCTGGAAGTGAAATTACTGGGTAAAAAGCCCTGAAAATATAGAGTCCAAACTGCCATCTAGAAAAGTTATGCCAACTCTTGGTCTTGTGGGCAGCCTATGAAAGCACCCATTTCATTACATCCCACCATTCCTGCGAACTGTCATCTTTAAAATTCTTTGCCTATTGGAGAGGTGGAAAATGGTACCTGGGTATTTTAAAATTTCATTCTTTCTAAACATTTATTTGCCATGCCAAACCAACATTTGCCATCTTTGAAAAATCTGACTTCCTTTTGAGTGGATTTTGGAATGCAAACTCCCTGGGAAAAAAAACTTCCTTGAGACATATGAATACAGCCCTCTTAATATAAATGTCGCCAAATCCCTATGAGCTTTCATTTTAATAATAATGCCAAACAATGGATTCTTCTCTGTCATGTTTGTAATATAGTCATACCAGCTTTCAAATGTTGGCACATCCTGGAATCTCAAACAAGAGACACTGGCAGTTCTCCAATCCGAAATGACAAGTGAGCATCTCTGTCACTCTGAGCCCACAGGGTGATGTCAGCAACCTGACACTTACTCACCCCTTATATGTCAAGGGTTCCCAGCCATCATGCTATGACCCTTTTGATAGCCAGATGAAGTCTATGGGTCCCTTCTCAGAACAACGCCTTTGACTGCATAAAATAACATAAACTACAGAGGATTACAAGGGAATCTAATTATAATAAAATTTTGTTTTCAAAATATTTATAAAAATCTATAACATAGCCATATATGTACTTATTTATTAAGTACTGAATAACAAGCTCCAGTGGCAGATCAAATGACTACCATAATTGCAAAGTAGTAATTAAGGACTTCCCTGGTGGCTTAGAGGGTAAAGCAATTGCCTGCAATGCAGGAGACCCAGGTTCAATCCCTGGGTTGGGAAGATTCCCTGGAGAAGGAAATGGCAACCCACTCCAGTATTCTTGCCTGGAAAATCCCATGGACAGAGGAGCCTGGTAGGCTATAGTCCATGGGGCCACAAAGAGTCAGACATGACTGAGCGACTTCACTTCATTTGACTTTAATGAGGATAAAGATATACCAAAATAGCTGCTAAACTGATATGAGGATATTTCGTATTTTTATTAGTGACAAAGTCCAAGTTCTGCAAATACTGTCTTAGTTTGTTGCCTGCCTTCATGGTGAAGGAAATGTTGCCTTTCAGTGGGAGGTTAGTAAAAGATGTCAATTTTTTTCTCCCCATCATGGAAAGCTTGAGCTCTCTCCATGGATACACAGTCACATGAAGTAGGAAATTATATAAAGACATTATCTCTACCTCCTCCCACTTCTAGAACTGTGACATTTTCTCTGGGCCCTGGCCATTATTTTATTTTATTTTTTTGCTCTAATTACTACCGTTCTGGGAAACTGTTGGAACAGGGCAGTAGGCTTGGCCACAGTGGAAGATCTTAGTCAAAAGGTTGAAGCCATGTGTTAAAAATACTGTACTTGATGAAGCTTCAGACCTTCACTCTGATCCCATTCCATGTCTAGGTCTGCTCCACCAAACCTGGGAGCCAGGAGCTCAGGGTTCTAGCCACTGCTTTGTCACTAATCAGTGTGACAAAAAGTCCTTTGACATCCCAGAGCCTCAGAAATTTAACTCAAAACAATTTTTTTTAAAATCTATAAATTCCTCTTCCATCTCTCACTATCTTTGGCTTATAACTTTCAAAATCTTCTATTGTATTTTGATGATTAATGCAGCTTTCCAAAAGAGTTCTTTAGCATCCAGATCAGAATGCCTCACTTGTTTTCTAAAATAGTTTCTTTCCCTTTGTCTGTCACTGTTAGTCCCTTTTTATGTTTTTTCCTCATCCTCCTTCTAAAACAGAGACTTTTTTCTTTTCCTGAATGGAACCTGAACTCCGTGTGTTGATTCAAAAATAGAACTGGAAGTTTCTCTGGAAACCACTTCTCCCCATCTAGGTGTGAGTGCCTAGGACAGCCAGTCTCCATTTTAGCATTGGTTCTAATGGTCCCCAACCTCTGTTCCCAGAGCATCCTTCCTTCCTTAGTAGGTAAGTTTCCCTGCTGTGCTTTTCCCCCTTAAGCTCTAGGCTGGGACTTAACTCCCTCTGTGTTCTCGCACTGAACAAGTGGAGTGAAGTATTTGGTTCTCCTACTCAAACAGAGTTCACAGGGTAAATCTTTCTCATGGATTTTCCTTCCTAATCATCCAACATTTTTAAACACTTGGCATTCTGCTCTGTTCAAGTGATTGGGGCCGGATTCAGAGAGAGTCTGAGCTTTAGGTGTCAGAGTGAACAGGAGTGCTGGGTGAATGGGGAGAGGGCCTGGCAGGAACACCCTGGGCCCTGTGGGCCCTAAGAATACTAACAAGGCTGAAGGGAGAGGCTCAGAGGCAGCCCTGCTCTTGGCAGGCCCAGGCAGGGTTCCCTTTGATGTGAAGTCTTGCTTGATATTGCTTTGTGTGTCTGCATTTGTCCTTGGCAGGCAGAAGGCAGTTCCTTTCCAACAATGAGGTGCCCTTGTGTATTGCTGCCATCCACTGAAACAGTGATGCATGCAAGCTGCTCCCAGGGTGATGGGCAAGAGCAGGGGGGAGGCTGGGGCTGACAGGAGGGGTGGGGAGGACGCTCAAGGAGAGCCAGGTGCTGAGCATGTTAAACAAGGAAGCTGAGACAGGCCCGGGAGTTTGTACCAGTGCTCTCAAAACCTTTTACCTTGAAGTAGGAACAATTTGAGAGAGATACACAGTAATTAGGAGCAAAATGTTGAAAGTGATTTCCTTTGATTGAAACACAAAGAGGTTTAGAAATGTGGATTGCAATTGCCTCAAGTTATTCTGGGTCACATAGTGGCTTGTGAATATTAATAATTACAATCAGCTAGATTTTGTGGATATTATTAGTGCTGTCCTCTAAATAGTTTCAGTTTTCCACCCTTTTAAGTACAAAGAGGATTGCACTTCCCGGTCTCCTTGTCGTTGGGCAGAGCCATGTGACTAGTTCTAGCCAATGAATGGAAGTGACATGGATCTCTTCCTGGCTAGAGTGTTGAATTACTGATGCAAGGCTTTCTGGAGCTCTCTTTCCTCTCGGGAATGGGGACCGTCAGTATTCAATGCGGTAGTTTCTCCATCAGCCTGAGCCTTTAAATAACTATAATGTCAGGGTTTCCCTGCCAACCTACAAGGGACAAGTAGCATGAACAAGAAATCAACGCTTTTGGTTTAAAGTCACTCTTATTTGAAGGTTGTTTGTTACAGCAACATAACCTGGACTATCATAAATGCTGAAGACACAGAAGATGCCTCTTTTCTTGTCCTGTTGCCTGGAGATTAGATATTGAATTATATCGAACTGATTCTTGACTTCCAAGGGAAACCATCCTCACTCTATTCAGGCAATAGGAGCTTTTACAGCCAGGGAATTTCTCGAGGGAATGGCACGGTAAGTCAGTTGTCTGTGGTTGCATCTCTAAGCCTGAAGCTTGGGAAGCCCAAGGTGTTGTAGATCAGAGCCATGATAGGTCCCAGAAGATGCAGGAAGATGTTCATTGGGTCTTAAAGAAAACCAAGAGAGAAACTTTATCAACAGAATATGTGAATTTAGTCTCTCTTCATCTATTTCTATGATGGCTTCAGTCCCTGAGCTTCTTTAATATAAGAATGGAAAAAGTGGAAAAGGAAAAAAAAAATATGGTTGGAGAAAACTCACAGATTAAAAATAACTCTGAAAGAATACTGGCAAAATTGTAAGAGATGCACTTTATATTACAGAAAGTATTTTTCAGCCCTGGTAAGGCACAGCAGAAGGGACATTGGTTAGAGATTCTTCTGAGGTATACAGAGGACTGCAGTTAGTCCAGCAAAGCTTCACGGAAGATATTTTCAAGAACTATTGGACTTCTGGAAGGAAGACTAGAAAGGTGGGTCAGGAGAAGGGCAATACAACCTGAAGCCCTTTGGGGGACAGGACCTAGAAATTCAAGATGACTCTAGAAGAAGACATTACGGAAGTTTGGCCTGAGGGATGTTCAATTTTTAGGTAGACAAGTGAGAGGGGAAATTTAGATGGTCAGAGGTAGACTGATAAAGAATTTTAAAGTAACTATTGCTAGGAGAATTACTCCAAGAAAAATGCCCCAGGAAGGGAGAGAGGGTAACATGACCAAAAAATGACAAAAGCAGTAGCATTAAGGTTATAACCGTGGATGAGGGTGGTGTCTGAGAGGCCAAGAAAAGGGAAACTGCCAGTCTCCCTATGAGGGAAGACTGGATGCTATAATGATGTGACTGAAAGTATTAACTGTCCTCCCATATCTTTCCTTGCCCCCTTCCTTAATGGCACTCCCTATTTTTAGTTGAGTACACAGCTGTGCAGGATAAAGATTACCTTGCTCTCCTTCCTCTTCAAATAGATGTGACCACTGGGCAAAAAGGACGTTGGTGCCCTTGGGAGTGCCAAAGGCCCTCTGACTTCAATTTCTTTTCTTCCAGCCCACAGTGACTTGTCTCCCTTGAATGACTACCTCCCTCTGCAATGCAAGTTTCTTAGTCCCTTGTTCCTGTCAAGGTTCAGTGCAGGAACAGACCATTTTAGGTACCTCAAGTAGAAAGGAATTGAATCCAGGGAATTGAGCGCTACAAAATGATTGAAAGAGTTAAATGTAAGTGAGGAAGTCCTGTTAGATGCAAGGCTAGTGGCACTGCTAGGTTTTGAGGTTATAACCCTGTAACTCTGAACAAGAGGGCAGGAGTTCACTGTCAAACACCCAGAGGTCAAGGAACCACTGCCAATGTCACGGGTGCTCCATATCCGTGAAGCTGGTTACAAGACAGTGGGATGTGAAGTCTGTCTACCGCAGAAATTCATTTCTGCCAGAATCTATCACTAATGCAGAAATAAAATTGGCCTCCACCTGCATTTCATCTTCTAAATCTCATGGGAGGCATCTCGAGCCCTGGGAGCAAGAGAGCAGAGAAATGTAAATGTTAGCCTTCCAGCCTCTGTGACACAGGGAGCGTGCAGAAGGAGGTGGATATGGATAGTGAGTGCCAACAAAGCATACCTGGTCCATCCTTTGTTTGTCCCCCTGGAGATGTCAGACATTCTCAATAACTTTCCTAGATGGCTTCCTTGCTCATGTATGTCTCTAATAGCCAATTTAAAAAGATTGTCATCTATACTGTAATAAATAGATGCTTGGAAAGATGAAGACAAATGGAAAAGGGAGCAGCACAGGATGAGATTGTTTTGATAGCATCACTCATCACTGACTCAATGGACGTGAATTTCAGCAAACGCCTGGAAACAGTGGAGAGCAGAGAAGCCTGGTGTGCTACCTGTGTCCATGGGGTCACAAAGAGTAGGGTATGACTCAGTGACTGACCCACAAGACAGTGTCGGGCTCTTCAAAGTGTACAGAATGATAGCTTGATTCCTATCATTTGCTGCCTCTTCCACTCAGAAAACATATATCCTGTTTCTGTAAGGGACTCAAAACACCATTGATAGTCCTCACTATCTACCAAATGAAGTCCAAGTACCTTCATTTAAACCTAACAGTTTCTTGAAAACCTAAGGTTTTCAACCTTATCTCTCATTTTTCCACTTAATGAGCTCTTATGGACCAGAAAAACCAAATTGGTTTCTAACCTCTAAACATATGCCTCTATTTTCTGCCACCAACATTTTAGCTACTATGTTTCTTCTCCCTAGGATGTTCTCCCCATCTCCCTAGCTCAGATGTCACCTTCTCTAGGAAGACTTTCTTGATGTCCTACAGCTGGGAAACTTCTTCATATAGCAGAATCCCTGGAACTTGACCTGTATTCCTGCCATGGAATTTAAAACAGTCCACCTTGTATGACAGCTTTTTGTTTAAAAATCATTTCTTCTCTAGCAGACCAAGGACCATAGAGGAGTTATTTCTTATTTTTATTTTTTATTTATTGTTGATCCCCCATAGTCTCATAATGTTTATCAAGTGAATTAATGTAAACCTAGAAGTCAGTCATTACTCTCAAATATTTTATAATCCAATAGTCAGATTTTTAAAAAATACTTTCACTGTTTCTTAGCATATGAAATCTGAAGTTCTTTGCCCAAATTTCATGCTCTCCAGCTAACTGACACTCCTGACATCCCATCCCATAATTCTTTAACTTTCAGTGCCAATAAATTAGCTTCTTTGTTCTCCCCACATGTCTTGTTCATCTTTCATTTGCTGTTATTCTTGCAGCTTAGTGTGTAATTTATATGATGTCATTTTCTATTTGCTCCTAAACCCCAAACAAGATGGGAATGCCTCTTTAATGTTTACAGCAATAAAAAAAAAAACTTAACAGATTATGTTTCATTTCCAATCTAAAAAAGTGAAAGGTGAAAGTTAGTCAACTTTGACCACCTGATGCAAAGAACTGATTCATTTGAAAAGACCCCGATGCTGGGAATATTTGAAGGCAGGAGAAGGGGACAACAGAGGATGAGATGGTTGGATGGCATCACCAACTCAATGGGCATGAGTTTGAGTAAACTCCAGGAGTTGGTGATGGACGGGGAGGCCTGGCATGTTGCAGTCTGTGGCGTCGCAAAGAGTCGGACACAACTGAGTGACTGAACTGAACTGAACTGAGTCACTCAGTTGTGTCTGACTCTTTGTGACCCCACGGACTGTAGCCCACCAGGTTCCTCTGTCCTTAGAATTCTCCAGGCAAGAACACTGGAGTGAGCTGTCTGACCCAGGAATCGAACTCAGGTCTCCTGCATTGTGAGTGGACTACCAACTGAGCCACCAGGGAACCCACAATTAGTGCAAAAGAGGTAGCTTGATCATACATGATGAAGAATCTATTTCACAGGTATATTTTAAAATTTGTTGACTCTATTCACCAACTCTTTTTATTTATGGAACACCTCCAATTATAATGCAAGTCATAGACCTTAATCTTCTTTATCAAGCAGAAAACCTTAAACATGGTGAGTGAGTGAAAATGGCTGAGTCGTGACCAGCTCTTTAAGATCCCATGGACCATACAGTCTGTGGAATTCTCTAGGCCAGAACACTGGAGTGGGTAGCCTTGCCCTTCTCCAGGGGATCTTCCCAACCCAGGGATTGAACCCAGGTCTCCCACATTACAGGCACGTTCTTTACCAGCTGAGCCACAAAGGAAGCCCTTAAACATGGAATTAGACACAAAAACATTATAATTTAATTGTACCCTTTTTCTGCTTAATGTCAAATTTACCCTTTATTAAAACAACAGTGGGGTGTCCCTGGTGGCCCAGTGCTTAAGAATACACCTGCCAGTGCAGGGGACATGGGTTGGATCCTGGTCCAGGAAGATTCCGCATGCCCTAGGGCAGCTGGGCCTGTGTGCCACAACGACTGAGGCCCGCGTGCCCTAGAGCCTGTGCTCTGCAACAAGAGAAGCCCCTGCAGTGAGACGCCCAAGCACCGCCACTGGAGAGCAGTGCCCACACGCTGCAACTGGAGAAAACCCATGCACAGCAACAAAGACCCATCACAGCCAAAAAGAATCTTAAAAACAGCATTTGTAAATGTTCTGGTTTCCTTCTTCAGATACATGTTTTATACGCCCCTCCCTTCAGCGAGTTCACAGTTTCTTCAAAGGAAAGTAATCTTTCTTCCCTTGAACTTTTATCCTTTTGTGTCTAAACCATTGCAGCTAGTATTCCAATCTTTAAGCGGTAAGAATTCACAAGCAATACTTATTTCAAGTCGTTACTATGAAAAAATAGCATGAAGGAAGTTATCATTGATTTCTTTGTGCAATGTTATTCCTTCAAACATTATCTAAGCAACCACCACCCACTGTTCAATGAAAGAATCGTTTTCCTAGATATTTCTAAGAATATACCTGTCTATTGTATGAAAAATAACATAGTCTGAGGCTGCAAAATGAGTAGACTTATAAGCAGTAATAGAATTACATAAATCTGGGCTGCACATGCAATCAGAGACAAAGTGCTAGGGGAATAGAGTGGAAAGAATGATTACCTCTTCTTGAGGCTCTTCTCCACCAGAGAACATCTGTCCATCAGGCATACGTTTTGGTTATGCTTCTGAATTTGTATAAGGAGCATTTAACCCTCCTCTCTCTCTAGTAGGTTGTTAAAGCATCTGTATCTGCTCTTATCAGCAATGTAGGTTTTCATGTTCCAGGTAGGTTTGTGCTGGAGATTACAGCCTTTCACTTCTGTGGTCTCATTCTCATTCAAAGTCCAGTTTACAAAGGAGTAGTTCAAGAGCATTGCCTCCCACACATTACTGTAAATAGGCTAAATGTTGCCCTTGGAATAAACAAGATCATAACAAGCCTGTGGACTTGAGTTTTGATTCCTTGTAGGCCTCCCTTTTCCAAATTTGTGCCTTAGCCTAAACTACCAGCCTATAGAAAGAAACATAAAGTTCCATGGGATGCTATGGTACTTACTGCTGCACTTATTTACTGCAGCCATTGATGTTTAGGGCAAAGTCTGAGGAATCAGACAGTATCCTCCTTTTGATGCCAGAAGTGAGGCTGCTCTACATCAGGAAAAACTGTTCATACTGTGTGCAGAAGACACTAAACCAAAGCCATTCTCAAGGCCTTTGCTTGCCCTCCTTTCTCTGTAAAGGCCAAAAAGGCAGTGCTCACTTTTCTAGTTGCTCTTGTAGTGAAGGGGAAATCATATGATCCAGTTATGGCCATGAAACAGAAAGAAGTGGGCAAGGAAGCCTCTAGGATAGCGATTGCTTTCCTGATGAAAAATGCATGTGAGAGGAGAGCTCTCTAGTCTGTCCCTTACCTTTTCTCTCTACCTTGATTATGGATGTGATGTCTGGAGTTGCAGCAGCCCACTTGAGGCAGCGAGGCTACAAAGTGAAAAAAACTCAACACCCTAAGGATAGCAGGGAAGATAGAGAAAGCCTGGGTCTCTGATAACATGACTGAACAACTGCCCACCTACGTATTTCTTGTTAAGCAAGAAAAATAACCACTGATTCATTTAAAGCATTAGTTGTGCTGTCAGTTACTTGCAGCCTAACATATAATCAGTTTTTATTTTATAGATTGTTATAAATCTTGTAATTAAGCCTGTCTTTGTCTTAGTTTTGGCTACTACAAAGTTACAAAATTGTAACTGATGTCTGCCATGAGAATATATACTCTTAATTTTTTTCTGGATTTTGTGGGGGTTTTACCTATGCTTTTATTTCACCCCAATTCCTCCAAGTATTTATCTTGTTATTTTGTATTATATGCATATATGAGTGGAATTTTTTTCTAGAACAGAACAAGGTATAAATAATACATAAACAAAAAATCCAACTGGAAGATTGAGGAAGTCATTATTTGAATAAAGTTTTCACAGAGGGACAACATCTGTGCCTCACTCTTTAGTTAAAATTCAGTAATTACAATAACTCCTGAGATTGTAACTGAAGTGAATCAGTAAGCAGTTTAAATAGTGGGCTATTAAAAAATTGTATCTCTATTAAATTCAGAATTCTAAGATTTTACAACAGGGGGAACACAGACTTCAGGGGATCTATAAACCTTCTGACATAAACTGAATTTTGTTTATACACACAAATGTGCATTTTCCTGGGTAAAAGCCTGAAGCTTTCATCAAATATGCAAAGTCTGCTATTCAGAATAAGCTTAAGAACTTCTGGGTTAAGTTACATTTACCCTTTTTGAGTCCCCCCACCCCTCAACCCACAATCACCATTTTGGTTCCCTTGGATTTTTGCACTTCTGTCAAGACCCTACACTCTGTCACAATGTTGATGCCTGCTTCATCCTGAAGGTACACACTTTACCCGTGTTAGTTGACTTGCATTGATATTTAATTATTTACACTGCATTTGGTGTCTGGAATGGCAGTCTCTGGTTGATCATTCTGGAGGCTCTGAATCCATCGGCTGCATCCCAGTGGGCTTGGTGTGTTGTAGAGCCACAAATCAAAGTATGTGAGGGAGGAGGAAAATCATTCCCTTCTAGGATAATGCATTTTTCATGAGAAACAGGTCATTAAGAACCATCGCCTGCTGCTCACTCTCATCCTACCTTTTCATCTTTCCTCTCTTGTCAAATTATTGTGCCTCCTTCTTCTTCTCTCTGTGTTTCCCCTCTGCTTTATTTCTCTGTATTTGATTATCCTGCCATCTCCTTCTTTATAATATATTTAAATGATTTCTTCATGATATGCGTCTTTGAACTATTTTCTGGCCTGACTTTTGTTCTTTTTCCATCACATGGCATCTGTCTCTTCATTTGCTATTGTACATGATACTCACATTCTAGCTGATAGAGTGCATAGATTTTCCCAAACTTATAATTTCAATTCCCAACACATAAAAAGACAATGCTCATATCCTGTTTTTCCATGATACTTTGATACTCCCTGAAGATTTCATTTTACTGGCCATTGTCATATTTTTCTATTCCCTCTTAGGTCTGTGAATACAGACTCAATAATTTACTTGTGCCAATTTTCTGTTCTGTCTTGAAAATTTTGTGGCAGTTTCCTCCCAAATGATAGACTTGAAGTGATCAAATCCATCACATTTCTCAGAGCAGCTTTCTCTTCTCTGGTTAAAATCAGGGGTGGGTTTAAGTGAGTCAGAAATATTTGAGGAAGGAGATTTCTGTCATGAGAGAAGTGATACCATGAGGGAAAAAATATATCTCACTGAAAATTCTTCCATATTTCTGTTGACAGTTCTTTTTTTTTTTAAAGCAACTGAGTCAGTTAAAATTTTTACTAAAATTTAATTACATGCAGAGAGTAAACATCTGGAAATCATCCTGGATAATCAGTGTGAACTTCTACAGTAAATCAAAGACTTATATGCCAGAGTTTAGAGATTACGATCTTAATGATCTGTATGTTATTCATAATAGCCTTTGTTTTCAATCTGTCTTTAAGATATAATTTGAATTCAAGGCATTTATGAAACAGGAAACTTGCCACTTTATTTCTTCCTTTATGTATATCTCCCTTGGGACAGTGGAGTTGTTGGAAGAGGGGGTTAAGTACTGATTTGTTTTTGGTGTGTATGCTTTTTTCTTTAACTCATTCATTTGTGACATTTAAGAAGCAATAGGGATTCTAAGTCAGACAAGTAAGCTGGAAAACAATAAAACTTGAAAACCACCTAAGTGTGAAATCCCCTTGAACTAAGGAATGCTTCCAACATTAAGTTCTCTGTAAGCATGAACTGTAAATGATAACATTCCAAAATTAGCTTGTGAAGGAAGGGTCATAATAGGAAACTTGATCATCTGAAATTAACCCAACCTACCTTCTTACTAACCTAAAATAATAGCCTCCATCCCTACCTAATATGACCTAAAAATAATAGACTGCATCTCACCCTAAAGTAACTTGGCTTGAGTCCAGGAATTAATACATACATGACACTCAGAACTGCAGCCAAAAAAAGAAGCGGCATTCTCTTTCTTGTGATCTGTCGCAGTGCGGTAAGCCTCTCTGGCTCGATAATCCTAATTAATGTTCATCGTCTACACTGCGTTCCAATATGAAAAGCAGACTGGTGACACTCTTTGCTAGGAATCAGGCTTTCAAGAGGCTGCAGTTTCAGAAGGTGTGTCTCAAACTCTCTATTCTGAGTTCTCCATTCTCTAAGGGATTACGCGTCTTCACTCTGAAAGCTGATAACCTAAGGAATTAAAAGGCTGAGACAGAAAAGAAAAGCTAGCACAAGGAAAATGCTTGTTTTTTATTTTTTTCATTTTACATGAAAGTGTCGTATGGATATAAGCCAGAAAATGCTAGAGTTAGGAGAATAAGAGGTCTAAAATAGTAAAGAGTGGGGAGAGGCGAGGAAGAGATGAAGCTATAGAAAGTAATGGAGAAGGAAAAAAAAAATTGACTAAAAGAGAGAAGCCAATAGAAGACACACAGATGATTCTGACTTTTGTGGGCCTGGGAACTTCTGCCTTGCAGGTTTCTTTTTCCATAGGTGAAAATGAAGTCGCTCAGTCATGTCTGACTCTTTGCAACCCCATGGACTGTAGCCCACCAGGCTCCTCCATCCATGGGATTCTCTGGGCAAGAATACTGGAGTGGGTTGCCATTTCCTTATCCAGGGAATCTTCCCAAACCAGGGATTGAACCCGGGTCTCCCGCATTGCAGGCGGACACTTTTTAACCTCTGAGCCACCAGGGAAACCTCTTTTTCCGTAAGAAGATATTAAAAATTAGATGTTACTACAGCATTGGAATAAAAGTGACTATTTTAATTTTTGAACCTGAAAGCTTATTTTTTCATCTGATTTTAAAATAAATAAAAACCTTTTTGTGTGCTTCTGTATTATTATGGGCCCAAGGCACCTTTCTCTTATGCCTACTGGAGAAGTGGGCCTTATAGACAGAATGAGGGAAAGAGAGCAAGAACTCTGCTCAAATGTGGGGGAAAGAGCTTAAAGTAGCAACATACAAATTAAATAAATACAGATATCAGTGGATCACCATAGTTTAAATCTAAATTATATGTTAAGATATTCTTAATCATGCCAGCTAAGCTTTAGTGAACCATGTGCTAATGTCACATGCTTTATCTTACTCGCTCCACACAACAGCCTGAAGTTAAGCAGATGAAGATGTGCCTTGAAGCTTTAGGGCCACTCACATGTTCTGTTTCCTTGCAAGGCTCAGGACCCAGTTTTTAATGGAGCTTCTCAAGATTATGGGGCTTCCCTGATGGCTCAGCTGGTAAAGAATCCACCTGCAATGCGGAGACCTAGGTTCAATCCCTGGGTAGGAAAGATCCCCTGGAGAAGGGAAGGGCTACCCATTCCAGTATTCTGACCTGGTGAATCCCATGGACTGTGTAGTCCATGGGGCCACAAAGAGCTGAACACGACTGAGAGACTTTCATTTCACTTCACGCCTCAAGATTATATATGCTTCAAGCCCTACAAACCCGAACCTGTTCATATAGATGTAAGTGTATAGTCAGTGTGTAGACCAGCTATATCCTCCCCAGTTCACCATTCAGCTCACTGAAACACAGAAAGGCTGTGATTTGTAGACTCTTCAGAGTCATACAGCCACTCAATTAAAGGATAGCCTTAATAAGATTGAGTTTGACTAAAAAACCCCTTGAGTCATAGGTTAAAATTGGATGCAACCATAAGTGTAACGTGCCTAATGTGCCTAGAACTCTATTTTCAGCCAGTGTTTCCCAGGTAATAATATCGTCAACTTTAGCTGTCACCCAGTGGCTGGTGACCAACAAGTGTGCAGCTTCAGCTGTTTAATTTAGGGTGCTTTCAACTGTCATTAACAAGATCCTCACCCAATGATCATAAAAAGACACATGAATGCTCCTGTGAGAGGCCATCAAGAGACAGAAAAAACTTCCAAGATGGCTGGTGCATAGATTCAACAACATCATCAAGGACACAGCTTCTCTCTCTCCACTCTCCAGTCCTCAGTGTTGGCCTCAGCCTGTGGCTTGGTACCTTTTTTGCTGCAGGAAAACTGTAAAGAGCACTGAGGCTGTAGGCTTCCTCATCCAAATCCATTGAGAGAAAGCCTGGCTTCCTGTGCCTTCCCTAGAAGACACCTGCAAACATCTTATTGATGGAAATTAGATCATGTGGCTTTCCCTGAACAAATTTCTAACAAGCAGGATGATTTTTGGATCAACACTCTCAGATCAATCAGGCTTTCCTTTGAGATGAGGTCCATTTCCTGAATCACTTTGCAAGAGTAGTAGGATGGACGTTGAGGAGTCAGTAACAACGTCTGCAGCATCAGCTCCAGACCTGGTCTGCTAACTGCCCCATGAGCATCTCTCCATCTTACCATCCATCGTCATACTTGGCACAACCTGTTCAAAGCTGAACTCATGGTCTGCCTCTAGAGACTGCTCTTCCTCCCACGTGACTTAGTTGGAAAAATACAAAACCAGAACTCAGAAAATAATCTTCAGCTCCTCTTACTTCTTCACCTCCCTCATTATCCAAATATCAAGGCTAACCCCGCCTTGATGTATCCACCACCAGTATCCTTAGCATCACCCTATCTCATCACCTCATTACTCCTTACTTGAATTATTGCACATGGCCTCTTACACGGTCTCCTTTGATCCATATCCCCGTTGCTACCAGATGTGTGTTTCCAGATGGAGTAATAAGGGAAAGAAAGCTCATGCCACTACTTTACATGACTCCCATTAGTAGCTCCCAATTAGCTTCTGGATACAACTCATTTATTCTTTTATTAAACATATACTTACATGGAGTTGCCTTATGTCAGACTCTGGGCTCAGTGAGATGAATCAAAGGATGAAGAAAATCGATGGGGTCTCTGCCTTCATTGGAGTTAACAGTCTAGGGGACTATGGAGGGTGTGGATATGAGGACTTCTAAAGGGAAGACCTGATCCAGTCTGTTTATTTTATCTATTTGGCCGCACCATCTATTTCTGCTTTATTGACTATGCCAAAGCCTTTGACTGTGTGGATCACAATAAACTGTGGAAAATTCTGAAAGAGATGGGAATACCAGACCACCTGACCTGCCTCTTGAGAAACCTGTATGCAGGTCAGGAAGCAACAGTTAGAACTGGACATGGAACAGACTGGTTCCAAATAGGAAAAGGAGTCCTTCAAGGCTGTATATTGTCACCCTGCTTATTTAACTTCTATGCGGAGTACATCATGAGAAATGCTGGGTTGGAGGAAACACAAGCTGGAATCAAGATTGCTGGGAGAAATATCAATAACCTCAGACATGCAGATGACACCACCCCTCTGGCAGAAAGTGAAGAAGAACTAAAGAGCCTCTTGATGAAAGTGAAAGAGGAGAGTGAAAAAGTTGGCTTAAAGCTCAACATTCAGAAAACGAAGATCATGGCATCTGGTCCCATCACTTCATGGCAAATACATGGGGAAACAGTGCAAACAGTGTCAGACTTTATATTTTGGGGCTCCAAAATCACTGCAGATGGTGATTCCAGCCATGAAATTAAAAGGCGCTTACTCCTTGGAAGGAAAGTTATGATCAACTTAGATAGCCTATTCAAAAGCAGAGACATTACTTTGCCAACAAAGGTCCGTTTAGCCAAAGCTACGGTTTTTCCAGTGGTCATGTATGGATGTGAGAGTTGGACTGTGAAGAAAGCTGAGTGCCGAAGAATTGATGCTTTTTGAACTATGGTGTTGGAGAAGACTCTTGAGAGTCCCTTGGACTGCAAGGAGATCCAACCAGTCCATCTGCAAGGAGATCAGTCCTGGGTGTTCACTGGAAGGACTGATATTGAAGCTGAAACTCCAGTACTTTGGGCATCTGATGCAAAGAACTTACTCATTGGAAAAGACCCTCATGCTGGGAAAGACTGAAGGTGGGAGGAGACGGGGACGACAGAGGATGAGATGGCTGGATGGCCTCACTGACTCAATGGACATGAGTTTGAGTAAACTCCGGGAGTTGGTGATGGACAGGGAGGCCTGGCGTACTGCAGCCCATGGGGTTGCATAGTGTCAGACATGACTGAGCGACTGAACTGAACTGGTTATCCTTAGATTCTTGTGGTCTTGTCCAAGCTGTGATAATACAAAGCACGGTAAAGATTAGTGATTCATAATCCCTTACAGAATTTCTTAACTTCAAATACATTTTACAGTGATTTTATCTCTTATGTTCAAGATTTTAGCTATTTCAGAGAATTTTGGGTTAATATCTATAAATAGTATTTATCTAAAGAAGTTAAAAAGTCTACAAGCCAATACTCTAGGGAGAATCCAAATTTGTCTTTATATAATGTAATTTTACCTTTTAGGATACAAATGTGTTTAATAAAGATAGCACATTTTGAATTTTGTCCAGGAAAGCAGTTTCCAGTGAGTGAGTTGTGTTGAATGCCTTCAAAGAAGAATGCAACTTCTGGAAATCCCATGGAAGCAGCCAAAGTTGTCAATGAAACAAGAAGTAACCTTGAGGGATATTTTAATATATGAATGTTCTTAAAGAGTATGCTAAAATCATGTGAACTATCTCTCATCAGTATCAACAATTTGTGAGGCTTGTCATGCAACTGAAATACTCAGGATACAAAAGCATTAAATGTCCAAAGGCTGGACATTGCCTTAGGATGCCCCTTGGATTCTTAAGTGAAATTTTTATTTGATTGAAGTTCATAACTTTTTATTGGACATTCTATGTCCAAATTGTAATTAAAGAAATTGTGAAAATTATTGTTCTTATTGTGACTGTGCAACCAAAATTTCTGGAATACATTTTGTATGGAGCAGGGTGAAATCATTCTATAAGAGTAAAAAAAAAAACAACAAAAAGCTTTGAAGACATTTTGATAGAATTTTCCTCTCATAAAAACCTTTTGATCTAATCTACGCTATCTAGCTGAATAGCATTGCACACATCCTACTTTATCTATTTAAAGAGTTACTTGTAGATTCTATGAAGAGCATTTTCTACGTCTCTTGAAATGCCAGAAATATTTCTAAACCCATGAGATATGTTAATATTTTTCTAAAAATCACCTAGTCAAATGCCTCCTTTCCAGGCATTTTCTGCTTTGTGGTAATGAGCTGCAAAGACCTGGCAAATCAACTCTCAATTATAAACAAAGCCTACTTGTCTTAAAACTTGGTCAAGACAGAGCTCTATCCATAAATCTCATTTCAAATTGTGCCCAGTAATTTGCTTTGTGTTTGTGGAAAGACACAGCTTGTTAATAATATGGCTCAAATACTAAACTTAGAAAGGGCATCCTAGAGGAAGAACCCAAGGTAAACAGAAACTTTCAAAAGCTGTAAATAACAGAAGACACACAGATGATGTGTATTTCGTTGAGTTGCCACATCATAGGCTCATAGTAAATGAGTACAACATGGCTT
Organism: Capra hircus; assembly: GCF_001704415.2. Classification (NCBI taxonomy): domain Eukaryota; kingdom Metazoa; phylum Chordata; class Mammalia; order Artiodactyla; family Bovidae; genus Capra; species Capra hircus. The sequence continues at coordinate 117,465,904 of NC_030808.1, read as the reverse complement.
GAGATCTATGTGTACAGTTTCTCTATTACCTAACGCAGTGTAGACACACTTACCACACTCCAATCCTTGCTTCCACTAAGAAAAGTAAACAGTGTCATGACATCATTCATAGCCAATCAAAGCTCAGCCACAAGGACAAAGGAAGTGTTGGGGGAATCCTTTGCAACTCAGAGTCAGGGTGAGCAGGCAATATGTTTGATAAGTTGTCCTAACACATCCCTGGGGGGTTCTGAGTTGTACTTATAAAACAGCATTTGCTGGTGACTCAAAAACTGTCCTAGGAGGCGGGCAGTATGTCACATTCCACAAGAGCAGCGATTGCGGTGACAGACCTACAGAGACCAGGAACAACCTTTGTTCATTGTTCCATCACATGACTCTATAATAAATATTAGTCATCCAATGTACACATAGGATGTGGTGAGGCTTCCTGAGAGGGCAAAACCTTCTCAGGGGTCAGAGTACACTCCCTGTTCTAGCCAGATCCCTAATCAGATTGGTTATCTTTACCTCGGGAAAAAACCCACAGCTTTCCCATTAAGCAGAAGCTGTCACAGAGCAGCAGCATTGGATGCCTGTATATTACCATCGCTTTTAAGTTCTCCTTTTTCCTCTGAGTCCCAAACAGTTCATGGTCCCCTGGTTTTGATTAAACCAGATTGTTCTCTCTCTTATCTACCCTGCCCTAAGTTAATATAAAATGTTCCGAATGATCTCACCTTGTGGTTTCATTGACTGGAGATACCGCAAAGCCAGGAGGCACTTCTATTACACTTGGAGGCACAGGCTTTCTATCTCTTCCATTCTCTATGAGAACACAGTTTTCTCATCACAGGGTTGTAGATTCTTTACTAGACTAGAGCAGAAGTTTAAAAAAAAAAAAAACACTACGATATCATCAGCAACACAAAAACACTGTATTATTTCTTTGGCTGATTTTTACTTAAAAATACAAATTTTCTGTGGTTTTGACTTTTTCCTTAGGTAGAACAGCCTGTTTTCCTAAAACTCTCAATATATAGGACAGATCATACTTCATCTCTTCCTATTCAAAAAACAAGTAGGGAGTTAGAAAAAACTAACTGATAGAAAAAACTGGCACTTGGAACCTCCCAGGTGGTCCAGTGGTTGAGAATCTGCCTGCCAATGCAAATGACATGGGTTCGATCCCTGGTCTGGAAAGATCCCACATGCCACTGAGCAGCTGAGGGGCAACTGAGCCTGTGTGCCACAACTACTGAGCCCGTGTGCCCTCGAGCCCCATGCTATGCAAGAAGAGGAGCCAAAGAACTGAGAAGCCCACGCACCACAGGGAAAGAAAGCCTGCTTGTAGCAACAGAGACCCAGTGCAGGCAAAAATTCATTCATTCATTCATTTAAAAATGAGATAGAGAAAGAAAGAACTGGCATTTGATACCTACTTGGGGTTTATGGAGAAAAATAATTACACGTTATATACTCAGAAAAAATACCCTGAGCAGATTTGTTGTTTAATCTCTAAGTCATGTCCATGTCCAAACCTTTTGTAATCCCATAGATGTAGCCCGCCAGGCTCCTCTGTCCATGGAATTTTGCAGGCAAGAATACTGGAGTGGCCTGCCATTTCCTTCTCCACTGGATCTTCCTGACCCAGGATTGAACCTGCAGCTTCTGCATTAGCAGACGAATTCTTTACCACTGAACCACCAGGGGAGCCCCAAGCAGCTTTACTGACTAACAATATACCCATTTTATAGATACTGCCACATAGAGGATAGAGCCTGAGGGAACGTAGTTCCTTCATTATGGATGTTGCTTTTCTAAAGATTGTAGAGATAGAGGTTTAAGGGAGGCCAGGATCCTGTCTGGGCAGCCTGGTGACTGGAGCAAGACTTTCTCTTAGTTCCCATCCCATCCTTCACTTCAACCAAACACTTCACGCTTGCTCTGATCCTCCTAGACAGAGAGAAATATTAATAATTAGAACTCAGTGGCTATTCAGAGTCTCTTGATATATTTTAAATTCTTCCACCTTGAATAAAAAGCTTTCTCAGTGACACTGGCATTTAATAAGATCTACAACAGGTTCTGCACATAAGGAGCTTGAAACTCACCACTCTGTCCTAACAAGCAAAAAGCTGAACAGACTGAAAAATCAACGATTCTTCTTGGATCTGTAAGAGCAGGGAGGACACAGTGTAAACTGCTGCTCCCCAAATGGAAGAGACAGACAAGCAAACACAGGGAGTCGCTGCTTACCAGAGCAGAGACTGGGGAATGGAAACCACCCTTGGAAGGTAGGAAAACCTGATCCGTAATTGATGAACTGCCAGAGGCCAAGTGAGAACAAGTCTGAGGGTTAAAAACCCCAGGAGGATCCAGTCATAGAGTGACTTACAATATTGTTAAGGGTGTCCTCCAGGAGCTTGACCAGGTCCCCAGAGTAAACACTGAAGAAAAATCTCCTTGTGCTTCCTGGAGGAGAAGGGGAAAAGAAACTATGTTGAAATATACCACAGCATTCTGTTCTTAACAAAGACTGCCCTTAGGAACAATCTATCTAATCTGACCCTGTCTGCTAGGGTTGTGAGTGTGCGCGCGCGTGCATAAGCACTCCCAGTCCCTTCTTGTGCTTGTGCTTAGCCGCTCAGTCGTGTCCGACTCTTTGGGACTCCATGGACTGTAGCCCGCCAAGCTCCTCTGTCCATAGGGATTCTCCAGGGAAGAATACTGGAGTGGGTTGCCATGCCTTCCTCCAGGGAAGCTTCCCAACCCAGGGATTGAACCCAGGTATCCCGCATTGTAGGCGGTATTTACCGTCTGAGTCACCAGAGAAGCCCAAGAATACTGGAGTAGGTAACCTATTCCTTCTCCAGGGGATCTTCCCAACCCAAGAATCAAACCAGGGTGTCCTGCATTGCAGGCGGATTCTTTACCAGCTGAGTCGCTTCAGTGGTGTCCAACCATTTGAAATCCCATGCACTGTAGCCTGCCAGGCTCCTCTGTTCATGAGATTCTCCACGCAAGAATACTGGAGTGGGTTAGACATGCCCGCCTCCAGGGTATCTTTCCAACCCAGGAATTGAACCCGCATCTCCTGCTTCTCCTGCATTGCAGGCTGATTCTTTACCACTGAGTTACCGGGGAAGCTGCTAGGGTATTACCAGAATCTAACGACACAGAAAGGGAAGGACCCAACATCAGCCCATTCTATCCATTCTGTCTCACATAAGAGGGGAGAAAAACACAGAGAAATCCTTGCCAAATCCTTAGTCTAGAAGCACAGGTTCACTAAAAGCCTGAGACCTAATCATAGGATTATTGAACACTTCCCCTCTCCCCACACCTCACTGCCACATTACTAAAGGCCTATTTATAGCAGTTCCTTGTATCCAGTACATCATGTCCAGCTGTAAACAAAAACATACAAAGCATATTGAAAAATTAAACACACACACACACACACAATTTGAAGAGATAGAGAACAAGAATCAGAATGTCGGAATTATCAGACCAGGAATTTAAAACTACACTGATTAATATGCTAAGGGATCTAATAAACAAAGTAGAACTGCTGAGCCATGTAAGCAGAGATGTGAATCTTAGAAAAAAGAAATCAAGCAAACTGGTGGGAGGGATGTTCAAGTGGGAGGGGACAGGGGTAAACCTATGGCTGATTCATGCTGATGTTTGGTAGAAACCAGTGCAATACTGTAAAGCAACTATCTGTCAATTAAAAATAAAGTTTTAAAAAAAGAAATGCCAGAGATCAAGAACACTGTGATAGAAATGAAGCTTATTAGTAGACTGGACACAGCTGAGGAAAAAAAAAAATCTCTGAACTTGAGGATATCTCAATAAAATCCCCAAAATTAAAAAACTAAGAGAACAAAGACTGAAAAGAAACAGAAAAGAATATCCAAGGATTGTGGCAAAACTAAAAGGATGTAACACATACACGATGGGAGTACTAGAAGGATAAGAAAGAGAGAAAGGAACAAATAAAATATTTAAAATAATAATTTCAACTTGCTAAAATTCATGAGTGATATTCAAAACTAAGAATTCAAAACCTGAGAATTCTCCAACACAAACAGCAGATCCAGGAAGCTCAGAGAATACTGAGCAGGCAAAAACAAAACAAAACAAAACTGTACCTAGGCATATCATTTTTCAAACTACAAAAAATATAAAGTAATAAAAATAAAAATACAGAATATAGATTTAAAAATTCAGATAAAGAGAAACAATATTGAAAGAAGCTAAAGGGAAAAAACCTTGCCCACAGAGGAATACAGATAAGAGCTACATTCAATCTCTTTGAAAACTGTGCAAGGAAGAAGAGATAGATGCATGTGTGTGTGCTAAGCCACTTCAGTCATGTCCGACTCTTTGTAACCCTATGGACTATAGCCCACCAGGCTCTTCTGTCCAAGGGATTCTCCAGGCAAGAACACTGGAGTGGGTTGCCATGCCCTCCTCCAGGGGAATCTTCCTGACCCAGGGATCAAACCCTGGTCTCTTAAGTCTCCTGCATTGGCAGGCAGGTTCTTTACCTAGTACTAGTGCCACCTGAGAAGCCCAAGAGATATAATTTGAGACAACAATCTCAAATTCCAGATAACAATCTCGAATTCTGCACGCTATGAAATTATCCTTCAAAACTGAAGGAGGAATAAGGACTTTTTCAAAGAAAAAGTGAGAAAATTTGTTGCCAGTAGATCTGTCTTACAAGAAATGTTGAAAAAATTGTTTAGAGAGGAGAAAAATAATATAGGGAAGAAACTCAGATCTACAGAAAGAAAGGAAGAGGATCTTATTCCAAAGAAGGAGTAAATGAAAGTAAAAGAAAACATTTATTTTTCTTAATTTTAATTGATCTAAACTGTTTGATTGAACATGTACATACCTCATGCATTTATATGCATATATATAAATGAAGGACTTCCCAGGTGGCTTAGATGGTAAAGAATCTGCCTGTAATACAGGAGACCCAGGTTCAATCCCTGGGTAGGGAAGATCCCCTGGACAAGGGAATGGCTACCCACTCCAGTATTCTTGCCTGGAGAATCCCATGGACAGAGCAGCCTGGTGGGCTACAGTCCACAGGGGCGCACAGAGTCAAACACAACTGAAGCGACTCAGCACACGTACACACCATAAATGAAATGAATAACAGCAATAATACAGGGATGGGAGGGAAGAATTAGTATTATTTTGTTCTTATAAAGTACTCACACTACCCATGAAGCAGTAGAGTGTCATCTGAAAGTAGACTTGGATTACTGTATTATGTACACTGCAACTTTTGGGTAATCATCAAGAAAAGGGAAAAGAAAAATCATAACTGCTATGCTAAGAAAGAATAGAAAATGAAATTGTATAAAATGCTCAATAAAACTACAAAAGGCAGAAAAAAAGTGGAAGACAAAAGTAGGAGTAAAAAACAAGGGCAATGAATGGAAAACATGGTAAGTAATATAGTAGATATTAATCTCACTATATCAATAATCATTCTGAATGTCAATAGTCTAAATGTACCAATTAAAAGATAGAGATTGTCAGGGTGGATCCAAAAATAAGACCCAACTATATATCTTCTACAACAATTTCACTTTAAATGTAAAGGAATATATAATTAAAAGTTAAAAGATAAAGAAAAATATATCATGCTAACATTAACCAGTAGAAAGCAGGAGCAGCTATATTAAATTCAGACAGAGCAGACATCAAAGTAAGGAAACTTATCAGGGATAAAGAGGGGCATTACATAATGGTAGGGGCCAAGTCTCCAAAAAGACGTAACAGTCCTCTGTATGTATGTGCCTTATAGAGCATCAAACCTCATGCAGCAAAAACTGATAGAACCAAAGAAGAAATGGATGAACCCACTATCGTAGTTGGAGATTCAACACTTCTTTAGGAGAAATGGACACACCAAACAGACAGAAAATTGATAAGGATACAGTTGAACTCAATACTACTATCAACCAACTGAGTATGATTCACTGTTTCATCAAGCAACAGCAATATACATGTTCTTCTCAAGGTCATATGAAACATTCCCCAAGATAGACTACATTCTAGGCTATAAAATACACAACAAATTTTAAAGAATAAAATCATAAAGTACCTGCTCTTGGACCACAGTGGAATGAAACTAGAAATCAATAACAGAAAGATAACTGGAAAATCCCAAAATACATGAAAGTTGAATAACAGACTTCTAAACAACACATAGGTCAAGAAGCAATCTCAAAAGAAATCAAAAATAAGATTTACACCTACCACACACCTAAAATTCAAATTTGTTCTTGGCCAGCAGTCACTCACAAGGCTTAGTAATTCAAAGATCACTGAGAATCATCTGTGGACAATTTCATTTTACCTGTACCTCAGTCCTCAAGGTCGCCTTTACCTTTGTTTGCCAACTTCCCTCTAATCTCTGGGAAACCTCCTACTCTGCTGATCTCTCTCTGTTCTCTATAAGGTGAATGTCATGTCTCAGACCTCCACACATATGCTATCATAGTCAGGATCAACAGCAGGATGCTAGGACCCCCCAAGCTGAACTCATCTCCTCTACCTCATTGTAGATTTGCCCATTTGACTTCATTCTGACCAGAGTTTAAGGAGAGGGGGAAGGAGGGAGATGAAGCTCAAAGCTTATGGGCTTAAGTGAAAAAGATTCTGGGGACAACTGATCCCAGAGAGCTTCTACTCTTTTCCAGTCTTGCTCCCAATCCAAGAAGGGATTTTATCTAAGCATCATAAAATAATATCAACAATCCTGCTCTGTTTCAGTCAGTACAAGTCAGTTATTTAGTGATTTTGCACTTCCTGATATTTTAAAGGACTTTTGAAAGAGAGTCCTAAAATTTCTTTTGACCTTGTTAAAAGAGTTGTTTTGGAACAACTTTAGAAAACATTCCAAATGGGAACAGGAGAAAAGAGCTATAGGCACAATATGTTTTATATTCAAAGATATCAGATAAGATTTTTGTATAGAGAATTCCTTTCTCTTATGTTTATTTTTTTAACTACATATTGTTTACTGAGCCTCAAACGTCTTTCTTACAAGGGGCAGAAAATGCCCTTCCTAGAGAGAGATGACATCTCTGAAATGGAGCTGTTTGTGGAAATTCTTAAGTCTCTCAGGGGGAATTTTTCTCTCACTCAGAAGGAATGACCTCAAAGTAGGTGGTCCATGCTCTGATGAGCTCCTGGGCTAGCCTTTGGCAAAACTGAGTAACTGGCAAAGTTAGACATTGCTGAATCATCCTACATACCCACCACCTAGGCATACACCAGATACCATGGTCCCTAGTCTGGCCAATGTCCAGAACACCCCCTACCTCTCTTCTCTCCTCTCTGTGAAAAATGCCCTTGCAGGAGGCTTAGCAACTGTAAATAGAGAAAACAGGATCAAGTTACAGAATATTGAAAGTCATTGGAGGTTACAGTTTTAAAAGTCATCTAGTAGAATTATTTTCAGAATTATTCATTTTAATATTTTAGCTGCAGAACTTTTTCTTCCAAAGAAGCCTTGAAAAGAAAAAAGCAGTATATAATATAGAGTAGAAATATAAATCTAAGAAAAGCAATATATAAAAGTAAAAATCTATATATAAATAAGGTAACCAAGAGCTACTCTGGTTAGTTTCCATTCCCAAGGGGAAACCTGAAAGTCCCCAGACTTAGAAAACTACCAATCTAATTCACAGATGACAATCTTGAGCCCCAAAGTAAACCAGCTTGTCCAGCATTGCCCAATGAAACACCAATGACAAAGGTCAACTGCTCTTCAGGAGCATGTCCCTGCTATCACTGAGCCTGACACAGGTCCTCAGAGACCCTGCAATTATGTTAATTATCTGAATTCAACATTTTATGCTAATGTTAATGACTGGCACCATCTTTACACAGGAGTCCTCTTGGCAGTGTTTCCTTTCATTTAAACAGGATTCACCTTCTTAGATCAAAGAAAGGAATATCTGAGAGCAAATATACAGATGTCACAATAGGCTTGTTGGTACAGAAAACTGAGTTTAGAATAACAGAACCTCCAGAGAGGGTTATTCTGTCATTTGAAAATCATGTACAATTTTATAATATATTTCATGGGTTGGCTCAGGGGCAGGGAGCAGAATCAAAAGCAATACTTGTTGTTTTCATAAAAGTATCTAAAATAAGAAAACCTAAACCAAATCACATTGACTAGTCTGATGTGCTGAAGTTAGAATGAAGAAGTATTCAGAGTTGGTCCTACATTAATTCGGGGTAGGACGTGTTTCTTAGCTACTTCTGATGTTAACAGCCATGTTGTATAATATACACGGTTCTATATCATAACATGAACATAATGTTTTATGTTTTAAGATGAGGTGTTTTATTTTAAAGCTTGCCTTGATTTTACAGTAATTTAATACAAAAATAAAGCTTTCAGGCCCTCAAAATGTATTTCTATCTCTTATTCTATTTCTTCCTGCCCATATATTGGGAAAGTTGCAAGAAGTAAGTAGAGATTATCAAAGTAAATGATGTCAGGTATTATACTAAGAGTAAATGTAATGATGAAAAATAAAAATTCAATTTCTCGGAGATCTAGAAAGACTGAATCTTTGGAGAAAAAACAACCATCACCACCAGCAGCCTCATTCATTACTCAACCAAGCTGACTAGACACTTTCCCTTCAGTACTCCCCATTTTTACATTGTTATTATTATTTGGAATGTGGTTCATTATAGCTGAAAGAAAAAAAAAAGAAACTCATGTCAATTATGGTTTCTTGTTTACTGCAAAAAAAAATTCAACTTCCCAATGTGCTTTAAATCTCAATGCTCAACAGGACTGTGTGACTGACTATCATTTTGATAGACATGAGTCAGGATCGTGCAAATTTACTTTAAAATGCTATGAAGTTGCTTATTTTTCTTCAAGGCACAGGTGTCGGCAACACATGAAACTGAATCGGGAATTCACAAAGGTATTGAAAGTTTTCTATCTTGAAGTTCGAAGTTTAAAAGAAACTTTACACTGTGTGTTCTGTCAAAACTACAGCCGGGAAGAAAATTAAGAAAAAATTACAAAATATTTTCTTGTCCAATTCTACCATCAAATGACAAACATCAATTTTTGCCATCAATCAAATCATTGTCCTTTTCAGCCATTTTCATGGTGGCATCAAAATAGTGTTCTGTTCAATTGTTTGCTCCCAAGACCAAAGATGGTGGAAGGGGAAAATGCTACAGGGACTCCTTCAGACAACACAGGTTTGAACTGCTCAAAGCAGTGTGCTCAGTCATGTCTGACTCTTTGTGACCCCATGGATGGAGCCCATCAGGCTCCTCTGTCTATGGAGTTCTCCAGGCAAGAGTACTGGAGGGGGTTACCATTTCCTCTTCCAGGGGATCTTTCCAACCCAGGGATCAAACTCTGGTCACCTGGGTCTCCTGGATTGACAGGCAGATTCTTTATCACTGCACCACCTGGAAAGCCCGGGTTTGAACTGCATGGGTCCACCAATACTAGGTTTTTTCCAAAAGTAGATTCTACAGCTTACAGTACTACACCATCTGTGGTTGTTTGAATCCAGGGATTTGGAACCATGGATATGGAGTCCCAACTGTGAATTTATACTGGATTTTCAACTACTGCCCAAACTCTCATCTTGTTCAAAAATCAGCTGGATTTTATTAACTGCTGGAGAATATCATTAGAGCTTACAGTTTCTTTAAATTAATTCAAAAGTAAAAATGATTACAACATTCACAGAAGGTGCTCCGACCATCAGAATTCTTGTTGAAAATCAAAGGATGAAAGTTATCTTTTGTTGCCAAACATCAGAGTCCAAATTTGGCCGAGGTAACTATAGGAAGACCTCTGCTTTGCTCTCAGAATACTAAATTGTCTACCTTGCTTTGTGAAGATTTGCGTATTTATCACATAGTACTAGCCTTTGTTGAGTTCTAGATTTTTTGAGAAATATGATTAGCTACATTCAAGAATGGAAAGATTCAGTTGCCCTATTTTTGGAATTCAGAAAATGGACTAGAAATAAGTCTTTGAAATACTAATCATCAGTATGGCAGGGGCAAGGACAAGTGAGGACCCATGCCGCTGCTGCTGCTAAGTCGCTTCAGTCGTGTCGGACTCTGTGCGACCCCATGGACTGCAGCCTACCAGGCTCCTCCATCCATGGGATTTTCCAGGCAAGAGTACTGGAGTGGGGTGCCATCGCCTTCTCCGAGGACCCATGCTAGCCACAAATAATAGGTATGGTTGTGTTGGACCATATGTACTGAATACCAGTTATTTCATCTTTCAAAAATAACAATGAGATTGAAACATGGGTATCAACACGGAAAGCTGTCCAAGTTATAGGCAAGTGAGAAAATAAAAGTTGCATGACACTATGTATAGCATGACTCTACTTATAAATGTTAGAAGAATATAAAGAGACTTGCAAAATACTCCCGTAGAATTCTGACAAACACCTGCAGAACCTTGCGCAATAAGATCTCCTGAGTCTGATTCTTAAATTCTAGTGCTGAGTCTACCACATTGCTTAACCCTTTCAAGCTTAAGTTTCTGAACGACCAAGGAGTTATAGAATCATTTCACCTATTTTCAGTTCAATCTACCTGCAATGCAGGAGACCCTGGTTCCGTTCCTGGGTCAGGAAGATCCGCTGGAGAAGGGATAGGCTACCCACTCGAGTATTCTTGGGCTCCCCTTGTGGCTTGGCGGGTAAAGAATCCGCTCACAATGTGGGAGACCTGAGTGCAATCCGTGGGTTGGGAAGATCCCCTGGAGAGGGGAAAGGCTACCTTCTCCAGTATTCTGGCCTGGAGAATTCCATGGACTATACAGTCAATGAGGTCGCAAAGAGTTGGACACGAATGAGCAACTTTCACTTTCACTTTCCATTTTCAGTTCTAGTTTGCTATGAGTGTAAAAGTGTTCTTCCTTAATTTATATTTATGAAATAAAGTGTTGAAAATATCTTCCTCAAAGTTTTTTGTGAGGCTTTATACAAGCAGGTTTGTAAATGTACTTGGTAAACTTATATTTTATTATAAGAATAATAATCCGCAGCTTTAAAAAAGCTTCCACTATAATTTACATGTTTCCTAATTTCAGCCCAGTTGGGGATATTACCAACACATTTTCTTCATCATAAAGCCAAAAAGCTTTAGGTTTAAGGTTATTTCAGGGGCTGAACCATATCAAATGTCAGCATCAGGAAGAAAAATCAATCGCAGCAGGGCTGACAATTAACTTCCTAAAAGTGAATCTCATTTTCCCACTGATGTCTTAGTGAAATCAGAATTTTATTTCCTAGAAAATATTTCAGTGGATTAGGTTACAAACTCATCTTCTTGTTTGGAGAATTATAGGAGTTGGCTTAATCTTTGCAGGGTCTCTGTCAGCTAAAATAGTCTATGGTTCTGTTTTAGAAATTCAGTCCAGGAGGTAACCTCTCTCAGACTGAGATGTCAGAGAATAGGACCTGCTCAGATTTTCATCGTGTCTTAGGAATGTACATTCTTTCCTGATGTCAATTTAGCAAAGCTGAGTTTATTCTAAATTTGTTTCTTATTAAACTGTGTAAGGACAGAAATAGGATTGGTGATGGATGTCACTGAGTAAACAATTTAATATAAAGAACTTCCTAACAGCCAGAGTTGTCCAATATAGAAAAAGCCTGCCACTGGATGAATTGAGTCCTCTGGGAGGAGAAATAAGGGGTTGAAAGGGGACTCAACAGTCAGAAGAGGGATCTCACTTCTTATTGGGGAAGATTGTCTATTTTGCGTAGGGTACTTATGCTGATCTTTTAATCCTGCTAATGAATTGTTGTCATGCTGAGGATAGGCTTTTTTTTTCCCCCTTTGGCTCATTTCTAGATTTCTAGACACATTGTAAATGTTCAATAAATTTATCTTTAACGAATGAAGAAATAACACAGAGAGAAAACTTGCATTTATCAAACAGGGGCATAGAGGAAGTTTAAGATCCCTTAATTGTGAAATTCTTGGAAGTGTTCATCATCCCTTGGAAAAGTAAATTCAGTAGTAAAAATGCAATGTCATAGTGAATGTTTTGAAATGTTTCAGAACTCTTTGCTACTTCCAGACTGTTGTCCATTTCTTCCTTGCAGCTTTCTGCTTAGACTATTTGCTTTACTATTTCAGGCCCCAATTTCATACTTGGACCTTCTAGAACTCAGAAACCATCCTTTTCGTTCTACCATGTATATTTAAAAGAACTATATTGCCAAATAATTTTTTTACCAGTGGAAGCTACATATTGAGTGCCATAAATTGCTTGATTTCATAAAGTTCAAAGCTTTACGTTACGGCAAATAAGTATCAAAGGTAGTAACTTCTGAATTCTACAAAACTTGTCTGCTTCAAATCAAATATGCTTGAATTTCATATTATTCTTGAGTCCATCCAGCACCCTCCTGTGTTCATGTCTGGGTTTCACACACTGAGTCTCAGTTCTTTAGTTGGTGGTAAAATCAATTTGCTGCTGCTGCTAAGTCGCTTCAGTCGTGTCCAACTCTGTGCGACCCCAAAGATGGCAGCCCACCAGGCTCCCCCGTCCCTGGGATTCTCCAGGCAAGAACACTGGAGTGAGTTGCCATTTCCTTCTCCAATGCATGAAAGTGAAAACTGAAAGTGAAGTCGCTCAGTCGTGTCCGACCCTCAGCGACCCCATGGACTGCAGCCTACCAGGCTCCTCCGTCCATGGGTTTTCCAGGCAAGAGTACTGGAGTGGGGTGTCATTGCCTTCTCTGAAAATCAATTCAGTGGGTTATAAACCAGAACTTGCAGGAAAAAAAGGTTAGAGTTAAATGACAAATATCAGAATGTATCATACCTAGTAATGAAAAATATTTTTTTCACAAAATTTTTAGTAACTCAGATTTATTTGTATGTGTGCCTATACCTGTGTTGGGATATAAAATATATTTCTTGTAATGGATCATATGAGCGGAAACAGTTTGGAAAGGCACTGGTTTACAGGCTGCTCCAGGACCCTCAAAATAATGTCTCTGGTTTAAAAGGTCCACTCACCATCCAATTTTCTCAAAAGATTCTTTTGATACATAATCAGGTATATACATGGTAAAATTACTCAGCTCAAATTTTTGTTTTCTCAGTAGTAGCAGGAACAGATGACCCAGTTCTCAAAGTTCATGCACTTGAGCCAACTGGAATGAAAATAAGAAGTGTAGGGTGTTATTTATTTTACACTGTCCGCAGATGAAAAGGTCAAGTGCTTCTGAGCGCCAAGGGTCCCAACGTTTACAACCTGATTCCTTCTCTGGGGTCTATACCCAGGCACCCTTCTCCCCTGGATTTACCTTTGTTGCCATTGTTCTATCTTAATAACCCACTATTACAGTCTCTCTCATTTCTTTCTCTTAGATGCTTGGCAAATACGGGAGGCAAAGTTTACAAGGGTTAAATATTTCTAAGAATCTTACTTTTAAAAGGTTGTTAGAAAGTAGCCCTTTCATCTGCACTCCTGACTCTTTTTTTCCCTCCACTTCCCTCCACTCTCTCAAAACCACAAGAGAAAGAGTGGTTAAGGCCACTCCTGTGGTTTAAATTGGCCCCTGTTGCCTCTAGACTAGAAAAGATTCTACATTTGGTGGCAGTGGTTGGAATTAGTCAAAATTTTAAAACAGATAAGTGAATGCAAACAGTTTGAAATTGCCTTTTTCTGTTTTCTTTCAAGTACCTTTACACAGCTATAAGTAATATATGGTTCATAAGAAGAAGAAAGTTGATTCTTATAAATATTTTATTCTTTCAACAGAACTCAATGTTGAATGCATTTCAGTTGGTAATATATTTTCCTTTTACTGATCCTTTTCAAAAGAGCTTCCCCCTCACCCCATTTCCATCTTATCAGTATGGTGCATAGAGAATATTTGACTTGAGGCTGAATCTATTTTCCCAATTTTTTGGAGTATCTATTCTCTAAAGAAAGTATTATTAAAAGCAGACGTCTTCAAAATGTACTTTAACAATAATTATTTTCTTTGAATATGAGAAGGATATTTTGATTTCCCAAATGCACGTTAACGGAATTCTGGAACTGGATCTTTTTGTGGCTCTTTTCTCTATTTTCTTCGGTAATAGAAACATGACATTGTCTTCCAGAGAATTCTAAAGCTTTAGACTGCTTGGGACGTGTCCTGCATGAACTAAAGCTGAGGATATCAACTTGTTTTTCTACTCAGCTGTAGCTCCTAGAGGTTACCACTAACTTTTGAACTATGGACAGGCTCAGTTTATCTTCTTGTCAAGCCTTGTGAAACAGCTCTTCAGAGATACCAAAAACAACTCAAGTTTTCTGTTAAGGGACCTGTGATGGTAGAAAAGATATTTTGTTTTGGGGGGCCTCCACTGGGTAGAATAAGAAAGTTAGCTAGAATAATCTTCAGAGACTAAACAAAAACTCTTTCTAGCTCAAAAATACTTTGATTCTGTTAACCAACATTTAATCATCAAGTTGACCAAAGCAATTTTTACCTTATTGTAGTGTTGCAAACATATTATGATGCTTAGAGTAGACTTCTTAGAAACATATTGAATTCCATTGTATTATGCGTAAATTTGAGCATTTGTTAATTGGAGAAAAAGAGGAAAGCTAACACTGGCTCAGTTATATAAAGTAAGCAAAGTGAACACAGTGGAGGAGTGTGAGAAAATTTTGAGCGAAGACAACCTTTGAATATATTTTCTCTTTTGTGGAGACATGTGACCAGTAAAGGGCTTCCCTAGCGGCTCAGATGGTGAAGAATCTGCCTGTAAAGCAGGAGACCTGAGTTCAACCCTTGGGTCAGGAGGATCCCCTGGAGCAGGGAATGGCAACCCACTCCAGTATTCTTGCCTAGAGAATTCAATGGACAGAGAAGCCTGGTGGGCCCCTGTCCACGGGGCTGCAAAGAATCAGACATGATTGAGCGACTAACACAATGACCAGTAAAATGTGCAAGATCAGAAGAGACAGATCAGATAGTCTGGACAGTGGCAGTCCTCGCCCACAGGACACAATACCATTTGGTCAAGGTACACTAGTTTGGTTAAAAATCTTATCTTTCTTCCATTCACCATGCTGCTGCTGCTGCTAAGTCGCTTCAGTCGTGTCCAACTCTGTGCGATCCCGTAGAATCAGCTTTATATGTTTGTTTTTTTCAAAGGCTCCAAGAAAGGAAAAGTTGCCAACATGATTACCAAAATAATTAATGAAAATCTGGCTTAGTCAGCAACAGGTGATTTGAGTTGACCTGTATCCCTGGGCTTCCCAGGTGGCGCTAGTGGTAAAGAGCCCGCCTGGCAGTGCAGGTAGACACAAAAGAGACCTGGGTTTGATCCCTAGGTGGGGAAGATCCTCTGGAGAAGGAAATGAGAACCAACTGCAGTATTCTTACCTAGAGAATCCCATGGGCAGAGGAGCCTGGCAGGCTACAGTCTGTAGGGTCGCACAGAGTTGGACACAACCAAAGTGACTTAGCACACAGAGTGTCGCTGGAGGCAACAGGAAGAAAGAATCTTGCAGCACCCTCCTCAGGCAGGAACGCTGCCATGATGTCATTCAGACAGAAAACCACCTCCCCCACCGCATTCCCAGGGATTGCTGAAACTAAAGGTCATTTCCCTCCAACCTAGAAAACAAGCTAAAGGGAACTAAGGTAGGGAGCTGAAGCATAAGTATTGAGAAATTTCCAGAAGCCTTCATTTCTGCCTAGAAACTCCTTAAGAGGAGGCCTGGGGCTAGGGAGATAAATAGGACTATCACAGTGCTGATCCTAGAGATGCTTTCTCCACCCCCGCTTGTCTTTGAAGTAAGGTACACAGAAGAAAAGAAAAAGCCAAACAAAACACTTGGGAAAGACCCAGGAACTAATAACACAGGGCTCTGTCTCTACCCTACCAATTTTTTTTTTAAGTTTATATAGTGAAAATTTTCTGATATATAGGAAAGTAGAGATAATAGTATAAAGCACACCCATGTCCCCACCACTCCGTTTTATCAATTGTCAACTCCTGGCCAGTCTTGTTTACCTTTACCCTTCCCATACCTGCCCCCTCACAGGCTATTCTGAAGCAAATCTCACACATGACATTATTTCACAGATTTTAGAGATGACTTTTCTCAATGACTTCATTCTAAGTCCTTCATCTTTCTGAGGTCAGGAAATCCAGATGAAAGGAGAAAAATGAAAACTTTAGATAAAATAATGACTGTGATTAAAATAAATTATATAAACTTGTTATAACCCAAAGGGAATTTTCATTATATCCCTAAAATGGATGTCTGTTAACCATCTGTCAGTCAATTTATTGAGTATTTCTTCTGTTCCTGAAAGTGAGAGTGTTGTTACTCAGTCATGTCCTACTGTTGGCAACCCCATGGACTATAGCCCACCAGGCTCCTCTGTCCCTGGGATTCTCCAGGCAAGAATACTGGAGTGGGTAGCCATTCCCTTCTGCAAGGGATCTTCCATCCCAGGGATCAAACATGGGCCTCATGCACTGCAGGCAGATTCTTTACTGCCTGAGCCACCAAGGAAGCCTGGTTCTGTCAAATCACACACACAAAAAAAGACCAATAGCTCTGATATATGAATATATAATTATTTTCCTAGGAAAAGACCAAAGGGGAAAAAATGGAAGTACATGCATACTCACTAAAGAAAACAGGTCTATGTGGTCACAAAGTTAGTAACTTTTTATTATTGGCTAGAACTCCAAAATGACATGAACTTGATTTATTCTCAAGGATAATAAATGGAAGATTTGAGATCATTCCTGGTAATCATCCTTAGATATTTGGTAAGGCTTTCTGGTGGATTTTTTACCTAGGAAAAGTAAAAACCCCAGAAACCAAGGCCCTTCTGATTTTAATAGGGCTACCTTTTCCCAGCTAGCCTGCAAGGAGTCATTGCAATCTTATCCACACAGATTTACATGCACCTACATTCCTGGAAAGATTGCAATAAAGGTAAAAAGGCAGAAAGATCTCATTATGGGGCCACTTTACATTTCAAGCTGCAGTTCTTTATAATCTAACAGCCCATCTTTACAAGCTAGTAGTGAGGTTTTCTTAAAAAAAAAAAAGAAAAAGAAAGAAAGGAAAAAAGGTTAGCAATAAAGACTCTCTTATCTAAAGAATTTATTTTTCTTTTCTTTACTCCATATTCTATTTTCTGATGAGTTGAAGATTTCCTCCCTCCTAAATTAGTTCATTAAAAATATCCATAGACTTTCAAATTTACTTTAAGTTGAAAAATTTTTACTTCGGTTTTGCAAGAACTGTCTTCTCCAAACATTCCCACTTCTGAATGCTCCTTACCTCAGGGAGAACAAAGTTTCAGCTTTCAGTAACCCTCTGAGCACAGCTCTCTGCCTCAGACAGACCCAGATTCTCACAAAACCGCAATAGAGCAGAATAAGACATTGAGTTATTAGGTCTCACTGAAAAACTCATATTGACCCTTTCTAATGTCCTCTAGATCTTGAACAGTTTGGATACAATTTTGTTTTATGGCAGAATCTGTATTAACTGTTGAAGTTCTTAGATTCACTATCATATACATTTTTCTCCATGTTCATTCATTGAACCAAAGTAGAAATGTAAAACTTTTTGGGGGAGGCTCAGTAATCTTTTCTTATATTTTCATCATCCTCAAATGTCTTGAACACAAACTGAATATTTACTGAATAATGCTTTGTGGTCCTTCGAGTCAAATTGCTAAAATTTGATATGTTGAGAAATTTGACTAAAGGAAGCTCCAAGCCAAGGGGAAGAAATACTTCAAGAATGAGCTGGTATGTCTTCAGTTTGAAAAATATGTAAATATGAACTTCTTTGACCTCTTCATGAAATAGATGTTTTTCTTTGAAAAAGAACTATTCATGCAATTACTTATACCATAAACAAATCTCTTTAATTCCATCTTTGCTAGTCATGTGGTGGTGGTGGTTTAGTCACTAAGTTGCGTCTGACTCTTTGCAACCCCATGGATTATAGCCCTCCAGGCTGCTCTGTGCATGGAATCCTCCAGGCAAGAATACTGGAGTGGGTTGCCATTTCCTTCTCCATTGCTAGTCATAAAAGGGCTATTTTCCATTCCCACCTCTAACATCACCAGACCACGACATGCAGCATGCAATCTTATAACACTGAAAAGTTATTTAAAAGCCCCACAGAAAAAGATCTGATAATCAAAAAGTGAGTAGTCCTTGCAGAATATTCTGATGATAAAAAATAATGCCCAATTCATAGCCTCTTTTGAGACTTAATGTCCAAAGTTTATACCATTTATAAAATGCTAAATCTATAAATTAGAAAATTGAGATCCCAAGGCAGTATGCTGTTGGCCTAAAGTTTTAATGGCAAAAACCACTGGTTTATATCAACAAACATTTACTGAACCTCTGTTCTATACCTGGCACTAGACAGGTTTTGGGATAAAGAGACACAGTTCCTGCTCCTACTTTCCCCGCCCTGCCCAAGTGGTTCATAGTCCAGTAGGGATGGCTATCTAGGAAGCAGACATACAAACTGATAAGCATCTTTAATATATATATATATTTAGCTGCATCCGGTCTTAGTTGCAGCACACCGGATCTTCATTGGGTCTTAGTTCCTGGACAAGCAATTGAACCCATGTTCCCTGCACTGCAAGGTGGATTCTTAGCCACTGGACCACCAAGGAAGTGCTGCGTGATAGACATCTTGAAGTAGGAAGCCACAAAGTGAACCCCAAGACCCAAAGAGCAAGAAATCAGATAACACTTTCTGAATGGGGTAGACTGTGAACTGATTCTTAAAGAAAAAGGACCGGCTCCCTGGGTCTTTCTGCATTCACATTAGACTACGTCTACTGTTAAAATATTTGGAGTCTGAGTTTCGTTTTTGTTAGTGAATGATTGTTTCTCTAGGTTAGAACATGGTGCTAAAAGAGTGAAAGCCACAAACAGGAAACCCAAACCAGCCTGTAGGTCTCACACCGACCACAAGGGGGAGTAGATTAGAGATGACTGGATTCGGGCAAATCACTCATCACTCTTCCTAAAAAACTATGAGCTAGCAGGGTTACATGCGCAGAACCTTCAAGTGGTAGCTTTGTTTCCTGACATTCAGTTTATCAGTCTGTGTTCTTTTCACTTTTCACAATCACTTTGACATGTAGAAAGATAACAGGAAATCTTCAGAAAAGAATATGTAAAACACAAATTCACTAATTTGAGCATTTATTGAGTTCCTGTTATTTGCAATGTAGATATTTAACTATTTTAAGCATACTTTCAAACCTTTTTAAAGAGATCTTGGTCGCTGGGTTTTTCTCATTTTTTTTTTTGTCTATCCAGCCCCTAGTTCAAAGGCATTTCTAGACTGGAAAGATTGTTACACCAATAACTCCAGGATGATACTGTGAAAATTACGCTTGCCCTACAGTTAAGAGTGGATCAACATAGAGAAGATGGAGGGCTATTGACTGGAGGAGACCAATGAGCTGCGTATTGATGAAAGATGATAAGAAGAGTGGCTGTACAACACCCCCAGAAGAGCTATAGGTGACACAAGTTACCGAAAGTGGGATCTCTGGATATTTAAAATTTGTGTGTAGGGCCAGAGTGTGTGGATTGGAGAGTGGCGTTGGAAGTTCATTTATTCTGTTTATGGAGGAACTACTCATGGAGGCTGTGGGCTCTTCTCTGTCCTCCAGACTCTAAACAACAGGTTATCCTCTCGACCTCTGGAAGAGAGACCTAATTTCTGACCAAAATTTAGGACCTATGGTCTGACAAATCTATGCGGAAAATGTGTTGAAGATTTTAAATTGAGATTGTCACAGAAAAACCAACGTGTATGGTTGCAATGGCCAGCAAACCTTCATGGGCTTCTTGAGGGATGGAAAAATCATGCCTCATGAACAAGGAAGTCCTTTGCCCTAAAGATAAATGTGGTAAACAGCAAATTATGAATCAAAACCGGGTCACGTCAGACCTACTTCAACCTCATTCCTTGTCAGCTGCATGAATTAGGCTCAGCCAAGCAAAGTAATTTTCCACTGTCAATGGATCCCAAATTAAAACGATATCACAAAGACTTAGCAAAGAGCACTGGTTGCTGGAAAATTTAGAAGTTGCTTTTGTTTGTTTTTCTCTAATCTATCCCAGTCTACAGATATTTATATTTTCATCAGCATTTACTAGAGGAACTATTTACCAGATATTTCCAGCGCTCTACAATCTGACATGTGGTCAGGTTGCATGTTTTCCACCCTTTTTGGTTGCCTCAGGCCATGTGAATGTTTCTGACAGAGAAACTGAAAAAAATGAAATAAATCAGAGCATTTAATTGCTGTTTTGAGAGTCCCCAGTGCACTCTTCTGTCTGGCACGGAGGTCAGCTATGTTCAATATGGCAGCTGCTCTATCAGCCAAGGTCCATGAAGGAAGGAAAAAATTTAACCTCCTTCTCATGGTCGACAGCCAGACCTAATTTCCCTTCAAGACACATTCCCACAGCCTGGTGTTTTCAATGACTGCTGTTGCTGCTGCTGCTGCTAAGTTGCTTCAATCGTGCCCGACTCTGTGCAACCCCATAGACAGCAGCCTACCAGGCTCCCCCTGTCCCTGGGATTCTCCAGGCAAGAACACTGGAGTGGGTTGCCATTTCCTTCTCCAATGCATGAAAGTGAAAAGTCAAAGTGAAGTCGCTCAGTCGTGTCCGACCCTCAGCGACCCCATGGACTGCAGCCTACCAGGCTCCTCCATCCATGGGATTTTCCAGGCAAGAGTACTGGAGTGGGGTGCCATCACCTTCTCCAATGACTACTGTTTAGTTTTCCTATATTACCCCCAAATTGAGCAGTCTCTTCACCTCACTTCTCTCCCTTAAAATCACAGGCTGTCATCTCCAAAGATCAAATCTGTTTGTCTTCGGTTGATTTCTTGGAAGAGGCTTTACCTATATGGGAGATAATTTTCCTTTCCTTTGGTCTACAATACTGACTAAATGTCAAAACAGAATCTGGACTAGACAGTAAAGTGACAGCCAGTGGGGGTGGCATGGAAGGATCACCAAAAGCCTTTAAATACTCCTTTGGCCCTGAATTCTCAAGAAAAAAGTGGAGAATTATAATCACTAAAATTTAGTAAGGACTTACTATGTGTCAGGCATTGTTCAAAGTGCCTTTCATTTAATCCTCACAACAACTGTAAGAATAGGTATATTATTACTGATTTAGAAGCTGGGTATCAAGGCACAGAGAAGTTGGATAACACACAAGATCACCTAGACAGCAGAAGAGTGTGACAGGATTTCATCCGAGATAGCGTCGCTCCACAGTGCATGGTTTGACCATCCCTTTATACTCACCTCAACCCTGAATATTCATTGGGAGGATTTATGCTGAAGCTAAAGCTCCAATACTTTGGCCATCCTAGGTGAAGAGCCAACTCATTGGAAAAGACCCTGATGCTGCGAAGGATTGAAAGCAAGAGGAGACGGGGACGACAGAGGATGAGATGGTTGGATGGCATCACCAATTCAATAGACACGAGTTTGAGCAAACTCAGGGAGATGGCAAAGGACAGGTAAACCTGGCGTGCTGCAGTCCATTGGGTCTCAAAGAAGTGGATATGACTGAGCGACTGAACAACTACTACACTCACCTGATGGTGCAGATGGTAAAGAATCTGCCTGTAGTGTGGGAGACCTGGGTTCAGTCCCTGGGTCAGAAAGATCCCCTGGAGAAGAGAATGGCTACCCAGTCCAGTACTCTTGCCTGGAGAATTCCATGGACAGGGGAGTCTGCAGGGCTAGAGACTATGGAGTCACAAAGAGTCAGACACAACTGGGTGACTAACACTTTCACTACACCCACCATTTCCTTAGGAATTGGGCAGGAGATGGGGAAAATGCCATTCATATTTTGGTATAATATTATTAAGTTTGAAAATTTACTGGGCTTCAAGAGAGGCCGTGTTCTAATCCCTTTGAGAATGACTTTAATTCCATTTACTTATCTCACAGTTTTGGAAATTGCAGCTTTTGTTTTACTTAACTGTGTTTTTGCCTTGTCTCTATACCAAGATTTTAACCTGTTAAAGACAATCCTTTGAAATCCTCTAGTGCCTAGCACAGTGCCCCTGGTATAGTCCAGGGATTAGTTGCTAATTTGAATTTCTATGAGCAGGATTCTGGGAATCCCAGGTGGCACTAGTGCTAAAGAACCTGCCCGCCAATGCAGGAGACACAAGAGGAGTGGGTTTGATCCCTGGATGGGGAAGATCCCCTGGAGGAGGGCATATCAACTCACTTCAGTATTCTTGCCTGGAGAATCTCATGGACAGAGGCGCTTAGGGGCTACAGTCTGTGGGGTTGCAAAAGGCCAGACATGATTGAGCAACTTAGAACGCACGCACCAGCAGGATTCTATTTCAGCTTCCTCCTCTCCCTCCCATCCTGCTTAGGACTCTTTTATTTATTTATTTGACTGCACTGGGTCTTAGTTGAGACATGCAGGATCTAGTTCCTTGACCAGGGATCAAACCCAGGCCTGTACACTGGGAGGTTAGAGTCTTAACCACTAGATTCCCCAGGGAAGTCCCCTTAATCTTTTTTTTTTTTAAGCTTCATTTAGAACAGTTTAGTTTTATAGCCAGATTGAGAAAAAGGTAAAAGATTTCCCATATACTCTCTCCTCCCACACATGCATAACCTCCCCCATTATCAAAATGTACAGTATCACTCACCAGAATGATATGGTACATTTATTGTATCATCCAAAGTCCATTGTTTACATTAGGGTTCACTCTTGATTTTGTATTCCTTTGGTTTTAGACAAATGTATAGTGACATATGCATCATTAGAAGATTATACAGAGTATTTTCACTGCCCTAAAGTTCCTCTGTGCTGCCTATTTATCTCTCCCCACCATTCCTCCCAACAACAAAAACATCCCCACCCCATCCCTGGCAACCACTGATCTTTCTATTGTCTCCAAAATTTTGTCTTTTCCAGAATGTCATACAGTTGGAATCAAAAGCCTGTAGCCTTTATAGATTGGCTTTTTTTCACTTAATAACATGCACTTGAGTTTCCTCCATGTCTTTTCATGGCTTAATAACTCATTTCTTTTTAGTGCTGAAAAATATTGTATTGTATGGATGTACCACAGGTTTGTTGTTGTTGTTTTTAATCCATTGACTCACTGAAGGACATCTTACTTGCTTCCAAGATTTGGCAATTGTGAATAAAGCTGCTTTAAACATTCTTCTGCAGGTTTCCGCGCAGACAAAAATTTTCAGCTCCTTTGGATAGATACTAAGGACTGTGACTGCTGGATCATATGGTAAGACTATGTTTAGTTTTGTAGGAAACCACCAAACTGTCTTCCAAAGTGGCATTCTGCACTCCTACCCACAATGTATGAGAGTTCCTGTTTCTTCATATTTTCACTAGTGTTTTAACTATTTTCCGAAGTATGTAGTGGTATCTCGTTTTTATTTGTATTTACTTGATGATATATGATATGCAGTATCTCTTCATATTATTTTTTGCCACCTACACATCTTCTGGGGTGAGATATCTGTTAAAGTCTTTGGCCCATCTTAAAATTGAGTTATTTTCTTGTTTTTGAGTTTTGTGTGCTCTGAATATTTTGGATAACAGTTATCAGGTGGTCTTTTGTAAATATTTTCTCCCAGTCAATGACTTGTCCTTCTATTCTCTTAATGGTATCTTTGGAAGAACAGACTGTTTTTTTAATGAAGTTTAGCTTATCAACTATTTCTTTCCTGAGTCTCATCTTGCATGTTTCATCTAAAAGTTCACTGTCAAACCCAAGGTCATCTAGGTTTTCTCCCACTTTCTTCTAGGAGTTTTATAGCTTAGCATTTTCCATTTAGACCAATGATCCATCTTGAGTTAATTTTTGTGAGGGATGTAGGGCTGTGTCTAGATTCGTGGATATCTAGTTGTTCCAGCATCATTTGTTGAAAACACTATCTCTGTTCCTTTATGTAGCCTTTGCTTCTTTGTCAAAAATCAGTTGACTATATTTGTGTGGGTCACCTTCTGGGCTTTTAATTCTGTTCCACTGTTCGATTTGTCTAGACTTTCACCAATATCACACTGTCATGATTACTATAGCTTTACAATAAGTCTTGAAGTTTAGTACTGCCAGTCCTCCAACTTTGTTCTTCAACTTCAGCGTTGTCTTGGCTATATAGACATTGGCTCTTCATATATACTTTAAAATAAGTTTTGTGATGCACATAAAATAACTTGCTGGGATTTTGATTGGGGTGTGGGGCTCTTTTTAATTCATCCTCTAACTTCTTGGGTAGAGGGACTTTGGGATTTGTAAACATGTTTTAGAGAGATCCTGTCTTCTCCTTTCTCTCCTCTTTGTCCTTTCTCTTGTGAAGCTTTTAGTAAGACCAAGAAGAGGGTAGGATTAATGGGACAGTAAAAACAGTTCATGTCTGCCTTAAAATTTTAGCTGTTTTCTTGGGATAGAATGTGGAGGCAACTGTGATAGAATGAAAAGAGAAATGATCCAGGAGTCAGGACACAGGCTGGAATCTGGCTTTGCTGCTAAATATCTTGCTGTGTACAAGTCATTTGGTCAACATGAGCCTCAATCTCTCCCATCTGTAGGATATAATAACAGCTAATATTTGTTAAGCATCTATTCTGATTTCTGATACCATCCTAAGCAGTGTAAATGAAAGAGGACAAATAGATCAGAGTTTTTTAAATTTTACTTTTATTCAAGGGAACCCTTTCTTAAAGTCTCACATGACTCCCCAATACGTAGAATAGATAAAAGGGGAGCACCTATTTTATTCATAAGTTGAGAAGTATAACATTTCCCAATGAGACAATGTAAAAGACCACAATCTGTGACCACCATTGCATCCAACTCTGGTCTATAATATATTTGAATAGCGTGCATTTTCTTAGTTTTAAAATAACCAAAACTAAGTTCACTCACATTCTTGTGGATCCCTGAAAGCAGTTTTGTGGGATCTTTGGCTTTCACAGGGCCCAGTTTAGGAGCCATTGGATAAGTTTATCTCTGAAGTCCCTTCTGAATCTCTTGTTCTTTCTACTTCTGAATTTGGCTCAAGTGGCAAAAACTGTAGCCAAGAATATACACAGGCCAGTCACTTTTCTCCACATGAAGGAAGATGCCTCCTTTTCTCTTTCCCCAGAGACCAATGCCCAATGCTAAAAAACAAAACAAACAAACAAAAAAAAAAACAAAAAACAAAAAAAACCATTACTAAGACTTTTTGTTCAGTTGCTAAGTTGTGTCTGACTCTTTGTGACCCCATGGACTCCAGCACTCCAGGTTTCCCTGTCTTTCACTATGTCCCAGAGTTTGCTCAAACTCATGTCCATTGAGTCGGTAACGCTATCTAACCATCTTATCCTCTGCCCTCTTCTCCTTTTGCCTTCAGTCTTTCCCAG
Organism: Capra hircus; assembly: GCF_001704415.2. Taxonomy (NCBI): domain Eukaryota; kingdom Metazoa; phylum Chordata; class Mammalia; order Artiodactyla; family Bovidae; genus Capra; species Capra hircus. The sequence goes on along the minus strand of NC_030808.1, from coordinate 117,440,403 downwards.
CATCAGGGTCTTTTCCAGTGAGTCAGCTTGCCCCTTCCGCAAGTGTTGGTGATGAGTAGTAGTGCTTATAGCTGTGACAGTCAGTGCTGCTTTGGGTTTCAGCGTGGAGTCCCTGTGTGTAAATCTGGGTATTTTCAGAGGCATCAACTCAAGCTGTTAAACTTTTGGATGCCATCAGACCTGAAATTCAGGAAGAGGAAGTCCAAAATAATATCACATAGTGAATGTCAACAATGTTGCTAGGATGGAAAGAGGAGTTCCCATCCCATTATTTACCTGTGGGATCCTGGCTAGTTGGTTAATATTTGGGGGCCTAGTTTCTTGAGCCAGAGATCAGCTCCATGCCCCTTGCAGCTGAATCCTTCATTCTCTAAGCAGTTAGCATGCTTCTGTGATCAGCTGCACTGCCATGTGTCTTCACTGCTGCTTAGTTGTCAGAAGCGCTAGTTTCATGGCCAAGTATCCTGTGTATACAAAGGGCCTCACAGTCAGAGGGCCCTGTGCTTGGGTAATGCTAAGCTGTTACAGTGGAGAAGCAATGGCACCCCACTCCAGCACTCTGGCCTGGACAATCCCATGGATGGAGGAGCCTGGTAGGCTGCAGTCCATGGGGTCGCTAAGAGTCGGGCACGACTGAGCGACTTCACTTCACTTTGACTTTTCACCTTCATGCATTGGAGAAGGAAATGGCAACTCACTCCAGTGTTCTTGCCTGGAGAATCCCAGGGATGGGGGACCCTGGTGGGCTGCCGTCTATGGGGTCGCACAGAGTGGGACACGACTGAAGTGACTTAGCAGCAGCATCAAGCTGTTACAATCTTGAAATTCTTAATATTTTATCTTTCAACTTGTGTTTTGTAAGTGAAATCCAATGCACATAAGCAGAAGGGATACAGGCAAGACACATGTTCACCATTGTTCCTTGCCACCCTGTTGGCATAACCTTCAAGATGTCCACTGGCACAGAATTCCAGTGAACCAACAATGCATGGAAGTTCAGTTAAGACCCAATGCAAGTACAAAGTGTTATGTCTCTGACTGAGGAAGCAGGGGTGCTCACAGCTCTGAGAAACCAAGCTTTCTATTCAAACCAGAACTTGCTTTAAGTATAGAAAGAAAGCTATGACATTCCTTATGACATAATCAAGGAATACTAACAAATTTTTCATTACTCATTTTATTTCTCTATATTAGCTAACCACGTATGCCAAAAATGATGACAAAGAAGGAAAGGGAAAGATGGGAAACCCATTTAGGTCTTTTTTTTTCCAGTTCTTCCTTGCTCATCAGTAAAGTGGATGGCAAAGAGCATTGGTAGAATGTGTGAGTATCAAGAAGTGAAATAAAAGCCGTTGAATTAATTTTGTAAAGCTTTCCCACTATTCTGTCAAGAGTAAAATACATATGCAGCCACAAGCTATGAAAAACAAATTGGATAATTTTGGTCATTCCACATATGAGTGAAGTGTTCTTATATTTGCATTTAAAGCTGGCATTGCATGATATAAAATCAATGTTAAAATTCATCATAACATTTTAATTTTTCTTTACTTAGAACAACATTAAATAACGAATAAAAGACACATGATATGAAATATGTGGGTCTAAAGTTAATAAAATATGTATAAGATCTCTGTGAGGAAAACTATAAAACCCCAATAAAAGAAATCAAAGTAAGTATAAATAAGAGGAGAAAGATTCCATGTTCATGGATAAGATTTGAGAAAGCATATTCTTTTCAATAAATGGTACTAGAACAAGTGGACATCTACATGCAATTTTTAAAAAATAATAATCTTAATAATCTAGGGCTTCCCTGATGGCTCTGTGACAAAGAACTTTCCTGACAATGCAGAAACCTCAGGTTAGGTTAGATCCCTGGTCTGGGAAGATCCCACACGCAGTGGGACAACTAAGCAAATGTGCCACAACTGCTGAAGCCCAAGAGCCTAGAGCCCATGTTGCATGGTTAAGAGAAGCCAGCGCAATGAGAAGCAGAACACTGCACCCAGAGGGTAAGCCCCACTCACCCAAACTGGAGAAAACCTGCACGAATCAACGAAGACCCAGCACAGCCTAAATAAATCATAAATAAATAAATCTTTACTTAAAAAAATTAAAAATAATTTAGACCCTGGTCTTATATCTTTCATGAAAATTAATTGTAAAAAGGTCATAGACCTATATGTAAGATACAAAACTACCAAAATTCTAGAAGATAACATGATAATATAGTAAAAAAAAAAAAATCATGTCTTAGAAGATAATATAATAAAAAAATAGGCATATGGGAAAATTTCTCCTAGATTATCCTTTCTTTTTGCACTGCTACCACAATTCACTTCACTTTTGACCCTAGAGGTGTGGGTTTTCCACACATCAAGGAATTCTCCCAGAATTGCTTGGGCATCTTACAATTTAATTCAATTATGACACTGTCTATCTAGAGATCACATCATATCTCACAGGTTAAGGGTTCAGTCCTACAAGACTGCCCTTCCCCCCAAGCAGACATCAGTTGAAATTCTCAAGTACTTCTGACTGATCTGCTATAAATCTGCATTCTCATGACCTCTTCTTTGGGTTCAATAATTTGCTAGAATGGCTCACAGAACTCAGGAAGACACTTACATTTACTGGTTTATTATTAAAGGATACAGATAGAATAGATTCATAGGGCATGGTATGGGGAAGAGTCCTAATCATAATAGCTTCTGTTCCAATAGAATTGGAGTAAGTGAAGTGAAAGTGAAGTCGCTCAGTTGTGTCCGACTCTTTGCAACCCCACGGACCCCATGGATTGTAGCCTACCGGCTCCTCGATCCATGGGATTTTCCAAGCAAGAATACTGGAGTAGGTTGCCATTTCCTTCTCCAGGAGATCTTCCCGACCCACAGATTGAACCCTGGTCTCTCGCATTGTGGGCAGACACTTTACCATCTGAGCCAACAGAGAAGTCACCCTCTAGTAGGAAATAGCAACCCACTTCAGTATTCTTGCCTGGAAAAGTCCACAGACAGAGAAGCCTGGAAGACTGCAGTCTAAGGAGTTGCAAAGAGTCAGACATAAGTGAACAACTGAGCATGCATACACTCAACATCCTTCCAGCATACAGACATGTTCACCCAGCTCTACCTTTGGAATTCTTATGGAGGCTTCATCATGTAGGTATGAGCAATCACTAACTCAACTGCCAGTCCCTGTCCCCTTCCTAGAGGATGGGGGAGGGGGGTGGTGGTGAGGCTGAAAATCCTAATCATGGCTTGGTCTTTCTGATAACAGGCCTCTATCTTGAAGTTACCAGGAGTGAACCAAGAGTCACCTCATTAGAACAAAAGACACTCTGATCCCCCAGGAAATTTTAAGAGATTTAGGAGCTCCATGTTAGAGGTCAGAGACTACATATTAGAACTAATAGTAGATATAGTGGACAAGAGAGCTCCTGGTGCTTTTATAACTTAGGAAATTACTACAGTTTTTAGAAGTTTGTTGCCAGAAACAGGGGCAGGGACCAATGTATTTATTTTTTCTATTATTTCCCACTAGATGATCTTGGGCTTGGCAGTGAGTTTTTAAGACATAATACCAAAACAAAATTCATGAAAAAAATTAGTTGGATTTCATTAAAATCTAAAAGCTCTGCTCTGTGAAAGATACCATCAAGAGAATGAAAAGACAAGTTGCAGGCTAGGAGAAAAATATTTGTAAAAGACATATCTGAGAAAGGACTTGTGTCCAACATATACAAAGAACTCTTAAAACTCAACAATAAGAATTGTTGATTAAAGTGGGTACAAGATCTAGACAGATACCTCACCAAAGAAGATATACAGATGCAAATAAGCATATGAAAGGATGCTCAACATCATATGTCATTGTATATGTGTGTATGTGTGCATTTAGTTACCAAGTTGTGCTCAATTCTTTGTAATCCCATGGACTATAGCCCACCACACTCCTCTGTCCATGGGATTTCCCAGGCAAGAATACTGGAGTGGGTTGCCATTTCCTTCTCCAGGGAATCTTCCTGACCCAGAGATCGATTGTTTTAAACAGTGCCTAAAACAACAGTGAGGTACCTCTACGTACCTACTGAAAGGGCTAAAATCCAAAACATTAGCACATCAAATGCTGGCAAAGATGTAGAGCAACTCTCAACCCTTGCTGGTCAAAATGCAAAATGGTTCAGTCACTTTTGAAGACAGTTTGATGGTTTCTTACAAAGCTAAGCATAGTCTTAGATATGGTCCAGCAATTGCATTTCTAAGTATTTATCCAATTGAGCTGAAAACTTATGTCCACACACACAAAAACTACAAATGAATGTTTATAGAAATTCATAGTTGCCAAAAACTGGAAGAAACCAAGGTGTCCTTCCATAAGTGAATGGACAAACTGTGGCACACCCACACACTGGAATATTATTCAGCAATAAAAGGAAGTGAGATCTCAAGCCATGAAGAGTCTTGGACAGGAATCTGAAAAGCTTATTGCTAAGTAAAAGAAAGACTGAACAAAAATTACATTTTGTATGATTCCAACAGGACATTCTGGAAAAAGCCAAACTAAGGAGACAGTAAAAATGTCAAGTGGTTGTCAGGGATTTGGGGGAGCATGGGGGAGGAATGAATTGGTGGAGCACATAGGAATTTTATGGCAGTGAAATTAGTCTTGAGAATATTATAGTGGTGGATACATGACTGTGCATCTGTGACAACCTATAGAAGTGTACAATGCTAAGAGTGAACCCTAATGTAAATTATCATCTTAGTTAATAATTGTGTATCACTATTGATAACAAATGTATCACACTAATGGAAATAAATACATTAATAAAAGAGGAAACTGGAGGGGGGAGGGTATATGGGAACTCTGTAGTTTCTGCTGGATTTTTCTATAAACCTGAAGAGCTCTGCTGCTGCTGCTGCTGCGTCGCTTCAGTCGTGTCCGACTCTGTGCGACCCCATAGGCGGCAGCCCACCAGGCTCCCCCGTCCCTGGGATTCTCCAGGCAAGAACACTGGAGTGGGTTGCCATTTCCTTCTCCAATGCATGAAAGTGAAAAGGGAAAGTGAAGTCGCTCAGTCATGTCCGACTCCTAGCGACCCCATGGACTGCAGCCCACCAGGCTCCTCCGTCCATGGGATTTTCCAGGCAAGAGTACTGGAGTGGGTTGCCATTGCCTTCTCCGAGCTCTAAAAATGTAAAATCTACTAAATAAAAACAAGAACAATATCATAACCAGTCAAGAAAGAGGGGTAATGGAATAAAATATATGTTTTATATTTTAACACCTTCAATGGTATTTTTCCTGCATTTTTAAAAAAGGGACCCCACATTTTTACTTGGCCTTGGGGCCTGAAAATTATGTACCTGGGCCTGTTTATTACTTTGTATGAATAATAATAGCTAATGTTTATGGAGCACATACTATGCACCATGCTCTATACAAGGTTCTCTTCGTATATTTAATTTTTACAACAACCCTATGAAGTAGATAGTATTTTCATGCCCACTTAGAAATAAGGAAATCAAGCTTGAAAAGTCCAGTGTCTTGATCAAAGTCACTTAGCTAGTAGGAGAAAGAGTCAGACTTGAATTAAGCCATCTGATTCCAGAGTCAGTCCCAGGCCCCACCCACCAGCTAAAACACAGTGCCATCTTAGATTTCAAGCTTTCTGAGCTACTTCTTTAGCTATGCCACTGACCACCAAATATAAACCTCACTGATTGCAGCGCTCAGGAATCTGCCAAGAGGACAGTCTTGCAATTTTAATCATCTCGGATGTAATGTGAATATTCCCAACCAGTAAATACTTTTAACAAAACCCCTCAAATTCTTCGGATAATGCAAGCTGCATAAGTACACAAGAGTCTTGTGAACATCATGGATGGTACTTCTTCAGAGCCCGATTAATCACAAAGAATTTAATTTTCCCTAAGAAAACATGCAATAGATACATGCTTTTATAAAGCCAGCCTCAACAATTTTGATACTGCACTGAGAAGACATACAAGAAACAAACGTCAGGTCAAGAACAAGAAATCAAAATGAATCCTCTCAGTTTCTTTGCATAAGTGTTTTCCACACTTATTCCTGCTCTTTTTGCTTTTAAATTTTCTCAGCACATAACTATGGGGTTAAGCAAATGAGAACTTGTCATCTGCATGAGTTTTGAAGTGCAGCTGTCTGCACAAAGTTCAGGTCTCTGACTATCTTATTGGCCTCAGCTCTGGGGCACAGATGTGTGCCTCAACTTACCAGATCTACTCAGCTCTGCAGAAACCAACCTCTCTCATAGTAGCCACTGATCTTAAAAGGAATCTGATACAAACTGGTCTACTGAAGTGGGTTCTGTTCTTCTGATGGAAAAATCACATCAAATTGAGTGGAGAAGGCTGTCATGGGAACCTTTGGGGTTTTGAAGTCTGATGTGTTCTATCCTGCTGTGATAGAGCCAGCTAGCCCATCCATCTCCGTTCTTTGGTGCATGATGGAAGCATGGGGATGTGTTATGATAAAAATCCCAAATATGCCTTCCACCATCTGTTAATAGCATGTGCTTGTGGACATGCTGCCAGGAAATATCGAGAACAAAGGAATGAGAGGCTCTCATTCCACAAAAATGAATCTCAGCCCCCACTGACGCTTGCTGTTTTGGTTACAGATGTGTCTGTGTCTTCAATGCCCAGCCCCACACAGCACAGCAGAGCGCCTTGGGGAAGCCAGACCAAGCCAGGTCTGTTTTGAAGATGGGCTCAGTGAAAGGCTGTATTGATGTTAATCTTGCAATGTCTCAAAAATACAATTAAAGCAGAGAGAAAGAACCGTCTAGTTGCTGCTTCATATACCTATATGACTTGCTCACTGATAAAGTCACTAAAAAGAACCACATATTCTTTGGGGAAAAGGCATGCAAATGGCATGTTTTGAATCAAGGTTTATAAGAAGATAAAAATGCACTGTTTAAAATATGTAGTCTGAAACCATCATATCTTATTACCTCAAGAGAATTTTTTCTTCCATATGATTGAGAATAACTATAATAGACATAAAACCATCTGTAAAAATAACCAGTAAGTTAATATAACTAATGTATATAGATAGATAACTAATAGATAATTAGAACCCACGCTGAACAATTATTAGTATCAGACTAACTAAACTAGTATCAGAGTTAACGACTAGTGAAAATTCTACTATATTTTTGAGATTCGTCTATTTTATAATGTGCTCCTAGAAAAGATCTGGATTTTTAAGAGACATGTCTGAAGTACTCAAGAAATTAGAGTTCCAGGAAACTGATAGTATATATTAGAAAATGCCTGATTTACTCATTAGAACATGTAATCAGGGATCCTGGAGTGCAGACCACATGTAGAAATTCCTTGGTAGAAGTTAGAAATATATCTGTAAAAGCAGGAGCTCTGCATCTATGCATAAAATAAAACAAAATTGAAGTCTTATTTTTGTCCCCAAACATCCCTTTGATGATACTTCTGAGTTTTTTAATTAGGACAAAGCTTTTTTCGAGCATCATCATTAAATAACACTTTTCCCCTTGCCCAGATTCACTTCCCCTCTAGCAAGCTTTCCTTCTCCAGAGCCTTCTGGCACTGCCTTTCATTTGTCAGGGAAGCTGCATGCTGTACACACAGACCCTCCACCCCGACCCTGCAGGCCATTTAACTCTATTGACTGTCCTCAAGAGGAAGGTCTCACAGAAGTTTGTCTGGTTTATTTTTTAAGATTTATTTATTTAATTATTTGGCTGTGATGTGTCTTCCTTGCTGCATGAGGGCTTTCTCCAGTTGCAGCAAGCGGGGGCTGCTTTCTAGCTGCACTGCACTGGCTTTAGGCGAGTGGGCTTCAGTAGTTGAGGCTAGGCTCTAGAGTGCTTGCTCAGCCTAGTTGCTCCGCCGCATATGGGATCTTCCCAGACCAGGGATCAAACCAGTGTCTCCTGCATTGCAAGGTGGGTTCTTAACCACTGGAACACCAAGCAAGCCCAGAAGGTCTTGATTAGAATGAAACCCATGCATCATTTTCTAATGTAACCTATTCACTTTAGAGATGAAACTGATGCTCCCAAAGTTATATGATCATCACATGACTTCTCAAGTTAGCTGCTGGCAAGAGAACTTCTGATTCTTATTATAGCATTCCTTCTACTATCAATATATTTGCTGCCTTTCCTTATCCATTTGTCTTTCTACTTCTCCACCCTTCCCATCCCCAACTCCTGACAGAACCCTTGGCCCCATCAACTTGGGATGATTAGTCTTCTTTTTTTTTGTTTTAAATTTTTGAGCCTTGTCCCATGGCATATGGGATCTTAGTTCCCCAACCAGGGATCGAACCCATACCCCTACATTGGCAGGCAGATTCTCAACCACTGGACCACCAGGGAAGTCCTGTGATGGTTACTCTTCAATCCCAGTCTCACAGGATTGAAAGGAGGTGGAAGGGAAAGCCCTCCCCTCCCACTTTTTCTTCCTGTATCTCTTCCCTCTGTCACTTCTGTAAATAAAATTTTAAAAGGGTTAATGCATAAGCACATCATTTTTAATGGACTTTTAAATTCAGAAGTTAGCACTTCATTTTCATAGAATAAAATACTTGAAAGGTACGATTATAATGAAGAAGACAAAAGCCACCTCTAAATCCACAATGGAAAGATAAGCCTGTGGAGATATTGATTTATTTTCTTTCTAATATTTTTTGCAATACATAGATGTGTTTAAATATTCTTGAGACTATCTTAGAGATAAGATTTTAATTCCAACTTTTTTTCTCATGTCACAAAGTAATTTAAAGCATAATTGTAATGATTGCTTGTATTTATTATAAACTGTGTATTGAAAGGATTGCTGACTCCTGGTTAATCATTATAATAGATTCTGTCTTTGTGGAGTGCTGGTAAATTGGCTTTCCCGGGGAAAAGCCCTAATATTTAGCATTTGCCAATTTCCATGGTGTAAATACTCTCCCTATAACTGATTTCAAGCTACTGAGATTTAACAAATGATTCCCCAACATTTCTGAAATTTTAACAATAGCTCTTGCAAGCTGACATGAGCCAGTGGTCACACACCACAGACTGTGTGTCATCTCTCTGCCCTCAAGACACCAGGTAGGATGGCAAAGATGCCCTTAATAGGCAAGGAAATAGTCTTAAACCCATGATTGCCTTAGTTCTCTCCTTAGTGCTTTCATCTAGCTGTGTTCCCAGCTGACGGTCTTCACTGAGTGACCTGTCTCTACTAATGACCTCAGAAAAAGACTGGCAAACAGCATGGAATATCCTCTGTCCTTCCCTCCACATTCCTTACCCTGGTCCCTCAAAATTACCTTCTCTAGGATTTGCTGCCTCTCTGCATTGCTTTTCAATCCTAATGGTTTCCAGCTGTCTAACTTCTATTCAGGTGCCTTTTACATCTGTTTTAAACATGGGAGAACACAGTTAATCTGAAATTTAAAAAAACAACTGACATGTAAGTAACTTTGTGGGTAGGTGGAATGAGCTTTCAATCAGCCTTTTGTTTTTTTCATCTATTGACTGACTTATTCTTTAAAAAAAAAAATCTTAAGGCTGTGACATTAAGATCAAAGGTAGGGCTTTTCTGAAATTTTGAGCTTCAGAATAAATGTGCTGAGTTTGAATTTGGAACTTTCAGTATCCTCGTATTGTTATTACTCTTGATCCTCTTAGCTAAGAAAAAAATTAAGTAAAATCTTCAGATTCTATATGATTTCAACTTTTGTTTCCCCACAAAGCTTAAGTGCAGTGCTTACATGTAATAACATTGGTTAAACACTTGTTAAGTGTTTATTTGTTAATAAACATTTGTTAAATGAATGAAGACTGAGTTTGGGCATACAATGAATAGCAGTAGAGAGAAGGTCAAATATGACGGTGTTAACTGTGTCATAAATAAGGTTTAGGAAGCGAAAGGACCCGGGTTAAAATCCCAGTTCCCTATTCACCAGCTGTGTGACCTTGAATGAGTCATTCCATCGTGCTGAGCCTTTGTTTCCTCATCGTAAATATTTGGATAATACTTATTTTTATAGGGTAAGATTGTAAGGTGTTCTGATTATTTATTGCCATGTAACTGGCTACCAAAACTTAGTACTTTAAAAGAGGCATTTATTTTGCTTTCAATGTTGTAGGTCAGGAATTTGGGGAGGGCACAGCTGGGCAATTTGTCTCCATTTCGGCCACTGAGTTCTGGCATCCATTGAGTTGGCTGGGCTGAAGGTCGGAGACGCATGACGTAGGTATATACCTTCATGTGTATGAGTGCCTTAGTGTTTCCCAGCCTTTCCTTCTCTTCCTCGAGGGTGGGAGCTTGGCAAACTTTTCCTGTAAAGGGCCAAATAGTGAATATTTTAGGCTTTGAGGGTCTTATGTTCTCTGTCACAATTATTCGACCCTGCTGTTAGTGTGAAAACAGCCATAGACAATAGTGTAAACAAACGGCTATTTCAATAAAACTTTATGACGTTGACACGTAAACTTCATATACTTTTCACACACTACAAAATGTTATTCTTCTTTTGATTTTCCACCCTAACTGTTAAAAAGCATTAAAAACCATTCTTAGCTCACAGGCCCTACAATACAGGTAGTGGGCTAGATTTGGCCTGTGAGCCATAGATTGCTGACCACCTCCTTCGGGGCCTTTGTATACAGCTTGGGCTTCTTGCAGCATGACGGTCACACTTTTTCATGTAATGGCTGGCTTCTATCTAACAAGTGTTCTAGACACAGGAAGTGGAGGCGACTCGGCTCTTAGGGCCTGGGTCCTGAAACTGGCACAATGTCACTTCTGCCATACTCTCTTGGTCAAAGCAATCACAGAACCCACAGAGATCAAAGCGGGTGCAGAAATTAACTTCACTTGATAGGGAAGTAGCAAGGTCACAGTGCAGAGGAGCCAGTGGGGGAAAAAAAGAGATATTACTATGGCTACAAATACAGTCTACCACATGAGGATCAGGAATAATGTGAATAAAGTGAACTTATTCGCTCAGTTCAGTTCAATTGCTCAGTCGTGTCCCACTCTTTGCGACCCCACGAACCGCAGCACGCCAGGCCTCTCTGTCCATCACCATCTCCCGGAGTTCACTCAGACTCACGTCCATCGAGTCCGTGATGCCATCCAGCCATCTCATCCTCGGTCATCCCCTTCTCCTCCTGCCCCCAATCCCTCCCAGCATCAGAGTCTTCTCCAATGAGTCAACTCTTCGCATGAGGTGGCCAAAGTACTGGAGCTTCAGCATTAGCATCATTCCTTCCAAAGAAATCCCAGGGCTGATCTCCTTCAGAATGGACTGGTTGGATCTCCTTGCAGTCCAAGGGACTCTCAAGAGTCTTCTCCAACACCACACTTCAAAAGCATCAGTTCTTCGGTGCTCAGCTTTCTTCACAGTCCAACTCTCACATCCATACATGACCACAGGAAAAACCATAGCCTTGACTAGACGGACCTTAGTCAGCAAAGTAATGTCTCTGCTTTTGAATATACCATCTAGGTTGGTCATAACTTTTCTTCCAAGGAGTAAGTGCCTTTTAATTTCATGGCTTCAGTCACCATCTGCAGTGATTTTGGAGCCCCAAAAAATGAAGTCTGACACTGTTTCTACTGTTTCCCCATCTATTTCCCATGAAGTGATGGAACCGGATGCCATGATCTTCGTTTTCTGAATGTTGAGCTTTAAGCCAACTTTTTCACTCTCCTCTTTCACTTTCATCAAGAGGCTTTTTAGCTCCTCCTCACTTTCTGCCATAAGGGTGGTGTCATCTGCATATCTGAGGTTATTGATATTTCTCCCGGCAATCTTGATTCCAGCTTGTGCTTCTTCCAGTTCAGCGCTTCTCATGATGTACTCTGCATAGAAGTTAAATAAGCAGGGTGACAATATACAGCCTTGACGTACTCCTTTTTCTGGCCTGCATACAGATTTCTCAAGAGGCAGGTTAGGTGGTCTGGTATTCCCATCTCTCTCAGAATTTTCCACAGTTTATTGTGATCCACACAGTCAAAGGCTTTGGCATAGTCAATAAAGCAGGAGTAGATGTTTTTCTGGAACTCTCTTGCTTTTTCCATGATCCAGCAGATGTTGGCAATTTGATCTCTGGTTCCTCTGCCTTTTCTAAAACCAGCTTGAACATCAGGGAGTTCACGGTTCACGTGTTGCTGAAGCCTGGCTTGGAGAATTTTGAGCATTACTTTACTAGTGTGTGAGATGAGTGCAACTGTGCAGTAGTTTGAGCATTCTTTGGCATTGCCTTTCTTTGGAATTGGAATGAAAACTGACCTTTTCCAGTCCTGTGGCCACTGCTGAGTTTTCCAAATTTGCTGGCATATTGAGTGCAGCACTTTCACAGCATCGTCTTTCAGGATTTGAAACAGCTCAACTGGAATTCCATCACCTGCATTAGCTTTGTTTGTAGTGATGCTTTCTAAGGCCCACTTGACTTCACATTCCAAGATGTCTGGCTCTAGATTAGTGATCACATCATCATGATTATCTGGGTTGTGAAGATCTTTTTTGTACAGTTCTTCCATGTATTCTTGCCACCTCTTCTTAATATCTTCTGCTTCTGTTAGGTCCAGGCCATTTCTGTCCTTTATCGAGCCCATCTTTGCATGAAATGTTCCCTTGGTATCTCTAATTTTCTTGAAGAGATCTCTGGTCTTTCCCATTCTGTTGTTTCCCTCTATTTCTTTGCATTGATTGCTAAAGAAGGCTTTCTTATCTCTTCTTGCTATTCTTTGGAACTCTGCATTCAGATGCTTATATCATGTCCAACTCTTTGCAACCACATGGACTGTAGTCCAACAGGCTCCTCTGTCCATGGGGATTCTCCAGGCAAATACTGGAGTGGGTAGCCATACCCTCCTCCAAGGGATCTTCCCAACCCATGGATCAAACCAAGGTCTCCTGCATACCCGGCAGATTTTTTACCATATGAGCCACTAGGGAACCGTCTTCCTAACATTCACTCAGTGTATGATTACTCATGTTCCTATTAATAGTATCATTGTTAACTCTGAGAGGAGAGCAGTTAGCATTGAGATTCATACTTTGCTTCTTTTAGGAGAAATGTAGTGAAAATTATTCAAAATTACACTTTGAAGAACTCACTTATACTTTCCTCATCTGCAGTAATGGGGTTTATAAGAGTACTTATATTTCAGAGTGGTTTTGAGAAGTTAGTGAAATAAAATATGAAAAGTTCTTAGGTAAAACAGGCCTGGTATGAATGAAATAACTGTTAATATTATTACTGTTGTTATTATTTTATGGTTTGAAAAAAGATTATTATTTTCAGTGATCTAGGCTTATTTCTAGGACTTCTAAAACCTAGGCTCTAAAATGCAACAAGGTCCCAAATCACCTTGCTAACAACTCCAGGAATTGTTAACTGATACATTTGAGAAAAAGAGTTTAAAAACTGGTTTTTCACTATTTAAAATTACACATATAAGAATATGATCATCACAGCTATATATACCATTCATGTACACATTGTTATCAGATTTTGAGATAAATTTTCCATTTGCTTCACATTTTTTAACAACTAATGAACATGTTTGAGATGCATTTTATAGAAATAAAGTGCTCAGCAACTTTGAAATATTGATATTGATCACAGTAGTAGCAATGGTAAGGAAAGAGAAACAACAAAAAAGAAAAGAAACTGATTTTGAATGGTAAATAGGGTGCAAACTGAAACCTTTGGGGTTCTGTCAATTGGTATTGCTTTCAGTTGGTGAGTTTCTAAATTAAGACAGCAACTGGATAAAGGGATCAGGACATGAGTGAGAGGTCTAAACAACTGCAAATAAACTAGATTCCCAAGTAATAAATCTTGAATCTTGCTGTTTGATCACGCTTATCAGGCAGAAGCCTGAGAAAATAGAAGAGCTCTCCATTCTACCCTGAAGGTCAGGGACGCACTTGGCATCATCAGCTCCACATTCCTGAGGGGACGACCCTCTACCGAGAATGCAAAATATGGCTCCTTGATCTAGACCAAACCATGGCTTGCAGCGGGGACGGAGGGACTGAATTTCCACTGGACCATGGCAAGGCAGCCTGCAGCAGACCATGACTTAGACTTTGATGCTATTCAGCCATTCAACATCTCCAATGAGAAAATAACCCTGATATACTGTTAAGTGAGAAACATAAGTGCAAAGCTATGGGTATGATGTATACAGTTTTCATCAAGCCATGCACAATAAATAGACATGAAAAAACACATCACAAGGCCTCACCAAACAGGACAGAGACTGTCTCTCTATGACAGGATTTAGGATGACTTATCTATCTGCTTCCTTTGAGTTTTTCTTTGTTTTCCATGCTTTCTGCTCTACATGGAACTTCTAAAAGAGAAAACTTATTTTAAAATAGAACTAGAAGAGAAAGAAGTAAAACCAACAAGCAAGTGATGTTGAGAGTAAATAAGACAATCTGTTTGACAGTACTTGCTGAACAAATCAATGCCATATCTCAATACATAATATCTCAATTCAATCACAACACTATGTTAAAGATTTAATTAAAATTTGTATGTGAGTGAGGCTCAGTTAAGAAGTATTATAAATACTGTGTAGCTGTTAGGTACTCCAGTACTCTTGCCTGGAAAATCCCATGGACGGAGGAGCCTGGTGGGCTGCAGTCCATGGGGTCGCTGAGGGTTGGATACAACTGAGCGACTTCACTTTCCCTTTTCACTTTCATGCACTGGAGAAGGAAATGGCAACCCATTCCAGTGTTCTTACCTGGAGAATCCCAGGGACGGCGGAGCCTGGTGGGCTACCGTCTATGGGGTCACACAGAGTCGGACTCGACTGAAGTGACTTAGCAGCAGCAGCAGCTGTTAGGTATTTAAGTAAATAATCAAAACTTATCAAGAAAATGCATATGAAATTACAGTTTCCAACATAGCCACTTATAGCAAATTTGACCCTGGTGACTTACACCACATAAGGATCTTCAGAAAAAAATACCATCTTGTTGGAAACCGTGACTTCATCACATCTGAATCACAGGTCTATTCAAAGAGACTCCGGTTAGAGTACAGTTCAGGCCAGGAACAGGAGATTAGACCAACAATATGCATGTTATCCCTTCGAGGACGAAAAAAAAATGTCACTGGAGGATTGAATTTCTTTGCTTCCCTTAGATTATGCTGGCATCACAAAATCCTCCTTTCACAAAACGGTTGCTCCATCTTTCATTTCTTTATCACTAGTACCTAGTGCTTGGTACATGGTATTGTTCACTAAACATGTGTACGGTAAAGAGGGCCAAAGTCTTGTTACGGGCAGTGAATGTACTAAAAGCAATCCCGAGGTTCGTACTGTAGAAACACTACTTTCAATTAGAGTTGTCCCAACACACAGCACACTTCAATTACTATTCAACTGATACAATTATTCCTGTTGATAAGAACTAATCTTCATTTCCTTACACTTGTTCTGAGGTTGCTTAGTCCTGAGGTTGCTTAGTCACTGACCAGTCATCAGTCACAGACTACACAAGTCAAAAGGAAAAAACAACTGCTGGTTCGTGCTATAAATTCTCTTAACAATACCTGTGTGGTATTTGCATTCTGTCCCCTTCACCTTTCTGAAACTCCTCCTTTTTCCAACCATGAAAAAGAGAAAGTCTTTTGGTTCAGCCTTATTTTCCCTGACTTGATGAGAAAAAGAACAGTTTTGCATCTAATCAGATCTATATGTTAGTTTGGGAATATTGATTCTCAGAAAGCACGATTTTGCTCTTTGATTTTGTTTGACTCTCCTGCGCTACCTCGCCCGTATAGTTTACTGACCCAGGACTATGCTGAATGCCTAGCTCGATTGCTGAAGGCCCTTAATAAGTGATACACGTTACCCAGTTTGTCCACGTCAAACTGTTTGGGAGCATCCTGTAAACTGGGAACTTGGCTTGTGAATGTTAATTCCCCACGGACCCTCACAAATGAAGGACTGACCCTGTTGTTCCTATATTAAAAGCAATCCCAGGAAGAAAGAACCCTTTATGTGAATGTGTCCATTTAGCTCATTCCAATGGAGAAGCATGCAGATCATTCAGGGTCCCTTCCAACTTCACTAAAATTAGGGATTAATTCCTCTGTGCTCTGATTCCAGAAATATTTAAGTGTTGACAATATACAGACCTCTGTGCTAGCTTCTATGAAGATATGCTGTTACAAAAGATACACTTCTAACCCTCAATATATTATTTTAGTCAATAAGTTGTATCCAACATTTTTGTGACTCCATGGACTGTGGGAGGCTCCTCTATCCATGGGATTTCCCAAGCAAGAAGACTGGAGTGGGTTGCCATTTCCTTCTCCAGGGGATCTTTCTGACCCAAGGATCAAACCCGTGCCTCCTGCATTAACAGGCAGATTTTCTACCTTTACCACTGGGCTGCCTGGGAAGCCCCAATAAATGTACATTACATGCCAATTTGCAATTCTGTTATTACAGGCAAATTCTCGTCCAAATAAATAATACAAAAAGGAATCTAATTGTCCCAAGTCAGCGGCCTATTTCAAGAAATACTTGAAACTGCATAATGTCCACATGATTTTTTTCAAGTGTATCTGCAGAGTGCTATACAGAAGACGTGAATTGTTGATCCCTAGGCACAAATTGAAGTTCCTGCTGTTCTTCCTTAGGACACTAGCTGTCTGGGAACCTGGGCCCAGGTTTCATCAAAAGGAAGCTTGACCAATGGGGACCATGTGATGTGGCTTCTCTACTATAGAGTAGTAATTCATCAAAGTAAAGCTGGAAGTCATTTAACACAGCTCTTAGGGAACTTGAAGACGTGGCCCTGGTATTTTTTACTCGGACTTAGATTTCCTTAAGCAGTAGGGTATTTCGGTTCCTCCTTTGTTTCTCAATTCCTCAACCCTCTGTGTGACATCCTCACTGTTCTGCTCAGACTGCCTCACCATTAGTTCTCTGATGTTTTTGGCAACACTGTCTAATTTCTTTCACAAATCATTAAAGGCTATTAAATGTCTATTCCAGAAACTCCTCCAGTGCACATGTCATCAAGGCAGGGAGAAAAGTACATTTGCAGAAGATATCCAGGAAGAGGAGCTCTGAGAGCCAACTTTCCAACCCCATGAATGAAAGGGGAGAGCCGGTCCTCTAACAAACCCAAATAACTGTGGTTAATGATCTTAGCCCAATTGTTCCTATCATCTGCTTTTTTTTCTTTCTATCTGTTAGTTAGATTTGTTGTTGTTCAATCACTCAGTCATGTCCAACTCTCTGCGACCCCGTGGACTGCAGCATGCCAGGCTTCCCTCTTCTGCACCATCTCCTGCAGTTTGCCCAAGTTCATGTCCATTGAACTGGTGATGCCATCCAACCATCTCATCCTCTATCACTCCCTTCTCCTTCTGCCTTCAGTCTTTCCCAGCATCAAGGTCTTTTCCAATGAGCCAGCTTTTCCCAGCAGGTGGCCAAAGTATTGAAACTTCAGATTCACCATCAGTCTTTCCAATGAATATTCAGGGTTTATTTCCTTTAGGATTGATGGATTTGATCTCCTTGCTGTCCAAGGGACTCTCAAGAGTCTTCTTCAGCACCACAATTCAAAAGCATCAATTCTTCAGCACTCTGTCTCCTTTATGGTCTAGCTGTCACATCCATACATGACTACTGGAAAGGCCATAGCCTTGACTTTATGGACCTTTGTCAGCAAAATGATGTCTTTGCTTTTTAATACACTGTGTAAGTCTGTCATAGCTTTCCTGCCAAGAAGCAATCGTCTTCTAATTTCATGGCTGCAGGCATCATCTGCAGTGATTTTAGAGCCTAAGAAGAGGAAATCTGTCACTGCTTCCAAATTTTCACTTCTATTTGCCATGAAATGATGGACTGTATGCCATGATCATAGTTTTTTAAATTAGATTAGGCCACAACATGAAGGCAAGTTATAAAGTGAAAAAATGATTATGCTAACATCTCTGAAAGCATCAGGAAGTTGCAGTCACCTTCCCATCTCCTGACCACCTCCCAGGTCACTATAGTAGAGTCAATGTAGGCAACAGTCTAAAGCTGGTAGTCCCTTGACCCTGGGACCCCTTTTAAAAGCTGTCACTTTCCCTTACCATTTGATAAAATCATTTAATACAAAGGGTGAGGGACTCATGTGTTTCCCTGAATGAATCTTTTTTTATAGACTTAATTTTGTAGAGCAGTTTTAAGTTCATGGCAATACTGAGAAGAAGGTACAGAAATTTCCCGTATATCTCTGCTCCCATATCAACATCTCCCACTGAGCTATACATTTGTTATAATTGACAGACATGCACCGGTTGTTATAGTAAAAAGTTATTAATACCTAAAGTCCACAGCTTACATTAGGGTTCACTCTGGGTGGTGTCCAGTTTAAGGGCTTTGACAAATGTGAAAGGACATGTACCATATTCACCATTGTAGTATCATATGGAATAGATTCACTGCCCTAAAATCCTCTGTGCTCTATCTATTCATCTCTCTCTCCTCTTTAATGCTGGCAACTACTGATCCTTTTACTGTCTCCAAAATTTTGTCTTGGAAAGAATGTCATATAATTGGAATCATATAATAGATAACCATTTCAGATTGACTTCTTTCATTTAGTTGCAAGCATTTAAGATTTCTCCCTGTCTCTTCATGATTTGATAGCTCATTTCTTTAATATTCTATTGTGTACACTATTGTGTACATGTACCAGTTTATTTATCCACTCACCTACTGAAAAATGATCTCGGTTGCTTCCAAGTTTTAGCAACTGCAGATAAAACTTCATAAATAGCCATGTGCAAGTTTTTGTAAGGATGTAAGTTTTCAGTTCACTTAGATAGGTACCAAGAAAAGTGACTACTGGATCATAGAGTAAGAATAATGCTTATCTTTGTAAGAAATCGCCCAAACTGTCTTCTAAAGTGTTTATAACGATTCTGAATGGTTAGAGCAATGAACAAGAGCTCCTGTTGCTTCACCTCCTCCCTGGTTTTTCATGTTGTCAGTATTTTGGATTTTCACAGTTCTAATAGGTGTCTGGTACCATTCCATTGTTATTTTAATTTGCAATTCCCTAATGACAGGGTTTCCCTGGTGGCTCAGTGGTTAAGAATCCACCTGCCAGTGCCAAAGATGTGAGTTCAAACCCTGGGTCGGAAGACCCATAGAGAAGGAAATGGCAACCCACTCCAGGATTCTTGCCTGGGAAACCACAGACAGAGGAGCCTGGTGGGCTACAGTCCATGGTGTTGCAAAGAGTCTGACACAACTGAGCAACTAAACAACAAATGACAGGTGATGCTGTGCATCCTCCCATATGCATGTTTGTCATTGGTATATCTTCTTTGCTGAGCTGTGCATTCTGATTTTTTGCCTTTTGTTTAATCAAGTTGTTTGCTTTCTTATTATTGAGGTCTTTTTTTCTTTGTATATTTTGGATCATAATCCTTTATCAGATGTATTTTTTGCAAATATTTTCTCCCAGTCTGTGGCTTGTCCTTTCGTTCTTTTGACCCCCAGGTATCTTCAAATGGAAACCAGAGGACAGACAGTGCTTAATCCAAAGCAGGATTTCTCAATTTCAGTACTATTGACATTTGGGGCTGGATAATTCTTTGTTGTGGAGACTATCCAGTGCATTGTAGAATGTTTAGTGACAACTTGACCTTTACCCCCTAGATGCCAATAGCAGCATCCCTCCCAGTCATGACAGTGAAAAATATCCTGACATTAGTAAATATCCCATTGGGTGGGGAGAAGGGATAACCCCTGACTGAGGATGTCTAGTCAAAAGGAATGAATCAGTATTGATGAAATGTAAGTCATCAATAAGGAAGGAAGGTACAGAAATATTTTGACTCAGAGGCCTTCCTGGGGCCCCAGGAACCATTGCTAGTGTGTTCCCACCAATCCCATCCTATTAGGTATAGGGATCATACATCTTGACTTATTTAGGATATGCTCACACCCATGCCAGCAAAACTATTAATGGTGCTCCCTTTACTTCACAGATACTCCAGTTCAGATGATAAATTATAAATAAAACCCATCAGCATCTCCAGAAACCATAATCCCCAATTTGGGCCCTTCTCAGCTGTCCTCTGGTCTGGAGTGTCTGGAGTAACTTGTAACTATTGGGGTACAGCTGAGGATCCTGAAGAAGTGGAAAATAGGAAACTTTCCCATAGGGCCTTAGCTGTATATTTTAAACAGCTCTGGAATACAGGCCAAAAAAAGGAGGGGTCAACCAGAATGTTTTGTGTCTCTGTATCTGATTTCATGAGTACTCATTAGTACCTAAATGTTCATTTTCTTCCTTGTTCACTAGCAGCCAATTCACCACGGTGTAACTCTACAGTATGAATGGACAATTACTGTGCAATTTTAACAGCTGCTGAAATCTGTAACATTAGACTGTACTTTCACCCAATTTATATTAGGAGGCTATACCATAGGTCATAGTCAGGGCAGAAATAAAGCAATCGGTTCAAAAAGACCCTGTCTATGCATTTCAGGTGTATTTATTAGCAATAATAGCCCTCCTTTCATTTTCATTTTGGAACTAATACAAATAATCAGGCAATAACATTCAAAAATGCTCTTAATCTTTAATTTTTTTTAAAGTGAGAGCTATTATTTAGCTGTAATTATTATTAAACTCAAGATTACTACTGCAGCTGAACATAAACCATGACTCCCTGGCAATCAAAGCAAAAAATAAAATAAGAATTCAAAATCAATTATTCATCTGCATTTTCCTCATTAAAGGAGGACTGCCAGTTTATCAGGAGATGTAAATTTGTTTTTCTAGCTTGAATGATCTCACATGAATTTGAGTATTTTCCATGAGAGACATCGAAAAGTAAAACGATGGCAGTTTTACAATAATTGCAAAAACATCTTCCTGTGATAAAGCAGTTTCTTATATTGTTCCCAAAAAAGTGCTAAGGGCAGTGTGCAAAAGCCTGGAGATGACAGCTGATGTGGACTCACTGGTGAAAATCAGGTGTTGCACTAAGAGCTTTTACTGTTTTAAGTGACTTGATATTTACAATATCTTAAGAGGGTAAAGATAGAATTCAAATGCAGGGTATCTGTAGCAGAGCCCATGACTTCCGCGTTGCTACAAGGAGCAGGATTCAAAAGTGTAGCTTCCTGGTAATGTGACAAGCTACAGAGTCAGAGCTTATTGACGTTAGAGAAACAAATTATTAGCACACACTGTAGGCTCCTTCGAGACTCTAAAATCTCAGTGCTCTCATATGTTCGAGTGAGAGAAGTCATTTTCTGAAAATTCAGGGCTAAACTTTCTTGGCATTCATCTGAATTGCAAGTTGTGTGTATATGTATGTGTGTGTGTTTCTGTGTGTTTTATTGGATTTTC
This sequence comes from Capra hircus, assembly GCF_001704415.2. Taxonomy (NCBI): domain Eukaryota; kingdom Metazoa; phylum Chordata; class Mammalia; order Artiodactyla; family Bovidae; genus Capra; species Capra hircus. Next base: position 117,418,965 of record NC_030808.1, on the reverse strand, counting down.
AATTTAGAGTGAAAAAACATTACTTCCCACTTTAGCAACAGAAGATTTCTAGAAGCTTTTTCATGAAAAAGCTCATGAAATGACATGTCTTTCAGGAGAAGACTTCTGGAGGCTCAAGAAAGCTATTTAGACATCACATGACTCATGTGACTCTTTTTGAAAACAGGGTTTTCTTTAATTGAGTGTAAGTATTTAGTTTGCACTAGTTGCTCAGTTGTGTCTAACTCTTTGCGACCCCATGGACTGCAGCCCATCAGGCTCCTCTGTCCATGGAAATTCTCCAGGCAAGAATACTAGAGTGGATTGCCATTCTCTTCTCCAAGGGATCTTCCCAACCCAGGGATCAAACCTGTGTATCCTGCATGGCAGGCAAATTCTTTACTGTCTGAGCCACTGGGGAAGCCCAAAAGGAGTGTAAATAAGATATAAAAACAGAAGCATTATAAATGGGTCAAACCGATAGACTGTACAACACCAATATTAAACCCTAAATTAGACTATGGACTCTGGATGACAAAGATGAGTAAAGTACGTTCAAAATTTGTAACAAATATAGCACTCTGATAGGAGACATTGATAACAGGAAAGCTTATCCTTGTATGGGAGCTGAGAATATATGGGAAATATCTATACATTTTTTTCAATTTTGTTGTGAACCTATAACTTCTCTATAAACTAAGATCTACTTTTTCAAAAGCTTTTACATAAAATTTTTCATTAAAAATAAACATAAGGATTACATTTCCTTTAAAAAGCAAGTGTTTAAAAACCAGTAGAATGATTAGTGCAGGAAGAAACCAATACCACCCCAGATGGCTCATTCTGTCTCACTCCTGAGAAAAAGCCTGTCTTAGTTCTCTTTCAGCTGTGACAGAGGAAGGCCCTGCAAGGCAAAGTGAAATTTCAGGACACAAAACTGATTAAAGTAGTAAGAAGGGCTCACGAGCAATCAAAAGAAAAATTTAAAAATAGGTAGGAAGCCATGGTATTGTTGGAGACCTGATAGGAAGAGAGTGAAGCTGCATGAATCCTGGGGCAAGGATTCATGGATGTTTTGCTTGTGCTTGAGTGCTAAGCCCGAGAAAGGAAAGCTAACGTGGGGAGGGCAGCTCCCCTCTGTAAATATCCCCAGGCCCCATTCTCTGCCTCAGCACTGGGGAAAATGTTCGCCTTTTGCAGAACTCCTTTTCTGTTTATTCCCAAAATTAGCTGTGAATTTTTTCCTGCCAACTTTAAGTCTTCCTCGGCTTTTCTGTCTACCTATCTTCATGAGTTAGATTCTCTCCAAGACCAAGACCCCTGGAATCTTAGTTCCATTTCAGAGGTAATTTCTGCAGGAAAGCAAGTTTGGCAAGTCAGTTTTTAATATATGCGGTGGCAGATGGTGGGGGAGGAGGCAAGAGAGAGAGAAAGAAAGAACACAGTTCTATTAGCCTTGGAAATCTAACTGGAACTCATATTAGTGATTTTTTTTTGAAACTTATTCATTATCCAGATATAGGACAGACTCCAGTGAAGCACTAACACTTCATATAATAAATTTTGGAATACTAACAAAATACGAAAGCTCTTCTGGGCAGCCAGGACTCCCAGATGTTCCCCTGGGACATTGATAATTTTTCAGGACGGTGGCCCTTAAAGAATTTAAGTGGTTATGTGTGGGATACGAGCGCTGACGCTCCCTGTCACTTCCCTAGAGCCTCAGAATGAAGCCCTGGGCTGGGAGAGGAACATCAGTAGCAATAGCCTGGCAAGGGCTTGGCAAGGGCACAAAAGACTCTCAAGGAGACCTTTAATTCCTAGACAATGAATGGTCATGGAGCTACAGGTGGCTTTGTGAGGGAAAGAAATGAAGCGCGAAATCCAGCTTTTCTCAGCTGAGCCCAGCCCAGGGGCAGTTGCCTGGGTAGGTCTCACCTGGCATCACAGTAGGAGCTAATCCAGGGGGCAAGGCCAGGGAGGATTTGGTGACCAGGTCATGGAAGCTTCCTGTGTACTCTGCATTCAGGCCAGCATACTCACTAAGGCAGATGACACGCAAGAGGTCTTGGTGACATTTGCTCAGGTGAAAAGGGCAGGGCATGGTGCTATCAAGGCTTTGTTTGGCTGGGCAGTCATAATTCTCCCGCGGTCACAGGATCTTGAGTGTCAGATAGCTTGGTTGGAAAGGCAAGGGGAGATAGCTACCCCTTGTTTGGGAAGGTCTTTAAGGGTCACCTTACTTTAAGGGTCACCTTACTTTAAGGGTCACCATACTTACTGTAAGTAAATACAGTATCAGAAAAACATTCATTTGTACTATTTGTGCTTTTAGTGAAGCATGGACAACAGGATTATTCCAGGTAAAAATTAAAGATTCATGATTAGCCAAGGCTAGTTCCTGACCACAGTTCTTTTGTTGTTGGTTTTTGTTTTTTTTTTTACCTTCATCACTTGCAGAACTTCCCCCCCCCCCCCCAGTTTTTACATTTAATAAAATAGCTTCCTCTTGATCCCATTTTTTGATGTTGTTGTTCAGTTGCTCAGTCATGTCCAACTCTTTGTGACCCCATGGACTGCAGCATGCCAGGCTTCCCTGTTCATCACCAACTCCCAGAGCTTGCTCAAACCCATGTTCATTGAGTCAGTGATGCTATCCAACCATCTCGTCCTCTGTCGTCCTCTTCTCCTCCTGCCTTCAGTCATTCCCAGTATCAGGGTATTTTCTAATGAGTCAGTTCTTCACTTCAGGTCAAAGTATTGAAGCTTCAGCTTCAGCATCAGTCTTTCTAATGAATATTCAATATTGATTTCTTTTAGGATTGACTGGTTTGATCTTCTTGCTGTCCAAGGGACTCTCAAGAGTCTTCTCCAACACCACAGTTAAAAACATTAATTTTTCAACATTCAGCCTGCCTTATGGTCTAACTCTCACATCCATACATGACTACTGGAAAAACCATAGCTTTGACTAGATGGACCTTCGTGGGCAAAGTAATGTTTCTGATTTTTAATAAACTGTCTAGGTTTGTCATAGCTTTTCTTCCAAGAAACAAGAGTCTTTTAATTTCATGGCTGCAGTCACCATCTGCAGTGATTTTGGAGCCTAGAAAATAAAGTCTGTCACTGTTTCCATTGCTTTCCCATCTATTTGCCATGAAGTGATGGGACCAGATGCCATCATTTTCATTTTTTGAATGTTGAATTTTAGGCCAGCTTTTTCACTCTCCTCTTTTACCTTCCTCAAGAGGCTCCTTAGTTCCTCTTCACTTTCTGCCATAACAGTGGTGTCATCTGCATATCTGAGGTTATTGATATTTCTCCCAGCAATCTTGATTCCAGCTTGTGCTTCTTCCAGCCCAGCGTTTCTCATGATGTACTCTGCATAGAAGTTAAATAAGCAGGGTGACAATATACAGCCTTGACTTACTTCTTCCCCAATTTGGAACCAGTCCGTTGTTCCATGTCTGGCTTTAACTGTTGCTTCTTGACCTGCATATGGGTTTCGTAGGAGGCAGGTAAGGTGGTTTGGTATTTCCTTCTCTTTAAGAATTTTCCACAGTTTTTTGTGATCTACACAGTCAAAGGCTTTAGTGAAGTCAATGAAGCAGAAGTTGATGTTTTTCTGAAATTCTCTCGTTTTTTCAATGATCCAGTGGATGTTGACAATTTGATCTCTAGTTCCTCTGCCTTTTCTAAATCCAGCTTGAACATCTGGAAGTTCTTGGTTCATGTACTGCTGAAGCCTGGCTTAAAGAATTTTGAGCATTACTTTGCTAGTGTGGGAGATGAGTACAATTGTGCAATAATTTGAACATTCTTTGGTATTGCCTTTCTTTGGGATTGGAATGAAACTGATCTTTTCCAGTCCTGTGGTCACCGCTGAGTTTTCCATATTTGCTGACATATTGAGTACAGCACTTTCACAGCACCATCTTTTGGGATTTGAAATAGCTCAGCTAGATGTACAATCCTGTTAGTTTTAACAAACGCATAAATTCAGGGACACCCCCAAAGTGTTCCCTTTGGAAGAATCCACCTGCCTTCAGTTCAGTTCAGTTCAGTCGCTCAGTCGTGTCCGACTCTTTGTGACCCCATGAATCGCAGCACACCAGGCCTCCCCGTCCATCACCAGCTCCCAGAGTTCACTCAGTCTTCAGGATTTAACAACTCTATACTATAGTTTTGGCTTTTCCAGAATGCCATACAAGTTGAATTACATATTATGTAACCTTTTGGTTCCAGCATCTTGTACTTAGCATAACACATTTGAAAATCATTGATATTGTAGTTTCCAGTGTTGGCAATTGAAAATAATTATAAATTATAAACGTTTTTATAAACATTTGGATGCAGGTTTGTGTGTGATCTTGAGTTTCATTTCTGTACAGTAAAAACACCCAGAACTGGGACTCCTAGTCACGTGGTTTGTGTATGTTTATTTCATAAGGAATTGCCAAACTCTTTTTGAGACTTCCTTGGTGGCTCAGACGGTAAAGCATCTGCTTGCAGTGCAGGAGACCTGGGTTCGATCCCTGGTTTGGGAAGATCCCCTGGAGAAGGGAATGGCAACCCATTCCGGTACTCTTGCCTGGAAAATTCCATGGACGGAGAAGCCTGGTAAGCTACAGTCCATGGGGTCACAAAGAGTCGGACACGACTGAGCGACTTCACTTTCTTTCTTTTTAAGAATAATTATATCATTTTACACTCATACCAGCAATGTCTGAAAGTTCGAGTTTGCCCAAATCCTTGCCAATACGTAGAAGTATCAGTTTTGTTTTTATTCTTAGTCATTCTAATAAACGTGTAGCAATACCTTGTAGTTTTAATTTACATTTCCCTGATGACAAATTTACTTTTGAGCATATTTGCATGTACTTATTTGATACCTATGTATCTTTCTTTGGTGAAGTATCTGTCCAAATCTTTTGCCTAGTTTAATTGGGTTGTTTGTTTTCTTACTGTTCGAATTTTCAAGAGTTCTTCATTTAGTATGGATATAAATTCTTCAATGGATATGTGATTTCTAAAGATTTTGTCCCAGATTTGTAAATTGTCTTCTCATTCTCAGTGTGTCTTTTACAGAGCAAACTTTTCCATTTTCTTGAAGACCAATATATCATTTTCTCTTCTGTGGATCATGCTTCTGGTGTTTTATCTAGGAAATCCTCGGCCAACCTACAGTCATGAAGATCTTCTCTTTTGGTTTCTTCTAAAAGTTGTATAGTTTAGCTTTTCACCTTTCTATAAATGATCCATTTTGAGTTTAAAAATTTTTAGAACTTTTAGGAAGGAGTTACTTGTTTATTGAAACCACCATGCCCTTTTCCATTTGGTCTCTAGTATATAAACTCAGAGCTACAAGACATCTTTAACACCCAGTATTCATGTTCTTTAGTTAATCAACAAATATTTATTAACAATGGCATCTCACTTTCACGGGTGCCTTCTGAGCAATTTAGAACAATCCTGGTTAGACATCCTGTATTCCTAGTTCATGTTTCTGGATTTCATTGTCCTCACAGTTAGTCCCATAGAACTGAAACTATTTTCATTAGCAGCCCACTGACAGATATCAAGGAGTTTGGAGTCCAAAGGGGAAAATAACTGTCTTATATCTCTCCCCAGTAAAATTCCATGTATTTTTCTCCTCGACAAAGAAAGACTACCTACACAAGCAAAGTGAAGAACAAAATGGAGGCAATTGGTCAAATAATTTAATTACAAAGTTCTACTGATCTCCATCTTAACCACATGCATATTAGCAAAAGCAGCTTGGAGTTCACCTCATCCTAGTCCTTTATCCGACCACTTAACCAAGCCAATAAATATTATTGCTGAGAGCATCCCATGAGCCAGAGGTTGAGTCCATGCCAGATGAGATAATCAAGGCCCAGCCAAGTGAAGGGAGCTGCCCACAGCCTGGGGCTTATCCAGAGGGCACTAAATCTCTATCCACTGCAAACTCGTCACCTTGTTCCACATCTTCCACGTGTCATAACCCTCTGATACGTCTCTCCCGGAATCAGTCCCAGCTCCATTGATGAATGACAAGATACGTGTGTCTTTTGGTTTCAGAGAGTAGACACTCAGGGATGTAGATTTTAGGGAAAAGACAATATTTGGGAAATGAGTTTAAAGAGAAGTTTTGGAAAAGAGGGCTGTGGTTTGCAGGGATGAGGTAACTAGAAAGAAAGGGCCAGGGGCTGTGGTTTGGAAAAAGACTTTTCAGAAGGGAGGTTATGATTTAGTAACTTTTTGAGAGAAGGGTCTGTAGTTATTGAGAAGGAAATAAGGGAAGAGGTATGTAGTTAGGACAAGGGAGTTAAAAGAAAAGATAATAGGAGAAAGAAGAGTAGTTTTAAGACGTGATCTGTGGATTCCAGCCAATATTTACTTATCTTAGCCTTGAGTTTACAGTTAGATACATTTCAAAATTATACCTAAAATAACAAAAGTCTTGAGTATTATACAGTGAATTTTTTTAAAAAACACTAACTTTGTAATTTCCCTTGTTTAAAGTAAGTGTTTGGGCAGTATTCCCCTGCATTAATGATGGTTTAAGAATTAATTCTCTCTCCTCCTGCCTCTTTGGGCTTCCCTGGTGGCTCAGACGGTAAAGCATCTGCCCGCAATACAGGAGACCCGGGTTCTATCCCTGGGTTGGGAAGATCCCCTAGAGAAGGAAATGGCAACCCACTCCAGTACTCTTGCCTGGAAATTTCCATGGACGGAGAAGCCTGGTAGGCTACAGTCCATGGGGTCGCAAAGAGTTGGACACGACTGAGAAACTGCATTTTTTTTCTTTCCTGCCTCTTTAAAGACAACTGTGCAGTCAGAGTGGTATTTATGAGAGCTGAGGTCCCAGCTGCAAAATAACCACCAGCTTGACACGAAGATGTGGCAGCCTCAGCCTTGTTTGTATGTGGAATTAGAAAGAAATATCCAATCTTAGGTTAAGAAACTACTAGGTAGGAACTCAGAAATGGATTCACTCCAAAGCCTGCAAAAAGAACAATAACAAGTTGGCTATCAAAAATTATATAAGGGGACTTCTCTGGTGCCCTGGTGGCTGAGACTCCACACTCCCAATGCATGGAACCCAGGTCTGATTCCTATCCACACCCCCCTCCCACCAATTCATATGGTGAATTCCCACCCTGCCCCTAATGTGATGGCATTAGGAGGTCTTTGGAAAGTGGTTAGGTCATAAGGATGGGTCTTTCATAAATGGGATTAGTGCCCTTATAAAAGAGACCCCAGAGAGCACTCTTGTTCTCTTTCTGCCATCTAAGGACACACCAACAAGATGACAATCTGCAACCCAGAAGTCCTCACCAAAATGCAAAGATGCTCGCATCCTAATCTTGGATTGCTAGACTCTAGAACCATGAGAAATAAATTTTTGTTGTTTACAAGCTAACCAGTACACAGTTTTTAACATAGCACCCTGAGCTGACTGAGACAGATGGCGGTGGGTAAACAAACATTCATAGCAGTGTCATTCACAGTAATCAAAAGATGGAAAACACCCCAGCTGTCCATCAACTTGATGAATGAATCAACCAAATGTGGTATATTCATACAGTGGGATATTGCTGCTGCTGCTGCTAAGTCGCTTCAGTTGTGTCTGACTCTGTGCGACGCCATAGATGGCAGCCCACCAGGCTCCCCCGTCCCTGGGATTCTCCAGGCAAGAACACTGGAGTGGGTTGCCACTGCCCTCTCCAATGCATGAAACTGAAAAGTGAAAGTGAAGTCGCTCAGTCGTGTCTGACTCCTAGCGATCCCATGGACTGCAGCCTACCAGGCTCCTCCATCCATGGGATTTTCCAGGCAAGAGTACTGGAGTGGGGTGCCGTGGGATATTATCTGACCATAAAAAGAAATGAAGTTCTGATAGATGCTACAGAATAAATAAATCTTAAAAATATTATGTTACAAGTGAAAGAAGCCTGACACAAAGGCCACATATTATGTGATTCCATTTAGATAAAATGCCTAAAATAGACAAATTCATAGAGACAGAAAGTAGATTAGTAATTGCCAGCAGCTGGAGAGAGAGGAGAGAATGCTAGAGAGTAGGGGGGTTCTTTACTGGGGTGTTAAAGTGTTTTGCAATTAGACAGTGGTGATGGTTGCCCAACTTAGTGAATTAAAAAATCACTACTAAATTATACATTAAAAAATAAAATCAAGAAAAAATGCCCATGGGATATCTCTTTCTGTAGTTTTAAAAGAAAAACATAGCCAACTATTTATTCTGTCACTGGCACTTCCCCTGGATGGGCACAGACGGCGTCACCGTGCTTATCTCTACCCTACACTCCACCCAGACAGGGCTGTGTAGTGTTTCCCAGCTCTGGGCTTCTGCTCAGGCTGGTACATTCACTGATCACCCTCTCTCCTTCTCTGCCCAACAGAATCTGTGATCCCTTGGAATGCCATCCAATCCAGGAAACATTTTCCTCCTATAAGAAGGCTCCTGTATATGGTCAAACTTTCTGTTCACCCTTCTCTCTCTCAGCTCTCAGCTTACTCCCTCCAGTGTCATGGGATTTGTGTATTCCATAAGCTTTACCTTCCCCTGCCCTGGAAGCCTCCTGAGAGGCACAACCCTTGTATCTCTTGTTGCTAGCCCTTTGCTTGCCAAGTGATAAGAACCAAATAGAGGGACTTTCCTGGTGGTCTAGTGGTTAAGAGTCTGTGAAGTGCAGCGCAGGGTATGCAGGTTTGATCCCTGGTTAGGGAACTAAGACCCCACAAGCCACAGAGCAACTAAGCTCATGCACCACAACTACAGAGCCCCTGGGCCACAACGAAGGATCCCAAGTGATGCAACAAAGATCCAATGCAGCCAAATAAATAAATTCAGTTTAGTTCAGTTGCTCAGTCATGTCCGACTCTTTGCAACCCCATGAACTGCATGCAGCATGCCAGGCCCCCTGTCCATCACCAACTCCCAGAGTTTACCCAAACTCATGTCCATTGAGTCAGTCATGCCATCTAACCATCTCAATCTCTGTCGTCCCCTTCTCCTCCTGCCTTCACTCTTTCCCAACATCAGGGTCTTTTCAAATGAGTCAGCTCTTTGCATCAGGTGGCCAAAATATCAGAGTTTCAGCTTCAACATCAGTCCTTCCAATGAATACCCAGGACTGATCTCCTTTAGAATGAACTGGTTGGATCTCCTTGCAGTCCAAGGGACTCTCAAGAGTCTTCTCCAACACCACAGTTCAAAAGCATCAATTCTTCAGCACTCAGCTTTCTTTATAGTCCAACTCTCACATCCATACATGACCACAGGAAAAACCATAGCTTTGACTAGATGGACTGTTGTTGGCAAAGTAATGTCTCTGCTTTTTAATAAGCTGTCTAGGTTGGTCATAATTTTCCTTCCAAGGAGTAAGCATCTTTTAATTTCACGTCTGCAGTCACCATCTGCAGTGATTTTGGAGCCCAGAAAAATGAAGTCAGCCCCTGTTTCCACTGTTTCCCCATCTATTTGCCATGAAGTGATGGGACCGGATGCCATGATCTTAGTTTTCTGAATGTTGAGCTTTAAGCCAACTTTTTCACTCTCCTCTTTCACTTTTATCAGGAGGCTTTTTAGTTCTTCTTCACTTTCTGCCATAAGGGAGGTGTCATCTGCATATCTGAGGTTATTGATATTTCTCCTGGCAATCTTGATTCCAGCTTGTGCTTTCTCCAGCCCAGCATTTCTCATGATGTACTCTGCATATAAGTTCAATAAGCAGGGTGACAATATACAGCCTTGACATACTCCTTTTCCATCAAAACAAAGGGACAGAATAGAAATGACCTCTAATGGGTATACCAAGTATACCTCTCCTCTCTATTGCTGTTATAGGGGAATCCTGCGTCTAGCCCTCCACCCCTTACTGTTTCCATTCCCATAGGAGTAGAGGATAGGGTCTCAGCACTCAACACACCCCTCACTTCCCCGCAAGGCCTCCTGCAGCCTCTTGGACCACATAAAGCCCCCATTGATCGATACTTGAGTCCTACGATTAACTCCAAAAATGGTGAGGTCATTGTCCTAGCCTTTGTGCACTAGGATTAGGCCAGGTCACCAGGCTGCACAACATCATTTGTCTTTCATCACACCCTTCAGAGTCCCCCTGCCTCCGAAGTGGCCCAGGCACCTAAACAAAGAGGGAGAGCAGCAAGGTTTCCAGGAGTGGGAGGCAGGGTGGGGTTGGGGCAGAAGCGGGGGAGGGGAGGCCCTGCAACCAGCTCAGCCTGCCAGCCCTGTTGGAGGTGTTGGTAGGCAGGAGGGCACCTCTGCTAGAAGCGCGACTCTGTGTCTCTCTATTCCATGGATGAAAACGTTTCATTAGTAGAGTTTACTTTTCACATTTTCTTGATTGCAACTTGTATTAAAAAAGCTAAACCAAAATGCCTGTAAATAATTTTAGCCCAATTTACAATGTTTGAATTTACATTTCCCTCATAACCAAGGAAAATTACTGAGAACTGAATCAGATATTGAGTAGCTAGAGAGCGTTCTGTTTCAAAGAACCATGTGGTGAACTCATTTGTGAAATGAACTGTCACTTCCTAGTTTATTTGCACCTAAGTTTGGGGTTTTGTGCATTGGATTTCCTCTCAAGGAGGTAAAACTTTCCTTAATAGTAAAGCTTTAAAAAAACTTCTTCTTATTACAAAAGAAATGGATGTTCCTACATCATGTGTTTTTTAAAACATAAAAGACTGATTGAGGATTTATTATGCTTCAATTATGCTAACCACTCAATAAGTAATGTTCAAATAAAAACTAAAATGAAAGAAGAAATCATTTGTATTCCCACCAGCCAGTGGTAACCACTGCTAACTTTGCATTATCTGTCCTTCTAGACTTTTCTGTGCCTATTTCTAGGGTATCGCTATTTTATATGCTGCTGTTTTCACTTAACAGGGTGTTGTGAACATTTTCCAGATCACTAGCAAGTTGCAAGGTATTCCCTTGTTCAGTTGGATGCAGTCTAACTGTATCTCAAATGCTGACCCACAGGCATCTTAGCCAAGGGTAGGAGGAGACACCATCGGAATTATCTCCTGTCTGTGGAGCTGGCATGACACTACATTAACACTTTTCTGTCCCTTCCCAACATACTAAGTGGAGAAAGGAAAATACACAACCCTAGCAAAAGAGAATGCTGGAGCCAGTTTGTGAACATAGTACTTGGCAGAATATGTGTAGGTCGGTCACACGTCATGTTCTACCTGCTGGGTGACATAGTTTTTTTGTTTTTTGTTGTTTTTTTTTTTAAGCCTTTGGGCATGGGAGGAGCTGATGGCAGCTTGATCTGTCTCCTGCCAACCACAAGGAAAGAAACGCGCCCCCCCCACTCATACTGCCCCTTATCACTGGGCCCCACAGATAAAGTCATTTCCTCCTTCACTGTGTGTCATGGTTTATAGACTCTCAGTGTTTTCACTGACCTCTGTGATTGAGGGAGGAAGGTTCTTTCTCAGGAGGACTAAATTTGTTTTGAAATTCCTGCAAGGGGCCTCAGAGGCTGCAGAATGCTAAGCAGGCTGACATCTGCACAAAAGAGGTGCATGCCCTTTGAAGTCAAAGTTCTCCTTCCAAGGTGATGTTGAAGAATAATTTATTGTTGTTATTCAGTTGCTAAGTTGTGTCTGACTCTTTGAGACCCCATGGACTGCAACACTTGCCTGGCTTCCCTGTCCTTCACTATCTCCCGGAGTTTGCTTAGACTTACATCCATTGAGTCGGTGATGCCATCCAACCATCTCATCCTCCTCTACTGTCCCCTTCTCCTCCTGCCCTCAATCTTTCCCAGCATCAGGGTCTTTTCCAATGAGTCAGCTCTTTGCATCAGGTGGCCAAAGTATTGGAGCTTCAGCTTTAGCATCAGTCCTTCCAATAAATATTCAGGGTTGCTACAATAGGTACATGGATCTAGCTTGCTTCTTGAGTCTATTCAGGCTTAGGGTTTCCTTAGCTGGGGATGTAGTATAATAATTCCACCTGGGAGTCAAAATGTCTCGGTGACTGCCAGTTCCTAGGTAGGTGACCTTGTACAAGTTCCTTGATTTCTCTATCATTCAAGTTCTTCAACTGTAAAATAAGGATAAAAAATACAAGTCTACATCCATTTCAAAAAGCATATTGTCTAGATTGCATTAGGCAACGTGTGTAGGCACTTAGCAGTTTCCAATTCACCATAATGGCTTTATGGATGTTAACCATTTTTATTGTCATTGCAATTGAGCCCCTGTCTTGTCTAAAGTTAAGTGATGAGTGTCTTATCGTGATCTGGGATTGAACCTCAGGGTCTGCAGCTTTGAGATAAAAACATGTAGACTACACTCAGTTAACCAGGGGCTCATCCCACAGACATACTGCTCTGACTCCATTTTTAGGACCTGGAGTAGGAGAGGGAGAGACCAGCTTCTACATCAGGAAATAATCTTGTGAAAAAGAAAAGAACTGATGAGGTAACTGGGATCAGTCCAGTGTTATTTGTAAACAGACTCAGGAGTTTGGCAAAGATGCTAGATTGCAAGGCTTAAAAAAAATTTAAAAAGCACACGGGCTTCCAGTCACTTGACTTAACCAGTTTATGTTACCAGTAACTCAGAATGGCTTGCCCCAAAGGTGCTGCCATCAGAGAATTTGGCAAATAGTCATGGCTGCCGTGTCCCTCCTTCCCCATCCACTTTCTAGCGTGGGAGTCTTATGTTGCCCTCCCACTTGACTCTCTGCTCCTACCAGCCCTTACGAATTCTCATTTTGTCTGAGACCTTCATGGACTCAACAGCTGGGCCCAGGCTGGACTCTGTCACTCTGACTTGGCAACTTCGCAATAGTAGATCCATCCATCCCCTGCAAGTAGCTACAGGATAGGAATCTGTGCAGGCTGTGAAGGGTTTGGAGCTTCCAGAAAGAGCCTGAGAGCTGGGATACAATACTTTCGGTTCTTCCTTTCCCTCTTAATGGATCCAAAGTCACAGAAAGCCAAGCAAGAGTAATTCTCCTTGCTAAACACAGATCACTACTTTTGTTGGAACTATCAGATGTATGCCTGCCAACTATCAGTCAAGAATTACTTTGTGGAATTTAAGAATCTCTAATCAAGAGCTTGTCTGTTTCATTCTCAGAATTTTAAGACTTAACTTCCTTGCCATCACCCAAAAAAAAAAAAAAAAAAAAAAAAGCCTATTTTCATAAACTCACGTGCCTTATTCATAAAGATATTCCCCAAAGCTAATGTGCTTTTACCCTGAAAACTCCAGGTAACTACTCCTTCCTTTCTTCATTCCTCCCACTTTTGCTCAAACCCTCTCTCTCTCTCTGTCTTTCTCTCTTGCTCATGTTCTCTCTCTCTCTGGATCTCTCTCGCTGTGTCTCGCCTTCTCTCCCTCCTTCCTTCCTTCCCTCCCTCAAACCTTTCTTTGGATCTAACCTAGCCTTCCTTGATTCTATTTAGGCCCACAAGATTACCCCATGTTAAGGGTTTTGCTAGATCGTTAGTCTACATCCTTCATTCCCTCATCTCAGCTCAGTGTTTTCCTTTAATTATTCACTGTTGACTACTTTTACAGACACACTGTGTTTGCTCCAGTTTAAATAATGTGAATTTGTCTCCCTAAAGACAACAAGACAGGATTTTGTCTCCCTAAATTAGGAGAGAATCCACAACTTATCAGACAGCTAACTACTGAAATTGCTGTTACTTGTGCCTGATTTCAGATAAAGTGAAATATTTTGTTTAACATCTGTTGTACAGCAATAATTATACCTGCTTTAAAATATCTCAATTTGGGAAATTCCCTGGTGGTCCAGTGGCTAAGATTCTGCCCTCTCAATGGAGGGAGCCCAGGTTTAATCCCTGGTCAGGGAAAAAGATCCCCCATGTTATAACTAGGAGATCACATGCAGCAACTAAAGATACCACATGCCACAATTAAGACCTAGTGCAACCAAATAACTAAATAAATAAAAATAAATTTAATAATAAAAATGTTTAAAAAAGAAAAAAAATCTCAATTTGGACTTGAGAAAAATATAATTTAACAGTGAAACTACACTTAATCACTATAGCAATTTTGCTGTGGATGTACCTTAGACTCATTTCATTACTTGGAAGTAATATATTTCAGAGTTCAGCTTTATAATTTCTGAAAATCTATCGATGATATGGAAATGATCAGACTGTATTTTTAATTATAGCTGTTTATCTGATGGTTTGTATACTCCTTGGGCTTAGTTCACCAAAACTTTTTCTCACCATAGCCAAATGCTCAACTTATGCTTGAACTGTACTCATATTTTAAATCCTAGGGCTAACTGTTACTATAAATCTTTCATTATCCTTTTAATATGATGTGCTCCATCAATGAAACCAGTTAAATAAAGGGCTGAAGAATCAGTTATATAAAGAAATGTTTAACTATGAATTATCAGGGCAGTTGAAATGCCATAAGGCATTTTGAACTTGAAAAGGAGTTATTTCCTCTGGGTGAATAAAAGGCTAAAGAATTCTCTAGGTGAACTCTGCCCTTCCCTGCCTGCACCCAGGGCACAGGTTCTTCGGTGAGTGAAACACAAACTAGATGTTAGTGCCCACTTGCCCAGGCAGCTACACAACCAGGTACAGCAACAGGCTGTAAAAATTAATTTACAAAGCTGTTGACCTTTAATGTGTTCCACCCAGTTCATATCCATTGCTAGGACCTAGTCCAGAAATGGGCATTCTTAACAGATGATAATCACAATTCTCAAAAATAAAAAAAAGGAACATAGGAGATGGTAGAATCACGAGTGAGTCAAACTCATGAGGATATTTGAAAATTTAAAATTAAACGACATATTTCTGGGGTAAAGACCAGCTGAGTGTGGGTACATTTGACTGTGTCATGTTAGTTTCATGGGACTTCTGTATTTGACTACTTTCATTTAAAAAGAAAATTCATGAAGATAAAAATTGATTAAGTCTTCTCACAATATGATTTGGAAGTAGCTATCAGAAATTTGAATGAGAAGATTCAAAGGATGTTGAATCTTTGATCCAGCAATTTCTTTCTTGGAATCTATCCTAAAGAAATACTCATGTATACCTGTGAGCAGTACAGGGATTACAGCAATGTTTTAAACAGCAAAAAAAAAAAAAAAAAAAGGAAACTACACAAAACATCATTGTTAATAGGTTGGTTAAACAAATTGTGCTATGTCCATATTATGGAACAATGTAGCCATTCATTAAAAACAGTAAGGCAATTCTATTTGAACTGACAATGATTAGATAAAATGCATATGTATGTATATTTATATGTTGATGAAACCAAACCAGTAAGTTATAGAATGGTAGGAATTCCATTAACATAAGAAACAAATGTATGTGGTGCTCATGCAAATGCACATTGTGTGTAAAAGATGACAGAGGTATCTAGAAGGATATATCCATAAATTATTATCTCCAAGGAAAGAAACAGAATCTGATGAGAGGAAATAGAGACAGGAAGGAGAGTGAAAAATTGGAGGAAGGGATTATTGGAGGACATTTACTTTCTCTTTATATATCTTTGCAATGTTTACCTTTTGTTTTTAACAATAAGCATGCAGTCTTGTATAACTTAAAAGTCATTTTAAAGAAAAAATTTAAAGACTAAAAAAGAAAGAAAAACTGATCACGTGTAATTGGCTCATCCAAAAACAACTATTTCCCCCCCATCTATACTTTGCCAACAAAGGTCCTTCTAGTCAAGGCTATGGTTTTTCCAGTGGTCATGTATGGATGTGAGAGTTGGACTGTGAAGAAAGCTGAGCGCCGAAGAACTGATGCTTTTGAACTGAGGTGTTGAAGACTCTTGAGAGTCCCTTGGACTGCAAGGAGATTCAACCAGTCCATCCTAAAGGAGATCAGTCCTGAGTGTTCATTGGAAGGACTGATGCTAAAGCTGAAACTCCAGTACTTTGGCCCCCTCATGCGAAGAGTTGACTCATTGGAAAAGACTCTGATGCTGGGAGGGATTGGAGGCAGGAGGAGAAGGGGACGACAGAGGATAAGATGACTGGATGGCATCACCGACTCGATAGACATGAGTTTGGGTGAACTCCGGGAGTTGGTGATGGACAGGGAGGCCTGGCGTGCTGCGATTCATGGGGTCGCAAAGAGTTGGACACGACTGAGCAGCTGAACTGAACTGAACTGAAGGAAGCTGTGGCAGGAAGACTTTACTGTAAAGAATTTAAAAACAATTTTTATTGGAATATAGTTGACTTACAATATTGTGTTAGTTTCAGGTGTACAGCAAAGTGTATCAGTTATGCATATACATATACTTATAGTTTTTTAAGATTCATTTTCCATAAGGGCCATTACAGAGTACTGAGTAGCATTCCTTGTGCTATTCACAAGGTCCTTATTAGTAATCTGTTTTATATATAGCACAAACAACTATTTTTATTTTCTGTGTTGTTTTCTATGCTTTTAATATGGGCCTAATTATGTGGAAAGCATACAAAATTGCAAGTTATATAAGAATGTCTATACATGATCATCTAATTTAAAATTTTTGGTATGAAGTACATAACTATGGGCTTCCCATGTGGCACTAGTGGTAAAGAACCCATCTGCTAATGCAAGAGACATAAGAGACGCAGGTTCGATCCCTGGATTAGGAAGAGATTGGGAAGAGATCCCTGGATTGGGAAGGAGGGCATGGCAGCCCACTCCAGTATTCTTGCCTGGAGAATCCTTTGGACAGAAGAGCCTGGTAGGCAACGGTCCACAGGGTCACAAAGAGTTGAACCCAGCTGAAGGAACTGAGCATGTATGCACATAACTATAGTCTATTAATTGCCATTTTGTTGCAGATAACTATCATCTGATATTTGGTATTAATTCATTTACATTTGATCATGGTACCAGAATATAAATAAACAGATTGGCTGCTTTGGACTTTATAGGGTTCTCATGAATAGTGGAAAAAAAATTAAGCTTATAACATGTTATCTCTTTGAATTATATTTTTATTTAAGTAGTACGCTTATCAAATTAAACAAGAATTTTAACATTTTATAGCTCATAATAGATACTGTCAGTTTTCCAAAGGATAGTTCTAATATTATTGCCATGAAGTAAAAATGTTTTGGTTTTATTCCACCTTCATTAGCATTGGGTATTAATTTTTTAAACTACTTTGATAAAAGTTAATGTATTTTTGGGAAAAAAAATATAAATTTGAACATTTCCCTTATGTTGATTTGTTAATTGCATCTAGTGAATTGACCATTTAGTTTTTTCTGTTTACTTAACAATTTTTTGTGTGTGAAAAACAATAGTAGCAAATCCTACTGAGTACTATACAGACATCTCATAATTTCAAGCCCACAAAGCCCCAATAAGTGTTATTACTGCCACTATTTTATAGGTGAAGAATTATTAAGTGAAGTCGCTCAGTCATGTCCAACTCTTTGCGACCCCATGGACTGTAGCCTACCAGGCTCCTCTGTCCATGGGATTTTCCAGGCAAGAGTTACTGGAGTGGGTTGCTATTTCCTTCTCCACAAGATCTTCCCAACGCAGGGTTGAACCCAGGTGTCCCGCATTGAAGGCAGATGCTTTACCATCTGAGCTCCCAGGGAAGCATAGATGAAGAAACTAAGACCTAAATAGTTTCACATTATGGGAAGTCCAACATCAGGTCTAAGGCTCTTGTTCTCACGACACTATATGACCTCATAAAAAAGATAGTGTCCTTTTATCTGCCACATTTATTAAAAGTATTTTCCCAGTGTGTTGCATTTTTTATGTTCTCACATTTCTATATGCAGAACGTAGTAATATTTTTATAATAAACTCACTATGTCTTTGTCTTTGTGATTTCTTTTATCATTTCTAAGCTTACAAAGATATCCTTACTCTACAGATGTGAGAAATTTTCAAATATATTTCTTTCAAGTATATGTATGCAATATGTATGACTATATGTACATGTATTTGTATGTACATGCATAGATACCAATATGTAAATTCTATAACCCACGTGGACATTATCTTGCTGAACATTATGAGACATCAGTGGTTTTTTTTTTTTTTACCCTGAAACTGTTGCTGGGCAGAGAATTCCTCTGCTGGTGTCCAGATGAGATACTGAGCTACCAGGATTTCAGTCTTCAATTTACCTTTGCTCCAAGTGATATGGTTAAGCCAAGATTATTTAACTCAAGCCCCAGTGAGTCATTCCAATCCCTTGAATCATTCTGACGGACATGACAAAGCTTCTGCTGAATTACTGCCTTGGAGAATTCTTTGCATGACTAGTTGAACATTGGGTGTCTGCAAGCCTTATGATTTATAGCTCTTCATCATCTGGGCACACGTCTGACCCAATGGGCACACCCATTTTATTTCCTAAGAGAATAAATATTTTCAGTATTAAATTAGCAGGTGCCAACTGGTGCTAAAGTGTAGGTCATTAGAGCATGCATAGTGTATGTTACCATTTGCATGTGGGGAATTATGCATCTTTCATATATAGAAAAAAAGAAGAGATATAGGTTAAGATATGGATATGGGTAAAGACACAGATATAGGAAGACATAGATATCAGTTCAGTTCAGTTCAGTCACTCAGTCATGTCCAACTCTTTGCGACCCTATGAATCACAGCACGCCAGGCCTCCCCATCTATCACCAACTCCCGGAGTTCACTCAGACTCGTGTTCATCGAGTCAGTGATGCCATCCAGCCATCTCATCCTCTGTCATCCCCTTTTCCTCCTGCCCCCAACCCCTCCCAGAATCAGAGTCTTTTCCAATGAGTCAGCTCTTCACATGAGGTGGACATAGATATAAATGTACATAAAGATGTATAGATACATAAACAGATACACACAAAAAAACTGGCCAGGGAAGTTGCCTCTGGGTAAGAGAATCAGGTGGTTAGAGTTGGTGAGGAGTGACTGAGACTTTTTACCACTGATTCTTAGGTAACTTTTGAATTATGTTTCATGTGTCTGTATGACCTACTCACAAATAATTTTTATATTAAAAATAATGAAAGTTAAGTTCAAACATTTTATTGGGGATGTGGTAACATTCTCTAGTCACTTTATAAAACTAATGCAGCATTGATAGTATGAGGGCTTCCTAATTCCACGGTGGATGGTAACACCCTGCATTATACAAAATGCAGCTATTTTGTGATGGTGCCGTCCACGTTTAGTTTCCTCTCATAGAAACCCAGCAGTCCATCTTAGTTGTTGGAAACGACCTTTCTCAGGTTTCTTTGACCTCCAATTTCCAACTAGGTTCAGCCAATGGAGGTCAAGGACACTAGAATGAAGGATGAAGGAAGGAAATAACTAGGGTATTTTTCTGTTTGCAGCATTAGTTATATGGTCTCAGCTCCAATTGCAAAGCCTCCATCATGGTTCTGGTTCCCACTGGAAGACCCTGATCTGGTCTCTGATAATGCCACTTTCTCCTATGGTCCCTCCAGCATTAAGCTGGGAGCAGCTTCCTACTGTTGCTCAACTCTGGAATTCTTTTCTGGATTCCATGTCTGGCTTCTCAGTCCTTCATTTCCTAGGGAACCAATTCTCTGTATTAAATTCCCTCTTGGGAAAACCTGGAATGGCTTCTGTTTTTCTGTTCAGAGAGCCTGCTGATATTCTTCAAAGGTACATGTTTTCTAGTTTCCGCTTTGCAATCACTTGCCCTCAGGATTCTTTCCTATAATATATGATCTTGGATTCAGATTGCAGAACTCCAAACACATGGAGCATGTCATGTTTTGCACTCCACCCTTAGGTTTCACAACGGCCATTCTTTATCATTGCCCAATGCCATAGATGGCTTTTTCAATGACACTATTTGTAGACACACACTTAGCAACAACAGCCTCCACATTCTGTTCAGAGCCAGAACATAGGGCATTAAATGTGGAAACCTCTCTGGTCAGACTTAGCCTTCATGCTTTAGCTGAGCTATGGAAATTCAGAATCAGAGCTTCTCCTTGTGAGAGATTTCAGAGGGGAAATGACTACAGGGTGCTCAAATACAGACTCTCCCTTTCTCAGATGGCTTCATTTCCAGCTGGTCTAGCATAAGAAATCAAAATCCCATTTCACCCGTTCCTTGGGAAGTGACAAAGCCAGTGGCCTTTATTTAAAGGCCTATCTCTTGTCTCCACAGGTTACTTGCTAATGTTTAACCTAAGCCTACCTACTACACATGATTTATAGGATCATGAGCGTTTGCTAACAAATTGCTATAAATGTTTGGGTTTTCTCAATTCAGTCGTTACCCAAATTCCCTTCTGGCCTGGTACGAGCCTTATCAGTCCTCATAATGATAGGCAGTGCCCAACTCAAGGCTTCTGACTTACACATGGCTCTCATAGCACTGCCCTTCTGGACTTGGTGGGACCGCGCCCTTCCTCACCACACCTGCCTCTGTCGCTTCTTTCCTCCACCTGCCATAGGTGAGAATGTATTTTCCCTTCTTCCCTTACAATCCCTGTCCTACTGCTGACCCAATCTTTCTACCTCCAAATCACATAACATGCGAGAATCTGCCCTCCTGCCCCTTGGCCCATTTCAGTCATAGAATCTGTCCCCGTGCCCATCCCTCTACTCCTAGCCTTTGAACCAGTGCTGCCAGTTCTATTACTGACCCTGTTAAAGTCCTCCCGCTGCCACCCCAAAGGCCTGTCCCTCCAACAAGTTGCCCTTAGCTCCAACTATCCACACTATCCCTGACACAGGAACAGAAACGTGTGTGCATACTAAGTTGCTTCAGTCGTGTCTGACTCTTTGCAACCCTGTGGACTGTAACCCCTCAGGTTTCTCTGCCCATGGGATTCTCCAGGCAAGAATACTGGAACAGGTTGCCATGCCCTCCTCCAGGGGATCTTCCTAACCCAGGGATTAAACCCATGAGTCTCCTGTGTCTCCTGCATTGAGGGAGGATTCTTTACCACTGAGTCACTGGGGAAACCCCAGGAACAAAAACCCCAGCTGTCAAAAAATGTCCTGTCTGTGAAGGTCCTGAGGTCTGTCCCTCTTCGTCCTTTAACTGCTCCCCACCCATCTTCACCTCCTCTGTCCAACATCCCATCCATCAATTGCTACCCCTGGCCAGATCTAGCAGAGATATAGGGGCAGATTTACTGGCATGCCAGTGAAGCTTAATCTCCAGGGGTCCTCACACAGCTCCCTTCTGAGGTCCCATGGCTAATTCAGTCTTCATAATGGTGTATTCTTTTTCTTAGAGAAGGCCCCCACATGCTATAACCTTGGACCATCACAAAACCCAGCCCTGCCCCTATTTGGGTGATTGCTCCCTCTGTTTTCTTGGAATTAGGGGAACATTCCCACTCCTCTGCCTGCCCCTTTTAGGAAAAAAGTGCTTCCAGAACCACAAACTGAACTTTGCATGCCCTCACCCTGCAATGCAGTGCTAAACCTAGTGGTTAGTTTTAATTGTATGACTGGTGCTTTGTTACAGGTATTTTTTTAGATTAAATAGGTTTTCACTGATTGGCTTTGGAAACCAACCACCAAACAAGTGACTTGTAAACAAACTTGTGGAATGCAAGCCATTTCTAAATTGCAAGCTTCAGGGACTAGAGATTAATGAAAGCCCATAAACCACCTGTGGAAACCTATGTATAAACACTGATATTTTGTCACATGAAAAAAGTTACTCATTAAATTCAGTCAAGGGACATAGCAAAATTTGCAATGTCTAACAAGTCACGATGTGTAATTACAGCAATCAGTCATCTATTTTCTGGGGCAGTTTACACTTAAAAAATTCTGCTCTCTTTTCACCCTTGAATGACTCTGTAGTTCATCATTATAGACCCAGAAACTAGTACAGTACCTGGCACACTGTAGGCACTCAAGCAATGCACCAGTGATGTGCCCAGCTTTTGATTTTAAAACTATGGTCTCTAACTGTATAATAGGTATAGATAAGCAACTTAACATATCTTTTTACGATGTTTAAGTCTCTATGTTAATAATTATGCAAATTATTTAATTTTCCAAATCTCATTTTTCAAACAAATTGTCTTGGGTTTCCGTGGAAGATGTAATATATACATTAATGTCTCTCTTCAGTGATGCAATTCTTTACCAGAAGATTATACAGCCTCTTCCAGAATATTGTGTTTATTTTCTTATTCATGCAGAGGAATGCTTTTATATCAATCTTGGCATGTAAAGAGTTTTATTTTTAAATAACCAGTATAGTTGCAGCATTCTAACCTCCCACATAATTATGCTAAATGCTACAAATATGTTACACACACTCCAGTTTTCAGTTTAAGAGCTCATTAACTTTCAGTGAGACTATGGATTTCCTCCAGCAAGGAGATTAACAGGGTGAGTTTGACGAAGAAAAAATTTTATGTAAATTTTCTTAATCCTTCTAAGAATCCAAAAGGATTAATTATAATAGAATGATGACCAGGAAAGTTTTGATTTCTGGATTCCTAGATCACACCAGGATGACAAATTGGTTGCAGCTTCTCCACTGCCTCTCACCCCAAAAAGAGAAGTGAATAGTCAACTGTTAGTGTTTGAGGAACATTTGCGGAAAAAAAAGTAACAAGCAATTTAAAAAATTCTTTAGATTGAAAACAACTTCTTGGTCCTAGGAAAATTTATACCTTTGGAGGTAGTCTAGGGATGGTACAATTCATTTCTCCATCAGAATACCAGTCATCAGCAAAGGTATGTTCTCCTGATACCATTGGTCTTCCCCCTTACCCATCTCCCACCCACCCAAGAACACTCCAGAAGAAGTGTTTTCCTGTCCTCTTTTATTCACCACAACCAAATTTTCATTCCAAGTCACAAAAAAGCACATCAGTACATCTCTTGGTCCTATATTGCAACATATGTATGTGTTTAACTTCCTTTCCTGACTTTTAGAATCATCCCTTCCACCTTCATTCCTCATCTTTGACCAACAAAATGAGAGATAGAGCCAACTCCCTTCTCCACAGAGCATGACTCATGCCTTTCATGGCTGGGAACTTACCCAGAACAGACACAGAATGCAATAGACCTTACAGATTATTATTTAAGTGCATGAGTGGTCTTCACCCAAGCTACAAAAGTTGCTGAAAATCTGAAAGCCAGATTCCACTTAGCCATTCGTTCCTTGAGGAAAATAACTTCATGCATTTCAAAGGAGCAGATCTTTCAGACTGTTCCCTCTGCAAACCAGTTCCCATGCTCCCCACCCACCTCCCCACCAGAGGGCTATTAGAATACAGTTTGAAATAGTGGTGGTTTTTCAGAAAATACCAGGTTCTCCCACTTCAAAGAACAGCCAGCCAAGCCATGAGTTATTGCTTCTTCCAGAGGAGTTCTCCCTGCCAGGGTGTAAGGAGACAGTCTCATCTTTTCCCTATTCTTCCCAGGCAGAGGGGGAGGATTTTTTTTTTTCTTTCTTTCTAGTTTCTGAACTAGCCCAAAGAGAATTCCTCATGACGAGCACTTAAAATAAGATTTCCGAAGATCTCAGGCCTACTACCTCGTTTTATGGTTAGAGAGGAGAAAAAGTGGGAATTGTGGGGGAGGAGGCAGTGGTGGGTTTAGTGCTTTTTAAAAACAGAGCTCACTAGTGAAATAGTTCATTTTCTGTCCTGCAGGAAGGGGGTGGGAGGATAGGGCATGGAATGAGGCAGCCTGTTGATGACCTTAGTACTAGAGGAAGAGGAAGCAGTTCCATCTAGTTCTACAGAAATGACCATGAAACTCTTTGCTCACTTACTGCCACCCATTTGGGGTCTTTAATTACCAGTTTGTGCTCATGGAAAGGAGAACTCAGCAAGAGGCTGGAAACCAGAGCTCTAAACACTAAATCTTTTTTGCCTAAGGCTTGCTGAGGCACCTGATGAATTCCTGGCCTTGTTCATAAAACTTGTTTCCAGCAAAGTCAAATGGAGCAGCCTTAACACTTGAATATTTGGCTATGCTAACCATCTTGCCTTTTAGAGCAACTTTCCACTTAGAGCAGGAGCCTCCATCTCTCAACTCCGGGAGAGAAAACAATCTCTATAATCCAAGTTGGGAAATTAGAGGCAAATTGTCAGCGGACTCAGAACACCCCCTTTCCAATTCTTCTTGGTTCTTCTCTGAATAACTGAGCACAAGTTTTGTCTCAGAAGTCATTCTGGGATGCAGTGGGGCTCATCCCATCCCTCCCTCAAAAACTGCTTAATCTCCATGCATTTCCTACAGAAGGATCTCCATTTGCTTAAGAAAAGGTAGGGATGCTCAACATCTGTAGGCATCAGAGAAATGCAAATCAAAAACAGCTAGGAGGTAACACTCTGGAACCACTAATTCAAAAAGACAGATAGTAAATCAGATAGAAAAATACAAATATCATATTATATTGCTTATGTGTGTGAAATCTTTTTTAAAAATGGTACAAATGAACTTATCTACAAAACAAATAGAGTCACAGATGTGGAAAACTAACTTATGGTTGCAAAGGAGAAAAGTGAGAGTGAGGGATAAATTAGGAAATTGGGATTGACATATACACACTACTATTTATAAAATAGGTAGCTAATGAGAACCTACTGTATGGCACAAGGAACGCTACTCAATACTCTGTAATGACTTATATGGGGAAAGAATCTAAAAAAGAATGGATATACGTATAACTGATACACTGTGCTGCATATCAGAAACACAACATTATAAGTCAACTATACTCCAATAAAAGTTAGTTTTTAAAAAGACAGACGATAACTTTTCAGTAGGGATGTGGAGAAATTGAAATTTTCATATATAGTTGTGAAAATGCGAAATAGTGCAGCCATTGTGGAAAACACTCTGGCAGTACCTCAGAAGACTGAATGTAGAGGTACCATATAACCCAGCAGTTCTATTACCAAGAAAAATGAAAATACGTCCACATAGGAACTTACACATGAATGTTCATAGCAGTGTTCTTCGTAATCACCAAAAAGAGTGGAAAACCCTAACTGTCCATCAGCTGTTACGTGGACAAATAAAATGCAGTATATTTATGCAAGGGGAAATTATTCAACATTAAAAAGGAATGAAATACTGATAGGTGTTAAACGTGAATGAACCTTTAAAGCATTACGCTAAGTGAAAGAAGCCAGCCATGCTGGACCATATATTGTTCGATTCCATTTCTGTGAATTATCCAGAATGGGCAGATCCATAGATACAAAAAGTAGGTTAATAGTTCCCAGGCTGAGGCGTGGGTAAATGAATAGGGAGTGACTATCGACAGGTACAGGTTTTCTTTCTGGAGTGATGAAAATACTCTGGAATTAGATAGTGGTATTGGTTGCACAACTCTGAAATACTAAAAACGGTTGAATTGTACATTTTAATGAATGAATTTCATGGTACATAACTGATATACCAACAAAGGTGTTGGAAAGAAGGAAGGAAAGGAAGGAAGCTGACTGGTTGGGATAAACACTGACTATATTTAGTCTTGTCCCTTTAATATCTCTTTCCCCAATAAGCTCCTCCCTGGAGTTATGGGGAGGGAGGCCCTCTTCCTTTAGTTGGTCAAATTTGCCCCCAGCAAATGAAGTCTTTAGTTAGTCATGACCTCCCAACCTCCTTGTAATTACTGAGGCATACCTCAGTCACATCCCCTTGCCCCAACACAGCAACTTGGGCACCCTGCTAAAGGCTTCCCCCGGAGCCTTGCCCTGGGCCCTCTGCTTGCATGACCCTATCAGGGTTTGCCAGTCATCTCCAGGCCATCAGAGCTCACCACTGCTGTCTGGTTGAGAAAGGTCCAGCCTCCTGTTTAGTCAGGTAACCAGTCCTGTTCAAACTTATCTAGATAGCAGTCTCTGCCTTGAGCAAAGCAGAGGGTGAATTGGCTGCTAGATTTCTGCCTTTTTAAAAATTTTTTAAATTAATTTTTATTGGAATATAGTTGCTTTACAATGTTGTGTTAATTTCTACCATACAGAAAAGTGAATGAGCTATATGTATACATATATCCCCTCTTTTTTGGATTTCCTTCCCATTTAGGTCACCACAGAGCACTGAGTAGAGTTCCCCGGGCTACACAGTAAGTTCTCGTTAATGATCTTTTTTCTACACAGTACCAATAGTATATATATGTCAATCCCAATCTCCCAAATCCTCCCACCCCTTCTTTCCCCCTTAGTATCCATATGTTTGTTCCCTATGTGTCTCTACTTTTGCTTTGCAAATAAGACCATCTGTACCATTTTTCTAGATTCCATATATATGAGTTCAGTTCAGTTCAGTTCAGTCACTCAGTCATGTCCAACTCTTTGTGACCCCACGAATTGCAGCATGCCAGGCCTCCCTGTCAGTCACCAACTCCCGGAGTTCACTCAGACTCACGTCCATCGAGTCTGTGATGCCATCCAGCCATCTCATCCTCGGTCATCCCCTTCTCCTCCTGCCCCCAATCCCTCCCAGCATCAGAGTCTTTTCCAATGAGTCAACTCTTCGCATGAGGTGGCCAAAGTACTGGAGTTTCAGCTTTAGCATCATTCCTTCCAAAGAAATCCCAGGGCTGATCTCCTTCAGAATGGACTGGTTGGATCTCCTTGCAGTCCAAGGGACTCTCAAGAGTCTTCTCCAACACCACAGTTCAAAAGCATCAATTCTTTGGCGCTCAGCTTTCTTCACAGTCCAACTCTCACATCCATACATGACCACAGGAAAAACCATAGCCTTGACTAGACGGACCTTTGTTGGCAAAGTAATGTCTCTGCTTTTGAATATGCTATCTAGGTTGGTCATAACTTTTCTTCCAAGGAGTAAGCATCTTTTAATTTCATGGCTGCAGTCACCATCAGCAGTGATTTTGGAGCCCCAAAAAATAAAGTCTGACACTGTTTGCACTGTTTCCCCATCTATTTCCCATGAAGTGATGATACATGCTATTTTTCTCTCTCTGACTTATTTCTCTCTGTATGACAGTCTTGAGGTCCATCCACATCTCTACAAATGACCCAATTTCATTTACAAATGACCCATTCCTTTTAATGACTGAGTAATAGTCCATTGTATATACGTACCACATCTTCTTTATCTATTCATCTATTGATGGACATTTAGGTTGCTTTCATGTCCTGCCTAATGTAAATAGTGCTGCAATAAATATTGGGGGTGCATGTGTCTTTTCGAACTATGGTTTCCTCTGGGTATATGCCCAGTAGACTTCTGCTTCTTTGACAGACCAGACCTGTGTTTGGCTTTCCCACTTTCCAGTCGTGCCTCCGTGTTGGGGCTATGCTCTTCTCATCATGGCTACCTGGCCCCAGTCTGCTGTGCATGCCCCAGGAGAAGCTAGCCCAGCCATACACACCCAAGATATCCAGGTGTCTCCTACTCACCCCACATAAATCCAGGGTGGCTCCTGATTTACCTTTGAAAGAACTGCTCTTCTGAGCCAGGTGCTTAGCATCAATAATTCCACTTAATCTTCACAACAGCTCTATAAAGAAGGTATTATTATCCCCAATTTTCAAGAAGAGGAAACAGATTCAAAGAGGGTAAACAACCTAAAGTCACATGGATTGGAGTCAGGATTCCAACATAGACCTGTCAAAGGTGATGCTCTTTCTATTTTCTCGGATAACAATTCCTTTCCTTGGTTGAGCACCTATCATATACCAGGAAGTGTTCCAAACATGTTAAAAATATTATTTCATTGATTCTCACAACATCCCCATGAGAGAGGTATTAGCATCTGATATAAATAAATGAGAAAACTGAGGTTCAGAGCAATTAAGTAATTGTTTTGAGAGCATACGTGTTTGTCATTCACTGAAAGCACTGGAGCTTGGTAAGATTTTTGCTGATCTTGATTAATGTGAAAGCTGCAGGCAGTGCTGTCCTCTTTCCCATTCTTCTTGCCTTCGAGCAACTCTCTTGGTTGGTCCCATGAAAATAAAGACCAAAAAAAAAAATCATAAATATTTTCCTAAACATCAACCTATTTAAAAACCTACCTTCAGATCATTTGTTATATAAGAAAATTAAAGTTCTATTTGTTTAATCTTCTGTGGGTGAGTTTTCTGTTAATTGTAGCTAAACATTTTCTTAACTCATACAGGAAGGTCCTTTTATCACCTTCTTTTTGATCAAGAAACAAATTAAAGGGGCATGAAGAGATCAAGTATGTTTCTAAAGCCACACTAATAGTGACTGTGGTCTACTGATAGTTGACCCCCTGTATCCATCTATGGGGTCGCAACAGAGTCGGACATGACTGAAGTGACTTAGTAGCAGCAGCAGCATTCTTCTCTTAATAATTTCCCAAGTTATGCTTGGCATGTGGCTGGCCAGCAGAAGGTTCACATTTTCCAGGCTTCTTTGAAGCTTTGTGGTCCATATAACTATATTTTTGTTAGTGGGATATGAGTGGCAAAGAGGGATGTTATTAATTTCCAGGTCATGCCCTCCAGTCCCCTTTTTTCTTTTTCCCACCAGTAGTGATGATGGACCATTTTCAATCACAGAGACCAGACTAACACCTCAGGAGATGGCAGAGCAACAAGACAGAAGGAACCTGGGCTCCTGAATGACTTCATGGATTAGAGTTGCCCTCCATCCTGGGATCATCTACCAAATTAGCCCTTTAAGAGAGAGAAATAAACTTCTATTTCACTTAAGCTACCTGTGTTTTGCTGTGTCTTTAAAACACCATTATCTTAACCAATACCACGGCCAACAAATTTTCTAACATAGTCCTCTGTAATTCCAAACTTGGGTAATTTCCACTACAACTCTCAATACCCAAATCAAAGTCTGCAAACCCCAGTGTCCACAGATGTCAGGTAGATAAAAAGTCAGCAAAGAAGGCTGAGTGGAAACTATGGTAAACTGGAGAACACATCTGTGTTTACTGTGCAGTTACCAAACTATTTCGTTTTCTTCCTGCTAGACGGTATTTCTCAGTTTACCTTGTAATTAGGTGGGGCCGTGTGACTGAGTTCTGACTAGCATCATGTGGACCGAAGGAATGAATGCTATATCCATGCCTCACCCATTAAAAAGTTCTTGTTCAATCCTGTACTCTTTTTTCGGGGAAATCTTAGGAGCCATGCAATGATGCAATGGACATGGCAGAACCATAGGCTAGAAGCTGGATCCCTGGGTCACACTTAAAAAGAGCTGCCTAAATTACACCAACATGTAGATTTTGATGTGAAACTAAGAAACAAAGTTTTGCCAAGTTGATTGTTTACGTGATCAGGTCTATTGTAATCACAGCAGAGAGGTATCCCCTAATATAACAAGGTGACAGCCCCTATAGAAATACTGGCTTAGTACTGCCAGATTCTTGGACTTTTTTAAAAGAGAAGATAGAAATCCTGAATATTATTAGGAAGTTGCTGATTATCTGTGTTAGCCAGTTCTTTGGAAAAGAGCCTGAAGCTGGCAAAGATTAAAGGCAAGAGGAGAAGGGGGCGGCAGAGGATGAGATGGTTAGAGGGCATCACCAACTCAATGGACATGAGTTCGAGCAAACTCCAGAAGATAGTGAAGGACATGAAAGTCTGGCATGTTGCAGTCTATGGGGTCTCAAAGAGCTGGATACGACTGAGCAACGAAACAACAATCAGTGTTAGCCAATACTGCGAAGGTCAAATGTGACTAAGATCCAGATGTATACATGTTTTCCACCCCTGCCTCAGTAGGATCCCCTGATTCTGGGCCTTCAGGCAGCCTCCCCCACTGATCCCAGGTTCCTGAGGTACAGACCCAAACTCTTTATAATAGAATCAGTTGCTGGAATGACATCTGACTCATAATTAGTGCTCAGTACAAGGGCTTATTATTCTTTTTGTGCTTGTTGTTATGTTATTTTGTTTCACTTTGTTGTTGTTTAGTTGTTAAGTCATGTCTGACTCTTGCAGACCCCTTGGAGTATAACTCACCAGTCTCCTCTGTCCATGGGATTTACCAAGCAAGAATACTGGAGTGGATTGCCATTTCCTTCTCCAGGGGGTCTTCCCATCCATATATCAAACCCACATCTCCTTCATTAGTAGGCAAATTCATTACCGCTGAGCCACAAGGGAAGCCCTTGTTTCACTTGATGTGCACCTTAATCAATGGTTCATCATAAGAGTGCCCTGCATTGTGTGGAAGGAGGCGGCCAAGGAGCAATGAACGCAACAGCACTGTCTGCAATAATTGAATTCAGAAAGCTTGACTATCTATCTATTTACAAGAACAGACTCTTTGGAGCGAGACTGTCTGGGCCCCTATTCCACTTACCAGGTGAACAACTTTGGGCCAGTTACTGAACCTCTCTGCCCCTCAGTGTCCTTAACCATAAAATGGGAGTGATAATAATAGTGACAGTGTATTCATTTGCCAGGGCTGCCATAAAAGCATGCCACAAACGTGAGTGGCTTAGACAACACAAATTTATTGTCTAA
This sequence comes from Capra hircus, assembly GCF_001704415.2. Classification (NCBI taxonomy): domain Eukaryota; kingdom Metazoa; phylum Chordata; class Mammalia; order Artiodactyla; family Bovidae; genus Capra; species Capra hircus. The sequence continues at coordinate 117,388,529 of NC_030808.1, read as the reverse complement.
GAGTTGTGAAGGCTAGAAAAACCGAAAATCAAGGTGTCAACAGGATTGGTTTTCTCTGGAGGCTGTGAGGGAAGGCTCTATTCTCTGGCTAATAGATAACTGCCTTTTCCCTGTGTCTCTTCACGCTGTCTTTCTGTGTGTGTCTGTCTCTGTTCAAATGTCTCCTTTCTATAAGGACACTACACTGGGTTAGTGCCCACTCTAATGATTTCATTGTGACTTGATAACCTCAATAAAGTTTTATCTCCATATAAGGTCACATTTGAGGTGTCGTGGGGGGTGGTTAGGTTTTCAATGTATCACTAGAAGGGGGACACAATTCAACTCATAACCACATTACCTGATCAGATTGCTGTGAAGATTAAATTAGCTAATACAGGTCAAACACTTAACAATAGTCACGTACAGCATAAGCACTCAAAAACATTTGCTATTGTTGCTCAGTTGCTAAGTCATGTCTGACTTTTACAACCCCATGGACTGCAGCACGCATTAGCTAATGGTATTATACATCTTAAAATTTTGTTATACCAAGGTGACCCATCCTTAAAAATAAGTTGGTAAAAACTCTGCTGTTCCAGTATAGATGTTTTTGGGGAGTAGCTGAGGAGAGGTAGGGGTGATTTCAGTTCTTGATCTTAGAATACAGCAAAATGAAAGACGTGCCAGTTCCCAACATTGATAATACAAAAGAAGATAGGACAAGAGACAGAGAATCTTTGTGCTCGTCATAAGCTTGAACATGACTCAATTTGAGAGGTATGTCATACATTTTCCTTTGATTAATTACTAGGTATTGTTAATTCATTTCTGGTGATTATCACTAACTCAAAAGTACAATAAAAGACTGTAGCTTGAATTTTGCAATTCTGGAATTTGACCTTTGTGAAACAGAGATTGGTTCAGAGTCTTTTAAAATATTCTAGAGTTACAATTTTAAAATAAATCTCTGAGGCCAGTTGATGGTTGTGTGGTTCAAACAGACTGAAATGTAGCCCAACAAGCCCTCAAGGTACAAGATTTAAAACCACTGCTGCTGCTACAGCTAAGTCGCTTCAGTCGTGTCTGACTCTGTGTGACTCCATTGACGGCAGCCCACCAGGCTCTGCCATCCCTGGGATTTTCTAGGCAAGAACACTGAAGCGGGTTGCCATTTCCTTCTCCAATGCATGAAAGTGAAAACTAAGTGTTTCCTAATAATGCCAAGAGTTGCAAGTCCCTGAACTGTAAGCATCTTTACAAAAGAGAGAACTATCTGATGGATAACACTGATCCTTCTTTCAACAAAGGGGAAAAACGTAAAAAGTCAGTTCCCAATGTTTTGCTCTCATCCTCTTGAGAACCCATCAAACTTTTACTTTTAGTTCACATCCTAGATCATTCATGAATGCAGTTTTGTGATGATGTGGCTTACACATTCTGTTCAGTCTTGACAGCATTTTAAAAGTCTGGCCTCTGTAAAAACTTCGGTACAGGTCCCATTGCATTTACTGATTTTACAGATGAATAGATGTTCAGTAGGGAGAAGTCAGCCTCCCCTCAAAACCCCTCTTGAAAGCAGAGACTGCTTGGGTGGCATGGGTGACCTGAAAATTGCCTGTTTAAATGGGCAGTTAGTGACGCACATACCATCCAACCACATGGGTAACTTACTTCTGAAGTATTATACCAGGTCAAGAAACCTAACTCATTAGCATGTACCACAGTGATCCTCAAAGTTCAGATGTCCAATTTCAATTATATTCCATTTGCAAATCCAGGCTGGTTTTTTTTTCCCCCCAAAGTCACACTTCCATTATTTGTGAGCTTTGAGAAAGGCAGAAGAGTACAACTGAAGACCCTTCTCCTCTCTTCTCCCACCTCCTTCCCTATAGCCTCTCATCATCCTCACCCCCACTCACTTCTCTCACTCACTCTTCTTCATGACATATTTAGTCTAAGGATGTTGGCTCAAGCCAAGTAGACTTCAGTTTTTTCACCTTAGGTATAGCCATCAGTCCTGGGGTTTACATTTTTTTTTTTTACTTTATTTTTTTCTGCTATTTTTAAAATATAGTAAGTGAAGATTCAGAAGAAAGTCTTACATAATAAGACTGAAAAATAAATTATTTTTTTATTGTGTGTATGTGTGTGTAGTGTGTGCTCAGTCATGTCTGACTCTTTGTGATCCCCTAGACTATAGCCTGCCAGGCTCCTCTGTCCATGGAATTTTCCAGGCAAGAATACTGAAGTGGGTTACCATTTCCTAGTCCAGGGGATCTTCCTAACACAAGGATCAAACCCCACATCTCATGTGCCTACTGCATTGGCGGGAAGATTCTTTACCACTATTCCACCAATATTTTCTTATTACAGAAGTAATTGTGCTTATTGCAGAAAAGTTAGAAATACAAATATGTACTTTAAAACAAAAAGGCAATAGAATGCCTCACATCCTGAAATCCAGAAATAAACATGGCTAACATTTTGATGCATAGTTTGTCAATCCACATTTACTCTTAAAACTGAATAACCATGCAATCAGATCACCCAACTAGTCTGTTTAGAAGAAAGATAGAGGCAGGAAGGGCAAAATACCCAGATAGTGACCTTCACCCCCTCCCCCCACAGCACCCACATTTCAAGAGTTTTCTAAGGGACTACACCAATCAACTTCCAAACTCTTTCAAGACTTCTGTCCTGGCTGCTAAATCTCCCCACTTTGCTCCAATCAAACATTATTCCAATACTGGCTACTTGGACTCAGATGAGTTGCTAACATGGAGACTAAATGTACAGTAAAAAGGAAAAGACTCCCCCCAAAATTTCTGAAAGGAGGAAAACAAATTTCACTGAGACTAATTCAATGCAGTACCTGGTCTAGTTGAGTGAGGAAATATATACTCTGAATATGTGCATGCCATATTTTGAACTCAGCTCATACTGAAATTTACATCTACCAAGAGGAAAAATAATGTCTCTTGCTAGATATTACAAATGCCAACACATAAGAAATGTATGTCCATGAACGTGTTCAGACTCACTGTCCATATACACAAACTTGCACATTTTAAGAACATTTAGTATAAAATAATATTTTAATTATAAAGTATCCTCAGAAAGAAAAAAAGCTAAGTTTATAATTCAAGAACTGGATGCGATAAAAAAAGGAATGACCCAAGAATGAATAAGAGTTCTTTGAAATTAAAAATATGATAGTTTAAGCAGAAGTTTCCAAGAAAGTAGAAAATAAGGATTGATTGAAAATATCAAAGACTAAATTATGAAGTATAATCCAAGAGACTACTGTCCAATGAATAGAAGCTCCAGAGAGAGCAGACAAAGTGAGAGGAGAATATAAAGAAAGAAATAATAAAGATTTCTGAGCTGAAAAACATGAGTGTCTAGATTGAAGAAAGAAGGAGGGAAGAAATACTACAATGCCAGAAACACTGAGTGCAAAATGACTGACAGTCACAGAATGTTAAAATTTCAGAACATCAAAGTTTTTTAACGTCCAAAAACTTTTCAGAGAGAAAAAAACAAATTGTATTTTGTAAAATTGAGAATGGCATCAACTACTCTTTAGCAATGCTGTATGCTATGAGAAATGGAACACTTCGAAATTCAGAGAGAAAATTTGAGAGTAAAGATATTCTATGTCACGGAAGAACTCAATACATTTACCTCCCACATCCCCTTTCTATGGAAGTGTTCCACCAAAGTAAGAGAGTAAACCAAAAAATGAGAAGTTCAAGAAATAATTAACCCAATCAGAAAGAAAATGGAAGGAAGACTCAAGGGTGACAGCTTTTCATCAAATCTAGGGCATAAGCGTCCAATCTGGAGCTGGTGGAAGGAGGCCTCCAAAAGACATGTGTCTAGGAAGAGAATGTATATAAGCAGAATGAATTCACAGATTTGATACTATCTTTAAGACAGGGGCTTCCCCGGCGGCTCAGAGGTTAAAGCGTCTGCCTTTGATGCGGGAGACCCAGGTTCGATCCCTGGGTCGGGAAGATCCCCTGGAGAAGGAAATGGCAATCCACTCCAGTATTCTTGCCTGGAGAATCCCATGGACAGAGAAGCCTAGTAGGTTACAGTCCACGGGGTTGCAAAGAGTCAGACACGACTAGGCGACTTTACCTTCCTTCCTTCCTTAAGAAGTTGAACATAAAGTTGTGAAAAAAGAAAGCTCAGCAATGCAGGAAATGGAATGGGGAGGAGGAAACAATTAGAAATACAAGAAACACACAACTACTAAAAAGGATATGCAATCATAGTTTACCATGTAGCTGAGCTGTGACCAATCTTTACATAGTCATAGTGTTGTAAACACTGTTGGTCAATTGTTAGCTTCTGGAATCAACCTACAAGCCAGACAAAAGGAAGACTTGGATCTGGTTGCAGAACAAGGTCCCTGTGTTCTTTCTTGACATCATGAGTTAAAATTAAGCAGTTGATTGTGATAAGAAGGCCTACAGCAATGAAGAAAAGGGTAAGAATATTCATATGTTCACCTCACTAAGCATAGAGTTAAGAGACACTGTCAGTGATAAACATGAGGATGTGAGTATACAAAGCTATATTTTACATAGTTACAAAGGCAACTAATAAAAAGAATCTAAAAATAGTGGTGTAATCTTAACGAAGTGAAAGAAAGGATGGCCAGAGATAAAAGATCAGTGGGCTGTCTATATCCATCATCAGAGAAATCAACAGATAATATCTAAAATTGTTAAGTAAAGAAATAGGAAAACAAAAGTAATGTACTGAAGGATTTATAATAGGTAGAAGCAAAATATAAGACAACCATGGCACAAAGGCCAAGAGGGAAAAAATAGAGTTATTTTGGAGGTTCTTACACTATACATAAAATGGTGTAACATCACTTAGAGGAAGATTATAATGTGTTAAAGAAATATACACTTCTACTTCCAGTCAAACAGAGTAGAGGAGTCAGATTTACTATCCTCTCTGAAAGGATTGAAATAGCAGACAAAATATATAAAACAATGGCACTCCAGACATTGGACATTAGTCAACATTAGTGATCACTAAAAGAGGGAAAAGAGAGGAAAATATTTGTCCATAGAAGCATTGTGCACAAATATTCATAGCAACTGTATTTTTAATAGCTCCTAATGTCCATCAAAAGATGATGAATAAACAAATTGTGCTACATTCATACAATGGAATACACAACTTAGCAATGAAAAATAATAAACGATACATACAAACAACTACATGGATGAATCTCAAATTAATTACGCCAGTGAAACAAGCCACAAAAAGGTAGTACCTATTGTACAATTCCATTTATCTAAAATTATAGAAAAATAAAACTAACCTGTAGTGACAGAAGCAGATCAGGGACTGCAGAAAGAAGGGGAAGGTTGATTTTAAAGGGGCATGAAGAAACTTTCAGGCGTGATGTGATGGTCACTATCTTGATTGTGGTGATAGTTTCATGGCATATACAAATGTTAACACAAATTGTTCACTTTAAATATAAGCAGTTTATTGCATGTCGATTATATCTCAGTGGCTAAAAAGGAAAAAAGATACGGCATAAACATTATAATAATAAAAAATAACAAATAAACATGTTATGTATATTTATGTATATACTTATACCTGCATGCGTGCATGCTAAATCGCTTCAGTTGTGTCCAACTCTTTGTGACCCTATGGACTGTAACCCACAAGACTTCTCTGTCCATGGGATTCTCCAGGCAAAAATACTGGAGTGGGTTGCCATGCCCTCCTCCAGGGGATCTTCCCCACCCAAGGATCAAACCCACGTCTCCTGCATCTCCTGCACTGGCAGGCAGGTTCTTTACCACTGGTGCCTCCTAGAAAGCCCATATTTACAACATGTTAAAATATAACAAATAAACAAGAAAAATAAATCATAAACAATATGCCATAAACATATTATTTTAGAGATATGGAGGTAACTGCCAAAAGAACTAAAAAGAGAAACTTAAAAGTTGTTCCCTAGGCCAGAAACTAAAAAGATCTTAGAGGAAAACATAAGCAGTACACTCTTTGACATACATCACAGCAAGATCCTCTTGGACTCACCTCCTAGAGTAATGGAAATTTTAAAAAGTAAACAAATGGTACCTAAACTTAAAAGGTTTTGCACAGCAAAGGAAACAATAAACAAGATTAGAAAACAACTCTCAGAATGGGAGAAAATAATTGCAAATGAACTGACTGACATAGGATTAATTTCCAAAATATGCAAGCAGCTCGTTACCAGAAAAACAAACAATCCAATCAAAAACTGGGTGGATGACCTAAACAGACATTTCTCCAAAGAAAACATACAGATGGCCAACAAACATGCTCAACCTCTCTCATCATGCTTGTGTGTGTGTGTGTGTGTGTGTGTGTGTCTGTTACTCGCTCAGTTGTGTCCGACTCTTTGTGACTCCACAGACTGTAGCCCGCCAGGCTTCTCTGTCCGTGGGGCTCTCCAGGCCAAGAATACTGGAGTGGGTTGCCATTTCCTTTTCCAAGGCATCTTCCTGACCCAGGGATCGAAGCTGGGTCTCCTGCATTGCAGGCAGATGCTTCAGAGAAATGCAAATCAAAACTACAATGAAGTATCACCTCATACAGCTCAGAATGACCATCATTAAAAAATCTACAAACAATAAATGCTGGAGAGGATGTGGAGAAAAGGGATCCCTCTTGCACTGTCGGTGGGAATGTAAATTGATACAGCCACTATGGAGAACAGTATGGAGATTTCTTTAAAAAACTAAGAACTACTATATGACACAACAATCCCACTACTGGGCATATACCCTGATAAAAACATAATTGTAAGAGACACATGTACCCCAATGTTTGTGGCAGCATTTTTTACAATAGCTACAACACGGAAGCAACCTAGATGTTCATTGACAGATGAATGGATACAGAAATTGTGGTACATACATACAGTGGAATATGACTCAGCTATAAAAAAAAAATGCATTTAAGTTAGTCCTAATGAAGTGAATGAACATAGAGCCTGTTATTCAGAGTGAAGTAAGTCAAAAAGAGGAAGACAAATATTGTATACTAACACATGCATATGGAATTTACAAAGATTGTACAAATGAAATTATTTTTAGGGAAGCAACAGAGACTCAGACATAGAGAACAAACCTGTGGACACAGTAGGGGAAGAAGAGGGTGGGATGAATTGACAGAATAGCATGGAAATATGTACATTACCTTATGTAAAATAGATAGCAAGTGGGAATTTACTGTGTGATACACGGAGCTCAACCCAGTGCTGTGTGACAACCTACAGGGATGGGATGGGGTGGGAGGTGAGAGGGGAGTTCAGGAGGGAGGGGACATACCTATACCTGATTCATGTCGATGTGTGGCAGAGGCCAACACAATGTTGTAAAGCAATTACCCTCCAATCAAAAATAAAGAAACAATTGTTCCCTGGGAACTTCCCTGGTGGTCCCGTGGTTAAGACTCCCTGCTTTCACTGTTGGGGACATGATTTCAGTTCCTGGTCAGGGAACTAAATTAAATGAAATAATAGAAGTTGCTCCCCATGTGAGGAAATACAGAGATAGGGTTAACCAAGGCGGGAGAGCAGGGAACTATTGCTTTAAATATAAGCCCGTCTGGATTAGGTACACAAGTTTAGATGCTCAGAGAAGCAGAAGCTCAGATGGGCTTTGGTAGTTGAGAGAATTTATTAGAGGAAAGCCTGTGAAGGGTGAAAGGAGAGAGGAAGAATAGACGGGAGAGCAGGAAGACTGTGATCAGACTAGAATTTGTGAAAGGAGAGAGGGAAGAAAAAATTGGAGAGAAACAGCCTCGGAATCCGGAAAGTTCTGAGAAATATTTGCCAGGCTGATGGGGAGTGTCCCAGAAAAAGTCACCCGTTCCAGGAATCCGACGTCAGGCAGGACGGGCCAGCACGCACACCCTGTAGCTTGGCAGTGTTAAGTCATTGGCTGCCCAGAGGGGCGGGGCTCAGCGTGAGTGCCAGTGGTTGCAAAGTCGTGGCAGCTGTGCTTGCCACTCGGCTAGGCACCCACAGGAGACATTGATTTGATTTTTAAATTTCAAAAGGTTTTTGAAAGAAGAATGAATTCCTCTGATCAACAGGTGAAGTGAATAAACATTCAGAGAACTGCATCATCCTTTAGAGAGCCGTTCACCTGATCATCAGGACCACCTGATTGGTACTACAGATTTTTGCATTCTTTTTTTGTCCAAAAGTATTGTGTTGAGTGCTTCCTCGCTGGAACAGTGATAAAGAATCTGCCTGCCAAGCAGGAGACCCGGGTTTGAGCCCTGTGTCAGGAAGATCCCCTGCAGAAGTAAATGACAACCCACTGCGGTATTCTTGCTTGAGAATCCCATGAACAGAGGAGCCTGGTGGGCTACAGTCCATGGGGTCACAAAAGAGTAGGACGTGACTTAGCCACTAAACAACAACAAATAAAACTAAGTTTATTTGGTTCTTTCTTAATTGAGGGGTCAGGATGGATGCTGGAGAGGCAGTCATTTTCTCCAAAAAGCGTCCACAAGTTAAGGAATAATGTTCCTGAACACAAAAAGAAGGGCCTCTTGAGAACCTATGAATTCTGATGAAATAGCCCTGGAAATTATAAATACATACAACCATTGGGAACATATTGAGTGCACTGGGTACCCTCTATTTCTGTAGCTTTCACAGCTCTGAGTTTCCTAATGACTTCACAGATCAAACTAATGCATAACAAATAAATTAGGTTCACCGTACAAACCACTTGTTTTATTTTATTTCTTTGTTGAAGTGTGGTTGATGTATGATATCATGTAAGTACCAAGCAATTTTTAAAAATTGTTTAACTGTATATATGGTTTGCAATTCAGAAACCAAGAGGTATATCCAACATGTTAGGTCCTGAAATGAATGCAGTCTTTTGGGCCATTGAGAAAAAGAATACAAAATGTTTGAAAAATTAAAATGCCCACCATCAGTCAACTCCACCCTGTGTGAAGGAAAGTATTGGTGTTGCAGGGCAGGGGCAGAGCAGAAAGAGATGGCAGGCTTTGCCAGCTGTGATTAAAGTTTTTCTTTTGCAAATTTTGTAAAAACTTTTGACCATATGAACACATTGCCAGCATCCCTCTCTGGGCCTTAGAAAGGGCTCTGCTACTTACTATGCTTCATCAGCATCCCAGTAAATCTACATCTTGCAGCCCTCTTGGAAAAGGAAGAGAGAATAAAGCGGTGTGGAATTCCCTTAGGAAGTTGTTGAGGGCAGGGAGAGGCCTTTTACATATGTTAGTTCTGAAAATAAAAACACACAGAAGCGACTGCTATTTGGTATAAGTCATCTTCCATGCATCTGACACCCCCAGTCACTGATCACTCCCTGTCAGGGCTGGGCTCCAACCACAGGACACTCTGGTGCACACATAGGGCGCAGATACACCTGATTTCCCTGAGAACTTGTCACCCCCATCAGGGAGCTGAATGACAAGAATAAACAGGGAACATTATTTGATTTTATGAAGGAAAATGAATTTCATGTGTCAAAAGCATGGCATATCACATATGTCACAACTGCTTTTAAATACACTGAAAGAAAAACAGAGGAAAATATACTCAAATGTTAACAATAGTTCTCTTTGGGTGTTAAAATTATGAATAATTTTTTTTTAACTCCCCCCCTCCACATTTTCTTTAACAAGCATGTAGTTCCTTTAAATGGAGAAGGCAATGGCAACCCACTCCAGTGTTCTTGCCTGGGAAATCCCATGGACGGAGGAGCCTGGTAGGCTACAGTCTGTGGGGTCATGAAGAGTCGAATACAACTGAGCGACTTCACTTTCACTTTTCGCTTTCATGCATTGGAGAAGGAAATGGCAACCCACTCCAGTGTTCTTGCCTGGAGAATCCCAGGGACAGGGGAGCCTGGTGGGCTGCTGTCTATGGGGTCACACAGGGTCGGACACGACTGAAGCGACTTAGCAGCAGCAGCAGCAGTTCCTTTAAATCAGAAAATGAACTTCAAAAAGTGTTTAGAAAAAATGTGTTAGCTTTATAGATATATGTTTATATACATAATTATATGTATTCATTAATGCATGCAATGTACAGGGAACTAAAGGATTTAAAACTTTCCAAGATACTCAGTAAGAATATTTCACATGGCAGATATTACCAGGGTAATGTGAGATTGAGAGAATCAGTGAATCTCAGGTTTGAAATGGCCCAAGTGTTGGTCATCTATTGCTGCATAACAAACTATCCCAAACTTAGCAGCTTAATCCAAGAAACACTTATTATTTCGCAGTTTCTATGGGTTAGGCATCTGGGTGTGACTCAACTGAGGGTTCTAGCTCAGGGTCTGTCATGAGGCTGCAGACAAGATGTCAGCAGGGCCTGCAGTCATCTAAGGCTCAGGCAGGGCCAGAGGATTAACCTCCAAGATGGCTCATTCATATGGCTACAGGCAGGAGGCCTCAGCACCTTGCCGTATGATGATTCACAGGGCTGCCTCAGTGTCCTCACAAGACAACAGCTTGTGTCCCTCAGAGCGAATGACCAGAGAGAGAGAGAAAGAGATCGAGAGGCAGAAGCCAGACTGTCTTTTACGATCTTGCCCAGGGAAGGACATACCATCACTTCTGCCAGATTCTTTCATCACACAGACCAATCCTGTTACAGCATGGGAGAGGAATACAGGAGGGCATAAATACCTGGAGACTGAGAATACTAGGGGCCCTTTGTGCCCTCCCCCCATCCATGGCATCTTTGAGAGACTAGAAATGTCCAACACAATGAGAAATATCAAAACTGTTAAAGCAATTTGTCTTTTAGTCGCTCGATTGCGTCTCACTCTTTGAGACTCGGTGGACTGCAGCACACCAGGATTCCCTGTCCTTCACCATCTCCCGGAGCTTGCTCAAACTCATGTCCATTGAATCGGTGATGCCATCCAACCATCTCCTCCTCTGCCATCCCCTTCTCCTCCTGTCTTCTGTCTTTTGTAGCCTCAGGGTCTTTCAGGGTCTGATCAGAAACGACCCTTTTAGGACTCCCCTGGTGCTCCAGCTGTTAGGAGCCCGTCTGCCAATGCTGGGGACATGGGTTTGATCCCTGGTCCAGAAAGATTCTACATGAAGGGGCAACTAAGCCTGCATGCCACAGCTACTGAAGCCTGCGTGCTCTGCAACCAGAGAAGCCACCAGGATGAGAAGCCTTTATACCACAACTAGAGAGTAGCCCCCCACCAATAACTAGAGAAAGCCCACGCTCAGCAATGAGGACCCAGTGCAGCCAAAAATAAATTGGAAAAAAAAGAGAAATGGCTCTTCTAAAAACTTACTATATTACTGGTAATAAGAGTAATGTGATTTTTAAACTTTTCATTGGCTTTCACTTCCTGGAAAGTTACAGAAGTTTTTTTCCCCTCTCTTCAGAGAAGACTGTAGGTCAAAATTGAGATTTTTTTTTTTTTTTCAAAAAAATTTCTTTTGGTTGTATGGCTGTTAGTGAATTTTCTCAGAGGCAAAACCAACCAAACAAAAACCCTATTGTGATTTTTTTTTTAAAGACTGTCTAGATGCCTGCGTGCATGAGCGCTCAGTCCCTTCAGTCATGTCTGACTGTTTACAACCCTATGGACTGTAACTCCTCTGTCCATGGAATTCTCCAAGCAAGACTACTAGAGTGGGTTGCCATTTCCTTCTCCAGGGGATCTTTCCAACCCAGGGATTGAACCTGTGTCTCCCGCATTGCAGGCAGATTCTTTACCACTGAGCCACTGGAGAAGCCCCATCTAGATGCCTAACTGATAAAAGATAATCTATCTACCTCAGCAGATAAAATCTCTAACACTATACATGGATTCCAACATGGAGACTCATGAAATCAACACAGAAAACATATTGCTAAAAAACAACAATCAGAATGAAAGGTCTGTGACTTGGGGTTTTCTTTTCTAATGAATTAATTCATTTAGGTGAAAAAGTCTTATAAATAGTGTAAAATTAAACCCCCTTGTCTACATTTAATGAACCACTTTTATTTAAAAGAGTAAAATGCTGTGAAATGGAAAATGCTTTGAAATTAGAGACATAAGGTTACAGAAACATGGGGCAGCACATCCCTCCTTCAGAACTGCTCCTCCTAATGGGTACCTTTGATCAGGATTTCAAATTATGTCCGACTTCTTAAGAGGAGGAATTCTCCTGTATTCATCTTCAAATCCCAAATGCCCAGTAAAATGCCAGGCATAGAGAAGTCATATTGTACTCGCTGAATGAATGAGAAAGGGAAAGCGATAAATGTTTGAGGGAAATGATACAACTACAAAGCCAGTTCTCACCCTAATGCCCATTCCCCGCTTTGCCCCCTGTGTTCCCAACATCCCCTGACTTCAAAAAGAGTCCGCAGGAAGACAACTGGCTGTGGCATCAGTAGATCACCAGGTTCCCTGATGACTCCTGACTCGGCATTCCACTAAGTCCAGTGAATTCCCTGTTGAAATTGATATTTTAAATCCTCATCCACAGTACTAAAGGAAAATGAATCTTCCCAACTTCTTGTTTTGGCATCTATTTTCAACACCATCCCATAATGTTCTCTGCATTTACTCTCTTCTGCTAGTATGAGAATGGAACATGGGTTCTTGAGTTGATGGATTCTGTTTCTTGCTTTTGTGTCCAGCTGGAAAGCTACTTAGTTCATCTTCTTTTAGTAACAGATTTTCTCCCAGGACTAAACTTCCCAGCAAGCTCAAAGTCACTCTCAGCTTCCCCCAGATCTGCCAGTTAACTTACTGCAGCCACATAGTACTGCCTTTGATAATTCAGCCCTGCTCAGTCAGGCTTTTCTCTATCTCAGGATAAAATAAGGTTTTATCAAGCTGTCAAAGCCCTGGATTTTGGCATTGTTTCCAAAAGGGTGTTAAAACATTCCCAAAGGATGAACCCTCTTGAACTAAGGAATCACTGAGGGGAAAGGAATGCAAGCAGGTCTGACGGGCTCTGCAGCTCCCCCCTGATTTATTGCACATTGCTTTATAGGGACAAAATGTTCATTCTGCTGAGTTCAGTAAAGATGAGACACTGTCTGTGAATTGAGGGTTTCACCACGTGCAACTGGGTCATGTTTATCAAAACTCAGGTGTGCTCATCACTGAGTTAGTAGTCTCATTATTCACTTGCCTTCAGAATGTTTATCCCAGCACGTACTGTACCACTCCAGTGTTTTTTCATTTCAAAGCTGAGATTTTTATCAGCATTACATTTTCTGATGAGCTCTTTAGAGTTTAAAGTACATATTTTTTAAAAGTCAGAGCTCTACATCTGCAAGTACAAGCTGGTCCAGGATAAATCAGACCCACTCAAAATACAAGGATTATGGTTAATCTTTCTGTTATTATTGTTGTTAGAAAAGTAGTTTCCCAAATTGCAGAAAGAAAAAAAAAAAGGCAGAAGAAAAATACAAATTATTCTAGGCTGTTCTTTTGGTGTGTTTCTTTTTAGTCTTTTCTTTCTAAGTAACATTTTGAATTTTTCATTAACCTCTTATAAGTGTGCCCCCATTTTGCTACAGACTTGACTTTATTTATAACCATAGGTTTTATACAGGTGGCTTTTGACAAGGACAGGTTTTAGTGAACAAAATTACACTAGGAATTACAAAAAAAGTAAAGAAAGAAATCCAGGTCATCAAACATTTTTCGTTACATTATTTTTCATCATTATAGTTCATCATCAAATTGTTTTTCAAATGTATTTCCGAGTATTGCAGTCTCAAGCAACATTTGTTAGTGCAGTGTGTATATTTGAAGGGAAATTCTGAAGTTGTTTTAAAGTTTATTTATTCAGCCAAGTTTCAATGACTCTTCACCTTTTTTCTCAAAAACTAAAGAATCCAGTGACAGTGAGGAGGGTGGACTCTCAGAATTCTGAGTTCTATGGGAAACTAGTTTGTTGGAATGTATTCCCCAAGGTATACAAACGTTTGGCCAGTCCCAAGTTTTGTTTATTAAGATATAGTTGACTTACAATATTATATATTTCAGAAGTACAACATAGTGAATCACAATTTTTAAAGGTTAACTCCATTGACAGTTATTATAAAATATTTGCTATATTCTCTGTACTGCACAATACATCCTTGTGGCTTATTTATTTTATACATAGTAGTTGGTATCTCTTAATCCCTTACCCCTATCTTACCCCCTTCTTGCTTCCCTCTCCCCACGTTGGTAACCACTAGTTTGTTCTCTATATCTGTGAGTCTGTTTCTTTTCTGTTATATTCGCTAATTTGTTTTATTTGTTAGATTCCACATATAAGGGGTATCATATAGTATTTGTCTTTTTCTATATGACTTATTTAATTGAGCATAATACTCTTCATGATGTTGCAAATATCAAAATTTCGTTCTTTTTACAGCTGAGTAGCAGCCCATTGTCTTTGTGTGTGTGCATGTGTGAGTGTGTGTGTGTGTTCCATATCTTCTTTATCCATTCATCTGTTGATGGACACTTAGGTTGGCTCCATATCTTGGCTATTATAAATAATACTGTTATGACCATTGGGGTGCATATATCTTTTCAAATTGATGGTTTTTTTCTTCAAATTTATGCCCAGGAGTGGAATTGCTAGATTATATAGTTCTATTTTTAGTTTTTTGTGGAACCTCCCTAATGTTTTCTACAGTGGCTACACCACTTTAAATTCCCACCAACAGCGCAACAAAGGTTTCCTTTTTCCCACATCCTCAGAATAAGAAGATCTTATTAGAATCTAATGAATGACACAATGCAGATAGCCTGTCCCAAGTCCCTTGTGCCCTCAAAATTCAAATGCAACATTCCACTGGCTCCACTTTAAAGTTTAAAGAAGAAAAAAAGGTGATATATTGGAAGATTTGGGAAAGTGAGCAAAGATGAAAGGAGCAGTGTTTTATGTTTGTATTTCTTTTATATTTGATATCCTTCCATATTAAAGAGGGAAAGAAAAAACATAAGAATATGAGGGGCAGTGTTTTTAATAAAACTTTGGCTGGTTTTCTGTAGGAATCAATGCAAGTAATTTTATCTTTTTGTGGGTCATTTCAAAGCGAGGGGGAAGAAATAAGTTGACAGGATCCCATAAGGTACTTGGAAAATGCACTCTTGTGCTTTATTTAAGTTAGCTAGGAGAGGAAAAAAAAATGAGTAAAAAGGCAAGATTCCACTCAGATCTAGTTCTGCTTCCTATTACTTTAAGGAAAGAGGGAAGGAAGGAAGAGAAAAAGAAAGGGAGGAAGAGAGGAGGGAGGGAGGGGGGAAAAAAAGAAGAAACCCTCTCAAACCCCATACTCTGTATTACAGCATTCACAGTGGACTTCTAAAAGGGTAATAATATATCTCAGTATTTTTTTTCAACTAACATTTGACTAATTGTACAAATTTGAGTTTCAGGTTTCTTTAGTGAAGAAAATTATAATTACAGTTTTCTGACATGATATGAAAACTTAAGTCAGCATGGAGACCCTGCTGTCAAGCTGGGCTGCCATTTGAGCTCACAAGGAAGGAAATCCTTGGAAAAGTATTTTATAGTCCTGCCCTCAGCAATTCAGCTGTGCTTCATTTCAAGACACATTTCTGCCTCATGTGTCATAATAACCAGCTAAACTTCTTGCCCCTTGGAGGGGCACTTTTGGAAGATCTGTAGGAGAATGTACTTGGGCCACATTCTCTCCCAGGACAGCTACAAGGCAAGCTGCCATAGAAAAGGGAACAGGGCACATTTGACCGGTTCTGGGTTTCCTCCTGAAGGCAGGATGTAGACAGAGCTTTCTGAAAGGGTCACAGAAGTTTGCAAAATCCTCTCTGCCCCTGGCTGATTGAGTGAAACAGAGCTCATTGCTCTGATTGGAAATCATGTGAAACTTATTTATGCCATTTTTTATTTTCTCTCTTTAACTCCCTATCAGACATTGAGCAGAGGTTGCGTCTGAATCTGGAGCTAGTTACAATCATGCTGGAAGTAACATTCAATAGAGGGGAGAAGCCAGGTGAACCGAAGTAAACACGGGTTCTTTGTGAACCAAATCACCACTGTACACCCCTCTTTAAAGCCTATGAACTCCCGAGTAGTTCCCATAAATCCCAGCTGTGCTGAGAGGATTTGAGCCAAGCCTTCCACCAGTAGCTTGCATCCGCATGCATCGGATTCGGCTGTCTCTTAAATCTGCAAAACGTTATCTGCCCCACCGTGCACAAACTACTGTCCCGGACTGTATTCAATCCAGATGGGCGGCTTTACGACTTCCTGACTTCCCTTCAATTGCAAGCATGAATATTTTGAAACCAGGCAACTAGGAGACCAATATCCCAGCTAAATGGGAGGTGTATACTGTTCAGGGAAAGCTTTTTAAGTGGCCTCCCAAGAAATGAAATAATGCCCCCTTTTCCTCCTGGATGTCTGGAATTTTCAACCCCTCAGAATGTGCACCAGATCACATTTATAAAGTACACACTTTGGGTGTGCTCAGGGTGACACATACTTCTCAGTGAACCAGCTTGATCCCCATGCCTTTTGCTCTCACTCACAAAGGCAAATTAGAATGCAGATGAAGTTAATTGTCACAGGAATAAGCTCCAATCTATTTTTTAAAACAATTTACAAACACTGGCACTTCACTATTAGTAACAATAATTTATTTGTGACAGTTGATCAGGCTCAGAGATATTTAAACCCTGATCCACTCAGCCCACCGCTACTCCCAGAAGTACCTCCAACTGGGCACATATCAATCAAATATAAGATAGCAATTGGTTTCTGTGTCTACTTCTGCCCCAGGGATAGGGGTCAAGTCTTAACCATCGCTTTGAACCAGTAACACTCCATTGCCCAGGCTGTAGCAAAGATTCAATAACAATTATGAAAACCAAAGGAAAGATACATTTATGCCTGGAATTATAGAAAGATCCACAGGAAAAAAAAAAAAAAAACAGCTGATAATGGTGATTGTCTCTAAGCAAAGGAACTGGGAGACTGGGGATGAGAAACTTGCTTGTCATTGTTTATTATTTTATACTAATGGAAATTTTTACCCTGTATGTTGTATTTAATAGAGTAGATTCGGATAGATGTTTATTAAAGGAATAAACAGTAGATGAATGAACAAGCTACAATCCAGGGTTGACGCCTGAATATTTTTAGCTGCAGCAACTTAATGGCAATGGCTTTTCCTAGCCCTGAGTTTCAGATCCTTCCAGTGACTCATGGTAAGTTGTGTGCCAGGTCAAGAGAGTGCTGACACCCCGACTGACTCAGTGTCCAGACATTCTTGGCTGAGGAGGAGACAAAGAACTGTCACAAAGACTAGATTTCATTGGTCCCATTTTGATCCATTCAGCAGAAATGGAAATACTGTTTCTCTCAATATTAGATGTCCTTTGTCTGCAATGAGCCGCTATAGTTAGTTCTTTAAAATAAAGCTCTAATCAAAGCTCAAGGAAACCTGGAACGCTTTAGGGAAGAAGCCCATTTGTTTCATGAGTTTGTGGCTCCTTTTAGCCCCACAGAGGCATTTTTTTAAACTTTTTATTTTATATTGGAGTTTAGCTGATTAATGGGGCTTCCCTGGTGGCTCAATGGTAAAGAAACGGCCTGCAGTGCAAAAGACCTGGGTTCGATCCCTGGGTCGTGAAGATTTTCTGAAGAAGTGCATGGCAACCCACTCCAGTATTCTTGCCTGGAGAATCCCATGGACAGAGAATTCTGGAGGGTACAGTCCCTGGGGTCGCAAAGAGTTGGACACATCTAAAGCGACTTCACATGCATATGTAGCTGATTAACAATGTTTTGATAGTTTCAGGTGAACAACAAAGGGATTTAGCCATCCATATACATGTGTCCATTTTCCCTTTAAACTCCCATCCCATCCAGGCTGCCACATAACATTGAGGTGAGTTCCCTATACAGTAGGTCCTTGTTGGTTACCCATTTAAAATATAGCTATCCCACGGAGGCACTTTAATACAGTTAACCCAAAAGCACTGGCTTTGAGATCAAGTAGAACTTTCCTAACTGCCCTGGGCTCCAGAATCCTCAGTTTTATATAAACTGGGAGACAATGATATCTATCTGACCAACTTCCATTAGGCCTAAATTAGCTAATGTGTTTAAAATCTGGGGACACAGTGCTCCAAAAGTAGTCCCTATTATTCTTATCCTCACATAGTTTCATGGTCCCTTTTCCCCTTAAACTGGCTGGGATCAATGCCAGTCTTTGCTTTGAGACAAGCTCTGAGGCTCACCTCTGACATCTAACGATATTGCAAGTTGAAGAACGAGTCACTCCCTCCTATAATGAACATACTGGGACTTGCCAGGTAACACTTAGTGGTAAAGAACCCACCTGCCAATGCAGGAGACATAAGAGATATGGGTTCCATCCCTGAGTCCGGAAGATCCGCTGGAAGAAGGCATGGCAACCAACACCATTATTCTTGCCTGGAGAATCCCCTGGACAGAGGAGCCTGGCAGGCTACAGACCATAGGATCACAAAGAGTTGCACACAACTGAAGCAACTTAACACGCACACACATAATGAATATACAGGAGTTTCCCTGGTGGCTCAGATGGTAAAGAATCTGCCTGCAATTCAGGAGACCTGGGTTCGATCCTTGGGTAGGGAAGATCCAGGAGATAGCAAAGGACAGGGAAGCCTGGCACACTGCAGTCCATAGGGTCACAAAGAGTCAGACACAATTTAGTGACTGAACAACAATAACAACAATAATGAATATATGGGAAGCCTGGTGGCTCAGTGCTAAAGAATCTGACTGCAATCCAGGAGATGCAGGTTTGATTCCCGGGGCAGGAAGAGCCCCTGGAGGAGAAAATGGCAACCCACTCCAGTATTCTTGCTGGGAAAGTCCCATGGACAGAAGAGCTTGGCAGGCTGCAGTCCATTGGGTCTCAAGGAATCAGACATACCTGAACAACTGACCACACACACACATTATGAATATATGGCATGCATGGTGTTTTTGACCTGTCACTGTTTTTTTCTTTGGCTGCACACTGCAGCATGTGGAATCTTAGTTCCCCAACCAGGAATGAAACCCACACCCCCCACACCCCCTCACACTGTAAGGTGGAGTCACAACCACCACTGGGAAAGTCCCTGACATGTCACTTCTTTTGCCTGGAGTTGTAGAGTAGCAATACATCTGCTAGTTCTCATAACTCCCCATGTTATCTGTCTACCTATCATAATCCCCAATCAATCACCTTCCAGAGCACCCCATTTTATTCAGCCATGCCAGGATTATATAGTTTGGAAGGTGGAGCCAGCGGGGGGGATTAAAAAAAAAAAAACAGAACTATATAGTTTAATGGCTGCCCCAGTACTGTTGGAAATTTGTCAGCTCTGCTGTTTGAAGGGTGTTAGAAAGATGTCAGCACTGGATTAGACTTTAGAGCAGTCTGTCGTGCCAAGAGCATTTTTAATGAGGGTTTTGTTTTGGGGGGTTTTTTGGAGTTGGGGGATGAGAGAACAGAGACTAGACTTTTCGAAACCACAATCCCGAATTCCTGAATGTTTGGCAAGTTTGCCAGGAGGTATAAGCTCTGCTCAAGCCTGTCTGGCCGCTACTGTCATGCAGGCCATCTGATGACTGGCTGGGGCGGCCAGGGGCCCTGCCTTTCCCAGCATGTAAGAGTGCAGCACTCCCCACACTCCCTTCCCTGACAATGCCAAGAATCAGAAACAAGGGCCCAGACTGTTAGCCGGCCCCGCATGAGTGGCAGCTTAGAGGGCCTTTATTGTGCCTGGTGCACCGAGAGCAGATTGTTATTCTGCAGGCATGGATTAGAGCCTGGGCAAAAGGCGTCACGCTTGCTGGTACCCAGGGCTGGGCCCTGTCCTGGGCCCTGTCCTGCTGCTTCTGGAGAGGGAAGGGGGCTGCCGTCCTACAGAAGTTCAGTGGGCCATGTTCCAGGAATTGTCTCTAGAGAGCCCATTGGAAGGGGGAAACATTTGTTTTCTGAATTCAAAACACCCTCCAATTCCATTAGTCTGTTGTTTTCCCCCACCTTCCCTACCTCCTCTGCGGCAAAATAGCATCAACCCTACTTTAGTATAGTTATAGGCTCACTACTCCATTTATCATCACTTGAAACTTTATATTTTGCATGAAGCTTTATTAAATAAAGATTTCAGTTGGAAGCAGTTGTTCCCATTGTCTGTTGGATCGTCAGTGAGACAATACTCCCTGGAAGGTTAGCCCCTATGGATTTTAGCCCGGCTGCTGGAAGAATAAACATATTCTGTTTTTATAGTCCTTTTCCAGACTAGAGGATTCTGAGGCATCAGTCCATGAAATGACTCCCTCTTTCCTCCAGGTATTGAAATCCCTAGAGGAAGTTTGAAAGCTCTCTGTCGCTTTCTCATTGGCCTGAATGCCTAACAGCTAGATTTGTGGAAAACTTTGAAGTCAGCTATGATGGTCTACTGCAAAGTTAAATGATCACTGTTTTTAAAAATCTTCGTGATTTCTCAGCCAGCAGAGATGTGCTAGAATCAGCATCACACTTTTGGTGATAAGGTGCTGAAAGGCTTTGCAGCAATCAAAAAATGAAGGAAAACATCTGGGCAAAGTGAATGGCAGGACATGGTGACCAAGGAGATTGGCAGAAGCCATTTTGGGGAAAAAAAATTGTAAAGGATTCAACATACACATATCACATCCTCTAATTCACCTGCCCCCCACCCCCTACCCTCATCCCCCCAAAATGGAATTCATCTCATTCATTCAAGGAACGGAAACATCAAGTGCAGAAGGGTCGTTCAGGATGGAGTCTGCAGAATTTTCCACTTCTCCTCTCCCACTCACCCCCTTCTATCCTGAGCCTGGAATATCAAAGACACCAAAGGTCTTAACACTCTTCTCCCACTGACTCAGCCTCACCATCGTGGGTGGGGACAGCAGGGAAGTGTGCATGAATTTTTCTAAGCCCTTTTTCTGGTTCAAGCAAAAGGCAAAGGAAGTGAAGGAATCTGTCTGATGCACAAACACAGACTATGATTCTCCTCTAAGACATGTGCTCGCAAGTAGGCTATCATTATTTGAGGCAACAGCGAGTATAATTAAAAACCCTTCAGCACTCCAGTCATGCTTCCTGTCAGAAGGGCAAGATGACACACTGAGAACTGATCAGACTTAACTCTTTAGGCAATGAAAGCAGTGGGGTCATGGTATGAGCATACACCCTCGTACACATATGTGCGTCAGCCAAAATGAACGCACCACCCATTCTTGAAAGCTATTACATTTCATTCAAATAATTTTTCCAAGGAACAGAATTAGAGGGATGTAGAAACCTTTCATTCATGCACTCACAATAAATATTTTTGACATATATAAAAGAGGGTGCATATTATTGAATAATGAAACAAAGTTTTCTAGAACTCTTCCACTTTAGTCCTGAACTCATATATTTCAGTGGTACATTATTTTAGAGTGACATTGAAAATCAGTCTCAGTTAAAGAGAATGTAATGACAAGGTGGTAGGAAATGTAATCTCTAGGTAGGAGATTTTATTATTGTTCCCCTACTCAGCACAAGAAAAATTAACATGAATTAATAAAATAACAAAAATTAATATGAAGACTGGGGGGAAAAAAAAAACAACTGTTCACTACATGAAGCTTTTGCCTGGGAAGTCTGATGCCTTTTGGATAGTCTTCCCTCCAAAATAAGTTTGATAAAGGTACACACTTCTGAGGAAAGCCACTTTCTGGAGTTCCAATGCCTGAGCTTATAAAAGAAGAACATATCAGATGGAAGAGAATAGAAGAATGTGAGTAGGGGCAACAAGAGTTCCAAAGCCCCCCTCCTCTTCTGCCAGACTGGAATTCAACTCAAGACCAGCATGCGCATGCCCAAAGTGTCTTCTCTTCAACATATCAAAGTAAGATCTAGGAAATCTAGTTTTAAAAACAAATGAACTAATCACAGGTGAGACTTATTTATCCACCTCCAAAGTAAGAGGTAACAACAGTTCATTCCTTCAGAGTATGAAAAAGTGCATACAATTTTAAAAGGCCTCTTAGTTACCTCTTTTGTACTTCATCTAATTATTAATGCCAAAACTTGTTAAATCTGGTAGCAATGACTACTGCTGCTGTGTAATGTTCACTGAGCATTCAGTATTTTGCTAGCTGGAAATAGCATTTTTAAATTGAAATACAGTTGATTTACAATGTTGTGTTTGTTTCTGATGTACAGCAAAGTGATTCAGATATACAGGTAATATATCCTTTTTTCCATTATAGTTTATTATAATATATTGAATATAGTTTCCTGTACTATATTGTAGGTCCTTGTTATTTATTTTATATGTAGTGATGTGTATCTGCCAATCCCAAACTCCTAATTTATCCCTCTTTCACCCCCTTTCTCCTTTGGTAACAATACGTTTGTTTTCTGTGTGTGTGAGTCTGTTTGTATCTTGTAAATAAGTTCATTTGCGTCACATTTTTAGATTCCGCATCTAAGTGACAGCACGTGGTATCTATCTTTCTCTTTCTGACTCACTTCACTTAGTATGGTAATCTCTGGGTCCATCCATGTTGCTGCAAATGGCATTAGGAAATAGCATTTTCAAAGCATGGCATCTACCTTGAGGAAGTTCACCTAATCAGGAAGAAAAAAATTTTGTTTGCTGTCTAGATGTGTGATTAATTACAATGACTCACTCTTCTATTTTGAGCTCTGCCAGTTCACCCTAGGCAGCCCTGGGCAAATCACTTAAACCTCTCCATGCATCAGTCTTCTCATCTGTAAAATAGAACTAAGAATACCAGTCTTCTACAGCCAATTCAATGAGAAGTAATTAATACATGAGATCTTCAGATGAAAGACTCTCTGGATGTGCAGACGGCTATTACACAAACGGTCGAACTGCACCTATACACAGCTGGGCTTGATTCAAGTGAGAAGAGACAAATTCCTGTAAGTTCTACATTCTGTCAAGACCAGGATATAGATCTACCCCTATACCAGACTCTGTCCAGTATAGGGCTTAGACTCTGTCCAGCAGAAATATAATGTGACCCACATATATAATTTTAGATCTTCTAGTTTCCAAATTAAAAACATAAAATGGAATAATTGTAATAATTTATTTGATTTCCCTTAATACGTCCAAAATATCATTTCAACTTGTAATCCAGGTGAGCAAGTGGTGATGAGCTCTTTGACATACTTCTCCTTTTTTTAACTAAGTCACTGAAATCTGGTGTGTGTTTTGCATTCACAGCATATCTCGATTCAGATTAGCCCAGTTTCAAGTGCTCGTCAGCCACATGTGGCCAGTGGCTCCCATACTGGAGAGTTCAAGTCTAAGAGCTCCTAAAGCCCCAGGTTGTAAGTAATGTCCACTGATCCATGTAACTTTGGTTTCTATTAGATTATAGGTCAACACAAATATACTCCACTTTCTTCCTCTGTACTGTTGGGCTTCAGAGAGGTTGATGCTAGAAAGTCCCTTCTAGTAGCACTCAGGAGATTAGCAAGATGGTAGTGGAAGATGCTACAGAAAAAAGTAAATCCTTCCCACTTCTCCCATCCTCATAGAAAAGTGTCTTGAGACATTTGGGGGCAAGTTTCTTGTGTTTTCTATCATGATCGCCAAAATCATGGCATCCCACAGAGACCACACAGACTCACAGCATCATCTCTTCGCCCCCAGTCTCAAAAGAACATTCAGAAATGATTCCCAGGATCATTGGGCATCATTTCTAAAATTGAAATGATTCCCAGTAAAGTTGATGAGAAGTTGAAGTGCAAAAAACAAAATCTGTTTTATTTTTGTTGTTATTTCACCTATTTGGAGGAAAATAACTGTTGGATCTTTGGTTTCTTTGGTTCATATATATAAAAACAATCAACTAACCAAAGAAAGATACAAACTAATCAACCAAAGAGAGAGAAGAGAATTGCATCAAATTATTAGGGACCTAAACCATTATTTATTTTAAACTTGAAACACACTTGTTTTAGATAAGTTCTAATTCAAAGGATTTTTCATTCAATTTGAAACAACCAATCCCCAATGTAATACTACATAATGGCTTGCATAGTACAAAATGCTCAAGAAAAAATATGTCTAATGTGGATACGTTGACCATTTCACTCTTTCACTGATCTTTGGGAAATACTATCTTTTCTTTCTTATCTCCAAATATCATACTGAAACCTTTAGTTTCACCTAAACTCCAGTCTTGAATTTGCCCCAGGATTCTTCTTAGTACCTTGACCTAAGCCCATTCTCTGTGACCTTCTTCATGCAAATTGCTGCCTGATCTTGAGTCTTTCCAAGCTGACCTCAAGATGTTTATTGAACATCTACCAGGAGTAAAACCTTGTGCAGGGCACCGCAGAGACCATAAATATGACAAAGGACTTGCTCAAGCTGCATATACCTAAAAGAAGTAGTAGAAAACATACATTATTTCACCCATAGGAGAAACACAAAGAATCCTTTACACAAGAATATTGTAATCAGCTCAGGCTGCATAACAAAATAGACTGGTGGCTTAAACATTAAAAGTTTGCTGCTGCTGCTGCTAAGTCGCGTCAGTCGTGTCTGACTCTGTGTGACCCCATAGACGGAAGCCCACCAGGCTCCCCCATCCCTGGGATTCTCCAGGAAAGAACACTGGAGTGGGTTGCCATTTTCTTCTCCAATGCATGAGAGTGAAAAGCGAAAGGGAAGTCACTCAGTCATGCCTGACTCTTAGCGACCCCATAGACTACAGCCTACCAGGCTCCTCCATCCACGGGATTTTCCAGCCAAGAGTACTGGAGTGGGGTGCCATTGCCTTACTTTCTCACAATTCTGGAAGCTCTAAGTCCCAGATCAAGGTCCAGCAGGGTGGTTTCTGGTGAGAACTCTCTTCTTGGCTTGTAGACAGCTGTCTTGGCCCCCATGGCCTTTCCTGAGTACATGTGGAGACAGACAGCAAGCTACCAGGTATCTCTTAAAGGCACCATTCCTCAGACCAGCACCCCACCCTCATGACCTCATCTAATCCTAATTACCTCTCAAAGGCCCCATCTGTAATACCATCACACTAAGGGGTTAGGACTTCTAGATAAGAATGTTGAGGAGACATAAACATTCACTCCATAATAAGGGGTCTCAGAATAAAGAGACACTACCCAGTGGGTTGATCAGAAAAAGATTTTATAGTGGAAGTTGCACCTGACATAGCTATCAAGGTGCCCTCCCTTCTGGGCACTAAAAAGTCATGCATCAAGGGTCAAGTGAATGAAATATCTTTTGTACATCAGTGCAGCTATTTCTGATTCATGGGTCTGTTACCCTGGATTCAGTTCATGTGGCCTTTACCCCTCCTTCTTGAGCTCTAGCCTTGGGTGTTCTTCTATCTTCTAGACATTTCTACCTTCTTGACCCATAAGTATCTAAAATTCAGTATCACCAAACCAGTATTCATTATCTTCTACAAAGGTCCGTCTAGTCAAGACTATGGTTTTTCCAGTGGTCATGTATGGATGTGAGAGTTGGACTGTGAAGAAAGCTGAGCGCCGTAGAATTGATGCTTTTGAACTGTGGTGTTGAAGACTCTTGAGAGTCCCTTGGACTGCAAGGAGATCCAACCAGTCCATTCTAAAGGAGATCAGTCTTGGGTGTTCATTAGAAGGACTGATGCTAAAGCTAAAACTCCAATACTTTGGCCACCTGATGCGAAGAGTTGACTCATTGGAAAAGACTCTGATGCTGGGAGGGATTGGGGGCAGGAGAAGGGGATGACAGAGGATAAGATGGCTGGATGGCATCACCGACTCGATGGACATGAGTTTGGGTGAACTCTGGGAGTTGGTGATGGACAGGGAGGCCTGGTGTGCTGCGATTCATGGGGTCACAAAGAGTCGGACACGACTGAGTGACTGAACTGAACTGAACCACCCAACTTGTGCTTGCTCCTACCTTCCCCTACATTTTGGTTCCAACACCCTCCATTACATCATTCAGCTGGCAACCTCCCCCTTTCTTAACTAAACTGTCAAATCCACTTTTCACCCTTCTCATCTCTATCCCCTCCTCACAATTTCCTTTGCCTATACTTTGGTTCAGACCATCATCATCTTTCTTATAAACCACTGAAGGACTGTCATTGTAATATTTTAATAATAATAGCTGCCATGAAGCAGGAACTGTGCTTGACCTGCTTTGCCAGGCATCACCACGTGGTGAGCTGGCAGCCAAGGCAGATGGCTTTGTATGTGCTATTCATGGCTGTAATTGTAAAGTCTGAGCTCTACTCAATACACAATAAAAACTCAATAAATATTTATTGAGGCCAAAAAAACAATAGCTGCCATGTATTGAGAGCTTTCTAGATGGCAGCTTCTGCCCTGAATACTTTATAGGTGTTGTTTCCTTTAAACTTCACAACTATCACAATTTGCATTTTACAGATGAGGAAACCAGGTCAACAGAGAGGCAAAAAAAAGCTTGCCCAAACACACAGCTGCTAAGATAGACAAGCAGGTGCTGGATCTCAGCAGTCTGAATCCAGAATTCTCTCTCTTATCATGACCCTAATGTATTAACATTCTACCTTCTCAGCAGTGGACTCCCTCCTTCCAGACTCTGCATGCGTGCTAAGTTGCTTCAGTTGTGTCCAACTCTTTGCAATCCTAGGCACCGTAGCCTGCCAGGCTCCTCTGTCCATAGGATTCTGCTGACAAGAATACTGGAGTGTGTTGCCACGCCCTGCTCCAGAGGATCTTCCCAACCCAGGGATCGAACTAGTGTCTCTTATGTCTCCGGCATTGGCAGGTGGGTTCTTTACCACTAGCGCCAACTGGGAAGCCCCCACCATCCGTTCTTCCTCTGTTGCCATAATGATCTGACTAAAATACAAATCTAATGTTCTCATTCCTGGCTTCAAACCATTCAACAGCTTCTGTTTCCTATACGACAAAACTCCATGGAAACCCGAGGCCACAAAGCCCTCCAGACAGTGGCTCTTTCTTCCTCTCCAGCTTTGTCCACTCTTGCTTCCTCACCTCACTTCTAAATACTTACCATTGTGAGAAGATGTCTTTCCACTGCATGCCTCCGAAAGGTCCCATGTGCTGCTCCCTCTTCACAGAATATCTTTTTTCATCACTTCTCCAATTTCCTTCCCCTTCTAGCTCCTATGCACTCTGAATAGAGCTTCCCCCTCAAGGAAGCGAGCCAGTTAGTTAGAAATCATTTGCCAAAAGGGAATTCCTGAATGATTACTGTGTCAAGTGACCAATTGACCAAATTTAACAGAAAATTTAAACTATTTAGAAAGTTTACAACAATTTTATCTTGAATGGAATGGATTCTACACTTTTGAAGATTTCTGTGGAGTTATAGTTAGCCAGGTTAATCAACTGATCCCAGGACCCTGGCCTATGGATTTTTTTTTTCTTGTGTTGACTGATGCATGTTATTATGTTTGAAATCCCAGGAGACTGAGTGCATAGGGTCTGGCTATGTGTCTTTATCTCTTGTCCCTGTATCTAGTGGAGTGTGGAATATGCTAACGCTTTAGTAAATGCCATATTAAGCTAAATCTTATGTCATCAATAAGTGAGCACTTATAGGTACTACTACCATTAATCCATCAGAAAAAGATAATTGCTAAACAAAACAAATATACACCCTAGAAACTTTGAAGTCATAGAATATGTATATTCAGGACTTTTCTTAACACATTTGGGACCCACCTTGAGTACAAATGGAAGGCCACATACCTACCATATGCAGAATATTTTGATGTTATAAAAGGAAACACAAATATTAAATTAAACAGATTCTCTTTACCTAGAAAAAGGTAGCTTTAAAATTGTTTGGAACTCAGGATTGAATTCACATTTGCATTCAGATCCTTCCCATACCATTGATTGTCAGTGGTAGTGTGGGGATATCCAACCCCAAATCCTGGCCCTTGGTCCCTAGACCCTGACCTGTGGTCCATACCTTTTTCTGCTCTCAGATCAGTTTCACATTGTGAAGTCTCACACACACACACACACACACACACACACACACACACACATACACACACTCGCATGGACATCCAGCCACCTGAAACAGCTGGCCCTGTGTCTACCTTATGAAATCACAGTGGTGCAGCCCACTCCCCTCAGGAGATGAGGCCCTGGAGTGAGCGGATGTCACTGGGGCAAGGAATTCCCAGTCCCATGGAGCTAGAATCCCCTTCAGTTCAGTTCAGTTCAGTTGCTCAGTCGTGTCCGACTCTTTGCGACCGCATGAATCGCTGCACGCCAGGCCTCCCTGTCCATCACCAACTCCCAGAGTTCACTCAAACTCACGTCCATTGAGTCCGTGATGCCATCCAGCCATCTCATCCTCTGTCGTGCCCTTTTCCTCCTGCCCCCAATCCCTCCCAACAGCAGAGTCTTTTCCAATGAGTCAGCTCTTCGCATGAGGTGGCCAAAGTACTGGAGTTTCAGCTTTAGCATCATTCCCTCCAAAGAACACCCAGGACTGATCTTTAGAATGGACTGCTTGGATCTCCTTGCAGTCCAAGGGGCTCTCAAGAGTCTTCTCCATCACCACAGTTCAAAAGCATCAATTCTTCGGCGCTCAGCTTTCTTCACAGTCCAACTCTCACATCTATACATGACCATTGGAAAAACCATAACGTTGACTAGACAGACCTTTGTTGGCAAAGTAATGTCTCTGCTTTTGAATATGCTATCTAGGTTGGTCATAACTTTTCTTTCAAGGAGTAAGCGCCTTTTAATTTCATGGCTGCAGTCACCATCTGCCGTGATTTTGGAGCCCAGAAAAATAAAGTCTGACACTGTTTGCACTTTTCCCCATCTATTTCCCATGAGGTGATGGGACCAGATGCCATGATCTTAGCTCACCATTATTAAATATTATGTTGGAAATGGAAACGTATCTATGGTATATTAAATTTCAAAAGTGAGGTTTGAAGCTTTTAAGACGTCTGCTTGATAATCTATTTTTATAAAAACTATATATGTATATAAGGCATAATACATAAAAAATCTAAAGAGGCATACATCAAATTTATTATGGTTATTATTATCTCCAGATGCTGGGATCAAGTATGATATTTTTTTATTATTGCTTACTTGGATTTTATGTTTTCACTATGAATATGTACGACATATGCCATTTTTTGAAATAATAAAGGTTAAAATCAAAACCATTAAAAAATAGTCTATTTAACTCTGGGATCATTCCTATGCTATTTAAGTAAAACATGGTATTTTTCAAAACCTCAGAAATTTAGTACTTCCTATCCAGTAATAGTAGAAGATTTATAAAACATACTGGAGAACTCACTGGCTGGTGAGCAAATTGCATGAGGCTATTGAGGGTTTCCTATTTACAGACATGTGCTCGTGAGGCTATGAATGTATACATTTATACTAAGTCATAGAAAAATACTCAGAGTATACAGTGCATATGTGTCCATCCTGGTACCCAGAATTCTTCAAACAGAGAAGTACTCTGTTCGCCATAGAGCCTGTCACTAACTCACTGTCTGTATGTGGGCAAACTGCTGTGGGCCCCAAACAGTGGAGTCAAGATATAAAACTAGTTGTTAGCAAGATGCTTGCACAGTCTCATGGAATGATCATCTACCTGACTAATATTACTTCACTAACATGGAAGGGAAGGATATTATTTGTTAATAATCCAAATAATTTTAAGTAATGCTGTGTGTGTGTGTGTGTGTGTGCCAGCATGCACGCACACACGCATGTGCCATATCCCATATACATATGCAAACTGTAAATGGAGCATGGATGCTTATATGGCATTTCAATAACCTTAGATATTGTTGGGTATTTTTTTCCATTGAAAGTAACCTTTTGCCTAGAGGCGGAATCAGAATAATCATATACATTTTCAACAGTTTCAGTGAATACAAATTGACCCAAATATTCCCTCAAAGTGTTCAAGCTATAAATTAATTCTAAACTAAGCTTCTCTGAACTTATTTCTGAGTTAGTTTAAATTAGCATTTCCTGCCATTTGTAATGAAAAAAAGTGTCATATATAAAAAAGAATGTGACAACATTTCTATTTTCAGGGGATTCTATCTAGACCAAAAAAATTCACTTCAGGATAAACACCTGACAGGGAAAAAGTCCATTTCCAAAAGACCCGTTTTATTCTTCTCATATTCTAAAAAATTGATCTGTACAAAAATAAGAAAGTACTATACATTCAGAAGTTTTATGATTTTATTTCTCACAGTACTAAAGTGGGAATGTAATTGCCTTCTTGAGCTACACTGGTAGCAAGTGAGAAATAAAAAAAAAATTATATGGTGAAAGAAAATGAAAAACATTGAACATATTGCTGTAACAGGCCAGGTTCACAGCCAAAATCTTGTATCTATTCATTGTATTTACTTGTCTAGACAGCTCTCTGCTGATTGGAAGGATGCATCCCTGAAGCTGGGCATTTGGGCTTTATGGAATGTGTGTGTGTGTGTGTGTGTGTGTGTGTGTGTGTGTGTGTATGTGCGCGCGCATGTGTTCAATATTAAGCTTGGTACTTGGGTTTACAAGATAGTCTCAGAAGCCTATACCTAACCTACAACAGAATAGGCTAGTCTTAGAAATGCACCATGATTTATAACATTATTACCACGAGGAAATGAATTCTAAAACATAGCTCAGGAAATCATTTAACCATCTTCCTTTTCCACTTGCTTGCACTTTTAGGCACAAGAAGAAAGAAGCACCAGTGGCTGAGAATTGCTTCTGGCACCTCAGGGTTAGAGGTGGTCTGTGTCTCTATTTGCTATTTGTTTATTAACTCTATTGTGTTCTGATTATAAAAGAAATATAGTCCGTTATAAAAATTAACAAGGCGGAATATAGAACTTAAGAAACAAACATCCTATTTCTCAGCTATACCCACACTACCAGTTTGGTGTAGTCTTGGGCTTTTCATATAATTGTTTATGAGTGGCGGTATCTCACATTTTTAAAAATTCTGTTATATCATACATAACATTCTGCCAATAGGCCTATGAAAAGATATTCAACATCATTAGCCATTAAGAAACTGAAAATCAAAATTACAGTGAAATACCACTTCACACTTATGAGTATAGCTATTACCAAAAAGACATAATAACAAATAACATACTAGTACGGATGCAGAGAAGTTAGAACCCTTATATGCTGTTAGATGGAAGGCACATCCACTGTGGAAGATAGTCCAACAATTTCTCAAAAGGTTGAAGTAGAGTTCTCATATGACGTAGACATCTGTCTTACTGATGATTCCATTTATATGAAATGTCCAGAATAGGCAAATCCAAATGGAAAGAAAGCAGAGATTAGTTGGGACAAGGAGGAATGAGGAGTGGAAGCTAATATGTACTGAATTTCTTTTGGGAGTGATGAAAAGATCTAAAATTAGATATTGGAAGTTTATGACTCTGTGAATATACTAAAAACTACTTAATTACGTGCTTTATAAAGCACACAATTTTTAATGAATTTTATGCTGTGTGAATTATATATCAATAAAGTATTATTAAACCATATATATTAGCTGTGTGACCTTATTTAATCTCTGAGTCTTAATTTCTTATCTCTGGAAAGGATTATATGAGGGTTTATATATATATAATTTACATATAAATCTAATAAATATTTATTTGTAATTATTCTTATATATGTAATCTGATGTTTATGCATATATATGGGATTTCTCCGATGGCTCAGTGGATAAAGAATCTGCCTACAATGCAGGACACAGGAGATGCATGTTCGATCCCTGGATTGGGAAGATTACCCAGAGTAGGAAATGGCAACCCATTCAAGTACTCTTGCCTGGGAAATCCCATGAACAGAGGAGCCTGGTGGGCTACAGTCTGTGGGGTTGCAAAGAGTCAGACATAATTGAGCAACTAAGAACTCACTTACTCAAACATATATGATCACTATTTTAAGTTTTATATATATATACATATATATATGTATATATATACATTTTATAAGTTTTTCCAGTGGTCACATATGGATGTGAGAGTTGGACTGTGAAGAAAGCTGAGCACCGAAGAATTGATGCTTTTGAACTGTGGTGATGGAGAAGACTCTTGAGAGTCCCTTGGACTGCAAGGAGATCCAACCAGTCCATCCTAAAGGAGATCAGTCCTGGGTGTTCATTGGAAGGACTGATGTTGGAGCTGAAACTCCAATACTTTGGCCACCTGATGCGAAGAGCTGACTCATTGGAAAAGACCCTGATGCTGGGAAAGATTGAGGGCAGGAGGAGAAGGGGACAGAGGATGAGATGGTTGGATGGCATCACCGACTCAATGGACATGGGTTTGGGTTGACTCCGGGAGTTGGTGATGGACAGGGAGGCCTGGCATGCTATGGTTCATGGGGTCGCAAAAAGTCAGGCATGACTGAGAGACTGAACTGAGGTATATATATACGTACGTATAAATGTATATACATAGCTATACATTACTTAACACCTCGCTGGGCACAGAGCAGCCCCTCTGATAAAGATAGTTATTACATTAAATTCTTTATGCTACAGCAAATCTCCTTTCTAACATCAATTTTATGTATTTTCTCAATGTAAAATAGTTATCCAGTCTCCATATAATTTCTTCATCTTATATTTGAAAATCCTACTTAAGCTACTCCTCAGTTCACCTCTCTTCTCGATGAGTAAATCTAGATTTATAACACTTACCTGACTGGTGATTTTACATTTATCTGCTTGATTTCATTAAAGTGTGTCTTGTACTAAACCATTCCAAGAAGGCAGGGCCCATGCCTGTTTTTGTTCAATCCTGAATCATCAGTGCTAGCCCAGGGCCAGACACATGTCAGAGCTTAAGAAATAGTTGTTGAATGAATGAATAGCTGGCTGGATGGATAGATATTATATCTGCTCAGTGAGTGGCCTTCCTGGAAATGGGTGGTTCTCAGCAAGAGTTGGGGTGTGGAGAGAAGGCAGGTTGTCATATAGGATACAGATTGTCATATCTGAATCACCTGGGGTAATTTTTTTTAAGTTACTGGAAGCTTCTCCCCAAGACATACCATATCAGAGCTTAATGTGTGCTACTTCACGGGCAGGAAGGCCTGCTCCACCCAAAATACACCTCATACAGCCAGTCACTGGTGACAGAAATTTCTTTCATAGGATACAAAACTTTTCATTCATAATCAGAGATAAAGGTTAAGGTACAAACACCTTTGGCCTCTGTGGTATGATAGAAACACAACTGATCAGACATAAACACATCTGGTCTTAGGTTTGACTTGACACTGAATATGAATATATGACAAGAGGGGCTTCTCAGTTGGCTCAGTGATAAAGAATTCACCTGCCAATGCAGGAGATGCAGGCTCAGTCCCTGGGTTGGAAAGATCCCCTGAAGAAGGAAATGGCAACCCACTCCAGAATTCCATGGAGAGAGGAGCCTGGTGGACTTCAGTGCACAGGGTCACAAAAGAGTCGGACACAAACAACACAATGCACAAGTTTAAGACCTGCTTTGGCATCACCCAGTGATGCTTCTACACAGAAGCTGCAAGAGTAGTTTCTTGTCTACTTCATTCTTATTTTCCAACATGTGTTCATTGTTTTTAAAGCTGCCCTAGTTGCTAATTCATATTCACCTTTGATGCAGCCTGATTCCTAAGATCCTCTGCTGTACTCAAACTCTGTTTTTACCTTTTTTTAACTGTAAAACATAGCACCTATTTTGCATAGAACACAAATGTTTGGTTAATGGATTATTATAAAGTCAACATCTGTGTAACTAACTTAAGTTTACATTATACATTACTTATATATATACATTATGCATATGTAAAGGGTTATATTAGTTTCATTAAATGTGAGTTAAACCTCAATAAGAATGATTTTTAAAGGAAAAATAAAAAGAAATAATATACTATAAACACCTCAGAAAATCCCCACCCATATTCTTTTCTAATCACAACTCTTATATTCTTCACTAAAGAAAATTCTGACTCCTAAGGTATTACTTTTCTTGCTTTTCTTAATGGATTTACCACTTAAACATGCATCTCTTAAAAATAGTTTATCTACTTTTGAACTCTCCATAAATAGACTCATATAATCTGTGCTCCTTTGTGCTGGATCTCTTCCACTAGACATTGTTTTTTGGATTCAGTCACATTATTGTCTGTAGCTATAGTTTTTTATTTTTATTTATACCTAGTATTCTAGTGAATGAATGACCCATAATTAGTTTATATATTCTACTATGAATGGATACTTGGGTTGTTTCCAGTTCCAGGCTATTATGAGTAATCCTGCTAGTAACATTCATGTACATGTCTTTCAGTGTCCATGTGCACCTATATCTGTTACATATATGTCTAGGAGTAGGATTATGATAATTTATCTGGTGATATGTGTATCTTCACCTTTATTAGATAATATCAAACTACCTTCTGAAATGACTATCAGTGTACTTTCTGATCAACAGTGTTTAATTCCCAATACCTGGCATTGTCAGACTTTTAAATTTTAGCCGATCTGGAGAGTGGTAGGCTCTCATTCCTATCCCAATTTGAGGGTATACTTTCTTTTCTAGTAGTTCCTCTTAATATTTTCTAATGATTTCTTTCCTATCTACAAGCATGAATTCATCATTTACTTCTGTATAACAAATTATACCCTCAATTAGTGGCTTAAAACAAATAAACTATCTCACACACCCATTTGTGTAGCTCAGGAACGCAGGAGGGCCTTACGATGTGACTTAGGGTCTCTTCTGTGGCTGTAGTCAAGAGGTCTACCAGGGCTGCAGTCATCTAAAGGCTTATCTGGGACTGGAGGATTCACTTCTAGGGTGCTCACTCATACTCCTTCCAAGTTAGTGAGGGCCATTGCAGAGGGCCTTGGTTCCTCTCCGCATGGAGCGTCAATAGGGCAGCTTGAGTGCTTCATGACATGGCAGCTCACCTTCCCCAAAGCAAGTGATTCAAGAGAGGGAGAGCAGAGAGAAAATCACAGTGCATTTTACAAATTAGCCTTGGAAATCACCTCTGCCATTTTGTATTCATTGGAATAGAGGTGCTAAGAATAGCCTACATACAAGGAGAGGGGAAGCAGGCTCCATTTCTCAAAGGATGAAATATCAAAGAACTTGTGGACATGTTTTAAAACCACCACACAACACAATCTAGAATCTCTTGACTGTCACCATTTGGCAAGCACTGGTTCAGCTGGTAAAGAATCTGCCTGTGATGCAGGAGACATGGGTTCAATGCCTGGGTCAGGAAGATCCCCTGGGGAAGGAAATGGCAACCTACTCTAGTATTCTTGCCTGGGAAATCCCATGGACAGAGAAACCAGGCAGGCTACAGTCCATGGGGTCACAAGAGTCAGACATGACTTATCAACTAAAGCACCGCTGAAGTTATTTGTTATTTCAAGCATCAAAAAATGTTAAAATAACTGAAAGTATGGTTAAGAAAACAAATAAGAGGGAGTTCCTGGTGGTCTAGTGGTTTAGGATCTGGAACTTTCCCTGCCATGGCCCAGGTGCAATCTCTGGTCAGGGAACTGAAATCCTGCAAGCTTTGTGGCATGGCCAAAAAACAACAACAAAAAAGAAATGTGTATAGTCTCAAAGTATCTTCTCATGAAACAACTTAATAATTACAACGGGAATCATAATAACTTACAGTAAAAAGACTTAGCAAACATGACCTTGACCAAGTTATCAGCACTAACATCATCAATGAGTCTCAATATCATGAGATTTCCAATATGAAGCACTTTCAGTGTTATTCTTGCCCAAAATGCATAACTTAGATTTAATAATGAGAGAACATCAGATAAGATTTAATAATGAGAGAACATCAGATAAGATTTAATAATGAGAGAACATCAGAGAAGCTAAACCCAAGTTGGCAAACATTCTACAAAATATCTGGATAGTATTCTTCAATAGTATCAAGGTTGTTAAAGACCAAGAAGGGCTGAAAAATTGTCCCAGATGAAAGGAAACTAGGGAAACATAACAACTAAAACCAAGGTGTGATTTTGAATTAAAAAAAAAAAAAAAACTAACCAGACAACTGGTGAAATTTGAATAAAGTTGGTAAACTAGTGTAAAGTGTTAGGTCAATGTTAATATCCTAATTTTGATATTTACACTGTGGCTAAATAAAATGGTAACATTTGCAAAAGCTGGATGAAGAGTACATAAGAATTCCTTGTATTCATTTTGCAAACTTTTGGTAAATTTGAAATACTTCAAAATGAAAACAAAAAAATTTAATTATTATGAGAAAATATGTATCTAATTAAAGGATCAGTGAAAAACAATATGAATGATAGAGTCAGTCAGAAGCTCACGAATCTTTAACAGGAGTAGCTACTGAAAAAGAACTACTCATTTTCTTTATGGCCTCCATCTCTCCATGCTTCTAGTTTTACTATGCCCACTTGATGAAATCCTCAACAGCCGCCTGTCTAAAACATATCTGATCATGTCAATTTCCTGCTTAAACTTTGTCAATAGCTTTTCCATCTCTCCTAGCAAGGACTCCTCACATGAATGCTTGGCCAAAACTGTATGGAACTGAACACACTCCCTGTGACATGACACAGGTCTCCCCACTCCAGGTCTTTGCATATGCCATTCCCTTTTCTTTGCTAGAAAAGTCCTGATTTTTCTGGTATATTAATCTGCAAATATCTGTTTGGAAAGCTTTTTGGACTCTTTTTCTCTCCAAATAGAGTTAATTGTTACTCTCCTCTTCCCTATGGCATTTGGTAAGGATCTCCCTTGCAGCATTGTTGTGTTATAAGTAGATGCTTACTTATCTATTGCTGTTATTGGCATTGCTGTGTTGTTTTTCTGAGAACTATGAGCTTCTAGAGGGCAAAAATCTATGCCATCTTCATTCCCAGCACCTGGCACAGAAACAAACAAATGGTAGGCTTATTAGTTATTTACTGCTACATAAAAAATTACTGTAAAAATTAGCATCTTAAAGCAAGAGTTCCATTATAATTATCATACAGTTTCCAAGGGTCAGGAGTCCAAAAGCAGCTTAGATGAGTGGATTCTGCCTTAGGGTCTCACAGGGCTCAAATCTCAGTGTCAGGCAGGGCTGCAGTCATCCAAAGACTTGACTGAGGCTGTTGAATCTTCCTCTAAAATGGCTTATTCACCAAACTGTGGATAAAAGATCTCAATTCTTCTTCAGTTGTTGGCAGAGGGCTTCAATTCCTCACATGGTCCTCTCCATAGAGTACTAACTATCCTCATAACATGGCAACTGGCTTGCTTCAGAGAAAGTAGTCCAAGAGAGAAAGGAAGGCATATGTCACAAAATTTTTTATAATCTATCTCAGAAGTGACATATCATTACTATTGCTATATTCTATTTGTCACAGAGAACAGCCTTACTAAATGTAGAAGAATGCTACACAGGGCATGCATACCAAGATGCAGGAATCACTGGATTCCTTCTTAGAGGCTGACAGCAACAGTAGTACTTATTCAATGCCTAAAGGATGAATCGATGAATGAATGAAGTGACCTCCTCTGGATCATATCCCAAAGTAATTGAAGAACCAAAATGAGCTCGTTTATCTTAAGGCAGTCTTAGCTATAATAAAGTCATCTCCAGATACTGACTAGGACCACAAACAGCACTTCAAAGAGGTCCCCATGTGTGATTCACCCCCTCTTTGAATAGAAGGACCTTGTCACATTTCAGGAAAATTAACTCAGACCAAAGAAGATGGGGTGATTGACCTGAGGTCACCGAGAAGGTTAGGAAGAGACTCCTTGTCTACTGAGAATAACCAGCATGAGTTTTAGAGGCTTGCACATCTGCATGTTGTTCGGTTGTTTAGAATGCTGTGTTCTTTCTTCATTCAAAGGTGATTCATGGGTCCAAGAAATGGCCAACTCATAGCACATCAACATGTGAAAATTTTTCCTTTTTAAATTTTGTTATGAGACACACTTTCCCACTAAATCCTAATCTTTGGTATAAAATCTACCATCTCTACAGATTTTTCTAGAAGAGTCTCACATGACTTAGAAGCTATGTACCCTGAAGAAGGTTTCATGACCTTTTACCTTCATCTTATCCTTTTGTATCACACCAGTTCCCTGTATGGACTGTCCTTTCTTCAGCTTCTCATATAAACTGATTGTAATTCTACCAGTTCTTCCAGTTCCAGCCAAAACTCTGCTCCTTCAAGAGGTTTCCTTGATTATTCTCATCGAGAGACTTCACTTCCTTACTGGACCAACCCTATCTGATAGTTTGTTTCACTACATGGTATTTGAGTTTATTTTATAAGTATTTAGATACATGCAGGACATGTCACACATGCTGTTGTTCAATACACACACTTGATTTCCTTTAATAGAATACCATTTTTAAAAAGCTCCTTACTCTTAAAAAATCTAAGGTAAATATTTTTGCAGTGTGCAAACATTTTCAAACTTTTGTTGTTTTTTAGGTTGTTTGGTTTTTCTTTCTGTTGTGACTTCAGCTTTTTTCAAGTTATTACAGTCTTGAATGTAGGACAGGTTACATGTGTGCAGTGTTGATATGCTTCTCCTTTAACAAAATTGAACTCACTAATCATATTCATTTCTAAAGCCCTTTGAAAATGTGTGTCATGCTTATGAGTGGCCACATTCCAGAGAACTGAATATGTGCTGTGAAAGGAAAGGAGGCTGGGAGTGGGGAGGAAACCCTTACAAGGCAAAAGAACTGAGCATGTGCAAAGCTCTGTACAAAGAGAAGGGCAGAGAAGTGCAGTTTTGGAAATACTGAGGCTAATGGAAAGAGAAAGGCAATTTAAGGGAGAGAAGGGAGTTTGGCCACATTCAGGAGATCCCTCAGAACCCCCAAATGGAGAGAGTGCATTCAAGGAAGGGTACATCTGCCTACCAGGCCCCTTCTGGCATCTCTTTATCAGTTCCCACCCACTGGAGATGCTCAGGCCCAGCTCTGGCTCCTTACACTCAGTGACTCCTGAAATTCCAGCCCTTTCCCTGACATGTGATCTGTCACCCTGCATCAGACTTGCAGGTTTGAGTTTTGAGAGGTAGTGTGGGTTCTACCTTAGGGTCTCATGAAATTCAATGGACTTGGAAAACTCCTAGCTCTGCTACTTAGAAGCTGACAAGTTATGAAGTCTTTTGTAGCCTCAATTTCCTCATCTATAAATTGGGGATAATAATACCTACAATACAGGTATTATTGTGGATCACAGGTATTGCAGGATTATTGTGAAAATCACACATTAGTAGATAAATAGCAACAATGAAAAGTGATGTAGCTGGGTGGTTAAAAGTTTGAGATTTGGATCTAGGCTGTCTGGGTTCGAATTCTTGTTTCATTCCTACTCTCAGTGTGATTTATTTTCTCTCTGCCTCAGTTAACAAATCTATCAAATGGGAATAATTAGGTATAGTTTCTATCTCACAGAGTTGATGAAAGGATATGGGTGGTTATAATACAGTGCCTGTCACATCAAAAACATTCAGTTGATGGAAATTGTAGGAGCAGTTGTTTTGTTGTTATTATTATAAAAAATGCAGTGGAGGGCAACAATTAAGACTGTGTCCTCTAGTGTTGAATGACCTGGGTTCAGACCATCATTCTGAACTGATCTGATCATCATTCTGATTCTGATCTGATCATCATTCAGATCATTCTGCTCTTTACCAGCCACACAATCCCATAGCCTTCATTCCCTCATCTGTAATTTGGGAATAATAATAGCATCTACTTCATAAGATGAAATAAATTCCTATATGCAAAATACGTAGTGCTGATGCACCATAAAGAATAAATGTGAGCCATCATTAGCATAAATTCCAATAAGCCATAGATCCAGTTTTTATGCATGTCTGTGGGTAATATTGTGTGCAATTAAATAGACTTAAAGTTTATGTGTTCTGTGGCAATTAACCTGAACTACTAATTCCCTTGGAAATAAGCCAGGCTTTTCACTATCAAAGGTTTTCAACTGGATCCCAGCTGACCATCTTTCCAGCGTCTATGTGTATAGCAGATGGTGAGCTGCATTTCTTTCAACTATTCCTCCCAAAGAGAAGACTGTAAAGTTCTCAGAAAAATTAAATGCCCTCATGACAAAAGCATGCCATGGTCTCAGTCCTCTCACTCCACTCTTTAGTGGCTGGCACTGTGGAGTCTCACAGAAACGGACTACATCTCATTATTAACCTTGTTGGAGAGTCTCCTCGTATGCTGCAGACTGTGCTTTTCAAAGAGACACCAAAAGCCTGCCACTGCAACTCACACTTTTTCTTTGCTCTCTGGCTGTACTGCAGTCACAGTACAAGTTGTTTGTTCAGATACCGGAAAGGCTGACAGTCCAGGAAACTTTTTTTTTTTATTCCTTCAGCCAATAATCTTGTAGCCCGGTGATGTCACTCAACAATTATGCAATATGACTTAACTGTTGGATAGGTGACAGGAATTCCACTGACACCAAGATCACAATGAAACTGCTTAGCTACTAAATTAGTCACATTGTACATTACCGATAAGTCACTTTTAAACTGTGATTAACTGCCATTTCAAACAGCACCATTGTCTAATGAGGGAAGTCAGGGGCCCATCACTCATAGTTTCAGTGATTACATCCATTTATTCCAGCGACTGAACAATGCAAATGAGGTGGTTATTGAACTCCACAAATTCAGAGGCCACTTAAAAAAGGAACATGTAAAAGGAAAACACTTTCTATCCTCTATTTTTAGGGGAAAATTTGTGCAATATTTCCTCGACTGTATTCTAAAATTAGTCATTTCAATCTCTTGATTTCCCCAATCCAAATAGGATGAGAATAGGATCTCGTTCTTCGATGAAGACAGGAATTATTTACTGTTGTTCTCTGTTCTAACATAAGTTGGCTTCTGTCCTACAATTCAGCTACACTATGAAAGCGGACTTTTTTACCGACCACAAGCCACAAGGTAGGCATCAGTTATTCCACAATATTAGTTGTTAAAATAATTTTAACAACTTTAAATTGTTAAATTTAATTCAATTTTCTCATTCAAAAAGTAGTAGATTGTGTTAGAAAAAGTTTAGGAAATACTGAAAAGTATAAAAAAAAGGAGACCCCACAATCTCACCCTCCCCCTAAAAAACCATAACTAAAAGTCTGTAAATTTCTTCCAGTCTCAATAAAGAATGAATACAACAACCTAATGAACTCCTTGCCTGGCAGTGCGATAGATGCTGAGTGTAGAATGATACGTAAGATTCAATCCTTCTCCTTTAAGGGGCGCACAACTTAATGTAATGAGGTATCTGAACACAAAAGAGGCATTGAGTGCAAGCTGGAGAGAATAGAATGTGGAGTGGAGGAGATGGAAGGGACTATCAGAATAGATTAGAAAAATTCTAGAGCAGAGCTACTCAGAGCGTCATCTACAAGGTAACACCAGATCTTACAAGCTACTTAAAGAAAATGAGAAAGCA
This sequence comes from Capra hircus, assembly GCF_001704415.2. Taxonomy (NCBI): domain Eukaryota; kingdom Metazoa; phylum Chordata; class Mammalia; order Artiodactyla; family Bovidae; genus Capra; species Capra hircus. The sequence goes on along the minus strand of NC_030808.1, from coordinate 117,346,975 downwards.
TGTGAAACTTTTAGAGCAATTTGACAGAGTGATTGCCTGTTTTTTAATCCAATAATAGTTTTTTAAATTGGACCTGTATTTTGTAGGTATTTTTTATTTCACTTTTGTTGTATTTATTTTTGTTATATTTTTAGAAAATCAGTCCCTACAATAGATAAGAAATTTAAAATGTATATCTCCTCTGGCACTATAAATAGTTTGAAAACCACTGTTCCCAGGGACACAATAGCTTAGCTAAGTATAGCGTAACCAACTGTCCTGGTTTGCACTAAACTTGGCAAAGCCCCAGGCATACCAGGATGAGTTCACCACCTTACAACAGTTTAATTCCAAAAGTTAGCTCATGAGAGAATAGATGGAGAGGAAGCAATCATCAGCGAAACAAAAGAAGAAAATTTCTCTGGGTTGAGAGAGATTTTAGTCTTCAGGTTCAGAGGGTTTACTAATAGCCAGGTAAGATTATTGAAAACAGAATCACACTTAGCTACATCCTGTCACACTTTCTAAATTCCAAGGATCACGAGAAAAATCCTACAAGATTACATACACACAGCAAACTGAAATGAACAAAATAAATTAGTAACGTGGCAAAACACAATATTTATATTACATTCCTTTAACAAAAAGATAGTTGCTTTAACTCCCTGGGCTAAAGAGAGAAAAGAAAGAATTGTCCTTTAAATACAAATATAACCCAAGGGTCACAAAATGGAAATAGAAAACAATACAGCAAAAGAGGAAAATGCAAACATGTTGACATTATTAACATAATTTATTTGATTTGGTGTCAAATTTGACTCTAAACTTCCCTGGTGGTGATGAGAAGGTCAGGAATTACAATCATTCAAATTGTTGTTATGATGACAAACGAAGAAGCATATGAGTTTCTCAGCAAGTTTCTTAGTTTCTCAGCTGAAGCCTAAAACAAATTCTCTCAAATAGTTTAATATTGGAAGTATGAAGTAGGGTGGTAGACTGTACTTGACACTCAAGGATATTACTACAGTGAAAATAGGAGTGAATTCCACATACATGCTTCTTATAGGAATTCTCATTAAAGTCAATGGAAGACTTCAAGATATATAAATAGGGAATTTCCCTAGTGGTCCACTGGTTAAGACTCCACACTCTTGATGCAGGAGGCACGTGTTCAATCTGTAGTTGGAGAACTAAGATCCCACAAGCTGCACACTGCGGAAAAAAAAAAAAAGAAGAAGAAGAGATACACAAATACATTATAGCCTAAAGATATTATTTGATCCAAAGATAGAACTTTGAGTACTCTAGAGGAGAAGATGAATAGTATATTACTTAGTGTTCTCTGAATATTATTTTTCTCAGCCAGACTAATAACATAATTTGAGGTCTCATAATGCCTGAAAAGAACCTAACTCTTGTGCTCTTCATTGCTGATTGAAGGTGTATAAAAATTGTAGTTTCAAAGGAAACATAGTTAGCTTTGTACACCCAATCCTTTCAGCACTGGTATTAGCACTGGACATCAAATTTGTGTGAGATTAGGCTATTGTGCTTCACATAATGAATGTTATTTCAGTGGATATAAATAGCATTAACATTTATTCATTTTACTCCTCCTCTGTCAGTCTTAATAAACTGAATTAATATTGTAACACTTTCATTAATGCAAATAGAGTTGTTGATCAAAATATTGTTGTAATAACCAGTCCTGATAATTTTAAGGTAAAGAAACGTCTTTCACATGCCATTTATTGAGAAAGCAAAAATCAGTTTGCAAATCAACTATGTACATTATGATCACTTTTAACAAAAGGTACATTTGTACAAATATAATATTTATAAATGCAGCTGCCCCTAGAACAACACAGGTTTGAATTGTGTGGGCCCACTTATATGCAGATTTTTTCAATAGTAAATACTACAGTACTACACAATCTCAGGTTGTTTGAATCCATAGATGCAGAAGCTTCCATTGGGAGGGTGGACTGTCAAGTTACACATGGATATTCAACTGCTCTGAGGGACAGGCCTCTAACCCCCAAGTTGTTCAAGGGTTAGCTGTACATAAGCACACAGAAAAGCATTAGAGAGATAAAAATATTAATTCTGTTAATCTCTGGGTGGCAGGATTTGGGTAACTTGTCTTTTGGCCACGCCACTTAGCATGTGGGATCCTAGTTCTCCAAACAGGGATGGAACCTGAGCTCCCTGCACTGGAAGCTCAGAGTCTTAACTCCTGCACTGCCAGGAAAGTTCCTGGGTGACTTTTGTTTTCTTCTTTTTACTTTTCCATAGGTGTGAATAACTTGTATTATCTTTGCAAGTAGAACAACAACAACAGCAAAACATTGTTGCTGTACTTAAGGCCATGTAGAGGAGGAGAAAGTGATATCTCTACTCACCCTTAAAGCACAGCAGCCAGGTGACCTTCCTATACCACCATCTACATCTTGCATCATTAAAGTTGCCCTTTAAGGACTTACATGATGATTTTAAGGGTTGGCTAGTTTAAGAAGGGCTTCTCCAGTGGCTCAATGGTAAAGAATCTGCCTGTAATGCACGAGATACAGGTTCAATCCCTGGGTGGGAAAGACACCTGGAGGAGGTAACGGTAACCCACTCCAATATTCTTGCCCAGAAAAACCCATGGACAGAGAAGCCTGGTGGGCTACAGTCCATGGGGTTGCAAAGAGTCGGACGGGGCTGAAGTGACTGAGTGCACACACAGTTTAAGAAAGAGTGCAATTTGTATTGGAAACAATCTCCAACTTTACATCATAAGCAGCTATGTTATTTGGGGCAAATTTTCACACTTTTGATCTCTGGTTCCTCACCTTCAAAAGGGTGACTGGACTGTTGTGAGCACAAAATAAAATCACTGGGACGTAGTAAAGTGCCTGGAACAAAATAGGCGCTCAATAAATATTATATGCTAATTTGCTTGCCTCTGCCCTCAGAGAATTTATCCTGTTTCTACAGACACTATTTCTCTTCTCTGCAGTAATTTCACATGAACCTGGTTTCAGTTCAATAAAAGTGTTGGAAGAGTGAGGACGTCTCTTTTCTCATGTTCACTAGTTGCTCAGATGCTCAGTTGTGTCTGACTCTTTTACAACCCCGCGGATTGTAGTTTGCCAGGCTCCTCTGCCCATTGGGTTTTCCAGGCCAGCATCCTGGAGTGGGTTGCCATTTCCTACTCCAGTTCACTAGTTAGGGGTAGAGAAAATGAGAAAAATGAAGACTTACTGAGGATCTACTGAGAATCAGGCACTATGTTGTCTGTTCCTTTGCTAAAGGAAACCTCCATATTTTCCTAAATACTTGAACATCTGTGAAGTCTCAAGTTTCTCCCTTATTATTAATGCATTTGCCTCTTGAGAACTACTTATGTTATATCATCATTTACCGTAAAACAGCCTTTGTATTTCTATTTTAATCTTTCAGACTTCTAGTTGTGACACAGAACTTTGGTTGGTCACATTGTTATGACAAGTCGTATTTTCAGAACATTTCATAGCATTTAAGATTCTGAAATTGTAAGTGATAATTTTCTATCACTTCACCTATGTGTCAAAATATCTCCAATTTTTATTTTTTACATTCATCAGTTTGTAAGCAGCTTCTCTACCACATGTGTAGCATACCTTACTTAAATGAGCCCTATTCTATATGGCAGAGGTACCCAACCTCCGGGTCATGGATTAGTACTGGTCAGTGGCATTTTAGGAACCAGGCCACCCGGCAGGTAAGTGGCAGGTGAATGAGCAAAGCTTCATCTAATACTTACCACCTCTCCCCACTGCTTGCATTCCCCTCCATGGAAAAACTGTCTTCTGCAAAGCTGGTCCTTGGTGCTAAAAAGGTTGGGGACCACTGCTACATGGAGAAAACAAGACCAAAAGATAACAGAATGCATGTGCAGTTGCTTCAATCATGTCCGACTCTTTGTGACCCTACAGATTGTAGTCCACAATGCTCCTCTGTCCATGGGATTCTCCAGGCAAGAATCCTAGAGCGGATTGCCATTTCCTCCTCCAGGGGATCTTCCCCACCCAGGGGAAGAGTATCTCTAATCATCAGGCCCCAGTACTGAAAGTTTGATTAGCTTTATTCTTTTGAAAAGAACTGAATCTCATCACATTTTCAATGTAGAAGATTCCAAAACAAGAATATTTCTGGGTCTATGACAACTTGTTTTCTTCAACAAGAGAAGTTTTCTTCAATATTTCAGACAGAGGCAGTTAAGCAATTGTAGAGAGGCCTGCAAGACTTGGGAATGGAGCCTCCTTCCTAATGATCTATTGCAGTTGTATTACCCAGGGATTGCACAATAAAGATTTCTATTTTCCTACTTTTTTTCTTTGTCACATGCCAATTAAGCCTTCCCCCACCCCTTCACTCCCTTAAAGCCTCACCCTTTCTCATCTTTTACACTTCTGTTTTTCCTGATGTAAATACTCTGAAAAAGCAAATTGCTAATTGCATTCCTTCAAAAACCCCAAATATGTGTAACGAGCCAGGCAAACATGACCTGCATCTTTTCTCCTGAAAGCTTTTCCAGCCATCGATCTACTAAAAACTCAGGTTTTCTCCAAACACATTTCCTAGGAAATGTCCCCAGATGGCATGTGATCTTTTCATTTTAGACAAGCTGCCTTGATCAGGTGTCACCCAACGGACCGGCTTTTCTCCACCTTTATTCTCAACACAATGTTGTCTCAACAGACGATCCACTACGTCCTGGTTTTTCCCCACTGAATTCCATTCTTACTCCTCTCCCTCCACCACACCTGCCACATGCACTAGTTGCTAACATACCTTTGGTTATTCCCTCATGATTCTCACAGGGCCTCTGAGAAACCTTGACATTTTGTAACCATTTCCCCATTGTTTTCCTCTAGTCTTTTGCCTGTATGGAGCCTGCCTTCACAGCATTCTCATCTCAATTCTTTTTTTAGTTTCCAATTGGTTGGGAGCCAGGCCTCTACTCTCTATCCTATGCTCACCTTGCAAGCTACCTAGCCAGGTCATATTTATTCATATTTTTTCCTTTTTACTTATTTTTTGCCCATGCTTGGTCTTCACTGCAGCATGAGGGCTTCTCTACTTGTGGTCCTTGGCCTTCTCTTGTTGCAAAGCACAGACTCTAGAGCATGCAGGCTCAGTAGTTGAGGTTCGAGGGCTCTCTGGTTGTGGCACTCCGGCTTATATGCTCACAGCATGTGAGATCTTAGTTCCCCAACCAGGCGTTTAACCCACATCCCTACACTGGAAGGTGGATTCTTAAGCACTGGACCACCAGGGAAGCCCTCATATTTCTTTCACTACTCAAAGGAGTAAATCCAACTCAAAGTCGTAAAGCTGAGTAAAAGGGAAGAAATCAGTGGGAGCTCCGGGATCCTTATAGATCACAGATCAGGGACTACAGATGTCATCAAGTCCAATTCTGCCATTTCACAAATGACAGATCTGGGACCTCAGAGTCTAAAGTCACAAATCATTCAAATGAATCACTACCAGAGCTGCCAGGAAGAGCATTTCCAAGTGGCTAAAACTGTCGACTTTGGAATCATATGGATCTGGGTTCAAATCCCAAGCCATGTGGCCTTGTACAATTAATTTAAACATTCTAATCCACAGTATCCTTACTATTAACATGGGGATAATAACACCTATTTTACTGGATTGCTGAGCTGGATATATGGTAACTATTAATTTTTTTAACTATAATCCTGCTCTGTTGACTTTTAGTCTAATGTCCCTTATAAGACAATGCTATTATGTTTCTAGTCCCAATCTTCCAAGATCCCACTTTTAATCTTGACTAATAGTGGTCTCTTTTGCTGACTATGATGGCTACTCCACTTCTTCTAAGGGGATCCTGCCCACAGTAGTAGATATAATGGTCATCTGAGTTAAATTCACCCATTCCAGTCCATTTTAGTTAGTTGATTCTTAGAATGTCAACGTTCACTCTTGCCATCTCCTGTTTGACCACTTCCAATTTGCCTTGATTCATGGACCTAACATTCCAGGTTCCTATGCAATACTGCTCTTTATAGCATTGGACCTTGCTTCTGTCACCAGTCCCATCCACAACTGGGTATTGTTTTTGCTTTGGCTCCATCCCTTCATTCTTCCTGGAGTTATTTCTCCACTGATCTCTAGTCGCATATTGGGCACCTACAGACCTGGGGAGTTTATCTTTCAGTATCCTATCTTTTTGCCTTCTCACACTGTTCATGGGGTTCTCAAGGCAAGAATACTAAAGTGGTTTGCCATTCCCTTTTCCAGTGGACCACATTCTGTCAGACCTCTCCACCATGACCTGCCCATTTTGGATGGCCCCAAGTTAGAACTGGACATGGAACAACAGACTGGTTCCAAATAGAAAAGGAGTACGTCAAGGCTGTATATTGCCACCCTGCTTATTTAACTTATATGCAGAGTACATCCAGAGAAGGCAATGGCACCCCACTCCAGTACTCTTGCCTGAAAAATCCCATGGAGGAGTGATTAGGAGCTGCCTGAACTGGTGACCTTAGCATAAGGTAGGTCTCTATAAATCAACATTTCTGAAGAATGTTCCAGAAACATTGGACTAGACGCTGTAGTTAACCTAAAGTCACGCTAAAGTCTCCAGTTTGGGACACACTTCTCTTACACTGCTTCTCCCCACTCTCTACACCCTTACCACCTGGGCACTCACAATGCATGTTACCACATTAAAGGCCCTGAAAAACTCAGCATTTGGAAAACTTGGTTAACTTTTGTTTCTCAAATTAATTTAACTACTGTATCTATTTTGTGGCATTGTTTTAAGACAATACAAGTTAAATCCTGTGGACGAGTATTTTGTAAAACAAATTCTGGGAAGCTCTGGTCTAAATCAGTCTCCACTACCCACAAGCTTTGCTGTGGTCATTCCTAGCTTCCAGTTTCATCCTGTTCAGTGGAAGCAGTGAATAAATACAGGGATGTGATTTTTAAAAGATACAACGGATAGTACAGTTTGCCAGTGTGAAAGTAAAAAATGCAAAAGTCTCAATTAATCTAATTTTACTACATTTATTTTAGAAAAGGCAGAGGAACCAGAGATCAAATTGCCAACATCTGCTGGATCATGGAAAAAGCAAGAGAGTTCCAGAAAAACATCTATTTCTGCTTTATCGACTATGCCAAAGCCTTTGACTGGGTGGATCACAATAAACTGTGGAAAAATATGAAAGAGATGGGAATACCAGACCACCTGACCTGCCTCTTGAGAAACCTGTATACAGGTCAGGAAGCAACAGTTAGAACTGGACATGGAACAACAGATTGGTTCCAAATAGGAAAAGGAGTCCGTCAAGGCTGTATATTGTCACCCTGCCTATTTAACTTAAATGCAGAGTACATCATGAGAAACTCTGGGCTGGATGAAGCCCAAGCTGCAACCAAGATTGCTTGCAGAAATATCAATAACCTCAGATATGCAGATGACACCACACTTATGGCAGAAAGTGAAGAACTAAAGAGCCTCTTGATGAAAGTGAAAGAGGAGAGTGAAAAAGTTGGCTTAAAGCTCAACATTCAGAAAACTAAGATCATGGCATTCGGTCCCATCACTTCATGGCAAAGAGATGGGGAAACAGTGGAAACAGTAGCTGACTTTATTTTTTTGGGCTCCAAAATCACTGCAGATGGTGATCGCAGCCATGAAATTAAAAGACGCTTGCTCCTTGGAAGGAAAGTTATGACCAACCTAGATAGCATATTCAAAAGCAGAGACATTACTTTGTCAACAAAAGTCTGTCTAGTCAAGGCTATGGTTTTTCTTGTGGTCATGTATGAATGTGAGAGTTGGACTATAAAGAAAGCTGAGCGCCAAAGAATTGATGCTTTTGAACTGTGGTGTTGGAGAAGACTCTCAAGAGTCCCTTGGACTGCAGAGGGATCCAACCAGTCCATCCTAAAGGAGATCAGTCCTGGGTGTTCATTGGAGGGACTGATGTTGAAGCTGAAACTCCAATACTTTGGCCACCTGATGAGAAGAGCTGACTCATTGGAAAAGACCCTGCTGGGAAAGATTGAGGGCAGGAGGAGAAGGGGATGACAGAGGATAAGACGGTTGGATGGCATCACCAACTTAATGGACATGGGTTTGGGTGGACTCTGGGAGTTGGTGATGGACAGGGAGGCCTAGAGTGCTGCAATTCATGGTGTCACAAGGAGTCAGACACACCTGAGCAACTGAACTGAACTGAACTGAACATTTATTTACCTTAAAATAATTTCAACAGAATTACAAATAGCTAATACATATAAATATTAATGTGTGTGCTGCTGCTGCTGCTGCTAAGTCACTTCAGTCGTGTCCGACTCTGTGCGACCCCATAGACAGCAGCTCACCAGGCTCCTCTGTCCCTGGGATTCTCCAGACAAGAATACTGGAGTGGGTTGCCATTTCCTTCTCTAATGCATGAAAGTGAAAAGTAAAAGTGAAGTTGCTCAGTTGTGTCCGGCTCTTAGCAACCCCATGGACTGTAGCCTACTATAAGTTTTATGAAAAATAAGAAGTTTAATTACTAAAGGTTAAAATCCTATTCGAATGCTCATTTATGCTCTGAGGCTTAGTTAGATGTTTTAAATTAAAATTAATTTCTGCTCAGTCAAGTGCAAAAGACATTAGCCTGTTCATCACAAATCCATCTTCCTTATTTTGATTACAACTGTTTTAAATTAAGCATTTTAAGATTAATTTTTAAAAATCAAATACGTCACACTGTATAATAATATAGATACTTAATAGAGAGGGGGAAATTCCATATCAAAGGTTAATTAACAATGCTGACACTCTCTTGGTGGCTAAAAATAAGACTAATAGCAAGTTTCTCTAATATCAGGCTGTATTATATTATATTTAAAGTCCATTTGGGAAACTGAATTTATACTTCCTGATTAGATTTATTCTAGTAAATATAATTGTGTAAAATAATTGTTACAAACATGTGAAAATGTTAAATTTCAATCATACAGTTCACATATATATCATCAGAATATACAGAACCCACTTTGTAAATATTATGGCTCTATTTGTCAAATAGCTTTTCATTAAGTTTCCATTTTGTAATACCTTTAAAATTATGAGCCGTCTCAAATCAGAGACTTCAGAATAAGTCACTGAGGGAATGAATGCTAATAGCATAATAATAATAAATATCAATAGTATAATTCCCTGGTGGCACAGTGGTAAAGAATCTGCCTGTGAATGCAGGAGATGCAAGAGACATGGGTTCAATTGCTGGATTGGGAAGATCCCCTGGAGTAGGAAAAGGCAACCCACTCCAGTATTATTGCCTGGAAATTCAATGGACACAGGAGCCTGGCAAGCTACAGTCCATGGGGTCACAAAGAACTGGACATGACTAAGAAATATCAATAACCTCAGATACGCAGATGACACCACCCTTCTGGCAGAAATGAAGAGGAACTAAAAAGCCTCTTGATGAAAGTGAAAGAGAGTAAAAAAGTTGGCTTAAAGCTCAACATTCAGAAAACAAAGATCATGGCATCCGGTCCCATCACTTCATGGCAAAGAGATGGGGAAACAGTGCAAACAGTGTCAGACTTTATTTTTGGGGGCTCCAAAATCACTGCAGATGGTGACTGCAGCCATGAAATTAAAAGACGCTTACTCCTTGGAAGAAAAGTTATGACCAACCTAGATAGCATATTGAAAAACAGAGGCATTACTTTGCCAACAAAGGTCCATCTAGTTAAGGCTATGGTTCTTCCAGTGGTCATATATGGATGTGAGAGTTGGACTGTGAAGAAAGCTGAGCACCAAAGAAGTGATGCTTTTGAACTGTGGTGCTGGAGAAGACTCTTGAGAGCCCCTTGGACTGCAAGGAGATCCAACCAGTCCATTCTGAAGGAGATCAGTCCTGGGTGTTCTTCGGAGGGAATGATGCTAAAGCTGAAACTCCAGTACTTTGGCCACCTCATGCGAAGAGTTGACTCATTGGAAAAGACTCTGCTGTTGGGAGGGACTGGGGGCAGGAGGAGAAGGGGACAACAGAGGATGAGATGGCTGGATGGTATCACTGACTTGATGGACGTGAGTCTGAGTGAACTCCGGGAATTGGTGATGGACCAGGAGGCCTGGTGTGCTGCGATTCATGGGGTCGCAAAGAGTCGAACACGACTGAGCAACTGAACTAACTAACTAACTAATCACACACATACACACACACACATTCTCAAACTAAGTTTCCTCTGGTAAATATAAAATAATTAGTTACATTCCCCAAACTGGTCTTCAAAATAATAAAAGAGAAGCTTAATTATTCAACATAAGATCAGTACATTTTAAACTAAAATTAACCCAAGCCCCCGAAAATACTGATTTATGCAAGCAAGTCAAAATTCACTTTTTAAAGTAAACCTTTTATTGGCTCGTAATGGTCAATTTAAAATTATAACTAAGAGTTTTTTTAGCCATATTTTAACAAATGCTTGGCTGTTTTCAGCATCTTGATATTCTTTCTTTATAAGTACTCTAGCACTCACACCATTAATTTTTTTTAAGTCACTCAAGCTGAATATCAAGGAAGAATATGCAAGAAAATGCTCAATCAAAATGCTCTCCCAAGTGGTTAAATGGCATATTTAGATATGGCAGGCATGCTAAGCCACTTCAGTCATGTCTGACTCTTTGCGACCCTATGGACTGTAGCCCACCAGGCTCCTCTGTCCATGGGATTCTCCAGGCAAGAATGCTAGAGTGGGTTGCCATTTCCACTTCCAGAGGATCTTCCTGACCCAGAGATTGAATCCGGTTCTCTTATGTTTCCTGCACTAGCAGGCAAGCTCTTTACCACTAGTGCCACCTGGGAAGTTCCTTGGCAGGCATAAACCCACGTAAAACTCACATTGTTTAGGGAAGAAATTGTACCTTCAATAAAGGACACTGGATCAATTAGATACATAGGAACATAATTATTTTTAAAAAGTCTTGATTCTCTACCTCAAACCACATGTAAAAATTACAGATGTAAATGTAAAGGAAGAATAATACAGCTTTTAGAAGAAAACATGAGAATATCTTCATGACCTTAAAATAGGCCAAGATTTCTCAAACAGAACGCAGAAAGTACTAACCATAAAAGAAAAGATTGATAAATTGGATTATACTAAAGCTAAGGACTTCTATTCCATAAAAAAAATCATCATTAAAAATGAAAAAGCAAATCACAGAGAAGATATTTGTAGGACATATCCAGCAAAGGACTCCTCCAAAGGTATAGTTCAGTTCGGTTCAGTTCAGTTCAGTTGCTCAGTCGTGTCCGACTCTTTGTGACCCCATGAATTGCAGCACACCAGTCCTCCCTGTCCATCACCAACTCCCGGAGTTCACTCAGATTCATGTCCATCGAGTCAGTGATGCCATCCAGCCATCTCATCTTGGGTCGTCCCCTTCTCCTCCTGCCCCCAATCCCTCCCAGCATCAGTCTTTTCCAATGAGTCAACTCTTCGCATGAGGTGGCCAAAGGTATAAGGAACTCCTAAAAGCCAACATGAAAAAACAGACAACACAGGAAAAAAGATAGGCAAAAGACTTGAACAATCATTTCACAAAACAGGATATTCAAATGACTGGTAAATATATGAAATGAAAATTAAAACTGCAGTAAGAGACTATTATCTACCCACCCAAGTGACGAAAATTTGCTTGGATTTCTTTAAGTGAACATATTGCCTTTGTAATAATAATAATAATAAAATACTTATTGCTGTTATTGTTGTTCAGTTGCTAAGTTGCGTCTGACTCTGTGACCCCATGGGCTGCAGCACACGGGGCTCCCCTGTCCTTCACTGTCTCTTGCAGTTTGCTCAGATTCATGTCCATTGAGTCAGTGATGCTATCTAACTATCTCATCCTCTGTCGCCCTCTTCTCCTTTTGCTTTCAATCTTTCCCACCACCAGGGTCTTTTCCAATGAGTGGGCTCTTTGCATCAGGTGGCCAAAGTATTAGAACTTCAGCTTCAGCATCAGTTTTTCTAATGAATATTCAGGGTTGATTTCCTTCAGGATTGACTGGTTTGACCTCCTTGCCTTCCAAGAGAGGGACTGTATATGATTCTGGAGAATATACATAAAAAGAACAAATATATAGGCCTTATCTGTCTAGGCAAAAGAAGAGTTTCTAGTAATTACCTTTGATGGCCTGGACTTTTTAAAATACCAAGTATTGGTAAGAATATGAAATAAGTGGACTCAGACATTACTGATGAAAGTGAAAAATTTGAAGTGCCACTTTGGAGAACTATTTGGCATTATCTAATAAAGCTAAACATATGCCTTACCTATAAACCAACAATCTTTTTTTTTTTTTTCAGAGAAAAGAGTGCATATGTCACCTGTAGCTGTATACAAAGATGTTCATAGGAACACTATTTATAATACCTCAGGAGGGGCAAATGCCCATCAAAAATAGAATGGTTCAGTAAATTGTGGAATAAGCATACAAGGCAATACTATACAACAATTCAGATGTGCATGCTACACCCATACACAAAAATGGAATAAATCTCACAAGCATAATGATAAGAAAAGCTAGACAAAAACAAAAAAGGTACACACTGCAGTTCTTATAAATACTTTAAATATACCATATATTTTATAAATATATCATTTGTATAAAGTTCAAAAATGGGAGGGGTGGGGAAGTCTATGTTTTAGCAGTCAAGATAGCAGTAACACTTGAGATGGAGCACAGTACTTGGAAGGGGGCATGAGGGAAGCTTTGGGGTGCTGGTATGTTCTGTTTCTGGGGTGCCTGTTGCGTTCTGTTGATTACATGGGTGTGCTCACTTTGTGAACATTCACCAATCAAGCTGCACACTTAGAATCTGTGAATTTTCTGCATGTTATACTGCAATAAAATTTATACTTTAAAAATCCTATAGTGTACATAGTAAGGGGTCTATGGTGTGTGTATATGTGTGTTTTTGTGTGTGCTTAGTCGTATTCAACTCTTTGAGGCCTCATAAACTGTAGTCCACTAGGCTCCTATGTCCATGGAATTTTCCAGGCAAGAATATGGGAGGAGGGTTGCCACTTTCTTTCCCAGGGGATATTCTTGACCCAAGGATCAAACCCACGTCTCCTGCACTAGCAGGCAGGTTCTTTACCACTGACCCACCTGGGCTGTGATGTAGTATTAAATAAAAAGCAGGGTTCAGAGTAGAATGATCACCATGATCCCTCCTGGGGAAGAAAAGGAAAAGAAATACATCTGTGGATAGCAGCTGATTGGATGGAGAAGCACCAAATACTAAGCAATTCTCTCTGAGGGTAGGTCCTTGTTTTTATTTTTGGTAGTTTTTCTGAGTTTCCTTAAATGAACATATCAATGCAAAAAAAAAAAAAGAAGTGTTACCTGTACACCCCTGCCTGGATTCATACAAAAAGAACATATCAAATTTGTCAACACATAGACCTTGTCTATATAGGAAAAAGCAGGAGTCTTAGGCAATCACTATTAAAAGTCCGGAAAATTGAGTCAAAACATCAACCTGATGGGAAATGTGTATTATATGAAATATATTATTGAGGAGTTTGGAAGTAAATGTGGATAAATGCGGACAACAAATGACTGTCTTTTCAAAGTCAGGAACTTCTCACGTTAGGGAGTATCTGAAAAATTGCCTCATTTTGCCCATAAACTCCTAGTATATCAATAGCTCCCTTACCATTTGGACATTTCAAATATCTCATCAGAGGTCCAGTGAAATGCATTTTTAATGCTGTCAGGCACAAGATAATTCAGCTTCATTCCAAAAGAAGAACTAAATGAAAGAGTAAATGTTTCCCCCTCCTCACCTTCTTTCCCCTCCCCCACTACCTCTTCTCCCAAGGCCTGCTCCTTCTCTTCTCATTTTCCTGGGACTGCCTTGCAGTTTGGTTTCAGTCCTGGGGGTGCAAATGGGACAGACAGGCCCTAAGCTTTGTTATTCTAGTGTCCTTGAAATCCCAGCTGAATGGGAGATTTGCCTCTCCTCACTCTAAAATTGGAAGTGCAAAGAGAGAAGAGAAAGTGAACAATTATCGGTTTCTTCTCCCTCTCCCAGCTCTAGCCCTTCCCCCTCAGTTCCCCAACCCAGGCCCAGCTATAAGGGGAGATGAATGTTGAGATGCTAGCTGTTCACACTGCCCCACACTTTTCACGTGGTAGGTCATGGGACATTAGAAGAAAGAGAAGTGGTGATGCAATATCTAATGGCCATGCTAAGGGTGGGAGACCAGAAAGTTAAGAAGGAAATAAGATGCAGACAGTGGGATGGAGCGTGTACTCCAGTGGCTAAGAGTGGCGCTTCTCAGTATAGCAATAGAAAGTGCAAAGCAGGTGCCCCGCACGCTACAAAAACAAAGAACAGAAAAACAAGCAAAAGACGATAGACACTCATACAAGTGAGATTACATATATCTAAGTTATTCAAAAAACCCTCCAAATATCAGGGATTCATTACAGTTATGAAAATAAAGTATTTAGGGACTTTCAGAGCAACTCATATATTTAAAAAGAATATAAAAGCTCAGGAAAATAAATAGACATCCCAGAAATTCCCCCAACAGAAACTATGAGAGCTGCCTCTAGACTTTCCATTTCACGGAGACAAGGAGTAGGGTGGTTTCCACTGGGCCTCAGAGAAAGGAACAGAAAGGTTGCCTCTGCTCAATCGGTAAATATCTGAAATCCCCACCCCTCTCCCACCCGTGCAGGATTGTGATATGAGGCTGGAAGACACAGAGCCCACAGGGGGAGACTTCAGACCAGAGCCAAGAGATCAAGAATCCACTCACAGAAGACACGGGCAGAGCTACCTGACTGGCTCTGCTGTCACCCCAGCCAGGCAAGAACCGAAAAACAGTAGAGAAAGATTGCGCTGTTGCCAGGCGGCCTGGCAAATCTAGGTGGTGGGGTGAGAAGGCAGAGAACCAAGTGATTTGATAGGAAAATCCTGAAGGCAGATGGAAAGGACAAGGTGGCAGTTAATGTTGTTTACTCACTTAGTCCTGTCTGACTCTTTTGTGACCCCATAGACTGTAGCCCACCAGGCTCCTCTGCCCACAGGATTTCCCAAGAAAGCATACTGGAATGGGTTGTCATTTCCTTCTTCAGGGAATCTTCCTGACCCAGGGATCAAACCCTCATCTTCTGCATTGGCAGGGGGATTCTCTACCGCTGAGCCACCTTATTGTAGTTAAATATACTCTCATATTAGTTTAAAGCACATTACATATACATTACATTGTTGTTCAGTCGCTAAGTCATGTCTGACTCTCTGTGACCCCGTGGACTTCAGCACACCAGGCTTCTCTGTCCTCCACCATTTCCCTGGCGCTTGCTCAAACTCATGTCCATTGAGTCGGTGATGCCACCCAACCATCTCATCCTCTGTTGTCCCCTTCTCCTTTTGCCTTCAGTTTTTCCCAGCATCAGGGAATGATGCTAGCCAATGAGTTGGCTCTTCCTATCAGGTGGCCAAATTACTGGGGCTTCAGTTTCAGCATCACTCCTTCCAATGAATATTCAGGATTGATTTCCTTTAGGATTGACTGGTTTGATCTTCTTGCAGTCCAAGGGACTCTCAAGATTACATATGTATCTCTAAAATACAAAGATTCTTTTTATTCTTTTTAAATACCCGCCATATCAATATTATATCTTAAAAACAATTCCCTAATATCAAGAGATATTTCGAAGGCATTTCTACATTAAAGTCTCTCCTGTTGCTCTATGTAAAGGCACTTGAGCATTTTAGAAGAGTTTAGAAGGACAAGAACAAGTTTTACCACAAGAAGGGACCAGGAAATGAAATTGTAGTGGGAACTCTGGAAAGAGCTAAGATCCAGCAAGAGAAGACTGTGTTTGATAGGTTTTCATATAATATTGGCTTTTCTAGGCTATGAAATAGGGGACAAACATCTTGCAGGACTTCATACATAGCTCTAGAAAACTCTGCAGCAATTGATAGACACATACAAAACCAATATCTGAGCTGTTTCAGTGACCACAAAGAATCAAGAGACATAAGTAATGAGGAAATAGTTCTTTTCTGTTCTGCCTATTTCTAAGGTTGTGTAGATTTTGATGATACATCCCCAGACTTAAAAAAAAAATTCTGTTGTATTAATATGTGCACCATAAAATATTTTTAAAACAGATTTTGTTAGAGGATGAGATTCAAAAATAAAGATAGAAGTTCTCATGTTTTCCCCATAGCCTAAGAAATCATCTTGAACTCCTCTCTTCTAGACCACTGCACTTGACTGTCAGTTTTCCCAGCAGCCATCCTTGAGCTGGTGATAGGGGAGTCAAGTTTAGCAGGTTAAAAATGAGCCGGGGGATACCTGTACAAAGAAACGTAGAAGTCAGTGGTCTCAACTCTGCTTACATTATTAGAGTGAGCCTGAGAGATTTTATGAAATGTAAATAGCCAGGCTCAACCCCATTCAGTAATTGTGGGGTGAAATTTGTGGTTTTGTTTGTTTGTTTAAGTACTCCAGTACTTTGGCCACCTCATGCGAAGAGTTGACTCATTGGAAAAGACTCTGATGCTTGGAGGGATTAGGGGCAGGAGGAAAAGGGGACGACAGAGGATGAGATGGCTGGATGGCATCACCGACTCGGTGGACATGAGTTTGAGTGAACTCCAGGAGATGGTGATGGTCAGGGAGGCCTGGCGTGCTGCGGTTCATGGGGTCGCAAAGAGTCAGACACAACTGAGTGACTGAACTGAACTTAACTGAACTTAACTGAACTAAACTCTGATTTTCCAGCATTCTATTCACTACTTCCCATTTCAAAGTGGGGGAAATATTTTACTCTACATTAAAGAATGGGTGCAAGATAATGAGAAGAAAAGAAATGTAGAGAAATTTTAAAGTAAAAAACCATATCTAATAAAATAGCAGTAAGGTTCTCTCAGAAAAGGTTGGTTTCTGCTTCCATATCCCAGATTCTAATTTATTACATCTTAAACTGCTCCAAGTTTGACAGACCTTATTTTCATTTAGCCCAAAAAACACTCATCCTACTAGATTAATAAAATTATCTGACTATTTCAAATTGCAATCACAGTTTTTCATATGTCAAAATTATTAATTCTGACTACTTAAATCTTTTCTGTTTAATCAAGTTTATCTCTCAGTTGGAAAAGAAGAAAAAAACCTCTGACCTTAAAAAAAAAATAAAAAGACATTTTCTATCTCAGAGGAACTGACTTCATCGAATTATCCTGGAGGGAAAAGCAAGTACAAAAATGTGAACTACAGGCAGCTGGAAAGCAGAATTGTGTACAATGAATGACACACCAAATCCTGCAGGGAAATATGCACCACAATACATATTTCCTGTGGCTTCCTGCCTGAGAAGCACTGAAGAACAGTAAAAATTCTTCCAGAAATTTTTTCCTCAGCTGTCTCATTGATGGATTTAGCATAGGTGTTTGGTCAAAATGTTAAATCATGGTCAAATCCAAATATGTATATTTACCAATGTTCACACATCTAATCACAAGGGCCACTTGGTTCCTTAAAATGAAGGCTAAAAGAAACTTGAATTCCGTTATATCACAAGTCTGGAATGCTGCGACAAGGCCATCAATTCATTCATCTGAGTGAAAAGCCTATAAAATCACAGGCTTTAACTTTCACATCCTTAAATTTCGCCATTTTACCAATTTCACACAAGTTATAGAGACGTGATCATATGTGCTAGAAGTAAAGTTAACTGTCTTCTGCAGGATCCTCAACAATCAAATGAGCAATCTAAGTTTATCTTAGGATGTTTAAAGAGACTAAAACGAGCTGGTTCCACACATAGCTTCCATGATAAACTCTAGGGAGTCACGAGAGGACTCTTGGATGGTAGCACATACTTACTGTAGAAGGTATTGTGTATTAGATTGGTCATAGGAAATCTTCATTTAACTAGGGGTAGCTTGTCACAACACATTCCAAGTTAGGACAGATAATAAATACCAATAATTAATATCTTTTTATAATATGACATAGTGTTTTACATTTTAAAAAATGTATTTATTTATTTGGCTGTATCAGGTATAAGTTGCAGCACGTGGAATCTTTCTACAGCGCACGGATCCTTTAGTCGTGGCATGCAGACTCTGGAGCTTCCCGGCTTCAAGTAATTGCAGCTCAGGGGCTTAGTTGCTCTCACCAGAGATCAAACCCATGTCCCCTGCATTGCAAGGGGATTCTTTATCACTGGTCCACCAGGGAAGTCCTAGTGCTTTACTGATTCCTTACCATCCCCTCCTTGACAGATTTATTATCACACATGCAAGAACTCTGTGTGTATCTCCTACTTGGGCAACCAACTACTCTCTCGCCTCACCTAGCCCATCCTCATTGTCGTCAGTGTTTTCTTGACAATCCATCTTGGAGCCTGTCACTCCTATTACATACTGTGGGATGCCCTACTTCTTATTTCTCCACCTCCCATATTTACCTCCACCACCCTACCATATTCACTCCTTACCCTAACCACAAGGAGCCTCATGCCATTCCCCAAACATACTGTTTGGCTCTTGACTCTATTCGTTTACTATATACCGTTCTTTTGTTATTCTTCACAAATGTCTTCATTGTCCCCTTTGCCTGATTGGCAAACTCTCCCAAAGCTTTCAGGACCAAACCAGAACTTCACCTCATCTGTGGGAGACTTTCTGAAAAGTCCCAGAGTTAGTCTGACTATTAATAGCTTTTGTGCTATCTTAACCTTTGTATACACTTTTACTGTCATCATGGTCTCTTTCCAATTCTAGGTTTCTCTGCCTCCACCATCATTCCTAAGTAGAAAATGAGATCCTCCAGGCCAGCTACCCTGACACAGTCACCTGATGTCCCCAAAGTGTAGCAGGTGCTCAATTCAAGTGTGTTAGTTGCTCAGTCATGTCCAGCTCTTTGCGACCCCATGGACTATAGCCCACCAGGCTCCTCTGTCTATGGGATTTTCCAGGCAAGAATACTGGAGTGGGTTGCCATTTCCTTCTCCAGGGGGTATTTCTGACTCAGGGATCAAACCCAGCTCTCCTGCATTGCAGGCAGATTCTTTACAGTCTGAGCTACCAGGGAAGAATGGCTCCCAATTCAAGGGATTGATGAATCTAATTGATGAATGGTTAAAAGGAATTTTCTTCTGTTTGAGGTAGGGAAAATGAAATAATACAATATAGAAACTCAATAATACAAAGTAGAAACTCTTTCACCTATATTAAAGGTGATAAATCTATTTTGCTGTGAGTCAATTCTGTAAAAGTTAAAATAATTACTGGTTACATTTTAAAATTTTATACCTTTATTGAATGGAAGCATTTCAATTGTGAAAACAGGCACTCCTATCATAGGCAGTGAGCTGTCAATATCTGTTAAGAGCACAGTTGAGAGGCAGCAACAAAGAGATGGCTTTTGTTGTCATTTTTTTAATCTTTCAACTGGAAACCTATTTCAGGTGGAATCACAAAGCTGAGTGAGTGGCAAGTTGCTCTTCAACCAAGATCACTTATTTTGGCATTTAGATTATGGAGGATGATAGGACCATATTCCTTATTCCTCAGGAAGAGTGGTCCTTATTCCTTAGGAAGACTTTTCTTCAAAGGCTGTCTTTTCTTTGCCATCCTCTCTCTGCAGTGGGCTTCTTCAGATTCTCTTTCTAAAGGGATTCTTCTCCACCTTCCCTGCCCTCTGCCCTTGTGAGCCAGGTGCTAGAGTTAATACTTAGCAAGGAAAAAATAGTTGATTTTTAGCTGCCTCACATAAATAATAGCCTAAGGTAAACACCTGTGTCTATGAACAGTTGTTTATAAACTCTGATTCACAGGGTCTCAAAGGGCTATACTGCAATTTGGGAGACTGGTTGGATGGGACATGTTTTGACTATTCCATCACCTACAGGCTTTGAGCATTTCTGAAGTCCTCTCGCAGAACTAGGCCACATGCAACACGTAAACACTCAAGTTGTATCTACAAGACATCAAAATGGGAACTTCCTCGGCAGTCCAGTGGTTAAGATTGTGTGTCCAGCGCTGCAGGTGCGAGTTTCATCCGTGTTCAGGGAACTAAAATCCCACATGTCATGCAGAGTGACCAAAAAAATTTTAAAAAAAATTCAAGACATCAAAATAGCTATTTAATCTGACCAAATCAGTTGTTTTCATAGCATATTCATTCAGAGTGGGAGAACTAGTTGTTTTACATTATGTTAAAATTAAAACAAGCATATAGGCATAAAGGTAAAACAGAACACTGGCTTTTCAGACACACAGACCAGCTCAATCCTATGTTATTTATGTGACCTCAGAAGAAGTTACCTAACCTCTCTGAACGGTAATTTCCTTATCTGTAAAATGGGGCTATGTGATACCCACCTCAGTAGTGCTGAGTGATTAAATGAAATTATGTTTGTGAAGCACTTGGAAGATATTCAAAACATTTTAGTTCCTTCCTTTCAGAGGTATAATCTCCTCAGGTACAGAGCAATAATAATTGGAATATTTGAGTGTGTGCATATATATGCGTATATTTATACATAGTGAACTCCAGGAGTTGGTGATGGACAGGGAGGCCTGGCGTGCTGAGATTCATGGGGTCGCAAAAAGTCGGACACCACTGAGCGACTGAACTGATATATATTTTTAAATTCTATTCTTGATTGTATGAGTTAAATAGATGCTATCAAATATGATTCAAAATATTATTGTTCTGTCCTTCACACCACACCTCTGCCAGAGGCCCACAGAGTTATAAGGAACCTAGAAGATGAGCCAAGGCAATACAACTCGGACCTTACTCCATCACTGCATATAAGCCATGCCAGACAGTTGAGTGTGGATTGTTAGTCCCACACAGATCCAGGAAAGGAAACACCTCATTTGTTTAGAAACTCCTTTAAATCAACCCTTACTAGAACAGAGCATTAGCCAAAATCCTAACTTCACAAATACAGCAAGTAGTTACCACTCTAAGAAAACACAAATCTCCCCATATTTGGTAATATTATTAGGCAACTTCTTAACTATATTTTTATGTTAATGATTTTAATGTTAATTTGATTTCTTTTTTGGTTTGTTTTAATCCCCCAGGCAAGAATATTGGCGTGGGTAGCCATTTCCTTCTCCAGGGGATCTTCCCAACCCAGGGATCTTCCCAACCCAGGGGTCAAACTCTGGTCTCTTGTATTGCAGGCAGATTCTTTACCATCTGAGCCACCAGCAAAGCCAATCAAAATGATTGTTATTGTTCAGTTGTTAAGTCGTGCCCAACTCTTTGTGACCCCATGGATTGTAGCATGCCAAGCTTCCTGTCCTTCACTATCTCCCAGAGTTTGCTCAAATGCATGTCCATTGAGTTGGTGATGCCTTCCAACCACTCATCCTCTGTCATCCTCTTCTCTTGCCTTCAATCTTTCCCAGCATCAGAGTCTTTTCCAGTGAGTTGGCTCTTCTCACAGATGACCAAAGTCTTGGAGCTTCAGATTCAGCATCAGTTTTTCTAATGATCATTTAGGGTTGATCTCCTTTAGGATTGACTGGTTTGATCTCCTTGATGTCTAAGGGACTCTCAAGAGTCTTCTCCAGCACCACAACTTGAAAACATCAGTTCTTTAGCACTCAGCCTTCTTTATGGTCCATCTCTCACATCTATACATGACTACTGGAAAAACCATAGCTTTGACTATGCCAACCTTTGTTCACAAAGTAATGTCTCTGCTTTTTAATATGCTATCTAGGTTTGTCATAGCTTTTCTTCCAAGGAGCAAGCATCTTTTAATTTTGTGGCTGCAGTCACCATCCACGGTGATTTTGGAGCCCAAGGAAATAAAATCTGCCATGGTTTCCACTTTTTATCCATCTAGTTGTCATGAAGTGATGAGACTAGAAGCCATGATCTTAGTTTTTTGAATGTTGAATTTTAAGCCAGCTTTTTTACTCTCCCCTTTCATCCTCACATGCACATAATTTAAAGAATCCAATTTATACATCGTGCTGTGAAAAACAGCAGTCCCTTGTGTCTCCTACCAATACCTTTCTCCTTACACTATATTCAATGTTTTTAGCTATTTTATTTGTTTGAATTCATTGGTTGGTTGATGTTTTTGGTGTTTACTCCTACAATTTTGAGCTTCCCTGGTAGCTCAGTCAATAAAGAATCTGCCTGCAATGCAGGAGACTGGGGTTAAATCCCTGGGTTGGGAAGATCCCCTGGAGAAGGGAATGGCAACCCACTTCAATATTCTTCCCTGAAAAATCCCATGGATAGAAGAGCCTGCAGGGCTACAGACCATGGTGTCACAAGAGTTGGACATGACTTAGCGACTAAAACCACTACCACCACCCACAATTTTAAGTATGCTCTGACTGTCTATATGCAAATTTGATTTTTGAAGTGCACGATTATGCTAAGACTTCTTACTGTGGAATCTAATACAAAGCTTTCTCCACCACCCTCTTCCTGCCCATCACACACATTCTACTCCTCATCTCTTCATCCACTCAGTATCACCAGATCATAATCTTGGTTAGATTGATACTTAGTATCTATGTTAGTGCCAGTATGTAAGTGTTATTTATATGTTAGTTTTGTCATCTATATACTATAATTCTTTCTTTTTGGCTCCAACTTGTTTCCTTGGAGTTGGTTTTTGTGTGTTTTGTCAAATATTCTGTGTACTATCACAAATTGAACCCCAAACTTCCCATCAGCTTGTTGAACTTTTTTTTTAAAGGTGTTCAAACACGTTAGAAATTCTTTCATGTCTACCTTCTTAAAGAAGTCTTTCCTTGAACCTTGTAACCAGCATCAGTGAGAAGGATGGTCCTGGACCAGGTGCATACTGGCCACTCAGGCTGTCCCTTCCCTGTCTCCTGGGAATTCCCTTTGCCGTGTCTTGAATCCACTGTCTTCTCCTACCTTGATTCATCCCTTCATTTTGGTGAAGCACATCTGGAGAAGCTTCTGAGAGTGGGTGTAAGGATGATACACATTTTTGAGAAATTACTTACATGACTAAAATTCAACTTGTTTTCTGTTTTTACATTTCTCAATTTCTAGTCTTTTTTTATTTTCTGTATCCTCTGAGTCTCATCCACCTTGTTATAAAAATAATCTCTTCAATTAGTAGGCCCAAGATTGATGGGAGTATTCCAGTAACGGTCTGGAGAATGTAACGCAAGAATCACTTGCATTACAAGTGATTCCTGAATTTGTACTCTAAATTCCTTTCTGCCACAGTTGTACATTGCAGCTATTGTACATCTGTCTTTCCTACCTACATGTGTTCCTATTTAGGATTAACGACTCTCCATTTTGCCAAGGTCATTTTGAATTCCATTCTTATAATCTGAAGTGTTAATAACCCTGTTTCTTAGCATCAACTATAAACTGAGCTTTGTAAATATCATCCATATTTATAACAAATAAAGTACACATAGTACTTCTAGACCTTCAAACTTGCAGCCATCTCTTCTAATGGCTAATTCCAAAAGATTTCTAAATAACTGGATTTGCCATCAAACAATGGCAAAGTTTGATACATAACTGTTTCTTCATAAAGAATACTTTGAGGGTTGAGTTTTAAATCTGGGGGATTTATCTTGGTATTTTTGCAAGGGTATTCAGCTTCTGCTTTTCAAAGGAAATCTCTTCCCTTATTTAAAATATTAGGTGGTACATAATTCTTTTTCCAGACCTGAAGCATTCATTCTGTTAATACTAAACAGATATAATTAAAGAGGTAGCAAGGCATAGTAAAAGAGTACTTACTTGAGGGAGAGGACTAATGTTACTAATGTTACTCTACAATCCAATATTTGTTGGATATACTAATAATCCAATATCTATTCATTCATCAAATGTGTACTGGGTATCTATTATGTTCAGGTACTATGGTAGGCACTGGAGCTGCAGAGTGAAAAGGACAGACATCGTCCCAGCCTGTGTTAAATAGAATGACAGATACTGAGCAAATAACAAGTTGACTGTGACAATGATTTAATCTCCTTGAGACTCAGTCTCCTCCTGAGTAAAATAAAGAAAATAATAGTATTACTTCATCAGTTCAAATGAGGTAATACAATAGAAAAACTTTATTAGCTCTCCTTTTCTCCAGACAAACTACAAATATCTACTAGTTATGATTTCCTAGGAGCAGGGAGTATATCTTACTCATCTACTCATCTTTGTAATGTTAGTAAGTAAGCAGTGCTCATTAAGTGGGCAGGAAATCAACAAGTGTGTGCAGCAAGCGACAACTCCGAAAGATGAATCTATATTTTCACACAATTTTAAGTCTTCTCATTTTCTTACCAAGGTTATCCACCCATTCATAAAATAACAAACTTTATGTCATTCAAAAGCAGAAGGTAATTTTATAGTAAAATGTTTCCATTTAGTATGTATTCATTAAGGTATATATATTTGAATAACTAAAATAATATAACACTTAAATTTTCATTTTTTCCATTTGATAGAGCAAGCAATATTCCCTAAAATAATTTCTGAAGGTGCAGCACAGTTTTGGGAATGTTTGACAAAATTCTTTGAGATTTTAAAAGCACCTAAATAAGACACTCAAGACAAGTCAATTACATTTCAAAATGAAATGTTAAAAAAAAATTTTTTTTTAATTTGACTCTATTCAGCCTACAGAAAAAAATGTTTAACTTCACTAAAACACATTCAAGTAAGTGTATGGAAATGTCAACTGACCTGCTTCCCAGCAAGTCTTCAGGATTAATGGACTTTAAATCTTTGGACACTAAAATGTATATAGCAGACAGAGAGTTTTACCATGGAAGGTAATTCCTTCCATGTTGCTTTATTCCCCCAAAGGGACTAAGGGACAAACTGTGATTTCTGTTCTTTTCATGGAAACTCATGGAAGAAGCATCGGAAGGGATTCTAGAAATTGTTCAGTTCAGCCTACTTATTTTTCAGAGGAGGGAAAACAGAGGCCCAGAGAGGTAAGATGATTTGCCAGTTGCACAGCTGAGATTGGAACCAAAGTCTTCCCTTCTCTGGGACAGGAAGTAGCAGCAGCCTGCTGAAAACATTGCCTGGTATCCCGGGAATTTGCTTGTCTGCTGTGTGGGGATAGTCTGACCCTGGAGAGTCTAATTCCAAGACAGTTACACATACATTCCAGCTAAAGATCCATCTTCATTTTAATTGAAATAGAATGACAGACCAACACCTCCAGTTGTTTTCTTTAAAAATAGAAAAATAAAATTATTTATCTCATATCAGAAAAGCTCTACTCCTTAATATAACTGAAGAGAAATAAGTCATCTAGGGAGCTTTATTCAACCTCAGCATAGGTTCTCAATACATCAGCCTAATTGACTGGCATACCCCAAAGCCTGTGCTGCTTCTATCATTTGGTAAGGAACTGCCTCCTCCCCACTTCCCTCCCTCAACAGCCACCCTTCTCCTTAAATGCATCCACAACAGATTTAACCACTTTCTCTTGGTCTCTTCTTTCACCATTATGAGATCTCCAAATAAAACAAAAATCCAGAAAGTAGTTCTTCTTCTCAAGTTTGGGAACATCTAATCTGGTGGTTGATAAATTATCAAATGGAACCATGGCAAGAACATGGACCTGGGGGGCACTCAGATCCAGTTCAAATGTGGCTCTGATTCTAAACCCCTGAGGAAATCCTCAATTTCTCTCAGGCTCAACATCTTCATCTCTGAACTAGAGGTGATAATGCTTATCCCGTAGCGTTGTTGTAGAAATTCCATGAAGACACATTTATGCATTTACCACACTGCCTGGCACATGCTTAAGACTTGTCTTTTCCATCTCTCTCTATTCTCACTTTTTCTCCATTTTCAAGGAACCCTGCTAAATATGCAATTGTTGTCACTTGTTATATAATTCTTTCTACTTTTATATATATTGGAATTCTCCATTATAAAAAAGTTTTAAATAAAATCATTTAAAATGATCATTTGAGAATGTTACAATGTTTAGTAAATGCTGACAAGTAAATAATCTTTTAGGCCTGTAGTTTTGGGTAATAATATATTTTAAAGAGAATAATTATTTAGAAACTAGAGAATATCATGTCATTCAAACTGAGAAATAAATATTCAATGTTCTTAAGGAAGTTTTATTCCAATATGTAAACTCTCTGGTAAGGCTATACTCACAGATGAAGTTAACTATTACCTATGAAATATTATTCTGATTATGTATATACAGACTGGTTCCAAATAGGAAAAGGAGTATGTCAAGGCTGTATATTGTAACCCTGCTTATTTAACTTATATGCAGAGTACATCATGAGAAACGCTGGGCTGGAGGAAGCACAAGCTGCAATCAAGGTTGCCAGGAGAAATATCAATAACCTCAGATATGCAGATGACACCACCCTTATGGCAGAAAGCGAAGAGGAGCTAAAAAGCCTCTTGATGAAATTGAAAGAGGAGAGTGAAAAGTTGGCTTAAAGCTCAACATTCAGCAAATGAAGATCATGGCATCCGGTCCCATCACTTCATGGGAAATAGATGGGGAAACCGTGGGAACAGTGGCTAACTTTATTTTTCTGGGCTCCAAAATCACTGCAGATGGTGACTGCAGCCATGAAATTAAAAGACACTTACTCCTTGGAAGGAAAGTTATGACCAACCTAGATAGCATATTCAAAAGCAGAGACATTACTTTGCCAAGAAAGATCCATCTAGTCAAGGCTATGGTTTTTCCAGTGGTCATGTATGGATAAGAGAGTTGGACTATAAAGAAAGCTGAGCACTAAAGAATTGATGCTTTTGAACTGTGGTGTTGGAAAAGACTCTTGAGAATCCCTTGGACTATAAGGAGATCCAACCAGTCCATTCTAAAGGAGATCAGTCCTGAGTGTTCATTGGAAGGACAGATGTTGAAGCTGAAACTCCAATACTTTGGCCACCTGATGCAAAGAGCTGACTCACTTGAAAAGACCCTGATGCTGGCAAAGATTGAGGGCAGGAGGAGAAGGGGACGACAGAGGATGAGATGGTTAGATGGTATCACTGACTCAATGGTCATGGGTTTGGGTGGACTCCAGCAGTTGGTGATGGACAGGGAGGCATGGCATGCTGTAGTTCATGGGGTTGCAAAGAGTCGGACATGACTGAGCAACTGAACTGAACTGATGTATATATGTATTTGGAAAATACTATTTTTATTAAAAATATTACGTATTTCTCCTTTCAGTGTATGTAATTCAGAATAATTACAGGATAATTCTGTAATTACAAATAATTTTGTAGGTGCTCAAATTGGATATCTTTTAAAATAAATGGGTTTTTTTTTCATACTATTTTTTAAATTAATTTATTTGGGTATGCAGGGTCTTATGTGCAGAACACAGGATCTTTGATCTTCATTTCAGCATGTGGGATCTAGTTCCCTGACCAGGGATCAAACCCAGGCCCCCTGCAGTGGGAGTGTGGAGTCTTAGTCACTGGACCACCAGGGAAGTCCCTCAAATAAACTGATTTTGTCATCAGCTGTCATATGTATGTAGCCTGAATGTTGATCAATAACTGATGAAATCATATTCAGTTTGATACATTTCAATAAAATTAGTTCATGGTTCAGAATAAGTATTTGTTTATGTTTTTGGAAAGTACTATTCTCCACTTAAGAGGCAATATTTTGCCCTTTGTAGTAAGAGCTCATGCTAAGCTATAAAATAGAAACATGTTAATACTTGGTTCTATGTGTTTCTTGGGACTAATGTGGTTAAATGCTTAAGGCCAACTCACTTGGTCTCTGTAAATTTTGGTTTCCCAAGTTAGATAAATAATGATACTTTCCACTTATAATAGTACCTTTCTTTTAAAGGGTTCATAATGCATTGGACTACTCTATTATTAATTCTGGAACATTCCTGTAGATTTAGTTAAGGGTATCTATTAAATGCAGCCCATTTGGTAAAAACAGGAAGCATGGCCATGGGCTGAATGACTTGTCCAGAGTCACAGATATATGGTTATAAGGGTGAAATGATATGATACATGGCAAGAGTTTAACAACCATAAAAATGTAAAATGAGTGCAAGGTATGATCAGAGACGTGAACAGTTACATAATTAGTTCTTACAGTTACTGGCTGCTATTCTCAATACTCTTTTTCCTTGATTTTCTAGCCAAAACTAAAATAATACTTGCCACCAAAAAACCTATAAAACAGTAAGGAATAAGGAGAAACGGGAAGTATACAGAACTCTTTGGGAATATGGTGCCATGTTATTTTTATGGATATTAATAGTGACCCTGCTATTGAAATAACCTCCATGATTCATTATCCCCTGGTGGCTCAGATGGTAAAGCATCTGCCTACAATGCAGGAGACCCGGTTCAATCCCTGGCGGGGGAAGATCTTCTGGAGAAGGAAATGGCAACCCACTCCAGTACTCGTGCCTGGAAAATCCCATGGGAGGAGCCTGGTCCACGGGGTCTCAAAGAGTCAGATATGACTGAGCAACTTCACTTCAACTTCATTGAAATAGCCTCCATGATTCATGTACTTATTTACTTTTTAAGACTAAAACAATTCATATACTTCAACTTTTAAAAAAGAATAAAACAATTAAGTTTGGAATTGTGACCAAACTCTAATTTGGGACTTGCCTTTCAGTACTTATTCTGAATGTCTCTTGCTGCATCTACTCCATTTCCTGCTTGACTAGAGAGTTACTGAGAAATCTCATAGTGCATTTTCAGTATTTGCTACCTGATGCCCTCTACACAGCTACAGAGTATCAGCAAAACTTGTGGATTATTCTCTCTTATTCTCTGAACTGTTTCAGAGTATAATGAACTGATTCAAAGAGGTCTGAACGCCTCTAATGAAAGGTGTTTAGGACATGCCAAATATCATGGTTGCTATGAAAATTATCAGCCAACTAGAAACATTAGCTATTTTATGCCCAAAACAGTGTTTTAACAATGATTCATTTTTGGTCATTAGATGATTATTCTGAGTTCTCATTATGTTAAAACTATATTGGTACCGAGAAAAAATGTTTTCAAATTTGGCTTTTTTTATGCGATGGTTCCATCTCTCGTGTACCAACCATAAATTCTTTGCCTCTGGGACTGCAAATGCTTCAGGATGTAATGGAAAGTTGGTATCACGTGGCAAGACATTTGTTCCCACTGCAGAGTGAGGCCAGCTCTGAAATTGAAACCCTAATGAGAACAAGTATGTAAATGAGAGCAGCCAAACCAAACATGAAGAGAACAAAGCCCAAGGAGTCTATAAAAAAGACATTTTTTTTAGTCTAGGTATTCATTAATCTGTAACACTTAGACTTTATGAATTCAAAATAGACTCGTTTTTCCAATGTTTGTTACTATAGCGACATTATCTATAAGACCTATATTTTAAAAACTAAATAAGGACTTTAACCCCTAGAATGATTCTATTTATTACATTTTCCTATGTAAATGAAATGCTATTTAAACTAAACTATTATATCAAATGTCACGAACCTCCATCCATAGTTCATCAGGCACTCTATCTATCAGATCTAGGCCCTTAAATCTATTTCTCTCTTCCACCGTATAATCATAAGGGATTTGATTTAGGTCATACCTGAATGGTCTAGTGGTTTTCCCTACTTTCTTCAATTTCAGTATGAATTTGGCAATAAGGAGTTTATGATCTGAGCAACAGTCAGTTCCTGGTCATGTTTTTGTCGACTGTATAGAGCTTCTTCATCTTTGGCTGCAAAGAATATAATCAATCTGATTTTGGTGTTGACCATCTGGTGATGTCCATGTGTAGAGTCTTCTCTTGTGTTGTTGGAAGAGGGTGTTTGCTATGACCAGTGCATTTTCTTGGCAAAACTCTATCAGTCTTTGCCCTACTTCATTCCATATTCCAAGGCCAAATTTGCCTGTTACTCCAGGTGTTCAAGACAGGAATCAAGACGATCCCCATGGAAAAGAAATGCAAAAAAGCAAAATGGCTGTCTGAGAAAGCATTACAAATAGCTGTGAAAAGAAGTGAAAAGCAAAGGAGAAAAGGAAAGATATAAGCATCTGAATGCAGAGTTCCGAAGAACAGCAAGAAGAGATAAGAAAGCCTTCCTAAGTGATCAATGCAAAGAAATAGAGGAAAACAACAGAATGGGAAAGACTAGAGATCTCTTCAAGAAAATTAAAGATACCAAGGGAACATTTCATGCAAAGATGGGCTCGATAAAGGACAGAAGTGGTATGGACCTAACAGAAGCAGAAGATATTAAGAAGAGGAGGCAAGAATACACAGAAGAACTGTACAAAAAAGATCTTCATGACCAAGATAATCACAATGGTGTGATCACTCACCTAGAGGCAGACATCCTGGAATGTGAAGTCAAGTAGGCCTTAGAAAACATCACTAACAAAGCTAGTAGAGGTGATGGAATTCCAGTTGAGCTATTTCAAACCCTGAAAGATGATGCTGTGAAAGTGCTGCACTCAATATGCCAGCAAATTTGGAAAACTCAGCAGTGGCCACAGGACTGGAAAAGGTCAGTTTTCATCCCAATCCCAAAGAAAGGCAATGCCAAAGAATGCTCAAACTACTGCACAATTGCAATCATCTCACACGCTAGTAATGTAATGCTCAAAATTCACCAGGCCAGGCTTCAGCAATACATGAACTGTGAACTTCCAGATGTTCAAGCTGGTTTTAGAAAAGGCAGAGGAATCAGAGATCAAATTGCCAACATCCACTGGATCATCAAAAAAGCAAGAGAGTTCCAGAAAAACATCTATTTCTGCTTTATTGACTATGCCAAAGCCTTTGACTGTGTGGATCATAATAAACTGTGGAAAATTCTGAAAGAGATGTGAATACCAGAGCACCTGACCTGCCTCTTGAGAAACCTATATGCAGGTCAGGAAGCAGCAGTTACAACTGGACATGGAACAACAGACTGGTTTCAAACAGGAAAAGGAGTACGTCAAGGCTGTATATTGTCAGCCTGCTTATTTAACTTCTATGCAGAGTACATCACGAGAAGCGCTGGACTGAAAGAAGCACAAGCTGGAATCAAGATTGCTGGGAGAAATATCAATAACCTCAGATATGCAGATGACACCAACCTTATGGCAGAAAGTGAAGAGGAACTAAAAAGCCTCTTGATGAAAGTGAAAGAGGAGAGTGAAAAAGTTGGCTTAAAGCTCAACATTCAGAAAATGAAGATCATGGCATCCGGTCCCATCACTTCATGGGAAATAGATGGGGAAACAGTGAAAAGTGTCAGACTTTATTTTGGGGGGCTCTAAAATCACTGCAGATGGTGACTGCAGCCATGAAATTAAAAGACGCTTACTCCTTGGAAGAAAAGTTATGACCAACCTAGATAGCATATTCAAAAGCAGAGACATTACTTTGCCAACAAAGGTCCGTCTAGTCAAGGCTATGGTTTTTCCAGTGGTCATGTATGGATGTGAGAGTTGGACTGTGAAGAAAGCTGAGCACCAAAGAATTGATGCTTTTGAAGTGTGGTGTTGGAGAAGACTCTTGAGAGTCCCTTGGACTGCAAAGAGATCCAACCAGTCCATTCTGAAGGAGATCAGTCCTGGGATTTCTTTGGAAGGAATGATGCCAAAGCTGAAACTCCAATACTTTGGCCACCTCATGCGAAGAGTTGATTCATTGGAAAAGATTCTGATGCTGGGAGGGATTGGGGGCAGGAGGAGAAGGGGACGACAGAGAATGAAATGGCTGGATGGCATCACTGACTTGATGCACATGAGTCTGAGTGAACTCTGGGAGTTGGTGACGGACAGAGAGGCCTAGCGTGCTAGGGGTTGCAAAGAGTCGGACACGACTGAGTGACTGAAATGAACTGAACTGATTATACCAAAATTTAAAATATTTCAGTATGTCCTGAGTTAAACACGATTAAGAATGGCTAGCGTCAAAGGAATGTGTATTCTTGATCAAAATTTCAACCTTCTGTTTTCTACAGAATACTAAAGATGCTGTATTCTCAAGGACTTCTACATATGATCAAATATATATAGCTCGCATATCTTCTGATATTTCTGCAAAAATTAAAATCACTTCAATAAAAATCTTTATCTAATTTAAATATTTTTTCTTTTAAAAATACATGTTACTGCTGTGAATTTCCCACTGTTCCATGATTTTAGGCATATTATTTTATTTTCATAATACTGAATGAAAATGTAGGATGTTATAAAACTGGAAAATTCATTTTTTTACACTATCTATTGAGAATCTAATATGTGCCAGGCTCTGTTATAGATCTTAGAACTATAAGAATGAACAAGACAGGTTAAAAAGACTTTGCCCTCTCCTTTTTTCATTTTAGTGTGGGAAGATAGACAATAAATAAAAGAAGTAAATAACATAATCTATTAAAAGGTAATAAGTACAAT
Organism: Capra hircus; assembly: GCF_001704415.2. Lineage (NCBI taxonomy): Eukaryota > Metazoa > Chordata > Mammalia > Artiodactyla > Bovidae > Capra > Capra hircus. Next base: position 117,314,538 of record NC_030808.1, on the reverse strand, counting down.
AGAGAAAAACAAAGCAGGAAATAGGGATGGATGTGGGAGGAGCTTATGGTTTTAAATAGTCAGGTTAGTCACACTGAGAAGGTGACATCTGAGCAAAGATTTAAAGAAGGTGAAGGAATTAGTCATGCAAATATCTCAGAGAAGGAGCAGAAGGTACAGTAAGTGTAAAAGTCCTGATTCAGGAGGGTACCTTGAGGGAATTAGCTAATAACTAGCATATTCGAGTGTTCCCAAAGCTAAAGCACCCTTTCATGGATCATAGCCTTGTCTCAGCAAAATGGCTCATGGAATTCAATGAAGTTATGAGCCATGCCATGCAGGGCCACCCAGGACAGACAGGTCATAGTGAAGAGTTCTGACAAAATGTGGTCCACTGGAGGAGGGAATGGCAATCCACTCCAGTATTCTTGCCTGGAGAACACCATGAACAATATGAAGAGGCAAAACATATGACATTGGAAGATAAGCCCCCCAGGTCAGAAGGTGTCCAATATGCTACTGGGGAACAGCAGAGGGTAGTTACTGATAGCTCCAGAAAGAATGAATCAGATGGGCCAAAGTAGAAATGATGCTCGGTTGTGGATGTATCTGGTGGTAAAAAAAAAAAAAGGCAGAGAGATAGTGGAGGACAAAGGAACCTGCTGTGCTGCAGTCAGTGGGATTGCAATGAGTCAGATACGACTTAGCAACTGAACAACAACACAAAAGCTAAAGCAAAAATGTTTTGTGGATCCATGTATACGTTGGCTGTTGCACACAAAACCAGGCTCCAATCTTGTTTTTTGGAAGTCTAGATTTATAAAATGTTAAAACCAAAAAGTCATCAAAACCAAAAATATTTCTCTCATTCAACTTGATTATTTTACAGATAAAGAATATGAGACCCAAAGAGGTTATGTCCTGTGCAAGGACACATAGCTAGACAGAAAGATAGCTGCAGTGCATACAGTAACAAAGGTGTCCTGACACAACCGTTGTATTCAGCTTTACTTCTCGTATTTTAAATATTTTTCCATTCATGTCCTTTCAATTCCTTTTTTATCTCGTAAGTTTGTTCTTTAAAATGTTTCTGCATTAATTTAATTCATCTGAAAAAGCACTAATCATTCCAACTATTATCTTCTGATGGCATTCAAATATATAGTGCTTATGAGGGGCAATTTGTCTTTGGACAGCAGTTATGAACTGCCATCTAACACAAAAGTAAAATTGTAGTCTCATATCTTGTTATACCTTTATGAAGTCTCTTTTGGTTTAGGTAGTGTGTGCGAATACATTTTTAAAATACAATAGTAATACATTCAGATGAAAATTTTATGTGATCATTGCAGAAAATTTGGAAACTATTTTAAAAAACTAAATAAAAAAGCCTATAATCTCATCACCCAGAGACAGTCACCAAGTGCAGATATATTCTCCCCAAAATTTTTATCCTATGTGTACATGTAATTTTATCCCAAAGATGAGATACAATTTTGTTTAATGTTTTTTAACTTGATTATTTTACCATCATTTTTAAAATATCAAATAATGACAAATGTTCATCTTTAAATGTCCTTACATCTCCTGCATTGGTAGGCAGGTTATTTATTACCAGCTCCAGAAAACAACAAAATTCTGTAAAGCAATTATCCATCAATAAAAAAAATAAATAAAATTTTTAAAAATGGTTTTGATTTTTGGAAATACAAGTAAACCAAACATAAAATTCATTACTAGGGTAGGCTAAAGAGTCTGGGTGACTTTTTGCCACTAATAACAAAGTGTTATTGTAGAGTAATTTGATCAATATGCAAGCTGGTTTTCGAAAAGGCAGAGGAACCAGAGATCAAATTGCAAACATCCACTGGATCAGTGAAAAAGCAAAAGGGTTCCAGAAAAAACATCTATTTCTGCTTTATTGACTATGCCAAAGCCTTTGACTGTGTGGATCACAATAAACTATGGAAAATTCTGAAAGAGATGGGAATACCAGACCACCTGACCTGCCTCTTGAGAAACCTGTATGCAGGTCAGGAAGCAACAGTTAGAACTGGACATGGAACAACAGACTGGTTCCAAATAGGAAAAAGAGTACATCAAGGCTGTATATTGTCACCCTGCTTATTTAACTTATATGCAGAGTACGTCATGAGAAACATTGGGCAGGAAGAAGCACAAGCTGGAATCAAGATTGCCGGAAGAAATATCAATAACCTCAGATATGCAGATAACACCACCCTTATGGCAGAAAGTGAAGAGGAACTAAAGAGCCTTCTGACGAAAGAGAGGAGAGTGAAAAAGTTGTTTTAAAGTTCAACTTTCAAAAAACAAAGATCATGGCATCTGGTCCCATCACTTCACAGCAAATACATGGGGAAACAGTGGAAACAGTAGCTGACTTTATTTTTCTGGGCTCCAAAATCACTGCAGATGGTGATTGCAGCCATAAAATTAAAAGACGCTTACTCCTTGGAAGGAAAGTTATGACCTTTTAATATTAAATATTAAAACTTTAAAGTTTTAATATGCTAGAGAGCATATTAAAAAGCAGAGACATTACTTTGTCAACAAAGGTCTGTCTAGTCAAGGCTATGGTTTTTCCAGTGGTCATGTATGGATGTGAGAGTTGGACTATAAGGAAAGCTGAGCACCAAAGAATTGATGCTTTTGAACTGTGGTGTTGGAGAAGACTCTTGAGAGTCCCTTGGACTGCAGAGAGATCCAACCAATCCATCCTAAAGCAGATCAGTCCTGCGTGTTCATTGGTAGGACTGATGTTGAAGCTGAAACTCCAATACTTTGGCCACTTGATGTGAAGAGCTGACTCGTTGGCAAAGACCCTGATGCTGGGGAAGATTGAAGGCAGGAGAAGGGGACGACAGAGGATGAGATGATTGGATGGCATCACCGACTCAATGGACATGGGTTTAGGTAGACTCTGGGAGTTGGTGATGGACAGGGAGGCCTGGCTGGCATGCTGTGGTTCATGGGGTTGCAAAGAGTTGGGCAAGACTGAACGACTAACTAAACTTGATCAGTATTCATAAGCTTCATAAATAAATTGTGAAAACATTTAAGAGTTTCAGAATATTTAACAAAAATGCAACACTGAAACATATGAAATCCTTTTAGAGAATTTGCATGATAACCTTGGCATACTACCCTTTTTCTCTTTTTAGTCTTGCTTTTTCTGCTCTTAAACATTTTTTTTTTTCAGATTCTTTTCCCTTACAGGTTATTACAGAATTTTGACTATAGCTCCCTCTTTTTAGTCTTAATTCCTTATAATCATACTTTCTAAAACACCAAATTCTATGAGAGATGATGGAGGATCACAAAACTTACTGTGGTAATCATTTCATGATGCAAGTCAAATCATTATGATCTACATCTTAAATTCAATAAACAAAAAGTGTTAGTTGCTCAGTCGTGTCGAACCCTTTGTGACTCCATGAACTATAGCCCACCTGGCTCTTCCATGTGTGGGATTTTCCAGGCAAGAACATTGGAGTGGATTGCCATTTTTTTCTTCAATAAACAAAAAAACTGCCTTCAAATAACAAATAGTATGTTTCAAAAGTATTGGATAAGGTAAGCAAACTTTCCTTTTCCTTTTTGTTTGCAATTTATACCAGTGTGTTCACGTTTTACACAGGGGCCTATTAGTGCAAAACATCAAGGTGTTTCTTCTCCCATGTTCAGTTAGGAAGACAGATGAACTTTGTGTGTTTCATAGGCCTATGCATCTATCCCTGTGGAAGCACTCTGATATGATGGCCCTGTTTTAGAGACTAAGCTGTCATCAAGATTGCCAGGAGAAATATCAATAACCTCAGATATGCAGATGACACCACCCTTATGGCAGAAAGTGAAGAACTAAAGAGCCTCTTGATGAAAGTGAAAGAGGAGAGTAAAAAAGTTGGCTCAACATTCAGAAAACTAAGATCATGCCATCTGGTCCCATCACTTCATGGGAAATAGATGGGGAAACAGTGGAAATAGTGACTGACTTTATTTTTGGGGCTCCAAAATCACAGCAGATGGTGATTGCAGCCATGAAATTAAAAGACGCTTACTCCTTGGAAGGAAAGTTATGACCAGCCTAGATAGCATATTAAAAAGCAGACATTACTTTGCCAACAAAGATCCATCTAGTCAAGGCTATGGTTTTCCCAGTGGTCATGTATGGATGTGAGAGTTGGACTGTGAAGAAAGCTGAGCACCAAAGAATTGATGCCTTTGAACTGTGGTGCTAGAGAAGACTCTTGAGAGTCCCTTGGACTGCAAGGAGATCCAACCAGTCCATTCTAAAGGAGATCAGTCCTGGGTGTTCATTGGAAGGACTGATGTTAAAGTTGAAACTCCAATACTTTGGCCACCTCACGTGAAGAGTTGACTCATTGGAAAAGACTCTGATGCTGGTAGGGATTGGGGGCAGGAGGAGAAGGGGATGACAGAGGATGAGATGGCTGGATGGCATCACCAACTCGATGGACATGAGTTTGAGTGAACTCTGGGAGTTGGTGATGGACAGGGAGGCCTGGCGTGCAGTGATTCATGGGGTCGCAAAGAGTCAGACACAGCTGAGCGACTGAACTGAACTGATGGTAAGAACTAGAGCGTCACAGGTGGCGCTAGTGGTAGAGAACCCCCCTGCCAACAACACAGGAGATATAAGAGATGGGGCTGGGGGTGGGGGTGGGGGCAGGTTGGATCCCTGGACGGGAAGATCCCCTGGAAGAGGACATGGCAACCCACTCCAGTATTCTTGCCTGGAGAATCCCATGGACAGAGAAGAGCCTGGAGGGCTACAGTTCATAGGGTCGCAAAGAGTCAGAGAAAACTGAAGCGATTTAGCACGCGTGCATGCATAGTAAGGGGCTTCCCTTTGTGGGTCAGCTGGTAAAGAATCAGCCTACAATGAGGGAGACCTGGGTTGGGAAGATCCCCTGGAGAAGGGAAAGTCTACCCACTCCAGTATTCTGGCCTGGAGAATTCCATGAACTGTATAGTCCATGAGGTCGCAAAGGGTCGACACGACTGTGTGACTTTCACATGCATGGTAAGAATTAATTTAACCTTCTTACACAAAGGACTGGAATTGGGAGAAGACAAAGGAAGAGGTGAAGAAAGTGGCCAGGCCAGTTGGGGCCACTAACACACCAGAGTGAAACTTCTTTAAAGAATGCTATCTTAGTGTTTTCTTGCTAACAAAGAAATAGCCCATGAAACCAAGTAAAACTCCCGAAAAGGAAATTAGGTAGTAATCTCGTAAAGAAAGTAAACCCAGCAATACCAAAATGTATATGGCCTTGCCTCCTACCTCTTCCAGAACGATTCCTCCTCTGTGGCTCTTTTACGACTCACTGAATGCTTCAAAGTGTCCCTAGATTTATCTATGGATATTTTTATCTCATTGGAAAAATGAGGCTCAGTTCTGAGCCTCCCTAAAATTAGCTCTATTTGTTAGAAGTTCTTCTTGTCAGGGGGTTCTGTCAGTTATCTAATGTTGCATTTAAGCAAAATGCAATTTTTTTCACCATTGTTTAGGGGTTTCTTTTTCTTTATATGGGGCATTTCACATTCTTCTTGAGTAATCAAAATCACTGCAATTAAGTTAGTTAGGGTCTCACTGAGAAAAAGATTTCTTATGAGTATTAACCTTTCATTTTGAAATAAAGTTATTAAATTTGTATATAAGAACTGTCACATAGATTGTTAGATATTTCTACCACTTTGGTATGATACAATATGATAGCCCTATAAACTTGTCTTTGACTATACAATGAAAAGCTAGCTTAGCTTTGTCTAAACATAATACACAACATATTCTAAACTATGAGAGATTAAGAAAACAAAAAGGTTTCTTTTTAAATGTAAATCAGGTTACGTTAATCCTCTGCTTATAACCCTCCCATGGCTTTCCATTATATTTAAAATAAAATACAAGTTTTTTTGCTTGGCCCCTGCTCCCTGCAGATGGTTCCAGCTCCCTCTCCACCACACACTGGTTTCCACCTCAGGGTCATTGTCTGCACCTGTCTCTCCTCCTTAAATGCTGGCTATTGACAATGAGCTTGCCCTTGACTCAAAAAAGTCTTTCCATAGGCCCACCCGCCACACACCTAAGGTGCCCTGGCTTCCATCTTCCATGATTGTTTTCTGTCTTCTTAACTCTTGTAAATATTTGAAATTACAACTTTTTTTTTTTTTTGCTTTTCAGTGTCTGTTTCTCTATTAAAACATAAACCTTTAGAACAAGGGACTTTCCTTTTCTAGTCTAATTCATAAGTGTTTTCCCAAGTCTAGAGAAGAGGCCAGCATATAGTGGGCTTCTAAATATTTTTTGAATGAAGAAACAAATAGATATTTAGAGCTGTTTATTCAGGGACTTCCCTGGTGGTCCAAGGGTTAAGACTTTCCCTTCCAGTGCAGGGGGTGCAAGTTTCATCCCTGCTCAGGGAACTAAGATCCTACATGCCTAACAGCCATAAAAACCAAAACATAAGACAGAAGCAATGTAACAAATTCACTGAAGGCTTTAAAAATTGGTCCACGTTAAAAAAAAAAAAAATCTTTAAAGCTGTTTGTTCAAAATATAAGGCTAATGTTACCAGGAGATTTTTTTTCTTTCATCAAAATATAACATTTCAGATGAAATATTAAAAAACACAACTATTTAAGCATAGTAATTAAGCTGAAAGAAATTCAGTGGAGAATACTTGGATAATGCGAATGAATCATTACCACACAATTTCTCTTTGTTAGGAACACGCATTTTTGTGGAAAAGGTTGATTATCTTTTCCTTCAAGGGTAAAACCGCTGTATTGACAGAGTACCTATACAGCAAGTAAGAATGAAATTTTTATAAACAAAAAAATCTAGAATTAGATCAGTCAGTGAATGAACATATGCAATATGCAAAAAAAGAAAAATTAGTATCAAAATCCAAAAAAGACAAGGTGAAGATGGAGAAAATATCCTAAATATTTGAAGATGAAAACATATTTGTATCTGGTCAATTTAGTTTAAAAATAGGTAAGTACCACAAAGCAGATGCCACAATAATCACAATATGATTATTCATTAGGGATTTGATGGCCATAACTGGAATGATCTTTCGGTTAGCATTTCACCTTGATTTTGCACTTTTCCCCTATTTCTCTTCTTTTCCAAAGATCCTAGGCAACAGATGGAAAGAGAAGTATTAATTTGCAGAGAAGCAGCTTGTTACATGGACATTTTAAGTAACACACAAATCCTTGTACAAACATGGATCATGAGTTGAGCTTTTAATGAGAATGAATGCTGTCAAATTTGGATTTCAAGTATTCTAAAGTTAAATGCTAAAAGTGATTTGTTCCCAGTGACTAAAGAACTAGTTAGTTTTGAATTAAAACATAACTTCAAATACAAAGTAGTCAAGATTCCAGCTGTGCCTTTCAACCTTTTGTTCCTTTAAATTAAAAGTAGTCCCATCAGCCAGGTTAGAGTGACCATCAGATTATTAGCCAACAACACTTCAGGTCAGTTTGGTCGCTCAGTCGTGTCCGACTCTTTGTGACCGCATGAACTGCAGCACGCCAGTCCTTCCTGTCCATCACCAACTGCCGGAGTCTACCCAAAACCATGTCCATTGAGTCGGTGATGCCATCTAACCATCTCATCCTCTGTTGTCCCCTTCTCCTCCTGCCCTCAATCTTTGCCAGCATCAGGGTCTTTTCAAGTGAGTCAGCTCTTCACATCAGGTGGCCAAAGTATTGGAGTTTCAGCTTCATCATCAGTCCTACCAAAGAACACCCAGGACTGATCTGCTTTAGGATGGACTAGCTGGATCTCCTTGCAGTCCAAGGGGCTCTCAAGGGTCTTCTCCAACACCACAGTTCAAAAGCATCAATTCTTTGGAGCTCAGCTTTCTTTATAGTCCAACTCTCACATCCATACATGACTACTGGAAACACTTAGACCATCCTTTACGTCCAAATAACATGTATATAAGTCTCTATTCAAACACATTTTTAAAAAAACTTTGTAAGATGATAATATTAACATACAGAGGGAACTATAATCCAGAAGTCTAGAAACTGGCAATGTCTTTGAATGTTCTTTTGTGAGTGTTAAAGTCATAACTTAAAATTATAGGTATATCATCACTTGAAATGATACATAATCACAACTGTGCAATACCAACTTCATATACACAAGGACAGAATAGACAGTGATGATTCACATACCAAAGGATATGCTATTAAATGTTTGTAAATAAATAGCTCATCTATGACAGAATACGTCTTCTTCCTAAAATCATGTACACCTTATAACTTTGTTTTTAATTAACAAATTGTATTGAAAATATTATTACCAACAGCATCACATTCCCAAAGATGCCAAAGATACTATCTTCCCAAAGATGCCAAAACAATGCTACATGTATTATCTTTTTCCATCCATTCTTTCTCTGGGGTTGGAAGTTTAACACCCCTTTACCACAGTGTTGCTTCTTTTTAGTAACAGAAACTGAGGGGTTAATAAAGACTTCTTAGTGATCACAAAACAAAGTGATAGCAAAATTGGAGATTACTCTTGATCTCAAGTTCTCTCCAATTAGGCAATGTAGATTAATTTTATTCCAAGTGGTAACATAATGTTTAAAAAAAAATGGTTGGGGGGGGGGGACATAGTCATTAATAGATTTTCTTATTTAAGCTAGATTTCAAAACCACAGAATTAATGTTTTGGCTTCTAAATTAAGTTCCATAATAAAAGAAAGTAGGCTTTAATAGGATGTTATATTTATTATTTAGTTCAAGATGCACCCTTTTCTTTCATCAAATTGCTATATTTTGCCTGAACGTCAAAGATCTTTGGGACTCAAGGAAATCTTCAACATTAAAAAAGGACATCATTGTTTGCTAGTATATCAAACTTTAGAAGAGTATGTAATAGAACTTTCCTTCAATGTGAAAATTTTACATACTTTGTTCTCAAAGTTTGTACATCTCAATCAGATTATCAGATTATATTTTTCTTTATAAAAGTATTCATGGAATTTCACTAGCCTTAGGCCTCTTCTGTTACATTTGTTTTTTTCCTTTTTGGAAAATAGTATAAAATAGCTTCACTGTAAGGGGTTATTAATAAGATATTATTCCAGAAATGAGACCCAAGGTAAATCATAGTAATAAATGAAATACTTATTATTTAGACAACCAATATTTATTTCTAACAAATGCTCTTGGAACCTGAAAATTAGTCCTCCACTTTGCGTTTTTCTAACAATTTAGTGATTAAAATTATAGAAAATAGCGACTTCCCTGGCAGTGCAGAAGTTAAGACTCTGTGCTTCCACTGTAGAGGTGCAGGTTTGATCCCTGGTCAGGGAACTAAGGTATCACATGCTGCATGGTGCAGTCAAGAAAAAAAAAAAAACTTTTTTAGTATAGAAAATAAATACAAGTTATTTCTAAATTCCAGAAAAATTTCTTAGCTGGAATAAAAACCATCCAATTCCTAATTCACACAAGATAATGCTCAATAAATGTCACTGTCTGATTGGTAGTATTAACTCTAAAGAGTTACTTCTCTTTACCTAGGCAATTGCTTCATTTTTACTGAAAGTATAGCTTTCTTTTCTCTATCCCAGAGTGTTTAGATTACATACTATTACTATTTTAAATATAATATTCATTCATTGAGAAAAAAAAAAAGTCAAGTTTTCTTGAGTATCTCTGGTTTACATCCCAGGATCTTGTGACTATAAAATAGTTTTCCATCTGGGAATCAATGCTTTCAAACTGTAGTGCTGGAGAAGACCCTTGAGAGTCCCTTGGACTGTAAGGGGATCAAATCAGTCAATCCTAAAGGAAATCAACTCTGAATATTCATTGGAACCATTCATGCTGAAGCTGAAACTCTAATACTTTGGCCACCTGATGTGAGGAGCCAACTCATTGGAAAAGACTCTGATGCTAGGAAAGACTGAAGGCAGGAGAAGAAGGGTATGACAGAAGATGAGATGGTTGGATGGCATCACTGATTCAATGGACATGAGTTTGAGCAAACTCGGGGAAATAGTGAAGGACAGGGAAGCTTGGAATGCTGCAGTCCATGGGATCCCAAGGAGTCAGACATGACTTAGTGACTGAACAATAAATTGATAAGGGTAGATGATAACCTAGTAAAATTTGGGGGTATGATGCTCTCACATGATGAAAAGATCTTTCTGCCATAATTGTTTCGTGTTTTGTTTTTTTCCCAATCAGTGGAAATACTCCTTAGTTTCTAAGTCATTTTCCTCCCTGCATTGTTCTTCCTAAATGTGCTTCTCATACATTGCTTCAAATTAAGTCTTTGAGTGAAGAATCAAGCACAGAACAGTCAAGTTAGAAGTGCTAGAGCAGTAACCAAGGAATCCCACAGTTTCCACCTGCAGTTTCTGGGTCAGGCAAGAAACAAAGATAGTTGCCTTAATACAGCTAGCCTTGAGTTTTGGTACTCCAGGGAGCTTCCCAGTTCCAGTGAGTTATACTACCAAGCTACTTATTATGAACTTTACAAACACACACACACACACACACACACACACACACACACACATTTGTTGTTGTTTAATCACTAAGTCGTGTCTGACTCTTTTGCAACCCGATGGACTGTAGCCCACCAGGCTCCTCTGTCCATGGGATTTCCCAAGCAAGAATACCAGATTGGTTTGCCATTTTCTTCTCCAGGGGATCTTCCCAAGCCAGGGATTGAACCCATGTGTCCTGCATTGGCAGGAAGATTCTTTACCACTGAGCCACTCAGGAAGTGCCCCTCCCCCAGCACACACATACATACTTGCATGTATATCCTGCTTTTAGTTACATGTTGGCTTTTAATTTTTTGTGGGCCAACCAGAAATTACATAGCTTTTTGCAGTTTCATCAGAGTTATATGATTTTTTGTTCTATATAAAATTTCAAACTTATTTACATAAAGCAAAATTCTTTTCATTTCTTAATAGAAATTTTAAGCAGTGAATTCCTTACATTTTAAAATAGAAAATATATAAAAGAAGCTAGGGCCTTAAAAGCTTTTGAAAACTTACTTTCAGGAGAACTATATTATTAGTTTAAACCCACAAAAATCCTTCAACAGATAAATAAAAATTTTAACTTTATAGATATTATTTTTTGCTAAGATGCCTTTAACATCTTTAACTCTATCCTTACTAGAAATATAGCCCATTACTGATGTCTTCTAAGTTACCTTTGTCATCACTTTCATTTCATAATATATCCTTTAAGGAGAAATAGTCTTATGGATTACTTAACATCTTAAATGTTTCCTTTAAATGTAAGAGTAGCATAACAAGCAATCGAAAAATTGATGTGGGGATTCCCCTGATGTGGTTAAGAAGCCACCTTCCAATGCAGGGGACATGGGTTCAATCCCTGGTCCAGGAACTAAGAGTCTACATACCATGGGGCAATCAAGTCCAAGCACCATAACTAAGGCCTGACACAGCCAAATAAATAAATTGTGGATCACAATAAACTGTGGAAAATTCTGAGAGAGACGGGAATACCAGACCACCTGACCTGCCTCCTGAGAAATCTGTATGCAGGTCAGGAAGCAACAGTTAGAACTGGACATGGAGCAACAGACTAGGTCCAAATAGGAAAAGGAGTACGTCAAGGCTGTTAATTGTCAGCCTGCTTATTTAACTTCTATGCAGAGTATATCATGAGAAACGCTGGGCTGGAGGAAGCACAAGCTGGAATCAAGATTGCCAGGAGAAATATCAATAACCTCAGATGGTATGCAGATGACACCAACCTTATGGCAGAAAGTAAAGAAGAACTAAAGAGCCTCTTGATGAAAGTGAAAGAGGAGAGTTAAAAAGTTGGCTTAAAGCTCAACATTCAGAAAATGAAGATCATGGCATTCGGTCCCATCACTTCATGGCAAATAGATGGAGAAACAGTGGAAACAGTGGCACACCTTATTTCTTAGGGCTCTAAAATCACTGTAGATGGTGACTGAAGCCATGAAATTAAAAGACGCTTACTCCTTGGCAGGAAAGTTAAGACCAACCTAGATAGCATATTCAAAAGCAGAGACATTACTTTGCCAACAAAGGTCCGTCTAGTCAAGGCTATGGTTTTTCCAGTGGTCATGTATGGATGTGAGAGTTGGACTATAAAGAAAGCTGAGTGCCGAAGAACTGATGCTTTTGAACTGTGGTGTTAGAGAAGATTCTTGAGAGTCCCTTGGACTATAAGGAGATCCAACCAGTCCATCCTAAAGCAGATCAGTTCTGAGTGTTCATTGAAAGGACTGATGTTGAAGCTGGAAATCCAATACTTTGGCCACCTGATGTGAAGAGCTGACTCACTGGAAAAAACCCTGACGCTGGGAAAGATTGAAGGCGACAGAGGATGAGATGGTGGGATGGCATCACCAACTCAATGGCCATGAGTCTGAGTAAGCTCTGGGAGTTGGTGATGGACAGGGAGGCCTGGCGTGCTGCAGTCCATGGGGTCGCAAAGGGTCGGACACGAATGAGCAACTGAACTGAAGTGATAGACATATGTATATATGAAGTTGCTGTAATAATATAACGTAATTGGACAAGCAGGCATACAATACTTACTTTTCCAAAAGCTGCACACATAATATCACCCATTGATCTTCACTTTTAACAATCTAGAAAATCAATCCAAAATGAAGTTTTTATAAACTCATATTTGATGTAACCAGTTGATCTAACTTATTGATGGAAAACTGTCTAACAATTACTGAAATTACAGATTTAGTAATGAAACATTCCATTAGCTATTTTTGCCACAATAGCAACATTATGTTACCCCTTGGTTCCTTTACTCTCTCCCACCCCCTTAAGAAGCAGGAATTTTATTACGTTGTCTTATTTCACATCCTGACCTCAGTCATTTGGTTTGAAATACACAATGTCTCCTAAAGTTTAATGACATAGACATATCCTTGTATATTATTTTCAACTAATGACCTAAACAGTTCTCTGAAATTTTAAATTATCAAAAGATCCTTTGGAATAAAAAATATTTCTATTCTTCAAAGATTAGAGAACTGAATACAATAATTACCTTGATTTATGTCAGTCATGATATGATTGCTAAAGCTGTAATAGATATTAAACTTTGAATTCCATCAAGACACTTTAGATTTTACCTAAACGATGTGTCAAAGAGCCACCTTCCTCTTTTTTTTTTCCAACTATTTAAAAGAATGACGTTACCATTTTCTTTTGCCAGAGAGTAACTAAATGATGGTAAATTCTCCAGTACTTGCATAGCTGCTTTCTGGACAGGAAAGAGTGCTTCCTAACTTGCTCAGATTGTTCACGGCCCAATCCAAACCATCTAACACTCTGGCTCTAACTAAGAGTTTCAGAATAAACAAAAGAAAGAACTACAACTATTTAACGCAGTAGGTTCTACATTTATGGAGCCCATAAGCTGATTTCATGCTGAAAGTAAAAACAGTCTCAAGATGTTTAAACGAACTCTTCGATGCTGGAATCACAACAAACTCAAGAAAATTAGGAATATGTTGGTAACCTCTAATCTTTTTTTAAACTGACCTCATCCTGGGCAAGTAACCATCTCCTGATGCCATTGTTGGACACTAAAATTTCTGGCTGAAAGATCCTTTTTCTGACTCAATCTGGCTTGCTATTCTTGGTTAATCCTCCCCGTTTCTCTCAACATTTCACTCTTCTGACTATAGAGGATAACATTCATTTGCAGGAAAGGCTTTTTATAAGTGATTCGGTTCCTCCAGCCGTCTCCCTCTTTATGCTAGCTAAATCCCCCAACCTCCATTCCTATCGCCTTCTTTCACTAAGATTTTGCTAAACATTAGACACAGCAAGCACATGACCTCCAGTTTCCAATGTCTCCGAATAAACCGATATAAAAACCTTCAATTGGCGCGGCTGTAAGTTTTCCTAGAGTTGGAATTTAAGAGTCTTTAGTTCTTCAACTCTTAAAGACCTACAGGGCAAATTTAAATTAAAAAAATTTTTTTAAATTAAAAAAAAAAACCGCTCCCCGTTTTTAACCTTTAGCCCCGCCCACTACCCCCCAGCCTCCACGCGAAACTGCAGGAAACCGGAGGGGGCGGGGTGGTGACGTCACGACGCCGGTGCGTCACGGAACGGCGGCGGCTGCGGCGCTGGCGGTGGCTGCGGCAGCGGCGGCATTTTAGTCGGCAGCGGCGGCGGCAGCGGGGCTGCTGCTCCTCCCAGCATCCCTGGCGCGGCCATTTCAGCCCCATCTTGGCCGAGGGGAGGGAGCTGCAGCCGCCGCTTCAGCAGTTTGAATTTCAGTTTCTACAGGGCCTGCGAACCGGGCGCATCGAGGAAGAGTCGAAGAAGCTACCGCAGCTACCTCACACAGCCGGCGCGCCGTCGCTTGCCGGCCTGCCGGCCGCCGCCCCTCACTCTCTCAGGAGCCGCGAGGGGAAGGCCGAGACCGCCGCCACCGCCCGCTCGCGGGGGTGGCTCCCCCTGTATAGGGGAGGACCGAGCCGGCTTTCCCCTCCCCCGGAGCAGGTTTCCGCCTGAGACAGTCGACATGTCCCTGGGACTGAGCTCCGGCTAGAGCCGGGGAGGGAGGGCCGCCCGCCCGCGCCGAAGCTCCGCCACCCGCCCGCGGCTCCTGGCTGAATCAGGAATCCCTGGCCCCGGACTCGCCACTCCTACTCTTGCTTCCCTCGGCGTCCGAGAGCCCGGAGCTGACGCCGGCACTGGTTCGAAGAGCCGGAGCGGGGCAGCACCGCCCCTCACGCCGCCGCCGCCTCCCCTTCGCCCTCCCACTCCCACCCCCAGCCTAGGCCTGTTGACCGCGCGGAGCTGGATTGACCACGGCGGCCCGAAGACGCGAGGAGGAAGCAGCCGACCCGCCCCTGGGATAGTGGTCTCGCCGCCACTGGGGGGATTGAATTGAGGCGCCGCGACTGCGGGAGGCGAGAAGGAAGGAGGAGCCGCCGCACGAGTGAGACGGGGGCAGAGCGGTAGAGACCGACTCGGATAAGGAAACGGGAGGAGGATGTCTCACGGAGCGACCGGCGCCCGGATCAGCCCGTGACTCTTACAGCGGCGGGCCTCAGACCCCAGCACGGACACGGACTTTGTCTTTGGGGGCCAGTGTTCTGCCCTTCCTGGTTTCCGGCAAGATCGCGGAGGAGCCGGGTGCTTCTGCCCTTCCAGCCTTCCTCACCATGTCCAAGATGCCGGCCAAGAAGAAGAGCTGCTTCCAGATCACCAGTGTCACCACGGCCCAGGTGGCTACTAGCATCACCGAGGACACCGAGAGCCTGGACGACCCGGATGAGTCACGCACGGAGGACGTTTCTTCCGAGATATTCGACGTTTCTCGGGCCACGGATTACGGCCCCGAGGAGGTCTGCGAGCGCAGCTCCTCCGAAGAGACACTCAACAATGTTGGGGATGCGGAGACTCCCGGAACCGTCTCCCCCAACCTTCTCCTGGACGGACAGCTGGCGGCCGCGACAGCCGCTCCGGCCAACGGAGGAGGAGCCGTTTCGGCCCGGAGCGTGGCCGGGGTGCTGGCCAGCACCCTGTCGCCGGCCGCCCCCTCAGCCCCCTCCTCGGGGGCCCCCGGCGCCCCCCCGGTCACAGGCCCGTCGGCCACGCCGGGAACTGCCGCCTCATCACAGCCCCCCACCGCTTGTAGTTCGCGTTTTCGCGTGATCAAGCTGGACCACGGCAGCGGGGAGCCTTATAGACGCGGCCGATGGACGTGTATGGAATACTATGAGCGGGATTCCGATAGCAGCGTCCTGACCCGGTCCGGGGATTGCATTAGGCACAGCAATACTTTTGACCAGACTGCGGAGCGGGACAGCGGCCTGGGCGCCACCGGAGGGTCGGTGGTGGTGGTGGTGGCCTCCATGCCAGGCGCGCACGGGCCCGACTCGGGAACTGACAGCTCCTTGACTGCTGTGTCACAGCTACCCCAGTCGGAGAAAATGAGCCAACCCGCCCCGGCCCCGCCGCAGAGTTTTGGCGTTGGGCAGCCGCAGCCGCCGCCTCCGCCCGTAGGTGGGGCTGTGGCTCCAAGCTCGGCTTCGTTGCCGCTGTTCCCGGGAGCCGCGGCCGCGCCGCCGCAGAGGTTGGCAGCCCCGCCGCCCAGCCAGGCCCAGGGCGCCGGGCCCCCGGGGCCCAACGGACAGGGCCTGCCACTGACGAATGTAACCCTGGCGCAGCCCGGCCTGGCCGTGGGCGCTGCCACCGCGCCCCCGCCCCAGCAGTTCGCGTATTCTCAGCCTCAGATGCCGCCGGGCCATCTGCTGCCCGTCCCGCCCGCCGGCCAGAGTGAGTACCTGCAGCCGCACGTGGCCGGCCTGCAGCCGCCCAGCCCGGCGCAGCCCTCTTCCGCGGGCGCGGCAGCTGGTCTCGCCGCGGCCGCCGGTCTCCCCGCGGGCACTGGCCAGAACGCCGCCTCCACTGGCGCGCAGATGATGGGTGCGCCCTCCTTGCCCGGAGAAGCGGTGGCCCCTGGGCCGGGCCCCGCGCCCGGAGGACCGGCCGCGCAGGGTCAGCCGGCCGGAGTGCCCCCGGCTACTGTGGGAGGCACGGCGCCATCGGGCCTGATTCCCGCCGGGGTCGGGCAGCCGCAGGCCGCGCCTCTGCCGCAGATGGGTGGCAGTGGCGCGCCGTCGGTCGTGCCCGGCGGCCCTCTCGCCGTGGTGCCCGGAGTTGCCAACGTGCCTGCAGCCGCGCCCGCTCCCAGCGTGCCTAGTGTGTC
Organism: Capra hircus; assembly: GCF_001704415.2. NCBI lineage: Eukaryota > Metazoa > Chordata > Mammalia > Artiodactyla > Bovidae > Capra > Capra hircus. The sequence continues at coordinate 117,297,762 of NC_030808.1, read as the reverse complement.
GACGACTTCTGTTACTATGCCAAATGTTCCCGCGCCCCTGGGCCAGGCGCCGCAGCTTTGCAGCCAGCCTCCGGTCAGCAGGAGCGGCAGCAGCATCCAGCACGTGGGGCTGCCCTTAGCGCCTGGCACAGCCAGTGCCCCGACGAGTCTACCGCAGTCTGACCTGAGCCAGTTTCAGACTCAGACCCAGCCTTTAGTCGGGCAAGTTGACGATACTAGAAGAAAATCAGAACCCCTACCTCAACCATCACTTTCTCTCATTGCTGAAAATAAGCCTGTTGTGAAGCCTCCTGTTGCAGATGCCCTGGCAAATCCCCTTCAATTAACACCTATGAACAGTCTCGCCACCTCTGTATTCAGCATAGCTATTCCTGTTGATGGTGATGAAGACAGGTATGGAAATCTTATTTGAAATATTTGATGGGAATGCTTGACCAAACGTTGTAGTTTAGGATGCAACTGTGGGAGATTCTTTTGTTTCTTTTTTCCAATTTGAGGACCTTAACATTTCTAAATATAAAAGGTAGTTTGTATTTAATAAAATTGATTTATCGGTTCTTGAAAAGACATTCGTTTTAGATTACTGATGTAAAAATGATAGAATTGATGTCATAGCTGTTTATAAGCACCAAAGTGGATAGGAATGCAACATTGTTGATTCGAAAGGGTGGATATTAGTTTAATCTTCTCGATTTGTAAGTGATAGCTAGTAGGTTATGCCCCGTACGATTGTCCCTTTATTAGATGTCGATCACACTTGAACACTTAATGGGAGAGTGTTTTGTCAGTGTGAGTTCTGAGACTGAGACATAAAATGAGTTAAGACTTGCCCATTCTGTAAAACCAGGAGGCCCTGTAATAGAGAAAGAACCATGTAAGGTATCTCTAGTGTATCTGGAAAGGGTGGAGAGATAATGATGAAATGTCAAATTTGGCTTTGGAGATCCTGTCTTCAGCCCTTTAATAAAAGAGGACAGGTCAGGAGGCTTCCTAATGACTTCTTTTAAGATGCTTTTTTTTTTTTTTTAAGGCAGAAAGTGTATTGGAAAGATGTTCTTATTTTCCATCAATCTTTTTACTGTAGAAAGGGGAGATGTGAGACTCTGACAGAAGGGAAAGCTGTAGTTCTTAAAAATTAGAGTGATTTTATAGTAAAAATATGAATGTTAACAACTGGTTCCCTCTGTTTAGGGGGGATGCTTTTTAAACAGTTCAAGGACAGATTGGTGTATTGCCATACCAAGTCCACTACAGTTGATGTTTGGTTATGATTTAATAAGGATTTTAAGTGGTTTTGAGGAAATGTCACATGAAATTTTGACTTAGTATATATAATGCAAATTTTAAAAAACTAGCTTATTACCAAAAATTACTTTTCAAAATCACAAAGTTTCAGGTACTTCACAGTTAGAAATTTATTTTCTCGGGTTTCTGTTTTGAGAAAGGTTTAATTTTACGTGTGGTAAAGGATCAGAAGTACCTTTATAGATTTCTGATTAACTAGAATACGTGAGACCTGTTAAAACTTTTTCTTCTAATTTTCTTCTGAGTTTCTTCACATTCTTTTCATTTTTAATTACCCTTGTATTTTTGTTACATACTTCTGTGGGTTTGAAATGCTCACTGAAATTCATCCTCTCTTCAAAGTTCATCTTTTTTTATAGGAGATTTGCTTGTGGGGTGTCTGTCTTTTGAGAACCCTTAGAGAATACCACATGTCCATAAGTGAGCTCAACTAGTCACTGAGAAATTTTATGTGGATGGGACTACCAAATAAAGACTGATTCCACAAGCCACTCAGAAAAATCCTTCTCTACATTTTCTGCCATATTTCACTTTTCACACATTGGTGCACACCTGAAATGCCACTTGAGTTTATTTGTTCACCTTTGGTAATAATCAGCAGGCATCTTCCCTTTTCTAGCTGCCAGAAGCCAATTTTTTGATGGGTTGGTAAATAATCATTGCTTACCTCTCTGTTCGTGTTGTACATCCCTCCACCTCATATCTCTTCAAGAAATAATGACTGGTTTCTCAGCCCCTCAGCACCCCAAAAACACATGCACACCTGTGAATTGAATGTATTTTTCTCTCCTTCATACCTCTCAGTTTTTTTTCAGTTACATTTGCCAGAACTTTAATGTGATGATATGGTATGAAGCAGAGAGATCTGTTGATAAATGGGAACTCTGGGTTGTGACCTCAAAGATGCATTTATTTCTTCTCTTTATTAAAAGAGTTGGTAATTTCAAGAATCTTATTTCCAAACATATGACTATCTGAATTACAGATACTACTCTATCAGTATTCTTATCAATTTTAACAGTTAACCAGTTCTGGGGTTTTCCTGTGTGTATCCTCCTATTTTAAATGTGGCACTTCCCTCCCCCACCCAGTCTTTAAAGTCTTCATTGCTTATCAAATGTGCATTTCTAATTTTTGCTATAGTCTTCCATTGGTTTCTAATTTAACATGCCAGTTTCCAAGATGTAATCTTACACATTTGACTGTTTTGTCACTGGACCAACACACCTGGTGAAGGAATAAATCCATTAAGTAGAAATAGTTTTGGGGTCTTTTTAAATTTGTTTTTTAATGGAAAGCCTTTGTAAAAGAGAGCACATTTTAAAGGTGTATGCGTGAAATTAAATAACAGTTTTTCCAGTGGTATGTTTAAATTACTGAGATGAGTACTGTTGAGGAGATAGTACTAAAAAACTCACATTAAATATCTTTAATATGATTTTAAGTTGCCTTTAATTAAAATCTTCATACAGTTTTATTTGCAGTCATTCAGATGTAAACAAAATACTGGTGTGAGAGGTCTTGAGTAATTATTAATAGGTTGACAAATTTCAGATCCTTAAATATTTTTTTAAAAGATGTTTGCCTTTTAAAAAGCCGTTAAGATGTCAGTAAACACTCTATTTCTTTGAGAAAAGGAAGGAAAATGGAAGATAAAAAGATTCAGGTGGTTTAAGTTAATATATTAAACACTCTAGTAGATATTGGTTCTGTTACTTAATACAAGGATCTATATTGTCTCATTTTGAGACCATTTAATTTAAAGAATCAGACCTTATATACTATTCATATCTTTAAAGGGGCTGATGGTTTTGTATGCCAAGTAAGAAAAGTCTTGAAGTTCTCAGTTGACATTGCCTGTTGAGCTTATATTGTTAATTAGCATAACATTTTATATCATTCTAGCTTAATGGTCAGTTGTTGAGATTATTTAAGTTGATTTTGCGTAAACTGGAGGATATAATAATGGTTGAAAACATGATTCATAAAAAATGCGTAGACATATCTACAGTAAATGTTACAAAAAAATTTTAACCTACCTATAGATTTAACAGATTCCTATGGTAAAAAATATTACTGGCTCTTTTGGAAAAGGAATACATCACAGATCGTTTTCCATAGATAACTGCCCAACGTGAACTCTGTAGGCCACATTCCAGGAACTCATGAATGGCTGCAATTGTGAACTGTCAACTGCAACCAAAAGACTGTTGAAAACCTGATTGTAAGGATCCTCTAGTGGCAGATATCTTTATATCTTGTTAATAGTTTTATTTGTGTAGTTTGCTAATGACTGCTGATAAAAGAGTATAAATTATAAGTGTTAAGTGGTGTGTCCTGGTATGTGCTATAAACACAGATTTTGTTTGTATAGTTGTATATATAGATATGTATATGAGATATACATATAATTTTTTTAATGAAGTTTTTTTTTTTTTTGACATTTAAGAGAATTAGTAAATGTGTATCGGGAGGCAAAACTGTCACTCTTATCTGTTTTAAAAACCTGTAAGTAACTTCCCAGAGCTCTGAAAAAACTTAACTGCATTTAGTCTTTAAAAGTGAAAGCTCCTTACTTGAATCTGTATTTCTTTGGGAGCTTATGGTTCCTTATCAATATTGAATTTTGCCTTGTGGCTTTATAGTTGATGTTTAAATCACATACTAGATACCATCTTAGCCTAAGTACTCTTACTAAGGATTTTGTAATCAAAGTTTGATTGACATCATATGAGTGACATTGTTATTTAGTATAAAAACTGATACTGATGCATTCATCAGAGTGCCTCACTGGTATGCTTTAGTCATAAAACCTGGCTCTAAGTCAAGGAAATTATGATACACTTCCCGAAAGGCCAGTGATCAAAAAGTGCCTGAAATTCTTAAAACCAGGAACTGTATCAGCAGGCATATAGCCTTTTTTATTCACGGTGACACAGTTGTTTAAAAGTTTCTGTGAACTAAATTGTATGGACTGAACGTTGGTTAACTTTTTTAGAAAATATAAGGGCTTTTATGTGTGTGGATAAGATACATTGCCAAGTAACATTTAGTAACAGTCTTTTTCTTGGAAGTGATGGAGGGTATTTTGAATTATAGTGAGAAGTTTTTCTTTTTTTTTTTTTTCAGTACTGGTAGTGGAGTATATGTTTTCTCCCTTATGAGAATAAATGTAAGACCAGTCTGTTCTTTGGGAATTTTGATAGCACTAATTTGGAAATAATAAAACATGATACTAGATTTATGACCTGGTACTTGGTAATTCAGTCGGTAAAGAATCTGCCTGCAGTGCAGGAGACCCAGGTTCGATCCCTGGGTTGGGAAGATCCCCTGGAGAAGGAAATGGCAACCCACTCCAGTATCCTTGCCTGGAAAATCTCAAGACAGAGGAGCCTGGGGGGCTGCAGTCGATGGGGTCGCAAAGAGTCGGGCACGACTGAATGACTAACACACTTAGTCTTTCTCAGCACCAGAAGAAGTTGGAGGGTGCTCTAGAGTCCTCTCTAGAGTCCTCTAGTAACAAAGAGCTGCCCCACCAATCAGATGGTAAAGAAACCAAAATGAATCTCTTCCCTGAGGAATGGTTTGATAGGGGAGTATAAAAGAATCTTGACTTTTTTTTCCCTAAAATGGTAGAAGCTGAGGGATTTAGGGAGTAGGAAGTAATAGCAGATAACCAAGACAGAAGTAAATATAGTGAAATAATATGAAATATGGTCTCAAAAGGAATAGGAACCATACCATGTTACTAGTAAGGAACAGTGGTCTAATTTCTTCTTTTAATAATTGTTTTAGATCAGTATGTATTTCCTTTTCCAGAAAGATACTGTTTATTTCTTAATTGAATTACTCCTTAAATAGAAGAGAGGCTTTACAAAAACAGGTATATCTTGTTAAATGTAGCCTGAATAATAATGTTTTAAGGAATCTTTTTATTAATGGGAAGAGCAGATTTTTAATAAGAAGTCTTAATTGTTGACAATGTTGAAGGGATATGTGTAGCAAAATTTCTGAATTGTAATAAATCCCTTAAGTTTTTTCTTTATACTAAATCAGTAGTCTTATGATTTGAAGCTGTTCTTTTAAATCATGTAATACAAATTTCTGCCTCCACAAAGAATATGCATTCTGAATCATTTGTATAATTAATTAGGTCTTTACCAGAATAATTCTTGAACACACCAGATTATTCAATATTTGTTATATTCTTAATCTGGTTTTGCTTAGGGTAAAAATTGGGACTCCGGTGTAAAGATTTAGGAACAGTAATTTGTATCATTCTTATACATCATTTCATGATTTTTCATAATATTTTAATGTATACTCTTCAGATTTGACTGGTAACATTAAGGTATATTGATTATCTGCTCTACCTCTAAAAAGTATGTGATTGGTTCTATTTTTAAATCAGGTGAATTAAATTTCATCTATGCTACTTTGGACTGCTTACCACTCAAATTTAAAGCCTCAAGTCAGGTTAAAGTTTTTAGTTTTAGTTTTATGTCTTTGTACTCAAACTACCTTTTGTTAAAAAAGAATGAACTCATATTCTTTAAGTTGTACATTTATATATGATGGTTATGTAAAAATTTTGTAGATCATTGAGTTAATAATGTTCACCATGGACATAGACAATTAGTAAACATCCTGATAATTTATACTCATCATAGTAGGCAAGACAAATAAGTGAAGTCTAAATGTTAAGTTACTTAAAGCCTCCTTTCCCATAAACTCTTACTAAAATCTGATTAAAGAATATAGATATCTAGAAGAGAAACTGATTAATTTGTCAATATTATAAATAATGCTAGTGTGTTTTAAATGTTATCGGTAAAGATTTAGGCTATCCATCTTCATTGTTACACAAGTAAATTGTTTAATCTGTGTATGAAGGATACTCTAAGGCTGACTGGTTTCTAAAATAGAATTAGAATTCAGTTTCAATAATTGGTATTATAAGTAAACCAAAACAAATCCGTGTTATATGGTCTACCTAGTTTTTGAAAACAAAGGAGAGGGGGCTCTTGATCAAATAATCTATAGTGTGTTTAGTTATGTACCATATGGCATATCATGAGTGACCATTAAAGATGATGGAATCAAGAGTCTTCGGTTTTGATCCAAAAATGTAATTGCATGGCATGGATATAATTAGAGAAAAGGAGACATTGGTTCAGGCCAGAAAAAGTCATGATATAATAAGTGGTTCAGAAACTTGTGTTCTAATCCTGGCTTTTCCACCATTTAGCTGATTTATTTGATCAAGTCATTTAATTTTCTTGGTTTTCCTCATTTTCCTGAGCCTTTGGTCAGACTTTAAGATTACCTAAGTCCATTTATGAGAGAGCTGCCAACTTAAACCTTCCTCTTGGTAAAACCCTTTTCCTGCCCTTAGACTAATGTGTGACCCAAAAAATGAAGTTTACAAATACTTTGTAAGCAAGTTGAATGCCCAGGAAAAACATTTGCAATATGTCAGTCATTCAGCTTTCTCTGGGTTCTCTGAGTAGTACAAACTGAGATACAGAAATAAGACTTATCTTCTCCTGTAAGATCTCGGGATTTATGGAAACAATTAGCAATTGTATACTTCATTGTAGGCTGTGATGGAATATTTAAGTTATTAATGCGAACAATTTAGGACAATTAAAAGTCAGATTTGTGTAGGGAGGGAATAGTTAGACTGATTTCTGTTTAAATTATTCTCTGCATAGGTAATATATTTATACAGTTTAAAATTCAAAATATGCAAGTATAAATTGAAAGCCTTTCTGCCACCTCTGTTCTTCTACCCAATTTCTGTCCTCAGAAGCAACCCATTATTAGTTTTGCATTCTATGGAAGCTAACTCTTTGAACTGAATCTTAAGAGTCACTCAGATTGGGTCACTGATGAAAGAAGCAGATGATTTTCCAAGTAGGAGGGCAGTTTTGTGTAACAATGTGGAAGAGTAAGACTGTCCGATGTGGAACATGATGTGATTAATTTGACAGTAACCAGAATGTTTAAGGGCTTAAATGTCACAGAAAGAAATTGAGATTTTTACCATTTAAGTTTGTGATTGCTGTTCTTGAAGTTTCTTGAAGCTTTTATTGTTTAAGTAGTATGTATCTTGGAACCATTTCAATACCCTTTTATAGTAATTATTGTATTTTTAATTAAAATCTTGTGATAAAGTTGTATATAAGGAAATCCTGGGGGAGATCTGAATCCCAGAGGTAGAATTCTCCAATAGAATGGACTAAATAACTTGCTATCTACCTGGCTCCAGGTTCATGCATTCTGCTTGCCTTAAGTATTCTGTTTGCCCCAGTAGTACCTTAATAATGGTAAACTATTTGGTATATGTTAATATACTCTACCAAAAGTTGATTTTTATATAACATATTTAGAAATCATAACCCTGTATTAAACACAGACCAGGCTTAATTGTTTTAGAGCCTATGTATACATAATCTCATTTCATCTTTTCAGCGATTGTAGTGACTGTTTTTCTCCCTCTTTTTATAGATTAAGGAAACTGAGGATTTGAGTCACATAGCTGTTAAGTCAAACAAGGCATAGGGTCAGATTCAGGCTTTCAGACTCCATAGCCAGCTCTTGGATATTCCCAGGGTTAATTTTATTACTTTCCTGGCTATGAGATAGGATAAAGGAAAAGCATCTGTAGACACTGATCTGTTGTGTTGTAACCTTTTACCTAAAGAATGTTTTTAAAATCATTTAAAGTTTGTAGATTATAATGTTGGAGAGATGGCCCTTGTTCCTTTGCTTATTGTGTTTCCCTGGTTTCTATTTAGAGATTTCTAAAGTTGAGGTACATATGTTTTGTACTTCTGGTACATCTGATAATTATCATGACAGACTACTCAGTATATAAACTCAGAGAGAATGTTTATTGTCTGTTGGTTTTGAAATTTTTTTACAAATAGGAAAACAATGTTTTCCTGTAGCAGGCTGAAATAAATTGAGAGTAAGCCACACCTCAGTCTTTGAAGAAGTGCTTCTTTAGCTTTATATTTAAATTAGTATCTTATATTTATATATACTTTATATTTAGTTTACATTGACATCAAATATGTTAGAAAAGTGGTTTCAAATTTTATTTCTTAAGCAGAAGAGCATTTGTGTCCAAATCTCCAAAAAATTTAGTATTTCTAACAAATTTTTAATATCAGTTGCTTCTTGATGCCTTCAAATATCATAGACTATAAACTTGAAATGCTCCCCATTAACAGTGTTTTCCTTGAACTCTTGATTTCCTCAATTTTATGCCATTCCAAAACAAAAGTCTTTGATCTGACCCTTCAGTATTACAAATGGCCCTTTTGAAATTCGCCATCAACTAGGTTTCATAGACTTGACTCCTTTAATCTGTGCCTGCTAATCAGTGTTTTGAGATTAATTGTTGCTGTTTGCTAAAAAGCTCTCCGTGTATGGATAACATCCCAGCTTAAGTATTCCAGAAACCAAAAATTTCATATTTTTAAGACTATCTAAATGTTTATCCCTGGAATCTCAACTACTTAAAAATTTTTATACTGCATAGATTATATAAATCCATATGGCTTATTTATTTTGAATATATATGTAAAAAGGAATTGTTAACTGCCAGCTCTTGCAACCTAAATGTTTTTGTTGACATGTTCTAAAGACTAAGTACATTTATAGTATTGTATTTCACAGATTTTTTTTCTTTCTTGCCCCCAGGATACACATCTAACTGCAGATATATTCTTTTACACTTCTGCCTTTGGCTTATGAGAAACATTTCATTATTACTATCGGTGCTAAAATGCTGGAATTTCATAACTAAAGTCTTGTGGCTTCATTTAAAACTAATTTATTTGCATTTGGATTTAATTTAAATTAAATATATATGTTTATATTTTTCCAAAATTGGGATCTAATGGTCTTTTAAAGTATATCACCCTTAAAAATATATTGTAAATGTTCTTTAATGAATTTTTAATTCCAGACTTACACGGTAACTTTTAAGTTTACTCTTTGTTATTTTCTTGTATTTACTACCTTCCTCTTTGTGTCACTTTGTTTATTTTAAACCCAAGGTCTCCAAACAGACCTGTGTGAATAGCAAATTTGTTCCCATATGATCTTGGGTGAGACTGCTAAAGAAAGCCAAATTGAGTTTTCAGTTGGTTTAGTTGGCTTTCATTTAATTTGGCAGACAGATTTTCTAAGTACAGTGGGAAAAAAAAGAGCCATGGTAAATACATCTAGAGAGGGTACAAGTTATTAAACAATAGCAACTTCTTAATTCTTTCTTGATATTAGTCAGTTTAGTCAGTGCCTTCAGTTGCCTTGGATTTAGTCAAGAGAAAAGTGCAGAAATAGTAAAAAGAATAGAAAGGAGTTAAAGTAGGGAAAGCGAAAAGAACACATACTGAAGACTCCTAAGTAATCAAACAGTTGAACTGGTGACATGCTGGCATCTAGTGTCTGTCTGCCTTTCTTAGTTTGGGATCATCTGAAAGGTGCCTTCTGGTTAAAATTTAAAATGGTCTTTTTTTTTTTTAATTCAGCAGATAATGTATCTTAACTTGAATTTTGTAATCATGGAATACTATTGAATGTTTTATTTGATGATCAGTGATACTTGTTGATACTTGGTTGTTATTCCAGTAGAACTTGGAAATAGTTTTTCTTATTGTACTAATAATACTTCAGACTCTCCTAAGGCAGTAGTTAGGATCTCAGAATTTCCCTGTTGTATCTGAAGTTCATTTTGATGATAAAGATAATAGCTGTCACTTACTGAGCATTGACAGAATGCTAGGAACTTTATATATAGTCTCAGTTCTTGAACCACCCTGCAAGGCTAACTGGTAATATCACCATTTAACTGATAAAGAGACAGACCTAGAAAGGTTAAAATTTAACTCTGCTGTATGCTTAGCATAGTAGTTTGAGTATAAATTCTGGGACCAGATTGCCACTTAACTAGCTTTGTGACGTTCATCAGGTTCTTCTCTCTGATCCAGTTCCCATGTCCATGAAATGGGAATAAAAATAGCACCTACCTCTTAAGACTGTTGTAGTATTGAGTTAGTAAATATAAAGCACTTAGAACAGAGTCTGGTATGTAATCAGCACTTAGCTTGCTTAGTCTTAGCTTGCTGCTGTGTCTCTGCTACAGCATGCATCAGGAATTATGGAAGTGGCATGGCAGGTGTGCAGATTGGGAGCTGGGGGTACTGGAAATATGCTGGGGTGGCAGAGAAACTGGCAGTCACCTGAGAAACAACTTCTGAGATGTGAAGTAAAACAAGCATGCTGGGAGCTTGTCCCGTCAAGATTCTTTTATAGTATGAAGGTTTAATTTATTTTATGTGAACACTATACCTGAGAACAGCTTTGTTAAACTATTGACATGTGTAGGGATTTATAAAGGCATCTGATAAAAAATAGTTGCTGATTAAGCTATGAGTTGATCATGCTCATAGGCATATAAACACACACACACACAACTGGATGCTAGTTAGTATTTAATTTTATCTGTATTGCCCCATTCTTTTCCTGCATTGTTGTTGGGGTCTGCTGGATTTTGTCCAGCTTTTAAATTCTTTTGAAATGTTTTTAATCAAGCTAATGTGGGTTTTTTTTTTTTTTATTAAAGTGGTTGCACTGTGTTAGAAATTTAAAATATTCCTTCTTTTTTTGAAAAGTAGTGATTTTACTGTACTTTCTCAACTTCATTTCCATTTGATTCTTGGGTCTCACAGGAATCCTTCAACTGCTTTCTACCAAGCGTTCCATTTGAACACGGTTCAGGAATCAAAGAACCTCTGGGATAGGTATGAATACTTGCATATGAAATGCATACATGCAACAGTGTATGCATGAATTGCTTTGTACAGTTTCTCATCGTTAAAACTGATCTTTATTATGTTGGGGGGGGGAAATCACGTGGTATCTAGCATGAGATAAAGCAGCAAAATAAACCAAAAGGACAATATGTATTTTAAATAGAATATGAACATACTTTCTTTGCACTTTAAATTTTTGAAGGGCTTACTCTATTGGATTTTATTACATGAAATATCCCCTTACCCATGTGTGTTTAATATAAAAATATGTTCTATTAAAAAAAACCTACAGTTAACTTTATGCTGTTTTATATCATTTCTCTCTAAAAAGCCTCAGTGACTCAAAGCAGAATGTTATTTCGTGCTAAGAAATTGGGGAAGGGAAAAGACTATGGTATTAAAGTAGCAATCGTTTAATTCTTGGCAAGAAAGTTTAACCTTAAGCTTATTTACTAGAATTCGCTATATCTGATTACAGTTTTAGAAACCCCTAAAATAGTTTTTCTCACAGAAATGTTTATAAATTTTTTTTGTAACTTTTTAAAGTATAGACCGAAGTCTTGGATTTCACATATGGCAAAAGATACTTTGGTTTATCTTTCTGCTTAATACACATTTTAGATAGTATATGCTCTGTTCACTTATTTTGCTGAATATTTATTAGCACTCCATCAATCAGTGTCTAATTAACAGAAGTTGAGTGCAAACAATGTTTTTAAAATTCACACAAAGCTTTGTTAGATTCTTTTAACTCTGCCTGGCAGCACATTTGTGTCCTTTGGCATAGTTTGGATAACACTCATGGACTGAACTCCATCTCTCATTAGAATAAAGTATTGCTGCGTGCATGTACATGTCATGCTAAGACACGGTCTGGACAGTCTTTTAATTCTTAGGCTTGATTTACTGTATCACTCAGGATATCTTCTAACAAACTATCTTTTTGATAATGTGTTCCTTACTTAACTGAAAATGTTTTAAAATGGTTGCTTATAGAACAAGAAGTTTATAATGTATAGTGCTGTATTTATAGATTCAATTTTTAAATTGTACAGCTATAGCAATATCAAGACATAAATGTAAATTGTGGCATGAAACAGCATGAAGTTTTAATCATTCAGATGGCTTACCAATGTAGCCAGGGTGAGTACTTTAGAAAGGAAAAATCACACTCTTCTTAGAAATGTTATAAAATGTTTTATTTGAAATAGCTAACTTTCATGAGCTACCATGATAGCAATATGAATAATACCTATTATTTTCATCAAAATGATGTAGAAAGGTTTAAACTTCACTTTTTATAATTTGGATCTAATTAAAAGATTTCTTTTCATTATAAAGCAGCCATACAAGTTGCCTCCTCATCATCTGTTACCGCTAAATACATCTGTTTTCTTTTTTAGATCCTAGAAATATTTAAGGTATCAGAAGTGAGGCAAGTTGCTATATCTATAGTTTCTCATGGGTTGAAAATATTTTCTCTTCTCCTTGGAGCCTCTTTTGTCCAGAGCCAAAGAAGTGTAATGGATACTTGGATAGTTGTCTATAGTGTATTAGTGCCAAAATATAATCAGAACTTTTATTCTAGATCAGCCATTCTTCACTGTAAATTGACATGTTGTTACTAAGATGATAAACTCAACCCCGTGGAAACTGACTAGTTGTTTCCTTTTAGCTTTTCATCTAGTTTAATTTTCAGTTGAGAAGAGGAGTAGTGGCTGGCTTTGTTAGTTCTAAGCATCTACAGCTTCAATTGGCAGATATCTATAAACTTTTTAGTAGTTTAATACCTGGTAAAGTATTGTGGGACTGTTTATTCTTTTTCATTGCAGACAGAGGTTGAAGATTAATGTGTGTTAAGCTTTGAAAAATATCTCACCTTATTGCCTTGTTCATTTTTGACTATTATAAACTTAAGCTTTTTTAAGTATTACTAATTTGGCAAGTCAGTATTTTTTAAGGATGATATTATTAAATAGAATCCATTAAAGGATTTAAGGGGCTGTACAGTCCTTACATCATTTACTCACTAAGAGGTATAAATTTGTCTATCAGTGTGGATATATATGGTATTTCAGGCTCCCGTTTATGAAATCTTGGAAATCATTTTTGGTAGGGGCAGCTTTTAAGCCCTGTACCAATTTTTATTAAACCTGCCCTAGATATCTGAAGATCCTTGGGTTTGTCTTACTCAGAAGACTGGGATCTTTTTTCCTAGAATTCTTTTAGCAGACTATCTTTAATCAAAATATAGGTACTGATATATCTTTCTCACATTGACTTAGAGCTATCTAATGGCCTTTTTATTTTCTCTACTATTTAAATTAGAATTAGCAAGCTGAGAGACTTTGTGTCAGTCTGCCTCTGCCTATATTTAGATAGTTCCTCTTTCTGTTGATATCCAATGCTTTATTCAGTTATTATACTAAAGTCAAAGCTCCTGTCAAGCCTTCCTTTTCCTTTTCCTGTAGGTGCCATCATTTTCTGTCTTTCCCATTTGTCATTTGCAGAGTCTTCAGGGAATCAGTCAGCTGAAACCATCACCAAATAAAGAGCAGTAGATTCTAGTAGCTAAAATAATACAACTTTTTCTTAGGAAACCCAAATTAATTGCATTGACTGTTTTATTAAAATGAATAATGTAGCTTCCAGGTTTCACTTTTTAAGCCCTGTGCCAGTGTTTAGTGATAGCCTAGCCCGTTGGCATTTCAGAAGAGTAACTTGAGAATTTGACTTCCTATTTTTCTTCTTTAAAAAACCAACTTTCCAAACTTAATTATTGGCATTGCTTTGTTGCATCACAGGATTAGTTTAGAAAGTTGCCCTGATAATCACTAGGGGATAGGCTCTCATTGGGAGTCCTTTGTGTGCATAAGCTAAGGGTAAGAATTTATAGCAGACAACTTTTACCCTGTTGTAAATATCGAGTCAGGAAGATAAAGGAGTACTAAAGGGATGAGATTTTACCTCAGGTAGACTAAAGAAAAAAATCAGGTAGCTTGTAAGGATTTATCCTTATTGATAAACACTTAGAAATGTTTCTGCCTTAATGAAGAAAATACTTAAAATGTAGTTAAACAATTAAAGTAACAGTGGCTAGGTACACCATCTGCTTGAGTCTTTTTGTCCTTCCTTATGACAGCACCAAAATTTAAAAGAGAAATGAATAAGGAAAGTAGTACACATGAATTATTAGGTTAAAGTGAATAAGTCTGGGTCTTTTACTTGGTTACTTGATGATTTCAGTTAAGTCTTTATAGTGATTATTTACTTTTCTCTATTTATATCTGGTTTCTAAATTGTTGAATTAAAATGTTCTTATTAAGTAACATCAAGTATTTTGTGTTAGGAGTATCCCAAGTGGCTCAGTGGTAAAGAATCTGCCTGCCAAATTAGGAGATACAGGTTTGATCACTGGGTTGGAAGAGTCCCTGGAGAAGGAAATGGCAACCACTCCAGTATTCTTGCCTGGGAAATCCCATGGACAGAAGAGCCTGGCGGGCTACAGTTCATGGGTTGGCAAAAGAGTCTAATATAACTTAGCAACAAAACAACAACAAAAAATTTTGTGTTAGAAAAGGTGTCCAACATTTCCTATGGTTATGAGATTCCGCTTTTGAAGTTAGGAGTAAATCAGAACTAAACCATGAGACAATTTGTTCTGTCCTCCAGGAAGCTTGGCTTCATCATTAACACCCACTTATTAACCCAAATGGAAAAAAATCAAGTTTCAAAGAATTAACCATGGTGGGCTACTTGTTAGAGATTGTAACTGGTTAGTGTGCTCTCTTGATAATTACACTGTAAGTACTTTGAGGATATGAGCCCAAACTGTGTCTAACCATATGCGATACATTTCTTAATAATTTGTACCTTAAGTACTTATATAATTTATTATCTGATTGTATTTTGACCAATTCCAATTAAGGGTATCTAGTAGAGAATAATCAGAGATACTAAAAATTAGAGGAAGTTTTTAATAGCCTGTCATCTTTTTCCCAGGTGGCACTAGTGGTAAAGAACCCACCTGCCAGTGCAGGAGACGTAAGAGTTCAGTCCTTGGGTCGAGAAGATCGTGGAGGAGGGAATGGCAACCCATTCCAGTATTGCCTGGAGTATCCCATGGATAGAGGAACGTGGCAGGCTGTAGTCCATGGGGTCACAAAGAGTTGGACATGACCTAAAGTGACTTAGCACGTCACCTTTTTTAGGACTGGATCTCAGAGTTAGATGAAAACCTAAGAACATGCTTATAAAATGTTCAAATGACATTAAAGCAGGAAGTCATAGCTATTATTGGATGATAGCATTTGTGAATTTAACCGTCTAAAGTGTGTGCAGAAATTCAGAAAGTGAAAGAACGTGTATGTAAACTCAGGAAGGTTGAAACTTAGCTGAATAGGTAGAGTAAAAAAGTATCTAGATACACTAGTTGGCTGCGTTTTATAGTTACTGCTTAGCAGATGACAGGCCTGCCACAAAAGCTAATGTAATGTGAAGCAATATTTATATAACTAGAATAAATAGGAAAAGATGGTGACAGACCGACTGTACTTCATTTCTGTAGGCTGGTTCCTCTAAATACAAAGCTAACTAGAAAATCTAATTTATATTCCACCTGGACAGCCAGGTGGGAATTTCAGTAGGAAGACTTGAGCTTATTTTCTGAAAGAAAATGGGTCCTCTGGGAAATAGCCCTGCCATCACTAGAAATAATAAAGCGGTCTTCCTGGCTGTTAGGAATGTTTGAGGTTAAGAGCCAGTTACTTTTAAAATCCCTACTGTGCAGAGTATTATTGTGCCGCTTAGTTCTAAAAAAGAAAAGAGATAAGAAAAGTTTTGAAGTTGATCTGCTTCATTTTGTTTTGTCTTTGTTGCCCATTAGTTTTAGAAAACCTCAAAGAGCTGTGTATTTATTTAAGGAATGGAGGCTTAACAGACCATTGGAAGGTTAATGGGAGGTTAATAAAATTCTTTCCCTATTAGGACAGATTTCCCATGTCAGAGGCAATTAAGTTGTGGCCACAAATTGGGAAACCAGTGATTGGGTAGAATTCAGTTGTGCGGACATGCTCAGTTGCTTCCTTCAGTTGTGTCTGACTCTTGTGACCCTATGGACTATACAGCCTGCCAGGCTCCTCCAGGCAAGAATACTGGGGCAAGTTGCCATTTCCTTCTCAAGGGGATCTTCCTGACCTAGGGATCAAACCCTGGGTAGATCTGCATTGAAGGGAAATCCTTTACCATTGAGTTACCTGGGAAGCCCCAGAATTTGGTCATGCAGAGTTAAAGGACTGAGAAGGCACATTGCGGTTAGAGGAAATACTGTGAACCACTGTGGAAGTATATGGTAAGGATGGTTAAATTTGATTGCTGCGTAAAACATTTGAAGATGACAGAGAAAAGATGGTAGATTCGTTAGAGATCAAAGATATTAGGAAGGTGATGAAGGTCTGAATTAGGCAATAGAGATGAACAAAGGGGTTTCCTAGGTGGCGCTAGCAATAAAGAGCCTGCCTGCCAATGCCAGAGATATTAGAGACATAGGTTTGATCCCTGGGTTGGGAAGATTCCCTGGAGAAGGTAATGGCAATCCGCTCCAGTATTCTTGCCTGGAGAATCCCATGGACAGAGGAGCCTGGTGGGCTACAGTCTATAGAGCTGCAAAGAGACAAGGCTGAAGTGACTTGGTGCGCTCGCACTTATGAAAGGAAAGGTTGATGAAAGAATGGATATCAGAAGGTTAGAATTAAAGAATTCTGCTACTGATTAGGTATGACAGGGAAACAGTCAAATTTGACTTTGCCAGACCTAACTGAAGGAATAGTGGTATCATTACTAGTATTAGTGAAATTATTGGTTTGGGAAGAAGAAAATAGTAATGAGATTTTGCTTTGAGCTCAAGAGCCAGTGGAAGGTCAAGGTGGAAATATTCAGGGTGCAGCTCTAGCTGCAAACCTGCAGATTGGTGGAGAAGTTAAGGCTAGAAGAGATTGAAGGATCTTTTATTTATTTGTTTCTTAGTTTATATTATTGTTTTATTCTAGAATTCAGGCTTTAGGAAAGGCTCATGTTTTCTAGGAGCAGAGTAGTGGAAAGGGGGCAGGCCAGGAGGACAGGCCTTGGGCAACACTATCTACATTTAGAGAATGAGGGAAACTTTGAAGAAGATAAGTGGTCTTAGAGACTAAAAGATTCCAAGAATATTAATTTTTACCCAAAAAGAAGGGAAAATGTTTGAATCTCTATTTTGAAAAAATTTCAAGTTTACAGGAAAATTACAAGAATAATACTATTGACCCTTAATGCAGGGATAAGGGGGTAACCAACCTTCTATGCCTGAAAATCCTATGTAACTTAATAGTCAGCTCTCCATAGCCGCAGAGTTCCTCCATATCTGTGGTTTTGTATACATGGATTCAGCCAACCTTAGACTGTGTAGTGCTGTAGTATGACTATTGGAAAAATCCACATATTAAGTGAACCCACACAGTTCAAATGCATATTGTTCAAGAGTCAGCTGTACAAAAGCATTTCAGTAATCTTAACAGATTTGACATTTGTTAGCATTTAGTCACACTTGCTTTATCACCCTAACATACCATTTAAGAGGAACTTGCAGATATCATCATGTTCATTCATCCCCAAATACTTTAGCATATATTTCCTACTATGTAAAAATAGTATAGCTACCAAATTCAGATTTGTTAGACTTACCTAATATGTAACATACAGTTCATGTACACATTCTGTTGGTTGTCCCAGTAATGTCCTTCATGACCATCTTTTACCTGATCAAAGGGCCTAAAAGATCGCAGATTACATTTAATTATGAAACATTTGTCTTTTTTCTCCTGTCTTATATAAATAAATATTGTATCCGTCTTCTTTAAGATCATTTAAATAGTCACTAAAAAAGGAAGTGCCCGTGTTCTGCTTGAATAACGGGGAAAAATGCATCTGCCTTTTTACAGATGCATGTCTTTTTACAGTCTACGTTACAGGGCTTGGAAAGGAGAGAGATGAAAGGGTGTGCTGACTAGAATCCAGCTAAAACAACTACTGGGATTGGAGAAGTTTTTAAGAAGAGTCATATTTTTTAAAGTTTAGTAAGGAGCAGCAAAGGAAGGAAAACATGCAGATATTAATGAGGGTATATCCCTTACAAGAGAAATTGAGGTGTATTCATATACCAGTTTTTTCTGTACTATGGTTTTTATACATTAAGCTGGGATTTTAATAATATGAAGACATTCTTACTCACCACTTAGGTTTACAAAATACGTGATCGCTGTCCTTTATAATCTGTTTTATCCTCCTAGTTTTATTGTGATAGTTGCTTAAGGTGGATTGTTTGCTGCTAGATTTTTAACCATAGATCTATATCTCATTGTCTGAAGTCGTGTTTCAGTGGATCCTAAGCATTGGTTCTCCTGTCAGCTTTTCTGTGACTAACAGAAATGGGACACCTGACATGCTGATACTATTTTCAGCACGTGACTGGACTTCAGAATTGGTGATGAGGAATTATTAACTGCTCATCTACTATGATATGCTTCTTTGTGCATGTGCTTACTGCCTTTCTCTTTAGTTAATAAATTTTCTCCATATAAGTCACCACAACCTACCTACTCTGATGATAGTTATTTTTAGGATGAAACTTGAAAAGCAGTTTTAAAACATGGAAATAGTTGGTAAGGTCTCTTTATTATTGTTGATATTAATTGTTTAACTTTTCACTGAATAGATTTTAAGTAAATCAAACCCTTGAACAGAACAATGTGTGTGTAATTTGCTAAACCCATCTCTTTTTTTTTCCTACAGAATCTAGAACTCTGTAGCAAAGCTTTTTAAGAAAAGACTCTGAGTTTGTTCAGATGACAAGGAAATTCAAATATAGCCTGAAATTGTTGAACCAGATCAAACATACAACATCTGTTTGGAGGTTTTTTTCCATTCTGGTTCCTAACAGTTTAAAAATATGAATTCATACCTTTTCTCTGTACTGAAACCTGCAGATAGTTTTGGCAACCTATTGAGAAGAAAGAAATATTAAGTGGAATTACTTTAATATTTTTATTTTCAGCAAGATTTGGGCTGGTAGGTAGTAAGACAAAAGAAATGACTGATTCCATTCCAACTGACATTCTTTGTGTGTGTGCATGTAATTGACTAATATTCTAAATCATGCAGATCAGGAAATGTGTTAGATTTTTGTGATTGCCATAGATCATTTACATGCATTTGCTTACTAGAAATTAGCTTCTATGTTTAGGTTTCACTTGACGACTTCTAAAATATTTTCCGCATTTGACAAATTTAGATAGACGGTAATAATTTAGAAAATGTATTCATTGATAAATATCCTCAAATAGCATTTTTATGCTGTTTCCTGGTTATTGTCAAAGTGTAAAGATTTTGGTTATAAATAGGAAAAGATACGGAGGGTCCGCATGGTATTTTTTTCAGTTTTTATTTTAATGGTGATATTTGGCATGGAAATAGTGGTGGTGTAACCTATATCCTGGAAGCCAAAAACATCTTTCTACATGTCTACTTGGTGGTAATATCAAGGTAAAGAAGTATTCTCCTTCTAGCCCTGTGCACTGTTAGAAGGAGAACAAGAAGGGAAAAAGAGTTGTTGTGTCTGACTAATCCCACTCCTGTTCACAGTGTCTATTAACCATTAATCTTCAGAAAATTTCAGTATTTACAGCAATTGTTTCTTAGATATTACTTAGTCCAGAAAATGTTGCTAAATACATATCTGGAATGGTCATAACATAGTTTGTTTCACAACATTAGCTGTTAACTCTTAAACATAACATGATGATATTTAAAATTTTAAGAACAGTTCTGTTTGCTTTATGTTAACTGTTCTTGGGCTTCCCTGATGGCTCAGAGGTAAAGAGAAGTATAAATCATTGTGAGTAAACATGATCGATCTATCTATAACTATCTTGTTAAAGCTCTTTTTCCAAAGCTATATTATTTTTTTATGTTAATTTCTTGAAACACTGTCTTTCCAGTATTCTTATTCTACTAGGTACATTTGTACTGATTTTTTTCCCATAAGTTTATCTTTGATATTTCTAGCCTGGTTTCTCTTATACATATGGAAAGTCCTTATGTAATTATCAGGGGCATGAGGGGTTGGTCCATATACCCCCTTTCTGCATTAAAAAATAAGCATTTCTGACCTTTTATAGAGAAGCAAGCATTGATTTTTATAATGTGTAGGAAATCACAGAACAGTGTAGTGAACTTTTTAAAGAATTGTTTATACTTTGAAAGTGAAATTGTGTACCAAAAGAAGCTAAGGACATGCGTTCAAATAGCAAGTTCCTTTAGGAACTCATATATAGGTTTGTCTGATTTCACTTACAGGTTTTCAGATAATGACTTGGAAATTGTAAATGGTCTACCTCTTTGCCCCTATGCTCACTCTTTTATTTTGTTAATATAAGTTTTCCATAAAGTTAGCTAAATGATGGTAAACTTTAGCCTGGTTCTTGCTGGGCTAAGAGAACATTTAATAGCTCATTCTCAGTTCAATAGAAATTTTTTCCTCAAAAATTAAAGAATGAAATGATAACTATAGGAAATATTCAAGATTTGTTTTTTATAGCAATCTTGCCAGAGATTCAAGATTATGAATAACTTCTAAACATTCATTTTTAGGAGAATTCTAAGTTAAATTTTAAAGGATATCTAAATTAATCTTAACTCTTTTAATGTATAAGCATTTTATTTACTCAATTTTATTTAAAATTTTTAATAAGAATTTCCTACATGTTAGAATTTAGTGATTGAAACTCTTCAGTTGTGAGCCTTGTTCTTGGTAGGAACTAATTTTGAGAATGCATGCTTGGGGAAAAATTGACACAGAAGTTTTGTATATTTTTAATGTGTACAACTCTTACATCCTAAATTTCCCATACATTTGTATGGTGCATGCAACCTTAAAGTACCATTTTTATAAGTGTCACAGTACAAATAATTAAATCTGCTTTATATGGCTGGTTTAATTCTATCTTTCAGAGATTTTTTTCCAGGCATTTATCATGACAGTGCTTTTTGTTGGTAGGTCCTTTACTAAAAGACCGAGTAGTCTGCCATTTAAATGACCAGTTCATCAAAGTCTTACAGACAAGCAGCTTACCAGCATTACTGATTATATAGTTCAAGAAGCATTTACTTATGGCTGTGTATTGTATCTTCTCATGGGACTTGTCCCTCAAAAAAGTAAATCATTAAAGTAACTTCTTTTGTTTTTTAAATTATGGTAGTATTTTGGTTGATAGGAGATGAGAGTTGCGTAAAAACATTCTAAAAGCATTTTGATAGTGATGTTGATGAAATGACCACAACCTTCAACTATTGTTTATCCTAATAAATAAGGATTTTTGCCTTCACCAGGTGATTACATTGTAAGGCTGTCCTTTGAAAATAAAATCTTTGATTTTGTTGAAGTCAAATGTGTTATCAGGTTACATTTGGAAAGATTATATTTGTAAATTGAAAAAATTCAAGTAGACCTTCAGATTACATAGAAGACTTTTAAATGACCATGTGTGTTTATAACAGCATAACTCCAGCCCCCTATATTTGAGTCAGAATCTCTGGAGATGGCTCCAGAGTTTCCTTTACAATGCTGTCTTTGAGTTTTTTATAAATTTGCACATCTGATCTTCCTCAATAAGGGCTTTCCTCTTTCCCCCTCCCCTTTACCCCATTATGCCATTTTATTTAGGGTTTTAATGTAGGCAGAAATGTCCCCATAAATGTGTGGGTTGCCTTTCTATGGTTTACTGCCGACTAAAAATATATATCAGCATTCTTATCAAACAGAAAATTCAAGCAGAAAATGATAATATTACCTTCCAATGATTAAAACAGGTACCCAATTGAAAGCTTTTTTATAAAAAATTTAATAAATTTAAGATTATATTCTCAATGAAGTAATTTTTGCAATTATTTAATCTTCCTATCCCCGTATTTTCTTCCATGCCTATAGCAACTTAGCAGCAGCAGCAGCATACACAGATGAGCAGTAGGATTACTTTTGAGTAGGATACATTTGTTATATCTATTACATAAAACACGTACCAAAATTTTATTCTTTCCATCATGTTGTCTAATTTTAAAACTGGGGATGATAAAGATAGACTTGGATTTAGGTATTAAGTTAAATGCTGCCTTGAGCATTTAATGATTGATATAGATTATTACTGATCCAGCCACCTGTGCTGTGTAAGTCTAGAAACTGGTATGGTTGTGGACCAAACAGTATAACTCAAGTGCCATTCTGCAGGACTACAAAGCTATCTATACCAGGTTATGGTGTTAAATCATAATTTCTGGATCATGATCTTAAACCTTTGATGGGTTACATTTCTACTTGACTCTTAACTGACAAGTATTCCTGATGGCCTGAAAGTCCATGTTATTTAAAGTTTGAAGTATCCAGATCAAATATGAAATTATTTTACATTTTAAAAAGTACAAAATATCAGTTGTGTAATCATGGTAGAACATAAACCTTTGCTATAAAAGATTTTTAAAGGCTATTTGATTAAAACACGTATTTACTTAAACTCTTTGCTAGAATTTTTTTTAGAATTCAGCATCGGAGGAGGAATGTGACATAATAATGATCGAAAGCCGAAAGTTTAAAAGTTGTGATGCCCTCACATGGTTGAAGGGTTATTCTAGCTTCTAAGGACTGAATGTTGTCCACAAGAGTGTCTCATCAGGTCATAAATTGGTAAGACTTAATGGATTAGATTTTATGTATTATACCTGATGTTATTGTATTGAGATGAATATTTATGAACAAACTGAGCACATTGTATAACGTAAGAGTATAGTATTAAATATATACGTTAAAACTTGGAATTTTAAATACTTGGAGTATGTAATCCTTTCAGGCTGTATCTTCGCAATGGTGTTTAATAAACAGTTTAAAAAATAAAGTGACATCCTATATCATAGTATGATTATTTAAATATTGCTATCGCATCTGCTGTAGATGCTTACAGTATAATTAGGGACCCCATATACCTTCTAGTTAATATCCCAAGAAATATTTGAGAAATACATTTTACATCCATTTTTTTCATAAAATATAATTTAAATTAATTACTTATAGGATTTTATTTTTCATAAAAAAGGCATTTTTCATGCTGTCTCTAAAAATGAAAGCTGAAGAAACTCTCTCAGTTCTTAATTGAGAATACCTAAGATGATAATATCAGATGAAAATAATATATCAGAAGTCATTATACATTATTTGTATACCCTGAAAAAACATTTCCTTTCAGAATTGTGTTCTGCTTAGAAAGCAGAAATTTGTAAACTTGTGTTATAATATGTCTTCTAATTTTGCTTTGTTTTACATAGCTGTATTTTGTAGGGGAACTCTTAAAATAATATGGTTTAGATTAGGATAATACAGTTTAGATTTAGGATATCTTAATGCTCAATCAGATCATCATATTTGCATATGAAGAAAAAGAATCTGTGTTAAGATATATTTCCAAGGTTATACAGAAAATATTAGAACTAATATTTTTCATTAAAATGTGGTACACACATTCTGCAGGTCTGTCAGGTATTTGAAAAAGCATCATCTAAATAGACTATGGTATCTATTTCTAACCTTAATCTTAATCAGAAGTATGTTATTCTTTTGTACACATTCATACTAATTCTTTTTAATTATATTCTAAATTGCTTCAGATAATAGTATTCCATGACTTCATTTTGATCATATTTTGTATATAAACTTAAAAGTTTTTTAAACCAGTAATAGCAATCAGTGGTAATCTGGAAGGAAATACAACAAACTAATAGCAGTTGTCCCTTATTCTATATATGTTTTTCATTTTTATTTTTTAATAAGTTCTAATTTCTTTAGTAAGATATCTATATTTAGTAGTCAGTGGGTAGGCTTCAGAGGGTCATGAAGCCTGTGGAATTTTGGATAGAACGTTATGTATGTTTTCAGTGAAAGGTTCAGAGCATTTGCCAGGTTTTCAAAAACAGTTGGGTAACATTGCTAGTGAATGTTTGTGTCTAAGGAACAGGCCTTGTTAGACACGCAAATACGTGACTTATGAAAGAAATTTTTAATGAGTACACTAATCTGTAACTCTTACTGATATTTATCCAAGGCTAGTTTATTATGAGTGATCATAAGACTGATGGAACGAATCATAGCCTAATTGCTTTTAGTTTAGAATAAACCTTTCAGTCTCTGTGATCAAGTGCTGATTGAATTTCTCCACAGAGTAGTTGTCTTTTTTTTTTGCTACTTAGGGATTACTATATGTCAAGGACTGCTAAGTAAAAATACGCAACATGATAACATGCCAGGTATTTTTGACCTGTTATTTCATTTAATTTTCACAGCAGATGTATAGATACTATCAATAGCCTCAGTTTATAGAGGAGGAAAGTGAAAACTTAGATTAAGGAACTTTCTCAGGTCACATAGCCATTAAGTGGTGAAACTAGGGTTCGGATCTAGCTTTCTAAGTGGAACCTGGGCTCTCAGTTGTATGCAGATCTAGAGAGTAACCCTGGAAAACTTGAAGGATAAGATAAGGAAGAATATCATATTGTATGAAGATATGAATACATAAATTCCTATGAATTTTAGTAGCAGGGGGTCATCCTCATTATAAAACCATTTTTTAAAGCACTTGCCAAAAAATAAATTTGATAGGTTGCTTACTATCTAAAATTGTTTATTGCATTGTAAAATAACCTCCATTTAAATTTAATGCTTATAATTATAAACAAGTATATATGTATTAGAAAGTTTTAGTACTTACTGGAATAGTAGTATACTAAGTGTAACCATTAAGGAGTTCACCCTTTAGTATTTAGGATCTATAAATAGGAAACGCCATCAGCAGTTTAAAAAGCTACTTCAGACTGCAAATTTTGGGATAGGAAGATGAGTCAAATGTAGAAATCCCTGCTAAGCTACATCACATTTGCCCTTAGTTGTGAATAACCATTAAGAAACTTATTTTATATTTACTTCTTAAATATTTATGTAACATTCATTTTGAGGGGGTCTGAAAAACAGGATTTTTTTTGTTGAGCAACTACTTGGTGCAAGTCCTTTTCATTGGTTTAATTTTATCTTCAGATGAACTCCAAACTTTATAACCTTTAGCCTGTTTTTAAGTGTTTGTAACAGAGACACATATTTGTGTCTAAATATGGCTTAGTAAGTCTATGATAATATTACTCCTTAAAGCAAAAACAAATGAAACTGTACCTTACTAATACAAATTGTGTAATTAACGTGTTACGTATTTAGCATGTGCCAGACACAAATGCATTATTTCACTGAATCCTAGCATCTGGTCCTATTTATTATCCTTTGAGTTAGAAGGGAATGTAGTGGTCACTTAGTCAAACCACTTGTCTTATACTTAAATTATGTCTACCACATACCTTCCAAGTTGTCATCTAGTCTTTGAACACCTCCGGTGATGTTTATCTTAGCTTCCTGGTCTTCTTTCTTTTTCCATCTCATGTTTCAACCTTTTATAAACCCTTCTTGTATAGCAGAGACTCTAAAATGTGAAGCAAAAAAATACCTTGCCATCATTTAAAGATTTAGTAGAGAGGTTAGGTTCATGTAAAAATGTAAGCTATACTACAAATTGTATGGAAACATTGAACTGAGAATATTCTGTAGTTAGTTGTGTTAGTTTTCATAGCAGTTGTAGTCAAGAATATGGGTTCCAGTTCATGGCCATAAGTCATGGTTTTTAGTTCTGAAGTTCTTTTTCAGTGGATAAGGAGACATTGCTTAACATCTTAGAGATAGCAAGATGTTTCCTCTCTTCCTAATTGTTGATTCTAGAGGTGATACAAGGGTTTCATGGGACTGCTTTATATGTGCATTGATCATCAGTATAAAAAGAGTGAAGTATATCTGAATGTCTTCAGAATCCTGAATCTACTTCACTTAGAACTTCTACTTGTTCATGATACACACTTAAAGATACAACAGTTTGAGTTGTCAGCTTTCTCTGACCTGACCAAACCAGCAAGCCTTTGAACTCCTCTTTCCACTTTCAGGATAGCCTTTGGTTTCATTTTCTTCTTCCCTATGACTGAATTTTAAAGTCCAGCTTTATTTTCCACAAAGTCTGCTATGACTTTGTCATCCCCATAGAACTGCTAAGTTTCACTGGCACAATTTTGTCAGAAGTAACCTGAAAATCCATAGCGCACTGACTTTTCTTTTCCTCATACTTAGAGTTTCTCTACTTCGGTTGCCTATGTTATATAGAAACTGTTATACTTTCTTCCTTTTCAGTGAATAACAACCAGATGAAAAGAATATCAGAAAAAAGTTTATTGGCTTTTTATTTAAGCTGACTTGGTCCAGTGGTTAGGACATGACAGTTTCACTGCCAAGGGCCCAGATTAAAAAGAAGAAATGAGAAAAAGTAATTAGCTGTTAAAACTTTTTGCCACTGAAGATGTGCATTTTTTAGCCTATTTCTCCATGAGTGAGAAAACCTTGTAACCCTTTAAATTTTATAATACTGCTACTTTATACTTTTCTTTATTGTCCAAGAATCTCTTTTTTGAGTTAAGTAATTCTAAAGCAGTGATTCTCAACTAAGGGAAATGTAGTTTAGAAGCAAAACAACACTTTATCCCACTCTTTTGAGTTGTTAGTAATATTTATTGTTGAAATGTCACATAACACTAGAAGAAGGGCGTGAAATATTTTTGGTTAAACTGGTTTTTGGAAATTTTTATGTTGGATTAAACTGATTAAGTTATATTTTAGTGGCTTTGGAAAAGTTTTTTTACAGTAGGTTAAGATTATTTATATCTAAACAATGAAATTTTAAGATCCTATCAAAGAATTTTATGAATGTTCAATTCACAGGAATGCTGTGCTTCATAAACATTGATGTAAGTTTAAATCTCAAGTCACAATTTTTATTAGCATATATTTTGTGACTGCATTGAATCTTTAACAAAGAGTACAAAGTAATCAAAGAAGTACAAAGAAATCAAGTAGATTTAAAGCATAACTAGCATTATTTTTCTTTGGGAAAGACCATAAAGGCTGTTTCTTAATCATAATTTTTGTTTATACCTTACTGCTTCATTTTTAATCCAAGATACAGTGGGATAGTAAACCTTAAACACTGCCAAAATCCAAATTGATCCAAACAATAGAAGGAGCAAAAAATTTTTAAGTACTACTATTGTAAAAAGTCTCATATAATCCTTACAGCAATCCTTTATGGTAGGTACAAACCATGACCCATTTTACAGATGAGAAAACTGGTTTCAGTATGTTAACTTACTAAGAGCACCTCATTAGTGAGTAGGGGAGTTGGGATTTTAAAACGAGCTTGTCTAGTTGTAAAGCCTATGTTCTTAAACCGCTTTATTACTCTTGGAGAATTCAGCCTTTTGCTTAGGCAGCTGCTAAGAAGTCAACTGTCTTACCCCCAGAGTGAAGCAGAGAGCAAAAGACAGTTAAGCCAAACGGTAGTGAAGTGACAACCTAAACAGTTATAAATCTTCAGGGCGTGCCTTCACAGTACTCTTCTTAGATTTGTTGAAGATGAGCAACTTAATTCTTTGCTCAAACCCAGGCCAACCTATATTTTTAAAACATCCCAAATGCAAAAATTAATTGATTGATTAAAAGTAAAATAGACCAGATATTTTTTTCCCTGATACAGTATTCTCTTCACTTTATTGAAGGGTAATGACCATGCTTGGAGCTGTCCCTTTAGTCTTAATTCATAATGAAGCAACTATATTTTTAAAAACCACATGATACTTTTATTCTTCTGGGTTTATCCCTATTTTGAAACAGTTCCTTGATAACCTCCATTCTTATTTATTATTATTGGACTTTGGGGACAGATTAGGAAGGGATATAATATGGTAAAGAAAGGTTAATTATTAACCTGGGAACAAAAGCTGAGTTTTAGTCAGATAACCCTAATGGTTAACCTGATACAGTTTTACTTTGTCAAATATATTGTCCATAGAATTATGCTTTTTCTATAAAAGCTTTTTTAAATAACATCTCTGCAGACATAAATGAAGAGATTAGCTGTAAGACAAGCAAGAATTATGATCTCTTCACTGATATTTGGCATTTGATATTCAAGGGGATAGTCTCATTTTGACTCATTTGGTTAGGCCTCATTGCAGAAATGGGATAGAGAGGATTTGTTCAAGAATAGCTGCTTAGTTTAAAAAATTAATATGTGGAATGCTTGAGAAAGAAGAGACAATTATGAGGATATTCAGTGAAAGAAATAGTTAGCTTTCTCAAGAAAGGGTAGTGTCTGCCCAGCCCTTCTTCTGTAGCTTTTTACCTGCTGATCTCCAGTGTCCTGGCCCTATTTGTCTTCACTCTTTAACTAGGCTCATCTCTCACAGTTCGAGCTACCTATCACATTCTGACAACTCTCAAATCTAGACTCCTTGCCAAAGATTACTCTATAGAGTTCTACATACCTATTTCTAGTAACCTTGTTTCTCAACTTGTGTTTCTCCATCGTGATCTATATCTCAGATTCAGCAGTCCCAAATGTAGCTTAAAATGTCTCATTTCCATCTGCAAGTTTCTTTGCCACTCACTCCCCACCCCTCAAAAAATCTTAACAATCTTTCTTATGACACATTAATGATCTCCCCACTCCTGAGTTGTTCCATACTAAAAACTGCAGTCATTCTTGGTGTTTTCTATGTTATAGGTGACTCTCATTTTTATCATCCCTCTGATTTCTCAAAGATTCTCTGTGCTTGAGTTATAAAACTTTCATTTTCCCTTGCTTAATCCCTGTGACCGAGCATTTTGCAGTGTCTAGCTATTCCCTTTACTCCTTTACTTGCTTGGGTAACTTTTCTAAGACTTGTCTTAAATGTTACTATCCTTTCTTCTCACTGAATCTGCACCCCTCTTCCCTTCCCTCCCCTTCCCTACCCACCCAAAGACACACACCACCACATTGAAGTAGTTAGGGTGTTTCAAAAGTCTCTAAAACTAAATAATGAAGGAAAAAAGCCCAATAAGAGTAACTTGCCTCTGGACATAGTAAACCTGAGGTGAGGCTAAGTTGCAATGTGTATTTGCTAATTCCACATGTAGTGGTCTTCTCTGTGATGAACACTAACTTCTAACATCATGTTCTTTCACCCAGTATTTGTTGAGCATTGTGTGTGTGCAGAGGAGACAGATTCGATTTTTATTTTATTTTTTTACAAAAGTGTTATCTAGAAAGGTAAATGTTACTGAGATTTGGCTATTAGGAAATAAGAGGCAGAAGTTTGTTCAGGATTTATCACCTCTTACCACCAAAGGTATTTGAATTACCTAGGTATACGGATTATTTCATTAATAATAGCAAGAACATATAGCAAGTTTAGTTTCAAATTGAAAATGAGAAATGAGAGTAAGGAATGTTTCCTCAATTATTTGTTTTGTGTTTGGTTAAAATAGTACCATTACCCAAGTTTATTAAATACCAAGAAATGTTGGAAAAGTTTTGCTGTTAAGTGTAGGAGATGATTTAGAGGTGATCCAGTACAGCTATTTCGTGTTACAACTTTACAGGAAAAAAGGCCCCACAGTCAGCATAGCAGGCAATGTATTCAGGACTCAAATTCCAAGTATACAGTTTTTGAGTCTTAAGTTCTGTAGCATTGTTTATTAAATGTCTGCCAGCCTCATGGTAGATTGTTAGCACTTTTGTGTGGTAGGAGATTGATGAAACTGTTAGAACACACCCTATATGCGGAGTGCTGCAAGTG
This sequence comes from Capra hircus, assembly GCF_001704415.2. Lineage (NCBI taxonomy): Eukaryota > Metazoa > Chordata > Mammalia > Artiodactyla > Bovidae > Capra > Capra hircus. Next base: position 117,267,802 of record NC_030808.1, on the reverse strand, counting down.
TAGTGTGAAGTATGACTTACTGTATTACTTCTGGAAGAGTTACAGAACGCTTTCCAGAAGAGAAAATATTTGAGCTGAAAGCTCTAAAAGAATGGTAGAGTGTTTAGAGAGTGAGAAGCAGTATCAACAAAGAGAATAAAAGTAAACCACGGAGCATCTTAAGGAGTTTAGACTTTTCACTTCAAAAGTTGCAGGCATTTGGAGTTGGGGAGAGGTGAGGTGGTATAATGTAAAGGTTAGCATTAGAGATACATATAGTAAGCTAGTTCTTGATTCTTCCCCCACTTTCCCTGCCATACGCACTTTGGCCCATTTGTATGTGATTGCTGAAGAACTCAAAGTTACTTTAAAAATTGTAGATGAATTTAGCTACATAAAAAGTTGTTTTATAATAGGCCCACTGCTAGGTAAAAATTTATTCAATGCTTCTTGGCCTCTGAAATGAAATGCAAATCTTAAGAGCTTTACATTTTTGTTTTTATTGCCCTTGATATTCTTTTTTATTATGTTCTTTCTCCAGTTTTGTTCATTTTCATATACTTACACCATGAAAATTTCCTTAGTTGGTAACAGTGTTATTTCCTCATAGTCAAAGGGAAGGAATGCCATATTGTTAACCATTTAAAGGAGACTTGATCTTATCTACAAAATGGCTGTTAATCGTAGTCCTTTCCCTGAAAGTATTTTTCTTAATCTTTATCCTTTTCCTAACACAGCTGGAAAAATTTGAGCTTTTATGTGTTTGTAATGTCTTCATTAATATTAAGAATTTTTATTGAATTTTTCTCTTCTACTGAAGTATTGTTTTTTGTCGGAAAGATAGGTCTTAAAGTATCAGAAACCATAGAACTTTTACTAGGTTAACCTATATGGTACTTTAATCACCAAATTTTATATTTTTAGATGTTGATTAACTATCAGCTTCTGTCCCGGCAGACTAAAGGGAATGGATTTAGAATATCTAAACTGAATATGTGGAACTATATCCACTATGTTATTTTTCAGTATAACTATGTTAAATAGGTTTTTGTTAGTTATTCTGAACATGAGTTGGGAAAAATACCTTCCTAATCTCTCTCCTCCTTTTTTTACTCTCAGATACCAGTGTACATCTCAGTCTAGATAATTGTCAGTCGTATACTGTTTTCCCAGTCTCCAGGAAGTAAAGTTAGCCAGGGCTATAGTGTCAAATTTTAAATTTAGGCTTAAACACCTCCGTTATGTGTCCTTCACTCCCCTGTAATTTCGCTATCACCAAATTACCAGTTGCTGCTTTGTAAACAGTAAACTGAAATCTCTTTCAAGAGTGTCTCCTTTAAATGTAAGCACTCCAACATTGGGGAAAATGCTACCCTCCTACCCCTTTCTCACACCCTTTCTTTTTTCAGTCTGACTCAGGAAGGAAATAACTTTTTCATTGTGTCAAACCTTGCCTAATGCTAGTCTAATAAGAAATAACAGTGCATAAGCTCATTTATCTTATGTAATTTATCTTATGTAGATATGATTTTTCATGTACTTGTTACATTTAAGTATTTAACCTGAAGTAATAGAATGTTAGGGCTTCCGTGATGGCTCCCACGTAAAGCGTCTGCCTGCAATGCAGGAGACCCGGGTTCAAATAGAATGGTAAACTTTCTTAGTTTATTAGAATGTTTGCACTGTAATGGTAAAATTGCTATGCTGTTTTCCTTTTATATAAGTCTCCTGACTAAAGTCTTATATCTTCCATCTTGACTGTTTTAACAGAAAAATATTTTTAGTTTGGCTAGTTTTTAAGTTGTTTCCTTAGAGTAGCTCAAGAAAAATATGTATATAATTATATCAGAATTTTACTATCAAATAATAATTCCTCCAAAATATCATAACGTTGAAGTGTAAAGAAATCTGGAAAAAAGTAAAAAAGATCTTACTAATACTTTATTTGGAATTCATTTTTTAATGCAACACTGTGTAAGCTTATGTAGCCTGTTGTATCTTAGATACTTATCTGAGAGACTTTTACTATTTAGTTACCAGCATCACTTTAAACAGAAATAACTATACTGTGAGTTATGTTTTTAAGTGATTTTAATTCACCCTAAGCCAAGGAAATAAATTTTACAAATCACAAGTATCATGTATATTAATAGTTTCCTGTGTTAAACATAGTACCTAATCTTTCAGAAAGAAGAAGTTCCAAAAGCAAGTGGAGTTGTTGGTCCTCTTCCCTCCTTTCTTCCTTTCTTGTTTCCTGTCTGCCATTTGGTCATGTCTTAGGTTCACACTGTAATAACTCCTTTATGAATCATTTTCATTTTGGAAAATGTTTTTCAGTATTCTTCAAAGTGCATGAAAGTAGTCTTCAATCCCTGTTCCCCTTGTGCCTTGCCTTCGCAAACAGATAACTTTCTTTGTGTGTGTTTCCAGTCTGTCTGCATATACAAGCAAATACATAATCTCCCTCTTCACATAAATGATAATATATACACATCATACGGTTTCCATCTCAGTACACAGAACAGCATCTTTGTGGGTTTTTCCCCTTACTAAATGGCTAGTATTAAATGAATGGCTATACCATGATTTATTTAAACCCCTTCCCTATTGCTAGTCAGAAGCCTTGCTGTTACGAACAACGTTGTAATGAGTAATTTTGTCAGTACATTTTTCCTATGTATGTAAAAATACCTGTTGGATAAATACCTACTTGTAGTATTGCTGACTTGAAGAGTGAGGGTGTGTATGTACGTGCAAAATTTATTAGATGTAACCAAATTGCTCTCTATAAGGATTATACCATTATACCATTTTTCATCAGCACAGTAAGAGAAGGCCCATTTTCCCACAGCCTCACTAATTTTGCATTAAATTTTAATATGTTTGCCAGCGTGTTTAGGGAAATAATATCACATATTATAGTTTTAGTCTGTATTTTTATTATGAGATAGAGTATTTTTTAATGTCTTGTGAATGTTCATGTGTATTCTACCCATTTTTCTACTGGGGTTTCTTGTCTTACAGATTTATAAAAGTACTTCATATATTTTGAGGCATATAGTTAGAAAGGCCTCTCCCACTCCCAAACAGGAAAGAATTCCTTCCTAAATGGACATTTTTAAGGTCACTGATACAGATATGTGGTTGACTTGGACGAAGGGAATCTGAGGTAGGAGAGGGACTTTGTATTGATGGTATACCTTTTTGTGTGTACCCGCTGAATTTATTTGACTTCCCTGGTGGCTCAGATGGTAAAGCATCTTCCTACAATGTGGGAGACCCAGGTTCAATCCTTGGGTTGGGAAGATCCCCTGGAAAGGAAATGGCAACCCATTCCAGTACTGTTGCCTGTAGAATCCCATGGATGGAGGAGCCTGGTGGGCTATAGGCCATGGTGTTGCAAAGAGTTGGACATGACTGAGTGACTTCACTTTCACTTTCCTTTCACTGAATTTATTCTTTACTGTGTACTTGTATCTCGTTTAAAAGTTTTATTTGGAATACTTATAGATAAGTTGCCCCCCCAAAAAAGAAGTACAGGGAGGTCTTAGTATCCTTTCACCCAGTTCTTCCCCCAATGGTAAAATTTTGCATGACTATAATATAACACCTGAAGTCCAGAAACTGACATTGGTATAATCCACAGTGTGTATCCTTTTTTCCTCTTATTAAATATTCTTTTCTGAAACAAAATTTCAGGATTTTGACCTGAAATTAATTAGATGAATGTAAAATATGCTAACGGTATTGGTGAGCAAGGTTTTTATAGATGTTAAAAACAAATATCAATCTTTGTATATTTAGCTGGGTTTTTAATATTTCCTTGGTAAAAAGCTTTTTTCACAGTAAGATTGAGTACTTGATAACGTTTAGTTTTGTGAATAGCCATTTTATCTGCTTGCTTAGCATGATAACAGCTTTTATGGTCCACAGAAATCACTTATTTTGTGCTACTGAGAATAAAATCTCCATGGGGACTTTGCCTATGTTTTTTAAACCATGAAATTAAACAGATTGTTTTTACATTGTTAGAACTTATGGTTAATAATTAGGGTACATACAATTTGAGTTCTTGGCTTAATTTTCTGTTAATTTTGTCTTACAGTTTTATTCTTAACCGCAGAGGTTTGCATTTAGCCAGAGACTGTCTGTATGAATTTTTATCTACATAGGCTCTTTTTTGGAAGGAGGATTGTCACTTGCTCTTAACTGTGAGAAAATGTAAATAGTTTTTAAAATTCCTTTTGATGGCTCCCACGGTAAGGCGTCTGCCTGCAGTGCGGGAGACCCGGGTTCGATTCCTGAGTTGGGAAGGTCCCCTGGAGAAGGAAATGGCAATCCACTCCAGCACTCTTGCCTGGAAAATCCCATGAAGGGAGGAGCCTGATAAGCTACAGTCCATGGGGTTGAAAAGAGTCGGACACGACTGAGCGACTTCACTTTACAGAAAGGGTAATAGTTTTTTGTTGTTGGTTTTTTTTTAACCTTGATAAGCTTGCTGAGCTGTAGATTCATTGGATTTCTTCTTTTGCAATCAGCTACTTAACAATTACTTTCTAAAAATAAAAACACACATTTCTTTGAGAGGAGGCAAAGTGTAATCCAGATTAGAATTAAACCATTTATAGCACTAATGATATAGAGCTGCTTATGGGCGGTGGGCAAGGGGTTGAAGATTGTCAATGATGTGTTGGAAACAGTATGTGATTTTTGAGGACTGGCCTCCAAGAAAGACTACAGCTTCTACTTTTAAGTTTAAAAAGAATTGATTTTACCTGGTTTGGGTAAAGGTGCTTGAACCTTAGTGTATGAGATTGCCAATTCAGTCAAATAAGTTCTTATCACACAACATTTTATTTTGTGATTTGTGGAATTCCTGTTTTAATTGTATTGTGCTTCAACAGAGAAGATTAGGAGGGTCTTTGTGTAAAGCAAGGTAATTTTTAAAATAATATTCTGCATATGGATCTGTATAGTCTTAAGGTACCTTCAACTTTCTAACAAAAGAACATTTTAGTCCTTAGCAGAGAATCAAACTATGCTGGTTGTCTAAAGATCACTGAGCAAGTGCCTTTTCCTAGAAGCTACTTACCTTGTTTTCAGACCTGAACCTCTTCTAGGAATATGCTAGATAAGATAAATGGCATGTTATGAACATAGTAGGATCCATGCTTGTGGTTTCACAACTAAGTTTAAGCACTTTTCACAATGCACACAACTCTGTATTTCTTTTAGGTCATTATAGATAGTTGCTTTCTTCCTTTCACAGTCTTAATGTTGTGATAGGAAAAGCATGTGTTTTGACATTAATTAGGTTAGGTGGGCTTCCCTGGTGGTGCAGAGGTTAAAGCATCTGCCTGCAATGTGGGAGACCTGGGTTTGATCCCTGGGTTGGGAAGATCCCCTGAAGAAGGAAATGGCAACCCGCTGCAGTATTCTTGCCTGGAGAATCCCATGGACGGAGGAGCTTGGTGGGTTACAGTCCGCGGGTTGCAAAGAGTCAGACACGACTGAGCGACTTCACTTTCACTTTCTCGGGTTGTGTCTGAGTAAGTTACTAGGCTTCAGTTTCCTCAACTGTAAAGTGAGAGTATTACTCAGGCTTGGAGTAAGAACTCACTAAAGTGTGTGTGCTGCCATGAAGTGAGAAGTCATTTGTGTTCCTTTCCTCTACCTTGTTGCTTTGTTAATAAGCATTTTTGGGACTTCCCTGGCAGACCAGTGTTTTAGACTATGCTCTTCCACTACAGGGTCGCAGGTTCAGTTCCTAGTTGGGGAGCTAAGATCCCGCGTGCTGCACAGTGTGGCCAAAAAATAATTTTTAAAATGGCATTTCTATTGAGAAGAAAGACAGCAGTAGTCAAAGTGTAATAGTGAAGAAATGTGCACTATTTTTATCTTAAACAGTAGTCATGATGTCTCTCTCCACATTAATAAAGAAAAATTTTGATTTCTCATAAGGAATTTTTCTTCAGTATGAGATCAAGTTAAGCCTAACTTTGCCTTCACTGGTTTTAATTTTTAGAGAGGAAAGACGGGATGATTTGCAGTCACTGAGCTGAGAGCATGGATGAAAGAGTTAGCCTATTAAGAAGGATGCAAATGTAAGACACTTGTGAAGACGGAGCGAAGTCTCCTATCTGGCCCCTTGTCTTCTCAGTGAGGTTGCAAGTAATCTAATGTGATAAGAGTAAGCAGGCCTGGGGAGAAAAACTGTGGTGGGGAACCAATTGTGGTAAATTAAAAGATGAACAGCGTGAAAGTCCATCCAACACTGATACTTAAGTTTTCACTTTCTCTTAAGTTTTACTTTCCTTACGAATGTGATTGTAATTTATTTAGAGCACTATCAAGCTCCTTTTGGTTCCTTTGGGAGCCACAATTCCAAGAAACGAACATTCATTATATAAAAAAGTAATAGTCATTCTTGTGTTTCTTCTCACAGTTCTATATTTCTGTCCATTCCCTCAGTACCCACAATTGTTTATTCATCTAATAAATGCTAATCCACCTATGACTTTATTCTAAAAGAGTGACCCATAGTAAACAGAAAGTTTCTTTATGAAAATTACCCCCTTTTGTAGCACTGTATAGTTTATCAGAATAGTTACAAAGTGTTACGAAGCCTTCTCTTAAGGAACTCAAGTTCAGAAACTGGTTATTAATCGCCCAGTTAGTGTAGTGAATGCAATAAGAAAGAAAACAAGGCCTAATACTGTAATGTTAGGTCAAGGAAGCAAATAAAAGAAAAGTATTCATTCTGTTGCAGCTAATCATTCTCATTTTAAAAGATTGTGAACCCCAAACCACTATGTTGACTTTGAACACAATAGAAAACACCTTATTACCCTCATTGATCCCATGTTCTGGGATCATCAAATAGAATACCCTCCTATTTGTTTTTATTTAAAACTACCATGTTGGTGCTTGCTTGCTTAGTCGCTATGTCCAACTCTTTTGAGCCACCAGGCTCCTCTGTCCACAAGATTTCCCAGGCAAGAATACTGGAGTGAGTTGCCATTTTCATGTCCAGGGGATTGAACCCAAGTCTCCTGTATTGCAGGCAGATTCTTTACCACTGAGCCTCTTGGGAAGCCCATTTTGTATCTTTATTTTTAAAGCAGTAGTTCTCAAACTTTAGTTTCTTGCATATCAGCTGGAGGAGTTATTAAAATAGATTTTTTTAATCCCACCTCAAAAGCAGGTCTGAGTGGACTGGAATATTTGCATTTCTAACAAGTTCCCAGATTATGCTGATGATGCTCCTGGTTCAGGGACCACACGGAGAACTACTGATTTATTTAAACTCAAAAAAATAGAATGGCTTCCTAATATGAACCAGTGATTGTTTCTAATATATTCAGTAACTGTTGTCATATTGACTCTTTCTGTACACACCTGAGCTCCTATGTGCCAAGCACTGTTCTCTTCACAGAGGTGAAGATGATAATGAACCTCACTCAAAGAGCTCAGTCTGATAGAGTTAACAGTGGTAGTATTATTTAAAGTCACTTAATCCTCACAGGAGTTTTGTGAATTGGGGTTTATAATCCTTGCTCCTTGCTCAGTCACCTCCGACTCTGCAACCCTGTGCACAGTAGCCCGCCAGGCTCCTCTGTCCATGGGATTTCCCAGGCAAGAATCCTGAAGATACCATCCTTATTTTAGATTAAAAAAAAAAAAGCTGAGATCTAGGAAGGTTAAATAATTTCCTAGAATTCACAGTGAGTATATAGAGGGGCCAGAATTTCATGGTTATGCACTGTAAAAAGTTTGTGATTATTTTATTGAAACCACAAAAGGGATGGAATATTGGTTCACCTTAGGAAACTAGAAGGCATTCCAGAAGAGATGGCAGTGAACATCTTAAGAAACAAGTAGAAGAAAGCCAGGTGAATTGGAACTGTGCGAAGATATATATGTCAGGACTGGGGTTAAAATAACTTGAGGTTATTTTATCAACAAAGAGTAGGATGCTAATTATTGTTCCTTAGCTGAGGAAATGGTTTGAAAACTGATTAGGTTTTATTTTAATTGTCAGAAAAGAAATCTTTTAAGAGTTTGAGATTTATTTAGATTTTTTGTTTGTTTGCTCATTAGTATGTAAAACTGTATTAAAGTTAGCATTTATAATAGTCTATTTTAAACTGACATATTAAAAGAATTGATTGTGTTTAAGTCATGAAATGATTTCAGTTATCCCTTGATACAGAATAAAAAAGTATAATCTGGGATTCTCAGGCAAATTCTAATCTAAATGCCTGCTGCTGCTGCTGCTGCTAAGTCGCTTCAGTCGTGTAGGACTCTGTGCGACCCCATAGACGGCAGCCCACCAGGCTCCCCCGTCCCTGGGATTCTCCAGGCAAGAGCACTGGAGTGGGTTGCCATTTCCTTCTCCAATGCATGAAAGTGAAAAGTGAAAGTGAAGTCACTGAGTCGTGTCCAACTATTACCATCTTTTTTGCCAAATTATGGCCAGTATTGGGGACTTTATCCATATGGTGTCTGAACTGAACTTTACATTAAAGTTTATATAGTTTTGTAGTTTATAGTTACATGAAGCCATATTTAGTCTCTACAAGCATTTAAAGTCTAACATATATAAGTATTAATGATCTATATATCCTTTCCAGTTATTAGGTATACAGAAGCTCCTTTTCATCTTAGCAATAGCAGGAAGTGAAGTAGTATCCTATTATTAATATTGTAAATGCTCAGATAAACAAGCTTAGTGTTTTCCATGCATTGACTCAGAGTTTAGAGGATTAAAAAGTTCAAAGGCCACTGAGGCATAGATACCAACCCCTTCATTTTACAGATGAGGAAACTGAGGCCCAAGGAAGCTAAATAGATGATTTACTGATGTAGGGTAGTGAGTAACAAAACCAGGATTGTAACCATGTCTACTTAGATTACAATATAAAATGTACCACTACATCAGATAGGATATTTCTGAGCCTCAATCTGATATAACATTGAGGGTCCCCATCATCTAAAGTAAAATAGTCTTCAGATATATTAGCACCTAAATTTATCACTAAATATTAAATGAAGAATGTGTAGTAAAGTTTTATATAAAAATAAAGACCTTTTCCTGTATTGAAACAGTAGATTAATATATCAGATTTAGAAATATCTAATAACTGTTCTTTAAAATTTACAAAAACACCAAGAAAAGGATATAGGTCCTTGCTATATACATAGGAAAATATAAACTGCCAAAGAGGATAATTATTCAGCCTTCTGTGTCATTATCATATACATCTAAAATGATACTTGAACTTGAGATATACTTACCAGCTAAACTGTTTCCAATTGTTTCTAGGAAAATTTGGTCTAAACCACATACCTTAGTTGGTGATTTTTGCCAGGTAGCAAGCTACAGTCAAAGCATGCAGGTCTGCCAGACAGTTGAGTTCCTTGTTAACCAACCCTCCAAGTACTGTTTGCCCAAAAGCCCTCTGAATCATTTTTACAAGCCAGTTTTTAAAATTTAAAAACGAGATATTAAAAATATAAAAATATATAGGAGTAATCATCTGAATTTACTGCAATAAGTAACCACTAAAATTTTTGCATGAAAGTTAATTAGAACATACAGTTAGTAAATGAAGAGATGTGGAGCAGATACTGCTCATTTGAAATATATCTAAAGGTCACTGAATTGAGAACTCCTGGATAGAACTGGGAGTTAATTTTTAAAGTAGCATATATATTTCATAGGCAAGTTAGAAATGTTGAAACTACAAAGGATTTTTAGAAATCACCTATTTGCTGAGATCCTCATTTGCAAAGTGAGAGCTTTGAGTATGAAATTCTGAAAATAGACTAATAGTCTATTTTAAATTACTATTTTGGTTTTAAGTAAAACACAAATGTTTTTATTTACTTTAAGAGTTGGAAGGGAGCTTACGTTTTTTAGAATAATTTAATGAAATATTCTAATTTTTTCCAGTGCATCTGGGGGAGGTGGTGTAGCCATTGACAACAAAATAGAACAAGCAATGGTAAGTAAAAATTTATAGTCTTCTCATTTCATACATTCTTGGGTTTTATCAGTCCTAAAAAACAAGTATCTAATTTCTTTAAACCAGGATGACCAAAGTATATTTTTCAATAATAAGATTTAGTTGAAAATGCTAAAACATTGAGAATTTTTAGTTTAGAAATACCACTAGAGTAAATACTTTTACTACTTGAACATCTTACATTTCATGTTACGCTACTGATAAGGACCATTTGGGGGGATATATATAATCAACATGCATTTGATCCCCTAAATATCTCAGCATCAAGAATAACTTAGAGACCTGGACTTTTCTGGTGGTCCAGTGGACAGAGAGTGTATTACTCAGCTTTAATAAAGAGGCTTGTTTCTGTTGACTCTGGTTCTGATTTCTGCTGTTACTTTCAGTTTTTCTTAAAGATTTATACTCAACATTATAAAAAGTATTTTGATTCAAGTTATTAAAACTATAAATAGGTTGTCAATAAAGGCCATTAGTCTGCCTTTTTTTTAATCCTAAGATTTTGAAGTTGGAAATTGCAGGTCACTTTATTTTTTAAAGCATTACTATAACTAGTTTAATAGCAGTTTAGTTTCCTTTGTTCTCTTCATCTGACATCTAAGTATTTGATTTTAAACTTTTTTTTTAATTTTAAGCTTTATTAATTGAAAATTTAAGGAGCTGGTTTTTTTTTTTTTAATCACTCCAGACTTTGAAAAGAAAATTTTGGACTTGCTGCCCCAGTTGGGAACTAGATTTTTTTCCACCCCATCTTCCTCAGGGTTGGTCAGGAAACAGTAGAAACATAAAAAGCAAGAGCAGGAAAATTAGCATAAAATCATCTTGTGTTTATAAGGCACACCACAATCGTCTTGTGTTTATAAGGAGAACCAGATAGCAGCTCCTTCCCCTTTCACCCTTTTTGACATTGCTAATTTTGTTTTTCACAGGATCTGGTGAAAAGCCATTTGATGTATGCAGTAAGAGAAGAAGTGGAAGTTCTAAAGGAACAAATAAAAGAATTAGTTGAAAGAAACTCTTTACTTGAACGAGAAAATGCACTGTTAAAATCTCTTTCAAACAATGATCAATTATCCCAACTCCCAGCCCAACAAGCCAATCCTGGTAGCACTTCTCAACAGCAAGCAGTGATAGCACAGCCTCCGCAGCCAACGCAACCTCCACAGCAGCCGAATGTCTCCTCAGCATAAAGCTTTCTTGCCTCATTAAGAAAAAAACTGAAAGCAATCTATCCTTGTGTGCCACTGGTGTTCTTTCCACTTTATACGAAAGCAAGTAGCCATGCTTCAGTTGTGTGTTTGGCCCTTTCAGTATTAGACAATCATTCTACAAGAGCTTTTCCTCTCTGAGATGTCATGCAGCGCTGTTGGTGTCCAGTTTCTGTCATCAGTACACAAGGAGAGTAATAGATGAGGTGTATTAAAGTGAGCAGAGTTTGCATTTTACCTGGTGCACACGAGTAGGGTCTTTTAAGAGCTTTGGTGGCTCTCCCATGTTTCCTATTACCCATGGATTTACCCTGAGCCTTTCTATCATATTATAAATAACAGTTCATCTAAAGAGCCACTTTTCTTTCAATATCAGTAACATTTGCCTACATAAGTTTTCATTTATTTGTGTTTTATTTATTACAGGGCTGCTATTTTCATAATGTACATGAACAATGTCACAGAACTTTTTTAATTTTTTGGAATAATTATAAGTATCAGTAAAGGAATTGAAAGACAGGATTGCATTTAATAGATAAAACGTTTAGGCAATAATTGAACAAAAGAATCCTGGCATATTTCTAACACTAATGGCAATTTACCTTCGGTATTTATTTTCAGTAGTAAAGACCCAGCTTGAATGTAAATTTTGTATAGTGTAAGTATGAAGAACATAGTGCAACTGTACAGGTAGTCACCAGTTATTGTGATATAATAAATAATTGGGCTATTTTGATGAAGAAAACTGTTCATTTGTTTCTACTTTCTAATAGAAATTGCCACGATTCCTCTGCTTTTTGACATTTCGTATGACTTTTTTCGGGTGGGAATAAAAAGCTGTGAAATTGTTCAACCTACTTTGTAACCAAAGAAGCAAAGCTGTGTAATGGAGTTTTGTTTGTTTTCTTTTTTTTTTTATAATGCACATTCTTTATGTATTTTTATTTAGTGTTTTCTCGGTCACAATTTTCTTTGCTGTCTAGCATGATCTGCATGACCTATAATCTTTGAACCACTTTCGTACCTCATGTTTTTATCCAGCACTCTTATTGTAATATGTACTAGTCTGTGAACAATGTCAAATAAAAAAGAACGAACAGGTAGTGTGGTGGAGCTAGCTAGTGTATTATACACTAGTTGTAAAAATAAAAATGAAGTGAGCCATCTTTTGTTCATTTAAAATGGTGTTTTGAATTTCGTATGCAGAAAACGTTTTGTTACATTGCAGATTTTAATGTATTTAATAAATGCAACATGCAGATTAAGTGCAGTGTATACTGAGTATTTAAATTAAAATGTACATTTCATAAATACAGTTTCAAGAGAAAGCATCATTTTGTGTATACTAACACATTAAGTGTGTGTCAGAAATTGATGTATAAATATATATTTTAACACATTTTCTGAAATTAAACTGCAGTTTTGTTGAAATATTTGGCTCTATATGTGTTCAAAATTTAATTTGATTAGATTTGTATTTTCACAGTTCCAGATATTCCTTCAATGAAAACCTGTTACTAATGACTTAAGGATGGTTCTTAAATCTTCAAGGTAAAATAACTTAAAGAATGCAAGAACAGTGAGCAATATTTGTACTTGATACTCATATTATGTCAATGACATTTAAGTAGGAAATCCTTGTCTACCAAAACTTTTACTTGAATTCAGAAAGGTGCCTGTAGAAATTAAGATGCTCTATATCTATAGCCAACTAGCTAATCAGGAGTTACTGAGAATCAATAATTAGCTCTCTGCATTAAAAGAAGACAAATGTTCTTTATTTAAAATAAAAAGCCACAAACTAAATGCATAAAATCAGAGTGTACATGGAACTTCCAGTTATTTTATATTCTACTTATGCTGCAGGATATATTCACTAAAAACAGAACTTTAATGTTAATAGAAATAACTAAAGGAACTTAAGTCCTTAGGCTTGAAGAAGCAACCCGAAGATATGGAGTAAGATTGCTAAGTAGAGCTGTATCAGATGAGCTAGGAAGTGAAACTTCCGTGTTGGAATGTTTACCAAAAGGCTCTCCGGGTGTGCCCCTGAAGTGCGAACAGTATATTTAATACAGGTGGAGAAAAACTAGTATTAGGAAAAGTTGGAATTTTTGTGAAAATATCAATTTTGGTGTTGGGAGTAGAAAAACACTATAATTCCTAAGTAATAGTCATAAAGGAAATGATTCATATGTTTAAAATGGTAATTTAAAGCAATTATGATTACATTTTTTTAAAATCACAGTAGAATACATGAATAGTTCACAGAAGAAATAAATGGCAGTTTCTAAGGGTTTAACCTCTAGTAATCTAAAAAATACAAGTTAGTATTTAACAAAATTATTTGTCTTTAAATAGCAGGACCTAATGTAGAAAGGCAAGCTTTCTGTAAATGTCTAAAAAGTAAGTTGGCAAAAATGTACTGAGCCTTAAATATTAACAAACTTCAATTTAATGACATGAGAAGATAACTAATGGTGCCATGTTCAAAAAATGCTAAACTATAGTAGTGCCTGTTGTTTGCTTCCCAACTCCCCTGCCTTCCCTTTGGACCTGTGGAAGGAAACCTGTATATCCATACCTACTCTCATGAGTCCCCCACTTCAAAGTCAGGGACAACTTAGCGTGGAAAATCTATATGCTTGTCTGCATCAGATAGACTGTATTTTAAAGCAACATCAAGCATTCCTCCAATTGATTAAATCTTTAAATTTCAGTTTTACCTCTGATACTTAGGGTCTCCAATTAACACATAGCTGGAATATCAATTTACTAAGATGCTAGTTTAGGAGCACAGTCTTTGTATGAATGCCATCTGTAATTTTCTCAGTGAAATGCTCACAGGCCAGGGTACCACAGAGGTTTTCTGTTTATTTACTTTAGCCAACTGCAGAATCATAGGACATTTTGTTTCTGATATGGCAATATGTACAAACTTTATTGCCCCCCCCAAAAAATTAGGTAGCTACAATGTTATTTTATAGCTTACTATACCACCCCCCAAAAAAGGGGTTGCGAGATATACATGGTTATTTTAACTCATAATTTTTTGTCCAAAAATAGCTGGATATTGCCAATTCTATTTCCAATGTTCTGAACTAAGCATAACAAGTATAAAGACAGGAATGCTTTACTATCAAGCCCTCAGTGATGGCCAATTAAAACTCATTATTCTGTCATGGGTCAGAGATGAGGGTATTTCTCCAAGTTCCAAACACTAGTCATTTCTGGACCTTTAAAAAAAAATGGAAGGGGGAAAAGGGGTGCAGTGTACTTAAGATTATAGTAACCAAAATATCTGTTCATGAAAATTCTTTGTAGAACCAGAATTAAAATATCACTGGATTTTCTGGAAGCAAATTTTTAAGATGAAGTTGGTTTTTTTTTAAGGAAGTTATAGCTCAGTGGCAGGCAGTTTGTGATGTGACTCAATTCTCTTTACTAATTGAATTCAATTGAAAAGGACAAAGCCCACCCTTCAACATTCAGAGTTTAAGGATATAGACAAACCAAGAGATACAATGGCAATAATAAAGGTCTCTTATGCACCATCAAGGATGGCTTTGTTAGGGAAGATTTCTCAAAGAGGTGACACCTGAGTCTTGAAGGTCACAAAAGTAAAACAGTGCTCAAAGAGTATAAGCAAGGCTTGTTTCCTAGGAGGCAGGCAGTCAACGACTGCCTCACTCACCTGGCATCGATTAGGAAAGCAGGAATGATTTCGTGAATTTAAGCAATTGGATTGTAATTAGAATTTCATTTCAGAAAAATGAATCATTCCAGCAGTGCATAAGAGGTCGTTGAGGGGTAAAACTAAAAGCTGACATAATTTAGGAAGGACAGTAGTATTAACGTAAAAGAAATGATGGATAGGCAAAATTGCATAGGCCATCTTCTGACATTCATGAAGGAAGCTGGTCGTGAGTCTTTCTGTATCATCTTTGCCTCCATGATGAACATTACATTCCTAGCATCAGGTGCCTCTTGCGCCAAGGAAAGATCAGAGAGAACTCTTAAGTCTTAGTTTGAGTAAGACTTTTGCTTCCATATATCTCTATGAAATGAAAGTCTTTGTTTCCTGTTTAAGGAATTTCAAGAATTTAAATAAAGGGTAGGGGGGACTAGACCAGCCTTGGCTGTCTTTTAATGCCTTTGTGTAAATCCAGTCCTAAAGGTAAACCAAATTTAGCTCTTTTATAGTGACTAGGGATTAGAGTGGCCCAGAAGGATGAATTCAAGGTGTGTCCCTCAGAGCTCTCTCTTCCTCCCCAGAAAGGATAATATGGGTTCTACCTCCATTGCAGACATTTGACAACCCAAATCAGAATGGGTTCTGCTAGGCTGTAGCCTTTCATTCTTTGACACAGTTCAGTTCAGGTTTCTTTCTGCCCTATGAGCCCCTGCCTAAGCAAAACTGGACATTTTCTTCCACCTCCTCCTGGCTAGTAATCCATGTTTCTATATTCTAGCAATACTAATAGTTTCTTATTTAGAGATGTATATTTGCATCCTGTTTTTTTCCCTTTTTTGACTTTCCAGAATGCATTCCAGTTTCATTTATTTCTCTAGCAGGTTTCAGAATTTTTATGGTAAGATCAGCTCTTTATAAGCATGTATTCCTTTCGTCAGTAGAGAGATTCTTGTAAAAGTGCTTCTTAATGATTTCCTTCAGTTCACTGCAATTGGATTGACGTGTTCACAAATAAAAATGGTAAGCGGGGCACTATACAAAGAAAGTTTAAGGTCTTAGATGGCCTTTTTGTTTTTAGCAGAATCGTCAAAAATAAAAGTAAGACAGCCTTTCAGGATTGATAATGGTAAAGTAAGAAGCTGCTATTCTGCACTGGCACAGTCTACTTGGCTCATAGAACTTGTTCAACATTCTTGGACCATGTAAGTTAGATTTATTTTTCCTTCTCCTCATCAGGGAAACTGATAGATTAAATAGTTCAGGGAGTTTCCCCAAGGTCTAATGACTTAGGTTGAGCTATTAAACAGAGCATTGAAGTTTATGAACTAAGGCATTACCCATGAGAGCCAAAGTCACTCCTCTGAAAGAAGGAAAAGGAGTGCTAACTTTGATCCTAAAAATAACTGAATTTTAAAATATAGCATATGTAACACTTTTACTTCCCCATAAAAAGTTGAATTTACCTTTTTAATTCATTGTTTTGCATGCCTGATATTTTTCTGTATAACAACCATAAAGTATGCTTGCCCACTTAAATTCAGAATGTTTCCCAGATCTCAGTTCTCGCTGTCATTTAGCAAGCAAGCAGTGTATCTATAGATAGATCATACCTGAGGCAGTCCATGAACAGCAAGGGAACATTTTTCTCACATTTGGGTGTGAACTGTCAGGTCAGTGTCTAGTTCTAGTGTTCCTACTTTAAGAAAACAATAAAAATTCACAAAATATATATAATTTAATCAGGCGGCAGATGGACAGAAAAAAATATGCATAACTTTGTTATGCCCCTAAATTTTTTTTTTAGAAACTTGAGTTTTGTTTTTTTATTTTATAGGAACACTATTGAAATGCAATTCAATTCTAGTTCAAGTCAGGCACTGCCTGCAGCCTGAATGGAATGTTTGGGGGTAGAAAAATGAGGCATGATTTAAACACTTCAGGAGTTCATGGTCCAATGTAAAAGTAAAAGAGCATCACATTGTTTTTCAAAGTAAATCTCATGATTTGTGGACCTCATTTCATTTGTGGAATGAAACATTCTTATAAATGAACAGTAATATTGCCATGCCATGTGAAACCCTTTGACATTACCAGGAAACAACTTGAAATCACCAAAAAGCTTTAACATCAAATACTTCTAGAAAGAGGGGACCTGGCGAAAAGACCTTCCATCTCTATATTTAGCCTGCAAGGTATCCCCTAAGAAAGGAACTAGTCTGAAAGAGAAGTTTACACATTTCTTAATACTCTAAGTTTGTAGATAACAAAATTGATTTAAATAAAAAGAATTCTTGTATCATGAATTATATCCTCTATTGTCTCATAAACAACACATTCATTATCTTAGCTGACAAAATCAGTTACCATTCAGTGAACCAAGTTAATAATAACTCAGGTACCTAATACCAAAATGAAATGTGATAAAGCTGAGAATCCAGAAAGAAACACACACGTGTTGAGTAAATCATAAAAGTGACATTTCAAATCAATAAGGGAAGAATGGATTATTCAGCAAATAGTACTAAGATAACATAACCTTTTGGTAAAAAATAATTTTAGATCTCTTAACTCACAAAAATTAATTCCAGTAGGACTCACGCTTTTTGGTCACATACACATATTTAGAAATATCCCTATGAAAGTACGTAAGCAAGAAGTTTTGCAAGTAGATTGTGAAGAGATGCCCAACTTTAGACTAATAAGGGGAATGCACATTAAAACACAAGAGACTATCTCAGATCCAATTGGCAAAATATTTAAAATATAAATCAAGAGTCTGAGGAAACAGGATTCCTACCTTACCAGGGAGCATATAAATTAGCACAGCCACTTCTAAAGACAACCAAATGGTATCCATTACAATTTTAAATTCACATGCCCTATGACCCAATATTTTTCCATTTTTAACGAAACACACTTTACACACTTTTATTCATAATGTAGCTTCTACGGTGATGTCTGTTGTTCCTTTGGTTGTAACTATAAAACTGGAAAAACCAAAATATGCATCTAGGGAATGGAGCATGGTACGTGTTATACATGGTACATGTTATAGATAGACATCAGTGAAAAAGAATTGAGAGTCCTACATGCACTGACATGGAAAGATCTCTTAAGATACAATGTTAAGTTTTTTTAAGAGTTTAGGGGAAAATAGAAGGATAATACATGAAATACACATGGTACCACTGATGTTAAAACACATACCACACCCATTCACACAAATACTGTATAGTGTACATCCTAAGCACCTAATTGTGTATTATAAAAATGTATAGAGAAGGTCTGGAAGGGTACTAACCAAACTGTTCACAGTAGTTTGGTGGAGTGCGTTAGCTTTACCTGTAATGTTTGATGTTTTTGAGTATGCATTCATGTATTGTTTGTGTAATGGACCAATTAATAAATTAGAAATAAAATAAAATAGAAGATGTTTTCTTCTTGTCTGTTGCTAAAGTCTCTCCTGGTGCTTTGGATCTCAGCCTGGCTCCCCACAATTGCTTTCCCCTCAGTTCTCTCCCATTTCTTTTCCTTGGCTCTCTCCTCTGGCTTCATGGCATCAATATTTACACAGGCTCAAACTGGTAAACAAACGATAAGTAACCCCTCTTCCTCAACTAGGAATGTGCCTCCTCCGCTTGCCCTCACTGTTCCTTCTGCCTTTCTACTTCTTTGCCATTCACTGCATGTCACACACAATCTGATTGAGTCCCCACTGTGACCCCAAACCATTTTTGTCACGATCACCAATGGTCACTTTTCTACTAATTCCTTTCAATGCATTTCATTCTTACCTTATTGAACTGTTTTACCTAATTTCAGCTTCTTATCATTTGTTTAGCCTAGTAGATAGTTTTCTATCTCTTCATTTTCCTCCTTTTCATTTTTTAAGGGTTTCTCTTGTAATATATGTGTGTGTGTGTGTGTGTGTGTGTGTATATACATATATATGTGTATATATATACAAAGTTGAATTTTTTTAACCCAATCTGTCTTTTCGGTGTGGGGGAAGGCAGCCCGCTTAGCTTACAGGATCTTAGTTCCCAACCAGGGATTGAATCCAGGCTCTCTGCAGTGGAAATGAGGAGTCCTAACCACTGAACCCCCAGGGAATTCCCCAATCTATATTTTAATAGATTAATTAGCTGTTTCCATCTATTATCATCACTGGCACTTTTAGATATGTTTCTGCCATCTTGTTTTGTGTTTTCTCCTTGAAATGTTTTTTAGATTCCCGCCCCTCGCCTGCTTTTCCCCTTTTCTTGCCTTTTGTTTTCTTATTCATTTTTATCTCTTCTAAGGGTTGGGAAGTTATACATTCCATGTCCATTCTTCCAGGGGTTTATCTTACAGGTTTTATCATTTTGTTGTGGAAATTTTCAATTATGTACAAAAGTAAACAGCATAATGAATTTCTATGTACCTATCATTCAGCTTAAACCATTACCTAATCTTCTGTTATTTACACGTGTGCCCCATTTCCCCCATGGACCTCTGGATTATACCGAAAGAAATTCAAGATACCATAACACTTAATATATTTTTAAAATAAAACATCTTTAAAATATAAGGTTTCTTTTAAAAAATAACTGTACTATTATTCTACTACAAAAGTAACAATAATTCTTTAATATCATTAAAAATAGTCAATGTCTATGTTCCTCTGCTTATCTTAAATTTTTTTCATAGTGCATTCATTTGTTTGAATTTGAATCAAAATAATGTCCATACTTTGCAATTGGTTGGCATGCTTGTTAAGTCTCTTTTAATCTACAGATTCTTCACTCCCCTCTTTTCCTCTTGAAATTAAAAATCAGAGTTGTTTGTCCAACAACTTTCCCAAGTTTTCCTGATTACATTCTTGTAGAGTCACTGATCCCTGCATTTCCTGTAAATGAGTTAGATCTAGAGGCTTAATCAGATTTGGGTTCATATCTTATCAAGATTAATTCCTAAGTAGTGGTGTATACTTCCATCACATAAGGTCTGGCTATCCCTATTTTGTGATTATGGCAGCACTGATAAGCATTACCTAGACCCATTAACCTATTAACTCTCGTTCCTTCTCACTCATTAGCAAAACAGTTTCTCTAGAGAAAAAATGACCCTTTTTAATTATTCAATGACCTTGAAAAAGTGAAAGTGAAGTCGCTCAGTCGTATCCGATTATTTGCAACCCCATGGACTGTAGCCTACCAGGTTCCTCCATCCATGGGACTTCCCAGGCAAGAATACTGGAGTGGGTTGCCATTTCCTTCTCTAGGAGATTTCCCCGACCCAGGGATTGAACCCGTGTCTCCCGCATTGTAGGCAGATGCTTTACCGTCTGAGCCACCGGGGAAGTCACAGTGACCTTGAGGCACAGTTCATATAAAGAGGTCAGGGACTTAATTCTTTCCTTTAACTTCTCAGTTTTCAAAATAATAAGTTGAGTATCTAGAAAGGAATAAAAAGTAAATGAGTGATTGAGGAAGACTTCCTTAATATTTTATTCTGAGAAGAAGAGAGAATAAAGGGAGTTGATCTGGGATGGTCTATTTCAGAGGCTGGTAGGGAGACACCAGGAAATAACTACTCCCAAAAAGCTGAGGTTGGGAAATGGCAACCTGAAAACTTGTCTTTACTGCTGAGTCTGGGAGTAACTTGTGAGTCAAGAGTACCCTGAGGGAATAGAGACAGGAAGCCCCTATCTGGGCAGCTTGGGGGCTGGGTCAGAGCAGCATACACCGCCAGAAAAAGCAGGTCAGGGTGCCCTGAGGACCCAGGGAGTGAAGAAGAGTTACACAAATGGAGTCCTGGATTATTGTGTGCTTAGTCTATGCCAAATGGAGACTGGAAATACTCTCCTTACAAGCTGACGACAAGCCAGGAAGTTTCCTAAGAAACACAGCATGGGATGGGTAACATTTAGCTTATGCCGCATTTTCTTCTAGCAAGGCAATAAAATCAACGACACTGGTGCCCATGTGTTCTGTTTATTGCCTTTGTTAACCATGTCTTGACTCTTTACAAGGATCAATTTATTATTCTGTGGTCTTCCCCTGGACACAAGAAGAGACTTCAGTATTGAGGCATGAGCTTAAGTACCTCCTAGTAATCACTCCTCTCATCCTCCTGTCTTTCGCCATCCTCCGGCCCTTTCCTCTCCCCTCTCCCCACCCCACTGTCCTCGGTAAACAAATGCTCTTTGGGAAAGATTGAGAAGGAACCTCTTCCCAGAAATACCAGCATCTTTTTAAAGGGGACTCTTGAAGGCTACCCCATCCTGCTCTCCAGAGAGAATGAGCAAATAAATATGGCACCAGCTGCAGAAACACGGCCAACCCCTGGCTTCCAGTGACCTTGAGTTCCAAACCTGTGAGTTTTGGCTTTTTCCCTGCCTTCAGCTTTCTGAACCCGTCCAGCTCAGCATTAGGTAATCTCTGTGATGATGGCTGACTCATCTGGGAATGCAGTTTTCCTGGAGGTTTGCTTTGCTCAGATAATCACACCTTGGGGGGGCGGGGAACAACAAAAACTGGTTAACAGAGGCTTCTACCCCTGGATATTCAAGAATGTTGCTGGCACAGGGTGGGGAATCTCAGGGGGAGAAAGAGAAAAGACATCTGTGTTCTGGAACCAACGTGTGGGATATAAAGTTGTTATTTAGTCGATAAGCCATGTCCAACTCTTTTGCAACCCCATGGACTGTACAGCCCGCCAGGCTCCTCTGCCCAGCGAGAATCCTGGATTGGGTTGTCATTTCCTTCTCCAGGGGATACTCCCAACCCAGGGATGGAACCAGAGTCTTCTACATTGGCGGGCAGAGTCACCTGGGAAGCCCTGGACATAAGGTGAAGAATCCAGAAACCATGGGGCAGGAAGGTTACAATACTTCAAGCCAGAAGCTGAGTGGTATGGCACTGAAGGAGAGGACTTCCGTGCTGGTACAGTGGATGACAGGCCACCTGCCAACGCAGAGGACGCAGGTTCAGCCCCTGGGCCAGGAAGTTTTCACCTGCTAGAGGGGCAACTACTGAGTCCATGCTGCAGAGCCTTCCAGCTTCAGCTGCTGAGCCCATGTGCTGCAACTACTGAAGCCCGTGTGCTTAGAGCCCGTGCTCAGTAACAAGAGAAGACACCACAATGAGAAGCCCACACAGCTAGGGAACAGCGCCCGCTTGCCGCAACCAGAGAAAGTCTGCACACAGCAAAGAAGATCCAGTGCAACCAAAAATAAAAATAGTAATAAATAATACTTAAAAAACAAACAAACAAACAAAGAGAATCCCTCCTTTGCCATTCACAGCCGAGGACCTTCAAGCCAGATTGCCCTCAAAGGTAAGATCTGTGCGTGCAGGGACTTCGCCTTAGTTGTACGTTTGGTACCTAATACTGTTACTAAATGGATAAATGAACAAGGGCTTGCACATAGGTTACACATTTCTTTATTTTGAGTGTTCTGATCTGTAAACATAGCCTGAGATAACAAGTCCTAGGCTTGTTGTGAGGATGAAACAAGGTGAAATACATGCATTGCTTAACTGGGACCCGGCCCATAGTGAGCACTTCTCGACCAAAAGCCCTAGGAAAAGATTGGGTGATTTTTAGGATCTGAGAATAGCACCCATGATAATAGAGGTCACCTAGATAAGTTAAACCACCTTCTACAAAGTCTTTTTCCCCCTTTATCTCATTAAATCCTCACAACTTATCCTAGTAAGTCTTGGGAAAGCAAATATTTTGCTCATTTGACAGATAGGGAAACAAGTGTAGAGAATCCGGAGAGAGATCTTGTAATCTGTGTAAGAGCTCAGATCTGGTTAGCGGTAGAACTGGATTCCAGGCTATGGAAAAAAACCACATCCCATGTTTTTGTTCCCATTGTACTTAAGTGAGTTAGAGACCATAGGAAGAAAAAGCTCCTTTTCTAGAACAAATTACATTGAAGCTATACACAAATTATTCCTATTCATTGATTCAGCTATTTGATTTCATCGAGGCAGGTCTATGATTCAAAAGATGGCCATGTGGCAGCCTGAATGGAAGGGGAGTTTAAGGGAGAATGGATACATGTAAATGTATGGCTGGAACTATCGCAACATTGTTAACTGGCTATACTCGAATATAAAATCTAAGTCTGACTCATCCTCAACCCTAGTCTGCAGAGTTAATCTCTGCTAACAGTTTTTTCTGCATATAATTAAGAAATACATGCATATACACATTTTGTGGGGTTTTTTTTTAACCGAAATGGGATCATACTAAACATACTCTTCTTCACCTTGCTTTCTACAAATCTACAGTAATCATGGACATCTTTCCATAACAGTATAATCTAGACAATAAAATGCAACATAAACTATTTTAAATAAATAATTTGATGAGTTTTGACAAGTGTACATAGTCATATAACCACAACCACAGTCAAAACGAAGAGTAACTCTATCACCTTAAAAAAAAATTCCCTCCTGCCCTTTTGAAATTGAGTCCTACCCATCTCCTGCCCTAGGCTGTTTTTTCTGTTGTTGTTGTTCGGGTTTGCAGGAGGATTTTTTTTTTCGGTCTTTTTGTTTGAAATTTTAGATTTCGTTTATCTTAAATTTCATATAAATGAAATCATGCAGAATTTCTTTTGAACCTGGCTTCTTTTGCTCGTTGAAGTATTTTTGGAAATTCATATTTGTTGCTCTATCAGTAATTCATTTCTTTGTATCCCTGATTAGCATCATAGAGTTGCACCACAGTGCATCCATTCAGTGTCAGTGAATAACTGGGCTGCTTCCTGTTTAGAACTGTTATGAATAAAGCTGTAGGAACATTTGTGTACAGATCTTTGTATGGATACATTGTTCTCTTTTCTCTTGGATAAATACCAAGGAATGATTCATATGGTAAATATATAGTTCAGTTGATTTTTTAAATGGCCAAAATGTTTTCCAAAGTGTTTACATGTCTTACTTTCTCACTGAGAGTTCCAGTTGCTCCACATTCTTGCCAAGACTTGGTATTGTCACTCTTTAATTTAAGACTTCAAAGAAGCATGTAGTGGTATTTCATTGTGACTTTTTTTTTCTTTTTTTTTTTGGCCACATGGTGGCATGTGTGATCTTAGTTCCCCAACCAGGTATCAAACCCATGTCCCCTGCAGTGGAAGCACGAAGTCCTGACCACTGAACCACCAGGGATGTCCCTCACTGTGATTTTTTTAATTTGCATTTCCCTTGTAACTGATGATGCTGAGCATCTTTTCATGTGCTTATTGGCCATGACGATATCTTCTTTTGTGAAGTGTCTGCAACTCTTTTATCCATTTTTATTAGTTTATTTGGTTTCTTATTATTTAAGTTGTAAGATATCTTTATGTATTCTGTATACAATCTTTCATTAGAGATAGGTATTGCAAATATTTTCTCTCAGCCTGTTTTCATTCTGAGTAGAACATTTTAATTTGATGAAATATAGTTTATCAAAATTTTCTTTTATAGTTTATGTTCTTTCAGTCTAATCTAAGAAATCTTTGCCTACTCCAAAGTCAAGATGATTTTCTCCTTTGTTCTCTCCCAGAGTTTTTATGTAGTTAGCTTTTATGTTTAAGTCTGTGATCCATTTTGAGTTAACTTAATGGCAACCCACTCCAGTATTCTTGCCTGGAGAATCCCATGGACAGAGAAGCCTGGTGGGCTACAGTCCATGGGGTTGCAAAGAGTCGGACACGACTGAGCGACTTCTCTTGTGTATGTAGTATGGAGTAAGAGGGCTCCCCAGGTGGCGCTAGTCGTCAAGGATCCGCCTGCAATGCGGGAGATGTAAGAGACATAGGTCCAATCCCTGGGTTTGATCCCTGGGTTGGGAAGATCCCCTAGAGGAAGGGATGGCAACCTACTCCAGTATTCTTGCCTGGAGAATTCCATGGACTGAGGAGCCTGGAGGGCTATAGTCCACTGGGTCCCAAAGAGTCGGACACAACTGAAGCAAGTTAGCATGCAAACGAGATAAGAGCTTAAATTTACCCTTTTGCATATTGATTCCAATTGAAAACATTACCCTTTCCCTATTGAATCTTAGAATCTTAGTAAAAAAAAAAATGGTTGATTATAAATGTAAAACCCACACAATGTAAATATAACCCCTAATGTCAATTCTGTTCCATTGATCTACATGTGTATCTTTGTGTAAATACTATATGCTCAATTTCTGTAGCTTTATAGCACATTTTATTATTTTTTTGAAAAGTCTTCCTTGTTTTTTTATTGAAGTATAGTTGATTTACAATGTTGTGTTAATTATTGCTATACAGCAAAGTAATTCAGTTATGCATATATATATATTTAAATATATATATGAATATATAAACCCTTTCCATTATGGCTTATCATAGGATATGAATATAGTTCTCTGTGCTATTCAATAGGACCTTGTTGTTTGCAAGTTTTAAAATAGGATAGTTTAAGTCTTCAAATTTCTTCTTTTTTTTTTTAATTGTTTTGGCTATTCTCCCATCCAAGTACTAACCAAGCCAGATGCTACTTAGCTTCCAAGATCAGATGAAATAAGGTGCGTTAAGGGTGGTATGGATGTAGACTGTTTTGGTAAGTCTAAGTTCTCTACATTTCCATTTAAAATTCAGGATCAGTTCATCAATATCTACCTCCAAAAAAGGCTGATGATATTTTGATAGGGATTTATTGAAACTGTAGATCAATTTGGGGAGAAATACCATCTCAATATTGAGTCTTCTAATCCATGAACATAGAATTCCTCTCCATTTCTTTAAGTCTTTATCTTACCAATATTTTGTAATTCTCAGTGTATAGTTCTTTTTTTTTTTTTAATAAAATTGCCATTAGACCCATTTATTTTTTGATTGATTTTTAGCTGCACTAGGTCTTCCTTGCTGCATGTGGGCTTTTTCTAGTTGTGGCGAGCAGGGGCTACTCTTCATTGCAGTATGCATGCTTCTCATTAGGGTGGTTTCTATGTTTTCGACCATGTGTTCCAGACCACGTGCTCTAGATGCCCCAGCTTCTGTAGTTGCAGAACACAGACACAGGCTCAGTAGCGGCAGCTTGTGGCCCCTAGAGCACTAGCTCAGTAGTTTTGGCACATGGGCATAGTTGCCCCATGGCATGTGGAATTTTCCCGGACCAGGGATCAGACCCATGTCCTGTTTACCACTGAGCCACTAGGGAAGCCCACCTTAGCTTGATCACCTCTTTCTCCATGTAAGATGATATTACATCTTTGCTACTGGCTTACAATAACATCCATCTCTGTTATTGTAAGCCACGAAGTTTGCGGCAATTTGTATGGCAGCCATAGGAAACTAACGCACAGTTCTTTCACTTTTTTCTCCCCCTTACTGAAGTATTTTACAGCAAGCGTTAGTTGCTTAGTCCTGTCTGACTCTTTGCAACCCTACAGACAGTAGCCCTCCAGATTCCACTGTCCATGGGATTCTCCAGCCAAGAATACTGGAGTGGGTTGCCATGTGTTTCTCCAGCGGATCTTCCCGACCCAGGGATGGAACCCAGGTCTCCTGCATTGCAGGCAGAGTCTTTACAATCTAAGCCACCAGGGAAGCCCATTTTTATAGCAAATCTCAGCTCAAATGGTATCATTTAACCTTTTCGTCTTTCTCCCCCACTCCCCATCTCCTATAAACAGGAGTGCACCTCTAGGGGCCTCCTTAGATTCAAGTGCACATTGTTGGCTAGAAGCTTCCTACCTGGTGCTCTGTGCCTCAAACTGCTTCCCACTGGCAGACACAGTATCTGATTGTTCCTTAATGCATTTGTAATGAGGCCCCGAATCTAAAATAACTTACGCAATCCCCTCTTAAAGACAATTTCCAAACTAATTTTAAACCTACATTTAAAATGCGTCTTCCAAGCCAGGAATAAAAACAGTGTTTCAAATAATATTTGATCTGAAAATATTTCACTATTCCCACTCACCCTTAATAAAATCATCCCCAACTCTCTGGCTTCTAATTCTAGACTAACTCCTGCTAAGCTTCTGTCTCCAGCTAGCACTGAATCACCCGTGCTGCAGTTCCCCTGAATGATCAAACAAAACAGGAAGAAAATAGACAATGGTCAAATAACTGTAGTTCTCCAAGGGGCATACAATATGCAGTTTTCCAATAGGGATCTTAAGTTTTCCTCCTCAGTTGCTCTGAGAATGTATTTATTTTTTCTGGCCCCTGTCTCTCTCTCTCCAGCCGCTCTCTGTCTCTGGAAGTTTCTCCCTGGAAACTCAATCATCCAAGAGTTTCTTCTTTCTCTGTCCTTCACCTTAGAATACTTCCCTACCAAAACCACCTATCTAACAGATGGCACCAGGTTCAGAGTTTATCCCCTGGTCCAGTAACTAAGAACCAGGTGTTATTATCAAAATAAACATCCTTTGTGTTACAAGGGAAGTGTGCTGGACTGAGTCAAAGGACAGAGTTCAAGTTCTGGCTCTGGTTCTGTATGCCTTAAATCTGTTTTAGGGAAGTTCACATGATGTAGGGTTGAGTTTTCCACCCTGTGAGATGACCCTGTGTCGACACTTGGCAAGGGGATCAAACCAGTCCATCCTAAAGGAAGACATTCCTGAATATTCACTGGAAGGACTGATGCTGAAGCTGAAGCTCCAATATTTTGGCCACCTGATGTGAAGAACTGACTCATTGGAAAAGACCCTGATGCTAAGAAAGATTGAAGGCAGGAGAAGGGGACGACAGAGGATTAGATGGTTGGATGGCATTACCGACTTGATAAACATGAGTTTGAGAAAGCTCCAGGAGTTGATGATGGACAGGGAGGCCTGGTGTGCTACAGTCCATGGGGTGGTAAATAGTTGGACAGGACTGAGCAACTGAACTGAACTGAGATACTTATCCAGCAAAAAATTATATTCACTCGCATAGAAAGTTATGCAAACTAATGTCCAGTTTGTGTGATTCAGCTCAGTTCAGTTCAGTCACTCAGTCGTGTCTGACTATTTGCGACCCCATGAATCGCAGCACACCAGCCCTCCCTGTCCATCACCAACTCGTGGAGTTCACTCAGACTCACGTCCATCGAGTCGGTGATGCCATCCAGCCATCTCATCCTCTGTCGTCCCCTTCTCTTCCTGCCCCCAATCCCTCCCAGCATCAGAGTCTTTTCCAGTGAGTCAACTCTTTGCATGAGGTGGCCAAAGTACTGGAGTTTCAGCTTTAGCATCATTCCTTCCAAAGAACACCCAGGGCTGACCTCCTTTAGAATGGACTGGTGGTTTGTGTGATTAGGTCACCTCTATTTTGTGTGACCTAATCACCTCTATTGTGCCTTTAACACCTCTCTTTAACATTGGCTCTTCATTTTTTTCCTTCTAATTGTAGTAAAATACACATTATAAAGTTTTCCATTTTGTTTTTTAAATATTTATCTACTTAACTGCATTGGGTCTTAGTTGTGGCACTTTGTTTGTGGATCTTCGTTACGGCACAAGGACTCTAGCTATGGTTCAAAGGCTTAGTTGCCCCATGGCACGTGGGATCTCAGTTCCCAGACCAGAGAAGGAACCCACATCCCCTGCATTGCAAGGCAGACTCTCAACCACTGGGCCACCAGGGAAGACCCTTAACTGTTGAAGTGTACGGTTCAGCGGCATTAAGCTCATTCCCACTGTTGTGCAACTATCACCACCCTTCATCCACAGAAGGATCTTCATATTGAAAAACTGAAACTTCACATTCTCCCTGACCCCAGACCCCTCTGGCAACCGCTATTCTACTGTCTGTCTCTATGAATTTGACTACTCTAAGTACATCATATAATTGAAATCATTCACAGTATTTGTCTTTCTGGCTTGCTTCACTTAGCATAATATCCTCAAGATTCACCAGTGTTGTAGTTTAAAGTATGAATAATATTCCATTGTGTTTATACACCACATTCTGTTTTTTCACTCATTCATTGAGGAACACTCGGGTTTCTCCCTTTTGTCTATTGCCAAAACCGCTGCTATGAACATGGGTATCACATTGCCTATTCTTCCTTTTCATAAAGAAATGGTGAGGCTCAAGCATCGTTTTTCTTGTGTGTAGAGGGGTAGTTCTAGAAGGTCTTGTAGGTCTTTATAGAATCGTTCAACTTCAGCTTCTTCAGTATTACTGGTTGGGGCATGGACTTGTATTACTGTGATATTGAATGGTTTGCCTTGGAAACGAACAGAGTTCATTCTTTCGTTCTTGAGATTGCATCCAAGTACTGCATTTCGGACTCTTTTGTTGACTATGATGGCTACTCATTTTTTTCTAACGGATTCTTGCCCGCGGTAGTAGATATAATGGTCATCTGAGTTAAATTCATCCATTCCGATCCATTTTAGTTCTCTGATTCCTAAAATGTCCATATTCACTCTTGCCATCTCCTGTTTGACCACTTCCAACTTACCTTGATTCATGGAGGTAGGTTCCTATGCAATATCATTCTTTACAGCTTCGGACTTTACTTCCATCACCAGTCAACATCCACAACTGGGTGTTGTTTTTGCTTTGGCTCCATCTCTTCATTTTTTCTGGAGTTATATGGGGCTGGGGGTCAGAGAGAATGTAAAGTTTCCAGTGGCATATTGGGCACCTACTGACCTGGGGAGTTCATTTTCCAGTGTCCTATCTTTTTGCCTTTTCATACTGTTCATGGGGTTCTCAAGGCGAGAATACTGATGTGGTCTGCCATTGCCTTCTCCAGAGGACCACGTTCTGTCAGTGCTCCCCACCACGACCTGTCCACCTTGGGTGGCCCCACACAGCATGGCTCATAGCATCATTGAGTTAGACAAGGCCTGGTCCGTGTGATCAGTTTGATTAGTTTTCTGTGATTGTGGTTTTCATTCTGTCTGCCCTCTGATGGATAAGGAAAAGAGGCTTATAGAAGCTTCTTGATGGGAGAGACAGGCACAGGAGGGCCTAGAGGAGCTATCCCATGTTGAAGGTCAGGAACGGTGGCGGTAAGGAGATACCCCTCGTCCAAGGTAAGGAGCAGTGGCTGTGCTTTGCTGGAGCAGCCGTGAAGAGATACCCCACACCTGGATTGTGGAAAAAGCAAGAGAGTTCCAGAAAACCATCTATTTCTGCTTTATTGACTATGCCAAGCCTTTGACTGTGTGGATCACAATAAACTGTGGAAAATTCTGAGAGAGATGGGAATACCAGACCACCTAACCTGCCTCTTGAGAAATCTGTATGCAAGTAAGGAAGCAACAGTTAGAACTGGACATGGAACAACAGACTGGTTCCAAATAGGAAAAGGAGTACGTCAAGGCTGTATATTGTCGCCCTGTTTATTTAACTTATATGCAGAGTACATCATGAGAAATGCTGGACTGGAAGAAGCACAAGCTGGAATCAAGACTGCCAGGAGAAATATCAATAACCTCAGATATGCAGATAACACCACCCTTATGGCAGAAAGTGAAGAGGAACAAAAAAGCCTCTTGATGAAAGTGAAAGAGGAGAGTGAAAAAGTTGGCTTAAAGCTCAACATTCAGAAAACAAAGATAATGGCATCCGGTCCCATCACTTCATGGGAAATAGATGGGGAAACAGTGGAAACAGTGTCAGACTTTATTTTGGGGGGCTCCAAAATCACTGCAGATGGTGACTGCAGCCATGAAATTAAAAGACGCTTACTCCTTGGAAGAAAAGTTATGACCAACCCAGATAGCATATTCAAAAGCAGAGACATTACTTTGCCAACTAAGGTCCATCTAGTCAAGGCTATGGTTTTTCCAGTGGTCATGTATGGATGGATGTGAGAGTTGGACTCTGAAGAAAGCTAAGCGCGGAAGAATTGATGCTTTTGAAGTGTGGTGTTGGAGAAGACTCTTGAGAGTCCCTTGGACTGCAAGGAGATCCAACCAGTCCATTCTGAAGGAGATCAGCTCTGGGATTTCTTTGGAAGGAATGATGCTACAGCTGAGGCTCCAGTACTTTGGCCACCTCATGCAAAGAGTTGACTCATTGGAAAAGACTCTGATGCTGGGAGGGATTGGGGGCAGGAGGAGAAGGGGACGACAGAGGATGAGATGGCTGGATGGCATCACTGACTCGATGGACGTGAGTCTGAGTGAACTCTGGGAGATGGTGATGGACAGGGAGGCCTAGCGTCCTGTGATTCATGGGGTCGCAAAGAGTCGGACATGACTGAGCAACTGAACTGAATTGAACTGAACTGAACTGTTGTTCCATGTCCAGTTCTAACTGTTGCTTCCTGACCTGCATATAGGTTTCTCAAGAGGCAGGTCAGGTGGTCTGGTATTCCCAACTCTTGAAGAATTTTCCACACTTTTTTGTGATCCACACAGTCAATAAAGCAGAAGTAGATATTTTTCTGGAACTCTCTTCTTTTTTCAATGATCCAATTCCTCTGCCTTTTCTAAATCAGCTTGAACATGGTTCACATACCAGTGAAGCCTGGCTTGCAGAATTTTGAGCATTACTTTGCTAGTGTGTGAGATGAGTGCAATTGTGCGGTAGTTTGAGCATTCTTTGGCATTGCCTTTCTTTGGGATTGGAATGAAAACAGACCTTTTGCAGTCCTGTGGCCACTACTGAGTTTTCCAAATTTGCTGGCATATTGAGTGCAGCACTTTCACAGCATCACCTTTTAGGATTTGAAAATAACTCAACTGGAATTTTATCACCTCCACTAGCTTTGTTCATACTGATGCTTCCTAAGGCCCACTTGACTCCACATTCCAGGATGTCTGGCTCTAGGTGAGTGATCACACCATCGTGATTACCTGGGTCATGAAGATCTTTTTTGTACAGTTCTTGTCTGTATTCTTGCCACCTCTTCTTAATATCTTCTGCTTTTAGGTCCATACCGTTTCTGTCCTTTATTGTGCCCATCTTTGCATGAAATGCTCCCTTGGTACCTCTAATTTTCTTGAAGAGGTCTCTAGTCTTTCCCATTCTATTGTTTTCCTCTATTTCTTTGCATTGATCACTGAGGAAGGCTTTCTTATCTCTCTTTGCTATTCTTTGGAACTCG
This sequence comes from Capra hircus, assembly GCF_001704415.2. Lineage (NCBI taxonomy): Eukaryota > Metazoa > Chordata > Mammalia > Artiodactyla > Bovidae > Capra > Capra hircus. The sequence continues at coordinate 117,235,884 of NC_030808.1, read as the reverse complement.
CATTCAAATGGGTATATCTTTCCTTTTCTCCTTTGCCTTTTGCTTCTCTTCTTTTCTTAGCTATTTGCAAGCCCTCCTCAGACAACCATTTTGCCTTTTGGCATTTCTTTTTCTTGGGGATGGTCTCGATCACTCCCTCCTTTACAATGTCATGAACCTCCATCCATAGTTCTTCAGGCACTCTGTTTATCAGATCTAATCCCTTGATTTCTCTCTTCCACTGTATAATCATAAGGGATTTGATTTAGATCATACCTAAGTTGTCTAGTCGGTTTCCCTACTTTCTTCAATTTAAGTCTGAATTTGGTCAGGGGTTCATGACCTGAGCCACAGTCAGCTCCCAGTCTTGTTTATGCTGACTGTATAGAGCTTCTCCATCTTTGGCTGCAAAGAATAGAATCAATCTGATTTCAGTATTGACCATCTGGTGATGTCCTAGTGTAGAGTCTTCTATTGTGTTGTTGGAAGAGGGTGTTTGCTATGACCAGCATGTTCTCTTGGCAAAACTCTGTTAGCCTTCGCCCTGCTTCATTTTGTACTCCAAGGCCAAATATGCTTGTTACTCCAGGTGTCTCTTGACTTAGGTCCTACTTTTGCATTCCAGAAATGCAGATGATACCAACCTTATGGCAAAAAGCAAAGAGGAACTAAGGAACCTCTTGATGAAAGTGAAAGAGGAGAGTGAAAAAGTTGGCTTAAAACTTAACATTCAGAAAAGTAAGATCATGGCATCTGGTCCCATCACTTTTTGGCAGACAGATGAGGAAACCAGGGAAACAGTGACAGACTATTTTTGAGGCTTCCAAAATCACTGCAGATGGTGACTGAAGCCATGAAATGAAAAGACACTTGCTCTTTGGAAGAAAAGCTATGACCAACTCACCATTAAAAAGGAGACATTGTTTTGCCAACAAAGGTCCATCTAGTTAAAGCTATGATTTTTCCAGTAGTCATGTATGGATGTGAGAGTTGGACCATAAAGAAGGCTGAGCACTGAAGAACTGATGCTTTGGAACTGTGGTGTTGGAGAAGACTCTTGAGAGTCCCTTGGCCTTCAAGGAGATCCAACCAGTCAATCCTAAAAGAAATCAGTCCTGAATATTCATTGGAAGGACTGATGCTGAAGCTGAAACTCCAATATTTTGGCCACCTGATGCGAAGAGCTGACTCATTGGAAAAGACCCTGGTGCTGGGAAATATTGAAGGTGGGAGGCGAAGGGGATGACAGAGGATGAGATGGTTGGATGGCATCACCGATTCAATGCCCATGAGTTTGAGCAAGCTCCAGGAGTTGGTGATGGACAGGGAAGCCTGGCGTGCTGCTGTCCATGGGGTTGCAAAGAGTCGGACATGACTGAATGACTGAACTGAACTGAACTGAACTGCAGCCCAAGCCTGTTTTTAGTGGATTTCTAAGCATCTAGCTGAAATTTAATAATATTTAAGAGCATGTCTTGTTTTATTGTATTTGTTTTTAATAGTTTTACTTTTATGACAAATATACTAGTTTACAAGGGCTACCATAACAAAGGGCCACAAGCTGGATAACTTAAAAAAAAAAAAATTACCGTCTAGTTCTAGAGGCTTGAAGTCCAAAGCCAAGGTACTGGGAAAGCCATGCCCCCTCTAGGACTCAGGATGGAATCCTTCCTCGCTTCTTCCTAGCTTCCTGTGCTGACTAGCAGTCCTTAACAATCCCTGATTTGTAGCTGCATCAGTCCAATCTCTGCCCTCAGCTTGAAGTGGCCATCTCCACATTGTCTCCCTTTTGTGCATATCTCTGTTTCAGTCTAAATTCCCCTTTTTATAAGGAAGCCAGTCAGACTGGGTTAGGACCCACCCTACAACCTCACTTTACCTTTATTATCTCTGTAATGACTCCATTTCCAAATAATGTCATATTTGGGTGTCATGGGAACTAGAATCTCAATATATTTTGTGGGGGAAGGGTGCAATTCAACCCAGAATATTAAAGAAAACTGGCTTTCCCTTTATATGGTGATACAGAGTAGTAGAATTGAAATCACATGTTATCAACTAAGAATGAACAGGCTCTTCTGTAATAAGCAGAAATTGCATGATTTCTTTTCTCCCTGAATTTCCATTTTCTTTTTAACTCCTCACACAGATTATAGCCTAATGCAGTGGTTCTCAACTTCAGGTGATTTTTCCCTACATGGGACTTTTGGAAATATCTAGATCACTTTTGGTTATCATAACTTGCCAGGGGCCAAGTGGGGCAAAGCAGGGGAGTGTGCTACTGGTATCTAGTTGGCAGAAGCCAGGAATGCTGCTAATTATTAAGAACACAAGCTATTTACAATAGCCAGGACATGGAAGCATCCTAAATGTCCATCAACAAATGAATGAATAAAGAAGATGCTGTACATATATATGATAGAATATTACTCATCCATAAAAAGAAACAAAATTGGGTCATTTGTAATGATGTGGATGAACCTAGAGTCTGTCATACAGAGTGAAGTGAGTCAGAAAGAGAAAAACAAATACTGTATATTAATGCACACATTTGGAATCTAGAAAAATGGTACCAGTGAACCTATTTGTAGGGCAGGAATAGAGACACAAATGTGGAGAATACCCTTGTGAACAAGTCACTTTACCACTCTGAGCCTCAGTTTCTTCATCTGTAAAGTGGCAATAATACCTGTTTCACAGTGTGTTTCTAAGGGCTAAATGAAATAGTCTATAGACAATACTTCTGTAGACTATAAAATAAAGTTATAAAGCCTTGATGAAAATGATGGAAAGATGTTTCCTTTCCTCCTCACCTGCTATAATTGAATTAATAAATTAATAATAAATTAAATAAATAATAAATTCTGTAAAGGAATATCCTCCCATAGGCCTGAGTCCTGGGCTGAAGAATCCAGATTCAAGAGTTTTATTCTGATATTAGAAAAATTGACCCCCAAATTAAATCTATAGCATCTTACTAGCATTTATTTACTCCCTTACTATATATTACAATTGGATCATAAACCATAAACTTTCATCAAACACTAAAGTTGCTTCCTGCCCCAGAATGGTAGGAAGTTGCAGGAGAAAGATGCCTAGTATCTAAGTCTCTGAATGCCTCATCGCACATCCTCTTTGGATGATAATGGCCCTGCTCCATGCTACGCGTCTTATCTCATACTGATACACACATTTGAAATTATTGTTTGATGCTTATGGTATTATTATCACATAATACACAAACTTTCTCCTCACAGACTAAAGGCTGAAAGAAAAAAGAGTTCCAACGAAACACAACCTTGTAGTTCAAAAGCTTTGTGCAGATTAAAAGAACAGAATTGTTGAGCAAGTCAACATGAAAATGAACGATCGTACTCATCATTCTAGTAAAGTCATTTCTAGAAAAGTCAGCAGAGAGCTATTCAACAGGACATAATTAAAGGTTTTTAGAAGATTTAAATCAAGAATACTTGGAGACCATAAAATGTTTGTATGACTTGTGTACTTTCTTTTGTTACAGTGTTCTCATATTAATAATGAGATTTCTTTAACATCGTGCTATAAAATAACATATAGCAACTGACCTGATATCTTACCACATATATGAATTTTACCCCCATAACAGTGTTGCAGCTACTAATTTGGGATGAAATAACCCCAAAATGCTGTCTTTACTTTTAGTTTGTTTTTATGTCACATTTTATAACAAAAGAAAAACATTTTACTCAATCTCAGCACAATCTGTTCTTTGTAAAATATGATAATTTAATTTTTCACTCATTATTCTTCCTGTCGTAAAGATTTTAAAATGTGATAAATTAAATTTATATCATTTCTTGCAGTATACACTGTTTAGGAGACATTGTTTTGCTATCCCCTTTCATCCAAGCATATATTGTCTGCCTTGAGCACTTGGGGATATTCGATCAAAATGCATTCTAATTTTAAGTATTCTGAGATCAAATAAGTTTCCCCAAAATTAAACATTTAAGTTATATGCCAGCCTGGATAGGAGGGGACTTTGGGGGAGAATGGATACACGTGTATGTGTGGCTGAGTCCCTTCACTGTTCACCTGAAACTATCACAGCATTGTTAATCAGCTATATCCCAATACAAAATAAAAAGTTTAAGCCTTGAAAAAACAAATTAGACATTTAAAATCTGCTGGTGTTCAAAAGAATTGGGCTAGATATAGAATGACACAGAAAAATATCCATGGTCTATTGTCTGCTAAAAAATTACATTAACAATGCTTTTGATGTTTAATGGTTATGTGTATGTATGTCAAAAAACATTCATGTTTATCAACAAGTCAGAAAATATCCTCCAAATTGTTAGCAATGATGATCTGGGGGTTTGGTGCTGACAATAGGAGGGGGATGTCAGAGGATTTTTACGTTTTAATACACATTTTTATTGAATATATTTATAATATGCAGACATTATGTTTCTACCTTATAAAGATTTTATTTTTAATTACAATCAACTGGGAATTGAGTTTTAGCAGTAACAAAACTAAGTCGAATTTGATAGTTACTTTTTGAAAGTGGGGTACCTATCACATCAAGGCACTTGAAACTTGTCTGGTTCAATCACAAAGGAATTTGAGGACACCCCTGCCACAACATTTGCCCCAAACTCCCTGAATCCAGAGCTGCCCTCCTCCCCCACCCCAGGACTGAATGTTGTAGGCCTGAAAGGTTTATACAATTAGCACCTCTTTTTAAAATGTTTATGGGTGGGTTTTTTTTTGAGGCGGGGGGCTGTGCTGGGAGTTAGTTGCAGCATGCACAGTCTTTAGTTACAGCATGTGGGATCTAGTTTCCTGGTCAGGGCTCGAACCTGGGCCCCCTGCATTGGGAGCTCAGAGTCTTAGCCACTGGACCATGAGGCAAGTTCCTCAGTTAGCTCTTCCTGAACAGCTAGTGTGTGCTAGAGTTGAAATGCTGTGCAGAACTCCAGAGCAAGCTTTTCAGAGGAGAATCACGGTCTCAGCTGACTCGAAATGAAAGGTGGGTCATTTCATTCAGTTTAGGAATGTTGAAATAATTTTAGCTTTTTGGTTTCGGTTTGAATGGTTTATTTTCCCACCTTGGACTTTGTTTCTCTAGAACATGTTTCTGTTCACTAAAGTGTTACATTCTCCAGACTCTTTCTAATCTCCCTATCTCTTGGTAAAGTCGCTCCGAAACTTGTCTGATCACAAGGATCACCAGAGATGTTTGCTAAAAATCAGATTCCAAGGCTCCAACCCAGAACTGCTTACTGAGTTTCTCTGAGATACTTAAAATTACCAGGTGAATCTTATGACCGGGAAGTTCAAAAAGCGCTGCCTTAGATGAATATCTAACAGAGTCTTTAGGTTTTCTCACCAGATGAGGCCTAGAAATGGTCTAAGCCAGTGGCTCTAAACTCTAGCATTCTGCAGAATCACCTAGAACACAAGATTGCCTGGCTCCACCCCCACTTTCTGATACAGTAGGTCTGGAGTGAGATTGAAGAATCTGCCTTTCTAACACGTTCTCCTATGATGCAGCTGCTGGTTCAAGGGTGACATTAGCGCTGTAGTCTAGTTGCTTTCAATTTTCTTTCAGTACAAGCCACACAGTAGGAGACATATTTTACACCAGAACCTAGCATTCATATATGTGTTCATCTGAGGAGTTCCACAAAACAATACTTAATTCTTACTACAAGCAATGCACTCTGACATTTCATACTTAATTTTACTTCTTTGTGTGTGTGCTAAGTCGCTTCCGGCATGTCTGACTCTCTGCAACTATGGACCGAAGCCTGCCAGACTACTCTGGCAGGAGGAATCCATGGGATTCTCCAGGCAAGAATATGGGAGTGGGTTGCCATGCTCTCCTCCAGGGGATCTTTCCAACCTAAGGATCGAATCCACGTCTCTTACGTCTCCTACATTGGCAGGCAGGTTCTTTTACCACTAGCACCACTGGGAAGCCCTTTTCTTTAAAAGTTCCCTAAATGGCCCACACAATCCAACAACAGGTCACAACCAGCAATTGGAAAAAACCCTGAATGTAGCCTAATCTTGAAAATGTGTAGATCGGTCATCTCCACACTTTTTTTGATCATATGCCATTCACAGAAACACTTTTGAGCATACAGTCCCAGTTTCGTATATTTATGAATTATATACTCTCTTGGTCCATGCATCACTTATTAGTAAAGCTTCATATTTTTTCTTACATTTAAGATAGAAAAAAATGTAAATAAAACGTGTAACATTTCTTCCAGATCCCTAGTGGATCATCTTCACCCAGGCTCCAGGAGGGCATGCTCCACCTTCAAGACTCAGACGCCCAGAGAGATTCAATGAGGAGCCCAAGGTCACACAGCTGGCTTCCAGTAAGGCAATTTTGGGAAGTTTGTTTTAAAGTTCTTAGAAAGTAGGTAGATGCTCATTAAATAACAGGACCGCATTAACTTTCTTTTTGCCCAACTTTTTTTTTTTTTTTTTTTGCCATACCGCACAGCTTACACGCTGTTACTTACCAGAGCAGGAGTTGAACCTGGACCCTTGTTAGTGAACAGAGTCCTAACCACTGGACTGCCAGAGGATTCCCTTTACCACTATTTCATGGGAGATTCTATATCCATGTCTACTAGATATTATAAAATGTTGGGCTGCCAGAGAAATCCCCTGCCCCACATTTTAAATCACCAAGCGGTACAGGACGAAATATGAGCACTGTCACATTTTCATCAAAAGGCTGCCAACTTTCCTATGATGTAATGTTACAGAAGCCTCAAAATGTGGTCATTTCCAGTATCTATGAGATGGGCTTTTTTTGAACAATGCAACTGGTTTCAATACCCCCACTACCTTCTAGTCGCGGTGACAACTCTGCCAGACCATCTGCACAAACAGGACCCTCAGGGAGAAGTTCTGCTGCTAATTCCACTGCATCTAGTTCCTGGTAAATAAGGAGAAGTGAGCTGCAGACACAGGGCTATTTCCCCCTCTTTGTGGTAAGCTGTAGTGACTGAAATGGTTGGATCCCTGAAGAGGCAGGAAACAGGGTCTGTTGGTCCCCAGAGGGCAATTTTGTCTCTGTTCCTACCACAGAACATCCTCTCCAGGCATAATCAGGCAGTGTGCCTGTGACTCGCTATGGCTCTCACACACACATGCACAAGAGGTTGGACTGGCTACAAGCTTCAGAACAGTGATATGGCCACTAGAATGATTATAACTTCCAAATATTATGGCATGAGAAGCCCCAACCTAAAAAATGAGGAAGGAAAGCCAGACATAAGGCTACTTGACTGCTTCTGAATAGCAAATATCTCACCCTCAAAGACAGCACTTATAAAATTACAAAGAGGGAACTTTAAAAACACAAGTGATAGCTTCACATGGGTTGGGGAAATTTTGTCAAGTTGGATAGAAAAAGAAATCTTCATTTTTTTTTAATGACCCATACTTTTTATCGGTTCAGTTCAGTCACTCAGTCGTGTCCAACTCTTTGCAACCCCATGAACCGCGCATATGTTTTATAATTTTTGTGTATTTAGTTAGGTAGTTGCTTATTTTGGGCTGGGCTGGGTCTTCGTTGCTGCGTGCCCTTTTCTCTAGTGGCAGCGAGCAGGGGCCAGGGGGCGGGAGGAGGCTCCTCCCTAGCTGCAGTGCACAGGCTTCTCATTGTGGCGGCTTCTCTTGTGGCCAAGTGTGGGCTCTAGAGTGTCCTGGCTTCGGAAGTTGCAGCTCCCAGGCTCTAGAGCACAGGCTCAGTAGCTGCGGTGTATGAGCTCAGCTGCTCCACTGCATGCAGGATCTACCCAGATCAGGGATCAAGCCCACATCCCCTGCATTGGGAGGTGAATGCCTTACCACTGAGCCACCAGGGAAGCCCAGAAATCTTCATTTTAACATTCAGCTTGGAAGTTTGCAAAGAAAAACAGAGAATCACTTGTTCAGAAAGGGGGATGCTTGGAGGTTAATCAGGAAAGAGATTGCTGGCCCAGATGGCCGTGGTGCATAGGGACAAGAAGGAGGATCAAAACAATGCTGGCCCCAAGACAACCAGGCTTGGCTCCCTGTTCTTGCTCACCCTCTAGCCCAACTTTCAACCACTGGTGTTTCACTCTGTATAGGCCTGTCTGTGCCTGCTTTTTCTTTCTTCCTCTTTTTTGGTGAGTGAGGGGCTGCTATTTTTCTCTAGTTCATCTCACTCACCCTCTAACTGGACATAAGGTAACATGAAAATACATTTACTTTTGTTAAACTTATTTAAAATATATAGGTTTCAGGACTTCCCTGGTGGTCCAGCAGTTAGGACTCCAACCTTGCATTACAGGAGGAGCAGTTTTGATCTCTGGTCAGGGCTCTAAGATCTCTCATGCCCCACAGCGTGGCCAAAAATAAAATATACAGGTTTCCCAATTTTTATTTTAAAAATCATTGGTTTGATGGACTTCTCTGGTGGTGTAGTTGATGGGAATTCTCCTGTCAATGTAGGGGACACAGGTTCGATCCCTGGTCCAGGAAGATTGCACATGCCAGGGAGTAACTAAGCCTGCGCACCACAGCTTCAGAGCCCAATAGCTGCAGCTGCTGAGCCCACGTGCTGAAACTACCGAAGCCCGCGAGCCTCGAGCCGTGCTCTGCAACAGGAGAAGCCGCTGCAGTGAGAAGCCTGTGCACCATGCCGAAAAGCAGCCCAAGACTGCCACAACGAGAGAAAGCCCTCACGCAGCAACGAAGACCCAGTGCAACCAAAAATAAACACATAAAAATCATTGATTTGAATCCGGTAGGTTCTCTTGGAAAAAATCGTGTTTGTTTTGAATTTGCATTATTTTATAGTTTTATTCTCTAGGAGGTCAGTGGTCACTCTCAAGATGAAACAATTCTCTGTGCCCTTGATTGAGGTTAAGAAATTGAGCAAATTCAGTATAAAGCAGACTTAGCTGCTGCTGCTGCTCTGGCTTCAGTTGTGTCTGACTCCGTGCGACTCCATAAATGCCAGCCCACTAGGCTCCGCCGTCCCTGGGATTCTCCAGGCAAGAACACTGGAGTGGGTTGCCATTTCCTTCTCCAATGCATGAAAGTGAAAAGTGAAAGTGAAGTCGCTCAGTCGTGTCCGACTCTTCGCGACCCCATGGACTGCAGCCCACCAGGCTCCTCTGTCCATGGGATTTTCCAGGCAAGAGTACTGGAGTGGGGTGCCATTGCCTTCTCCGAGGAGACTTAGGGATTGCCTTAATTAGTTTTGTGTGGTCTCCACCTGGTGGTTGGAAAGTAGAACACAAGCCCTTCATAGAACTGAAAGAAAAAAAAAGGACTCCTTTTAACTCCTCCCTGCAAACACAGAATCCACAAACAATGGCCTCTGCCTGTGTTTCTTTAGCGTCAGCCTCCCTGCTGAATTGTAAGCTTCATGAAGGCAGAAACTGTGGCTCTGCTTGTTCACTGCTGTTTCCTCCGGGTACAGTCCTGCAGCTATAGAAAATAAAAGAATAGATCAGGACCAAACCAATAAGTGAAAAGCACTTCATACAGTTTAATTTCCAGTGTCTTTACTTGCCTACCTGTGGCTCTTGGTTTTCTATCGTTTTTCAGTCACTCAGTCATGTCTTTCAGTCACTCACTCTTTTGGACTGTAGCCCACCAGGCTCCTCCGTCCATGGGATTTTCCAGGCAAGAATACTTGAGTATTGGCCATTTCTTCCTCCAGGGATCTTCCTGACCCAGGGATTGAACCCACATCTCCTGCATTGGAAGGCAGATTCTTTAGCATTGAGCCACCAAGGAAGCCCTGTTTTGTTTGTTTTGAATATACCATAATTATACTTTCCATATATTCTTTCTTCATATTTTGATATTGCAGAGAAATCCAAATAAGTCAGGCACCCTAATGGTGTCCCATGTTCACTGTCACCCAGGAGGCAGCTGTGGCTTGGCTGTCATCCCCTGGGCATTCGTGTTCTTGGTCATGGCTATGCATGTGACCCTCTCCTCTGTCGAGTTGTGTGCAGTGTCCTATCGGATATGTCCAGCTTTATTGCCCTTTACAATGTCTTCAAAATGTTTACTCTGTGATTCAGTACTGAAAGTCATTGCACACGAAGAAAGCCCTCAGAGCACTGGTGTGGTACTTAGGTTTGATATTTGTAAAGTAAATATATGTTGTTCAAGGAACTCTATGGGTTTTTGTTTCTTTCTGCAAAGCAGCAAACAAGTGCTTTATGAGACCTAAGAAGCAAGATAGCCAAGAGTAGATGAGGAGGAATTACGTTTTGTTAAGGAGATATATGTAAAAGATTGCCTACCACGTTGCTACTCAAGAAGTGGTGTGCAACCAGTAGCGTCAGCAGTATCTGGAATTTTATTAGAAATGTAGACTGTTAACGCAGAGAACAAACTTGTGGACACAGTTGGGGAAGGAGAGGGTAGGAGGAATTGAGAGAGCAGCATTAAAAAAATATGTATTATCATATGTAAAACAGATCACAAAGTTGCCATATAACACAGGAAGCCCAGCCTGGTGCTCTGCGACAACATAGAGGGGCGAGAAGGGGTGGGGAGTAGGAGGAAGGTTCAAAAGGGAGGGGCTATATGTATACTTATGGCTGATTCACTTTCTTGTATGGCAGAAACCATCATAACATTTTAAACAATTAATCCTCCAATTAAAAATAAATTGGATATATATACTGTTTTAAAAAGAAAGAAATGCAGACTGTTAGCCCATCCCAGACCCACTGAATCAGAATCTACATTTTAACAAGACTCCCAGGTGATTCATATGACAGGTCAAGTTTGAAAAGCTCTGCCTGATATATCCGGAGAAGGCAATGGCACCCCACTCCAGTGCTCTTGCCTGGTAAATCCCATGGATGGAGGGACCTGGTAGGCTGCAGTCCATGGGGTCACCAAGAGTCGGACACGACTGAGCGACTTCACTTTACTTTTCACTTTCACGCATTGGAGAAGGAAATGGCAACCCACTCCAGTGTTCTTGCCTGGAGAATCCCAGGGACAGGGGAGCGTGGTGGGCTGCTGTCTATAGGGTCGCACAGAGTCGGACACTACTGAAGCGACATAGCAGCATAGCAGGACTTGAAATAACAGTCATATTGGTTCAAGACCTTTCTTTTGCTCTAAATTACTGTGGTCAAGGATGTGGAGACCCAAGAGGAGTGAATTTGTCACAATTTATAGTCATTCAAGCAGTAAGCTCTCAAATCAATAATGTTTTTCAGTTTCAGCTCTTGGGAAAGCCCAGATTAAAGCCTCAGTGGAGCAGAGACAAAGTGCCCTTCTCTGGGAAGAAGGAAAGTAATAACCCATGTCTCCACAGGTGATTGAAGTGCATGAAAAAAAATACTACAATGGCTGAAAATTGGTTCAAAAGGAGGCGAGCTAAAAGAGAAATAATATGCAAGAGAACTCTTCATTTTGAGAGATAAATCTTTTTTACATTTTTTCAGTTAAACATTTTTTATATCCCTCATTCTTCATCATTCTGGTCCACAGTGGGGACAGTAAGTAAAAATGAATAGAACTGGGGAGAAATGCAACAACTGGCTCAATATTAACACCACCAATTGTTTTTCTTAAGCATCTCTGTTTTTAGAGGTTCACCCATAAGTAAATGCAAAATGTATGCCAATATACTCATCGCAAACTGTTAAATATGTTGCTTGATATCATAGAGGTTAATTTAAACCCTTGGGCTCTGGAACTATCAAGGTTCATAGCCCAGCAACAGCACTCACAGTGTGACTTCAGGAAAAGTAGTTAATTTCTCAGTGACTCTTCATTTGAAAACAAGAAAAACAAAACTTGCTTTAAACACAAAATACATAAAGCGCTGAGAATAGCGTCTTGTTGGGTATCAGTTCAGTCGCTCAGTCGTGTCCGACTCTTTGCGACCCCATGAATCGCTGCACGCCAGGCCTCCCTGTCCATCACCAACTCCCAGAATTCACTCAGACTCATGTCCATCGAGTCTGTGATGCCATCCAGCCATCTCATCCTCTGTCGTCCCCTTCTCCTCCTGCCCACAATCCCTCCCAGCATCAGAGTTTTTTCCAATGAGTCAATTCTTCGCATGAAGTGGCCAAAGTACTGGAGCTTCAGCTTTAGCATCATTCCTTCAAATGAAATCCCAGGGCTGATCTCCTTCAGAATGGACTGGTTGGATCTCCTTGCAGTCCAAGGGACTCTCAAGAGTCTTCTCCAACACCACACTTCAAAAGCATCAATTCTTCAGTGCTCAGCCTTCTTTACAGTCCAACTCTCACATCCATACATGACCACTGGAAAAACCATAGCCTTGACTAGACGGACCTCAATCGGCAAAGTAATGTCTCTGCTTTTGAATATGCTATCTAGGTTGGTCATAACTTTTCTTCCAAGGAGTAAGCATCTTTTAATTTCATGGCTGCAGTCACCATCTGCAGTGATTTTGGAGCCCAAAAAAATAAAGTCTGACACTGTTTCTACTGTTTCTCCATCTATTTCCCATGAAGTGATGGGACCGGATGCCATGATCTTCGTTTTCTGAATGTTGAGGTTTAAGCCAACTTTTTCACTCTCCTCTTTCACTTTCATCAAGAGGCTTTTTAGTTCCTCTTCACTTTCTACCATAAGGGTGGTGTCATCTGCATATCTGAGGTTATTGATATTTCTCCCAGCAATCTTGATTTCAGCTTGTGCTTCATCCAGCCCAGCATTTCTCTTGATTTACTCTGCATATAAGTTAAATAAGCAGGGTGACAATATGCAGCCTTGACATACTCCTTTCCCGATTTGGAACCAGTCTGTTGTCCCATGTCCACTTCTAACTGTTGCTTCCTGACCCACATACAGATTTCTCAAGAGGCAGGTCAGGTGGTCTGGTATTCCCATCTCTTTCAGAATTTTCCAGTTTATTGTGACACACACTGTCAAAGGCTTTGGCATAGTCAGTAAAGCAGCAATAGATGTTTTTCTGGAACTCTCTTGCTTTTTCGATGATCTAGCGGATGTCGGCAATTTGATCTCTGGTTTCTCTGCCTTTTTTAAATCCAGCTTGAACATCCAGAAGTTACAGTTCATGTACTGTTGAAGCCTGGCTTGGAGAATTTTGAGCATTACTTTGCTAGCGTATGAGATGAGTGCAATTGTGCAGTAGTTTGAACATTCATTGGCATTGTCTTTATTTTGGATTGGAATGAAAATCGACCTTTTGTAGACCTGTGGCCACTGCTGAGTTTTCCAAATTTGCTGGCATATTGAGTGCAGCACTTTCACAGCATCACCTTTTAGGATTTGAAATAGCTCAATTGAAATTTCATCACCTCCACTAGGTTTGTTCATAGTGATGCTTCCTAAGGTCCACTTGACTTCACATTCTAGAAGTCCAGATGTCTGGCTCTAGGTGAGTGATCACACCATCGTAATTATGTGGGTCATGAAGATGTTTTTTGTGCAGTTCTTCAGTGTATTCTTGCCACCTCTTCTTAATATGTTCTGCTTCTGTTAGGTCCATACCATTTCTGTCCTTTATTGAGCCCATCTTTGCATGAATGTTTCCTTGGTATCTCTAATTTTCCTGAAGCGATCTCGTCTTTCCCATTCTATTGTTTTCCTCTATTTCTTTGCACTGATCACCGAGGAAGACTTTCTTATCTCTCCTTGCTATTCTGGAGAACAGCATTCAAACTCTGCATTCAAATGGGTATATCTTTCCTTTTCTCCTTTGCTTTTTGCTTCTCTTCTTTTCACAGCTATTTGTAAGGGCTTCCTCAGACAGCCATTTTGCTTTTTTGCATTTCTTTTTCTTGGGGATGGTCTTGATCCCTGCCTGCTGTACATAGTCATGACCCTCTGTCCATAGTTCACCAAGCACTCTATCAGATCTAGTCCCTTAAATGTATTTGTCACTTCCACTGTATAATCATAAGGGATTTGATTTTAGGTCATACCTGAATGGCTTAGTGGTTTCCCCATTTTCTTCAATTTATGGCTTAATTTGGCAATAAGGAGTTCATGATCTGAGCCACAGTCAGCTCCTGGTCTTGTTTTGCTGACTGTATAGAGCTTCTCCATCTTTGGCTGCAAAGAATATAATCAGTCTGATTTCAGTGTTGGCTCTCTGGTGATGTCTATGTGTCGAGTCTTCTCTTGTGTTGTTTGAAGATGGTGTTTGCTATGACCAGTGCATTCTCTTGGCAAAACTCTATTAGCCTTTGCCCTGATTCATTCTGTACTCCTAGGCCAAATTTGCCTGTTACTCCAGGTGTTTCTTGACTTCCTACTTTTGCATTCCAGTCCCCTAAAATGAAATGGACATCTTTGGGTGCTAGTTCTAAAAGGCCTTGTAAGTCTTCATAGAACCATTCAACTTTAGCTTCTTCAGTGTTACTGGTCAGGGCGTAGACTTGGATTACCATGATATTGAATGGTTTGTCTTGGAAACGAACAGAGATCATTCTGTCGTTTTTGAGGCTGCATCCAAGTACTGCATTTCGGACTCTTTTGTTGACTATGATGGCTATTCCATTTCTTCTAAGGGATTCCTGCCCACAGTAGGAGATAAAATGGTCATCTGAGTTAAATTCACCCATTCCAGTCCATTTTAGTTCACTGATTCCTAAAATGTCAACGTTCACTCTTGCCATCTCCTGTTTGACCACTTCCAATTTGCCTTGATTCATGGACCTAATATTCCAGGTTCCTATGCAATACTGCTCTTTACAGCATCGGACCTTGCTTCTATCATCAGTCATCACATCCACAACTGGGTGTTGTTTTCGCTTTGGCTCCATCTCTTCATTCTTTCTGGAGTTATTTCTCCACTGATCTCCAGTAGTATATTGGGCAACTACAGACCTAGGGAGTTCATCTTTCAGTGTCCTATCATTTTGCCTTTTCATACTGTTCATGGGGTTCTCAAGGTACGAATTTGAAGTGGTTTGCCATTCCCTAGTCCAGTGAACCACATTTTGTCATAACTCTCCACCATGACCTGCCCGTATTGGGTGACCCTACATGGCATGGCTTAGTTTCATTGAGTTTGACATGGCTGTGGTCCATGTGATCAGATTGGCTAGTTTTCTGTGATATCCAAGTATTCATAGGTGATTAGCATTTCAAACACCTGGCTTTAGCTCTCAAGCACTGGGCAGCAGGCTCCGGTTCTTAACTCTCCTTTCTCATTCTTTCTGGGGTTATCTGCTTTGCAGTATGAATCTCAAGCCACAGACTGGGGCTTATATTATTTTCTATCACCTTAATTTGAACACCCCATCCTCAAGTAGTGGAAGGAGACTCATCTCCATCCTGATGGGCTCTTTTCCCCTCATAAGCTATGCAGCCTTGCTGCTGCTGCTAAGTCGCTTCAGTCGTGTCCGACTGTGCGACCCCATAGACGGCAGCCCATCAGACTCCCCCATCCCTGGGATTCTCCAGGCAAGAACACTGGAGTGGGTTGCCATTTCCTTCTCCAGATGCAGCCTTAGAAGTAGGTATAGGTCAGGAATTAGAAGTAGGTATAGATCAGGAAAATGGGTCTCACTTCCAGTCCCCCAAGACCCCACTGACTCCCTTGGAGTCCTCACTGGCAGTGAGCCTGGTGGGCTTCCAGCTTCCACACCCTACGAGGGATTAGGCAATCTCCTCCAAAGTTCTCCTCCAGTGCCCACGGGAGTCACTTCCAGCCCCAAGGGACCCACTGTGCTTCTCTCCTTTCTCACCCTCCATGACCCCAGCTTTATCACTTCTCTGGGCTTTTACAAAAGGTGGAGAATGTTTGACTTCTGGTTGCCACTGTGTTTAATCCTGCAAGAATCCCTGAAGGCTCAAAGGCCTAAGGACCTAAAATACAGGGAGAGCAAACACACATTTTAAATTCCATAAGTTAT
Source organism: Capra hircus (assembly GCF_001704415.2). Taxonomy (NCBI): domain Eukaryota; kingdom Metazoa; phylum Chordata; class Mammalia; order Artiodactyla; family Bovidae; genus Capra; species Capra hircus. The sequence goes on along the minus strand of NC_030808.1, from coordinate 117,220,024 downwards.
CTTGCCATTGGTATTTTCCAATATCACCTTAGTAATCACCTTAGTGTATAATTTGTTCCTCTTTAAGGTTATGGTGGCTCAGAGGTTAAAGCGTCTGCCCGCAATGCGGGAGACCTGGGTTCAATCCCTGGGTCGAGCAGATCTCCTGGAGATGGAAATGGCAACCCACTCCAGTATTCTTGCCTGGAGAATCCCATGGACAGAGGAGCCTGGTGGGCTACAGTCCACAGGGTTGCAAAGAGTCAGACACGACTGAGCGACCTCACTCCCTCACTCAAGGTTATGTATGAGGGTAAAATGAAACGTTTGCAACTAAGTGGTAATAACAATAAGCAAATGCTTATTCCTTCTCTTGCGTTACTGTGCTTTTTAAAATTGCCTAATAGGGACACAATGACAAAAATAAATTTTTTTTAAAAACACACATGACCCTTTAATGGTTAAAGAATCCACCAAGTTAATATTACCCATATTCCTTTCCCATTTTAGCATCATTATATCAGTACACCTGTTATTTCATATGCTGCACTTCTTGCTCAGGGCTTCCGGGTGTTACTAGTGTTAAAATTAAAAAAAAAAAAATCTGCCTGCCAGTGCAGGAGACACAAGAGACAAGAATTTTGATCGCTGGGAAGATGCCTTGGAGTAGGACATGGCAACCTGTTCCGCTATTCTTACCTGAAAAATTCCATGGACAGAAGAGCCTGGTGGACTATGGTCCATGGGGATGCAAAGAGTTGGACACAACCAAGCAACTGAGTACACTTCTTGCTTATTATTAAGGATTTCCATGTTACTACACAAGGGTTATTAAATTAATATTTAGGAACCACATAAAGCTGATTAAAATATGCCTAAATTCTTCAGCCTAATAATTCCACTCCTCAAAATTTTACTTAACACAAATGACCAGAGCAAACCTATGACAGGTATTTTCCTTGTCAGTTTTTTTCATTCCTCACCACAGTTAAAACCATAGAATGCTTACACATTTTCCTCCATCCCTTTAATCTCTCCTACATGAAACAGCAACTGGCTCATTCAAGTGCCTGAAGGACACTGTTGTTGCCTCACAAAGACATAAAATCAGTGACAACAGAGCCAGCTGTTCCCCCATTGCTGGAGGAAGAGATTACCTTGCCTGCATTTATCCCAACATAAGCAGGCTTTTGTCTCTATAACTCCCTTAGGGTTCCCAGGCATGGGCATGCAGGGCTGTCCCCAAAATGCCTTCAGTCCTCTGATAATACCTGGGCAAAATCTGCTAATCTTCCCTCCCAAAAACAAAAGTAATAAGGTACAACCCTGAAATGTGAAGGAAAATCTTGAATGATCTTCACCTTTCAAACTCCTGTAGTGGTTTTAAAATTATGCTTCAAAAGAAGTGGTTTGGAGTGGTAGATGGATGGAGAATGGATTTTCTGTCCCAGGAATTGAAAGCATTTATGCCCTGTGCATCTTTCAGAAATCAGTGCCCTCTCCCCCACTAACCAATGACCTACTTTTCCATCAGATCAAACAAAGAATCTGATAGACTAAGATCCTGTGTAGGACTTGGACCAAATATGCATTTATGGTCCCTTATATTTTCTCAAAATTTAAGGAGGAAATGGGAGAAATGAGACTAAAGATTCCTTTTCTTTCTTTAACCCCTGCTCACACCCTCAAATTAGGCTTCATTAACTGAACAAAAGATAGAAGAGAAAACAATAGGTTTTTTCCATTATGAAGATAAAGAAATTAGTAGGTCAAATTGCCAACATCCACTGGATCATCAAAAAAGCAAGAGAGTTCCAGAAAAACATTTATTTCTGCTTTATTGACTACGCCAAAGCCTTTGACTGTGTGAATCACAACAAACTGTGGAAAATTCTTCAAGAGAAGGGAATACCAGACCACCTGACCTGCCTCTTGAGAAATCTCTATGCAGGTCAAGAAGCAACAGTTAAAACTGGACATGGAAAAACAGACTGGCTCCAAATCAGGAAAGGAGTACATCAAGGAGTACATCAAGGCTGTATATTGTCACCGTGCTTATTTAACTTATATGCAGAATACATCATGTGAAATGCCAGGCTGGATGAAGCACAAGCTGAAATCAATATTGCCAGGAGAAACATCAATAACCTCAGATATGCAGATGACACCACCCTTATGGCAGAAAGTGAAGAACTAAAGAGCCTCTTGATGAAAATGAAAGAGGAGAGTGAAAAAGTTGACTTAAAACTCAACATTCAGAGAACAAGATCATGGCATCCAGTCCCATCACTCTATGGCAAGTAGATGGGGAAACGGTGGAAACAGTGACAGACTTTATTTTTTGGGCTCCAAAATCACTGCAGATGGTGACTGCAACCATGAAATTAAAAGACACTTGCTTCTTGGAAGAAAAGTTATGACCAAACCTAGACAGCATATTAAAAAGAAGAGACATTACTTTGCCAACAAAGGTCCATCTTGTCAAAGCTACGGTTTTTCCAGCAGTCATGTGTGGATGTGAGAGTTGGACTGTAAAGAAAGCTAAGCACTGAAGGATTGATGCTTTTGAACTGTGGTGTTGGAGAAGACTCTTGAGAGTCCCTTGGACTGCAAGGAGATCCAACCAGTCCATTCTAAAGGAGATCAGTCTTGGGTGTTCATTGGAAGAACTGATGCTGAAGCTGAAACTCCAGTACTTTGGCCACCTCATGTGAAGAGTTGACTCATTGGAAAAGACCCTGATGCTGGGAAAGATTGAAGGTGGAAGGAGAAGGGGAGGACGGAGGATGAGATAGATGGTGGATGGCATCACTGACTTGATGGCCATGAGTTTGAGTAAGCTCCAGGAGTTGGTGATACACAGGAAAGGCTGGCACGCTGCAGTCCATGGGGTCGCAAAGCGTCAGACATGACTGAGCAGCTGAACTGAACTGACTGATGAGAGTAGTCTTCTCTGAAAAAATACCAAGAAATCCAAGGTTGTGTTTTTAAAAAATTGTATTCATGACGCTAGTGAAAGAATGGTAAGGCAGACTTCAAAGCTATGTCTACATATGTATGGAACTCTGCAATGGGGTTTTGCAGCAGGAGAGAGAGAGGGTTCAACTTCAAATGCAATAAGGAAAAGTGGGAATTTGAAGCCAAGGAACAGGGTGGGGATCAGTGAATAGAAAATAACTAAGAGGGAACATCAGCAGTAAGGGGGACTCTGGCTAAACTGCACTGGCAGGATTCTTGCGGAAGGCAAGTCAAGGTGATCAGCTATCATCTGGACGGTGGAGGAAAAGGAACCTGATCAGCTATTGAGGATGAAGGAGTATGGCTAAAGCAACTTGGCAGGATTCCTGCTGAAATCCAACAATGAAAAGGCAAACACTGAAGCCCAAAAGTCAGGGCAGTTGATAAGTTTGAGCTGCTACAACAATATAGACTAGGTACTTAAACAAGACCTTTCTTTCCCAAGGTTCTAAAACCTAACAAATCTAAGATCAAGGTGCTGACAGATTTGACATCTGGTGAGGGCCACCTGTGAGAAGCTCCAGCAAGATGGTAGGTGCTGGAGCGGCGGCTGCACAGCGCTGGAGCAGCAGCTGTGTGGCGATGGAGTGACTTTGAGAAGATACCCGTGTCCAGGGGCAAAGAAGAAGCCCCAGCAAGATGGTAGGAGGGGTGAAATCACATTTAGAATCCAACCCCATAGCTGCCAGAGACGTTCAGAGGGCTCAAACAAACCTTGTGTGCACGAGGATACAGAGACCCCACAGAGACTGAGACAAAACTGCGCTTGAGTGTCTCCTGTGGAGGCACAGGTCAGCAAGGGACTGCTGCAGGGACAGGGGCTCTGGGTGCAGTAGATCTGGTTGTGGCATAAGTCCTCTTGCAGGAGGTCACCATTAACCTCACCATAGAGCTACCAAAACTTACACAAGACTGGGGAAACAGACTTTTGGAAGGCACAAACAAAACCATGTGTGCACCAGGACCCGGGAGAAAGGAGCAGTGACCTCACAAAAGACTGACCGTGACTCACCCGTAAATGTCCAGCAGAGGCATGGGTTGGCGGTAGCCTGCTGCAGGGTGGGGGGCAGAGTGGAGAGTGCATGCATGGGACCTTTTGAAGGAGGTCGCCATTATCTTCATTGCCCTCACCATAGTTTGGCCTCAGGTCAAATAACTGGGAGGGAACACAGTCTCACCCATTAACAGAAAATTGGATTAAAGATTTACTCAGCATAGCCCCAGCAAGCAGAACAAGACCCAGTTTCCCCCTCAGTCAGTCTCTCCCACCAGGAAGTTTCCATAAGCCTCTTATCCTTCTCCATCAGAGGGCAGACAGATTGAAAACCACAATCACAGAAAACTAACCAATCTGATCACATGGACCACAGCCTTGTCAAACTCAATGAAACTATGAGCCATGCCGTGTAGGGCCACCCAAGACAGACGGGTCATGGTGGAGAGTTATGACAAAATGTGGTCCACTGGAAAAGGGAATGGCAAACCACTTCAGTATTCTTGCCTTGAGAACCCCATGAATAGTATGAAAAGGCAAAAAGATAGGACACTGAAAGATGAACTCCCTAGGTCTGTAGGTGCCCAATATGCTATTGGAGATCAGTGGAGAAATAACTCCAGAAAGAATGAAGACACAGAGCCAAAGCAAAAACAACACCCAGTTGTGGATGTGACTGGTGATTTGATGCTTTAAAGAGCAGTATTGCATAGGAACCTGGAATGTTAGGTCCATGAATCAAGGCAAATTGGAAGTGGTCAAACAGGAGATGGCAAGAATGAACATCGACATTTTAGAAATCAGTGAACTAAAATGGACTGGAATGGGTGAATTTAACTCAGATGACCATTTTATCTACTACTGCGGGTAGGAATCCCTTAGAAGAAATGGAGTAGACATCATAGTTAACAAAAGAGTCCGAAATGCAGTACTTGGATGCAGTCTCAAAAATGACAGAATGATCTCTGGTTGTTTTCAAGGCAAACCATTCAGTATCATGGTAATCCAAGTCTATGCCCCAACCAGTAATGCTGAAGAAGCTGAAGTTGAACAGTTCTACAAAGACCTACAAGACCTTCTAGAACTAACACCCAAAGAAGAAGTCTTTTTCATTTTAGGGGACTGGAATGCAAAAGTAGGAAGTCAAGAAACACCTGGAGTAACAGGCAAATTTGGCCTTGGAGTATAGAATGAATCAGGGCAAAGGCTAATAGAGTTTTGCCAAGAGAATGCACTGGTCATAGCAAACATCCTTTTCTAATAACACAAGAGAAGACTCTATACATGGACATCACCAGATGGTCAATACCAAAATCAGATTGATTATATTCTTTGCAGCCAGATTTGGAAAAGTTCTGTACAGTCAGCAAAAACAAGACTGGGAGCTGACTGTGGCTCAGATCATGAACTCCTTATTGCCAAATTCTGACTTAAAGAAAGTAGGGAAAACCACTAGGCCATTTAGCTATGACCTAAATCAAATCCCTTACGATTATACAGTGGAAGTGACAAATAGATTCAAGGGATTAGATCTGATAGACAGAGTGCCTGAAGAACTATGGACAGAGGTTTGTGACATTGTACAGGAGGCAGTGATCAAGACCATCCCCAAGAAAATGAAATGCAAAAAGGCAAAATGGTTGTCTGAGGAGGCCTCACAAATAGCTGTGAAAAGAAGAGAAGTGAAAGGCAAAGGAGAAAAGGAAAGATATATCCACTTGAATGCAGAGTTCCAAAGAACAGCAAGGAGATATAAGAAAGCTATTCTCAGTAATCAGTGCAAAGAAATAGAGGAAAACAATAGAAAGGAAAAGACTAGAGATCTCTTCAAGAAAATTAGAGATACCAAGGGAACATTTCATACAAAGATGGGCACAATAAAGGAAAGAAATAATGTGGACCTAACAGAAGCAGAAGATATTAAAAAGAGGTGGCAAGGATACACAGAACTATACAAAAAAGATCTTCATGGCCCAGATAACCACAATGGTGTTATTGGTCACCTAAAGCCAGACATCCTGGAATGTGAAGTCAAACGGGCCTTAGGAAGCATCAGTATAAACAAAGCTAGTGGAGGTAATGAAATTCCAGTTGAGCTATTTCAAATCCTAAAAGATGATGCTGTGAAAGTGCTACACTCAATATGCCAGCAAATTTGGAAAACTCAGCAGTGGTTACAGGACTCCAAAAGGTCAGTTTTCACTCCAATCCCAAAGAAAGGCAATGCCAAAAAATGCTCAAACTACCACACAGTTGCACTCATCTCACACACTAACAAAGTAATGCTCAAAATTCTCCAAGCCAGGCTTCAATAGTACACAAACCGTGAACTTCCAGATGTTTAAGCTGGATTTAGAAAAGGCAGAGGAACCAGAGATCAACATCTGCTGGATCATCAAAAAAGCGAGTGAGTTCCAGGAAAACATCTACTTCTGCTTTATTGACTATGCCAAAGCTTTTGACTGTGTGGATCACAACAAACTGCAGAAATTCTTCAAGATATGGGAAGACCAGACCACCTTACCTGCCTCCTGAGAAGTCTATATGTAGGTCAAGAAGCAACAGTTAGAAGTGGACATGGAACAACAAGCTGGCTCCAAATTGGAAAAGGAGTACGTCAAGGATGTATATTGTCACCCTGCTTATTTAACTTATATGCAAAATACATCATGAGACACACTGGACTGGTTGAAGAACAAGCTGGAATCAAGATTGCCAGGAGAAATATCAATAACCTCAGATATGCATATAACACCACACTTAAGGCTGAAAGCAAAGAAGAGCTAAAGAGCCTCTTGATGAAAGCGCATGAGAGTGAAAAATTTGGCTTAAAAGTCAACATTCAGAAAATAAAGATCATGGCATGGTCGCATCACTTCATGGCAAATAGATGGGGAAACAATGAAACAGTGACAGACTTTATTTTTTAGCACTCCAAAATCACTGCAAATGGTGACTGCAACCATGAAATTAAAAGACACTTGCTCCTTGGAAGAAAAGTTATGACCAACCTATATAGCATATTAAAAAGCAGAGACATTACTTTGCCAACAAAAGTCCATCTAGTCAAAGCTATGGTTTTTCCAGTAGTCATGTATGGATGTGAGAGTTGGAGTGTTGGAGAAGACTCTTGAGAGTCCCTTGGCCTTCAAGGAGATCCAACCTAAAGGAAAAGAAAAAGATCATCCTGAAGGAGATCAGTCCTGAATATTCATTGGAAGGACTGATGCTGAAGCTGAAGCTCCAGTACTTTGGCCACCTGACACAAAGAGCTGACTCACTGGAAAAGACCCTGATGCTGGGAAAGATTGAAGGTGGAGGGAGAAGGGGAGGACAGAGGATGAGATGGTGGATGGCATCACCAACTTGATGGCCATGAGTTTGAGTAAACTCTGAGAATTGGTGATGGACAGGGAAGGCTGGCATGCTGCAGTCCATGGGCTTGCAAAGCATCAGACATGACTGAGCAACTGAACTGAACCAAACTGAGGGCCCTCTTCTTCATTCATAGAAGACTATCTTCTCACTGTGTCCTCACGGTGGTAAAAGGTGAGGGAGCTCTCTGGGGCCTCTTTTAACAGGCACTAATCCCGTTTCCAAGAGTTCCACTCTCATGTCCTAATGACCTTCCAAAGACCCACACCTCCTAATACCGTCATGTTGGGGATAAGAATCTCAACACAGGAACTGGAGGAGACACAAACATCTAGTCCACAAAAGAGTTCAGAGATGCCTCATTAAAGTTTGGTTAAAGAGAGACTCTTAGTCAATTGAAGTATATTTGGAAATAGCAAGAAAGATTATTGGGGGAGTTCCATTATGGTCCAGTGGTTAAGAATCCACCTGCCAGTGCAGAGGACATGAGTTCAGTCTGTGGTCTTGAAGATTCCACATGCTATGGGGCAGCTAAACTCACTGCAGCTAATGAGCCCACGCTCCCTAGAGCCTGCAAGAGAAGCTCCTGCAGTGAAAAGCTGGCACACCACAGCTTGAGAGTAGCCTCCACTTGCTGCAACTAGAGAAAGCCTGTGTACACCAATAAAGACCCAGTGCAGCCAAAAATAAAATGAAGACGATTACTAGGAGTCTCCAATGAAAAACTGGCATATTTAGAGCCTACCTTTTTAGGTTACCTGATTCTAGCCATTCATTGCTTTTTTACCTAATTTACAAGTCTGAAAATTATGGGTAAATGATAGAAACGCAAGGAAAGTCTTGTCTAGAGACATAAATATATTATGTCTGATGGATGTTTAACTGACTTTTCTCCTCCCCATGGAAAAAGTCAGTTGCCCTATTCATTTGTAAATTCATTTCAACATTCCTTTATTCCATTTAAGTTTGTGTTTCTTGACTTCCTATTTGAAATGGTTAGCATCTTACCTGCCTCTTCATTAATAACAGATTAAATAAATCTTAAACACATATTTATATTCTATCTAAATAAGAGTTATGATTTTAAGCTTTTTTGAAAATCGTACTTTAACAATGTCAAACTTCCCAATTCCAATAAGAGTACTAGAAAAATCTAGCCTTCCATCAAAGATCTGCTAAATAAAATATAACAATACTCTCCCTAAGCAAGTGGCTAAACTCGCAGATTATAATGGAGAATTCCTAAGTGCCCATATAAAGAAGGAATGGAAAACCAAGGTAGTAAACACAGGAGATAATTCTGTGGCTATTCTAGAAGTGACAAAGGGACTAGAGACAAACCTTTATTTCTCGAGGATTGAGGGAGGAATGTAGTAAATAAATGGAGCTTTTTTAAGGTCTATGCCCTCAGTGACAGTGTGGATCAGAATGAAATGTGTCCACCAAGTCAGCAAGATGTCTGTCCCTACTCTAGACTCTGGTTAAAATCACATGTGGGAAATTCCCTGGTGGTCCAGTGGTTAAGACTCAGAGCTTCCACTGCAAGTGGCGTGGGTTTGATAGGTTAAAGCATCTGCCTGCATATGCGGAAGACCTGGGTTCAATCCCTGCGTTGGGAAGATCCCCTGGAGAAGGAAATGGCAACCCACTCCAGTATTCTTGCCTGGAGAATCCCATGAACTGAGGAGCTTGGTGGACTACAGTCCACAGGGTCGCAAAGAGTTGGACACGACTGAGTGACTTCACTTTCACTTTCACTTTCATGGAAATAAGATCCTGCATACTATGCAGCACAATCATAAAAAGAGAAAAGATTTTTTTTTTAAGTTTGGATTTTTACTTATTTTTGTTTGTTTGTTTGTATAGAATTGTAAAGCCCTGGGCTTAATACCTCATTCAGTTTTGATGTAAGAATTTCATGACTCAAGAACTCAATGCCTATTGCTACCGCAGCTGAAAAATTAATATAAAATACTGTGAAATTAATGATATCTCCCAGCTCTGTAAAACATCCAATGCTCTTCTCTGGAATAATGTTTTTATACCACAGGCCACTATTTTCACAGAAAACACAACCCCCACTAAAGATGTGAAAGTGAAAATCACTCAGTCATATCTGACTCTTTGTGACCCCATGGACTCCATGGAATTCTCTAGGCCAGAACACTGGAGTGGGTAGCTGTTTCCTTCTCCAGGGGATCTTCCCAAACCAGGATCAAACCCAGGTCTCCCAAATTGCAGGCGGATTCTTTACCAGCTGAGCCACAAGGGAAGCCCAAGAATACTGCAGTGGGTAGCCTATAGCCTATCAATTCTCCAGGGGATCTTCCTGACCCAGGAATTGAACTGGAGTCTCCTGCATTGCAGGTAGATTTTTCACCAGCTAAGCTATCTGACTAAGTTGGTAAAGAATCCGCCTGCAATTTAGGAGACCTGGGTTAGATCCTTGGGTTGGGAAGATCCCCTGGAGAAGGAAATAGTTACCCACTCCAGTATTCTGGCCTAGAGAATTCTATGGAGTCCATGCAGTCACAGAGAGTCATACACGACTGAGTGAATTTCCCTTTCAAGCTATCAGGCAAGCCCCCACTAAAGACTAATTAAATCTAAAAACTTTGTTAAAGCATAAGGAAATATTCCAGCATAAGTGAGTCCGTGAATACAAGTACCAGAACTGGCTGTAATTAAAAAGATAACCTAGGGACTTCCCTGGTGGTCCAGTGGTTAAGAATCTGTCTTCTAATGCAGGGGACATGGATCTGATCCCTAGTCAAGGAACTAAGATACCACAGGCCGCGGGGCAACTGAGCCTGTGCGCCACAATGACTAAGCCTGTCTGAAAGTCCGAAACTACTGAGCCTTCGAGCTGCCACTACCGAAGCAGCCCTTGCACCCGAGAACCCTGTGCCCCCAACAAGAGAAGGCGCTGCAAGGAGAGCCCTCACACTGCAACTAGAGAAAGCCCACGCACAGCAACAAAGACCCAGCACAGCCATAAGTAAATAAACATTTAAAATTAAATTATTTTAAAATAAATTTTAGTGCCTGTGATTATCACAGATTATATGTAAATCTCTAGTTTTGATTAGTCTGGGCACTGATCACTAGCTTTTTGTATGCACCAGCTACTTTGATTCCCTCTCAAGATTTTGATAAAATTCCAGAGAGGCAGAAACCTGCATTTTATCTCACAAAACATGGCAATTTTTTTCATATTTAATAGATTTGTTTTACTAATTTTGATCAGGTACATTATTTTTATAGTCTTATGGCACCAGCATAAAGAAATCAACAAAAAGCCATTTCCAAATACAGTTATGAACAGTTGGGTTTAAATTTGTAAGATTAGCAGTTGCAGAAATTGAACACTGGATGGCACCCAATCATCATCAAAAATATAACTATAGTCACTTTTCTTTAATGTGTGGAAATTTTCACACACAAAGAAATTTTCTGTTCAATATTTTGCTGAACATAAAGTTTCATCATTTTTTCCTTTGGAAATAATTTCAAAGTTAAAAAATTTTGCAAATATAAAAATAGTACCAAAACAGTCATATAGTCTTTACACTAATTTCCCTAGTGTGAACATTTTACATCATTCACTTGTATCATTCTCTCTCGTTCTAATAATTTTTTCCTGTTGTTGTTCCTATTGTTTAGTCGCTAAGTCTTGTGATACCATGGCTGTAGCCCACCAGGCTCCTCTGTCCATGGAATTCTCCAGCCACGAATACTGGAGTGAGTTGTCATTTCCTTCTCCAGGGATCGAACCCATGTATGTGCATTGCAGGAGGATTCTTTACCACTAAGCCTCCTGGGAAGCCCTAATAATTTTTTCTACCTAACTATAATTATATTCCTAAACTATTTGCAGAAAAGTTACATACATAGAAGTCTTTACCCTTGAATATTTTAGTGTGTATTTCCTGATAATAGGGATATTCAAAAGAGTCTCTCTTTTGATGGTATTTAGAAAAAATTTTATAGTGCAAAAGATTAAGATAAAAAAATTTCCCAAAAGCTTCACACATTGTAGGTTTTGTGTGCTTTATGTGTACTTAAATTACGGTTTAGAAATTTAAAAACTTTTATACTAACTTCTACAAAATGCCCTTCTCAAGTATATCCCTAAGCTGGGAGGAAATGAAGAAACTAAACTCAATGGGAAAATGGTCTCCAATTCCTGAAGAAAAAAATGATATAGGTAAAAATTTTAGCAAAGAAAATGTCGTGCTGCTGAGATTAATTTTATTCATTAAAAGAGCCCAGAAATTCCAAATCCAAACAACCCATTAGAAGGCAGGAATAGAAGTTAAATATAAGCAAAATAAAGTGATCTTTAAGTGATTAAAGTTAAAATACATGGTAAAGAGAAAACAATAAATATGACAGTAGAAATAAATCTTAAAATGTCACTAATAATAATAAGTGTAAATAAAACAGGTCTTTTAAAGAACTACATAAAAACATATTCAAATTTCAGGTATATGCTATTTAAAATAGATACTTTAAACAGAATAACATAAAAAGATTGAAAAAGAGAAATAGACAACACATAAACAGCACCCAAAAGGAAAGTGAATATATATATGAATATATGTATTAAATATATATGTGTGTACATGCATACCAAGTCACTACACTCATGTCTGACTCTGTGTGACACTTTGGGCTGCAGCCTGCCAGGCTCCTCTGTTGATGGGATTCCCCAGGCAAGAGTACTGGAGTGGGTTGCTCTGCTGTTCCTTCAGGGCATCTTCCCTACCCACCAATCCAACCCAGTGCCTACCTGGATTAGCAGATGTGTTCTTTAGCATGAGTGCCACCTGGGAAGTACCATTAAATCCATATATATATGTTCAGTTCAGTCACTCAGTCATGTCCGACTCTTTGCGACACCGTGAATCACAGCATGCCAGGCCTCCCTGTCCATCACCAACTCCCGGAGTTTATCCGAACTCATGTCCATTGAGTTGGTGATGCCATCTAGCCATCTCATCCTCTGTCATCCCCTTCTCCTCCTGCCCCCAATCCCTCCCAGCATCAGAGTCTTTTCCAATGAGTCAATTCTTCGCATGAGGTGACCAAAGTATTGGAGTTTCAGCTTTAGCATCAGTCCTTCCAATGAACACCCAGGACTGATCTCCTTTAGAGTGGACTGGTTGGATCTCCTTGCAGACCAAGGGACCTGCGAGAGTCTTCTCCAACACCTCAGTTCAAAAGCATCAATTCTTCGGCGCTCAGCTTTCTTCACAGTCCATCTCTCACATCCATACATGACCACAGGAAAAACCATAGCCTTGACTAAATGGACCTTTGTTGGCAAAGTAATGTCTCTGCTTTTGAATATGCTGTCTAGGTTGGTCATAACTTTCCTTCCAAGGAGTAAGTATCTTTTAATTTCATGCAATCACCATCTTCAGTGATTTTGGAGCCCCCAAAAATAAAGTCTGACACTGTTTCCACTGTTTCCCCATCTATTTCCCATGAAGTGATGGGGCCAGATGCCATGATCTCAGTTATCTGAAAGTTGAGCTTTAAGCCAACTTTTTCACTCTCCTCTTTCACTTTCATCAAGAGGCTCTTTAGTTCCTCTTCACTTTCTGCCATAAGGGTGGTATCATCTGCATATCTGAGGTTATTGATATTTTTCCTGGCAATCTTGATTCCAGCTTGTGCCTCTTCCAGCCCAGTGTTTCTCATGATGTACTCTGCATAAAAGTTAAATAAGCAGGGTGACAATATACAGCCTCGATGTACTCCTTTTCCTATTTGGAACCAGTCTGTTGTTCCATGTCCAGTTCTAACTGTTGCTTCCTGACCTGTTTACAGGTTTCTCAAGAGGCAGGTCAAGTGGTCTGATATTCCCATCGCTTTCAGAATTTCCCAGAGTTTATTGTGATCCACACAATCAAAGGCTTTGGCATAGTCAATAAAGCAGCAATAGATGTTTTTCTGGAACTCTCTTGCTTTTTCCCTGATCCAGCAGATGTTGGCAACTTGATCTCTGGTTCCTCTGCCTTTTCTAAAACCAGCTTGAACATCTGGAAGTTCACGGTTCACGTATTGCTGAAGCCTGGCTTGGAGAATTTTGAGCATTACTTTACTAGCGTGTGAGATATGCATATATATAAATATACACATATCTATATATTCCACATGAAGTATAGTAAATTAAGTCAGCAACTATGATTAGAGATTACAAAAGATATTACATAGTGAAAAAATTGTTATCAAAAAGGTGTAATTTGGGCACGTCTCTCCTGGTCCAGCTGTTAAGACTGGGTCTCCACAGCAGGAGCAGCGGGTTTGATCCCTGGTTGGGGAAGTAAGATCCTATGTGCCACACAGTGTGGCCAAAACGTTTTTTTTTTTTTTAAGTATAATTTGAATACACATAACATAGTCTCACGTGCTACGATTCATGGGGTCGCAAAGAGGCGGACACGACTGAGCAACTGAACTGAACTGAAAATAGTCTCAAAATATTTAAAGCAAAAACATGGAGAAATATTAGAAGAAACTTACCAACCTATAAATTTCTATCAAGAAGTTTACAAATTAATAAGAATCTAGATTTAAACAACATAATTAACAATTTGGTCAAGGTTACAAATGCGAACTGGCACCACAAACTAGATAATACACATTATGTAAAAATAACCACATAGGGATGCTGGCTGGGAATATAAAGTAGAGAAACCTCAAGGGAAAGGAATTTGAGAAGACTGCCTTTATCCTTTGACCCAGAAATCTCAGTTCTGGGAGTTTAATCTCAAAAATACATGTGTGAAAGTATGAAAAGATAAGGAATTCCCTGGCAGCGGGAAGTAAGATCCTGCAAGCCCCATGGTGCAGTGAAAAAAGTTTTTCTAAATGTGAAAAGATACATACACAAGGCAATTTATTCCAGTTCAATTTGTAACAGTGAGAGACTGAAAAACAACCCACACACCTATGAATAGGTTACTGGTAGAATAAACATGTGACTCAGATCATGAACTCCTTATTGCAAAATTCAGACTTAAATTGAAGAAAGTAGGGAAAACCACTAGACAACTCAGGTATGATATAAATCAAATCCCTTGACCCAGGGGTAGCTCAGAGGTTACAGTGTCTGTCTGGAATGCAGGAGACCAGGGTTCGATCCGTGGCTTGGGAAGATCCCCTGGAGAAGGAAATGGCAACCCACTCCAGTACTCTTGCCTGGAGAATCCCATGGAGGGAGGAGCCTGGTAGACTACAGTCCATGGGGTCGCAAACAGTCGGACACGACTGAGCGACTTCACTCACTTCACTTTATGATCATACAGTGGAAGTGACAAATCAAGGGATTAGATCTGATAGACAGAGTGCCTGAAGAACTATGGTCAGAGGTTTGGAACTTTTGCACAGAAGGCAGTGATCAAAACCATCCCCAAGAAGAAAAGCAAAAAGGAAAAGTGGTTTTCTGAGGAGGCCTTACAAGTAGAAGAAAAGAAGAGAAGCTAAAGGCAAAAAAAGGAAAGATATATCCATCTGAATGCAGAGTTCCAAAGAGCAGCATGGAGAGATAAGAAGGCCTTCCTCAGTGATCACTGTAAAGAAATAGAGGAAAACAATAGAATGGGAAAGACTAGAGATCTCTTCAAGAAAATTAGAGATACCAAGGGAAAATTTCATGCAAAGATGGGCACAATTAAGAACAGAAACTGTATGGACCTAACAGAAGCAGAACATATTAAGAAGAGGTGGCAAGGATACACAGAATAACTATAGAAAAAAGATCTTCCTGACCCAGATAACCATGATGGTGTGATCACTCACCTAAAGCCAGACATTTTGGAGTGCAAAGTCAAGGGGGTCTTAGGAAGCATCACTACAAATAAAGCTAGTGGAGGTGATGGAATTCCAGTTGAGTTATTTCAAATCCTAAAAAGTGATGCTATGAAAGTGCTGCACTCAACATGGTAGCAAATTTGGAAAACTCAGCAGTGGCCACAGGACTGCAAATGGTCAGTTTTCATTCCAATCCCAAAGAAAGGCAATGGCAAAGAATGCTCAAACTACTGCACAATTGCACTCATCTCACACACTAGCAAAGTAATGCTCAAAATTCTCCAAGCCAGACTTCAACAGTACAGGAACTGAGAACTTCCAGTTGTTCAAGCTGTATTTAGAAAAGGCAGAGGAACCAGAGATCAAACTGCCAGCATCCACTGGATCATAGAAGAAGCAAGAGAATTCCAGAAAAACGTCTACTTCTGCTTCATTGACTTTGCTAAAGCTTTTGACTGTGTGGATCACAACAAACTGTGGAAAATTCTTCAAGAGAAGGGAATACCAGACTACCTTACCTCCCTCCTGAGAAATGTGTATGCAGCTCAAGAAGGAATGATTAGAACCCAACATGGAACAATGGACTGGTTCCAAATTTGTAAAGGGGTACATCAAGGCTGTATATTGTAACCTTGCTTATTTAACTTCTATGCAGAGTACATTATGCAAAATGCCAGACTGGATGAAGTACAAGCTGGAATCAAGATTTCCAGGAGAAATATTAATAACTTCAGATATGCAGATGACACCACCCTTATGACAGAAAGTGAAGAGGAACTAAAGAGCCTCTTGATGAAAGTGAAAGAAGAGCATGAAAAAGCTAGCTTAAAACTCAACATTCAAAAAATGAAGATCATGGCATCTGGTCCCATGACCTTATGGCAAATAGATGGGGAAACAACGGAAACCATGACAGTCTTTATTTTCTTGGGCTCCAAAATCAGTGCAGTTGGTGACTGCACCCATGAAATTAAAAGACGCTTGCTCCTTGGAAGAAAAACTATGATCATCCTAGGCAGCCTATTAAAAAGCAGAGACATTATTTTGCTGACAAAAGTCTGTCTAGTCAAAGCTATGGTTTTTCCAGTGGTCATGTGTGGATGTGAGAGTTGGAATATAAAGAACACTGAGCACAGAAGAATTGATGCTTTTGAACTGTGGGTTTGGAGAAGACTCTTGAGAGTCCCTTGGTCTGCAAGGAGATCCAACCAGTCAATCCTAAAGGAATTCGCTCCTGAATATTCACTGGAAGGGCTGATGATAAAGTTGAAGCTCCATTACTTTGCCCACCTGATGCAAACTGACTGAATGAGAACTGACTCATTGGAAAAGACCCTGCTGCTGGGAAAGATTGAAGGCAGGAGGAGAAAGGGATAAAAGAGGATGAGATGGTTGGATGGCATCACAAATTGGATGGACATGAATTTGAGCAAGCTCTGGGAGTTGGTGATGGACAGGATAGCCTGGCATGCTGCAGTCCATGGGGTTGCAAAGAGTCTAATACAACTGAGTAACTGAACTGAACTGAATAAACATGGCACATCCTGATTATGCAACTATAAAAAGAAGTGAGGAATATCTGCATACTGATATGGACTGATGCCCAGCATACAAAATTTTTATTTTGTTTTGGAGGGTACATTTTAAGGGAAAAAAGCAAAGAGAAGAAAAAAATATATGTGCAGTGTTACCATTTGGCTAAGAAAATGATGATATCTGCATAATATTAATATTCATATCTCTACTCTGTCTTGGAAGAACAAAAACTTTTTAAAAAAGGTTATCTATTATGTAACCCAGCAATTCCTCTTAGAAATATCCCAAAGAAAAGGAAACGCATATGTTCATACAGAAACTTCAACATGAATATTCACAGCAGCACTGTTCATAACAGTCACAAAATGGAAACAACCCCGAGGTCCATCAGCTGATGAATGAGTAAGCAAATTGTTATATACAAACAACAGAATATTATTTAGTCATAAAAAAGAATAACATATTGATTCATATAACAAAATAAATGAATCTTGACTACATTGTGCTAAGTGAAAGAAGACTGTCACAAAAGGCCATAGATTAAATTATGACATCAATAACAACAGTCCTGAGTAGGCAAAGCCAAGAGAAAGAGAGTAAGTTAGTATTTGCCAGGGTTAGGGGGAAGGTGAATGGGGAATAGGGAATGACTTTTTTTTGCGAAGATAAAATATTCTTCTCAAAATTAGATAGTGATGATAGTTGTCAACTTTGTAAATATACCAAAAACGATGAATTATACATTTTAAAGGGTGAGTGTTATGGTATATTAATTATATCTAAATATTTTAAATGCTTTAACTGTATCAATAGGAAGAAGAAACAGAATAGAAAAGATAGGAAAAGACACTGGATTTCTCTGAATATATTTACGTTGTTTAATAGATTTGACTTTCAGTTCAGTTCAGTTCAGTTCAGTTGCTCAGTCGTGTCCGACTATTTGCGACTCCATGAATCGCAGCACGCCAGGCTTCCCTGTCCATCAGCAACTCTCAGAGTTCACTTAGACTCACGTCCATCAAGTCAGCGATGCCATCCAGCCATCTCATCCTCTGTCGTCCCCTTTTCCTCCTGCCGACAATCCCTCCCAGCATCAGTCTTTTCCAATGAGTCAACTCTTTGCATGAGGTGGCCAAAGTACTGGAGTTTTGTCTTTAGAAACATGTAAATAAGCCACGTATAAATAAAATCAAACTGAAAAGCAGGACTTCCCAGTCCAGTGGCTAAGATTCCACCTTCCAATGCAGGGGCCACAGTTTCTATCCCTGGTCAGGGAACCAAGACCACACAAGCCTGTGGTACAGCCAAATAAATAAATAAATTCTTGAAATTCCTCTCTGTGATTATGCCTTTAATTTGTTACACTGTTAGATTCATTTGTTCCATTTGATTTTTATTTTCAGACTTTTCTTTTTCCCAACAGCTTTCCTAATATATAATTCACATACCACACAAATCACCAATTTTATTAAAGTGAAAAATTAAGTGGATTTTAGGATATTCAGAGTCCTACAACCATCATCACAATCACATTTCTAGCACCTCAAAAAGAAACCTAGTGCCCTTTAGCAATTATCACTCAATTATTTGCTTCATAGCCCAAAGCAATCACTAATTTAGTTTCTCTTTCTATATATTTGCCTATTATGGACATTTCATATAAATGGAATCATTTGATATGTGGTATTTTGTGACTGGCTGCATCCATGCTGTAACCTGTACAAACACTTTATTCCTTTTTATGGCTGAATAACATTTTATTAAATCAGTTCAGTTCTGTTGCTCAGTCGTGTCCAACTCTTTGCGACACCATGAATCGCAGCACACCAGGCCTCCCTGTCCATCACCAACTCCTGGAGTTCACTCAGACTCACGTCCATCAAGTCAGTGATACCATCCAGCCATCTCATCCTCTGTCGTCCCCTTCTCCTCCTGCCCCCAATCCCTCCAGCATCAGAGTCTTTTCCAATGAGTCAACTCTTCGCATGAGGTGGCCAAAGTACTGGAGATTCAGCTTTAGCATCATTCCTTCCAAACAAATCCCAGGGCTGATCTCCTTCAGAATGGACTGGTTGGATCTCCTTGCAGTCCTAGGGACTCTCAAGAGTCTTCTCCAACATCACAGTTCAAAAGCATCAATTCTTCAGTGCTCAGCCTTCTTTACAGTCCAACTCTCACATCCATACAAGACCACAGGAAAAACCATAGCCTTGACTAGACGGACCTCAATCGGCAAAGTAATGTCTCTGCTTTTGAATATGCTATCTAGGTTGGTCATAACTTTTCTTCCAAGGAGTAAGCGTCTTTTAATTTCATGGCTGCAGTCACCATCTGCAGTGATTTTAGAGCCCCCAAAAATAAAGTCTGACACTGTTTCTGTTTCCTCATCCATTTCCCATGAAGTGATGGGACCGGATGTCATGATCTTCGTTTTCTGAATGTTGAGCTTTAAGCCAACTTTTTCACTCTCCTCTTTCACTTTCATCAAGAGGCTTTTTAGTTCCTCTTCACTTTCTGCCATAAGGGTGGTGTTATCTGCATATCTGAGGTTATTGATATTTCTCCCAGCAATCTTGATTCCAGCTTGTGCTTCTTTCAGCCCAGTGTTTCTCATGATGTACTCTGCATAGAAGTTTAAACAATATACAGCCTTGACGTACTCCTTTTCCTATTTGGAACCAGTCTGTTGTTCCATGTCCAGTTCTACCTGTTTCTTCCTGACCTGCATATAGGATAGATACACCATATTTTGTGAATCCACTCATGAACTGATGGAGATTTGGGTTTTTTACCTTTGACTATTGTGAATGACGCAGCTATAAACATTTGTGTACAAGTTTTTGTGTGAACATAAGTTTCCATTTCTCTAGCAGCAGAACTGCTTAAGTCCTTAACTTTTTTGAGGAGTGCCAGATTGTTCTTTGAAGCGGCTGCACCACTTCACATCCCCACCAGTATATGAGGGTTCCTGTTTCTCTACATTCTTGTCAATGTTTATTATTGTCTTTTTGATTCCAGCCATCCTAGTGGGAGTGAAGTGGTATCTCATTGTGGTTTTAATTTGCACTTCCCTGATGGCAAATGATTTTCAAGTGCTTATTGCCTGGGTGTGTATCTTCTTTGTTGAGATACTTATGCAGACCCTGTGCTTATTTATATTTGATTTTAGTAAGAACATTTTAAAATTGAGGTATAATTGACATAAAACATTATATTAGTTTCAGGTGTGCAACATAATGATTCAATATTTGTATACATCAATATGTTGCAAGATGACCACCACAATAATTGAGACTTCCCTAACTGTCCCAGTGGTTAAGACCTCACCTTCTAATGTAGGGGGGTGCAGGTTTGATCCCTGCTCTGGGAGTTAAGATCCCACATTTTGACATGGACAATTGTGGCCAAAAAACCAAAACATGAAACAGAAGCAATATTGTAACAAACTCAATAAAGACTTCAAAAATGGTCCACATCAAAAAAATCATTAAAAAAAAAAAGCAAAACTATGTACTCTTATCAACTTTCAAATACTCAGTACAGTATTATTAACTATAGTCATCATGCTGTGCATTACATACCATGGCTAATTTATTTTATAAGTGGAAGTATATACCTTTTGACTCCTTTTCACTTACCCACCTCCACCCCCTGACTCTGGTAACTGTCAGTCAAAGAAAGAATGCTTATATGAGATCTCTTTTGCCCAATAAAAAAGTTATTTATTTCTTCTTATTGATTTGTAAGAGATCTTGATTGGAGAAGGCAATGGCGACCCACTCCAGTACTCCTGCCTGGAAAATCCCATGGAGGGAGGAGGTGCCTGGTAGGCTGCAGTCCATGGGGTCACGAAGAGTCGGCCACGACTGAACGACTTCATTTTCACTTTTCACTTTCATGCATTGGAGAAGGAAATGGCAACCCATTCCAGTGTTCTTGCCTGGAGAATCCCAGGGACGGGGGAGCCTGGTGGGCTGCCGTCTATGGGGTCGCACAGAGTCGGACACGACTGAAACAACTTAGCAGCAGCAGCAGCAGCAGCAAGAGATCTTGATATAATTCTAAACAGAAGTTCTTTATTGGATATATGATTTACAAGATTTTTCCTTCCAGTTTTGGGTTGTCTTTTCAACTTTCTTAAAAGTGTCTTTTGAAGCACAAAAGTTTTAAATTTTGATGGAAGTCCAATTAATTTACTCTTTTTGTTGTTTGTGCTTTTAGTGTCATACTAAGAATTTATTGCCAAATCCAAGGTAGTAAAGATTTATGCTCATGTTTTCTTCTTGACTTTTCTTTGGCTCTTACATTTAGCTTTTCACCAATTTTGAGTTTATTTTTGTATATGATATAAAGCAAGGGTCCAGTTCTATTCCTTTGTGGCTATTGTTGTCCCAGCATCATTTGTTGAAAAGACTCTTGTTTTCCTACTGAATTGTCTTGGCATCCTTGTTGAAAACTCCACTGACTAAATATATAAAAGTATATAAAACATATTGACTCTATCTCCCTCATGAAATATTGCCAAGGACAAAAAGAACAGCAAAGCAATTTTTCTTTTAAACTTTTTTTTCTTCTTAATTTTTTTTGCAAAGAGCAATTTTAAAATACTGTTTTCAGTAGTCATAAATGTTAATAAAATTGTTACTGTATTTTGAAGCTACTGTATATTTAGTAGGATAAAGTAACTATATAATTACATTAACGTTCTTGGGAGCCAAGGTTTTCAATTTAAGAAGAAAGGATTTAAACACAAAATTCAAGAAATATGTGAAAGCCTATAATCTTACATCTGAACTGGAATTATCAATATCAGTTCAGTTCAGTTCAGTCACTCAGTCATGTCCGACTCTTTGCGACACCATGAATCGCAGCACACCAGGCCTCCCTGTCCATCACCAACTCCTGGAGTTCACTCAGACTCACGTCCATCAAGTCAGTGATGCCATCTAGCCATCTCATCCTCTGTCGTCCCCTTCTCCTCCTGCCCGCAATCCCTCCCAGCATCAGAGTCTTTTCCAATGAGTCAACTCTTCACATGAGGTGGCCAAAGTACTGGAGTTTCAGCTTTAGCATCATTTCTTCCACAGAAATTCCAGGGCTGATCTCCTCTAGAATGGACTGGTTGGATCTCCTTGCAGTCCTAGGGACTCTCAAGAGTCTTCTCCAACACCACAGTTCGAAAGCATCAATTCTTCGGCGATCAATATAAAATCATGTAAATGCATTTATCTTTAAAGTACATATTTTCTATCTTTGTTCACCAAAAGTCTTAGTAGCAACAAGAACATAGTGGGTAATGAACACCCATAGACTTCAGGTTGTGATTTCTAAATACCATATATTCATACAAAGAACCAGGGGCTTTTTGAGAAAATTGCTGAATCCATATTTGGGCAGCAAATATCTCAGGTGACTCTGGGGTAATCTGTTATGCCAGTCTCTTTTCTGTGTGCTTTACATGTGTTGGGCTGCACCCAACACAAGGCCTGTGCTTGCCCAGCTTCAAGACTGAAAAAAAGTCCACAGTCAGCAACAGAGACATCACTGGTTTAATGGATGGGGGGAGCTAATGCGTCTGAAACAAGGTACTGGAGTGACACCCCACCATGTGCAGTGGGCAGGTCTGCGGGCAGGACGTGATGGCAGTCTCCCCTCCTGGGGCGGAGCAGTGGGGCAATAACAGTTATAGGGGAACTGACCTCAGGTGGGCTTACCAGGGAAACCAGTAGAGGGACATGCCTCTCTTTGATAAGCTATCACTTATCACATCTTTGATAAGCTATCACTCAAGATTCCCTGGTGGTTCAGTGGTTAAAACTCTGATAAGCTATTGCTAGCTGGGGCCTGGGGCAAGCACTTAGGAAGATCAGTCTTGTGAGCAGGGTGTACATGAAGCAGGCACTAGTTGGGCAGGGGATGTACAGCGGGCAAGAGACAGCCGGAATGTACGACATGCATCAGTTCATTTAATTTTATAATTGACAAAACTGAGACTTAAATAGATTGCCCAAGGTTACACAGAAACAAAGTGACCAAAAAAAGATACAAACCCAGGCTTCAGGCCAGCATCTGAAAACTTGGTCAACCTTGTTAAGAACCAGAGAAATGCATATTATTGATAAAATAACATTGAGATGCTTTCTTATTAGAACTGCAAAAGTTAACGTTGAATAAAATGACATTTTAGTGAGCACTTGAGGATATAAGAACTCTTACACATTGTTTAATTTTTAGAGCCTTTTTTGGAGAATGATTTCACCACTCTTAATACATTTGAAGAGGCACATACCTCACAGTCAGAAATTCCACTTCTAGACTAGGGAAATTCTACAATATTTTATCTGTACAAGAAAGCAATGTATAAATATCTACATTTTTTTTTACAGCCTCACAAGCTTTGAGAAAAAGAAAGCTGGTGACTTCCTGCCAAGTTAAATATGGAGCCTGCTTTCCTTTTTTGTTTTCAATGAGGAAGGCCCCTCACCCTATCAGAGATCTTTTCGTTTTTGTGGTTCATGAAGTAGGGGAATGTTATTTGCATAGAGTATTTTTAACTTTTTGAAGTGCTTTTACCATCATTAGGTTTCATAACAGTTGCCTGTAACAGGAGAGTTTCCTTTTCCTTAGGCTAAGAAGCTTAAGGGATTTAAGGCCAAAGATCTAGAATTCAGTTCAGTTCAGTTGCTCAGTCGTGTTCTACTCTTTGCGACCCCATGGACTGCAGTACACCAGGCTTCTCTGCCCATCACCAACTCACGGAGCTTGCTCAAACCCATGTCCATTGAGTCGGTGATACCATCCAACCATCTCACCCTGTCATCCCCTTCTCCTCCTGCCCTCAATCTTTCCCAGCATCAGGGTCTTCTCCAGTGAGTCAGTTCTTTGCATCAGGTAGCCAAAGTACTGGAGTTACAGCTTCAGAATCACTGCTTCCAATGAATATTCAGAACTGCTTTCCTTTAGAACATCTACTTCTAGAACTCGAGGCCCCTTCAGAAAGTCTCAAAATTTAATTTGCGTACAAATCACCTGGGGATCCAGTGAGAATGCAAATTGTGATTCAGTTGGCCTTGGGTGAGGCCTGAGATGCTGCATTGCTAACAGGTTTCCCGGTTACTGCTGATCCCCAGGCCACACTCTTGGGTAGTGGGAGGTTAACCCTTTGACTCGGGCTAGGTATTAAACTGCACTGGTCTGCTTTCCCTGTGTGTACTTGGTGGTGCAAATGATAACAGGGGAAGAAAGGGCTATCACCTTCAGAAAATCCTGACATTGTTGTTGAGCAAGCAGATATGACTTAAGCAAGCTGATATGATTTTGTGTTTTCATTCTCTGTGGCCACGTTCCTTCTTTGTATATGTAATTAACAGACGGGCCGTGCATGGATAGCAAAGACTGGAGTCAGGAGGAAATATGCTTGGGTACTTCCAGTGTTTATGATTTGGGCTTTGTCAAAAATTAGAGTCTGTGGCAATCCTGGTTGCATTTGCACCTTACATTCTACAGTTGTTTATCAGCAGTGCATCGAATCAAACAAACTTACAGCACCTTTGTGGTTCACCTGGCTCCCCAGCACCCCTGGGTGACAGGAGCTAGATGCTCTCCAGGAGCCCTGCAGCACAACTGGCATTTACACAGAGGGGTTCTGGCAGTCTCCTCTGCCTCAGGTATGAGATCTGGTTTGGTAACCATACCACATCCTATTAATAAATGCTAAACAATGTGGTGTGGCCTTGCTGTAGGGAATTCCTCTGTGAAGAGAAGCAGCTATTCTCCCAGGGACTGGACCTGGTTTGGCGGGTGGGGGTGGGCAGAAACAGAGCCATTCTGGGTTCCCAGCCTGGGGTGCAGAACGCCCCAGTGTGGCATCCTTGCCCCTTCCTGTGCCCTAGGTTGGGGCTGAGAGGGCAGCTGTGCCCTAGGTTGGGGCTGAGAGGGCTGAGAGGACAGCCCATAGGCACCTGTTCCAAACAGCAAGTGTGCTGGTTTGACTCTTCCCTTATAATGGACAGACTGGTATAGTAAGGTGTCAGCTTTCTTTGTGAAGCAGGTTTTGGTCTTCTCAATTACAATTATTATGAACAGTTCTCAAATGTGACCGAGGGGCAAATACAGCTGTTGATATATTTTCAAATATCAAGCCTATCTTGGGAGAAGCTATGTCTAACTAAGGTAGTCTGAATCCTACTGCTGAGTCCAGCCATTAAACAGAGGTGGCCAGGACTGGAAGTAGTTGGGACATGTTATTCCGGGGGTAGATGATCGTACAAGACATAGTCTTACTTTAAACGTGATTCTGATATAATAGAGCTCTCATTGCTCTTTCACTTTACCATGCAACTGAAATGTCAAACTCCTCCTGTGACTGCAAAGTTTCACACCAGCCTTTGTGGTGGTGAGAGTAAATGAAAAAAGATTGAAAACGAAAGACATGAGAAATAAATGATAAAAAAGAAAGATATGGCATTTGTTCTTAAATATTTTCATACACTAGCTGAGAAATTAAGAAACAAAACTATGAATCAAGGTAACATAATAAATGCTGACTGGTCCAGGGTCATCAGTTTCAAAGAGAGTATTTCTGATTCCAACAGGAAGGGGAAACTTCTCAGAGGAGGTGAAATTTAAGCTAGATTTTGAAGGCTGTGTAGTATGATAATATAAGAAAATGAAGTAAAATAGTACAGGTTATCTAGAGAACAAACAGGTGGTTGCCAGAGGGGAGGAGTGGCAGGGGGAGAGGAGAGAAATAGGTGAGGGAAATTAGGAGGTACAAAATTTCAGTTGCAAAATAAATGAGTCACAGAGACAAGATGTACAGTAAGGAATACATCTGTAGTTAGGTAATGTCTTTGTATGGTGACAGATCACAACTAGACTTACCAGGATGATCATTTTGAAATGCAGAGACATATTGAATTACCATTTTGGGTACCAGGAACTAACACACTGATGGAGGTCAAACATGTTTCAGAAACAAATCAATTAACTCATAGGAAAAAACAGATGAGATTTGAGGCAGTGGTGGGGTTAGGGGAAGGGGGAATTGGATGAAGGCAATCAAAAGGTACAACTTCCAGTTCTAAAGTAAATACGAGGGATGCCATGTGCAACATGATAAATATAATCAACACTGCTGCATATTATATATGAAAGTTGTTAGAGTAAATCCTGAGTCCCCATCCCAAGGAAAAAAATTTTAATTTTGTACTGTATGAGATGATGGATGTTCAGTAAACTTATTGTGGTAATCATTCCATGATGTAGGTAATCATTTCATGATGTAGATGAAATGACCTACATGATGATGATTTGATGTAGGTCAAATCATTATGCTCTACATCTCTTTTGGCCTTGCTATGCAGCTTATAGGATCTTAGTTCTCCAACCAAGGATCTAATCTGGGCCCTCAGCAGGGAAAGCACAGAGCCCAATCACTGGACTGCCAGGGAACTACCTAGGCTCTAGATCTGAAACTCGTTCAGTTCTCAGTCGTGTCTGCCTCTTTGCAATCTCATGGACTGCAGCCCACTGGACTTCTCTGTCCTTTGCTGTCTTACAGAGCTTGCTCAAACCCATTTCCATTGAGTTTGTGATGCTATCCAACCATCTCATCCTCTGTCGCCCCCTTCTCCTTTGTCCTCCATCTCTCCCAGCATCAGGGTCTTTTCCAATGAGTCAGCTCTTGGCATGAGTTGGCTGAAGTATTGGAGCTTCAGCATCCTCCCTTCCAATGAATATTCAGGATTGATTTCCTTAAGGATTGGCTGGTTTGATCTCCTTCTTGTTCGAGAGTCTTCTTCAAGCACCAAAGTTCAAATGCATCGATTCTTTGGTGCTCAGCCTTCTTTACGGTCCAATTCTCACATCCATATTGACTACTGAAAAACCATAGCTTTGACTATATGGACCTTTGCTTGCAAAGTAATGTCTCTGCTTTTTAATACACTGTCTAGGTTTGTCATACCTTTCTTTCCAAGGAGCAAGCATCTTTTAATTTCATGGCTGCAATCACCATCAGCAGTGATTTTGGAGCCCCCCAAAATAAAATCTGTCACTGTTTCCACTTCCCTTCTATTTGCCATGAAGTGATGAGACTAGACACCATGTTCTTACTTTTTTGAATGTTGAGTTTTAAGTTAGCCTTTTCTCTTTCCTCTTTCACCCTCATCAAGAAAGCTCTTTAGTTCCTCTTCCCTTTCTGCCATTACAGTGGTATCATTTGCATATCAAAGGTTGTTGATATTTTTCCTAGCAGTCTTGATTCTATCTTATGATTCATTCAGCCCAGCATTTCACACGACATACTCTGCATACGTTAAATAAGCAAGGTGACAATATACAGCCTTGACATACTCCTTTCCCAATTTGGAACCAGTTCGTTGTTCCATGTCCGGTTCTAACTGTTGCTTCTTGACCTGCATACAGGTATCTCAGGATACAGGTAAGGTGGTCTGGTATTCCCATCTCTTTAAGAATTTTCCAAGGTTTCTGTGATACAGAGTCTAAAGATTTAGCATAGTCAATGAAGCAGAAATAGATGTTTTGCTGGAATTCTCTTGGATTCTCTATGATCCAATGAATGTTGGCCATTTGATCTCTGGTTCCTCTGCCTTTTCTAAATCCGGCTTGTACTTCTGGAAGTTCTGGGTTCATGTACTGCTGAAGCCTAGCCTGAAGAATTTTGAGCATTACCTTGCTAGCATGTGAAATGAGTGCAATTTTATGGTAGTTTGACCATTCTTTGGCATTGCCTTTCTTAGGGACTGGAATGAAAACTGATCTTTTCTAGTCCTGTGGTCACTGCTGAGTTTTCCAAATTTGCTGACATACTGAATGCAGCACTTTAACAGCATCATCTTTAGGATTTTAAATAGCTCACCTGGAATCCCATTACCTCCACTTTGTTTGTAGTTAGGCTTCCTAAAGGCCCACTTGACATCACACTCCAAGGTCTGGCTCTAGGTAAGTGATCACACCATCATGGTTATCTGGGTCATTAAGAGCGTTTTTGTGTGTAGTTATTACATGTATTCTTGCCACCTCTTTTTAATCTTTTCTGTTTCTGTTAGGTCCTTATAATTGCTGTCCTTTATTGTGCCCATCCTTGCATGAAATGTTCTCGATATCCCCAATTTCCTTGATAGCTCTATTTCCCATTCTATTGTTTTCCTCTACTTTTTTGTATTGTTCATTTAAGAAGGCTTTCTTATCTCTCCTTGCTATTCTCTGGAACTCTGCATTCAGTTGGGTATATTTCCCTTTCTCCCTTGCTTTTTCTTCTCTTCTCAGTTAATTGTAAAGCATCCTCACGCAACCACTGCTTTCTTGCACTTCTTTTTTGGGGGATAGTTTTGGTTACTCCCTTCTGTACAAAGTTCCAAACCTCCATCCATAGTTCTTCAGGCACTCTGTCTACCAGATCTAATCCCTCAGATCTATTCATCACCTCCACTGTATAATCATGAGAGATTTGATTTAGGTCATACCTAAATGGTCTAGTGGTTTTCCCACTAGGAAATTAAAATTTCAATTTAAGCCTATATTTTGCAATAAGAAGCTCAAGACCTGAACCATAGTGAGCTCTCGTTTTTGTTTTTGCTGACAGTATAGAGCTTCTCCATTTCGGCTGCAAAGAATAAAATCAATCCGATTTCTGTATTGACCATCTATCTGGTGATGTCCATATATAGTTGGAGCTTGTGTTGTTGCAAAAGGGTGTTTGCTATGACCAGTGTGTTCCCTTGACAAAATTGTTAGCCTTTCCCCTGCTTCATTTTGTACTTCAAAGCCAAAACTGCCTATTACTTCAGGTATCTCTTGACTTCCTACCTTTACATTCCAATCCCCTATGATGAAAAGGACATATTTGGTGTCAGTTCTAGAATGTCTTATAAGGTCATAGAACCAGTCATCTTCAGCTTCTTCAGCATTAGTGGTTGAGGCATAGACTTGGATTACTGTGATGTTGAATAGTTTGTCTTGGAAATGAATCAAGATCATTCCATTGTTTACGCAAGCCTCTTCACCATAACAAGGCTGTGATCCATGAAGGGGATCTTAAATCAAACTTACACAATGCTTTATGTCAATTTATTTTAATATGACTGAAGAAAATGGAAACAACCTAGATGTCCATCAGCAGATGAATGGATAAGAAAGCTGTGGTACATATACACAATGGAGTATTACTCAGCCGTTAAAAAGAATTCATTTGAATCAGTTCTGATGAGATGGGTGAAACTGGAGCCAATTATACAGAGTGAAGTAAGCCAGAAAGAAAAACACCAATACAGTATACTAACACATATATATGGAATTTAGGAAGATGGCAATGACGACCCTGTATGCAAGACAGGAAAAAAGACACAGATATGTATACCAGACTTTTGGACTCAGAGGGAGAGGGAGAGGGTGGGATGATTTGGGAGAATGGGAATTATAACATGTATACTGTCATGTAAGAATTGAATCGCCAGTCCATGTCTGACATAGGGTGCAGCTTGCTTGGGGCTGGTGCATGGGGATGACCCAGAGAGATGTTGTGGGGAGGGAGGTGGGAGGGGGGTTCATGTTTGGGAACGCATGTAAGAATTAAAGATTTTAAAATTTAAAAAAAAATAAAAAAAAGAAAAATTATTTAGTAAAGTGAGCAAATGCTGTTGGAAAATGGTGCTTAAAGTCAACATGGGTTGCTTCAACCTTTATTTAAAAATGCAAAAAAAAAATGCAGTATCTGGAGGAAGGGCAATAGAGTATAAAAAATGTCTAGGCAGATAGTGCTTTTAAAACTAACTGAGGGTTTGCGACAACCCTGCACTGTCAGATGATAGCATTTTTCAGCAATATTTTTTAAATTAAGGTATATTCATTGTTTTTCAGACATACTACTACTTTACACAATAGACTATAGTGTAGTATAAACATAACTTTTGTATGTACTGGGAAATCAAAAAGTTCCTGTGACTTGCTTTATTGCGATATTCACTTTATTGTGGTGGTAAGTGTACCACAGTATCTCTGAGGTATGCCTGTATATAGGGATTAGTTTTCTCTCAGAGTTTATCCTTCTTTCTGGAAGAAAAAAATGATTTTAATCCAATTCCCCCAGTCAAAATAAAAGTCATACAATAGAACTCATGTACACTGAACCTGGATAATATAATGAGCCTTACATGTACATACAATCTTAATAGGACTCCAGGGAGAAGACAGTACTCAAAATGATAAAAATTTTGAGCCAAAACCCAGGAGTTATACTTTTTGTTTTTGCTTTTGTAACCTCCCTCAGGTCAGAGTGTGTAGGCAAATGGCCACTTTATATCTGTATTTAAGTTTAATTCTATTTGTTCGTTCTCCACATAAAGGAAAATAATTCATTGCCATGTCTGGAATACTGAATCTGAAAAATTGTGGTACAAGAATCTTAATGAATTATACAAATAAAGGAAGGAAGCATTAAAAAAAAATAGCACAAGGTATCTGAAAAATGAAAGTACTCATGGGGCAAGAACAGGTCTCTGAAAGGAAGATATGCATCACAAGGCTGAAAAGGTTGGGCCATGTTATGTTATGAACTGGCCTAAAAATCATAGTTAGAGAGTTAGTTCATTCCAATGGCAGTAGGAAGCCATTGAAGTTTAGTTAATCCTCAGATCTTACCTTTATCACTCACTCAAGGGGGTTCATGAAATTAATATATAATCTTCTAAGGTAAAAGGAGAGATTCCTAAAGGATTATAATTCAGCATAATAAAGAGCCAGTTTGGTCGCCCCAACTCCAGTTTTCTAATCCTTGCTCTGCTACTGGTTTGTTGATGATGAGAAAGATAACTTCTCTAGGCCATAATTTCCTCAAGTGTAAATAAAGGGGGATAATAAAGATCATTTGAAGAGTTCCTTTTAGCTCCAAAATAATTTATTCTCATTCTCCTGTTTGACTTTCTCCCTAAGTAAGAAAAAAAAGAAAAACTAGTTACTAACCCATTTGAGCATACTGAAATCTTAGCTTTAATTATTAAAATGTGCAGATTAAGTTTTATCTTCATCCCAAAGTGGAAATTTGTACACAGGAAAGTAAGCCACACATGCATTATTCACTGAACCTTGTATCTGTGGAGAGCATGTATCTTTTTTGACTATTGGGCTAACAAAAAATATTTTTCAACATCACAGATTAACAAATTTAAACGAAGTGTTAGCAAAACAACTTTTAAAAAATGTACCCTTAAATGTTATAGTGAATAACATTACTGATTTAATCTTTGTTAATTTCATGCTGTACAGGAAACAATAGTAAATTTGTCACAAATTCATTTTCAAAAGAAGTTGCATCCATAAAAGGACAAATTCTCTTTTTCTTTCAATTGGCAAGAGGAAAAAAAATTTTAGGGGCTTCCCAGATGACTCAGTGGTAAAGAATCTGCCTGCCCAGTGCAAGAGACACAGGTTCAATCCCGAAGATCCCACACGCCATGGAGCAACTAAGCCCATGCACCACAACTACTGAGCCTGTGCTCTGAAGCCAGGAGCTGCAACTAATGAAGTCTGGGCACCCTATAGCCTGTGCTCCACAGGAGAAGCCACGGCAACAAGCCCAAGCACAGCAACTGGAGAGTACCCCTGCTTCCCACAACTAGAAAAAAGCATGCATAGCGATGACAACTCAGCACAGCCAGAAGAAAAAAAATTTGAGCTTTTCTAAAAGCAGAAGCAAGAGTTCATGAAAACAGAAGTGTCCTGTGTGGATATATTGTAATCAGTCCTACAGTTTCTAGATGGTTTAGTGAGCCAGAAAACTGTGGCCCTAGTTTCTTTTCTACCTCAACTGGCCCCAAGAGGGCAAAGACTCCATTTATCTGGTTTTACTTTTCTTTAGAAATACCTATCACAATTACAGTTGTTTTCATTGCATTGTTTTTTTTCCTTACTACTGGCTTCCCTGGTGGCTGAGATAGTAAATAATCTACCTGCAAAGTGAGCAACCCAGGTTCAATCCCTGAGTCAAGAAGATCCCCTGGAGAAAGAAATGGCAATCCACTCCAGTATTCTTGCCTGGAGAATCCCATGGACAGCTACAGTTTATGGGGTCACAAGGAGTCGGACATGACTGAGTGACTAACACTTGACTGGAAGACATCTGAGTGCTGGGACTCTATATTCACAGCTCAATTTCCAGAGCTGGCACCTAAGTTACCTTTGAATAAGCGAATTTTCTTATCTGTAAATTGAGGCAGTTGTGCTAAATTTCCTATGTCATTTCTATCTTTGAGATTCTGTCATATATATGAATTTACTTTGAATTATTTGTTCAGACAGTTGAATTTTTCCCTTCAAGTTAATTTCTACCCTTTTATTGCTCATTAGAACTTTTTCCAAATTCAGACATTTTTGTTCTAACTCAATCTGAAGATACAGTAATACAAGCACAGTGGGACTGTTCAGACAGGAAAGGATTCTCTGAGGGAGTGTCGTAATATTTGCTACTGAACTGAACTCCTACCTCTTAAAGTTGTGGTTTGCATCTAAAATGACAAGAAACTAAAAAGATAGGTAAAGTTAAATCAAACTTCAAGACAATTTCTAAGTGGAAAATTTGATGATGTCCTGAATTTTAGAGATGTTAAAGCATAATAAAATTTTGTTGTGGAATCTCCCGTGCCAAAACTCCAGGAACCTCAGTGAGAAGAGCCATGGCCTTGCAGTTGAATATATACACTTCTTTAATGTAAATAAAAGTCTATTACAATGCATCCTGTTACAATGAAAATCTTCACTTATTTTGGAAACCCACTTAATTACGTTGAGCAACATTATATACAACCCAACAGATAAAATGAAGTCACTGACAACTCCTTGAAATGTTACAGCTAAATTACAAGAGTAACTGGATAATGTAGACCACCCCAATAACTATTTATTCTCTACATTGTACTCAACATTAGGTGACATATAAAATTCAACTGGGAAAGGGAGATCAAAAAAACTGTGCTTTTTCCTTGTATCAGACTCAAATAATGAGATGAGGGTAAATTCCACGTGGGAAAGTATTTAACCCATTGTGCTTTTATATATGTTTTAGTACCTATTCCCAGTTATAAACCTTAAAATTTGTGCCTCTGTGTACTATTCCTTCTAACTCAAGTATAACACCAGGCATTCCTTAAAATCATCTTCTATTAATTATAAAAAGTATACTCAGATTAAGAACTCTACAAAATCATTTTCTTTTAGAAAACATCAACTATTCAGGGATCTTTATTTTTAAAGGGTAAATCAAATAAGACATAGCTTTCATTGACCCAAACATGCATAATCCATCCTTAATATAAAATGTACCCAATTGGTAATTACATATGAAATACAAAAGGAATGCAACTTTACTTATGTAAAATGATTGCTCACTATGGCAATTTAACAATCAAATTAACAGACATTGTTAAAAAAAAAAAAGAAAAAAAACTCAATGTTTTAAAGCCAACTATCTATAGTAAACCAAAGGGAAATTCTCATATGGAGATATGGAATAGTTTGACTCAAAAGCAAAGACTAAGGCACCTGCTATGAATTTAGAACAATAAATTTCATTTTTAAAGGTACAATAGAATTAGTTAACCAAGAGGGAAACAAACACAGGGGTTGATTTCCTCGGTGAGAAAGGCAGGTTAACAATGCAGGTAAAAACGTGCTGGACCAAGGTCAGCGGATTCCTTTCCTATTCCAGAGCAGTCAAGGACCATCCCAACCACTCCTCTCGATCACTCTCCCCCATACTTAGGGCTATCAGAAGCTTTGAGGTTCTTATTGTATAGACTAGGTAGTAGATTTCCCCTCTGCTCCTCTTAAAACAGCTTATTTTAAAGAGATATCCTGAGGCAATCAACAAAGCAAACAGGCAGCTTTCTCTCCAATTCATTAACACACAGACACCTCTCAGGCTTTTTTCATCAACCTTACGGCTAAGTATTTAAATAGCCAATACTTGAAATTTTCAATAGTACCAGTAAACCTCAAACCTGCCTTATCACTCACCCTTACCATTAGTAAAAACAAAGTCTGATCAATCATAACCTGTAAAATCCTACAACAAAGGGAAGACTAAGGACTGATTCTTATCAGTAAATCCATTTAATTCCCAATGACACTTTAGTCTGATGTAGCTAGTATCCTAACAGAATTTTAACCATAAATCAAGAAAAGCATTTCCAAACTAAGTGTAACTTTTCAGTTGATGTGCCTTTTTGGTATTAAAAGTGCTATCAACATGCTAAGATGTCTTATGGCACACTGGACTCAATATCATGTCCTGGTGAGGCATCCATTTTTAGTATTTTCCCCTAAAATGTTGTTCACCATAATAGACCCCTTTGATATATTACAGTAATTCTGCTGAAATCAATGGTGATATTAAAAAACCTTCCCTGACTTTACTCCACCATGGCTACTGTTAGTGAAACTGAAGTGACTAAGTTGTAAAATGCTCAACCAAGTTGTTTTCTATGGCATCCTTGGTTAGTATATTCACTCATGCACAATCCAAGGTAGTGTAATAGAAACAATAATGTTAAAATAGACATTGTGGTTGGAAGCATCTCCCTTTATATCCGGCATTTAGAAGCTTTTAAAAAAAATTTTAGATGCTAAAAGACTGTGGGTAAACTAGGCTAGCCGTGTAGTTGTTCCATTTATAAGTACCTTATTACAGGACAGTTACACGACCCTCTGTGGGAGTGTGCTTTCAATTCAAGAAATAGTAATAAAGTGCCTAGCTATATAAAAACTGTACGATTCCAAATTTTATATTAAGCTAACTGCATTTACACATTTGGGCTAACAAAATCTAGACCCTGTCTACATAGATTTAATCTAATTTTCTATTCTATATCTTGTTCTAATAACCACATTTTAAAAAAACGAAAAACTTACTCTTTACTGACTGAATAAGTAGGGTCCACTACTGTAGCTTAACAATCAAATTTTATTGCTTTATTCATGTGGTGCTTTTGCAAGGCACTGTGGTATGGACTAGAAAACTTGGAATGACTTGTGAAGAAACCTTGGAATGACACATGAAGGATGATATGAACAGTCATTCTGAGGCAGGATGCTTTACTGAATTGTTTTTAACCAGGATACCAAACATCAGGAATGAGTTCAAGTTAAAATTCACAGGAGAATGGAAACATCTTAAGGTCAGTCACTTCACATGCCCATCCTGATACTTTGAATAATCTGGAAAATTGCTGTAAAAAGAAAGAGCAAAAATTAAAACATGCTTTGAATAAAACAGGCCTGGCAACCGACAAATATTAAAGTAGTTCAAGAATCCAAGAACACCCTGACAATTACTTGCAAATACTATGTAACTTCAAGTAATATGAAAACTGGCCTACTGTGATAATACAATTACTTTTCTATGCCTTAGCTTTCCTGAATTTTATGTCTAAATGTTTAAGCGTTATCAAATGAGTGATTTTTAAGAAAAAAATTAAAGTACCGAAGTGAACAGCTTTTTCTAGCATATAAGTATTTTGGTTTAACCCTAAATATCAGGTGTACCTGGCCTGTAATATATGCATATTTCCTCATTCTTAGGAAGCTGAAATTAATTATCTTTAGGTTACATAAACTGCTTGGCTCTTGGCCATTTATCTGCAAAGCTTCTCCAACGTTCAGGACAAAGGGAAATGGTTGAGAGAAACCTCCAGTGACTTTAAAATGTGAAGACAAGGAAAGCAGAAACATGTTATTTCCGTATTAAGAGCCTGCATATTAAGATAATAAATGAAGAGAGGAAAGACATTCTGTAATCCATTCGCAGAGACAAGAGTCTACCACTCTTGTCTGCCACAGAACAGCAGTCTGCCCTGACAACTAATTCTTCCTACCATATGCCAAACATTTCTTTCATTAAACTAAAAACATCTGTCTCACACATTAAATTGTTAATCAGGTACAAATTCCTCTACAGTGGATTAATTCCTTGTACTAGCTTTACATTATAAAACATAACCAATTTTGACTTAAAGACATTAGATTTTGGAACACGTTAGATTAAAGTTCGAATAATTCCATGAACGTGAAATTCACAAGCTTCTCTTTCTCAAAGGTTGCTAAACATTCTAAATTCTCATTCTGGAAGGTGTTTTTTTGTTTTGATCTAATGTTTTTCAACTCGATAATTACTGAGAACCTGACCTCCTTTTCTGTTCTGTGAGCGCAAATCAAACGGGGAGAAGTTTCTAGAGCACCACCCTCTGTACATATGTGGGACAAGTAATTTGGTTCGGACGAAAGAAAATTATACGGATCTCCCGGCAGGTGGGTTGAGAACTACGCGGGTAGGACTCACCACTCATGGGTCACCACGTCATCCCCAAACCCGTCATCCAACACCCAACCCGACGGTCGGCCCCAAAACACTTACCAGAACCACAAACAACAAAA
Source organism: Capra hircus (assembly GCF_001704415.2). NCBI lineage: Eukaryota > Metazoa > Chordata > Mammalia > Artiodactyla > Bovidae > Capra > Capra hircus. The sequence continues at coordinate 117,183,855 of NC_030808.1, read as the reverse complement.
ATGAAGAGAGCCAATAACCAGGGTCCTACAGATGCCTTCTCTTCAGGAGCATTTCTCTGCAAAATGGAAAATCCGCGGTTTGCAATGTAAAAAACCCGCCCTGAGCCCGGGCTCTCACCGCCCGCACCCCGGGCCAGGTGGCCGGGTCCCCGCACATCACAGGTCTCTCCCGCGTTCCCGAGTCGACCAGATCCCGCACCCGTCTTTTAAGCTCCCAACTTAGATCCAGCTCGCGACCTCGGGCCGGAGTCTGGGGAAGAGAGCTCGACGCGGCCCTGGATCCCGGGCCTCAGAACCGGCTGTGGAACGGAGAGAGGCGCCCGCTCTTCCCTTACCGAGGTCTTGGCGACGTTGCCGCGCTGGGTGATATTCTTGCTGTGCTTCTCGTTGGCCATACGGATCCGCTGCTTGGCGACCATCTTCGCGGCGCCACCGCCTGCCCCGGCCACCCCTCGGTCTCGCTCGCTCGCTTCTTCTCGGGCCGCTGCGACCGACGCTCCGCTCCCGGTGGCCGCGCCGCCAGAGCGAGGAGGCTCTCAGGCGGGTCGCTAGCTCCGACCGCTGGGCCTGGGCGAGGCGGGCTCCGGGTCTGAACCCTAGCGGGGCGCGGGCCGACTGACGACGCCGGACTGTCCGGCCGAGCGAGGCGGGCGCGCGGGAGGTGGAGAGCAGGCCGCCAGGATAGTCTCGCGCTGCCGCTCTGGCCGCCGCCGGGAGCGTGGAGTGTAAGAGGAAGGAAACGAACACAACGCAACAACGAGACAGTGCAGCAACCCGTCGCCTCAAACTGCTTCGGGATCCGCTGCCAACGTCAGCACTGGACTGGCCCCGCCCCGCGGAAGTGCAGGCTCCGCCTGCTGAGGCAGACGGAGAGGGAGGGTGAAGTCCGGCGCACCGACCCTAGCCCCGCCCCCCCACGCTCCGTAGAGCGCGGCCCCAAAGCTGCGCGTGCGCGCGTTCGAGGTCTTTTCAGCGTCTCGCTCCGACCGGAAGTGAATTGGCCCCGAGGCTCATGACCCAGGAAACACAAGTTCGCCGTCTCCACGCCGGAGGAGACGTGTTGGGGCCGGGTTCGGCCCTCGTGAACTCTGACCCAAGTATCTGAGTTTCTCTTTCCGGGACAAGATGGCGCCGTCCACGCCACTCCTGACAGGTGAGTTCTGAACGAGCGAGGGACTATTTCTTTAGAGCAGAGTTTTTTCTGTCTTTGACCTTGGGCACTACGCGAGAAGCCTTGGAGTCAGATCTGCCTTTTTTTGTGGATTGCAGTAGAGCCGGAGGGCCTTTTGGATATCTTGATGTAGCGTGGCAATGGGAAGTTAGGCCCTAGCATCGGGGCTCCAGCATCCCGCCCCCCTCTTTTGCCCATCCATCATTCTTTCCTAACACTTCAAGTTCTACGGGAATAGCGAAAGGGGCGTAAGAACAGAGTGCCAGTGGAATTTGTTAACCTGGGTCTGCAATACCGGTAGTACTCTAACGCTTACCAGGTCACAGGCCCTGTTGACAGTGTGAAGTCATTTAGTTCTGTAAAAGGAAAGTCTTATTAATACTAGAGTAACCATGCACGTTAAATACACCGAAATTTAACTAATGACAAATCCTATTCTCTTTGCTTTAATGCAGTTTGTGGGACTGAATGGAGCTGTGCTAGTTAAGTTTTAAGTAGAGGAGAGTGTGGTCTAGAGGAGTAGCAATGAGCATTATAAAGTAGCAACGTTAGAACATTATGTGATTCCTGAGGTTTTGAAGCCGAGGCATAGTTTGTAATGTTACAGAAGACAATAAACTTATTCTTAGGTAATATCGGCGATGACTCTGGATTAGAGTAGTGGCTGGAGTCTCATATATGAGCTTCAAGTAAGGAGAGGGGAGTTGGGAGAGAAAAGAAGGCTTAAATTAAGTTACCAATAACTTAATAACATGTAGAAGGAAAAAGAAGCCATTGAGGAAAGGTGTTACTTCCCCCTGAGACTTGAACCTTAAAAAACTTTTGCACCTTTTGCCATTCTGCATTTGGAGATCTTTGTTGTCAGTGTTAAGCACCAGGCTCATTCGTATTCAGTGTGGCTACCACAGTTCTTTCATCAAACGTTTGTCAAATACTGACTGATTTGTTAGATACCTTGCCAGGCAGGTACTGCCTAAAAGCATAATTACCTAATTAAATGAATTTATTTCTCTAATTTCACAAAGGTAGCTTGTATGTTACTTACAATTTAGGAATACTGAATGCTTTTTTGAACTTTAAAAATTAATACATTTTTAATGTAATCATTTTATCTTTTGCCTTTTAAAATCCTTATAGTAACTGCTTACAGGGTAAATTCTTTGCTGTTTAGCACAGCATGTGGAACCCTTTATAATCTTTTGAATAGCTCTTGTCATTCATTTTACTTCTTGCAACCTCATCCTATTTTGTTCTTCATCAATATTGAACTTTAAAACCCTTGAGCCATGTATTTCCTTAGTCTAACACTATCCTCTTTCTGTTGATTTGGCTGACTTCTTTTTATCTTTTAAATTTTATTTTAGACGTCATTGCTTTATGAAGGCTTTCCTTAATCTTCCCAGATAGTCAGTCTTTCCTCAGGCTGTTTTTGTACCTCATATATACTTTTTTTTTTCCTTCTCATTCATCACATAAGATAATTATCTGCTTGTTTAGATGCTTTTCTCCTGTGGTAGACTGTGAACTCCTTAATTGCAGGGACAGAGTCTTATTCATCCCTGTCTTCTCAATACCAGGTACAATGCCTGGTATACAAGAGACACTAAATATTTAATGGAAGAGTAAATTAATGAAAGATAACCCCTTTATTTGTAGTCAGACTAACCAAGAGTGACAGTTTTCTTACAATGCTTAAAATCAAGGACTTAAGAGCTTAAGAGTTATCCAGTCAGTCTTCTCATTATATTCTCACATTTATAGCAGCTCAGAGAAATTAAGTGGTGAGATTCACATCACAAATTGGCAAAGTCAGAATTATATTCAGTCATTCAACCCCATGTTTCATTTTTCTTTCACTGGCACTCTTTCATTGGAACATACTGATTAATCTTTGAAACATTCTGAGTATAGGTGTTTCAGTCAACAGTGGATCCTTTTACTTCCAAAATCTTTTTTAAATTTAAGGGATTTTGGAGTTGTTAATGATTTTAAGATTACCTAGTAAATTATATTAGTTATTATTTTTCACTGGAAATGACAGAAAGCTAAAACAAGTGAAAGGATTAAAAAAAAAAATCTCATGTACCTTAAAGCTTTCACTGTTACATTCAGGTATTCTCATGATTCCAAAAATCTGTTTTTCTTCATCCCTAAGCTCTTACTTTCTCTCAGGTTAAATTTATTCTCAGGTTAATGTTTTAACTGGGGTCTCCAGGTTTACATTCAGCCAGCTTAGCAGCCCCTAAGGAAAGTGCACATCTGTGCCAGTGTTAAGGTTGGCTGTCTTTGAGTTGGCTTGGCTCTTGTTTGCCATTTAATTAGTCAGGTTTATTTATTTATTTTTTAAGAGTCTTTTTTTCCCCCATGTATGTATTTATTTTTGGATGCGCTGCGTCGTGGCTTTTCACAGGCTTTCTCTGGTTGCGGTGGCTTCTCTTGTTGCAGGGCACAGGCTCTAGGTGCCCGGGCTTCAGTAGTTGTGGCACATAGGCTTAGTTGCTCCAGGACATCTTCCTGAACCAGGGGTCGAACCCATGTCCCATGCATTGGTAGGTGGAGTCTTTTTGTTGTTCTCCCAGTTTTATTGAGATATAATTTACATACAGCACTGGATAAGGTTACGGTATATAGCATAATGATTTGACATATCACAAAATGATTATCACAGTAAGTTTCTCATATGCAATTTAAGGAAATGAAAAATTTTTTTTCTTATAATGAGAACTCTCAGGATTTACTTTTTTTTTTCTGTTTGGTTTTTTAATTAATAAATTTTTAATTGAAGGATGACTGCTTTATAATGTTGTGTTGGTTTCTGCCATACATCAGCATGAATCAGCCATAGGTATACATATGTCCTCTCCCTCCTGAACCTCCCTCCCACCTCCCACCCCATCCCACCCCTCTAGTTTGTCATAGAGCCCTGGTTTGAGTTCCCCGAGTCATATGGCACAGCCCCACTGGCTGGCTGTTTTACAGATGGTGACGTCTATATTTCCATGCTGCTCTCGCCATTGGTCCCACCCCCCCCCCCCCCCGCACCCTTGACCACACATCTCTTCTCTGTCTCCATTGCTGCTGGCAGGTGGATTCTTATTCGCTGTGCCACCAGGGAAGTCCTAAATTAGTCAGTTTTTAATTGGATCACCAGAACCAAATTATTCTCACTCCTGGATATTTCTCAAAGGAAAACTAAGGTCTCCTGTAAAGGGGGTCCAGGATGCTTGGCCGTAAAAGAACAGTAACCCTTACATGAAGCTCATGTTGTTCAATCAGCTTGCCTACTTGATGCCATTGAGATAATCAAGATTGAGTCATTTTCCTAAATTGATATATACTTCAGTGGGTACAAGGATTGGAAATAGTAAGATATAATCACTGTATCCCAGACCTAGGGCCAATTTTCATTGAAGCCTCATAGTTTTCTCATATTAACTCAGGCCTAGAGCAATGAATGGTATGTATCTAGAAAGGCTAGGAAGTTTTAAAAATATACTATATAGGCACAGTATTTAACGTAATTATTGTTTTTAAACAGTAATTCTTTGTGGAACTTCGTCGTTTATTTGTTGCTTTAATGAAAGGAACCATTTGTATTCTTTTTTTTCTTTTTTTATAGAACATGTTGATCCTTTTTTGATTAAAGGGGAAAATCATCAAAAATAAGGAATCATGTCATGCCAATACACTGCATTAAGCTATCCCCACACTTTACTCATTGTTTTACATTTAGTCACTTCCAATTAAAATGAATGCCTCATTAGAAAGTCATGTAGAAAAAGATTGTTTCGGTTATTGAAAAGAGTTTGTTTTGAGTCCATATTTATTTTTGCTTTTATTAATTTATAATGAAGTTTATGTTCTGTTATGAACCTGATTTTGCATTTCATCTGATAAACTTTGTATTTCATCTGATAAACTTTGTATATCTGTGTATTCAAATTTGTGGAAGAAGTTGCTCACATTGATAATACAGTATATTATCAGTAGCATATCTTAGTGGTTCCAAAATTTCTTACAGCACTTTCTTATAGTTGTATTTCTGTGTAGGGAACTATAAAATAAAATACTTGTTTTAAATAGTGGTTTACATGTATGAACAAAGCTGTAATGACACATTATGATTTTTATGATGAATATAATTGATATTTAGTTCCCCTATAATAGACATATCTACTGTAAAGCATCATGTATAAAGAAGTTGTCTAATATAATGAGAACCAACTGTATCATTAGTGCATAAAGTAGCTTTCAGTTCAGTTCAGTCACTCAGTCATGTCCGACTGTTTGCGACACCATGAATCGCAGCATGCCAGGCCTCCCTGTCCATCACCAGCCCCTGGAGTTCACCCGAACTCATGTGCATCAAGTCGGTGATGCCATCCAGCCATCTCATCCTCGGTCGTCTCCTTCTCCTCCTGCCCCCAATCCCTCCCAGCATCAGAGTCTTTTCCAATGAGCCAACTCCTCGCATGAGGTGGCCAAAGTATTGGACTTTCAGCTTTAGCATCAGTCCTTCCAATGAACACCCAAGACTGGTCTCCTTTAGGATGGACTGGTTGGATCTCCTTGTAGTCCAAGGGACTCTCAAGAGTCTTCTCCAACACCACAGTTCAAAAGCATCAATTCTTCGACGCTCAGCTTTCTTCACAGTCCAACTCTCACATCCATACATGATCACTGGAAAAACCATAGCCTTGACTAAGTGGACCTTTGTTGGCAAAGTAATGTCTCTGCTTTTGAATATGCTATCTAGGTTGGTCATAACTTTCCTTCCAAGGAGTAAGCGTCTTTTAATTTCATCTGCAATCACCATCTGCAGTGATTTTAGTACGTACTTTCATCTTGCAGAATATGTTTTTATATTAGTACAGAAATTCTTGGTCAGTGCAATTTTTAATTTAACACTTTTGTTCAGTATTCCAAAGCAAATCCATTCTTGCAGAATGTTGGCAGACTTTTGATTGGTTTCATTTCTTGGAATATTGTAAACAAAGTATTACCAAAAAATGATGGGCTTTTAAAAAGCCTTTTTATTTTGAAGTAAATTAAGACTCATAGGAAGTTGCAAAAAGAGTCAAAAGAGAGTTCCCGTGTATCCCTCACCTAACTTTCCTCAATGATAATATCTTATATAACTATAGTGTATTGTCAGAACCAGGAAATTGACACTGGTACGGTAGTATTTACTAAACTGCTCTCCTATTTGGATTTTACTCGTTTGTGCGTGCATGTGTTTTACCACACGTGCAGATTCATGTCACCACCACTATCAGAATATAGAGCCCCACCATCACCACAAAGGACTACTCTGTCACCCTTTTCTAGTTGCAGCCTCCATCCACCAGTAACCCCTGGCAACCACTGATCTGTGCTCTATCATGATACTTTGTCATTTCAAGAGTGTTGTATAAACGGGATCATAGACCACTTTGGATTTTTGTTTATAAAGTGTTCTTTATTTAGAATGAGAACATATGCATGTTGAAAAGGAGTCCCCAAAGCCACTCCAAATACCATTAAGGATTGTTTCAGTGTATGAATTTGGGGTTGGGGTACACAGACATTCAGTCTATAGCAACTCTGTTGGGATCTTCTACTTATCTTAGTTTGGAGTATAAGTATGACATAGGAGTTTTGTAAGAGGAAAATCTTGTACCTGTACTGATTGCCCTGAATACCCTGAAAGTTACCACTGCTGTAGCAGAAGGCCACCTTCTTGGGTTCTGCTGCCACTTTAGTATAACATACGAAACCTTTGAATTTTCATCAGGTCAACATTGGGTTGTTAATGACAACAGAATCAACAGATATAGAGGACTGAGGTCACTAGGTACAAATACCATGAGAGCATAAGAATTTGAGATGAGCTGGGGATGGCTTTGTTCTTTTTTGCCAGTCATTTTGAGTAGAACATGGTTTGATTGCATTCAGCATATGGCACATTTTAAAAAGTATTTGTGGCTTCATTGGGTCTGTGCTGACAATGTACCATTTTGTTTTCCTAGATGAGTGTGAGAATTCTGAAAGAGAATGCTTAGTGAGTTAAACTGTCACTGCAGTTTGTGAGAGGGACTTCGTTAGGCTAATGGAATATTATGTAACCTAGTTGTAACATGTAATCTGATAACTGTATATGCCCTAGTTTGGGAAATTCATTTCTTATTAATCCTTCAAGTATTTATTAAAACTGTAATTGTAGTATTAAGAATGGTGTCTTTTCTTCTAAATCAGTGTATCATACATTGTATTGCAGCAGGTGATTGACTTCGTGACAGGAGAGAGCACAGCTTTGCCTGTGTAGTAAGAGAATTTTGATGGAATGCTTGATTTTAGTCAAAGGCCAAGAATGGGACTTCTCTGACTGTCCAGAGGTTAAGACTTTGCCTTCCAGTACAACAGGGTGCAGATTTTATCCATCCTTTTTCGGGGAGCTAAGATCCCACATGCCTCATGGCCAAAAAACCAAGACATAAAACAAAAGCAATATTTTAACAAGTTCAATAAAGATTTTAAATATGATCCACGTCCAAAAATCTTAGGGAAAAAAACAAGAAACAGTTGAGAATTTCTGACGTTAAGAATTAAACTTCATAGTTTTTAAGTCATCTGAAATAACATTTTTTGGCAGAAAATGTTTACTAATATTAGATTTTTAATAGTTTCATCAGTTTTCATTCAGTGTACATGACTGACTCATTTGAACATTTCTTGAGTGTGGTGATGGACTCATTTTTTAATATCCTTAGTGCAATGCATGGGTTTGGATTTATGGCAGGCCTGTCCCCCTGGGCCTCTCATAGTGTCCCATGCCAGAAAAAATTGGCCCCGAACCATTGCCCAGCCTCTGCCTGTAGGCTGCAGGCACTGAAGTGGGTTGCACAGTGGGAAAAAAAAAAAAAAAAAAACCCTAATGCATAGCACATGAGGCTGTGCAGGGGCCAGACAGAGAGATTTGTAGGCAGTCCTATGAAGAGTTTAGGTTTTGATGTATGTAGAAATGCAGATGGTGATTGCAGCCTTGAAATTAAAAGATGCTTACTCCTTGGAAGGAAAGTAATGACCAACCTAGACAGCATATTAAAAAGCAGAGACATTACTTTGCCAGCAAAGGTCCACTTAGTCAAGGCTATGGTTTTTCCAGTGGTCATGTATGGATGTGAGAGTTGGAGTATAAAGAGAGCTGAGGGCAGAAGAATTGATGCTTTTGAATTGTGGTGTTGGAGAAGACTCTTGAGAGTCCCTTGGACTGCAAGGAGATCCAACCAGTCCATTCTAAAGGAGATCAGTCCTGGGTGTTCATTGAAAGGACTGATGAAGAAGCTGAAGCTCCAATATTTTGGCCACCTGATGCGAAGAGCTGACTCCTTTGAAAAGACCCTGATGCTGGGAAGGATTGAGGGCAGGAGAAGGGGACAACAGAGGGTGAGATAGTTGGATGGCATCACCGACTCAATGGACATGGGTTTGGGTAAACTCTGGGAGTTGGTGATGGACAGGGAGGCCTGGTGTGCTGCAGTTGATGGGATCACAAAGAGTCGGACACGACTGAGCGACTGAACTGAACTGATATGTAGAACACTTTGCTAGACTCCATTCTGTTCAAGGGCAAATTACCCACAACAATTTGGCAATTCAGTTTAGTATATGAGGAAGCATGGTATCCAGTTTTATACTTGTGAATGTAGACAAGAAACTTATTCAGTTATGTGTTTACTCAACTTACTTCTCATCTTTCCACTAGAATGAAAGCTCCGTTGAGTACATAGATTTTTATCTTGTTTGTCACTAGTTCTTTTACTTTCATTCTAACTTTTAAGCATTTACTTTGAAAAGTAAATAGCAATTTTCAATATCTGAAAATTGAGCTAGTTAATAATCTATAGGCAGAAAATCAATGTTGTGAGAACTGTCCCTTGGGAAGGGAGAGGAAACAGGGATCAGATTTGGAGCCTCGAGTGGCCCTTGGGTACTAGTTTTGCTGCTGAAGAGTGGGAGATTTGGAAATAGCTGGTAGAAAAGGAAGCAGGTGCACTTCAGTAAAACCTTTTCTTCAGGTCTGTACTGTTGCTGCCAGCAGGAATTCCAGCTGATAAAATAGTGACTCATCACCAAGTTCTGTCAGTTTTCTCTCTTGAATATTGAATGCTCATTCTCCACTTTGCATTTCCACTGCCTGTCCCTAGTCCAAGTTTTTTGTCTTGTTTTTGCCATGCTGCACAGCTTGCAGGATCATAGTTCCCTGACCAAGGATCAAACCCGGACCCCTAGCAGTAGAAACACAAGAGTCCGTAGCTACTGGACCACCAGGGAATTGCCGCGGTTTCTGTATATCTCCTGTGGGGCTCCTGCAGACCATCTTGAGCAGTCTCTTCACACCCTCTCACTGCCTTCTGGGTCTCTCTCTACACTCTGTCAGATTGGCCTTTTCAAACTGCAAATCTGGTTTTAAAATCTGCCTAAAACTTTGAATTTTCCCGTGGTTCTTTGGCTCCAGTCCAATGCTGCCTAACTCAGGCCCCGGGATCTTGTTTGGTCTGAGCCCTGTTTTCTTCTCTAGATCCATCTCCTTCCAGCAACACAGGCCTTCTTTGCATTCTCATCTGTCATCTCTCCTGCCATGGAGCTTCTGTATTTTTTACTGTTACACCTTGCTTGTTAACTGCTATTTTATCTTTCATATCAGCACACAAATTACTAGTCAAGGATGCTTTTCCCATCCTTCGGTTTTTAGATTGAAACTCTGAATTATTCACTCCAGTGGCCTCTTCTGTCTTTCCTTTGTAGCACCAAATGCAGTTATAGATTTCCATCTATTTGACTAATTATTTGATCAGCGAGGTCAGGGACAAGAGTGATTTTCCTCCCTATTGTATCTGTAGTACTCAACATGAGAGGTAGTTTTTTTTTTCCCCCCTGTAAACATTTGTTGAATGAATGGATCATTTTGTTTGGTTCAGCTTTATAAGCTTCTAATTCAGCCATTTAAAACAAAGTAGAATCTAGTCCTGTAGATGTTTTTGCTTATTTAATCTTGAACTTTGTTCCCACCTAATTTTTTTAGGACATTAGTATCATTGGGGGTGTCGGTGTCTCATCCTACTTACTCTCTTAGTTCAAGAAATTGTGACAACAGTGCCTTGTTGTTGTTGTTGTTTTTTAAAGAACTTTCCATGAATTTATACTATATTTTCATGTTATTATTTTACATAAAGCACACAGTGTTCTAAAGTTTTCATTTTGTTGATTAGGGCACAGACTTCGAGGTAGTAATGTAGCTAAGGTTCCACAGCCAGGTAGGAACTGAGGTCTGCCTTTGAGTTCATGTCCTCTCTGTTACAATACAACTACTTTTCACTGGTGACAGTTACAATTTTGAGCTTTTATTTATAAAACTTACTTGAAACAGTAAGCTGATACAAAGATTTAACTTAGACTCAGCTTCTAATTCTGTTTCCAATAGCCATACATTTTGAAAATGAGATTACACCATAATGTGAAAACATAATACTAAGATCGCTTTTTTCCCATTTGAATGAAAGGATATAAGTATGAATGTTATCTTTCAAGGCACATGCATAGATTTCTTGTAAGATAGATAAAAGTGGGTTTATTGAAGTAATCTCCTTAGAGACTAAATGAGTATGCTCTGCAGGAAAAAAAAGAGTATTGACTGTCTTAGTTTGTATGTGTGCCCACTAAATTGATTCATTCGTGTCCAACTCTGTGCAACACTATGGACTGCAGCCTGCCAGACTCCTCTGTCCATGGCATTCTCCAGGCAAGAATACTAGAATGGGTTACCATGCCCTCCTCCAGGGGATCTTTCTGATCCAGAGATCGAACCTGCATGTCTGATGTCTCCTGCATTGTCAGGCAGGTTCTTTACCACTAGCGCCAACTGGGAAGCCCCTTAGTCAGTTTAGGCTGTTATAACAAAGTGCCGCATACTAGGTAACTTGTAAACAACAGAAGATAGAGTTCTAGAGGCTGGAAGTCTGAGACCAGGGTGCCAGCACGGTCAGGTGCTGGTAAGAACCCTCTTCTTGTTTGCTGTCTGCCAGTGTATTGTAGCCTCATACATCCTCTGTGTTTTTCTTATAAGGGTACTAATCCTGTTCATGAGAAATCCACTTTTGTGATCTAGTAACCCTCTGAAAGGCTCCACCATCAAGTGCCATCACATTGGAGTTAGGGTTTCAACATGAGCTTTTTGTGGAGACACATTCAACTCATTGCATTACCTGTTTATTTCCCAGCAGTTACATGATCTTATGCAGAAGAGCAAGAAAAATGTACCCATTTAATGCTGATGTTCAATAGTTCTATGAAATATTTAGTGATTTTATTAGTATTTTGATTGGAAACTTTACACTTTTTTAAACATTTGTGATGACTAAGTATTCATTAACGAAGTAATGGTGATTCTTTCCCTTTTTTTCCCTTTAGTCCGAGGATCAGAAGGGCTGTACATGGTAAATGGACCGCCACATTTTACAGAAAGCACAGTGTTCCCAAGGTATGGTTTTATTTTGTTGAGTAATTTACAGAGAATAAAAAAAAGAAAGAACAGATAAGCTAGTTTCTTGGGACATACCATATAATGTTAACAGAAGATGGGAAGAATGCATATTCTGTATAACAAAAAAATAATCTTTAGATTTGATAACAATAGCTTGAGTACTTTTAAAAGGTCTAGACAACAGTGTAATTTAGTTCATGCTTGAGGCTTAGAGGAATGAGGAAAAACTTGTGACTGTGATAGCCAGACCACTGCCTATCATCTCCATTAAATTACAGCCTAAGGGGGTTTTGCTAAACTGTGATAGGAATCAACCTGAAAGAGTTCATGCCAACCTTAAAGAAAACAATTTGAGGATTAAGCAGAATAATGACCAAAAGTTAAGGCATGTCAAGTATATAAATATTCCCTCCAAAATCTTTCTCCTTCCAAATATTATTGGTCAGTGTTAGACATTAATGGGATCCTGTTCATTACTTTGAAAACTGATAAAGAAAAAAAATCAAGCATTTATGTTACCTTTCCTGTACAAATTTTTTCAGAGAAACCAAACTGTTGATGAAGAAAACTCTATAGAGCAGTAATAAACCCAGAAGGAAAGTTGGGCTTAGATAATTACCATTTCTTTATCCTAAAGAAGTCATGTATCAGTGGTTCTCAAGCTTTTGCATGCCTCAGAATCATCTGAAGAGCTTGTTTAAAAAACCACACACACACACAGGATACTGTTGCCTCTTAGGTTTTCTGATTCAGTAGATCTGGGGCAGGACCCCATGAATAAGAATTTTTTAGTTCCCAGTTAATGCTGATGCTTCAAGTCTAGAGACCACACTTTGCGAACAACTGATCTAGGCAAATTATCATCAAAAGATGCTGAAACTGTTAGATGAACTGTTGATAGGGAACTTTATAATCAGACTGCCATCGTCTGACTCTTTTGATGATTTTTTTTATGAGATCCAGTTCTCTAGGACTTTGTTACAGAAAATATGGGCCCAAGGTCAACGGTATTAGCAACACCTTGAGTCAGTGCAGAAATATAACATCTCAGGCCCTACTCAGTTTACTGAATCAAAATCTGTAGTTTAACCAGGTCCTCAGTGATTTGTATGCACATTAATGTTTGAGAAGTACCACTTTAGAAAATGAGTCTGTATTAAAGCTTTTGTGCTGCGCTTCATTGGGGTGTGCAGTCCCAAGGCAGCAGGATTGAGGGAGAAAGGGAAATGAGAAAAGGAAGTGAATGGAAACATAGAATAGGATACACTGAGCTGACCACCAGTTCACAAAATCCAGCCGGGTTGCTTGGTCATGCAAATCTCTCCAGTGAGGTTGTAAAAAACCACTGTGCCTTAGAGCAACCTATTGTTAAGAGGATGGGTACAGAATTGATTCAGCCAGAGTCTCTTTTGATCTCTTTGGGCTGAATCTGAGTGCCAGTGCTCCTCTTCCTGCTACTGCAGTAGGTGTGATGGAAGCCATGCTGAAATGTGGCCCTCATTCCTGAAGAGTCTGAGACCACCAGTGGTGTCAAGGAGATGAGGTGGCCACATCTCTTTCTTGAATGGCTGGCACCTGGGAGCAGGAAGGATTCGCTGGATCTGAGGAGGTGCATAATGAGTCCAATACAATCTCAGCATCACTAAGAGTAGAACAAGGAGACATTGCATGTCTCTTGGTGAGTTGCAATAGGAACAGTGTAGTATTTACCTTCTATGAAGATTTTTTAAAACCTGCTTCTAGTCAGGCTTTTAGATCTGGGCATTATTGTGTGATTGCAGAAACACAAATGTCATCATCAGATGAATTAATGCCAGGATAGTGCCCTGTTTAGAAGGGGTGTACTGGTGAGTTCTCAGTGTGTCGTCGTTTGACAATTCAGATATTTATTAGCTACAAAATTCTGATCTGGTGTTGTGACCGCATGTATGGACATTACTGAACACACACACACACACATTTCTTTATGGGTCTTCATTTTCTCTGGGAGATGTGCTCACAGTGGCCATCTCCATTTGAGAGATACAGTGCTTAAAGTTTTGATCATTTGATAGAAGATTGCCAACAAGCCCAAGTTCCACAGGTTAGTTTTGTACAGAATCCTGCATCCATATTTATTTAATGTGAATATCCTCTTCTGGTTGTTAATACTTTCTGTCTCTGCACAGGAGAAATTGATAGAAGATCTTTGTCTTTCAAATCCAGGGGCACTTGTTGGCTTCTTGAGGATATTGTATCCACCATTGTTTTGTTACGCTGGTAGTTTGGGAAATTCTTTACAAAGCTGTGTTGAAATCCTTCAAGCTGTCTCAGGATAAGGACTGACAGCTGGTAACTTCCACATTGTGGTTTGTTTTTAGTTGCTAAATCCTGTCCGACTCTTTTGTGACTCCATGGAATAGCCCCACCAGGCTCCTCTGTCCATGGGATTTCCCAGGCAAGGATACTGGAGTGGTTTGCCATTTCCTTCTCCAGGGGATCTTCCTGACCCAGGGGTCAGACCCAGGTCTCCTGCATTGCAGACGGATTCTTTACCACTGAACCACCTGGGAACTCCTAGTTTCCACATACACTTACTTTTTTGGGTTTTCAGACAAACTAGTTATTCACCCCAAAGGGCTCTATTTCTTACTTAAGATTGATCTGTTGGTATAAAAACCGATTTCCAGCTTACTTTACAGTGGTAGTCAATGCTACATTTTAAGAGAGAAAGTATTTTGGACAAACTAAAGCATGGTAGAATTCTTTCTAAAATTTATATAAGTTCTTGGTCACTAAATTAGTAAGATTGTGGATTTTTGATTAGATTCTTTAAAAGTATTAATGTTTATTAATGTAAGCTTTTTTTTTTTTCTTGTCATTTTTCAGAGAATCTGGGAAAAATTGCAAAGCCTATACCTTTAGTAAGGATGGGACCTTGTTTGCCTGGGGCAATGGAGAAAAGTTAGTGTTTATTTATATAACTTTTTTTTGTATATGTCATGAATATAAAACATAATTGTTTTATTTAAATAACATGTATTTGGATGTCATTTATAAACTCCATCTTTATAATCTTGGTACAGTTAGGTATTATCTCCAGTATAACATCCACAGAACATCTCCAAAGTTGTTAGTTTCTATTTATGTGTCAAACTTGTTTGAGTTCTCTAGTTTCTTAGAATTAAAAAGGAACATATGAAAAGGGGCAATTAATTTAATGCCAACAGTTTGTTTTAAGTGGTGCTCTAAGTTACTGGTTGGGATTTTCTGAGTTCTGCATTAATACTTAGAGGGTAGTTCTCTTTGCTCCTTTATCTTAGATACTTTATATTTTTGCTGTGTTATTGCTCTTAATTTTGTTGTAGATAACAGCATGTCATTAAGTATACGTTATTCAGAAGTATGTTTGGTATAGTCTATATTACATAAAATAATCTGATTATAAAATTGGTCTTACGGCAAAATAAGTATTTAGACTTCAGTGTCATAATTTCACTCAGAAAATGAGTCCTTTTCATTTTTCATAGTCATTGTATTTTAATTAACAGAACCAGGAAAAATGCCCAAATATTTGTTGCTTGATTTAAAGTTATTTTAGTGTTGTTGTGTTTAGCCAGATACAATAGCTTAAATTTTTAAAGGGGAAAAAACGATTACATGAGTTTGAAAAGTGCATTTTAAATGTTTCTTATACCATAGTAATAGATTCTCCGGTCTTTCGACTATCAGGTCAAGTTGGATTAAACACATGATTTTTAAAAGTGCTACAAAGATTGTGTTGAGTTAGTTGATTCCCTTTTACAACTATAAGTAGCTGGCAGGATTCACTTTCATAATTAAAAATGTTCATTAGTATTTTTTTGTAAGTTACTAAATACAATCAACAAACTACTATCAAGTTATTAAGAATGTGATTATATCGGGTCTTATTCACAATGTTAACAGTCTTAGTCTCAAAAGAAAGGATGCGCTTTCAACTTATTTCTTTAGGTATAACCTGTTGGGTTGTATTGTTTTTAAATCCATATTTTAGTTTGTACTATTTGGGTAATAAGTTGATAGAAATTTACTATCTGATAGGATATACTATATATCTTTTTATTGCCTATTATCTTTTTGATGTATCCTTTATTCCAATAACTTAGAGTTTATTGAGTAAGTTTATTTTCACTTTGGCAATTATCATTAATTATTTTATATGTCATATCTCTACTTTGCTTTCTGTTGAATTCAACTCAATCCTTTTACTATGTCCCCACATGTTGTGTCCATTCATGTTTTTAATATATTTTTTCATACCTTGCTCTAGTATTTATTTCCTTAAGGTGCTGCAGCCACAACAATACATATTGTTCCTGGGGCAAGAGAAACAGATGTAGTGTATTGATTGTAGTCTTTGCTGAGTCCATGGTTAATTAAGTCAGAAGCTATAGCTGAGTTTTCCTTAAATATATGTGTATAAAATATATACCTTTCATTAAACTAAGAATAACTTCAAAGTTTATTAACAACAACAACAAAAAAAACTTCATGTAATTCTAAAATATGTAATTTACAGTAAATTGTAAAGAATCTACAGTTGTAAGCGTGTGTGTCAGTGTGTTTAAGCAGTTTTTGCTTATCCTAACCCAATATTCTCAAACTTGAGTTGAACAAAATAACTTTAAGGAATTTCTGCAGTGAGAAGGACTATCTTTTTTTTTTTTTTTTTTTTTAATCCTAAGGACTACACAAGAGCAAGTCAGGCCAAACAGGTTTCAAAGCCTTGCTCTGGCATTTATTAGTAGTATGATCTTGGGCAAATTATCAAATCATATCACTTTTTTTTTTTTCTAACCTTCAGTTTTACCATTTATAAAATGGAGATGTTAATATCTATTTTTATGAGATTGTTGTGAGGATTAAATGATAAAATGTGCATAAAGTGGTTAAAACAGAACATAGTATGTAAAAAATATTCCCCAAAAGTGGAAACTTCTTTTTTAATATACAGTTATTGTCATTTTTGTCTTTATCGTATCATGATAATTCTTATAGAATTCTTGGAGAATGCTTCTGAAATTTTAATAGACATCAAAACTCTCCTTGATTATTTCCCCAGCTGCTGCAGTTTCCATTTACTCAAATTAAAAAATATACCTTTTGTTTTCTCTTGAATTTGATATTCCTTTGCTTGTCTGGGTTTGCACTGTGTTCACTCAAAGGCCTGTTATTTCTTTTTTGGCTAAAGGTGGTGTCATCTATTGTGTCTTCCTGAAAATTCTATTTTAATTCCCAGCACCAGCCTTAAATAGGGGCCTTTTGGTAAAACATACACTTTTTAATGTTATTTATTGGATATTTTCTAGAACTAACTGAAAATTGATCTTTATGAAAAATGAGCACTTTAGAGTGATCTGTATTTAAAAAGAAGTATGAATGTTTTGGATAGTGCTGACTATTGTGAAACAGTATTTCATTGCTGAAGTATTTCTTTTGAAACCAGAATAAATGTTATCAGTGTCACTAACAAGGGACTGCTGCACTCCTTTGACCTTCCAAAGGCAGTTTGCCTTGAGTTCTCGCCAAAAAACACTGTCCTGGCAACGTGGCAGCCTTACACTAGTAAGTATATTCCAATTGTAAAAATACTCTGATAGGACCAATGCAATTCAGTGGGGGAAAAAGGAGGTTATAACCTTATAGGAAAGTAATTAATCTTTATAATACTAAGCAGTGTTTAAGAATGTTTTTAATAAACAATGAATCTTGCATTCCCCAAATATAGTATACTTTAAATGATTTCAAATTAGATTTGTCATGAGATAGAGGAAAAGAAAAAGCTCAAGGGAAAATTTATAAAGTAAATAATCACTGGATAAAGAAGATCTCAAAATTAAGAATAATAATGAACTTTAAAATAAAATGTTTTATATAAGCATAAATGAAAGAGGAAGTACAGTAGACACATCATCTAAAAAATGTGGATGGTATGACAGAGCAGGAAATGGTGTGCCATTTTCTGGCACAATTAAAGATCTAATATACTTTATATGAGCATTTCATGTAACTGCTTTGTAGATGAGTAATAAAATATTGGGCACTGGTATAGAGCTTACTTTAAAAAGCATTTTGTAATAATATGGATATTGTTGAATAAATATATGTTCAGTTCAGTCCAGTTGCTCAGTCGTGTCCGACTCTTTGCGACCCCATGAACCGCAGCACTCCAGGCCTCCCTGTCCATCACCAACTCCCGGAGTTCACTCAAACTCACGTCCATTGAGTCGGTGATGCCATCCAGCCATCTCATCCTCTGTCGTCCACTTCTCCTGCCCTCAATCCCTCCCAGCATCAATTAGTTGATTATTTGGTTATAAACCTTCTGAGTTTGTTCTTCCAAGAGGCATGGACTGTAATGAATCTTAGTTTTCCAAGTAAGTAAAAGAGAATTGGAGAATCAGTTGAGAACTATGAGTGGTTTTATGTAACTTTTTTTCATGAGTGTGACTTATAGACACAGCTTTCATGATAAGACAGTTTAATCTGTTTAGCAGCAAACCACATCAGACTTAACAAACAAGAAATCTCCTAAGTATTTTTGAAAACTGTAGTAATTGACTCATTTCAGAAATACTGAACTTCTCAAACAGCTGTCATATCGTCATGGCTTTAGGAATGGGTGATTAAATCTATAATTTACGTTAGAGGGGAAAGTTGACTTAAAGCATCTCTTACCTGATCTTTATAATCTTTTGAAATTTTTTCTAAGAATGAAATCTTTTTACTGGTGTTAGGACACAGTTACTGCAAAAAAATTTATTTTTATGGCAGCTTCTAAAGATGATGCAGCTGGGATACCCAATCTGCAACTTTATGATGTGAAAACTGGAACATGTTTGAAGTCCTTCATTCAGAAAAAAATGCAAAATTGGTAAATAAGTGCTTTAAGATATTAGTTATTTTTAAATATTTTAAATATATTTTTTGTATATTGTTTGTTTTTCTGGTATAATATAGAATATAACTTGTCAGATCAAAATCTAGATCTTTAAGGATTTTGTACGTGGAAATGTAATAGAGTAAGATCTTGATCTTTCTTTGTTTATAAGTATTCTTCCTTAAATGGTAAATAATATCATAAACTTTAACATGCTATAGTTATATTCTTGCTCTTTATTGTAGGTGTCCTTCCTGGTCAGAAGATGAAACGCTTTGTGCCCGAAATGTTAACAATGAAGTTCACTTTTTTGAAAACAACAACTTTAGTATGGAAAGATTTATGAAATAATTTTATTATTTACCATAAATATGTACAGTTTTTATTGCCTTATATGGCATCATATGGTTCTCCTAAATACTGTTTTTATATTAACAGTTGCTGTTACAGGAATTCATTTGAGTAACTGAAGTCTAAATGCTAGTAAAATGCTATAACACAAAGATACTATTTTATAATAAATTTTTACCATCTAATTACTACTAAATTAATATATTTGAATAACTCTTACTGAGTTTAGTTGCTGTTGAAATTCTGTGATACGAATTTTTAAACTATTGTGTAGAATCTCAAACACAAAAGTAGACACCTAGTCCCAGTAATCATCAGCCTGTTGCCAGTCATTCTTCATCCAGGCATCTATTCACCTACCATCTCTTTTACTCTGCTTAAGCAAATCGTAAACATCGTATAATTTTACCTGTAAATATTTCAGTAAGGTAGTCATAATACTGTTATCACAGATTATAAAATAATCTGGTCAGTTTCACATTTCTAATAATTGCAAATATAAGTTTTTTAAAACTCAAGATCTAGATAATGTCTTTCATATTATAGTTGATATATATATATGTTTCTTTAAATACAGATTTTCTCTCTATTCTTTTTTTCCCCTTGCCGTTTATTATTTTAGAAACAAGGTTACTTGTATTATATATCTTCCCATAACTTAAGTTTTGCTCTTGTATCCTATTCTGTAATTTACCATATTCATCTATTTCCTATAAATAACTATTTGAATCTAGAGTTGGTCAGTTTCAAGTTCTTTTTGGGAGATATGAGGGCAAGACTACATCATCATAAGGCAGTATTTTTTTTATCAAGAAGCACCTAATGTCTCATTGTCTTTAATTTTGTATTGTTAATTGGCACTAATATTCAGTGTCTTGATCGATTATTTCATGAGTGGTTAGAAATTGCTGATATTAAAGTTTCCCTCCTTCTCATTTCATTTGTTAGTTTACACTACCACTATAAAGAGAATTCCCCTTTCTACTGCTTGGTTATCTAGTGTTACTTTTTATATCGGAAAGGCAAGATAAATATTCTTTTCCTTTATCACTTTTAACAAATGAATTCTTTCACTAGCAACTAGATCCCTTAGGCAAGTTAGCCTCCCCCCAACCTAATAAACGTATACGATTAATCCATTTTAAAAATTATTCTTATTAATGCTTAAATTGTCCTGTCATTGGTCTTTAATGACTTCTTTGCTGTATGGTGGGACAAGTCATTCTAGGGTTATCCTGTTTATTTTTTGCTATATACCTATAATCAGCTAATTCTCTAGTACACTCTGCTCTCTTTTAGTGGAAAATGGTATTTAGAGACTACAGTCTGGGTGTAGAGGATTCTCTTTGCTACTGTGTTGATTGATCATTGTTTCTACTCCTGTTTTTCTTCTTTCTTATCTTTCATCTGTATTGTTTTTTATTAACACTGAGAATCTGGTTCCCTGGGCTACCAGGGGTGATAGTTTGAGAATAGTACATCCATAGAACCAGATATTTTCAACTTAAAATGGGTTTATCAGGACATAACCGTGTTGTAAGTTGAGAAAGTAAAATGGGAATAAGAAACTGTTCACATGTACCAGAGATGGTGTGCAGGCTGATTTTGATAACATCCACACAGTCATTTAGCTTTTGACTAAATTTCCTGCTTTTGAGACTTAATCTGCTCCCACTGATTTGGGGTTAGTTTGCTTTTTTATCTTACTTGCCACTTCATGAGCATGCTGAAGGGAGGGGGCTGCCAGTTTAACAGCTGGATAGGCTACTTTTGGACAGCTGTTGGTCTCTGTATTTGAACAAAGGAAGAGTAATAGCTCTTGATCCCACTGACCATGAGAGCAGTAGTGTCGATCACGTGGTGTCTTACTGCCTGGCATAGAGCAATCATTCAGCAAATACCCAGCCATTGTCATTGTTGTTGTGATTATCATTGTTATGGATCTGTGTATCATGTTAGTTACGAAATTTTCATATCCGCATTCTACAGTAGCAAGCTAGAGTCATCTTTCCCATCAGATGGGCTCTAAGACAACATTAGTTCAGAGGTTCAAGGGAAGAGAACTGATACCTATTTAATACCTACTTTGTGCCTGGCACTGTGTGCTAGGAATTAAGTATGTGATTCTCTTACTTGGCGAAGGTCACACAGTTAGTAGTGACTGAGTAGCATAGGTCTATCTTGCTCTCACCCCATGCTTTTTTCTACTGTATAGCTCTGCCTTGCCTACATGAGACTACATTTTGTGTATAGTTACATTAACCTTTTATGATGTATTCAGAATTTGACAGATATCTGTTAGCTTTTGCTCATTAACCTAACACCATTTACTTTTTTTTTAGACACAATTGCAAATAAATTGCATTTGAAAAAAATTAATGATTTTGTGTTATCACCTGGACCCCAGCCGTACAAGGTAATTGGTAATGTTTTTGTTTGTTCATGTGAAATGGTATGAGATTAAGCCTTTTCCTAGTTTTTGGTGACTTTAAAGACATGTCCATCTTAGTTTATATGCTTCAAAATATTAAGTATTTATTTATGTCTGTGTATCTTAGGTGGCTGTCTATGTTCCAGGAAGTAAGGGTGCACCTTCATTTGTTAGATTATATCAGTACCCCAACTTTGATGAACCTCATGCAGCTTTAGCCAATAAAAGTTTCTTTAAGGCTGATAAGGTCACAATGCTATGGAATAAAAAAGGTATGATGAATATCTTTTTATCTCCCATTTTGTTTGTCAAGCATTAATTTAGACTTATATTCCTGTGTGTATAGAAAAAGGAAAAGTTACTAGTGCTTATTTATTGAAAATTTACATATGGTCTGTTATACTTTTTGATGCTTTTCTTATCAACATTAGGTTAATTTATGTTTCAAACCTAATTACAGTTTTTATCTTTTTAGCTACTGCTGTGTTGGTAATAGCTAGTACAGATGTTGACAAGACAGGAGCTTCCTACTATGGGGAACAGACGCTGCACTACATTGCAACAAATGGAGAAAGTGCTGTGGTGCAATTACGTGAGTGTTCCAGTAGTCTTCCTTTGGTAGAATCGATGATAGTCAAAAATACTGTGCCATAAAAATGTTATCATCTAAGTTTTTTTTTTTTTTTTTAGTTGTGTCAGGTCTTAGCTGCAGCACACAGACTCTCTAATTGTGGCTTGCAGGCTCAGTAGTTGGGCACATGGGCTTAGTTGCTCCACAGCATGTGTGATCTTAGTTTCTTGACCAGGGATTGAACCCACTTTCCCTGCATTGCAAGGCAAATTCTTAACCACCAGACCACCAGGGAAGTCCACATCTAAGTTGTTGATCAAGTGATAGAACTCACATATTTTAACAACCTTTAAGATAAAATTTATCTTCATTAAGGAATTTAACTCATCCCCAAACATACTCTATTTTGACAGAATCCAATTAGCTAATTTAGTTTTGCTGTAAGTTGAGTAGGGAACTTGCTGAGTGAGGTAATTCTACTGTATTAGCTCTTTGGGAGCTTATTTAACTCACTATGACAGCAAGTTGATCTAGTGGGTTTAGCATTGTCTTCAGAACTGAAGAGTGTTAACCACTTCATACTTTGTTTCAAGGAGTTAAAGTAACTTAATAGTTTTAAAATTCCTACAACTCAGTAATCTTTTTTATTTTGAATTAAACATGTAAGGGTAAGGTAAACTTTCTTTTAAAAACGTATGTATTCCCATTGAAGTCAGGAACCAAACAAGGATGACTCCCACCCATGCACTTTCTACTATTATTGAACATTCTGAAAGACCTAGTCAGTGTTCCTGATCAAAAGAATAAGTATACAGTTTTGAAAGGTGAAAAGCAAATCACTTCAGCTCATACAATTGTCACAGTATAAACAGCATCCTCTTATAAAACATAATGGAAGGAAAGATTCCATATATGGCAATAAAAAAAACAAGAAATATATAGGGCTGATGGGAAGAAAACTAAAACTAATGAAGGGCAAACTAACCTTTTGTAAGAATTTTACAAAGATGTCATTTCTCTCCAAACTGATCTAAAAATTAAATTAGAATGCCATTGGATTTTCTTTTTTGACAACTAGATAAGCTCGTTCCAAAGTTGGTATCAAAATGTAAACATGCAACAATGGTTTGAAAACTGTAAAAAAAAGAATAAGGAAAGAGGGATTTTGATACTCTTAAGATGTAAAACAATTGTAATGAAGATAGTTTGGTTCGTGTTATGGATAGGCAGATAAATCAGTGGAAAACAACAGGATTCAGAAATAGATCCATACTTCTGTAGCCATTGACTTAAGTCAGCATTTGAATCATGGGTAAAAATACTGCTCTTTTAATATATGGTTTGGGGACAGTTGGCTATTTGTAACAAAAAGGTTTTGCTACTACTTGTTTACCAAAATGAGTTCTGTCTGGGCCAAAAAAGTATGTCTAAAACTACAGAACTAGAATAAAATGCGGGAGAATTTTCTGCTAATCTTAAAGTAGAATAAGACTTTCTAAACACGACAGAAGTCATATGGGGAAAGTGATAAGTCTGAGTATATGAAATTATAAATTTCTGCATTAGGGGAAGAAAAGAGTCCATAAATTAAGCAAAACAAACAATAAATTAGGGAAAAATATTTTTAGAAAAGGGATGAGTATGAGAAAAGATGAATTTTGATAGTATATTAAGTATAACAAAGACCAATAATAGGAAAGAAAAATAGATATAGGACAGTAAAAAATAGTCCACAGGACTATTACAGGACACTAAAAAAAGAAATAAGATTATGTGTAAGTGTATTAAAAGGTGCTTAGCTTATAATAAAGGAAAACAAGACACAGTTTTCCATTTAGTAGGTTGGCAAAGATAAAAATATGAAACAGTGAGTAAGAGTAAGAGAAGAGTCTTTGCTATCAAAAATTATTGGTAGTATAAATTGGCGCAACTTCTTTAAAGGGCATTGCAGTGTACATTATCAAGTAAATTTATATGTCCTTTGACCAGGCAGTTTCTCTCTTACAGGTGTTATTTGTGTACATTTACACAAATGGAAAGTAAATACAGGGTTTGTAATGGAACACAGTGCAACTGAATGAGGCAAAGCTCAATGTGCTTTTATGGAAAAATTTCCAATATAGAAGTATTAAATGAAACAAGAAAGGTTTAAAATTTTTTTTGTGTGTGTGCATTTATGTATTTAAGGGAGAGATGCTTAATTTCAACAAAAATATTCTGAAATAATATGCAGGAAATATGATAGAGGATTGGTTGTCTGTGTCATTGTTCAGTCTCTAAGTTGTGTCTGACTCTTTTGCGACCCCATGGGCTGTAGCATGCTAGGCTCCTGTGTCAGTGGGATTTTCTAGGCAAGTATACTGGAGTGGGTTGCCATTTTCTTCTCCAGGGGCTCTTTCTGACCCAGGGATGGAACCCACATCTCCTGAATTGGCAGACGAGTTCTTTACCACTGAACCACCAGAGAGGCTTATTTTTGAGGCATGTCTTTTTATATAGTTTGTGTTTTTATTGCTATATACATGTATTTCCTCTCTCAAGGAAAACTATCAATAGTTTAATAATAATAATAGCTGATGCTTCTATGAGTCCAAATTGCCAAAATGTTTAAAAGAAATTGAGATTTATTAGGGGTTCTTAAATAAATTTATAGTTCTACATTAATTTCCACAGTATGTCATGTAAAAAATCTTAATTTTATCACACTGTGAAAGTTTTGGATTTTTCTTATTTGACTTGTTTATGAGTATTGTATGATTATAACTTGTGCTACTAAATATTATATTCCTGTTTATAATTCTTTATCACTAACAGATTTTATCTTCTTTTTCCAGCAAAAAACGGCCCCATCTACGATGTGGTTTGGAATTCTAGTTCTACTGAGTTTTGTGCCGTGTATGGTTTCATGCCTGCCAAAGCAACAGTTTTCAACCTGAAGTGCGATCCTGTGTTTGACTTTGGAACTGGCCCTCGTAATGCGGCCTACTACAGCCCTCATGGACATATATTAGTACTAGCTGGATTTGGAAATCTGAGGGGACAAATGGAAGTGTGGGATGTTAAAAAGTACAAACTTATCTCTAAACCAGTGGCCTCTGATTCTACATATTTTGCTTGGTGCCCAGATGGTGAGCATATTTTAACAGCCACGTGTGCTCCACGGTTACGTGTTAATAATGGGTACAAGATTTGGCATTATACGGGCTCTGTCTTGCACAAGTATGATGTACCATCAAATGCAGAATTATGGCAGGTTTCTTGGCAGCCATTCTTAGATGGAATATTTCCAGAAAAGGCAATAACTTACCAAGTAGTTCCAAGTGATGTGCCTAGTGAAGAACCTAAAGTTGCAACAGCTTATAGACCTCCAGCTTTAAGAAATAAACCAGTCACCAATTCCAAACTGGTAAGTAGAGTTTTACTACTTTGGTAGGGAAAGGTTTTTCAATGCAGAGTTCCCTAGATCTTTTCTTTTTTTTAATTTATTTATTAATTTTTATTGGAGTATAATTGCTTTACAATGTTGTGTGTGTTTTTGCTGTTCAGCAAAGTGAATCAGCTATATGTATATATATATTCCCTCTTTTTTAGGCTTCCTTCCCATTTAGAGCACTGAGTAGAGTTCCCTGTGCTATACAGTAGGTTCTCATTTGTTATCTATTTAATACATACTATCAGTAGTGTATATGTCAAACCCAATCTCCCAATTCATCCCTCCCCTTCTTCCCCCCCGGTATCCATATATCCTTTCTTTATGCCCCAGATCTTTTTCTCATGCATGTTTTTGTGTTACTTGGTGTCTGATTAGAAGATATAAACTCTAGGGTAGAAATTGTGGAGGACCTGCTGCTGAAGATGGTGAAAGGTTGTTAACTTGGCAAAGTAATTAATGTAAAATCTTGGGAAAGATGAGTGGGTGTGACTTAACTGGCTGTAGAGTGTGGGCTCAAATTCAAATGCCTTTCAAGCTAGGCTGGTAGTGTGAGACAGTGGTGAGTGGTAGGGAGGGGTGAAAGAGAGAACATTCCCTCTTTAAAGGCCATAGCAACTGCACGACAGTAGCCTTTTGTTTCCACAGGAGATTTTTAGGCCCAGTTTGCCAAAATGTTTGATTTTTCAAGACAAAACAAGTCTGCATGCTTGTATGAAATGCCTTAATTTTTTTTAAGACACCACTGATCAAACAAAACACACTTGTCCTTGGACCATTAGATCCTTACCTCTGATGCAAAATTGTGGTTTTTGTATTGGTCAGATTCTAATCTACTATAAAATGTTTCAGAGCTCAGGAGAGAGCATTTATTAATGACATGAGTTTCTGTGATGATGTTGAGGAATCAAGTTACTCTAAGAATGAACAACAAAATTACTGATACTAATAGAAAGGTACTTTACAGGTGGCTTAGTGGTAGAGAATCTGCCTGCCAATGCAGGAGACACAGGTTTGATCTCGGAGTCAGGAAGATCCCTCGGAGGAAGAAATGGCAACCTGCAGCAGTACTCTTGCCTGGGAAATCCCATGGACAGAGGAGCCTGGCAGGTTGCAGTCTATAGGGTCAAAAAGAGTTGGACATGACTTAGTGACTGACCACAAACCCAAGACCATACATTAGGTGTACTGTCCTAATATATACCTAATGTATGGGCTTGTTCTCAGTCGCTAAGTCTGTCCAACTATATAGTCACGAAATAATTAGGCACTCAGGGAAGTAGATACTTTTTCAAAGGATAAATATTTCTGAGCTTCCCTTATGCCACTTATGTGCTGTGCTGTGCTTAATATTTAAACGTTTTTGTTGCATTGTTATTTAGTAAAAATATATAACAAATTAAGCCCTATTTACTATTTTTGTCTTTAGATTTTTTAAAAAGAATATATTAGTCTTAAAATTTGTTCTCTCTCAATTGAAATTTTTCTTACACAAGATTAAAAAAAAGAAGTGACCTCAACCCATCCTGCTTTCTGAATCTGTGCAAATTAGCACAAGAGAAAGAAATTCTGAATTATTAATAGTATATATTTTTGTTCTCTGACTCATAAAATTAATTTGTTTTGGTCAGTGGAGGGAGAAAAATTGAAATAGAAAGAATATACTTTGAAAATAGTGGGAAGAAAACTATGTAAGAGCTTCTTAAAACCAAACTTTTTTGACAGTTAAGATTTCCACTAAATTTTTGCTTTTGTATATAACCTGGGGATTATGTGACCCTGTCACATCATTTTAGTTGAAGGAGCTACATGCCTATGAATGAGAAATTTTTGTATGTATTAATTCCAGAAAAGAGCTAAATGGCAAATTAAATACTGTCAAGAAATTACTAGAAACAAAGATAGCCTGGTTGATAATTTCACAAAGAAAGAGGGTTACATAGAAGAAGGAGGAAAGAATGTGTTTGGATTCTTCCCCCTGAAGAAAAAAGGTTACTTTTTTTAATAAGTAAAAAGTTTATATATTAATTAAAGAAGTATTTCTTGGCTTTCAGAAAAGCTTCACTTTTTTTTAATTTTTATTTTTACTTTATTTTGCTTTACAATACTGTACTGGTTTTGCCATACATTGACATGAATCAGCCATGGGTGTACATGAGTTCCCAATCCTGAACCCCCCCTCCCACCTCCCACCCCATATCATGTCTGGATCATCCCCATGCACCAGCCCCAAGTATCCTGTATCCTGTATCGAACATAGACCGGCAGTTCGTTTCTTACCTGATAGTATGCATGTTTCAATGCCTTTCTCCCAAATCATTTCACCCTCTCCCTCTCCCACAGAGTCTAAAAGTCCGTTCTATACATCTGTGTCTCTTGCTGTCTTGCATAGAGGGTTATCATTACCATCTTTCTAAATTCCATATATATGTGTTAGTATACTGTATTGGTGTTTTTCTTTCTGGCTTACTTCACTCTGTATAATAGGCTCCAGTTTCATCCACCTCATTAGAACTGATTCAAATGTATTCTTTTTAATGGCTGAGTGATACTCCATTGTGTATATGTACCACAGCTTTCTTATCCATTCATCTAAAGTTTCACTTTTATACAATGTGTTCATCAAAACGATGTTAGAGTTAATGTTACTGAAGAAACAAGTTTTATTAGTAAGAATGAAATTGCTGAGTATGGATAGTTTAAAGGCAGTATTCAGATTATAGCAAAGTTGAGTAGACACATACTAAAGCCAGAAAAGCTTGTGATCCATAATAACGGTGGATTTTTTTCATCTAAAATGAAAGTCTGTCAATGGCTACATGATGCTTATAGAGTGGAAGAGACTTCATCCTTTCTTATTGCATCTTTCTTAATTGCTTTGTCTGTTTTTGAAGTTCTCATGAGTGGAAACTTTTCAACTAAAGCAAAATACTATATAGAAGAGCTCACAATTGAAAAAATTTTGATGTATAACACAAATGTTCAGTAATTTTGATGTATAACACAAATGTTCAGTAAATATTAGTATATTTTTAACTATCACTATGAGCAGTGGATATAAAAAAAGTAAAAGGCTTGCTGTGCAAATTTGTTTCTTGTACAAATATGGATTCTCATATATTCAGTTGCTTCAAGTAGGGTATGTTCACACATAGAACCTTGATGCTTTCTATAGTTAGTGCAGCTGCTAAGGTTAGTGCACCTTATGATTTTTTGCTATTATCTGTATCTTAAATGTTTGATCCCTGCCCATTTGATTATGACACTTGTTAAGTACAATGCAGATGATACCACCCTTATGGCAGAAAGTGAAGAGGAACTAGAAAGCCTCTTGATGAAAGTGAAAGAGGAGAGTGAAAAAGCTGGCTTAAAGCTCAACATTCAGAAAACAAAGATCATGGCATCTGGTCCCATCACTTCATGGCAAATAGATGGGGAAACAGTGGAAACAGTGTCAGACTTTATTTGGGGGGGGCTCCAAAATCACTGCAGATGGTGACTGCAGCCATGAAATTAAAAGACGCTTACTCCTTGGAAGGAAAGTTATGACCAACCTAGGTAGCATATTCAAAAGCAGAGACATTACTTTGCCAACAAAGGTACGTTTAGTCAAGGCTGCGGATTTTCCTGTGGTCATGTATGGATGTGAGAGTTGGACTGTGAAGAAAGCTGAGCACCGAAGAATTGATGCTTTTGAGCTGTGGTGTTGGAGAAGACTCTTGAGAGTCCCTAGGACTGCAAGGAGATCCAACCAGTCCATTCTGAAGATCAGCCCTGGGTGTTCTTTTGAAGGACTGATGCTAGAGCTGAAACTCCAGTACTTTGGCCACCTGATGCGAAGAGTTGACTCATTGGAAAAGACTGATGCTGGGAAGGATTGAGGGCAGGAGACGAAGGGGATGACCGAGGATGAGATGGCTGGATGGCATCACTGACTTGATGGACGTGAGTTTGAGTGAACTCTAGGAGATGGTGATGGACAGGGAGGCCTGGCGTAGTGCGATTCATGGGGTCACAAAGAGTCGGACGCAACTGAGCGACTGAACTGGACTGAAGTATAATACAGCTCTGAGACCTAGTACTCAAAACACTTCATGGAGATCTGGTCCTTTTGATGTGCTGAATATGGATAGTTTAAGAGACAGTTAGCATTCAGATTATAGCAAAGTTGAGAGAAATCAATAAGTAGATGAATCTGATAAGAAGTTGAGTACTATTATTTATACTACATGTTGCCTGAAATTACTCTGGTGTTACTGTTTCCCAGCTTCATTGGAACATAATTTACTTATAAAATTGTAAGATATTTAGAGGGTACATCATGGTGATTTGCTATACATTGAAAAGGTTTCCTCTCACCTGAGGATTAACACATCCATCACCTTATTTATTTGAGAACATTTGAATTCTGCTCGCAAGGAATTTGAGCTGTACAGTTATGCAATACAGTGTTATCAAGTATAGTCATCATGTTTTACATTAAATCCTTCTTGATCCTATGTGTAATTCACCCTCTTATTGAATGTAGTTAATAATTATAGAAATACCTGATGATGAAAATGATTGCTTGTTTTCATTGTGTAGTCTGACAAGTTGCTTAGTTTTTTAAAGACTTCTTCATTATGTTAGCTGGATTTATAATTATGTAATTTATTTACCCCTTCCTATTCGATTTGTTTTCTTACTGTCGGTTTTTTTTCCATTTATCTTCTAATCTCTGATTTTGCAAGTAAAGATCTATGAATTGACTATTTGTGCAAAGAAAATAATTGAGGCAACTGGATTTCTTTTGTCAGTAGTCAGATCCAAAAGGACCACAGAAGAAGCGATTGTTAGTATCTAATTTTATAAAAATCATGTGTCAGTGGTAGTACTAAGAAAAATGCCATTGTTTAAACAAAAATAAAGTGAATTTTGCTGGCTCTTATATAACAGAAAGATATCGTATATAAACTAATAGGAAGATCCTTATTAAATCCATCCTGACCATCGAAGTAAACCTGCCACAAGAGTTTTGAAATATTCTTTGTCAGTGAACTTAAGATAAATTTGATAAAATGAATTTGTCGTGTACTAGCAAAATTGTATAATTTGTTATATATGTTTTTAAAAACATGGACTCCATTTCAAAATCATTTATTTGTATTTTCCATAGCATGAAGAAGAACCACCTCAGAATATGAAACCACAACCAGGAAATGATAAGCCATTATCAAAAACAGCCCTTAAAAATCAAAGGAAGCATGAGGCTAAGAAAGCTGCAAAGCAGGTACTTGGGACACTTATCTTTTCAAACCCAAACAGACCAAACCAGTTAAATTAGCTCTATGCCTTAAAGTTTAAAGAATTGTAGTCCTAAAAACTTGATTGGTAGATTATAAAATGTAATTGGAGTTAGACATAAGTAGCCAAAATGTCTCTTTTGTGTTTACCTATGAATTTCTCAGTAGTCCCGTATGTGTAATGTGGGACTGAGGGAACTGGGACTGACCTTAAGACCTGAAACCCTAGTGGGATTATGTAGTGTGTTACTTTCAACAGACTGGAGGAGCCTGGGTGAAGTGGTATAGTTTGCTTTCTTAAACCGTGTATTTAGGACACACCAGAAATTACATGATTATAAAGCCATTTTGTCACTCAGTAGATTGCTACAGGAAATTGTTCAACTAGAAATCTAAATACCAGAAGTAGCCAAACAGTAGAATTGTTCTAAAATAATTTTTTTATATACTTCATAGTTGAAAAACAATAATTGACAGGTAAATAGTGATGGCTTGTGGCTTATGGTAGTAGTGAGACCAGCTGGGCTAGAAATATGTGGTTAGTAAAGTTGTGGTAATCACATTTTTGAGGTTCAGACAGTTTGGTCTTGCCTATTAATGCTTTGATTTTGACAGTTCTAGGTTACTTGGGCGTTTTGGTAGGCAGTTACTATTTTAAGGTACAGAATTTCTTTCATCTTCAGTCACTCAGTCGTGTCCAACTCTTTGTGACTTCAGGGACTGTATCCTCCTAGGCTCTTCTGTCCTTGGGATTCTCCAGGCAAAAATACTGGAGTGGTTGCCATTTCCTTCTCCAGTAGAATTTCATTGTGTAACCATATTCTGCTAAAATCTGGGCTTGAAATATTGGTGTGTTCTTTTGTAGTTGATATAGTTTTATCTCCAGAAATACATGTAAATAACCCAGGCTTTGGTGATTCCAAGTAAAATAATCTAGTCCACGTATTAGACTTGTGTGAAAGCAGGACTTAGCCTCTCATCAGAGTGGGTAGGGACCTCTGCTGGTCCCGAATGTTACAGACTAGTAGCTAAGATTCCTTTTTTGTTGTTGTTGGTTTTCCAGCTAATGATTATAGGTGTAATTGACAAATAAAAATCTTAAAATGTCCAACATGATGATATGATATAGGTATACATTGTAATAGGATTCCTGCAATCAAGTTAATTAACACATATATCACCTTACATATTTACTTCTGAGGGATGGAACATTTAAATTCTGCTTTCTTACCAAATTTCAATCACTGTGTTCAGTATAATACAATATTATCAACTACAGTCACCATATTATACATGATATCCTCAAACCTTATTCATCCTATAACTGAAAGTTTGTACCCTTTTACCAGCCCCTTCCCATTTCTCCCATCCCCCATTTCCTCTAGCTTCTGACAGCCACCATTTCTACTCTCCATTTATGTGATTTTGACTTCTCTCTTTTTTAGATTCCACTTATAAGTGATGTCATGCAGTATTTATCTGTTTGTCTTTCTCTTTCTGGCTTTTTGCACTTAGCGTAATGACCTACAGGTTCATAGATGTTGTTACAAATGGTAGGATTTCCTTTTTATTTATTTATTTTTTTATGGCTGGATACTATTCTACTCTATATGTTTAATGTTTATATATTACATTTTCTATATTCATTCTTTTGTTGACAGACACTTAGCTTGTTTCCATACCCTGGCTATTATAAATAATATTGCGACAAACCTGGGAGTAATGATTTTGTTTCCTTTGGGTGTATACCCAGAAGAGAGATTGCTGGATCATATGGTAGCTCTGTTTGATTTCTTGAGGAACTGCCATCCTGTTTTTTACAATGACTGTATAAGATTCCTTCTAATTGAGATTTAAGGGTCTTCAGAAATCTTTTCAACACAGAATCCTATTCTTATAAGTGATATTTCTTCCTCTTTATCAAAAGATATTTTTAATATGACCATTGCTGGTACTGAGCTAAGTAAATTCCCTTTGTAATAAAATATTAGTTGTTTATTTTGTGTGTTTTTCTGATACTTTGAATACATAAAATGTTGGGAAGAGGGTTGTAGACTCAGTTTTCTAATTTAGAAAAACTAGTATTAAAATAGTGACTTTCTTAATGATATCCCTGTGGCTCTTTTGAAAAAACAATGAGTGCTTTTACTGTAAAACGTAATAATTACAGAAACACTCTCCCACACCCACTTCATACAGCCATATAATCACCGACACATGTTATTTACTAAAGATGATACTACTAACCCATCATTATGGAGTTGCTCTTTGCATGTTTTCTCCGTCAGAGCAAAATGTTTTCTACTTTCAAGATAATTCTATCAGTATGCAAAGAATTATTATTTTTTTTGAGACAACTGGTTGAAGTTAGTAAAAGTTATGATTGTGCGGTAGAATGAAGGTAAACAGTCTATGATAGGACCTCACCTTAACCAGACCTTCTTTCTTATGCCTGACTGTGAATTAAGGAACCAAAGAGAAGGAGTCAGATGTATATAATCTAACCAAGTACTTTTATAAATTTATGGTGATTCTATGAACTTATCATCTTTATCAAAAATAATTGAAACAAAGTTTAATTTTATCATATGCATAGCCTTTCCAGAGAATGACCAGAATTTAAATACAGTAACATAGACACCTTGACTTACTCTTTGTTTTTTAAAATATGGAGAAATTGTGTCATATTTCACTTAACTTTAATAGTTTTTTATATGATATTAATCTTCCTAGAAAATTAGTATTCTCAGCTGATTACAAACAACTACATTTTATTTTTTTGGACATGCCACCCAGCTTATAGGCTCTTAGGTCTCCCACCAAAGATGGAACCCAGGCCCTCAGCTGTGAAAGTGGACTGCCAGGATATTCCCACAAACAACTAAACTGAAAAAAATGGAGGACTTCCCTGGTGATCCAGTGGCTAAGACTCTGCATTTCCAGTGCAAAGGACCCGAGTTCAATTGCTGGTCAGGGGACTAGATCCCACATGCCACAGCTAAAGGATTCTGCGTGCTGCAGTGAAGATCAGACCCAGTATGATTTGACCCAGTACTATTTGACCCAGTACGGCCCCAAAATAAATAAAAATAAATAATTTTTTTAAGTTCCTTTTTTTTTTTAATCAGATTTCAAAAGTGAATTTTGGTAGGCAAAGTATGTCTATTTTCCTTTTATCTACTCTTCTCCTTTAATTTTTTATTATGAAAAATACCAAACTACACCATATTATTAGAATTTACAAGCTCCTTAAGAGTCAAAACTAAATAATTTCTTTCTGAATACTCTTAAATGCTCAGTAATGTTTTCATATAAAAGGTTAGGAATTAACATTTGTGGATTGTAGTGTACGAATTAGAACCAACATGACTCTAAAAAAGAAAAAAAAAATGCTCCAATTCTGCACTGTCTAAAAATTCTCCGGCAGACGTTTTTAGGTTTGGAGATCCAGAAGTGACACCCTGTCCCATGTTCCCCTGGGATGCTTTGGGAGTTTGGAGTATTCTACCCAGAACTCTAAGAGGTTCTAGAGTCTTGCAGAGTCTGTGTATTCCATTGGGAACTCTGTAAGGAAGAAGTAGAAGCCCTACTTAAAAAGTTTTCCATGGCACAGTGTTGCCGAGCTGAATTGATCTGATTGTAAATAAATCTCTATGGGACTTACCCTGTAGCATCATCTGTTATATGTACTTGAGTTTACATACTCATAGTTTTGGAGGATATCCCAAGAGTGAAACTTTACACACCTTAGTTAGATAAGCCCTCTCACATTTCCAAATCATCCATATAATGGCACATCCCAAAATAACCAAAAATCTAGAATGTTTATTGGCTGAAACAATAATCTCCTTGTTTATTTCATTTCTAGGTCATTTCATCTCTTTCCCTTTGTTATTATATTACTAATTATATTTTACATTACTAACTATTTTTATTACATTTTGCTAATATTACTAAAATCCTTGTTTTTTTTTCGCTGCATCACGTTGAGTTACTGGACCAGGGGTTGAACCTGTGTGCCCTGTAGTAGAAGCACAGGGTCCTAAAACCACTAGGCCACCAGGGAATTCCCCAATATGCTATTGTTTTTTATTTTATTATTATGTTACTTTAAATTACAGATCTTGCCTTTTGGATATCTCATTGTACTGAAATATTTTTTTAAGCTTCATTACAACTATTATGGGATGATATAACATACTTGAGGCCAGCAATTCAGTTGCTTTCTTTATATAGAGTGTATAAAAGATAAAATCATATTTTGTTTTATAAAAGGCTATGTTTGTTGAAATACTTCAATGATTTCATTTTTGAAAACTTAATTCTTGAAAATATTTCCTGCAGGAAGCAAGAATTGACAAGAGTCCAGATATGGCACCTGTTCCTACCCCACAAAGCACACCACGAAATACTATTTCTCAGTCAACTTCTGGGGACCCTGAGACAGACAAAAAAATCAAGAACCTAAAGAAGGTGGGAGGCTTCAGTGAAAAGCACATGTGTTTATTGAAAGAACACATG
This sequence comes from Capra hircus, assembly GCF_001704415.2. Classification (NCBI taxonomy): domain Eukaryota; kingdom Metazoa; phylum Chordata; class Mammalia; order Artiodactyla; family Bovidae; genus Capra; species Capra hircus. Next base: position 117,148,675 of record NC_030808.1, on the reverse strand, counting down.
AGAATTATATAAAGGAAATAGTGTTTAGATGCCTAAAGACAGGCATCTGAGAGGTTTGTAGCAATCCTTGTTGTTGCTTTCTCACCATGAAATACTGTAACTTAGGAATGGTACTGATTTTAGTTTTATTCACAGATGTCTAAGGGATATTAGTCCTTTATTGTTGATTTTTAGAGTAATAAGAAATAATGTACATTTGAACATGTTTATACTCACTACATCATTATACCCTTGTGAGACAGGTAGGACAGATATTCATCTCATTTTTAAAGATGAAGAAAGAGGAACAAAAGGAAGTTTATTGACTTGTCAAATGCAATCACTGTGTGATGGTGGCCTAGGAGGTAAAATCAGGTTTCTAGAGCACTTCCCAGGCTACGTTACGAAGTTTCTCTTAAAGCTAAAGACATGGTCCAGGTATCATGAGGTACTGAAATAAATGGTGAAATTAGACATATATTTACATAATGTATATATATATACATAGATGTACATGCATAGTAATATTAAAATTTTGAAAAATACCAAATTTCATGTTCTTAATGTATACAATTTTATGTTTAATTTTGAAAGTAGATTGCGCATTCTGAAATTGCTTTTTCTTTCTTCCTTTTGCCTCCTGTTTGGTGTTTACAGAAACTGAAAGCAATTGAACAGCTGAAAGAACAAGCAGCAGCTGGAAAACAGCTAGAGAAAAATCAGGTCTTTTCTGCATTTTTCATTCGGGCTCATAGTTACTACCACCCTTCCCCTTTTTATTACAAGCAACTATTTAATCCGATTAAAGAGTATATAGATTTTAAAACTTATTTGGAAATACACAAGGATGGGGGAAATGTGGATCATGGTGAATGAGGGATTCCCTGTTTCCTGTGACACATACTGATGCTGTAGCTGCTGGCTTCTTATGTTAGACAAATAGAAGATTCTCTTCTTTTCTGTATCTCAGGTCGCACTGTCCTATTTCCCCTTTTCCTTCCTCCTGTCCTCCACACTTCGAAGCACAAATGTAGAATGGAAGATTTATTAGAGAATTTATTAGAGAATGCAGTAAGACAGCTCTGTTTTTTGTCTCCTTGATTCATCAGTTCAGTCGCTCAGTCGTGTCCAACTCTTTATGACCCCATGGACTGCAGCACACCAGGCTTCCCTGTCCATCACCAACTCCTAGAGCTTGCTCAAACTCATGTCCATTGAGTCACTGATGCTATCCAACCATCTCATCTTCTCTTGTCCTCTTCTCCTGCCTTCAGTCTTTCCCAGCATCAGGGTCTTTCAAATGAGTCAGTTCTTCACATCAGATGGCCAAAGTATTGGAGCTTCAAGTTCAGCATGTCCTTCCAGTCAATATTTAGGACTGATTTCATTTAGGATTGGCTGGTTTGATCTCCTTGCAGTCCAAGGGACTCTCAAGAGTCTTCTTCAATACCACAGTTAGAAAGCATCAATTCTGTGGCACTCAGCTTTCTTGACAGTTCAACTCTCACATCCATACATGACTACTGGAAAAACCATAGCTTTGACAAGGACCTTTGTTGGCAATGTCTCTGCTTCTTAATATGCTAAGTTGGTCATAGCTTTTCTTCCATGGGGCAAGCATCTTTTAATTTCATGGCTGCACTTACCATCTGCAGTGATTTTAGAGCCCCCCAAAATAAAGTCTCTCACTGTTTCCATTATTTCCCTCTCTATTTGCCATGAAGTGATGGGACTGGATGCCATGATCTTCGTCTTTTGAATGTTGAGTTTTAAGCCAGCTTTTTCACGCTCTTCTTTCACTTTCATCAAGAGGCTCTTTAGCTTCTCTTCACTTTCTGCCATAAGGGTGGTGTCATCTGCATATCTGAGGTTACTGATATTTCTCCTGGCACGCCTGATTCCAGCTTGTGCTTCATCCATTCTGGCATTTTGCATGATGTACTCTGCATAGAAGTTAAATAAGCAGGGTTACAATATACAGCCTTAATGTATTCCTTTCCAAATTTGGAACCAGTCTGTTGTTCCATGTTGGGTTCTAACTGTTGCTTCTTGACCTACATACAGCTTTCTCAGGAGGCAGGTCAGGTGGTCTGGTATTCCCATCTCCTTCAGAATTTTCCACAGTTTGTTGTGATCCATACAGTCAAAAGCTTTAGCATAGTCAATGAAGCAGCAGTAGATTTTTTTCTAGAATTCTCCTGCTTTTTCTATGATCCAGTGGATGCTGGAAGTTTGATCTCTGGTTCCTCTGCCTTTTCTAAATCCAGCCTGAACATCTGGAAGTTCACGGTTCACGTACTGCCGAAGCCTGGCTTGGAGAATTTTGAGCATTATTTTACTAGCATGTGAGATGAGTGCAATTGTGCGGTAGTTTGAGCATTCTTTGGTGTTGCCCTTCTTTGTGATTGGAGTGAAAACTGACCTTTTCCAGTCCTGTGGCCACTGCTGAGTTTTCCAAATTTGCTGGCATATCAAGTGTAGTACATTCACATCATCATTTTTTAGAATTTGAAATAGCTCAACTGGAATTCCATCACCTCCACAAGCCTTTTTCATGTGATGCCTCCTAAGGCCCACTTGACTTCACATTCCAGGATGTCTGCCTCTAGGTGAGTGATCACACCATCATGATTATCTGGGTCATGAAGATCTTTTTTGTATAGTTCTGCTGTGTATTCTTGCCACCTCTTCTTAATATCTTCTGCTTTTAGGTCCATACCGTTTCTGTCCTTTATTGTGCCCATCTTTGCATGAAAAGTTTCCTTGGTATCTCTAATTTTCTTGAAGAGATCTCTAGTCTTTCCCATTCTGTTGTTTTCCTCTATTTCTTTTCATTGAGCACTGAGGAGAACTTTCTTATGTCTCCTTGCTATTCTTTGGAATTCTGCATTAAGATGGATGTATCTTTCCTTTTCTCCTTTGCCTTTAGCTTCTCTTCTTTTTCAGCTATTTGTAAACAAGGCCTCCTTAGACAACCATTTTGCCTGTTTACATTTCTTTTCCTTGGGGATGGCCTTGATCACCACCTCCTATACAATGTCACAAATCTCTGTCCATAGTTCTTCAGGCACTCTATCAGATCTAATCCCTTGAATCTGTCGCTTCCACTGTATAATCGTAAAGGATTTGATTTAGGTCATATCCAAATGGTCTAGTGGTTTTCCCTACTTTTCTTCAATTTAAGTCTGAATTTGGTAATAAGGAGTTCATGATCTGAGCTGCTGTCAGCTCCCACTCTTGTTTTTGCTGACTGTAGATAGCTTTTCCATCTTCAGCTGCAAAGAACAGAATCAGTCTGATTTCGGTATTGACCATCTGGTGATATCCATGTGTAGAGTCTTCTCTTGTGTTGTTGGAAGACGGTGTTTGCTATGACCTTTGCTATGGTCATAGCAAAGGCTAACTCTATTAACCTTTGCCCTGCTTCATTTTGTACTCCAAGGCCAAAGTTGCCTGTTACTCCAGGTGTTTCTTGACTTCCTACTTTTGCATTCCAGTCCCCCATGATGAAAGCGATGTATTTTTTGGTGTTAGTTCTAGAACGTCTTATAGGTCATCATAGAAACCGTTCCAGCTTCTTTGGCATTAATGGTTGGAGCATAGACTTGGGTTACTGTGATACTGAATGGTTTGCCTTGGAAATGAACAGAGATCATTCTGTCATTTTTGAGATTGCCTCCAAGTACTTGATTCATATCAAACAACAAATTAGACCTTGTTTCTAATCTGTGTTTTTTAAATCTGTGGTTACCAAAAAATCTGGTAAAGTCTCAGGTATATTCTTTCTCTAAATTTTTTCTCTTTTGCTATGTGGCTATTGATCTAATAATTATTTCATTTCCTGTTTAATAACTATTGTTTTAAACTTTTCTAGTTGGAGAAAATTCAGAAAGAGAAAGCCCTTCTTCAAGAGCTGGAAGATTTGGAACTGGGAATTTAAAGATTCACAGAAAGCAAGCTGGTTACCAGAAATCACTGCAAACGTATTATCTGTTAAACCCATCAGTGTACATAGAAATATCCATGTGCCCACATTTAACGTTCACTTATAATTTTGACCATTTATCTAAGATTCTACATATCTATACAATTACTTAATATGTCTGTTAAATTAATTTTTACATCCTGCATCCTGTATCATGTCAACATACGATACAGAAAGAAGACATATGATTTTCTGTTTAGCTAAGCTTGACAGATTGAAAGACTAATGTCATTGTTTTTTAGTAGGAGACAGTATTTACCATATCAATGAATAAAAAGATTTTAATTTTAATCATTGTCGACTCTGTTTTAAGTTCTTCAGTTAACAAGTTCTTTATTTATTTACAAAGACAAGTTTGGGAAATTTTTCCTTTGAATATATAACATAACTATCTTGATCCTAAAAGATTATATGGTCGAACATTAAAGAAAAGCCTTAAAATCAGGTTGTACTAAATATATTAAATTGTTTATGTTATTGGTAGTATTTGAAGTAAAGTTTTTCTGACTGGTTTTAAAGTATAAACTTTAAAAAAAGAAAATAATAAGACATTTTGATATTTCAGATAATAAACCTGGCCATTTAATGACAAGGTAATATTTTCTAAATGTGAACTATGATTATTTTGCTGTAGTTGTCTTGATTGTTGTGGTTGTTCACTTATATGATGAATAAAAGATGTACTGGTAACCCAAGACATTCAGCTATCAAAACTGATTTATATTTGGTTTTGGAGTCTGTTACAGCTACTTTTTTAAAATCTGATTTACATTTGAAGTTATTACATTTACATTGATACAGATTTTAATTATCCAGAGCTAATATTTAAGCTAAGTAAAAGAAAAGAATTTAGGAATACTTTGAGAGAGATACACAGGTAACTGAACTTCCTGATGTCCCAAAGCTACAAATAAGATTTGATACAGATCTAATGAATTAAAGTTGGAGTGTTTTGTTTTTATTTTTTCCCTTCAGTGGAAGCACAGAGTCTTAACCACTGGACCGCTGTCACAGTCCCTTGAGTGGTATTTTAAATGTTTTGTGTGCCGAGTGAATGTGGACACATACGCACTCGTGTACATATAATTTCTTTCAACATTAATTCATTTTTGATAATAGAAATATAAACTTTTTTAAAGCAGTATATTGTAAAAACAATGTATTTTTCTAATAAAATGTTAAGTAATTCACCTTAAGCCAGTGTAATGTTTTTTGACCAAGCAGCCTAAGCTTTCTTAATTTAGAAGTTTTTAATTACCAGTTTACAGCAAATATATTAATCATTTTTAAAATGTTCTTCTTAAGGGAATTCCCTGGTGTTCAGTGATTAGGACTCGGTGTTCTCACTGCCCAGGGCCTGAGTTCAATCCCTAGTTGGAGGACTAAGATCCCACACACTGTGTGCCATGACAGTGAGTAAATCAGTAATCAATAAATCTTATCAGTCAATGTATGGGAATTTCCTGGTGATTCAGTGGTTAGGACTCTGTACTTCAACTGTAAGGGGCACGCATTCGATCCTGCATGCCATGTGGCACGCCCCAAAATTTTTTTAATGAAATGTTTATCTTAGAAGTATTATCATTGAACCTTTTGTTTTAGTCAGATGCTTTTTAATTGCTCCAAGGTGACTGTTCCTATTAAAATTAGATTACATGGACTCAGTTTTTAAATTGTCTTTATTTCTGTAATCAATCTATTTTTTTCCAAAGAAATGTTTTATTTCTGTGTGCTAAGTTGCTTCAGTCGTGACCGACTCTTTGCGACCCTATGGACAGTAGCTTGTTAAGCTCCTCTACCCATGCGATTCTCCAGGCAGTATATTGGAGTAGTTGCCTTGCCCTCTTCCAGGGAATCTTCCCAACCCAGGGATCAAACCCGTGTCTCCTGCATTGGCAGGCAGGTTCTTTTACCACTGCTGCTGCTGCTGCTAAGTCGCTTCAGTCGTGTCCAACTGTGTGACCCCATAGACGGCAGCCCACCAGGCTCCCCCGTCCCAGGGATTCCCCAGGCAAGAACACTGCAGTGGGTTGCCATTTCCTTCTCCAAGGCATGAAAGTGAAAGTGAAAGTGACGTTGCACAGTCCAGCGTCATGTTTATTTCTGAACACATCAATGTAAAAATCACTGAGATGTTCTTGGACTACATATTTTATTTTTATTTTAAATATATACATATATATATTTCTTTAGGGCACAAAAAATGTGACTAGTAGGTTTATTGATATTCATTATTATGCAAAACTTCTAACTATCTTTAGTAATGATAATACTTGCATTCATGGAGTCGCAGAGTCAGACATGACTGAGCGACTGAACAACAAATACTTGCATTTGACCCTTGTTCATTATAAATGGACATGCAGAAAGCAAATGAGTTCAGATACATACAACTAAAAATGTGTAACTGCATATTACTCTTGTAGTCACTGACGACAAAAGATTTTCTCATATTCATACTGGTGGCCTATTCCATGCTCATGTGCCAATCTCCATCTGAGCAGAAAAAATAACTATCCAGTTAATGAAATGATCTAAAATTTTCCAGCTTTTAAATTGTTGAAAATATGGGAATTAGGACAAAGCATATTACATTATATTTTATAAAACAATGAATGAATCTACTCTCTCAAAAGAAATGAGTTAGTATTTGTTACAGTTACCTTATGGCTGCTTTAGAAGTTATCTTCTGGCAGTATGAGTAAGGTTATAGAAAAGTGTATAAAGTGATGAAAGTATGCTTGAAAATTTAAATATGTTGTGTATTCATTATAAAGGAAAAAATGTAATTCCTGGATTCTCATAACTCTCTTTTCATTAATCCTCTCAGAAATACATTTGGAGGACTTTCCTGGCAATCCAGTAGTTAAAACTGCACTTCCATTGCAGGGAACATGGGTTCATTCCCTTGTAGGGTAACTAACATCCCACATGCTGCACAGCATGGCTGGGAAAAAAAAAAAAAGAAACGTATATGGCATTTGCCATAAGCATCTGTGAAGAACATTATAAGCTTGAGGGGAGGTCCTTCAGTAGCACAAAGGCTCTGATTAGTTACACAAGTTTCCCAGAGAGGGAGGAGAAAAAGCAAAAACTCAACTTTCATAGCCAAAAAGAAGAATTCTCTTAGAAAAGAAATAGAGCTACAATGTCAAGACATGTATGTTGCCAAATAATAACAATGTTTCAAAACAATGCATTTTTTGATGGTTACATTTTTAAGTATGTAAACTTAGAGAAAAAGGTTTGCTTCCGGTATGCACTAAATTGATTACATTGACTAACAGTGGAGGGTGGTGAAAAGGAACTTTAGCTTTATCTGAAATGTGTAATTTTTTATACATAAAGGAAAATATAATTTTGTACAATTTTAAAATCATAACCAACTGAGACTAGGCTTCAAACTAGGAAATTCTCTTCCAGTTCAATTTTATGCCTTCTATACACCAGTAATATCTAAGGTAAGGACTCAATGTTATAGGTATTAACATACAATTCATTTGCTCTTTGGAATATGTCACCTAATAATTGAGGCAGCATGAGAGTAAGGTAAATGTTTGCAAAAATGCTTCTCATTTTTTTTCCCCTAGCAAATTTTAGCAAGTAAATATGGAAAATCTACTGTATTCTCTTATAAATGCCTGTTAAGTTGGGATCCATCTTTATCCTGGTCTGTTATCTAATATTTAAAAAATGAGTTTGACTCCTACTTCACATACTGATTCACGTATAATTGTTTTTATTATTAATGGGTACCTACATGATCTTTCTGTAATGTATATGACCCTAAGGCTGTAGAATTAAGAAATTTGCCAGTATCACCAAGCTAGGATGTGGGATTTAAACCCAGGCAGTCTGATGACAGTCCTTGTGCTCTAGGTCACTATGATAATATTGCTTCTGTATCCTGAGGTAATATATCCTTATGCACTTGATCTATTGTAGTTGTAGATTGTATAAGCATGACTGCTAGACTGTGCACATTTCAATATTCATGGATACTGCCAAATTGCCTTCTGTAAAAGTTTAACTTCTACCAATGAAAGTTTCCCATGTTCTTATCTGATCTATAAGGCTTTTGAATTTTTACTAAATCAAGAGAGGGGAAATGATGCTTTTTGGTTTTGTTACTTCTTTTTATTAGTAATGGGTTATGCATTTTTCCACATTTGAGGGTGGTTTATATTTTTTTAGTGAATTGCTTTTCCTTTTCATTGGCCCATTTCCCTATTTGAGTATTTAGCTTTCATCTTACTGATTTATAAGCATGTCCTATATAGTAATACGTTCAGGTCAATTCAGTCACTCAGTCGTGTCCGACTCTTTGGGACCCCATGAATCACAGCATGCCAGGCTTCCCTGTCCATCACCAACTCCTGGAGTTCATTCAGACTCACATCCATTGAGTCAGTGATGCCATCCAGCCATCTCATCCTCTGTTGTCTCCTTCTCCTCTTGCCCCCAATTCCTCCCAGCATCAGAGTCTTTTCCAATGAGTCAGCTGTTCGCATGAGGTGGCCAAAGTACTGGAGCCTCAGCTTTAGCATCATTCCTTCCAAAGAAATCCCAGAGTTGATCTCCTTTAGAATGGACTGGTTGGATCTCCTTGCAGTCCTAGGGACTCTCAAGAGTCTTCTCCAACACCAAAGTTCAAAAGCATCAATTCTTCGGCACTCAGCTTTCTTCACAGTCCAACCCTCACATCCATACGTGACCACAGGAAAAACCATAGCCTTGACTAGACGGACCTTTGTTGGCAAAGTAATGTCTCTGCTTTTTAATATGCTATCTAGGTTGGTCGTAACTTTTCTTCCAAGGAGTAAGCATCTTTTAATTTCATGGCTGCAGTCACTATCTGCAGTGATTTTGGAGCCCCCAAAAACAAAGCCTGACACTGTTTGCACTGTTTCCCCATCTATTTCCCATGAAGTGATGGGACCAGATGCCATGATCTTCGTTTTCTGAATGTTGAGCTTTAAACCAACTTTTTCACTCTCCTCTTTCACTTTCATCAAGAGGCTTTTTAGTTCCACTTCACTTTCTGCCGGCACATGGGCTTGGTTGCCCTTTGGCATGTGGGATCTTCCCAGACCAGAAATCAAGCCAGTGTACCCTTCATTGCAAGGCAAGTTCTTAACCACTGGACCACCAGGGAAGCCCCAAGTTGAGTGTCAAAAAATTAAATTAGGTCTTTGGATACTCAGTTTAACTGTGATCAGTTTTGCAGTATATTTCTTTGAGTTAGTGAAATACAAGAAAAGATAACTAGGAATATTGAAATTTTTTTTATTGAAGTGAGGTTTCAAAGCAGTTCTTGGGTTCATCCACTTCTGAAAATATTAATACATTACTGTCCAGAGCAGGGGAAAAGTATGAATTTATAAGTAGTAAAATGACAAACTACTGTGACTGCCTTGCTGTTCCAATTTTGCCAAAGTTAAGTGTTTTTTTTGTTTTAAATTTCTGAAAGGCAGGAGGAAGAATAAGCAAACACTAAGTGCCTAACTCTCTGGGTCATCTTTGGCTCCAAAGGTAATAGAATCAAATCAGATTTTGAAGGAATAACTTTCATGCTTTTTTTTTTAAGCTACATAGATCAGTTGTTTATAGTGTAAAGTGCAGGTTACAAAGGAAATACAGTGTATTTAGAAGTTCATTGAATTGAAGTAAAAGATACTTGAAGATTCCTGCCAAAAGATGTGGCCAGGTGTCTTAATCCATCAGGGCTACTGTAACAAAATATCATAGGCTGTGTTGCTTATCAATAACAAAAATTCCTTTCTGACAGATCTGGAAGTGGGTGAGAGGCTGCTTCCTCGTTCTGTCTTCTTACTGTGTCCTCACACAGTGGCAGGTGGGAGGGAGCTCTAGGGGCTGCTTTTATAAGGTGCTAGACCCCTTTATGAGGGCTCTGCTGAGCCCTCACTTCCAAACACCATGGTGCTGGGAACTAGGTTCAATGTATGAATTTTGAAGGGACACAAACATTCGGTCTCTATCAGTTCAGTTCAGTTCAGTTCAGTTGCTCAGTCGCGTCTGACTCTTTGCGACCCCAAGGACTGCAGCACGCGAGGCTTCCCTGTTCATCACCAACTCCCAGAGTTTACTGCAACTCATGTCCATTGAGTCGGTGATGCCATCCAACCATCTCATCCTCTGTCATCTGCTTCTCCCGCCTTCAATCTTTCCCAGCATCAGGGTCTTTTCAAATGAGTCAATTTTTCACATCAAGTGACCAAAGTATTAAAGTTTTCAGCTTCAGCATTAGTCCTTCCAATGAGTATTCAGGACTGATTTCTTTTAGGATGGACTGGTTGGATCTCCTTGCTGTCCAAGGGACTCTCAATCTCCAGCACCACAGTTTGAAAGCATCAATTCAGCGCTCAGCTTTCTTTATAGTCCAACTCTCACATCCATACGTGACTACTGGAAAAACCATAGCTTTGACTAGATGGACGTTTGTCGGCAATGTCTCTGCTTTTTAATATGCGGTCTAGGTTGGTCATAACTTTTCTTCCAGGAGCAAGCGTCTATTAATTTCATGGCTGCCGTCACCATCTGCAGTGATTTTGGAGCCCCCAAAATTAGGCTCTCACTGTTTCCAGTGTGATGGGACCCATGTCCAAGGAGTGATGGCTGCGCCGACGCAGGAGAGCTGAGAGGAGCTACTCCATGTTCAAGGTCAGGAGGGGCGGCAGTGAGGAGATACCACTCGTCCAAGGTAAGGAGCAGCAGCTGCGCTTGGCTGGAGCAGCTGTAAAGAGATACCCCACGTCCAAGGTAAGAGAAACCCAACTAAGATGGTAGGTGTTGCAAGAGGGCATCAGAGGCCAGACACACTGAAACCATAATTACAGAAAACTAGTCAATCTAATCACACGGACTGCAGCCCTAACTCAGTGAAGCTAAGCCATGCCCTGTGGGGCCACCCAAGATGGGTGGGTCATGGTGGAGAGGTCTGACAGAATGTGGTCCACTGCAGAAGGGAATGGCATACCACTTCAGTGTTCTTGCCTTGAGAACCCCATGAACAGTATAAAAAGGCAAAATGATAGGATACTGAAAGAGGAACTACCCAGGTCAGTAGGTGCCCAATATGCTACTGGAGATCAGTGAAGAAATAACCCCAGAAAGAATGAAGGGATGGAGCCAAAGCAAAAACAATACCCAGTTGTGAATGTGACTGGTGATAGAAGCAAGGTCTGGTGCTGTAAAGAGCAGTATTGCATAGGAACCTGGAATGTCAGGTCCATGAACCAAGGCAAATTGGAAGTGGTCAAACAGGAGATGGCAAGAATGAATATGAACATTCTAGGAATCAGTGAACTAAAATGGACTGGAATGGGTGAATTTAACTCCAATGACCATTATATCTACTACTGTGGGCAGGAAACCCTTAGAAGAAATGGAGTAGCCATCATGGTTAACAAAAGCGTCCGAAATGCAATACTTGGATGCAATCTCGAAAACGAAAGAATGATCTCTGTTCATTTCCAAGGCAAACCATTCAATATCACAGTAATCCAAGTCTATGCCCCAATCAGTAATGCTGAAGAAGCTGCAGTTGAATGGTTCTATGAAGACCTACACGACCTTTTAGAACTAACACCCAAAAAAGATGTCCTTTTCGTCATGGGGGACTGGAATGCAAAAGTAGGAAGTCAAGAAACACCTGGAGTAACAGGCAACTTTGGCCTTGGAATACGGAATGAAGCAGGGGAAAGGCTAATAGAGTTTTGCCAAGAGAACGCACTGGTCATAGCAAACACTGTCTTCCAACAACACAAGAGAAGACTCTACACATGGACATCACCAGATGGTCAACACCGAAATCAGATTGATTCTATTCTTTGCAGCCAAAGATGGAGAAGCTCTATACAGTCAGCAAAACAAGACCAGGAGCTGACTGTGGCTCAGATCATGAACTCCTTATTGCCAAATTAAGCCATAAATTGAAGAAAGTAGGGAAAACCACTAGACCATTCAGGTATGACCTAAATCAAATCCCTTGTGATTATACAGTGGAAGTGAGAAATATATTTAATGGACTAGATCTGATAGAGTGCCTGGTGAACTATGGACAGAGGGTCGTGACTATGTACAACAAGCAGGGATCAAGACCATCCCCTAGAAAAAAAAATGCAAAAAAGCAAAATGGCTGTCTGAGGAGGCCCTTACAAATAGCTGTGAAAAGAAGAGCAGCAAACAGCAAAGGAGAAAAGGAAAGATATATACCCATTTGAATGCAGAGTTTGAATGCTATTCTCCAGAATAGCAAGGAGAGATAAGAAAGCCTTCCTCAGTGATCAGTGCAAAGACATAGAGGAAAACAACAGAATGGGAAAGACTAGAGATCTCTTCAAGAAAATTAGAGATACCAAGGAAACATTTCATGCAAAGATGGGCTCAATAAAGGACAGAAATGGTATGGACCTAACAGAAGCAGAAGATATTAAGAAGAGGTGGCAAGAATACACAGTACAAAAATGATCTTCACGACCAAGATAGTCACAATGGTGTGATCACTCACCTAGAGCCAGACATCCTGGAATGTGAGATCAAATGGCCTTATAAAGCATCACTACAAACAAAGCTAGTGGAGGTGATGGAATTCCAGTTGAGCTATTTCAAATCCTGAAAGATGATGCTGTGAAAGTGCTGCACTCAATATGCCAGCAAATTTGGAAAACTCAGAAGTGGCCACAGGACTGGAAAAGGTCAGTTTTCATTCCAATCCCAAAGAAAGGCAATGCCAAAGAATGCTCAAACTACCGCACAATTGCACTCATCTCACATGCTAGTAAAGTAATGCTCAAAATTCTCCAAGCCAGGCTTCAGCAATACATGAACCGTGAACTTCCAGATGTTCAAGCTGGTTTTAGAAAAGGCAGAGGAACCAGAGATAAATTGCCAACATCTGCTGGATCATGGAAAAGCAAGAGAGTTCCAGAAAAATATTTGTTTGTGCTTTATTGACTATGCCAAAGCTTTTGACTGTGTGGATCACAAGAAACTGGAAAATTCTGAAAGAGATGGGAATACCAGACCACCTGACCTGCCTCTTGAGAAACATATATGCAGGTCAGGAAGCAACAGTTAGAACTGGACATGGAACAACAGACTGGTTGCAAATAGGAAAAGGAGTACATCAAGGCTGTATATTGTCACCCTGCTTATTTAACTTCTATGCAGAGTACATCATGAGAAACGCTGGACTGGAAGAAGCGCAAGCTGGAATCAAGATTGCTGGGAGAAATATTAATAACCTCAGATATGCAGATGACACCACCCTTATGGCAGAAAGTGAAGAACTAAAAAGCCTCTTGATGAAAGTGAAAGAGGAGAGTGAAAAAGTTGGCTTAAAGCTCAACATTCAGAAAACGAAGATCATGGCATCTGGTCCCATCACTTCATGGCAAATACATGGGGAAACAGTGCAAACAGTGTCAGACTTTATCTTTTGGGGGGCTCCAAAATCACTGCAGATGGTGATTGCAGCCATTAACTTAAAAGATGCTTACTCCTTAGAAGGAAAGTTATGACCAACTTGGATAGCATATTAAAAAGCAGAGACATTACTTTGCCAACAAAGGTCCATCTAGTCAAGGCTATGGTTTTTTCAGTAGTCATGTATGGATGTAAGAGTTGGACTGTGAAGAAAGCTGAGTGCCGAAGAATTGATGCTTTTGAACTGTGGTGTTGGAGAAGACTCTTGAGAGTCCCTTGGACTGCAGGAGATCCAACCAGCCCATTCTAAAGGAGATCAGTCCTGGGTATTCTTTGGAAGGAATGATACTGAAGCTGAAACTCCAGTACTTTGGCCACCTCATGCGAAGAGTTGACTCACTGGAAAAGACTCTGATGCTGGGAGGGATTGGGGACAGGAGGAGAAGGGGATGACAGAGGATGAGATGGCTGGATGGCATCACCGACTCAATGGACGTGAGTTTGAGTGCACTCCGGGAGTTGGTGATGGACAGGGAGGCCTGGTGTGCTGCAATTCATGGGGTCGCAAAGAGTCGGACACGACTGAGCGAACTGAACTGAACTGATGGGAGTGGATGCCATGGTCTTCGTTTTTGAATATTGAGTGTTAAGCCAAGTTTTTCACTCTCTTTCATGTTCATTAAGAGGGTTTTTAGTTCTTCGCTTTCTGCCATAAGGGCAGTATCATCTGTGTATCTGAGGTTATTGATATTTCTCCCGGCAATCTTGATTCCAGCTTGTGCTTCATCCAGCCTACTGTTTTTCACGATGTATTCTGCATATTAGTTAAATAAGCAGGGTGACAATATATAGCCTTGATATACTCCTTTCCCTATTTGGAACCAGTCTATTGTTCCATGTCCACTTCTAACTGTTGCTTCCTGACCCGCATACAGATTTCTCTTGAGGTGGGTAAGGTGATCTGGTATTCCCATCCTTTGAAGAATTTTCCACAGTTTACTGTAATCCATACAGTGAAAGGATTTGACATAGTCAATAAAGCAGATGTAGATGTTTTTCCAGAACTCACTAGCTTTTTTGATATCCAATGGATTTGACAATTTGATTTCTGGTTCCTCTGCCTTTCCTAAATCCAGCCTGAACATCTGGAAGTCCACGGTTCATGTATTTGAAGCCTGGCTTGGAGAATTTTGAACATTACTAGCATGTGAGATGAATGCAATTGTGTGGTAGTTTGAGCATTCTTTGGTATTGCCTTTCTTTGGGATTGGACCTTTTCCAGTCCTGTGGCCACTGCTGAGTTTTCCAAATTTGCTGGCATATCAAGTGTAGTACGTTCACAGCATCATCTTTTTGGATTTGAAATAGCTCAACTGGAATTCGGTCACCTCCACAAGCTCTGTTAATAGTGATGCTTCCTAAGGCCCACTTGACTTCGCATTCCAGAATGTCTGGCTTTAGGTGAGTGATCACAGCATCATGATTATCTGGGTCATGAAGATCTTTTTTATATAGTTCTGTGTATTCTTGCCACCTCTTCTTAATGTCTTCTGCTTTTAGGTCCATATCATTTCTATCCTTTATTGTGTCCATCTTTGCATGAAATGTTTCCTTGGTATCTCTAATTTTCTTGAAGAGATCTCTCAGTTCAGTTCAGTCGCTCAGTCATGTCTGATTCTTTGCAACCCCATGGACTACAGCACTCCAGGCCTCCCTGTCCATCACGAACTCCTGGAGTCTACTCATACTCATCCCCATTGAGTTGGTGATGCCATCCAACCATCTCATCCTCTTGTCGTCCCCTTCTCCTCCTGCCCTCAATCTTTCCCAGGATCAGGGTGTTTTCCAATGAGTCAGCTCTTCGCATCAGGTGGCCAAAGTACTGGAGTTTCACCTTTACCATCAGTCCTTCCAGTGAACACCCAGGACTGATCTCCTTTAGGATGGACTGTTTGGATCTCCTTGAAGCCAAGGGACTCTCAAGGGTCTTCTCCAACACCACAGTTCAAAAGCATCAATCCTTTGGCGCTCAGCTTTCTTTATACTCCAACACTCACATCCATACATGACTTCAGGAAAAACCATAACCTTGATGAGACGGACCTTTATTGGTAAAGTAATGTCTCTGCTTTTTAATATCCTGTCTAGTTTGGTCATAACTTCCCTGCCAAGGAGTAAGCGTCTTTTAATTTCATGGCTGCAGTCACCATCTGCAGTTATTTTGGAGCCCCCCCAAATAAAGTTAGCCACTGTATCCTCTGTTTCCCCATCTATTTCCCATGAAGTGATGCGACCAGTTGCCATGATCTTCATTTTCTGAATGTTGAGTTTTAAGCCAACTTTTTCACTCTCCACTTTCACTTTCATCAAGAGGCTTTTTAGTTCTTCACTTTCTGCCATAAGGGTGGTGCCATCTACATATCCGAGGTTATTGATATTTCTCCTGGCAGTCTTGATTCCAGCTTGTGCTTCTTCCAGCCCAGCGTTTCTCATGATGGATTCTTCATATAAGTTAAATAAGCAGGGTAACAAATTACAGCCTTGACGTACTCCGTTTCCTATTCGGAACCAGTCTTTTGTTCCATGTCCCGTCCTAACTGTTGCTTCCTGACCTGCATACAGATTTCTCAAGAGGCAGATCAGATGGTCTGGTATCCCCATCTCTTTCAGAATTTTCCACAGTTTATTGTGATCCACACAGTCAAAGGCTTTGGCATAGTCAATAAAGCAGAAATAGATATTTTTCTGGAACTCACTTGCTTTTTTTGATAATCCGGCAGATATTGGCAATTTGATCTCTGGTTCCTCTGCCTTTTCTAAATCCAGCCTGAACATCTGGAAGTTCATGGTTCATGTACTGTTGAAATGTGGCTTGGAGAATTTTGAGCATTACTTTACTACCATGTGAGACGAATTCAATTGTGCAGTAGTTTGAACATTCTTTGGCATTGCCTTTCTTTGAGATCGGAATGAAAACACCTTTTCAGCAGTGGTCCTGTGGCCACTGCTGAGTTTTCCAAATTTGCTGGCCTATTGAGTGCAGCACTTTCACAGCGTCATCTTTTGGATTTGAAATAGCTCAATTGGCATTTCATTACCTCCAGTAGTTTTGTTCATACTGATGCTTCCTAAGGCCCACTTGACTTCACATACCAGGATATCTGGCTCTAGATGAGTGATCACACCATCGTGATTATCTGGGTAGTGAAGATCTTCTTTGTACAATTCTCCTGTGTACTCTTGCCACCTCTTCTTAATATCTTCTGCTTCTGTTAGGTCCACACTGTTTCTGTTCTTTATCGAGCCCATCTTTGCATGAATGTTCCCTTGGTATCTCTAATTTTCTTGAAGAGATCTCTAGTCTTTCCCATTCTGTTGTTTTCCTCTATTTCTTTGCACTGATCACTGAGGAAGGCTTTCTTATCGCTCCTTGCTATTCTTTGGAACTCTGCACTCAAATGGGTATTTCTTTCCTTTATTTCCTTTGCTTTTCATTTCTCTTCTTTTCACAGCTATTTGTAAGGCCTCCTCAGACAACCATTTTGCTTTTTTGCATACCTTTTTCTTGGGGATGATCTTGACCTCCGCCTCCTGTACAATGTCACAAACCTTCGTCCACAGTTCTTCAGGCATTCTGTCTGTCAGATCTAATCCCTTGAATCTATTTCTCACTTTAGCATATACGGGAAAAAAGTCATAAAACAAGGAACATATGTTGATGCAGGTTCCCCCAAAAACGCAATTCCTGTTATGGCCACTAGAGGGTTTCAAAGATCAGAATATTGGGAAATTAAGGCCTGGAGTCTCTAAGAGCCGGATAGGACTGAGCGACTTCACTTTCACTTTTCACTTCCATGCATTGGAGAAGGAAATGGCAACCCACTCCAGTATTCTTGCCTGGAGAATCCCAGGGACGGGGGAGCCTGGTAGGCTACCGTCTATGGGGTCGCACAGAGTCAGACACGACTGAAGTGACTTAGCAGCAGCAGCAAGGAATTAGAAATTGTAGAACATACCTGGAAAATATGTTCACTCACTTAAAGTTGCAAATGTAGGGACTTCCCTGGTGGTCCAGTGGTTAAGAATCCGCCTTCCATGCAGGGAACACGGGTTTGATTCCTTGTCATGGGACTGAGATACCACACGCCACAGGTAAAATAAGCCTACACCCTGCAACTAGTTGCAAATATAATCGCCTGTATTGCTGCTCTTTGCTTTTATTTCTCCAAACTCCTTGAATTAACCCTTGTTAGCTCCTTGCCATCAGACTTATTCCTACCTTACCCCTGAGTTCTGTCAGGAACTATTGGTTGCAAATAAATCATGTCTCAAGAGCTTGTTTGTAGGTCAAATGTTTACAAATGAAATTTTGCATGTTTTCTCACAGAGATAATAAGTGGTTATTGGTGCTGAGATTATCCCACGAAAACCTTACATGGAAGAACTGGGTATATATTAATTAAAACAAAAATGCCATTTATAAGTTCATTTTTAAAAATTAATGCCAATAGAAGAAAACAGAATGAGAATTCTGTTTGAAAATTTGAATGCTAACTTTTTTTTTAAAAACAGACTTAAATGATGGAAAAATAAGAAAATAATTTTAAGGGGATTCCTAAATACTTTTGATAATTTTTCTGCACTTTAGATACTGGTTCTGTGTTCCATACGCATAAACTTATCTTCCCTTCCTCAATTAAATTATCACTATTCTCAAATTCTACCACAGTTAAGGTCACTGAGTGTTTATTAGTGAAACAAAGAGAAGGAAAGAAAGATTTTTCCTAAGATCACTAAGCAAAAACTGGATGCAGGAGGGAATGAGAAAAAGACCATTTCAGAGAAAAGGATATATATGAGATGGACAGAGAAAGAGAGAAAAGGAGAAGTGAAGCAAAGAGACCCTGGAATTAATTGGATCGGAGCCATCACAGTCAGGGTGCCATCTCGGGTTGTTGTTGGTTTTTTTTGTTTTGTTTTTTTTTTTGAGCTGGGGAAGGATGGCACCCTTGAAAAAGGAAATCAGTGTGTAACCCAGAAATAGTTGCAAATGAGGCACTATGTGACTTGGGAATGCCTCCACAATTCTCCTAGGAATTAAGTTCCCTTTAGAAGAAAATTCAGCTACATTTTTGAAGTCTTGAAAGACCTGGCAAAGCAGAGCTGTTTGCATTCACATTCTCAGGCAAAATTACTTCTGGACAATTTTGTTTATTTGTTTATGTTCAGTTGAAACTAAACAGGTCAAATCCTAAAATTGTGATGTCACCAGAGAGACACTTTCATTGTGCCCCGTCTTCTTTGCTTTTGTGTCCCTTCCCCTCTTCTTCCCAGCAGGGGTGAATGGTACCCTGCTACGGAGTTTAGAATCCCGGGCTTGTCTCTCCTCTTCCAAGCCCACAGTCATATAATGGAGACAATTCAGGCATACTTATTGGTTGAAAAAATACCTTTGGACAACAAAACTCAAGCATGCATTTGCATTTAAACATTGGCAATGAAAGACTTGAGAATTTCGTGTTTGATAATATTGACTGGAGCAGAGAAGTGATTAGCCTTAGACATAGAAGTGGGTGTGTGGGGGGGGAGTGGGGAGTGCAAAATGAAAATAGGGAGTTCTTGTTCAAAAAGTAAGAATTTCGAAGTGGTGATAGCAAAGCATTAAACCAAGTGCGCGGGGTCTTTACATGCTGGACCCTGTACACCTGCACAGGTTGTGCAGCCATGATGCCAACCCTGCATAGAAGCTGTAAGGAACCAAATTCCCTCTGACGTAAAAGAAGTGACCCAAAGGTTTCTGGACATCCCCCTGTTACCTGGAAGAGAAAGAGGTGGTGGCTGACTTTAACAAGACTGCTGCAGAGGAAGGGAAGATTTTTTTTTTAGATGAGTTTTGGGTTCACAGCAAAATTGAGGTGATCCCCCACCACAGTAGTACATTTATTACAATTGGTGAATGCCTTGACATATAATCACTCAAAGTCCATAATTTACATTAAGTTTCACTCTTGGTGTTGAACATTCTATGGGTTTGGTCACAGGTGCAATAAAATGTATCCACCGTTATAGAATCATACAGAACAGTTTCTCTGATTGGAAAATCCTCTGTTCTCCACCTATTCATCCCACTCTCTCCCTGGCAGCCACTGATCTTACTGTCTCTATAGTTTTGCCCTTTCCAGAATGTCATATAGTTGGAATCATACTGTATGCCGCCTTTTCAGATTGGTTTCTTGCACTTAGTAATAATGCATTTAAGGTTTCTCCTTTTCCTTATGCCTGCCATCCCCATGCCACTTCCAGGTATGTCTAGGAGGCTTCAGGGGATGTCTGATGTATGGTCAGCAAATGAATTCACCCTTACCAAGTGTTGCCACTGCCTCCACTTGCCCCATAAGTCTTCTGATGAGTGCTACCTTTGCTGAAGACCACAACCCCTGCTGGCACCTGTTGCTGCTCCACCAGGCCCTGAGGTTGCTTTCAATATTTGTGCATATTTAGCATATCACAATCCTGAGATGCTAGAGCTTCATCATACCGTATGTAGTAACCCTGGGTGAGATGGAGAATCTCTCTCCTTTTTGCATTGTATTCTTTTGGGAGAGAGTTGTTAAAAACGGTCTGAGCCACCAGTGCTTCTGGGGTTCCAATGTCATGCTTCATTCTTAGACTTTTAGATCTATTAACTTATTTTTGAATCGAGTTAGGCTGGCTTGGGGAAGCAATCTGAATGACAGTATTCTTATGCTGGAGTTGGAACCATCTTTCTTCCAGAGACCTGTGCTCTGTTGCTGCCTGGGCTCTATGTTGTTTGGCTTGTTCTCGCTTTCTCTTTTTTTTTTTAATTAATTTATTTTTGGCTGTGCTGGGTCTTCCTTCCTGCACTAGTTTTTCTCTAGTTGCAGAGAGCGGGAGCTACTCTCTAGTTGTGGTGCTAGGCTTCTCATTGCAGTACCGTCTCTTGTTGTGGAGCACGGGCTCTAGAGCACAGGCTCCGTGGTTGTGGCACATGGGCTTAGTTGCTGCACAGCATGTGGGATCTTTCTGGATCAGGGATCAGACCTGTGTCTTCTGCACTGGCAGGCAGATTCTTCCACTGAGCCACCAGGGAAGCCCTGGTTCATTCTCTTGAAATGCTTTATTTCCCAGGATTCACTGCACGTCCCCCCCACCTCCACCTACAATCCACATGTGTTTACTTGCCAACCACACCCCACATGTCCGAGCCCCAGCAGTGAAAAATGAGATTTTTCCATTAACCTACTTTTGCACATCTTATTGTTTCCACTTGAAATATTTTCTTATCCTATAGCGACCCTCTTTTAAGAAGTCTTTCCTCAAGAACCCACAAGTCTAGTTATTCCTTGTGCCCTGTTCTTTTTAAAAATATTCATTTTAGGTATTTGGCTGCACTGGGTCTTAGTTACTGCATGTGAGATCTTTCGTTGCAGCACTTGGACTTAGTTGCCTTGTGGCATGTGGGATCTTAGTTCTCTGACCAGGAATCGAGTTTGTGTCCCCTACATTGCAAGGATGAAGATGAGATGGTTGGATAGCATCAACGATTCAATGGACATGAACTTGGGCAAACTCTGGGAGATAGTGAGGGACAGGAAGGCCTGGCATGCTGCAGTCCATGGGGTCACAAAGAGTTGGACATGACTTAACAACTGAACAACAACATTGCAAGGGGGATTCTCAACCACTGAACCACCAGGGAAGTCCCCCTTGTGCCCTGTTTCTGTGCTATGTCAAAGTGGTTTATAATGATTGTCTGCATCTTCATGTTGTATGTGACTTCCTACCTTTAGACACTTCTTTCTTCAGGGATGCACACGGTTACTACATCAGTCTTCTTTAGTGCTTTGATAATGCTGCCAATCTTCAATACCTCCCTTTTTTTTAGTAGGAAAAAAATTTAAACTGCTTAGCCTGGCATTCAAGAACTTCCTCAATCTGCCCCACCTACATTTCCATTCTGGTTTCCCATTCATCCCCTAATGGAGACCTCTCCAGCACGGTAGTCATGCAACCACCCCGCTCCTGGCTTTTATTTATATTCTCTTTTCTTCTTCACTATTTAAAATTTTTACCATCCAGGACATACACACATTAAAACATTATTTGCTGTGTCAGAACGAATTAATAAATAAAAAATAAGAAAGGTAAAGCCCCAGGCACTCAATAAACAGTAGTTGATATTATTTGTTCTCATTTTATTCTCATTGTTGTTATTTCAAGAAGTCCATAGTTAACCTGGACTACAAGGACTAATGACAGTTCTTGCCCTTGCCAGTCTTGGCTAAAAGCAGGAGAGTCTGACATAGTAATAACTGATTACAATGATGCATAATGACTAGGTAGGCAGTCAGGGCTGAGTGCCTTAAGGGTATAGTGCAGGAAGGGTTAAGGGTAAACGTCACTGAACAGTGAATTGGCCTGGAAGAGTAAATAGAAAGTTTTTTACTTTTCTTTGTAAAAGTTTTGCACATTTCATTTTAGCTTTATTCTGGGAAGTATTTGTAAAAGATACCTTTTTAAAATTTTTGTTTCTGTTTAGTCTCCAAGTTGTGACCCTTTTGTGACCCCGTGGACTGTAGCCCACCAGTATTCCCTGTCTATGTGATTTTCCAGGGAAGAGTACTGGAATGTGTTGCTCTTTCCTTCTCCACCAGGTCTTCTTGACTCAGGATTGAACTCACATCTCCTGCACTGGCTGGTGGATCCTTACCACTGAGCCACCAGGGAATTTTTTTTTTAATTACATTTTAAAATTGTCGATGAAAGATTGTGCCCTGCCCTCTTCCTGTCTCACTGAGATATATGACTTGCTTTAGTCAGAGTGAACTGAAATAACTATTCAGAAACGTTTTCAGACTTTCACTACATTCTTAAATTAGAAAACAATTTTTGATCATGTGTTTCATTTAAACTGTTGGATATGAGAAACTGTTGCTGTTGTTCAGTCACTAGGTCGTGTCTGACTGCAACCCCTAAACTGCGGCACACCAGGCTTCCATGTCCTTCACTACCTCCCAGAGTTTGTTCAAACTCATGTCCATTGAGTCAGTGATGCCATCCAACCATGTCATCCTCTGTCATCTCCTTCTCCTCTTGCCCTCAATCTTTCCCAGCATCAGGGTCTTTTCCTATGAGATGGCTCTTTGCATCAAGTGGCCAAAGTATTGAAGCTTAAACTTCAGCATCAGTCTTTCCAATGAATATTCAGGACAGATTTCCTTTAGGGTTGACTGGTTTGATCTCCTTGCCGTCCAAGAGACTCTCAAGAGTCTTTTCCAACACCACAGTTCAAAAGCTTCAATTCTTCGGCACTCAGCCTCCTTCATGGTCCAGCTCTCACATCCATACATGTTCAGTTTAGTTCAGTTCAGTCACTCAGTCGTGTCCGACTTTTTGTGATCCCATGAACCACAGCACACCAGGCCTCTCTGTCCATCACCAACTCCCGGCGTCCACCCAAACCCATGTCCATTGAGTCGGTGATGCCATCCAACCATCTCATCCTCTGTCATCCCCTTCTCCTCCTGCCCTTAATCTTTCCCAGCATCAGGGTCTTTTTAAATGAGTCAGCTATTCGCATCAGGTGGCCAAAGTATTGGAGTTTCAGCTTCAGCATCAGTCCCTCCAATAAACACCCAGGACTGATCTCCTTTAGGATGGACTGGTTGGATCTCCTTGCAGCCAAGGGACTCTCAAGAGTCTTCTCCAACAGCACAGTTCAAAAGCATCAGTCCTTCGGCGCTCAGCTTTCTTTATAGGCCAACTCTCACATCCATTCACGACTACTGGACAAACCATAGCCTTGAGTAGACGGATCTTTGTTGGCAAAATAATGTCTCTGCTTTTTAATCTGCTGTCTAGGTTGGTTATAACTTTCCTGCCAAGGAGTAAGCATCTTTTAATTTCATGGCTGCAATCACCATCTGCAGTGATTTTGGAGCCCAGAAACATCCATACATGACTACTGGGAAAAACCATAGCATGGACTATATGGACCTTTTTTAGGCAAAGTAATGTCTCTGTTTTTTAATATGTCATCTAGGTTTGTCATAGCTTTTCTTCCAAGGAGAGGAGTCTTTTAATTTCATGACAGCAGTCACCCATGGTGATTTTGGAGCCCAAGAAAAGAAAATCATTGTTTCTACTTTTTCCCCATCTATTTGCCATAAAGTGATGGAACCGGATGCCTTGATCTTAGTTTTCTGAGTGTTGAGTTTTAAGCCAGCTTTTTCACTCTCACCCTTATCAAGAGGTTCTTTAGGTTCCTCTTTGCTTTCTGCCATTCGAGTGGTATAATTTGCATATCTGAGATTGTTGATTGGGAATCTTGATTCCAGCTTGTGAGTCATCCAGCCTGGCATTTTGCATTATGCACTCCGCATAGGAGTCAAATAAGCAGGGTGACAATGTAGCCTTGACATACTCCTTTTGATTTTGAATCGGTCCATTGTTCCATGTCTGGTTCTAACTGTTGCTTCTTTTCCTGCATACTGGCTTCTCAGGAGACAGGTAAGGTGGTCTGGTATTCCCATCTCTTTAAGAATTTTTTGTAGTCTATTGTGATCCACACAGTCAAAGGCTTTAGCATAGGTAATAAAGCAGATTTTTTTGGAATTCCCTTGCTTTTTCTACAATCCAACAGATGTTGCCAACTTGATTTCTGGTTCCTCTGCGTTTTCTAAATCCAGCTTGGACATCTGACTCATGGGCATACACATTTATTGAGAACTAGAACTCATACCTGATGCATTTCATTAATTATGGTATCTGGGCTAAATGATTCAAAATGACTAAAATTTACTAATTCTGAGGCTTTATTTTTCAAAAATATGGCCAAATTTTCTATTGGCATTCCCAATACTCTTCTCCAAATCATCTGAAGCCCATATACTATAATAATTTTCCTAAAACCCTCTTACTGAGACTCTCCTTGATTTCCTGTGGTGTATGCTGCATTGAATAATAAATGAAACTTTACAAATTCCTGGTGTAATCTTGACCTTAAGGTTTTCTCTGATGGGACCTAAAACTGATATCAACCAATGGCAATGGATTACTTTTTACTTTGCTTTTGATTTTAGTCCTTTTTGTGTTCCCAATTTCTTGGTTGCAGAAAGTAGGCTTCATTTAGCCTCTTTGACATTCCCTGAGTTCCAAAGAGCAGATTCAAAAGGTTGCTGTCAGGGAAGTTAGAGAATGCAGAAACCAGAGAAGTGCAGTCAAGAAAGGGTGCAGGGTGGTGGTCCAGTGGTTAAGAATCCACCTGGCAATGCAGAGAACTATGCTCCCACATGCCTTAGGCCAGCTATACTAGAATGCCACAACTGCTGAGCTGCTGTGTGACAACTGGAGAGTCCTTGAGCTGCACTGAAGGTCCTTCATGACGCAGTGAAGATCCCAAGTGCCAACACTAAGACTGGATGCAGCCAAGAAAAAAAAAGAGAATTTGTGCAGCCACAACAGTGTGGTCTTGGGAAATAGGCAGAGACTACAAGGCCCCTACTCAGGTGGAGGATGGTAATTTAAGGTTGAGCCCAAGATTCCTGGTACACCACCATTACTTCACCACCAACCAATCAAAAGAAAGCCACCCACCCTGAGGCCTCACCGCCAAATTTTGCTTATAAAACTATCCCCCCCCCAACCATCGAAGATTTCAGGATTTTAGGCACAAAGCACTCATCCCCTTTGTATTGGCGCATTTATAGTAAAAGCTGCGTTTTCCTTCACTACAGTCCAATGTCAGTAGCTTGTAGTGAGCAGACCTATTTGGTTCAGTAACAATTTGAAAAATTAACAATAAAAATAAATACTAAGACAGGAGAACTTTGAACGGTGGATATTTTGGTATGAAGCAATAATTCATTTTTTACGGTGGAATAATGGTATTATCAAAACCTTTGACTGTGTGGATCACAATAAACTGTGGAAAATTCTGAAAGAGATGGGAATACCAGACCACCTGACCTGCCTCTTGAGAAACCTATATGCAGGTCAGGAAGCAACAGTTAGAACTGGAAATGGAACAATAGACTGGTTCCAAATAGGAAAAGGAGTACGTCAAGGCTGTATATTGTCACCCTGCTTATTTAACTTCTATGCAGAATACATCATGAGAAATGCTGGGCTGGAAGAAGCACAAGCTGGAATCAAGATTGCCAGGAAAAGTATCAATAACCTCAGATATGCAGATGACACCACCCTTATGGCAGAAAGTGAAGCGGAACTAAAAAGTCTCTTAATGAAAGTGAAAGTGGAGAGTGAAAAAGTTGGCTTAAAGCTCAACATTTAAAAAATGAAGATCATGGCATCTGGTCCCATTCATGGGAAACAGGGAAACAGTGGAAACAGTGTCAGACTTTATCTTTTTGGGCTCCAAAATCACTGCAGATGGTGATTGCAGCCATGAAATTAAAAGACACTTACTCCTTGGAAGGAAAGTTATGACCAACCTAGACAGCATATTGAAAAGCAGAGACATTACTTTGCCAACAAAGGTCCATTTAGTCAAGGCTATGGTTTTTCCTGTGGTCATGTATGGATGCGAGAGTTGGATTGTGAAGAAAGCTGAGCGCCAAAGAATTGATGCTTTTGAACTGCGGTGTTGGAGAAGACTCTTGCAGGTCCCTTGGCTGCAAGGAGATCCAACCAGTCCATTCTGAAGGAGATCAGTCCTGGGATTTCTTTGGAAGGAATGATGCTAAAGCTGAAACTCCAGTACTTTGGCCACCTCATGCGAAGAGTTGACTGATTGGAAAAGACTCTGATGCTGGGAGGGATTGGGGGCAGGAGGAAAAGGGGATGACAGAGGATGAGATGGCTGGATGGCATCACCAACTCGATGGACGTGAGTTTGAGTGAACTCCAGGAGATGGTGATGGACAGGGAGGCCTGGTTGCTGCAATTCATGGGTTCGCAAACAGTCGGACACAACTGAGCGACTGAGCGAGTGAACTGAACTGAATGGTATTGAGATCTGTTCTCGCTCCCCTCCCCTCCAGACGGTTATTTTTTAGATATGCACCCTTAAAAATCTATAGATGAAGTTATTTGTCTCCTACTATCTTCCCTTTGGGAAAAGCAGTTAGAGCTATACTACAGACAATTAAGATTGTCAAAATGCCAGTAATTGTTAACAGTAAGGTAATTATTCTTTTATATGATTTTGGGAATTCCCTGGTAGCTCACTCGGTAAAGAACCTGCCTGTATTGCAGGAGACCAGGCTTCAGTCCCTGGATTGGGAAGATCCCCTGGAGAAGGAAATAGCAACCCACTCCAGTATTCTTGCCTAGGAAATTCCATGGACAGAGAAGCCTGTCGGGCTACAGTCCATGGGATCACAAGAGTGGGACACGACTTAGCGACTAAAACCACTATATAATTAAAGTTTTCCAAAGGTCTTTTTTTTTTTTTTTTTTTAAGATTGCTTTAGGAAAGAGCAATATTGCAAGGAAATTCAAACAAAAGGCCATAGCACGCGGCCAGAGACTGAAGCATTCCTGTTCGGAAGGCAGCTGCTGCTGCTAGGTTGCTTCAGTCGTGTCCGACTCTGTGCGACCCCATAGATGGCAGCCCACCAGGCTCCTCCGTCCACAGGATTCTCCAGGCAAGAATACTGGAGAGGGACTGGAGAGGGTTGCCATTTCCTTCTCCGTTCGGAAGGCAGGGGCTTTCTCTTTTAGCTCCCACACCTGAATCAAGACTGTTAAACACGTGTTCTTAAACGTCTCGGGGATATAAATGTCTGAATTAAACTGTATACAGAATCCAGTTGTGTCGCGAGCTTCCATTAACTGGCTCCTCTGACGTCCCACCGGCAGTAGGTCCCTCCCTACTCCTGTCATTCCACCCCAGAGCCTCCGGCGCACACCCAACATGGTGGGTCAGGACAGTAAAATGGGTCAGCTCTCCCTCTCACAGCCTGCGCCGGCGCCGGGATGCGCATGCGCATTCCTTCTTCACTCGTCGACCTTGGCGGATCGCGTTTGCGCGGTGGGGATCAGTTCTCAGCACCGGCTCGGCTTTGGGCTGGCTGCGGTCTCAGTGTGAGGGCGGCCGAAGTGGCTGGCTCGTTTAAGATGAGGCTTCTGCTACTTCTGCTGGTGGCGGCGTCGGCGGTGGTCCGGGGCGATGCCTCAGCTAACTTGGGCGGCGGCGTGCCTGGCAAGAGATTAAAGATGCAGTACGCCACGGGGCCCCTGCTCAAGTTCCAGATTTGGTAAGTAGGTACGCCGGTTCCCGGCCGCGCCTCTGCTCGGCCCTTCTGACTACGCGAGGCCCCGGATCCGCGGCCTAGAGGGCTGAACCTTCCCCGGCCCGGAAGAACGGCGCCAGCAGCCTTCCGCCGCCTGCCTCCTCCGGGTCTCTTCCCGGGGATGGCCTGGCCGCCCTCCTTGCCTCCAAGCACAGCCGCTCACTTTGTTTTTATTTTTATTTCTTTGGTTCCTCGAATGAATGGAATGGGAACGGAGGGAAGGGGAATGGCAAATAGTGAAAGGCGAAGGCTTGGGGACACTTGTCAGTACGGAGAACCGGTCGGCGGCGTCACGCCACGGCCATCCGGCTGCCTTGCGGAGGTGGGTTATGTATGAGTCGGCGCAGTGTCAGCGCGGGAGCTCCAGCGTTTGTCACTGGCTTCACTTTTCCCCTCGCCTTTCTCGGGTAACGCCTGCCGGCCTCGCTGCCCTGCTAGACGAAGGTTAACTTGGGCCATTGGAGGGATCCCGCGAGGGACAGACGTCTTTTTCTCCAGGATCCGCCAAAGTGACTGTTGGATGAGGGAGTCGGGATTCTGATAGCTGATGGGCTTGGATGGGGAAGCTGATTCTCCGTTTGCAATTTCCACAGTGTTTTTGAAAAGGAGCACG
This sequence comes from Capra hircus, assembly GCF_001704415.2. Classification (NCBI taxonomy): domain Eukaryota; kingdom Metazoa; phylum Chordata; class Mammalia; order Artiodactyla; family Bovidae; genus Capra; species Capra hircus. The sequence goes on along the minus strand of NC_030808.1, from coordinate 117,120,375 downwards.
TTGCCCTTCTGACAAGCGTTCGCTCCCAGACGACTGCGTCTTCTTCTCCAATCCCCTTACTCCCGGGAGTTCCTTGCCCTGGCATCTCTCTCCACCTCTCAGATCTCTTGGGCCTTAAGAGAAATAGCAAAAACAATCCCTCATCCCCCCAAACCCGGCAGTTTTTGACAATTTTTTGTAAGTTTGTTGTTACCTAGATAAGTACTAGAAGCAGAATAGCAAGGCATGCGATAAGGTAAGTGGTGTTGGGAAACGTTTGAAAGGCTCCGATGAAAAACAAAAAACAAAATTGTAAAATTGTAGAAATTAGAATCCTCTATCTCAAAAGATGGTTTGTTTTTTTTTGCTTTCTTTCCTCAGAAGACGGTGGTCAGGTTAGTAAATCTGGAGAATCCTGTTATTTTTGAATACTGGTGTTGGCCTTAATACATTTAAAATCAGTTTTTTCAAGCTTCATGTATTAATATGTGTACTAAAATTTAGATTTTCTGCTTATCCAATTAGCTCTTTGCTCAATCTTAAAGACTAAGCAAATCTTTAAAATTAAATCAGTTTAAGTGACATTTAAAGAAAGTCAGAAAATAAGATTTTTGAAGTGAAAACTAAAACCTTGCTTCTTTCTGATTGAAAAAAGCTTCCTGTAGTGTTTACTGTGTGCCTGGCATATATCATTGTGTATTATCTTTCATTGGTGATACTGTAAATGAGAATTTTGGCTTGACTCACCCCCCCCCCCCCGTCCTTTTTTTTTTTTGAAAGTGGCAGTCTTCTTACTAACTTATAAATATTATTAAGAATTAAGTGTGATACTTTTGGATTTAAGTAGTTAAAAAAAGACTGCATTTTCCAAGTTAAGTAATTTTTCTGTTTCTTATCTCTGGGTTTCATTTGTGCTTTTCAAAAATATTCTTTTACAGTTGGTTATATTGGTTTACTTGTCACAGTAATTTAACAAATGTACCTTCCTCTTAGGTACACAGCAAAGTTTTGAAAATGTATAAATAAATGTAGGGAAAGGCATTCAGTTCTTAAAATTAAGCTTCAAAAACGTCATAAGTACTTCAGTTGAACTTCCTTTTTAAAGATTATTTATTTAATTATATTTGGCTGTGCTGGTTCTTAATTGCTGCACGGGCTTTCCTTTAGTTGTGATGAGTAGTGGCCACTGTCTAGTTGTGGCATAGGGGTGTCTCATTGCGGTGGCTTTTCCTGTTGCAGAGCACAAGAGAAGAGCGCCGGGGCTTCAGTCGTTGCAGTGTGTGGGCTCAGTAGTTGCAGCTCCCAGGCTCTAGACCGCAGGCTCAGTAGTTGTGGCGGGCTTCGTTGCTCCTTGGCTTGTGGGATCTTCCTGGATCAGGGATGGAACCAGTGTCTCCTGAAGTGGGAAGCAGCTTCTTTACCACTAAGCCACCAGGAAAGCCCTCAGTTGAACTTTTGTTACTTAGTTTTTGTTTCCTTTTATTCTTTAAGTAGAGAAGTACAGACTTGTCCTAAATTCTTTTGCCGTCATCCTAAGCATGTTACATACAAAAATGCTTCACTCTGAAAAAAAAATATCTGTATATGGCAAAAAAACTTGTTAATATACCCTGTGCCCTTTTGTGACCCAGCAATCCCACTTCTGGGCATATACACTGAGGAAACCAGAATTGAAAGAGACATATATACCTCAGTGTTCATTTCAGCACTGTTTGCAATAGCTAAGACATGGAAGCAACCTAGATGTCCATCGGCAGACAAATGAATAAGGAAGTTGTGGTACATATACGCAATGGAATTACTCAGCTATAGAAAAAAAAAGAACACATTTGAGTCAGTTCTAATGAGGTGGATGAAACTGGAGCCTATTATACAGAGTGAAGTAAGTCAGAAAGAGAAGCACCAATAGTATATTAATGCATAGACATGGAATTTAGAAAGACAGTAATGACGATCCTATATGCAGGACAGCAAAAGGCACACAGATGTAAAGAGCAGACTTTTGGACTATGCGGGAGAAGGTGAGGGTGGGATGATTTGAGAGAATAGCATTGAAACATGTATATTACCATATGTAAAATAGAGGACCAGTGCCAGTTCGATGCATGAAACAGGCAGGGCACTCAAGCCAGTGTCCTGGGGCAACCCAGAGGGATGGGGTGGGGAGAGAGGGGGAGGGGGCGGTTCAGGATGGGGGGACACATGCAGCTGTGGCTGATTCATGGCAATGTATGGCAAAAACCATGACGATATTGTAAAGTAATTATTCTCCAATTAAATTAATTAAAAAAATATGCCCTATGCCCTACCAAATACACGTAAATTTAGCTTGTTTGTTACTTTTTCCCCCTGAGACTAGTCTGTATATAGTAAAGTGAATATTTGGTTTCTGATTTTGATAGAATCTCTTGGGCATTTATTTGCAAGTTTGGGAAAAGAAGGAAGTTAAGACGAGGATAAATCTGTGAAAATTATTTTAATTCCATTTAAAATCAAAGTGCTGTAAAGTGCAGCTTTTCATTAATTACCAGTGTTAACAGAGAACTCATTTTTCCCAAACTTTAAACTTTTGTTTTTTCAAACTTTAAACTTTTATTTTGTATTGATGTGTAGCCAATTAATAATGTTGTGGTAGTTTCAGGTGAACAGCAAAGGGACTTAGTCATGCATATACCTGTATCCATTCTCCCCCAAACCCCCCAGGCTGGCACATAACATTGAGCAGAGTTCCATGGCTATACAATAGGTCCTTGTTGGTTATCCATTTTAAATGTAGCAGTGTGTACATGAACTATTTTTCCCTTCCTTTCCATTTCTTTTGCCTTTTATTATTTTATATTCATTATGAGTACTCTTTCTTTAACTCAATATACCATCTGTTAATTGTGGCACTTTTGTAATTGCTAATAGAACAAAATAATGCATAATGGAATTGAAGAGAGAGAGATCAAGCATGCAGAGTAGCTTGAACAAACTTCCTATTCTGTTTTCATGTATTTTTTCAGTAAATCCTCATTTAAGACCCACTTGTGCCAAAGGCTAAAGATAATTTGGTGAGCAGGGCAGATGTGGCTCCTCTCAAAGCCTACTGAGAAGCACAATATAACTGAATGTTTGGTTTATTACATCAGTTGATCAAGCAGTTGAAGAAGATACATGTAAGGGTGTTGCATATTTGGAGGAAAATTTATACTGTTTACTTGGACGTTTAAGCATTAAGCATAAAAAAGGAAGTTTTCTGATCAAAACTTAAAATTCCCTTATCACATTTTTTTTCCCTGTGATTTTTGTGTAAATGTATTCTGACAGGTACTGTTTGGCATGTTTGTATGCATGCTTTTTTCCTCTCATATATGTGAATTAACATGTAATCATACTTACAGCATAGTATCAGTTGTTGCAGTTTAAAGAGATTACTATCTGCAGCTCTTCATGGTTAATACTTAGTCAACATTTGACAATTGATTTTCTAAGAATAGTAGATTAAAGTTAAGATTTCAAAACATAGGCAGAATGCATCAGAATTTTCCAATTTTTGTTAAAGAACCCATTGCTGTAATTTTAGGACAACCAATTTCTAAATGGAGTTTTAAGAAGTAAATGGAACAATTACTAGAAGACATTTTAATTTAAATTTATGCCAATTTTTAGCCTTTGCTTTCATAGTATGGAGGCAAGAAAATAAAGACCAAAGACTGATTTGGATGTTAATATTGATCAAGATTAGTAAAATGCTGAATGGAAGAAATCTGAGAAATCTTGAGTTATAGTGTTTTAGACAAATATTTGTATGTTTAACAAATTTTTGCGCCCCAAGTCTATGCAGCTGCTTTGTTTGGTGCTGGGAGTTCAGTTAAGTGCTCTCATAGATGTTAAAGGCAAGAATAGAAGGCAGTCATTAATCCATGACAACACATAAAATTACTGTTGTGTTAATTGCAATAGGAAAGTAATATAGTATGAGAGAGACCTAGTCACAGGATCAGGGAAGGTTTCCATGAGAAAATGAACAGAGATTTGAAGGTTAAAATATATTTAGAGAGCACTTTTGAGCAACGGAAATAACACGTTTGGTGGCCTTATAGTAGGAGAGAACATAATTTCTTGAGGCCAAGGCTTCTGACCTCAAAGACCAGATAGAAGGTGGCACAGACCCTGGAAGGTCTGGAGGGCCACGTTAAGGAAAAATCAGTAGGTATCACTGTGGGAAAGACATTGTGTGTGTTAGTCACTCAGTCGTATCTGACTCTTTGCGACCCCATGAACTGTAGCCCATCAGGCTACTCTGTCCAGGGATTCTCCAGGCAAGAATACTGGAGTGGGTTGCCATTTCCTTCTCCAGGGGATCTTCCTGACCCAGGAATCGAACCTGGGTCTCCTGCATTGCAGGCGGACGCTTTACCGTCTGAGCTACTAGGGAAGCCCCTTACAGGGGACAAAAAATAGATACGGGGAGACCATTTAGGGGGACTCTTGGAATTGCTCAGGCAAGAGACAGTGGAGCTTGGAATAGAAAGATAGTGGTAGAAGTAAAGGGACAGGTCTAAGAGATCTTTCTGAGATTAAGTTAGTTCCTAGTGATTACATATTTGAGGGGCCAGAGAGGTGGCATGGAATGAGAGGTGTCAAAGGTGGCTTCTCAGTTCTGGAGCGATGTCTAATGATAAATGGTTAAAAGAGAGAATAGTTTTTTGCAGATTTGTGTGTGTGTAGTGGGGGAATGAAAGGGGAAGAATCCTGAATTTTTCTTTTTAACCGAAGTGTAGGTTACAATGTTGTGTTTGGCATCTACAGTAAAGTGCTATATATATTATATATATTTTCTTTTTCAGATTCTTCCCCATTTTAGGTTGTTATAAGATATTGAGTGTAGTTTCTTGTGCTGTACAGTAGGTCCCTGTTTACCTGTTTTATATCTAGCAGTACGTATTGATAATCCTAAACTCTTAATTTACCACCTCCCCATCCCCTTTGGTAACCACAGGTTTGTTTTGTTTGTTCAGTTTTAAAACTAAAAACAGAGTAGCCAGGGCAAAATCCTACAAAGAAAGTTTCATCTCTCCCAAATAGTCACAGTAACTGAAACTAAAAACTTAAATAGCAGGGATTATATTTCTCCAAACCTAAGATATGATAGATTGTACGATACACCACTATTTTATGTAGCACTCAGAAGGGAAAAAATATGGCCATTTAAACTGTGACACCCTAATGATTATGAGATAAATTTTGGTTTTTAGAAAGATGCTAAAAGGGAAGAATGTACTACTTGGAAACAGTGAAATAAAGGAGTAATAGGAAGTTGATCCAGATAGTAGAGTAGTGGTAGAGTGCTATAGAGATAAATAAAATGGTAGCTGTTGCACCTGCCACTATGGTATATGTTTAAAGTTATATAGAATTTAGTCATCATTTTGTTTTGACCATTTTGAAGATAAATAGCAGGAGCTAACTGAGTGCTGTGCGTATAATAGTTGTTTCTTCTTAATAATGAATGAAGTACTTTAGTTCAAAGCATTTAGATGTAAGTAAAATATGAATGGTTTTAAGATTTTATCTCCTCTTACAGAAAATTAGAATATTGTTTCCTTATAGTTTGCTATTAAGGTAAGTGGTAGCCAAAATCAAATTTAATATATCATTTAGAAACCTCATAAATTTTGAATGGTGTAGTTACTGGGAAGCTGAGCATTTACTGGACCAGCAGTTTGGAGGTCTAAAACAGTCTGCCTTTTTATCTTCTGAATGACTTAGGGGAAATTATATATCTCTTTAGCTCTCAACTTTTTCTTCTGTACAATAAGGATATTGGTTGTATTCCAGTTACTTTTTTATTTATTTATTTTTATTTTTAAAAATTAATTTATTTTAATTGGAGGCTAATTAGGTGGTTTTTGCCATACATTGACATGAATCAGCCATGGGTGTACATGTGTCCCCCATCCTGAACCCCCTTCCCCCATCCCATCCCTCAAGGTCATCCCAGTGCACCAGCCCTGAGCACCCTGTCTCATGTATTGAACCTGGACTGGGGATCTGTTTCACGTGTGATAATATACATGTTTCAATGCTGTTCTCTCAAATCATCCCACCCTCGCCTTCTCCCACAGAGTCCAAAAGCCTGTTCTTTAATTGGTGCCTCTTTTCCTGTCTTGCATATAGGGTCATCGTTACCATCTTTCTAAATTCCCCGTATTTGCATTAATATACTGTATTGGTGTTTTTCTTTCTGACTTACTTCACTTTGTATAATAGGCTCCAGTTTCATCCACCTCATTATAACTGATTCAAATGCATTCTTTTTAATAACTGTGTAGTATTCCATTGTGTATATGTACCACAACTTCCTTATCCATTCGTCTGCTAGTGGGCATCTAGGTTGCTTCTATGTCCTGGCTATTGTAAGCAGTGCTGTGATGAACATTGGGGTACACGTGTCTCTTTCAATTCTGGTTTCCTTGGTGTGTATGCCCAGCAGTGGGATTGCTGGGTCGTATGGCAGTTCTATTTCCAGTTTTTTAAGGAATCTCTATACTGTTACTTCTAATATTCTATTAAGTACCGTTAAGAAACTTAAAGGAAAAAAGTGAAAGCATGTATGTATGTCTCATTTACATCTTTGTCACTTAAGAGTATAGTTGGAGTCCTCTAGTTCATCTGATTGATATTCCCTGCTTTCCAAAAAGGAAAATCATGTTTTCAAATACTTTATCTTGATTGAGATGCAGCCTGAAATTGATCAGAAATCGTGGCCACGTAGATTTTAGCAAGAACTGATGATAATCAAGCCCTTAGTTTTTTTTTTTTAATTTGTTTCTTGATTGAAGGACAATTGTTTTCTGTCAAACCTCAACAAAGCCCTTGGTTTTTAATGCCCCCTTTTTCATACCGCTTGTTTTCCCTTTCTGTTCAAATTTTAGGAAGACATGATTTTTTTTTTAACTGTAACATTTAAAAACCAGTTGTCTGGTAGGAGAGACAGACATATAAACAATATTACAGTAAAACATTCTGTTCTGAGTGTTCTAAAAGAAGTCTTAAAAACCCAGAGGGAAGAAAGATTACCTATTCAGGAGGTTGGAAGGCTTTGCAGAGAAGGAAATGAAATCTTGAAGGGTATGGGGAACTCTATCAGGAGATACAGAGGATGAGCTTTACTAGCTAAAGGAAGAACACATGCAAATCAAGCCTGACTCAGCACAGAGGCAGAGCAGACAGGAAATGAGGAGAGCTGGAGTCAGATAATCTGTTAAAAACACCCAGCACAGTATACTGCTGCTGCCATTTATCAGCTGCTCGTTATGTAACTTATTGTTTGTATTCTCGTAATGTTATAATGGTAACTTCAGTAAATAAACCTTTGAAAGCTTTACTTACTGGCTTTCACCTTAAAAAAAAATTCAGATAGATCACTGACTGTTGATGCTGAAAGCTTAGCTTCTCTGTACACTGGTGCGGAATTGAATCTCAAAGACAGAGTTTTGGGTGAAGTAGAAAAGGATCTGCCTACCAAATAGGAGATGTGGGTTTGATCCCTGGGTCAGGAAGACCCCTTGGAGAAAAAAATGGCAACCCTCTCCAGTTTTCTTGCCTGGGAAATCCCACGGAAGAGGAGCCTGATGGGCTAGAGTCCATGGGGTTGAAAAGGAGTCAGACACAGCTTAGCAACTGAACACGTCAGCAGCAGAAAAGAATAGTTTTATTGGGCTTCCCTGGTGGCTCAGACGGTAAAGTGTCTGCCTACAATGCGGGAGACCCGGGTTCGATTCCTGGGTCGGGAAGATCCCCTGGAGAAGGAAATGGCAATCCACTCCAGCACTCTTGCCTGGAAAATCCCATGGATGGAGGAGCCTGATAGGCTACAGTCCATGGGGTCGCAAAGAGTCAGACACAACTGAGTGACTTCACTTTCATTGGTTTGCCAGGCAAAGGAAGACAGAGCAGACTCCTGCTTTGTGTCCCAACCCAGGGGGATTTGATGAGTTTTTACAGTAGTTCAGGATGTGGTTGCTGACTGGATTAGGGTATGTGCAGGGCCTCAGGTGGTCTTGTTGAGCTTCTGTAGTCTCTTAAATCTCACCGCTGGTGGTTTCTTGACTACTCCTTTCCTTATAAGCAATTGTTTCATCTGCCCTTTGGAACTCAGGGAGTGTCCTGGAGGTTAGAGTCTTAGCTGCAAGAAACAAGGGACAAAAAGGCTTCTGTACCAAGGAGCCCCACAGGTTCCTTCTTGGTTTCACTATGAAAATAACTTGTTTGTTGTAAAAATAATAAAAAAAGACAGTATATAGAAGAAAATGAAAAATGTTTGTAGCTCTTTGATAACATTTTGAAGTATCTTCCTTCAAGCTGACTCTTCACAGACGCATGCTATATTTTATATTAATGAGTTCATAGTTCATAGTTGTATGGTTTTATGAAATTTGCCTTCCCCATCACCACTTATCTGTTCATATCAGTAAACACTGTTCTATATTAACAGGCATAGTGTTCCATAAGATAGGTATTCTTTTTGTGTTACTCACTTAGTCGTGTCCGACCCTTTGTGACCCTATGGACTGTAGCCGGCCAGGCCCCTCTGTCCATGGGATTCTCCTGGCAAGAATACTGGATGGGTTGCCATTTCCTTCTCCAGGGGATCTTCCTGGCCCAGGGATGAAACCTGGATCTCCTGCATTGCACCAGATTCTTTACCATCTGAGCTATAGGGAAGTCCACAGGTGTTCTTTAATTTATTTAAGCTACTCAATCTTTTGTTTAACATTTATGTTTGACCTAAGTGTTCTTTTTTTAGAATGCATTTATTTTTGGCTGTCCTGGGTCTTCATTGCTGCCGCAGGCTTTCTCTAGTTTCGGTGCACAGGCTGCTGGTTGCACTGGCTTCTCGTTGCGGAACATGGGCTCTAGAGCCCATGAGCTTCAGCAGTTGTGGTGCCTGAGCTTATGGAATCTTCTTAGACCAGGAATCGAACCTGTGTCCTCTGCATTGGCAAGTGGATTCTTAACCACCGGTCCACCAGAGAAGTCCTATGTTAATCCTAATTTTTCATAAAATTACTTTGTTAAGGTGACTGTCAGTTATCTAGTGTACTTGTCCAATTATTTCCATAAACTAAATCCATAGAAGTAAAATATTATGATTATATTAATGGGTATCACATTTAAAATTTTGACATAGTTAAACTAGGTAATACTCTCACTAGGAGATCTTAAAGTAGGTTGGATTTTTTAGAATTCTCTAGTTTATTGCTCTGTAATTAGAGAATGTGATTGCTGGTATATTTTATTCCATGGACATACTGAGGACTTAGCCCTCGGAGACAGCCTCTCATCAACAAGGGACTATTACGAAGCGGTAGGGGAGGAGCCAGGAGTTTTTGCAGGGGAAAAAAAAATGGTTATCAGAGCGTCAGATTACTGAAAGAATAAATGAAAGAAAACCCTCTCAAGTCAATGAATTTAGCGCTTTTCCATATATGGGAAGTTGCAAGAACTGAAATTTCTTTGATACGTATTTTAACTGTCTAGGTCCAGTATCCTATTTTTCTCCGTCCCAAATCCCCTCAGGGTGCGCAGCTGGGGGTGTCTGCAGTGGCTGATGGCTTCACGGTTGCAGCATCCTTTGCTCACTGAGACAGCTGACGACATTCTTCATCCACATACTTATGGGCTTTCTTTGTGACCAATTGTTGTAAATATTCTGTGGTTTCTTAGGGTGTTTTCTATAGGAAAAAACCCCTGGTTTATCAACAAACTCCCTCTACTGATGATACTACTCAGATCTGTAATTTTTGTGTATTATTCACCTGATTCAGTTTTTCACCCATCAGTTTTCTTCTTTTAGGGCCTCAAAATATATATATATATATTTTATTCTGCTTTTTGGTTTCACAGTTTCTTACAGTCCTCCCTTATCTCTTTTATCATTCTTGTTTTCTTCTTGCAGAATATTTTTGGATGTAGACTTTTATTTTGAATCTTTTTTTTTTTGCTGTTTCTACTCTTTGAATTTGTGACAGTTTTTGCATAGTCCCTTAGGTGTTTCATTTTTTTCATTCCTGTTTCTCAAGCAAGACAAGGAAAACAGCTTCAGATAATATCAGTTGATGAATTGTATCCTCTCCATTAGCTGGTAACACCAGCTTACTCTCTTTTCTTCATTAGAATGTTGCCAGCATCACAGCAGCATAGATCTTTGTCTATTTTGCTTGCTGCTGAATATCTAGAACCTAAAACAGTACCTGCCATCAGGCAGTGTTTATCGAAAAAATGAATACAATCCTATGGCAGTCCACTCTGGTCATGACATAATTTGTCTTCTCCCCCGCACCCCCATTTAAACATTTCTAACTGGAGTGTTGAACAGTGCTTTCTAATATTGTTCCTTTCAGGTGGATTTTTACCTGGTTGACCTCTACTTCAGTTTGGTAGCTTTTAGGCGTAGAATGTGATACATGTAAAACCTCGGTTTTGAATGTACTCCATACTCAGTGACCTTTTTTACCTGGCTGCCGCCTTTACTGGTGGGGCTAACATTCCAAGATTCCTTGTGTTATTGTCCGTCATCTTCCTGCTGCTCTCATTTCTGAGATACCCCTACTACTTATCCTGTTGGTGGTTTTCTTTCTAAGGTTCCTGTTTGTGGTTTTCTTTCTAAGGTTCCTGGCCTTTTTGTTGAGTTTATTCTAATATCTGAAATCAGTCTACAACATGCTGGTAAAAAGCGTAAGAGAAACAGGAAAGCTGTGAAGCAGCCTGGAGACATCTCTAGTTTGGCCAGTGAATTAGCATAGAACACAGTGTTGTTGTTTTTTTCCTAATCATTCTGACAACTTATAAAAATGCACTGAGGATGAACTTTATGGCATGTGAATTATACCTCAATTTAAAACAATGTATTGAAAAGAATAAAAGCATGAAATTATGTGAAATATTTTAAGTTGAGACAAAAATTCTTGCAAAATGCAGGTGAATTGCCATTTATTGAACGCTTTCATCAAATCACTTTTACTGAATGGCTACATACCTTATAAATCTGTTGATGAGAAATGCTTTCCAGATTAAAGAGATAAAATCCCTTCCCCACAAAGAGCTGAGGAATTTACACGATTTATTAGTTCTTTATGGAATAGTCTGCAGCAGCAGATTTCCTGGAATGTTATGCCAAAGGTATAGGAAAACTAGAAACTAGTGACCTCAATAATACACAAAGAATAAAGAGAATAAAAACATCATTTATTGAATTTTAAGTTTGTCAAATCTTTGGAGTAAACTCAAGAAACCTGGAATCTTAGAAGCTTTGTTAGGTGTATTTTGTAATCCTGTGTTTTTACTATGGTGGCCACTGCAGTGTTCTGAGAGTTAGGCAAGTGGAAGGGATATTATTTGATTTCATATAATATCGTTCTTTTGGGGGGCTCCAAAATCACTGCAGATGGTGATTGTAGCCATGAAATTAAAAGATGCTTATTCCTTGGAAAGAAAGTTATGACCAACCTAGATGGCATATTCAAAAGCTGAGACATTACTTTGCCAACAAAGGTCCATCTAGTCAAGGCTGTGGTTTTTCCAGTAGTCATGTATGGATGTGAGAGTTGGACTGTGAAGAAGGCTGAGCACTGAAGAATTGATGCTTTTGAACTGTGATGTTGGAGAAGACTCTTGAGAGTCGCTTGGACTGCAAGGAGATCCAACCAGTCCATTCTGAAGGAGATCAGTCCTGGGTGTTCTTTGGAAGGAATGATGCTGAAGCTGAAACTCCAGTACTATGGCCACCTCATGCAAAGAGCTGACTCATTGGAAAAGACTCTGATGCTGGGAGGGATTGGGGGCAGGAGGAAAAGGGGACGAGAGAGGATGAGATGGCTGGATGGCATCACCGACTCGATGGATGTGAGTCTGAGTGAACTCCGGGAGTTGGTGATGGACAGGGAGGCTTGGCCAGCTGCAATTCATGGGTTCGCAAAGAGTCGGAGATGACTGAGTGACTCAACTGAACTGAACTGAATACCGTTCTTAAACCTGGTAAGCTCATACCTGTTTAAAAGTTTTGCAACTTTTAAAAATGCTGAGCAAATTCTGGTCTCCATTTTGATCTTCAGTCAGAGTGTGTATGCACTCTTTTTTTAAAATTGAAATATAGTGTAGTTGATTTATAGTATTTTGGGTGTACAGCATAGTGGTTCAATTTTTTTTTATTAGAGGTATTACAAGATAATGAATATAATTCCCTGTACTATACAGTAAGTCCTTGTTGTTTTATCTGTTTTATACATAGTAGTGTTTATCTGTTAATCTCAAATTCCTAATTTATTTGTCTCCTACCTTTTGCCTTTGGTAACCATAGGTTTATTTTCTATGTCTGTGAGTCTTACTTTTGTTTTTTGCATAAATTAATTTGCATCTTTTTTTAGAGTCCACCTGTAAGTGGTAGCATGTATTTGTCTTTGTCTGAGTTAACTTCACTTAGTATGATAATTACTGGGTACATTCATGTTGCTGCAAATGGCATTGTTTTATTCTTTTTCCTGGTTGAGTAATATTCCATTGTATATAGGTACTACATTTTCTTTATCCATTCATCTGTCAGTGGACATGTAGATTGCTTTCATGTCTTCGCTATTATAAATAGTGCTGCTATGAACACTGTGTAAGCATTCTTGTTTGTAGTTTTTCTTAAAAAGCATTTATCAGGTTTGTCTATTCACCCCAAATATCTTGTTTCTTATATGGTTTATAGAACCCTTTGTTCAGATTTCATTGCTTAAAGCACTTAGAGCATAGCAGGGGATGCCCTAGACAAATGTCTATTACTAGTTTGTCTACTAAACAGAACAAGGGGAAATAAAGATTACATCTAAAAATGCAGTTTTCGATGATCAGTGAACTGTTGGACTGGTCAGTGCTGTTGATAGTTATAAGACGTGGTATTTACCAAATATCTTCCTGATTTTCTGGGTTCAGCACAGGGGAAATATTAGTTGGAATTCTTAGAATGCAACAAGAGAAACCCAATCTAAACTGGTTTAAAAAACATATTTGGAAATCCATTTAAAATTACTGAAAGAATAATACAGAATCCAAAGGCAGGAATGCAACTGTGCCTCAGGATGGGCCTAAATATAAGACTGAAGCATCTGAGAGGACTTTGCTCACTCTTCCCCTGGCTCACACTTGTACTTTTCTCAGTAAAAAGTTTTATTTTTTTCTCTTTGAAGATTGATTTATCCCTTCTCCCTAGGCCTTTTAAAAGATTACCCCTCTCTACCCACAACAGCTTTGATTAAATGTTCACCTGTCTTGAGAGTTACCTTTTAAAAAAATATTTTTTATTTATTTGGCTGTGCTGGGTCTTCAGTCTTCATTGCTGCATGTGAACTCTTAGTTACTGGCATTTAGTTCCCTGAGCAGGGGTCAAACCTGGGCCCCCCTGCGTTGAGAGCACAGATTCTCAGCCACTGAACCCCTAGGGAAGTCCTGATAGTTACTTTTTAAAATCCTGGTTCATTTTTAGAGAGGGCACTCAAGTCTTCCTCTGACAGGTTTGCATTTCTGCAAATGCAACATCAGATACTGCAGAAAGTTGAGTTTTATTGTATAAACAGGAGCCAATCCTATGTGTGGGTAGTTGGATGATTGGAGGGGAGATTATTCTGAATAAAAGGGGGGAGGGCGGTAAGTTCAAGAGATGCAGGAAATAGAAAGAACTCACAAGGTTTTATTTCATAACAACAAATAGGTGAGATTGTGCCCTGTTTTCCTTCAGTAAGGAAATAGGAGGGGTAGGGTTTCATGTAAGCAGGCATTTGACTACAGTTATGGACAGATGTTGGTATAGAAAAGGCAAAGTGGGATGGTTGGTACCATGAATTAGGCTGAAACACGATGGACTGAAAAAAGCACAGAATGTATTTGAAACAACACAGTCATTCCTAAATTTCCTTTCTGTTCATTACAGAAGGATCATCTAGTTTGTATGCAGGTTCTTTCTTTTAGAAAATTAATCTTTGAGAAGTACTATGTGAAATATTTTAAATTTAGCAGTTGCAAAAGTTACTTCTTATTGTAAGGTATTTTTGTTTTACAAGGAAGAGATTTGCAAAGTGCTTATGTGTTTAGTTGCTAAGTTGTGTCCGACTCTTGCAACCACATGAATTGTAGGCGGCCAGGCTCCTCTGTCCATGGGATTTCCCAGGCAAGAATACTGGAGTGGGTTGTCATTTCCTTCTCCAGGGGATCTTCCCAATTCAGAAATCAAACCCACGTCTCCTGTGCTTCCTGCACTGAAGGTAGATTAATATTCCCTTCCTGCACTGCAGGTGGATTAATTTACTTCTTAAGGACTTTGGCTCAGGGGCAGAAGGAAAAGGCAGCAGCTACAATTTAGTATGTTCACCTACTTATTTTGTCGAAGGTATTCTATGAGTTATGTAGTTTTACTCACTGACCCAGAAAGAGTGGAAAAGTGGAAAGAGCTGGGTGTAGTGGTAGATGTGAAATGATTACTGATTCCTTACCATGTGTGCCTTTAATTTAACATCTTTCATACCTCAATAAACACTAGATATGTTTTATTTTGGAAAACATCTGTCAGCAGTAATGATTGCAATTTCAAAACAATTTTAACATTTTGGGGACATCATTATATAGGAAAAAAGTTACTTGTTTTTTCTTCACACATCTGAAGGCAAATATGGGGAGGAATGTTTACTTATGTATGAGTAAACTTGTCTAAGAATATGTTGTCAGTCTTGTAAATTGCTTCATTTTTCAGAAATAAATATACAGTTGTTGTTTCGAGATATAACAGTTTCAAGTGTACAGTGTAGTGACTTGATATTTGTATATATTACAAGATAATCACACAATAAGTCCAGTTAACATCTGCCATTATACACCGTAGTTACATTGTTGGGTTTCCATGATGAAAACTTGATTTCAAGAGCTGCTCTCCCAGCTACATTCATATATGAAATACAGTATTATTAGTTTATAGTCACCATGTTGTACATTATACATCCCCATGACTTATTCATTTTATAACTGGAAATTTGAAGAAAGTTACAGATTTAAAGTCCTTTTTAGATGTCAAGATTATGGGTTGATTCAAGATTATGGTGCGGAGTTCGATACAAAGATCTGAGACTGAACTGAGGAGTTGGGACCAGGAAAACCAAGGATAGACTTAGGTTTTGAGCACAGCAGCCAGAAAACTGGGACTGGGAGGAACCTAACCTGTGTGTTGCCTGTGCTTAGACACTCCTCTCTAGCTGGGCCTCTTGGGGCTCCCTTGAAGAAGGGTTGGAACTCCTAGAGCAAACACAAGGATTGTTGGGGCCCACAGGCTTAGTTCGCCTGGTGGGAGAATCTGTATCTTCGTCAGAAGAACCTCAAGAGATCTCTGCTACTTTATGGGTACTTGATTGTAGCCTTAAAGTAGCAGAGATTTGTGGACACAGGCATCAGTAACTGCCTTGTTGAGGTTTAATGGAAAGGGCCTAGGATCTGAAATCACAAAGTCTGTGTTCCAGTTTCAGCCCTGACTAAGGGGGACCATATCTGAAGTCACTTGATCTCTCTGGGATTCAGTTTTTTCTTCTTTGTCTATAAAAAAGGAAATTTCAACTCAAGTCTCCAGCTCTCAAATACTGCATTAAAAGTTACATATCCTCATTTTAGATCATCAACTCCATTGTAAATACTGATGCAAACTTAGGCATTGAAATTATGTGTCATTTCTTGGTTTCAAGGTAGTTAGGTGTGTAAGTTGTTACTGTTCAGTCGCTTAGTCATGTCTGATTCTTTGTGATCAGGTTTCTCTGTCCTTCACTAATCTCCTGGAGTTTGCTCGAATTCATGTCCGTTGAGTTGGTGATGCTATCTAACCATCTCATCTGCTGCCCTCTTTGCCTTTTGCCTTCAATCTTTCCCAGCATCATGGTCTTTTCCAATGATTTGGCTCTTCGCATCAGGTGGCCAAAGTATTGGAGCTTCAGCTTTTGCATCAGTCCTTCCAATGAATACTCAGGGTTGGTTTTCTTTAGGGTTGTCTGGTTTGATTCCCACATTGACTGGTTTGAACCTCATGCACAGTATAAAAAGGTACATAAGTGCTTTCCATTATTTTTGTAATGTAAAGCAAAACAAAACAAAAGCAACATTAAAATTCTCTTATATAGAAAGCAGTTGTGGCAAAAAGACATACTTGATGAATCTAACAATAGTTATAATAAAATGTTGGATGAAGTAAATGTTTATTAGTAAAGATAAAGTGTCTGGAGATTCTTAAGTTCTTTTGTTTAGTTAATAGAGACTTGTCTCCTTTTGCAAAAATTTCGTTCTTATCTTTTGTGAGATCTTCATTCTCAGTGTAGAAGTATTATTTGTAAAGAAAGAGTGGTGAATTTCTCTCTCTCTTTTTTTTAGTGAGTTTTCTTACATTGAGATCTACTAACATTTGGACTTGTTCTCCCTGTCAGATGTAAATTTGATGCTGTTAGTTTGAGCTGGTGATGGTGGTGGTTGATATTTTTTTTCCTGGATGATTGTATGATTGACAAAGCTGGCACCTCAGGTTTCGTCCTGCTATCAATTACTGACCCTGTTTCCTCCTCCCAAGTGGTACCTTCATTGCTTTATAATGTGTTTTTGATGATAGACGTTCTAACAGGTATGAGGTGATAACTCATTGTGGTTTTGATTTGCATTTCCCTGTTGATTAATGATGTTGAGCATTTTTTCAAGTGTTGTGGGCCATATTTATGTCTTTTTTGGAAAAATGTCTTTTCAGGTTCCTTTCCCATGTTTTCTTTTCTTTTTGGCCACACTGCAGCTTGCAGGATCTTAGTTCCTGGAACAGGGCTTGAACCCAGTCTCCCACAGTGAAATTACTGAGTTCTAACCACTGGACCACTAGAGAATTCCCCTGTTGCCCGTTTTTGAAGTAGAGTTTTGATTTTTTTGGCTATTGAATTACGTGAATTTCTTATATATTTTGGATATTAACCCCTTATTGGAAGTTATATATGCAAGTATTTTGTCCCATTCTATAGATTGCCCTTTCATTTTGTTTGTTGATGGTTTTCTTTGCTGTGCAGAAGCTTTTAAAAAATTCATTGTGAGGATCAATGTCAAGGAGCTTAGCCCTGTGTTTTCTTCTAGGAGTTTAATGGTTTCAGATCTTCTGTTCAACTTCCATTTTGAGTTGATTTTTGTGTATGATGTAAGACCATCATTCTTTACATGTCCACTTTTCCCAACACCATTTATTAAAGAGACTGTCCTTTTCCCATTGTATATTCTTGGCTCCTGTATTATAAATTACTTGAGCATATATGTGTGGGTTTATTTCTGGATTCTTTCTCATTGAGCTATGTGCCTTTATATACCTGCCATACATACTGTAGCTTTGTAACATAGTTTGAAGTAAGGAAGCATGTTGCCTCCAGCTTTATTCTTCTTTCTAAAGATTTCTTCGGCTACTTGGGGGCTTTTCTGGTTTTATACAAATGCTAGAATTGTTTGTTCTATTTCTGTGAAAAATGTCATTGCAGTTTTGTTAGGCATTGCATAAAATCTATAAATTGCTTTGGAAAATGTGGACATTTTAACAATATAAATTTTTCTGATCCATAGACACAAAATGTTTTCATTTATTTGTGTCTTCAGTTTCTTTAATCAGTGTCTTACTAGTAAGTTTTCAATGTACTTTTTTCCTCTGTATATGCATTCTGGTGGCATATCTTCCTTTTCCTCCTAGAGCAACATATAGATCCACAGTTTAGTTATTCAGAGATTTTAATGGAGATGATTGGATGCTGTTGACTTAATTTCTGGAGTAATGACATGGATTACTGTCATTGCTGAAAAGTATCTTCTCAGTGTTTTTATTTGTTAAGTAGAGAGTCAGAAAGGATCTAAGAAATTGTAGTTTCTTTTATTGTGATTGAGCAGGCAGTTAAGGGTAGAGTTGGAATAAGAAACAATGTGTTGTGTCTAACGCCTTAGCATTTTTTTAAGATTCCTGTGCCCAGACTTTTTTTAAAATTATATTTATTTATTATTGGCTTCACTGGGTCTTCATTTCTGTGCACATGCGTTCTCTAGTTATGGCAGGGGAGGACTACTTTTCATTGCTGTTCATGGGGCTCTCGTGGTAGCTTCTCTTATTGCAGGGGATAGGCTTAGAGCGGGGGCTCCATAGTTGCGGTGCATGGACTTACTTGCTCTGGGGTGCGTGGAATCTTCCTGGACTAAGGATCAGACCCATGTCCCCTGTATTGGCAGGTGGATTCTTAACGACTGGACCACCAGGAAAGTCCGCTATGTCCAGATTTTGAATGTCTCTAATTCAGATATAAATGAGTTGTTTTCATTTCATTGTTTACACAGTTGTTGATTTAAAAAAAAAACAAACAAACAGAAAAACGGTATTTGGAAGTTGAGAATATGGTGACTTCTGTAAATAGGCATTTGCTTCTATAACCCACATCTATAAAGTTTAATGTTCTAATAGAAGAATTTACTTGAAGGTAAGATAACTCATCTGTGAGAAAAGTCCACTTATACACCATCAATCATTACTAATATATAACTGTTTTGAGAAAGATTTTTAATCTTGCTAATTATTTTTAGGTTTTGTATAACTACAAAATGTTGTTTAACTACAAAATGTTGTTGTTTAGTCAGTAAGTCATATCTGACTCTTGCGATCCCATGGACTGTAGCCTGCCAGGCTCCTCTGTCCATGGGATTTTCTAGGCAAGAATACTGGAGTGGATTGCGTTTCCTTCTCCAGGGGATCTATCTGACCCAGGGATCGAATCTGTGTCTCCTGCATTGGCAGGCAGATTTTTTTTTTTTTACCACTAAGTCATCAAGGAAGTCCCATAACTACAAAATAAATCTAGTCACATTCTAAACCACTTAATGAAAACACTTCTGTTTTTCTGCAGTGTTTCCTGAGGTTACAGGCGGGTGTTTGAGGAGTACATGCGGGTTATTAGCCAGCGGTACCCTGACATCCGCATAGAAGGAGAGAATTACCTCCCTCAACCAATATATAGGTAAGTAAATGTTGGCTTATTAAGGAGTTTTTAAATGAATTTTTTTCTCATTTGTCAATAAACTTTTATGAATTGGTTGAATTAACTGTCCTTGGTTATTATAATTTCTTAGTTGGTTATACTTTACAGAGAACAGTTTTGTAAATACCAAAGAATTTTTCTGTAAGAAGGGAAACAGGAAGACATTTCAGAGATGGCAACCCTTCTAAAGATGTGTTTTCTTAATTTTTATTGTGGCAATAAATCAAGTCAATGGTACAAAGTTGTGTACTGTTAAAATAATAGTATCTTTAGAGATCAGTGCTATATATAATTTTATAAATTAGTTTTTGGTTGATTCCAAGATCTTAAACATTTTTGTTTTATGCTGCACAATAAAATTTAGTTACGGGAGTTTGGGATGGACAGGTACACACTACTATATTTAAAATGGATAAACAACAAGGACTTACTGAAGAGAAAAAAATTAATTACTAGCTTTTTCCTGGTATATTTAGCAATTTTTAGATTTAGTGTTTAAAAAATGTCTATACACATAGATTTGAGTTATGAAATTTTGAAATAGAAATTGCAGCTTCTGATTAATTTATTTCTTTTCTTTTGATAGACACATAGCATCTTTCCTGTCAGTCTTCAAGCTAGTATTAATAGGCTTAATAATTGTTGGCAAGGATCCTTTTGCTTTCTTTGGCATGCAAGCTCCTAGCATCTGGCAGTGGGGCCAAGAAAATAAGGTATGTAATATAATAGGTTTGATACCTACAGGTTTTTAGGTTGTCAATGAAAGAGTCTAGTGGGTTTTTCTTTTTTTAAGTACTTTTTGCCATTTACATGTGCTATATCAACTTAAATCAGTTTTTTTTTTTCCTCTTGGCAAAGCACTTAACTTCCTTTGGCCATAGTCTCCATATTTGTATATTAAGAATGATTAGGTCTTATGTTTTATTGTTTGAAAGCTAAAGAAGTGTTACTTTAGTAGAACCTGGGCACAAAATAATTTCATACCTGATTTTGATTGTATAACTTGGGCCAAGTCATACAGCAAAACAATGCATACACAATGTAGACCTTTTATACAAACTAATGAGTATTAATAGGTTTATTCACATTAAAAATGAGATTTCCACCAATTTACTCTTATCCAACTCTCTGTTTTTATTCTTTGTTCTTTGACATTTCTGTCCATGAGGAATCTAAAGCAAATTAACTGGAAAAAGTCAGTATAAATAGACGTAAGGGTCTTGTGCCATTTTCTTCTTTGTTGCAGCGGACTGTTTTCTAGAGCTCTCATCTGTTTTACTTAAAATCATTTTTTCTGCAGGGTCTACCTTTCTTCTCTGAGAAATAGGACTAATTTTTGTTTCTCTCTTGAATGATATTGCTTAGATTTCCTTCTAAGAATTACTGTCTTTTGGAGTTCTCTGTCTTATCCATTAGTTCTGTGCTGAGACAACCTTTAGCCAGCTCATAACAAAGCTGTTCTTTTTCTTACAGAATCATTTAATTTCCAGTAGCAGGCAAGACTTCTTAAAATAAACATCCTCAGGTGCTACTTCTAATTGAGATATGTATCTACTCTTATTAACAAAATGTTGATTTACATAGGATTAAGAGTACTTACGACAATGTTTTGTGCCATATTTGTTAATTCTGTTGATTCCACATTATCTTTAGTGCAGTTTACTTGTATAGACTTAAAACATTGTTGATCTACTGTGGAAGAGGATACCTGAAAGCTATAGCTTTCATGACACTTCCTTGTGTATTGTTCTCAAGAAAGCAAACTTTGTCCCTAGATACCGGGATAACTTCTGTGAAATCAGAGCCCACCTAGCTCAAGTGGGACTAGGGGAAAGCTCCTTCTCATCTGCTGTAGGCATTTTAATTTGTTTTTCTGAAGCAGCTTGCTGTGAATTGATATCCTCACTACATCCTACTTTTGATTGGGTGATTTTGTTAAATTAAAACCTTTCTGTCTAGCAGGAGCTTTTAATTTCTTGGGAGAGTATGGATTTGCCTTCAGGAAGTGAATGAATATAACTTAATATGCTAGTGCTTTCTAACCTACTTTTTCCAGTTTGACTTCACATGAGTTGTTTGGAACATGGACAGGTTGTATTGAATACATGGAATTGCTGATGATTGCATCACTAGTCTCCTGGGAATTCATACATTAGATCATAAAAATGCGAAAATGAATCCATCTTAAGCTGGTATTCTTTTGTTTAACTTAATAAGGCTATTATGAGATTTTAAATTTTTTTATCTTTTTTTTTTTTTTTTTTTCAATTTTTTGGCAACGTGTGGAATCTTAGTTCCCCAACTAGGGATCAAACCCATGCCCCCTGAAGTGGGAGTGTGGAGTCTTAACCACTGGACCACCAGGGAAGTCCCCAGAAATTTTATCTGTACATTAGGAATAACATGTATAAATTCTTCAGAGTATATGGAGCTGCGAATTAGTGTTGCAGTTTTCTGTGTACATTATCTGAATATATGGAAATGGAATAATTGTATATAATCTTCAGGTAGATATGAAAAGAACAGTTACCAAATAAAAATGAGACTGTATTTGCTTGTCATGTTGTTTTGATTTGAGACTGACTTAACCTGTTGTGTTTGATTATATTTTCTCTTAGGTCTATGCATGTATGATGGTATTCTTCTTGAGCAACATGATTGAAAACCAGTGTATGTCAACAGGTGCATTTGAGATAACTTTGAATGGTAGGTTCTGAGTAGTTTGCATTTTGTAATAAATTTTAAATGATTTATATTAAGCATCAAGCTTTTCTATTTTTCATAATATGCCAAATTATATCCTTGTATGGTCCTCAGCTACTCCATGGCTTTAGAGTAACATCTGTGTGATGACCCTTGAATGTATAGTCTGGAGAGTTCTAGACCTCTCTTCTATGTTCTGTATGTAGCCAGGAATCCTAAGCATTGCCTACTCCCAAACGGTTGATCACCTCAGCTTCCTGCAGTTCTTTTATGTTCCATTTGCTCCTTTCCTGGCATCTTTCACTTAGTTAATGGCATCGTTATCATTCTACCCAGTTGCTCATGTCAGAAGCCTAGGATAACATCACTTGCTCTCCATATCTAATGGATTACCAATTTTTCTCAATTCTACGTTTTACAATTTTCAAAGGTCAGCTTCTGTTTATCTTCATTGCTAACCACCCTAATCCAAGCCACGATTATCTTGTTACCCTTTAACATATTGTGGCATGTATAGTATGGCCTATGGCAAGTAGGGTGGCAAGTATAGTATGGCCTATGAGCTAACAATGGCTTTTACAGTTTTAAAATTTACTTATGTATTTTTATTAAAAGTTTTTTTTTAATTGAAGTATAGTTGATTTACAATGGCTTGTAGTTTTCAAATATACAGCACAGTGATTCCTATATATATATATATTCTTTTTTTGGATTCTTTTCCCTTCTGGGTTATTAATGTTGAGTACATTTTCCTGTGTTATACAGTAGGTCCTTATTTATTTATTTTATGGGAAGCAACATGTATATATGTTAATCCCAGCCTCTTAAGTTATCCTTCTCCCTAATCCTTTTCCTCTTTGGTAGTCATAAGTTTGTTTTCTGGGTCTGTGAGTCTTTCTGTTTTGTGAATAAGCTCATTTGTGTCTTTTTTTTTTAAGATTCCACATATAAGTGATATCATAGATATTTGGCTTGCTTCACTTAGTTTGATAATCTCTAGGTCTATCCATTGTTGCTAGGTGGTGCTTAACGTTTTGTTGGGTTTTTTTGGCTGCGCTATGTGGTTTGCAGGGTCTTAGTTCCCCGACCCCCAGGGATTGAATCCAGGCCCTTGCAGTGAAAATGCTAAGTCCTAACCACTGTACCACTAGAGAATTCCTTTTTACATTTTTTAATGGATAAACAATCAAACGAATATTTTGTGACATAGAAATTATATGAAATTCAAATTTCAGTACTCATACCTAGAGTCTTGTATTTCATCAATGAAAAATTAATATAAGTACCTATATAATATCCTTGATTTTG
Source organism: Capra hircus (assembly GCF_001704415.2). Taxonomy (NCBI): domain Eukaryota; kingdom Metazoa; phylum Chordata; class Mammalia; order Artiodactyla; family Bovidae; genus Capra; species Capra hircus. The sequence continues at coordinate 117,097,300 of NC_030808.1, read as the reverse complement.
CCTCTTGGTTTGTAAAGTCTAAAATATTTACTGTCTGGCTTTATATAGAAAAATTTGCTGATACCTGCTCCAAACAGTTGAGTTATTTAAAAGAAGATTTTTTTAAATGCACCTTTTATCTTGTTGCTTCACTGCCTCAAATTTATTAAATGGCTTTATTTTGTTCTCAAGATAAAGACCAGAACATTTAACATGGACAAAAGGCCATGCATGACATAGCGTAGGCACGGACAAACCATGGCCCTGTGTAACATATCTTCTGCTTCCTGCTTTGTAAATAAAGTTTTATTGGAACACAGCCATGCCCATTCATTTATCTGTTGCCTGTTACTGCTTTTGGGCTATAATGGATATTAAGTAGCTGGGACAGACTATATACCTTCTTGAACTAAACATGCTTACTCTCTGACCCTTTATAGTTTTTTGATCCCTGATCTAATCCCTGTTTACCTCTCCTGCCTTGTTTGTACCATTCTTCTATATTTTAGCTTTTATGTTTCATAATAATATCTCTCAATTTTAATAGTATCTCTGTTTTAATAATATTAAGTACAAAGGCTCCTTCCCAGCCTCATATATCCCTCTTGTAGCATCTTCTCGTTTTAATTTTTAGTGTACAAGGGTAATTTTGTAGCTATTGGTATAGTTCTTTTTATATTTCCTCTACTAGAATGTAAACCTCATAAAAGCAAAAAGCTTAATTCTGTCTCCAGCTGTGTGCATAGAGTACAGTACATATTTGTAGAATGAATGTCTATTATAGAATCATCTTTAATTTGGAGAGGGCGGTACCATTTATTTTTGTAGATGTACCTGTGTGGTCTAAGTTGGAATCTGGTCACCTTCCATCCATGCAACAGCTTGTTCAAATTCTTGACAATGAAATGAAGCTCAACGTGCATATGGATTCAATCCCACACCATCGATCATAGCCCCAACTATCAGCACTGAAAACTCTTTTGTAAGTAGTTTAAAAATGCAGTAACTATAGGTATCAGTTAATTCTCATGAATCAGTAAGATATTACATATATGTTATATTAGTATACTAGATATACATATATAATAATAGATAATACATTTATTGTCAATTGAGTTTCCAACTTAAGATTTAACAAATGAATGTCTTTTTTATTAAAATTCATAAGTGTCCAAGAGCGTTTGGACCATAAAGTAAGGTTGTGCTATTAGTTTTATGTTTAAGGCTTAATAATTGGGCCTGTAATAGCATTTTTTTGACTATGAACTCCTAATGACTAGAATTCATGTACTGTATCTGTATTTTACATATAAACCCTCCCTTTACCTTCAAATAACTAGTTCTTAGGACTATGCAATTTCTTTTCACATGCTCACAATAGAAAATTTATAAGCAAATGTGCATGAACATGGAGGGGTGAAAGTTAATTTTGTTTAGCAGAGATGTTCTCGGTTCTTTTCTGATCAGCAAGTTAATTTTATGAGTGAATTTTTAAAATAAAATGCTCTTTTTTTTTTCTTTGTATCTTTCAGACATTAAGGGATTTTTGCAAGAGCAGCGTGACTGACATTATGAAGGCCTGTACTGAAGACAGCAAGCTGTTAGTACAGACCAGATGCTTTCTTGGCAGGCTCGTTGTACCTCTTGGAAAACCTCAATGCAAGGCAGTTTTTCAGTGCTGGCACATTTTGGAATTCTGCACATTCGTGGAGTGCAATAATACTGTATAGCTTTTTTTCTTCCCCAGATCCACTCAGTTAATAGTTTTAAAAAATGCAGACATACTCCTTGTACTTTTTTTTTCTTGGTCAAAAGTAGAAAATTGCGTTACAATTTTTTTTTTTTTCAAAGATTTCTGTTAAATCTGTTGTGATTTTATATGAATTTTCCTTTTTTATAGTTTAAAATTGATCTTTTGGGGACTAGAGCTGAAGTTCCCAAATACTTTATAAGAGTTTATCAGACATCTCTAATTTGGTCATGTCCAATTTATATAGTTTTCAAAATACTGCAGATTGTGAACAGCATATTATATAAGATTATGGGGGGGAAATCCTATATCCAGAGTACTCTACCAGTTGTGTCTGTGTGTGTGTGCGCGTGTGTGATTACCAGAGAACTACTAAAAGACCAACCGCTTTTTAAATCCTGTTATGTAGTTCAAGTGTTCTGCCTTGACCAATTTAATGAGTTGATTAACTGGGCCTTTATACTTAACTCAATAAAAAACTAAACAGACATAAGTTAAATAAAAAGTTCAAGTTTATTGCCCAGCGTACCTATTAACATTATATTTAACAGTTGTCTACCTAAATTTTTGTTCTTTGACTCACTAATAATTTCCTAGGCGACACACTTTAGATTCACACATAAGTAATAGGTCAATCACCATTTTTAGGATAATTGAAACTTGCTTCACTAAAGAAAGTTTAGTTAAGTTTAGTTAAACCTCTTTACAACATTAATGTTAGGTACATGGAGATCACTTGTCTAATAATTTAACTTGACATCATATATCAGAATTTTACTATATCTGAGGAACAAAATTGAAGTTTTTTATTTGGTGAATTTAATGTCTTTCCAGAGTTCTAAAAAGGTAGGTTTTGTTTTTTTAAATTTAAATTGATAAAGACTATAATTTAGCCGAAATAGGGCCATAAAGTAGAAAAATAGTCATATAGCAACAGTCATAACATACTTCAGCTTCCATGTAGGAACAGAAGTGGTAGGTCCAGTTTTGTTAGTGGAAGAAAAGGGATTATGGAAAAGTTATGAGATGTTTCAATATTGAGTCCACCAAACACTTTGCAGAATGTTATACTTCATTTGTCAGTGAATATTTGTTAAAATGCATGTCTGGTTATTATCATGATCGTGACAGCCTCAAGGTAGAACACACTGTAGTCCCTAGCTGAACAGAAGTTAGCCTAATAATTCATGACAGAAAATTGATTAAATGCCTTATCCTTTTAATTAAGGCTGCAGAACTGTTAACCTAAGATCACACTGTGGCAAGAGTCATTATAATTTAAGCTAGAGGTTACTAGGAGGTTATTACTCAGGTGTAATAACATTTCGCTGTCTTTGACTAGGGTTTAAAGCCCTGTTAACTTGATTTGTACCAGCCCAGACTTTTTCCCTCTTACAAGTTGAAAACACTGTTGAGTTTGTTTAGGAACTTTCTTCAGCATCAGACATTCCACTAGTGATGGTTAGTCTTTTGACATTTAGAACTTCCAAACTTGAATCTTAGATAGTCCCATGTGTCTGACAGGCCAGCGATGAAGAATTTAAGATTTAATTCTAACTTTTTCCATGTTTGCCTTGGGTGAATGACTCGTCCTTTGAAGAGTAGCTTTAAGTGACGTGGTCACTGATAAAACTCAACTATTTTGTTGACACCCTTCAATATTATTTTATGTTCGGTCATATTTAAATTTAAGATTTAATAGAGTCTAGTGAAGAAATTAGTGGAATGTGTGAATATAAAAAAATACAAAAAAGAGCTATTTAAAATGTGGCTTTATTATATTCCTAACATTTCAAAATTTATTACATAGTTGCTTATAAATTGCTGTGGCTGTATAGTTTATAAATGTTTATGTACTGTGTTAATTAGAAGACCATAGAACATGACACCAGTTTGGTTAATGTTATTGGGGTGTTTACGTAGTTGCTGTTGTGGAAGAGGTTATATATTAGACTAATAAAAAAAACGTTGGTAAAACCTGGCTTTATACCTCAGCAACAAAATGTACAAAAAACATAGGCTTTCAGAATATATGTGCATTATTAACTCATGGCACTGAGATTAATGATAGCAGTTTGGCACTGAGATTAATGATAGCAGTTGATCAAACATGACTATCAAAATTTAACAGGATACTAATGATGATTCTTATTTTGAATTTTATTAGTTTGAGACTTTGATTGGTTGGCATTTTATCATTGTCACAATTTTAATTAATTTTGATTTTTAAAAATAGCCTACAGAACCTTAAAGCATGATTTGATATTTAATACTAAGACTTAAAATCTTTTTTGAGAGACACATGAGGAATTGTAAAGTTCAGGGGCTTACCTCTACAGCATTGTGAAAATAAACTTATTAAGCTGATGTGAAAGGAATCCCTCCTTTCTGAAGCTGAATCTGTGCTAGAACACTTGATAACTGTATTTAGGAAATTTTACATTGTATAAGTTGTTACCAAGTAGTGTTTTCTAATGGCTTCCTAACCCAACCAGTGCTAACACGCCCCCGTTCCCCACCCAACCCCCAGCCCCAGTTTGGCAGTCCAGTCTTAACTACTCTTGGACCTTAACCTGCTTCCTGAACCTTATGGTCCAGTTGTGTGTACTTCTGTGTTACTTTTCAACAGCTCTGTGGTATGTTCTGTGCTGAGGTTGAGCATAACAGGAGCAGTTTAGATTATTGTCCTTCACCCCTAACTTCCAGAATCCCTGTGAAAGTCATGCTAACATCCCCAAATCTGGAGAGAAATAAAATGAGGTTTCTGTCTTGACTGATACAGACCATTTAACAATCTCAGAAGAGAAAGCAAAGTTGTTTTTCCTTAAATCCAGCTGAGCCTTTTCCTTCAAAGTCCCTGGTTCCTTTCCTCTAGGCTTAAAAACAAATAGAAGCAGACACAGATCTGAACTGAAGAAAAATAGAAATTGGTCTCAGGAACAGTGAGAAGAGCATTAAATCACCCATTCTGTCGAGGCTTGTAGAATGTCTTTTGTTTCCTTTGTTAAGCATGAGCAAATAAAAGGAAACAACATGATATCTAGGCAAAGGAGTAATAGCAGTGGTTTTACAACTTGAGAGAATAATTAAGGCAAATTCCTGGATCCTGTCCCTAGAGATTCTTATTCATTTGGTCTGAGACGGGTTCCAGTAATTTGTACTTTAGCCCAGCTTCCAGATAATGCTGATGCTGTCAGTTTGAGGTCCACACCGCAGAGCACAGTACCAGAGGTACCAGAGGTCAGAGTGCAAAGAGCTCAGGACGAATGTAACTTGTGGAACAGAAGAAGATTTTGCACATTCACTTCACATTTGTAGAATGACTTACTAAGAACAAGACAGTCAGTAAAATGAGAACCTCAAAGAAGAAATGGAATGAGATGAGGTTGTTTTAAAGAAAATAAATTGAGGGTTTAATTGTCCCAGTTAATCTGTTTTATCAATACAGTGTATTTGTTATCCTTTGGGTTAATATATTAAGACTTTTGGGGATGGGTATTTTAAAAGGAAATGTTAAATCTTTGAGTATAAAATAATGCATTTGAATTGCCAGATTTTCTCAAGGCAGAGTATTTAAATTTTTACCATTCTGAGTAGGCAAAATGTATACTCTTGGTTTTATTGTAGTAACCACAGTAGAGTTCTTAAATCACTAGGGAAACCCACTCTAAACTTAAGCCCTGCAAAAGGAAAAGATTAACTTTCACGTAATAGAAAAATCCAAGGTGAAGTTGGTCTCATTTTCTATGAGCCTCCACCGTAATTGGGGAGATTTTGTGGGGGCCTGGGGAGAATGGGAAAGGAATACAAAATGTTGATAAAGTCTCAAATCACCTCGTTGAAACTTGAGTTACATTCTTTGGATTCTGTTTCTCAAATAATATCCACTCTAATAATTCTGACATATTAAGTCTGCTTTTTTCTAATTATTGACTTTATTCCCTGCACACAACCTCCTTCCTATTCAGGATCATAACTGTGTAAGACAGGTTTATGGCTTTGTGGTTGTAAGCTGTTGAGATCAAGTGCTTAGGACCTGGGAATTATCTGGAATGGATGGAGCCAGTGTTGGGTCACTCGGCTTGGCTAGTAAAGTGTTACAACCTGGCTGGCAGGTTGCTGCCAGTATTCCCTGGGGCCACTGGCTATTCTCATTTACTTTGTGTACTAGCAACTCTTACTAGAGAAAAAACAATTACCACTCTTGTTTATCGCTACTCTTGAGTTGCTAAGAACAGGTCTGTTTGCAGGGAAGTATGCTGATGACATTTCCCCCTAAATGCTTCTTAATGTATTAGAAAATGCTACTGCATTTCATCTCTTTAATGGTCCAGACGATCTAGAGATGAGACACTGTTTTTAAGGTATTAAAACATATAGTGTATTTAAATAATATGTGAACTGTGAACTTCCAGATGTTCAAGCTGGTTTTAGAAAAGGCAGAGGAACCAGATAAAATTGCCAACATTTGCTGGATCATTGAAAAAGCAAGATTTGAGTTCCAGAAAAACATCTATTTCTGCTTTATTGACTATGCCAAAGCCTTTGACTGTGTGGATCCCAACAAACTGGAAAATTCTGAAAGAGATGGGAATACCTGGCCACCTGACCTGCCTCTTGAGAAACTTGTATGCAGGTCAGGAAGCAACAGGACATGGAAAATCAGACTGGTTCCAAATAGGAAAAGGGGTACGTCAAGGCTGTATATTGTCACCCTGCTTATTTAACTTATATGCAGAGTGCATCATGAGAAACGCTGGGCTGGAGGAACACAAACTGGAAGCAAGATTGCCGGGAGAAATATCAATAACCTCAGATACACAGATGACACTACCCTTACGGCAGAAAGTGAAGAACTAAAGAGCCTCTTGATGAAAGTGAAAGAGGAGAGTGAAAAAGTTGGCTTAAAGCTCAACGTTCAGAAAACTAAGATCATGGCATCCGGTTCCATCACTTCATGGCAAGTAGATGGGAAAACAGTGGCTGACTTTTATATTTTGGGGCTCCAAAATCACTGTAGATGGTGATTTGCAGCCATGAAACTAAAAGACGCTCACTCCTTGGAAGAAAGTTATGACCAATCTAGACAGCATATTAAAAAGCAGAGACATTACTTTGTCAACAAAGGTCCATCTAGTCAAGGCTATGGTTTTTCCTGTGGTCATGTATGGATGTGAGAGTTCGACTATAAGGAAGGCTGAGCACCAAAGAATTGATGCTTTTGAACTGTGGTGTTGGAGAAGACTCTTGGGAGTCCCTTGGACAGCAAGGAGATCCAACCAGTCCATCCTAAAGGAAATCAGTCCTGGGTGTTCATTGGAAGGACTGATGTTGAAGTTGAAACTCCAATATTTTGGCCACCTGATGTGAAGAGCTGACTATGAAAAGACCCTGATGTTGGTAAAGATTGAAGGAAGGAAGGAGAAGGGGACAACAGAGGATGAGATGGCTGGATGGCATCACCGACTCAGTGGACATGAGTTTGGGTAAATTCCGGGAGTTGGTGATGGACAGGGAGGCCTGGAGTGCTGCTGTTCATGGGGTTGCAAAGAGTTGGACATGACTGAGCGACTGAACTGAACTGAAATAATAGGTTGGTTATTAGTGTGATTGTGCCAATAAAATTTATAATAAACATATATATGGAAATTTAGTGATATGAAAGATTTTGAGATTTGCTTCAGCATTCTGGAGAAAAGACTTAAGAGTTAAGTATCTTGCCCTGATTGTTCAGCTTGTGGGAGTGCAAAACCGAAAAGAAAACAAAACCATATATGCTTGGTGAGGCTTGAGGAAGGAGGAGAAAAGTAAAGAGAGCTTCATCAGGAATTACCGCTTGTGGGAAAAGAAGAGACCACTAACAAAGCCAACTTAAAAATTTAATCTCAGTTTCACTTCACAACTGTTTATTTGCTTTAGCTATGATGTGGAATTTTTCAACTAAACTGAAAATAGAAGGCAGGATACGCCAGAAGAGAAGGCAAATTTACATGATAGTTTTCTTGTCCTGACATAACTGAAGTCAGGCTACAGATGGACTCAGACCTGGAAGGACCCTTCCCCCAGAAGGGATTTAGGAATCACAGTTTTCCTGACCACTTCCCCTCCTTACTTTCCATGATGAGAATTGAGAAAGAAGGAGGGTACCAGTCCTAGGGAAGGCAAAGCTCAGTCTGTAAGATGGATTTGAAAATACTGCACCTGTCTCTGAGCTGGAGTTTGGATCATAGGTTTTCTTGAAGTTCTTGTAATTTTAATTCAAAGAAGGTGCTCCAACCCATTAAAGTAGGGCCTCTCAACCTTTGTGCTGAAGCGCATGTCTGCATGGGATTGGCTTGATGTGACTTTGCAAAACACAATTTTGCCAAAGACCTATTTCAAAATCCATGCAAGAAATGCACTCCAAATTGTTCATGTTGCTTGTAACAAAACTTTTCTATTGTTCTAATAATGCCCTAAATCTTAAAATTTGCATTCCAGGAAGCCATTTCTCCTGAGACGTGTGTAACCCCTGCTGCACTGCTTATTTTTCTTGGTTGGGGTATGTGTGTGCACCTGTTTGCACCCATTATCTTAGGAAACATGGAGTCATTTGCTTTAAAATGTACATAATATACACATTATAGTCACTTGCTTTAAATGTATATAATGTTTACACATAATCTGCACTACAGCATTATACTTAAGGATTATTACAGTAACTGAAGAGGATGTGTTCCAGGAAATTTGCATCCAGAAGAGGCATGTGGAAGATAATGTGAGAATCGTAGCTGTGAGTTTTGAAATGTTAAAGAGAGTTACAATGCCAAGAAACCAATTAAATACTGTCCAGAGTTAAGTAATGGCGAACATACTGGAAACCTAAGCCTCTGAAAGTCGAGGAAGGCTAAAATGCTGGTTTTATAAATGTTGCCTGTGAATGAATGGCTGGATGGAGGAATGGGTTTGGTTAAGGCCGTGGTTCTCAGCTGGGGGATTTGTCCAGGAGACACTGGTGATGAAACATTTTTGATTGTCACTCCTGGGAGGGTGTGGTGTGTAACTCCTGGTGTATAGCTGGTAGAGCCAGAAATGTTATGAAACGTCCTACAGTGACCAAGACACTTTCCTACAGCAAAGAATAATCTTGGATCAAAATGTTAGTAGGGCAGCTGTTAGGAGTGTTGGAGGAGGGTGCTGGGAAAGGAGAAGAAAAAGATCGAGAGACAGAGAGACCAGTGGATCAGCATATGCTTGCTTAAAGGGTACTGGAATGGATCCTGGGAACCATAGCCTTTAGCTGGGACCTGGGGTTGGTGGTGGGGTGTAGTGGGGAGAGGGCTGTTCTTTTCTAGCCAAGACTGAAAGGATTTCCTATTAAGAAGGCCTGGTATAGTTTCAAGGGTCTCCTTTGCTTCCCTGAGTAGTTTTTCCATATTTAAAATTGCTTCGACAGAGGAAGACTCATTCCAAAAATAAAGAGCTAAATTGAAGGTGACAAACATTTTTGTGGGAAAAGACTGTCAAGCCAACAAAGAGAAATGGCTCTTAATAAATGATTTCTGGTTTTGATTAGGAACAGAGGAGGACTTTGAGGGCTTGAAGTTGGTAGTGGGCCACCGCAGAGCATGGAAGGGGATACAGAAAGAGGCTTCACATTGTTTCCTAGGGAAGTCCCTATTTCCTTGGAACTTGTGTGAGCAAGTGAACCATGATCAGAAGCAGCTTTGAGGTAAATAAGTTTAAAAGCAGCCTAGCATTTGTGTAGGAATATTTTTTCCCCTGGAGAGATTTGTATTTATGAGTTGGGTGGAAAAAGATGATTAATATTTCAGACTAATAGAGTCCAGAAACGTCTTCTAACAATTAAAATAACTTGTGTTGAAATCTTCCAGGCTTCCACCTTTTCTTAGGCTGATTGAGAGGGTGGTGGGGAATAGCTTTGAAGTCTGTAGGAAGGACAAGCAAATCCACACTTGAAAGGCAGCTGTGTTCTTTTAATATTCCAACTTCAGGACAATGTTTCTGTTTAGCTTCTTAAAGCATGTTTTGAGGTTTCTTTGAGCCAGGAAATGTGGAGGCTAACAATTGTGAAGATGTATAGTGCAGTTCCTGCATTCAGGGAGCTTATAGTTCCAGATAAACATAGCACGAAATAGTAAGTCCTGGTGAAAGAAGCCTAACAAAGGGGGCTACAGAAGTAGAGGGTGGGGCATTGGATCTAAACCCTTGAATATAGAATTTTTGGTAAATGGGGGAGGAAGATTAAGGAGGCAAGAGGAACAAGGAATTCGGAGATGGGAAAGTACAGAGGAACAAAATCTCTGATAATTCCTGCAGGGAAGGATCATTGAGAGGTGTCTGGGAGAGGGTGGGAGGAAGAGGGGTGAGTCATGTGATGGGAAGTGGGCTGGAACTCTAGGTTGGAGGGAAGATGGTAGAGGGCATTGAGAACTGAGGAATTGGCCTGCATGCTGTGGATTAATAGCCAAGGAGGGGCTTTGTACAGGTGAGTAGCAGGATCAGATCTGGGTTTTGAGGTGATTTGGCTCTAGCGAGGGTGTTGGGGGGCTGGAGCAGAGGGGAGGCAGAGGCTCTAACAAAACTATTTTGGTATCCTCATAGCATCTCTTATATCTTTGACCTCAGAGACAAACACACAGTGATTTATGCGGTTACAACTCAGTGTCAGTTTCTGTGGTCATAGTCCCTTTATATTCTGGAGTTTTCTTTTACTTCAGGGTTTAGATTCATGCTAAAATTTACATTCCCTTAGAATTATCCTCCTTAAATTGTCTCATGTTTACAACATAATTTTTAACCCTTTGGTATCATTTAAGTTTCTTTTTGTATCTATTTTCTGCTCATTGGCTAAGGAGCCTGCCTTGCCCAGAGTACATGAAATTCATTGTAATTAAAAGTATCTGGAGTTTTAGTGTAATTATTCTTGGTGAGGGTTTTCAGCTGCACCATGCAGCTGGCTAGATCTTAGCTCCCCAATCAGGGATCAAACCCATTCCCTTTACAGTGGAATGGTGGAGTCCCAACCACTGGACTGCCAGGCAAGTAAGTCCCTCTTGTTTTTTGTTTTTGAGAATCCATCCTTGCCCTTTGTGACCCAGTTAAGGACATAATCGTGACTTTAGTCTCTGGGGACAATACTCTGTATCCTATGAATATTGATTTCAGGAATGATACAGCTAGATATCTGTATAGGGAATTAATTTTTCTTACTCTAAGGAAAATCATATGATGGATATTAAACTGATTACTCTCTTGGACTAAACGAGAACTCAGTACAAGTATGCTGCTGCTGCTGCTGCTAAGTCGCTTCAGTCGTGTCCGACTCTGTGTGACCCCATAGACGGCAGCCCACCAGGCTCCCCGTCCCTGGGATTCTAGAGGCAAGAACACTGGAGTGGGTTGCCATTTTCTTCTCCAATGCGTGAAAGTGAAGTATAAGTAGGACCTAAAAGCCTTGTCCTCCTGAAATCTGAAATCTTGATTAGCCTATACTGAGCTGCCCAATATATTGATGTATAGATTCCCCTCTCCCATAGTGGTCAAGATGGTGTAATACACTTGCTTTCCTCAGGAGAATAATGGGCAGTAACTAAAGGCTTCTCAGTGGCCCCTCACGACGGTGCTGTACCTCTCCATCTCTTACTATCCCAGAAACTTCTGAAGATCATTTGGTTAGTAGACGAAAACCATGTTACGAGGGAATTCATGGTTCTGGCCACAATGGAGTAACAGCCCTAACTAAACTTTCTGAATAGATAATTAAAAGTAGACGAAATTTGTGAAACAACTACTTTGAGAAACTGGACAACAGGCAGTACAGGACTGATCCCCAAGAGAAAGAACATAGCAATGAACCACCACTTTCAGACTTTCTCCTGGGGGTGTATCTTAGCTGACGAAATCCCTCAGACTGGGTGGCTTGAGCAACAGGAATTTAGGTTCTCACAGTTCTGGAGACTGTGAAGTAATCACGGTGCTATCAGGGTTGGTTTCTGGTGGGCCTCTCTTCCTGGTGTGTAGACGACTGTCTTCTCATGTGTCCTCACATGACATTTCTTCTGTGCCCATGTGGAGGGAGAGAGAGATCTTTGGTATCTCTTCTTAAAAGGACACCAACCTTATAGGATTAGAGCTGTACCATTATGACCTTGTTTAACTTTATCTCTGTAAAGGCCCTGTCTCTGATATGTAGTCACATTGAGGGTTAGGGCTTCAACATATGAATTTGAGGGAACACAGTTCATAATGGGCACTTTCTGTGCTCAGATGCAGAGAAGGGGGGAATCCCAGTCAAAGCACAGTCCTATTACTCAGTTGAGGTGGCAGTTCACGAAGGGGGCTAGAATTTGCAGGGCAGAAAGTTGAGGAAAGAGTTACGCAAAGGAACAGCCACACAAGTCTCCACAGGTGTTCTCTTGAGTGTTCTGCTGAAACCTCTTAAGGCTGGGCAAAGAATGGGGAGTTGCAAGCTGAACAGTTACCAGAGCACAAAAGGGCTGGGAAACATTCATGTTCTGAGCTGCCAGAATGGAGAGAGAAATTTAGGGCATTCAGTAGACACCTCAGAAGGGTCGCATCTTGGCAGTAGAGCTAAACTAGCCCAGAGTAAAGATTACCTTAAACTCCCACCTGTAAGCTTAATAACAAGCCTTGAAAGCAGCACGATCCAGAAGTAACCTGTCACATTGAACAGTCTTACACCCTGAAGGAACTAACAAAATTAAACCCTTCACAATGTAGATTTTGCAATGGCAATCCATTTAAAAAGTTACTACTCATTGAAGGAATTAGGAAAATATGAATTGTAGCAGAAACACTGATAAATAGAAAATTATCAGAAATGACTGCCAATAGGATTAGCAAAGATTTTTAAATAGTTTTTATCCATCTACTCAAATACTTAAGGAAAAACATGGATATGGTGATGAGAGGATTTGGAGATACAAAAAAAGAACCAAATGGAAATTGTAGCAGTGAAACAATGCAATATCTTAGATGAAGAGTTCACTGGAGGGGCTTAAAAGATTGGACACTGATTAAAAGATCTATGAACTTAAAGACATTGCAAAAGAAACTAAAGAAAGAAAAATCCAAAGTGGTTACACTATTTTGCATTCTCAACAACATTGCTCCAGTTTGTCAACATCTTCACCAACACTTATTATTTGACTTTTTGATTATAGCCATCCTAGTGTTTTGTGAAGTGGTATTTCATGGTGGTTTTATCTGAAATTTTGATAGCTAATGTTATTGAGCATATCGTCATGTGCTTATTTGCCATTTGTATATCTTCCTTGAAGAAATGTCTATAAGTTATAAGCATTCTTCATATATTCTGCATATTAAATTTTATCAGATATATGATTTGCAAATGTCTCATTTTGTGGGTTATCTTTTTATATTCTTAACTTTTTTCTTTTTTTAGGCAACTTAAAATTTTATTGGAGTATAGTTGATTTACAATGTTGTATTAGTTTCAAATGTACAGCAAAGTGAATTATTTATATATTACATTTCAAGGGTATAGCAAAGTGAATCATTTACATATTACATATATCCACTCTTTTTTAGGTTCTTTTCCCATATAGGTCATTACAGAGTATTGAGAAGAGTTCCCTGTGCTACACTGTAGATCCTTATTAGTTTTCTATTTTGTATGTAGTAATGTGTGTATGTCAATCTCAGTCTCCTAATTTATCCATCCCTGCTTCTCCATAAATTTATTTTCTATGTCTGTGACTCTGTTTCTGTCTTGTAAGTAAGGTGTGTGGTTTTTTTTTTGTACTAGGTTTTAGATTCCATGTATAATTGATATCATGATATTTATCTTTCTCTACCTTACTTCAACCAGTATGACAATCTCTGGGTCCATCCATGTTGCTGCAGATGGCATTACTTCATTCTTTTTATATTTTAATATTCCATTGTATATCTGTACCACATCCTCTTTACCCATTTCTCCGTCAGTGGGCATTTAGGTTGCTTCCAGGTCTTGACTGTTATAAATAGGACTACAGCGAACATTGGGATGCATATATCATTTCAAATTATACTTTATCTGGATATATGCCTAGGAATGGAAATGCTGTATCATATTGTAACTCTATGTTTAGCTTTTTAAGGAACCGCCATACTATTCTTCATAGTGGCTGTACCAATTTACATTTCCACTAGCAAGTGAGGAGGGTTCCCTTTTCTCCACACCCTCTCCAGCATTTATTGCTTGTAGACTTTTTGTTGTTGTTGGCTGCACTAGGCAGCTTGTGGGATCTTAATTCCCTGACCAGGGATCAAACCTGAACCTTCAGTATTTAAAGCGTAGAGTCCTAACCACTGACTGCCAGAGAATTCCTTGTTTGTAGGTTTTCTGATGGTGGCCACTCTGACCAGTGTGAGGTGATACCTCACTGTAGTTTTGGTTTGCACTTCTCTGATAATCAGTGATGTTGATAACCTTTTCATGTGCTTTTTGGTCATCTGTATGTCTTTGGAGAAATGTCTATTTATTTTAAATTGTGTTGTTTTTTTTTTTTTCATATTGAGCTAAATGAGCTGTTGGTTTATTTTGGAGAATCCCTTGTTGGCCGCTTCATTTGCAAAAATTTTCTCCCATTCTTTGGGGTTATCTTTTTGTTGTGTTCATGGTTTCCTTTACTGTGCATAATCTTTTAAGTTTATTTTTGTTTTTATTTTCGTTACTCTAGGAGGTGGATCAAAAAAGATTGTGCTGCAGTTTACATCTGAGAGTGTTCTGCCTATGTTTTCCTCCAGGAGTTTTATAGTATCTGGCCTTACGTTTAGATCTTTAATCCACTTTGAGTTTATTTTTGTGTGTAGTGTTAGGAAGTGTTCTTGTAAGTGTTCATATAAAAGTGTTCTTTTACATGTAGCTGTCCAGTTTTCCCAGCACCACTTATTGAAGAGATGGTATTTTCTCCATTTTATATTCTTGCCTCCTTTGACATAGATTAGGTGTCATAGATAAGTGCTTAGATTTATCTCTGGACTTTTCATCCAGTTTCATCGATCTATATTTCTGTTTTGGTGTCAGTACCATACTGTTTTGATTACTGAACCTTTGTAGTATAGACTGTAGTCAGGGACCGTGATTCCTCCAGCTTCATTTTTTTTTTTCCCTCAAGGTTGCTTTGGCTCTTAATGATGTCCTTCAAAGCAGAATTTTTTTTTTACTATTGGTGAAATCCAATTTTTCTTTTTTGTTGTTGTTACTTTTCCTATGGGTATCATATCTGAAAAGCCATTGCCTAATTCAAGGTCATCAAGATTTATGCCTATGTTTTCTTATAAGAGTTTCATAGTTCTTACAATTGGGTCTTTGATCCACTTTGCATTAATTTTTGTAAATGGCTTAAGGAGGCTTCCAAGTTCATTTTTTGCATGTGGAGTTCAGTTGTCTCAACACTGTTAAAAAGACTGTTTTTTCCTCACTAAATTGTGTTGTCATCTTGTCAAAGGTCTACTGACGATAAGTGTAAAGGGTTTATATCTGTATTCTCATTTTTGCTTTTTTTTGCCATGTCACATGGCTTGTGGTATCTTAGTTCCCTAACCATGGATCAAACCCATGGTCCAGCAGTGAAAGCGCAGAGTGCTAACCACCAGACAGCTAGGTAGCGGGGTCCAGCCCTGGTTGTATCCAGGGTATCCAAAGCGTGGACGGCGAGGCAAGAGAGATATATAGATTTAGAGAGAGATGAGGAAAGAATTTGCAGTTAAGAGAATAGAGGAGAGAAAGAGGCTTATATTCCTTGGTTTACACAGAAAATCAATAAAGTCTCGAGACAAGAGACTTGCACTGTCTACATAGGCCGCAGGTGCCCTCCCGGTCTCCTGAGGGAGTGAAGACGCAGGGCGCCTTCCCGTTCAGATCTTAGAAGCCCAGGGAAATAAGTAGACACGGTGGACCTCTGTGCTCCAAATGGGAACTAGCCTGAAAGAAGAGTAAGAAAGAAAAGACAACATGGGGAAACCAGACTTTCGAGAAACTGGCCCGTCTCTTTATTTTTCAGGAAAGCTTTTACGCTTTAAGTTGTACATAGAGATAAATGTAAGATGCAGTCACCCAGGGTCAGCTGCTCTGACTCTTATCTAAAGACAGAGTGTTCTTTGCATACCTTTGTTCTTACAAGGGTCTTACATTTGTTTACAATATCTTCTGGTCTGAAGACTGATTAACATTTTATGGCCCCATTTTTCTTTCTATTGATAAAGGTTAGTCAATCAGAAAACTTGTTTTCCCTTAAGATCTGCTTAGTCTTAAGATAGTAATAAAGTTATATTCTTACATAGCAAGGATACAACGATTTATAACAAAGAGGAGTACAGTGATTTATAATAAAGAGAAAATTCATTAACTCAAAAGTCTAGTATTGCTAACATCAAAACTATTCTTTTTCTACATTCCAATTACATTGACTAATACACTCCCAGGTGCCTGAGGATATGGAGGCCTGGCGGCAGTCATTAACTCAGCAATGAAACCCTTCACCAACATGATTTTTATCTTTAGAAAAACCCTATGCTAACTAAGACTTTCAAAATACTCCAAACTCTCTGTGCTGTTTATGGTTGAGAGATTGTAAACAATCATGTGCATAGTAGCAAGAGTGTGGATAATCCTGTCACACAAGCTAGTCTGCCAGCAGAGAGGTTTGACCTGAGACACTCCTTTTATATGCAGGAGACTGTTAACTGGAGCTCTAAGTTAATTTTCCAGAGAAAGGTGGTCAAGGATAGCCCCTGTTAATGTCAGAAGAGTGTAGTATAACAGACAGATTTTGGTTTCGGGGATAGATGCTCGAGCAGATCTAGGGGACTTTGTGAGTCTTGATCCGCCTCGCCTGCATGACCTTGTCATGGGTGGGGTCAGGGAGTCCCTCGAGTCCTGACCCGCCTTTGCCCGTCAGGGCTCTTCCTCATGACCTTTGCCATGGGTGGGATCTCCTGTGCTGGCTCCCGGCAGCTAGGGAATTCCCTGGATTTTCAATTCAATTCTAGCCTTATGCCAGCTTGCCCTCGTCTTCTATTGCTGATGATCTCTTTGCTTATATTTTTCATTTCTTCGTATATCAGTTTCGTATTTTGTGTTTGCCTGGTAATCTGTCCATTTCATTTATCTGTTTTGTTAGCATACAGTTGTTTATAGTATTCCTTTATAATCCTTTTCATTTCTGTAAGTTTTGTAAATGTCTCTTTTGTTTCTCTTTTAGATAATTTGAGTCCCTTTTCTTTTCCTTGGTCTGTCTGGCTAAAGACTTGCCAATTTTGTTGATTTTCTCAAGGAAACAACTTTCAGTTTATTGATTTTTTTTTTCTGTTGTTTTTCTATCTGCTGAAAACCGGTAATAAAGAGAAGAATCTTATAAAGCAGCCAGAGGAAAACAAGACTTGCTTGCTTTCAGTGGAAGACTTGCTTGCTTATAGAGGAAGAAGAACACCTACTAATACAGAACCTAAGGATACTACACTTAAAATAGCTGCGTTGAATTTCTTTTAAAAGTTTTGTTTAAAAAAAACCATGTTTTCTTTGAGTCTAAATACTATCAGTTTGACCTTTGCATGAGACAGTACACTTTCCCTGTCCCCAAATTCTCAGATGATACCATGTCCCAGAGTTCATGGTAGAGGTGATGGTTTTTCCTTCAAGCACAAATGGAAAAAACGAAGCAAAGCCTAGTGCGCCGTGGTCCTAGTGTAAGCAGGAGTCTGCACTGATTATGATGCTTTTATGGAATTTTTTTCCTCCTTCCTTTTAGCCTTAATCCAGTCATTATCAGCCTCAGCTGTGCTTTCAAATCAGCTGGGGAGTTTTTAAAAAACCACTGAAGCCCATTTCTATCCTGCTGCTGTTGCTGTTTAGTTGCCAAGTCATGTCCAACTCTTTGTGACCCTGTGGACCATAGCCCACCAGGCTCCTCCATCCATGGGATTCTCCAGGCAAGAATACTGGAGTGGGTTGCCATTTCCTTCTCCAGGGCATCTTCCCAACCCAGGGATCAAACCCACGTCTCCTGCTTGTCAGTGTGTGTGTGTATGTGTGTAAATATATATGTGTGTGTGTATACATATAAATGTAAACTATATGTGTATTGTACATGTATGTATATATGCATGTTGTGTTTTTTTCGCTATTATGTGAAAAATTTTAAATATATTCTGAAGTGAGAACAGTGATCTTTAAACTGAGTGTATGAAGAACCCTGGGGGTGGAAGACTTCTCCAGGGAATCAGCATTAGCTGAATATCCAGGGTAGAGTTGACATCCCAAGTATACTTTGTACAGTTTCTCTATCATATGAGGTGCAAAATTGAGGTGGTTCTTGGTCATGAAACAGATACTGTTACACACACACAAATACACACACATATAAACACTGTTGGGAGAAAAAATTTTCCCGTTACCTTACATCCTAGTGGTTGCGGCCTGGGTGTTAATTGCCTGTTTGAAGATCATGTCAAGGGGTTTGCAGTTCTTTGCTTTCAATAAAATTTTGAAAGGGTAAGTCATGAATGTCCACTA
This sequence comes from Capra hircus, assembly GCF_001704415.2. Taxonomy (NCBI): domain Eukaryota; kingdom Metazoa; phylum Chordata; class Mammalia; order Artiodactyla; family Bovidae; genus Capra; species Capra hircus. Next base: position 117,079,028 of record NC_030808.1, on the reverse strand, counting down.
AAATTTTACTTTCAATTATCAAAATCTGTCATTTTAATCAACCATGTGCTACTAGTAATTGTAATGTTAACTCAGTCAAAATGTTATTTTGAACACTTAGAGCCTTAAGATCATAGGAAGTTACGTTTAAACATTTTTAATGTAAATATATACTTTGGTAGTCAAGAAATATGAAATGATCAGTAATAAATCTGTAAGTATAAAAATGTTTCACAGTCCAATAAACATCTTTGAAAGAAGTAGGGCTGAAAGTGTAAGTTGAAGATGGGAGCTGGGAGGGAGGTTCAAGAGGGAGGGGACATATGTATACCAATGATCAATTCATGTTGATGTATGGCAGAAAACAATACAATATAAAGTAATTACCCTCTAATCAAAAAAATTTTTTAAAAACAGTGTAAGTTCAAAAAGAAAAAAGAATGTTACGAGTGAGTTCATATATTTTTTAATGGAAAATGACAGGTCATATTGCTGTGGTCTTTAGGTTCCATTGGATTCATTTTAGAAAGTAATGTTTTACTTCAAAATGTCAAGATTCATAGTATATTGGAAACTAGGTCCTTCACAACTGCTTAAACTTATGATGAATCATAGATGTCAACTGAAAAATGTAGAAGGGAGAACGTGTACTAAAAAAAATTTTTTTAAGGGCTCGAGAAGGGAAAAGTGAAAATCATTGGTCTAGATTTCTTTGTTTCCTTCTGGAGGGCCAAGGACCATTCACTACAAGGTATTTTTATTTTAAACTTTGTCTTCATAGTTAATGAAGCAGAAACTGATTCATACTTTACAACTTCACCTGTTTTAGGACTGATAACTAATAAATGCTGCAAAAAACAAAGTACGTTTAGGGAAATTGTGTGGGTAGGTTTTGTTTATGCACTTTCTATCCATTCCATGTCCTTGAAGGAGAAACAAATATATCTGTGTAGTACAAAGTTACTTTTGCTGTCAATACTTATCAATAGTTTATTTCATAGGAATAATGAAATCATTTCATTCTGACGTCAGCCTTCATTTCCTGTCAATTTTTAGTCTAATTTACCTAACTTAACTTTATAATTTATTTCTAATTCTATGAATTCTCAGAAGAAAGGTGGGTGCATTCTTTGGTTTGGTCAGAGGGGCTGTGGAAACGTGGGGCTCTGCATAAGCTTTGCAAGGTTCCTGTAGCAGATGAGGGTTCCCATCACTGAGCACAACCTACTCCAGGCTACACACTGTACGTTTACTCTAATGGCCACCAACAGCCATGGCAAGTTGATTCCGTCTTTTTCAGTTTACATCTGAGAGAGCTGAGGCTGACGGAGGTAAGTAGCCCAAAGGCACACAGCTAGTTGGTGGAGAGCTAGGATGTATCCCTGGGATGGTCTATTGGATGACTTCCACTTCAGCATACTGCCCTCTGGGCTCTAAGAGCAAAGAAGAGCACTCAGGTGAGGAACAGAGGGAAGAATACTGGATGGAATCTGAAGTCCTGGGCTTACTTTCCAGACCTGGGCTCACCTTCCTGGCTAGTTGTGACATCATGAGAAGTCACCATCTTCCTGTCTTAGTGTCATTGGAACTTTGCAGGATTATATGAGATTTAAACTGCAAGCAATACAGGAGTATGTAGAAGCATTATTTTGTACTGTCTCCTAGCTCTTACTTTGTTATAAAATTAATGGGAAACCATCATATCACCTTTTGGTCACACAGTGTTCATAAAACATCATTCAGTTTTGTGGGATTGGGGCCTGGGTTATGTTTTTCTGCCTCTGTTAAATCCTACAGTGATTGTATTGTCAAAGCTTGGAAATGTGTAGAAGTGTGGAGTATTCCTCCCTGATTTTTGCATTGGGAAAAGAACCCAGGTAGTGGATGGATATTAGGAAAATATTTGCACATCTTTTTAGATAAATATTACCTGTGTGCATTCTAGATGTTGATCTAAAATAAATAGACTGCCAGAAATTTCTCCCACTAAAATGGGTTTATTTGGGATGAGCAAAGAATTATAAATTAGAGTCTGCACCATGTTGGGCCATGTGCAGGTTTCCACCCAATACAAGGTAAAGAGAACTGTTTTACAGATGGGGAAAGGATCCTGGGAGAGTATAGGAAATAAAAGAGTCCATGGCTTTTCAGTGGGTCTTTGCCAGGAAACAATTCTTCTAGTTGGGCTCTGCTACCTTGTAGGATGTGAGAGCTGCCCTTTTTGTACAGATGATCCATGAATTGAATGAACTTGGGTAGAGAACATCTACGTTGTTTGTGTTGAGCTCTGAATCTGGTCCCTAGAATTATGTAAGGGTAGCGTTACAAAATAAGAATACAGTGTGTATTAAAGGAATATCACTTGTTCCTTAAGGAGAAAATTTTCTAAGTTCCAGTCTGGTTTCCCACTCTACTTTCAAGAATTCAGTTAAAGCTTTTACTGACTTATAGAATTGTTTCTCCCCAATAACTGCTTCAACTGTCTTTCCTGTGTTTGTTTGCCTGCTTCTGGATAGTCTTTTTTCTTTTTTAAGAACAATGTCAGATATTACAAACATAAAGAATAATTAATGAGGGTCCATAAACTTACCACCTTACTTAAGCAATAGTCAAAGGCCCTGCAGTCCTCTCCCCATACATACACCTCCAGTGGCGAGCACCAGCCTAAAATTTGACATCTGTAAATCCCATGCCTTTCTTTATACTTTACCTGCATGGATATGTCTAACTAAATGATATAAATGGTTGCTTTTGCATGCTTTAAAACTTTATATAAATAGAATAATACTAAACATATCCATCTGCCCTCTTGATATTTTCATTCAAAGTGAAGAGTTTTTGAGGGTTGTTCATATTGATTTAGGTAGGTCTAGTTCATTCATTTCACTGCTGTATGGAATTCCATTATATGGAATATGTCAGTTCAGGTTGCTTAACTAAGTGCCACCGACTGGATAGCTTACAAACACAATTTTATTTCTCACAGCTCTGGAGACTGGAAATGTGAGATCAGGGTTCCAGCATGGTCACATTTTGATAAGAGCCCTTTTCCAGCTTACAGACTAATTTTCTCTTTGGATTGAAGCCCCTCTACCCTCAGTGCCTGGAGTAAAACCTGTGACCCTCCACCCCTCTCTTTGCATGTTTCTGGAAATCATTGTGGCTTCTGTAAGTGCTTGGTCAAGGGTAAGGGTTTGCTCGAGTCATCTCTGGCCGTCTCCTGCCAACCTGATGGGGTGGAAAATTCCTCAAAGGCCGCTGAGCACATTTCACTTACTCATCATCTGGACACAGTGACTCTATGGGCATCATTTGAATTACCTGTGATTTCTGCAGTCACCCTGCTTAAGGATTACTAGTTGCCTTAGGCGGGGGAAATTCTGTGATTATTCTGAGACTGGTTAGCTGACTCGCTCACCTTTGTGCCTCCCTCTTCTACCCGACATGACATTTAGTTCCTGGGCTGGGACAGATGATCTGTTTTTGGTGCTCCCTATAATTCTGCCTCTGCACTTACCTCATTGTTTTGTCATGGTCTCTTTTCCCCTGAGGATAGAGAAATGTGATTTTTAGCTTTGTATCACTAGTGCATGGCACAGTAGGCATGTAATAAATGCTTATTAAACAGATGAAGAAATGAATGAGTGGTATGACCTCTAGATCTGGAATGAAAACCTGGTTTATTAGCACATTCAATCTGAAGAGAGACAGAGTGTGTGCCAGGTGTTTCTGGTAGAAATTTGTAATCAGTGGCTATTCACTCTTGAGAAAACCAGATTTTCCACAGACTGGTAAACTGAACTACACTTGGGGCAGAGTCAGTTTTAGTGTATTCTCAAACTCCACCATTAAGCACAAATAGAGCAGTGAAGAGACACCCAGAATTTTGCTCCCTGGCCATGTCCATCCCAGGTAGAGACGTCATTCATTCAGCATTCATCAGGTGTAAATATGTTTTCACATAAACAAGAGAGAAAGAGGCTGGTTTTTTCCCCTAGTGTGTTGTCACTTTGCTTACTAGTTTCCCCACAAAAAGCCTGTGTTATTTGGAAAATGACTCAATGGGGCATCATCTCTGAGGACTCTGGATGGATGTTACATAGTCATTTTCATTTCCCAAGACAAGTATGTAAAAAGTGGATGCAGATGGTAGAGTCATTCCCCCCGCCCCCCACAGGACTGACTCCTCTATGCATTGGTCAATGCTGGGTCACTACAGGTGTGACAGAAATGTACGTGATTCTCTTCCTGGCTGTGGACACAAGTTAAGTCTTTTTATCACCTGAGTTTGATTTCCCAATTGGGCTCAAATCAAGGTTTTCCTAATTCTTGGATTTTACTATGTGTCATGAGGGAAAAACTGACACAGACACTCTCTCCAAGGAAGCATATAATTTGAGGAGTTCCCACTAGCTCATTGGCTATCTTTCCATTATAGGTTGTCTTGGGCCAGCCTTTAACTTAGGCTTCATCAAAGAGATGCATTTAAAATAAATTATTATGCATTTATATATTTGGCTGTCCTGTGTCTTAGTGCAGCATATGGGATCTAGCTCCCTGATTAGGGGTTGAACCTGGGCCCCCTGCATTGGGAGCACAGAGTCTTAGCCACTGGACCACCAAGGAAGAGTCCCAAAGGGATGCATTTTGGAAATAATTTTACTCATACTATTTTCTTATTACCTGAATTATATTCACCTATTTAAAAATTGTTTTTCTATATTGACTATATTCTGAAAATATTTCTTATATTGTTTCTGGAATAAGGTAGAGTATAAACAAAATATACATATATGATCTTTGTTGTCTCACAGGAAAATGAAACAATAGAATGATCATGATAAATTACTTGGATTAAGTAAAATCTTAATTACCCTTTGGGCATTTTCTAACATAGTTTTAAAAAAGGACTGTGCAGTTTCTATGTTTTTAAAAAATTATCATTAAACTATAGTACTTGCTTCTTCAAAACATAACATTGGCATCCAAAATGTTACCAATTTTATTTAGATACATCTATTGAAACAACTTAGACTCTGAAAGCTTTTGCTTTATTCATTCACTCATTTTTCATAAAGTGGTAGTAAATTTACCAGTGAAAATGGAAATACTAAAGTTTCACGAGATATTTGTTTCCAGTTCACTAAGAAATAGTGTGCATTTAATTTTTTGACTTATTTTGTAGCTCTCTATTTAATAGAGTTTAACTTTCTACAGCTTTTCTTGGGGAGTAGAAATCCAGTTTTCTTCCTCTTTCAAAATTCTTATTGGCAATGACTAAATTCCCTTGTTTGAGAGGCTTCTGTTTTCGTTTTCCAAAAACACACCCATACACAAATACAGGGAAAAGACTGGAGAGAAGGCACAACATTAGAGATGGATATCTCCGTCTAGTGAGACTGCTTTCAAGATCTTTATGCTTTAGTGGTGATCACTTTGTAACGTATCAGTCAGTCAGTTTAGTCACTCGGTCGTGTCCGACTATTTGCGACCCCATGAATTGCAGCATGCCAGGCCTCCCTGTCCATCACCAACTCCTGGAGTTCACTCAAACTCATGTCCATCGAGTCAGTGATGCCATCCAGTCATCTCATCCTCTGTTGTCCCCTTTTCCTCCTGCCCTTAATCCCTCCCAGCATCAGAGTCTTTTCCAATGAGTCAACTCTTTGCATGAGGTGGCCAAAGTATTGGAGTTTCAGCTTTAGCATCATTTCTTCCAAAGAACACCCAGGGCTGATTTCCTTTAGAATGGACTAGTTGGATCTCCTTGCAGCCCAAGGGACTCTCAAGAGTCTTCTCCAACACCACAGTTCAAAAGCATCAATTCTTTGGCGCTCAGCCTTCTTCACAGTCCAACTCTCACATCCATATATGACCACTGGAAAAACCATAGCCTTGACTAGACAGACCTTTGTTGGCAAAGTAATGTCTTTGCTTTTTAATATGCTATCTAGGTTGGTCATAACTTTCCTTCCAAGGAAAGCATCTTTTAATTTCATGGCTGCAGTCAAAAAGTCATATCAATTCACTGTAGAAATGATCCAAGATTACAGAAAAATATAGCTGGCCCCTGAGCAGCTGGAGCAAGGGGCGCCAACCCTCCACATACTGAAAAAAAAAAAAAAAAAAAGGAGGGAGAGTATTGTTTTTAGTCACGCCTCCCTACCTTCAGTTTCTCTGCATCCAGCGTGCCTCAGGAGCCACAGTCCCTCTAGATCAGCAGTTCTGCATCAGTGGATTCAACACACTTGGGAACAGGGGAGTTTGTGGTGGTACTACTGAAAAAATTCCCTGCACAAGTGGACCTGGGTAGTTCAAACACCTGTTGCTCAAGGGTCAACCATATAAAGGTTTTATGTGTTTTACTGACGTAAAACATTGGCACATGCGCCTGGAACTAACATAGTATTGCAGGGCAAATATATATCAATAAAATAAAATCCACAGATGCAGAACTGCCGGTCTAGAGGGACTGTGGCTCCTGAGGCATGCTGGATGTAGAGAAACTGAAGGTAGGGAGAGGTGACTAAAAATAATACTCTCCCTCCTTTTTTTTTTTTTTTTTTTTCCAGTATGTGGAGGGTTGGTGCCCCTTACTCCAGCTGTTCAGGGGTCAGCTATATTTTTCTGTAATCTTGGATCATTTCTACAGTGAATTGATATGACTTTTTGTTTTTCTGCCCACCCCTTGTGGCTTATGGCAAAACTCTATTAGTCTTTGCCCTGCTTCATTCTGCATTCCAAGGCCAAATTTGCCTGTTACTCCAGGTGTTTCTTGACTTCCTACTTTTGCATTCCAGTTTCCGATAATGAAAAAGACATCTTTTTTGGGTGTTAGTTCTAAAAGGTCTTGTAGGTCTTCATAGAACTGTTCAACTTCAGCGTTACTGGTTGGGGCATAGACTTGGATTACTGTGATATTGAATGGTTTGCCTTGGAAATGAACAGAGATCATTCTGTCGTTTTTGAGATTGCATCCAAGTACTGCATTTCAGACTTTTGTTGACTATGATGGCTACTCCATTTCAAAAGTTGGCTTAAAGCTCAACATTTAGAAAACGAAGATCATGGCATCAGGTCCCATCACTTCATGGGAAATAGATGGGGAAATGGTGGAAACAGTGTCAGACTTTATTTTGGGGGGCTCCAAAATCACTGCAGATGGTGATTGCAGCCATGAAATTAAAAGACGCTTACTCCTTGGAAGAAAAGTTATGACCAACTTGGATAGCATATTCAAAAGCAGAGATATTACTTTGCTGACTAAAGTCCGTCTAGTCAAGGCTATGGTTTTTCCTGTGGTCATGTATGGATGTGAGAGTTGAACTGTGAAAAAGGCTGAGCACCGAAGAATTGATGCTTTTGAACTATGGTGTTGGAGAAGACTCTTGAGAGTCCCTTGGACTGCAAGGAGATCCAACCAGTCCATTCTGAAGGAGATCAGCCCTGGGATCTCTTTGGAAGGAATGATGCTAAAGCTGAAACTCCAATACTTTGGCCACCTCATGCTTAGAGTTGACTCAGTGGAAAAGACTCTGATGCTGGGAGGGATTGGGGGCAGGAGGAGCAGGGGACGACAGAGGATGAGATGGCTGGATGGCATCACCAATTCGATGGACGTGAGTTTGAGTGAACTCCGGGAGTTGGTGATGGACAGGGAGGCCTGGCGTGCTGCGACTCATGGGGTCTCAAAGAGTCAGACACGACTGAGCAACTGAACTGAACTGAACTGTGGCTTATGGAATCTTAAGTTTTCTGATCATGTACGGAATCCACACTCTCCACAGTGAAAGTGCAGATTCCCAACCACTGGACTGCTTCGAAATTCCCTGGTGTGACTTTTGTTAGCAGGAAAACCTAGCAAGGAAATGCGCTCTGGAATATGCTGCTCACTCAACTATTAGAGCTGCATGGAGGCCAATACACTTGACGTGTCTCATATGTTTCAATCCCCGAGGGCTTTACTGACGCTGCTGCCAGCTTTATCTGAAGCAAAAAGTTTTCTTCTTTTTTTAAAAAATAATTTTTCATTTATCTTATTATTTATTTTTGGCTGGGCTGGGTCTTCGCTGTTGCAGGCGGGCTTTCTCTAGTCGCTGTGAGCAGGAGTCAGGGTGCACCCGCTTCTCACTGTGGTGTCTTCTCTTGTTGCAGAGCACAGCTTCTAGCACGCTGGGGCTTCAGTAGTTGTGGCTCTTCGGCTCTAGAGCACAGGCTCAGTAGTTGTGGCACATGGGTTTAGTTACCTCTGGGCATGTGGAATAGAACTAGTGTCCCCTGCACTGGCAGACAGATTCTTACCCACTGCACCACCAGGGAAGTCCAAAAGTTTTCATTTCTTTCCTCATCTGTTACACCGATGTGCATATATGTATCTTCTCAAAGATGACAATTTTATCTGTTCAAAATTGTACACATAAAATGTAAAATATGCATAAGCAAAATAAAATGATAATCCTGAGATCAGGAATAAAAGAATACAAGGATTTGTAGTACTACTGTAAGCTTTAAGTATATCAATAATTCCTTTGAAATTTACAAATGGGCAGACCTACACATTTAGTGTTTTCTTCTCCCTCAATTTGTGCAGTATTACTATATGACAACTTTATGGCTGCTGCTGCTGCTAAGTCGCTTCAGTCGTGTCTGACTCTGCAACCCCATAGACGGCAGCCCACCAGGCTCCCCCATCCCTAGGATTCTCCAGGCAAGAACACTGGAGTGGGTTGCCATTTCCTTCTCCAATGCATGAAAGTGAAAAGCGAAAGTGAAGTTGCTCAGTCGTGTCCAACTCTTCGCAACCCCATGGACTGCAGACTACCAGGCTCCTCTGTCCGTGGGATTTTCCAGGCAAGAGTACTAGAAGAGTTTAATTTTTTTCTTATGTCAAACTGTAATTGATTTATAATATTTTATTATTTTCAGATGCAAAGTGATTTGGTTATATATAATCTATACGTTTATATATATTCTTTTAAAAAATTATTTTCCATTATAGGTTATTACAAGATATTGACTATAGTTCTTTGTGAAAGTGAAAGTGAAAGTGAAGTCAGTCAGTCATGTCCGACTCTCTGCAACCCCACGGACTGTAGCCTATCATGCTCCTGTGTCCATGGGATTTTCCAGGCAAGAGTACTGGAGTGGGGTGCCATTTCCTTCTCCAGAGGATCTTCCCAACCCAGGGATCAAACCTGGGTCTCCCACACTGTAGGCAGATGCTTTACCATCTGAGCCACCAAGGAAGTCAATAAATCCTTGTTGTTTAGCTATTTTATATATGGCAATGTGTATCTGTTAATCCCATACTCCTGATTTTCCCCTCCTTCCCCTTCTCCTTTGGTAATCATAAATTTGTTTATGTCTGTGAGTTTGTTTCTGGTTTGAAAATAAGTTGATTTGTACTATTGTTTTTAGATTCCACTTATAAGTGATATCATATGATATGTGTCTTTCCCTGATTTGCTTCACTTAGTATGATAATCTCTGGGTCCATCCATGTTGCTTGCTGCAAATGGCATTTATTTCATTCCTTTTTAAGGCTGGGTAATATTCCATTGTATACATGTACCGTATCTTCTAGGTTGCTTCCTTGTCTTGGCTATTGCAAATAGTGCTGCTGTGAACACTGAGGTGTATGAACTTTCTGAATTAGAGTTTTCATCTTTTCCAGATATATGCCCAGGAGTGGGACTGCTAGATCATATGGTACCTCTATTTTTAGTTTTGTGTTTATTTTTTTAAAGAATCTGTATGCTGTTCTCCAGCATGAAGTGGCTGCACCAATTTACATTCCCACCAACAGTATAAGATGGTTCCCTTTTCTCCACACCATCTCCAGCATTTATTATTTGTGACTGGAGTGGGGTGACACCTCATTGTAGTCTCAATTTGCATTTCTCTAATAATTAGTGATGTTGAGAATCTTTTCATGTGTTTCTTGGCCATCTGTATATCTTCTTTGGTGAAATGTCTATTTAGGTTTTCTGACCATTTTTTTTTTTTGGTTGGGTTGTTTGTTTTTTGATATTGAGTTGTATGAACTATTTGTATATTTTGGAAATTAAGCTCTTGTTAGTTGCATTGTTAGCAAATATTTTCTCCCGGTTAGTAGGTTGTCATTTTGTTTATGGTTTCCTAGGAAAGTTTAATTTTTTTGAAGAGGTTTTTCTTGTGAAAAATGAGAAAAAATACCCTATGAATTAACAGAGTAGATTATTTTTAAAAAACCACCAAGCTTACTTTAAACAGCCATGTGAAAAAACAGGCATTGATAAATAAAATCTATGGTATATCCCAATATACTTTGGGATGCTGATATCCAAAGTAAAAATTATCATTGTTGTTTTAACAACTGAAACCCTTAAATAACAACTGCCTTTAAAAAAAATTTTTATAGAAGTTAATTTACAATGTTGTGTTAGTTAATGGTGTATAGTAAAGTGACTTGGTTATACACATATTTTTTTTATATTCTTTTCCATTATGGTTTATTACAGAATATTGAATAGTTCTCTATACCATAGAGTGAGACCTTCTTGTTCATCTATTTTATATATAATACTTTGTATCTGCTAATCCCAAACTCCTAATTCATCCCTCCCGCACCCCCTTCACCCTTTGGTAATGTGTTTGTTAAAGGCAGCTTAAAAAAAAAAGGTGGTGAATGGATTCTCCAGTAGCTCACCCCCTTCCTGCGGCCCAGCACTCAGCCCTCCCTGGGACACCTCATCCTTCCACTCCTCCTGTGCCCTTCAGCCCTTCCCCATGCTTCCTCAGCAGCCTCTTAGTAGGAAAACAATATGATTTAGTCCTCACACTAACTGATGAATAACTAGCGGCTAGATTTACTTCCTCTTGCTACACACACTTAACACCAAATCTGTTATTCACTGTAAGGAATGGCCCCCTCCAACGAGATTCCTCCCTCTCCCAAGAACAGATAACTGAAAGTCAGGGAAGTTCAGGAGAGGGCAGGCTGGGCATTCGTCTTTAGGGTTCTCCATCTAAAGACTCTCACCTCTGCTTTCTGCTCTTAAGTAATTTTATCACTGAGCAGAGGCTGCTGTGCTGTGCTGTGCTATCCCTGCGGATCCAGCAACATCCCTCCTCCCTCCCCTCAGAAGGGGAAAGACACGTGGTCCCATAATCCTTTGCCAGTGGGATCCCATTATGTTTCCCCAGGGAGAGGCCCCTGCCTGAGGTGTGGGAGGTGGGAGAGGAGCAGTGGCCTTCGCTCACTTCTGGCAGGAGGGTGGTCTTTGGAGGATGGCAGTTGCTTGCCATTTCTGCATTGGAGTATGGGTAACTCCTGCCACTCTCTCCCTTGGTGCTGTTGGCTTTGTGGCTTCCTGAGATTCCCTCATTTTCCCAAACAGCAGGGCTGTTCCTTGACCGTCACTTTCCCAGCCTTTCAGGAGGTTGTGAAAGCACCTGCTCCCTCCCTGCTTTCTGTTTTCCTGATGGAACTCTGACTGAAAAATAAGGCCTTTGGCTGACTTACTCATTCTCTGTTGTCCCCAAAGTCAGTGGTCTAGTTTTCCGACCAAGAGTGCAAACCAGGGATGACTCAGGATGTGCTCCAAATTTGTATTTCCTAGTCATTGTATACACTTTTCTTCACACTGCCTCCCAGAAAAACACAACAGAACAAATGAAAGCACCATCGTCATTCGTTAAATGTTTTCATTTATCATAGCTGCTATTGTCGTTATTATATCTTGCTTCATACCAGAATTGTGACAAAGGGCTATTAGTTTTAGAGAAAGTGAAGAAAGGTAGGAAGGTTGCTTTAATTTTTCCCAAACCTGGCTGGAGGGGAAATTCACACATCCTTCCAGTTTATGAAACAGGCGTCGGATCTTTATTAAACTGGCCAGCAGAAGAAGGTCATCCCCGTTCAGGTATCGGAGCGCTGGAATCTCCTTGGCATTTAGCAGCTTTTCAGCAAAGAGAAAGAGAAAGGAAGCTCAGGGTTCCGTGTGGAAATAGTGACTGCAGAAGCAGGAGGTGGGAGGAGGCGAGAGGCAACACTAGTTAGGGGCTGGAGTCCCCTGTGAGTCTGCTGCTGCCGCTAAGTTGCTTCAGTCATATCCAACTCTGTGTGACCCCATAGACAGCAGCTCACCAGGCTCCCCCGTCCCTGGGATTCTCCAGGCAAGTACACTGGAGTGGGTTGCCATTTCCTTCTCCAATGCATGAAAGTAAAAAGTGAAAGTGAAGTTGCTCAGTCGTGTCCGGCTCTCCGCGATCCCATGGACTGCAGCCTACCAGGCTCCTCCGTCCATGGGACTCTCCAGACAAGAGTTCTGGAGTGGAGTGCCATTGTTATCTATAAATAGGGTCAGTGGTATTAATTCTGATCTGAACAGGAATGAGCTGTGGAGATTTGAGAGACTAGAGCAGACCAGACCAAACAGAATTTGCATACTTTCTTTCAAATGCTTATAATGCATTCAAGTCATTATAACAGCATATACTATTTCACCAGCATCTATGGAGGAGGGCACAGAAATGCTATAGTTATCCTGTCCCTGGGACATACCCAGTGTGGAGTGAGTGCTGGCCTGGAGGCTGGGAAGGCGGTGGGGAGCACCTGAGCTGGGCTTTCCAGAAGGCCCTGGGATGACCGACACTCCTTTTCTTCTCCTAAATGCGCCCCCACCTCCAGGAGCTGCTGCACATGAACATTCCCAAGACCCTTCCTTGCCCTCTGTGCCGCCCATGTCCTCTCAGCCTTGGGTGACTCAGGCTGATGCTGTCTCCTTGAGCTGCAGGAAGGTCAAGGGTCCCAAGCCTTGCCTGGAATGTTTCCAAGGCTGAGCTTTAGGACCAGTCCAGGAGGGGCATGTAGTTTCAGTGGGGTGGGCTAAAAAGCAAGCCCATCTGCTACCTCCTGCAGGCACAGTGACCACTTATTCACCTGCCAGAGATGTGAGATCACAGTATTCTTCTGCATTTTCACCCCTCCCCACCTTGGAAGGAAGGGAGAGAGAAAGGAAAGAGGGATGGGGGAAGGAGGTTGAGATAGCTGAGAAACCATTTTTAGTTTTCCTTCAAATCCCATAAAATGGGAAACGTTTTCAGAGAGTAAATCAATAGGAAATAGGAAAGATTTTTATCAGCAGGAATAATCTTAAGGAATTCCTGAAGATTGAGAAGCAGCTGGGACCATATCCACTGAGAGATAAATGATCAAATGAAACCACTAGTCCAGAACACACATATTCTGAGCTCAAAGTCAAGCGACTATTAGGATGGCATTTCAGGCAAAGAGCATTAAGAGGGACACATATTGATGATATTAAATTTTTTTGTCAAAATAGAAACAAAACCCCTCAGTGATACTCTGAGTCACATAATGGACACAAAGCTGAAGGGCCAATAGGTGAGCTGGCCCAGGGGTGAAAGGTGTAACTCACCATGAAGACAACACCTGGAATTTCCTAACCACAGAACTTCAAGACAAGACAAAGCAAAACCTGATAGAAATTATAGAAAAAAAGGACAAATTCACAGTTGTACTGGGATATTTTCGTACATCTCTCAGAAATAAACCAACAATATAAGAAGAAAAGGATATAGAGAGAAGTATGAATAGAACAATTAAACATACATTATACAATTTGTGCCAATAAACATTCAACCATCTGGGGGGTCAAATATACATGGAACAGTCATAAATTATGTCATCAACTACAAAGAAAATATCCCTGCATTCTAAATAGCAAGAAAAAATACAAGCTGTATTCCTTGACCATTTAGAAGTTAACGAGAAAAGGTAGCAAATTTAAAAAACCTTATTTGAAAGTTCAGTAACTACTGAGTTGAAAAAATCAAAATAGCACTCATAGACTATATAGAAGTGAAAGAAAACAAAAGCACTATATGCATGCCACGGTAGGGGTGGGGTGGACTGCTGGGAGTTTACACAGGGTGGTCAGGAAAGGACTCTGAGAGCAGAACGTGAGGGAAGTGCTAAGTGGGGTATGGGGCATTTTAGGTTGAGGGAACAGCAAGTGCAAAAGCCCTGTGGCAGTGATGTGCATGGCATTGTCCACAACAGCAAAAAGGCTACGGTGGCTAGAGCAAAGTGGGTAAGAAAAGAGGACTACAGAGAAATATTTAAAAAGGAAGTCCAGATCATGTATTGTAGTGTAGGTGTTTTATAGGCTCTTCGAACATTACTCTGAGTAATGTTAGAAGTCACTAGATAGACCATTTTCATTAGTCGCTAGGTATTTTTTGATTTCCTCTTTGATTTCTTCAGTGATCCAATGGTTGTTTAGTAGCATATTGTTTAGCTTCCATGTGTTTGTGTTTTTTACAGTTTTTTTTCTTGTGGTTTATTTCTAATCTTATAGCTTTGTGATTGGAAAAGATGTTTGATATGATTTCAATTTTCTTAAATTTACTGAGGCTGACTTTGTGGGCCAGCAATCCTGGAGGATGTTCCATGTGTACTTGTGAAGAATGTGTTTTCTGCTGCTTTTGGATGGAATGCCCTATAAATATCAATTATGTTTTCAAAATATCACCCTTACTATCATGATAGAATTGACTTTGGATGCTGGGACACTCGGGAGGAGGCTATTGTAATAATTTAAACAAGATGGATTAAGTAGATACATAAGGCAGATGAGGTAATAGTAATGAAGGATGCAAGGAGTGTTGGAATCTGGTGACATCTTGGTGGTAGCATTTAGAGGACTTGCAGATGAAAGACGTGGACAGAGAAGAGAGGACCAACCCCAAAGTTTTGGGTCTGAGCAAATGAAAGAAAGGTGTTGCCACTTCCTGAGACGGAGAAGACGGAAGGTAGAACATGCCGTCCAATGTCAGTGTGCTCTGTGAAGTTCCTAATACCCTTTCGATGCCAGATGGAGATGCAGGGTTGGAATCAGAGATATTCAAGTTTAAAGTTCCTGGGAGATCCACCTGGAGATCAAAGGAGGGGTTATCAGCGAGCAGATGGTATTTCAGGACAGAAGATTAATGAGGGAGTTAGTACAGAGAGAGAAGAGGTGAGCCCAGTGACAGGCCCTGGAGCCTTTCAGTATTTAAAAGAGGGGAGGTGAAGAAAATAGGAAAGGAAAAATGAGAAGGAGTAGTCCCTGAGGTGGAAGCAAAATCAAGGCAGAGTAACTCCTGGAAGCAAGAGAGGAAATGCTTCCAGGGGGAGAGGGGTGAGAAACTATGTGTGCCCATTGTCACTGAGAGGGCATTAGATTTAGCATATGGTGACCGCAGTAAACGTGTAATACTATGCAACAACCAAATGGACAAATTTATTTGGATATCTAGACATGAAAGATATTCCATTTAACTTGTGGAAAACAAAAACAAATAGAACAAGTCTAATAGTACAATCAGTGTAGACAGATGCAGTTTTTATTTTAAAAAAGATGTATATGAATAATTTATAAATATATAGAAAAGAGAAATACACACCAAATTTTCAATGTGATTACCTTTGGGAAGAGGATTAGAATAGAAGAAAGGATGGAAGGGAGGAATATCATTTTAACTCTTTTATGTCTATATTATTTGAATCTTCAAATATAACAGTGTATTCACATGTCACTTTTGCAATTTTAAAAAACTGAAAGGGTCATTATGAGGATAATGAGAAAAGCAAACTTTTTAACATCAGATTCTTTCTTTTGCACCAACTGTCCTTCTGATTAAAACTCATTTCGAAAGAGAAAGGCAAGGAGAAAGAGACAGAGCATTTTTGACATTTTTGCTAAGGATGCATTTACCATGAATCTATTGAACCCAAAAGAGGCTATACTGTAGATTTCTAACCAAGGAAGAAACTTGTTTGGACTTGCCAGCTGACTGCAGTAGCTAGATTGACTGGAAGCAGCTTGAATATTGCTTAGCACAGTGTGGACCCTCGCTCTCTGTTGACTGAATCTGAAGTCTCCCTTTTGTCTGGTGTTTATGAAATATCCCTGCCTATATGGAATCCTGAAGGCATATTTCCAATTACTTAAATGTATAGACATTTTAGAAACTGAAGATGTCTTTGGAGTTTGGAGCCATCTCTTCCTTGAAAAATTGATGAAATAAGGTCCTCAGAGCTTAGGATACTTATTCAAAGTCACATATTATGTGTGTTCTATATATAGTCCCTCAGTCGTGTCCGACACTTTGTGACCCCACGGACTGCAGCACGCCAGGCTTCCCTGTCCTTCACCGACTCCTGGAGCTTGCTCAAACTCATGTCCATCGAGTGAGTGATGCCATCCAACCATCTTATCCTCTGTTGTCCCCTTCTCCTCCTGCCTTCAATCTTTCCCAGCATCAGGGTCTTTTCAAATGAGTCAGTTCTTCCTATCAGGTGGCCAAAGTATTGGAGTTTCAGCTTCAACAGCAGTCCTTCCAATGAATATTAAGGGTTGACTTCCTTTAGGATTGACTGGTTTGATCTCATTGTGCTCCAAGGGACTCTCAAGAGTTTTCTCCAGCAACCCAGTTTAAAAGCATCAGTTCTTCAGTGCTCATCCTTCTTTATGGTCCAGTTCTCACATCCATACATGACTACTGGAAAAACCATAGCTTTGGCAAGATGGACCTTTGTCAGCAAAGTAATGTCTTTGCTTTTTAATACGCTAAGTTGGTCATAGCTTTTCTTCCAAGGAGCAAGTGTCTTTTAATTTCATGACTGCAGTCACCATCTTCAGTGATTTTGGAGCTCCCCAAAATACAGTCTTTTACTGTTTCCATTGTTTCCCCATCTATTTGTCGTGAAGTGATAGGACCGGATGCCATCTTAGTTTTCTGAATGTTGAGTTTTAAGCCAAGTTTTTCACTCTCCTCTTTCACTTTCATCAAGACACTCTTTAGTTCTTCTTCACTTTCTGCCATAAGGGCAGTGTTATCTGTGTATCTGAGGTTATTGATATTTCTCCTGGAAATCTTAATTCCAGCTTGTACTTCATCCAGCCCAGCATTTCACATGATGTACTCTGCATATAAGTTAAATAAGCAGGGTGACAATATACAGCCTTGACGTACTCCTTTTCCTATTTGGAACCAGTCTGTTGTTCCATGTCCAGTTCTAACTGTTACTTCTTGACCTGCATACAGATTTCTCAGGAGGCAGGTAAGGTGGTCTGATATTCCCATCTCATTAAGAATTTTCCACAGTTTGTTGCGATCCACACAGTCAGAGGCTTTGGCCACAGACAATAAAGCTGAAGTAAATGTTTTTCTGGAACTCTCTTACTTTTTCGATGATGTTGGCAATTTGATCTCTGGATCCTCTGCCTTGTCTAAAATCCAGCTTGAATATCTGTAAGTCACAGTTCACGTACTGTTGAAGCCTGGCTTGGAGAATTTTGAGCATTACTTTGCTAGCGTGTGTTAAGTCGTATGGCTCAGATGGTAAAGCGTCTGCCTGCAATGACCTGATTGACCCTGGGTTCAATCCCTGGGTCAGGAAGACCCCCTGGAGAAGGAAATGGCAACCCACTCCAGTACTCTTGCCTGGAAAATCCCATGGATGGAGGAGCCCGGTAGGCTACATCTATGGTGTCGCAGAGTTGGCCACGACTGAGCAACTTCACACTTTGCTAGCATGTGAGATGAGTGCAATGGTGCAGTAGTTTGAACATTCTTTGGCATTGCCCTTCTTTGGGATCAGAATGAAAACTGACCTTTAACAGTTCTGTGGCCACTGCTGAGTTTTCTAAATTTGCTGAGTGTAGCACTTTCACAGCATCATCTTTTAAGGTTTGAAATAGCTCAACTGGAATTCCATCATACCTCCACTAGCTTTGTTCATAGTGATGCTTCCTAAGACCCACTTGACTTTGCATTCCAGGATGTCTGGCTCGAGGTGAGTGATCACACCATCATGGTTATTTAGGCTATGAAGATCTTTTTTGTATAGTTCTGTGCATTCTTGCCATCTCTTCTTAATATCTTCTGCTTCTGTTAGGTCCCTACCATTTCTGTCCTTTATTGAGCCCATCTTTGCATGAAATGTTCCCTTTGTATCTCTAATTTTCTTGAGAGATCTCTAGTCTTTCCATTCTATTGTTATCCTCTATTTCTTTGCATTGATTACTGAGGAAGGCTTTCTTATCACTCCTTGCTGTTCTTAGAAACTCTGCATTCAAATGGGTATATCTTTCCTTTTTTCCTTTGCCTTTCACTTCTCTTCTTTTCTCAGCTATTTGTAAGGCCTCCTGAGACAACCATTTTGCCTTTTTGCATTTCTTTTTCTCGGGGATGGTCATGATCACTTCCTCCTGTCCAATGTCATGAACCTCCATCTATAATTCTTCAGGCACTCTGTCTGTCAGATCTAATCCCTTGAATCTGTGTATATACATGTAATCCCTTTTATATACATGTAATCTATTTATATACATGTAATTTTTATACATCTAATCCCTTGAATCTATACACATACATGCATATATATATATATATATATATATATATATATATATTTCAGCTTTACTGAGATATAATTGAGAAATTCTACATCTCTATTGGGGCTTGCTTGGGAAATTCCATGGACAGAGAAGCTTGGTGGGCTACATCCATAGGATTGCAAGAGAGTTGGACAGGACTTAGCAACTAAACAACAACAAACATCTCTATTGAGCTATCATTTATTAAGTAGTTGGTGCCAAGAAACATGCTAAGCACTTTATATTCTCATTGAATCATCACAGCAATCAATAATATAATAGAGGAATCATCCCCATTTTATAGAGGAGGGCACTGAAGTTCAAGTTCACCAGCTTAGCTAAGTGTTGAGGTTTGAAACTATTTCCTATAAACTTAAGTCTGTGTTCTTAACCATCGTGCAGCATTGCTGGTCACTGAGAGTGTTCTTTGGGCCATGCCCTGGGCGGTGTAGAGAAATCAGTAAGAAAGAGATTCTATCCTGCAGGAGCTCACCATCCAGTAGGAAAGGCAGCCACAAAGGCAAGTAAGGCGCATAGTTCAATAGTTCAGCAAGCACACACATGGACAGAGATGAGTACATGGACAACCTAGAGAAGGACATGATTGACCTTGTTTGGACAAAGGGCAAGGAGGTCTGGGAAGTGTCTCTAAGGAAACAGGGTTTGTGTTGGGTCTTGAACATGGTCAGAACCCAGGTCTCCTGACTCAGCCAAAGGCTTTCAGCTAGAACACAGAGAAAAACAATACAAAATACTAAAACCCAAACCTCAAAGCTGCACTACCCTGGTGGCTCAGATGGTAAAAGTGTCTGTCTACAATGCGGGAGACCCAGGTTCGATCCCTGGGTCAGGAAGATCCGCTGGAGAAGGAAATGGCAATCCACTCCAGTTCTATTGCCTGGAGAATCCCATGGACAGAGGAGCCTGGTAGGCTACAGTCCATGGGGTCACAAAGAGTCGGACACGACTGAGCGACTTCACTTCACTTCACTCATAGAGTAGACACTCAGTAAATGTTATTTGGAATCAAGTTTGAACTAAAAAGGAATTTGAGGAAGAAGAAACAATAAGGCTGTCTCAATTCCGTATGAATTCAATTCCATATAAAACTTTCACTTTTTTCCTTGAATTTCAAAATTCACAGTGGTGCACCATAGATTACACACGAGCATAATCTGTCAGTAATAACACTAACTAACATTATTTTACTCTTATTCTAAATGCTTTAAAATGTTTATAAAAATGGACCTACCTTCACTTTGGTTCCGACACTGATTCTTGCTTGTTGGCCCATTGCTAGAAAAGTGATTGAAATCTTGTCTTGTTCTAAGATGCGGATTCCAACGTAATGGTTCAAAGCCAGAAACACAGGTTTAAATGAAACAAAGGGTGAGGAAGTGACGGAACTTGACCAATTCCAAGCCCTTACTCTGTTGCCAGCTTGATCTGAATATTGACCACCCAAGATATTGATGTATACCCTGAGGAGAAAGGAAAGTAAAAATCATAAACAGGAACATTATAATTCAACCTTGAAATTAGCTCTGCCACTTGCTAACCAAAGAGAGCAGCAGTTTATACTAGCCAATAGTCTACGGCTTCCTTGATGGCTCAGCGGTAAAGAATCCACCTGCAGTGCAGGGGACACAGGAGACACGAGTTCAATCCCTGGTTCAGGAAGATTCCCTGGAGTAGGAAACAGCAACCTACTCCACTTTTTTTGCCTGGAAAATCCCATGGACAGAGGAGCCTGCTGGGTTACAGTCCATGGGGTCACAAAGAGTTGGACACAACTGCACACAACACGATGTGCATATGAATAGTGGAAAACCTCATACAATCATAGGAGCCATATTACTGTGGCAGAATTCTATACTAATTTGAAGTACTGGGTGTAGTTTAAGACCTAGTGATAAACCAAAATGCATCCAGAGGTGGAACCAGGATGATAAAGGGATCTGGAAAATGATGTGCTGGGGAGGATTAAGAGGGAGCAGGGTAGATTTAGTCTGGACATGAAAAAACACAAGAAGGCAGGCTCTACCTGGAAGACGGGCGAGGACTGGTGCTTAGACTTTTCCTGTGCCAGTATGGGTATCAGTGAGTGTAAGTTCTAGGAAAGGCTGTACTGGCCTCAGTACTGAGACTTGTTTTCTAACAGCAACTGGGGGGGCCAGGACTTCAAGGATATCAAGGCTGGTATGGGTAGAAAGGGCTCAGGGAACATTTTTGAGATCACTGTGGTTGAGAAGAGCCCAGTAATGGAGTAGAAGGGGGAACTGACACCAGCCAGGCGCCCCAATCTCTTAGAGTCGCTAATGCCACATTTTACTATATTACCAACAGAAGCAGCCCTGTACCATCTGAGATCTGGTGTCACTAGTGACTGCCATTCTATTCCATGATCTCCTCTGCACACTGTATCACATTCTTCCATCTCGGCTCACCATGTATTTCTCAGGGAGGGAGGATAGGTAGGGTTCTAGGTACTTAGAAAGTTGGCTTAATTTGATAATAAATTATTTTTTTTAAATCAGATGAATCAGCCATGAGGGCCCCCTAGAATAGGATAACTCACGTCTTATTTTCCCAATTTTGAGTAGCAGCAGTAATCTAATAGCAAAAATACAAATGAGAAATTGAGGTGGTTATCTTATTGTTTCTGGGAAGGAGATTTAGTTTTATCATGCTATGTGGGCGAAGAAAACATTTGGTTAACATTATCTAGATAAATTGTGTGCCATTTACATAGTATGTAGTGGCAAAGATTCAGGGTGTGCCTTCAAGGAACTTCAATCCTACAGGAGAGGTGGGCTTGCTACACAAGAGGCTATGAGGGTGTTAAGGAGCCATGTCAGGGGGCCCAGAGTTCATTTGGTGGGTAGGAAGGGTTCATTGGTACAGAAAAGTCCTAGAAGCCAGTGAATATTTGGTGACAATTAATATTGTGCCTTACCAAATAAATGTAATACAGAATTACTGCTGTTATTGTTCAGTTGTCAACGCGTGTCTGACTCTTTTGCCACCCCACAGACTAAGGCCTGCCAGGCTCCTCTGTCCATGGTATTTTCCAGGCAAGAACACTGGAGTGGGTTGCCATTTCCTTCTCCAGGGGAACTCCCAGACTTGGGATCAAACCCAGGTCTCCTGCATTGGCAGGCAGATTCTTTACCACTCAGCCACCAGGGAAGCCCCACAGAATTGCTACTGAACCCTGAAGGATAAGTAGAAATCCTCCAATATAATTGGGGATAATGGTTTGACTACTCCTTTGAACTAAAAGTGCAATATTGATAGCTCCGTGTGTCCTAACTTCCTCAAGTACTGGCAGAGTATTCAAACTTTTGTCAATTTATTGGCAGAGTTTCTTAAGATGAGATTGTTATACTTGTAAATAGTTTAAAGGCAGAGAATATCTCTTTCTGAAAAACTTAAAAAGTTGAAATTGTATTTGAAGTTAGAACTCAAATTTCACTTTCTCAGGCTAAATGAAATAATACAAGATCACAGAGCATATATATAGTAGATCAAAGGCATCAGGACCTTAATCGCTAGAGATTTTATATATTGTTGTTAAGAATGAATTTTTAAAGAATTATATAGTTGCTCATAGGAAAAGTGCTGTTCATTGTAGCTATGGGGTGCCTTGTTGTTTAGTCACTAAGTTGTATCTGACTCCTTTTGTGACCCCATGGACTGTAATCCACCAGGCCCCTCTGTTCATGGGATTTCCCGGACAAGAATACTGAAGTGGGTTGCCATTTCCTTCTCCAGTGGGATGCCTACTTATTAGGACTATATCTCAAACAACAGAGTATGACAGCTGTCAGTTGCAAATTATTTCCATTGATGAGGCCAGCATTTAGGCTAAAGAGAGACTGCTGGGTTTATATCTCAAACATCCCTAGAGTGGTCATATAATTTATCTAGAGGGGTTTTTTCCTAATATTAAAATTGTACAGCTATATTTTCTTGCTGCTTATAGAAAAAATATGATGAGCTTTGTTTTATGTAACTGCCTGGGATTTTTCCACTGCATATGGGATGACATAAATAAAAAACTTCTCTGAATTGAACATTCCTATCCTATGACCACTAATTTAAAAAAATCTTCTTAAATTCATTTTTGTCTTTCTAGTTATAAGATGAATAAAATCTGGCAATCTAATGTATAGCACAGTGATTTCCATTAACACTGCAGTTATGTAGTTGAAAGTTGCTAAGACAGTGGATCTTAAATGTCTTAGAAAGAAATGGTAATTATGTGACATGACGCAGTTGTTAGCTAACACTACAGAAGTAATCATTTTGCACCATATAAGCATATCAAATCAATAACCATTGCACACTTGTAACTTACCCAGTATATGTCAGTTATATTTCAAAAAGTTGAAAAAATAAAAGGAAAAATAAAATTTCATGAAACTCGAGAAACAAAATAACCTCAGGAGGAATCTAGAAGCCTACCAGACATTTCCATTGGGATGATAGCAGGAACTTCTGCCAGAAGAATCTAGCAATGCCAGGATTGCAGGGTTAGTGGGCATGTCTTCTTGGACTATACAAGTGAAACCATTTATCTTGTTGGGCACTCGGATGATGGCTAGGTTTCCAGATGGGTAACTGAGATCAGTTAAGGTCATTTGAGTTATTCTAATGGTCTTTGACTAGCCTGAGAATAAATTTAATTTATGAGAGAGTCCTTTGAAGCTATAAAGCGTCCTGAAAATGAATGGGAAGCACTGTTAATTACTAAAAAATTTTATGCTTTCTGTGTGCATCAAAATATATTTATGAGACACAAAAATCCTCACCAAAAATACCAGCAAATGGAATCTAGTAAAACATAAAAAGGATTATATGTACAACGACAAATCGGAGTCTATCCCAGGAATGTAAGGTTGGATTACCATCTAAAAATAAATTAATGGAAACATACTACATTGATAGAGAAAAGAGCAAAAATAGAGATGATCATTGCAATAGACACAGAAAACGCATCTGACAAAATCCAATACCTTGTTGTGATAAATGACTCAATGAACTAGGAATAGAAAGGAACCTCTTCAACCAAATAAGGCATGTCTAACAAAAACCCACAGTTAACGTCACACTTAACTGATGGCAGACTAGGTGTTTTCCCCCTAAGATCAGGAAGCAGACAAAAACGTCCACTCTCCCCACTTCCATTCAACCTCATGCTGGAGGTTCCAATCAGGCAAATATTATGGAAGGAAAAGAAATGAAGGCATCTACATTGGAAACAGAAGAAGTTAACGCCTATCTCTAATTGCAGATAACACGCTCTTGTAAAAAAGAAAATCCTAAGGAATCTACAAAACAATGTCATAGAACTAACAAAAGAGTTCAGTAGGACTGTAAACTGAAAGGTCAATATATACGAAAAAATTGTATTTCTAAGCAGCGAACATTTTGAAGATGAAATTAAGAAAATAATTCCATTTACAATAGCATCAAAGAATGAAATATACTGAGGATAATTCATGGACTGTTAATATTCAGTCCAATCTAAACTGATTGGAAGTCCAGCAGTGAAGTAAACACAAAATTGATTCTGAATCATTTTGAAAATCAGCCTTAGTCTTCAAAGGAGTGAAAAGGAATTAAAGCCAGGGCAGGAAGTGATAAGTAATGCTACAAGTTGGAAAGTTATTTAAAAATTTTTTGATATAATGAAAGAAAAACCTACTCTCTTTTTCATAGGGCTTGGGGAACTAAAATTTCTTTACACTTCTTATGCCATAAAGTCATTTTTCTGGGTTCATGATGGGGTTTAACTAAACATTTAGGCAACTATGGCTAAAAATGACTTTCTCCTACAAAGTGAGGCCCTTGGTTCACCAAAAACTCCTCCTGATTTCATAGCTTTGTTTTACTTTCCCAGAGATATTAAATGGCCTTTGTGTCAAAATAGCAAATGGCCTGGCCATCAGGCAGAAGTTCAAGTGATCAATAACTTAGTGTTCCATAAAATGGATATTGAATTTTTGTATTAAAAAACAACGTACTGCTCATGGATGTGTAGACTGGTACACATTTTCTGGGGGACAAAATCTAGTAAGGCTTTTTTCTTACCCAGAATTTCTATCTCTAGGTATTTAATTCAAGGAAGTAAGTGACAAGTATGCAGCAAAGTGCGCACAAAGCTGTTCATTTAGCCATTGTATAAAACCGCCCCAAATTGTGAAAACACCTTTGATCAGTACTAGTGGATAGATTAAAGGAATTATAGTTCCTCCCTATGATGGAATACCATATGCATATAAAGATGGTGTAGTATCTCTGTATTTATTGCATATTACATACTCATAATGTTTATGAGTATTTATTGTCCAATATTATTATTAAAGGGAGCAAGTTATAAAATAATGAAGAACTTGTTTAGAATTAATTTTTAAAGAATTGTATAATTGCTCCTAGGAAAAAATAAGGAAAAATTTATAAACAGATGTTAATAGCTTTGCTCTGTGTGATAGGATTTGGTCATATCTATCTTTTTTCCTTCGTATTTTTTTAATCTCTTTTTTCTTTAGCTTTCTTTTTGTGAAGAAATAAGCTAATGAAAATAAGTTGTTGAAAGAAAGGATACAATATTTGCGTTGTCCCGTCTGGAAATGAAGTCAGAAACTTGCTCCCATGCTTGTAGTGCTTTTCAAAGAGCTCATTCGTCACGATCTACACACCACAGAAAACAAAAGGATGGTTATATGATGACAACAGACAACCTTTGCTTGCTAGATAGTGATACAAACCATTTCTTAATTTAAATTTTTCTGGCATCAGCAACAGGGGACAATCCTTAGGAATCATTAAAGATTGTCCCTAAGCCATGCAGATAACTTAAGAAAATCTTTCTGGCAGGAATCTGACATTACTTATCTCTTTAAAGGGTCTGTGTTTTTTGTCGTTTTTAATTTATTTAAAAGTTTAAAAAAATTTATTCAGTAGGACAAGATAGAAGAGAGTGCTTAGGCTTTAGCCAGGATTATATTTTAAGCAATTGTTCTCATCAAAACAGCAAACACTTAAAAAGAGTTTATCACATGGTAAGGTATTTTTTTAAATTGAAGTATAGTTGACGTACAATATTATATAAGCTTCAACAGAGTGGTTCACAATTTTAAAGGTTATATTTCATTTATACTTATTATAAAATATGGGCTGTATTCTCTGTGCTGTATGGTATTATTCTTGTAGCTTATTTATTTTATACATAGTTGTTTGTACCTCTTAACCTCCTATCCCTGTCTTGCTCTTCCCCACTTCCCTCTCCCCACTGAAAAACACTGGTTTGTTCTCTACGTCTGTGAGTCTGCTTTTCATTATATTCACTAGTTTATTTTCTTTTAGACTCTACATATTAGTGATACAATGCAGTATTTGTCTTTTCTGACTTATTTCACTTAGTCAAACACCCTCCATCCATGTTGCAACAAATGGCAAAACTTTATTCTTTTTTTACGGCTGCTGCTGCTGCTGCTAAGTCACTTCAGTTGTGTCCGACTCTGTGCAACCCCATGGACGGCAGCCCACGAGGCTCCACCGTCCCTGGGATTCTCCAGGCAAGAACACTGGAGTGGGTTGCCATTTCCTTCTCCAATGCATGAAAGTGAAAAGTGAAAGTGAAGTTGCTCAGTCGTGCCTGACTCTTAGCGACCCCATGGACTGTAGCCTACCAGGCTCCTCCATCCATGGGATTTTCCTGGCAAGAGTACTGGAGTGGGGTCCCATTGCCTTCTCCGTTTATGGCTGAGTACTATTCATATCTATGTGTGTTAGTTGTTCAGTTGTGTCCAACTCTTTCAACCCTGTGGACTGTAGCCCACCAGGCTCCTCTGTCCTCGGAATTCTCCAGGCAAGAATACAGGAGTGGGTCGCCATTCTCTTCCCCAGAGGATCTTCCCAACTCAGGGACTGAACCTGTGTCTCCTGAATTTCAAGCAGATTCTTTACCACCAGAGCCACCAGGGTAAGGCCATTCATATCTGTGTGTGTGTGTGTGTGTGTGTGTGTGAGTGTGTGTGTGTGTGTGTGTGTGTGTGTGTGTGTGTGTGTGTAGCGTCTTCTGTATCCATTCATCTGTTGATGGACACTTAGGTTGTTTCTATGTCTTGGCGATTGTACAATAAATAATGCTGCTATGAACATTGTGGTGCATGTCTCTTTGCAAATTAGCATTTTCATTTGTTCATGTATACGCTCAAGAGTGGAAGCACCAAATCATATGGTAATTCTAATTTTAGGTTTTTGGGGAAACACCATACTGTTTTCTGTAGTGATTGCACCAATGTACGTTTCCTCTAACAGTGTATAAAGATTCCTGTTTCTCCACATCCTTGCCAATATTTGTTATTTGTGTTCTTTTGGATGATGCCATTCTTGACAGCTTAGGTGATATCTTATTGTGGTTTTAATTTTCATTTCCTTGATGATTAGTGACGTTGAGCATCTTTTAATGTGCCCATTGGCCACCTTTATGTCTTCTTTAAAAAAAATGTCTATTTGGGTCTTATGCCAGTTTTTCAACCAAGTTTATTTTTTATTTATCTACTTTTACTTTATACACATATTGCTGCAAAAACAGAAGATTAAAAAAAAAACCAACCAGCCCTAGCACAATGGAGATATCCTATATCCTGACTGTAGAGGTGATTATATAACTATCAAAATTAATGGAGCTGTACATATAAAAAAGGTGAGTTTCACTATAAATTATACTTCAATAGAATGACTTTACACTCTAGTATAAGCTGTAGCATCTGGTGTCTCTTCAAGGTTGTTCTTGAAATTGATTTGAGCAAAATACTAGTGAAATATGGGAAGATGAAGAAAGAAATACTGAGAGATATTCTGTATTATAGCTCTAAGCCTAACTATTTTATTATCTAGGTAATACTCAATAGGAAAATGAATTTGTACCCAACAGGGTTTTATAATGAACTAAAAATTCAGTTTAATTCTCTTTCTTGCTAATCTTGAATTATAATAAAATAGATATAAGAATTCCTAGGGCTAATCTAAATTTTCATGTAAATGTTGCCATTTATTTTGAAAGATAATATGTTTCTCATTATTATGAAATATAAAATACATTTAGAGAAGCACTAAAATATGCTATTTTGTTAATGGATAGTTATAACATGAACATCCATGTTATCACCATCTGGGTCAAGAAATAGAACAGTGCTAAAACTCTAGAAGTCCCCTGTGTGCTAATCCAAAGTCAGTGTTCTATAATATCTAAACAATATAGTTTCTTTCCCATTTTGAATTTTATATAAATGGAATCATATGATGGGAATTTTTTATATTTTGTTTCTTTTAATCAACATTACATTTGTAAGATTCATATGTGTCCCAGTGTGTAGCCATAGTCCAATAGCTTCCAATTGTGTATAGTATTCAATTGTATGACTTCATCATTTATTTATCCATTGTATTTTTAATGGATATCTGGGTCGTTCCCAGT
Organism: Capra hircus; assembly: GCF_001704415.2. Classification (NCBI taxonomy): domain Eukaryota; kingdom Metazoa; phylum Chordata; class Mammalia; order Artiodactyla; family Bovidae; genus Capra; species Capra hircus. The sequence continues at coordinate 117,051,131 of NC_030808.1, read as the reverse complement.
TTTTGGCTTATAAATAATGATACTCTGAACACTCTTTTGCATGTATGCTGGTACCCAGTTCCTCTCAGAACTTATATCCAGAGGAAGAATTGTTGAATTCCACTTTACAAAAGAATATGTGTCTTTCACTTTACAAAAAAACTGCCAAAATGGTTTTCAAGCTGTTGTACCGATTTGCATTCCCATTACAGGCTAAATTGTAGTGACTGTTATTCTACATCCTTTCTAACATTCAGTAGTATCAGACTTTACAACTGATTTATTTAGCCAATATGATAGATACGGACATACGTGTGTGTGTGTGTGCTTAGTCGCTCCGTCCTGTCTTGCCCAACTCTTTGCGACCCCATGGCCTGCAGCCCACCAGGCTCCTCTGCCAGTGTACACTGATCTCTAACTGTGGTTTCAGTTTTCTTCTCCTAGGTTACTAAGGAGGTTGAGCATCTTTTCATATCTTTATTGACCATTTGGATTTTTTCCTTGGAGAAGTGGTCAAGTTTTTTTTAGTTCATTTTTTTCTACTAGGGAGACTTTTTTTCATGTTGATTTATAAAAATTCTTTATACATTTAGGACAAAAGCCCTTCGTATATCATACGTGCTATAAAATATCTCCCTTCTTGGCTTTTCTTTTAAATTTTAATTTATCAATTCCTTTATGGATACTGTTTTTTAGAATTAGTAAATCTTTCCCTAACCTAAAATAATAAAGCTATTCATCTATTTAAAAAAATCATTATAGTTTTATATTTCACATTTAAGTCTTTAATCCACTGGAAATGAAATATTATTTCAACTTCATTAAAAAATATGGATATCTAACTGTCCCAGCACCAGGTGTTGACAACATTTTCCTTTCTCCATTATCTTGTAGTGTCACTGCTGGCACATATCAGATGTCTGTGTGTGCATAAGTTTGATTCTGTATCATGGATTTTTTGTTTATCCTGCCCTCAAGCTACACCATCTTAATTACTATACTTTGTAATGTTGTTTCTCAGTTGCTCAGTTGTGTCTGACTCTTTGTGACCCCATGGACTGCAGCATGCCAGACTTCCCTGTCTATCACCAACTCTCTCTGTCATTATCTGAGGTTGTTGATATTTCTCCCAGCCTTCTTGATTCCAGCTTGTGAGTCATCCAGCCCAGCATTTTGCATAATATACTCTGCATATTGAAGAAGGGAATGGCAACCCACTCCAGTATTCTTATCTGGAGAATCCCATGGACAGAGGAGCCTGGCATGCTATAGTCCACAGAATTCTCCAGCTCAGAATATTAGAGTGGGTAGCTGTTTCTTTCTCAAGGGGATCTTCCCAACCCAGGGATCAAACCCAGGTCTTCCGCATTGCAGATGGATTCTTTACCAGCTGAGCCACCAGGGAAGCCCAAAAATACTGGAGCGGGCAGCCTATCCCTTCTCCAGCAGATCTTCCTGACCCAGGAATCAAATTGCATTGCAGGAGGATTCTATGCTCATATAAAAATAAATTTATATAAAAAGATATTCAAAGCAACATTATTTAGTAAAACAAAAAAAAACTTTTAATAATTTTTATTTCCAATACCAGAAGAATGGTTAGATACTATATGAAAAGGCTCATAGATATTAAAATGATGTTAATGTAACCTATGGGCTTTCCTGGTGGCTCAGTGGTAAAGAATCCCCCTGCCAATGTGGGAAATGCAGGTTTGATCCCTGAGTTGGGAAGATCCTTTGGAAAAGGAAATGGCAACCCACTCCAGTATTCTTGCCTGGGAAATCCCATGGACAGAGGAGCCTGGAGGGCTATAGTCCATGAGGTTGTAAAAGAATAGGACACAACTTAGTGACTAAACAACAGCAATGTAAGCTATATAATATCATAGGAAAATTGTTGAAAATTAGGGCAACCCATTCCAGTACTGTTGCCTGGAGAATCCCATGGACAGAGGAGCCTGGTGGGTTACAGTCCATGGGGTTGCAAAGAGTCAGACACGACTGAGCGAGTAACACAATAACACAAAGTTAAAAGTAGAAAAAATTACATATGTAATATAATTACAGGTCTGTTAACAAAAACCTATGTTTAAAAACTCTGGAACAGTGCTAATAGAACTTTTATTGACCATAAAAGTTTTCTATAACTGCCTTGAAATATGGTTACCATTAGTCACACACAGTTATTTAAAACTTGAAATTTAGCTAGTGTGACTGAAGAATTATATTTAAAATTTATTTTATTTTAATTCCTTTAAACTTGGATAGCCGTGTGAAATATTTGTTACCACATTGGGTGGTGCAGATCTAGATAATATTGAAATACTAATCATGATTTTGGGGATGAGGCTGAGACTTCTGGTGGTTTTCTACCATTGATTTTAGGTTTCTAAAGGGTTTCAAATGTTCCTCACTATACAGTGTTCACATTTTAAACTAAAAAGGCTTTAACTAAAATAGCCCCTCATTAGACACATGTAAGGTATTGTTATAAAGTCTGTGTGCGTGCATGCTAAATCACATTAGTCTTGTCTGACTCTTTGTGACCCTATGGACTGTAGCCACCAGGCTCCTTTGTCCATGGGATTCTCTAGGCAAGAATACTGGAATGGGTGGCCACACACTACTTCAGGGAACTTCCCAACCCAAGGATCGAACCTGTATCTCCCACAGTTCCTACATTGCAGGTGGATTTTTTTTTTACCACTAAGCCACCAAGGAAGCCCATTATTCTAAAGTAGAAGTTAAAAGGCCAAGTCTGTACCGATTCTTTATGACTAATAGTTAAACGTGTCTTGTAACCAAGCCACCATCTTCATCGAGACAGCTTTTATAATTTTAGGTAAAACTGGTTTTTAAAGAGTAGCAAATAAAAAAATTACAAGCTAATTACCTTTCCACATGCTATCCTAGAATCACAGCAAACAATGGATATATTTCTTTTGTCCAGTTGATAATCAGTTAGTTCTTCCTTAACTGACTCTCCTTCTGGAATATCCATGGAAAATTGATAAGAAATTGTTTTATAGTGTTTTGCATCTAATGGGACAAGAATCACATGCAAATACATATATGTTTAAAACTTTCCAAAATCTCTCTTCTAAAATGAAAGTTCAAACTCTATTACAAATGCATTGATTCATTGGACACTTTTTTCCATTGGACATTTTTTTAATGAAAGAAGAATGAGGAGCTTCATTAAATTAAATTGAGGGGCCCTCTTTTGTTAAAAAAAATGAGAACATTCTCATTTTGTTGGAAGAACAAAAATGATGATTTTCATTATGTGGAATTTTTTGGCCGTAGGTTTAGTATGAAAGAGTTGAATCCTAAGGAACTTTATACTAGGGGTTGAGTTGGGAAAAAAATGTTCTCAAAGTATTTTTTCAATAGCTCTGAGTTTCAGAGGAGCCTGATGTGCAGAAATATTAAAAATAAAATTTAACTCCAATGTGCAGCCTATAAGGAGAAAAGCAAAAATATAACTCTAGAACTTCTGATTCTAAAATTGATGCCCCTTCAGTTGTATTAGTACTGCAGCTATACTGACCAGCTGACCAGTGGGGCCCATCTATAAGAAAGGAATTTGATTTATTTTTGACAGACTTTCCATATCCTAGCTTGAAACAAAATGGAATGTATGTTTTACTAAAAGAGAGACAATGAACTCAAAAGCTCTTTCTAGCTCTCTTTAAAATGCTCTATGTGCTAAGTCGCTTCAGTCATGTCCGACTCTTTGCAACCCTATGGACTGTAGCCCACCAGGCTCCTCTGTCCATGGGTATTCTCCAGACAAGAATACTGGAGTGGGTTTCCATTTCATCCTCCAGGGGATCTTCTGAATGCAAGGGTTGAACCTACATCTCTTATGTCTCCCGCATTGGCCGGCAGGTTCTTTACCATTAGTGCTACCTGGGAAGCTCCCAAGTGCTCTCTGGTGGTGGTGGTTTACTCACTAAGTCCCATACAACTCTTGCGACCCCATGGACAGTAGCCTGCCAGGCTTCTCAGTCCATGGGATTCTCTAGGCAAGAATACTAGAGTGGGTTGCCATTTCCTTCTTCAGATAGATGATCTTCCCGACTAAGGAATTGAAGCTGGGTCTCCTGAATTGCAGGCAGATTCTTTACCGACTGAGCTACGAGGGAAGCCAGTCGAAGTCAGTGCTCTATGCTGCTGCTGCTGCTAAGTCGCTTCAGTTGTGTCCAACTCTGTGCAACCCCATAGACGGCAGCCCACCAGGCTCCCCCATCCCTGAGATTCTCCAGGCAAGAACACTGGAGTGGGTTGCCATTTCCTTCTCCAATGCATAAAAGTGAAAAGTGAAAGTGGAGTTGCTCAGTCATGTCCGACTCTTCTTGACCCCATGGACTGCAGCCTACCAGGCTCCTCCGTCCATGGGATTCTCCAGGCAAGAGTATTGGAGTGGGGTGCCGTCACCTTCTCTGCAGTGCTCTATAGATGCTGCTAAATTATTTCAGTCAATAACAGCAGTGAACTGAAGACTCATAACTTCAAAAGCTAGGTGATAGAAAAGTGGGGTTTTCTGACTTTTAGCCATTTTGACTGAGGCATTGACCAAAATGAAAAATTTTAATATTATTTTTAAAATACATCAGTTTTTGCCCTTGGTCAAACACATGAGCTCTCTGATGTATAACTGATCTATAACATCAGCTTTGAGGAACTTACCTTCTTCAGAGAAAGCAGGCTGTTCTTTTGTTAATATTTCATAGTGTTTGGCCATTTGTCGCTCTTGTTTTCTACAAAATTAAAAACATGATGCACAAGTCTGAAATGTGTTCCAAGTTTAAAACAGTATACTATAGTGTGGTGGGAGAAGGAGGAGGTGGTGGTGAATCACTTATAGATGACTCCAAAGCAGAACCCAGAGCCTAAATTCCAGGAGGATAATGGTCATTCATGACCCAGAAGGAAAGACCTGAGACATGGAATCAGCGGTTGGCCTTTCAGTGTGAGTCAGCAGGCGCTGAGAAAGGAGAATACCTGCCACCAGGCCTTCATTCGACTGCAGCCACTCTAACCACTGCCTCTGGTGAACCTAGAGGAAACTCTGAGAATGAAGGATTACAGGCCCCAGTTAGCTAAGGGCTATACGAAATGCAAGCCAGCAGCTTGCCTTTTCCTGCCCCTACCCCGACAACCTCACATGTATTTAATTGGATAAAGCCTTCTCTAACTGCGAGATGCCCTGTGACCTGCAACCAGAGGATTATACATTCTGAAAAAGACATTATTCAAAGGACTATCTCCAACCTGGACAGAAGGACCCTTATCGATGACACAGATTTACATCAAGATAAAGATGATGTGCAGAGAAAAACCCATGCCCCCAAAGAGATTACAGCCACTCCTCCAAACAGATCCAGCAGGAATAACCACAAAAGTCACGCCAGAGCCCCTTATAGAACAGGGCGAGAACTCCATGACCCCACCGAAGTAGGGTCTACGAGTTCTGTGTCAGCATTAAAGAAGTTACAGAAGACTGACCATCTGTCCCTCATGACCCCAGTAAAGATTTCTTGGGGTTCATGTCTCAAGGAAAATTTGAAGTAGGAGATAGATGGGTCTCTGGACTGAACAGCTGGTGATTTTCAAACAGAGCAAAACTGAAGTTTGTCCTCAGCCAGACAAAAATGACACGTATTTCCCTTCCTCCATTGATATGGAGGGAATAAACTAACGGGGGAATTTGTAGCAGTGAAAAGGAAAAAAGAGGAATGAGTTTTTCTTTTTCACTTCTCTGAGAGCAAAGAAGATAAAGAGAACAGTGAGCAGGCCTGAACACTCCTAGTTTATTTTACTTTAACTGCTCCTAATTCTGCACATCTGTAAGTTTGCTTTTCTGCCCCCTAACTGCAGGAGCTACACTTCACTTGACTCTATGCTAAATACATCCCCTACCCAGTGTCTACCTTTACAACAGCCTTTCCCTTGTAGTTACATGTCAGAAAGAAGGCCTCAGAGCCTCCAAACTGCCAGATGCAGTTACTGGGTTACTGACACCAGTTTATGACTGTCTTTGAAACAAAGCAGAAGGAAGAAATCTAGATCCCATCACGTTTGTTTCCTCTTCACCGACTCCTGACTTTGAGCACTTGCCTTAGGGGCACAGTTCTTGAGGCAGGAGCATAAGGTGTTCCCCTCTCTGCCAGCTGAGAATAAAAGCCACCATTCTATTTCTTACAAAAAAAGAAGTATACTATAATTTTTTACTGTTTACATGCCATTCCTTATTCTTTGTATCTGTTATTACTTGTGAACCCAGTCATTTAATCAGTGCATATGTGTTTCTACTGTACTTAGTGACAGATTTCTCTAATATATTAATAGGAATTCCCAATTTCCCTGAGAATTTGGGATGGGTAAATTTTCTACTCTAAAAGTCAGTGAGCTCACTGAGTTTCTGACACCTTCTGACTCTCATAACGTCCACCAGGAACTGCATGAAGTTTGCTTTAGCCAATTTTTGTTTCTTCACTGGGAATGCATCTACAAAATTATCTGCTTTGAAAAAATGAGGTTTGTTTTTAGAAAAGGCTTTCTAGGGCTTCCCTGGTGGTCCATTGGTTGACAATCCACTGCCAATGCAGGGGACATGAGTTCGATCCCTGGTCTGGGAAGATCCCACATGCCACTAAGCCCTCAGACCACAACGACGGAGCCCACAGGACACAGTTACTGAAGTGCTTGCACCCTCAAGCCCACACTGTGCCACGAGAGAAGCCGCCACAAAAAGAAGCCTACCCACCACAGCGGGAGAGCAGCATCTGCTTGCTACAACTAGAGAAAGCCTGCGTGTAGCAATGAAGACCCGGTAGAGGCAAAAATAAATAAGTAAATAAATCTTAAAAAAAAAAAGGCTTTCTAATTAAGTGGGCCTATCTGAGTTCCAATATCAAAGGCTCACTGTTACCTCCGCAGAGCCTTTTCTTTCGCTTTGAGTCTGTCAACTTCACTGCCGTGGGCGGCATGAGGGTTAATACTGATTAATTCAGCTTTAGAGCTCTGGATTTTTTGGTTTTCTTCACAAATGTAGTCAACCAGATTTTGGAAATAACCACAACAGGAGGTCTGAAAAACAAAGACGTTATTTTCTTCTCCTCGGCCCTAGATGAAGGTAATTACAGGAGGGGAAAAAATTAAAACCCAAAATGGCTAATGGGGTTTTGGATAACAATCTATCATGTTTTTTGGGGGGGTGCTAACAGCTTTATTGAGGTATAATTCCCATATCATACAATTCACCCATTTCAAGTGTACAATTCAACAATTTTTAGTATATTCACAGAAGTGTGCAGTGATCACAACAATCAGTTTTAGAACGTGAAACCTGTACTCAGTAACAGTTACTCCTTCTCCTCCCCACATGGCTGCCACTAATCTATCTGCTGTCTCTGTAGATTTGCCTGTTCTGTATGTTAATATAAATGGAATGTGGTGCTTTGTAACTGGCTTTTTTCACCTAGTACAATATTTTCATTTATGTTGAAGCATGTTTAAATGCTTCATGTCTTTTTACGGCTGCATAAGATTCCATGGTATGGGAGGAGGAACAAGATGGCGGAGGAGTAGGTGGACATGGAATACATCTCTCTCCACTGATACACCTTCAGACACAGAAGTGCATGCAGAACACCAGCTGAGAGCTGACAGGAGTATCTGACCAGTGGAAAAGAATATACAGAGCCATGCAAAACTCAGCAGGATGAAGGAACTAGGGGGAAAAACAGGAGTGTTAGTAGGATGGACCTGCCCTTGGCAGGTGGGGGAACTGAAGGAGGGGTCCGATCCCCACAGCGGGGCAATTGTCTGAGTCAGAGGAGAAATATAAAGGCTGAGAGTGAAACAGCTGATCTGTGGCAGCCTAAATGGAATGAGAATCAGACAGTTTTTGCTGCAGCCATACGTACCCCGGACAGGGCCACAGGTCCCCTAGAAGGCGCAACAGCTGGGAGCTGGAGTTTAGGGATTGTGGAGCAATCCCAGGGCGAGGGCTGCTGTTGACTGTGGAGAGACGGATTGAGGGGATGTGAGGGAGGAGATTGTGATGGGAAATGCCTGTGGAGGAAAGCCGGGCAGCCACAGAAGCAAGCCAATACTGCTGAGTCATGTGTGTGGGGTGTAGCCATCACCATAGCCTCTCTCTCCCCACATGCCAGCATCGGCAGCTGAAAATAGAGAGGCTGGCCCATCAAACGCCTCACCACTGAACTACAGAGTAGGACCTCAGCCAGGGGGGCCCCCCTATGTGCCTGACATGCCTAACAGTAGAGAAGGACCCCAGGCAAGGGAACCCTCTAAGTGCCTGAACAGGCAGGGCTACAGAGAAAGGACTGCCCAAAGAGGCCTTCTGATTGCCAGCTATAAGAGGCTTGAAAAAAGACTGTTAGGGCCATAAGTCCTGCAGTGGAGGCAGTCTGTGTCCCTGCACACTTGGTGCTGCCAGGGTCCCTGCAAGCCAAAAAGATGCACCACTTTCATGCTCAACCCTCACTGGGGCAGAGCTGCCACAGGCCAAAAAGGTCTTGCATCTATGCATGCAGGGTCACTTTGGTCATGTCCAATTCTTTCAACCCTGTGGACTGTGGCCCACCAGGCTTCTCTGTCAGGGGGTTTCTCCAGGTGAGAATACTGGAGTGTATTGGCCAATACTGGCTGCCATACCCTTCTAGAGCCCTATATTTCCTGCTGCCCTAATCACCAACTCCTCTGAGTACCTGGTGCTGCCAGAAGCCCTGGGACCCAAGCAGCACCACCTCCACACCTGGCCCTCACTGGGGCAGACCCAAATCCTCCAGGGCAGTCTCAGGTGCAAACCCCAGGGGATGACCCACACATTTGGAAATAAAAGCACAACTGAAACCCAGAGGCAGTGTGGCTAAGGAAGAAGACCCAAAATCTTCCCACCCACTGTACAAGCTGCAGATTGAATCCACGTGATCAACTAGGCAGACTCTGTGTCTATGGAATATATAAAAGGACATTGAGAGCTCCCCCAAAAGAAAACACACTAGTTCTGATAGCTGTGGACATTGGAGGCAAGAACACACAGGAGTAGGAGCAGATTAGACTCTGAGCTGCCCCCACAGCAGGTCCAGTGACCGGCACAGTGTTGGAGGGCATCCTAGGGAGGTGAAGTAAAGTAGACTGTGACTCCAGCAAAGGAAAGGACTCTGACAGCAGTGACTCAAGAAAAACATTTATTATTCTTATGTTTTGACTTGTTTTACAGATTCTTTTGGATTCATTTTTTTCTCCCCACCCCACTTCTGTTGTAGTTGTCAATTTTATTGGCACTATGAAATCTAATTAAGCTTTTATTTTTCTCATCACATTTTTTATTGTTGTCATAAACCTCTGTGTTTTTATGGGTTTTTGCTGTTCTGGGGAGTTTTCCTTTTTTTTTTTTCTCTTTCTTCTTCCCTTTTTTTTCCTTTTCTCTTTTTTAATTTTAATTTTCTTAAACCTGTTATTATTTTTTTCCTACATTTATTCCTTTGTTTGCTTTTCCTACTGTTCTTTTCCCCTTGCAGTTAATCTTTAATGTATATAAATCTTCTTTATCTACCTCTATTTATCTTTGCATATCTAGTCTTTTTTTCTTTCCTTTACTCTCAACATATTAGTTAGTTTTGTTTTCATTGCTTTATTCCCATCTTGGCACCTTGATTTAGTTATGTTTTCCAGTTTGTGCTTTAGTTTTGCTGTTAACTGGTAGATATAATTCTTGGTTTCCTTTGTTTACCAGATCAATCTATTGTACTTTATTTCTGTTGGAGACTGTTTTGATTTTCTTATGGGTGTATATTCCATTATTTTAATTATTATTTGTCTGATTTTGTAACTGCCATTTGTCTGGGATTCATCTTTGGTTTCTCGTTTTGGGGTATTTGTTTTCATCCCACTTAATGCCATAACAAACCACTTGTGAAATCTTCATTCCTGACAAGAGATCAAGTCCTGAGCCTTTGGAGTGGGAGCACTGACTCGAAGACCGTAGACTACCAGAGAACTAACCCTAGGGAATATCAAATAGTGAGAACTCACACAAAGGAAACCGCTTGAATACAAGACCTGGCATCACCCAACCACCAATAGCACACTGTGCAGGACACCTCATCTAAACAATAAACAAAATAGAAATTCATCAGCAGACAGGATTAGCACCTCACTCAGCCTTACCCAGCAACGGGAAAAAAAAGAAGCAAACAAAAAACTCAGCACAAATCTCACCCTATACAAAGCTTACACAGGCCACTGGACCAACCTTAGGAGGGAAGAAACCGAAAGAAAGAAAGAATTCAGCCTTGAAGTCTGGGAAAAGAAGACCTCAAACACAATAAGTTAAAAAAAATAATGAAAAGGCAGAGAAATACTACACAGATGAAGGAACAAACCAGAAAACACAGAAGTTCAAATAAATGAAGAGGAAATAGGAAAACTACCTGAAAAAGAATTCAGAATAATGGTAGTAAAGATGATCAAAAACCTTGAAAACAAAATGGAGAAAATGTAAGAATCAATTAATCAATCAATTAATGATTGATTAATGATTAATTGATGATTAATGATTAATTAATGATAATCATTAATCAATGATCTAGAAGAATGAAAGAATAAACATACAGAGACAAACAACACAATTACTGAAGTTAAAAATACTCTAGAAGGAATCAATAGGAGAATATCTGAAGCAGAAGAACAAATCAGAGAACTGGAAGATAAAATGGTGAAAATAACCTCTGAAGAGCTGAATAAAGTAAAAAGAATGAAAATAGCTCAGGACAGTCTCAGAGACCTCTGGGACCATATCAAATGCCCCGACATTCAAATTATAGGGGTTCCAGAAGAATAAGAGAAAATGAAAGAGAAAAAGAAAAGTTTTGAAGAGATTATAGTTGAAAATTTCCCCAACTGGAAAAGGAAATAGTCAATCAATCCAAGAGGCACAAAGAGTCCCATACAGGAGAAACATGCCAAGACACATACTAATCAAACTAGCAAAGACTAAACACAAAGAAAGAATATTAAAAGCATCAAGGGAGAAGCAACAAGTGACATACAAGGGAAACCCCATATGCTTAACAGCTGATCTTTCAGCAGAAACTCTGCAGGCCAGAAGGGAATGGCAGGATATATTTAAAGTACTGAAAGGGAAAAATCTACAACCAAGATTACTTTACCTGGAAAGGATCTCATTTAAATGATGGAGAAATCAAAAGCTTTTCAGACAAGCAAAAGTTAAGAGAATTCAGTACCACCAAACCAGCTTTACAAGAAGTGTTAAAGGGACTTATATAGTCAAGAAATACAAGAGAAGAAAAAATATTTGCAAAATCAACCCCAAACAATTAAGAAAATGGCAATAGGAACATACACATCAACAATTACTTTAAATGTAAATGGACAAAGACTGGTTGAATGGATAATAAAACAAGACCCATATTTATGCTGTCTACAAGAAACCCACTTCAGACCTCAAGACTCATATAGACTGAAAGTGAGAGGATGGAAAAATACATGCCATGCAAATGGGAAGCAAAAGAAAGCTGGAGCAGCAATCCTCATATCAGACAAAATAGACGTTAAAATAAAGAAGATTACAAGAGATAAGGAAGGTCATTACATAATGATCAAGGGATCAATCCAAGAGGAAGACATAACAGTTGTAAATATCTATGCACCCAACATAGGAGCACCTCAATACATAAGACAAACATTAAAAGACATTAAAGGAGAAATTGACAGTAACACAGTAATAGTAGGAGACTTTAACAACCCACTTACACCAATGGACAGATCATCAACACAGAAAATTAATAAGGAAACAAATCTTAAATAATACATTAGATGAAATGGATCTCATTGATATCTTCAGGACATTCCATCCAAATGCAGAAGAATACACCTTCTTCACAAGTGTACATAGAACATTCTCTAGGATAGACAACATCTTGGGTTACAAATCAAACCTCAGTAAATTTAAGAAAACTGAAATTGTATCATGCATCTTCTCTGACCACAGTGCTATGAGACTAGATATCAATTACAAGAAAAGAACTGTAAAACACACAAACACATGGAGATTAAACAACACATTTCTAAATAACCAACATGTTACTGAAGAAATAAAAAGGGAAATCAAAAAATTTCTAGAAACAAATGACAATGAAAACTTAACAACTCAAAACCTATGGGATGCAGCAAAAGCAGTTCTAAGAGGGAAGTTTGTAGCAATACAATCCTACCTTAAGAAACAAGAAAAACATCAAATAGACAACCTAACTTTACATCTAAAACAACTGGAAAAAGAAGAACAAGAAATCCCAAAATTAGTAGAAGGAAAGAAATCATAAATATCAGAGCAGAAATAAGTGGAAAAGAAATGAAAGAAACAATAGTAAAGATTAATAAAACTAAAAGGTGGTTCTTTGAGAAGATAAACAAAATTCACAAACCTTTAGCCAAACTCATAAAGAAAAAAAGAAAGAAGAATCAAATCAACAAAATTAGAAATGAAAAAGGAGAGGTTACAACAGACAGAAATACAAATGCAGAAATACAAAGGATTATAAGAGACTATTATGAACAACTATATGGCAATAAAATGGATAACCTGGAAGAAATGGACAGATGCCTAGTAAAGCTCAATCTTCCAAGACTGAACAAGGAAGAAACAGAAATTATGAAAAACCAAATCACAAGCACTGAAATTGAAACTGTGATTAAAAAATCTCTCAAAAAACAAAAGCCCAGGACCAGATGGCTTCACAGAGAATTCTATCAAACATTTAAAGAGCTAGTGCTATCCTTCTAAAACTCTTTCAAAAATTGCAGAGAAAGGAACACTTCCAAACTCATTCTATGGGGCCACCATCACCCTGATACCAAAACCAGACAAAGACAACACACAAAAAGAAAACTACAGGCCAATATCCCTGGTGAACATAGATGCAAAAATCCTCAACAAAATTTTAGCAAACAGAATTCAGCAACACATCAAAAGGCTCATACATTATGATCAAGTTGTGTTTCTTCCATGGATGCAAGGATTCTTCAATACAAGCAAGTCAATCAATGTGATACATGATATTAACAAATCAAAAGATAAAAACCATATGATAATCTCAGTAGATGCAGAAAAAGCCTTTGACAAAATTCAGCACCCATTTATAATGAAAACTCTTCAAAAAATGGGCATCGAAGGAACCTATTTCAACATAGTAAAGGCCATATATGCTAAGCCTACAGCAAACATTAGTCTCAATGGTGAAAAACAGAAAGCATCCCCCCTAAGATCAGGAACAAGACGAGGGTATCCATTTTCACCATTATTATTCAACATAGTTCTAGAAGTCCTAGCTACAGCAATCAGAAAAGAAAAAGAAATAAAAGGAATCCAGACTGGAAAAGAAGAAGTCTGTTTGCAGATGACATGATGCTGTGCATAGAAAACCCTAAAGATAGTATCAGGAAATTACTACAGCTAATCAGTGAATTTAGCAAAGTTTCAGGATACAAAATCAATACACAGAAGTCACTTGCATTTCCATATACTAACAATGAAAAATCAGAGAGAAATTAAGGAATCAATCCCATTCACCATTGCAACAAAAAGAATTAAATATCTAGGAATAAACTTATCTAAGGAGACAAAAGAACTATACAGAGAAAATTATAAGATACTGATGAAAGAAATCAAAGATGACAAAAACAGATGGAGAGATATTCCTTATTCCTGGGTAGGAAGAATCAATATTGTGAAAATAACTATACTACCAAACACAATCTACAGATTCAATGCCATCCCTATCAAATTACCAATGGCATTTTTCACAGAATTAGAGCAAAAATTTTCACAATTCATATGGAAACACAAAACACCCCGAATAGCCAAAGCAGTCTTGAGAAAGAAGTGTGGAGCTAGAGGAATCAACCTTCCTGACTTCAGATTACACTACAAAGCTACAGTCATCAATACAGTATGATACTAGCACAAAAACAGAAATATAGGCCAATGGAACAAGATAGAAAGCCCAGAAAAAAACCATGCACCTATGGGTACTTTATTTTTAACAAAGGAGTCCAGAATATACAATGGGGCAAAGACAGCCTCTTCAATAAATGGTGCTGGGAAAACTGGACAGCTACATGTAAAAGAATGAAATTAGAACACTTCCTAACACCATATGTGAAGATAAACTAAAAATGGATTAAAGACCTAAACATAAGACCAGAAACTATAAAACCCTTAGAGGAAAACAGGCAGAACACTCAGTGACATATATCAAAGCAAGATCCTCTATGACCCACCTCCTAGAGTAATGGAAATGAAAACAAAAACAAACAAGTGGAACCTGATTAAACTTAAAAGCTTTTGCACAGCAAAGGAAACTATGAGCAAGGTGAAAAGACAACCCTCAGAATGGGAGAAAATGATAGCAAATGATATAACTGACAAAGGATTAATTTCCAAAATATACAAGCAGCTCATACAACTCAATAACAGAAAAACAAACAACTCAATCAAAAACTGGGGAAAAAACCTAAACAGACATTTCTCCAAAGAAGACACACAGATGGCTAACAAACACATGAAAAGATGCTCAACATCGCTCATTATTAAAGAAATGCAAATCAAAACTACAATGAGTTATCAACTCACACTGGTCAGAATGACCCTCATCAAAAAGTCTGCAAACAATAAATGCTGGAGAGGGTGTGGAGAAAAGCAAACGCTCTGGCACTGTTGGTGGGAATGTAAACTGATACAGCCACTATGGAAGGCGGTATGGAGATTCCTTAAAAACTAGGAATAAAACCACCATATGACCCAGCAATTCCACTCCTAGGCATATACCCTGAGGAAAACAAAATTGAAAGAGACACATGTATCCCATTGTTCATTACAGCACTATTTACAATAGCTAGAACATGGAAGCAACCTAGATGTCCATCGACAGAGAATGGATAAAGAAGTTTTGGTACATATACACAATAGAATATTATTCAGCCATAAGAAGGAACAACTTTGAGTCAGTTCTAATGAAGTGGATGAACCTAGAGCCTATTATACAGAGATAAGTCAAAAAGAGAAAGACAAATATTGTATTCTAACATACACATATGCAATTTAGATCTAGAAAAATGGTACTGAAGAATTTATTTACAAGGCAGCAATGGAGAAACAGACATAGAGAATAGACTTAAGGACATGGGGAGAGGAGAGGAGACTAGAGGGTGAGATGTATGGAAAGAGTAACATGGAAACTTATTTACTATATGTAAAATAGATAGCCAACGGGAATTTGCTGTATGGCTCAGGACACTCAAACAGGGGCTCTATATCAATCTAGAGGGATGGGATGGGGAGGGAGATGGGAGGGAGGTTCAAAAGGGAGGGGATATATGTACACCTGTGGCTTATTCATGTTGAGGTTTGACAGAAAACAACAAAATTCTGTAAAGCAAAGATCCTTCAATTAAAAATAAACAAATTTTAAAAATAAAATAAAATTAATGATCTGGGAAAAAAAAGATTCCATAGTCTGGATGCTCCACGTTTCTTTACACTATCTTGATGAACATCTGGGTTGTTTTCACTTTCTAGCTGTTATAAATTATGCTGCTGTGAACATTTATATGTGTTTCTGGGTAGACATATGTTGTTAGTTTTAATGGGTATATACCTAGGAATGGAATTATTTGTTGGGTTATATGGTATCTGTATGTTTAACTTTCTGAGGAACTACTGTTTAGACGTGTCCAAGGTGGTGGCATGATTTTATATTTCCCTTCAGCAATGTTTGAGAATTCCAGTTTCCCTACACCCTTGCCAACAGTTGTTATTATCTGTCTTTTGGGTTATAGCCATTCAAGGGGGGCGGGGAATGGTATCCCACTGTGGTTATGATTTGCATTGCCCCAAGAGCTAACACAGAACCCTTTTAAGAATGGCAATTCATGGAATTCCCTGGCAATCTAGTGGTTAGAATTCCAGTGTTTTCACTGCTGCGGGCCTAGGTTCAATCCCTGTTCAGGGAACTAGGGTCCTTCAAGCCATGCAGTGTGGCAAAAAAAAAAAAAAAAGGTGGGGGGCGATGTAGTGGGAAGATGCAGAAGAACATGCTGCTTATGTTTTTTATAATGTCTAAAAATAACACTATTTCCTCGGTAAACCTGCTCTAGAACTTACATGTTCTGGCAGTTCAGAGCTGCCGTAATCAGAGGAAACATCCACATGGGAGAGAAATGTTCTTAGGTCGCTCCCACAGAATTCACACTTGGGTGATTCCTCCTCTTCTTCTTCCTTCAGAGAGAAGAGAAAAAATGAAGATATGCCCACATGGAGGCCCAGAGCCTCTCAGAGCAGGAGAAGCCAGAGCCCTGGGCAGGGCCAGCGAATCTACACTTTAAAGAGTGTGGCTGGAAAAGAGATCTGGCCAATCAGCTGCTGCCACCCCGAACCTAACTAGTGTCAAGGCCTGTCTCAGAAGACCTGAAAGGTCTGCCTGGGATTCAGGTGGAACCAGCCCTGCCCAGAGACCAGTGCAGGGACAGCTCTGTGGAAGGCAGCCCCCAAGGCCTTCCTCAAGCTCAGTCCCATCTCTGGGTGTCAGGGGAAGAAAGCTCAATACAAGCTCTTGTGCTTCAGAAAAAGGAAGGTGCTGTGTTTGCAATGCAAGAGACCTGGTTCGACCCCTGGGTCAGCAATATCCCCTGTAGAAAGGAATGGCCACCGGCTCCAGTATTCTTGCCTGGAGAATTCCATGGACAAAGGAACCTGGTGGGCTATAGTCCATAGGGTCGCAAAGAGGTGGACGTGACTGTGCGATTAACACTTATGTTTGAAGAAAGAATTTCTTTCTTCAAGAAAGAATTTACATTACATGATGTATTTAATGTGTCACGATGCATTAGAATTGCTTAGTTCAATGTGCTGCACAAAATATCAGTGAACACCAACCACGTTGTTGCATCCACAGGGCATTCCTGTCAACTCCTGCACACATACCTGTGCTGCCCTGCCTCACTTGTTGGTGAATCTTATTTTCAGCAAACAAGGCTGTACCTTTAGTGTGCCCCAGAAGAAGTAATCAAGGAGGTTCCAGTCTGGGGAGTGTGCAGCTCTCAGCACAAGTCCAAGTTTGGAAATAATCATACTGCCAGTCAGTCCCATACCTCTTCGGCCAAGCAAGGTGGTGTGCATCCTGTCAGAATAACTAAGGTGACCTCTCCCTCGCCCATTGAAAGCAGACATTAATTGGCCACTTAACACTATTAAATACAGGTAACGCTCACTGTGCTTCCAGGCTTATGGCCATTGTTATAGATTGAACTGTGTTCCCCCAAAGGCTATGTTAATCCTAACCCCTGGTATCTGTGAATGTGGCCTGACTTAGAATGGGGTCTCTGAAGATGTAATGAAGTCATCAGAGTGGGCAATAAAGCAATATGGTATCCTTGGAGAAGTGGGACATTTGGACACAGACACATGCTGTGGATGTAGCCACAAGCCAAGGATGACTGACGCCATCACCAGAAGCTCGGAAGAGGCAAGAAAGGACTCTCTCTCCCAGGCTGGACTTGTTGACACCTTGATTTTGGACTTTTAGCGTTCAGAACTGTGAGACAATACTTTTCTGTTGCCATAAGCCATCTAGTTTCTGGCATTTTGTTACAGAAGCCCTAGGAAATTAACACAGCCACCCTAAGTGCTATTCCAAGTGAGTGAGCTCTTAGCCTGCTTTTTTTTTTTTTCAAGTTCACTGTTCGGACTTCCCTGGTGGTCCAGTTGTTAAGACTTTGCCTTCTAACACAGGGAGTGTGGATTTCAGCCCCGGTTGGGGAACTAAGATCCCATATGACTCTCGGCCAAAAGACAAAAATATAAAACAGAAACAATTCTGTAATAAATTGAATAACAACTTTAAAAATGGTCCACATAAAAAAAAAACCTTAAAAAATTATGTTCAGTATCTTTTGTGCAAATCATCATGTGCCTTTTTACATCATTTATGACAGAAAAAAAAAATGTAAATGAAAATTACCTTGAACTTAATGCCTAAATTGGAACTCTCTTGTTTGAATGTCAGAATAGGTGGTGGCCCAATGCTGGGTAATGTTCTCAGAGAGGGCTCAAAGAGTGTTATGAAGTCTTCCTTAAACTAAATTTTAAAAAGAGAGAAAGAAAAAAAAAAAAGGAAGATTGAATAAGTGATTTTTACCATGAGTATGGTGTACTAGGTGGGTTGATAAACATCTCTTACCTCCAGCTCACATAAAATACTTAGTTTCAGTTCTTCTGGGTTAATTATCCATTTTGCTGAAGAAAGAAAGGGACAGATTTAGAAGGAACATTTAAAACTTTTATGCAATGTACTTTGAAAACCATTTTCTATAAAGTCCTAGCCCATCACACACACACACACACACACACACACACACACACACACACACACACACACACACACAGTCTAAATGCCCTGAAACCCTACCTTCACCATCTTCTTGTATATATTCTTTTTTTACTGGAATATAATTGCTTTACAATGTTGTGTAGTTTCTGCTGTATCCTTAGGGGCTCTTTTCTAAACGGGTTGGACGCCATCCAAGTTAAGGCAGGCTCCCTAAGGGCAGTTTGTCTTTGTCGGAAGGAGGGGTTGATGCCAAACATCCAGTTACCTCTTAACTTAGATGCTAGATTTTCAGGTTCATCCTCCTTCTTTACAGAGGGCACTTCCTTCCCTGAAAAAAGAGTGTACATTCGTCAATCAGTCCTGACAAAGGAGGAAAGAAATCTCATAGAAAAGAAAATATGCCTCTTAGGAAAATAAGTTCCTTTATTGTGTTTATCTTTTAATGTTTTTCCTTTTCCCAACTAACATTTTATCAACAGTAAGTAACAAACAGAGGAGGTGCACCACTAATGAAACACATGAAAAATGTTTCCTGGAGCTTCCCAGGTGGCACTAGTGGTAAAGAACCCGCCTGCCAATGCAGGAGACATAAAAGATGTTTCCTTGCTGCTTTTGAGTCTCAGAATACTACATGAATGCATATTTTACTTGATTATAATCATGGTTCGCAGACCCTTTTGTGTTCTGCCTTTTAAGCATACCATTCTGTCTAATTTATGACCATCATTCTGCAAAAGTCTTCAGCGAGAGGAGTGCTGGGCTGGGGTCGAGGAGGAGCACCCCATTCAAAACAGTGAATTAAACCACCATGATAATTCCCTCTGCAGATTCCAGGGCAATACTGGGAATGGTAAAAACAGCCATCAACACACAAACCACTTAGAGTAAATGTCTAGAAGGTTAAGCAAATGAGATTGGCGTGATGAAAAACCAATCCGAACAATCCACAATGGGACAGAGGTAAAGGGGGAGGGTGGACCCATTTTCCCAGTACAGCCAGAGCTGGTGCTGGAGAAAGAGATGGGTGTCAGAGGATGAGACCCTTCCTCTGTGGTGGTGGTGGTTTAGTTGCTAAGTCGTGTCCGACTCTTGCAACCACATGGACTGTAGCCTGCCAGGCTCCTCTGTCCATGGAATTCTCCAAGCAAGAATACTGGAGTGGGTTGCCATTTCCTTCTCCAACTTCCTATGTGGAGGATCTGAATACTTTTATTTTTTCAAGTGGACCAGTTTTTAAAGTCTTCATTGAATTTGTCACAGTATTACTTCTGTTGTTCATGTTCTGGTTTTTTGGTAGTGAGACATGTGGGATCTTAACTCCCTGACTAGGGATCAAACCCATATTCCCTGCATGGGAAGGTGAAGTTTTAGCCCCTGGACTTCCAGGGAAGCCCTTGAACAACTTAAAAATAAGTTTTAGGCATTTTGCCCAACAGAAACACCAGCACAGATATTTTTTTTAAAAAAGAGTGAGCAAAGGTTTTCATTAAGGTATATTTTGTTATAGCGAAGAGGTCAAAACACCAAACCAAACCAAATCAAATGACCTTGAAACATCTAACAATCAGATGTATTACATAAGTCACAGTAACTGTAGGTATATAAGGGAATGCTATGCAGTCATTTCAAGAAAGTAGATCAGTTGTTCCTGACATAGGAAGGTAAAAAAAAAATTTTAATTAAAAAAAAGATAAAACTGCTGCTAATCACAGGGAATATAATTGTCTGGTAGACTTTTACTGATAAACTATTAGAATTAGAAAGTTCAGCAAGAGAATCAGATATAAGACTAATGCAATCAATAATTTTCCTCAGTTCAGTTCAGTTGCTCAGTTGCGTCCAACTCTTTGTGACCCCATGGACGGCAGCATACCAGGCCTCCCTGTCCATCACCAACTCCCAGAGTTTACTCAAACTCATGTGTATTGAGTCAGTGATACCATCCAACCATCTCATCCTCTGTCATCCCCTTCTCCTCCCACCTTCAATCTTTTCCAGCATCAGGGTCTTTTCAAACAAGTCTATACATGGACAATAACCAATCAGAAAATATAATAGAAAAAAATTCCAATTGTTATATCAATAAAAGACAACTGCAAAACACCTCAGAATAAATTAATTAGAGCTGCAAATAAGTTCTCTATTAAAAGGAACTATAAAAGAAGATATGAAAAAAGTTGAAAATGTACATTAGGCTCCTGTTGTTAAAGTAATCAAACAAGGAAATTATTCAGTGAGGTGGCTCTAATAATGCCTTGGTAGCCAACTGTTAGCAAAAGGGAAACCTAAGCCAGAGCCAAGGTTAATGCCTCAAGGTTAAGAACAGCTAACTGCAAACAGCCAACTGGGCTTTCCCAAATAATGCAACCTTAGGCAATAGCCAATCAAATAACTTCCTTGGTTTGCTCTTTCGACTTCTCTATAAAAACCTCTCCGAGCTCTCCTCTGTGAAGTGCTCCTAACCATATCTGGTTTGGCGCTGGCCAATTCCAATCCATATCTGCTCAAATAAACTCTTAAATAAACTCTAAAAAATTGGAAAATGTCTCAGTTTATATTTTAATACTGCAAAGCAAGATCAAAGAGTCAACTTGTCAAATTCCTCTGAAAAACCTCATCGCAATTACTTGGACTATATAGATTAATTTGGGAATAATTAACAAGTTTTCTGCTGCTGCTGCTGCTGCTAAGTTACTTCAGTTGTGTCTGACTCTGTGCGACCCCATAACGGCAGCCCACCAAGCTCCCCCGTCCCTGGGATTCTCCAGGCAAGAACCCTGGAGTGGGTTGCCATTTCCTCCTCCGATGCATGAAAGTGAAAAGTGAAAGTGAAGTCACTCAGTTGTTTCCCACTCTTAGAGACCCCATGGACTGCAGCCTACCAGGCTCCTCTGTCCATGCGATTTTCCAGGCAAGAGTACTGGAGTGGGTTGCCATTGCCTTCTCCAACAAGTTTTCTAATGGTAGGTTTAATATTATATTAACATATGATATTAATTCTACATCTGATTTTTATGTTAGATTGTGTCACTCCTCTGGGCAGGCCCTCCAGTGACTTCGGACTTCATTCTCATTGAATAAGATCTGGTCCTCACCATCACTCTGACCTTTATTACCTAGAATTCACTTCCTTCCTCACTCCACTGCAGCCACTCTGGCTGCCTCCATTGCTTTAGAGGGAAGTGCCTGCTCTTCCCTATGCCTGGAACACTCTTTACCCAGAGACCATCATCACTCTCACACTTCGAGGTCTGTACTCAAATACTTCAGTTTCTCAGTGAAGATTTCCCTGAGCATCCTGTGTAAACTTTCACCCATCTGTCCAGCATTTCCCACCCCTTTGCCTGCTCTATTTTTCTCCTTAGCACTTACATCATCTAAGCCATTGTGCATTTACTTGCTTTGTGTATTATTTATGTCACTATCACCGTCACCTCCATCTCCCACACTTTAATAGAAGACCACTGACTGAGACAGGGGTTTGTCTGCTTTATTCATTGCTGTGACGCTAGAATAGGAAACTGACCTGTGACAGGTACTTGACCTATTACAGGTATGTGCTCTGTAAACATCTGATGAACATATGATCCAACATACAACAAATAATAACATTTAAAGGAAAGGCTATTCATAATGATGACTTCTGAGGAATATACTGGGTAAGTTAAAAACTTAATGTTCCCATTATATTTTTCTTAATGGTTTGATGTTTAAAAAACAGCATGCATGTGTTACTTCTATAATAAAAAAATAGAGATATGTATCAAAATATGATGGCAGACTATCTCTTAATGTGAACACAGATGCTACCATTTACTAAAGACTCAGTGCCAAGGATTTTCAATGTTGAATCTCATTTTGATCTTCATAGTGGTCCTATGAGACAAGGATTATTATGGCCAGTAGAGGAAGAAGGAGAGTCAATGAGGTTAACTGACTTGCCTCGTTGTCACAGTGTTGGTTTGTGTTGGTGCTGGGGTTTAATTCTACTTCTCCTGGTCGCCTACCCCCAAGCTCTTTCCAGCATGCAGTCCCACCTCCCAGCAAAAGCTTCAGAACCAAACCACTCACTGGGCTTCTCCATGCCGGCCAATTCTTGAAGCCAACTTTCTTCTGTTTGTATTGATACTGGAACTTTTGGATGCAGACTGTGATAGATAGCCCTGAAATTTAGACAAAATGCTTGCTTTCAGTATACCTAGAGAGTTGTTAGCAGTCTTTTAAAATCTGGTACATTTAACAATCAAATAACAAATGTCCCTAGAAGACCCTGATTTCTTTTTTCTTGGAAATATTTTCTTCCATTTTTATGTCTTCAGTAAAGTCTGTGTTAGTGCCGTATCTGTTCTTTGCAAAGTACTCCTTTCTAAATCTTAGAGGCTCCCAATACCATATTATTTCTCTCAGAGAGTAAATTACTACCCCTCTCTCTGTGTATGTGAGTCACTATTGTTGGCGTTGGCAATGATGTTATGTGTGTTTAAACATTTATTTGAATTTAAATTAGAACATACTGTTCGTTTTAAAGTAGCTGTAAAATAATCCAGTCTTTTTAAAGGGCTGAAGTTAAATGCATTGTAATTAAGCATTCTGTATTCATCCCACAAGTATTGTGGTGCTTAATCAGTCCATTAACACTGACATAACCGGAAGCATGAATTTACTGACTAGCTAAAATGACTGTTATGGGTAACAAGTAAATAGTAAATATTGTTTTTCAAGTTCCTTTGCCTCTTTGAGTTTCAGAGTTTTTTTTTTGTTTGTTTGTTTGTTTTGCTGTAATTTGCTGGCTCTTCTAAAAATATCAGACAAAATTTTCCCAAAGAGTTTAGTCAACTTTAGGACTGTTACGTTTTCACCTTTCTCAGTTCTCTTATGTCTCCACCTTCCTTTTTTGAAGCTTTGTTTCTGGTACATTGTGTGTTTTAATTCTGAAATGACTATACTGTCTGGAGAACTGCTCTGTTGAAGCCACTCCATCTGGGGGAGTCCTGTCTGTCTAACTTCCCAGGGGAACAAGTTATGAGACCAAGAGTAAAGGAACACTGAAGAAATTTTAAGACAGGCAAGAACTCAGAAATTTAACTATCCATGAGATCAATACAAAATAATTACCTGAGTCATTTTCTCCAGCAAAAAGAAGAGGAATAAAAAGAAAAAAAGCAAAATGGAAATCAAGAAAGTATGGCCATTAGCCCAATTCAGAAAAATTGAAGACAACTAAAAACAACCAAGGGTTCAGAAGTTCTCCTTTTAGGAGCCAGGTTTTATGGACATAGGATTTCACTTTCTTGTAGATGCATACAGTCACAGTATTGGTTTCTTAGCAAGAAATTATGAGTATTGGTTATTGGTTTTCAACTTTTAGAATCAACTTGTACCCAAAGCACTAAGAACTAATAATAATTACAAAACACACAATCACAATAAAACTTAGTAAAGTAATATGACTCTATATGACTATATTATATATTTTAATTAAATCTGTTAAATAATTTATTTATTGGGAAAGGAAAGGGTAAGAAGAGAGAAGGAAGTAGCAGTTCATTAAGGTGTTAATTTTTTAAAAGAGTTAATAGTCACTAAAATTGATAAATCAAGAAGTAGAGATTTAAATACTTTAAAGTCCTAAAGGTTAGAAAAATTAAAATTAATATAACTACTGAAAATGGAGAGGAGGGAAGTGGCGTGAGTTACATTCCTCAGCTTTCATGATGGGAGGTCAGTAGCTATGTTAAAAATTAATAAATCAAGTGTGATGAAAATCTGCTATTTAAATTTTACTGGAAACAAAACAAACTGTTAATAGTATGTTAACTCTGGTGAGTGGAAGAGGGAACAGAGAGGGGTACAGAAATCTACAGGTAGATAATAGGCCAGAGATGGGCAAGGACCCTGTCTCTATCTGCTCCAAAGTGTCTAACAGTGTAGATTAAAAATTCAAATATATATATATTAGTTGCAAATGCCCTGGATGATCTTACTCTACCTTCCTGACATGTTCATCCCCAAAGTAAACATCATTTTCAAAAAATAATAAGATGAAAACTGAAAACAGTTTCTTACCTATCAAAATCCATTTCAGACATGTCTTTCCTAAATGTCTGAAATATTTTAGGAAAACCTGTTGAATAAAACACGAAACAATTTAGCCATTCTATTTGAATCGATGGTTCTCGAAAGGTCAATTTTGCCCCCTAGAAGACATTTAGCAATATCTAAAGACATTTTGACAATTTTTGATTGTCACAAAGCCTGGTAGGGGCTAACTGGCAGAGTCAGATGTAGACAGGGATGCTGTTAAATATACCATAATGCCAAGTACAGTCCCTCCTCCTGCCCTCAACACACTCAGCCCCAGGAAAGAGTGATCTAGACCGAAATGTCAATACTGGGGGATGGGCGAAATCTACTCTAAGTAACTGCTCTGCCTCCAAGTGGCTGGAGTGGTTTCAGTACAGGAAGTTAGGCACAAATGAGAACTGTTTATTTGGGGAGGGGGGCGCGGGGAGGAGGGGAGGCAGAGCTGTTTCAATAGCAGAGCATCCTTAAAGCACTACTCCTTCCTCTTCCTCGTGGTATGAGAGAAAGAGAGAGGCAGGAGGACATGATGAATATGAGAGAGAGGACACGATCACTGAATGCACTCGTACATGTTATAAAGCGAGCACTCGGTACACTACTGCCTGTTTCCTGTTTTAGGAGGATGCTTCCCCTTCATTCTAAACTGTGAACCATCACAGCCGCTCAGCGAAGATTTCAGTGTCTCTGATAGAAGGGACTGAGATAGGGGTGTATGGGAAATGGTCAGTGTATTTGGAAACTGACACCCCGTAGACGAAGGTTCTAGAGTAGTTGGACCAGCTCTCCCCTAGGGATCGGGAAGCCTTAGAAGAAAGGGCTCGGGCTGGGGGCCGAGGTGGGGGGAGCGGTACTTTTTTGGGAGGAGATCCTGGAGGGGGCGCTCTCGCTGGGCACAGACGTCTGGCTCCACCACGACAGGCTCGGCGTACTGAACGTCAGCGTTGGGCTCAGGCTGGGGCTGACGACGCTGGCTAAGCGGGGGCGAGGCCAGCCTTCCTCATTGGCATCTCCGAAGTCCCAAAACTTCCAGAAGTAGTCCTCGCTGAACCTCCCAAAGGCCTCCAGCTCCTTCTCCAGGTCCGCCGCCGCCTGCTGCTTCTCTTCCTCCTCCTCTTCCTCGTCCACCACCTCCTCTTCTTCCTCCTCCTCCTCTTCCTCCACGTTCACCTCCCGCTCCTCCTCCTCTTCCTCCTCCTCCTGGCCTTGCTCTTTCTCGGGCTTTCCGAAGCTGCGCTTCGAGGGCATGTTGGCGGTGGCGGGCAGGAAGCAGGATCCCCGCTAGCACAAAGGACACTGGCAGGTCCAGGCCCGGGGGGCGCGCCGCCCTCTGTGCGTCTGTTTCCCTGGGCAACCGCCCGCAGTTTGGCCCGCGAGCCTGGAGATTAAAGTCGCAGGACCCCTCAGCCGGGAGGACTGGCGCTGAGGGGAGCGGGGCCGACGAGGAGGGTAGCCAGGACTCCTGCAGGTTCCTTTGGCATCTGCGTTCTGGAGTCCAGCAGGAAATTCTAGCGGCCTGCTGCCAACTGATCCTCCTTTCTAATTTCTCAGCTTATTTGGAGCCAGTCTTTAAATTTGTTTTTAATTAAAAAAAAAAAAAGGAGGTGTGGTTGACTTAAAATATTGTATTAATTTCTAGTGTACAACACGATTCGATATTTTTGTAGAACTTACTCCGTTTTAATTTATTATAAAATATTGGGAAGCTAGTTTTTGGAGCCAGGGAAGGAGAGTGGCTACTAGTGATGGACCCCCATAAGGCCACTTGGTATTGCTGATGCCAGGGTTTGGTTTTGGAGTGGACGGGTGCTTCTCGGGGGAGCTTATGAGAAAACTTTATTTACAAAAGCTGGCACAAGTCCACCGTGGTAGTTTGCTGGTTTGATTTTTTTTAAAACACTGCTTTAAATGTGGGCTTCCCAGATGATGCTAGTGGTAAAGAACCTCCTGCCAATGCAAGGGACATAAAAGAGTTTCCATCCCTGGGTGGGGAAGATCCCCTGAAGGAGGTCATGGCAACCCTCTCCAGTATTCTTGTCTGGAGAATCCCATGGACAGAGGAACCTGGCAGGCTACAGTATATAGGGTCACAGAGAGTTGGACACGACTGAAACGACTTAGCATGCACACCTTAAATATTGTTTATCTTGATTAATGAGATTTTTTGATGCCAGTTATATTTTGCCACTGAGGTGAGTGCCTTGCTGTAGTCTGGGGCCTGATTAATGCTTGTTCTATCCATCCATACAGGGGGTGGACAAGGCCTGAGGCATTTGGCCACCAAGGCATCTCCTGTGACCTTGTTTTCAGCTCATTGTACTTTTTACCACCTGGCTGGAAACCAGCTCAGGTTTGGTTGCTCATTGCTCCAAACTTAGTGCTCAACAAGCAAGGGTTGGTGGAAAAAGAAAGGTGCTTTGCTTGGGAAGCTGGCAATCTGGGGAGGTGGTGAACTAATGTCCCCCAAACCATCTCCCAGTGAGCAGATCAGGGGCAAGAGCTTTAGAGGAAAGCTTTAAGGATGTACAGGTAGGGGCTGTGCAGAGCAGCACAGTCAGCTCTTGACCACCATCTTGAAACTGATCATGCTGTGGTTTGGTCTTGATTTTTTTAAGCATAATAATTCTCAGTTTCAGGGTGGTTTGTTGCCATTTTCTTGAAGCCAGCTCCTGGAATTGTGCTAGTCATAGATGTAGTCCTGCGCAGGGTGCAGCAGCTTATATCATGGTTACAGTCTGTTCATTATGCTGTTTAGCTTTTTCCCTTTGGTGATGGTTATAGTGTCTGCAAAATAACTCAGGAATGTGTCTCAGATACCGTTATCTATGTCCTTCAGGGCAGAACCAAAGATTCTGTGACTGCCTTACGGGTGATTTCCTGCTTAAATTGTTACCAGTTCTCTAGGCCTAATTGCTGTTTTTGTCACTACATGTCTACATCCTTTCAATCATTAATTCTTAAGCCAGGCTTTTGTGACTCAGAGGAGGCTCCTAGGGGACTAAAGCCTTTTTCTACAAACAAGAAATAGGGCACATGGAAGGGCTTTTGTACCTGGGAGAATCCTGTAGGATGCTGCTTGGTTTTGTTAGGGGAAGCACTAACTGAAACTGCCCACCCTGGCCAGGCACCATAGTAACTACTTGCATGAGTTGTTTTATGACAGGAGGTCCTGGTAAGGAACATGGAACTAATAAGCTACCACTAACCAGGAGAGTTCAGAAAAGGTCAAAAAGTGACACCACGTGTCCAGCCACCTCCCAGAATCGTTCTCATTGGCATCCATCTTGGCTGAACAAGGCGTGCACCACCAGGAAGGATTCTGAGTCAGAATGATTGGCTAAAGACAACCCAGAAACTGATTCCATCATCATAAAACCCAAGACTGGCAGAGCATTTCTCCTGGGTTCCCTTACCCTGCTGCTCTCCGCCCAGGCGCCCTTTCCCAATAAAATCTCTTGCTTTGTCAGCACATGTGTCTCCTTGGACAATTCATTTCCGAGTGTTAGACAAGAGCCCACTTTTGGGCACTGGAAGGGGCCCCCTTCCTGCAATAGTTTCATACTTACTAAAATTTGTGTAAAATATTTTTGTACACATAAAGTATACAGAATAATATAATGGACATCTGTTTACCTACTGCTTGGACTGCAAGTTATAACTTCACCGGTACAGTTCAACTTCCTTTTAAAAGCCTATTAAGACTGACAAGGGTTCCTGGTGGGAAGGATTGTGTTCTTGCTGTTTAACTTTACCTCTAATAAAGGAAGCCAGCTGAGACTCTATGTGGCTGAGGACATTTAGGTGTTGTGAAAAGGGTCTGGACTGACCCTTATGTTAAGTAACCAGGGTTAGGCTTAGAGTCCCCTTCTGTGTTCTCTGCTAAATAACCTTACATCTTGCAGCCTTAGTTTCCCTGGGAGTATATTGGGAATAATAACATTTACCCCTAAGGTGTATGTAGCTTCCCTGGTGGCTCAAATGGTAAAGAATCTGCCTGCAGTGCAGGAGACCTGGATTCAATCCCTGGGTCAGGAAGATACCCTGGAGAAGAGAATGGCTACCTGCTCCAGTATTCTTGCCTGGGAAGTCCCATACAGTCCATGAGGTCACAAAGGGTCAGACACCACTGAGTGAATAAGAAAGATGTATGTGAAGACAATAACTGTGAAATGACTGCCTATAGCTGTAAGGACATTTCAGCCAAAGACCACCAGGAATACATATATAGTTAAATAAGTTGGGTTTATTACTGTTACAGCAAGATGTTTTAGTAAGAGAATGTCAGAAAGAATCTAATACAGGATTTCATGTTTGGTTAGATGATTTGTGAGAGGTCTAAGGAAATGAGCTTTTACTCTGAAGTGGATATTGTCAGAAAATGAAGTATTCTGCACCAAAGACCTATTGTATAGCACAGGGAACGATACTCAATAGTTTTCAATAACCTATAAAGGAAAAGACTATGAAAAAGAATATATATAACTGTACACTTGAAACTAACACACATTACTTTGTCAACAAAGGTCCATCTAGTCAAAGCTATGGTTTTTCCTGTGGTCATGTATGGATGTGAGAGTTGGACTATAAAGAAAGCTGAGCGCCGAAGAATTGATGCTTTTGAACTGTGGTGTTGGAGAAGATTGTTGAGAGTCCCTTGGACAGCAAGGAGATCCAACCAGTCCATCCTAAAGGAAATCAGTCCTGGGTGTTCATTGGAAGGACTGATGCTGAAGCTGAAACTCCAATCCTTTGGCCACCTGATGTGAAGAGCTGACTCACTTGAAAAGACCCCGATGCTGGGAAAGATTGAGGGCAGGAGAAGGGGACGACAGAGGATGAGCTGGTTGAATGGCAGCACCAACTCAATGGACATGGGTTTGGGTGAAATCCGGGAGTTGGTGATGGACAGGGAGGCCTGGCATGCTGCTGTTCATGGGGTCACAAAGAGTCGGACACGACTGAGTGAACTGAACTGAACTCACATGCCGGAAGGAGAGAGGGAACTTTATGGGCCTCTTTTTTAAGGGCATTAATCCCATTCAGGAGGGCTCTGTCCCTATGACCTAATCATTACCCTAAGGCCCCACCTCCAAGTACCATCACATTGGAAATTAGGTTTCAACAGATGAATTTTAAGGGGACACCAACATTCTAGTTTGTAGCCCCTTGTTTGAGGTTGTTATTCTTCGAGAATCTTTCTATCCAACAGGAGGACTACATGGCCTGGCAGTGAGCACCAGCCTAGCTTGCAGTAATATGGAGGTCTAGCTGTGAATATCTGGTCAGTTCCCAACAGGGACTTTCAGCCTTGAGTCTTCCAACCCAGGGCACTTGTAATAACAGGGCTTTCAAGGGGGCAGAAAGTGAGAAGTTAAATGTCTAGAATTACTAAGCCATATGTAATTTATTTATTTATTTTAAAAATATATAATTTGGTACAATTTCTTAATTTTTTGGCCACTCCATGCAGCATGTGACGTCTTAGTTTCCTGATCAGGGATCAAACCCATGCTCCCTGCAGTGGAGGCTCAGAGTCCTAACCACTGGACCACCAGGGAAGTCCCTAAGCAGTATTTTATGACTGTCAGATCAAACTAATATTTACTAAGGACTATGAGCCAGCTCTCTATTGCCTTGGCCAGGCAATGAGTAGGAAACCTGTGGTCCCTGCCCTCCCTACCTGCCAAGCAGTACCTGAGCATGGGGCAAGAGTTCAGTGAGCTCACAGGCATAGGAGCAGAACAAGGCAGGAGAGAGGCACAAAACTGACATGCACTTCAGGGAGTCAGAGAGCTGATACACAGACTATTGTTGGAAGAAGCGCTCTTATAGGCTATCGAAGCAGTCAGCACAGATGAGAGGACGTTTCTAAGGCTCTGGAAGGAAGGGGGAAATGTGGGTGTTTGGAGAGGAGAGTGAAAAGCATTCAAAAGCATCTCAGGGTACCTAGGGTAGGGAAGGGGGCTAGCAATGGGAACTGTGGGTGGAGATTCAAGGTACAATAAAGATAAATAGATTAAGAAAACAGCCCAACACTTTTCTGGGTATTTTGATGCCGGAAGGGAACCTAGAAGTCACGAAACTCAGCCGACCATTTCTCCTTAGGGATGTGACCTGTCTGAGGAGAGGCAAGTTGGTTTCCAGGGTCCTCAGAGAGCAGAATGGGAATCAGGATGTGGGTTAAAGTTGGGGCTGGAAGAAAGCCCCCACCAAGGGTAAAAGTGTTCTTCTGAGCTGCCTGCCTCTAGCAAGGTTCTGTGGCTGGTATAGCATTTTCTTAATTGCATGGAAAAGTAATTTTTTTAAAGCATCCCTTATTTATAATCTTCATTAAGGCCTTTTTGAAAATCTTCAAAACCTTCTCAGACCTACTCACTGCACAAAGAACGATTTCTTACTTCCTCACAATGGAATCACTTTTTTGTTTTGGCCATTAAGAGGCCAGATGATTCTGGGTCTTTCAGCATACTGGAATGGGTTGCCATTCCCTTCTCCAGAGGATCTTCCCAAACCAGGGATGGAACCTACGTCTCCTGCACTGAAGGCAGATTCTTTACTGTCTGAGCTACCAGGGAAACCCTTTTAGTGTTCTCCCCTCCTCTATTCCCTGTGCCTCACTGGAGCTGGGGGGCTTGGGATTTGAGAACCAGGCACCGCCCTACCTACTTTGTGATTTGGAGCTTAATGGGCTTCGGCTCCCTTATCTGAGATTCCCAGTCAGTATGCTTGACATGCTATTTTGAGATAAAGTTTATTTTTGTTTTTGTTATGTTATAAATATATATATTATAATTTTATTATTGAGAACTGATCTTGTATTGAATGTTTCATTTTTTAAGACCAAATAGTTTTTTAAAAATTGAAGTATAGTTGATTTACAATATTGTGTAAATTTCAGGTGTAAAACAAAGTGATTAAGATGTAGTTATATATTTTTCTTTTATAATTTATTTATTTTAATTAGAGGCTAATTACTTTACAATATTGTAGTGGTTTTTGCCATACATTGACATGAATCAGCCATGGGTGTACGTGTGTTCCCCATCCTGAACCCCCCTCCCACCTCCCTCCACATCCCATCCCTCAGGGTCATCCCAGTGCAGTGGCCCTGAGCACCCTGTCTCATGCATGGAAACTGGACTGGCGATCTGTTTAGTTAGTTAGTTAGTTAGTTCAGTCGCTCAGTCGTGTCCGACTCTTTGCGACCCCATGAATTGCAGCACGCCAGGCCTCCCTGTCCATCACCAACTTCCGGAGTTCACCCAGACTCACGTCCATCGAGTCAGTGATGCCCTCCAGCCATCTCATCCTCTGTCGTCCCCTGCTCCTCCTGCCCCCAATCCCTCCCAGCATCAGAGTCTTTTCCAATGAGTCAACTCTTTGCATGAGGTGGCCAAAGTACTGGAGTTTCAGCTTTAGCATCATTCCTTCCAAAGAAATCCCAGGGCTGATCTCCTTCAGAATGGACTGGTTGGATCTCCTTGCCGTCCAAGGGACTCTCAAGAGTCTTCTCCAACACCACAGTTCAAAAGCATCAATTCTTTGGTGCTCAGCTTTATTCACAGTCCAACTCTCACATCCATACATGACCACTGGAAAAACTATAGCCTTGAATAGATGGACCTTTGTTGGCAAAGTAATGTGTCTGCTTTTGAATATGCTGTCTAGGTTGGTCATAACTTTTCTTCCAGGGAGTAAGCATCTTTTAATTTCATGGCTGCAGTTACCATCTGCAGTGATTTTGGAGCCCCCCAAAATAAAGTTGATCTGTTTAACATATAGTAATATACATGTTTCAATGCTATTCTGTCAAATCAGCTCACCCTCACCTTCTCCCACAGAATCCAAAAGTCTGTTCTTTACATCTGTGTCTCTTTTGCTGTCTCGCATATAGGGTCATTGTTACCATCTTTCTAAATTCCATATATATGTGTTAATATACTGTATTGGTGTTTTTCTTTCTATATTACTTCACTCTTGTTTCCTTTACTCTGTATAATAGGCTCCAGTTTCATCCACCTCATTAGAACTGATTCAAATGCATTCTTTTTAATAGCTGAGTAATATTCCATTGTGTATATGTACCACAGCTTTCTTATCCATTCATCTGCTGGTGGACATCTAGGTTGCTTCTATGTCCTAGCTGTTGTAAACAGCACTGCAATGAACATTGGGGTACATGTGTCTCTTTCATTTCTGGTTTCCTTGGTTTGTATGCCCAGCAGTGGGATTGCTGCGTTGTATGGCAGTTCTGTTTCCAGTTTTTTAAGGAATCTCCACACTGTTCTCCATAGTGGCTGTACTAGTTTGCATTCTCACCAACAGTGTAAGAGGGTTCCCTTTTCTCTGCACCCTCTACAGCATTTATTGTTTGTAGACTTTTTGATAGCAGCCATTCTGACTGGCGTGAGATGGTACCTCATTGTGGTTTTGATTTGCATTTCTCTGATAATGAGTGATGTTGAGCATCTTTTCATGTGTTTGTTAGCCATCTGTATGTCTTCTTTGGAGAAATGTCTGTTTAGTTCTTTGGCCCATTTTTTGATTGGGGTCGTTTATTTTTCTGGTATTGAGTTGCATGAGCTGCTTGTATGTTTTTGAGATTAATTCTTTGCATTTGCTTCATTTGCTATTATTTTCTCCCATTCTGAAGGCTGTCTTTTTACCTTGCTTATAGTTTCCTTTGTTGTGCAAAAGCTTTTAAGTTTAATTAGGTCCCATTTGTATATTTTTGCTTTTATTTCCATTAGTCTGGGAGGTGGGTCCTAGAGGATCCTGCTGTGATTTATGTCAGAGAGTGTTTTGCCTATGTTTTCCTCTAGGAGTTTTATAGTTTCTGGTCTTACATTTAGATCTTTAATCCATTTTGAGTTTATTTTTGTGTATGGCATTGGCAAGTGTTCTAGTTTCATTATTTTGCAGTGGTTGACCAGTTTTCCCAGCACCACTTGTTAAAGAGATTGTCTTTTCTCCATTGTATATTCTTGCCTCCTTTGTCAAAGATAAGGTGTCCATAGACACATAGATTTATCTCTGGGCTTTCTATTTTGTTCCATTGATCTATATTTCTGTCTTTGTGCTACCATACTTTCTTGATGACTGTGGCTTTGTAGTAGAGCCTGAAGTCAGGCAGGTTGATTCCTCCAGTTCCATTCTTCTTTCTCAAGATTGCTTTGGCTATTCTAGGTTTTTTGTATTTCCATACAAATTGCAAAATTATTTGCTCTAGTTCTCTGAAAAATACCATTGGTAGCTTGATAGGGATTGCATTGAATCTATAGATTGCTTTGGGTAGTATACTCATTTTAACTATTTGGTTCTTCCAATCCATGAACGTGGTATATTTTCCATCTGTTTGTGTCATCTTTGATTTCTTTCATCAGCGTTTTGTAGTTTTGTATATATAGGTCTTTTGTTTCTTTGGTTAATTTATTCCTAAGTATTTTATTCTTTTCACTGCAATGGTGAATGGAATTGTTTCCTTAATTTCTCTTTGTTTTCTCATTGTCAGTGTATAGGAATGCAAGGGATTTCTGTGCGTTAATTTTATATCCTGCAACTTTACTATATTCATTGATTAGCTCTAGTATGTTTATCTGTTTTATATATAGTAGTGTGTACATATTAATCCCCCAACTTCCTAATTTATCCTTCCCCAGAGCTTTCCCCTTTGGTAACCATAAGTTTGTTTTCTGTATCTATGAGTCTGTTGTTGTTGCTGTTTAGTTGCTAAGTTGTGTCTGACTCTTTTGCAACTTCAGGGACTGTAGACCTCCAGGGTTCTTTGTCCATGGGATTTCCCAGGCAAGAATACTGGAGCGGGTTGCATTTCCTTCTCCAGGGGCTCTTACCAAGCCAGGAATTGAACTGATGTCTCCTGCATTGGCACATAGGTTCTTTACCACTGAGCCATCAGGGAAGCCCTATGAGTCTGTTACTATTTTGTAAGTAAGTTCATTTGTACCCCTTTTTTTTTCAGATTTCAAACATATAAGCAATATCATATGATAATTGTCTTCCTGTGTCTCACTTAAGTCTCTCAGTATGACAATCTCTAGATCCTTCCATGTTGCTGCAAATGGCATTATTTTATTCATTTTTATGGCTGAGTAATATTCCATTATATATATGTACCACGTTTTATTTATCCATTCATCTGTTGATGGACATTTAGGTTGCTTCCACGTAAGACCATGTAGTTTTGTTTAGGAAAAAATATTACTTCTAGTATCTATAAAATAATGTTTTATGGTTCCAGCGTAAGTAGATTTTTAAAAAAATTTTTTTCCTGTGGAACATTCTCTGTTGTCATCATTTGGAATTTTGTTTCCCTTTCTATTTGCAATTTTCTCTCTGAAGACTGCCATGAATACAGACACTTTGGGAAAGTCAAGTAAGTGAATTTTTGCCCAGTGCAAACTTATTTGTATACAGAATATTTCAAATGTGCTATAAGACAGTTCTCTGTACAGGAAGAAAGTTTAGGGTCATTGGATGCTTTTGCTAAGCATTGTTCTCATTCACAGTGGAAGAACAATAGCAAAAAACTGCAGCCTTAATGAGGACTGATGAAGGATGTGCCTGGCATTGTCAGTGTTTTGGTCCATTTAGACTGCTGTAACAAAACACCATAGTCTGGGTGTTTATTTCTCAGAGATTTATTTCTCACAGTTCTAGAGACTGGGAAGTACAAGATCCAGGCGGTGATAGATTTGGTACCTGGTGAAGCCCCACTGGCTGGTTTATAAACCTCTGTCTTTTCACTCTGTCCTCAGAGAGGAAGAGTGGAAGAGGGCCAGGGAGCTTTTGGAGGATCCCTTTTATTAGTGCACTAATCTCATTCATGAGGGCTTCACCATCATGACCTAAGCACCTCCCAAAGGTCCTAATTCCTAATACCATCACACTGGGTTTTAAATTTTCAATATATAACCTTTGGGGAGGTGGACGACAGAAACATTTAGATCATAGTAATTAGCTATGAGGAGCATCTTTCTAAATGTCGGACCCTCTCCTTTCCCACAAGCTCCTTTCAGAAGATTTTTCTGAGAGCATGTTTAATGCCTCTTAATTAGTAGCAATGCCCACTTTATCTTTCCTTTCAATGTTTTATATGAGTGCTCTCTCTTGATTGCCATGCAACCAGCAGAGACAGTCTTGGGAAAGGGAGATGTAGCAAACATTCCTCTTTACCAAAGTCCTTAAATCCTTTTGCTGCTCTCCCCTCCCTGACTTCAAATCCCCTTATGACTTTTTTTTTTTTTTTTTTGCAGTCAAACCCAGCTTCAACTCTTTTGCTTCCATCACTTTCAGTCCTTAAGCTTAACTCTATTTCTTGTTTCTTGTCTCTAGACTGCCCCTGAAGTTCAGAGAAATAAATGCTCTTTATCTTTGCTGAAACTTAACCACTCCAGGATCATCCTTCCCTTTTCTGCCTCCCAAAGGACTCACGATCTACCACTTCATTCATTCATTTAGGGGACTCAGGAGTCATTCATTCAAAAAATGCTGAGTGTGTAATATATACCAGTGACTTTCCCCACCCTAGGGGAGCAGCAGTACAAAAGGCTTCTGTTCTTACTCTTGTTGCTTACACTAGGGGGAGGACCACTCAATAAATAATCAGTATGTCTCAAGGTCATAGTGCTTGAGGGAGAAAGTATGTATGGGAGGGACAGAGTTGTGGGTAGGAATAGTTGCTTTTAAGAGTGGGCCCAGAAGACCTCTGTTCTATTCAGTTCAGTTCAGTTGCTCAGTCATGTCCAACTCTTTGTGACCCCATGGACTGCAGCATGCCAGCCCTCCCTGGTCCATCGCCAACTCCTGGAGTTTACTCAAACTCATGTCCATTGAGTCAGTGGTGCAAACCATCTCATCCTCTGTCATCCTTATTATAGATAGGGTAATATTTCAGCGGAAGCCTGAAGAAAGCCAGGGAGCTGGGTTTAGGGATCCTGGGGAGGAGTATTGTAGACACACAAGGGCCAGTGTGGCTGGAGCAGAGGAAGCAAGGGGTTAATAGTGTGGGCCTTGGCTTTTACTCTGAGTGAGATGGGGAGCCATTTCAGGGCTTTGAGCAAGGCCTGATTTACATTTAAAACTAGGCTCTACTAGACTCAACTAGATTATTCGACTAGACTCACTAGATTACGTGAGCACAGAGGCTTAATTAGCAGGGAGACTCAACTGAAAATTATTGTAATGGGTAATATGTTGGACAGTGTGTTTGAAGTGCAGCCCCAAGGGCAAAAGAAATACCACTGGGGGCACACGTGAGTAAGGAAAGTCTCTGCCCCTGGCCAGCAGATGGGAAGGAACTATGACTAGCTTCCAAATAATTCTAACAGAAAATAAAATGTGACTTATGCCACCACACAGGCATAAGGGGGTGTCTTAGAGTTTGATGACATTACTACTGGAAAGCACTCAGGTATGACCTGGCAGATCATTTCTAACACAGAGCCCTAGACACTGAAAAAAGTATTAATAATATGTATTCCAATTGTACTTCAGTAAAGCTGGGGTGAGGGGATAGTGTCATTGTAACAAATCTGAAAATTCAAAAAATAAAAATAAAAGAAAGGAAGGGGAAAAACCTACTCCCATTTCTAACAGCCTGAAGAAAACACTATTAACATTTGAGGCATTTCCTTTACTCATCTTTCTCTGTATATTCGTTTTACATCTTGTGATTATATACAATTTTATATCTTGCTTTTTCTTCATCTGACATGATGTCACAATTGTTTTGTTAATTTTTGCATCACATCAAGTAAATATACCCCAGTTTATTCAATTATTTTTATATTCAGTTAGAGAATTATCCATTAAATACTTTGTTTCAGTGCTTTAGGCTCTGAGGATACACATGGGGGTAAGACCATCGGTTACCTCCTCACAGAGAACTACCACTCAGGCCTCCATTACATTCTCCTCTTTTATTTTTTTGACAGAAACTAGCCCTGCCAATGGGCTTCCCTGGTGGCTCAGTGGTAAAGAATCTGCCTGCCAAGCAGGAGCCTCTGGTTGGAGCTGCCTTGGGAAGCCTGGCCTTGCCTTCATAAAGTTAGTATTCTGGAAGGAGTTAGAGAAGGAAACTAACTAAACAGTGCTATCTGTAAGATAATACATTTATGTTGTTTTAAGTTACCAACTTTGTAGTAATTTGTTATAGCAGTAATAGGTAACCAAGACACTAAGGTCCACCTTAGGGCTCTAGCTCTGGATCTTCCTTCAGTCCTTTGCACGGATGGTTCCTCCTCACTCAGTTCTCTTTTTGGCAGCACTCCTGCACTCTGCAACATGCAGGATCTTAGTTCCCTGACCAGGGATCAAACCCACGCCCCCTGCAGTGAAAGTGCGGACTCCTAACCACTGGACCACCAGGGAATTCTCATTGAGGTCTTAAGGCACATGTTACCTCCTCACAGAGAACTACCACTCAGGCCTCCATTACAGTCTCCTCTTTTATTTTTTTGAAAGGAACTAGCCCTGCCAATGGGCTTCCCTGGTGGCTCAGTGGTAAAGAATCTGCCTGCCAAGCAGGAGACTCTGGTTGGATTTCTGGGTCAGGAAGATTCCCTGGAGAAGAAAATGGCAACTCACTGTGGTGTTCTTGCCAGGGAAATCCCACAAACAGAGGAGCCTGGCATGCTACAGTCCATGGGGTTCCAAAAGTGTGGGACGTGACTTAGTGACTAAACAATAACAAAGCCTTGCCAACACGGTGACTTTAGCCCCATAAGACTCATTTCAGACTTCTGACCATGAGAGAATACTGAAGAACTGGCAAAGGAGGGGAAGCAGTTGGAGGACCGGGTTAAATTCACTGTCTTAATTGGCTATGGCTGCTAACACCACAGCCTGTTTAAGGGCGGCTTAAACAACATGAATTTATTTTCTCGCAGTTTTAGAGGCTAGAAATTCATGACCAAGGGACCAGCAAATTTTCTTTCTGGCTGCCTTCTTGCTGTGTCCTCATAGTCCTTGCCTTGGTGCATGATCACTTGGGGGTGGGGGTGGGGGTGTGTGGAGTGAGTTCTCTGGTGTCTCTTCTTGGAAGAATAGTAATCCTATCAGATCAGAACCCCTCCCCCCACGACCTCATTTAACCCTAAGTTCTTAGCTGGACCCATCTCCATATAAAGTCACCCTTGGCGTCAGGGCTTCAACATATGAATTTTGAGGGGATGAAAACATTCAGTCCATAATACCCACCTTGAGGAAAACAAAAGAGCCAAGGTTTCCAGTGAGCCATTGTAGCGGGGTGATGACCAAGAAGCAGAAGCAAATTTAATGAAGTAAACACATTAGGACAAGTTTTAATGACCAAACATTAACTAAAATATGTATAATTAATATAAACTTCTCCATAAATGGTGTGAAAGTGGTCACACTCATTGCCTTTCCCAAGTTAATCACTTAAACCCTTACCTGCCTGGTTGGCACAATGTCAACGGCAAAGGCCGCTGCCCTGACTTTTCCAAAGAGGATAATTCACATCCTGGTTGCTAAGTGCCCCTTGCTTGGGTTCACAAACTTACAGCTCTTATCCCATTCTGTTCCTATCATAGCTGCTCCGGACTGGACTCCACTACCCACCACCTCTTAGACCGGAACTACTGACTGCCTTCCCTCTTAGGCTCTGCCTTTGAGAGAGGAGTTTTCCCCTTAAACATCCTGAGCACGAAGACTCTGAAATCGGGATGTTCCTTTCCCATAGACATTCTAGCTTGTTCTTCTGGCCAGGTCAGACACTCCTAGGAATTCCCAAGTGTCTTACACAGGTCTTTAGGGAATATGGTCCATTGAACACTAAGATGGCTGCAAATTCCTCCCCTCCTTGCCTTCACTGTTATGGTAACTTTGCAGCTTCTCCCTTCAAGAGGTTAGAGTCCATTTTCCCACTCCTTGAGGTTGTTTCTGGTCACGTGATCGGCTGTGGCCAATGGAGTGTTTGCAAACATGATGTATGCGGAAGTACGTACGCACTTCCGCTTTGGGAGGCTTACCTGTTTATGCTGCTGGGAACGTGGAAGCCCTCAGGTGCTGGCGCGTGGGTTAAGCTGCTGGCGGATGCTAGCCCCCTTCGAGGCAGGCGGAGCAGTTTGCAGCAGAGGGTCCTGCACCCACTAGTCAGCCAGCCAGCTACTGTGAATGAACAGCCCAGCCCACCCACCAGCTGACCAAAGGGATGAACCAGCGGGCCCAGGTCAGAATCTCACAGCTGAACTCCAGAACTGCAAGTGAAGTAAAATGGTGTTCTGTTTTGTTTTCAAAGTCACTACCTTTGTGAGTGGTTTGTTATTTGGCACAGGTGACTGAGTTTAAAGCAATTTTTTGTTCTAGCCTACAGAGTGCAGTAGCTGAGACTAAGGAAACGAACAAACATGCATTTGGCAGGTAGCTCTCCAGATACAGATGGAGATAAACACACGTACACACATACATGGGGCTTCCTGGGTGGCGCTAGTGGTAAAGAACCCACCTGCCGATGCAAGAGACTCAAGAGACGCCAGTTCAATCCTTGGGTCAGGAAAATCCTCCTGGAGCAGGAAATGCCAATCCACTCCAGTATTCTTGCCTGGAGAATCACATGAAAGGAGGAGCCTGGCAGGTTACAGTCTATAGGATCACACGGAGTCGGACAGGACTGAAGCAGCTTATCAGGCACGCACACATACAGGCAGGAGAAGAGTTTTTGTTTTTTAACGTTAAAAACAAATTCCTCTAGGGAGCGGGAATGAAGGAGGGATGGAAGGAGTGAAGAAGCCCTTTGACTTTAGCTGTATGTATACCTGTATGTAGATAGTTTGCAACAAATATGTATTTACAATATTACCTGAGTTATTTTGAAAAGTGAATAAATACCCATATAATGCTGAGGAACTTTCATGATGTCCCTAAGTTGTGGCCTGGAGGACTAATTCCCCTTCCCTCCCAGCCATACTCCTGTGGAGTATCCCTTCCCTCAGGAGGTGAGGGGAAGTGTGCCCAAACATGGCTCAGTATGGGAGGCCTCAGAGCAGCTGGAAAGCTGCCTACTCCCCTTTCACCACCCCCACCCCCATTTCCACTGGTAGGAGTAGGGTGAGAGGCAGGTATGGGTGGCAGAGAGAAGGTAGGGGGAAAGGCATGGAGGAAGAGGAAGTAGAAATGTGTTCTGCTATTTCCAGATGCAACGAAGTAACCTCAGGTCTTTGGGGGCAGTGCTGAGGGCCTTCTTCTGGTCTGTCCCAGCATCCCATTTGCTGACCCAGAAACTCCTTCCAAACTTCATGGAAAAGTTGTGGGAGCTTAGATTTTGAATACAGACCAGAAAATTTGCAAACAGATGGGGTCTGGGCTTCCCAAGACAAAAGAAAAAGGGGTTTGTTTAGGAAATGAACATGGCTGAGCAGAGAGGAAAATGTGATAGCTGAGTTTCTGTACTAGGGATGAGTTTGATATGGAAACTTTATGAAAGGTCACATTTCCCCGGGTTTAATTTCATGAGTAATGGTGGCTAGTGATCACTGAGATGTCTTTGTTCTGCTTCCTTGAGAAGCACCCTTTCATTCGAGTTTCTCTGGGATGATCTTTCACAGCTTCTTGCCACAATCAGGGTTTGGCACAGCACATGGTTTCCTAATTCTAGAATTTTGATTGGGAAATTATATGGAATATAGAATATTATATTACAAAATCTTCTCTGTCCTTAATATTTTAATATTTTTGAATGGAAACTTTCAGTCTTTTGTCTCCTTTAACATGTAAGCATAGTTATTTTTAAGCCTATGTCTGATAGCTCCAATATCTAGAATCCTCTAGGTCTGCTTCTGTCATCTCTTTTTCTGCTCATTTGTTGCTGTTGTTCCTATAAATCTTGTCACTTGGTTTTTTTGTGTTTTTTTTTTTTAGTACCAGACTTCCCTGGTGGCTCAGTTGGTAAAGAATCTTCCTATAATGTGGGAGAAGCTGGTTTGATCCCTGGGTCAGGAAGATCCCCTGGAGAAGGGAATGGCTGTCCACTCCAGTATTCTTGCCTGGAGACTCCCATGGACAGAGGAACCTGGCGGGCAGGCTATAGTCCATAGGGTTGCAAAGAGTTGGACTTGACTAAAGAGACTTAGCACGCATGCATTGTTATTTGAAAATACTGTAGGAGTTAATTTGGAGGTTTAGGATTAAATCATCTGTTTCTGGAGAGGAATTCCATTTGCTGTAGGAAGGAACCTAGGAAAGCTCGTAATCCAGGATCACGTTAATCCAGTTTCAGTGATTATTGTGATTTAATGCTTCCCTGGTGGCTCAGATGGTAAAGAATTCTCCTGCAATGTGGGAGACCTGGGTTCAATCCCTGGGTTGGGAAAATCCCCTGGAGGAGGGCATGGCAACCCAGTCCAGCATCCTTGCCTGGAGAATCTCCATGGACAGAGAAGCCTGTGGGCTACAGTTCATGGGGCACAAAGAGTCAGACATGACTGAGCGATTAAGCACACACTGTGTTTTAATCTAGATTGCATCTCTACAAGGATTATTTTATTTCCACTTCACCCTGTGGTTTGAATACAGCCTTCAGGGTCTCAGCCTCAAGTGTGGGCATTCCTAGCACCTCTCTCCCAGACTTGGTTGGCTTGGACTCTTTTTTTTTTCCTTAGCCAATTCAAGGCTCAAAAATCTTTCTCTGCCTCTCAGTTGCCTCTTCTAGAGTTGGCAAGTACCCAGGGAAACAGCAAATCCAAATTCATCTCTTTGGATTCACCCATTCTCCACTTTCTTAGCTTAGTGATTTTAACTGCCTTGTTAGCTCTTCAGTGCCTTTAAGTAGATTTTTAGAAATTAATTGCATCTGGCTTTCATAGAGGTCCTCAGTAGGAAAGTTGGTCCAAGTTTCACTAGCCTATCGTTAGTTAAAGTAGAAGTCCTTATGTAAAGTGGTAACTGTTTTGAATGGGAATATATATAAAAGGTATGGAAACAAAGGCATGAAATCT
Organism: Capra hircus; assembly: GCF_001704415.2. NCBI lineage: Eukaryota > Metazoa > Chordata > Mammalia > Artiodactyla > Bovidae > Capra > Capra hircus. The sequence goes on along the minus strand of NC_030808.1, from coordinate 117,008,653 downwards.
CAGCCTTAGGAAAGGAAAAAGGATTATAGCTTTAGAAAGGAAGCTCTGCCCTCTAAAGAAGATACAGGCTGCTGCTGCTGCTAAGTCGCTTCAGTCGTGTCCGACTCTGTGTGACCCCATAATTGGCAGCCCACCAGGCTCCCCCATCCCTGGGATTCTCCAGGCAAGAATACTGAAGTGGGTTGCCATTTCCTTCTCCAAGGCCATGAAAGTGAAAAGTGAAGTCGCTCAGTCGTGTCTGACTCTTAGCGACCCCATGGCCTGCAGCCCACCAGGCTCCTCTGTCCATGGGATTTTCCAGGCAAGCGTGCTGGAGTGGGGTGCCATTGCCTTGGTTATGACAAAAAGAAGTATAGTTCAAACAAAGTCACAGTGTGTCTATTTTTTTCTCACATAATAGTCCAGAAGAAGGTAGGTTAGGTTAGGTTCTTGATCAGAGGCAGCTCTGATCAAGGAATGTCCTGTTGCTCCACCACAGAGCAATGTGGTCCTCATCCTTGTAGCCAGATATTAGCATTCCTGGTAATATCCATGCTAACTGGATATTAGCATTCCAGTTGTGGGGGGAGGGGAAAAAGAAGAGGAAGGCAACCAGATTCGTTTGTTTTTTAAAGCCATAATCTGGAGGTTGCATGTATCACTTGCATTCATATACTCTTGGTCCAAACTAATTATCTGCAGAGCCATATCTAGAAGCAAGAGAAGATTGATTATGTAGTTTCCCACTTGTATTAGAAGAAGAGAGAAGGGTGGAATGGATCCTGAACAGTTAATAGTCTCCGTCATGGGCCCTAGTTAAGAGAGGTAGAGAACAACATCTCACACTCAGGATGGGCTGATGGGACAAACAGAGACACAAGTATGACCTCACACAAAAATAGGGGTACCTGATGTTTCTGTTTTAAGGGGAGATGAGTTTGAGTGGTGGTGCTTAGATTTGAGGAGGCATCAGAATTGTCTAAAAGGCTTGTTAAAATACAGGTTGCCTGGTAGTGCCTCCCAGGCACTACCTATATTCATTTATATGCTTCATTTTTGAGAATTTTGGTTGTGTGGCTCTAGGGTCGATCTGAGAATTTTCATTTCTAACAATTATCTAGATGATGCTGATGTTACTGGTCCATAGAACAAACTTTGAGAACATTATATTTTGTGCTGAACTAGCTTGGATCTGCGTTGTTTCTGAAAGTTGATAAAATAGAGTGCATATAACAAAAATAATATAATTGAGCAATATATTTTTGGTTTTAAAGTTCTGAAATCCTTCACCATGGTATTCCCGAGGGGCTTATTCAGTCTAGACTAGGTGAACTTCTTAACACAGGTGAGCAGAACCGCTTTACTCTTGATTTCCTGATACTTTCTCTCTCCCTTTCAATAGAATATCCTGGAAAGTCCCTTAAAGCTCTTCACTTGGAGATTCTATGATAATCAGATTTCATTGTGTTCACTAAGATATGTGCAGTGTATTTTAATTTACATTTTAATTTAACTATTTAATTTAATAAAAATTTTAAAGCTTTTAATTTATTTTTTAGTGAAAATTTTATGTATTACAGGTCTTGGTTCTTCAGCACAAAATGAAATACAATTTATTTAGTTGCTTTCTCCCCTTTTAAAAAAATTAGGAAAGGTTGTATTTACTAAGCGAGGGACCTGGATTTCCATTTACTATTTATAGAATAGAATTAAGGGAATTCCCTGGCAGTCCAGATGTTAGGACTCAGCGCTTTCATTGCCAGACCTGTGTTCAGTCCCTGGTCAGGGAACCAAGATCCCACAAACCTTCTGGTGTGGGGGAAAAAAAAAAAGGAACTGAAAACAAGGACAGATCAATTTGAAAATAATTACGTTTCCCGAGGAAATTACCAAAGGGGTGGAATGGATGAAATTCACTTATAGGCTTCATTTTTGATGATGGATATCCACCACTTAGCTAAACTTTGGGTCGTTTTATTTCGAATTCCAAGTGGCATTCATCAGGCAGGTGGGGAAAAGAGAGAGGAATGACCTTTAACCCTGCAGTATGGCAGTTGACCCTGAGCAGGACGTTAGGGGACACAACTGGAAAAATGAGAAGGAGCCCAGGTATGAAGAAAATAAGAAATGTGGGAAGTAATGCTGAGGAAAGAGCTGCTATTCAGGTCAACTCCCAAGTAGCATGTGGCTCATCCAGGGCAGTTCTCACTTTCTCAAATCTAATATGGTGGAAACCTAACATGGCAGAAACAAGCTAGAGGTACAGTTTGAAAGAAAATTTGGTAAAGATCCTTATATCAGGTTCAGACCTGGGTTACCCATGTAGAAGAATGTCAGGCAGGACTATGGCCACCACCCAGCAGCCTCTCTGAAACATTCAGGAGTTTAGATTTTATGTGGAGAAGTAACTGTCAGTCCAAGCTCCACTAGTTTTCTGGGCAAGCATGTAGAGAGTGTCAGAGCAGTTTCGTGACAGTTAGATACTGTTTCAGACACTGCCTGAGCGGACCAGGTGAGTCTACCTGGGGCTGAGGTTTTTGGATACCACAGCTGAATCTGGAAGGTGCTTTCTTTAAAGCTACTTATTCAAAATGTCTTAAATAAATGGAAGATCTCAAATCCTAAGACTCAAGAGTCTTCTCTGAGAAGCGGTGTCTCTTAAACACCTTCTGAGTCTGGGGTTAGGGTTCCAATAGGATGAATGCAAAAACCTGTTGTTGCTTTGCATTTCAGTATTTAGCCGACAGATGGGGAAAAGAGAGAGGGGTGACTTTTAATCCTGAAGTATGGCTGATGCTGAAAAAAACCCAGAGACATTACTTTACTGACAAAAATCCGTCTAGTCAAAGCTATGGTTTTTCCAGTAGTCATGTATGGATGTGAGAGTTGGACTATAAAGAAAGCTGAGCACCAAAGAATTGAAGCTTTTCAATGGTGGTGTTGGAGAAGACTCTTGAGAGTCCCTTGGACTGCACTGAGATCAAATCAGTCAATCCTAAAGGAAATCAGTCCTTTTTTTTTTTTCTTTTTTTTTTCAAATACACAGTTTTATTGTATCTTTCTAAATAGTTCATCAAAAAATGTCACTGTGAAATTAACAAATATTAAAATGATAGTAACCAACCAGGACCTTAAAAGCAAAGGAAAAGGAATAGTACAATTTTTGTTTGTAAACCTATTGACATAAATAGTCTGACCTGTCACAAATTACCTTTCAGCTACCGTATGTTATGTATAGACCCGTCAAAACTGATAACATTTTGCTTTCATCAGTTTTGTGTTAAATTCTGAAAACCTGAAATGTTTATTGTGGTGAGGTAACCCAATGAATCTAGATAGCATGCATTCCCTGTCCATGTTTACTTTGGTAAGAATTCATAAATGGAAAACTGTTTGGACTAAACACCAGGGTTATTGCTTCTAAAAGCCAGCTCATGGATTGGGAAATCAGTCCTGAATATTCATTGAAGGACTGATGCTGAAGCTGAAACTCCAACACTTTGGCCACCTGATGCGAAGAACTGATTCATTGGAAAAGACCCTGATGCTGGGCAAGATTGAAAGCAGGAGGAGAAGGGGACAGTGGTGGCTAAGATGGTTGGATGGCTTCACTGAGTTGATGGACATGAGTTTGAGCAAGCTCTGGGAGCTGGTGATGGACAGCAAAGCCTGATGTGCTGTAATCCATGGAGTCGCAAAGAGTCAGACACAACTGAGCGACTGAGCTGTACTGATGGCAGCTGACCCTGAATATAGGGTCAGTATTTACTTCACTCCCCTGATACAGGAACTTGAACTTGAAAGATGGCTGTGGAGAGCATTAAGTATTTTTTCCAAATATATATATCTTTTATTGAATGTTCTTTTAAAATTATTATTAAAGTACACATTCTGACCTCTGCAGGAAACTTCCCTTTTGTCCAGCCTTCCTCTACTTCTTGAGTAGTGAGTGACTCACCCCCGAGGGAAATCCCTGACTTGATATCTAACAGTATTGACTAGTTTTGTCAGTTTTTACCCTTTATATAAGTAGAACATATACTCTTTTGTATCTGGCTTCTTTCGTTTTTATCGCTGTTGTATAGTTGTGGATTGTATATTCTCATTGCTGTATAGTATTCAATGCCTGAATGTACCAGTCTATTTCTTGATTATTCTGTTGATGGATTTTGGGATAACTGTCCAATTTAGGGCCATTAGGAGTCATGCTGCTGTGAATTTTCTAGTTTATGACTTTTGGTGAGCGCATGTTCACATTCTTTTGGTACTTCTCTTTTTATTTAATTTTTATTGGAGTAAAGTTGATTTACAGTGTTATGGTATTACAGTTTCTGTTGTACAGCAAAGTTAACCAGTTATACATAGGCATGTTAATATATCTACTCTTTTTTAGATTCTGTTCCCAAATAGGTCATTGCAGAGTATTGAGTTCTCTCTGCTATATAGTAGATTTCTTATTAGTTATTGATTTTATATATAGTAGCCTGTATATGTCAACCCCAGTCTCCCAATTTATTTAAAAATAGTTTACCATGGCCAACATCTTCTTTGAGTCAGGAATTGCATGGTAGATGCTGTGAAGAATTAAAAGGGAACAATTCGGTGTGTCTAATGGCAAAGCTCAGGTGAGGAGTAAAGACAGTTAATGCAACTTTGGAATCCTGCATTTGCAAAGGGACTCTATCCAAACCTCAGCCCTTCCCATATATTCTTTCATTTAATCCTCCCAATGGAAGTTCCATTTTCTCTTCATTTTACAGATAAGGAAACGGAAGCATAAAGGCCAAATATCCTGCCCTGAGCCACATGGGTAGCAGGTGGAAAAACCAGAATTGAACCCAAGCTCTAGATGCCAGACCACTGGGGTTGTCACTCAGCTTTCTTGCTTTTCTGTACCTTCATCCTCCCATCTCTACTAGAAGGGTGGATTCTTCTCATTCACATGTAAATATGCCTCATCTTGTCACCTTAAAGTCAACTCTTCCTTGACTCACTGCTCTTTTCAGCTGCCTCCCTGTCTTCTGCCCTTTATTTCCACAGTTCTTGAAGGAGTTGGCTACTTGCATTGTCTGTTTCCTCACCTCCCACACCCCCCTCACTTCATTCCAGCCTGGCTTCAGCTCCTACCACCCCGCCAGCCATGTTAGATCTTGCTAAGGTCTCCAGTGATCTTTGCAGCTAAGTCCAGTGTGTGTCACATAGTACATGGCAGTGTATGAGTCTCTCATCTCTTGACTTGAATAATGTTCCTATTTCTCATCCTACCAGTTGACTGTCTCCTCAGCCTGCCTCTTCTGCTGACCAGTCCTCATCTGTATGTCCTTTAAATATTGCAGTGACACGTGCCTCATCCCTGGGTTTCCTTCTAACTCCATACTTTTTTCTTTAATAATCTGTTCTCAAGGCTACATTTACCACGAACATCCTGAGCATCCCACGTGTGTACCTTTAGCTTGATCTTTCCTGTGAGTTCTAAACTGTCATATCAGACTGCCTACTCCACCTTTCCACCTGGTGTTTCCTGGGCGCTTGTAGCTTCTTGGGAATAAACTCATGATCTTCCCATCCCCCACCTGCTTCTTCCCTGGAGTTTCCCTGATCTAGTCTATGGCCCCAGCAGCTGTCCAACTGCAGAGTCAACCTTGACGTCTTCCACTTCCTAGCCCCTGAATTTAATCATTCACCAAGTTCTTTAAAATATCTCCCAATTTTCAAGTCTCTCTACCATTTCCAGCCCTAGACTCAAGTTACCTTTCTCTCTGGCTTGGAATAGTTTAATTCACTTCCTGGAAGGTCTGCTTTTATTCCTTCTTTGTAGTCCTTGCAGTGAGAGTGATCACTGGAAATCCTATATATAGTCCTAATACCTGCTCCCCGACTCAAGACCCTTTAAACAGTGACTTCTTATTGTTCTTGGGGAGAAGGTCAGAACTCTGAACACTAGTTGTAATGCCTTGCATGACTGAACATTGTAATGGTTTGCTTCCCCAGCCACCACTCACCTTGGAACTTTCAGTTGTCATTCCTGCTCAGCCCCTCCCTTTCCACCCTTCCTACGACACAGCCCCTGCTTCCTATAACAGTGAACCCGCCCTGCAGATCTCCACTCAAACTTCCCTTCCTCTGAGAAGTCGTCCCTGAGCCCTCAGACGAAGTCAGGACCCTCTGATACGTGTCTCACAGCCTCTGTCACCTCTCTTTCACAGAGCTTTTTGTGACTGTAATGATTTCATTGTGTAAAGAGTTGCTTAGTTGTCTCCTCTGATAGAAACTGCCCCCATGTGGCTGTCCACCCCTTTCCCAGCACCTCACATAGCCTCGTCCCTCTACTGCTGCTGCTGCTGCTAAGTCGCTTCAGTCGTGTCTGACTCTGTGCGACCCCATAGACGGCAGCCCACCAGGCTCCCCCGTCCCTGGGATTCTCCAGGCAAGAACACTGGAGTGGGTTGCCATTTCCTTCTCCAATGTATGAAAGTGAAAAGTGAAAGTAAAGTCGCTCAGTCGTGTCTGACTCTTAGCGACCCCATGGCCTGCAGCCCACCAGGCTCCTCCATCCGTGGGATTTTCCAGACAAGAGTACTGGAGTGGGGTGCCATTGCCTTCTCCTAACAGGGGCTCAAATAAAAGAATAAATGAATGACTTGCCATTTTCAGAATTTTCAGCTCCACCTCCTCTGATTATTTTTTGCTCATATTTTATCTGAGGCATTTAGACTGTTAATAAAAGTAAAACTAGATTATATTAATTGGGCCTATGTGGCTTCTGTATTACGAGTATCAGAAAAGTGAAACACTAGCCTTCAGAGACAACGCAAAACAAAACCACAACGAGACACTACTTTACATTCACTAAGATGGAGGTAGAAAAAAAAAGACTTGTTGGGAAGAATCTGGAGAAATTGAACTCTCATATGCACTTACAGGAGTGCAGAATGGTGCAGTCATGCTGGAAAACAGTCTGGCAGTTCTGTGGTATGTTAAAAGTGGAGTCACCATATAACGCAGAAATTCCGCTCCTAGGTGTATGCTCGAGAAATGAAAACGTATGTTCACATAAAAACTTGTGCATGAATATTCATATCAGTGTTATTCATAACAGTCAAAGAGTGGAAACAACCTGTGTTCATAAACTAAGTGGATGATTAAAATGTGGCGTATCTAAGCAATGAAATATTATGTAGCAATAAAAAGAAATACAGCATTTATATATGCAATAGTGTGGATGAACTTTGAAAACACTATGTCCAGTGAGAGAAATCAGTCGCAAAGGACCCTGTGATTCCATTTTTTATGAAACATAGAATAAGCTACATAGGCAGACCTGTAGAGATTGACAGCAGATTCAGTAGGATTTGGGGAAATGAGGAGTGACTCCTCGTGGCATATTGTTTCTTTGAGGAATGATGAAAATGATCTAAAATTAATTGTGCTATTGCACATCTCTGTGAACATGTTAATAAAAACCATTGAATTGTGTCTTTTAAGGGGGTGAATTATATGGGATGTGAGTTATCTCTGTAAAGCTGCTAAAAAGAAAAAGATGGTTTACTTTTAAGGGTAAACCAAAAGCACACCACCCAGATGTTATTAACAATCTAACAACAGCATGAAGCCGTGACTCTGCTGTCTACACGTTTATTCCAGGGTTCTTGCTCTGCATACCATGTTTGTACATGTTCTGATGTACAAACTGATGTTCTCAGTACATCTAGTACATTTGGAAGTTCTCAGTTTTGATGGGACATTTTATGTCTGCCCCCTCCCTTCCATTCATGGCACTTCACGAGCTCAGAGCAGCTTATAGTTCTCCCCTCTTAGGATTATTGTGAGGATTAAATGGCTAATATATACAATGCACTTAATATTGTGCCCAGCACATGGGAAGTATACAATAAATATTTTTTTATTATTATCCCAACCAAAAATTAGCAAATTTTATGTGGTTAAAGAAAATGCAGAACTGTGGCTTATGTTTTGCAATTTAAGTGGCAGTTATTTGAGTACTTTTGACAGTTCTGTCACATGTCTGATACACTTTCCCTCTGAGAAGCTGAGGGGCATAGACCTACCTCTCTACTCCATCCCCACCCTATTACAACAGAGTGCAATAATGTAGATGAACACTAGGGGGCAACATGCAATTGCAGTTAAAAATCACACTTGAAATTCGGACCTTAAAAAAGAGTCAAAGGAAAGGGAAATGTCTTCCTTTAATATAATGCTTTATGGTATTCTTCTGTAGGAAGGAAAAATTATTACTGTTTCAGAAGGGTGTTGCTTCCAGAAGGATGGCTTCAGCATTAGTCAGATTCTACCTGTGTGTGTGTGTGTGTGTGTGTGTGTGTGTGTGTGTGTGTGTGTGAGTCGCTTAGTCGTGTCTGACTCTTTGCGACCCCACGGACTGTAGCCTGCTAGGCTTCTCTATCCATGGGATTTTCCAGGCAAGAATACTGGAGTGGGTTGCCATTTCCTTCTCCAGGGGATCTTCCCAACCAAGGAATCGAATCCAGGTCTCCTGCATTGCAGGCAGACTCTTTACTCTCTGAGTCCGGGAGTTGGTGATGGACAGGGAGGCCTGGCGTGCTGCAATTCATGGGGTCGCAAAGAGTCCGACACGACTGAGTGACTGAACTGAACTGAACTGAGCTATGTACGTCTGCGTAAAAAGGGTATATAACCATTTCCTCACACGCTACAAATTTTGTGTACATGTGAGGACACATAGCTTTTCCTGTTAGGTGGTCCCAGGGATGGGAAGTGTTTGAGCTGCCTTTCAAAGCATTTTAACATAATATCTCATCTCTAGGAGACCTAGATGTCTTTCAAATCCTAGGTTTCCCTGAAATTGCTGATGAGTTTCTGTTGAGGTATATGTGCCCCCAGTTGAAATTAGTCCCCCAAGGGCAGGGACTATAGCCCCTCTTCATCTTTTGTCCCCAGAAGTTTGCAATACTTGACATGTCCCAGTGAAGCCGGATAAGTGTCTACTGGACCAGACTGCTCTGTGAGCTGAAGCTGGAAAAAAAGGGAAATTAGGACCACCTTGAGTGTGAGCAATAAGACAACCCCAGTGAAGTTTCTTTAATTATTTTTCCTAAGGGGGAAAAAAAAAAAAGAGTTTAGTCTCAGACTTCCCTGGTGGTCCAGTGATTAAGATTTTGTGCTTCCAATGCGGGGGTGCAGTTTCAATTCCTGGGTGGGGATCTAAAATCGCCCATACAGTGCTCTGTGGCCAAAAAGAAAAAGCAGTTCATGCTTCTAAGGAAAAAGCAGCAAAAAGAACACTTAAATTGCTCATCATTCTCATCCACCCAAACCTGGGGATACCACAAATTCCTTTTACCTTGTGTCAAAGCATAAAATATAAATATATGTGTGTGTGTGTGTGTGTATATATATATATATATATATATATGCACACATATATAGATATATAGTGTTTACATTTATGGCATAGAACATGGTATTCCATTACATGATGGTATTATCTTTATTTAACTAATCCCTCCCCACTTTGGGAACTCAGGCTATTTCTAAATTTTGCTCTTTTAAAGAGCGGCCTGGTGAATAACCTTGTAGCAAAAGCTTACCCCACATTTTTTATTAGTTCTTTAGGATAAATTCCCAGAAGCAGAATTGCTGGGTGATGGGTAATTTACATTGTCACCCACAGTGACAGTGCCCTTGGATCAGGTGAAAAGTTTTAATTAAACATCACACAGAATTCTATAATCTTGTCTCAGTAGTGTCATCACCACTCAAAACATTTAGTGAACTCTGTGTTTGGTGATCCAGGCTATGACTCACACAAGAAAATAAATCTTAATCTCTCATCTTGCCTTTGATCTTGGACTATTCAGGAAAATCTAATTCATCACAAAAAAAAAACACCAAGAAAGTAACCCTGGAGCATACTCGTGTACATGTGTCGCCAGAGTCAGGAGGTAAGAACAGAAACACTTGCTATGGTGGAGTAGGGGGCACATCAGAGCGTAAGTGTTAGGGGCCCCTCAGGCCAGCTTTCATTGTATGTGTCCTGATAGAATTATTCAAAACTCATGTCATTGCACCTCAGGTACTCTCCATGTGCCTCTCTCGATGCTTTCCAATTTGAAGGTTTTTTTCACCTATTATTTTTATAATTTTTTTTTAAACTTGAGTGGAATCATCTGAAGACCCCTTATGGGTTACAACAAAGAAGGCTCCCTTAACCGTTTTTTTCCTCAAAGGTTCCCAAGCTTCTCTTTCTTTAAGTCTTAAAGTGAACGTGAAGTTGCTCAGTCATGTCCAACTCTTTGCGACCCCATGGACTGTAGCCTACCAGGATTCTCTGTCCATGGGATTTTCCAGGCAAGAGTACTGGAGTAGGTTACCATTTCCTTCTCCAGGAAATCTTCCCAACCCAGGGATTGAACATGGTCTCCCGCATTGTAGGTGGACACTTTACTGTCTGAGCCACCAGGGATATACATAAATAAAGAACTAAGCATTTCAAAAAATTTTTTATAGGGTTTCTTCATGGAAGGTAAAGAGACACAGTAGCACCCAACTGGGGCTTAGTCTTTCTTTCCTTTTTTTTTTTTTTTTTTTGATTTATCTTTTTATCTTAGTACCCTGACCAGGGATCAAATATGTGCCCCCTGCAATGGCAATGCCGAGTCTCAACCACTAGGCCACCAGGGAAGTCTCTGGGACTCAGTGTTTCTATATGGAGGGTTTTTTTTGCTTGCTCCTTAGAAGAAAAGCTATGACCAACCTAGACAGCATATTAAAAAGCAGAGACATTACTTTGCTAACAAAAGTCCATCTAGTCAAAGCTATGGTTTTTCCAGTAGTCATGTATGGATGTGAGAGTTGGACCATAAAGAAGGCTGAGCACCGAAGAACTGATGCTTTGGAACTGTGGTGTTGGAGAAGACTCTTGAGAGTCCCTTGGATTGCAAGGAGATCCAACCAGTCCATCCTAAAGGAAATCAGTCCTGAATATTCATTGAAAGGACTGATGCTGAAGCTGAAACTCTGATACTTTGGCCACCTGATGCGAAGAACTGACTCATTGGAAAAGACCCTGGTGCTGGGAAAGATTGAGGGCAGGAGGAGAAGGGGATGACAGAGGGTGAGATGGTTGGATGGCATCACCAACTCGATGCAATGAGTTTGAGCAAGCTCCAGGAGTTGGTGATGGACACGGAAGCCTGGCGTGCTGCTGTCCATGGGGTTGCAAAGAGTCAGACACGACTGAGTGACTGAATTGAACCTAACTGATGGAGGGGTTTAGACGTGGCTCTTGATTGATGCACTGATTTTTACTGTGTTTATATGCTTAGTTGGTGAAGTCTTGGTGAAGAGCTATTATTTTATGGAGGGAACAGACTGAAATTAACTCAGGCCAACCATTGTTGCTGCCATATATATTACTGTATTGCACAGAACTCCTCAGTGGCTCTTGGCAGCCTGCCAAGTAAAGCTGTGCTGCTTGGGCTGATGTTCAGGGTCCTCTGAATGTAACTTCCACCCTGTTTCTCCAGTTTAACATCTCCTACTCCTTGTGCAGCCCTGTGTGGATGCTCTTCATCTTTTGGCCCATCTCCTTTCTCCAGCTGCTGCCATGGTAGCCAGCTTTGTACACATGTGACCCGGAAATTCTCACGTAGCTGCACGGAGAATTGTTCACATGTCCCTGACTCTGCAGTGTGGACACATTGGTGTCCTGGTTGCCTTCTGGGCATGCAAGGGACTGACCATCAGTGGGGCAGCCTCTGGTAAGTGGGGATGGGAACTGGAGGGTGAAGAGCCCCCTTCCTGTCTGTCAGCTGGGTGATTCTCAGGTCCTTCCACACGACTCCTCAGAAGTCCCCACAGGACTGTGCCTCAGGTGTCCGCAGCGGTGCTCGGCTGATAGCCCACCTCCATCCTTGGGCTGGTCTTCCCTCCTTGTCTGTTCCCCGCCCCCAGTCCCTCACCCTCATTTCCTGGGATCATTTCCCCAAATACACGGCATCGAAGCCTCTTCTAATGCTTCACTTGTTGGCAGGAATGACAGTCCCGTTCTATTTTCTGATCATGTTCCTTGCTCTTGTCTCTTCATTTCTTTAATATTCATTCACAGGGAACATCTAGAATATTCCTTGTCGAGAGAAGGGCCCCCAATACAAAAAGGAATCAGGCCCAGGCTTGCTCCTGAGGTGACAGAATAACTGGTCTGGCTTGGGGCATCTGAGGTTTTCTCCAGAATGTCTTTTTAAGGAAGGAATTTGCTGGGAGACAGTGGTGGAAGACGTTCTGTTTTGTTTTTGTATACAAAGATGGCTGAGGGAGTGGTGCAGGCAGAGAAGTAGGGTGGTGAACTTGGTCTGTTTGGGGACTGGAAAGTTGAGGGAGACTGGAATGTGCACATGCCCACAAGGTCAGGGAGGGCCCTGAGTGGCTCCTTACATGTTGCTTTCCCGGTCTGGCCTTCTGTTCTAGGTGGCCCTTGCTGGGCTGTGGCTGCTGACCAGGTGTGGGTGCTGGCTGGCATGGCCTTGGCACATGCCTCAGTCTGAGTCTCTCAGTACAGGAGCTCTGGGCAGCTGAGTCTCGCCTCACCCAGGCCATCCTGCCCCACAGCCAATCTCTGGAACAGCTGGCAGGCCCAGGAAGGTATGTCCTACACCCTTCTTGATCGCCCCAGATCACGCTGTGCAGTCTGCTTATGTGTGTTTCTGTTTTCTTTGCTCTGAAGCAGTCCTGCTGTGGGGGTCTTTATGCTGAGCCCGTCCCACTGTGGTCACCATGCTGCTCCTGGCTCAGGGACAGGCCAGTGACTTTACAGTGGGACAGGGTGACTGGTAGCTGCCCCATCAAGAGGACCCCATCTTGGGGACTTGAAATTAAAAGACGCACAGAGATGGCAGCAGAGAGAAGCAGTGAGGACGAGACAAGGCGAGCAGAGGGGAGCAGCATTGTTGATGGCAGGACGAGCAGGGAGATGGTGGTTGAGTCCCAATGATGTGGCTGTACCAGGACCTGTGAGACAGTGAAGGATCCCCAGAGAGCCCTGGAGGGTCTTTTTGTTTCTGAACTAAACCCCAACCCTCACTCCAACTCTGATCTCCTGCCCCCCACCTCCCCCAAGGCCAGTTCAATTGGAGGTCAAAGGACAAGGCAGTTATGAGAATACAAAACCCAGAGGTCAGCCCGCCAGGGCCCAGGGCAGGTGGTGAGGGTAGGAGCAGAGATAAAGCCCTTGGAGCCTGTCTAGCACCCGTGCCGGCTGAGGTGGCTGTGACTCTTGTGACAGTAAATGCCTGTCACTTAAAGACTCGGCAGGTCTCCATTCCTTGCAAGCAGAGCAGCCCGACACAGCACAGTGGGGAGGGCCACTTGGTCTCCTGGTTCCCAGAACGTCCTCCTATGTGCCCACAGAGGGCCAGTGCTTGTCAGCAAGGCCTCTGTTGGGCCATGGCTGAAGGAACCCCAGAGACACATCAGGCCTTCTTAGTTACACTGTGAGCTGTTTATTCACCATGTAGCTATACTTAGGAATGAAGACTCTCACAAGGACTCTTTCCCTGTATTTATCTACCGAAGTTTATTCTGTCAAATCAAAAAGAACACTCTGAGTACCCTCCCCTCACCCCAGAAGTTTAAAAAAAGAAATAAAAAAAAAAGAAATATACACCAGCTCTCTCAGGGCAGCTGGCCTCCTTCAGGAACCAGCTGAAACTCCAGGGGACAAGAGCAGAAAAGCAACTTTAGGTTCAGAATGCTGAGTCATATGGAGCATGGGCTGGCTGCTGTGGGAGGCGATTAGGGAAGAAAATTGCTGTGTGTGTGAGTGTGTGTGTGAGAGGGAGAGAGAGAGAGAATATTTACGAGGAGGAGGTGTGGACTGGAAGGCGGTGCCCAGCTTGGATCAGGGAGGAGGCCAGGCCCAGACCAGACTCCTCACTGGGGCCCTTGTTTACTCAGCCAGTTGTGCCAGACCCCAGGCTTCCCCGAGCTCACTGTTGTAACATCCCTGTGGTGTCACCCCTGTTGTCCGGTTCAGGACCCTGGGGCTCCAAGTTCCCAAAGCCAGCGAACGAGTATGTTAAGCTATGGAAGTGACAGTCTCTCAGTCGTGTCCAAGTCTTTGTGATCCCGTGGACTGTAGCCCCCCAGGCTTCTCTGTCCATGGGATTCTCCAGGCAAGAATACTGGAGTGGGTTGCCATTCCCTTCTCCAGGCGATCTTCCTGACGCAGGGATTACACCTGGGTCTCCTGCATTGCAGGAAGATTCTTAACCATCTGAACCCAGGGGAAGCCCTAAGATAGGGATGTTGGTTGATGCTGACAGGGTTAAAGTGAAGCAACAAACACATTTGTCAGGATTTCACTAGTTCATCCACTTCATCAAGGATACGAGTGACTTTTTTGCCGAACTGGGTAAGAGTTTTAGAATCCTGGGAAAATATTTCCTCATTTTTTGGTTCTATTTGCAATGTAATGGATCCCAAATGTGGCACACTTTTAAGTGAATGCTGCGCTATTAACACTTTCTCCTTCACTTTCTTAGATCTAGATAACAAGACAAGAAATAAAACCCCAGTCTGTAGCATTTGCCAATTCCTGTGGTATAAATATTCCTACTATGGCACATTTCAAATTACCGACACGACACTGCTGAGAGTGATGCAGATTTGGGAATAGAAAGGCAGGGCACGCCTTTTATAGTATTTTCACCATACAGACACAGTAGATGTAAATGACCAGAATAGCCCGGGTAGTCATTAGATGTAGCAAAATAATTAGGAATGTGTGAGTATTTAATACTTTCGTGTTTCATATAATTTATTAAATTACAAATTGCTGTAACTTAGTTTTTAATAAGAACTGCACTGCTTCTTCAGTGGGTCTCCAGATTCTTCAGAAATTCTCTCACCACTGGTATGTGTCAGCTCCAGTACATCAGATTGTAGCCTTATCTTAAAACTTGGCAAGTCACACATGCACCATGTGGAGCCAAGATCCTGAATCATTTCTGCTATTCTCAGATGTACACACATGCCCCACCTCAGTGAAAGAGCAGAGTTTGTCCCTCGTCTTACTTCTCTAACTTCGTGTCTTGTACTTTCCTTCTCACTGACTCTGCTGCCTAGATATTCCTTGAACACACTGGGCTTGTCCACCTCAGGACTTTAGCACTTGCCATTTTCCTGGCCTAGAATGTTCTTCCTCCAGCAGTCTGCATGGTTCATTCTCCTGCCTCCTTCAGATCTTTGTTCAGATGTCACCTTCTCAGTGAGGTTTTCCCTGCCCACCTTGCTTACAACTGCAGCCCCTCCTTTCTGTTCGCCTGCCGACCATCTCTCTTCCTTGCTTTATTTTTCTCCCTAGTGTCAATTACTTTTAATGTATCACACTGTACAAATCCTCCTATTTATTCCTTTTCTTTATTGCCTGTTTTCATCCATGAGGATGTAAGTAGTTCAAAGGCTAGATATTTTTTGCACATTTTGCTGGATCCTATGTGTATAGAACAGTGCCTAGCACAAGATGGGTGGTCAGTATATACTGTTGTGTAAATAAATGATTGAACAGTAGATGCCCAGTAAATATGTATTGAATAAACAGATGAATGTTGCCTCAAGGTCTGGAGGCATCAGATTACCAGATTAAAAACTGTATGTTTGTATGTATGTATGTATGTGTATATATATGTGTGTGTGTGTGTATGAGAGTTTTATTGAGATGTAGTGTTCACCCACTTGATGCTTACAATTTAATGGCTTTTAAAAATTATTGATTTATTACTATTTATTGATGCTTTATTGATTAATTATTTGTTTATTGAGCAACTGAACAACAACAACAAATTGATTCCTTCCACTATATGGATTCAATTTTTGGCTGTGCTGGATCTTTGTTGCTGCATGTGGGCTTTCTTTAGTTGCATCAAGGAGGTGTTACTCTTCATTGCAGTGCAAAGGCTTTTCATTGTGGTGGCTTCTCTTGTTGCGGAGCACAGGTTCTAGGGTACGTGGGTTTCAGTAGTTGTGGCACATGGGCTTGGTTGCCCCACAGCACATGAGATCTTTTTGGATCAGGGGTCAAATCCATGTTCCCTGCTCTGGCAGGCATGTTCCTAACTACTGGACCACCAGGGACGTCCAGACAATTCAGTGGTTTTTTTAATGTTTTCAGAGTTAATGTGAGCATCAATGATACCAATTTTAGAACATTTTTATCACTCCAAAAAGAGCCTCATGCCCATTAGCAGTCACTCTCCATTGCCTCCAAATCCCCCCAGCCCTAAGCAACCATTAATTTACCTCCTGTCTTGACAGACTTGACTATTCTGTACAGTTCATACATAGGGACTTGTACAATGTGTGACCTTTCATATCTGGCTTCTTTCACTTAACATAGTCTTTTCAAGGTTCATCTATTTATGGCATATATTAATACTGCTTTATACTGGTGAATAATATTCCACTATATGGATATATCAAGTTTTATTTATTCATTTGTCAGTTGATGTATGTTCAGATTTGTTCCATTTTGGGGGCTATAATAGGTAATGCTACTATGAACATTCATGTACAAGTTTTTGTGTGGGTATAAGTTTTCATTTCTGTTAGATATATACCTAGAAATAGAATTATTGGGTCATATGACACTCTAAGTTTAATATTTTAGAGAACCACCCATCATCTATGTAGATTTCCAATTTCTTCACATCCTCAGCAATTCTTGTTAGTATCTGTTGATTCTATTATAGCCATATTCAGTTCAGTTCAGTTGCTCAGTCATGTCCAACTCTTTGAGACCCCGTGAACTGCAGCACACCAGGCCTCCCTGTCCATCACCAACTCCTGAAGTCCACCCAAACCCATGTCCATTGAGTCGGGATGCCATCCAACCATCTTATCCTCCGTTGTCCCCTTCTCCTCCTGTCCTCAATCTTCCCCAGCATCAGGGTCTTTTCATATTAGGAGGTAAGAAGTCATTTGTTAATTTGGCTTGCAGTTCTTTTTTCTAAATGAGGTATACTTGATTTACAATACTGTGTTAGTTTTAGATAGATGTACAACGCAGTGTCTTGGCTATTGTAAATAGCGCTGGTTTACATTTGTTTGGTGACTGACGATGCTGAGCATCTTTTCATGTGTTTATTGGCTATTTGTGTGTCTTCTTTGGAGTCATGACTTTGCCAGTTTTTAAATTAGGGTTGCCTTTTGGTTGAGTTGTAAGAATTCTTTATATATTTTGCATACTAGACTTATTAGATATAGCATTTACAAAAATTTTTGTGCACTGGTTTTCACTCTCTTCTTGATGGGTGTTCTAAGCACAGATGTTTTCATTTCGATGGTGCCTTATTTACCTCAGTTTGCTTTTGTGTCTCGTGCTTTTGCTGTCACGTCCAAAAACAATCACTTAACCCAAGATTATAACGATTTACACCTTAGGTTTTCTTCTAAGAGTTTTATAATTTTTGCTCTTACATTTAGGTCTTTGATTCATCTTGAGTTTACTTTAATGCATGGTGCGAGGCAGGGATCCAGCTTAATTCTTTTGCATGTGCATATCCAATGGTCCCAGCACAATTTGTTGAAAAAGCTGTTTTCACCCATTGAATTGTCTTGGCATTGTTGTCTAAAACAAGGGGAGATTTTAAATCAGATTTTTGTGATTAGGTTTATTTGTTTGTGATTTATTTTCCTGGAAGCATTGAGAAGTCTAGTTAAAGTCTATTTATGTAGAAGGCAGGAAATGCTTTCAAACTATTTTATGAATAAAGGGAATGCTCTTAATGCCTAGACTGTGATTTTTTCAAAATGTTTTACCTTTTTTTCTGAAATTGAGGTATAATTACATATAATATTTTA
The DNA here is from genome assembly GCF_001704415.2 of Capra hircus. Lineage (NCBI taxonomy): Eukaryota > Metazoa > Chordata > Mammalia > Artiodactyla > Bovidae > Capra > Capra hircus. Next base: position 116,990,818 of record NC_030808.1, on the reverse strand, counting down.
TTAGTTTTAGGTATACAAAGGAATGTTTCAATATTGCAAAATGACCACTGCAATAGCTCTGTTTAACATTTGTCACCATACATGGTTATAAAACCTTTTTTCTTGTAGTGAGAACTTTTAAGATTTACTCTTTTAGTAACTTTCCTATATGTAATACAGTATTATTAACTATGTGCTTCCCAAGTGGCTCAGTGGTAAAGAATCTGCCGGCCAGCCAGGAGACTTGAGTTTGACCCCTGGGTCAGGAAGATCCCTTGGAGAAAGAAATGGCAACCAACTCTAGTATTCTTGCCTGGAAGATCCCATGGACACAGGAGCCTGGGCTACAGTCCATGGGGTCACAAAGAGTCGGACGCTACTTAGCTAGTAAACAACAACAACAATTGTAATTATTATTAGTAACTATTGTCACTATGCTATAGATTGCTTTCCCATGACTTATCTACGTTGTAACTTTTGACCCCCTTCACCCAGTTTGCCCACCCTCAGCTCCTTTCTCTGGCAACCACAGATCTGTTCCCTGAACCTATGAGCTTTCTAAATTTTTGTTTTCATTTTTAGATTCCACATTATAAGTGAGATCATGCACTTGGCTTTCTCTGTCTGACTTATTTCATTTTGCATAATACCCTCCAGATCTGTCCATGTTGTCACAAATCTCAAATTTTCACCCTTTATCATGGCTGAATACTATTCAATTGTGTATATGTACCGCTTCTTTTTCACCCATTCATTGACCAATGGACATTTAGGTCATTTCCATGTCTTGTCTAGTGTAACAATACTGCAGTAAGCATTAGACAGTGATCTTGAATTATTATTTTCTACTAAAAGAGACCAAGGTCCCTTGGAGACATAATTGATTCTAGGTTGAGGGCAGGAAAAGCTTGGAACAACAAAGACTGCTATCTATGGTCATGTCAAAAAGACTCAGAAACCAAGCTACATAAGCGTTCACTAGGCCAAGATGGAATGGTGATTATTAACAATAATAACTACAGTGGACTGAAATGCATTAAAAATGTTTAAATCCATGATTCATAATGATGTTTTAAAAGTCTTTCTTCACTGGTTACTTTTGGAAGATGCCAAGAAATCACCTCATTATTTTGTAAATTGATGGAGGAAAATAAGTATTTATCTTACCTTGCTCCTCTAAAGTGTACCCTATGGTAACCGAAATAGTTGAAAAGAAGAAGTTTCTGTAAAAGTTTTCCAGCTATTAAAGGAATGATAGGTTTGGAATGTCATTCTGTAATCCCTAATAAATCAATATGGGCCATCAGTGGCTGATAATATCATCTAAATAGAGAAAGAGGGAGAGAAAAAGAGAGAGAGAGAGAAAACGGTGGTGGAGAAAGGAAAAGGAGAAGGAGAGAAGGAAAAGAGTATTTTGTCCTTCCTACTATGGCAGTACACAGTACCCCCACACCTGTGAAACAGGTTAAAAAATAAAACAGAACTTCCCTGGTGATACAGGGGATAGGAGTCCGCCTGCCGATGCAGGGGACACTGGTTCAGTTCCTGGTCCGGGAAGATTCCACGTGCTGCGGGGCAGCTGAGCCCGTGTGCCACAGCTACTGCCCCTGAGTGCTGCAACTACCGAAGCCCGTGGACCTAGAGCCTGTGCTCCGCCACAGGGGAGGCCGCTGCAGTGGGAAGCCTGTGCACCGCAACAGAGAGCAGCCCCATTCACCTCAGCTAGAGAAAGCCCGAGCACAGCAACGAAACCCAGCATAGCCGTCAGGAAAGAAAGAAGGGAAGCCAGCTAGCTTCCCTGGTGGTAAAGAGTCCACCTGCCAGTGCAGAAGACATGGGTTCAACCTCTGATCCAGAAAGGTCCCACATGCTGAAGAGCTGCTAAGCCTGTGTGCCACAACTGCTGAACCTCTGCTCCGCAGTTCGTGACTCACAACCACTGAGCCCATGTGCCGCAACTACCAAAACCCCTGCACCCTAAAGCCTGCGCCCCACAGTGAGAGAAGCCACCACAGTGAGAAACCCATGGGCTGCAGTGAAGAGTAGCCCCCACCCACTGCAACTATATAAACAGTCTGGGCAGCAACGAAGACCCCGCACAGTCAAAAATACATACATACATAAATGAATTAAATAGGAATCTAATCAAGCCTCTTGTCCTAACTACTTATTGAAAGAAAATACAGGAAGCAGAAGAATATGTTAAATGATATTCTGGGGATATAATGAAACTATAGGAAACTCTGTTGTACGAAGCCTGGGTTTCTGAATAAATAATTTCATGGAAAGAAAAGAGATGGAAGGAGAATCTATAGATTCTATAGATTAAGAGATGTAACCATTTCATCAGTTCAGTGTAAAACTCTAACATGGATCCCAGTTCAAGTAAAGGATCCCAATTTGGAGTATACATGGACCAGAGAAACATGTACGTTGATTGGATATTTGATTATACTAAGGAGTTATCACTAATTTTTATATGTGTGATAGCAGTATTGTTATATATTCTAAAGTATTGTTATATACTCTGAAACCATTGTCATCTACTTTAAAGTCCTAGTTTTTCTACACTTAAATATATACATATATACCCACACACATACATACATACACACACACACATATATATATATATATATATATATAAAGAGAGATGAAATGATACAATGCCTGGGATTTGACTGGAGAAATCCACCTGTGGATGTAGGTGAGGATATAGAGTTTTGCTAGGAGAATGCACTGGTCATAGCAAACACCCTTTCCCAGCAACACAAGAGAAGACTCTACACATTGACATCACCAAATGGTCAACACTGAAATCAGATTGATTATATTCTTTGCAGCTAAAGATGGAGAAGCTCTATATAGTCAGCAAAAAGAAGACCGGGCGCTGACTGGGGCTCAGATCATGAACTCCTTATTGCCAAATTCAGACTTAAATTGAAGAAAGTAAGGAAAACCACTAGACCATTCAGGTAGGACCTAAATCAAATCCCTTGTGATTATACAGTAGAAGTAAGAAATAGATTCAAGGGACTAGATCTGATAGATAGAGTGCCTGATGAACTATGGACAGAGGTTCGTGACATTGTACAGGATACAGGAATCAAGACCATCCCCGGAAAAAGAAATGCAAAAAAGGATAATGGCTGTCTGAGGAGGCCTTGCAAATAGAGGTGAAAAGAAGAGAAGTGAAAAGCAAAGAAGAAAAGGAAAGATATAAGCATCTGAATGCAGAGTTCCAAAGAATAGCAAGGAGAGATAAGAAAGCCTTCCTCAGCGATCAGTGTAAAGAAATAGAGGAAAACAATAGAATGGGAAAGACTAGAGATCTCTTCAAGAAAATTAGAGATACCAGGGAACATTTCATGCAAAGATGGGCTCAATAAAGGACAGAAATGGTATGGACCTAACAGAAGCAGAAGATATTAAGAAGAGGTGGCAAGAATAAACAGAAGAACTGTACAAAAAAGATCTCCTTGACCCAGATAATCACGATGGTGTGATCATTCACACTCACCTAGAGCCAGACATCCTGGAATGTGAAGTCAAGTGGGCCTTAGAAAGCATCACTACGAACAAAGCTAGTGGAGGTAATGGCATTCCAGTTGAGCTATTTCAGATCCTAAAAGATGATGCTGTGAAAGTGCTGCACTCAATATGCCAGCAAATTTGGAAAACTCAGAAGTGGCCACAGGACTGGAAAAGGTCAGTTTTCATTCCAATCCCTAAGAAAGGCAATGCCAAAGAATGCTCAAACTACCACACAATTGCACTCATCTCACATGCTAGTAAAGTAATGCTCAAAATTCTCCAAGTCAGGCTTCAGTAATACGTGAACTGTGAACTTTCAGATGTTCAAGCTGGTTTTAGAAAAGGCAGAGGAACCAGAGATCAAGTTGCCAACATCTGCTGGATCATCGAAAAAGCAAGAGAATTTCAGAAAAACATCTATTTCTGCTTTATTGACTATGTCAAAGCCTTTGACTGTGTGGATCACAGTAAACTGTGGAAAATTCTGAAAGAGATGGGAATACCAGACCACCTGACCTGCCTCTTGTGAAACTTGTATGCAGGTCAGGAAACAACAGTTAGAACTGGACATGGAACAACAGACTGGTTCCAAATAGGAAAAGGAGTCCTTCAAGGCTGAATATTGTCACCCTGCTTATTTAACTTATATGCAGAGTACACCATGAGAAATGCTGGACTGGAGGAAGCACAAGCTGGAATCAAGATCACCAGGAGAAATATCAATAACCTCAGATATGCAGATGACACCACCCTTATGGCAGAAAGTGAAGAGGAACTAAAAAGCCTCTTGATGAAAGTGAAAGAGGAGAGTGAAAAAGTTGGTTTAAAGCTCAACATTCAGAAAATTAAGATCATGCCATCCGGTCCCATCACTTCATGACAAATAGATGGGGAAACAGTGGAAATAGTGGCTGACTTTATTTGGGGGCTCTAAAATCACTGCAGATAGTGACTGCAGCCATGAAATTAAAAGACGCTTACTCCTTGTCAGGAAAGTTATGACCAACCTAGACAGCATATTAAAAAGCAGAGACATTACTTTGTCAACAAAGGTCCGTCTAGTCAAGGCTATGGTTTTCCCTGTGGTCATGTATGGATGTGAGAGTTGGATTATAAAGAAAGCGTGGCACCGAAGAATTGATGCTTTTGAACTGTGGTGTTGGAGAAGACTCTTGAGAGTCCCTTGGTCAGCAAGGAGATCCAACCAGTCCATCCTAAAGCAGATCAGTCCTGGGTGTTCATTGGAAGAACTGATATTGAAGCTGAAACTCCAATACTTTGGCCACCTGATGTGAAGAGCTAACTCATTTGAAAAGACCCTGATGCTGGGAAAGATTGAGGACAGGAGGAAAAGGGGACAACAGAGGATAGCATGGTTGGATGACATTACTGACTCAATGGACATGAGTTTGAGTAGACTCTGGCAGTTGGTGATGGACAGGGAGTCCTGGCGTGCTGCGGTTCATGGGGTCGCAAAGAGTCGGACATGACTGAACAATTGAATGTACCTCTTCATCTTTTGCTTTCAGACTACTGCTGGGCTGCAGAGTCCATATCTCAGCCACATCTGTAGGCTGGCTGGGCTGTTGGAAGGGCTAGAGTCCTGGGTTTGAATCCCGTTTTCACCACTTGCAAACTGTGTGATTTTGAGCCAAATCCCTTAGCCTCCCTGAGCTGCTTCTTTCTTTGTTAATGGGAATGAAACTGCTCACCTCAAAGTGTTTTGTGAGGATTAAATTCTATTAGGGGTGTAAAAGCACGGGACTGGGCACAGATCAATTGACTGATGTGCCTTCAATGAGTAGAAATGTTAGGCCTTGAAGGGTGAGAGGCATTAGCATAGCTGGAAAGATAAGAAAGGTCAGGAAAAGTGAAGGGCCTCCCCAGCAGTATGCCTCCCTCCGGAAAGGTGAGAGGGTGGGTTGGCTAGGCAGAGGGTCAGCACTCATGTCACTCTGGATGGGACGTCTTTTCCTGTTGTTGCAGAAGCCACTGTAATTCTGGGACTTGGGTAGCCCCGTGTGCTCGTCTGGTGTAATGGAAACTCTGCCCTCTCGGCTGCACTGTGCCTCTTACTTGATATCATTGCCCCAGCCACTGGTAACTTGAGCAGGACATGGCGCTTGGCTCTCAGGGAAGTACAGTTTGACATTTCTCCTCAGTAGCATTCCACAACCAACCCCTCTGTTCTACCTGAGTCCAGTATTCTCTTGGGGGTGGGGGTTGTGACACCATATTCTCTGGGATTTCCCCCCACTTAAAAAACACATTTTTATTTATTTGGCTGTGCTGGGTCTTAGTTGCAGCACCCAGGATCTTCAGTCTTCATTGCAGCACTCAGAATCTTTAGTTGCGGCATGTGGGATCTAGTTCCCTGACCAGGGATCGAACCCGGGCCCCCTGCATTAGGAGCATGGAGTCTTAGCCACTGGACCATCAGGATTTCCCCCAACGTTGACAGCCACTCCTGAAAGTCTCCTTTCCTGTCTCTGGTTCCTCATGTCACCTCCACAAGGTTGGCAGTTTTGGGACACAAGACTGAGTCACTCCCTCATTTCCATGCATATCGCTCCCCAGGTTTTCTCCCCCCACCCCACAGCTCAGAAACTCTACAGATGCTGATGGCCCCAAGTGCTCCCTCCAGCCTGGCCTCCCTCACAACTCCAGACTCAGATAAACATCTGTCTGCTTGCTGCCTTCAACCACGAGTCTCTCTCTGGCTTTCTCCCCTGAACGAACCCTTTCCTGTCTCTTTCATCTCAGTAAATGGAACTTAGTTACTCAGGATAAACACCTAAGAGTGGCCACCTTTGGCTCTTTCCTTTTTCTTATTCCTATAACCACTTCTCCACCCCATCTCCCCATCCAATCCTTTAGTAACGCCTGTTGACTCTCCCTTTAAAACACAGCCCCCAGGTACCCCCTTCTCCTTAGCTCTCCCATTCTTGTCCAGGCCAAAATCATGTTGCCTCTGAACTAATACAGTAGCTTCCTGAATGTTTCATTCCTTCCTGCATGCATCCACTATACTCATGTTTCTTCACAAAGCAGCTCGAGCTAGTTTTAAAAATTAAATCATGCCATTTACGCTCCTTCTTAAAATTCTTCAGTGGCTTCCTTTCGCTGGAAAGAAATCCAGTCCCCTAGCTTTGGCCTCTGAGGGCAAGGATCTAGCTTCCCATGGACCTCCTCCTCAGACCACTTCCCTGTATCCACTGGCCTCCGGCCTTGCTGGCTGACCCGGCCTCCGGCCTTTTGCCCCTGCCATTCTCTTCTTGTTAAGATGCTTCCCTCCAGGTGACTTCGCATGTATTTGCATCCCTTGGCCACTCCATCTAAGGTAGCCATCTGGTCAATTTTAGCATCTTACTCCATTCCTGTTCTCTGTAGCATGCTTCTTATATTTTCTTGTTTGGTTTCTCATCTGTTTGTCTCCCCCAGTTGCATGTACACTCCATGAGAACAGGCGCCAGGCTGGTTTTGTGCATGGCTATGACCTCAAGGGCCCGCACAGGGCCCACCACACACAAAGTGCTGTCCGGTCTGGAATTTGATTCTGCCCCGCTTACAGGCTAATGAGTTAGCCTTTGGCTCTTGCATGGGTGCTGGCAGGAGACATGAAACTCGGAGGTTGGAAATTAAGGACCTTATTCCTCCCAAGACATCAAGCAGCATGTGTGTGCCAGGTTTCTCTTGCTCCTAGTTCTCAGGAGGGAGACAGGACCTGGGCCAGATGGTGAGAGCATTGCACAAGGAGCTTGTGCTCTGGGCGAAGGACACAGAGCTTGGGGGAATTCATGACTCTGACAGTCAGCAGTGTGCAAGCCTGTCCTTCATCCGAAGGGAGACATTACCTCATCCCTCAAGGTTTCTTGCTGATGACACAACCCTGAGAAGTGAGTAAAGAGCAGTCAGGCCTTGTATGCCTGGCACACCCAGCTAGGTGTGTAGGTGTGTGAGTCACATGGAGGAGGAATGTGGTAAGTATTTGTTGAATGAATGAATGAATGAAAGAAACCTAGTCTAGTGACCAGGTACCAGTGTTGATGCCTGCAGATGGACTCACCTGGCGGCAGTTCCTGCGTGGATCCCCACCCCCCACCTACTGCTGTTCTTCTCAGCCCTCACCACGCCTCACTCCCGCCTGCATTCACAGGCTGAATGCTTGCTGGGACTGGTGGCATCTTCTGCTACCGCCTGCGTCAGATACTATCTTTTTCTGCTTGCTGGATGGGGATTCCCCCCAGTGTCTGTGGCTGGCAGTTGCCCCAGAATCTGCCCTGCCCCACCCCCACGTCACACTGCTGTTCAGTGGCCCAACATTGGCCCTGTCCACATGACATGAGGCATGTTAACGATGGTGCTCTGATGGCGCTTTCTGTTACATACTGGGTGTGTAAGAGGTGTGGCTAGGCATGTGTAAGGTGTGGCTGCTCATGCTTCTCATCCTAGAAAGTAGTCTGTGAAATGGCATTACATTGTCCTCTCCCGTAATCCAGTCTAGACTTACAGATTTAGAAAGTTCAGATTTCTATATTTTTGAACTTGAATCCAGGCAGTGTCCAGGGTTGACATAATTTAGTGATGTCGACTGGCCAGTTAGCTCTAAGAGAGTGAAGAAATATTTGAAAAGCAATTAATTTAATTAGCAGAAAGTCCTGTCAGATAGTTGGAACATTAACAGTAGTATACCCGAACATTCCTACACTGTATGTGAGCTCCATGGGAAGTTAAATTCTATTCAGAAGTGGTCTGGCAGGCACAGAATTAGACACCACACTAGGAGGAGCTGGCTCGGGAGGGTTAATGGCATCCTGCTTCGGAAGCCTAATGTATCTGTCTTCATGTTAGAGACAGTCCTAGGAAGTTCTTGGTGGTCCAGTGGTTAGGACTCTGTGCTTTCACTGTTGAGAGTGTGGATTCAACCTTTGGTCGGAGAACTAAGATCCCACATGCCTTGAGACCAAAAAATTAATTAATTAATTAAAAACATTTTTTAAAAAAAGAAACATTCCTGCTAACAAGCCTTATCGTTACCTTGAAGAGTTCTTATTATGAACCAATTGTTGTCTCTTGGATTCTCCTTTTTAATATTTCTAGGGTTGACAATTCTCCCTTTTTGATCAACACAGTTTTTTTTCTTTCTTTGGGTTTCACTTCCATTTGTTTTTCTGTTCTTTTACTGCGTAACTAATAGATAAATACATTTTGATGTAAAAGATCCAAGCAACACATACATCTCTAGAGACAAAGCACATGAAATTTCTCTGTCACATCCCTCTGCTATCCCCTCTCCTGTCCCACTTTCAGTGGGACACCATGGACCTGGAATATGGAAAGAATCAGACAGGAAAACCTCAATACATATAAGTGACTGTTTCTGAGAGAGGAGTTTGTTAGTGATTTATATTTATCTTTACATTTTACTGTTTTCTTAAAATAATAACTCATTATTTCTTATAAGAAGAAAAAAAATGTTTTCCTAAGAAAAAGTGGAAAAGAGCATAGCCTCTGGAATCCCACAGACATGGATCTGAATGCCGGCTGTACCCCCCCTTCCCCCCCGCCCCCATGTGTACACACTACTTTTCCTCCTTGAACCTCAGTTTCCTCATCTGTAAAAAATGGGTATAACACCCCCTTCCCCCACTTACGAGGTTGTTAGGAATAAAGTACGTGAAAGCACCTGACACGTGGTCATCACTCACTACATCAGCTTCCTCCCAAGGAAAAGAAAAGGCGTGTTGCCCTGGGACACCTTGACAGGTCATTTCTAATTTTACACGTGAAAGGTTCCAGAGCTGAAAAGTTGTGAAGATACTGTGTGTGCACACATGTAGGTGTGTGTGGGAAGAAAAGGAAATATAAGAATAAAACTCTTAAAACGATGCAAACTATGGGAGTGTACTTAATACCACTGAATTGGGCACTTAAAAATGGTTGGAATGGTAATTTGATGTTAACTAATTTTACCACAGAAAAACATGTTTTTTAAAAAAAACTGCTAAAAGAAGAGTGAGAATACCTTTCTTTCTTACACCCTCTGAGCCCCAGACTTTCTCAGGTAAAGCTGCAAAGCCATGTTTTGGGTTTTCTTATAGAGTTTCAGTCAAAGGAGCTCTTTTTACTTGTGTTAATTCTACTGTTCCAGTAAATACAGATAAACATGCAGTACAGAAAAGTGTTTTTTTTTTGGTAAGTTTCAAAAACACACACAACAAACAACACACAAACACAACTCAGTGATTATAGGTCTTTGACCACTGGCACAAGCTGTTTCTCCAATCAGGGTAGCCATCTGGAATGGAGGGGAAGGGAACGGAGTGGGACTAGAGGTACGAGCTGGTGCAGGGGGGCCAAGTGGCTGGAACATGTGGCAAAGGAGACTGCCTTTGCTCTTTTCCGCTTGGATCTCACTTCCAGCCTCTTCTTCTGCATCTTTTCAGTGTTGTTGTTCAGTCACTAAGTTGTGTCTGATTCTGTGACCCCATGGACTGCAGCATGCCAGGCTTCCCTATCCTTCACTGTCTCCTGGAGTTTGCTCAGATTCATGCCCATTGAGTCGATGATGCCATCAACTCAACCATCTCATCCTCTTCACCCTCTTCTTCTTCTGCCTTCAGTCTTTCCCAGCATCAGGGTCTTCTCCAGTGAGTCTGCTCTTCATATCAGGTGGCCAAAGTATTGGAGCTTTAGCTTCAGCATCAGTCTTTCCAATGAATATTCAGGGTCCATTGATTTCCTTTAGAATTGATTGGTTTGATCTTGCTGTCTGAGGGACTCTCAAGAGTCTTCTCCAGCATCACTGTTCAAAAGCATTGATTCTTTGGCGCTCAGCCTTTTTATCTTAGTCTTAATGAATGTTCTTTCAAGACATTGGCTCCATACTTGGAGAATATGCTGGGGAAGAATTGCAATGTGCCAGCTTTTTACTCCTGGGACAGCCATCTGCTGCTGCCCTGGGGTGCTCTGACTTGGGCAGTCAGGGTAGCTGCCAGTTATTAGGGCCCTACTACACCCAAGTGCAAACATTCCATTCTCCATACTTTGCTGGTATTTCTCACAGTGACCCCCTAAGGTGGGCTTTATTACCTCCATTTTATAAATGTGGAAACTAAGATCCAAGCAGACTAGTGTTTTGCCTAAAGCATCACTGCTAATAAATGACAGAATCAAGGATCCGAATCTTGACCTGTTTAATCTCTCAAGTCCGCTCACTTTTCATCATGCTTGGTGGATCACTCCACTTGTTTTAACTGTGGTATAAAAAACAAGGGGAAAAGAAAAGAAGGCCATGCAGTTGGGCTAGACTGGTAGTTCTCAGCTCTGGCTGCATGTTGGACTCTGCTGGGAAGACTGAGAAAGAACATGAAGCACAGCCCTACTACTGCCAGGGATTCCAGTTCAGGTCCTAACATGTTAAAACTCCCCCCGTGATTCTAAAGGGCAAGTGGGTTGAGAACCCCTAGTCTACACCAGTGCTTTGCAAACTGGAGCTGCATGCAGTCCACTTGGGTCTGTGTTAAAATGCAGATTCTGATCCAGCAGGTCTGGGTGTGCCTGAGATGCTATACTTCTAACAAGCTCCCGGGTGGTGCCGATGCTGTGGGTCCTTGGACCACACTTTGAATAGTCAGCGTCTGAACCATCTCTAGGTCTCTGTGCCCTTCTAATGTAGAGAAAGACTGTAGAGAAGACTCTGGAAAGGCTGTAGAGAAAGAAGTTCTAAAGCACAGGTGTTCTATTCTGTTTCCACCAAGCTTCCTGCATCTCTATATCCTGTCATCTCCATCTGTATTTCTGTTGATGGTCAAAATATGTAAAGGCTGAGTGCCAACATGATGGACCGTGGGCCATGGGGAAGAAGCTTGGACTAGGCCTGGGTTCACATCCCAATTCTGTTGCTTGCCAGCTGTGTGAGTTCAGACAAGTTACTTAATCTCTCTGCGTCTTAATTTCCTCAACTCCAAATTGAGGATGCTGCTGCTGCTACTGCTGCTGCTAAGTCGCTTCAGTTGTGTCCAACTCTGTGCCACCCCATAGACGGCAGCCCACCAGGCTCCCCCGTCCCTGGGATTCTCAAGACAAGAACACGAGTGGGTTGCCATTTCCTTCTCCAATGTATGAAAGTGAAAAGTGAAAGTGAAGTTGCTCAGTCGCGTCCGACCCTCAGCGACCCCATGGACTGCAGCCTTCCAGGCTCCTCCGTCCATGGGATTTTCCAGGCAAGAGTACTGGAGTGGGGTGCCATTGCCTTCTCCGCAAATTGAGGATAGTAAACCTTTATTGCATTGGGACATGGGGAGGATTAAATGGGTTAATATAGACCAAGCACTTTGTACCAACAGGTGTGCAACAAATGGCAACTGCTGTTGCCTTGGTGGACTTTCCAGGCTGACCTAATCTGATAGAGCTCCCTGTGAGTCAGGGGAACCCTGATCTCTGTCCTCTGCACAAAGCAGAGTCTGCCTTTGATCTCAGTGTCAGGTGACACGGTGACGTAAGCCATCTCAAGGCGCAGGACTTTTGGACCAGTGTCCTTGCCTAGAGAATGACGGGCTTCCTCCCTTCTCAGGACTGTTTGATTATCTCCCCATCTCTGTTCCCTGCCTACCTGTGGAAATTCCCTGGGGGTTTTTGTTATTAAAAACAGAGAAAGTTAGCTCTTAAGGTATGGGTTCTTAAGTGCTGCTCTGAGACTAATCGTTAGGAGTAATTTATTCAGTCAGTATTAACAGATGCCCAGGTACCGGGGATACCAGGGACAAACAAAACCTTCACAATCTCTTTCACCTTAGAATTTGTCAAGAGGGTGGGGGCAGATGTTGAACAAATACAATATCCATTTGCCATTGTGGAAAGTGGTGTGAAGAGAAAGAACAAGGCTTCCTGGAGAGAAAATACTGCCAAGTCTGTGGCACCATCAATTTTGACTTAAAAGCCTTGCGATTGCCTGTGTGTAGACTAGGCTGGAGCAGGACAGGAGGGAGGCAGGCCAAGCTGTTAGGAGCTCTGACAGTGCTCCGGGCTCAGGTGGTGGCAGTGGAGCCGGAAGAAGTTGGTGGAATCACGACTAGGGGCAAATCTCTTTCATTTGTCTTGAGTATCATAAAATGTCAGTTTGTAGATCGAATAGTTTTATAGTTTTTCCCCTTTTGTTCAATACAGATTGGGGCTCAGCTGATAAAGAATCCACCTGCAATGCCGGAGACCTGGGTTTGATCCCTGGGTTGGGAAGATCCCCTGAAGGGAAAGGCTCCTCACTCCAGTATTCTGGCCTGGAGAATTCCATGGACTATATATAGTCCATGGGGTCACAAAGAGTTGGACACAACTGTGTGACTTTCACATTCAATACAGAAGACACCATGTTATCACCATGGAAAATTCTAACTAGTTTTTTTTTTTTTTTTTTTTAGGTCAGTGACTTCCCTTCTGTATGTCTCTATTCATCTATTCATTCTGTAAAATAGTGATAGCGGTAGCAGGTGTTGGTATCAGCAGCATCTAACATTCTTTCTTGCCCTGTCTTTTGGAGACTCCAAGACAAATGTATTCACAAATAAGAATTTTTTTAAAGGTTTTATTTGTTTTTATTTTGGCTGTGCTGTATCTTCCTTGTGACGTGAGGGCTTCTCTTGTTGCAGAGCAGGGCTCGAGGGCACACAGGCTCTCTAGTTGCAGCTCAAGGACTCAGTAGTTGCCCCTCGGCATGTGGTATTAGTTCCTCGACCAGGGATGGAACCCTTGTCCCCCGCATCAGAAGGCAGGTTCTTGACCACTGGACTACCAGAAAAGTCCTCACAAATTTTAAGCTTCAAATGAGGAGCAGAAGCAGAAAGTTTAATACTGAGGGCGGTGAGATTTCCTATTCTTAAAGAACTCCTGGCTCCCTTTCTTTGGGGTCAGCATAGGTCAGTGAAATTATAATCATACTTCAAACACAGAATGCATGAGTCAGGAAAAGTCAAGGCCACAGGCCCCTCAAGCCAGAACTACAAAGCAAAGCTGATTTCAATGCCCAAGTCCCATCCCTGGCTCTAAACCGTGGGAACTGAGAAGTGGCTAGAGCATGACTCACCTGCTAACTCTGAATGACACACGCTGGATCAATTATCCCTGAACCATGGCATCCAGAGCCCTGCTGAAATGACCTACACACCTCAACTTTAAGTAGCTCAGCTGTCTCAGGAAATTAGTACTAGAGCAAAAACATTCAGAAAATGAAACCACGTGTTGCAGAGAGGTCACTCATGGACCTAAGGTCACACTGCCAGCTACTTGGCAAGCCTGGGAGCCTATAGTCAGGGACAAGGAGAATTTCCTTGGAATGGTATTTTACAGGAAGTGCAGGACTCTGCTGCCGAGACAAGTTCAATTCAGTCGCTCAGTCATGTCTGACCCTGCGACCCCATGGACCACAGCACTCCAGTATTCCCTGTCCATCACCAACACCTGGACCTTGCTCAGACTCATGTCCATGGAGTCGGTGATACCATCCAACCATCTCATCCTCTGTAGTCCCCTTCTCCTTCTGCCTTCAATCTTTCCTAGCACTGGGTCTTTTCCAGTGAGTCAGCTCTTCACATCAGGTGGCCAAAGTATTGGAGTTTCAGCCTCAGCATCAGTCCTTCAATGAATATTCAGGACTGATTTCCTTTACAATTGACTGGTTGGATCTCCTTGCAGTCCGAGGGACTCTCAAGAGTCTTCTCCAACACCACAGTTCAAAAGCATCAGTTCTTCAGTGCTCAGTTTTCTTTATAGTCCAACTCTCACATCCATATATGACTACTGGAAAAACCATAGCGTTGACTAGACAGACCTTTGTCAGCAAAGTAATGTCTCTGCTTTTTAATATGCTGTCTAGGTTGGTCATAGCTTTTCTTCCAAGGAGCAAGCATCTTTTAATCTCATGGCTGCAGTCACCATCTGCAGTGATTTTGGAGCCCAAGGAAATAAAGTCTGGTACTGTTTCCATTGTTTTCCCATCTATTTGCCATGAAGTGATGGGACTCGATGCCATGATTTTTGTTTTTCAAATGTTGAGTTTTAAACCAGCTTTTTCACTCTCCTCTTTCACTTTCATTAAGAGGCTCTATACTTCCTCTTCTCTTTCTGCCATAAGGGTGGTGTCATCTGCATATCTGTGGTTATTGATATTTCTCCCGGCAATCTTGATTCCAGCTTGTGCTTCATCCAGCCTGGCATTTCACTTGATGAATTCTGCATAGAAATGAGCAGGGTGACAATATACAGCCTTGATGTACTGCTTTCCCAATTTGGAACCACTCTGTTGTTCCGTGTTAAAACTGTTGCTTCCTGACCTGCATACAGATTTCTCAGGAGGCGGATAAGGTGGTCTGGTATTCTCATATGTTTCAGAATTTTCCACAGTTTGTTGTTATCCACACAGTCAAAGGCTTTGGCATAATCAATAAAGCAGATGTGTTTCTGGAATTCTCTTGCTTTTTCTATGATCCAGCAAATATTGGCCATTTGATCTCTGGTTCCTCTGCCTTTGCTAAATCCAGCTTGAATATCTGAAAGTTCATGGTTGACAAACTGTTGAAGCCAGGCTTGGAGAATTTGGGGCATTAGTTTACTAGTGTGTGAGATGAGTGCAATTGTGTGGTAGTTTGAACATTCTCTGGCATTGCCCTTGTTTGGGATGAGACAAAGTGCACGCCAAGACAAGTGCATGTGTGCTAAGTCACTCAGTCGTGTCCGACTCTCTGTAACCCCATGGACTGTAGCCTACCAGGTTACATGAGATTCTCCAGGCAAGAATATTGGAGTGGGTTGCAGTGCCCTCTTCCCGACCCAGGGATCGAACCTGCGTTTCTATGTCTCCTACATTGGCAGGCAGGTTCTTTACCACCAGTGCCACGTGGGAAGCCCTGCTGTTTAAGGGTGGAGTTTCAGCTTCTACTTAGGTGTGTTCCACGATGTAATGATGGTTCCATGGTCTCTTCTCAATATTCCCATGATTTGCACTGGACGGTTTGCTATGAGGACACCATCCTCTGAATCCTCTAAATCTTAAGAATCCAGGGAAACCACGGCTAGTTCCTCCTCTTGGAAAAGTTAGGAACCTGTGATCTCAATTGGTTAGTTTAAAAACAATTTTTTTTAAAAAAACAGAGAATAATGTTAACACTAATATAACACATACCGGGTCCCTGCATCCCAGAATTAATGAGTATTAACATTTTCTTCAAGGTATATTAGAATCTTTTTTTTTCCTTTAGAATGGTTCAGGCAGTATAAGATATAGGCTGAATCTAGCATCTTGCTCGATCAGCCAGATTTCTATCAAATTAGAATACAGAACTAACATGGGAAAGAGAAAGGTTTTTTTTTTTTTAATATGGTACCTAGGTGGATCATGAGTCTTGACAAATGCTTATCACTGTGTTTTTTAAAAAATTAACCAACTTTGGCTGTGCCGGGTCTGTCTTGCTGTGTTCAGGCTTTCTCTAGCTGTGGTGAGCAGGGGCTACTCTCTAGCTGTGTGCTTGGGCTTCTCGTTGCGGTGGCTTCTCGTTGCAGTGGCTTCTCTTGTTGCAGAGCAGAGGCTCTGGATGCAGGGGCTTCAGTAGTTGTATCATGTGGGCTTATTAGTTGTGGCTCGAGGTCCTTAGAGCGTGTAGACTTTAGCAGTTGTGTCACGAGGACTCAGTAGCTCTGGCACATGGGCTTAGCTGTTCCGCAGCATGTGAAATCTTCCCAGACCGGGGATCTGTGCCACCAGGGAAATCCTATCACATATTTTAAATTGCATTTTACAATTGGAACTAAAAGGAAAGATTTTAATTTACATGATGTTTCACTATTTTTCACTTCCTCTTAAAACAGGGAACAACCTGGGGATTTTTGTTTGTTTTCTGGCAGAAAATGGTTAAGTTTAAAAAAAAGTTGGAGAATAAAAGTTAAGTTCACAGATATCCAGTGACAGAGACTAAAGAGTCAGAAAACTATGGAAAGTAAAAGCTCAGTTTTGTTGCCTACGACTTTATTTTCAGACAGTGTCTGAATGGGGAGTCAGGAAGCCTGAATTCTGTGCTCCCATTAGTGCACTGTATGACTGCTGGCCCATCCCTTGACCTTTTGATGCTGATCATCTAACATTTTATGCTTTTGCGGTGACTTGATTCCACTGTCTGCTCCTTTACTATCTTTTGTTTATAGTTTTACCCTCTGGTACTTCCTTGACCAGTTGGTCCTGATTTCCTCCATTACATATAACAAGAAGGGTGAGCTATGGGCACCATAGGATGTTGGTGAGCTTGGCTAGTTTCTGTACAAAACACATTGCCTGGGTGTCACGTTTGCACCAGGCAGCCATTCCTGGACCAGCTCCACCCTGAGGGTCAAAGTCTGCCTGCTCCAGGATCTTAGTCTTACCTCCAGGGAGCCCTCTGTGTACCGGCTTGAAATATGACTTTTTCCATGACGAGAACTGTGGTTTTCATTCTTTACTCAACCTGTTATAAGCCTGTCCTTTGATTCGTGGTACTGCTTTTTTTTTGGTTGGGGGGGCTTCCCACGTGGTGCTAAAGAGCCTGCCTACCAATGCAAGAGAAATCAGAGCTTCGAGTTTGATCCCTGGGTCAGGAAGATCCCTTGGAGGAGTGGGATGGCAACCCACTCCAGTATTCTTGCCTGGAGAATCCCATGGACAGAGGAGCTTGGCGGGCTACAGTCCAGAGCGTCCCACAGTCGAACACTACCGAACTGACAGCATGCACATGTGTATGCATACTACTTTTCACCTTCATGTGAAGAACAGTCTTGAAGGTAAGTTACTTTAGCAAATTTCTTAACTGCTAAACTATTCCCTGGCTAAAAACTCAGCCCTGCAACTCACCTGAAATATGAAGTAAGTCTAAAGCCATCACTCCCACCTGGCACTTCTCTGATGTCATCGGGCCACTAAGGGAAGCAGTCCATCCTTGCCGGGCATTTGGGGCTAAAACTGTGAATTCCTTTGAGAGTTCAGGGTTGGGATCAAGGGAGTGGGTCACCTTGGCTCAAACCTAGTGCTCCGGACATCACAACCAAACCTCTTCCTTCTGATTCTGTAAACCAGGAAAAGTATTCTCTCTCTACAAGCCCTGGCACTGTCAGACAGAAAGAACCACTCAAAAGAGACCTGCCACACCCATGTCACTTTGTGGTTGAGAGAAGTGAGTTCAGACCCCAGTGGTGCCAGCAATCTGTGCTGTGGTCTTGGACAAATGCCTGTTTCTCCATACAGAAACAGTGAGAGCTCCAAGGGGTGCTGGGGTGAAGCTTCATGGCACCTGCACAGTAGATACCCAATAAGTATGCATCATTCCACTCAAGATGAAGCAGAATATTCATTTTTGAAAAATATTTATTAAAAAACTAAAGTGAATGTGGAAAAAAAAAAAACCAACAAACCAAACCCAACACATACCTTTAAATAGCAAGCATATGACACTGGTTATAAAGCTTTTCCAACTCTACTGATCTAGTCTTTCCCACCATCTAAGTTAAGGAGGGCCTCTGAGGGAAGCCAGGTGTAAACAGGTCATTTGTACTAGTGATGAGCAAAAACTAACTACGTGAGAGCTATCAATGGCTACCCTTTTTGCTTTCCTAGGCAGTCCCTCCCAAACACAAGAGAGTGACTATATCTCAGGACTGTGTTTGTGGGGATCTGTGGTTCTTGTTTTAATCTGGGAGTGGGAGTGTGTGTGGATGAAATAGTAGAAAGACAGACAAATCAGTAGAGGGTAATCGGAAAGCACCTTTAAAATCTGGACCCTTTCCCACAATTTAACCCAGTAATTCTCAAACTTTACTGTTGGAAAGCATCCCCTGATGAGATTGTTAAATTCGCAGGCTCCCCAAATTGCATGTTTCAGATAAGCACTCCATTGATTCTGTGCACACTGGTTAGCCATCCGGTTTGAGAAACACTGTTTAAAATGTAGTAAAACAATTCCTACCTCCTTAAACACAAGGTAAAAGCAAAGTTAAGGACTCTGCTGACAGTCACTGTGCTTTCGTCAACTTGGAGGGACCAATATAGGGAGGCAGGAAGGAGCCTCCAATTCCTAACAAACATCCTGGTCTTAGAGGAGCCCGAGAAACCTGTCAGGTGCTGTTCAGGAAGGAAGTAAAATTTAATAATCAAGTTGATTTCCGATCATAGGGTAGCCTCCAAAGGACTAACCGGCCAACCTCCTCTGTCCCGGTTTAATGAACTTCGCTGGGCCAGTGCCAGATGGGAAGCTGCCATTCAGACAGGACACGGGGAAACTGTTGGTCCTGACTTGTGAAGACACTGTGAATAAAACACCTATAAAAACCTTTATTAACCAGAGAGCGCCATGCCCAAATCATGTCGGTGTGTCACGGACAACATGTAGAAATAGTCACATTGATGCCAAGGTTCCCGTTATCTGCAAAAAGATGAGCTATGGCTGTGTCGAACACCAGGCAGTCGCTGTTCATGATGGCTGCGGACACGCCATCGTGGATGGACCGGGGCGTGGCCTCCCAGGTCAGTCTCCTCCGGTTCCCATTCAACTCCAGTCTGTAGGCGAAGTTCTCCGCCTGCTTGCGAGTGCCGATGAGCAGGACGATGGCGAAGAACTGCTGGTGGCCCTCATACTTCTCTTGTTTCTCCAGCACCAGCATGAAGTGATGGCCGAAACACGACTGCATCATCACCCAGTCCACAGCTCCTGGCAGGTTAATGTCTGTGGCCAGGAAGACGATGTCTTCTCCCTGAAGGGTGGTGATGCTCTTGTGGGCGTGCATGAGATGGGACATCACGGCTTCCAGGGACCCCTGCCACTTGCAGGAAGCACCGGGACAAGGGCAAGAGTAGGGACGGTATTCACAGATGTCTTCATGCTCCGGCTTCTCGGTGTGGTGCAGGGTCAGGGAACAGCCCGTGGTCGCATACTGCAGGGACAGAAAGCAGCACAGTGAGACACTGGAGGCTTCTTCCACCTCTGAGGCTGCAAACCTCAGGTTTTCCAGACTCAAACTGCACTTTTGTTTCAACTACTTTCGTTCCAGGTGAGTTAAATATTGCAGACTGAAACGTCTTAGTGCCTGTTCATCCTCCGCACTGCCATGCATAACATCAGGGGCCCATCCCGGCCAGGAATGAGCTGCATTCCTGCCCCCGTTCCAGCACTGTTGAAACTGAGAACTCAAGTACTCTTACAAATGTTTCAAACAAAATTGTGGAGCCAGCCCTAGAAAACCTGGCTTTCCCCTTATTTTCTATAAATTTAAAGAATTTTAAAAAACAATTTAGAATTGCTTGTGTGCTTTGAGTGCTAAGTCACTTGAGTCGTGCTTGACTCTTTGTGACCTTATGGACTGTAGCCCTCCAGGCTCCTCTGTCCATGGGATTTTCCAGGCAAGAATACTGGAGCGGGTTGCCACGCCTGCCTTCAGGGGATCTTCCCAAACCAAGGGATGGAACCCGCATCTCCGGCATTGGCAGGCGGGTTCTTTACCACTAGCACCATAGAATTGCTTAGGGGTAGGACAAGGATGAACGTCATCTTTGGACTAGTTTTCACCGACAGTTCTGCAGATGGTGTAATTCCCCCCTGTTGGCCCCGTCCACTGCTTCCTGGCTCCAGCTGTGACCAGCAGGTGGGCTGTGGGAAAGCTGCCCTGTGGCCCCCTGCTCTTGCTGGCGGAGTGACCAGCCCAGTGCAGAAGAGGGCTGGAGACCCCTCACATGGCTAGAACTGTGATCTCACCTTCACCTTTTACCCCCTGCCCCAAGGGTGGGCTTTGGACATACATTTTTCAGGAAAAGAAATCACATTCAAGAACTTTTCAGTTTGGTTCCAGCCAGTGGAGCTTGGAGTGAGAAGGGCCTCACTCTCCTCTCAGAGTCCGCTGGGCTTGCCTCAGACCCCCTCCTCAGGCCTGTGCTCACCTCTTTGTGACTGGGTGGTCAGGTCCTCCTGACAGGCCCGGGAGGAAGGGGAACTAGAGTGGGTGCTAGAGTGGGCGCTTGTCCTAGGTGGGTTTTCTGACACAGTCAGTCTGTCTTTCAAATGCTGCCTTAATAGGGAGGGAACAAAGCCTTTTTCTCCCTGCACATTCCTGATGGATAAATCACATCTATCGTGAGAAAAGACCACACCACAGGAATTAAGACTTCTGTACCCAAACTTCATGAGAATGACCCTGCTAATTCCCAGACACCAGATAGAGAATGAATCCACCAGTAGACACTTGCTCAGAGGACTATGCTGTATTTTTGTCAAGAATAAGGAAACCTGAATGACCTCTTTAGGTGAAACCAGAAGTCAGCTTCCTCCCCCTCAAGCCCAGAGTGGCAGCTTTGCCATTTGGGTTCCTGCACTTGGAGTCCCTCACCCCCTGTTGAGACATGAAGACATCAAATGATGGCAGGGCCACATCAATTTTCTTTTCGGTCCCACTGGGTGACTTGCAGGATTTTCATCCCCTGACCCAGGATTGAACCCAGGGCCACAGCGGTGAAAGCCCTGAGTCCTAACCACTGGACCACCAGGGACTTCCTCTGCTTCATTTTTTCTAAGATGCTGTGTCCAAGGCTGAAAACATAAAACCAAACCCCACAGCTGTTTCTACTTCTCCCTACCCGTCCTTAAGGAATAAACCCTTATGAATTTTAAAAATAGGTCAAATTCTGATCTTTGCAGCTGAATTAAATCACTAGCAGTAAGCAGGCCCTGAACGTCTTCTCCTTACAAGACCCTAAGCTGCAGTCACTGAGAAGTAGATACGGAGGAGAGAAGGCCGCCACCACCCTTAGGGAGATGAGTCTCCCCTAATAAGGAAGAAGAAGGTGGCTTAGAGGAGACATGCAGCTCCTTCCTCCTCCGTACCTAAAGTGAATTATAATGGTCTTCAGTAGAAATTGGCAGAAATAGTTCACTGTTATTTATTAATACTTTGCCTGTAGGAACTGCTTATTCATCTTTGAAAACCATGGACTAATTTTAAAAGCATGGGTATAAAACTTAATCAAGAAGAAGGAACAAATTTACTTATCCAGATATATTTATAGTTTGTGTTCCTAGCAGTGTAAGGCCCTAAAAAAAACAAATCTCTATTAACTGTGTTTTAAATCCAGGGCGAGGCTCAGAATACAGAGCCTTCTGAAACTCTTCTGTGAGTGATGAGTGAGACACTTCTGCCAACTGTTTAAAAACACACATCCAACACAATAAAAATAGCAAAAATTAGCCCAGAACCTGGCCAATTTCCTGGCTGAAACAAACCCTCAATATTTGGATCTGAAGACCTTTCAGAAGGTGCTGTTTACCACAGTTACCCAGGAATAATCTCAGCAACAAGATGAAGTCTGGCTTAGAATGTACAGAAAAAATACCACCTGCCCCCTTCCCCAGCCCAAAGCTCCAAACTACTCCAGGTTCACCAAGTCAAACCTACAACAAATATTTATCACCAAGCAATCATTTGAGAACTTTTTCTTGTGTAACTCAGGTAGGAATATTTATATTCTGAATTATTTGTTTGCCTTACAAGTCACATACTTTTCCTTCCACCCAAATATAGACAGTAGGGGACCTCCCCAAATTACACAGATAGACCAGGCATTACTTAGCATCTCTGTGGACAGTGACCTTGTGAGAAAAGATCTTACTGCAGCCTCTATTAACTTAAGTAAATATAACTTTAAACTGTTACGTGCTTATTCTGCTTTTTCTCAACAAGCTGAACTTTAATGGCAATCTATTCCTTCTCTTTTCCATCATGGGTGAGGGCGTGTCTTCATGACCACTGGCGCCACTGTTAGGACGACCGAATTAGAGATGATGGTCTCTAAAAAGCAAAGATCTAGACTTTAAACATGTGTGCACTCACACGTACACAAACACGTGCACTCTCGTGCCACATCCGATACTTGTGACAGTCTCGCCATTGTTCTGGAGTGATGCTCTTGTCATCACATTATCAGTGCTCCTGCAAGGGTCACAGGGCTGCCTTTGGGGTCTACAAATCTGAGGCAGCCTGTAGAATGGTTAGGGGCCTCTGAGGAGCAAGCTTGTGTCTTCTCGATAAGCGCCAAGGGTTTCTAAGGGCTGCCACCCTCTGTGGCACAGATCCCGCCCCTGTGGCATCTGCTGTCAGAGGGGTTGTACCATGCAACAATAAACAGCTCAGCACATCAGAAATACAGGCACCTATGCAAAGGAAGAAGGGGGGCAGGGGTGACAGGTGATTTCAAAGTGGAGACAGGTTGAGGAAGGGGGGTATGGAAAGCCTCCCGGGGGAGAAGGCAGATTGTGGAAGGAATAGTTCCATCTGGTTCTAGCGCAGGGTGAACAGAGCATGTGTTGGGGACAAAACATAATGAGCAGGCGGGTCCAGGTTCCGTCCAGGACGTTACTTACAGTTTAGTTCATTTCCAGAGTTTCTCTGCAGCAGCACTACTGGCAAAGAGCAAATGCATCTTGGTTTGGGGGCTGTGCTGTGTACTGGGGAGTGTTTAGTGGCATCCCTGGCCTTGAAGATGCCAGGAGAGTCCCCCCCCAACCACATGGTAACCACCAGAAATGTCAGCAGGCATGGCCACCTGTCTCCTGGGTGGCAAAATCACCCGAGCTGGGGAGCCTCTGATTTCAGTGAGTGACACAGCCGGCTGGGTAGGCACACTCCCAGGCGTGAGGAGGGGCCACAGCAGGAAGCTGGTCTGGCTGGTCACTGCCCTGCCCAGTGGGTGCTACCCGGGGCACTTCAGGAAATAATCCAGCCGCAACACACAGCTAGACCTCGATGGCTTGAGCAGCATGGTTGGAAGCTGGGGCACTGGTTCCACCCGTTTTACAGGATGACTCATCCCAGCCATGTGGTCATCCATGGCCACACCAGGGTCAGAGCCTTGAGTTTCTGGATCCTCTGTGGCTCTTTCTCTGAACACAGCAGCTCAGGGGTCAAAGAACCAATATTTGCAGAAAAAGAAATTGGCCTTGATCTCCCCACCCAAGCCCTCCCAGCCCCAACACACACACAAAACCCAGGGCCCACAGATATGCTGTTTCTGGAAACTGGTTCAAATATAACTTCTTCCAGGTTTGCAAGGAGAAAAACAGCCCCAAAAGCGGCTATCCCTAAGGAACGAGGCAGCAGCATGTCACAAACAAGTAACCAGTAATCAGGCCCCCCCCCTCCTCCCCCTTCTCTGGCATCTGGCAAGAAAGTCCTGAGGTTTCCCTCCTCTCGCTCTGGCCAGGGCCTGCCCACCCAGTGGGAGGGTTCAAAGGATGCCTGTTTTTCTTGAGACGACTGGTTCTTCAAGGCACACACTTGTCTCTGAGATAAAGCACCTGGGCTGCTTTGCAGAGGGCTGCCTGCAGCCTGGGACACATCTGCGGTTATAAATGAGATATCCCCCCCAGGAAATATCTGCTCATCTCCCCTGGGGGGTGGGGCACGAGGTGGGATGTGCTTTAAGTAAACCCCTCTTTAGGCTGGGGGCTAGGGGAGGCACGACCACACACACAAGCCCAAAGCTAAAGAAGAATGAACGGCAGGGGGAGAGATGGCCCAGCAAAGCAATGTTGAAATAACACTTCTGACTTTTCCTTTAGAAATTTTTCACGTTGCGATGGCTCAAAAGTCTTGTACAAACACATTCTGCCGCTGTGAAAAGGCGACAGAGGACCCTGGTGCCTCATTCTGATGTCTTTGCAGAAAGCAGTAAATAGTGCCAATTCTTTCCCTGGACATGGGGTTTGAAGATGGTTTTATTTAAGCTGGAATTTAGCAAGGTTTTCTCCTTTTTGGCACAGAGACCCTTGACACACAAATACACATGACAAGGTACGTCAGAAACACAGTCAATCACTAGACACCTGGTATTTATTCAAGAAACACAGGCATGTTATATTTGTTTAAGGAATAAGTATATAAACTGAATTCTTAGCCTGGGTGCTAGTGAAGGTCGTGGATTCCATGACTGGTTTAGAACAAGTTTTTTCACCTATTTAATTAAATCTGAGTCCAGGCAATTTAAGGACGATTTGCTGCACTCTCAACAATCAACAGTCTATGACACTGGAGGCACTGGGAACCAACCAGGTCCCTCTGGGGACTGTGAGGTAACCGCCTTGCCTCCACCTGCTTACCTCCTAGGAAACAGGGAAGTGTATTAGCAGACTATCTGCCAGTACCTCAAATGAGAACATCTCAAGAAAAACAAAACATAATAAACATAATAGATACTTGTTGTTGATGCTTATAAACTTCTGAATTAGACCCAAGAAATGACCTTGTCTTGGGGTAAGCAAAAGCAAACTGCACTTTCTTTCCATCTAAATAAGCTGTAAGCATCACAGAATGCACACGGAGGACCAAACGTCTGACCCTGGCCTGGGAAACCAAAACCGCTACAAAGGGCATTACTGGGGCAACCACTGAAATTTGAATATGGACTCTGGACTAGATAAGAATATCTACGCCATATCACATTTCTTGATTTTGATAACTGTACCATATTACATAAGAAAATGTCCTTGATTTTAGAGGAGAAACACAGGTAAGTACTTAGGGATAAAAGGACAGGGTGTCTGCAGTTTCCACGTTTTATATATATATATATATATATATGAATGGAGAGATCACAAACAATAAAGCAAGTGGGGCAAAGAGGTGGTAAATGGTGAATGTGGATAAAGGCAATATGGGAATTTGTACTATTACTGCAAGTGTCATGTAAATCTGAAATCATATAAAACAATCCAGAAGGACTTTCCTAGTGGTCCAGTGGCTAAGACTTTGCACCTCCCAGTGCAGGGGGACTGGATTTGATCCCTGGTCAGGGAACTAAGATCCCATGTGCCACAACTAAGACCAGGCACTGCCAAATAAATAAAAATAAATATTAACAAAAAACCCCAGAGACTAAGCATGTTCATCCTTCTGGGGGTAGAGATTCTTTTTGCAGATCTGAATGATTATTGTGATAGTTTTTTTTAAAGAAAATATGCTTTTAACTACATACTTGCATGTAAATGCAACTAAACTAATAGTTTATCTTTTATTAGAAGCTCTTGGAACTCATTTTAGTGAACCAACAAAATGTGGCACTGAAGACATCGACTGTTATAATTACCAACATTTTTTTGACCCCCTCCTCACCCAAGGAAGACAGAGCCTTCTCTGTTGCTCCTCGGATCCTCCCAGAGGTTTGTGGGCACCTGACAGATCTATGGCCCTGGATGATGGTTTCCAGGTTCATGATCCACCACCCTTAGTGCCCCACGGGAAACTCCTGTTCACTTCCAGACCACATCTGGAAGAGGAGCTCCAGGTATGAAACATACCTGTACCCCTTTCATAAACAGGTAAACCCCTTTTATCACTGGGGAGGTGACCCCATGAAGGGAATCAGAGTTAGTTCAGTGGGAAGGATGGATCCTGACAGTATAACAGGTATGCTCAGCAGATGATAAAAGGCTATTGGTTGAAGTCTCTGTTTCTCAACATTGTTTAGACTTGATCAAGTGGGAGGTGCAGCTAACCCTAGTCTAGACCCGAATAGTGGTAAAACTTAAATCTTAACCAGCAGTTACACTTAAATGTTACCATTTTCTTTAAAATTTTTAAATTTTTATTTGTGGCTGCTCTGGGTCTTCGTTGCTGCGTGTGAGCTTACTCTTGTTGTGGCGAGCGGGGGCTGCTCTTTGTTGTGGTTCACAGGCTTCTCACTGCAGTGCCTTCTCTTCTTGTGGCTCACCGGCTCAGGGGCACACAGGCTTCCACAGTTGTGGCTCATGGGCTCAGGAGCTGAGGTACGTGAGTTTAGTTGTTCTGTGGCATGTGGGATCTTCCCGGACCAGGGATTGAACCCGCCGGTGTCCCCTGCGTTGGCAGGTGGGTTCTCAACCACTGGACCCCCAGGGAAGTCCAATTTTACCACTTTCTAACAGGACTTCAAGCAATCCAAGCTAGCTCTTTTGTGACTAAAATTTTTTTATCTTCCCCCCAAAATATCATTGAATGATGCCATGTTATTTTCCAATTAATTTATGGGTCTGTTAATTTTGCTTATTGACTTACGGATTTATTGCCTGCTTCCTGTTCACCCACTATTTGTAGATGAATAAATATTAGGTTTATCTGCAAAAGATGATTGCTCTCCACCATGTTACTTTTACTTTAATTAAGTCTTACTGTGGAACTTAGAATTAAAAAATAATTCAATAGATCTTGAGACCATGTAAGAAAAACATGTACATTTTAGACTTCATTCATTCTGGGTTGAATGACTTCTGTAATTTTTGACCAAGGCATTTCACATACTTTATTTACATAAACTATTTCGATGGGGGTGTTTCTAGCTTCTCTGAAACCTTACCTAGATGGGGAAACAGGATGCTGTCGTCATTCTGATGCTGTATGTCACTTTTGCTTAGTGTGTTTACAACCCCTGGTAGAATGGCTGTGATTGGAACTCAAGTAACCAGTGTCGTGTGACCTTGGATTGAGCCTGCCTACCCTGTCACCTCTGAGTGGGTCTATAAGACTACCTGCCAAATAATCAGCCCTTGACTGTTATTACCAGTGGAGAAGTTCAGACTTGAGCAGCAGGAGAAATGACATCTCTTTTTGTGACTTCATTATAATACTCACCCTGCATCTGTTTGTCTAGCATCTTTTCTCTAAGAACCTCAGCGGATTTTCACTTTACAGTACATTCCTCACCTTTGCTATGAGGTAGTGCAAAGACAGAATTATCAGAGTGCAGTCTTAGTTTCACAGATGTTAGTATGAGAAGAGTGTCACTCAGTCCCTGAACTGTCAAACAGTGGTGAGGCCAAGCAAACACTGACGCTGAACTTTATAAACTTTCTTCTGGAGAAGACAATGCTCATGAAAACCTTGGGCTTAAAAATTCTCCTTTTTGCCTAAGAAAAAGTCAACAAACCCCATGTGGCAGGGCTTTCTTACTGAAGGTGACTTGGTGGGAGAATGTGGCCTCTTATTATCGCAGTCATCTGAGAACATCCTGCTTTTGGGGAGGTGTGTGTGTGCAACTGTGCATGTGTGTGCACGTACAAAGACTCCTTTTGATGGCAGGGGTTTCTTTTTTATCTTGGAAGTGTTAAACAAAAGTTGACTTTTGACCAAGTATACCTCTCATCTGACCATAGCTCGAGCTAGCAGGCAACACCCCCCCCCTCCCCCGTGGACTTGGAGAACCAGTTTCGTGAGGTCCCTTCAGAATCTCTGCTGAAGCAAACAAAAGCAGGAGCTGGAGTGAGAGGCTTTATGGACCTTGTCCAGCCTTTCTCAACACCCTTCTTCCTGCCAGCTTCCCATCTGTGAGATCACATTCACTGCCCTGCCCACCCTTCAAACGCTGCTCCATCTCTCTGGATGCTTTATTTCTCAAAGGATACAACTGAATTCACAAGAAAGCTTAAGTGGTAGGGCTGCTAGATTTAGCAAATAAAAATACAAGCAGCCTAGAATGTTCCAGGCAATTATTTATCTATTAAAATTTAACTAGGCATCCTTATTACACCTAGCAGCTTCAGGGGTACCACTGTCATCCCTCCAGAAGCTACTGTGTGAGCCTGGAATGGGAAGATCACCTCAGCCAGGCAGAGGGGTAGCAGAAAAGACACTGTGTATAATTACAAGGCACCTTCTGGGGCTTCTGTTCCCAGTGCTGTGTTACTCAGCATGTGGGAATCGTAATTCCCAGACCATGGATGGAACCCACATCCCCTGAAGGGGAAGCTCAGTGTTTTAACCAGTGGACCACCAGGGACGTTTTCAAACTTACAAATTTTGAGCAAATTTCTTAGAGGGGATGTTAACCATGTCCTGTTTCCTTTACAAAGTAATTAGGAGGATAACACGAGACAATGTGCCCAGCTCGGACCAGGTAAACAATGTTTTATACAAGCACTGGCCTCCCACGAGCCCCACTGGATATTCCATCCCTTCCTTTCCTGCGGACACCCTGCTCATCCTCCTTAATACAGCTCTGACACCACAACTGAGGGAGGCCTCCAAACTCCTCTGCTCCTACTACTCAGAAGGGCTCTGTTGGAACATCTGTCTCCACAATTAGACTCAATTTCAGAAGGACGGGGTGGTAGGGGAGGCAGTGGTTGGCTAGGGAGATTTTTGGTAGGAAGAGAGCGCTTGGGGCTGCAGGGTATTCCAAGGCCTGGGCGGGTCTGATGAAAAGTTAATGGGTAATCAGGAGGAGCCAACTCTGGCCTGATGTTACATGAGGGAGAAAAAGTAGGCACTAGCATTAAAGCAAAAGGATAACACCTATTGCTGGTGATGCTGGAGAGAAATGGGCACTCGGTGCCCATTTGATTCTATGTGAAAAAGCAGTTTGGCTTTATGAGCAAAAGCTGATTTCTGCACATGCTCTTTGTTCCTACCATTCAACTTGTAGGAGTTTATCATTAGGAAATAATTATTTTCTTATGCACAGGGATTCAGTTATAGCAGTACTTTTTTTTTTTAAGCACAATAAGAAAACAATGATTTAAATGACCACAAACAGGGGCTTGATTAAATAACTCTGATACATTCATAACCAACATCATGTTCCATAACATTCCAGAGTTAATGGAATTGTAATACTATATAGTCATTAAACAGGATCTTAAGGAATCTTTATCAGTGTGGAAAAGCAGTCACAATGTATTAGATGAAAAAATAGGTTATGAAATAGTGTGTGAAATTCCTGTTTTACCTGTTTTTCATTGTCGGTTTTTTGTTGTTGCTGGTTTGTAAGTTTTGATGTAGAGGTAAGTTTGCGAGGACATGTGCAAAAATGGTGTAGTGGTTATTCTAGGTGGGCAGGATTATAGAAAATAGTATCAAATTAAAATCTCCTGTATGTTTTACATTTAAAAAAGATCATAACTTTTAAAAACAAAATATATGCATAAAAAAGTTCCCTAATCTAAGCAGGTTTTCTCTTCTAAAAGCATTAAAGAAATTTTTAAAAACTCTCATCACTGAAAAACCAATGCCAGAGCCAACTTACCTAGTTCTATGGAAACCCTATAAGACTAGGAATAGGGAAGAGAAGCTCGATGGGAGAACTGATGGGAGAAAAAAAGATTCCTTTTTTTCTTTTTAGGGCTTCCTTGATAGCTCAATTGGTAAAGAATCCACCTGCAATGCAGGAGACCCTGGTTCGATTCCTGGGTCGGGAAGATCCCCTGGAGAAGGAATAGGCTACCTACTCCAGTATTCTTGGGCTTCCCTGTGGCTCAGCTGGTAAAGAATCTGCCTGCAATGCGGGAGACCTGAGTTCGATCCCTGAGTTGGGAAGATCCCCTGGAGAAGGGAAAGGCGACCCACTCCAGTATTCTGGCCTAGAGAATTCCATGGAGTATATATGTATAGTCTGTGGGGTCATAAAGAGTCAGACACGACTGAGCAACTGGACCTGACCTCAGACTCCAGTCATTTGCTTTCTGTTAGTTTCTAACTGTGCACATTTATTTAGTTTTTACTTTGTGCTGGGCACTCTGCATGAATTACTACCACAATCATCACCCCATTTTAGCAACAAGCCACTGAGGCTTGGAGAGGTCACCAACCAGTACAGTAAAGACAGATAGGATTGGGACCAGGAGGCTCGACTAGGGCCTGCCTTCAAAACTACCAGAGTTAAGAGGTGAAGGCGAGGAGTGGGAGAAGGAAAGACCTAAAGACACCATCTCCATTGATTCAAAGTTTTGAAATAGGGCCCAGGCCCACACATTTAATACAGGTGTACCTTCCATTCATCTCAACAGCTAAAAACTAGGAACGGGGTGATCTTTTATCTCACGGACACTATACAGTATAAAAATGATTACAATAAAACTTTTACCCAACTGGCAATGAGAATGTCAGTTTCACAGTTTTTAAGAAACAAATGGAGAATGGATGTGTGGGGCAAAGTTGATGAAATTCTGCTAGGGAATTTTCAGCATCTCTCATGAGCTTTAGAAAGTATACTCAGGTGAATGCTGGCATTCACTCTGGCACATGTATACCTACTATGTGCCCTTTTCAAAGACTGAGGACTTTATGGGTGTGGATGAGAAACACCACTGTTTACAAATTTTGTCAGACGCACAAGTTGGACAATAAAGATATTTTACATTGAGGTCTTCCTATGGTCATGTGTATTTTATATAGGGCTTTCAACAACAAAAAAAAAACAAAAAGGGCAATTCTAATCCATCCTAACCTGGGGACTCTATAGGTCAGACCTCCTGTACCTTTTGGTTTTCGTCCATTCTGGCTGTACCAAAGATCAATCTTAACTAACAATGATTTACTCTAGTTCCAGGACTGGTGACCTGTGAAAAATCTTTGGCCAACTCTGTGTAGAATCATCATTAAACTTCCGAGTACTCTTCACGCATTCTAGTGCTTCTGTCCTTGATTTTACACTCAAAAGCTGTCCATTGTCTTCTGGAAAATCTTGGGCCTCACCAAAAACACATGTGGACCCCAGTGCTTGCCAGCTCAAGCTTCTATGAGCCAACCCAGTCAACTTCAGCCAGGAATGAGGACGGAAGGGATAACTTCCAAAGTAACGGATTTTGTCTTAGAGGAATTTTTGAGGTTCGGAAGAGATCCCTGAAATGGTTATGGCAAATTGGCTTATCCCCTCAGACTGTTAGGTGACTGATCACCCATCACCTAGCAACTGCTCTGATCCCACCCACCTTCCATCTGTTTTGGTGACACAGAAGTCCTCGCCAGCATTGCTAATCTGACCTGAGAGCACCCACCAGCTCAAGGTTATCTCTGTTCTTTTTAACTGACGAACAAACAGATCTAAGGAGCTAGTGACAGGACTGAGATCACAGAAAGCCAGGATGAGAACCCAGTTCTGTCTCCTGACTAGTGCCTTTTCTCTTGAACAGCTCACTAGACTCCAGAATTTTAGGCAGGAAAAGATCCTTGGTATAGTCATCTTGTCCAGCTCTTAAGACATTCAGGTGCAAAGAAATAGACTGACTTGTACAAAGTGTCAAACATCTAGTCAATAGGACAATAGTTCAGGTCTCCCAAAGGCCAGAATGTTGGCATTTTCTCTCAGCAAAACAAAGATGAAAAGGCAGTAAACTGTAACAGTTGGGACCTATCAGAATTCCAGAGTTCATATGTTCTCAGAGTCAAATGAGAACTTCCAGGCTCAGTGGATGTTTTCTGAAAGAGAACCAGGTCAGAGGTTACACCCTGGAAGGTGGAGTTTGGTCTACAGACACGGCTGGTTTGGCCTGCAAGTGCTAGCTTTACATCTGAATTTGGACAATGTTTTGTTTGTTTTTTTTTTTTAATCGAGATATTCAACATTAAAAAAATGCAGATTTCTGAGTTTTCTTGAAAAAAATCCAAAGATCTGGCATGGCTGCAATCACATTCCCATCCGGGCCAATCAGCCAGAGTTGAGCAAAAGTTGTGGTCCAACTCCCAACCACCTCCACTGCCCCTGACGTTGCTTGAACCCTAAGGTCACATGGCAGATACCCCTCTCCCTTGCATTACCTGTCCCTGCTGGTGTTTAGGGTTTCTCCCCACTGGACTAGATCAGTCCACACATTTTAACTTACAACTGGATTATCTGATCTGACTTTAAGATTTTTTTTTTAATGTGGACCATTTTAAAGTCTTTACTGAATTTGTCACAATATTGTTTTTTCTTTTCTTTTAATGTTGGATTTTTGGCCCAGAGGCATGTAGGATTTTAGCTGCCCAACCAGGGATTGAACCCACACCCCCTACACTGGAGGACAAAGTCTAAACCACTGGACCATCGCAGAAGTCCCTCAGTTTTTTTTTTTTTTAAGAATACAAACAACACTGTCACAATCCAACTACAGAGAAGAAGTATCTGACGAGGCTTTCTAGTTCAGTGTTTGGAGATAATGCTGCAAGAAACTTCTACAGAAACCAAAGAAAAAGTGGAAAGAAAATGTCTCATAGTGTAAGAGGGCTGGGGTGTGTGTGAGCATTTCCTATGGTTTTGGAGAGAAATAATTCTTTGCGACCCCATGGATTGTAGCTGCCAGGGGAATTCTCCAGGCAAGAATCCTGGAGCTGGGAGCCATTCCCTTCTCCAGGGTATCTTTCTGACCCAGGGATCGAACCTGGGTCTTCTGCATTTCAGACAGATTCTTTTACCGTCTGAGCCACCAGGGAAGCCCCAAAGAAAAAGTGGAAAGAAAATGTCTGATAGTGAAAGAGGGCTGGAGTGTGTTTTAGCATTTCTCATGATTTTGGAGAGAAATAGTTGGCTGATATTAAAATACACTGTTGAGTGGGGGGCCCCAATGTGTCAGCCTTCACTTCTCCCCCTGCATCCACACTCTCCAGAGATGATGGTGGGTTTGTGATAAGGGGACAGGATGTCAAAACTTCCCAGGCGTGGCACAAGTCATAGAATGGACTAAAAATACCCCAGGTGGCAGAGAGCCATACTCTGATAGAGATCCTTTTTTAAAAGGAGATCTGAGCTAACAGTGCATGTGGTGCCCTCTGTCACAGGTGCTGGCAGGACTCTAGCCTTTAATTATGTGACCCCCTCCCATTTTTGGTGACTCATACCCTGGTTCAGAGGGTAAAGCGTCTGCCTGCAATGCAAGAGACCCAGGTTTGATCCCTGGGTCGGGAAGATCCCCTGGAGAAGGAAACGGCAACCTACTCCAGTATTCTTGCCTGGAGAATCCCATGGACAGAGGAGCCTGGTGGCTTACAGTCCAAAGGGCAGCAAAGAATTGGACACAATGGAGCAACTTCACTTTCTTTCCACTTTGGGGCCAGTGGCAGCATGAGCAATTCAGAGCTGGATTGCTGCTGCTGCTGCTGCTAAGTCGCTTCAGTCGTGTCTGACTCTGTGCGACCCCATAGACGGCAGCCCATCAGGCTCCCCCATCCCTGATTCTCCAGGCAAGAACACTGGAGTGGGTTGCCATTTCCTTCTCCAGTGCATGAAAGTGAAAAGTGAAAGTGAAGTCGCTCAGTCGTGTCCAACTCTTCTTGACCCCGTGGACTGCAGCCTACCAGGTTCCTCCATCCATGGGGTTTTCCAGGCAAGAGTACTGGAGTGGGGTGCCACTGCCTTCTCCGAGAGCTAGACTGAAATCCCCCCAAATATTGGGTGTATAAGCTATTCCCCCTCACCCCTTGATCTTCCCACCCCCCCAAGCCCTACAAAATTTCTCCCAATAAACTTTATAGTCAGCAGCTATGTTGTCTCACTGGGATGTGTCCATCTGGTGACCTCATCCAGTCGGATGATTTTGTTACTGGTGTCAACCTCAGGTTGTGATCTGGAGCCTCCGAGTATAACCTCAGACTCCAAATCAAAGGATGTGTGCCTTCAGGATGAAGGTTTATGAACTGGTCCACCGTGTGATCTCAAGTCACTTAACTCTTAACCTCTCTATAGGCGCATGTTTCCCCATCTGAGAATAAGAAAGGTAGACTCATAAAAGATAACCCACACAAAGGAGCTGGCACGCAGAGGGCCTTAACAAGCATTCCATAGAGCCTCCCTTCTTTTAATGGAGTTCCAGAACCTACGGGTCCTTAGAAGTTGAACAGTCCAATCCCCTCATTACAGATGAAAATAGCAGGCTCTCAGAGGTAGTCTCTCAGGCAAACAATGGCAGTGCCAGGCAACTCTTGAGAGCTGGCTTTTGGTATTTTACCCAACACGGGTTTTCTCCCATGAGCCAGCCCATGAACTCAGACCAACTGGGGACAAGGCAGTCCCTATGACTTCCAGGAGCAAGTGTGAATCATAGGGCTGGCTAAGCAGACCACTGTGTCGGAGTTTGCCATAGGCCTCACCACTCCCTATTGCTCTCAGCCTTCCCAACGAATATCATTTCATTTGTTTGCTGGGTCTCTGTATCCATCCAAGTTTGATTTATCCAGACTAACTGGTTGAGTTCCCCTGTCAATAGTCTGGATTACTGATCAATCAAAGTTGAGGCGTGCATATTCCAGCTTTATAAATCTCACATGTATGTATTTACACAAAAGTGACCTCCTCCCCCCAAGGTCACTTTCTAAGCTGGGTTCCTGGTCTATAGGGGGATGGTTGACCTTGTTTAACTTCAGCTTGCAAAGCAATGGCTTTATCCAGCTGCAGTCCTACAGAATGGGACCTTTCTAAAAATCAGTGACATAAACAGAAACACTGGATACCCTTGATTCCCAAGAGAACTCTTCTTCAAGACATATCACATTAAGAAAGAATATATACTTCAGTAGGAACAATAATTCTGGATTCTGAAAGTGAAACTTCACACTTCATATAGTATGTTACAACTGCCCCCATTCTCTAAGGAGCAAGCAACATAATGCTCTTATGATACTGCTTTAAAAAATAAATTAGGGACGGCTTATTCAGTTGCTAAGTTGTGTCTGACTCTTGTGACCCCATGGACTGTAGCCCGCCCAGGCTCCTCTGTCCATGGCATTTCCCCAGGCAAGAATACTGGAGTGGATAGCCATTCCCGTCGCCAGGGGATATTCCCCACCCAGGGATTGAACCCGCATCTCCTGCATTGTCAGGCAGATAGGGATAGCTGACTGATATCAAATGCTCATTTGTAAAATGTTATTCATCTGAAATGATTTCTTCTGTTAGCCACTAAAGGCCTAGGGGAAAGTGAAGGGTGAGAAGATGGCTCCCCAGAAACCCTGTGGGGCATCCCCCACCTACTCACCCAGCTTCCACAAAGTATCTCAAACCTCAAATATCCACTCTTATGTCACCAATCACCAAATCTTCCCTTGATCACTAGGCTGCCACCTTGTTCACGACCCTAAGAAAATTTTGAAACTGTTTTGTGTAAATTTTATGACAAACTACTACTGGGCTGGGTGCATTAGTAAGCATTGCATGAGGGGTGGTTCAAAGCATGATAATTTATTAGGGTTGACTGAAAACCCATAGCTCAAACACAAGTTCAAACGCTTATTTGAATATGCTATTTTAAACCCTATTTGTGGCAGGACACAGACCAAATTAAATCACTCATTTTACTGACATTCGTCCCAAGCTTCAGTTCTCTGGTGGATTATTTTTAATTTAAAAATAAGCCCTTGCCCTATAAAAGTAAGCAGCAGCAAAGAGAAATCAATGCCAGAGAACCTAAATGGCCCATGAGGTGCTTTATCAAAAAAACTCCAAAAATATTAATGACATTATTTCTAAGTTTAAAAAAATGAACTGTATGGTAAAATTCTAGGTTATAATGCGGTAATATAGATAGATATGTTTCTATCTGCTCCTGAAACTGCTCCTGAAGATTTTTACCCAAAAGTGTAAACTGATGTTACAGTATGACCACACAATGCAAAATTATGCAGCCATTTAAAATACAATGAGATAGACTTAGGCTGCAGACATATAAAAATATGTGTGATGAAACGAATTTAAGCCAGCAAGCTGCAGAAGCCATTTTTGGAGAAAAACTTACGTGTGCATATATAAACCTTCCTGATATTAACATCGACCATTCTATATTCAGCTGCGCAGAGTGTATTTATACATGGTTAGAAAAAACCCCATGCAGATGCATACTAAACCTAACATCGGTGGGAAAGGAGACGTTTGGGTCTTTCACTTGTCTCAGTGATGTGCCCTTTTTTTTTTTTTTTGCAAGAGCACTGATAATTTTTTAACTAAACAAAAAATAAAGTGGTGGGCTTTAAAGAACTGTAACAACAGCTCCTGCGTGCCCTTCCAGTTAAATTCCCCATCAACTCTTGTTTTCACCCCACTTAGTAAAATAACACAACTCATCAGTCCTTGGAAGGCTAGGAGAGGGAAAGGCGTGGCTTACAAGGTTTTCTTGTTGGAGGAAAACAGGCTGTAGGCGCCCTTTTTTTTTTTTTTTTTTTTTTTTTAGCTACACTCCCGAGGGCTCCCACGTGTCAGGGGTGCGCAGAAGGCAGACGCGGGGGGCAGGAGGAATCCAGGACCAGTCCTTCCAAGCCCAGCGCTGGCGAGGGGTGCGTTTAATTCGCTCCTTTCCCCCCTCCTCTGTCCCCCACAGATAGTCAGCTTCTGGGTCCAAGTTTTCCTTCGGCGGCCCAGCTCTACCCAGGCTGAGTACACGTCTGCAGAGTACGCAGGCTCCGGGTGGGGACAGCGTGATCGCGTGCCAATCAGGCTGGGGTCAGCGATCGGGCAGCAGTCGGCCCAGAGCTGCTCCCAAAGTGGACAGGTGGCATGGGGGAGGGCGAACACGGTGTAAACTTTTTTTTCCCCCCAGTTAATAAGAGAGAAGCCCACTGCCTCTCAGCGCCCGCGAATGGGCTGGGGACACAGGAGTCCCAGGAGGTCGCCGGGCGGTGGTGCGTGGCTGGCACCTGGGCTTACCTTGCAGGGAAACAGAACTGCCGAGGCCACCTTCTCCATAGCCAGGTTCCTGATGCTGGGCGTCAAGGCGCCCCGACACGTCGGGCAGCAGCTCAACTTCTGGCGGCATTGGTTACACACCAGGTGCCCGGCCTGGCACTGCAGGATGGGAGGCAGGACATAGTCAAAGCACACCGGGCACTCGAAGAGCGAGGTCAGCTCGTGGTGCTGCGGAGACACTGGGCCAGCTCCGCCGCCGCCGCCGCCGCCGCCGCCGCCGCCGCCGCCGCCGGGGCCCGAGACCACCGCCGCCGCGGCGGGCACCGCGGACGAGCCGGGGCCCGCAGCCGAGATGGTGGCGGCGGCCGGGGGCGCAGCCGGGGACGGAGCGTGCTGTGGCTGCGGCGGCGGCTGCTTGCTGCAGGGTTTGTTAGCGCTGGGGCCGGTGGAGGACGGGCGGCTCATTGCGCTCCGAACCAACCATGGAACTGCGGGCGCCTGCCTGCCGCGGGGCCGCCGGGGTCAAGGCGGTGCGCGCCCCGCGGGCGGCGGGCTCCTGGGCAACGCCACCGCGCCCAGCCCGGGACCGAGCAGCGGAGACGATCGGCGCCGGGCAGGATGGGCGGCTGGACCGCGCTGACGATCTCCGCGGTCCCCGGCGCTCCGAACACCCCTTCGAGCCCCCAAACTCCTCCTCCCGGCGGTGTCGCGGCCCCGAAGCCGAGCGGTGCGCAGAACCCCGGCCCACCAGCTACCGGAGCGGCCGCTGACGCAAGCCCCGGGGGCGCGCGCGGACGTGACGCTTGGACACGTGTGCGGC
This sequence comes from Capra hircus, assembly GCF_001704415.2. Taxonomy (NCBI): domain Eukaryota; kingdom Metazoa; phylum Chordata; class Mammalia; order Artiodactyla; family Bovidae; genus Capra; species Capra hircus. The sequence goes on along the minus strand of NC_030808.1, from coordinate 116,953,100 downwards.
CGCCCGGGCGCGCGGGGACTGGCAGAACCACCCGGAGCTGGAGCTCCGGCTCCGCCCGACTCCAGCTGGCAGCGCTGGGGACCGCCTAGCGCCAGCGCTTCCTGCCTGGGCTGCGGTCCCGGCCCGCGCCAGTGAGCATGCCCGGCTCGCCGCTGCCGCCGCGCGGGGTCTCCTTTTCCGGGCCGCGGAGGAGTCCGCCCTTCGGCAAGGCGTCGCCTGAGTTCTTCGGCCACACCCCGGGGAGTCACGCCAACGCGTTCCGCGGGCTCAGAGCCGAAGGATAACTTTAGGCGGGGCGGGGGCTTGGGTGGGGGGCGGGGCGGGGCGGGACGCGGGTGCCCCAGGGACAGGTCGGAAAAAACCGAGAGGTTTCTTTTCCCAGGGTTGAGTCAGCAGCACGCGGGGGAGGCGTGACCGCGGTCAGGCCGGCTCGTAGACCCGGAGCTTTGGGCGGGAGCAGGGCAAGGGGCTCGGGATGGGTCTGCAGCGGGCGCAGGATCTAGTGCTGGGATGTTAAGGATATGTTTGGACCACTCTTTGGTCCTGCTCTTCCTAGGGGGAAAGGAGGTAAACTAGTCTTTTACCATTGGCCCTGCCAAAGCCTTCGTTGAGTTGAGTTGAGCGCCTCTGACTTGCTAGAGGGCCAGGGAGGGAGTTCACGGACAGAGTTAACTAAAAGGAGTTCGAGATCGCCAGAATCTAAGAATGCCAGAAATGCGGCTAGGGTCCTGAAACCTCGGGAAAACAATGGATGATGCTCCAGTATAACGCATCTTTATCTTTGAGATCCCGTGGAAGTCCAAGACTTTGATGGCAAGGTGTGGGCCCTGGCCCCACACGCTCAGCCGAAGCCCTGGAGTGAGAACCGCGAGTTAACGTGTACGGAGTTGAATTGCTTTTCTGCAACTTTGACCCACTGACACTGGAATTGAGGCAATGAACTATGTAGCTGGGACTCAGGTCTTTCTTTGTAGGCGAGGCAGTGGTAAAGACTAGGTGAAAAATGGGCCTCTGCTTACCATCAATGTGACTTTGGACAAGTTCTTTATTTCTCTGTGCCTCAGTTTCCTCATTTGAGAAAGTGGAATAAAAACAGTACCTATCTTATGGGTGGGTTAGTGAGGATTAAATGAGTTTGTTATATGCTAAGAACCTGGCCCATCATAATAGCTGCTTAAACGTTTAGCAGTTATTTTTGAAACGTAGTATTAGGGAATGTTTAATAATATTAATGAGTCCTCAGTGAATAAAATTTGTCCAAAAAATAGACTGTTAGAAGCCAGAAGAAAGTTTAGTCTTATACACGGTATATAGAAAGATTACATGCAAGGATTTTGTTGCATTTGATCTAAATCTTGAAAAAAGTTAATAGATAACGTTGCTCAATCTTAAGTAAATGTTTCCTGAGCATTTATTATGTACCAGCAGTCACTGTTGGACTCTGACAGTGGTTCTAGTTTAGTCTACTAATAGTAAGGGAACAATATGCTAATAGCCAAATACTCATGAAAGAGAGTTTCAGATGAATAGGTGAGTGTATGTGGGGTGGTGGTAAAGATATTGTAGCAGCAGCTAAAGCACATTGAGAGAAGGTATTGGGACTTGGGGGCCTAGGGGTGGTACATGGGAGCCTCAATTGGCCTGATAAGACCTTTACATCAGTGACAAGGGGTAGCCTCTGTAGGTTTTTGAAAGGCACAGTAATGTGGCTGAGTCTGAGTTTTTGGAAGAGTACTCTGGGAATACAAAAATAATAATAATAATAATAATAACTGATGTTTATTAAATGTCCACTATGTGCCAGGAATGGATGATTTTCAGGCCTCTGCAATAATCCTACAGGATGGATACTAATGTTATCATTTCCATTTTATAGTCAAGGACACTGAGCCACAGAAAGACTTAATTTGCTCAAGATCACATAGCTGATCATGTTGGGAAAGCTTCAGAGTCCCTTTTTCCCCAAGCTTTTTGTTTTTTTGACCTTGGACCGTTTTTTAAGTCTGTATTGAATTTGTTACAGTGTTGCTTCTGTTTTGTGTTTTGGTTTTGTTGATATATGTGGGATTTTAGCTCTTCTACCAAGAATTGAACCCATATCCACTAGATGTGAAGATGAGGTCTTAACCACTGGACCGCCAGGGAAGTCGTAGGGCCTTTCTTGTTAAGTACTAATCTATATCCCTTTCAGTTATACCACAAAAAGTACTTATAGTCTGGTTAAGGAGTTAAAGGTAGCACACTCAACACAGAAGACAGCTGTACAGCCTCTAATAGAGTGCTGAATTTTGTGAGTACACTTCACCTAAATTCTTTCCTTAGCTGGTCATGAGAGGAAAAATTTAATCATATTGTTGGTTCCATTTTTACCTTTTTATGGCCTAAAGAACACAATAGAGACAATAGAAAAAAAACACCCAGTTTCACATTTATTGGAGAAAATAGAATGTTTTCCACTTTTAATTTAAAACCCAAGCAAATGGAATTTATTACATGTGCTTTCACTCTCTCCACCTCTCAGTGCAGGTGGCTCCCATTCTCCCGTCTTACTAGCTCTCATCAGAGAAGCGAGGTCCCCACCCTTGCCACGTTGATATGAATTTTCAGTATTCCAGCCAGCTAGGCCCTGGTTGGTCTAAAAGCAGTTTGGTTTCAGATGGGAACAGCAATTTTCTGCAGAGAGGATCCGGTTTATTTTTCTTAAAAGAAAAAACAACTGACCTATCGACACTTAACCCTGGCAGATGCCTCCTCCCTCCTTCACATCATTGCACTTCTGAATAAGTTGAGCAGGGTAATTAAAAAAATTGCTGAGGCAGTTGCCGAGCGTGAGTAGATGAGCGTGGACAGGCCTGCTGGCTAACCTACATCAGTGCCCTCTCCAGGCTGCCAGGCTGGCCTTTCTGGTCCTGCTTCCTTCTTCCTGCTTCCTTGGGGCTTTTGAATCAGATAGAGGTGGCCTTTGCACACTGGGTGCTGTGAGCTGGAGCGCCCTCTCAGGAGGCCACGTGTGCTGAGTGGAGTTGTGTTTACTTGCCCTTGGGAGTTGCTGCTGTTGCTGGGGGCTTTGTGGCCTGGGGAGGGCAGTGGGGAGTCCAGCCTTTTGTTATCACCTGATTCCTGACCCATTTACCACATCTGCTGGTTGGCTGCCTTCCCCCACCCACTGAGGCCTGGATTACACAAAAGGGACATGTGTGAAGCAAGACACACTCCTTAACCCACCTCCCGCTCTGTATTACCCTTTTCAGATTAGGGGTAGACCGAGTAACCCATCTTTCCCTATTTTTTTCCCTATATATTTATCCCTATATATTTTTTCCCTATATATTTATCAGGGTGGGTCTTATTTGTAAAAGCTCGCAGGTGACCCCTAATCTCACTTAAACTGCTGAGCATGGTGAGAAAGGCCCCGGTGAAGTAGACACGCTCTCACTCTTCTTTCTGTAAGTTACAAATTGTGTGGTTTTGCTAATTAGGCAGCTTCTGCAGTTGGGCAAATGGTGTGCCTTTTCAGAGCGAAGTGTGGTCGGCCTTTTCTGTTTAGACATAGAGATGACTCAGGAGTGCACTGGAGCTTGCTGTGTGGAAATTTCTGATAAGAGGAGAGCTAGTGGGAAATTTGGAGGTGACTGTGTGACCTCTCACCCTGGTAATTATGGTAGGTACTTTTACCTTTAGAAAGTACTTTTGTTTCTGGGGTAGTTTCCGCGTGCTCAAGCTTCTTTTGAGTAACTAAAAGGGGATCATTTAAGGCAAGTATTTCTTGAACAACTGCCACAAACTTGGGCTTCCCTGGTGGCACAGTGGTAATGTAAGAGACAGAAGAGATGCAGGTTTGATCCCTGGGATGGGAAGATCCCCTGGAGAAAGAAATGGCAACCCACTCCAGTATTCTTGCCTGGAAATCCCTTGGACAGAGGAGCCTGGTGGGCTACAGTCCATAGGGTCACAAAAGAGTCAGATACAACTGAAGTGGCTAAACAACCACCACCAGACTTAGTACTGTGCACTGTTTGGAGTAGGTATATGCATTTGCATTACTTTTTGTATCCATACTTAGTTTGTATTTCTCTAGTGTTCATTGTGTACCAGGTACTATTCTCTGCACTTGATGTATTTTAATTCTCTTAATTCTCATAACGTCTCCTATAAGGTAGCTGTTTACAGACGACAAAACTAAAGTACAGAGAAGCCAAGTTACTTGTCATTAGTAGCCTTTACGGAGAAGGCAATGGCAAGCCACTCCAGTACTCTTGCCTAGAAAATCTCATGGACTGAGGAGCCTGGGAGGCTGCAGTCCATGGGGTCGCTACTAGTCCGACATGACTGAGCGACTTCACTTTCACTTTTCACTTTTCGCTTTCATGCATTGGAGAAGGAAATGGCAATCCACTCCAGTGTTCTTGCCTGGAGAATCCCAGGGACGGGGGAGCCTGGTGGGCTGCCGTCTATGGGGTTGCATAGAATCGGACACGACTGAAGCAACTTAGCAGCAGCAGCAGCAGTAGTCTTTAAGATGGCTCCGGTGATCCCTCTTCCTGGTATATGCCCTCAGTGTAATCACGAGAGCCAAATGTGCTAACTCACCTTATTTATTTATTTATTTATTTTTAATGGACATATAGTTGATTTCCAATGTTGGGTTAGTTTCAGGTGTACCACAGAGTGATACGTTCCTTTCAGATTCTTTTCCATCGTCGATTATTACAAGGTATTGAATATAGTTCCTTGTGCTATACAGTAGGACCTTGTTGCTTATCTGTTTTATATATAGTAGTGTATATCTGTTAATCCCAAACTCCTAATTTATCCCCTCGCGCCCTTAAATGAATAGATATCGCCAAAGTGATACAATGCCTCTTCTGAGATTAGGTTACAAAAGACTGCAACTTCTGTTTTGCTCTCTCTGTCTTCCTCCCTCCGAGCCCTCTATGTGTGTGAAGCCAGCTGCCATGTTACGAGTAGCCCTATGACTATGAAAAGCCTCACACCACTAGAAACTGCTGTCTCTGACGAACAGCCAGCAAAGATTCCAGGCCTGGCTGACAATTTGATTGCCTTTGTGAGACCCTGAACCAGAGGATCCAGCTGAGCTAATGCATGCAAACTGTGAGACAGTTTTAAAACAATGCCAGTTTTAAGTCAGTAGGTTTGGGGCAGTTCATTATACGGCAGCAGTATATAACTAATACAGTTGTCCAAGGTCCAAAAGCTTGTGTGTCAAAAGAAATGCAACATACAGAACCTCTACCTTGTTTCTCTTCAATTGCCTGGACTGTGATGCTACTCAGATATATAGAAACAAACCTAGGAATAAGATTTTTATGATTATTATATGTATTATACACAGCTGTAAAATTTTTTAAATGAAATACTAGAAGATATCTAGAAGTCATGTTTTTATTTTGATTTAAATTTGTGTTTTTAACATGTGATCAAAGATGTGCTGCAGTGAAATCAGCACTTAGTTTGGAACAACTTCAATATCCATCAACAGGAAAACAAACTATGTAAAGCCATCCTACAGAATCTCTGAAATTTGGAAAAGATCTCTAAGACAAATTTCTATGTGAAAAAAGCAAACTGCAACCAAGAAACTCCCAAATGACCCCATTTATGTAAAAGGAACCAAGCAAAACAAGAGTACTTTATGTATACAAAAGGGCATAGAAAAGTCTGGAAGGAGACAGTGAACTGATGACCATGATGGAAGAGTGTGTATGGGTATGGGGCAGCTTTGCTTTGTATTTTCTGTATTTCTGTAGTTTCTTTTTTCTTTTGTCTTTCTGATCTTTCTCTATTCTCCCTCCACTTGCCTCCCCCTCCTTTTTTTTTGCAATGAGGATTTATTCATGTGTTACAAGTGTAATTTAAAAAAAAAAACGGTTGTCTTTGCCTTCTAGGATTATTTTAGTGTATAATTTATTTAGCTGTAGGATTAGTTCCAAAATAAGTCATACATAAAGGATCAGTCAGCCAGCCAGAAAAGGTGGTCCCTGCACTGCTAGACTGCCATGGGAAGGACCAGGAGCTTTGATCAGGGCTTTGGGTCTGGGAGATGTCTTGCTGAAATTGGTATTCTAGTAAGAGTAACTCAAAGGCCATGTGTCTGTAGAAATTGGAGACCTAGGGGAGAAGGAAATAGACAGGCTGGGCGCGGGGGGAGGTGGGGGGGGGGGGGGGGGGGGGGGGGGGGGGGGGGGGGGGGGGGTGAGCGGGGGGGGGGGGGGGGGGGGGGGGCGGGGGGCGGCGCCTGGTGCTCAGAGGGAGGCTTCCTGGGACCAGCAGAAATTAAGTGCTGTGACAGAGGTGAGGGTGGAGTTGTGAGCCAAGTAGTCATGGTCATTGGCCAGCTGACCAGGTGCAAAGATTTATTTTGGTCAATAGTGTCATGTTTGGATGCCAAGGGTGAAATCAAACCCAAGCTTGACTTCTTGGGGAGTTAGTAGCTCAGAGGGGAATAATGTTAGTGATGGCTCATTCTTGTGTACGATGCTACTATACGTGCCACGCCCGTCTAAGGACAGAATGTTTAACCCTCATAATAACCTTATGAGGCATGTACCACAATCCTATTTCATAAATGAAGAAAGTAAAAGATCTTGGAGGTTCAGTATCTTCAGTGTCTTAGTCATAAAGCTGGTACATGGCAGAACTAGGAGTTGGCAGATGTTTTTGTTTTGGGGGGGGAGAAGGAAATGGCACCCCACTCCAGTACTCTTGCCTGGAAAATCCCATGGACAGAGGAGCGTTGTAGGCTACAGTCCATGGGGTCACAAAGAGTCGGACACAACTGAGCAACTTCACTTTCACTTTCTTTTTGTTTTTTCGATGTACCAGTTTTGGAGTTTTATTTTTTCAGAATATAATTATTTTTAAGTTATTTTTATTGGAGTATAATTGACAGTGCTGTTAGTTTCTGCTGTACATCAAAGTGAATCAGTTATATGTACACATATATCCACTCTTTTTTTGATTCTATTCCCATATAGGTCATTACAGAGTATTGAATAGAGTCCTTTGTGCTATACAGTAGGTTATTAGTTGCTTATTTTATATATAGTGGTGTGTATATGTCAATCCCAATATCCCAGTTTATCCCTTCCTGCATCCCACCCTTCCCCCTTGGTAACAGTCAGTTTGTTTTCTATATCTGTGACTCAATTTTTGTTTTGAAAACAAGTTCATTTGTTCATTTTTTTTAGATTCCACATATAAGTGATATATGATATTTGTCTATGTCTGACTTCACTTAGTATGACAATCTCTAGGTCAATCCATGTCACTGCAAATGGAATTATCTCATTTTTTATGACTGAGTAATGTTCCATTGTATGTGTGTGTGTATGTATACACCACATCTTCTTTATCCATTCCTCTGTTTATGGATATCTAGGTTGCTTCCATGTCCTGGCTATTATAAATAGTGATGCAATGAACAGTTGGGGTACATGTATCCTAATTATGGTTTTCTCCAGAAATATGGCCAGGAGTGGGATTGCTGGATCTTTTGGTAGCTCTATTTTTAGTTTTTAAAGGAATCTCCATAGTGTTCTCCATAGTGGCTGTAGAGATTTATATTCCCGCTAACTGTGTAGGAGGGTTCTCTTTTCTCCACACCCTCTCCAGCATTTACTGTTGGTGGACTTTTTGATGACAGCCATTATAACTAGTGTGATGTGATACCTCATTGTAGTTCTGATTTTCATTTCTCTAATAATTAGTGATGCTGAGCCTCTTTTCTTGTGCCTCTTGGCCATCTGTGTGTCTTCTTTAGAGAACTGTCTATGTAGATCATCCGCCTCCTTTTTGATTGGGTTATTTGTTTCGTTGATATTGAGCTGCATGAGCTGTTTGTATAGTTTGGAGGTTAACCCCTTGTTGGTCTTGCAGGCGGTTTTAACTCTAGTATCTGTGCTCTTAGCTTCTCAGCTAAGAGCAGAAATTCTATGGAAACTCTAGTATAGTGTGATAAATGTCAAAATGGGATTGAGAAAAGAGAGGAGGGTGAAATATGCTTCCTGGACAAATATGAGGATGATAAGAAAAATGGACATTTTTGGGGGGTCTTGAAGTAAGAGTGTGATGAGCAAAGAAGGGGGTAAAGAATGCAGCCTAGAGAGAGGGAACAGATACTCTTAAAACTGTTAACCTCCCCTGGGAGTCCTGTCCTCTCTCCTTTATATACACCCTAATCTGATCCTGCTCTCCTCTTCTGTCTGAACTAGCTGTTAAGGTAGAGTTGTATACCAGGCAGCTCTCCCAGGACTGTTTATTCCTAGGTCTCTCCCTTTAAGAGTAAAACAACACTTAGTCCTTAGTGAGAAGTGAAGAAAGGCAGAGTGGAAAGGGTCCCCAGTACTCCCCTCTTCTCCCCACATCCCTAGGCCTGATCTAAGTTTTCCCAGAGAACTGCACGCATGTAGGGCCAACACAGAATGTGGATCCTTGAGAACCAGCAGAACTGACATAAACTTGAGGCCTCAAACAATACATTCCCCTCCTTTAACATCAGTTTTGTCAGATTAAAAATCTAACAGCAGGCTGTCATTGAGTCTGAGAAAAGAGATGGCAATAAAAGGGAGAATCTGATTCTATAATGGAAGGCAGGTGATTTGTAAACTTGGTTTTTCCAACTGTCTGTGCTACATAAATGACAGAAAGCCTATGCATGTATCTCTCCTCCCAGTTCTGGCTTTTCCGCATATACCTTTCTTCCCCTTCTGATTCCCTGGACTTGGTGCCCAGCTGCGTTATTGCTCCTGTTTGCCTGTCTGGGACTCGAAGTGTTGTCCTCACTTCCCCCACTGTCGGTTCAGCCTAGTTCTCTCCTCAGCACCCCATAACCTGCCCTTCACACCATCCCTGTTTAAGTCATCAGGGACTCTGCTTCCTGCTGCCCCATCACTGGCCTCCCTCCTCCAGCACCTCTTTTGCCACCTCTGAAGCACAAATAGAAATCACCCTGGCAAATGAATGACTGGATACCATATGATAACATGTAAATCGTTTCCCTTGCATTGAATTCACCACATATAAAAGTGCTTGGGGTGTGCCCTGTTTGGGGTTAAGTCTGCCTAGGCTCTTTTGATTGCAAGGAACTTATCTTAGACTAATCCAGGAGGTCTCACATGGAAAACAGGGTAAGCAGTGCTGGCAGGGTTCAGCATTGGAATCAGAAAAGCAAAAGCCTCCGGGAAGAGGCTCTCCAATTCTTCCTCCTAGTCTATTTGTTTTTCTTCCTCTGTCTGCAGACTAGCTCTCAATGCTTCCCAGAGCACAGGGTCAAATGTAGTCAGCCTGCACAGTTGGAGTTTATGGTCCCCTGGAAGATGAGTCACTGTTAGATCTTAGTTTTGAGCCCAGATCTCAGGAGAGGATCTGATTGGCTTAGCCTTGGGCAGCTGACTGTTCGTTGTCCAATTGCTAAGGCCAGGCTGGCTGCCTTGATCAATGCAAACATGGCTACTTGTTGCCCACCCTTGTCTGGTGGAAAGAATTCTGAGAAGGGGAGTTTGGGGCTGGCCAGATACTCCTAAAGCTGTCTATTAAGTTGTCTGTTGTCTGTAAGGAAGGGCATGATGTCTAGCATCTTAACACGTAAGCTCTACTGGAGAAACTGAGTTGAGTAAGTTAGGGTTACTCCAAACACATGTGAATATTTGATTTTGAGGAAAGAAATTAGTGTTTATGAAGGAAGTGTTGACTTCAAGGAAGTGTAAGTCTTTGAGTTTTGGAGAGAATGGTTATTTCAGATGAGAACAGTAGAAGGATCATGAATTCCTAACAGGAGTGAGGGTAGCGAAGACTTCCTCCTAGGAAGGATTTAGTTTTCAATGGTGATGGCTGAGATTAGGTGGGTAAAGTGGGAACATTCACTGGAAGGCTTTGAACATAATTAAATAAGCTCAGACTTATCCCATTAAGGACAAGGAATTAGACATTAAGGACAGCCAACAAAGTTAATAATAATTTAAAAAATAATATCATCCAAAAGACAGTCTCTGGTATTCAGTTTCCCCAAATGACTACAAAGACATCTTTACAGTTTGATTTTTGAAATAAAAATTCAAACAGAGTCCACAGATTGTATTTATGCAGCTAATATGTCCCTTAGGAATCTTTTAATCTATAAAAATTTCTCTTCTCCTTTATTTTCCTTTACCATTTATTTGTTGAAGAAACTGAATCCTTCATGTAGAATTTCACAGATTTTAGGTTAATTGTATTATTTGATGGAGAGAGATGTTGTTCTGTTTCTCATATATCCGCAAAATTGGGTGTTGGGTCTAGAGCAACCCTGTCTATATGGTGCCCACTAGTCATGTGTGGTTGGGCATATTCAGTATGGTTAATCCAAATTGTAATGTGCTATAAGTGTAAAATACACACCAGATTTCAAAGACTTACTATGGAAAAAAGAGAATGCAGAACAATTTGTTAATATTTTTATATTGATTACATACTAAAATGAAAATATTTTGGAGTGAAGTTAGTATATCGCTCAGTCACATCCAACTCTGGCACCCCTGGACTGTAGCCTGCCAGTTTCCTCTGTCCATGGGATTCTCCAGGCAAGAATACTGGAGTGGGTTGCCATGCCCTTCTCCAGAAATTCCCGACACAGGGTTTGAACCCAGGTCTCCTACCCTGCAGGCAGATTCTTTACTGTCTGAGCCACCAGGAAGCCCTAATGTATTTTGGGTATATTAGCTAAATAAAATACACTTAAAAATTAATTTTACCTCTTTATTGTTGTTTTTTTAAAAAATGCAGCTACTAGAAAATTTTAAATCACATAATGTAGCTTATATTTCCTTTCCATTGGGCAATGCTGGTCTAGAGGTTTAATTAGATTCATATTCTTTTTCTTTTTGACAAGAGCCCTCCAGAGGTAATGTGGTATATATTTCTTCCTCCTTTCCTTCTTTAATATTTATATATTTGGTTATGCTGCATCTTAGTTGCAGCACTTGGGATCTTCAATCTTTGTTGTGGCATGCAGAATCTTTTTAGCTGTGGCTTGAGAACTCTTAGTTATGGCATGTGGGATCTAGTTCCCTGACCTGGGATGGAACCCAGATCCCCTGCATTGGGAGCATGGAGTCTTAGCCACTGGACCACCAGGGAAGTCACAGTATCCTTCTTCTTGCACCACATCTGGAGACATATTATCCAGCTGTCCTACTTTTTAATGATGTTGAGATTGATCAGCGCTGAGAAAGAGAGAAGCAGGTCCTGATGGGGGTGGGCCCAGCACTCACAGCTAAAACTCTGGTGTTTTGGTAAACATTGAAAGTTTCACAGAACGCAAACATCATGCAGGATCACTTTGTGAATATAATGGAACAAGAAAAAAATAAGAGGACACCATGGTCATGTGTGAGCATATATAACGAGAAGAACATTGCCCAAACCACAAAACTCCCTTCCCTAGGGGCTAATATGAATGGCTGTTGTTTCCTGACCAGTTATAGCTTTAGCTTTACTTTGTTCCTTCTGCCTTTTAGATGAGAATTATTAAAACAGCCAATAATAGAATCACTCTGGTCCTGACAGTATCCAGTTAAGAGCAAAGCCCCCTTTCCTTGAACTCTCCCCCAAATTATTACCAAGTTCAAGTCTTATCAGTCCTTTCTGACACCCTCTTATTGAGACCGCCATGGCTCCCTTTGGTGTGCATTTTCCTTTGTTGCTGCTGCTGCTAAGTCGCTTCAGTCATGTCCGACTCTGTGCGACCCCATAGATGGCAGCCCACCAGGTTCCGCCGTCCCTGGGATTCTCCAGGCAAGAACACTGGAGTGGGTTGCTATCTCTCTCTCCAATGCGTGAAAGTGAAAGGTGAAAGTGAAGTCGCTCAGTCGTGACCCCATGGACTGCAGCCCACCAGGCCCCTCCGTCCATGGGATTTTCCAGGCAAGAGTACTAGAGTGGGTTGCCACTGCCTTCTCCTTTGTTACAATGAGACAATAAACACAGATTTGTTTCAGTTCAGTTCAGTTCAGTTCAGTCGCTCAGTCGTGTCGGACTCTGCAACCCCATGAATTGCAGCACACCAGGCCTTCCTGTCCATCACCAACTCCCAGAGTTCACCCAAACTCATGCCCATAGAGTCGGTGATGCCATCCAGCCATCTCATCCTCTGTCGTCCCCTTCTCCTCCTGCCCCCAATCCCTACCAGCATCAGGGCCTTTTCCAATGAGTGAACTCTTTGCATGAGGTGGCCAAAGTATTGGCGTTTCAGCTTCAGCATCAGTCCTTCCAATGAACACCCAGAACTGATCTCCTTTAGGATGGACTGGTTGGATCTCCTTGCAGTCCAAGGGACTCTCAAGTGTCACTTCCAGCACCACAGTTCAAAAGCATCAATTCTTCGGTGCTCAGCTTTCTTCACAGTCCAACTCTCACATCCATACATGACCACTGGAAAAACCATAGCCTTGACTAGACCAACCTTTGTTGGCAAAGTAATGTCTCTGCTTTTTAATATGCTATTTAGGTGGTCATAACTTTCCTTCCAAGGAGTAAGTGTCTTAATTTCATGGCTGCAACCACCATCTGCAGTGATTTTGGAGCCCCCCAAAATAAAGTCTGACACTGTTTCCACTGTTTCCCCATCTATTTCCCATGAAGTGATGTGACCAGATTCCATGATCTTCGTTTTCTGAATGTTGAGCTTTAAGCCAACTTTTTCACTCTCCTCTTTCACTTTCATCAAGAGGCTTTTTAGTTCCTCTTCACTTTCTTCCATAAGGGTGGTATCATCTGCATATCTGAGGTTATTGATATTTCTCCCAGCAATCTTGATTCCAGCTTGTGCTTCTTCCAGCCCAGCATTTCTCATGATGTACTCTGCATGTTAGTTAAATAAGCAGGGTGACATTATACAGCCTTGACGTACTCCTTTTCCTATCTGGAACCAGTCTGTTGTTCCATGTCCAGTTCTAACTGTTGCTTCCTGACCTGCATACAGGTTTCTCAGGAGGCAGGTCAGGTGGTCTGGTGTTCCCATCTCTTTCAGAATTTTCCATGGTTTATTGTGATCCACACAGTCAAATGCTTTGGCATAGTCAATAAAGCAGAAATAGGTGTTTTTCTGTAACTCTCTTGCTTTTTCGATGATGTTGGCAATTTGATCTCTGTTTCTTCTGCCTTTTCTAAAACCAGCTTGAACATCTGGAAGTTCCCGGTTCACGTAGATTTGTTTCAATGCAAGTTATTCCTAGTAGACATTGGTTAGAGAGCACTGACAGTGGGTTTAGGTAGTGTCAACCTCATCTTCCCATAATTAAGGTCATTCAGTAAATTTTTAAGCAGGGGTACAACTTAATGGAATTATTTGTTCTGGGAATTACATGGACATGAGTTAATAATTGAACAACAACTTAATGCAATTAGATGTTCTGGGAATTACACAGTAGCTATTGGTAACCACTGTGAAACTAGACTTATCAGTCCAACCCATTATTGAAACCTTTTTACAAGTAGATCTAAGCCTGTCTGGTCATTGTGTTAGTTTTCTGGGGCTGCTGTCAAAAAGTACTATATTCTCAGTGACTTAAATAACAGTTTCACAGTTGTCCTGTAGTTCTGGAGGGTAGAGGTCCAAGATCAAGGTATTGGTAGGGCTGGTTCCTTCTGAGGGCTATGAGACAGATCTGTTCCATGCCCCTCCCCTAGCTTCTGGTGGTTTGATGGCCATCTTTGTGTTCCTGGGTTTATAGATATATTACCCTGATCTTTGCCTTCATTACATGTGGGTTCTTTCTATGTATCTGTCTCCAGACTCCCCCTTTTTATAAGGATACCAGTCACAGTGGATTAGAGCTCATTCTAACTTGATTATCTTTGTGAAGCTCCTGTCTCCCAATCGGTCACATTCTGAGGTACTGAGGGTTAGGACTTCAACATAGGCATTTTTCAACTATATAATTCAACTCTTACTTGTCATTCACAACTATTAGATTGTTTTTGGAAGGAATCAGTAGCCCACAGTCTTAGAGGTCAGTGAGAGTGGATAATTTCTGACAATCTCACTATAATTCATTTATATTCAAAGTGAGTCTTCTTTTTCTTTTTAGTTGGAGGATACTTGCTTTACAATGTTGTGTTGGATTCTGTGTACCAAAGTGAGTTTTAAACCAAATTCTGTACACATATGGACATTTATTGAATAAACATGTATCCATAAATAAAAAACAGTTTATATAAGCTGTTCTGTAATCTCAGGAAGTCCCAGTTCTCTTCTCTTTTGGGCCTCTAGCCACAAAAGAGAAGGCTTGTATGAAGCCTTCTTGTATGAAGGCTTCATCTGAGCTAGAGGCATGATCCAGTTAACCTTATAGTGGTAGCAGCCCAAAAGAATTCTCTGAAATCAGGGCTGGACATGGGACCATTTCTGATTCTATGTCTGGACACAATCCTTATGGGCAAAGGTGAAGAGTTCACCTTACTTGTGAAAAAGGGGCATGTCTATAAAACATTCTATCTTGAACAGCACCAACTTTACCAATAGCAGTTCATTTATAGTATCCATTGTGTTACTTAAGAAGTCACTAATTTCACCAATGAAAGCCTATTAATAACATTTATTATAATTAACAAAGTCTCTGGTGTTGATTGAAGGTAGCTGAAGCCTTCTGATATTCTTCTTTGGTGTATAGCACTTGGATTAAATGCTAGCTATGAATTCTGGATTAGGGCGACCAACTGTCCTAAGAGTTACATGGAGACTAGCAAACAGACACAGCCTGAGCTGAAGTGTTTAAGGTAAATTAAAGACATCATCAGCTGGCCACACACATCACCTGGCCGCCATTTTCAGAATGTGCTTGGAAGGGTGCATAATAAATGAATTTACCTTGGAGTATAAGGACCATGGAACTCGATCAAGTGTGCCCTTAGTCAGCAATCTTTGTGATCTTGAGCAAATCTTTTAAATTTGTTGGGTTTCATTTTCATCTGTAAAATGAAAGTCCTAAATTAAATGATCCTTTAAGTTCCTTTCAGCACTTTAATTCTACAATTCAATTCCAAGAACTAATAATTCAATAAGTATAAAATAATGTAATGTAGACTGAATACACAACTGCTCAGAAGAAATGATATAAAGACGAAATTGGATTAGTCAAGGAAGATTTTGGGGGAAAATAAGACAAGACCAGCTTCTAGTGAATTATTTCATTTGACAGTGTGTATATATATATGCATATATGTGTGTATTTTTCTGTCTGTCTCTCTCTTTCTCCCTTTCTTTCTTTTCCTATGATGAGCCCACTGACCTTTGTAGATCGGAAAGATTCTTGGTACTCTAAGACTCAAACTTGGGACATTAGGTACCCTTTAATGTGACTGTGGTAGTTTTTGGAATTTGTGTTTGGTGATGAGGCAGAGTGTTTTGCTTGCTTGAAGTTGACAGGTTCTCATGCAGATGTCAGTGCCAGCTTCAATTCAAAAAAGCCCTGTGTTCTACCAGCTAAGCTCTGCCCCTTCTCTAGTGCCACTCGAAGCAAAATAGCTATTTACATGATTGAGGTCTGAACAAAGATGTACATTCCTTTCTGGTCAGTCAGAAAGGAAAGAGTATACTGATTTCATCTACCTTGATTAAAGCATTCAAATCCTAAACATTGCCGTAGGCACGTGATTCAAGTGAACCCCACAAATTACAGCAAACCCCACAAGTACAGCAAATTAGCTGTACTTCATTGAATGGAGGGTGCTTCACAGCACTTCCCAGACTTCCTACCTGGGTGTGCTAGGGGAGGATGTAGCTACTTCCCTTTGTCTGGGATGAAAACACATGTTGAATAGAAGGGGGATAGAACAAGCTGCAGTGTCCACAAGGGCTAAGGAAGTAAAGTCAGTGATGAGTCAGCTGATAAGCCAGCTGATAAGAGTCAGTGGGACACAAGGGGCAGACCTGGCCCCATCCAAGGGGTAAGGTTACCAACCAGCCCCAGTGGCAGCTGGACATCCAAGGTGGCTAGATGTTCCAGCATGTCCAGAGGTGCCAGATGGTACACTATTTTGTCTTTCCCTGAAACTGGAAATCCAGATTTTTATGTAACAGTTCTTTCCTGCTAAATATTGGTAATGAACTCAACCTTTTTAAAGCTTCATAGGCTGAACAAAACATCCATCTGTGCAATGTGGACATTTAAGCCATGGTTTTTTCCTGGAAAAAACAAGGGCTTTATACACACCTGGGAACAAAGTTCAGCCAAGTCACTTGTTGGCTATGTAACATTGGGTAGGTATTCAAAATGTCTCAGCCTTATTTTCCTCATAAGTGCAGATGATGGTGTTTTATCTGTTTAATAAAGATAGCTTATTGAATGTTGACTGAGACTAGGTATTTGACGAGGCATGCAAATACAATAAAAGAGATACTTATGTTTGTTTTTCAGAACGATGGATATAAATTGAGTGCTCATAGGTTAAATTCTACCCACAAATCCTTTTTCTGAAGTTAATATATAATTAACATATAATATTGTGTTATAATAGCTTCAGGCATACAACCCAATGATTTGGTATTTATATGTATTGTGAATTGATTGCTACAATAACCCTACTTAACAGCTATCACCACACATAGTTATGCATTATTTTTCTTGTGATGAGAACTTTTAAGACACAAATGCTTTAAAAAATTATGCGTGTGATATTTTTTTTTTCTGGGTTTCATCATTCTGCTTACTCTCAAGACTGAGCAGAAACAGGGTAGTTTGCCCAGAGGAAATTCAGTTTTCTCTTCTTTGTTCACCACGATCTGACTGTATATCAGGTTGTCAGTTCATTTTGACTATAGCCAGTAGTGTCACATTTGAATGAAATAGTAATAATAATAGAGTACTTACAAAACTGCAGGCAGCTACTTGTTGTTGTTCAATTGCTCAGTCCAACTCTTTGACACCCCATGGACTGCAGCATGCCAGGCTTCCCTGTCCTTCACTATCTCCCAGAGCTTGCTCAAACTCATGTCCATTGAGTTGGTGATGCCATCTAACCATCTCGTCCTCTGTTGCTCCCTTCTCCTCCTGCTTCCAATTTTTCCCAGCATCAGGGTGTTTTCTAATGAGTCGGCTATTTGCATCAGGTGACCAAAGTATTGGAGCTTCAGCTTCAGCATCAGTCCTTCCAATGAATATTCAAGGTTGATTTCCTTTAGGATTGACTGGTTTGATCTCCTTGTACTCCAAGGAAGTCTTCTCCAACACCACAGTTCAAAAGCATCAATTTTCAATGCTTTAGTTCAGTCACTCAGTCGTGTCCGACTCTTTGCAACCCCATGAATCACAGCACGCCTAGCCTCCCTGCCCATCACCAACTCCCTGAGTTCACTCAGACTCTCGTCCATCGAGTCAGTGATGCCATCCAGCCATCTCATCCTCTGTCGTCCCCTTCTTCTCCTGCCCCCAACCCCTCCCAGCATCAAAGTCTTTTCCAATGAATCAACTCTTCACATGAGGTGGCCAAAGTACTGGAGTTTCAGCTTTAGCATCATTCCTTCCAAAGAAATCCCAGGGCTGATCTCCTTCAGAATGGACTGGTTGGATCTCCTTGCAGTCCAAGGGACTCTCAAGAGTCTTCTCCAACACCACAGTTCAAAAGCATCAATTCTTCGGCGCTCAGGCTTCTTCACAGTCCAACTCTCACATCCATACATGACTACTGGAAAAACCATAGCTTTGACTAGATGGACTTTTGTCGGCAAAGTAATGTCTCTGCTTTTTAATATATTGTCTAGGTTTGTCATAGCTTTTCTTCCAAGGAACAAGCATCTTTTAATTTCACGGCTGCAATCACCATCTGCAGTGATTTTGGAGCCCAGGAAAATAAAGTCTGTCATTGTTTCCATTGTTTCCCCATCTATTTGCCATGAAGTGATGGAACCAGATGCCATGATTTTCATTTTTTGAATGTTGAGTTTTAAGCCAGCTTTTTCACTCTCCTCTTTCACCTTCATCAAGAGGCTCTTTACTTCCTCTTATCTTACTGCCTTAAGAGTGGTGTCATCTGCCTATCTGAGGTTATTGATATTTCTCCTGGCAATCTTGATTCCAGCTTGTGCTTCATCCAGCCTGGCATTTCGCATGATGCACTCTGCATAGAAGTTAAACAAGCTGGGTGACAACATACACCTTGACATACTCCTTTCCCAGTTTGGAACCAGTCCATTGTTCCATTCAAGTTCTAGCTGTTGCTTCTTGTCCTGCATACAGGCTTTGCAGGAGGCACATAGGAGGTCTGGTATTTTCATCTCTTTAAGAATTTTCCACAGTTTGTTATGATCCACACAGTCAAAGGCTTTGGCTTAGTAGTCAATGAAGCAGAAGTAGATGTTTTTTCTAAACCTAGCTTGAATATTCTCAGTTCTCAGTTCATATACTGTTGAAGCCAGGCTTGGAGAATTTTGAGCATTACTTTACTAGCATGTGAGATGAGTGCAATAGTGGGTAGGTTGAACATCCTTTGGCTTTGCCCTTCTTTGGGATTGGAATGAAAACTGACCTTTTCCAGTCCTGTGGCCACTGCTGAGTTTTCCAAACTTCTTGGCATATTGAGTGCAGCACTTTCACAGCATCATCTTTTAGGATTTGAAATAGCTCAGCTGGAATTCCATCATTTCCATAATAATAATAACAATAAACTGCTTACAAAACTGCAGACAGCTACTATGATAAGCCTAAAAGACAAGTATTGCCATTGGGCCATTATTTTAATCCTGATGTTAGTATGTTGACTACTTTTCCCTCTGTTTCTGTGTCCTCATGTGGATATGTTAATACTTCTGACTTACTTAATTCTTCGTTACATCAAAGTCAGAGTGTCTTTTGTTTAAAGAGCAGAATCCCATGGCAACTTTCATCTCTGCATTACTAAATAGTGACATTGAGGGCATGTAAACTTTACTGTTAAACACGAGACTAAGCAGTTTATAGTAACCCACCCTTTTCAAAGTTTTACGAGCATGCTTCAATAGTCCCGTCTCATTTGAACTTCAAAGCAGCTCTATTTCTATCCCCACTTCATGATGTGAAAAGTGAAATGCACTGAAGAAACTCAACTTGCCTGTGTTTGCAAAACGCACAAATCCCTTTTTAGGGCAGCTTTCAGTTGTCTGGAGTGGAATGTCAGCTTCCTCCCTTGAAACGAGGCATGAATTCTTCAGTTGGTCCCTTTCCCTGGCAGTCTGCTATTTTCAGTTTTGCCACATGCTCATCTCTTAGCCATCTGAGTTTGTGACCCCAGCATACAGGATATTCACTTGACACTGGAAGTCACATAGTGGCCCTGACCACCGTATTTCCAGTCCCTACTGCATCAGACTGTTCAGTATAAGACTATATGTATAATATATATGTATAACACTGACTGTGGATAATCAATAGAGACTTTATCACCTGTCCAGAGACTGGCCAGTGCAATCAGAATAATAGTAAATTCTAACTAGTGATTTTATGTGGCTTCAGTTTCAGCCATGGCTCCAAAGCATAAATGTTCATTTGCCCAGTATATTCTGTGCTAAAAACATGAAATAAAAATCCAACTTATAGTGTTTTCTCTATCAAATAATAATTAAAAGGTTCTGTCTCAGGGGCTTGGGAAATATCATAACTTTCCCCAGGAAACAGCTGTGAAAAGACTTCCCACTAAGGCTTAACAGAAGGCAGTATGGAAATGAATGCTGTGAAAATACACACAAGCCCCAGCTCCTGGGCCTCCATGAAATATAACAGGTGCCTGGTGGATCTCAACATTTTCAAGCCTGGAAAATTGGGATTTGGGGAGCTGTAAGCAGTTTATGCTCTTCCTAGGGTAGATTTGGCAAACTTGTCTTTGGGGCTGTATCAATTAGAGTCATTTGGTGCAAGCAACAGAAACAGACTTTGCCTGATTTAGCAAAAGGGGTTTTAATAGGAGGTTATGGGGTAGCTTAGAGAACAGAAATAAAAATGCGTGCACTGTGGTCTTTGATAGAACTAGGAACTAGGTGGCAAGAGCTAGCAGACAGTCTCTATGGGACTGCTTTTAGGGTGAGTGATCATTCATCTTCAGCCTCAGAGTCACTCAGCTCATGATTCAGATTCAAGGGATGAATGTTTAATTTTCCAAGGAGTCTCTAGTCACACTTGGAGGAAGTGCACTTTGACTGGCAGTCTCACCATGACTGCCTGCCATGGTAGTGCATAGTCAAAATCAAATTCTGGTGCTGATTCCAGAAGATGAAAGAAGACATCTTCCCTTTGCTCCAGAAGGGACTACTTCTCCAGACCTATTTATTGGTTAAACAATGAAGACAAATACCTACTGTTTAGAGCATGGGACTCAACCACATCTGGGCCAGATTCCCAGGAAATAGCTTCAAATTGTCTAAGACTGGGTCAGATGCCCCCTCTTGGTTCAGAGTCTCTGCTGTAAGCAGCTTGTTACCTTAGGAGGTAAACTGAATGATTAAAAAGCTTTGAGAGATTGGGATTGACACATACATACTATTACATTTAAAACAGATAACTAATAAGGACCTATTTGTATAGCACAGGGAGTTCTTCTCAATACTCTGTAATGACCTCTTATGGGGAAAGATTATGGTGATATTGGTTTGTCTTGGAAATGAACAGAAATCATTCTGTTGTTTTTGAGATTGCATTCAAGTACTGCATTTTGGACTCTTTTGTTGACTATGATGGCTACTCCATTTCTTCTAAGGGATTCTTGCCCACAGTAGTAGATGTAATGGTTATCTGAGTTAAATTCACCCATTCCAGTCCATTTTAGTTCACTGATTCCAAAAACGTTGACGTTCACTCTTGCCATCTCCTGTTTGACCACTTCCAATTTGCCCTGATTCATGGACCTAACATTTCAGGTACCTATGCAATATTGCTATTTATAGCACTGGACCTTCCTCTATCGCCAGTCACATCCACAACTGGATGGTGTTGTTGCTTTGGCTCCATCTCTTCATTCTTTCTGGAGTTATTTCTCCACTGATCTCCAGTAGCATATTGGGCACCTACTGACCTGGGGAGTTCATCTTTCAGTGTTCTATCTTTTTGCCTCTTTTACTGGTCATGGGTTCTCAAGGCAAGAATGCTGAAGTGGTTTGCCATTTCCTTCTCCCATGGACCACATTTTGTCAGAACTCTCCACTATGACCCGTCCGTATTGGGTGGCCCTACATGGCATGGCTTAGTTTCATTGAATTAGACAAGGCTGTGGTCCATGTGATTAGATTGGTTAGTTGTCTGTGATTGTGGTTTCAGTCTGTCTGCCCTCTGATGCCCTCTCTCAGTGCCTACCGTCTTACTGGGGTTTCTCTTACCTTGGACCTGGAGTGTCTTTTCACGGCTGCTCCAGCAAAGCGCAGCTGCTGCTCCTTACCTTGGACATGGGGCATCTCCTCACTGCCGCCGCTCCAGCGTTCATCACTCCAGCATGCACAGCCGCCACTATCACAGTAATCCAAGTCTATGCCCCAACTAGTAACGCTAAAGAAGCTGAAGTTGAACAGTTCTGTGAAGACCTACAAGACCTTTTAGAACTAACACCCAAAAAAGATGTCCTTTTCATTATAGGGGACTGGAATGCAAAAGTAGGAAGATAAGAAACACCTGGAATAACAGGCAAATTTGGCCTTGAAGTACAGAATGAAGCAGGGCAAGGGCTAATAGAATTTTGCCAAGAGAACGCACTGGTCATAGCAAACACCCTCTTCCAACAACACAAGAGAAGACTCTACACATGGACATCACCAAGTGGCCAACACCGAAATCAGATTGATTATATTCTTTGCAGCCAAAGATGGAGAAGCGCTATACAGTCATCAAAAGCAAGACCGGGAGCTGATTGTGGCTCAGATCATGAACTCCTTATTGCCAAATTCAGCAGTAAATTGAAGAAAGTAGGGAAAACCACTAGACCGTTCAGGTAGGACCTAAATCAAATCCTGTATGATTATACAGTGGAAGTGACAAATAGATTTAAGAGACTAGATAGATGCTCTGTCTGATAGAGACTAGATAGACACTCTGTCTGATAGACAGAGTGCCTCATTAACTATGAATAGAGATTCATGACATTGTACAGGAGACAGGGATCAAGACCATCCCCAAGAAAAAGAAATGCAAAAAAGGATAATGGCTGTCTGAGGAGGCCTTACAATAGCTGTGAAAAGAAGAGAAGCAAAAAACAAAGGAGAAAAAGAAAGATATACCCATTTGAATGCAGAGATCCAAACAATAGCAAAGAGAGATAAGAAAACCTTCCTCAATGATCAGTGCAAAAAATAGAGGAAAACAACAGAATTGGAAAGACTAGAGATCTCTTCAAGAAAATTAGAGATACCAAGGGACCATTTCATGCAAAGATGGGCTCAATAATGGACAGAAATGGTAGGGACCTAACAGAAGCAGCAGATATTAAGAAGAGGTGGCAAGGATACACAGAAGAACTGTACAAAAGAGAGCTTCATGACCCAGATAATCACGATGGTGTGATCACTCACCTACAGCCAGACATCCTGGAATGTGAAGTCAAGTGGGCCTTAGGAAGAATCACTACAAACAAAGCTATTGGAGGTGATGGAATTCCAGTTGAGCTATTTCAAGTCCTAAAAGATGATGCTGTGAAAGTGCTGCACTCAATATGCCAACAAATTTGGAAAACTCAGCAGTGGCCACAGGACTTGAAAAGGTCAGTTTTCATTCCAGTCCCTAAGAAAGGCAATGCCAAAGAATGTTCAAACTACCACACAAATGCAGTCATCTCACATGCTAGTAAAGTAATGCTCAAAATTCTCCAAGTCAGGTTTCAGCAATACATGCACTGTGAACTTCCAGATATTAAGCTGGTTTTAGAAAAGGCAGGGAACCAGAGATCAAATTGCCAACATCTGCTGGATCATCGAAAAAGCAAGAGAGTTCCAGAAAAACATTTATTTCTGCCTTATTGACTATGCCAAAACCTTTGACTATGTGGATCACAATAAACTGTGGAAAATTCTGAAAAAGATGGGAACATCAGACCACCTGACCAGCCTCTTGAGAAACCTATATGCAGGTCAGGAAGCAACAGTTAGAACTGAACATGGAACAACAGATTGGTTCCAAATAGGAAAAGGAGTACGTCAAGGCTGTATATTGTCACCCTGTTTATTTAACTTATATACAGAGTATGTCATGAGAAACACTGGGCTGGATGAAGCACAAGCTGGAAGCAAGATTGCCTGGAGAAATATCAATAACCACAGATATGCAGATGACACCACCCCTATGGCAGAAAGAGAAGAGGAGCCTCTTGATGAAAGTGAAAGAGGAGAGTGAAAAAGTTGGCTAAAAAGCTCAACATTCAGAAAACTAAGATCATGGCATCTGGTCCCATCACTGCATGGCAAATAGGTGGGGAAACAGTGGAAACAGTGGCTGACTTAATTTTTGGGGGCTCCAAAATCACTGCAGATGGTGACTGCAGCCATTAAATTAAAAGACACTTACTCCTTGTCAGGAAATTTATGACCAACCTAGACAGCATATTAAAAACCAGAGACATTACTTTGCCAACAAAGGTCCATCTAGTCAAGGCTGTGGTTTTTCCACTAGTCATGTATGGATGTGAGAGTTGGACTATAAAGAAAACTGAGCACTGAAGAGTTGATGCTTTTGAACTGTGTTGTTGGAGAAGACTCTTGAGAGTCCCTTGGATTGTAAGGAATTCCAACCAGTCCATCCTAAAGGAGATCAGTCCTGGGTTTTCATTGGGAGGACTGATGTACAAGCTGAAACTCCAATACTTTGGCCACTTGATGGGAAGAGCTGACTCATTTGAAAAGACCCTGATGCTGGAAATGACTGAAGGTGGGAGGAGAAGGGGATGACAGAGAATGAGATGGTTGCATAGCATCACCGACTCAATGGACATGAGTTTGGGTAGACTCTGGGATTTGGTGATGAGCAGGGAGGCCTGCCGTGTTGCAGTCCATGGGGTCGCAAAGAGTCAGACATGAGTGAGTGACTGAAACAAATTGAACTGAACTGAATGGGGAAAGAATCTAAAAAGAGTGGGCATATGCATACATATTGAGGGCAAGAGGAAAGGGAGCAACAGAATATGAGATGGTTGGATGGCATCACTAACTCAGTAGACATGAGTTTGAGCAAACTCCAGGAGATAGTGAACGATAGGGAAGCCTGGCATACTACACATTCCATAGGGTCCCAAAGAGTCAGACATGACCTAGCGACTAAACAACAGTGGTGTATATGTATAACTGATTCACTTTGCTGTACAACAGAAATTAACACATTTTAAATCAGTTATGTTCCAATAAAATTTTTAAAAAATAAAACAAACGATAACAATAAAGCTTTGACTAAGGTTTTGTAAATGGCATCAATAGCTACCTGACAGGATTTTCAGTAATGACAGAATTTCTAGTTCACTCCCTTGGAGGGAAGGAAAGATGAATTCCAGTTGTTGAGATTGAGAAGAGGCTAGGAATGCAGAATTCATCCTCCTCTTTCTCTCTGTAAACAAGTTGGTCCACAGGAAGCCAAAGTGAATCTGGCATCACTTTCTAGTGCAGAAGTTCTTAAAGCATAGTCTTCAGAACACTGAGAGTCCCCAAGAGCCTCTCAGGGAGGTCAGTGAGATCAAATGTATTTTCTTAACTGTGCTAAGATGTTATTTGCCTTTTTCACTGTGTTGACATTTGCACTGATGATGCACACACAAAGGTGGGTGAAACTGCTTACGCCTTAGCATGAATCAGAGCAGACACACAAAGCTGTCCTAGTAGTCACTGTGTTCTTTCCTGCCACACAGTAAGAAAAAAAAAAAAAACCCAAGAGGCTTCATTTAAGAATGACTTTGATGAACGTTGTTACATTTCTTACATCAGTAGTTGCGTGTACTTGTGCTGCATCCTGGAACACCATGGTTGTCTAGAGGAGAAGCATTTGTGTTATTGTTTGGTTTGTGAGCTGAACTAGATTTTCCCTCTTGAACATCATTTTACTTGCCACTCATTACTGACAAACTGTGATTATTCAGACTTGGGCATTTGGCAAGCATTTTCTCTTATGAAGAGACTGTCACTTCAAGGTAACTGACAGTATTTGTTGCTAATGATAAAACCGTGTTTACAAGCAAAAATTAGAATTTTAGAAAACTTGTATCTGCCACCATAGGCTTGACAGCTTTCCTACTTAAAGACTTTTTTTTTTCCTCCTCTTCTGGTTTGTAGGCACTGTGTGGCACTTTATTTTCAGATGCCCAGCAACTGGCCAGTCCCCTGCCCCAGGGATGGGGTTGGGGGTGGCGTGTCACTTTTCTGATGATATTGATGGTGATATTAATGAATGTGGTTTTGGATACTATATGACAAAATGAGGCAACATTTAGAAGATCAGGTTGACTCAGTGAAAAAGAACTTTTAAAATGTTGCTCCAGGATGTTGCAAAGATCCATTCAAACTGCAAGAGGTGAGAGAATTTCAATTTAACAGAGTTTGTAAAGTTCACTGATTTGGTTTTATTGTTTCATGTTGCAATTGATCTTTAAGAAACTACCGATTATTGAGTTTTGGTGTAGTATCAAAGCAGAATATCCACAATTACCTGAAAATATTAAAATATTCTTCCCTTTTCCAATTCCAAATCTTTACAAAGCTGGATTTTCTTGATATACCTCAACCAAACATGTTGCAAAACAAACAATGCAGAATCTATGAGAATCTAGCTGTCTTCTATTAAGCCAGACACTAAGATTGTACAAATAGGTGACAATTATACTCTTAATTAAATTTTTTGAAAAAATGGTATTTATGTTAATACTTAATGGACTTATTGTTGTTATTTTTAAAATGAGTTAGTACATAAATATTTTTAAAAGTTTTTGGCTCCATTACTTGGCTTGTGGGATCTTAGTTCCCTGATCAGGGATCAAGCCCAGGCTCCTGAAAGTGAAAGCACCAAGTGATATACCACTGGACTGCTAGGGAATTCCCATAAATATGTAAAATTTTATCAGTTTTAGCTTCTAACATGGTAAATAGCTATAGATTTAGCCTAGATTAATAAAGGCTTTTAAAAGTCTTCAATAATTTTTAATAATTTAAAGGGATCCTGAGACCAAAAAAATTTGAGGCAACTGTTCAAGTGGAATTCATTTCACATGGAAGGAAATATCAGGAGTAGGAAAAAAGATTTCTCTCTTTAACAAGTGAGGGTCCTATCTCAGGAGATGTTTTGGAAGATGTTGTTGATTGACAACAGAATCATTCATATCTCACAATTGAGGCTGAAAAACCAGATATTTACCTTCCAAACATCCACTGTGCCCAGAGGCAGGCATGTGACCTAGGTTTAGACCCTAAGATTGTAGAAGATGCTTTGATGGCCTCTTCCTTTATTGGGACAATATGTCTGTCATCCCATGGCTGTGAATTGCCTTCAGCCAAAGGGAGCCTCCTTGCTTGGAAAAGACTAGTAGATTATGCTGCATGCCCTCAGCAGCTTGCAGCCAATTGTTGACCAACACAAGGATGTGAAAGCCAGAGCCCTTTGCCTCAGTATGAGTTGGCTCCATGGTGGGATATGGTTGAGGTGAGGTTTCAGCTAAACCCACATCCTTGCCTGACTTCTTCCCTCTGCTTTCTTTGCTCCCTTAAGAGCTTTATTGAAAATATTCCCTCAACAAGTTGCCTGCACAAAAATCCCCATTTTAGCATCTAGACTAAACCAGACAGGAGCAGAAATCAGCAGGAGTGCCTTTCTGGGAAAGCATTTACTTTCTTGATTTAAAAAGAGAGAGAGAGAAAGGGGAACAGTACAGTGGGCATGGACCCTCCCTCTTCTTACCTTGAACATGGTGTGATGTCTGGTGCTAAAGTTCCCATCTTGTGGCCAAGAGGCAATAGACACAAAGGAAAGAGAGCCAGTGCCAACAGCCCCAATCTCCAACCTTTTATGTGTGAGAAAAATAAATAGTATTTGCTTAAGTCACTTTAGATCAGTGTTTCTGTTGTTTGCAACTGAACACATTACTATCTGACAGAGTTGTTATGAGACTCTAATGAGAAAATATTTTATTGCTTTATTTTCTTGGACTCGAAAATCACTGCAGATGGTGACTACAGTCATGAAATTAAAAGACACTTGCTTCTTGGAAGAAAAGCTATGGCAAACCTAGACAGCATATTAAAAATTAGCAGAGACATTACTTTGCCAACAAAGGTCCGTCTGATCAAAGCTTTGGTTTTTTCCAGTAGTCACACATGGATGTGAGAGTTGAACTATAAAGAAAGCTGAGCGCCGAAGAATTGATGCTTTTGAACTGTGGTATTGGAGAACACCCCTGAGAGTCCCTTGGACCGCAAGGAGATCAAATCGGTCCATCCTAAAGGAAATCAGTCCTGAATATTCGTTGAAAGGACTGATGTTGAAGCTGAAGCTACAATACTTTGGCCACCTGATGGAAAGAACTGACTCATTGGAAAAGACCCTGATCCTGGGAAAGATTGAAGGCAGGAGGAGACGGGGACGACAGAGGATGACATGGTTGGATGGCTTCAAAGACTTGATGGACATAAATTTGAGCAAAGAAGCCTGGCATGCTGCGGTCCATGGGGTTGCAAAGAGTCGGACATGACTGAGCGACTGAACTGAGTGAGAAAATAAAGGGCCTAGCCTATAAAAGACATGCAAAAATTAGTAATTTCCCCTCCACTATCTCTTCCCAAATAAGTTTTCCTAATTGGAGCTTATGGAAGGCCAAATGAGATTACCAAATACCTTTGTATAGTATATAACAAAATTAACTCCAATTAAGAACTGATGCCTTGATTAAGAGAGGAATGACTAAATAAAAGGAAGGAGCAGTGAATTTTGTCTCTTCTTCCTTACATTTCAGCAGTGGATGGTCTTATGTGTTGGAAGGGTTGACCAACTCACTGCTTTTCAGTTCAGTTCAGTTCAGTCATTCAGTTGTGTTCAACTCTTTGCGACCCCATGGACTGCAGTGCACCAGGCCTCCCTGTCCATCACCAACTCCTGGAGCTTGCTCAAACTCATGTCCATCAAGTCTGTGATGCCATCCAACCATCTCATCCTCTGTCGTCCCCTTCTCCCACCTTCCATCTTTCCCAGCATCAGGGTCTTTTCCAGTGAGTTATTTCTTTGCATCAGGTGGCCAAAGTATTGGAGTTTCAGCTTCAGCATCAGTCCTTCCAATGAATATTCAGGACTGATCTCCTTTAGGAGGGACTGGTTGGATCTCCTTGCAGTCCAAGGGACTCTCAAGAGTCTTCTCCAACACCACAGTTCATAGGCATCAATTCTTCTACACTCAGCTTTCTTTATAGTCCAACTCTCACATCCATACATGACTAGTTGGTAAAGTAATGTCTCTGCTTTTTAATAAGCTGTCCACTCACTGCTTTAATATCTCCTAATGACTCAAGGAAAAATACTTTCACATTTTATAAAATATGTTATCATTTTGGGCTCACATTGGCTCACCCTTCAAGTTTATAATAATAGACCAATATTTGTACCAAAGTAGAAGAGTATGGTCGGGTGACTTGGGTGTCAGGGACAGTAGAGCCTTTATTTTGGATTGTGACCACATGTGTGTATCACAGCAACTCTTTTTTTTGGGGGGGGCACTGTTCTTGCTCTGCTCATATTCCTTATTATTTATGGAAGTAAAGCTTGTCCTTGGAATAATGAATCTGCTGGTGACAGGGACGCAGTGCTTGAGATGCACCAAATGCCTCAGGTTTACATGATGTTAAATAATGCAGTTCAACCTGATTTAGCAAATATTTATTGAATGTCTGCCATGTGCTGAGTACGGTGAGGCCTGTGGCCATGCATCAGTCATGGCTTGCCTTTCTGGAGCCAAGATCTCTGGGTAGTAGACTTATATACTGGTCACTTGGAGGCAGGGTTGATGCCACAGTGAAGATGCTAACAGGGTTCTTTGAGACTTTTGAGGGAGGGAAGAAGAGATCCATTTCGCTGTGGGGATTGAATAAAGGCATTTAGATGTCAGTGTGCATGCTCAGTTGCTCAGTCGTGTCTGACTCTTGGTGACCCTGTGGGCTGTAGCTGGCCAGGCTCCCTGTCCATGGGTTCTCCAGGCAAGAATACTGGAGTGGGTAGCCATTTCCTTCTCCAGGGGGTCTTCTCATCCCAGGGATCAAACCTGGGTCTCCTGCACTGAAGGAGGATTCTTTGCCGTTTGAGCCGCTAGGGAAGCTTTTAGAAGTTAGGGAGATAAATAATCTCTGTGCTTGTTTTTCTATCATCTAATTATGTCATGATTTTTTTTTAAGTTCACACATTCATTTGCAGTGACATCATTTTACTTCTTGTCATCGAAGACTGGTAGTTTCCTGTCTTAGCATAAAAGAATGGACTTAGCTGATTGCATCATCATTTATAGATCTTTTGTTTTCTTATATTTTTTGCTAGTTATAGAAACTATTTTTAAAAGTAAAAAAATCGTTTTTATTGTTTGATATAGATAGAACATTTTTAATTGGAATATAATTGCTTTATCATGTTGTATTGGTTTCTGCTGTGCTGCATCATGAATCAACTATATGTATACATATATCCCCTCCCTCGTCAGCCTCCCTCCCACAGCCTTGTGATTGTCAGAGTATAAAATCTTTTCACATAGTCCAAGTTAAATGAATCCTGGCAACACCACCATGAGGTGGGTCTGTCTGTCATATGAGTTTACACATAAAGAGGTGAACAGGTTCAGCAAAGTTTCAAGTGCTCATGTGGCTTTAAATGATAATGATATTCAGATATTCTAGCTCTAGATTTAGTTCTTTCTGTCCAGACTAGTGGTTTTTAAAGTGCACAGCAGTGCTTCTCGAATGAATCTTCTAGGAGGTTTTAAAAATCCCCATGTCCAGGGTATACTACAGGCCAATTAAATCAAGGTCTCTGGTGGAGGAACTTTGGCAATAGTGTTGTTCTTTATTTTTTTTAAATCAATTAATTACCTAATTATTTTTAAATTGTGGTGAAATACTCATAATGTAAGCTTCATCTTCTTAACTAGTTTTAAGTCTAACTTCAGTGACATAAAGTCCATGGACATTGCTATGCTACCATCACCACCAGCCATCCACCAAACTTTTCATCTGGCAAAATCGAAATTCTGTACCTGTTAAATAACTCCCATTACCTCCTGCCTCTAGCCCCTGGCAACCATCATTCTACTTTCTGTCTCCATGTATTTGACCACTTAGGAACCTCATGTAATTAGAGTTATACAGTATTTATCTTTTTATGACTGGCTTATTTGACTTGTTATACCATATATCAAAATTCTCTTCCTTTTTGAGACCAAATAATATCCCCTTGTATTTTTATGCCCATTTTGTTTATCCGTTCATTGTTGATGGATGATTAGTTGCTTTCACCTTTTGGTTACTGTGGATAATGCTGCTATGAACATGAGTGATCCTGCTTTCAATTCTTTTAGGTATATATCCAGAAATAGAATTACTGGTTCATATAGTAATTCTATTTTTAATTTTTTGAGGGCCCATCATATGGGTTTCCAATGTGGTTGCACCATTTTACATTCCCAACCAACAGTGCATCAGTGTTTTTTCAAACTCCCTAGTGATTTCAGCGAACAACCGAAGTTGAGGATCCCTGTGATAGACTGACATCCTCTGTTTTATTCACCTTTGTGACCACAGCACTCTGACGAGTTGCACTGTGGCACTCCTGTTGAGAGGAATTCTTCCATGTTGCATTCATTTTATTTCTGCTCAACTTCTGCAGCTCTGTAGCCACACCTGTTCTCCCTACAAGGCAAATGTATGGACAGATCTCTGCAGCTTTCTTCTGTGGCGAACATGTGTTCCTGCCCTAGTTACATTTCTTGTTCACTTTGCTGGCATCAAACATACAGTAGAAAGAGCTGCTGCTTTTAAAATAGAAGAGGAGAAATAAAATACGAGAAAGGTGGGCTGCCAGGTTTTCTTCAGGTCTGTAGCACATGCACCTACTGTTTTCCATGGCTGACTAAAGATCTTCCAAATGTGGCTTCTAAATTACATTTCTTCACCAGCGTCCCCCCAGCCCCGCGCACCCCCCACCCCCACCACTGCCGCACCTCATCCTAGTTCTTGCAAACCAAAAAGGAGCCTTTATTACTTAAAACGAACTGTGTTTTCCTTATTGGAAATTGACAACAATCTCATCAAGCTAAGAGAAGGTTTGGCGACTTGATCCATAATGATCTTCATCAAAGAGATACCCACCCCCACCCCCACCATACACAGATTTTATTAAGAATGAGAATCCATCAGTTTATATAGGGAGAGTGACAGAGGAAGAGAAAAAAAAAACACCGTGGGGAGGGGAGGCCAAAAGTCACTACATTCAGTGTCTCTTTTCTCTTTGGATTGTTGTCAAGAATGATTTATTTAATCATGTTGATTCAGAAGACGTTTAGTGTCAGGGAACAGTCTTTTTTTTATTACTTCTGCCTTCTGCTGGCCTTTCCTGGGCCTCTTATATTTCCATCAAGCTATTGGCATTCTGTCTGAATCAGTAGCAGGCAAAAGATCTCTTTCTTGGATGCACAACACAGTCTGTTCTACCTGGGATCAGAAATGAAGAATTATAGCTGTTTAGAATTGAGACACTTTGAGAGATGAGCTTCTAGTCCAGTAATATTTGGCCTACAGACACTGTGATGTAGCTGGTTAATGACAGAGTTGAGACAAGGACCCAGGTCTTTCTTCACTGTGTCCCTTACTTTTGCCATGTTCTATGCTTGCATTCACTAACTTTTTCATTTAATATTTATTCAGTATGTATTATATTTTTGACACAGTACTAGGCATTGGGGGAAGAGCAACAGAGACATATTTCCTATTATGATTTCTAGTGGAAGAGATAGCTAATTTACCATGCAGTACAGTATAAAGGGTATAAAGTATATAAAGCCTAAAGTACAATAAAGGACAGAAATGGTAGGGACCTAACAGAAGCAGAAGATATTAAGAAGAGGTGGCAAGGATACACAGAAGAACTGTACAAAAAAGATCTTCATGACCCAGATATCATGATGGTGTGATCACTCACCTAGAGCCAGACATCCTGGAAAGTGAAGTCAAGTGGGCCTTAGGAAGCATCACTACGAACAAAGCTATTGGAGGTGATGGCATTCCAGTTGAGCTATTTCAAATCCTGAAAGATGACGCTGTTAAAGTGCTGCACTCAATATGCCAGCAAATTTGGAAAACTCAGCAGTGGCCACAGGACTGGAAAAGGTCAGTTTTCATTCCAGTCACTAAGAAAGGCAATGCCAAAGAATGCTCACACTACCACACAATTGTACTCATCTCACACTAGTAAGGTAATGCTCTAAATTCTCCAAGCCAGGCTTCAGCAATATGTGAACTGTGAACTTCCAGATGTTCAAGCTGGTTTTAGAAAAGGCAGAGGAACCAGAGGTCAAATTGCCAACATCCGCTGGATCATCAAAAAAGCAAGAGAGTTCCAGAAAAAAACGTCTATTTCTGCTTTATTAACTATGCCAAAGACTTTGACTGTGCCTTTGACTGTGTGGATCCCAATAAACTGTAGAAAATTCTGAAAGAGATGGGAACACCAGACCACCTGACCTGCCTCCTGAGAAACCTGTATGCAGGTCAGGAAGCAACAGTTAGAACTGGACATGGAACAACAGATTGGTTCCAAATAGGAAAAGGAGTCCGTCAAGGCTGTATATTGTCACCCTGCTTATTTAACTTCTATGCAGAGTACATCATGAGAAACCCTGGGCTGGAAGAAGCACAAGCTGGAATCAAGATTGCCCGGAGAAATATCAATAACCTCAGATATGCAGATGACACCACCCTGATGGCAGAAAGTGAAGAGGAACTAAAAAACCTCTTGATGAAAGTGAAAGAGGAGAGTGAAAAAGTTGGCTTAAAGCTCATGGCATCTGGTCCTATCACTTCATGGCAAATAGATGGAGAAACAGTGGAAACAGTGTCAGACTTTATTTTTGGGGGCTCCAAAATCACTGCAGATGGTGATTGCAGCCATGAAATTAAAAGACACTTACTCCTTGGCAGGAAAATTATGACCAACCTAGACAGCATACTAAAAAGCAGAGACATTACTTTGCCTACAAAGGTCCAGGTAGTCAAAGGTAGGTTTTTTCAGTGGTCATGTATGGATGTGAGAGTTGGAGTATAAAGAAAGCTGAGCACCAAAGATTGATGCTTTTGAACTGTGGTGTTGGAAAAGACTCTTGGGAGTCCCTTGGACTGCAAGGAGATCCAACCAGTCCATCCTAAAGGAGATCAGTTCTGGGTGTTCATTGGAAGGACTGATGGTGAAGCTGAAACTCTAATCCTTTGGCCACCTGATGTGAAGAATTGACTCATTTGGAAAAACCCTGATGCTGGGAAAGATTGAGGGCAGGAGGAGAAGGGGACGACAGAGGATGAGATGGTTGGATGGCATCACCGACCTGATGGACATGAGTTTGGGTAGACTCTGGGAGTTGGTGATGGACAGGGAGGCCTGGCGTGCTGTGGTTCATAGGGTCACAAAGAGTCGGACACAACTGAGTGACTGAACCGAACTGAACTGACAGTATAAAGGGAGGTACCCAATCCCCTTTGTTGGGGAGATCAGGGAGGACTTCCTGGAGGAAGTGACTTTTAATGTAAAAACGAATGAACAAGTAACAGTGTGCTACAGGAAATGTGGAGAGTGTCCCAGAAGAAGCAAAGAGTATATGCAATAAAGACTGGTACATTTGAAGAACTGAAAAAAATTGAGGAGGAGGAGGTAAGGAGGGCCACAATCAGGTAATCCTTGTGGGCCATACTGAAGAATGCAGACCTCATTGTGAGGATAGTGGGTATCTGTTGATCAGAAGAGCATTTGAAAAGGCTCATTCTTACTGCCATGTGAAGAATGGGTTGTGGGTAGGCCACCCCAGAAGGGAGAGACTAATTAGGAGACACTGCAGATGGTGACTGCAGCCATGAAATTAAAAGACACTTGCTCCTCGGAAGGAAAGTTATGACCAACCTAGACAGCATATTGAAAAGTGGAAACATTACTTTGCCAATGAAGGTCCAGGTAGTCAAGGTATGGCTTTTCCAGTAGTCATGTATGGATGTGAGAGTTGGGCTATAAAGAAAGCTGAGTGCTGAAGAATTGATGCTTTCGAACTGTGGTACTGAAGAAGACTCTAAAGAATCCCTTGGACTGGAAGGAGATCCAACCAGTCCATCCTAAAGGAAATCAGTCCTGAATATTCATTGGAAGGACTGATGCTGAAGCTGAAACTCCAATATTTTGGCCACTTGATGCAAAGAACTGACTCATTGGAAAAGACCCTGATGCTGGGAAGGATTGAAGGCAGGAGGAGAAGGGGACGACAGAGGATGAGATGGTTGGATGGATCACCTACTCAATGGACATGAGTTTGAGCAAACTTTGGGAGTTGGTGATAGACAGGGAGGCTTGGCATGCTGCAGTCCACGGGGTTGCAAAGAGTCGGACATGACTGAGCAACTGAACTGACTGTGATAATGCAGAGGAGAGAGGACAACAGCTCGGACCATTTGTGTTGCTGAGAGGATAGAAAGAAGTGAGTGATTGCAGAGGTATACCTGTGATGGACTGATCATGGAGGTGGTGAGCTACAAGTGTACCATATCCTGGGAAGGGCCCATAGGCAGAAGATGGGGTCTGAGGGGTAAAGATGGAGATGGTGGTGGACATGTTGATGCTGAAGTGTCTTTTGGACTCACTCACACATCTTAATTGACATACCGAGTACATGCCTGTTTGGGGCTGAATTGCATTCTGTTCAAATCTATATGTTGAAGCCCTAACCCTCCAGTGCCTCAGAGTGTTGCTGTGTTTGAAGACAAGGCCTTTAAAGAGGTGAGTAAGTGAAAGCAAGGCTGTAGGGTGGGGCCTAATC
The DNA here is from genome assembly GCF_001704415.2 of Capra hircus. Taxonomy (NCBI): domain Eukaryota; kingdom Metazoa; phylum Chordata; class Mammalia; order Artiodactyla; family Bovidae; genus Capra; species Capra hircus. Next base: position 116,918,096 of record NC_030808.1, on the reverse strand, counting down.
CAATCTGACTGGTGTTCTTACAAGTAGGGGAAATTTGGACACACAGAGACATCAGGGGTGTGCACACACAAGAGACCATGAGAGGACACCCCGGAAGGAGGCCGTGTGCAAGCCAAAGAGAAAGACTTGCTGACACCTTGATCTTGTACTTCCAGCCTCCAGAACTATGAGAAATGAATTGCCATTGTTCAAGCCATCAAGTCTGTGCAGACTAACAGTGCCTTAGTGTGTGCGTGCATGCTAAGTTGCTTCAGTTGTGTCTAACTCTTTGCAATACTGTGGACCGTAGCCTGCCAGGCTCCTCTGTCCATAGAATTCTCCAAGCAAGAATACTGGAGTGGGTTGCCATACCCTCCTCCAGGGGATCTTCCTGCCCCAGGGGTTGAACCTGTGTCTCTTATGTTTCTTGCATTGGCAGGTGGGTTCTTTACCACTAGCACCACCTGGAAAGCCCAATGCCTTAGACAAGTTAATAATTTATCTCCCCTTCTAGTGAATTTTCTTTAAATGGAGATACCTGTAGTTGGATATAAGGGTCTGCAGAACGGACCTAAAGTTAGAGCTTGTAAGTCTGTAGCATCTGGATAAACTTAACTAGAGCCATGAGAGGATGGGGTAGCCCACAGTGTATGGATAGAGAAGAGAGGGGGGCCTAGGCCTGAACACTGAGAAAGGCCATCTTTTCAGAACAAGTCAGAGAAGGAGGTAAGTCTAGATCCACGGGGCCGTGGGAGTTCTGGAAGGGGGTGGTCAAGGATGTCAGAAGTGAGTAGCTTGGAGAGCACATTTGGGGGACTGATGTGAACAAGGCAGATTTTGGGGGTTGAGGAGCAAGAGATGAGGAGCTGAAAATGGTGAGACAGGCGCACATTATAAACAGTTTGGCTTGGTGGGAGGACTGATATTTAGAGCAGAACCTGGAGTGGGACCAAGGATGGATCTTTAAAAAAAAAACAAAAAACCCAAAACCAAAAACATGAGCCAGTTGAGCAAGCCTAAGAGCCGGTTGGAGAGAGGCTGATTAGAAGGTGGGAGTGAATAATCAGAAGAGCCCAGTCTCCCAGGTCAGAGTTGTGGGCTCCACAGACGTGGTCTAGAAATGGGCCTCGTCCAGGAGGAGGGAAGATGAAGATCACGTGCAGATGTCCGGGGCTGAGACGGCTGCCTCTGGCTTCTTCCTTCCTCTCTGAGAGAAGAAGAGACCAGCTGCAGAGGGCAGGGGGAGGCAGGTAGGAGGATACCTGTCCCAGATCGGAGGAGTGAGAGGACAGTCTCCCTTAGTAACACAGGATGTGGGAGGAACTGTAGACCCCATGGTGAGCCAGACCATTGCAGGTGTTTCACAAGCATTATTGAAAATAATTTGATGGATGAAATTATCCTTATTTTACAGATGATGAATCCAGGGCTCCAGAGGTCAAGATTCTGCTCAAAGTTACATAATTCATAAGAGCCCCTGGCAGGATTTAAACCCGGAATCCTTAAAGCCTGGGCCCTATGCCTTCAACACAGTGCCTGCGCTGACCTAAATTGGATCCAACTAGTGGAGGCCTTGGCTGGCTAATAATTTGCTTACTCTTCAAACTCATACGTGTTTGAAATTTACTCCAGGGTTTTTTGGAGGAAGGGTTGAGTTCTGTGTGCAGGAAGGGCAGAGTTCCAAACCTGCACAGTCATCTCTGTGCAACTAAAGGCCTCAGGGCACCTGGAGCCACTCTTCCCTCGGATGCAATTCACAGGCTTGCTTCTGGAATTTGGCGCCTGGCTGGGGATGGGAGATCGGGGGTGGATTTTGAAGGTGGGAGGGAGTGGGGGAGCTCTATACTTTTCCAACCTTGTGGCTTATCGAATGACAGATGCTTCTTTATTTACAGTGCTCTAGGTTTGAAAAGTTGTTCCTAAATCCACATGTGTCTAAGTCCAACTAGACATTCTTTGGACAAGCCCCCCCATCAGTGGAGTGATTTTCCTCTGATGTGTGGCTTTCTGTGTGTCTAAGAAAGATGATCAAATTCATATGTTGAAGCCCTCTAGGAAAGATTTAGAGCTGAGTAGTATTTGTATTTCTTCCAGCCATGGTCAGTGACCTCCCTAAAAGGAGTTCTGGAAAATTCCATTTTTTCCACCTTGTCATTTTTCCAGTGGCATTTTAGTGTCTTCATGATATTTAACTCTGTAGATGTGTTGTTCAGCTGAACTACCCCAGGCCAGCTCTGACCCTAATGTACTTAGGTTTCTCATAGGTTGTCAGATAACAGACCTGACTTGTTTTGCCTGTGTCCGTGATTCATCGCTGAAATTGTGTCTCATGCCGTAAGAACCCACCAGAGCTGCCATAACCATGTTTCTGTGAATTACTCAAGATTTGTCAAGCCACAAGATGTTGAGCATAGGAAATGTTGATTATGTCTGAGAAAGCTTTCTTTATTGCCATGGATATTTCCCCTGAAGTAAAATCGTTACTGTTGTGCCTTGTTGATTTTTAGGTCAATTATGGGAAATAGCAAGTGTACCAGGCCTTAAAGAATGTACACAACAAATGGCTCAGTGGTAAAGAACCCACCTGCCAATGCAGAAAACATGGGTTCAGTCCCTGGGTCAGGAAGATCCCCTGGAGAAAGGCATGGCAACCCACTGCAGTATTCTTGCCTGGAGAATCCCATGGACAGAGGAGGCTGGTGGGCTAAAATCCATGGGGTCACAAAGAGTCAGACATAACTTAGTGACCAAAAGGGCAACAAACCAAAACCCCAGGAAAGGAAAGCTAGGGTAGTTCATGAGTACATTCTTAGCTTGGCACAGGAATTTGTTTCGTGGAGCAGGCTGGAGTATCACAGGGTGACAAGTCCTCTTGTTTCACCCTGACTCAGGGGTGACCAGGGATGCCATGCTTTCAGTACTGAAATCAGGATAGTCTTGGGCAAACTTCCCTGGTGGCTCAGATGGTAAAGCGTCTGTCTATTATGCAGGAGACCCTGGTTCAATCACTGGGTCGGGAAGATCTCCTGGAGAAGGAAATGGCAACCCACTCCAGTATACTTGCCTGGAAAATCCCATTGACAGGAGGAGCCTGGTAGGCTATAGTCCATGGGATCGCAAAGAGTCAGACATGACTGAGCAACTGCACTCTTGCAACTTTGCTTTTTTGCATGAGTTTTTTTTTTTTTTTCCCCCTTGGCTGTGCTGGGTCTTCGTTTAAGAGCTCCGGCTTCTCAAGTTGTGGTGAGGAGGCTTAGTTGCTCCAAGGAATGTGGGATCTTAGTTCCCTGAGCAGGGATCAAACCCACATCCCCTGCATTGAAAGGAGGATCCTTAACCACTAGGGAAGTCCCCTGAGTAAACTTGTTTTAGTTATAGACGAGTTTTGAATTTAGAGAAAAATTGAAAAGACAGAACAGAGAGTTCCCATATACCATGATCCCAGTTCCCCTGCTATCAATATGTTAGTATGAAACATGAATTGATGCTTTCGAATTGTGGTGTTGGAGAAGGCTCTTGAGGGTCTCTTGGGCTCCAAGGAGATGAAACTAGTCAATCCTAAAGGAAATCAACCCTGAATATTCATTGGAAGCATTGATGCTGAAACTGAAGCTCCAATACTTTGGCCAACTGATGCAAAGACTGACTCATTGGAAAAGAACCTGATGCTGGGAAAGATTGAAGACAGGAGAAAAAGGGGGCAGCAGAGGATGAGATGGTTAGATAGAATCGTTGACTCAGTGGACATGAATGTGAGCAAACTCTGGAACATAGTAAAGGACAGGGAAGCCTGGGTTGCAAAGAGTCTGACACGACTGAGCAACTGAACAAAACAATGAAACATTTGTCACAATTAATGGATTGATATTAATGCATTATTATTCACTAAAATCCATGTTTTATTCAGATTTCCTTGGTTTCTGTCTAATATCCTTTTTCTGTTCCAGGATTCTGTTCAGGGATTACATTACAATTAGCTGTCGTGCCTTCTGAGTCTCCTCTCAGCCATGATATTCTCTTAGACTTCCCTTGTTTTTGATGACTTTGACAAAATTTGGTAGTACTGATCAGGTATTCTGTAGACTGTTCCTCAGGATTCATCTGATGTTCTTCTCATCACTAGACTCAGCTTATGGGTGTTGGGGAGGAAGATCATAGAGGTCAAGAGCAATGCTCATCACCTTCTATCAGGGGTGTGTACCATCAGGATGACCTGTCACTGCAGTGCTAACCTTCACCATCTGCTCTAGGTAGGCTGGTCAGGTTTCTCATGTAACATCACACGCCCTCTCTCTCTCTCTTCCAGACGGTGCTCTTTGGAAGGCATTCCCCATTTGCAGCCCACACTTGGGGAGTGGGAAGTTGCTATGCTCTGTCTGCTTAATCAGGGAGAGTTTGCATAAATTATTTGGAATCCTGAATCATGGGAAATTTGTCTATCCTTTATTTATTCCACCACTTATTTACATCAGTGTGGACTCATGGACATTTATTTTATACTTGGGAATCCAATACTACTAGAATCCAATTGTACTTTATTGTGTTACAATTCCCTAATGATAAATGGTACTAAGCATCTTTTCATATACTCACTTGCCCTCCATATATTGTCCTTGGTCCAATGTCTGTTCAGATCTTTTGCTTTTTTTAAGGTGGGGTCATCCTGCTTTGAGAGCCATCTGGGACCAGAGGCCAGTTGTGTATGTGTGTGTGTGTGTGTTTGTATGTGTGTGTGTGTACAATGACTGGGAAACCCTGCTGACTCGAGATTTCCTCAGCTGTGGCTTCTGAGACTCTCCTTCTAGAAGCTCAGCCCAGCGGATCCTGAGTCAGATCTGACTAGACCAGGGTGGGGTTTGGAGGTAGGCTCTCAGGACTAGACCTCGGTGTGGCTCAGTCAGAACTGTTTGCCTCAGTCTTCAATTTCTTTCCACCCCTTGCCAAATGCTTCACAAAATAGACAAAGAACCAAAGTGTTTCACAACTTCAGAACTCCCATTGCCTGTCCCCACAATTTAGAACTAATTTAGGGAGCTTCACAGGACTGAAAATATTCTGGTTTCTAGGCATTCCTGTTTCATGAAGCCTCAATCAGGGTGGGTTGGGAAGGCTGTGTGGACACTTCCTTACCTCCAGTGTAATTCTTTACTCTTTTTTAAAAAGGCAGACCTCAGGGCTGTGGAACCTGAGTTTAAAGACACGGAGAAAATTGATTCCAGAGAAATGCCAAGTAGCGCTGCTGCAGGACAAAGGATTGCTTGTGTTCTTTGATGTTTAGGCCTCTCTGGTAGCTTCTCTGAAGTTTACTTGTTCTGAAGACCCTTTTGAAGGTGGAGATCCGTCACTGTGGTAATTTACAGACATTAGTTTTTCAAAAGAAAGGGCGCTTTACCTGTCAGCAAATTCGAATTTTGACAAGCCAGCAGATAAAGGCTGCCTGCCTGGTGCAGCTGAAGGCGGCGTGGCCGCTAGGGGTCAGACGGTGTCCTGATAAGGGAGGCACAGTTCTGGGGAAAAAGGAGGGGGCGGGGGAGGAGAAGCTAGAGAGGAAGCTGTGTACACACAGTCCTGGATGGAGCTGAAATCCAGGCGTTGGAAGCTTTAGCAATAAGAGGTGGTGGTGGTTTTTCTAGCTTGAAAGCTGACTCTCTGAAGAGAATCATAGATTTTATGTCTGTCATCTTGCCTACAATTTCTGTTCTCTGCATAGTTTTGAATATCATTTAATTTCCCCCTCACCAGCCATGACTGGTCATTCCTGGTGGACTTGGGGTGCAGAAAATCACAATGTTCTCTCCATTTCCCCCAGTGCATTTGTTCAGGTGACTTCAGGATAAAATGAGGAAAGGTCAAGGAAGAGGAGGGCAGGTTGGGTGAAGGAGTAGGATAGCTCTGAGCCCTGCAGCCTCTGTGAGGAGGAGGGATGAGCAGGCTGGTGATGATGGTGCTGGCTTTCCTCCCACCCAGATCAGAGAGCTCCAAACACCTATGAGCCCCAGGGGCGAGCCGCACTCTCTTCCCACTTGGGGACGGTATCAGGGCTCCCCACAACAGGATACAGCCCCTCTAGATTCTTGTGTCTATGATACATGTAGCGCAGGTAGCTACTCAGTCTCTCTTTCATCCTGAACCCTGTGGGCTGCAAAATGCTTCTCATTCTAGTGCTTTGGGCAGTCAAGATGAGCTTCACCTCTGTTCCGGGTCTGGCAATGCCTACCTGTCAAAAACAAGTTTATGTTGAACTTCACAGTCAACTCTCCTGCCTCTGTGGTCATGTTGTTTGCAATTCAGACATCTCTGCAAGTTTTTTGAGAGTCTTTCTTTAAATATGGTCAAGGTCTTTTGCACAATGGCCAAACCTTCGACTAGTTTCAGGCACCGATTGGTTGTAGGCTAAGACAGTTATGCCACATTATTTTGCTAGAAATTTAGTCAAGCTCCTCCATTTTTCCTATGAGTATCTGTCCAAAGTGAAAGTCTGACCTACTAACTAAGATTTACTAAAGAGAGAGGTGACTCACCTTACCAATGTTCAGAAATGCAAATTAAATAATATGAAATGTTTTTTCCTCATCAAGTGGCAAAAATGAAAATGGGTAATACTCTGTAGAGCTGTTGAGGAGGGAAAACCAGGCCTCCTCATGTCTTGTAGCTAAGAATGCAAATTGTTGCTATCTTTGAGAAGACAGTATAATAATATCCATTAAAATAAGAAATACATATTATTGCCTCACATCTCATTTTTGGGAATATAGTCTTCTGATATGAAAGTGGGAGAATATATGGAATTTTTCTGGTGGTCCAGTGGCTAAGACACCAAACTCCCAACGCATGAGGTCCAGGTTTCATTCTTGGTCATGGAACTAGGTCCCACATGCTGCAGCTAGGGATTTGCTCCCACAACTAAAGTTCCCGTGTGCTGCAACTAAAGACCTGGTGTAATCAAATTTAAAAAAAAAGTGGGAGAATGTAATAACTAATCAAGGAAGCTTGTTGCATACTTTTTAGTGATAAAGCATAATTGAGACACCTCCTGGATGTCCCCTAATAGGATATATTTTGACATAAATATAATATTCATAATCTCAATTAAAGTGAGTATAAATTTGAGTGAACTCCGGGAGATGGTGATGGACAGGGAGGACTGGCGTGCTGCAATTCATGGGGTCATGGGGAGTCGGACACGACTGAGCGACTGAACTGAACTGAACTGAAATGAATGAATTAGATTTGTATGAAGTATTCTAGAGGATATCTATGGTAAATGAGAAAAAGGGAAATTGTAGAGTCTTAAATGTAGTATAATTCATTTTTTTTCTTTTCTTTAAAAAATTTAGTTTTTATAAGAACTAAAAATTTAAATTCTCTGAGTAGGAATAAATGTTGGTATACAAGCATGATGAAAATATGGCAGGGCACCCACCTGATTTTTTACTTTTGGGGTTAGGATAAGAGGAGAAGTGCCTATACTTGTATGGGGTTAGAGTATTATGAATTTTTTTCTTTTTTTTTTTTTTTATTATGTATTTGTTTGCCTGCATCAGGTCTTAGTTGAAGCAAACGGGATCTTTGTTGCAGTGCATGGGCTCATGGTTGCCGCGTTTGAGGGTTTAGTTACCCCCAGGCATGTGGGATCTTAATTCCCTGACTTGGAATTGAACCTGTGTCCCCCCACATTGCAGGATGGATTCTTAACCATTGGACCACCTGGGAAATCCCATGAATTTTTCTTCAATGCATTTTATTATTTTTTAAAATTTATTTTATTTATTTGGCTGTGCTGGGTCTTAGTTGCAACATGTGGGATCTAGTTCCCTGACCAGGGATTGAACCTGGAACCTCCTGCATTGGGAGCACAGAGTCTTAGCCAATGGACTACCAGGGAAGTCCCTTTTTAATGCATTTTAAAAAGAGAATGCATACAAATACTTTTAGAATAAAAAAAAAATCAGAGGAGGAAACATGGCCCCTAAAAAGTTAAGGCCATTGACCAAAATCTTCATAGCTAGTTGATAGCCAAAGCAGGGGCGATGATGCATGTCTGCTGAGCCCAGATTCCCTGTGTTCAATCCCCTGTCCATGCTGCTGTTAGCTGGCAAAACTCCTCGCTGTTCTTTTTATTTGATGTTCTCGCCCCTCCCCTCCTTCTCTATTGAGAGCTGAGAAGGAGCAAGTGCTTTTAATTGTAGCCAGATCCTCTGCTGTTCATCCTCTGGCGGACACTTTCCTTTGGACTGGATGAATTAATTTCCATGACTGGGTTAGCTCTTGAATGACAATCCCCAGAGTTAAAAGGATTGAGGGGGTGACCAAAGAGATATATATTTTCTCATTGTCCAGTCAAGACATTCTCCTTGATCTGACAATTTTTTAGAAGCCTGCATTTTATTTCATTTCCAGCTTGACATAAAAGTGATTGTGTCCTTGGGGGTTATGAGAAATATAATCTCACCTGTGACCTCCCTTTCATACTGTAAGCTCTCTAAAGACTTTATGGAACCTATGCAGTTTAATTTGGGCTTTGCTCAGCTTTCTTTTTGGTTAAAGTTCACCTGTGGACCCTTTTGAATAGTTCATCATTTAATCCAGGGAGATACTGTTACCTGTCAAATAGGACATATTGCTGTATTAATGATTTTTTTCTTTTTATTCCTGGGAAATCCCTTTTTCCCCCCCTAATATTCTTAACTCTCTATGGACAGTCTGGAAATATGCAGCCACAAAGTGTGAATCTGGGCCTGAAGAAATTATGAGGCAGTGTGGTAGGCAGAATAATGTCCCTGCAAAGCAGTCCACATCTCACCCCTGGGATGTGTGACTAAATTGTCTTACAGGGCAAAAGGGACTTTGTAGCTATGATTTATGTAAGAGTTTTGAGATGGGGAGATTATCCATTATGAAGGCGGGCCTAATATGATAACATAAGTCTTTAAAAGCAGATACCCTTTCCTGACTGTAGTCAGAAGATGAGACTATGGAGGATGATCAAGAGAGATGCTGGGTTTGAAGCTGGAGAAGAGGGCTATGAGCCAAGGAATGCAGGTGGCTTCTTGAAACTGGAAAAGGACACAAAACCATTCTCCTCTAGAACCTCCAGAAGGAGTGTAGCCCTGCTGACAGCTTGATTTTGACCTGATGAGAGAGACCCACTTCAAACTTGGAGCTGCATGGTAAACAGATGTGCTGTAGTTGAAAGTTCCACCTCTATTTCCTGCTCTTCTCTCATCTTTTCCCTCCTCCATGTTGCAATGACCTCAGGATGACTTTCTCCATGGTAGCAAAGTGATGATAAGCAGTGACTGGACAGTAAACTTTCTTGTGGTAACTGTGGGTAGGAAAGGAAAGCCTCTCCCTCAAGCATGAAATAAATGATTCCCTGCAATCTAATTAGACCAGTGGATCATAGACACACTGATGGACCAGTCCCAGGAGTGCCAGTCACTAATGAGTTAAGCCTGGGTTCCTAAAGCAAAGGGGATAGATGGTCATGATGGGTGTCCATATGGAAGAGGGAGGAGCCAAGGGAAGAGGAAAAGCAGGGCTAGATCCTTCATTATAGCACATTTGGCTCACCCTGCCTCTCAAAGTCTCGTTAGGTGGAGTGTCATTCATCTAACTATGTTCATGAACTGTTGTCTCCTACAGTTCCACATTGTTCTAGCAGGTTAAATTGGGTTTCTTTCTCTGTTGTTGTTTAGCTGCTAAATCACGTTCAACTCTTTTGCAAATGCATGGACTATAGCCCTCCAGGCTCTTCTCTCCATGGAATTTCTCAGGCAAGAATTCTTGAGTGGATAGTCAATTCCTTCTCCAGGGGATCTTCCTGACCCAGGCATTGAACTGTGTCTCTTGCATTGGCAGGTGGATTCTTTACTACTGAGCCTCCACAGAAGCCCTTCTTTCCCTGTTCTATTCAGTTCAGTTCAGTCACTCAGTCATGTCCGGCTCTTTGTGACCCCATGAACTGCAGCGCACCAGGCCTCCCTGTCCATCGCCAACTCCCAGAGTCTACCCAAACCCATGTCCATCGAGTGGATGATGCCAGCCAACCATCTCATCCTCTGTCGTCCCCTTCTCCTCCTGCCCTCAATCCCTCCCAGCATCAGGGTCTTTTCCAATGAGTCAGCTCTTCGCATCAGGTGGCCAAAGGATTGGAGTTTCAGCTTCAACATCAGTCCTTCCAATGAACACCCAGGACTGATCTCCTTTAGGAGGGACTGGTTGGATCTCCTTGCAGTCCAAGGGACTCTCAAGAGTCTTCTCCAACACCACAGTTCAAAAGCATCAATTCTTTGGCACTCAGCTTTCTTCAGAGTCCAACTCTCACATCCATACATGACCACTGAAAAAAACCATAGCCTTGACTAGACGGACCTTTGTTGACAAAGTAATGTCTTTGCTTTTCAATATGCTGTCTAGGTTGGTCATAACTTTCCTTCCAAGGAATAAGTGTCTTTTAATTTCATGGCTGCAATCACCATCTGCAGTGATTTTGGAGCCCAGAAAAATAAAGTCTGACACTGTTTCCACTATTTCCCCATCTATTTGCCATGAAGTGATGGGACCAGATGCCATGATCTTAGTTTTCAGAATGTTGAGCTTAAAGCCAACTTTTTCACTCTCCTCTTTCACTTTCATCAAATGAGTCAGCTCTTCGCATCAGGTGGCCAAAGTATTGGAGTTTCTTTCCCTGTTCCTTGCTGCCAAAAATATTCTGCTAGCTACACACGGGCCCTTCCTGCCTACTCCTTTCTTTCCTGGTCCCTACCTGGCTCCTGCAAGCTTTTCAGCTTATGACATTCTGAACCTGACCCAGTAAGACACAGCTTTCCTCCTGAGAACTGGCACCCAGGCCTAGGGCCAGCTGTGCACACGTGCCTAGCACCTCTCCCCAGCCCTGCACTCACAGCTGGCATTGCTAATTGATCCTGGCCCTCCTCCTTGCTGGGTCCACATGTGGCCTCATGATGTTCAGCACCACACTCCAGGCAACCTCTTCCAGCTGATTGGAACTGGCGCAGGGGATGGACCCAATTTGGCACATTAGCATAACTAGACATCATCTTTTTTTTCTTTTTAAGTAGTTTCTTTGCCTTGTCAGTTCCTATTGAGATAACGACCAATTACAACTCTCAGGCTTCCCTCCCTTGTCTGTCTCCATATTTCCCTAAGCCTGGGCTTGGCACTGCCTGTACCAGCCTGGACTTCCAGGCCAATGTACCAGGACTCAGATGAAAGTGAAAGTGTTAGTCTCTGAGTTATGTCTGACTCTTTGTGATCCCATGGACTGGAGCTCGCCAGGCTCCTCTGTCCATGGAATTCTACAGGCAAGAATACTGGAGTGGGTTGTCATGCTCTTCTCCAGGGGATCATCCTGACCCAGGGATCTAACCCAGATGTTCCTCATTGCAGGTAGATTCATTGCAGGACTCAGATGGTTAGTGTTAAATCTTGTAATGCCACTGCTCTGCCATTTTAGTTTAAAACCCTCTTAAAGGACTTCCCTGGTGGTCCAGTGGTTAAGAATCTGCCTTCCAATGCAGGGGATGTGGGTTCAATCCCTGGTTGGGGAGCTAAGATCCTCCACGTGGTGGGGCAACCAAGCTTGCCCACTGTATACTGAGCCTGAGTGCCACAACTAGAGAGCCCCCACACAATGATGAAAGATCCCATGTGCTGAGATGAAAACCCTGCATGTCGCACCTCAGATGCAACGTGGCCAAATAAATAAATATTTTTAAAAATAAAATAAAATTTTCTCTAGGGTCAATTTCCCTACTCTTAGCCTCTTAAATACTTTATATTTTTGCAGTATCATTTGTATTTTATAAAGGGAATATAATTCACTAGAATTCCTGATTGTGGGGGTATTGCTCCTTTCAAGAAAAATGATCAGGAAGCATTGTGGCAGGTCCGAGGGGAAGGGTGGTCACTTGTGAAGCTGTATGGCTTTAGGAAGAAGGCAGTGCCTGAGCAGTGGAGCTCAGGGAACGAGAAAACAGGAGAGCAGCTTGTTGTAGGGACCACATGGAGGGCAGTGATGTAATTCCTAACACCTGCTCAGAAGTGGGCTCTCTGTCAATGAAACACATCCAAAGAGGGCTTTTAGAGACTAGCCCTGCTGTCCTGGGCGTTATAATTCCCCTTACCTTGCCCCCTCAAAAGACTTTCCGCAGTGACATCTGTTTTCTTCTTATTCCATCTACAGGTGACCTAGGGTTTCTTCTGGATGCACCCTACACTGTTCAACCCTAAGAGCAGAACATGGAGGCCTGATCTTATTCAGCTTACAGATTTATGGTGTTCTCTTTTACATATTTGAGCCCTCTTATTCTATCTGTTGGAGAAGGAAATGGCAGCCCACTCCAGTATTCTTGCCTGGAGACTCCCAGGGACAGAGGAGCCTGGTGGGCTGCCGTCTATGGAGTCGCATAGAGTCAGAGATGACTGAAGTGACTTAGCAGCAGCAGCAGCATTCTATCTGTTTCAGGGGTCATGACTGCTTTTGAAGGGTACCAGAATGTGCCACCCCCAAATATACCATGTTGGCATAAGAATTATTTTGAGCTAAAGGCAGTCAAGAACAAGTGAGTATAGGAAAATCTCTGTTTTCTCCCCCATTTGCCAAAAGTAGGACGTAAATCTGTAAAGGTGTCCCTTCTTTCTCTACCATGAAGGACAGAAGTGAGTCACCATCATGGGAGACCCTCTAGACAGTTATTACTGACAACCCAGAAACAGCACCAGAGGAATCTACATAACCTTCCTTTAAGTCCTCACTTTCCATTAGTTCCCCATACATTTACCCTCCTGTAATTTACTGCCCTAGTAACTCAGTCTTTTTTCCTTTGTCTTGTCATTTCTCTAAAAATATATTGTTCTTCTGCTAAGATGTTATATAAGCCTAAGTTCTAACCACTGTTTTGAGTTACTTATCACCAAATACTCCTGTATGTATGTACAAATACACATGTTCATTAACTTCTCTGTTTTTCTCTTGTTAACCTGTCTTTTTGTTGCAGGGCTGACTCATAAAACCTAGGAAGATAGAAGGGAAAAGTTCCATTTTTCCTCTCCTACACTTTTTTTAAAAATGTGACTTTCTTTCAGTTCACTTTGACTTTGACTTTCTTTTTTTTGAGTTTTGAGTTTGACTTTGAGTTTACTTTTTTCCTAGCTTATATTATTTAATCTCGTTTTATTTTACTGCTTTTATTTTTTATTTTTCTCCTCCATTATACCATAGTTTTTTTCATTTTTATGATTTTTAATGATCTTTTAAATTTCTCCTATTTACTTCTTTTTTTGTTTAATTGTTAAGTTTCAACTTGTGGCTTACTCAGTGGCAAGCAGGAGATGGTGGCATTAAGGCATCTTGACACTGAGGAATCTTGGAATTAATTCCCTTTGACAGTCTTAACATTTTCTCCATTAGCCCCATTTAAACTTTGGTCTAAGAATTCAGGAAGCTCACCAACTCCTCCCTAAATGCATGGCATAAAAGTATATCAATCTGGAATGTAATTTCCTTCTCAGATCAAGTACCCTGTTGTCCTTTTATGTGAGAGTCACTTAGGTACATGGGAGAGAGTTGTGGTCACAGGTGGAAATTCAAGTCATAAGTAAGGAAATAAAAGGAAGAAGCTGGGGCCTTGAAACTGGCCAGCTCACTAGAGCAGAGAAGCAACTGGGAGGTTACCCCTGGGCTCAGGGCAGATTCCAGCAGTACTGTATAGGTCATTAGTTTTATAGCCCTGTGACGAATCCGGGGACAGAGTACCTGGAGCTGTTTCCTCAGACATGCCCTGGCCCAGGGCCTGCCCCTGGTTTAGCCTTGAATAGAGGAACCATCAGAGGGGGAAGCACCCACTTCCTGCTCAGAGAGGGGCACGTTTCTGTGGGGCGATTCTGCCCTGTCCATTTCTGCTTTGTCACAGGTAGTGGCTTCCCAGAGCTTGAGGAGAAGGGAATGGGGCTTCTTACAAGTTAGAGTCTGCAGATAGGAGCAATGCCTGTGTGTAAAATGCCAATATCTCTTAGGAGATTTAACAAAACTAACAGTGCGGGTGGGGGGAGGGGGGACATCCTTCCTTGAGAATGTACTACTTTGGCTGAAAAACCTTTAACAAGGATTTTCTGCTCTCTGAAATTAAAAAAAAATATTTATTTATTCTATTTTATATATTTTATTTTGGTTGTTCTGGGTCTTAGTTGCAGCATGTGGGACCTAATTCCCTAACCAGAGAGCACAGAGTCTTAGCTGCTGGACCACCAGGGAGGTCCCTGCTCTCTGTAACCTTGACTGACATTACTTGGCACCTTCCAACTTGGTGAATCAACTTGGTGAGTTCCCCTCTTTCCCCTCATTGATAAGACATTTTTTTCTTCTACTTTTTAATCTTGGCAAGAAGGAATGTTGGCCAAAGGACTAACTTATTATTCAGCTTTTTAAGCCAAATATTTGTGTAAAAAGGATGTGACCAGAATGATGTGCAAGACTTTTTTGTGCTTTGTCTGCATACTTGCCTCTATTAGGGTGGAGGAATTTCAGTTGTTAAGATCGTGGCATCTGGTCCCATCACGTCATAGTAAATAGATGGGGAAACAGTGTCAGACTTTATTTTTCTGGGCTCCAAAATCACTGCAGATGGTGATTGCAGCCATGAAATTAAAAGACGCTTACTCCTTGGAAGAAAAGCTATGACCAACCTAGACAGCGTATTGAAAAGCAGAGACATTACTTTGTCAACAAAGGTCCGTCTAGTCAAGGCTATGGTCTTTTACAGTGGTCATGTATGGATGTGAGAGTTGGACTCTAATGAAAGCTGAGTGCCAATGAATTGATGCTTTTGAACTGTGGTGTTGGAGAAGACTCTTGAGAGTCCCTTGGACTGCAAGGAGATCCAACCAGTCCATCCTAAAGGAGATCAGTCCTGGGTGTTCATTGGAAGGACTGATGTACAAGCTGAAACTCCAATCCTTTGGCCACCTGATGCGAAGAGCTGACTCATTTGAAAAGACCTTGATGCTGGGAGGGATTGGGGGTAGGAGGAGAAGGGGACGACAGAGGATGAGATGGTTGGATGACATCACCAACTCGATGGACATGGGTTTGGGTAGACTCCAGTTGGTGATGGACAGGGAGGCCTGGCGTGCTGTGGTTCATGGGGTCGCAAAGAGTTGGACATGACTGAGCGATTGAACTGACCTGAGGCTTAGAGCCACTAACAATGCAACTTGCAGGCCCTGCCTCCGTCCTTGTCTCTTAAGAGGTTTGAGACATATTGTAAATACCTTGAGCCACTGGTAGCTAAAGAGAATGAAATTCTGGAAGCACCACTTGGTTGCTGGCTATTGCCCATCACAATCAGATTTCTCTCAAAACAGGGATTCACTTGAGTCTTATTTAGAGCCAGTGGGCCTTCTGTTTGTCACTGCTATCACATATAATGGAGCTAGAGAGATGTTTGTAATGCAGTGACTCTGGTCATTTTGAGTATAATGCACTTGTTGAGGATTTGATGAAAGCTAGTCTCTCTCCAGGAAAGTTCACAAAATGTGTGGATATTCGGAATGCTCCCTACAGCTTCAGGCTCTTCCCTGATTATTAAAGCACATCCTGTGACCTCAGGTTAAGAATCATTAATAAAATATAATTGTATTTGTTAATTGTCCCTCAATAGATTTGGGGAAAATAATTTTAATGACATGGGTAAATGCTCACAGGATAATACTAAATGAAATATGAAATTATATTAGGTATAATCCTGGTTTTGTATATATATGGTTTTATGTGTGTGTAAAGGCTTAAACAAAATTTACCAAATACACCAAACTGTTCACAGTGGAAAAGAAAAAAGAAGAATCATTAATAAAGAATGAGACTATAAGCACAATGTTAATTTCTTAGTTTATGTGCTATTTGGGGTTAATCAGAGAGGTGAAAGAGATGAAAATACATATTAAGACATTGATTGCACTGAATTGGATTCTGTGATTGTGGGGGCTAGCTAAGAAAGTGTCATCAACCCCAATGAGGTGTCCCTCTAAAAGTCATATGTTGAAACCCCCAAGATGATGATGGGTTTTGGAGGTGATTAGGTCATGATAGGGGCTTCCCAGGTGGCACTAGTGGTAAAGAACCCACTCGCTAGTGCAGGAGACATAAGAGACACGAGTTCTATCCCTGGGTTGGAAAGAACCCCTGGAGGAGGGCATAGCAACCCACTCCTGTATTCTTGCCTGGAGAATCCCATGGACAGAGGAGCTTGGTAGGCCACAGTCCATGGGGTTGCAAAGAGTTGGACACAACTGAAGTGACAGCATGTACACATGCTAAGGTCATATTAGTGAAGTTCCCATGAACCTTTATTAGAACCCTTATAAAAGAGACCCCAGAGACCCCTTTTGTCCCTTCATCATGCAAAAACACAGCAAGAAGATGGCCACTTATGAACCAGGAAGCAAGTTCTCACCAGACATCAAATCTGCTGGTGCCTTGATCTTGCACTTCCCAGCTTCCAGAACTGTGACATATAAATGTCTGTTGTTTAAGTCAGCCAGTCTGTGGTATTTTTGCTACAGCAGCCTAAACAGACTAAGCCAGCAAGTCTGAAATCCTAGGGCAGGCCATCGGGAGTGGCAGACTGGAACTCTTGGGCACAGGGTAAGACTGATGTCTACAGGTGGAGCATCTTCCAGGAAGCCTTAGCTCTGTTCATAAGGCCTTTCAATTGATGGAATCAAGCCCACCGAATTATCTAGGATAATCTCCCTTCCTTAAAATCAACAAGACTGTGGATTTTATTATTATTTTAAATTTATTTTGCTATTAAAATATAGTTGATTTATAATTTATTATTTTAAGTTTTTTATTATTAAAATATAGTTGATTTATAATGTGTTTCTACTGTGCAGCAAAGTGATTCACATATATATATTTCTTTTCATATTAT
Source organism: Capra hircus (assembly GCF_001704415.2). Classification (NCBI taxonomy): domain Eukaryota; kingdom Metazoa; phylum Chordata; class Mammalia; order Artiodactyla; family Bovidae; genus Capra; species Capra hircus. The sequence continues at coordinate 116,901,162 of NC_030808.1, read as the reverse complement.
TTTCCATTATGATTTATTACAGGATATTGAATATAGCCTGTGCTATACATCTGACCCTGTTGTTTATCTCTTCTATATATAATAGCTTGCATATGCTAACCTCAAACTTCCACTCCATCCCTCCCTCCCCCATCCTGTGGCAACCCTACATCTGTTCTCTATGTCTATTTCTGTTTCTGTTTCATAGATAGGTTCATTTCTGTCACGTTTTAGATTCCACATATAAATGATATCATATGGTATTTGTCTTTCTCTTTTCAATTTACTTCACTTAGTATGATAATCTCTAGTTGCATCCCTGTTGCTGCAAATGGCATTATGTCATTCATTTTTATGGCTGGAGTAGTATTCCACTGTATGTATGTACTACATCGTTGTTCATTTCTCTCTCAATGGACATTTAGGTTGTTTCCATGTCTTGGCTATTATAAATATTGACAATGGGTTTTATAAAATCTTTTATTTTCTCTTTTTTTTTTTTCTTTTGGCTTTGCAGCACGACTTGCAGGATCTAGGTTCCCCGACAAGGGATTGAAGCGGGGCCACGGCAGTGAAAACCTGGAATTCTAAGCACTAGGCAAGCAGGGAACTCCCTTGACCATGGATTTTAATCATACCTGCAAACTATCTTCAAAGTAGTACCCATACTAGTGTTTGATTGAGCAACTGGAGATTGTAGCCTAGCCAAACTGGCACATAAAACTGACCATCACAAGTATGATGGTATTATGGGTATATGCAAAAACATCTTTGTTCTCAGAAGATACAGCTTGAAAAAATTATTAAGGTAAAATGTCATGATGTCTGCAATTTATGCTCACTTGGTTTACAAAATACACATATGGAGAGAGCAAATGGCAAAAGGTTAATGTAGATGGAGGGTATATGAGGGTTCACTGTATTATTATTTTAACTTTTCTGTTTGCCTGAAAGCTTTCAAAATAAAATTCAAGAACTAAAGTAGCTCAGGTCTCCTGCCTGGCACAGTATCTGCTGGCTCATAACATAGTAAGTGCTGCATGAATTAAATAAAGGGCAGCATTTCACTCACAAAGTTGTCAGCAAGATAATGTGGCTAGGGTTGTAATAATAAGAAACTTATCCCGATCTTCCTCCATCCTTGTTTAGAATATCCCATTGATAAATAACCAATAGCTAAGGCATTTATTGAGGTAAGTGGAGGCTGCATGATGTAGCAGAAGAAATACTAAGATAGGAGTCAGGAATTCTGTGTTATAACAGCAAGCTGCGTAACTTTGGGCAAATTGCTCACCTACTTCCTTGTCTGAAAATGGGGCTTATTATCCCTGCCTTTTTCAGGATTGTCATGAGGGAGAAATTCAGTAACAATTGTGGAAATGCCCTGTAAGCAGGAGAGCTGCACAAGGCCTCCCCCTCGCTGTTGCTACATGCAGAACCAAGGCCCATGTGGTATCACATGTGATGTCTCTGGCTTGGGAAGAGCCTTGCAATTGATGGAGGAGCATAGTTTAATTGGCAGCATTTTTTTCTTTCTTAACAGTATTTAAAATAATAGCGGTGTCATAGATTTGATAAAACACCGTGGCTGAGTGATCCTGGGCAATGACTTGACACCCTTCAAACCTTTTTTCCTCTTTGTTTTGGGGATGTGCATGAGTGCTAAGTTGCTTCAGTCATGTCCGACTCTTTGTGACCCTATGAACTGTAGCCCACCAGGCTTCTCTGTCCATGGGGATTCTCCAGGCAAGAATACAGGTGTGGGTTGCCATTCCCTTCTCCAGGGCATCTTCCCGACCCAGGGATCAAACCTGCGTCTCTTATGTCTCCTGCATTGGTAGGCAGGTTCTCTACCACTAGTGCCACCTGGGAAACTTTGGGGGTAAAAGTACTTTTATGGTTGTTGTGAAGATTAAATAAGATCAAGAGTGCAAAGCACTTAGTAAGTATTCAATAAATAGCAGTCCTTCATAGTACTATGCAAATATGTTATTATTACTTAGTACAGGATGTATACAGTCTCTAAAGAGCCTGCCTATAGAATCCACATTTGCCACCCCATTTTTGAAGAAGAAAAGAAAACAGCCATATCAAGTTTTCTTTGGAAAAAAATGACCTCAAATGAAATCTAGATGATTGCTTTGCATGTTAGCTCTAAAGAAGTAGATCTGAAAACAGTGTCAGAGCAGCAATCTCTTTTTTACTTTCAGTTCCTCCTGGCTGGATGCTGGCAGCATTTTCGCAGCCACACTTCTGGGGACTGTTTGACTCAGGCTGAGACCTGGGGTCGTGCAGGTCTCTGTGCACGCAGAGGTTTTGAGAATGTTGCGATCAGCCCTGTCCTGGGCCAGCTGCACTGCAGGCTTCCCTCAACAAAATTCCCAGAGGTTTCTCCCATACTGCTGTAGCCAAGTTCTGAGGCCTCTGGTGTCCAGAAACTGGGGATGGAAAACACATGACCTGCAGTAAAAGCTTTTTTTGTTGACCTGCAGTGTGAGGATTTAATTTGAATGATTCCTCCTGTGGAGGGAAGCCTGTGAATCGTGCCAGCCCAAGTGGCCTGTATTAAGTGCTTCCAACCAACAGGCAAAATCAAGACCTGCTGCCAAGGCTCCAGCCTTAGCTTCACAAACAGTGTCTCCTGCGTGGTGCGGGGAGCAACTGGGTGTTAGGATTTCAACATGTGAATTTGAGGGGAAACACATTTAGACCATAGCAGTGGAGGTACTTCAGTTTATTTAGCCAGTTCCCTATTGATGGATGGGCTGCCCTGGTGGCTCAGATGGTGAAGAAAACGCCTACAACATGGGAGACCTGGGTTCAATCCCTGGGTCAAGAATATCTCCTGGAGAAGGAAGTGGTAACTCACTCCTGTATTCTTGCCTGGAGAATCCCATGGACAGAGGAGCCTGGCTGGCTACAGTCCATGGATTTGCAAAGAATCCGACAAGACTAAGCGACTAACACACACACACACACACACACACACACACACACACATTGTTGATGGACACTGCTGTTTTGCAGGGTTTTTTTTGTTTTTTTGTTTTTTAAGTACGTGTGGTCCAATACATCCTAGGTGGTGTGCTGGTCAGTAAAGGCCAAAGGGTGAGGGGGAAGCCCTAGGAAACTACTTCAGTGATAGAATGAATTTCACCAGCCATGTACATCACATAGCTCTGGGTGATCTTGGTTCTGATTGAAGGATTTAATTGCTCCGGGCCGCACGTGTTATGAAGCACAGTGCTAGAAGCACAAAAGGAAACCAGGCCTTATCGTTGGTACTTTGGAAGCTAATTACAAGGAAGGAGTTAACATGCTGCACTGTTTACGGGCACTTGAATTCTTTCTCATAATGAAGCATCCTGGATTCCTGGAAAGGACGCCAGACACAGAGTGAGAGGAGCAGGATCTAACCCTGAAAAGAGCAGGTTGCTCAGAGATAAGAGCTGTGGCCGCTACAGCTCCAGGACTGGCCCCCCGAGGTGATGAGATACAGAACAGGATTTTTCTTGGTCTGGGAATTGGTGGCCAGGGCCAAAGTTGAAAATGAAGGTTTCCACAGAGAAAGGTACCAAGGAGCCTCTGAAGATTGGGGCCAATCACTGGCCAACCCCATTCATTGCCCCCGTGCTCCTCCCCATCTGTAGGCCAAAGACAATTGGCAGCAGGTAGGAGTGAGGATGAGGGGTGCGGAGCCAGTGGAGAAAGTGAAGTGTTGGAGTTGTGATCCATCAGCTTATGGGGGTGGGATGGTGTTGTGGCTATTTCTGCAACTTTAAAGTCAAGTGAAGGAGTCTCAAGGGGTCATTTGTAAAGGCAAGGGTCCTGCAGGAAGTGTGGTTGGTCATTGTGGTATCTTCTATTACTGCTGTAACACATTGTTACAAATTTAGTAACTTCAAGAGCTTTCCTGGTGACTCAGATGGCAAAGAATCTGCCTGCATCAAACAATGCAAGTTTATGATTTTACAGCTTTGGAAGTCAAATCAGTCTCAGTGAGCTAAAGTCAAGGTGTTGGCATGTTCCTCCCCTCACTCTGGTTCCATCATCACATGGCTGTCTCCTGACTTTGACCTTGTTCCCTCTCATTAGGACCCATGAGATTACCTTGGACCTACCTGCATAACCCAAGATAATCTCACCATCTCAGGATCCTTCACTGAACTACATCTGCAAAATCAAAGAGATCTACTTACCATGTAAGGTAACATATTCACTGGTTCCACCGACATGCACATCTTGGGAAGCCAGTATTCAGCCAATCACAACCATGGTTCTTTGATTGGACAACAACTTGGGCACTAGACTTGTTGAACTGCCTTCCATCTATGTGATTAGAGCAAAAGAGAATTGGAGAGGGATGTGGAACTGAGGGGGTTGGCCATGGGGTAGACATCACTGACTGGTTAATAAGGATATGAGAGTTCCCCAGGCATCCAAAGAGTAGCCCACTTGGGGAAGGGGACCCCCGGTGAAAAGAACTCTGGGCAGGATTACCAGCTGCAGAAACTGAAGGACTGGGATTGGGTGAAGTAGGCTGAGAGCCAGGTCTCCTAAATCTATGTGGGAGCAGGAGAGAGGACAGACCACCACTTCTCCTCATGTTGGCCCCTGCAGTCACAGCTTGGTCATTTGGAAAACACTGCATCGAACATAAGATGGGGAGGTATAAACTACATGGGCTTTTAATAACTTTTGACAACCAGAAAACTAGGCCTGCCCAAGATGTTGTGCTACCCAGGAGGTAAAGAAGAGTCAACAGTTTGACAGGTGGGGTTCAGTGATGAAAGAAAAAAACTACAGCTATTTCATGTTTGTGTTACTAGCCAGGGCAGGCTCTTCAATAAACCCATGATATTTCTTCATATCAGGGCTGGGAGTCCAAGGAGAGAATGAAGATTCTTGGAAAGACACAGCAGATATCTTTTCTTGAGTGCTGCTTGCAACACCCCAAGAATGAACATTTTCCCCCTGAGCCCACACTTGTCTTAGTTATGTGTGGTTATCTGTGTAGAAAATTGAGGGCAGGAGGAGGTGGCAACAGAGGATTAGATAGTTGGATGGCATCATCAACCTGATGGACATGAGTTTGAGCAAACTCCGAGAGATGGTGATGACAGGGAAGCCTGGCGTGCTGCAGTCCATGGGGTCACAAAGAGTCGGACATGACTTAGGGACTGAACAATAACAGTCTTTGTGGTTGAATAGTATGGAGGCCCGTTTTAAGCTGAGTTAGAGGAAAGGAGTTTCAACATAGCAGTACTCAAGTAAACTGCTTGAATGGTTGTTTTTCTGGAGTGAACCACAGCTCAGCCTCGAACTTGCCTGAAAAGAGGCACCCAAAGATGATATGTTAACATCTAGCACCCTGACCTCATATTCTGTTCCTGCACCTCTGTGCTCTATGGGAGGCAGTGGAGCAGGGCGGTTAGGAGGGCTAGTGACCACAGGTTCTCATCCTAGTTTATCACTACCAGGTATGTGACTTTGACCGAGTTTCTGAATCTTTTATGCCAACATACCTAACCCAGAGTAGGTTTCCATTTCTTTCTCCAGTGGATCTTTCAATCCCTGGGTCGGGATGATCTCCTGGAGAAGGAAATGGCAACCAACTCCAGTATTCTCGCCTGGAAAATTCCATGGATAGAGAAACCTGGAGGGTGGGTTGCAGTCCATGGGGTTGCAAAGAGTCGGACATGACTGAACATGCACACACATCCCTAACCCAGATAAGCAAACACAATCTTTCTTGGTAGATTTTTGGCATTCTTCAGTATTTGCAATGGTGGGGGCCCATTACGTGAACTTTTGCAGCTCCACTATTGAGTTTCAAGAAAGAGAAGTCTCAGGCTGAGTCCTGCTACACATAGACATCTATTAGCAAGTAGGTACAGGACATGCATCGTCCCTGTTCAGTAAGCTTGGTGGAAGCCCGGCTATTGATTCCCTATAGAACCCCATGCATAGAAGTCACCTCTGAGGCCAGTGCAGCTATAGTTCAGTGGCAGGATTCTGTGAGCTGCTTTGTTGGAGTCAGGCAACTAACAAAACCCTGGAATCACCAGGTACACTTAGGACCTTTTACAAATGCTGATCAGCCTTGGGGTCATTGATAAGGGTTAAGTTTCTTATGTACCACTGATGCCAGTAGCTCTTGAAATTATGTTTTTCATCTATGTGGGTTGAACCAGCTATTAATTTGACCAATGGAAACTCATGTTTAATATCCATTAGGATAATGAAAAAGCTTCAAGTGCTGGTGAGAGATAAAAACAGCTGAGGAGCTTATAGCAGCTCGCTCTGGAGTGGAGCCTTCTGATTAAATGCCAGCAAACCACCCCTGGAGTGTATACTCCTGATTAGGGCATGACTGTCATAAGGGTGTAGGCCAAACGAACTAATACACATATTTATAGCACACTGTTTATGTTGAAATATTTTAAAGCAAGCTACAGATGACATGAGACCTCTCACACACTGGCTTCCTCTTCTGTAAAATGAGGGTAATGACACCTACCTCACACGGTTGTCACCAGACCAATAAATTAAGAGAAAGCTTAGTATGTGGTTTAGTCATTCAGCTGTGTCCAACTCTTGCAGCCCCATGGACTGTACCCCTCCAGGTTCCTGTGTCCCTGGGGTTTTCCAGGCAAGAATACTGGAGTGGGTAGCCATTTCCTTCTCCAGGGGATCTTCCTGACCCAGGGATCAAACCCCCATCTCCTGTGTTGTGGGCGGTCTCCTGCATTGCAGGCAGATTTCTTTACCACCTGAGCGACCAGGGAAGCTCAAACCTAGTATATTGCCTGGAAAATACTAGCGGCTCAGAAGGTGTTAGCTGATATCCTTATTTCTTGCCTAGATACACCCAAGCAAACTTTTTTGAGAAATTATGTACCCTATTGAACACTTCAAAGTTGACATCTAAAACTTTTCATTACAGACATACATAATAGCAAAGGATTTAATTTCTGACATGTAGCAGTTATTACAATTTTAAATTAAAACTGATACATCAATCTTTTAAATATATACAATGGAATCTAAATACAATGCTTGGGTGCCAGCTCTCCTGATTTTAAAAACACACAAGCAAACTTTTCTTTCCTGTGAAAAGTCTTCTGTGATAGAGTAGGACATTTTATTTCTTTACTTTTTCTTCTTGAACTTGCATTTCCATTTCACTTACCCTATAAAATTTTCTTCTAATGTAATATATTGAAAGTTTCTTACTCATTGGGCTGTTGAGTTTTTGCAACAAATGTATGTATGTAAATAAAAGTTTTGTAATTCATTTTATTTCCTGTTACCTTAAGGCTCCAAATGTTAGAAATATTTAGTTTTGGTTACCGTCACAGTTATTTTTGTGTGTGTGAAGAGTTGATCAGAATGACATAAAGTATGATACATTTTGATAAACCTGTGCCAAAGAAAAAAAATAAGCTTGTATTAGAAACTTAATAAGATGATTTTTTAAAATTTATATATCTGGATGAATATTGTTTATTTCTAGAATGAGACAAGGTTTAGCATCAAATACCTTTCTATTTTTATTTTTATTGATAACGAAGAATGAGAACATTTATTCACATATATAAAAAGTTAGGAATGGAAAGACTCTTGCTCCAGCAATGACATTTAATTCTTTGAACTCTGTGTATTTTAAGGGGTATTATAACAACCCCTGAGAATTAACTTGGATGGTGTATTACAAAAGCAGTGACCCTGTTGTTTAGATCAGGTGGACCTGGTAGAACTGATTTGTTCGTCCCACCTGGGCAAGGCAGCACAGTTAGCTGAAGTGTTTCCTGAGGGCAACTGCAAAAGAAAAGAACTAAAAACTCATGCTCAGTTGAAAAAATGTAACATGGGAATTTCTTTCTTATTTTGATAAGTGTCAACCAAGTATTTTTGTTTTTCTTTCCTTATTATCCTTTTATCACATTTTAAAATGTGTCAATAGTATTAAATTTACATCTCAGTATGTGAGTTGGATTCCCTAGTGGCTCAGAGGGTAAAGTGTCTGCCTGAAATGCGGGAGACCAGGGTTCCATCCCTGGGTTGGGAAGATCCCCTGGAGAAGGAAATGGCAACCCACTCCAGTACTCTTGCCTAGAAAATTCCATGGAGAGAGGAGCTTGGTGGGCTACAGTCCATGGGGTCACAAAGAGTCAGACACGACTGAGTGACTTCACTTCACTTTCTTTTAAAAGGGGTGTGTGAATCAGCTAGAAGAGTGAACATCACCCACAAAGGACTTTGTGTCTTCTCTTAGAGAAAGGACCAGTGGGATTTTGGTGTGTGTGAGATAGTTGTATGATGTTTGGCAAACACATGGCTTTGCTTTGGCCTTTAGAGATTGAATTTGGTTTAAGGACACACATGTGGGTGCAGAGTTGACGAGGCATAGATTGCATGGCTTTGAAGCATGCCAATTTGGCCAGGCTGAAAAACATCACCTAGAATCCCCTTTTGTATATACGTTTCCTCGTTAGGGTGCACTGCCCGGGGGAATCCTGGCAGGGGATGGGGTGGGGGGTGGTGACTTGGAGGGTGAAGGTGAAGCAGCTGCCATATTGCAGCTCATACAAGTGTTTATCATTATCTGCTGGTTTGCCTCATTGGCAAGAGGCTGCAGCTGGGTCTGCTTTAGCTCTTCTGACTCCCAGGCAGGGAGATGGGTTCACTTCCATGGAGAAAGGCCCTGGCTTCTGCAGAACACCACTGTGAGAGGCAACAAGAGCTGGTGTCAGTTTCGGTCTGCCTTTGTGGGTCCCAGCTTGTTCTTGGTCTCCCCAGGTCTGCATCCATCTTCCCTTCCTGATTTCCTGTCCAGCATCAGTCGGTAAGACGAACCCTTACTGTGACAGTTAATTTTCTGAGTCAGTTTAGTTCAGCTAAGTAATGCCCAGGTAGCTGGGAAATTAAGATTTCCCTGAAGTGGGGGTTGGGGGTGGGGAGTCTGTGGTTTCTGGAAGAGATTAGAGTTAGTGAACTGAGGAAAGCAGCTGGCTCTCCCCTCTGGGGACTGGTGTCATCTAATCCGCTGAGGGCCTGAATAAAACACAAAAGTGGCAGGAGGGCGAATTCACTCTCTTTACTCAGAGCTGAACCGTTCACCTTCCTCTGCCCTGGGAATTTGGTGCTCCTGGTTCTCAGGTTTTCGGATTTAGGTTAGGATTCATACAATTAGCCCTCGATGGAGAAGGCTTCACCCACTCCAGTGAAGCAATTTGGGAGCAGCAGCAGCCGCAGCCCTTGATACCCAGGTCTCTGGACTCAGGCTAGATACCGCCAGCAGACTTCCTGTTTCTCCAGTTTGCAAATGGAAGTTATGGGTGGTTTGGCAGGCTCCAGAACTGCACGAGCCAATTCTTACAATAAATCTCCTCTTATCTATAATATGCCTGCATCTATCCTATTAGTTCTGTTTCTTTGGAGACTTCAAATACATTTATAGAGACTACTTAACCAGCTCCCAAATTGCATGGGGTCCAAGTCCTGTAACAAACCCCATTTTAGTGGTTCTGTTTCTTTGATAGAACCCTGATTGATGTAGTAGGTTATAAGAATGAATTAAAATCAATATGCCATTTTTAAAAATTTGCAATAAGGCAATGCAATTTGTGGCTCACATTGTAAGTTATTTTATTGTTGAAGCCAGTATGTAGTTTGATAAGGCAGAGTATTTCTCCTGAGTGTGGGAGCACAGAGAAACCCTGGTGTTCTGTCTTGGAGAATAATTATAGTGGAAGTTAGCATAAGAATCTGAAAAAACTTAATTTTTTGACACCCTAATCAAACTTTTTCAATTTATTTTGTAAAAGAAGAAAGTAAATAACACTAAATACTAATTGGTCCAACAGCCAGTATTTTTATTTTTTTAAATAAGAGATTTATAATAGTAAACATTTAATAAAATGAAATAAATGAGATTTTACTGTAAAATAAATATTTCATTATATGTAATAATATATGTTTTAAGTAGACTGTTAACAATACACACTGAATCTCAGAAAATGTTACCTATATGTTCATTCCATTGCATCTTGAAAGTGAAAGTCACTCAGTCGTGTCTGACTCTTTTCAACCCCATGGACTAGTTCATGGAATTCTCCAAGCCAGAATACTGGAGTGGGTAGCCATTCCCTTCTCCAGGGGATCTTCCCAACCCCAGGATTGAACCCAGGTCTCCCGCATTGTAGGCAGATTCTTTACCAGCTGAGCTACCAGCAAATCTGAAAAATATTCTTATTACATTTAAAAGAATCAGCATCACTAATCTTTATTGTTTTGGCGGTTCAAAGTTGCTTTTCTTTCCGACTAATGACAAGTTTTAGGCATGAGTATTGAGAACAGCAGGAAATATTTGCTTGTGTTTAAATAAATGAAAAGAAGTTATTTTTTAGTACTAAGGATTGCTGATTGATGCTCTCTTTGCTGTCATGAAAATCTCCCTTGGATGATTCATCCTTTGAAAATGGGCTGAAAAAAATGGACAAGCGATATAAACTAACATTTCACAGAAGAATGGCAAATTGCTGCTATTCATAAGGAAAAATATTTAGGTATAAGAGAAATGCAAAGTGCACCAAGAGAAACAGAACTCATGGAGATGTGAGGAGCAGAGACCTGGGAGTGTTGCGTTCATAGGTGATGGAGACTGATGGATGAGATTCTGAGTTGGAGATTCAGGGAAGAGGGAGGAACACTGGCCCTCAAGTGGCAGCAATGTGTAAAGAGGACACCTCCGCTAGGTGTTAGCTATGTGGGGGAGAAAGCAGCTACATTTTGAGATGGCGGAAGACAAAACTCAGGACAGAAAAATAAAAATGAAAACCAAACTGCCAAGATGCAAAATTGACCAAAAATTTTTAAGACTTTGACAATTCTGTTGACAAAACCATGGGAAAAGAAATTGCTTTATATTGCTGGGGGGAATGTAAAATGCAAAATCTGGCAATATTATATATACACTTACCTATGATCCCAGAAAACCATTTTAAAGATTGACTGGCAAAAACACAAAATGATAAACATACAAAGACTCATCTCATTGTAGCACCAGACTCTGAGTGCAAATGGGAAGAATGAAAAAGCCAGCAAATAAAGGGAGAGTTGAGTAACTATGGTAGACACACAATGGAATATTAGATAGTGATAAAAAGGAAGGGAATTCTACAGGACAAACAGCCCATTTCTTTCAATAAGTATCAGGAATAAAAAAAGGAGAAATGGAAGCTGTTATAGGTTAAAATAGATTAGATGTGGTCTAATGTGATGCATGAATTTTGTTTGAATCCTAATTTCAACAAATCAACTGGAAAAAAAGTCATTTTTAAGATAATTAGGAAAATTTCAAATATGGCATAGGTATTAAAGGATCGTTTTTGTTAACTGTGATAATGACATTGTGGTTATATTTTGGGAGAGATACCAAAAGATGTATCTGCTGAGATATGCACAGAAATAGCTATCAGTAATATGATCTGTAAGGTATAGTGTTTGCTTTAAAATATTCCTTCCCCACTAATAATAAAATGTGTGTGTGTGTCTTTGTGTGTGTATGTAGGGAAATACATGAAACAAGGGTGGAAAAATGCTGATTATTGTTGAAGCTGGATGATGGGTACTTGGCTTATCACACTATTCTATTTTTGTGCATGTTTGGAAATTTCCATAATAAGTTAACTATTTTCAAATTCAAGAAAAGAGAGTGTTGCTAAATAAAATTTATTTTTCCCACCCTCTACTTGATCATATACTTTAATACACAATGTCCCAACACAAGCCAAAATACTCAATTGCATTTCAGAATGATAGTTTTATTTAACAGAATTCCTAATCCATTGGCTTTCACTGTTCTGAATCTCATGCACCCCAACAGCAGCTGGCCTGTTTAAAGGTTGAGCTTTGCTTTTAGCTTTAGAGGTATACAAGACAGAGAAGTAGAAGGATTATTGGTTCCAGATTAATTAGCAAATACATTATTTTATTTATTTTTAAAAAAGCTTTTTATTTTATATTAGTGTATAGCTGATTAACAATATTGTAATAGTTTGACATGAACAGGAAGGGACACAGCCATACATGTATATGTATCCATTCTCCCCCAAACTCCCCTGTCATCTATGCTGCCACGTAACGTTGAGCAGAATTCCAGGTATGATACAGTAGCCCCTTGTTGGTTGCTTATCCATTCTAGATAGAGCAGTGTGTACATGTCCACCCCAAACTCCCTAGTTATCTCCCCCATCCATCCCCCTGACAATCATAAGTTCATTCTGTAAGTCTGTAAGTCTCTTTCTGTTTTGTAAGTTAATTTGTATCATTTTTTTTTAGATTCCACATACAAGGGATGTCATGATATTCTACTTCTCTGTCTGACTTACTTCACACAGTAGGACAATCTCTAGATCCACCCAAATGGCATTATTTCACTCTTTTTCAGTTCAGTCGCTCAGTCGTGTCTGAGTCTTTGCGACCCCATGAATCGCAGCACACCAGGCCTCCCTGTCCATCACCAACTCCTGGAGTTCACCCAGACTCGTGTCCATCGAGTCAGTGATGCCATCCAGCCATCTCATCCTCCGTCGTCCCCTTCTCCTCCTGCCCCCAATCCCTCCCATCATCAGAGTCTTTTCCAATGAGTCAACTCTTCTCATGAGGTGGCCAAAGTCCTGGAGTTTCAGCTTCAGCATCAGTCCCTCCAAATCACTCTTTTTAATGGCTAGGTAATATTCCATTGTGCGTATGTACCTTATCTTCTTTATCCATTTCTCTGTCAAGGACATTTAGGTTGCTGCAATGTCTTGGCTGTTGTAAACAGAATACACTCTTTTTGTATCTTCAAAGGTTTTTATACACTGGGGAACAACACAACCATGAGATTTGGAGTAGATGGCTTAGTGTGGGAAAAAGGCTATTTTGATGCAGCCCTTCTCCTAGGTAGGTGGGTTTTAGCAGAGTACATAAGCAAGCACAAGGTCTAGAAATCAGGTGCCTTAAAATAATCCCTGTACTAGTTTCTCTGCAGAGGTCTTTGTTTATCCACAAAGGTCCATGCACTCATGTGAAGACTGCTCATCTTAGTTTGGCATGAGTCCTCAGCATCCCCTGACATTCTGCTTCTCTGGCAGGTCTTGGCATAGGGTGGCAGTTTGTGCCCTGTACAAAGGTGCTAGAGTAGGGAGGAAGTCCAGCTCTATACTTGCCAAACCTGCAGTCTGGCAAGGAAGGGCCTTCATGTAACTCATCCTCTGGGGAGTTTTCTGTGTCTTGCACAGAGGTGACATCTGTGCTAATGGAGACCCAGACCCTGGGGGTTCATCCCTGACCTTATTCCAGTTCCATCACCTTCTCAGTATCAGCTCTTTAGGTATCTGCTGGTAGGAATTCTGAATCATCTGTACTTAAAGGTTTCAGTGGCTTTGTGTTGACTGTAGAAGTAGGGATCTTTCTTGTATCATTCACTCGGTAGCATTCAGAGAACAGCAAATCTTGGGAGTCTCAGGGAAACACAGACTCTAAAGTTATCTTCATCTTATCCTCCCTTTTCTCCTTTAAACTCTTACGCCCTCATTGCAAACTCAGATGATTTCAGCATCTTGAAAATTATACAGAGATCCTTTTAACAACTTGGATATACAATGCTTGCTACAGAAATATCTTTAGAATAACATTTTCCTGATTATGAGAATTATACATGTTCATCATAAAAATTGGAGATTTTCTGAATAAGACAAAAAACTGCACCATGCAGAATGAGTATTAACATTTTGGTGTTTTCTAATTATCTACTCTTCACATGTAGATCTCTATGTGAGTCTATTTGACGATGTTAGGAATTACCTGTATTAACAGTTTTACATATTGCTTTTTCATTTATTTTTTTAGCTGTGCCCACCCTTAGTTGCAGCATGCAGGACCTATTTCCCTGACCAGAGATTGAACCCAGACCCTCTGCATTGGGTGAATGGAGTCTTAACCACTAGACCACCAGGGAAGTCCCTAAACAATTAAAAAAAATAATTAAAGGATGTACTAGGAAAGGCACTCTGTGAGGCTGTAGGGTGCACAATGCGTATGTGTGTGTATGAACTTATATACGCACGACTATGTTATTCAGATTGTTTCCAAAAGTAAAGAGGTAATAGATATTATCTCTGCTCTCCTAGACTTTCCAATCTAGTAGAAGAAATAATACATATACGTAATCAGCTTCAATATAGTGGCAGCATATAATAAATCATGAATTCCTCAGAGATAACTTGGGGATGGGATGAATCTACATATTCATGTTCTGGGCATTTTTCTGTTCTAGTGGCTGACACTGAGGAACTCTAACAATAATCCTAGCTTCTCCTCCCCTGTGAACGAACAGTTTTTGCTTTTCAAATGTAGAAATCATGGAAAGGTTTGGTGAACACATGACAAAGGGATGCTGAAATCAACAGAATTCGTCTCCTTTTCATCGTTCCCCATCTCTGAAAGGTGATTCTGCCAAGGCTCTGTTTTGTCAGAGGCAGTTAAAGTCCTGGGCAGCTCTGTCACCTGTCTCCGGAATGTTCTGAGGGTGAGGAGTGGAGGTGACATTCAAAGAGTGAGAAGGGACTTTGATTCTCCCTCCTTGGTGTGCCATGGGAAAACGCTAATTTAGAATAATTAAGAGTAACTAATGAAGAAGCCATGATGGGATGCTAGCCTTGCATGTGACGCAGCGGGAGACTGCCCCTGCCAACGAGGAGAAAAGACCCAGTCTCAAGCAATTCAGAGACTGAACAGCGAATTCCCATCTGAAAAGTGAGACTCACAGATAGGAGCGGACTGGGAGAACAGATGCGAGCCTATCACGGGTGAATGTATCCTTTTCAGAGGCAAAGAGTTCCTAGCCTGTCTCCTGGTGTGTTTCATGTAATTTTCTTCTTCTTTTGCACCTCATCCCCATTATTTATAAAAGATATGACCCAGAGACAAGGGGCCACCTATGCCTTTGTAGTGGAGGCTCTGCGGACCTAACTGGCTACCCTTCCAGAAAATGGAGGTGATATTCTAGTGCTTTTTATGGTCTTTCTGGAGAAGTTTATAAGATGTTGGTAAATTTGCTTACACTCACTACTCATGGGAAAATCCCATTAAATCTTGGTTCAGGATTATTTTATTTGGGAAAGAGAGCCTTCCCCTCACCTTCCAACAAAGAGTTGCATGTGTTATTCCCCCTTAGTGCAGATATGCAGATATTTTATAAGAAGCTGTGCAGAACTTATTTGGCATTATTTGTTTAAGGAAAGGGCTTCCCTGGTGGCTCAGATGGTAAAGAATCTGCCTGCAATGCAGGAGACCTGGGTTCAATCCTTGGGTCAGGAAAAGCCCCCAGAGAAGGGAATGGCAACCCATTCCAATATTCTTGCCTGGGGGATTCCATGAACAGAGGAGCCTGATGGGCTACAGTCCATGGGGTTGCAAAGAATCGGACACAACTGAGTGACTAACACACACATTTCAGGAAAAGAACCACAATTTTGTTGGTATTCACCATTTCTCAATATTAATTTTTTTTGGCTGCACCACACAGCATGTGGGATCTTAGTTCCCAGACCAGGGATCGAACTCACACCCACTGCATTGGAAGCACAGTCTTAAGCACTGGACAGCCAGGGAAGTCAGCATTCAATTTTTGCAGGGAGAAAAGTCATCACATGGCAGAGGCTGGGCCATCCAGTATCAGGTGGAGAAATTTCAGAGAAAGCGCCCTGCGACCAGAGCCCTGTTGAGAGCTCAGATACGATTCAGTTGTCTAAAGGATATAAACAACTGGGCCAAACCCTGAGTATTTTTTGGATATGCTTGCATGGAAAAATCAGACTAAGAAAGCAAGTCAGATTCTATCTTGAGAAGAGCTTTAGTGATTTACCCCCACCTATTAGGGAGCCCCCTATAATGACTTAAACCTGTTCAGGTGGAAAATTATATTCTTGGTCATCTGACCCTGGAGATTTTTCTTAGCAAGACAGGAAGTGGACTCAGGCTGTTACTAATGTGGCCAAAGCACTGAAACTTCTTTCAGACAGAGGCAAGGCAGTGAGGCTGCCTGAAGGTGTGGTGAATTGCCATTGCCAGACTGGTCCTCTGTTGTACTGCCTGGTCCACGCATTTTCACCATCTACAATTCACACACACACACATTTGCCCAAGGATGCAATGTGTGGAGTGATGCTTTTCTTTGTGCAAAGCAGAGATTCATTGAGAAAGGAGGCCTGGCCCCTTGTATTCCCTGTGTCACTCTGCTGTCAGATTGAGCTCTTGGAAGGTAGAAATCTTTCTGACCCTGTTAACTTCCTGCTTAAAATCCCTTAGGCTTCCGGAAGATACACAACCTCTTTGGTGATCTGGTCACAGACTATCCCTCTAGCCTCTACTCTGATTACTTCTCACTCCGCGGTTTGGGTGCCAGTCATACCTAACTACTTTTTTCTATTTTTAAGGTAACATTCACTAAGCTTGTTCTGTACTACACAGTCTAACATGGTGCTAAGGATTTTTACATGGGTTTTCTCATTTAGTCCTGATGACAACTCTAGGAGGCAGACACACAGATACCACAGTGACCTAATGTCCCTTGTCTAACTCAATGAAACCAAGCCATGCCTACGGGGCAACCCAAGACGGGCGGGTCATGGTTGAGAGGTCTGACAGAATGTGGTCCACTGGAGAAGGGAATGGCAAACCACTTCAGTATTCTTGCTTTGAGAACCCCATGAACAGTATGAAAAGGCAAAATGACAGGATACTCAAAGAGGAACTCCCCAGGTCAGTACGTGCCCAATATGCTACTGGAGATCAGTGGAGAAATAACTCCAGAAAGAATGAAAGGATGGAGCCAAAGAAAAAACAATATCCAGTTGTGGATGTGACTGGTGATAGAAGCAAGGTCCGATGCTGTAAAGAGCAATATTGCATAGGAACCTAGAATGTCAGGCCCATGAATCAAGGCAAATTGGAAATGGTCAAACAAGAGATGGCAAGAGTGAACGTCGACATTCCAGGAATCAGCGAGCTAAAATGGACTGGAATGGGTGAATTTAATTCAGATGGCCATTGTATCTACTACTGCAGGCAGGAATCCCTGAGAAGAAATGGAGTAGCCATCATGGTCAACAAAAGAGTCTGAAATGCAGTACTTGGATGCAATCTCAAAAGCGACAGAATGATCTCTGTTTGTTTCCAAGGCAAACCATTCAATATCAGAGTAATCCAAGTCTATGCCCCAACCAGTAATGCTGAAGAAGCTGAAGTTGAATGGTTCTATGAAGACCTACAAGACCTTTTAGAACTAACACCCAAAAAAGATGTCCTTTTCGTCATGGGGGACTGGAATGCAAAAGTAGGAAGTCAAGAAACACCTGGAGTAACAGGCAAATTTGGCCTTGGAGTATGGAATGAAGCAGGGCAAAGGCTAATAGAGTTTTGCCAAGAGAATGCACTGGTCATAGCAAACACCCTCTTCCAACAACACAAGAGAAGACTCTACACATGGACATCACCAGACGGTCAACACCGAAATCAGATTGATTATATTCTTTGCAGCCGAAGATGGAGAAGCTCTATACAGTCAGCAAAAGCAAGACCAGGAGCTGACTGTGGCTCAGATCATGAACTCCTTATTGCCAAATTCAGCCATAAATTGAAGAAAGTAAGGAAAACCACTAGACCATTCAGGTATGACCTAAATCAAATCCCTTATGAGTATACAGTGGAAGTGAGAAATAGACTTAAGGGACTAGATCTGATAGATAGAGTGCCTGATGAACTATGGACTGAGGTTCGTGACATTGTACAGGAGACAGGGATCAAGACCATCCCCATGGAAAAGAAATGCTAAAAAGCAAAATGGCTGTCTGGGGAGGCCTTACAAATAGCTGTGAAAAGAAGAGGCGCAAAAATCAAAGGAGAAAAGGAAAGATAAAAGCATCTGAACGCAGAGTTCCAAAGAATAGCAAGAAGAGATAAGAAAGCCTTCCTCAGCAATCAATGCAAATAGAGGAAAACAATAGAATGGGAAAGACTAGCAATCTCTTCAAGAAAATTAGAGATACCAAGGGAACGTTTCATGCAAAGATGGGCTCAATAAAGGACAGAAATGATATGGACCTAACAGAAGCAGAAGATATTAAGAAGAGGTGGCAAGAATACACAGAAGAACGGTACAAAAAAGATCTTCACAACCAAGATAATCACGATGGTGTGATCACTCACCTAGAGCCAGACATCCTGGAATGTGAAGTCAAGTGGGCCTTAGGAAGCATCACTATGAACAAAGCTAGTGGAGGAGATGGCATTCCAGTTGAGCTATTTCAAATCCTGAAAGATGAGGCTGTGAAAGTGCTGCACTCAATATGCCAGCAAATTTGGAAAACTCAGCAGTGGCCACAGGACTGGAAAAGGTCAGTTTTTATTCCAATCCTAAAGAAAGGCAATGCCAAAGAATGCTCAAACTACCGCACAATTGCACTCATCCCACATGCTAGTAAAGTAATGCTCAAAATTCTCCAAGCCAGACTTCAGCAATACATGAACCGTGAACTTTCAGATGTTCAAGCTGGTTTTAGAAAAGGCAGAGGAACCAGAGATCAAATTGCCAACATCCGCTGGATCATGGAAAAAGCAAGAGAATTTCAGAAAAACACCTATTTCTACTTTATTGACTATGCCAAAGCCTTTGACTGTGTGGATCACAATAAACTGTGGAAAATTCTGGAAGAGATGGGAACACCAGACCACCTGACCTGCCTCCTGAGAAACCTATATGCAGGTCAGGAAGCAACAGTTAGAACTGGACATGGAACAACAGACTGGTTCCAAATAGGAAAAGGAGTCCGTCAAGGCTGTATATTATCACCCTGCTTATTTAACTTCTATGCTGAGTACATCATGAGAAACACTGGGCTGGAAGAAGCACACGCTGGAATCAAGATTGCCGGGAGAAATATCAATAACCTCAGATATGCAGATGACACCACCCTTATGGCAGAAAGTGAAGAGGAGCTAAAAAGCCTCTTGATGAAAGTGAAAGAGGAGAGTGAAAAAGTTGGTTTAAAGCTCAACATTCAGGAAACTAAGATCATGGCATCCGGTCATCAAACAGTGGAAACAGTGTCAGACTCTATTTTGGGGGGGGCTCCAAAATCACTGCAGATGATGGCAGCCATGAAATTAAAAGATGCTTACTCCTAAGAAAAGTTATGACCAACCTAGACAGCATATTAAAAAGCAGAGACATTACTTTGTCAACAAAGGTCCGTCTAGTCAAGGCTATTGTTTTTTTCAGTGGTCATGTACGGATGTGAGAGTTGGATTGTGAAGAAAGCTGAGTGCCAAATAATTGATGCTTTTGAACTGTGGTATTGGAGAAGACTCTTGAGAGTCCCTTTGACTGCAAGGAGATGCAACCAGTCCATTCTGAAGGAGATCAACCCTGGGATTTCTTTGGAAGGAATGATGCTAAAGCTGAAACTCCAGTACTTTGGCCACCTCATTTGAAGATTTCACTCATTGGAAAAGACTGTGATGCTGGGAGGGATTGGAGGCAGGAGGAGAAGGGGACGACAGGATGAGATGGCTGGATGGCATCACTGACTCCGTGGCCATGAGTCTGAGTGAACTCCGGGAGTTGGTGATGGACAGGGAGGCCTGGCGTGCTGCGATTCATGGGGTCGCTGTGGGGCCCTAAATGGGAAACCTTAAAAAAGAAGGGTTAGCTTTGCGGTTTAGAGCTAAGATGGCCCCCGGCGGAAGAGATGAGGGCGTGGCGTAAGTTGTTTGTCAAAACTTTTGAATGGCTCTCTTAATTTCCCTGTACGTGGACAGCGCGTGATCACCATAGACTCCTGTTACAATGAAGCGCATGATGACTTGACCTTTAATGTGATTTGCGTCTGTCTGTCTCTCACTCGCTGAGGGGCTGGGTTGGCGGACAGCAGGCTCACTTCTCCTTGGGACCCCTCACTTTGCTGAGGGAAGTTCCACTGCCTCTCTCTTTCTGCAGAGCGCCCCCTGCAGTCGCAAAGAGTCAGACACGACTGAGCGACTAAACTGAACTGAACTGAGGGTCCCATAGCTCATTAGTACTAAACCAGGGTTGGAACTCAAACAAACTGACCACTGAGCCCACATCCATCACTGCTGGGCTCCAGCACCTTCTCACCTGAAGGCTCCACGCTCTTGTTGTGTCCCCCTCTTTGTTGATGCTGTTGCATTCATTGTTCATGCCTCATAGCTGCCTCTCCTTGTTTAGAAATCATATGGGCATCACCTCCTTCAGGAAGCCCTCTCACACACACTCTCCTGGCACCTGTGCTCAACTGTCATGTACTTGTCACACGTGTGTGTGTGAGTGTGCCTGTGTGTGATATTTTTATAGTCTTCCTTGTCACTAGGCTAACAGCTTATTTTAGGTAAGAACAACGTCTTTTATCTCCATAGCCCTACTCAGCATTCCCAGAACTTAGAAAGTCTTAAGTATATAGTAAGACAGTTTTGCTTTTTGTTTTAGGCAATGAATCCGTGATGTATACCTTTTCCTTACCTAACAGTCTGGATATAAGGATCCAGGGCTGGGCAGCAGCACCAGAGTGAAGGGCCCCAGTCTCTGTGTATCTTTTTGATCCACCCTCCTGCTCTCATCCATGTGGCCTACATGGACCGTCTCCACCATGTTCACCTGCGTTCAAACCAGTGGGGAGGGAGAAGGGGATAAAGGGAGCCCTCACTCTTTCCTTTCAAGGGCCCAAATTGGTATTTGTGCTACTGACCTGGGCAGTAGTACCATTGGCCAGAACTGAATGATGTGGCTGTACCTTGCTGCAGGGGAACCTGGGAAATATATTCTGGGAGGTCCTCTGCCTGGATGAAAACTATTAGCATGGGCCTTACCTGGTGGTCCAGTGGCTGAGACCCCATGTTCCCAATGCAGGGGGCCCAGTTTTGTCCCGTATCCTGCAGCTAAAAGTCCCACATGCCACACTTGAGACCTGGTAGAGCCAAATAAGTAAATATTTGAAAAAACAAAACAAAACTATTGGTAAAACTGTACTACTATACAGAGAGGGAAATGAATATTTGGAGATAATTATCATTTCTGTCACAGTGAACAAGAATTTTAAAATCACTGGAGAGTCTATCATGAACATGTTAAGTTGAAACAACACTTGGAGTACCAAATTTTTAGTTTACTGAATATACAGACTCTTGTTTGCTGTACAATCACTAAGTCGTGTCCAACTCTTTGTGACCCTGTGGACTGCAGCACACCAGCCTTCCCTGTTCATCATTATCTCCCAGAGTTAATTAGTGATGCCATCCAACCGTCTCATCCTTTGTTACCCCTTCTCCTTTTGCCCTCAGTCTTTCTCAGCATCAGGGTCTTTTCCAATGAGTCAAATTTTTTGCATCAGGTGGCTAAAGTATTGGCGCTTTAACTTAAGCATCAGTCCTTCCAATGAATGTTCAGGACTGATTTCCTTTAGGATTGACTGGTTTGATCTTGCAGTCCAAAGGATTCTCAGAATCTTCTCCAACACCACAGTTCAAAAGCATCAATTCTCCGGTGCTCAGCCTTTTTTATTGTCCAACTCTCACATCACTACATGACTACTAGAAAAACCATAACTTTGACTATATGGACTCTAAGACCTTCAGTGATTCTCTGGTTGGAATCGTTGGTCAGTGTATGTATTATTAAGTGAATCAATTTAGTGGAACTACGGAGGAGTGGCCTGTCGGGGATGGTTTCCTGGAGGAGGAGCATCTGACCTGATATTTGAGACACTTGTAGGAGTTAGCCAGGTGATGAGCAAACCATGTCTGCAGGTCCAGCAGCTGCCGTGGTGACCAGCTATGCCACCCTTCCCCTCCCACCCACAGCTTCATGCTTGCTCCTCAGACTTCTTGCCTCCCTGCTGACGAGGAGGCATGGGAGGTTATGAAGCCCCCACACATACACAACCAGAAGGGCAGATAATGCTCCCCACCAGAGTGGACCTTTAACCTGAGGTGAGGGCTGCTGGACACATTTTTGTCCTTTTCTCGCCCAGGTGAACTGTCCTGAGGTGCACTGTAAATAGCTTCTCAGAAGAGTGGCAGGAGGGCAAGCATCTGGTGTCCCCCCATGTGTTACACCCTCGTGTGTCCCTCCTCCTTCCCCCCACCCCCAGCCCGTGTCCCTCACTCCTGTTCCATGGAGTTGCCACTCCTAGATAAAGGGGAAATTCAGAAGCCTTTGCCTGCCAGACTCTGCTTTCTGGAGAATACCTTGTTTCCTCTAATCCCATTTGCCATTCCATCCACAGCATAAATCCACTCTCCTCTGTGCTATCTCTGTGAAAGGCGCACAATTGCCATTCACATGAGTACCCCCCTCCCCACCTCCCCACTGCCACCTTCCTCCTTTCCCCAAAGGAGATTGTAACTTCTGCAAAGACTTAGAGGCATGGGACATTTTCAGAACGCCATTCAACCACACATTTCAATTTAGATCTCATTGATCCCATGTTAGCATGGAGAGAGAGAAAGTTATTAAAGTCTGCGGTTGAGTGGTTCCTGCCCTGGCCTCTGTCTCTCACAGAAGAGCTGTTGTCGGCCTAGCAATGGGGCTGGGAGCCAGCAGGCAGGGAGGTGGAGCATCATGGCTTTCAGCAATAGGAGACATTTCTCTAGAGTCAAGTTAATGTGAGGATGAAAGTCCCTCCTCCTGACCCCATACCCACAAAAAAATCTCGTGCAGAGACTCAGAAAAGCGCAAGAGTCTCATCTAGACTGTGGAGTTCCTTTTTTTTTTTTGCCACACCCCAGGGCTTGTGGGATCTTAGTTCTGGCACCAGAGCTTGAACCCATGCTCCTCCTGCAATGGAAGCATAGTGTCTTAACCAATGAACTGCCACAGAAATCTCCCTACTTTTTAAAATAGTTTTTTAATTTTTGTTTTTTGTAATTGAAGCATTGTCGACTTACAGTGTTGTTAGAATTTCAGGTGTGCAGCAAAGTGATTTGGTTATATATATATGTATATATTTATTCTTTTTCAGATTCTTTTCCTTAGAGTCCTTTCCTCTGTCCTGGCCTCTATTTCCTCCTAATACCCAGAGGAAATGCTATTAAGGTTAACTTGTTGACCAATCTTGATTTTGCCTTTTATTTGTTTAATTGTGAGAACTTGACATTAAAGAAACTGAAGTAGACGATCAAAGATCAGCCATAGTCCCACCCTCTGAATGCAGTGTCAGGGGGCATATAGGGTGGGTGACGTTCATGGTGCCGCCTGCATGTAGGAGCCTGTGGATCTTGGCTGTGATTTTGTTTCTCTTCTCTATCCTGTTGAGGCCCGGTGACAGCTCATCCCTTCCCAAGGCCCACAGTCTGCCCACAGCAGAGCCCCCCAACCCACCCACACACTGCCGTTCTCCCCTCTGCCTGCAGTGGAGCAGATCCTGGTAAGGCCTGAACTGGAGGGTCCAATCCAGGTGGTTCCCTTATTAGCCCTAAAAGGGCAACCCTCTGGTGTGGGAGTGTTGTCTTGCTATTAGGAGGAACTTGAATGTTTATGATACAACAGCAACACGTGCATTTGTGATTTACTTTTCTTATAGAATTGTAAAAAATAAAGAGTAAAGAAAGTCGTCCGCGATACCGTCATCTCCTGAGACTCATTCTTACTACCTGAGTATATTTTCTTCTATGTGTGCTTGTGTGTGTATGCTCAGTTGCTTCAGTCACGTACAACTCTTTACGACCCCATGGAGCAGCCCACCAGGCTGCTCTGTCCATGGGATTCTTACCATTTTCAACCTATCCAGGTGACGCCACTGGACTTGGCATTGGGAGCTGACACACACAGTTGGCACACTCTGCCCTGGGAGTCTAGCCAGCTATGGGACGCCACATCCTCCAGGAAAGATGCTCAGGCCACCTTTCATCTTTGCCTACAGAGAGCTGCTGGAAGCATTTTCTAAGTCAGTAAGTAGATAAGTGACTAAAGTATGTTGTTGTTATAAGTCATGTAGGACTCTTTGCGACCCCATGAACTGCAGCACACCAGGCTTCCCTGTCCTTCTCTATCTAAAGTATAGTACATTATATACTTTAAAACTGAGATCATAGCAAGAATATATTCTCTAAATGTTATTGAAATAAGGCTTTTGGTATCCAGGGGTTTGGTTTTGTTTCTTTTTTTTTGTACTTATCAAATATCTCAGAGGAGGTTGATTATTTTGTGTTCATTTATTAGATGTAAGCCTATGGCTGATTCATGTTGATGTATGGCAGAGGCCATCACAATATTGTGATTATTCTTCAATTAAAAGAAATTAATTAAAAGTCTGCCCATCATTTGAAGCACCTCCTTTCCTCTCCTCTCCTCCCCGCCCCCGCCCCCTTAGTGGGGTTCCTATACAGAGAGCGCCCCCTTCTGGGGAAGCGCCCTCCACCACGTTTTCCTTCTGGAGATTTTGCTCGTGGCCTTGAAAAGACACGGTGGTAAGATGTAACTTAGTCAAAATAACTATATAATCTGTGTATTGATTCAACATATTTTTATTAAGAGTTTATGAAGTTCCAGGCACTATTGTAAGTGCTGAGATTTGTCTCTGAACAAAACAGACAAGATTCCTGTCTCATGGTATCAACATCCTAGTGAGGAGAGGCAGACAATGAGTGAGTGAGTGAGGCCTGTGCAAACAAGGACCGATAGCCTGCTGGGGCAGCATTCACTTTTTGCTGGAGGAATCAGAGGAGCCCTGGCATCTTTCAGAAGAGTTCCAAACGCCAGTTATCCTGCTGTTTATCCTGTCCTCTTGGAGGGCACTGTTTGAGGTCAGGGAGCTGGCAGAACAGCACTCAGCTTTGAAGTCCCCCTTTTTCCCTCAGCCATCAAGACTCAGACTTAGTGATTCGAGAGCAGTGCCAGGTACCCTCATCTAAAGGTCCTTAGAGAAGATGGGCTAGCCCCTCGTCCCCATGCCTTACCCTGTGAATCATGTACCTTGAACTAATGGAGCACATAGATTAGAGGGCAGAGGGAGGGATAAAGGAGGGAGTCCTGGAGGGAACCGGAAACTCTAAGTCCTGGCCTTGCAATTCCTTAGATGTTAAAGCTTCAGTTAGCTTGCTTACTTTCTCAAAATCTACTTCCTCAACTGGAAAACAGATTATTAAATCTAACTTCAAGATCACTGTGAAGCTTACAATAGCTGATACATGGGAAAGCATTTTGAAAACCTAACACAATTTAAATGTCATCCATTTGATATCATTTTGATTATGAACTAAAAAATATAGTGCCGAGATTAGTTAGTCTGGAAATTCACCATGTGCTTTCTTTGTGATTCCCTTGCCCTGTAAACAGCATTTCCAATACAACATGAAATTCTGAAGTTCTTTTCAAGTGGGGATTTAAAGCAGAGATTAAAGAAATGTATATAGTAGCCAGTGGGAGTGTGAGACTTCTGATTGAGTGTGAACCTCCAGTTCTAGCAGCGGACTCTTGGAATTTGACCTAGTAGGAAGGTTGCAGCGGGTACTTCCTTGTTCCTGGATGCTAAAAGGAAGGGAGGTGTTCCCAGCATGTGGGACTCTGGTGGAGGTGGGGTGTGTTTGCAGAAGATTCAAGTGCAGGAGTGTTGGAGGAAGTATCCAGTCCATGCGGACAGTGGCCTTTTTATAAGTCTCAACCTTTCTTCTGTCTTGCATCAGATTCCATTCTGTGGAGTTTAAGGGAAAAGCCCTTTCCTCCAGTTGTAAATTGCCCTTGTTGTAACTTCATAACAAACTTAATTTTGGATCATCATGTTCCCATTACCACAATGCTAGTATCATTTCATGGGCAGTGCGGAGTGTTTATTGATGCTCTAAAAACATCCAAATTATGTCAAGGCATTTGCATGAATAAAATGTTTACTTTTAAAATTTGTTAAACACTCTTTATACCTGGCAAGGCAGGAGTGGGGAGGAGAGAGAGCGCAACTGGCAGAGTGTGGACTTGAGTCAGTGTTAGGAAACATTATGTATAGTCTTTAATAATTTGTTGTTCAGTTACTGAGTTGTGACCGACTGTTTTGTGACCCTGTGGACTGTAGTCCACCAGGCTCCTCTGTCCATGGAATTCTCCAGGCAAGAACACTGGAATGGGTTGCCATTTCCTTCTCCAAGGAGTCTTCCTGACTCAGAGGTTGAACCTGCATCTCCTGCATTTGTTTGCTGTTCAGTCAGTGAGTTGTGTCAAACTCTTTGCAACCCCATGGACTGCTGCATGCTAGGCTTCCATGTCCTTCATTATCTCTTGGAGTTTACGCAAATTCATGTCCATTGAGTCAGTGAATCCATCCAACTATCTCATGCTCTGTTGCTCCCTTCTCCTCCTGCCCTCGATCTCTCCTAGCATCAGGGTATTTTCCAATGAGTTGGCTTTTCGAATCAGGTGGCCAAAAAGTACTGGAGCTTCAGCTTCAGCAGCAGTCCTTCCAATGAATGTTAGGTGTTGATTTCCTGAATGACTGGTTTGATCTCCTTGCTTTCCAAGGGACTCTCAATAGTCTTCTCCAGCACCATCCTGCATTGGCAGATGGGTTCTTTACCACTGAACCACCAGGGAAGCACTATGCTCTTTAACACCTTGTGTTTAAAGTACAGACACATTGTGTTTTAAAATGTATGCCAAGTTCTTAACTATTAAACTTCCACTAAAGCGTGAATCTTTTCTTTTTTTCTTTCCATGGGGGCCTCCCTTGTGGCTCAGCTGGTAAAAAATCCGCCTGCAGACCTGGGTTTGATCCCTGGGTTGGAAAGATCCCCTGGAGAAGGGAAAGGCTACCCACTCCAGTATTCTGGCCTGGAGAATTCCACAGTCTATATAGTCCATGGGGTCACGAAGAGTCGGACACGACTGAGCGACTTTCATTTTGGTGGTTGTTTCACTATTGTCTGAAGGAGCGTAAAGTAGTTACTGTAATTGCTGTCATCCTGTTGGTTTTGGATATAGAAGGTGGGTTGTAGTTATTTAAAAATGAGAAAACTGGAGCTCAAGGAGGGCATACTATTTTCTTCTGGTATAAAATATCAAGGCAGACTAATTACAAGAAGTCAGCTTTTCTGACTAAACAGGTATCTCTTGCGTCTTTTCTAAAAGACACACGTGCACTTCCTGGCTGTGCTGTTTTCTTTCTTCTCAGTTTAGCTCTCTGGGCAGCTAGCCCCTTACCAGTCTGTCTTGAGATCTCCCGAAGGTTCTTTCTGTCTGTTTATCTGTCTCTCACACACACACCCCCATCAGCAGCACCCCTGCTTTATTCCCTATTCTTTTCATCCAAAAAGTGAACTGTCTTGATTAGACCACTGAAAGATGCCTTTCTATCAACGTCAAATGACTGATTGAATGTATCTGTCTGTTAGGGCAAAGATGACTCATAAGGCAGTGTGTGAAAAGAGAAGAATGGGAGGGGATAGATGGCTTTAAGGGCTCTTGACTCACAGTAATAGAAAACAAACTTACAGTTACCAGAGGGGATAGCAGGGGAAGTGGGGAAGGTAAATTAGGAGTTCAGGATTAACATATACACACTAAATATAAAAGAGATAGGCAACAAGGATATACTGGATAGCACAGGGAACTATATTCAATGTCTTGTAATAACCTACAGTAGAAAAAAATCAGAAAAATAATATATATTTTAATACAAAGTGGAAAAAAAAAAAACAGGGCAGGTATGGCCTGTAAATCGGATTGGCAGTTGTTTGCAAAAATTTCTTTGATTGTTCCTGGGAAGGGGTAGCACACTGAGGGACAGAGCAAGGAGGCCCATCACACCTTATATCCTTGAATCTCTTAAATTCTTGGATACTGATTTCATTCCTCCATTATGCTGGCAGCCGCAACCTGAGCACACAGGGCAAGGTGACCTAGATCATTACAGGGAGCAATGTATTTTCTGTGGTGCACTGTTCCCTTTTTGAAATAGGAAATCTCATTCTATGGAAAAGACTCCAAATTGGCTTTTCATTTTACACACCAGTAGCCGGGGCAGCTGCTAACGACTTTAAGTGGTAATTACAGCTATGGGCACGTAACAACTTTCTGCCTTTTTATTACCCTGGGAATTCAGGCTCTGAAGTATCTCTGATGTTCCTCTTGGCTGCATTCAGCATTCAGAAGTGACTCATAGTGCGCTTGCTCACACCCTACCTCCCCAGTGACCTGGTGCTGGGTGCACCCCGAGACTGTCCTGGGAGGCGGCCCATAGCCAGAGGCTATTATACTTTCTATGGTGACAGTTGAGTTCACTTAAGCCAGCTCGTTTGCGTATCTCTGTCCTCCCTGGTGATTTAAAGTTGCTTAGTTAGCGACTCTCTCTTACCTCTAAGCAGCAGTCAAGCAGGTTGCTCACCTGCTACTTTTCGTTTTGCCCGTCAAGGCGGCCCTGTCTTTCTGTCTGGTCAAGTCTGATTAGTTCTTGCACCCTGTGGCTTCTTGGGCTGAGGGGTAACCTGTGTGTTCCCTGCAGCACTTCTCTCATGGATGGTGGTCAGCCATTCAAACACCCAGGGCAGGAAGGGAAAGGAGTGCAGTGAAGCTGGGGTCCTCTGGGAGAGGAAGGGACCATTTGCATGGTTGCCCCCCTCCTCGTGGGTTTATAATTTTATGCAAAATAAAAGCTAATTAGAGGTGAAGCAGCTTCATCAAGTAGGGGAGGGTCTGATTTCAGGTGTGAAACAGACCAAATGCCAGTTTGTTTTTAGGGAACTGTGTGGTTATATTGGGGAGGGAGTGATGTTGAAATTTTCACCCTCTTCCTCCCTAGACATAGTCATGCCTCTCAAAACGTGTTGGTCAGAGGTAAGGCTTTTTGTCTTTGCAGCTCTGTCAGACCCTTATTCTTTTACTATGGTCCCTTTCAAATGAATGGTGTTATTAATAGTACCCTTTATAAATAGCTCTTTTTTTTTTTTTACAAACAGCTTTATTGAGATATAATGTACATTCCTTAAAGTGTACCTGTTTAGCTGTTCTTCAGTGTATATTCAGAGTATGTATTCAACCCTGTGACCTAAGTTTAGAACATTTTCATCATCCTGAAATGAAACCTGTACCCTTTAGCAGTCACCCTCCCCCCATCCTAGCCTACCTTCTCCTTCTCCCAGCCCTAGTGTGTGGTAGTGTTAGTTGCTCAGTCGTGTCCAACTCTTTGCGACCCCGTGGATGGTAGCCTGCCAGGCTCCTCTGTCCATGGGGATTCTCCAGGCAAGAATACTGGAGTGGGTTGCCATTCCCTTCTGCAGGGGATCTTCCCAACCCAGGGATCAAACCCGGGTCTCCTTCATTGCAGGCTGATTCTTTACCATCTGCGCCACCAGGAAGCCCCTCCCAGTCCTGGGAAACCACTAAGCTACTTCCCGCCCCTATAGATTTGCCTATTCTGGCCATTTTATATGAATGGAATCATACGGTATGTGGTCTTCCGTGACTAACAGCTTTCACTTTGCGTAACTGTTTGACGTTCATCTATGTGATAGTCAACTGTGATGTGGTTATCTATGTATGCCATTCCTATTTATGGCTGAATAAGACTCCACGGTATGATCTATCAACACAATGTATCATTTATGTGTTTTTCAGTTGATGGACCTTTGAGTTGTTTCTCCTTTTTGACTAGAATAAATAATGCTGATATAAACATTTGTGTGCAAGATTTTGTGTGAACATAGGCTTTTGTTTTTCTGGGGTACATATCTAGGGGGTGAAATTTGAAATTGCTAACTAATACTGTAATGTGGGATCTTCCCAGGTGGCTCAGTGGTAAAGAATCCACCTGGCAATGTAGGAGATGTAAGAGATGTGAGTTCAATCCCTGGGTGGAGAAGATCCCCTGGAATAGGAAATGGCAACCTACACTAGTATTCTTGCCTGGAAAACTCCATGATCAGAGGTGCCTGGTGGGCTGCAGTCCATGGGGTCTCAAAGAGTTGGACGCGACTGAGCATAGACACACACATACACACAAACACACGGTAACTGCATGCTTAACATTTTGAGGAACTAGCAAACTACTTTCCAAAGTGGCTGCACCATTCTACATTTCCACCAGCATAAAGCAATCAACATGCTCACCAACACTTAATTGCATCCATTCTAGTGGGTGTGAAGTAGTGTCTCTTGTGGTGTTGATTTGAATTTCCCTAAAGGATAATGATGTTAAAGATCTTTTTTTGTGTGCTTATTTATCCATTTGTACATCTTTTTTGGATAAGTCTCAATTCAAATCACTTCACATTTGAAATTGAATTGTCTTCTTATTATTGAGTTATACAGTACAAGTTCTTTATATATTCTGGGTACAGGTCTCTTATTAGATGCATGATTTGCAAATATTTTCTCCCAGTCTGTGGTTGACTTTTCTTGATGGTGTTCTTTGAAGAACAAATGTTTTTAATTTTGAGAGGCCCAATTTATCAGTCTTTTTTCAATGAATATTCAAGACTGATTTCCTTTAGGATGGACTGGTTGGATCTTGCAGTCCAAGGGACTCTCAAGAGTCTTCTCCAACACCACAGTTCCAAAGCATCAGTTCTTCGGTGCTCAGCCTTCTTTATGGTTCAACTCTCATATCCATACACGACTACTGGAAAAACCATAGCTTTGATGAGATGGACCTTTGTTGGCAAAGTAATGTCTCTGCTTTTTAACATGCTATCTAGGTCGGTCATAATTTTTCTTCCAAGGAGCAAGTATCTTTTAATTTCATGGCTGCGGTCGCCATCTGCAGTGATTTTGAGCCCAAGAAAATAAAGTCTGTCACTGTTTGCATTGTTTCGCCATCTATTTCCCATGACGTGATGGGACCAGATGCCATGATCTTTGTTTTTTGAATGTTGAGTTTTAAGCCAGTTTTTTTCTGAGATACCATTGACTTTGGCCACCTCATGCGAAGAGTTGACTCATTGGAAAAGACTCTGATGCTGGGAGGGTTTGGGGGCAGGAGGAGAAGGGGACGACAGAGGATGAGATGGCTGGATGGCATCACTGACTCGATGGACGGGAGTCTGAGTGAACTCCGGGAGTTGGTGATGGACAGGGAGGCCTGGCGTGCTGCGATTCATGGGGTCGCAAAGAGTTGAACACAACTGAGCAACTGAACTGAACTGAACTGAACCATTGCCTAGTATGAAATCACAGATTTATTCCTATGTTTTCCTCTAAGAGAATTATAGTTTTAGCTTTTGCATTTAAATCAGTGACCTGCTTGGAGTTAAATTTTGTGTGAGATATGAAACAGGTGTTCAACTTCATCTATTCCATGTGAATATCTAGTTGTCCCACCATCATTTATTGAAAAGACTATTCTTTCTTCCATTTAATGGTTTTGTCCTCTTTGTCAAAAATCAATTGACAATGAAATTCAGGGTTTATTTCTGAACTCATAATTCCTTTCCATTGATATATTTGTCTATCCTCAAATGTCCTAGTCCAGAAAAAATATTTTTTATTAATTACAATATATATATAGAAAAGAGCATAAGTTTAAATGTATAGTTTTGATTAATTTTTGCAAGTGAACACAGTTGTGTAACCAATACCCAGACTTGGTAATTTAATATTGCTGCTGCTGCTAAGTCGCTTCAGTTGTGTCTGACTCTGTGCGACCCCATAGACGGCAGCCCACCAGGCTCCGCCATCCCTGGGATTCTCCAGGCAAGAACACTGGAGTGGGTTGCCATTTCCTTCTCCAATGCATGAAAGTGAAAAGTGAAAGTGAAGTCACTCAGTCGTGTCTGAATCTTCATGATATAGCTAGCACCCCACAACTCTCTGTACCCCTCCTGATTGCTGCTCCCAAAGGTAACCACCCTCCTGACCTTTATTACCACAGACTAATTTTTGAACTATATATAAGTGTAACCATATAGCGTATTTCCTGTCTGGCTTCTTTCCTTCAACATTATGTTTATGAGCTCCATCCATGTTATTTCATGTAGCAATAGTTCATTAGTAACTAATATGAGTTTTTGATATGGCATTATAAAATATGACCACATTTCATGATCTTCATAATTCAACAAGCCAGTATTTTCCAAATGACTAATGCATGGGAAAGATGGATTGGGAGTGTAAGATACACCAATAGGTTCTAATATAACAGAGTTTGAAAAGCTCATTAATACAGTTTCCTTTTCCACATTGCAACTAACTTTTAAAGAAATAACTACTTGTAGAGTTTTGGTGTAGTATCAAAGAAGAATAACCACAAGGCTATTACATTTTCCATTGTTTTCCAGCTAAATACATAAGACCAGATTTTTTTCATGTGTTTCAGCCTAGAAGCAAATCACAGCAGATTGAAGTAAGAGGTAGATATGAGAATATATAGCCATCTCACATTAAACTAGCCATTGACTAGATTTATGGAAATGTAAAGTAATGCTCCTGTTTCCTTTGGAAAATATAGTTGTTTTTCATAAGATGGCTTCCCTTGTGGCTCAGCTGGTAAAGAATCTGCCTGCAATGAGGAAGACCTAGGTTTGATCCCTGGGTTGGGAAGATCCCCTGAAGAAGGGAAAGGCTACCCACTCCAGTATTCTGGCCTGGAGAACTCCACGGACTGTATAGTCCATGGGGTTGCAAAGAGTGGGACACTATTGAGCGACTTTCACTTCACTTTCATAAGATATTATTTTAGGTTAACATATAATAGCTTTATTATTGTTGTTTAAAATGAGTGAATAGATTTTTAAACAAATGTTCAGCTTTAATTTCTAATAGGATAAATATTAATAGAATAACCCTGATAAACAGGGTTGTTGATAATTTTTAAGAACATAAAAGGGTCCTGAGACCAAAAAATTTGAGAACCACTGTGCTAGGGTGTAGTCAGGAATTTTAACACATAATCATACAAATAAGTGTGTAATTATAACCCCCCACAGTGAGTGATAAAAAGTAGAACAAGGTGCTAAGAGAGGCAAATTGGGGGATATTAGATGGGAATACTGTCAGAGAAGGCCCGTTTGAGAAAGTGGGTTTTAAGTAGACATCTGCAGAGTGAGATCAGGGTGAAGATCATTGTTGGCACAGGGGAAAGCATGTGCAGAGCCCCTCAACTAGGGGTGAGCTTGGCTTGGGTGAAAACATGGTGATGATCAGGAGTCGGGCATGAGATGAATCAGAAGCTAAATCCCACAGGCTCTTGGAGATCATGTTAAGATTTTTGGCATTTTTGTCTAAGGTCAATAAAAATGGCTCTATCATATGATCAAAGTCAAAATTTTAAAAGATAACTGACTGTTGTGTTGAAAAACAATTATTAATAGAAGGGGACAAAAAAGAAGGTGAGGGTAACACCTGGGCAGCTATTTAATAGTCTAGTGGTGTCTGCACCAAGAAGGTGGTGATGCAAATGGGGGTATTTTAGAGCTAACGTTTACAGTTCTTGCTGTGCCTTACCCACCCGCTCTCAGCCCCCGTTGGAGTGGAAGAGAAAGGAAGACAAGAGCAGTACTACCCACCATGCTTAGTGACAGCACTTCAAAGTATCACAAAGATTAATACCCATTACACCGTTTATAATTGTTTGCTTTTTTTTTAAACATGGTACCTGAATTGACCACGTTTACTTTGATAATTATTTTTGATGAGATTGAAAAAGTCACTCTCATAGCACCACCTTGTGGACAGTGGTGAGATGTTTTTAAAATTGGGTTTAATAACTGAAAAAAAAAAGGACATACCAAATTCTCCTGAAAGTTTCCTAGTTATCAGCCACCCCGTGTCCTTCTTGGAAAGGGATGAGATATGAATGCATTCAACAGAATTAATTTCAGCCTTGAACCTCACGTGAGAGTTCAGTCATGTCTGACTCTCTGTGGCCCCATGGACTATAGCCCGCCAGGCTCCTCTGTCCATGGGATTCTCCAAGTAAGAATCCTGGAGTGGTAGCCATGGCTGCCGTCTATGGGGTCGCACAGAGTCGGACACGACTGAAGCGACTTAGCAGCAGCAGCAGCAGCAGCAGCAGCAGCAGCAGCAGCCATTTCCTTCTCCAGGGATCTTCCTGACCCCCTTCTTTCTGGTTGAGTTTTGACATAAAGAGTCACTGAAAAGACCTTTTATTTAGATATCAATTGAGGGTCACCTCCTGTGTCTCTAGCTATTGCCTCTCTGCTTCTTTTCCAGGCTCATTGGAACTTACTTGACCACTAACAATGGGATTCCTCCGGGCTCAGATTCAGGCCATCTTTCTAAATACTCTCCTCAGGCAGATTCCCTCCCTACCACCATGTTCCTCACCCTCAGTGCCTCCCGAATGTATTTTTGTGGTCCAAACCTCTCCTGTGAGATCCATAGCCTTATTTCTAACTGGCTATTCTACCTTTCCACGTGAATCATGGTTTCTCATCCAAGACTGAGCCTGGGATTTCTTCCCTCCTAACCTGCTATTCTTTTAGTGTGTCTTAAAATTCAATGAAGGCACAAACATCCATCCAACTTTCAAGCCTGGAACTAAGAAACTATTCCTGATGCCTCCTTCTCCTTCATGTCCTGCCCCACCCAGCCCCAGCGTCAGCCTCGGCCTTCTCTGCTTTACCCACAAGTCGTTTCTCT
This sequence comes from Capra hircus, assembly GCF_001704415.2. NCBI lineage: Eukaryota > Metazoa > Chordata > Mammalia > Artiodactyla > Bovidae > Capra > Capra hircus. The sequence continues at coordinate 116,866,541 of NC_030808.1, read as the reverse complement.
TGAGTGGCCCATTCTGGTCTGCGTCTGCCTTAACTGCCACCGCTCTGTTCTGGTCACCTCTTGTCTAGATCCCCGCTGTAGTCTTCTAACTAGTCTCTATGTCCACTGTGGGCTCTCTACACTCTCCACTCTCCACAGAGACATCTCAGAACGCACATCTTCCCAGGCCACTTAACCTTCCAAGGCTGCCCATGCCTCCTCATCTACAATGCCTAGGGTGTGTCCTTCCTGCCCCTGCAGCTGCTTCTCAGCCACGCTGCACCTCGCGTTCTGCCAATGGCAGTCCCACTGGTTCTCTGATTCTTGAACTCGTTTGAGGCAGGGATTGGCACCTGCTCGTCCCTCTGCCCCTCTCCTGCTTCTCACCTTTTCAATCCTTCCACGTTGATTTTCAATCTTGCCATCTCCTGCTTGACTATGTCCAATTTACCTTGATTCATGGACCTGACATTCCAAGTTCCTAGGCAATATTGTTCTTTACAGCATCAGACTTTACTTTCACCACCAGACACATCCACAGCTGAGCATCATTCCTGCTTTGGCCCACTCGCTTCATTCTTTCTGGAGCTGTTAGTCATTGCCCTCCACTCTTTCCCAGTAGCATACTGGACAACTTCCGACCTGTGGGAACTCGTCTTCCAGCGTCATATCTTTCTGCCTTTTCATACTGTCTATGAGGTTCTCCAGGTAAGAGTACTGGATGGGTTGCCATTCCCCCCTCCAGTGGACCACAGTTTGTCAGAACTCTTCACTATGACCCGTACGGCCTGGGTGGCCCTGCAAAGCATGGCTCCTAGCTTCATTGAGTTACACAGTCTCTTTGCCATGTTAAAGCTGTGATCAATGAAGCGGATGGTTTGTGTTACTCACTCGTAGATAAAATTAGGCTCAGGTGTAGCTAAAGGTTGCACATAACCTGGAGATGACCAGGGAATTTCAGGCCTGCCTGCGACCTGGCTTGGTCCCACCTGGTCTTGTGATATTGGTGAAGTTACACGTGACAAAATGATACGTACGTCTTTGCCAAGAAGAAACAATAATTTTGAGGGACAAACCGAAAGGATTTGCCATCTCCTCAGGGACATGGTCTCACTAAGGAGACACTCAGTTTAGTAACTATTCAGAAAAATTATCATCTCTGTCTTCAAGTGAATAGCGTTTTCCTGCTTCATGTTTTAGAAGCTGACAAGACAATTAAAGTCATTTATCTCAAAACACAGAGAGTTCAAAGGTGAACTGATGGTCCTAGGAAATTTCTAGCTACTTAAAAAAAAAACAAACATGTTTCCACCTTACCAAAAAACTAAAAATATTGTTTATAAGATGAAATAAATACTCATTTCACAGAACATTGACATACAAAGTGATTAATACCTTTCTGTGTCAAAATGATTATACAGCTATATATAAAACATGTTCTTAATCTTTATTAGTTTGCTTATTAATAAGTTTGTTCCAGGAATAACAAGACATTAGAACAGCATATAAAATATAGCAAAATACGTAAATTATAAATCAATTTCCCAATGACTCAGTGGTAAAGAATCTGGCCGCCAATACAGGAGACACAGGAGACATGAGTTCTATCCTTAGGTCAGAATACCCTGGAGGAGGAAATGGCAACCCACTCGACTATTCTTGCTTGAAAATCCCATGGACAGAGGAGCCTGGCAGGCTACAGCCCATGAAGTCCTAAAGAGTTGGATAAAACTGAGTGTGCACACGTAAATCAATTAAGAAATCCAAAGAAAAATAGAATAGAAATAGAAAGTAGATTCAGATATGAGGCCAATCGAAAAAGTACCTTTTGTAAGGACTAATACACTGCCAGGCAACACTGCCACACCACAGTCTACACCACAGGCATCCTGCTCCTTTTCCTTCTATAGAGCTCTGATTATGTCCTGGCACTGAGACTTCTGTGCTCAGGCCTGGAGGAGAACCACGGTTGACCTGGGAGAGCCACATGGATCCCTAACTGGCTCATTCCTGTTAGAGAGGAATGTCCTCACTGTGTGAGACACTTTTAGTGAGCTCTCTTACTTGTGGCTGGGAGCTTTCTGACTGATATACTCGCCATGGTTTTCATTAGGCTCTAAGTTTTCCAGTAGTCCACACCGAAAGGGAGATTTCATTAGAAATAAGTCAGTGTTCATAAAACCGTAACAGGCCTGCACCTCAGGAAAAGCACAATATTGCTAAGACTAAGAAATATGCTGAGAATCTATTAGGATCCACTCATTTGTCTGATGTATTTAAAATCCCAAATAGAAGCATCAGTGATAAGGATACTGAAATCAGCAATCGAAGCCAAATTGGCTTTCTCTTTTGACATAATTTATGATTCACCTTGAAGTTTCATTTTCTACATGCTTCCTAAGTTAAAACATTGTTCTTGGGGCCAAAAGAAAATGCATTTAGCAAATTAATTTGGAAATGGGTGCAGAAAATTTGTTCTTTGCAAACTAAAGTTTGGCTTGTGGATAAGAAACCCTACATCTGTGAGTCAGTAGACCAGTGGGGTGGGTAGGAGAAAGGTCTAAATGGTTCCCATGGGCTTCTTTTAGAAAGAATATATATCTTGCTCTGTGTATTTCTTCAGAAAAAGTATAGGCATTCAAGAGAACAGGGAAGGATCAAGTTCTAAAAAGAACTGGTTTCCCTTTGAACACTGACAGAAGAAGAGATTTTACTTTTGTATATAACTTTATTTTGGTTAGGAATCAGGCTTCTCAGTGTATATTTGTCCATCTGTATATTTATATCCAGGGGCTTCCCAGATGATTCAGTGTAAAGACTCCACCTGCCAATGCAGGAGACGTGGGTTTGATCCTTGGGTCAGGAAGATTCTCTGGAGAAGGAAATGGCAACCCAGTCCAGTATTCTTGCCTGGAAAATCCATGGATAGAGGAGCCTGGCCGCCTACAGTCCATGGGGTCGCAAAGAGTTGGACCTGACTGAGCACACAGCCATTATTTACATTCAACTTATAAAGAAATTAAGCAAACATAGCACTGATGGAAAGAAAGTCTCCTGTGTGCTCACAGGATGGTTTGCACCCACAGCCAACTACAATAGCCAGCCTACCAGGAATAGCCCCCTCTTCAAGCCCATTTACTATTTTAATGACAAGAACTTGCTAATGTGGGCACTTTGAAATGTAACCTTGGAAAGGAATGCTCTTCATACCAGGAAATCTTTGAGAAGGCTTGAGTTCTTGCCATAACTAAAAATCCAATGATTTATTACTGATGACTTCATCCCCAGATGAAAGCTAGCCCCCTCCTTCCGTAATCCCCAGGGAGAATCACACTGAGGAGAGAGGAATTTGGAAATAACTTGGAGGAAAGAGACTTCAGTTTTTCTTTTGAATAAAAATGAGGAACCAGTCTATATGAGCATAAAGGATACACCTTCCAAACCCTGAAGTAAGGGTTCTGTGTGTCTCCAACAATACCAATAGCAACTGCAGAGAGTTTATAGAGACAAAAGAAAGAACTTATGGGGATGTTTTGGGTGGGGCTTCTGAATAAGGAACATAAACTTAAAATGGTCTTCCCCACCTTAGGCTTTTGTGTCCCCATAGTGCTGATGCTTCAGACTTCATTGTACATCTTGGCTTCCTCTTTAGAAAAAGGGAACAGATCCATTCCAGTTGATGGTGGCATCTCTCCACTTGGTTCTGATCACCATCTCCAGTGGGGAAAACCGTCTTCCTGGTCTGTGTTCATCTTCGTGTTGGACACTTTCCCAGTGATGGGAGTGAGTGTCTGAGAAGCAATAGTCAACATTTAGACCCCAGCCTATGTATACCATTTCAGAAGCAGCCAGGAAGGAAGGAAAATAGGATGAGTGGGCAGGAGTTGGGCTCAGCAAGCTGTGTTCCTAGAAGTGAGTGAGCTGATGGGGATTCCAGTAGATGGTGTGTAGATATGCCCCATACAAGACATGTCCATGATAGTCTGGGTTGTTGTAGATTTTGAAAACTCAGTATTGATGTCATGTAATGGTGTGGTCCCGCCCCATGATGGAACACATAGAGTTAGGTGTATCAATAAATCACCGAATGTTGTCAGGGAAAAATAAGAAAAGAGAGAGCTTCTCAATACTAAGAGTACATTTGCATTTTGGGATGAAGTGCAAGTATTCTCGTGAGGAGATCTAGAACTGAGTTCAAGGCCCAAGTTTGTCGCAAATGACCTTTGGAAAGGTACTTAGTATCTCTCAACCTCATCCATTAGAAATCATTTTTTGGCCACTTCAGTTTCCTCTGTGTAAAATAAGTATCATAGTGTCTACTTTAGATGACTGTTGGGAGGATTTAATGGAATAATGTATGTAAGGCTTTCAACACAGTGCCTGGAACACAATGCTTGCTGTGCGTATGAGCTAATAAAAAACAAAAACAAAACAAAAAAATCCCAGTGCTTTCCTCAAAGAAGAGAGTAAAGTAGAAGCAATAATAGTAGAAAAGTAGAAACAATAATGTATCTTAAGGAATGTATTGGCAATGTTCCACTAAATGAAAGGGGTGTGTATATATATAATATACATTTTTCTGGGGTCATATATACATATATATATACACACACGCATGTGCCTGTGTATGTGTATATATATATATATATATATATATGTATGTATGTATGTATGTATCGGGTTTGTCTGGTGGCTCAGATGGTAAAGAATCTACCTGCAATGAGGGAGACCTGGGTTTGATCCCTGGGTTGGGAAGATCCCATGAAGGAGGGCATGGCAACTCACTCCAGTATTCTTGCCTGGAAAATCCCATGGACAGAGGAGCCTGGCAGACTACAGTCTATGAGGTCGCAAAGAATTGTGCGTGACTGAGCGACTAAGCACATGTATGTGTATACAAATACACACAAATATAAATTTCTCATAATTAAAGAAAAAGAGGAGCTACGCAGACAAAACAGTCACTAAAATACTCTTCTAAATGCAGTCGTAATAATGAAAAGTTGGCTAAAGGCAGACCTGTGATACTAAATGCAAAGAGTCAGACGCCAAATCAGCAAGGCTCCATGCATGGTGCCTTGGCAGCATATATGGGCTCCTGGTTTAATCATGTTTATTCCCTTGTCCAAAAGGCTAGTGTTTAAAGACATCTTAAGGTTAATCTCTTTTCTCGTGGTTTTTGTTTTTTTTTTTAAACATGGTGGGAATTGGAATGAAATGGCTTGTATGATCACAGTAGAACCTCTGCCAAGACTGTACCTTCTTGCTTTCCTAGTGTCTGGCACATGCCTGGTGCTTAGTAGGCCTCAAAAATGCTTTTTTAACTGATCTGAATACAAATGTACTCTCAGTTTAGTTACTGTGTTCTGGGATGATCAGTCATCTGATACTCTTATCTTGGGATTAGAATTCATCAGTTGGAACCCCAAGGTTACAATGCTTAGGTTAGACCCATGACGTTGAAGCCTAGGTTTCATTTTAGAGATCAAGCCTCCACATCCTCCTGCAGAGCTAGCCCAAGCATCCACAGAGCTGTAAACCAGCACAGCCTCGGCTCTCTGAGCACATTAAGCTGAAGCACTAGGGTCTGGAGCGCTCACCTATGGTAAGGTGCGCAGGCTTTTTCTGTGCGGGCTGGCCACTGTAGAAATAAAGATCAAAGAGGCGCTCCACTTTCCAGTCTGATAAAAGCTGCCTGTTTGTGCTAAACAGGACACTGTAATTTCCGTTGATGTTGCACAGCCAGACAGGTAACTTGGGAGTCTTCAGCATGCTGCCCACCTGCAAGAGGAGAGAGGAACGCAGATGAACATTAGATTTGGCTGCCTACGAGAGAACACATGTCACCAGGATCAAAAAGCAGCTTGGGGACTTCTCTGGTGTCCAGTGGTTAAGACTTTGCCTTCCAATGCAGGGAGTGTGGGTTTGATCCCTGGTAAGGGGGAGCTAAGATCCCACATGCCTCATAGCCAAAACACAAAAACACAAAAACCAGAAGTAGTATTGTGACAAATTCAATAAAGCCTTAAAAAAAATTTTTTTTTAAAGCAGCTCAGAGACTTGGCATTGTGCTTGTAGCTGGGCAGGGTACTGTGCATGCAGGCAGATTTCAAACAAAGGCTTTCTCGTGAATGAATTTGCATTTATGAATGGTGTGGTGGTGATGCTCCAGTTTTTCTCTTCATGGATTTTATTTTAAAACATTTTGAGGGTGGGTTTATGGAGCTGGTGGAACCATCTCAGTTTGGTTTGTTAGTGAGATGAAGAATAAATAGACGGAAATAGAAGTGTGGGAATGGAATATGAGAACTTGAACTGGTCTTTTTGTTGACTAGTGTACTTATTTCTGTTCCCAAGATAGGACAGTATTTCATTCAGCAGGTGGTCATTCTGGCAGCACTAACCATTTAGATCATAGATAGGAAAAAGAGCCTAGAATATGGAAAGAGAGGATATTTTGAATACAGAAAAAAGCTTCTGGGAGATGAGTGGAACATGCACAAACACTCTCACAGATATACACATATCTGCATGTTAACATGTAGATCAATTGTGAAGATGTACTTAGAGCTGAGTGTACTAGTTCAATATTACATATAATATTAAGTTCCTTATTTTTAAAAATTATTTGTTTTTGGTTGTGCTGGATTTTTGTTGCTATGTGGGCTTTTCTCCAGTTGTGGCAAGTGGGGGCTTCTCTCTAGTTGTGTATGTGCTTCTCTTTGCGGTGGCTTCTCATGGAGCACAGGCTCTCAGGGACATGAGCTTCAGTAGTTGCAGCCCCTGGACTCTAGAGCACAGGCTCAATAGTGGTGGTGCACGGACTTAGTTGTTCTGTGGCATGTGGGATCTTTCTAGATCAAGGATCAAACCTGTATCTCCTGCATAGGCAGGTGGATTCTTTCCACTGAGTCACCAGGGAAGCCTAAGTTCAGTGTTTTAATCAGCTTCTTTTCTGGTTTTTCCAGGCAACTGTCAATTCAGCCTTGAATTCTCAGGCCAGTGAATTAGATTCACCAAAGCACCACTCTGGGAGGCTCACTAGTAAAGGATCCTGCATACTCCAGTAACCCCTGAGGTTCGTTGTTGCTATTCAGTCACTAAGTTATGTCCAATTCTTTGTGACCCCATGGACTGCAGCATGCCAGACTTCCCTGTCCTTCACTATCTCCCAGTTTGCTCAAACTCATGTCCATTGAATCAGTGATACTACCTAAACATATCATGCTCTGTCGCCAGCTTCTCCTCTTGCCCTCAGTCTTTCCCAGCATCAGGGTCTTTTCCAATGAGTCAGCTCTTTGCATGGCCAAAGTATTGGAGCTTCAGGATCAGTTCTTCCAGTGAATATTCAGGGTTGGTTTCCTTTGGGATTGACTGGTTTGATCTCTTTGCAGTCCAAACACATGAGGGAATCAGGATTATAGTGTTTTGCTTGATGATATCTCCCATTTTGTTTAAAGAGGCAGGGAAGCACATATTTTTTTAATGCCATTGAAACTCATTAATTTTTTTAGAAAACACTTTAAAAAAAACACACATAAAGAGATTAACGTGAGCTACATGGAAACCCCCATCATTTCCCATGATGCCAGGGAGAGCTCTGGACCCTCAGCTGTGGCATATCTTCCCGTAACAAAAGAATTCTATTCTGTTTCTTTTCTTCTCGGTCCTCAGAGTTGTACTGTGTGTTCAGGAACAAAGTCTGTTGCCTGGAAAATCCAGCTTTGAAAAAATGACTGCGAGTTTTGTCAACCCAAGTAATAAAGGCTAGTAACTTGACATTTTGATTTCTCAATCATTCTATTCAAATCCCTTCCTTCTTCTAGAGTTGAAATTCTTCAGTTGTGGGTGAGTGGGTGAATCAGAGGTGCTTTTGTCTTTAAACTTTACTCTTTAGCTACTGGAGAAAAATTATACTACTGTGTTTAAAAGAAATGACCTCTGTTTTAGTTTATAGTTGAAAAAAAGGGGTGTAAGCCCAGCACCCCAGTCTGGACATGCTCATAGTGGGCATGCTCACCTGCTCACATCAACACCAGCCCTCCCTGGACTGAGTATAACATGAGCATAATACACCAAACTTGGGGCAAGTCTCCCACTGGCTACATTGGAAATAAAACACAGAGGATGTGCCACTGAAGCAACCCCATGTATTTACGTCCCAGAATCCACCCCCCAAGTTCCAAAGAACGTCATCACCATTCATTAGTTATAAAATAAGCTCCTTCTTAGGCCTTCTTGCGATAGTACTAAGGTTATGTATAATCAAAATATGATCTGCAGGACTTGGAATTATTAAGTTTGAAAATATGGATAAGCTAATTAGGAAACTGAGGGCTGTTTGTAATAAAATGCCACTCCATTTTAACTGCAGATGCATATTCTGGCTGATTTTAAATCAGCGAAAGTTCCTGTAAGTGATGTGTGGGTGGATGTAATTGACTGTAGACATACATGATATTGTTTCACAAAATCTTTGTGACGTTGGCAAAATTCAGCTGGAGCTCAGATTCATACTCTGTAAGGTGTGGCCACTGCACTGTTGTGATTTTATGCAACAGTGCAACAGTTTTCTCTCCTGAACTCAAAGCCACTCATGATCTTACTAAAGTAGGAGGAAAACGAAGGAGTCATAAATATAACAATCTCCAGCACTCAAAGTGACCATTTGGAGACCCTACACTGAGCAGGCAGAGTCCCACTTGCCCTGAGAGATTCTGGTCAAGAGAAATATGTCTGTCACAGCACTTTGGGTTTTAACTCCAAGAAGTGAGCCTCAGGTTACAGCGTAGAACATGCTTGGTTTAAAGGGAGTCCTGCAGAACCAAAACTGAGCACCTCCCAACTGAACCAAATCAAATATCAAAGCCCTTTCCTCAGTGCACCATGGAATCTGTTTGACTGGCATCTTCAGTTAAGAATTTGTATTGCTTTGGGATAGACACAATTTATCAGCTAACCTCCCCACGAAAGAGAATTCTAAGTATGTTTTACTGGTGAGATGTCATCAATGCAGACTTTGTGCATGTTGCCTCAAGTTGCCATGGTAAAAAGGAAATTAAATTGTGATAGAGTGGTGCTATAAATAAAACACCTTTCTCCTTAAATTCACTTATTGTGTAATAAGCCCAGTCAGTTCAGCCTTCCATGCGGCAATCAAACCTTTCATAGCAGGTGTCATTGAAGGTAAAGTTACAAAGATAGGAAGAAGGGACAAATTTTAAGCACCAGAGAGTGAGGATCCATCTGTCCATGTGGTGGCTTAAGTGGTAAAGAATCCGCCTGCCAATGCAGGAGACCTGATTCGATCCTTGAGTCAGGGAAGATTCCCCTAGAGGAGGAAACGGCAGACTACTCCAGTATCTTGCCTGGAAAATCCCATACACGCAGGAACCTGGTGAGCTACAATCCGTGGGGTCGCAAACGAGTCGGACAGGACAGTGACTGAGCGCAGGCGCAGGCCGGCTCCAGAACAATCGCTCTGGGAACGCGCCTCTGCGTAAGGAGCTTGGTGGTGAAGTCCCAGGGCCCCCTTCCGGTGATCTGATTGGGAGAAAGGTGTGGAAATGTTGTGCTTTCTTCACCGATTCCTGGTGACGATTCACACGCGTGGCTCTTCACAGTTTGGCTCTCATCTCTGCCACCCGGAACACGAGTTGATGTAGCTTCTCTTAGCCAGTTCGCAGGGCTGTTGTGTTTTCCAGGCGCTACCCCAGCGACTCAGGGGTAGAGAACAGTGGGTGGAGCTTCATCTGGTACTTTCGACTTGGGGGTAGAGAACAGTGGGTGGAGCTTCATCTGGTACTTTCAGTGTTGGATTTCTTCCTGTCAGTCTCTTTAAAGGGAAAAATGTAAAGAGGGAAGAAGGTAGGACTCAGAGGTGATGCGCTCTGCCAGGGCTGTCGGGGGAACAATTCCAGCAAGACCTAAATGGCTTCCGTTCCTTCTAAAAATCAGAGTTGATTTTTCTTCTCGGTGGCAGGTGCAAAGATAATGTGAACCTCCTAAGGTTTTCCAGATGGTGTTAGACTCAAACTACTTTATGTTCTCACTTAGGTATTGGAACTGCACACTCAAACCTGTATCTTCAAATAGAAAAGTGATGGGAGGCTTCAAAATAGTGCCTCTTCTTGCGGGGAGCTGGCTGTGTGCTGCACAAACTGTCAGTCTGGTGGGTTCTGGGGGGCTTGCATGTCATCTAATGAGAGCTCCTTTTTTTTTTTTTTCAATCTCACCTACTGGGCTGTGACATTGGGACCGAAAGACGTGCGTTTTTGCAATCTCTGCAATTTTATCACCGAGTTAGAAGAGATTCACTTAGGGAAGACAGATGCAGTGGCGGATGAGGGGGTTTCATGGCGACAGCAGGTTCTGCCAAGCAGCACATTGATTTTCTTTTGAACTCAGAAAACTTCTTATACTAGGCTTCTCTTACCACTGCTTACATATAATCTTCCGATTTAGAATGCCCACCCGAGGCTGCTGATGCTTCTGCTAAGTCACTTCAGTCGTGTCCGACTCTGTGCGACCCCATAGACGGCAGCCCACCAGGCTCCCCCATCCCTGGGATTCTCCAGGCAAGAACACTGGAGTGGGTTGCCATTTCCTTCTCCAATGCATGAAAGTGAAAAGTGAAAGTGAAGTTGCTCAATCGTGTCTGACTCTTAGCGACCCCATGGACTGCAGCTTACCAGGCTCCTCCATCCATAGGATTTTCCAGGCAAGAGTGCTGGAGTGGGGTGCCACTGCCTTCTCCGGCCTACCCGAGGCAGGAGTCCCTAAATACCCAAAAACTGCTTATGTGCGAGCTAAGTCGCTTCAGTCATATCCGACTCTTTCTGACCATGTGGACTTTAGCCCACCATGCTTCTGTGTCCATGGGATTCTCCAGACAAGAATACTGGAGTGGGTTGCCATGCCTTTCTTCAGAGGATCTTCCTGACCCAGGGATTGAACCTGCATCCCTTATGTCTCCTGTATTAGCAGGCAGGTTCTTTCCACTTAGCTCCAATACCTATATGCATTTGGCGTATCCTTGTTCAGAGTCACCATGCCTCAGAGCAGAAAGGGCAGGGAGTAATTGTGAGGTCCTCAATCCAATGATGCTTAAAGCACTGCCCTCGAACCACATCTGGTTCTTTTTTGAGGAAACACCTGTGCTGCAAGAAATTTTATGATAGAAGTTTATGAAATATTAGATATCTGTATGCACTACCATCAGATGAGTCTTCTGGTTAGCGCATCTCTGAGCACCACTGAGCTTGTCCTCCTAGCACATAGTGACAGACACAGTCTGCCAAACCACAGGTGAAGGGTGACAGATACTTGAAAGGGTGTGTGCCACCAGTACCTGCAGTTCACAATCAACTCAAACTCACCACTGCTTTAACCTAGTAGTCAGTGGATAAAGTTTTAGATATTGAGTACAACCATCATGCATTCTAAGACCGAGCCATGATTTTGCCACTATCTAACCATTTGTAGTCCAGCATCAGAGAATCTGTAATTTATTGTTCAGTCACTTAGTCGTGACTGCAGCATGCCAGACTTCCCTGTCCTTCACTATCTCCCAGAGTTTTCTCAGACTCATGTCCATTAAGTCAATGATACCATCCAACCATCTCATCCTCTGTCGCCCCCTTCTTCTCCTGTCCCTGGTCTTTACTTTGGCCACCTGATGCAGAGAGCTGACTCATTGGAAAAGACCCTGATGCTGAGGAGATTGAGGGCAGGATCTGTAATAGATCTTATATACAAACATACATGTTTATGTCAGCACATTGATTACAGAGCACCTCTGAAAGATATCCTACCCAGAACAAACGTTTTGTATTTATCAGAAACAAGTAGAGATGATCATGACAGGCAGTGGGCCGAAAGTGCCTTGGAGCATATATAGATCTGGGCTCAGAATCCTGGCCCTGACACCTCCTTAGTTGGTGGCCTTCTTACACCTTTCTCAGTCTGGGATTTCTCATCTCTGAAACAAACAGCTGCTTGGTGCTCTGTGATGACCTAGAGGGGTTGGATGTGGGGAGGGGAGGAAAGGTCAAGGGGGAGGGGATATATGTACACATATGGCTGTTTCACTTCATTGTACAACGCTGTAAAGCAGCTATACTCCCAATAAAAAGAAAAAAAGTGAATGATCACGCAACAGCCCCTGTACTTGAACTAACACCGATTGTAACTCTGAGTGGAAATGAGGGTTAAATGAAAGAAGATATCATTACCAATGACTTGGAGAGAGCCCAGCACACAGTATGTGCTCTGCACAAGTGGCTGTTAGACTATAATGACTAAATGAGCTTTAAAAGATACCGTCTTCAGGAGTGATTGAGCTTTAAAAAATACTTTAATTGCCAGCTTTGGGAGTGATGGGAAAATATAAAATTCTTATAGATATAAAATCATTATATACAGAAATTATTTTGATAATATTTGGTGAGTTATAGATTGCTTTTTTCCCAGAATATAATGAGCTGCCTTAGAAAGAATAAAAAAGCACCTTCAGGTTAAATAAACTTTATATGTACATATGTAGATGCCTAACAGAGTCATATATCTCAGCAGTTCAAGTAAAACTACCTGCCAGCCTATATTTGCTCTTTAATACATTTGTTCTGAAACCAAACTTCAAGTGCACGTCAGAGACAACATAATAAACATCCTCTGGGTTTTAAGCCATTAGTGTACAATTTCAGGCAATTTTCACTGAGGGCAGGATTCATAGGCATCTCCCTGGGGAGAGAACACTGACTCTAAGAAGGAAAGATGAAAAGCCACATTAGTCACTTTTTGAAAAGATGGAAGCTTTGTAGATGTGATTTTTATGTAGATTTTAAAGCTAACCCAGCGTCTCACCATCCTTTGCCCTACTTCCAGTTTGTGAGCAGGCATTTGGATGGTGGTCCTGAGGTTGGCTACATTTTGCCCTCTTCCCAGCAAGAAAGCTTTTGCTTTTTTTTTTTAAACCTTAGACCTTGGCTTCTTGACAGAATTTAAGGTCCCAACAAACATCCATTATATTACTGGAAGATATTTTAGGCTCTGCAGGTAATTTTCTTTAGAGCATGACTTAGCAGCACTGTTGGTCAGAGCTAACTTGTATTGAAAGATATGCGATCCAGGGAAAATGGTGGCACTGGACTGCTATGAATTCTTGATTCTCTGAAGCTCTCTTTTTCTCTCAGTCTCACTTTCTTTGGGGCTGTGGTGCATAGCCTTTGATATAGTCCCTTTTCTCAGGGCAGCTTAGTCACTGTTTAGCAAATGCCTGTTTAATTTTAAGGTTTGAAACTTGCCCCTGACACCTTGGTAAAAAGGAATGGAAAGCTGTCAACATTTCTCATACTTGAAGGAAATATCAGTATTGAAAGAAGATACTCTTTGTTGTAATTTCACTTGAAATGATAGTTTTCTAATTCTGTATACCATGGATTTAATCAGTTAAGTCTAATGAGATTCTCCCCACACACACCTTTTTTAGAGCAGCGGTTCAGTTGGGACAGTTTTGTCCAATGGGGGACATTTGGCAATATCTGGAGACATTTTTGGTTGTCACATGGGGTGGGGCAGTACTACTGGGATTTAGTGGGTAAAAGCCAGGATGCTGTTGAATATCCCATAATGCACAAGCCAGCCCCCACCACAAAGAATTATCCATTCCAAAGTATTAGTAGTGCTGAGGTTAAGCAGTCTTTCTCTAGAACAGAGATTTCTAACTCTGGATGCACCTGAGGGGTTAAAAAACCTTGATTACCAGATGGTCTCCAGGTCAGATAAACCAGAGTCATTGGATAGGACCAGCTGTACAATTTGTGGGGTCTAGTACAAAATGAAAAACTGGAGGCCTTTGCTCAAAAAATGTTAAGAATTTTAAGGCAGTGACAGCAGAGCCTTAAGTGTGGGGCTGTGTGTTCACACAGGTCCTACACACATATAGCTGACACTGTTCTGGAGGATGACCTGAGCACCTAAGAGTAACAGACATCTCACCAAAGACAATAGACAGATGGCAAATACGAATATGCTTATTATCAGGGCAATGCAAATAAGCAAACAATGTGATACCTACTAGAGTGGCTGAAATCCACAACACTGACAACACTAAATGCTGGCAAGCTGCAGAACCCTCATCCACTGCTGGTGGGAACGTCAAATGGTACAGCCACCTTGGAAGGCAGTTTGGCAGCTTCTTATAAAACTAAACATACTCTTACCATGTGATCCAGCAATTGCCCCCCCCCCTTGATATTTACCCAAAGGAGCTGAAAACTTATGTCCACACAGAAACCTGCTCATGGATGTTTATAGCAACATTATTCACGATTGCCAAAATGGGAAGCAACCAAGGTACTTTTATAAGTTAATGGCTAAATCAACCATGATATATCAGTGGAATAATATTTGTTCACAGAAATATTATTCACAATATTCCAATGGAATATTATCCAGTGCTGTAAAGAGATGAGGTATCAAGCTATGAAAATATATGGAAAAATATAAAGGCATATTATTAATATTAAGTGAAAGAAGCCAATCCATAAAGGCTACATACTATGATTCCGACTATGTATTAATAACACTCTGGAAAAGGCAGAACTATGGAGATGGTAAAAAGACCCATCATTGAGGGAGATGGAGGGTTGACTTGGCAGAGCACAGAGGGTTTTTAGGGCAGTGAAACTACTCTGTATGATGCTATAATGGTGAATATATGTCATTATACATTTGTCCAGACCCACAGAGTGTAAACACCAAGAGTGAACCATAGCATAAAATATGAACTTAGTTCATGTCAGTGTGGGTTCATCAACTGTAACAAATGTACCACTCGGGTGGAGGATAATGTGGAAGCCATGCGTGTGTAAGGACAGGGAATATGTGAAAACCTCTGTGCTTTCCACAGAATTTTGCTATAAACCTAAAACTGCTTTCATCTCAGTTCAGTCGCTCAGTCGTGTCCAACTTTTTGCGACCCCATGGACTGCAGCACGCCAGGCCTCCCTGTCCATCACCAACTCCTGGAGTTCACGCAAACTCACGTCCATCGAATCGGTGATGCCATCCAGCCATCTCATCCTCTGTTGTCCCCTTCAATCAGGCGTCTCCTCCCACCTCAGTCTTTCCCAGCATCAGGGTCTTTTCAAATGAGTCAGCTCTTCCCATCAGGTGGTCAAAGTATTGGAGCTTCAGCTTCACCATCAGTCCTTCCAATGCATATTCAGGACTGATTTACTTTAGGATGGACTGGTTGGATCTCCTTGCAGTTTAAGGGACTCTCAAGAGTCTTCTCCAACAACTGCTTTAACTGACCTAAAACTGGTTACCTATTTATTTAATAGGTGTTAGAAAGAAATAGTGTATCAAGTCCATTGCTTATGTTACTGCTATAGAAAATGTATATATGTATGTGAAAGTTGCTCAGTTGTGTCCCACTCTTTGCAGCCCCATGGATTCCAGGCCAGAATACTGGAGTGGGTAGCCTTTCCCTTCTCCAGGGGATCTTTCCACCCCAGGAATCGAACCCAGGTCTCCCTCATTGCAGGAAGATTCTTTACCAGCTGAGCTACCAGGGAAGCACACTATAGCAAAGGTTAGATTCAAATTTCAAAAGTGAGTTCATTTAAAGGAAAATATTAAGCAAATAACAACAGAGGTGGTGTGAAGATATGACAAAGCTTGTGAATTACCTACTCAGATGACAGAACTATGAGAAACACTTTTAAATCTTTGTCGTTTGTAGTGAGGATATGGTGAAATAATATTGTGAAAGAACTTTATAATAATTTGTACCTCACTCCTTGAAACTTGCTCCCAGTGTATCCTACCAGACTGAGTCTTGTCCTACTCCTGGGTTCTAATAGATACAGAGTGCTTAACCAAGGACATTAAGTGACCTTGTGCAGTTGAAAGAAAACTGTGTATAATGAAATCTATAAGTCCCCTATTTTTGGCTTAGTTTTCCTTGTTATTATATACATCAAATTCTAAGATGAATTCCCAAATTATCAGGGACAAGCAATTAGGAATTTTATAGTAATAACAGATCCATTCTCTGTTTAGGATGTATTCAAAGTACAGTTTTTCAGTTTCATATAGTGGAATGTTTGCATCCATTAAATATGATGAAGGACACATATTCATTGACATATAAGGACATTTGTATTACATGAGAAAGACAGGGTTCAGAAGATGTAAAATAGGACGTATTTATATGAGAAAGAGAAGGAAGCATTTCTGAGAGAACTGACCCTGGGTGATGGATTGGGTTCATTTGTTTTACTTTTAGTTCATCTGTCACTTCTCATTTTTTCTTTTCTCAAACTGAAGTGTGATTGATTTACAGTGTTATGTTAGTTTCTGTTGTCATTTTTCTATGATGGACTAGATTTCGAACTCAAGGAATACTTAGTAAACTTTGAAGACATACTTGTACGAAAGATACAGTCATTCTGTGACAGTCAGATGCCACGTTCCCAACACCATCAGACATGATTTGTGTGTGTTGTGATGTGCTGATTTCATGAATAACACGTTGTAGCTGGACCCAACAGTAGGAGGAAAGCCAGATGAAGCGATAGATGTAAAAAGACCTTTTAAGTGTAAAGTCCCGTACATGTGAAAGAGACTTTGAGCCTGAACCAGCAGAGTGAAGGACAGGACAGGCTCTGAGCAGTGGTGCTCTTTGGCGCTGATAGACCGTGAACCTGGGAGCATTTATCACCATCATATTGAATTCCATCCCAGCTAGTTTCAGGGTTGCTCCAGAGAAGCATTGCTTCTCACAGAACCTCCTTGCCTTCCCTAGGTTTTAGGATGAACTTTTTGTGAAAATATCACAGAAGCATCTTTGATTTGTGGTTCGGGTGGGTGTACTTGCTTCCTCACTCTCTTTACTGGTTGTTTTTGCAGAATCACATCTTACTCAATTCTCTGGTTGTGCTTTTCAACAGCACAGTCTACATTCTGGTTGTCAGAGGTTATAAATCCTCAGGCTGGAAAGTGTTTTGAGAGGCATTCATAAGTGAGGTTCCCTTTTTTTTCAGTGATTTTTAAAGCTCTGAGTAATAGATACAATACATGCATTTGTATTTGCCTAAATAAAGGGTTGGGAAGATACTCATTGTCAGCTGACATCGATTTCTGATGTGTGGGGATGCTAGGGGACTTTATTTGTATTCTTCAAGTATTGTTTTAAAAAATGATTTGCATATTACTTGTATCACCTGTACTCTATGTACATAAAAATTGATAAAGCAAAATATAAAGCAAGGGGCTCATGTATTTCCATTTAGACCCAGAAAAATATCTGTGTGTGTCTGTATGTGCTTGTGAGAGGCATGCAGTAAAGCAGTAAAGGAAAAAGTAAGCTCAGATTTGAATGAGGGCTTCCCAGATGGAGCTGGTGGTAAAGAGTCCACCTGCTGGTGCAGGAGACGTGGGTTTGATCCTTGGGTCAGGAAGATCCCCTGGAGGAGAAAATGGCAACCCACTCCAGTATTCTTGCCTGGAGAATCCCATGGACAGAGGAGGTTGACGGGTAACAGCCCATGGGGTTTCAAAGAATTGGACACAGCTGAGTACGGACACATGCAATCTAGAGACTTAACAAAATGCCCAAATAGAGACACTATTGTGTGGTTGAGAATTGGAACACACTTACCTGTGAAAGCCTGTCATCCTCTAAAGTGTCTTTACCCCACTGCAAATAGCCGATGTCGCTGCGGGTCAGGACCCCATGTAATATTTCTTGAGACTTTCCTTTCTGACAGCCATTAAAAATGTGTGGACTTGCTCTTCCGGTTAAAATCAGGTTCAAAACTGCCTAGATGACATATTTTACAAATATGTGTAAAGATAACCTTGACACAAGGACTTAATTTTTTTATTTTCATAATCACAAAGATTACCATTTTTAGTGAAAAGAATGAAATCCCACAGTATATAATTCTGGAAAAACATATGTTATAAATGTTTGGTAGAGTCAAAATAGGAGTTTGTTAATTTTTTTCTTGAGCCATGCCCCATAACTCCCCATGGGCCCTTAATATTTTCTTAAACTTTGGTTTCTATAATTGTGATTTAAGATGCATGAAACTAAGATATTTTTATAGTGCTTTCCTTTCAGTTATGAGGGGTTCCTGGTGGGGAAGAGGCTCTTGTCAAGATATTTTCTAACATTTCTAGACTCTCAGGGATGGCAGACTCTCAGAGGTAAGCTAGAAAGAACAGTAATGGAAAGTGGAAAAGTGAAAAAAAAAAGGGGGGGCATCTTAGTATTTCAAAGATAATTTGATCATCCTTCACTTAAGGAGAGAATATACTTAACTGAAAAAAAAATAAAAGCCTTATTTTAAAATAAAATAAATAACAGATTCTACAATAAAAAGGTAGTCTTACAACCTACCTGCCTGCACAGGAAACCTCCAGCATTTGGTTGTAGTAGGTGAGTGGTGGAGACGTCCAGCTCCTTCTGAAGCCTGCAGAATTGGAGGAACCATCAGCACTCAGAGACCATGACTGCTTCAGGGACCCACAGCCTTTTCTGCCTTCACCCCACAACACAGAGCAGCACTAACATGAGCTCGTCTGGTCACTGTCCTTCCCACGTGCCTGGTGTGTTTCCATCTGTCCCCTGGAAAGCTTCTAGGACTGGGGCCATAGAGATGATTGGGGAAATTCTGATGCCATTGAGGGAAGCCAGTGAGAAGTGATGAGGGAGAAGGAAGAAGTGACAGACCTCACATGTGACAATCTTTCGGTATGGGCTCTGTGGAGATGCTGGACTCAGCAGAGAAACTGTTTGCTCTGAATCCCAGGGGATGCTTGGCTTAGGGTAGTGACTTGTGACCACTCCAGAGAGTGCTGGCCCAAGGCAGAGCCGAACAGACTGTTTAAGGGGAAAACACCAGCTTGGCATTAAGCCCATTTCTTGGTTGCAGTTTCCACTGTTTCATCGGGCACCAGGGATCAGGGTTCTACCCAGGGCAATGTAATATTAAGGTGGAAAGTGGCTTCAGCTGTAACCCAGAGGGAGATGCTGAGAGTGTGAGTTGTATGTGTTCTTGGATGAACCTAGTCACAGGGTTGGAAGGTCAGACTCTTCTGTGAATCAAACCTAAAGACATGGGTGAAGCATCAGATATAATTCAGGGCAGTGTTTCCTAAAGTATGGCTTGATGTTAGTTGATATAGATATGAGCATTTAAAAAGTTCCACATTTATGTGTTAATACATTTTTTTCTTTAGCACAGCAAATAAATGATTTAGATCATATATATTAACATATTAATATTTGAAGGATATTAAATTTAAGACGAGGATATTTAAATGTGTACTGATTTTGAATTTTTCTTCTTTTCTTTTTTGGCTGCACCGTGGAGCATGTGGGATCTTAGTTCTCTCATCAGAGATAGAAAACTTGCTCCCTGTAGTGGAATCACAGTCTTAACCACTGGACTGCCAGGGAAATCCCAAATGTGTGTTGATTTAAGGAAATTGTTATGCAAATAATAATGTATTATAAAAGTATGATATGCAAATGATAAGTTTCAGGAACACTGCTTCAAGGTTTGAAATTTTTCCTCTCTGGAAGTCTTGTATTTCTCTCTCTCTCTGACTTGCAAAAGCTTATCCTTTTTTAGGGTCCAGAAGAAGGTCTCCTTCTTCCAAGAAGCCTTCCTTGACTACCCTATCTGTTGGGGGCCCTTCCTCCTCTGGCATCCCTTAAGAGTCATTGTCTTTGCACACCATCTGACATACCAAGTACCATCTGGGACTTGCCCAGTCTCTGGATGTGTATACCTGGGTTTTGCCAAACTAGAACCTGAGAGGCGATCAGGGCCATATCCTGTTTTATTTGCATATCCCACAGTGCCAAGAACAGTGCTTTGCATTTCATGGGGACAAAATAAATATTTGTGGGTATATATTTTATTGTATATAGAAATCATGAATTGTTTTCATTTATGAAAGTTGTACAAATAAGCCTGAATGATATCTGCCAATATTTATAACCACAAGAAGGAACCTCCCACAGTGCGAGAAAAGTTGATTGACGCTTTTCTGATGACATCCACTCTCCCATGAATATGGCCAAACCAACTACAGAAAAGGATGCATCAACAGAAGAGTGTCTATTAGAAAAAAAAAAATAGTTCTCATGTTTCCAATAAGGCCTGAAAATACTTTCCAACACAGGAGAACGTAGTTCATGTGACCCCAGAGCTATAGGAAATATCTGTGCAAATATTTGTAGTATTTACCTTTCAAATGTTCTGGAGAAGATCAGACTGTAAAGAAATAAGATGACACCATGGCATCCTTCTCCTTTGAACTATTTGGAAAACAAAGGAAAAACACATTTGTCTAAATGCAGTGCATCTCTGTGTACCTGTGGGCACGAATTCAAGGATTTACAGCCTGAGGGATCTTTTCTAGCTGACGGAAGGACAGTGGACGCTCTCTCTGCCTCCCTAGGTCATCTCCACCCTCAAATGCATCCTCTTGCCTTGCTTCAGGCCTGCCAGTGGTACCATCACGCTCTTGGTTTTCAACCTTTCTTTCCTTCCTCCACTTACACCATGTGACTCTTTGACTCATGGCTAAGACTTAGTGTATTTTCCCTCTCCGTTTTTCCAGCATCCATCCTAGCCCAGCCCTTCGGAGTTGCTCTGGATGGCCTTTATCTAGCCTCCCTCAGTCACTGCATTCCGCCTCATTACCCTGTTAAACTCAGGGGGAGCAGAGAAGTTTTCTAGAAATAGCTTTGGAGTTACAGAAACCTGAATTCAAAACCAGTTCTATTATACTAACTCCAACTTGCTTCTCTGAGTTTCAGTCTCATCTGTAATTGCAGATAAAAATACCTTTTCCTTAGGATTATTGCAAAAGTTGAAGGAAATAATGTACAGTGTCTACCTTGGTTTTGTTTTGTTTTTGTTTTTTGTCATTGTTTAGTCACTCAATCATGTCCTGCTCTTTGTGACCCCATGGACTGCAGTATGCCAGGATTCCCTATCCTTCACTATTTCCCGGAGTTTGCTCAAACTCATGTCCAGTGACTCAGTGATACTATCTAACCATCTCATCCTCTGTCATCCCCTTCTCCTGCCTTCAGTTTTGCCCAGCATTAGAGTCTTTTCCAATGAATCAGTTCTTCGCATCAGGTAGCCAAACTTTGGAGCTTCACCTTCAGCATCAGTCCTCCCAATGAATATTCAGGACTGATTTCCTTTACAATTGACTGGTTGGATCTCCTTGCACTCCAAGGAACTCTCAAGAGTCTTCTCCAACACCACAGTTCAAAAGCATCAATTCTTCAGTGCTCAGCCTTCTTTATTGTCCAACTCTCACATCCATACATGACCACAGGAAAAACCGTAGCCTTGACTAGACAGACCTTTGTTGACAAAGTAATGTCTCTGCTTTTTAATATGCTGTCTAGGTAGATCATAGCTTTTCTTCCCCGGAGCAAGTGTCTTTTGATTTCATGGCTGCAGTCACCACCTGCAGTGATTTTGGAGCCCAGGAAAATAAAGCCTCTCACTGTTTCCATTGTTTCCCCATCTATTTGCCATGAAGTTATAGGACTGGATGCCATGATATTTGTGTTTTGAATTTTGAGCTTAAAGCCAGCTTTTTAACTCTCCTCTTTCACCTTCATCAAGAGTCTCTTTAGTTCTTCGTTGCTTTCTGCCATAAGGGTAGTGTCATCTGCATATCTGAGGTTATTGATATTTCTCCCAATAATCTTGATTCCAGCTTGTGCTTCATCCAGCCTGGCTTTTCACATGATGTACTCTGTGTATAAGTTAAATTAGCAGGGTGACAATATACAGCCTTGACATACTCCTTTCTCAGTTTTGAAAGTCCACTGTTCCATGTCCAGTTCTAACTGTTTTCTTGACCTGCATACAGATTTCTCAGGAGGCAGGTAAGGTGGCCTGGTATTCCCATCTCCCTAAGAATTTTCCACAGCTTGTTGCAATCTACACAGTCAAAGGCTTTAGCATAGTCAATGAAGCAGAAGTAGATGTTTTTCTAGAGTCCTCATGGTTTTTCTATCATCCAACAGATGTTGGCAGTTTGATCTCTGATTCCTCTGCCTTTTCTAAGTCCAGCTTGAACATCTGGAAGTTCCCAGTTCATGTATTGTTGAAGGCTAGCTTGGAGGATGTTGAGCATTACCTTGCTAGCGTGTGAGATGAGTGCAATTGTGCAGCAGTTTGAACATTCTTTGTCATTGTCCTTCTTTGGAATTAGAATGAAAACTGACCTTTCCCAATCCTTTGGTCACTGCCAAGTTTGCCAAATTTGCTGGCATATTGAGTGCAGCACTTTCACAGCATCATCTTTTAGGATTTGAAATAGCTCAGCTGGAATTCAGTCACCACTAGCTTTGTTTGTAGTGATGCTTCCTAAGGCCCAGTTGACTTTGCACTCAAGGATATCCGACTCTAAGTGAGTGGTCACACCATCGTGATTATCTGGGTCATTAAGATCTTTGTTGTACAGTTCTGTGTATTCTTGCCACCTCTTCTTAATATCTTCTGCTTCTGTTAATTCCATACCGTTTCTGTCCTTTGTTGTGCCCATCCTTGCATGAAATATTCCCTTGGTATCTCTAATTTTCTTGAAGAGATCTCTAGTCTTTCCCATTCTGTTGTTTCCCTCTATTTTTTTTTTTTTTGGCATTGCTCACCTTGGTTCTTAGAACATGCTATTAATAGAACCACAGAAAAATTATGCTCTGTCCCTCTCTAAGGGACTTCTCCCTGTCTCTTTTCTTGGCCAGGTTACTTTTCTGCTCTGAACTTTCTGAAGGTGCCCTGTGAGCTCCAGGATATAATCCACCCACATTCAGGGCCTCACACTGGTTGGCCTTATCTTGGCTTTGTGTCAGTACTCTACCTGCTGAGGAGAAGAAGCTCCTTGGCTGGCTTTCAAAGTGCCCAGGGTTAAAGCCTTTTCTTTAAAGGCATAGTTTCAAGAAGGTTTCTGTGAAAATGCATATGCTTTCCCTTTTGTGAGTTAATCTGTGCTTCACTATCCGTGTGCTAACAAGGGCTGGAATCTCATGCAGGAGAACAAATTTCAGTGCCACCAGAGCCAGATGGGAACCCAAATGGCTGTACTGCAGGGCGTGAGAGAAAAGGGGAGAGGTGGAGCCTGAGGCAGAGGCGAGCACTGTTCGGTCAGTTTCCTGTTGCTGTCTTAGCAGATGACCACAGACTCCTTGGCTTAAAATAACGGGAATCCATCATCTCAGGGTTCTAGAGGCTAGCTGTCCAGCCTTGGTATCTCTGGACTTGATCCTAACTGCTGGTCAGTCCCTGTTCCTTCTGGAGTCTTTATGGGAAATGGTGTCTCCTAGTGTTGTCCAGCTTCTAGTAGTGGTCTTAATTCCTTGGCTCGTGACCCCACATTGCATAGCTTCTCTTCTGCTTCTCTCATTACATCCTTTTTTTCTGACTCTCCTGCCATCCTCTTTCTGTTTTAAAACCATTATGATTAATCAGACCCACCAGAGAAATTCAGAATAATCTTCCATCTGAGACTATGAGTTTTATCTCATCTGCAGTTCCTTTTGACCAGTTAGGTAACATCATTGAGTCTATCACGACTTGTTTAATGGGAGTCACTGCTCCCCATATCAACTAATGGAGGGCATACTAGATAGAATATAGGTCTAGCGCAGCCAGATTTTCTGATTTGGCCAGAAGGAGCTAAACCTTTAGGTTCTGATATGGAATTTTCTGATTCTTTTTGAAGTTCACTGACTCAAATTTTTAAAAATACACCAGGTGAACTGACACTGCCCATCCTATGTGGTAGATGTATGAGTTTCCTTCAACTGCCCTACAAGTGGCCAGAAATTCAACAGAAGTTTATTCTTTGAAAGGCTTGAAACAACCGAAGTTAATTCTGTCATGTCTGGAAGCTAGAAGTCTGAAATCAAGGTGTCAGAGGAGGGCCATGCTCTCTCTGAAGGCCCGAGAGAAGGAACCTTCCTGGTATCTTCCTAGCTTCTTGTGGCTGCTGGCAGTCCTCAGCATCCTTGGTTTGGGAGATATATCACTCTAGTCTCCATTATTGCATGGTGTTTTCCCTGCATGTGTCAGTGTTTATGACCAAATTTCTCTTTTCTTATAAAGACAGAAGCATTGGATTGAGGCCCACCCTCATCCAGCATGACCTGATGGTAACTTGATGACATCTCCAAAGACCCTCTAGCCAAGTAAGAATACATTCGCATCTGCTGGGGCACACACATTGTTTTAGGGGGGTGATGCAACTCAACCCATAATAATAGTAGGCCTGTTCGCACATGTAGCCCTCAGTTCTTCAGTTGTGATCCCTGCCTCAAGATAGGCACAGAGATATTTTTTTAATGTTTTTTTAAATTAATTTTTATTTGGTGTATAGTTGCTTTACAAGGTTGTATTAAGTTTCTAGTGTACAGCAAGAGGAATCAGCCATATATATACATATATCCCCTCCCTTTTGGATTTCCTTGCCATTCAGGTCACCAAAGAGCATTGAGTAGAATTCCCTGGCCTATACAGTATGTCCTCATTCATTGTCCATTTTGTACATAGTATCAGTGGTGTATACGCGTCAGTCCCAATCTCCCACGCCTCGGCCCACCTCCAGAACTGTTGTTTTTTGATAGTAATGACATTGGATGAAGGTCTGGATGGAGGCTGATCACACAGGCAGCCCCTGGTCTGGGAGTGCCCTTGAGAGGGGTATCTATGCAGCAAGATCCCTCCTCACTCAGGAAATCGCGCTGGCCCTTCCCCAGCATAGCTACAGTAATGATCAGCTTGAGTCTGCTTGACACAGGTAGGTCTTGTGCACAACCCACCTGCGCTGTGCAGTCTGATTCCACTTCTGTTTATTACTTATTCCAGCTCAACCCTTAGCCTTTGAGGGGAAATCCTATATATAGCTCTAGCTCTGATTTTCTAATTGTCAGCTCTGGCTACACTTAAGAAACCATTGCAGATGTGAAAGTCCTTCTTATTGAATCAGACTCTCCCAGGGCTGAGTTGAGGAGGTGGAAGGTAGAGAGGGAAGGGTTTCCCTCTCTTGGCTAGGAAAGTAATTTCTTACATTGTTCCTCTCTGTGTGGCCCCTTAGACATCTCCCTCTGCAACAGAGAGTCCCTAAGTAGGCTTCTAGCCTAACATTTCACATCAGATAATTTAAAATCTATCACACAGCTTTGATTGCTTTCATATTGCTATTGGAACAAATTACCATAAATTTGTAGCTTAAATAACACAGATTTATTTTATTATCTTATAGTTCTGGAGGTCAGAAGTCTGGAAGGGGATTTACTGGTCTAAAATTGATATAGCAGCAGCTGTAGTAGAAACTAACACAACAGTGTAAAGCAACTATGTGTGTGCGTGTGTGTGCTCAGTCATGTCCGACTCTTTGTGACCCCACGGACATGTAGCCTGCAGGATCCCATGCCCATGGGATTTTCCAGAGAAGAATACTGGAGTGGGTTGCCATTTCCTCCTCCGGTGAATCTTCTGACCCAAGGATAGCACCCATATCTCCTGCATTGGCAGGAGGGTACTTTACTACTGTACCACGTGGGAAGCCCCAAACAACTGTACCCAAGCGAAGGAAAAAAAAAAAAAAAATCATCATCAGCCCTGCATTCCTTCTGGAGGCTCTAGAGGAGAATCTGTTTCCTTGCCCTTTCCATCTTGCAGCAGCCTGTCCACATTCCTTGGTTCATGGCCTCCAGTTTCAAAGCAGCAACAGGGGTGATACTCTTTTCATATGACACCACTCTTCCCCTCTCTTCTGCCTTCCTCATCCACATATAAGGTCCCTTGTGATTACACTGGACCCACCCATGCAATCCAGGATAATCTCCCTATTTTAAAGTTAGCTGATTAGCAACCTTAATTCCCCTTTACCATGTAATGAAGCAGTCATGGGTTCCAGGTGGTCGAGTATAGACATCTTTCAGGAGACTGTTCTTCTGCCTACCGCATGGACCCAAGAGCTGATGGAGGAGGTAGGTCTGGGGTAACTGGTTTACCCAAGAATCTATTGCTAGTGTGTGTTTGAGAACTCATGCTCAAGTTTTCCATCGCTGTGACCTTTGAAAGGCATGGAGCTCTGAGTTTCATGAATCACATTTCCCCTTTCCATACAAGCCACATACACATGGATTTATAGTTACCCTGCTACATTGTAAGGTTCTGATTCTTTGGAAAACCAACTATCCTTTCTTTCTCCGCAGAGGAATCTTACAAAAGCACCTTCCATTTTCAGCCATCGCTGTCTCCTACTTTGTGTCATGCCTACCCAGGGGGTGGAGAAGACTCATTGCAGGGGAGAGCACTGTGTAGAAGGGGCTGCTAGAAGAGGTGGGGGGGGGCACTTTTTTCAGATGGAAAGTCATTTTTCTGAGCCAATGTGAATGGTCATTTTGGCAATTTAGACTACCATTTTTATGTTTTATCCCTCAGAGGAGGCAAGACTCCTGTAAAATTTTCTCTTCCCATAAAAGCCATCTTGCTGTATATGCCCTCTGTAGTATTATTCTTTGGGTTTGATTAGCCAAGGAGAAAGAGGCATTTGTGAGCAGGCCTGTGTGTGATCTGGCCTCTCTCTAGATTGTGGGGAGGGAGAGACAGGCTTCTCTTTCTCTCATTCCGCCCTTTCTTAGTCCTCAAAATGACCTGGTTTTCTTAACAAGCATCATTAGAAATATACTTTATAAAAGGAAGAAAATTCCTGTAAGATCAGTTCAACATAAAGGAATTACCTCAATACTTAAACACTTACACATTGTAAATGATCATAGATGAATTTCTCAGTGGCTTCTTTGTCTGAAAGTTCAAACAGCTGGAGCTATAAGTCAGAAATAGAAGATAAAAATGAAAAGGAAGATGAAAGTCACATCTAGAAGATGTCAGCTCACTGTTATTACCTCAAGGGAGTTCTTTGTTTCATTGCAAAATCACAGTGCTAAAAACTGACATGTTATCTTATCCAAGGTCATGTAAAACATACATGGTAAAATTGGGTGGCCGCCGGTCTCAAGTTTGCATTCCTCAGTTTTAAACCAATATGGTATCTTGAGAAGGAAAATCATAAACACATCTTTTCCCTAATAGGTAGAATTTAGCCAAGTTTAAAAGATTAGTTATGAAAGTGCAGTTTATGATAATTTCAGGCATGAGATTTTCTTTTTAAAAATGTTTTTGTTATAGTTAATACATGGTATTATATAAATTACAAATGTACTGTCTAGCAATTCACAATTTCTAATGGCAATATTTCATTTATAGTTATTATAAAATATTGACTATATTCCTCATATTGTATAATATATTCTGTAGCTTATTTTATACATAATAGTCTTCACCTCTTAACTCCCAAACCCTATGTTGCCTCTCCGTCCTTCCCTTTCCACTGATAATCACTGCTTTGTTCTTTGTGTTCTGTGAATCTGCTTCTTTTCTGTTAGGTATGGAATATACTTTTTTGTTTCTTTTGATGTGGACTGTTTTTAAAGTCTTTATTGAATTTGTTGTGATACTATTATGTTTTGGTTCTTTGAGGCATGTGGGAATCTTAGCTCCCGGAGTAGGGATTGAACCCACACCTCCTGCATTGGAAGGTGAAGTCTTAACCACCGGACCACCAGGGAGGACCCTGGAATATTCTTGATCATGGTAAATTTTGGAAGGAGAAATTCACAGCAAGCACCTCTGTCTTGGCTGCTTGGGTTCCTCACGGCCTTGATCCTTGCCTCTTTGGTCACATCAGATGCTTACACTGTAGAGGTCCACCCCAGAGCAGCAGTGGGCTTCCAACTCCACTGCCACAGTAAGTCTAGTACTCACTTAGGCTCCATCACCTTTACCTGGCAGGACGGGCAGGAGCACACTCACCCGTTCAGAGAAACCGTCCCCAGAGTAGCCAGGAGTTGGGGCAACATAAGTGTCCTCAGTAATGAGGCAGATGGTGGCCTTCTGAGCTGCTCCTGCAGCCCACAGGATGCCTGCGAGTACCGCCGCCAGCGTGTGGTCCTGATCGAGCTTGCTTATCCTGTACAAGCTTCAACGCAGAAGGAGGGGAGGAACATGTGGCAAAGAACACCACCTAGCCGAGGGCCTGGGCCTCCACTTTCAGGAACGCTTCTGAGTACAGGATGGCTCTGTCTGATTCCTTCATCAGCCTGCACTCTGAGAATGTTGAGGGGGGGTCTCCTCTTCTCCGCCCCCACGGAGCGGGCATCCTCATCCCAGCACACTATTCCTCTTGGTTCTCCACCCTGTGCATTACGGTCCCCACCGAATCCCCACACTGTCCTCTCTCCTGAACTCTAGTCAGGCTCCATCCAGACCCTCTAACCTCATAACACAGGCCCTTCCACAGTGCAACCCCGAACAGTCCTCCCAGGTTTATCTCCCAGACTTCCATTTTGCAAACCCTCTGCCCCAGATGGACCGGTCCCCTGGATGTTGTTTCTGTGTTACACCGCTATGCTTTTTCTCATGCACTGCCTTTAAAATGCATGTCCTGTCTGTGCTTTCTGCCTGATCACATCCTACATGTCATTTGAGGCCACCTTCAGGTTGCCCTTAGTGACTTGTAATTTACTCTCATCTGGCGACTCACTGGGTCCAGCATTGTCCTAAGCACCTAACGCATATCACCTCATTCAATCCTTTCAACAAGCTGTGAGGTGGACACTATTATTTCTCCTATCTTAGAGGTGAGGAAGGGAAGACAGGGAGGTTGAGGAGTCTGCCCCTAGTCTTCGGCCTTTACAGCAGTAGGGCAGTGACTTGAATGCAGGCAGTGTGCCTCCTGACTTAACCACTAGATTATCTTCAACCATTAGCCCTGTCAAATAATCCCAATGGGTCCGATTTCCCTGGAAATGAGAGCCAATCTTTACATCAGAGACCTGTGCTATGCTCATTTTCTAAATATTTAACATTGACAGCTGTGGTCCTAATGAAGAAACACATGATAGAGGTTAGTGAATGAACTCAGCCATGATTTATAAAATCCACCTAGCTCTATGATGATACCGAAATGAGTAACAAGAGCCTCATACTCCAAAACCCCAGTGCAAGGTAGAATGAGAATAAAACAGAGTGCTGGGAAACTACAGAGGAAGGAGAGAGAACTTGTGCCTGGGAACATTCAAGAAGGCTTCGTGGAGATGGTGGATACTAGCAGTTATCCATTACCATTGACTTAATACCAGCTACTGTGCTAAATGCTTTCTATTCGTATAGCAAATGTATGTGTTTCATCTAGACTGCTTGGGATCTCTCTTACTCAGTTGGTGGATACATCCTGCCATTGCTTTGGGTATTCCTGCTAGTGACTTATAGTTCTGAACTTTCTGAAGACCTGGAGCCATCTTCCCTGGTAGTGACTAGGAGTTGTGCCACCTTCCCATAGGAGGGTACATAGTAGATGCCTAAGCGGGGGTGAGAGGTGAAAAGGCCCCACTTCCTTATCTGAAGATGGAGCAGTTCCCCACTCTGACCCCCACCGCTGAGAGCTCTGATGGCTCAGGCGGAGCCTAGCCATCACTGGCAACCACCTGCTTCCTCCACTTCTCTTCCTTCCTGAGCCTGTTTTACTCTGCTCTCTTACAGGTTTCTTCTGAG
Organism: Capra hircus; assembly: GCF_001704415.2. Lineage (NCBI taxonomy): Eukaryota > Metazoa > Chordata > Mammalia > Artiodactyla > Bovidae > Capra > Capra hircus. Next base: position 116,836,887 of record NC_030808.1, on the reverse strand, counting down.
GACATTCATTCCCTTAATAAATCATCTGCATAAAGAATTTCCATCTTTGGCTCTACTTCTAAGGAACCTGGCAATTCATGTTCTTAGGATAGATGAGATATTCAGTTCCTGTTTTGGGTGATAACTTATCCTGCTCGAGGGTAGGTAGGTGCCTTTTAATTATTTCTGTTTCTCCTAATAGCAGTTATATAGCCTTGCACCTGATAGGGGCTTGTTAGCATCTAAGAACAAAATAATTTGAACTGACTTTAAAAAAAATAGGCAGCCACCAAACACTGTGCATTGTCAGCCTGATTAAATGGGAGGGTGAATTCTCTATTTATGAGGCTTTTCATCGCCCCTTTTGTTCTCTCTCTGGAATTGTTAGGCTGGGGCTTCCCATCAAATGTTGTCAGTTGAGCCCACCTGGAGACCTGGTGCTTCATTTTACCTGTCAGGGTGGTCTGCGGTGGAGCATAAAAACTGTCAGCATTATTCCTGCAGCTGAACATTGAGGGGGACTCTGGGAGAGCCCTCCCCAGTTGTGAAATCCAGCCCCTCTGGGAGAACCAAGGCCATTTCTGTCTTTCTTATTTTTTAAGATTCTTTTTAATATGGACTGTTTTTAAAAAGACTTTATTGAATTTGTTACAATATTGCCTCTGTTTTATGTTCTGGTTTTCTGACTGTGAGGCATGTGGGATCTTAGCTCTCTCTCCAGGGATCAAACCCGTATCCCCTGCATTGGAAGGCAAAGTCTTAACCACTGGACTGCCAGGTAAGTCCCCACTTTTTGCATTCTGAGTCAAGTCTCCTTCCTGAGGCAACCTAGGGGATTTTCCCTGGTGATTGTTTAGCCCATAAAGTTTTTCATAAAATGGTTAATTCTTTTCGAGTCCTTATTATAGGCCTCTTACCTGAGGAAGTTACCGTCTTTTCCCTTCCTTGTAAACAGCAGGTATTTAATGATGGATCCTTGTACAGCCATCTGAATGCTTCGGACACCTCCCTGAAATGGGAGTGGATGAACAGTGAGGAGCAGGGCTTTACAGTGGTATTGGAACACTTAGGGACCACATTATAAAAATGAACTCTTGGAAACGGATGTCATCATTTATTCTTCTTGGCAGCCTTTTCCCTCTTGATGCACAGCATCCCTAGGCTTAGCAAAAGGACATTGCACTCTACAATGCCACACCTCTCCATGGAGTATGGCTGGGTGCCGTAGCCAGACTAGAACCTGCAGTGACTTGCTTCTCTGTGGAGCATTATAGCCAGCACCCCAGGCTGTCTGTCTTCCTCTGTCCCACCTTCACTGTGCTCCTGTCTCACATTCAGCTTTGAGATTTGCAGGAAGTAAGGAACTAGTCAGCTAGCTCTTGAAATTCTGTGTGGCTAACGATCAATGATATGAATTATTGAGGTTTTAAAACAAGTCAGAAATTCCTAGATCTCTCTCTACCTCTAATTCCTTAGTGATGCTTAGGACTTTGAAAGAAGAGCTAGGAAAAGCAGAATTTGCAAGAGGGTAGGAAGGAGTTTGAGACTTTAGTACATCCTTGATAGCGTCTTAGAATTTTCAACACACCAAGTCTGTTATCATTTAAATTTACATTTTAAATTATAAACATGTTTCTACATTTGATTATAATGAAAACATGCTTTTATATGGAAGAGGATGGAAGGAAACACAGAGAGCATAGGATTAAAAAAGAGATCACCTGTGCTTACCTTTCCCACTTGCAATGTGAAAGCCAGGTCAGAAAAAGGCTCATGAAACTGGAAATAAGCCTTTGTCCAGTCAGGGCTGAAGACCTGGATGGTATTTCCAAAGAGAGTCTGGCGCAGTTTCTGAAAAAAGGGGAACAAATGGTTCAAAGGGTATTCTTCCTAGACACAGCCTTTAGCAAACAGCCCTAAGCCAGGTGGTGAAATCACGGAGGTGGGCCTGTCCCTTTCCTAAAGTCAGGTTAGCATATTACTCTGTGCCTCTGAGCGTGATTGTCCAGCCCTTTGCAGAAGGTTTGCATCAGGTTCGCTTAGGACACTTTATCCTGAAGGCCCAGAGTGTCAACTCTGCACCTGTTGTCCCCATCTGAGTTTTGTCCCTGTGTCTGTCTCACCTTCCATTGCCAGCCATCTTCCCTGTTCGCTCTTACCATCCATGATAAGACTGCTGTTCTGTTTTCATGCCTCTTGTCCCTCCAGCCATGACTCTGGAACCTCTACCTCTCCTGCCTTTGGGTCTTTCTCTCTTGCTCCGGAAAAAGGGAATAGGCAGGCCTCTATGATTGTAACCTGAGTGTGATAGTGGTGTAAATGGTATTCACCAAGCAGCCTTTGTTCTTGCCCTAGAATCTTTATATTCTTTTCTGGGTACTCTGCAGCATGTTGAGATTGGAGAGGGCCTTTTAGAAAATCCCAGAAAGCTTGATACAAGCCTTTGTAAACCAAACACATGACAAAAAGGGAATGCCTTTATAACCAGAGATGCAAGAATCTTTTAGTATGTGTTAGGTCCTATGTGGGGTATAGATGTGTAAAGAGTCTAACTTTGCAACCATGTCCAATAAAGAATGTGTGACATTCCAGTAGACAAAGTGCCAGGAGTGAAGAAGACTTCTGACTGAAGCAGTCAGTGAAAGCTTCGTGGAAGAGGTGGCATTTGAACGAGGCTGGCAAACGGCATCCAGTATTTATTGAGCATTTTCTGTGCGCCAGGACTGGGCTAAGGGCTTTGCGTTCATTATGTTAATTTAATTCTTTGAGAAAGGTCCCATTTTATAATTAACCATTTAAATTGACCATTATAAAATGACCATTTTATAATTATCCTCCTTTTACAGGAAGGTATTTGCAGAAGATTACCCAGCCAGAAGCCGCCGAGCTGGGATGCACACCCGGTCTAATAGGACTGAGCCGCCTCCCAGCTTCAATCCTGTATGCGCCTTCCTTATGACTGCTGTGATTGTTAGGTACTGATCACTGTTGAATTAATGTCACTCATTAGCTTGGGCCACTCTGGTAATTTAGAAAACATTTAAAATGTTTATTTAAATATTTAAAAGGACCCTTTACACCATGTCCTTAATGGGGAATCAAAGTCACTTGCCATAATAAAAAATAGAGAAAAGCAAACACCATATGTTAATGCATATATATACAAAACCTAGAAAAATGGTACTGATGAACCTATTTGCAGGGCAGGGTAGAAGCGCAGACATAGAAAATGGACTTGGGAACACAGTAGCGGAAGGAGAGGGAGGGACGAATTGGGAGACTGGCACTGACATATATGTGCTGCTGCTGCTGCTGCTGCTGCTAAGTCGCTTCAGTCGTGTCCCACTCTGCGCGACCCCAGAGACAACAGCCCACCAGGCTCCCCCGTCCCTGGGATTCTCCAGGCAAGAACACTGGAGTGGGTTGCCATTTCCTTCTCCATATATGTATACTACCATGTGTGAAATAGCTAAAGGGAAGCTGCTATATAGCACAGGGAACTCGGCCCAGTGTTCCACGATGACCTAGAGGAGTAGGATGGGGGGAGGCTGGGAGGAAGGCTCAAGGAAGAGGGATATATATACACATATAGCTGACTTATGTTGTTGTACAGCAGAAACTAATACAACATTATAAAGCAATTATAATCCAATTAAAAATTTAAAAACCTGTACAAAATAGTGACCTAAAGTAAATACATAAATATATAATAGAAATAAAATGATCTTATTGAATCATGCTAGAAACCATTCTCTGTGAAGTCTCTGACTGAACCCTGCAGTCTTTTTAATTAAAAAGGGAGATGGTGGTGGTGGTTTAATAGCTAAGTCATGCCTGACTCTTGTGACCTCATGGACTATAGCCCAGCAGGCTCTTCTGTCCATGGAATTTACCAGGCAAGAATACTGGAGTGTGTTGCCACTTCCTGACCCAGGAGTCAAACCCAGTCTCCTCCACTGCAGGTAGATTCTTTACCGATTGAGCCACAAAGGAAGACATGAACATGTCCTGCCCCTTAACTGGTCTTCTCCCTGGCCTGCCAGAGTGAAGAGGGGCCTGAATCTCCATGACGCAACCACATGTTATTCAAAGTCACTTAATGCCACAGCCCCAAACACCCCATACTCCAGCTCAGGGACACGTCCCACACTCTGCAACAGACCACACAATGGCCTGTCACTTGTAAAGGAGGGGAGGCGGGGCAGAGAGGAAGACCTACAAATGCACATACCTGGTACCAAGGCATCTGGGGACAGCGAGCAGTTCAGTGAGACTAGAACATTGTGTGTGTGTGTGTGTGTTCCAGGGTCATGGGGCAGAAAGTCAGTGGAAGCTCAGACTGGAAAGTACCTTGAATCTGATTCTGGAGTGTTTTGAGCAGCACACTCAGGCATTTGGAGCTAGCTGAAGAGTGTGGACAAATGGAACATGGAGCACAACTGATCCAGAGCCAGAGTACCTCTTCTCAGCAGTGCGCAGAGCAAACCCTGATGGTTTCCAAGGACACCTGCAGGAGAAGCGTGCATCTGGAACAGTCTTCTCAATGTCCGACCAGGGTCTGCTTCCATGCGTCCGTGCATGTTAAGTCACTTCATTTGTGTCCGACTCTTTGTGATCCCATGGACTGTAGCCCACCAGATTCCTCTGTCCAAGGGATTCTCCAGGCAGGAATACTGGAGTGGATTGCCATTTCCTTCTCCAGGGGATCTTCCAGATGCAAGGATCGAACCCATGTCTCTTGCATCTCCTGCATTGGCAGGCAGATTCTTTACCACTAGTGCCACCTGTGACTAGAGTTTATTTCCTGGCCACCCCGCTCCTACCTTTGCAAGTAAAGATTGTCTCGACAGAGAAAAAGGAGTACAGCAAGGCCATCAAAGGCTGTATGTACCAAGAGAGTCCCTTGGACAGAAAGGAGATCAAACCAGTCAATCCTAAAGGAAATCAACCCTGAATGTTCATTTAAAGGACTGATGCTGAAGCTGAAGCTCCAATACTTTGGCCACCTGATATGAAGAGCTAACTCATTGGAAAAGACCCTGATGCTGGGAAAGATTGAAGGCAGGAGAAGAAGGGGACCACAGAGAATGAGATGGTTGGATGGCGTCACCAATAAATGGGCATGAACTTGGGCAAACTCCAGGAGATGGTGACAGATAAGGAAGCCTGGCATGCTGCAGTCTATGGTGTCGCAAAGGATCAGACACGACTTAGTGACTGGACAACAGAGAAAAAGAGGCAGATACGTTTCAGAGTGAGTAAGAGCCCAAAACTGCCCTTGAGGGAAAATGTGTTTCCCATGTCTGTCAAGGGGAGGGAGCAGAAGACACAAAGACTGCTCTTGGAAGACAGAATTGGTGTGCACTCTAACCAAAAAGGGCCACCAACTCCTGGGCAGAGGACTGCATATGGATGGAAAGTGTTTCTCTGACATCAAGACTGCATAGCACAGAAGGAAAATGGCTCACTCCTGACTCCAGGATTGAGAAGCCCCTGCTCTGCTCCTTGCTGACTTGCCAAACCTAAGACTTTCTTTGCTTCTTCTGAAATGGGGATAACCCCTGGCTCAGCCTCTATCCCTAAAATGGAAAGCTATCCCACTACAAGAGAAGATGTATGGAAAGGACTCTGGGAACCATAAGTGCTGTTATTACCTCTGTGAAAACACAGTCTGTCTATGCTGGAACGTCTTATGCTGCATGGAAGAAAGTTTCAGCCCAGATGGAAAAAGACCAGAGACTGGCAGGAGTAAGGGAGGAGAAACCGTGGGTAATGTGACAGACTGAGACCGTCAGAACTAGGAAAGCTTAGAATTCAAATTCAACTGAAAAATTCAGTAAGCCAAATCCAACTCCTGTTTATGTTGCCAGCTGCCCCTTCCAACTTAGGGAGCATTGCCATCCAGATGCATCTTGGGGAGGCCTAGAGCAGAGGGGCTACAGGCCCCTCAGGGCAGCCCCCACTGGCCAGCATGGCAATGAAGATGACCCACCTTACTTATGTAACACTGACTTTAAAAATTTTTTGTATTGGGGCATAGTTGATTTACAATGTTGTGTTTCGGGTGTACAAGAAAGTGAATCAGTTATCCATATGCATATATCTACTCTTTTTTTAGATTCTTTTTCCATATGTCATTACAGAGTATTGAGAAGAGTTCCCTGTGCTATACAATAGGCCCTGTGTGTGTGTCTATGTGTGTGTGTTAGTCATTCAGTCATGTCTGACTCTCTGCGACACTGTGGACTGTAGCCCACCAGGCTTCTCTGTCCTTGGGAGTTCCCAGGCAAGAATACTGGAAGGGGTTGCCATTCCCTTCTCCAGGGGATCCTCCCAACCCAGGGATCGAAGCCGGGTCTCTTGCATTGCAGACAAATTGTTTTACCATTTGAGCTACCAGGGCAACCCACAATAGACCCTTATTAGACATCTATTTTATATATGAGTGATAGTCGCTCAGTTGTGTCCGAGTCTTTTCAACCCCATGGACTGGGGACTGCCAGGATCCTCTATCTGTGGAATTCTCCAGGCAAAAATACTGGAAATATTTCTCCAAAAATACTGGAGAAGGAAAGACCATTTCCTTCTCCAGGGGATCTTCCTGACCCAGAGTATCTTTATATTATATATATTTTATATATAGTAGTATGTATATGTCATTCTCCCAGTTTATCCCCCCAACACTGACTTTCATATCAATATAATTTATAACAAGATTAACCTGACACACAGTAAACAATACATATATTTTATGCTGCCTTGTAACTAGACACAAATGGTAAATTGTCCTAATAAATGACTGTAATGAGTGTTACTGTTTAACACAGTCAAGTGGGGTTTGTAGTTTTTCTCTTTACTTTGTTAGTTTTCCAGGAATACTTACCTCTCTTTCCTGATTGCTGTGATGATAATAAGGATAATGATCATTATTTCTCTTTCTCTCTCTCTCTCTCTCTCTCACACACACACACACACATGTACACACCCACAGATCATTCTTGCCAACAGATTCATTTCCTTACCCTGATTGCCTTGTCCTTTCTCCCTGGGCTTAGAGTTTCCCTGTGACCACCTGTCTCTATCCATTGCTCAGCCACATCACCATCCTTCACAACTTGAAGTAGAATAATTCTCTCTGAAGCTCCTTCCCTGAATCCTTTCCTGCTTTAGAAATTGCTGGCCCATTGTAGAATCAGGGAATGTAGAACTAGTGAGTCCTAAGACATTTCTAAATCAGCCCCCCAAGTAGAGTGGTAATCTCTAGACCTGGTCATGTTCACTGTCCATTTCTCAACATGTGGTGCAGTACCAGGTACACAGTAGGCTTGCAAGAAGTATTTGTTGAATAAAAATCTAATTTGGGCCTTTCATTTTACAGTTAAAGAACTTGGGGCCCAGAACAGTGAAGTGGCATGCCCAAGGTCACATAGCTAGTAAATGGTACTGCCAGGTCTCAAATGCAAACCTTTCAGCTGGCACCACTCAGGGTCCTAGCAGGAAACAGATGGCACTCAAGTCAGGATAATCGACTTGAGGAAAGTTTAATTCAGGGACTGTTTACAAAGATGATGGCTGCATGTGGGGAAACCACAAGGGCTAATGTAGAGTGCCAGAGCTACCAAGAATGAGAAGTTGTATGTCTCCTAGACCTGGAGGTGGGGAAGGAAGAGTCCCGAGGGAGCACTGCCTCCAAAGGAGAGGGATTCTGCCAGCTTGCTCAACATGACTTCATTCCCATCCCTCCCTCCAGGGCTCCTATTGTTCAAACTCAACAGGAAGTCAGAGGAGGGAGCCCTATTGATGAAGTGAGTACAGCTCAGTCTCCAGGGCAGTAAACAGAGTGGCAAGGGGTTAGAACAAGTGTCTGAAGGGCACACAGATGATATCCACTCTCCTGTACTGAGATGCTTCTCTTGGAGATTGCCCAGAGGCAGTGAATTAATTAATTAAGTAAACATCTACTCTAGACCATCTATTAGACCTGTGCTGACAAAGGTCAGCCAGACCGCTGTCGATAAAGGTCCGTATAGTCAAGGCTATGGTCTTTCCAGTGGCCACATACAGTTGTGAGAGCTGGACCATGAAGAAGGCAGAGCAATGAAGAATTGATGCCCTCGAACTGTGGTGCTGGAGAAGACTCTTGAAAGTCACCTGGACAGAAAAGAGATCAAACCAGTCAATCTTAAGGGAAGTCAGCCCTGAATACTCATTGGAAGGATTGATGCTGAAGCTGAAGCTCCAGTATTTTGGTCATCTGATGTGAACAGACGCATTGGAAAAGTCCCTGATGCTGGAAAGGATTGAGGGTAGAAGAAGAGGGCGTCAGAGGATGAGATGGCTGGATGGCATCACCAATGCAATGGACGTGACCTTGGGCAAACTTTGGGAGATAGTGAGGAACAGGGAGGCCTGGTGTACTGCGATCCATGGGGTCACAAAGAGTCTGACATTACTGGGTGACTGAACAATAAAAACATGCTGGAGTCACCAGGCTCTGGTAACCCAAAGCCAACCCATTGCCTGTTATCCTCTGTTAGAGCTTCATTCTTCTGGGTCTCCCCCAGAATATTTTGATCTCCCATATTACATTTTTTAGATGATCCTGCTGGGTGGCATTCCAAATAACCACTAGGCAAACCCCTAGTTTTGTTTATTGGCTGCTGATAAAAGAGGCAAGAATAATGTGTTCCAGGCTGGGTTCTGCAGAAGGATTGGCTCTGGAGGAGGATGGAAGCTGCTGCTGGTGGGAAGATCAGCAGCAGTAGGGGGGAGGAGGGAGGGAGGGTTGAGATGGGGGGAGGGGATGAGCCCTGAGGAGGACTCTCACCTTCTCCGAGGATCGCACCTGGGTCGGCAGCCTGGCCAGCCATTCATTACACCACACACACTGTAAGATGTGAGGATGGGGAAGGGAGAAGGCTGTGGAACTGGATATAGGGCAGCAAAAAGCAAGAAACAGGAGAATTAGAGACAGCGAAGGGGCCTTGTGTGCATTGCCTACTCCTTACTTTCTCAGCAAATTCCCAGCAAAAAGCGTGTGCCAATGTCAGGAAGTCCCATGCATCCCAATTCGAAGTGGAGGGGACAGCGAGAGTAGCAGGATGCTGACAAAAGGCGCTCTCATGTGAGAATGAGGATCCAATCACTCTGAAAATTTGCCAGGCGGCTACACTGCCGAAACGTCCTTTACAACTGGTCTGATCAAGCTTCTACACTGACTCCTGGGCATGCATATTCAGAGTCCCAAGGCTCATCATCTTGAAATCCCAGGGTGTGTTTAATTAATGCTGCTGCTGTTTAAAGGACACACTATCATTTGGTCCTGATAATTGGAATTCGTGCAAATTCAGCTTTTTTGAAGAAAAATCAATTCTCTCTTCTTCTAGGACTTCCTTAACACTCCATCTAGTCTGATTCTTTTGTCTCCAAGCCTCTTCCAAAGGGAGAGAATTATCTTGGAAAAGTCACTGAGGAGGTCTCCAATTGCATCATGTCTGTGTTTGTAGACAAGTGGGAGAATTCAGACCCAGGCTCACTGGCCTCCACAGTATAGGGAGAAACTAGAAGACTTTGGAAACATTGGTGACTGCCTCTTTTTTTTTTTTTTTCTTCCTGTTTTTAAAATGCATAAAGGCATTTTTAAAAATGCAGTTTTTGTTTTTTGGGTGGGAGGGACAGTGTACTGTGCCATACAGCATGTGGGATCTCAGTTCCCTGACCAGGGATAGAACACACATGCCCCACCTTGGAAGCGCAGAGTCCTTACCACTGGGCCTCCAGATAAGTCCTATAATGGTGTTTTAAAAAATAGATTGTCCATGCACATGATTCAAAATCCAGAGAGCACAAAAAGCTATGCTGAGACTTCTCCCTGCCCTAAGTCTTTTGTCCCTCCCTGCCACGCCTCCCCCCCTCCCCCCGCCACTACTGTCACATTTTAGGAAATCTTCTGGAAAATTCTGTGTGCATTTGCAGGCAAATACAGTACTAGTATAGAATCATAGTTTTCTCTGTTTTGCATATAAAAGGTAGTCTATTTCCTGTTTCCTGATATGTGTAAATTCTAAAATGACCTTCTCCATAGAAATTCATTGGTGGCTAGTAATACTTGTTTATTAAAGATTGAAATTAAAAGATGCTTGCTCCTTGGAAGAAAAGCTATGACAAACCTAGACAGAAAAAAAAAAAAAAAAGGCAGAGATGTTACTTTGCTAACAAAGGTCCATCTAGTCAAAGCTATGGTTTTTCCAGTAGTCATGTATCCTTGTGAGAGTTGGACCATCCATACAGAAGGAGGCTGAGCGCCAAAGAATTGATGCTTTTGAACTGTGATGTTGGAGAAGACTCTTGAGAGTCCCTTGAACAGCAAGATCAAATCAGTCAGTCCTAAAGGAAATCAACCCTGAATATTCATTGGAAGGACTAATGCAGAAGCTCCAATACTTTGGCCACCTGATGTGAAGAACTGCCTCATTGGAAAAGACCTTGATGCTGGGAAAGATTGAAGGCAGGAGGAGAAGGGGATGACAGACAACAAGATGATTGGATAGCATCACTGACTCAATGGACATGAGTTTGAGCAAGGTGAAGGTGAAGGACAGGGAAGCCTGGCGTGCTGCAGTTCATGGGGTCACAGAGTTGGACATGACTGAGTGATTGAACAACAACAAAGACTGTTCATTAAAGACCTTGTACAGTAAAATACAGATACACTCAGCCCTCTGTCTCTGAGGATACTGGGGGACCAATGGTACTAGGCAATTTTATATAGGGGACTTGAGTGTGGTGGAGGTTGGTTTCCTCTGGGGGTGCCTGAAACCCATCCCCAGGATACTGAGGGATGACTTCAGTTGCCCTAACTACTGTTCTTAAAGCACATCGTAGGCAGAATAACCGTGGAGGCTGGAGACTCTAACAGGATGACACTACCTGTCTTAATTTTTCAAAAGGAGAGTGATGAGCTAGATGCCTGAGATACAAGTTAAAGCACCATCCAGGGGCTGGGCCACCAATGAGCCGAGTACCGCATCTCTGAGGGCCCTGCCAGCCTGTCCGCCTGGGGCATCCGGCATTCGAGCATAAGGGGGAAGGCGGGTTGAGGCAGAAAGGTCTGTGATGATGGGAAAGAGCATGCGTGCCTCCCAGCAGGTTTGTACCACAATTCCGGCAGTGGAGAGAGTTGCTCCATGAAGCCTGTGAGGATGTGCGTGAAGATGAAGAACATGGGGGCTATAGTCTGTGTGTGATGATGTCCCATCTGGGAGTCTGAGGAACAGTTATGGGTTATGTTGAGGTTGGAAATACTGCAGTAAGGGCCAGCTTGGCCTCTGGGGGCTCACAAGGCAGGTGGAGACTGTGAGGTTCCCCCATAAAGGGATCCGGCCCCCACCCCATCCTCCCAGCAGGGATCCTGCCTGTGGGGCACAGACTGCGGAACTTTCTGTCCATGGTGGCCTGACTGCAGCCTTGCTGGTCTTTGCCTGGATGGTCAGGCTGGTCCTGGGTGTGTTCTCAGAGTACATCCAGGTGCAGGGCAGCGTGTCCTCAGGAAGAAAGCACCTCTTCCTACTTTTGTTCTTAGGGCCTCAAGGAGAGGCCTCTGCCTATGTCTCTAGAATATAGTCTGAGGGGATGGGCTGAATGTGGAGAAATGATCCCTGATGTTCACTGTGATTGAAAGGGTGATATTGGAGGACAATCCTGTTGGAAGGATCGCTCAGCCTCACTGGTGCTTTTTTTTCCTTTCCTCAATCCCTGGCTTTGCTTCCCCGGGTCCCAACCATGCCTCATTGACCATAACAGCTGGTTCTTTGGCCACTTGCCAAGACATTGCCCCCAGCCCACACAAGGAGATGTGGCTGGGTCTCTGCCTCAGGCCCTCGCCCCCACCTTGGTCAAGGTTTGAATGGAGCAAATGGTCCCTGGCAACAGCAGCTTCCAGATCCACTTGGATTCTCAAACTTTTAGGTTCGCTTCAAATCTGACTATTAGTTGGCACCCCAGAAAGTGTTTCGTCCTTGGGATCGTGTGCTTGCTGCAGGACTGAGCCGGGGAAGGGTCCCCCTCTTCCTCCTGTCCATGCAGCACAGGGGTCCTGTCCACACAGCACAGGGGTCCTGTCCACACAGCACAGGGGTCCTGTCTCCCACATCTACCTCGTCTTTCCACCTTTGTCGTCTTTATCATCTACCCCATCCTACCTCATATGGTCAATTATTTGAGTTTAACACCTTCATGCCTTCACATTTAGCTGTCAAATTGAGGCAGTCAATAAAGAGAGACTCTCAGAGTTTGGGAAGGAAAGACTGTAACATCACCAGTGTCCTTGAAAAATACCATGCATAAGTCATGTTCATTACATTCTCCTTTAGCAATAACAACTGTCCGTCGTCTTATCTTCCATAATACTCTCACATGACAGCCGATTAGATTCCCCCAGCCTTGTTGTTTGGGGAAGATTACGTTTCGTCTCATGTTTAATTGACAAGCTATACTTACCGTGGCCATTGCTAGGGAGACAGGAAAGCCGCCCAATTTTGAAGAGATGATAGAGGGTTTGGGAACAGAACAAAGGCTACTTGATGGCAAATGTCCTTGTCCTTTTGGCTGAGGCCTTCCTGTTCCGTCTTCAGTTTCACCAGCAGATACACGGTCACCTTCATGATTCTGTGTAAAATGCCACCACCACCAAAAACAAAGCAAACAGCTGGTGATGACCTTTTACTTTGCTTTCCTTCTTTTCTCTTCCTGAAATATCAGTGTTCATAGAATGTTGTCTCCCTTTTAGAGATGTCTGAAAATGATCAGAAATAGATATAAAAGAGGCAGAAAAATCCCAGTGTCTGTGTCAAAGGGGTTCTCCCAAGTTTTATGTGACTCGGTGAGGTTAAGTGTAACTATGGAAACATAATTAATGCTTTCAAGACCTTGACTTGAAGTTATGTTTATAGACAGTTGTAAATGTTACTGTCTCTTATTTTGAGGAGACAACATTTTATAAACAAGAATGAATCTTTCTAGTCTATACAAAGTATTTCTCATTATATTGTTAACTGGCCAATAAACAAAGTCAGGTTACCTTCTTTTAATTCGTCTCTCAAATTCCTGATCCCTAGCAAGTGAGTGCAATGATTTTCTTCCTTAAAAAAACCACTCCCTATCTTTAAGAAAAAAAAAATCCATTTTTACTTTTCTTAACTGATTCTTACAGCATTTAAATATAAGATAGCATCAGTTCTTCTTCCACTTGGTTTAGACTTCTATCCTAATGTCATGAAACATGTCTGACCAACTGGTAGCTGAAACATGAAGGAAACTGCCTTCCTTGTTTTCTGGATTCCTAGAGGCTAAGATACTTTATCTCAGAAACACAGCATCCCAGTCATAGACTACTAATGGGATAAGATGCATTTTGTAAATCACATGGAAAATCTTTACATTTGTAGCAGGGGGTTTCCCCCACCTTGTGGAAAGCTTAACTCAACATTTATTTATTTTTTTCCTTGCAAAGATTGTTTTATCTTTTGACTATTCTATTCCCCCAAATGATAGCTAGCTCCATTTAATACTTCTAGGACTGAAATAGAAGTATTCTCTCTCTGACAGTAATGTAGACTGGCTAAGAGAGTTTCAGCAGAAATAATAAGGTTTTTGATCATATGTTACTTGGAGCAAAGTGCTTTAGTGCTATAGTTAAAATATTAATAATTCAGTTGTTTGACTGTATTATACATTAGTGCCAGGAAAATCACCTTAATATTTTGTGCAGAGTTTGTTCAGTGATTGAATTAATATCTGAAATACAAAGCCTGTTACCTTCTAACCTTTTCAGGTGACAGGAGAGGAAAACATCTTTCATCTTATATTGTATAACAGATTTTAAAATACCTTTTAACATCTGAATTCAGTCATCTTTTCCTTATTTGAAGATGGTGAAGGAAAACAATTTTTCAGGAGCTGAATCAATATGATAACTATTTTCAGAACTACTTTTCTTCAGGATCACTGAAGCACTTGGAAGTCAGAATCTAGTGCTATTTCACAAGCGTAGGAACTCTAGATTCTCATATGATTTTTATTTTTGAAAATAATAACCATATGGGCAAAGTAGCTAGTAAAAGTAAGAAGAGATTTTTATGAAAAAAGAAAGCACAAGAAAAGATCTCCAATAGGGTTTCCAGTTTTGTGTTTTCACACATTAAATGCCAAGTGCCCGAGTGACATTACATGCACAGAAGAAATGGAGATTATGCTGTTAATGTGATTGTTTGAAGAAGCAACTAGAGGAAAACACTCTGGCTTTGAGAAAAGTAATTACCTGAGAAGTTGTATTATTGGTTCCCAACCTATAAATGAAAGAGAAAACATGAAGAAAATTACTCAGTCTATTCAACCCTTATTCCCTCAAACCTCCACTTTGCTTAGGATGCTTTTTCTGCAAACAGTTATACCTGAAGCATTTTAAATGTAAATCTGTAATGGAGACTTCTCACATAGCGAGCATAAAAGCTGGTTATTTAGCCACGTAAAATCCCCCTGGTTCTAGGGGGGCTTCCCTGGTGGCTCAGTGGTAAAGAATCCACCTGCCAATGCAGGAGACGGGGGTTCCATCCCTGAGCCAGGAAGATCCCACATGCCTTGGAACTGTGCGCCAAAACTGTTGAGCCTCTGCTCTGAAGCCCAGGAGCCATACAGCCCATGCTCTGCAACAAGTGAAGTCACTGCAATCAGAAGCCTGCGCACCGCAATAAGAGAGTAGCCAGTGTACCAAGGAAGACCCCCAAAAGACCAAAAGTAAATATATAAAATTAAAAAAAAGAAATCCCTCTGGTTCTAGAGGATTGAGAAAATGAGAACATCTTACCGGTGATAACTAAAGATTTCCCTCCATTTGTCAAGAAATAAAATCTTTCTAGTTATCTCCTCTAAATCCAGCCCTTGGGAGTTTTGTGGCTCATCTGAGGGCTCCATAACTATTAGATAATGTAAAGAATTAGAAGAAGGAAGTTGTTCAAATGGGAGAGAGAGCGGACTGGCAGTGAAAAGAGTTGGCTGGCAAAGATGCCCAGGTGACGTGTGTGCAGTCCCTACCTTTTGACCAATGAGGAGATCACACCACACAGTTGCAGCTCTGGGCTTTTTGTAAGACCTTGCTATCAGATCATGATTAAACTTTCATTAGGAGTGGAATATTTCTCTGTTTTTCTTCACTGTATGGATACCATGAATGTTTAATCCAAGGCACAGATTTATAAACAAAAGGACTGCAATTACTTATCTGTATCAAAGCAACTGGGATAATTTAATTGATGAGAGATATCATGTTAGTGGAATGTGATAGCACCTTATGCTGTGTTGCCTCCTTGGAACTGTGTAGTCAAAGAGACTAAAAGCCATCATGATGATATTGAAAAACAGTATCAACTACTATTGGGTAAAGCGTAGGCTGAGGAAGAAACTGGCCATATCAAGGCCAACTTGATATGGATTTCAGCACACAGAAACCGTACACAATTTGAAGAAGGACTGGTTTGATTTCTTTCTGGGATAAATTTAAAAGTATGTCTCTTCCTATTAGCTGAATGAATTGTAGCTCTAATAACTGGCATAATGAAGAATGTTGTTGGTTGTGACGGTTAATTTTATGCACCTAACTTGTTAGGCTATGGTACCTAGCTTTATTGACTACGCCAAAGCCTTTGACTGTGTGGATCACAACAAACTGTGGAAAATTCTTCAAGAGATGGGAATACCAGACCACCTTACCTGCTTCCTGAGAAAGCTGTATGCAGGTCAAGAAGCAATAGTTAGAACCAGATTGGAACAGTGTACTGTTTCCAAATCGGGAAAGGAGTATGTCAAGGCTGTATGTTGTCACCCTGCTTATTTAACTTATATGTAATGTACATCACACAAAATGCCAGGCTGGATGAAGCACAAACTGGAATCAAGATTATTGGGAGAAATATCAATAACCTCAGATATGCAGATGACACCACCCCATGGCAGAAAGCAAAGAGGAACTGAAGAGCCTCTTGATGAAAATGAAAGAGGAGAGTGAAAAAGGTAGCTTAAAACTCAACATTCAAAAAGCTAAGATCATGGCATCTGATCCCATCACTTCATGGCAAATAGATGGAGAAACAATGGAAACAGTGAGAGACTTTATTTTCTTGGGCTCCAAAATTACTGCAGATGGTGACTGCAGGCATGAAATTAAAAGACTCTTGCTCTTTGGAAGAAAAGTTATGACCAACCTAGACAGCATATTAAAAAGCAGAGACATTACCTTGCAGACAAAACTATGGTTTGTCATCTAGTCAAAGTTATGGTTTTTCCAGTGGTCATGTATGGATGTGAGAGTTGGACTATAAAGAAAGCTGAGCGCCAAAGAACAGATGCTTTTGAACTGTGGTGTTGGAGAAGACCCTTGAGAGTCCCTTGGACTGCAAGGAGATCCACCAGTCCTTCCTAAAGGAAATCAGTCCTGAATATTCATTGGAAGGACTGATGCTGAAGCTGAAACTCCAATACTTTGGCCACCTGATGCGAAGAACTGACTTCTTTGAAAAGACCCTGATGCTGGGAAAGATTGAAGACAGGAGGAAAAGGGGACGACAGAGGATGAGATGGTTTGATGCCATCACCGACTCCATGGACATGATTTTGAGTAAGCTCTGGGAGTTGGTGATGGACAGGGAGGCCTGGCATGCTGCAGTCCATGGAGTCACAAAGAGTTGGACATCACCGGGCGACTGAACTGAACATTTAAATAGTAGATTTTGAGTGAAGGAGATTATCTTTCATAATGTGGGTGGGCCTTTTCCTATCAGTTGAAGACCTTAAGAGAAAAGACCAAGATCCCCAACAGTAGAAGGGAAGTCAGCCTGTAAACAGCCTTCAGACTTGAACTTGCAGTGTCAGCCTCTTCCTGGACCCCCAGTCTGCCAGCCGGCCCAGCATATTTTAGACTTGTCAGTCCCCACATTCGTGCAGCCAATATACATGAAAGTGTTAGTCACTCAGTTATGTCCAGCTCTTTGCAACCCTATGGACTGTAGCCTGCCAGGCTCTTCTGTTCATGGAATTCTCCAGGTAAGAATACTGGACTGGGTTGCTATTCCCTTTCCAGGGAATCTTCCTGACCCAGGGATAGAACCTGGGTCTCCCACATTGTAGGCAGATTCTTTACCGTCTGAGCCAACAGGGAAGCCCTGACCAATATATATGTGTACACAAATTGAAAGAGAGAGATTCTTATATCCTGTTGGTTCTGTTTCTCTGGAGAATGCTGAGAAATACAGTGGGTTGGGTTTTTTTTTCCCAATCAAAAACAAATACTGGTTATCAGAAAAGGATTCCTATCTTTTCTGTTTGAAATTGAACCTCTTAAGCAGGAGGTCACTTTCTCTATGACATTTCTGATTATAAGGTTTGTAAAATCTTGGGAAGACTAAGAAGTCAAAGCAAAGAGGCTATGTGGATTTATTACGACTAGAGTGAGGGTCAGAGCTGAGGGGACTGATTGTATATGGAAATGCAGCAAGATACCACATCAACCACTTTTGCTCGAGGATGCTCTACCTCCAGTTTTCTTAAACTAACTTTTAGTGATTGTTTAACCATTTAATATTCAGACGTCTCATAAACTTCCTTTGGGTTCAGTATTTTTGTTGTAAACATAAGAGACATAAAGAAATTCTTTTTCATTTCCTCCTTTATAGTTTTAATGGTGGCTTGGAACTATGGAAATGCAGGGGACAGGTAGGAGAGCAGAGTGGTAAAGAGCATGGCCTCTGGGCCCCAATTGTTTTGAATCATGTTTTCACCTCTTGCTAGCTGTATGGCCTTGGACTAGTTATTTAACCTTTCTGTGGCCAGTTTATTCATCTGTAAAAATGGGAATAGTTGCATATCTATGAAAATGGTATATCACTTACTTGCTGCTGCTGCTGCTAAGTCACTTCAGTCGTGTCCAACTCTGTGCAACCCCATAGAAAGTAGCCCACCAGGATCCCCTGTCCCTGGGATTCTCTAGGCAAGAACACTGGAGTGGGTTGCCATTTCCTTCTCCAATGCATGAAAGTGAAAAGTGAAAGTGAAGTTGCTCAGTCGTGTCCGACTCTTAGCGACCCCATGGACTACAGCCTACCAGGCTCCTCCATCCATAGGATTTTCCAGGCAAGAGTACTGGAGTGGGGTGCCATTGCCTTCTCCGATATCATTTACTTACACAGGTCTTATTTATCTTGTTTAATCCTAAAAAGTAGAGTGCCTGAACCAAATGATATGGTTATTTAAAGACTTTTGCTACATAATGCCAAGTTTTACCATTGTTTGTGAGCATCCCTTGCCCAGTCCCTCTTGTTCCTTGTATTCCTAAATTGGAATTTGTGGTCCCATTCTTTTCAATCAAGAAAGTGCTGTCTTTAATTCTTTTATCTTTCTTTGCAGTTAGATGTTGATAAATGTTCTAGAATGGAAAGGACTGGTCTGTAGATGACATCAGGAGTTAAGAATGTGATTTAGCTATATTCAGAGGAAGGCAGTCTCTCTTGAGCATTTTGTCAAAGAACTTAGAGCAGGAGCTTGGGTATAAGAATTAGGGTGAAAAGAAAAGATGGAATTGGGGGATCTTGAGATCCAACCAGTCCATTCTGAAGGAGATCAACCCTGGGATTTCTTTGGAAGGAATGATGCTAAAGCTGAAACTCCAGTACTTTGGCCACCTCATGCGAAGAGTTGGCTCATTGGAAAAGACATTGATGCTGGGAGGGATTGGGGGCAGGAGAAGAAGGGGACGACAGAGGATGAGATGGCTGGATGGCATCACTGACTCGATGGACGCGAGTCTGGGTGAACTCCGGGAGCTGGTGATGGACAGGGAGGCCTGGTGTCCTGCGATTCATGGGGTCGCAAAGAGTCGGACAAGACTGAGTGACTGAACTGAACTGAACTGAACTGAGCCAAATCTGGAGAAAGAAGGTGGGAGAGGGGTATAGAAATATGTAGAATTTAGGGTTGTCCCCCCTCACTTTTTAATACCTTTGTTCCCGCCACATGCCATGTGAAGTCACCTAAATCTCCCTAGACTGCCTGCGGTGTATCAAAGCATCCTGCCTGAATACCAGGTCTCACACAGCAGTGGATGCGTAGCAGCAAAAGCTGGGTACAAAGCAGGGTTGTGGGAGAGGAGGGGAGTTTTGCAACCCTGCAGGGAGACAGGGGGTTAGGGAGGATGGTGGAGGGCCTGAAATCATTTGCCTATAAAGGAAATACACTATGTAAGTACAGAAACTTGTGCCTGAATCCATTTGCTTTCTTTGTTGATAATTTTGAATGATTCCAATGATTTCATGAGAAAAACTAGCTTTTATTCCAAACTTGGAAATTAACATGTGAACACTTAATGTTATTACTATTTGCTGTAGTTTCTAAGCAAACTGTGATTGATCTTTATAGTGTTACCCAGTTCATCCTTACGGTCAAATCTGAAAAACGTTGTGCTTGCAAGTGTTTTGACCAGCTTGCAAAATGATCCCCAACTTTTCTTCTTGCTGTTTTCATAGGAGGCTTTATATATAGAAATCTGGAAGGAGAATTTGACTGCCTTTTGGTGTTTTTTCTTAAATAAAATCTTGTTAAGTGTTTTAATTAACCTTACCCATGGAAAGCTCTTCCTTAGGATTAAGTTAAATCCTTTGCGGTTTAATCTTTCATTTTCTTTAGTTCTTCTTTCTGTGGAGATAGAAATTTTTTGATTAAGTCCTTCCTTAAGGCCTGGAAACTAGAAGATAGCTGATATATTCCCCCTTTTGTTCCTTGGTGGTGTGGTAAGGAAGAGAAAGAGAGTGTCAGGCCCAAGGTCAAATGCTAGAGCCTCCCTCGTGACCTTAACCTTGGAGAAGTTACTTAATTTCTATGAGCTTCACTTTCTGAGTCTCCTTTGACTCAAAGAATCATAATGAATATGACTTATGTGAAAATTCTTAACCTTTTATCCATGTTTTCTTGCCTCTTATATATTAAAAATTCTCCTTTAAAAGTTTTACTTTTCCCTACCTTTATGCATTTTACAGGTGGTAGCACAGGCTAGGGATACAAGGAGAAGTCAAAAGCGCTCAAGCATGAAGACTGGGGCATTGGTCCCTCCACCAGTGGGCATGTGGTCTTTGGTTGGTCACTTAGACACTCCTGTTGGATCATAGTCCTGCTCTGAAAGGTCTTAAAGACCAATGTGGTACGATAGGAAATATATTTGGTCTTTGTCCAAAGAATTCCTAAAATACTTGGTATTTCAGCTGTAGAACACCTAGGTCGTGTTGGAGAAACAGAGAATTCGTTTCTTTGGGGGAAAAAAGGTCTCCCAGTTGGTGTCAGCAAGAATCTGAGATCCAGTATTTAAAGCACATGTTCTGGGGTCAGAGTGGGTAGGAATTTTTGCTCTTCTTCTATGCACACATCAGTTATCTTCAACTCTTTGCGACCCCACAGACTGTAGCCTACCAGGCTCCTCTGTCCCTGGGGTTTTTCAGGCAGGAATGCTGGAGTGGGTTGCCATTTTCCTTCTGCAGGGGAATCTTCCTGACCCAAGGATATTATCTCCATTTCGCCAGGTCAGGAGTCTAGACATGGTTTAGCATCCTCTGCCTAGGGTCTCACAAGTCTGTTGGCCAGGCCTTGTATTCTCATCTAGGCTCATCTTCTCTTCTCAACTCACCTAGTTGTTGGAAGAATTCATTTCCTTGTGACTGTAGAAGTTATTTCTTCAAGACCAGAAAGAAAAAGGGAGGCTCTGCTGCTTCAAGTTTCTGATCTTGGGGAAAGCCTAAGCTCTCTTATAATAAAACTAATTTGATTAGACTAGGCCCACCCAGAGTACTCTCCCTTTTGATTAACTGAAAGTCAAACTGATTAGGGACTTTAATTACGTCTGCAAATTTCCTTCACCTTTGCCATACCAGGTAACATAATTATGAGAGTGACATTCTACCACCGTTGCCATGGTTTGTTGGCTTTTTCTTGTGTGAGTCTCTTTCTTGTGTGAGTTTTGGCAGATTGTGTCTTTCGAGGAACTGGTCAGTTTTATTATTTTAAGTTATCAAATTTGTGAGCATAGAGTTATTTATAGTATTCCTTTATTACCCTTTTAATGTCCATGAGATTTACAGTGATGTCCCCCCTTAATTTCTGCTACTAGTTATTTGCATCCTCTCTCTTTTTTATCTTAGCCTGGCTAGAGGCTTCATTGATTTTATTGATCTTTTCAAAGAACCAGCTTTTGGTTTCATAGATTTTCTCTATTGAGTTCCTGTTCTTAATTTTATTGATATCTGCTCTAGTTTTATATATTATTTGTTTTCTTTACCTTGCTTTGGATTGAATTTACTCTTCTTTTCTTAGTTTCCTAAAGTGGAAATTTAGATGACTGATTTTAGATCTTTTTTTTACTAATATATGCTATAAGTTTCATTTTCATTCAGTGCTATAAATTTCCCTCTAAACACTGCTTTTGCTGCATTCCACAAATTTTGATAAGTTGTGTTTTATTTTTATCTAGTTATCCTGAGATTTCTTCTTTGACCCATGTCCTATGTAGAAGTATGTTTAATCTCCACATATTTGGGGATTTCCCAGTTATCTATTATAGATTTCTCACTTTATTCCATTGTAGTCTGAGTAGACAGTGTATATTTTTTATTCTTTTAAATTTGTTAGCTTTTGTAACAAATGTAAAAGTTCAACTGGTGGACCAGGTAAATGTATTTCATGGCCTATCAAATACCTAATAGAATGTGGGCACCAACCTAATATCTTATAGTATGTTGCTGCTGCTGCTGCTAAGTCGCTTCAGTCGTGTCCGACTCTGTGCAACCCCATAGACGGGAGCCCACCAGGCTCCCCTATCCTGGGGATTCTCCAGGCAAGAACACTGGAGTGGGTTGCCATTTCCTTCTCCAATGCATGAAAGTGAAAAGTGAAAGTGAAGTCGCTTAGTCATGTCCAACTCTTCGTGACCCTATGGACTGCAGCCCACCAGGCTCCTCCATCCATGGGATTTTCCAGGCAAGAGTACTGGAGTGGGTTGCCATTGCCTTCTCCACTTATAGTATGTTAGGTGTGTTTTGTAGCCCAGAATGTGGTCTATCTTGGTGAACATTCCATGTGAGCTTGAGAAGAACATATATTCTGCTTCTGGTTGGATGCAGTATTTTATATGTCAATTATATCCAGTTGATTGATGGCATTGTTGGATTAAACTATGTCCTAACTGATTTTCCACCTATTGGATCTGTCCATTTCTGGGAGCGGGTATTGAAGTCTCCAGCTATGATAGTGGATTCATCTATTTCTCCTTGCAGCTCTATCAGTTTTGCCTCTTGAAGTTTCATGGTCTGTTGTTAGGCACATACATATTAAGAATTATTATGTGTTCTTGGAGAACTGACCATTTTATCATTAGGTAATATCCTTCTATATCCCATATTCTGTTGATAAGAAGCAAGTCATAAGTCCCGCTGACACTCAAAGGAGAAGTATCATACAGAATTGTGACTTGTTGGGGTGGGGAGGTCACCTTAGGGTGTGTCTACCATATCTAGATACTGGCAGTGATCTTGGACCAATCATTTCACCTCTCTGCCTTTCTTTCTAACCTTGAAAAATGGGGATAATAATTTTAAATGCATTAGTGGATCACTATGAGGATTTATTCATACCTAAGAAGCATTTAGAACATTGGGACATAGCAAATGTCTGTGACTTTTAGTGGAGTCTCTTCAAAACAAGGACAATTCCTGCTCTGTTGACCTCTTAGAGTTTTTACAAAACTCAGGGGGATGTGGATCTCTGTTAACTGAAACGCACCACACAAATAGTGGTGGGTTGTTGTTTCAGGGCTTGTCTTTCTCACTCTTGTAAAAAAAGTTGCTTTTTGACTACTTTCCTATGATTGTGCAGTGACACATAATTGTCTGTTTACATCTGTAGATGAAAAGAAGTGAAGGCTCGGCACCTATTCATCATGTTGACACTCCACCTCTGCCTGCTTTGAAATACTTTCTGCCTTGTTTTAGAGGCTGTTCAGGCAGCAGAAAGTTCATGGGGCAGCAAGTAATGAGATAAGAGCATACTCAAATTGCTGTGTGATTTTACAAAAGTCACCTACCCTCTCTGAGCCTGCAGAAGTAAAATGAGATGTTGGACAACACTAGGTAATCTCCAGATAACCCCTTCAGTGCATTCCTTCTCGCATTTTGGCTTCATTTGTCAATTCTACCCAACTCCACCTGGAAACTCTTGGCTCAGGCCTATTAACTCTCTTCTACTTAATAGGTTGTTCATGGTTCTGTAATGCTTGAAGCTCTCTTCTTGGACTTCAGGTCATCCAATTTTCTATGGAATCAAGAAAACCCCTTCAAAGACAGAAGGATTCATTCTCAGAAGCATAATTCTAGGAGCCAGAAGCAAAGCAAAGCTAACAAAGTCAAAAGGCAGGCAAAATTAACAGATGCTCCCAGTAATGAACAAGGTGTAGAAAGGTTTTTCGTAATGACTGCTTCCTAGAGCATTAACAGGAATGCATCCATTCCCTCCCGTCTCCCCTCACACCATCTGTTATTTGTGTCAGGCCGTTGGTAATTGCTCTATGTGACCCCTGTTGTTGGTAACAGAGACCACACTGTACACTGCAGCTTTCTTTGCTTTCTCCTGTCTCCTGGCAGCTGTGGCTGTAAGGTTTGTGTCTATCCTGAGATGGCAGATCAGGGTTTCCCTGGCTCTTGTAACTAAATATAAACAAATCACTCACCCTCCCTATTGGGAAATAAGTTATAAATAACAAGTGGGAGCAATCTTTCATCAGAGAGGCTGTGGTTACTAGGAAACGGGCACTGTAGTCAGGCTGTCTATTGTCATTATGTATCCATATGGCATTGAGTATAAGCTCTGGTTCTCTGTCCTTGGTCTTTCGAATGGCTCTTGAGTGCACTCTTCTTGCATATTATTCTACTCTTTAGTACCTTGGGGGTTCTAATTTGACCTCTGTCATCAAACTTGCTGTGTGACTTTGGGTGAATTAATTCGCATCTCTGGTCCTCAGCTGAATTCTCAGTTAAAAGAGATGAGAAGGTTCGGCTAGATCAGGGCTTCACAGATGACAGCCCATGGACCAACAAATCTGGTTTGCCATACGTTTATGTGTGGCCAGCAAACTAAGAATGCTTTTTACGTTTAAAAATTGTTGAAAATGAATTAAAAGAATAATATTTCATGACAGAAAATATTTGACTATTTAATAGTGCAATTATGTAATATGCACAATCATATTTATGACAATTATATGAAATCCCAGTTTGTGTCCAGAAATAAAGTTTAATTGGAACATGGCCACACTTATTTATTTGCTGTCTATGGCTGCTTTTAGACTCGACAGCAGAGTTAAATAGTTGTGACAGAGATCGTATGGCCTTCCAAGCCTAAGATAATTACTATTTGGCCCTTTACAGAAAAAGTTCAATGACCCCTGACCTAGATGGTCTTTTACCAGGGGTCCCGAACCTCTGGGATCTAATGCCTGATGATCTGAGTTTATGTAATAATAACAGAAATTAAGTGCACAATAAATGTAATGCTCTTGAATCATCCTGAAACCTTCCCCACCACCATCCCCCTGGCCATGGAAAAATTGTCTTCCACAAAACTGGTCCCTGGTGCCAAAAAGGTTGGGGACTGCTGTGTCTTAGTCACTATACAAATTGACTAAGTCTCAGCATAGAACCTTCTTAATAATTTCAGGGCTTTAGGTGAGACAGACCTGGGTTGTCTAGTGCTCCCAACAAGTCCTAATTACTGCCCTGGCTGATGAATGGCCTGATAAGGACTAGAAATATCTCAACCCAAGACAGGATTGGGTGCTAGACTCTGGTCCTGCCCTTGTCTGGGTTGGCCCAGGCCTGGGGACCAAGGTAATGAGCCTCACGCCTACTCTGGGAACCATGACCTGCAGTGATTCTGGGCTAAACCCCCTGGGGGTCTAGAGGAGAGATGAAGGTGTTAGGATGTTCTTGCCTTGATGGAGAGACTCCAAGTATGTGGCTTAAACAAGCCAGAAGATCATTGGTAAACTCCAGGTAACCTATATACTAAAAGAGATATATCAACTGATTGCAATATAAGGAATTTATTTGGATCCTACAAAAAAGTTTATGGAGGAAACTAAATACTATATGTTTTAAAAAGTGAATAAATACTGTATGTTTGATCATAATAACATAGAATGATATGATCATGTTTTTTAAGAAGAGTCCTTATCCTAAGATATATACTAAAATGTTTATGGGTAAAACGATGTGTTGTCTGGGATATGCCTCAAAATAACCCACTTTAGGAGGATCTGAAGTGGATGAGTCCATATAGATGAAAGAAAGTTGGTCCAAAGTTAGCAGTTGAAGGCATGTAATAGGTAAACAGGGCTTCATTATATTACTTTCTTTAATCATGTGTATATTTGAAATTTTCCATAATAAAAAGTTTAAAATATCTGCGCTCATAACCAGTAATTTAAAATTTGTATTTTTAAAGGAATTTAGTCCAAAAAACCTTACACAAGAGCCAAAAGTATATAATTATAGTTATTGTGTCTTTGATAGAAATTTCTGGTAAAAAGTTTCACTATGAGAAAAAAAAATTCTTGAAGAGAAATAACCATATTAAAACCTGTAAGCATTAAACAATTTCAATTGCTGAAATATAGTTTATTAATAATTTTGCTATTGATATATAATTATGTAAAATCTTACAGTAAATAGAAAAAGAAACCAGAACTTGCGACTAATTCCCTAGCCAAATGTACCAGCTTTAATTAAGCTTGCATATTAATCATATAAATATTTAGCATTTACCAGCACCTCCTAGATGATGGATGGTCTTATATTATTTTTTCCAATATAACTGTAATAAAATTATTTCTTGGGCTTGAACACAAGTCTGGGTTGGCAGTGATTGGTTTCTGTTCAATCACTCAGTCGTGTCCGACTCTTTGAGATCCCATGAATCGCAGCATGCCAGGCCTCCCTGTCCATCACCAACTCCCGGAGTTCACTCAGTGATGCCATCCAGCCATCTCATCCTCTATCTTCCCCTTCTCCTCCTGCGCCCAATCCCTCCCAGCATCAGAGTCTTTTCCAATGAGTCAACTCTTCACATGAGGTGGCCAAAGTACTGGAGCTTCAGCTTTAGCATCATTCCTTCCAAAGAACACCCAGGGCTGATTTCCTTTAGAAAGGACTGATTGGATCTCCTTGCAGTGCAAGGGACTCTCTAGAGTCTTCTCCAACACCACAGTTCAAAAGCATCAATTCTTCGGCGTTCAGCCTTCTTCACAGTCCAACTCTCATATCCATACGTGACCACTGGAAAAACCACAGCCTTGACTAGACGGACTTTAGTCAGCAAAGTAATGTCTCTGCTTTTGAATATGCTATCTAGGTTGGTCATAACTTTTCTTCCAAGGAGTAAGCGTCTTTTAATTTCATGGCTGCAGTCACCATCTGCAGTGATTGGTATAGTGGCTTCTTAATCATCAGGAATGCAGGCTTTATCCATTTGTGTCTCTGTCATCCTCATACTTGGCTTGTACCTCATGATCCAATATGGCTACTTCACCTACTGCCATTAACTCTCTATTCCAGAGTGTAGAAAGGGGAAGGAAGAAAGGACAGGCCCTTTAAGAGCATGACATGGCATTTGCACAGGTCACTCTTGCTCATGTCCTAAAGGCTAGAATCATCTAGGAAAGAAGATTGGAAATGAAACCCCTAGCTGGGCAACCATTCATTCTACTAAGAATGTTTTTACTGTATTGTAAGGGGAGAGAGGCCATGATGGGGTGGGGGAGACAATGAATAGCCTCTTCCATTAATACCTTATATTAAAAGATAGATATGTTTATGTACAGATTCCAGAAGTCTCCCTCTTGATCTGAATCTATTTCTTGCTTTTCTCTTTCCTCCATCTGTCCCTCCTCCCATTTTCCTTGGCATCTTGTAAATAGCTCAGTTTGAGAGTGCAAGTGACTACATTCCTTCAGTTCTAGTGGTTCCAATCCAGACACCCACTCGCCTATTATTCATGCATTTCTACCCATGTAGTCATTTGTCTCCCCCACTCTCACACACAAAGTTTGGTTTTACAGCTCGAGAGACATAGGTTTAAGTCCTACTTCCTCTCCTAGTCTGTCTATGATCTTGGGTTAAGTCCACTAAGCTTTGTAAGCCTTGTTTTCCTCACCTGGAAGAAGGCAACATTGCATCTTAAAGAGTCCCTGCTTAGCCTGCTTATCTGATAACTGTGAGGATGAGAAGAGTTGTGGGGAAGTGCTTGGACTTTATAAAGGGTGAAGAGCCACATGGCTGGGAAGTAATGCATGGAGGGAGCCCAGGTATGCTGTACCTTCCCGAAACCTGATCATCCTGCTCTTCTCATGGAGTGAGCTGCTGGGAGCCATGTATCTGCGTGTGACCTTATCCCAATCATAGCTGGTTCAGACATAGAATTTTGTCCCCAGTAGGCTTGACTGTTTATTTGGGGAATATGCATTTGAACTGAAGAGTCGTATGATGGTTAGAAAATCCTGTTAGTGGTTGTGGTCTGTAGGAACCAATCACAAACCCTGGGATCCTTGGAGTTCAGCAAGTCTTTGTATTCTGTGAGATGGCTTATTCCTTCAACATATTCCATTTCTGTTCTTTGATTTGTTAGAGTGGTTTTTTTTTTTCCTTACAAGAACCTCAACTAAGAAACTCTATTATTGGCAAATTTGGCAGAAGGTAACATTTGGTGCTTTCATCTTATAAATCTGTGCCTTTTCACCCTCTCATAATGAAAGGTAAATCGTGGTTATTTTGTGTTTCTGTGATCTTTCCCAATCAAAACTGGGCATTAGAAGAGGCTCTGACAACAACTATTAATGCTGTAAAAAATGTGAATATCTGTGTGTGTGTGTAGGTATGTATGTACATATATATATGTATATATATCCCTGGAGAAGGAAATGACAACCTGCTCCAGTATTCTTGCCTGGAAAATTCCATGGACAGAGGAGCCTGGCAGGCTACAGTCCGTGGGGTCACAAAGAGTCAGATATGACTGAGCACAGCACACACACAGACACACACACATACACACACATTTATACACACATATACACATACCTCTCCCAGGGTGATCAAATGAGCCTTAATTCCACTTATATAATAAAAGAGTTTTCTGTGTTAAAACAGAAATGAGAAGGTGGACTTTCTGAAGAAAAGGAAGAGCTTTCAACCTTCTTCACCTCCATTTAACACTAAAGCACTATGCACAGATGACAGGGTGTGCTCTTCTCCACCACACCCTCACCCTATCACAGACTCCATGCATTCTATAACACGAGGGTTGCAGAGCATCCCTGGGGAGCACTTCTTTTGCCTTGGGAAAGCAATCTTCTCACAGAAGCCTCAGAGTCAGGTAGGCTGTGAGCTGCCATGGTGTGAGCTGAGGTAGCAGACTTGATTCTGAGGAAACAGGAGGACTTAGAAACTTTCAGAATGAAGTGAAAGGGACTGTTTCAAATCCTAAAAGATGATGCTGTGAAAGTGCTGGACTCAATATGCCAGCAAATTTGGAACACTCAGCAGTGGCCACAGGACTGCAAAAGGTCAGTTTTCATTCCAATCCCAAAGAAAGGCAATGCCAAACAATGCTCAAACTACCACATATTCATCTCACATGCTAGCAAAGTAAAGCCCCAAGCCAGGCTTTAACTGTACGTGACCCGTGAACTTCCAGATGTTCAAGCTGGTTTTAGAAAAGGCAGAGGAACCAGAGATCAAGTTGCCAACATCCTTTGGATCATCAAAAAAGCAAGAGAGTTCCAGAGAAACATCCACTTCTGCTTTATTGACTATGCCAAAGCCTTTGACTATGTGGATCACAACAAACTGTGGAAAAGTCTTAAAGAGATGAGAATACCTGACCACCTTACCTGCCTCCTGAGAAATCTGTATGCAGGTCAAGAAGCAATAGTTAGAACTGGACATGGAACAGCAAATTGGTTCCAAATAGGAAAAGGAGTATGTCAAGGCTATATATTGTCACCCTGCTTATTTAACTTATATGCAGAGTACATCATGCGAAATGCCAGGCTGGATGAAGTACAAGCTGGTATCAAGATTGCCAGGAGAAATATCAATAACCTCAAGATATGCATATGACACCACCGTTATGACAGAAAGTGAAGAACTAAAAAGCCTCTTGATGAAAGTGAAATAGAGTGAAAAAGTTGGCTTAAAACTCAGCATTCAGAAAACTAAGATCATGGCATCTGGTCCCATCACTTCATGGCAAATAGATGGGGAAACAAGGAAAACAGAGATTTTAGTTTTAGAGGCTCTAAAATCACTGCAGATGGTGACTGCAGCCATGAAATTAAAAGACACTTGCTCCTTGGAAGAAAAACTATGACCAACCTAGACAGCATATTAAAAAGCAGAGACGTTACTTTGCCAACAAAAGTCCATCTAGTCAAAGCTATGGTTTTTCCAGTAGTCATGTAGGGATGTGAGAGTTGGACTATAAAGAAAGCTGAGCACCAAAGAACTGATGCTTTTGAACTGTGGTGTTGGAGAAGACTCTTGAGAGTCCCTTGGACTGCAAAGAGATCCAACCAGTCAATCATAAAGGAAATCAGTCCGGAATGTTCATTGGAAGGACTGATGCTGAAGCTGAAACTCCAGTACTTTGGCCACCTGATGCAAAGAGCTGACTCCTTTGAAAAGACCCTGATGCTGGGAAAGATTGAAGGAGGGAGGAGAAAGGGACAACAGAGGATGAGACGGTTGGATGGCATTACTGACTCAATGGACATGAGTTTGAGTAAGCGCCAGGAGTTGGTGACAGACAGGGAAGCCTGGCGTGCTGCAGTCCATGGGGTTGCAAATAGTTGGACACGACTGAGCGACTGAACTGAACTGAAAAGGGACATGAGTGAAAGGGCGGGGTAGGGATCAATGTCTTGGTTCTCTTTACGGCTAGAGGCTATTAAGAGCCATGAAATTTGGAAATTAAATCTCGTATGATTGTTATCTATGTTCATCTACTGGGAAAGTCTGGGGATATTTAGACTGGTTTCAGATGGTAAAGAAAAGTCAGGAAAATTTAACTTTTGCCCCATTACAGAACTGGTGAGAGCAAGAGTTTGGGCTTAAACCAAGTCGCTTTCCCACTTCAGCAAGCTGATTCCATTGGAGTTCACTTACTGAGAAAATAGTCTATATTTTAGTGGCAGCATAGTTTCAGTGATTTTAGGAAACTGATTTAAGTTCTAAGAAAAGGGGTCAATGCCTTGTACATCTTTCCTGTATGGTGTGTGTTTGAAGCTTAATCAATATCTCATGAGTCATTTTATTCACTAGAACCAGCATCAGCATCCTCTCCTAAATGTTGTAGGAAGTTCACTGGCAATGAATTGGGAAGATGTAGCTAAACAATAGACCTTATATCTAACATTGCCACCCCCTCCAAAATGAAGAAGTGAAAGCCCTGGTAGCTTCATGGTTAGACAGAAACCAAGGGGAAGGGTACATGCAAGATGGTAAGAAGGAGACCGAGTTTAGGGACTTCAGTAAATATTAGAAGTAATCAGATCTCTGGAACAGAAAGAAGAGTTGAAAATTGACCATCATCATTCAACAGAGATTTATCAAGTGCTTAGCACATGTCAGGTATTGTTCTAGGGACCAAGGATTCTGGGGACCACTGCTGAGTGGACAAAGCAGAACTGATTTACAATGAAAGAATTTCAAGGATTGGGTTATATTTTATTTACATCTCTCCTTATACTCT
Organism: Capra hircus; assembly: GCF_001704415.2. Taxonomy (NCBI): domain Eukaryota; kingdom Metazoa; phylum Chordata; class Mammalia; order Artiodactyla; family Bovidae; genus Capra; species Capra hircus. Next base: position 116,806,026 of record NC_030808.1, on the reverse strand, counting down.
TGTCATCCAAAGATGATGGAAAGACTTGGATTTGTAAAATTTATATCCTCCTTATTCAAAAAACCTTAAAGCAACTTCTAAAGTAGTATGCGATTAATGATGAGATTATAAAATAGAAGTAGAAGCAATAGGTAAATACATTTCAAAAATTTAAAAATCATTGGAATATGGACCCGGCCCAGAGTAAGGCTTGTTACTAAGACGCATGTATCCTTGAAATGCTAGACACCACAGGTGATCCACAGATGGGGCTTTAGGCTTTCCAGTGGGGGAAGATGATATCACCCCTGAACCAACCAACCAACCATGGTCTTTGGAAGAAGAATAACAAATTCTAATACCAAGAGGAGGAGAAAATTTAAGAATCCTCCAAAAAGCAGGTCACTCTGAATATGCTAAAGGACTATATCAGAAACCAAACACCACTTGGGTGAGGCTGGGAAAGCTCTCACCTTGAATCCAGTGGCCGGGTCTCTGTGGGTTCACATGGCATCTCCTCCAACAACAGAGGGGAGGCATGCTCCTAGTGAGTCAGTCCCTGCAGCTTTCTTTGGCAGACATTAACGCACGGGAAAGCATGGCTATTGATCCTGCATGTGTTTCATGAGATAAAGAACTTTAATGTGATTCGCAGAATCGCTAGAAGCAAGGCAAGAGGGAGATAAGAAGGCTTGAAGTGAGCTTCCTGCAGAGAAATGTGTGCTTGTAAACACGATCAGAGCCATCTCCACTCGGGCCGTTTCGTTCACCCCGCTTGTTGTGTACAAGTGGGTTTGGCCATAGGCGTGCTGTCAGGCAGGTGAGGAAGGCCAGAGAAAGGATGGAAACAGGCTGTCACGTTTTGTTAGAATAGAGAGAATAAAGCTGGAATGAAACTGCTTTGCCTGTTCCATAGGAATCATCTAGAGTGCCCTCCTGCCCTTTTTAAAAGGAAGTACCCACGGTTCAGTCAGCCAGTATATCTGTGAATACGAAACACAGAGAAAAGGTGAAGCTGCATCTCTATGTCTTTCTCTCAATGTAACTCCGTGTCTTTTCTCTCTGATTTTAGAAAACAGTAGAATGGGTAAGAAATAGTGAAACAAGTTTGGTCCATCATTAGAAGGCAAAAAATAACCCTAAAGGACAATGAGTAATAAAGATTAATGTGTAGGATACAAACTCATATAACCAACCATGATGGGTGGTTTTGGGGAACTTGCCAAACTGACATCCTCTTCTGGGACGAGCACACGCACAGGTACACGCAAGCACGCACACGCTCTGCCCCCAGCCCCTCCCTGTAGCTGTGACTCTTCCCTCTCTTTGCTTGTGTGGAACAAGGGTGGGCACCTGACCAAGGGCGTCTAGTACAGAGGCTGGCTGGTTTATTCTGATGCTCATTCTCTCTCCCCTCTCCCTCCCCGCCCCTCCCCGCCCCTCCCCGCTCCCTCCCCCCTCCCCGCCCCTCCCCGCTCCCTCCCCCCTCCCTCTCACTCGTTGGTCCTGGGTCTGGGGGGGGGGGGGTAATGTAGATCCTGTACACAATGTAGAGACGGAGTTTCTCCTCTCATACTTTGGAAAAAACAAAGAAAGCTGGTGGGCAGAAAGAGAGAGGAAAGTGAATTAAAGGCTTAGGGAGAAAACAGGGCCAGAGGCATGTGGCCTTAGACCCACACACACAGAGGAGGGATAGGAGAGAAGAGAAAGGAAGGGAAGGGCAACCTTGGTCTCACTGGACTTTCCGATAGACTTGCCTGTCCATGGGCTGAGTGCACACGTCACCCTGGTGTACCAGTGAGATGAAAACGCCTTGTGTCTTTCGAGTGAATCTCTCTCCCATGCATTCTCTCTCTCATTCCTTTCTCATTTAAGATGTTTTAAGTGGGTTTTTGTTTCTAAATTAAATGTTTCCTAACCAAGATACTAAGTAAAATAGGATGTTTTCTTTCTTTTGAGGTAAGGAATAGAGGATTAATGTATATGGCATAAATATATTTTATGTTTTTATATATTTATGAATTTAAAAAAAAGGAAATAGCTTATTTGTGCAGGTGGAAGGGTGGCTGTGAAATTTATTAAAAACTGGAAAAAAAAAAGTGAAGCAGAGTTCCCAGTGTCACTTTTCTTTTTAATTGATGTATAGTTGATTTACAATGTTGTATTGGTTTCAGGTGTACAGCACAGTGATTCAGTTGAACATTATATATATACGTGTGTGTGTGTGTATACACACACACACATACTCTTTTACAGATTCTTTTCCCTTATAGGTTATTACAAAATATTGTATATAGTTTCCAGTTCTATGTAGTATGTCCTTGTTGCCAGTTTTATGTTAATATGTGTTTTTAGGGTGGGGGCAGTATTTCACTGGTTCTATTTGCTCTTCTGCCCCTCCATGCCTGTTTCGCTCCTACACCTGTGCTCCAAATACCTCCGCCCAGTCCAGGTAGCTACACATACAATTTGGACAGAAGGGGGTGACTGTGGTGAACAAAAAAAGTGATATTAAGTTCAATGGTCACTAATTTAGGAGTGAAACAGAGTCAGATACATTCTTGCAGAAGAAGGTTGCTTTTTTCTCCAAAAGGTAATAGTGTTATTCACTCAGTCATGTCTGCCTCTTTGCCATCCAGTGAACTGTAGCCCACCAGGCTCCTCTGTCCATGGGATTCTCCAGGCAAGAATACTGGAGTGGGTTACAATGCACTTCTCCAGGGGAGTTTCCCAACCAGGAATCGAACCCAGGTCTCCTGCATTGCAGGCAGATTCTTTACCATCTGAGCCACCAGGGAAGCCCCCTTTCCTCCAAACTAGCTAGAAAATCCCTAGAGCCAGGAGGGGCAGGAAAAGGAGAGGAGGTACACTAGATTATACCTAAAATCTCTGCTGGAGTGAGGGTCACCTTTTTCTAGCACCAGAGTACACTGGGGAAACTGAGGCAGTGCCCAGGCGTCATCCTCACCATAGTCCAGGTGAAGCCCTAGTTGACAGCAGAGAATGAGTGTCCTATCGGTGGCCTTGCAGACACCACTCAAGGCCCCAAGACTTGGCTTAGGACTTGTCTGACCCAGAACTGTAGAAAATCCCTCCTCTAAATGCCATGACCCCTCAGAAGGGGGAAGTGAGGGCAAGTGGATCTCTGGAAGTGACAGTGGCTGCCTGAGGCATGACCCAGCTGACACCACAAAGCTGGGTGGTTATGGAAGGCTCCCCCTCTCTATCCTGACTCTTTCAGTTTAGTTCAGTCGCTCAGTCGTATCCAACCCTTTGCGACCCCATGAATCACAGCACACCAGGCCTCCCTGTCCATCACCAACTCCTGGAGTTCACTGCCATCCAGCCATCTCATCCTCTGTCGTCCCCTTCTCCTCTTGCCCCCAATCCCTCCCAGCATCAGAGTCTTTTCCAATGAGTCAACTCTTCGTATGAGGTGGCCAAAGTACTGGAGTTTCAGCTTTAGCATCATTCCTTCCAAAGAAATCCCAGGGCTGATTTCCTTCAGAATGAACTGGTTGGATCTCCTTGCAGTGCAAGGGACTCTCAAGAGTCTTCTCCAACACCACAGTTCAAAAGCATCAATTCTTTGGTGCTCAGCTTTCTTCACAGTTTCAGATACATTTAAAAAAAAAAAAACAAAACAAAACAAAAAAAACCCTTTACTTGGTCTTATCAAGTATAGAGTTCTTATAACATCTTGTGAAAATCGGAACTCGAGGATAATTGTTGATTTGGGAGGTGCAGAATTTATGTAGTTAAGGAGTCTCAACTGCTTAGTTGGAGTTTTTACTGCAAATAAGCTCTGTCTTTAATAATAAATTGAAGTTTTAAAAAGAAATAAGGATATTGAAAGGACTTCCCTAGTGGCTCAGATGGTAAGGAATCTGCCTGTAATGTAGGAAACCTAGGTTTAATCCCTGGGTTGGTAAGATCCCCTGGGATGGCAACCCACTCCAGTATTCTTGCCTGGAGAATTCCATGGACAGAGGAGCCTGGCAGGCTATAGCCCATGGGATTGCAAAGAGTTAAGACACGACTGAGCAACTGACACTTTCACTTTTTTTCAAGGCAATTGAAAGATAGTTTTCTTGGCTCTCAACCAAAAATCAAGAAAAAATGTTTATTAAAAAAAGAAAAAACATTTTCCTGACTGTACATTTCCTCCCCCATCTTCAATGCTTTGCACAGAGCTAGATCCATTGTAGATGAAAGATTTGAATGAATGAAAAGGGATTTACTAACCAGCATTTGGAAGCATGTTGAAGGATACCAGCATAAGTTGTAGTATTCATTTACTCTTGAGATATTTATGCAGAAAATTCACTCTCTGGTCTTCATTTTGGGGATAAGGAGATGAGTAATGTAGCCAGAGGGCCGGGGCTTCAGGAAAGGCAATGGTACAGACAATCACTCAGTGGTTGTGGTGGAGGGTGCCCCTGGCCTGAGGCTGTATCTCAAGGGACTTAGAGAATGTCTCGTTGGCGTGAAGCAGAGCTTTCCTGGAGAGCGAGGCTTTGTTGGCGATGCTTGAGTACTAAAAAATAACTACCCCAAGTCAGCGGCTTTACAGAAAGTTTATTTACCACCCTTGTCACACTCCCAGGCAGGTCACAAAGTCTGCCTCTGTTTCGTTACGTCAGCTCCTGGATCCCGTGACTTCCCAAGCTGTACTGCCAGGGGCAGACAGAGGTGGAGGATTGCAAGTGAGAGTCTTCAGGGCCAAGCCCGAGAGTAGCTCAGGTCACTTCAGCCTACATCCCCTTGACACAGACTCACTCCCATGGCCCCAGCTACAAGGAGCTGGAACTGTGGCTTAGATGTGTGCCTGAGAGGAACCTGATGGGGAATGCAAAACATTATCCACTACAGAGGGCCAGTGGGGGAAAGGGGGGCAACAAATGAGCAGGGTGAAGGGGACACCTGTGTGGCAGCCAGTGTGAGTCTATGCAGCTTCTGGTGGGCAAGGATGCATGTCAGACACTGCCCTTTCTTGTGTGCAGGCACTGTCTTCATTTTGCACCAGCCTTGAGGGCAGGTAAAGGGATGTGAGAGCAGCTGCTCTGAAGGAGCCAAGGGGACCTCCAGAGCAAAAGACCTTTGTAATCGGCACGGCACAGCGTGCACGGAGGGAAAGCGCCCTCCTCCGCCGCCTCCTCTCCCGCCTCATATGCATGTGTTCGGTTCTGCAGCCTCCACCTGCTTCAGGGAGCTTACTGTGTACGTCCACAGCCAGCTCTGCCCCGGAGCACCTGGCTTTCCGTTCCTTGCTGTTCTTTCCCATAGCGTAATAAGCACAGATGCTGATGGTGTGTCTGGACACCGGGAAAGAAGCACCCTGCTGCGCTCCTGTTTGCTTTCCCGGAGCCAGCAGGGGGCTCCGCGTCCCCGTGAGAATGTGAGACCGAGGCTGCCACCTAGGGCGGGAGGTCAGACAGAGTGACGCTTGTCATCCCTGGGCTGTGATCCTCCCAGAGGGACCCTCAGAGGTCGACCCAGCCACATCCTCCTGGGAAAGCTTTACTCGCAGGCCACAAGGCACAGAGGTTTCTTCTGAGAGAAGAGAGGGAGCCAGCTTAAGTGCTGATATCTCATTGTATTTTTGGGTGCGACCCACTTTGCAGGGACCAGCACCCCTGCCTCTGCTCCTCAGGGAGTGATCGTTCTCATCAGGGAAGATCATCCGTTTGCCTGTCAGGCTGTCACTGGATTTTCAGCTGCTGCTCTGAGTTTTCTGTTTACGGAACAGAGAACAACCAGGGAAGTGTTTTCTAAAGAAGAAAGCTTGGTGTTAGAAGTGTTTCAAAACTGAGGACAGAGCAAGGAGTCAGATGGGACTGTGGGGCCTCTCGGGCTCTCAGGCCAGTTGCCCTGGTCTGTGGAGTTCCTTGTTCTATCCTGCCCACTCCTGGAGGAGCTTCTCTGAAGGAGCAGACGGGACTACAAAATGCTTCCGTATTTAAGTGTTTCATGAAGACTTCCAGAACTGGGTGCCCCCAGCCCATTACTGAAATAAGCAGCCTCTCTCTCACTAGATGGACTCATGGTCTTCTAGAAATTCTCCAGGTTATCATTCCTGAATGAAGGTAGAGAGACTAACATCTGGAAACGAAGTGAATGTTCTGATGTTAGCCTGTGGGCTTCAGATCACCATCAGAGCAAGTATATAGTCAGGTACACAGTCATTTGTTTCTTGTAAATTGTTCCCCCTAAAAAAGGATTCTTTAAAACGAGCGCTTTCAGAACCTCTTATGTGGGGACTGAGTGCTGAGCAGCTGTGGCAAAGGGCCTGGTGGTCTGCTCTCTGTCATTGCCCGCTCCTCCCTGAGTGCTTTCTCCAGGGCAGCCGTTGGAAGACAGACGAACGGTCAGTTCGAGGTTCAGTTGTGGCCAGCAACTTCATGGGTAACTGAGGAAAAAAGTCAACTTGGGTCATGCTTTGTGACAGACCACACCTCAAGATGACAGTGATACCGTCATAATTCCACAACGTAATACGATTTTCATAAGTGGGACTTAGTGCTTGAAGACACTACAAAGTTTGAAGCAACAGCTCCAATGAGTCATTTTGAAAACGAATTTACTGGGAACAGTCACTTTTCGTGATTCCTCAGTGGTCCCAGCAATTCTGTCTGCTGAAAGTACTGCATTTCTTCTTTTTCCCTTTTAGAGGTTTATACATTTTGACTAACAGGCATGGAAATAAGACAGTGCTTTGAATGACTTTTTAAAAAGTGCCTGATATACTTAGCATTGCTCAATTAATGCAGTATCATTTTAGGAAAGCTGTTCCAGTTCTGTCTTCTGGTATCTGTGGCAACAAATGTGTGGATATTATCAGAAATAGTATTTGTTTGTTTTAAAATGTATTCCTCAGACCTCTTGATTTCTTCCTGACAGAGCAGACATTTTTGCACTCTGGTTTGTTCATTATAGTCAACTGTCTCAACTAGCCAGGTGAAGCAGTTTCCCACCAGGTTCAACAACCTTCTGAAGCCTTTCTTCTGCTCCCCTTCATTTCTGGCCTGTGTCCTTAGCACCCAGTTTGTATATAATATCACACAGGGTTTGGTGCTTTAATCTGTGCATCTAAAAGGCTGAGCAAAATTAACCACAGCCAAGTGACCAGAGCTAGTCTCCTGTCTCACTGTGAGAATGACAGACGTGTTTGCCTTTCAGTACATTAGGTCTGCAGCTACATTAGTTGTTTCTGTGTCTTTAGATTTCGCAAAAGGGAACTGAAATCCAGCAAGTCGTATTAGAAGCCCATTCAGAAAATGAACAAAAAAGCAAATGAAAACCACCCAGAAGGAGGTGGTATATTTTTCACTTTGCGTTTTGTAGGCGTAAGTCCCTTCCTTATAATTTGCAATTTTTTCTGAGAGGTGGTGGATTTTCACTTCAGAGGCAAACAATATCATGACAAGACAGCCACAGGAGCCTGCAAGAGAAAGAACAAACAACATGCTGGGACAAATATTTCCTGATTGTAAGGGACAAGGAAGAGGGTTTACGTGCAAACTAAGGGAAACCTTTCCCACCATTTCATTTGCATTCTTCTACAAAAATACTTCAAATTTGTAATCATGAGCCTGATATTCCAACGATGGGTGGTAGTATCTGGGTTATGGCTCTGAGTGAGAAGACTTGTTGCAGGATAGAATCGAGCCAGTCTTACAAAGACTAGAGATGTTCCACTTTGCATGAAGAGAGGCTGAATTGCTGGGCACCTTAAAAGCACAGTAGTGGAATCAGGCTACACAGCAACCACTGCTGTGGTGTGACTTCAAGAGAACACATTTCTCTGTACTTCACAGGCCATGTACGAGAAATGGTTGTCATCTAGTCCCCTTGTGAAAGGGCTAAAAGCTTTCTCCTTCCCCTCCTCTGGCTCCTACCTGGCCACAGCTGCCCAGAGGTGTCCCTGCGCAAAGGCAGCCATGTCTAACATGGTGAGGTGGAGAGTATCTATTCTCCTTGTTTGTGACAGAACTCAGGATTTTTACCTAGGTACATGGCTGCCTTGAACAAAGACTACATTGGTTGAGGGAGGTTGGTATGTGGGGCTAGAAAAGTTTCCTTGAATTGTGCAGCATTAGGGGCCTGCACTTTCTTTCCCTGTTGTCCTTCCTGTAGCTGAAATACGTGCGCAATGACTGGAGCACCATTTTGGGCAATGTGACCTTAGAAATGGAAGCCATGTGTTATGGAAAAATAGGAAAGGAGGAATCTTGGATATTAGATACCAGGAGTCACCAGACCAGCCCTGGACTTCAACTTCTAGGTTTTTACATGAGAGAATAATAAGTATTTATTTTGTTTAATCCATTATTATTATTTTCCTCTCATTTATTACTCATTGGTAGCCTAATCTACTTTTAAATGGTGTGACTATGGCCTGGAGTTCTCTACAGGACAGGGGCACAACATATTGAGTGGTGCCTGAAGACTCAGGCCCTCTCCCCTGAGGATGGAGGAAGGGAGCCCCCCAGAGGGGAGGGTGGCACAGGGGAGCAGAAGCATGTGGCAATGGGGGAGCCGAGTCAGGGACACTATGGAAAGCCAGGGCTCTGAGGGCTCCCACAGCTACAGATGCATCCCAGGTCATAAAAGGAGACTTGCTGAAATGGTTTTCTGACTTTGATTTAAACAATTTGGTTTCACACTCTGAATCTCCCTTTTGTTATATGAAAGTAGGCCATTTTAAATTTTATTTATTTGGTCACTCTGTGCTGCATGTGGGATCTCAGTTCCCTGATCAGGGACCAAACCTGCACCCCCCTGCAGTGGAAGTTCAGAGTCTTAACCACTGGACCACCAGAGAAGTCCAGAGTCAGTTTTAACCTCCCAGTCCCCACTTCCTTGCCTATGAAATATGGATAAGAAAGATGATTCAAGACTAACATTTGATATTAGAATTGTCACAGAGAATTGCTTACTAATTGGTCACTATTCCTCTGGTGTTTATGTATTCTTTTTGCCTTGCAAGTCTTAACCATCATCCCTTACTGCACTCTACCACACACCAAAAAAACCCTAACTCCATCAGTTAGGCTACTCTGCCTTGTTCCTCCACACACTCTCCCATTAGATTTGTGACTCCTTGAAGAGGAGGAAGTGCTTTTCCCTTCAATGACAGTTAATTCAGATGTCCTGGGAGCAGCAACGTAGTAGCTTAAGTTCCCATTCATTAATTCACTCAATCCTTTATTCAGTGAGACTTATTGATGAGCCAAGCATGGTAATAGTGGTGGAGCTTTCAACATGAAAGAAAAGGCATATGGTGGTTTCTGCACTAACAGAGAATATAACTGGGCAGGGAACTCAGATAAAAAAGTTATAAATCTATCTCAGTAAGCGTCATAGTAAGGGAGGTGTGGGTGGCTATATCTGAGAGGGTGGGCAGCATCCTAGAAGGTTCTTTGGAAGTAGCTGTAAGAAAAGTTAGCAAAGGGAGGCTGGACTGTGTGGGGAGAACATTCCAGACATGAGGTGCTAACATGCAAATGTTGCCCCATTTCTTTTCCAAAGGCTGGGTTTGGGTTGGTAGAGTGGGGGTGGGGGCAGGAGTGAACAGGAAAAGTGAAATTCCGTTTCTTCTATTAGAATTTCACTGAGGACTGGCCCCACCAGCTTGCTCCTCGTCATTATACACCCCCAAATAATCAAATGATATAATTTTCTAGAAACTTCACTTCCCACCAGCCTCGGGGAATATTCCTTTGTAAAAATTGTCAGCCTATTTTTGTATTCTGAGCTTAAAACCAGAGCTCTCCCCTGGCAAAACCGTATTATTCCTTTATTGCTCAAGCTAACAAAGAGGCTGCGATGCTGTTTTCTCTTTATCTTTTATTTGAAAGTTGTGGAGAAAATGCCATTGCTTTTACCATGAGAACCTTCTTTGTGTGAGGAGATGGTGAATTTCAGACCGAAGTGAAGCACTGTATATTCTTGGTACTTGAAAGAAAATTTCAAGTTCGGTTTCCTTTTTCAAGTTGTTAAATATTTTAAAGGTACTACTTTGTTAAGGAGACTGCATCATAGTGAGACCACATTTCAAATTAAGTCAAGGTTGCTGGGGTATCTTAAAACCAATAGCCCTTTGCTGGAGCTAATACTTCAAGCCTGCAAGCTCCCAAAACACAATGTAGTCGTTAAGAGGATGGTCTATGATTTCGCTCTGGATTTAGGAGTTATCCATGAAGTAGACGTCATCATTTCAAAGTCAGAGCATGGAAACCCAGCCTGAGTCTCTGCCAAGCCCTGAGTGATGCTAAGACACATGGAGGGAAACAACTCAGTGTGAACTTGGGGCATTTTTGCTTCTCTTTCCCCCGCTCTAAAAGAAATATGGGGCCACTGATACCTATTTATGGCTTATGGAACAAAAGATACCCAAAAAGTGTTTCTCTTTTTGACATGGCTGCTGGGGACATGGAGAGAGGGGCATAAGGGACAAGAATAGGTGTGAGTAATGATAAGAATAGGGTTCAGCATGTTTCCAGTATGGCCCTTAGACTCCAATGAGGGGGTTCCTGCTATGGGTGCCATATTTAAAGGGTCCTGCTCTCTCTGTCCTGTTGATACCTCTCCCCCATAAGGTGAGGAATCCTTGATTCAATGGAATGGTCCGTCTAGAGTCCTTGACTGCGTTCTAGACTATACTCTTGCTGTTGTTCAGTCACTAAGTCGTATCCAACTCTTTGCGACCCTATGGACTGCAGCATGCCAGGCTTTCCTGTCCTTCACTGTCTCGCAGAGTTTGCTCAAACTCATGTCCATTGAGTTGATGATGCCATCCAACCATCTCATCCTCTGTCAGCCCCTTTTCTTCCTGCCTCCAATCTTTCCCAGCATCAGGGTCTTTTCTAATAAGCTGGCTCTTTGCATTAGGTGGCCCAAGTATTGGAGCTTCAGCATCAGTCCTTCCAATGAATATTCAAGGCTAATTTCCTTTAGCATTGATTGGTTTGATCTCCTTGCAGTCCAAGGGACTCTCAAGAATCGTCTCCAACACCACAGTTCAAAAGCATCAATTCTTCAGTGCTCAGCCTTCTTTATAGTCCAACTCTCACATCCATAAATGACTGCTGGAAAAAGCATAGCTTTTATATGGATCTTTGTTGGCAAAGTGATATCTCTGCTTTTTAATATGCTGTCTAGGTTGGTCATAGCATTCCTTCCAAGGAGCAAGCGTCTCTTAATTTCGTGGCTGCAGTCACCATCTGCAGTGATTTTGGAGCCCCAAAAATAAAGTCTGTCATTTTCCATTGTTTCCCCATCTATTTGCCTTGAAGACTGTACTCTTGGGACTCAGGAATTTTCTCTGCACACAGCCCTGAGCACTCTTCCTGAGCTGGCATGAGTGTCTTTCCAGGGTCCATCTCCCCAGGGGTGGATTTTGTGGCAGGTGCTGTACAGCCCTGAGGACTGAGAGTGGCCAAGGGAAAGAACAGCTGTTTGGCAGGCATGGTCAGAGGTTGGACATGCGGTGGACTGTTCATACATGCTTGCTTGAGGCCCTTTACAGTGTGGATGGAACCAGGCATGGGAAGAGAAGCGAAGAGACAGGGGATGGTACTCCTCCCTTCGCCACATTCAGGTGCAGAATTTTCAGAGCTCAAGAAGTCTAAATTTGGGACTTCCCTGGTGGTCCAGTGGCTAAGACTCTACACTCCCAATGCAGGGAGTCTGGGTTCAATCCCTGGTCAGGAAACTAGATCCCACATGCTGCAACTAAGACCTGGCACAGCCAAATAAATAAATAAATATATATATTTTTTTAAATTATAAGAGAATATTATTTTTTTAAGTATTCTAATTTGAATCTTGCTTCCAGGACCTTATTTGTCAAGGGAGAAGGATAGAATATGTTTCATTGAATAGTTTAGCTTATAACTTTGAACTGTTTAGACATGTGGTATGTGGACTTTCATTCACGCTCTTGCCCACAGCCTCTCAGAGGTTAGGATCATGCCTGCATGCTTCCTTCTTTCTTTGCCCAGTTACTTGTGTGTCCCCCAAGAACCCAAACTCAGCTGGGGCCATTTCAGTCCCCACCCTGCAGGTCTGTCTATCTGACCAACACTGCTCCAGCTCACAAGAAAGATTAGAGTACAACAGATGTAGGAAAACCCGACAAGCCTTGCTCAAGCTAGGATTTAGACTATAACCAGGCACAGGACTGAGGTTTTCCTGCCGGTGTCTCACTCAAAAATGAGCCGTTTTCCTTTCACGTGTTTGATTTCCCCACCATCTGGCTGGTACCATAGTGGTTTTTTTCCCCTTCTCCTTTTAATGACTTTGATCACTCAGTTAATTTCTGACTGAATAGGATGGCCAAGTTATAAGGCCATCAAACCATGAATTATCAGTCAATTAACAAACATGTGTCATGTACTAGGCACTGCACACTCAGGGCTCCCCTCTGGCAGCTGTCTGGGGCTGCAGGATTGGACATCTCTCTCCCCTCCAGTCCTTACAATATAGGGAATGAAGGTCACAGCCAGCAAGAACACTGCTTCTTCATCCCTTGGTGAGCCCTGAGGTTGACTATGCTCTCAGGGGTGGGAACATCCTGCCAGGATCCATGGAGTCTGGTGGAAATTTTCCCTCAAAAGTGAAAAAAAAAAAAAAAACCCCAACTCTGAAGCATTCTATTATCATTAAGACTGCATTTGGGAAATAGTAAATTAGAATTTCAATTCATTTAAAACAATGGCCAAGATTTCCAAAAAGCTAACACGTCATCTTTAAACTCTTTGAGAGGTAATTGGGGTCAGGATTTGCCACCCTAAATTATCCCACTTCAACATAATGATTATTTTGAATTTAAGTTACATAAGAAACAGCTAGTATAAGAAGGACACTCTGACCCTCCTCTGTCTCCCTGAAATCAGGAAATAAATTGCCCACTTGAAGGGTACCCTCTCTGCCCCTGGAGGGTGGAAGACATCCTTATCACCAGAGACAGAGAATTCAGGGCCAAGATGGCTGTCTAAACAAAACTTGTAAGCTCTTCACCAGTTTACTACCCCAAGCCCCAGCCACTTTGTCTTGTTAATTTTTCACACATTATTGTTTCTTTGTCTGAAAGATGTAAAAGCTGCCTGCTTGCATCAGTTCTTCGAGTCTCATATTTTATGAGCTCCAGTTCAAAATTAAATTTGGTCTTCTCTTGTTAATCTGCCTTTATCAATTTAATTATGAGACCAGGCAAAGAACCTGGAAGGGAAGGGAGAAAAGTTTTCCATCCCTGCGATGGCAACTCTTAGAGGCATTCCATGTCCTCTTGAAAATTTCCTTCTTTAAGGAGATTTAAGAGATGATACACGGTGGTAGGAAAACCACAACTTTTCAGGTGTAGGTGCTAATTTTCTGTGAAATTATGTAATTTCACTAGAAAATCATTTTTGGTGAGATCTCTGGCCATGATTTCTTCCCCAAAAGGAAACTGCTCCAGTTCCAGACTACTTTAGAGACCAGTGGCTACCATCTAGACTAGTAAAGCAAGCTAATCCCTAAGAATAGATTGAGGTTATCATGAGAGCCATTTGGTCATGTGTTTCTAAATCGCAGGTGTGGATGAAGTTATAATACCAGCTGCTGTTGTTCCATTGCTCAGTCTTGTCCGACTCTTTGCGACCCCATGGACTGAAGCCCACTAGGCTTCTCTGTCCTTCACTATCTCCCAAAGTTTGCTCAAACTCACATCCATTGAGTCGATAATGCCAAGCAACCATATCATCCTCTGTCACCCCCTTCTCCTCCTGCCTTCCATCCTTCCCAGCAGCAGGGTCTTTTCTGATGGCTCTTCACAATAGGTGGCCAAAGTACTGGGGCTTCAGCTTCAGCATCAGTCCTTCCAATGAATATTCAGAGTTGATCTCCTTTAGGATTGACTGGTTTGATCTCCTTGCAGTCCAAGAGACTCTCAAGAGTCTTCCCCAGCTCCACAGTTCACAAGCTTCAGTTCTTCAGCGCTCATAATACCAGTGAGGCTCAGCTTTCCCCCTTCTTCTGTAATGTGTGTCTTCTGTCATAGAGAGTTGCAGGGCCCATATCTAACTTCAGTTTTATAGATGTCACGTGAGTGAGAATGATTCGTGCAAAGAAGAAATGGTCTTAAAACACCATGTTTGTCTAATTTAAATCGATTTTCAGAAAAGGAGATGGTCATTTGTTACTAGAAGATGTTTAGAGCTGCTTCTGTTTTATCCATTTATTCAACAAATACTTACTGGATGCTTACTGAACTATTCTAGGTACTGGGGATACAGCACTGAAAAAGCAGATGAGGAACTTCCCTGGTGGTCCAGTGGTTAAGACTCTGCATTTCCAATGCAGGGGACATGGGTTTGGTCCTTGGTCACAGAACGAAGATCCCACATGCACATGCCATGTGGCATGGCCAAAAATAAATAAGATACTGTCTTCTATATCATAGTATCCCAACTCCCGCAAAAGCAGATGAAAATTCCTATCTTGATGGGATACATACCTTAGAGGTGGTGAGAATGGAGACAGAGGCAATAACAAAATAAGTAAGTCCATTCTATAGTTTATCCGAGTGTGATGTGTACTAAGGAGAATAAAATAAAGCAGGGAAGAGAGATGGCCAGGGGAGGTCTCAGAGATGAGATGACAGTCCAGTGCCTCTTGATGAAGTCAGGAAGTTAGAAGACAGGTATTTGAGGGGAGGAGCATTGCAAACAGAAGGAACAGTGAGTGCAAAGGAACCAAGTGGTTTTAGAAGAGAACCAGGCAGAGAGGAGTAAGACATGAGGCATGTGTGCAGTTTTTGTGGTGGGCAGAGCAAGTGCTGCTTTGAAAGTCGTAGAAAGGACTTAGGTTTTGACTCTAAATGAAAGAGAGGGTAGGACTTCCTGGTGGTCCAGTGGTTAAGAATCTGCCTTCCAATGCAGTGGACGTGGGTTCGAGCCCTGGTCGGGGAACTAAGATCTCACATGCCGTGGGACAACTAAGTCCCTATGCCACAAAAACCTCTGTACTGCAATGAAGAGCCTGTACTGCAATGAAGAGCCCACACTGCAATGAAGATCCAGTGCAGCCAAAATACACCCGTGGTTGATTCATGTCAACGTATGGCAAAACCAATACAGTATTGTAAAGTAAAATAAAGTAAAAACAAAAATTTAAAAAAAATGCTAAGACGAAAAAAAAAAAAACTTAAATGAAACAGAGGGAAGACGTAAGTAACCATTCTGAACAGACAGGAGTCTTTTTGCAATTGTGTTAGGACAAGACTGAGGGTCTCCTTGCAGGAGATCACACACAGCCAGGCCCTGGGCTCAGTGATCTAAACAGTCCTTCTACTGAATCCTTACCATGAATGACTAGAGTGCATCCCCTCACTATGACTCTGGCCCTTCAGATGGTACCCTGCACATCTAAACAAAACTCCTTGCCCATTGCCATGACAAGCTGGCTAACATTACTTCTCTCCCTCCTGTGATCTCCTTCCAAAGTATATGCCGAGAAACTAGTGAAGTATTTTTGTTGCTGACTTTTCTTACAACCAATCCTATCCTCTTCAGGTTCTGTAGCTTTGATGCCTGGACATCCTTGATTTCTTTCTCAGACCCTGAACAACAGCTCCTCCATAAGGATTAATGTGGAAATAAGTTGCAGTTGGTTTTTCAACTAACAGTTGCAGAAAAATATGCCCTAGACTTATTACAGGGCTTCCCATGTGGCACTAGTGGTAAAGAATCTGCCTGCCAATGCAGGAGTTGAAGGAGATTTGGGCTCAATCCCTGAGTTGGGAAGATCCCCCAGAGTGGGAAATGGCAACCCACTCCAGTATTCTTGCCTGGAAAATTCCATGAGCAGAGGAGCCTGACAGGCTACAGTCCACAGTGTCACAAAGAGTCAGACACAACTGAGTGACTTAGCTGGCACACACACGCACACACAAACACACATACACACATATGCACACAGACTTGTTAGAGAGACCAGGATATTATTAATCCTGAAACTGATCTATCCACCTTCCTATTTCTGTACTGTTCTTTATTTTCCTGTCTTCGTATTTTATATACGACTGTGCTTATTAATGTTCCATGCCATGGTTACAATTATCCTAATTAATTACTCCCATATTAGGAGCATCCCCTTTTTAAAGAAAAGTGGTATTTTCATTGTTTACCTTGGTTGGTGTAACTCAAACATGATGCTGCATATAAGAGAAGATAGAATAAGTACAATTTGCAGGAAGTCCACACTTTGGTGGTTTTCATCACCTCTAAAAGGCATGAATCAATGCACTTTATAGCATCCTCAGAGAATATTCACTGAACTGCCTAGGATATTCTACCATGGGTCCTTGGCAAGTCTTCCATGTAACCTGCTTTCTTACATGCACATGGGAGTTAGACTCTGTGTCATCAATTGGGAAATTTCTTGAATGGAATGTAGAAAAGGCATACACTTATATAGTCAGTTCTCCAGTGTGAAACTACAGGTCTGGTTGCTTCCATGCTCCACTCCTTCGGTTTGGGTTCCCTCTATTTCTCTATCTCCTTTATTTGAGCACATTTATCTCTCTCCTACTATACTGTGAAACTTGAAGGTAGGGTTTCCACCTTGTTTTCCCCATTCTGCCTTCCCTGGCCACACTCACCTCCCTCTCATTGACTCTTGTAGGTGGCCTTCTCTTCACAAAGCTCACTGGTGACCTGTACTGGTTGTTGTTTTCTTTAACTTTTAAAGTATAGTTGATTTACAATGTTGTGTTAGTTCCTGTCTGTGCTTAGTCACTCAGTTGTGTCCGAGTCTTTGTGACCCATGGACTGTAGCCCTCCAGGCTCCTTTGTCCATGGGGATTCTCCAGGCAAGAATACCGGAGTGGGTTGCCGTGTTCTCATCCAGGGAATCTTCCCAACCCAAGGGTCAAACCCAGGTCTCCCACACTGCAGGCCGATTCTTTACTGTCTGAGCCAGTGCTAGTTCCTAGAGTACAGCAAAGTAATTCAGTTACATATATATATTCGTATGTAGTCTTTTTCATATTCTTCTCCATTATGATTTATTACAGGACTTTGACTATAGTTCCCTGTACTATACAGTAGGACCTTGATGTTTATCTATTTTATATATGGTTTTATATATATATAGTTTTATACTTATTAAATATAGTTAATTTATTTTATATATAGTTAGTATCTGTTAATCACAACTCCTAATTAATTCCTCTCCCTCTACCTTCCTCCTTTGGTAATTATGAGGTCATTTTCTCTTGTTGACCTGTACTCTTGAAACTTTCCCATCTTGTAGCCTCCAGGATACCACATCTCCTGATTTTCCTTCTTCATCTCCAGAGAAGCCTGGTCAGTGTCCTTTCCTGGGTCCTCCTTCTTCTCAACCCCAGAACTAACTGATGGGATTGGCCCTAGGCCAATTTTTCTGTATCTACATTCTCTTTCTAGATGATCTCATCCATTTTCATTGCTTTGAATAATATGTATATCCTGACAACTCCTAAATTTATGTTTTTGTCTAGACCTCTTCTCTGAGTTCCAGACTCATATATCTGTCTACTTGACATGTCCTCTTGAACATCTCATAGGATCTCAAACTTGATGGGCCCTAAATAGAATTCTTGATTTCTAATACTAAGCTCCTCTCCCCACCACTTTTTTGCCCTGAACTCTAAGCCTGTTCCACCCCTAACTTATTCATCTTGGTTAATGCCACCACTGTCTACTAATTGCTTAAGCTGCCGGCAAAGCATTTTGGATCTACTTTCAAAATGTTTTTAGAATCCATTCATCTCTCTCCATCTCCAATGCAGTAGCCTACTCTTTCACCAGCTATTTCTTAAAAGGTAAATCAGCTTTCAGACAGCTTCTTAAGGCCTTTCAAAAAAGTTTCTCTGTGCAATTAGAATCAATTCTAAAAGACTTACAGTGGCTTTTGAGGTCTGACATTAACTGATGTTAGCTGATCTCTCTAATTTCTTTTCATTTTTTGGCCATTTTCCCCTCACTGCCTACCCTCTAGCCACATGGGCCTTCTTTCAGTGCCTACAGCATGCTGGCCTCTTTCCCTAGCATCTCCTCATATGTGTTTTCTCCTCTCATTGGGAAATTCTCTGAGGGTTCTCAGCTTTCTATCTTTAGAACTCAGCTACCTGGAGAAGACTCCGCCAACCACTGTATTAAGACTTGATCTCCCCTCCCCTTCATTCTCCATCATGGCAGTCTGTTTATTACCTTTATTGTGATTATTGTGACCTTTAATTCCCTGTGTACACTTCTGTTGAACCTCCCACTAGATGGTTGGCTCCACGAGGGCAGGACAGTATGCCTGCGAATTGTGGTAACATCAGCACCCACGCATAATGGCTGGTTCATGGCGGCACCCAGTCAGGGTTTGTTGAATAAATGAAATACATGCACCTGTATCAGTGGTTCTTGACACTGGTCACACATTAGAATCACCTGTTCAGTTCAGTTCAGTCATTCAGTCATGTCCAACTCTCTGTGACCAACTCTTGTGTCCAACTCTTGGACTGCAGTACGCCAGGCTTCCCTGTCCACTCAAACTCATGTCCATTGAGTCAGTAATGCCATCCAACCATCTCATCTTCTGTCATCCCCTTCTACTCCTGCCCTCAATCTTTCCCAGGATCAGGGTCTTTTCCAGTGAATCAGTTCTTTGCATCAGGTGGCCAAAGTATTGGCATTTCAGCTTCAGCATCACAGTATTCAGGACTGATTTCTTCTCTGAT
This sequence comes from Capra hircus, assembly GCF_001704415.2. Classification (NCBI taxonomy): domain Eukaryota; kingdom Metazoa; phylum Chordata; class Mammalia; order Artiodactyla; family Bovidae; genus Capra; species Capra hircus. Next base: position 116,787,293 of record NC_030808.1, on the reverse strand, counting down.
TGACTGGTTTGATCTCCTTGCAGTCCAGGGGACTCTCAAGAGTCTTCACCAACACCACAGTTCAAAAGCATCAATTCTTCAGTGCTCAGCTTTCTTTATAGTCCAATTCTTACATCCATACATGACTACTGGAAAGACCATAGCTTTGACTAGATGGACCTTTATTGTAAAGTAATGTCTCTGCTTTGCTGCTGCTAAGTTGCTTCAGTCGGGTCCGACTCTGTGCGACCCCATAGACGGCAGCCCACCAGGCTCCCCCGTCCCTAGGATTCTCAAGGCAAGGACACTGGAGTGGGTTGCCATTTCCTTCTCTGCTTTAGAAACCTTTAAAAAGATCAGTGCCTAGCCTCCACCCCCAGAGATTCCAATTTAATTAGTGTGGTGTTGGATCCAGCATCTGTATATTTAGAACTTTTTTTTTTTTGGCTGCTCTGAGTCTTTACTGTGGCATGCAGACTTTCTCTAGTCATGGTGAAAGGGCTTCTCATTGCTATGTGTGGGCTTCTCTTGTTGCAGAGCACGCGTGCACAGATTCTGTAGTTGCAGGATATGGCCTTCTCTTGTTGGCCCTGAGGCATGTGGGTTCTTAGTCACCAACCAGTGATTGAACCTGCATCCCCGTTATTGGAAGGTGGAGTCTTAACCACTGGATCACCAGTGAAGTCCCAGTATGTTTAGAACTTTCTTCTGGTGATTCTAATACACTGTCCAGGAAGAGAATCACTGTCCAAAATGCACTGTGCATGAGCGTTAAATTGCTTCAGTCATGTCTGACCCTTTGTGACCCTATGGACTGTAGTGTGCCAGGTACCTCTGTCCATGAGAGTCTCCAGGCAAGAATACTGGAGTGGGTTGCCATGCCCTCCTCCAGGGAATCTTCCCCACCCAGGATCTGACCTGTGTCTCTTCCATCTCCTGCATTGGCAGGTTGGGTCTTTACCACTGGCCCTTTCTGGGAAGCCCCAAAATGCACTGCGGGAGACCATTAGGAAATCTAGTGTTATATCTCAGATCTAGGTTATAATTGACAAGATGAGAAAAAGTGAATTAACTGACTTGGGTGGGTTCATGAGAGAATGATAATAGGAGACTGAGGCTCGTGAGCCGGGCTGGAGGCCATGAGAATTGGGAGGTGCTTCTGGTCCAGGATGGCAATAGGGTTCTGGACTGTGCAGACCAGCAAGCTGTGGTGGCTGCATCGTTGCTGGCCTCACCCAGAGCTTGGCTCCCTTTCCTCCTTTCCTCAGAGGGTCTGGCACGCAGCTCATCAGGACACACCAGGAGATGCTCACAGCGTTGTTACTCCAGGCAGCAGGCAAAGTCCCAGACAGACAAACAGGAAGAGCTCTTTTCCCTCCCCTTCTCTTGTCTTCACACCTCAGGATGCCAAGTCTGGGGCTCCCACCCAGCAGGGAGGTGGACAGCTGAAGAAATAGCCCTGGCATGACATAGCACGGGGAAGGAGAAGAGGGGGTCCTGGGGAAGCCAGGGTGAGCAAGAGAAGAAAAAAAGGGAAGGAGTTTTTCTCTGCTGGCTGTGAGGGAGGCCACTCAGAAGGGAGCTGCCCCGGGGGAGGGGTCTCTAGTGACGTGTGACCCCCACCGCCCCAACCCCACCCCTGCACCCTAGGGCACTAAGGGACTCCTCCCCCAGCACAAGCTCCAACCTCTGAGTGTATGCTCCATTGGCTTACATTCTGAGTGTCTGTGATAAGGGCTGTGAAATCCCCATCTTTCCACAAGTGGGGCTTAAACCCGGGAGTTGCTGTGACTGTTATAGCTTTAGAGAAACTTTTCCAAACCTCCAGGGACTTCCGGGTACTGTAGGTAGACCAAACAGAATGGAGTAGTTAGCCTGTGATTCAAGAATGGCCTGCTACCTCTAGAGGTCACAAAGTGTCAGTCCATCTGACCGTCACACCTTTTGTTGTCACGCAGTTTTTTTAAAACTTGTTGAAATTTTTGGCATTTCAAAATAAGAAATTGGGGACTTCCCTGGTGGGCCAATGACTAATAAGACTCTGCATTTCCAATGCAGGGGGCATGGCTTTGATCCCTATTCTGGTAACTAAGATCCCACATGCCTCATGGTTGGGCCAAACTGTAAATAAATAAATAAATAAATCCCATTGAAAAATAAAAATTTAGGACTTAAAGAAAGCAGATAATCTGGCAACACAGGGCCTTTATCCTCTGCCAGAGGCCGGTCTGTAGCTGGTCCATTCCTTTCTCACCCTCTTCCTTCTCTCATCCACAAAACTTCATTGACCACCTGCTTTTGCAATAAGTTCAAGGATAAATCCGATACAGTATAAGTACAGGGCCTGTGTTCCCACATATATTTCTGTGCTCAGGCTTTCTTTGGATTGGACTTGGCCAAAAGCCGAGATAAGAACTGGGACTTGGATTAAATTCTGCATCCTTCTGAGTCATCCTGCTTTTCAAATACCGTTAGTTCGGTCGTCCATTAGAACTGTCAAATAATTTGTCTTCCAAATGGGCTGTTCTCAGTTTTCATTCAGAAGCCGGAGTGTGAGATAGCTGTGCCACTTAATAAGCTGCTGTGTCTTGGCGTCAGACCAACTCTTCTTTCCTCTACCCTGTGATGCTGGGTCCAGACTCCCCATACTTGGGTTCTGTCTTGTTGGCTGTTCTGCCCACAGGGAGGGCAGCAGGCAGGGAAGTGAGGTCTGGCTGGTCTTGTCGTGGGGCTAGCGCTGTTCCAGGCAGCAACTGGGGAGTTCCCAAGCTCTTTCCACACTCCCAGAGCTGCCCCCTGGTGTCCCGTGAGAGTGCCATCCTCTCAAGGGACAGTGCCACCTCCTCAGAGGGCTGAGACCCAGTGCCCTGGGGCCTCTCCTCCAGCCTCAAGGTTCTGGTAACCCTAAACTCTTCCTTGGGTTCTCTAAGCCCTAGGGATGGCCACTGCTTTCTGACATTGCCATCTCTGAGTTACCTCTGGGTCTCCTTTTTTCAATCCTCTAACGTCTGTGTAATCAACTCCCTATGGCCATGGGTTCTCAAACCTGAGCTTTCAGCAGAGTCACGTGGCGTGCATGCGCAGTCACGTCCAACTCTTTGGGACTCCATGGACTGCGGCCCGCCAGGCTCCTCTGTCCATGGCAAGAATACTGGCACAGATTGCCATCTCTACATCCAGGGGATCTTCCCGACTCAGGTATCGAACCCAGTCTTTTGTGTCTCCTGCAGTGGCGGGAAGATTCTTTACCACTGTGCCACCTGGGAAGTTGCGAGTCACCTGGAGGGCTTGCTAAAACACAGATTGCTGGGCTCCACTCCAGAGTGTCTGATTCAGGAGGTCTGGGGTAAAGGCAGAGAATTTGCTTTTCTATCAAGTTCCCAGGTGATGCAGATGGTGCCGGTCTGGGGACTCCACTTGAAGAACCACTGCGGAACATTATATTCCCTCTGATAAGTTAGTATGTATCCTGTGGTCTAGTTGGCCCTTGGCTGATGCAAGGAGTTCCACTAAAATAGCACGCCATCCAGATCCGCCAGTTTGGTTTGCTGGGTGGGGTGGGGGTGAAGTAACCCCAATACCCGCTTTTAACCTGGCCTTCCCTTGGGATTGAATCGCTGTCTTTGTCTGTACCTTGTACCTGTGCTCTTGCCCCTCAGCCCTGATTGTAGAGGCCTTGGCCTCCCTTTGCACTGTTCTATCCTATCTCTCTGGAGCCTGTCCCACCACCTCTACGGGCCTCCTCTGCTAATTCTGTCCCATTCGAATTCTGATTTCTCTGACCTGTGCTGTTTACGTGACCAGCTTCACATCTCGTTCTGGACTTGCTTTTTCCAAGTCAGTGGATATGTACTGAATTGTCTACTGTGTGCAGAGCCCCATGCTGGAGGCTTGTGTGAGAGTACCAAAGATGGGAAGGACTTAGACACTGCTGCCATAGGGTAATCATTGCTGCACAATTGAAACTGTGCTGTTTACGTGTGAAAAATACGGAAACTGTCTTAGCAGAACCCTCACTAGAGAGAGAACTACTTCAGTTGGGTAAATAATTGATTAGCAAGATGTAGAGGGGGTAAAGGGCTCCCCAGGTGGCTCAGTGGTAAAGAATGCCTGTGGTGCCAGGGACCTGAGTTCAATCCCTGGATTGGGAAGATTTCCCTGACAACCCCCTCTAGTGTTCTTGACTGAGAAACATACATGCACGCATGTTGAAAGGGGGTAAGACCCCAAGAAGTTGAGACAGGCTGAGACCCAGGACATTTTACTAGAGTGTTTGCACCTGGACAAATATCTCTTTGAGAAACAGGATGTGAAGAAACTCTAAGGGACTAAAAATCACTGCATGCGTGGGCAGTTGGGGCAAATTATGAACAGTAAAATACAAAAAGGCCAAAGCTCAGCTGCTACTTCTGAGTTTCAGGGAACAAAAGCAGGGTACTCCTCGTGACCCCTGCACACAGCACCCCGAGGGGGTGGGAAGACCACTTAGGCCACCTCTCCAGCCTGACCCACAGATCCACCTCCCCCCACAATCCTCATCCCATTTAAGGAACCAGCTCCCTGTAAACTCAGGGAGCAAGCAAGGACACCTGTTACTTCTCTTTACTCCCTCATGCTTCAGCACAAGTCCCCATAAAGCCTGCCTGGATGCCTCCTCTGGCCTCTGAGCAATTTCTATTGATTAAAAAGCCCAAGAGTCCAGGGCAGTAACAAACTGTGCTTAGGTTACCATGGATAGAGGCTGGTATACTGCTTTCTAAGATGCGTGAGCATCTGTTAACTGCATGGGTTTGTCTGATAGAGAAGGAGCTGTGCAAGTTGGTGACCAGAGTTGAATTGTGCAGGTAGAAGTGAGTGGTGTCAAGAGAGAGAAGGGGCCTGGGGGCTAGGGGCTGGGCGGGGGAGCTGGCAGCCAAAGGGCAAGCTGCAAAGAAAGAGTCTAATATGGATCTTCAATACAGCGTTCACTAGTGAGAGCAGTATTCTGTCTTGTCTCTCTGTGAAATCGCTAATAAAATTACTCGCTTCCTGGGGACAGGACACTGAGTCTCTGCGAGTTTGGAGTGGAGTGAAATCAGAGACCTCCCATAGAAGAGCGGTGCATATAAGCTAGGCTCTTTTGATTTTCTCATCTGTATCTTTCTCTTCCTTGTAAATATATTGGAAACACCCTGTGGCATGAACTGGGTTTTACATTGTTTCCCATCAGCCTTGGTTATTGAGTAGGATGTTTATTGATGAACTAATTTCTGGGTTTAGAGTTTTACTTGTTCAGATACACCTACTTAGGCTACACAAAGTCCCTATAGGCCTGAATATGGCAACTCATGTGTGGGGGTACACTGGCTCTACTCTTTTTTGATGGCTTGTATTTATTTTTCTGATTATGAATAGATACATGCACATTACTGAACATTTGGAAATATTAAAAAGTATGAGAAAAATGAAAAACACTCATAATTTTACTGCTCAGAGATTACCACCAACAGAATACACTCTCTCTCTCTCTCTCTCTCTCTCTCTCTATATATATATATATATATATATGTATATATATATATGGGGGTGGGGCTATATATATGGAGAGTATATATATAATAAATGCATACATTCTCTATATAGGAAATCAAATTAATTTTATCTTTATAAAATCTTATATACTGCTTTTTCCACTTTTTTATATGAGCATTTGTTCTTTCGATTACATCTTCTTCAAAACAATTCAATGCCAGCTAGTTGGATAGACTACTGTAAGGAATTTGTTGCCTCCCCTCTTGTTGGATAATTATACTTTTCTCCACCTTTTGCTCTCATAAATACTGCCACAGTGAACATCCACATATATGTACTGTCATTTTACGTTTGGGTAGGTGTATCTTTTGTACACTTACCAGCCCATTTGTCTTCAGAGGTAGAATTTTGTACTCACCTGAAATGAAGCTCAAAAGATACAACCCCAGTGGACCATGCAGGGTTTCAAAGGGCTTGCCAAAAGCATTGTACATGAAGAAGGCTGTCCCCACCAGGGTTAAAACGATGAGGATTGTGGAGAAGAGAATGACATTGACGTGAATACTGACTGGGATAGCTTTGAGCAAATCCGGGAAAACTGAAGACAAAACAAAGATTGGGAGAAATGTCATCAGTGGTCATCTGCAAGTGTAATTTAAAAGATTAAATCCCTCTTTTTTTCACTTCAACAGTCACTAAAATCCTTCAAATTAATACATTCTCACTTACTCATTTACAAGGAATTTACAAAAAGGTTTAAACATGGTATTATTTTATAGAACTCACCAGTAAAAACTAGCAGTGGGGAAAATTTGAGGGATTTTTTTTGCCCTTGGTCATATGTAATTACTTAAATAAACAAGTGCTAGTCTTATAACCAAAAGCTATACATTTTGATGACCAAACTTTTAAAGACATTTCTCAGTAGTCTTTTTTTTTCAATCTATCTTAACTTGTAATGACATTTTCAGAACTGGGAGAGTTCAACCATCAGGAGATTTTTATACTTCCTTTGCTACAAAAAAAAAAAAAAAATCTAGTCCACACCAAGATTAAAGAATGGGGTATTTTCAGTCAACTTCAATATTTTGATGTAGCACAAACTGTGGGAAAATAATTTCTGGTGATACAAGAAATATTTTCCATTTAGAAAACATGCCAAATCTATTTCTAGACTTTGTGTTCAGGGCAAGTTTTTCTTGTTTGCAGAGGAAATGAAATACTTTATAAATGTAGCATTTCTCTTATCTGGTAAGGCATCAACTTGCTTAGCATCAGCAAACCAGGCAAAACCAATCTGGATAAGTTTAGTTTAGTCCACACACTTGATTTATTGAACACCTACTGTGTGCCAAACATTGTTCTAGGTGCTGGAAATAGAGCCATAAAATAAGACAAGGTCCCTGTTGTCTCGTGGAGTTTATAACCTAATGGGAGTTGATAGATAAATAACAGATAAATAAATGAATGTGACAGTTTATTGCCAAAGGAGGCCCCCATCAATTCCTTGCCTCTTTTTACATATATGTTACTTCCCCTATAAGAGGTAGAATTTATTCCTCAGTCCCCTTGAACCTGGGCTGGTCTATGACTGCTCTATGACCATTTGAATATGGCAGAGCTTCCCAGGTGGCACTAATGGTAAAGAATCCGCCTGCCAATGTGGGTTCAGTCTCTGGATCAGGAAGATTTCCTGCAGAAGGAAATAGCAACCCACTCCAGTATTCTCTCCTGGAGAATTCCTTGGGCAGAAGAGCCTGGTGGGCTATGATCCATGCGGTCGCAAACAGACACAACTAAAGTGACTTAGCACACACCCAGAAGTACATCATGCCACTTTCAGGCCTGGTCTATAAGAGGACCAGCCATTTCCACTTCTTTTTTTCTTTTTTTGGAGGCTTGAGCTGCTGTGCAGGAAGTCCATTTCTCTGCTGGGAAAAGAGGCCACACAGAGGAGCACCAGGGCACCAGACACAGGAGGAAAGAATCTTACACATCCAGCCCAGAAAAGCTTCCAGGTGACTCCAACCTCAGCTGCTGTTCAACTGCAGCAGGGAGAGACCCAATCAAGAACTGTCCCAGCTGAACTGGTACATTTTTGTTTCAAGCCCGTGAGCTTTGAGCAGCTATTATGCACTGGGAACAAGACACTTCCAGACAGTGATAATGCTTTGGAGAAATAAAAGAGGGTGATGGGATTTTGAGTAATAGATGAGCGGATGGGGGTGGTCAGAAAAGTGACACCAGAACTGACACCTGAAGATTGAGAGGGAGGTGGCTATATAGAGATCTGGGGAAGAGCATTCCAGGGGAAAGGAACACAGCTCAAGTGGAAGGGAGCCAGTTCAGGTTCCTGGTGAATGAGGTTGAGGCAGAAGTGGGGTTGCTAGACTGGGATCATATTGTTACACCTGCTAGATCCTGGTCTGTTGACCATGGTAAGGGGTGGTGGGAGGCGATCTGCCCTTTTGCTAAATTCAGCTGGAAGCCACTGGAGGGTTTTAAGTAGGAGAATGACATAATCTACTCCAAGATGCAAAACGATAGCTCTGGGGCTTCCCTGGTGGTCCACAGCAATACAGGGGACACCAGTTCAATCCCTGGCATGGGGAGACCCACATGCTGCAGAGCAATTAAGCCCGTGTGCCACAACGACTGAGTCTGAGCTCTAGAGCCTGGGAGCCGCAAGTAATGAAGCCCGTGCACCTAGACCCCATGCTCTGCAACATGAGAAGCCACCACAATGAGAAGCCCAAGCAATGCAACTAGAGAATAGCCCCTGCTTGTTGCAATTAGAGAAAATCCCACCTGCAGCAAGCAAGACCCAGCACAGCCAAAACTAAAAAAACAAACATTTTTTAAAAAGATTGCTCTGCCTTGCAGAGTCATGAGTCTAAGGGGGAGAGGGATGGAGGGAGGGTACATGTGGAAGCTGGGATCCTGAGGATGGATTTGGGGGATGGGTGTTTCCAGTAATAAGAGATGGAGGCCTGGCCCAAGGCATAGTGGCAGAGGCTGTGAGAGGGTGTCAGATTTGTATTGTATTTTGGAGACGGAAGATAGAACTTGTTGAAAGAAAGAAATTGAGGATAACTCCTAGAGTAACTGAATAAATGGTGATGCTATTGAGTGGGATAGACAAGTAGAAGGAGCAGGTTTGGCCATGGGGGTGGGCGGTGATGCAAGAGTTCTATTTTAAATATTTGAAGTTTGAGTTGCATTTAAGCTATCCTAAGTAGAGATGACAAATAGGTTGTATGTACCTGGAGGTCTAGGAAGCAGGCAGAGATATTGAAGGGGGTGAAACTAGGGTGAGGAAAGCAAGGTGTCTAGAGCAAAAAGGAAAGCTTAAGGAGATAGTGACACTCTGGGGCCAACCCTGTACTTGCACAAGCCCAGGGTAGATGTCTCATTAACTTCTATGACCAAGGTGTCTCAATGGCCTCACCCTAGTCCCGGCCCTGGTCATTAAACCCAGGGGAATGGCTATCACTTGTGGAGAAGCTATAGCTAGAGGAAAGATGGGCGCAAGAGAGGAAGAGAGCTTATGAATTAGGAGCAAATTCACAGATTGAACAGCAGGGAAGCCAAGGGAAGAAAATGTCTCAAGGAGGAAGTGGTCAGCTGTGCAAATACATGTCCTGTGGCCACAGTGCTGTGCTCCTGATCATGTGTCTGAAAGCGACCAGGAGAAGGAGGTGCATTGTTTCAGAACAAACCCTTCACCACTTGCAAGATATAACTCACAACATATGGACATACATGATACATGCTTAGTGCTATCAGAGAGGGAGCATCCTCTTCACGAGTACAGACAAGGTCATTCTTTTAAGTATAAAAATATACCTTTTATTAATGGGTTTCCTTGGTTGTTCAGATGGTAAAGAATCTGCCTGCAATGCAGGAGACCCAGGTTCAATCCCTGGGTTGGAAAGACCCCCTGAAGAAGGAAATAGCAACCCACTCTAGTATTCTTGCCTTGAAAATTTCATGGACAGAGAAGCCTGGAGGGCTACAGTCCATAGGGTCACAGTCAGACATGACTGAATGACTTAACACTACTACTCCCTTTTATATAAAATGGAGCAAATTCTGAAATGCCATAATGTAAAACCCCAAGAATAGACTGACCCATAAACATTGCTTTACCATGAAATTTAAGTAATTGCTCTGTAACTGAAAAGCAGACACACAAGGAGAGAGTACTTACACTTAAAGATGCTCATGTTCATTTGTCACTCAGACAAAAAAAGTTCATGTTTTTAAATATCATTTCGGAAATTCAGTCACTGTGAACCAACCCCTCAGTGTATCAATAGAAATAAATGTATCTGGGGAGCGTAGGTGAAGGATACCCGAAATGATAGTACTCTCTGCACCGTCATTGCAACTTCCTATGAGTCTAAAATTGTGCCCTCCAGGTGCTCTCTCTGAGTCCTCACTCAGGAGTCCTGGGCAGGTCATTTGAACTGAGGTTTACTTACACAATATTTCCTTTACAATCTCATAATAAGAGGGGAAAAAAAGTGAGTGTTAGTTGCTTAGTCATGTCTGACTCTTTGCAACCCCATGGCTTATAAGCCCGCCAGGCTCCTCTATTCACAGGATTTCCTAGGCAAGAACGCTGGAGTGGGTAGCCATTCCCCTCTCCAGAGTATTTTCCTGATCAAGGGATCAAACCTGGGTCTTCTGTATCACAGGCAGATTCTTTACCATCTGAGCCACCCGGGAAGCCCCATAATAAGAGAAATGCACATTAAGTCTGTGAGATACCATTTTCCACAAATCATATTTACAAAGATGAAAACATATAGTGATAGCCTGTGTTAGTTAAGGCATAGGGAAATGGAGACCTTTCTGTACTTTTCTTAGGAGTATAAATTGATACAGCTTCCTTTGGGGCTTTACATGACTATAAAGCATTAAAATGCATGTATCCTTCACTCAGCACTTTACTGCCAGGAGTTTATCCTATGGATGCTTTGCGCATGAATTCAATAGAATATCACAAGGATATTCATGGCACCATTTTTTAAATTCATTAATTTTTTAATTGAAGGATATTTGCTTTACAGAAGTTTGTTGTTTTCTTTCAAACATCAACATGAATCCGCCATAGGTGTACATATCATGGCAGCATTTTTTTGTAAAAACACAAGGTGGAAAATTATTTACATGTCTATCGATATGGCATCCATATAATGGAATGTAAGTCAATGATTTCAAACAATGAAGTGAATCTTTAAGAACAGGTATGGACTTATCATTAAAATGTGATGTTTAATTAAAAAAAATACCTAAGGAGAAAGTGCCTGATTCTGTCATTTGGGGAAAAGCCAAAGGAGGATGTATATAGAAACAAGTAATAATTTAAGTATTTCACGTATCTGATTTAATTCTCTCAATGATGCCACAGTATAGGTACCATGATTAGTTTTTTTTCCTCTGGCAAGTAGTTTCCTCTCTTTCCCAGAGGAAACATCTGGGACTCAGATGTAACGTGCCCAAGGCTTTTATTTAGTGAGTTGCAGAGACTTGAACTATGTCCACTCTTATTCACCAGGCTAGAGCCTTGGGGACAGGCATGCTTGTCTCAGTTCAGTTCAGTTCAGCTCAGTCGTGTCCGACTCTTTGCGACCCCATGAATCACAGCACGCCAGTCCTCCCTGTTCATCACCATCTCCCGGAGTCCACTCAGACTCATGTCCATCGAGTCCGTGATGCCATCCAGCCATCTCATCCTCTATCGTCCCCTTCTCCTCCTGCCCCCAATCCCTCCCAGCATCAGAGTCTTTTCCAATGAGTCAACTCTTCTCATAAGGTGGCCAAAGTACTGGAGTTTCAGCTCTAGCATCATTCCTTCCAAAGAAATCCCAGGGTTGATCTTCAGAATGGACTGGTTGGATCTCCTTGCAGTCCAAGGGACTCTCAAGAGTCTTCTTCAACACCACAGTTCAAAAGCATCAATTCTTCGGCGCTTAGCCTTCTTCACAGTCCAACTCTCACATCCATACATGACCACAGGAAAAGCCATAGCCTTGACTAGACGGAGGTCTAGGCAGAGACTATTTCTAAAAGATTACACGTGAAGCTGGTAACATTGCTTCTGGGGAAGGAGACTGAGAGATTTTTCGTTATTACCTTTTAAACACCTAACTCTTATTTACTTATGTATTTGTGGCTGGGACGGGTCTTTGTTGCTGGGTGGGCTTTTCTCTGGTTGCAGAGAGAGGGGGCTACTCTCTAGTTGCGGTGCGTGGGCTTCCCATTGCAGTGGCTTCTCTTGTCAGGCCACATGGGCGGTAGGGTACGCAAGCTTCAGTAGCTGTGGCACATGAGCTTGGTAGCTGTGGTTCCCAGGCTCTAGAGCACAAGCCCAGTAGTGTGTTACCCCAGCCTAGTTGCTCCGTGGCATGTGGGATCTTCCCAGTTCAGGGATCAGACCCACGTCTCCTGAATTGGCAGGTGGATTCTTGACCGCTGAACCACCTGTGAAGTCCCCACTATAGTCCTTTTAGTTCAGTTTGGAAAACAAAATTTACCACTCTGCATGCATTATCTATTCAATAAATACATGAATATTAAAAACAACACAAAAGCATAAATGAAGACAAAAAGTTCCAATAAATACATGAATATTAAAAACAACACAAAAGCATAAATGAAGACAAAAAGTTCCCATGACTGTTCTAGATTAAAAGAGACTTCAGGAGATATACTAACCAAATGCAATGTGTGGGGACTGTTTGCAATTTGAACAAAACTTTATAAAAGATATTTTTAAAATAACAAAAATTGACAGTGGACTGAGTTTTAGATATTACAGAACTGTTATTGATGTTGTTGGTTACGTCAAAGGTGTTGTGATAAGTTCTTATTAGTTAGAAATTGGATGGATGGATAGATAGATAAAAATAAAATAAGAAAATGCCTCTGCTTTGTTTGGAAGACGGAGGCACACGGGGTGTTGAAATGCTGAGCCTGGGTTGTCAGTGATTGTATTGGTCCATGCTGCCCTGTGTTCTGAGGGTACAGAGTGAACCAGCTGGTCTGCGATCACTTGCCTCCCCCAAAATCCCAACTTCTGAGACATCTCAATCAATCTGACCTGCTATTCTTATACTTGGTCAGCTGTTACTTTGGTTTTGACTAGCAGTTATCAAAAACCTTGGTTGCTTCTATCTCCGCACCTGTAGAATAGGTAGCAACCTCTTCATGTCTGACGGGGTAAGTAGGTGAAACCTGTTTGAAAATGGAGGGTTGTTACCAAATCAAAACAAAGGCAGAAGAAATTGTACTGATTTGCCTCCTGGAAAGAAAAGCCAGAAGCTAAAGTCAATATCACGTGGAGAATATTAATTCTCATGAAGTCTCTTAAAATTCCTACAGTTGTGAGAAAGTTACCCAGGAGGGCACTAATCCCTGCTTATTATGCTTAGATCTTATCAAGTTTCTTTGTTTGATAAAAATTCCCTGAGGTCTATAATGACCAATCAGAACTCTGATAACAACCCTCCATTTTCCAACCAACACTAATCTGACTTTTCCTTTGCTGAAGATGAGATCAGACCATTCAAATAAAAATTGGAAGTTGTCACTTTAATGATATTGGATATTTTGTGTCTAGGAGGTAGATTTGTTCCTCTTTCCATTCTTTGAGGTATAGGATTACAACACAGAAGAAGGATTTGAACATGTTGATCTCCGGAGGGGCTGTCATTAATCCAGCAAGTCACTTCTGGCCTCGAGAAATTACTTGATTAGCTGTTGACAAGTGAAAGGGAGTTATTTATGAAAACGGGCAGCCGATGCCATGTTAATAGCACAGGCTTGGTCTGTGGGTTCAGCATTACTCTCCCTCTTTTTCATTCCCTTATCACTGATTTCCTCCATCTATCTATGACTCCGTGTGTCTAGGTCTCCTCATCCTTCAGCCACCCAAACCCCTAATTACCCTTCCTTTTTTCACCAGACTTCTTCAAAGAGAAATATGTGAGTAATAAAAATAAGTCAAATAATTATATGGCATGTGTGCCACATGCTTTAGGTATATTGCATAAATCAGCACACTTAATACAACAATATAAAGAAAGTACTATTATATGCTCAGTGTGTAGATTTTAAAAAAGAAGGCATAGAGAAGTAAGTTGTATAAAGTCACACAGTGGCCTCACTGCCTTCACTTTTACTTTGCCCTCTATTGTCAAGATTAAAGTAAAATTAATACAGTTAAAAATTCTCTCTTTTGAATGTAATTCTGTGCATTTTGACAAATGCTTGCAATCATGTAACCACCACCACAATCAATTTATCTTATTAGAACTATTCCACATTTCCCCAAACTTCCTGTTTCCCCTTTGTAGTCAACCCATCCTCCATACAAAGCTCCTGAATGTGTGACTTTATAAGAAACTGCCAAGTGTTTTCCACAGCAGCTGTACCATTTCACTTCCCTACCTACCATGTATAAGAGTCCCAGTTGTTCTCCTTTCTTGCTGACACTTGGCAGGTTTTTAAAATTGTAGTCATTAAATAGAAGTGTAGTTTATCTTGTAGCTTTAATTAGCATTTGCCAAATGACTGATGATGTTGAGCATCCTTTTGTGAGTTTATTTGTCTTCTATATATCTTTTTTGTTGTTGTTGAAGTGTCTGTTCATATCTTTTGTGTGTGCATTTTTTACTGAATTGTTTATTACTATTGAGTTTCAAGAATTCGTTATGCGTGCTGGATACAAGGCGTTTATCAGATAAGTAATTCACAAATATTTTCTCTGAGTTTGCGGTTTGTCTTTTCATTCTCTTATCAGTGTCTTTTGAAAAGCAGTCCTTATTTTTAAGAATTCCAATTTATCATTTTTTTCTTTTATATATCATGTTTTAGATGTCAGATCTAAGAAGTCTTTACCCAATGCAAGGTCACAAATAATTTCCCCTATGTTTTCCTTCTAGAAATTTTTTAGTTTTAGGTTTGCAGTTAAGTCGATGATCCATTTTGAGTTATTTTTTTGTGTATGGCCAAGGTTAAATTTTTTTACATATGAATACCTAGTGTTTCAAGATTTTAAAAGCTGACCATAGACTTAACATATGACCCAGCAATCCTATTCCTAAATGTTTCCAATGGCTTTATTTATATTTGCTAAAAACTGGAAACATTTTAATATCCATCAACTGGTGAATGTACAAACAAGCTGTGCCCTGTCCGTAAAATAAGTGACCCCATGGACTACAGCCTGCCAGGATCCTCTGTCCATGGGATTTCCCAGGCAAGAATATTGGAGGGGGTTGCCATTTATTTCTCCACAGTAATACAAAAAATGGACTATTGGTATGCATGATAACCTGGGTGGATCTGAAATGTGTTACACTAACTGAAAGTAAGGGTATTCAAAAGGCTGCATATTTTATGATTCCATATAGATGACATTCTGGAAAATGTAAAATGATAAGGACAGAAATGATAAGGATCATTGGTTACCCAGGATTAGAGGTGGGGGAGGAGACTGACGACAAAGGGGCATTAGGGAAACTTGGGGGGTAATGGAAATGTTCTATATCTTGATTGTGCTGGTATTAACATGCCTCTATGCATCAGTCAGAATTCATAGACTTGTACACCTAAAAAGGATGAAATGTACAGTGTGTAGTTGTATCTGAGATGGTTAGATAACATCACTGACTCAGTGGACATGAGTTTAGGCAAACTCCAGGAGATAGTGGAGGACAGGCAAGCCTGGCGTGCTGCAATCCATGGGGCTGCAGAGTCAGACACGACTGAGCAACTGAATAACAATGACAGTAAACCTCACCAAAACAAAGAAAAGCAGGAGGAACAAGGTGTGAAGTGAGTACTGCCTTCCAGATGTGAGTGATAGCCTTGGCAAAGGTGACCATTGGCATGGAGGAAGGAAGAGCTTGGTTAGAGATGAGAAAAGGAGCACTGGGCCAGGAGTCAGGCACTCAGGTTCGGGTCTACTCTGGGACTGTGAGCAGGTTAATGGATCCCTCTTTCTCTCTGTAAAATAAGGGTCTCCATGGGGCAGCCTGGGAATGGACCAGGCATTTGAAATTAGGCAAAATAAATTCAGTTTCAGCTTCTTTTCTAACTCTCTGAACTTTCTAAACCTTGATTTCTTTGAAAAAAATAAGACTAAGGAGATTCCCTGACGGTCCAGTGGTTAGGACTCGGTACTTCTACTGTGCGGACCTTTATTGATCTCTGGTCAGGGAACTAGGATCCCACAAGCTGCATGCTGCTGCTGCTAAGTCGCCTCAGTCGTGTCCGACTCTGTGCAACCCCATAAACGGTGGCCCACCAGGCTCGCCCGTCCCTGGGATTCTCCAGGCAAGAACATTGAAGTGTGTTGCCATTTCCTTCTCCAATGCATGAGAGTGAAAAGTGAAAGTAAAGTCACTCAGTCGTGTCCAACCCTCAGCAACCCCATGGACTGCAGCCTTCCAGGCTCCTCCGTCCATGGGATTTTCCAGGCAAGAGCACTGGAGTGGGGTGCCATTGCCTTCTCCTACAAGCTGCATGGCACGGCTAGTTAAAAACAACAATAATAATATAACTAATCCCATCTTTCGCTCACATCTGTGAGGATTTGATGACATCATGGAAGGAGAACCTAGTGTGTGATCAGTGCTCAGGAGAAGTCTGCTCCGGTGCATCCCTGTCTTAGGCCAGCTTCCCCACCGTCCATCTCTTCCCATCGCCTCAAAGACACACCATCTCCTCTCTCTGCCACAGTATCAGTTTCCCCGTCTGTTGGATAAGTCCCATCAGCATACAAATATGCTCTCATTTTTCTCATCTTAAAAAGAAAGTCTCACTTAAGTCCTCCTCCAGCTCTTACCCCCTTTCTCTGTTTCCTTTACAGCAAAAGCTTTCAGGGAGTAGCCTACATTCTCAGCGTCTCCTTCTCTCCACCTTCTCTCTTGAACCCACTGCACTAATACTATTAATACATTTCCCAGGGCAGCAAAGGAGAAGGCAATGGCACCCCACTCCAGTACTCTTGCCTGGAAAATCCCGTGGACGGAGGAGCCTGGTAGGCTGCAGTCCTTGGGGTCGCTAGAGTCGGACATGACTGAGCGACTTCACTTTCACTTTTCACTTTCATACATTGGAGAAGGAAATGGCAACCCACTCCAGTGTTCTTGCCTAGAGAATCCCAAGGACGGGGGAGCCTGGTGGGCTGCTCTCTATGGGGTCACACAGAGTCGGACACAACTGAAGCGACTTAGCAGTAGCTCAGCAAAGAGCTTCAAGCTGTCAAACCCAGTGGTCCATCTTTCTCCTCATCTTACCCGGTCTACGTTTGGCACAGTGGCTCATTCCCCCTGCTCCTGGAAACACTTTCTTCTCTTGGCTTCCAGACACTGTCGTCTCCTGGGTTGTTACCTCCCTGGCCACCATCTTGATCTACTTTGTTGGCTCATCTTCATCGCCTGAGTCAACCAGAGGACAACTCAGTTCTTTGACCTCTTCTCCTCTCCCTCTTCACTCTCTCCCCTAGTGCTCTATACAGTATCATAGCTTTGACCAGAAATACTCTCAAACAGATGTTTCCAGCCCAGACTTCTTCTTGAATCCCCCACTTGTATGTCCTCCAATTACCTACTGAACATCTTGACTGGGGTATTGAGTAGGCATGTCAGTGTGTCCCAAAGTGAACTCAGAATCTCCTCTTCTCACTCTTGCTTCCTTTAGCTTTCTTCGTTTCAGTTGCTGGCAGTCCCATTCTTCCTTAGCCTCATCCTCAATTCCTGTCTTACTCTCACGCTTCGTGTTGAACCCATCAGGAAAACCTGCTGGTTCTGCCTTCAGAGTCGGACTGCGTCTCCCTGTCTCCACTGCTCCTCCTGGTCTAAGCCACCAGCATCTCTCACCTGGAGGACTGCAAGGGCTTCCTAACCGGTCTCCCTGCCACCACCCCTCCATCCCGCACTCTGCTCTCAACCTGGTGGCCGGTGGGATCTTTCAAAAGTGAATTGGGTTATTTCAGTTCCCCACTTAAGCCCTTCTGGTGGATTCTCATCTCGCTGAGTATAAGCCAAGTCATTACAATGGCCTACTAGGTCACACACACAAGATCGAACTTCTTGTCAAACCTCTGACTTCATCTGCTACCTGTTTCCTTGCTGAGTGTGCTCCAGCCACTGGTCTCATTCCTGTACTTCAAATGTACCAGAAACACCTCCACCTCCTGGCCTTTGCTTGTACTGTTCCTTTTGCCTGTATATCCCCTAGATAACCTCACAGCCTGTTCCTTCAGCTCCATGTCTTTACTTAGATGTCACTTTCTCAGGGATACCTTCTTTTTTTAAATTTTATATATGTTTAATTGAAGAATATTTGCCTTACAATATTGTGTTGGTTCCTGCCATACATCAACATGAATCTTAAAGTTGCAGCCCTCTGCACAGTCACCCACCCCTTGAACTGCCAACCCCTTTCCTTGCTTTTATTTTTCTCCACAGCAGTTATCACCATCTGATAAATTGTATATTTTCACTTGTTTGTTTGTTTCCCCCAAAACATGAGGACAAGTGCCTTGGTCTGTTTTATCCACTGCTGTCTTCCTGGCACCTAAGAATGCTGACAGAACAGTATTTCCCAACATTTTTTTTCACTATTGCTTCTCACCCCAGGAGTCTTTTAGACATTTCTCCTAATGCCCTCCACTCATGAAATTTTAATACCACAGATATACTATGTATTGGTTTCTGTATTATACTTGTATGTGTACTGTATACCATATAATATACACTTTTTGAAGGAGTAGGGGTTTTTGCTTGCCCCGAAGAACTAATTTTCACCTCCTTAGGGGGTTTCTGCTGCTGTGGAGAATGCACGGTGTAGCTGCTGGACACATGTGTATTGGATGGATATGTCTCACTCCAAGGAGGATGTAGGGGCAGAGCCTGGTTAGCAGGTCTGGGGTTTCTTGGTGGAAACCAGTGATTCTGATGGGAGGGCGTTAGTGCAGCATCTGTGAGGAGGGAAGGATGGAGGGGAGAGGTCAGTCCAGCCAGAGACCCAGGGCCAAAGGACATGAAGAAGCAGGTTGGCAGTTTTAAGTGTGTTGGGAGTTTTTGGTTGAGAACCAGGATTTGTCCTTTGAGTTAGGCAGTCACTGCTGACCTTAATAGAAGCTGTTTCTGGGGTTAGTGGTAATCGAAGCTGAACTGAAAGAGCTTTTGGAGAGAATCTGGGACAATGTAGAAATAAAATAGTTGCCAAAGGGATGAGAGGAGCTAGTGTGGGTCTTTTTTTTTTTTTAAAGAAGTTGAAAGACCTGGCTGGCAACTAGAATGGAATTTCAAATCTCTTTATTAAAAGAAAAATTTTAATCCAACATACTTGGGAGATTGTCAACATATTAGACGGAAACTGATGGCTGTTTAATAATAAGGTTTAAAGTTTGGAATTTGTGAAAGAATCCACCTCAAATGTTAGCATGACGCAGCTCTTTTTTGTTGCCAGGGTGGGAGAATGGGGGAAAACGGACTTGCTCTCTCTGTGTTTCTGTTAGTTTGTCCAACACTCCTGCTGTTTATGGAGGGACCTTATAAGAAATGGAAATTAAGATATGAATTTCACCTGCAATCCCATCAACATAAAAAGCAAGCCTTTCCTTTTTTTTTTTTTTCTTTCAAATATATTACTGTAATCATAATGAAGTTCTGAGGTCACATTCTGTTCTTTTTACTCAGGATATAAGCACTCCCCATGTCACACAGATTGTCTTCATAACTACCATTTAGATAACTGCATGGATTTTCCATCAAACTGCTGCCCTGCTGCCCATTAGGTTGACTTCCATTATTTCAGCATTATGGTTACTGCTTCCCATGAACATTTTCAAGTATATACCTTTTTCTTTCTCATTATAGGGGTGGCTGATGTGCAGGAATAACCTTTTCGGAGGCATTCCCAGGAATAGAATGACTTGGGCCAAAATACTAAGAGAATACCATCTAGACATGTAGATACAAGGGAATCTAAAGACGGTGAGTTATATTCTGTAACACTCATGTTAAACTCCTGGTTCAAAGCTCAATTCCTCTTTGGGAAGTCTACAAAGCAGAGATTTCAGACAAGATATCAAGTTAGAAACAGAGCTAGAAGAAACTAGACGTTGGGTTGACTCTCCTAATAGAATAGAAGGTGTCAGGTCATAGGAGGGCTTCCCTGGTGGCTCAGGTGGTAAAGAATCTGCCTGTAATGCGGGAGACCAGAGTTTGATCTCTGGGTTGGGAAGATCCCCTGGAGAAGGGAATGGCTTCAACCACTCTAGTATTCTTACCTGGAGAACTACATGAACAGAGAAGCCTGGCAGACTACAGTGCATGGGGCTGCACAGAGTCAGACACGACTGAGCTACTAACACATACATACATGCATATACAAGTCACAGGAAGGCAAGGGAACCCGCATGGCTGAGCACACAGAGCAAGGCTGTGGGACCCTTGTGACTACCGTCTGCTCTCATAAAACAGCTGAGTAAGTCATAAGTTAACGGCTGGGAGTGAAAACACAGTCACAGTGATGCTCTCTGGAGGAACTTTAGCCTCCTGCCGTCATTCGGTGCGAGGCTCTGTTCCTCAAGCTGTATGTCTTGTCTCTGGACCCCCACTCTCCTTGAGCCTCTGTGGTATTTCTGCAAAGCCTTTCCCAGCCTTTCCCCCTTCTGTCCCTCTTCGGATATTCCAGATTCCCCAGCTCTTAAGCACCTGCCACGCTCCAGATCTGTCTCCCTTAGTCTTATCTGGCTTACAAAAGGCTCAAAGATATCTAGTGAATCACACTCTTCCATTTCAGAGAGAAAACAGAGGCCATCAGAAGATTTCCCACGTCTAGGTCTACTCCTGGTGCTCTCAGACCCTTTCCCACACTGTCCTTTCTGAATCCATTAACCTGTCCCATCTGTCTACAGCCTTTCCCTCCTACTGCCGTATCCCCTCAGCGTAGACTTATACTCAGTATCCTCCCACTATATGTACGTACGTGGACACACACACACACGTAGACACACACACACACGTAGACACACACACACACGTAGACACACACACACACGTAGACACACACACACACACACACACACACACACACACACACACACACACACACACACACACACACACACACACACACACACACACACACACACACACACACACACACACACACACACCCCCAGCCTGGCCTTAGGACTCTTCTCGCCATTCCTGTCCTGTCTTCTCTGGGTCCTTCCCTCTCCTTCCCTCCGCAGCTCCCACAAGGCCCTTACCTCCCCCTTCCTACAGGAGGACCACTCCATCAAGACTGCTTTAGCAAAGGTCCCCCGTGACCTTCTGGTATAAGATTCAGAGGACCATTTCCATCGTCTCTCATGTGACACCTCCATTGCTCCCTGGTTGAACATTGCTCATCCCATGGTTCCCCCTCAGCCAGTTCCTGCCCAGTTCACTGACCATCTCCTCTCCTCCCCTTTGCATATCCCTCCTCTTCTACCTGGAAATATTAGTGCTTTCTAGAACACATCTTCTTTGGCCTTCTCATTTGATTCTCCCCTCAAGAAGCCTCCTCTTCGGTTGTAGCTCCAACTACCACCTCCAATCTGCTGGGTCCCACCTCTCTGCCTTTGTCCCAGCCTTGCTCATGACCTCCATATCTGTATAACTGATGGCCGTCTCTTGTTGCTAACCCATACGTGAACTCATTAAACATGATCAAAAGTCATTCCACCACCACTCTAAACTGTCCCTTCTGTATTTATCTTGGCAATTGATCCCAACAATCTAGCCAGTGGAAGCCTGGGGTTCATCCTCTATCACCAAGTTCTGTTGATATTTGCTTCTGATTATTATGGGAATATTTGCCCCCCCTTCTGGAGAAGGCAATGGCACCCCACTCCAGTACTCTTGCCTGGAAAATCCCATGGATGGAGAAGACTGGTGGGCTGCCGTCCATGGGGTCTTGAAGAGTCGGACATGACTGACCGACTTCACTTTCACTTTTCACTTTCATGCATTGGAGAAGGAAATGGCAACCCACTCCAGTGTTCTTGCCTGGAGAATCCCAGGGGCGGCGGAGCCTGGTGGGCTGCCGTCTCTGGGGTTGCACAGAGTCGGACACGACTGAGGTGACTTAGCAGCAGCAGCAGCACCCCCTTCCAGCCTTCTGACAATGCTTTGGTTTGGACCTCCAAATCTTGGAGGAACCTTCTGACTATACTCCCTGCCTCTCTCCTCAGTCTCCTAATCTGTCTTCTGTCCCGACACAAACCTACTGAACATCCTTAAATGGTATCCCAATGCCTACCAGATAAAGTTAACCAGTGAAGTCCCTCACAGTCTATTCTCTTCTGCTCCAGCCTTACCTTCCTCCTCCTTTTGTCACCCACGCATCCTCTGCGCTCTGGCCACAGTAGGCTCTTCCTACCTTGGTTCCTGCTGTTCCTTTGCTCAGAATGGTTTGCTCAATGCCATCTAGTGAAATCTAGCTCTAACCCTTACTTTCCTCTGATCTCTCTGTGCCTCGCCCTGACAGACAGTAGTTCTGTTTCTTGGAACTTTGTAAACAAAAATGATAATGTTGATGGTAATGATATTGGGCACGATTACATCATCCATAGTCTGGTTCTTCCCCATTCTGGGCCCATGGGGATTTCATGTTTTGGCTCCTTTGAGGGCCCCGTCATGTAACATCCTTGGTGTGTGTCAGTTCCAGGTCAGAGAACTTAGTTGCCCGGGTGAGAGCTCTTTGTTACAATAACTGGTAATATTACAGATGGTGACCAAATCCTGGAATGGGACTACAGCTAATCTCTGATGAATATGTACTGTGAGCAACAAATCAATCTTTGTTATTTTATTTTATTTTTTGGCTGCCCTGCATGTCTTGGAAGATCTCAATTCCCCAGCCAGAAATTGAACCTGGTCCACAGCAGTGAAGACCCAGAATCCTAAGCCATCATGGAATTCTAAGTCTTTTGTTGATTTAAACCTATAATATTTGGACTTCATTATTAAAACATAGCCTCGCCCATCTTGACTGAGAAAACTGAACATACAGCTCTTACAAGTGGTCAGTTATTTAAAAACACTTCTGCTAGATTCTTGGGTGTTTAGGAACAAGTACTCTCTCATTCCCCTTGTGTCCTCAGAGTCTAGAAGAGCACTGGAGCACATAAGCACCGATGATCTTTTCAGGGGGTGATGAGAGAACGCTTACTCTAACTTACAAAGAATTTGTATTTTACATATGAAGTCACATTGTTTTCAACAGATCATTGGAAAGTAATAAGATTTTTTAAAAAAACGCTGTTTGTTTTTACTAACTGCTAAGTATGTTCTTTTATTACTTGCCATTAATCCATGCTTTATTTGATCTCTCTAAATGTATGGCTTTCATTTCCGTTGCCTTAAAATTTATTTCATTTCTTTCTCCTGGGTTCTTCTGCTGTATTTTACCCCAAAACCTTGTTCTCTGTTTATCTCTTACTGATTACATCTTTCACCCTGAAATTCTTAAAACAGGACTCAGTAGATCTGGTCTAAGCCTATGTTTAGGCACTAATCAAGAGTATGAGGTGGTTAGAATATCACACATGACCAAAGGAAGAAGAGCAGGGAGCTGGTGGGAAGAGAGAAAAATAGTTAGACATTAATCAAAAGATGACAGGCTGGGAAAAGAGTAGCTTTTGGAATTGGAAAAGTGAAAGTGTTAGTTGCTCAGTCGTGTCTGACTCTTTGCAACCCCATGGACTGTAGCCCGCCTGGCTCCTCTCTCTGTCCGTGAAATTCTCCAGGCAAGAATATTGGAGTGGGTTGCCATGCCTTCCTGCAGGGGATCTTCCCAACCCAGGGACTGAACCCGGGTTTCCTGCATTTCAGGCAGGTTCTTTACCGTCTGAGGCACTAGGGAGGCCCAAGTTTGAGATTAAGTCTGGTTTTGCCATTGACTGCTTATGATGCTTCAGCTCCTTGTCTGTAAATGTGGATGGTAATAGAAATAAGCTGCAGAACTTTTGAACAACACAATGAGATCATTTATATGGAAGTTCTATAAGTTTTACATAATCACTTAAGCATTTTTTTTAACATAATGAAAATGGCAGAAGAGTTGTATTTTCACCAAGAGTGAGATACTTAAGGGATTTCCCTCATGGTCCAGCAGCTAAGACTCTGCTCTCCCAATGCAGGGGGCCTGGGTTTGATCCCCGGTCAAGAAAATAAATCCCACATGTAGAAACTTAAAAAAAAAAAAAAAAAAGATCCTGAATGCCACAGCAAAGATCGAAGATCCCATATGCCACAACGGAGATCCAGTGCAGCCAATAAATACATATTGTTTGGAAAAAGAGTGGGAGATTCAAGAGCCCAGTGCAGTGTGAGAGCACCGGCGTTTTCAAGTCTCAGGATTGATCTCTGGGACTGGTGGGAGTTACCCAGCCCATCAGTGGAGCCATATCTGTACATTAGGACTTAACATCCTCCCAGAGAAGCCCTGAGATTACATGGCACTCAGATGATCTGTCTTGCAGCTCAGGGTTTTTTGTTTTGCTTTGCTTTGTTTTTTCCCCTGCCCTGACAGGTGACTATTGCTGCACACAATCCAAGAACTTCAGATTTGATCGCTTGTTTGCTCCTTGTCACACACTCCCCTCAGTAACGGATCTGCTGCCCCTGTTCTCACTTCTATTTCCCTTGTGCTATTCCTTGCACATCTTCTGATGGCACACCTCTAGAGAGGGGCCCTGATAGTCTCCAGGAGACAGGGAGACGGAGGCCCAGATACTAGCTTTATTTTGATAAAGTGCCGGAGAAGGTGGTTTAGATTGTCCACCCAGTTCCGTTGATTGGTTGGCCTCACACTCCCAACACCCTCAGCCCGTCAGCCCTTGCCTGTCAGCGAAAGTCCTCCTTCCCCCGGGCAGACCTGGCACCCTGACTCTGGCCAGGAGAAGGGCAGACTCCTGTAACTGGTGGGCCGATTTGGAAAGACGGAATGCCTTTGAAGCCACTGAGGCTGGGAGCCAAGCTTGCTCAGTTTCTTACTATAAACCCACCATTCAGATCTGTTGTTCCCTCCGAGCCCAGGTGGGTGTGGATGAAGTGTGAGACCCTTCCTAGAAATACACCCGCTAAAGGAATGGAAGGCAAGCATTCCAGCTTGAACTTGACCAGAAAAACTCCCAACTGTTTGGGAACAATACTAAACATGACTTCTCCCCTGCCCTCCTTCTGGTGACCTCATCCAGCCCTAATACAGAGGGCTCCTGACTCTTCGGCCTCACCCGATTCTGCCAGTCTCGGCTGTCATCTGCCACAGTACTTCTCAACCTTGGCTACACATTAGACTCACTTCGGGAGCTTCTAAGCCATCCAGTGCTCAGGCCTCACCTCCAGAGATCCTGATCCAGCTGCTCGGGGATGGGGCTTTGGCATCGGTAGTTTTCAGGACTCCCTGGGTGATTCTAAAGCACAGCAGGGTTACAGACCACTGATCTAATGGTTTCGGTCTCATCGACCCTATATGTCTTCATCTGGCCAGATGTAAATTGCAGGTGACACCATCTGTGAAGCTCTCAAAATGAAGCCAGCCTCTGACAATGATGTTAGTAATGGTGCCACCTCTTCTTCCTAGATTAAAGCCGTGGTGGTAGCTTCAGAGGTCCTGTTTTTCTTCTCGACTTGTCCTTCACATGAAAGGGATGTTTCAAAAAGAAGTTGTATTTGGCCCCTTGGTGCTCAGCTATTCATTTTCTTGAAAGGGACTAAGGGGGAAGATTTCTTTCTTCTTACAGAAATGCTCTTTATCTGACTTTTCCCCTCAGCCCGTCTGCAGCCTGTCTTTATGAAAATCCAGTAAAAGACATTCCCTGACATAAACTCAGTGCATTCATCTCCTTTAATATCACTCTGAATCTCACACCCAGGTATTGAGCCAGGCTTCTGATGGCTCCATGGTCAAGAAGAACGAAACCCATGACCCCAGGACTTAAAAGGAAGAGACTCGATGATATGATAGAACCACTTAAAATGCAGTTTTCTCAGTGCTTCACCTGGTTCTCTCAGCTGAACTCTACCTATCTGACTCCAGCCTATGCGAAGCAGCCCCATCAGTGAGTCTTAATCACCCACAGCGGCTGAGGGACGGCAGATGCTTTGGTGCATATGTGTCTCTGATAACAGAACCCATTTAACTGCTCCAAATCCACAGGGTATGATTATGTTGGGGTAATAACTCCCAAGAATGGCTTTGCCACAGTTATAACATGCTGAGAGGGAGCGAAATACGAATCCTGCATAAATTAGTCTGCCAGGTACCGTTAGCTATTAGTCAGTGCTACCAGACCTGTAATAAAAGGGTATCACACCACAGCCACTCTGGCTGTTTAGCTACATGACTGGATGAAAGACAAATCTGATGTTGTTTCATTTAAATGAGTTTTTTTTCAAATCTACCTGCTTTTAGCTTTATGAAATCCCTAATACAGTTCAGAGATTAAAATGAGCTTTTATTTTTCATCTTTTGAGAAATGAGATCTTGATTTGTACTCTAATTCTATCCCATTGACTCCTCATATCAGTTTTTGTAGTGAATCAAATGTGCCTGCATTTTTTTTTTTTTATTCCTGCTTCTGTTTTGAAACCTGTTCTTGTCACCTCGGGAAGGAGTCTGCCATATTCATCATTGCCATGGTGAAATAATTATCATAGTGTAAGTAACTAAGTGGGGCTTCCCAGGTGGCATGGGCTTGACCCCTGGGTCGGGAAGATTCCTTGGAGAAGGAAATATCAACCCATTCCAGTATTTTTGCCTGGAAAATTCCATGGATAGAGGAACCTGGCGAGCTATAATCCATGGAGTCACAAAGAGTCGGACACGACTGAGAACATGTACTCACACAAGTAACTAACTTTGCAGATCGTACCATAAAGGTTTTCCTTGGCAGAGATTTTTAAATGAATTAACCACAGCTGAAATCAGGTATCTCTGCCTTCAGCGTTAACTATCAATGTCAAGGTAGCATAATTATATAACCCAAAGATTAGCCACAAGCATGTGACCTGCTCAAGCTAGATCCTTAAACAGGCTTGGCTTAACTATTTTATTTTCTAAAGGTCAAAATTGGGGCTGAAATATCAGGGCCACTGAAATGTGAAATAAAGAGGCAATGAATGAATTCAAATCTTAAGGCCAACTACCATCACTTGGTTATATGAGAACTAGGTCTTGTGAAGTACTAACACAGTGGTTTTTCATCTGTGAGTTTTTTCTTTTAAAATAAACTGCAGTAAAGTCGACTTACAATATTATATTAGTTTTAAATGTATAGCATAGTTGTTTTATCTTTTTATAGGTTGTACTTCATGCAAAGTTATTATAAAATATTGGCTACATTTCCTATGTTGTTTCTTACTGGTAGTGGGTAACTCTTAGTCCTCTTCGTCTACTTTGCCTCCACCACCCATCTCCCCTCTGATAACCACTAGTTTGTTCTCTGTATCTGTGAGCCTTTTTCGGTTTTATTTGTTCACTTTTAATTTCAGATCCCACATATAATTGAAAACATATGGTATTTGTCTTTCTCTGTGTGACTTATTTTACTAAGTATAACACCCTCCAGGTCAATCCACATTGTCACAAGTGGCAAGATTTCATTCTTTTTTATGACTAATATCCCATTGTATATGTAATACGTATCTTTTTTTAAATGTATTCATCTGTTGATGGACACAGTTTCTATATCTTGGCTATCCTAAATGATGCCGCTAAGAACATAGGCTTACATATATCTTTTTGAATTAGTGTTTTTGCTTTCTTTGGATAAATATCTAGGTGTGGAATTGCCAGGTTGTGTGGTCATTCTATTTTTAAGTTTTTGAGGAACCTCCATACTGTTTTCCATAGTGGAAAACAGTTTTACCAATTTACATTCCCACCAACAGTACACAGTATTTCCATTTCCTCCAGGTCCTCAGCACCCCAGCATAGTATTTTTAATAGATGGTGAAACTAAGTCCTGCTTGTACATTTTCCTCATCTCTTTTTGTAATGTATGGAGACAGAAGTTGGTAAAGGAATGAGTAGATCAAGAATTTCTACCCTAGGTCTGCTACTTACTGTGACTTTGGGAAATTTTTGTGACCTCTCATGAGTTTCCACTTCTTCCACTTCTATTTGTTCAAGAGAAGAAGGATCATAATGCCTCCATCTAAAGGTTGGAGATCATATATGCAAAATGCCTAGCACCCGTGAGACACCCAGTAAATGGGCAGCTGAAACTAGTGTTTTTTTCTTCTGGATTGCCTGAAAGTCCTTGGGGAAGATGAGTCACCCTCAGAGATTAGAAGAGAAAGCAGGATGGGGGCCAGGGTGGGAGGGAGGCTCTAGAGGGAGGGGATATATATATAATTATAGCTGATTCAATTTGTTGTCCAGCATAAACTAGCACAACGTTTAAAGCAATTATACTCCAGTTTTTTAAACAAGCTTTCTTCTAAGGATGAAAAAAATAAAAAAGAAAGCAGAGCAGCATATTATAAGAACAATTTGGGAGACATCCTCCAACAGATAAAGTTCATACACCAGGGTTAAGTTCCACTGAGAACCTGCCATAAAGAGTTTCAGAAGCAGCCCCATCCACCTCTACTTCCTCTCTCAGGAAAGCACAATGACATTACTCGCTGTCAGGATGGAGGATAATTTAAAGGGAAGGCAGGGGTGTGTGTATGTGTGTGTGTGTGTGTGTGTGTTTATACATATTTAGTTGCTGTTGTTCAGTCACTAAGTCAGGTCTATTTTGTGACTCTGGACTATAGCCCACCAGGCTCTTCTGTCAATGGCATTCTCCAGGCAAGAATACTGGAGTGGGTTACCATTTCTTCCTCCAGAAGATCTTCCCGACCCAGGGATTAAGCCTGTGTTTTCTGCGTTGGCAGTGGATTCTTTACCACTGAGCCAACAGGGAAGCCTGTTTATACATATAAGCAAGACTATAATTGTCAAACAAGGCTGATTTTGTGGATTATTTTTTCCAATAAGGATATTAGATGTAGTTGATAGGAAGGAAGCAGAGATAAATGCTCTTGTCCTGGAGTAGCCAAGAAGAACCAGAAGTTCCTTTTCTCAAAATCACCTTTGCTGTATTTCTCACTAATTTGAGGATGATTTCTGCTTAAGTTCTGCCTTTGGGTAAAGAACACCCTTGGAGTGTTAAATATACTAGTCATTCTTCATTTCTTGACGTTACCAGTTAATAAAATCAGATTCAGGAAAAAGGAGTTTTGCAGTGAGGATGGAAGAGGAGTTTCTAGGGAAAATGAAGAGGGAAAAATAGAAGGAGGTTGGACAGCCTCTCCTTGCCTTTAGATCTCCCTTTTTCTCTTTCTCAATAATTTTCTCTTAATTCCTTGAGGGTTTATGGCTGCTCCTGCTCTTTGGAACCGACTAACCCCTCTCCCTAGGATTCCAAAACATCCCATTTTTCACTTTCTCCTTCTTTAACCTGTAATTTTCTACACAAAAAGTGAAAGGATATGACAGGGAAAAAAAAGAAGCACTGACTTTGATAATGAAATTCGTCTGGGTCCTAATAAATGGTAGGTATTTCAGAATACTTCAAAAATTAGGTGCTTTAAGCATGAGAGAGCAAAGGCACACAAAACTTGCCACTTCTAATGATGGTGGCTAACATCTGTCAGTGGAAGCTATGAGCATTTGAAACTAGAAGGGTCATGCAAATTTAAAGCTGGAGGGACCTTGTCTAGAACAGCCAGCCTCTTGTTATACAGATCATAGAGTGTTTGAACTGAAAGAAATGTTAGAACTCACCTAGTTTCACCTCCCATTTGATAGATGCAAGAGCTGAAAACCGATGAAGTGACATAATTTGCTTAAAGTCTAATCTCCAGCGAGTGGCAGAGTGCTGCCCCCATCCCACATTGCTTATTCTTGATAGTATCAGTTTACCAAACGCTGATTAAGCACCCCTTTGTGACATGCATTGTACTAGTCCTAGTATGAGGGAGCACCAGGATGCATAATAGCCCCTGCCTTCTTAGGTCTCAGGATCTCCTTGCAGAGAAATACACTTCTCAAGAACTTTTAATACAGGTGATGAAAAATAACAGAGTGAGCATCAAGGTCTGGGAAAGAGAGAGGAGGAAACAGTTATTTGGCCGTTAGAAGTTGGCTTTCCCCTTAGCATTAGTGAAGATAGAACATTACTATCTTCTAATCACTTATTTTCCTCAATGGGAGGAAAACAACCTCTCTATTGGCTGAACTGTTCTAATGGGTGACTGAGGCTACACAATAGGGCACCTAAGCTACAATGCCAGAAGGGCCCTGCAGGCTGAGTGAAACAGTACAAGTGTACCCTACCCACCTCCCTTCCACCAGACAGTCTTCCCTGACTAGGGACACTAGGTAGGTGTCCCTCCTACCCCCACTGTGCCTGCTTCCACATGGCAGTAAAGGAAGAGGGGTGAAACAGGCAGTGTTACCAGAAGGAGGAACGTCAAAGACATTTGCAGCCCCACCATGTGTAGGCAGAGTGATGGGAAAGATACAGAACGTATAGAACGGTGACCAGTAGATCACCTGGAACAGCTGGGATCAGCAGGAGACCACAGGGATAGAGTGCCAACTCTCAGTGATGGTCACAGAAATCCAGAATCCCAACTATTCTACCCCAAAATATGTTTGAGAAGCCACCTTCTTGCTCACAGTAGTTTCAATGCTCCCTCTGCAATCTGGGTCATGTGCCTCAACTGGTCAAGAAGCTCTGCTTCTCTAAAATATGAAGTAAGCTAAACAAACCTCTGTTAAGCTTTTTACAAATTTTCAATCATAAGGTCCAAATTAAGATGCTTAAAAAAGTATGACTCAAGTTGCAAGCTACAAAATGCTGTGATTGGTTAAATTTTGTTTTTCTGATTAAAAAAAAAAATTACCCCGTATGTTTTCCCCAGCTCACTGAACTGTCTTGGCAATGAAGAGATCAGCACATCTAGGAATGATTAATGCCATATGATTCTTGAAGATCATATTTTGATAATGCTCTGCAGTGTTTCAAACCAAAACAGAAACCCACCCACACACCCTGAGCTCAAAAGTGATACTTTTTGTCTTGACGGCTACATTTAAAGTTTAACCACCATCATTAAAATTTTACAGGTGACATATCAGGAAAAATTAAGCCGACCAGTTGTGCTGCCTTGAAAGGAAAACAGTCCTTCATTATAATGAATGAAATTGTGTGCTACATATGAATGCTAGTGATCTCGAGAAGATGAACCGCTGACCCATAAATGGATGAGAATCAGCCAGAGCAAACGAGGCAGAAGTTTTCCCAGCATAATTGTGCAGGCTCACAGGGGAGATTTTTGTTATAATTAAAAGAGACAGAGTGGTCAATGGGGAATATTTAATAGGAGTAAACATGACAACATTGCCTAACTATTTTTCTGGTTCATTCTTCATCCCCATATTATACTGTATGTCTGGGTTTTAAAAGTGACACATATGTTGCACATAAAAATAATACACATAAACGTATAACAGAACCAAGCAAAAACTCATTTAGAACATGGACACTGACAATGTCCAATTTATTCAGAATAAATCTCCAACTAAATTTGTCCAATGCAAAATTTTCTTCATTAGGCTGGGGGAAACATTCAGAGAATCACAGGGACTAATGCACTGGTGTGAGGTAGGCAGGGGTATTGTTTAAACCCCACCAGCTCTGAAACTTCACAGAAGGCAAAGGGACCCGCAGTTAGAACAACTTCATTATAGATAGAGCTGGCATAGGACACAGCCATGAAAAATTGCTTCACTGAACTGCAGAGGAATGTGGCCCTGGGAGGATTAAATGAGACAAAATACGCAGAGTGCTTACTGTCAAGTACGTATTTAGAAAATATATTATTGTTTTGGAACATATCCTGTGGTATGAATAAAGTTTATCTTCATTTCACTGTGGAAAATGCAGAGACTCCTGAAAACCCCTGTAGGCTTTCTGCTTTTGTCTAAATTCATTTATGAGAAGCTTTACTCACACTTTAGCTTGCCAATGACTCACGGTTAAATCATTTCACTCATCTTTTTTTCCTTTTTTGTCTTTTAATACAGTTGCAATTTGTGTGACATTCTGCTTTGTTCTTACCCCGCACCCCTTGGGAAGCTAAGCAACTCTAACAGCCCCCTTACCTTAAGGAAATAAAGCCATTCAATAAAAAGGTGGGGATCCACTTCATCCAATCTAGTCAAGGATGATTTCTTAAAAAGCCGGAGACTAATTCTTGGGGATTTTCTGGAGCCCTGTGCAAATTTCTGTCACTTAATAGCCTATGTGAGTTGAAAGTTGGTGTCCAATGGTGCTAAGAAGTGGTAAGGAATGTTGTGGAAATATAAATAGGCCAGCACTGAAATTTAATTAGACACTGCATATGTTAATAATAAATTCAATTAATTTAGCTTTCCACCTATGCTAGAAAAAAAAATACCCAGGCAAAATAATAAGTCATTTTAAATGCCTCAGTTGGTAACCTCCTTTCCTGAAGACTGATTTATGCAGTAATTTACTGGCTGTGTCTTCATAAGATTGTTCCAAACCAGCCCATTTGAAATAATAATAATTTCTGAATGTGTGCTGGGAGAGATATAACAAATGACTTCTTATTAATTTTCATTTAATGAGTTGCCTATTCACATGGTAATTTTTTAAAAATTCTCTTCTTAAGACACACAGGTGGTAAATAGTATGGGTAACGCTTCCATTTCACAAATATCGCAATAGGAAGATCTGTCTCTTATCCTCCACGTAATTCAAATGTCAGTCAGTAGCAAATTTTCCTAAATAGGTATCTAATTCTTTCTCAGGTAGCAATTTCTATAGTCAGGTGATCCAAATTAGATAAGGAAAAAAGAAAAAATATTTATCAACAGTAAAGTTCCTAGCAGGGAAAATGGGGGTATAGACAGGAAACAAACTTATGTGCAAGGAGTAAAAACAGCTAGAGTTGGTTAAGGAGCTCATGACACTGGTTCTTTTTTTTTTTCTTTTAAACTTTTTATTTTGTATTGGGAAATAGCCAATTAACAACATTGTGATAGTTTCAGCTGAACAGCGAAGGGACTCAGCCACACATATAGATGATACTGGTTCTTTTTTAAAGAACAAAACAAAGATCTTCTCTTACAAATTTCCTATTTCTCCAAGCTCCCCTCTTTTAAAAAAACAGCCCATAATTTCTTACATAAATATTAATATTTAAGAATGTTTATCTTTACCAAAAGTTCAATTCCCTGGTAACTCATTAACTGTAAGTTGTCATAAGAAAACTAGAAAGAATGAAATAATAAAAACCAGAAAGAAGCTGCTCAGAAGAGATCTATATATTTCAGATTGTTCATACCTCTTCAACAAGCCCTGCAATAGACAGGGCAAGGTTCTTAAAAATAATTTCTTGCAACACTTGGAAGAGCCTGCCTACACTATTAAATAATTCAAATGGAATAGTTACTTACACGAGAACCGGAAGGGCCTCTTTCCCAGGCCACACTGTCTCATGCCCTCTCCATGGAAAAGCCCGTACTGCATCTCGCCGATGAACTTGTCCAGCTCCTGCCCTGAGGCGTTGACGAGCAGAGCCCCAGTTTTGCAGAGAAAGGTGGCTTTGATCCACAAAGGTGTTCCCAGGGCTGTCACAACTCCGAGGGCACACACGAAGCTTAACATCCCAGCCATGCAAAAAATGACTTTCTTCTGTTGGCTTGGCATGATGAGAAATGGCTCTTACGAGGGTGAGGTTCAGAACTCAGACCTTTGCGACCAAGGAGAAATGACTGCCCCTTTGACTGTATTTATTATAGAAGCTTGAACAGACAAATCCCGACTGAAACAGCAACTTCACCACTGATGGCATCTCTCGCCAGGTTAAATGTCAGAATCCCAGAGTGGAGGCGGCTTCATCATGCTTGCTTGTTTTTTTTTTTTTTTCCTCCTTTTCTCTGCTTCTAATTTGAAATCTTAAGACTAAGAACCTAGAGATTAAACCTGTTTCAAAGTGCCTGCAAGTATCTGCTCTTCTATCCCCTGGTAACAGAGGTCTAAGATAACAGATGGAGTCCTCTGTGTAACCTGATAAATGCCTCCCCTTTCCTCTGCTTATTGTCTGATTGGGTGAGTTGAAACTTTCAGAAACAGGCTTGGCTCCCTTGGTAAATGATCAGCTACTTGAGAAGTTCATTTGTTGATGTGTTTTTATTTTTGTTTTTGTTTTAGGTAGGAGGAGAAGAGGAGTTGCATTAGCGGTAGGAAGAATATATGTATATATTCTTATACATAGGTATGTATATATACATATAAATATGTATATGTACACAAGCAAATATACTGGCAATTAATTGATTTTGAAAAAATGTTCATTGTAGCAGGATAAAATATTGGACTGAATTGGTTTCTGCATGGATCTAAAGCACCATAGACTGACCACTGGGACTCCTAACTCCTTTTCTCCCGAATCAGTGATTTAGAACCAGTGTGTTGATGAAGAATTTGATTCATTATTTTTTCCTGGCACACAGAAATATGGAGATGCAGATGCAAATATCTAGATTTCTAAATGTTTTCTTTTAAAAAGTTAACTGCTTTGGGATAATGACAAGGGAGTGTATTTCTGGATCTGAGAAATATCAGAATCTGAAAGAAGACAGAGGCATTGTTGTGGAAAGAATAGATTGTGGTCAGATGGAAGGCGCTGAGAATTCATCACTGAAAAGTAAAGGTCCCAGCAGAGGTAATCAGTCAGGGAGACAAGAGGCAAAGGGATGATCAAGATTAAGTCACAAAGTGAGTTTGGTTAAATTGTCAAGATCTGAAAACTAAAGTTCAGAATTCAGGGACAAATTTTTGACTCTGCATTTCCAGTGAGATTCCTCTTTCTGAAACAGATACAGTACTCATTTGTGTGTGTGTGTGTGTGTGTGTGTGTGTGTGTGTGTTTAATGAATGTCTATTTATGCCACGTTAGTGTGCTAGGCTCTAACTTACAAAGTGAACTTTTAGTTAGAATTTAGTATGTCTGATACTTTGCCAAGTGTCTTACCTAAATTACCTAATTCTCATGATTACCACATAGAGTGATAAGGAAGAAGATCACAATGATATGCCCACTTCACAGATAAGGAAACTGAGGCTCAGAATCAGCAGACAACTTGCCCAAGAGAGTTGTGGAGCTGGATTCAAATCCAGCCTTTGTCCTGGAAGAGATGAGCAGCTCTTCAATTGGGTTGGGTTGGGCTAGAAGTAATAGACTAGAGTATCCCATCATCTGTTATACATCTGAGGTGCTTGGGGAACACAGACATCATAGAATTTTCCCACTTAGTCAAAAACACCTGTTTATGCTAGCTTCTAGTCTCTCGATCCACGTTTAAGCATGGTCTCTTAGAAGAAATTAATCAGTGAAGATTCTACACCTAGAGACATAAGTCTCTAGGTTAATAGAACTTTGAAGGGAACTTTGAACTACTTGGCATGGCTACCCATTTTTAGTAGTTGCCAGAGGCTGTCTTGTTGAAGATTGACAGCTAGGCATAGAACCAATTCAAGAATGCCAGTGTCCTTGCAGGGAAGGAGGTAGGCACATAAACCATGGTCACAGGACAGGGCACACACAAGATTCCAAAGAGGTGCTCAAAATTAGGTTTACAACATAATTCTTCTTATTTCATGGAATGTGACACAACTGAATAAGAACTTATGACCGGCTCTTTGGCTCCCCAATTAATTCTCCACTGGATTTAGAGCTATTGCCATCATTGTCCACTAGCAAAACAAGGGTGTACTATGTAACTGTCCCCAGTAAGCAGTTATGTGGGGGCACATGTGCCGTACCCATTCCAGAAGCTTTAAGGTGTGTAAGCAGAGCTAAGTTAATTAAATCAACATATTCTGTAATTGGAGGAGACAGAACACTTTCAAGCCTCAAAGCAGAAATTACCCATAACTTAATCGTTATAGTTAATACCTCCTCAGAATGGACATGGCGAGAGAGGGGTAGCCAGTGTAGCATTTTGGTCAATGAACAAAACCAGTCTAATGTACCTAAAGCTGCCCGCGAAGATAAGCCCTAACTGTGTGCATGGACAGCAGTCAGATCATATCAGTGCTTAAGTTTGCATCAGTCTGTAGTGGTTTTCTCTGATCTACAGAAGCATGAGAAAAATAAATATAACATAGTGAACTCACCTTGTATTTTTAAATTTGTGTCCTTCCTAATTTTTGTAAAGATTTCCTTTCCTTAATGAAATAATAGTAGTTGAATCTTTAATGTCTTAACTTGACAAGTTAAAAAATTGGCAAACCTATGTCTGTTCCCAGTGTTAAAAAATTATCTGCTGGTCTATGACATACAACTCATGGATCCTTGAGTGGAAACAATGAGACCTAAAACCTCACAGTGTCCTGGATGATCTCTTTGTCTTAACCCCCAGCTGCTCAATGGATCACTTGAGATTTTTTTAAAAACTGCTAATGTCTGGGTCCTAATACCTGAGATTCAGATTTGTTTGATTTTAGAGTAGGGCCTTCATGTTGAATCAGGCTTCCCTGATGGCTCAGCAGGTAAAGAACCTGCCTGCCAATGCAGGAGATGTAAGAGATGCGGGTTCAATCCCTGGGGTGGGAAGATCCCCTGGAGGAGGAAACGGCAACCTACTGCAGTGTTCTTGCCTGGGAAATACCATGGGCAGAGGAGCCTGACAGTCAAAGAGTAGCAGAGTTGGACACGACTGAGAACTAAGCACGCATTCATGTTGAATCACTCCAGGTGATTGCACTGTGTAGTCAGGGCTGGGAATCAGGGCTCGGACCCCATTCTACACAGCTACCTTCAGATGACTGACTGGGCTTTGCAAGTGTCTCAGCTCTGGAATGCAGCAGGCATGGCCATCTGGTCACTGGAGAGGAAGATTCCCATTGCAAATTAGTAAACTGGCACTGCCATTGATAGCTCAGACTTTCCTTAATTCTGTTCAGCACCAAGAGCATGATCTTGTTAAAGTACCCTGCTGAGGCCAAGTTCTGGTATATCTGAGATGAAAGGCCAGGTCATGGGTCATAGCTTTACCCCAAGTCACCATGTGAACATCCACAGCGATGTCTCCTGATTGTGAAGGACCCCCTTGGGTCCTACGCCCACCTGCCCTCCTCTCTGTGCAGCTCCCTTTCAGACTTCAATACCAACCACCCACAGGCTGCATAGTAGTGTGTGTGATCCACCCTCTGAGAATGATATAATAGAACCTGGCAGTCATTATGCCTGACAGCCTTCTTTTGAAATTTCATCTTAAGTGTCTTGAATGACAGTGATGACACCATTTTCCTTGCAGTCTCTCCGAGAATTTGAGTCATTAATGTCAGCAAGTTTTCACCAAGTATCCTACTGAAATCTTTACTTCTCTCAATCTTAATAGCAATACACTTGGTGACATAAGGAAAGGAAACTAAGCCTTGTCACCCTCCCCACCATGACCCCTTTCTGGGTCTGGATGATGATATAATTCCTCAGTGTGATTGGAATCAGTATCCAGAAAGGAGTACAATTGCAGGCGATTTTGTTACTTCCAATGTAGTATTTCTGTCTCTTCTTGTACTAATCTGGGTTCATTGGTTTTTACCCTTAAAAAAAGAAAAGGCTCCAACCCAGAGCCGTAGGGGTTCTCACCTGATTTGCTCCCTGAGAGTAAGAGGGAGCAGGATTTGGTGGGTTGTGGAAAGAGAGCTGGGGAGAGAGATGGGCTCTAGAGTTTGGCTCCAGGTCCGTCACTAAATTAAAAATTCTTTAATTTTTCTGGCATTTGTTTTAGTCAGTTAGTCATAGTGTTCTCAGCTATACACATAGGCAATTCTCAAATTATTTTTAACCAGAGAAATCATTTCCTCAACTAAACTCTTGGGTATAATAAGAGATAAAAATTGAGATTTTTTTCTGGGAGAGATGGGGATCCAGGAGCTTTGCCACTGGGTCCCCTTCACTCCTTATTCCCTAAGAGCCCCCCTTCCAACCCTAACATCAGCTCTGACAAGCACAGTGATAAGCTTGGACCACATAATCCGTTAATTCCCTTCTAAATTAAAAACCTTTTTTTTCACAAGTTATAGCATTAAAATTTGTCCATTTGCTAGATAATTTCTCTTTTTCTTTGCTGTACTAACCTGTTAGGTATAATAGAACATTACACTGCCAAGAAACACTAGATGAATGATTATTCCAATTATTAATTTTTAGATTAGTTAGTGAGCGTTTCTAGGTTTTGTCTGACTTGTCACTAGTAATAGTGATTTCGATTTTCTTCCAAATGGATCATTATATGCCAAGGCGTCGCTAAGAGAGCTTCAGCAAGGGTTTATCAAGCTTCCTGTTCTAAGACAAGAGGCCTTTGTGAATCTATCCCATTTTTCTCATCTTTAAAGCAAAATCTGGCAAGTTTGATTGACGTTCCTTGACTAAATCAAGTTGCTGGTGATCCTGAAGTAGCATTGTCATTCTCTAATGATGGTAAGGGGAAAAAAAACACTCTACAGAAAGAATTGATTGATTTATTAGGGGGAAAATTACCACATGTGCTAGACCTTGATTGCAGCTAATATTTGTAAAGCTAATTGCTTGAACTAGAGGATTAAAAGAGTTGAGGGAAGGGAAGAAAAAGAAAACAAGTTCTCTTGGAATACAGATGAAGCCTCTGTGGATTTGGACTGGGAGGGAGAGTTCAGTGTGGGATTTTCAGGGTTGGTGATGACTATGAGGACATTTAAAGTATTATAAGTACAAGAGTTGGGCTTGTTATACAAAACAGAGAGCCGGAAGTGGAGGAAAGTTGTTGCCTGTGTCAAACAAGATGTGTGATACCCCCGATTTTTCTGGGTTTCTTGTTGGTATCTCATTACAAGGCTTGTTGATACTTAAATCTCTACCCAGCAGGATGCCTGAGCTGTTACAGAAGGAAGAAAGTCTGTGATACCTCCTTTAATAAGAATAGATGAACCAGATTCCTAGTACAGGGAAATAGTGATAATTCTTCTTGTTGCTATAACCCAGGGTAGGTGTGTCTAGATGGTAAACTTTGGAGTAGTTTGAGTCTATCATTACTAACTATTATTAATGTATAAATGTTTTCCTTTGTGTGGGTGTGTGACACCTAAAATACTGACAATTTCCTTGATGATTTGCATCAAAATAGTAGTAGCAATATTAACAAAAATGTAATACATAGGGAGGCTTACTCTGTTTCAGCATTTATTCTACATATTAACTCATTTCTTTTCAGACACAATGGAGCAATTATTAGGTTTCCTATCCCTTCTCTGGTGAAGATATTCCAGGTAGTAGAATAGCTTAATTTTCAGTCAGACAGATCACAAAGTCTCCTGAAATAGTCTTAAGGTGAAGAACTGAATTGTAGTACAGTTAGGTAGATTTGTATCTTGTCAATTCTCTAGAAACAAGGAGTGTTGACTTCTGGGGGTATGTGAGCCAGAGAGAGCTTTAAAGTAATCCTAAATTTATTTTTTGTTGTTGTCACCTTTTATTTCTACATTTGTTACAAATTCCATAATGAATTATTATATACATTATTTTGTTTAAAAGCAAAAATAAGCATTGCTTATTAGAAATGAGTGCTTTTTGTTTTCCACCTATTTACCATTTTCTCTTTAATATGTTTATTTTTATTGAAGTGTAGTTGATTAAGGTTGTGTTAATTTCAGATGTACAGCAAAATGATTCAGTTATACAGATAGACATATCTATACTTTTTCAAATTCTTTGCCCATTTAGGTTACTGTAGAGTACAGAACAGAGTTCCCTGTGCTATATAGTAGGTCCTTGTTGGTTATTTATTTTAAACATAGTAGCGGGTACACAGACATACTGTTTTTTCAATGACTTGCATCAAAACAAAGACTAGTCTCTTATCCAAAATGTTAACTCCATACCAAACTTTTATTTGAGCACTGACTATGGGCAGAAGAAGCTAAAAATAATAGATGATCAAATGGAAACTTGAGATAGTCTTAATAGTTCTAAGGATGGGACCAAAGCAACAAGACGTCTTTAGGTTTGAAAATGTAATTGCCTGGGGAAATCTGGGTTGGCGGAACTTCATATGAAAAGACAATTAACCAGACAATGAGCCCAACAGGAGCCAACAGTGTGAGATGACAACTGCAGGTGCTGCTCCCGTGTAACACACATACCTTTGGGTTGTCTGCTCAGCTCCCAGCACTTCCTTTGAAAAATTCCTTCAGTACCCACTGATACCAAGTCTGTGTGACCTACCCTTTCTCCCTGGTATTGATTAAGAATAGTCATCTGGACCAGTCAGAATCCGTGTCCTGAAAACTTAGAGGTATGTTGAGAGGCATAAGGTCAAAGTGTTGGAGGCCACTCTGCAGAAAGAGAGAAGGAAGCAGTCTTGGCCCACAAAGAAGGCCTTGAATTGCCCTCTCCTGCTCTAGCTGACTGCTCCATTTTTCTACCAGCTGTCATCCTTTTCCTTCCCAGAAGTCAAATGTAGGTCTCTGCTGGCAGAGTTTTCTTAGTCATTTGCCTGTTTGATTGCTTTCCTGGGAAGCACTGATTTCAGCAGCTCTTCCCACTGTCTGGTTCTTGGTTCAATGTACCAAGTGAAACAACAAGGGGTTCTTGAGTGAAGGGTGTGTGGTGCCAGCCACGTGTGGGACGTGAGTACCTGTGTGTCGGTGCCAGTCACAGGGCCCCTGTGTCCCACTCTGCCCCACTCTGCCCCACCTCATGGGAACTTTCACTCAGGCTGGGCTCACCTGGTCCTCCCTTCATTAGGCGTGAACTCTTTCCTTTGATGTTATCCCTATCCCCGTAGGTATCCAGGGCCCTACCCTCCATCCTGGAAGAACCACAAGAATCCTGGGCTGCTACTTCCTGGGACTGACTTTATGGAGAGGAGCAGAAAGGGGTGGGGAGGGCTGAGCTAAGTCCTGGGATGCAGACAGACCACCCTGCTCTTGGTCCACTGCTGGCAATGTGCTGGCTGCTGGCCAGCAGGAGGGGCCTCACTAGATAACAGTGCAATTAGGTCAGACCTAGAAAGACAAATATTTTATCACTAATATGTGAAATTTAAAGGAAATGATACAAACAAACTTATTTATAAAATAAATGGACTCACAGACATAGAAAACAAACTTATGGTTACCAAAGGGGATAGTGTGGGGGCAGGGAGGGGGAGGGTGGAGAGGAGAGAGATAAATTAGGAGTTTGGGATTAACATATACACACTGGTGGTGGGTTAGTTGCTAAGTCATGTCCAACTCTTTGTGAACCCATGGACTGTAGCCTGCTAGTCTCCTCTGTCCATGGGATTCTCCAGGCAAATATACTGGAGTGAGTTGCCATTTCCTTCTCCAGGAAATCTTCCCAACCCAAGAAAGGCAGATTCTTTACTGACTGAGCTACAAGGGAAGCCCAAACATATAATACTACTATATATAAAATAAAAAACTAAGACCTAATATATAGCATATATATGTGTGTATACGTGTGTGTGTATAAAACTGAATCACTTTGCTCTACACCTGAAACTAAAACAACTTTGTAAATTAACTATACCTCACTTTAAACAATGGTTAATAATAATAATAAGTGCAGTTAGGTATAGTAATCTGGAGCTTAACTTCCGCTGAGCTCAAACCCAGGCTCCCTCTACACCCCGTCCTGAATGCTGGTTCCCTTCCTCTTCTTTGCCTTCCCAGACTACAGTGTCCTTTAGCAAATCTGCAAGCTGCAAGGTATGCCCTACTCAGATCCGATCCTTTCTGTCCACCCTCAGGTGGATCACACTTGAATTAATCTCTCATGTATCTTTCCTTCTACCATAACCATTCTCTCCCCACCTCCCCAGCTCCCTTTTCCTCAGCTCAATTAGGAAAATAAATATTTTATCCACCCAGGAGAAAATCTTACCAGAGTGTATATTGGTTTGCCTTTGTAAAACAGTACTGTCCCCTTGGATGGTAAAACATAGCTAGTTACTAGGACATTAAAGTGTTAAAACTTCAGACCTGGTGGCCAACATAGTTTCATTAAGCTCCTGTAAAGCTGGTGTTCTTTGGAAGGGATGATGCTAAAGCTGAAACTCCAGTACTTTGGCCACCTCATGCGAAGAGTTGATTCATTGGAAAAGACCCTGATGCTGGGAGGGATTGGCGGCAGGAGGAGAAGGGGATGACAGAGGATGAGATGGCTGGATGGCATCACTGACTTGATAGACGTGAGTCTGACTGAACTTCAGGAGATGGTGATGGACAGGGAGGCCTGGCATGCTGAGATTCATGGGGTCGCAAAGAGTTGGACACGACTGAGCGACTGAACTGAAGTGAACTGAAAGCAAGGGAAACGTTCTAGGTTAAGAGTCTCTTTCCAGGAAATTCAAATTGAAATGAATGTAAGATCTTTATTAGTTTTCTGACTTCTCTCTGCATGGTCCTTATTTGGAAAAAAAAAATAGTCATAGCAGATTGTCAACAAAGTAACCTAGAATGCTACAAATGCCTTATTTTTAGATTCTTTTCAAGAAAAGCACCCAGAGATAGAAAAAGTGGTGGTGAGTGGTAGGACCGGCTGGTCATGGTGGAGAGTTCTGACAAAACGTGGTCCACTAGAGAAGGGAATGGCAAACCACTTCAGTATTCTTGCCTTGAGAACCCCATGAACAGTATGAAAAGATAAAAAGATAAGACACTGAAAGATGAACTCCCCAGGTCGGTAGGTGCCCAATATGCTACTGGAGATCAGTGGAGAAATAACTCCAGAAAGAATGAAGAGATGGAGCCAA
Source organism: Capra hircus (assembly GCF_001704415.2). Lineage (NCBI taxonomy): Eukaryota > Metazoa > Chordata > Mammalia > Artiodactyla > Bovidae > Capra > Capra hircus. The sequence continues at coordinate 116,744,894 of NC_030808.1, read as the reverse complement.
AACAAAAACAACACCCAGCTGTGGATGTGACTGGTGATAGAAGTAAAGTCTGATGCTGTAAAGAGCAATATTGCATAGGAACCTGGAATGTTAGGTCCATGAATCAAGGCAAATTGGAAGTGGTCAAATAGGAGATGGCAAGAGTGAACATCAACATTTTAGGAATCAGAGAACTAAAATGGACCAAAATGAGTGAATTTAACTCAGATGACCATTATATCTACTGCTGTGGGCAGGAATGGAGTAGCCATCTTGATCAACAAAGGGTCCAAAATGCAGTACTTGATTGCAATCTCAAAAATGACAGCATGATCTCTGTTCGTTTCCAAGGCAAACCATTCAATATCATGGTAATCCAAGCCTATGCCCCAACCAGTAATGCTGAAGAAGCTGAAGGTGAATGGTTCTATGAAGACCTACAAGACCTTTTAGAACTAACAGTCAAAAAAGATGTCCTTTTCATTGTAGGGGACTGGAATGCAAAAGTAGAAAGTCAAGAAACACCTGGAGTAACAGGCAAATTTGGCCTTGGAGTATGGAATGAAGCAGGGCAAAGGCTAATAGAGTTTTGCCAAGAGAATACACTGGTTATAACAAACAGCCTCTTCCAACAACACAAGAGAAGACTCTACACATGGACATCACCAGATGGTCAACACCAAAATCAGACTGATTATATTCTTTGTAGCCAAAGATGGAGAAGCTCTATACAGTCAGCAAAAACAAGACCAGGAGCTGACTGTGGCTCAGATCATGAGCTCCTTATTGCCAAATTCAGACTTAAATTGAAGAAAGTAGGGAAAACCGCTAGACCATTCAGGTATGACCTAAATCAAATTCCTTATGATTATACAGTGGAAGTGACAAATAGATTCAAGGGATTAGAGATGATAGACAGAGTGCCTGAAGAACTATGGACAGAGGCTCATGACATTGTACAGGAGGCAGTGATCAAGACCATCCCCAAGAAAATGAAATGCAAAAAGACAAAATGGTTGTCTGAGGAGACCTTATAAATACCTGTGAAAAGAAGAGAAGTGAAAGGCAAAGGAGAAAAGGAAAGATATACCCATCTGAATGCAGAATTCCAAAGAATAGCAAGGAGAGATAGGAAAGCCTTCCTCAATGATCAATGCAAAGAAAGAGAGGAAAACAATAGAATGGGAAAGACTAGAGATCTCTTCAAGAAAATTAGAGATATCAAGGGAACATTTCATGCAAAGATGTGTGCAATAAAGGACAGAAATGGTATGGACCTGACAGAGCAGAAGATATTAAGAAGAGATGGCAAGAATAAACAGAACTATACAAAAAAGATCTTCATGACCCAGATAACCATGATAGTATAATCACTCACCTAGAGCCAGACATCCTGGAATGTGAAGTTAAGTGGGCCTTAGGAAGCATCACCATGAACAAAGCTAGTGGAGGTGATGGAATTCCAATCGAGCTATTTCAAGTCCTAAAAAATGATGCTGTGAAAGTGCTGCACTCAAGATGCCAGCAAATTTGGAAAACTCAGCAGTGGCTACAAGACTGGAAAAGGTCAGTTTTCATTCCAATCCCCAAAAAAGGCAATGCCAAAGAATGCTCAAACTACTGCACAATTGTACTCATCTCACACGCTAGTAAGGTAAAGCTCAAACTTCTAGCCTAGTTGACTTTGGCATAACATTGATATTATGTTGACTGTGTGGATAACAACAAACTGTGGAAAATTCTTAAGAGATGGGAATACCAGACCACCTTACCTGCCTTCTGAGAAATCTGTGTGCAGGTCAAGAAACAACAGTTAGAACTGGACATGGAACAACAGACTGGTTCCAAATCGGGAAAGGAGTACATCAAGGCTGTATATTGTCACCCTGCTTATTTAACTTATATACAGAGTACATCATGTGAAATGCTGGACTGGATGAAGCACAAGCTGGAATCAAGAATGCTGGGAGAAATATTAGTAACATCAGATGTGTAAATGACACCATCCTTATGGCAGAAAGTGAAGAAGAACTAAAGAGCCTCTTGATGAAAGTGAAAGAGAAGAGTGGAAAGGTTGGCTTAAAACTCAACATTCAGAAAGCTAAGATCATGGCTTCTGGTCCCATCACTTCATGGTAAATAGATGGGGAAACAGTGACAGACTTTATTTTTGGGGCTCCCAAATCACTGCTGATGGTGACTGAAGCCATGAAATTAAAAGACGCTTACTCCTTGGAAGAAAAGTTATGACCAACCTAGACAGCATATTAAAAAGCAGAGACATTACTTTGCCAGCAAAGGTCCATCTAGTGAAAGCTATGGTTTTTCCAGGATGTGAGAGTTGGAGTATAAAGAAAACAGCACCGAAGAATTGATGCTTTTGAACCGTGGTGTTGGAGAAGACTCTTGAGAGTCCCTTGGACAGCAAGGAGATCCAACCAGTCCATCCTAAAGGAAATCAGTCCTGAATATTCATTGGAAGGACTGATGCTGAAGCTGAAATTCCAATACTTTGGCCACTGGATGTGAAGAACAGATTCATTTGAAAAGACCCTGAAGCTGTGAAAGATTGAAGGTGGGAGGAAAAGGGGACGACAGAGAATGCATGGCATCACTGACTCAATGGACATGAGTTTAAGTAAGCTCCGTGAGTTGGTGATGGGCAGGGAAGCCTGGCATGCTGCAGTCCATGGGGTAACAAAGAGTCACACAACTGAGTAACTGAGCTGAACTGAGTGGTAGGAAACCCAGGCTATACTTGGAACAGCCTGTGGAATTACCATATGTAGCAGCCAAACGTCTTTGACTTGTCATGTGCTGAAAATCACCAGCAAGTTTGATCAGACATGATGCTGTATCTTTCAGTTCAGTTCAGTTCCGTCGCTCAGTCGTGTCCGACTCTTTGCGACCCCATGAATCGCATCTTTAAATCATGTCAAACCCCTGGGCACCAAGCTGTGGACACTATGGAGAATAGGTGATTGAACCTTGGATCCTTATGAAAGTGAACCCCACTTTACTCTATGCCTTCACTTCTGTTGGAATGAAAACTAGGCTATCAATGACTTTTTTGTATTAATGACACAAGAAATGTTTTATCATTATGAAAAAGAGCACTTTAACAAAGATATTTTAAAAGGAGAACTATAACCTATTAAAAATGAATTAGAAATGTATTGCCTAAGACTCAAGGTTTCTCAGAGAAGTCCTTGTAACCTTAAGTTAGGTAAAGATTTTTTAGAGAAAAAGAGTATAAACCATGAAATTTAAAAAATGATAAAATGCCTTCTCTTTGAATGACACTATAAAAAATGAAAAGGTAAACCCCAGACTGGGAGAAAATATATGAAAAACATGTATCTGATAAAGAATTTGTATACAAAATATATAAAGAAATTTCAAAACTCAACAATAGGAAAACAACATACTAAGGTAAGAAATATGTCAAAATATTTTAATATGTACTTCATCAAAGAAGAGATGTGAGTGGCAAATAAGCCCTTGAAAAGATTCTCCCCATCATTAGTCAAAATAAAACCACAATGAGATACCACAAACCACTTATTAAAATGACTAAATTTTTTTTTTTTAAAAAACCTGACAACATTAAGTCCAACACCAGAGTGTTGCAGTCTTTTACAGACCAGGACCTGGGGACTGGAGTCAACAAAAAGAAAGAGAGAGAAAGAGCAATATCCCTCAGGTTACATAGAAAACCAGGAAAGGCTATACACAGGGCTTGTACCACTCACGAAGGCACAGGGCGTCCTTTCAAGGAAGTCTTGAAAGCCTGGGCAAGCATGTGAGCTTGGTAGGCTTCCACACTCCGAAGTACTAGCCACAGCAAGAAGGACACAGGGGACCCAAGTCTCGAGTGGAACAAGGGTATTTCATTAGCAGAAATGCATGCTTGTGTATCTTCAGCAAAATAATTACTCAGCAGTTAAAAAGAATGAAATTCCACCAGTTGCAGCAAAATGGATAGTCTATTAAGTACAAAGTCACTGAAGAGAGTCACTGAAGGGATTCGCTGAAGGGAATCCAAGCAGGTGCTCTTTCCCATGATCTCAGTTCTGAGAACTGCGTGCAGCTCTACTCGTTCCTGTATTTCAGGAACTGACAAGGAACAGAGAGTCCTTGAGAAATGGCACACAAAGAAACAAAATGCAGTATATTGGATCCCCTAAAGTTGAACGTTCCCTGACCCCAGAGCAAATGGAACTTTAATGCATGTGAGTGGGAAGGCAAAATGGCACATCTACTTTGCGGAAAAGTTTAGCAGTTCCTTAAAAAATTAAACATACACTTTCAGTATGATCCGGGAACTGGGTACACACATGCGTGTGCAGTCATGTCCAACTCTGTGAATCCATGGACTGCAGCCCGCCAGGCTCCTCTGTCCATGGGATTCTTCAAGCAAGAATACTGGAGTGGGATGCCATTTACTTCTCCATGAGATCTTCCCAACCCAGTGATTGAACCCATGTCTCCTGCATTGCAGGTGGATTCTTTACCTGCTGAGCCACTGGGGAAGCCCATTTACCAAAGAGAAATGAAAGCATATGGCCACATAGAAACCTGTACTCAGATGTTTGTAGTGGTTTAATTAATAACTGCCCCCAGAGGAAAAAAATGTCCACCAACTGTGAATGGATAAACCAACTGCAGTACAGCTACACAATAAAATACTACTCAGAAATGTGTGTGTGTGTTAATCGCTCAGTTGTGTCTGACTCTTGGCGACCCCATGTACTGTAGCCCACCAGGCTCCCCTGTCCATGGGATTCTCCAGGCAAGAATACTGGGGTGGGTTGCCATTTCCTTCTCCAACCACTCAGAAATAAAGGGGAACAAACTACTGACACACACACAGAATGGGTAATTCTCAAATGTTTTTTGCCAAGTGAAAGAAGTCACACTCAATTGTGTGATTTCACTTACATGACATCTGGAAAAGGCAAAACTATTGGGATATAAATTATATCAGTGATTGTCTAGAGTGGTCGGGGGTATTGACTATTAAAAGGCAGGAGGAAAAATTGGGTGATGATTGTGGTGAGGCTACCTGCCTGAAAACATTTGTCAAAATTTCTAGAACTGTACACCTAAAAAGGGAGAATTCTATTATATTGAAATTATTTTCCCCAAAAGGGGGAAAAGGTAAAAATATCTTGAAATGCCACAAATATATAGCTTTCCATATATATTCTTATGTAAAAAATTAAACATGGGGACTTCTTTGGCAGTCCAGGGGTTAAGACTCTGTGCTTCCAATACAGAGGGCATGAATTCAATGCCTGGTTGGAGTACTAGAGCCAACATGCTGAGCAGCATAGCCAAAAAAAAAAAAAGGAAAAGTTAAACATGAATTAACCTTTTTCTTAGAATAGAAAAATAGGATATACTAATCAACTCAGTATTTTCTTTAACAAGAATCGTTGCTTCTAAAGGATTTATAATTTAGGAAATACTTTCAATTTGTTCTATAAACATTCAGTGTGTTTTATTAGAAGAAGGGGCATAGTCAGGAGACCTGGGTTTGACTAAAGGTTTTGACATTAACTTGGCCAGTGACCACAGACAAATAACTTTCCTCTTTGGATTTTATTTTTCCTACTTCTCATGAGTAAATCTGACATGACTCTTAGTTCTCAACCTTTTTTTCTGCCTATACTGAAGTAGCAGATAAACTCCACTGTCATTGGAGAGAGCTTTCATCACAGATAGTGGTTTCCAATGGGTTAGGGGAAGCAGCCAAGGGGGAAAATAACCCTCAAGGGGATGATGAGACACTTCTGAAGTTCTTACACATCTGAAATTCTTGAGAGAGTCACCCTCTACTTGTTTGAAAAATTATTGGAGTAAACTATCTCCATGAAGCATTTTAGTTCATTCTGAGATTCTGCTGAGGATATAAATGAGTAAGACTGTGTCTACCTAACACTTACTTGATGTTGTACAAAAGTTCATCTTTCTGTAATGATTCAGAAGATGCGATAATACCTTGCAGTGTCCCAGGACCATCATCACCACCACTTGGACCATCAGCTCCCATCAGACAGAGCAGAGGATGCAGATGGTACAATTAGGCTGAAACCGTGTTGACCCTATGACACCCTGCAAGTTCTATGTTTTTAATTTATTTTTTAATTGTTATTGGAGTATAGTTGCTTTATGATGTTGTGCTAGTTTCTGCTGTACAGCAAAGTGAATCAGCTATACATATACATATATTCACTCTTTAAAAAATTTCTTTCCCATTTAGTTCACCAGAAAGCACTAAGTAGAGTTCCCTGTGCTATACAGTAGGCTCTCATTATTTTTCTATTTTATGCACAGTAATATACATATATGTCAGTCCCCTCCCAATTCATTCCCACTCTCCTTCCCTCCTGGTGTCCATGAGTTTGTTCTTTACATCTCTATTTCTGGTTTGCAAATAAATTCATCTGTACCATTTTTTCTAGATCCAAATAGAAGCAATATTATATGATATTTGTTTTTCTCTTTCTGACTTGCTTTACTCTGTATGACAGCCTCTAGGTCCACATCTAGGCCCACATCTTTGCAAGTGGCAGAGTTTTGTCCCTTTTCATGGCTAAGTAATATTCCATCAAATATAGGTACTACATCTTCTTTATCTGCAAGTTCTATTTTGAATAAATTGATTTGGGTTAATTTGTCGTGTATTTCTTTTTCACAGAAATAGAAGGAAGGGGAAAATACAGTTACTTGTATTTTCTGGTTCCTTGTATTGTGGGAGGAAAAAAGAGGGAGCAAAGAATTCTACAAATAAGAATGTGAGCCACTTCTCCCCTAGAACTCTGAGAAATGAACCATCAGATGATAGTGATTGGAAGAAGCATTTAACAAAACCAAAACAGAATGCCTCACCCCTCCCCAGTCCCAGTCATTTCCCATTTGTTAATGGCATCGCTGTCTCCTCTCAGCTCAGGCCAAAACCCAGAGTTGTTCTTGATTTTTGCCACCACCTTCTACTCTGCTACATTCAGTCCATCAGTGCCTTCTTCCTTCTCCGCCTCCAAATTACATCTATCCTGACTGTGTATTTTGATCACCCTAGTCCTAATCACCATTGACTCTGGCCTGGGCTCTTGCAACTACCTCTTAAGCTCTCTCCCTCGTACAATACATTCTCAATTTGGCCAACACATTGATTCTTTTTTGATGTAAATCGGATCCCAACACACTCATGAATGATGCTTTCTGGTGACCATCACGTCACGCTTGTGATATAATTGGGAGACTCTACTGTGACCTACAAGCTCCTCTGGGGTCTGGCCCATCTACCCCATAACATCTCTTCTTATCACTCTCTTTTTGGTCTCAGCACCTGTCCATTTTTATTTCCCAGAGCACTCAGTGCTTGTGTGAGTCTCAGGGACTTTGCTCTTGACCTCCTCTGTGCTGGGAGTGATTATCCCCAGATCTTCCAAGAACTGGTCCCATCTTTCCATGCAGATCTCAGCAACCAACATTACCTTCTCAGAGGGTCCTTCCCAGATCATCCTTGACCAGCTACTCTGTCCCATTGCTCTGTTTCACTTTTTTCATATTACCACCTAAAATTGTATTATATGATTTGTCTGTTAGTCAACTTGAACTGCTGTCTGTTTCTCCCACTAGAATGAGAGTTCCCTTGAGGTCAGGGAGCTTTTCTTATTCTCCACTGTATCTCCAGGGCATGGAACACATTATAGGGAGGACCCAAAATAAATGCTGTTGACTGAATAAATGCGTGCATGTATAGGTTACTTGCACCCTAAGGGCAAAATGTTTCTCCAAATCAGAAGTGGAGAGAACAAGCAAAATCTGACAATAATAGCCTGTCTACAGTCTTTGCAGAATAAATGGTATTAGCATGCCTAAAGAGAAAAATAAGTCAATTGAAGAATCAGCAGAGAAAATATAAAAGAAAATATCGGAGGGATAAAAATGTGCCTTCAGTTGTTGGGAGAGGGAGATTTTAGCCTGTAAACCTGATGCAAGGACATTCCAGCAACAGAGATGGAAACAAAATGATGATGAGAGCTTGTCCTATAGACATGAGACTCACTGAACTCCACTGCTTTGACCCAAGCTGCCTGGTCCCCAACTCGGAGTGGAGGTTGGGGAGGTGGTGTAATCTGGCTTTACTTGTAATGCATTCCTCTGCAGAGAGAAAAGTGCTGTCCAGAGCAGGTGAATGGCCAGTCCCTTTGGACGCTCCAGTCTATGCATTAAATAAGGAATCCGTGTCCTGATTTATTCTTCAGTTGTTTACGACTTTAGTTAATGGGAGTCCACCCTAGAAAGAGAACCTTCTCATAGACCTAGCAGAATCAAGTTCATGCATCTGCAGTGCTGAGGGCCAGACTGTTCTGCAGTGTGGTACTGTGGTGAACCAATACCTCTAAACCATTCCCTTTCAAATTTATTTTCTTTCTCTTCCCCTCCTTCCTTCCTTTTTTCCTCCCTTCCTCTCTATCTCCCTCCCTTCCTTTCTCCTTCCTTTCCTTTCCTTCTTTTTATCTGTCCATCCATCCATACACCTATTATCTATCTAACTGAAGTAGTAATGTATACACATGATTTACAAAATTTTAAAAATGATCAAATTGTAAATGGTGAAAACTAAGTCTTCTCCTTCCTGGACCTTCTGTCTCCCCAGCTCTCTCCCCTGAGATAATTTCTTGTAAAACTTGCCTGTTTTATTCACTGACCATTTAAGCATAGCTGTAAATATATCCTCTCTCCACCACCTGCTTTCTAAACAAATGATAATATACCATGCAGATTCTTCTACATCTGGCTTTATCACTTAATAATACAAGCATTCTAATGGGAACATATATATGATTGTTTTGATTATTTGGTCTATCTAATTGTTTTGACAACAACAAATTCAACCTTTAACAACTCTGGATAGGATCTCAATGATGTATGTGCCCTGTCCAGCATGTACCCACAGCTACCTACTGCAACTTCCCAAGACGCCCACACCCTCTTTCTAGTTTGAGATCTAGCAGCAGTTCTCTGCATCCATGTTGGACACCCTGGCAACCTCTAGTCCAAGATGCAAAAGGGGAATGTTTCTGAGTTTGAACTCTGTATGACAGGAGTGGGACCTAGCACTTAAGTTCTATTCTATTGCTATAACCAACCTGGGAAACTTACTCTCAGCCGTGAAGCAGCTCCATATACCTGATTTGGACAGGGCTTCCTTGTGCAAATATTTTTGAAACAGTTGAATATTTTGTCACCCCCCAAGCAATACCTTGATTAAGCAACCCTTGAGTCTGTAATATCCAATACTAGAAATCAGGGATGGTCCTATGTCTTAAATGGGGGGTAATAATGGATGGCAAAGATGAATAGAGTAATGATATAAACACCTTAAAATAGTGCTTGGCACGTAATAAGTGCTCAATGCATGTTAACAATTCTTTATTATATTAATAATTATCCACATTATAATTCTTGAACTGCAGAGAACTGTTCAAGAACAGTTTCTTGAACTCTTTCGTCACTGGAAACAATTAAAATCATAAGCACATTTGAAGAAAACCAATGAACTAAGAATTAACACTTGCTAATTTTAGTTTCTATTCTTGTATCAAGTTAATAATATTAAACATAAGACTTAAATTTTTGACAAATTTATACTTAAATTTTTGTTGCCCAGCGTCCTAGTATGCTTTGTTCAGTTGCTCAGTCATGTCCAACTCTTTGTGACCCCATGAACTGCAGCACACCAGGCTTCCCTGTCTTTAACTCTCTCCCGGAGTTTGCTCAAACTCACATTCACTGAGTCGATGATGCCATCCAACCAGCTCATCCTCTGTTGCCTCCTCCTCCTGCCCTCAATCTTTCCCAGCATCAGGGTCTTCTCCTAATATATTTAGTTACCATTCTAATATATTTCTTGTTACAATTCTCTCTGAGACATAACTTTAGAGATTTAGAGTTCTGAAATGGGGCTATTTTATTTCTTGACAGCAGCTCCCTATGTGAATTCCCTATAGGAACATGCACAATTTAGTGTGTGCAATAGGATTTATTTTAGTTCCGTAAAAAAGGCAGACTTTGTTTTTCCTCTAAAAAACTGAGCAACTTTTAGGTGTATGTGTATGTGCTGTGTGACCCTATTTAGCAGCAGTTGCATGTGCCATCAAAATCATCTCTTCACATCCTTGTGACATTTGCCTTACTTTCAACTTGTAGAAGTAATGTTATCTAGGTCACAGAGGAGAGAAAAATTTCCAAAGCTAATTCTCCAATTGAAAGCTGGTGTATATAAAAACAATTCTGTTGGCATTTCCAGGGCATTGAATACCAAAGAGAATATATTTTTATATTTAACTTTGGAGGTGAATATACCTCCAAATCATGGGTCTTCCCTGGTGGCTCAGATGGTAAAGAATCTGCCTGCCAATGCAGGAGACCCAGGTTTGATCCCTGGGTCAGGAAGATCCCCTGGAGAAAGGAATGGCTACCCGCTCCAATATTCTTGCCTAGAAAATTCCATGGACAGGGGAGCCTGGCGGGCTACAGTCCATGGGGTCACAAAGAGTTAGAACGACCTAGAGACTTATACTAAATAGCTATATTATAGGAGAATTATTAATAAAGAAGGTTTATCTATTTCATTATTAGTGCATTATACCCAGGCATTGGTGTATTTTTTGGTCCCTCAGACTTTGCTGTAATAAGGAGTGAATCTGTGACACAGCCCCAGATGAACTACCAGGGATGTGGTTCCCAGAAAAAGTATCATGCCTATCACTGTCCCCTTTCCTGAAACTTCGCCCAGCACTGAAATGCATGGTTGATTGCAAATATTCTCTCTTCAGCAATTTGGTAAGATGTCTTTGTAGCAGAATCCTTTGTGTTTCTTTAAAAAATTAACTGAGTTCCGCACAGAGGTATGAAAACACCCGACAAAATACACGAAGATAGCGCTGCCAGTGGCTCTGCCTTCGGGAGTCGTCCTGGGAGTAAAGCAGGTTGAGGAGAAGGGATGCTGTTACTTCTCCCCGGTCTGCCTGGTTGCACTGTTTATACGCTGCATGTATTAGTGCAGAAAAGAAGCCCGAGGCCTGACCATCTACTCCATCTTCCAGTTCAGAAACCAGGGAGGCAGACTTGCCTTTTTAGAATTTTATTTATTTGTTTATTTGGTTGTGCTGGGTCTTCACTGCTGAGTGGGCCTTTCTCTAGTGATGAGCGGGGGCTACTCTCTAGCTTCAGTGACTTCTCTTGTTGCAGATCACGGGCTCTGCGTGCACGGGCTTCAGCAGCTGTGGTGCACGGGCTTAGTTGTCTCTCGGCATGTGGAATCTTCCAGGATCAGGGATCAAAACCATGTCTCCTTCATTGGCAGGTGGACTCTTTACCCCTGAGCTACCAGGGAAGCTCCCTAGCACTCCCCCCCCGCCACTCTATTCCCTTTTGTCCCCCATACCTGATATGCTCAGTCCAAGCCCTGTGAGTTTACTTTGTAAATACTCTCAGTGCACCCCTACCCGCCCCTCCTGTCTCTGTAGTCCTTATGAGAGCTCCTGAGCTCTCATCTGACCCTGACACCCCTGTAACCCCACCCATTCTCTTCCCAGGTCCTCAGAAGCATCCCGACCCTGGCTCCACCCCACTCCCACCCCAAGAGCAAATCTAACCAGGTCACTTCCATGCTTGAAATCCATCCCTAGCACACCTACCCAACTCTGACCCCTTCTCCACAGACTGGCATTTATTTATTGAAGTACAGTTAACTCACAATGTTCTGTTAGTGTCAAGTGTACAGGAAAGTGATTCAGTTATATATACACATATTTGTTTTTCTTTTTCAGATACTTTTCCATTATAAGTTATTACAAGATATTGTGTATTGTGTTCCCTGTGCTATATAGTAGGTCCTTGTTGTTTACCTATTTTATATATAGTGAATGGCAAGCCACTCCAGTATTCTTGCCTGGAGAATCCCAGGGACGGGGGAGCCTGGTGGGCTGCCATCTATGGAGTTGCACAGAGTCGGACACGACTGAAGTGACTTAGCAGCAGCAGCAGCAGTGTGTATATGTTAATTCCAGACTTAAATCTCTGGTCTGTTCCCAATTGCAACTGTGACCCAGAACACCTGTGCATGTGCACTCAGTCACTAAGTCGTGTCCAACTCTTTTGCAACCCCAGTGACTGTAGCCCACCAGGCTCCTCTGTCCATGGAATTCTCCAGGCAAGAATACTGGAGTGGGCTGCCATTTCCTCCTCCAGGGGGTCTTCCCGATCCAGGGATCAATCCTGCGTCTCCCGCGCTGGCAGGTGGATACTTTACCACTGTGCCACCAAGCCCTAAGGATACCAATGGCCCTCCAAAAGAGTTAATCCTCTGCCTGGTGTTAAGAATTCTCATCACCCTGTCTTCCCATCTTCCCAGCCTCACTTTCAGCAGCAAGGCCCCTGCAATTCCCCGAATACTTCCTCTGTCTCCCACCCTGTCTCCTGGCCTCTGCTGTCTCCTCTTCTGATGATCCTTCCCCATGTTGGCTTCCTTTGAAGTTCCTGCTCTTTTTCCCCAGTGAAGCTTTGCCAGTACCTCCAGGCAGAGCTGGCTCCTCCCTGTCTGATCAGGGCATCATCACACTTTATGGTAATGATTTCATACTTTCCCCTCTACACCGTTGTTTCTTGGGCACAAAGAGCTTATGTATTTATTTTGCTTATATATTTGCATTTTTCATTTTGGCATCCCCAACATTTTCCATGTGCAGTGAATGAACATTTTCTATCAAATATTTATGCAGATTGAATGAGTGAGTAGATGAATGAGTGCAAAGAGCACAGCCTGGGAAGTACCAGCTTTGTGGTCTAGTTTTATTTCTGATATTCAGGCTGGATCTCATTTTTCTTGTTTTTCTTAACAGTACATTAGACACTCCCGATTTCTATGATTCTAAAATAATTTTTTCAGCTCACAATTTCATTAGGTTCCAGGTTATGAATCCTGAGGGACCTCAGAGGAGCCCTGGAGGCCAGCTCCACCCTGGTACCTCTAATAATTTTTTGCTCTGTGGTTTTCTTCAAAATGTAACTGCACCACCTTGAACAAGTTGTTTAACATCTCTGTGCTTTAATTTCCTCAACTGCAATATGTGATTGATAAGATAGTTGCCTCGTGGAGTGCCATTGAAGATTAGACCAGGTAACATATGAAAAGTTTTTAGAATAATGCCTAGCATACAAAATATGTGGTAAGTGTTCAATAAGTATTGATGATAGTGCTGTTTCCTTGATGTTTTTGAGGGCACTGCACTATTCTGCACAGGAGGAGAATAAAACATGAACCTCTGTGAATTATTGTATTCTATAATGATTAAGAAAGTACTGTGTCATTGAGTTATATGATTATAGAGCAATACAGGCATAGATAAGTTCATTTGTCTGCAATGAATTAGGCTTCAAAGATGGTACAGTGAACCCAGGCAATTTTAAATTTTACATAAGTAACTATTCTCATGTTAAAACATTCCATCACTAGAAATGTTATTTGTTAATGGGATATTCTGTCCCCTTCTGAAATGTAGATATTCTAACAAATAGGAACATATGAATCATGTAAACTTTAGTGTGAATGAATTAATTAAATCTTTCCCTGTGAGTAGTGTTGATGGGTAAAATAGATTGGTGCTGGGAGGCTAAGTGATAGAGGGAGAGGAGGGGAAGTGTAATCCGTAAGAATCAGTCAGATGTGATGGGTCTGGGAACTGTGGTGATTCTTGGAAGGTTGGCAAGGTTGCATTTTTAAATTGCAGACTGGCCTCAACCAGGGATCAGGGCTTCCCAGATGGCTGTCCCAGTGGTAAAGAATCCGCCTGCCGATGCAGGAGTCGCAAGCACCTCAGGTTTGATCCCTGCATCAGAAAGATCCTCTAGAGTAGGAAATGGCAAACTGCTCCAATATTCTTGCCTGGAAAATTCCATGAAGAGAGGAGCCTGGTGGGCTACAGACCATGGGGATGCAAAGAGTGAGACATGACTGAGTGCACGCGCACGCGCGCACACACACACACACACTCAAACAGGGATCAAGTTTTGTTCAAAGGCAGTGCTGTTCTGGTTGCTGAAAGCTTGTGCTCAGAACTGCTGGCCTGGATTGTGGCTGCCTGGTCACTCACTCTTTGACTAGCCATCTTATTTTCTGAATCAGCGAGGATCTTGGTTGCAAGTAACAGAAATGCCAGCCAAAAACTGGTTTTGGAGGAAGGGAATTGTTTGGATTCATGTAACTGAAAAGATCAGAAGTAGTGATGCCTTCAGGGCTCAGAGGACGTAGATCACTCCATCCCTTGTCTCAGCTTTTTACTGTGTTGACATCAATCTTGCGCTCCATGGCTTGATGTAGCAATAGTTTTAGTCTCTCGGGTTCAAGGCACATGGGACTTAAACTTGCTTTTGTTTCAGAAATCTCAAGAAAATTCTCCTTGTGTCTCTTTGGCTCTGAAGGGGCAATCAGTTCATCTTTGGAGAAATTACTGTGGCTGGGGGAAATATAAGTACAAATAAATGGAAAGACATCATGCTCCTGGATTGGAAGGTTTAATAGTATTAAGATGTCCACCCTAGTCAACATTATCTACAGATTTCATGTAACTTCTATGAAAATCAAAGTGGTGTATTTTTTTCAAAAATAGAAAAAAAAATTCATCCTAAAATTTGCGTAAAATCTCAAGAGATCTCAGATAGCCAAAACAATTTTGAAAAAGAAGAACAAGGTTGGAGGCCTCACACTTCCTGATTTCAGAGCATATTACAAAATTACAGTGATCCATACAATGTGAAATCTGCATAATGGCAGACATATAGACCAGTGGAATTGGATAAAGAGCCCAGCCATAAACCCTTGCCGATATGTCAAATGATCTTCAACAAAAGTACAAGTACAATGGACAAAGGTAAGTCTCTTCAACAAATGGTATTGGAAAATTGGATGTCCGTATGCAAAAAAAAAGAAACAAAAAATCCTGGAAGTTGGACCCTTACCACACGCAAAAATCAAAGTTAAGACCTAAATGTAAGAACCAAAACTATAAACTCCTAGAAGAAAACATAGGGGAAACCTTAATGACATTGGATCTGACAATGCTTCCTTGGATATGGCATAAAAAGCACAGGCAACAAAAGCAAAAATAGACAAATGGGACTATGTCAGCACAAAACTTTTGTGCATCAAGCAACATAATCAATAGAGTGAAAAACAGCCTATGGAATGTGAGAAAATATTTGCAAATTGTATATGTGATAAGGGATTGATATTCAGAATATATAATGAACTCCTACAACTCAAAAGCAACAGAAAATCAAATAACCTGATTAAACATTGGCTAAAGGACTTCAATAGATATTTCTCCAAAGATGATATACAAATGGCCAATAGGCATATGAAAATATACTCAGTATCACTAATCATCAGAGAAGTACGTATCAAAATCACAATGAGAAATTACCATCATTCCTCACATCCACTAAGATGGCTATTACAAAATGAATCAAAAACACCCCCACAAAGTAGCAAATGTTGGTAAGGATGCGAAGAAATTAGAACCCTTGTACACTGATGATGGGAATGTAAAAATGGTGCAGCCACCATGGAAAGCAGTATGGAGGTTTCTCCAAAAATTAAAAATAAAACTGTCATATGATCTGCCAATCCTACTTTGGGATATGTATGCAAAAGAATAAAGCAGGGTCTTGAAGAGTTATTTGCATACCCATGCCCATGTTCATAAGCAACATTATTCACAGTAGTTAAGAGGTGGAAGCATCCTAAATATGCATCAAAAGGCAAATGGATAAACAAGATGTGGTATAAACATACAAAGGGGTATTATTCAGCCTTGTCACATGCTACATTATTGATGAAACTTGAGGACATTATATTAAGTGAAATATGCCAGTCACAAAAAGACAAATACTATGATTCCATTTAAATGGAATATCTAAAGTCACTCATCTCACATGCTAGTAAAGTAATGCTCAAAATTCTTCAAGCCAGGCTTCAGCAGTATGTGAACCGTGAACCTCCAGATGTTCAAGCTGGTTTTAGAAAAGGCAGAGGAACCAGAGATCAAATATCCAACATCTGCTGGACCATCGAAAAAGCAAGAGAGTTCCAGAAAAACATCTATTTCTGCTTTATTGACTATGACAAAGCCTTTGACTGTGTGGATCACAATAAACTGTGGAAAATTCTGAAAGAGATGGGAATACCAGACCACCTGACCTGCTTCTTGAGAAATTTGTATGCAGGTCAGGAAGCAGCAGTTAGAACTGGACATGGAAAAACAGACTGGTTCCAAATAGGAAAAGGAGTCCGTCAAGACTGTGTATTGTCACCCTGCTTATTTAACTCATATGCAGAGTACATCATGAGAAACGCGGGACTGAAAGAAACACAAGTTGGAATCAAGATTGCTGGGAGAAATATCAATCACCTCAGATATGCAGATGACACCACCCTTATGGCAGAAAGTGAAGAGGAGCTAAAAGGCCTCTTGATGAAAGTGAAAGAGGAGAGTGAAAAAGTTGGCCTAAAGCTCAACATTCAGAAAACGAAGATCATGGCATCCGGTCCCATCACTTCATAGGAAATAGATGGGGAAACAGTGTAAACAGGGTCAGACTTTATTTTGGGGGGCTCCAAAATCACTGCAGATGGTGATTGCAGCCATGAAATTAAAAGACACTTACTCCTTGGAAGAAAAGTTATGACCAACCTAGATAGTATATTCAAAAGCAGAGACATTACTTTGCCGACTAAGGTCCATCTAGTCAAGGCTATGGTTTTTCCTGTGGTCATGTATGGATGTGAGAGTTGGACTGTGAAGAAGGCTGAGAGCCGAGGAATTGCTGCTTTTGAACTGTGGTGTTGGAGAAGACTCTTGAGAGTCCCTTGGACTGCAAGGAGATCCAATCAGTCCATTCTGAAGGAGATCAACCCTGGGATTTCTTTGGAAGGAATGATGCTAAAGCTGAAACTCCAGTACTTTGGCCACCTCATGTGAAGAGTGACTCATTGGAAAAGACTGTGATGCTGGGAGGGATTGGGGGCAGGAGGAGAAGGGGACGACAGAGGATGAGATGGCTGGATGGCATCACGGACTCGATGACCGTGAGTCTGAGTGAACTCCAGGAGTTGGTGATGGACAGGGAGGCCTGGCATGCTGCGATTCATGGGATCACAAAGAGTCGGACACGACTGAGCGACTGAACTGAATTGAAAGTAGTCTAATTCATAGAGACAGAAGGTAGTATGGCAGTTCCTAGCATCTGGAGAAAGGGGGAAAAGAGTTGATGTTTAGTGGGGACAGAGTTCAGATTTGCAAGATGAAAAAGAACTAGTTATCTTTTTTGCAACACTAATAAATTTATAAACTTTAAAATAATTGTGATGGAAATTGTATGTTTTTTTTTTTTTAAACCACGATTGAAAAAAAAATTCCAATTCCCAACCAGGTCAATTAAATCAAGTGAAATGAGGCTAGGACTTCAATATGATTTCAAAGCTCCCTGGGTGATTCCATGATAAATCAGGTTTGCAAGTAATTGCCCTAATCTCTAATCCACCATCCCAATCTGTCTATCCAATTCTTGCTCCTTAGCTAATTCCTGCAAGGGGCAGGCCCTTACTCTTTCACATAGAGCTGCATAAAGTCAGTTTATCGTGCACCTCCATTCAGAGCTGGATTTGGGTACAGATTCTGTAGGAGCCCTCAGATCATCCCAGATCAATAAGGAGCAGGGCATCAGTTAACTCAGGTTTCTGTGCACAATCCTTTGTGTAATTTCCAGGCAGACAAAAACGGGAGATGCCTGGTGTAGCTCAGAATGTGGGTGCAGGGGGAGCCAAGGTTCTCTTTAAGGGTAGTTCAGAGTCGGACACGACTGAAATGACTTAGCAGTAGCAGCAACAGAACAGAGAGAGAGGTCAGGCAGAGAGGAAAGAGACCCTGGTAGCCCAGGGTGCCTGCACAAGGAATGAAAAGCCACACTGGGCACCAGGAGGACAGTGACCCCACCCCCCAGTATCATATGACTGGGATAAGGACAGAGAGGAAGTTCCAGAAAGCAGAAACAATGGTTGAAAGAGGGAGAAGGGGAAACAGTATCTTTCTCTGTTGCCTATTTGATTTGTTTTTAAATAAAAACTGCCAGAGTAGAGGGCAACAGGAGGTGGGGGGCAGGGAGAGGCGGAACATCATTCTTTATTAGGGAGAGTTGGGAGCAGGTAGTGGGGTTTTTTTGCAAGGAACAGTAATCAATATTCAAAATCTTCCTTCTTAATACATGGATGGATTGAATTCAGGCTTTAGCATAATTTAATTAAATGGACTATTGTTTTTCTTTCTCACTGGTTTTAGTATGAGGTGAGCAGGATTAGGTTCTAATTGAAGCAGATATATCTGCCTCAGAGCCAAGGAGGCCTGGATAAACAGACTGAGAAGGCTTTTATGTAAATTTCATATTCAGAATGGTGTGGGTGCACAGATGGATACACGTTACCTCCTTAGTTTCCAGTTTTAGAAAGCAGGGGAAAATGTTGTGTGAGTCAAAATTTTTTTAAAAATTACAGTTGAGTTTCTTCATAAAACGTATTAACTAGGTGGTGTTGGAACAGGACTATGTAATTTGTGCTTCTGCAACACTTTCCTCCAGAAAATGTGTTTAGATTTTATTTCCTTTTAAAAGGGAAACCAGTCTTTAAGTGCCTATTATATAGCAGCAAGCCCAGAATTTTAAAGGCACTGACTAATGAATTCCCACAATGATGCCCATTTTACAGTTGAAGAAACTGAGGCTCAGGAAATTTTTTAATAAAATTTCCAAGAGCACTTAGTTAATAAATAGCAGAAGTGGGATTGAAGCCAATTATTTTTGTCTCAAAGCCAATGTTCTTTTTGTCAGTTAATGCAGATACTAAAGGAGGTGAACTAAGCTGTAAATTCCTTTGATTCAGTTTTCAGAGTTAAACTTGGATGATGGATACACATCTTAGTCCTTAAACTCAGAAGTGAAAAAAAAAAACATTTTTAAAATGTTTATTAATCAACTTAATCATAATGTCAGGCCTCTGTCCTGTTAGATGTTCTACTAGTTTCTGCTGAACTGTTCATTGTCTCCAGTGCTTCCTTAGGATCTTCAAGGATTAGTATTATTTGCTAATATATGTATGTGTGTGTAGTATTTGCTAAATGTAAGTATTTTACATGGAATGGTGGCTGATTTCATTTGATCTTGATGACCACTGAGTATTCTTTTTTCCAGTGTTTGTTTGTTTTTTTTTTAATGGCAGCTTTCAGTCAGTTCAGTTCAGTCCCTCGGTTGTGTCCAACTCTTTGTGATCCCATGGACTACAATACATCAGGCTTCTTTTTTTGAGATGTAATTGACATGACATAAAATGCATTCCTTTAAAATATACAACTGAGTTTTTTCTGAACATTCACAAAATTGTACAACCATCACTATAATCTAATTCCAGAATATTTTCATCACCCTGTGAGCAGTCACTCTCCATTCCCCCAAAACACTGGCCCTGGCAACTACTAATCTATCTTGATGAATTTTGCCTTTATGGATATTTCATATAAGTTGACTTGTATGATATAACGATACAATGATACCTAGATAAATGGAATCATAAGGTAACCCTTTATGTCTGGCTTCTTTTACTTAGCATATTGTTTTCAAGATTTGTCATAGTACTCTTGCCTGGAAAATCCCATGGATGGAAGAGCCTGGTAGGCTGCAGTCCATGGGGTCGCTGAGGGTCGGACACGACTGAGCAACTTCACTTTCACTTTTCACTTTCATGCATTGAAGAAGGAAATGGCAACCCACTCCAGTGTTCTTGCCTGGAGAATCCCAGGGACAGGGGAGCCTAGTGGGCTGCCATCTATGGGGTCGCACAGAGTCGGACACGACTGAAGTGACTTAGCAGCAGTAGCAGCAGCAGCATGAATCAGTACTTCATTCATTTTTATGATGACCACTGAGCATTGTTATGTGTTTAAAGTACTTTTGAGAACAGACATGAAAATATTCCATGTACTTATCGAATTCACAAAATATGTTTATCCATTTTTAGTACAACATTTTAAAGGTTATCATGTTTTAATTTATAGCTATTTCCATACCACACTTTGACCTTGCTGGTCCTTAGCACGTCATGGCTACAGCTTAGGGCCCAATCACTGTGGTCCAGTCCCTGGGGCTTTGTTCTAGAAAAGTCCTTCTTTAGTCATGCTTCCTGGAAAAATATTCATGTCTCACCTCTAATTTGGCCTCAGCAATGAGTTTTGGCTTTTGAAAATAAAAACCAGGAAGAGGATAACAGTTATACCTACCTCAAAATATTTTTGTGTGTGTGTGTGAAGATTAAATGGATTATCTTTCAAGTATGTAATACTGTTCCAGTCATATCATAGAGGTTCTGTAAATACTAGCTATTATAGCATTATTTTAGAATATATTTACAAACTAATTTTTCTCTAGTTTTACTTGTATGATTTACAAAATATATAGTAAGATACAAAATTTATGATAATTTGCATATAATCAGTGGTAATATTGGCTTATGCCTTATGGGCACAGGAAGTCTATTATTCACACAATTCCCTTAAAAGATGGAAGGGAAAAGTACAGTGCTGTTACACTTGTATATACTGAATTGTACAATGTATTCTTGCCAAGAGAGAACTTCCATTTTGTCTAGGCATCAATGAGAAATCACAACTGATGACTGGAAGGATTTTCCAAAGACTAGTTTCTGGCTCTCTTTCTTTCAAATCTTGTTTCTCCTCTGCACCCATATACTCATCATGCGCTGTAGGTCACTTTCCTCTCTGGCGCTGAGCTTTGTTTCATGATGAATAAGTAGAGTGGATAGCAGAAATATTCCTAGAAACTATCCCTACACTGGGATGATTATAAACCACCTAAAAAGATTCCACTGCACCCAAATTAAATGTAATCTCAACTCAACTTCTCATTAGTCAGAACCAAAATTCCCACAGATACTCAATGTCCCCTGATAAGAAGGAAAGCATGATGGTAGGGAATTCTGGATGGAAAGAGTCAGTCATTTTAATCAATTAATATGAACACATCTTCTACTTGTTGTTTAGTCCCTAAGTTGTGTCTGACTCTTTGCGACCCCATGGAATGTAGTCCCCAAGGCTCCTCTGTCCGTGGGACTTCCCAGGCAAGAATACTGGAGTGGGTTGCCATTTCTTTCTCCAGGGAATTTTCTCGACTCAAGGATCTAACTTTCATCTCCTGCACTGGTGGCAGATTCTCTACCACCGAGCCACCAGAGAAGCCTTCTATTAATACTTAAAAACTTTCTAAAAATATAACTATGTACATTTATTAGGATATTTGTGCTAGTGAGAGGCCCTAAAGCTTCTTGGTTAGTTTCATGGTAAACTATTTCATGAGTATGCAGTAGGACTATCCATGTAAAGGACATAGGACCGTGCCTAACACATTAAAAAAATGTCAGCCCTCACTGGCTATCAGTTAACTTAGTTTTCTGTGCATAACCTTTTGTGTAACTTCCAGGCACACAGAAATGGGAAATGTCTGATGTAGCTCAGGGTGGGGGTGCAGGCAGAGCCAAGCCTCTCTTTAAGGGTAGTTAGCAGAACAAAGAAGCCAGGCAGAGAGGAAAGAGACCCTAGTAGCTGAGGGTGCTGCCCTGAGCAGTGGTGAGGGTAGTAGACATCTCTTGTGCTGACTTTTTCCCACATGCCCACTGCAGCTCGCCCATCCCTCCCCTGTCTTGCTCATGCCCCAGGAAGCCGAACTGTGTGTTCTGTCTCACACAGATTTCCTTAACACCACCATCACCGGCTCCCCCCACCTCTGTCCTCCCCCGCCCCCCCCCCCCCGCCCCCTGCCCACCAGCAGCTTCCTGTTGGCTTTGGCCAGTGGGAGGCATCGGCAGAAGATTATTAAGTAGAAAGAGAGGTTGGGATACTTATCATCCACCACCCCCAAACCCCCAGTTTTCTTATGGTTCTGATCCCGTCTGCATCCAGCTGCAGCTCCTTGTGGGTGCCTCCTCTTCCAGGACCACAGAACTTGCTGGTTCTGTGATTTCCCCTTCTGCCCTTTGCTCCTATCCAGCTTGAAAGTAGCATAAGCTTCCTGCCACTATTCTTCCCAGAGAGCCTCACCACTCCTTGTTAGTTCCTTTAACCTGTCCATGCTTCTATAACTAGTCCTTTCATTCAGTTCTTTCAGTCAGTCTTTTTGAGGGTGGGTTTTCCCAACTGATGCATTGTTGTAACCCCAAATCCTGCACCCAGTGGTCGTTTCTGGCTGTATTACCTTTTCTTTCTCCTGAGATAAAAAGTGTTGCTTCTTTTCTTCTTTCTGAAGTGAGCACTAAAGCCACTTCCTCCTCCTGTGGTACAGTCATAAAACTGTGAGATGCACGCATAACCTGGAGAGTTCTGCTTGTTGACCCAGTTGTTAATTTCCCCTGGGGGTGACACGTTCCACAGAGTATTCAGCCTCTTTTGAAAATTTCTAAGTCTCCATGTGTGTTTATGTAACCACTTAGCTCTGTCCTGTGTAGCTTTAGGAAAATTTGCTTACACTTATTGGAAGTTGAATTATCCCATCATATTACATAAGATGAAAGCCTGACCCCATTCAACTTGCAGGAGGAGACATTAAGTGAGAAGCGATTTTCAGATCAGAGATCCTGTTCCATTCATGAGTCCTGGAGGGTTTCTCCAAGGCTGAGAAGATTGCTGTCTTTTGAAAGGAATGTAGTTTTTCCTACCCCCAGGAGCTACTTAATCTGGACATTAGAAACGTTTCTGGGAGTGGAGAGGCACAGAAGAAAAGCTCACCAGCACTGTGTTTATCTCTAGTAAGAGAGAAAGACATAAGGGGATGCAGAACATTCTTACATTTTGTTCTTGACTTAGCTGCAGGTGAGATCACGGGGATTCTGACTTGCTTTGTTTATGTTTTGACAGTATATTTGACCTTTTTCTCTTTAAATTTTTTTTAGGTTTATTTTATTTTAATTGGACTATAGTTGATTTATATTGCTGTGTTAGCTTCAGGAGTACAGCGAAGTGATTCATTGCGGACCTAGGCTTTACTAGTCACAGCTCCTGGGCTCTAGAGCATAGCCTCAATGGTTGTGGCACAGGCTTAGTTGCCCCACAGCTTGTGGGATCATTCCAGATCAGGGATCAAACCCATTTCTCCTGCATCGGCAGGTGAATTCTATACCACTGAGCCGCCAGTTATCTATTTTAAATATAGTAGTGTGTATATATCAATCCCAAACTCCTAATTTATTCCTCCCCCTCGCCTTTTCCCACCGGTAACCATAAGTTTGTTTCCATGTCTGAGTATGTTTCTATTTTGCAATTAAGTTTATTTATATCATTTTTTTAGAGTCCACATATAAATGACATCACATGATATTTGCCTTTCTCTGGCTTGACTTTGTATGATAATCTCCAGGTCCATCCATGTTGCTGCAAGTGGCACTATTTCATTCTTTTTTATGGCTGAAGATATTCCATTGTACAGATATACCACAGCTTCTTTATCCATTCCTCTGTCGATGGACATTTAGTTTGCCTCCATGGAAGAGACTCTGACTTTAGATGCCTGTCAGAAATGTGATCTCTGTGATGAAACTGCCTTCATAGCCATGATCACCCACGAAGGAGTTTTACTCCCTAAATGTTCCCAAGAAGCTCACACCTGAATCTGGCCCAGGCTGAACTGTCGATCTCATTCCCTCAGCCAATATTTGTCGAGTCCTATGACGGGGGAGGCCCTGTTCAAGGTATGAAAGATAATGCAATGAACGTGGCAGAGATCTTACCCTCCTGAGGCTTACACTCTAGCAGGAGAGGAGGACAATAACAAGTAGACAACTGAATGACATATGCAATATATTATCGTTTTAGTTAGTGACAAGTGCGCTGAGGTAGTATTACAGAGTGTATTTATTACCAATAAATATCTTAATAATGTTGGTATGAAGAAAATCATGAACTAGTAAGCCTGAGGCTGCAGTGTTGAAAAAGACTTCTTGCTGGTATCTGGGAACTTGAATGGTAAAAGTTCTCTGCACTGATAGAAAGCAGAGTGGAAAGAGTGTCTTACTTGCCTAAACTGTCTGAACAGCTGCTTTCCCTCCGGAGGTCTGAGATTTTGGTATGAGCTGGGCAGAGGGTGTCTGTGTAACCATCCCCCAATAAAAACTCTGGCACTGAATCTTCAGTGGCTTCCCTGGTAGACATTCCATACGTGATATCATGATATATTGTGAGAGGGACTAATCACATCCTATGTGACTCCATTGGAAAAGCCTCTCTTGATTTCCTCCAGACTTCAGCCCATGTGCCTCTTCCCTTTGCTGACTGCCCTGTACTCTGTCGGTAATCAGTCACAGCTAGGAATCTGATTATTTGCTGAGTCCTGTGAATCCTAGTGAATCGCCAAACCTGGGCATAGTCTTTGAGATCTATGACACGGTTGGGGACTCCAGAATTTCTAGAACTAGGAGATCAAGAAGACAATCCACTTGGGAGATGGTGGTGGGGTAGATTAGAGTGCCACATAAAAACTAGTGTGAGTCTCAATAAAGCTATTATTTTTTTAAAAAATGCAAAACAGCAATAAAAAGAACTGGAACAACACCTAAGGGATATTTAGAGAAAGTGAACTCTCCTTGACTAAAAGACACCCTAGTAGTGACATAACCTAAAATAATGATGGCCACACATGGGTTCCCCCTCCAAGGGTTAGTAAGCTCCTTGAAAACAGGGTGTTACAAGTTCTTTCTATCCTCATACTCAGAGAAGATCCTCTTGTAGAATGATGAGATGAGTGGATTTACAGACTTAAAAAAAAAAAAAGTACAGGGACTCAGAGTTTAAGTGGAAGACCCATGATCACCCAACCAGCCAGTGGCTGAAGAAAGTTTTAAATATCCCAACTTGTTTTAATTTCTATGAGCAAAATAGACTGGTTTTGAGATTTAGTGTTGTTCTATTACATTTACATTGAGGTAAAATAATAAAAAGAGAAGACATTTCTGCAGTTATCCTTGTAGCTTCCCTTAGACACCACTGTCCCTTTAATTGACAGAGACGTTTTAACAAAAAAGATTATTTTAAATTTGGCTGCACTGGGTCTTAGTTGCAATATGCAGGCTCTTTAGCTGTGGCGTGCTCAATCTAGTTCCCTGACCAGGGATTGAACCCAGGCCCCCTGCACTGAGAGCTTAGAATCTTAACTACTGGATCATCAGGGAGGTCCTGACAGAGACCTTTTAAAACAAAAAGGCCTAGACTTTGAGCAGTAAGGTGGAAGGCATGGGTGAGAATGGGTGTACTTTCATGATACCAACAGAAAGAGTTTTATAGGTGGGGCCCCAGGCCCAACTCCCAAGGCAGATGGAGGGGCGGGGCTGATTCCCAGGCAGACTTCTAGGTTCCAGAGTTGAAACTAACCTCTTCCTTCTCTTTTTAGTGTTTCTCCCTCTTCTCTGGTGTTTCATTCTTCTCCCTTACCTTTCTTTGTTTTCTCATTTCCTTTTGTTCCCTCTGTCCTTGACTCCTGCTCCTTGTCCCTTAATTGTTACTGCCCCATTCCAGTACTCTTGCCTGGCAAATCCCATGGGCGGAGGGGCCTGGTAGGCTGCAGTCCACGGGGTTGCACAGAGTCGGGCACGACTGAAGCGACTTAGCAGCAGCAGCAGCAGCAGCAGCAGCCTTCTCTCTGGGTCTTTCTTGATCCCATCTTCTCAGTTTATAAGTTTTAACGCTCCCCTTGCTAGGCTCTGGCCACCGCTTCTGTCTTAGGTCTCAAACTTCCTGAAACATGATCAACTTAGCCTGCATCAGAATGAACCCTTTCATGTGCTAATTTACTTCAGTCATGTCCGACTCTTTGCGGCCCCATGGACTATAGCCCACTAGGGTCCACTGTCCATGGGATTCTCCAGGCAACAATACAGGAGTGGGTTGTCATTTCCTCCTCCAGGGGATCTTCCCAGCCCAGGGATCGAACCTGCGTCTCTTATGTCTCCTGCATGGCAGGTGGGTTCTTTACCACTAGCGCCCCCTGGGAAGCCCAAAGGGGATAGTGTGGCAACTCTTTCAGTCAGAGCCTTCTTGAGCTAAGTGTTACCTTCCTCCCGTTACACTTAAACTTGGGGAATGTGTGAAAGATGACACCAAGAGTTCAGTTGGGGTTTCCTGAACATTTACTGCTTTGAAGATGACAGTGATCCTTGCTTTTTTCACTAGGACTGTATTTTTAGCCATAGTATTTGCCACCCCTAAAGATAATATTACCATGTGCTATAGTAAACAGACGCTGAATATCTGAGCATGTCTCTCAGGGTTAGAGAAAAATCAATCACTCACTCAAACCGCCAGCGTCACTGGGAATGACTGACCTCTAGCCTCAGCTGGATGCTTGGGACCATTCAACAACCCTTGTGATGATTCTAAGCAAGTCCCTACTCCCCTTCCCACCCAGGGACTCTGACAGCCATTTGCCATCCTCCTTGAGATCTTTACCTCCACCCCACAGTTCTCACATTCGGCAAATGACCCTCTCTCTGCTTTATCAAGAAAGTGATTGGACATAATCTGAAATAGATAGGGAAACAGTGGAAACAGTGTCAGACTTTATTTTGGGGGGGGGGGGAGGCTCCAAAATCACTGCAGATGGTGACTGCAGCCATGAAATTAAAAGACGCTTACTTCTTGGAAGAAAAGTTATGACCAACCTAGATAGTATATTCAAAAGCAGAGACATTACTTTGCCAACTAAGGTCCATCTAGTCAAGGCTATGGTTTTTCCTGTGGTCATGTATGGATGTGAGAGTTGGACTGTGAAGAAGGCTGAGCGCCGAAGAATTGATGCTTTTGAACTGTGGTGTTGGAGAAGACTCTTGAGAGTCCCTTGGACTGCAAGGAGATCCAACCAGTCCATTCTGAAGGAGATCAACCCTGGGATTTCTTTGGAAGGAATGATGCTAAAGCTGAAACTCTAGTACTTTGGCCACCTCATGTGAAGAGTTGACTCATTGGAAAAGACTCTGATGCTGGGAAGGATTGGGGGGAGGAGAAGGAGGGGACGACAGAAGATCAGATGGCTGGATGGCATCACTGGCTCGATGGACACGAGTCTGAGTGAACTCTGGGAGTTGATGATGGACAGGGAGGCCTGGTGTGCTGCGATTCATGGGGTCACAAAGAGTCGGACATGACTGAGCGACTAAACTAAACTGACTTTATAAACTTCCCCTTTCTCGTAATTTTCTCGTCTCCACCATTCATAGGGATAATGGGTTCCTTTTTTAGTTCAAAGCCACCCCTTTCACCTGCATTCTTGTTCTGCTTCTCATTTCTGGCATCTTCTTCTATGCATTATCATCTATCTTATGTGTTTGTCGCTCAGTCTTATCCGACTCTTTACAACCCCATGGACTATAGCCCACCAGGCTCCTCTGTCCATGGAATTCTCCAGGCAAGAATACTAGAGAGGGCTGCCTTTCTCTTCTCCAGGGGATCTTCCTGACCCAGGGACTGAACCCAGGTCTCCTGCATTTACCATCTGAGCTAGCAGGGAAGCCCCATCATCTCTCTTACACATTACTGATTGTTCTCCTCTCTACTGGCTCTCTGCATACAATCCATGAATATGCTCGATGACTCCCCTGTAGAAAGAAACCATCTCTTTGGACCCTTTCCACATTCCAGTGCCCTGGCTGCTGCCCAGATCTTTCTAGTCAAGTTTCTGGAAAGAAGAAAATTTACTTGTTTTTCCATTTGCTGCCCAGATCTTTCTGGTCAATCTTCCCTTTCTAGTCAAGTTTCTGGAAGGAGGAAAATTTACTTGTTTTTCCATTAGCTCATCTCTCAGTCGGTCCTCACATCCTTGAGATCTCACTTCCATCATCCATCTCTCTGTCGAAAATGAGACTGGCCAAGATCTCTCCTCTGGCAAAGATTTTGAAGGGTCTTCATGTTGACAACACCAGTAGTCACTTTTAATCCTTATCTTATCAGATCTTTCTATAGTACTTAATGCTATTGAACTTCCCATTCTTGAAATTTCTTGGCAACTAGGGGTATTCCTCTCCCGGTTCTTTGCCATTTCTCTAACTGTGCTTCTTGATCTCTCTAGTGGGATCCTCTTTCTTTACTCACCTTCTAAGCTGAGAATTAAAAACTCAAGTATCTACCAGGGCCAGGGAAGTAATATAAATAAATGAAGCAAGTATATGAAACAGCAGCACCATAGTAATAATTAATGAGGTCTGACATTAGTCTTGGTGTTAGAAAGACAGTGGGGAGCAGCAGGGGCTGTAAACAATGGGAGAACGTGTATCCTGTTTAAAAGGGGAAGCTTCCTCTCACAGCTGTGGAATACCACAGGGTGAAAATGCAAGTCCAGCTGGGTACAGAGCTCCTGATTTTAAGAGAATCTGAAAATTTTCATTTTCTGGTGAAATTTCCTGATTTTAAACGTTGGCCACAGAATCAAAGGAAGCATGCTGAGCTTATTTGTAAAATCTGCCTTAAATACTGGCACCTCACAGTTGTACACCAGCTCCATGGCTATTTCTTTACATACCCTCCTTGTCCTGGCTCAGTTATTCTCATGATTTTAATGCGCATTGAGGAACTAAAGCCCCTCCTCTCCCAGTCTGGTCTCCCCTGTGACATTCAGATACATAAATCTAATGTACTTATTGGACATTAGAATTGCATGTTCAGTAAGCAATTCAGGTTCCCCATGTTCAAACTTGCTCTCTTGGTTCCCCAAATATCTCCTCTACCCTTTCAGCTGCTTGCATCACCATCCTCCTAGCCATTTAATCCAGGCTTCAGGGAGTTCATCTGAATTTTTGTCGCATCCTACCACTATTGTCTTCATTAAGGTCCTCAACATCTCTTGCTTAAGTTGTTACATTAAACTCCTAAATATTCCCAACCATTTGCCTGCCTCCAGATTAACCTCCTTAAAATCCATTTTTTATATTGAGACCAAAGTGATAAAAGCAAATTTGATTTATCTCCCATCTTCTTGAAACATTTCAAGAGCTCACCAATGCCTGCTGAGTCAAGTCCAAGGTAGAGAGTAAGATTTTTGGTGACGTCACCCTTCCTTGTCTGGTCCTTGATGCTCTAGTAATTCCAAAGACCCTATAACTCCTCATATGTACCATCATGCTTTCTTTCTTCTTGACGTCACTCTTTCTGTCCTTTCATCTTCTTGCTATTTTCTCAGCACCTTCTAATTCTTTGTTCAAGATTCTTCTTTTTCTGGGAACCCTTCCCTGAATTTCCAGCTTGGGCCAAGAGTCACTCATCTGGGCCCCCATAACCACTGTGTTTCTATGTTACAGTTCACCTGTATCACATTGTAATGGTGTGTTCATGTATAGTATTAGTGTAGAAATCATAACCTAATTTCATTTGTATCCTCTCCCTCACCTTAGCGTCCAATACAATTCCCGGCACATAGCGATGGCTTTATATGTAATACTAAACTAAACTGGACTAGCATATCAGCTGAGGAAATGGAAGCAGCAGTCATGGCAACTGGTAAAGAGAAACTTCCCAGGGATCAGAATGAGATGTGGAATTTAGCCGAAGACTTCAGAGAAAGAGGATTCGGGACAAGTTTCATATATAATTTTGGTTACAACACCACACAAGAAAGCAGAGCCAAGTGGTAGTACACTGAAATCCCAGAAGATGGGGTTATAGCCTCATCAAACTAAAGAGATGAATGCAATCTTAGGCTAGAGTAGTTGTACCATGAGTGTCCAGTTTAGAGAAAAGGGTGGTTCCACTGTTCTTCATCCCAGTCAGCCTGCATCCTAAAGGCAGTGTTCAGGTCTGGGTGAGTCATCCTTACAGGACCAACTGGGAGATGAAGACTGGCATGGTGAGGAGTCCCAAAGCCATGCCAATGAAAGGGAAGTTAAAGGACTGGGGGTATTTGGTCTCAAAAAAGAAAGTATAAGTGGGAACCTGAGAGGAGCCCTGAAACATTGGAAGGACCCTCATTTGGGGAAGGGAAAGTATCTACTTCATGAGGCATCGCAGGATGAAACTGGGAGAAATAAAGGAAAGCTACACAGAAGCAAATAACAATCCCGCATCAGGACAGTTGTCTCAGAAGCAAGTGTTTCCAGAAAGTAATGGACTGTTGCACCAACAAGTAACAGTTCCCCCCAGGCAAGTTTGAGGAGATGCTAAACAGCCCACTGCCAAGGCAGTTTCAGAAGTGCCGGCTGCTTTGGGGGCACCCTGGCCTAGATGACCAGTAGATGACCTTCCAACACTAAGAACCTGGAATTCTGTGAGACTAGGGAAACCATCTTTCTTTGCTAAAGAGAAGGCTACAGTTCTGAGGTGAGGATGTGGACAGACGACAGAGCTGTCATTTGATTTCACCAGTTGAACAACCGTCACGGTACCCTTTCTTCCCCTTGAAAATTTCACGTTTGGCGTTCTTGGTGCTCTCCAGTCACATCCTTCTACTTTCCTTAGCCTTGGATCTCTACCCACAATGGATCCTTCAATCACTCCCAATTTAGCTTCCTGTGGTGCTGCAGGAGTTTGAGCAACATCCCCCCAAACCAGGAATGACTTTGAGGGGCGGCAGAAGTAGAGATGACCGTCCTGTGACAAGTGGATGGCTGATTCTGCATCAGTGCCGCTACTGGTTAGAGTTTGGTTGAAGGAGTCTATTTAAAGGATATATCAGCAAGTCCTTCTTCACAGGGAAGGAGGTTTGGAGAGCCCCACTCTTAAAAAGATAAGGATAAGAAACAAAGTGTGAAAATAACAGAAAGTGTCTCAGTTCAGCCGGATTTAGAGTTCACCCCTCAGAAGTGATCTGGGATCTGGAGATAAAGTTCTGCTACCCTAGAGTTTGCTGGAAACTGGCTAACTTCCTCATTGTTTGATTCTAATTGTCCCTTCTTTATTTTCTCTTGGAAAACTCATCTACCCCTGGTGCCCTGCCGCTGGGCTTATAGGGAGAGGGATCCCAAAGTTCCTGGACCCAAGTGGGACCAGGAGGAGAAGGAGCCTGAGACCTGGGCTTCCTGTTAGAGGGTTGACTCCATGAATGGTCTCCTTGCCTGGCTTGGAATCTAGTCAGCCTCTTCTACCTGGTCACCATGGACACTCTAGATTCCCTCATCCCACGGCCATCACCAACCTTGCGTCTCCATTTCCTCTGGCCATATGTCCTTTCTTAGGCCCTGAACTGCTGCTGGGGAAAGTTTGGAAATCTGCAGACCTGAATCACTCCAAGTTTTATTATGCTACCAGCTGAGTCATTTTTTCTTCAGCCCTTACACATCGCCACGCTGGCTCTTTCCAAACCAACCACTCAATATGGTGCCAGTCCTCCTCCCAGAGGACCTCACCTACCTCTTTAATGAGGCTACTATCCTTCAACTGTCCCATCAACACTCACCTGCCTTTCAGACCAATCCCTGGTTCAGAAGGGCTATCTCTCTCAGTTTTAAGAAGACACTTTTCCCCTGACCTCTGGACTTTGACTCCGCTTGCATACTTACCTCCTCAGACATCCCCTTCAACTCTGACTACAGTCCTCAAATCCAGTTCTGTATGTCTGCTGGCCTACGGGACACGTGTGCTGAGTGTCATGACATCACCGAGTTCCCTGACAGCATGCTCCGCATAGAGCTTACCATTTATCACAACCCTCTTCCAGTGTGGCTATCACCAACTCGTTTCCCATGGCCACCTTCGCTCACAGCCATCTGGCCACCACGGAGGGATGAGAATAAGAGACTAGGAGCTCTGCAGAGATGTAGCCCACATGGTCAAGCCTCTGAACCACAGGCAGCAGCTGCTTCCCTCCAGACTTCTAGAGATTGGACAAAAACTTAAAAAGGTTAGTTTGAGCCAGTGTAAGTTTGGTATTCTGTTACTTGAACTAAAATGCTCTAAGAAATGGTGCACCAATTCCAGCTGACTTCAGAACCCGTGTTCTTTCTGGCATGTGGCTCACTGAGACTTTTCAGGAATTTGGAATGGCTCTTGAAACATTCCCTGAATTTACATGTTTGTTAAATGAATGAATGAATGACCTCAACGTCAAAGCATTTTTTGAACAAACAATAACCGTTAGAAATCTCATGTGTCGGTTCAAATTTTATGTTTTCTGGAGAGCTTTGAACTGTGGTGTTGGAGAAGACTCTTGAGAGTCCCTTGGACTGCAAAGAGATTAAACCAGTCAATCCTAAAGGAAATCAATCCTAAATATTCCCTAGAAGGACTGACGCTGAAGCCGAAGCTCCAGTACTTTGGCTACCTGATTCAAAGAGCTGACTTATTAGAAAAGACCCTGATGCTGGGAAAGATTGAAGGCAGGAGGAGAAGGAGATGACAGAGGATGAGATGGTTGGATGGCATCACTGATGCAATTGAGATGACTTTGAGCAAGCTTTGGGAGATGGTGAAGAACAGGGAAGCCTGATGTGCTACAGTCCACGGGGTCCCAAAGAGTCGGACACGACTGGGCTGGTTTTTGTTTTTTTTCTGTGGGAATAGAGGCACTGATAAATAAATTTTGATTAGACTAATACTTTTTTTTAAGGCAGCGTGGTTGCAGCTACAATAGGTTAGGAATTTTCTGGTCTGTCACAGTGGATTGTTAGGATTGGGTCTAAACCCCTTTTGTAAACCCTGGGATTACTAATCAGCACTTGTTTTCCTGCCCCTGGTTGTTAACTGTTCATTTGGCAAAATGCCAATGTGGTTAATCACATCCTGGTTTCCTAAATCTCCATGTTTTCAACAAGAGCCTTCATTTCCTGGGATAAGCTGCTCCTAAGAGTTTGATAACTGAGGCGTAAAGGGCGAGTTTTCAGAGGGATGAACTTTCCTGACCAGGTGACCGGAAAAGTGTAGCTGTCAGTCATATCTCATGTGTTCTAGCAGTCAGTTCTGATCACCAAAGGCAGGCATTGCCAAGAAGCTGTAAGCTGGAAACACTGAAGCTTCATGTTTCTCCAATCACTTATTTCAGTGGTTGTCCGACTGTTTCAGGTAACCTGTCAATGTTCGCAGTTGCTGATGCTAATGGAGGCTAGTGAAACTGGTGACAAACTTTTGCATTAATCAAAAATCCTGTTCTTGCAGAATTCCTTGGCGGTCCAGTGGTTAGAACTCTGCACT
This sequence comes from Capra hircus, assembly GCF_001704415.2. Classification (NCBI taxonomy): domain Eukaryota; kingdom Metazoa; phylum Chordata; class Mammalia; order Artiodactyla; family Bovidae; genus Capra; species Capra hircus. The sequence goes on along the minus strand of NC_030808.1, from coordinate 116,711,631 downwards.
CTCACTACTTGGGGGCCTGGATTCGATGCCTGGTCTGGGAACTAAGATCCCAGAAGCTGCACAATGAGAGGGAAGAAAAGTCCTGTTCTCCTAGTTAATCTAACTACAAGGAAATGTTGTAAATTTACATTTAAAAATTTCCACTAATATATAGTCCTTGATGAGTTTCATATTTTAGGGTTCCAGTGAGGTTCCATTTTTTTTAAAAAGAATTCTTCTGTTAAAAAGATTGAAACTGTTGCAAGGTCAACGTGGTGGAGAATCCTTGCTGAGGGATAAGTAATATTTTCTGCCTTAGAGAGAAATCTTAAGGGTTAAACCAAATAATTTGTGTGAGAGCATTTGGCACAGTGCTTGATATAAAGGTTAGTAAAACTCAGTGGAAAGAAGGGGAACAGGAAGAAAGGAAAGGAGGAGGGACTTAATTAAAAGCAGGGATGCTATGGCGACCTGAATGGGAAGAACATCTGAAAAAGAATGGATCTATGTATATGTATAACTGATTCACTTTGCTGCATAGCATAAACTAATACAACATCGTAAAGCAACTATACTCCAATAAAAAATATTTTTTTAAGTGTGTTAGGTATCGTTATCCTCTCTAGATTCACTTTTCACCTTTCCCCCTCTTCTTCCCTATTGGAAGGCTGTGCTTTGTAGACATATCACCAGAGATCCCTTGTCTTGGCCTCCAGTTCATTTTGGTTAACAGGAAGTCCTGGTGGGACCCTAGAGGGTGGAATAAGGGCCTTGTGCTCAGTCACTCACTCGTGTCTGACTCTTTGCAACCTCATGGACTATAGCCTGCCAGGCTCCTCTGTCCATGGGATTTCTCAGGGAAGAATCCTGGAGTGGGTTGCCATTTCCTCCTCCAGGGCATCTTCCTGACCCAATCTGTCTTCCAATAGAACCTGTGTCTCCTGCGATGGCAGGCAGATTCCTTACTGCTGAGCCACTCGGGAAGCCCAGAATGAGGGGCAGGCCAGGGTATTTACTCCTGGGCCCTCCCTTAGGCTGCTTGTGTTTCTTCACTAACACAGCTACTCCTCTCAAGGCAGCCTCCTCCGCACACTCTCTTTCCGGGGTCTGATATCAGCGTTCTCCCCTGGTTCTTTGGGGCTGGGGTGCTATCATATGGTGATTTGTAATAAGAAATATATATATTTGGTCTTTGTCCCAATCCTGGCACATAATTCCTAAAACCTTTGGTATTCCCTAAATGATGGGAGGAGGGGGATACTTTTGTTAAAGAGGCAACCTTTAGACAGCCCCTAGATAACCTAAGAATGGCAACTGGTTGCCAGGGGATACTACCAAGTGATTGAAGGGTTGGAACTTCCAGTCCCACCCCCTGACTTCCCGGGGAGCGGATGGGGGAAAGAGAATGAATTCAACCACCCGTGGCCATTGATGTGATCAATCACCCTATGTAATGAAGCCTCCATAAAAATGGACAAGGATGGGGTTTGGAGAGCTTCCAGGTTGGTGAACCAGAATGCTTCCACGTGCCACTGTGCCAGGCCCCAGACTCGGTGGGGACAGAAGCTTCTTTGTTTTGGATCTTGCCCTATCTCTTCATCTGGCTATTGCTTTGTATCCTTTAATATCTTTTATAATAAATCAGTAATCTAGTGGGTAAACTTTTCCTGAGTTCAGTGAGCCTCTCTTGCAAATTAATTGAACCCAGGGAGGAGGTCATGGGAACCTCTAATTTATAGCCTGTTTGTAAGTAACACAGATAACAATCTGGACTTTTAAAAAAAATAATCTTTTTTATTTATTTAATTTTGGTTATGCTGGGTCTTTGTTGCTGCACAGGTTTTTCTTTAGTTGCTGCAAACAGGGACTACTCTCTGTTTTCGGTGAGTGGGCTTCTCTGCAGCGGTTTTTCTTGTTGCAGAACATGGGCTTCAGGGAACTCAGGCTTCAGTAGTTGCAGCACAGGGCTCAGTAGTTTGCGGTTCCCAGGCTCTCGAGCACAGGCTCAATTGTTGCGGCACATGGATCTTGTTGCTCCAAGGCTTGTGGGATCTTCCCTGATCAGGGAACCTGTGTCTCCTGCATTGGCAGGCGGATTCTTCACCATTGAGCCACCAGGAAAGCTCAACAATCTGGACCTCTGATTGGCATCCAAAGTGGAGGGCAGTCTTGTGGGACTGAACACTTAACTGGTGGTATCTGATTTCTTCTCCAGGTAGATAGTATCAGAACTGAATTGTAGAATGCCCAGTTGGTGTTGGGAAAAAAGAGCCCACATGTGGAATTGGTATTAGAATCACTAGGTGATAACAGCTCCACTGCTATTAACTCCAGGTTACTACTTTGACCTCTGTGGTTCCCCTGTGTTCTGCCCACACTTTTGTACATAGATGCCTTGTAAAGGAACTCTTGATGTATTATTCTAACTAAGGGTTACCATTTGTTCCTGCTGGACTCTGATAGAGTGAGTAGCTCTGTATTCTTTGACACTCCAGAAATATTTACCCTTTTGCCCCGTCTTCTGTATCACCAGAAGAAGATCTCTGGAGACCTTGAGTTGGGTTTGGCCGGTCGAAGATCTGAGGGCTGGAGGGGAGGGGATAGGTTATTTATCCCCTGCCAGGCTTTGGCTTGGAAGTTGTGTTCTTCCACTTATGACCACAGCTCCTGCCAGGCAGGCCCTCTCCCAGGGCTCAGCAGTTATCAGGGCCATCACTTTGCCTTTCCAACTCTATGGACGGAAAAAGCTCCCAAGTGAACCTCATCCCTGGGTCCTTCAACATTTCTGTTTGGTTCACCCAACTCTGACCCATCTTCATGAAATAATTCTTTCCTTAAACTCTCCTTGTGTCCTCCCGAAGTAATTGTGTCATTATTCCTGCCAGGACCCTGACTGCTGTAGTGGATTTTAAGACTCATGGTGTTATATGCAGATTGGAGTTGTATTACAGCCAATGATTCATTTTTAAAGAAGTCTTAATAAAGCTCTGAGATTATTCAAATTCAGACAAGTAGCAAACACAAGGTTTTCCTTTTATTCCCCTTTCCTGTCTCAAGACAGTAAAGTTCATAGAGCAGGAAAAAAACAATACATTTATTGGTTCTCTGTTCAGCCCCAGGCAGGGTGTGTAGTCAGGGAGGGAGCAAGATGACAGTACAGGGCAACTGAAAAGCAGAAGCTATATAACGAATTCAAAACGTGGCAAACAGAATGGTAAATCTTCACCTATAGGATGTACTTACGTTAAAGGACACCTCATAGATTTAAGGTCCAAAGGAACATAACCAGTGACTCTTACTCTTGAAAACTCAGTAAGTCAGCTACCACCATGGAAGGGGGTCTGAGTTCCTCAGTTTAGAACTTGGGAGAGAACGGTGTGAGAAATAAAAAGGCATAACAGAAAGATATATCATGGCCCCATGGTCTATGATTCCTAAGACTTTCCAAGTGAGAAAGCCTGTTGTGTATGTAATGAATTTCAGAGAATATCAGCCTGTCTCTTGATCACCATCACTTGATATCATAACATTGATTGAGAGCTCACTCTGTATGAGGCACTGCAGGTGTTGTGGCTGCAAAAATGAATAAGGATGGCAGATAAATTCACTGATGACTCCATATCAAAGTGGACTATGATATTTACACAAGAAAATCTCTCATAGTATAAACATGAGTGACTTGAGAGCATGAAAGTTGTATTCCTCAGGCTGCAGTTAAAACCCAGTCCTGTTTCATTTCTAAGAAGAAATGGAGAGCAGCTATTTACTATCTTTTTATTATTATTATTATTATTATTATTTTTACTTTACAATATTGTATTGGTTTTGCCATCAGTTCAGGTCAGTTCAGTCGCTCAGTCATGTCCGACTCTTTGCAACCCCGTGAACAGCAGCATGCCAGGCCTCCCTGTCCAACATTAATTTACTATCTTTCATATGATTGCATCTAGAAGGGTAATATAATGATGACTTCACCTTTCCTCTCCATCCTTCCTGCTAATTCGCCTTCATTATCCCAGTATGGACATCCCAGTTCTTCTGTCCTACAAGCCTATTTCCTTGGCACATCCAGAGAGGCATCCAGTGCTTTGAGTTGAAAGTGCCCATGTTCTACGATAATAACCACAGTTCATTATGCTTCCTCATTGCAGTAGTACTTCCTGGTCTTTTTACGCATCAACATATAGGAAACAGTAATATTTTCAGGCTGAATGGAAGAGATTATTTGTGGCTTAAGGCAAAGAGCTTAGGACTATGATGGTCTTGAGTCCTGCCTCGTTACCGCAAGGTGTAAGAGGATGTGGGTAGCCCTTTCAATATAGAGAGACTAGGAATTTCTGGCTTCCAGAATAAAGTCCAAATACCTTAAGTTTGTGTGGCAGGTTACACATCCAGTTTAAATGGGGACCTTGTTACCTGGTTTTGTCCATTCTGGACACTGAACTCTTGACTCTCTGCTCAGCACAGACATCTGTGTACCAAACTCTATTCAAAGGGGTTCTTTAACTGGAGAATATAAGAAGATGGCAAAAGATGATGACTGAAGACACACTCTCAAATGAGAACACTCTAAAGTTTATTATACACAGTTACACTCAGCTGATCATAAAGAAGATATACAATGGCTGTTTATTTGTCTCATGTTGATCCTCCCGTGACCCCATGGACTATAGCCCACCAGGCTCCTCTGTCCACGGGATTCTCCAGGCAAGAATACTGGAGTGGGTTGAAATTTCCTTCTCCAGGTTATCTTTCTCACCCAGGAATCAAACCCGGGTCTCCTGCATTGCAGGCAGATTCTTTACTGACTGAGCTATGAGGGAGTCACAAGAAACTGGTAGTAACCCTTAATGGTATTCCTCTGTGTGCTTCTATTTGATTCTAGGATACCTGTGCAGTGATGCTCACTTGTTATCTCAGGGTTTTATTACTTTCACAGGTATTAATAGTTATTAATCGTATTTAGCTTCTGAACATACGCCACAGGAATGGTTGGTCTTAGGCAAATCTGTCTCTGGACCTCTTAGAACATGTAGTACCCCCTGTGGGAGTGTATTATTTGGAGATATAATGGTAGAGATGGGGAAACAGGGGATTAAATTTTTATTTGGTGTTAAAGATTACTTCTGTTCGGAGTGGGCTCTGAAAATAAATCCTCCATTGTATAGATGGATGGTTGCCATGACACTTCCTCTGTAACACCTTCAACCATCTTCTCTTGGCATTAATAGTCCAGACACTATTGCTCTCTCACCAGTCAAGGCCCTCACCAGCTGGATGCCAATTATCTTTCTGTTTTTCTCTACTTCCCACCATGCAGCTTGTTCTCTGGCCACAGCCACACACTTTTTAACTTTTCCTGCATATGTTTTTCCTTTTCAGCCTTTGTATTCCTTCTGTGCATCAACAACAACAACAACAAATCTTTCCCAATTTGACTTTGTGGTAAATATTCACTCATCAAGATCTGTGAATCCTTCCTACCTCCCTGGTAGAATAAGGTCATTCCTTCTTTTTATTCTCATCTTACTTCCTCTTCCACAATATTTATCATGCTGAATTATAGTCATAGTGAAGTTTATGTGTTTATGTGTCTATCTCCTCCCCATCCCTATGAGACTATCGACCCCTGAGGTTAGCAGTGGTATCTTATTGAGCTAGTGCTCAGTAAGTGCCCAGCACATATTCTGGCATGGAGAAGATGCTTGACAAATGTCAAATGAATGATGGCAGGGCAGGCAAGAGCTTTTAGCAACGTTAGTGAAGCTTTTCCCTGTCTGGTAGAGACTCAAGTGGAATAAAACCTTGAATACAATCCTGAGGTTTTATATCAAGGTTCTTAAAATTTTCACAGGAAGTAGTTGTTGATTCCATGCCTAGCTAGCATCATGCATGCTTAGGGAATAGCACATGATTGTGATGATAGTTATTTGATAAAAGACATGCAGTTTCCTCTGCTTGGAGCACTCTTTCCCATGCCCACACCAAACTAGCCACTGTAGATTATCTGAACTTCCTTAATCATCACACTGTGTAATGATAGTCTATTTATTAAACTGGGGCTTCCCTGGTGGCTCAGTGGTAAAGAATCTGCCTGTCAGTGCAAGGGATGTGGGTTCCATCCCTGGTCCAGGAATATCTCCTAGAGAAGCAAATGGCAACCAACTCCAGTATTCTTGCCTAGAGAACCCCATGGAGCCTGGCAGGTTATAGCTCATGAGATCTCAATACATCAGACATGACTTAGTGACTGAACAACAATAATTTATTGAACTGACTGCTTCTACTAAACTATAAATCCAGGAAGACAGGATATATGTCAGGTATGTTCATCACTGTATCTTCCGTCTTACTAGAAGCCTTGTGTGTAATTGGTGAAAAGTATTTTTTGAATGAATGAGTGAGTGAATGAATGAAGTTAGTTATCCTTGCTGGCTCAGCCAGCAATCTTTCATAAAAGGATAACTAAATATTACCTGATGGAGTTTCACCAATATAGATCCAGCTCCTTTGAAAGTTAGCAGAGCGAAGCAGGTGAGCAAGATAAATTTGGCAGTGCTTTAGAACCCTGCAAGAGACAAGACATAAAGTCAGTGTAGATTATTTAGCAAACTCTGAAAAAAATTTCCCTGCTGACTTTTATATACTTAAATGATAGCTATTCTTACAATGATTTTAATGATTCATTTGTGTTGCATCACGTACCTTAGTAGGCAGGAATATTTTTACTGTCTTACTCACCAGAATGTTTTCCCAAAGCAGCTTTTTGAGAGTAACAGAAGAGCTTAGATGGTATGAAACTCAGTCCTTCACTGCTCCATGGTGATATTGTTGGAAGGGGAAAGTTTTTCTATCCCTTTGTCCCACAGAAGATGGTTTGCCTTTCATTTTGCAACAGTTGTTCCAGGCTGGAAGGTTATGAATAGGCAAATCAGAGAAATAAAACAAATGGCTGATGCATATGCTTCATACATTTCTATCATTTTTTACCTGATTTGGTGCCGTTGTTCAGTCACTCGGTCATGTCTTACTCTTTGTGAACCCGTGGATGGCAGCACACCAGGCTTGCCTGTCCTTAACTGTCTCCCAGAGTTTGCTCAAACTCATGTCCATTGAGTTGATGATGGCATCCAACTATCTCGTACTCTGCCTTCAATCTTTCCCAGCAACAGGGTCTTTTCTAATAAGTTGGCTCTTCAGTCAAGTGGCCAAAGTGTTGTAGTTTCAGCTTCAGTGTCAGTCCTTCCAATGAATATTCAGGGTTGATATCCTTTAGGATTGACTGGTTTGACCTCCTTGCAGTCCAAAGGACTCTCAAGAATCTTCTTCAACACCACAGTCTGAAAGCATCAATTCTTTGGTGTTCAGCCTTCTTTATGGTCCAACTCTCACATCCATACATGACTACTGGAAAAACCATAGCTTTGACTATATAGACCTTTGTCAGCAAAGTGATGTATGAGTTTTCTATTGTGTAAGAAATGACCCCAAACTCAAAGGCTTAAAATAATACCCATTTATGATCTCCCAGTTTCTTTGATTCAGGAATTTAGGCATGCCTTAGCTCAAGCCTCTGCTCAGGGTCTCACTGGCCACAATCAAAGTGTTTGGGGAGGCTGTAGATTCATCTGAGGCTCAAGGTCCCCTTCTAAGCTCATGTGGTTGTCAGCAGAATTCATCCACTGTGGCTGTAGAAGTTGTGGTGATCAGCTTCTACAAAGCCAGCATTTCTTTTTTTCTTTTTTAACTTTTTATTTTGTATTGGGGTATAGCCAATTAACAATGTTGTGATAGTTTCAGATGAACAGCAAACAGACTCAGCCATCCATATACATGTATCTCCATTCTCCCCCAAACCTCGCTTCCATTCAGGCTGGCACATAACATTGAGCAGAGTTCCCTGAGCTATACAGTAGGTCTTCTTAGTTATTCATTTTAAATATAGCAATGCCTACTTGTCCATCCCAAACTCCCTAACTATCCCTTCCCCCAATCCTTCCCCCAGGTAACCATAAGTTTTTCCTCGAAGTCTGTGAGTTTGTTTCTCTTTTGTAAATTAACATTTCTTTTTAGATTCCACATATAAGGGATATCATGTGATATTTCTCTTTCTCTGACTTACTTCACTCAGTGTGACAATTCTAGGTCCATCCATGTTGATGCAAATAGCATTATTTTGTTCTTTTTAATAGCTGAGTAATATTCCATTGTATATATGTACCATATCTTCTTTATCCAGTCCTCTGTTGATGGACATTTAGGTTGCTTCCATGTCTTGGTCTTTAATATTGTAAACAGTGCTACAGTGAACACTGGGACGCATGTGTCTTTCTGGACCATGTTTTTCTCCAGATATATGCCCAGGAGCGGGATTGCAGGGTCATATGGTAGCTCTGTAGTCATGTATGGATGTGAGATTTAGACTATAAAGAAAGCTGAGTGCTGAAGAAATGATGCTTTTCAACTGTGGTATTGGATAAGACTCTTGAGAGTCCCTTGGACAGCAAGGTGATCCAACCAGTCAATCCTATCAGTCTTGAATATTCATTGGAAGGACTGATGCTGAAGCTGAAACTCCAATACTTTGGCCACCTGATGTGAAGAACTGACTCATTTGAAAAGACGCTGATGCTTGGAAAGATTGAAGATGGGAGGAGAAGGGGACGACAGAGCTTGAGATAGTTGGATGGTATCACTGACTCCATGGGCATGAGTTTGAGTAAACTCAGGTTGTTGGTGATGGACAGGGAGGCCTGGTGTGCTGCAGTCCATGGGGTTGCAAAGGGTTGGACACAACTAAGTGATGAACTGAACTGAACCCTAGAAACATGTAACATTATTATTTCTGTCCTTAGAATTCAAGAATTTTAGCAGGAATGCCTAAAGATATATGTTTTCTCATCAGTCATTCTTGGAACTTGGTGAGCCCGTTCAATTTGCAGACTTAGACTTTCATTCATTGCCGGGAAATGTTCTTTTAATTTGTTTAATAATTGCCTCTCCTCCATCTGTTCCTTTAGCTCCTCTGGAACACCTCTTATTTGCTGGTTACACACCCTTGAAGCACCCTCCAAGTCTCTTCCCTCTTCGCTAATAATTCCCTCTTTTTAATTCTTGCTCTGTGTTTTGAGATGACTCTTCAGTTTGATTTACCAGACCATTAGTAAATCTCCTCCAATTTATCAGCTGAATTGTATAGATGGAAAATCATGTTTTTAGTGCCAGAAAGTCTGTGTGCGTGTGAATGTGTGTGATTCCTTGCATCTCCTTAAGTTCTCTTTCCTTGATCAATTTTCCATCTGTCTGTTCCAGAAGCTTGACTTAACTGGACATTTGTTCTTGTTAACCTGACTGGTCTTCTCTTTGCTGGACTACCTTAGAGATGTGTTTGTTGCTGTTTATTATTCCCTGAGGTGCTACTGGTTACTAGAGTCATCTTCAAGGCAGCATTCCTGCAGGTGGAAGAAGATAGAGTCATCTTTTCTCTCATGAGACTGCAGTCAAGAAGGCAGCAGGCTGTCAGGCCCATCCTGGGTCACCTGGAGGAAGCTTGCTTGCTCCCAGTATCCTGCACTCTCCCAGTTTCAGGAGCAGAAGAATTCTGCCCACTGGGTCCATTTCCTCCAGGTTTCTTAGAAGCCAAGAAGATGTAGTACATATATGTGGGACTGAGACCATTGTCCCTGAGGACCAGAGATCTCTGAGATAAGGACTTGACTGGATTCCTTGCTTTGTGAAAAGCTCCCAGAGATGGGGACTGTGGACAGACAGGATCCTTGGCTGGCTTCCTCAGTCCACAGGGTATGAAGCATTTTGTACTTTGCTGAAACTTTTGCTGCTGCCGCTGCTGCTAAGTCGCTTCAGTCGTGTCCGACTCTGTGCGACCCCATAGACGGCAGCCCACCAGGTTCCCCCCACCCCCCCGTCCCTGGGATTCTCCAGGCAAGAACACTGGAGTGGGGTGCCATTTCTTTCTCCAATGCATGGAAGTGAAAAGTGAAAGTGAAGTCGCTCAGTCATGTCCAGCTCTTAGCGACCCATGGACTGCAGCCCACCAGGCTCCTCCATCCATGGGATTCTCCAGGCAAGAGTACTGGAGTGGGGTGCCATTGCCTTCTCCTAGGACCTCATAAAGCTATTTATCTCAGGAGGGGCAGACTGATTGGAGTTAGGACCGGAGAAGAAAGGAGCCGTGTCCTCTTCCTTCAGCTTCTCATAATCCTCCTCTCTACTCAGCATTGTTTTTCATAGCAAAAGTACTGCAAGTAACCTATCAAAAGGGAGAGGACTAAATACATATAGTGTATCCATACATGAAATGCTGCACAGTCACTATCAAGATACATAGCATAATGGGAAGGAAGACGCTTCAGAATGCAATGACTCCTGAGATTCCATTTTAGAAATATTTTATGTGTATGTATATACACTTATGCTTTTTTAAAAAATTATTTTTATTTATTTATTTGTGGTTGTGCTGGGTCTTCATTGCTGTGTGGGCTTTTCTCTAGTTGCGGCAAGTGGGGGATATTTTCTAGGAGTGGTTCATGGGCTTCTCACTGGGGTGGCCTCTTGCATTGAGAATCACAGGTTCTGGGGCATGCGGGCTTCAGTAGTTGCAGCTCCCAGGCCCCAGAGCATAGACCCAACAGCTGTGGCGCGAGGGCCCAGTTGTACCATGGCATGTAGGATCTTACCTGATTAGGGATTGAACCCGTGTCTCCTGCTTTGGCAGGCAGATTCTTTACTGCTGAGCCACCAGGGAAGCTCTACACTTAGGCTTTCTGACTGCAAACAACAAAAACTAATTGTGGTTAGCTTGAACTAAAAGTAAAATGATTTTTTTTTTTTTTTTTTTTTTGCTGCATGAGTACTGACATAGCTAATGCATAGGTGGCAAATGTTGAGCCATAAAGATTTGGGAATGGGAAGGGAAAGAGCAATGTCAAGGGCAACGTCTATGCCTCAGGACACAGATCTCTGCAGAGCACTACCAGTGAAGTGGCCCAGCTCCCAGGTCCTGGTGTCCCTGATACCCCACTGGATGGAGATCATGTAATTATCTTGGCTGATGGTGTTCATTCTTGGATCGATCAGCATGGCCAAAAAGGGCAGAAGATATGTGGAATATTCCAGAGATCCATCTTTGTGTATCTCGAGACAGTCTCAAAGAAAGGAACACTGCTAGCAGCCATCACTCCAGGAGTCCAAAACATTTTATAAACCATATACACACGCAGATAGATCTGAATACCCATCAGACTGGTACTATGACAGTTTCTCAGGCTTCCTTTGTTTTTGATGATCTTGACAACTATGAGAAGTCAGGTATCTTGTAAGAAGCTCAGCACTGGGATTTGTCTGATGCCTTGCTCATGATTATACTGGGTATGGGTTTTGGGGAAAAGAAGCACAGAAGAAAAGTGCCTTTTTCCTTAAGTCACATCAAGAGTACTAAACGTGACAGACCACGGTTGGCACTGATCTTGATCACCTGCCTGAGGTAGTGCTTGTCAGGTTCCTGCCAGAAAGTTACTCTTCTCCTCTCATCCCTTGCCATGCTGTGCTTTTTGGAAAGAAGTCACCCTGCAGAGCCAACTCTTACGGAGGGGCGTAGGCTCTACCTCCTGGAGGGCAGAATGTTATTACATAAATTATTTGAAGTTCTTCTGCATTAGAGATTTTGTCTCCTTTCTCCTATTTATTTATTTGTTATATCAGTATGGATTCATAGGTGTGTTTTTTGTACTTTGATTTATAAACCAATACTACTTTGTTTGCTCAAACTGTTATTTTGCCCATTGGGAGCTCTTTCCACTGGCACCTGTGTTCCTTTGATGTACCCCCCGTAGTGTTTTTATTTTGTTTGTTCAGTCACCTCCTCACTCTCTGGTACTTCAGTAGGCTCTGGACCCATCTTGTGTATTTCCTGTCCCAGTCTTACAATCACCCCCTTCTCCTGGTAGTCCTGGTTTCTTTTATTGGAGAATGGTGTTAGAAACAAAGAACTTGATGATGAATGTTCTTTTCTAAAGTGTAAAGAAAAAAATCCTGTAGCTTAATTTGGTTTATTCCAGGCTGAACCAACCTCCGCTTAACCAATGTTGGCTAGCTGATAGTCAGACACCTGGCTTCCTGCATGTATATACTTTATAGGAGCTCCTTCTTTCCCTTTCTCCCCATCAAATTTAGATTTTTACAGCTTCCATTTGGAGAAAATTTCTTATGTCCAAAGTTCAGAATGTTACCTGAATATAGTGAATTAATGTGCATCTTTTGAGAAAACCTAAGATACCAGGAAGAAAATATAGTACTCAGAAACCCATTTACATCTCCCATCAAAGATGCTATCAACTTGCTTAGAATTTTCTATTGAGAGCAGAGGCAAATGTATCCCACTTGCTCCTGTGATTGTACTGGGGATTTTGGACCTCATTAACATACAGATCCCTAGAATTAGTCCGTTTATAACACCTAAAGATGTTATATTGAAAGGTAGCTCACTGAAACAAAATCAAGCACTGAAAGCATTAAAGAATAGCACTTCAAACTATGAGCAGTCTGATGCTGGATTGGAAATATACATTCTACTGCAGCGGCCTCTGCCCATCATGGTGAATTTCATGGTGTCTAGCCATCTAACACACCACAGGGTGCAGACATCCTTATGGGACGTTTCCTGTGACGCTGCCACAAACTTGTCATTTCCTCTGTGAATTCCTATCACCTGCTCAATTTGCTCTTATCAGGTAAACACGCTCTGCCTTCCATACACCCATCAGGGCTGTCCTGTCACTGTCTTGTTTTTCTACCAGTCCTTCTCATTTATTATCTGTTTATTAGAGCCACCTTGCTTATATTTTGCTGCACAACCTCTTTCCCTTATTTGATATGCTCTGAGTTTCTACTTTCTTCATGGAGCTTAAGCAGATGAAATAGAATTAGAGAGTACATTCCCAGCAAGAATCTCCTATATTTTTCCTTGATTTAACTTGTATTTCCTCTTTGATTTCTTCAGTGAACCTTTGGTTGTTTAGTAGCATATTGTTTAGCCACCCTGTGTTTGTACTTTTTAGAGTCTTTTTTCTTATAGTTTATGTCTAATTTCACAGCAATGTGATCAGAAAAAAATGCTTGACATGATTTCAATTTTCTTAATTTTACTAAGGCTCACTTTGTGGCCCAGCATGTGATCAACCCTGGAGAATGTTCCATGTGCACTTAAGAAGAACATGCAGTCTTCGGCTTTTAGATGGAATGTTCTATAAATATCAACTGATGTGCCCTAAGTGTCCTTTAAGGCCTGTATTTCCTTACAAATTTCTCTCCAGATGATCTGTCCATTGATGAAAGTAAGGTATTAAAGTCCCCCACTATTATTGTGCTACAGTCATTTTCTCCCTTTATGGTTGTTAGTATTTGTCTTACATGTTGAGGTGCTCCTATATTCAGTGCATATATACTTATAATTGTTATATCGTCTTCTTGGATTGAACCCATGATCATTATGTAGTCTCCTTCTTTGTCTCCTATAATAGTCTTTGTTTTAAAGTCTGTTTTGTCTGATATGAGTATTGCTACTCTAGCTTTCTTTTGATTTCTATTTGCATGGAATACCTTCTTCCATCCCCTTACTTTAAGTCTGTAAGTATCCCTGGATCTGAGGTGCGTTTCTTGCAGAGAGCATGAATAGAGGTCTTGTTTTTGTATCCATGCAGCCAGTCTATGTCTTTTGGTTGGTGCATTTAATCCATGCACATTTAAGATAATTATTGATATATGTGATCTCGTTACCATTTTCTTAATTGTTTTGGGTTTATTTTTTGTATGTTTTCTCCTATTCTGTGTTTCCTGCATAAAAGAGTTCCTTTAGTATTTGTTGTAAAGCTGGTTTAGTGGTACTGAATTCTCTTAACTTTTGCTTGTCTATAAAGCTTTTGATTTCTCCATCAAATCTGAATGAGGGTCTTGCTGAGCATTTTTGATTATAGATTCTTCCCTTTAATCGCTTTAAATATATTACACCATTCCTTTCTAGCTTGTAGAGTTTCTGTTGAGAAATCAGCTGATAACCTCATGGATGTTCCCTTGTATATTATTTGTCTCTTTTCCCTTGTTGTTTTTAATATTTTATCTTTGTCTTTAATTTTTGTCAGTTTGATTATTGTGTGTCTTGGTGTGTTCCTCCTTGGGTTTATCCTGCCTGGGACTCTCTGTACTTCCTGGACTTGGTTGACTATTTCCTTTCCCTTGTTAGGGAAGTTTTCAGCTATTGTCTCTTCAAATATTTTCTTGGGTCCTTTTTTTCTCTCTTCTTCTGGGACCCTATAATGCAAATATTGGTGTGTTAAATTTTGTCCTAAAGCCCTCTTACGCTGTATTCTTTTCTTTTCATTCTTCTTCCTTTATTCTATTTGAGCACTAATTTCCACCAATCCATCTTTCAGGTCACTTATCTGTGCTGCCTCAGTTATTCTGCTATTGATTCCTTCTAGTGTCTTTTTCATCTCTTTGTTCTTTAGATCTTCTAGGTTTTTGGTAAATATTTCTTGCATCTTCTTTATTCTTTTTCTGAGATCCTGGATCATCTTCACTTTTATTGTTCTGGATTCTTTTTCTGGAAGATTGCCTATCTCCACTTCATTTAGTTGTTTTTCTGGGGATTTATCTTGTTCCTTCATCTGGGACATAATCCTGTGCCTTTTCATTTTGGTAAGATTTCTACAATTTCATTCTGGAGACTGTAGTTCTTCTTGCTTTGTCTGCCCTCTGGCAGATGAGACCTAGAGGCTTGTGCAAGCTTCCTGTTGGGAGAACTGTCAGTGGGGAAAACTGAGTCTTGCTCTGGCTTTGATCAGTAAAACTTTAATCCAATTGTCCGCTGATGGGTGGGGCTCCCCTCCTTCCCTGTTAGTTGTTTGGCCTGAGGCAACCCAGCCCTGGAGTCTACAGCCTTTTAAGTTCAGTTCAGTTAGTCAGTCATGTCTGGCTCTTTGCAACCCCATGAACTGCAGCACACCAGGCCTCCCTGTCCATCTCCAACTCCTGGAGTTTACCCTAACTCTTGTTCATTGAGTCAATGATGCCATCTAACCATCTCATCCTCTGTCATCCCTTCTCCTCCTGCCATCAATCTTTCCCAGCATCAGGGTCTTTTCAAATGAGTCAGCTCTTCGCATCAGGTGGCCAAAGTATTGGAGTTTCAGCTTCAACATCAGTCCTTCCAGTGAACACCCAGGACTTATCTCCTTTAGGAGGGACTTGTTGGATCTCCTTGCAGTCCAAGGGACTCTTCTCCAACACCATAGTTCGAAAGCATCAATTTTTCGGTGCTCAGCTTTCTTTACAGTCCAACTCTCACTTCCATACATGACTACTGGAAAAACCACAGCCTTGACTAGATGGACCTTTGTGGGCAAACTAATGTCTACTTTTTAATATGCTGTCTAGGTTCATCATAACTTTCCTTCCAAGGAGTAAGCATCTTTTAATTTCGTGGCTGCAGTCACCATCTGCAATGATTTTGGAGCCCCCAAAAATAAAGTCTGACACTGTTTCCACTGTTTCCCCATCTATTTCCCATGAAGTGATGCGACCAGATGCCATGATCTTAGTTTTCTGAATGTTGAGCTGTAAATCAACTTTTTCACTCTCCTCTTTCACTTTCATCAAGAGGCTCCATAAGGGTGGTGTCATCTGCCTGTCTGAGGTTATTGATATTTCTCCCGGCAATCTTGATTCCAGCTTGTGCTTCTTCCAGCCCAGCATTTCTCATGATGTACTCTGCATATAAGTTAAATAAGCAGGGTGACAATATACAGCCTTGACATACTCCTTTTCCTATTTGAAACCAGCCTGTTGTTCCATGTTCAGTTCTAATTGTTGCTTCCTGACCTGCATACAGATTTCTCAGGAGGCAGGTCAGGTTGTCTGGTATTTCTACCTCTTTCAGAATTTTCCACAGTTTATTGTGACCCAAACAGTCAAAGGCTTTGGCATAGTCAATAAAGCAGAAATAGACATTTTTCTGGAGCTCTCTTGCCTTTTCAATGGTCCAGCAGATGTTGGATATTTGATCTCTGGTTCCTCTGCCTTTTCTAAAACCAGCTTGAACATCTGGAAGTTCATAGTTCACATATTGCTGAAGCCTGGCTTGGAGAATTTTGAGCATTACTTTGGTAGTATGTGAGATGAGTGCAATCGTGTGGTAGTTTGAGCATTCTTTGGCATTGCCTTTCTTAGGGATTGGAATGAAAACTGACCTTTTCCAGTCCTGTGGCCACTGCTGAGTTTTCCAAATTTGCTGGCATATTGAGTGCAGCACTTTTACAGCATCATCTTTTAGGACTTGAAATAGCTCAACTGGAATTCTATCACCTCCACTAGCTTTGTTCGTAGTGATGCTTCCTAAGGCCCATTCGACTTCACATTCCAGGATGTCTGGCTCGAGGTGAGTGATCACACCATCATGATTATCTGGGTTGTGAAGATCTTTTTTGTACAGTTCTTCTGTGTATTCTTGCCACCTCTTCTTAATGTCTTCTTCTTCTGTTAGGTCCATACCATTTCTGTCCTTTATCGAGCCCATCTTTGCATGAAATGTTCCCTTGGTATCTCTAATTTTCTTAAAGAGAACTCTAGTCTTTCCCATTCTATTGTTTTCCTCTATTTTTTTGCACTGTTCACTGAGAAGGACTTTCTTATCTCTCCTTGCTATTCTTTGGAACTCTGCCTTCAAATGGGTATATCTTTCCTTTTCCCCTTTGCTTTTCACTTCTCTTCTTTTCACAGCTATTTGTAAGGCCTCCTCAGGCAGCCATTTTGCTTTTTTTCCTTTTTTTTTTTTTGCTTTTGCTACAGCTTTTATGGTAGGGCTAATGGCAACCTCCAAGAGGGCTCATACCATGGGGCACCTCCCAGGACTGCTGATGCCCGTGTTCCCACCCCTGCAGCAAACCATTAGCAACCCATGCTTACACAAGAGACCTTTCAACACTAGCAGTCAAGTCTGATTCAGTCTCCTGTGAGGTTACTGTTCCTTTTCCCTGGGTCCCAGTGTACAAACAAGAGGGTTTTGTTTGTGCCCTCCAAGAGGACATGCAAGAAACATGGGTTCAATCCTTGGGTTAGGAAGATCCCCTAGAGTAGGAAATGGCAACTCACTCCACTATTCTTGCTGGAAAAATTCTATGGACAGCACAGCCTGGTGGGTTAAAGTCCATAGGGTGGCAAAGAGTCAGACATGACAGAGCAAACATGCACAAGAGTGGAATCTCTGTTCCCCCTAGTCCTATGGAAGTCCTGCAGTTCAAACCTGCTGGCCTTTAAAGTCAGATTCCCTGGGGATTCCTAGTCCCTTTGCCAGATCCTCAGGCTGGGAAGCCTGATGTGGGGCTCAGAACCTTCATAACAGTGGGAGAGCTTCTTTGGTATTATTGTTCTCCAGTTTGTGGTTTGTTCAGCTGGCAGGAATAGGATTTGATTTTATTATGATTGCACCCCTCCTACCTTCTCATTGCAGCTTCTCCTTTGACCTTGGACATGGGTATCTTTTTCTTTGGTGGGTTCCAGCATCCTCCTGTCGATGACTGCTCAACAACTAGTTGTGATTTTGGTACTCTTGCAGGAGAAAATGAGTGTACATCCTTTTACACTGCCATCTTGAACCAGTCTCCTCCTTGATTCAAACTATAAAAGGAAGAAGCAAAAATGAAAGAGTATATCCTACCCTCATTGAAAACTGATTCTCTTTTTAAAATCAGAATTAAGAGTAATTTGCCTAAAGGAAAGTAAATAGGCTTTGAAGTCATTAGAACTGGATTAGAATCCTGGCCCAAGCATTGACTGCCTTTGTGATTCTAGGCAAATTATGGACCTTTCTGAAGCTAATTTCCCTTATCTATAAAATTGGAATAATAGCATTCTATCTCACAGGAAGGCCGTAAAGTTAATTTATACACAGTTGACCCTTGAGCAATGCAGGGGATTAGGGGTGCTGACCTTCCACAGAATCAAAAATCTACAAATAATTTTTAGTTGGCCTAATACATGGTTTCTCCTTCCTGCTGATTCCTGCCTAGCTCAGGTTCTTTCATATTGTGCTTCCACATCTAAGGATTCAACTCACATGGACAGTGTAATATTGTAGTATTTACTATTGAAAACAAGCAATGGATTAGTGGCCCTATGTAATTCAAACCCATGTTACCCAACAGTCAACTGTAACAAATGCTAGTTGCTTCCTCCTTCTCCTTTTCAAGAAATTCTATGTAGGAGAACATTTCCCATGAGTCACCCAATCTTTAATACTGCTTGCTGCCAAGTACTTCTTTCTAGTCTGTTAAGCAGGATATATAGAATGATAAAAAGCATTCATTTTATGGATAAGGAAACTACAGCCCACAAGGGCACAAGGTCAGGCCATAGAAAACAGATATAATTCCAAAAGTCTTCCAGTTCATTCATGGAATACTTTTTGGAAATCTATCAGACATCACATGCTGTGCTAGGTACCAGGAATATAAAACTGGAAAAGGTAATAGAGTTCAGCATCTTCTAAGCGAGATAAACACAATCAACAAACTATAGAATGATGAGATGGGTGCTAATATTTCTCCTGTTTAAGAAATTTAAGAGGCCTGGGCTGCATCTGTACCAGGATATGAATGTGAAAATCAATTGATTCCAATTAAAGAGGCTGCAGAATGCTTCAGTTTGAATCTTAATAGAAGGAAAGTGACTTTCTACAGTGTTTTCACTCATCCTAAAGCCTCAATCAGACATTCATTTATTTACTCTTTTATTCAAGAGACATTTTTAGAAGACCCACTATGTGTTGATATCATGCATGGAATTAGAGATACCAAGCACAGTAAGATTGCTTTCTCGAAACTCAGAAACTGAAAAAATATAAATTGGCAGCTTTTTAGGCTCATAATATGTATATGTTTTAAAGAAATCTTAGGAGCAATCTAAAGTGTGATTTCTTAATGCAGATACTTAAAGAAAGTACTACAATTAGAGTCTTATTACTTCAAACATCTATCTTCTATATAGAGGATTCTTCTCTTTTGAAAAGCAAGAGGAAAAGATGATTTTTGCAACTTGGTTAAGATTCATATTTGTTCATTGGCTCTCAGGAATAAGCAGTCTGAATTGCCATGGTTGAGAATTGATTTCTAATGCACGTCAGCATCACTGCAGTATATTTTCAAATCTCAACGCTTTTCTCTGACCCTGAAATAAAAATGATAAACTTGACATACATATGTATTTATATTGTATATGTGTATAATTTTTCCACCAAAGCATACTAACTCAACTAATATACCACTATTAAAATATAATAGCAAAGTTATTAAATTAGTGTTACAACAAAATCTATATCTATTAATGGGTCTTTCTTTTATTTTTTCCTTGTGTCTTCTAAACCATTTTCTCTTAAAATAAGCTGACCTCCCAAACTCTAGGGTGTTAGTGTCAGCACATAACAGACTGATGGACTAATCAATTTTTTGCTTTTTAGCATTATCTTCAGGGCCTAGATAAACATTATTTATTCATCTTTGTTTGGAACCAGTTTCATGGAACTATACTGAAGGGATTCAAGATACTACTTTATCTCTATAAATATCTTCTGGTAGTGGGTATAGCATATAGGAGAGAAGTGTTGCTTTCAAAGATTTATAATGACCTCAATTACAACACTCTGAAGAAAGGAAGTGGAAAGAATAATAAATATTCTGTGGATGCCTTTCCTCCAAGTCTTGTAAGGTCTCTTTTCCCCAGAACATCTCCAGTCTAGTATTGATTCAGAAAAAAGGGCCCATGTTCTTTTTTAATACTTCCTTTTTGCAACATCAAGAGTTCTGCGATGGATGGTAGAACTGTCAAAACAATTTGTGATAGAAAAAACTCCTTTTTAGAGCACAATGTCTCCATATAGTGTTTCTGCAGCCTAATCTGAAATTATGCATTCAAGTCATGATGCCTCTGTACTATAAGAGAATATCACAGAACACCCTAAGAATGGATTTTAGACCATAACAATTTTGATATAGGAACTGATGTTTGTTAGAAATAATGTCTTTTCCAGGGAAGCTTGATCACAAGAAAGCTTTCCTTAAGTAAACACTCCAGGGAATGGCAAAAAATCAATTGTCTTGTAGAAAAGGTCCTTCCCTAAAGGTCAAAGCCACTTTCATATAAAGTGCAGGTAGTTATTTATATAGAATAGTTTCAACAAAGTGAGGTGTGCCATAGCTTCGTTTTTTCTTTTAATTTGTAAAGGCGAGATCATATGTAAAATCCACACCTCTTCTTGAGATTTGTATATAGATGCTAAATAATAAAGTCTCTTGTAGATCAGACTCCATTGGTGATGCTAGCACCATGGAAATAGAAGCATGGGTTGCTGGCATCTCCTTTTTTTAAAATATAGTTAATTAATTTATTATTTTTGGCTGCTCTGGGTCTTCATTGCTATACGTAAGCTTTCACTATTTTCAGCAAGAGGGGGCTTCTCGTTGCAGTGGCTTCCCTTGTTGTAAAGCACAGACTCTAAGCATACGGGCTTCAGGAGTTGTGGCGCGTTGGGTTAGCGCCACGGCATGTGAGATCTTCCCAGACCAGGGATCGAACCCAGGTCCCCTGCATTGACAGGCAGATTCTCAACCGCTGAACCACCAGAAAAGCGCTGACATCTCTTAACATACTCTATCTCAACACACTCTCATGCTCTAGTACTTCCTATTGTTAAAATAATGAGGTAGCCACCTCCTAAAAAGGAGGAAATTAACTACTTGATGGTCATGACCCACTGGTGCCTAAGGATTGATAAGGTCAATAAGGTCAATCACCCTGTTACTTCAACATCAGCTAATCAGAGGATTGTGCACAGGCTCATCACTTCGCCTGCAGCAATACCACCTCCCCTGGCCTTTAAAAATGCTTTGCTTGAACCCTCTGGTGAGTTCAAGGTTTGTGGGAGCGTGAACCCCCCCATTCTCCTTGCTTGACCCTGCAATAAACTTTTCTCTGCTCAAAAAAAAAAAAAAAAAAAGAAGTAACATTATTCACGTTGTAAAATACAGATCTTGATAAATTCTCTTCCTGCATCTCTAACCTTCTCTCTACCTTCCTGTTATTGTCATTTCTGTCTCATACACATTGTGTTCTGTCACTGAACATCTGGGCAGATCAGAACATATCTGTGTGACATAGGGGGAAAGGAAATGCTTCACTGGGGTGTAGGTATCTTAAAGTGCTTCACTCATCAAGACCATTATTGCAATTCTTTTGTTCGTATTAGGGGAGAAGAGTAAAAGTGGAATGAAGTTGGCATCTTTCTGTGCCAGTTAACAGCATTTGGAAAGATTCTTGCCTTACCCGACAGGGCCTCCTACTCTGATTACTTATAAAACCTGTCATTGAAGAGAAACTTCTGCCACAGATCATATGGTCTTACGGCTTTGATTTTTTTGGCTCCAAAGCCAACAAGATGTTTTCTTCTCAAACTGAACTACCTCATCACGCATCATAGCGAGCCAGAGTGATATGCTGACTACTACGCTTTCGAGCGTGCAGCTTCCATATCCGAATTATACTCTCAGAGCGCCACCCCCCCATCTTGAGACACTTAACAGAGAGCTCAGCAGATTTTGATTCCTCTCAAATAATTGGATGTTACATTGGAATTCATGTCAACCAACGTGCCTGCTCTGTGCCAGGGATTCACAGGGAGCCCTTTCTCTGTGCAGGGCTCCAGCTTCCATCCCCTTGGAAAGCCCCATTCCTGTGGCCTCAGCCTTGAGCCCTGACAGAGCCTGTCTTCTGTCTCTTCACACTCAAAGCCACACTGTTGCTAACTCCTTCCAGAGGAATGACTGTCTTCTCACCCACCAGAGACTTCAATCCTGTGGAAAGAGTAACCTGCACAGGATGTAACCAGGAGACACGAGTGCTCCTCACCATGTGGAATGGCAGACATCAGTTCCCTTGTCCACTCTCAGCTCAGTTCAGCTCAGTCGCTCAGTCGTGTCCGACTCTGCGACCCTCACCATGTGGAATGGCAGACATCAGTTCCCTTGTCCACTTTCAGTTCAGTTCAGTTCAGTCGCTCAGTCGTGTCCAACTCTGCGACCCCATGAATTGCAGCATGCCAGGCCTCCCTGTCCATCACCAACTCCCGGAGTTCACCCAAACTCATGTCCATCGAGTCAATGATGCCATCCAGCCATCTCATCCTCTGTCATCCCCTTCTCCTCCTGCCCCCAGTCCCTCCCAGCATCAGAGTCTTTTCCAATGAGTCAACTCTTCGCATGAGGTGGCCAAAGTATTGGAGTTTCAGCTTTAGAGTCAGTCCTTCCAAAGAACACCCAGGACTTTAGAGCCAGCTAAACCCCCCTTTCCACACACCACTATAATCCTTGCTTACCACTCAGGTGTAATTCCTTCCAGTCATCTCTCTTCTGTCTGTCCTGCTCTGGACTCCCCCTCATACTTCTTTTCTGCCTTCTTTTGCAACTCTTTTCCACAGTTAACAACCCCATACCCCCACCATTAGTTGCTTCCCTGAAGACTCCATCCCTTGGCCTTGAGACATCCTTATTCCAAAGGGTGCCACCTGCCCCCAGGCTTCAGCCTGTCTAGTGGTGGCTGGCCATCCTCCAAGTGCCCAGAGCCTCTCCAGTGGTCCCCAACCGTTTTTGGCACCAGGGACCGGTTTCATGGAAGACAGTTTTTCCACAGACCAGGGTGGGGGGATGGTTTTAGCATGACTCACATGCATTACATTTATTGTCACTTTATTTCCATTATTACATTGTCTCTACCTCAGATCATCAGGCATTAGGTCCGAGAGCTTGGGGTCCCCTGCTTCCACCATTCACCTCCACCCTCAGGGAAAATGCACCCATGCCATGAGCCTCTTGACCTTCACCCTCAGGCCCCTCTTTACCTTTTCAGCAGCCACCTTATCACTATCCATCACTGAAGAATATTCCCCTCAGGAGGGCCTCATTTCCATCCCTCAGCATCTATGCAGCCTGGGTGCTTCGACATCCAGATGGATGGGCTGACACTCTGGTCTCTGTCACAAAGTCTTCTGGCTGACCACTCACTCCTTCCCAGTTTTCCTGGGCACACATTTCCCTGGTCCCTAGCACAGGGGTGTGTTGATATGACTGAGTTTTAGCCAATGTGACCTGGGCATAAGTGCCACTTTCTGGTTTGGAGCACTAAAACCTTTCACCCATGATGCCCAAACCTCTTCCCTCTTTTACTGATTAGTGTGGAGAAGCTCAGAGTGGCCCTGGGACCCACTTGGGGAAGGTGTCAGAGGTGCAGGGTGACAGCAGCGTGGGTTCTTGAGTGAAAAGAGCTGCCCAAAGAGGAGCATCCACACCAGCCTCTGATGTGAGTGAAAAGGAAGCTTCTTGCTGTGCGAAGCCAGTCAGCTTTTGAAGTTTGTGACAGCCGCTAGCCGTTTGCCTTAAAATATCCCTCATCTCATACGTATAGCTGACTCACTTTGCTGTACGGTAGGAACTAACACAACGCTGTAAAGCAACTATACTCCAATAAAAATTCATTTAAAAAAATCCTTCATCTCAAATAACCATC
Source organism: Capra hircus (assembly GCF_001704415.2). NCBI lineage: Eukaryota > Metazoa > Chordata > Mammalia > Artiodactyla > Bovidae > Capra > Capra hircus. Next base: position 116,688,030 of record NC_030808.1, on the reverse strand, counting down.
CCCCTACTTTAGCCACCCACTCCACAGTCACAGATCACAAATATCCCTCTTCATCTCAACCCCTTTCTTACCAATGTCTTCAACTCACTTCACTTTCCTCTCCCCCTACTAAATGCATTTGGAAAAGCCCCTAGCCTGTTGGAGTCCAGTTATCCACCTCTTCTGCCTTTCTCCCCAGGGGGCTGGTACGGCTGAGGAAAGCTACTCCACGTGTGGACTGTTTGTGGGCTGTAGTCTGAGCAGGCTTCAGTGCCAAGAGTCCCGCTGTGTCTGGTGAGTCCCCGCTTTGGCGCTCTGCTCTCCTCACGCCTGTGACTCTGTTCCCCAGCCCAGCCCAGCAGTGCACCTCAGAGCACACACGGCATCTTCTTCCTGCCCTTCCTTCCCACTCCCCACCACCTGCATGAAGAGCTGAACCGCCTTGCTCCAAAGGCAGTCCCTTCACTGAAGCTGTCTTTCCCCTGCCCCAGCCTTCCAGACCTCTCTTCCTGTGCAGCATCCCTCCTCAGTAGCTACAAATGTTGCTTCTCTGTAGGTTCCTTCCTGTTAGCGTGGAACACGCTCTCCACCCCTCACTCTCACCATCCTGCTCTTCATCACTCTCTCCTTATCTTCACAGATACGCTTCCTGCAAGAGTGCCCTCCCTTGCCGCCTCCCCTTCCTCACCTCCTATTCCTCTTATTCCTCTGTCCTCTGGGATCTGCCGTCACTGCATCAGTGACACTGTCCTCACTGACATCACCCGTGACCTACTTATTGAGTCCAGTGGACATGTCTCAATTCTTATCTTACTGACCTCTTGGCAGCATTCCACAGTGCTGGCCATTTCCTCCCTTTGAAACAATCTTTTCCCTTGGGTTCAGTGACTTCTTACTCTTCCGGTCTTCCTTTTAAGTCTCCATTTAGCATTTTTTTTTTCTGTGAATTCGGAGTTCTTTTTGCCTTAAGCATTCTTAGGTCTATCTAAATATACACTCCCTGGGCAACCTCATCCACTGTTATATCTTCAAGGAATCTTTTGTCTGATGGTTCCTAAGTGAAAATATCCATTCTAGATTCTTCTCCTGAGTTAGGGATTCATCTTAGTCCGTGTGGCACAGTGGTAAAGAATATGCCTGCAGATGCAGGAGATGCAAGAGACACGGGTTTGATCCTTGGGTTGGGAAGGTCCCCTGGCGGAGAAAATAGTAACCAACTCTAGTATTTTTGCTGGGATGATCCCATGGGCAGAGGAGCCTGGCGGGCTACGGTCCATGGGGTTGCAAGGAGTTGGACACAACTGAGCGACTAAGCACAGCACAGCGCAGCATGGCACTTTCATCTCAAATTTTTCAAAGCTAAACTCATGACCTACCCTTTCCATGTCCCACAGCCTTCTGCTGCTGCTGTTTCTATCCTTGAAAAAGGCTTCTCCATCAACTCATCAACTGCGCCCAGAAATTCAAGAGTCAACCTGATTCTCCCCTCTCCTTCCACCTTTATGTCAACCCATTATTCAGCTCTGTAGATTCTCCTCTTAAATTCCTCTTGAGTCTGTTCACATAATTCAACTCCTGTTACCACTGCTGTATCCCAGTCACCACTGGGTCCTGTCCCAAGGGGCCAGCACCTTCCTAACTAGTCCTGAGGCTCTCATTTTTCCCCTTAATAATCGATTATTCACATGGAAAAGTCATTGCTATCTCAAATGTGAACACAGTTATCTCCTATCCCCACTTAAAATGCTTTGCTCATTAGTTATCTATTTTATGCATAGTATTGACAGTGTATATGTGTCAATCCCAATCTCCCAGTTCCTCCCACTTCCCCTTCCCCCTTGGTATCCATATATTTGTTCTCTACCTCTGTGTCTCACTATTTCTGCTTTGCAGATGAGATCAACGATACCAACTCCCTGAATTAGAAGGAAGTCCAAAAGGGAGGGGATATGTGCATAGGTATGGCTGTTTCAGGGCTTCCCAGGTGGCGCTAATGGTTAAGAATCCACCTGCCAATGCAGAAGACTTGAGAGACTTAAGATCAGGGTTTGATTCCTGGGTTGGGAAGATCCCTGGAGAAGGGATGGCAACCCACTCCAGTATTCTTACCTGGAGAATCCCATGGACAGAGGAGCCTGGCGGGCTACAGTCCACGGGATTCCAAACAGTCAGACACAACCTAGCACACATGCACAGGGCTGTTTCATTTGGCTGTGCAGCAGAAACGAACACAACACTGTAAAGCAATTACACACCAATAAAAAATTTTTAAAGACATCAAAATACAAAACAACATGTTTTGCTGACTTTCTCCTTCCCTGAGGATTGTAGTCAGCTCCTAGACTCCACTCCAGACTTACAGAAGCAAAATCTATAGAAAAATCTCATAAAAATTCTTGTGTTAACACTCCCCCAGCATGCTTGCTAAACTGACAGCTTCTTGGATCCGTCTGGAGATTTTGGTTCCGTGAGCTGAGATGGTGCCCAGAAATGTGTGCTTTAACATGTCCCCCATGTTCTGCTGATTGTCAACAGAGCTTGGAAAACTCTGCTAGATTTATAAGCTCCATGAGGGCAGGGATCAGTCCTATTCTTTCTGTATCTATTATATTTAGGCTCCCATGCAGTGCCTGTATGTGTTGATAGAAAGATGGGAGGAAGGAAGAGAGAGAGTGATATGTGAAATGAACGTGGCTTTTGTAGTGCTGTCAATTTACTGAGTCTGTGCTGTAGCTTCCTGGGAGTTCAACTGGTAACATTCAGCGTGAAAGGGATAATTTATCTACCTACGTAGGTAGCCCAACTGCGTTTCTAGTAGAGAACCAAATCGAGGCAATCATGCTTAGAATGCAACTGAAGTCAGCTACACCCATTGTTTCTCCAACTGAGTAACATGTGCAGCTCTTTAAAAAATAAAAACTTTCTTACAGACCCCAGGGTTGATCGTTATTATCTTTATTATAATGTTTCTTGAGTATGTGTAAAACCATATATACATGTGTTATACTTGTAGAGCTTATATTATTATAAACCCAAAACAAACAAATCAAAGTACAAATAGCAAAACCAATAAAATTCAAGTTAGTAACATTAATTCAAAGTGGTGGCTGAAATGAAATTGCTTTTCACCATAAGACTATCTTATTGCTGCTGCAGAGCTTTCTTGGTGTTTGGCCTGCCTTTTCCTTCCTTCTTCTTTTTTGATATTTATTTATGTTTGACTGTATCAGGTCTTTGTTGTGGCACTTGGGATTCTCTCTAGCCATGGTGCGGGCTTAGTTGCACCAGGGCATGTGGAATCTTAGTTCCCTGACCAAGGGTCAAACTCATGTCCTCAGCATTGGAAGGCATATTCTTAGCTACTGAACTGCCGCTGGATGGCCCTCACTTGCTTTTCCTATCCTATATATGATTCATTTCTTCCACAATGTCACTTATAAGGTGACTACTCAGATGAAATGGCATATGCTCATATTCCACTGTTTTTTTTTTTTAAAGATTATCATTTAAGTGAAAACACACATGAAAAAATTTTCATAGAGAAAAGTCCCATCCCAGAGAATGCACCCATGGATTCCATTTTCAGTAACATGCTGTAACTGATGGACTGATTTGCTAGGTTAGCCAAACAGGGGTTGTTCACACTCATGTTCCCCTACTGATCAGGAAGATGCTAGACAATTTGGTGAGCTTCTATTCCCAAGACCTAAGGCAGTACTCATCATCAGTTATTGTTTCAGTTGAATGAGCTGATTCTGGTATAGGAGTATTCAACATGTGAGCATGTTGAAGGATGGGCAACCACTGTCCATAAGCCCAGTGGGTGGTGCACGCCCAACACACTAGCTTCCTAACTCTCCCCAGGAAGAACCTTGGGATCACTTGGCTATGATTACACCAACACCAACCAGCCTTCCCTGGGCTTCCCCCAGGGAGTTTACTTCAAATGAGAGGATGTCCTAACCAACTCAGCCTCCTGGTAGCTTTAGTTCTCAACAAATTGGCTATCTGGTATGTGTGTATGTGTCCCTTGAGAATTTAGATAAAGTGAATCCAAAGGCTTTACCACCTCTGGATGGAGATAACTATACTGCCTGCTGTTGAAAGAATTAGAGAAGATTGTGTTTGCTAAGTGTCCATTATGCCTAAACTAATCTCAGTGCAAGGAATGTGGAGCAACCAGATCCCTCTCTCTATGCTAAAATGTCCTTTAGGGGAGAGATGCAGATGGGGGACAAGACTGGATTCATAACAGTATGTTACATAAATTCTAAGTCATTGCTAATATATTTTTTTTTAATATATTAGTTTGTTTATTTGGCTCTACTTCATTTAGTTCCAGAATCTTTAGTTCTGACATTCAGCTTCTAGTTCCAGGGATCTAACCCTGGCCCTCTGCATTGGGACCTCAGAGTCTTAGCCATTGGATCACGAGGGAAGTCTCATCACTAACGCATTTTTAAAGCATCGGTTTAAAAAAAAGTATACTCGATGTAGTTGTTTTGTTTCGTTTTTGAGGAAGAGGGGATAGGGAGCAAAGAAGTACCTCTGCAGCCAATGAGTCCTAACACCGAGCTTCACTGTCTGCTGCTTCTGCCAATTTTCCTGGAGAGCACATTTTGGAGTTGAAAATGACTTTCCAAAAGGCCTAAAACATATTTAAGGATCCTTGGCAGAAATAGTTACGAAGTCGTAATATTTATGTGGCTTCTGGCAACAAGAAACATCAACCTCACATCAACAGTTATGTCATTTTTGTGTCATCCCTCTCTTGAAACCATTATGCAAATATATGCAAAGGTGGAGATTAAAGAATATATGCAAAGATGGAGAGTAAAGAGCAAGGTCTTTTTGCATAGTTAATAACTGTATTTTTTTCCTTATTTTGTAATATTTATAGCACCTAACATATCTAACTCTCCATGGGTTTCAGGAATGTTAATGTTTCAAATCATTACCAAAATAATTTCCAAGGTCTTAAAGAACACTTCAAAATGCATTCTGAGCCTATCTTTTACTGTGTTTGTTGTTGTTGTTGCATAGAAGCACATATCTGCTTAAAACATCACATTCTGGCCAAGTCACTTTGAGCCCTTGTTTTTCACAGAGCACGTGGACAAAGAAGACTAGCTTCATGCCACTAAGAGAGCATGGAACCTAGCCTTGGTGGTTCCCACCCTGCAACTCTACTTGAAGTATGTTTGCAAGATAAGCTATCAATTCATTCTTATTTTTGTTATTTGATGGCAGCCCATGCTCTGAAATCAAGTGAGCTAAGGGAAAATGACAGAAGTGTACACACAAATACACGAGGAAAACGAATCTTACTTCTTCTCTTGGGCTCTCTGTGGTTGAATATCGCAAAATGCTGTGTCAGCAGTCATATTATATACACAAGTGCCATATTTTAATCTGTACCTATATTAGAGGCTGATGGGAACTGCTAGGAGATATTCTACCATTTATTCCAGGATTCAGACTCAGATAAAGACCATCCCTGCTGCTGCTGCTGCTGCTGCTGCTAAGTCACTTCAGTCGTGTCCAACTCTGTGCAACCCCATAGATGGCAGCCCACCAGGCTCCGCCGTCCCAGGGATTCTCCAGGCAAGAACACTGGAGTGGGTTGCCATTTCCTTCTCCAATGCATGAAAGTGAAAAGCGAAAGTAAAGTCACTCAGTCATGTCCAACTCTTAGCGACTCCATGGACTGCAGCCTACCTGGCTCCTCCGTCCATGGGATTCTCCAGGCAAGAGTATGGGAGTGGGGTGCCATTGCCTTCTCCGAGAGACCATCCCTAAGGCAATTCAATAGTGAACCTGGACACATTTAATATTCTGTATATAGGAAGTTGAATGGAGATCACTTCCTATAAGGTCAAGAGGCCTTTGAAAGTTCACCAATTTGGTCAGTTCTGGAAATTCTTGATTATCTCTGAAGCATGAAGCCAATATTGGGTCACTCCAATAAGACCCACATTTTATTTTCAATCTCACTGACCCAGTGAATCAACATGTGATCATAGGAGACAGACATATGGTTGAATAATTAAGATACACCATAATCAGGACTCCAAAAGAGGTAAGTGCAGAGTGCTATGGAAGGAGAATGGACAGGAGAGAGTGGTGCCAGTAGGGAGGCAGTGGGTGGTATGAGCATCCTATTAACATTTGGTACATGAAATGTATCTTGCACAATGTGACATCCTAGCTGAGCTTTACAGGATGAATAGGAGCTGACAGGGCAAATGAGAAGAGAAAGTGCATTCAGAGGGGATGAAGTGGTTCAAGAAAAGGCCACCTCAATGTGTAAGCTTGCTCAAGTCTCAGGGGTAATGGGGAAAAAATACTAGAACCATAGATGTGAAAGAGCTTAGATATTAATTACCTAATCCCACCCTCTGATATTACACAAGGACCAGAGAGGATGAAGAGAATGCTCAACTTTGGAGGATTTGAGATTCCAAATCTTATGCTGAAAAGTGGTAAATAAGCAGAAAGAACCAGGCATTTATACTGCTTTTACTATATAAACCATACCTCAGGAATATCTATGAACCAATTACAATATATAGATCCTGGATAGATCCTGATTTAAGCAAAACATAAAGAAAAAATCAGGGCAGTTTGATTGTAATATTTGACGGTTTAAGAGGATATTAAATTTGGGGGAGTAATACAGTCGTTTGGTTATGTTTACAAGAGTCTAATCTCTGAAATATTTAAAGATGAAATGATATGATATCTGGTATTTGATTCAAAGAATCCAGTATAAGACAAGAAGGTGAAATTTAGATGAAACGAGTTTGACTATAAGTTGATAACTGCTGAAACTGAGTACATAGGAGCGTACCAAACTTTCTCTACTTTGGTGTATGTTATTGTCCACTATGAAATGTTCATCAAACAGATGAAAGTCTGCCTGATGAATCAGCTGTTCTGAAAATCAGAACTGGAGTCTCATCTTATCCCTAGGAACTAACAGCTACCAAGATTTATATTTATAACTAAAGCAGTTAGATATTTGCCTAAAGAATGATGATGAAATAATAGGTAACACGGAGAATATAAATGGACTTCAGAATGTTTCTAAGTAGCTTTGCATCTATCAACTCATTTTATCTTCACAACAACCCTATAAGATAGTTCATTATTATCCTCATTCTAAAGATGAGAAAAATGAGAGGCAAATAATTCACCCAGGGACTCACAGGTAGGAAATGGCTAATCTACACACTTAACCAATCGGCAGAGTGCTTCTCAGTGACATTTACAGGTGGAGGAGAGAATCCAGTGGCTTTAGTTATATACTGTATCACTCATCTATTGCTGTGTGATAAACCACCTCAAAACCAAGTGGCTCAAAACATCTATTATTACTCACAATTCTTGGGTTGGTTGGGCATGTCTGTGTTTCACCTGGCCTATTCATGAAGCTGCATTCTGCTGGAGGGTTAGCTGGGGCTTTGCTCAGGTAGGATGGCTAGTTCTCTTCTCCATGGCAGAAGCTGAAAAAAATCTCAGGGGGGAAAAAAGGAAAACAAAATCCTAGAAAGCTAGGCAGGCGATGAGAGGAGAGACTCTGTGCACGGATATTATACTTTTTAAAGTATTTATCAATATTATCAACACATGCAAATAGATTTTAAAAGATACATATTTCTAGGGACTTCCCTGGTGGTCAAGTGGTTAAGATTCCATGCTTCCACAGCAGGGGACGTGGGTTTGATCCCTGCTTGGAGAAATAAGATACTGCATGCCACGTGGTGCAGTCAAAACTTAAACTAAAAAATAAAACGAATGGGCTGTAGCCTTCCAGGCTCTTCTGTCCATGGGATTCTTCAGGCAAGAATACTGGAGCAGGGTGCCATTTCCTCCTCCAAGGGGTCTTCCCAACCCAGGGCTCGAACCCCTGTCTCCTGAATATCCTGCATTGAAGGTGATTCTTTACCACTGGGCCACTGGGGAAGCCCCCGTTAAAAAAGAAATAAGAGATAATTATTTCTAAAACATTTGCAATAACCCTATAGCCCCTCAGTTCCTTCTTTTCATAGCAGTCATCCAGCTCCCCAGAGGCAACTACTTTCAATTCTGTTAGCCTTGTCTTGTGATTTCCACCCCACCCCCCACTTTTTAGCATGTTCATATATATCTTCTCTTGCTTGCCTTCATAATATAGTCATATTTCTATTTTTTTATCAAAGCCACATGTACAGTTTTTATTTTTATTGTTAGTTCTTGAGCCAAGTATTGTATGAAGATTGTTCTTCCTTTCTTTAATTACTTTTCTCCTAAAATATTTATCTTATTTCTTAAGTTACTGTAGTTTAAAAAAAAAAATAGTTGATGTCTTCCTACACACTGTAACCACTTTATGAAATACCCCCTTAGAAACTTTTCTACACAGTCAAATCTGTCAGAAAATTTCTCATTCTTCCTTCCCTATTTTGGTTTTGTTTTTGGCTCTTACGGAAGAAATTTGTCCGGAAGTCCTCTGTTCTGCCCTAGGTTGAACTGATTGCTCTTTGGGCCTGTTGCCCAGCTCTAGTCCAGCAGCTTCCCTTACCAACATTGTCTTCGCTTCTTTGTTGCATTTCTTATTTTCTCAGATCCCTCCTTTTTAGTTTATTTCCTCAGAGCACAGAGATATGGGGAGTAGAGTGGAAATACACTCTAGTAACACTCTGAAAAAGGTTGAACAAGAGACTTGGTTTGAAAATTCTATAATCCAAAAAATGTCTTTATTTCTTCCTTATATTGGATTTTCTGGGTGCAGACTTCGAGGCTGGAAATTGTGTTTGCCTTAATTTAAAGCCATTGCTCTACTCCTTGAGAGCTTTCTACTCTTACACTTGAGAGAAATAGTAATGTTCTGATTCCTGACTCTGAATGTGGGCTATTTTATCCAGTATGTTTTTTGAATTCTTGTTTTCTCAAACTCCTATTAGCATGCATAAGTATTTTTTTTTTTTTTCCATTGTTGTCCTGGGAAATAGGTAGGGCTCTCCTAGTCCTTATGTCTAGAAAACTTGTCTTCTTCTTTTGATAATATCCCCAAATTTTATCTTTTTTTCTTTTTATTGAACTCCTATTATTCAGCTATTCAATGTCTTATAATCTTCAAATGTTCTTATTTTTGCTTTTGTATGTACCATTCCTTTTAAATATTTTCTGAGAGATTTTATAGACTTCATATTTCAAACCATATGTTAATTTTTTCATTTTTATTAATATGTCCTTGATTTATAAAAGGTTATTGTTTTCTGATTACTCCTTTTTACAGTATACTCTTCTTATTTTATGGAAGAAAGTGTTTCTTGTATCTCTGAGAATATTAGTTATATTTACTTTTGAGTTTTCTTCTCATTCTAGTTTTCTTTAGGTTATTTTTTTGTCTTTATTTAGTCTTTGTACAAATGTCTGATGGCCTAGAGCTCTCTATATTAAAGAGTCAAATAGTAGAAATCTGACTGGAACCTCTTGTGCATGAGTGGGACATAACCATTGGTGAGCTTCCTATAGGTCAAGAAGTGAGCTAGAATTTTCACTGCTGCTGCTGCTAAGTCACTTCAGTCATGTCCGACTCTGTGCGACCCCATAGACGGCAGCCCACCAAGCTCCCCCACCCCTGAATTCTCCAGGCAAGAACACTGGAGTGGGTTGCTACCTCCTTCTCCAATGCATGAAAGTGAAAAGTCAAAGTGAAGTTGCTCAGTTGTGTCTGACTCCTCGCAACCTGGACTGCAGCCTACTAGGCTCCTCCATCCATGGGACTTTCCAGGCAAGAGTACTGGAGTGGGTTGCCATTGCCTTCTCCTGGGAAACCCTAAATATCAGTAACTGTAGTGTTTTTCACCCTTAGGTGTCTTGAATACCCAAACTTTTCTGAGACTTCCACGAGACAAATTGGCATCTCACTAGCACTAAATTTGAATTTCCTCCTCTCTGTTAAGTGACTTACAATTCTTCCTTCTACCTTTTCTATTTGTATGTAGTAGGAGGAAAGATATTTTCTAGTTTATTAAAAAATGGAGTTTGTGTTTCAGTTTATTCTTCCTGTCATTTGGGAATAATTTTAAAAGAGGAAAGACAGGAGAAACATCGTCATTCTACCACCTAGAACTGGATTGTAGAAAAATTTTTTTTGAGAAGTATAAGAATGAGACTTTGGGGTATGGCAAGCAGAATTCTTTATCCTCTGCATCACCAGGGAAGCCATAAATAAAGAGGGTAAAGAATCCGCCTGCAATGTGGGAGACCTGGGTTCGACCCCCAGGTTGGGAAGATCCCTTGGAGGAAGGCATGGCAACCCACTCCAGTATTCTTGCCTGGAGAATCCGCATGGACAGAGGAGCCTAGCGTGCTGCAGTCCATGGGGTGGCAAAGAGTTGGACATGACTGAGCGACTAAGCACCACACAGCAAGCAGAATTCTAAAGATGTCCTCCCTACAGGGGAGCAGGGAGAAGGTGGGATGAATTGAGAGTGTAGCATTGACTTATATACACTACCATGTGTAAAACAGATGGCTGGTGGGAAGCTGCTATCTAGCTCAGCAAGCTCAGCTCGGTGCTCTATGATGACTTAGAGGGGTGGGATGGCGGGGATGAGAGGGAGGCTCAAGGGGGGAGGGGATATGTGTGTACATACAGCTGATTTGCAATTGTACAGCAGAAACAAACACAACACTGTAAAGCAATTAAGCTCCAATTAAAAATAAATTTAAAAAATAATTTTTTTAAATAGAGATGTCCTCCCAAGATTTTTGCTCAGTGTTCATTCCATCAAACACTAATCTAAGGATTGCTGAAAAGGAATCTTGCCAATAGAATTAAGGCTACTTAATAAGGAGATTAGCCTGGATCTTCTGGATGGGCCCAGTGTAATCACCTGCTCCACTGAAATCAAAAAGAGTCAGAGGGTGGCAGAGGAGAAGGAGCCATGAAGCAGAAGGAGAGACCAGGGAGATGTGAAGCTTGGAAAGGACTTGATGCTCGCTGTTGGCTTTGAGGTGATGAGTGACCACGAGCCAAGGAACGCGATCCACCTCCAGAAGCTGAGAACAACCCCATGTCAACAGCCAGCCAGAAAACAGTGGCCTCCTTCTGATGGGTCTGGAACTGAATGCTGCCAACAACCCGAAGGAACCCGGAAGCACATTCTGCCTTAGAGCCTCCTGATAAGATCCCAGGGTGGCTGACACCTCGATTTCAGCATGGTACCCAAAAGAATACCCACCTGTGCCTGCTGGGCTTTGGACTTTCAGATAATCAGTGGTGGATTTAAAAAGTCGCTAGATTTGTGGTCCTTTGTTACAGCAACAATAGAAAACAAATACAGGGAAACTGCTGCCGTGTACGTGAAAGAGGCAGAAGGAAGATGGGAAAAGTGGACACGAAGAACTTCTGCTGTGCACTGTAAACAGAGAACCACGGGTATTCCTGGGAAGACTTGACTTCACATGAAATGAGCTATAAAAGTCCTTGGCACTGTGGATTTCATCGGAGGATGGAACTTATTACCAAAAAGAGATAGTTATATTGTTTCAACATGTGTTGGAGATTATTGTGCTAACTGAATGACACCTCTGCCTATTTCTGTGTTCCCCTCCCACACCGGGTATGGGCTTGGCCACGTGACTTGATTTGGCCAATGAGAAACCAGCAAATGTGGTACAAACACAGACTTGATGAGTGCTACTGCTTTGGGGTTTGCCTTGTTGAAATGCTGCTGACAACCTGTGAGGAAGTCTGCTGCTGGTTGGATACGGGGAAGGGGAGGCTTGGGGGGCTGCAGGTTGATTACTCTTTAGAAATAATTGTCCTCTTATTCTGTTTGCATGGAAACATTGATACATTTAAGACACTTTTTAAAAGCACAAAATCCACTGCTCTGGACCTCTCCTTTCATTTGCCTCCCAACTCCCAAAGATTTTCAACTCTGCCCTTGTTTCCATTATCATCACAAAGGACCCAGACTCCTCCTTAATAGACACAGCCGGGCGAGAAGGAAGATAGAGGACTTATCACACGCATATTAATTTCTCTTCTTTTATTCTGTCTCACAAGTTAAAAAATGACTCTCATTGTGGTTGAGTGAGTGGTGGTGCTTCACTTCTCCATGTCTAATTTCACAAATATGTGCTTCAATTAGCTCCTGCAAATGAAATAACTTAAGTCCTCATTCAATTTTCTATTTTAGAAGCACCATTAATCTAGAAAACAAATAAAAATAAATTAATTTTTAATGGCTAATGTATATTTGCTCAAAATGAGACTTACAACATTAATAGAGCTTTAAATAGAAATTACAAGACCTCAAACTTTGTGTGTTCTATCTGGGCTAATTCTTTTATGCAGTATATCTAAGGATCAAAGGCAAACCTAGTCAGAAGTATTCAGAAAGAGGGTTTTTGTTTGTTTGTTTTCACTTGTCCTTTTGTTTTTAAGACTGAGAACAATCTATTCTTCCCTAAGCAGTTTGACTCCAGGATTATATCTTATCCACCAGGCACTATTGATAGGAAGAAGCTGGACAAGGACTTCTGAAACCAAAGTCCAATCAAACCACATTTAATGGGAATATTCAGGGAATGAGTCATTCCAGTTAATTAAATTTTCTGGTTAACTAAAAATTAACCTGACACCCTTTGTTCAAATCTTTTCATAGAAAAATCTTTCTAAAATGCGTTAGTCCCTTTAAGGCCTTAGGAAGTGTAGGGTGGTAAATGTAATTGAATCTTTGTTTGATGATTGAAGTCCTTGCAGTGCCCCAGAAAATCATTATGAACATAAATACTCATTGTACTCTGTGGTGGATGGAGCAAGTCAAGGAGATTGTGTTGAATGGGCAATCAGCTCAAGATATAATCTGAAAGGAAATGTGTGTGTGTATATGGGTGTGTGTGGGTGTGTGATACTTATCACCTATATTCCATTTGTGTGTAATGTACCTTTGTACTTTTCTCTTAAAATCATAAATAAAAATTAATCTCACTAATCAAGTGTCCCAGTTAAGTCAAAAAAATTTTTTTCTGTATGATCATAATTAGATTTCTATGGACCAACTTTAAAAGGATACATGTGTGATGCCCAACCTTATAAGTTATGACACAGCTGTAACTTTTCTCTAGGAACTTTTTACCTTCACCTTCTTTGTTTTACTATATAAAAAGACAATATACTATTATTACAGACCGTATAACAATACATTTATTTTTACTTTCTGGTCTTTACCATTTGCATGTGTATTTCCACAAAGTTATGATCCTAGTGTAATATGATTTTATTTCTTGCTTTATTTACTTAATACTATATAAGAAACACTTTCAGTATTGCCATGTAATCCTTATATTCATTGATTCATTCAAATATTCATTCAACTAATATTTATTGACTAGAACAAGATGTTTTAGGCACAGTTCCAGGCACTGGGTACATAGCAGAGAACCAAAAGGACAAAAATCCCTATCATGGAGCATACATTATTATGAATTATTTTAAATAGCTGCATAGTTCCCTTTTGCTTTTAATGTATTTTCATTTTTATTGTTGGCACCCTTTGGCCTTAGGGCCCTAGGCTCCATGTGTTGTCTCTATAATATTCTGTATGGAAACTAGCTCTTAGGATGCAGGAAACTCACTCACTATAAGGTGAAAAAATAATAGCAGCTAACAGAGCATTTGAACCACACTTAACCTTGTGCCTCGCATCATTCTAAGCATTGTACTACACAGTTTTTTAGATGGCGCAGCCACCCCGAGGTAGGTGCTATTAACAACCCCGTTGTTCAGAAGAGGAAACTGAGACACAGTTGATCAAAGATATAAAACAATGTATTTGCAGACCACTGAGGCAGTTGTTCTGGCTAATAGTAATAATACAGCCTAATTTTTTGTGTTCTACTCAGTTTGTTTTTTTAATTGAAGCATAGTTGATTTACATTAATGCATTAGTTTCAAGTATACAGCAAAATGATTCAGCTATATATATATATACAATATATATTTACATATATATCTCCATATTCTTGTTCTGGTTCTCTTCTGTTACAGTTTTTATATCAATCTTGTTGTTTATGTTATATATAGTGTTGTGCATCTGTTAATCCCATATTCCCAGTTTATCCCTCTGCCCCTCCACCTTTCCCCTTTGGCAACCATAAGTCTGTTTTCTATGTCTGTGAGTCTGTTTCTATTTTGCAAGTAAGTTCCTTTGTATCATTTTTATAGATTCCACATATAAGTGATATCATATGTTATTCATCTTTAACTAACTTCACTCAGTATGATGATCTCTAGATCACTCATGTTGCTGCAAAGTGTATTATATTTCATTCTTTTTATGGCTAATATTCCATTGTATGTACACCACATCTTCTGTATCCATCCTTTCGTCAACGGAACATAACATAAAGTTTAGTGGAATATAACTTTTTTTGAGTGGTCATTATGTGTCAAGTATTGTTCTAGACTTAATAATTTAATCCTCACAACAGTCCTATTGTAAAGTAAGGAAACTGAGCACAGTTTCACAAGTGACCTGTATAGTATATATTCTCAATTACTTGCTTCTCACCAATTGATATTTTAAAGTCCTATTCTTCCAGAGGGCATTTGTATGATAAGAGTAGAAAAGAAATGTTACATCTCTAATATGTGACTTCTGAAGCAGGAAACTGATCCTTCTCCATTGACAGTACCATTTGGACTCCGCTGTTTTCAACCCAAGGACAATTTGACCAGATCTCTACAAATATTAAACTCATGAGAAATAACCAACTGACAGTGGCTAGTGCTGGTCACAGATAACATGTATTAGAAAGGCACAAACTTGGCTGAGGAATGAGATCTTTTTAGTGATACTGAAAACTAAAATTTGATGTGGAAAATTAGACTCAGAAATTATCAACATAAAATTCAAATTTCAGGAATGAGACCTTTAGTAACATTTAGGTCTGTCTAATTTAACCAAGATAAAGACTGAAATTATTAAAAATTAGGGCAACAAAAGAAAAGACTTGGTGACAAAAATAAAATCAGTAAAGTCTGGTGTGGACAAAAACTTGAACGGTGCATCATGCTTCTGCTGGAATATTTTACATAAAGGACAACTGATTCCAATGAAAATTATTTCAGTATAATAAAAATGGGACTATAAAACAAAAATGGATATATTTTCACTATAGAAAATTGATCAAGGATTTAGATTAGTATTACGGCTTTTACCCTGGCAAACATGTACTAGTTCTTTCAAGGTGAGAATTAATTAATGTGACTGTCATTCTGATGACAACATCTTATTCAGACATTCTGAGACAAAACATTCTCAGTGTCAAATCCAGGAAGCCAAACATCCTGGATTAAAACTATCATGGCGGAAATATGACAGAGCTTGTTGGTTGTCTACTCGTAATCCACTCCCCTCTTTTTGTTCAGGTGTCCACTGCCAATAGCCTGTGTTATACATCACTTTAAATCCATTTAGTTCCTATAAACATTCTGTAGAAATTAGTTTGAACCTCAAACTCAATTTGGCATTTGGACTTAGAAGCAATAAACAAACACTTACTGATCATCTAGTATCGGCTTCTGCTGCTTTATTAGCAGTTGTGGGCATCCATCCAAGAAGACCCAATCCTTGATTTCAAGGAACTCAAAAGCAAATTGGAGAGTGGAGACCCACGATAGCATCACTGGGAATATGAGAGAATATATGATAGATAATAAATGAGCAATAACTCAGAGTGTGAAAATGCCCTTTTTTATTGAGGTGTAGTTGATTTACAAGGTTGTGTTGATTTCTGCTCTACAACAGAATGACTCAGTTATACATATATTTACATTATTTTTAATATTCTTTTCCATTATGGTTTATCACAGGATATTGAGTAGTTCCCTGTACTGTACAGTATGCCCTTGTTGTTTATCCATCCTGTATGTATTAGTTTGCATCTGATCATCCCAGACTCCTGCTTCATCCCTCCTCCACCTGCCCTCCCTCTTGGCAACCAGAAGTCCGTTTTCTCTAGTCTGTGTCTGTTTCTGTTTTGTAGATAGGTTCGTTTGTGTCATATTTTTAGATTCCACATGCAAGTGATATCATATGGGATTTATCTTCCTCTTTCTGATTTATTTCACTTAATATGGTAATCTCTAGGTCCACTGGTGTTGCTGCAAATGGCATTATTTCATTCTTTTTTGTGGCTGAGTAATATTCCATCACACACACACACACACACACGCACACACATGCACACTGCCTCTTCTTTATCCGTTCATCTGTCAGTGGACACTTAGTTTGTTTCCTTGTCTTCATTATTGTGAATAGTGTTGTTATGAACATAGGGGTGGAAATTATAGTTTTGTTCAGATATATTGCCCAGGAGTGGGATTGCTGGATCATATGGAAATGCTACTTTTTAGTTTTTTGAGGAAAATCCATACTGGAAAATGCCCTTTCTAATGGCTGCTCAGCACCAATTGTGGAACTGAGCCCTCAGAAAGCACACAATATGTGCCTGTTGAAATAGATAGCCGTCTCTTCTCTTAGACCCACTTTGAGCATAGAGGCTGCGCCTTACTTTTCTTTGGAACCCTAGCACTCATCCCAATACACTATTATGGGTACTCAACGTATACTTGATAAATTAATGAAAGATTAAATGACTGACTAAACAAATAGGAAAGTTCAAAGGATACTCAGGGGTTAATGAATTAACTAGTCTAGGGTGGAAGTGGGACTAATTTGGAGGTGGGTGGTTGTCAGTCTACACTGGACTTTGTCCAGCATGTAATGGAGAAGCATGATAGATTTTCAGCATGGTAATTATGAAGTGTTAAAGTGACCCTGGAACAAGCAGCACCAACCCTTTATTGACTGGACTAAGTACTTTGTGTGTGTTAACATGTTTAATCCTCATCATTCTAAGGATTAGGTAATATTAACTCCATTTGTGTTAACTGAATCTCTAAGAGGCTAAGGAAATTATTCAGGATCACAGCTAGCAAACAGCCTAGGAAAGACTTGAACCCTGGTCTGCTTTACTCCTATTCCTATGTTTGGCCCTATGCCACGGTGACTCCCTTGGAGATTCACTGATGGCGACAGAAGTGTGGACAGGATAATGCCAGGCTGTTTGCAGCTCATACTCTTGGGTCTCTGAAATTTGAAAAAGCAGATCTGTCATGGTGAGAGTCAAGCAGGGATTTAATGATGAAAAGAGACAGATCCTTCTTCTCATTGTGTGCTTTAAATAATGCCTCTCCCAAGCCTAGAACTCCTCCTAGGATGAATTGCTTGGAATTCAGAAACAGGAAGTGAAGTGTCCCGTCTGTTACTGTAAGATCAAGCCTGACTTCATTTCTGTCTTCAATTAATTATTTTCAATCACATAACGGTTAGATTTTTCTCAGTGAACTCAAAAGGAAAATTTCTGTTCCCCATCCTCTTCTGACCTTATTTAATTATCTGAATATTGGCATTTAGTATTTGACAAATGCTAACATCTACTGTTGTGTATTCGTGATAGTAAATCCACAAATTCTTTCCCACTTTAGAAAAATTGGTTCACTGTGAATTAATTTTGACTCATGTCAGTAGCAATGATAATATAACATTCATTTGCTATTCAGATGCTATTACTTGCATGGTGACACAAATTGCTTTATAATTCAGTCTTTATTTTCTGGTCGCCTGAAATAATATATCCTCAGTAGGTGAGGCCTTTCATCAAGAAATTGCTCCCAAATATTCTGTGTTCTGATGCCACCTTATTTTCTTCAGTGCAGAGTATTAGTGAACTCCTGGAAGATTTGAAATCTGAGATCTGTCTACTGCTGAAGTACCAGAAGCAATAAATGGTCCCCTTTTTTGGTAGATGATTAAATAACAAAGTGCAGCTGAGGCATCTCATAATCTCCAGGCCCAAATCATGTCGTTGAATGCATTCTCTGACTGTGGGAGAAATCATTCTAATACACGAGAGAAAAGGAGGTGAAAGAAACCAGCCTTTCAAAGCTTCCTGCCACGGGAGGACTGGGATTGTTATCTTCCTGGGGGATCATTGACATCCCGTCAGCACTGAATTACTACTGGCTTAGCTGAATGGGTCTGGGAGGATGAATCTAAAATCAAATGTCGGTTGAAGGGCACAATCTGTGAAGAAAGGCAGTGAATGTAATTGTTCAGTCGTATGTGAAGGAATGGAAGTTTGGTTTGTTCATAATTGAGAGTGACTGAATCTTGTCTCTGGGTGATGAATACATATTCTAAGAAAAACTATCGCGTCTTAGGTGCCTTCCACCCTGAGGAGTCAGCAGCATTCTCTTCCTCTCACAGTTTCACCTTCTCATTCCAGCTGCTGCCAATGGGAACGTGGAACATCTGAGGCTCATGCTTCCTGCATGTGTGTTGTGTGTGAGACCCTTCAACCCTATGAATTGTAGCCTGCCAGGTTTCTCTATCCTTGCAATTTTCCAGGCAAGAATACTGGAGTGGGTTACCATTTCCTCCTCCAGGGGATCAGGCGGAGGGGTCGAACATCTGCATCTTGTGCATTGGCAGGTGGATTTTTTGCCACTGTGCCACCTGGGAAGCTTATGCTTCCTATCCATCTCTAATATAGTGAGGGGAATTGCTTTCCTGCAGAGGGCTTCCAGCTACTCTACAGGAGTATCACGGACTCGATGGACATGAGTTAGAGCAAGCTCTCGGAGTTGGTGATGGACAGGGAAGTCTGATGGGCTGCAGTCCAGAGTCAGACATGACTGAGAGACTGAGCATGCGGATGCACACTTTCCCATAAAGAATTAAATTTACAGTGGCAATCATGCAAAAGGGTACTCCTCATTGAATGTTCAACTTTGTGGCTCTTAAATTGCATCCCACAAGCACTTCAGTTGGACTAGTCACTTTTCGAGCTGTTGGGTGGGTGTTTGAAGCTGGATGCAGGCACTGTTCTCTGAGATCTTGCTTCTCAGAGTGTCTCTGGACAGGACCAGCAGCCTCAGCCTCTCAGGGGAGCTTGTTAGATATGCAAAACCTCAGGCCCCACTCCAACCCTACTAAATCAGAATCTGCCCTTGAAGAGGATTCCCAGGGGAGTCATATGCACAATTCAATTTGAGAAGTGTTGCACTGAGAGGGGGAGGGGTGGCGGAGGGAATGTTGCAAAATGCCTGAGGGAACCATCCAGACTCACTGCTAGAAAGATGCAGCAGAGGAAGGAATAGTGAACTAGCTTGGAAACTGGGAGAAAGCATTTCTCAGAAGCTGAAAAGGAACATTCAGTGAGGAAAGGGCTAGACCCGAAAGTCAAATATTTTAAAAGGCTTAGGAAGGGTATGTCTGTAGAATCTGCATGGCTTTGGCATGAGAGAGCTTCCTGGGGCAGAAGAGAAGCCAGATTGTGAAGGATCAGGAAAGAGTGACTGAAGGGTTTGCCTTGCTTGAGAAGTTCAGCAGCTTTGGTACTGAGAAAAGGTGGGAGAAATGCTTTGGGGGTTAGGAGCACCTGGTCATGGCAAAGGGAAAGCAGAGACATGGGAGTGCTTGAACATGCTGGCTGAAGAGGGACCTGGCTGGTTCTGGGTGGTGGTAGAATGCAGTACAGGTAGAGGAGGGCCTTCCCTTGCAGCATTGGAAGAGGAGACGTCTCCCTGGCACAGAGAAGAGGGGCTATGGATGATAACAAGATAGACGGAGAAATGTATGCCAGTGTCTGAGAAAGTCTTCTCAGTTCTGGAGGAGGGAGACCCTCCTGCTAAGAATGGATAGGAGAATGCAGAGAAGGCTGAAAACGCCTTTCCAGAAACTGATCCCATTTCTTTATTTTTTAGGTTTGCTTATATACCTTTTGTTATACATAGGGATGAATACAGAGTCACGCGGGGGTCAGCAGTCCTGACCTTTATCAAAATCAGGTGCTTCACATAAATGTATAAAAAAAAGGTCTTAGGGGTTTTACATCATCTTCTGGCCATGAGACCTGCTGACATTTTATGATCCTTTCTTTCTGACAACCAAAAAACTTATTTTTCCAAGGGTGTTTTTTCTTAAACCAGGCGCCACCCTCTGAAGGCAGCAGATAAAGTTGCATTCCTATAGGGTGAGGGTGTAGTGGGTTACAACTAAGAAAGGAATTTATTTAACCTAAGGTTAACATGATTAATCTTAAAGGTTAACACTTATTTCTCCTATATGCTTAAAGATTAGTACTTATTTCTCCTATACGCTAATTATATTCATTATAAGGGCAGGGAATATACAGATTTAGCAGCAAACATCAGCCCAACAAATGAAAACCCTTCACCAATGTTCCCCTTAAGATCTATTTAGTCTTAAGATAGTGATAAAGTTACATTTTTGCATAGCAAGGACACAGTGATTTATAACAAAGTACAGTGATCTATTACAAAAGAGAAAATTCATTAACTCAAAAAGTCTAGTATTGCTAACATTAAATACATTGATTAATATATTCCCAGGTGCCTAAAGATATGGAAGCCTGGTGGCAATCATTGACTCAACAGTGAGGAAAAGCCCTATGGTAATTAAATTTTCAAAATACTCCAAACTCTCTGTGCTGTTTATGGTTGAGAGGTAGTAAACAATCATGTGTATGGCATCTGGGGTCTTAGTATGGATAATCCTGTCACACAAGCTAGTTTGCAGAGAGGTTTGACCTGAGACACCCTTGTCACACCCAGGGCAGGGAATTAGCAGCAATTATTGGCACAACAAATGAAAAACCCTTCACCAATATAATTCCTAACCAACCCACTATACTAACAATTTCCAACTTCCCAAAAGAATCTGAAACATCTTGTGCCTCTCACGATTGGGAGGCTGTAAACAATGACATGTGGCCAGACGAACCTGTACAGGCAGGCTAGATAACCTTCAGAGGAGTTCGTAAGTGGAAACACTCCTGTCACGCCCAGGAATTTTTATTGACTTGGAGCTGTAAGTTAACTCCTTCTCAGAGAGAGGTAATGGGGGTCAGCCCCCCATAAAGTCAGAGGTATAGGTGAGAGCATAAAACAGTAAAGTAGGTAGACTCTGGTTTTGGGGGTAGATGCTCGGGAACAGGGGGTTTCCTGAGGCTCAATCCGCCTTTGTGTATGCCGAAGCCCCCTTCCTCATGACCTTCGCCATGGGCGGAGTTCCTCATGCTGGTCCCGGCACTAGCTAATGAATCTTTGCGTATTCCACAATTAAGGAAATTTTCTCCTATAAAACTGCCTTATATTTAACCTTGCTACTCCTCCACTTGGTGATTTGTACCGTCCTAAATTATTTCCTTGTAGTCTATTTCCTTTCTGACTCCTCTTCTTCCTGTCTCTTAATCATGGACATTTCCAAGCTTCTTCTCCCTTTGGTGATCAAATAATGCATGGTTGTTAAAGAAGAGTTAGAGGACAAAGAAGTGCAGTAATCATTATAATAATAGAACCAATTTCAAGTGCAGTACCAGCATAATGCCATCTGGAGGGTGGTAAGATATGATGGACAGGAGAGCATATCTGGAAGTCAGGGTTCCTAAGCTTGAATTCTATTTCTCCCATCTTCTGGTTGCTTGGTCTTTGGCAGTGGTTCACTCCAGGAAAATTTACAAGATCCGATAGCAGTTTGCAGTAGGATTTTTAGTAGCAAAGCCTACAGAGAAAAAGCATCGGGAAAATGACGTACTTCTTCAAGGTCTAGAAAGTGAAAGTGTTAGTTGCTCAGTCCTGTCTGACTCTTTGTGACCCAATGGACTGTGTAGTCCACTAGGTTTGTCTGTCCATAGAATTCTGAAGTCAAGAATACTGGAGTGGGTAGCTATTCCCTTCTCCAGGGGATCTTCCCAACCAGGGGTCAAACCCGGGTCTCCTGCATTGCAGGTGGATTCTTTACCATCTGAGCCCCTAGGGAAGTCCCCAAAGTCTAGAGAGATAAGGCAAAAACTTCCAAAGCTCTTCCTCAGCTGAGGCCCCACAAAGTATGCTTTCTCTCTACCAGAGAAGCACAGGGACCTGGAATATGTCTGCCCAGGGAAGATTCTTTGAATCTCAGGATCCAAGACTTTTATGCAGGGGTTGGTAGCACAGGCATCTCCTGCTACTCAGCCTGCCTTGGCAATTAAAATGCAGGCCCCAACAGTAAAACCAAGTACCAACATCATCAGTCTGATGTTATTGCAAACAGCCTGACCAGCCAGTAGAATGTGGCCCACTGCTCCTGGTGTACATAACGAAATCATTAATCACTAATAGGAAGAACTCTCTGAGGGCTACATTCTCAGGGATTGTTTGAGAGTCGGTAGTGGTTCCCTTGGAGACAGAAAGGAGTACGTGATCATACCTGCCGTGTTTACTCTTTCCTCACAGGTGTGCCAAGTCGCTTCCGTCATGTACGACTCTTGGCAACCCTGTGGACTGTAGCCTGCCAGGCTCCTCCATCCATTGGATTCTCCAAGCAAGAATACTGGAGTGTGTTGCTGTGCCCTCCTCCAGGGCATCTTCCCAACCCAGGGACTGAAACCGCATCTCTCTCTTACATCTCCTGCATTGACAAATGGGTTCTTTACCACTAGCGCCACCTTCTTTATCTGTAAAATGAAAAAAATAAATCCATAGGGTTCATAGGATTGATATGAGAATTAAGCAAGATTATACACACAGAGTTTTCAGCATTATTTTTTGTACATTGTTGTTGCAATGTACATTAATACTATTAAGTATTTTCCTTTTCTCTCATGAAAGGATAACAGTACCTGTTTCAGTGGTTGGTTGTGAGCATAAAATACGGGTCTAATAGATACAGAGTTTGCCACAGAGCTTTGCCCTTAAATCTTCACTAATCTTGGTGTTTCCTATTACCCCATTATCCAGAGGAAACCATGGTTAACATTTTGTCAAAGGTGCCTTCCACTCAGTTTATAAACAATTCATTTACACTGTGTTTTCAATAAAGCAGTGGAAAGAGTAACACCCTTTTCAAAGCTAACCTCCAGAATTATTTCCTAAATGTTTCGTGATAGAAGGTTTTCTGGTAGCTGCAGTATCTGGCGTGTCTGGGAGCTCACAGCAAAGGCTGGAAGCTTTCTGGCTGTTAGAACCATGTGATCAGGGCCATCACCTAGACTCCCTCGCCTTGCTGGAGCCAGACAGTGTGCTTCTAAGATTCAGGTCTGTGAACGCAGATGTGCTTAGCTTTCCCTCTTTTATCCAGTAAGTAGTTCTTAGCTTCTGAGTAGCAAACGTGATTCTCAGCTCCAAGGAACAAGAGCCACGGAATCCCTGCCCTGTGTCTCCTGTTTTTCCCTTATTTTATGTGAAAGCACTTGTACGTGTGTGTGTGTTAATCTTTTCTGTTTTGCTTGATAATCTGGAAGAATGCAGTATTAATTTTCAATAATCTCACTTTCTAATTAGATCTTTAGTCATCTCATTCTTCTACTACTGACAATTTATACATTATTTACTTATGTTGATGACTTAATTCTTTTAAACCTTCTATTTTATACTGGGGTATAGCCAATTAGCAATGTTGTGATCGTTTCAGGTGGACAGCAAAGAGACTCAGTCATATATACATGTAGCCATTCTCCCCCGTATTCCCTTCCCAATCAGGCTGCCGCATAGCACTAAGCCAAGTTCCCTGTGAAAGCATTTGTTTTACATTAAGTACCTTTTCATTACTTCCCTGGTAGCTCAGCTGGTAAAGAATCTGCCTGCAAAGAGGGAGACCTGGGTTCGATCCCTGGGTTGGGAAGATCCCCTGGAGAAGATCCACTCCAGTATTCTGGCCTGGAGAATTCCATGGACTGTATAGTCCCTGGGGTTGCAAAGAGTCCAATACGTCT
Organism: Capra hircus; assembly: GCF_001704415.2. Taxonomy (NCBI): domain Eukaryota; kingdom Metazoa; phylum Chordata; class Mammalia; order Artiodactyla; family Bovidae; genus Capra; species Capra hircus. The sequence goes on along the minus strand of NC_030808.1, from coordinate 116,664,207 downwards.
GAACAACTTTCACTTTCACTTTTTGTTACCTGGTGTTTTAGGAGTATACCCCCACTGGATAAAATTAGAACTGCAATAATGACTTGTCTTTTGCTTTGTAGTTTTTATCTTACATAGTTGAAGTCATACTGTATCCAGCCCCCCACCACTCCCAGTCCCAATTATAGGTAGTTTTCCATGTCAAAAAATTTTTCATAATATTTTTTCAAAAATTTTGCTGCAGCAGAGCAGCAATTCCTTGAATTCATGTGATATCCTCTTAATCAATGGCTTTGCAGCTTTTTGGACCACAATTCACCAAAGAAATATGTTATACATTGTTACTCAGAACTCACACACACACCCCTGAAACAGAAGTTTCATGAAACAATACTTACCCTTACTACATGCTATATACTTTGATATATATTTTCTATTCTCTATAAATTTTTTTCAAAGATGTTGGTCAAATATACTAGGGAAAATGGGTTACTATTCTTTTAAAAAATATATTTATTTATTTATTTGGCTGCTCCAGGTCTTAGTTGCAGCATATGGGATCTGGTTCCCTGAGCAGAGGTTAAACCCGGGCCTCCTGCATTGAAAACATGGAGTCTTAGCAACTGAACCACCAGAGAAGTCCCATCACTACTCCTAATGTTCTTGGATTCCCAAAGTGGGATAAATGAGAATTGGTACCTCTCTCTTCTTTCCTCACAGTCCATTTGTCTTGGTTGGTTCCTCCCTAGAAGCAGAGCTTGAGGTAAGGATTGGGATGGGATGCAGGTTATTTATTTGGGATGTGATATCAAGAAACAGAAGCAAGAAGAAGGATAGGTTAAATCAAGGTATATTATGGAGCTAGTTGCTGCCATGGGCAAGTGGAGCTCAGTCCACTGGAGAACCCACTGGGAATGGAAAGAAGGTCCTCAGATGTTTCCTCCAACAGATGACAGATTGGGGCACAGTAATCTACTGACTTCCATCCTTTGTTGGTTGAGGGTGTCCAAACTACTTCCCAATCTGACTGCAGAAAAATGGAGAGACAAAAGGCGGGTGCCTGGGTGAGGGCTGTCATCATGCATAGATGTCTCCTCACAGCCTCCACTGAAACACGAGTGAACCAGGAGCATGTGATGCAGAGAACAGAAAAGCAGGAAGAGGGCAACTTCAGGCTTCTCCACCCAGTACATCTTTCTTCCTCCTACCTGGGCAGCCTGTCTCAGGGTCTTTCTGCCATGGCAGACAAGCAGAACCTGACTATTGAACTCCTCCAGACATGGCACCCCACTCCAGTACTCTTGCCTGGAAAATCCCACGGACAGAGGAGACTGGTAGGCTGCAGTCCATGGGGTTGCGAAGAGTTGGACACAACTGAGCGACTTCACTTTCGCTTTTCACTTTCATGCACTGGAGAAGGAAATGGCAACCCACTCCAGTGTTCTTGCCTGGAGAATCCCAGGGACGGCGGAGTCTGTGGGGTCACACAGAGTCAGACACAACTGAAGCAACTTAGCAGCAGCAGCAGCAGCAGACTTGGCTCTTGACACATACACATCATTTAGAAAAATCTTCTGTCTTTCTCAGCAAAGCTGTTTTCTTGCTAAGATCTAATTTCAATGGAGGCTATAAGTATCTTCTATACTGGGGGTACCTCCGTGTTTCACTGATGCCCGTCATTGCATCAGTGAGTGGGGGAATTCAGGGATATGGAAACCACTCTAAAACAAGTTCCAAAATGTTCTTTCTCTTACTTTTAATTGTACAGGATGTACAGGATGAGTATGCCATAATTTATTTAATTATAAACTTTTCTGATTCGAGACATTTATTTTGCTTCCATCCTTACAGTATCAAAAATAATGTTATAGCAAACATCATTGTGCGTAGTTCTTTGAGTCTCATATCATTTTTTGGGGGGGTCTCATATCATTTTACTAAGAGAATTTAAAGTAGAAATAGAGAGTTAAAAATATAAAAACTGTAAAAGCTTTTGATCCACTTTGACCCACTGCTTACCACAAAGTATACATTTAACCGATGGATACATTCACCAGTCATGTTGCGTGTATTAGGCAAACTTAAAAACATTTAAAAAAAATTCTCAATGTTGAAAATTTAGAAAGCGTAGGAAAGTAAAACAGTAACAACCGACATTCCTGAGACATCCATTAATACTCTAATATATTTTATAGTTTTTCTCACTCATATATAATATATATGTATAATTTAAAAATAAAATAGGATATACCACATATAGAGTTTCATATTCTGGCTTTCTCCTTTAATATTACATTCCGCTTTTCAGAAAGATAATTTTAAGTGGTTGCAAAACGTTTCATCCTTTTCAGCTGGGAATTATGTTTGGCTGCCACGAACAGAGTTTAACTGGCATAAACATGTAACAGTTTATTTTTTTCTCATATAATGAGACATCTGGAAGGAGCCAGTCACCAGCTTTGTTATAGGGGTTCAAAGATGTCAGAACTGCAGTCATTACAATTCTCCTGGCTTTTCTCTCAAGGACCCCAAATGGCTGGTGGGGCTTGAAGCCATCATCTCAGTGATCAAGACAGCTAGGTCCAGGCAGCAATCCAGGTGCTTGGAAGTCTCACCCAAGGACTTCTACTTATATCTTATTGGCCGCCTTGTCTGTAAAGAAGTCTGTGAAATGTAGTATTTTTAGCTAAGTACATTGCTGATTGTAATAATAGAGGATGTTGTTTATAACAAAGAGGAGGATGGAAATTGGGCAGCTAAGCTATCTCTGCCACAGCATCATATGGTATAATATTTTATTTGACTAATTTCCTATAAAGGAGTATTTAGTTTTTTCTAATTTTTACCATTATACCAATTGCCATGGTAAGCATCTTTGCACAAACATCTCGATATCTCTTATTATTTCCTTATGATGAATTCCCAGATGGAATTAATAAATCAAATCATGGAATGCAAAATTGCTTTCCAGAAAGATTCTACCAATTACACTCTCACCAGCAACATATAAAACCGTTGGGCAGTTTTTCTGAGAGTCATTCATTGAATACTTGCTTTCTGTCCAACACCAGATGGTCCCTTGAGATTTTTTTCAAACAGTAATATCATTCACGAATGTTAGAAAATGCAATCAATCCTTAAATAGAATATGTCAAAATGGCAATGGCTGAGCACTCTGCCTTTTATTTAATTAAATATATACCAGAAGAAAACGTCCTTGGAGGATGCACCTGCAAGGTGACATACACATTTCAGACTTGTATGTTCTTGTATTTGGGTTTTTGAAGACATCCCTAAGATGGTTTTGATACCAATAATGACATGGCACCACGAGAGAAGGGAGGACAAGGAAAAGATACCATCTGAGAGCCTATCAAGAAGTCTAAATCAATTTAAGATCTTTAAAACTTAATATTAGAAACTATTATAAAAGATATACATCTTAACATAACCATAGCTATTCTGTGAGCCAATGCAGTTTTAGCAAAGTTTTGAAGCCCCATCTATTGAGTTGCATTCTAATGAAACTAGTGTTAGCAGAAACAACTCACAGCTATGTCACTGAGCTGAATTCCTCCACAACCACAAGCAAGAGCCAAAATTTGCCATATTTAGAGGTATATACAGTTTTTAAAAAGTGGTAGTAGCTCAGTTGTGTCTGACTCTTTGCAACCGCATGATTATAACCCACCAGGCTCCACTGTCCATGGAATTTTCTAGGCAAGAATACTGGAGTGAGTAGCAATTCCCTTCTCCAGGGAATCTTCCCAACCCAGGGATCTAACCCAGGTCTCCTGCACTGCAGGCAGATTCTTTACCATCTGAGCCACCAGGGAAGTTCCAGTTACCATGTTCTCAAAATATTCATACTTTGAGTGACTTTCTGGTAAATTAAGTTGAAATTTTAAATGCACCCTGGAACTCAAATGGAAAGAACTCATAGAAGCTCTGTTCAGGCTAATGCAGTAAAATTTACAAAGGGATTGCAGCACATCCTTTATTAAAGATCATTTTCTAAATAAGAATAATTACCTACTAATTCATGTTTTGAGAGTCTGGTTTTGTACTTCAGGTCTCTTTAAAGAAAGGCTGGGCTTTAAGTGCTGTCAAAATTTTTCTGGCCTTTAGCTTTCTTTGCTCAAGAAAAGATGAAAGTCTTTGGGAAAAGTGATATCTGCATGTGAGTTTTTAGAATTTAGTCTGTGTTCTAAATAGAGCTGTGCATGGTCATCTAGGTCCCTGAAGTGGTAGTAGATTTTTCAGGCTGTGTCTTGAACCTAGGGGACAGAAGCTATTGTTTGTTCAGGAGGGCGGAGACCACACCACAAAGATGCTTCCCACCTCTCAAGGTTACAGGCAGTCCCAGTGCTTAAAACTAGACCTGGAAGGGAACTTCTCTGGTGGTCCCGTGGCTTAAAAAATGCCCTTCCACTGAAGGAGCCATGGGTTCAATCCTTGGTTGGGTGGTGTAGCCAAAGATTAAGAAAAAAACATAAACAAAAACAAAACTAGTCCTGGCAACTTCCTAGGGAACAAATGCACATAGTTATGAAGTGTATGGATCATAATAAACTGTGGAAAATTCTGAAAGAGATGGGAATAGCAGACCACCTGACCTGCCTCTTGAGAAACCTATATGCAGGTCAGGAAGCAACAGTTAGAACTGGACATGGAACAACAGCCTGGTTCCAAATAGGAAAAGGAGTACGTCAAGGCTGTATACTGTCACCCTGCTTATTTAATTTATATGCAGAGTACATCATGAGAAACGCTGGGGTGGAAGAAGCACACGCTGGAATCAAGATTGCCAGGAGAAATATCAATAACCTCAGATAGGCAGATGACACCACCCTTATGGCAGAAAGTGAAGAGGAACTAAAAAGCCTCTTGATGAAAGTGAAAGAGCATAGGGAAAAAGTTGGCTTAAAGCTCAACATTCAGAAAAGATTATGGCATCTGGTCCCATCACTTCACGGCAAATAGATGGGGAAACAATGGAAACAGTGTCAGACTTTATTTTGGGGGGCTCCAAAATCACTGCAGATGGTGATTGCAGTCATGAAATTAAAAGACACTTACTCCTTGGAAGGAAAGTTATGAGCAACCTAGACAGCATATTAAAAAGCAGAGACATTACTTTGCCAACAAAGGTCTGTCTAGTCAAGGCTGTGGTTTTTCCAGTGGTCATGTATGGATGCGAGAGTTGGACTGTGAAGAAACCTGAGCGCCGAAGAATTGATGCTTTTGAACTGTGGTGTTGGAGAAGACTCTTGAGAGTCCCTTGCACTGCAAGGAGATCCAACCAGTCCATCCTAAAGACTGGTCCTGGATGTTCTTTGGAAGGAATGATGCTAAAGCTGAAACTCCAGTACTTTGGCCACCTCATGCTAAGAGTTGACTCATTGGAAAAGACCCTGATGCTGGGAGGGATTGGGGGCAGGAGGAGAAGGGGACGACAGAGGATGAGATGGCTGGATGACATCACTGACTTGATGGACATGAGTCTGAGTGAACTCTGGGAGTTGGTGGTGGACAGGGAGGTCTGGTGTGCTGCGGTTCATGGGTCGCAAAGAGTCAGACAGGACTGAACGAATGAACTGAACTGATGAAGTGTGTACAACCAATCTTTTTGTTCTCTTTAGGGTATGTTTGCCTCTATTTCAGTTGTTTAAATTGTGTCAATTTAGGACCAAAAATCTTGATGAAATAAACTGCAAAAAAAAAAAAAAAAACACAAAAAACTAGACCTGGCACATAGTTGGTGGTCCAATAACATTCCACTCCAGTATTCTTGCCTGGAGAATCCTAAGAACAGAGAAGCCTGGTGGGCTACAATCCATGGGGTTGCAAAGCAAAGTGAAAGTGAAGCTGCTCAGTCGTGTCCGACTCTTTGCGACCCCATGGATTGTAGCCTACCAGGCTCCTCCATCCATGGGCTTTTCCAAGCATGAATATTGGAGTGGGTGGCCAAGAGTTGGACATAGCTGAGCACGGACACAGGCACTCGGTGAATTTCCCTCAAGGCATAGCTGGGACATTTGTAATTAGGTAAAATAAAATGGATATGTTTCTGGATAGCTGTGTACAGAGCTGCATTCCAGATCACAGTTCCCAGGACATTTTTGGTCTAGAGGGGGTAGTGGAACTCCTTTTCTGGACTAGCGGAGGTAGATTACATTACATCACAGTAAAACAAGCATCTTTACTAATCATGTTTAAATATTTTATATTTTAACTTAGACATGAGCTTTGAATTCATCTTTTATTTAACAGTATATATTGGGTGATCAGTCAGTTCAGTCACTCAGTCGTGTCTGACTCTTTGCGACCCCATGGACTGCAGTATATCAGGCCTCCCTGTCCATCACCAACACTCAGAGCTTACTCAAACTCATGTCCATTGAGTTGATGATGCCATCCAACCATCTCATCCTCTGTCATCCCCTTCTCCTCCTTCCTTCAATCTTTCCCAGCATCAGGGTCTTTTCAAATGAGTCAGTTCCTTGCATCAGGTGGCCAAAGTATTGGAATCTCAGCTTCAACATCAGTCGTTCTAATGAACACCCAGGATTGATCTCCTTTAGGATGGACTGTTTGGATCTCCTTGCAGTCCAAGGGACTCTTAAGAGTCTTCTCCAACAACACAGTTCAAAAGCATCAATTCTTCAGCACTTAGCTTTCTTTATAGTCCAACTCTCACATCCATAGTTGACTACTGGAAAAACCATAGCCTTGACTAGACGGACCTTTGTTGGCAAACTAATGTCTCTGCTTTTTAATATGCTGTCTAGGTGGTCATAACTTTCTCTCCAAGGAGTAAGTGTCCTTTAATTTCATGGCTGCAATCACCATCTACAGTGATTTGGGAGCCCCCAAAAATAAAATCAGCCACTGTTTCCCCATCTATTTGCCATGAAGTGATGGGACCAGATGCCATGATCTTAGTTTTCTGAATGTTGAGCTTTAAGTCAACTTTTTCACTCTCCTCTTTCACTTTCATCAAGAGGCTCTTTAGGTCTTCTTCACTTTTTGCCATAAAGGTGGTGTCATCTGCGTATCTGAGATTATTGATATCTCTCCTGGCAATCTTGATTCCAGCTTGTGTTAGCCACTGATTATTTTATGTTTATTGTTTATGAGGTGCTTATTATTTTCATCTTAAGAAACTAAGGCAGAAAGATAGAGTGACCCCCCCCCATGTTACACAACCCATTGTTGAAATGGCAATGTGAGAATCTGAACTCAAGCATGTGTATCTCCTAATCCATATTTTATCACTATCTTCTACTGTCTCCCAAATAATTCCAGTGTGTTTTCCCACTAAGATTTAAGCTACTCAATAGCAAGGACTGTGTTTCTTACTCTCTGGAGCCTAGTCTACTGGGAAGACTCAGGAAATGTTGAAATAAACTAATCTTAGATTTGAACTTTGATCTCTAACATATATATTTGTAATTACTAGTGAAAGTTGCCCAGTCATGTCTGACTCTTTGTGACCCCATGCTGTATACAGTCTATGAAATTCTTCAGGCCAGAATACTGGAGTGGGTAGCCGTTCCTTTCTCCAGGGGATCTTCCTAACCCAGGGATCGAACCCATGTCTCCCTCATTGCACGCAGATTCTTTAACAGCTGAGCCACCAAGTTTACTCTAACATAAGAGTAAACAACAACAAAATGCCTTATAAATGTGTTTCTTCACAAGCAATTTGCCATTTGTAATTAACCTTTTTTTTTCTGTTCTGTTACTTAAGAACTTGTAACCTAATAGAAAAATGGACAAAAGACAAAGCTTAACACACACTAAAAAAAGATTAAAATGACTAAACATATAAAAAGATGTTCAACTTTATAATAAGAAAGTAAATTAAAATTAAAATGGTAATATGAGATTTCACAATTACCATATGGACAAAAAAGTGAAAAGTTCAGCATACACTATGCTGTGGAGGTTTTAAGATAATAATGGGGCTTCCCTGATGGCTCACATGGTAAAGAATCTGCCCGCAACGCATGACACCTGGGTTTGATCCCTGGGTTGGAAAGATCTCTTGGAGAAGGGAATGGCTACCCATTCTGGAGAAGTGCATGGACAGAGAAGCCTGGTGGGTTATAGTCCATGGGGTCGCCACTAGTCAGATACGACTGAGTGACTAACACTTTCACACTTTGAATTTTTCTCATATATTGCTGGTGGAAATGAAGAATGATAAACCCCTGTGGAAAGAAAGTCACATCAAAATCTAGCAAAATATTTATTTGCCCTTTTTGATCCATGCATGCAACTTTGAGAATTTACCTTAGGAGCCTCTGACTTCAGTTTTACCCTTCAGTACCTGCTCTGTGATAATGGGCTGGACTCCAAGTTCTTCTGATCAGAGGGCCATGCTAAGCTTTGTCAGTAGAGGGCGCTGGAGGGACACTGCAGGAGAAAGGGGCTCTGTGATTCTGGGGTGCTGCATTTGGTCTTCACTAGCTCCTGCTGTACAGTCCCTCAGTGGTGTGCACTGGAGACGGGGAGAGAAGGGAGGAGTTGATGGAATCAGGTGGTGCCAGAGTGCCCAACCCCTAGTGTCTTTCCAGCCCAGCCTAGACCTTGTGACCAGCTTGTTATGGAACTTTTGGTGAGGACACCAAGTGCTGCAGGAGAGCCTCTGACCACCTCTGTGTGCTTGTGAGCCAGATACTCATTTCCTGCTGTGGAAAGCTATGGCCCAGGGAGCCCAGCACGTTCGCTACCATCCAGAATGCTGCAACCACATCTTATCCAACTCTGTTGAGCGTCATGGGAATGGTTCCCCTTCCAATGTTGTCTTTCCTTGCTTGAGTCCCCTCCCTCCAGCTGAAGAGCATCCTTTAGAGCACGAGTTGGCAGACGATGGTCTGCTGGCCAAATCCAGCCTATCATCTGTTTTATAAATAAAATTTTATTGAACGATATCCATGCCCATTTGTTTTGTATTGTCTATACAGTGTGAAATGATTGTGACAGAGATAGTACAGGGAACAAAGCCCCAAATATTTACTATTCGTGCTTTTGTATAAAAAGTTTGCCAATCCTATGTTAAAATTCTCTTTACACCTTTAGGTTATTTTCTTATCATAGCTTAATAATTTTTAATAGCAAACTTTTCCTATTTGAATCACCATGCGGTTTCTGTCTTCAGATAGATACTACCTCTAACAATACAAAAGTACCTGTGCACGGGTTTTTTATTGCAACCTTACTTGTTATTGCAGAAAAAATAAATAATCCAAATGCCTTAACGTGGACATTGCTTTAATAAACTATGATATCTGTACAGAAAGGACTCTGTGACTATGAAAAGAATTAGGAGATCTCTGTGAACTGGTATGGAGTGATTCAGGGTATGGTATTAAGTAGGGGAAGGGGGCAAGCACTAAAGAATATATAAAGTATACCATATCAGTAAGAAAGCTTATTTCTTACACAAGAAACATGGGAAGGATAAGCCAGAAGTTAATAACATCCATTACCTACACATGGTGGATTGGAACGGAATGAAAGAAATAGAGGAATCAACACTTCTCTGAACATACCAAAGTAGTTTTGACTTTAAAACCTTGTTAATGTTTTACATATTCGAAAGTGAAGTTAAATCTACAAGTATGATAAGAAAAATTTGAATGCAAACAGAAACCAATACACAGTATTTTGAATTAATAGCTAGACCACATGAAAGAAAAAGAAAAGAAGTAATTTGAGTAACATTTGAATCAGTATTTTGACCAAATACATCAGTTCAAAAAAAGTAGTAAAAAAAGAAATCTTAAACTCTGCTTAATAGGTTTTTTTTTTTTTTGTAGATAGATAACTGTTACAGCAATTCTGAAACTATTTTGGTATACTGTGCCGTTAATTAATGGATAAATATACTGATGCATTAGAAGCCAGGTTCTCATTATAGGAGAGAACACATATAAATGTGAGCTGGGAGAAGACTGAAAAAATATCAAAGTATCTGTTGCATAGGAGTTAAAGTAATGTAGATAGATAGGTAGATGGACATATTGGAAAAAAAAAAAAAACCTTCAATAGCAATGAACAAGGTACTGCCCAGCTTTTGGTTTTTAAATATCACTATACTAGAACGATCAGTCCTGGGTATTCATTGGTAGGACTCATGTTGAAGCTAAAACTCCAATACTTTGGCCACCTGATAGGAAGAGCTGACTCATTTGGAAAGACCCTGATGCTGGGAAAGATTGAGGGCAGGAGGAGAAGGGGATGACAGAGGATGAGATGGTTGGATGGTATCACCGATTCAACGGACATGGTTTTGGGTGGACTCCAGGAGATGGTGATGGACAGGGAGGCCTGGCCTGCTGCAGTCCATGGGGTCGCAAAGAGTCGGACACAACTGAGCGACTGAACTGAACCGAACTAATACTAGAAGGAACAGGAGATCCTTGAAAAGATGACTGATTCCAGCACTGGAACAATTAAAGAACAAGATGAACCAGGATCATCTTATCATGCCAGCAGGTTAGAATGTGCTCAAAAAGCTGTGAGAACCTGTTTAAAAGATATGGGAACAGGTCTGAGGGGCTTCTGCTGGTCACTGCTGCTGCTGCTGCTAAGTTGCTTCAGTAGTGTCCGACTCTGTGCAACCCCATAGATGGCAGCCCACCAGTCTCCTCTGTCCTTGGGATTCTCCAGGCAAGAATACTGGAGTGGGCTGCCATTTCCTTCTCCAATGCATGCATGCATACATGCTAAGTTGCTTCAGTCATGTCTGACTGTGTGTGACCCCATGGACAGCAGCCCAGTAGGCTCCTCTGTCCACAGGATTCTCCAGGCAAGAATACTGGAGTGGGCTGCCATTTCCTTCTCCATCTGCTGGTCAACCTGAAGCAATAGAAGCATCAGATAAACAATGATGGTAATAGATTGTATTGGGTTTCCCAGGTGGTGCAGTGGTAAAGAATTTGTCTGCCAGTGCAGGAGATGGGAGAGACACTGGTTCTACCCCTGGGTCGGGAAGATCCCCTGGAGTAAGAAATGGCAACCCACTCCTGAAAAATTCTGGCCTGGAGAATCCACGGAAAGACAAGTCTGGTGGGCTACAGTCCATGGGGTTGCAAAGAGTCAGACATGACTGAGCATTAAAGTGAAGTGAAGTCGCTCAGTCGTGTCCGACTCTTTGTCACCCCATGGACACCAGGCTCCTCCTGCCCATGGGATTTTCTAGGCAAGAGTACTGGAGTGGGTTGCCATTTCCTTCTCCAGGGAACTTCCCAACCCAGGGATCAAACCCAGGTCTCCCACATTGTAGACAGATGTTTTACCGTCTGAGCCACCATACACGAGATTATATTACCGTTAAGTAAGCAGATAGTTCATTTATAGACTTAAAAAAAAAAAAAAGAGCTAAAAGTGTCAAACTTCTTAAAGAAGAAACAGAAAGTATTAGAATAAATAAGGAGTACTCATATAGGATGGGGCTTCCCTGGCAACCCACTGCAGTATTCTTACCAGGGAAATCCAATGGACAGAGGAGACTGGCAGGCTATAGTCCATGGGGTCACAAAGAGTCGGACACAACTGAGTGACTAACACACACTCATACAGTATAAAAAAAGAAAAACCAAAATGACAACTATGTGTAATCCTGGTTTGGAAAAAAAATTCTATAAAGGACACAGTTGGGACAATTGGCAGATTTGAATATAGACTGTGTATTAGGTGATAATTGTATCGCTGTTAAATTTCCTAAATCTGATTATTTTACTGTGGAAAGGAATGTCTTTGCTGTTGAAAGACACATGATAGTGAATTTAAAGGGTAACGGGTCATGAAAGCTGTAATTTACTCTCAAATATTTCTGCCAAAACTACTGCTGCTACTACCACCTCTAATAATAATAATAATAATAAACAAATGTGAAAGTATGTTAACTGGTCAATGCAGATGAAGTGTCTGTGTTTCTTTTCATCAGCCATTGGCCACACTGTGTGGCTGCCAAGTCAAGTGACTGGTCAAGGACTCTTGCATTTATCAACCCTTGCTATTTATTAGCTTATGAACTTTCCCATTCCTTTATTTCATCTTCTCTAGGTACCACCCAAATGTTACCCTGTTTCATCTTCACAAAAATCCTGTGAAGTAGAAATTATTTTCTGAATTTAAACAGGTGAGACAACTGAAGTTCAAAGAGGTTAAGTGACTTGCCAGAGGTCATTGTTAGTAAATTACAGTATAGTCATTCAAACCCAAGACTTCGGATGCAACTTCATTTAGCTTCCCTTCAACCCACTCCAGTGTTCTTGCCTGGAGAATCCCAGGGACGGGGGAGACTGGTGGGCTGCCATCTATGGGGTTGCACAAAGTCGGACACGACTGAAGCGATTTAGCAGCAGCAGCAGGCCTCAGAGGCCCAATGTTGTGACCGTCAGCAGATGCTACAGAATCAGGAAGCCAAACAACAGCTTTGTGAGGTTAGAAGGGAGAGGCTTAGAACAGAGACTGGATATTCAGTAATTAGAAAGCATAATAACGTGAGGGCAAATGAATATCTACAGATTTAATGTTCATATTATTACTTCTTTAAATGACCTGCAATTTTATATTATTTTCTGTTCATCAGACTACAGGCTAGACATCAGACTACAGACTACACATGCACCTTTATTGTTTTCTGATATATATAAATACCATCTTAAAATATTAATATACATTGGGTCTTGTGTTTTTAAACTTCCTACCATATAGAAACATAAAACGGAATGAAATAAAAAATAATTCCCCTGACATTAAAAAATATATGTATATGGTTAAAATATCTAAAATATTCAAGTTTTGCTTTGTTTCTTCTATTTAAGATAAATGTTCTTAGAACATACAGTCTCCTTCATTCTTTTTAAGGAGCTGTAGGGGATTCCATTGTAAGGTATCAGTACATGTGTGTATACATGTATAGGTATGTGTTTCTGGTTTGTGGAGGGGGGAGCTTATGTATGTGTGTGATTGTATATTCACGTGGCTCTGTGTTTGTGTGTTTATGCCTATGACCACTGCCTCCTACTGGTGACTGTCTCTTCCATGCGCTGAAAAACTGGAAGTACAAGGAACATGTCTACGTCCAACTGACTTTGAATTCTCAGCATCTGAGCAAAGGGGTTAGAATGATTGTTGAAACATAACTTTTACTGGTGCATGAAAAGGTCTTTGCATACGAAGAGCAGTGGCAAAGAACACAGGCTCAGACCACCTGGCTTCAAGTCTTCCTTACACAGCTTACCGTGAGGTCTGAGATGTTTCCTGGGAAAATTCCTTGGCTTTCCTGGCCTCTGTTTCCTCATTGTTGTTGTTCAATCACTAAGTGGTGTCTGACTTTTTGCAACCCCACGGACTACAGTGCACCAGGCTTCCCTGTCCTTTACTATCTCCTTAAGTTTGCTCAAACTCATGTCCATGAGTTGGTGATGCTATCTAACCATCTCATCCTCTGTTGCCCTCTTCTCCTCCTACCCTCAATCTTTCCCAGCATCAGGGTTTTTTCCAATGAGTCAGCTGTTAGCATCATGCGGTCAAAGTATTGGAGCTTCAGCTTCAGCATGAGTCCTTCCAATGAATATTCAGGATTAATTTCCTTTACAATTGACTGGTTTGATCTCCTTGCTGTCCAAGAGACTGTCAAGAGTCTTCCAACTCTCACAGTCATACATGACTACTGGAAAAACCATAGCTTTGACTATATGGATCTCTGTTGGCAAAGTGATGCCTCTGCTTTTTAATGTGTTGTCTAGGCTTGTTGGGCTTCCCAGGTGGCTCAGTGGTAAAGAATCCACCTGCTATGCAGGAGATGCAGATTTGATCCCTGGGTTGGTAAGATCCCCCTGGAGGAGGGCATGGCAACCCACTCCAGTATTCTTCCCTGGAAAATCCCATAGACGGAGGAGCCTGGTGGGCTGCAAAGACTCAGACATGACTGATGCAAAGGAGCATGCACATTTGGTTTGTCATGACTTTCCTTTCAAGAAGCATGTGTCTTTTAATTTCATGGCCACAGTCACTGTCTGCAGTGATTTTGGAGCCAAGCACATAAAACCTGTCAGTGTTTCCACTTTTTCCCCTTCTATTTGCTGTGAAGTGATGGAACCGAATGCCATTGTCTTCATTTTCTGAATGATGAGTTTTAAGCCAGCTTTTTTACTCTCATCTTTCACCTTCATCAAGAGGCTCTTTAGTTCCTCTTTACTTTCTGCCATTAGAGTGGTTATCATCTGCATATTTGAGATTGTTGATATTTCTCCCAGAAATCTTGATTCCAGCTTGTGATTCATCAAGCCGGCATTTCACGTGGTATACTCTGCATGTAACTTAAATAAGCAGGATGACAATATATATCCTTGATGCACTCCTTTCCCAATTTTGAACCAATTTGTTGTTCCATGTCTCTTTCTAACTGTTGCTTGATGACCTGCATACAGGTTTCTCAGGAGACAGGTAAGGTGGTCTGATATTCCCATCTCTTTAAGAATTTCCCACAGTTTGTTGTGATCCACACAGTCAAAGGCTTTATTATAATCAATGTAGCAAAAGTAGATATTTTTCTGGAATTCTCTTGCTTTCTCTATGATCCAAAAATGTTGACAGTTTGATCTCTGGTTCCTCTGCCTTTTTCTAAACCCAATTTGTACATCTGGAAGTTCTCAGTTCATGTACTACTGAAGCCTAAGTTGAAGGATTTTGAGCATAACTTTACTAGCATGTGAAGTGAGTGCAATTATGTGGAAGTTTAAACATTCTTTGGCATTGCCCTTCTTTGGGATTGGAATGAAAACTGACCTTTTATGGTCCTGTGGCCACTGCTGAGTTTTCCAAATTTGCTGGCATATTGAGTGCAGCACTTTAACAGCATCATCTTTCAGGATTTGAAACAGCTCAGCTGGAATTCCACCACCTTTTCTAGCTTTGTTTGTAGTAAGGCTTCCTAAAGTCCACTTGACTTCACACTCTGGGATGTCTGTCTCTAGGTGAATGATCACACCATTGTGGTTATCAAAGTCATTAAGAGCTTTTTTGTATAGTTATGTGTATTCCTGCAAACTCTTTTTCATCTCTTCTGCTTCTGTTAGGTCCTTACTGTTTCCAGGCTCCTCCTATGGGATTCTCCAGGTAAGAATACTGGAGTGAATTACCATGCCCTCTTCCGGGGGATCTTCCCTACATAGGGGCTGAACTCACATCTCCTATGTTTGCTGAATTGCAGGTGGATTCTTTATCCGTTGAGCCACCTGGGAAGTTGTGGATGTTTTATCATTGGAAATGGGCATATCTATAGTGCATTCTTGGTCAGTTTGTCTTAAAGCAGAATCAGAGAAAAGGTTTTGAGAGCACATGATTTATTGAGGGGAGACTCTCAAGAGACTGACAGGGAACAGTGGGCTAGGGCAGGGCCAAGTTAGACTGTGATTCTCAGAGGGGGTCTAGCTTCAGTGTGATCCACAGGGAGCTTATGAATTAGACCACAAAGTTAGTCCCACCATTAAGGCAAGGCAAGGGGCTGGGCTTTCCAGTTGGTGCTAGTGGTAAAAAACCCACCTGCCAATGCAGGAGATACAAGAGATGAAGGTTCGATCCCTGTATCAGGAAGATCCTCTGGAGGAGGGCTTGGCAGCCCACTCCAGTATTCTTGCTTGGAGAATCCCATGGACAAACGAGCCTGGAGGGCCATGGTCCTTTGGGTCACCAGAGTCAGACATGACTGAAACGACTTGGCATGCATGCACCCAAGGCAAGGGGCTAGGTTTTCGTGCCCCAGGTCCCTCAGTCGTTGGCTGCTGAAGTCACCCAAGACTGGTGTGTGGCATAACCTCCTCGGGCAGCTCCTATGGGTCGGAAGGCAAGTCTCTGGAGAAAAGGGAGAGCTGTAAACCTTTAGAAACCTTCCCCCACAGCAGCTGGGGGTGGGTGTGCCTGCTTGCTCAAGGAGATGGGGATACCACCACCAACTACTCCAGTCCCCAACTCACCAGGTCATGGTAAGAGTTAACCATTGTTGTTGTTCAGTCACTAAGCCATGTCTGACTCTGCAACCCCATGGACTGTAGCCCATGAGGCTCCTCTGTCCATGGGATTCTCCAGGCAAGAATTCTGGAGTGGGTTGCCATTTCCTATGTGACACATAAACCACTCAAAATGAGAACAGGTAACATGTATTGTGCTTAAACCAAATTTTATTCCAAGTGCTTTGACCTTAGAAAACTGTGTCGTATAAAAGAAACCCTCTAATGTCAGCTAATTTTATTACCACATTTAACAGCTGATTTCCAAAAACATATTAAGTATTTAATAAACGAGGGATAAAACACATGTGCAAGGAAGGTGGCCTTCTCGTCTCTTGGATTAGAGTCTGCATTCTTCACTGTTCTTGTTTCATTAAGTTTTCATATAGTATTTTGGACCTTGTGTATCCTGTGGGTATTGAGTTAACATGAGCTATTTCAGTCATTTTAAAGACTTCCATATTTCTATTTTTATTGATGTTCAAGGGGTGCTTGAACAAATGTGCATGAGGTTATAGTAGGAGAGCCCAGGAATGCCTGGCCTGCTTGCTGATTATCCCCATCCACCATGCTGGGATTCCTAAGGAAACTGGGCAAACAGGGAAAACTGGGAGAGAAAAATCAATGAGCCCTTTTAGCAGCATCTGTGTCCACCAGTAAGGATTGGATCAGAGAGGCAGGAGCATGAAGAGAGCTACCTAGTAAGGGGCTTACAGAAGGGACTTGACCTGTCTGAGCAGTGGGAGCTGGGGGACCGTGTGTGCGAGGCTGTTGGTTCTGCTTTTTGGCCCGGGGACACAGACTCTGCAGGGCAGGCTGTTGGGAAGGGAAATTGAATGTGAAGTGGGGGAAGCCAGGATGAGCTGGAACCCAGGTTTTTTCCTGGTGTTCCCAAACCTCCCACTTGGATGATAGGAGTCCTACAGGAGTCCAGCTGGTGCCTGTCACAGAGCCAAGCAAGCCCCTGACTCAGGAGTCAGAGAAGCTGAAGGGGGATGGATGGGGTGGCAGCTGGAGTTGTTGTGGGTAGGGCTACAGCATGATGCCACCAAGGTGCTGGGGACCCCTATAGCAACCTTCCCAGAGTGCAGAAGATGCCCCCCCTTCCACCTTCTAAATGGTGCACAGAATGTCTTTTAGGTCCACACAGACTCAGAAGTACACAGGGGAATCTGGGTGGCACAGTTTCAGTTTACACAATACAAATTGCCACACTTGTTGGCAATATCAAAATGAGCTTCAGTGTCCCTTTGGCTGCAGATATGGGACGCTTCAGGAGTCTTTCCTCCCAGTTTGATGATCAAACATGGAAGGGAACTACACAGCCATGAGGACACAGCAGTGGTGGTAGGAGGTGTGATCCCACCAGGACCATTGCTGTAACCATCCACCACATCTGGCAACCCCAAGATGGTGACTGCTCTATCAGCCTGATTCCTGAGGGGCCTTGAGGATCACAGGCCTCACCAGGGTCCCGTGAAGGACAAAGAGAGTGAATGAGACAGAAATCTAGTTTTAGGCCACTGGGTTTGGAGGTCCTCACCAGAGGTCAGCCTAGACTATTCTGACCAATGCATCTCCTTCTCTCCTTTCTTCTCTGTTTTTCTTAACCAATAATTGATAACTTCCAGGAGGGCTTACAACCTTTCTTTCTATGTCTCCATCACATACCTCTAAATCTAAATCCTGGAAGCCTTAGAGAAAGAAGAAGACAGAGACAAAGAGGGAATTAAGAGAGGTCCCAAGTCCATCGGCCACTCATTCACCCTAAGAGCCAGGCCTTGTCTAACTCTGCTTAACACACTGAGAAAAGAAGTTAAGAAATACAAGCCAGAGTGAAGGGAAATCTGTGCACGTGCCTTTATAACATGTCCCAGGAATGCCCTGGAATGATAGCTAGATCACTAATTCCTCTCCTGGAAGGGGAGCTAATGAGCTGAGCTGGTGAAGACAGAGAAGGATGATATTCCATTCCTTGCCATGCTGGAAGGTTTTATACTTTACAGGAAGTTTTGTACTTACAGTCCATGGAATTCTCCAGGTCAGAATACTGGAGTGGTTAGCCATTCCCTTCTTCAGGGGATCTTCCCCACTCAGGGATTGAACCCAGGTCTCTCACATTTCACGTGGATTCTTTACCAGCTGAGCCACCAGGGAAGCCTAAGAATAGTGGAGTGAGTAGCCTATCCCTTCTCCGGTGGATTTTCCCAACCCAGGATT
This sequence comes from Capra hircus, assembly GCF_001704415.2. Classification (NCBI taxonomy): domain Eukaryota; kingdom Metazoa; phylum Chordata; class Mammalia; order Artiodactyla; family Bovidae; genus Capra; species Capra hircus. The sequence goes on along the minus strand of NC_030808.1, from coordinate 116,645,977 downwards.
TGAACCAGGGTCTCCTGCATTGCAGGCGGATTCTTTACCAGCTGAGCTAACAGGAAAGCCCTTACAGGAAGTTAGTAATGTTTAAATGGATGGTTGCATGATTACAACATGCCATGATTATACAGCTGAGGGTGCAGCCCTAGGATTGTGTCTGATTTGAACAGTAGTTCTTGTGCTTATTTTTTCAGCATTTTTCCCATCCCTGGAGCTCCCAAAGGCTCCTGGCCAGGAAGGAAGGTTTGAAGGCCTTCTGGAAGTTACAAATTATTGGTTAAGAAAAACAGAGAGGAAAGGAGAGAAGGAGATGCATTGGTCAGAATAGTCTAGGCTGACCTCTGGTGAGGACCTCCAAATCCAGTGGCCTAAAACTAGATTTCTGTCTCATTCAATCTCTTTGTCCTTCACGGGACCCTGGTGAAGCCTGTGATCATCAAGGCCACTCAAGAGTTAGGCTGATAGAGCAGTCACCATCCTGGGGTTGCCGGATGTGGTGGATGGTTACAGCAACGGTCCTGGTGTGATCACACCTCCTACCACCAGCACTGTGTCCTCACAGTTGTGTAGTTCCCTCCCATGTTTGATCGTCTCACTAGGAGCAAAGAGTCCTGAAAGCTTTCAGTTATGTAGTCAAGGGATACTTGTCACCTCTCACTACGTGAGAGGTCATGACCAGCGTGATGACACCACCTAACCATAGAGGGCCGTGAATGGATACCTTACCAGGTGCTAAGAAAGCCAGAAATATTCAGAGGCAACCCCTGACTCACACAGAGATGTCAGGGAGGGGGGCATGGAGTAGAATTCTGTTCAGTCAGGACCTCTGGGGAATGAATTACAATGACCAAAGATATTTGAGAGTCTTCCCTCTTCTCTCATCCTGCACATGACGATAAATATCTATCCCCAAGTAACTAGTTCTTGAAGAGATGGGAATTCTTAAAGAGATGGGAATACCAGACCACCTTACCTGGTTCCTGAGAAATCTGTATGCAGGTCAAGAAGCAACAGTTAGCACTGGACATGGAACAACAGACTGGTTCCAAATTGGGAAAGGAGTACGTCAAGGCTGTATATTGATTATCATCCTGTTTATTCAATTTATATGCAGAGTACATCATGCAAAATGCCAGGCTGGATGAAGCACAAGCTGGAATCAAGATTGCCGGGAAAAACATCAATAACCTCAGATATGCAGATGACACCACCCTTATGGCAGAAAGTGAAGAAGAACTAAAGAGCCTCTTGATGAAAGTGAAAGAAGAGAGTGAAAAAGTTGGCTTAAAACTCAACATTCAGAAAACCAAGATCATGGCATTTGGTCTCATCACTTCATGGCAAATAGATGGGGAAACAGTGGAAACAGTGAGAGACTTTATTTTTGTGGGGCTCCAAAATCACTGCAGATGGTGACTGCAGCCATGAAATTAAAAGGCACTTGCTCCTTGGAAGAAAAGCTACGACCAACTTAGACAGCATATTAAAAAGCAGAGACATTCCTTTACAACAAAGGTCCATCAAGTCAAAACTATGGTTTTTCCAGTGGTCATGTATGGATGTGAGAGTTGGACTGTGAAGAAAGCTGAACATTGAAGAATTGATGCTTTTGAACTGCGGTGGTGGAGAAGACTCTTGAGAGTCCCTTGGACTGCAAGGAGACCCAACCAGTCCATCCTAAAGGAAATCAGTCCCGAATATTCATTGGAAGGACTGATGCTGAAGCTGAAACTCCAATAATTTGGCCACCTGATGCGAAGTGGACTCATTGGAAAAGACCCTGATGCTGGGAAAGATCGAAGGCGGGAGGAGAAGAGGATGACAGAGGATGAGATGGTTGGATGGCATTACCGTCGTGATGGACATGAGTTTGAGTAGGCTCCTGGTGTTGGTGATGGACAGGGAGGCCTGGCATGCTGCAGTCCATGGGGTTGCAGAGTTGGAGACGACTGAGCAACTGAACTGGACTGATGTCGCTGGTTCTTCAAGATAACCTCCTGTTCCAGAGTCTTCACTTGCTCTTCATCACCCACAGCATAAGACCCAAACTCCTTGTGTTGCGGCCAGTCTGACAGCTATCTGGGCCCACGGAAAGATTCAGACATGTCAGGTTATGCTAGTGGACAGGTGGTGGCAGAGGCCTTCACCATCAGGGCTCTAAGAAGAGACCTTGAGGGCCCTGAGTGGATAAAAGTCACCGAGTGGAAAAAAGACAGTGTTGGCCAGCTTGGCCCAATACCAACACCTAGGTATAATGCTACGCCTGTCAGTGAGATGGGTTTAGGCCAGATTTCTAGGCAAGGGGTGCTGACTGCAAAGATCAAAAGGGTTATTTTTAGAAAAAATATCTGGAAGTTCATTCAAGGCAGCCTTGTTTGGGATGTGGGTAATATAAAAGGTGGAGGTAGAGATTGCCTCCCCCACAGTGGGACACCCAGCCAGGCATTTTTGCACTGGTGGTGTTATCGGGGACAATGGTAGGGCAGGCCTGGGCCCAGATGAAGAAACTTGGTGCAGTGTGGTTTTGGCAGATATGAGTGGGAGATGGACCTGGCCATTTTGATAGCAAGTGAAGCAACCATTCCTTGACTGTGGTCGTGAGTGTCAGAAGTAATGGCTACACACACATGCCCAGAAGAAGGTGGATCAGATGAAGAAGAAAATGAGTGTTTTACAAGTTAGCCAGAGAACTGGGTTCCAGGTGCACAAAGGGCCCACTCAGAGAGCATCCAGAAGTAATTTATTCATCTGTTCGACAGTTAACTAGACACCTACTATTTAGGGAGTAAACAAAATGAGCAGAGTTCATTTATGTTTACCAGAGGGAAGGAATTGGGGGAAGGGAGAGTTAGGGAGTCTGGATTGGACATGTACACATCATTATATTTTAAATGGATAACCACCAAGATTCTGCTATATAGCACAGGGAACTCTGCTCAATATGTGGCAGCCTGGATGGGAGGGAAGTTAGGGGGAGAATGGATACATGTGTATGTATGACTGAGTCTCTTTGCTATCCACCTGAAACTATCACCATATTGTTAATCAGCTATACTCCAATGTAAAATAAAAGGTTTTAAAAATAATGAACAGAGTTCCTGACATCATGGAGTTTACATTCCAATGGGAGATATTGGCAAAAAAAAAAAAAAAATCTCCCAATTTAACAAATACATAAATGTACTCGTGTGTGTGTGTGTGTGTGTGTGTGTGTGTGTGTGTGTGTGCATGCTAAGTTACTTCAGTCATGTCTGACTCTTTGCGACCCTGTGGACTATAGCCCATCAGGCTCTTTGGTCCATGGGATTCTCCAGGCAAGAATACGGCAGTGGGTTGCTGTCCTCTCCTCCGGGGGATCTTTCCCACCCAGGGATCAAACTTGCATCTCTTATGTCTCCTGCGTTGGCAGGCAGGTTCTTTACCACTAATGCCACCTGGGAAGCCCTTAAATATTTGTTATATGATATAATAGAATTTCAATAGTGTATATATATACTATTTTACTGTTTACTATTTGCTTTTAGATAGTGTATTAGCTAAGAAACTTTATATTTCTTCAATTGTGAATCAGTAAAATTACATTACTATAATCCTCATTTTTACTCCTAGGCTTTTGTAGCTGGGAGATCTTCAAGGTCATCTGTAGTACTGCTACAGCTCTCAGAGACTCCGCAGGCCTTGACTGTGACGGATGACAAGTCCTCAGCTGATGGAGATAGGGAAGCAGGCTGGGTCGGAGCGGGTCTAGGCCAGGGGACTAATGCTGTCATCACCAAGGAAGGGACACAGATGCTACCACTGCAATGGCTAAAGGGACATTTGAAATTTTGTCCTAGTCCAGGTCAGCATTGGTGTCCAAAAGTCTCTGCAGGTGGACCATACCAGGAAGCTCTGGTCATAGGTGCTGTCAGTGACGGTGAAAGGTCTTGGTTCTATGAGAGTCCATTCTGGAAGAAGCAGGATGGTGCCTATGGCAGGCACCCATAGAAGCGTCCTGGAATGTAGGCAAGGGCTGGGAAGGTTGTCAGTGACCCATGATTCAATGAATATTTATTAAGTTTCAATTGTGTGACAGGCTGTGTGCTACGTGTTAGGAATACAGTGATAAAGTCTCAAAGACCCTTCCCTAATGGAGCTTATGTTCTGCTAGGTCTCTGCCTAGAGAACTGTAGATTCTATTCCTGGCGGAAATCTATATTATAAATTATGAACCGAGTCTAGTGGTAGAGACTGGCCAGATATCTGGATGGCAGTTGCAGTTTTATGGCTCTACAAGATATACTGAGAATTCCAGCCAGATCAAAGAATTGAGGCAGGAGGTGAGGATGGAGTCCTAACACCATCAGGATCAGTCTCAATTAACTCAGAGCAAGGGGTCTAGTCTGCAGAGAGTCTGGAAGGCAAGCCATCCCTGACTGACCAGGATTGGGGACAGCCACTCTCCTCCCAGCATCCCTGAACATTAGTGCAGCTCAGCCACCATGCCCTGCAGCCAGCAGCCAGTGACGAGGAGTCACACACACTCCGCCCTTTTTGCTTTGGCTTTTTCTCTGATTCTCATTACCAGCCCCTTCTCCCCTCAGATTCATCATAGGAAAGTCCCTCAGTCTTGGTGACAGGATTGTGTTTCTTCTGTTTGACCCCTGGGTCCCTGTTGCATTTAGCTTATACTCATTCTCAGACTCTTTAAGCTTTTGACTGTTTGGGGTGGAGTTCCTATCCTGAATATTCTTGATGCCAGGCTTTCAAGGCTGCTCACCTGGCCTGCATCCTGGTCAAACCCGCACCAGCAACATTTAGGAGAATCCTGATCATTTTGCCATGAACCCACGGTTTCAGGGGCAAGCCTGTTGCTATAGCAATATGGATGTCACTCTGCTTTGGGACTCTGAGGACCTCGCGAGAGGAACACCAACCTCCTTAGGGAGATAACCAACCCTGTGGGCCAATTACCAGAGGAGAGGGCAAAATGCCTCCCTCACTTGGTCCTGGCAGGCCCTGTGGCCAGCAGTCCCTCCTCCTCCCCAGAGCAGCTTCTGTTCCTGCCCCTAGGGAGATCTGGAGGGAATCCAGAGAATTGCCAGGTTTCATTATGCAGCTTTGAACCTGCATGTTGATTCTCCAGAGACGCCTGAAGGCTGACATTTCTCTTTTCTCACCTAACTCAGGATGGAGAAAGATGATATTCTCACCCACACACCTGGTAATCCCTCTAAGAAGGTTACATGGGTTTTTGCCCTCAGAGTCTTGGAGATCAAATCCATCAAGGCTTTCATTTCTGTTTTCCCTGGTCAGGGTCCAAAGTACAGCCTTCGTCTCCATGCCTAAATGGTCATTTGATCCCCTTCCACCATCATCCTCATGAAGCTTTGTACATCCTTCTGTCCCAGGCTCGCACTCCTCTCCTTCTCATTCTCTTCCATCTTGGCCTCTTGAATCCTTTCTCCATAACTAGCAAATTGCCCTACCTGCACAATTTCTTTTTTAGCTCTCCCTTATCTCCTGCCTCCTCTCTTGCTGAAGCTGTCTTCATCCCTGAGAGTCCTCTCATGTGATTACTATTTTCTTCCATAGTTTATTACAAACAATACAACTCAACTAATTGGCTTAATGAAGTAGGGTTCATCTTTCTTTACATAATCAGAAATGTGGATATAGATCACTACTTGTATTAGTTTGGTGGCTGGTCAAAACCTAGACCCAGCTCTGTGATCATCTTTGCCCTTTCTTCATAGTTGTAATCTCTTTGTCACAATATGGCTGCTGCAGTCCAGCTATCACATCTGAATTCCAGGCAGAGCTAAGGGTTGGTGCCTGCATCAGGAAAGCAAAAACATTCTCAGATTCCCTAATGAAATTAAGTTTAGGTCTCGTTGGCTAGAAGTGTGCCACATGGCCACCTTTTGATGCAAGGGAATCTAGGAAGGAAATCTATACTTGCTGGCATATTGCAGCCTGGAACAAAATCAGGATTTTGTTAGTAAGGGAGAAGAGGGATAAAGATATCAAGCAGTGTCTGCTGCTGCAGTCCCTCTCTAACTCCCCAACATTATATTTCCACTGTCTTGTTAAAACCCTGCTTCTTTGCACTCATGCCATTTAGATCTCCTACTTTACCCCCTGATGTTGCTGTTGTCTACTTGGGCAGGGGGTCCTCTCATTCATTCTCTACGTCGGCAATGGGTAAAAAGCCCACCACTCCATGGGACAAGCCAGTTCTTTGTTCCCTTCTCCCAAGCCTTGATCAGTCTGTGTGACAGCTATGTGCAGGTGAGTGGCCTGTCCATCACCATGGCTACTCAGATGCTCTTCTTCCCTTCATCTTCAGTGATTTCCTCTCCATTTTGGCCAGCCACTCCCATGTACAGTCCCTGGATATTATCATTACCTGTAATATTACTCCTCCAAAATTATCAGTCTGAGTACTCCTTTGCTTTACTGTAACCTCCCCTGCTTCCTGCTGTTTATTCTACTGTTCTCCCACCAGCCCTTCTTTAACGTTATTGGTACTGTCTGTCCTCTGCTATCTTCCAATGCATCAACATTCCCCTTTCTTAACTTCCCTTATGATGGGAGTTCATGAGCAGTATTTCTAGACTCCCTTCTCTGCCCTACACTTCTCTACTTCCATCTCTACCCCTCTAGACTTCCTAGTCCCTCTGTTGCCTCCACTTGTCTACACTTCTGAACCCAACTGTCTGTTTCTCTGTGCCTACATCCAAGCATCTAAGTATCACCCAATGAGGCAGATGGATTCCACTATAAGTTCAAGGTCATTAACTTCAAACAGGTCCTCACACTACACAAAAACTTACTACAGTCCTGTCTCTCATTTTCCCATTTCCACAGGGGCTGTCTCAAGCCTTTCTCCTTTCCTGAATCCTCCAACCTGCCTTCTTTTCTTCCCTGACCTCCTTGTACTAAATTATTGGGAAAGTAGGATCTCACATAGAAACTTTCTTAATCTCCTGAGTATTTCTGCAGCTGTCCTGTGGGTCTCCTGTTCTAATAACAGAGCTATTTCACCTCCCATCTAAGGAGAATCCCCTTTTGCCTTCCAGGAAGCTTATAGTTTCTACTATTTCTTTTTCCTTCCTGTATATTTCTTTTTCTCTTGCCTGAATCTTTCCTGCTTTATTTATATGTCTTCTCATTTAAAAATAAAATAGCAATCATAATCCGCTTTCAGCTCTTATTTGATCTCTCTTCTCACCTTCAAAGGTCAAATTCTGTCAAGAATTTTCTGTCTCCATTTCTGCTATCACCCAACCTCAATCCATACTATTCTGTCTTCCAGACCTACCATGTACTTTTGCTGGAATTGTGAACTATTACTTTCATACCTAAAACAGTATTTCATATTTCTCTTACTTGACCATTCCCCAATTTGGGGGAATGCTGTCTTGTACTGACTTACATGATTCAACTTTCTACTAATTTTCTTTCCAGCTGTTCCTTTTCTGTCTCCTTTGCAAAATCATCTCTCTCTTCTTGCCGGTACATTATGGAGCTCCTCTAGACTTGTTTCAATAATCTCTCCTCCTCCATTTTATACTTTGCCTCTCAGGATGCATGCATATCAAGTTTATAACTCCAGAATTTTCTGTGCTCCTGATCTATATCAAATTTTCAACGTAATATTTTTCATATAAGATATGCATCTATTTAGGTCATCTGTATTAATTATCTATTGCTGTGTAACAAATTACCCCCAAACCCCAAACCACACACATTTATTATTTCATAGTTTCTGTGGGTCAGGAGTCTGGGTGTGGAGGAGTAAGCTCCTCTAGCTCAGGCTCTCAGGAGGCTGAAATCAAGGCACTGGCCAGGGATGCAGTCAGCCCAGGAGGACAGAGGAAGACCTACTTCTAAGCCCACTCATGTAGCAGTTGGTAGGTCTCAGATCCACACTGGCTGTCACTCACAGACATTAGTTCCTTACCCTGGTGCCTTTTCATAAAGCTTCTTAAAGCATGGCAGCTGGCTTTCCCCAGAGTGAGAATTCAGAGAGAGAGGAGAGGGAGGGGAAGATAGCAGTCTCTTTGTAATTTACTCTCAGAAGTGACATTCCATCACTTTTGCCTTATTCTATTCATTAGAAGTAAAGCAGTAGGTCCAGTCACCCACAAGAGAAAGGGATTGTATAAGGATGCAAATACTGAGTCAGGTGTTAATATCATGTGACATGTCACATGACCGCCCATTCATCATCCTATTGGTGTACCTACAGCCCCACACCCAGCACCAGCAATGGGGCTCTACTCCTAGTTTCTCTTTTTCAGTGACTGATACCTCCATCAAGCCTGTTCAGCAACCCAGAAACCCAGGGATCATTCTGGACTGTCTTTTCAATCTCAGCCTCCCATATTTGATCATAACTAAGTTCTGCTCAGCTTTTTTCTCACATATCACTCAAATCTACTCGCTTATCTCTACCCCTTCAGCCTGACAGAAGCAGACACCATCTCCTGCTTGGGCTTGCAGTTTATCTGACTGACTGGTCTTCTCCCCCATCTGCTCAAACCACTTCCCTTCCAATATACATTCTATGTTGCAGACAAAGTAATCTCTTCACCATGGAAATCTGATTGGGACACTCTTCTGCTTAAAACAACCAAATAGCTTCCCATTTCCTATTGGAGCGCTGAAGAACTGATGAGCAAATTGTCTGAGCTCCAAAGAATTGATACTTTTGAACTGTGGTGTTGGAGAAGACTCTTGAGGGTCCCTTGGACTGTAAGGAGATCAAACCAGTCAATCCTAAAGGAAATCAGTCCTGAACTTTCATTGGAAGGACTGATGCTGAAGCTGAAACTCCAGTACTTTGGCCACCTGATGAGAAGAACTGACTCACTGGAAAAGACCCTGATGCTGGGAAAGATTGAAGGCAGGAGGAGAAAGGGATGACAGAGAATGAGATGGTTGGATGGCTTCACCAACTTGATGGACATGAGTTTGAGCAAGCTCCAGAAGTTGGTGATGGACAGGGAAGCCTGGCATGCTGCAGTTCATGGGGTTGCAAACAGTTGGACACGACTGAGCAACTGAACTGAACTGAACTTCCTATTGGAGAAAGACAGGACAGCTCAATAACCTGTACTGTTCTTTGTGGTCCTTTCCACCTCCCAACCTCACCTCACACCACTCCCCTCTCTTTCCCCTGTCCAAGCATACTGGCTTTCTTTCAGCCCTGCTAGCCACAGGGCCTTTGCACATGCTGTTCCTCCTTAAAACATTCTTCCATCTTTTTGCCCAGTTAACTCCTATTCTGAGCAAGCTCCAGGACACGGTGAAGGATACGGAAGCCTGGCGTACTGCAGTCCATGGGGTCACAAAGAGTCAGACATGACTGAATGACGGAACAACAACTCCTATTCAGTTTTTAGATGTCAACCTAAGGATTGTTTCCATGGGAAATCCCCCTCCCAGAGCCTCAGAACTCATGTCCTTCTCCTTGAAGCTGTCGTCACAGTTGCAATTTTATACTAGTTTGCATGGCTGTTTGTCTCTTCTGTAAGTGCCATCTACTCAGTCATATCATAGCCACATTTAGAGTATCTGGTGCCTAATAGATACTCAATAAATATATGTTAAGCAAATTGAATTTCTTGAGCATAGAAATGGCTCAGACAGTAAAGAATCTGCCTGCAATACAGGAGACCCGGGTCTGATCCCTAGGTCACAAAGATCCCCTGGAGAAGGGAATGGCACCCCACATCAGTATTCTTACCTGGAGAATCCCATGGACAGAGGAGCCTGGCAGGCTACAGTCCATGGGGTCACAAAGAGTCGGACACAACTGAGTGACTAACACACTTCCCAAGTAGACGAAGCCAAAGATCTACTGGCTTGACCTGGTGGGTATCACTGAGCCAGTATGTGATTTAATTCTACCTGCTTACTCAGGATTCTTGAATGCCCTGGGCTTTAAATCCAGATCTGAGAAGGTCTCTGTACAGATTTAGGGATGAACTGGTCCATACCGCTTATCTTGGCAGCTAAGCCTACGTCACTGACCTTTGAAGACAATTAGAGACAAATAATCACAGGCTATCTGGCCATACCTTCTTGCCTGTTGGACCTGGCTGAATGTGGTTTGTTCTAAATGGGCCACTGGGGTTTGTTGTTTCTTTCTTTTATTGCTAGGTGGGAGCAGCTAAGGGTCCACTGTGGCATATATGACTATTTCCATTACTTTTCTCCCTGGAAATGCCATAGCATACTGGTAATGTAAGATACTGGCTTTGCTCATCTGCCCTGTCCATAGTTCCTTGTAAGAATGAGGAACTCAGGCTCTGCCAGGACTCTGCTATTCTCTCTGTGGTGTGGATATGAAAATGCTTTTTAGTTTTGCTCCTCTCTACCTATTGGTTTACCCCAGAGTGAATCAAAATGCCCCAAGGCTCCATCTCTGGGGCATTGACAAGCTTCAAGTGCACGAGGCAGTGGGGTTGAAAATGACTTCTCTGTCAGACTGGTTTAAGCAGTTCCATACTCACTGTGTCCCCTTGCAATGCTCCCACTGCTCAGGAATGGAATCCTCCACTTTAAAGAAGAGGAAATAAAAGCCTCCCTAGACGATGCTTCAACTGACTTCCCAAACTTAACCCATGTCAGCCCTGACCCCTTCAGCATATTGTGAAAACAACTTGATTTTCAGATTAAGTTGAATCTTTAAAGCAGCAGGAATTTAGCAAAGAATTTTTTTGTTTTGTTTTTTAAAGCAAGGAATGGCATGGTGAAATGAGGATTTTTAAAAAATTAAACTGATAACCTCTTGTGCTGGGTTTCAAAAAGAGAATCGGAGCAAGGACCCAAATTGGGTTATGAGGAAAATCCAAAGCAAGAAATGTTCAGGGCTTAGACTAAAGCTATAGCTGAAGGATTATTGAGAATTGGATGAATCTGAGGAGTTTGGGCAAGAAAGAAGCAATAGGCCTTTAAGAGTGCAGTGATTCTACATGGAAATGTTGGGAGATGTTTGCTGTCTATTTGAAGAAGCACCCAAGTGCTCCTTGTCTCCCACAATTATCACAACCACTTTCTGGTCACCTGGACCAACAGCTCCTGACTCCTCCAGGCTCCTTTGCTGATTTGACTCTATTTTCATTTGCAACATTCTCTCTCCAAGACATGCTTTTTGTTTTCAGTTTGCAACTCCACACTCCATAACTGTAGCCAAGAGCTGCTCTTCCTTCTGTCCTGACCCCTGTAACCTCAGCCACCTGGTCCTGTCCTGCAAACAAGAAACTGGGGCCGGCTAGGGATGCAGTGATGAACATCTTGAATTGAGGAGGTGGACGAGTCCTTTTTGAGCATCAGTAAAAAAGAGGCTGGAGAGGCTATGAAAAGCATAGACTGGAACAGAAGAGGAGGGTGGAGACTAGCAGGTAAGGAGCAGAGAGGGAGAAGAGGTAGGGGGAGGATCAAGTTTAAGCACACTGGGCAGGCAGAAGGAGTGGCCTGGGCCATTGACTTATCTGATCACTTGTGGCCACTTCTACATTAGTCAAGCCCTGGTTTTCTTATTTGAAAACTAAGCAGAAACTCTGTTTCTTCCATCTTCTTGCTGACATTTTTTGGCTGATTGATAGCAACTCTGCCAGAGGGTGAGCAGAAGAAATGAAGGAAGATAAAAATCAAATTGCTAAATTTTATGATTTGTTAACAGCTTTGGAAAAAGGCACAGTGGTGAGAATGTTGAGCAATGGTTTAGCAATATTAATTAAAAAATGCTATTATATAAAGGATTCATGTAATTGATTTGTGCACTGCTATTCCCCAAATGCTACTGAGATCAAAGAGTTGGCAGCATTTATGTTTTATTCCTTAGAATTTAAACTTTAGATTTAACAAACAGTAGATACCAAACAGTCTTTGATATGTCTAGTAGGTGGGGGAAAGAGTTTCTTCTTATATCAAATTTGATCCAGTTAATTTAGTTTATCATTTCAATCTGTCATGATATTTTGTGTAATATTCAGATTCTGCCTTCCATGTTGTCTGTGTGACTGTAGCAGGTATATAAGGAAGTACAAGAGGATGTCCCTGGAACTGGGAAAAGAATTCTCTGAGAACTAAAATACTTCATCATAGAATAAATATAGGTTTGTAAGATTCACTTTCATCAGATGTAAAACATCCTAACAGATGAGTTATAATCTGTAACTAATAGATGATGAAGGCTGGATCTCTGACTAATTAACACTAAGAAAGCAGTAACCAAAGAATCACATAACTGAAAATGAACTTCTCTTTCTGTATATGTCTCTCTCAACAGGAATGTCTGAAGTCAGCCCTCGTTAGCAGATGTCCCCATATAATAAGGCACTCATTCTCTTGAGCTACAGGAGCCAGGTGGGTGAGCTATCCTCTGAGGGGAGTTGCTCAGTTGGGGCTATAACGGGCTACACTCAAAAGGAAAGGTCTGCCTCCACACCAATAGATTAGTGTCACTTGAGAATGTGGACCCAGTTCAGGAAGGTTTTTCTAGAGTCCAGAAGTGACCGTGCAAGTCCAATATAAAACAAACAAACCTAAAAAAAAAAAAAAATGCGGACCACCAGAAACCTCTGGTATAGAGCAAATAATACAAGCATTGGAGAGGACAGTGTGTTAGTCACTCCGTCGTGTCAGATTCTTTACCCCCTGGGCCACCAGGGAAGCATTCATTTCAGTTCAGTCGCTCAGTCGTGTCTGACTCTTTGCGACCCCATGAATCGCAGCACGCCAGGCCTCCCTGTCCATCACCAACTCCTGGAGTTCACTCAGACTCATGTGCATCGAGTCAGTGATGTCATCCAGCCATCTCATCCTCTGTCGTCCCCTTCTCCTCCTGCCCCCAATCCCTCCCAGCATCAGAGTCTTTTCCAATGAGTCAAGTCTTCACATGAGGTGGCCAAAGTATTGGAGTTTCAGCTTTAGCATCAGTCCTTCCAAACAATTCTCCAAAGGCACCCGTGGGCTGAGGTGTGGCATGTGTCCCGTTCCGGTCACAAGGGAGGTGAGTTCTACCGCGGGGCACTCTGTGACCATTCCCCAGAGAGTATTCAGTTCTCCTTGCTTTAATTTTATGCCTACTAAAACAGCCTTCTGGTTGCTAGTTTGTTTTAACAACAAACTTGAAAACTAGCTAGAGGTGATCTGAATAAGACGCTATCCCTATTTCAGTCCCTGGAAAGGGCTATTCCAGTGTGTCAATACTTAGCATTCTGATTTTCTACTGAACTCTTTCTTGAGTTTGTGTAGCATTTGTCTGCCGTAACAGCTCTGGGTAAAGGAATAAAATAGGATTCTGGTGCCGAAAAGCTGGGTATGTGATCCTGACTGTGCACCATGATCCCTCTGTAGAAATCAACTAGCTGTCTTTTTTGTAAATGTGGCAGACACCAATTTGCTGGTGAATGAGGTTGAATCTTCAGCCTTGTCATTGGTTCAGCTCTGTAATTCAAAACTCACTTATCTCATCCCTTGATTTTCAGTCCTCAGAGTTTTTTCTTTCCAGGTCCTTCCCTCTGTGACACTTCTGTCTCTTGAGCTACTAAATGCTCTTTGGGTATCCACTGTTTTCCCAAGTTGTCTTTACATTTCTTCTTTACTTTCTGACCTTTTTCTTCTTTAATTCCTTCCATTATTTTTTGCTCTTTTAATCTGGAAACTCTCCTGCTTTCTCAGTGATTTAACTAAGATCCCACATGTTACAGGTTCATGAGGACTGAAACATCCCTTTAGAGTCGAGCTGACTGATATGGTAGCCACTAGGCATATGTGCCTGCCAAACACATGAAATGTGGCTGGTCTGAAATGAAAAAGACTGCAAAATATCTCATTCAGTCCAGTCTCTCAGTCATGTCCAACTCTTTGCAACCCAATGGACTGCAGCATGCCAGGCTTCCCTGTCCATCACCAATGCCCGGAGCTTATTCAAACTCATGTCCATTGAGTCGGTGATGCCATCCAACTATATCATCCTGTGTCATCCCCTTCTCCCACTTTCTATCTTTCCCAGCATCAGGGTCTTTTCCAATGAATCAGTTCTTTGCATCAGGTGGCCAAAGTATTGGAGTTTCAGCTTTAGCATCAGTCCTTCCAATGAATATTCAGGACTGATTTCCTTTAGGACTGACTGGTTGGATCTCCTTGCAGTCCAAGGGACTCTCAAGAGTCTTCTCCAGCACCACAGTTCAAAGACTGGCCACATGTTGAAATGCAACATTTTGCTTATATTGGGTTAAACAAAAGTATTACTAAAATTAATTTAATTTATCCATTTTTACATTTTAATGTGGCTACCAGAAAATGTAAAAGTATATATTTAGAATAGCAATATAATTTTACTGTCAATACTGCTTTAGGAAGTCTTTATGTCTGTATTCTTTACATTTCTCTAAAAAGCCTAAAGACCATATTAAAAACTTCATTTGGTTGGAATGTTCCCAGATGAATCCCCCATTTCTCTTTTCCTCTATTTTGATTCCTTCTCAAATCATTCTTATTTTCCTTTTTCTTATTTTTAAGATCCTAAAAGAAAGGGGGAATTTTTATTTTTTTGATTCAGAACCAGGCATGGGGTAAATACATTTAAATGTAATGGGGATGTAAGAAAAACTGAAAATAAGCAAGACTGCCTCTAGACAATCTGTTAACAAAACACAGTAATACATACACCTGGGCAAGCCTCAGTCCCATGGGGAAAACCAGCAACTTTAATTACTTCACCTACAGGCACTACACTGAGAATTGTTCCTTTCCACTTGAGTGGAAGCATGCACTATGCCAGAGTGAGCTGTCGGGAGTTTTGCTTCTCTTCTACAAGGTCTGTCTTCCGAGGTTCACTTGTGTAAGTGTTACATAAATGGTAATTAATACAGGTAGCACACTGACAATAAATGGAGAGTCAGAGGGATCCAGGTTTGACCCTGGCTCTGCCACTTGCTAACTCAATGGCCTTGTGCCAGTTAACTTCACCTTCCGAGCCTCAGGTGCTAATTTGTAAAATAAGGATAAGGTGCCATTGCTTCTGGAGGGCCAGCACCTTGATTCTGCTCCTAGCCATTCTCTACTCTCATTTTCTGAAATCTGCTTGGTGAATATGATCATGTCTCTCTCTCCCAAGAAATGTTATTCCTCCCCTCAAGCCTCATGAAAAGGGTTTTGAGGGGATCACTGGCCTGGGCATTTAGCCTCTGTCTGCTGCAGTTTGCAAGAACCCAAAGAAGTAGTCTCTGACCTAGAGTTGAGATCTTTCAAGGTGAAGAACTGTGACTTGCAGAATGTGTCCATGTGGGCAAGGAGATAAGGCTGGTGAGAAAATGCCTGCCCCGGAGTGTGTACAGGCAAAGGACATCTGTGCATTTCCTACAGACTAAAAGTAGGGAGAAAAAGCCAGCCTGTGAGCTGTCTTAAAGGAACCTCATCCAAGAACACAAAAGAGGACTCAACTATGAGGGACTCCTTGTAGAATTTTGGAAAACCAAGACTAGCAGAAAGAACAGAAGCAGCTAGGAAGATCCCTGTGGCTCAGGGATCTTTGAGGAGTTCTTGGATGTGACCCAACAAGAAAGGTCACACCCCTTTTTACAAATTTCTAAACATGCCTCAACCTACAAAAGCAGCCCTAGAGATTTAACTTCATGCTTAGAGGATAAAGTCCCATACGCTTTAAATGGCTAATAATTCCTCCTTCTCTGCCTGCATTTCAATCCCTTTCCCTCACCAGCTGTGTTAAACTTCCTCAGGCACCGGAACTCATCTCTTCTTTTTGCTGCTGCTGCTAAGTCACTTCAGTCGTGTCCGACTCTGTGCAACCCCATAGACAGCAGCTCACCAGGCTCCCCAGTCCCTGGGATTCTCCAGGCAAGAGTACTGGAGCGGGCTGCCATTGCTTCTCCCATCTCTTCTTGCTAGGCTGAGGCCTAAGCTGGGGCCTCTCTGGGGAGCCTCTGGTGTTCTCTCTGAGTAATTCATGTTCTGTACAAACTGTTCCCAGGCCTAGGGAAGGGAGGGTCATTAACCAAAAAGATAAGATGCCCCTTACAGGAACAGTGGGCTTCCCTGTAGCTCAGATAGTAGAGAATCTACCTGCAATGTAGGAGACCTGGGTTTGATCCCTGGGTTGGGAAGATCCTCTGGAGGAAGGAATGGCTACCCACTCCAGTGTTCTTGCCTGGAGAATTCAATGGACAGAGGAGCCTGGAGGGCCATAGCTTTCACTTCCATAAGAACAGTACCAAATGAGACTCATGTTGTTTGATAAAGAATCTGTGCCTATCTGCTGTACTAACCAGCACTGTGATGGAAATTCAGGCACAGCAGAGACCCTGTGGCTAACTGGCCTTAGTGAGCCTAAAGATCAGCTCTGGAATGGAGGAGAGTGAGAGATGGTGAACAAGACTATTCTATGTGGCAAGTCTGAAAGTATGCCAATAAATGATGAGACATTAAAAAAGAATGATCACTTCTGGGAATATATCTGAAGGAAATGAAAACACTAACTCGGAAAGATATCTGTACCCCCAGTTCATAGCAGTTATATCCCTAGTTCATAGCAGCTATACTTACAGTAGTTAATACATGGAAATGACCTAAGCGTTTATTAATGGAGATATGGATAAAGACGTTGTGGAATATTATTCAGCCATTAAATAAGCAAGGAAATCCTACCATTTGTGACAATCTGGATGGATCTCTAAGGCATTATAATGAGTGATATAAATCAGACGTGTGTGTATGCTCAGTCATGTCCAACTCTGCGACCCCATGGATTGTAACCCACTGGGCTCCTCTGTCCATGGGATTCTCCAGGCAAGAATACTGGAGTGGGTTGCCATTTCCTCCTCCAGGGGATCTTCCCGACCCAGGGATTGAACCCGGGTCTCTTGCAGCTCCTGCACCGGCACGCAGATTCTTTACCACTGAGCCACCTGGGAAGCCCGGTTAGATAAATCACACAGAAGACAAAGGCTGTATGATCTCACTTATATGTGGAGTCTAAAAACAAAATCAACACAAAACCAAACTCACAGAAAAAGAAATCAGACTCGTGGTTACCAGAGGCAGAGGACTGGGGGATGGGGAAACCAAGGAAGGTGGCCGAAAGACACAAACTTTTAGTTATAAGATAAATAAGAACTAGGGATGTAATGTACAGCATGATGACTATGGTTAACACTACCATATGGTGTATAGGAAAGTTGTTAGGAAAGTATATCCTGAGTTTTCATTACAAAAAGAACAATTTCCCCCTTTTTTCCCCCCTTTTTTATTGTATCTATATGAAAGGATGGATGTTAGCTGAACCTATTGCAGTAATGATTTCACAATATATGTGAATTGAACCATCATGCTGTATGCCTTAAACTTGTATAGTGATGAATGTCAGTTATTTTTTCAATAAAACTGGTGAAAAATATGAAAATGAAAACTGTGTTAAGGGTACTGAAAGAATCAAAAGATGATTTTGTGCCTCAAGAGTTTGAGGTGGGGGCTTCCCTGGTGGTGGGGGATAGGAGTTCACCTGCTAAGGTTTGATCCCTGCTCTGGGAGGATTCCACATCCCATGGAGCAACTAAACACAGGCTACCGAGCCTGAGCTGAAGAGCTCGCCAGCTGCAACTACTGAGCCTATGTAGAGCCTGTGCTCCGCAACAAGAGAAGCCACTGCAGTGAGAAGCCCCTCCTCGCTGCAGCTAGTGAAAACTCCGCACGCAGCAAGAAGACCCAGGGCAACTGAAAATAAATAAGTAAAAAGTAAAAAAAAAAAGAGTTCGAGGTGGGCTTCATACAGGAGTTGACTCTAAGGACTGTCCTTAGGTGGCTATCAGAAAGTGAAGGGCCCAGGAATTTCATATTTGGAAATACGAGAGCTAATTGGGGTGAGGGATTAAGGAGAAAAAACTGGATTGGTAGGTGGTGGCAGATTGTGACAGGTACAAACGTCAGGGTGAGGGAACCAAATATCCATGAAAAGTCCATGATTTTTTGAGGAAGTATCACAGCTTATGGAAGCTATTTTTTTTTAAATTTCACTTTTTTTTTTTTTAATGTTGAAAGGGCCAAAGAATCCATGCCAGACTGTCTCAAAACAAGGGAGGGAAAAAGAAGGGAGATCAACAGAACTCTCCTTTTCCCCAAACACTAGGGAAACATTATTAACTCACTTTGATTTTTAAAATCTTTATGGTCAGATATGATTTTGAGTGCTTCAAAAGTTTTTCCTTTGTGGAGGCCAGCTGGAGACTGTTGCCTAGGTATCTCAAGGGAAGAATTGAGGTTACATCTCTCAACCTGGTATCACCAAAATACCACTGGTATTCTATCTATCCACACACCTATTCACCCACATCTACTCATCCATCCCACCAGCTAACAAACATCTTTTTGAGTGCCCACCACATGCCAGTTTCCATGCTGTGCAGTCAAGTCACCACAGTGACAACACTGTCCTTTCCAGTGTATGTAACTGTGTTGGGGGCAGGAGAGATTAAACACAAAAGGCAAAAGTTTTCTAACTGTCACAGATGGGAGATGAGTACTTGGGGGTTCATTATGCTATTTTTTCTGCATTTTGGTTTGACAATTTTCGCAACAAAGTTAGATAACTATTTCTCAAGCAAGGAAGCTAGATTTTACAGATACCTATATCCCAAGGGCAAGTTCAGCTTTGAAGTTACACTCAAGGTGTTAGTGGAAGAGAAGTCCTTTGGGGAGGGTGCAGGGGGTGGTGGGGAAACGCTTCTTGGTGGAACTGTTCTCTGAAAATACTTACTCAGATTGACTCAAGAATCCGGAAACCACCGGCCTGAATTGGCTTCAGCTGCCTTGGGAAGTGCTAATAGGTCAGAGTCAAGAGTTAAAAACTAGTCCCCTATCCCCAGTGGCTTATCTACCCCCTGCCCCCCTGCCCCCCCCCCCCGCCCCCCGCCTCCCATTACCACCGCCTTGGCTTCAACTCATCAGATCTGAGTAGATAATCAGGGTTAACCAACATCGCCTGAGCACATACAATGTGCCTGGCACTATGCAAAGGCTTTGGGGTTAGATTCCGCTCGCACCATCTTATAGAGAATGGAATATGAGTCTTGAGAATTCCTCAAGGTAGGAGGAACCTGACCCTATCAAGCAAGAGCAATTCAGGAACCCATTCCTCCCAATTCCAAATTGTGCGCAATAGATCAGAAACTTGTGATCAGTTTGCTTCGTGGCTTTGAGCAAGTCACCGGGCCTTCCTAATGTGACTCGATTTCTCTATCTATAAAAGGGGTACAGTAAAACCTTGTAAGTTTCTTTCCTTTTTTTAAAAAAATTTTTTTAAAGGACCAGAGACCTTTACTGTCAAGATCGTGGCACGAAGCGAGGGCTCCATAAATGGCAGCCATCATTCCTGGCCAAGCGCGGGCGCATCCTCCCGGGCGCGCCTCCCGCTGGGCCCCTCGGGACAGACCGGGCCCGCCTCCGCGGCTGTAGTCTCGCAGGGCTCGCGGCAGGTGGCCCTGCATCTGGGTGCCCACGCCCCAGAGAGCGGGGAGCGCGGGCGGATTGGATGACCAAGGTCTCCCCTGGAGGATCCCCCCGCCCCACTCCACACGCCCGGCGCAGGTGAGGTTTCCGGCCCAGGCCACGGGGACAGCGACCTTAACAGAGGTCGAGGCGGACTGCCCAGCTCGCGCCGGGAGAGGGGTCCTGGGGGCACCCCCTCCCTCGCCCACATTCACCCCAGGGCCAGCCCCGGCGCCCGGGCCCGCGGGCTGCGCGCTCTGCGGCTGCGAAAACCCGGAGAGGCGGATCGGAGCGCGCTCGCAGCCAACTCCTCCGCGGTCCGGCAGCCGAGCTGGGCATGCTCAGTGTGGCCGCCGCGCCGCCGTCCGCCAACTCGGAAGCTCGCGCTCCTCGGCCGTGGGGGCGAGAACGCCGGCGGCGGCGAGCCGGCGTCGTCCGCCGCCCCCAGACAGTGGCAAACTTCGCGGCGTCCCCGGAGCTCGCCCGGGCGAGACTGATACCTTACAAACCAGATCAAATCCAGTCACCCCCCCCTCTCCCGCCGCCCCTCATCCCAACCCGAATCATGGAGGCTGCGGCCGCCGAAGTGCCGCCGCTGCCGGCAGCCCCTGCCCACTAGCCGGGGACCAACAGGTAAACTGTCGGTGGCGGGGGGTGGTGGTGGGGAGGAGCTGCGGTCGGGTGAGGGTGGGGGGCGGCGGGCTGAAGGAGCCCGAGACGCCCGCGGGCTCGCTGCTCCCGTCGACGCTCGCTGCCAACCCTCTTCGCGCCCCCTTCCTTCCCCAGCCCCTGGAGGGGCAGCAAAGGGTTAAGTCGGCCCCGAGCCACCGTGAGCACGGCCCCCTCCAGCCGCCGCGACCGCCAGCAGCGCTGCTCGGCGCCTGCCCGGAGCCGCCGAGGGCACCGGAGCCGCGGATGCGCCACCGGAGCCCGGCGGGCGTCTAGGAGGCACTGGCTGCTTCCCCACCGTCCGCATGCCTGTCCCTCCCCAACCCCCCTCCAGGCCAGTCTCCCTCCCAGCCGGGTCCGCGCCCAGGTGGCGGGGTCTGCGGGGCGCGTGGCGAGCGGGGGAAGGGTCCCTGTCTTAGAAGGAGGGGCGGGGGCGGGCTGCTCCTCAGTCTCTTCTCGGGTTAGGCGGGCCACCCTCGCCTAGGGCGAGCACTTGAGCCACCCGCCTGGGGCGCCAAGAAAAGTTTTTTTCCCACCCCCTCCCCTCTGCCCCTCCCCCATCCCCACCCTGCTCCCGGCAGGGGTGGGTTTGGGTCCATTGGTGAAAAAAGTCACACGTTCTCATCAGCTGCTCCTCCCCCCTGGGGACAGGGTGGCGGGGTGCGGGGGGGGGGAGGTGGGTGGAAAGGGAGGTCGGCGCCGCGGAAGACCCCGGCGGACCTCCAGGCTCTCGGGCGGCGGTGAGTCCCGGGGGGGGGCTCCAGCGCAGCAGGGTGCCCGCCGAAGGCTGCCCCCATCAGTGCGTGTCTGCGTGCCGGGCAGCGGCAGCATCCAACCTGCTTTATTCCTGCCTGCAGCGCCACAGCGAGTGAGCGAGCGAGGAGGGGGGAGAGGGAGTCTGTCTGCAAAGTGCTGCTCCCTGGTGCTCAGAGGCTGCTGCTCCAGCTCCAACTCTCATTCATTTCGCCGGTTAACATGAGAGATCATGGCCGCCTTCGGGCTTCTCAGCTATGAGCAGAGACCGCTGAAACGCCCCCGGCTCGGGCCGCCAGATGTCTACCCGCAGGACCCCAAGCAGAAGGAGGTAAGGGCGCCGGCGGCCTCCCCGGCAAGCGGGGCTGCGCTCCGCAGCGCTGACCCAGGGCCAAGTTGGCCCAGTGGGCATCGCCGGCGCTGCGGGGGAAGGGTCTGCAGAGAGGGACTGGCGGCGGGGGCCGGACCGGGGGGGAGGTGCTGGGGGGACCCCTGGGGGGCGGAGACCAAGCAGCTGTCAGGCCCCACGCTCCCCTGGGGCGTTCGCTCTCCGGGTGCCGGGTCGCTTCCCGGTTACCGGGCCTTGCGCGGCGCAGCCGGGCGCTTCACCCGGTTCTTCCTTGCGGAAACCCTCTTGCTCCCTCTCTCCCGCCTCTGCCTGCCTTATTTTTCTCCCCGCCGCTTCGGTAAATCCTCGTAAACTTTTTGAAAAATGTTGGAATGCAGTGCCTCCGACACAGGTCTTGGGTTTTGCGCCAGCTGAGCAGGGACGGGGGGTGGGGTGGGTTGGGGAAGACCTTTTCTGTTCAAATTTTGCACTTTGGAGTGGAAGTCGGTTTTGTCCAGGTGATGAATATTTAGCTGTTTGAAAGTACTTTTGTCTCCCCTCTTCCCTTTAAAAATCAATTTAACAGGGAAACACTGATTTTCTTCCCCAGAGGCGATTGGCTTAACTGCTGGAGGCTGTTTTGTATATGTAAAAGCAGTCAGGTTACCTTGGAAGGGAATGGGTCCCCGGGTTGCTTGTTTCTTTGAGTGAAATTAGAGAAACCTTCACTCTTGAACTAGCCTCAGTGGCCAGAGTAACCATGGCATTTTGTAGTCATGTATATGTTTGTCAGTAGTTAACAAGTAATTATGTAACAACTCTCCAGTTACAATGATCACCCCTGGCTACACAGTTTGCCCAGGGATTTGCTTTTTTTTTTCTTTTTTAAGATCACCTGCTACCCAGCTGTGCTTTGAGTTTGCCAGCTGCAGCCCACCCATCCTCTGTTTTTTCTTCAGCTAAACATGAGAGCACATTTCAGAACTTCTCTTGCTGGAAACCTAAAAAGCTTCTATTAAAAGTTTACAGGGCCACTAATATCATAATAGCTCTCATCCTCTGGAGAAGGGGACAACAGAGGATGAGATGGTTGGATGGCATCACCCACTCGAGGGACATGAGTTTGAGCAAGCTCCAGGAGTTGGTGATGGACAGGGAAGCCTGGCATACTGCAGCCCCTGGGATGGCAAAGAGTTGGACACACTGAGTGACTGAACTGAATATCACAGAAAGGGCTTTGTAAAGAAGCTGAGGAGGGTCCTTAAGACTTCCTTTTTGATAAATGTATCTGTTTCAATAATAGAGGAAGAATGCTTGTTCTGGTTAAACTGTTCTGTTGATAATGTTTCACAAGGATAACGAGTGACAACTCCTTTTAGAGGTTTAGCATGTTAAACCTGTGGAGTAATTCAGATAGAAGCTGGGAAGGTTTGACAGGTGGTTCTCAGTGGAGGGTTAACTGGAGGACAGGTGTTTGAGATTTTGCAGATTTTCCCCCACCCATCTCTCCCTGCTACTCCTACCCAGAATAAAGTTCAATGTTACAGATGAAATAACAAACACTAACAACTGGGTGTAAAGGAAGTTAATAACAGACATTTGTGGCAGAGGATTATTAAAGTTTTGCCGGGGGTCAGGGACACTGGCTGATTTTCATTATCATGTAATTAATGCTTCATCACATCTTACCAGAGGGCAGCATAATTGATAGCATCTCCCCAGTTAAGAGACTTCTCAGATGGTGCAGTGGTAAAGAACCTGCTTGCCAGTGCAGGAGATGTAAGAGAGATGCAGGTTCGATGTCTGGGTCAGGAAGATCTCCTGGAGAAGGAAATGGCAACCCACTCCAATATTCTTGCTTGGAAAATCCCCCATGGACAGCGGAGCCTGGCGGGCTACACCGTCCATAGGGTCGCAAAGAGTGGGAAATGACTGAGCAATTGAACGCACACAAACACATCCTTCCTCCCCTTGTTTTCTTGTTAAGGAATCGGGACCTGGGATGCCTTGTGGGACTATTTAACATTTATTCCTCAGGTCAACACTCATTCAGAATTGGGGCCTCTCTGATTCTGGGAAAAATTAATTTTGGATTTTAGGGTGTCATGACAGTTCATGGAACTCTAAAACTAGAAGTGACCTGAGAGCTCACTTTTTAGA
Organism: Capra hircus; assembly: GCF_001704415.2. Lineage (NCBI taxonomy): Eukaryota > Metazoa > Chordata > Mammalia > Artiodactyla > Bovidae > Capra > Capra hircus. The sequence goes on along the minus strand of NC_030808.1, from coordinate 116,622,573 downwards.
ACTTCTTTTGACAAAGTGAGGCCCAGTAGAGTTTACCTGACTCTAGGTGTGTGGTTAAGGGTTAAGCAGCGGAATTGGACCAGCAAAAATGGTGTCTTCTGTCAAGACCAATACTGTGTTAAGGGTGATTTATGCTAAATTGTGTTGTTCTAATGTTATTCCCTTTCCCTGGAGGCAACCAACATTTTATCTCTCTGGAGCAGAGTCAGAGTTATGTGGGGCTGTAGCCAAATTTGAATACAATATGGAACAGGTGCTTGGCTGTTCGGGGGCGGGGCTGTGGTGAGCAGTGTTTCACAAGCTTCGGTTATTTATGCCTTGCCTCAAGAGTTCTCCTCTCCCTCCATCACCTGTACTTCCAATTTTTTCTTTTCCTTTTAGGAAACGTCTTCTGTTTCTTAAGCAGTAATTCACAAGACGTCATGGATTTGATGTGATATATAAAAATTCATATGAAATCATGTCTATATCTCATTTAAAATTTTATTTATTTGATATTACATATGATTATTTGTCCTGAAACAAGACCATAAATATTAAAACTTTAAAAACTTCAGTGGAAACCATTGGTGTAGTCCATCAGAGAGACTTGCCCCAGATTGTGGGAAATGCTGACTTTAATATAGGCAGACCTGGATTTGGGTTCTGGTTCAACCTCTTTTCAATTGTGTGGCCTGGGGCAAGCTGTATAACTCCTCATTTGTAAATTAGTACAATTGTGCTGTTCAGAAAATTTTAAGCACTCTGGTTCTAAACCTATTACATTTTTTGTGAGGAAAAACCCTCCTCTTGGTAAAGCTATTCTTATGACTGTAACTGCAGCTTTTATTGTTGTTAACTGGTGCTAATAGTGTTCTGGAAACTAGTTCCCAGGGGACAGGATGGAAACTTGCATGAAGACCTCCTGCAGAGAAGTGTGTGTGTGTGTGTGTGTGGGGGGGGGGGCGGGGAGGGGTGAGGGGGGAACTGGAAGCTTTAACTTGCTTGATCAATTGATTCTGTTCATTTGAGAGCTTGCCATGCCTCAGTGCTCCACAGGACTTGAGTATATCTTGTGTTAAAATACTTTATCCTCTGTCCTCAAGCCTTGAAAACAGGGCCTGAGAAAACTGCAAGGGCTCCTTGATTCCTCCCCCTCCTCTTTTACACCCGCCCGTCTTGTCCAGTCGGTTTCCCAACTACGTTTCCAACCACCTGCTGCTCTCCAGCTTCACCAGTATGCTTGACTTCTTTTCTGCTTCAGGCTGACTCTTCTCTGCCCCAGGGCTCCTACACGTGCCACCTGGATCCCATCTGCCTTTCCACCCTCACTGCACCATTCCACCTCGCTCTTCTCACCCAAGCCTGTGGTTAGGAGGGTAAGCTTTGGAGCCAGTGTGCTTGGATTTGAATCCCGGCTCTGCTGTTCACAATACTTCTTATGCTCTTCGTGCCTCAGTGTCCCCTCTTGCAGACTGGGAGTGAGAATACTTCCTTCTCCGTAGGACTGTTGGAAGATTATAGGGATAATAAACATAAAACACTGAGACCAGAGTAAGGCATGGTTTCAACACCCAAATGTTTGTTGTTCTAAACTCCCATTGGCCTGCTGCTTCATCATTCAGGTCTCAGCCCAGCAACCTCCTCAGAGGCCTGTCTAGTATAAGTATGTAATTTGTAATTATGTATTTATTTGCGTGTTGCCCCCTGCCCCTGGTGGATCAGTTTCTCCAGGGCAGGGACGAGAGCCGTTTAGAAATCACGGGAATACGCAGCACCTTCTGCAGTTGGTTCCTAGGATGCCCAGGGCGTAGGTACTTGTAGGAATGTAGGCATGAAGTGGGAATGAATGAAGAGAAATCTGGTAACTGAGGGGTGGGTGGGGTGTTAGGGAAAGTCTAGGTTAAAGTAGCTTCCTTGTTTGGAGGCTACAAGGCTGAAAGCAGAGGGAAATTGTAGTATTAAGAAGGAAGAGAAGTTTTTACTTCTGGGGTAGAAGAGGCCTTAAACAACTGAATAATAGTAAATGTTTTTAGGAAATCAAATTAGTTAGAAAAATAGGTTGGGGCAGCAGTGAGATTTCTAGGCATTGGGAGCCATAGAAACCCACCAGCAGGGTCCTGGCAGAGGATAGCCTGGTGTGCAGGGACAGGGGCTGCCCAGGAGCGAGGTTTTGGAGAAGGCAATGGCACCCCACTCCAGTACTCTTGCCTGGAAAATCCCATGGATGGAGGAGCCTGGTGGGCTGCAGTCCATGGGGTCGCGAGGAGTCGGACACGACTGAGCGATTTCACTTTGACTTTTCACTTTCATGCATTGGAGAAGGAAATGGCAACCCACTCCAGTATTCTTGCCTGGAGAATCCCAGGGACGGAGGAGCCTGGTGGGCTGCCATCTATGGGGTCGCACAGAGTCGGACACGACTGAAGCGACTTAGCAGCAGTAGCAGCAGCAGGGTTGGAATGGCTGTGTGGGGATAACGTGTCAAACTCAGCACACCTGTAGGGCTTGTTAAAAATGGATGGCTGGGTTTTTTAGACTGAGTAGGGCTGAGGGGGGCTCCACCTCATTTGCATTGCTAACAAGATCAAGGTGATTGAGCTGCTTGTCCGGGGCTCCACTTTGAGGCACTGACCTAGAGAGAAGGTGGCATCCAGTTCTGCAGGGGCTGGAGAGCTTTTTCCATTGCAGGCAGGGCAGGATTAGATATCTGTCAGTATATTAGGCTGAGGTTGCAGTAGTTTAGTCTCACAGCTCATCCAGGGCATGGTAGGCTTTCCCCAGAAGGCGTCCCCTCCCTTAGCTCTAAGGGAATGAGATGTCTTAGCCCCTTCCAGTATCTTTCCATCATACTTGGAATAAAACTCAAACTCCTTACCATGTTATGCCTTCAAGGCCCTACCAATCTGTCCGTGCTCACCTCCACAACCACTGCCTGTAGTTAGACCCCCTGGCTCTGCCTCCTGGCCCCATCACTTACTGCCTGTTTGGCTCAGATCTGACCTGTGGAATGGGATAAGATAAGATTTGACCAGTGCTTGGCACACAGATGGTGCTCAGTACTGGTCAGCTACTCTTAGTATGACCCTTCCCTCATTAAATGGTCCCAGGGCTTCCTTGTCCTTAGAATAACATGCACGGGACTCTGCCCTTGGAGGGCTGGCCCCTTTGTGACTTGCTTAGCCTCCTCCAGGCTGAGTGGCGGGTCCACCTCCTCACACGCCCAGCTCCCTGTGTCTGCGTCCTTGTCCCTCGTTGCTCCTGTGGTCATGTTTCTTGTCATTGACTTGCAGAGAATCCTGGGCAAGGGGGCCTTCCTGTGACCCATCTTCTCTCATCCTTGTTAGTTCACTGTTTTGTGTTAAATTAAAAAAAAAATAATTTTACTAATTTTTATTTCTGGCTGTGCTGGGTCTTTGTTGCTGTGCATGCTTTTCTCTAGTTGCGGTGAGTGGCGGGTACTCTAGTTGTGGTGCGCAGGCTTCTCATTGCTGTGGTGTCTGCTGTTGTGAAGCACGGGCTCTAAGGTGCTTGGGCTCTAGGAGTTGCGCTCCCCGGCTCTAGAGCACAGGCTCTGTAGTTGTGGACCAGGGATCGAACTCGTGTCTCCTGCATTGGCAGGCGGATTCTTTTCCACTGAGCCACCAGGGAAGCCCCTGTTAGTGCATTTTGTACTGCTTGTCACTGTCTGAAATGCCATTATTAGGGTCCGTATTCTCTCCCTTGTCTTCCTTCCACACTAGGATGTCAGCTGCACGGGAGCAGGGGCTTGTCAGTGGTGTTCACAGTTGGGATGAGACTAGGTGCTCAGTAAATAATTCTCGAGGAAATGAATAAAACGCAGAAAGAACTCTTAATGAGCAGTTGTATTTATAACCTGACTGTCCCAATGCTTGTTTTATTTTGGTAACGCCTGTTTTCTTGTTAGCATCTAAAACCCTTAAAACATTAAATGCTTATTTTTAGCCACAGCTGGGGAGGTTGAGGGGAGGGGAGGGAAGATTTGTTTCTCAACGATCTTTGAGATGGGAATGTTGATGAAGTTGTTTGGAAGGAGAGGCAGGTTGACCAGTTCCCTGGGGGGATTAAAAGGCAGCGCTGGTTAAAGAGAAAACTTACCCCTGAGATAAATTGACTGGCCCCAGGGCCCCATGATGGTGAAAGAAATGGCAAGCCACTCCAGTAGTCTTGCCTGGGAAATTCCATGGACAGAGGAGCCTGGTGGGCTATACAGTTCATGGGGTCACAGGTGTTGAACATGACTTAGCGACTTAAACCACCACTGCCAGGGCCCCCTCATTTACCTCCCGCAATACCAGTGTTTGGGAGGGACGTCTATATTTATGCGGATATTCTGGCCTGAGACCCTTAGGCCAGAACCAATGTAAGAAGCACTGAGTCAGATTTTCCTGCTGCTCACAGGAGTGTTGCCACCCAAATTTCATGGCAAAGGAACTCAACTGGTTGTCATTTCTCAGGGGCTGCCATTGCCTGCAGGAGCATTGTCAAAGATGCTCCTTAAAACTGCTGCCATAATGCCCTGCCTCCACTACAGACCTGCTGAGTCAGAATTTCTGGGAAGGAGGTTGAGGAATTTGCATTTTAAACATGCTTTCTAGGTGATTCCTAAACATATTGAAGTTTTGAAAGCCACTGCTTTAATTTGTGTCTTTACTTGTAGAGACTGTTATAAGCCAAACTCCCCCTTAATCCTACCTGCTCCCCGCTATTTGATGTGTTGGAATCTTTAGATAAATACGCCGTTCGAAGTGTTAGTATAGTGCAAATGCATTTAGCTGCTTTCCCCCCTGTAGTTCTGTTCTGATACTCGTGGTTCCCAGCATAGGCTTATTTTCCATCAGCTGTACGTGGTTTATGGCAGACTAGAATTCCATGCCTTGGGCTTGAGATATTCACAGCTCCCTTTTGTGTGCACTTGGCTAAGCTACTCAGTGCTTCACTTCTTGCTTTGTCCCATGAGCATGTTCTTTGAACATATTGGAGGCTACAGAAGTTTATGTTTGATCATGGGCCTGGGCTTTCAATTAGGCTTTTTGGGAATTTATGTAAGGCTCTTCACTTGGTGAGCAGCCACCATTCTTCAGCCTGGTGGATATTTCACTTAGTCTGGGACCTGTAGATATAAAATGTGATTCCTTAGATGGAAGACCAAGAAGTGAGGTCTGAAAGGCAAAGTGCCTTGAGTGAGCACTAAGTGGGAGAAGATGAGGATGAACGGAGCCCTAGGATTTTAGTTGAGGCAGTTAGCAGTGCCTCTCTTGGCTGTGTGTCTGCCCAGGTGAAAACAAAACAGAGGTTGGAGAATGGAGTAAGTGGAAATTCTAAAGAATTGTGATGGTATTGGGTTGGCCAAGAAGTTTGTTCGTTTTTTCCAAGAATGTTGTAGGATAAACCGGAACCAACTTTTTGGACAACCCGATGCTTGTTCTGAAATGCTCTTTTAGTGAGGTTCTGAACCCGACTGTGAGACTTCTTGACAGACTAGGCAGGAATTAGAGCAGGTGGAGGGATCCGTAAGGAGAGTGAACATGATTAAAGGTTTCTTTTCCCAGTGTTCCCTTTGCAGTGATGAGAGGAACTGGTGGACTTAGCCTGGAGAAGGGCTGACCTCAGGTCTGATTTGGGAAAGCCAGGTGAAGGGAGGTGCCTACCTCCTACACATTCCAGTCTGAGAAGGGAACATGGAAATACTTGGACTTTTCGTTGTCTTTAGAAGATTTCTGAAGTTGGATGATGATGGCAAGGGAGTTTGTTATACTATCCTATTTCTCTGTTTTGGAAAATTTACATTAAATGTCTTATGTTACACAATAAAATGATTTCTACTTAAAAATATGCATGTCTACATAATCTGGAAGAATTATCACCCACATGTAGATAATTGCTATCTCTTGAGAATGGGTTTGTTGTTCAGTTGCTAGGTTATGTCCGACTCTATGCAACCCCATGGATTGTAGAGCCTGCCAGGCTCCTTGGTCCATGGGATTTCCCAGGCAAGAATACTGGAGTGGGTTGCTGTTTCCTTCTCGGGTGGGGGTCTTCCCCATTCCAAGGACTGAACCCATGTCTCTTGTGTCTCCTGCATTGGCAGGTTGATTTTTTACCACTGTGCCACTAAGAATGGCTTTACGGGTGATCTTTTTTTTTTTTTTTTGGTTACTAGTCTGTATTCTATGTTGTAACAGTTGATGTGCACTACCATTGTTATTGGAGGATATAACTTAAAGAGCAATTATTAGGTGACTTTGAGTTTACAGGAGTGCAGCTTTGTTGTTGGTTCCAAACCAAGCTAGAGTCCCTTTAGCTGAGGTTTAGGCAGAGGGATCTCGAGGGTGTAGGTGTAGGCGCTTATGACCTGTCAAAGCTGTGATGGGTTAGGGGCTGTTACATGAGCGTTCCAGCCCTATCACTTAAGCTGTGTGATTTGGGGTGCTGTGTCATTTTCCTCATCTATGAGCTGGAGAGGATGATACCTAGTCCTCTAGAGTATGGGAAGGAGCGCTGTAAACTTAATTGTTACCACATGTTGAGGTATCAATTCAGTGGTGTGCCAGAGCAGGCTTATAGCAGCTGATCATTAAAATTTCAGGAATTTTGTGAGCTGGTTAATATCATGCTGGTGGCTTTAATTTTGGCACCAAGGGAGTATTTACACCAAGGAAGCTGGCAAATACTATAAATTTGGGGGTTTTGTTTTTAGTTTTTTCAGAAGCTGTCTGTGAAGCATTTAGCAGGACGGTGCTGGATATGGTTATATTGTATTATTCTGTAAGATGTTGTGCCAAAACCAAAAAAACTTTTTGGCCAACCCAGTATGTACCAGGTGCCTTGTTGGCTACTTCACCATCATTCTTATCCCCGTTTCCCCTACCTGCTGCTGCCAATTCACTTTAGTCGTGTCTGACTCTGTGCGACCCCATAAACGGCAGCCCACCAGGCTCCCCTGTCCCTGGAATTCTCCAGGCAAGAACACTGGAGTGGGTTGCCATTTCCTTCTCCAATGCATGAAAGTAAAGTTGCTCAGTTGTGTCCGACTCTTAGCAATCCCATCTACTGCAGCCTAGCAGGCTCCTCCATCCATGGGATTTTTCAGGCAAGAGTATTGGAGTAGGGTGCCATTGCCTTCTCTGTTCCCCTACCTACTTCCCACAAAAGAAAAATTTTCCCCTCAAAGCCAGATCCTCACTTTCTTTGCCTCTCCTGCAGCTTGAGGTGACTGAATTCTGGCTAGATAGATTGAATGGAAATCTGCTTTGTGCCTGACTGCTGGGGAAGAATATACTTCTTTGCTGAAAAAAGTACAGGCATGGGAGACAGTGCTGTCTTTTAACGCCCCGAGAGCTGCTGTCTTCAGAAAATAAGAGGGGATGGTCGTGGGAGCTAGGGCACCTGTCTTGTGACCCTGAGTCAGTGAGCCTGTGGATGAAAGTGGAGATGACGGAATGGCTTTATGAAATTGTAAAGCTACTGAACTGATCTTGGGAACCCCTCTCCATGGGCTTCTTGAGAAGTAAGCAAGAGCTGTCCACATGGTTTAAACCATATTTGAACCAGTTGTCAGTCTCTTGAAAGTATCTAACATTGTCATGATGTGCATGCTTAAATGCTCAGTTGTGTCTGACTCTTTGCCACCCCATGGAGTGTAGCGCGCCAGGCTCCTTTGTCCGTGGGATTATCCAGGCAAGAATACTGGAGTGGGTTGTCGTTTCATACTCAGGAGGATCTTCCCGACCCAGGGATTGAACCTGCATCTCTTGCATCTCCTTCATTGGCAGGCGGGTTCTTTACCACTAGCACCACTTGGGAAGCCCAGTGTTGTCATGGTACTTCCCATTTATATTTTGTCCCCCTTAAATCATTACAGACTGAGAGAATCCCAGAGAGTACACCTTCCCAGAATTCTCCTAGAACAGCAGGAGACAAAGGTCACCTGCGTCTTGTCTGTTTGATGGCTAATCCTGCGCAGAGCCTCTCAGAAGCGGAGAGCATGCTCACAAGGCTCCTTTATTGCCATTTCTGGTGGGAAGGGTTGTGGTGGGAAGAGGAGGAGAGCCTTCCTCTTTTCTGTTCAGAGGGGGGGATCCTGTGAGTCTGTACCATTTTTGGGGGAAACCAGGTATGTTTGGAGCTGGATGGGTTGCTCTGACTTTCTCATTCAATACCAGCAGACGCTGAGTCCCACAGAGGTTAAGATGCTTCCTTAAGGCAGACCTCCACGCAGCACTTGTGTGCCCTGATCTGTCCTTACGACTTTACTCGCCCTGCCCTTTGCACACAGCCTCCACTGCTGGTAAACACCCTCGTGTTACTCTGGCATCGAGAACTACTCTGCATTTTAGGGCACCCAGCGCCTCTGTGAGAGCTGGGGACCGTTCAGCCATTTGTCTGATCTCCGAGCTTGCCAGAACCTTTAGTGGTGTCTCCTGGGCAGAGGAATGCTCTGGAAGCTCAGGTACTCTCATCTTCCTGTTTCTGGTGGAAGGTTCTTAGCCCTGTCCGTAGCCTCTGGTGCAGCTAGGTATCTCGGTCACAGGCCTTTGTGGAGTGTGTTGGGGATTAATCCTGTCTAGCTTTCATTTTCTTGGTTGAGATTCTCCTTTATTTGTAGGTAGCTTAGTTGGAGTTACAAACACATAAGATGTACCATTTGCCTGGTTTCAGGGAGCAGCATTTATTAATACATGGTATTCCCAGGGACAGCAGAGCCTGGTGGGCTGCTGTCTGTGGGGCTGCACAGAGTCAGACACGACTGACGTGACTTAGCAGCAGCAGCAGCAGCATTCTGTATAAAGGGATCCCTCTTTCATATAGTCATGAAGTGCTAGGGCCTGAGAAGAGAAAAATTTTAGCTCCTGGGTTTAATTTTCCACCTTCCAAGGGAAGTAGAACTCTATATATGCACGCCAAACAGATCCCATCATTCAGTCATTATTAATGAGCACCTTGTAGGCACTTTGCCAGCTGTGGCTTCATGAGGACAGGGCCTAAGACTTGTATTTCCTACCATGTCCCTGGCTTGGAGCACAGTGCCTGGCCCACACCTCGGACTCAAAATGCCTTTCATGAATGGGAGTGTGAGTGAGTGCTGAGCATGTTGGAGATGGTCCCGGGTCCCTGAAGACTTCAGTCCAGAGCAGCGCTTTTCATCTGGGGTGATCCCTTTAGGGACACGGGCAGTGTTTGAAGACATTTGGGGTTGTTACAACTCTGTGTATGTGTGTATTAGCTGCCGTTGGCATCTAGTAGGCAGAAGCCAGGGGGCGAGGCTTACATTCTCTGGTACTAAAGACAGTCCCCCACAACCAAGGCTTATCTGGCCTCAGATATCAGTGGTTCCCAGACTGAGAAAGCCTGGTCTGGAGGAAGTGACATACCTGTAAATAAGGAGCACAGTGTTCTGGATATTCTTTGAGAAGGATGTACAAAGTGCTATGGAGATGATAGGGAGTGACCCAGCTTTTGGCAGGACCTAGTAAAGGAGATGAAACCCACTCCAGTGTTCTTGCCTGGAGAATCCCAGGGATGGGGGAGCCTGGTGGGCTGCCGTCTATGGGGTTGCACAGAGTCGGACACGACTGAAGCGACTTAGCAGCAGCAGCAGTAAAGGAGGTTTCAAGCCTCGGACTTGGAGGATGTGTAGGGTGGATGGGGCTGAGGTGTGGTGTGGGGTGTGCAGTGGGGAGCTGGGTTGGAGTGGGAAAGAAAGTTGGGATCAATGTATGGGGTCCTTTGCGTGCTGTGTGGAGGTGTCTGGATGTTATGGTCGAGCCCATGAGGTGGCCGTTCCAGGGTGTGAAGGGAGTGAGATTTAAGATGAGTAAGGGTCATGGTTTGAGGGGACAGTGCTTCTGAGGGTCACATTGGGGCAAAATGACTGACTGGCTAGATGGTCGCTGACATTGGAGGCCCAGGGATGGGTCTGTTAGGTTTCCATGGCTGCCATAACAACTTACCACAAATCAGGTGGCCTAAAACAATGGAGGTTTATTCTCTCTCAGCTCTGGAGGCCAGCTGTCTGGAGGGAGCATTGCTGGGGTTGGATTCCGACTGGAGCTCTAGGGGCGAGAGCTTCCTTTCCTCACCCAGCCTTTGGTGGCGCCAGACCCCCCTTGGCCTCTTTGTGGCCCACTTGCATCTGTCTCATTTCTGCCTCCATCTTCACATGACTGTCTTCTCCGGGTGTCTGTCCTTCTCTGAGAGTGCCTTGTAAGGAGACTTGTTATTGGATTTGGGGCTCACTTGGATAATCCAGGATGAGCTCATCTTGAGAGCTTTAACTTAATTATCTCTGTGAAGATCCTTTTTCCAAGTAAGTAACACTCCTAGGTTCCAGGATTTGATAGGATACTCTTGTGGGTCCTATGGGGCTTGGGAAGAAAGAGTAACAGGGATTTAGGAGAAAGATTACTGAGGTGGAAGAGTTGCCAAAAGTGGATGTGTAAGGTAAGAGGGGCGAGTACGAGGATATACCAATATGTTTAGCTTAGAGCAGTGATTCCCAAATTTTCTGATTTTAGGACCCCTTTATAATAAACCTTGTTTAGGATGCCATAGAGCTTTTATATCTCAGTACTTATGGTATTAGAAATTAGACATGAGAAATACTAGAAAAATATAGTAATTCATCTACAAATAATGATGAAACCAATTTCATATTTAAAATGTTTTTATGAGCAATATTTTTCCAAACAAAAACAATAGTGGACAAAGTGGTATTGTTTTACATTTTTGTGAATCTGTTTATTGTCTGGATTCTCATATCTAGTTCTCCATTTAGTCCATTACAATATGTTGCTTCAATTGAAGGATATGAAGAAAATTTGGCCTCACCAATATGTAGCTGGAAAGTTCTTGGGAATCCCAGAGGTCTTTGAAATGGAGAACACTGGCTTATACAGTTGGGTGGGTTGCTGATTGATGGTAGTCCTCAAGCAAAACAAAAGAACTTGTTAAATTTTTTTCCCAGGGGTGGGAAGCTTGGGGAGGGGAGTAGAGCGACCCAGTTCATTTTTTAATATTTTCGATTGGAGATGCCTCTGGGGAATCCAGGTTGCGCTGTATAGAAGTAGTACAAATGTGGATTTTGGTGTGATTTTTGTGTTGAAGTCCTGGCAGTGATTGCCTGTTCATAGTGGGCAGAGAAATACAGGACCAGGCAGACTGTGGACCCCTGCTGCAGCACCTCCAAGAGGGGGAGTTGTTGGGGGTGATGAGTGGTCCAGAGGGAGAGCTGGCATCGCCGTTAGCCTCTTCTCAGTTTGGCAGTTTCCCTCTTCAGGGCCTTTGCACGTTTGCTTCCTGCGGCCTAGTTGTCTTCTCTTTATCACTGCAACTGATGGTCAGCACTCAGTCCAGTTTATGTTTTTCTTATTTGCTCTGTCCTCCCACCAGTATAAGTTTCATGAAACAAAAACTATGTCCTTTTTTATCCCCCACTGATAACTAGAGGCAGGGAGGGGGTGTGGGATATGGTTGGGTTAAATAAATATTTGTTGATTGGATCTAGTAACTGGGGCAGTCATTATTAACAAATGGTTCTTAGAAGCCCTGTGTAGGGCACTGTGATGCTGGGAAATATAAGACATGGTTCCTGCCGTTGAAGAACTCTGTATGGAAGATTAGCAGCCCTGTGTGGTGGGAACTGATGAGGGAGGGGTCAGCTCTTTGAGAATTAGAGATGTCTTCAGAAATATGGATGTTTTCAAGGCCTTCTGGGCAGAGGTTGTGAGCAAAGGCACCGAGATGGGAAATGGATGTGATCTTTGGAGGAATTGGATGTAGTTCAGTAAAGCAAGAGTGTATTGAATCCTAAACTTGAACATGTCTTTAGATTTGGGAGCAGTTGAGAGGAGAAGATGAAAACTGCTGGAGAGGGCTTCCCTGGTGATTCAGTGGTAAAGAATCTGCTTGCCAATGAAGGAAACACTTGCCAAATGAAGGTTTGATCCCTGATCTGGGAGGATCTCACATGCCCACAGCAACGAAGCCTGTGTGCCACAACCGCTGAGTCTGTGCTTTAGAGCCCAGGAGCCGCAACTGCTGAACCCACGTGCTGCAACTACTGACGCTTATGCGCCCTAAAATCTGTGCTCCCCAACAAGAGAAACCACTGCAGTGAGAAGCCCATGTACCACAACTGGAGTAGCCTCCACTTGCTGCAACTAGAGAGAAATCCTCGCAGCAGCGAAGACCCAGCACAGCCAAAAATAAATAAATAAAATTATAAATAAAAAATAAAGCTGCTGGAGAGAGAAGAGCTGTCTGCTGGAGCAAGGCTGGCTTGGTCCTGGGACCAGGGGACCAACGTCCTACTGGGAGTGACCCCTTATGTGTAGTGTTTCACATGACTACCTCTGAGAAAGGACAGGAGGCACGACATACACAGATCTCCCTGTTTACTTTTAATTTTCTACAAGCATTTCCAGAGTCATTCTGAATGTGTAGAGATTTTCCTCGGCAAGAATTAACTCAGCCTTCAACCCACATCCAATGTGCCCCAGCTCAGATATGCAAATGCTGCCTTGTCAATTAAAATTTGGTGGAATTTGCTGCTTTCCTTTTCCAGCCATTTCATTCATGGATTAATCTCACAGGGTTGTTGAGGTTAGGACTGTTTAAGGGATTGGCAGCAGGGAAGAGCTAAGACAAACGTATTTTGTCTTAAGTGTCATTGGGATTTTTTTTTTTTTTTGCTAAGGTGCTGGTTTACATAAAGGTATAGAAGCACTGTCAAAACTATGTCCAAGGCAGTGCTAAATAAGTTATATTTCTCCTGAGTTCTGCTTCCTTCCTAATATTGACATTGCTTAGGGTTTTTTTTTTTTTTTTCTTTCTTTTTTTAAAGCTCTACACAGTGCTTCTGTAAACCGTATGGAAAATATTTTTGGGGTCAGAGCTGTTTTTACTCTTTGGTCAGTTGTAGACTAAATATCAACTGCTTCTTTTGAAAAAGGAAGATTGTGAACTGGAGACCCTATTTACATCTTGACTACTCGTATGAGATCTGCTTTTGTCACCATTAAATAATCGAAATGCATTTGAAGTTATATTTTCATTTACTTAGTACTTGATACGTACTTCCCACTGCACTCAGTGATGTGGGGGTGTAGGAAAGAAATAGAAGCCTGCTTCTGTCCCCTCTAGAACAGTGCTTCTCAAAATATCTGTGGTGAAGGGCCAGTTTTTTTTAAAATTAATTTTCAATCTGTTGCAGACTGATATAGATGTATGATAAAAATGAATCACTAGAAAAATGAAATGTGGATTGAATGTACTGGCAGTATCAAGTTGCTATGAAAGTTTCCAAGCACTTCTCAATTTTTGCATATTATTCTTGTTGAGGACTGGTAGCAGTTTCAGATCACACTCTGCGTAGCACAGCTCTAGAAATGAACATCTGGCTCACTGATGCACAGAAAACAATTGAAAAAAATGACTAATGCATTGGCTTTTGTTTGTTTTAAAATTGAGGAATAACATATTCCTCATCCTCAGCACTGAATAACACGTTCAGTACGTTGCAGAAGGGCTTCCCAGGTGGCTCAGATGGTAAAGAATCTGTCTGCCAGTGCAGGAGACTGGGATTCGATCCCTGGGTCGGGAAGATGCCCTGGAGAAGAAAAGGGCAACCCACTCCAGCGTTCTTGCCTGGAGAAGTCCACGGACAGAGGAGCCTCGTGGGCCAGTCCACGGGGTTGCAAAGAGTCTGACACGACTAAGTGACTGACACTTTGACTTCACAATGTATAAAGTGCCATGTTCCATCAGGAGAGCCCATGTTGATTGTGTTGGTTATTCTGAAGGCTTTACATGTTTGGTTTTATGCCAGCCTCACGGGCACCTCTTGGGTGGATACTATTATCGCCTTTTTTACAAGTGAAGAAACTGAGGCACAGGGGAGGGATCACAGGGGTCGACTTTACTTTCCCAGGGTCTGTTAGCTGCATCGTGATGGAGTTGAAATTGGACATCTGAGACTGTGCTGTAAACCATCCTGCTCTATATATAGGGAGGCTAAAAATGCTGCATGAGTTCAGGAAAGAGAGGGTTGGAATACTTGGAGGTCTTACTGGAGGGTGTAGGTGTGAGGGTCAGGATGCGAGTGAGTGGGAACAGGTTGCACCCTATCTTTCCTAAGAAAGAGCTGCAGGTAGGGTGAGTGAGGTGCCATGAGGGAGAGGACAAGCCTCTGAGATCAGGCTTGGAGTCCTGGAGTCCTGGAGTCCTGGCCGGCTGCTGTGGGGGGCGGTGGTGAGCTCACCAGGCCCTGCTGTCAGATTTATCTCACTAGCTCATGCTTAATAAATCCGGACGGGGAGAGAGTGGAGTCGGGGAGGCTGCGAGGGAAGCGGCTGTTGTAACCAAAGCATGAAGTAAGAAGACTGATGAGGGCTTTAAACAGGACTAGAGAAGAAAAATTGGCAGTTGGTGACAAATTGGTCAAAGGAAACGAAGGAGACAGGACTGGAAAATGCATCGATTCCTTGGACACTATTTAGCTGGGATGGTTGTAGATCCTGTTGCTTGAGGATCTCCGGGTGGACACATGTTTGTGTTCAGTCTTTAGAGAATTACCTGATTGCTGGATTGAAATGAATATTCGGACTCTCCTTCCTACCCACCTCCCTCACCCTGTGGCATGAACTGGTTTACTTGAAGGTCTGATGACTCAGAGGGCTTTGGTTTATACCACTTGTCCCCTGCTTTAAACCTCACCTTCAATACCTGTTATTCAGCCCCCCACAGGCTGCTTTGATGGTGGTAAACATCCCGAATTGCTTGGAAGGTTGGCTTAGCTCCCTGGAAGAGGTGGGAGTGAGCAAGCCTCCTGAAAATAAAAAGGGTGGAGGCTGAGAGGTGTTAACAGAGGCTGACTTTCAGGCTGCACTTTTGGAGGTGGACTCCGGACATTGGCTTTCTTGGCTCAAAATTTCTAGGTTTAGCCTCTGTTTTCGAGTACGCAAATGAACAGCATCACCACCCCTACTAACAACAAAAAAGAGACATTCCCAGCTAACTCATCTTTGTAGAGCAGTTATCCTCTAATTAAAAATAGTCCACATTAAAAAAAAATCTTAAAAAATAGAAAGTAAAAATCAAATAGTTATGAGATCTAAATAACCATATTTTAAAGTAGTATTTGAATGACAGTCACAGTGATGTGTTTGAAACCTAGCAGAAACCTCCGGTACTTCTGAACTCATCAGAAAATCTAAATTCTCACATCACTTTAGTATCTCTTAATATTTTCAGAATTTTGTAAATCCAGTGATGATTTTTTTTTTTTTAATTGTCAAACATGATGAAAGAAAAGTGAAAGTGAAAGTTGCTCAGTCAAGTCTGACTCTTTGTGACCCCATGGACTATACAGTCCATGGAATTCTCCAGGCCAGAATACTGGAGTGGGTAGCTTTTCCCTTCTCTAGGGAATCTTCCCAACCCAGGGATCGAACTCAGGTCTCTTACATTGCAGGTGGGTCCTTTACCAGATGAACGGCCAGGAAAGCCTTTGAACATGGTTCATTAATTAAATAATGGATTAAAAAAAAGAGACATTCCCAAACTCTGTCCTCTCTCCCAGGCAGGAAGAAGGACGTCCTGCAGTGTCACTTTGATTTTTCCTGCACGCTTTTCGTCTCTCTCACCCATCAAGTTTCCCTTTTTGTGAATTTGCAGTTCATTTGGTGGCAGTCACCGACACCTTCCTACTGGTGTGCACCCAGTGTGGGGTCAGGGGTGCACTTAGGCATGGGGTAGAAAGAGCCAGGATGGGGGCACAGTGAGTTAGTGCACTGGACGGTTAACTTCAGAGGTCAGAAACCATGGCTTGGATTAGTTTTTTCTGCCTTTGGATCACCTAGCCTAGTGGGAGGCAGATTTAGTCCTGAGTGCAAACTATGATTTGCAGGAGGAGTCTACATTAAGATGCGATTTCATTGCATGAGTCGTGTGGGATGGTGACTTACCTGACCTGTGGGGGCTCCAAAGAGGAAGCTGTCTTCTGAGGCTGCCTTATGTACAGTTCTGGGCACGATCAACTATGGACACCTTAAGTGCCCTTTCCCACATTCTACAAGCCTGAAAGTATTTTTCTTTGGTAGTTTTCCTGAGAGCCGCATCCAGGTGTTTGATATCTGAGGGTGACATGCATTTGAAGGTGATTTGAATATAAATTAATAGGCTACAGTTACTTAGAGTGGAATAAATGCCAAGTATATTTGGATGTAATTTGAATCAGAGTCTTTCTCACTTCCATTGGAGGGGGAGGGCCTGCCTGTCTCATGGTTGAGGGTGAGGGAGGTTTTTGTGGGGATCGGGTCCCCAAGAGTCTCAGCACATCATCCTTGGTGGATGTTTCCATTTGCTTCGTTGGAAAGTTACTGAGTCCCTGGATGTGCTGGTTGATCAAAAACCATAATGGCAATGACTGTGATGAGCCTATACATGGATATGTTTTGGCCCCACCGTCGCCAGTCAGGGGTTGAACCCAGGCCATGGCAGTGAAAGCACCAAATCCTAAGCTCTGGATGACAAGGGAACTCCCATAAGCCGCCTTAAAAGTGCTTAGTGTGTACCTATGACCATGTTGAGTGCCTCACATGTTTTTTCTCTTATCCTTTATAATAGGCCTGGGAGGTGTATGGAGGTATCTCCATTTCACAGACAAGAAGGGAGCTAGGATTCCAGTAGAGCTTGATTGAAATCTTACCAGTCTCCTCTAAGATCTCACGGTCCTGAAGAACCCATTGGGCCTGCTGGGGGCCTGATTGTCACGTGGCCACTTAAGCACGTCACTCGTCAGTCTGTTTCTCAGCCTGTAAATGGGTACTCGTCCTGCCTGAACCATTTGACTCTGAGGAAGATGGGTGTGAATATTCTGGTAAAAGGCCAGGGAGGAGTATTATTGTGGTCACGATTTTCTCTTCTCTTTTACCTGCTGCTCAGTACTGGTGTGAAGATCGGACTGCTGCCTTTGTGTTGAGCTCACATTCTCTGGGGTTCATCTGGGTTCCCACTGTTAGTGATTGCTGGCCTGCAGTTGGAGTTTTGGGTAGGGGTGATATATTAATAGCTGGGTAGATGAGGGTGGATGTGTAAAAAGCTGAGTTTCAGATGTGGCCTTGATGCAAATGTGGCCCAGGTGTCAGAGATGTGGGTAGGGGCGGGGAAGACGCTAGGTTGACTTTTTGGGGGAGTCTTGCCTCCCCCCCAACGTCAGTCTGGCCCCTTCCTTGGCTCTCTATTCAGGAGGCTGGTGGTAGTGCCCTCTCTCACAAACATTTTGGCTGAGCTGGGGAAACAGACCACATACCCTTCTCGCTCCCTACCCGCCCCCAACGTTTTCCTCTAAACTTCTCAAACAGCTATCAAGTCAATTAGAAGAGATCCAACAGGAATCAGTCCCTGTTGCTGGGATGCTGGGCGGCTGGGATGTCCCGTTACACAGAGCCAGGTGATGCTGCTTTTCTCAGCCATTGAGACTCTGCCTTGTAGACTCTTGGTGCTACCAATGACAAGGACAGTTTCAGAGGGTGGTCTTGCCATGAAGAATAGAGCAGAGCTTCTCTTCTCCCCTCGCCCCTCCCCTGCATGTACATTTTAGTTTCCTAGGGCTGCTGGCACAGAATACTGCCCTAAGTTGGATGGCTTAAAACAACGGGAGTTTATTCTCTCCCTCCTCTCCTTTCCTCTTCCAGCTTCTGTGTGTGTGCGCTCAGTCACTCAGTCATGTCTAACTGTTTGAGACCCCCTGGACTGTAGCCCACCAGGCTCCCCCGCCCATGGGATTCTCCAGGCAAGAATACTGGATTGTGGGTTGGCATTTCCCCTTCCAGGGAATCTTCCTGGCCCAGTGATTGAACCCGTTTCTCTTGTGTCTCCTGCGTTGTCAGGTAGATTCTTTATCACTGTGCCACCTGGATAGCCCCCAGCTTCTGGTAGCCCCAAGTTTTCCATGGTTTGTGGCAGCATAATTCTAATCTCTGCCTCCATCAGTCTTCCTTCTGTGTCTTTCGTGAGGACACCGGCCATGTGCTGTTGGATTAGGACCCTAATTCAGCGTGACTTTAACTTGATTTTATCTGCACAGACCCTATTTCCAAATAGGTCACAGGTATGGGGGGTTAGGACTTTGACCTGTCTTTTCCGGGTACACAGTTCAGTGCCTGCAGGGCCTGTCTCTCACCCTTCCTGCACTTGTCCCCGGTTAGTCTGGTACTGGACCTTTCCTTCTGGGTCCCCTCCTGTTTTCTCAACAACTTCCACCTGTCCACCACCTTGCTTATCTCCTGTTATCTTCAATTTCTCCCTCCACTGGATTCTCTCTGTGTCATCCAAACATGCACACGCTTCCCTCATCTTCATCCCCGCTCTGCTCCATCACCCCACCTTCCCATTTCTCTCCACCTCTTTCTCCAAAGCTTCCCCGAAGCATTCCGTGTGTTCAGTGTCGTCTTCACCTTCCGCTTCTTCCTCTGGTCCTTTCTGTTGGGCTTCTGCCCTCATTTTCCAGAGAGCCCTCCCTCTGGGCCCCAGCAGCCACATTGTGCCTGTTGTTCTCTCCCATGGTGAAGCAGTGTGTCCCCTCAGCTTTTTTTTTTTAACTTTGTTTATTTTGGCTGCGCTGGGTCTCCTTTGCTGCGTGAGTGTTCTCTGTCGTGAGGACTTCTCTTCATTCTGGTGCTTTCTCATTGTGGTGGCTTCTTGGGTGGAGTATGGGCTCTAGGCTCGGGCTTCAGTAGTTGTGGCACACGGGTTTAGCTGCCCCATGGCATGTGGACTCATCCTGGACCAGGGGTCAAACCATGTCCCCCGCGCTGGCAGGCAGATTCTAACCACTGGACCATCAGGGAGGTCCCTTCCCTCAGCTTTGAGCTAAAGCACTCCTGGTTTCCTTCTCTCTTCTCTGGCCAGACCATCTCAGGCTCCTTTGAAAGCTTTGCCTTCTTTATCTGGCCATGAAATCAAACTGGATGTTCCCTGGTGTCTGTTCTAGGCCTTTGTCTCATCTCATTCATCCTCTTTGGATGATCTTGGCCACCCCAGGCTCCAGTTACTACCTAATGAAGACAACTCACAACTTGACGACTCCAGCCAGGACCTCTCTGCACTCTAGACTTCTAAGCGACTATAAGAAACATCTTGTTTGGCCTGATATCTTGAAGTTCCATTTAAAACTGAACTTGTGATCTGCTTCTCTTCCTCCAAAAAACCCCTGTCATTGCTGTGTTACGTCTTAAGTTCTCTTGCTATCCCAGAAATCCAGGAGACATCCTTGATAGATAGCCTCACTCTTTGTCATTCCATCTTCCATGTCCCCAGGAGTCCTGTTGAGTAGCCCCATAGAGGTCCTTCCCTTCTCTCCACTGCTGGTACTGCCATCTTGGTCCTAGCTCCCGTCATCTCATGTCTTGGCTCTTAAGGGAGCCTCTAACTGGTCCCAGTCGCCTTGCCCCCGGGCCTCCTATTTGGCCTGACAAACTCGAATCTGTTGTTGCACTGTGGATGTATTTCGTTTGGATGATGTCATCCCGCTACATAAAATCCTTTACTCTATTTTTAAAAAAATTTATTCAAGTATAGTTAGTTGATTTACAATGTTGTGTGAATTTCTGCCGTACACCAATGTGATTCAGTTATGCATATTAGATATATAGACATACATTCTTTTTCATTATTGATTATCAAAGGATATTGAATAGTGTTCCCTGTGCTATCCGCTAAGACCTTGTTTTTAATCCATTCTACAGGTAATTGTTTGCATCTGCTAATCCCAACTCCCAATCCCATCCCTTCCCCGGCCCCTTTTCCCCTTAGCAGCCTCAGATCTGTTCTCTCTGTTTCATATGTAAGTTCATTCATCATGTTTTAGATCCCACACAGAAATGATATCACATGGTAATTTGTCTTTCAGACTTACTTCACTTAGAATGATAATCTCTAGGTTCATCCATGTTGCTGCAGATGGCATTATTTCATTCTTTTTTATGGGTAATAGTCCTCTGTGTATACATACCATATCTTCTTTATCCATTCCTCTGTCATTGGACGTTTAGGTTGCTTCCATGTCTTGTTTATTGTGAACATTGCTGCTGTGAACATAGGGATGAGTGTAAATATTAAAAAAAAATTGATTTTATATTGGAAGATAGTTGATTAACAGTGTTGTGTTAGTTGCATGTGTCTTTTTGAATTAGAGTTTTGTCTGCAAATATGTCCTGGAGTGGGATTGCTGGATCATATGGAAACTGGTTTTAGTTGTTAGAAGAACTGCAGTATTCTTCTCCATAGTGGCTGCACCTTTACATTCCCGCCAGCATTGTAGGAGGGTTCCCTTTTCTTCACATCCTCTCCAGTATTTATTTGTGGACTTTTTAATGAGGGCCATTCTGACCACTGTGAGATGGTACCTCATTGTAGTTTTGAATTTTCTAATATTTAGCACCGATGAGCCTCTTTGTGTGTGTCTGTTGGCCATCTAAGTCGTCTTTGGAGAAATGTCTATTTAGGTCTTCTGCCCGATGAATGATTGGGTGGTTTTTTGTTATTGAGTTGTATTAGCTGTGTGTATGTTTTGAAAGTGAGGCGCTTATCTTTTGCGTTGTTTGCAAGTGTTTTCTCCCCTTCTAAAGTTGTCTTTTCCTTTTGTTTACAGTTTCTTTTGCTGTGTAAAAGCTTGTGAGTTTGATTTAGATCCCATTTGTTTGTTTTTACTTCTGTTGCCCAAGACTGACCTAAGAGAATGTTGGTTCGATTTATGTTAGTGAATATTTTGCCTGTGTTCTCTTGTAGGAGTTTTATGGTGTCATATTTTAATGTTGAAGCCTTTAAGCCATTGCAAGTTTATTTTTGTGTATGGTGTGAGGCTGTGTTCTGACTTCATTGATTTATATGCGGCTTTTTGACTTTCCAAGTGCCACTTGCTGAAGAGACTGTCTTTTCCCCATTGTATGTACTCTCTCTTCTGTCAAAGGTTAATTGACTGTAGGTAGGTGGGTAAAGAGGAGGGCATGGCAACTCACTCCAGTATTCTTGTCTGGAGAATCCCCACGGACAGAGAAGCCTGGCGGGCTGGAGTCCACAGGGTCGCAAAGAGCTGGACATGACTGAGTGACCAAGCACGCACAGCACATGTGGGTAAAAACCCTTTACTCTTCTTGTAAAGGGAGAAGCCCCTCACTGGGTCCCCAAGACCCTGTGTGCTCCGCCCACTGCTCAGTCTCACTTCACACTGGGCCCCTGTTGCCCTTGCCCTGCCACCATTCTTCCTTTCACTCTCCTAGGCCCGCAGACCTCACACAGGCTTCTCCTGCCCCTGCTCTTAATGGATGCACAATGCTGGTGATTGTTATGTCTTCCTGATGAATTCACCCTTTCATCATTACCATATATGCCTTTTTATCTCTGATAATGCTTTCTATCTTGAAGTTTACTTTGTCCAGTATTAATATAGCCACTCTAGCCCTCTTCTGTTCATCATTTGCATGGTGCTCATCTTTTCCCATGTGTTTACTGTCGCCTTATCTGTCTTAATGTATTTAAGGTGCAGCATATGGCAGGGCTTTGTTTCCTTATCCATCCTGACAATCCTTGCCTTTTAATTGGAATCATGGCCTGTTAACATTTCATTAGCATTTAATGTAATTATTGATATGGTTGGGTTTATTTGCCATTTTACTTCAGGATTATCAAACTCCATTGAAAAATAATTTAAATTCACCTATCGACATTTTAGCTTACCGCTTCACATTTTATTTTATAGCGATTGCTCTAGAAATTACAGTATACATCTCTTGACTCTTCAGGGTCTTTGTAGAGTTAATATTGTATCACTTCCCGCTGAATGTCAGCCTTGCTGTTTTAAGAGTCCTACTCTTAACTTGGTTAATGCCTATTTCACATTCCGAGACGAAATGCAAAGGTGGTTTCTTCAGGGAATTTTTTTCTGACTTTTCAGATTAGGGTAAGCCCCTATTGAGTGTGCTCTGAGCAGGTGGTGCTTCTCCTTGGGGCCTTTATCACAATTGCAGTTTGCTCACTATGGAATCCCCAGTACTGAGCACACTACTATATACTTCAGTGATTAAATGCAGGGCAGCCCTGGGTTGTGGTTCAAAGAAGGCAAAAGATTGCATAATATACTCCAGGGGATAGGAATGGCATTAGGCAAGGCTTAGAGGTGGAAAAGACAATGTGTATGGCAAGGAATATAATAGTCAAGTAGATCACTTGAAGAAGAAGCTCTCTATTTTTTTATACCAGTAACCACCGTTTACAGAGCACTTAATATGGGGCCAGGCACTGTGCTAAACTCTGAATTTTATCTTATGTAACCTTAGCCCTGTGAGTTATTCTTATCTTACTTTGATTGAAGCGACTGAGGTGCGGAGAGGTCAGTTTATCTTGTTCTCTGTGATAGGTAAGGGCTCTGCATTCAAATCAGACCTCTGTGATTCAACACTCAGAATGGGAGCGAGGCTAGGGTGTGGAGCTCAATTGTTCGAGGTGTCTAAAGCCCATCCTAGTGGGTTGTGTGTTTGAGTCCTGGCTGGAGTTAGGTGCAGAGAAGGCCCACAGAGGTTATTGAGAATCTATAGAAGGTGGTGCCAGATGCTTCCATTTGTTAGCTGCTTCTGAGGGGGAGGAAAAGGAAAGCCTGTGAGGCTATTGAAAAAGGGGAGTGCAGAAAAGGCAGCCTGTTTCAGAAGGCTCCGTTGGGCAGGCTGAGCTCAGGCAAGGTCTGGACCTGGGTGGGGGTGGGAGGTATGAGGCGTGAGAGCAGCGGCCTGGCCTGCTGTGCCAGTGGCCGCAGTTAGAGAGATGGCTGTGTTCCTGTAAAGGAAGGACTAGATGTGAGATGTGTTTTGGTAGAAGTGTGCCTCAAACTGGCTAATGTTGAGGTGTGAGGAGAGAAAGATTTTTCCCTCATCTCTTGGGTCATCTGGCTCAGAGGTTAAAGCATCTGCCTCCAATGTGGGAGGCCTGGGTTCGATCCCTGGGTCGGGAAGATCCCCTGGAGAAGGAAATGGCAATCCACTCCAGTATTCTTGCCTGGAGAATCCCATGGACGGAGAAGCCTAGTAGGTTACAGTCCACGGGGTCGCAAAGAGTCGGACACGACTGAGCGACTTCACCTTGGGTCATCTATCTGCTAACAACAGAAAGTGTTGCCTGAAGACTGTTGAATCTGGGCTGTGATGGGTGTTATCATAGCCTTACTTTTCAAATGGGACAGCAGACAGACAATGCTCTTCTGGGAGAGAGGTGGACAAAGCTAGGGAGAATAATCAAAAAATTGTTTAAAAAAATACTTATTTGGCATCTGTAGTTGCAGGTCTGCAGTGGCTCTCTAGTTGCAGTACATGGGCTCTAGCTCCTTGAGCAGGGATCAAGCCCGGGCCCCCTGCACTGGGAGCGCAGAGCGTTAGCCGCTGGACCCCTCCAGGGAAGTCCCATAAAGCTGATTTTAAAAATTTTGCTTGTTTGAAGTAAGACCCTGGCTAGGCACAGCCCGTCTGACTGGTCCACAGAGGCACCGTCTTCTACTGGTGCAGCGTTGTCGTCTGCGGCGGCATTTCGTTGACAGTCACTGAGTTAGTTTGTTAGATGCGAGTAGGTCATGGAGGCAGTTGCACGGCTCTGCACGTGTTCTGTGCTGTGGACGAGAAGTCTGGAGGAGGTTAACTGTGTGCGCATTTATTATCTGCTTTTATGATGGTCATTGACAAGTGTGCCAGACTGACTTTTCCCCACCTTTGACTGAGAAGGAACTTAGCCAATTTCCAAGCTAGACTCAAAATATACTCACTTTCCTGATGAAACACTTACTGAAATTAAAAGATTGCTCCGAAAGTGATCCAAAAAATAACATCATTCTCTGAAGTTCAAGATAAATGCCCAAGGTTTATGGGTGCCTTAGTAGTTCACCCAAAGTATTGAAGGTCTGATTTTTTTATCAGTGTCAAATACAAAACTGCATAGTGAACGCTGGCCTTCTGTGTGAACATGGGCCAGTTTCTAGGCTTTTGTTGCTGTTTGTGTCTGGGTACTAGAATTTGCTGGACAGAAAGATAGGAAAGCTATTCTAGGTGAATGAAACGGCAAGTAAAGTCATTTCCTAGGTTGATAAGAAGTCTAGGGGTCCCCAAGGAGAGAGGGGTCTGGAATTCTCAAGGAGGAAAAGAAAGGACAAACTGTTTTTTCCTTCTCTACATTCCTTAGGATTATGTAACAATAATGTGTTCTGCCTGAGGACAGTCTCTGGATTAAACCTTCTGGCTAATTCTGCTATCTTAAAATGTAAATTATGGGAGTAGGTCTGGTGAGGTCTTTATAACCTCCAGACATTCTTTGGATTCATTGGAGAATATGTAACTTCATTGCTAACACTAACAAGGAGGTACTCTTTCTACCCTCTTCTTATGCCTACGTCAGAAGCTTTCTCTGTCTCCTTTATACTTTAATAAAACTTTATTACACAAAATCTCTGAACGATCAAGCCTTGTCTCTGGCCCCGGATTGAATTCTTCTCCTCTGGGGGCCAAGAATCTTGGGCGCTGTGATTCAACAACAACCTTACAAAGGCCCAAGAACATTTAACAAGTTCAAAAACTAAATCCCCTAGTAGCTGAGTAAAAGACATTGCCAAGAGGGGATAATAATCCTCATAGTGGTTGTAATAGTAGTAGCCATAGCAATAATAATAACAGTGATGGCTAATATTTTCTGAGACCTCATGTACCCTGCACTGAGCTAAGAGTTTTACACAAGCTCACACCACCTAATCTTCAGAATAACCCAACAAGGCATGATGTAGGGCAGGAAGTAGTCTTGGAAGTCTTAGGCAACTTGTCTTCCCTCATGGAGCAAGACATAAACTTTAGAGCTTGTTCTTTTAGATTAAGAAGTTCTCCAACTTTTTGGTCTCAGGATTTCTTTACATTCTTAAAAATGCTTGAGATAAATAAACCATGGGATGTAATATATAGCATAAGCTATATGGTCAATAATAGTGTATGGTAGAAGAAGAAAGCTGAGCGCTGAAGAATTGATGCTTTTGAGCTGTGGTGTTGGAGAAGACTCTTGAGAGTCCCTTGGACTGCAAGGAGATCCAGCCAGTCCATTCTAAAGGAGATCAGTCCTGGGTGTTCATTGGAAGGACTGATGCTAAAGCTGAAACTCCAGTACTTTGGCCACCTCATGCGAAGAGTTGACTCATTGGAAAGACTCTGATGCTGGGAGGGATTGGGGGCAGGACGAGAAGGGGACGACAGAAGATGAGATGGCTGGATGGCGTCACCGACTCGATGTATGTGAGTTTGAGTGAACTCCGGGAGTTGGTGATGGACAGGAAGGCCTGGCGTGCTGTGATTCATGGGGTCGCAAAGAGTCGGACATGACTGAGCAACTGAACTGAACTTGTCTCCCTAAAATTTTTTTAAGTGTTATCATTTTATTTATTTTTAAATTTAGATAAAATTTATTTTTATGGTGTTAGATGTTGATTACACATTCTTTTCTATGTACACACAGAAAAATGTGACATTCTTGAAAACCTCTGCCTCTCATTTTAGAAAATTTATTTTTAATTGCAGGATAATTGCTCTTCAGTACTGTGTTGGTTTCTGTCATATATCAACATGAAATTAGCCACAGGTATACTGTATATCCCCTCCCTCTTAAACCTCCCTCCCACCTCCCATCCCATCTTACTCATTTTTAATGCAAAAATTAATATCCACTTTATGATAAAAAGGAAATAAAAATTTCCAAGCAAGCAGAACTTGAATTTCAGCCTATCGAAGGCTTATCATTTTAGTTGAAGGCAGTGATGTGGTGGATGAGTCTTCCTTTCTCCATGTTGAGGTTAACTTTGGACCACTCCTATTTTAAAGATGGTTTCTGTTGAAGCCCTCTGCAGCCTGGCCTGGTGCACCCCTGCTCTAGGCCACCAGGCTGGACTGTGAGCACGTGTTCTCAGCTAGTGTTGTCTCCCGGCTGAGTAGATAGTGGGGCTCACACATGTATGCGCAGTGTTTGCCGCTGCTGCTGCTGTTCAGTTGCTCAGTCACGTCTGACCCTTTGCAACCCCATGGACTCCAGCCCGGCAGGCTCCCTGTCCTTCACTATCTCCTGGAATTTGCTCAAACTCATATCCATTGAGTCGGTGGTGCCAGCCAACTATCTCATCCTCTGTTGTCCCCTTCTCCTCTGCCCTCAATCTTTCCCAGCATCAGGATCTTATCCAGTGAATCGGTTCTTCACATCAGGTGGCCAGAGTATTGGAGTTTCAGCTTCAACATCAGTCCTTCCAGTGAATGTTCAGGGTTGGTTTCCTTTAGGATTGACTGATTTGATCTCCTTGCTGTCCAAGGGACACTCAAGAATCTTCTGCAGCACCACAGTTCATGATAAAAACATTGAAAACTCAGAGTTCATGGTTGGCACTTTATTTTTTATCCTCCACATTGTATAGTGGGAAAATTTAACCTCCAGTAGAGCTGCCTCATTGGAAAAGACCCTGATGCTGGGAAAGATTGAAGGCAAAAGGGGAAGGAGGCGACAGGATGAGATGGTTAGGTAGCATCATCGATTCAATGGGCATGAATTTGAGCAATCTTTGGGAGATAGTGGAGGACAGGAGTCTGCTGTGCTGCAGTCCATGGAGTTTCAAAGAGTCATTCACAACCTAGCCACTGAACAACAGCAGCAAGAGTTCTTTTACTGAAAATGGTTTGCCACTAAGACCCTGATTAGTGGTTGGGTGTGTCCTCAAGTGCTGGGGGCTTTGGTTGTCTCAGCTTTGCAAATAAGCAAAGCAGTAGCTGGTGGTTCTGCTTTTTTTTTTTGAGAATTGTTGACTAGGTGCAGTAAAACAAGTTTCAGTCTCTGTAAGGACCATGGTCAGGACTTTGGCAGTTATCCTCTTTTATTTAGAGAAATCTTTGAAGAGGGTCAAGGCTAGTGCAAGAGGAAGCTATTTGTGTCCCCTGGCTTGGGGATTTTAGAGGCATGCTGTTTTAAAATCTGGACACTTTCCCTTCTATTTTTACTTGATTAGATTTGGCAAACATCTTCAGAGCAAAGTGTCATAAAAGTTTGTAGTTTGAGTTCATATAACACATGTTACATCTTGTTCTGAATCTCTCAGTGCTGCCCTAAGGCCATTAAGTATCCAGGTCCTACCTCATTTTCCCAAATTGGGTTCTTCGCGCATCCTGGGGTCAGAGAGAATGTTTTCCTTTAAAGGGGGTATGTTGCTGCGTTACTGGAGTTTGAGAAACGCTGTGCAAACAACAATAGTAAACACTCTGGAATTCGAATCTTATTCTGAACTGGTTGCTTGGATTCCTGCCATCAACTTTCACTCTTCAGAAACTTGAGGGGAAAAAGCATCATGGAGCATGTTCTAGTTGTGACGTTGTGGTTTTTACCCATTTCCCTTAGTTTCTCTAGGAAGCAGACCTAAACTTTAACAGAAGTGCCCACCAGGCTTCTGTTTTAGCTCTGTGTGCTTCCTGATACAACTGAGTACTCTGCTGCTGCTGCTGCTGCTAAGTCGCTTCAGTCGTGTCCGACTCTGTGTGACCCCATAGACGGCAGCCTACCAGGCTCCCCCATCTCTGGGATTCTCCAGGCAAGAACACTGGAGAGGGTTGCCATTTCCTTCTCCAGTGCATCAAAGTGAAAAGTGAAAGTGAAGCCGCTCAGTCGTACCTGACTCTTAGCAACCCCATGGATTGCAGCCCACCAGGCTCCTCCATCAGCCCTGGTGTTTTTATTCATGGGTCTAGGAGAAGTTAAAGGAGTGAAAGAGAAACCTTCCTGACTGGTTTTCTTCCTGGATGAGTGTATGTGTGTAGCTGTGTGTGTGTGCTTTTGCAGTAGGATGGGCGTGTGGCAGAGAATTTGGACCAGGGATCTCCTGTTCCTGAAATAAGAGGGAGCACCCAAGTTCTTTTTGGTGGTTGAGTGCAGCCCTCTTGCCAGACATGGGGGCCCTGGTTTTCTAGAAAGCCATGAACTCCAAATATTTACATCAGTGGTTCTCAAAGTGTAGTCCCTGGAACCGCATGACTGATCTAGGAAGCTATGAGAAATTTGGATTCTTGGGCACTGCCTCCCTCCGCAACCCCTGACGCCTCGCCTCCCCCACCTCCTGAATTGGAGAGTCTCAGGGAGGGGCCCAGGCAGTGGCTGTTCTTTAACAAACCCATCAGGATTCTGATGCTTGCAGAAGTTTGAGAACCATTCGCAGCTCAAGGCCAGGGTCCTTTTAATTTCTGAAGCAAAATCTTTTGCATTCCTTAGTGCTTAACTGGAGGTTATCAGGTTTGTCAGGCTATCACTTCCCTGAAGCAGAAATGGGACACAACAACAGCAGTAATACTAATTGCTGGCCATTTGCAGTGGGTGGGAACGTGGATTCTTTTGCGTTCTAAACCAGGAAATGATCTTTCTTATTTCCTCAGCTGGGATATGGAGGTAACAGTAGTGGAAACCATACTATCCCTGTTTCACAATTGAGGAAACTGAGACCCAGAAACAGTTCCAAAGCTTGCTTTGAGTCACTTTTGTTTTTCAGGTTTATGTATATTTTTTAAATTAAAATTTATTTTTAATTGGAAGAAAATTGCTTTACGATTTTGTGTTGGTTTCTGCCGCACGTCAACATGAATCAGCCATAGGTATACATATGTCCTCTCACTGTTGAATCTCTTGCCACCTCCCGCCTTACACACCCCTTTAGGTTTTCAAAGGGTACTGGATTGAGTCACTTTTAATTGGAGTTGGAAGTTCAAATTCAGACAGTCTGAAGGCAGAGCCTGGGTCCTCCCTTCCCTCTTGTGTGTGGTTCCAGTTCGGTCATCCTTACCCTGCGGTCAGCACGGCCTTCACCTGTAACACAGCTGGAGGCCACGGGGGCCTGCAGTGGCTGGAGTTGGACGTCCAGTTGTCAGTCTTGTGGTGGCGTAGCAGGAGCGGGGCCTGTGTGAAACTCCGTGTTTCTGAAATCTGGATTCCTCTCTTCAGAGGCAGGGCTTTAAACGCTAAAAGCAGTCCCTCTCAGTACACTTTGGTTTCCAGCCGGGGTGTTGTGGCACTCTGGAGGCAGGTGTTGGCAGTTGCTGTGATGCGGGGGTCATTGCCATTTAGTGGCTGGGGCCAGGTGTCATCAGTGTGGACAGTCGGGCTCAATGAAGAATTGTCCTTCACCGCACTGGACTCTGAGATGACCAACAAACCTTCAGAGTCGCTTTCCCAGGTGGGAATCTACCTGTGATCTCTTTTTGCTCGATTATAATACACATCCCCCTTGCGTGCATGTGTGCTTAGTCACTTCAGTTGTGTCCGACTCTTGACAATCCCATGGACTGTAGCCCGCCAGGCTGTTCTTTCTAAGGGATTCTCCAGGCAGGAATACTGGAGTGGGTTGCTATTTCCTCCTCCAGGGATCTATACACTCAGTATATACCGAATCTCTGAGGAATATAACTATTGCATTTTTAATATATTGGGAGAAGAGTTTGTTAGTTTGAAACTTTTACCATGTGTTTTCTCCATTTCAGAAACTTTACACCATGCTGTTCCTGATAATTTGAGATGGCAATGCAGCCCACCTGTATCAGTCTGTATTTTGGGGTGGCTGCATTAGGTTGATTCTGGGTATAGGAACATTTACTAACTCTTAAGGCCCGCTTCTCCAAATGAACTGCCTGGAGAATCTGTGGAGTTGACAGAGAGGGCCCAGGTGGGACCTGCACAGCGGCCTTGGGTGGGAGAGGTCCAGTGGCGCATCCCTCAGGGTTTTCAAGTACCTATATTGTTATAACTTACTTTCGTTAAAAAAATTTTTTTTAGAGTGAGGGCATTACATTGATTTAAAAAAAAGTTATTGTCTATGAATTTCATTTCAGACTTGGGGGAAAGAGGTATTTAAAATTACTTGCCTTTAGGATAGTGCCTTGGGCTTGATGGGGAGAAGCTGCTGCTCTGGGAGGTGACGTGATTCTAGTCACAAATCCAAACAGAATTAGGGACCCCAAGTTCATGGGGTAGTGAGTCACAGTATGCTTATATTAATTGTTCAAAACAGGTTATCATGCACTTATTTATTCTTTCAACAAATCTGTATTGAGTGCCTTTGTGTGCTCTGTGCCAGTCACTGCTCTGGGTTCTTGGCATGATTCTTTGATTCTTTGGCGTGATTATTTATGAACAAGATAAAGAGCCCTGTCCTCACAGATCTTACCTGCTGGTGGGGGTGGCAGACAGGACAGGGATTTTAGGTGGTAAGTGCTATGGACTGTTGGAAGATTAGGATTGCTAGGGTGAAGGGAATGGGGTGAGCAGTTCCAATTTCAAATACAGTCATCACATTTCTCATTGAGAACATGACTTAAGGTGGTCAGGCAGTTGGCCATGTGGAAACCAGGGGAAAGAGACAGAGGGAGAAGAGGGAGGGAGAAGACAAAGGGAGAAGAGGGAGGGAGAAGACCCAGGGAGAAGAGGGAGGGAGAAGACCCAGGGAGAAGAGACAGTGCAAGGCCCCAAGGCAGGAGAAGGTCCAATGGAAGCTTGAGGAGCTGGCCGGGGGTGGAGGGTGGGTAGATGTGTGGCTGGAGAGGAGTGTGCAAGGAGAGGGTGATCAGGGATGAAGTCTGAGAGGTGTCAGGAACTTGTAGGACGTCATGGGGCCCCTTCTCCCATTCTGAGGTGCAGAGTTATCGCAGATTTTGAGGAGGGTCACCATCTCAAGATTTGTAAACTCCCTGTGGCTGCTGTGTCGAATGTGGCCTTCAGGGAACAAGAGTTGAAGCCAGGAGGCCAGTTAGGAGCCACTGCAATGTTCAAGCCTGGGATGATGGTGCCCCTGACCCTGGGGGAGGCATCGGTGGTGGTGAGGAGTGGCCGGATTCTGGATGCATTTTTGTGACATTCTGAATGCAGGATTGGAAAATTCTCAGCACTCATATGCTTCCCAGCAGTACCTGTATGGATCTGAGTTTGAGGAAAATCTGATGTGGCTGACAGACGCTTCCTTCTGGGGATTATGTGTGTGAGAGACAGACAGACATGGCTGTCCAGGCCAGTGGTTAGCAGTCAGTCACAAGTAGCTAGCTGAGCAGGGGTTTGTTGTTAAGTCTCTTTGCAGTCCCATGGGCTGCAGCACGCCTGGCTTCCCTGTCCTTCATCATCTCCTGGAGTTTGCTCAGATTCATGTCCATTGAGTCGGAGTTAGTTTAGAATAGAAAGTGAAATGGTGCTAAGTGGAGCTAGTTGGTCTTGAAAGCCTCACACATTTCCTCTTAATTAAGCCAGGATGTATCTTTCGTGAAAACATATGCTATTACTCAATTAGTGTTTCTTGTGTTACTCTGATGGTAAAGCAAAGATAAAAATTCAATTTCCTTGTCCTGTTCTCCTCACGACCCGATGCGTCCCCCTTCTTCCTTAGAGTCTGAGACTGCAGAAATCCCATTAGCATGCTTGCTTTATTTCAGTTGACTGACACCTTTCTGACTTAAAATTTGCATTATGTAGTTTTGCCCTAGATTTCCAAATAATTAATTTGGAAATGCAGGAGCACCTTAAGATGTCTTCTGATACGAACGTGCAGTTCATTTTCTGTGCACATCCCGACTCCAGCGACCTTTGTGCTGGAAGGAAACTTGATTACCCAAGAGCTCAGTTTCCTCTGGTGGGGTCTTCTGAAAGCCCACCAAAACTGGGGCTGGCCGAGGTATTAGGTGGAGCTCATGCAGTTAAGTCAGGGGACATGCCAGGACTCCAGGAGACCCCAGTTCTTACCTGAGGGGACCTCACAGGAATGATTTTGATCTAAGGCTTCCTGCCCAATCATAACAGTGATTTGATCAGTTTTGTTGTTTGTTTGTTTTAATTTTACCCATGGAACAATTATTTGGGAAGAATTAAGTGTATATTCGCATTCTTGGGCTGTGGCTACCATTAACCCAGCTGGCACTGAGACTATTTCTTGGCCTGAAGTGAGAGGAGCAAAAGGTAGCTTCATTCACTCCATCTTTTCTCTTTTATTTTTTCACGTCTGTATCGGGAACTCCGATTTAGTTCGGTAACAGTGATATGGGCAGGGGAAGGTTTTTTTTTTTTTTTAATGCCTTGGGCTATTTTTGATGTGCTGTGACCTTGGTAAGGAAAGTTTTCCTATGTCTATCTCGTAGGAGATCTTTTTAAGAAGGATAAGAATTGTGGCTGTGTATTTTTAGACCACATTTTCGTGTGGCGTGTGTACTCTGGTGCATAGTGTCATGGAAATTTTTCTTCCTAGTCTAGGATTGAAAAGATGGCCTTTCAGCGCTGGCTTTGTCCATTTACTGTACTAGCTTAGCCTCACTTTTTTCATCTGTAAAACGGGCGTGAAGACACATGTCCGCCTCAGATTTGGTAAAGATGAAGTGAACCAAAATATATGAAAGAACTTGGCAAGCTCTAAACTTTCCTTCATTGGCAAGCTCTAAACTTTCCTTCAGTTGCAGGCCTGTGGTGTTGTGTGGTTAGCACAAACCTTGTGCCTAGGAACCCTTCATTTCTGTCTTGAACTTGCTATGGGGTGTTGGATACTTGAGTGAGCGAGCAAATTTTCCGGAATATTGAACAGAGATAAGCATAGGGGCGGCAAGGGATGGGGAGTCAGACTGTGGGCTTTCTAGAAGCAGTTCTAGCTTAGAGTCTATGATTTTATGTTTATGGGAGAGGGGTTGCTTTGATTTCTTCCTCCAATTTGTTAGTGAAAAATTTTTATCTGCAGTCAGCAGTTGTTAACATTTTGCCACCTTTGCTTTCTCTCTCTCTGCACATTTATGTATTGATTTTTAGACCCCCCTACTTCTGCTTTTCCTTGGTGAGTGTTCAGCAAGAGTATCGTGAAAGTTTGTTGTCCCTCAGGCTGCAGGAGACTGGCTTCAGTTGGATCTTTTACGTCCTTGGGACTAATCAGTACCTTTTCTCCAACAGGATGAACTTACCGCAGTGAACGTAAAGCAAGGTTTCAACAATCAGCCAGCCTTTACTGGAGATGAACATGGCTCAGCTAGAAATATTGTAATTAACCCATCAAAGGTAATGCTCATCGTTTCCTAAAACTTCTGAAATGTGTACGTGAGACCCTTGGTAACTGATGTTGATGCATCTGTGTTATTTAAGCCGTGGTCCACATCCACAGTTCCCCCAGGTATCCTTTATGGTGCCCTGCCCCGGGGTCCCATCAGGGGGCACGCTTTGCTTTTGGCTGCCGTGTCTCCGAACCCTATTTTAATCCAGTGCAGTACTGCTCTCCAGGTTTCCTCACTGAGTCCAGTTGTTTCTCTTACTGTCTAGTACTATAGTCTAGGTTTGTTTGGTCATTTCCTCATGACAAGATTCAGGTTATGTATTTTTGCTAAGAAGACTACACTGCATATCAGGAGATGTGCAGGGTTAGTTTGCTGATTATTGGTTATACTGTTTGATCACCTAAGGTGGTGTCTGCCATCTCTTTCCATTGCAAAAGTTGTCATCTTTTCCTCGTAGGAATCTCCACAGGGTGCTGCTTTGAGACCATGTGAATATCCTATTCCGCAATAAAATTTTATGCTATGATTTTTAGCATCAATTGATGATTCCTGCCGAATGATTTATTTTGCTGATGGTTGCAAAAGCAAAAATGCTGGTTTTCTAGTTGTTATTCCTTGTATGTTTAATAGTTGGCATTCTTTTGTAAAGGACACTGCATCCACTTTGGACCCCTGAACTCTTTTAAAATCAATTGTATTATCTTCAGTTTTCTTTTTGATGTGCACATTGTCTCACATTGGCCAGTGGGGGCAACTTTAACCTTTTTGGACCTTTTTGACATATCTCTCTCGTGTCATCATTTCCTCACATTTGACACAATAACATTGTCCAGGGCCATCTTGTTCTTTTCCTGCCCCAGCCCAGATCTTGGTGCCTGGGTTGCTCAAGGCTACTAGTGTTGCAGCGTCTGCTGCTGCTGGTGCTGCTAAGTCGCTTCAGTCGTGTCCGACTCTGTGCACCTCCCTAGACGGCAGCCCACCAGGCTCCCCCGTCCCTGGGATTCTCCAGGCAAGAACACTGGAGTGGGTTGCAATTTCCTTCTCCAATGCATGAAAGTGAAAAGTGAAAGTGAAGTTGCTTAGTCGTGTCCGACTTAGCGACCCCATGGACTGCAGCATACCAGGCTCCTCCGTCCATGGGATTTTCCAGGCAAGAGTACTGGAGTGGGCTGCCATTGCCTTCTCTGGTTGCAAAGTCTAGGGCCTTTCAATGGACAGAGATGACAGATTTCTTTCCTTCTTCCTTCCCTGCCTCCCTCCTTTCCATCTGCCCATTCTAATGCAGGTACCACAGAGTTTTTTCCCTTTCTTGTCCCTTTCCGTCACTGTATCTCCTTTCTCTCAAATCGAGAACCCTGGATCCCAGCAATATTGACTTGTTTATTCATTGACTCTATCTTACAATATACATAAAAAAGTGAAGTCGCTCAGTCGTGTCCAACTCTTTGTGACTCCGTGGACTGTAGCCTACCACACTCCTTCATCCATGGGATTTTCCAGGCAAGAATACTGGAGTGGGGTGCCATTTCCTTCTCCAGAACATCTTCCCGACCCAGGGATTGAACCTGGGTCTCCCACATTGTAGGCAGACACTTTACCATCTGAGCCACCAGGGAAGTCCTCACTGAGTCCAGTTATACATAAAAAGTTCCAGAATAAATTATACCAGTGTCATTCCAACAGCAATATTAATTTTGTAAAGCCTACAATTCCTCTACCATGCTTTTTGTCTTTAACTTTAAGTTCATTTTCATTAAGAAAATATAGTCAGTGTTGTGTTAAAAATGTTTCTTGAATTAAGTCTTTTTTCTGTGTAATTATGTTAACAATTAGATATATAGATTATCGGTTTCTATTTGTATTCTTTTAAGGTTTGTTTCTTTGTCCTTTCTGAGTTATTTCTGTTTTCAAATATTGAAATACTTTTACTCATTAAATTGAAAAAGCATGCATTCAGATAAAAAGAAATCAAGCATACAGATGAATTTCTATTCTTGTTTTGTTTTAACCAGAGATAAGCATAGTTAAAAATTTGTGTATTATTTCAGATCTCTTTATATGTACACATGTACGCACAAGCATATGTAATTTGCTAAACTGGCAACTGAAATATTCAGTAGGAAAGGCTGTTCACTTCAACGTGATTTGTAATAGCAAAAATTTGAAACACTTGAAATGTCCATCAACAGGGACTTAATTAGATACAATGTAAGTATCCGCACAGTACACTATTATGTGTCTGTGAAAATGAATGAGGACGCTCTCCATATGCAAATATGGAAGGAAGGTTCTCAGATTTACTCAGTATATATAATGAGGTATAGATAAGAGAAAAATATATTTGTGTTTGTTTGTGTGTATTCACACATGAAGAAACACTGGAAAGACATAAACTAATCAAGGTGGTTACTTGGAGGCAGGCATTGGGAGCTGGGAATGAGGCTCTTAACTGTTTTTCTTTGATTTTGGAATAATGTGAATATATTGCTGTTAGAGTAAAATTAAATGTATGGTCATGTTTTTATTTATTTGTTTATTTTTGAGTTCTGTCATGAATTTTCTCTGAGCTTGGTTTTTGGGAAGTTTGACTTTGCTTACAGTTATTAAATTGTTCATAAAGTTTGTTAGGAACTAAAACGTGTATATAGTCCCTGTGTTCCATTGCTGTTATTAAATACTTAGAAAAGAGTATAATTGCAAGAGATTGCCCAGACTTTTTTAAAACATAATTTTTGCAAAGCTCTTTAATGATTGCCCTGGTTTAATTGAATAGTCTCTTCAGATCACTGTGGATATTCTTGGTAGTTCTCAGACTACTTTAAAATTGTTTTATGCCTTTATTTTGATTAAACTGCTCATACATAATTGCAAATAAAGAATCTTTTAAATATAAAACAATCTACATAGGCAGGGGTTTTGTGTTACTGGTGCAAAGACCAAATACTGCTTGAAAAACTTGCTTATTTTCAAACAACTGTTTTTTGTTGAATTTTTGCATTTAATTTATTCTCTGGATATTCTGCACACTTTGCTTAAAAAATAAAACCATACTATGAATTTGTTTTAGAAAAATAAAGTTCAGACTTCCTTTTTTTCTAATTACTATAATTTTTATTGTCTTATTACATCAACTTAGCAAAACAAACTTTTTCATTGTATATCGATCTCAAGGAACAGGAGATACCAATTCACATTAGAAAAGTTGTACCAGTTATTCGCCCTGGTAGATAGACTTGGCTAATTGTTTCCAACTGTGCTCCAGCCTATAGACGAATGGTTCACTGAGTTGTGAGCATTAACCAAGGCAGTGATTCTTATCCTGCTGCAGCCTGGTAGGCGTTTTGTGTTAATCATGGTTGCTGCCCTCTGCTAACCTTATTGAAGGTATTTATTAGAAATTGTTGTCCACATCCTGGTACTAAAGAATTTCCAAAGGACACAGTGTGATGCTGTGATAGGATTCTTGGAAATTCCAACAGGTTTTCTGTGGATTCATTGAGTTTTTGATGTTACTCAGTCCCTTCCGCTCTTGTCCCTGTCTCTTTCCTTTGTCCTCTTTAAGCGTGGTTAATTTGAAAATGTTAGTCATTCACAGAAGCTCCCTTTGCTACTTTGTTCCATTCAGAGCAAGTAACATTAGCTTTCTCTTGAAATGCCTGTCCTCATGAAATTGGCAGCTCCATCAAAAATGTTGAATATTTAATTTAATTGAACCTTTTGTAATTTGCCATTTAAATAAATTAGATTTCTCTAGACTCATATTTTTTTTAAGGCACTGAGTGTAAATATAGAGTTTCCTTTCCAAAAATACATGCTATTAAGATAAAACAAGGAGAAGAATGATTACTGTGTGATTACTAGGTTCTGCTGTTGTATGCAACACCTCACAGAAAAAAGATTCTCTCCAAACGGGTGTGTATTATGAAAAAGACATAGAGCTGAAGATTAAAGCAGAACCCCTTCTCTTGAAATTTATTCAGTATGTAATTAATTTTATCTTACAGAGATTTTCAAAGGTGCTTTTTTTTTTTTTCCCCTAACTGCTTGTGAGTAGTGAAACAAAGGTGCTCTGGGAGCTTCTGCGTTATGTTAGTGTAATGAAATTACATCTCTTGGCTTCAAGGTCTCAAATTCCTCTTTTATTTTCTGATGGGCTCTATGAAGATTTTCACTTAATACAAATAAAATACTAATATGTACATTACTAACATTCTTGCTTTTTGTCTTTAAACTTTTTCCTTTTTTCCCTTCCACAGATCG
Source organism: Capra hircus (assembly GCF_001704415.2). Classification (NCBI taxonomy): domain Eukaryota; kingdom Metazoa; phylum Chordata; class Mammalia; order Artiodactyla; family Bovidae; genus Capra; species Capra hircus. The sequence goes on along the minus strand of NC_030808.1, from coordinate 116,585,221 downwards.
GAGCTTATTTTAGCAGCATATTAGCTGAGAAGCTAAAGCTTAACACTTTCCAGGACACCGGAAAGAAGAAACCACAAGTTAATGCTAAAGATAATTATTGGCTGGTTACCGCTCGATCCCAGAGTGCGATTCATAGCTGGTTCTCTGACTTAGCAGGAAATAAACCACTTGCTATTTTGGCAAAAAAGGTATTTAAGTATTTGTTGCATTGTTTTCCTTGTGGCCTTATAGAAATGAAACTATTTGGGATAAGGTTGAAGTGTATATTTCTTTTCCCCAGTTCTCTCCACAACTCAGTTTTAGTGGCACGTGTGTGCTGCTCATAGGCTGTTGGCCCTTCATTTTGGTGGATTGTGGTGCCAGGGACATCTGGAGACCTGAACGTGCCACACAGGAAGCTGTTGATACAGTAGACAGGGTTTTAAAGTCAAGAACAGGCAGTGAGACTTCACTTATTCTTGTTACATTCTCAGTTTTCTTAGGCCATGCTGTCTAAAATGCACTGAATAGAAACCCTCGCTTTAATGCTATTTCCTTGTCTTGAAAAGCATCCATCCAAAATTTTAACCTAAGTCTCTTTCTGAACAAGTGAGATAAAGGATAGTGATTCTGTGTGTGCGTGAAGAACATCTTTGAAAAAGTTTCAGAACAAAATGGGGCAGTTTTATTCATAGTTCCCAGCTTTTTGGAGGAGGGGGGAGTGGAGGGAGGGAAGGGAGGCTTCTTTTAGGATCTTTGCCTTTGATCATTTTCCTCAAATGGGAAATAACTGCACACATTCAACAGTCTTATAGTCCCAATAATATAAAACGTCCTTTGAAATTTAGATGAGAGCCGGAAACCTCCCTGTTAGTCTTGATCTCTGACTTCTTACATACCTTTCAAATAATTCCCAGGTCTTTCTCATCTCCCCTGAAACCCTTTAGTTTCAGGAGAGCCCATTTTCCATTCTTAAATTTTCACGAATGGCTGGGTGCAGGCTCAGGTGAGAGGAGAGCTCCTTTGTGTATTTACTTGTTTGTTTTCTAAAGCAACTCTTTGAAAATAGTGCCTGTAGCCCCCATTGGCTTCATTTCGCCCTAATGTCAGAGCATCATGTTGCTTTTCATAGATGCTAGTGCTTAAAGGCAACAGAAGTCCTTGCAGAGCACAGTCATCAGCATAACCCCCTCTCGCTACTCAGGGAGTGCCTCTGTCTCAACACAGGCTGAACCACATAGCATCTCTTTTCCACTGCTCAACATTTATCACGTGGGCCCACAGGGGTGTGTGAATTGTATCTGAAGGCCACAGAAGTCAAAGGCCATCCTTCAGTACTTAATGTTTTTCTACCAACAGTTCATACCCTCCATGTGGGTTAGTACCTTCCACTCCTATGTAGCCAGCCTGATGTCTTTCTTTTTAGGTTTGCCTTTTTTGTAAGCTTCTGGAATGCATTTTTTTGGGATATTTCCTGCAGGCAAATACTGGTGAGGAATTGATGCCCTTGCTTTAGGGGTATAATGGCCTCTCATCTTTATGGAGGGCAGTAAATCGTGGTGCAGTGTATTAGCCACTGTTCTTCTCTCTTTATTAGGAGCTGCCTCTGGCCAAGTCAGGTGTCCCTCAGGTAAGCCCTGACATTAATTCTCTTTGCAAAGTTTACATATATTTTCTTTGTAAAACCGTTGAATATACTTTGATTTATTCATTTCTTGGGCGTTTCAAGAGCGATTCCTTCCCATCCCTTCCTCAGCATTTCATCCTCCTGAGATGGTGATGGTTCTGTAGAATTGGGTGGAAAATGTCATTCTCCACATGTTCCTTCATATTAGGAAGTTTAAATACATCTTGTTTAATTTCTGATATTTATCTGTGAGGTGGCTTGGTACAGAAGACCTTCATTTTCCTGTTAAGATCCTGAGTCATCTTCCAGCTCTGATCTAGGGTTCAAAATAGTTTTCCTGTATGGGACGGGATCAAGTTTCCGGACCTGGTTTTCTGCTACTGTAAAGCTCCACAGCACCCAGGTGTTTAGCCTCAGAGAGGTCATCAATGACTTACAAAAAGCCTCTTAATTCGATCATGGTCATAGCTATTTGGAAAAGGAGACTTCTTGCTTCTGGGGATATCCTTCTAGCCTTTGGCGCAGCTCACTAGGAATGATGTGTTTCACTTGCGGTGACTTTGATTGCTGTGGTCTCAGAAATTTCCCTTTGCCTCTATCACTGCCCAGCAAACAGGGGATGCGGATGTTAAGGAGCTTGCGAAGGGAAAGATGATATAAGGGTGGCCCTTTGGCCAGTGGAAGACCACCACTTGCTAGGTGTCTTACTTTTCTTTTGGTACTTAGATGCAATTCCAGCTTGATTTAGAAACCAAACAGCTGCCCGGTGACTGCCTGGGTTCAGCTACAAGTTGAAGTCAGATGGTTTCTTGGCTGAAAATGGAATCCATCTCTGTAGGAAGTCATACTTCAGTCAGTGTAAACATATTTTCCTTCCTAAGTTGGCCCAAACTGTAAATTTGACAAAACCATCAAAATGTGTTTTCTTCCTTAATTAAATAACTTTCTTCACATATGTTCTTCTGAATTCCAAAGCCCTTGATTTGAGCCAACCGATTTTCTTAGGGTTCTGCCAGCAAGGGCAGTGAGCTACAGGTTTGCCTTGTGCTGTTCACGGAAGACTCAGCTTTGCCTGCTATTTCATCTAAACGTTTCGCATGATCAAAATGTACCCCTCCCCCCAACTCCTTCTTGTCAGTTGCTGCTCAGAAGAAATCCTTTAGGCTTCTGTAAAGATACTATTAGTAATACTTCCATGGAGGTGCTAACTTTACTTTTTGTGTTTGCCTTATTTTTAGGCCTTGATTTTATATATGATATATAGTCTTTTGGTACATCTTACCTAGCGGGGAACCTGACCTTGACAGCTAGAATTTAACTCCCTGATACTGTACTGTCTGTCCCAGTGAAAAATACAGCAGTCTGGTCTTCTGCTTTTCCTCTCCCCCGCCTAAATGATAGTAAACCCAAGCCTTGTGCTCCCTGAAAGATGTGTCTTGTAAGCTAAATGTTCAGGAAATTTTCTTGTCGAAATGTCTCACTGTGATCCACAGAGAGAATGTTTCACACCTCCTTTTTAGTTATGTGGTGTGCGATGTGGTTGCCTCTCTCATGGGAGTTGTGTTCTAAAGTCAGCAACCACGGCAGGAATAGTACACGGTCAGAAGCCTGTTACATTGACCGTAAAATACAGTGTATGGACACACTGCATCTCAGTGTCCAACCAGGCAGCTTTCCTTCATCATTGGAGCAGCTTGACGTTTCTTTGGGAAGAACCAGGTGCCAAAGATACCTTGGTTTGAAGGGCTATATACAAAAACCACTTTTTAATTCTATGATTACACTGTACCAAGATTGTGAGTTGTCAAGTTTGTAACATATGTATAATGCAAAAAAATCCACTGTCTAAGCCACTGGCTAACTAAGAAAAATGCCATGATATATGAATAAATAAGCTGGTTTGAAGCTTTGATTTTTCAAGACAAAAATCGAGCAAGACTTTGGGGCATAGAAACCAGGGCTAGTGATGTTCATAATTGTGGTTTCCAGGATTTTCTTAGGAGAGGGTAAGAGTCCGTGGCTTGAGAATACTTTGGGGGGCATGGAGAAATCTTTGGAACTGGCAACAATGAAAGTTGTCATAATTTTGATAAATGTAATTTTTTTGCTTTATCCTCCTCACCCTGCTGTGAAGTGGACAGGGTCAGTTTATCTCATTCATACATGAAGAGCCTGAGAGTGATGGGTTTAATCACACAGACTAGGGCCAGGAATGAAACACAGAGGTACTCATTGCTATTGGGGGCTGGGGGTGGGACAACACCTGCTTCTCCATCTCACTTTTCCCAAACTGCTGTGTTGTAGCCAATGTGCCCTTTGTCCACTGTGTTACCCTGTATTCATAAATTGGATAGATATGTATAGATGAATGGGCTCTTCCTAGGGTATTTATGAGGAATTCTACAAGACCGGATTAACTCTTGCAAGCCATTCAGCAGTACATTGGGATACTAATTTGCTAAATAGTACCTTTGTGGTCTGGAAGAAATAATTAACTGCCTCAAGTGCCCACTTTCAACCAGTGAATTAATTACTCAGCTATTTCTAGTGCTGTGTTTATTAGGCAGATTCACTGAGCCATCATTTTAGCCTCTATTTAAAATTTTGGGCTAAACACTCTTTTAGAAGCTTTCTGGAAATTTTCATTCTTATGAAATGTTACATTTGGAAAGCTTTATACAAAAATGCCCTTCAATAAGGTATAGAGTAGGGATAGCTTTTCTCATGATTTGTCCTTTCCAATTTTGAGATTAAACTCCTTGGAGGACTGTCATGAAATTATTTCCCTCTATTGTTGATGTGAGGCGTAGCTTTCAGCATCTGAGAGCTTGAAAATAATTTGTTTTTATAAATAAGAAAGCACAACAGAACTGTCCCACCAGTGTGCTAAACATAGTGTCAACTCTTTTTTATTAAAATTTGCTTAAAATGTTTTATTATTTTTTCAAAACCACATGTGCCATTTGAAAATCCATCAAGAATAACTTTCTCAGAGTCAGCATGGACTTAAGAGTCTTTTTTCTTTCACTTCCCCTTTCTTTAGGCTGGCCTAGCGATGAACATAATATGGGATGATTATAAATATGTTATTTCTTTCTAGGTTCCCATCCTTAGTAAAAAAGAAGATGTTTTTGCATATTTAGCGAAGTATTCAGTGCCAATGGTTCGAGCAACATGGCTGATCAAGATGACGTGTGCCTATTATTCTGCTATTTCTGAAGCGAAAATTAAGAAACGTCCGGCCACTGATCCCAATTTGGGTAAGTGAGACAGCGTGATGCATTTTAAATTATCTTGTAAGTCGTCGTTGCCTGCACCTCCTGTACCCAGCCCAGCGAGCTGAGTACTGAGACGGTCCGTTAGGGAAGCTAAGTCACTAGTGGTGTGGATACGGGCTGGTTCTGTTTCCTCAGGCACAGATTCCCAATTCTCTCAGCATGTCCTGTTGCTCTTAGCTGCAAAATATGTCCTGAACAGTTCACCAGCACACTGACTGACTTGTGCTTCCAGCCACCCCATCTCTTGGCTGGAGAATGGTTACAGTCTCCTAACTGGTCTCCCTGCCTTTATTTTTGCTCCTTACATTCTAGTCTCTCCACAGCCGCCACACTGTTTGCTCAGCCTAAATCGTGCCATTTCATGTTCCTGATGATAACTTTACGGTAGTTTTTCATCCCAGAATAAGGATCCAGATTTTCTCCTGCAGGGCCATCCATGGTCTGGCCCCCTCTTCCTGTGACGTTTCAGCCACACAGCCTTCCATCTATCCCTCCAACATGCAGGCTCCTTCCTTTCTCAGGGCCTCTGTCTGTCTTCTTCCTTGTACTTGGATCGTGGGCTTCCCTGGTGGCCCAGCGGTAAAGAGTCTGCCTGCAGTGCAGGAGCCGATGGAGACACGGGTTTGATCCCTGGGTCGGGAAGGTCCCCTGGAGGAGGGCATGGCAACCCACTCCAGTATTCTTGCCTGGAGAATCTCAGGGAAAGGAGAGTCTGGTGGGCTACAGTTCATGGGGTCGCGAAGAGTCCGACAGGACTGGAGCAGCTTGGCGCATACTTGGGCTGTTCTTCCCCGGGGTGTCCGCAGCCTCGTTCACTCCACTGAGGCTGCTGCTCAAGTGTCATTTCTTGAGGAGGTTTTTCCTGGGACACCCAGATGAATAGCATCCTCTCTCTCTCACCTTCCTGCAGTTACGTTCTCACGTGTTGTTGTTTTCTTCACAGTGTGTTTCTCTGTCTGAAACTGTCTTTTAAGATTTTGTATCTGTCATCCCCTCACATCCGCGTGCACACATGCACACACACACGCTCTGGTGGGCATTTGCTGAATGAACTGAAGGGAAGCGGTTTTCAGTCAGTTTCCACTCTTTGGGTGACTAGACAGTGACTCCTTGAGGCAGTGCTAAAGCATGCTTTATAAAAGATTTGGTGCTACATTAGAAATGTGCACAGAGGATGGTACATAAAGATTCTATTGAGAGATTAGGTTTACAAAGAATTCTTAATGAAACGGAAGTGTGCTTATGGTTTTATAAGACAGACACCCCACCCCTACCCCAACTGCAAAGCTCTGAGGAGGAGCAGGAATGGAAAGGACAGATGTCTTCCGATGCCAGGCAGCGCCCCAGATGAAAGTTCGCGTGTGATGTGTTTGGAGAGGTTGAGGGAGCCCTGGTAAACTGCAGCGTAGAGACACGCTAAAAGCGCGGAAACCTAGATTCAAAACAAAGCAAAGAAAACGGCCTAATTTCATGGAGTTTAGTATTACCTCGTGTGTGTCAAAATAACCAGCAAAAATGAACTATATCTAGAAAGCAAAACCAGACGGTCTTGTCTGTGTGTCAGTAGGTAAATGTCAATAAAACAATGGGAGGAAATAATTCACCCAGTTACCAACGGTTGTCTCTGAGTGTTGTTTTCACGGTATTCTTTTATTCATTCTGTATCTAATTTTTTTCACTGGTGGGTTAGCCGCTAAGTCGTAGCCTGCCAGGCTCCTTTGTTTATGGGATTTTCTAGGCAAGAATGCTGGAATGCATTGCCCATTCCTTCTCCATAGTATCTTCCGGACTCAGGAATTGAGCCTGGGTCTCCTGCACTGCCGGCTGGTTCCTGCATTGCAAGTAGATTTCTTTATTGACTGAGCTACGAGAGAAGCGCCCCCCCCCCTTTTTTTTTTTCATTAGCTTATTATTTTACTGGGGGGAACTGAAGAAATGCCTCCCCTTTCTCTAATTACTAAAATAGTACCTTCTCATTACAGCATTTTCAAATGGTGCTGAAGTAGATAAAGGACAGTGTTTGTTTCTTTTCTCATTTTCCATGTTTTCTTGAGCTTTTCTTCATTCAGACACACACGCATATGTGCAGTTCTTATCTCTCTCTCTACTTCTCTACCCTTTCTCTCTCTGCATGTATCTATTGCATTTGCTGATACTTCTCCCCACAGCTTAGATATCTAGTTGCTTACTAGTCACTTCTATTTTGATGACTAGCATCTAAAACCTGATGTGTATCAAGTGAAAGTCTTAATTTCCTACCACGCCTAAACTTACTCCTTTTGCCGACTTCTCCCTAGTAATGTTATACATAGTCACCGCGTGGATAGGGTAAAAGACATAGTCCTTCTGGGCTTTTACCTTTCAGAACTCGGCATTCACTCCCTCCGCAATCCTGTTTACTTTTAAAATATAGCCAGAGTCCAACTGTATTCCTTTTTCCACTGCTTCTACCCTGGCCCAAAGCACATACCACCGCCCCCTCCCCCACCCCCCATGCCTGCCCTGTTTCTTGCAGGGCCTGTAGCTGATCCTGTTTTTGTTCTTGCTCCTCTAATGACAACTTTCTACTTGTAGCCAGAGTGGTCCTGCTAGGACATAAATCACGGCCCACACCTGTGCTCAGCGTCCCCTCACGGCTGCCTGTCTCGGTCAGCAGCAGCAGCCTGTGTGCAAATCGTGGCCTCAGGCATTGACCTGTGGGTGCCACTCTCCCTCCCACCCTCCGTTGTCTGCCAGGCCTGCTCCATCCCCTACTCCTGGCTTAACTCAGAGGACACTTCTGAGAAGCCTTTTCAGACCACCGCAGTCAGAATGTCATCTTCCTGTCACTTTGTCTGTTTGTCCTGCTTCATTTTTCTTCATAGCTCTGGTTATGTTCTAATTAATCGATCACCTACTTCTTCTGACTCTGAACTGTACTGTTCCTTCCTAAGATATTTTGTCAGATATGTTCTGTGCTTGGTATCTTAGGGCAGTACCTGGCACACACAAGATGCTCAGCGGTGCTTAAGAATAACAAATGAATAATTAGGCTTGAGGCGTGCGTGCGTGCGTGTGTGTGTGTGTGTGTGCGTGCGTGGCGGGGGAGGGGCGGGTGGGTAGTGCATACATGCTTTTTTTTTCCTAGTTTTCCCCAATTTGTAAATCTTGAAATTTTCAGCATCACTGGCTATAACAGAGAGACTCCTCTGCCATTCCTTAGATGCTCTTCATATTTTTTGATAACTTGTTCCTGTTCATGTTTTTCTGATTTTAACTGTCACAATCACAGAAAGGCAAAAAAAACCAAAACCAAAAAAAAAAAAAACCCACAAACCAAAAAACAAAAAGGTTTTTGCAGGAATGATTCAGATGAAATATAAAACAATTTTAGGATAAATTAAAAGCTGATAGACTATCATCTTTTGTGAAGAATGTTTTTAGGGGCCCCAGATATAAATGTATCACCTGGATGTTTCTTATACCAAATGGAGGGATGCCTGGCTCCACTGTCTAGCTCAGAACGTCAAGGACTTCTTGTTGGATTCGTTACCTTTTTAAAAATTTATTTATTTATTTGGTTGCACCAGGTCTTCATTGGGTGCTTTAGTTGTGGCACGTGAACTCTTAGCTGTGCCATGTGGGATCTTAGTTCCCTGACCAGAGATTGAAGCCTGGCCCCTTGCTTTGAAGTTTGGAGTCTTAGCCACTGAACCACTAAAGAAGCCCTGGATTCGTTACTTATACTATTAATATCCTTACCAATGTAACCAGTTGGTTTGGGGTGGGGATTATTTTCTAAACCGCACCCCCTCTCCCCCGCCCCAGCTAAAATTTCTTTTGTTTGCACAACCACAACAGATAGTTGCCTAGGTTCACCTTTCACCCACTAGCTGTTTTCTCATTTTCCATAAACCACATAATACACATGATTCTGTTTTTTAATTCAGTTTATGAAGTATTGCATTTTTTTTTATTATTTATGTGTACTAAAAAGTGTGAATGTTAAATCTGTGAAAGTTGCCCACTGTCCTTTTCTCATGGTAGAGTATAAAAGTTTTGATCTTAAAAATAAGCATTTAAGGCTAAAAGTATTTTGAAAATGCATGAATTTTAGGAGTTCACCCCAAACCCCTAGGTCCAGCATCTCAGAAAGAGCTTTTGGCTGTAGCTGTCCTGGCTCTGCTGCTGTGTGGCTGGGTGACTGAAGGTAAAGTCCTTAGTCTCTTCAGCTGTGGGTCCCTTCCACCATGATCCAGTCCACATAGCCTTTAATCGTCATGGTCTTCAGTCTTTCTTTTTTGTGACCTTAACATGTTTGAAGGGGATAGGCCAATTATTTTGTCGGAAGTCCCCTGATTTGTATTTGTCCAGCTACTCGTGATCAGATTCATGGTATGCACGTTGGGTGGGAACATCTCAGAGGCAGTGCTGTGAGAGTCTCAGTTCTTCCCAGCGCATTGTCCCGGGACCGGTGGTGATAACCTTGAGATGGTGTCTCCCAGATTTCTCCCCTGAAAACTTGCTATTTTACTTTTGTAATCAAGAAGTAATTTAGGTAAACATCCGATTGCTCTTTCTTTATTCTTACCTGTTTTTTAAGTAGTGTATTATTTATACTACACTATATGAAAAGAGCATACAGTTTCAAATATCTGACCTTGATTTGCCACCCCTCTGTTGCACCTGGTACCTCTCACTTTCTACTTTTTCTTCAGCACCTTCTTCAGCTTCTGTAAGCAAATGACACAGTGTATTTGGAAGCATTTGGCTGTGTAGACATAGCCATAATGTAGCAACTTTCACACTCCAAGCAAGCTGTACAGCCAAGCAAGTATACACACATATATATATGTGTTGAGTTGGATTAAATTGCATAGACTTCAGAAGATTAACTTGCAGTAATAGTGTCTGTGTTCTGGCTGTGATGGTGAAAAGAACCGTTCAGCACATTTGGGGCAAGATTGACTGTCAAGTGTCACCCTTTTCTGGCATTGGTTTTATAGTTTCTGTTATCTTGATGATCGTTCGTCGGATTTGTAAAGTGTTTTCAGTAGAAATGGCCTTTATTCCTTTGTAATAGAAACATATGTTTTATTTTCAGTTCCTACATTCAGCGCTGGAACAGAGCTATAAAGCACTGCTGTTTGATTTTATTGAAGAGAGTTTTTCCTAAAGTTAAGTGGGCTAACAGCAACAAGGGAGCAGACCTGTTGTGTAAATTTTTTAAATGTAGCAATGCTACATGCTACTGTCATTATGCAGAGTTACAGATCTCAGATGTAGATGAAGTGAGTTTCTACCCTGGGGAGACTGCAGAGGGCAAAGAGGTATCCCATGTAGTGTGTACCCGAAAGCAACAGGAAATGACAGGGGCCTTGGGTTTCTGGGTGAGGCTTCATGTGTAATTTCAAGGGGGTCAAAGGTTGTATCATGGACATGAGGCCCTTTTTTGGGGGAAACAGAAGAGGATTAAAATGCTTTGTGGTTAAAACTGCATTTAGAACAAATCCTAACATCAGAGTGTACATGCGTGCTAAGTCGCTTCATGTCCAACTCTTTGGGACCCCATGGACTGTAGCCCAGCAGGCATTTCTGTCCATGGGATTTTCCAGGCAAGAATACTGGAGTGGGTTGCTATACCCTCCTCCAGGGGATCTTCCCAGTCCAGGGCTTGACTAGTACCACATGGGACCGAGATTTTAAAATAGAAGTGATTTAGGTAAGCTTGGGAGAAGAAACTAGTTCTCTTTCTTTACAAGACCTGAAAAAATAAGAGGTTGCAGGTGGACACGATGTTTAGAAAAAGCTGTCCAATAGATACTAGTGTTAACAGACTTGAGGGAAAACACCAGGTGTGACACATACTTGATTTTAGATATGTTTTAGAATTGAGTGGAGTTTTGTTTTTAAATATTTTGAGTTCGTCAGAGAAAAGCATTTAAAATGGGATAGCTAATACATAAAAATAAAAAAGTGAAACTTTACACAGTTATGTAATTAAAATCTTTGAACAGATTGGGAAATGTGACTTTACAGTAAATAACACAGAACCTTGTCTGTTTATGTGTAGGAATTTCCCCTGCTATAAGGAGGAGTCTTATTGTTGCTGAGTTAATGAGTTATGAATTCATCATATAAGTCTCGTATTTACTGTCATTATTGCTGTTAACTGTTAGCAGCATCTCTTTTTCCCCCCTACTTTGAACTTTTTATTTTGTATTGGGGTATAGCCAATTAACAGTGTTGTGGTAGTTTTAGGTGAACAGCAGAGGGACGCAGCCACACGTATACATGTATCCATCCTCCCCTAAACCGCCCCTCCCATCCAGGCTGCCTCAGGACACTGAGCAGAGTTCCCTGTGCTGTGCATACAGTGGGTCCTTATTGATTATCCATTTTAAATACACCAGCATGTGCATGTCCTTCCCAAATTCCCTGACTATTTCTTCTCCCATCCTTCCCCCTGGTACCCAAAAGTTCGCTCTCTCAAGTCTGTTTCTGTAACAGCATCTCTGGAGCGATTATGGAACTGCTCTCAATCCTGTGTTAAGCGGGACTTTGGTGTTCCCAACATGTGCTGGGAAAATGAGCTTTCCAGCCTTGGGATTGCTTCCCCTCTTGCTGTCAGGCCCCAAGACGGTATTTCCTGTCGTGGGAACAGTTGGTCCTCCATGGGGTAGCTAGGGTGGCTGTGATTCAGTCTTCCCCATTTCTTAGGGAACATTGCTCAGGCTCTTTTTTCCTCTGTCCCAGCTCTCATTTATTATTCCGGAGCCCTGTGAGAGAGGTGCTTTACCCCCAGCTCACAGATGAGTACCCCGATGTGTCGGATGCACGGAGCCCCTCAATACACGTGTCCTAACTCTGCTCTGAGGCTTTGGCTGGGCACTGTGCCTGGCCAGTGGGGACGGAGGGGAGAGTGTGGTCCCGGCCCCCTCAGTGTTCACAGCAGAGGGAGGGGACACATAGCCAAATAGTCCAGACTGTGGAGGAAGGAAAGGAAACAGCGATGCGAATAAAAGGCAGAGGGAGTCCCGAAGGGCTTGGGAAGCCCAGGGAGGTCACAGGGGAAGTGACATTTGAGTGCAGTTTTGGAAGAAGCAGGATTTTCGGAGATGGGAGGTAGTGGGGAAGTAGGTTGGGGGCTATTGTGCAGAGAAGGGTGTTTCTGGCCGAAGAATGAGATAAGGAGAGGAAGAGGTTTGACATGGAACTCCCAGGGTTTATGTTCACCTGGCCTGTTGGTTTCCGATGGGGCTGTGATGAAAGGCTGGCGTGTTTGCTGGAGTTGAGTGATGGGGAACCGTGGAAGGACTTTTCATTACTGTTACTGTTATAACCCTCTCTCTTTGCCTCTTGTCTGTAAATGGGCATAACTGATAGCATCTTCTGGATGAAATGAGTCAGTACTTCTACAGCGTTTAGAACAGTGTCCACCACATAGCGAGTGGCCGGTGAATACAGACTGTAACTAGTCTGCACTAGGACCACAGTTATTACTAGCCAGTCTCTATTAATTATTTCATATATTGTCCTGGGAACGTTATAGACATGATTTGTAATCATCGTAACACGCTTGCAATGTAGATTTTATTATTTTGTTTTGTGTATGAGGGAGCCGAGCCTCAGAAGTTAAGTAATGTGCTGGCACAGACGGAGTGGACCTACTGGAAAATGTTTGCTCTTTCCTCCCTGCTGTGGCCTAATGGGCGCTGGGAGCAGGAGGAAATGTGTGGATGCTGTAGGTCTGGGCCCCAGGGGCCAAGAAGTGTTGCTAAGGAGAAAGGTAGGCAGACCCCAGGCTGCAGGACTCAGTGGCTGTGGTCAGCATCAGAGGAGCCAGGACCCCATTGTCCCCATGAATGCCACCGGGAGCAGGCAGAGCGGAGCAGAATGTTTCGCCCAGGGTGCTCAAGAAGTGACAGATAGATGAAATTGCTTGCAAGATGGGCAGCTCTAATTCTGGCTAAGAAATGTTGGGTGTTCAGTATGGTGAAAAGTGACAACATGTATCATGGACATGAAGCCCTTTTTTGGGGGAAACAGATTAGAAGAAGATTAACTTTTTTCGTGGTTAAACTGCCCATGGAACTCCTCTGTTTACCCTCAGTCATTTCCTGTCTACCCCTGAGGTTTTGTTGGGTTGGGCGTTTAGGCTGGATGAGAAACTTCTCTTGGTTGACTGTACTCTTGGAACCACTATCCTTATCATCCCCTCAAAACAGAGAAGAAACAGCTCCCCTTCTTGCTCAGTGGGTAATTAATTTGTGACATATTCACTGAGCCATTTGGACTGCAAAAATAAGCCCTGCTAAACACATAATTGACAGTCTGGTTTCTTATCTAAGCCAACCAGCTTACTTTCAGTTCAGGTCCTTGAAGATGGTGTATACTTTTTCTGATTCCAGGGACAAGCTTGGAGTTTCAAGTCAAGATTGCCTCCACATTTTCGTGTGTGGCTTGTCTTTTATTTGTCATTAAGGAGGCATCCACCTTGTTTACTATGAAAATAACCCAAAAGCCTGGACAGATGTGCCTGTATAAGCATAGTTTAAATTCATAGTTTACCTAGGCATGAAAGATAGGTTTTAATTGGTGACGTAATACTGGCTATCTGTTGAAAGCCACTGTCCAATAGAAGGAGCAGGACCTATAGGTACAGCTTTGTCACTGCAACCTTTCCCATTCCTCAGTAATTTTGCACCGGAAAGTTTAGCATCCATTGATGAATCAAGTTCAAAACCATCATTTCATTGGGAATGGCTAGATATTGACATTCTTGTGTAAGAGTGGTCTACCCCTCATCATCACCTGTGATAAATCATAATTCTTTTTTGAAAAGGCACAGTAAATGCTAAATTCTTTTCCTGTGATTATCACTTCTCAGAGTAAGAATTGTTGCACTTGCATGTTTCAGTTCAGTTCAGTCGCTCAGTCGTGTCCCGACTCTTTGCGACCCCATGAATTGCAGCACGCCAGGCCTCCCTGTCCATCACCAACTCCCGGAATTCACTCAGATTCACTTCCATCGAGTCAGTGATGCCATCCAGCCATCTCATCCTCTGTCGTCCCCTTCTCCTCCTGCCCCCAATCCCTCCCAGCATCAGAGTGTTTTCCAGTGAGTCAACTCTTCTCATGAGGTGGCCAAAGTACTGGAGTTTCAGCTTTAGCATCATTCCTTCTAAAGAACACCCAGGGCTGATCTCCTTTAGAATGGACTGGTTGTTTAGCTTTTCAGTACATGAATTTCTCTAATTTTTTTTTTGATTAAAAAAATTATATTTGGTCGTTTTTATGGGGTTACTGATATTTATTCATTCAGCATTTTACAACCAGTTATACTTGTTCATTTTAGCGTTTAGTCCAGAGGTGACCAGTGGAAGATGCTTCGGGCTCTTTTGTATCCTTTGACATGACACCATTTGACTTTGATCACCTCCTTTTTGGGCACAGAAAGTCTCCCAGGCTCATCTTGTACTTTCTTCTGCCTCAGGTCTGCAATCAGCCATTTCTTTATGGAACCCTACTTCTTCCTAGTGGGGAATGGTGTTTAGAAAGCCAGATCTGAATGCTGTGAGGTGTGCGATTGCATCTAAGCCGTGTCAGTGGATGGATGGATACTTACATATCTCTGTGTGTGTGTGCATGCATATGGGAACTTTTATTTCTATTTCCAATTTATCTAATGTTTCCCTTTAACATTAAAGATTATTATTGACTTCTCATTGATGTCATATCTGTTATGTGGACAGTGAAATGATTTGTAGTAACAAGGACCTGGTTACTTATTTGGTTTCCCTGCTGCAAACATATACTAGCTTTAGAATTGAAATCTGTTTGATGGGAGAAAGGAAATATGCAAGTACATAACATCTTGGTGGGAGGTGAAAGAGAGCTTACTGTTCCACCATCTTCTATAGGAGGAAGCTAATAGATAATGCTTAAAATCAGGAAGTACAACAGCAAGTGTGTTATTTAGAGATAAAATGGTAAATAAAAGAAGCACAATGAATAAAAGTTGAAAATAGCTGCTTTTGGAGAATGGAAAATGGAGTTTATGGACTGTAGGCTGCTGTTTTTCACAACGTCATATACAGCTATTGGACTTTAAGACATGTGCAGGCGTAACTTTGATATGTTAATAAATGAAAAGTTAGCCAAGCCTAATCTCCAGTCTCAAATTATTACTCTCTGTTTTTGCATTGTTAATGCCTTTTCTGGAAGATATCTTGCTGTAAAAAAAAAAGTGTTTTGTGCAAAAGATTTGAAGAAAGCTCAGGTAATGAATTACAGTTTTAGTTCTTCTTAAATGATATTTCAAGAGCTTACTTTTCATTCTGTTAGCTACTTTCTGCTTGAGACTGAAACAAAAATTGGAAGAATTTTGTATTTTTCTGGGTATGTAGCTGTTCAGTTAATTGGCTATGTAAAATTTACAGAGACTTAAAAGTTGTAGTGAAAACACATCAAATTTATCATCTTAACCGTTTTCTGTGTACAGTACAGTCGTCTTTAACTGTCTGCACGTTGTTGGGCAGCTGGTCTCCAGAACTTTTTATCTTGCAAAATTGAAGCTCTATACTCATTAAGTAAACTCCTCCTTCCCCACTCTCCCCTCCCCTGCTGCTGCTGCTGCTAAGTTGCTTCAGTCGTGTCCGACTTTGTGTGACCCCATAGATGGCAGCCCACCAGGCTCCCCCGTCCCTGGAATTCTCCAGGCAAGAACACTGGAGTGGGCTGCCATTTCCTTCTCCATTCTGCTCCCCTAACCTCTGTCAAACGCCATTGTACTTTCCTGATTTATATCTTTAAAAGTTTATAACCTTTAAAAGTTCTCAAGTTTAATACGTACCAGTGTAACTCTGCATTCCACATTGCTACCCTATGGAAACATATTTTAGCTTTTTCTAAAGTAAAAATGTTACAGCCTGTTGCATGTTGGAATGCTGGTATGTGGTAGTGGTGGTTATTGTTGGCTGTGTGTGTATTTATGATCAGTTAAATTTTTGATGAAGTCAGAGGTAATGTCTGCTCATGATTGCTTCTGAATTTCTCAGGAAAATGTTTTCAGAGAGCTTGTTATATTTCATTTCAGTAAAGAGCGATCTATTTTTTAAGGTATATTAAGATTCTCTGCATTGGAATAGATGCTGTGAGGAATTTTAACCAAAAGGAGGCTGTGCTATTTGTCTTCAAGGGGGCTTCCTTTAAGGATTTTTGTGGAAACAAGATGCATACCCAGAACACGCAGCCATAGTCAGAACATAATTACCTGTAATCCTATAAGAAGCGATGGGAGACTGGAAAAATTAGGAGAGGTTTTCTGAGAGAATTAAGTATGAGCTGGGCCCTAAAGAAATCTAGCCTTTAAGTGAAAATTGGGAAATTTTTGTTTTGCTTTTGCATTTTAAAAAAGTATTTCTTGATCTTAAATTATCTAATTATCTTCCTCTCTGGTAAACTGAGAGCAAATGAGTTATGTTTATAGTTGTTGCGTGTACTATATTTGCTTTGGTCTTTACCATTGCCACTTCTGGTCTTGTTGGTTTGAGTGGGTCACTTGGCCTTGAGTTTCCTGTTCAGAACCCATTGCCACTCAACACTTGCTCTGTTTCTAGTCACTTTTAATACTGACTCCTGGTCAAATTAATCATTGTAATAAAATACTGAGCAGCATCTCAACTTAATGAAAATCTAGTTCTTTGCTCTTTATGAATTATTAGTACATACGTGTGCATCTACACTTGGAACATATTATACAGCAAAAGTAGCTGTTTGTCAGAAGTTTTTGTAGTTTGCAGTCTGGTTTTGTATATCGTCATTTGGGCATGTCCTCACAGACTCCCTCTGAGGTAGCTGTGTGTCTCCATTTATTAAATGGGTTGAGAAAAATCCGTGAAAAGTGGGAGAACAGAGAGTTGGATCCTGGGCTTTCATTTCGGGTTTGTCTGCTTTACAGCTTCCAAGCTGCTCGTTTGAGAGGGGTGACTTTGAGTCGGGAGCAGGGGAGTGGTGCTGGGGAGAGGTGTGAAAGGCGTTTTAAGAAGCTCAGTATTCAGTGAGGTTTTCGCTGGCTGCGCATCTTGCAGATCTGCTTAAAGCATAAGCAGGGTTTTGAGGAAAGACAGCTGCTTGCATGACTGACGACTTTCTTTTGAAAGTAGATCACAGATATTCATGGTAGAAGACCACGTTAAATACTCAGAACGTAGTGAAGTCTCACTTTCCTGGGTCCTCCTGTGGTCTCCCAGACCTCTCAGCATGTGCTTCAGAAGGAACTGCTGTTAGTTTATTTTGTATCTTCTGAAATGTGTTTTTATGTGTATCTTTAGTGCATGTTTTTATGCTCATTTCAGAAGATTCGTGCTTGTTTCATGCTGTGCACAGAGAGCCTTGTTCTTGTAAGGGGCTCTACGCTACTAACTTTGTAATGACTTAGAGAAGCTGGATCTTTCCTTTTTGTAATTTGTACTGGAATGTTAATTCCTTGATGAATAGAAAGCTTTTTTTTTTTTAATTAAAAAAGATATACTCTGAGTTTCAGAGTCATTTTCAGACAAAGTGTGTACAATCTTCCAAATGAAATCTGCAATAAAATGGCTCTTAGGCCTGTTTCAGTTCTCCATGATTTTGGAGTTGAGGACTATATATTGGGTTGGCCAAAAAGTTCATTTAGTTTTTTCTGTACAATGTTATAGAATAACTCGAATGAACTTTTTAGCCAACCCAATAGACTATATTTATAGGATAGAAAACACATTAAGGGTCCATAAATGGTCAGTTGGAACATCTTCGTGAGAGTAACATTGTTGTTGTTTAGTAGCTAAGTCTTATCTGACCCTTTGTGACACCATGGACTGAAGCCTGCCAGGCTCCGCTGTCCATGGGCTTCTCCAGGCAAGAATACTGGAGTGGGTTGCCATTCCCTTCTCCAGGGGATCTTCCTAACCCAGGGTTTGAACCTGAGTCTCCTGTGTGGCAGAGGGATTCTCTACCATTAAGCCAGCTGGGAAGCCCTGAGAGTAACATAGATGGAAATAAATGTATCATACGCCAGTCTTAGGTCTCCAGAAAAAAAGAACCCAAAGAAACAGGTGATGCTGGGGCAGACGATTAAGCGGATGGGTCTGCACAGTCGGCGTAATCATTTTATGTTTTAAAGCCTTTGCTGCGTGGCATGGTTGTCTGGCAGTATGACGCCTGTAATATCTGTACTCATGTTCCGCTGAAAGATGCTTGTTCAGGATGACAAATTTGACAGCAACTGTGCTCAGGACATAAGTAGTCAACACAGTGCTGCTCTTTCTGTAGGAACTTTTACTCAGAGCACAACTGATCATGGAATTAAATTTAGACACAAATGCAAAAAGGGAAGAAAAAAGAGAGGAAAACGTAGTTTGTTTTTGCTCTGCGAATGATGGGTGTTTTCTGCTGCCTCCTGAAGAGTGAGGGTGACTGTGTGTCTGATCGACTAACTTCAGCAGCTTTGGTGCATCCAGTGGGGCTGCAGGGGACCTTCTGCCAGCCCTGCTCCTCTGTTCCTCCTCCTCACATGTCCTTCAGGAAGGGCCCCCTTTTACTCAGGATTGCGCAGAAGTATGTTCCTCTGTCTCCTCCTCAAGTCTCTTCTTGCCATAGCTCTCCTCTCCTGGGGCCATGAAATCCTCGGCCTGGTCTCTTGACAGGGAAGGTGGTGGGAGCTTGTCCTGAGGGGTTAATTAAACACACAGTTTAATATTTGGAGAAGGAACTTCCCTTTTATTCCGCGAGAGGAATATCTGTCTCAGTGAGGCCAAGGCCGTCACTCACTCATGTATATTCAGAAGTCAGGAAAAATTTGAGGGACTTACCCTCTGATAACTGTACTGCTGCTGCTGCTGTAGCTTCAGTTTTGTGAGACTCTGTGCGACCCCATAGACGGCAGCCCACCAGGCTTCCCTGTCCCTGGGATTCTCCAGGCAAGAACGCTGGAGTGGGTTGCTACTTCCTTCTCCACTGGTAACTGTAACATTAACTCAACCACCTTGGGCACCCTACCCCCCACCCCCTGAGCAGGGGTAGGGCCTCTCGGGGCAGGAGTTTCTTATACACCCCTCTGTCAGGAGGAATCCTCCAGGCTGTGCTGAGGTGAGAAGCTGGTGGTGAGGTTGATGGGCGGGATAAGAGATTCTTGTTCCAGGGGCTAAAATCGGATTCCGTAGTTGCCAGGAGTCTCAGTTTTGTTGCATTGACGGGATTGAGAGAGAACACGGACAACTGGGGAAAAACAAAAATCCCTAAGAGTAGCAGTTAGCACTTGTCTGCATTGGCCTGGGAACAGGAATCGGAGACCTGGCGGCGAGAAGGGAAAACTGAACCAGTGTCAAGTGCTGTGCGCCAGTTTCCGCTGTCACCTGGCCCCTCGAAGGCAGACAGGGAGGCAGCTTCCTTGCCGCCTTGGGACTCGAGTCTCTCTTGTCCCTCCCCACTAGCCCTTCTTTCTCCTTTTCCTGCCTGAGACCTTGCCACCTGCTTCCTTGGTTGGCCACTTGGTCTCTCTTGAAATCCTCCAGCATTAACTGTCAGTCTCACAGTGGTGCAGGTATTTCTACATTGCCGCCAGGGCCCTTGTCTCCGGATGGGGGGCCGGGTATTGTCCCTCCCTCCTCACAGCGGCTCGTCGGGCCTTCACCTCTCTTCAGGCTCCCTCCCTGCCCGCACAGTTCTCTTGAACTTCAGAGAGGGGCAGACTCCCTCAGTTTCTCAGCCACCTACTTGCTTCCACCCCGTCGGACACCTGTACAGACTTAACCTGCAGCAGCCAGTCCTCACCTGTCTTCCTGTCTTGGCCAGAGAGTTCCTGCTTCCAGCCAAGTTTATCTCCTCCTCATCTCTGGGCTCCTGGCTGCCTGGTCCTGTCAGTTATGTAAGTTTGCTTCCTTTCGAACAACGTGTCACAGTTGTAAGCATCTTCTATCTCATCTTATTCTCAAAATAACCGTACAGGCGAAGTCCACTTAACAGCCTTATTTTGTAGACACATGACTGAGGCATGGGTGAGTGACTTGCCCAAGGCTCTGAACCTGCTGAGTGATTGGAGCCTGGACAGGTCAGGCCACCTGACTCGTGAACCCGTGCTCTTCACCACCAAGTGAGTTAACCTACGCTGAAGGCTCAGGATAGGGCTGAGTGACGGTACAACCCATGTTTTACCTCTGCCGCGTAAACCTGCTTAAACCTGTGCCTGCTGGGTTCTTCTGTTGTCATAATCTCATTGTTTAAGGCATTGAACCCGCATTTGATAAAGGTCCCTCATCCATGTCTTCACCCTTACCCTTCTGACCTGTTGTTACCCACCTGCCCTGGACATCTTTTCCCATGAATATCTTTGACATCGCAAATTCAGGTATTCAGAATTGAACTTAGAACCGGGAAACCTGAATAAGATTGGTGGATTGTGTCCATGTCGATATCCTGGTTATGATATTGGCCTTTAGTTTTGCTGGATTTAACATTTGGGAAAGTCGGGACTTCCCAGGTGGCACAGTGGTATAGAACCCACCTGCCAATGCAGGTGAGTCGAGAGATGTGGGTTCAGTCCCTGGGTTGGGAAGATGCCTTGGAGTAGGAAATGGCTACCCACTCCAGTATTCTTGCCTGGAGAATTCCATGGACAGAGGAGCCTGGTGGGTTTATAGTCCAGGGGGTCACAAAGAGCTGGACATGTCTGAGACTGAACACACACAGAGGTAAAAGATACATGGGATCTCTCTCTGCTTATCTTAACAACTGCTTGTGACTCTGATTATCTTAAAGTTTAATTAGAACAAGATAATGGAAACAGACATTGAATTTAGCTCCCTCACCGTCCTCCCCTCTTGCCCTCTGTCCCACATCTCTTTCTATGGCACCATGACCTGCTCAGCTATCTCACTGGCAAATCTTGAAGCTACCTGCCTCTTTCTTCTCTTCTCTTGGGCTCGTCTGTGCTCAATCATGTCTGACCCTTTGCGACCCCATGGACTGTAGCCCACAAGGCTCCTCTGTCTATAGGATTTCCCAGTCAAAAATACTGGAGTGGGTTGTCACTTCCTTCTCCAGGGGATAAACGTGACCCAGGGATCAAACTTGTGTCTCTTGCCTTGGCAGGCAGTCTTTACCACTGTGCAGGAGACCCGGGTTTCTTCTCCGTTATCAGGTGATTCCAGTACTGCCCTCCTCTTTCTCTTGTTCCCTCCTCAGTCACCTGTCCACTGGACTCCGCAGTCTCCTTATTTGTCTCCCCTACAACTTCTGAGAATCTTAATTTATGTATCTGATCTCCTCATTCCTTTGCTTAAAATTCTTCAGTGTCTCTCAGTCATTTGTGGCAAAAGATCAGACTGTATAGCTTGTCCCTGCCCTGGGGACCAGCAGGTTATAAATGCAGGTTTCTGGACCCCAGTTGAACCTTAAAGGGTAAAAATCTCTGTCAAGGCTAAATCTGTAAGTTTAACCAACCAGCGCCCTCTGGTGATCTTTTTGTGCACTAGCATTTGAGTACCTCTGGCTTCACCTCAGAGGTGACCCTCCCTCCCTCTGCCTTGCATCCTCTGCCAGGCTCCCTCTGCAGGACCTGCGAAATTACACACGGCTGTTTGTGCCCATGGAACTCTTTCGTAACTTTCCTCAGACGTTCAGTTGCTAAGTCGTATCCGACTCTTCGCGACCCCATGGACTGCAGCATGCCAGCCTTTCCTGTCATTCACTATCTCCTGGAGTTTGCTCAAACTTGTGATGTCCATTGAGTTGATGTTATCCAGCCATCTCATCCTCTGTTGTCCCCTTCCCCTCCTGTCCTCAATCTTTTCCTGCATCAGGGTCTTTTCCAGTTGGTTGGCTGTTTGTATCAGGTGGCCAAAGTATTAGCGCTTCAGCTCCAGCATCAATCCTTCCATTGAATATTCAGGATTGATTTCCTTTAGGATTGACTGATCCTCTGCCCATGGAATTTTCCAGGCAAGAATACTAGAGTAGGGCGCCATTTCCTACTCCAGGGGATCGTCCTGATCCAGGGACCGAACTCAGCATCTCCTGCCTCTCCTGTGTTGGCAGGCAGATTCTTTCGGTAAAGAATGCAGTGCAGGAGACCCAGGTTTGACCCCTGGGTTGGGAAGATCCCCTGGAGAAGGGAATGGCAACCACTCCAGTGTTCTTGCCTGGAAAATTCCATGGACAGAGGAGCCTGGCGTGCTACAGTCCACGGAGTTGCAGAGAGTCGGACACGACTGAGTAACCAACACTGCTGAGCGCCACCGGGGGAGCCCCACCTTCCCTCAGGACTACGCTAAAACCTCCCCCTGTTTCCTTGCCTTTGCCCCACGGCATGTCAGACCACTTAACTCACCGCCCTCAGTGTCTGTGTCCTTGTGTTTCTGCCTCCAGAATGAATCGCCTCAGGTAGGGACTGCTCTCCTCTCAGCTTTATAGTTCCAGGCCCCAGGAGAGCTTCTGGCCCTTAGTAGACATTTAATGTTTCCTGCCACATGCCCATGTTTTTTTTCTTTTCTTTTTTTTTTTGTTCGCCACACGGTGTGGCATGTGGGATCTTAGTTCCCTGATTAGGGATGGGACCCGGGCCGCCTGCAGTGGAAGCACAGAGTCTTAACCACTGTGAAATCCCCCATGATTTTTATTTTATTTTGAGTAGTTACCTTAATCACCAAGTAACAGCACTTAGCGTCATTGCCAGTAAATAAAAACCAGAGAGAAATAGCCCATTAAAAATAACACGGTAAAATTACTCATCCAGACAAAAACAGATATTCGATGTTTGCCGCTCAGCACCAGTATTCTACAGGTAGTTATGAGTGAAAGGAAAAGTGTTTGAAGCATAAAAAAAAAGTTTCAGGGACTTCCCTGGTGGTCCAGTGGTTAAGACTTAGGGCTGTCACTGCCAGGGCCCCAGGTTCCATCCCTGGTGGAGGAACTGAGGTCCCACAAGCCTCACTGTCCGACTAACAACAACAAGAACACAAAAACCAAGAAAAAAACTTGGTGACTAAAAAAGAAGTTTCGGTAATTGACTGCACCACAGCGTGTCATCTACGAACCCCCACGCCCACCCTGTTTTCCCTGCTTTTTAGCCAGAGGGCCTGAGTTCGCTAACTGACCATTCAGCAGAACCAGCATTCCAGCCACTGGGCTGACTCTGCGTTGCTCACACGTCAACCTGAGGCAGCAGTTTTCACTGAGGCTATTTTTTATCCAGGTTGCTGAACAGCACGCTGATTTCCCCTTTCCTTCCCCAAGTAAGCAGTGGCTGAATGGGGGATTTTGGGCTTTCTGTGAATCATTTTATAGAACTCAACTGATTAACTTTTTAAAGCCTTTTGTTGTGGGCATTTCGAACATAGGAAAATATAGGAGGATGTAATAAAGTCCCTACTAACCATCACTCAGGTTTACCCCTTCACTCTTCTGTTGTTCAGCTGTTCAATCATGTATGACTCTTTGTGACCCCATGGACTGCAGCACTCCAGGCTTCCCTGTCCTTCACTATCTCCTAGAGATTGTGCAAACTCATGTCCATTGAGTCAGTGGTGCCATCCAGCCATCTTGTCCTCTGTCATCATCTTCTCCTCCTGCCTTCAATCTTTCCCAGCATCAGGGTCTTTTCAAGTGAGTCACCTCTTTGCATCAGATGGCTAAAGTAATGGAGCATCAGAGTTAGTCCCTCCAATGAATACTGGGGATTGATTTCCTTTCAGATTGACTGGTTTGATCTCCTTGCAGTCCAAGGGACTCTGAAGAGTCGTCTCCAACACCACAGTACAAAAACATCAATTCTTTGTTGCTCAGCCTTCTTTATGGTCCAACACTCACATCCATACATGACTACTGGAAAAGCCATAGCTTTGCCTAGATGGATCTTTGTTGGCAAAATGTCTCTGCTTTTTAATAACGCTGTCTAGGTTTGTTATAGCTTTTCTTCCAAGGAGCAAGCGTCCTAATTTTATGACTGCAGTCACCATCTGCAGTGATTTTTCAGCCCAAGAGAATAAAGGCTGTTACTGTTTGCATTGTTTCCACATCTATTTGCCATGAAATGATGGGACTAGATGCCATGATCTTCCTTTTTTGAATTTGAGTTTTAAGCCACCTTTTTCACTCTCCTCTTGCATTGTTCATCAAGAGGCTCTTTAGTTCCTCTTCACTTTCTGCCATAAGGGTGGTGTCATCTGCATATCTGAGGTTATTGACATTTCTCCCGGCAGTCTTGATTCCAGCTTGTGCTTCCTCCAGCCCAGCGTTTCTTATGATGGACTCTGCATAATGCTGATGATGCATAACTCTGACGATGCTGTGAAAGTGCTGCACTCAGTGTGCCAGCAAATTTGGAAAACTCAGCAGTGGCCAGAGGACTGGAAAAGGTCAGCTTTTGTTCCAGTCCCAAAGAAAGGCAATGCCAAAGAAGGCTCAAATTACTGCACAATTGCACTCATCTCACATGCTAGCAAAGTAATGCTCAAAATTCTCCAGGCCAGGCTTCAGCAATACATGAACCGTGAACTTCCAGATGTTCAAGCTGAGATTAGGAAAGACAGAGGAACCAGAGATCAAATTGCCAACATCTGCTGGATCATGGAAAAAAGCAAGAGTTCCAGAAAAACATCTATTTCTGCTTTATTGACTATGCCAAAGCCTTTGACTGTGTGGATCACAATAAACTGGCAAATTCTGAAAGAGATGGGAATACCAGACCACCTGACCTGCCTCTTGAGAAACCTGTAAGCAGGTCAGGAAGCAACAGTTAGAACTGGACATGAAACAACAGACTGGTTCCAAATAGGAATAGGAGTACGTCAAGGATGTATATTGTCACCCTGCTTATTTAACTTATACGCAGAGTACATCATGAGAAATGCTGGGCTGGATGAAGCACAAGCTGGAATCAAGATTGCTGGGATAAATATCAATAACCTCAGCTATGCAGATGACACCACCCTTATGGCAGAAAGTGAAGAACTAAAGCGCTTCTTGATGAAAGTGAAAGAGGAGAGTGAAAAAGTTGGCTTAAAGCTCAATATTCAGAAAACAGTGATCATGGCATCCGGTCCCATCACTCCATGGGAAACAGTGGAAGCAGTGTCAGACTTTATTTTAGGGGGTCTCCAAAATCACTGCAGATGGTGACTGCAGCCATGAAATTAAAAGACGCTTACTCCTTGAAAAGTTATGACCAACCTAGACAGCATATTAAAAGGCAGAGACATTACTTTGCTAACAAAGGTCCGTCTAGTCAAGGCTGTGGTTTTTCCAGTGGTCATGTATGGATGTGAGAGTTGGAGTATAAAGAAAGCTGAGCACCAAAGAATTGATGCTTTTGAACTATGGTGTTGGAGAAGACTCTTGAGAGTCCCTTGGACTGATAGATAGGAGATCTAACCAGTCTATCCTAAAGGAAATCAGTCCTGAATATGCATTGGAAGGACTGATGCTGAAGCTGAAACTCCAAAACTTTGGCCACCCGATGTGAAGAGCTGACTCATTGGAAAAGACCCTGATGCTGGGAAAGATTGGGGGTGGGAGAAGGGGGCAGCAGAGGATGAGATGGTTGCATGACATCACTGACTCAATGGACATGAGTTTGAGTAAACTCTGGGAGTTGGTGATGGACAAGGAGGCCTGGTGTGCTGCAGTCTGTGGGGTCACAAAAAGTCGGACCCGACTGAGCAACTGAACTGAACTCTGTGTAAAAGTTAAATAAGCAGGGTGACAACATACAGCCTTGACTTACTCCTCTCCCGATTTGGAACCAGTCTGTTGTTCCATCTCTGATTCTAATTGTTGCTTCTTGACCTGCATACAGGTTTCTCAGGAGTCAGGTAAGGTGTTCCCATCTCAGTGAAAACAAGAGCAGGAGCTGACTTGGCTCAGATCATGAACTCCTTGAAATAGGAGATAGCAGGGAAAACCACTAGGCCATTCCGGTATGACCTAAATCAAATCTCGTGTGATAATACAGTGGAAGTGACAAATAGATTCAAGGTATTAGATCTGATAGAGTGCCTGAAGAACTGTGGATGGAGGCTCGTAACATTGTACAGGAGGCAGTGATCAAAACCATCCCCAAGAAAAAGATATATGAAAAGGCAAAATGGTTTTATGAGGAGGCCTTACAAATAGCTGAGAAAAGAGGATAAGCCAAAAGCAAAGGAGAAAAGGACTGGAAAAGGTCGGTTTTCATCCCAATCCCAAAGAAAGGCAATGCCAAAGAATGTTTAAACTACCGCCCAATTGCACTCATCTCACATGCTAGCAAAGTAAAGCTCAAAATTCTCCAAGCCAGGCTTCAGCAATACGTGAACGGTGAACTTCCATGTGTTCATGCTGGATTTAAAAAAGGCAGAGGAACCAGAGATCAAATTGCCAAATCCCTTGGATCAAGAGAATTCCGGAAAAACATCTACTTTTGCTTCATTGACTGCGCTAAAGCCTTTGATTTGTGGATTACAACAAACTGTGGAAAATCCAGCAAGACATGGGAATTCCAGACCACCTTCACTCTTGGCCACTGTTACTTTTATCCTTATTCTCGTTCCCAACCCCCTCCGCTGCCCTCAAAGCCGTATCAGATCATAGTGGGCTACTTTTATGTTTTTTTTTAATCTGGTTTTTGTTGCCCTGGGTCTTTATTGCTTTGTGCGACTTTCTCTGGTTGTGAGTGGGGGCGGCTCTCGTTGCAGAGTGCAGGCTCTTGGCCCGCGCACATCAGTGTTTGTACAGATAGGCTCAGCAGCTGCGCTTGCGCTTTAGTTGCTCTGCAACATGTGGAATCTTCCCAGACCGGGGATTGAACCTGTGTCCCATGCATTGGCAGGTGAGTTTTTATCCACTGCACCACCAGGGAAGTCCCATAGTAGATTACTTTTTATCAGTGTAGAATAGTCGTCTTTTTTTTTTTGGTACTTCATGAAATGCTGGATTTTTATTTGTAGTAAAGTATTTAAAGCAAGCATTAAGAATTATGTAATAGCTTTATGGAGATATAACTGTTACTGTTTTGCAGTTCATTTTAAGTTTACAATTTAGAAGTTTTTCATGTGTTTACAGCGCTGTGAAACCATCATTGCCTTTTTGAATTCTTCTATCACCCTGGAAGGAATCTCGTAACCACCAGCAGTCACTCTGCATTTCCCCAGTTCCCCTCAGCCCTGTAGATGTGCCTTTTCTGGACATTTTATCTAACTGGAATCATAACTTATATGGTTCTTTGAAACAGATTTGTGTCAGTTATACAGTATTACGTTTTCAATGTTCCTGCATGTTGTAGTGTGTTTGCGTGGTGCATGACATTGTATAGCTGAGTAGTACCATTCTGTACATGGAAGATATTTTATTTTGCGAATGTGAAAGTTGGACCATAAGGCTGAGAGCCGAAAAATTGATGCTTTCCTACTGTGGTGCTGGAGAAGACTCTTGCGAGTCCCTTGGACAGCAAGGAAGTCAAACCAGTCAATCTTAAAGGAAATCAGCCCTGAATATTCATTGGAAGGATTGATGCTGAAGCTGACTCTCCAGTACTTTGGCCACTTAATGCGAAGAGGTGACTCATTAGAACGGGCTTTGATGTTGGGAAAGATTGAGAGCAAAAGGAGAAGGGGGTAACAGGGTGAGATGGTTGGATGGCTTCACTGACTCCATGGACATGAGTTTGAGCAAACTCCTGGAAATATTGAAGGCCAGGGAAGCCTGGCATGCTGTAGTCCAAGGAATTACAAAGTTGGACACAGCTTAGTGACTGAAGAGCAACAAAATTTGCTTATCAGTTGGACATTTGTGTTGCTTTCACTTTTTGGCTAATATGAGCCATGCTGCTACGGATGTGTACAGATCTTTGTGTGGACATGTGTTTTCATTTCTCTGGGGTTTATGATTACTTGTGGACTTTGGGATTACATGATAACTCTGTGTCCAACCCTTTGAGAAATTGCCGAACCATTTTCCACAGTAGCTACATCATTTTACATTCCCACCAGCAATGTATGAGGAGCCTGGTTTCAGCACATCCTCACCAAAAAGTTGGTATTGTTGATCTTGTACTATCCTATTGTTGTTTAGTCAGTGAGTTGTGTTGGACTCTCACTACCCCACCAGGCCAGAATATTGGAGTGCGTTGCCATTTCCTACTCCAGGGGATCTTTCTGACCCTGAGGCCAAACCCACATCCCACGTCTCTTGCATCTCCTGCCCTGGCAGACAGACTCTTTACAATTGTACCACCTGGGTAGCCTCTCTGTGAGTGTCCTAATGGTGCCTTATTGTGGTTTTGATTTGCATTTCTCTGGTGGCTAATGATGTTGAGCATATTTTCATGAGCTTATCAATCATTTGTCTATATTCTTTGGAGAAAGGTCTATTTAGCTCCTTTACCCATTATTAATTGCTTTATTATTGAGTTGTAATCATTCATTATATCCAAGTCCTTTATCAGATAAATGATTTGCAGATGTTTTCTTCCCATTTATGAGTTGTCTTTTCACTTTGTTGATGGTATCCTTTGATCAAGAAAGCATTTTAACAACAGAAAATGAAAAAATCCTTCAGTCTTTTATTGGGAGTTCGCGAGTATATGTATAGGGCTTCCCATGTAGCTCAGTCGGTAAAGAATATGCCTGCAGTGTGGGAGACCTGGGTTCAATTCCTGGGTCAGGAAGATGCCCTGGAGAAGAAAATGGCAACCCATTCCAGTGTTCGTGGGAGAATCCCATAGACAGAGGAGCCTGGCAGTCTAGTCTGTGGGGCCGTAGGAGTCGGACACGACTTGGTGCTGTCTGTCTTTTTGCACCATGTTGTATGTATTGAACTCCTTTTCGCCCCATCTCAGCCCCCTCCCCACTCTCCTGTCAGTCTGTACCAGGCAGGTTTGTACCTAAGTTGGGCTAGTTAAATCCTCTACATCCTGCAGTTTTGAGAAGCAGTGTGTTCCTCCCATGGGCAAGCAAGGACCTTTTATTGTAGTGGGATAGCTTCAGGGAGAAGGTTTGAGGATATAGGTTTTTCCATTGAGGAGCCTGTCATCTTTGACTTTTAAGTCCAGATTCCAGTGGGTCACTTTAAAGATGTGCACCTTCATTTCTGGACTTGGCTGGAGTTTTTACAAAGCAATCTTTGTTGCATCTGTTTTACGTAGTGGGTTCCCACTCATTCTGATAAAAGGAAAGAATGTAGTAAGGAAAATAAGCTTTCACAAAATTAAAGGACATATATAATATTTTTATATGTATGTGTATATTAGGGTGTATGTGTATAAGTTTTATATTGATACTATACTTGATGGAAATTCATTAAAAAGAATGAAAGGTTCTGTATTTGCATGGGCCTTTTGTAGCATGCCGACTAACGGATGCATAAAGACCAAGTGTGTTAGAGAGGGAACTTGGTGTATTACCTACAGTGGTGTTTGAAACCTTCTAGATCTGCCGTGATAGGTTTAAACTAGAAAATGGAGATGTTTTTATGAAGATTTGGGAGACAGATGATTGGGAAGGAACTTAGTTTTGAGAGGACCTTATAGTGTATTTGTTGCAGTCAGTACTTAGGTCTTGAGTATGTGAGGCATAGGGATGAAAGATGGAGGGAACTCTAAAGCATCAGTTAGAGAGTGTGATCCCTGCCGGGTGGTGGTGTGGTGTCCAGCGTCTTGAGAAGGCTACGTGAGAGATGTGACATTTGAACTGGGCCCGCATTCGAAAACAGGTGCCTGGGGAAGATCCTGTCAACAGAGCATCATAGACGTGAGAGAAGCACCTTGAGCTCGCAGCGCGGATCTTGCTGGATAGTATTTGAAATGATTTTAATTCCCAGCTAAGGAGTTTGACCTTAATTCATCAAGGATTGCAGATCCATTGAAGGTTTTGGAACCATGAAATTGACATTGATTGATTCCATAAACACTTAACCCGGAGTGTTGGGTTAGGCATTGCAGCTCAGCTGAGGTAGAAGCAGGGCCTGACAGCAACAGTTAAGGCCTAACCTTTAGTTTCCTTTCTAAAAACTCTTCATCCCAATAATAATGAGTACTAATGATGATGATGATGGCCACTTATTGATCAACTTCTGTGATGCATGCACTGTGTAAAGTAACTCATCTGGATAGTTACTGACCTGGGTGTATTATTGAGCTCTGTTGTAGAGATGAGGTTGAGAGTGAGTGGAGGCCAGGTGCCTTGCTCAGGGGTGGAGCTAGGATTGGACCCAGGGCCGACCTCTGCCGAAGGTCATTCTGCTGGTAACCCTTAGTGTGGCCCTCTGTTGCTTCTCTGCAGTGTCACACTGCCAAGACACTTTCTCCATGAGCGTTGTTACATTTGGGGTGCTCTGTGTTTGCCCCCACGGTGAATGCTTGTCTTCTGCTGAGCTCCCAGTTCTCCTGGTAATACTGCAAGTATTCCAGGCCCTAGGGGGTCATTTTTAATGTAACTTGACATGTCTCCGTTCTCCCCTATTATGTATTGTATTTATCAATTTGCATATTTTCATGTACTGGAGTGGAGCATCTCACACCTGCTGTGTTCTTCTGGTTTACCTGTGTGACCTTGAGTTGTGCCTACAGCTCCTGGATTGGTTAGATGATAGGCTACCAGAGGGTGAACTGCATGGCCTCTGAGACCCCCTCCTGTTTGGGGTTAGGCGTTAACAAAAAACAGTGGCTCCAGGATGCTAGGGAGAGCAGCATCAGAAGGATGAGTCGGTCATTCTTTTTAATACTGACCCCTGACCCCACTCTCAGTAACATTCATGTTTGTAAACTTTCTAATAATCTGACTTCGTGGCCTTGAGTTCTACTTGATATCAGTGAACTAGAGATGTGGCCATAGCCTCAGAGTTTTAGAACTGGTGCACTTTCAAAGCAACTTTCTGCACCCTTTCTACCTTTGAAACCTCCCCACCTCCCTCCCCCAACCGTCTTCCTTAAGATCTCTAGCCATTCCTGTTTTCTTGGTATCACTTAGGACTGAGTCCCCACTGCAGACCAGTTAAACCAGAATCTGATGGGATTGGGCTGAAGATACTGGCATTTGGTAAAATGCACCCGCCCCGGGTGATGGCGTGTGCATGCAGGCCTGAGAATCACTGTTTCTTGCCACTGCTGCCCCCATTTCTCCCTTTTAATGACCAGTCCTAATTCAGCTTGAGAGGGGTTAGTGAACCTGAATAATTTTAAAGAGTACAGTACTTGTGGCCATTTTTTATTTTTTGTTTTTAATTTTTAATGAAAATTTTGTGTGCATCCTAATTTTTATACTAGTTCACACTAGACTGTCTTGGGGCCCAGATCTCCAAATCTGTCTCATTGATGTGATAGCTTAACATCAGTTAAATATGGTGAAATTAAAATATATGACCAAGAGGTCTATATTTGAATTCTGTTTGAATTTTTAAAGGTATTCAAATTGTGGAGTAATATCTTCAGCAATTTAAAAAAAAAGATGCATGTATGTTTAAACAGTTAAGCACACAAGGAAAAAACCTGAAAAGACACAAAGCTATTAAATGATTGAGATTTTTTTCTAGGCATATTTGCATTAAAATTTTTCTATAGTGAGCGTGTGTTTCTTCCATATTTTAATAAAAACAATCTTGAAAATATACCCGAGACAAAGTAGGGGGTGTGTGAATATGTGTGTTATTTTTAGCTCTTGAGGCTAAACTATTCTGAGTATTGAGAATAGTACCATACTGAGAGTGAGTTAATAGCAAGGCTTGGCATACAAAAGCTAGGATTTGGATCCTTGTTATTTTTGTTTTTGCTTATTATAGCTAAGCTAAACTTGTCTCATCTGGTGGTTGGCATTTTGCTTTGTTGAACAAGTGAGAGTCATGAGATGATTAGTCCATAACAGGGGCACCAGAAAATGATGACACTAATAATTTATTGTTTGGTTTTTAATGACGATGGCGTAATTTTAACAACAATATCTGTTATTGATGGTGCTTTCTAACAAACTATTTATACTAGGAACAGAATGTTGACCTAGTGTCTGTTCATCTTTTGGCATTGGCTGATTACTGAAGCAATGCTTACTTAACATGTGCATCTGAATTTCAATTTTAAATAAGACACAATTAGGTTTTGGTTGAAACTACTTATTCTAACGGTAGTTATCTCCGGGTTCTGTTGTCAAGTAATTTTAGTAGTGCTTAAAAAATAAAAACAAAACACTCAATTTCTAACGGATGTTTATTTCTACTCTTACTTTTGTTAGAATAGGTTCCTTTAAAATTGAGAAGGTTGGAGAACCTATTGCTGAAATAATGAGAAAACAGCATTGTGCGGTGATGTTTCAGGAGGACGATTTCTTCCGAAATGCTGTTTCACTAATCCTTGGGGAAATTTGGCTGTGAGCATGCAATTATTACATTTTTATCCACAGAATGGGCTAAAGTTGGCACCATATCCCTCATCGTTGCCAAAGGCAACCCATTGATTTAATTTGTGCCCCTGTGGCAGATACTTTTGAGTAATTTCAGTGATTTTTTTTTTTAATGCTACGGTCTCCTACCTTTTGTCACGCACTGCTCTTTCTGGCTGAGTCCTGAGGCATCTTGTGTTGGTTGGGGAGAGCAGAACGATCGACGTCCCGGATGGTGGTCTGAGGTGGCTGCTCTGGTGTCCCTGGCAGGGGTGGAGGTTGGGCGGTGCAGGTGGGAGTGCCGCCTGGGGCTGGCCCGTGGGGATGGCCAGCCCTTCTACAGATGGACAGAGACAGAACACCCCTTAATTAGGCATGTTTGAACCATGCCCTGGAGCCTGGAAAATGTACCCTAAGAGAACTGCATTTGGGGAATTTTGAACTTTTTTGGAGTAGAACTGTGATTTTTTAAAATATTTGTTTTAAAAAAGTTTTATTGAAGTATAGTTGGTTTCCAGTGTTAATTTCTGCGTGCAACATAGTGACTCAGTTATTTGTATATGAAGTGTTAGTCACTCAGTTGTGTCTGACTCTCTGACCCCATGGACTGTAACCCGCCAGGCACCTCTGTCTATGAATTCTTCAGGCAGGAATACTGGAGTGGGTTGCCATGCCCTTCTCCATGGGATCTTCCTGACCCAGGAATCGATCCCAGGTCTCATGGATTGCAGGTAGATTCTTTACTGTCTGAGCTACTGGGAAAGCTACTCCCTACCCCGCCCCCCCAGCAATACACCCCAACAACACCCCCACAACACACACACCACACCCCCCCACACACACCCCCCCACACACTTGTCCATTATGGTTTATCACAGGATATTGAATATAGTTCCCTGTACTATACAGTAGGACCTTGTTATCCATTCTGTATATATAGTAGTTTGCATCTGCTAATCCCAAACTCCTAGTACATCCCTTCCCCACCCACCCCCTTCCCACCTTGGCAGCCACAGGTCTGTTGTCCATGTCCTGAATTATGATTCTTGAATTAACCTCCACTGTTCTATTTCCTGTTTGTGTCTCTGATATTTTTAATTTAAATGTGGACACCTCTTCTTCTAGGTTTGGGGTCACAGAGGCAGAAGGGGAGAGCTGGCCGACGTCGTTGCTGGGCGATGGGGCGGCCATGTCACACTGGTGCACATTACTTAAGGGCTTTGGCATGGGTGTACTTTTCTCAACAGTGCTTATATATGTTTGCCAAAGCCATTTTTGTGTAATAGATTTTTGTTTTATAAGTACACTCTTAACCAGAAAGAGGGAGGAAAAGTAGATTCTTACATTCATTGTATCTGGAAATGGCTTCTTTTTTTAAAAAACATGCAGAGTGGACGCAAATATCTACCAGGTATCTTCGAGAGCAGTTGGCCAAGATTTCCGACTTCTATCACCTGGCTTCCAGCGCGGGCGATGGCCCTGTCCCTGTGCCACCCGACGTGGAGCAGGCCATGAGGCAGTGGGAGTACAACGAAAAGCTGGCGTTCCACATGTTCCAGGTAAGCTTCCTACGAAACTCAAGACTGAGAGCAAGTTCCTTACACTTTAGTTTTTGGGGGGCGTTACATTATATCATCATCATATGAACTAGTGCGTTCAAAGAAAGCCATCCAGCATAGCTCTGAATTTGTATCAAAGGTGACACCTTTGCCCCGAGATGACAGCTTCCTATTATACGTATTGATCGCCAGCATTTAGTGATGTCAGCTCTTTTAATGCCATTAATTGCCTTATAATGGCACTATTAGATATAATCCTCCCAAGCCATTTGACTTTACATAAATTGGAGATATTTATTCAAATAATTTTTTATGCTGATGCTTCCTATCTTATAGTAGATTTTCTTTAGAGCTTAGTTATTCTGAAAGGTCATCTTAATTTTGTTTGGCTGCAGATTAAAATATGGTTGAGAGGATGGGTAATACATTGAGGACTGATTAGAACTCCCATCCTGAGGCACTGATGTACATCATACTGACCAGAAGATGGCACTTGTGCTGTTATTTGCCTCAATCTTTACTCTTGGTGAGAAGGAAGGACAAATGTATTCAGCTGAAGTTGTATTATCAGGATAGACTTTCATGACCTGTTATTGTGATGGGGTGGGTGGGTAGAAAGGATGTGTGGTTTCTAAATTTCTACCCTTAGAACTTTAATTATAATTTCCAGGTGGTAAGCAACTTTTTCTAAGAGCTCAAAGTAGGAAACAGCCTGGTCCTTTAGGAGTTAGCTTTGTTAGTTTTAAATCAGTAAAAAAAAAAAAAATGCTTACAAATCCTAGTTTCATTTAGCAGAGGACTCCTTCCCTGCCTGCTCTGAGCTTTTATTGAGCTGAGGATTTAGCCTGTCTCTTTGAAAAGGTGTCTCTAAGCATGCTTAGTATTTTTGAATGATTATTTTTTAGGAACAAGGAAATCAGTATCTCCTTTATAGGAAGCAGTTAGGTTCTAAATGGATGAATCTAACTTTAATGTTAACATTTAAAAGTTCATTATATTTTAATTCATTGTAATCTGAAATGTGAAACTGACTGGAGTGTATGTGTGTGCAGACATTCATATGCATAAGTAAGGGTACGGGTGCATAACAAAAGCATCTTGAGGATGAACATTATGTCATCCTTGGAAGTCATGCTTATGAAGATTCTCTCTTTTTTTGAACCTTGCATTCACCATCTCTTAATGCTTAATGCAAAGTTCCATTTTATTTATTTCTTTAACATGAAGTTTACTTTATTGGTCTGAGAATTTTAAATTGCACTTTTTCCTGTAGCTAAACTGTTAGCTGAAACATTAAAAAAATTAGAAATCAGCAATAAGGGGAATCCTCTGGTGGTCCAGTGGATAGGACTCCCTGCTTTCACTGCCAGGACACGAGCTTGATCCCTGGTTGCGGAACTAAGATCCCTTGGTGCAGACAAGAAAAGAAATTAGCAATAAGTGAAAACTTTGATATCATGAATGTGGTGTCACTGTAATGTTTTAAATACATAAACAGTAATTTAGCAGTATATTTTAAAATGCATTGTCGATAATCATGGTAGTGGACCGCTGGTTATATGGTCCATAGATACATCAGAGTTGCTAGGAACAAAGTAGGGCTTCATTTTAACTACTAAGATTGTTACCAGAATGACCATAAAAGTTTCAGTGACTTTAAACATAACTTTTTGTTTTTATCTTTCTTTGTTTTACATTTTATTGGAGTATAATTCTTTACAGTGTTTTATTTCTACAGTACAGCAAGTGAATCAGCTTCGCGCACACACACACACACACACACACACACCCACACACACACCCCCACACCCACACCCCACCCCCCCCCACCCCTCCCTTTTTTGGATTTCTTTCCCATTTAGGTCATTTGTTTCTGTCTTGACTCTTTTATGATGTGAATCATAAAGCTGTAATATGACATTAAATTTATGTGTACATAGAATGTCATAAAGAAGTATTTATTTGTGTGTGTGTATATATATGAAGGCAATAGATGAAAATGTTAACAGTGCTTATTTTAAGGGGGGCCATACCAACCCTGTGGAACGGTTTGGAAATTTGTGGGCATGTTGTTTTCAGTGTAGTTATGTCAGAAGTTTAGATGTCATTTTATTATAAATTCCTTTCATTTCTTATAGGCCATTATATTGATTTTTAAAGTTATATTTTGTAGGTGGGTTATGGTATCTGAAATTCCTTTTAGGATAGCAAAAGAGGCTACTAGAGGGCCTTGGCTCTGATGAGGTTATCAGCCTCTTTTGGAGATGATGGTATGATAGGTGCTTTGTTCTTTGTAGTGATCAACATTGACCAAGTTTCCTTCTGTGAGTATGAGTTCATCAGTTGAGTTGCTTAGTCGTGTCCGACTCTTTTGGGCCCCATGGACTGCAGCACGCCAGTGTACTATGAGTTCTTAGTACACTGAAATTTAGCCAGGTATTTGACATGCCCTGGGAATCTGGGCATTCCAAATTTTCCTTCTTATAGGAATTAATTTTTATCAATTTAGAATGAGGCAGGTATGCAGAAACAACCCCAAAAAACCTCCAAGCCAACTGTGCAAAATAAACACCAGTTATTTTCATTCTTTGGAATTTCAACTTTCATCAATGAGACTGCTTTGCAACAAGGAAAACAATAGTAAAATTATACTTAACACATAAAGATAACAGTGTGTGTGTGTGTTTTTTTTTTTTTTTGAATTTTAGTTGGTTTTGCTTTAACATTATCAGTGTAATTTTTCTTTGTTCATTTAAGGAAGGAATGCTGGAAAAGCACGAATATTTGACATGGATTTTGGATGTATTAGAAAAGATCAGACCAATGGATGATGATCTTCTTAAACTCTTATTACCCCTAATGCTGCAGGTATAGTACATGTAATCATGAGCCAGTTGATTTTATGGGCACGGAATGAGTCTGGTAAGAATGAAGAGGTAAGTAGAGGTGGCTTTTTTGAAATGGAAGAAGGAAAGATCTTAACGCTACAACACTCGAAGTGATAAGAGGCTTTTGTGTAAGTTGTAAAGGTCACTTGTACTAGCCATGTGTCCCTCTCAAGTATTCTCACTCACGTGAATTTCCCTCGTCCCTGAGCTGAGCAAACAGCTCTTTAAATACTGTCTCCTTCACATAGATCTCTGTGAAAACAAAACCCATTATCTCTTTTTAGGAATATAGAGGATCTTCTACATTCTTATAATATTCTTTGAGCCCCTTAGGGTGGGAACATCGTATTTTCACGATTGTCCCAAGGTGTGTTGAAATTTAGGCTGCCTGGATGAAATTTATTTAAAGAAAAATTCCTGGAAAAGTAATTCATATATTTGACAATTCAGGCAATACGGAAGAGTGTCCAGTGAAAAGTAGCCAGCCCCTTCCAGAGACCACACCATACTGGTGATCTGTGTCTTCCCCGAGACGTTGGTACCTGTGATGCCTGCTCTAGGAGCTAGCCAGCCATGACTCGTGAACCCTTGAAATGTGACAAGTTCACATTGTCATGTACTCTTTATTTAAAGTGCCCACCAGGCTTCAGACCTGGTATGGAAAAAGGGGTATATAATATCTCACTAATACTTTTGTGTTGATAACATGTTGAAATGATAGCATTTTAGATTTAGGTATAGTGGGCCAAATAAAACACATCTTTCTTTTAAGTGTGTGTGCGTGTGTGTGTGTGTGCGTGCCACCCAATGGATACTGGAAAATTTTGGCTTGCATTATATTTCTCTTGGACAGCACTGGTCTGTATTAGTACTTTTGAAAGCTTTTGTTTTTGTTTGTAATGATGAGAAGCCTGTATTACAATGGTCATCTCACCAAGTAGCCTGAGACGTGACTGAAGGCTGGTGTCCTTCTGTTCCTCAGTATTCAGATGAGTTTGTCCAGTCGGCCTACCTGTCCCGTCGTCTCGCCTATTTCTGTGCCCGGCGTCTGGCGTTGCTGCTGAGCGACAGCCCCAGCCTCCTTGCTGCCCACTCGCCCCATGTGATAATAGGCCCAAACAGCTCGAGCATCGGGGCCCCCAGCCCCGGGCCCTCTGGCCCCGGCATGAGCCCTGTGCAGCTGGCCTTCTCCGACTTTCTTTCCTGTGCACAGCATGGCCCCCTGGTTTATGGACTTAGCTGTATGTTGCAGGTAAGTCCTCGGCCCTTCCTGCTTTACGCCCACATTCTGTGCAGCAAACAGCGGACTTGGGGGTGATGCTTCAACTGTCAC
This sequence comes from Capra hircus, assembly GCF_001704415.2. Lineage (NCBI taxonomy): Eukaryota > Metazoa > Chordata > Mammalia > Artiodactyla > Bovidae > Capra > Capra hircus. The sequence goes on along the minus strand of NC_030808.1, from coordinate 116,547,198 downwards.
GTCACAACTCTAGTTTTATCCTGGTCTAAATAACTGATAGATGGAAGTTTCCTGTTCTTGTATCCCTGTGTTGGATCACAAACACGAGCGGATTCATTGCTTCTGTCTAGATGGCTATCATAGTTCTTTATTGGGGCTGTTCTATGATTAAAAAATTGTTCAGGGAACCCATGGAATAAGTCAGCTGTGTTACTGTTCTTTGGGGAAGACAGCTTCACCATGCAGCATTATGTAGCTTCCTCAGTCTGCAGCTTGAGATGGTTGCCTTCGTTTAAGATCCGAATAGTTTTCTCAGACTCTCTTTAGCTGCCCAGCATCATTGCTTGTGTGGTCCAGGAGGATGTCAGCCACTGGCCCAGTGCTGACAAGAGTGAGATACAGCCCTGTCCTAGACCTGGGAGCTCAAAGATCAGTGTTCAGGTCACATTTCTTAGGCTCCTACTAATGTGTCATGCTCTTTAGTAAAGGGCTTTGAGAGTCCATGTGCTGAGATGAGGGAAGGTTGGTGGAGGGATGCTCAGGGGGCTGATTTGAGAAGTGGAATTCAACCTAGAATTCAGGGAGGTTTTCTGAAGGAAGTGGTCTGGTCTAGCACTTATCGTATTGGTTTAAAACAAACAAGGTGTAGACTGTTCTTGGCAGAGGGAACAGCGTGGAGAAAGGCCCGGAGGGTTGGTAAGTGATCTTGTGGGCAGGTTGGCTTTCTTGAAACGTAAAGTGTGAAATGTGTTGGGGGTCAGGGATAGAAGACCCCTTGTGGGCCTTGTAATTAGGAAGTCATTGGGAGGTTTTATGCCCGGAGTTTTATGGTCAGTGTGTGGCTTGTTAGATTGCTTTGGCCACAGTAGAGGGAAGGTCTTTGGGAGTGGGGAGGATAGGGGAGAGAGAGACAAGGAAAAAGTCAGTTTGGATGAGTCTGTGTAAGTTCAGTTTTGGACTGTCTTATCTCTAATTGATATGTTCAGGAGATGGTTGCATGTCTGATTCTGAAGACGGGGGCAGACCACAGACCAGGGGTATGGATTTGGGCCACTTAGGGCCTCTTGGCTGGTCAAGAACTGGAGAGGGAGCGATCTCCTAAAGAGTTAGTAGTGAGGGATGATCTGTGGCCCAGAGAGAACAAGTAGGTAAGAGATAGCAGGGGGGAAGATCCCAGAGGTGACCAGGGAAGTTTGGCCAGGCTGGAGAGAGAAGAGTGAGGTGGGAGAGTACTGTTATCGAAACAAAGATGATGAGACTGTTATGGTCATAATTCAGTTGTAATGATAGCGGTAGCATTTATCGTGTTCTAGGCACTCTTCTGAGATGTAGGTTTATTGCATCCTTTAGTTCTCAGAATCATCCTATGAGAAGGGAGCCAATATCATTCCTGTAACAGGAATAATGAGGTGGTGGCACAGGTCACACAGCAAGTAAGAGGCGAACCTGGAAGTTGCACCCAGTTGGGACCCAGGGTTCACACTCTTAACCCCATGCGGGACTGCCTCTGTGGGCACTGCAGGACATTTCGAGAGGAGTGAGTAGTGCACAGTGCCCAGGTGATTGGGGAGGTCTGATAAGGAGATGACTGAGACTGACATGGTGGTTGAGATGGTCAGTGAATGATAGTGAGGAGTCATGGTAAGGTGTGGGTTGAGGAACGTTGGAGATTTGAGAATCATTCCTGTGAAGGGAAGAGAGTTTGGTGCTAGGTGAGTGGAGATTTAAAAAAATTTTTCTTGGTTTTTGATGGGCAAGCCTGAACGTATTCCTAAGCTAAGGGTACACTGGTAGAGGGGAGTCCGAGACTAGGAGCGGAGGACTGTTGGATGGATTGGTGCCCTGGATACCAGAGGCTTTGGAATTAACACAGGGAACTACTTCCCCATGGACAGGAGACGAGAAGAGGAAGGCAATGGGATGTGGACCAGTGAAGACCAATGCTCCTGCTGGTGGGCTTCAGGGCCTGAGTTTCATATATGCCATCTGGTTTCCATGAAGATGTCTCCTGGGCCTCAGAGTTTAGTTTTTTAATCATTAATTTTGCATTTTAGAAGAGAAAGACTGCACTCATTCTCTGAGCTGGTATAGTTGAGTGGCACAAGAGCGTACTGGGGAAGATGCCTTCTAGAATCATTACCGCCCTGATTGTAGCCTCTGCTCTGCCAGGTCGTAGCTTTCACGTTGCGCCTCTGTTTCCCCATGTGTGGATGGAGGCTGGGGACAGTTCTTACACTGTCGCTTCCAGGACAGTGTTCAGCACAGAGCGTGTGCTTAATTTAATGAGAACTGTAATAATTATAGTATTATAGAACTATAGTACTTAATTTAGTGAGAACCTAATCCATAGTTAGGATTAGTGAGTGTAGTGCTTCCAGGCCTGAAATCACCTTGGGCTGGTCGCTCATCTCCTCTGTGGCTTCCATTCCTTTTTGGAACAGTTGGGAAATATCGCTTCCTACTGCTTGGGGTGGTTGTGATGTGTAAGTAAGTTGGTCACAAAAACTGCTTTGTGCAAGCTGACACAGTAAAAAATGTCTACAGGGGTCCAAGGTTGGGGTAGGCAAGCTATAACCTGAAGGCCAGGTCCAGCCTATAGGCTAAGAATAGGTATTATATTCTTTAAACAAAAAGGAAGAGTAGGTAACAGGGACTTTAGGTGGCCTGAAAGCCCTAAAAGAATTTTGCTAACTGGCTTTTATAAAAAAAGTGTGTTGCTCGGGCCCTGTCCAGGGTTGCTGCCTGCCCAGTGTTTATGAGGCTACATCAGTTCAGTTCAGTTCAGTCGCACAGTCGTGTCTGACTCTTTGCTACCCCATGAATCGCAGTATGCCAGGCCTCCCTGTCCATCACTAACTCCTGGAGTTCACTCAGACTCACGTCCATCGAGTCAGTGATGCCATCCAGCCATCTCATCCTGTGTCGTCCCCTTCTCGTCCTGTCCCCAATCCCTCCCAGCATCAGAGTCTTTTCCTATGAGTCAACTCTTCGCATGAGGCTACATATCATACCATTATTTGAGAGGTTAAAAAAAAAATCTTTTTAGATTTTACAGCCTTAGAAATTAACATATTTTAATTGCATGAAAAACATTGTTTCAGGAGACAATTTTAAAATTTATTAAGTTTTTATTAAATTTCCTAGGTTTCTTGTGCTAGAATTTAGCTTATAAATTAGAACATTCCTTAATTTCTCAATAGCTGTATTTTTACCTATTCAAATGAATAATTCTGTCATAATTTTTTGGTCTCACCATTTGAAAAGTTGAGATTGGGGTTAGAAAAGATGTTCATGTTTTAAGCTCACTCGTTGGAAACTGTGATTTAACTATGACTTTTTTCTTTAAGCTCTTACGCTTTTGTGATAGTTTTTTTCCTTCCTCTAAACATCTGAATTTTACCGCTTTATTTCCAGACTGTTACTCTCTGTTGCCCAAGTGCCTTGGTGTGGAATTACTCCACAAACGACAGTAAGAGCGCGAACCCCGGCTCGCCCCTAGATCTGCTGCAGGTGGCCCCCTCCAGCCTCCCCATGCCGGGAGGAAACACGGCTTTCAACCAGCAGGTAGGCTTGCTGTTACGGTGGTTTGACGGGTGTTTGCAGTCTGGAGCAGCATCACGGCACAGTGGGTCAGGCCTGGTTGCAGCAGCCTTGGGTTCTTAGGGGCCCTCCCGCCTCCGTCTCCATCTCTCTGGGGGCAGAGGGAAGTCCATAGTCTCTGTGAACAGTAGACGTTCATCGCATTGTTCCTTTTCTTCTGAACATCTTGCTGGGTTGTTCTTGCAGAGACGTCTGCCCCTCAGACGGTAGTTATGGTGGTAGTTCTGATATAAGATCACGGCACTCAGGGTTAGTGTTAATATATCAGAGTCTGTGTGTTAGTAGAGTCATATACTATAGAGCTGGGAGTCTGGGTATTTAGTAACTATTATATATTTTTATTAGGACTGGGTTATTTGGTTCAAAGGCTGAAGAAACTTGAACCACAGGACTGGGACAAATATTTAACATAAAAGCTCTGTTTTTTTTCCTTTTAAACCAAGCAGTTTTCTTCATAAAACATGGTTAGTTGCTTTCAGACGTAGGAGAGTGGCTCAAAGATGATATTTTAGAACTTTGACCTTTCTCTATGATGTTCTGAAAGTGTTTCACTTGTAATGATTTTTTGGGTAAGCATTTATTTTTGTGAGCATTTAGCATTGAACACTGGCATAGAGTGAGCACTTATAAATTTTAAAATGCGCTTCTTGGGCAGCCACCTGCATTTCCTACAATGCAGTCAAGACTGTGGTTCACTGTGGGATGCTCTGCTTGCGTGGAAAAACCTGACATGATTTAGACAGCTGCCGTGGTTTCTAAGCAAAAGTTAATTAGAAGTGATTATCTTTCAGGTTCGGGCAAGGATTTATGAGGTAGAACAGCAGATAAAACAAAGAGGCCGTGCGGTGGAAGTTCGGTGGTCTTTTGACAAGTGCCAAGAGTCAACAGCAGGTACAGAACCCAGCAGAAGAAGGAGTGCTTTTGGATGTTGGATTTTATGCCGTGTTTCTGATTCTTGCTACTCAGTCCTCAGTGTGCACAAGGATGCTTTTGGACAGAGTTCCCTCCTGAGTTTTGGGGACGTTCTTTGGTCTGTGCGCTTTAGATCTGGGCTGTCTAGAATGTCAGGTTTGATTTTGTTGGCAGTTCTTTTATGCTGAGAATAATAATGTCTCCTTTTGTCCCACCTGATGATGATTTTGTAGTATGCTGCTCTGGCTTTGTTTGGCCTTCCTTAACTGCTTGCTTGCTTTCTGCATCTAGGGGTGACCATTAGTCGGGTTTTGCACACATTGGAGGTATTGGATCGACACTGTTTTGACCGAACGGATTCCAGCAATTCAATGGAGACGCTTTATCATAAGATTTTCTGGGCAAACCAAAACAAAGACAACCAAGAGGTAATTAATATTTTTTTCTTCTTTTCACCTTTAATTTTCTTAGCATATTTTCTTCTTTTTTATTCAGTTAATTCTGGCAATTAACTGAATTACACTTTTCTATGAAGTGTAATATCTTGTAAGATATCTGCACCCTGAAATCATTGTTTTGGACTAAAATTCCCTACCACTATTAAAATGAAATGTCCATTGGCCTGGTCTAAGTATATTGGTTGGGAAGATTTTTTCTTAGCCCTTTTATCATTACGCTTATCATTTTGGTGTTAGTGGAATATCCTTCATCTGATTGTACTTGATATGATGGTTTGGCTTTAATTTAGGGGGAATGTGTTTTAATATTTGGCATATCAGAGAGCAGTGAATTAATTTATACTTCTGGTCATAGTCTTTGAAAAATCTGTAGACAGTTATTTAGACAGGATTCTCTATGGAAGCAGAACCAAAAGAGAAAATTTTATATATATATATATATATATATATATATATGTATGTAAAAATATAAAGGCAAGAGAGATGTTTATTTTAATGAATTGGCTCACATTATTGTAGGGGTTAATAAATCTGAAATGTGTGGGGCAGGCCAGCAGGCTGGAGACACAGGGAAGCTGTTTTTCTCTTTTCTCTTAAGGCCTTCAACTGATTGGATGAGGCCCGCCCTCATTATGGAGGATAATCTGCTTCATTCTGAGTTTACTGATTTAAATGTTAATTCACATTAAAAAAAAAAAAACACCGTCACAGCACTATCTAGACTGGACTTTGACCAGGAGACTGGGAGCCGTAACTTAGGCAAGTTGACACATGAGATTAGCCATCACAGATAGTTTTTATCTTACGCTTTCCTTCAGTGTCTCATTATTGAACTACTGTAGTAACATAGAGTTTTCAATAATCTTTTCTCAACCTTATTTTTGGAGAAATAGAAGTTTTCTCTGCTTCTACATGCATGTAAAGCATGCATATCCAAGCTGTGGAAGCACTAGGAATGCAGTTTTAACACATGATACCCATCTTGAAGGAATATTCAGTTTAATTTGACTGATTGAAATATAGGTGATTTATAGTTAGGTTCAGGTATACAGCATAGTGATTCAGTATTTTTACACGTTATACTCCATTTAAAGTTATTACAAAATAATGGCTCTGTTTCCCTGTGCTATATAGGAACGAACACTATAGTTAACTGATCTTTGATTTTCGTCCTCGGCTTTGAGGATGTGTTAGGTGGGAAGAAGGGGTGAAACCAGAAACTTTTCCTTATCCCACCTTTATGTTAGCCTTTGTCCTACATGTGATGTGAATTTGTTCAGGTTACTCTTTTTATACCTTCCCAGGTGGCTCAGTGGTAACGAATCTGCCTGCCAGTGCAGAAACACAGGAGACATGGGTTCAATCCCTGGGTTGGGAAGATCCCTTGGAGAAGGAGATAGCAGCCCACTCCAGTATTCTTGCCTGGAGAATTCCACGGACAGAGGAGCCTGGTGGGCGACACTCCACGGGGTTGCACACAGTCAGATACAGCCGAGCGCACATACATGCCCTACCACTCTTTTTTTTTTTTTTAAAGTAATTTGCAAGTCGGCGCCTTGCTGCTCAAAAATAAGGTTTTCGACCGCGATGCCACATCAGGATGTTGGGAGTGAGGTCTAGACCAGGTGTGTTTTCTGATTCATTGTGAGAGAGTCCCGGTAGAAACACCTCACTATTTCTGTAGTGCACATTGATGGTACGTCTACTTAATTCTGCCTGTTGATGCAGGTTAGAGTATTGCTGTCTTCTTTTGGTGTGGTGGCCTGAAAGTCTCTCTCTTTGTAATAAAGGCTTTTTTTTTTTTTTTTTTAAGATAAAAGGCTTTAAGAGTACTAAGATTTTTAAGACACATGCATGCATGCGTGCTAAGTCCCTTCAGTCGTGTCTGACTCTTGGCGACCCTGTGGACTGTAGCCTGCCAGACTCCTCTGTCTGTGGGATCCTTTAGGCAAGAAGGCTGGAGTTGGTTGCCATATCCTTCTCCAGGGGATCTTCCCCATCCAGGGATTGAACTTGCTTCTTACATCTCCTTCACTGTCAGGTGGATTCTTTACCACCAGCGCTACTTTTTAATACACAGAGGCGAGCTATCTGCAAGGACAGTAGGGACACCTGACATTCAGGGTGTCCTTTTAGATTTGCTGAGCTTCCTGCACTAAGTGTTGAGTCAAGACGGTATGGTTCCTTGGAGGGAATTTTACCAAATCCTCCAGAGCCACTTCAGTTTTGTGGTTGGCCTGACATTTAACTTGCTAATGAATGAACTAACCCGCTGCAGGATTATTTGCCTCATTCACCCAACCAAGCCAGCCTCTCAGGGAGAAAATGTTGAGTGTCTTCTCAAGGACAGAAATGAGGTCTGATGTTTTTGAGTGGTCACACTGTACTGTCTCACACACAGTTGCCTCCAGAGTGGGTCGTTGAGATGAGCTATTGTGATAGGGGTGTGTGTGAGAAGAAATTACTAGAACTCCTATTTAGACAACATTTAAAAAGACTTTACACTGTAAGCAACTGGTCTAAGTTTTATAATGAACATATAAAAATTATAAATATATATGTGTATATTGCAAGCATTTACTAAAAAAACAAAACAAAACCCAGCTGAGCTGAGTGGCTGTGTGAGAATTGTTTGGAGGTCGCCGCTCTAAGCTCTTGTAAAGGAGTGACTGTTCCTTACTGGCTGTGGGGAAGTGTGTGCCACTAGAGGGCACCATATGCCCGGGGCTGTGCTGGAGTCACAGACTTTGTTGGAAGGAACATCCATGCTACCCATTCAAGAGTGATGATATTGAATGTTGACTCAACTCCAGAAAAATTTGATGTGTGAGTGGTTGCTTTGTGGTTACTGAGCTGTTTTAAGAGTAAGATGAAAACTGCATTTTAAATCCGTGATTCAGACTGGTCACCTTTTTCTTAATAATCTACCAGAAAGAGTTAACTGGACAGATCCTTCTGAAATATTTATAACAAGAATTTTTACAATATGACTTTGGCATTTGTTTGTGTGTGTATATCAAGCTATGTGTGTATATGCATGTAAACAACAGTGGTTCATCTCTGTGTTTCCTCTTCACTAGCGTTTACTGTTTTCTTGACTACTGAATTTTATTTATTTCTGAAATTCATGTGTGAGCTGCAGAGCTGTTTTGACCCCTGATCAGCTATGTGACTTGGAGCAAGTTGCTAACAGGCAAGTTGCTTGTGCCTTAATGCCCTTTCTTGCCTTGGCTAGAATACTTCCTTGCTCTGTCTCTTAAGAAGACATGAGCACTTTGCCTTAAAAAGTTGTTACTGTTTACGTTAATAACATAACAGTCATTATCAGTATTGTATTGGAAGAACCAATGTGATGAAGCTGTAATTCTCTGATGAGTGGTACTTCTGTACAGTGGTGTGGTTAGGATTCAGAAACACAGCTCACTTCTTTAAAATACACTTCCCCTTTGCTGCTTTCATAATTTGTTTTAGGACTTAGACAACATGATAGGCGACAGAACAGCTGAGCAACCTCTGCAGTTGCAGCCAGGCTGAGGTTCGCTCTTGCCCAAGTCGTGTGTAGGTAGGGGTGTCTTGGCCCCAGACTGCAGAGCCACTTCCCCACATCTCTTTGGGAGACTTGACATTTACCCCATGGATTCTCTTTTCTCTGGAACTGCTGATATGGGAAATTCAGTTCTCTCCCTCTCGTGTTGAGCGGGGTGGGGTGGGGGCAGCTGTCCAGGTGATAGACGAGTTCTGAGGTTCAGACCTGTGTTTACTCCTTCTTGGTATTCCGTGAAAGTCCATTGAAAGCAGTAATGCATGGGATGAAGGCATTTGAGGCCTTAGTCCTGCCTCTGTGGTTGAACTGTGGTCACAGAACGAGGGGAGGACAGTGTCCCGTGGGGGCTGTGCTGGGCCGTGGAAAGCATTATTCCCTTACACGCCTGTGCCGCCCCCCGCCCCCCCACCGTCCCCCAGTTGCCTTGTTGTCCCAGTGGCCCAGCCTCTGCTTCCGAGTTAGGGCCTAGGTGAACACAGAACCCAGAATCCTTGATGTTTACTCTTCTAGCATGATGCTGCTTGCCTTTGCATTCAGGGTAGTGTGAGGTTTTGTGGGCTGCCGTGGACAGGGCACTGAGAGGATGGGGCCAAGGTAACCGGGAAAGGGCCTCACTTTCTGAGGAGGGCGCCCTATCTCAGCTTCTGCTTGGTTTTACAGACCCACTGTCGCCTGATCACCCAGCCTTTCAGGAGAACCTGGATGTGAGAATTTGTACGTGAACTCTCCCAATTGTATATCACTCTGCCAGCCAGGCAGGATGTCTTTCTGGTTATGATGCTATTTTATGAGTAGGACGAAAACTACATTTTAAGTCTTTAATTCAGATTGGTCACCTTTTCTGAGTAATCTATCAGAAAGAGTGGCTGGACAGACCCTTCTGAAATATTTATGACAATTTTTGCAGTATGGCTTCGGCATCTGTGTGTGGGGGGGGCCGTGTTTGCTCAGATGCCTGTCACCTTCCAGGCCCTGCTACGTGTTTCATGCAACACTCACATACTTGCCTGTTCAGTGTTTCAGAGCCATTTCTGCTCTGCCTTCTGGATGCGGAGAAGAATAATAACCACACGAGGCAGTTGCCATAGGGGCTGTGGGGACCTCCTGCGGATTCCAAGCCCTGACAGCCTGTCACACGAGACTCACAGGCAGGAGTCACATTCCTGACCTTACCCCTGAGCGGCAGGGTGGGAGGGTCCCCCTCCCCCTTCCAGGGCCGCCAGATCACTTCCTTTCATGTGACTTCTCCCCTGGTTTGTGCTGGGTGTGGTGGGGGGGGGGCACGGTGCGGGAAGCAGCTGTGTCTCCGGGTGCCGCAAGGACGTGGATAGAAGGGAAAGTCAAAAGGAGGCAGGAAGAGCGGCCTTTCACTTCTCTATCTGGGACTGGAGGAAGCTGCCCCTCCTCTAAGTAATGCGAAGGCCGGATGGCACTGGCTGGTGGACGCACGTTCCTCTTCTCTGCTGTTAAATCCAAACGGATGTATTTAGTATTTGTATTTATTTTCTATCCAGGCTGTTCACAGAGCTCTCCCTGGGCAGGTGTGATGAGTTCACACGGGTTTTTTTGAACGGAGAGTCCAGGGCAGACCTTCCTTCAGCTCTGGCCCAGGCCTCCGGGGCCAGTCCGGCTCCACATCAGTGTGGCTGCAGGACTCTGCCCACATGGTCCACAGGGCCGAAGCCTGGTGTCTGTTCTGTCCCAGTGGTGCTTGTTCCATGTCTCCTCTTGCAAGTGCGGGGCTCTGCAGGCCCAGGGCAGCATTCCTCCTGCCCAGCAGCGTATCATCAGCCTTGAGCACCGCGCCGGGGCCCGGCAAGCCCTTGGGAGACATTTACTGAGTCGGTGCTTTGGGTGCTTGTAAAAAAGCTGCTAGGACCATGAACTGGAAGCAGCCACCCCTCTGAAGGCTTTGGCTTAGGTGGGAGGGTGTGAGGGCAACCGAGATCTATGTGGAATGTCAGGTTTGCCAGGGATTCAGGCACGAGAGGTTATGTAGAGGTGCAGGTGCATGGTGCAGACAGGACAGCTCTCCACCGGCGACGCAGAAGGTCAGTGCCTTTCCTTGGTGGCATCGCAGACAGTTCACCTACCTTGATGAGTCTCAGTTCTTTGTTTGGGAAATGGGTATTCTGTCTGCTGATGATGGGAAAATTGCACAAAACTGTATGGATGAAACATTTCAATATTTTATAGCAAGTAGAAAAATCCCATGGACGGAGGAGGCTGGTGGGCTGCAGTCCATAGGGTTGCTAAGAGTCAGACATGACTGAGCGAATTCACTTTCACTTTTCACTTTCATGCATTGGAGAAGGAAATAGCAACCTATTCCAGTGTTCTTGCCTGGAGAATCCCAGGGACGGCGACGCCTGGTGGGCTGCCATCTACGGGGTCGCACAGAGTAGGACATGACTGAAGCGACTTAGCAGCAGCAGCAGCAGCAACAGCAGACAGGTACTCAATAAATGCCAGCTGCTGTCCTGACGGATGGGTTTAGGGAGGCAGTGAAAGACTCCAGAAAGATGGAAGCAATGTGATCCCTTGGGACCTCTGTAGGTGTGCATGCATGCACGCGCACACACATGCACCCTTCTACCCATTTCATGCACACACACACACACACACACACCCTTCTACCCATCTCTCACACACACACCCCTCTACCCATCTCACACGTGCACACACACACCCCTCTCTACCCATCTCATGCATGCACACATATACTCCTCTGCCCGTCTCTCACACACACACCCCTCTACCCATCTTATGCACACTTGCACACATACACCTACACACCCACACACCTGTGCCCATCTCACAATCCACCAGTCCCTAAAGCACAGCCTAGACCTGTCCACCTTTTTCACGTCCTTGGATTCTCACAGAGGCTTTACCCTCTGTAGGGAAGCAGTTGGACAGAATCAGCTCTCCTCCCTAGGCACTGTGTCTGAGTACCGTGTTATAAGAGAGGTCATGCTCATTTCGGTGCTTTAGATTGTTTTTTTTTTAAATGTTGTTGAAGAAAAAGGTCACCTTGTGTCTGAGTATTGTGTTATAAGAGAGGTCATGCTCATTTCAGTGCTTTAGATTGTTTTTTTTTTTAATGTTGTTGAAGAAAAAGTCACCTTCTAAAGACCAGGAACCAAGACTTATGTGTGCAACTTACTTGCTCGCTTGTATCTTACTCTGCGACTCCATGGACGTTATGTAGCCAAGCAGGCTCCTCGGTCTGTGGGATTCTCCAGACAGGAACTCTAGGGTGGATTGTCATTCCCTTCTCCAGGGGACCTTCCTGACACGGGGATCTCCTTCACTGGCAGGTAGACTCTTTACCACTGTGCCGCCTGGGAGCCCTGGACTCCAGATGAAGAGATCAAATGAGGCGAAAGTCAAGCAAACTAGGAAAGTACCGCACGTCTGGCTCCCATTAAGGTTCCCCGTGCTGAGCTGTTAGGACACTTGTCCGTGCTGCTCATGGCCCAACCAGAGCTTGTTGAGCCTCAGAAGTCAGCCATCTTCCTACTGGATGCCCAACGGAAGCATTGCTGATGTTTTATTTTACAGCTGCCGTTTTCTTCTTCCTTAAACTAAATCTGTTACGTAACGGGCATAACATACTTAGCGGAGAAAGTGGTGTGTCCAGACATGTGGACTTTGCTGTTACTGAATCTATTTAGACTGGGGTGGGCCTCTCAGTTTTTCTTTTTTCCTCAAACTTTTCTTAAATACTTTTTTGGCACTAGGCACCACTGTAAGAAATTTTCCCTGGCTAGTGAGACACCTGTTAAAAAACTGTTTGCTTGTTTTTTAATTTTCTGCTTCACAGATGCAGGAACCAAAGCTTAAGAGGATGAGTAAATACTCTAAGCTTGCACCAAACTCACTGGTGGGCAAACAGGGATTGGAGCCCTAAATGGTTCCGAACAGCATTCTTAACTAGTACGTTCTGTTTCTTGTGCTGTTTCTCTTTCTTTCTTAAAAAAAAATTTTTGGTAGATATGTTCATTTGTGTTGTATTTTTTGTTTGTTTGTTTATTTTTTGGAGGCACTGGGTCTTTGTTGCTGTGTGCAGGCTTTCTCTAGTTGTGGCAAGCAGGCTTCTCATTGCAGTGGCCTCTCTTGTTGCAGAGGACAGACTCTAGGGTGTGCGGGCTTTTGTAGTTGCAGCCTGCAGGCTCAGGAGCTGTGGTGCACGGGCTTAGTTGCTCTGCAGCATGTGAAATCTTCCCAAACCAGGATTTGAACCTATGTCCCCTGCATTGGCAGGTGGCCTCCCAACCACTGGACCACCAAGAAAATTTGAGTGTTGCTTCTTTTAAAAAACCCATTTGATTTCAGGTAACTGTAGCTGAACACACACGTGTCAGGCGTAATTTTGGGAAAAGGAGGAAAAAATTTTGTAATTATCACAAACAGTTTCCATACTGATATGGGCATATTGGTTTGTGGGAATATCCTCTAACTGATTTTGCTTGGCAATTTTAACGTAATATTTACCTTAGACAGTCCTCAAGTTGAAAAATTTGTCCTTTGTAGGGTATTACAACTGTGAGGCCAGTTCAGATGTGGATGTTGATCCTGGCTTTGCTATAGAGTAGTTGGATGGCCCCAGCCTGGTTACTGGGCAACCCACTCCAGTATTCTTGCCTGGAGAATCCCATGGACAGAGGAGCCTGGCAGGCTATAGTCCATAGGGTTGCAAAGAGTTGGACATGACTGACATGACTTAGCACACAGCAAGCGGTGTCATTCTCTCTGTACATTGGTCTTAGTACTAGACTCCACTTCGCGTGGTGGCATATGGTAAGCACTTAGTAAATGCCACTTGTTATGTTCTTAGCTGGGCAACTTCGGTTGTCAAGTGGGTTGAACCTAGCACTATGTTTTAGAAATTTACATTTCCCTTCTTATCTGTAGGTTTTCTTTCAGTCATCATAAGAGGCAAGCAGTAAAGTTTATTGTACCATATGGTGACAACTTTTGGAAATAAGCCTACTGTTTCAGTTATTTTTAGTTTGAGAGATGTGGCACTTTTCAAGGACCTGGAGTGATTTACTTTGTGATTCTGATGCATCTCAAATGACTGCTGTTACTGTGTAATTTCATATTTCCCTAACTGTTTTCTTTATTCATTTTATTATTTAAGTGATGATGATTTAACTGAGGGATAGCAAATTAATTTTTTTTGGAAGAGTACCAATTAATGACAGTTGACTTAAATACAGCAATTGTTTTAATTTTATTATCTATCTCCTATCTTCTCAGAACTCAGAGTAGTACTGTTTTTAACTGCTGCTTGAAAGAAAACAAAGGGAAGTCTTTTTTTTCTTTTTTTGCTTTTGTGGTATATTTTTTTTTTTTAGATGTCACAGGACCTGACTATCAACATTGAATCTAAGGATGTGAAACCAAGAAAAACTACTTTTTCTGCTCAAAAATCAGCTGTCCCAAATATCTTTTGGAAATGTACATATGGAAATGCTCATATACAGAAAGAGTTTTAAAAAATGAATACTGCTTATATTTAAATAATACATCTTCTGAGTGTGTGGTTAATAATCTTTATATGGTGATTCTGTTAGAAATACTACTTGTGACTGTGTACGACAGGCTTATGTTCTGTTAGCAGTTGAGACCAGTTTTTACCTTATGTAACTCTTGAAATTCATCCAGATCTCCGTACATGTGCCTCAGGTTGCAAACCATGTGACTTGCTAATATCATTATGTATTATTATCATTGCATATCATATTATTTATTGGTGCTGTAATGTGAATTATGTTTTTGTTCAGAGATGACCATTTTGTTTAATGTTGACTAAGAGTGATTAATTACATTTATAAACATGCCCTTTTAGTCTCAGATTAAAAAGCTATTAAAGAGCTTTATTCAGTATCTGATCTCAAGTGCTTTTTGTTTGCTGTTGCTTACAGTAATGAGTCATTGATTTTTCCTATCCTTTTTATGGTACTGTTTTATAATGTAGTATATTAAGAGATTTTTTTTGTTGTTGTTTTAAAATAGTCTAACCAGGTACCTTGTAATTACTGAAGGAAGCCTGCTTCTAAGATGTAGTTGCCAGTTTTTTCCTTTTTTGTTAAAGAATAGACCTGTGGTTAGTTTCTAGAGATTATTAGATTATTGAGTGATTGAATAAAAAATGAATTAAACTTAATCTATTTAGTCTGTGTCCACCCTCTCCTAGGAAAGAAAAAAATGTATCAAGCCCCCTTATGACGAGAATCTCTCTTTGCATTTGGAGTATCTTTATTACAGATGTAGGTAACACCATTAATGATGGTTGCAGCAAAATTAATAATGATTTTAGTTTATTTGTTTATGGCTGCACTAGGTCTTCATGGCTTTGTACCGGCTTTCTCTCGTTTTGACGAGCAGGGGCTATTCTCTAGTTGGGGTGTGTGAGCTTCTCATTGTGGCAGAACTTGGACTCTGGGGTTCTCTGGACCTTAGTAGTTACAGTGCATGGGCTTAGTTGGCCTGTGGCACGTGGGACTAGGGATCTAACCTGTGTCCCTTAAATTGACAGGTGGATTCTTAACCACTAGACCACCAGGGAAGTTGCTAAATTTTAGTATTTTGCCCCTAGGAGTGGGTCCCATGCTTATGAGGCCAGATGGACAATGCTGTTAGTTGAAGGATCTTGTTGTTCAGCTGCCAAGTCATGTTTGACTCTTTGTGACCTCATGGACTGCAACATGCCAGGCTTCCCTGTCCTTCACCATCTCCCAGAGTTTGCTCAGACTCATGTCCATTTGATTTAGTGATGCTATCTAACCATCTCATCCTCTGTTGTCCCCTTCTTCTGCTGCCCTCAATCTTTCCCAGCATCACAGTCTTTTCCAGTGAGTTAGCTCTTTGCATCAGATTGGAGCTTCAGCATCAGTCCTTTCAATGAATATTCAGAATTGATTTCCTTTAGGATTGACAGATTTGATCTCTTTGCTGTCCAAGGGACTCGCAAGAGTCTTCTTTAGTACCACAATTCGAAAGCATCAATGCATCAATTCTTTGGTGCTCAGCCTTCTTTATGGTCCAACTCTCACAACTGTACATGACTACTGGAAAAACCATAGCTTTGACTATACAGACCTTTGCTGGCAAAGTATTGTCTCTGCTTTTAAATTATCTCTCTAGGTTTGTCATAGCTTTTCTTCCAAGGAATAGCTGTCATTTAATTTCATGACTGCAGTCACTGTCCGTAGTGATTTTGGAGACCAAGAAAATAAAATCTGTCACTGTTTCCACTTTTTATCCATCTAGTTGCCATGAAGTGATGGGACCAGATGCCATGATCTTCGTTTTTGGAATGTTGAGTTTTAAGCCAGCTTTTCACTCTCCTCTTTCACCTGCATTAAGAGGCTCTTTAGTTCCTCTTCACTTTCTGCCATGAGTGGTATACTCTGCATACCTTGCTGCTGCTGCTGCTGCTGCTGCTAAGTCGCTTCAGTCGTGTCCGACTCTGTGCGACCCCATAGACGGCAGCCCACCAGGCTCCCCCATCCCTGGGATTCTCCAGGCAAGAACACTGGAGTGGGTTGCCGTTTCCTTCTCCAATGATGAAAGTGAAAAGTGAAAGCGAAGCCTCTCAGTCGTATCCGACTCGCAGCAACCCCAGGGACTGCAGCACCAGGCTCCTCCATCCATGGGATTTTCCAGGCAAAAGTACTGGAGTGTGGTGCCATTGCCTTCTCCCTGCATACCTTAGGCTGTTGATATTTCTCCCAGCAATCTTAATTCCAGCTTGTGCTTCATCCAGCTTGGCATTTTGCATGATGTACTCTGCATATAAGTTAAATAAGAAGGGTGACAACATATGGCCTTGACATACTCCTTTTCCAATTTTGAACCAGTCTGTTGTTCCATGTCTGGTTCTAATTGTTGCTTCTTGACCTGCATACAGGTTTCTCAGGAGGCAGGTAAAATGGTCTGGTAGTGCCATCTCTTTTTTAATGAATTTTCCACAGGTTGTTGTGATTCACACAGTCAAAGGCTTTAGCGTAGTTAATAAAATAGAAATAGATGTTTTTCTGGAATTCTCTTGCTTTCTCTATGATCCAGTGGATGTTGGCAGTTTGAGCCCTGGTTTTTCTGCCTTATGTAAATCTAGCTTGTACATCTGGAATTTCTCAGTTTATGTACTATTGAAGCCTGGCTTGGAGAATTTTGAGCATTACTTTGCTAGCATGTGAAATGAGCAGAATTGTGCAGTAGTTTGAACAGTCTTTGTTATTGTCTTTCGTTTGGATTGGAATGAAAACTGACCTTTTCCCATCCTGTGGCCACTGTGGAGTTTTGCAAATTTGCTGACGTACTGAGTGCAGCACTTTTAACAGCAGCGTCTTTTAGAATTTGGAATAGCTCAGCTAGAATTCTATCACCTCCACTAGCTTTGTTTGTAGTGATGCTTCCTAAGGTCCACTTGACTTCACACTCCAGGGTGTCTGGCTCTACGTGAGTGACCACACCATTGTGGTTATCTGGGTCATTAAGACCTTTCTTGTATACTACTTCTTTGTATACTTGCCATCTCTTTTTAATTTCCTCTGCTTCTGTTACGTCCTTATCCATTTCTGTTCTTTATTGTGCCTGTGCTTACATGAAATATTCCCTTGGTATCTCCAATCTTCTTGAAGCGATCACTAGTCTTTCCCATTTTATTGTTTTCCTCTATTTCTTTGCACTGTTCACGTGAGAAGGTTTTCTTATTTCTCCTTGCTCTTCTCTGGAACTCTGCATTTAGCTGGGAAAGGATCTTACTGATTTTGAAATTTTGGGTCAATGCTCTCTCATTTGTTTTCTTTATGGAAGTTATTTATTCTTGTGGTTTCTATACAGATAATACATGAAGACATTCTTGATAATAAAGAAGTCCCTTTTAGCCCACAGCTCAGATTTGTCTCCCACTCTTGGGGCATTTTGGCATGTGTCCCCACTGTGGAGACAGATAGCTTAGATTTGGCTTAGGTCTGTGACCTATTAATAGCATCTTTAAGACATTTAATAAGTTACTTAACCTTTGGCCTCAGTTTACTCAACAATCATAGGGTCGTTGTGGAATATCAGAGCAGAGCAGACTGTATAACAAATACTCATTACATACAGAAGCTGAAACAACCGTGCGTGTTGGTGCATATCTTTTGGATACTTTGCTTTATATTTATGTACTTGTATATGAGCACTTAACAACTGCAGTAGGTTCAGTTCAGTTCAGTCACTCAGGCATGTCCGACTCTTTGCAACCCCATGAATCACAGCATGCCAGGCCTCCCTGTCCATCACCAACTCTTG
This sequence comes from Capra hircus, assembly GCF_001704415.2. Taxonomy (NCBI): domain Eukaryota; kingdom Metazoa; phylum Chordata; class Mammalia; order Artiodactyla; family Bovidae; genus Capra; species Capra hircus. Next base: position 116,529,396 of record NC_030808.1, on the reverse strand, counting down.
GAGTTCACTCAAACTCGCGTCCATCGGGTCGGTGATGCCATCCAGCCATCTCATCTTCTGTCGTCTCCTCCTCCTCCTGCCCCCAATCCCTCCCAGCATCAGGGTCTTTTCCAAGGAGTCAACTCCTCGCATGAGGTGGCCAAAGTATTGGAGTTTCAGTTTTAGCATCAGTCCTTCCAATGAACACCCAGGACTGGTCTCCTTTAGGATGGGCTGGTTGGATCTCCTTGCAGTGCAAGGGACTCTCAAGAGTCTTCTCCAACACCACAGTTCAAAAGCATCAATTCTTTGGCACTCAGCTTTCTTTATAGTCCAACTCTCACATCCATACATGACCACTGGAAAAACCACAGCCGCCGCTTCTGCGCCATCGCATTCTTTCTCTAACACATGCTAGATGAGATGATTGTACAAGGCAGGGATCTGTCTTTTCCATTTTCAGTATCTACTGCAGCCCCTGGCACACAGTAGATTCAATAGATACTGTTAATCAAACAGTAAAAGCAAGGCAGGCTTCCCTGGCATCTCAGATGGTAAAGAATGAACCTACAGTGCAGGAGACCTGGGTTTAATCCCTAGGTTGGAAAGATAGCAGGTAGATTCTTTACCACTGAGCCACCAGGAAAGCCCTCTTGACCCCTTCAGTTCAGTTCAGTTCAGTCGCTCAGTCGTGTCCAACTCTTTGTGACCCCATGAATCGCAGCACGCCAGGCCTCCCTGTCCATCACCAGCTCCCGGAGTTCACTCAGAGTCGCGTCCATCGAGTCAGTGATGCCATCCAGCCATCTCATCCTCGGTCGTCCCCTTCTCCTCCTGCCCCCAATCCCTCCCAGCATCAAAGTCTTCTCCAATGAGTCAGCTCTTTGCATGAGGTGGCCAAAGTACTGGAGTTTCAGCTTTAGCATCATTCCTTCCAAAGAAATCCCAGGGTTGATCTCCTTCAGAATGGACTGGTTGGATCTCCTTGCAGTCCAAGGGACTCTCAAGAGTCTTCTCCAACACCACAGTTCAAAAGCATCAATTCTTCGGCGCTCAGCCTTCTTCACAGTCCAACTCTCACATCCATACATGACTACCAGAAAAACTATACTCTTGACTAGACTGACCTTAGTCGGCAAAGTAATGTCTCTGCTTTTGAATATGCTGTCTAGGTTGGTCATAACTTTTCTTCCAAGGAGTAAGCGTCTTCTAATTTCATGGCTGCAGTCACCATCTGCAGTGATTTTGGAGCCCCCCAAAATAAAGTGTGACACTGTTTCCACTGTTTCCCCATCTGTTTCCCATGGAGTGGTGGGACCAGATGCCATGATCTTCGTTTTCTGAATGTTGAGCTTTAAGCCAACTCTTTCACTCTCCTCTTTCACTTTCATCAAGAGGCTTTTTAGCTCCTCTTCACTTTCTGCCATAAGGGTGGTGTCATCTGCATCTGAGGTTATTGATATTTCTCCCGGCAATCTTGATTCCAGCTTGTATTTCTTCTAGTCCAGTGTTTCTCATGATGTTCTCTGCATATAAGTTGAATAAGTAGGGTGACAATATACAACCTTGACGTACTCCTTTTCCTATTTGGAACCAGTCTGTTGTTCTATGTCCAGTTCTAACTATTGCTTCCTGGCCTGTATACAGATTTCTCAAGAGGCAGGTCAGGTGGTCTGGTATTCCTATCTCTTTCAGAATTTTCTACAGTTTCTTATGATCCACCCAGTCAAAGGCTTTGGCATAGTCAATAAAGCAGAAATAGATGTTTTTCTGAAACTCTCTTGCTTTTTCCATGATCCAGCGGATGTTGGCAATTTGATCTCTGGTTCCTCTGCCTTTTCTAAAAGCAGCTTGAACATCAGGAAGTTCACGGTTCACGTATTGCTGCAGCCTGGCTTGGAGAATTTTGAGCATGACTGTTTTCTCTGACTGTAACTTTATGAGTCATGGCTCAGTTTCTCTGTCTCTCTCTCCCGGTCTTGTGTATCCCATTTGCGTGTGTGTTATAGGCTAGGAGGTGCTTGCCGTGCATTTTGTCGTCTTCATACTATATGTCAAAGTACCAATGTGAGAAGTTCTCTGTTACTGTCCGTGAAGACTCCAACTCTGGCTTATAGTGTTTGGGATGATGAAGTACTTTTCTTGAATGGTGCGGAGGTGTGTTTTTCTTTCCTAATGGGTATTGAAAGCCAATAGCCATGAAGCTGTGTTGTGAAAGATACATATCACATGGAAATAAATATTTTTGCACAGGGCAACAGAATACTGTGATGCTGGAAGTACCAGGAGTGTGGGCGGGAGAGCCCAGAGAAGCTCGGAACCATCGTGCGCCTGGGGGAGGGTCGAGATGACCTTCCAGGTTGTTTTAATACAGTGTTGTTCTACCAACGGTGTGGTGGAAAAACACAAATGATCTTTTTGGTCAACCCAGTAGTTTATTGGGCTTCTCTGGTGACTCAGAGGTATAGAATCTGTCTGCCAATGCAGGGAACAGAAGAGATGTAGGTTCGATCCCTGGGTTGGGAAGATCCCCTGGAGGAGGGCATGGCAACCCACTCTAGTATTCTTGCCTGGAGAATTCCATGAACAGAGGAGCCTGGCTGGCTACAGTCCATGGGGTTGAAATGAGTTAGACTCGATTGAAACGAGTCCAGATAACATCAGATATGCAGATGACACCACCCTTATGGCAGAAAGTGAAGAGGAACTAAAGAGCCTCTTGATGAAAGTGAGAGAGGAGAGTGGAAAAGTTGGCTTAAAACTCAACATTCAGAAAACTAAGGTCATGGCATCTGGTCCCATCACTTCCATGGCAATTAGATGGGGAAACAATGGAAACAATGAGAGACTTTATTTTTCTGGGCTCCAAAATCACTGCAGATGGTGACTACAGCCATGAAATTAAAAGATGCTTGCTCCTTGGAAGAAAAGTTATGACCAACCTAAACTGCATATTAAAAAGCAGAAACACTACTTTGCCAACAAAGGTCCGTCTAGTTCAAAGATATGGTTTTTCCAGTAGTCATGTATGGATGTGAGAGTTGGATGATAAAGAAAGCTGAGTGCCGAAGAATTGATGCTTCTGAACCGTGGTGTTGGAGAAGACTCTTGAGAGTCCCTTGGACTGCAAGGAGATCCAGCCAGTCCATCCTAAAGGAAATCAATTTTGAATATTCATTGGAAGGACTGATGCTGAAGCTGTAACTCCAATACTTTGGCCAGCTGAAGTGAAGAACTGACTCATTTGAAAGACCCTGTTGCTGGGAAAGATTGAAGGTGGGAGGAGAAGGGGATGACAGAGGATGGCATCACCGAATTAATGGACATGAGTTTAAGTAAACCCTGGGAGTTGGTGATGGACAGGGAGCCGTGGCGTGCTATAGTCCATAGGGTCACAAGGAGTTGGACATGACTGAGTGACTGAACTGAACTATGCTGAGGCCTTTTATCATCCAGAATGTTTCACAAGACTGAGCAGAGAGCAGTGCATGTAGTAAGTCCCTGGTAGAGAGATTGTTGTTTTCCTTGTGTTCAAAGAATTGCCCCAAGTCTTCACTGCCCATCAAAGACCCAAATCCAGAACGTCACTCTGAAGATGAGAGTATGAGGCACTACAATTAATAACCGGTTCCTTGAACTACTTGGGGCAGGTGAAGGGGCAGTACCTGCAGAAGGAGGAGGAGTGCTGTTCCCAGAAGAAGGCAAGCATGGTGGGTGGGCCGAGCTTGCACCTTGCCTGAGGTTTGAGAACTTCCCTTCTTGCGAGGATTTGAGCTTTGCTAGTGGTCGTGTGCCTCTGACTTCCTCTTTCCTGTGTTCTCTTGCAAGCCTGTCTTATCTGCCTTTGCTATTTATGCATCTTTACTTAGATATTGAAATATTACTCTTTACCTCAGAAAAATAAAAACAAAGCAAACCTCACGGAAGTTCCGCTAGTTCCACTGCTGAAAGCAGTTCTCTCACTTCTGAATCATCTGTGTGGATCGTTCTCTTCCTGTCAGGTCACCGGGTTTTCTCTGATTTGATCCATTAGGTGCCCCTTGCAAACTTTGGAGGGGAAAGTTTGTCAATTTGGGGAGCTGGGAGGGGGCGTGTCTTGGTATCACGCTTCATGGTTGTCTGGAAGACTGGAATGTTTTTACTTTTAAGAGAATTTCCTTGGGCTGTATTCTTGAGATTGACTGATTGCAGCAAATAATATGAACATTTCAAAGACTCTTGTTTTATAGTAGAAATTAAGTCCAAAAAGAAAATAACCAGTTTTTATTCGTACAGAGTAATACATGAGACTGTTTATATCTGATGCCTAGAAGGCCTGGTGGCAATACGTATTTATTGATGAATTAGTAAGTAAATGAATTAATGAGGCTACTACCTATTTTGTGGTTCTCTTTGGTGAGTACCACAAATTAAACTCTTTTTCTTAGGTTTTTAATCTTGTTTATTGTAGCCTTCCTATAATTGCCATTTAATCAGTAGTCCTCTGCCCCTGTAATTCTTTGAAGCTCCACATTTCCTGTTTTTTTTTTTTTTTTTTATTGACTTATAGTTGCTTTACAATGCAGTGTTTCTACTGTACAGCAAAGTGAATAGCTGTACCCCACTTCTTGGGTGTCTGTCCCATTGCAATCACCAGAGCACATTACTTTGCATAGATTTCTCTGTGCTTTGAGTAGATTCTCATTAGTTAATCTATTTTATACATAGTATCAGTACTATATGTACAAGTCAGTGCTAGCCTCTCAATTCATCCAATCCCCTTGGTGTCCGTATATTTGTTCTTTATGTTTGTGTGTCTATTTCTGCTTTGCAAATAAAATCATCCAGAGAAAAACAATGTTCAACACTACTTGCTATTGCTGTAACAAGTTATCAAAAGTTTAGTGTCTTAAAACAGCACAAACTTACCCTTTTATGGTTTTGGAGGTTCTGATGTTGAAAGAAAGTGTTAGTAGCTCAGTCGTGTCTGACTCTTTGTGACACTATGGATTGTACAGTCCATGGAATTCTCCAGGCCAGAATACTGGAGTGGATAGCCTTTCCCTTCTCCAGGGGATCTTCCCAACCCAGATTTATTGATTGCAGGTGGATTCTTTACCAGCTGAGCCACAAGGGAAGCTCAATTATGATCTTACTGGGCTCTAATCAAGGGGTTCGCTGTCCTGCGTTCCTTATACGGGCTCCTGGGAAGAAATTGTTTCCTTCTGTTTTCCAGTCTCTAGAGATCACCAACATTCCTTAGCTTGTGTCACCTTGCTCCATCTGCAGAATCAACCAAGTGGCCCCTTCACATCTCTCCCTGCCTCTGGGTCCTGTTTCCGTTGTTGCATGTCCAACTCTGATTATTCTGCCTACCATATACTTATTTCTCCTTTTGTTCTTCTCAGGTTTTTAAATTCCATTTTTTTCCTTCTGTCTTTCTCTCTCTCTTTTCTTTTTTTCTGGCTTGCCACTCGACTTATGGAATTCTAGTTCCCCAACCAGGGATTGAACCCAAAACTGGGTCCCAGCAATGAACGCACAGAGTCCAAACCCCTGGACCACCTCTGTTCATCTTGGATTTGAAATTTAATTCATTCCTCAAGCCTTTTCTTGAAAACCACTTTCTGAAACAACTAATGATTTCCTCCCATCTTCTCTCTCTGCTCCTGTTAAATGTTTTTGGCTTTCTGAGATGATTTTTATTTTCTTTTTTTTTAAATGCATCCAAATTTTTTATATACGAGTATGACTGTTCTACTTAATGTATTATATCATTGAACACAGGTTTCGTTCTTATCTTGAGCTGCTAAATTACCTCAAATTTTTGCCTTGAAGTTATTTTGTTTTAATAATATTTATTAAATTTCATTTTACTTATTGATTGTTTTAAAGAAGAGGGAGGTGCTTCATATTTTTAGACATTTGTTTACAGGATAAGAATGCATTTCAGCTTCCTGTATTTGAAGTCATGATGTCCTATTGACAGTTACTCAAATTAATTTGTAATATAGCATCTGGCAGGCAAATTAAAGCAGTCCTTTAATTTCTAAAAATTCTTTAGAGCAGAGCATTGCTGGGGCTGGGGGTGATGGGTGTCTGTACATGGATATCCTATATGCCTGTTGAACACGTCTGATGGGGTGTACCCTGGGGCTGGTGTTCAGAGTCAGATAAACAGCTCCTCCTTATTTGTGATAAGCAGCAGAATCTAGAAGGGACCTCTTGCTAAAACCACTGAAAATGTAAATCAAAATTTTCTGTAAATATGGGGATAGGAGGATGTTTGAATGGGAAGTTACCTTGGAAAGTAATGCTAAATTTTATAAATTCATGTTATAACAATTTTTCAGTAGTAAAGAACAAAATGTTTTATGCTGCTGCTGCTGCTGCTGCTAAGTGACTTCAGTTGTGTCGGACTCTGTGCGACCCCATGGATGGCAGCCCACCAGGCTCCCCCGTCCCTGGGATTCTGCAGGCAAGAACACTGGAGTGGGTTGCCATTTCCTTCTCCAGTGCATGAAAGTGAAAGGTGAAAGTGAAGTCGCTCAGTCGTGTCCAGCTCTTAGCGACTCCATGGACTGCAGCCTACCAGGCTCCTCCATCCATAGGATTTTCCAGGCAAGAGTACTGGAGTGGGGTGCCATTGCCTTGACTCATATATAAATATATATGTAATTATTCATATTGCAGAGATAGTTTGCTTTCTCTGCAGGTTGGTATAATATCACCTGATTTTCCAATATGATCTTCTTCTAAGTTAGTCATTAAACTTTTAAATATCTTACTGTTTCTTTTAAAATTGGCATCTACTGAGCCTGCCTCTTACTCCTCCACTCCAACATCCTAAGGAAAGAGTGGCACCATTTGGCAGGCTGTTTGATATTCAGAAAGGAGTGTACTTTTTGGAATCTGGCCAGTGTTGGGAAATACTTATTGGTAAAATAGATTTTGAGATGTATAACTTTTTATGGGCACAAATTGATTAAAATTTTATATTTTAAAACTCATATTTTAGTGCCATGTCTCCCTGATTTTAATTCCTAATGAGTACGTTTTGAGGCCACAAGCTGCGGTGAGTAGACTGCAGGCCTGTTTCTTCATGTTTGTATCTTGGTGTCTGTAAACTAGCATAGGTGGATGCTCATCACCTATGAGGGGCTTCCCTGGTAGCTCAGCTGGTAAAAAATCTGCCTGCAAGGCAGGAGACCTGGGTTCAATTCGTGGGTTGAGAAAATCCACTGGAGAAGGGATAGGCAACCCACTCCAGTATTCTTGGGCTTTCCTTGTGGCTCAGCTGTTAAAGAATCTGTGGGCAATGCAGGAGACCTGGGTTCAATTGCCCATGTGATGCGGAAGTGCAGGTGCCTAGACTCAGTCACTTTCCTCCCCCTCCTTCAGAATAGTTTGCTGCCTTACAGTGAGTTCCCTTTACTGAGGGGAAACCTTTTGAAAACAAGGGCCAGATCTTTAAAATTCTGGTTTCCTCAAAGACTAGCATATCCTGGGTGCTTAATAAGTGTTCTTGGAAATGAATTCTCTTTTTCTTAAGACTGATTTTCTAGCATATTTCTGCCCCAAACCAGTGGGTCAGTTTCTTGATGTGTTAAAAAGAAGTCTTTTCCTTTATAGTTTCTTTCCTGTGCATTTCCAGGTCTAGGAGAGCCTGTAACTTGAGTAAGTCAATTATTCTTTGGTAGCACATTTTCATTTTGTTTGATGCAGAGGGAAAATAAAAAAATATAGATACAGACATGTAAATGTAGACATGTAGTAGACATGAAAATGTAGATATGTAGTAGACATGTAATGGAGACATGCAAATGTAGACATGTAATGGAGACATGTAATGTAGACATGCAGTAGACGTAATGGAGACATGTAATGTAGACATGCAGTAGACATGTAATGGAGACGTGCAGTAGACATGTAATGGAGACGTGCAGTAGGCATGTAATGGAGACGTGCAGTAGGCATGTAATGGAGGCATGCAGTAGGTATGTAATGGAGGCATGCAGTAGGCATATAATGGAGGCATGTAGTAGGCATGTAATGGAGACATTGTAAATGTAGATATGCACATTGCTGATGAACTTATTTAAAACTGTTGGCTTTGTTTTTAAAGTAAGTTCTTTTGTTCTCTTTAATATTATAAAGCTAAGCATGCAGTGCATCACTGCATTGACATTTATAGTTTTGCTTTTCCTGGGATTAGATTGAATCCAGGAAGTCATTCCTCCCAATTTGCTTTCTTTTTAAAAATGTTATGTTGTCTTTATACTTTGTGATTGAAATATTTCTCTTGTTTTACATTAAAAGATTCAGAACTCTTTTTGAGATATCTGCCCTAGATAATTTAACATTTGTTTTAAGATAAAGAGTTTGACTGAATTTAGGATTGGAAGTGTAAAAATTTTGGAATAAACTGATTTTCATGGTCTGAATTGTCTGCTGGTATCTAAAAGATGATTAGGGAATCTTATCCCGGGATTATTTTGAATGTCTTGTCAGAGTCCACAAACCATCTGAAATGTTGTGCTAAGGTACCTGTGTGTATATGTATGTTTTTCTTGGGCCTGTGCTCATAGCTGTCATAGTCTTAATTGAGCTTATGAATTCTGAAAAGTAAAGAACTTCTCACATTGCTTATAAATGCTAGTACTGTGACTGTCTGGCCCTTTTGGCATAGTGTTTATGCAACCGAATGAATGTTAAAAATGTGCAGTTGATGTTCTGTGTCTGGAGGCATAGATCCTCTATATGGAAGGTGAGATTGCGCAAAAGGACAATCCCCCTTCTTACTGTAAACCCCGCCATCGCGCCTGCTGTAACCGTTGCTTGGGTCCCTGTCACCGTTCTCTGACTCTTCTCGTCCTCAGTGTGTGGTCTCATGTCTAGGCCACGGCAGCTACAGCTGGTAGTTCTGGTGGCAGTGCTGAGCCCTACACAGATGTGGGCTCCCATCTTTTGTTAACTGGGTCTGCTTGTAACCCTTGCTCCTTTCCGTGCCTGGGTGTCATTCTTCATGCTTGTTGTTTCTAAGGCAGCAGGTTTTGATCAGCAGCCCTCCAGTTTGTTCCTTGCAATTCCTCCTTGGACTGGATGACTCGCTAGCCTGGCTTGTTGGGATTATGTGTTGATTGAGGCTGTGAGTAAGGGCCGGAGGGGGTCAGCAGTGGAGTGAAGCTGGTACTTGGGCTTTGTACCAGCTGTTCTTTTTTTTTTTTTTTTAGGTTTATATTTGTTTCTTTTTTTCCCTATCTTTTTATTTATTTTAGTCGGAGGCTAATTACTTTACAATATTGTAGTGGTTTTTGCCATACATTGATATGAATCACGGGTTTACATGTGTTCATGATACTCAGTAGTCGATGTCCCTTTCTGCTTCCTTTGAATTCTGGATGCTTGACGGGGCTGGGTTATGACCTGTGCAAGTGAAGGCATATACAAGGAAACTCTAATTCTCTTGGAATTATCACAGACTCAGCTGTTCTAAGTGATTTCCGTCCTTGTGACTAAAGTTTTACTCTTTATACCTCAATTGAAATAGATCTGGGAACACTTTCTGAAATGACTGTACTAAGAAGAAAGCTTCAACAGTTTAAATTTTCTGCTGCCTGCATCCTAACTCGCATTCATCAGGTGAATGTTTCGTGTGACATGGCTGGTACCCATTTCTCTTGGTCCTTAGGTTGCCCCCAACGATGAAGCTGTGGTGACGCTGCTGTGTGAATGGGCTGTGAGCTGTAAACGGTCAGGCAAGCACAGGGCGATGGCTGTGGCAAAACTCCTGGAGAAGAGACAAGCGGAAATCGAGGCAGAGGTAGACTTGACTTTCTTTCTGCTTGTTGTTAACAATACTGCTTTGAATGGGATTCTGTTTCTTACTTTCATTGTGCTGTTTTTTCTTTTCATTTTAAAAGAAAAAGGAAGAATGTACAAATTCACATAAGGACTTCATAGCATGACCCCTCGAAGTTGATGAAGCCCGTAATTTATATTCTGGACTAATTTAAAAATCAAACTTTAAAATCTGACTTAGAATGGAAATCTCCCTCTGTGAGGTTAAGATGTGCACACATACATATATGTCTGTACGTTTGGTGTGATATACCTTTTATGTATATGTGCACCCGTGTGTTTAATGAATATAGATATACTTTCTTGAGGCCATTGTGACTGTGAGATTACAGACGCCGATTTGTGTTCATTTTTGAGACTGTGTTCTGGCCCCAGAGAGAGCAGTTAAAGCCTCTGGAGTCGACTGGAAAGGAACCAACAAAGCTAACGTCGTCAGCATAGCTTTGTTGAAGGAGAGCATCAAAATGAGGCTTCCTTTCTTCCTTTCTAGGGGTGGAGAAGGTGTGTGCGTGTTCTGACCAGGCTGTCACTTCTCACCTGGATAACTGTGGGGTCTCCTGCCCCCTGTCTCTGTCTCTTCCCCCTCCCTCCTTACCACCCTCCACACAGCCTCCAGAGCTGACTTTTCACCATGGAAATGGATCATATTGTCCTCTTCCTAAAACACCTGCTGGCTCCTTCTCAAGACCGACAGAGCCTCACCTGAGCCGCCCACCTGCCCTTCCCACCTCGTCCCCTGCTCCCGTAGATCACTCACAGCTCCGGCCGCCCTGGTCTTCCTGTCCATTCCACGCTCACGTTCCTCTTGGGGCCTTTGCTCTTGTTGTTGCCTCTGAGTGGCACGTTCTGTTCCCCCTTTTCATGGCTGTTGCCGTTTCAGGAGGCGTCACTTCCTTGTCTAGCATTCCTGGCTCAACATGTGGCACCTGCTCAGGAGACTCCCTCACCACCTCATCTGTGCTTCGGCCTGTCTTTCTCAGGCCATTCTGGTTTACTTTTCCCTATCGCCTCTATTTTAATGCCTGTGAGTGTAAGCTTGACAACAGGGGCTTTGCTCACTCCGTTCAGTATTGCACTACTGATGATACACCTGCTTCTCATGACAGTATTAACAAAAATGAAATAGGAAGAATATTTTCATAGACATCTTTTGTTGGGAAAGCACCTTTCACCAAATACAGAGGGTCATGTTGTTGAAATTGGTGCTTAAAGATATTGATGCTAAGGTGTAAACCACATAGCCCCTTTTTATAAGGGCCAAATTAAGAAAAGCATTTCATTGCTTTTTTCCTACATATTTATGAATGGACTATATTCTAAAGAGAAGTGCAGTGGTTCAACTTTAGTTAACTAAAGGTGATTCCTCAAATTTCATTGCTCCTACTGGATACTTTTTGTTGTGTCTTCCCTTCCCTCTTTGTGTGTCCCAGAAGACACACACACACACAGTCAGAAGAGGTTCACACATAGATGACTATAATTTTAATAGATTTGAATGTATCCATCTCTAAAAATGTATTCTTTTAGAGATGTTTAAGATAATTGATTTCTACTAAACACCATATTCAAAATTTGACTCTTATAAAGGGGATGGATTGAAGAAATCGCATCTAATATAATAGTGTTTTAATGCTAAAATGGATAATGAAAATGGGAAGAAACAAAGGGATAGCAAAAAGAACAGAAAATGAGGTTCTGATTGCTTTTAAATTGTTCCTTTGCTGGTCTTCTAGTTCTGGCCATAAGAATGTAGAAGTTAAACAGCTTCTCTAGATATGTTTCCTGAACTGTGGAGATTCCAGGAGGTTCTGAGAGAGCTAATTGGTGAAGTGTGACGAGGGAAAGAATCTTGTTAGAGGGACATTTGACCCATTACTTCCTAACATACTCGTAAATTCACCACCTGACAAAAGCAAACACAGAACAATCAAACTCAATACATACCCAGTGCAGTTCATGAGAAATGCTGGGCTGGAGGAAGTGCAAGCTGGAATCAAGATTGCTGGGAGAAATGTCATGAGAAATGCTGGACTGGAGGAAGCGCAAGCTGGAATCAAGATTGCCGGGAGAAATGTCATGAGAAATGCTGGGCTGGAGGAAGTGCAAGCTGGAATCAAGATTGCCGGGAGAAATGTCAATAACCTCAGATATGCAGATGACACCACCCTTATGGCAGAAAGTGAAGAGGAACTAAAAAGCCTCTTAATGAAAGTGAAAGAGGAGAGTGAAAAAGTTGGCTTAAAGCTCAACATTCAGAAAACGAAGATCCTGGCATCTGGTCCCATCACTTCATGGGAAATAGATGGGGAAACAGTGTCAGATTTTATTTTTTGGGGCTCAGAAATCACTGCAGATGGTAGTTGCAGCCATGAAATTGAAAGACGATTACTCCTTGGAAGGAAAGTTATGACCAACCTAGATAGCATATTAAAAAGCAGAGACATTACTTTGCCAACAAAGGTCTGTCTAGTCAAGGCTGTGGTTTTTCCTGTGGTCATGTATGGATATGAAATTTGGACTGTGAAGAAAGCTGAGCGCCAAAGAATTGATGCTTTTGAAGTGTGGTGTTGGAGAAGACTCCTGAGAGTCCCTTGGACTGCAAAGGAGATCCAACCAGTCCATTCTGAAGGAGATCAGCCCTCGGTGTTCTTTGGAAGGACTGATGCTGAAGCTGAAACTCCAATAATTTGGCCACCTCATGCGAAGAGTTGAATCACTGGAAAAGACTGATGCTGGGAGGGATTGGGGGCTGGAGGAGAAGGGGATGACAGAGGATGAGATGGCTGGATGGCATCACCGACTTGATGGACATGAGTTTGGGTGAACTCTGGGAGTTGGTGATGGACAGGGAGGCCTGGCGTGCTGCAGTTCATGGGGTTGCAAAGAGTCGGACATGATTGAGTAACTGAACTGAATAAGTAGTTTATTGTATTGTACTGTATTATGCATTCAGTGGTTATTTATACCATGCTGTGTAGCATTTATAATCACACGAATAATGTTTTTCACAGGAGTTCTTTGAAATTGTTTGAGTTATTTTGGGGCAGTTGCTTCCCTGATTGTTCAGTTGGTAAAGAATCTGCCTACAATGCAGGAGACCTGGGTTCGATCCCTGGGTTGGAACGATCCCCTGGAGAAGGGAAAGGTTACCCATTCTAGTATTCTGGCCTGGAGAATTCCGTGGAATGTATAGTCCATGGATGAGGTGTCAAAGAGTTGGATACGACTGAGCGACTTATCACTTTCTTTCACTTTCTCTTAACTTTCAGAAATTATATTCCTTTATGATGCATGGTCCTCAAATAAGTATAGAGATCTCAATTTGCATGTTTTATCCAAGAATGTAAATGTTAATGAAAAACCAACACATTTCTTGACCCATTGTGACTGTACTTGTCTTTAATAATTAACTTTGCTTGATTGTTTTTAATCTCAGAGATGTGGTGAATCAGAAGTCTTAGATGAGAAGGAGTCCATTTCCTCAGCCTCCCTCGCTGGATCTAGTTTACCTGTTTTCCAGAATGTTCTTCTAAGGTTTTTAGATACACAGGCCCCCTCGTTGTGTAAGTAAAGATCTTTGCTTCTAGATCTTAAACAAGGGAATTGACCTTTTTTTTTGGGAACTGATCTTTTTTCTTCCTCATCTGTAATCTTATCAATGTAATTTACACTGAATATGCTGCATATTTTACTGAACAAAATTTTGGGGCAGTTATCAGTGGATACTTTTATGACAGTCTTCAAAGACTTGAACATTTCTGGAGTTTTAGTAGTTAAAACAATAGGTCAGTTTGTTCTCTTGTATTTGATGGATTAATTTTCCCTTTCTAGATCTTTCTTATCAGAAGAGCAGCATTAAGGTCCTGTGACGCTCACGACAGTTATTGTGATGATGAACGTCTCTTCTTTCCCTGTTTCCTAAGTTTCTGATTTTCTAACTTCCAATGTTAAAAGGGGGCAAAGGTAGAACAAAGGTACCTTAGAAGCAGGTTTCTGATACAAGGAAATGATTTGTGAAGATGGTCGACGGCTTGTCTATGCTCTCTTAGTTGTTCGTGTTCTATCATGTTCTTTTTGTGTCTTAATTATTCCACTGCTGGTGGGGAGTAGGGTGGGGATGGGGAATAAACAACCGCCAAGTGGGTTTATACTGTGGGTGGAAACTTGAAAAAAAATAATTTGTGTAAGCTCAGTTGGCTTAATCTTATTTTGAGGTTTTTATTTGATGAAGCACAGCAGGGAGTATCTTATCTTCAGTTCAGTCGGTCAGTCGTGTCCGACTTTTTGTGACCCCAGGAATTGTAGCACGCCAGGCCTCCCTGTCCATCACCAACTCCCGGAGTCCGCCCAAACCCATGTCCATTGTGTCGGTGATGCCATCCAGCCATCTCATCCTCTGCTGTCCCCTTCTTCTCCTGCCCTCAATCTTTCCTGATACTTTCAGTATCAGGGTCTTTTCAAATGAGCCAGCTCTTCGCATCAGGTGGCCAAAGTATTGGAGTTTCAGCTTCAACATCAGTCCTTCCAATGAACACCCAGGACTGATCTCCTTTAGGCTGGACTGGTTGGATCTCCTTGCAGTCCAAGGGACTCACAAGAGTCTTCTCCAACACCACAGTTCAAAAGCATCAATTCTTTGGCACTCAGCTTTCTTCATAGTCCAACCGTCACATCCATACATGACTATAGATGATGGTGGACCAACAGAAAAATGGCAAAAAGTGACAGGAAAGGGAGAAAAAGTGTGGGAGGCAGAACAGGAAAGTATCTATGGAGGAGAGAGAGATGAAGCAGCAAGAAATAGTGCTGCTTTGACTCCTCTGAGGAGGACCTCATTTTCAGTTGAGTGACGCCTGGGCTGAGGGTTTTTTAGGTTCTTGGTGGCTATCCTAGGGTAAAGGAGAACAAGAACCTTAGCCAAACTGGTGATTGGAACGGAGGAAGCGCTGAAGCCTGGAGAAAGACAGGAGAGATTCTGGAGAGGAGAAACCGTGTTGTCGGGAATGGCAGTTAGCAGTCGGATGTACCTTGTGTCCTCTGGGAGACAGACACTTGGTCTTTGCTCCCCTCATCCCATCCCCATTCCTGTTGTTGCTTTGGGAAAAAGTTCTTCCTCCTGTGCCTGAGTTGCTCTGGATCCTGTTTATTGCTTTGTCAGGGAACGCTCTTCTGCTTCTCTGAAGAGTTTTCTCTTGCCATAGAGTTTGGAGGTGAGCAAGAACAGACATACAGGCGTAAGATTTTAGGGCTCTGAGTTTAGTGTTCCCTCCATCTGTCGTCTTTCTCAGTGTTTGAGTGTGATGGCACCAGGGCCTGAGCTTTGTAGGTTAGTCTTAGTAGTTTAATCATTTTTAACCTTATCTCAAAGGTTTGAGAGATACAAAGTTTGAGAGTGTAGTTGCAATATTAAAAGTCATAAGTTAAATAGCTTACTTATGAATTTTGAAAGATGGCAGAGCTTCATCTTGGGGCCCTTTTTATTGTATCGTTCCTTTTCCTTTTCAGTGGATTCTACTCACTAGCTTTTTTCAGATACCATCTGAATTATGGTTCTGTTGTGACGTCTCCTTTGAAAAAGTGCTCCATTCCCACCCCACCACCCCCCTTCCCCCGAGTATACAGATGCTCAAAATAGAACAGACAGATATGAATCATGAATCATAACAGTTATAAAAGTAGAATGCGAGGAGAGTAATCTCGCCTTGCCTTTTTTTTCTTCTTACCTGAAATTTTGTGTGTTTACACAGTCACTTAAATGGTCATTCATTTGCCAGGGTCCACTGCCTTTAATTTTGAGACAGTGCCTTGAACACTGGATGCTGTTTTGCAGGTATAGTGGGGACAGAACTGGTGTACTGGTTCTGCAATGGAAGCTAGACCTCCGTAGCGAATTTTCCAATAAATCCTTTATTAAAAATAAAGAGAGAATAGGAAAAATAGTGAAAAATTTAAGCCTGAGTGCTTGTCTTTGTTCTTTTTCTCCTCTCCTCAGTCAGGGAAACTGAACTCTTGATGGCCTTTGTCTCCTCACAGCGGATCCAAACAGTGAATGCGAGAAGGTGGAGTTCGTCAACCTGGTGCTGCTCTTCTGCGAGTTCATCCGGCACGACGTCTTCTCCCACGACGCCTACATGTGCACCCTCATCTCTCGGGGAGACCTGTCTGTCACCGCCTCCACGCGACCGCGGTCGCCAGCAGGAGAGAATACGGACGAGCACTATCCAAAGGACCACGACATGAAAATGGAGGTACGGTCCTGGGAGGGGCCCCCGCCTTGGACCTGAACTGTGCTGGGAATCACTTTTGGAAAGGTTGCATGCTGGTGGAAGGGTGATGGCTTTTCAGTTGTAGTCTCTTGTTTCAAAGCTCATTTATTGCTGCTTCTCACTGACACAACAAAATTTGGACTATAGTTTATATCTTCTAGAATTTTCTTCTGGGTATGCTAAAACTGAAAAGATTCGACAGGCCATCACATTTTTCACTGAATTGGAATTGTGTGCTTCCAGTTTTATGTATTTCTAATCTCCAGTTTTACTGTAATGTTTAGCCTCAAATTTGGACTTGTTTTGGCCCTGATGTCATGACTGTTTTTATTCTAAATAGCATCTTCCCCCCAATGTCTCATTACTTATATCACTGTTTGATACTTATATTGCTGTTCTAGTCATAACACATTATATTTTCATTTCAATTAATTGCAAATTTAATCTATCTTTCAAACGTAGAATTGCGCTTTTTAGCAAATTACTTTATGCTGTGAGTATGACTTTATCATTTTCTGCCAATTTTCTGATATTTTGGACATTGTTCCAGGTACTTATGGGACTTTTCAAGGCCAAAAACATGAAGTTGGTGATGGGAAATAATAGAAAATTGTTAGAGATTATGATAGTTTCTGAAAAATAAAGCCTCATATTGGTCCTGTGAGAGTTTCAGCATATGCTGTTATGATATTTTACAATAATGGCTATCTTTGTATATTAAAAATGTGCCTTTAGAATTGCACACGTGAATTTATAGTTTATACTCTTAAATATTTTTGAAAATTACTTGTTTAATATGAATACTTTTGTTTCTAAATTTGTCCACAGTAAAAAAGTTAGAGTAAAACATAAAATTACTTTACCTGTTTGTGCTTTTTCTATGTTTCTCTGTCTCTCTCTTTTTTGTTTCCTGTTTTTGGACATCAAGGTATTTTGTATGTTAAATATACTTAGATTTTTCTTACTAAGGCTAGTTGGTGAGCATGTGACTGGGAATAGCCCCAAGAAGGAAATTATGGTCAATTTGGTTTTAATCAGGAAGTTTGTGCAATTTTTTTCTTGAAATAGCATGGAAGTTAAATCTTTTTTATCATGAGGACAAAGAACGTGACTTTGTAAAGCAGTGTGTATCTTAACTTCCTTTTCTTTTATTGAAGAGAAACACACTGAGGGGAAAAGAGACATAAGATGACTTAATGTCACTGTCATGTTTTAGCTTCAGCTTCTTAATGAACTACAAAATTTACAATGTGACTTTCTTTCTCTGGCAATTATCAGGAACAGACTATTATGGCGCATATGGGCATTGACTCAGGAACTACTAATATTTTTGATGAAGTAGACAAGAATGACTTTAAAACTGACTTTGTTTCGGAATTTCCAGTAGGTTCAACCTTCCAATTCTTATTGACCATGAACCCCTCCTCCCCCACCTCTATCGCCCGCTGTCTCCTCCTTCTGCCCCTTGCCTTGTGTATTGGCATGACCCCTGTACTTGTGATGTAAGTGTCTTTCTCTGGAATGAATTCCACCCCAGGCCGCAGTTCATCATCTCTCGCTGCTGTCTCATGTCAGTTCATCCTCAGTTTTCGCTGCATTCCCTCCTCCTGTAAATTAAAACACTCTCATCCTCCTGGTTGACCGTGACTCCTTTGTTTAGAGATCATTATCTCTCAGGAATCCATGAATATCATTTCATCAGGACAGGCCATGTTGATTTGCTGGATGTGTGTTCAGCTTCTAAATAACAGCTTTCCTGGCTCTGGACTTCTTGTACATTCTTCTACTTTATCTCGGCATAATTACAAAGTGTTCTTCCTCATGGATCTCAGTGTGTAACTAACTCTTTATGAAAACACATATTGGTTGGGGTACAGACTAAAACCTTTGTATCTGTCTTTCATGAGCTTTATAAGTGAATCATTTCTTCATATATGTTTTTGTAGGAAGTGTAGCCCTATGAGGAAGACACTTGGTTATCAGTCTGATTTTATCCCTGGCCCTCTGGGAAATGGCCCCGTGCACATTTCTTACCTGTGTGTGTGGTTGCCACCTTCTCATCTTTGGAACAGGGGATGATGCTCCTGATCTGAATATGAAATTTGTGGAAGTTGACACAGTTCATTATTTTGCTAATGGTTAAATAAGGAGAAGATATGGTACGAGTGTCTTGTGTGTTGGAGTTGTGTGCTTTGGTTTCGCGCTTTCATTTACAGTCTCCAACGTTTGTTTTACATGACTTAGATTTTTTCTCCCATGCCTGGAGAGTCCTGTGAGAGTGCCAACCCTTCTCTGGGCAGAAGAATGTCAGTTAATGGTGAGAAGCTGTTGAAGAGAGAAAAACCAAGGGAGTTGATTTTTCCATCTAATTATGACCTCCTCCGACACCTGCAGTATGCAACCCATTTTCCCATACCTCTGGTAAGTCGCTTGTCAGTTGGCAAGCTGATCATTTCATTGTAGGGTCATTGATTATTCAACTGCTTACCTGAGTACTACATATTAAAGAGGTGAGTTTTTTGTATTCACTACCTGCTTTTGTTTGTTATGGTTCTTACCATGTAGCTTATGTGCTCGTGTAGTCTACATTTGTGGTATCATACTACTGACATTTAGCAAAATTTTTCACATTAGTATACTTGTACTAACAGCATCTGAGTCACTGCAAATGATGTTGGTATGTATTTCCCTACTTCGATTTGAAACTCATTTACTAAGTAGCTTTTATCTGCACTGTATTGTGGTAGGTACTTTTGGCATTGTACAGATGAGTAAGAACTTTTGAGCACAGAAAAGATGAAAAAGATAGGGAGACAAATGTCTATAAAATGACAAGCCCCAGAATAAGTGAAATAACTTGAGTAAAAATCCAAGTGTCCACTGAAAAGTGAACCGTTTGACTTTCACAGAGCTCTTCTACTACTCTGAAAGAATAAAGATGGGAGGAGGGGAAAACATCTAGTTGAAAAATTGGCTCATGCTTCATAGAAAAGGTCATATGTGTGATGGACTTGGATTTCCACTTGTTGACTTTAAGAACTGGATGATAGCACATGGGAAATAGTTGCTGGGAAATTTAGTGTTTGAGTCATAACAAGTGATGTGGTTTATTTTGAAGGGAAACAAGAGTAGTTTTCTGCTATATGTTATGAAAATTGGGCCAAAATTTATAACAAAAAAAATTCTTAGGTTCACTATCCTTTTTCGTGGAATTTTATTTTAACTTATTTCAGTGAGTCTTTTTTTTTTAAATAGAAGACTATTATTACTACTGTCTTTTTAAAAAATGTAATTGTGAGGTGCATATTATATTATTTCCTGGACACCTTTGAGGAGCTTTGATCTCTAGGCTAAATAGTTTCTTAAATTTTTTTATTTTTTTGGTTATTTTTGAACATTCTCTGAAATGACTTTCAAAATCACTACACCCATATATTTCGTTTTCTTGTTACAATTAAGAACCCCTTGTTAATTATCCTATGTCTAGGACTATATTGAAAGTAACTAAAATTGTTTCTTTTTCATCACTGGTTGAATATAGCAATATTTTTCATCTGCTACCTGTGGGCATCACTCATTTTCTACATATTGGAACAACTTCACAGTGTATTTAGGGCAGCAGAAACAGTAGCTTGATATTTTAGATAGATAGATATTTAGTTCTTGAAGAATTCATGGGTGAACTATCATGATGTCTGATTTGTTTTAAAATAGTCAAAAAGATTTCATATTGAAGTCTAGAGTTGAGTTAATATTAATGTACTGGTGTTAATGTCCTGGTTTTGATGAATACATCGTGGTACGTAAGGCTTTAGCTCTAGAGCAAACTAGATGAAGAAGATATGGGAACTGTCTGTACTATCTTTTTGCTTTATCTGTAAATTTTAAATTATCCCAAAATGTGTATTTGGAAAAAATAGGGGAAAGGAAGGAAATGTGGCAGAAACTTGAAAATGGTTGAGACTGGTTGAGGGTTCTGCGCTCTTCTCCTGGGTGAGCAGCGCTTTGCAGGGCTCCCTGTGTGTGTGGGTGTGAGAGCAGGGGCTGCGTGAGCGTGCGCTTCTTTCCTCTGTGATTGTGAATTCATGTGATCTGTGGTGACACGGCTGTTCCCAGCACTTAAATTCTCAAGACTGTCCTCTTCTTTAGAGGAAAGAGCGTGAATGATTCCCAGGGACCAAGTCTCCTGATGGATTATGACAGAATTCAGCTGCGATGCGAAATCATAAAAGAGCTGCTAGAAATTTGACATTAGAGGGTAGAATTTTTTAATAGCCTTCTATTACCAGTTGTCTAGAAGTGCCTTTACTGTGAGTGTAATTGAGACTAAACCATCAGAAAAGGGGAAATAAAAGCGTATACTAGTAAAACTGTGCCATTGTGGATGCTGTAGTGAGTCTGACTCGCCTAGTATGCACATGAGAATACAAGAATATGATTTTAAAATAAAAAGTTTGTTTTTTATCGCCCCCGCCCCCACTTTGTCTCTAAAATGTGGCTCTAGTGAGTGATGGCCAAGGAGAGAAGACTAAAAGGCACCTTGACTAAAAGATTCAGAAAAGTAAGCTAGTTTCATATATGCTCTTGTATGAATGATGTCTTCATGTGCTCATCAGTAAGACTGTGCTCTCAGTGGGCCACCAAGCCCAGGTCCTAGTGTCCAGGCATTCAGCCAGCCTCTGCCACAGATCATTTAGGGTCATTTAGACCCTATCTGTGTCAGACATGTGATACCGACAGGGCTTCCTGTCCTTACCACTAGCCCGCTGGGGCTGGTGCAGTGCCTGCCATGTTAGAGGTGTCTTGGGCACTTTTTTGGGTGCCTTTTCTCATGTACTGTTCTCCTTAGACTATACATCCTCAGACAATGTGTAGTAAAGCTATGGGCAGGAGTTGTCCAAGGTTCAGCTGTCAGAAAATAGTTCGAGGCACAGAGCTAAAAAATGAGTCTGGAATTCAAACTTGTTACTTTTCAGGAACACCATTTCTTTTCCCTTCCTTCCTTCCTTTTCTTCCCTCTTTCCTTATTTTTCTTTCTGTCTTTCTCTCTCCCTTTATTCCCTCCTACCGTCCCTCCTATCCTTTGAGATCATTTATTTATTTATTTTAGTTCTCTTTATTTTATTTATTATTATTATTTTTTTACTGTACAGTATTGGGTTTGCCACACATCAACATGAATCGGCCACAGGTGTACATGTGTTCCCAGTCCCAAACCCCCTGAGATCATTTATTTTTATTGAGGTAGTGTTGATTTATAACATTAGAGATGTTTCACGTGTAAACATTTTGTTTCTACTGCAGTATCCCCCGCAGCGTGCTCCCCACCCAAAACTTAGTTTCCCTTTGTCACCAAACAGCTGATCCCCGTTACCCATGTCATCCTCCTCCTCTGGTGACCACTACTCTGTTCTCTGTGTCTGTGTGTTTGTTTTTGCTCAAACAACACCATTTCTTAATAATTGCATTACTGATTGTTTTGATGTGGGCTTTTATAATGAAAACAAAAGCAATACAAAGTCTTATATATGCTTATCTTGACTTTTTAGTCTTCCTCCCGTAAGTAAGTCTTCATTTAATACCGTCTACTGAATCCTTTCTGCTTTACTCGCATTTGAGAGGATTGGATCCGTGTGACTCTGAGAGTGGAGCCATGCACACATTGCATGGCTGGGCCCCCCATGGGGTCAAACTCAACTTTAGGACCTGGGGGCACACTTCAGCTAAGCTCATGCTGCTTTTCTTTCTAAGAAGTCATTGAAATGTGGAGCCGACGTGTCTATTTCAAGGCTATTTGACTGGTGCTAGTTTTCCATACCTTTGATGTGAGTTCCAAAACAGTAGTTTTAGCAGTTAGTATAACTTAACAACCCCCCCACTTGAAAATGTTATGGGGTATGTTCTTTACTGCTACAAATAAATATAAGAAATGACTGAATTTGTCATTACTAACAGTAGAAAAATCGTTATTTATAACCTATAGGTAGAATATAAGGTACGTTCAAAAACCATGCTTTTCCGAGCCTTTTTATAAGTAAAAAATTGTAAGCTATTGTGGTAGGACACACTTAGATGTTAAAAATTGGAGCATTGAGCCAAAAAGTTACTGTTTTTAAGTGATGGATAAAAATCAATCAGGCTCAGGTGGTTTCAGGTAAGAAATCACCCCCCGCCCCCCGCTTTTTTTAAAAAGTGATCTAAAGGGCTTTAAAGTGTGTTGCTGAAGGGCTTTCTGGCAACTCACATAGAGAGTATTTTGCGTATTTCTATCAGAAGTCAGCTCCAGGCCTTTAAATGAATACCTAATGAATATTTCAGACTCTGTGTCATAGAACTCATTTAGGTTTTAAGGATATTGCAGGGTTTATATTGGTTCAACAAGACTTTTTAGTTTTTTGTTTTTTTTGTACAAACATTTGTATTAAGGAGCATCAACGACCACAAGAGTACAGTTGGGCTTGTATTCAGAAACAGTTTCTCAGTAAACCAAGCCGCATTTTCCCTCTGTCTGTATTTTTACTTACGGAGGCTCTTTTCTCCCTCCTTCCCAGGAGTTTGTACACTTAATTGTCTGGTGAGGCAAGAAGTTATAGCATGAAAAAAATCCTGTATTTATGCATTGTTTTCAGACCTTGATTTTTCTTTTTGCGCCTTGGACTCCTTATGGGAAGCAAATGTCTCAGTGATCTTTAATCGGAAAGCTTTTGAGAGATGATAGTACAGGATTGGATCGAAACACAGATTGGACACAGCCAGGAGCAGTGTGGCCTCTTTTGCCTTGAAAAGTGAAATCCTGGTGGAACAGTCAGATATGACCTCTGTCTGGCTGAGGGTATATGGGATTCGGACAATGTGATAAGGAACAAAACATATGAGGTAGCCTGTAGTCACCAAAAGTATACTGACGAGAGCTCTCTTCACGTTTGGATAATTTTCATTATCTTTGTTTCTGTAGAGTTGTCGAATTACAAGGCAGTTAGATATTAAGATGATGGCTGAGAAATTGAAGAATATTGCTATACTTATGAAATTTGTCAGCAAATGCCAGTTTCTTCCAAACTCATTTTTGAATTCCATGCAGCCCACGTTGGGCTTTTCCTTGATGTCTTTGATGGGAATGATCATGTTTGGCACCATTATAAGAAGGACCATTAGCCACACAACAGCCGATATCATTTTAGCAAACCCAGGTTCTTGTATTCGATAAATCTTGGAGGTGTATGTCAACTGAAGACAGCGATCAATGCTAACGAATGCTAAGAAGATTATAGATAAGTACATATTGATGTAGATGAGGCAGGCTGTCACTTGGCAGTGGAATATCCTCAGCTTCCAGGGTGCGACACCCAAGTCAACAGTGATTTTCACTGGTAATGCCAGAGTAAGCAGGAAATCAGCTGTAAGCAAATTAATTAAGTATATGCTCACACACCTGTGATTTGTGTTTCTCTGTATGAAAGCCCAGGTTGCAAAACAACTTCCAATAATTCCGATGAGGAAAACTAAATAAAAGAAATATGTGAATGGCTCTAGGTCTCTGTAAACTGGGCAGAAGGTAGAACTGTTGGTCATCTTCAAGGACAGTAGGGATGATTGTCCAGAAAGAACAAAGACAAAAAGCTCCAAAGAATCTGTTAAAAAAAAAAAAAAAAGAGAGGGAAGGGAGGTTAGTAATTCAAATTAGAAATTGTTTTCTTCAAACAATTATATTCCTGAAACCATGGTCTCAATCACTCTGCTTCTTAGAATTTTATTGGTGAAGTTACTTGATGTGTGGATTGGTGAGAACATCTTTGATTACGAGGAAGGAAGCCTGGGGTTTCCATGGTCTGATTTTGTGATATTGGGAAATCCCGTGTAAGTTGTTGCTAGAAAGGATATTTTTGAATTCACACTTTTGCATCCTGATAGCTTGTTTGTAACCAGTTGGGTTGGAAGTTAGTTTGTAGAGGAAATAAGTGAACTGAATTTCTGAGAAATAGAGGAAACAAAAGGTTTGGTTGTGGCTGAGCCTGAATTGCTCTTAGTGAGGCTTCCTGGCTTTTGTTTTCATAGGTTGATAGAACTCTTCATGCTGGAGAAACCTAGGTGGAGAGGGGAGGTGAGAGGGGACAGAAAATTGTACTAAAATCTAAAAGATTTTTATTTAAATAATAGGCCTTTTGTTGTGTAACCTACCAGAACAGTTTTACAATCAGAATTTCGTTTCATTTTTCTTTTTTAACAGAAGTTGTAGGATTAGCATCTGGTCTTTGCCTGATGTTCTGGATTATGATGGTGTAGACCTGTCCTGTCTGGGTTGGGAACCTACAACCACAGATGACCATTAAGCCCTTGAAAAGTGACCAGTCCAAACTGACTTGTGCTGTAAGTGCAAAGTATACACTGGGTCTTAAAAAATATTTACTATGAAATATTATAAAGAGTAGTTACTATTTGCACTATTCTTACAATATTTTACATTAAATCTTTAAAACCCAGTTTGTACTTTGCATTTACAGCACAAGTCAGTTTGAACTGGTCACATTTCAAAAGCTTACGGAGTAAAATTGTGCTATTTTATGCATGTAGTGCCACAGTTAGTAAAATGTGTCAGTAATTTTTATATTGAGCATATATTGAAATGATATTTTTGATACATTAGGTTAACTATATTATTAAAATTAATTTCTCCTGCTTTTGCTTGTTTAAGTGTAGCTGCAAGATAGTTTTAAAATAGCTTTGTGGTTTGCTTTGTATTTCTCTTAAACAGTGCTTGCATAGATGTTTCCTGGTCAGTATTGGCAAGAAGTTTGACCAAGATTGTATTTTAAAGGCTTCTAGGGCAAGAGTCGGAGAAGTCAATGGCACTCCACTCCAGTACTCTGGCCTGGAAAATCCCATGAATGGAGGAGCCTGGTAGGCTGCAGTCCATGGGGTCGCTAAGAGTCGGACACGACTGAGCGACTTCACTTTCACTCTTCACTGTCATGCATTGGAGAAGGAAATGACAACCTACTCCAGTGTTCTTGCCTGGAGAATCCCAGGGATGGGGGAGCCTGGTGGGCTGCCGTCTATGGGGTCGCACAGAGTTGGACACAACTGAAGTGACTTAGCAGGGCAAGGGTATATGATTGTTGGTTACAAAGTTATCAGAAGAGAAGCTCAGTTATATATATATATATAGATAGGTGTATCAAAATATCTAACTTTAGCACTTTAGGGTTTTTTTTTTTCTTCTTTCATTGTGGGTTTCAAGGCAGTCAAGGCTAAGTGTGTAAGTCCTGCCCTTGGAATCATTATGATCATCTCTGATAGTGACAAAGTCTTGTCATGTTCCCTCCAAATCTGGAATATTGGATGATGTATAGCGTAAGTTAAACAAACTGGTCTTCATAAACTCATGCCCTTAGAGCTGTGACACCCTCCTCATGAATATTAAACAATTCCCTTCCTTCGATTTATTGATCAGAAGGTTTTGTGTTTTAGCAAGAAAAAAAATTCATGTGCAGCTTTTAAAAATAGCAACCAGTAACTTTAGGGGCTAAGAAGGCCACTTCTCTGAAACATCCTTTTGAAAACACAAAAACTTTAGAAGCTTTTTAAACTCATTAATTCTCCTAATTATTTAATGATCCATTGGGTACATCTTGGGGTGAAACAATATGTAAGTGGATGGATAAGGCAGATGTATATAAAGCTTTCTAAATTAAAGGGACATTTAAAGAGAGTACATGTTTTTCCTATTTCCCTACTTGAGATAGGACTTCAGAGTCCAGGAGTAACATCATTCTGTACTAAACTCAGTGATAGTCATCAAACACATTCTTTGTATCTGGTACCATGCCAAATACTTTACATGTACTGATTTAACTTTTTATTATTTCTATCATGTAGATGTTGTCTCCCTTACCTTTTTTAAATTGGGGTATGGAGGTACCTTATAAAACTAAAAATAGAGCTACCATATGATCCAGTGAGCCCATATATTGGGTATATACTCTGAGAAAACCATGGTTCAAAAAGACACATGCACCCCAGTGTAGGCTGCAGCACTGTTTACAGTAGCCAGGACCTGGAGCAACCTACATGTCCACTGACAGATGAATGGGTAAAGATGTGGTACATATACACAATGGAATATTACCTGGCTATAAAAAGGAACAAAATTAGGTCATTTGTATCCCTGTTTTATAGATGAGAAAGCTGAGGCACCATGAGGTTGAGTGGCACTTGCGGTTTTATAGCTGGTAAACTGTAGAGCCAGGATTCCCAGCCAGACAGTCTGATCTTAGAAGCCATGTTCAAAACCACTTTGAAACTGTGTCTCAGTAATAATAATAATAATAGTGGTTATTATTGTTGTTTTGAGGAATAACGGTGTATACTTGATTTACAATGTTGTGCTAATTTTAGTTGTACGGCAAACATATATCTACTCTTTTTTAGATTTTTTTTTTTTTTTTAACCTGTGTAAGTCCTTACAGAGTATTGAGTAGGGTTCCCTGTGCTTGCAGTAGGTCCTTATTAGTTATCTATTTTATATACAGTACTCTTGCCTGGAAAATCCCATGGACGGAGGAGCCTGGTAGGCTACAGTACTTGGGGTCTCGAAGAGTCGGACACGTCTGAGCGACTTCACTTTCACTTTTCACTTTCATGCTTTGGAGAAGGAAGTGGCAACTCACTTCAGTGTTCTTGCCTGGAGAATCCCAGGGATGAGGGAGCCTGGTGGGCTGCCGTCTCTGTGGTCGCACAGAGTCGGACACGACTGAAGTGACTTAGCAGCAGCAGTGTGTTTATGTCAATCCCAATCTCCCAGTTTATCCCTCCCCACTTTACCCTTGGTAACCATAAGTTTGTTTTCTACATCTGTGACCCTTTGTGTTTTATGGATAGGTTCATTTGTACCATTATTTTTAGATTCCACATATAAGTGGAATCATATGATACTTGTCTTATTTTTATTACAATATCAAGCCTTCACTAAGTGCTTACTATTGTCAGGAACTATAGTCTAAAAATTTTCATGTAAAAGAGCAGAAATAGAACATTCATTCTTGATTTTTCCCCTAAATACTAATGAATGACATTTAGGCTCTGTGTGTTTTGATTTCATTTTATGATAGATATATTTAAAAAAAATTCTCGGTTCTATCTTTTAAGCCTAAGCCTTCTTTTTTTTTTTCAGAATTCCTGTTTGTAGTCTTTCCATGTCATCTGCACTGTCTTCCGCCCAACTCTGTAGTTTAATTGGTGGGACCCCTGCTGTTCTGGGAGCACTTCCTTCCTTCTTTTGTACTTTTTGTTGTGATAGGATTTGGGGCTCATAGGACTGCCAGGATGCAGGGAACCCTTATTTATAACATTTGGTCCAGTCCCTGGGTTTGAGGACACTGAGGTCTGGCACCTGGGTGTTGGACAGGGTTCCCTGGCTTGTTGGAGCAGACTAGGGTCCCACCTTGTTGATGATTTTCTAGGCTCTCTGCCTTTATCCTTCCCAGCCCCAATCCTGCCTATCCTAAATGCCTAAAGGAAGCCCTTCAGATCTGAAGTCTGTTCTAGGTTTTACTGACATCCTTATGACTTGACTTTTGCTAATAACCATTTATTTATTAACCATTTATTCTGAACATTGTTTTGTTCTCTGGGTCAAAAGCTAGTGTCAGTGTAGATGAACCGCCACCTCCCACCTTTGCTCATTGTTCCTTTACAGAGGTGCTAGGATTTTGGCCTAGGCCCTTGTATTTCAAATGTTACATTATGATCATAACATATAATACATTTCTGTGAGTGTCCCTATTGCTCCTACGGTAAAGTCTCATTTTATAGATGACTATGTGGTAAAGAGAGGATTAGAGAATTAATTAGTTTTGATCAGTTAGCCTACTGTTATCTGGAACTGACCAGCCGAGGGTAATTTATTTAAAAATAATTACAATGTAACTATTCACTCCATAGTGCTTGAGAGTCATGCAGGGCCTCCCAGTTGTTTTTCTTGAACCTCCGGCTAGCTTGCAGTGAAGCCCAAATTTCTCATTTAAAACTTTTGGTCATATCAAAAATTTAACAGTTGTTATATTATACTATAATAGCATTCTGTGTTTTCCATCATGAATTTGAAAACTAAGTGCTCGATGAATATATTTTTTTAAGTAATTATTAGCCTATGGACATCTGAGGTGCCCATGTGTATTCTAGCAAAATCAAGAAGAGATTTCTAGTGTTTCCTTTGTTTGAGAGTGCCCATTGCTTAGGCCCTCATGAGATAACTCATTAGTTGTTCTTTACAGAAGTCACAATGGAATTTTCTAGAAATTACCTATCACAGTGTTTGTAGAGCCCTGTTGTGCCCTGTGGTGAAGAACTACAACATAGCCTTCATCCATCCAGTTTTAAAATCGAGTTACTGACTAGTTAGGCTTTCCCATCAGGAAGTAGTATTCAGTGTTGTGTGAATTAAGCTGTCTTTCTGAAAGGGATGGATGCGGTCTTCAGGTAGAAGAAAATTACAGTGTAGTTCACACTGAGAATCTATTTGGAGTTTAATAATTGGTGCCTTCTTGCACAGCAACCTTATTACATGTTGGCATTTTCAGCTAACATGGTTTAAGCACTGAAAATCATAGATTCCCTGCCATGTAAAGACACTGAATATATTAAGTATTTAGGAAGACATACCTGAAGGTGTATTCTCTGTGCTTCAGCGGGCTTTGCTCCAAGTCTTCAGAGAAACATGAGCTGTTTGGCTAGCTTCAGCGGTAGTAGGCCCGCTGCAGGACTGCCGGCTGCACTAAAAATTTCCTTTCCTTTTTGTGTGGTTTTAAAATGTTGCATATTGACGTAGATGAAATTGTGGTTTGCAGATAGTTTAACTGTATTTTTTTCTTTTAAAAAATTTTACCTTTATGAAAGCCTCCTCAAGAAGTTATTTTCAATTTTGTACAAGGTTTCTTCAACAATTAAGATTTGTTTGTTCTTGTAGAGGAAAGATTTTTATTTATCTGTTGTAATACCTATGTTTTTTTGTAATCACCCAAGCTGTGTTTTTCATCATAACAGTATTAAAGAATGCCAATTTTTGCATCTTGAATGGTGTTATGAGTTAAAGAAACCAGGTGTTTAAGCAGAATTTCTTTAGTATATATACTGACACTTATCAGCTTTCAAAATGATAATTTTAAAAATTGTTGCAATTTTAATACTGCTGTGAGACATCTGCTAACATACAAAAAATATGTGATTTAAGAGAGTCTGATACAGTGTATTTTTTATTTATCTTCATTTTTTGTTCATTTTAGAATAATTTTGAAATATAAGAGGAAAATCATTATGTACAGAGATAATCACGGTTAACATTTTTGCTACATACATTTTCTGGCTTTGTTTTATTTATTTATTTTAATCAATTACTCAAAACTTTTTTTAGCTGCGCCCGGTCTTTGTTGCTGTGTGCAGGCTTTCTGTAGCTGCGGTGAACGGGGAGTATTTTCTGGTTGCCATTCATGGGCTTCTTATTGGGGTGGTTTCTGTTGTGGAGCACTAGCTCTCGGGTGTGCCAGCTTCAGTAGTTGCAGCCTGCGGGCTCAGTAGTTGTGGCACACAGGGTTTCTTAATTATCTTGTGGCATGTGAAAACTTCCTAAACCAAGGATAGAACCCATGTCCCCTGCACTGGCAGGCGGATTCTTAATCACTGGACTACCAGTGGTGATGTCTGACATACACATTCTAACATTTTTCGGAGTATGCTCACATAATCTCACAGAGGATGAAATGATGGGATGGCATCACCGACTCAATGGACATCAGTTTGAGTAGACTCAGGGATATAGCGAAGGACAGAGAAGCCTGGCATGCTGCAGTTCATGGGGCTGCAAAGAGTCGGACACACTTAGTGACTGAACAACAGCATGCCCACATAAAAATGTTACTATGTTGGGCACACTGTTTTATAGTTGGTAATTTTTTTTATTCAAAAATGTATTGGACCTGTTCTTCTAAGTTATGAGAGTAAACCTGCAATGTAGTTTTGTCAATTTGGCCACAACAGCATAATGAATTGAGACAGGTACTTAGTAATTAATAACTTGTATGAAAAGGGACCCTCTGGTGTACATTTAAATTAGATAAATGTTTCTTTGTCCTTTGAGGAAGTAAGTTGTGTGGGCCAAAGGTGATTTGTCAGGGCAAATCGTTGCCTGATCATTTGGGGTGGGGTCTGGTGTTTCTGTTGCTTCATTGACCTGGTAGGTACTTTGGTTTTGTCTCTTTTTCTCCTAGTAATTCTTAGTTTTCTAAATTATAGTCAGAAGCAGCTTTGCTAGGATCTAAAATGCATTCCTTTGGTATTCACTCTTCCAAAGAAAAA
Organism: Capra hircus; assembly: GCF_001704415.2. Taxonomy (NCBI): domain Eukaryota; kingdom Metazoa; phylum Chordata; class Mammalia; order Artiodactyla; family Bovidae; genus Capra; species Capra hircus. Next base: position 116,498,962 of record NC_030808.1, on the reverse strand, counting down.
TCTCTAAAAGACTAAATGAGAACTGTCAAGCTGGAGGGAATTTAAGGTGGATCTAGGGAACTTTTGAAAATAACAGTCTTCCATAAGGACTCTTATGAAGACACTGTACATTGGTTTCAGATACACTGGTGGTCTTTCAAATTCAGGTAGTTACTATCATTTTGCAAAAGAATAATTTTTACATATATTGACTTAGAAATTAGTGGGAAAATGCGCCAATCTTTCTCAAACTTTGTATTTAATTTGGGTTAGGAACTAGTGTTTGGAGAAGGCAATGGCACCCCACTCCAGTACTCTTGCCTGGAAAATCCCATGGACAGAGGAGCCTGGTGGGCTGTAGTCCATGGGGTTGCGAGGAGTCGAACACTGCTGAGCGACTTCACTTTGACTTTTCACTTTCATGCATTGGAGAAGGCAGTGGCAACCCACTCCAGTGTTCTTGCCTGGAGAATCCCAGGGACGGGGGGAGCCTGGTGGGCTGCCGTCTATGGGGTCGCACAGAGTCGGACACGACTGAAGCGACTTAGCAGCAGCAGCAGGAACCAGTGTTAACTTTCATCATAATACGAAATGCTCTCTCTTTTAAGACACTGATATGTGCATCATTACTGGCTAGGACTCACTGAAAAATACACTTGTATTTTGTAGTAGTCAAGTTAAGTGAGCAGTTATGATCAGGGTTTGCACTCACTGGGGGATGGCGAGGGTGAGATGGAAAGAATTTGAGATACAGGTGGCTGCCCAGCTGAGTGGTGACTAGTTTTAAAATATGGTGTGAAGAAACATTGGAATCAAAGGTTTTCGGTAAAGTTTATTTTTCTTTTCTTTAGTTAGACATAGTCATATGAGTACTTTCCTCTTCACTTTGGGGTATAGATAGAATTAAGAAATATATTGAACTGTTTGTGTGTGTATGCACATGTGTGTGTCTGGGTTGCCAAGTATAAAAGAGATGAAGTGCCTTAGTTCTCCATGTTCTCTTTCCTTTTGGGAATAATGAGGAACCAGTCTTTTAATCTGGAAAAGGGCATGGCAACCCACTCCAGTATTCTTGCCTGGAGAATCCCATGGACAGAGGAGCCTGGTGGGCTACAGTCCATGGGGTCACGAAGAGTCAGACACGACTGACGTGACTAACACAACACACAGTCTTTTAATAGTGAAACTGAGTGTGTTCTTCCTCATTGCTGACAGTGAGCTTGAGGCAGCCTGGAGTTTTGTGGAAGTTTCTTCACAGTGTAAGAAGCATTCTTTTTTAGCCTGCTGTCCACTGTTGTTTTTGTGTTTAACACTAGTTCCATTTGAATTTCCATAAATCACTTCTTTCTGTTTCATTAAAGACAAATGCTTGTCAGTGGGTGTTTTCTTAGCGTTCTAGGAAATGGCGCATCATCACTAACCCAGTATTTCAGAAACCCAAGTGGGAAGAAGTGAGGGGAAGTTGTTTTTCCCCTACCTCGGTTGTGGCAATACTTTTTATTTAAGAAATGACGAAGCATTTACTTTAATGAGTATTTTGTATGTTTAAAAATTGAAAGTAAATTGCCCCATGAATTGACAAAAAAGATCTTTTTGTAGTCTCTCCTTTATCCACACAAATGATACTTTTGATCTTGTTGAATGCAAGTACCAAACAACTGTATTTCAATAGAAGCATCATTTTTAATGTGTAACATTCTTAAATTTGCTTTTCAAACATAGCATGGTAGCCTTTGGAATTAATAAGGAAGGGGAAAAGAAAAAGATTGTTGGGGTAGGTAGCCACTGTCACAGCCAGGAACACATGTTTGAGAATTTATTTTCTTTGAAGAAATCTGTAAAATAGAGGAGCTTCATCTCTTTACAGATGGGGAAACTAGGACATGAGGGAAATCGAGGCCTTGTTCAAAGCTGTACAGTTAGACCCCAGTGTTCCCAGCACTGAATTATTCTAGTTCAAATGAAAGTGTTAGATGGAAAATGTGGTTACCAGGCTACCAGGTCAATCGTATCCCCCTCCTCCCACCTGCAAACACACACACATTTAGTGTTTACAGCTGTTTGAACTTTAGTGCCAGGTCAAAGAAAGAGGCTATCAGGTCAGTCGTATCCCCCTCCTCCCACCTGCAAACACACACACACATTTAGTGTTTACAACTGTTTGAACTTTAGTGCCACTGGGCAGTGGAACAGGCACCTTTGTGCCACACTTTTCTCACGGAGTTTGCAGCTTGAGATGTTGACAGCTCAAAATAGTTTGCATCCTGAAGTTTTTCAATGATCTTCAGGCAGGAGGCTGTTCTTTCATCAACAAATGCCTGTATCTGGAGCATTTCTCCAGCAGCTTCTGTCACTCCAAGTCACCCTTCTCTCTGGAGTCCTTGTGCTTTAAGGTTTGCATTTTGAAAGTGTTTTTAAAAGGTGGATAATCCCCTTTCCCACTTGAATTAGTCAAAGACATTTTTTCCTAACTCTCAGATTGGTAGCTTCAGATCTGACAGTGACAGATGTGATTAGACAGAGTAGTTTTAAAGTGAGACATAGACGCGGAGCTGCTAACAGGTTCCCGTTGCTTTCTGCATTGTTTGTATTCTGCTTCAGTTTTCCCTTTTTAATGAAGTGAAGGGTAAAAATTTGGGGCTATTTTTAAGATGGATGGAGGTGTTTTGCATCTTCTTAAAATGTGAATTTGTATGTAGGGGTGGCTGAGTCTATTGTCATTCCCCTGTCTGGTGCTTTTGATTTTCTGCCTTTTTATTGGCTGCACAGTGTTATCCGATCAATATATGATTCATCTCATCTTTCAGTTGGGAGGTGTGGCTGCGCTATTTGGTCCATGGTTATCAAATAAGTAATAGCTGGGGAAGTCCCTTAAAAAGAACTTTTAAATGTTATCTTGTGTCTTTTTAGTCACTGAAGTTCCCCGCCCCCCCCCCCCCCCCTTGAGTGTGCTATGATCCATTTCTTGTGCAGTTTGATTAACAAGTGTTTAAAGGGCAGGGTATATTTTATGAACACTGTTGTTAATTTCCAGGAGAAGGTTTTTAGAGCAATTCTCCCTTGCCCTTGCTATGTGAATCTTTGTTTTTTGGTCAAGTGGTTAAGAAAAATTCTAATAACTATTTCTTGACTACAGGCTGCCTCCTTAGTTTCCATTCTCCCGAAAGTGGTTGTTGCTTTTAGAAGGTCACAGAATAGAAGGCATGGTAAGGACAAGACAGGATTGAGGGGTTGCAGGTGGACTGTGGGCTGTCAGAGCCTGTGGGAATCCAGGAAGTGGTCTTTTGACCAAAGGAGTTGAAGAGCTGTTTCTGAGAAGTGAGGGAGCGGAGGTAGGCTGGGGGAAAGATGCACGCAACTGGGTTGTGGTGTGGGGAGGGTGTTTGGGGCTCTCAGTCTGGGTGCACAGAGCGTGTGTGTGTGTGTGCAGGGTTCGTGTGAGGAAAAGGCTGAGACCAAATCTCGGAGCCCTCTGGTCCATCTTGGTTGCTTTATTTAGTAAGCAGTGGAGAGCTCAGGGAAGTTGTGTGAGGAGAGGTCAGTTCAGTAGTACCAGGTGAGTCTGCGGGTACTGGAGTATATTGGGTTGGATTGAGAGAAGTGGAAGACAAAATCAAGTTTGGGGGGTCTCACAGTCTTTTTAGGTGAGAGGCAGTGAGGATCTGGAATTGGCCCAGAAGAGATGGGCAGTTGGGAACGACTGTAGAGGTGAAATCGCTGAGGAATGGGCCTGGCGGGACGCAGACTGTGGTCTTAGTTCTGGGATGGAAAGTCTGAGGAGAGAATCTGGTTTAGCAGGTAGAAAGACAAGTTTGGTTTATTGACTTACTATGTGTTTAGTGTTACCTCATTATCTGATATAGCATAATTTGCTTTTTATTTTATCCCTTTTCATTTTGCTACCACAAAAGAAGAGCAGGTAACTCCCTCTTATTAGTTAAAACTAACACCATGGAAGGTGACTGGCGAAATAGTACAAACTCAGGCCCGGTTCCATCAGCTGCAGCCCTTGCACCCGCCCATTAACGGATCCCATACCCACAACTGTGGACATTCAAGTCTGTCAGCCAGCAAATCTCTTATATGGCACAAGCCTAATGTTTGTTTTTTAGTGGGGTCACTTACAAATAATAAAACCTTTCCACGTTAGCGTCACCTAAAAGATTAATCTAGAGACTCTGGAAAACACCCTTAAACTAAGCTTTTTTTCCACTTAGAGTTGATAGTAAGTTTGTGCCGTTATTTCTCTATTCTGTCCTTTGTCCTGTTGCTATTACCTATGTGTTTTGACTATGGAAAAAAATTAACTTTATTAGTACAGAAAATATCCATGACCTCAACAGACGTCATACAAATTATAAACATAACAGATCATCATCTGCCCAGATGACATGGGATTTCCTTTGGGTAATAGCACTGTGAGGGTTTGTGTGTTGGGGTAGGAAAGATCTAATACTCAGTGGTTTTCAACAGTAAAAGCTGCTGCTTCCTTTTGGCCACCTATTCCTTGCAAGATTTTGGTGACATATGGATCACCACTTTATGGCAGGACATCCTCCTGATAGCTTACGGTGAACTGTATCAGATTCGTGACCTCTGTATCAACTTCGGGACCAGGGACCAGGCTTGATCAGTCAAGAGCTTTTGTATAGCAGAGTTTTATTAGAGTATAAAATGAGACAGAGAAAGCTTCTGATATAGACATCAGAAGGGGGACGGAGAATGCCCCCTCTTGCTAGTTTTAGCAAGCTGTTTTATGTCGGTTAGAAAGCTATCAATCAATTAAAAGAAACACTTCAAGGCTGACTGAGTTTCACCTGGCCCCTCTCCCACAATATGCATTTTTGAGATAGGATGGCACAGGTGTGTCGTCCCCAGCCATAAAACAATTGATATGAATAGTGGTTTGTTGAGTTGTTATCAGCCAAAAGTTAATTTTAGGTGGAACCAGTTTGAAGAAAGGTAGATTCCAAAGCAAATACATAGTTTCCTTAACATGACTTAAGAAAAACATTTCCATAAGAAAAAAGCATTGGTTAGCTCAAGTTTTGAGAAAAAGTAAGTTCAGGTGGAACCAGGTATCGTCATGGCAACGCAGAATTTTAAGAGAAAAAAATCTGACATTTGTAGTTTGTTTCCTCCTGGCGATTAAGGGAGAGATTAAAAAAAATCTGACACTTGCAGCCTATTTCCTCTATTTGAAGACCCCTGGCCTTCCTGCCTGTTAACCTCTCACTCCTGAAAGAAGCACTTTAACAAAACGTAGCTTGTGTTTGCCATAAGCCAGTTTTCAAAATGCTTCATTTCATAGCACTGCTTGTATGATTAAATGTGATTAAATTTGTATTTTTTTAGCTGCAGCAAATATGTATTACAAGTCTTGTTTATAAACTAGAACATATTACACAAAATAATTTAAAATCTAGTGCTAATCTCAGAAGTTTCTGGATTAATCCGCTTTTGCTCTTGTCTATTGTTGTGTTTTTTTTTTAATTGTAGCCGTGGACCTTCAAGTTTCTTTCTTAAAAAATGCTCATTGCTTTTATTTACCTAACTTTTCAATATTTGAATAAACTCCTTATGATCTGACTTCTAACTCTGATAAATTTCTCACGGAAATTCCTCTCACTAAAGTCTTAAATGATCTTCAAAAGTTAAATCCAAGCATTTGTTTGTAGTCTTGACCTGAAGTTTTCTTCCTCAGTTTTTAAATTGAAGGATAATTGTCTTATAGCGTTATTGGTTTCAGGTGTACAACATAGTGATTACTTTTATACATGACAAGAGGATCACCTTGATATGTCTGGTTTCCATCTGTCACCAGTGAAAAGTGAAAGTGAAGTTGCGCAGTCGTGTCCAGCTCTTTGCAACCCCATGGACTGCAGCCTACCAGGCTCCTCTGTCCATGGAATTTTCCAGGCAAGAGTACTGGAGTAGGTTGCCATTTCCTTCTCCAAGTGATCTTCCTGACCCAGGGTTGGAACCTAGGTCTCCTGCATTGCAGGTGATTCTTTACCAGCTGAGCCACAAGGGAAGTTCATATTATTGATTAATTTCTCTGTTGTACATTACATTCACATCCCTGTTATAACTGGAAGTTTGTTGCTTCTTTGAGCCCTCACTTGTTTCACTAATTCCTCCCCTCTGACTACCACCAGTTTGTTCTTGGTATATATGTCTGTGTATGTGTGTGTGTATCTGACATCTTCTTTATGCATTCATCTATTGATGGGCACTTAAGTTGCTTCCATGTCTTGACCGTTGCAAATAATGTTGACGTGAACATAGGTATGCATGTATCTTTTAGAATAAGTGTTTTTGTTTTCTTAGTGAAAAGTACTGAGAAGTATAATTGCTGATAGTTCTATTTTTAATTTTTTTGAGGAACTTCCATACTGTTTTCCATAGTGGCATTACCCATTTACATTTCCACTGATAGTGCGTGGAGGTTCCTGGCCTTTTTGCTTTTTTGTTTATTTCCTTTGCTGTACAAAAGTTTTTTAGTTTGATGCAGTTTGTTTACTTTTGCTTTTGTTTCTCTTGCCTGTAACATATCTAGAAAAATTGCTACAACCATTGCCAAAGAGTGTACTGCCTGTGTTTTCTTTTAGGGGTTTTATGCCTTCAAATCTTAGATTTCAGTGTTTTATCCATTTGAATTTATTTTTGTATATGGTATTGGAAAATAGTCCAGTTTCTTTCTTCTGCATATAGCTGCCCAGTTTTCTCAACACCATTGATGGAAGAGGCTGTCTTTTCTCCATTGTATATTCTTGCTTCCTTTTTGTAGATTAATTGATTGTGTACGTATGGGTTCATTTTTGGGCCCTTTGTTTTAGTCCATTGATCTATATATCTGTGTTTGTGCCAGTACCATCCTGTTTTGGTTACTATAGCTTTGTAGTATAGTTTGAAATCAGGGAGTGTGATACCTCCAGCTTTGGTATCCTTTCTCAAGCTTATCTTGCCTTTTCAGAGGCCTTTCTATTTTCGTATAAACTTTAGAATTATTTGTTCTAGTTCTGTAAACAATGCCATTGATATTTTAATAGGGATTGCATTGAACCTGTAGATTGCCTTAGATAGTATGATCATGCTAGCAGTGTTAATTCTTCCAGTTTGTGAGTACCATACATCTTTCCATTTGTGTTTTCTTCGGTGTCTTACACTTTTCCAAGTATAGGTCTTTTACTTTACAAATTCTGATATGCAGTAGCTGTTATTCAACTCTTGCTTCACCTATCCTTATTTGCATTGCATATTTTCCTGAAAAATACTGCCTTTCATGTTTCCGATTTGCTTAGCCGCAATGGTTACAGAGGCATTACTTGGTGGTTCCTGTCTTCTTTTATACTTTCAGTTTCTCCTGGTGCTGCAGTAGGGGCATGTTAAACCTAAATATGTAATAATTTGCCCTGAACAATGGAAAGTGAATAAAAACAAGCTACTTTCTTTTGCAAATATATTTAGCCAGACAAATGCTATAGCAAGCTTAGTTTTGCTGGGCATGCTTATGATAGAATTGTAATTTGTTCTTTTTGGAAGAGAATATTTGACCCAGAGTTGAGAGCAGAGAGTAGAAGGTGGATACAGAGTGTGAAGACCTTCCCAGATCTTCCTCAGTTTAAAATGTGCCTTCTCACTTTTGTCTAAAATTTGATGAGGTCCTAGAACATAGAAATACTTATTTTGAAAAGTCAATGGCAAATAGGATTTCAAAAGTACTCTATATAACTCTTACCTGGGTATTCCTATGTCTTCTTTCTGTGTCTTTTATTAGCATGTGTGATCGAGTGTACTAAAGAAACCACCCATGTCTTGACTAAGGAAATCTGGTACTGTTTTTTAATATCTTGACTATTAAGGGAAAAATTGACACTATGAAAAATATTTTTTATTAGTGCATATATGATACAAAAGTGTTTGAGAAGAACATTTGAAAGTTGGGCTAAATATCTTCAGGCAAGTTAATAGCAAAGAATTTAGCTTTGATAACTCACAAAGCCAGCAGCCATATCCTATGTCTGCACATACGAAATTTGTTTTTCATAAAATGTGATATGTAAATTTTCATTTTGTGTGTAATTTATGACTCATAAATTTTAGATTTTCTTTTTTATGAAGTCCAGTTGCTTTCTACGAAAACTGTTTCTTTCTGCTCCTAGAGAATAGTGTATGTTGCCAGCCTGGGAGGTGTTTGTGTACATATGCCTTTTCCCCAGTCAGCCTGTATATATTTCTTTCCATACCATTGAGCACAGGAAGTTGCTCGCAACCCATGCCACTACCTAGATTCTCTCTGTAGAGTTCACTTAAACATATTCTAAGACCAGAACCCCAGTCTCATTAAGTGGCTTAGCTAATCTTCATATAAAGAATTTAAAAGTTACCTTGTCCTCAAAATGCTATCAGAGAAAAATTACACTTTTTGCTGCGGTATACAGAATTTATATCTGCTTTCCTTTGAAATGTGATGAAATAAATCAGTTGGGGATTTCTTAAGTAATTTTCTCAGCGTCTGCTTACCCAGGTTCTTCAAATCAGAGAAAACTTGACTTTTTCACAACAAACTGGCTTCTAAGTCCATATCAACTCTGCCTGCTTTTACGTTGATCTTTAATGACCTTGTTGAAAGAAATTGTATAACTTGATCCTTGTTTTTAGAAGACACACCTGTGAATTGTCTGTATTGCTTCCTATGTATTTGCTGTTTAAAGTTCTGTATGAACTGACCAGACTACTGATTATACTTTTAAACCTTCTATTTTGATCGGATAAGATTAACTAATATATTATTTTTTCTTTGATGTTACAAAAGATGCATGGAAACTTACCTGTTAACTTTATTATTCCACTAAATTGAACAGTAATGCCTAGAGATGATACTATTGTGGACATGTGTATTCATTTTGTCTTGTTATAGAATTGAAGATTACAGTATGCATGCATGAACTTTATTTGAAAGGAGGTGGGAATTCACAAAGTATCTGTGCTTTCTTGTATTATATTTTCCCTTTTGGTTTTGGAAGTTTCTGAGTCATGCTGAGTTTTTAATGGGATATGCAATTTCTTACACAAGACCTCTCTAAATGGCTGGCATAGAAAGAAATAAATAATGGGGTCCAGGCATACGTTTGCAGCTGACAGTAGCAGAGAGAATTCTTTCACATAGAACAGGATTTGTTTTGACTGGCAGCTGTAATGAGCTTCTGTTTGGCTCTGTGTATAGGGGATTCTGGCAATGTGGTAAGGTACAAAGCAGATAAAAAACACGAACATAATGCTGAATATATTACGGCTAGATTTCTTCTTGACTGATATGGAATTCTTTCTGGACTTGAGGTGGGACTTAAAGATCTTCTTTGTGATAGCAGTGTAGAAGATGATTAAGGAAAGAAACACAATCCAGAAGATGCCCACAAAGATGTAGCTGGAGGCTTTGTGCCACTTGAGGCCCAGGTCACTCTTAAGGTCCATACATTTCATGCGTGTGGCCTCTGTGACACTCCGGTTGGTCAGGATCATATTGGGAAGGGCGATGAGCAGTGTGAAGCTCCACACCAGCACTGACAGGAGTTTGCTGTAGCTTATGGACTGGATGAAAGAAGTCAAGAGAGGCTTCACGATTTTATAATATCTGTCAAAGCCAATGAGCCCGAAGAACACGATGCTGACGTACATGTTGATGTAGAAGAGCACGGCCGAGACCCTGCACACAAAGACTTTTACCTGCCAGAGGCCCAGGCCCAAGTCCCCCAGGATCTTGAAAGGAAAAGTCAGGCTCATCAGGAAGTCGGCAATGACAATGTTCTTGAGATAGACGATGAAACTCTTGGAGCTAGGCACGTAGAAGAACACCCACCCTGACATGCCGTTGAGCAGGATGCCGGCCACAAAGACCACGAAGTACAGCATGGGGATGATCTGCTTGGTGATGAGGGTGTTCGAGGGGCAGGACCCCTCTGCAGGTGGGGCGGTGGTGGCATTCATGGTCTGGTAACTTCCTAAGGTGTGGCCTGCAAGGTGATGTGAAAGAGTCACTCAAAGGGCAGTCACGACCTCTGAGTCATTTGCTGAGAAACAAAAGCAGAGGGCAGTAAATAAAACCAAGTAAGTAAGTGTTAGTCGCTCAGTCTGCCCAACTCTTTGCGACCCCATGGACTGTGACCCACCAGGCTCCTCTGTCCATGAGATTTTCCAGGCAAGGATAGGATATAATAAACCCCAGCAAGATATAACCAAGCCCGGCAAATTCTGGAAGCTAAGTTTGTGCTGTATTCGTTAGGTACCCGTCCCTTCCTCCCTTTCACCTTCTCTTCCTTCCTTTAGAAAAGGGAAGAATCGAGTAGACAGGTAACAGGAAAGAAGCAGTAGAGAAGCAGCAGGCCAGCCTGAGCACTGAGGTGATCATGGAGACCAGCATTTCCCTGAAATGATAGGGGTTCCTGTAAAACTGAGTTCTGGGAGTACTCATTTAAATGTAGCTTCTGAGGTAATAAAGCTATAAAGACAGCATCTGTTTCATAGTAGGTTTAAGAGCTGTTGTTACACAAAGCCCACGCTATGTATATTTTAGACAGGACCATGTCTCACAAGCATACACGGCCACATGTAACTGGTATTTTTGGTATAGGATTATGGGTACCTTTCAAAATTGAGATACTCTGTGTCTTTTCCCATTTAGAAGCAGATTTGCAATACTTTTATAAATTAGTAAACACAAAAATGATAGAAGTACCTTAAACATTCTGAGAAATGTTCCCCAAAGTACATTCTAGTCTGTATTGTCCAATATGGTAGACAATAGCCATGCGTGGCTATAGAGGACTTGAAATGGGTCCAGTCCAGATTGAAATGTGATGTAAAATGCACAATGAATTTTGCAAACTTAGTATTAAAAAATTATGTAAAATATCTCGGTATTTTTAATACTTATTAATGTTGAGATGATATTTTAGAAATATCCCATTCAATAAAATATAGTATTAATCTTAATTTCACTTAATTTTACTTATTTTAAAGAATATGGCTACTAGAAAATTTAAAATTACATATATGGCTCTCATCATATTTTTATTGAGGAGCACTGTCCTGGGTATTACCCAGAACCTTCTTTTGTTAGGGAATCTTGTGTAGTCTTCACAGATGTTGGACATAATGATTTATGGCACAAGGAAGATGAGTGAGTTTTTTGAAAGATTATTTGATGTATCAAAGAAAATGTCTGCTGCCCATCTTATTTGTAATGGCAACATCCTGTTTAACGCTTCATTCTTGCCCTCAGGGTAAAGTTCTTCAGCTCTTAAACTCTGAGCTACCAGAAGTCCCCTTCTTGGTCTGGTCCCAACTGATTCTACCTCCAGCAATGAGCTCCTGCTGTTCTGAATCCTCCTACCTTGCAGGCTCCATGATTTCTCTCACCTTGAATCTTTGCACAAACTTTCATTTGTGTGGAAGACTCTTCCGCTACCTTCTTGGTTGGCTACCTTCTCATCGTCCTTCCCTAAAGAAAGCTGTGACTTTCTTTAGGACACTTTGCCGCCTTGAGCCTTGGTTGGGGTGGATCGAGCGTGAGGGCCCTTGTATGTGAGCTCATAGTTTCGTGCCTTCTATCACAGCACTCGTCTCTTCAGGTGTTTGGTTTTTGTTTTCTCTACTATTGTAAGCTTTTTCAGGGTAAAAGGGATCATGTCTTTTTTTTTTTTTTTTTTTAACCATTATATTCCTAGCATTACTTTAGGACATTAGATATTTAAAATATTTGTGAAATAAATGAATATACAATCTGGGAATACAAGACATGAATCCCTCTTAAGAAATTTACATCCAGTCAGGGATCATGGGAAAGAAAGATTATGGAGGACACTGGGTTCCTTGAGGATACAGAATGTATCTTATTCGTCTTTATTTTTCTGGTGCCATGTATGGTACTTGCAAAGTGAGTGAAGGGTTAGGTCAGTGAATTTAAGCACATGTGAGAAGATGAAATTTAGAAATGTGAATATGAAATTCAGTCACATTGCAAATAAAAATCATACTTGCAAGCTTTGTGTGCTACTTCTCACAAAAGAATATCTTGCTTCTGTGTATTCTTCCTATGAGCATATGACAAAACTAGAAATATTTCTAGCCATTTGATTTTGCCAGTCCTTGGACTTCCTTTGGAGGGAAATCTAATGCCCTGTTCACTTGGATCTGATCATAATGGATTTGTAGTTGACTTGCTTCTTTGAAGGTCTTCTGTAGCCTGTTTTATATTTAGATGGTGAGTGAAGGGTCTATGTTTCCTATTGTAAACTGCTTACTGTGGCAGAGTCTGTATCAAGGAAATAATTGGTATTGTCCACTGAAACTGAGATGCAACTTAGTCTAAGAACAGTTTCACAGAGCTTAAGAGACTGCCCCCAGGGGTCGCAGTGCTGGGGACACTGCCCCTCAGTCAGTGTGCTGCGGGGGTCATGTTGTGTATTCACTAATTGTTGGATTCATTGCAGTTTAAAATATAAAAAATTTATAAAAAGCAGATCTCGTGCTTAATTGGTCAGTCATTTCCAGCTCTTTGTGACCCCATGGACTTCAGCCTGCCAAACTCCTCTGTCCATGGGGATTCTCGAGGCAAAAATACTGAAGTGGGTAGCCTGTCCCTTCTCCAGGGATCTTCCCTACCCAGGAATCGAACTGGGGTTCTTACATTGCAAGCAGATTCTTTGCCAGCTGAGCTACCAGGGAAGCCCTAGTACATTGTAGAGAGAAATATTAAATATTTAATGTGTAATTACATGCTGAAGAATTTCCAGAAATTATTTAATGAGTGCCAACTTTTTCTTTTCAGAATAATTATAGAAGCCAATATATAGAGGAAAACAATAGAATAGGAAAGACTAGAGATCTCTTCAAGATAATTAGAGATACCAAGGGAACATTTCATGCAAAAATGGGCTCAATAAAGGACAGAAATGGTATGGACCTAACAGAAGCAGAAGATATTAAGAAGCGGTGGCAAGAATACACGGAAGAACTATTCAAAAAAGATCTTCACGACCCATATAATCACAATGGTGTGATCACTCACCTAGAGGCAGACATCCTGGAACGTGAAGTCAAGTGGGCCTTAGAAAGCATCACTACGAACAAAGCTAGGGGAGGTGATGGAATTCCAGTTGAGCTATTTCAAGTCCTGAAAGATGATGCTGTGAAAGTGCTGCACTCAATATGCCAGCAAATTTGGAAAACTCAGCAGTGGCCGCAGGGCTGGAAAAGGTCAGTGTTCATTGCAATCCCAAAGAAAGGCAATGCCAAAGAATGCTCACACTACTGCACAGTTGCACTCATCTCACATGCTAGTAAAGTAATGCTCAAAATTCTCCAAGCCAGGCTTCAGCAATACGTAAACCGTAAACTTCCAGATGTTCAAGCTGGTTTTAGGAAAGGCAGAGGAACCAGAGATCAAATTGCCAGCATCTGCTGGATCATGGAAAAAGCAAGAGAGTTCCAGAAAAACATCCATTTCTGCTTTATTGACTATGCCAAAGCCTTTGACTGTGGATCACAATAAACTGTGGAAAACTCTGAAAGAGATGGGAATACCAGACCACTTGACCTCCTCTTGAGAAACCTGTGTGCAGGTCAGGAAACAACAGTTAGAAATGGATATGGAACAACAGAGTGGTTCCAAATAGGAAAAGGAGTACGTCAAGGCTGTATATTGTCACCCTGCTTGTTTAACTTCTATGCAGAGTACATCATGAGAAACGATGGGCTGGATGAAGCACAATCTGGAATCAAGATTGCTGGGAGAAATTATCAATAACCTCAGATATGCAGACAACACTACCCTTATGGCAGAAAGTGAAGAACTAAAGAGCCTCGTGATGAAAGTGAAAGAGGAGAGTGAAAAAGTTGACTTAAAGCTCAACATTCAGAAATCTAAGATCATGGCATCTGGTCCCATCACTTCATGGCAAATAGATGGGGAAACAGTGGCTGACGTTATTTTTTATTTTCATTTTTTTGCGTTCCCAAATCACAGCAGATAGTGATTGCAGCCATGAAATTAAAAGATGCTTACTCCTTGGAAGGAAAGTTATGACCAACCTAGACAACATGTTAAAAAGCAGAGACATTACTTTGCCAACAAAGGTCCATCTAGTCAAGGCTATGGTTTTTCCAGTAGTCACATATGGATGTGAGAGTTGGACTATAAAGAAAGCTGAGCACCGAAGAATTGATGCTTTTGAAGTGTGGTGTTGGAGAAGACTCTTGAGAGTCCCTTGGACTGCAAGGAGATCCAACCAATCCATTCTAAAGGAGATGGAAGGACTGATGCTGAAGCTGAAACTCCAATACTTTGGTCATGTGATGAGAAGAGCTGACTCATTTGAAAAGACCCTGATGTTGGGAAAGATTGAAGGCAGGAGGAGAAGGGGACGACAGAGGATGAGATGGTTGGATGGCATCACTGACTCGATGGACATGAGTTTGGGTAAGCTCAGGAGTTGGTGAGCTCAGGGAGGCCTGCCATGCGGTTCATGGGGTCACAAAGAGTCGGACACGACTGAGTGACTAAACTGAACTGAACTGATACAGAATAATAGTGAAAAATTTCTCAGAAATGATTTAGCAAGAGCCACCGTTTCTTTCCTTTCCTTCTAGGAATGTGTATAAAGACATTTTCCACAGAGTCTTGTGACTTACGTCCATTTGAAATACGACTGAGTGACTAAACTGAACTGAACTGATACAGAATAATAGTGAAAAATTTCTCAGAAATGATTTAGCAAGAGCCACCGTTTCTTTCCTTTCCTTCTAGGAATGTGTATAAAGACATTTTCCACAGAGTCTTGTGACTTATGTCCATTTGAAATACAGTATGTCTGTGTGTACCCTAATGCCAGGTCTTCTTGGTAGCTCAGCGGTAAAGAATCTGCCTGCCAATGCAGGAGATGTGGGTTTGATCGCTGGGTTGGAAGATTCCTCTGGAGAAGGAAATGAGAACCCACTCCAGTATTCTTGCCTGGAGAATCCCATGGACAGAGGAGCCTGGGTGGGGTGCAGTCCATGGTGTTGCAAAGGGTTGGACACAACTGAACGACTGAACAATAACAACAACCTTGATCTCCAGGGTTGAGAGCTACGTGTTTTGTTTCCTCAGTGTCAAAAATTGAACAGATATGCCTTGCAGTGCATTTCACACCCCCCTCCCTTCGTCATTTGAGGTTGGTGGAAGGGGCTAGCTGACCCAGGCAAACTTCTAGAGCAGGAGTGCCTTCTGAAATAAATACTCAATCGTTGCTTGGATCTCTTTCTCCAAATGACATCTTCTTGCTATTTTGGCCCGTTTCGAAGCAATGGCAGGTCAGAATCTTTCCATGTGAGATGTGTTGACTGGGGAAAGAGGGTATCACTGCTGCCTGTGCTGCTGCCTCGATACAGCAGAGGCAAATTTAGGGACAGTTTCCATGATGAGCTATAGCTAAATCCGAGACAGTGTTGGCGGTAATTTTCATGCTTTTAAGTCTGTGTTTCTTGAACACTAGTGTTGATGGCCGGGTGTTGTGACCTCCCGGTACATAATTTGCCATACTTGGTCTTGGTGTCTCAGGGTGTGGCAGTCTTCTCTGCAGTGATGGATCAAGAGATGTGTGGAAAAAGAACTATCTTAAGGTATCTGCAGCAGTAAGGCCAGTTAGACATGGAGATCAAGAGGCAGGAATACATGTGAGATGAAAAATAGGACACGATGATAATAGAGACAAGTGTTACTTTGACCTTGTAACTTCTGTCCTGTCTCCTCTCCTTATCTTAAGTATAGAGGTGATTTAGTATCCTGATAAAGAGACCTACTAAAACTTCAAACCCTATCACAGATGGAGGAAATACTCACATATGGATGTTGATTTTATACTATAATGTAAAAAATAACCAAATAAATCCTAAAGAAAGAAGGTCTCGGTGTGGCCCAACAACACTCCCTTCCCTGCCCCAGGCTCTCAGCTGATGTACTGTTTCTAAGCAGCTTGTCCCAGCCCATTAAAGATGAGAGACAGGCAAAGGGGGAGAAGGAAAAAGGACAAGCACCTCTGGATGATGATCTACTGAAATACAGGGCATTCTGGAGAGCCAGTTTGTGGAAGTGTAGCCAGTCCTGCCCATGGAAGTTACTTCTGAGATTATCTCTGAATTTCTATAGTGAAAGTGGTCATTATGTTCACCTTAAGGCTTCAGGGGACATAAACAAAGCTCCCTGAATTCTTCAGACTTCATCTAAGAAGCATTTTAAGATAAGCCATAATGGAAAAGAATATATAAAAAAAGAATGTATACACACACACATCCATTTATATTTGCTGTACAGCAGTAATTAACAGAACATTTAAATCAGCTTTGTTGTTTAGTTGCTAAGTCATGTCCAACTCTTTGCGACCCCACAAGCTGTAGCCCACCACCCTCCTTTGTTCATGTGATTTCCCAGGCCAGAATCCTGGAGTAGGTTGCCATTTCTTTCTGCAGAGGGTTTTCCTGACTCAGGGATCAAACCCGCATCTCCTGCATTTACAGGTGGATTCTTTATTGCTGAGCCACCAGAGAAGCCCATAAATTAACTAGACTTCAATTTAAAAAAACATAAGGCATTCGTTATTGTTAGGTGGAAATCTTCCTCATTCCACAGATCCAGGTAAAGGAGAATGAAATGATGTGAAACATTTTGGCCTATATAAACCGTCACTTTGGATCTTTGGTCATATAAAGGTAAAATGGAATTTTATGGGACCAAAAGACAGCTGTTAATGTGTAGTAGGAGCCTATGAATTTCTTTCATCTTTTTTTGTACAACTAGAACATCCATGGCAAAGTTTAATTTTTTTCTTTCTTTTCTTCTTTTTTGGCAAAGTTTACTTTTAACCTAGATAGTGAGTACGCTTGTCCCTAGTGAAATGTTAGGTCTCTGGATTGTGCCGCATTAATATTTTTGGGTTGTGGAGTATTTCATGTAACCTTAGGGCTCTCTCTTTGGGCAGAATTTAGTTGATCCAGGGCCAAACAAGGCGATGCTCACTCCAGAAATACATTTACCATAATAAAAGTTTGTTGAATTAATTACTCATCGTCTGTGTAATTTCATGCACTGAACCAATCTTCTCTTAAAGCAGACCACTTTCCAGTGTTTTAATTGTGTGCTATAATTCTACTTTTTCTGAAGAAGAGATATTATTCCATCATCATATTTTGATGAAATTAACAAAGCTCTTGACAACATTAAAGTCTTTCTTCAATTACCTTTTTAAAAATTTGGACCAATATGAGGTTTCCTTTCAATGAAGTAATTTAGCCCAGTGAGCGCTTGTCATCTTGAAGTGGCCATGATGTTTCTTCACCAGTGATCCTGTATTGTAGTACAAAAATAAAGATTTAATTATGTTAAATAAATGCCAGGATGTTTTATTGAAATGTATGTGTGGTAGCAGGGCACTTAGTCTTTAAATATAGCTTGTATAACTTGAAATATTTCGACATATGCTTTTGTTGCTTTACCAAACTTCTTGTTGGTTGTCGCTATTGACCATTATAGATTTGATGTAAACTCTGGTGAGAACCTTGTAAACTCTACTTGAGAGTTGAACAAGAAGTGTTTTTAGTTACTGGTTTATTATTTTTTTTCCCCGTTATGGATGTAGATGCTCAAAACAGATCATATAAATTATTGAAGTTAATAAACAGTTGACCCTTTTAGCCAGGAAATCATCAGCAGGCTTTCTTTTGTTTCCTGTTTTTTTGTTTTTAAAACCTTTGTACCGTTGACATTTTGGAGTTAGATGACTTGTTGTGAGCGTTGTCCTCAGCATTGTAGGATGTTAAACATCAACATCCTTGCCTTCTAGCTATTAGGTGCCAATAGTTTTATCGTCCTAAGTTGTGACTAAAATGTCCTCTAGGGGGGCAGATTGCCCCTGGTTGATAACCAGTGTTCTAGTTATACATGGACTTACTGAAATGACACCTGAAAGCTTTATTGTTTGATAGGGAGAGGATAAGTTTCACAGAATGTGATTGGTTCAGTTCTGCCTTGGTCTGGGTTGGCACCTTTTTGAATTCTTTAAGCTAGTCCTCCTGAGACTTTAATGTGCGTACAGATTTTCTGGGGCTCTGGCTAACGTGAAGACTCATATACCATAAGTCTGAAGTTGGGTGTAATGTTGATGTTGGTAAGGCAAAGAGTATTCTTTGAATAGCAAGTTTTTGACTCTGTACACAGGAAACTTTAATAAATGTTTGATGAGGAAGGTTTAAAAAAACAACTTTTCTTTGCTGTAGTTGGGACTTCAGGTAGGTAAAAGTTATGTTAAAGGGAGCCTGAAATCTAGAAGTTTTCTTAGAGAGTTTACTTGTTACAGATTTCATCATAATAATCTTATCCTTCTGGTCTGGAAATATAAATAGATATTTTATGAGAGCCAGTGATAAAGAACATCTTATATTTACCTAGGGTAGTCTTAAAAGGTCATGAGGTTTTCTTTAGAAACAAGCAGATGTAGTTCTCTGTGGTGAAATACTGTGTTTGATCCAGGGTGATACTGAGCTTGTTCTGGGCAGGAATGATACTGTCTAACTTCAGAACAGTGCTTACTCTTGGAGAAGGAAGTGGGGCCTAGGGTGGTTGGACTTTAGCTGTATTTGTGGTCGTTCATCTCTTAAATTCTGAAACAACTAAACATTATTGTGTCTAACATTACTGTGAATTATGCATAAACATTACTGTGAATTAATACTGGGCAATTAGGTATACTGGTGTTACCAGCATTAGTTTCTGTACTTTCGTGTACTTGGAATAGTTCATAATTAGGAAAAAAATGTATATGGAAAATGAATTGCTTTCAAATCACTCTTTTATCCCTACCCACCTATGATGATCATTTTCCTCACTGTTCTTTGTTCTGTTCTTAGCAAGTGACAATGGTAGTTCAGCTGGTAAATAATCCGTCTGCAGTGCAGGAGACCTGGGTTCAATCCCTGGGTTGGGAAGATCCCTCAGAGGAAGGCATGGCAACCTACTCCAGTATTCTTGCCTGGAGAATTCCATGGACAGAGGAGCCTGGCTGGGCTACAGTCCCTCCTTTTTGGGATCGCAAAGAGTCGGACATGACTGAGCGACTTGGCACAGCACACCTATGATGAGCATTTTCCTCCCTGTTCTTTGTTCTGTTTTTAGCAAGTGACAGGCTCAAAATTCCTCCTCGAGTTCAAACATCAAAAGCTTTCATTCCAGGTGCCCCAAGATCTTTTCATATGCAATAAATACTTGTTCCTAGATGATTCTTCTAACAGTAAAAAAAGAGTATGCTGCTGCTGCTAAGTCGCTTCAGTCATGTCCGACTCTGTGTGACCCCATAGATGGCAGCCCACTAGGCTCCTCTGTCTCTGGGATTCTCCAGGCAAGAATACTGGAGTGGGTTGCCATTTCCTTCTCCAATGCATGCAAGTGAAAAGCGAAAGTGAAGTCGCTCAGTCGTGCCCGACACTTATAGATGTGTATAATCATTGTGCACATGTCCAAACTTACTAAGGCTGTTTTCTTAGCATTGCTGGTTTTATCTCCCTTGCTGTAATGTGTGACTTTTTCTCTTCTCTCCTTGTCGTGCCAGTATGTAGTATCCTAGATGGTTTTCAGAGCAGTTGTAATTAATGGGTTGACTAAAATGAGGATTTATGTATGGGCTACTTATTCAGTCTTATAGTTGCATTTTATAATATTTTATGTTATTAAATATTCAACAGCATACTTTCATTTTAAAAATATGTTATACTTTTGAGTAGTATTAATTAATTCTGTCATGAGTCTTCTGGCCTATCTTATTCTATGGTCTGTTGAGTATTCAAGAATCTCTTCTTCCTGACTCTTGGTCTTGCCTCTCTTTCCCGACACTGTGACTCCTGAGAAGTGGGTAAACAGTGTCTTTTTCTTCTAGGTCGTAGACCTGTTCAAAAGGAAGTCATTTTAGGTTCGTCAGTTTACTTCATAGAAGTTACTGTTTTTAATCTGTAACTGACTGACCACCTTGCGACTCAGAAAACCATTTCTTACTCCGTGTCCTACTTGGCTGCTGCTCAGACTTCGACTGTGGCTATCTAACCCCTCTCTGCCCTCCCTGTGTCCCCTATCTGGCCTGCGCTCTGTCTAGGCTCAGCCAGTGGGAATCTTGCTTTCTTTTGTACCCGAAGGAATGAGTACCTCCCTTATCTTTCTTCATCCCCCTGAGCATTAATGTCCAGTGCTCACCACACTTCTCAAAGGCTGCCAGGGACCTCATTTCTAAATTTATTGTCCCTCTCTCTGTCATTCTGTTTCCTGACTTCCCTGTAATAGTTGATGGTCTTGATATTGACCGCTTGAAATCCTCTGTTCATAAGGTACATTGTAGCCTTTAGCTGCTGTATACAGTGGATCTTCCTTTGCTTCATTTGCTTACTAAATCCAACAGAGCATGTTTCTAGGCAGTATGGAGATACAGTGGGGCTTCCCGGGTGGCTCAGTGGTAAGGAATCCGCCTGCCAATGCAGGAGATTTGTGGGTTTGATCCCTGGTTGGAAAGATTTTTTGGAGAGGAAATGGCAACCTACTCTAGTATTGTTGCTTGGAAAATCTCATGGACAGAGGAGCCTGGTGGGGTCCATGGCGTCCCAAAGAGTTGGACATGCCTGAGCAGAGCACAGGCGGCAGGCGGCAGGCAGGCAGGCAGGCAGGCAGGCATGGAGATACATTGGCAACAGGGAACACTCAACAAGTTCCCAATCTAGGGGAGACGGAAGAGCACAGTGGTACTTTTGGGTGCAACAAGGGGCTGTCATTGAAGGAGGAGGCACAGGAGCAGAGCTACCACTCAGTACTTTCCAGCTTCAGGAATGGTGGTATTAAGCCGTCTTCTTGGGTCATGTGACAGTGAGGGTTGACAAATTAGTTAGGTTTAGCCAGTCAAAGGGGAAGGAGAATGTGTCAGGCAGAGAGAGCTACCAGGCACATTCACTAGGACTCATGAGATGATAGCACAGCAGGGGTCTTGTGGCTTGCCCAAGCTCTTGAGTAACATAATAGAGCCTTGTTAATCAGTTACTGTTACCACCATTTTGCAAATGAGGAAGCTGGTGCTGAAAATGGTTAAGTAACTTATCAAAGGCGAATTGGGCAGATAATACATGGTCAGACAGTATTAAAACGTGTGTGTTCATCTCCCAGTGAGGTCTTCCCTACTCCTATGATAGCTCAGGCAGGCATGCTTTGTGTGTGTTTGTGAGTGTGCAGGCCCTTCAGCATTGTTCTGGAATATTGTTTTTAGGAATCACTTATCAGGTTTATTTATTTTTTTTTTTTGAGGTGAGGTGGACATGTGAGTGTGAGAGTGGGATCTGGTGGTTAAAGGTCTGCCAGGTGTGTGGATGCCTTGAGTCTCTCCAGTCAGCCTCTGGGTGCCACTGCGTACAGAACCTCTATTTAATTTGCCAGTTTCTGAAAATGTTTAAAAATGAACAGCTTTCTGACTAGAAACAGACCACATATATTATTAGTGATTAAAACAAATGACATTAATCAGTTGGTGGTGGAGACCCTGTTGCTGGAGGAAACCCAAGTCTGCTGCTGTGGTTTGGATGCTGGGATCCCGGGCATGAGGAGGACCCTGGTGGTTGCTGTTTCTCCCTTCCAGCCAGTTTTCTCTATATGGGCATGATGTCTAACTTGATTCCTCAAACTCCTGGCCACCATGACTCATTGACTTCATCTTCGGTCAGAATGTACGCCAGTGAGAAACGTGCTTTCACTTATAAATGGGCGGATGTTGTTGCCTCTGAGTTGTTTGTTGTTCAGTCACTAAGTTGTGTCCAACTCTTTGCAACTCCATGGACTGCAGCACTCCAGGCTTCCCTGTCCTTCACTATATCCCAGAGTTTGCCCAAATTCATGTCCATGAAATCAATCAGTGATGCTATCCAACTATCTTATCTTCTGCTGCCTTCTTCTCCTTTTGCCTTCAGCCTTTCTCAGCATCAGGACCTTTTCCAATGAGTCAGCGTTTGCATCAGGTGGCCAAAGTACTGGAGCTTCCGCATCAGTCCTTTCAATGAGTTTTCAGGGTTGATCTCCTTTAGAATTGACTGTTTTGACCTCCGTGCTGTCCAAGGAGTCTCAAGAGTCTTCTCCATCACCACAGTTCAAAAGCATCAATTCTTTGGTCCCGCTTTCAGATCTGTACAGGGACTACTGGAAAAACCATAGCTTTGACTGTCAGTTCAGTTCAGTCACTCAGTCGTGTCTGACTCTTTCTAACCCCATGGACTGCAGCACTCCAGGCTTCCCTGTCCATCACCAGCTTCCGGAGCCTATTCAAACTCATGTCCATTGCATCGGTGGTGCCATCCAACCGTCTCATCCTCTGTTGTCCTCTTCTCGTCCTGCCTTCAATCTTTCCCAGGATCAGGGTCTTACGGACTTTCAGTTGAGGAGCAGTGCTAATTCATTCTCACATTGGAAACACCTGCATGTTCTTCATAGGCTGAATTGCAGACACCTCAGAACTTCCTCTTCCACCAAAGCATAAGCTCAGCTCTGTCCATACGCTTTCAGCCTCCTTCCTGGGCCCTCCTGTTAACAGACTCTCAAAATCACGAAGACTAAACATCTGTGAGTTTCTGCCACAAACAGCCGTTCTTTGATTCCATGTAATAACAGGTAGACTGATAACATGCAGACCTAGTTTTTAATTCCAACCACTTCCCTTAAATTACATTTAGCCAAACTCACAGCTATGTGTAGGAGTGGCATCTCCTCGAACCTGGGTCTGTCTTCACATCTTTGGGTGATGCAGGGAGATAATTAGGAGCTGGGGGAAGAGGTGAGGTGCTGCACAGGCCCTCCTAGGGCCACAAAAATTCCACCCGCCCCCCGCCTCTGTGTCAGTAATTGCATCTGGTTTGTCAGGATGGATTTGGGGGGATTTTTCACCTACAGTCTTGGGGTTGCCCAGGATTTCTCATCCTTGGTACTGTCAGCATTTTTTTGAGTTGCAGTTCTCTGTGGGTGAGTGGTCTGGTGCATCATAGAAGGCTGCATCTTCGGCCTCTATCCACTAGGTGCCAGCAGCTCCCATGGTTTAAGACATGAAATAGCCCCTTAATAATAGTTGTATTTCTTACCATTTTGATACAGGAATAGAATGTAATCAACTCTGTGGTTGATGCTAAGCTTTATGCATTGAGTAACTCAGCAGCAATACGTGATTCATATGTTTAGGTCTTGGAATGTGAAGTAGGTTTTCTTTACTGTTCTGTTGGAATAATGGGCAGGCAGTGGAGCATAATGATTAAATGGATGCAGTGGACCTTGGTTAAAAATATGGCTCAATTTCTTCTTTTTTTTTTTTCCTTTTATTTTTTTTTATTTTTATTTTTTTTATTTTTTAATTTATTTTTTTTATTTTTTAAATTTTAAAATCTTTAATTCTTACATGCGTTCCCAAACATGAACCCCCCTCCCACCTCCCTCCCCACAACATCTCTCTGGGTCATCCCCATGCACCAGCCCCAAGCATGCTGCACCCTACGTCAGACATGGACTGGCGATTCAATTCTTACATGACAGTATACATGTTAGAATTCCCATTCTCCCAAATCATCCCACCCTCTCCCTCTCCCTCTGAGTCCAAAAGTCCGTTTCTTAATAGCTGTGGTAGTCGATTATTTGGGGCCTCCTGGTTAGCTCAGATGGTAAAGAATCTGCCCTATTTGCAGAGTGCCTCCCGGGTTCTGTGTTTACATCTAAAAGGAGAGGTAGTAGTTGCTACCGCATAGGGTTTCTATTCCTGTAAGACCTGGTGCCCGGCAGTGTGTGACTCAGAGGGGCCAGTGGGGGTTCAGAGAGTGAGTGACTCAGCTGACAGCAGAATCGGATCGGACGTCTCTGGGACTCGCAGTAGGCCAGGACTTCCCCTGGGCTGGGCCCCGCATGTGCCCTACTTCCCCAAATCAATGTGAGGTGGTGGTTCTGCGCTGAGGCAGGGCTGCAGAAGACACCTTAGATCCGTTTCCGAGCGCTCCGCACCTCTCTGGGGAGTCTGGCCCAGCAGTGTTTGCCTAGGAGTGGCTGGGGGAAGGCTGTGCTTCTGTGGGCCCTGGGTTCTAGTAATGGAAAGTGGCACTCGTAAGTAAGTGAGGGTTTCCCTTCACTCTGAGGGAGTAAGGGTGAAGTCCAGAGCATTTCATGCTCCTACTGGCAGTCCACGCAGTCCTGCGTCTTTGATGAGAGTGATGTAAAGCTATGAAACTCCTGTCTCCAGAGTTCGGGGGACTGCTTCCTTCTCTGGAATTAAATGGAGATGTCATGATTCCTGACTCTCCCTCTCCCTGCCACCCCTGTGCTTCTGCCCGCAGCCTGTTCTTCTGCAGCATTGTTTTGGAATATATGTTTCTGTTCCCTGTGGACCAGGCAAGGAAATGAATCTCTGACCTCTTTTTGCTTCACTGAGATGGTGTTTCTCAGTCAGGCGTGCTGTATTCAGATCTTCAGATCCTGGGGCTTAAGGCCTTAACACATGCCCCTTTGCTAGGGGGCTGGGGAACAGATTTTTAATTCTGAGAAACCAACTGCTTTCATGTCTTAGATGAATATCAATCACCTTTATGTTTGTTCAAGATTCAGGCTTACATATCCAAAGGGAAAGAATATAAATATCCAGGACTCTAAGTGGAAATGGAAATACTACAGAGAAGTGATTCTCATACATTTCAAGGCCTAAAATTCAGGTACTTCCTGCCTGTTGGAGGAAATCAGTAAATTTTGGTTCAATAAAATATATTGTTATGAACTGGGAAAA
Source organism: Capra hircus (assembly GCF_001704415.2). Taxonomy (NCBI): domain Eukaryota; kingdom Metazoa; phylum Chordata; class Mammalia; order Artiodactyla; family Bovidae; genus Capra; species Capra hircus. The sequence goes on along the minus strand of NC_030808.1, from coordinate 116,474,126 downwards.
TTCTTTAAATGAATTTGTATTTTGTTAAACACAATATATGACAATGGAGCAACTATAATTCACTTGAAAATGAATAGGACTTAAATGTGAAAGACGCACTTTCAAGCAGCTTAAAGATGGTGCTCAGGGTGCATGTGGAATGGAAGACCTTTTCTTTTTGAGTCCTGGGCCCTTCCCAGTGGGATCCATTGTTGAATGTAAATGTCCTCTTTAAATAATCCATTAGTGATTATTTCACTTTTCATATGGATTTCAATATGAATCAGTCTTACATGTTTTGAGAGAGCTATCTTACATCTTGCCATACGCTATGGGAGCTATTAGTTGCCATTTCATCACTGCCTCAGATGTAGTTGTCTGAACTGTACCAAATCTGATAATTAGAAGTGTTCCTTTCCATCTGTACCACGAATTGCATTTCATGTTCATGACCTACTTGGACAAAGACCAGCTTTATTTTACTCCATACTGTGTTTGTTTTTTTTAAAGGCAGCCTTCCCTGACTTCTAATCTTTATCCATACATTATTCCTTTCTCTTTTGTATTCAAGATCTGTCTCTGTCTTTAGACTATTTTCTTTCAAGGTGTAAACCTGCAGAAGTTCTCTTGAAGTTGTGACACCCTCATAGCTATAAACTTGCTCAAGCCTTTTGCAACCTCACATAACAAAAGTAGAAATCCTCTGTAGGTGGCAAAGAATGAGCCCCAATATTAATGAGCTTATCTTGTTTCTAAGTATCACTGCCCACTAAAAGGGACCAAGCCTCCTTGGGGAAATGACTGATTTCAAATTAGGCACAGGGAAAAGTGAGTTGATACCTTGCCGGCAAAAAGCAAGGGAGTACTCAGACTAACAAGGAAATGTTAAGGAGGGGAAAAAAGGACACGAGAGCTGACTTGGTGGCACTTCTAAATTCCACAATTTGGATATCAATAAGAATAACAGTAATAGATGAAAACACTTTTGAAAGCAAACGAAATTCAAGAGTTGCTAGTACTATTAAAAATGTAGATAAAAAAGGGAGGATGAAGACAAGAGAATGTCTTCACAGAAGAATGTCAGCTAGAAAAGGTAGAAGGAATGATAGAAAGAAACCAGTTTTCAATATCAGTGTAATAACGGATTCAGGCAACAATCTTCAAGGTTTGTGAAAAGTCAGCAAAAGTTTCTAGGAGAACAGGATGTTCTGAGTCTACAAGCATCACTCTCAGATCACTTAGAATAACAAAGGAAAAATTATACCTTTTCAGTAGGGATATTTGACAGTCACTGAATGATTGAACTTACCAAAAATGGAATAATTTGATATCCCCCCCTCCAATATAACTCAGATGTACACAACATACCTTGTTAAAAAGCTAATCATGGATAAACAATTGGACAGATTCAGAACACGATCATTCTATAAAAGAGCCAGCTCAGAACCTCTAAATAAATTAGTATCATGAAAAGCAAACAGACGGGATGGGGTGGAAGCAAGCAGCTCTTGGACATCTCTGCCTTCCTTACCGTTTCTTCTCAGTCACCTTTGGGAGCTTCTCTGCCTGCCCTGAAATAGGTGTTTCTTACTCTGTTCCTGGCTATCTTTTCTCACTCTCCCCCTTAGAATATTGTTTAAGAAAGACTGTCATCTGTAAGACAGACTTTTCCTCTCGTCTATCACATAATGCTTTTGGCACCTTCTATGAGGCAGTGTTCTTGGTATGGGGGATCCTGCCCTCCTAGAGCCCAGAGTCCTTGTGGTTCTGGTATCTGAGCAACCTCCTCACCCAGCTCTCCGCTGAGCACCTCCATTTCCTGCGGTACTGGAGTGTCATCTAGAAACAGTCTTGTCATCTGTTTCTACTCTCTTCACATTTTACAACAATAACTGCCAGTTACTGGGAACTTTAGCTATGTATCAGACACAGGCAATGTTAACTGCTTTTAAAAATACTTAATTCTTTTCAAGGGATTCCCTTGTGGCTCAGACAGTAAAGAGTCTTATTCTTGTCAATGGAATATTTGATATTTTGAAAAAATTTATGCAAAGAAGCTAAAGCACATAAAAAGAATACAGCATTGATTTGAGAGCTAGAGCCTTATGGGGTATGTGCCGACTTTTCCCTCCTCATTCTCCCTGGGCTGTGCCTTCCTCCACTGGGAGAGAACTCTGTCCTGAATTTTGTATCTTTTATTTCCCATCTGGGTTTAAATCTATATGAACATAGATTCCATTAAAAAATTATTCATGGTTCATGGTTTGTCTTGTCTTCCAGGAATTTTTTTTTCTTTTTTTATCCCCAGCTTAGAGCTATTGTTTCTAAAGGAAACGGAATCTTTGAAAAGGCTTGGAAATAGTTGGAAAAGATGAACGTTCATTCACCCTTTCGCTGAGCATTTTAATTCCTAAGTATATGTTCTAGAAGAATCTCTTCTAGCAGCATTCCAAGGATATACAAGAAGATGCACATGGAAGGATGCTCATAGAAACATTGCTTGTAATGGCCAAAGTGTAGAAATAGCAACTGGTTATTGACAGGAGAATGGGTTTAAAATTCTAGTGGAATTTTGTGTAGCAGTGAAAATGAATGAACTACAGCTGTGCTTCTTTGAATCCTCCTGATAAGAGAAATCCCATATTACAGTTGAGGAAACTGAGGTCTAGAGAGCTTGAATAACTTATCCAAGGTGTAAGAACAAGTATGTTGTAGAACTGAGTGTTATTCTAAAGCTGTAACGACTATGGAGTATTGTTTCTTGTTGAAAAGTCTTGTTTTTATTAGCTTGTGTGTTCCACTGAATGGAGAGAGAGCTTTGTATTTTCATCTAGCTCAGCAAATGGATCGTAATAGGAGTTGAATGAATTTCTGATGAATGACTGAAGACATCCTTACTTTACATAGGAAGAATGCTATGTAAGGAAGCTTAGTAGCTTGAGCGGGTTCTGAGATGGTAACCAGAGCACCTGCAATTGAAACCCAGGTCTTTCAAGCCCTCAGTGACTGTAGCATCTTACCTGTATGCTCTTTCCTTGGTTTCATCCCCTATCCCATCCCAGTGGATGGCTGAGGGATGCCTGGCAGGTGTAATGTCAGCATAACTTGGATTATTACTACCCCAAATTCCTTAGCCAGGGCCCACAATTGCTCTCCTGGTGGACAGCAGAAGCCCTTCTTCAGCTATGTGGCTTTTTAAAAATTTTGACCTATAATATGAACCTGCCCAGCCTGCAGCAGCAAAAGTGTCAGCAAACTTTCTGTCTCTTGAATGTCCCTGCTTGTGGCAAAGTGCAGACAGTTTGTGCATATGGGGTGGGGCTGTAGAGAATGCAAGGTTGCAGATATTTGTTGCCTTTGACAAGTAAACCAGTATGTGTCATTAAAAAATTATTTCACTCTTTAATTTTTTTGGCTGAGTGGAGCAAAAGTTGAAAAGCAAAAGCTTAACTGCCAGCTATTCCCTTGAGCTTTTCCTTGCCTGCCATCCAGTGTCAGGAAAAGCTCTGAGCAGATACATGTTTTCTCTCTGTCTCAAATAAATTGTGAAAAGCTTTTGTTCCTTGATAAATTGGGGGTGAAGGGGCAGAAGGGGAAGAACCACATAGGAGGAGCAGGAATGTCCAGGTGGATTTGCTTTCACACTGGCTATGTGTTGACGCTGAAGTTCAGTTCTATTGAACCTTAGTGGGGCAGAGGTTCTCGGAGCCCTGACCTCTGCCTGTGGTTGTCTGTCTCTAGCATCTTACTGTGGTTGCCTCATATTGGTCTCTGTTAAAACATCACTTTCTCAGTGAGGCCTTACCGGTTTACGACCCCTGGCACAATTGAGCACCTACCCAGCACACTCCAGCCTCTAACATGTTTTATTTTCTTCAGAGCCATCTTCATTATTTAAAGTGATACTTATTTTTCTATTTATTTTCTCCATCATCCCTCCACCTCCCTATTCCTACTGTGCCACCCTCTTAAAGGTAGCCTTTATGAAAATAGAACTTCTTTTCTTCACTGTTAAATTAGTGCCAGGCATATAGTAGAAGTTTATTAGATATTTACTGAATTCTTATGAATGACTGTATCTGTACAACTTTGGTCAAATAAAGGACTCAGCTGTTGAATGATGAGTCTGTTCAGGACCTTAGAGTTTTATATTTTCTGTGTGTTTAATAGGTTAAAATGTATAGATATCTTTTAAAATCATTGGTGCATAAAATCTGATTAACCGTAGTCTTTGGTTTATGGCATATTCTTATCATGCAAGATTGACTTTAAAAATTTATATCTTGTTATTCTTAATCACGTTATTAATTTCCTTCAGACTTGTTAACCAAGACAAAAGCCAAGACTGACAACGATAAGCTATTAATACATGGAACTGACTTCTCCTTCCCACATGCCGTCTCTCTGGCCTCGATGCACCCTTAGCCTCATGTTTTTCACTTACTCAGTTTAGTTTTATTGTGCTTTGTTACATGTGTATATATTCCTAAAAGTGTGTTGTATGCTTATGTGTGTGCATGAAATTGTGATCTTCAGGAAACATATGTACAATGACGTCAAACTATTTCCCAAAGTGATTCCAAATCCTCTGTGGATACCAATCCTCATTTCCTATTCTCAGATTTACAAATTTTCTTGAGAAATATTACTCCATTGTGGTCCTGATTTACATTTCCATGATCATAATGTCATGGGCATCTCCTCATATGATAATTGGTTATTTCAACGAAATGTTTACTTATATCTATTGCTCATTTTTCTTTTGGGTTGTTGTGCTATTACTGATTTGTAGAAATCCTTCAAATACTCTTGATCCCTGCTTTGTTGGTTTTATATATGGTGAATAGCATGTCTCAGGTTGTAACTTGTTCTTTCATCTTTGAAAGTACATTTTGATAAGCAAGTTACTTATTTTAATATATTCAAATTCTCATTTTTTTAATTAATGCTTTTTGTATCAGAATAAAGTATTCATATGTCAAAGTCATCAAAGAGATAATGGTTTGACACGGAGGCGTTGCCATACTTTTAAGGGGATCAGGAGGTCAACCCATTTTCAAAAGAATACTAACATGTTGTTTATCTCTTTCATTCAGTGTGCTGACATCTGTACTAACGGTGCAAAAGCCGCAATGTGTAAAACAAACCTGCCGATACCTCAGCACACTTGAAGGCCATGTACCCAATTGTGTCCTATAGTCATTTTGTAACTTACTGCCATGGAATCTTAGTAAACGAACAAAAAAGAAAGCCAACAACATATGGAGCTTCCTTGGTGGTCTAGTGGTTAAGAACCCACCTTGCAATGCAAGGAACTTCCTTGATCTAGGAAGGAAGATCCTACATGCCTTGGAGCACCTAAGCCTGTGTGCCACAGCAACTGGGCTTGTGCTCTAGAGCTGGGAGCCGCATCTATTGAGCCCTCGGGCCACAACTGCTGAAGCCTGTGTGTCCAGACCCTGTGCTCCGCAACAAGAGAAGCCACTACAATGAGAAGCCCACACCCCACAACTAAGAGTAGCCCCTGCTCACTGCAGCTAGAGAATGCCTGCACACAGCAACAAAGACCCAGCGCAGCCAAAAAATAAAATAACAAATATTAAAAAAAACCAAAACCCTACAAAACAGAAAAAGTTAAGCTCACTTTAGAATGACTGTGATGACGTAATGTGTATTGTCCATTTGACAAATATTTAAATATTTCCTGTGGCATTATAAGAATAGTTCACAAAGCACTTCTGCTATATATGATAGTTGTCTAGAGGAACAACACTTGAGAGTGAGTTACAAGCTAAATTAGGTGCTTTCTTGATGGAACACCATTTTTACTGGAAAGAATGATACACAAACTCCAGCAGTTCATACTTGGGCATTTGGCGGACATTTTCTCAAAATCGAATGGAATGCCCCTTCAAGTCAAGGAAAAAAATAGCAGTGCTTTCCAGTACTTAGAATGAGATCAGTGCCACTATAAATACTATTTTTTGATACTGTATAATGAAAAGTATACCTCAAAGTTCTGGGTGAATGAATGTACCTCTCCAAATGACCAACGATTATATGATATAAAATCTAGCAGTGGTAAAAGATTTCTTCAAAGACTAAATTATACTAAAGGATTTTAATGTAACAAAAATGTTCATTGATACGGATTTAGTTTCTCCTTTGCAAACAGCCTTTAAGAAACGGCTGCTTTTTTGAGTTTTGATATGGTACCAAAGAGGATAGAGAAGGAAATGGCAACCCACTCCAGTATTCCTGCCAGGAGAATCCCCATGGACAGGAGCCTGGCGGGCTACAGCCCATGGGGTTGCAAGAGTCGGACACGACTTAGCGACTACACCACCACCATCACTGCTACCACCAAAGAAGAAAATCCAGAAGGTTACAAAAATACTTCCTTGTCCTGTTAGAATATATCTATGTGAAACTAGATTTTCTTCAGTATACTTTAACTAAAACTACGTTTTGAAACTCATCCAATGCAGATGTGGATGTGAGAATTTAACTGTCTTAGGACAGATGATAAAGAGATGAGCAAAAATGTAGAATCATGCTATTTTCCTCACTAAAACTTTAAGGGAAATATAATTACTTTGCACAGAAATGTGTTTTTCATGTTAACATTTAATGCTATTTTTAAAAGAAATTAAAAATAAACATTTTATGAATTTCACAATTAAAATTTCTAATATAGTAAACATTGCTGGGTATAACAATGAGCTTTGGGTTTCTCAGTAGTGTTCAAAGGCTCTTGAGACCAAAGTTTGACAATTCTTGGCTAAAATATATTTTACTCTATTTTCTAATAAGGCTTTTTTGGGTTTAGTTTGCTTATTTTATTATGTCAGCTCTTAATCCATCCCATATATGGACTGTCTGTAAATCCCAAAACAAAAAAAGATACCAGATCTTTATGGAGAGTGACTAAATGAGAAATGTATATAACTTCTGCCTATCATTGTAACTCCTGCCCATCAGATATCTTTCATTTTTCTTTTATTTTGAGTTTTTTTGATATGGTTGTTAATTTGTTTGGTTGTTCATCCATCCATCAAACGTGAAGTAAGCAAATCCTACCTCTCATTAGTTCCTCCCACCCCTTTCTGTGTAAGACCATCACCTGTGGGGCTCATGGGCCCTGACCCGGATCTCCACGCTCCACAGCTGTCAGACCTGCTGATCTGGGCTGGAGGGACTGGTCTACTTGTTTACAGTGGTCACTGACTGGTTACAGTTAGTTAGTGGCCAGTGGACCCGTTGATAGGTACTTACTACTAAAATACTGATGTAGTGCCCAGTTTTCTGTTGGAATGATAGGAGATAATTTGGGAGAAGTATTCATTTCCCCTTATTTTATGATTTCTTACTTGGCCCGATGACTGTGTGAATCAATTCAAGCAATTTCCTGTGGGATTTTACTCTTGACAGGACTCCCTCTAACTTAGTAAGTTACTAGCTAGGAAGAGGGAGGAGTTCCCTTTTTATTGAGTAGCTCCTAAAGTACCAGGGACTGGCCTGTCTTATTGTCTTAGTAGTTCTTCGGGGTGATAGCTTTATTGTGATGGAGCAGAGGTGGATCACAGAGGCAAAGGAGCTAAAAAAAAAAATGTAGCCCAAGCCCACAGTAGATTTAGATTCAGCTGTTTGTCTGAAAAGTGCCTGCTTTTTCGACGGTGGAAAATTTCCTCTCTAAAAACCTGAGTCCCAATAATATTGACTTTTATACAATGTGATTATTGCCATTATTGTGTAAATACCTAGTTAAGGCGACGAGCAGTCCCACGTACTCTTGCATCTCCAGCTTTTATTTGTGTATAAATCACAATTCATATTGGACGTGTTTATCTCCTTAGGGCAGAGACAGGATGGGGCAGGTGACAGGGCATTTGATTTGAAGCCAGATGACTTTTTCCTTTTAAGTTCAACCCTTGGACTTTATTAGCTGTGTTATCCTGTTTGAATCACCAAAGCTTTCTGGACTCCAATTTCCTAATCAGTAAAACAGAGCCAATGATAGAAGTTCTTTCCCAGTGTAATTTGGCTGCTGGAAATATCCACTTTTGATAACAGAATCTATGCAGAGGCTTTAAAAACAGAGGAGTACTTGTACGGGTAATTAGAAGTCCTAAATCTGACTAAAAGTGAAGTTGCTCAGTCGTGTCCGACTCTTTGTAACCCCATGGACTATAGCCTACCAGGTTCCTCCATCCATGGGATTTTCCAAGCAAGAATACTGGAGTGGGTTGCCATTTCCTTCTCCAGGAGATCTTCCTAACCCAGGGACTGAACCCGGATCTCCTGCATTGTAGGCAGACACTTTACCGTCTGAGCCACCAGGGAAGTCCCTAAATCTCACTAGTGTATAGGAATTATGTGTTGTTGTTTGTTATTCAGTTGCAAAGTTGTGTCTGAGCCTTTGTGATCCCGTGAACTGCAGCATGTCAGGCTCCTCTGTCCACCACTGTCTCCTGGAGTATGCTCAAATCCTGAGTCAGTGGTGCTATCTAACCATCTTAAACTCTGTTGCCCTCTTCTCCTTTTGCCTTCAGTCTTTCCCGGCATCAGGGTCTTTTCCAATGAGTTAAATGTTTGCATCAGGTGGCCAAAGTATTGGATCTTCAGCATCAGTCCTTCCAAAGAATATTCATCTTTCCAATGATTTCTTTTAGGATTGACTGGTTTGATCTCCTTGCAGTCCAAGGTACTCTCAAGAGTCTTCACCACCACCAGAATTCAGAAGCATTGGTTATTTGGTGCTCAGCCTTCTTTATGATCCAGCTATCACAGCCATACATGAAAAACTACTGGAAACACCATAGCTTTGACTATATGGACCTTTGTTGGCAAAATAATGTCTCTGCTTTGTAATATGTTGTCTAGGTTTGTCATAGCTTTCCTTCCAAGGAGCAAGCACCCTTTACTTTCATGGCTGCAGTAACCATGAAATTATCTGCATTCAAAATCCACAGTGATTTTAAATTATGTAGGTTGTTATTAGTGATGTTTCCCTCACCCTTTGATTGTTGGGGCTACCTTCTAACACTGTTTTCTTTTTTATTAGATTAAGTTATATAAAATTGCTAATATTGGACTATATTTTATGTGCAAAAAATGTCAATTTCATATGGTTAATGCAGATTTATTTAAAATAGTCTTTAGTAAAATTATGCATGAACAGTGAAAATCTGTATAGTTGCATAAAAGGGCATAGGACCAAAAGTCAGTGAACCTTGATCTTGGTTATGTTTTACAAATTAAACTTTTATTATGGATTTTCTTTCTCAAACTATCTGATGACACGTTATGAATGCTGCCTAGTAGCCAGTGAAATGTTTTCTGTTGAAGAAGTGCTGAAGGCCATGGAGCATTTTTCCCTGGAATGAGTTGATGCAGACAGTTGGCCCAAATGGAGGAAAGAGGAATTAGTTGCAAATGCTAGTCTTTTCTTTTTTTAAGTGTGAGATCTATCTTTATGTCTAAAGGTCTGTATATATAAGTGGATAGATTTTCTCCTGTGAATGCTTTCTTTAAGTGGAAAAAACTGTCAGGGAAGTGATAGGTATAAAACTGAATTAGGGAAGACTCCTTTAAAGAGTAATTTATGAATAAGGAAGTCACTTTAGAGCAATAAGTTTAGTGATTTCTGAAGTTTCTGATGGCAGAGGGGGAAACTGTTTGTCATTGGCAAAATATGCTCTAAACCTCTGCCTTATTTCATTTGAAGTATTCTTACAATCTCATCAGAAATTGGAGCTCCTTAGCGAAAGATATTTTTAATTTTTTTTTGCACTGGGAAATAAACTGGAATGGATGTTAAAAATGAACTAAGTTTTAAAATTATCTATTAATTTAGATTCTATGGAATTTACTACCCAGCTTTCTAGAAAAACAAGCAATAGAATAAGTTTTACAAGTTACATACTTTGTTCTTTCCATCCACGAATTAAGCTTAAAATGGTACCAGTGCTTGATATTTAATAGTGTTACATGAAATCTCAGAGGAAGAAATCAGAAGACCCAATCAAGATGGAAATAAAAACTTATAAGACATTAGGAATTGGGTCTAAGATGGCAGGGGAGCAGGTGGAATGGAGTGCGTCTGTCTCCACAGATACCTCTGGACAACACTTGAGATGCAATAGTTCTCACAGAACACTGGCTGAATACTGCTGGGAGCCTTGATCACCAGAAAGGACTATACGAATATGCACATGACTGGGTAGGATGAAAGAAGTGAGGAGGAGGAGGAGAGCAAGGAGGACCAGACTAGCACCCCTGGGTTGGGGAGCTAAAGCAGGGGAGAGATTCCTGAATTCCAGGGAAATTGGTTGGGACAGAAGGGAGGCATTTGAAGAATCAGAGGAGAGTGAAGCAGCTGATCTGTGATAGTCTGCACAGAGTGAGAACCACTTGGAGTGTCTGCCAGAGGCCTATGTACCCCGGACTGGACGCATGTCCACCAGTGTACACGGGGGCTTGAGCTGGAGTGTGGGGATTGGAGAGCAATCCTGGGGTGAGGACTGCAGTTGATTGTGGGGAGATGGTCTGAGGGAATGGGAGGAAGGAAATCTGCAACAGGGAATGCTTTTGGAGGAAAACTTGATGGCATTGGAAGCAGGGCACTATTGCTGAGCCACTCGCAAGGGGTGGAGCCACCACTGTAACCTCTCTCCCCATAGGCTACCGTTGGCAGCCCAGCAATAGAGAAGGACCACCCACGGTTGCCTCTTGTGTGCCTGCTGCTGGAGGCTAGAAAAAGCTCCTAATAGAACTGTATCCCTTGAGCCCACGGCTTCTGGCCTCTCTGTGCACCTGGTGCTTCCAGGGCCCTCAGGATCCAAGCAGCCGTGCCACCTCCATGTTAGGTACTCACTGGGGCAGACTCAGGAGCAGGCTCCTGTGGGTGGCCCATGTGTAGAGATGGGGATAAAATCACAATTGAGCTCCAGGGGCAGAACAACCGAGGAAGAGCATCAAAAACCTTTCCATCACCAGCACAAGCTACAGGTTAAATCCACAAGGTCAACTAGGTAGACTCTGTCTGTGGATTATATGAAAGGACAGTGTGTTCCCACAAAAGAAAATGCTCTATCTCTGGCGGCCATGGACACTGGAGGCAAGTACATGTGGGAATAGGGACAGATTAGCAACTCATTCAGTGTGGCCACCATCACCTTGATAGCAAAACCAGACAAAGATATCACAGAAAGAGATAAGTACAGGCCAGTGTCACTGAACACAGATGCAAAAATCTTCAACAAAATATTAGCAAACAGAATCTAACAACATATTAAAAGGATCATACACCATGATCAAATGGGGTTTATCCTGGGATGCAAGGATTCTTCAGTTTATGCAGATTGATCCATGTGATACACTGTATTAACTAATTGAAAGATTAAAAACCATATGATAATCTCAATAGATGCAGACAAAGCTTTTGATAGTTCTCAACACCTATTTAAAAAAGTCTCCAGTAAGTGGCATAGAAAGAACCTACCTCAATATAATAAAGGCCATGTATAACAAGCCTACAACAAACATTATTTTCAATGGTTATTATTTTCAAACAAAGCATTTCTTCTTAAGATCAGAAACAAGACAAGGATGCCTACTCTCATCACTGTTATTCAGCATAGTTTTGGAGGTCCTAGCCATGGCAACCAGAGAAGAAAAATCTAAGGAATCCAGATTGGAAAAGAATAAGTAAAGCAATCACTACTTGAGGATGACATGATACTATACATAGAAAACCCTAAAGATGCCACTAGAAAATTATTAGAGCTTATCAATGAATTTAATAAAGTTGCATGATGCAAAATTAATGCACAGAAATACCTTGCATTGTTATAACTAACAATGAAAAGTCAGAGAAATTAAGGAAACAATCCCATTCACCACTGCAACAAAAAGAATAAAATATCTAGGAATAAACCTACGTAAGGGGACGAAAGATCTGTATGCAGAAAACTATAAGACGCTGATGAGAGAAATCAAAGATGACACAAACAGATGGAGAGATATATTCTTGGATTGGAAAAATCAATATTGTGAAAATGACTATATTACCTAAAGCACTCTACATATTCAGTGCAATCCCTATTATATTACCAGTGGCATTTTTCACAGAACTAGAACAAAAAATTTTACAGTTTAGCTTGAAATAAAAAAGACCTTGACTAGCCAGAGCAATCTTGAGAAAGCAAAATGGAGCTGGAGGAATTAATCTTCTTGGCTTCAGACTATACTACAAAGCTACAGTCATCAGGACAGTATGGTACTGGCACAAAAACAGAAATGTAGGTAATTGGAGCAAAATAGAAAGCCCAGAGATAAACACATACATCTGTGGGCACCTTATCTTTGACAGAGGAGGCAAGAATATACAATGGAGAAAAGACGGTCTCTTCAGTAAGTGATGCTTGGAAAACTGGACAGCTACATCTAAAACAATGAAATTAGGACACTTTTCCTAACACCATACACAAAAAGAAACTCAAAATGGACTAAAGACTTACATGTAAGATCAGAAAGTCTAAAACTCCTAGAGGAAAACATAGGCAGAACACTCAACATAAATTGCAGCTAGAGCCTCTTTGACCTACCTCCTAAAGTAATGGAAATAAAACGAAAAATAAACAAATGGGACCTAATTAAGCTTAAAAGCTTTTGCATAGCATAGGGAACTATAAAGTTGAAAAGACGGTCTTCAGAATGGGAGAAAATAATTGCGAATGAAGCAACTAACCAAGTATTAATCTCCAAAATGTTCAAGCAGCTCATGCAGCTCAATAACAGAAAACAGACAACCCAATCAAAAAATAAGTGGAAGACCCAAACAGACATTTCTCAGAAGAAAACCTATAGGTGGCCAATAAGCACGTGAAAGGAAGCTCACCATCACTCACTATTAGAGGAATTAAAATCAAAACTACAATGAGATATCACCTCACCCTGATCAGAATGGCCATCGTCAAACAGTCTACAAACAATAAATGCTAGAGAGGATGTGTGGAAAAGGGAACTCCCCTGGATTGTTGGTGGGAATGTAAATTGATGCAACCACTAGGGAGAAAAGTATGGTGAGTATTCCTAGTTAAGAGTATTCCCAGTTAAAAAGGCATGAAGAGTATTCCTAGTTAAAAAAACTGGGAATAAAACTACCATAAGAAACAGCAAACTAACTACTAGACATATACCCTGAGAAAACCTACTTTACTGAAGTAGATTTTATAATAGCCAGGACTATTGAATCTTTATGAATCGATGTTTACTGAAGTAGATTTTATAATAGCCAGGACATGGAAGAAGCCTAGATGTTGATCAGCAGATGAAAGGGTGAAGAAGAAATGGTACATGCATGCAATGGGATATTACTTAGCCATAAAAAAGAAATGAAATTGAGTCAGTTGTAGTGAGGTGGATGTACTTAGAGTCTGTCGTGCAGTCGGAAGTTAGTCAGAAAGAGAAAACAAATATCTTACATTAACTCATATATATGGAATCTAGAGAAACTGGTACTGATTACCTTTTTGCAGGAAAGAAGTAGAGAGGTCCATGTAGAAAATGGACTTGTGGACGCAGCAGGGGAAGGAGAGGGTGGGACAGATTGAGAGAATAGCATTGACATATATATACTCTGCCATGTGTGAAATAGCTAGTGGGGAGCTGTTGTATAACACAGGGATCTCAGCTCAGTGCTCTGTTCGAGCTTAGATGGGTGGAATGGAGGCAGTGGGAGGGAGGCTCAGAAGGAGGGTTACGTGTATACATAGAACTAATTCAAATTGTTGTATAGCAGAAACAAACACAATATTGTAAAGTAGTTATCCTCCATTAAAAATAATTTTTTCGTCCCTTACTGAATTAAAGAGAAAAAATAAAAGGAAATTTGTGTGAGAAATTCATGCCGAAAAGTAAATAGATGTTGTGAGGAGAGAATCTATGCAGTTCAGTTTCTTTAAATTTTTAGAAAGGAAGTCAGTAGTAAAATACTTGAATTATTTTGAGGGATTCTGTGTAACACTATTAACACTGCCTGGGGAATGTAAATTATTATTAATGTGAGGAGTTTCAAAGTAGGAAATATTTCATGTATGAGAGCTTATAATAAACACTCCATTAAAGAAAAAATAAACAACTTCTGAGATATATAGTAAAAGCTAAAACAGCAACTGAGGCTCTTAAAATTCCTGTTTCTTTCCTTTGAAAATCAAATGGGACTCACCCTTAAATACACACAGGTAGCCCAGGCATTTAGCGCTTCGCTTCGGAGGAGACTTAAAATGCTTGCTTGCATGAAATATTTCATGTTTGGTTTCAGTTTTTAGTGAGGTTGTGGCCTTTTGTGCTCTTACACTAAACCTGTTTTTTTCCCCTCCAGTATTTTAGTTCTTTACTGGATTCCCTCAGCTCTGAGGATTACATCATAACCCAGCTGTATTTGTGCTCTTTACCATTTCCAAAACTGATTTTAACTCACTATCCACATGCATACAACATTGTCTTATATTTTACAAGCAATAAGATAAAATTTCTAAAACAGGAGTTTACGAAAGCCTGTGCATAAGGTCATGAAAGAAAATCCTGCTTCATGCAATTAAAAAGAACATTTACAGAGAAAAATTAATTGGACTTAGTTTAGTCTTTCAACCTGGAAAAGTAAAATCTCACCTGTAAATCTGTCACTCTGTCTGTTACAAAAAGGAATCTAGGACATGATAAGCACAAGAGGGCCCTTTTACAGTGGTACCACAGATTTTCTTTAAATACACTCTGCCTTGAATGGACTTTTTTTACTTACCAGTTTATCCGTCTCTTGTGGTTTCTGAAGGCAAGACTGGTCAGCCACTGGGTGTAACATCTGATGTTGAGGAAAATCTGCTTTGCTTTCCGCCTGGACTCCTGTTGACCAGTGGGGAATGCCGTATTAGCTCTCAAACAAAACATTTAAAGTGCTCTATGAAATGTTGACATCTCGCCAAGGACTTGAATGTCAAGGACCACAGATGTCCAGTCCTCTCTGCAGCCCAGCTCTCTCCGCTGTGCTTGTGTGAGTTCAATCTGATTTGTGTTTAGGGTGACAAATGATCCAGGCTCTACCAAACAGTAACCGGTATGAAACTGGGTACTGAGAGAGAGAGAGACAGATGCAGAGACAGAGAGAGTGAGAGCCAGTGAGCAAGAGTGAACGTGAGTGAGTGCAACCGACCTGCTAAGTGAGAGCTGCAGCTAGCAGGAGGAGGCAGGATCTTTCCCATGCCTGGCTGTGACCTTTGACTGTGAGGCTGTTGTAAGAATAGCTTCTGTATTTATTGGGATGTATTTCCAAGTTGTAATTCACACGGCCTCACTAACTCCTTGAAAAGTGTTGGAAAACTGAGAAAATATTTGAGAGTAAACCAGACCAGAACATTTCCCATTTTCGGTGCCAGGGGGAAGGGGTGGGGAGACTCTTAAGTGTGTGTTTACTGGAGTGTCTTGACCAGCAAAGGGCAAGATCATTATCAAATGAGAGATGGAAAGGACCTCAAAGCCGTCTCCTTCGAGCCTGAGGGATTTTCCTCTCTAGCCTCACCCCGTTCTGGGGGGCAGGGACGTGATGCCTGCTGGTGCCCATTCTACTCCAGGTATTAGGCTTACACATTCCCAACCTGGACTTGGTGCTGTTGGGCCTTCTAATTTTTCTTCAAGTGAGCACCCTATTTGTCTCTAATTTCTGAGTGCTAGTGAGTGCCTGGAAAATCCCATGGATGGAGGAGCCTGGTAGGCTGCAGTCCATGGGGTCGTGAAGAGTCGGACACGACTGAGCGACTTCACTTTTACTTTTCACTTTCATGCATTGGAGAAGGCAATGGCAATCCACTCGTGTTCTTGCCTGGAGAATCCCAGGGACAGGGGAATCTGGTGGGCTTCCATCTATGGGGTCGCACAGAGTCGGACACGACTGATGCGACTTAGCAGCAACAGCAGCAGTGAATGCTAAGTCACTTAAGTTGTGTCCGACTCTTTGTGATCCCAGGACTCACAAAGGCTTCTCTGTCCATGGGATTCCCCAGTCAAGAATACTGGAGTGGGTTGTCATGGCCTCCTCCAGCCATCTTCCCAACTCAGGAACTGAACCCAACTCTCTTGTGTCTCCTGCATTGGCAGACAGATTTTTTTTTTTAACCACTAGTGCCACCTGAGAAGCCTAGGTGGCTAATTTATGGATTGTTGCCTTATTTAACAGATTGTTGCCAGGGATCCTTTTCTTTTCTTACATAGTCCTCTGGTTTAATGCAGTCATGATACATCTCCCTGAAGGAAGAGCCTGGATCTCCCATACTCTGTTCACTTCTGACTCAGCCAGTTTTGGACCGAGATCATCAGCTTTACTTACTTTACCAGTTTCTTTTCCCTTTGTCCTTAGACAGCATGCTCATCATCAGATATGTATATTATCATTATCAAAATGATATAAAACCTCTGAAAGCCCCAATTGACCTTAAGTCCCTTTTATTTGGTACTGTTGTCCATGGATCACTCAAGCGCTATGAAACATTACATTCTGCTTCACTGTCTCATAGCTATCCAATCACCAAAATCTGTTTTTTTAATACCTAAATATTTCTTATCTATGATTCTCACCAAACTCAAGGTCATTTTTGGCCTGTACGCCCTGCCTCCAATCTTTTCCCCACCCACAATAGCTGCCATCTAGTCATCCATGAGTAGGATCTTTCTAAAATCCAGGCATGCCCGTGTCCTTTTTGTGGCTCTGTATCACTGATAAGTTCGTGGTGTTTAATCCGTCAGACCTGGTGCTATATGACTGGTTTGATCTCCTTGGGACTTCCCTGGTGGCTCAGACAGTAAAGCATCTGCCTACAATGACCCGGGTTCAATCCCTGGGTTGGGAAGATCTCCTGGAGAAGGAAATGGCAACCCATTCCAGTATTCTTGCCTGGAAAATCCCATGGGGTCTCAAAGAGTCAGACACGACTGAGTGACTTCACTTCACTCAATCTCCTTGCAGTCCAAGGGACTCTCGAGTCTTTTTGCATCTCTTGAAGAATTTCCCACCGTTTGTTGTTGTCCACCCAGTCAAAGGCTTCAGAGTAGTCAACAAAGCAAAAGCAGTTGTTTTGCTAATGGAGTAGAAGCAGACCTTTCTAATGGATGCACATGAATTGAGATAAAGCAGAGATGCTCCCAGACCCAGTTCACAGCTATGACATCTTCATGCTGAGAAGCCAAGTGTAGTTCTGAGGATGGAGCTGGGGGTGCCATTCCTACTGCTCAGGGCTGGGAGCTCCCTCTGTAGTGACTCCTTGAAAAACAAGTGCTGAACAGTATTTTTGAATTTCACTTTTTTTCTTTTCTCCATTAAAAAAAAGCCTTCAAATTTCTTTTGATGTTTTGAAAAGTGGAGATGATACTCAGTGTCTGAAGTTTTATTATGTCTGTGTACCATCTGTTCTATTTATTATATCTGATTTGCACTGACATGTCATTGCCTTAAATAAAAAATATTTAGCTTTCCTCTAAGTAGAATGACTTTGAAATTACAGATTTTATGTTTTTAATCTTTTAATTAAAGTAACTGCATAGCTGTTGAGTAAACTTGTCTCAGTTTGATTCTCCTGAGTATTTCTCAGACCTGTGGGAACCCAGGTTCAGACACAGTTTGGCCACCCTTCCTCTGGGAATCTGTTCTTTCCTCCTAAGTTTTACTTACAATGTTTGGTATGTTTCATAAAGGAGACTTCTAAACATCGATAAAGGCCAGAGTAAAAGTTAATGTGTTCGCTTTTATTTTTGAAGGCTTGAGACCCATGATATAAAAATAAACTGACTGTTTAAAATACTCAGTTTGACATGCAGGAATAGGTTTGTTTGTTTGTAATCCAGTAACTGCTAGAACTAGCTCAGTTACAATGAAACCTTGAGCCAAGAGCGTATTTTTTTTTTTTTTTAATAACAAAAACCCGTACTTGGGGCTGTGCACATCAAAGCTGGTTCAGTTTTATGGGATTAAATAATGATTGCAGTGTTAAAACTAACAAGAGCTACATGAGAATGCCAAAGAGGGGAAATTCCTTTTTTAAAGGAACTTGTACCTTTATAATGGTTCTGTTTTGTAAGCCGAAGGGAGAACTGGAGGTAGCTGAAACTCAAATCTCTGAGTCTTATGAATTCTACACTTTTGGGAAATTATAAGGGAAGAGCAAAGGTGAGCACTTGGGGAAACCTGGAGGTATGACAGTATCCCTGACCAATGAGATAAATGCTAGTGTCTGGGATTTAAGTGTGTCCAGTGTGAAATTGAACAGTTTAAACTAGGAGGGTGTCCTATAAGCTAGATGATTTAAGAGGCACACACCCTTTTACAGTATTTTAATCGATCGTGTCTGTAGTTTTGCACTGTCCCAGTAACCATTGAAATAACTGTCTGTTCCAGGAGGCACCCACCCCTCTCCACACTCTCCCTCATGTTGCTCTGAGGCCCAGCAACAGGAGATGTGGCTTTGACTGTGTCCCTTTTCCAAACACATCATCTCTTCTTCCACCACTGACTTTGTTCAGGTTTGCTGAATTGGCCCCTTCCTTCCATCTCTACCTGTTGACCTCTTGTGCATTTCTTGAAACACAGGCCAGACTCTGCCACCTGCGGAGCTTTTCCTTATTTTCCCCCTAAAAGTGAATGAATGGTTATCCCTATGGTGCTTAATTTGAGTTTTGATTAGGCCACTCCTGACAGTGTATATAACCTTCTACTGAATTGCTGATAGTAATGGCCATCTCCTCGTTTTGGGGAGAGGAGAGTTTTTTGCTGATGCTCCCTGTATCTGTTATTCATGCAGTCACCTGGCTTGTTGGGGTGGAGGGCACGATGTTTTTCTGTGTCCTCTCTCATCCTACATGGCCAGGTTGGTTTCCTTGGCTTGGCACCTTACCTGTTTGCAATTCTTGGGCACCCTCTCTCCTAAGACTCCATCTCAATGAGAAGTCAAGATCTTTCAGAGACAAGGACATGATTGTAAATGAATGAGGACCTCTACTGTATTCCCTTCTTTGTTTTCCTAGTCTAAGAAATATAAACATCCTTTTAATTTTGATTTCTTTTTGTTGGTAATTCAAATGAAACCAATTAAAACATTTTTTTGTTGAAGTTATGTATTTATGTACTTTAATCAATGTTATAAAACTTATAAAATAAATCTTGCCCTTTTTGTGTACCCTAGTGGCTCCCTCGATCACTTTTTTAGCTACTGCTTTGGGGTGTCAATCCCTGTGTTCATGTTGTAACTGAGAGTTCTTGTCTTCCATGCATGTCTGTTGATGTGGAAGATGAAGATCCAGTTCCTTTATTCTCCATGCTTCTCTTCACCTAGATAATTATGTCTGTATTTTTTTGATAAATCAGTAGCCTTTATTCAAATAATTAAAACCATGGCAGTATTGTTATAACTGAGGCTCATCGCTTACATTAAAAGGGATCACAATTCCCCAGCTGTCTCTATCACCAGGCGAGACTGTGCCCTTTTGCCTGATGCAAGCAAGCTGCCCTGTGCAGCCAGGCTGCCCATTTTCCCACTTAAAATTAGTTATGATATGTAAACAAGCTCTATAAATGTTAGCTCTTGTTATCACATTAATATTACAATTTGAGCCAAACCATATTTAGTCCAGTTCTTAACCATATGCATATGAATAAGCCTGAAAGTCCTTTTGCCAGCAGCTGCATTTAGAGAAGACACATAAAGTCCAGGTGTATGTTTACGTAATACCACTTTTACTGGATAGATACTTCTCAGTATTATACCTCAACAGGCAGAGAAAATGTGTGTTGTTGATACATCCTTGTTAATCATTGTTTTCTGATATATTTCACTGAAGAGCCGTTCCAGCTTATCCGTTTTAGAATTTTGCTTTTGGCAGCTTGCAATTATTGCTATCTTGAAAAAGTCCCATTCACGGTATATAAATACTTCCAGAACTGTGTTTTTCATTCTTCCTAGTTACCTGCCACCAAAAGCCTAAATCAGATTCTGATCCTTTGCCTTTTGTAGTTTCTCCAGAAGCCTTATATTATACTTTATAAGCAAGGCCCTTAATATTTTATTCATTTAAAAATACAAACAATCACTTAAAAGGTAAAAGCATCTGAGTCATAAATAGGCAGGCTGGGGATTGTCTTATGGAGTTGATGAGATTGTTGGGAGACCCTTTTCCTGTAAAAATAAGCAGTTTGCAAAGAGAGCTAACAGCTGAATAATGGGGATGTGAGAGGAACTCGATGGCTTTCATTAGTTTATAAAAAAAATCTTACTTTGAGGATTCATGCTAATTGATAACCCTCATAGTGCGAGAGTGTGACTTAAATGTCTACCTAAACTTTTGTCATAGTTCAAAAAAGTGAGGGTCTCAATAATGAGCATCCAGGAAAGAGAGTCCATGGCAGTTGATTGTTGCTGAGCAGAAACATGTGGGTTGTAAGCAGCACCTTTGTGCTGCCGTGTGCCTTTTGCAGACTCATCACAGTGCGTTTTCCTGGAGCCTTTCCGTCCTTCTCTAGGGGATCTTGAACAGACTGTTAGAGTCTGCCCCTGACATGAAACCTTTGGCCATCTTTGGCTAGAGTTTCATCCAGCACAAAGTGAAGGGAGGAAAAAACAAAACCATAAACAACAGCAAATCTGTCTACTCTTATCATGAAGAAAGGGTCAGGATGAGATTAATCTGTGTTTCTTTAGAGTTAATCCCATATAACATGGAGTCAACTTGGGGTACAAAAGTAAGCTCTGCCTCTTACCAGCCTGGGGACGGTGGGCTAGTTATGCCATCTCTCTACATCC
This sequence comes from Capra hircus, assembly GCF_001704415.2. NCBI lineage: Eukaryota > Metazoa > Chordata > Mammalia > Artiodactyla > Bovidae > Capra > Capra hircus. The sequence continues at coordinate 116,453,304 of NC_030808.1, read as the reverse complement.
CTGTTTCCCCTAGTGTCACCTACCTCATTCAAGTCGTTTGAAAGTTTAAATGAAATAATATGTATTTTCTTAATTGCTGTTCTCAGCCAAAGTAAGTAGCCAGTGAATGGTAGGGGCTCTTATTAATATGAGCAAAGGCTAATTGTCGCCTCATAATTTTCTTGAAGCTGTGTTATCTTTGAGTATATGGGAGGTACAAAGTGATATGCTTTGAAGTTTTAATTAACATTGATTTTTACGGAAAGATCCACATTTGAACAGATCTTTGGCTTAGTAACCATCGTTATAGGAAAAGTCATTTATAACTTGTGTGTGTGTTTGTGCATGTTCAGTCATGTCCAACTCTTTGCAGCCCCATGGACCCCACCTGGCTTCTCTGTCCATTAGATTTCCCAGGCAAGAATACAGGAGTGGCTTGCCTTTTCCTTCTCCAGGGGATCTTCCTGACCCAGGGATCAAGCCCACATCTCCTGCATCTCTTGCTTTGGCAGATGGATTCTTTACCATGAAGCCACCTGGGAAGCCCCTTTTTATAACTCAGGCATACTTAATTCTGAGAGAAATGCTTCCAAACTGTAAACATAATTTCAAAAGGGAATGAGCAATATGCAGGAGGCCGCAAGCCTTTAAAGATGTCACATCTGATGGAGTACTTCAGTGTTTTCACTCCCCTGGACTCCTAGGTGAGGAAGCCTGGCATCCAGCCTCTTTCGTACCCCCCGTTCCATCCCTCCTTTCACTCTGTCTCCACAGAGTGTGGATGGAACGTGCCTCCTCTTTCTTGACTGTATCCAACTCCAGAAGTTGTTATGGTTCTACTGTTTGTTCCTAATGTAGACAAACCGTGTGGTCTAAAAGTACCTCTCCATTGCCCGAGATCACATCGGCCTACTGCCCTGCAGGAAAGACCAAAGCTTATTGTGCAGATAGCATTATTTAACAATGTCTAGATGAGTTTCTGTTATTAAAGGCCTAGGAGATGAAGTGAAATCATAGTGAAGGCAGGAAACATTTATTTTCCCTTGGTCAAGGAAAGCAAAAGCTCGTACAAACAGGATATTTTGTAAATATTTTTTTCGTTCAGCTGACTGGTTGTTAATTTATTCTGGTGTTTTGTGGGAAATGACAGAGGCTTATTATTTTGTTTAGTTTTTTTTTTTTTTTTTTAAGTGAGCCATTGTGGGGAAAAACAATGTTTGAGTTTGCTCAATAATCTCTTGCCATTTACCAAACCAAATATCACTTATCAACTCTACGTATGAAGTATGTGCTATTTGTGTGTAGTTCAGATGTTTATTATCACCCTGTTGGAAGCCTTTTGTTTCAAAAGACAAAGCAAAAAAAGCAGCACCATGATGCAGCTGCTTCTGAAATAAAAGAGATGGTATGGTTTTTAAAAGGAAACGATTATGAGAGATTGTCAACATTTTCAATCTGTCAAATTTTCTCACAGTCATTTGGGATGGTTTCTAAGTGATCTTGCCTGGCAGGCATCCTGATGTACAGTCTTTCTCTGTAGCTGTAATTTTACAACTTCATTTTAATCCTTGTTTTACTGAACGCCAGTTGGTGTGTTTTAGTTAGTCTAAATATTTATAGGATCTTACCTCTGCGTATTTATCTTTTAGGCATTTGTGACATTTCTTAACGTGTGGTCGAGAGGAAGTAAGAGGCATTATGTCTGATTGATTGAGAGGGAGATCTCCAGAGTAATTGCCCTCATGAGACTGGCTCAGGCAATCCTGGCTGTGGATCCTATTTAGCACATTACTTAACCTCTCTGTGTCTCAGCAGTCCCTTCCTTGGGGTGATCCCTGCAAAAGCAGTGGTAATATTTAACTCAGCAGAGTCCGTGGCCATAAAGAAAGCTGAGTACTGAAAAACTGATACTTTCAAACTGTGGTGCTGGAGAAGACTCTCAAGAGTCCCTTGGATAGCAAAGGAGATCAAACAGTTAATCCTAAAGGAAATCAACCCTGACTACTCATTGGAACGACTTTTGCTGAAACTGAAGCTCCAATACTTTGGCCACCTGATGTGAAGAACTGACCCATTAAAAAAGACACTGATGCTGGGATAGATTAAAGGCAGGAGGAGAAGGGGGTGACAGAGGTTGAGATGGTTGGATGGCATCATCAACTCAATGGACATGAGTTTGAGCAAACTCTGGGACATAGTGAAGGACAGGGAAGCCTGGTGTGCTGCAGTCCACGGGATCACAGAGAGTTGGACGTGACTGAGGAACTGAACAACAGGATTATATGACTGTCAAGCACATAGAAGAGCAGAATGAATGTTGCCTGTCATAAGTATTATTCCCCAATGGAGAATTAAAGAAAACTTGAAATGCATTTCTTATCTGTCAAAGGTAATGATTGCTTGGAGAAAACATGATTTTGAAATGGCACTTTAAATATAGTAGTTACAGATCTGTATTTTATTATAATTTTCCTCTGGACTATGTTCAGACTATCTACTAAGTGTCTTTGCACCATTTGGTGTAGATGAGGTTCTCACAAATTTTTATATTACAGGTTTCCTCTACATATGATGACATTTGAATGGTAATTCATATTTACTGCTTCCTTCCCCACTATTTTTTTTTGTTTTGAACTCATTTTAGAAATTTTGTTTGAAGACAACGTAAGAATCAGTATGTTTTGGCTTTAAGTTCAATTTTTTTCTGGCTTGGAGCTCTATTTTTCATAAATAAAATAGTGAAAGTGCAGACTCAATAAACATATTCTTCCAATGTGTGGGTCGTTATGGTGCTGAGATATCTCTGGGCCAACCTTCGTGATTCAGATTCATTCAGAGGCACAAAATCGAGTTCATACACTACTTATTTGTGGATAAATTAGAAAGATCTGGAAGCTACCTAGTAGCTAGCTCAGAGGCATAAACAAATATTCCAGACCCTCACACTTTTTATTTCTAATATAATTTCACTACTTTCTTTGTTGTCTTGCTGCTGACATAAGAAAATTTTAGTATATTCCAGTATGAGTGCCACATAGAAACCAGATAAAAGATTTCTTAATGTCTTCTTGGAGAAGGAAGGAAACCGAGGTGATTAATGAAGTGTAATCTGGGACTGGAACCTTGGTCAAATTCCAAGGTACCCCTGGCAGCAGGAGAACTGGCGCTACCAAAGCTACTTTTAGAGTCACGGTTGAATCACCAGATTTGTGACACACCCCGAGGAATGTGGGGATTTTTTTTTCTTTGTACCTGGGTTCACTTTAAATTTAGCATCAGAAGCTGATGAGCTTGGGCCCTTTTAGAATCCTGAGGGCAGCTCTGTGCCTCTGCCTGCTGCAGGGTGGGGAAGGTGTGATGGTGCTCTGGAGGTGGGTGTTCTTCTCTAGCATTGGCCTTCGTCACCTGGGAAATGGTGCTGATAATGTTGCCTCCCTGACTGAGTTGCTGTGTGCATTAGGTGAAATAGTGCACATGGAATGCATGCAGTTTGTGGCACCAAGTAGAACTAATAAATGTTAGTGTTGTTTCTGTTGATTTCTGCAAGTCAAGATGATGATGATGATAATAATTGTATTCTGTTCCTCCCCCCATGCCCTTCAGTAGGCGTACCTTAGAAACAGGTTTAGCATTTTGATTCTTAGAGCATCCGCCTGTATGCTATAGATGCACCATCACTTAGAAGTTGTGCAGATAGGATTTCAGCACTTCGCGTCAGTGGTAAGGTTTGTGGAACTTTGGGGAAAGATGTGAACTAACGTGGCAGGAAGTGGGGATGGAGATGATATTGTAAGGATATGTTTTTTACTTACAGGCTTACGGGCTCATTTAATTCCTCAGTTTTAATGAGTGAATTGTGTGAAAGATTATCTAAGATCCTTTCCTCCTTAAATTTTTCAGACTTTTATTCAGGCAGTTGTAGTATCGTTTTAAAATGTTTATTCAGACTCTGGTTCTGGCAGCATGTTCTAAAGTGGGGTTTCTGTGTATGGTGTGTATGTCAGGTTTTGTTTTGAGGGGGAGAGCAGTAGAATCCATTGTTTTCCTACTGAAATCTTAGCTGGAACTCTGGTGGTTCCATTTAAACAGGTGATAGTGCATCTTTGGATGCAGATGGGGATGCAGCAAGGAGTTGTCTTGCCTACGCAGTCTCTACTCGCTGCCCACCAAGCTACGTCTGTGATCTCCTGTGGCTAAGAAATTCAGTTTGAAAACGGTGCCTTCTAGTGAATTCTGTGAAACACTTTTGTTCTAGAATAAGTCTATCCCACAAGTTGCAGCTGAGGGCTTTATAGATATTTTAGTAATGCAGGACCACTGAATTGAGATTTAGAAGCTGAGATGGAGATAAGAGGTAAAAAAGGGATGGTTGCTAATTGGATCTGGTCTCTTTGGGAAGTTATAATATCAGGACACAAAAAACTCCAGTGAGATAACCAGTTAATTCAAGCCTGGGTCTCCTTCCTTACCAAACCTGATTGCGTTGGTGTGCGGTCAGTAGGTCCGAGTTTGTGCACTGGACCAAGAGGTAGGGGTTTACCTCTTTACCACAACCTCCTTGGCCCTTCCTGGGACAATGTGAGGTACTTTCTGGGTCAGATGTCTTTGGGGGCTAGAGTGTTTAAAACTGAAACAGCTTGTCTTAAACCAGGACTGTCTAGTAACTTCACATTCGTGCTATGTTTGAACATGTCCCCCTTTTGTGATAGCTGCAATATCCATATGCACTTCAGGCATTTCCGAGGTGGGCCTAGACCGCAGAGAGGGCCAGGGAGCCAGGACAGTTAGCCACCCTTCGGGGACATGCATGGGCTATGGAGCCCCATGGAGTCAATAGCAACATAGGCACCAAAATATTTGCCTTTTCTTTGATTGACAGTGCCTTCCTCTTTTACGTTTTTATTTGGCCTGTGCATGTGTATGTTCTTCTTAAAGTGAGTTAATTTTTTTTTTTTTTTGCTTAAGATAATTTCTCTAATTTTGGTAAGTACTATGTATATGCCATGAAATTAAAAGACGCTTACTCCCTGGAAGAAAAGTTATGACCAACCTAGATAGCATATTCAAAGGCAGAGACATTACTTTGCTGTCTAAGGTCCATCTAGTCAAGGCTATGGTTTTCCCAGTGGTCATGTATGGATGTGAGAGTTGGACTGTGGAGAAGGCTGAGTGCTGAAGAATTGATGTGTTTGAACTGTGGTGTTGGAGAAGACTCTTGAGAGTCCCTTGGCCTGCAAGGAGATCCAACCAGTCCATTCTGAAGGAGATCAACCCTGGGATTTCTTTGGAAGGAATGATGCTAAAGCTGAAACTCCAGTACTTTGGCCACCTCATGCGAAGAGTTGACTCATTGGAAAAGACTCTGATGCTGGGAGGGATTGGGGGCAGGAGGAGAAGGGGACAACCGAGGATGAAATGGCTGGATGGCATCACTGACTTGATGGACATGAGTCTGAGTGAACTCCGGGAGTTGGTGATGGACAGGGAGGCCTGGCGTGCTGCAATTCATGGGGTCGCAAAGAGTCGGACATGACTGAGCGACTGAACTGAACTGATGTATATATTTATTAATTTATACTATGTTATTTATTATCATCAATCAAACTTAAAACCCCCCTGCCCCAACCCTAGCAAAAAGCATTTAGAATGGAATGGCAAGAAAAACAAAAGTTCACCTGAAGCCTTGAGGTCTGTGTGTTTGCATTTGATTACTGGTGCTGTAGGACAGTGGCTGCATAGCTCGCTTTGAGAATGATGCTCTCTGTGAAATGCTATGAATATCTCCTTTTGAACTGTAATGTATTTTTCAGCTCAGCTTTAAGATTGAGGAGAAACTTTTTGATCTGAGGTTCCTTGCTCCAGGAAATACTTCAGAAGAGATTTCACTTACCAAAGGTTTAACCAAAACAGGTTTGAATAGAGTGATCTCAGAATTTATATGCCAACTGGGGCACTTTGGAGAGCAACTGCTGCGAAGTTGCTTCAGTTGTGTCTGACTCTGTGCGACCCCATAGACGGCAGCCCACCAGGCTTCCCCGTCCCTGGGATTCTCCAGGCAAGAACACTGGAGTGTGTTGCCATTTCCTTCTCCAATGCGTGAAAGTGAAGTCGCTCAGTTGTGTCCAACTCTTAGTGACCCCATGGACTGCAGCCTACCAGGCTCCTCTGTCCATGGGATTTACCAGGCAAGAGTACTGGAGTGGGTTGCCATTGCCTTCTCCTTTGAGAGCAAAAAATGGTGTTAATTATAGTTAGAGTGGGGCTGCAGGAGGAACTGGTTCTGTCATGGGCATATGAGACATATGTTTGCCCCATAGTAGGTACACTGTTGAGAGTCAGAATAGAAATTTCAAAGTTTCCAAATCTTTTGAAAGCCCAGGTCTTACCTAATACCTTAAAATGAGCCTCAAGACAGACAGGTGCTACCTTGTCTCTCTTTGTAGTGAATGCTCCTTTGATGTAGGGTTGGCATTGATGAGTCCATTTATTGACCATCTACTGTGTATAAATACTCTGTGCTAGTCTTGAGGAGGATTCTTTCATCAGCTACTTAAAAGAGCTTGTAGCTTTTCCAAACAAAAGTTTAAAGAGTCCTGGCTTACAGTTTATCCCCAGTGCATTCTCTTTGTGCTGTGTTTATTCTCTGTTCTAATTCTGATTCCTTCATGATGTGTCTCTGCTAATCCATCCTATTTTCTCCCTTCTGTAATTCCAGCATTTTAATTCTAAGTTATTTGGAGTCAAATTCTCCAGACTCCCCACATTTTTGGTTACGTGCTAAATATTTCAGATCTGTAATCTGAATTGGGGAGCTCAGGATGTTTTCTAGAAAAGTTTGGGGTCACCTAGCATTCATCTTACTGCTGGGGATACAGTGAGTCCTCACTGTATTGATGGGTGTAGCTGATTACTCAAGTTTGAGAATTACTACTAAATCGACAATGTGTAGCAGCTTTAGGTCATGAAGACCTCTCAGAATTTGATGAAAGCCAGAAAGCTAGAAAAATGCACATCTATATTTTATATAATAGTAGGGCTTTGGGGAAGCCCTGATTCAGTCCTGTGATATAAACTAAGCACTCTAGTTTTCAGAATAAATCCTATAGGAATTATTAGAGTAAGTTGCATACCAGTGACTGTTTCATTTTATGGTTTGTCCCTAGCTGTTTTTTTTTTTGTTTGTTTTGTGGAGAGTTCATGCCCTGAGATTTTCTCCAGGCGTTAACCTGGGCCCTGTGGTGAATGTCAAGATGGGTGGTCCCGACTCACGCTCACTCAGCCACAGACTGGATGTGGTGTGCACTTCTGGTGGGCCCCCACCCAGCCAGGAGGGTGGGAGGAGACTTGAATGAATTCCCTTTACTTTAAACAACTTACTTTTAAAAATTAATTTGCTTTAATTTTTAGTGAATTGCATTTACTAAAACAAGTAAAGTTGTAAACATTCCTAAGGAATGCATGGGCAGATTAGAAATATGGATGAATAAAAAAAGGGTTAAAAGATGACAGGAAGTTGTATCCTTGGGTAACCAGTTATTTTTCTGTAAATGGTAAAAATGAAAGGTACAGGAATAGTCACTCGGTGACTTTATACTTCCTAGTTATGCACGAGTTTAATAAAAATAGTAGTAATAATTGTTGAACATTTGTTGAAATTTTATAACATTCCAGATGCTATTGTGTTTAAATACCCTATTTATAGTAACTCATTAAAACCTGACAGCTGATATATGAGTAAGTGTTGTTATTTTACCCCAATATAGCAAGGACAGTAAAGCTCAAAGTGGTTAAGCATCTTGCTCGAGGTCACACAGCTGGTAAAGATTTGAGTTGAGAATTTGAGACATTTATTCTGTGTCTCAAACATGTACCCTCTTCTGGTCTTCTAGGATAATAAGAAACACTATTATGAATCACCGTTGGATGGTGGTGGTGGTGGAGGAGAGGAGAGGAGACCCCTAGAGGGGAATGTGTTGGGGTTGAGCGTTGAGAACGAGGATGTTTCTGTGTGGATCAGGTTTGTGCAGAGATGGTTCAGTGACTCAGGAGTGTACCCAGATCCTATGCTTTGTACCCTTTAGTAATTAGGCTGATCATCAGCCTCACCTTGAAATATCTCTCATTGCTTTGTAATCAACATATGGAACTGTTGAAAGAATGTCTGCTGAGTGACATCTTTCAACTTGTCTTAAAACGGTGAGTGTCTGTTTAATTTTATACTGGGTGCCATGACATCCCTTGTGCTGAACATTCACAGACAGCTGGACAGTAGTGTGCACAGATTACCAATATAATGAGGGCTGACAGAATTATTATAGGTCACTAAGCCTTTAAATAACATTTATTTGTAAAGTTGCCTTGTACTTGATCTTGAAGGTAACCCCAATTTGGGTCATACTGACTTTCTACAATGTCATGAACTTTGGATGTTTCCTCATTAAAATTAAAAATAAATTTCCCTAAAATTATTTCCCAGAACACTAACATTTTTTCCTGTAAATGTTATTTAAAAGAAAGAATCCAGGAGCAAATTTATTGAATACACTTAGTGAATAAGGACTTGTCTCTGAGAGATGAGTAATGTAGAGGTTAAAAAATCAGGCTGCAGGGTTGAAATTCCTGGATTCAAATCTCTCACTTAGCAGCTCTTTGAGTCAGGCTAAAATACTTAACTTATCATGGCAAATAGAAGGGGAAAAGTGGAAGCAGTGATTGATTTTATTTTTTTGGGCTCTAAAATCATTGCAGATGATGACTGAAGCTAGGAAATTGAGATGCAAAACTAGATAATAAAAAGCAAAGACATTGCTTTGCTGACAAAGGTCCATATAGTCACATCTATGGTTTTGTCATGTACAGATGTGAGAGTTGGACCATAAAAAGACTGAGAGCTGAAGAATTGATACTTTTGGTTTGTGGTGCTGGAGAAGACTCTTGAGAGTGCCTTGGCCTGCAAGGAGATCAAAATAGTCAATCCTAAAGGAAATCCACCCTGAATATTCATTGGAAGGACTGATGTTGAAGCTTCAATACTTTGGCCTCCTGATACAAAGAGCTGAGTCATTGGAAAAGATGCTGATGATGGGAAAATGGGCACAAAGAGGATGGGCAACACAGAGAAAAGATGGTTAGATAACATAACCAACTCAATGGACATGAATATCACTATCCAGAGATAGTGAAGGACAGAAAAGCCTGGCGTGCTGCAGTCCATAAGATCCCAAAGAGGAACTCGAGTTAGCCACTGATCACACACCCACACACCCACCCACACCCCTACCTCTCTGTATCCCATAGGATTGTTGTAAGAATTCAGTGAGATAATAATCATTACTCATGAAGCATCAGTGTGATATTGAAAGAGTGGAGAGCCCTCAATAAATGTGCATGCATCTCTGCATGCTAAGTCGCTTCAGTCGTGTCCAACTCTGTGCAACCCTATGGACAGCAGCCCACCAGGCTCCTCTGTCCACAGGATTCTCTAGGCAAGAATACTGGAATGGGTTGCCATTTCCTTCTCTGCAGTTGTTAAATCCTGGAAAAGCAGATAGGTTGCTATCTCTTACCATTGCTCCCCACCCACTTAGCAGTATGTCTCCATGGCTTTTCCATGTCAGTTTTTTTTTTAAGATTTTTTTTTCTATGTGGACCATTTTTAAAGTCTTTATTGATTTTGTTACAGCATTGCTTCTGTTTTATGTTTTGGTTTTTTGGCCACAAGGCATGTGGGACCTTAGCTCGCTGACCAGGGATAGAACCCATGCTCCCTGCATTGAAAGGTGAAGTCTTAACCACTGGGCCGCCAGGTTCTGGACCCCCCTGTCAGTTCTTAAAGTTCATTTCTCTTTTGAATAGTTTCACATCATCCCATTGAAGGAGAGAACCATTAAAGGTTATTTGGATTATTTCATATTTTTCCATCATTATAAATACCTTATGCTCTTACTCCCTGCTCCTCCAACATTCCTCTGAAAACTTTTAAGGTCGTGTTTTTAGATTGGTCTTAATACCACTGCTGTAATTATTTCCATTGTTTTATAAACTACTTGTTCAGTGGGGTATCAGGCAGAATTTGTGCTCATTTAGTGTAAAACTAAATAATTATTGGACATCCTGTCCTATAAATTGAAAAATTGAGGGCAGCAGGAATGAATTCTCTCAGATAAGAAAGAGGAAACTGCCTAAGAGCCTTTATTGAAAACTTCTTACGGCCCGTCTCTCAGAAACTCAAACCTAAACTCATGAGCTGGCGTGTAATTGTAGAAAGTGCACATAAGCCAGCCTGGAGAGGTTTCTTATTTTTATTCAGTGAAATGCCTTTTGCCTGAAATTGTTCCTCCTTGTCCTGTGGTTTAGTTTGTGTGTATAAAAACTTCTCTTGGTCATGATCAGTGCTCGGAAGGCTCCTCTCCTTCCTTCCTACTTCACACCTTCTCCTTCCAACCCCCACAGGCTCTTCTGTGGCCAACTGCAAGAGCCCACATCCCATCAGGGCACGCCTTTGGTGGCACCCACTGGGAGAGATTTTGATTGAGATTTGCTTGTGGCTGCAAGGCCCTCTGACCTGGCAGGTCTTTGCCCAGGTCACTTACTGAGTTTCCTGTGCTCTCAGACTCCTTCTGTTGCAGCTGCATCAGCCTTCTTGCTGCCTCTGCTCCTCCTCCTCCTCGTCCTCCCCCTTCAACATGTCAGTCCCACCTTGAAACCTTTGCAGGTGCTCTTCCTCCCAGTGTCTTCCTCACTTTGTTCAGGTCTCCTGTTGTGGTTCCTCCATGTTCACTGTGACCATGCCTGGTCGCTTCATCCACAGGGCACGCCCCATTAGGTCCTGTCCTGCCCCAGCCCATTCTATTTGTTGGTTCCTTCCCCAGGACTATGAGCTCCTGAAGTCAAGTACTTTGTCATATTAATGGCTCTGTTGCCAGCACCTGGCACAATGGAAGTACTCGATAAATTCTGGTTGAACTAATGAAGAAATCAAGGAAGCAGAGATGCTTATAGAATTTCATGTATGATATTGTATTTTTAGGCTTTAGTCTGAATATCGATGACAGCAACAAAGAACAGAGCACGTAACCTTTCAAAGAGTTCAGAAAAACTGTCTTTCAGTTTATTTTTCAGAGCATAGGCTTGTAATGGTTTCTGAGAAATTTTCAGAAAGCAGAAATACCATGGCTTGATTTCTCACCCTTGGTAGCTGTCCTTGGCTTTTTGATTTTACTCTTGTGTTTATATCTTGTGTCATGAAAGTGGCTTTGGCTCTTTATTCTCATTTTCTCAAATGCCCACTTGCAGAGTGCTTCCCCTCCTGCCTTTCCTCCCCTCCTCACATTAGTGATGACAGTCTTACAGTATATTCAGGCTGCCTTTTCTCTGGGGGTGTAGGAAGTATATGGCTGGCTCATCCAAGATCATTCCTGTCTCTACAGAGAGGTCTGAACAGTGGTTTCAAGCTTTTTCTTTGTTTCTGGGCTGGGGTCCAGGGCATTTCAGGGGAGCTGGAGTTCTTGCTTCAACCTCATTAAGAGCCCTTCCATTTCCATCTGTCTAGTGTATGAGTGTTCCCTATAAGACTTTGTTTGAGTAAGATGTGCCTCATGAATAAAACAGTATCAGAACACTTCTGATGTTGAGACGACTCTTACCTTTTCAGGGAATAATGAGAGGACTTGGAACAGGGAGGGTCTTGTATCCCTGAGAATTGAAGGTGGCAGACAAAGGCAAGGGTGTCCTGTTCTCGATGATTCTGCCTAGTTCTGATCCAAGGAGACGTTTGATTGATGTCTGTGCCTTAAACTTAATTACAGGGGTTTGTGAGCCATTGGCCTGGGCTTTGCTGGGCGGTGTCCACAGGTGCCCTTGGCTTTGCTGCTACCTTCCTTTGCCTTTTTTCAGTTCCTCCTTTCTCCTGAGTGCGTCTGTTTGTGGTGCAGCATCGCCAACATTGCATGGAAGTTTTATGCTACTGGTTGCTCCTGGCACTGTGCATTTGGGGAAGGCTTATCTGATTTCTGTTAAATCTTTTGATTTTCCTACATGCCCTCAATTTCCAAGTCTTTTAAAATCCTCCATTACAATGAGAACATGAACTCATCAAAGTAAAAATGTAAACAAACTTGTAAAGTATTTGAGCTTATCATTGAATATATCTGGAAATTCCAAACAGAAGAAGTTTCTGGGCTCATATTCACAGTACCCACCCAAATGGAAAGCAGTTAGTTGTTGAGTGAATGAATTTAGCATCAAACACAAGTTGCCTATACTCTGGATACAGCTGTCTTTGCACAAAAGCACTTGTATAAATAGTTCAGTCCCTTATTTGTGGTGTGTGTGTGTGTGTGTGTGTGTGTGTGTGTGTGCATTTTTGACTGCCATATTTATCTCAGCTCTATGAGATGGGGGTGTTGCATGTGATTTTCCTCAAATATTCTTTTGTATTCTAACTCTTCGAAGTAAATAAAGGAGTGAATAAGTAAGTGACGTGAACAAATCAGTGGAAAGGAGCTCCAGCCATAGGAGAAAAGCTTCAAGACTTGGTGGGTTGGCACAGGGGAAAACGAAGTATGTAAACAGGAGCAGTTGGGTATCCGGTAAGGAGAAAGGTATGGATCAGAACAAAAAGTTGCTATAGTTGTGACATTTGTGAGGAAGAAGTGACTTCTCAGCCAGAAAGTGGCATTCTCATGGCCAATTGGCCACGCCTTGCAGCTTGTGGGATCTGAGTTTCCAGACCAGAGATCAAACCCAGACAGTGAGAGCACAGAGTCCTAACCACTGGACCACCAGGAAGTTCCCTAAGGTTCTGTCATTTTTATAAACTCCTTCCTCACTGAATCAACCTAGCCTCTCATGTGGTCCCTTCAGTGTGATTTAATAGGGATTTTGGGGAAAGCTGGGCTTCCCTGGTAGTGTGGCTGGTAAAGAATCTGCCTGCAATGCAGGAGACCCTAGTTCGATTCCTGGTTCCGGAAGCTCCACTGGAGAAGGGAATGGCTACCCACTCCAGTATTATGGATATGGAGAATTCCATAGACTGTGTAGTCCATGGGGTTGCAAAGAGTCGGACCTGACTGAGCGACTTTCACTTTCACTTGGGGAAAGCTAGGATTTACTTCATGGCTGACGGTGAGTTCTGTCAATGCTGTGAAGTACAGGAGAACTGTTCTAATTAAATGATGTGGGCAGCTCATTCTAGACTGTGAACAGTGAAAGTGAAAGTCGCTCAGTCATGTCCGATTCTTTGCGACCCCATGGACTATACAGTCCATGGAATTCTCCAGGCCAGAATACTGGAGTTGGTAGCCTTTCCCTTTTTCAGGGGATCTTCCCAACCCTGGGATCAAACCCGGGTCTCCTGCATTGCAGGCAGATTCTTTACCAGCTGAGCCATAAGGGAAGCCCAAGAATAGTGGAATGGGTAGCCTATCCCTTCTCCAGCGGATCTAGCTATCAGAGAAGCCCATTCTAGACTATATTTTTTGCATATTAGAGTTTCTTACATTCTTTACGTGAAAAGTTTGACTATTATTGGAACCATTAAGTATTTCAGGGAATATTAATATATGACTTCAGACAATGTCTCTTACTGGGAGTTTGTGTGTGTGTGTGTGTGCTACCTTAATTCTTTTTGACCTTCGGCTGTAGAAAGGATTGTACACTTAGGAAGGCATAAAAAATAATGGAGTGCTATTAAGGAAATAATGGTAATTGAACTGCTTGATGAGAAAAGGAATTTAAATATGTAACTTAACCAAATTCAAGTATCTAGACACAAACCCTTCTTTTCTCTTTAAAAAGAAAGAACACCAGGTTTATATGGCACTTTCTCTTCTTTTCAACCTAAATTATAAGTAACTACTGTTGATTACTTCCAAGAGCTGTTAGCTTGTGAAGCTGAACAATCATTAAAAATAGAAAACTTGCAAGCTACAAATGAGTGCCTAAGTTTTGTTTAGATGTAGTTTTCCTATGGCATTTCCTCAGTTGTAGTGTGGAAACTTAAGCTAAAGCAGAGTAATAAGAAATGAGCCTTGCTAAACAAAGAGTGTATTTTGGTTCAGAATTATTAAGGAAGCTATTAAGATTCCCAGGTGGCGCTAATGGTAAAAAATCTGCCTGCCAATGAAGGAGACACGAGAGACCTGGGTTCAGTCCCTGGGTTGGGAAGATCCCCTGGAGGAGGAAAACGGCAACCTAGATCAACTGCATTACTAAGTACTTATGAAATACTCTGTGATCCTAGTTACTTTATTAATTTCCCCAATCTCCAGTTAAATGGGAAAGAATATTTTTGCTATTCTCAATTCTTCATTTTCTTAGTAAAATCTCAAATAGACTTTATGTGAATAGCAGGAACACTTTACTTTTTGAGTTGACAGGTTTTCCAGGTAAACTATTAGTAAAACATTTAAAAAAGTCATCTAAATCCTGCAAAACAATGAGAATGTTTTAGGCTATAGAAAATATGTCCCCCGAGAGTAAATTTTTTTTTTTTTTAACATTTATTGCTCATTGTGGAGTCAGTTTTAATAGAACTGCTGTGAATCATTGAGTGTTTTTCTGGAGCCTAACTCATTAAAGAGAATTCATTCTACACGAATGACATGGTAATTGTTGTAATGTGTGTACCAAGAAGAAAAAATGTTGTAGCACAGTGTTCTCTCTTTTTTTTTTTTTCCCCCTGTGCTGGGTTAAACGGTTAACTTTGTAGAAATACAGACTGTGGATGATCCCTGTCCTAGTCAAAAGCCTATCATAAGACAGGGCCATAGCAACGGTTCTGAACAGATGTTTCCAGTTTGCTCCTTTGGGCTACAATCATGACTTTATTCCTGTCAGTAGGTTTTCCATCCACAGTGTCCCTGAGGCTGAGCAAATGCCCCTCCAACAGGCTTTCAAAACACATTTCTCTTAACCTGTGGGGCATTTATAAGTGAATCAGCAGTGTTTATAGAGCACTTGTTCTCTGCAAAGATCTGTTACCAGAAGAAGGGGAGAAGGTGAAGAAGCAATTTAGGATGGATCGTGCACCTTAATATAAAACTGAAGCCATAAAGCTCCAGAGGGAAACAGAGTATGTTCCCAATGTTGGATAGGTGAGAGTTTCTTAGGAGATAAAAAGCACTAAGCCACAAAATAAAAAATAAATGAGACTTTATAAAACTTTAAATCTTTAATTTTTCCTTAGCACTAAGAAAATGAAAGGCGAGCCATAGATTGAGAGGGAATATTCACAATTTATCTCTCTGTTAAAGGACTCAGACTACTTAAAGAACTCATAACTCTCTAATAAAAAAGACAAAGAACTGTAAAAAAAAAAATCCAAACAACTGAAATGAACAAATCACAAAGCTGTTCGACCCAGGAACACATAAAAAGATGCTCAGCGTCATTGGTCAACAGGGAAATGCAAATTAAAATGATGAGATCCTACTTTATCCAATTAGAATGGCAGAAAAATAAAATAAGTACAGAAAAGTTGAGAACACTAGCTATTGACAAGAAAATGGAACAGTAAATAGTTCATACATTTTTGGAGTGTAAACTAGAAAATCTACTTTGGAAAACAGTTTGGTAACTTCTTATCAAGTTAAACATATAACTACTTATGAGCTAGTAATTTAACTACTAGTTGTTCACCTAAGAGAAATGAAAGCATATATCCACAAAAAAGACTTACTGGAATGTGCATAGGAGCTTTATTCATAATTAAAAAAAACTGAGACTGACCCAAATGTTCATCAGATTAAAATGAGTAAATAAATCATGATATACATAGGGACTATCACTTAGTTATCAAAAGAAATGATACATGTCAACAATATGAATATATCTCAAAACAATATGTTGAGCCAAAGAAGTTAGAAAGGAGTATGAACTATGTGACTCTATTTAAATGCAGTTCTACTGCAGATAAAATTAAGCTCTAGGGACAGAAATCGGGAACTCGGACACCTGTGACTGGAAAGGAGCACCGGGAACTTTTGTGATGGAAAATACTGTATTGTGGTAATTGGGGTGGTGTTTACCTGGTGTCAAGCTCATTGAATTTACCTTTAAAATGTTTTCCATTTTATTGTAGGTAGTTTATACCTGAGCCCAGATTCAGTGGGGAAGAAATCAAAGCTGTAGAACTCGCCCCTGCAGCAGTAAGGATATTGAGCAGACAGAATGCAGTTGTAAACTACATGTAAATGACACAGAATGTTAGAAGGATAGCAGAGATACACAAAGGAGGCATCATGTGACTCAGAGGAAAAAGCAGATCAGAGGGGAAAGGTTCTCTGGGCCATAGGTGGTTTGTGTTGTGTTTGAAGACAGAAATTAATATATGTTAGAGATTAGGATTGATGGGAAATTATTCCAAACAAGATTATGGTCTCAGGACAAAGAGTCAAGATAAAAATAAACAAAAGACATGTTTTGAGGTCAATCAGCGTATTAATTGAATCTGTTCACCGACTCAGTTTTTCATGCCCCAGCCCTCTATTGGTGGATCACTTTCCTCTTTCAAGAAAGTGAAAGTCGCTTCAGTCATGTCCAGCTCTTTGCAACCCCAAGGGACTGTAGCTTGCCAGGCTCCTCTGTCCATGGAATTCTCCAGGCCAGAATACTGGAGTGGGTAGCCATTCCCTTCTCCAGGCGATCTTCCCAACCCAGAGATCGAACCCAGGTCTCCCGTATTGCAGGGGGATTCTTAGCATCTGAGCTACCAAGGAAACCCTCTTTCAAGACTCGGCCTAATTCTGTTCCTTCCATCTGTTCATTGCTCCAGCAAACCGTGTTCTTTACTATGTCTGAGCTCCTGTTTTAACTCCACAGCACATCACTTAACTTTTCACAGGTTATATTCTTCACATTGAATGTGTATTTTCTCAGCATGTATTTTCTGGGGGAAGGTGGCTTTTCCTTTACTGCCCTAAGTGAAAGGCAGAGTCCACAATCAACTGTTATGGGTTTTGAATTCAGGTTTGATAGATGTTCAGGAGAGGACATCTGTTGGAATGTACAATAGATTTACTACTTTAAGAGTGCCGTTAACACTATATTATATGTAGTGTTATGTATACATATGCTACATTATATGTACACATGTAAGAGTGTTAATGGCTTAATTTTTTTTACTGTCAACTACGTACCAGGCATTATGATAACGATTACAATAGTTTTTCTTAGGCATTTTTATTCTATT
Source organism: Capra hircus (assembly GCF_001704415.2). Lineage (NCBI taxonomy): Eukaryota > Metazoa > Chordata > Mammalia > Artiodactyla > Bovidae > Capra > Capra hircus. Next base: position 116,436,134 of record NC_030808.1, on the reverse strand, counting down.
TATACAGAGGAGTAAAGTTAGGAGGCACAGGTTAAGTAACAAGCTGGAATTTGAATACATTTCTTTGGCTTCCACTGTTCTTGTAGTCATCAAACCACTGTATTTGTGTTACTGACAAATAAGTTTATGTTAGTGATGGCAGGAGTAAATATTGCTTGTACTCTTATGTCATGCCAGTCACTCTTTGGGCACTTTATACATATTAATTGATTTGACTTCCATGAGCAGTGAGGGAAATGATTCGTATAGTCATTAAGTAACTATCAGGGTCATATCAGAGTAAGCAGTATGTAGTCAAGATTTGAACTAGTCTGATTCCAGAATACACGGTCTTTGCTCTTTATTGTTACGCTCTACTGCTTGGCTTTGTGAACAAAAGGACTGGCAGTCTCTCTTAGTGAGAGTAAGGCATGCACTTTTCCTTGGGTGGGGTAGGAATAGGAATGGATTTAGATAAAAACTACTGAGGCAGAATGTTGTTTCCACGGCATATTTAGTTAGTTTCTTAGATTAAGGTTCTCCTTATTGCCATTCATCCATAAAATGTTTGTGGAGAAACTTTACTGTGTCTTTTCCTTATTAGGTTAAGACAGATTCCATTCTGTTGAGGGCCTGAGTCTAGGTCTGGTTTTCTTTCTTTCTTTTTTTTTTTTTTAACTCTTGTGGCTTCTTAAGTATTTAAAAATTCTCATACTACTTGAACTAAACTAAGAAACTGGTCATAACTGGCAATATGCTACAGTTATTTATGGAGGAAAATTAATTATAGAACTCTCACCAACAGAAGCATATTCAAGGAAAAAAACCTTGCCACAACACCAAAAAATAAGACAATAAAGATACAGTATGTGTTTTAAGTTAAAATAATGTATTTAAAAGAAATATTTATCCTTTTCTAATAGTGATTAAGAGGTTTTCCAAGTGGCCTAGTGGTAAAGAATTCTCCTGCCAAGCATGAGTCGGGGATTTGATCCCTGGGTCGGGAAGATCCCCTGGCAAAGGGAATGGCAACCCACTCTGATATGCTCCATGGGAAATCCCGTGGACAGAGCTTGGTGGGCTGCAGTCCACAGGGACTCAAAAAGCAGACATGACTTAGCGACTAAACAACAATAACAAACATGATTCCTACTTAGTCTAATTTTCTGGTTAACCAGCCACCTGCTTCAGGGACCCTGGCGACAAGGACTACTTGGATTCAGACTCTTTATAAGACTTGGTGATAACAGAGGCAGCAAATCTTACACTTTAGGTTTTCTTTTCTCTTAGAACATATCCTTTCCCTTCCTTTTTTCACTTCTATAAAGATTTGCAGAGATATTTATAGTAGGGAAAGAAGTAGTGAGATCCTTTGTGCAGAAACGTAATTGGCAGTTTCAAGGGCCAGGAAAGAGAGAATATGAAACAATATGGGGCAGCTTCTAGGATAGTTAAAAATATTCAGTATTGTTCTCAGTATTCCGTTTTGTCATAGTGCATGCAGGGCTATCAGCTCCTACTAGAGTTAGGTGTGGGATGTGAATCGAGTAAGTAAATACTGATTGGCTTCTGAAGGGATTAGGGTCCCCTCCAAATCTCTATTAAGAAAATAAAAATGTAACCGCTTGTGTGCTTAGTTAGTCGCTCAGTTGTGTCAGACTCTTTGTGACCCTTTGGACTGTGGCATGCCAGGCTCCTCTTCTCTGTCCATGGGGTTTTTCAGGCAAGAATACTGACGTTGATTGCCATTTCCCCTCCAAAATGTAACCTAATAAGTTAAAATATGCCCAGAGATTGTTGTCATACTGAGTAAGTATCATTTCCCAGAGGAGAAAGATTGACGTTAGAAAGGTCTGTGTTTGTATCTATTGGAACATAAGCTCCATGAGGTGAAGGCCTCTTACAAACAGAGTATCTCTAGTATATAGAATCTTGGCTGCCACATAGTAAGGAATCAGTATTTGCTGAATGATAATGACTGAAATACCTCTAGGATGAGAGGAATTTATCCTCTATAGCAGGATGGAAATATTCCTTAGATGAAGCTTCCCTGGGAGCTCACTTAACAACCTTTTTTGACCTTAGGGCTGGACTAGCTGGGAAGATCCTCCCTTGATAAAAGAAGGATTAACACACTTCAGGCCAGCTTGGTGTAAGTCAGTCATGTGATAAAAATATGTATGTGATCCTAGAAGAATGAGAATCAGATTCCTTTTCCTCCTGATCACACCAAAGTGTATGATCTCCTATGGGCCAAGTGTGAGGTGCCAAATAGCTGATCTTCCTGTTTTCCTTTGAGAGCTTAGCTTCCACAGCAGACGTGACATAACTGAGTAGAAGCCATTGACCCCTTTTTGACTTTTATCTGAAAGATAAAGGGTCAGGACAGGGTATCCGAGGCCTTTGATGCTTTTAAGAAACAGCAGATGGAAGACTTCAGTGAAGAATAAGAAGCCAACAATTTAATTTAGGCTGAGTGAAGACAGAGATTTCAAAGGAATGGAAAATGGAAAAGATCTAAAAGCATATGACCAATATTTCACTTTGCCTTTAAAAGAACAGGTGGAATGAGAAGCTTTGTGGTGAACTTGGTTTTTCTGTGAATTAATATTGCCAAGTTACTACTGCAAAAATAAGACTAGCAGATTACCTACTAGCTTTTCACTTTTCTCTGTACTAGTCGGGAAAAGAAAACTGCCTATATCAAAACCAGAAGATTTAGTAGAAAGGATTTTGAAGACCTGATAAAAGAGACTTGATACCACATGCTGGGAATTTAAGCCAGATTTTATATAGTTTGTTGGTGGATACTTTTTTGGTGACGATAGGATACCTCTTCTGAAATAGCCATACTCCCTAGACTTTCATGAAGTATCTTTCAGCGTTCAGGGTGGCTGTTGGTTTAGTACCAGGGCATAGCAGCAGTTGTGAAGCGAATTTGAAATCCCTAGTGATAAACAGAGTCCAACCAATGAAACCCCTTTACGGCATCCAATCTGAAGTGCAAGGATGACCATATAATTTATTGTTCAGACCAGGACACTTCTGAGGTGGAAAGGGGACACTATTTACAGTTATGTCAGAAAATGAAAACTGGGGCTGTCCCCGGATTCAGTGACACTACCCAATGGAACTAGAAATGGAACTTGGAATAAGATCACCTGGAAGGCTATTAAAACATGGATTGCTGGACTCTACTCCCAAAGTTTTATATTCAGTAGCTTTGGGATCAGAATTGTGCCTGTCTGACAAGTTAATTGGTGGTGGTATTACAGCTCGTCTGGGGACTGCAGTTTCAGAAGTACTGTTCTCCCTAAACAGGCTTGGCACTCTTATGCTGATGATGTAATTTTTAGTTGAAAGAAACTCTCCTTAGTGTTAAATCCTTCTCAACCTTCTACAAGTGAGAATATCCATGAAGAAGATGACCAAAACAAACAAACAAACAAACTTGTGTTGGCTTTGCTTTGACCTGTGTCTCTGTGGACTGGTCTGTTCTTGATTTTCCAGAGACAACTCTCCTGGTACCAACCCAACTCTCAAAGAAATGTTGAAACCAAATGAAATAAATGTGACGTTGGTTTCTTACCCTAGGGATTTCAGCTTAGGGAAGCCTCAGCACCTAAATTCATTCCAGAGCCATTTTATAGATTGAACGTCCTCATGAGCAACAGTATTCCTGTACTCTTGCCTTTTGCATCTGTAAAAGCAAGAATGGGGCAACGGCAGCTCTACTGGAGCCATCCGAGAAAACTCCGTCAGGGTTCCTGTTCTCGGTGCATCTGCTCAAAGTGGCATAGTCTGACCCAGAAATACTGCTTCAACATGAGCCAGCAGTGTTGACCGTCAGTATTCGAAAGTATTACTTTCGTCATGTTGGACTAAGTGAACTTCCTAGAATTGCATCATCCAGGACTACTACCTTACCGCAGAAACAAAGCTAGCTCTTTGAACGTTGGAGGAAAAAAAATATGCACAAAACCCTCAGTATTTTTCAATTCAGCAGTTGATTTTCAGAAGCATTTTAGAGCTAATTGGAAGTATTTTGACTCTGTTTGTTTCTCTTCCTTTTTAAATCAAGAATAATGGGAGGATAATATGGTGTTTTTTTTTTTTTTTTTTTTTTAAGGGCTTCCCTGATGGCTCAGTTGGTAAAGAATCCTCCTGCAATGCAGGAGACCCCGGTTTGATTCCTGGGTCAGGAAGATCTGCTAGAGAAGGGATAGGCTACTCACTCCAATATTCTGGCCTGGGGAATTCCATGGACTGTATAGTCCATGGGGTCACAAAGAGTCAGACATGACTGAGTGACTTTCAGTTTGCTTTTTAAGCATTTTTTCAGCATTTTGCCCTCTCGCCTACTGACCTGGATTGAATGAGAAACGTGGATAGGTTTATTAGTAAGGCTGATGTGAACGTGAGAGTCACTGCAGATCAGTGGTCACTGCATTACTGTCACCCAGGACTTTGTTAAAATGCGGGTTCTTAAACCCCACTCCCAACTTTCTGAAATGGAAACTTTGGGGTATGGGACCCAGGAGCATGTGTTTCCACAAGCCCTCCGGGTAATTCTGATGTGTAACAATGTTTGACAGGCACTGTTGTAAGGAATTTTTTGGAGGGGAGGATGCCTGCCACATGCAGCAATTTAGTTCCCTGACTAGGGATTGAACGCATGCTCCCTGTAGTGGGAAGCATGGGAAGTTTCTGTAAATGGTTTTATGTCATATCTATCTGTTTTGGTCTACAAAGGTACTGAAATTTCTAAATTATGCTTTCCAATGGTCTGATATATAATTATTACAATCTGCTTTGATTAAATGTCTTTATAAGAATATTGAAAGCGATGATGTTAACTAACATTTTCTGAACACTTTGTACATCACTGTGTTGAAGACTTTGCCAGTAATATCTGATTTTAATTCTGTGCTAATGCCATCACTGTTGTACAGATAGGGGAATGAGACTCAGGAGCATGGTGGACTGGCCTTTAGAGGGTAATTTCTTAGTATTTTGCTGCCTGGTGTACCCTTAGCTGGTTTAATGTGCGTCTCCACTCCACGTTCACCCCCTCCAACCCTCACCCACCCCCCCATTCTCCTGATTTTAAGAGACTTTTTCTACTCCTCTCTCCTTCACCCTGTTGTATCCTATTTAAATATGTCAGGGATGATTATAACTTATTCTTTAGAAGAATTTTTCTCTGCAGTATATGTGTGTGGCATTAGATTGAACATTCTTCTCTCTGGGGAATTAGCAATGCCATCCTACAAGTGCGTGACTGAGGATGAAAGTAGTTGAAGAGGCTTGAAGGACACGCTTCAGTGAAGAGGATTGTGACGGGTGTGGGGCAGGGTGGCAGGACCAGGAGGAGTGTAGCAGTGGGAAGGCTGGGCTGACTGAAAACCTGTAGGGGTCAGACTCCTGCCCTGAATGGAATGCAAATCCCTTCCTTGTGCCCAGGGGCTCAGGTTCACTGCGAGATCAGCTGGGTGATCTTTGTTGGGTGGTTACATCCTGTCTGCCTGCCTCCTCAAGTGTGAAACGGGCACTTTTTGCATCTCAGCAAACAGGAGTTCTTTCCCCATGCCCTGCCCACTCTCCCTTCCTGGGTCTTCACGCTCTGAGTATCTTGGTGACCCCTCATTTCTTCCTTACTCAGCTGTGATAGGCATGAATGTTATAAAATGGCAATGTAGTTTATGTGTATGTTACCAGTGTGTAATTGTGTATATGTGTATATTTATAGGTTTTATTGAAGTATGAAACTTGTTTATGTTTACAAATCATAAAATGTTATTTCTGTATTTTAGAGTGAATACATTGTTTTATTTATTTTTAACTTACCTAGATTTTTCTGGCGCCAAAGCTGTTTTCAAGTCTATATATTTTAAGATGAAAGTACAAGCTATAGTTTTTTTTTTTTCCTTTCTGTTTTACCAGTGTGATCTTTGGCTCATTTTTCTCTTGTTTGAAAACAAGAACATTTCTGGCTTAAGATTGGTTGACTCTGCTGACGATGTGGATGTATAATAATTCCCCTGTGTGTAATTTAAATTTATAATGTTTAAGGTTTTTAAAAATAATTTAGCTGGTTAGTCCTAGACCATTATAAGTAACAGATGAACTTAAAGTTTTGCTCTGCATAGGATGCTGCTGCTGCTAAGTCACTTCAGTTGTGTCTGACTGTGTGCGACTCCATAGGCTGAATGTTTATATTTCACTTTAAAGGTAAATACATACCTTACTAGGTATTAATAGGGCTACTTATCCCAATAACAAAGATAAAAGCTTTTATCTATATAAATATATGTACAAATAGATACTGACCATATACTGATGCATATATGTAATTGTAAGCAAAAACATTCACACTGACGTATAAGTATTACTGTCATAATTGAGTTTGCAGTTTTTAGAGGCAATTTGATACACATCTAAGGCTTTTGAAATGTTTGTCCTGGGTGAATACCTTTGAAGCATTTTCTCTGATAGCTTCTCATCACAAATGTAATTTGACAGCCACAATCAGAAATCCTGAATAATCATCAGTGGTAGAATTTCAGATTTGGATCCTCAGACCAGTGTGAGCAAATACGTTACTATATCAACCAGTTATAGTTTGCAAACCCACAGTAACTTACTGAGGGTGGAGAGAGTCTGTGTTACTCAGGATTATTACTGCCAAGCTCAGAAATCTCCTTTTCTATTCTCATGCCCCTTTCACACACACTGAAGTTATTTCATGGAAAGGCTGTTTCCTTACCTGTTTATAGTTTTTCACCTGTGAGTCAAGCAGCAACCATTTCAGAATGTCTCAGTGGACGCTCCAAGTTGAGACTGTTAGACACAGAGTTCTTGCTCGTCTTCAGGAACAGATGAAAATCAGGAACTTGATAGAAACCACGAGATAGTAGGTTGACTGTCACTCTGCTGAACTGGTTGGTCAGAACTCACTCAAGGTTGGGAAATGGAAACAAGGAGGAAGAGAGAGGTGTTTGGATTTCCGTGGTGTTGGGCCAGCCTCCATGTTAGTGCCTTTCTTTCAGTGATCCAAAAAAAGGCATAGTGCCTTTTTTTTTTTCTTGCAATTTTCTACTACTTTTTTTTTCCCCCTCAGCATTGCCACGTCATCTGGCAAACAACCTAAGTGCTTTCTGCTTTTATACTTTGCTATTGCCAAATTCAACATGTGGTAAGAGGTGGAGGGGCTGCTCGTGGTGCTGACCACTGAGGTAGGGACCAGGCTCTATCTGCCGCACCCTCCTAAGAGGAAACTATTGTCGGGGAGGAAGAACTTCTCTCCGCCCTTCGAGGTTCCTCTGGCTGGTCCAAGAATTAAACTGACAGGAGACTGGTTAACAGGAGAAAAACAAAAATTTAATAACATGTATATATGTGGGCGAGACCAGGAAGACTGAGTAACTCACCAAAATGGCAGAAGTCGCCACCTTACACGCCGTCTTCAGCTAAAGACAAAAGATGTTAGTGGTAGTGGTGTGGAATTAAATTCACAGGAAGATGAAGAAGAGCAGGAGTTTGCTGAACAAATGTTTGCTCTGCTGTACAGAGACAATGGGACACAGAGAGGCGTTTTAACAAACACATTGCGCTGGGTCCCTCTGTCTGCGCAACTAGTTCCTATTATACTATGCGGATCTGTAGTGGTAGCGCCCTTCGGGGAAGAGATCCTCTATCTAAATTCTTTTAGAAAGTTGGGGGACGGTCAGAGGTTCCTCAGTCTTTGGGGCCTGGCTTGTTTTCAGCTCAAAATAATGGACAGATCAAAGAGACACATTTGGGGTTGGCAAGTTTTGCTCCTCTTTCCTTCAGCAGCCACACAGTGTAAACAGCTGTTCACCAGCAGGTGGTGATTGGGGCGCCCCAGAAATGTGAAACTAACATTTGAGTAAAGAAGCATTTTGGCATCCATGAACCCATCTGTTAGCTAAGAGGTGCTGCTACTGTCACTTTTTTTTTTTTCCCACATTTGAGCATTACTGACAAATAGATCACAAGTAGGACTTCAGTAATCTCATCATGTGTTGATCGTTTGCTCAATGTGTGATGCTAATATTACTGTTTTGAAAGCAAGAGGCAGGGCCCTCTTTGTATTTTTGGTTCCTTTCAGGCCTTATAATATCACTTGTAATGTCCCAAGGAGGGCTCCAGTGTCTTTCCCACTGAAAAACAGTGTGCAGTTAACAGGGGGAAGTACTCTGAATTTGGCTGTAAATCCCTCATCAAAGTGTGTGACTCAGAAATAGATAAGAAAGAAACTCTGCCCTGGAAGGCTCTTTTTAATTTTTATTTTATGTTGGAGTGTAGTTAATTAGCAATGCTATGTTAGTTTCAGGTGTACAGCAAGGCGATTGAGTTATACCTATACGTGTATCTGTTCTTTTTCAAATGCTTTTCCCATTTAGGTTATTACAGAATATTGAGCAGACGGAAGACTGTTTATTAGGCTGCTGCATTGCAGGTGTGTTCACTGAGGTGCCCAAACTGTGGACTCATAGTTTAATGTGTCAAATTCAACTGGACCTAAAAACGTAAGAAACGTTTGCTGTTAACAGTAGTCAGTAGTACTTATTTATATACTTACGATATGCCCCGTGCTGTTTTAGATACTTTATATGTGCCTACTGTGTAGTAGGCAGTATTCCACGCCCTGGGGATGACATAGTGACTGAATCAGACCCAAGTCCCTTTCCTCATGAAGTGCTTTTACTTATTTTGAGTCTTACATACAGACTCAGTATTAACTAAGGTGTGCTTAGTCGCTCAGTTGTGTCCAGCTCTTTGCAACCCCATGGACTGTGGCCTGCCAGGCTCCTCTGTCCATGGGGATTCTCCAGGCAAGAATACTGGAGTGGGCAGCCATTCGCTTCTCTATGGGATCTTCCTGACCCAGGAAATCGACCTGGGTCTGTAGCGTTGCAGGCGGCAGTAGTCACTATTGATCCTTAAGATCCAGCAGAGGCCCCGAGGGACCCAGAGCTGGTTTAGGAAATCTTCTCACTTGACTCTTCCTGGGGGCACCCATTCCCCATCCTTCCCCAGGGCCTATATAGGGTCCTCACGGCTTCTTTGACCACTGGGGCTAAGAGCACCTGTGTGCCTGCAGAGGCTTGCTAGCTTCAGCTATAAGCAGATCTGGTGGGCAAACACAGGTAAGTACAAATGGATATAAGGATGATTACCAGGGTTCATGGCAGAGTCCTTCAGATGTAAACATTATGCTGATTAAATGGACAATTTGGCATTCACAGTCTCTTAACTGTGGCTCTCAAGGCTTCCTTGGTTTATTGCAGGAGGCTCTGTTTATTCTGACAACCTCAGAAACACCCGCTAATTGTCTCCTTGTGCTCTTATGCTTCTTGCCTTCTCCTTGGGGCACTCCACATTTGTATGGAGCGTGACTGTGATGGAAATGATCATTGCATTAAAATTTACTTGATGTGCTATACCAGGAGTTGCAAAGCCCAAGGCCAAAGGGATAGCCCTGCGGGTGGTCCCCTGATAGCAGGTAGTCCTGCTATCAAGTGTGAGACCCTTGGGGATCCAGGAACTGTGAAGTGTAGCGCTCATGGCCCACCCAAGTGGGCAGCTGCTTCTCAACTAGACCTTGTCAGCATCCCTCATTGCCTCCTTTGTGGATAGGTCAGTGTTGTCAGAGCCTCTAATGGTGATTGTATGCATCATTTTAAACACCTGTTGTATGTTTATGTGTTTTAACTCATGGGGCTCTCACAACAGCTCCATGAGCTGGGTTGGTTCTACCTCTTTTTTAATAGATGTGAAACCAAGGCACAGAGATGTTCCACAGAGCCTCTCCTGGAGCCCGTGCTCCTCTTAACTGCACTGTTACATCTACATGCTGTCATCTAAGTTAGATGCTTCTGTAGGCCTGATGTCTTGTGGGCTGAAATAGACCCTGACTGTGCCTGGCTTGTGGAAGGCTGGTTTGTGACCTCTGCTGTGTAGTGAGTTGTCTAGGCAGGAAGCCAGGGGATTCAGAACAGTGCTCACCAGCAAGGACTGGATCAAAGCGCAGGTACACGACCTCCCAGATATTTGACGGAGGAGGGCTCTCTTTGTATCAGACCCTTTGCACCCAGTTTACATAGGAGCCATTTGAGGGCCCGTTAAGTTCTATTTTTATAGACGAGAGAAGAGAGCTTTGGAGGATTTAACCAAGTTGTTCAAGTGAGGAGGTAGCTGGACAGGATTTTGCAGCCAAAGTTTAAAATCAAGAGTTTAGGATTCCTTCTCTGGTTCAGCAGCTCTTTTCTACATGCACATGAACAGTGAACACTGATTAATTCATCAAACATCAGACAGTCCTTGGTGGGCACACAGGAGGAGTGTATTTTCTCATCAAGAAATCTGGTTGTATGCCCATGTAACATTTTTTTCCAGTGTAGAAAGGGCTCAGATGGTAAAGAATCTGCTTGCAATGCAGGAGATGGGTTCTATCCCTGGGTCAGAAGTACCCACTCCAGTATTCTTGCTTGGAGAATCCCATGGACAGAGGAGCCTGGCAGGCTACAGTCCATGGGGTTACAAAGAACTGGACATGATTGAGCAACTAACACTTTCACAGAGAGAGATGGCAGACATTTAAGTGTTACAGGTGATGATGAATGGTAAAGTTAGTGGTTAAAGGCTATACTTGCCTTGGAATTAGGGAAGATGAAAACTAAGTATCCAGGAAACACTTGGTGAGTTATCTGGTTATCTTGTCTTCTCAAGATTGCATATCTCAAGACAGAGGGTCTGCGCTAGTAGAACTTCTGGCTGTAGGAGCTTATTGCCAGTGGGGCAAGGGCTCATCTTATTTTTTTTAATTTTTATTTATTTATTTTAAAATACTTGTTTGCCGGCACGGGGTCTTAGTTGCCGCTTGTGAATTCTTATTTGCAGCATGTGGGATCTAGTTCCCTGACCAGGGATTGAACTCGGGGCCTCCTGCATTGAGAACTCAGGGTCTTAGCCACTGGACCACCAGGGAAGTCCCTTGTGGTCTCTTAGTAAATGTTTGAGAGACTTTTAGGAAAAACCTGAAGCTGCCACCTGTTTTCACCTGTGTTTTGGGGTTGCCCTTCTTGCCCTCCGCTCACTTGGGAACTCTGAAGCAGTTCTGACTCTTTTAGGTCATTGTTCATATACTTGACTAGCCATCAGTACCACCTGGGGAGCTTTATCTGTGGATTCTAATACCCTACTTCACTAAACCAGTCACAATCCATGTTTTTGGCTCAAGACTCTTACTTTCAAAAGCATTTGGGTAAGTCAGAAATACGGCCTGGGGCTGAGCATCCTGGCCTTGCTGTTTTGGAGCCTCTGATCTCACAACACTTGGAGGAACTTTTATCCTCTGGCTAGATGTCTTTCTTCCTGCTTTGTTTAGCTGCCTCCAGCCACCTGGCCCTTGTCAGTTACTGTTGTAGGACACTGTGTAGACTTGTGCCCTGAGAGCAGAAATTGTGAGAACTAGGACGGTGGTGTTAGTGAGAGGAGAGAATGGTAGAGAGACCTAGAGAGAGAGAATAGAGCTAGAACATACAGAGATCAGGTAACACCCAAAGAGGAAAAGCAAGACTGTCATCAGGGGCCCATGTTTCAAAACCAGTGATGTCTGACTTGTGGGCCCTATAGTTTCTGTTCCAGCCTGTCTCCTTTTATCACTCGTTTTCTGCACTGGGTGTCAGTGAATGAGAGAAATACATTCTTACACTGTGTTACTCCTTTGTAGCAGAAAAGTTTTAGGAGTGGAGTCTTCCTTTATTTATGCACCTCGCATTGTGTGTTGATCAGATTTTGAAAACTGGCCTCAGGTGTCCCAGAGTGTAGAGCTTGTGGAAACCTGGGCATATTTGTGACTCAGAGGTATTGCAATGCAGGATGTAAAGGCTACCCTGCATTACTATTTTGTAGTTCTTGAGATTTTTGCTGGTCATTTTGTGGATATGCTTAAATGTGATGATAAGCTTGTAAACATTTTTCCTATTAGAATTGGAAATAATGTATCTTGTTATTGTTTGCAAAAATATTTTATTCCAACAAACTATTGATCATATTTTGTGTATTTCAAAGATAGTATTTTGTTATGGTGATTAACAATACAAATTACTTGGCTTTATTCAACACTGGACACCCGTTTCAATATGAAATAAATAAAATAATATATGATGATGGAAATAGTAATAGTATAATGGATAGAGGACATATTTCCTTCTTCCAGGACTCTAAAAAAAAAAAAAAAGAGAGAGAGATAAAACATAATCAATGTTCTGTTTTGGATTTGTCTCTGATTTTTTTTTTCCCCCATGCTTTGTTTTATGCTGAGTAGTTCTGTGTTCCCTCAGCTTATTCCCATTTCACTCTGTGGAACTCTTAAGATTAAAATACCATGGGACTTCATCCCCATTAATCTCAAAACCCTCCACATACCCCCAGTATGATTGCCACCCCTAGCCCACCCCCCATGCTTACATGCACTCACACAGTTCCTTTCCCTAGCATCATTTACAGGTTGGATTCTGCCTCGTCAGTACTAAGACTGGTTATATATAAATATCCCTTGTGTATTTGTCCTTCAAATAGAGTGAGTCTAATACATGGAATCCTCCAATGTCTGTTATTGTTTCCAGTCAGTTTCCATCCAGCCTGTCAACAACTGCCATAAAAGTCGGTTTACTTATTTCTATAAATGTCTTATTTTGTTCCTTGCCCCCAAATTGTTTTTTGAAATAAGTACAAAAACAACTTTATTGTTATGACCTTATCCCCAAATTTTTCCCCATTGGCTTTGTTGGACAGTTAGCCACACCAGAACATTTTGCTATTTCTCTCTTGCTGTCTTGGAGCTTACTCACATTAGCCCTACAGAATTATGTTTTTTATTTCTCCTTATGACTTTGTAGTATCCCATAATTTATGTAGTCATTATATGAAGATTTTTGATGAACCTATTTTAACTGCAGGAGCTATTTACTGGGTTATATCATTTTTAAAAAAGTTAAAAAGGCTTTTCCGGCAAGTGATTTATTACGGTGTGTGTGTTTGTGTTGGGGGGAGTTATGATTGCAACAGGATTCTACCAGACGTTGAGAAATACACTGGGTTAAGAATACAGAAAATTTTAGTACAAGACCCATTAGAAACACTGTAGGGAAACTATAGAGAAATGAAAAGGAAATGAGTTTAGGGAGTTCCCTGGCAGTCTAGTGGTTAGGAGTTGGTGGTTTCATTGTTGGGGTCAGGTTCAATTCCTGGTCAGGGAACTAAGATCCTGCAAGCCTCACAGTGTGGCCAAAAAAGGGGAAGTGAGTTTGAAAGTTGCCATATTAAAGGATCTGTGAAGGAGCTGGTGTCTCAAGTGGTTCTTGGTAGATGTCTCTGATGTCTAGACTCAGTCTAGAAAGTCCTTCAGGATAAAGAGAATGGTGTGACCAAGGCGCCAACCAGGAAAGGAAAGTCAGCAGAGGTGGGTGGGATAGAGTGTGAGCATTCTGATCGTCATGCTGAGGTGTTCATGATTCATGACACCGTGACATTTTTCAGCTTTTTGGTAAAAATAATTGAAGATGTGCTTTAAAAACTAATCTGGTAGAAAAACATGGAAAGCAGACATGCTTTTTGTGTTTCCCTCTGTGAAATCATTAAATCCTGCCCAAGTCAGTGCATTGATTTAGGGTAGTGGAAGAGGGTGGCAGGATTTATGTCTTTAAGACATAATTTACTCACTATTCTGTAAAATAACGCTTTCTTTCTTTCTTTTTTTGTGAAGACTCAAAATGAGCAGCCGGCACAGGAATTCATTGGCAGTTGTGTGCTCCCCTTTATGTGATAAAGTTGTAATTGGAGACACAAATGTCTGTTACAATATCTCCCCCTACTGGAAGATTGGCAGAAGTGACAGTTTATGAAAAGAACTGATGTGAGCAGTATTTGTATGTTTTGTAGACTAACAAAAACCTCACTTTGAAATAGGCACTAATATTGAGTCATGAACTGAATGCCTAGTCTCAGTTAGTTGAATTACTCAAAAAATTTTTCTTTGTTGCTAATAATAGGTATAACCTTAAGAATCAGAAGGAATGAATTTCAGTCCGTGATATTAGCAAAGAGTCAAAATTGAGAACTCACTGTCACAAAAATAAAATCTCAGCGCATATGTTTCTTCCTGTAGGTATAGTTTTTTGAGAAGATGGCCATGAAGCAGAAGAGGCTATTTTCTTTTATCCCTCTGAGCCTCCAAAATAATATCCTTTCTCATTATTTCATTCTGCTCCCATTTGCTCTTAAGACTCACCTGTCACTAACTCTGGGTATGTCTCTGCTATCTTGCCATTGTTCATATTCTTCCTATGTCGCCTTTTTTTATATCCATCCCAGCCAGAATGGGCAATAGCAATCTTTTTTGGCCTATTTTGGTCTCCCCAGTGCCCACTCTTGTAGCAGGCACTCAGAAATGTTTGAGTGAATGTGTATTATGCAAATAGGAGAGAGGCAGGGAATGTCCCCCAGCTGTTATATCTGGTCCTGTTTGTAAAGATAAATAAGATGGACTTCCTGGGCTTCCCAGGTGGCTCATTGGTAAAGAACTCACCTGCAGTGCAAGAGATGCAAGAATAGTGGGTTCAATCCCTGGGTCGGGAAGATCCCCTGGAGAAAGAAATGGCAACCCATTCCAGTATTCTTGCCCAGGAGATTGCATGGACACAGGAGCCTGGTGGGCTACAGTCCAGGGGGTCGCAGAGAGTCTGACATGACTGAGTGTCTGAGCACAGCACAGGATGAGTCCCTTGGAGTAGCAGTCTCTGACCTTTTCGGCACCAGGGACCAGTTTTGTGAAAGAAAATTTTCCCATGGACTAGGAATCGGGGATGGTTTTGGGATGATTCAGTTTCATGACGTTTATTGCACACTTTATTTCTATTACTATTACATCAGCTCCACCTCTGATCACCAGGCATTAGATCGCAGAGGTTGGGGACTCCTGCTAGAGGATAGTACGCTGCTTTAGAAGACTTATTTGCTTAGCACTCTGCTCAGCTTTTTAGTAAATCATTTGAGCAAGTTACGAAAACGAGGCTTCAGAAGCCACTGAGAGAAGCTTCAGTCAGACTGAGACTTAACGAATGTAGAGAGTAAATACTTCATTTTGATTATGTTGAGGAAAATAATAAAGAACCTGTAATCAGAATGGAAAAGAGTTTTATTTGAGCCAAACTGAGGAATAAAGCCTGGGGCACAGCCTCTCCGATAACTCTGAGGAATCGCTCCAAAGAAACATGGTTTTCAGTGCAGTTTGATGTCTTGTCAGACAAAGAACATAAAACAAGCCAGGGATGCATTCCTTCAAGGTTTCAAGAAAAAGAGAAAAAAAAAAACCAGCACATACACAGCGAATCAGTATGGACTTGGCACCTGGGAAGAGAGTCTTATCATCAGCAGAACACCAGCATTGGTGTCCCAGGAAGAGAGGCATTTACTCTTCATTTTTGACACTGACATTCTTTACTCCTGGTCAGCGTGCTCTTTCTTTAATAATCAAACAGATGTCCAGTGTATGTTTGACAGGCCACCAGCAGGCTGTTCTGCTAGCACAAAACTCAAGTCAACTCATAAAGAAGCCAGAAGACTTTCCCATGCCTCCATGTGTCAACATTTATCAGCTAGATAAATTTTCCCAGAGTTGTTTTGATAAACAGATGTCGCCTGTTCAGCTGTGTGATGTGTGGGAGGAGCAGGCCCTCGCAAGTTTAGGGGAAGGTTTTGTGGTGGGGAGACTTCAGGGAGCTTGTCTGGGGTTAAACTGAATGCAGGGTGTTTTGGCTTTTTTTTGTTTTTGTTTTTCCTGTTTGTTTTTTTACCCAACGAGTAAGCCATACCTGAAATTTGTATAGTCTTCTTCTCTGTCTAGCAAGCTGCTATTAGCTAAGCACACTTGTATATACCTCTGGTTTGTGTGAGTGTTGTGTGGTCATCTTTGGCAGTTTAGCTTCATTGGCAGTGTGACTGTGAAATTTTTCTGCGGTTTTAGACCATTCATGCTGTAGAGAGCTACATATCTGTTTAGTTAACATCTGGGGCACAGCAGCGAATTGTGGGCTGTTTTTCACAGACCAGTTGGCGTCATTAGAATGAAGACTCAACGGGGCCGAGTTTCTGTGTCTGTTCCTTGAACGAGCTGTTCGGGGAGCAGCCGTGCGTGTTGCCTGTGTCTGATTCCCAGGGAGAGCACAGACAGGTTGAAGGAGGATGTGCGGCTCCACTTGTGTGACTCGTCACGACCAGAAGGCTCCCTGGGTTCCCATGTTCTGTTTCTTCCGGAGCCTGGCAGACGTCTTGGAGGGGGCGATTATCCAACCCTAGTTGTAGGATAGTTCCCTGACGCCAGTACCCTTTGTGGCCCAATGTCGTGACCACTTTGTTATCCGGCCAGTTTGTTTGTTGTCTCTGCGGAGGCCTGTGCCTTGGAAGGGTGAACGCTGCAGCCCCCTTTTCTGCAAAATTTAAATTAAAATTTAGATAGATCATGTATGCTTGCCAAGGCAAAAGTACTAAATTTGGTGAGCAGGGCTCTTTCTTGTGGTATTAAACAAAGCCATTCGCAATGAGCACTGACCTAGAAACCATTATCCACACTCCCAGGAAACCTCCATTAGAGATTTTTGTTGAATAGTTGTGATTCCAGCCGCCAGGGGTTCACAGTTTGTGCTAGTTAACTGGACAGAAGAGACGTCATGGTGGGGCTTCCAGTTGATGAAATGGCTGGGTTTCTTGATCTCTTTATCCTTGTCCTAAACTGCTTGTTTAACTGGGCAATGCAATCCCCACAGACATGAATTTTCAGATGTGCTGTGAGCACAGGGGCCATATGTCCAGGTTTGTTTACACTGTCTCAGTTTACACCTGTGCCAGCTCAGTAATTGACACTTCCACACTCAAAAGTAGCCAGGTTTTGATCATGAATTATATGCTCGTCTGAATTGTTGTTTAGTGACTAAGTCATGTCCGACTCTCTGCAACCATATGGACTGTAGCCTGCCAGGCTTCTCTGTCTATGGGGGATTTTCCAGGCAAAATACTGGAGTGGGTTGCCATTTCCTTTCCCAGGGGATCTTCTTGACCCAGGGATTGACCCCGCGTCTTCTGCATTTTCAGGTGGATTCTTTACTGCTGAGCCACCAGGGAAGCCCCCTCGTCTGAATTATGAGGGAGTAAAATGACCAACTGTGTGTGATTGATGGACTCAGTGTTCTCTTAATAGTATAATCTTTCAGGTTTAGTAAAGGAATTATTGAGTCCTTGCTTAAGAGTGCTGCCTAGCTTCATCCCCAGCCTTATCTGCAGTGGCTTGTGTTTGTATTCCTAGCATTAGGTAACGTAAATCATTTGCAAGGCTCTTGGTCGTATCAGTAACACCTTAAGGCATGTGTTTCACTTCATTATTGAGACTGATTGAAAGCAGAGCTTCTGGAGCCAGATGGCCTATGTCTGGATCCCAGCAATAGCCTTTCTGACCTGTGTGTCCCTGAGGACGTTAAGGTAATGCCAGTGCTTCCTTGGAGTCTGTCAAGGGCATAAAGGTAGTTGATACAGGTCAGGAGCTCAAAATGATGCCTGCTTTGTAGGGAATACCAATAAAAGTTAGCTATTTTTATTTCATTAGAAAATAACTGTGTAGTGTTAAAAGTTCTGAAAGGAGTACATGAGGGCCTAGGCCAGAATGGAAAACTCGAGGCTCCTAGCAGAAGTGCTGGCAGTTTAAAATCAGGGTGAGGTTGGTTCATTTTCTCCTCTCAGCTGGACACACAGTGGGAGGTGGGGCCACGGTTTTTTGCTGTGCTTGCAGGTCCTTGCTGGTCCATGAGCTCACACAGCTGCCTCCAGCCTGAGCTAGGCCTGACACTGGGCCATGCGGAGTGGAGGCCTACCTTGTCCCCCGTGTGCGAGGGCAGACTTGCAGGACTGGGTGCAGGGCTGCTAGTAGGGGGAAGGAAAGAAGGGCCATTGGATGACTCTGAATTTCCATTCAGGTGCCTGGGTGATGGTGATGGTGTTAATCAAATCCAAGGGTACAGAGCCTCCTTGGATATGATAGAGAAAGTGATACAGTCCTCATTTTTATGGTCCCACACTACCATACAAAGAGTATGCATGTATAGATGGATTTCATTACTAAAAATACATTGAACTTCCCTAGTGGCTCGATGGTAAAGAATCTGCCTGCAATGTAGGACAGAGACCTGGGTTTAATCCCTGGGTCGGGGAGATCCCCTGGAGAAGGGAATGGTAGCTCACTCCAGTACTCCTGCCTGGAGAATCCCTTGGACAAAGAAACCCAGCAGGCTACAGTCCACGGGGGTCGCAAACAGTTGGACATAACTGGTGACTAACACTACTACTTGTGCTCATTTGGGCTCAGACTCTCAGTCATGTCTGACTCTTTGTGACCCTGTGTACCACAGCCCACCAGGCTCCTCTGTCCATGGGATTCACCAGGCAAGAATACTGGAGTGGGTTGCCATGCTCTCCTCCAGAGGATCTTCCTGACCCAGGAATTGAACCCATGTCTCTTGTTTCTCCTGCCGTGGCAGGCGGGCTCTTTACCACTGGTGCCATCTGGCAAGCCCTGATGCTACTGCCACTAAAAATACGTCGACGCATATCTCACAGAAAGAGTGCATTGGGTTCCATGGAGTTGAGAAGTTCTGATCTAGGTGATTCCAAATTTTTATCACATAAGTGTTTGGCCCAGTATTCATCTCCTTACACATTCATTTTTTCCATTGTGTTTAATGTTGGCATTTCTCTAGCTGCATAAAATAGCACATAAAAATCTAAAGATACAGTTGATATGGCATTTTGAAAAAACACAGAATTTATTTTTGGTAATTGACAGATGGTTTCACTGTTACTGAAGGTATTTTGTGGGATAGTAGTAACAATCTTTGGCATCCCACTCCAGTACTCTTGCCTGGAAAATCCCATGGATGGAGGAGCCTGGTGGGCTGCAGTCCATGGGGTCGCTAAGAGTCGGACACGACTGAGCGACTTCACTTTGACTTTTCACTTTCATGCATTGGAGAAGGAAATGGCAACCCACTCCAGTGTTCTTGCCTGGAGAATTCCAGGGACAGGGGAGCCTCGTGGGCTGCACAGAGTCGGACACGACTGAAGCAACTTAGCAGCAGCAGCGGTAACAATCTTAAGAATGCGAAGTGATTTTTAAGGTGTATTTTTGTGTGTGCTCAGTGGCTTCAGTTGTGTCCAACTCTTTGCAACCCCATGGACTGTGGCCCTCCAGGCTCCTCTGTCCATGGGATTCTCTAGGTGAGAACTCTGGAGTGGGTTGCCAGTTCCTTCTTTAGGGGATCTTCCTGACCTAGAGATTAAACCTGAGTCTTTTATGTCTCCTGCATTGGCAAGTGAGTTCTTTACCGCTAGCACCACCTGAGGGAGCTGAGTTATCTTTGGTATACTAAATCTCTTAGCCCTAGTTATAAGTACTGTGTGTTTATATCTGTGTCCAGGTAAACGTGTCTAGAGTGTTGTTGGAAAGTCTTGCTTGTAACATTTAAACCTAGACTTAGCAGCTTTGGCCAATCGGGTCGACTATTCTAGATTCTTGTTGATAAGCTAGGATGATCTAATCTGATGGGTGGCTTGTTTCTGAGAGCTGCTGCAATCAGCAGATTTCTCTGGCATTTTTCAAAGCGAAGCTGAACACTTTATTAAGAATACTTGCCTAGGATCTGATTTAATTCCATATCTTGAGTTTCCAAATGAGGGAAGGAAAGGCTAGTTGATCTAATAGCCACATTATACCATTTTCTTAAATCATTTTAGATGATTTTTAAAAATCTCATTATTGTAGTTTATAAGAAAAATTTAAGAATTTTCAAAATAAAAGTTGCCATTTGAATCCCATGCATTTTTTGATAAGTTAAACATTTTAACACTGACAGTCTTAGTCTAATTCTAATAAATGATTTTTGAAACAGTAAATTATATTTAAATAAATTTCTTTTTTGTATGTCAAAAAGCATAGTCAATATTTGTTCCGGTTTCCCTATGAAATCTATGTATATTTCAGCCTTTTTATTTTATTTTTTTAAGACACATCTGTAACTTACCTGGAGAAGGAAATGGCCACCCACTGCTGTATTCTTACCTGGGAAATCCCGTGGACAGAGGAGCCTGATGGGCTACAGTCCATGGGGTCGCAAAAGAGTTGGACAAGACTTAGCAATTAAACAACAACATAATTTTTTATAGGTCTAATTTTTTGTCAAACATTTCCATCTTATATTTATCTAGGCAGCTTCAGGACTGTGTGGCCCCCCCCCCCCCCACACACACACACGCGCACACACACTGCTTTTTGTTAGCACTAAAGATGACTGACTGAAGGAAGCCTAGAGGGAAGGCCTAGGCCATGGTAATGTGTAGTCACAAGCAGTAACTAGCACTGGACTCGTTTTCAGTTGTTTCATAAATTTACCACTAGATGGTGATAGAGGGCTGGGGGTGGGGCGCAGAGCGTAGCTAATTCATGTTTATGTTTAAATTTGAAAATGTTTGATCTTAATGCTTTTATAATTCACTTACACATATCCAAAGATTATTGTAAATATCGTCTTAGCCATAATTTTTTTTTCAAACGTAGGATGTGCCTAGTATTTATTGATTTGATAAGCTGTTTTCTTGTGGTGTTCTGTTTGAGACAGAATATTTACGACATTTAAGTGATCCTCAAGCTTTATTTTGCCCTTGTTTTTTTACTTTATTTTTTTCTTGTATATCACATTTCTCCACCGTGATCATAACATTTATGTTTGAGATTGTACTGTGTATTCACAATTTTGGCTTAGGTATTTAGTCTGAGCTTACGCCTTTTCCAAATTATCATTCCTTTGAAACTTTAATTGAGAAACACAATACTGATATACTATTTGGAAATGAGAATAAAATGGTATGAATGGTATAATGAATATAACAGAGTTAGTAATATGCACACCAAAAGATTTTCTGCAAGGTAAGTTTCTCTGCATGTAATTTTTATGAATAATAGAAAAATTTCTTTTTGAAATTATCTGGATATATTTCTCATTTGCATAAAATAAAAATAGCTATGTTAAAATTGCTGCCTTAGGTGGGTCCTAAAATACTGAATATAATCCAAAATTCCATGTAAGAAATTTGATTTCAAATATAAAATTATTTCCAAATTTTCAATTAATTAAAAACCAATCAAATAGAATTTTTACTTTCTTCAATGTTAGTGCAGCAGTTTATATTAACTTATGACACCAACACAATATTTTAAATTATTCCTGTGGATATTATGTTAGTCATGTGACTGATTCATTCTTGGTTGTGACACGGTATATTTGTGTAAAGTACAAGCAGTATGATTTGATGCTTTTGTAATATGGCTTTAAGAAAATGGAGATAATACTTTCAAATTTTTTCCCTAAGTCAATGTTTTAAGCTGTCCCATTGACTTAATAATGTAATTTCAGAGAATAAAACCACTATATTAAATGTACCCATTAACTCTACAATAGTACAATTTTAGAAACATTAAAATGGGATTGAAATATTTTAAGGAGCTCTTAGAATTGAGGCCTGAATTTTAGAGAATTAAATGCAGTGTGGGGTTAGCTCTGCTAAGTTTCAGAACACCAGATGGACTCATTTGATGAAGATGATAGGTTCTTAGTTCTTAGGCATGTTCTAAGGTGAGCATGCTTTACACACACACACACACACGCACACACACACACGCATACACACACGCACACACACACACGCGCACACACACACACACACAGTGAGCTGTGATGTAGAGCCAAGTAGAGGAAGGAGAGTCTAGGACACACTGTACTGAGGGTTTTCCCAGGTGCAGCATTGCTCCTCCTTTTTGTATAGGGCAGCTGTAACTCAGCCTGGGTGTCATGAGGAGAATGGAGAAAGGAATTAGCCTTTCAAACTGTCTTCTTCAATACCTAGTGTAAAGTATGGCTATCTTAACCTAGCTAGTGAACAAAACGAGCAGCAGGTGGTGGTAGCTAGGCACATGTCCAAGAGAGATGTGTATTAATTCATATACTGTAGATCCCCTGGAATTTATGGAATTTGAATCTTGATGGAGAAATAGATACTCTGATAAAGGTCCTTGGACAGTTATTTTCAACTCTTTGCTTCTGTCCCTTCTGTTAAACCTGACTCACCTATTAGACCCCTTTTCTGTTCTTGAACCTAACCTTGGTAGTCAGTTAGGCTGAGATATTCTTGGGACCTGCTTCCTTCTTTTTCGCTCACTTTAGCTTTTTAGAATCGTGTAGATCGTTTGTACGAGTCTAAATAAAATGAAGCCTTTCACTGTTTTATATGTGTACACATCTGCTCTGTCTTCGTTAACCATAATGATACCTTTTCGTTGGCAAACATGCCTTCATCCTGGTCTTCTAATGCGCCCTTGGCTCCTGTCACATGTTAGGAACCTAGACAGTGGTCAGGCAGCTGCAGGCTTTGAAAAAGCATGGAGGTTCAAAGGTTTATATTGAAGAAGGAGAAATTATTCTAAGATTTTAAGTTACCCTTAATCTTTTTGACTTGATGTATTGAGCTCTACAACTGAAGGTTTAAAATGAATGATATTCCTATTAGAGATTGGATATAATTTAAAACTATAGTTTTTATAAAATAAAGATTATTAAATGGCTCTTAAATAAACTATATGTACTTGACTGTTAATGCAGCCTTCGTCTTCTGTTCTCTGCCCCTAGCACATAAGAATTCAAATGCAGCATAGGGTTATAATAATGGCTCTGTAAGTTCAGTGTTTTATCAAAATCGACTTGTCTTAATACTCAGTCATACTTTTTTCTTCTCTGAAATAAACTAAGTTTAAACTCAGTTAAGTGACTTCAGTCTTTTAAAGTGTATTGCTTAAAAAAATACAGCTGAACCTCCTTGCCTACTCCTGCACTGTGCAAGTTTTTCTGATGTGCATAAAATGTAAACATAGATGAGGGACTATGGCTAATGTTGTGGGCAGGTCATAGATACAATGACAGAGAAACCTAGCAATCCGTGTTTACTCAGTTACATCTGCAACAAATGAGCTGTGTTGAAAACAGCATTTTCTTTCCCAAATCTTAAGGATCAAGGTCTAACAGAGTTCTCTCTACTTCCTGTCCTCTCAAAAGTGGCTTCAGAGCATCAGCACTTCCTGGACGATGACTGCAGTGCGCTGGCAGAGCTATTGCCTTTGCTGCCCCTGAAATCTGCTTCTTAAATTTTGAGTCATGATTCCTGCTGCTCAGCCATATGCCATCTCGTCAGTTTCACTTTCTTCGTTGTGCCTTAATGTTTTCCTCATTTCTGAATTATACCCCAAATTCATAACATTTCAGTTCTCTTCTCATCCACATTTTGATGGGCTCAAGCAAGGATAATGAAAATACACATTTATTTACACTTTGTACATAACTGACAAACAAGAGTGGGTCTGGTGATCTTGAATTCCTACACGTCAGTATAATCATAGTATATGCGGACCTCGGATCTTCTAACACTCTGTAGTGATCGGATGCTTTCGCTCCTTGTTCTGATGTTTGATTTTTTGAATAGCCTTCTTGAAAATGAGCGACACATGAAAAAGTAAATGATTGGGTCCAGGCATACGTTGCACGCAGATAGGAAAAGTGTCATTTCTTTGCAGTAATACAGGATTTTGTGTGCCGACTCATCTAAAAGTCTGTCCAAGTGACTGAAAGTAAAGGGAATCCTACACAAGTGATAGGGCAGAAAACAGGTAAAGAACACAGCCACGACCACTCTAATGCTCTGGTTGTGTTTTCGCTTTCGGCTTGACTGGCTTATGAATTGCCTGCTGGATTTGTGAATGTACCTGGAAATAGCAATGTAACACCCGATCAGTATCACCAGCACAACCACGAACAAGCAGCTGTTGATGTAAGTGATGGCGTTATGCCATTTCACTCCCAAAGGACTCTTAAGTTTCGTGCACTCATGAATATTTTCCCTCGTTGGTTGGACATTGGTTAGAATGATGTTTGGCAAGGACAGGACAGCCATGAGCACCCAAACACAAACAGATAAAACCTTTGTAAAGGTTATGCTGTACATGCGAGAGTCACCAAATGGCTTTACCACCTTCAGGTAGCGATCAATGCTTATTAGCCCAAGAAACACAATGGAAGTATACATGTTGGCGTAAAATAGAACCGAAGAGTATCTGCAGAGGATAAACTTGAAGTACCAAGGTCCAAGTCCTGCATCGTGGACTATTCGAAATGGAAACGTCAGTGTCATTATGAGGTCGGCAACCACTATGTTTTTGAGATAAAATATGAAGCTGGTTTTATTCCTAATGTGAAAGAAGATCCATACTGCTAGACCATTCAGCAAGATGCTTGCCACGAATATAACGAGGTAAAGCCCAGGCAAGACGATAGTGTCGAATTCGTTGTGAACGGTGGTGTTCTTTCCGGGTCCATCGCTTGTGTTACTTGGGGTGTGATTCCCTGGGCCATGCAGCTCATTATCTGTAGGAGAAGTGGGGAGAGGTCACTTCATGTTTTGCATGCATGCTCTGCTCATGCCAGGCTTCCTTACAGGCTGAACTACTGATGTTTCGGGCTAGTTAAAAGACGTCTTTAGAAATTTAAAGAGTCTGTTTAGTGCACTGTTAATGTTTTGAGTGGCTAAAGAATTGGTGGTCTCACACAACAAGATCCTACTCCATAGAACAGAGAGCAACCCTCAGTATCCTGTAATAAACATAATGGGAAAGAATATGAAAAAGAATATGTATTTTGTTTTGCTGTACACCAGAATCACTTTGCTGTATACAAGCAACTAACACAACATTGTGAATCAGCTGTAGTTCAATAAAGAAACAAACACACAAAACATTAAAAAATATTAGTGACCTCACCCTTGAATCGCACTTCCCCCACCAAATCCTTTGAGTAAAATGTGAATTTCTGGTCCGTTGTGCTAATCATTTGAATGAAAATAAATATACCAGTGAATATGATCTTGACTCAATTTTTAATTCAGTTTTGATATAATTACAAATTGAATAAACTGGGGAGCAGCAAATTAAAATTTCATACACAGAAGGGTAGCATGTGGTTATTTTAGTGCAGTCTTTGGCAGGCTCTGAAATATCTTTTTCTCTCTCTCAGTTTTAAGCTATTTGAAATGTGAAAGAGTAAAACTAGCAGGTCATTTTTCATTTATTCATGTATTTTTGGGGTAATACTTAAAAAACGTTAGGGAGCATTGTTAGGAAGAAAGACAAAAAGGGACAATTGTCATTAGTATTTAAATTCATTATCAAGGAGGACAATGCTTAAAAATAATTGCAGCCTGATACCTGCTTTTATTTATAAGCTAGGTTATACCTATTATGCTAAGAATATGAAAATTTTAAACCCTTTGCTATCTTGAAGTCTTGAGTTCATGAGCCTTACCACTGAATCACATAATCAGTGGAACAGTTTATGAACACTGGATTTGCGTGACTGCCATGAGGAGGGGCCTCTCAGATCTCCGGCTGCAGGGAAAGTAATTGACGGGCAGCTCTAGCTCAGTGCTCTGAACCCAGCGCTGTTTTCCTGCTGATGCCACACTTCCATGGATCACTCCTAACCAGTAACTAACTGAGCACAGTAGGACCATTAAGACAAGCTGGCTCCTGGGGCAGTAGGGAGGGGTTCCTCTGATGACGACTTTGTCTGGAGCACTTTTCATCAGTCTGGTCAAAACTTTCTTCCAACTACACAGAAATATGAATCTTCCTATTTGCTCCCTGCTCCCTTCTCTCCTCCACAGGGGGTTGGACCTGCGTAGCTGTCTGCAATTCCTCTGGGCATTCCTGCTATAAATCTCCTGGCCATATGGTTACTTTTATCTGCTGCTGCTGCTTTTTGTTTTTGAAAACTGAAACTGTTTACAAGTGAACTTTTTGGGCTGTGACTTTACAAGAAAAGTCATCTCTGAATTTTCATGTCTCACTAATACATTTACCATAATGACAAATATGCTTTGGAATGATTTTGTTTTAGGGCTAACAGCACGATTTTAGCCCTCAGTTCCCTATATGACAGGCAGCGTAGTATGAACTTTGTTTTTCTTCTTTGAAGAAGTGAACCAAGGAAGAGAGTTTGGATGATTTTTAATCCAAAAACAGGTTCTAAATTGCTGCCTGAAATTTTAAGTGTATAGGCTCTTCCCAAGTAACCTTGTCCTCTTTTTAATTCTTTCCCTTTTATTCTCTGCTAGAAGTGTTTTTAAAAACGGGTTTCCCTGGCTTAAATATCCTTAAACAGGCTGGTAATTTATACCTGGACTAGCCTGTTATGATGAGACCCGCAGTATTTATAAGTTTAAAATGCATGATTCAGCTGCCATCTGTATCACGGTTGCCAGTATCAAATATTGTCGTAAACAGTATCATTCAAGCCGATTTTGACTTAATGAAGTGTCTTGGTCTTGGTTGCTTCTGTACCACCAGGTGCATATCAGCGTCCATAACCTTAGAAGCTTCTTAAGATATGCAGTTTTACCTGGGTTAAGGTACCTGCTTGAATTAATTTCTTCAATTAAACTATTAGCAGTCCCTTTCGTCTAACCCAGAAGAGACACCTAAAGGAAGTATGGAGAGGACAAGTAACTTTTAATTAGGATGAGTGGTCCAGCTGAGGGACCCCACCCGAAAAGGGGCAGCTACACCATCTCCGGAAACACTGGCTATACCTTGTAACAATGATTTTCAAAGCCATGGTAAATGCAAATAGAAAGGTTCACTGGCCACAGATACATACTGCATGTTTAGTCTCTCAGTCCTATGCAACTCTTTAGAGTGTTGCTCACCAGGCTCCTCAGTCCATGGGATTCTCTAGGCAAGAATACTGGAGTGGGTTACCATTCCCTTCTCCAGGGGATCTTCCTGACCTAGGGATTGAACCGGAGTCTTCTGTGTCTCCTGCATTGCAGGCAGATTCTTTACCTGCTGAGCCATTGCGAAGCCCAGCGTACATAGTAGGTGTGGAGTATTTCAACTCCAGTGTTAGCTCCCTGGATCTGCTATGCTATCCATTGTGGGATAGAAGGACCCCTACTTCTCTGGGTTGATGAGGAATTTTGTGTCCATTATATGCTTTAAAGTTTTAATTGTATGAACAAGCACTCTTATTAAATAATGATTTACTGATCAGTCATGGTTCAGAGAAGGTGATGGCACCCCACTCCAGTACTCTTGCCTGGAAAATCCCATGGGTGGAGGAGCCTGGTGGGCTACAGTCCATGGGGTTGTGAATAGTCGGACACGACTGAGCGACTTCACTTTCACTTTTCACTTTCATGCATTGGAGAAGGAAATGGCAACCCACTCCAGTGTCCTTGCCTGGAGAATCCCAGGGACGGGGGAGACTGGTGGGCTGCCATCTATGGGGTCGCACAGAGTTGGACATGACTGAAGTGACTTAGCAGCAGTAGCAGCAGATCAGTTATGGTTATTATTAAAGTTAGTCTTAAATCAGAATGTTAGAAATAGTCCTGATGTGTACTCTGAGTCATGAATAATACCAAGGCCAACTGACCTCTTTTCACAGTGATAATTGAACTGATTTGTAGCTTTGAGAGTGTCTGCCAGTCCTGTCACCTCACAGTATTTGCATCCTTAGTTTATGTATGAGATTAACATTTTGAAATACAGGACTTCTTACTTCACTGGAATAGGCTTGGGCTTGGTTATTACTTCATTTGCAAATTTCACATTTATGATGCAGCTTAAACAAACTAGTGGTTAAAACCTGTTTTGGGTTATTCTATGAAACACTGTGGTAGTCGAGGGAACAGTCATCTGTGGGCTGCTCTGGAAGGCTCAAAACTGAATATAGAGAGTTTTTTGTGACACTTGATTGATTGATTTTTTTTTTTTAAGAATTAAGACTATGGCATATTCTTTCCTGCCAGCTACCTCCCATCATTTCCTTTCTGTATTATTGCCTCCAGTTTTCCTAATGCCTGTGGCTATGCCCAGAAGCAGTTCTCTGCAGTGTTCCTGCTCAGGAACAATGTCCATTTAAAGTGAGTGGCTTTCTTTACGCAGGCGGTTTTATCATGTGGTTCTTTGCTGTCAGTAAAGAACTTGGCTGAGTTAGGAAGCATTTCTAATGACAGGTATAATAGTGATTCAATTAATAAAAATTAGAAGCTGTTTTTACAGCATAAAGGCTATTTTCTCCATCTCACACACTCCTTGTTTCCTTGGATGTTATTCTCTGTGTTATTTAGTGCAGAGCTTGGTTTCAGAGGGAGAGTTATGGTCAGATTTCCTTTTTTATTTTCCCCCTGCACTCCTGCTTCCAACTCCTTTTAAATTAAGTTAGCAAAGGCAGTGACCTAATAACACCAGTACCAAAGTAAGTCAAAATTTTGTGCCAGTGTGTGTTTGAGGGTGGGGCTTCCCAGGTTCAGTAGTGGTAAAGAATCCCTTTGCTAATAAAGGAGATGCAGATTCAATCCCTGGGTTAGGAAGATCCCCTGGAGAAGGAAATGGCAACCCATTCTAGTGTTTTTGCCTGGGAAATCGCATGGACAGAGGAGCCTGGCAGGCTGCACTCCATAGGGTCGCAAAGAGTTGGACGCAACTGAACATGCATGCAAATGTGTGAGAGTGATATTGTGGTATGTGTGCTGGGGCTGTGGTTGCCTGTTTGTGGATAAGGGGGATTGTGTGTGTACTGTGTGTGCTGAAGAAATGCATAGATTTTGTAGTGAGAAGCCTCATTAGTCCCACGTGGCTCCTGTATTGGACAGTGGAGATCAAGGGCATTGCAGTCCTGTTGGTTAATGTTTTTTCAAATTAAGTTTTTTTGGAGTATGGTTGATTTTCAATGTTGTGCTAATTTCCACTATATAGCAAACCGAATCAGCCATATATATATATCCTCCCTATTAGACTTCTTCCCATTCAGGTCACCACAGAGCATTAAGTAGAGTTCCCTGTTCTATATAGTATGTTCTCAGTAGTTATCCATTTTATACATAGCATCACTAGTGTATGTGTGTGAATCCCAATCTCCCAGTTCCTCCCCCACCCCCTTTCCGCTTGGTATCCATGTATTTGTTCCCAATGTCTGTGTCTCTACTTCTGCTTTGCAGATAAGTTCATCGATACCAAAAAGTCCTCTTTGACAGTGCTGGTTCAGTCACCCCTTGGCTTTGTGAAATGGAATAAATAGCAGCCATTTTGCTGGGTCTTCTGAGAGTTAAAAATGCTCTGCATACATTTCAAGCACAGTATCTGGTACTTAGTAGGTGGTCTGTCTCAATGTCAGGCCATGATTTTGATTTGTGTCATGAATAGCAGTCACATTCTGAATGAAATGTGATGCAGACCCTTGTTCCTTTTGCTTTTGGAGACCCTCCACTGTTGCTTATGGGGGCATGTCACATTTTGACACTGAATGTGAAAGCATCAACAATATGTCACTGCTCTACCTGCCAGGTGGGAATGAAATACCAAAGTCGTGCAGATGACCGGGTGTCACTGACCTGGCACAGCTGCCCTGGCCAATCATGTTCTAGTTACCCAGAAGTGCAGGTAGGTGTTGTCTTTGGTCTAGACTGTTCCATCTGGTAAGTAATATATACTCTAGTTTCAGCGTGAAAGACTTCCCCAGTTGTTAGTTTAATCTTCCTGTCCTTTTACAGATCATCTCTAGATGAAACAGCTTAAGACAAAGTTAAGAGTTCTCTGGGCAATGCCATCCTGCATGTTTGCTGTTTTACATTTAATGAAGGCAAAGATAAATGCAAGTTTATTTTGTTAATTGATTTGCCAACCACCAAAATTAACACATGGTGTAAATAACTGTTACTGATTTTCTTTGCATTTTCCCCTACAGCTTACCTGGTAATTTTGCAAGTGTCAAGTTGAGCCCCATTCTTTAGTTGTGAGGGACTGAAAGCAAAAATCTGTGTCAGGAAACACTCGGGGACAGTTCAGTCAAGGGGTCAGCATAGGTTATTCCTGGTTTGATTTCTAGGGGAAAAAAGAAAAAACAGTTGAGCAGGTATTTGAATACACAGTACTTTGATTTTCACTTAAAAAAAAAAAAAAGAAAAAAAAATGCCCCTTGATTCAGAAAAGGCCTACCCTTTTGTTATGAACAGCTGTGCCACGTAAGACTTGTCTATTTTTGTGTGCTGTTTCCACTTGCCAGGGAGCATGGGACATTTCTGTGTATGCCTTCTCCATCCGAATGCCGCTGTGTGGCCCCGGGAAAGTTACTTAACATCTCTGTGACTCAGTGTTCTCCTCTCTGACATGAGAGTGGAAATAATCATACAGCAGAATTGTGACAAGAATTATGTGACATAGTCCATAAGAACCTGGGTCCAGGAGTGTTCTCAAGACACTTTAGCCTGTGTCTGGCAGTATTGCTTCTACTTCACTCTACCCCACCCCACTGACCTGAAGCTCAGCACATGTATTTAAATGCATCTCTAATGCCTCAAAAATGCAATTGGAGATTGTTAAAAGTCAGAAGATCTCCGACCAATATATGTTAAGAGTTTTATAAACTCAACTATCTTCAGTACCCAGTCTTATAATCTCTGGGCTTCTAGTTCTGGCTTTACACTAACTAGCTGAGTGACTTCATCATGTCACTTAAGCTTTTCTGAACTGGGCTGGAAGGCTCTAAAAAAAAAAATCCCCAGCGGAACTCAGGTTTACATGGGCTTCTGTGTTTTCCTCAAACATAGCTTCACATTAAGAATTTAATACTGCTTGAACCTTTATGTTGAAGTCCCTGTATTTCTTTATGATAACTGTTTTCCATCCAACCTCAAAGTCTGGCTAGGAGTGGATAATTAAATTGGCTTTGAGTCATTAGTTTTTGAAATCTTGGCTAAAACCTCAAAGCTTTCTTAGCTTCAGATTCCTCACAGTCTTTTTCCTCACGATTACCCGAGACCACACGTGCACGCGATGCATGTTAGTTAAACTGTGACAGTGCCCCCTACTTCTCCTTCGGCAGCCTGTTCCCTATTTTCTGACTTCCTTCAGGTATTCATCAAAGAGAGAAGAGATCCTGGGAACTGTTTTGGAAAGTGCGCCGCTGAAGTCAGATGTCTTTTGGGAAGGATTCCTTCTAGGGGAAGTCACACTGTTTCTCATGAAATGAAACTGTGTGAGACCTTCATGCCCCCTCAGCAATACTGCTTATAAATACCGCAAAGCTGCAGAGAGACCCCAAGTAACCTCACCCCCTCCAAGTCCAAAGCAATCTGTAGGTTGCGTAAGCAGTCATGTCTGCTGGTCAGCAGGCTCAGAGTACTTTCAAAGCAAAAGCATATTTAAGGATTGGGCAGCCTTTGGAGAGGCATGCATTTCTTTCTGTGTTACTTTGTTCTTCTCTTCTGTTCCCTAGTGGCATGTGACATTTGGATGCTCCATTTGGTAGTAGATGGAAAAAGTGGCGTCCAAATGTTCAGTGATTTCCTCCCCACTACCAGTCATCTCTTGAGAGTTTAGATGCCCTGTCCATGTCTCACCTTGAATCATCAGGGTAGGTGGTACATAGTGAGTAGTCAAAAAGTATTCATTGGTTTATGGAGCATAGATAATAGACACCCTCCTTTTTGGGTGCCAGTGTTGCAGTCTTTTTAAAGTAACGCAAGGAGGTGAAACCCTACTTTCTTTTAATAAAGTTTACTGGGATTGAGGCAGTTTTCTAAACTTTATAATAATGACCCTTAGATTTCATTACACCTTATTTTCTCGAGTCTAACTTTTCATGGAAATGTTTCAGGGAGTTTCCATGAAAGACATCTCTGATTTCATGTTCCTCTCTGGTAAAGTTATGTGGTTTTCCTCTTCTTGACTTCATTTAAACTTTACTTGATAACAAGAAATCCAGTACGGCTTGTCCTCTCTGGAGGAAAAGCAGTATCTAGTGGGTGAGCCGTAGTCACAGCAATAGATAGCAGACAGTTATTAAGGAGGACACGGAAAAGATTCTGGGAGAAATATTTGCATATCATATTTATTCTCATAAAGGGTTAAATTCAGAATATACAAAGAACATTTACAACTTCCTAATAAAAAGAAAATAGCCCAACTAAAAAGTGGTCTAAAGATTTGTATAGACATTATATCAAGAACACATGAAAAAATGCTCAGTATCTTTAGTCATTAGGGGGATTCGAATAAAAACCACAATGAGGGCTTTGCTGGTGGTCCAAAAGCTAAGATTCCACACTCCCAGTGAAGGGGACTTGGGTTCTGTCCCTGGTCGGGGAACTAGATCCTGCATGCTGCAAATAAAGATCCTGTGTGCTGCAACTGAGACCTGGAGTGATCAAATAACGCATAAATATCTCTTAAAGAAACCAAACACCCACACAATGAGATAACTCTTTCATATCTCCCTGGCTATAGAGTGGCTGTAAATGAAAAAGAGGGTAACAAGTATCGCCAAGTATATAGTGTCACAACCCTCATGCATTACTGGTAAGAATTTGAAATGATATGGCCACTTCAACAGCAGTTTGGTAAATTCTTAGAAACTTTAACCTGCATTTATCTTACCTGATAATTCTATTTGTAGGTAGCTACTCAAGACTAATGGAAACATAGACCTATGCAGAGACATATATGCAGATATTTTTAATAGCATTATTCATAATAGCTAAGAATTGAAAGAATTGAATCAACCCAAATATCAGCTGATGAATGAATACACCAAAGGTAATATAGTCAACAGAATGGGTAAACCAAAGGTGATATAGTCATAGAATGGATAAACCATAGGAAGTATAGTCAAAGAATGGAATACAACTCAGCAATAAAAAGGAGTGAAATTCAGCTATAATATGGATGAATTAAAAAACACTGTGCTAGGGAAAGAAACCAGATACAAAAGACCACATACCATTTCAATGAAATGCCTAGAAGAGGCTAATCTATAGAGGTGGAAAGTAGGTTAGGGCTGAGGGTAGGAGTGGAGAGATTAACTGTAAGGCGGGTGAGGAATTTTATTAAGGTGAGAAAAACTGGATTATGATGGTGGTTTCAGAACTCTATAAGTTAATTAAAAATCATCAAATTGTACATTTAAAATGGATGAAAATTATTGTATGTAAAGTATACCTGAACAAAGTTAAAAAGGAACCAAGAGTACATAGAAAAGAAATAGACACAGGATAGCAATTCACTGTGCAATAATATTGAGTTTTATAGACCAAGGAAAAGTACCTTATAAGCACATTCCTTATCATGTCTTGAAGAAGACAGTGAAATGCAAAGTACATTTATCAAGAGTTCCACCCCTTGATGTAGGTGTGGGACATTGCTCAATGATCTGGATGATTCATTTATGAGTTTCTTCTTTTAGAATTTGGTTCAGAATCTAGAGACCCTGGCTGTGGCTGGTGATTTGTACTTTGGGGGAATCCATGCTCTCATTTTCTTAATTCCCATTGAAATTATGTGAATGAGTTGGGTCTTAATTAGTTCAGACCATACATGGACTTCCTGAAATCAAATTTGTCATCCAGGTTTGGGAAATACTTTATTCTCCTCAACTGGCTTGTGAGAGTTTCCTCTTGGCACCTCCATCTCTTTTACCACTTTCTCTAGATGAATTACTTCCCAAAATTTGGGTCATAGATCCTCATTTTTTCTTTTTGTTTTTCTCGAGTGTTCATGTCTCCTTGGATGCTCAGCCATCACCTCTCTTCCATAATCTTCCTTCCCTAAACTTCTGTTCATTGTATCATCTTTGTTCCTCAGACTCAGCATCTCTAAACTTTAACTTTTTTTCCTTTCTTCAGCAGAAGCCATTTTCCTTTCATCCCTCTTTATGAATATTTGCTTCAGCCCTTGATCGAGAGAGTTTAAAACCTCAGGACTGAATTGGATTGTTTTCCCTTGGTCAGGCACTTATCTAGTCTTGCTGCTTCTTCTGTTACAGTATCATTCCTTTGCTTCCTGTCGTCACCTTGCTGCTCAGGTCAAGGCCCTCCTAGTTTCATGTGTGGCCTTGTACTGACCTCCTCCCTGGTCTTTCTGCTTCTTGCTTCTCTCCTCTCAGATGCTTCCTGCTGCTTTTTGTTAGATTCTTCTTTCTAAATTACCCATGTCATCATGCTGTCTCACCCTGAGTACAGTATGATAGGGAACTTCTCAAGTTGCAGTGATAACATATGTAAGGAGTTATTTTCTTAGTGTTGGAGATTATGGAGCGTGGAAGCCAGAAGCTGTTGGGTTCTGCTAATTAAAAGGTGGCTCTCAACTTTGGGAGAAATCTTCTTGTTCCATAATTAATCCTCTGAATCAGATGACAGTTGTACCTCCTCTGTAGAATCATTATGAGGTTAAATTAGAATATATGTTTATAAATTGTATGTTTTGTAAATGGAGCTTTTGCTTGTGTTTTTACCATTAATCCTTGCCTACATGAAATTCAAGATCATTTTCATTCGATCAGGAATTCTTTATGCTAACTGTTGCCTCACAGGGGCATGCCTTTCATTTAACCCCGTGCCTTTCTTCATGCTGAGTCCTGCTCTTGAATGATCTCCTGTCTTCTCCTCTTTCCCTCTCTTGGGAGTCTCTACCTCCTCATCAGTGTTAACCATAATCTGACCTTTCCTGTGAGTTTAATGTCTGAAAGTCTACTCATATTCCACACTCTGGGAGTTATAAAGATGGAGGGTAAGTTTCTGCCCTCAAGGAATTTAGAATCTAGTTGAGGGTCCAGAAGTAAGTAAACCACAAAATACAGAGTAAGAGGGGGGATGTTGTAGAAATCCAGACATGGTGGTGTCCCTTGATGAGCAGAAGCAGAGGTCAGGGAGGTTCCATGGGAGCTTTGATGCCTGGGTTGTGGCTGGTTTGCCAAATGTGAGATGGGGAAGGAACACGTGGAAATGTTCAGCATGGCCCAGGATAACGTCATCTACTAGGGAGATGATGGCCTCAAGTGGTAGAGATGTGGGACGGGTTTGGGGCACATTGAGGAATGAGTGGCTGCTGATGCTGATGCGAAGGGAGGAGGAAGGTTGTGGCCTCCTAGTATTAGGCAGTGGGTATTGGTCTCTTTCACTGATAGGTGGGCCCATGAGAGGAGGAGCATGTGGAAGAATGGAGTTCAGATTTCCCTTTGTGGATATCAGGATGCCTACGTAGTGTCCATGTGGAGGTGTCTACTGAGTAACTGAAGTTGAGGTCTGGGGCTTGGGGAGGTGGCCCTGGCTGGTGGTGTACTTTTAAAGTTGACAGAAGATCAGGGATAGAAAAAGCAATGGGAACGGGTGCGATTGCCCACGATGACCCTGCCCAATAGACTGAGAATAGGAGAGGGCTGACTTTGAAGTTTTTCAGGAGCAGTTCTCCAGAAAGGGAAGTGCCTAGAGGAGTGGTCAGAGAATTGGAAGGATTATCAGACAAGATTCATGTCCTGTGAACCTAGACTTGAGGTTACAAAATAAGAAGTTGTAACTAGTTTTATCCTGCAGGGAAGTCCAGAGGCCTAGGGCAGCAAAGTGCCATTGGATGGAGTTCAGTAACAGAGAGGCCACTGTTGGTCTTTGTCAGAGCTGCATAAGTCATGCTGTGTAAGTGTGGGGGGCAGAGGCAGAGGGCTGATAACAGAGGGTTGAGACAACTCTTTCAAAAAAGAAAAACATGTCTACCCTGGGAAAAAGAGAGGGAGAGAGGTGGGAGGTAGAGATAGATATAGGACTGATGGAAGTTTCTGCTAAGCTTCTCATTTAATGTCTTAACATTTTAAAATATTTTTACTTGGCCTAAAAACAAACGAGAAGCAACCCTTGGCACTACAATGAGCTGAGTAGGGTGGCCGTGTGGTGTTAGTCTAGGCTCTGTGAGTCTCCGCCTCTCCATCTGAATAGTGTGTGCATTGATGCATCCATTGTGGGGGTGACTCCAAAGTTGACATGAGAACCTGCACGAAGCATGTGGCACAGTTGTGCAGGGTGAGGTCTGAGTCTTACAAGCCCCTGTTGCATGTTGCAGGCACACGGTAGAATGCAGTTTGTGACTGATGGGTTGGACGAAGGGTGCAGTGGAGTTCTTGCCGCCTTGTTTATGCTGACACTGTTGTGTGGTTTGTAGTTTCAGTCACCCAATGAGGAAGCCTTTGACTGAGCTCTTTGCTCCAAGAGCTTCATTTCAGTTGCCTCTGATCCTCATCTGTCTTTCTTCAGCAGCAGCACTGATATTCCCTCCACCTCCGACCCCACCCCACCCCTGTGCAGTTTATCACAGAGCAGCTATGCATACTGTGCGCATCCCAGCGCCTGCAGGGTGTTGCAATGAACATTGCTTCAGCCGTAGTTATGGGCTTGGGTCCAGGGCCTTGCTGATGGGCGGAAGCCCCGTCCTGCCACCTACGGCTCCACAAGCTGAGAGCTGATGAAACCTCTCAAGAATGTGATGTCTGTGGCAGGTCTGGGTTTCACGGCCATTCCTGAGGTTGGATAGTATCGATGCTTAGAGACCTTCTGGTTTTTTTCTGGCCAACCGTTGATATTTTGATTGTTTTCATAACCCTTGACTATTTTCATAACGGTATTATGTTGTTGTTAGTTGTAAGCTGGCTTTTTAAATGAATGAAATGAAATAGTAGAAAAGGACACGTCCTCGGTGTCTCATGGATCTTAGGCCTTAAACTTGTTGCTTGGTGTCTCCTACAACTCTCTCAGCGGCCCGTGCCCTAGGTGTGTGTTATGCCTCTTTTCCTCCCCAGCCAGGCCGATCTGAGGTTCAGACATGTGAGTCAGTATGCCCTGACAGAGCTAGTAATAGCCGGGATCAGAATTCCTACCAGATCTGATGAAAGCCGTATCCAAGTTTTTTCCCATTATCCTTCCCTAGAGTCCCAATGCAGAGCAGGTTTCCATAGTTGGTATTGGAGGGCGGGAGGTGGGAGGGGGAAGACAAGGCAGAGGCAGCCTTTGTTTTCCCTGTTGAGGCCAAGAAGGAACTGCTGATCTTCTAACCTGGAGGTATAGTTTGGTTTGACCTGAGCCATGTGGAAAGCATCAGGAAATTTCCCTCTTGCCTTGAGAAAGATCTGCCCAAACTGAGTATGAAGTGTCCAGCAATGTTTGCTGCCTCCTCCCTTTGGGAACCTGCTCTCTGGGTCACCAGCTCACTGCAACCTCTCCTGACTTCCCCGGGCCTCTTCACTCGGGAGCTTTGCCTGCCTGATCCTATAGACCCCAGCTTTCACAGCTCTTGATTCATTTATCATTTATCCTTATGTGATGACACTTGATCTGTACGGATCATCCAGTGGTCTGTGTTGACTATAAACATGCCTTTCTTCCTCTTCTTCTGCCCCCTCTCTGCCAGCTCCTCATTTTTCTTGCTTCAGTGACCAACATTGAGGGTTCATAACAAATGACTTTCCTGGTACCTCTCAACAACCCAGAAAAAATAGTGGCAGGTGAGCTTGTTTAATGCACCCCTGAGAACAAATTAATTGTCACAGTTAAGCTTTTCACCATGCCCAACCCTCTGCTGAGGCCTTTTTGTGAAAACCCTACTGGTCATATCAGAGTGCTTTTATGGTTGGGAGAACTGAGATTCTGGGTCTCCAGGAAGGAGAGCTTCACTCACGGTGGAGCAGCTTGAACCTGGGTGTGTAGGATGCGCAAGCGTCTGCTGTGCCCTGGAGGGCTAGTGGGGAGGCTGGGAAGCTGAGCATCCAGGCCCCAGAACTGCTGCTGTGGGCACCCAGCCTTGCTCCCAGACTTCCCGGGTTAGATCTTGGCTTGGATGGGGAGCTGCTGTGCCAGACTGGGAAACTGCCTGTGCAGCAGGCAGGGCCAGCAGGCATGCCCGCCAGGCTACGGCCATGCCTTTATTCTCCCTGGCTTCCCAGGGTCTCATTATTGTGCTTCTGGTCAAGATGGGAAAGATAAATGCCAGTTAAATGCTCACTCTCTAGATTCAGCTGCT
Source organism: Capra hircus (assembly GCF_001704415.2). Taxonomy (NCBI): domain Eukaryota; kingdom Metazoa; phylum Chordata; class Mammalia; order Artiodactyla; family Bovidae; genus Capra; species Capra hircus. The sequence goes on along the minus strand of NC_030808.1, from coordinate 116,398,093 downwards.
CATGATTTTTTTTGGACTGATTATTTGGTGGTGGTGGTGGTTCTCACATGGCAGAGCTGTAGTTTAATTTGCCCTCCACGTCTTAGTGTGTTCTTTAGAAGCTCACATTTGGAATCACATTTGGAACTGCAAGAATTTCAGATCTGAGGGGTTTTGTGTTTTGTCACTTTCTTAGAGGAAAACTGTACTAAAAGGTAGATACTAAATGGGGATACTACTATAATTCCTGAATATCAGTGGGATGGTGCCATTGTTCCGCTGCCCGTGTGTAATGTTCACAAGAACCATCTAATGTGAAGCTTCTGGTAAAATGTGCAGCATTTCTTGCATTTTGGAATCACCTGTAACTTAAGACTCTGTGTGTGTGTGTATGTGTGTTCCAGTACTGCTAAGATACAGCTCTGCTGAAGGCCTTGGGAAAGAAACAAGTTACCTCACTGGCTACAATTTACTTCTTTTTGTAATAGAATTAGGTCACTGTATTCATAGGGCACTTCATTAATGCAAGCTTGGAGTCAGTAACCCAAAGGTGTTGGAATGCCAAGCAAACAACCTTCATTCTGGTTTTTCAGGTACCACCCTGAAGTTCTTTTAACAAAGTTAACGCTTGACGTCTATAGCCTACAATTAAGCAAAACTTGGTTCACACTTAGATTTAACATTGTTTTTTCCAGGTGACCTCTGGTTAATTTTTTACTTATTGATTGATTGATTGATTGAGGGAGGGCGGTGGACGAGGCAGGGTATGAACTGGGTTGTAAACTCCCTGAAGGCAGGGTTTGTGTCTAGTGCTTCCTTATTACCTTACCCCAGACCTGGTTATTGTGCAGGTGAGGAGCCTTAGTGAGCTTCAGCAGCTTGCCCAACATCACACAGACAGTGAGAGGCAAAGCCAGGAGATGAGGTCCAGTTTCTGTGACCCCAGAACAGGCTGCCTCTCTGCTCTGCTACTTGGCCGGATCAGTGGCCCCTAAAAAGTAGGCTAGACAGTGTCCTGGACCTCAGTGCAGCCGGCAGGTGTTAGCTGTTGACTCTCTCTTTGGCCCCGTGACCCTGCGCAAAGTATTTTAGCTCTCAGAGTTTTAGCTTTCCACTGTTTGTGAAATGAGGAAAATAATAGATACTTGGCCTGGCTCCCAAAGATGCTCTCAGAATCTGAAGAGATAGTATGTGCAACTCTAAGTGCTACAGTAATATAATTCATGGCAAAGTAGTGGAATTCATGTCAAATATTTCTTTCTGCTTAATAATAAAAATCTTCCCCTGTGCCTCAGAAGGTAAAGAATCTGCCTGCAGTGCGGGAAACCCAGGTTCGATCCCTGGGTCAAGAAGATCGCCTGGAGAAGGGAATGGCAACCCACTCCAGTATTCTTGCCTGGAGAATTCCATGGACAGAGAAGCCTGATGGGCTACAGTCCAGGGGATCACAGAGAGTCAGACGTGACTGAGTGACTGTCACTTCACTTCATAAAAATCTTATTACTCACATAGTCAAATTTTTTCATTTCCCAAGTTGAAATGTGTATTTTTCTGTTCTGTTTAGGCAAAGTCTAATGTATACATAGGGAAATTCTGAATTATTAATAGCAGTTTACTGGTCAGAGAGGTTTTGGGCTATACTCCCAGTAGGAGTAGAGGTATTGAATTAGTATATTCTAAGCCAAACTGCATTTCAGTAACTTTGGGCCCCATAAAAATTCTCAAAATCTAAGACCCCAGGTAAAGTCTTTAGCTGTTTGATTAGCATTTACAAACCTATTTAAGAAAAAATAGTACTTTTCATAGGCTTACAGAGATGTTGTTCGGAGGGTCATTCCATGGCTTAAAGCACTATACTTAAGGGTCATAATTCTTCATTATGATGATAATGATGGTGGTTGTGATGGTCACCATTCTAATCAGGTCATCAGTATGGCTGTGGGTTGAGGGGTTAGGTGTCCTCAGTGCCGCTCTCAATAGAATTGGGTTTAAGTTTAGCTCCCCTAATTTTTCGAATCAGTTTAAGCAAACTGTAATGCTGTTTAAAGTAATGAAACAAGACAGGTACCTAACAGACACATCTTCCTTCTGTTTCAACCCCTCCTTCAGTGGTAAAGATTCACTAGCGAAATCTTCAATGCCAGTGGATATTGTACAGTTCTCATCGGCATCAAACCCTCACTGTGTCTCATTTTCTCCTCTCATAAAAACAAGAAATAGAATTTGGGGATTAACAGATACACACTATTATATATAAAGTAGATAAACAACAAGCAACTACTGTATATCATAGGAAACTATATTCAGTATTGTATAATAATCTATGATGGAAAAGAATCTGAAGAAAATTATCTATACCTGAATCACTTTGCTGCATACCCGAAACATTATAACTCAACAATACTTCAATTTAAAGTCAACAAATCCGCCTCCCCCATATGTAGTCAGAGGATATGACATCACATTTAATTCATTTTCCCTGTGCTTGTGTGAATACATACACACCCACATACATACATACATACATACATACATACATACATACATACATGCATACATACATACATATATATATAAATAACATTTTCTTTAAAGTAGTTCCTACTGTTAATGTCACTGGCATTAATTACTTTTTTATTTATGAATGAATTGAACACAGTATGACCCAGGCAGAACTGAGAGAATAGGAATTAGCAGTTCCTAATTCTACTGGGTGGGGATGATCCCCTGAAAAAGGAAATGGCTACCTACTCCAGTATTCTTGTCTGGAGAATAACATGGAGAGAGGAGCCTGGTGGGCTACCATCCATGGGTTTGCAAAGAGTCAGACACAATTGAGTGGCTAACACTTTCACTTTCTTCTTCTGAAAGGCATGGCCAAAGACCTGGGGAAAGCTGAGCAGACACTGGTCCTCTGATATTTCTGAACAGCCCACTGTGAAGTAAGGAGACTATTGCAGTTGGTTGCAAATCCACATAAAGCCCCATATCTAATGTCAGTGAGGACAGTCAGCCAGGTATAAGAAGAAATAATCACTAGTATCAGCAGGCCAATAAAATACAGCTAACAGCGTAGTAAGAGAAGTGCTTTGCGGGGCTGGGGGCTGCAGTGAACAGGGGAGTGTTGCCCCATGGCCAGGCTCTGGGTTGTTGCCATGTGGATGTGTGGGTCACTTGCCACGAGACTGTAAAAATGGATTTTTGTATAAAATTACATGAATTTTAAATTCTGGCTTAGCTTTATTAAGACAGACCAAATAAAGCTTGTCTGTGGCTTACAGTTTGTAACATATAATTTCAAGGTGGGGCTGCCCCAGGTCTCTGCATGGGGTTTCTACTAGTACCTTGGGTTACCTTAAGCCTTGGTACCCACTGCCAGCTCCAAACCTGAGCCTTATTTTTAGTAATTATCCCCTCATTCAATAATTTCCTTCTTAACGTGAAATTGATAAGCTTGTAAATCAAGCTTTGAGATAGTTTATACAGTTTTAGAACTTAATGGCATTGCAGTTAATTTGGGATGAATACTTTTTCAAAGATTTTAAGGTTTTGTCTTCCTTGATGTTGATGCATTAAGTTGAACTGTTTAGAAGTGTTTTTATAGGTCAAATGGCATTTTCATATGGTTAACTTAATATGTCTAGTGCTCAGGAAATTTTGATGATTAGAACAGGCTTCCCATGTGGCTCAGTGGTTTAAAAAAAAAAAAAAAAATCCACCTGCCAAACAGGAAACCTGTGTTCAATCCCTGGGTCAGGAAGGTCCCTTGGAGAAGGAAATGGCAACTCACTCCAGTATTCTTGCCTGGGAAATCCTCCATGGTTAGAGGAGCCTGATGGGCTACAATCCATGGGATCGCAAGAGTTGGACTAAACAACAACAATAATAGTACTGGGGAGAAAAGGACAGAGAGGTTTTACTAGATTAATTCCAAAGACAGCAATATAGTAAAACTGTGTTCTCCCGTCTGCCTCCAAAGCTTTAACTGAGCTTTGAGTTGATACCTCCGTGTGGTCCCCCATCTTCACTGTATCTATTCTTTGGGTGTTGAACACAATTTTGTTTTTATGTATGAGGACTCATGAGAAAAAGTTATTTTTAGGCTGCATATTGAGAATAGTGTTCCTTTAATGCTTGTGCTTAGTTGCTCAGCCTTTTCTGACTCTTTGTGACCCTTCTGTCCATGTATTTTCCCAGCAAGTATACTGGAGCAGGTTGTCATTTCCTACCCCAGGAAATCTTCCCAATCCAGTGATCAAACCCATGTTTTCTGCATTGGCATGCGGATTCTTGACCACTGAAAGTGAAAGTCGCTCAGTCGTGTTTGATTCTTTGTGACCCCATGGACTGTACAGTTGAGGTGTTGTACTGTAGTCTGTAGACATGGTATGAATAGTTGGTTTCTTTTTTTAATACCACAATATATGTCTATATATGTGTGTGTGTGTGTATTTGTTTTATATTTGTAACACAAAATTAGAATGAATCTTTTAGGGTAACGGGAAAAGAATATTGATGTTGAGTAGGTAAAACCATAGTGGCTGTTGAACGGTGATCATAATATGCTTATTCCATTGATACAGTGACCTTTTACAATGGGATCCACTGTTCTTTTATTCATTCATTTTGCTGCGTATTATATGAGTTATACATGAACAGTTTTGGCACAGTACAAAATTTTATCCTGCTTAAAGTCTTCATTTTGCAGGCTTTTAACATGTTTGGTTTACACAACTCAAAACCAGTGCAGCTGTGCTTATTTAAGGTTTGCATGTTACTGCGCGCCCTGGATAGTTGCAAGGTACTCAGTTATGATTGGAAGGACCATTCTCTTTAAAAATAAACCAATAAACAGTAAATTGCAGTTATTTCAACTTGTCTTTTAGTCTGTTTATCTACATTGTTTTGAGAAGCCCATTGATGATTTGTTTCAGTTGCGTGTCTCACCTTTGAGTTTGGCAGGTATGAGGAGGAACAAGTTTGGACAGGCAGGTCATCCTCCCCAAAAGCAGCGTGGCAGGCCTTAAAATGCCAGCAGTCTTGAGGCAGCTGGTGTACGTGAATTCCTTTCTTGGGTCTCTTCTGTCAGTTCTCACCTTGTGAGACACAGCTGACTGCTAACAGCCCCAGTGTTTTTCTGCTATGATTCTTCTTTCTGCAGCTAGATCCTAAGCTCCTGTAGTGCAGGGACCTTGGATTATTTTGTTTCTGCTGCCCCCATTACACTGGCTTCTATTCTGAAAGCAACCAGAATCTTGATATTTTTTAGCAAAGGATCTCTTTAGACTACGAGACTTGAAAAGTGGAGTTTGAAAGCCAGTAATATTTCTAATGTGAGAGCATGTCCAGACTACAGGCAGTGCCTCCTCTAGAAGCTGAAAGGTCTGTTTTTGTCTTTTTACCCACAATAGCAAGAATGATGATCAGACTATGGGTTCAGCAAGCACTGCTTGTGTTAATTTTGTGTCTAAGACTATTCTAAGTTACTTAGATTAATTTAAAAAAAAATTGGCTGTGACATGTGGAATCTTAGTTCCCTGAACAGGCATTGAACCCACGGCTGCTGCATTGGGAGCACAGTGTCCTGATCACTGGACCACCAGGGAAGTCCCTAGATGATTTGTGAAAAAGACATTGGAATCAAATTCCAGACCTGCCACTTACTTGGGCAAGTCTTCTAACCACTCTATACTTCAATTTCCTCTTCTGCAAAACATTCATATGGGATTGATTTGAGGACTGAATGAAGTATTGCCATAATATTATGTCCTTCAAGCCTTCGAAATCTTTAACTGGAGCTTGGCATCTAGGAAGAACTCATTATATAGATGCTTTCTGAATGGTAGTAAGTATAGTCTGCCCATTTTTCAGTTGAAGAAACTGAGGCTTGCAGAGGTTCCTTCAGCACACACCAGCTGCTGTTGCTCACCCAGGTTAGAGGCCTGGTAAGGGCAGAGCCTGCATGTGAACACAAGTTGGTCTGAGTGATGGGCTTAACTACTCTTTTGCTTCTACTTGTGTACAACCCCGGGGGTTCATGTGTTGATTATAATCCGATGTCTCCTTTGTGAGAACTAAGTAATAGCCCCAGCTTGATTGCAGGATGTGATGTGCCTGAGAAGCTACTTATCTACTGCAGTCAAGTAGCATGGTAAATAAATTAGAAATCTGTGTAATTTTACCTATTAATTGTGTGTACGTGCTGAGTCACTTGAGTTGTGTCCAACTGTTTGTGATCTTGTGGACTGTAGCCCACCAGGCTCCTCTGTCCATGGGATTCTCCAGGCAAGAATACTGGAATGGGCTGCCATGCCATCCTCCAGGGGATCTTCCTGACCCAGGGATCAAATTCAGGTCTCCTGTATTGGCAGGCTGGTTCTCTACCACTAGCACCACCTGGGAAACCCACCTATTAAATTACTGATGAGAAAGAGATCCCAGATAGCAAACACAGAGTTTATTTAGAACTCTAAAGAGTGATGAGAGAAGGCAATGGCACCCCACTCCAGTACTCTTGCCTGGAAAATCCCATGGATGGAGGAGCCTGGTGGGCTGCAGTCCATGGGGTCGCTAAGAGTCGGACACGACTGAGCGACTTCACTTTGACTTTTCATTTTCATGCATTGGAGAAGGAAATGGCAACCCATTCCAGTGTTCTTGCCTAGAGAATCCCAGGGACGGGGGAGCCCAGTGGGCAGCCATCTATGGGGTCGCACAGAGTCGGACAGGACTGAAGTGACTTAGCAGCAGCAAAGAATGATGACTCAGAGCATGGTTGTCTGCAGGCAGACATGGGTCAAGCTCAGAGCTCTGCTTCCTATTTCTGCACCACTGAAGCCTCAGTTTGCTCAGATGTAAAATGGAAGTTAACAGCAGTGTATATCTTAAGGTTGTGTGAAGTTTTTTCTTTTAAAAAATAATTTATGTTAAAATATGCAGTAGTCTTAGACATACGTTAACCTACCAGTGCATGTTAATGATTGTTGTTTTAGTATTACGGTTTAGAAAGACAGTTTGTGTTGTAAAGGTTCTAAGTCGTTTTAAGAGTTACCTTCTTCTGAAATGTGTGAAATTATTATTAGAAATTGTGTTTAAAAAAGAAAAAGAAATTGCTTTATAAGAGAAACTGTGGAATCACTGATACGTAGGACTTAATGTGATGGCTTATGAGTGCTCTTCAGATGCATTTTTAGTGTAAGATTTTCATGTTGGTTAATAAGGATGTCAATGAAAGATAAGATGCACTACTTCAATACAAAATGAAGAATAACAGTTCTATTCTTCCCATATTTGCCATATAAGGAAGTTGGAAAGTTTGGAAATTGTTGCCAGGTTGTATAAGGGCTTGACTTCAATCATTGGCCTCAAACAGCAGGTTCGCATCTTATTTCTTGTTCACCTTGATGTTTTCCATGTGTTCTTCTCATCTAGTTCTAAACTACAGTGTCCTGGTTACCTCTGCTCTCCCCTCTCTTCTTTAGATCGTCAACAGCTATAGGGATTCCAGTTGGCTCTTGCCTTTCTACTGTGGCAAAACTTGCCACCCCTATAGTCATGTGTGTCTTGCAGAGGAAGAATCCGGGGCCTAAAGAGGCTGGGATTGGATGAACATCATGTAGCCGCCTGGGACAGAAAAGGGCAGGACCAGTCTTCCTCCTCATCATTAGCATCTTCTTTTGACTCAAGCCTTGGCTTCTTGATAACCAACCTGAGTGCCTAAGTACATCTCCTGAATCAGGGGAATCTAGTCACACAGGGGGCCTCTCATGACCTCTGATCGAATCCCCTCATTTTACTGTGGGAGAGGGCAGTGAGCTCCTGAGGAAATGAGAGGCTTGCTCAAGTCACACTAACTTTTGGCATCGCCAGCACCCAATCTCCAGCCGGGATTTCTGCTCTGAACCAAAGTCCTGTCCCTTGCTTGTGCACACAGCAGTCCTGTGGAGACTTTGGGATGCTCCCAGGTGATTTCACCTAGGTTTCATGTCCCTTCTCTCCTGTCTTCACCGTCATCCCTTTTATTGGGCTCTGAGCATATTTTTCTAGTTTCTCAGTTTATAGGAGTGCAGAGAGTGAATGGCCATTCATGTCTCCTTGATCTTAAATTTCTGTGGCATTTTCTCAGAGGACAGGACTAAGTGTGGAATATTTTTTGTTTTTAAAGGAAGTGAAGCCCCAAGATATCAAAGAAGGAAGGAAAGCAGACAGGCTCCGAAGGGGCCAGATAACACTCAGCTAAATAAAAACATCAACTCTAATTTAGTTTTCCTTCTCCCACTTATATCCTGGAGTGCAGTAAACCATCTCAATATTCTGTCTGCCAGGAAATTTTTGACTCAATCTCTTCATGGAATAGGATTTTCTGACTAATTATACTTTTTCTTTTCTAGACTATATCCTTAAATATGGTTTTCAACAATCTGACTGCTCCTCCAACCTCTTCTCCTTAACCAACATACACTCAGAACACTTTGCTAAAGGACTCAGAGAATACATCCTCTTGATTCCTAGTTTCAGCCTTGAACTGGCAGAAATAATAATACAGTATAAAAAGATGATAGTATAAAATCAAAAGTTTCTGGCTCTGTTTGGTAACATAGAACCAAAGTTTTTGTTGTTCATTTTACTAGTAAATTGGAGTCTCTAATCAGAATTATGAAAGAAAATCTATGTTGGAAATGTTAATATGCTTAATGTGAAACCAGACCCACTTTGAGAACATGATACAAAACACGGTAGCAGATAAATGTTAACCTAGTAAATCAAGAAAATCGCCCTACGTTATGCTCACCTATCTTTAAAAATCCTTATTATAACTTAGAAGAGTTCAAATTTTCTTCTTGATTCCCTCAATGAAATGAAAGCCTCCCTATGACTTTGAACATGAACCAGACACAAGCTGTTCCTAAGCCATTCGTCACTAGTTAGGCGGCTTTCTCAGTGCCTTTCCAAACATGTTTTAGCATGATCTCCTAAGGAATCAGGGCAAGGATTGCCGTGTTCTTTGTGTTACAATGAAAAGATTGAGATTCTTTTATCAAAATAAGGCAGTTGGGAGAGAAAACCCATCTCTTTCTCGCTCTCTCTTTTTTTCTTTTGATCTCCTTTTAAAAGAAAAGTGAATGAAAGATTATGAAACAAATTTCAGTATGGCGTCTAGGGAAACAATTATAATGGACTTTGGGGTTTACTCAACTAATAAAGCAGCTGTGATTTAAAAATTCACTTAATAGAAGTGATTTCCTTAACATCGTTTCCACTTTCGAAGGCATAACTCACAGTTTGCTTAACCTGCCTGCCTAAGCTGGGAACAGTGAAATGCTGTGAAGCACAATGGCCCGCATTTCAGAAGTTGTTCCTTCCCAAACAAGACTCGTGGATCTAATTCACTTAGGTTTCTAACTCTTACTTTCTCTTCAGATCTAAGCAGAGGTATAATTACCGTGTTAATCAGTGCTATGTCCTACCAACCCTGGCTTTTAAGAAAATAAAATTAAAAAAAATATTTCATTTACCTTTCATTGCGGTGGCTGGCTGTCCATTCACCTAATACAGGCGTCTTCAAGTCGAAACAGGTTTCTCAGTGCCAATTACAAATAAGCCTTGAAACTAAAGTTGGCAGGGAAGTAGCTTTTTTGTTAAAGCATAAAAAATAGTCGTTTTCCCCCTCCCCTGCCAGAGAAGGTAGGTCTCCCCTACCTGCCTAAAGATTATCCTTTGGGGCGCCCTTTCAAACCCTCCTGCTCGGGAACAACTGGAGCAACTGGCTCTCTTGCTTGAGAAGTGACTCACATCTGAGAGGTGAGATGTGCAGACGGGGGAAAGCGCTTCCTGAACCTGCAGGAATGAGACAGTGATTCACCTGAAGGGAACACAGAGGGCTGGAACCCGGAATGCCAGAGGACGGTTTAAGGAGCAGGGTGTCCAGGCTCAGGTTGGGCCTTGCTAAGTCAGACCCAGTGTTTAGAAGGATTTTCTGGTGGTGGTGGTGGTGGTGGTGGGAGGACAAACTTCCTATTGCTAGTTGGAAAATATGCATTTACTAACCTTCCTGCTAGTTAAATATTGAGTTAAAGCGGATCAGAATGTCTTTAATACAAGATCTTTCAGGATAATATTCTACACATTAAAGAACCGAGTTAACTATGTTGATATTGGTGATTGATAACCTGGGAAACCTGTGGTGTTGCTTTTGGGAACAACAAAATCTATATACTTGTTTTCACCTATACATAAATATAAACGTTCAGAACATTTTAAATATTCTTAATTACTTACCTTAATTACTTAGGTGTCCAGTTTCCCTAATCTGTTGAATTCCACAAGACAACTTTTACTCTTTTAAAAGATCTTCCCACAATGATAAAGTTAAATAATCAAATCACTTTTTCCTATTTGTAATTAATTGTAGAACTTCCAAAAAATTTCCCGAAGACTCCAGTGTTTTCTTGAAGGCAACATTCAAACAAAGAAGTAAAAAGATAAAAAATTTATCAAATATAATCAAAATTTGTTATTTTCATGGATGAAGAGAAAGATAAATGAAAATATTGAAGGTGGAATATTTTTTGAAGTTAATAAATCAGTAATAGATATTTAGGTAGTAATTTACTTATGCATTAAGGAGATAACGTATGTGTACTCTTACCCCCCCCCCCCCCCCCCCGCCCCGGGTTGGTACAGAAAAACAAATGTATTCAATGTAAATACTGAGAGTTGAGTAGCTGTTTCTTCTGTTGCCTTTTTCTAAACAAACAAAAACAGACAACTAAAATTTAGTGGTTTTCCATTCCATTCTGTTCAGCGTGGACTAAGTTTGTTGTGGATGCGTAGCTAGCCCTAGGGAAAGCCTCTGAAGAAAAATTAGCCAACTTAATAGTGGTTCAGTCTTAAAAGAACTTGTCGGACTTAGCAACCATACTTCATTCAGGTTGGACTCTGCTGATTGTCCTTTGGTACTTCTTCAGGGATTTCCCTTTATCACTGAAGCCATTTCCCTGCGTCTTGAGGGGGAAAGTTATGCCATGCAGGCCTCAGATGGAGAGACTTTGTTTTTGTTGAGTTGAACTCCTTTTGGTTTGTCACAGTAATCCCTAAATAGTAACTGATGTACTACTCAGAATGGGAAATCTCACCACCAGAATAACCAACTGCCAGTCTTAAAAGCATCCATTCAAAGGAGCATACCCCATGTAGTCTCCTTTAAAGTATGTTGGGCAAAGACCTTCTCTGCAAAGTCTGAGGATTATCACCCTTCAGTTCCAGTGGTGGGTAGGAATTCATGTGAGGGAGCATGTTAGGACAAATGTTTCACAAGCTTCTGTTGAGGGAATAAAGGCAGTTCTATTATCTGCCTCAATTTTTTTTTTATTATAGTATAGTTGATTTATAATATTGTGCCAATCTCTGCTGAACAGCTAAGTGATTCAGTTATACACATACATACATTCTTTTTTCAAATTCTCTTCCATGATGGTTTATCACAGGTTATTGACATAGTTTCACGTGCTATAAATGAGAATCTTTTTGTTTGGTGGTGGTTTAGTCGCCAAGTTATGTCTTGCTCTTGACCACCTGACCTGCCTCTTGAGAAACATGTATTCAGGTCAGGAAGCAACAGTTAGAACTGGACATGGAACAACAGACTGGTTTCAAATAGGAAAAGGAGTGCGTCAAAGCTGTCTGTTGTCACCCTGCTTATTTAACTTCTATGCAGAGTACATCATGAGAAATGCTGGGCTGGAAGAAGCACAAGCTGGAATCAAGATTGCCAGGAGAAATATCAATAACTTCAGATATGCAGATGACACCACCCTTATGGCAGAAAGTGAAGAACTAAAGAGCCTCTTGATGAAAGTGAAAGAGGAGAGTGAAAAAGTTGGCTTAAAGCTCATCATTCAGAAAAGTAAGATCATGGCATCTGGTCCCATCACTTCATGGCAAATAGATGGGGAAACAGCGTCAGACTTTATGTTTTTGGGCTCCAAAATCACTGCAGATGGTGATTGCAGCCATGAAATTAAAAGACGCTTACTACTTGGAAGGAAAGTTATGACCAACCTAGATAGCATATTCAAAAGCAGAGATATTACTTTGCCAACAAAGGTCCGTCTAGTCAAGGCTATGGTTTTTCCAGTGGTCAGGTGTGGATGTGAGAGCTGGACTATAAAGGCTGAGCACCGAAGAATTGATGCTTTTGAAGTGTGGTGTTGGAGAAGACTCTTGAGAGTCCCTTGGACTGCAAGGAGATCCAACCAGTCCATCCTAAAGGAGATCAGTCCTGAATATTCATTGGAAGCACTGATGGTGAAGGTGAAACTCCAGTACTTTGGCCACCTAATGTGAAGAGCTGACTCATTGGAAAAGACCCTGATGCTGGGAAAGATTGAGGGCAGGAGGAGAAGGGGACAACAGAGGATGAGTTGGTTGGATGGCATCATCGACTTGATGCACATGGGTTTGGGTGGACTCTGGGAGTTGGTGATGGCCAGGGAGGCCTGGTGTGCTGCAGTCCATGGGGTTGCCAAGAGTCAGACCTGACTGAGCGACTGAACTGAACTCTTGTGACCATAGGCCACCAGGCTCCTCTGTGCACGGAATTTCCCAGACCAGAATTCTGTATTAGGTTGCTATTATCTTCTCCAGAGGATCTTCCCAACCCAGGGATCAAACCTGCACCTCCTGCATTGGCAGGTGGATTCTTTACCACTGAGCCACCAGGGCAGCCCAAGTATGTCGCTAAGGCCTGGAAAAGATTAGGCCATGCTTGGCCCACCCTCAGGAGGAGAAAAAGAGGGCCACCTACTGCAGTGACACCATCTCCAGCTCCCCACTCCAGTATTCTTGCCTGGAGAATCCCATGAACAGAGGGGTCTGGTGGGCTACAGTCCAGGGGCTCGCAAAGATTCAGGCATGGCTTAGTGACTAAACAGCTAGTCACATAACAGTGGGATTGTATATTTAAAAACTTCTTTCACTGGTGATGCAAAGTAGGTTTAGTAGTGAATAAGTTAACATGAGGTAGCCTTTATGCATTCGTCTTAAAGCCCATTATGCGTATCTCAAGTTGGGACTTGTTAAAGCTGGTCTGTCTTACTTAACATTCAAAAAGGGAAGTAGTACAGGTTTAGTCAGAAAAAAAAAGAAGTGTAATGCTTTGATGAAAAGAGCAGCTAAGAAATAGCCCATAACTTTATTATTATTCAAATCACTGAAAGGTTAACCAGCATAATTTTTTTCTGCTGATTTTTATAGCAAGTCTCACATTTCATAAATGCCACAGGAGACTTTATAACCATAATTATCTTGCTGCTTCATTGGAAGATCCTATTAAATGCAGAGAAGCTCTTTTAATAATTTTGTTCAGCTATTGGAAACCTCAAATTTATTTTGAATACAGGACGATGGATATCCTAGGATAGGCTTGAGTTTCTCTACCACTATAGTGTTTTTTCTGTTTAAAATTTTGTTTCTTTTTTTCCTATAATATTACTTTTAAATATGTTAAGCTTACAGATAAGTTGAAATTATAGTTCAGGGAAATTTTATGTTTTCATATTGGTAGTTTTCACGTCCTTCCCTTTCCCTTCCCTTCAGCACACATTTTTGAGGGAGACCTATATGAAGTTGAAGTCATTATGACTGGTGCCCCAGCCCTAACTGCTTCAGCATGTATTTCCTAAGAACCAGGGTATTTTCCTACTAATCACAGCACTATTATCAATCAAGCGATTACTTCTGAAACAATAATAAATTCTAATGTTTAGTCTGAATTTTGCTATTTCTCAGTAACATTCTTTATAATATTTTGGTGTGAAACTAATGAGTTTCACATTGCATTCATTTTTTTTTTTCTTTTTTTACTGGTTTATTCTTTTACTCTTTAGAACAGTCTCTCTGCTTTGTTTTTCCTTAATTTCCTTGGCTTTTAAAAATTGGTTTGCTCTGTATTTGCTAGGTCCAGCCCATGGGACACTTAAATGGAAATACTTTTAAATGTTTCTGAGGACTTTTGGACATACTAATCCAAAATCTACATTGGTATTTAAAATCTTGAAATAAAATATGAATATCTATACTCTTGTTTTGGACAGAGACCTGGTTCATGACTCCAAAATCACTTTTGCTTTGGAATATTGGACAATTGATTCAAATTTTCTTGGCTTCATTGTTCTGCAAAACTAGGATTCTGTCAGTGAACTTTAGAAAAGGATCTGTATAATCTTTTAAAATATGTTCTTAAAAAGACAGAAGGACTCAAGGGGAGACTTTTTCTAATACCTTTAGAGGATTGAAAATAGGTGGTGATGTTGATAAATCTTGCTAAATCCTGGAATAAACTCTTCAGCCTATTTCTGCTTCCTCACTTTTTAGTATGAGTGAAGTGAAAGTCACTCAGTGTCTGTCTGTGACCCCGTAGACTGTAGCCCAACAGGCTCCTCTGTCCATGGAAAATCCAGGCAAGAATACTGAAGTGGGTAGCCATTCCCTTCTCCAGGGATCTTCCTGACCCAGAGATTGAACCTGAGCCATTTGCAAATGGATTGCTAAGGCTTACCTTGGTCTTCTAGTCATTTCTCCCTTGCGTATGTCTGCTTTCTCTCTGCTCCCTTTATTTGACTTCTCTGCATTGGCCTGGCCCTGGGCACAATGTTCCTGTCTCCAGTGTTGGTAGACACAGAACTTGTTGTCTAATTTTCTCTGTCTCTATAATCTTTGATGTATCCATTTCTTCTTAAAGGAAAACGCACACATAAAGTGCCTCCAAATTCTTCCCAGTACTCGATCCCATTCTTAGAAAACAAAGATGAGCCAGGGGTCTACTTGAAACATAGTTCATAAGATATGTCTGGAATGCCCATGTCTTTCGAATGTAGTCAGAACATACAACAAGGATCGTAGTAAAATCACCAGATCTTCCTGTCCCATCTCCGTGTACAAAAGTCACTGTAATTGTGGCTTCCCATCTAGTCAGTAGCTGAGATTTGTGCTGAGTATAGTTATTACAAACCCTTTAATGTTGTCCTCACTGAGATTGATATCTTTAGGTCCCTATGTTTGAATTACTGTGTTTAATCTGTCCTTTGAAATGATTTGTATCTATTAGGTCTGCTTTAAATAAAGCTGCTTACCTTTTTCTGGTATGAGAACTTCATCTATAATGGTCAATTAAAGGGAAGGGATGGTGTGGAGACAAATCTGGAGATATGCCTGCATCTGACTCCTGCCCTCATATTGATACTCTATTCTGTGTTGTGTTTGATCCAGCTCCTCATTTTGGAAGTCTTGGTTATGAGGGATGCTGTCAGTACTGATACATACAGCCCCGTAACTGGGGGTCCTATAGATTCCATTGTGACCTTCAGCCTGTCCACTTCGGAGCTTTCTTACTTTGGGCAAGTCATTATTAATCTGAGCTTCAGTTTCTTCTTCTGAAAGATGGCTGCCTTGTAAGAGTGTAAAGTGTAAATGGGATAATCTGTAGGATAATTCCTACAGTGTTTGAAACTTGGTTGGTGCTTAGTAAACAGTATCACTTTTTGTTTGTTTCGTCTTGCTTTTGTTTTTGATCAGAGGGCAGAGGGAGAGTATATAAATGAATATGAATAGCAGTAATTTCTGTGAATGTAAAGTTGAAATGATTATGAATTCCAGCTAGAAAGTCAAAGTCGTTAATAATGTTTTGGTTACCCTTAGAAAGCTCTTTGTTTTCCTTTAGTGATGTCGTGGTGATACTTGAAATACTTTTTGTATTCTTTCTGGATAGCTTTCTCTTCTGAAAAGGAGGAAATCAGGGCTAGCTTATTCCAGATTGCGATATTGTGGGACGGTGTAAAAGTTGAGGCCAGGCTATGTGGGTTAAGAAGTGGAGTGGTCTCCGCAGGGTCATGGCATTCAGGTTAATGCTTCGCTCATGAGTTCAGGTGTCCTTCGCTACGGGATATTTCAGTGATAGAACTAAATAGAATAAAAAGCATGAAAAGCATAGAGTAATGTGATATGGATATGATATAAATTTAATGCACGAAGCTAGTATTTTTTTATAACTATGAAACTATGCAGATATGTTTTAGATAAAACTCTTTAAGATGAATACCACTAAGTATGATCGCATACAGGCATATAATGTTTAAGCTGAATTTAAAAAAGAAAGTTGAATATTCTATTGCTATGCCTTAGAATTTCTGACCTTTATTGAGCCCATCTTTGCCTGAAGTGTTCCCTTGGTGTCTCTAACTTTCTTGAAGAGATCTCTGGTCTTTCCCATTCTATTATTTCCCTCTATTTCCTCTGCATTGATCTCTGAGAAAGGCTTTCTTATCTCTCCTTGCTATTCTTTGAACTCTTCATTCAAATGGGTATATCTTTCCTTTTCTCCTTTGCCTTTCACTTCTTTTCTTTTCACAGCTATTTGTAAGGCCTCCTCAGACAGCCAATGTGCCTTTTTGCATTTCTTTTTCTTGGGTAAGGTCTTGTTCCCTGTCTCCTGTACAATGTCATGAGCCTCCGTCCATAGCTCATCAGGCACTCTGTCTATCAGATCTAGTTCCTTGAATCCATTTGTCACTTCCACTGTATAATCTTAACGGATTTGATTTAGGTCATACCTGAATGGTCTAATGGTTTTCCCCAGTTTCTTCAATTTAAGTCTGAATTTGGTAATAAGGAGCTCATGATCTGAGCCACAGTCAGCTCCCGGTCTTGTTTTTTGCTGACTGTATAGAGCTTCTCCATCTTTCGCTGCAAAGAATTTAATCAATCTGATTTTGGTGTTGGCCACCTGCGGATGTCCATGTGTATAGTCTTCTCTTGTGTTGTTGGACCAGAGTGTTTGCTATGACCAGTGCGTTCTCTTGGCAGAACTCTATTAGCCTTTGCCCTGCTTCATTCTGTATTCCAAGGCCAAATTTGTCTGTTAAGAAGAGGTGGTAAGAATACACAGAAGGGCTGTACAAAAAAGATCTTCACGACCCAGATAATCACGATGGTGTGATCACCCATCTAGAGTCATACATCCTGGAATGTGAAGTCAAGTGCGCCTTAGGAAGCATCACTACAAACAAAGCTAGTAGAGGTGATGGAATTCCAGTTGAGCTATTTCAAATCCTGGAAGATGATGCTGTGAAAGTGCTTCACTCAATATGCCAGCCAATTTGGGAAACTCAGCAGTGGCCACAGGACTGGAAGAGGTCAGTTTTCATTCCAATCCCAAAGAAAGGCAATGCCAAAGAATGCTCAAACTACCGCACAGTTGCACTCATCTCACACACTAATAAAGTAATGCTCAAAATTCTCCAAGCCAGGCTTCAGCAGTACGTGAACCGTGAACTTCCAGATGTTCAAACTGGTTTTAGAAAAGGCATAGGAACCAGAGATCAAATTGCCAACATCCACTGGATCATAAAAAAAGCAAGAGAGTTCCAGAAAAACATCTATTTCTGCTTTATTGACTATGCCAAAGCCTTTGACTGTGTGGATCACAAGAAACTGTGGAAAATTCTGAAAGTGATGGGAATACCAGACCACCTGACCTGCCTATTGAGAAACCTGTGTGCAGGTCAGGAAGCAACAGTTAAACTGGTCATGGAACAACAGAGTGGTTCCAAATAGGAAAAGGAGTACTTCAAGACTGTATGTTGTCACCCTGCTTATTTAACTTATATGCAGAGTACATTATGAGAAACGTTGGGCTGGAGGAAGCACAAGCTGGAATCAAGATTTCTGGGAAAAATATCAATAACTTCAGATATGCAGATGACAGCACCCTTATGGCAGATAAAGAAGAAGAACTAAAGCACCTCTTGATGAAAGTGAAAGAGGAGAGTGGAAAAGTTGGCTTAAAGCTCATCATTCAGAAAACAAAGATCATGGCATCCGGTCCCATCACTCCATGGGAAACAGATGGGGAAACAGTGGCTGACTTTATTTTTGGGAGGCTCCAAAATCACTGCAGGTGGTGATTTCAGCCATGAAATTAAAAGATGCTTACTCCTTGCAAGGAAAATTATGACCAACCTAGATAGTAGATTAAAAAGCAGAGACATTACTTTGTCAACAAAGTTCCGTCTAGTCAAGGTTATGGTTTTTCCAGTGGTCAGGTACGGATGTGTGAGTTGGACTGTAAAGAAAGCTGAGTGCCAAAGGATTGATGCTTTTGAACTGTGGTGTTGGAGAAGACTCTTGAGAGTCCCTTGGACTACAAGGAGATTCAACTAGTCCATCCTAAAGGAGATCAGTCCTGGGTGTTCATTGACAGGACTGATGTTGAAGCTGAACCTCCAGTACTTTGGCCACCTGATGTGAAGAGCTAACTCATTGGAAAAGACCCTGATTCTGGTAAAGTTTAAGTAGGAGGAGAAGGGGACCACAGAGGATGAGATGGTTGGATGGCATCACGGACTGAATGGACATGAGTTTGAGTAAACTCTGGGAGTTGGTGATGGATAGGAGGGCCTGGCGTGCTGCAGTCCATGGAGTCACAAGGAGTCAGACAGGACTGAACAACTGAAGTGAACTGATTCTTTAGAATGTTACATTTGTCAATTAAGTTTTATTACAGTAGAGGTGAATGTTCACATGCTGAGTGAAGTTCTGAGTTTTTCAAATCATTGGTTTACCTGCCATGGGGCTTAGTAGGTAGCTCAGTGGTAAAGAATGTGCCTGCCAATGCAGGAGATGCAGGTTCAGTCCCTGGGTTGGAAAGATCCCCTGGCGTGGGAAATGGCAACCCACTCCAGTATTTGTGCCTGGAGAGTCCCATGGACATAGAAGCCTGGTGGCCTACTGTCCATAGGGTCAAAAAGAGTCCGATGTGACTGAGTGAGTGAGCACGAGTTACCTACTATGAGTCTCAAATTCAGTTCCTTTTTCATTCATTTTTCCTTTCTGTTTAATTACTCTTCCCCATATTTTCCCCTCACATGCCTGTCACTTAATGGTGATCCCTAATCCCTTTCTGCCTGCACTTTATACTAGAATGGGTGTGGGCTGGGCATCAGAAACACCAGGACTGTGGGTTTGACACTTCGGCACACCCGTTTTCTGGCCATAGCTGGTTTTCTTGGTTGTATGGTTCCACCCATCATGCGATTTGTGCCCCTGCTGTGTTGCCCGTTTTAGGTGGATCATCTTTCCTGTGCATTTCATGAGAAATATGGGAAGAAGCTGCTCCAGCTGTTCTTAGGAACGCTTGGAAAAAGCTGAGCTAATCTAACAGCTGTCCTTATTTCCTCCTTGCAATGCTTGTCAACTGACTCGTCCTTCATGGCCAGAGTAGCTTGTCGTCCCTGCCTTCCCATTACAAACTGGGGCTCCACCCACCTCCTCCTTCGAGTGACCACTGACCTCACAGTTGTCCATTCATCACATTCGATGTCCCCAGAGTGTGTGATTCTGTGGACTATCACTTTCTCCTTGAATCTCTCTTGTTCCTTGATTCCCAGGGAACGTCTTGTTGCTCCTTGTCTTTCATCGATCCAGTCCCGGGCACCGTTCCTCTTTTTCTGTCTGTTTTGTCCATGAGACTTGGGTAGCATGGCCTCTGAGGTGAATAGCTCATTCCTTATTTTCTCCCTTTCTTGGGAAAGATTATTCCCACAGCTTCTGATCTGGCTCTGTCTTGAGAGCCCTGGATCCATATTTTGCCCCCACTAGGTAGACTCCTTGACTCAGCTCTCACTGGTACTTCCTATTCAATATACCTTCATGGTACTGCACATCACCCAAGCTAATGTTCCTCAAAGCAATGATTCTTGGTTGGGATGGGGTACAAGGGGGATTATGGACCCCGTTGAGAATACATTTTGCATAATTATCACATACGTTTTATATAGAAACCCCTTCTCTCCTTTGGTGTTGGACTCAAAACCTCTCTCTCTCTGAAAATGTCTCTGAGGTCCATATCAGATTTCTTTCCACTTGGCTCTTAACAGTGTATAGATGAAAGACTTCTTTAATTGATCTGCTGGCCTTAGTGGCCCTATTAATCCAGAATCATCGTCTTGCTGACAAATTGATTTTCCTAAAGCACAGCATAGAGAACATAATCTTCACTTCAGCTGCCTGCAGTGTCTCATAGAGAACTCCATACACCCCAGCAACCCTGAAGTGCTGTATTGTGGCACCCCGCGCTCACTTCTCAGGCCCACCCCCACCCCCACACATGCTTCATCAGCCTGAACAGCCCCTCCGTCCCTGGGCCTCACTGGACCGCAGCTCAGTGCCCGAGCCCCTGAGCTTTCCTCCAGACTGCTCTGAGTGCTGCAGGGTCTCCTTTCAAAGGCCCTGGGTCTTCATCCGGGCCTAGCTCACACTTCCACCTCCTCCGAGCCTTTCCTAACTTTCTCCATCTGGCATTAGCTGCCTTTTCCTCCGAGCTGCTTTGGTGAGCTAATTCTGTCTCTTATTCTGGGAGCCGATGGCTCAACAGGTAAAGAAGCTGCTGCAGTGCCCAAAACACAGAAAACGCGGCTTCAGTCCTTGGGTGGGGAAGATCCCCTGGAGAAGGCAATGGCAATCCTCTCCAATATTCTTGCTTGAAAAATCTTATGGACAAAGAAACCTGGCAGGCTACTATCCAAAAGGTTGCAAAGAATCGGGCACGACTGAGTGACTAAGCATATTCCGCGCTCCACATTTTTATTCATGGTGGTCTGAGTGCAGCCTCCAGAGAGGCCAGGACCCCTGCATGAAGCACAGGATGAAGGGTTAATGGGCTCAATGAATCAGCCATCCTACGCTTTGTGATGTTACTCCTCTTAAGGGCCAGAGGGGCCCCCACAGGTCTCTGGGGACTCGTGGTGGAGCTGTGCATACCCCTGAGGTTGTCGAAACTCTTTTGTGTTGAGACCTCTCTCTTTGGGAGCCCCCTCCTTATCGTTGTCACAGTGGGGGCTTGAGGTCACCCCTGGAGGAACTGGGCTTGTTCTGTCAGGTGTGGTCTGGAGGCCACCCGCTGGGTGTCTGTCCCAGCTCTGTCTCTGCTGGTGCTGGGGTCGTGGGCACCAGCACAAGGGATCTGTTCACTTTGTGCCTCAGTTTTCTTTTTTGTTTTCTCCCCTTCAGGGAGCCCTGTAGTGTCCATCTCCTGGGATAGAGTGAGAAATACAAAGGTAATAATCCTTGTAAGGTCATACATAGCGATATGCCACACACATAGTAAAGGAATGTAAGGTCCTGGGAGGTGCCTGTTAGCTTCGAAGTCAAGGATAAATAGCCGGCAGTATGTGGGCTGCTGTGGCCCACACATGATGTATTGTTTATCTGGAGCCAGGGAGTGAGGGAGTGGCTATGGAAGTGAAGTGATGTGAAGTCGCTTAGTCCGTGTCTGACTCTTTGCGACCCCGTGGACTGTAGCCTACCAGGCTCCTCAGTGATCTGTGGTTGATAGTTGTTAAGAATAGATGGTTAAGCTCAGAAACCGGAATCTGAATTAGTCTTATCCTTGCTACTTACAAGCTGTTTGACCCCATGCAAGTTGCTTAACTTCTCTGTTTCTCAGCGTCTTTATATCTAAGTTGGCAATAACTATGGCACGTGATAGGTCTTCCCAGGTGGCTCAGTGGTGAAGAATCCACCTGCAGTGCAGGCGAGGCAGGTTTGATCTCCGGGTCGGGAAGGTCCTCTGGAGGAGGAGGAAATGGCAGCCCACTCCAGTATTCTTGCCTGGGAAGCCCCATGGACAGGGGATCCTGGTGGGCTATAGTCCATGGGATAGCAGACTTGTGTGTGCAGAGTATGCACACATGGTACTTGATAGGCTTCCTGGGATTGTTAACTGGAACAGCATCCTTAAAGATCTTGACACACTTCCCTGGTGCATAGTAAATAGAAGATAATGTGTGCTGGTTTTGTTGTTGGTGGTGCTGATTTTACTACCACTGTGGCTACCAGCTAGCAACTCTCGGCCCAAATTCCCTCCTGTGCCGACAGTTGGCATTGAATAGTAGATGCCCGCCCCCCAGTGGGACACGAACTTTCCAGGTATCCATAGTTCATGTCACTGCCTGTCACCCTATATGTGCCCTGCTCCCTTAATAACAGTTGTGTTTGTCTCCTGTTGACAGATCCCACCGTTGGACATTCGTGTCCAAGAGTGCTGTGTTTTATGGTTCTTAATATGTGGCCCAAATTGATAGCATCCTTATTTCCTCTCCTGGAAACTTCTTCTCAGTTTTCAGCCCAGACCTAGTGAATCAAACTCTGGGGGCAGGCCTAGTGATCTACTACTCTTAGAGCTGGTTCTGGTACCTGTTAAAGTTTGACTACTGATTTCACACATGTACTATATTCATATTACCTATGTTTGGCTCCATGTAAAGTTTAAAGTGTTGTGTTTTGCTTTTAGGCACTTCAAATGGTGTGTAAATTCCACGCTAGGGCTGCTTTTCAATATGTGCTTCCTAAGCTGTTCACACAACTGGGTATGGGTTCCTCTGCTTGGAGGCTTTGTTCTGGTGACATCTAAGTGTGTGTGAACTTAGATCTGTTAACTTACTGGAGGAATACAGTTTACCCAGGGAGATGGTGAGAGAATTTTAGAAAGAAGACCTTAGAAAGTTATGGAACAAGCTGCATTTAAATGAAACTGGAATGTATGAAGTGATGAGATGAACACGACTGAATTGAGCAATTATTTTATGTTGATGTCACCATCACTTTGTCAGCCAGCTAACTCCTGTGAGCTGGGAGTTCACACTGCTTCTCTGTCTCTTCCTTCCCCCTTTACAGTGCTTTCTCTTGGTTTCCGATGAATAATTCTATGTCGGGGCAATACACTCTCCTACTTCCCCTGCATAAGGGGTATTTGGAAGGCCTTATTCAGTATAAATATTTACATTTTAGATTTTTACAAAAACTCTTAATTGTGCTGTGAGCTTACAGAGTTTACCAAAGCTGCTATTTTTCCCCCACCTGTCTTCTGTGTCATTAATGACTGTGGGTATAGTGCCCCATTCTGTGAGTCTTCCAGATTTTAGTATTTGTGATTGCTAGTTTGGGAAGTTCTTCTCAGGTATTTGCTTTTCATTTTGTGAATGTGATTTTATGATGACTCTTCTCTAAGTTCTTGGTAGATTATTTCATTCTATACCTCAGGTACTCTGGTTTTGACTGTAATTACTATAATGGAATATAAAATAAATATCTCTGGAGGACAGATTTGCTACTGAAATTTTATCTTGAAAGGTATTTCTAAAATATATTTCTTGTCTATATCCATTCAGTGTATATTGAAACTATTTAGATGTAAAATATACGTGGGTTATATCACCAAGCCTAGTTTGATGGGTGGCTTAGATGCAATTACTTATAATACATTATTAGAGTCTGCTCATGATCACATAATGTACTCAGTAAAGGTAACATGGATTTAGTGGCATCTCTAATAGTCATTATGACTTAATTCTTTTTGCAAATGAAAATCTGGCACTCAAAGTACTTTCTAAGAGTTTTGCTGATTGTGATATGCTACAGTTACAAATTTTATTTAACCAAAACCAACAGTACATAGCTTAAGCATTTTGTCAGTGGCTCTAAAATTGAAATGATGATAGACATTGGCCCTCAAGGTATACGTGTACTGTTCAGTAATCCTCCTTCCTTCCTGGTCATTCACTAGTGAACCCAAGAACGCCCCCGCTTCCCAGGCTTCTGTGTACATGCATAGGAGACCAACTAAAAAGAGCTTGAGGTTTTAAGAGATCTATGTTACGTTTTGAAAAGTAAAACGTCAGTGAGAATTGGCTTCCCTTTTGCTTTTCTGGTATATAAAAATAAAGGTAGTTTGGTTTGGTATATTTTATCAAATATTTGTTGATTGCACAATCGCCCAGACTCTCTGCCCTCAAAAGTGCACATAGGTTATTAAAGGAGTAGATACATCTGTGAATCAGTAATTACAAAGCAGTGTGATCATTACCATATTTGAGGTATGACAACATACAGATGAGGGAGTGATCGGGTTTGGCGCGATGTTGGGAAGTTAGCCAGATGAGATTTCATGGACTGAGTAATGGCAACTTAGAGTTCCATGGATGGGTAAAGGTTTTCTTGGTGAGTCAGAGGGAAATTTACATGTTCATTGACACAGGGGTAAAATAGGAGCATGGCATTTTCTGATAGTTATAAACTTATATAAGAGAGTTCCAGGGATGGAAGAACAGTTAGGAGAAAGTGCTAGAAAGTTCAGGCAAGTGCTAGGGTTTTTGGGGCCATGGAAGAAGATGTGGGCTTCACATTGTGATGTTTGTATTGGAGCTACTGGCATATCTGCAGAGCATAAGTACTCCTTTGTACATTTTATCTAGAAGGTACAAATCAGCACCCACAACTGCAGATGAACATACTTTAAGGTTTTTTTTTTTTTTTTTAAACCACAAAAGTATTTGGGGAAATGCAGAGATACATAAGTACAAATAGGTCATCATCCTCTAAAGATTTCCCAGTATGGATATCACTGATTGTGGGTCAGCATTTCTGTCTATATACGTACCGAGAAATGGCATAATGACATATTCTATTTAAAATATTAGTAATTTACTATCTGTTGAAAGTATCACGGGCGATACCAAGAAAACATGGCATATTTCTGTCTTTAAAACATGTTGCCTTTCTTAAATAATCCTGACCATCATTAGAGGATGCATTCAAGAATACTGCTATCTATAGGAAATCTGCATTGAGACTCTACCCAGATGTGGGAGAAGTAGTTGTTTTCAACCAGAGACGTGAGGAAAGAGCGCGGAGGTGCTGGAAGGCTTTGCTGAATAGGTGGAATATTGCACCACCGTTAGAGTATCTGCTGGGCAGAGAGAAGATCCCAAAGACTTTAGAATACAGTATTCTTACTCTTGAATTGTACACACTTAGGATGTATTCGACTGAAGCAACTTAGCAGCAGGATGTATTCCGGTATTTTTTATGACTTAATAACGCTGCTCGTGCCTCCTCTAGTGTAGTGGCATACTGGGGAAGAGGCCATTTGTAATTGTAAGGAGAAGTACAATCTGGTGTCAAAGGGCTTTCTGACCTACTCCCCAGAGGCTTTCCTTCTAGCATCCATTTCAACCTCTAGCTTCAGTTCTCACCAAAGGACTTGCAAGTTGTCGTTTTTTTTTTTTGTTGTTTTTTAAATTGGCAAGTGGGATACAAAAGCAGTAGTGTTGTTTGAATTACATGCAAAAGAACTTGAAGAGGCATTTTAGAGTGAAGGAATATATTTCTTTATATTTAAAAAAAAAGGTGTTTTTAGAAACATACATTTCCCCATAATACACTTTTTCCAAAGTGGAAGTGAATGCTCTTGAAAAGGTGACCTCTAGTGGCCACCATTTGCTCCCTATTGTGCTTTCTCTTACTAAGGCTTTATTCTGCTTATGAATAGATTACAGTGGAATTAAAGTTGACATGATCCTTTCTATAAACCAGTATAGTAAAAAGTAACCCAACTTTTGTTCTAATCCATTTTTTTTTCATTGCCTAGGTTTGATTTCCAAGTAAATTGTCATTTGAAGTCTCATCAATAAATAGTTAACCATGATAAGGTTATCAGCCTAGGGTTATATTGTCCGACTGACTCGTATGATTTTCCTGAGTGAATGTTGCAGTCTGCCTCCCTTTCATGCACGGTAGCCTCTCTGTGAATCTTTTACATAAGAGTATATATATTAAGGGATCCATGCAAATGTTAGTTGCTGCCAAAAAGAGAGTTGCTTCTTTAGCTAGAAACAGTTGATTTTGCAGTCGGCAATCAGTCTTACTGTTGGTTTGACTGTGAGTATATGGGATTCTGGAGAAATGAAACGGAGCAAAACACACAAAGAAAACAGCCACGACAACAAACACTTTACCTTCTAGCCTTTTGTTGTTCTTGCTGTCCTTACTCTTGGACTTTCTGTAAGAATCATACACCTTTTTTGCAATAACCGTATAGAAGAGAAGCATTAGGACAAAAACAGTCCAGAAGATGAACTGGGAAATGTAATTCACTGCTGCATGCCATTTCAGCCCCAGAGGACCCTTTAAGGAGGCACACTTTTTCACAGAAGATGGTGTTGCTTCCTTGTTGCTCAAGATCATGTTTGGCAGCGAGAGGAGGAACAAAAAGAGCCAGATGAGGGTTGAGACCCCTTTTGCAAAAGCAGGTTTCTGTACGAAGAATTTTCCGAAAGGTCTGATGATCTTGAGGAACCTGTCAAAGGCTATGAGCCCCAGCAGTGTAATGCCCACGTACATGGTGTCATAAAAGATAACGGCAGAGAAACGACACACGAAGGCTCTGAGCTGCCAGGGTCCGAGACGAGCGTCGGAGAGGATTTTAAATGGAAGCGTGAGCGTCATTATCAAGTCAGCTACCAAAGTGTTTTTGAGGTATACAACGAAGGTGGAGGAGCTGGGAATATGAATGAACACCCACAGGGCCAAAGCATTCAGCAGGATGCCCATGAAGAAAACAATAGTGTAGATGGCCGGGAACACCAGCTGTGCCGTCTTCAGGTCTCGGGGGCACCGCTCAGACCCGTTGAAGCCCTTCATCCCTGTCACATTCGTGGTTTCCAGTGTCATCTGTTAAAAAAACATATACACAAAGTAAAACAAAAAGCATTTCATGACTTCAAAATGCTCCTTGTTAAAAACAGACTTTAGGTTTGCAGCATGTTTGCACCTTAAATTCATTCATCACGTTTAATAAATCCGTTGAGAAAGCACATGTTATTTCTGGCTAGCATTTTTAAAGCCCATAGTACAGTTTTGGTACTTAATTAACAGTCCCATTACTTTCATACCCTGATGAAATCCAAATAACAGACTCTACCCCATTCGCAGGTTCTACTTTTAATTACCTGGCAGTAAAATAAAACTGGCACAGAGGTAAAAGTATCCGTGTTGCACTGCTGTACACTGTGTCATTTCCTGTGCTTATAATCTATGGTTTATAGAATGTTAAACTTAAAGCATTTTTCCCTCTTGAAAATATTCTACTGTTTATAAGCAAGCCACTCATAATAACAATTGAAATTCACCTTTGTTTGGAAGAAAACTCAGCTCAGTGTCTTCTGATCGATCGAGGCAGTCATTAGTTCAGCCCATGAAAGGCATATGAAGCAAATGCTGTTCTGCTTTCTTATACCAAGTTTCCTTCCTCATTTTCACGTGTGCAGTGAGATCCATTAGAACCTCTTCATATGTAATCCTTTGAGGGGTTCTCTAATAAGGAACCTCTTTATTTTAAACTTAGGTACTGTTAATGTACTATGGTTTGAATAAATCAGTTCAGTTGCAGTCATTTTTATATTTTTCTCGTATAATAACTTTCCTGCAGTTTATCTTCTCTGCATGTTCAGTGAAATTTTTAATGCCTTATAATAACAGGAGGGAGAAATTGTAAAGAAAATAGCCTTAAACTATAGGAGAGTAAGTGTTGACTCTAAAACCAGACAGCGTCATCATCTGCATGCACCCTTGTAGACTGTTCTTTTCAGAAATTTGTGTTCATTGGGATGACCTGATGATTTCTATAGACATTTATCTTAATCTTTTGTTTGGTCTTTCAACCTTTGAGAGATGAAGTGATATATTTTCTAAGAGGCAAGGCCTATTTTGGGCCAGATTTGGGGGGTTAGAATTTCAGACTCACGTATTACTAGGCAGTAGATAATAGACAAATGATTTAGTAGGTTTGAACCTCATTTTCCCCATCTGTGCAATGGGTGTAATAATACTGCATACTTCGGTGTTTAGAGACTGAGGTGAATGCCTAGGATAGTGCTGACTACATGTGAAGCATGAAAAAAATGTTAGCTACTCACTGCTCTGGTGAACGACCTGCAGATTTAAATGGAAATACACTATTTTACTTACGGGAAAGCCATTTTTTGGAACTCTGTTCCTCTATTTGTGACTTGGCAAAGTGCTGAAGATTTCAGGAATTTCATCAACCTTGAGCCGAATTCTGTAAAATTTCTGAAAGGATGTAATTGCTGCTTTTGTAAGGAGAAAGTTGTTGTCTATGAAGAAATGTTTCCTCACCAGATAAAGTGAATGAGGAAATCAGGAGATCTAATGAGGTAATGTGGAGTTCTCCATGGTGAGTTTCATTTCATATTTCTTGCTGTGAGTTTTACCACAGGATTGGACTAGACTGTTGTGTTGGCTTGATCGAGCATTTTCGGTGAACTCTGAGAATTCAGTAACCCACTGGACATTTTTCTGAGAGAATAGGATGCCTAATAATTTGGGTTGAAACTACCATTGTGGTGGCACAGTTTGAAAAATTGGTACTCTGGCAGAAGAATGGATAAGAAAGCTGTGGTATATAGACACAATGGAATATTACTCAGCTATTAAAAAGAATGCAATTGAATCAGTTCTGACGAGGTGGATGAAACTGGTGCCTATTATACAGAGTGAAGTAAGTCAGAAAGGAAAACATCCATACAGTATATTAATTCTTATATATGGAATTTAGACCATATGACCCTATATGCGAGACAGCAGAAGACACAGATGTAAAGAACAGACTTTTGGACTCTGTGGGAGAAGAAGGCGAGGGTGGGATGATTTGAGAGAACAGCATTGAAACATGTATATTATCATATGTGAAATAGATCGCTAGTCCAGTTTTGATGCATGAGATAGGGTGCTCAGGCCTGGTGCACTGGGATGACCCTGAGGGATGGGATGGGGATAGGGAGGGAGGTGGGAGGGGGATTCATGATGGGGAACACATGTACACCCATGGATGATTCATGTCGATGTATGGCAAAAACCACTACAGTATTGTAAACTAATTAGCCTCCAATTAAAATAAATAAATTTAAAAAGAAAAATTGATGTTTGACTTAGATAAATTGTTTCTTGGAAATACAGATTTTGAGTTTTATTAATGTTATGGAACATAATTAAAACATATATCCTATTGTTTGCTTCAGTAGAGAATGAAAACAAACTTAGACAAAAATTTAAATAGAGGAATTAGACCTATGTAATTAAGTATAAATTTCCTGATGGCTCCAAATCCATTATTTAGATGCAGGTTTGGGATAGTTTCAGTTTAAACAAGGGAAATGCTGTACAAGTTATTTTCATAATATGAAAACTGGAAATAACTTTTTGGTCAAATTTCAAAATGCCAAAGAGTGGGAAACCTCAAAAGGGGAACTGATTTATGGTGGCATTTCTAGAGTTACAGAAGTATCTTCTCTTAAATATAGGTTTCAAAATGTTTGACCATAGGAAATATCCAACAGACTCCTTTATGTCTGTGTGCTTCATATGTGTTAGCCAGTGGTCTCTTAGTTCACAGCAGTGTTGGTCCCCACTAGGGGAGGGTCGTCTGCCTTGATGCTGCACCTGAGAGGCTGGGATGGGACAGGAGCAATGCTCACGAGCCAGAGTGCCTGGGTTCATTTCCTTATATTCCAACTTACTTTTCTTGTGACCTTGGTCAAGTTACTTAGGCTCTCTATGAATCCATTGTCCCCTCATAACAGTGAAAATAAATAATAGCATTTGCTTCACTGGGTTGTTAAGGGTATAACAATGTTTGAATGTTTGCCAAGTGCTTTGAATAACATTTGTGAAATGGTTTATGTTAGTAAGTTTCTTGTTAAGTGAAATTAAAAATGGAATACTCTATACCTGTGGGAATAACCGACTACAGGAGTGAATCAAAGAAGATATACCATGAAAGGTCCTAGAAATTATTATGATCTGGCAGGTTCCTCAACAAAACATTTAAAATCTCATCAAGCTCAAAGGAATTTAGGCAAAACCAATGAAATCACACTAGATATACTGTTCTAAGTGATTATGTGGTCTTTCTTAAAGAAATCAGTCCTGCATTGGAAGGACTGATGCTGAAGTGAAGCTCCAATACTTTGGCCACCTGACGTGAAGAACTGACTCATTGGAAAAGACACTGATGCTGAGAAAGATTAAAAGCAGGAGGAGAAGGGGATGACAGAGGATGAGATGGTTGGATGGCATCACCGACTTGAATACAAGTTTGAGCAAGCTCTGGGAGGTGGTGAAGGACAGGGAAGCCTAGCCTGCTGTAGTCTATGGGGTCGCAAAGAGTTGGACATGACTGAGCAACTGAACTGAACTCTTACAAAAGCTCAGAGATCTGTCCTATTTTACAGATGAGAAAATGGAATCACAGGCGTTAAGCAGGTTGCCCGAAGTCCTGCAACTGAAGCCCTCTGCAAACCCACACAGTTCGGTTCCAGAGCCTCCCGCTTGGAACCAGGCCCTCTCTCTTCCGACTGCCAGAGACAGGATGAGTGTGGGAGTGCTTATCAAATTCTGGAGTTTTTGAGCTGGATGTTTCTTGTTGCTAAGAGGTATAATCCACTTTGGCTTAGACGATAAAGCGTCTGTCTACAATGCGGGAGACCTGGGTTTGATCCCTGGGTCAGGAAGATCCC
Organism: Capra hircus; assembly: GCF_001704415.2. Taxonomy (NCBI): domain Eukaryota; kingdom Metazoa; phylum Chordata; class Mammalia; order Artiodactyla; family Bovidae; genus Capra; species Capra hircus. Next base: position 116,367,689 of record NC_030808.1, on the reverse strand, counting down.
TTGGAGAAGGAAATGGCAGTCCACTCCAGTACTATTGCTTGGAAAATCCCATGGACAGAGGAGCCTGGTAAGCTACAGTCCATGGGGTTGCAAAGAGTCAGACACGACTGAGCGACTTCACACACATAATACACTTTCATGGATTTGTGAATCTTTTTGTCTCAAAGTGAGGTACTCAGTTGAAAACATAAATTGGCTCACAGCAGTATTATCAGGAGAGAGTTAAATATGTAAGGAAAAGTATTAGAAATTAGAAGCCTGCCAAATGGAAATGAACGAAGAATTTGTCATCTCCTTACGGAATGTCTTTTGAATCAAACTCAACAGTATAAAGTTCCTATCAATGTAACCAGTACCATATAAATAATAATGGAAAAGATGAGGAAGTATTTGCTTTCAATTGAAATGAAAGTCAAAATTGGAACTCCTGTACTCATAGAAGAGCCTTTTACTTCCCATCGAAGGATATCATGGTACTTCCCCAGATTATATAAAAGTGTTTAAAATCTCACACTAAATTAACCCAAGATGAAAGTGAAGTGAAAGTGAAAGTTGCTCAGTGGAGTCTGACTCTTTGCGACCCCATGGACTCCATGGGATTTTTCAGGCCAGAATACTGGAGTCGGTAGCTTTTCTCTTCTCCCGGGGGTCTTCCCAACCCAGGGATCAAACCCAGGTCTCCCACATTGCAGGGAGATTCTTTACCAGCTGAGCCACAGGGAAGCCCAAGAAGACTGGAGTGGGTAGCCTATCCCTTATCCAGCAGATCTTCCTGACCCAGGAATCAAACCAGGGTCTCCTGCATTGCAGGCGGATTCTTTACCAACTGAACTATCAGAGAAGCCCTAACCCAAGGTGGTAGTAATCTAAAATACATTATGCAGCTTAACATTACTGTAGTGATCCATGTGTATAAATGAATTTGGTATTATAAAATCTCTACATATAACTGGAAACAGGCAATAAATTTACACTATAATCTGAAATATCTATATTAGTATCCAGTTTCATAATTTTGTTATAAAAAAAGTTTGAAGAATTCAGTTATTGACATATTAATATACAGTAGAAAGATCAGTTCAGTCGCTCAGTGGTGTCCGACTCTTTGCAATCCCATGAATCACAGCACGCCAGGCCTCCCTGTCCATCACCAACTCCCACAGTTTACCCAAACTCATGTCCATCAAGTCGGTGATGCCATCCAGCCATCCCGTCCTCGGTCATCCCCTTCTCCTCCTGCCCTCAATCTTTCCCAGCATCAGGGTCTTTTCAAATGAGTCCACTCTTTGCGTGAAGTGACGAAGTATTGGAGTTTCAGGTTCAACATCAGTCCTTCCAGTGAACACCCAAGGACTGATGTCCTTTAGGATGGACTGGTTGGATCTTCTTGCAGTCCAGGGGACTCTCAAGAGTCTTCTGCAACACCACAGTTGAAAAGCATCAATTCTTCAGCACTCAGCTTTCTTCACAGTCCAACTCTCACATCCATACAAGACCACTGGAAAGACCATAGCCTTGACTAGATGGACCTTTGTTGACAAAGTAATGTCTCTGCTTTTTAATATGCTATCTAGGTTGCTCATAACTTTCCTTCCAAGGAGTAAGGGTCTTTTAATTTCATGGCTGCAGTCACCATCTGTAGTGATTTTGGAGCCCCAAAAATAAAGTCATCCAGTGTTTCCACTGTATCCCCATCTATTTGCCATGAAGTGATGGGACCAGATGCCATGATCTTCGTTTTCTGAATGTTGAGCTTTAAGCCAACTTTTTCACTCTCCTCTTTCACTCTCATCAAGAGGCTTTTTAGTTCCTCTTCACTTTCTGCCATAAGGGTGGTGTCATCTGCATATCTGAGCTTATGAATATTTCTCTCAGCAGTCTTGATTCCAGCTTGTGCTTCCTCCAGCCCAGCGTTTCTCATAATGTACTCTGCATATAAGTTAAATAAGCAGGGTGACAATATACAGCCTTGACATACTCCTTTTCCTATTTGGAACTAGTCTGTTGTTCTGTGTTCAGTTCTAACTGTTGCTTCCTGACCTGCATAGAGGTTTCTCAAGAGGCAGGTCAGGTGGTCTGGTATTCCCATCTCTTTCAGAATTTTCCACAGTTTATTGTGATCCACAGAGTCAAAGGCTTTGGCATAGTCAGTAAAGCAGAAATAGATGTTTTTCTGGAACTCTCTTGCTTTTCCATGATCCAGCGAATGTTGGCAATTTGATCTCTGGTTCCTATGCCTTTTCTAAAACCAGTGAACATCTGGAAGTTCACAGTTCACTTATTGTTGAAGCCTGGCTTGGAGAATTTTGAGCATTACTTTACTAGCGTGTGAGATGAGTGCAGGTATGCAGTAGTGTGAGCATTCTTTGACATTGCCTTTCTTTGGGATTGGAATGAAAACTGACCTTTTCCAGTCCTGTGGCCACTGCTGAATTTCCCAAATTGGCTGGCATATTGAGTGCAGCACTTTTCACAGCATCATCTTTGAGGATTTGTAATAGCTCCACTGGAATTCCATCACCTCCACTAGCTTTGTTTGTAGTGATGCTTCCTAAGGCCCACTTGAGTTCACATTCCAGGATGTCTGGCTCTAGGTGAGTGATCACACTATTGTGATTATCTGGATCGTGAACATCTTTTTTGTACAGTCATCTATGTATTCTTGCCACCTCTTCTTAATATCTTCTGCTTCTGTTAGGTCCCTACCATTTCTGCCCTTTATCAAGCCCATCTTTGCATAAAATGTTCCCTTGGTATCTCTAGTTTTCTTAAAGAGATCTCTAGTCTGTCCCATTCTGTTGCTTTCCTCTATTTCTTTGCATTGATCACTGAGGCTTTCTTATCTCTCCTTGCTATTCTTTTGAACTCTGCATTCAGATGCTTATATCTTTCTTTTTCTCCTTTGCTTTTCACTTCTCTTCTTTTCACAGCTATTTGTAAGGCCTCCTCAGCCATTTTGGGTTTTTGCATTTCTTTTCCATGGGAATGGTCTTGATCCCTGTCTCCTGTACAATGTCATGAACCTCCGTCCATAGTTCATCAGGCACTTTATCAGATCTAGTCCCTTAAATCTACTTCTCACTTCCAGTGTATAATCATAAGGGGTTTGATTTAGGTCATACCTAAATGGTCTAGTGGTTTTCCCCACTTTCTTCAATTTCTTCTTGTCTGAATTTGGCAATAAGGAGTTCATGATCTGAGGCCACAGTCAGCTCCCGGTCTTGTTTTTGCTGAATGTATAGAGTTTCTCCATCTTTGGCTGCAACGAATATAATCAATCTAATTTTGGTGTTGACCTTCTGGTGTTGTCCATGTGTAGAGTCTTCTCTTGTGTTGTTGGAAGAGGGTGTTTGCTATGACCAGTGCATTCTCTTGGCAGAACTCTATTAGCCTTTACCCTGCTTCATTCTGTACTCCAAGGCCAAATTTGCCCGTTACTCCAGGTGTTTCTAGACTTCCTACTTTTTCATTCCAGTCCCCTATAATGAAAAGGACATCTTTTTTGGGTGTTAGTTCTAAAAGGTCTTGTAGGTATTCATAGAACTGTTGAACTTCAGCTTCTTCAGCATTACTGGTTGGGGCATAGGCTTGGATTACCGTGATATTGAATGGATTGCCTTGGAGACAAACAGAGATCATTCTATCGTTTTTGAGATCGCATCCAAGTACTGCATTTTGGACCCTTTTGTTGACCAAGATGGTTACTCCATTTCTTCTAAGGGATTCCTGCCTGCAGTAGTGGATTTAATGGTCATCTGAGTTAAATTCACCCATTCCAGTCCATTTTAGTTCACTGATTCCTAGGATGTCAACGTTCACTCTTGCCATCTCCTGTTTGATCACTTCCAATTTGCCTTGATTCATAGACCTAACATTCCAGGTTCCTATGCAATATTGCTCTTATAGCATTGGACCTTGCTTCTATCACCAGTCACATCCACAACTGGGTATTGTTTTTGCTTTAGCTCCATCCCTTCATTCTTTCTGGAGTTATTTCTCCACTCATCTCCAGTAGCATATTGGGCACCTACTGACTTGGGGAGTTCCTCTTTTAGTATCCTATCATTTTGCCTTTTCATACTGTTCATGGGGTTCTCAAGGCAAGAATACTGAAGTGGTTTGCCATTCCCTTCTCCAGTGGGCCACATTCTGTCAGACCTCTACACCATAACCTGCCCATCTTGAGTGGCCGCACAGGGCATGGCTTAGTTTCATTGAGTTAGACAAGGCTGTGGTCCTAGTGTGATTAGATTGACTAGTTTTCTGTGATTATGGTTTCAGTGTGTCTGCCCTCTGATGCTCTCTTGCAACACCTACTGTCCTAACTTGGGTTTCTCTTACTTTGGACGTGGGGTATGTCTTCACGGCCGCTCCAGCAAAGTTCAGCCACTGCTCCTTACCTTGGATGAGGTCGTCCCTCCTGACCTTGAATGTGGAGTAGCTCCTCTCGGCCCTCCTGCGCCCGCGCAGCCACCACTCCTTTGACGTGGGATAGCTCCTCTCCGAGGCCGCACTTTTGCCTGGTCCGTCACTGACATCATGCTTCTGCACAGTGAAAGTTAATCCTCCTTAAATATATGTACCAATGTGTGTGCAAATATGTATATGTGTGTATATATATATTTATTTATTGACATATTACATCTTTTTAAAATTCCATGTTAGTATATAAAGATTTACTAACAATTTTTATAAAAGGGTTATACTATATAAAGTTATCATAGTTTATATAAGCTGTTGCTTTTGGGTATTTACTTTTTTTCCCTCCAATTTTTCTCCATTAAAAACATGCTGTAGATCAAATACCACTCCATGTATTTTTATGTATTTATTCCAACATATATTTATAGAAAGTTTCCTAGAAGTGGGATTTCTGGATCAAAGGATATGCATTGATATGTTGAATGGTATTTTAAAAAGTTTTCCCGAAAGATTATACTAATTTTTTGTCTCATCAAATGGGATTCCCAACAAAATTGTTAAAAATCTTTTAAATCAATTCTAAATTTACAGGTGAAAAAAGCCATGTCATGTAAACATAAACTTGTTTATTAATGACGGTGCATATCTTTTCATATTTTTAATATCTATTTGTATTTCTCTTGGGAATTGATTTCTCTTGCCCCTTTCCCATTTTTATTTATTTATGTTTTTAAAGTCAGGCTGTTTCTTTTATTGGCTTGTAAGTATATTTGCATATTTTGTTCCCACCAGCATCAATATAATCCCACTTTCCACTTTGAATGTTACCAGCCAGCCATTATGACCTAGATCAGCCAAAGGGACCTGCAGATGTTTTCAGTGCAAAGCTGCTGAAACACTGAGATGCATGAAGAGAGGGCTCTTTCTCTATACAGTGCATTTCTTTGAAGTTTTAGGGTTCCAGTGCAGAGCTGTCAGTCTTCTAAACAGCCAGGTAGTAAATATTTAGGTTTTGTGGCCCCTCAGTCTGTCACAACTACTCAGCCCTGTTGTTGTAGCAGGAAATCAGACATAGTAAACCGTGGGTGCGTGTGGCTGTGTGCTAATAAAACCTTACAGACAGTGAAATTTGAATGTCATACAACTTTGTGCAGTGTGAAGTTTTATTCTTCCAATTTTCCTCCTGCAAATATTTGAAAGTGTAAAAACCATTCTTAAATCACAGGTTGTATGAATCAGGTGCTGGGCTAGATTTGACTTGCAGGTTAAAATTTGTCACACCTGCTTTAGATTATTTATATAAGAAACCACTGGGAGAAAATGCCAGTAACCAGCATCATTAGGACTTCTTAGCCACTTTTATGGGCATGACTGTGTTTTGTCTGTCTCATCTTCTGAATCTCTATCTACAAAATTTGATGTCTCTCTCTCTCTCTTTTTGAAGTTATTGTGAAATGAGAGATATATTGTGTATATTAAAATTGCTAAAGCTAGAGATAGTGACATGTTCTGTGTAAAATGAGTACTCCATAGTGATCTCTTAATCTGTCTTGAATGGGTTCAGTTTGAGATTTGATAAAGGAGTATACGCTTCTAATGTATTTGAATAAAAACTCTCAACTAAGTATGGTTTAGTATGATCAGTTTAACATAAATTTTTCATATTATGTATAATAACCTAGATAATTCCAAACATTGAACAAGTTTGTTTTGTTTGTTTTGCAAAAGTATTGTTACACGATTAGCTTTTCTGGTTATTTCTCTTTTTGAAATCATCATCTCTGTGAATGCATTTAATCCCAAATGAAAGATTATTCAGGAAATCTCTGCCTGCCATGCAGTCTTCCGACACCTAGTGTGACCCTGGCAGCATGACGCGGCCAGCTCTAATCCGTGGCCAGTCTACCCGTAATTTGGCTAGATTGAGGAGTAGATCTGCCCTTTATATTTCCCATATTCAAAGTAAGGTAGTCAGATTTGTTGATCCTTGTTTCTTTTCCAGCTCAAATATCCTGGTGTTCTTACAGAACGAGTTTGCTCATAGGACATTAGAGTGAAGTGCATTGGCCTCTCTGGCAGAAACGGCTATTGCCTTTGCCCTAGCAGTAGGTCGAATATGCATCTTTTTTGATTTGTATCTCTGTGTTCATCTGCACTGACATCCAGTGCTCGCTTGCAGAAGTGCTAGAGAAGGAAATGTGGCTGCTTGCTTGAGAATAGTTACTGTCTAGAGAGTTAAACGAGCTCAGCTTTGTACTGAAATTTAACTTAGTAGAATAGAATCTATTATATTGGAATTCGGTGAACTTCCTTTTACTACAGCTAATCCCTTTTATTTCTTCTCACATTATATTTAGATATTGGTATCTCTGCTTTGTATTTGGGAATCACCTCTGAGGATCATAAATAATTGGTAAATCATGTCCATTTCCAAGTGTGATGTGTGTTTTGTTTACATTAAAAAAACAATATGGCTTGTGTGGAATCTCACAACATTATAAGTTTGACCTAATTTTTCATTTAGGTATGAACTAATTGGATTCCCTGGTGTTCCAGTGGTAAAGAACCTGCCTGCCAATGCAGGAGAAGCAGGTTTGATCCCTCAGTTGGAAAGATCCTCTGGAGAAGGAAAAGGCAACCTACTCCAGTATTTTTGCCTGGGAAATCCCATGGACAGAGGAGCCTGGTGTGCTTTAGTCCACGGGATTTTAAAGGGTCAGACATGACTTAGCAACTAGACAACAATAACAACAACGAACTAATTGACATGAGATATCACCTTCAAAATAGATTTTGCCTAATCAGTTCAGTCGCTCAATCGTGTCCGACTCTTTGCGACCCCATGAATCGCAGCACGCCAGGCCTCCCTGTCCATCACCAACTCCCGGAGTTCACTCAGACTCACGGCCATCGAGTCAGTGATGCCATCCAGCCATCTCATCCTCTGTCGTCCCCTTCTCCTCCTGCCCCCAATCCCTCCCAGCATCAGGGTCTTTTCCAATGAGTCAACTCTTCGCATGAGGTGGCCAAAGTACTGGAGTTTCAGCATGTAATAAAAAGTATAGTATTGGCGACTATCCTTTCTTAAATAGGTTCATTTGATATAGGAGTATAGAAAATATGAGTTATAGTATCTCATAACTTTGAACAAAGAAATTCCAACAAATTATGTTTTAGAGTTTAATGTTAATTATTTATTATATACACAAATGACAAACAGGTAATTCCCAACATTTTCATCACTTTCCTATTAATGTTCATACTGTTCAACTGCATAATCTTATTTAATTCGTTTTTCTCATAGGGGAAATGTTCATTAGCCCAATACGCAGGCAGTTTTTAGAAGCTAGTTAATAGAGATCAGTATCAATGATGGTCCTCGATTTACTAAAGTTATCAAAATATGAGTAAACCAGTTTCTGTGCTGTTAAAGAAATATTCATAAATTCCTGGTGTTTGAATGTTGTAAAATAACTCTGTTTTAATAACTTTGCTATTTCTGCTGTTTTTCTTGAGTAGGTAGTTTTACAACCTTTTAGTCTGATCAGTTACCATTTCAATTAGTTTAAATCCCTTAAGTTTTTTCTCATAATTGGAAGTTCGTAATGACTATTTTTACATGTCTCAATTACTTAAATTTTTATAAGGAATATCACATAGGTCAGCATTTGGTTAAGGGACTGCAATATATACATATATATATAAGCATGTATAAGTATATATACATATTAGTATATAATAATTGGTGTGATTTTATCAGATTTATCATTCTTAGCTGATTATAATAAATTCATAGTAGGATTGCGATCAATGTATTTTTTAAAATTACAGTATACATTATTATATGGTTACCCGTTTGGTCAAAACTCTACATATCATGACCTGTGTGTAGTTTTGCATGTACGTGGTGATTGGATGCAGTTTGTTTTGCTACACAGCTGCGTGTTAGGTTACCTCTCTGCTTCTTAAGATTGCTTTCAGTATTGGACAAATACATGAAAATTGCTTTCGTAGTCTTTTATTTATTACTTGTTTCAAGAGTTATTGTTGCTAACTCAGCTACTTCTTAGTCAGTGTTAATATTTTCCACATAGTGCTTGCCTTTGGGGAGTTCTATACACGAATAGACTGAAATGTTATCTCAGTTTATTTACATTGGTGTCTCCTCACTTGGGTCACTGCCATCCTGTCCTTTTTTCCTGTTGTCATGGGATGGAGATGGTGCAGAATTGGAACATCTCAGCATACTCATCAATGAGTTTTTGAAGGATTTGCAAAGGAAAAAGTAGATGAATGGATCCAGGCATGCATTTAAGGACGTTAACCAGAGTGTGCTCTCTTTCACGTAGAACAGAGTATTCTCAGCAGCGCAGTCAAAGACGTCCCGGGTTTGACTTAGGGTGTAGGGAATTCGGGCAAAATGGAATGGAACAAAACATATAAAAAATACAGCAATGATAATGAAAACCTTGATGTTTACCTTTTTCTTGGGGACTTTGCCGGCGCCCCTTGTTCTCACATATGACTTGTACAGTTCTTTGGTAATGAGCGTATAGCATACGATGACAATTAGAAAATTAATCCAGAAAATGACTTGACAGACATAATTGACTATTTCATGCCAGACCAGACCAAACTCTGACTTCAGAAATGAGCATTTCTTCACAGTCTTGTCACTCGGCCTCCTGTTGGTCAGAATCATGTTAGGCAAGGAGATTAAGAACATGAACGCCCAGATGACAACCGAGAGAATCTTAGCCCCCAAGAGATTGTTGGGGTTGGCTGTCTTAAAGGGCCTGGTGGTCTTCTGGTAGCGATCAATAGTTATTAGTCCTAGGAATGAGATACTGATGTACATCGTGAAATAGAACACGACAGAGGTAACTTGGCACACAAAGGCCCTCAGAGGTCCTGTTCCCAGTTTAGTATCGCTGAGGATTTTGAATGGAAAAGTCAGAATCATGAGGAGGTCGGAAATGACTGTGTTCTTAAGGAAAATAATAAAGTTGGATTTGCTGCGGATTTGGAAGAAAATCCTCATTGCCAGGCTGTTTGTGATGAGTCCAGCAAAAAACAGGACAGTGTAGAGGAGTGGGAAGAGCACCTGGGTAATCTTGTAGTCCCTGCCGCACTGGCTGCTGTTCCCAGCCACAGAGCTGAGGTTGTCCATGGCTCGTGTCTCTCTCTGCTACCTAGAGGGGGATGGAGGGAATGATCATTTTCAGGTCCCTGCTGTCTGATTTTGCCCTCATCGCTGTGGGTAACGTTTTTGGAGAGACTTTTCTAAAAATTGAGGTGCCTGATCCTCACTGGGGCAGTTAGTAGAGAACAGAAAAACCAAATCAAAATATTTCACAGTGGTAGATATTCTATATGCACAGTAAAATAGTCTGAAGAACGTTTTATGAAGATGTAGTTGCTTTGTATTTCTTATTTTTTGAATGTTTGCCTCTTATAAAACATTTTTGATCTTAGGCAAAAGTGCGTATACATAAAACCTAGAAGAGAAATACTTAGGCTATGCTTTATTCTTCTCCAGTTTCATTTCCTTACCTTCTGACTTTGTTGTTTTTATTCATAGTCACTTTTCCTATAGCAATCCTTACTCCTGGACTTCATTTTCTCTAGTACCTTCAAAGGGTTCTAAGGAGAAATGACTGATAATTGCGTATAGACTTTTAAAGTAAAAAGTGAAAAGTTTGTGTCAAATCACTTGTATAAAATTTACTGTTAAATAAAAAGCAGAAAACAAATTTTTCCCTTTATATTTGGAATGTATTTCTGCCTCTGTATTGCTCTGCAGTCCATTCGAAAATCAGCCTCACAGAGTATTCTTTGCATGCAAATATTTTAACCCATGTGCATCTCTCTTCCAACTTTGCTTAGTAAATTTTAAGGTTTCATGTATGTTTTCTTGACTATCATTCAGGGAAGAAATTTTAAATGGTTAAAAAAAAATGAGGAAATGATTTCTCTATGTAGTCATTAGATGGCATTCCTCAAAATGCCCCAGGCATACTTTCTAGGTTTATAGAGTGTATAATGGTAACTAAAATAAAATACCAAGATCATGTCCTTGCCTGGATCCATAGGTTTTTATACCACAATAGGCAGCAATAAAGGAAATTAACACTTGACTTGAATATATTAATTTGAATACATTATTTGGCATCTAAGTTTTGAAATATAAAATGAAATTTGTAAAATTTGAATTTATCAAAAAACCAATGGAATTGATTGTAAAGAAAATATTATTCCTAAATAGAAGACATGGTGATATTAATGCACAGATACCTCCATAGCAAGAAAAAAATTCTAAGTTCCCCCAGATGTCAGTGGAATTCTTTTTTCCATCCTTTTATTATTGAACGTTAAACAAATTAAGGTTTACGTCATATACCTCCTCAGCAGTTTAACTTAAAAAAAAAAAAAAAAGACTAAATAAACCCTAGAATTTGATAGAAGATAACTGACTTAACCTTACTTGCAACTGCCATTTTTCTTTATGCCTTGATAGTTTTGGAAATTATACTTTGAGAATGCTCATTTTTCATAAACAGTTGCTTGTTTATCAAGTATTGTTGACAATGAAGAGCTTCAGCTCCCCCTAACTATAGCAAATCTGATTTTATACTCAAGATAAAATAAGTATGACCATTTGAATATTTTTCCATGTTCTGTATAATTTCTCTTTAATGAAGAAGTTAATGGTTATCTCCAGCATCATTAATGCAGCTTGTATTTTAGTTTATATTCCATTTATGTACCCATATTGATACTGCTATTAAAGGTTTCCACCGTAAGAAAACTTGAAATAAAAAGTACACACACATCATAGTGCAAATACATATGCTTGTCAAATACCTAGATATAAAATTACCTGGTTACTCTTGATCTGAAGGATTTGAATGTGTCCAGTAAGTGGTAGTTATTACAGGCTGTAGAGTGGCATCTGTTATTTTCCTTTTAATGTCTTAGTTTAGCTGCTCACACTCTTTATGATAGAGAATCTGCTGAGCTTTCATCAGTCAGGTCTTGAATGTTCTGGAGAGAAATAGGGGGAGAGAGGAAGAAGACTTCACAATCAGAAATTACCTTCAGATGCCGTGGACTCAGGGCTGTGCAGACACTGTATTTCCGTCTGGCCCGCTTTTAGGACTTCTGCTTTTATTTCCTTGGGAAATATGGGGCACGGTGGGTGAGAAGTCATCTTTTAAAAAGCAATTTAAAATCCTGTGGCTTTGTACTGAAACCTGCCATAGAGTTGATGCGTTGTGAGCTCTTTGGGTTATTTCCCATGCAAATGATAAGTCCAAGAGATCAAGCCTGGTGATGTCTGCTTCCTGGAGAAGGCTGCAGACTTGCTTTGTCAGATGGTTATTTACCTGAAAACATATTGTGCCCAACACTGGAGATTTATTGCCTTTTAACAGGTAATCACATTAACTTGTAATGTGTGCTCATTAAGGATGTTAGGTCTCTTGCTCTTTGTTTTTTTTCCTGGTTAATAATGTCATTATTTTAAATCTGTATTTGATCAGCTCTTTGTAGGCGATACAATTTCCTCCCATTATAAAACTGAAGATTGTAAAATTACATTAAGAAAGAAAAAAACCGTTGTATCCATTGCTAGGCTTATTATATAGGACTTTTATGCCTGTCTTGAGTAGAGTTTAAACAGATTTCTTTTGACTTTGCCTTTGTTTTTTGGGGAAATATATCATTCACTGAGGGCTTTCCAGGTGGCTCAGTGGTCAAGAATCTGCCTGTCAGGCAGGAGACATGGGTTCAATCCCTGAATTGGGACGATTCCCTGGAGAAGGAAATAGCTACCCATTCCAGTATTCTTGCCTAGGAAGTCCTTACAGGCCATGGGGTTGCGAAGGAGTCGGACATGACTTAGTGACTAACGACAACAATTATTCAGTGAAGAGACTCACTATCACCTTTATATAAATATTGTGGATACTCACGCTTGTGTACACACGCACACACTGTTTCGAACTATAATGCCCTTCTGTTACCAGCAGATCCACTTGGGTAAGTGTGTTTGTTGTAAATATATCTTTTGGTTATTTATTTCTTCTGAGTTTTGAGTGTGTCTGTCTCAGTGTGGATTAGATGATCTTCACGGACGGTTTTAAAAGTATAGAACGGCAGCTCAGTGTCACCTGAGGAGTCATGAGAAATGCACTTTCCTGGGCACCATTCTAGCCCCGGTGGTCCAGCAACTCACGGATGCAGCCCTCATCTGTAGTTTCCTGACCTGTAGTTTCCTGAAGGAGTGATGCTCATATTCCTTAAGGGTTGAAGGCCACTGATTTAAACTAGCTGAGAATTTTGCTGGCATTATGGATTTGAAATCAAGCTATGGATTTGGTTAATTTCAGGTGGAAATGTCAGTCACGTCATGGTCCCCATCTGTTAGTCGTTTAGACGTCGGCTTGATATACTCTTGGAAAATTAATTTATTTGTTGGTTTAGAGACAGATCATACTTTTTGAAAAAGCTTTTATGCCACATACGCTTCAGAATAATAATAGCCCACTTTGGGTTTCTTATATTGTCGTCAGTTAACTATTCTGTGAAGTAGATAATCGTCTTATTTCTGTTCTCTGGATGAACACAGAGGAGCAGAGCAGCAGAGTTAGAGACCCGATTTCAACTCATGCTCTCTAGTTCTAGAGCCTGCACCTGTGACCACTGTGTGCAAAAGTCTTCCCCATCTTACTGTCTCCACAACCCTTCCCCCGCACTGAGGCCCACCAGTGAGAGGGGAAGGCCATGAATGGGATGGCTATACTCCTGTTAGGAAAATAGGAGTCATACTTGCCTTTACACCAGATTGATTGTCAGCTTTACGGAATGTTTGTGAAGCGTTTCTAAGACCTTTGGATGAAACAAGGCTTGGGGGATGATGTGGGGGAAATCCTGGCTATTTTCAACAAATTAATATGCCACAGAAAAGGAACATTATTTCAGTATACTTAACTCATTTATGTTTCCAGATGTCTATAGTGCTGTGACTAGGGAGTTGAGGGGTAAATGAAAGGCTCCAGATCTTGATCTAAATTAGCTTTATCTCTCTTCTGACTGTGACTCGCAGCCACACCTGTCTGTGAACCTTCTCTGACAGTGTTTTGTCATTGGAAGATGACTGGAAAAGTGAGCTAATTCTGTATACCCTAGGATTTTTATATACACATGGTTTAGTTGGTTTCTTTTTTTTTTTTTTAATCGAGTCTACTAAAGGTAGTCTGTTTATCCGAAAATACATATTTGCTTCAAATAGGATTACAGAGAATGGAGAGGGCCATGCCCTGAAGTGGTAGGAACCTGTGGTCCTTGTGAAACTGGGTTGGGGAGGAGATGAAGAGGTAATGATGCCCTTGGATTAGCTCTTAATGCTATTTTAGTTTTCTTGTCTTATGGTTTTAAAATGCAGTTGTGTTGACATTAGTGAACGTCTGATGGAGCACGTGCATTTTAAGGCAGTTCTCATGTCATCTGGTTTGGCTTTACCTGTTAGAATGTAGAAATTTAGGTTAGATATTATAAGATACGTTCAAAAAGTAAGGAGTATTGGGCATTGCGATGTTTAGCAAAAAAAAAACAAACAAAAAAAGTATACTATCTCTGGTGATCCAGTTATTTGTCATCCTTGTCTTGCGTGTTTTGCTTGAAAGCATAGGAGTGGTATCTATAATTAATCCACTTGACAGCCATAATGCTCCTAGGATGCTCTGAGTTTGTTGGATAAAGGCCTCATTTTGGCCATACTGTTGACTATAAGCTATTATTGTACAAAGCTTTCCTTTAAATATCTAATTATAGGAGTCCCTGATTCTCTTGATTTAGAAAAAATTACTCCAGGTAATTACAAAAATTACTCCAGGTGTCATACTACTGAGAAGCTGCTGCTAATTTCCTCCTTCTTTAGCAAAGCCTCCCTGCAGTGTGCACACCCATTCTCCTCCACCAGCCCAAGGCTTATTCCTGCTGTAACACTGATTTGAATTTATTCTGTTCTATACAGAATAATATGGTCCATTGAATGCTTCAGCTGAAAGAAATAATGACTGGAGATGAAAGGAGAGTTCACAGCTCTAATCTCACCACCGTGGTCATATCCTTATGAACTCACACACAAGTTTTGGCAACATTTCTAGTCACTTACTTTAAAGAAATGAGGATGACTAACATCAGACCAGTTAATTCCGGTTTTCCCTTCTCAGAACATTTGGCTTAAGGAACATTTTTCAATTGCTATAGTATCAATGCAACAAGCCTTCCAGAGTTTTTGGATGTGTATCCTCCTAATTGCTCTTAAAATCAGTTAAGTCTTTGTGAGTTTGAGATATTATCTGAAGAAAGAAAACTGATTGATCAGGAGGATAAGATTTTTCAGAACTCAGTTTATAGGGAGGTGACCTTCTTAACTCAAGGACAGCAGTGGGTAAGCATGAAAGGGGATGGCTAGACTTCCATAGACTGTCTTATGGATTCTTTCTCCTGCCCAACAGATGTGTCCTTCAGGGTATCAACAAGAGAATAATCCTTTGATACTGATCTTTTGGGCTTCCCTGGTAGCTCAGACAGTAAAGAATCTGCCTGCAATGCAGGAGACATGCATTTGATCCCTAGGGCTGGAAAAATCCCCTGGAGAAGGGAATGGCTACCCACTCCAGTATTCTGCCTGGAGAATTCCATGGGCAGAGGAGCCTAGAGGGCTCCAGTCCATGCAGTCTCAAAAGAGTCGGATATGATTGAGCAACTAACACTCTCTTTGAGCTTTTACAGCCATGGAACTTCAGAGTGTTTTAATACTTAATTTAAAGAGCAGAACTTATCCGATACGTTTGGTAATATGTGGTCCATTTTCTGAGATTGAACTTATGTTGCTATTTGAAGGCTTGTTCATTTTCTACATGCACAAAAAATGGATGTAAACGAATCTTGTAGGCTATTGAAAGATGGTTTGCTTTTAAAAACGTTGCCTTTCTTCTTTGAAAGCTAGTAACAGCTATCATGATTTCCCTAGAAAATGTTAAATGTCAGAAAAGCTGTCTTCATGCCCCATGTAGAGAGTGACCAGTGCTTTGGGCTTGTTTTCCCCCAGCTAGCTGCAGGCTTCTTTTTTTTTTTTCTTAATTCCATCCCCTGACTCTTACCTCATGACTTTGCCTCTGGCCCATTCTCTGAGCATAATAGGGCCAGTGAACTGATACAGCGTCTCACTTCTTCACCTCCAGATTTCCCTGTATTTTCACCAGTTTTCATTTCTGTCTGTGGTTAAGTAGAAAGATGTCCTCGTCTTTCTTCTGACGTTAATCCAGACAAGAGGTCTCTGTTGCCTGTCTCCTTTGTTAGCATGATCTGCCTTCCAATCCGGATTTCCTTCCTGGAGACTCACTTGAAACACAGCTTTGAAATGAGAGTATGTCATTGGCCATCCTAATAAAGTGACCACTTTCCTCTCAAGCTATTTTTCTTTACACTTAGCTGCTAGTAAGTGTGGGCTGCTTCCCTCACAGTCACCATTGCACCATCACTGTTACTCCAACCTCCTGTTTCCTCCTCTCTGCCCCTGCCACTCTAGAGAAACTTCTCTTTTGAGGTTCACACGATATTTTGTTTGTTTTTTAAGAAACAAGTCAGGGAAGCCCGCATCCACTGTGAGTTCTTAACTGTTTTCAACACTGTTGATGGCCCCTGTTATTAACTGTTGCTTCCCTCACTTTTGTGACCTTGACTTCTTTGGTTACTTTTTAATTATGGAGACTGTATATCCATCATGTGATGATTTATTTATCCCCTTCACTGTCTCAGCATTCTTCCCTCCCATACCCTTGCCAAAGAGAACATGGGGGCTTTTAATCCCTTTTAGTGACATATTGCTTTTTTCCCTAAGCTGTCACTTCTACACTATACCTGCTGTCAAACCACCTACTAGACATTTGTAATATGTTTCCACCCACCCCTTGAATTTCTCTCGCCTAATGGTGAATTCATGAGCTCCCTACCCTTATAACCTGCTCCTTTACCCACCAACAGATTATATCTAGTGAGTCCATCTTGAAACTTCCCAATCCTTTCCTAACTTCTTTCAGGTACCTCTTGATTTTGCTCCTTATTTTTTATTTCTGCCATTAAGACCTAATTTATACCCTACAAACTTTTTTGGTCTTTCTCTCTGCCTCTCATTTCTCATCTTAAGTTTTTCAACACTTAGTTATCAAGCCAGCTTTTCTATAAAACCATGTTTTGTTCTTATCTTCACCCCTGCCCCATTCTTTTTGTTTTTTGGTTGATCTGCTTAATTATTCCTTGTTTTACATATTTATCAAATATTAAGTGCCATTAAGGAGAATGCAAATGGGAATAAAATAGACCTGGGAGAATGCAATGTGAATAAAATAGACCTGGGTTCTTCCTCACAAAGCTGACAGTCTAGTGGAGAAGACAGAGATTTAACAGATACTGAGAAAATAAGTGCTGTACACCGTGATAAATGCTCCAAAGTCTGTCCTCTCCACCCCTTTCCCTGTAGTGAGGGTTCTCACTAAACTCGGGTGACAGAAATGCTGTCATTGCACACAGCATTTCTACAAGTGCGGTTGAGGGTGTTGAGAGTATTTCAGGTGGCAAGAGGAGACCAGCAAAGGAAGGAAGTGCTCAGTGCCTTTGGGAAATACTGAGTAGTAATGTGGTTGTAGGGTGCTTACCGGGGGAGGTGCAATAATATGAATGGGCAGCAGGGGGTGCTGTATCTGATATGCCACTAAGCATTTTTACAGACATATCTCAGTTCTCACCCAAACCTTGTAATAAAGGAGGTGTTATCAGTTTTTAGGGGAAGAATCTGAGGCTCAGAAAGGCTCGTTATTCTGGACCATGGTGTTGGCAAGGGCATACTTTGGGTGCAGTCAAAGCCCTCTCTTACCCTGACCTTGGGCTGTTGCTTGATCGGTGTGGAGCCATAGTACTCCATGTCCATACAACACAGGGATCCTTCCTCTTCCCTGTTTGGGCCTCCAGCTCTGCAGATGCTGCTGGGGTGACACTGAATCTGTACTCCTTAATCAGGGGACATGCACCAAGCATTTTTTCAGGGTGCGTAGTACCTTGTCTTGCTGTAGGTAGGTACTCTCTAAACAGCTGTTGCTAACATCTTTCCATCACCCTTCACACTCAAGTTTGCATCAGAACCACTTGACAGGTAACTTAACTGAAAACAATCACCAGGGCACATGACTGGCATCTGAATTTTGTGCAGTTTCCTCATTGCCTTTCTGTTCCCTTTGTAGGGCTTATATTTACACATCCCACCAGACAAAAAGGAAGTATATCAGTAATGCTGTGGAGGAACAACAAAATCAGAGATTAGTGCAGTAGCTCAGGTCATAGAGCTATAGGAATCACTGTCTATGTTGACTTTATGCTGGGGTTAGGTCTGTCCGTTGAGACTTTGGAAGAGATTACGCAACTCAGGGTATTAAATAACAGCTTCTAGAAAACACTGCCTTTTTTTTTTTTTTTTTAAAGAAGGGAAATTTGAGCACTTAAAATAGCATTTGGGGCTGTGGTAGCAAGCTAGATTGGCAGATTATGCAAATGTATGTTTCTGATAAAATGTTATAAAGAAGGAAATGGTGCCTTGAATGCAGGCAGGTGAGAGAAAGACAGAAGGACAAAAAGAGACTGAGAGAACAGTGACTGAAACTGAGAGGCAACAGGGTCTCACTTCAAGACTGCAGGGGCAAAATGCTGCTTGTGCAGAGCACACACACGAGTGTACTCCATATTGAACATTGGTGTGCTTCAGGTCACAAGGACTCTGCTCTTTTTTGCAGCCACTGCTAATTTATATGCACAGAGTATAGTTTGTTTTTCCTGGGACAAATCTTTCCCTCATGTGAGCTTCTTAGGGATAGATACTATTAGTGATAGTAAGTCAGGGAGGCCTGGCGTACTGCGATTCATGGGGTCGCAAAGAGTCGGACACGACTGAGCGACTGAACTATGAACTAAGTACCTGGCACGAGTAAATATGGGCAAATGGTAAGAAAAGGAGATGGGCTAAATGATAGAACTAGGAATTTTACCAAGAAAATTTAGGAATACAGGATCAAAGAGAAAAGATTACATAGAAAAATTCAAAACCAGGCATAAGAGAGGACATGTCTGGGATTATTTAACTTTGATTAAGGAATGTGTTTTTGTGATGCTCTGCCTTAGTAATTTCCTCTCCTGTGTAGTAAAAACAGTGTTTGAATTCACTGTGTTTGGGATGGGGGTGGGGTGGGGGAGGGAGGTGGTCCAGGAGAGGAAGGTGGTGTCAGAATGTGTTTGCATTTCCAACTATTTTTCTCACACCTAATAAGACCATGCTGTCTTTTGTTTACATTTGGAAAGAAATACATTCTTGTGTCTTACACAGTCATGTTGGAAGTTAATGGAACTTTTTTTTTTTTTTTTTTTTAGTAAAAGTACTTGAGGATCCTAGCAAAAATATAAACTGTTTAAAAATGTTTAGTGAATATAGAAAACCAAGCTTACTAAGAAATAACATTTTCCATAAGGAAAAAAATATAGCTAGTATGTAATTAGGATGTGACATTAACACCATGTTAAATTTTAAACAATCAAGAGTCAAAACTTACTCTGTAAGGTACGCCCACATCAACTGCTTCTATTAAGACTTCAGGTCAGTTGACACTGTGTTTTTGTTTTTTTTTTTTTTTTTAACTTTAGCAAGTTCCAAACTGGAAAAACAAGGGTGTTGCCAGTGGAGGTTGAGGTGAATTGAAAGGCGGGCCAGATGCCACCACCGCACGAGCCAGCATGGAGATGCTGTGGTTAGCGCATTTCATGTCCATGAACCCCGCCCTTTAAACAGGGCTTTCAAAACGCGTTTTCTCTTTTTCAGGATGAATCTTCAAGTCATGAATGTAACCAGCGCACAATCCTTCTTTACGGAGTGGGAAAAGAGCGTGACGAAGCCAGACATCAGCTGAAGAAGATTACCAAAGATATTTTGAAAATCCTAAATAAGAAGAGCAACACAGAGACAGGGGGTAAAGAGCCCTCATGCATTTGCCCCCATTTGCTCTCTTTTGTCTTCTGCCTTAGCAGTCTTTATCAAAGTCATACATGGCATGGTCAGTGGTGTTTCCTCCCCCAAATGACTGTTACATTGAAATATGAATAAGCACATTGAAATTGTAAGGCCTTGATTCCATTTATAGTTATATATTCCATTTATTTATAGGCACCATTTAAAACGGTGCCTTCCATGGATAGATAGAGGTAATTTTTACTTGCTCCTCTTTTTTTCATATTTCCCAAATTTTCTGCAATAGTCATACATAAAGTATTAAAACAACTGAAGGTGAAGAATCCACCTGCAATGCAGGAGACACAGGATATGTGGGTTCAGTCTCTCTGTTGGAAAAATCCCCTGGAGAAGGAAATGGCAACCACTCTTGTATTTTTGCCTGAAAAATCCCATGGACAGAGGAACCTGGTGGGCTACAGTCAAAAGGTCACAAAGAGTTGGACATGACTGAGCAACTAAGCATATGTGATAAAGTATTAAAAAATGGAAAACCCTTAGTCTGGAAGAGGTCTGTTCCCCTAATTCCATCCTTTTCTCAAGCTTGCAGTTGGCTCATCATATTTTTGTTGTTTTTTTGTTGCTCAGTCGTGTCAGACTCTTGGCAACCCCATGGACTTTAGCCCATGATGGTTCTTTGTCTGTGGGATTTTCCAGGCAAGCATACTGGAATAGGTTGACATGTCCTCCCCCAAGGGGGTCTTCCTGACCCAGAGATAGAACCCACATCTCCTGCATTGGCAGGCGTATTCTTACCACTGAGCCACCAGGGAAGCCACATCGTATTTACATGATAATTTAAATTCGTGACAGTGTAGTGACTGATCTTTTCTTATGTTATTCAGAAGAATAGGTGCAATAGGTAGTGGAGGCTACTTGCATCTGCAAACAATTTCTGTTAAGAATAAAATTGGGTCTTTGCTCCATAATGACTTTACTTGGAATGCTCTTTCCTCAATCTTTTTACATAGTTTTTACAGTGAAGTTATGCCTTTGTATTATGTCACCTTATTGCACAATTGGAATTTTGTAATTATCCGGTTCACATTGGCCTAATTACCCTTTCCAAAATTTATTTTATCAGATAGTCATATGATTTAAAATGTGGTATCATTTTGTATACTCCACTGCCACCAGTGGTGTTTATTTCTCTTTTACTTAGGTAATACAGTGGGAAAAATGTTTGGACTTTCCCTATGAAAATAGCACACTTCCTACACATGGCATAAACCACCTGTAGGAATTCCACTTTGTTGTTCACTACAAAATAAATACTGTTTTATGAACCTTTTCCCAGAGGATCCAGTCCTAGGACTTTAACTGAACAAAATACTGAAGCTTGTCCACAGTAGAACTTTCCTACAGAAAATTTAGATATAACCAATGCAAATAGCTCTCTTTCCTCTCCATCATTAAGGGTGCAGATGCAGAATCAAGGAAAGAGGGTGGCATGTTTTTTAGTCTTAAAGTGTATTTTGGGCATCTGATGTATTAGAACTCAATGGGGCAGCTACCTTCATGTTATTTACATCAGATTCCCCAACTCTCTTCTGTGGCCACGTAAGGAGCTAGTGCTCTAGGAGCTCCATGAGGCTGTGGAAGGGAAATGAAACCTGTTGCCATTATCGAGACTGTGAGGAGGGGGAAGAACTGCTCTAAAAAAACTGTCGATCTGCTATTTTTCTGTTTTCTCTATTAAAGAAAAGAGGAAACAGGCTGAATTTCGAAGCTCAGCAGCTGGCTAGCAAAATGTATCCGAAACTACTCTTTTGTATATTTGGGAATGGGATGGACACTTTCTCTTTAGGAGGTTCAGTAACACAGGCTTTTCCTAAATTAATTTTAGCAAGTCTTTCCAGATCCTATGGAATGTTTGGTGTTGGAAGGGTGAGGGGTAAGACAAGGAAGGAAGCGCTGTGGTGTCCTTTTCTGCTGAGTCCACTTCCTTTCTTTACAAAGAGTTTTTTTTAAAATGTTTCGCTATCATCTGTCCTATCTTTGGATTAGTCTCTTAAATAGTCAGTTCTTGCTTGTGGACTCACCAGGAGATCATTGTTCTTCCACACTAATTTTTGAGATATTTGGTACTAGAGGCACCGCTGAGGAGAAGGGGCATCTTCATTGGGGATTTTGTCTTTCCCACATTCTAAATAAAACTCCTCATCAATCAGAAATATGTTTGTTAATTTGGGATAGCGAGCTGCCTTCTGCTAAGGAGTCTTAAGTTTAAGTCACTGTGTAAACACTAGCACTGATATGCTGGTGAGGCCAGAAAACAGGTTGTGTTAGCATGTGTTTGATTTCTGGTTACAAATAAAAACATGAATTTGAGGAACTCATTAGGTATGGTCTCAGACCGACCAGACTTTGCCTGGGAGGGTGAGGTGGATTTATAATCTAATGTTGAAATGCCATTTCAAGTCGAAGTAGGCAAGTCTCATTCTACATTTACATTGACAGGTCATCTTTGGATATGAATTTTCAAACCACTAATGAAGTTTATCATAACAACAAAAGCCCACACTTCTAAGATTAGAGATTCAGTATATGTGCTGCTGAAGTGAGCACCAGGATTAGAATTATTTTAAAAAATGGAAAACCAAAATTAAGCCACAGAAGAGCAATAATATATATTTTGAAAGCAAATGAACATAAAACAGATGAACATCTATGAATTAGTATTATATTATTGCTTATGTAAATGTCATTAAAATGAAATATTCCTTTGAAAACCAACAGTAATTTCTTAAATTTTTCTTCCACTTAGCTATGTGTAAGTAAATAGAGCCTATTAATATAGAGAGACCAATAAAGAGGCTCTTTTGAGTTCTCATACTGGGTCTTGATCCTCAATTCTGTTACTTTTCTTGATGACACACTTGGTTTTGGTCCCAAGAAAGACTGAATAAATATATTAACTTCACTTCCAAAGCTCACGGTATCCAAGTCTATTGGTGTAAGCTTTCAGTCTTGGATCATTGATGTTAGTAAGTGAAAAATTCAAAACGTGAATATTTTAAACACACTTATGACCTGTGAGCAGTTATATTGAAGGCAAATATCACACTTAATTTGTACCTTTGAGACTAGATATTGAAAAACTAGTAGGTTTCATGAACTTCTTTATTCTTATTCTTTGCATTATATTTGGTGTTATTTGGCAAAAGTTACACATAATCTTGTACCTTATTTTACTCAGCACATTTTCATTCTCTGTTTGTTTGAGGAAATAAAACAGCCTGGGTTTTTTGCTTGTCTTGCCCCTAAACCATACTTGCTTGTTGTTGAAAGAGAAATCACCCAAACCCATGTCCATTTAGTCGGTGATGCCATCCAACCATCTCATCCTCTGTTGTCCCCTTCTCCTCCTGCCCTCAATCTTTCCCAGCATCAGGGTCTTTTCAAAGGAGTAGTCAGCTCTTCGCATCAGGTGGCCAAAGTATTGGTGTTTCAGCTTCAACATCAGTCCTACCAATGAACACCCAGGACTGATCTCCTTTAGGATGACTGGTTGGATCTCCTTGCAGTCCAAAGAACTCTCAAGAGTCTTCTCCAACACCACAGTTGAAAAGCATCAATTCTTCGGCACTCAGCTTACTTTACAGTCCAACTCTCACATCCATACATGACCACTGGAGAAACTATAACCTTGACTAGACAGACCTTTGTTGACAAAGTAATGTCTCTGCTTTTTAATATGCTGTCTATGTTGGTCAAAACTTTCCTTCCAAGATGTAAGCGTCTTCTAATTTCATGGCCACAATCACGATCTGCAGTGATTTTGAAGCCCCAAAATAAAGTTAGCCACTGTTTCCACCATTTCCCCATCTATTTGCCACGAAGTGATGGGACCAGATGCCGTGATCTTAGTTTTCTGAATGTTGAGCTTTAAGCCAACTTTTTTACTCTCCTCTTTCACCTTCATCATGAGGCTCTTTAGATCTTCTTCACTTTCTGCCATAAGGGTGGTGTCATCTGCATATCTGAGGTCATTAATATTTCTCCTGGCAATCTTGATTCTAGCTTGTGCTTCCTCCAGCCCAGTTTTTCTCATAATGTACTCTGCATAGAAGTTAAATAAGCAGGGTGACAATATACAGCCTATGTACTCCTTTTCCTATTTGGAACCAGTCTGTTGTTCCATGTCATGTCCAGTTCTAACTTTGGCTCCTTGACCTGCATACAGGTTTCTCAAGAGGCAGGTCAGGTGATCTGGTATTCCCATCTCTCTCAGAATTTTCCACAGTTTATTGTGATCCACACAGTCAAAGGCTTTGGCATAGTCGATAAAGCAGAAATAGATGTTTTTTCTGGAACTCTCTTGCTTTTTCGATGATCCAGTGTATGCTGGCAATTTGATCTCTGGTTCCTCTGCCTTTTCTAAAACCAGCTTGAACATCTGGAAGTTCACTGTTCACATATTGCTGAAGCCTGGCTTGGAGAATTTTGAGCATTACTCTACTAGCGTGTGAGATGAGTGCAGTTGTATAGTAGTTTGAGCATTCTTTGGCATTGCCTTTCCGTGGGATTGGGATGAAAACTGACCTTTTCCAGTCTTGTGGCCACTGCTGAGTTTTCCAAATGTGCTGGCATATCAAGTGCAGCACTTTCACAGCATCATCTTTCAGGATTTGAAATAGCTCAACTGGAATTACATCACCTCCATATCACCTCCACTAAAGCTCTGTTCATAGTGATGCTTCCTAAGGCCCGCTTGACTTCACATTTCAGGATGTCTGGCTGTTGGTGAGTGATCACACCTTCGTGATTATCTGAGTTGTGAAGTTCTTTATTATATAATTCTTCTGTGTATTCGTGTCACCTCTTCTTAATATCTTCTGCTTCTGTTAGGTCCATACCATTTCTGTCCTTTATCGAGCCCATCTTTGCATCAGATGTTCCCTTGGCATCTCTAGTTATCTTGAAGAGATCTCTAATCTTTCCCATTCTGTTGTTTTCCTCTATTTCTTTGCATTGATCACTGAGGAAGGCTTTCTTATCTCTCCTTGCTATTCTTTGGAACTCTGCATTCAAATGGGTATATCTTTCCTTTTCTCCTTTGCTTCTCACTTCCCCTCTTTTCACAGATGGCTGTAAGGCCTCCTGAGACAGCCATTGTGCTTTTTTAGGGTTCTTCTTCTTGGGTTTGATAGTCTTTTTCTTGATGGTTTTGCTTCCTGTCTCCTATACAGTGTCATGAACCTCCATCCATAGTTTATCAGGCCCTCTGTCTGTTAGGTATAGTCCCTTAAATCCATTTCTCACTTCCACTGTATAGTCATAAGGGATTTGATTTAGGTCATAACTGAATGGTGTAGTGGTTTAGTTTAGTGAAATCTTTCTTAAATACAAAAATCTGTAAAACGACCTTTGTTCCCTGAAATTAAACTTTCCCATATAAGGCGGTGTGTGAGGAGGCTTTTGTTTCAGTAGCATTTGACTACTTAGAATCATAGTGTTGGAAGAGAACCTTGAGATCATACAGTACAGCATTTTCTTGGTTTTAGATTTGTGTTTGTAAATACATATATTAAAAAGTATTTTTAAAAAGGACCTAATTATTTCTGGATCTTATCCTCAGAGCTGTCAATTACAAGAGCTCTTCTGGAATAAGCAATGTTCGTAGTATTTCTTACTTTTATTTTTTCCAAACTTCTCTATGTTAAATTGATAAAGTTAGCACTTTTCCAGTATTGTGGACAGAGTTAATTCTTTCCTGTCCCCTAAAAAGTTAGGAATTGTACAGGTTTCCCTTTTTACATACTAAGTTGTTAGACAGTCTCCTAAGAAGATACCAGTGGAGTTTTCTGTTATGTTCATATGAGCCTGGGTGATTTTTTTTTCCCATTCAATGTTAATATCATATTTTAAAAGTCAGTGAGTAAGAAATATTTAAGGAGGGATTTCTCATTAATCCTGGAGAAGGGAATGGCAACCCATCCAGTTTGTATTACTTGGAGAATTACATAGAGAGAGAAGGTTGGGGGGGCTAGGGCTTTGGTTGCAAAAAGTCAGACATGACTGAGCAACTATCAATTCTCATTAATAGCCAAAATTTAAGTATATTACATAAGTGAAAATTGTTAATGTTTAGAAAATAATTAGAATTACCTCATCAATATGGATCAATCTCAGAAGAATTCTATTGAGTGAAAGATGACAGATATAAAAATATATATCATATGATTCCATTTGTATAGAGTGAGCAACACTAATCTGAGCCATTAGAGGGCAGGCTCTTGGTTCTCTGGGGCGGGGAAGTGACTGCATGGAACCTGAGAGGGCGTCTAGGGTTTTGCTATGTGTTGAGTTTCATTACATGAATTAATTTCTTTTGTAGAAATTCAGTGAGTCTGTATACTTTTCCATATGTGTGTTATAGTTCAATAAAAAAGTATCCCTGAAAAAGCTTCCATTAAATGAAAGATAATGTATCTACTATGTGTTTATTTAGTTGGAGATGAAGGACAGAAAGCCAGGAAGAACAAACAGGAAGCATTTCCAACCCTGGAGACTGTGTTCACAAAACTTCAACTCCTTTCATATTTTGATCAGCATCAAGTGACATCTCAGGTAGCCATTAAAGCTGATTTATTATTATTATTTATTAAGGAATATCTGGAATGTCTGGAAATTAATTAAGCATTTATAGTTCTACCTTTAGGAGAGTTAGGTCAAGATCTTAATGACTGCTTATTTCTTCAAATTATATTTGTTTTAAGGATATTATTTGATTGGTACGTGATTTTCTTTTCTGTAGAAATGTTTCACCTTCTAAGTAGAATCATGTATAAGTTCACATTTCTTACCTTCCAAAATTAAAATAATACATAAAAGGTATTTGGAATATTGGTCTTCTAACTACTTTCACTTTTTCCACATAGATTTCTAACAATGTGCTAGAACAAATCACAAGCTTTGCATCAGGAACATCATACCATCTCCCACTGGCTCACCACATTCAGCTCATCTTTGATCTCATGGAGCCAGCACTAAATATCAATGGACTCATTGACTTTGCAATACAGGTATCAAAGGCATCTGCCTTTTAGCAAAGCAAACCTACTAGGCATTGTACAGTTTACAGTGAGCCACCCCATGCAATTTTGTATAGTTGAGACATTCTGTGTCAACAGTATCTAACTAGCATTTTCAACTAGCGTCTTTGTCCATAATTTTCAAATAAATATAATTGGTGTTAAAATAGTAAAAATCATGAGAGTTTTGACTGTATTTCTTATTTGTCTTTTGTTGTTTTGCTTAGGGAAAGGTGAAAATTTGTTTGCTGTTCATAATAGAGTATATTTTATGTAAGAGCAAAAAATGTGAAACATTGTTGATTTGTTCCACTATTTTTCTTGTACACATAGTTGAGTTCTTTTGTTAGTATATGTTGTTAGTGAGTAGAAATAAAACATATCTTTTATTTATTCTGTTGGAAGTGTTAGCTTTGTTAGTAATAAGAAAATACCCTGAATAACTTCCATTTATTGAAAATGAGGTGTAAATGGAAGAAAATCAAGAGGCTAGGGGTGTTTTTTCCTGAAACTATCCAGTCCAGAACTTTGGACCACCATAACATTTTGGCAACTGTTTCAGTATTGAATCCCTCTTGATGGCATGGACCGTGGTGCCCAGACAGAAGGAAAACTATAATTTTGATAAAGAATTAAAAGTAAAAGCCATTTAATTGCCTGAGGTACTGCGATGGTGCTTTTATTTATTTTATTGTTCCTGTGGCAGAACAAGAAAGGATATCAAGCAGTTTTTAGGATGCCTCAGTATATCCAGCGTGTGTAAAAATTAGCGTTTTTTCCTATTTGTTCTGGCAGCTACATGTTCATTCGATCGTTTTGCCTTTTGCAGCTCCTGAACGAACTGAGTGTTGTGGAGGCGGAACTGCTCCTGAAGTCCTCCAGCCTGGCAGGAAGCTACACGACAGGACTGTGTGTCTGCATTGTGGCTGTTCTCAGGCGCTACCACAGCTGTCTGATCCTGAACCCCGACCAGACAGCCCAGGTGTTTGAAGGGTTGGTATATCCTAAAATGTGTAAGGTGGCTTTTTAAAAGAAGCTTTATTTTGAAATAATAACTGAATATAAAGTTTGAAAGAAGAACAAAGACCTTCCTATATCCCCTGTTCACAGATTTAACAATGGAATGTGTATATGTGATTAAGTTTTATAGTGTCTTTAAACGAAAAATAGTACTGTTTGTTTCATAAAAAGATGCATAGTTAAAGAAGGCTTGTGCCAGGAAGCGTTGATCAGAACGGTGATAAAAGCGTAGAAAGCATGCCTGCCTACTTCTCTCTCCCTAGTTACTGTCATCTATGCTGACCAGAATCCTGAATTATTATGATTGGTGAATATGCGGTTGCTTCATTGTTCACGTAATTTCAGTTTCTATTTGGGGAATCTAGCTCCAAATAAGCTTTGAACACATACCATCTTACAGATTTAACTTTTCAATTTCATTTCTTTTATAAATTAAAGGAAAATTTTGATGAGTTAATCTAGAATAAATGACTTTTTGATTCTTAGTCTTTTTCAGTTTGGATGAATTGTAGGCTAAGGTTTTCTCTTCTACCGTTAGAGAAGTTGGGCTAAGTAATTACATCACTACCATTAGAGGCTGAAATTACTGGGACCAGAGAAATATAATGAGCTGTCAAAACACTTATTCTGAGCTCTGTTTTGTCCACTGCAGACTTCTTTCTCCGGGCTTTATGTATATGTTCTTAAAAGAAAGGCTACCTCTTTTTTCCCATTTTTCCTAATGGGCTCAAAAGACACACACGGAGTTCTTTGGTTTCACAGTGCTTTTTTATTGGCAATCCAGCACATGTAATCTATTCTAGAGTGGCATCTATTTAACAGCAGCTTTTGGAGGGAAGAGGAAATGCTACCACATTAATTCTACACATAGCTTTTTTAATTTGTAACTATTCTTTGAAGTCTTGAAGATGTTTCTGTAATAACATATAAAATTAAAAAAAAAAAAACCAGAACAAAGTAAATCCAATTATTGTTACATTCAGTTCATGTAAGAGGCTGTCTCTTAACTACATATGCTTTTCTTTAACTGCATTTCCCAAGATGAAAATTTTCACTTTAAAGTTAAAGTACATTTTGGACTAGGTTTTAGGCTAAAGTAGAATTTTTGCTTTTAGACTTTTGCTAACATTGAACTTGATATAAGTATTTCTGTGCCTCTTCTCTATTTGCAGCCATCCTTACCTAACAAATACTGTCTTATCACTTGAAGACACCTGATTTAATATGTTCTTAATCTTTGCTTCAAGTTTGTCTCTCCTATTCTTGCCTCTTTCTTCAATTTTTTCTCTGTGACCAGAATCAGCAGAATTTTTTTTCTCTGTTGAGCCAGTTAAATATTTTAGCCTTGATGAACCGTAAGTTTTCTCTTCTTATAAGAGAAAAGCCACGGATAATAAACACTTAGATTATTACTAAGTGGCATCTGAAACATCCCTGATATTCTTAAATGTAAAAAATAGCTACCTTAGAATCCAGAAAATATAGAACTATTTTACAGCCCTCATCTACCCTGTGGAGTTGAATAATTAGTACCATTTTCCAAGTCAAGAAACTGACACTCAGGCCTGTTAATTGGAGTGGCTGGTGAAGTGTTGTACCCAGCATCTCATAGCTAATAAATCTGCCAGATTCCTGAAACAGTTAGCAATCATTTATGCAGCTCATTCATACTGTTTGATTTACACCATACTTTTTAAACTGTGAATGGAAATGCCCTAATTGGTCATGAAATGAAAATAATTCTTTTTCACAAGTACTTTTTTTTTCCCTTTATTTTGAAATTATGTCATTATCATTCAGTTTGATATTTTAAATTTGTGTTCTATTAAATGTTTATAAAATCATGTTTGATATTCACTTTGTGTTTGTTTTTTATCATATATAGTAAAGATAAGTACTTTTCCCCAAACTCTTATTCTGGGTTGGGTTTTTTTTTTTTTTTTTTTTTTTTTTTTGGTACTTATATAAACATACTGGATCTCGATGTGAAATATTTTGTTACTTCTAGGAAGTCAAGGGAACACTGACTTTGATAGAGTAAATGCCTGGCAATCTTTCAATACATGTTTGTTTTCTTCAATCACAAAATAATTCTTTGCTTTTTCAAGGTATGCCTGGAGCTATTTTGGTTTATATAGGTAACAACTGAGTGAAGCACCTACTTTTCTTCTTAACTTTGGGACACTTTTGATGCAACTGACAGCCATTTTCAGTAGTCTGCATCAGCTGCTGTCAGTTCACAGGCTTGGGATACTACATGCTTATTTCTTTGCATGGTTTGCTAGTCCCACCTCTGATGTTGGGCTGGATTTCTTTCTGGATGTTGGCGCTTCTCTGTCTTAGTTTGAAAGGCATTTCTCATTTACACCCACAAAGAAAAAGCCCACAGCCTGGCAGGCCCATTTCAGGGAACACTGTTCTTCCTCTGCTATTGCCAGCTGAGCCACAGAGCTATCAGGGTTCTGCTGCTCCCAGAGTGGGAATAAGAAGTCCAAGTCTGTGTGAGCCTTCAAGTCACAGGTCTTGGGAAGGGTGCCCGGAGGTATTGCCCGTGATTGCAGTGTCCTTCTCAGCCTTGTCATCCCAGGCTTCCTCCCATCTTCTAAACAGCAGAGAAGGCTCTAGACTGGGCCTCTGGAGACCTGAGTTCTCTTTTAGGATCTGCTATAAACTAGCTCTTTGCCTTGTGGGCAAATTCCATTACCTTTCTGAGCCTCAGAGCCCTCTTTGTAAGATAAAGAAGGTGAATCAGGTGATTTCTGAAACATGTTTCAGCTTTAATAATCTTTAGTCATATGCGACTCTGTTGTAGTAGTATTGAACCCTGTAATCAAATGCAGCGTGGCGGTGGAATCTGACTCTGATAGTTGGATGGACCGCTAGGTGTCTATATGTGTCATGTGAAATTGTGTGCTGTATGAACTGTGGCCCGAGAGGCCATCTTCCTGATCTGGGAAACTGGATAGTAAACGCCTCTTCTGAAGTGCGAGTGTCATATCACCAAAAAGAAGGAGTTTGGAATTGTTAATTAAGATTGACTAAAGTAAATTTGTCTCTAGTTTGGATTAAGAAGGAGAATGTGACCTCAAACCATGAATTTGTCAGTTTCATGCCTAAACCAGCTTATGGTCTTAAAATTGAACTTATCAAACTTACTGATATGAAGAAATTGCCCCTTTATAAAGTGGACATGGGGTCCTTTGCGTATTTCCTGAATTTATCAATCTTTTTACTCAAGAGAGATTCTCTGCTAAAAGTTTTATATCCTAGTACAGAAACTTTATTCATGGACTCCTCCCTATACATCTTCTGTATGGAGGAATTTCTTTCATTTCTTATTATTAATGGCATTTCTGAAGTTTTAAAAATACGTAGTGTTTCAATATCATAATAGAAAATGATATTTTATTCAGATATTTACTTGCTATAATGATTAGTGTTAACAGTCTGATATGTTTTTTTCTTACTCAAAGTAATCAAGGAGATATTCTCTAAAAGATTCAAGCAATAACATATATATTGACAAAGTATGTGTCTCATGTCCTCGTGTATTTTTCTCCTTAGATTGTGTGGTGTGGTAAAGCATGTTGTGAACCCCTCAGAATGTTCTTCCCCTGAAAGATGCATCTTAGCCTACCTCTATGATCTCTACGTGTCATGTAGCCACCTCAGAAGTAAATTTGGAGACCTCTTCAGGTGGGTAGAAGAAAGTCAAAAGAATAAGAATAGGTTTATGGCCTCCCCCCACCCCCCGCCTTTTTTTTTTTTTTCCTGTGGGCCAACCAATATTGTCATCCTTTTTAATAATGAGAAATAATCCTAATTATATCTGCCAGAATTCCTGTTGAAGTACATTTCATTGTAACTGTAACTTCCTCTTCCAGATTACTATGCATGTTTAACTCTGATTGCAATTTTGGTAGAATAGAAAACATTCTGTATTTTGCAGTTGCTATTACCTCACTTAGAAAATTGTTTCCCCATCGTTTGCATACTTCCTTTCTCCCTGCATTTGTTTCTTTGACTCCTTTTCCTTCCTACTTGAAATAGCATTTCTGGCTCCTTGTCATTCTTTGCAGTTTAGCTCTTGTACCCCCAACAGATGGACAGGTGCTGGAAACTCTTTACTTACTTAATGTTGTTTGAGGAAGTTTAGATGATTAATTATAAGTTGGTGGAGGGAAGGAAGTGGTAATAGCTGACAAAATAAGTTTGGAATCGAGAATTAGGCAAGGAAAGAATAGTCAGTTATGATTTTCTTCACTCTCTTGTACCTTGCATCCAGTTTGTATGTAAATCTGAGAAACTCTGTCTTCCAGGTACATCTAGAACCTGATCACTCTTTATTGCTTTGCCGCTCCCACCATGCTCATCTCTTGGTTGGACCATCACATTTTCCTTCTAACTGCTTTCTTGGCTTGCATCCTTGATTCTCCTAAGAGTATTCTCAACACGTCTTCAAAAATCACCCTTTTGAAACAAGAATAACTTGACATATACTAGTGGCTTCTTATCTACTCAGAATAGAATTCAAAATCCTTCAGGATCTACTGGATCCAGCCCTGTCTTCTCTTTCTCTCTGTTCAGATTAACCACATGGACCTCCCTGTTGGTCTCCAAACATTCTAAACACACTCCCATCTTGGAGCTTTGGCACTTGGCTGTTACTGCTCTTGTAGTTTTCCTGCAGTTACTTGCTCACTCCCACAGTTCATTCAGGGCTCTGCCTCTCTGATCAGCCCCTTTGAAGTAGGACAGCCCTTGCCCCCACTCTCTGTCATTCACTGAGCTTAGCATGATTCCCCCTCCCCACTTCATACATGATACACTTATTTATGGCCTGGCTCCTTTCTAGACTATAAGCTTCTTGAGAGCAGAAGCTTTATGTTTTCTTCATTGCTCTATCCCAGTACCTTGAAGAGTATCTGGCTCATAGTAGGCACTGCAAAAAAAAAAAAAATCTATTTAAAGAATGATCTATACCAAAACCAATATCTGTGATATTTTTAATGGTACTGATAGGGAAAAAAATGTGAAAGTATGTCTTTATGAAATGAATTAGGTTTAAAAATAATCCCTTATGAAATATTAATATTTTCCCCCAGAAATAATGTAAAAACAATGCCCATGTTCTTCTGTTACTTTGCAGAGAGCTTTCAGTTTACAGTTTTCAGAGAGTTTTCTCATAGATGACTGGGTTCTTGCAACAGCCCTGTACGTTTCTCAAGAAAGCCACAGTGTTTGACCGCTAATGCTCCTGCAGGGTAGTAAAGCATGTTAAGAGAGTTAATTCAAGTATTGCACTCTGGCTGTGCAGAAACTTAGGAGACCAACAATGAACTGAGGGGCTGCTTAGCATTAGCAATTAAAGACATGGAAGAAAATGGCAATTCTCTTGGAAAACCTTCAAGTCGAGTGTTATTTATAGTCTAGGATTAAGAAAATGGTTGAAGAAAAGCTAGATGTGCAGAGAGATGTCTATTAATATATTACTAAACCAGTTTTAATGATTGGATCTGAAACATCATCTATAATGTGTATAAGTGTAATATTTGAATGAAATAGATCACTAATCGCATCTACTTATGACTGAGCAGGCTTCCCTGGTGGCTCAGACGAGTAAAAAAGGTGCCTGCCAGCGCAGGAGACATTGGTTTGATCCCTACATTGGGAAGATAACCTGGAGAAGGGCATGGCAACCCACTCCAGTTTCTTGCCTGGAGAACCCCATAAACAGAGGAGCCTGGTGGGCTACAGTCTGAGAGGTCAAAAAGAGTCAGACATGGACGGAGCAGGTAACATTCACTCTGACCGAGCTGCTGTTGTGTGCCAAGGGCTTTGCTGGGTTGTTTTCATCAAGATCTTTAATCCTCCTAACAGCCCCAGGAAGTAGAAGTAATTTTTCCTATCAATAAATGATTATTCTTCATTGTAAATTAATAAATGATGAAACCCACATTTGAATATAAGTCATTTTGGCCTTGAGCTATGTGTTGCGTTCATTATTGTATCAGGTTTTTATGATGCATACAGCTTCAGAAGGAAATGAGAGTTTTTATTTGTTTGTTAACTGCATATACTCCTGAAACAGAGAGTGCTAAGAATTTGACAGTGACCTTGATGGCAGCTAATGTTTCATTAAAACCTAGAACTCATTTGTAAAGAGTGTAATAAGTGAAATAGGAAGCTTCAAAATGAAGGGTGAGGAGACTCAGCATGAACCACAAAGTTCAGGAAAATTATAAGTGGAGGCAGGAGGGCATCAACTTGAAAGAAGTCCCAGAAAAGTGAGGCTAACTCATAAAAAAATGCAGAAAGAAAAGCAGAGATTTTTTGCTTTCTAAAGACAGACTTGGTAGATTGTTAGAATTAAGTGGAAAGTTGAAAAAAGATACTGCTTTGCTATTTGCAGAACTCTGTTTCCGTAACACTCGGAATACTGGGAGGTAGAGGAAACCAGGGACTGATACTAGGAAGGGGACCAGCAGAGAGAAAAATTGATTTTTATTTCCTTTTTAGTGGAGAGGTAAAGCAAATTTAGAACTATCGCTAAGTGAGAATGTATGAAAGTTGAGTGGAAAGCGTGGCAAGGGTTAAGACAAGGAAAAGAGAGATTTTAAACGTGCTTGGAGGACTTGTCTAGTGGTCCATTGGTTAAGAACCCACCTTCCAATCCTGTGGACATGGGTTTGGTCCCTGCTCAGGAAAGATTCCACATGACGTGAAGCAACTAAGCCCATGCGAGCCACAACTACTGAAGCCCACATGCCCAGAGCTTGTGCTCTGCAGCAAGAAAAGCTAGCACAATGAGAAGCCTGAACACCACAACTCGAGAGGAGCCCCTGCCTGCCACAATTAGAGCAACCCTTCCTGCAGCAGTGCAGAGCCAGCACAGCCATAAATAACCCCATTTTAAAGTTAAATGAATAAAAGCTCTGGGAACTATTTAATATTTGTCATTTTGAACAGGTCATGAATTCAGGTTGCAAACTTATATCCTTCAGCAACCACTAAGAAGCATGCATATAAGTTGTCTGCAAAGAAAAAGCATGGAGAAAGTTGTATTTGCTACCATTTAGTGGGTGGCTTTAGTCCTCCCTCTTGGCCCAATACTTTCCAAGCATATCTGGGACTTATTGTTACCTGGGACAGTTTTTTTTTTTTTTTTTAAGCATACAGATTACATACACCTAACAGTGAGGTCCACAAGTCTTTTAATTTTTACAAATTCCCCGAGGTGATTGTGAAGGAGAAAATCTGAAGTCACATTTTGGTAAACACTGAACTGAGCAATCTCTGTTTTCTGGAAGCAGTTGTCAGTGGTAACAGTTTAGGATAAAGAGTGTATGTTGCTGCTGCTGCTGCTAAGTCACTCAGTCATGTCTGACTCTGTGCAACCCCATAGACAGCAGCCTGCCAGGCTCCCCGTCCCTGGGATTCTCCAGGCAAGAACACTAGACTGGGTTGCCATTTCCTTCTCCAAAGCGTGAAAGTGAAAAGTGAAAGTGAAGTCGCTCAGTTGTGTCTGACTCTTTGTGACCCCATGGACTACAGCCTACCAGGCTCCTCTGTCCATGGGATTTTCAAGGCAAGAGTACTGGAGTGGGTTGCCAGAGCCTTCTCCAAAAGAGTCTATAGATCTTTTCATTTGTGAGGAAATCATTCCTGGCTACTATTTTTATAGGTACATAAAACTAGGGCATGTCACCTTGATCACAAATAAATTCACTGAAATTTAAAAAGAAAAAATTTTCTGTTGCTTAAAACAGCTCTTTTATAGAGAAGATGAAATGTTGTTTATGGACTTGTTATCCACAGCAAGTGGGCAAGGACAGCAATGTGCACGTGGGGTCTGAGCTCCGAAATCAGGTCATCCTTCAGCCGTAGCTGCAGAGCAAGATTTGAGAGGATGCTTTCTAATTCT
Source organism: Capra hircus (assembly GCF_001704415.2). NCBI lineage: Eukaryota > Metazoa > Chordata > Mammalia > Artiodactyla > Bovidae > Capra > Capra hircus. Next base: position 116,332,171 of record NC_030808.1, on the reverse strand, counting down.
CTTTTATACACTTAGACAATATATTCTATATATTATTCTGTATAATTCTGAATATTGTATACCAGGTTCTTAAAACACCCTAGATGCCACGGAGAAGCACAACATGATACATTTTTAGGAACAGTATAATGGTTTCTCTATTCTCATAGACTTCATATATTATCCATATCTGCCTTCCTGGAATTTAAACTCCTTGAATGCAGGGAGTGAACCCTTCTTTCCTAGTTAGGTATGACACATGAACCTCCCTGGATATTCCGAATGGAGAGGAATAGTTTTACAGGATGCATGATTAGGATAAAAACACCAAGGTATTGCTGGTGTGTAATCCAATCCATTTTTATTAGTCTTAAGTTATAACACTCACTATTCAGAAAAGTTGTTGGACGTGTTAGTAGATGATTTTATTTTTAAAGCATGTAAAATGTAGAAACGACCTTTAAGTTAAAATTAGTACCCAAATGTCTTATTTTTGTTTTGTTCCTCTACCCAATTAGTAACTATTTTTTGAACTAGAACATTCTAGGCACTGTGTCCAATGCTTATTATTGGGAAGTTGGAATCAAGAATCCATAATATGAGCTTTCTCTAGGAATACTTTACAGTTGCCATTTAATCTGTCCTTAAATGAAGTCAGTTTCTAGTTATTGTAGTTTTGTTTTGTCTTTCAACTCTTCTTCTTCTAACCTCAGTAGTGCCTGTTCAAAAGTAAAGCAAACCATATATAATAATGTGATTCCTGCAAATTCTAACTTGCGATGGGATCCGGACTTCATGATGGATTTTATTGAGAATCCCTCGGCCCGTAGCATCAACTACTCAGTGCTGGGCAAGATCCTCAGTGACAACGCAGCCAATCGCTACAGCTTCGTCTGTAACACTCTCATGAATGTATGTATGGGTCATCAGGATGCTGGAAGGTGAGCTGGGCTTTTTGATTAAACACAGTTGTTGCACGATTGCTACTTTGAAATTCAGATCTTTAATTTGAGACATTTGGCTTTGTTTTTTAAATCTTATTTTGTAACTGAGTTTACTTCAGCTCTATTCTGGCTGCTTTTCTTAACCTGGCTTATTGCTCTGACGTAAGATGCTCTAGATATAGTCCATCAGTTGTCTGATCCATTTTCAAAAACATATATGACAAAAATACCAATGAAAAATACACATAATTTTGGAAATGTTGGATTTAGTTCTTCTTTTTACTTTTTTAAATGATTTTTAAAATCATGAATTCATAGGTCAGATTTGTTTACTGAACTAAAAATATGTTAATTGCTATCTGTACTGGTTATTGTTTGTTGATAGACAGCATTAAATATTAGAAAACATGTGAAGACATTTCCTTTCTCTTTTCCTGTATTCTAGTAGGTAGTTTGTCAAGCGGATTTTTATTATATCCTTGAATCTAAGAAATGAATCCCATGTTCGATGATACTGAAATTATATGTTCGTTGAGTTTATCCTGTACGAGTATTTGTCTTTTGTTACTTTCTCCTATGTTCTTTTTCTTCTTTGTAGGATTAATGACATAGCCAATTTCTCCTCCGAGCTGACGGCCTGCTGCACTGTTCTCAGTTCAGAATGGCTGGGGGTCCTGAAGGCTCTTTGTTGTTCTTCAAATCACGTGTGGGGGTTTAATGATGTTCTTTGCACTGTAGATGTAAGTTTTCTGTTGCATTTAAAAACTCAGCTGTGCAGCTAAATATTCAATTAGTAATTTTTTTTAGTTGACTCAACTCTTAACTGAAATAATATAAATTGTTTTCTTCTCTCTCTGTAGAAGTGATAAACCAGAGTGTGATTGCCAAGGATAAGTAAATGGGAAAAAAAAAAAAAAACTTAAATAGCTTAATTTAGAGTGGAGATGCCAGGAGTCTCCTTCTTTGTTAGCTGAGACTTCTTGTCTGTGGTCTCCTCAGAGTAGTCTGTTCATAGTTTACTAAGTGCCTTGGGTCCTTCATGGTGCAGGGCGTAACTTAACTAAAGCAGTTTGCATTCTGAAGTCAGCCAGTTTGTTTTCTTAAGGTGAGAAAAACTCTCCTTAGAGTATTGGTTCTGTTGTGTGGGATTAGGATGTCCAGGCTCAGATTTGTAGAGCTGTCCAATCTTTCTTAGTGACTGTGTCTGAAAGTTTTTGAAGAGATGTCCGTTATAAAGTAACACATATTTTCTCAACTATCACATTGCATCATTGTGCGAATTTCTTAACAATCCATCTTGATTCTTTATTTCTGCTTGTCACTTCCATCACTTCTTGCAGTAAATCATGTTACATATTAGTGTATCTCATATATAGAAGAACTGTATACATTATAAAAACTGCCTCTCAGTTAAAGTTTTATTTCCTAGTTCTGGTGTCTCAAGACCACATGGGCAATCCTACTCTATCCTGTGGGCACCTAAGATGTAAAACTCATGACTGTGACCTACTCTTCCAGACAGCAAAGGCCCCAATTTCTGTCTTTAACATAGGTCCTTAATCTTTCAGTTGTTTTTGTTGCACTTTACCTCTGCTTGTTTCCTCATCTGTAAAGTTGGAATTAATAGTATGAACCTCTAGGTGCTGTACTCTTTCTCTGTAAATCTCTAACCATAGTTTTTGACTTACAGGACAACTTAATGTGGAGGCTGCCATTACAGCTGTTTTTCTTATTATTTTCTGCCAAAGTCTTGTGAGATCTGTAAAGGGTAGAAGTTTCACTCTGAATGAATGATTTTTTTTCTCCTCTGATTCTCCTCTTTCTTTCATTTTCTCCCTCACTCATCTTCACTCTTCTTTAAATTTAGGTGTTGATGAGAATTTTCACAGTTGTTTTTAAAACTAATTTAATTATCTTAAAAAATTAAGATTAGTTATTCCTGAAACACCAAAACACGCACAAGGCTTGTTTTTCAGTTAGAGAACCTCCTTGTTTTCCATTACTTCTAATGGTCTTACCCTTCAATATCCGATTATACTGCATTCTGCCAAAAAGACTTATTTATGTTATATCACTTAGAGATATCTTCATTTTGCTGTTTTATTGTTTGGTTTCTCAGTTACATGTACTCAAGGTACAGCTTAGAACTGTCTTAAAGCTTTGCGATATGGGTGAACCTCTTTCTTTGTCTTAAAAAATAGAAAAAAGCCCAGAGGGTAATAACTCATAAGTGATTTCCCTCTACTGGTTCCTTTTGGGATTTGAGATCTAATTGGTGTTGCCTACTTTCTCTTAGATATGAATCTTAAGATGTTATTCAAAAGGGTGTTAGGTATTAAAACATGTCAATGTTTTTCTTGAAGGTGAGTGACCTTTCATTCCATGATTCATTAGCTACTTTCATTGCTATTCTGATAGCACGACAGTGTTTCTCCCTGGAGGACGTCGTGCAACACGTCGCACTCCCCTCTCTCCTAGCCGCAGGTAAGGCTGCGTCCCGGAGCTGCCCTGGTTATTTGATTGGTGTCTTGGTGCTGTGGCCTCTCACAAGTGGAAGGAGTGACAGATTAGAATTTGAGCAGACATGCAGTGTACAGTAATACGTCATCAAGGTAGAGATGGTAGAATTATAATAATTGTTCCAAACAAAGTCAAACTGATTTAAATGGAGAAGGTTGGAAACGGCTATCTTAGTACTTGTTTGTAAGAGAGCTCTCAGGTGTCTCAGAAAAGAAATAGCCGGTGCTTTACTTTTTACTGTAAGGAGCATTTATTTAAATTATTCCAGAAACTTCAGCTTACGAGAAATGCGGAAGATATGTTCTTCAGTATGTTACAAAACTTGCTTTTAAAATCCTCCCTCCTAGCTTGCGGAGATGCGGATGCGGAGCCTGGGGCAAGAATGACATGCCGCCTACTGCTTCATCTCTTTCGAGCTCCCCAGGCCTGCCTGTTACCTCAAGCAACTGGTGAGATGACAGTTGAAATCTATCTGATGACGTTTTCATTTGGAGCTTTAGGTTTAACTTGACCAAGTAGGCTGTCCATTTTGTAATCTCCTTCCTGATTTTGGTGGGCTTGTTTCAAGGTGATGAAAGAAAGGGGTTGTCAGCTATTGAGAAAGGTTGTCAGCGCCTTTCTTTTACGTAATATCAGGGTGTATTGAGAAACTCACATCAGGCGTTAATAAACAATAAAATTACCTCTGCTCCTTGGCCAAGTCATGCTGGTGGGCAGTGTGATTCTCCAACATACTCCTGTTGGTTAAGAACCATACTCTAGCAGTTTAGGGCAGTGGCATTTCATTTATTCTTTTACTAAGGTGAAGGGAATAGGTAAAGAATTCTAGGGATTAGAATTTAGTGCAGTCTGTTCCTAAAGATCATTTCTATGTAAATGTGTGTGTGACATCAGCAGAAATGGATAAAAGTGCTACTGATTTTTTTTTGATACATCTCTCTGAAGAGCAAAGCCATTGTCTTAATAATTAAAACAAACAAACAAACAGTACTGGATACTGGCAGTGTCTCTTAGTGAACCCATGAAACGCCAATTAAAGCTAGTTAATAGCAATTAAGCGCCCACAACTTAACAATGAAAGGCCCTGCTGACTGTAAATGGTTACAAACAGTGGTTAGTGATGATGATGAATCTGTTAAAGCTTTGTTGTTTTTCTTATAGGCAAACCTTTCCCCGGAATAAGATCATCTTGTGATCGACACCTCTTAGCTGCTGCTCACAACAGCATTGAAGTGGGAGCCGTGTTTGCTGTCTTAAAAGCAATTATGATGCTTGGTAAGAATATCCTGGCACTGAGCTTGGTTAATCACTAGAAACAGAGGCAAAATAATTTCTGTTCAGGTTTAACTCTCGTTAAAATTATTAGAAACACATTTTTGTTTGTTTATTCTCTTGGAAAAATCAGTTGTTCTTTTTTCAAGTTTATGTTCAGTTGGACTGCAAGAAGTCTGTCCCTTACTTACAATTCTGGGGGAATTTAAATACTTTTTTTCGTGTGACATATTAGCTGCCCATAGGGTTGTTAGGATTTCATTTGTTGGCAGAAGTCACACTTTGTAATGAACTCTGTTGAACTGGTAATCTGTGTAAAGGTTTACATTTTGTGTTATATTCCTGGACTAGAATACAAGAAAATCTGGGTTTTAATCTTAGTTTTTCATTGTGATCCTGAAAAAGTTTCTGTCCATCTGCCTTAGTTTTTGTCATGCAGCAGGTGATAATTACAATGATATTGATACTGTTGATAAATCAGTACTGGATATCACACTTTTTCATTTAATTTATAATGTTGAAGACATCCCTACATCTTTAATTATATGTATTCTCCAGGAATAGTAGTACTGTCTTTTCTGTTCATTTACAGTGCAGTAGTTAAAACATTTTTATTCTGTAAATCATTCAGGATTTAAAGGATTGGGAAGGATTCTTGAATTCATACTGCCTGATTTCAACTTAAGGTACCCTCTTCTGGTCTTGACTAAACAAAAATTACCTCTTATGTTCCAAAGGAACTCCTTTTGGCTAGAACTGAATTTGCTGAGTTTAGATGAATTGTTTTAGGTGAGTCTTAAACGTGTTTTAGAATGTATCCTGATCCTTTTATACCTCTCTTTAAGAAGTATTGGGGCTTCCCTGGTGGCTCAGATGGTAAAGAATCTGCCTGCAATGCAGGAGATCCAGGTTCGATCCCTGGGTCGGGACGATCCCCTGGAGAAGGAAAAGGCAACCCACTCCAGTATTCTTGCCTGGAGAATCCCATGGACAGAGAAGACTGGTGGCCTACAGTTCATGGGGTTGCAAAGAGTCAGACATGACTGAGCAAACAACACTTAAGTATTATCTGGTGATGATGAGGGTAGGTAACAAGAGTTTTCATCAAACTATTTAAAGTTCACCTTACACACACACACACACACACACACACTCACACACACTCACACACACACACACACACTCACACACTCACTCACTCTCTCTCTCCTATTGAAATGCCCAGGGATTTTGTATCTGTAATGGAAAGGTAGAGCCATATGGAGGGCCACAGCCTCTCCTCTGAGCTCTTAGTACTATGCTGCCAACATTAAATGCTCATTTCAGTAAGATTTTTCTACTTTTAATATGTTTGAAAGGAAAGCTGGCCAGTCAGTTCTATTTAATAAATAAATATAGGGACTAAGCAATCAGGGACTGACTTTTTTTTACTGGTATTTCTAATTCCCATCAGGGAAAGATTTTCCATAAGCTAATGTTGAAAGTGTGAATGCATATGTGATAGACATTTGCAGAAACTAAAATGTGTACCATAGAAACATTATATTTAATGGTTTAATTCCAAGTATAATTTGCCAACCTCTTTAAGTATATATATTTTAATATCAGTGCCCACCAGTTTATCTCATGGCCTTTCCTTGACCTTTTTAATTGGCCCCAGTTCTTGGTGGATTCTACATCTTCCTACATGATAGAGGGTTCTTCAGGTCTGAGAAGTCAGGATGAGGTTTGTTGAATGTCAACAGACCCTTGGACCAGGCAGGCACTGAACACTGTGTCTGTTCTATTGTCTCTGCCGTTGCAGAAGCTTCTAGCACAGCCTTCCTGACCTTCTCAGTCATCCTAACATCTAAATTGAGTAAGGATCGCCTAGACTGGGGATGGCAGAGGTGTTTCCTTGTTTTTACAGTTTTATTTACCTCACTGTGTTCTTATCACAGTGTTCTCTCAAGTCCTGTCCACTAGGATTTATTTTGAGTTAGGGAGATAGGACTGTTTTATGGAATTCAATTTCTACTTTTCTCTAGTAGTTTAAGGTGTGGAAACAGTTGTTTATAGGGCTTCCCTGGTGGCTCAGTGGTAAAGAACACTCCTGCCAACTCAGGGGACGTGGATTCTACCCCTGGGTCAGAAAGATTCCCTGGAATGGGAAATGGCAACCCACTCTAGTATTCTTGCCTGGAGAATTCCATGGACGGAGGAGCCTGCCAGGCTACTGTCTGTGGGGTTGCAAAGAGTCAGACATGACAGAGCGTGCATGCACAGGATATTTATGGGCTTCCCTGGGGGCTCCGTGGTAAAGAATCTGCCTGACAATGCAGGAGACTTGGGTTCAGTCCCTGAGTCGTGAAGATCCCCTGGAGAAGTAAATGGCAACCCACTCCAGTATTCTTGCTAGGGAAATCCTATGGAGAGTGGAGCCTGGTGGGCTATAGTACATAGGGTCGCAGAGTTGGACACAACTTAGTGACTAAATAACAATAGCAACAGTAGTTGTTTATATCTTCTAAGTTTAGAAATAGCATGCTAAATGTTGGTACATGTAGAATTCAGTCTTTGTTCCAGCTTTTGAAGAGCTTTGCTGAATTAAATAAATGCCTATGAGTGAAGTGAACTTGGTGCTTTTTTGCATAAATATTTGAATAAGAAATGTATAATATGTGATAAGATACTGAGTTGAAATGTATTATGTGTTCCTCCCTCCCCTTAAGATTTTTTAAGTAAACATTTACTAAGCGATTTTGATTTTTAAAATTCAGCAAAGTGAAAAGTTTTTCTTGACTGACTTAAGGGTTTTAAAAGGCTTTTTGCACTGACCTGGGGTTGGTTTCCCTTACAGTGAAGTAGTGAGGGCTTTATCTAAACTCATCTGTTGGTTACAGGAATTTTTCCTGTTGAATGCTTGTGATCTTTGTGGGTAAATAGACAAGAGTTTGGAGGCTCTGTTTCCATTTGGCTGTCTTTTTTTTTTTTTTTTTTTTAACCAAATTAAATTAATTTTTTACTTTTAAAATATGACAAATTTTTGTCTTTCATGGCTAGAGAATATTTCTTATTTCCAGCTATCAATAATTCTGCTCAGTTTTCCCCCCAGAACTTTGTTGTGAGGAAAACACTTTCCTGAGCTTCATTTTACTAAGTATATGAGAGGCTGATCAGGTGAGGTTTTCTAATTTGGATGTTTACAAAGAGGAAAGTGAAAGACATGGGTTATTCAATGAATGCCCTATTTTCCAGGGCTTCCTTAGTATGCATTGCCCTTTTCCATTCCCAGGGAAATAAATCTCTCTTGTCAAGAAGTTGATAGTAAGGTGGGCTAAGGCAAAACTTTTCTCTTGACCTATGGATAGAAAATAAGTCATTCATTGTAAGAGAAGAAATGAAAAAGGGACATCTAGAAGGGTGAGTAACCCATTTTTTCCTTGTCTATATAAGTCAAATGAATTTGCATACATTTGTGCTTGAAATATTGGTGAAATCAATGTTCTGTGATTCTCAAGTGTGATTCATAATAGCCTTTCCAAGTTTGGTGAAAGTATACTTAATTCTATAAATGAAATAAAAAATGAGCCTTGAACTTTTTTTTCCCGTGTCTGATGGAACTTCTCAGCGTTCCTGTATTGATCCCTTCTCTTTGTTGCTGAACAACTTACTTTGCAATAATGATCCCATTCATGTATTTTAAATCTCTGAATGCTTGCCTCATTTATTTTCCCAATATTTGGCAATATTTTGAATTTCTATGATTTTGCTTTTGTGATTCTGTTATGTAGGAGATGCCAAAATTGGCAATAACAGTGTCAGCTCTTTAAAAAATGATGACTTCACCATGAGGGGTTTACGACGTGATGGGAATGCTGAGGATATCTGGACTGCCTCACAAAATTCAAAATCCTGTGGGAAAAGCATTTCCATAGAAACGGCCAATTTAAGAGAATATGCTAGATATGTACTGAGGACCATCTGTCAACAGGTATTTTTCAGGTTTAATTTGCCTTTAACTTTGAGTGTATTATTGTTCTTTTGGAGAGAAAGGCCCAATATTGTAGGAAACTTGTACATAGATAGTCCTCTTTTGCCTTCTCACTTTATTTTGAAATAATTTCAAATTTTCCGAAAAGTTGTAATAATTTATAAAGAAGTCTAGTATACCCTATACACAGATTCACTGATTTTTTAAATCTTACCATGTTTGGTTTATAATTCTATTTGTGTGTATGTGAGTATGGTCTCATATACTTTTTACTTCTTATATTTTTACTTAAGCATTCGAGAGGAGATAGAATACATTGTCCTTTTTTACTTTTTAATATTTCAGCATTTATTAACATAACTAAATACAATTTTTAAAAGGAAGGAAATTTAGCATTGGTATCGTAAGTTTTTCTCACCTATAGGCCACATTCCAGTTTGGTCAGTTTTCCCAATAATCTTGGCTTTGTTTTTAGTTTCCTGGTGGTTAGTGTCAGATTATGCCTTCCTCACCATGATACTGTAGAATTATGTTATATTCTTCTCAGGTGATCACATCCAAAGGCGCCTGAGGCCCATTTGTACCTCATTGGTGATGTTAGCGTTGATCAGGCTGTTTCCACTGTATGTTTTTTTTTAAATTTTTGTTTTGTATAGTTACCATTTTTCCCCTTGGAATTAGTGAACAGTTTGGGGGACACTCTCTGAGACAGTGCAAGTTTTCTGCTTCTCATCACACTCCCTCACCTCCCATAGCGCATCCATTTGGATTCTTGTCTAAACCAGGCTTTACTATGACGGTTGCAAGATGGCTTTTCCCAACTCCTCCACTTTTTTCACATGTATCAGTTTTCATTCTACTCTAAGGAAAAGCCAAACCTTTTCTGCCTTCCCTTCCTTTCTTCCACTTATTTATTATCCACAAAAGTTGTAGTATATTGTTCTCAGTTATTATCATGTTCAAATTGTTCCAGATTTGTCCAGAAGTGGGAATCTTTTCATGTTGACTCTTGTGTTATTTTCACATCTCTCTCACTCTTTCTTTTTTAGTAACAAGTATTTTCTGCCTTTCTGGCCTATCTTATATTTTTCCTGCCCCAGACTAGATTTACTCATCTTTTCATAGAACCTTGGTTCTATTTAGAAGAAGATGGTGTTTAGAAACCAAGATCTGAGTTCTGTGTGTGCTTATTGCTGTGGGCAATGTGTGTTTATTGCTTTTAGGCCCTTTAAGCAGGCAGAGCTGGGGGAAAAAAGCATCCATATACATAAATGTGTGTGTGTATAATCATGAGTTTATACTGATAAACGTCCAGTTCTGATCAAACAGCTTAAGTTTTTGTTAGCATCCCTTCAATCTGTGTTGAAAGTACTCTCTTCCATATTAATATTTTTAAACTCTCCAGGTGACTCCAATGTGTCACCTCAATCATTTACTGATTTGTTGAATTCTACAATACACCTGAAGTAGGGTTAGAATTATTACACCTATACTACTATGAAAAAATGAGTCTCCTAAAAGGAGTTGAGAATTTGCTTATTATTCTTTTTTCCCTAAGGTTTTACAGTATGTGCTAAAAAGTTATTTGACCTTTCTTTTTCAGTATGGATATATTACTCACTTAAAATAGAATTCATTTCATTTGGTTTTGTTTGTGTTCAGTTTAGATTTCTTTTCCTACCATATCTATCTTTAGAATAACATACTCCCAAAGGTCAGCTGGGGTTTCCTGGTGGGCTCAGCGATAAAGAATCTGCCTTTCAATGCAGGAGATGTGGGTTTGATTCCTGGGTAGGAAAGATCCCCTGGAGAAGGAAATGGCAACCCATTCCAGTATTCTTGCCTGGGAAATCCTATGGGCAGTGGAGCTTGGTGGGCTACAGTCCATGGGGTCACAAAGAGTGGGACACAGCTTAGTGACTAAATAGCAGTAGCAATAACTAAACAACAGTGAAGGTCAGTCTACTAGTGAGAAGGTATGCTCAGAGATGTACATCTCTTTCCCTCATCTTTTCTACACTGTATTCCTCCCTGCCCTAGGTAATCAGTTTCATTATTTTCTGATTTATCTTTCCAATTTTTATTAAATTCTCCTTTCCTTTTAGAAAAAAAGGCATACCATATATGCTCTTTTTCACTTTGCTATTGGTATAATATAATGTTGTCATGTTTTTCTTAAAGTATACTGTAATCGGTGGTAAAAGTTAACTATTAGTCATATATATGTTCAGAGTGTGTTGAGTTGTGCATTAGCTTCTAATTGTGGGTACACATTGGAGTCACCTGTAGAGTTTAAAAACATTTTGATGCTTAAGGAATTACTGATGTCTGGATAGCATTACTGAGGTTGATTAACTGCTGTGATATGGAGACTGATCATCCTTGACTCAGCAATTGTACTTGTAAGAAATTATCCTAAGAACATAATTGTACAGAGAACAGATGTGCACAAGTATTTATAAAGGTAACATTATTCGTAATGATATCAAAAAGGAAGACAGTTTTCTCAGTGTTATACTATATCCTATCTATTCAGTGGGATATATTACAGTGCATTCCATGAAAGTGAGGATTACATGTTATAATACAGAATCACTACTGTTACATAGCAAGTTAAAAAAAAAATGATTACAAAACAGTATTTAGAGCAAAGTTTCATTCTCCAACTGAAAACACATACTAGTGTTTTCTTTACTGAGCTTTCTCCCCCACCTCCTTTTTTATCTTTTTGCTAATTTCTTTCATGCATTCCTTTAAAAAAAAATTTTTATTAGCAAGATTCTACTTTATACTTTTAAGAAGTCAAAATACTGGAAAATTTCTAAGCCTTTTCCCTCCTACTTTTTCCATCTATTATTTTTTAAATGGAAAATTTCCTGTCCGCTTTCTGTTGTGAGCCATGAGTTTAGTACAATCTAATTGCCATCTTATTTTTAGGAATGGGTAGGAGAACATTGTTTAAAGGAACCTGAGAGATTATGCACAGACAAAGAACTTATTCTGGACCCTGTGCTCTCAAATATGCAAGCACAGAAATTATTGCAGCTGATCTGTTATCCTCATGGCATTAAGGAATGTACGGAGGGGGACAACCTCCAAAGACAGCACATTAAACGCATTCTTCAGGTGAGTGAAAATAGTCTAAAGACTGTGTTTCTGTCATTTTGACATGTTCTTTGTGTTTATAACAGAAGTTACTGTGTCTCTTTTGTCATTGCTAGCTAATTCTTAACTTTAATTAATTCTGATTTATATTCCCCCAATTTTCCACTTTGTGTAACAGCCACACTTTATTGCTGGGTAAATACGCACACTGCAAACCGTATACAACCATTATGTATCTATAAGTGCGAATATGTTAATTCATGTCAGTATTTATTGTGTTTACATGAGAAATAAGCTTTGTAGAAGGAGTATCTTCATTATGTTATTCATAAAGTATCAAAATCATTTTGTTATGGAGTTGTTTAGATAGACTTTGGGAGAAGAAATGATTGTCTTATTCATTTCCAGCGCCTAGCTGAGTAAGGCACATTATTTTAATGTTGCTGTTTTTTCCTTTGTCTCTATAATGAGCGTATGTAATAGACTTGGAAGCTGTTTGGGTCATATGAATCCCTTTATTGTGTGTGATCATTCGCCTGTTTTTTTGAGAAAGAGAATACTGCAGGGGATTCTTATACTTTAAGACGTGTTTGGTATTCTTAACGTGCTAACTCCATTTTCCCCAGAACCTTGAGCAGTGGACGCTGAGGCAGTCCTGGCTGGAGCTTCAGTTAATGATCAAACAGTGCTTGAAGGACCCTGTGAGTATATTAATGAAAGCCTGAACGTGTGTGCCGTTTTATGAAAAGCAACACAACATTGATGCTTGTGGATAAAGTAAAACACAGGGGTGCTTGTTTTCTCATGTCTGACTCTAGGGCTCTGGTTCGGTGGCTGAAATGAACAACCTGCTGGACAATATTGCCAAAGCAACAATAGAGGTGTTCCAGCAGTCAGCTGACCTAAACAATAACTCTTCTAACGCTGGCGTGGGCCTCTTCAGCCCAAACGGGATTGGCAGTACTGATACAAGTAGCACAAGGCAGAATGGAATAAAGACATTTCTCAGGTATTTTTTTTTCCTGTGGTTTTACAAAGCTATCATTCATTTTTCACATGTAACTGCACATTTTACTTGGATAATGCAGACTTTTTTATTCATAAAGCTGCAGGAATGTGAGGAAAATAATTGCTTGTAAGTGTCCATTATCATTATTTAATATGTTTAAGTCCATGCTGCTGGGCTGCACGGTAGCTGAGCATTCCACATATGCGGTTGAGCAGGCCCAGACTCCTTGGAACCACAGTTTACATTCCATAGGGGTGAATTTCTTTCATGTGCCCTGAGGCTGCCCTATTCTGTGGTATTCTTAATATAGGAAACACTCTTTCTGCCATCTTTTTTAGTTGGCAGTTTTGCTCAAATGATAATTACAAAAGGCAGATAGACTTGTATTTCATCATTTTGGTGTCAAGTATAACTGGTGAATTTTGAAACTTTAGAAATTGGTTATTTAAATGCTTAAATGTAATCAGAACATTTCATATTTTCCATGAGAGAAAGGTATATTGCTTGTTAGACAAAAAAACAAATTGCTTGTTAGTGTTCAGAAAGCCAGAATCATAGAAAACCACTTTTCCAGACTTTAAAAAAAAGTTGAGCTATAGTATCCTTGCAGAATCCCACCTTTTAGTGCTTTCCATAAGCACGAAGAGTGTGTGCAAATGTCTGGTATTTGGTGAGACGAAACAGAGTATAGAAGTAAAAGGCAAATGTTAGAATAACCCATGTGTCCTGTGAATGTAAGTTTTTCTTTGGAGTTTCGATCAGAACTGTGGGAGCAAAGTAAAAGGATGCCGTGGGTATATCCTTGGGTATAACATCTGTTTCCATTTTTAGTTCCTCTGAACGCAGGGGTGTGTGGCTGGTGGCCCCCCTAATTGCTAGGCTGCCGACTTCTGTGCAGGGAAGAGTGTTGAAAGCAGCTGGGGAGGAGCTGGAGAAAGGACAGCACTTGGGTTCTTCTTCCAAAAAGGAAAGAGACAGGCAAAAGCAGAAAAGGTATGGCTGGAAGTTTTGTTCCTATGTGAGCGGTTAAAGAATGGTTGAGAAAATTCAGTGTCCTACAGATGTACATGCTCATTATACTCTTCTGTTGGTGGTTATTAATAGTTGCTAAGTCATGTCTGACTCTTTGTGACCCCATGGACTACAGCATGCCAGGCTTCTCTGTTCTTCACTATCTCCTGGAGTTTGCGCAAATTCATGTCCATTGAGTCTGTGATGCTATCTAACCATCTCATCCTCTGCTACCCCCTACTTGTCTTGCCCTCCATCTTTCCCAGCATCAGGGTCTTTTCCAATGAGTTGACTCTTTGCATCAGGTGGCTGAAGTACTGGAGCTTCAGCATCAGTCCTTCCAGTGAACATTCAGAGTTTATTTCCTTTAGGATTGACTGGTTTGATCTCCTTGCAGTCTAGGGGACTCTCAGGAGTCTTGTCCAGCAACACAATTTGAAGGCATCACTTTTGCCCTCAGCCGCCTTTATGGTCCAACTCTCACATCCATACATGACTACTGGAAAGAACATATCTTTGACTAGACGGACCTTTGTCTGCAAAACGATGTCTCTGCTTTTTAATATGCTGTCTAGGTTTGTTATAGTCATTGTACTCAGAGTCCACTGAAATTTCGCCTTTGTATGGAATTGAAAATAATCTGATAGGCCAAGTTCTGTTAGATAAAGTCTCCAGATTATAATATGTAATGCACTAGCTTTCAATTCCGGAGAAGGCAATGGCACCCTACTCCAGTACTCTTGCCTGGAAAATCCCATGGACGGAGGAGCCTGGAAGGCTGCAGTCCATGGGGTCGCTGAGGGTTGGACATGACTGAGTGACTTCACTTTCACTTTTCACTTTCATGCATTGGAGAAGGAAATGGCAACCCACTCCAGTGTTCTTGCCTGGAGAATCCCAGGGATGGGGAAGCCTGGTGGGCTGCTGTCTATGGTCCACACAGAGTCGGACACAACTGAAGTGATTTAGCAGCAGCAGCAGCATCAGCAGCATTCAGTTCTGCCTGTGTACCCTAATCACTGCTGCACTATTAAAATACTGACTTCTCAGCTCTGCTTCAGACCTGCTGAATCAGGTCTGTATATCCACAGTCCCTGTATTCAACAGTTGTTCGGGTTTTTTTCTTTTTATTTAGGCACTTGAATTTCATGGAATAATTTATACTTCTATTATGCTGCACCCTGAAATAAGTTACTAATATTTTTAACATTTAGGGCTCTTGTTCTAGCTTATATATTAGGCTAGATCCTAATATATAGGATCCTCCAAGTTGAGTCTTCCAAGTTGAATGTTTTTTAAGTTTTGTGGCCTGGAAAAGGTTTAAGTAATTATATTAGAAAAATGATTATGTTACTGAAAAAGAACATAAACACATTCTAATGTAAAACCATGATGAATTTAGTACCTCAGAGGTAAAAGGAAATTCCTAACACTGAAAAATAAAAACTCTGAGCCTTTTGAACATTTTGGGTTTCTTATGCCCTAGTCAATAATGATTTCTAATGACCTAATCGGTAGCTGCCATTTACTAAGGCCTTATGAAATGTCATCCTCAATATAGAATTCATTCCATACATATGTGAAGTTTTAAAATCTCCCAGCAGTCATACTGAGGTCCTTTCATTATGTCCTTTTTACAGAAGAAGAAACTGAGGCACTAGAAAGTTAAGTAAATTTATCTAGGACACATAGCTACGAAGGTGTGAAGCTGAAACCCAGGTGGTCTGGCCTCTGAGTCTATGCTCTTAACTGAAGCACATTTTGGTTTTGCACATATGTTGCTTGGCATCTGGTTGCTTCATCGCCTTTGCCAGTATTTATTAACCAACCAGATAACTCAATTTTAATTCTCACAGTTGATTGGCTAACGATGGCATGTACATTGCCTCACTTCCCACAGGAATCCTAGATGCTATTGTAGAGATTGAAGATGGCTCTTCCTAAGTCAGTCTCTCTAAGCTCTGCTAGTGGAAAATGAAACGGATTGAAATATTTTGACCTCAATCTCATTTTAAGAAATCTTTCTTTGCAGTGTAGAAAAATTAGTTTATCAATATGTCGGCTGTTTCTGATCATGTAAGAAATAAGGCTAAAATGCCAATTTAAAATAAATTTTAAAAATCAAATATCTTAAAACTCTTTTACAAGTCAAGCCTGTGGGATGTAGTGGAGCTGTGCACTAGGTTACTGGCCAGCAGAATGGTTTTGGAGGCCTTAGACCTCGGTGCTCATCTCAGTTCTACTCATGCCCATCTAATTGGTCTTGAGAAATGTGCTGAAAAACAACACAAGCACAACAATCCTAATAGGCCTGTTTCCTGGACTGTAAATAAGAATGGTGGCTCAGTGGTAAAGAATCTGTGGCAATACAGGAGACAGTTTCACTCCCTGGGTTGAGAAGATTCCCTGAAAAAGGAAATGGCAACCCATTCCAGTATTCTTGCCTGGAAAATTTCATGGGCAGAGGAGCCTAGTGGGCTAAAGTATATGGGATTGCAAAGAATCAGACGTGACTTTAGTAACTAAACAACAACAAAATACAAATACTATGTGAGAGAAGTTTAAAAGTTTTTCTTTTTATTCTGTGTATACAGTGATATTCTTCCTGCTATGTATCTTTAAATTCAGTTTACTGATACAAGCCATACATTTTCTTCTTCCTTCCCCGCCCCCCGCTCAGATGCAGTATGAATTTATGCTCGTTTGCAGATGCCTTCAAGGGCAAGAGAACATATTAAATTATTTAGAAGCATTACAGTCGTTTTAAACCTTATTAGTTAGAGATATGATTTAACTTTTCAAGTAGTCTTGGCTATTTACTACTTCCTTCCCTTTTCGAATAGTAAAATGAATAAGAGCCAGTAACCCGAGGGCAGGAAACAGTGTTGCACAGGAAGGAATCTGTTCTTTCTAACTAGATCTGCTGTTATTACTTCCTTTATAGTATGTCTCTTTTGAGTCAACAACCATTCCTCTCACTGGTCCTTACCTGCCTTAAGGGACAAGATGAACAACGAGAAGGCCTTCTAACATCTCTGCAGAATCAAGTTAACCAGGTAAAGTACAGTATAATATTGAGCTAGGCAAGTATTTTCCTAATGGCATTCATTTGTTTTCCTTTCAAACACTGAGCTTAAACTAATAAGGGCAAAGCATGTTTTGATTAGATGTAGGAAAGCACCACCCATGTCCTGTTCTCCTACCTGGCATTCTGGTCACCATGAGATCAGCAATAGTATAATATGAATTAGGCATTGGACAGATGTCTATGAAAGTTACATTTTGCGGATTGCACATAACTTTGGCATATCTGCTCCTCTCCTGACTTTGTCTCTTAGGAGAGCTCCTGGAGCAGTCTGTGTTGCAGGGCACATGTCAGTAACAAAGAGAGCCTGCCCTCTCTCCAGGTCTTCTACTGGGCTTCCACATGGCAGGGAAAGTCTCAGCTTGAGCTCTGTAGGTTCAAAACCCAGTGTTACTGCCAGAACTGTAGTGATGCTGGTCTAGGGCACAAGATGTGTGCATGCTTGCACATGCTACATCGCTTTAGTTGTGTCCGACTCTTTGCAACCTTGTGGACTGTAACCCTTCAGGCTCCCCTGTCCATGGGATTCTCCAGGCAAAAATACTGTAGTGGATTGCCTTGTCCTCCTCCAGGGGCCTTCCCAATCTAGAGATTGAACCTGCATCTCGTGAATCTCAGGCGCTGGAGGGCAGGTTCTATATCACAAGCACCACCTGGGAAGTCCCAGGGCACAAGATACTCATTGCTGAATCAGAAGGCATTTTTAGTTCATTTACAAAGATTTGGGACTTTGCCTTTCCACCGGCTGTAATTCTCATGGTCACTATTTGAAACACTTATGTTCTGTGTGCCATGAGGAAACTGAGTGATCAAACTGGAATTTGAAAGTATAGAATGGAGAAGAGTGAGTAGATGTTTTATCCTATAGTAGTGCCTAATGGAGGCTTCCCACACGGCTGTTAATTCTAGACACTGTGTCTTCTTTAATGGTACTGGATGAACCTGAGCAAGACACTTATTCGTCTCTAATCATCTGCTACCTTTTGGATATGTGAGATTTATCTCTGCACAATAGCCAGAGTGATCTTTTTAAAGTGTAGACCACATGTTTTTCTGGTGCCCCAAAATGTTGCAGTGTTTCTTATCGTGTGTATGTGTTTGTGTGTACGGGTGCTCGATTGTGTATGACTCTTCGTGACCTCATGGACTGCAGCCTGCCAGACTCCTCTGTTCATGGGATTCTCCAGGCGTGAATACTGGAGTGGGTAGCCGTGCCGTCCTCCAGGGGATCTTCCCAACCCAGGGATCAAATCCATGTCTGTCTCGTCCCCTGCATTGGCAGGCACATTCTTTACCAGTAGCGCCACCGGGGAAACCCCTGTTTCTTACTATACCTGGAATAAAACTTCCCCGTACAGGCTTATGTGACCCTCCATGATTTGTCACTGGCTCCCACCTCTATCTTGTTTCTTTCCTGACATGGCCTTACTCACTCCATTCTGTACGCAATGACCATGTTGCTGTTCCTTGATCTTGCCAAGCATCTTCTTGTTGCAGAGCCTTTCTCGCCTTCCCTGGAAGTTATCGACATGGCCACCTCCCTCAGTTCAGCAGATCTCTGCTCAGCTTTCACCTCCTTAGTCCCCTCCCGTTCCTTAGTCTCACCCCCATCACGCTCTAAAACGAGGACCACAGTTATTCTCTGTCCCCTTGTCATGATTCTTACCACTTGCTCTACTTATCTTGATTTGTCCTACTACCAGAATGTCAGCTCCATGACAACTTGTGGGCTTTTTTAAGCTACTTTGTACCCTTCACCTGCCTCGAGGGAGATTCATCTATATCTTTTGATGAGATTTGAGAAGTGCTCCAGATTTACCGTGTGGCGTACTCACAGCTCATCTGTTGGACTCAGTTACTTCTGCATATGACTCATTTCAGCTCTTTTGAGATGATTCTCCATAGCTGCCCTACTTCAGAGGACTTTTTTTTTTTCGCATATACATCTGATTCACAATTTCCCACTGGTGGTTTGCCTTCTCTAAGCAACCTGTCTCTTCCCCAAGCAACCTGTCCCTTCCCCAACATTTGTCTGAATAAGTGAGGAAGCGTTTATTTAATAAATTGGTATGCAACTCGGCTGATGTCCAAGATGTCACATTTTTCAAAGTTGGTTATATTACCTTTATCAAGGAAGACAAGCCTCCCCTTCAATGAAACATCAGAATAATGCGTTTTCTAGGATTCACAGCCTCTCGCTAGAAATAAAAGAGGAGACTGATATAAAATGTAATTCTGTTTCTCTTTATCTTTATGGTGGTGGTGGTGGTGATGTAGTCACTAAGTTATGTCTGACTCTTTTGTGACCCCATGGACTGTAGCCCGCCAGGCTCTTCTGTCTATGGGATTTTCCAGGCAAAAATATTGGAAATAGTAGGTTGCCATTTCCCTCTCCAGGGTATCTCCACGACCCAGGGATCGAACCCACATCTCCTTCACTGGCAGGCAGATTCTTTACTGCTGAGCCACCTGGGAAGCCCCTTTATCTTTACACTTATCTTTATAAGACCAGTGTAATGATGTATTCTTAAAATATTCTTTATTTTTGTTAATGCTTAACCTCATGATCCTCAAAAGCATTTCCTAAGACTTATCAACAGTGTATGTAATTACATAAGATTTTTCTTAATAGGGTATGTAATTAAATAACAAACAAAAAAATAGCTATATTCCTGTCTGTGTGGAAGAAGGGGAGGAAAGTGAAATTTCATACCCCCCCACCCCACCCCCACCGCCTTTTTTAATTTATTAAACTAAGTAGTTGTCTTCATCACTTAAAAACTCGGTTTAACGTTAAATATGAGAAAAATAAAATTTAACAGGGAAAACAAGTATTGGGGTTTGTGTTCATTTATTTTCTGGTTTAGATTTTAAGTAACTGGAGAGAAGAACGATACCAGGATGACATCAAAGCACGACAGATGATGCATGAGGCGTTGCAACTCCGCCTCAATTTGGTAAGAGACCCTTCTAGCGTCTTTCCTCCATTAAATTTACCTCCATGTGAAAATAACTGCAGCTTTCCACTCCTGCTGTGGTCACAGCCTCCGTTACAAGGTGAAGCCCACTGTTTGCTCTCTTTACTGCTTCCTTGACTCTCAGACCTTCTGTTTTCCTTGCCACTGTCCTTCCTGTCTGGTCTGGCTTCTAGACAACAGTAGATATTTTTGGTATCGTCTTGCCTTCTGCATCCCACCCCCAGTGTCTCTCTCTTTCTCTCTCTTCTGTTTGTGCCAAGAGTAGGTCATAGGGAAGTACTAACTTGAGGTGAGCATTAGCTTTTACTCTACTTGCTTAAAATCTGTATTAAAATGTTCTTTAAGTCAAAATGTTAGCAAACTTTCCATCAAATCGATCATAAAGAGAAATCCCATAGGCAGGTTTTCTAGAAATTTTATATTTCCTTCTCCGGCAGATTCTTTTGACTCTTCCTTTTCTCAATGCGCAAGACCAGATAAAAGCTACTCTGGAAGATGGCTTGCCTGATGCTTGATATAACTTCCCACTCGTGAATGAGCAGTCCTAAGGGCCAGGCCTTCCAGTCATCATTACTTCTGTGTTACTGGCTCTTTCCAGGTGTTGTTATGACAATAGACTTAGATGAAATAGTTAACTGACAACACAAAATTTTTAGATACTGAGTCACTCAGTTTACATCTATTCATTAATTGGATGAAAGTTACATAATGAAACTGAATATCATGAAATTTAGGAACAACAGAGAGCTAATTTTACTAGTGTGTAATTCATGTTGATGACGTGTCTACACTCCATACCTCCTCCTCCTCCTTTTTTTTTTTCTGAATGTCCAGTTCCTGTGCTAATGGAACCAAAAAGACTGGCAAATATATAGCTAGTTGACAGAGAAGACAGGATAATCCATAGCTTAGCGCAACTTTAAAGTTTTTAAACCCCTGAAAATGTGGTTGTGTAAAGTGGTCTTTGTGACACTATGCTGATTTTTCCATTGTGTTCTTTGTGCTAGGTGGGAGGAATGTTTGACACAGTGCAGAGGAGCACCCAGTGGACAACAGACTGGGCGCTTCTCCTCCTTCAGATCATCACCTCTGGCACCGTTGACATGCACACTAACAAGTAGGTTCTTATCATTTCACATTGACTTTGCTTCGCAGATGTATAGTGGAGGCTTTGATATTCTGGCCACAGATTCTTCCACATCATATACTCTTAGGTTACCATTAACAGTTCTATGCCTTAAATAAAAAGGCTCAGTTAGTTAACAGTATCTTGGTTTTGCTTTAAGCTGCAAACCTTTTCTTTCTCCTTCTAGTGAATTATTCACAACAGTTCTTGACATGCTGGGTGTTTTAATCAATGGAACATTGGCCTCTGACCTGTCAAATGCATCCCCAGGGGGATCTGAAGAGAACAAACGCGCATACATGAATTTAGTCAAGAAACTGAAAGTAAGTTTGTGGCCTGCTTAGGAGTTTCTGGATTTGGTATTTAGCGCACGTTATTTTATTACTCCTTAAATCAGACGTTATTTTTTGCATTTAACTTTGTATCAGGTGATTATCTTGCTGTTTTACCTCAGCTTCTCAGTACCCCAAAGTTAGAAGTATATATAGCTTGAAGATTTTTCTTAAAATAACTATACTCATAAAACATATTTAATTTTTTAAGGGACTGTAGAAGTCCATTATCAAATATGTAACCAAAATGCCAACATTAGATTTAGGGTAAATTTCATCTTCCACTGGCAACATGCAGTTGAATATTAAACATTTGCATTGCTATTTCTAAATTCAATTCATTTGCCTAGCCACTAATACAGTTTTTGAAATAAATTATAAACAAACAATGCAGGAAAAAAGTTAATATATCTGATGACCTTACTAATAAAACAGCCAATGGTTACCTTGTGGCCTGAGTGACTGTGGATTGGAGAACGTGTTCCGTGCCGCAGCTCCTGTCTTCGGGTTGCAAATACTACTCTGGGTTTTTGTCATTTCAGCACAGTGATGTTTGTTGTGTAACGAGGGTGCCTTCATATGTGTTCTATTTTCTACTTAAATAGAAGAAATGAAACATATGCATCACTGTAAATGAGAGCTGCCCCCTAAACCCTGTTGAAGGTCAAAGAACATTGCAGCTATAAAAAGGAAATGTTTCATAGGGGAACTTCCTCCTTGTAAACATTTGCCTTTGTTATAATTTCTATCTCACTTCTGTCTCTCTCACTGTCTCCCTTTTTTAGAAAGAGCTGGGGGACAAGCGGTCAGAAAGCATTGACAAAGTTCGACAGCTGTTACCTTTGCCGAAACAGACATGTGACATCATTACCTGTGAACCTATGGGCTCCTTGATTGACACAAAGGGAAACAAAATTGCTGGATTCGATTCTATAGATAAAAAACAGGCAAGAGTAAATGTTTGTTCCTTATGTATATAAATGCATGCACTTACACTTTCTTGTCTTCCTATAGGGCATATGAAACATCTTAATATTATTGTTTCTTGATTTTTTAAAACATATCCTTGTCATTTAAATGCAGTGGTCTTTGGCATTATCATACAGATAATGATGTTGAAGATCTTCATTTAAATGATTTTCTGAATTTAAATGAATTTTTGAAGCCCATCAAGGGAAAAGTAAGTAGAACCTTTTTTTTAAAAAAAATAAGGAATATGTTTAGTAGATGAAAAAATTTGTATTAATGAAAGTCTCCGTGTAGTTTAAAATTAAAATTTAAATGGCTTTAAAATTTAAAGCTGTTTAAAAAGTTTTAAAGTGATAGCACTTTATTTTCTTATCAGCTGAACAGCATTTAATGAACACTTGATTTGTATAAGATATTAAATATGGTTCTCTAAAACTTGAGTCAGTCTAAAGCTCTAAAGCTGAGCTCAGTTACTCAGTCATGTCTGACTCTTTGCAACCCAATGGATTGTAGCCCAAGGCTCCTTTGTCCATGGGATTTCCATGGAACAATACTGGAGTATTCCAGGCAAGGAAACTGGATTGGGTAGCCATTTCCTACTCCAGGAGATCTTCCCAACCCAGGGATTGAACCCACGTTTCCTACATCTTCTGCACTGGCCTGCGGATTCTTTACCACTGCATCACCTGGGAAGCCCAAAACATGAGCAACACTGTCAGGTATTCTTTCAGTGAACATTGAACAACTATGGGGTTCCAAGATAACGGAGATGAAAGACAGAGTTCCTACCCTTAAGGGAAAGTAGATAGACAATTATTGTGTCATGCTTCCCACATGACACAGTGGTAAAAGAACCTGCCTGCCAATGCAGGAGACGCAAAAGATGTGGGTTCGATCCCTGGGTTGGAAAGATCTCCTGGAAAAGGAAATGGAAACCCACTCTAGCGTTCTAGCCTGAAGAATTCCAAGGACAGAGGAGCCTTATGGGCTACAGTCCGGTCCATGGGGTTGCAAAGAGTTGGACACAACTAAACGGCTAACACACACATGTCGTGAGATTTGTGTGTCTTGGTACAGAATGTTAGAGGACCCTGAGAGAGCCATCATATTCAGATGAGGGATAGGTAGTCAGAGCAGGATCCTCAGGAAAATTGACACATCATTTTGGATGAATAAGTTAGCAGGAGGTAGGCAAAGTGTGGTACAGGCAAAGGGAAGTGTTTATGCAAAGACCTGAGAGACTGTAGCTCACAGGCAAAATGCAACTCATCAGTAAAGTAGAGAGCTTTGAGAGTACTGATACCCACACAGTTGTGGAGAGAGAAGACTAGAGTCAGGTGCAGGTTGACCTTGCACCACTGTCCTTTCCAGTGGTGACACATCTGGAACCCATTTGGATACGTGGTCTTGGCACCCAGGAAGGAGCTCTAATGTCAAGACCAGATATTAGGAAACAATCAAAATACAGGTAGTAACTGAGCCGTGGTTTTGGATGAAGCCACCCATGGAAGAGTATGTGTAATTGGGAACAGGAGCATTCACAAGTTATTAAAGATGACTTGAGCAGTTATCTTCAGGGTCACTGTGGAGAAAAATATTTTCTGATTGGTATGGCAGGGAAAGGACCAAGGGATAGCACCAATTCGTGTTAAAAATCAGAAACTTGTAGTTTCAGAAAGAGAATAACATTTCCTCTCCTCAACTTAGTGGAGATAAGCTTGAATTGAAGGATTTTATTTGTACCTGTTGGCACACGTTAATTCTGTAATAATATTACTTAACTACTTAAGAGACTGCCTAATTAAGTACATGAAAGATGATTGTAGTGAACCGAGTCCATACATGTTTGGATTGAAGTAAATTTGAGCGCAGTTAGAGGTTGAATGTAATTTGACTCTTAAGTTTTGTTTTATCTTAAAAACAGTAAATAGATTCCAAAGGTTTTTAGTACAGTAATATCAAATTTTCAGTGATTGGGTTTTTTTTGGGGAGGGGGTGCTGGGGGTGGAAAAAGAACCTAAATGGAGAAAATGGCATTTACAGTAAAAATTACTGGGCTGTCTGGTGTCCCAGCCTCAACAGAGTGTTGTGTGTTATAACAGACTGTAGATCTGGACTTACAGGCCTGGAATGTAGCCACTGCCCTCAGTGATCTAGTATCAGCCTGGGCTCATTAGTTAACCTGACTGCTGTGTGCTAGAGTTAAGGCCCCCTCGAGCCAGAATGCTCTCTGAATCTGTGTCCTGAGCAAGCCTGGCCTCCATATCAGCAAAAGATCTGAGCACGTGGTCATAGCTCCTTATTTCACCACAGGGTCTCCAAGTCTCCACGAAGCAGAAGGTGTCCCCGTGGGATTTGTTTGAGGGTCAGAAGAACCCGGCTCCTCTGTCCTGGGCCTGGTTCGGGACTGTCCGAGTGGACCGGAAGGTGATCAAGTATGAGGAGCAACATCACCTCCTCCTGTATCACACGCACCCCACGCCCAAGCCCCGGAGTTACTACCTCGAGCCACTGCCCCTGCCTCCCGAAGAGGAAGAGGAAGAGCCCACATCTCCCATCTCTCAGGAACCTGAGAGGAAATCAGCTGAGCTGTCAGATCAGGGAAAAACCGCAACAGATGAAGAGAAGAAGACAAAGGGAAGGAAGCGCAAGACAAAGTCCAGCTCAAGGGTTGATGTGAGTATGGGAAGTAGAGATCGTGGGTGTGTTAGCATCCCACAGAGCATTTACTAGTTCCTGAATTGCATCCCTAAGAAACATTCTGAAGTGCAGTGTAAGCCTGTTTGTAAGTTATCATGAAGGCTCAGATACAATGAACAGAACAGCACACAAACTTTTCACAAATAACAGGGTCATAGTTTCTGATTTTGCCTCTTCTACTTTTCATACCTATGTTTAATTTTATACTGTGCCTGTGAATAATATTTATTTACTATTTCACTGTCTCACAGTTTCTGAAATTTAGAACTTGAATTTTTTGACCTAATAAAATCTCATCCTTGTATGTATTTTTATTATGAGGCATGTCTAAAATATTTTTTGTATTTTGAGCAGTTGATATCTATAGTAAATTAACATAAGAACTGTTTCCTTAGATAGGATCCTATCTAACATATCTTGTAAGATGGTTCTGAGGTTTCATCATTTGCTATTTCATCTTACTCTCCTATATATTTCTATTTCTTTACCATATTTTTAGATTTTATAAGAGAGAAAGTGAACATAATTTAAAGCAGTTTTACTTCTTGTTTCCCTGATAGCCTTCCCTATCTAGAATAACGTTTTCTTGAAAACCTCAGAAATCTATGAGATGGTAATTTAGAAATAATTTTATAGAATCAATGTGTAAAATGTCTTATCATTTAAATTTACCTGGAAAATACTCTAGAGGGAATTGGTGATGTTTTTCTATAAAATATAAGAGTTCTTATTGTGCAGTGGAAGAAATATTCACAGTTTGTTGACCTGTCATCATGACTGCTTATTCTTATTGTCCACCTAAGTCAAAACTAAGACATTTTTTCTTAGCTGATAGCTTGGTGATTAGTCTTATTCTAGAAATGACCACCCTCCCTTTTGGATCCCCACTTGAGTGTCAGTGCCCTCTTCTCATGGAGCCTTTCTATGAATGTGTCTCTATTTTGAAAAAGATGTTTAATAAGATCCAGACTGCCACTTCTGCCAGTCTGGGTCTCTTAACCTGTTTATCCACATGGATAGATTTCTGTTCTTTTCAGATGCTTTAAAAGACATCAAGCCCATCTCCTTCCCCAAGTGAGTCCTGGTCATGTCCTTTTCTCCCACACTTCTCCTGAAGTTGCCTCTTTTCAATCATATATATTGCAGGGAACTGAGCTTTTATTTTTCCTTCATCCTTCATGACTAGAGAAGGAGGAGCACTGGGGGAAATATTCAGGTGTGATCCTTAGAGTCTCTGCACCTACTCTGAGGAAGAGAAAGCCCTGGACAGGAGGTGTGGTGAAGGGCAGAGGGGACAAGATGGGGGGAGTGGAGTGGGAGGAGTCTGCTTCTTTTCAGTGCTTTCTTGAAAGCTGAAGCTAAGACACTGTCTAGGCTGGAGACTAGTTTCAAAGTCCTGTGCGCGTTTCTGGGTAATTCTCATCCAGGTGCAAGATATCAGGGAAACTTTCTAAGATGAAATCGTTGGGAGACTCAGCAACTGAAGATGCGTTTTCTACTCTAGGTGATGGTCAGCATTGGTGTTCTAAATGTACTTCTAGTATTTAAAAAACAGATTTTGGAAAAGATCCTTTTCCATCTTCCCCCACTGTTGTTGTTGTTCAGTTCAGTTGTGTCTGACTCTTTGCGACCCCATGGACTGCAGCATGCCAGGCTTCCCTGTCCTTCACTATCTCCTGGAGTTTGTTCAAACTCATGTCCACTGAGTCGGTGATGCCATCCAACCATTTCATCCTCTGTTGTCCCCTTCTGCTCTTGCCCTCAATCTTTCCCAGCATCAGGGTCTTTTTCAATGAGTTGGCTCTTTGCATCAGGTGGCCAAAGTATTGGAGCTTCAACATCAGTCCGTCCAATGAATATTCAGGGTGGATTTCCTTCAGGATTGACTGGTTTCATCTCCCCCACTGTAGCCAAGTCCATTTAAGTCGAGCAAGAGTTTTAACTTAAAGGAAATTTTTGCAGAGGATATACTGAGACTCTTACCCTCTGCCTTCCACTCTATCAAAATAACATTGTCTGCTGGGATAGGAGCTCTCTCAAATAAGGAATTTGCATTAGTCATCTATGTGGTGTGTGGAGTAAGTAACTTTTGTCTTTAACTCTGTGTTGAAGGAGTATCCGCAGAGCAGCGTGTACCGAGTGCCTCCCAACTACTCACCCATCTCCTCCCAGGTGATGCACCACCCACAGTCCACGCTGTGGGGCTACAACCTCATGGGTCAGCCCCAGCAGCCCGGCTTCTTCCTTCAGAATCAGTCTGTCACTCCAGGTAAGTGAGGACAGAGCTAAGTCGGCCAACTCCAAGATGGGAAGTAATAGCTTGGGGTTCTCTTCGCTCTTACAGAATTTGTATATTTCAGGGAGTGAGTGAGTGCTCGGGACATTTCTGTAATTCTCTCCACTCAGTTTCTTCCTTCTTCTGAAATAAGGTTTCAGTAACTAGTTTATGTGGCACTTTTGCAATTTTTATCCAGTGTTAGAAGGGAATTAACCACTGATCAATATCTCAGGTGTAACATATAAACCTGATAAAACTTTTGAGCTGTGAAAATTTCATTCACTGTTATCAGATATAATTCTTATCAACATGTTAAAAGATTAGACAGCATTTCAGTGTCTTTTAAATTGTTTATACCATGTAGGATCTCAGAAATTTGGTGCAGCAAATAGATTTAGATATCAGTAATAAAACCTTCCTAAATCACAGTAAATGTTAGTATTGCTTTGATTTAAGCCCAAATAATCTTTATATCTAGAATACAGATTTTCTAAATTAAAAAAATCTCTTAGTTAGATATGAAGTTTTTCTCTAAATGAAGGTTTGCCTGTTTTTGGAAAACAATTTATTTTGAAATTTCAGTCTACATTTTGTTAGGATATGCCACTCTTTTTTTTTTTTAGATGTGCCGCTCTTAACATATAATATGTTTCCTCATTCTGTGTTATATTGTGATTTTTAAAAATTGTGTGTTGAATATTACATTTCCAGGCCTTTCCTGGAGCTTGCTCAAACTCATGTCCATTGAGTTGGTGATGCCATCCAACCGTCTCATCCTCTCTCATTCCCTTCTCCTTCTCCCCTCAATCTTTCCCAACATCAGGGTCTTTTCCAGTGAGTCAGCTCTTCATATCAGGTGGCCAAAGTATTGGAATTTCATCTTTAGCATCAGTCCTTCCAATGAATATTCAGGACTGATTTCCTTTAGGATTGACTGGTTTGATCTTCTTGTAGTCGAAGGGACTCTCGCGTCTTCTCCAACACCCCAGTTCAAAAGCATCAGTTCTTCAACCATCAGCTTGCTTTATGGTCCAGCTGTCACATCCATACATGACTACTGGAAAAATCATAGCCTTGACTAGACAGACCTTTGTTGGCAAAGTAATGTCTCTGCTTTTTAATATGCTGTCTAGGTTGGTCATAACTTCTCTTCCAAGGAGCAAGCATCTTTTAATTTCATGGCTTCAGTCACTATCTGCAGTGATTTTGGAGCCCCGAAAAATAAAGTCTCTTACTGTTTCCATTGTTTCCCATCTATTTGCCATGAAGTGATGGGACCAGATGCCATGATCTTAGGTTTCTGAATGTTGAGTTTTTCACTCTCCTCTTTCATTTTCGTCAAGAGGCTTTCTCCCATAAGGGTGGTGTCATCTGTGTATCTGAGGTTACTGATGTTTATCCCTGCAGTCTTGATTCCAGCTTGTGCCTCATCCAGACTGGCTGGGGCCTTAAAAGTAGGTTGTTGGGTGAGTGAATATTGACTACAAAGAGCAAACTTTTGTTGTTGTTCAGTCTCTAAGTTGTGTTGAACTCTTTGTGACCCCATGAACTGCAGCATATCAGACTTACCTGTTACTCGTTATCTCCCAGAGTTTGCTCAGATTCATGTCCATTGTGTCAGTGATACTATCCAGCCATCTCATCTTCTGCTGCCCCGTTTTCCTCCTGCCCTCAATGTTTCCCAGCACCAAGGTCTTTTCCAGTGAGTTGGCTCTTCACATCAGATGGCCAAAGTATTAGAGCTTCAGCTTCAGCAGCAGTCCTTCCAATGAATATTCAGGGTTGATTTTCTTTAGGATTGACTGGTGTGATCTCCTTGCTAACCAAAGGACTCTCAAGAGCAAACTTTCAAGGCAGTAGTAAGTGTGGAAATATAATACATGCTCATGCTCTCTTTCGACATTCTCTCCTTACTTCCAAGGTGCTTATGAATTCAAGCAGTTTTAAACTTTTTAGATATCGAAGTCAAACATAAGGACCATCTCTAAATTGAAAATTAATTATTTTATATAGGCACATACCCTTTCCCCTCACCCCAGAACACTATAGATGGTGTTCATAAGTAGGGAGACTTTAGGTATTAGGTAAGTCTTAATGTTTTATGATGTGTAAGAAAAAAATTTGAGGAAAACAGTTAATTATGGGGATTTTACATTTGTGAATTGATAGATTTTCATAAAGTTATATATCCTATGGAGTTGAAGAAGAGTTTATACAATCTGCTTCCATTCATACATTTAAAAAATTTTATTTTTGATTGCACTGGGCCTTTGTTGCTGCCTGGGGGCTTTCTCTAGTTTTGGTGAGTGGAGGTACCCCCTTGTTGTGGAGCATGGGTTCTAGGGCATGCAGACTTCAGCACTTTTGGCCCATGGACTCAGTGGTCATGTTGCCTGGGCTTAGTTGTCCTTGGCATGTGGAATCTTCCCCGAAAGAGATGGAGCCCTTGTCCTGTGCGCTGGCAGGTGGATTCCTGACCATTGGACCACCAGGGACGTCCATCCGCACATTCTTAAAAATGCAAAAGAATGCTGTTCACAACACACACACGCACACATGCATACATGCACACACGCACACACGCGCGCGCACATACACACACACACACACCCCTTTAGCAATCTAAAGAATGCTGTTCACAACACACACACACACACATGCATACATGCACACACGCGCACACGCGCGCACACACACACACACACACCCCTTTAGCAATCTCTTTCTTTTTCCTGTATACACACCAGGATGGTAAAGTTTATAAGGAAACGTGAATAATAAACACCATTTGGTGAGAGTTGAGAAAGTTATGTAAGAAAATAGAGCAGAGTTCAGCATATTTGTTCTTATTTCTTTAGGTGATTCAGAGGTATAAGATTATATGAAAGTTAGGAAAATTAAAAGAGAGTAGACCATAGTCTAATCTTGAAAAAGTATGTCTTGCATAAAATGAGTCATTCAACTTTATATGTATTAGTGTACATTCAATTCTTGCTTCAGCAAAAGTTACTTTGCCACGTAACTCAAATTGACCTCTAACTTTTTTCCAAATGTTCTTCAGATGCTGTTGAATGACTTCATAAACCATATTGTTCATTTTGATACTAAGTCTTTAAAAAGTGTAGGCTTTTCCAGTGATCAGTGTTAAAATGTTTGTTTTTATCATACCACGTGCTTTATATAGACGTTTTCTTACATACAGTAAAGAATACACACTGTATGATGAGTTGAGTATTGGCAGCTATTTGAAACCATCAAATCTCGTCATTTTTTTCCCTCTTAAAGGCATTTGACAGATTATGTATGCAAATGTGTTAAGGTTTTCGTTTGCTTTTTTTAGCCTCACTATAATTGTCGTTTCTTATTTATTTTAATTATGCACTTCAAAAAAGATGTGTTTTGTCTTTGGAGTCGTGGTATTTGAAGTTTCCAAGCATTTCAAGTTTGTGAAGTATTGTCATGCCTCTCTACCACAAAATAGGCATTTTTATTTTGCTGTGTTAAAAAAACTTAAATACCATGAACATCAAAAGGGTCTCTCTGCCTGGCTTAGCACACTTGACAAAATACACCGCAAAAGGCAACATGTCTTGTGAAAGTAACATGTCCCCGGGCTTCCCGGGTGGCGCTAGTGGTAAAGGACCTGCCTGCCAGTGCAGTAGATGTAAGAGACGTGGGTTCAGTCCCTGGGTCGGGAAGATCCCCTGGAGGAGGGTGTGGCAGCTCACTCCAGTATTCTTGCCTGGAGGATCCCATGGACAGAGAGGCCTTGTGGGCTATAGTCCATAAGATCACAGAGTCAGCCGTGACTGAAGCGACTGAGCACAGCATAACACTACATGTTCTTGGGGGCCTCACGTAATTTAAAACCCACGTGATTCTGAAATTGTACCAAGGATTCTGGATCTCGGATGTTTCACTTTACCAAGCAAAATGGGCCCTCTGATGTCATTCAGATAGTATCATTCACTGGACATCGCTCTCCCCATTGTCTGGAATTTATGCAATTCATAACTGATCTTTCAAATTTGTAGAGGGTGGGGCAGTACTCTACTTCCCAGTGTAGTCCTAAAAGGAGGCTCAGAAGGTGAGATTTCTGTGTTTTGATAAAATCAGGAAGAGTTGCATCCACATGCGCAGAAAACCCTTCCTTCTGATTGCTTTTGTAGGTGGCTCCCGGTTGGACCCTGCTGGCTCCTTCGTCCCCACCAACACCAAGCAAGCTCTGTCCAACATGCTGCAGCGGCGCTCGGGGGCCATGATGCAGCCGCCCTCTCTGCACGCCATCACATCGCAGCAGCAGTTGATACAGATGAAGCTTCTGCAGCAGCAGCAGCAACAGCGGCTTCTCAGGCAAGCCCAGACGCGGCCTTTCCAACAGGTTTGTCCAGATCAGCAGTGTCTTCCACATTTCATTAGTTCCTCTAGCAAGGAATGGGTGTGGGCCTGTGACTGATTCTTCCTGTGCGGGCATCCCTGAGTACCTGTGTGAGTGCACGTATCTCTCTCATACAGGTTTATACATACTTCTCCCCTCCTTGTATTTTACCATTATCATCGATCAAAAAAGAACTTGAAATGTCTTAAGTTGGTTAAAAGTATGCCTGAAAACAAAAAGAAGAGCTAATGATTTTCTGATCGCTTACAAGCGGCAAGACTTTTATGCTTGAGATGACCTTATCTGAGCCCTCACTCCCTGTTACAATTATCGTCATACTCTGTGCTCCTTTGAGCTATGCTTAAATGATTTATTCATTATTTGCTGTATTACTTTGAGGTTGTATCTTTGAAACACTGACGTTCCTTAGGCTTTCTCCTACAGTGCCCTGCATTGCCCTGACTCTGCCTTTATACTTCTGGCTATATACCTCACCAAAATCTATAGAAGGCAAAGAGTAGACTACAAGTAACAGTCAGGATATGGATATCTTTAATTATTGATTTGTAATCTTTATTTTTTTCCTAATTTTTTTTAATGTTCGGGATAATCGTGATTGTTTAATAAAGCATTGGTGGAAGTCACACAAAACTTCGTACAGACTCAAACTACAAATCTGCACAAATACATTAAAGCAAAAAGAAGAAAGTGAGAATATGACTTTTTCTTTTGGTTTCTGTATTAATTTTGTGTTTTCCAAGTTTTCTTAGGAAAATTGCACTTTGATGATGCTAATGATAGCTGTTAACAGCAAGAGAGCACTTACTATTTGCCAAAACACTTGTTCGCATTTCACTTTCATGTACTGATTATCTTAGCTCTCACAGCAGTCCTAGGAGTAAGGCACTTTATGATCCATAAAGGCAGTAGCCAATATACAAGTGCTTCCTGCTCTAAGAACAACCACAGGTTTTCAAATTAGCAAGGAATTCCAGTGCTTTTAGAAACAGTCTTTGTATTTGGAGTAACTTTCTAAACGTACCTCCATTATACAACTTACAGCAAGCATGTCCACGTTCAGTCCACTTAGTGTTTTGGGGGATGGGAGTGGTAGGGTTAGGTGTGCAGTCTTAACAGAGATCCATTAAAAAATAATTTTTTTAACCCTTGTTTTAAGAAGGACAGGAAAGAGCAATCTAGTTTGAACCACACAAGAATGTAAACAGCAGTCACAGTATGCTCATCTCCCCCGACCTCCCAGGGAGATCTGATTGTTCAGACTCTCTGGGTATTAGGAAAGATGGGCCCAAGTTGCTTCTTATACAGAAATGATGAGAATTTGATGAAAATATTTTGAAAGCCTTGGTTTTTCTCTAAACAACAAGTTTGGAGTCATTCAAAACCTCAGTGGGATTTTAGCTCTTTCTGAGGATAGTTACACCACTGTTTCCAATCCTCAAGGAGAAAAAATTTACTAGAAGCTAAATAATCACTCCACTAGAATGAATTCATCTCCCTTTTAAAGTAATAGAAGCCTAAGTAAAATTTACCTTACATTAAGTATGTTTTTTTCTTATCTACTTTTCTATCACAAAGTGTTATTTGACTCATTAATAGGCAACTTTCAGACTGTTACTGGCGAGTTCAGTTTTGAATTTCTCTTAAGTGGTTCTTAACACTGGGGAGCAGCTTGCCAGCCTGGTTATAGGTGAAACGTCTGTCCTCAGAAATTCACTTCTGATATTAGCCATGAGAAGCAGTTTCCCCTGAAGCAAAAGACTCTTATTAAAAGGGAATTCAGTAGAAAAATCTTCATGTATTCAAAAATATCTTTGCATATTTGGAGGTAGATTTATGACCTAAAATGTACCTATAAGACCCCATCATTCACACCACTCAAAAATACCTGTTGCTCTATTCTTTTATGGGCTTCTCAGGTGGTGCTAGAGGTAAAAAAAAAAATCCAGCTGCCAATGCAAGAGACTGAAGACGCACGGGTTCGATCCCTGGGTCTGAAAAATCCCCTGGAGAAGGAAATGACAACCCACTCTAGTATTCTTGCCTGGAGAATCCCATGGACAGAGGAGCCTGGCAGGCTATGGTCCATAGGGTGGCACAGAGTCGACACAACTGAAGCGACTTAGCATGGCATTCTTTTATACCATCTAAGGTTGTACAGCTTATACTACTAGGAATTCACTGATAATTTGTTAACTGATTCTTCTGTAGTAATTTGATCACAGCTTAGATTTTTCTCTTTTCTTTTTCCCCTTGAGAAATCAGGAGTTCTTTCTTCAAGTGGTAAAAGCTCAACTGCACAGCAGTGATTGTACTGGCATACCTTGTTTAGTTGTGCTTTGCTTTGTTGTACTGCAGAGATATTGCACTGACTACAAATTGAAGGTTTGTAGTAAGTACAGATTGACAGCCCTGCATTGAACAAGTCTCAGGACTGTTTTTCCAACAGCATTTGCTCACTTTGTGTCTCTCTGTTACATTTTAGTAGTTCTTACAATATTTCAACCTTTATTATTATTATATTTGTTATTGTGATCTGTGATCAGTGTTCTGTGTTATGACTCTCTGAAGGCTCAGATGGTTACAATTTTTTAGCAATAAAGTATTTCTTAATGAAAACATTTTTAAAAGACACAATACTGTTGCTCACTTACTAGATTATGGTGTGGTTTATTTTTTAAATTTTTATTAATTTAATTTTGGCTGCTCTGGGTTTTCATTGCTGCACCTGGGCTTTCTCTTGCTGTAGCAAGTAGGGGCTAGTCTTCAAGTTGTGGTCCTTGAGCTTCTCTTGTTGCAGAGCCGGGGCCTGAGAATGTGCCGGCTTCAGTAGCTGTGGCTCACGGGATTAGCTGCCCTGTGGCATGTGGTTATCTTCCTGGACCAGGGATCGAACCCACATCCCCTGCATTGGCAAGCAGATTCTTCACCGTGGGACCACCAGGGAAGTCCTACAGTATAGTTTAAATATAACCTTTAGATGCACAGGAAAATAAAAAAATTCAGATGACTCACTTTATCCAGGGGATCTTCCCAACCCGGGGATCGAACCCACATCTCTTGGGTCTCCGGCATTGGCAGGCTGGTTTTTTACCACCAGCGCCACATGCGAGGCCCTACTTTATTGCAGCATTCGCTTCATTGCTGTGATCTAAAACCAAACCCACAGTATCTCCAAGGTATGCCTGTATGATAGTCACCTCTGCTCCTCTCCTATATGCTTTTTTAACAGAAGCAGGCGTTTTTTTTTTCCTACCTCATCATTCTGTAAGTGTTGGTTAATCAAGAGAAATAGTATTCTTTAAAGGAAGAGGAATGCTTACATGATGCAGACACAGGGTGGAGTGGTCCTCCATAGAGCAGATGAGATCGTATGTAGCATTTATAGAATGCCTGTACCAAGGAGGTTCTGAGGGAAATGTTAGCGCCTTTTCTTTCTCCCGGTAGATCATGGATTAATATACATAGATGCTAGGTAAATATAGTATTGTGGCAGAAAACAAATTGTTGTGTAATCTTTAAAAACTCAAGGTAGAATTATATGGAATATAAGTGATATTGATACGTTGTTTTCATATTTTATTCTTGATGCAATTAGCTGTTTTCTAGTAAGTGCTGACCTATGTGCTTTATAGTAAGAAAAGTTGATTCTGATTTTGCAGCAACATTTTCCCAAGTTAAATGCATACATAAAATGTGATTCTCTCTAGCTGTTTAAAACTTGTGTTTTTTTCTTTCTCAGTTTTTGGCTTCTTTCAGAGAAGATGAAATAGGTATCATTTTCCTCCTTATCTTGCCAATTTCCTAATTACAGATATCCAATTTTTTAAATGTAACAAGCTTGATGGAGAGTTTCAAATTATCTTAGCTTTCAAAATTGATCTTGGTATTGTGACAGATCCTTTTAAAGACTAACCTGTTCCTCCAAACCCTGGATGTGACTGCTCCTTCGGCTGTTTGTACAATGACACCCTACCCCCCACCTGCTAGCTGACCCTCTATTAGCTCAAGCATTGGATCTTTATAATACTTTGTATCATTTCATTTACTGAGCAGAGGGTAGAAATCTATGAGATGTTTATTGAATGAATTCATGTTTTGAGCAGCTATTTCCAGAACCCTGAACCAAATGTTTATTTGTGTTGACTGTGCTGAGTCTTTGTTGCTGCAAGCAGGCTTTCTCCATTTGCAGTGAGCGGAGGCTACTCTCTCGTTGCAGTGCACTGGCTTCTCACTGCAGTGGCCTCTCCTGTTGCAGAGCACAGGCTTTAGGGAGAGACTTAGGGACTTAGTAGCTGTGGCGTACTGGCGTATGACGTGTGGGATCTTTCTGGACCAAGGATCGAACCCATGTCTCATATGTTGGCAGGTAGATTCTTAACCACTGGACCACCAGGGAATCCCAACCCTGGAGCATCTTTAGCAACCTTAATCCCTAGCAATGTGATTTTTATCAACAAATTCATCTTGTAGCACTTCTTTTGAGTGCTTTCAGAAACTCTTCCCAACAGTGACCTCTGCTACGCTTGTTTTGAAAACATAGATGGGGCAGAGAAGGCCTAAGCTCTTGAGTTTGAGATATGTCTCAGACCTGGCAGAGTCATCCCAGCCTCTTTCCATCTAATGGAGAGAGTTGATGTGTAATGGAATCTCTAGCCTTAGATGGTGCATGAGGAAAACTAGAGTCCCATATAAAGTAACTGATTCTGCTTCAGAGGCTGAATATATCAGCTTCAGTTGGTCATGCAGTTTTCTGTTATGAACCATCTTACATTTCCTCAGGAGTATATTAATAGTGTTGTATATTAACACTAGTGCTAGAAAAATGGTGCTAAATATACAATAGTATGGATATTATATCAAATTATTTGATGTAATGACTTATTATAATCAAGTGTATTTTCTTATGGCTTTAGTGCATATTGACATGCATAAAGATGTTTTGGTGAGGAAACTTGTTTTTATTTTTCCCAGTTACAGTCTTCATCCAGAAAAGTAAAAATGCTCTCCCTCCATTCCTTACTCAGTGTCCCTTATTGAAATGGGACCCAGTGTCATGATTTTTGTCATCTTTCTGCTCCAGAGTCTCATCTATAAAATGGAGCTAATGTGATACTTACTTCATAGGCTTCTTGTGAAATTAAAGATTTAACGTGTGTAACAGCCCTTAGAATAGTGGCTACCTTATAGTGTGTTCTCAAAAAATGTTAGCTGCCATACTTCATGTTACTGTTTTATTAGTATTATTTTATGGTTGTATTATTTCAAAGGACATCCTTGCCCCATAAAAATGATCTTTATTTTCTTAAATATGTTAAGGGCTAAAAATAAATGTACATCCAATGCTTTACTTGCATAAGTACATTCATTGTCCTATTATGACTGGTACTTAGTGGACACCAGTAGAAGAGACCAAGAAAAAGAAACATTGTTTAGTTTTCCTAATAGTCATTTTGGCTTCTTGGAGCATTATGTTTTTACCATCTAAATTCTGTGAAATAAACTTGAGAACGATGATTCCAATTTCACTATTAAATAAAGTATCATTGTTGTATTTTATTTCCCACATATCCCATGAGAACTATTGTAAAAGATATAATTTTGTTTATAATAATGCCAAATGCTGCTTAAATTGTTTTCCAGTTACTTTTTTATTATTTCTCATATTTTTCTTCTGATAGGAGATACCTTCCTTCCCCGCCCCCATCATATCAACCTTCTAGGGAAGGAGATTTTGAAGGGAATTTTAAGCTTTGACACAGGAAGAAGACCTAATTTTCTACCTTTGATTTATGATATCACTTAATCCTGATTTCTCCTTTTCAGTGTACACAGTCATCTTGTGTTCTTTGGAATAATGCTAGAGAGTTTGAGAGTCCAGTGAAGGATAGACAAAAGATATGTTTATCTTAATTTGATTGAGCAGATTTGGAAGAAAGCAATTCACTGCTGGCTATAAATAATGACTCCTAAGGATATTCATGACATTAGAGAGGAGGATTTCTGCCAGGCAAAAATGATGTGCTCAGTTATAGCATATGGTTACTTGGATATCCTGAAGTTGGCACTTGGTTTGCTTGTTCTCATGTTGGCATTGGATAAGAACTGAAGAGTGCAGTGCCTTACAGAAAGTCTTATCATCTGCCCCTGCCAGCAAGCATGGCTGGATTCAGAGAAGGCTTGGAGACCCTCACAGAAACTGTGTGGAGGAGAAAGGGCTTCAACAGGCCCCCACACCAGCACAGCGCTCTCTGCAGGGAGTCCGGGTCGCCAGCAAGGGGATGGGGCTCCCCGCAATAATGGCAACTGACACCCTTCTAAGGTTTTAATGGAAGAATACTCAGTGAGTCAGAGCCTTCTAGAGTTGTTAGTGCCTTGGCAGAAGTGACCCTGTAACATCCTGAAAACAGGCCTCTCGGATTGAGAGACCCCATGTAAGTTAAGCAGCATCCTTTTTGTCTGGTAACTGATTTCCCTTATGGATGTGGTATCACCTTGGTGTATGTTTCCTTCCTCTGATCTTTCACTCCTCCTTACTCTCTAGCAGTGTCTCTCAAACATACAAGGTTAGATAATAACAGAGCAAACACTTGTATACTTACCACCTAATTTTATTAAATAATAATGTTTGCCACCTTTGCTCTAGATTTTTTTTTAACATAAATACAATAGACATGGATGAGGCCCCTAGTCTCCTGTCATTTCCTTTCTTTCCTGTAAAGAGGTAATCATTATCATGAATTTGTATTTTTCTTTCTTATCAATGTTTTTATATTTTTGCTACTTATTTTTGCATCCATTGATACAAACATTATAAAATATCACCTTCAGATTTCAAACTTTATGTAGTCGCCTCACATAGGTATTATTGTATTGTTTGGTATCTTTTTAATGTTGACTAATTTTGAATTATGTCTACTTTGTTACACTTACTTGATTTTATTTGCTTGTCTGCTTACGTGCTGTTTCATCATGAGTGTTAACATTTATCCATTCTGTTAATGATCACTTATGTTATTTCTAATTTTTTGTTACTGTTAACCATGCTACAGTAAACATTTTTGTACACTTCTTCAGTTTGTGCAGAGTTTTAGGGTATGTATGTGGAAGTAGAAGTGGAGATTTAATTTCCAAAGTGGTGGTGATTCCCATCAGTTATAAATGAGTGTTTTACTTTCTCCACATCTTCACTAAACTTTGATTAACCTTTAATTTTCTCAGTCAGAGCTGGTGAAATGATACTGTACTATGACATTTTGATTTGCACTTTCTGATTACTTGTGAGGTTAGGCATGTTTTATAACTCTACTAGCTACTTTACTTTTCCCTTCTGCAATTTACCAGATTGTATAATTTGAACATATTTCAAAATAATTTGGTTCTTATTTGGTAAAGGTATGCAGATCAGTCTTACTAAAACAAATCTTGAGTTTTGACAATAATCTTTCATGCACTTACTCAGAGACTATTATTTTTATACATCTCAGTGACAAAAATGAGCTTATGAGAACAAAACCCAATAAATACACCCTAACACCTATCACTTTGTTCCTTGGGTGGAAACTGTCCAGGAAAGTGATGCTCTGCTTATTACTTAATAGCTGGTATTTCTCTATTTACTTGGATGATGAGGAAGGTGCCCATGTCATTTGCTGAAATTATGATTGTGCAAATATAGTGATCCTGTAGATAGTGTACACAGCTTGATTTTTATGAATGAAGTGAAGATGGGATAAGGGTCGAGAAAGTGAACCACTCATACAAAGGTGATAGAGTTGGATATGAGACAAATGAATAGATACAATGAATTAACGTACTTAGCCCTAAAATGGTGAGAATAGATATTATTTGCTTGGGAAATTCCTCCTGTTATTTCTAGTTCTTATTATAGTAAGCTGCTTTTTTTTTTTTTTCCAATTAAGGTTGTGAATTTTTTATGTCCTCGCTATTTCTAAACCTCAGTGAACAGAAAAACTTTAATATCTCAAACAAAATGTCACTTAGAATCCATTTATAAAAATGATTAAGCAAGGAAATCATTGACTTGCAAAAGAGGAATTTTTTCCCCCCAGCATGGAGTTTCCTTTTTGTTAATAAATTAGATTCCTTGTTAGCATGTAAACACTAGGGGCACTGTAAATAGTTTTTGTCTATTTTGGTTGATTGAATGTGTGGTTAAAGTGATGATCTGTTTTCTTTTGCATTTACTGGCAATGGAGCAATCTAATGACCTCCTCCAATAATATATGACTTGTTCACTTAATGTCTCGTCTGTTTCATGTGACCCAAATGTCCTGAGCTTTCTCCCCTGATTCTGGGCTGGGAAAGTCTCAGGCAGTCTTTGGCTTACACTGGGGGGCCCAGCATCCTTTTGTTTTGGGAAGTTACCTGGTTCTGATCACTTCTCTACTTCCTGTCTGTCCCCATTTAACCTCCAGGTTGTGGTGTTATTCCATTTTGTGACTGTTGTCATATTATTTGTGTCCCAGCCTATGGTGATATTGTTTGGCATATAAATTAATATAACCTATCTTAGGGCCTGGGGTTTTAAGTCTTGACTCCCTGAAAATTGTTTTAAGATGAACTGATTCTTATGTGTTTTGGCTACCCACATCACTAGGCTAAAAAATCTTATCTGTATTGTCTGCCGTTTTCTTGCTGTCCCCTTTCTGTAGGACTTCTGTAACTCTGCTGTCTCCCTTCTGGAAGACTTTGACAACATAATGGTAACACCCCTGCTGTCATTCCTTATACTTTCTTTTCTTTCTTTCTTTTTTTTTAAATTCAGTAAACATTTATAGCATTACTTTTGAACATCAAAATGAGAAGCAGGTTATTCCTCTATAGCTGGTAATAATTATAGTCTTCATTTCACTGTTACTCACTTGGTTTATGTTTGAGACCGTGACACAAAATCATGAATGCATTGCCCATGTTCACTTCAACAGAATTTATTTCTGGAAGTTGGCCCCTTTGATTGCCTCGTGCTTCCCATCATATATGTGTATGGTATAGAAACCAGTGAACGTTTGTGGCCTGGGCTTGGGAACATAGGCGAGTTCGTGCACCATCATCTCAGTCCCACTTCCAAACCCATCTATTCCCGAGCTCTTGCTTCTCTCTATGGTAACTCACATCATCAGTGGAGGAGCGCATGGCATGCTGACTCATAGGCCAATGCAAGATAATGAAAACTGTGGTTATGACAATGCCCTACTCATCACATCCCACTCACTGGTTCTTCCTAAATTCTCAACAGAACCCATCATCTCTGTTTTCTTTCCGGTATGGAGACGATTATTATTATTATTATTATTTTTTTTGAGCATAGGTCTTGTGCATGCATGTCACAAGACCTCATCTCTACCTACCGCTTTGCCTGGGCTAGCTAAGAATGCATGTTTTGCATTAAATTACTTATAGGTTTCTATATCAGGTAGCCAACCCACAACATAAACCCAAGAAGCACTAGAATAAAACAGAGCACACATCTCAGATGTGAATGTAAGTCAACTTGTTTCACTATGAATTTAATGGGTAACATTTTCTGTACATTGGTGAAAATATCCTTAACTGCAAATACAACTTTGACAATATTTAGGTGATGAAATACTGCCATGTAGGCAATTTCATTAATTGTTCTTTAGGCAAAGGAAAGTTTGCAGGCTTTTCTGAAAACAATTTTTCTATCAGTTTTTCCTGACATTTGTAGTGTACAGAGAGCAAGCAAAGTTTCTGTTTAGAAACTTGAACTAAACTATCAAATTTTAAAATACCTTGCATATAGTTTATGTTTGCTGTAATTATTGTTCAGATGATAATGTAATTTAAACAATATAATTTGCATTTATCATTGATTTTACTTTTTAAAAAATAGACAAAATATTTTATTCATCAAGTATTTAAGGTTAAAGGGTTATATATAACCTACATATTCACTCAGATGAATGGAAACGTGTTTATATATCTTTGCTATCATTTCACTGTTCTTATCTTTCTTTAATAGTTTCCAATATTAGAAATTTAATGAATGCATATATTCGACTAATCAATATGCTTTAGTCATCATTTATAAGCACATTAACAGTTGTTTATTGTTATTGAGGTTTATTATTGAAGTGTGTTTATTTCAGAATGAACCTGTTTGTGCCAGTAGTTAATGTTACTGTTAATTGATCACCAACTGAGTTATATTTGATGTGAAAGCTTTATGAAAGAATCAAGCACAATGGTCAGCAAGACCTCTTTTAATTAAAGAATTTTCTGTATATCTTTGTCTGCAATCAAAATATACCCATGTAATGTGATGCCAAAACTTTTAGTTCACACCATTTGTTGTTTAACCTTGGACGCCATTATTCAGGACCTTCCGAACAAGTAGTTTGAAACATTACCCACTGGTTCTCACTGGGTGACCTGTATTAGTATTCCTAAATCAGCATTTTCAGAAACACAAAACAGCATTTTCAGAGTCACAAAATCTGGCTGTGGTTTTCAGGTACAACACTTCCCTCTCCTCACAGCCCTTAAATAGTATTGGCAAGTTACTACATAGGAATTTGAAAATATCATTACCAGCGAATTAAGTGGAGAGAAGTTTCCTGATCCTGAAATGCTGCTGATTGTAATGCTTACTGTCTGCTAATTGGAGTCATGACCAATTCTCTTTTAGAAAGAGAGCTTCACATTTTCTCAGTTGACTCAGAGAGTGAACTAATGAAAAGAAGAAGACCCAGAAGATTGAAAATTGTCTTTGAGGATGATTTATCAAAAGTTTTAAACCTACTGCCTTCATTCATTTCCAGTCATGCAGGAGGTTTTCAATCTGTCTGTCTGAGCTCAGATATTCTCTTGTCTAATTAAAAATAAAGCAGTAAGAGAGAGACTTATTTTTATAAAGGCCAGGAAGAAGAGTCATT
This sequence comes from Capra hircus, assembly GCF_001704415.2. Taxonomy (NCBI): domain Eukaryota; kingdom Metazoa; phylum Chordata; class Mammalia; order Artiodactyla; family Bovidae; genus Capra; species Capra hircus. Next base: position 116,289,575 of record NC_030808.1, on the reverse strand, counting down.
ATTGAACAGCACAGCTTTTTAAAAAGTTTTTAGGAAGTGGAAATTTTAGAAAATAAAATAGATTGCTATTTCTTTTCCAGAACCAAACCTAAAGCAAAGTGTTTAAAAACAAACATGGTAGGGATTTACCTTGTAGGAATTTACAAGGTAAATTTATCTTGTGGGAATTTACCCTGGGTCTCAGGGTAGAGATGGGTTCATGCAGCTGTCAGAATTGCCCAATTAACTGTTTCTTACTTCCTTGGCACTTGTAAATTGGGTGCCTGAGCCAGGGGAGCTGAAGCCAGACCGCAGTGTGGCACCTGGCTAGACACAAATGCTTCATCAGAAACCAGCCTCCTGAACTGCCCTTTATACTCACAAAATGAGAGGGCAGTTGAGCTACTCTCTAGGTACTAATAAAACGAAAGAAGAAACCATTAGAATGACAGATGCTAAGAACTGAATTGAAAAGTGAGTTTTTAAAACAAAAGCTGATACTCAAAAACATGGGGCACTTGAAAGCACTTGGTAAACTAATTTATGCTGAGATATAAATCTCAATTTACCTCTGGATCTCTTCTTTAGCAGATAAACTCAAATCTTAGATTTCCTCAATAGATATTTATTGAGCACTTACTATATGCCAGATACAGTGCTAGGAACTGATTTTGTTTTAATGAAATAAAGCCTAGATAGTTTTCCAAAAATAGCAGATAAATAGATTACATGTGAAAAGGTGACCCTAAGTCATGATTTGCCAGGAGTGGTCTCTGCCCTGTTCCCCTGGCCTGTCCCAGTTTGGATGATACGTTATGTAGTCCCTTCTTCAATGCAGCAAAACCATCCGATTAATATTTTAAGACTTTTACTAACTTCCAATTTCTAGTTCTCTTATTCCCACATTGGAGGATTGGTCCTCATTCAGCATCTTTTAAGTTAAACTCCAAGAGATAGTGAAGGACAGGGAAGCCTGGCGTGCTGCAGTCTGGGGGTCTCAAAGAGTCAGATGCAACTGAGCGGCTGAACAACAACAAAAACAGCAAAAGTTACTAAAGAACTTCTTGGTCATCTATTCTTTACTCAACAGATTGAATATCTCTACAAATTGAAATAATTTGTTTCTGGCATTATTCTGGGAAAAACCAGGTAACAGCAGGAAGTCATTTCAGTTTGGAAAAAGAGGGATATTTTTTGTTCAGGGCAAATGGGACTCTAAAGCCCTTAGGGATTTGTGATTTGCTCAGGGAGACTGTTGAATGTTAGAGCCCTTACCTCCTGCACTTAAGGAGTGAGTTGGGCAAAAAATAGCATTGGGAAGAAACACAGTCTATTTATAAATAAGCAGTTTACCTTTGGATTAAAAGTGGTTCACTGAAGAATGCATGAATTATATAAATTTTTTTACCCCTTCTTACTTTGTTTTCAAAGTTATAATGCTTTTTCTTGAATGTTAATTTTGTGATTTTAAGAATGGAAATAGTTTACAATACATATTTCTTAAATTTCCACAGTCTCAACTATTTGTCAACTAAAGAATGTTGCCCAGTAACTCAGATACTTACCCTATTAGTGTTTCGGTCCTTCTGTCCCCCCACATATAAGTCAGTTTCTTTTTATAAGATTCTCTAGGAAGCAAAGGAAGAGTGAAGAGCTAGAAAAGATCTGTAGATCTTAACCTTGTTTACCTCCAAGCCAAAAAAGGGCATGGGTATTTTAGACCACTTAGGGATCTCAAGGTTCTAACTCACAAAAATAATTCATTGTTATTGTGTAAAAGTGATAATTTACATGTGTTGTCCCCACCAAGAAGCACAGCAGTATGTTTCAGGGACTTGGGATGATGCTGTCAGCAAGCACAGATTCAAGAAGTGTCATGTAAAGATCTGGTTGATTTAATGGCTCCCTGGCTTAGTGTTTGGAGGACTGAGCGCTACTTGGATAGGTCAGGGCGATCCTTGTATGCTCTGGATGGCCACAGTGCCCTGACATGTGCTCTCTCCTAGATGGAGCTTGGGGTATTTTTCTGTGGAAGCAGTGACAGACTTTTTTTCTTGGGCTCCAGATTCACTGCAGGCGGAGACTGCAGTCACGAAATTAAAAGATGCTTGCTCCTTGGAAGAAAAGTTGTTATAGACCTCGACAGCGTATTATAAAGCAGAGACATCACTTTGCCGACAAAGGTCTATCAGCCCAAGCTGTGGTTTTTCTAGTAGTCATGTATGGATGTGAGAGTTGGACCATAAAGAAGGTTGAATGCCGAAGAGTTGATGATTTTGAATTGTGGTGCTGGAGGAGACTCTTGAGAGTCCCTTGGACAGAAAAGAGATCAAACCAGTCAATCCCTAAAGGAAATCAACCTTGAATATTCACTGGCTGACTGATGCTGAAGCTTAAGCTCCAATACTTTGGCCAGCTGATGCGAAGAGCTGACTCACTAGAAAAGACCTTGATGCTGGCAAACACTGAGGGTAGGAGGAGATGGAGGCAGCAGAGGATGAGATGATTGGATGGCATCACTGATACAATGGACGTGAGTTTGAGCAAACTCCGCAAGACAATGAAAGACAAGGAAGCCTGGCGTGCTGCAGTTCATGGTATCGCAAAAGTCAGACACTACTTAGCGACTGAACAACAACAAGCAAAGAGAGATATAATTACACTTAGTAAATTAATCAGCTAGAATCTCAGAGTATCATCATGGCACCCTACACTGGAATGTTACATTCTTGGTGAAGCTGTTATATATAGATATCATAGTAGATACATTCAGAAGTTTATGTTTGGTCCATGTATGTGTGGTCAGTCACCTTAGGAGAGGCCAAAGTTTCTTAACTGCTCTCAAGTGATTTTATATGTGGGGATCAGAGAATAATGCTTCACCATCTGGATGTATGCATTCATTTCAGAATCTCACTAACAAGTCTTAATAAAGGTTATCCTTTTTTTTTCTTATTGGGGTGAATTTAAGAGGCTATATGTCCCTAAAGAATAAGCACCAGATGAAATTTTAAATATTTTCAGTCTTGATATCACATATGAAAGCATCTTATCATCATGGAATAAACCCTGGGCTTTGGAGGCAGGCTCACATGGACACTAAGGGCTTGGCCAGGTTTAACCGGGTGAGTTAGCTAAGCTGCCTAGGCTCTCTGAGCCTGACTTTTCCTACCTGAAGAAAATGGGGACTAAGTTCCCTCCCTGCAGAGTTCCTGTGAGAAAATGGAAATATGAATAAGAAGCCTAGTCCCTGGCATATAATAGATGCCTAAAAAGTGTTAGTGTTTTCCCTCTTAAGCTAAATGTTTATACCTTTTTTTCTGCCAGAAGTATCTGTGCTTCTTTCCAAGAACATTGAAATTGGTTTTGCATTACTATATTTTAACACTTAAAAAAAATGAGAACATCTAGAATATAAAATGACACTAAAATATCCTAGAATAAATCCTGTTTCTTTAGAATTAGTAAGTCCTGGAGAAAACCAAGGGATGGTCAGAAGTTAGTCCTCTTTCTATGAGTAATACTGCACACTTCTGTGAAATGGCTTCTGCTGCCAAAACAAAATACATATAGCTGCTTTTAGGAATATAGTTTCCCCAGGCGAAAACATGTATTAAATTAAGGCTGGTGAACAGATGTTAATTGGTTTTATTTTATATTGCAGTTGGTTAGAATTGCATTTGATATTAACTTATAAAATTTAATTGGTTCTATTGGTTATTAGAATCATAAAAGATAACCAAATTCTTCCCTTGCATACTTGGCTAAATAGGCAATTTTCAGGTCCCTCTGAAGAAATATCATTAAAAAGTCATGAAGACTGTACATGCCATTTGTATGGACCACGTGTTCTCTTAATCGATGGGCACAGGATGAGGCAGGTCTGTGATTTCAGATTTCACGCTTGAGAAACTCATGCCTGTTACTCTAGAGGGGCCTTTGTACCCTGGAGTATACAGGAAAGCTGTCTCAGATTCTCTCTCATGAGCAGACCATTGAATATTTTGACTTGTGTTTATGTACGTCCTATCATCTGGGATAGCTGAATTCTTCTTTGGAAGAAATAATAAGTGTGACAATCTCTAGTGTCAACAGGAAGTTGATGAGAAATAGTATTTAATACTGTTTGGAATCTGCAAGTGCTGTTCTCACATAAGGTTTGGTGTCATGGGTTTGGGGTTATGAACCAAGAGCTCGAATCACACCCTTGCTGTTATGACCAAGAGCCACCTCGGCTTTGTTTTCCAGGGCCAGCCAGGGGACCAGGCTGCTCTCTTCGCTGCTCAGGCACGGCCCTCCCCTCAGCTCCCCCAGTTTCCAGGACTGCAGCAAGCACAGGTACCCATGTTTGCTTTGTAGATGCTACTGGGATTTTTAATGCTCTTTGTTTGAAGGGGGGGGACCCAAGTAAGTAGGGTATCAGTTCCCTTATGGGGTATGGGACTTAGTCACGTCTTCTGCCTATAGATTATAATCGACATTTCACAGAAATCTTTACCAGTGATTATTAAACAAGTCTGGGGATTGATTAAAGGGCATAAAACATTTTAGGAAATTGTTAGAAATGAATTAGAAATATCAATTCATAACTTTATGTTAATAATGATGATAGATATTGAAATGGTTATTAGTCCTATAGTACTTACCTTGTAATACATAATGATGTAATTTATGATGGAATTTTATGATATTCAAAGATAGCTTCGAAGAGGAATCATGGTAGAATAAGAAGAAAATTGGCCTTGGCATCATACCTTGACAAAATTCCTGACAACCTCTAAGCTGTGTAACATTGTGAGAGTTACTTGAAGTCTTGATTTTTGTCTCTGTAAAATAGAAACGAATGTTGTGGGGATTTAAGACCACCTATAGAACTAGTGAGGCACTAGACACATGGTAGTTATTCAGCAAAAGATAGCTTTGCCTTAATATAATGCAAATCCTGAGCTATTTGTTTTCTAATAGTTTTTTTATTTCTGCCTCCGCATCCTTTTACTCTACCCCTCTCATAATCAGGAAGCCAGGGATGTTGGCAAGACCTCTAGTTGGGGCCAGCAGTTCACACTGTGTCCACAGCTGAAAGGAGGGCTGAGATTGGCCTTCATGGGCACCAAGCCCCATGGCCTGCATCCCTGCGTGCTGTCTGCAAGAAAGTCATTGTCCATCACTCTATCTTGAAGTCAGAGCCATTCAGCTACCTCGAAACGTGGTATTTAGAGGACCCGGAGAGTGGTCCTCTTCTATTTTAATCAGCACTCTGTTCTGTATATTATAGATGGTGATCCAGCAGAACCTAAAGCTTTTCATTTACATCAGGTGTCAAGATTTGAAGAAACAGCCACTATATAATGTTGAATGGAGAAATTGAGTATCCTGATGGTATCATAGAGTGCTGAAGCAGGCTACTGTCCGACCAGAACTCAAGGATATCAAATAGTCACTAATGACACCCTCATTGGGCTTTCCTGGTGGCTCAGACTACCAGTAAACAATCTGCCTGCAATGCAGGAGACCCAGGTTCAATCCCTGAGTTGGGAAGATCCCCTGGAGAAGGGAATGGCAACCCACTCCAGTATTCTTGCCTGGAGAATCCCATGGACAGAGGAGCCTGGCAGGCTACAGTCCATAGGGTCACAAAGAGTCAGACATAACTGAGCAACTAACACTTTCAGTGACACCCTCATCCTCTGGTTAATTGACTTTTCTTCTTTTTTGTTAACTGGTTCGTTACTATAGGCAAATTCATTAGGCCCAAGGAAGTGTAGCTACATACCATACTAGGAAAGTGTACTCCATTATTTTTATTTGCCTTGAGTTTGTATAGCTTTTCTGAAACAGCATTAATGATGCTTGAACTCTGTTGAACACTGATATCATGTGTGCACGAGAGGTATGCATGCTTGCCTGATTATTTCTATGCAGAAACATGCCTTTCCTTTCCTGAAAACAAGCATCTGAGCTTAAAACTGATTGCTTAACCAAATGAGGATTCATGTTTTGTAATTGAACTTTCTGGTGAATCAGTACGCAAGTTCATCCTGTTCTGACTCTTCTCTTGGCCTCCAGAGTAGTCTTCCTCATATTTTGAGTTAAAACAGCCTTGGAGAACAGCACATCTCAGGGAGCTCCTCCTGGCTTTGTTTTTGCCCTGTGTGTCTTAGTGATAGGAAAGCTGGTAAATGGAAACGTTGACTTCTTCCCTTGTGCCTGCCTGCAGACCATACCCCAGGGCTACACAATGTATGGAACCCAGATGCCTTTGCAGCAGACCCCTCAGCAGCAGGCTGGCAGCGTGGTCCTGTCTCCTACCTATAATTCCAGAACTTATCCGGCCGCTCACTCCAACCCAGCGCTCATGGAAAGACTCAGACAGATGCAGCAGCCGCCGAGCGGCTACGTTCAGCAGCAGGCGCCACCGTACCTGCATCCCCTGACCGGCTCCCAGAGGTGATGCATGTGGAAATGGTTACAGTGGTGGCCACTCAAATCCTGATCTTTACTGTGCTTCCCTCAGGACGTGGTGTTATATAATTGTCCTTATGAGCTTGCATATTTCCACATCATTTTCATTCTGTCGTCTCATTTTTAGCAGCATCTGGATTGTGGTTCAAAAGAAGCAGTGTCTCACCTTGTTTGTTTGACTCACATCTCCCTTAGTATTTGTGTAGTATTTTTCAGTGATAACACTGTGTTAGCTCCAGTGTTCTTTTTTTCCTTCTCTTTTATAAAAAGGTTTTAAATTGTAAAAACCTTTTTTTAACTCATAAAAAAATGGTTGCTTATCCCTAGCAATGCCTTACTTGAATATGTTGATTGGCACCTTAAAGCCTGTGATTACAGTGCTCATTGTGTGTGGTATGCAAACAGTTCTGTTACACATCTCAGTTTTTACCTTTTCCACTTCAGAAATGGCTGGCAAAACCGGGCCATGAATGTCTCTTATTCAGTTCTTGCTTAGCTGGAAGTTGTAGACATAGTGTATAACTGAACTGTCCATTAGAGTAGCTACTAGCCACGTGGGCTGTTTTAATTTAGACTAATCAAAGTTTTAAAATGCTGTTCCTCAGTTCTCAGTCACAGTAGTAACATTTCAAGTGTTCATTAACCACATGTGGCCAACAGGACCAGCTTTGAAGATATGTGATCTGTGCAGTCAGGCAGGACTGTGTATTTAGAGAGGCCTGTGTGGTTGCTATTAATGCTCTGCTGTCACTCACTTGAAATTCTTGCTCATTTTTGATCAGAGAGCCCTGCATTCTTTTTTTGCCCTGAGACCCAGTAATTGTGTAGCCGGTGACCAGTGGCTGTCTTACTGGACAGCACAGATGCAGTCAGCGTAGAATGTTCTGTTGCATGGCATCGGTCTAGGGGAATTGAGTTTCCTGCAGAATGTCGGAATGTTGCTCTCCCATGGACAGCAGCTTTGCTCTTGTGTGTTACCGTCAAAGAGTTCAGGTCAACTCCAAGTAATCACTGTTTGGAAAACTGGCACGGTTGATGGCAGCACATTTGGAAACATGAATAAATTTAGAAAACATGCATTGTATTTATTATTTGTCTAGTAAGTGGCAACATAGCATACTGCCTAAGAAATTGAACTTCAGAGCCCCAAAGTTCTGGGTTTAAATCCCACCTGTGCCATTTGCTGTCTTACTACCTTTGGTAACTACTTCTCTAGCTCTGTTTTCTCACTTTAAAAGTAGGGCTAACAAAACTGCTGAACACGAAGGAGGGCTGTGGGGGTAGTAAACGAAATAACAGATTTCAGATTTTTCCCACAGCGCCTGCTCCAGGTAAAATGCTCAGTTAATGTCACTTATTAGAAACTATCAGAACATTTTTAAAAAGTAATTTATCCATGTTGCTATCTTACTGTAAGTAGTAAGTATACTTGCTGTTCTTTTGTCAGGTGATACTGTGTGTCCCTGAGAATCTAGGTGACCTTGACTGCTGGCCTTTATTGCATTTGAATTGTACAAAGTGATTATTGAATATGATGGTTTATTTGTGAGTGTATGTACGGCTCCCACGGCACTGATCAAAAACTTTGACAGTGCACTAGGGCCTGAAAACAAGTTCTTTCTTCTTTACCAGGCTGAATCATCAGTCGCTTCAGCAGAGCCCTCTGGTGGGTGGAGGAATCGATGCGGTGCTGACTTCCGCACATCCAAACCTTCCCTCAGTGCCCTTGTCTCAGGACCCCATGAGACCCAGACAGCCACAGGTTCGACAGCAGCAGAGGCTTCTCCAGGTAGGGGGCTGGGAGTGAGTGAATTGTGGGTAGAATCCTCAGCAGCCTTAAGAAATAACAGACGCTTCAGACTATTAATTTCTTGAGTTCCAAGGAATCCTGTGTATGTGACACTAGGAGCTAAATTGGTGTCATTTAGCTCCAGTTTGGCAGAGGTCTTCCTTCCTCTGTGCATCCACCTGGTTGTTTTAGGCAGGAGGGTATATAATGTAGACATTCCTTTGCCACTCCCAAAGGTCTGGGAGGGTAACTAGATGCCTTTGTCTTAATAGTGTAAGCCTCAGTTTCCCCAGTCACTGTTCAACTACAGACCATGTGATTTGAGTTCAAAATTTCTTGTGTGTGTTTTTCTTTTTGTTTAAATTGAGCTGTCCAGAGTTTTCATCATATATCTAGAGGGGCCTGTAATGCCTATAAATGTTCTGTCTAACATCTCTAGTCTGATTGGGCTGTGAAGTTGGAGTGATGTAAGGAGGATGTTTCAAAGGGATATTTCATCTTGTCTCTGGTAGTATCTGGACAGTTGTCCCTTTGATTCTTCGTCATAAATATTTGAGTCTCCTAAATAACTCTTCCACTTGACACATTCTGACTTCTGCCTCCCTTGCTTAGGGAATGCAAGCTATTATGTTTGCCAGTTGCATTTGGCTTTGTTATCAGCAAGCTTGTCCCGTGATATTGGATTGGAAATTGCTGATGAGTCTATACAGTGGACTCTAACCTTATCAACATTCCAACTTAAGATGCACTGTCCTTTAATGTGTTTCTAAGAAAGGAGAAGAGAGCAACACCAGGAATGGGAGCTCCAGTAAAACTTGGGTACCCAAGGGTTACAGTCTTCATGTGAGGTCAGTGAGAAATAAACCAGTCATGCAGAAGGGGGCAGCAGAGGAACTTTCATGTCTAAACCTTGACACTGATGGTGGGAGGGAAATATTTGGACCATTAGCTGAAATGGTTTCAGATCTGACTTCAGTATGATCCAAAGAATTCTGGTTGGCAGCGCCATCAGGTGGACAATTGAAGCCAACACAAGTCTTCAACAAAACTGTGCTTCACAATTACGAGATGCTGTGAATTACATCCTCGTTTTCACCGTTAACATGTGGAAAATTTAGAAAACATATGGTAATTGATTTCAGGGAGTGTGGCCTACAGATGGCTAACCCCACTCACTGCATACATATAATCTCCAAAGTGGTCAGAACCCCTCTAATCTTTAGCTTTGTCATAAGTAAAATGGAAATGATTATAGTGCCCACTTCTTACATGTATAGTGAAAATCTAATAAGAATATACAAGTAAAGCACTTATTTGGTAATACTATTGTTGATATGACTATTAATACTTGTGGTGATATTTTCTTGAATCACAGTTTTCCCCAAGTTCTGAGGATAGATTTCAGAACTTTCTATGATTGGTGTTTACATTTTCTTGTGTTTAAAAATTTCTAATTTCTAAATCATGGAGGAAAGTTGTTACATTATTTATTTACCACTTCCTATCTTCCACTAGTATTTTTTACTGCAAAATTTGAGAATCTTTCTTATTGGTTACTGTGTACTTTTTAACCCAATTCACATGATAATGTCCTTCTAATAATTTTTCATTACCAGCACATTCCTTGGAGATTAGGAAAAATGACTTGTTTCTGCATCCAATTTACACTTATTCCTTTTTTGGTGATTAGCTTCCTCCATAAAGAGACAGATTAATAGTTATAAAGTTGGGTTGACTTTTCCTAAACAGGCTCGCAGAGAGCCCAATGGAGAACTGGCTTCCTATTGCAGTTGCTGTATTTCTGATCCAACTTGTGTTTTTCATGGTGGAAATAGCCCACCCAGACCTAGCTCGGATTCCAAATCTAGGACCCTTGTCACTTAGAGAAAAGTGCCATCTGACAATAGCCATTGATTACCTTGCCCTAACAAGAAGAGATAAGAAAGCCTTCTTCAGCGATCAGTGCAAAGAAATAGAGGAAAACAACAGAATGGGAAAGACCAGAGATCTCTTCAAGAAAATTAGAGATACCAAGGGAACATTTCATGCAAGGATGGGCTCGATAAAGGACAGAAATGGTATGGACCTAACAGAAGCAGAAGATATTAAGAAGAGGTGGCAAGAATACACGGAAACTGTACAAAAAAGATCTTCATGACCCAGATAATCATGATGGTGTTATCACTCATCTAGAGCCAGACATCCTGGAATGTGAAGTCAAGTGGGCTTTAGAAAGCATCACTACGAACAAAGCTAGTGGAGGTGATGGAATTCCAGTTGAGCTATTTCAAATCCTGAAAGATGATGCTATGAAAGTGTTGCACTCAATATGTCAGCAAATTTGGAAAACTCAGCAGTGGCCACAGCACTGGAAAAGGTCAGTTTTCATCCCAGTTCCAAAGAAAGGCAATGCAAAAGAATGCTCAAACTATTGCACAATTGCACTCATCTCACATGCTAGTAAAGTAATGCTCAAAATTTTCCAAGCCAGGCTTCAGCAATACATGAACCGTGAACTCCCTGATGTTCAAGCTGGTTTTAGAAAAGGCGTAGGAACCAGAGATCAAATTGCCAACATCCACTGGATCATGGAAAAAGCAAGAGAGTTCCAGAAAAACATCTATTTCTGCTTTATTGACTATGCCAAAGCCTTTGACTGTGTGGATCACAATAAACTGTGGAAAATTCTGAGAGAGATGGGAATACCAGACCACCTGACTTGCCTCTTGAATAATCTGTATGCAGGTCAGGAAGCAGCAGTTAGAACTGGACATGGAACAACAGACTGGTTCCAAATACGAAAAGGAGTGTGTCAGGGCTGTATATTGTAACCCTGCTTATTTAACTTCTATGCAGAGTACATCATGAGAAACGCTGGGCTGGAGGATGCACAAGCTGGAATCAAGATTGCCAGGAGAAATATCAATAACCTCAGATATGGAGATGACACCACCCTTATGGCAGAAAATGAAGAAGAACTAAAAAGCCTCTTGATGAAAGTGAAAGAGGAGAGCGAAAAAGTTGGCTTAAAGCTCAACATTCAGAAAACGAAGATCATGGCATCTGGTCCCATCACTTCATGGGAAATAGATAGGGAAACAGTGTCAGACTTTATTTTTTGGAGCTCCAAAATCACTGCAGATGGTGATTGCAGCCATGAAATAAAAGACGCTTACTCCTTGGAAGAAAAGTTATAACCAACCTAGATAGCATATTCAAAAGCAGAGACGTTACTTTGCTGACTAAGGTCCGTCTAGTCAAGGCTATGGTTTTTCCTGTGGTCATGTATGGATGTGAGAGTTGGACTGTGAAGAAGGCTGAGCGCCAAAGAATTGCTGCTTTTGAAGTGTGGTGTTGGAGAAGACTCTTGAGAGTCCCTTGGACTGCAAGGAGATCCAACCAGTCCATTCTGAAGGAGATCCCATTCTGGGATTTCTTTGGAAGGAATGATGCTAAAGCTGAAACTCCAGTACTTTGGCCACCTCATGCGAAGAGTTGACTCATTGGAAAAGACTCTGATGCTGGGAGGAATTGGGGGCAGGAGAAGAAGGGGGCGACCGAGGATCAGATGGCTGGATGGCATCAGAGACTTGATGGACGTGAGTCTGAGTGAACTCCGGGATTTGGTGAAGGACAGGGAGGCCTGGTGTGCTGTGATTCATGGGCTCGCAAAGAGTTGGACACGACTGACTGACTGAACTGAACTGAAAGATAATTTGGGAGAGAGTATGCCAACCAAGTGGAAAATGCAGAAGATGAAAAGAAGTCTGGTGCTAACATCATCAGGATGAAGTGTTTGGGTGGAGGAGACTTTAAAGTTTGAGACAAACTACCTCCTAATGTTTTCTGCTCTTCTGTGGTGTCCCACCAGATGGATGTCTAGTTTATATTTCTTTTGTGACTTGGAGCTGTTTTCCAAGAGCCATATATTTACGCCAACATTCATGGACAGAAGCTTACAATTTTATGCTGGTAATTACACCAGAACTTCTCACATCTAAATCTTCTTTTAAAACAAAAATAAATTCAGGAGTTCCTTTGGGTGTCATAAGGGATGAAAAGATAACTAGTGAGCAGTCCTTGTCTCACTTGGTAGCATAAGATGGGATAAAATATGTGGAAGGTCAAATGGCAGTAAAGGAATGGTTAAATACAAAAAGTGTCCCTGGACGGTGTCAGATGGTTTAGACTGATCACTGAGTACAGTGGAGGAGCTCCTTAGTGTTGGAGTAGTCTGAGAGTGTATGGAGGAGCAGACTTGGGTATTGCCCTTGAAGATGAATGATGTGTGGCAAGAAAAAGATGGAGGAGGCAGGTGCATATCATCTTTGTTAAAATAATCAGAAGGTATATTGGAGGAGGAAATTGGAATGATATTGTGGTGGTGGTTTAGTTGCTAAGTCATGTCCGACTCTTGCAACCCCATGGACTGTAGCCTGCCGGACTCCTCTGTCCTTGGGATTCTCCAGGCAGGAATACTGGAGTGGGTTGCAATGGCATTCCTTCTCCATGGAATGATATTAACCTCCTACTTTAGCTGTGTAATTCTTTTTCTTTCTTTGCAGATGCAGCAGCCCCAGCAGCCCCCCCAGCCCCAGCAGCCCCCTCAGCCTCAGGGGTCCTCGCAGACCCAGAGTCAGACCCTTGGTCTCCAAACAATGCAGCCCCAGCAGCCTCTGGTAAGGCCTAGCATTTCAAAACCAAACATGCGCGTTTCTTCTTTTCTGTTTTTGCTGGGGTTCTTCAAAGGCAGATTGCGTTTTTTTGATGTCCCATAATATTGTTAAGAACTGAAAAAACCTAAATATACCCTGCCAGTTTCCTCCCTTGAACTTTATTAGAGAAGGATTGTGTTACTCTTGTAGTCAGTATATTTGTTTTCATGGAAGGTATAAATAAATATTTAGGGTTCAGCAGGTCATAGAATTTTTCCTCTTCAAATTTCTTTAGACCTCTCCATTCTATGGACTAAATGTTTATATTGAGAAACCAAGTTTTTTGTAAACAGTGTTAAAATGATAACTTACAATGGGTATGCTTAGAATATTATCGTACTTGGCTTTGAGTTTCCTTTGAGTAATCCCAAAGAAACGTGAGAGTACTTTCTAAAGTATTATCTTTATTGATGTAAAAGAAACTCCCAATTTTAGCCTGTGTTAGCATTTGCTGGAAGAATTTTCATGGAATTCATTTCATGTAATTTCGTGAATTTTTCATGTAATCTTATAATTTGCTTCTGTGGCTTTGGTAAAGCAAATTGTGAAATGTTACGCATAGTATCAAGCAACGTGTGCCAAACCTCAGTAGCTTTTACTTTTGCCGGTACCATATCCCTTCTTTCTTATTTACCTACTGTTTTTCTTTAAATTGCTTCTTTTCCTATTTCCTTGAGCATATTCTAAAAAGAAGCGTTTTATCACTGCTGTCAGTGGTAGTGGGCACATCACTTGTCATGTGTTGGAAATACCTGTGAAAATAAGTACTTACTCTGCAGGTAATTCAGCCACGGGAATTGGGTGAGTGAGCACCATGCCTGAGATGAGCTGTATGACTGCATGTCTCTCATACTTTGGAGAACACTGATGTAGATTTCTTTTCCAAGACAGAATTTGAAAGATGGGTGGTTTTTCAGTTTTTAGTAAGAAGGAACAGTATGGCCAGGGCTCTAGTGTATTAGGTGGGATAGAGTGCAGTTAGGTGGTAATGGGCTGATAATGCCCCCATAAGATGGAAATAGGACACCCCCAGGGAATTTAATACACCCCTGCATTGGCCAGTTTGATCTTCATTTTTAAAGAAATCCTTGAAATGTAATAGACTACAGCCATGAAATTAAAAGACCCTTGTTCCTTGGAAGAAAAGCTATGACCAACCTAGACAGCATATTAAAAAGCAGAGATATTAGTTTACCAACAAATGTCTATCTAGTCAAAGCTATGGTGTTTCCAGTAGTTATGTATAGATGTGAGAGTTGGACTGTAAAGAAAGCCGAGCGCCAAAGAATTGATGCTTTTGAACTGTGGTGTTGAAGAAGACTCTTGAGAGTCCCTTGGACTACAAGGAGATCCAGTCTGTCAATCCTAAAGGAAATCAGTCCTGAATGTTCATTGGAAATACTGATGCTGAAGCTGAAACTCCAATACTTCGGCCACCTGATGGGAAGAACTGACTCGTTTGAAAGACCCTGATGCTGGGAAAGATTGAAGGCTGGAGGAGAAGGGGACGACAGAGGATGAGATGGTTGGATGGCATCACTGACACGATGGACATGAGTTTGAGTGAGCTGTGGGAGTTGGCGATGGACAGGGAACCTGGCGTGCTGCAGTCCATGGGGTCGCAAAGAGTCAGACATGACTGAGTGACTGAACTGACTGGAAAAAAAGAAATGATTCTATCACAAAGTTAAAATTATATGACTGGAGTGGAAATTAACTTCAAACTATTTTCGTTATAATTGTTAGCAGAGGGTCCACTTATACAGAACTGAGAGGAGACCCAGGTCCCATATTGCACTAGAATTAAGCATATCTCATACAGCAAAATTTAGTACCTTTCTACTCTTCTAATAGTTTCATAAATGTTTAATAATTTTTTGTGTGTAGAGAACATATATCACACATTCAGGGTTGACTTCTAGGTCAATATTGATATGTTTTAATGCAGCAGGTTGTATTTCACTCACTGGCTTAAGACACTTCCATCCCAGGGACTTAGTGGGTCAGTCAGGTCAGGCTCATGATTCTTCTTCAGTGTATTCCAAGGAAAATAATTCCAGAGAAACAAAGACCTCCATTCACAGTCATGTAAATAGAAAGTAAAATCCACAGTAGGCTTTTTTTTTTTTAGCTTTTGAAAAGCTACCTTGAGAAGCACGATGTTTTATTTTGATATTTAGAGCAATACATTATAATCTGCTGCTGCCACTTAATCGCTTCAGTCGTGTCTGACTCTGTGCGACATGGACTGGAGCCCGCCAGGCTCCTCTGTCCATGGGATTCTCCAAGCAAGAGTACTAGAGTTGGTTGCCATGCCCTCCTCCAGCGGATCTTCCCAACCCAGGGATTGAGCTTAGGTCTCCTGCATTGCATGCAGATTCTTTACCACTGAGCCACCGAGAAGCCCAATACATTATAATCTAGTTAGCAGCTATTCGTACAAAGGCAGATGTGTTGTACATCCTGAGTTTTAAGGTGAACTGAGAAACTTAGCACTTAGAGTGATAGACTTCAGATAATTTCCAAATTACAAGTTATAGGGATGACCCGTGATCTTGGACTTTTGCATTAGTATAATTAGTTTTTGCATACTTAATTACAGCATGCTTATTTACATATCCTCTTAAGCTTATTAATATAATGCATGTTTGTCATTGAGAATAGGTGTGAAGAAGTCAGTCCATTGTATTGTTCTGCTATTACTTGTTTAACCACCCTACCTACTGTTGAGCATTTAGATCATTCCTAGAAGGCAATGGCACCCCACTCCAGGACTCTTGCCTGGAAAAATCCCATGGATGGAGGAGCCTGGTACGCTGCAGTCCTTGGGGTCACTAAGAGTCAGATACGACTGAGCGTCTTCACTTTCACTTTTCACTTTCATGCATTGGAGAAGGAAATGGCAACCCACTCCAGTGTTCTTGCCTGGAGAATCCCAGGGACTGGGGGGGGGCTCCTGTCCATGGGGTCGCACAGAGTCGGACATGACTGAAGCGACTTAGCAGCAGCAGCAGCAGTTGCATATTAGTGATCCTGGGGATATTTTGTTACATATTCCATTGCTCTTTTTTTTCCTTTCCCCTCACAGTGAAAGAAAATAGAAGTATAAGAAAAAGGTTCTAGTTGTATATTTTCAGAAGAGCCATGACACAAAGCCTCAGCAATTTTAACACAATTTATTTCTTTTTATCTTTAGTTTACAGTTCCTTTTCTTATTAGTTCTGCTAAGATTGATTATATGTATTATATTTATTATATCATCTCTAGCAGATCCAGTTCTTGTTACTGGCTAGTGTTTTTCCTCTCCTGCTTGTTTGCTTGCTGGTGACCAAGTGGTAAACTGGCTTTTGAAGAGACGCCAGCTCTGACTCACTCACAGCTGTCCTTCCTGCAGACTCGGGGGAAGGGACGGTGCTAACATGGTTGCCACTCTGCTCATGACTTGCCCTCCTGCTGTCTGGTGACATTCACAAGTCTACGTCTGTACGCTCAGATGTGCAGTGGAGGCCAGCACGGTGCCTAAGGTCGCGGAGCACAGAGGTGATGTGCCAGGCTCGCATCCTGCCCCCGGATGGCTTAGAATCATCGAAGGCTGTTAGATGTCAGCCTGAGCCCCGGAAAGTGGTGGAAGCCTGGTGGGGTTGTGTGTATTTCCAGAGCTGTTGTAATGATATACCACCAAGGGTGTGGCTTGAACAATCAGAAATTTGTGCTCTTACCGTTCTGGAGACTCGAAGTGCAAGATCATCGAGTGGGTGTAGCCAGTTTCTCTGAGAGCCTGAGCCACACCTCTCTCTGAGCTTCTGATTGTTTCCTGGCAATCTTGAGCGTTCCTCGGCTTGTAGACACATCACCCGATCTTCCGTTTCATCCTTTCATGATGTTCTCTCTGTGTTTGTGTCCAGATTTCCCTTTTTTAAAAAAGATACTCTGTTTCCAACTGAAGTCACTTTCTGATGTACTGATGGTTAGGATGCTAGTGAATCTTTTGGGGGGAAAATAATTCAACCCCTAACGGAGAATCCCAGGGACGAGGGAGCCTGGTGGGCTGCCGTCTATGGGGTGGCACAGAGTCGGACACGACTGAAGCGGCTTAGCAGCAGCAGCGGCAGCAACAGAGGTCAAGAGGAGTAGGAGAAGTATGGGAAGCTTTGAAAGAGGAAAGTGAATGCAGGGGACCTCAAGATGCATTTGTATTTGGTTTACTGCTTTTGACTACTAGTTCCTTATCAGGCTGTTTCCTTGTTGACAACAGCAGCTGGGTCATGTAGACAGTTATCATCAACACCCCTGTGTGCAGGCTCATCGTTTCTGTAAGTGCACCTAAGAGTCAAAATGAACTTACAACAGAACCAGTGCTTTTTCAGAAAGTGTCGTCAGAAAATAGAACTTTCCTCTAAGAAAGAAAATATAAGAAAAGCCCGTGCTTAGAAGTTAAATCGCGAGTTGTCATTTGCTTACTAAAGTCACTTGCCTTCTGTGAAGGAAGAGCATCTGGAAAAGAGTGGGTGCCCTTGCTGAAGAATTAGATTTGGCATCTCAGGCTTTGGTCTGTTTTATGGTTATTGACTTGAAAAATACTTTTAAAGCTCATGAATTGTTATGATTAAATTTACTATGTTAGCAGGCTATGATTTTTTTCTTTAAAGTTGCTTCCAGCTTTAAAGAAAATAGTATTTACACTATTGTGCTCGTAATTTCTTTTCATCTTGAATTCAGGTTGCCATAGTTGGGTGGCCAGGAAAACATGCTAACAGAAAGCTTTGGAAAGATGGCTTTTAAAATTAACTGATCGTTATGTCAATATCATACTGTGTTGAACACTTGCTTTTAAAAATGTGCATAATGGCAGAAATACTTAAATAATTGCATTAACTTTTAATCAGAGATAAGGGTGGAATTGTCATATAACTTTCCTCAAGGAGTTCATATGTTCCAGTCAGAAATTTTTCAGAATGCCTCTGGAATTCCAAATTAGCCAGATAATAATATTCTTTTTTTTTTTTTCCCCAAAAAATTGGGTCCATGGAACTTATTGAGCCAGATTGCCTTCCTTTGTATGAATAGGAGTCCACGCCCTGCCCGCCTCCTCCCCCCCCCCCCGCCCCCGAAGGAAAAAGAGAAGTCATGTTTATGGATGAAGTTGCTAGTTAGCCGGCAAATGAATACATGCTAAGTACTCTGAAATCCGCTGGCTGCTGGTCCTCTCTGTGTTTGCCATCCGGAACACATTGTTCCATCCACGTGCTCAGAAGAGGGGCCTGGGCAGTGCTGCAGTCTGTTCTGCCAAAGCTGGTAGAGAGGAAGGTTTGTGTTCTGTCAGTCAGAGGAAGGCCTGTCTGTCTGTGGAGCCTCAGTCGGCAGTGCAGGTTTAAGCTGAGTGTTGCCTTGTTACTTCGTCCCTTTGCTCACTGATAGTGGTGTCACAGTGTCAGGACACAGCTGTCAGGAGGCAAGGACTGTGTTTACTCACTTTGGCATCCTGGAATCCAGAAAAGCACCTGGATTTGGATAACTCATTTGTTGGATGTCATAGCAATGGAGGAAAACACCCAACACATTATTCCTAAGCAAAGGAAAACACACCGGAGATTTGACTCTGCTTCTGCCCTGCCATCTCCAGGGTGCGCCCCATCCCTGCTTAGAGGTCAGGAGGTCAGTGGGCCAGCACTCCAGCCCGAGTGGGTGGGTGATGAGCCTGTGGAGGTAAGTTAATTAATTCCAATGTGTATCTGATTAAGATAACCTTGCATCAGAATGCATCCTTTGTTGGGACAGTCATAGGCCTGGCTGAAAGAAGGGGCGGGGAGAGGTAGAAAGAAAAGGAAGGCTAGAGTGACACTCTGAAATCTGAAGGTTAAGGAAGAAAGTAAATCAGCACTATGAATGATGTTAATCAGAGGTGGTTTTACTTCTGCCACATAGGTTTTTTTCCCCCTCTTTGGAATAACTACTGCAATTTCTTGTATCAACTTAATGGCTGGAACCAGGGCACTCAGGCCCTCGGATTGTTCTGCACACGTAGAACTCTGGAAGCCAGCGCCTCCTCGAAGTGTGGTGCTCCTCCGTGCCTCTCTGGTCTCACCCTACCCAACTTCTCTCCTCCACCAAGCAGGAAGGTGCAGTCCCAATGGGGTCCAGGCCTCTGTGCCCACACTCTTGTCTCCATTCACCCAAGGCCAGGCCTGTGGTGCTTGACCCAATCCTCCCACCAGGCAGCTTTCAGTTTGCTGCTGCAAATGGTTTGCAATGTAGTGACACCAACTAGTCAGCTGGTGATGGGTGAGGGATCAAGGATCTGTGAACCACTGGGCACCTCTGGACTCTTCCTCGGGGCTCCTCCGGTAAAGGCTACATCCCCACCTGGAAATGGGTTTGGAATGGATCAGGCACTTTCAGGTGAAGGCCAGATGTGGACCAGGCGTGGCTGCAGGCTTTCTCTTCTTTTCTCTGATGGGTGCTGACTCTCTCCTTTCTCCCGATGACAGTTCCCCAGGCAAGGCTTGCAGCAGACCCAGCAGCAACAGCAGACGGCCGCCCTGGTGCGGCAGCTCCAGAAGCAGCTTTCCAGTAAGTATGCTCCCTCAGAAACACACGGCTTCCAGGAGGTGGAGCTTGGCTGCTCCTCAAAAACCACGGTCTTCCTCGCCGCTTTCCTGTTCGCTTTAGTCCTGGTTGTCCCTACTGTGTTCAGTCATGGTTTGAAGGCTTCTTTTCCTGCAAAAGCCCCAGTCTTTTCCTTGAGTTCAGCAAAGATGTTTTCCTATTGCTTCCATCTGAGTCTAGGAATGTTTCTTTCCATCTCGGGGACCCCAAGAAGCAACAGGTTCTTTTCTTGCAAAGCTAGATGCCCCGGAGAGCATCTTGGCTGATGCCCTCAAGTGTACTAGGGGGCAGGTTCGGGGCCCCCAGGCACTATGACTTTACATGTGTTAATTCGCTTAATTTCTAAACCACCTCATGTTAGTCGCTCAGTTGTATCCGATAATTTGCGACCCCATGGACTGTAGACCATCAGGCTCCTCTGTCCATGAGATTCTCCAGGCAAGAATACTAGAGTGGGTTGCCATGCCTTCCTCCAGGGGATCTTCCCAACCCAGGGACTGAACCTTGGTCTCCCACATTACAGGCAGATTCTTTACCTGTGATAAGGTATTATTGCTATTCCCATATTACAGATGAGAAAACAACTAGAGAACAGGGACACTGACGTGTCTCCCAAGGTTACTCAGCCAACAGCTGGGACTAAAACTCAGAGTGACTCGTTCCAGAGCCACCTTTTAACCACGGTATAAATTCTGCTGCCTGACATTAGCAGTGATCCTTTGTTGAATAAGGGCGACTAAGCTGAGCTGCCCATTGAACATCTCCAGAGGGCTCCATTTATGCCATAGTCTGTTTGCATGGGGCCTCTGGATTTGAACAGTCCCACCAGAGTTGTGTGAGCAGTAGCTGTTTCTAAGCCTGTGTCATTTTTTTGAACCTGTGCATGGTTCTTTGTCTGTGTGCATAGACATACGTGCATAGGCATACGCTCGTCTCATACACGCAGCCTCTCTCTCACGTGGATATACTCTTGCCTAGTTCTCTCTGATGTATCTATGGCCATTTGCAGAAAACTGCCCACTTCAAGCTACTTCTCTTTCAACTATTATAATGTCAGTGTTAAAGTAGAATTTCTGGTGTACTTTTATGAAGTTTTGAGAACCTTTAACGTTTTATGATACTTAACAGTCCCTTTTAATGTTAGCATTTAGGTGGTTCAGGGATAGAGACTTTTGATGGGCCAGTTACCCACATCCCAAGGCCTTTTGCTGACAGGTATGGGACCGTGATGTAGAGCTGGCCCCTCTGCAGAATGAATCCAAGAGTGCTGTTAAGACCTGGCCACTCAAGTGTCTGTCTAGTGTTAGACTCCCAGGCCAGTCTGTTCTCCTGTTCCTGAGGCTGGTACTGAAAGCAGTGACATGTGCATACCATCTATCTGTAGCATAATTTTGCATCTGCAATTTTGTTTGAATTTTTTTCTCTCACTAGGTAACCAGCCACAGCAAGGAGTGACTCCCTACGGGCATCCTTCACACTTCTGAGTCTGGAAGAGGACAAAGATACAAACTTTTCTGTTTGCACTGAAAAATAGAAAATCACATTTAATGCATTAGTCATCTTTGGAAATGTCTGTTTTTTCATTGCTCTGAAGTTTTCCTATATTTTACGCCACATTTCGTACAAAGGTGTTGAAACAAAAAGTAATGGAAAGGGTGTGGTTTGGTTTCATTTCATTCAACTTGAAAAGTAGGTTTAAAAATGTAGATCATGTGGGCCTACTGCAGGAAGAGTTTGGTAGCAGACTTAAAAATTGGTGCTCTTATTGAATCTCGTAGTTATAGAAAGAATGAATTATGGTGGATTTAAAATATTTATGTATTCACTGATGATGTGTGGTTTTTTTTTTTTTTTTTTTTTTTTTTGGCAAACTGTGCTGGACCAAACTACTGATTTGAAAGGCATGTCAGATCTTGACAGGAAGGTGATCCATTTACTCTGCAGTCACCTTTGGTGGTGAAGTGGACATCTATTTGCATTGCTCTAATTTAAAATATTTGTAACTTCATAAGCACTTTATGAACTTTGTTCTTATTTATGTAGGATTTTTCTTTGCTTTTGTTGTGGTCAAAAGGTGCTGAAACAGATTGTTGCTTAGAACTTAAACTTCTTAGACCAAGAACTTAACCCAAGGCTTCTGTGAGAGCCACCCTGAGGTACATGGAAACCCGTTAGGAGTAGCTGTCCTAAATTTTTCCATGGCAGGATCACTGACCAGAGTCTTTGTGAAGGTACAGCATGTAAATGCTAAAGGCCAGAATGAACCGCAGTGGAATTGATCCAACTATTTGCCACATTTGGCAAAAATGACTCTGTCCAGTTTGGGTTCTCCTGAACCTTTATGCCAACTTGAGGGGAAAAAAAAAAAATCTCGCAGCTGGCCTGAGATTCCACAGTGCTCAAACTTGACATGGTTTCCAGAGTATGGCCCCCAAGTCCAGAGGGCTCTGGTTTTCATAAGAGATGTATTTGCTGTTTATTTTATATGGTAAGTATTTGCTATTTTGAATTTAATTATTAATGTTGGTGTCTGTCTTGGTTGTGTATTGCATATACTGTATTTATAAATTGGTGCAAAAAGCACAAGTAAAGTAAATTATACATCAAATTTATTATAAAGAAATAGTAACTATTTTAACTTTGTTCAAGTATGTGGTAATTTGCTCCTATTAGAGTAAAAAAATACAGTAAATTATTATCAGTTTGTGTAACTTAAGAGTATTCCATATAATATTTTTTTAGACTTAGATGCATAAAATTTTGAATGTGAAAAATTGCAGGGCATTTTAAAACATGTGGGGGATATTTTCCCATGTTCTGTGCTAATTCATTTTCTTTTGCCATATGAATTTACATGTAATATAGTCACACATACTGTGAATAGATTTGTCTATAATGAGCAAACCATGTAGAACTTTTTTTAAAATGTAGCTGGTACAACTTCAGTAGATCATTTCCTTTGCAAATCATTATATAAATAATTTATATCTTCCTAGGTGAGTTACTCATTGCAAAGTTTGACTCATGCAAATGACCTCAAACCCATGTCCGCTTACTTTGCTGTGGCAGCATCCATGTGAACTGCTTTGTACACTGTGAAACAATTTCACTCCAGCCCACTCATTTCATGTTTACTCTGGGCTGAGAAAGACTTTGCCAAAACATTAAAGACCATCCTTTTCACTAAATTAACATGTTCTATCTGCTTTCAGATGAATCTTGACATTTCAGCTAGTTTTGTATATCAGGTTTGGTTTTCTTGTTTTTTTCCCTTTTCAGAGTGATAGAGTTCATAAAGTTATTTTTCTTCAAAGTAATATATAATGACTGCCTTGGCAAAAACAACCGAAATGTGAATGTCATGCCTAGTGAGTACGAGTCATGTTCTGTCCTGATTGTTATTTTTCGTCTTTTCAAGAATTACTGGTGTTTGAAATGCCACTTTCAGTTTGAACCGTATATATTTCTAGCTCAATATTGCAAACAGCAGTAAGACTGTTTCAAGAATGAGTGTTATAATTGCATAGCATTTGTATGCACTTTATATTTTACAGAAGTTAGTGAAATTAATTTATTAATCATTTTGCACATGAAGGCTGTGGGGCATACCTTTTTGTTGTCATCTCCCTATTTTTTAGGTGGGAAAGCTAAGATATGGTAAGGCCGTATGATTTGAAGATTCTACAGAGAGTTGAGGAAACACCTAGAACCGGTTTTCCCCCGTGTACTTATACAGAGAGAAACCAGAATTTTCTGTCTATTCTTATATTTCTTCCCACTTAATCCTCTCTCATGTGAGTTTTCTTTTCTTTTTAGAATATGCATTAATTTATCTTGAAATGATCACAAAGGATAACCCTGTCCTTCGGAAAAACCTGATAATTTGCTTGGTGAGACAGAGAGGAAGTTATCTTAGGAAAAATGGAGCCCCCAGTTCCCCTTAAAGACTTTGAAATAGAATGGAGCTTGACATAGGAAGCCCTTCCATATACCTGTTTACACTGTAGGCCCCTCCCTAAAAGGGTTCCATTTGTCCTCTGATTGATCCCTCTTGGCCCGGAAGTAGAATGAGATCTCTGTTAAAATGAGTATCCTTTGACCACTTGTGGTCACTGGATACCAAAATCAGAGAAAGTAGGAAACAGGTTACCTCTTTAGGTGGAGCAAGCCGAAACTTGGTGTGATGAAGACACAGTGAAGTGTCCCCCACCCCCCATCTTTCTCAAATGATACACAGGGGCAAACATAGTTCTCAGTTTTGTGTGCTGAGATACTTGAGCAAGACAGATGGCATTTTCTCATTTTTCATTTATTAAGGCTCCTATAATTCTTCTTAAATAAAAGACAAATATTTAAATAGATGCTGGAGAGATTACACTGGAAAATGCTAGCCTCTAGAGTTAGAAAAGATTAGTCATAATGTCCTTAAATTAATTCAGGTTGAATTAAGCACGTGATATAAATAAATTCAGTGAATAACAAAAAGTAAGATTTTGTAGAGTTGATCACATTTTCAGTACAGTGACACTCTATTATATGTATTCAATCCAAATTTTCCCACACATTTCCCCACCACGTAAAGGATGCTCACTTAATGAAATAAATGCTCATAAAGCAGTGATTCCTCCTAAGAAGATTTTCCTTATGAACAATTCCAAACCAGGGGTGCCTGAGCTAGATTTTGAAGTTATAAAGAAGTGTCGATGTATTTTAAAAGCTTTTTAATGGCTTTATTTGGGATAGATGTTATCAACCCCCTTTTCACATTTTTGATGTGTGGGTGTTAAGTTGCTTTTTACAAGAGGAAAAGTCAGCCTGCATTTATTTTTAAATGCAGTTATTAAAACATTTTTTTGTATTCCCCATCAATGAAAATTTTCAGTATGTACAAAATGGTGAATTATAGAACAGTGCTTAGTTTCTGTGGGTTTTAGTAAAATATTTATAAACCAACTGCAATATTTATACATCAGGATGGCAAACTTAACATCAAGACTGCAAATTTAATCCTTTCCATTGTGTCTTGTCCTCAGTGCCATGCTTGTAACATTGATAGAAGGTGGACACTAGGCAAACAGTAGTGAAAGAAAAAAAAGTCCATTCTTTAATGAAGAATTCAGGTACATTAGACATTTGTTATTTTATGGTCAAGAGTTTCCTCTTATTGTTCATTGTTATCTGTTGGCAAAATAAAAGTGCCTTAAGTTAAAAGTTTGTTTTGAGATCCATTAAAAAAAAACTCAGTATCAATTCATAATGCATTTATTTATAAGTCCTTTTTTTTTGCATGTCTATTATAAATTTAATATTGTAAATGTATTCAAATTCATTTACATGCCTATGGCTGCCTTTGATTAAACTTCTTCCAAAAACTAAATTCTGTCCAGATGTTGACTTTGTTCAGGCAGTTTTATGTTCTGTTAGATTACTTGAATGTAAGTTGTTGCATAATCGCTTCCAAGTGAATTCTTTGCTGTGCATTTGTATATCCCAGAATCCGAGGTTTGTGGATTCCGAATGACTAGGGTACCTTGTGGGTGAAAAGGCCGAGTTCTACGTGTCCTCCCTTTGTTTGCTGCTGAGAACAGGGAGTGGTCAGGCATCTCCCATGTGATTTCTGGCTTGGGGATTCCCAGGGCCTTACAGTGGAGCTGAATGGCCACACCTGTCCTCGTGAGGACGCTCCTGGGTAGGCGATTTGTAATCCGGGGAGGGTAGGCTACAACCATTACTGGAACAGTAATCAGTGCGTGACCAATACTATTTTGAGCCTTACAGATGTAGTTTCCTCTGTCATAAGCTGTTGCTTCTTTGATGACTAAGGTGCCATTTTCATGCAATATGTATTTTCCATTAATTTGAGGCCTATCTATTATGTAACCACTTGGCAAAGTCCATTTGATATGTGGCTTAGGGCTTCCAAGAGAGACGCAGTGCAGCAATACAGTGTCTCCACTGAAACTGTAAACTGTCCCTGGTTCATAAGTTAGAATCACTGGCTTTCGGCCAATTTCTAATACAATTAATTTCTCAATGTAACCAACTTTATTTCTTGCCCCACACCGATATTTTCCTGCATCATCCCGTGTTGTTTTATAAATGATAAAAGAACCGTTACTTGCTATTAGATACTGAGAACTGTGTGGTCCACTGGGAAACTGTGTGCCATTTGGTAAAATCCAGATTATTTCAGGTGGTGGGTTTCCATCAACAGAGCAATTCAGTGCTGTGGACTTTCCAAGCTGGGCAACTATTTTTTCATTAAATGGATTTCTGAACGTCGGCCTTCTCAGCATTTCCACCACCTCTAACTGTATCACTAGCACACTCTCTCCTCCTTCATTCCGAGCCACGCAGATGAAATCAGCCGAGTCTGAAAGCCTCACATTCCTGATTTCCAGGGTTCCATTTTTGTGGATGGTGATTCTGCTCCCATAGTATGGAGCCGTGAGGAAAATATTCTCGGGCATGATCCACATGATTTGAGGAGACGGTGTCCCTTCTGCTCTGCAGTCAAAGTGTCTTTTGGAATGTCTCACAGCTGTGGCTTTAATGACAGTTTTGTTTACATACAGACCATTGATTAATGGAGGCTTAGAGACAACATCCAGCTTGTACGCTTTGGTGTCATCCCCGCTGGGATTCCGGGCCACACATACATATTCTCCAGAATCGAGCAGTCTCACTTCATTGATGGACAAAGACCCATTGTTATGGAATGTATACCTGTCCTTAGAGAATGAAATCATGTCATTGGAAGGCAGCAGCCAAAATATTTTTGGCTTGGGTTCTCCAACAACCTCACAGTCAAGGACAGCTGTGTCTCCTGCTGTGATTCTCGTGTTGGTCTTGTAACTCTGCTGGATCCGCGGGGCGGCTGTTATGACTGTTAGGTGGACTTGCATTTCATCCTTCCCTAGGGTGTTCTGGGCATAGCAGGTGTAATTTCCTTCCTCTGCCATCCCAACTTTGTTGAAGTATAAGGTTCCGTTGTGGAAGAGGGTGAGCCTTCTGGTTCTGTGGCCACTGTCATCGGCCTGCATGGCGCTGTTTATCATCGTCCCGTCAGGCAAACTCCAGGATATCTCGGGCACTGGTGAGCCAGAAGCCTTGCAATCGACCTGAAAGTCTTTCCCGTGAAACACTTGCTTTTTAAAGTGGTGCTTGTGGTCAATTTTGGCCGGTTTCCATCTTAGGCTTACGTGCATCAGGGTCAGGTCGTCGCCCATTTTGTTTCTTGCCACACACAAGTAGTCCCCGCCGTCTTTTTCTGTTACTGACCCAACAAACAAGGATCCATTTGGGTAGACATGGATTCGGCTGCCCATTCTGAGGAAAGAAGAGACTGACTGAGGTGTGCAGCTATTAGCAAGGGTAAGAGAGTTATATTAATTGACACAGGACTAAACGTTGCAGTGAAATTAAAATTAGTACTGACATCTTTACTGTCTTTTAAGCTTTTCTGAAAGATGAAATTAACTGAACAAGTAAATTGTGTGCAAACAAGTAGTATTTCTAAGATGGACTTCAAATGCACCTCCTTTGCATTTCAGTTTAAAAAGTTTTTAATGATGACGAGAATGTTAGAAATAGCAGTTTCCTAGACCCATGACTGTCTTGACCACTTTACATAGCAGATGATCATTTTGTGGTATATGTCAGCAAAGAACAACTCGCATACAAATCTACTTGCTCAGAAAAGATACCAGATTGTCCCTTTTAAAGAGTATGAGAAGCACAAGCTGGAATCAAGATTGCTGGGAGAAATATCAATAACCTCAGATATGCAGATGACACCACCCTTATGGCAGAAAGTGAAGAGGAGCTAAAAAGCCTCCTGATGAAAGTGGAAGAGGAGAGTGAAAAAGTTGGCTTAAAGCTCAACATTCAGAAAACGAAGATCATGGTGTCTGATCCCATCACTCCATGGGAAATAGATGGGGAAACAGTGGAAACAGTGTCAGACTTTATTTTTGGGGGCTCCAAAATCACTGCAGATGGTGATTCCAGCCATGAAATTAAAAGACACTTGTTCCTTGGAAGGAAAGCTATGACCAACCTAGATGGCATATTCAAAAGCAGAGACATTACTTTGCCAACAAAGGTCCGTCTAATCAAGGCTATGGTTTTTCCAGTAGTCATGTATGGATGTGAGAGTTGGACTGTGAAGAAAGCTGAGCGCCGAAGAATTGATGCTTTTGAACTGTGATGTTGGAGAAGACTCTTGAGAGTCCCTTGGACTGCAAGGAGATCCAACCAGTCCATTCTAAAGGAGATTAGTCCTGGATGTTCATTGGAAGGACTGATGCTAAAGCTGAAATTCCAATACTTTGGCTACCTCATGCGAAGAACTGACTCAATGGAAAAGACTCTGATGCTGGGAGGGATTGGGGGCAGGAGGAGAAGGGCTGACAGACTCGATGGACATGAGTTTGAGTGAACTCCGAGAGTTGGTGATGGACAGGGAGGCCTGGCGTGCTGTGATTCGTGGGGTTGCAAAGAGTTGGACACGACTGAGCAACTGAACTGAATCAGTTATTTGGTTAGAAAGTAAATTTTACTTTTTTTATAAAAAAGTAAATGCCAAGGTAAAATTCCTTAGAAGCATACTAAAGCTTTGTCTGTCTCTGCAGGCAACTGTACAATGATTTGGTCTCTGCATTATGTTGAACTGCATAAACATCACTTCTCTCTGAAGTGCTACACGGCCCGCTCTTATCACACAGAACCACCAGATGGCAGAATTTCCTTGATAAAACTAAATAGTTTTTCAGAAAGACCAGTGGCAGCTGAGTAACTGCTAACAACGCAATCAAAAACACCTATAGGTGAAAACATTCATTACATGTGTTTCTCCTAATTTTTTGGCAACATGAGCTAAGAAGGTGAGTGAAAAAGTGTGTATGACCTTTCATAGCATAACTGCTAAACAAGTCCAACAGCCTCAAGTCATTTTTTATCTTCCAGCAAAAAACCTTAGTTAGGAAGAGTATTGTAGGACAACTTATAGCTGCTGATAGCCTTTTTTTTCTTCTCTCAAGCCTGGAAATAATTCATCTGGCATGTAAAGCAAAGGAAAGTCATCATTATGGATGCACTTAAAAGTGGAAACTACAAGGGTCTTTGCATTTATTTTTTAATCTTTAGGTGGTTCCTCACCATACAGCTGAAAAAAAAAAAAGTACTTAGAGGTAGTTACTTACTTACCCTTTTCACCATGTTACATCGCTACCTGCTGTCATTCTTTCCTAATGCTAAGAACAGTGTTTCTCAAACTTGGGTGCACATTAAAAGTATTTGCATAAAGTAGTGCTGATGCCTGGTTCCCACCTCTAGAATTTGTGACTTATAGTGTGGACTGTGACCTTGGACTCAGTTTTCCGAATGACTCTCAAGTGCAGCAGCGTCTGAGAACCACTGCTATGAATCTTTATCCTCAATGCAGTTCCCTCATCACCTACATCAGAGTTACACGGGGGAAGATGCATATTTACTGGTTTTCACTGTTCAGAGATTCTGATCCAGTAGATCTGGCCATGGATTGGGTAACCTAGTGTTTAACAAGCTTCCCAGGTGACTGTGAACAATTAAGTTTGCAGACCAGTCTCAAATTTGAGTGTGCACCTGGACGGCTTTTAAGAACACAGATTGCATGTTTTGATAGAGAATCAGGTTCAAGTTCTCAGGTGATGCTAGTGCTATTAGTAGGTGGACAAGCCTTTGAAAACCAGTGACTTAAAATGAACTTCCCTGACCTTTAAATCTGATACTTCTGGAAGTTGTTTTATATATATAAGAGAATTGTGTTTCCTTTTATAAGCTGATGTTT
Organism: Capra hircus; assembly: GCF_001704415.2. NCBI lineage: Eukaryota > Metazoa > Chordata > Mammalia > Artiodactyla > Bovidae > Capra > Capra hircus. The sequence continues at coordinate 116,260,195 of NC_030808.1, read as the reverse complement.
TTAAGAGAAAACTGACTTTGGAAAGTGGAAGTTTTCCTTGAGTAAAAGAAAGGGAATTCTTTTATGAAGATTAATGGACAATGAAGCATTTGCAATCTTTTTAAAGCAGTGTTTCTTGGACCTTATTGTACATGTGATTCAGCTGGAGATATATATATTTTTAAAGAAGCCTGGGAGAATTTATTTGTCCAAGTAAACGACATGCTTCAGTGATCACATGCTGATTTAATGAAAATACTTTTAATTAGTTATATGATATTTTTGTATCTTTTTAATAGGACAGATATATTACCATCCTAACTATATTTTTCTCCCCAGACTTTAAACTTTTTATTTTGTTTTGGGGTATAGCCAATTAACAGTGGTAGTTTCAGACTGAGTGAAGGGACTCAGCCATACATAAATATGTATTCATTCTCCACCTGGGGATATTTTTAAAGTGCAAATTCTGATTCTGCCCATCTGGGGTGGGGCCTGATGTTTTGCTGTTGTAACAAACTCCTTGAGAAGCAAAAATCTGAAGCAGAGGAAACAGAATTCTGTCTGAAACATAGGTCAGGTAAGTCCTATTGAAAGTCGTGGAGGTAGACCTATAGTGCTCTGAGACAGTTTAAAAAAAATTCAGAAAAGGCTTGCTTTCTTCAGCTGACAACTAGGCTTTTAAAAAGTAAAAGGTTTTGCTTATTTCGGTCATGGTTGAGTAGACTCGTGTGAGTGTAGCTATGATGAAAATTTTCATTTTTAGAATCTAAAATTCAGACTTCTAGAACCAAGAAATGGGAATAGCAAGGACTCTATTTAACAGCAGAAGTGCCCTTTTTATTTCTGGTGATATCTTAAGCACCTAACTAAAGAGTATTCTTGCCTTGTTGAATGGGTTACTTGCAGAAGAATCACTAAAAGTGTCCAGTTAGCAGACAAGCTGTGTAGTTCTTTGCAAAAGAATGCCGGTACCTCTGGTGGGCCTTTGATACCATCTGTGATCTTATACCGTCTTTTGGCTTTTCCACATTGTGAACAATCTTTCCTTGTTCCATAAGTGCTTTCCCAAAGTGAAATACAAACAGCCTACCTGATTTGTTTGCTATTAAGCTCTGGAGGATTTGTTGGACTGTTTAGGTCAAGATTTATTCTGAGAATGCTAATGTGTTTTAGACATTCCTTTGGATTAACTTTTTAAGACATTCCCTTACATTTTTTCATACCTCTTCCATTCTTAAAAACCTACTTAATGTCTAGTAAATATTTTGGACGTTCTCTGTACAACCTAAAATTTGAACTTTATTTATAATTCCCATCACAGGTGTGATGTCTTCTATTCCTGCATTGGTTTCTTCATGGATAGTGAGACTGTGTTAACAATTACACAGAATAATGAGCAGTTTCTAGGTAAATGAGAAGCACCCCCATGTACTGCAGGGTGATTAATAAATAGACATGCTGATACAATTAAATATAAAAACTGGTAAACGGTTGAATACATTTGATGCCACAAGTGGGTATATGTACAGTAGATGACAAGCATAAATGTGTCTTGTGAAGTTTACATTTCATAACTCAGCATTTTTAAATTTTAAATCTAAATTTCAATTTAAAATTTAGTTTTTTTGAGATTTGAACAACATAAGTTTAATTTGATGAACATATTATAAAACTCTGTACTCCACGCTTATCAAAGGTATCTCTGCAATGATTAATTATAGATATGGTCTATATTCTTGTTGTGTTAAATATCCCTAAAGTTTAGCCAGTACCCATTCCTGGGTCATGCAAAATTATCACTTGTTTTCCAAGAACATTATCTTGGGCCTGGTTTACAGGAACCCGATAATGACTGACAGAGGCATGTGAAGAGTTTTTCTTGTCCCTTCAAGATTCTTATTAGCATCAGCTCAAACTCATAACCATGACTCCTTCAGCTGAAGATAAGCTTGAATTAGTTCCTTAGAAACTACTGGTGCTGTTTATACTTGGGATGAGTGTAAAATTTAGGTAATTTTGATGACGTATTTGAAAAGCTTGAAAATTAACATTTATCTTGGCATTAAAGATCACAAGTAAAATTCCTTAACTATATCCATTACCAACTCATACTTTGGGACTAGAAAAAAAATATCTATTTTACACATAAAATGTGAAAGTGAAGTCGATCAGTCGTGTCTGACTCTTTGCAACTCCATGGACTGTAGCCTATCAGGCTCCTCTGTCCATGGGATTTTCCAGGCAAGAGTGCTAGACTGGATTGCTGTTTCCTTCTCCAGGGGATCTTCCCGACCCAGGAATCAAACCCCGGTCTCCCGCATTGTAGGCAGACGCTTTACCGTCTGAGCCACCAGGGAAGCCATTTTACACATAAACTGACTTCATGCAATGATTTTTCATAATATGACAGAAAAGACGGGCTGAACATTTCCATTTAATGTTTATTAATAGAAACTACCCATGAAAGTAAAATTTTAGTAAAATCAAGTCCTGAAAGAAAAATCATTGCATGAAGTCATGCAAATAGCAAAAATTAATAATCTAGTACATTCTTATTTTTTCCAAGAGATTTAATTGCTGCAGAAAGCAGATAAAAATTAATATGCCTGAATCAGAACATATTAGAGAAAGTCTGTATGTGTATATGTGTTGTCTGACACCATCAGAGTGATGGAGGTCCTGAATACGTTTCACTTTGTGAAGCCTTAACTTCATAAAGTGCTTTGCACTTTTAGGGCAGGGTAGAGGAAGTACAGACTGCACTAAAATTGAAAATGCTTTCTTAGGAGACTCTAAAGAGTAAATTAGTGAAGTGCATCTCTCCAGACCTTGTTTGCATTACAAAATTCCCTCTTATTTTTTGATAGAAAGATTATAAATACATTTGCACAGTTACTATTTTAAAAAACTGTCACAAGTATGGAAGAAAATGAGAAGTTTTTTTTTAAATCTTTTTTTAACTATATAAACTCAACAAGAAATTGGCCCTTAGAATACAGCATGTAAGAAACTTTCTTTTTACATAATCTATATTTTACATATATCTGTATACATGTCAAAAGGATTAGGTCTCTTTAGAGCAAGTTACTTTTATGAGCAGAGTCTCCCTAACATTGCTGCAAGCCTCGCTCTACCACTTTCTCCATTTCAGAAGTTGTAAAGCTAAAGAGACGAAGATAATCTCAACTGAAAGGTATGGTTTACCTGTGCCACTGGTCGACGACAGCCTTGGATGGTAGCCTCCAGATGATTTTCGGTTTCGGCTCCCCAGTGGCTGAGCAGTTCAGCAGTAGTTTGTCCCCCAGATTCACCTCAGTCCATTTCTGGGATGCAGATTCTATCCTGGGGATGGTCTCTTGTTCGTCCACTGTGATGATTACCACCCTCCTCTCTGAGCCAGTGGAGCTGGTAGCAATGCATTCGTAAGTGCCCCTGTCTGAAGAGGCTACATTTCTTATAAACAGAGTTCCATTTGAAAATAAGAACTTAGAGTTGACGAATTGTAATGGTTTCACTTCAGTGCCATCTGAGAGGACCCAGTGAACACTGGGCTGAGGATTGCCTTTTGCAGTACAGGGCAGTTTCAAACTTTCACCCCAAGTCCCTGCAATAACTTGCCTCTTTTGCTCTAGAATAACAGGTGGGGCCGCGATGACTTGTATTTTAACCAGCAGTGCATCCTGGCCCACTGAGTTGCTGGCCACACATTTATAAAAGCCTCGGTCATAAATGCTGAGATTGTGGATGACCAGTGTTCCGTCAGATGTCACTAGGGCCTGTCTCTTCCCCTCAGATGATTGAGAGATCACCGTCTGGTTTGCAAGAATCCAGGAAATTGTAGGGCTGGGCCTCCCATCAGCTCTGCACTTCAACTTGACTGTGCTTCCAGAATGGACTGTGATCTCCTTAGTATGTCTCTCCATGATCCGGGGGGGATAGGAAACCACGGACAAGGTGACATGAAGGTGGTCTGTGCCGAATGGATTGGATGCCGAGCACAGGTACTGTCCACGGTCCTGAATGTCCACCCTCTGTATGGACAGGGTGCCATTGGAGAGCACCTGGAACCTGCTATTCAGTTTCCTCTTAGATAAATCAAGTCCTGATAAGAAAGAAATTTATAGTCATAGGTCATCAAAGTTTAGATGGAAAACAAATTGCTCATGTGGAAGTCACAAAAGGAGGGCTATCTTTTTGTTAGGCTCCTGGGAACAAATATATTTAAAATTAAGATCCTTAGTCTTCAGATTGCTAAAATTATTTCTGGATTAAAAAAAAACACCCTAGTTTTCATGTAAAAGCCAGATGGTTCAACACAATGACTTTTTTTTTTAGACCTGCTTTAAAAGCATTTTTTTTTAATGGTCTTAACATACGTTTTAAAACTTTCTAATCAGCAAAAAGTCATGCATATATCAAATGAAGATATTAATAGTTTGTGTGTCTTGGAGAAATTTCATGCTGATGTTGACTCTTTGAATATGTAACTCTGAAATGTCACACAGTATTTTCTTTGTTTTGTTACTAAAGACTAAGTGTAAAGAAACCGTTTCAAATACCTGACGAGACTCTGGTCCAGTGGATAGTGGGCACGGGATTTCCAGCAGCCTCACAAGGAAGAAAGGCATCTGAGTTAGCTGGAACAGTAAAACTTGCTGCTTTTCCTCCGATTATTCTGGGCCTTTCAAATACATCCCTAGATAAAGCATCAAAGGGGAGGAATTCGGAAGTTGTTATTTTTTGAACTGCTGTTTTATCAAAGCCACTTTTCTTTGCATTCTTCTGTATATCCCAGTTTGAAGCATGAGTGGTGACCTCTGGCAGGCCTGGAGTGGGCAGTACACTCACTACTACTGGCTTTTGGCCTTTTTCAGCAATTTCTGGGTGTGACTTGTGCCAAAAGTGGTTTTCTGACCAGGGAGAGTGAGTATGCTTAGAATCCTGTGGTTTAACTGTTATTAGTGCTGGCATAGGAGTAGAAGGTAACAGATTAGAGTAGGTAAAGTGAATGGTTCCAACTGCAAATTTGGCATTTGGGTGAGTTTGGGGAGATGCTACTGCCAGTTGCTGTGGAGTAGCATTGTGCTTTGGGGATTCATGTGCCTCAACCATTGTACTTGTCATCATCCTGAAAGTGGGCATGGCCATATTGTCAGTAACCTCACTTTGATTACTCAAGGGAGGGGAGGTGGGAATTGGCATTGGAGTGGCACTGGAGCTTAGGAAGGTTGGCATGGTTGAGTGTCTGATTGTGTTCCTAGTAGGGGTACTCTGTAGTTTGCTGGACAAAGTGGTTTCAGAAGCAGTTATATTCTTCAAAGCCTGGGTACCCTCCTGGGATGGTTGTCCAAGTACAGCTGTCAGATTAAAGGCTCCTGGATGAAGACCAACTGTGCTTGAAATTTCTTTTGTGCTCTCTAGAGGAGAATGAGTGAAAGCAGACACACTGGGCTTGGTTGAAGTTTCAGCTGCTGTTGGAACAGGAGATGTCACAGTGGTGGATGTAATGAAGCCAGAAGTCTGGGTGGGAGAGGTATTTGGGTCCCTCATCGTCTTCTGAGGCTCCTTTTTCCTTTGTTCTTTTCGTGCCCTGGGTCTGTCTATCTGGGCTTTGTTGATAATGATAGATGCAGGGGCAGTAGGCGTGGTCGTCAGCATGTCTGTTTGCCTTGATACGGAATTTGCACTTGATTCTTTGCTTGAGCTACTAGGAGGCGTAGGGTAAATGGGTAGGGAGGGCAGCTCCTTCATTGTTGGGAGACTTACAAGGCTGTGTGTGTTACTGAGGTGAGTTGTGGCTGGTGTTATGGATGGGATTTTCATTACACTAGCTGAGAGTGTTTTGAAATGGAAGGGAGAAACTTTATCTGTGGGCAAAGCAGGAGATATTTTAGGAAGCACTGTGTCTGTGCTGCTTTGTGAACCAAATTTATGCTGATTCTTTAGCTTTTCTCTTTGGATGTGGTTATTTACAAAGATCTGATGCCAGGGGATTTTCCTTCTTGAAAATCTAATAGCTAGAGTGGTAGGCACAGGTGACTTGATGGTGGGACCTGGCAGTGGGGATACGATCACAGAGTATCTGGTGGTTTCACTGGCTTTAGACCCACTTGGGTAACTAATATTTGTTGCATGAGTCGTAACTGCAGTAGCTGGAGTCACTTGGGCACTTTCAGCACTGAAGTATCTTATCATAGGGGTGGTCTTCTCAGCATCTGCATTCGGTTTGTTCTCAAGCAGTAATGATGAGTTGTGAACTAGAGTTGTAGGTTCTTCTACTGTGATGCTGGCAATTTCAGTGTTGGGGAGGGTGATGGGGGATAAGCTTGGAGAAGACAACGCTGCCTCATCAGTGGTGAGCCTTTCTCTGGGAGAACAGGATGGGCACACTGCACTGAGCTCTGGGGCTGGAAGTGCAGTGGTGCTTTCTTCTGAAGAGCCTCTGAACGTGGGCCTTACAACGCTGAATCTATGCTGTCGGAGAACTGGTGTCCTATATGGGCTGATAATTCGCCCCCTGCTCCAAACTTTTCGCCATCTTCCAAAGCGCCTGGACAGTGGACTGTTCATTGTACTCTTTCTAGGAATGTGTAACTGAGAAGGAGCAGCAGTGTGTGGGCCTGAACGGAGCTTAGTGGGGCTAGGTTTGTGAGTACTTTGAGAAGGAGAGTGATGGCTCCTGGGTTCACCAACTCCTGTTACAGATCTCTGATAACTATCTGTGGCATTTACTGACCCTAAAAATATACCAGCTTTGCCCACAGCATTACTCAGCGTTTGGATATGGGTATCTTTGATCGCAGTAGCCCCCACTGTTACTGGGGATGCAGTTTGCAAGGGCTCTTTTTTACTCTCCATGTTGTCAGCATCCTGAAACAGAGTTGCTTCAGTTAGTAGAGGAAACACATTAGGTAAATTTGGGTTGGTTGTGTCTTCCATTTCACTTGATGCAGTTGGGTTTATATTCTTTGGCGTGACTTGAGTTTTAATAGTAGCAGATGGTCTGAAATCTCTTGGTTTTTCAGATGATAGGGTCTGTGGACTCACAACTGGGGAGACTGGGGTGCCATCAGTTTTACTTGTCACAGGGCTGTCAGGTGATTTTCTGGAATCTGCAGTCACTGTCCTTGTCAGAACGTCTGCAGCTTTAGTTGTTGGGACCGTAAGTTGCTCATCTGGAGGGAGCATGCCTGATGAGTCTGCTTCCTCACCAGGTATATCCAGGGGTTGGGTGACTGGTGGAGGCGGCTTTCCTGTGGTACTTTCTTGCTTTTCTGGCCTAACAGTCTTTTTAGCTTTCTCCAAAAGCGCTGCCCAGTGCCGTGGGTCAATTCTCCGGGCAGAGGGAGGGAATTGCCTCCTGTGCTCCCTGTAACGCCAGCTGGTTGACTCTCCACGCCTTTGGGATATTAATACCCGCTGTTTGGGATTCTTACTTGGGCTCAAGACATGTGTTCCAGCCTCAGCCCCCACGGCAGGAGATGTGGGGAGATGTGTAGCTGGTGGATCCTGAAGCTGACCCATGGAATTGGGCTCATCAAACCCTGATCCATCTGTTTCTACATTATGCTCTGCTGACTTTCGCCCTTTTACTTTGACTAAAACTTGGTTAACTAAAATATCGACCCCTACTGGGTTGGCTGCTACACAGTGATAGTGACCCTGGTCTTTTTGAGCGACCTGTAATAGTCTTAATGTGCCATTGTTGAGAATTTGCTTATCTCTTGAGGACTGTTGAAGCACAGTGTTTCCTGGGAGAACCCAGCTAACAGAGGCATCTGGGATACCGGTAGAATGGCAAGGAAGGTCAAGTGTTTCACCAACAGAAGCTATATGACGAGCTCCATTTTCCCGATAGGCTTCTACATTGGGCTCTACCACGGTAATCCTGTATGTGAGGATATCTGCATCATCGTAGTTAGTGCTTATGCAGTGGTATAGGCCAGTGTCAGAACTATCAGCCATCTGGAGTCCCAGTTTTCCACTTTTGCCTATCAGGATTCGTCCGTCCTCACTCACATAAGGGGCTCTCACTTTACTTCCATCAGCTAGAAGCCACTCCAGATGTGGGGGAGGCTCTCCTTGGCCAGGGCAGTCTAGGTCAACGGTCCCACCGACCAAAACAGTGCGTTCCAGCTTAGTACTGTTATCTTTGGAAATCATGGTCCATCTGTGTGTCTCTGGCTTTATCTCTGACCTTGGTAAAGTGACTTGGACATCACTGGAGTACTGGATCTGCAGTGTACTGAGGGTGGTGGCAGTTCTGTTTAGTTGCAAGGAAATTCGGTCTTGCATTAACCACGGGGGATCTGCTCTGAGACCAGCCTCAATGTTGGTAAAGATGTCTTCAGGCTTCAGTACCACCTGTTTATATTTGTAGCAGAGTTGTGGGGTTTCAGTGAACAAGTGACTCCTTTCTAAGATCAGAGGAGAGTCACTGTACAAAGCTAGAACCTGCCACACTGGCTGAATGTGGCTGTAATCTATGTCACACACCAGGAATGTTGAAAACGAAGCATTTAGCATGATGTAGTCATTTTCTGCAGTGAATGCAATGGATGAGGTCATTGCTGGCTTTTGGATACTGCAGATCATGTTAGCTTCATTTCCAGTCTGGTCTGTTACATTCAAAGTCAGAGAGCCGAAGGGAGCCATGAACTCTTGGGGAGAGATCGACATAGAACCACTGTCTTCCAGAACAGTCAGGTTCTTCAGCTTCAGAGAGGGGTCAATGGTGGGTTTGGCACACAGGAAAGCTGCAGCTGGGACCATAACTAAGGGCTTGCCTTTAGAGGTCCTGGGGTTCATGCAAAGCGGACACTGCTGAGGACTGGAGGGACTTCTGTCCTTTTTGCATTTTATGATATCTAGAAAAAAATGACAATTGAATTATTGCCCATTGTGGCTTCTTCATGAATTAACATTTAAACATTTTGAATAAGTAGCTTTTGCTAGAACTTGAAACAATTTGGAAATTTTAGTGTTTCCTTTTTTTTTTTTCGGTCTTTGGATTGATTTCTGAAAATGTTATTGTCTATATACCCTGCCACAATATTACATCCATAGGCACAAGAATTTTGTTTCTCATGCTCACAGCTATATTGTCCATGCCTAAAAAGTACCTGGGGTACATATTTTGTACTCAGTATTAATTGAGTAGTTCCCTTACCTGGCAAAACAAAATGATATGTTTATCACTTTTTATTAGCTTATTATTTAGTTCTGTTTCCCCATTTAATGTTTTAAGGCTCAGAGAATTTCAGTGTCCTTTAAATGATAACTTGTTTGATAAGTTACCATTTATACATTCTTAGATATCATTAAAAACCCAAGTTTCTGTTCATTACTAAAAAGAATGATGAATGAATTACAAGGTACCTTGGCCTGGTCTAGCTTGGTCGCAATAGGAATGGAGAGAACAAGATGGATGCTGGAAATAATGAAGCCCGTAGAACCAATCAAGAAAGAGGTGAGGATGTGGCTGAACAAAGAGGGTTATTAAGAAGAGTGCAGAAAGACACAGTATGACTGGCACCTGAGGTAGACTCAGTTGAGGAGGATCATGTTTAATGTGGAGAGAGGAAAGCTGTGCCCAAGCAATGGGGCAGCCCATGAAAGTTCTGACATATATACAATATATAGGTATGTACAAAAGCTTTTTGTTTCTGCTCATTTTATTTAGTATGAATAGAATGTTAGATTTCTAATTTGTATTACCTGAAAACTTTGATATAGTTCCATGTATTTTGGCATCTAGTATTACTGCACTCGCTATCAGACATGCCCTCCTCACTCTCAAAAGCTTAGGCCACATTGGCCAGCACACAGCAAGCAGGGCGATGCCGAGACTCTGACTGTGATGCTGCAGGAGCAGCTGGACGCCATCAACAAAGAGATCCGGTTGCTCAAAGAAGAGAAGGAGAACACAGAGCAGCGGGCCGAGGAGACTGAGAGCAGGGAGGGCAGGGGGAGCTTAGGCAGCCTCCGTCGTTTTAAATCAGTGAGCTCCTTCAACCTGCATCCCGCCTCCTCAGGTGCCGGCTCCTGCCCGCCCCTGCCCAAGCCCAGAAGGAGGGGGCACCTCCCGGCACTGGAGGGGGACCGGCTGGGCATCATGACTTGGTTACAGGAGAAGGCAATGGCAACCCACTCCAGTACTCTTGCCTGGAAAATCCCACGGACGGAGGAACTGGATGGCTGCAGTCCATGGGGTCGCACAGAGTCGGACACGACTGAAGTGACTTAGCAGTAGCAGTAGCATTACTGCTAAAAGTCTATAAAATTTACTAGTGATTTAAAAAAAAAATTTGAGTGAGGCTTGAGGCTTTAATCCAATTCTGAGAATATAAAGAAATACTATGTTGTAAAAAAAAATACAAAACAGAAAATTAACAAGTGATATAGTGTTATTTAAAGTACAGATTTTGTTCAAATTTCACAAAATTTTATGCTAGTGACCATTATTTGTTTTCATATCTTATTCAAGATTCCACATTGTATTTAATTGAGCAGCTTCAGTTGCATGCAACAAATTCTGGTAAGTTCTCTCTTCATTTTTATTCTAACTTTCCTTGTCATGGCATGTTAGATACACCTATCATTTAAAAGTGGACATTTAATTTCCAGATACATGGGATTTTTGTGTAAAGTCTCTTTAATATTAGTCTCATTTTGATATTAATTTGTCATTCTTTCTTCTCTGCAAAATAAAAATACTACTCTGGTGAGCCTATTTTAAATGGCTGGTCACAGCAATACTTGATAAGAGATATGGGTTTTACCTTATACAAAATACAGCTAGGCCCTTCCATCCTGTTCCATATCATGCATTTAGACACAGCATGTAAAAGAAGCACTGTACTTCTTAGAAGATCTCATTTGACAAAGTGACTGCACAGGGTCAAATCACCTTCCTGTAATTGTGCAGTTCCTCAAAGGCCTGAGACAAATCTCTCTGATCACTGACTCCAAACTCTTCAGTGTGACAGGCACTGTCATATATATCTGGCTCCTCATCATTCTTCAGCAAATTGTAAAGTGCCAGCTTACCCAGAGGAGGTGGTTGGCAAGCCTGTCAAAGAGGCTTTTATCAACCACCTACTTACCAACCAGCTGTGACCTTTTACTACTTCCCAGTAGCCTGGGCTCAAACCCTGCTATAGCAAAAAAAAAAAAAAAAAAAGGCAGGCTGATGGTTTAGTTAAACCTCATCATAGAATTATACTCACAGCCCTGGACATCAAGTATTTTAGGTCAGTTGCAAATCTGATCACATTATTTCCATTCTCTCCATCACACTAGATTCCATTCACACAGAAACGCCTTCCAGTCCTCAACTCTGCCATACCCTGTCACGCTCTTAGCATACGCTGTCCTCCTACTTGCAATACACTTGCTGTCTGATAGGCTGTCTTCCATTACTGCCTGACTACTTACCTCTTTCGTCAACAAGCTGGAAGAGCACTCCTTCTCAGTGGGCTCCCAGCTTTATGTCCTCCCGGTACCTTCCACTTCCCCTATCCTAGCCCTCATCACCCACTAGTAGAAAGACCTGTCTAGTCGTCTGTTTGTCTGCAGCCCTGGCAAATGGATGGAAAGATTAGAGAAAGGGAGGAAGGGCAGTCTAATTCTAAGACCACATTTCTTTCACATTTTAGCTTGCAGATTGAGATGTGTCTTACAGTTGGTTGTCTTACAGCAGTGACTGACCAGCTGGCAGTCTTGCTATAGCTACCACTGCTGGCACACACACCAATACTGCCATAGCTGTTTATATATTTTGTTTTCTCTTCAACTGAGTTACATGCACTGTTGGTATTACATAAAGATTACACTGTGCTTGCCATTAAAATAAGTTATGCATATAGAAAGGCTTGGGAACAATAAAAGGACATAAATTTAATATTTGTGATAAAGCTGTCAGAGAAAAGGCCACAAATCCATATTTCCTAGAAAAACAACACCTAGAGCTTTGTGAAACCCAGGAGTGGAAGATAGCCATAAACAGATGAAGCTGTGTTATATTTGACTACTGACCACATACATAGAAAAGGACTGTCAAATGAGGCAATTGAAGGTATGAGAAACTATCAGTCTCTTGAAGTAGATGAAAAAAAATATCAAAGCAGAAGCTGATGTGACTGGAGAGGATGAAGAGAAAAGGGAACCCTCCTACACTGTTGTAGATGATGTACCCAGTACGTGGAACACTATCTAGGTTCCTTACACACAACAAAAGAGTTAACATGATTCTGCAAATCATACTCCTGGACATATATCCAGAGTAAACTCGAATTCAAAAAGATCCATGTGTCCCGGTGTTCATAGCAGCACTTCTTAGACTAGCCAAGACATGTCCATTCACAAATGAATGGAAAAAAATAATGTGATGTATATACAATGGAATGCTATGCAGCCATAAAAAGAATGGAATAATGTTATTCGCAACAACAGGGATGGACCAGAGATTATCATACTAAGTGAAGTAAGACAGCAAAAGACAAAACCCATGCCAGTCTATAATAGCCCATGCCAGGCAAGCTGGGCTACTTATTGCCCTCTTCATGAGACTTACCCTGTTTATATGTACCAAGCAGATTCTCTATCACAAATACATTATAGAAAAAGGACTAGACTTTGAGTTTCTGCTTTTCTACTTTCTAGCCATGTTAGCTGGGTGACAATGAAAATCACGATAATCACGTTTGTTGAATGCTTATGTAATGTCATATATTTTGCTAAGCACTTTATATGTATTATTTTAATTACTTGTTTCAATTATTGGTATCCCTATGTTACAGGTGAGAAAACTGATCTATAAGAATCTAAATGACTAGCCCAAGATACCCAACTTTTCTAGCCTCAATTTCTTCATCTCTAAATTGATTAAGTAGAAAGCAGCAAGCACCATGTCCAACACAAACTGAATATATGCCACCTTCCTGCTCCCTCCCTATTATTCCTTCCTTTTCTTTCGGTATGTTATTCAAGGCAGAAGTAACTTACTGATTCTGCCTCCTATAGAACTAAATTTTCGGTATAAACATTTTGCTGTTTTTCATCCATGCCTCATTGTCTTTTTATGGGTTTAGCATATTTACCTACAAGATTGCAAACTCGTGGAGCACAAAGGTGGTATCTTTTGGCCTAAAGCAGTTCACTTTTTGACTAATTTTATTGACTAAGTGTATATACACATACATATATATGTGTGTATCTATATATTTCACCACAGCAACTGCAGATCTTTTCCACTTTTCTCAGACTTCCAACCTTGACCCCTTCCTAGCACCCTCCTTACTTACCTCTTCTACAACTTAACAAAGAAGAAAAAGGCATCAGGTAAGAACTTGCTTATGCTCTCCACTAGACCCATGAACTCACTTGCCTCTGTACCCATCTAGTCCTTTTCTCTCCTGTCTCCTAAGGAAAACCCCTCCACCCACCTAAAGCCTGGGTCTGTTGCCATCCATCCTTTTCAGGGGACTGGCTCAGTTGATGATCTGCTCTTTCTGCAATGTTGCTACCTTCTCTCTCTCAAAAATCTCTCCTTAGCTTTAATGTGCTCATGTCTGTTTGATGCTCAGAGAGTACTGAGTGATGGCATATTTCCATCTGGCAGTCACCCTTCTTCCCTCACTTCAAGCCAGGTCTCTCCAGGATCAACTGTAGCCCTGCCTCCCCAACCCCTGCATAACAATCCAGCTCTCATTGCTCTTTCCAATCAGCCACCACTTAGATGTCAAAACCAATGGGCTCCTTTCAGTCATTCCCTACGGACTGAATTAATTGAAATAGTGCGATTCGTTGTTAACCCATTTTCTCCAAGAGTGAAAGCTCCACAGTCACTTTTGCATCCCTGTGTTCTCTCTGACTTCTTGTAACTACTTGTTGACTGAATGCATCTTGCCTATTACTTTGCCGTCAAAGCACGTTTTACATTCTGATTGCTTATCTGTATCCCACCAGATGTGTCGTTAGAGCAGACACAGAGCTCTTGGTGGTTGCTTTGCTGAGCACAAGGCCCTGAATAAAACTCAAAAAAATATGTATTGACCAAATGACTGAAAGGAAAATAAGAAGAGGGAAGGGTTTCTATGTCTTGTGGTAAGTAGGGAAGAGTAACACATGATACATTTCTTAGCTCCCAATCTTGCTAAAAGCCAGAAGTGATAATTGACCTGAATTAAAGATTATTCATCGATGAATTAAGACAGTTCATTCTCACTGAATTATTGAGATTTCATTTTCTTTCAACATCCCCATGCAGATTTCGTCTATTGAATTATAACAAAGAAATAATCTAGGTACCTGGCTTCTCCCGTAACCAGTCAGACAGCCATTTCAGTTGACAGTCGCAGATCCAAGGATTCCCATGAAGATAAAGGCTTTCCAGATCAGACATGTAGGTGACCATCTCTTGAGGGATGGAGCTCAGAAAGTTATCAGACAAGTATAGGTACTTAATGAAAGATGTTTTAAATATCTGGAGGTAGCGCAAGGAGACAAATGTATCCGGGTGAAGCTTAGTGAGGTGGTTCCCTTCCAAGTGCACCAGTCGGAGAGAGGTGAGTCCATAAAAAACCTCTGGGTTTATAAACTCAATGTTGTTGTGGTCCATATGCAACCGTGTCAAGCTCCTGAGGCCATAAAAAGTGTCCTTCTGAAGTTTTCGAACTTTGTTATAGCTCATTTTTAAGACCTAAGAATACAAAGAACACGCTTATTTTGTCAAAGGAATTACCACAAAAAGGACAAGCATATTCATAATAAAACATACACTGAGATTATCCAGTCATTGTGTGGATCCTAATTCGACAAACTAGCTGCAAATTAAATATGGGAATATCAGGGAAATTAGAACACTCATGAATAGTTTGTGATATTGATGAATTAATGCTATAATTTTAAGGTAAAACAATATTTTACACTTATTTTTAAAAGACTCTAATTTTGATATTATATATATATATATATATATATAGAAGTACTTACAGATGAAACATGATATCTCAAAACAATGTAATGAAGTAGGAAAGTAGTGGGGTGGAAGTACAGGTGAAACAATTTCCCCCCTCCTCCTAGACCTAGAAAACCACTGATTTACTTTGTTTCTCTGGATTTGCCAATTCTCAATATTTAAAATAATGGGTGATACAATATGTGGTCTTCTGTGTCTGCCTTTTTCCAACTAGCCATATTTTCAAGACTTACCACTAGTTTAGTGTATAAGTCAGTTATTCATTCTTACTATTGAGTAGTCCACTTTATACATGTAACATGTTTTGTTTATCCATTTATGAGTTGATAGACATTTGGGGATTTTTTTGTTTTTGGTTTGTTTTTTTTTAAGTTTTTAGCTATTAAGAGTAATGTGATTTTAATTGAAGTTAAAATAATTTTTCAGTATTTCAGTCGCACTTGGGTATTCTCCAATTCCTTCTCCAGCTACCAGCTGAACATACTCTTTTTCCCAAAAAGAAAAAAATGCTAGTAAAAACGATTTACCATATTTTCCCGATTTGACCTAATCTGTCATCTCTGTTGAGAATGCTTTTCTGGAATGTTAAGTTTCCTAATAAAGAAAATTTGGCGACATGGAACAACTTTGCCCCAAATATTACCAAACTCAATGTTCATCAATATCTATTGGAAACTTGGTCAAGAAAAACATGTGTGAATTCCATGAAGAAACTCCATCTAATCTGCTGAAGATATATCTTCCAAATAAAGCCTGATTAAACCAAGTCAACATAATCACTTATCTAGACTTAAACCTATGGCTTTACACAGCCTTGATGTGGTGTGAGAAGACTCACTGTGTACTGGCAATTTATCTTTTTTAAGGGTAGAACTGACAGTTTGCTTTACTGTCATCTATGAGGACCTTTGGGAGACATCTTTTTCTAATTTAAAATCAGGTATGGTTGTACTTCTGAACAGTAGTTTTACTTTTTATTTAAAAATTAATAGACATCATAAATTGAATTAACTTCTCTAAAGCATCAGGTCCTACTTACAGCAGACATACCAATCTTTATGCCTGATGTTTCCTGCATTACCTTTGTTCTTGTTCCTAAGAGTTCTTCCTACTTTTCACTTTCTTGCCTACTGGAGTAGTAATTCTTAAAATATTTGATACATTCTTAGAAGTCCTCATAACTTAAAATATTTAAATAAAGCAGTGCAAAAATAAAGTGAAACTTACAAAATATATTGCTCTACAACCAAACAGTATGGAGGTTCCTTAAGAAACCAGGAATAAAACTACCATATGCCCCAGCAATCCCAGTGGTGGGCATATACCCTGAGAAAACCATAATTCAAAAGGACACATATAACCCAATGTTCATTTCAACACTATTTACAATAGCCAGGAGGTCCATCAACAGAGGAATGGACAAAGAAGATGTGGTACATAAATACAATGGTATATTACTCAGCCATCAAAAGGAATGAAATTGTCAGTTGTAATGACGTATGAACCTAGAGTCTGTCATACAGAATGAAGTCAGAAACACGAATACCATATATTAACACATATACATGGAATCTAGAAAAATGGTACTGATGAATCTATTTGCAGGGCAGGAGCTTGTGGATGCAGCAGGGGAAGGAGAGGGTGGAGGAACAGTAGCACTGACATATATACACTACCATGTGTAAAACATAGCTTTGGGAAGCTGCTGTATGGCTCAGTGATGCTCTCTGATGACCTAGAGGGCTGGGATGGGTGGCAGTGGGAGGGAGACTGAAGAGGGAGGGTGTATATATATATATATATGGCAACCCACTCCAGTGTTCTTGCCTGGAGAATCCCAGGGACAGGGGAGCCTGGTGGGCTGCCGTCTTTGGGGTCGCACAGAGTCGGACACGACTGAAGCGACTTAGCAGCAGCAGCAGAACAGGTAGGTTTTGGAGGCACATCTCACCTCGTTAACTTGCCCCTTCCCAACATCAGTCTCACCTGCAAGGCTTGCAAATCTGAGAAGGTCTTAGCAGGGATTGTGTGAATGCCATTGCTGTGTAGCATTAGTAACTCCAACTTGTTCAGGCCAGAAAAATCTGCTTCTGTTAATCTAACCAAGCTGTTGTACCTGAAATAAAAACATCATTCTAGACATAAGTCTGTCAACTAAAGTACAAATGTCAAAGCAAAACCCAACAAATGCACACACAAAACTGAATTTCACTCCCCACCTCTCAAACACACACCCCACTAAAGATTCCCTGTGCTCTAAGGAGATAACCCAATGCTTGAAATACTGGAATTCATCAGATGCCATGGAAGGTCAGCCCCTTCACCCAGCCCTTGCATTGCCAGTTAAAATTATTCTGCTCACATTCCTGGAACATGCTACATCCCTTCTCATTTTCAAACCTTTGTATATTATGTTGTATCTTCAGGTTGGAATGCCCTTAACTCCAGCCTTCTCTATTTGTGAACACTGTTAAGACCCAGCCCATTCCCTAATGACATTGCCCCTCGTTCTCCCAGGTGGAATTCATCATTATGAAACAATGGTTAAGAAGCCTGGGCTCTGAAGTCAAGTGTTTTAGATATGATTATGAACTCAGGTACCCGGCTCCTGGGAGTAGGGCCAATGCTGGGTTAAAAAAAAAAAAAAAAACCAGCAATAACCTTTCTTTGCCTCAGTTTCCTTGTCTATAAAATGCAAATAATAGAACCTACTTGAAACAGGTTTTGAGGATTAAATGAATGCATTCATGAAGAGTGCTTAGCCCAATGCCAGGACACAAGTAATGTTAGCTGTTATCAGTAGTGATTGTTCCGAAGACACTTAGTATGCTGTATTACAATTCTTAGTAAATTGTACTGATTATACATCTGTCTTTTCACTTTAACTGGTTTCTACACATGAATAATGTATCCATCATTGTATCCCTGGTACCGTCCTTGTGTTTGGTCCATAGTAGGTGCTCACTAATGTCAAAAGATGTTAAGTCTGCCTTTTCATTCATTCACACACGTTTTTTCACCAGCCTTTAAAATACAGTCACTTTTTAGCAGATTTAATTACTTATGCATTTTTAAAGTATTTTAAATAAGTCAGTTTGTGTAGGGAAAAAAATCCAAAGGCCTTAAAAAAAAGATCTAGTTAACTTTTCATATATATATAGGAGGACATTTACCTCATGGATATTATCATAACTCTCATTCTTAGCAAGAGCTATATTGTTACTCAGCAAAAATAGAGCCAGAATGAAGCTTTTCTATAATCATGGGGGTCTCAGCCTACCATGAATGACTTTGGGTTCTAGAAAAACTTTCCCTTAATAAAAGCTTACGGGGAAAATTTTTCTTATTGCCCCGGAAAGCTTAAGATCCTCATGCACTCATTCCAGAAGGAAAGTATTATTAACAGAATTGTGGTTAATCTACCAAAGTCACAACTGTTTTGGGGATATCACGAGTGTACTCAATCCCTCCTTGAGAATGAAGCAAGACAAGCGCCCTCACTCACCCTAAATTGATACGTTCCACGTTGGGTGGGATGCTCTCTGGGATGGAGGTGAGGTACCGAAACGTGCAGTGCACCTCTGTAGGCACGTAACAGGCACAGCGGCGAGGACAGGCCCTGCCCCCAGGCAGGGCTATCAGGCAGAATGCAGTGAAGGAGAGCAATAAGCTGGTGTTTCCCCTGCCTTTCGGCTTCATCCTGAAAAAAAAAACCATCATACCTCAGTTATAAATATGGTTTGAGCAGAGTTCCAGTAGACCACACACAGTAATGGGTAATCTGGGACACTGTCCTGTAAGGTTCAGTTCAGTCGCTCAGTCGTGTCTGACTCTTTGCGACCCCAGGAATCGCAGCACGCCAGGCCTCCCTGTTCACCAATTCCCAGAGTTCACTCAGACTCACGTCCATCAAGTCCGTGATGCCATCCAGCCATCTCATCCTCTGTCGTCCCCTTCTCCTCCTGCCCCCAATCCCTCCCAGCTTCAGAGTCTTTTTCAATTAGTCAACTCTTCGCATGAGGTGGCCAAAATATTGGAGTTTCAGCTTTAGCATCAGTCCTTCCAAAGAACACCTAGGACTGATCTCTTTTAGGATGGACTGGTTGGATCTCCTTGCAGTCCAAGGGACTCTCAAGAGTCTTCTCCAACACCACAGTTCAAAAGCATCAATTCTTTGGTGCTCAGTTTTCTTCACAGTCCAACTCTCACATCCATACAAGACCACTGGCCTTGACTAGACGGACCTTTGTTGGCAAAGTAATGTCTCTGGTTTTGAAAATGCTGTCTAGGTTGGTCATAACTTTCCTTCCAAGGAGTAAGCGTCTTTTAATTTCATGGCTGCAATCGCCATCTGCAGTGATTTTGAAGCCCCCCAAAATAAAGTCTGACACTGTTTCCCCATCTATTTCCCATGAAGTGATGGGACCGGATGCCATGATCTTAGTTTTCTGAATGTTGAGCTTTAAGCCAACTTTTTCACTCTCCTCTTTAACTTTCATCAAGAGGCTTTTTAGTTCGGTTATTAGGGACCAATTTCATTTGCAGCTTTTATGGTAAAGCTAACTACAAAGCCATAGTGTGTGCGGGCCTCATATGGACTCTTGTGACAAGCAGGGTATTTATTGTTGTGAAAATTCCTTTACAGATTTTCACTTCTTAATGAAAAGCAGGAATCCCTTTTACTTAGGGATTCATTAAAAAAAAAGAAAATGGAAAGCATAATGGGGATATTGTGACAACTGAAATACATAAAGTTTAGTTTCCTGTTTATACATTCATTCTTTTAGACTTAAAAAAATTGATTATAAAGCTAATACGTGTGCAACATTGAAAAGTTAGAAGTTGTAAATAAGTCAAATAAAGAAAATTACTTATACTCCCCACCACCCAGATATAATCAATATCATTTTGTTCTATCCCTTCTAGCCTTTTCTTTATTGGATGTGTGTGTTTCTGTATATGTGTGATCAAGTGAAGTTTCATAATACATGTTTTATCACTGAGCATGTTTGGTTTTTCATTTTCTTAAACCTTCAAAAACACTTTCAGTTAGAGCTGTAATCAGGGAAAGGATGAATAAATCTCTTCCTATTGTCTTAAGTCTTTGCCAAAAAAAAAAGACAAATTATACACATCACTGCCAAATGATGACCATAACGAATAGTAACTGGCCAGCTGAGAGGGCTTGAGCCTTATACTTGCCCTACAGTGGGCCACGCTGACCCCTCGCAGGCATGATGTTGTTTTTGCTCTGCTTAGAACATCGCTCTGCCTCTTCCCTTGGTCCCTTCTTCTCACATCTGCCGTGGGCGTGGGGGTGGGTGCATATGCAGGGAAGAAACATGCTCAGCTTGGAAAAAATGGTATCTGGTACCCACATGTGAGGCAAGCCCAGGGAGCCAAACCAAATTTTTGCCTGCAATTGAGAACATACGAAGACGTAATAAGATCTCTATTATGCTTTTCTAAGAAAAGTGATCTTCATAGAATTGTTTTTTAGATTTTACCAGCAGCCATCCTTTAACTATAAACTACATTTAAAATAACATGAATGCTGAATTGCTTGTATCTTCATATAGATAGAAATATCATGGAATTACAATTTAGCCCAAATTAAAATCTAATACTGGTTTAATCAGATGGCCACTTTTGTCATTGTAACTGTCTGGTTACCAAATATTTAAATAAATATGTGACTGGAGACAGCATTTCCACCTTCTTCTTATAATTAAGTAAAAGAAAAGAATAGGTTGAAGGCAGTTCTGTCCTTCAGCTAGAAAAATAGAAGTCCTGGGTTTGCCCACTTGAGAGTTACTGAAAAGACACCCAAAAGTCTGAACACATGGGAGTGGATTCCCATAAACTTAAACCTGAAAATGTATATAATGAAATAGAAATTGACAGTACCTGAGCTCTTCTGCCGTCGTCCTGAATCCTCTCCTGACATAGGAAAAGACTGAAAATCTTCCCAAGAAATGTACCCACAGCTGAGTGAGGAAGGGTTCTCTGCTCCCCAGGTGGGCGAATGGCTTGACCTCTCTGGCTTACCGCTCGGGAGTACTGCTCTCAAGAGAGACCTGGAGGCGCCTGGACAGCTGCAGCGTAGCTAACCCAGAGTCGCCAGTCAGAAGTGCTTCTTCATAACTGCTGTTGTTACAGAAACAAAACGCAACGTGGAGGTTTGGAAGTGTTCTCTCTCCTCCCTCAACAGTGCGCTTCAGTTCCCCTTAAGCTGTCAATTTAGGTATATCTATTAACATCACTCCATTTTACCCCCAAGTCCCAGGAATTTCTCCTCCCTTAGCCTTTACGGGCAAATCTATCATAGATGCCCACAATAGGGGTCTCTACCTATTGACGAATCTTTACTAAGAGTGTGTCTTTTGTCCGGCAGCAGTCACTGAAGAGGTGATTTTTTTTTTTTTTTTTGCTTCAACTCCTTTCCCTCGTCGGCCCTTGCTCCACCCCTCCCGACTCTCATCCCTCCCTCGCTGCTCCCCTTGCCCAGACTGGGGCAGAGGACTAGCTGCATTCCCATGCCAAGCCGCCCCTCGCTGGCGCGGGTATCGGCCCTCTCCTCGTCCCAGCAAAGGACTGGCGGAGCCGCTCACCTCTCCGCCCAGGTGACCAAGGGGCTCCCGCCGCTGGCATTTCCTGCGTTCAGCTGCCCGGGGCAAAGGGACCCTCCGGAGCTGAGGAAGGGATGGCGGGGCGGAGCGACGTTGACTTACGTGTCTGGGGACTGAGCCGAGGCTCCACGGCACACAGACAGATAATAAACGACCACCCAGTTTTATTTTTGAGAACGCACGGATGCCTGCTCGCTTCTCGTTTCCTCCGCTTTTTTCTAATTCCCAGGATTTCTCAGGCGCATTCTGACTGGTGCGCAGGGCAGCTTCAGCCGCGGGACCTTACCCACGTTTATCTCCTCCACCTGTTGAGTGTAAGGACTTGGCTTTAATCACTGTGAGCTCTTCTCAAGTCTGAGGGTCCCCAGAGTTAGGTCTGAAGGCTGAGAGGTAGCGATGATAACCTGTGATACCTGCAGTTTGATTTTTGTGGGCCAATTTTGGAGAAACCTCTCCTGTTGAAAGGGATTACCAGCACACTGGGTTTAAATGCTGTTTTTCTTCTGAGGGTGTGGTTTGGGGACCAGCAGCGTCAGCATGATCCTAGACCTTGTTAACAAAACATAAATGCTTAGACTCCATCCCAGACCCACAGAATCAGAAACTGCAGGGATGGGACCTGGGGTCTGTGTATTAACAAGCCTTCCAGATTGTGCCCATGCAGCAAATTTTGAGGATTTTTGCCGGTTTAAGGAAATAACTTCTTATAATGACAACAGGGTTTACTCTGGCAATATTATTATAAGCATTTCCCAAACACCAACTCATTTAAACTTCACCAAAAAAATCTAAAAGGAAAATGTTCGTGTCATTTTACAAGTTAGGCACATAAAGGTAAGTGACTCACCACAGGTCACTGCCAGCTTGTGAGTAGAGAAAGTTGATTCAAACCCAGGCAACCTGGCTCTCCAGCCTGAACAGTTAGCCACAAAGCTTCGGCTGCCTCACTTAGCCCACTTAGCCAAACATTGGGAATGCCCCCACATCCAGCAGCTAAACGTTCAAGTGATTTATAGTTAGTAATAAGTGAGTCAGCGACCATGGTTGAATTATAGAATTGGGAACTCAGAAGTAACTCTAGAAGTACGTGTGATATGAACATGGTTTTTAAATCTGCAGAGCCGACATGGTTAAATCAAAAAGTCATATGTGATGTACAGATTTAGATGCTTGCTTGGGAAATATGGCATATTTGTGGGTTCTTGGCATCCACAGTTTTTCTTCCAAAGCTCCTTGGCAACCAACCTCATGGCATCATACTCTTTTGTTAGTTTCTAACCCAGGTCTGGACTTGCAGACCCTTGCTAGGATGAATCACAGAAAGATGACCATGGCATGTTACGGAGCTCTTTATTTTCCCAGGATGGTTACATGGGTCATTTTTTGTTTTTTTTTTTTTTTTTGCTGTCAGTTTTAAAAAAGAACTATTGTTAGGAATGTTTGCTTCTTTTAAGAGTTTTTGTAAGAGATATTTCTACAGCTGCTTTGTGTCAAGAGTTCTCCATGTATTTTCTACTTTTATTTAATCTGCCAGAATTATTAGAAACTTGAAGGCTTGTTGGGACTAATTCTAGTTCAACTTGCCCTATTTAATAATGCATGCTGTGTGCTAACTCACTGTCCAACTCTTTGCAACCCCATGGATTGTAGCCTGCCAGGCTTCTCTGTCCATGGGATTCTCCAGGCAAGAATACTGGAGTGGGTTGCCATGCCCTTCTCCAGGGGATCCTCCAAACCCAGAGATCAAACTGGAGTCTGTTAAGTCTCCTGCATTGGTAGACAGGTTCTTTACCTCTATCGCCACCTGGGAAGCCCTAAATAACAACAATAGTAGTAGTAGTAGTAATCATTGCTATTATTGTCAGAGCATGTATGTGCCAGAGGCGTTACATGTGTTTTTTAATTCTCAGAAATATTCTCATGAGGTAGGCATTAAAATTATACCGGTTTTCAGGTGATATTCTAAATAATTCAGAGCCAGAATATGCTGTTGATTTTAAAACTCTAAGGCCCCATTCTTAAGACCCATGTTTCCCAGCTTCCTCCACTTCTGCTCATATTTATACTATTGAAAAATTTGGAGGGTCCACAGCATATGAAGGATTAAAGTTTGACCATTCTCCTTTATAACCATACTTTATAGTGTTTCTATGGATTCTTAAGGTGTATAGATCAATTTCATGCTTGAATATGGCTTCATTTAATATTTACAAGAAATAAGTAAAATTCAATCATAATAATTCCATTTTATATAAAAAGAGACTGAGGTTGACTAGGTATATGAATTGCTAAGATCTCACATTTGAAGTTAATCTGAACTCCTAACGCTGTACTTCTTGGACTATGGACTGTATTTCACCAACACCTTCCAAATGGTTTGCCATTTTAATTACCTCCCACTATACCTAGTATTTTCCTTTAAATCACTCCTCCCTTCTTCTTTCTAAGTCTTTTCCTAAACAGCAAATTCAGTAAATTCATCGGATCAGTAAATTCATAGGTTTGATATTTTTTTCTAGTAAACATGACAATAAATATACATCTTTTTCACCCTTTACATCAGCCCCTGGGAATTTACATCTCCCCTATCTCTATGTCATTTGCTTGACTTGTTATCATTTTTGGTATCTATGTACTTCTACTTCATCTCTAATATGTCAACTGTGCCACTTTTCATTTCACCCCCAAATATTTCAGAGCAAATAATACCAACGAATCAAGTCTAAGATATTACATCATATAGCACCTGACAATTTAAAAAACTCCTTTTGTTTTCTTTTTTTGGCCATGCCCTGCAGGATCTCAGATCCCCTACCAGGGACTGAACCCAGGCCATGGCAGTGAAAGCCCAGAATCCTCACCACTAGGCCACCAGGGAACTCCTGAACTTATGTATTTCTAAAAAACTCACTCATATGTATTTTGGGCTTCCCTGGTGGCTCAGATGGTCAAGAATTCACCTGCAATGCAGGAGACCCGGGTTTGATCCCAGGATTGGGAAGATCCCCTGGAGAAAGAAATGGCAACCCACTCCATGGAATCCTTGCCTGGCAGGCTACAGTCCATGGAGTTGCAGAGTCAGACACAACTGAGTGACTCACACATACACACACACATATGCATTTCAACAGATAAACATAATGTTAAAATTACTGTGTCTCTTAATTAGGGCTGATCATTACTGGCTCCCAGCCCTATAATTTTCTTATGAATTAATCAATTACTCAAACAATCAAGTCATATGCTTAGTGAATACAACAGCAGTGAAGTAGACTAAAATCCTGGCCACTTATTTTGTGCAATTTTATGAACTTGCCTAATAGAGCAAGTGATAAGAGCCACGAAGAGAAATAGTGCAGAAAAAGGAGACTGAAGTCAATCAGCATCACCCCAACCCAATACAATTGCATCTCAGTCAACCAAAGTTAATCTGCAAACCCTAAGGCACTTATTTATCAATGAACAATTAGTATTTCAGGCTCCTAACCATTTAGACCTTAGAAAGCTATGTATGGGTACAATTTTGGAGGTGGGAGGTGGGAGGGGGGTTCAGGATTGGGAACTCATGTACACCCATGGCTGATTCATGTCAATGTATGGCAAAACCAATACAGTATTGTAAAGTAAAATAAAGTAAAAAAAAAAAAAAAGATTTAGAGGCATTTTTAAATGAATGGTCCTCTTGTGAGTCCATAGGCTCCAGATTATAGGAAATACAAAAGCTACTTAGGAGGCAATTGTAATAGTACTATCTCAAAATGACAAATTAAGTTAGTGGTTTTGAGAGTAAAGAAAGAGATAGAGGAGGCATGTAGGGGCCAGAATGGTTAAGAATGTGTATGGAGAATGAAGGGAGAATAAAGGAGAAGTAAAAGAGAAATGACGGGTGAATTTTAACATTTTTCGTTGCTGACTTCCAAGGATCCTGGGAAAACTAGGGCTAAAGCAGATAAAAGTGAGAGCCCCACACAGATGCAAACCTGAGAGAAGACCAAGACAGAAGAGGGAGCACTATAATGATCAAGTATCCACAGTTGTCAAGACGTTAGAAGCAGACGTCTATAGGGCAGCCTTACTGACTGTGACATTGTAAACTGGTCACTAAATGCTACATGTTGCTTTTCTAACAGGTACTATATCAAAGGCCATCATTGGTGGGTATTTGCAGCTTGTCATGATTTCTTAAGGATGGGCAAAATGTACACCTAAGGATTCTCACATCTGTGAGATGAAATCTCAAAAGCTGTCCAAAGGTGAATGTCCTGTGTGTGTGAAAAGAGGGTGGTACAATGTTGGATGAATTCCACGAGCGTTTTCTAAGAGCAAACAGTATGTGAGCCAGTACTTATGGAAAACTCAAGAGCATTATAGTCAATCTCACTAACAACCCTAGAAGTTGATTTTCGAGGATGAACAACTTTGAGGTGGTTTCTGAGGTCAGCCACTGGGAAGAGGCGTGAGGAATACAAAACTGTAATTATGGGTAGAGCATACACAATGTCTAATTAAGTCATTGGCCACTGTATGAAGCTTTCTTCTCACTGAGGTATTCTGGTGTTCGAGTTTTGTTTTCCTGATACACGTGGTAGGGATTCTGGGTGGAGTGAGTTCTAGAGAATCACATCCTGTCAGTCAATGCCTTAAAAATTATTTTTTTTTTAAGATTTTTTTTGATGTGGACCATTTTTTGTCTTTATTGACTTTTTACCATATCACTTCTGTTTTATGTTTTATTATTTTTCTTTTTGGCCACAGGGCATGCAGGATCTTAGCTCCCTGACCAGGGAGCTCACCCCCTGCATTGGAAGGTGAAGCCTTAACTACTGGACCACGAGGAAAGTCTCTGAAAAATTATTTTTTAAAGCCAATGACTACACTACTTACATTCTTATCACTCCCTTCTACTGTTCTCTTATCTCAGTTTGAGTCTTTGCCTTAATTCTATATTAGAATCTTGCCTTTTCTTCACAGATACCGAATGCAATATTTTCCAGATCCAGTCTCTCCAATGATAAAGAAAAGTAATAAAGCCATATGTGAGTGTGTGTAAATATATATATACAGACATACATACACACATATACATGGCTGCATTTTCAAGTACTTTATAGCATTAAACATGGATAGGATAAGTGAAGGAGTTTCTTAGGGGATGGGTGTCTTGGAATTTTAAGATTTATTTTACATACATCATAATGACAAAAATAGATGTTTTTCTTTTTATTCATCACTATTATTAAGTCACTAAACATAGTTGTAAAACATATTAGACACTCTCTTGGAATAAGCTACAGACATGTGAGGACATTATGAAAGAACAAAGATTTATGTGGAAAGATTCAGTAAAAAAGATTCCAAAGACCACAATCATCACACACTCTATTTTTTCACTTCTTCCAATAGAGAATTTTATTAACACACTCTGAGAACAACCACGGAATGCAGAGGAAAGTCTATGGTTTTAGAGCAGAGTCAGAAAATTTTTTCTGCAAAGGGCAAGAGAGTATGTTAAGCTCCGTTGGTTATAGAGTTTCTATCACAAGTACTCAATTCTGTCACTGTTGCGAAAGCAACCACAGATATTATGTAAATGAATAAGCAGGGCTGTGTTTCAATAACATTTCATTTATAACCACTGAAGTTTGAATTTCATATAATTTTTACGATATATCATAATGATATTGCTCTTTTGATTTTGTTTCAATCATTAAAAAAAACAAATCCTAACTTAAACACTGTACAGAAACATGCAGTAGGCTGGATTTGACCAGTTTAAGCACTTCTGCTTTAGAGCTGAGCATTCCCACTAGGTCCTCTATGGTGGAGAGGTGATCTGATCTGAATCTGAGCATTCAATGTCACATTAAACTGTGATCTGACTTATCAAATACAAAAGGGAAGAGTTTGAGGGTTTTCTTTCACGTCAATATCTGGAATTAAATGGCCAAACATGATTTAAGAGGTTTATCTTCAGCAGTCAAAAGTTGCTTTCTGGACGGATCATAGCTGTTTTGTAATTTGGAATTTCTTCGTGCAGTATTCTGTGCTAATCTTGCCAGATTACAGCAGTGACACACTCCAGCATTGCTGAGATTCTGACATATTACTGAACAGGATGCCTAACTGGACATAATTTAAAACCACAGTTCACAAGTAAATGCCCCTTTTCTTCCTGGAATTCTGTATTTAGGGAAGAGAAAATTTACTTCTGATCATTATGAGATGACTTAAATTCCAATGATCTATAAGAATAAACCATTTTGCATTTGAAAAGGACAAATTCTAAGAGATAAAAGGACAGCCAAGGCCCAGCCTTAGGGACTGAAAAAGAGTGTGCTATGGAAGGAAAAATGTAAGTGGTGGGATGAAGTCATAGAGGCAGCTTTGGATGAGATAAAGCCCTTTCAGATTAAATTACATTGATATACGTTCAGGAAGGTTAGCCTAAACCAAAACTATCAAGAGTAAGACTAATCAAATACACAGAAGAGGTATTTAATTTTATATTATCTCCCAACACCTGAACTCTCAGGCAAATACTCTTTAAAGTTTAATTTATCTTATTTTTGTGCAAAATCTAAGTTAAGAAAGCTATGTCTGCAAATTATAGCAGGGAGACTTACCCATATCACATAGTTCAGATCAAAGAAATCCTAGCTGCTGCAGTTCTAAGAGTTGAGAGAGCTGAAGTTGAAAGCATCCAAATAGATGAATTTTTCTTTCCTGTATAAAAATTAAATACAATACTGGAAGGAAAGTAGGATGTTGGCCATTCATAAGCTGGGATAGATTCACTGCAAGTCTTGATGAGGAAAATAGAAACTGGGTGATTCCTGCTGCTGCTGCTGCTGCTAAGTCACTTCAGTCGTGTCTGACTCTGTGTGACCCCATAGACGGCAGCCCACCAGGCTCCCCCATC
Source organism: Capra hircus (assembly GCF_001704415.2). NCBI lineage: Eukaryota > Metazoa > Chordata > Mammalia > Artiodactyla > Bovidae > Capra > Capra hircus. The sequence goes on along the minus strand of NC_030808.1, from coordinate 116,231,685 downwards.
CCTGGGATTCTCCAGGCAAGAACACTGGAGTGGGTTGCTATTTCCTTCTCCAATGCGTGAAAGTGAAGATGCTCAGTTGTATCCGACTCTTAGCGACCCCATGGACTGCACCCTACCAGGCTCCTCCGTCCATGGGATTTTCCAGGCAAGAGTGCTGGAGTGGGTGGATTGTGACTCCTACATATATCTAGATCAGTTATTCTTTCCGGCTAACATGAAAACAGAAAGTTTAAATGTCTTTTAATTAGTTTTATTTTCTACACTTTTATAGTTTTAAATCTGTCCCTCGAAGGAATATAACTGAGTAGTCTACTTACTACTCACTGTTTAACTTCTCCACTTAGTAGATATAATACAGTATGGGAAACTCCTGGCTGATTTACAGACATCTACACAGGACAGTTCACCAGTTAGCACAGTGGTTAAACATGCCCTCCATTAAAACGAAAACACAGAGCAGAGCTTTCCTTGTTAGGACCAAGAGTTTTTATTGGGATCTAAGAGCTCTAAATGTGTAGCTTGTAAATATGTCACTTTCTAACAATGTCAGGGAATATGGAAAGTGCACCTATGAAGTGATCTCAGAGTCTGGATAGAGGTCCATTACCTATAATTTTTTTTAATTGGGGTATAGTTGCTTTACAATATTGTGTTACTATATGCTGCACAATGAAGTGAATCAGCTATCCGTATACATATATCCCTTCCCTCTGGGACCTCCCTCCAACTCCCCGTACATCCCACCCGTCTAGATCATCATATAATATTAAGCTTAGCACCCTGTGCTATGTAACACATTCCCACTAGCTATATTTTACACACGGTAGTGTAAACATGTCAATTAATACAAAAATACACACATGCACTCCAGTGTTCACTGTAGCACTGTTTACAATAGCCAGGACATGCCAGCAACCTAAATGTCCATCAACAGAGAACCACATCAATAAACATGTGGTACATATATACGATGAAATGTTACTTAGCCATTAAAAGGAACAAAACTGGGGCATTTGTAGATGTGGATGGACCTAGAGACAGTCATACAGGGTGAAGTCGGAAAGAGAAATACCTATAAATTATTATATGGAATGTCTTTTGCATCTTCCTCTTCAATGCCATCATTACCTGCATCAGTGACTCACCATGTAGCGTGCACTCTGCAGAGAGTTATATTATGAAGAAGCATAGTCTTTGCTTTGAGGAATTAATATCCAGTGAAGAGAACAAGACAAAGGAGCAATTGTCACCTTTATCACACTTACCTGTAGAGGAGTATACACCTAAATGACCATGTATGAAGATGGCCAAATATTTATTGCTGCTTTGAAAAAAAAAAAAAAAAAAAAAGCCTGTTCAGGGAAGTGGCCAGGATGGTGGAGTAGGAAGACCCTAGCTCATCTCCTCTCACAGACATGGCAAAATTACAACTATTCACAGAGCAACTATTGATGAAAATGACCTAAACACTAGCAGAAATAATCTACAATTAAAAAGGAGGAACAATAACAAGGTGGGTAAGAAGACTATAAAGACAGTACAGTCTTTATAGTCAAGTATAGTCAAGTCTCATATCTGTAGGTGGGTGACCCATAAATGGGAGGATAATTACAGTTGGAGAGGTTCTCCCCAAAGCATGAGGAGTCCAAGCCACACATCAGGCTCCCCACCTTGGGGCTTCCTGCACTGGGAAGGTGAACATCAGAACATTTGGCTCTGAAGGCGGACAGGGCTTACTTTTGGGAGAGCCATAGGGCTGGAGGAAGTACAAAACTCCACTCTTAAAGGGTGCACACAAAATGTCATATGCTGAAACCTAGGCAAGAAGCAGCAGTTTGAAAGAAGCCCATGGGTCAGACTCATTTGCTGATCTTGGAGACTCCCAGAGTGGCAAGTAGAGCTCCCTGTGGGGGACACAGATGCTAACAGCAGGCATTATAGGGAGCTCATTCTACCATGAAGACATTAATGCTGGCAAGCACCATTTTAGAGTTGTCCCTCTAGCTTATTAGCACTGGGTCCTGGCCCCACCCACCAGTGACAGAACCAGTACTTGGATGCCTTAGGTCAAGCAGCTAGCTGGGCAGGGGCACAGCCGCATCCACCACCTGGCGAGCTGCATTAGGACTCCTGAGCCCCCAACTGCCACCAGGATGTGACCCATTCTCAGAGGGCCCAGGACCCAGTCTTGCCCACCAGTGCACCAACACTAGAGCCAGGACCACCTAGGCCCTGACGGCACCCAGTAACAGACCAGCATCAGCTCTGGGGCATCTTGGGCCCCTCAGCTGGTGCCCAAGGGTCTGACCACACCTACAGTGGGCTGACAGGCTGACACCAGCTTCAGGTTCACTGGGCCCTGCAGCCAGCCATATCAGGAATTAGCCTACTCACCAGCAGCCCAAACCATCTCCAGGAACCCCCAAGGCCCTGTAGCCAGAGACCACAAGATCCAGCTCCATTCACCAGTGAGCTGGCACTAGCCCAGGGACTGCTGGACTTGACCTGGGTATTAGTGGGCTGAAATCAACTATGGAACCCCAAGGGGCCTGTATCCAAAGACCCCAGAATTTAGCTCCACCCAACAGTGAGCCATCACTAGCCTCAGGATCACTATAATCCTGCAGCCAGAAACCTTGGGACACAGCTGCACCCACCACTGGCTGATACTAGCACTGGAACAAGCCTCACTCACTAGAGGGGAGGCACAAACTCTCTAGGGCCCTGCAACTAGAGACATTGGGACCTGGCTCCATCCACCAGTGAGCTACCCAGAGGCTACCCAGGCCCACTCACCTATGGGTCATCATCAGCTCCAAATGCCTGGGTCCTGAAACAAAAGACCCCAGGTCCCAGCTCCACCCACCAGAGGACCAATACTATTTCCAAGATCTAACCCCACCACCCCCACCCCTCCCTACTAGCAGACTGATACTAGCTTTAAGAAACCTTAGGATCATTATCCAGCCAGGATCCAGCCCCACTCACCAGCCCACTAACATCAGCTTTTAGACACCCAGACCCTGCAGCCAGCTATGTCAGAAACCCACCCCATTCATCACAGGCCAACAGTAGATCAGGTGTCCTGGATCCACATCACCAATCCTAAGACCTGACTCTACCCACCACCCCGAGGCTTCAGGAACTCTGAACCAGCTGTTTTGTGACAGAGCTTCACTCACCACCAGTGGCCAGTAGCCTCTTCACAAGGCAGGGTCTGACAACCAACCAGACTGAGGGCAGCCATGCTAACTGGGCTTCCCATGGTAGTCAAAAACCTATAACAGAAAGACCCAGGAAGCCCACATAGGGCTACCCCTAGAGCACATAGTTCTGGTGACTAGAGGGGGAGTACACTGCTGGGACACATGTCTCCTCTGTTCTCCAAAACTGGAAAATGTAAACAACCTACCAACTACATAGAAATATAAACAGTGAATTAGGTAAAATGAGTCAAAAGAGGAATATGTTTCTAACAAAGGAACAAGATAGAACATTAAAAGAACTAAATGAAGTAGAAATAAGAAATCTACCCAACAAAGAATTCAAAGCAATAATCATAAAAATGCTCAAAGGCCTAAGGAAAAGATTGAATGAACACGGTGAAACTACAAAGAGCTAGAAGACATAAAGAAGAACCAAACAGAGCTGAAGAATATAACTGAAATTAAAAATACCCTAGAATGAGTCAACAGTAGACTAGATGAAAAAGAAGAATGGATAAGCAAACTAAAAGATAGAGGTTCAGTGGAAATCACTGAAACTGAACAGAAAAAAAAAAATAGTTAAGTTTCTTACATATGAACCTTCAAGTTACAAATTTTCAAAGATGTGAAAGAATACTTCCATATTCAGTCATGTGAGTGAGTTCACATGTTTGGTGCACATTGTCATGTGTATGCATTCTTTACAAGTGGTTGTGCATTTGTGTACTTTACTGTATAGTACTGTACAAAATACAGTAGTACCATATCTTTATTTCAAGCCCAGGATGTCTGAAAGCAAGTATAAAAGCAGCGGTGATGTAGCTGATAATACTGTACTGGACTTCCCTGGTGGCTCAGATGGTAAAGTGTCTGTCTACAAAGCGGGAGACCCGGGTTCCATCCCTCGGTTGGGAAGATCCGCTGAAGAAGGAAACGGCAATTCACTCCAGTACTATTGCTTGGAAAATCCCATGGACAGAGGAGCATGGTAGGCTACAGTCCATGGGGTCGCAAAGAGTCGGACACGACTGAAAAACTTCACTTCATTTCACTGTAAGATTAAAAATATTTTGGGGGTGTTTGTTTTTATGTATTATTTGTGTGATAAGTATTATAAAACTATTACAGTATAGTACTGTATAGCCAGTTTTGTTAGTTGGGTACCTAGGCTAACTTTGTTGGACTTATGAACAAATAGGACTTACCAATATCTTCTTGGAATGAAATGTGTTGGTATGCAGGGGACTTACCATAAAAAGAAGAGACTTCTGAAATAATATCAAACATACTATCATTTGTATTACAGAAGAGAGAGATAAAAGAGCAGAGAAATTATTTGAAGACATAATAGCAGAAAGCTTTCCTAATCTGGGAAAGGAAACAAGCATCTAAGTTCCAGAAGCGTAGAGTCACAAATACGATCAATCCAAAGAGGACCACATCAAGAACATTGTAATTAAAATGGCAAAAATTATAGGTAAAGAGAGAACATTTTTTTGCCAGGGAAAAGCAACAAGTTATATGTAAAAAGTAAAGGAACTCTCTTAAGACAATTAGCTGACTCATCATCAGAAATTCTGCAGGTCAGAAGGGAATGGCATGATATATTTAAAGTGATGAAAGAGGAAAGCTTGCAGTTAAGAATGATCTATCAAGGCTTTCCTTATGATTTGAAGGAGAAATCAAAAGTTATACAGACAATCAAAAGTTAAAAGAGTTCAATATCATGAATCCAGCTTTATAAGAAACATTAAATTGACTTTTCTAATTAGAAAAGGCCACCACTAGAAATATAAAACTGACAAAGGAAAACATCTCATTTGTAGAGTCAAATATACTGTAAATAAAGTAAACAAACCACCTATAAAGCTAGTGAAAGGTTAAAGACAAAAGCACTAAAATCATCTATAGCCACAATAAGTAATTAAGCCATAAACAAAATTAAAAGATACAAAATATGATGTTAAAAAATATTAAATTCTTGTTGGGGGAAGTAAAAATGCAGGATTTTTAAACTATGTTTGAACTTAAGGGAGAAGGCAACTTGAAATAATCATTTATATGTATAGATTGTTGTATATAAACTTCATGGTATCCACAAATCAAAAATATGTAAAATATATACATACAAAAAAGAGAAAGAATCCAAACATAACATTAAAAGTGGTCATCAAATCACAAGAGAAGGGAGTAAAAGAAGAAAAGAACAAAAAAGAACTGCAAAACACCCATAAAAAATTAACAAAATGGCAATAAGCACATACATATCAATAATTACTTTAAATATAAATGAACCTAAAAGCAAGAGAGTTCCAGAAAAACATCTATTTCTGCTTTATTGACTATGCCAAAGCCTTTGACTGTGTGGATCACAATAAACTGTGGAAAATTCTGAGAGAGATAGAATACCAGACCACCTGACCTGCCTCTGGAGAAATCTGTATGCAGGTCAGGAAGCAACAGTTAGAACTGCACATAGAACAACAGACTGGTTCCAAATAGGAAAAGGAGTACGTCAAGGCTGTATATTGTCACCCTGCTTATTTAACTTATATGCAGAGTACATCATGAGACATGCTGGACTGGAAGAAATACAAGCTGGAATCAAGATTGCCAGGAGAAATATCAGTAACCTCAGATATGCAGATGACACCACCCTTATGGCAGAAAGAGAAGAGGAACTAAAAAGCCTCTTGATGAAAGTGAAAGAGGAGAGTGAAAAAGTTGGCTTAAAACTCAGCATTCAAAAAACGAAGATCATGGCATCCAGTCCCATCACTTCATGGGAAATAGATGGGGAAACAGTGGAAACAGTGTCACACTTTAATTTTGGGGGGCTCCAAAATCACTGCAGATGGTGATTGCAGCCATGAAATTAAAAGACGCTTACTCCTTGGAAGAAAAGTTATGACCAACCTAGATAGCATATTCAAAAGCAGAGACATTACTTTGCTGACTAAGGTCCGTCTAGTCAAAGCTATGGTTTTTCCAGTGGTCATGTATGGATGTGAGAGTTGGACTGTGAAGAAGGCTGAGCACCAAAGAATTGATGCTTTTGAAGTGCGGTGTTGGAGAAGACTGTTGAGAGTCCCTTGGACTGCAAGGAGATCCAACCAGTCCATTCTGAAGGAGATCAGTCCTGGGATTTCTCTGGAGGGAATGATGCTAAAGCTGAAACTCCAGTACTTTGGCCACCTCATGTGAAGAATTGACTCATTGGAAAAGACTCTGATGCTGGGAGGGATTAGGGGCAGGAGGAGAAGGGGACGACAGAGGATGAGATGGCTGGATGGCATCACTGACTCGATGGATGTGAGTCTGAGTGAACTCTGGGAGTTGGTGATGGACAGGGAGGCCTGGTGTGCTACTATTCATGGGGTCGCAAAGAGTCGGACATGACTGAGTGAACTGAACTGAATGCTCCAATCAAAAGACAGAGTGGATGAATGAACACAAAAAAAGACTCATTTATGCTGCCTACAAGAGACTCACTTTAGATCACACTGAAAGTGAGAGGATGGAAAAAGTTATACCATATAAATAGAAATGAAAAGAAAGCTTGGGTACACAATATTTATATCAGACAAAATCAAATTTAAAAGAAGACTGTAACAAGAGACAAATGAGGACATTGCATAATGATCAAGGGATCAACCATGAAGAAGATATTAACAGACATAAAAATAGAAATTTTCAATAACAATAATGGACATAAACACTCCACTTACATCAATGGACAGATCATCCAGACAGAAAATCGATAAGGAACCACTGGCCTTAAATGAAACATCAGATCAAATGTACTTAATGTATATGAAACATTCCATCCAAAAGCAGCAGAATACATATTCTTTTCAAGTTCACATGGAAAATTCTCCAGGATAGATTTCAGGTCAATTCACAAGTCTCAGTAAATTTAAGAAGATTGGAATCATATCAAGCTTCTTCTGACCACAAAGTTATGAGACTAGAAATCAATTATAAGAAAAACCCTGCAAAACACACAAACATGGAGGCTAAACAAAATTCTATTAAACAATCATGGATCCAAGAATAAATCAAAATACATCTGGAGACAAATGAAAACAGAAACAAAACAATTCAAAATCTATGAAATGCAGCAAAACCAGTTCTAAGAGTAAAGTTTATAGCAATAGAAGCCTACCTCAGGAAACAAGAAAAATCTCAAACAAGTTAACACTATACCTAAAGGAACTAGAAAAAGAAAAACAAATGAAACGGAAAGTTATTAGAATGAAAGAAATACTAAAGAACAGAGAAGAAATAAATTAAAGAGACTATTTTTACTACACAGAAAACAAAGGAAAATGAATGAATGAAATGAAGACCTGGTTTGTTGAAAAGACAAGCAAGATTGATAAAACATTAGCCAGATTCAGCGCGAAAAAAAAGGGCCCAAAACAATAAAATCAGAAATGAAAAGAAGTCACAATCAATACCACAGAAAAACAGGATCATAAGCTATTATTATGAACAATTACACATCAATAAAAATGACAACCTAGAAGAAATAATAGAAGTGTGCAATATCCCAAGACAGGTATAGGAAGAAATAGAAAATTTAAACATACCAATTATCAGCAATGAAACTGAATTAATAATATTTTTAAAGTCTGACCCCACTCCCAGCCACCAAACAATATCTAGAACCAGGAGACTTCACAGGTAAGTTTTACCAAACTTAGAGAAAAGAGTTAATACTTCTCAAACTATTCCCCCAAATTGCAGAGCATGAAAGCTTCTGAACTCATTCTAGAAGGACAGCATCACCCTTGTACCAAAACCAGACAAAGATATCACACACACATACAAAATTACAAGTCAATATCATTGATGACATATATGTAAAAATCCTCAAAAAATATTAGCACATCAAGTTCAATAATACATTAAATGGATCATACACCATGATCAAATGGAATTTATCCCAGTGATGCAAAGGCTGTTTCAGTATCTGTAATCCTACTGATGTGATATGTCACATTAACAAAATTAAGAGTAAAAAACATATTATCATTTCAATAGATGCAGAAAAGACTTTTGACAAAATTAAACAGACATTTATGTCAAAAACTTTCAACAAAATAGGTATAAAGGGAATATATCTCAACATAATAAAGGTCATATATTGATATTGCAAGTCCATAGCTATTACTATACTCACCATACTGAAAGCTTTTCCTCTAAGATCACGAACAAGACAAGAAAGTCCAGTTTTGCCACTTGTATTCAACACAGTATTGGAAGTCCTAACCACAACAATCAGATAAGTAAAAAAAAAAAAAAAAAAGGAATACATATTGGAAAGGAAGAAGTAAAACTGTCATTCTGCAAATGACATGGTACTATACCATAAAAAATTCTAAAGATGCCACCAAAAAGTATTATAATTTATTAATGAATTCAGTAAAGTTGTAGAATGCAAAGTTAATGTACAGAAGTCTGTTGCATTTTCATACATTAACAATGCTCTATCAGAAAGATAAATTAAGGAAACAACCTCATTTAGAATCACATCAAAAAGAATAAAATACTTAGGAGTAAATCTAAGGAGGTAAAAAACCTATATTCAGAAAACTATAAGGCCCTGATGAATGAAATTGAAGATGACAGAAACAGATTAAAAGGTAAACTGTGCTTATGAATTGGAAGAATTAATATTGTTTAAATGACTATTATACTCAAGGCAATCTATAGATTCAATACAATTTCATCAGAATACTAACGGCATTTTTCACAGAACTAGAACAAATGATTCTGAAATTTGTATGGATACACAAAAGATCCTCCCAAACCACAGCAATATTGAGATAAAGGAACAAAGTTGGAAGTATCATTCCTTTTGATTTCAAACTATAATACAAAACTATAGTAATCAAAACAGTATGGTACAGGCTCAAAAACAGACACATATATCAAGAGCACAGAAATATACATACACTTATATGCGCAATTAATCTATGATTAAGGGGGCAAGAAACACAATGGAGAAAAGATAGCTTCTTCAATAAATGGTGTTGGAAAAGCTGGACAGTTCAGTTCAGTTCAGTCGCTCAGTCATGTCCCACTCTTTGCGACCCCATGAATAGCAGCACACCAGGCTGCCCTGTCCATCATCAACTCCTGGAGTTTACTCAGACTCACGTCCATCGAGTCGGTGATGCCATCCAGCCAACTCATCCTCTGTTGTCCCCTTTTCCTCCTGCCCCCAGTTTCTCCCAGCATCAGGGTCTCTTTCAATGACTCAACTCTTCACATGAGGTGGCTAAAGTATTGGACTTTCAGCCTCACCATCAGTCCTTCCAATGAACACCCAGGACTGGTCTCCTTTAGGATGGACTCACTGAATCTCCTTGCAATCCAAGGGACTCTCAAGAGTCTTCTCCAACACCACAGTTCAAAAGCATCAGTTCTTTGGTGCTCAGCCTTCTTCACAGTCCAACTCTCACATCCATACATGACCACTGGAAAAACCATAGCCTTGACTAGATGGACCTTCATTGGCAAAGTAATATCTCTGCTTTTTAATGTGCTATCTAGGTTGGTCATGACTTTCCTTCCAAGGAGTAAGCGTCTTTTAATTTCATGGCTGCAATCACCATCTGCAGTGATTTTGGAGCCCAGAAAAATAAAGTGTGACACTGTTTCCACTGTTTCCCATCTATTTCCCATGAAGTGATGGGACCAGATGCCATGATCTTTGTTTTCTGAATGTTGAGCTTTAAGCCAACTTTTTCGCTCTCCTCTTTCACTTTCATCAAGAGGCTTTTTAGTTCCTCTTCACTTTCTGCCATAAGGGTGGTGTCATCTGCATATCTGAGGTTATTGATATTTCTCCCAGCAATCTTGATTCCAGCTTGTGTTTCTTCCAGTCCAGCATGTCTCATGATGTACTCTGCATATAAGTTAAATAAGCAGGGTGACAATACACAGTCTTGATGTACTCCTTTTCCTATTTGGAACCAGTCTGTTGTTCCATGTCCAGTTCTAACTGTTGCTTCCTGACCTGCATACAGATTTCTCCAGAGGCAGGTCAGGTGCTCTGGTATTCCCATCTGTCTCAGAATTTTCCACAGAAAGCTGGACAGTTAAATGCAAAAGAATAAATGTAGACTACTTTCTCACACCATGCACAAACTTAAATGTGAAACCTTAAATGATAAAATTTCTAGAAGAAAACATAAGGAGTATGTACTTTTACATTGGTCTTAGTAATATTTTGGAGGGTATGTCTCCTCAAGAAAAGGAAAAAATGCAAAATTAAAGAGACTACATCAATCTGAAAGCTTTTGCACAGTGAAGGAAACACAACAAAATTAAAAGGCCATCTATTGAATGGGAGAAGATATTTGCATACAATACATTCAAGAAAGAACTCATATAACATCAAAAAGCCAAACAACCCAATTAAAAATAAGGAGAGAATCTAAATAGATATTTATATATATAAGACATCAGTTCAGTCGATCAGTCATGTCTGACTCTTTGTGACCCCATGAACCTCAGCATGTCAGGCCTCCCTGTCCATCACCAACACCCGGAGTCCACACAAACACATGTCCATTGAGTCGGTGATGCCACCCAACCATCTCATCTTCTGTCATCCCCGTCTCCTCCCACCTTCAATCTTTCCCAGCATCAGGGTCTTTTCAAAGGAGTCAGCTCTTCGCATCAGGTGGCCAAAGTATTGGAGTTTCAGCTTCAATATCAGTCCTTCCAATGAACACCCAGGACTGATCTTTACGATGGACTGGTTGGATCTCCTTGCAGTCCACAGGACTCTCAAGAGTCTTCTCCAACACCACAGTTCAAAAGCATCAATACTTCTGCGCTCAGCTTTCCTTATGGTTCAACTCTCACATCCATACATGACCACTGGAAAAACTATAGCCTTGAAGTTGGACCTTTGTTGGCAAAGTAATGTCTCTGCTTTTTAATATGTTGTCTAGGTTGGTCATAACCTTCCTTCCAAGGAGTAAGCGTCATTTAATTTCATGGCTGCAGTCACCATCTGCAGTGACTTTGGAGCCCAGAAAAATAAAGTTAGCCTCCCACTGTTTCCCCATCTATTTCCCATGAAGTGATGGGACTGGATGCCATGATCTTAGTTTTCTGAGTGTTGAGCTGTAAGCCAACATTTTCACTCTCCTCTTTCACTTTCATCAAGAGGCTTTTAGTTCTTCTTCATTTTCGCCATAAGGGTGGTGTCAACTGCATATCTGAGGTTATTGATATTTCTCCTGGCAATCTTGATTCCAGCTTGTGCATCCTCCAGCCCAGCGTTTCTCATGATGTACTCTGCATAGAAGTTAAATAAGCAGGGTGACAATATACATCCTTGACGTACTCCTTTTCCTATTTGGAACAAGTCTGTTGTTCGATATCCAGTTTTAACTGTTGCTTCCTGATCTGCATACAGGTTTCTCAAGAGGCAGGTCAGGTGGTCTGGTATTCCCATCTCTTTCAGAATTTTCCACAATTTATTGTGATCCCCATAGTCAAAGGCTTTGGCATAGTCAATAAAGCAGAAATAGATGTTTTTCTGGAACTCTTTTGCTTTTTCCATGATCCAGCAGATGTTGGCAATTTGATCTCTGGTTCTTCTGCCTTTTCTAAAACCACCTTGAACATCTGGAAGTTCATGGTTCACATATTGCTGAAGCCTGGCTTGGAGAATTTTAAGCATCACTTTACTAGCATGTGAGATGAATGCAATTGTGCGGTAGTTTGAGCATTCTTTGGCATTGCCTTTCTTTGGGATTGGAATGAAAACTGACCTTTTCCAGTCATGTAGCCACTGCTGAATTTTCCAAATTTGCTGGCATATTGAGTGCAGCACTTTCACAGCGTCATCTTTCAGGATTTGAAATAACTCAACTGGAATTCCATCACCTCCACTAGCTTTGTTTACAGTGATGATGCCTAAGGCCCACTTGACTTCACATTCCAGGATGTCTGGCTCTAGGTGAGTGATCACACCATCGTGATTATCTGGGTCATGAAGATCTTTTTTGTATAGTTCTTCTGTGTATTCTTGTCACCTGTTCTTAATATCTTCTGCTTCTGTTAGGTCCCTACCATTTCTGTCCTTTATTGAGCCCATCTTTGCATAAAATATTCCCTTGCTATCTCTAATTTTCTTGAAGAGATCTCTAGTCTTTCCCATTCTATTGTTTTCCTCTATTTCTTTGCATTGATTGCTTAGGAAGGCTTTCTTATCTCTCCTTGCTATTGTTTGGAACTCTACATTCAAATGGGTATATCTTTCCTTTCTCCTTTAGTTTTCACTTCCCTTCTTTTTCACAGCTATTTGTAAGGCCTCCTCAGACAGCCATTATACTTTTTTGCATTTCTTTTTCTTGGGGATGGTCTTGATTCCCGTCTCCTGTGCAATGTCACGAACTTCTGTCTATAGTTCATCAGGCACTCTATCAGATCTAGTCCTTTAAATCTATTTCTCACTTCCACTGTATAGTCATAAGGGATTTGATTTAGGTCATGGAAAGTTATGACCAACCTAGATAGCATATTCAAAAGCTGAGACATTATTTTGCCAACAAAGGTCCATCTAGTCAAGGCTAAGTTTTTTCCAGTAGTCATGTATGGATCTGAGAGTTGGACTGTGAAGAAAGCAGAGTGCCAAAGAATTGATGCTTTTGAACTGTGGTGTTGGAGAAGACTCTTGAGAGTCCCTTGGACTGCAAGGAGATCCAACCAGTCCATTCTAAAGGAGATCAGTCCTGGGTGTTCTTTGGAAGGACTGATGCTAAAGCTGAAACTCCAGTACTTTGGCCACCTCATGCAAAGAGTTAATTCATTGGAAAAGACTCTGATGCTGGGAGCGATTGAGGGCAGGAGGAGAAGGCGATGACAGAGGATGAGATGGCTGGATGGCATCACTGACTCAATGGACATGAGTCTGAGTGAACTCCAGGAGTTGGTGATGGACAGGGAGGCCTGGAGTCCTGCAATTCATAGGGTCGCAAAGAGCTGGACATGACTGAGCGACTGAATTGAACTGAACTGAAGTGAATGGTCTAGTGGTTTTCCCTACTTTCTTCAATTTCAGTCTGAATTTGGCAATACTGAGTTCATGATCTGAGCCATAGTCAGCTTCCGGTCTTGTTTTTGCTAACTGTATAGAGCCTCTCCATCTTTGGCTGCAAAGAATATAATCAACCTGATTTTGGTGTTGATTATCTCGTAATGTCCATATGTAGAGTCTTCTCTTATGCTTTGGAAGAGGGTGTTTGCTATGACCAGTGTGTTCTCTTGGCAGAACTCTATTCTGTACTCCAAGGCCAAATTTGCCTGTTACTCATACAGCTAGGTAACAAGCACATGAAAAAATGCTCAGCATTACTATAGGGAAATGCAAGTCAAAACCACAATGAGATATCACCCTGTACTTGTAAAATTCTAGGCCCACCAACAGACTTCCCAACCTGGGGATCTGGCTAAGGGACTCAGTATTCCCAAGGAATCTGACTTTGAAGGTCAGCAGGCCTTCATTACAGAACTTCCATAGGACTGGGGAAACAGAGACTCTTGGAGAGTACAAACAAAACTTTGTGTGCACCAGGACCCAGAAGAAAGGAGCAGTAACCCCTCAAGAGATCTAACCAGACTTTCCTGTAAGTGTCCAGGAGTCTCTGGTGCAGGTGTGGGTTGACAGTGGCCTACTGTGTAGTCAGGGGCACTGACTACAACAGTCCTGGGAGGCTCAGCATGCTGGCATAAGTCCTTTTGAAGGAGGTCACCATTACCACCATTACACCTACCATAGTTTGGCCTCAGGCCAAATTACAAGGAGGGAACACAGGCCCACCCATCAGCAGAAAATTGGTGAAGACTTACTGAGCAGGGCCTTGGCCACCAGAACAAGACATAGTTTTCCCCATAGCCAGTCCCTCCCATCAGGAAGCTTCCACAAGCCTTTTATCCTCATCCACCAGGGGCAGATGGAATGAAACCATGAACCACAGAAAACTAACCAAACTGATCACATGGACCACAACATTGTCTAAATCGGTGAAACTAAGAGCCATGTTGTGTAGGGCCACCCAAGATGGACGGGTCACGGTGGAGAGTTCTGGCAAAATGTAGTGCACCAGAGAAGGGAATGACAAACCACTTCAGAACCCTTGCCTTGAGAATCTCATGAACAGTATGAAAAGTGAAAAAGATAAGGTACTGAAAGATGAGCACCCGGTAGGTAGGTGTCTGATAGGCTACTAGAGAAGAGTGGAGAAATAGCTCCAGAGGGAATGAAGAGGCTGAGCCAAAGCAGAAACAATCCCTAATTGTGAATGTGTCTGGTGGTGAAAGGAAAGTCCAGTGCTCTGAAGAACAATATTACATAGGAACCTGGAATGTTAGGTCCATGAATCAAGGTAAATTGGAAGTGGTCAAATAGGAGATGGCAAGAGTGAGCATCAACATTTTAGGGATCAGTGAACTAAAATAGGTATGGATGGGCAAATTTAATTCAGATGACCATTATATCCACTACTGTAGGCAAGAACCCCTCAGAAGAAATAGAGTTGCCCTCATAGTCAACAAAGCAGTCCAAAAGGCAGTACTTGGATGCAATCTCAAAAATGACAGAATGATCTCTGTTTGTTTCCAAGGCAAACCATTCAATATCACAGTAATCCAAGTCTATGCTCCAACTACTAAAACCAAAGAAGCTGAAGTTGAATGGTTCTGTGAAGACCTAAAAGACCTTCTAAAACTACCACCACCAAAAGATTTCCTTTTCACCATAGGGGACTAGAATGCAAAAGTAGGAAGTCAAGAGATACCTGGAGTAACAGGCAAATTTGGCCTTGGAGTACAAAATGAAGCAGGACAATGGCTAACAGAGTTTTTTCCAAGAGAACGTGCTGGTTATGACAAACATCCCCTTCAACAACATAAGAGATAACTCTGCACATTGACATCACCAGATGGTCAATATTGAAATAAGATTGATTATGTTTTTTGTAGCCAAAGATGGAGAAGCTCTATACAGTCAGCAAAAACAAGACCGGGAGTGCACTGTGGCTCTGATAATGAACTCCTTATTGCCAAATTCAGACTTAAATTGAAGAACATAGGGAAAACCACCTGGCCATTCAGGTATGACCTAAATCAAATCCCTTATGATCATACAGTTGAAATGACAAATAGATTCAAGGGGTTACATCTGATAGACAGAGTTCCTGAAGGACTATGGATTTTGTAATCATGAAGCAGCAGTTAGAACCAGACATGGAAAAACAGACTGGTTCCAAACTGGGAAAGGAGTATGTCAAAGCTGTATATTGCCACTCTGCTTATTTAACTTCTTTGGAGGGAATGATGCTGAAGCTGAAACTCCAGTACTTTGGCTACCTCATGCGAAGAGTTGACTCACTGGAAAAGACTCTGATGCTGGGAGGGTTTGGGGGCAGGAGGAGAAGGGAACGACAGAAGATGAGATGGCTGGATGGTGTCCCTGACTCGATGGATGTGAGTCTGAGTGAACTCTGGGATTTGGTGATGGACAGGGAGGCCTGGCGTGCTGCGATTCATGGGGTCACAAAGAGTTGGACATGACTGAGTGATTGAACTGAACTGATCCTGGATAAGAACTTGGAACAGAAAAATGACAATAAAAAGTCTGGGAAAATCTGAATAACGTCTGTAGTATAATAGTAGTAAGGCTATAGTATTAAGGCTATGAAATGCTTTTCCAGTAGTCATGTACTGATGTGAGAACTGGACCATAAAGAAGGGAGAACACTGGAGAATTGATGGTTTTGAACTATGGTGCTGGAGAAGACTCTTGAGAGTCCCTTGGACTGCAAGGAGAGCAAACCACTCAATCCTAAAGGAAATCAACCCTGAATATTCACTGGAAGGACTGATCCTAAAGTTGAAGCTGTAATACTCTGGCCACTTGTTGTGAAGAGCTGACTCATTGGAAAAGTTCCTGATGCTGGGAAAGATGGAAGGCAGAAGGAGAAGAAGGCGGCAGAGGATGAGATTGTTGGATAGCATTACTGATTTGATGGACATGAACTCAGGCAAACTCCAGGAGATGGTGAGGAACAGGGAATCCTGGTGTGCTGCAGTCCATAGAGTCACAAAGAGTTGGACATGACTTGGTGACTGAACAACCAACCAAACAAATCATTTATCAATTCTTAGTGTTGATGGGTTGCAAAGAGTAGGACTCTCACAAAGAGTTGGACATGACTGAGAGACTAAACTGAGAAAAACAGTGTTGATGGATATCTCATGGTTATATAGGGAAAGCTGGGTAAAGAATATGAGTTAACATATATGGAATCGATAAAAATGGTGTTGATGAACCTATTTGCAAGGAAAGAATGGAGACAGATATAGAGAAAGGATTTGTGGACACTGTTGGGGAAGGAAAGAGTGGGATGAACGGAGAAAGTAACATCGACATATATACACTACGATGTATAGAACAGAATGCTGGTGAGACGTTGCTGAATAACACAAGGAGCCCAGCTTGGTGTTCTGTGGTGATCTAGAGGAGTGGGGTGGGGGCAGGGGAAGGAGGCTCAAGAGGGAGATGATAAAAGTATAATCATGGTGGATTTGTGTTATTGTATGGCAGAAACCAACACAACATTGTAAAGCAATTTTCCTCCAATTAAAAAATAAATATAATTAAATTATTACAATAAGTTAAAAAATAAGGGATATGAGGACTCTCTGTAACATCTTTACAACTTTTCTATAAACATAAAATGATCAAAAAATAAAAAACTAAAAATAAAGAATCTGAACTGTGTAAAACAAACTGAAAATAATTAAAAAATCCTTCAACTGGTGGGTGGATAAACTATGGAATGTCTGTACAGTGGAAGACTCCTCAATAATACAAAGGAATGAATTTTGATACACATAACCACATGGATGAATCTCAAAAGTATTATAGTTAGTAGTAGAAGCCAAACTCAAAGTCATGTATGATTAATTTTTATGACATTCTGGAAAAGGCAAAAATGTAGTGATGAAGAACAAATTAGAGGCTACATGTTGTAAGGGTTGGTAGGAAGGACTTGACTTCAATGGAGCAGCATAAAGAATTTTTTTTGGAGTAGTAGAGTCCTGCAACTAGATGGTTGTGGTTGTTACACAACTCTATTTATCTGTCAAAACATAAACCTATATAACATGAAAAGTCAATTTTACTTTACAAAAAAGTTAAAATGAAATTGTAAACCAAGAAAATTAATAGTATTTGCTGAATATCTTGACACTAATAATTTTATATATTGCAAATAAAGATAGAAATATACATGTCAAGTTACATATTGAAAATATATACTTTATCAAAATGGAGTCAAATTAAAATAGAAGGCCTAAATAATGTAGCAATTTAAAAAATACAATTGACTGTAACAATTTATTCAAAAAGAAAACAGCTCATGATGGTTTTACCAGGAAAACATATTCTGACCATAGGTAAACTATTACAGAGTGTAGAAAAGAGAGGGAAAAAATCCACTATTTTGTAAAATTAATGTAACTTTGACATCAAACTCAATGAGGATTGTATAAGAAAGTTATAGGTCACCATTGTTGAGTCCTGCCCCCAAGGACACAGAAGCAGAGCCCAGAATCAAGGTCACCTCTGAAGCTGATGGAGCCTCTTTTTAAGCATTGCTATAAACTCCCCAATCATCACTAACAAGCTTCCTTACTCCCAATTAGGCAAAGATGCCCACTCCAGTAAACACCCTATAGCATCCCAACCAATCACCTCAGAACAACCTTCCAACAGGAATTTTCTTCCTCTTGAGGCTATACAAATTGGCTATTAATTCACAAAAACTGTTGGCTTTCCCTGGTCTCTCAGGAGGCTGGCCCACTGAGCTTGGTGTGCCCACTTATCTGTGCTCTTTGTTCTTAATAAACTCACTCTGTTCAGAAATGTCCTGTGTCTGAAAATTCTTTTCCAACTTGCTCTTAGACTACCTCAACAATCATCTCTCATGAAAAATGATGCAAAATTAAATGAATACCAGGATCAAATAATGTATAATAATTAAAAATTGATATACTAGGATTGAGTTAATTTATCCTACAAGTTCAATTTGAATTTAACATTAGAAAATTAAGTTAATAAACATATTAAAATATGAATGTGTTAAAGGAGAAAAGTGGGGCTTCCCTGGTGGCTAAGTGGTAAAGATTCCACCTACCAATGCAGGAGATATGGGTTAGATCTCCGATCCAGGAAAATGCCATATGCAGTGAAGCAACAAAGCCCATGCACCCCAACTACTGAGCCTGTGCTCTAGAGCCCAGGAGATGCAACTACTGAGCCCATGTGCCTCAGCTACTGAACCGTGCATGCCCTGAAGCCTGTGTGCTGGAACAAGAGAAGCCACTGTGATGAGAAGCCTGCACAAGGCAACTAGAGAGTAGGCCCCACTCACTGCAACTAGAGAAAGCCAGCATAGCGACAAAGACCCAGCCCAGCCAAAAACAAATAAATAAATTTATTTATTTTTAATTAAAGTGAGAAAAGCAATCCAATCATCTCAATACAGGAGCAAAAAAAAAAAATGCTTGAAAACATTCAACAATCAATCATGACTTAAAAAATAAAACAAATTAGCAAACTAGGAATAACAGGAAACTTCTTTACCTTCATAAAGCATTCTTCAAAAATCTACAGCAAACATCTTACATGATGGTGTTAAAGCAAATCCCTTTACTTGAGGAATTTTGAAGTGTTTAAGCCATCCCTTTAAAATCAAGAACAAAACAAGACGTTCATTACTCTCACTTTTGCCCAATCTCTAGTTAGGGCAGAAAACCAAATTTATATATATTTGTAAATATGTGTGTATGTGAGGGCATAGAGTTTGGAAAGGAAAAAACAAAACCTTTTAATCTCAGGTGATAAAACTGTCTAACTCAAAAATTCAAAGGGATCCCAAATGAATTTTTAGTAATAATAAATTTTCTAGCAAGTTTGCTAGACACAAAATTAACATATGAAAATAAAGTTTTGCTCTATGTTATTAAATATCAATTAAAATGTAATTAAAAAAAGTAATGGATAAAATACAAATATATCTAAGAAAAATTTTAACAAAGTTGTATACAACTTCAGAGATGTATGAAATAACTGAATTATATTAAGTAAAATATAAATAAATAGACGTATAGTAAATATTTAATAGGACAGTGAAATGCTGGTTCAGGAAGACTCAATTAGTAGAAATTAATAGGGTTTCCCATCTCTTTCAGAATTTTCCACAGTTCATTGTGATCCACACAGTCAAAGGCTTTGGCATAGCTAATAAAGCAGAAATAGATGTTTTTCTGGAACTCTCTTGCTTTTTCAGTGATCCAGCAGATGTTGGCAATTTGATGTCTGGTTCCTCTGCCTTTTCTAAAACCAGCTTGAACATCTGGAAGTTCGCTGTTCATGTATTGCTGAAGCCTGGCTTGGAGAATTTTGAGCATTACTTTACTGGTATATGAGATGAGTGCCTCTTGAGAAACCTGTATGCAGGTCAGGAAGCAACAGTTGAAACTGGACATGAAACAACAGACTGGTTCCAAATAGGAAAAAGAGTACATCAGGCTATATATTGTCACCCTGCTTATTTAAATTACATGCAGAGTAAATAATGAGAAACGCTGGGCTGGAGGGCCGGGAGCCAGCACAGGAGATCCCACCCATGACAAGGTCATGCGGAGAGACCTGACGGGGCAAGGTGAGTCAGGTCTGAAGGGATCCTCTGCCTGAGCATCCACCCGGAAACCAAAATCTGTCTGTTTACTGTCTGCTATACTATACTCTTCTGACATTACAGGGGACCATCTCCGACCACCTTTCTCTGGAAAAAGTTAACTTAGAGCTCCAGCTGGTCTCCTGCATATGAAAGGAAAGTTTTCGCTCAAATCCCTCTGATGGCTCTCTAACTTGCCTGACAGTTGGAGACTTTTACAACTTGTGATTGTTTATAGCCCCCCAACCGTGAGAGGCACGAAGCTTAAAACATCTTAAAGATATAGAGCCTTTTAGAGCTAAGAATTAGTTTGGTGAAGGATTTCATTGTTGAGTTAATGTTTGCTGCCAGGCCTCCATATTCTTTATCTTTTAGGCACCTGAAGGATATTAATTAATGTAATTGGGATATAGAAAAAGAAATATAGTAGTTTTGATGTTAGCAACACTAGACTTTTGAGTTAATTTAATTTTCTCTTTGTTATAAATCACTGTACTCCTCTTTCTTTGTTACATATTTAGTGCTTTCTGAGAGTGGCATCAGACTTTGGAAAGAACAACACTTTTAAGGGCAAATAAGTTTTCTGGTTGACAGATCCTTATCAGAAAAGGGACGTAAAATGCTAATAGGCCTTCTGGCCATAAGATGATGTAAATCACCTAAGACTTGTGTATACAGCTAGGTATGCAGAGAGAAAGCCTGGTCTCGATAAGAGTCAGGGCTGCTGATGCTGTATAATTTTGTATTATCCATTGATCTCTATGTACAACCAAAATTATAAAAGGCTTTCCCAAACAATAAAGGATGGGCCAGTCACTAGAAAGACTGGTTTCCCCCGTGTGGTCTTTTCTCCTTCTCTTTTCTGGCTGAATTCCCATCTGTGGCATGGAGGCTCATCATGTCTACTTACTTGCCCTGGCTTCTAAGACCAACGCGAGAGGGAGCCCAAGGTGGGGCACCCTCTGCTATTCAAGCAGGCGCCGGTGGCCTATGTAGATGGTGCAAACCTCTTGTCTTGAGGTTTTATTAGCTTTCCACGTAAAGCAAGTTATTCAGCATCTTTTCTCCACTAATTTTCCTACTATACTATTCTTTCCTAATCTCTCTTTATGTTTCTAAATAAGTAAGTTTTTCCTCGCCTACTCCATCTCCCCTTCAAATTACCCTGGATCCACCAGGGCTGGACCCTGGCACTGGAGGAAGCACAAGCTGGAATCAAGATTGCTGGGAGAAATATCAATAATCTCAGATATGTAGATTATGCAAACTTATGGTAGAAAGTGAAGAGGAACTAAAAAGCCTCTTGATGAAAGTGAAAGAGAAGAGTGAAAAAGTTGGCTTAAAGCTCAACATTCACAAAACTAACATCATGGCATCTTGTCCCATCACTTCATGGCAAATAGATGGGGAAACAGTGTCAGCCTTTATTTTTTTGGGCTCCAAAATCACTGCAGATGGTGATTGAATGCATGAAATTAAAAGATACTTACTCCTTGGAAGAAAAGTTATGACCAACCTAGACAGCATATTAAAAAGCAGAGACATTACTTTACCAACAAAGATCTGTTTTTCCAGCAGTCATGTATGGATGTGAGAGTTGGACTATAAAGAAAGTTGAGTGCAGAAGAACTGATGCTTTTGAACTGTGGTGTTGGAGAAGACTCGAGAATCCCTTGGACTGTGAGGCGATCCAACCAGTCCATCGTAAAGATCAGTCCTGAATACTCATTGGAAGGACTGATGTTGAAGCTGAAACTCCAATACTTTGGCCACCTGATGTGAAGAGCTAACTCCTTTGAAAAGACCCTGATGCTGGGAAAGATTGAAGGCAGGGAGGAGAAGGGAACGACAGAGGATGAGATGGTTGGGTGGCATCACCGACTCAATGGACATGAGTTTGAGTGAACTCCGGAAGTTGGTGATGGACAGGGAGGCCTGGCGTGCAGCGGTTCATGGGGTCGCAAAGAGTCAGACATGACTAAGCCACTGAACTGAACTGAATAGGGTTTCCATAATAGACTCAAGCAGTATGGAAACCTGATTTATGACATACGTGGTGTTGACAGACTTTTCAATAAACTGGCTAGGACAACTGCTTGGGGAAAAAAAAAAAACCCCAACATATAAAATTTGACCTGTACTTAACACTGTGCAAAAAAGTCATTCCAAATTTATAGTCTTCTGAGTGTGGCTTCTTTCACCCAGCATAATGAATTCAAGATATATTCATGCTGATGATTTCAGCAGTAGTTTGTTCTTATTGTTGAACAATAAACCATTGTGTAATGAACTAAATTATTCTCCAGTTAAAGCTTATTTGTTTTTATTTTCTGCAAATTATGAATAAAGAAGCTATAAACACATGAAAAAGTACTTGTGAAAACAAAATTTTTTATTTTTCTTGGATAAATACTAGGAGTTCCATAGTTGGATCATATGATGTGTGTTTTTAACTTTACAAGAAACTTCTAAAATGCTCTCCAAGGTGGTTGTACCATTTTACATTCTCACCAGCAATATCTGAGTTCTACTTACTGTCCATCTTCATTAGAACTTATAGTACTATTTTCTTGAATTTAGCTATTCTAATATGAAATCTTATTAAACATGTTTAATATGAAGTTAACTGTAGAATTTCTTTTTCTTTCCTTTCTTTTTTTGATAGTTGCCCTTAATCAACTTAGGAAAGTTTTCCTATTCTTGGTTGCTAGGAGATCCAACCAATCCATTCTGAAGGAGATCAGCCCTGGGATTTCTTTGGAAGGAATGATGCTAAAGCTGAAACTCCAGTACTTTGGCCACCTCATGTGAAGAGTTGACTCATTGGAAAAGACTCTGATGCTGGGAGGGATTGGGGGCAGAAGGAGAAGGGGACGACAGAGGATGAGATGGCTGGATGGCATCACTGACTAGATGGACGTGAGTCTGGGTGAACTCCGGGAGTTGGTGATGGACAGGGAGGCCGGGTGTGCTGCGATTCATGGGGTCGCAAAGAGTCGGACATGACTGAGCGACTGAAACAAACTGAAATGTTTTTAAATCGTGAATTAATAATGTACTTTGCCAAATGCATCTTCTGTTTTATTGGTATAATCTTGCAGGGTTTCCTTTTCAGTCAATTAATAGAGTTGACTTTCAAACATTGAATGACTTTCATTGCCTGTATAAATTTGAATTGGTCATAATTGTTTTATTATTTATAATTACTGCTGCATTAAATTAACTAATATTGGTTTCAGAATTTTTGTGTCTATATTCTTGTGGTTTATTGGCTTGGAGCCTTCCTTTATTGTCTTTGTCTGGTATCAATGTTATGCTGGTTTCATAAATATGAGTTGGGAAGTTTATCCTTCTATTTTCTGGAAGAGCTTGGATAGAATTGACAAATTTTATCTCACAGAATTTGTCCATTTCAGCTAAGTTATTAAGTTAATGGGCAAGAGTTGTTCATAATGCTTTTCATTGCTTTTTAAATGTCTAAATCTGCAGTGATGTCTCTTACATCTTTAGTCAGTTCAGTCACTCAGTCGTGTCTGACTCTTTGTGACCCCACAGACTGCAGCATGCCAGGCCTCCATGTCCCAGAGTTCACTTAAACTCATGTCCCTCAAGTTGGTGATGCCATCCAACCATCTAATTCTCTGTCGTCCCTTCTTCTCCTGCCCTCAATCTTACCCAGCATCAGAGTCTTTTCAAATGAGTCAGTTCTTTTCATCAGGTGGCCAAAGTATCAGAGTTTCAACTTCAACATCAGTCCTTTCAATGAATATTCAAGACTGATCTTAAGGATGGACTGGTTGGATCTCCTCACAGTCCAAGGGGCTCTCAAGAGTCTACTCCAGGGAGGGGGGTTCATGTTTGGGAACGCATGTAAGAATTAAAGATTTTAAAATTTAAAAAATAAAAAATAAAAAAAAATCAAAGCAAAAAAAAAAAGAAAAAAAGATATGCAACAAGCAGCAAAGATTTACTGTATAGCATGGGGAACTATAGTCAATATCTTGTAATAACCTAAGATGGAAAATAATCTGAAAAATAATGTATGCATATTTGTATAATTGAAAATCACCTTGCTGTGCAACTGAAACATTGTAAGTCAACCACACTTCAATAAACTATGTATATGATGAGAGTAAAAATAGAACCAGTAAAATAAATAAATTTTAAAATAAGATGAAAGAAAAAAAAAATAAAAGCTACTGAATGAGAAAAGAAAAAAAAGAGTCTACTCCAACACAACAGTTCAAAAGCATCAATTCTTCTGTGCTCAGCTTTCTTTATAGTCCAACTCTTGCACCCATACATGACTACTGGAAAAACCATAGCCTTGACTAGACAGACCTTCGATGGCAAAGTAATGTCTCTGCTTTTGAATATGCTGTCTATTTTGGTCATAACTTTCCTTCCAAGGAGTAAGCGTCTTTTAATTTCATGGCTGCAGTCACCATCTGTAGTGATTTTGGAGCCCCCCAAAATAAAGTCAGCCACTGTTTCCACTGCTTCCCCATCTATTTGCCATGAAGTGGTGGGACTGGATGCCATGATCTTAGTTTTCTGAATGTTGAGTTTTAAGGAAACAGTGTCAGACTTTATTTTTTTGGGCTCCAAAATCACTGCAGATGGTGACTGCAGCCATGAAATTAAAAGACGCTTTCTCCTTGGAAGAAAAATTATGACCAACCTAGATAGCATATTCAAAAGCAGAGACATTACTTTGCCGACTAAGGTCCATCTAGTCAAGGCTATGATTTTTCCAGTAGTCATGTATGGATGTGAGAGTTGGACTGTGAAGAAGGCTGAGTGCCGAAGAATTGATGTTTTTCAACTGTGGTGTTGGAGAAGACTCTTGAGAGTCCCTTGGACTGCAAGGAGATCCAACTAATCCTTTCTGAAGGAGATCAACCCTGGGATTTCTTTGGAAGGAATAATACTAAAGCTGCAACTCCAGTACTTTGGCCACCTCATGTGAAGAGTTGACTCATTGGAAAAGACTTTGATGATGGGAGGGATTGGGGGCAGGAGGAGAAGGGGAAGACCAAGGATAGGATGGCTGGATGGCATCACTGACTCGATGGACGTGAGTTTGGGTGAACTCTGGGAGTTGGTGATGGACAGGGAGGCCTGGTGTGCTTCGATTCATGGGGTCGCAAAGGGTCGGACATGACAGTGACTGAACTGAAGTGAACTGATCTGAACTGAAGCCAACTTTTCCACTCTTTTCTTTCACTTTCATCAAGAGGCTCTTACATTTTAGATTTTTGTAATTTGTGTCTTCCTTTCGTCTTGTTCATTTTGGGTGACATTTTATCAATTGCATTAGTCTTTTCTAGTTTTTGGTTTTACCAATTTTCTACATTATTTCTTGGATTAAATTTCATTGATTTATGTTCTCAATTATTTCCTTCTTTCTAACTTTGAGCTTAATTTGCTCATTTCCTTGTTACTTTAAACTTGGGTTATTGATTTGAGACTCTTTTGTCTAATATAAGCCTTTACTACTATAAATTTACTTGTAAGTACTGCTTTAGCTATGTTCTGGAAATTTTAGTATGTTATATTTTCATTTTGCTAAACCTATTTTCTAATTTCCCTTGAGAATTTCCTTCTTTGATTCATGAGTTATAAGTGTTGTTCATTTCCAAATCTTTGGGAATTTCTAAGATATCTGTTTTTGATTTTTAGTTTAATTCCTCTATGGTCATGGAACATATTTTGTATGATTACAGGTCTTTTAAATGTATGGCCCAGATTTTTTTTTTCTTGGCAAATGTACAGTTGAAAAGAACGTATATTCTGCTATTGTTGAGAGGAATGTTTTTCTATAAATGTAAAATAGTTTTTGATGGTGTTCAGATCCTCTGTATCCTTGCTAATATTTTGTGTCTTTTTCTTTTTCTATTGTTTATTGAGAGCAGAGTGTTGAAACGTCAAACTATAATTTTGGATTTGCTCTTCTTCCTTCTACTTTTATGAGCTTTCCCTTCGTGTATTTTGAAGTTTTAGTTTTATTTTTCTACTGTTATGCAACAAATTATCACAAAGTTAGCAGCCTAAAATTGTAGTGTGAATTCCTAATAATGTACTTTCACAGCCTTGAGAAATTCCACATAAATAGCACCTGAATAAACAGCATATGTTAAGAAACCGTGCTAATGATTATCTTCCATGTTTTTATTAACAATAATCTTGTTATAAACCCCAAGGCCAGACCCAGAAGGGAGTATGACTGGAATCATGAAAGCATGGACCTTGGAACACAGGGCAGGTGTCAGGCCGGAATGCTGTTTATGCACTTGCTCATTGTTCCCGAGACTAGCCCAAAAGGGAATGGCCTGGGTTAAAAACAAGGTAATCTGGACTATGTCAGTGTAGTGTCTTGGAAAAGATAAGATCAAAAAAGTCTTGTAGTCTGCAATTAGGATTAAAAGCTGGACTCAGAGTGGACTCTGCACCTCAGTCCAATAGAGGCTGCAGGTCCCCTGACCCATTGCACCAGATTTTGTGTTCTGTTTTCATTCTCATCACTCGCTCCAAGACCAATAGGGAAACATAAAAGAACATTTATTTATTGTTTCCCAGTTTCTGTGGGTCAGAAATCCAGGTACAGATTAGTTATGTCCTCTGTTCAGGGTTCCCTAAGGCTGAAATCAAGATGTGAGCCAAGTCTTTGTCAGCACCTGAGACTCAAGGTCCTCTTCCAAGATCATTTAGGTTACTGGCATAATTTTATTTCCTTGATATTGTCTACCTGAGGTCCTAGATTTCTTGCTGGCTACTGACTGGGCTTTACTCTCAATTCCTAGAAACTTCTACAGCTCCTGCCATGTAGTACTTCCACAGACCCTTTAGCAATGTGGTACCATGCTTCTTCCAGAGCTATGGGGTGAATTTCCTCCTTCATGAAGAGACCGATTACTCCTTTAAGGAGGTTTTCCTGACTAAATTAGACCCACAAAGGAAATCTTCCCTTTTGACCAACTTAAATAAAGAAGTTGACTTGGGAAGCTTAATTATATCTGCTAAATCCCTTCACCTTTGCCAGGTAATATAACCTAATTCCGCAAGTGATATCCTGGTGTAGTGCAGTTCCTGCCCACACTTTGAAGGATGGAATTATACAGGTGTGTACACAGGAATGGGGGTGCCAGAGAGGGTCATCCTGGAATTGTTCCTACCACGACCTTGGTGCTAGGTATGTGCATATTTAGGGTTGTTATGTCTTTTTGGTGAATTGACCCTTTTAACACTGTCTAATGTTTCTCTCTACCCCTGGTAAATTTTTTTTTGCCCTGAAATCTTTGTCTGATGTTAATACAGCCACCACAGATTTCTTATGATTAGTATTGCATAGCATAACATTTCTATGTTTTAAATTTACTTGTATCATTCAATTTAAAGTAAAGTTATGAAATATAGCTAATCTGACAATGTTTTTCACTTAGTACATTTAGACCATTTACGTTCAATGTGGTTATTGGTACAATTAGATTCACTATTATTTGCTTTCTGCTTTTCTCCTTATTTTTTGGTTTCTCTATCAAGTTTCATGCCTTCTGTTGGATTATTTTAATTTTTAATTTCATTTAAATTTATCTGTTGGATTTTTATCTATCTTTTCTATTACATTTTTAGCAGTCTATCTATGGATTATACCATATACAGTATTTTACATACATATGCATGCATGCTTTTGAAGTCACTTCAGTTGTGTCCAACCCTTTGTGACCTTATGGACTGGTCCACCAGGCTCCTCTGTCCATAGGATTCTCCAGGCAAGAATACAGGAGTGGGTTGCCATGCTCTCCTCCAGGGGATCTTCCTGACCCAGGAATTGAACTCGCGTCTATTACATCTCCTGCATTACAGGCTGATTCTTTTACCTCTGAGCCACCGGGGAAGCCCTTTATATGTAAATCTCACAGCTTTCTTAAAGTGACAATTTTCAATTTTAAATAAAATGTAAAAGCATCAAAATCATTTGTTATAATTGTTATATGCATTTTATTTATATACACAGAAAAATATCACCAGCAAATGTTATAATTTTTGCTTTCTATAGTCATTTATATTGAAAAAAATGTAAGAAGAGAAAAATAGTCTACTTTATTTACCTTGATATTTACCATATTTGTTTTTCTTTCATTCTTGAAATTCTAAGTTTGATTCTTTCATTTTCCTTCAGTTTGAGGAACTACTGGTAGTATTTCTTTTGGAGAAACTCTGTTGGAAAATAATTCCTATTTTTCCTTCTCAGAATGTCTTTACTCTTGAATCATATTTTCTCTTGGTATAGAAGTTGATTTAAAACTGTTGACTGTATCACTGACTCAATGGACGTGAGTCTGAGTGAACTCCGGGAGTTGGTGATGGACAGGGAGGCCGGCGTGGTGCGATTCATGGGGTCACACAGAGTCAGACACGACTGAGCGACTGAACTGAACTGAGGATGGTTTTAAATTTATTATGTTTAGAATTTGGTGAGCTTCTTGAATCTGAAAATTTATGTCTTTTACCAAATTTGGAAAGTTTTTAGCCATTCTTTTCCCACACCAGTTTATGTTTTTACTCTTGTGGGACTTCAATGACACAAATTTTAAACATTTCTCTTTCTCCTACAAGTCCCTGAAACTGTTAATTTTTTCAACCTTTTATCACTATGTTCTTCAGAGTGGGTAATTTTTATTTCACTATGTTTAAAGCCCACTCACCTTTTCTTCAGTCTTCTCCTTTCTGCTATTTAAGATATCCACAGAAGTCTTAATTTTAGTGTCATATTTTCAGTTAGGATTTTTTAAATATTTATTCTATTTCTATCTCTATGTCTGGAAGTTTTAGATTTCCATTTACTTCCAGAGTGTTCAGATTTACCTTGTGGTTACCCCAAAGTGTATCTGATACTTCCAACATTTGAGGATCTCAGAGTTTGTGTCTGTTGACTTTTTTTCCATTGAGAATTGGTCAGATATTATGTTTGCAAAATTTCTATGCCAAATAATTATGAATGTTGTTATGGAAACTTTAAATAGGTTCTAAGCCTCATTACAATCCTCAGGAAGAATATTGATTGTTTTGATTAACAGGTAATCTAGCTATGTAGGTTTGAACTGCAGACAAATTCTGTATTGCTTTCTGTGGATGTTGGCTTCAATGTGAATTTAATTTTTTAAACTTTTTGTTGTAATGTTTGGGTCTCTCACTCAGGGGTTAGTCTGGGACACGGTGCAGTTTGTGCAATAACTATGAAACATTTGCTATGCTTTTGTGTCTGTGCTACTCACATAACCAATTCATAGTGTTAAATCTGGGGCTTCCATCTGTTCATACAAAGAATTATGGGACCTGCTTCTCTCTCTCTCTTCTCTTATGGATTTCCCCTCATGCTCTAAATCCCAGACGCCCTATTTCTCAGTTTCTCTGAGAAGATAAATGGCTTTCTCTCAGAGTTTTAGGCTTCTCCCACTGTTATATAATTCTATGAGATTTTAGCTGCCCTCAGGGCAAAGCAGGGAATTAGAAGGAAAAACTAACAAGATTTCCCCCAACAATCATCTTACCATAGAGGTCCCTTTCATGGATTCCCTGACCAGGATGACAGATCCTCTCTCAGGATTTTAGGTGTCTGTGCCACCACTTGTGATATGGCAGTGCAGTTCCCTGTCGGGGGCTTACCTGTAGGCAGAGCTAGAAAAGGAAAAGAGAGAGAGAGAAAAAAAAAATGTGAGATTTCCTTGACTCTTTCTTTGGGAAGCCATTTGCCACATCAGAAGGACCTTCAGGTAACACTTTGGGGAGACTCACATGGTGGAGAACTGAGGTCTCTCAAACTGGAAATAAAATCTCTTGTCAACAACTGTGAGAGTGAATTTGGGAGCAGGTCCTCCAACACCAGTCAGATTCTGCCTCCTTTAACATGATGCAGCTCCATTCAGCAATTCATCGCAACCTAGTGGGAGACCCTGAGTCAGTCTCCCAGCTATTGAAAGCTGAGTCCCAGAAACTATTAGGACGATAAATGTGTGCTGCTTTAAGCCACTACATTTTGCGAGGTAACTTGTTACATAGCAATAGGGGACTAAAACATGGTATAATTAAGGGAGCATTATAAAGAAGAGAGACAGAAAACAGAAGAGAGACAGAATTTATATTGTAGCTCTGAGCCTAAGTTATTACCAATGTCTAATAAATAAACATTTTATGAAAAAAGAAAACAGAAATTTCTAGTTTAGTATCTTTAAGTTACCACAACTATAACTCACCTTCTCCAAAGTACCTTATAAACTTTTATTCCTTGGGAAAAAGACCCAGAATTCCAAATTCTCAAGAGTGTTATTTTGGTTGATATAACACTAGTTTAACTTTAAATGCTATATTCTATGAAATAAAAAAAGAGGAAGAAGAAATAATGATTTACCTAGAATTTTCTATCTAGTTAGGGAGGAAGATGGGGTGGATGGAAGGAAAGTGGATATGTTCAAAAACCTTAGGCAAATCTTGAATGAGAAGACTACAGATTCCTGTTATAGCGTTAACTGTATAAAAAATAATCATAAAGGCAGTCTTACTAATTCAAGTGACCAAAAATTTGTACTTTTCCCCTCCTCTATATTATTTAGTGATGATTTTGTTTACGGAAAAGAGGGGGTGATTTTATGAACAAATAAACATAATTCAAGAATACAAATCTTTTTACTTTGGTTCAGTATTTAATAATAAAATTTTGACTGTAACTACATTTGGTTAATGTTCACAAGATAATAATCCCTTAATGTTAGAAATACTGGGAAGCTTACCTTTTGCTCAGAGATTCGGTCGAAAATACAGCTTACATTAATGGCAACTCTCTTGGACCTCAATGGTAACAAAGTATATCACACCTTTGTAAAGTATATGAAATATATCACACCTCTGTGAAACATGTGTGCCAGTATTTGCTGGCAAAACAAAACAATCAGCAGAGTTAAACAATTATATTTTCTTTAATGCAGTGCCATTAAATTACAACAACATTTCAGGGTAAAATATTCCACATGTTTCTCAACAGCTATCTGGAAAGGGCTTAGTACTTTTAGTAATTCAATATCAAAGTTTTTGAGAAGCATAGAAAAAGTCATTTGGGAGCACACTCAGTGTACTGTGAGGAAGAACATTCTCTTCGTCTGGCTACTCACAATTATACGAGCGAAAAACACCAATGCATATGTTGAAGTCTGCTTGGAAAATGGAAATGACATACTTTTCATCACAATTTAAGACATACATAAGTGTTCTTTTTCTTTCTTTCAAGTAAAACTTATTCTCAAGTATAATAGTTTTAGTACAGGCTACTCCAAAATTGCTGCCTCTGCAATTTAGAAGTTGCAGAATGATAAACTTTCTGTGGTCAAAATACCAAACCCTATATATATTCCTGTATAATACAGAAGGTCAGTTGCAAAATGAAAACAGCACCAATGGAATTATGCAAAAACTAAACAGGACCTTTGGAATGAAACGTGTTATGACGAAGAATATGACTGACCATGAGTATCAATGAATATTCATGCCTTATTCAATGTAAATGAGTCAAGCTTGGAACTTGTGGTATTTGAGCAGTAACACCAGTTCTACAATGCCCATGAAAAATCAGAAGTAAAATGAAAATATTATTGAGGCTGACAACTCGCAAATGTAATTTTCACTGTTATCCCCAAGATACCTTCCTCACAGCTAATGACCAGTAGGCCAAATGACTTGTTTGATATTCACCTTTTTTATTCCCCCTGACTTCAATATTTTCAAAGTTGAAAATATTCTTGAGGAGTGAAATGGTAAAAAGACATTTACCAGAAAAGGAGACACAAGTCAAGGGTTGTGGATTACTCACAATCTGAATATTTAACCACCAAATCATGTAATTTTCTGGAAATTAGTGAACTGTATTTAGATATTTCTTACTGTGTCTGTACATGTATGCATGTGTATATATGTATTAACATTTCTTACCACATCTACACTAGGCTGATTAGTACCAAAGTTTCACCTTCTACTTCTGATCTTAAAGTTTCTTTGTATTGAGGTTTGGTGGATTATTACCATTTTTGCCTACATCTATAATACCACTGGCCAGTATTGGCCTATGATTTAAGTTTTAGTGTCAAAATCTATATGATGCCATAATAGTAAAGAACTTATGAAATACTTTGATTATTTGGCTAGTATAGAAGCTATCCTTGCTCCTGAAAGACAGAACAAATCCCTTGCTGGTTTGCATGCATGCTTTCAGCAAGGTAGATATTATCTGAAGGCCACACAGCTCATCAGCTGCTCTGAAGTCAAGTTAGCCACATAATGTTTAGGACATAAAGCTATAAGAGTAAGCATTCAAATAAAAAATTCAGGTATAAATCAGGTTTTGATGGGAAAAGAGCTAAAAAGCAGGTGAAAGTGAAAGTCGCTCAGTCGTGTCCGACTCTTTGCGACTCCATGGTTGTAGCCCACCAGGCTCCTCTGTCCATGGAATTCTCCAGGCAAGAATGCTCGAGTGGGTTGTCATTTCCTTCTCCAGGGGATCTTCCCGACCCAAATTGAAGCCAGATCTCCCCTACTGCCACCAGGTTCTTTACCGTCTGGGCTACCAGGGAAGCCCAGGTAGCTGGTTCATAAATGGAATAAGCAGGTCATGGCAGGAGAAAAGGAAGTGCAACTTTCCCCTCGCAATGGACCAAATGCTTCACTATTGCTTTTGTGCATTTTCAAAAAGTCTACATAGATCTGAAGATCCTGATTATGTCAATTCCAATAGCTCAGTTATCCTCAGTTGAGGCTAACAGTGGTTTAGGAATAGGCTACTAAAATGGATGTTTTGGCTCACATATTATTTGTTTTAAGCAGTATTTTATTTGGAGAGATGTTTCACTCAAATGTTTACTTTAAAAATTCCTTAACATGCAAAAGGGAGCCACAGGATGTATTTACATTTAAAGTGGCAGCAAGTGATACATTTTACTTTTATATAGGCTTTCTTGCACATCTGCAGATCATTAGTTAAACATTTGTTCAAATGAGAGAAAGCGTACAATTCCTTTGGCTATGTATTTCACTTGAATTATTAATCTTGTTGAGAGTCTGGCAGCAAAACATACTCAAAACAATTCCTTCATTTTATTTGACTTCAAAAAGCTTGCCAGTGCTCGCAGTAGATCTTTTCCTAAAAGGTAATGCTGACAGAGAACTCAGCGAAAGAATACATTTAGAATACTTAATTAAATGATGTCAGTTTGCCACTGGCAGAGAACTGTGTGTATTCTGTTCTGCAATAGAAAACATGTGGCAATACACAGTAAATCTTTCCAAGGATCTAGAGAAATGATTTCGCTTCTTTCCACCCAATTCTCAGTAATAGCAATTAAGGATTACAATAGAGTTTATGCAGTTGAACTAAGTTGGCTACATTCTCGGAGGTCAGATGCTTTCAGTATCTGTGGCACTCTATAAGCTCCCTACAAACCAGTGTGTTGTGTTCATAGTAAATGCCTGATTAATATTTTTATTTTAATAAATACTTTTTGGTTCCTTGAGAACCACAGAGATGAAATGCTGTACCTGGGCTCCCAGGTCCCACTGTTGATTCTCTTATCTCTGCACACTGCACCCAAGAGGTTCAGCCTACACAGAGTGCCTCATTCACTCCAAGTCTGTGGCTTCTGATGGGGTTCACTTCATCATGTGTCTGAGGTGTGAAAACCAAAGAATAAAAAATGAAACCTGCATGCAAAGGAATGTACTTCTAAGGGCTTAATAGGTATGCTCACTGCCATGTTATTTTTAACAGCATGTTATAATCAATTCCTAATTTATTGATGAAGAGCTTAGTGTCTTTAGATCTGGATTGAAATTTAATCTTTTTACTTTGAATGGAAGAAATCTGTAGTGTAAGTAAAATGTGAACTAGATTATCTTTTTGAAAATGATTATTTAAAAATCTTATCATTATTTTTTAATATTACTGCTGTTATTCATTACTAATAAATTCTACTTATGCATTGTAACAGATCCAATCAAGTATCTACTTAGGAATACTACCTTGATGGTTTGATTTATTCTTCTAGATGGTAATATAACTGTATTAAAATAAGACATCTAATCCCAACACCTAGTTTATCCCTCAATATGTAAAGCTTTATCTCATCAAAGTTTAATAAATCCACTAGATTATCTTCCCTTTAGGAAAAAAAATGAATGTGTGTGTGTATCCTCCAAGCACTAAACACAGTGCCTGATACCTGATAGTCAGTTAATATCTGGGGAATGAACTAGTATATTTTGCTCTTATTATTTTGACTTGCAAAGAAATTTTTGCGGCCAAATTTTACATGGGGATGTGACCTTCATTTTGTTAGAGGGCAGTCTACTCCAGAAATAAGAAAACTCAGATATAGCTGATTACTTTTTTAGATAAATATAGCATTCAGCACCAGAGTGGGGAATAATAACTACCAGCTATTGCATGTGCCAATATGTCTAGCTCTTTAAATCCATTTTCTTAGATAATTCTCCCATTGTTCAAAATATCTACAAATTGACATTATTAATCCATTTAACAGATGAAGTAATCAAAACTCAGAAAAGCAAAAGTGATAATAATTGACACTAAAGCTTTGTGGTTTCAACAAAGAATTCTCTGTCACTGACAGTCCTTGTCCATAACACATTTGCAGGTATACTTGCCATTGTCTATATCCTATTACTCAGCCTTATGGAGCAGCTCCTATCAGGGTTGCGGCCAGACTCATGGCAGTGATTAAAAACATCACAGTAGATCTTAAGTGGCCTCTTAAACGTTGTCTCTGACACTTTCACTCATATATCACTGATCAAGATAAGTCATGTGGCCAAGCTGGTTTCAAGGAAGCACAGATATATAATCTTCCCATGAAGCCCATGACCATGCATGCAGGATCAGTTGTGTCTGACTCTTTGAGATGAGCACCTCAAAAAGGGGAATGGATATTTTGAAAAAGAATACAAAGAGTTGGATACAACCGAGTGACTGAACTGAACTGAATAATTTCCCACCATAACAGCAAGAGCTGATCTGATCACAAGCTTGAGACTAATAGAAAAATTAAAAGGTCACTGTCCAGAAATGCAAGGGCTGCTAACAGCTATGGAGATGATCCATGAGGCAATTTGAGGTTTTCTATGCTTCCTGTTTTCTTCTTAGCGTTGCTTGATGCTTCTCTGTCTTCTGTACTTCTGTTACATAGGTTGGGTTTTGAATTCCAGCTCACTCGTGAGCTGAAACAAGCTATTGGCCTCTCTGAGCCATTTTTAAGATCCATATGTAAAAGAGGGATCCTTAATACCCACTTTCCAGGATTAGAGATATTGAAAGTCATGTACTTTGAATAATGCTTATTTTTAAATAATGGTACAAGGAACTACCACAAATCATCAACAAATAGAATATTCTCAAATTTGAAATCTAGGAATGTCATGACAATACCTCTGCCAATCCCTTTAAGAAATGCTGAGTTAGTGGTTTGACGGAAATGTGTAGGATGTAGGTAGATGGATGAAATTTTAGAAAAACAAACACAAAATGATAATCAATAGATCTGTGTCTCAACAACGGTCAGTCAAGCCCTCATCAGAACACTGAGTGTGTAGGTAAAACAATCAGGAAAGTACAGATTCACAAACTTCTGCTTATTCAAACTTTTCACATAAATTTAGAAATATCATTTTAACATTGTTTTTGGAAAAGCAAACAGTCAAAGAACTCTTTTGCTTTTGCCAGTAAAGTTACACAATAACTGATAACAACATCAGCATTTATTTCTCAACATATTTCTCTTTAGTTCTTCTCTACTTTAAATCAAAGAGTCAAGTCCCAGATTATATCTATAAAGAGTGATGAACCCAAACACTGCTTAAGATAATGGGAAATTACTTAACAGATCCTCCTCTGTTCCTCATGGATCCAGCCGCAGGACTGCATGTGTGGCTGTCTGCCTTATCTAAGTGTTCATATGACACTTAGGACTCTCTACAGCCATATCTCACGGAGCCAAAAGTTCAGAAATTTTTTTAAATCTGTAAAGTTTCAAACAACAAGTTTTATCAGATTTTGTTTGGTCTTGTTTTGTTTTTTTTTATTGTGTGAGTATGTAGACTTGGCCAGAAGGTTTTTCATAGCAACAACAAAAACAAACTCAGGAGAAAAAATAACATTCTGTAAGTAAGCTTTTATCTAAAAATATAAATTATCTAGCAGTTTAGACACAGTCATGGATTTAAGTAGAAGGGAAGGTGGGTAGGGAAATGAATTGATGGAGTAACATGTATTTCAGTCAAATTTTGCCTGGTATTTTGGTATGGTATTCACAAGACCTTAACTCCACTAAAAAACAAATAAACAAAAGCAGTCTCTATAGATTTTGCCACACCCACTGCTGGTTTTTTTTTTTTTTGTCCTTGGGGAACAGCATGCAGGATCTCAGTTCCCCAGTGAGGGACTGAACTTTTGTCACCCCCAGTGGAAGTGTGCATTCTTAACTGATGGATCGCCAGGGAAGTCCCCTTACCTCCTCTTTTCAGCTAGACCTTAGTAAAGAAAAATCCAGAGTATAGGGTATTTATTTCAATTTAGTTTTATGTAATGCCCCAATTCTCCATTTTAATTATTATAAAGTTATATATTAGCATTACCAAATTGCTTTACAATATTTGAGACTTGAAATGGGAAGACTTCAGCTTCCGTATTGGTAGGCTTGGTTATCTGGATGTACTGAGAAGAGCCGAGAAGAGCTAACAAGCTCAAATAAATTGTTAAAAACAATCCTTAAAAAATATGAAGAGCTGACAATACAGGAAGGAAGTACGCAGCAAAAACTGAAACGAAAACAGGACCCTAGAGAGAGAGAAGGAAGCCTGGGAACTGCTTTTGTCCTGAAGGCTTTTGTGACTTAGCAAATCTGAACTTTCATTTTGAAACCTCTTTAGTAAGAGGAACAGAAATTATATACTCATGTCTGGTTGAATTGGGACTCCAACTGCCGACTGTCTCCAAAATAAACTGGGACTCCAGCATCACTCAGAGTAAATCATAAGTAGAAGAGCCCTCAGAAGCCCTTGAAACCTGAGATTGCATTACAAGGGAATAAATTTCTAACCCTGAACATAAAATAAAGGGTCAGGACTGACAGTTCCTATGGAAAGGCAAGTCGTCTCTGGAGAAATAAATCTTTATAATAAGCCTCCAAATAATTCTTAAGTAAATTTTCAAGTACAGTGAACAATATGCAGTCAAAGACAATCAGGCTCAGTAGGAAGAAACACAGTAGGAATAACAAAAACAAACAGCTTGTGTAAACAACTGCCCTAGCTATCTGAATAGCTAATCAGTTCAGTTCAGTGGCTCAGTCCTGTCTGACTCTTTGCAACCCCATGGACTGCATCATGCCAGGCCTCCCTCTCCATCATCAACTCCTGGAGTTTACTCAAACTCATGTCCATCGAGTCGGTGATGCCATCCAACCATCTCATCCTCTGTCATCCCCTTCTCCTCCTGCCTTCAATCTTTCCCAGCATCAGGGTCTTTTCAAATGAGTCAGTTCTTCCCATCAGGTGGCCAAAATATTGGAGTTTCAGCTTCAACATCAGTCCTTCCAATGAATATTCAGAACTGATTTTCTTTAGCATGGACTGGCTGGATCTCCTTGCAGTCCAAGGGTCTTCTCCAACTCCACAGTTCATGGTGTCAATTCTTTGGTGCTCAGCTTTCTTTATGGTCCAACTCTCACACCCATACATGACTACTGGAAAAAACCATAGCTTTGACTAGATGGACCTTTGTTGGCAAAGTAATGTCTTTGCTTTTTAATATGCTGTCTAGATTGTTCATAACATTTCTTCCAAAGAGCAAGCACGTTTTAATTTCATGGCTGCAGTCACCATCTGCAGTGATTTTGGAGCCCAAGAAAATAAAGTCTCTCACTGT
The DNA here is from genome assembly GCF_001704415.2 of Capra hircus. Classification (NCBI taxonomy): domain Eukaryota; kingdom Metazoa; phylum Chordata; class Mammalia; order Artiodactyla; family Bovidae; genus Capra; species Capra hircus. Next base: position 116,193,727 of record NC_030808.1, on the reverse strand, counting down.
TTCCTCATCTATTTGCCAGAAAGTGGTGGGACCAGATGCCATGATCCTAGTTTTCTGAATGTTGAGTTTTAAGCCAACATTTTCACTCTCCTCTTTCACTTTCATTAAGAGGCTTTTTAGTTCTTCTTTGATTTCTGCCATAAATGTGGTGTCATCTGCATATCTGAAGTTATTGATATTTATCCTGGCAATCTTGATTCCAGCTGATGCTTCACCCAGCCCAGCATTTCTCATGATGTACTCAGCATAGAAGTTAAACAAGCAGGGTGACAATATACAGCCTTGACATACTCCTTTTCCTATTTGGAACCAGTCTCTCGTTCCATGTCCAGTTCTCATGCTGCTTCCTGACCTGCATGCAGATTTCTCAGGAGGCAGGTAAGGTGGTCTAGTATTCCCATCTCTTGAAGGATTTTACAGATTTTTGTGATCCACACAGTCAAAGGCTTTGGCATAGTCAATAAAGCAGAAGTAGATGTCTTTCTGGAACTCTCTTGCTTTTTCGATGATCCAGCAGATGTTGGCAATTTGATCTCTGATTCCTGTGCCTTTTCTAAAACCAGCTTGAACATCTGGAAGTTCACGGTTCATGTACTATTGAAGCCTGGTTTGGAGAATTTTGAACATCACTTTGCTAGTGTGTGAGATAAGTACAATTGTGTGGTAGTTTGAGCATTCTTTGGCATTGTGTTTCTTTGGGATTAGAATGAAAACTGACCTTTTCCCATCTTGTAAGCACTGCTGAGTTTTCCAAATTTGCTGGCATATTTAGTGGACCACTCTCACAGTATCATCTTTTAGGGTTTGAAAGAGCTCAACTGGAAGTCCATCACCTCCACTAGCTTTAATCACAGTGATGCTTTCTAAGGCCCACTTGACTTCACATTCCAGGATGTCTGGCTCTAGGTGAGTGATCACACCATCATGATTATCTTGGTCATGAAGATCTTTTTTGTACAATTCTTCTGTGTATTCTTGTCACCTGTTCTTAATATCTTCTGCTTCTGTTAGGTCCCTACCATTTCTGTCCTTTATTGTGACTATATTTGCATGAAATGTTTCTTTGGTATCTATAATTTTCTTGAAGGATTCTCTAGTCTTAGCCATTCTATTGTTTTCCTCTATTTCTTTACATTGACCACTGAGGAAGGCTTTCTTATCTCTCCTTGATCTCTGATTCCTGTGCCTTTTCTTTGGAACTCTGCATTAAAATGGTTATACCTTTCCTTTTCTCCTTTGAATTTAGCTTCTCTTCTCTTCTGAGCTATTTGTAAGGCCACCTCAGGCAACCATTTTGTCTTTAGCATTTTTTTTTTTAACTTGGAGATGGTCTTCATCATCCTGAACAATGTCATGAACCTTCATCCACAGTTCTTCAGGCCCTCTGTCTATCAAATCTATTTGTCACTTCTACTGTAAAGGATTTGATTTAGGTCATACATGAATGGTCTAGTATTTTTCCCTACTTTCTTCAATTTAAGTCTGAATTTGGCAATAAGGAGTTCATGATCTGAGCCACAGTCAGCTCCCAGTCTTGTTTTTGCTGACTGTATAGAGCTTCTCCATCTTTGGCTGCAAAGAATATAATCAATCTGATTTCAGTGTTGACCATCTGGTGATGTCCATGTGCAGAGTCTTCTCTTGTGTTTTTGGAAGAGAGTGGTTGCTATGATCAATGTGTTCTCTTGGCAAAATTCTATTAGCCCTTGCCCTGCTTCATTCCGTATTCCAAGGCCAAATTTGCCTGTTACTCCAGGTGTTTCTTGACTTCCTACTTTTGCATTCCAGTCCCCTATAATGAAAAGGACATCTGTTTTGGGTGTTAGTTCTAGAAGGTCTTGTAGGTCTTCATAGAACCCTTCAACTTCAACTTCTTCAGCATTACTGGTCAGGGCATAGAATAGGATTACTGTGATATTGAACGGTTTGCCTTGGAAACGAACAGAGATCATTCTGTCGTTTTTCAGACTGCATCCAAGCACTTCGTTTTGGACTCTTTTGTTGACTATGATTGCTACTCCACTTCTTCTAAGGGGTTCCTGCCCACAGTAGTAGATATAATGGTCATCAGCAGTGCACTGCTGACCCGTACCTCCACAGGAGACACTCAAACACAATTCTGTCTCAGTCTCTGTGGGGTCTCTGGGTCCTGGTGTGCACAAGATATGTTTGAACCCTCTAGCATCTCCAGGATGGACAGGTCATGGTGGAGAATTCTGACAAAACATGGTCCACTGAAGAAGGGAATGGCAAACCACTTCAGTTTTCTTGCCTTGAGAACCCCACGAACAGTATGAAAAGGCAAAATGAGAGGACACTGAAAGATGAACTTTGATGAGTTGAGTTAAATTCACCCATTCCAGTCCATTTTAGTTCACTGATTTCTAAAATGTCAATATTCACTCTTGCCATCTCCTGTTTGATCATTTCCAATTTGCCTTGTTTCATGGACCTAACATTCCAGGTTCCTATGCAAATTGCTCTTTACAGCACGGACTTTATTTCCACTTCCAGTCACACCCACAACTGGGTGTTGTTTTTTCTTTGGCTCTGTCTCTTTATTTTTTCTGGAGTTGTTTCTCCACTAAGTCCATTTTAAGGAGATCAGCCCTGGGATTACTTTGGAAGGAATGATGCTGAAGCTGCAACTCCAGTACTTTGGCCACCTCATGTGAAGAGTTGACTCATTGGAAAAGATTTTGATGCTGAGAGGGATTGGGGGCAGGGGGAGAAGTGGACGACAGAGGATGAGATGGCTGGATGGCATCACTGACTCGATGGATGTGAACCTGGGTGAACTCCAGGAGTTGGTGATGGACAGGAGGCCTGGTATGCTGCGATTCATGGGGTCGCAAAGAGTCGGACACGACTGAGCGACTGAACTGAACTGAACTGAACTGAATCTCCAGTAGCCTATTGGGAACCTACTTACCTGGGGAGTTCATCATTCAATGTCTTATCTGTTTGCCTTTTCATACTGTTCATAGGGTTCTCAAGGCAAGAATACTGAAGTGGTTTGCCATTCCCTTCTCCAGTGGACAACATTTTGTCAGAACTCTCCACCATGACCTGTCCATCTTGGAGATGCTCAGAGGGTTCAAACATACCTTGTGCACACCAGGACCCAGAGACCCCATAGAGACTGAGACAGAACTGTGTTTGAGTGTCTCCTATGGAGGTGTGTGTCAGCAGTGCACTGCTGCAGGGGAAGGGCTCTGGGTGTAGTAGACCTGGGTATGGCATAAGCCCTTAACCAGGCTGAGGTTCATTAACCCCACCATAGAGCTGTCAGAACTTACACAGGACTGGGAAACAGACTGTTGGAGGGCACAAACAGAACCTTGTGTGCACCAGGACCCAGGAGAAAGGAGCAGTGACCCCACAAAGGACTGACCCAGATTTGCCCATGAGCGTCCAGGAGTCTCCACTGGAGGTGTGGGTTGACAGTGGCCGGCTGCAAGCTTGAGGGCACTGAGCATAGCAGTGTGTGCATGGGACCTTTTGAAATCCTGAAAGATGATGCTGTGAAAGTGCTGAACTCAATATGCCAGCAAATTTGGAAAACTCAGCAGTGGCCACAGGACTGGAAAAGGTCAGTTTTCATTCCAATCCCAAAGAAAGGCAACGCCAAAGAATGCTCAAACTACCACACAATTGCACTCATCTCATATGCTAGTAAAGTAATGCTCAAAATTCTCCAAGCCAGGCTTCAGCAATACGTGAACCATGAACTTCCTGATGTTCAAGCTGGTTTTAGAAAAGGCAGAGGAACCAGAGATCAAATTGCCAACATCTGCTGGATCATGGAAAAAGCAAGAGAGTTTCAGAAAAACGTCTATTTCTGCTTTATTGACAATGCCAAAGCCTTTGACTGTGTGGATCACAATAAACTGTGGAAAATTCGGAAAGAGATGACCTGACCTGCCTCTTGAGAAATCTGTATGCAAGTCAAGAAGCAACAGTTAGAACTGGACATGGAACAACAGACTGGTTTCAAATAGGAAAAGGACTACGTCAAGGATGTATATTGTCACCCTGCTTATTTAACTTATATGCAGAGTACATCATGAGAAACGCTGGACTGGAAGAAACACAAGCTGGAATCAAGATTGCCGGGAGAAATATCAATAACCTCAGATATGCAGATGACACCACCCTTATGGCAGAAAGTGAAGAGGAACTAAAGAGCCTCTTGATGAAAGTGAAAGAGGAGAGTGAAAAAGTTGGCTTAAAGCTCAACATTCAGAAAACGAAGATCATGGCATCCGGTCCCATCACTTCATGGGAAATAGATGGGGAAACAGTGGAAACAGTGTCAGACTTTATTTTCTTGGGCTCCAAAATCACTGCAGATGGTGATTGCAGCCATGAAATTAAAAGACGCTTACTCCTTGGAAGAAAAGTTTTGACCAACCTAGATGGCATATTCAAAAGCAGAGACATTACTTTGCCAACTAAGGTCCATCTAGTCAAGGCTGTGGTTTTTCCTGTGGTCATGTACGGATGTGAGAGTTGGACTGTGAAAAAGGCTGAGCACCGAAGAATTGATGCTTTTGAAGTGTGGTGCTGGAGAAGACTCTTGAGAGTCCCTTGGACTACAAGGAGATCCAACCAATCCTTTCTGAAGATCAGCCCTGGGATTTCTTTGGAAGGAATGATGCTGAAGCTGAAATGCCAGTACTTTGGCCACCTGATGTGAAGAGTTGACTCATTGGAAAAGACTTTGATGCTGGGAGGGATTGGGGGCAGGAAGAGAAGGGGACGACCTAGGATGAAATGGCTGGATGGCATCACTGACTCGATGAACGTGAGTCTGAGTGAACTCCAGGAGTTGGTGATGGACAGGGAGGCCTGGCGTGGTGCGATTCATGGGGTCGCAAAGAGTCGGACACGACTGAAGAAACTCAGCAGCAGCAGCAGCAGCAGCAGCCTCTCCCATCAGGAAGCTTCCATAAGCCTCTTGTCTTTCTCCATCAGAGAGCAGATAGACTGAAAATCACAATCACAGAAAATTAACCAGTCTGATCATATGGACCACAGTCTTGTGTAACTCAAATAGCTAAATAGCTATTTAAATAGGGATCATATATGGAAGATGGATGAAACTTATTCTTTGTGATTTAACTACATATATGGATTCTGAAAGGAAGTCAGGAAGAGGTCACTGTTTTAAAAATTGGGATATAGCTGCTTCATAATATTGTGTTAGTTTCTGCTGTACAACAGTGTGAATCAGCTGCATGTACACATATATCCTCTCCTTGGACCCCACTCCCATCCCATCCATCTGGGTCATCACAGAACACTGAGCTGTGCTCCTTGCTATAGTAGGTTCCCACTAGCTATCTATCTGTGAAAGATATATAAAAGTATACACTGTCCGAGGAGGCCTTATAAATAGCTGTGAAAAGAAGGGTAGTGAAAAGCAAAGGAGAAAAGGAAAGATATACCCATTTGAATGCAAATTTCCAAAGAATAGCAAGGAGAGATAAAAAAGCCTTCCTCAGCGATCAATGTAAAGCAATAGAGGAAAACAATAGAATAGGAAAGACTAGCGATCTCTTCAAGAAAATTAGAGATACCAAGGGAACATTTCATGCAAAGATGGGCTCAATAAAGGACAGAAATGGTATGGACCTAACAGAAGCAGAAGATATTAAGAGCAGGTGACAAGAATGCACAGAAGAACTATACAAAAGAGATATTCATGACCCAGATAAACACAATAGTGTGATCACTCACCTAGAGCCAGACATCCTGGAAAGTGAAGTCAAGTGGACCTTAGGCAACATCACTGCAAACAAAGCTAGTGGAGGTGATGGAATTCCAGTGGAGCTATTTCAAATCCTGGAAGATGACTCTATGAAAGTGCTGTACTCAATATACCAGCAAATTTGGAAAACTCAGCAGTGGCCACAGGACTGGAAAAGGTCAGTTTTCATTCCAGTCCCAAAGAAAGGCAATGCCAAAGAATATTCAAATTACCGCACAATTGCACTCATCTCACATGCTAGTAAAGTAACGCTTCAAAATTCTCCAAGCCAGGCTTCAGCAATACATGAACCATGAACTTGCAGATGTTCAAGCTGGTTTTAGAAAAGGCAGAGGAACCAGAGATCAAATTGCCAACATCCGCTGGATCATGGAAAAAGCAATAGAGTTCCAGAAAGACATTTATTTCTGCTTTATTGACTATGCCAAAGCCTTTGACTGTGTGGATGGATCACAATAAACTGTGGAAAATTCTGAAAGAGATAGGAACACCAGACCACCTGATCTGCCTCTTGAGAAACCTATATGCAGGTCAGGAAGCAACAGTTAAAGCTGGACATGGAACAACAGACTGGTTCCAAACAGGAAAAGGAGTACATCAAGATTGTATATTGTCACCTTGCTTATTTAACTTATATGCAGAGTATATCATGAGAAACACTGGGCTGGAGGAAGCACAAGCTAGAATCAAGATTGCCAGAAGAAATATCAGTAACCTCAGATATGCAGATGACACCACCGTTATGGCAGAAAGTGAAGAAGGACTAAAGAGCCTCTTGATGAAAGTGAAAGAGGAAAGCGAAAAAGTTGGCTTAAAGCTCAACATTCAGAAAACTAAGATCATGGCATCTGGTCCATCACTTCATGGCAAATAGATGGGGAAACAGTGTCAGACTTTATTTTTCTGGGCTCTAAAATCACTGCAGATGGTGATTGCAGCCATGAAATTAAAAGATGCTTACTCCTTGGAAGGAAAGTTATGACCAACCTAGATAGCATATTAAAAAGCAGAGACATTACTTTGTCAACAAGGTCTGACTAGCCAAGGCTATGATTTTTCCGGTGCTCATGTATGGATGTGAGAGTTGGAGTATAAAGAAAACTAAGCACCGAAGAATTGATGCTTTTGAACTGTGGTGTTGGAGAAGACTCTTGAGAGTCCCTTGGACTCCAAGAAGATCCAACCTGTCCATCCTAAAGGAGATAAGTCCTGGGTGTTCATTGGTAGGACTGATTTTGAAGCTGAAACTCCAATACTTTGGCCACCTGATGTGAAGCCCTGACTCCTTTGAAAAGACCCTGATGCTGGGAAAGATAGAGGGCAGGAGGAGAAGGGGACAATAGAGGATGAGAAGGTTGGATGGCATCACCGACCTAATGAACATGTGTTTGGGTGGACTCCGGGAGTTGGTGATGGACAGGGAGGCCTCGCATGCTGTGGTTCATGGGGTCGCAAAGAGTCGGACACGCCTGAGCAAGTGAACTGAGCTGGTACACTGACATGGTCGTGTATATGTATAGTCTTGTCAATTCTAATCCCCCAGTTTTGATCCAATAAAAGGAATACATTAATTGGAACTTGTAGGGAACAAGGTATAAAGAAGGTTGAGACGTGCTTGCAAACGAGACTCTCAACCAGGGCTGAACATTTTTGCAAACGAGATGTTCTGCCCAGTGTCGGGAACTAGGTTTAAAGAAGGTTGAGAAGTGCTTGCAAACGAGACTCTCAACCAGGGCTGAACATTCTTGCAAACGAGATGTTCTGCCCAGTGTAGGGAACTAGGTTTAAAGAAGGTTGAGAAGTGCTTGCAAACGAGACTCTCAACCTGAGCTGAACATTCTTGCAAACGAGATGTTCAGCTAAGAATCCTGTTTGTTCCCATGGGAAAAGAACATTGCTTGCACACAAGGATGTTTCTCTGATTCCCCAAAAGGAACAGACCTTGGGACAAAACGGATTCTAAGTTGATAAGGAAGTTCCCCCAAACAAAGTTTTAGCTGCAGTAAATAAGCCAAGGTAAAGGTTATCTCGCCCTGCGCCTGCGCACTGTATAGTCTCTGAATCATAGTGCTTGGCAGCTTGCCCTGTAGGTTGTTGTGCAAGGGATATAAAATAAAGCAGCTGTAAGAAGCAAGTGTTAAAAACATAAAGATTTAAACCACTCTGCAGTGTTGGTGTTTCATTCCGTCGCCGGCATCTGGCGCCCAACGTGGGGCTCGACTGAACCGAAAGGGTAAGCACCCCGGGGCAAAAGGCTAAAAGGGGGACTTTCGGAAAATAGAGAAAAAGAGAAAAGAATAAAAATCCGAAAGGGTAAACACCCCGGAGCAAAAGGCTGAAAGGGGGACTTTCGAAAAAAAGAAAAAAAAAAAAATCCGAAAGGGAGAGCACCCCGGAGCGAAACGCTAAAAGGGGGACTTTCGAAAAAAAGAAAAATAAGAGAAAAAGAACAGAGAAAAGAGAGAGAAAAAAAAAAAAACTATGGGAAATTCCCCATCTTTAAAGTCACAATATATAGAACTGGTTAAGGGGCTCCTGCATTCTATAAAAATTAAAACGTCTACTCGCCGCTTGAGTGAGTTATTCTGTCTTATAGAGCAACATTGTTATTGGTTTCAATATCAAACAAAAGTACAGCTAAATTTAAAAAAATGAAAAGTGGTGCAAAAAGAGTTAAGAAGGCAACATCAAAAAGGAAATGTGATTCCTTTAAGGCTGTAGACTCTATGTAGCGCTATAACGCAGGCTTTAAAATTAATGGCTGCTGACAGTGAGGCCGCCTCATGTTATCTTGAGGAGGGGGCTTCACCTTGGCCTCCGCCCAAACCTCCAGATAATAGTAAAAATTCATCCACTGAGTCAGATAAAGATGTGAGTTCTGGGGAAGATTCAGATTCTGTAGAGGCAATGACTGCTGCCTTTTAAAAGGTTTTATTAAATAAAAAACAAACTTCCAAGGCTGTTAACCCTTCTGCACCACCTTACGCATCCCTATTTCTGGTAGCTGCCGACAAGGCTGAGGTTAAAAAAAAAAGTCAATGGTTTTAAAAGTACGGGAAAAAATATATTTTAGAAAATGCTTATTAATGACTCTCGTCCTTTAATGTCACTGATTATTAAAGGTAAACAGTTTGAAAGATTAGTGGATACAAGAGCAAATGTTTCGGTTATTTCTCTCCAGCAATGGCCTAATGACTAAAAAAAAAAAAATTCCTCTTGTTTTAACAGGCTTAAGATCAATAGCAGATGTGTGAAAAAGCGCTCAACCTTTGTCATGCCAATTGTCTAATAAAAAAAAGTATCTATTTCTTTTTACATTGTTAATATACCTATTAATATCTGGGGAAGAGATCTTTTATTTTCTTTAGAAACAACGCTCACCATCTCGTCGGAAAACTTGTAGCCACTGCTCAGATTCCTCGAGCTCTTCCATTAAAATGGTTAACTGATGTCCCTAAATGGGTTGAGCAGTGGCCGCTTCCAAAAGTGAAGCTCGAGGCTTTAGAACAATTAGTAAAAGAACAGCTTCAATCTGGCCATATTGAACCTTCTACGTCTCCTTAGAATTCTCCTGTTTTTGTCATTAAAAAAAAATCTGGTAAATGAAAAATGTTGACTGATTTAAGGGCAGTTAACAAATGTATAAAACCTATGGGAGCTTTGCAATCAGGTCTCCCTTCTCCTGCTTTGATTCCACAGGATTGGTCTTTGATGGTTTTAGATTTAAAAGATTGTTTTTTTAATATTCCTTTGCAAATAAAAGATAAAAATAAATTTGCTTTTACTATTCCAGTGTATAATCATGGGCAGCCCGTAAAACGTTATCAATAGACAGTGTTGCCTCAAAAAATGATTAATAGCCCTACACTTTGTCAGGAGTTTGTTAATCGTGCTCTTATTACTGTGAGACAACAATTTTCTAATTGTCTTCTCTATCATTATATAGATGATCTTCTATTGGCAGCTCCTAGTAAAAAAGAACGAGATACATTTTTTATTCATGTAAAAAAAACCTTAAGTGATTTTAATCTTCAAATTGCTCCTAAAAAAATTCAAACTAAATTTCCTATTTCATATTTAGGTGCTATTTTGGAACGACAAAAAATAAAACCTCAAAAAGTCCAAATTAGACGAGATAATTTAAAAACTCTTAATGATTTTCAAAAGCTTTTGGGTGATATTAACTGGTTACGTCCCATGTTAGGGATTCCTACACATCAATTGCGTCATTTATTTTCTACTTTAGAGGGTGATACTACTCTTAACAGTCCTAGATCTCTTACTTCTCAAGCAAAAGAAAAATTACACTTTGTAGAGCAACGGTTAAATAAAGGGTTTCTTACTTATCTACAACAAGATCAACCTATATATTTCATAGTGTTCCATACTCCCTATTCTCCTACTAAAGTTATTGCTCAATCTGCAGGGTTGATTGAGTGGGTATTTTTACCCAATAACTATACAAAAAAGCTTACTACTTATATGGATAAAATTGCTTTCCTTATTTTGAAAGGTCGAGGCCATATTACTCAGTTAATTAAAAGTGACCCTCAAACAATTATTACTCAACTTACTTCCACCCAAATTTCTAATTGCTTACAGTTTAATAAAAATTGGCAGATAGCTCTTACATCTTATTCAGGGACTTTTTCTAATCAATATCCTCAATCTAAAATGATAGATTTCCTTCGACATACATCAATGGTTTGTAAATCTCCTATATCTAATATTCCAGTTGAAAAAAAAACTATTTTTACAGATGCCAATAAAAATACTGCTGGCTATTAGACTGATACTACTTCTAAAGTTGTTCCACATTCCTTTTCTTCTGTGCAGCCTGCTGAACTTTGGGCCATTTGTTTGGCATTACAAGATTTTTTTGATATTCCTATTAATATTGTTTCTGATTCTAAATATGCAGTCTTTTCATGTATTTATCTTCCTAAAGCCACTCTACTGATAACTTTAAAAACTAATATTAATAAATTATTTTTTCAGGTTCAACAATTATTAATTAGGCGAACTAACCCTGTCTTTTTTACTCATATTCGAGCTCATTCTTCTCTCCCCAGACCATTATCTCAAGAAAATGCAAATATAAATGCCTTACTTTATCCTTTACAGTCTGCAACACAAAAACATTGCTTACATCATACTAATTCTAAAGGGTTACAAAAAACTTATTCGTTAACACGAAAACAAGCTCAACGCATTGTTCGTTCTTGTTCCATATGTGCACCATTTATTTTGCCCTTTGCCCCTCCTGGAGTAAATCCCAGAAGACTACAATCTAACCAAATCTGGCAAATAGATGTTGTTTTTATTTCTTCATTCGGTAAACAAAAATATGTTCATCATACTATAGATACTTATTCTCATTTTCAATGGACTACAGCTTTAAGTTCAAAAAAGGCAGATTCTGTTATTACTCATTTACTGTTTTGTTTTGCTATTATGGGCATACCTATAAAATTAAAAACTGATAATGCTCCCGCATATCAATCCTCTAAATTATCTCAATTTTTAAAACAATATCATATTAAGCACACTTTTGGTATTCCTTATAATAGTCAAGGACAAGCTATAATTAAAAGAGCTAATCAGACTCTTCGAAAATACATTAAAAAAATAAGAAAGGGGGAGAAAGGTGTGATATCACCAAGGGATGTATTAAATAAAACACTATTAACTCTTAACTTTTTGAATGTCTGGGTAAAAAGTAAGATTACTCCAGCAGAACAGCATTTTGGCAATTCAGAAAAGAAGACAAAAAGCTTTGAACATTCCCAGGTATGGTATAAAGATGAGATAAAGGGATGGGTTCCAGCAGTACTTCACTTCTTGGGGCGAGGGTATGCTTTTATTTCTGTGAATAATTCCAGGATCTGGGTTCCATTGAGATTGGTGAAGTTGCAGGATGAGCGACCCAATCGTGCGCCAGTTTCAGGAACTGTCAATGCAGAGGACTTTCACCTTTGCGACAAGAGAGGCAGGTCCACTGACATGGGGACAGTTGAAGAAGCTGACTCAAGAAGCTGAGAAAACATTGCAGGGATCATGACCCTCGTCTAGTTATAAATTTCTGATTGTAACTTGACTCAATGTATAAATCGTTCCTGGTGGGAAAATGGTAAAAACAAGATGGTCCATTCCAGTAATTGCTCTTCGGTCACTGTGAAAGCACGGGCTGACTCTGGTTGCCTGCGAGTCTCACTCGGCCGTGGTCGGGCTCTTTTGCTGTCGCTCGTCTTGTGAACGCTGTGCACACTCTTCTCCATCGATCCCGAAGAATGCTTGGCACTGTCATCGCATCAATTCTCGCCGTGGCTTCAGTAACAGCAACAGCAACTGTAGCAGGTCTTGCTTTGCATCAAGGCATACAGACTGCTGATTTTGTCAGGGAATGGCATAAAGATGCTCATTTATTGTGGCAACAACAGCATGATTTGGACGCTCAATTGGCTACTGATGTATTAAATTTACAACACACAGTTTCCTGGTTAGGAGATCAAGTGACTGTGTTAGCTACAAAGAGTGTGTTAAAATGTGATTGGAACTCATCTCACCTATGTGTAACCCCTGTTCCCTTTAATATGAGTGAGGATTGGGAAAAGGTAAAAAGGTCTTTAGTGGGACACCAGAATTTAACTGCTGAAATTATGAAATTGGAACAAACTATATTGTCAACTTTTAGTAAGACGCTGCCTGATATTCTTGGTTCTGATATACTGAAAAGTCTTCAAGAAGGATTAGACAACCTTAATCCTTTAGGGCATGTATCTACATTGTTAACAACATCCTTTGTGAATACTTTGTTAATTGTTGCTTTATGTTTTATTGCTTTTATAGTCTACCGGCGCTGGCAAAAAGGGAAACAATTGAAAGAAAAAGCTTTGCGTATTCAAGCGCTTATTCAGCATCTACAAGAAAAGAAAGGGGGAGATGTAGGGAACAAGGTATAAAGAAGGTTGAGAAGTGCTTGCAAACGAGACTCTCAACCAGGGCTGAACATTCTTGCAAACGAGATGTTCTGCCCAGTGTAGGGAACTAGGTTTAAAGAAGGTTGAGAAGTGCTTGCAAACGAGACTCTCAACCTGAGCTGAACATTCTTGCAAACGAGATGTTCAGCTAAGAATCCTGTTTGTTCCCATGGGAAAAGAACATTGCTTGCACACAAGGATGTTTCTCTGATTCCCCAAAAGGAACAGACCTTGGGACAAAACGGATTCTAAGTTGATAAGGAAGTTCCCCAAAACAAAGTTTTAGCTGCAGTAAATAAGCCAAGGTAAAGGTTATCTCGCCCTGCGCCTGCGCACTGTATAGTCTCTGAATCATAGTGCTTGGCAGCTTGCCCTGTAGGTTGTTGTGCAAGGGATATAAAATAAAGCAGCTGTAAGAAGCAAGTGTTAAAAATATAAAGATTTAAACCACTCTGCAGTGTTGGTGTTTCATTCCGTCGCCGGCAGGAACACTTAAAGCAGACTGGACACATTTCCAGGGAGTGAATCTACTTGCACTAAAAGTATACAAAAAGATACTGGAAATTCAAGTTACCATTGTATAAGAGTCTTTCACTGAGTGACAGTTTAACTAGATAACCTTTTAGTTTCCCTGAAAGTTGCAATAATATTTCAAGAATCATATTAAGACCAGGAATTAGGCACCATGGATGTGACTACACAGTTAATAAGGCAATAGCTTGGCCATAATGGAAGGCATTACTGACTCGATGGACATGGGTTTGGGTAAACTCCAGGAGTTGGTGATGGACAGGGAGGCCTGGTGTGCTGCGATTCATGGGCTCTCAAAGAGTCGGACACGACTGAGCCACTGAACTGAACTGAATGCAAATTATATTACCTAAATACACCACACAAATATACCTTTTTTGCTTGCTGTGGTTTTCTATAAGCTATTATTCATTGCCTATGATGTATTTTAACTATGAAATACTTATTTGAGAACTATTTTACTAAGCTGAATTCATGATAAAAATTTTGTTTATAGAATAACTGAAACATACATATAGATGTTATGATGTTTAAACTGTGTTTCCTTTCCAGATAGTAGTATATATTAGTTCTCTTTATTTGTAGTCCTGACATTTTTAACCATGGAAATGGCAATCCACTCCAGCACTCTTGCCTGGAAAATCCCATGGATGGAGGAGCCTGATAGGCTACAGTCCATGGGGTCACAAAGAGTCGGACACAACTGAGCGACTTCACTCACTCATATCTTCAGATTAATATTTTAAAAGTCTAAAATATAAATCTATATGTTTAATTGGGAAAATAGTAATAAAATAAAATGCTTTTTAAAAAAAAAACACAAAACCCAAAAGACACAAGCGGAATGTACAGCAGCAGACCCCTAAGATCTTCAGATGTTAAAAATACCAGTCACAGACAATAAACAAACTACAATTATTATCTTTAAATAATTAAAAATAAAATGCAAGCTTAAAGATATTGGCAGGAACAACAAGCAATACAAAGTGACATAGATTTGAAACTGATCCAAATTGAACTTCTATATAATAAAAATTAAGATAGATTGGACACAAAGAATTAATATACTAGGAGACTGGAAGAAATGGTACAGAATGCAGCATAAAGAGACAAAATGATGGAAAGAAACATAAAGGAGAATCTGTGATGTGAAGTTAGGAATGAGAAGGTCTAACATATTTAACCAGAATTCTAGAAGTTCCAGAGAGAGAAAGAAGACAAATATAATATCTGAAGAGATATGTTGGAATGTCAGCGGGATGGAGGGCTAGAAGATGCCAACACTCATCTCCCTGACAAAAAAGCAAGAATAAATAAGCAACTAAAAACTCAAAAAAACAGTTCAAGGAGAATTTTAGATGATAGAGTAACAGCAAAAAGACCTGTGGAGCTTAAAAATTAAGGATGGCCATAAAAAAGTACCAGAAGTATTTTGCCTACATCATTCTATTCTGTCAGTCTGGAGCTGCTGGACAGTAAGAGGAATCCCCTCAGAGGAATTCTGACCACTTGGAGAACAGGCGAAGCCCAGTAAGTTATTGTGGACATTTGCAGCTTTTGCTACAGAGGTCTCTCAGTCTTCACAGATGCTGATCCTAGCTAATATAGCAGCGAGGAGTGCCTCCTCCTTCTTCTACTATTAGAGGCTAGAGATGTTGCTTAGGTGAGATGTGCCCTCGGGGCTCCATTTGCTGTTGCGCTCCACTCTCAGGGATAAGGGGCCATAGTACCTTACCATGTGCCTATCTTGAGCTGCCGTTGCTCTATGCCACGCCTGACCCCAGGCTAGGGCTTCTTCCCACCGTTACCAACCTCCACTGCCCTGAGCCATGCACCCAGAGTCCAAAGTCTCTCTTTGACTGTCATTATCTGATGATGTTGCCTCCCCTTGAGTCCCACCCACCAGGTTCCAGGTTGCAGCTCTGAATAGCCATTTCCAGAGGCACTAATGCTGCTCTGGGACCCATCCCCCCATCCTAATTCTAGTCTCTGAACCATCATTTCTGAGACTGCCCTCCTGCTGCCCTTCATCCTGCCTCCTGGCTTCTTCCAGGTCATGGCCCCGACCCATCATTTCCAGAGGTGCTAATGCTGCCCTGAGCCCCACCCCACCCTCATCTCAGTTGGGGCTCTGGTCCATCATTGCTAGGACTGGATTGCTGTTGCCCTGATCCCTGTCCCTAGATGAAGATCTTATCTTTTATCCATCAGTGCTGAGACCGTGCTCCTAGTGTCCCGAATCCCACTTCCCCCATCACAACTCTGACCAGTCATTGCCAGGGTTGTGCTGTCACTGCTCTGAGCCCAGGTTCCAACACATGGCATAAATAGACCACCAGCAGCCATACTGCTGTTGTGACTGCATGCCCACGGGGGCTGGAGTTGGGACTGTAACCCACCTTCCCTAGGCTGTACTACTGTTGCATCTTGTCTGCTGATTCCGAGTCACTGCTGCACATTTTCATCTCAGGACCTGTACCATTGCTGCATTCATACCACGTCTTACCCTCATTTGTCAGCTGAGACCCAGGTATTATTAGTTCCACGGGAAACCTGCACACATTCACACCCGACCTGCAGAGTCTGGCCTCAATGAAAGGAGCGCATGAGATTGGACCACTGTGCCTTTCCAGGAACCAAAGATGCTGCATTCCACCTGGTTGGCACCTTTACAGCCATTTCAAGGTGAAAATCTTTCCTTACTAAAGCCAATCTGAAAAAAGTAGGATAACTGTGCCCTCAAATGCATAGAAAACAATGCAAATCTATCAGAAACGTAAAAACACAAGGAAACATGATACACCAAAGGAAGACAATAACATTTCAGTAACCATCCCCAAAGAAATGGATAGGCAAGTTGTTTGAAAAATAATTTAATATAATATAAGAAAGCTCAGTGAGATTAAAGAGAACACAGATAAATAAATGATGAATGTAGGAAGAATGAACAAAACAAGAAATTTTATAAAAAATAGAAATCATACAAAAGAACCAAACAAATTTTAGAGATGAAGATTACAGTGATAAAATGAAAAATGTAATAGACAGCTTCAGCAGCTGGCTCAGTCAGGTAGAAGAACAAACCTGTTAGCTTGAAGATAGATCTCTTGATATTATCCAATCAGAGGAAAATAAAGCTAGAATGAAAAAGGAATTACATTAAAATTATAATTAACAAGAGCCTAAGTGGACTGGGACATGATTAAAAGAAAAAATATTCACATTGTGAGAGTTCCAGAAGGAGAAGAGAAGGAAAAAGGGATAGAAGCCTTATTAAAAAA
The DNA here is from genome assembly GCF_001704415.2 of Capra hircus. NCBI lineage: Eukaryota > Metazoa > Chordata > Mammalia > Artiodactyla > Bovidae > Capra > Capra hircus. The sequence continues at coordinate 116,177,162 of NC_030808.1, read as the reverse complement.
AAAAAAGACTAAAAATGTCCCCAGACTGGAGAGAGATGTGACCATCCAGACATAGGAAGCTGTAAGATCACCAAACAGATTCAACTCAAAGAGATCTTCACTGAGATACATGATATCAAGCTCTCAGAAATCAAAGAGAGATCTTGAAAGCAGCAAGAGAAAAAAAGAATTGTTACATACAAAGGAATCTTGATAAAGTAATCAGTACACTTCTCAGCAGAAACCTTGTGGGCCAGGAGAGAGTGGGATGATATATTCAACATGCTCAAAGGGGAAAAAACAAACAAACAAAAAACGCCAACCAGGAATAAATAGTTAACCCAGAAAAGCTGCCATTCATAGATGAAGTAAGACTTTCCCAGACAAATAAAAACTAAGTGAATTTATCACCATTAGGCCTGCCCTGCAGAAAATGCTAAAAAGAGTTCTTTAAGCTAAAATGAACGACACTAATTAGTAACATAAGAACATATGAAAATATAAAATTCACTGGTAAAGGTAAATATATAATATATAAAAGTAAATATCTAATCAAATACTCTAATACTGCATGGTGGTATGCAAATTTCTTTGAAATCTAAAATACAGAGACAAAAATGTTGAAAATAACTATAAAATTATATTAATAGACACAAAATTTAAAAAGATATAAGCTAGGAAGTCAGCATAAGTAGGGGGCAAGCAAATGGGTAGAACTTTCTTATGCAATTGAAGTTAAGTTGTTATCAACTGAAAGTAGACAATTCTAACTAACGGTGTGTTATGAAAACCACATGGTAACCACAGAGCAAAAACCTGTAATAAATACATAAATGATAAGGAAAAAATAATCAAAACAAGCCACTACAAGAAATCATCAATTCACACACACAAAAGATAGTTAGAAAGGAATTAAGGAGCCACAAAACAATTAGGCAACAGTGAACAAAATGTCAATAGTAAGTCTTTACCTATCAATTATTTTTAGTGTAAATAGTTTAAATTTGCCAACTAAAAGACACAGAATGGTTGATGAATAAAAAATAAGACCTATCTATATACTTCCTACAAAATACTCACTGAAACATTAAAGACACTCTTAAGTGAATGAATGGAAAAATTATTTCAAGCAGATGGAAACCCAAAGAAAACAGGGATAACTATATTTATATCAAACAAAACATACTTTGAGTAAAAAATTATAAGGCAAGGAAAGTCATCATATAATGATAAAGGGGTCAGTTCATTAAGAAGATACAATTATAGATATGAAGAAAAAGTGAAAGCGTTAGTCATTCAGTCGTATCTGTTTTTGACCTCCTGGACTGTAGCCCGCCAGGCTCCTCTGTCCATGGGATTCTCCAGGTAAGAATTCTGGAATGGGTTGCCATTCCTTTCTCCAGGGGATCTTCATGAACCAGGGACTGAACCTGCGTCTCTGCATTGCAGGCAGATTCTTTACCATTTGACCCACCAGGGATGAGACAAAGAAGGTCATCATATAATGATAAAGGGGTCAATTCATCAAGTAGATATAATACTTACAGATATATATACTCCCAATTTTGTAGCACCTGAGTATACTAAATAATTATTAACAAATATAAGGGGAGAAATGCCAACAATGCAATAGTAGTAGGGGACTTTCAACAGTATAATCCAGAGAGAAATATAATCCAGAGAGAAAATCAGTAAGGAAATAATGGACTTGAATGATACTTTAATTGAACCTAACAGACATATATAGTGCATTCCATTCAGTAACAGTAGAATATGCATTCAAGGGCACATAGAACCCTCTCCAGGAGAGATCACACATGTCACAAAACATGTACTAGCAAATTTAAGAAGGCTGAAATAACACCAAATATCTTTTCCAACCACAACAGTCTGAAAGTAGAAATTAGGAAGAAAGCTAGAAAAGTCACAATGTGTGGTGACTGAACAATGTACTCCTGAACACCAATGGGACAAAGAGTCAAAAAGGAAATAAAAAAATATCATGAAACAAAAGAAAGCACAATATATCAAAACATACGAGATGCAGCAAAATCAGTTCTGAGATGCAAATTCATAGTGATAAGTGTGTTTTCTTGTAGTCTTTTCATAGTAGGAAACAAGAAAGATCTCAAATCTCATTTTACAACCTCAAAGAACTAACACTAGCAGAAAGAAGGAAATAACAAGGATCAGAGCAGAAATAAAAAGAGACCAGACAAACAATAGAGGGTATCAACAAAACTCAGAGCTGGTTCTTTGAAAAGGTAAGCAAAGTTGATAAACCTTTATTTAGATTTAATTAATAAAAGGAGAGGACCCAAATAAACTCAAAAATGAAAGAGGAGACACTACAATTGATACCATAGAAGTGCAAAAGATGAGAGACTACTATGAAAAATTATATGCCAACAAATTGGATAGCATAGAAAAAACCAGTAAGTTCCTAGATACATATGACATATTAAGACCTTATCATGAATAAGGAGAAAATTTAAACAGACTGATAACAAGTAAGGAGATTGAGTCAGTACTCAAAATCCTCTCAACACAGAAAGCCCAGGACTAAATGGTCTTACTGGTGAATTCTATCAAATATTTAAAGAATTAATGTTAATTCTTCTCATACTTGCCTAAAAATCTAAAAGGAGGGAACACTACCACACTTATTTTTGAAGGCCAGCATCATGCTGATCCCAAAAATACTACAAGAAATGAAAATTACAGACCAATATCTCTATTGAAATACTAACTTCATCTATAGGTTCATTCATTTCCTTAACAGCAGTAATAGTAATAGTTTTTACTATCTAAGAAGCATTTGCAACAAAACAAGAAGTCTTGACAGTAGACTTCACTACTACAAGCTTAGAATGATTAAATGGATGTCTTCCACCATATCACACATTTGAAGAACCTACATATGTCAATTTAAAATAATAAGAAAGAAAGGAATCAAACCCCCCAACTACTGGTGTCAAGCCAACATCATAGCCATTATGTCTTTCTCGATTAACAAGGTATTAGTAAAATATTAAATAATTTTGTTGAAGTCGTAGGTGAAAAGCCTGTATATCTCATTGGCATATCCTCTACAACTAGGCTTTTAAGATGCAACAACATCCACTATAGAATAATTATTACATTTTCAAAATCACACATTAAGAATCATTTTTTAAAATTAGCTTGCTGGTTCTATGTATTATTTCGCTTATATTAACAACAAAACTTACGCTAGTACCATAGATGCACAAGAAGTAGAGACTGTTTGAACACTCTTACTGGCTATTATCTTAATCTTAACTGCCCTTCCATCACTATGAATTCTATACATAATAGGCAAAATCAGCAATCCATCTCTTACAGTAAAAACTATAGGACACAATTGGTACTAAAGTTTTGAGTATACAGATTATGAAGACTTAAATTTTGATGCCTACAAAATCTTAACAATAGAGTTAAAATCAGGAGAGTTGTGACTATTGAAAATAGATAATAAGGTTGTGCTGCCTATGGAAATAACTATCCAAAAGCTAATTTCCTCAGAAGATGTACTACATTCAAGACCTAAACCAGGGTACCTAAACCAAACAACCCTATTAACACGACCAGGCTTATATTATGGACAATGCTCAGAAATTTGTGGATCAAATCACAGTTTTATACCAATTGTCAAGTTGGTACCACTAAAACACTTTGAAAAATGATTTGCCTCAATGCTATAGATTCATTAAGCTAAGCTAGCACTAGCCTTTTAAATTGGAGATTGGAAGTTAAATTCCCTTTGATAATATGCCACAGATAGACACATCAACATGATTTATTAATATTTTATCAATGTTTTTATCTTATTATATTTCAACTAAAAATTTCAAAATATAATTGCTGTTAAAATCCAGAACCAACATCTACTAAAATACAAAAACGAACACCTCTTGAGCACTAAAATAAATGAAAATTTATTTGCCTCTTTCATTACCCCAACAATTATAGGACTCCCTATTGCCATCCTAATTATTATATTCCAGAGCATACTATTTGCAACATCTGACCAATTGGTTAATAATTGTTTAATCTCTCTTCAATAATGGTTGGTCCAACTCACCAAAACAATGAACAGTGAAAAAATGAACAATGAAATAATAGGTGTTCATAACAGTAAAGGACAAACTTGAACACTAATATCACTTATTCTATTTATTGGGTCAACAAATTTATTAGGATTATCACCACACTCATTTACATCAGCCACACAACTATCAATAAATCTCGTATAGCAATCTCTCTATGAGCAGGAACCGTAGTTATAGGCTTCTGCAATAAAACTAAAGCATCATCTGCCCATTTGCTACAAGTGACACCAGTCCCCCTAATAACTATTCTAGTTATTATCGAAACTATTAGCCTTTTTATTTAACCAATAGCCGTAGGGCTAATGGCCAGCATTACAGCAGGATGCTTGCTAATTCACTTAATTGGAATTAAACTGGCATTAAGAAGCATCAGCACCACCACAGCCCTTTTACATTTTTTTTGTCCTAATCTTACTCACCATTCTTGAATGTGCCATGGCCATAATTCAAGCCTAAATATTCACACTATTAGTAAGCCTTTATTTACATGATGATACATAAAAGAGTGTGTGTGTTTGTGTGTGTGTGTGTGAGACCCACCAAACCCATGCCTACCATATAGTAAACCTTAGCCCCTGACCACTCTCAGTCCGTTTAATAACATCTGGTCTAGTTATATTATTCCATTTTAACTCAACAACACCATTTCTACTTGGCTTATTAACAAATACCCTTACAATATATCAGTGATGATGAGATATTCAAGAAAGTGCCTTTCAATGTCACTATACACCAACTGTTCAAAAAGGACTTTGCTGTGGAATTTTTTTTTTAAATCATCTCAGAGGTCTTATTTCTTGCCGAGTTCTTTTGAGCTTTTTATCATTCAAGTCTCGCTCCAGCACCTGAGCTGGGTGGAGGCTGACCTACTACAAGCTTTTGTCCTCTCAATCCTTAGAAGTCCTGCTCTTGAATATCTCTGTATTACTAGCCTCTAGAGCATCAGTCACCTGAGCCCATCACAACCTCACAGAAGGAAATAGAAATCACATACTTCAAGCTCTTTTTATCACAATTGCCCTGGGCATTTATTTCACACACTTACAAGCCTCAGAGTACTGCAAAATATCATTTACCATATCAGATGGATTCTATGGCTCAACTTTCTTTGTAGCCACAGGATTTCATGGATTACATGTAGTTATTGGATCAAATTTCCTTGTTGTTTATTTTTTATGTTTATTAAGATTTCCTTTTACACCCAATCATCACTTTGGCTTTCAAGCCACCGCATGGTACTGACACTTCATAGATATAGTATGACGATGCCTCTATGTATCTATCTATTGATGGAGCTCATGTTCTTTTAGTATTAAATAGCACAACTGACTTCCAATCAGTTAGTTTTAGTATAGCCAAAAAGAATAATAAACCTAATATTGACACTACTAACAAATCTAATTCTAGACACACTGCTTGTTATTACTGCATTTTGGCTCCCCCAATTGGATGCCTACTCAGGAAAAACAAGCCCTTAGGGGGTGCAGATTTGACCCCATGATATCAGACCATATTCCCTTCTCCATAAAATTTTTTCTAGTAGCCATTACATTCCCTCTTTTTGATCTAGAAATTGCACTCCTCCTGCCACTTCTCTGAGCATCACAAACAAATAACTTAAATACCATACTTATTACAGCCTTTTTTCTAATATTATTAGCGGAAAGCCTGGCCTATGAATGAACTAAAAAAGGATTAGAGAGAACTGAATAGGGTTTTTAGTTTAAAACAAATGATTTTGACTCATTAGATTGTCATTAAATTCATAATTACCAAGTGTGTTTAGTATATATAAATATTATCATAGCATTCACAGTATCCCTTTTAGGCTAATATATCAATCCCATTTAATATCATCCTTACTATGATTAGAAAGAATAATGTTATCCTTATTTAAATGGCAACCCTAGTAATCCTCAACACACATTTCACCCTAGCTAATATAATGCCCATTGTGTTAGTATTTGCAGCCTGCAAAGTAGTGCTCAGATTGTCCCTACTAGTAATTAATAGTATCAAACATGTATGGCACTGATTACACACAGAATCTCAATCTATTCCAATGCTAAAAATAATTATTCCTATAATTATACTAATACCCCTAACCTGATTATCAGAAAATAACATAATCTGGACCAACACCATCACTCACAGCTTACTAATTAGAATCACATGACTTCTTTTTAATCAGTTCAATGACAATAACCTCAATTTCTCATTAGCTTTTTTCCTCTGACTCCTTGTCAACTCCACTGTTGATTTTAACTACATAATTACTACCCCTTATGCTAATGGCAAGCCCACACCATTTACTAAAAGAATCCCTGCTGCTGCTGCTGCTAAGTCACTTCAGTCGTGTCCGACTCTTAGCGACCCCATGGACTGCAGCCTACCAGGCTCCTCCACCCATGGGATTTTCCAGGCAAGAGTACTGGAGTGGGGTGCCATTGCCTTTTCCAAAAGAATCCCTAAACCCCTCAAAACTGTATATTACTATGTTAGTTACGTGCTTTGCTCATGGCTCAGTCAGTAAAGAGTCTGCCTGCAATGCCGGAGACCAGGGCTTGATTCCTGGGTCAGGAAGATCTCCTGGAGAAGGAAATGACAACCCATTCCAATATTCTTCCTGGAGAATTCCATGGACAGAGGAGCCTGGTGGGCTGTAGTCCACGTGGTCTCAGAGAGTCAGACACGACTGAGTGACTAACACACATATTAATTATATTACAACTATTTTTAATTATAACATTTACTGCCATAGAATTAATTCTCTTCTATATCCTGTTTGAAGCACACTAATTCCAATCCTCTTTATCATTATTCGATGGGGACCCAAACAGAACACCTTAATGCAGACCTCACCTTATTTTATATACTAACAGGGTCTCTCCTTCTCTTAGTAACACTATTCAAAATACAGTAGGATCCTTAAATTTCCTAATACTCCAATACTGAGCTCAACCAATATCCAGCTCAACCAATATCCAGCTCAACCAACATCCAGGTCTAGCATGCACAATGGCCTGTAGAGTAAAACTACCATTTTATGGCCTCTACCTTTGATTACATAACACACATGTAGAAGCCCATATTGCAGGTTCCACAGTACTTGCAGCAGTATTGCTAAAACTTGGAGGCTATGGTACATGATGGATTAAAATAATTCTAAGCTCACAAACATACTTCATAGGATATCCATTCATTATACTGTCCTTATGGGGCATAATTCTAACTAGCTTAATTTGCTTATGTCAGGCAGACCTAAGATCACTCATTTCGTATTCTTCTGTCAGCCATATGGCACTTGTCATTATAGCTATTCTTATCCAAACATCCTGAAGCTATATAGGAGACACCGCCCTAATAATTGCCCATGGCCTTACATCATCTAATATTATTTTGCCTGAAAAATTAAAACTACATGTGAATCCACAGCTGAACAATAATTCTAGCTTGAGGCCTACCAACGTTTCTGCCACTATAGCAACCTGAAGACTATGCTTTTTGTTCAGTCACTCAGTTGTGTCTGAATCTTTGTGATCCCATGGACTACAGTATGCCTTCTCTGCCCTTCACTGTCTCCCAGAGTTTGCTCAAATTCATGTCCATTGAGTCGGTGATACAATCCAACAATCTCATCCTCTGTCGTCCCCTTCTCCTCCTGCCCTCAATCATTATGAGCATCAGGGTCTTTTCCAATGTGTCCGTTCTTCACATCAGGTGGCCAAAGTATTGGAGCTTCAACTTCAACATCAGTCCTTCCAATGAGTACTCAGGGTTGATTTCCTTTAGGACTGATTTGATCTCCTTACATCCAAGGGACTCTCAAGAGTCTTCTTCAACACCACAGTTCAAAAGCATCAATTCTTTGGTGCTCAGCCTTCTTTATGGTCCAGCTCGCACATCCATACATGACTACTGGAAAAACCATAGCTTTGACTATACAGACTTTTGTTGGCAAAGTAACATCTCTGCTTTTTAATATGGTAAATTCATCCTAGCTTTCCTTCCAAGGAGCAAGCATGTTTTAATTTCATGGCTGCAGTCACCATCTGCAGTGATTTTGGAGCCCAAGAAAATAAGTCTGTCACTGTTTCCATTTTTTTGCCATCTATTTGCCACGATGTAATGGGACCAGATGCCACAATCTTAGTTTTTTGAATGTTGTGTTTCAAGCCAGCTTTTTCACTCTCTTCTTTCACCCTCATTAAGAGTCTTTTTAGTTCCTCTTCACTTTTCGCCATTAGGGTGGTATCATCTGCATATCTGAGGTTATCGGTATTTCTCCCAGCAATCTTGATTACAGCTTGAGCTTCATGTAGCCCAATATTTTACATCATGTACTCTGTATGTAAGTTAAATAAGCAGGGTGACAATATACAGCCTGATGTACTGCTTTCCTGATTTGGAATCAGTCTGTTGTCCCATGTCCAGTTCTAACTGTTGCTTCTTGACCTGCATACAGATTTCTCAGGAGGCAGGTAAGGTGTTCTGGTATTCTCATCTCTTGAAGAATTTTCCACAGTTTATTTTGATCTACACAGTCACAGGCTTTGACATAGTTAATGAAACAGAAGTAGATGTTTTTCTGGAATTCCTTTGCTTTTTCTATGATCCACTGGATGTTGGCAATATGAACTCTTGTTCCTCTGACTTTGCTAAATCCAGTTCGTACATCTGGAAGTTCTTGGTTCATGTACTGTTGGAGCCTAACTTGTAGGAATTTGAGCATTACCTTGCTAGAATGGGAAATGAGTTCACAATCTGTGGTAGTTTGAACATTCTTTGGCATTGTCCTTCTTTGGGATTGGAATGAAAACTGACCTTTTCCCATCTTATAAGCACTGCTAAGTTTTCCAAATTTGCTGGCATATTGAGTGCGGCACATTCACAGCATTATCTTTTAGGATTTGAAATAGCTCAACTGGAACTCCATCACCTCCACTAGCTTTGGTTGTAGTAATACTTCTTCACAAGTAATGTATGCAAGTAATACTTGACTTCACATTCCAGGATGTCTGGTTCTCAGTGAGTGATCACACCATTGTAATTATCTGGGTCATGAAGATCTTTTTTGTATAATTCTTCTGTGTATTCTTGCCACCTCTTAATATCTTCTGCTTCCATTATGTCCTTACTGTTTCTGTCCTTTATTGTGCCCACCTTTGCATGAAATGTTCCCTTGGTATCTAATTTTCTTGAGGAGATCTCTAGTCTCTCCCGTTTTATTGTTTTCCTCTATTTCTTTGCATTGATCAAGGCTTTTTTAATCTCTACTTGCTATTCTTTGGAAGTCTGCATTCAGATGGGTATATCTTTCCTTTTCTCTTTTGCCTTTTGAGTCTCTTCTTTTCTCAGCTATTTCTAAGGCCTCCTCAGACAATCATTTTGCCTTTTTGCATTTCTTTTTCTTGGGAATGGTTTTGGTTAGAGCCTCCTATACGGTGTTACGAAACTCTGTCCAAAGTTCTTCAGGCACTGTTATCAGATCTAGTCCCTTCAATCTGTTTGTCACTTCCACTGTATCAAGCTTTACAAACCTAGCCCTACCCCAACTATTAATTTAATTGGAGAACTATTTGGAGTAATATTATCTTTCTCATGATCAAACATTACAATTATTTTAATAGGAGTTATTATAGTAGTCAGTGCCCTATTGTCTTTATATATACTAATTACAACACAGTGAGCAAAGCACACACACCGCATTAACAATATCTTTCCATCTTTTACACAAGAAAATGCCCTCATAGCATCACACATCTTACCCCTTCTGCTGTTGCTGCTGCTGCTAAGTCGCTTCAGGGGTGTCCAACTCTGTGTGACCCCATAGATGGCACCCCTTCTGCTATCCTTAGACTCAAAAATCATTCCAGGTCTTTTTTACCTTAAATATAGCTTAGAAAAAACACTAGATTGTGAATCTAGTAACAGAAGACTGTACCTTATTTATTGAAAAATTATGCAAGAACTGTTACTTCTGTTCCCATGACTAAGAATGTGTCTTTTTCAAACTTTTAAGGATAGTAGCTATCCATTGGTCTTAGGAACCAAACAATAAACTTATTCTCCTCTTTCACCCTAGCCACCCTACTTATACTAACAATACCTATTATAATAGCAGACACTAACAGCTGCAAAATCACATATCCACTGTATGTAAAAACTATTTCATATGCCTTCATCAGTTTAATACAACAATAATATTCGTTTATATATGCCAAAAAGTAACTATCTCAAACTGGCACTGAATTACAGTTCAAACTTGCAAGCTATCAATCAGTTTCAAAATAGACTATTTCTCAATGATATTTGTACAGTAGTGCTACTTGTCACATGATCAGTTATAGAACTCTCAGTATGATATATGCACTTAGATCCCAATATTAACTGATTCTTTAAATACTCTTTTTTTTTCATCACAGTACTAGTTCTTGTCATCACTAATAACCTCTTCCAATTATTAATCTACTGAGAAGGAGTAAGAATGATATCCTTCCTATTTATTGGGTAAGGATATGGACAGGCAGATGCAAACACAGAAGCCCTATAAGCAATCTTATATAACCATGTTGGTGATATTGGTTTTATTATAATAATAGCATGCTTCTTACCCAACTTTAATGCTTGAGATGTCAACAAATTTTTATACTCCAAATAGATAATTCAAACTTACTTCTACTGGGTCTTGTGCTAGCCACAGCCAGAAAATTTGCCCAATTTGGTCTACACCCCTGGCTACCCTCAGCAACAGACGGTCCCACACCCATCTCTTCCCTACTCCACTCAAGCACAATAGTATTAGCAGACATCATCCTACTCATTTGCTTCTATCCTTTAACAAAAAATAATACATTTATTCAGTTATATTGTGCTTAAGAGCTATCACTACATTATTCACAGCAATATGTGCCCTCATCCAAAATGATATCCAAAAAATCATTGCTTTCTCTACCTCCAGTCAATTAGGCCTAATAATAGTAACAATTGGCATCAACCAATCTTACCTAGCATTCCTCCACATCTATACTCACACCTTTTTCAAACCCAGATTATTTATGTCCTCAAGGACAGCCTTGATTTTCTACATCAATCATTTTGAGAACAACGCCTTCCTAGTTAATTCTATTAAACATCTACTAACTAGAAGTATTTTCGCTGGTTTTATTATCTCGAACAATATTCCCCAAACAACAGTCCCCCAAATAACTATACCCTGTCACCTCAAACCAACCGCCCTAGCTGTAATTATACTAAGCTTTATCCTGGCACTCAAAATTAGTAACATGGCACAGAACTTGAAGTTCAACTGTTCATCAGGCATTCAAGTTCTCCAAACTCCTAAGGTATTTCCCACTATTATACACCACCTAACCCCTTATTTAAACTTAACAACAAGCCAAAAATCAGCTTCTTCCCTCTTAGACTTAATCTGATTAGAGAACATTTACCAAAAACCACCTCCCTTATTCAGATAAAAACATAGTTAGTATCAGACTAAAAAGGATTAATCAATCAATTAATACTTTCTTTCCTCATTACTTTGCTCACCGCATAATCTTATTTAATTTCCACAAGTAACTTCCATAATAACCACAACACTGATCAATAACGATCAACCAGTTGCAATCATTAATCAAGTACCATAGCTATTCAATGCTGCAATCCCTATGGCCTCCTCACTAAAAAACCCAGAATCTCCTGTATCATAAATTACTCAGTCTCCTAGACCATTAAATTTAAATACAACCTCTACTTCTCATCCTTCAATGTATAGGAAAGCCATTGAAAATTTCATAATTAAGCCAGAAAGAAATATTCCTAAGACAGTCTATTGCTTAGTAGGATATTGCTCAGTAGCCATAGTCATTGTATAACCAAATACCACTAACATCCCACCTAAATAAATCAGGAATACCATTAATTATGAAAAAGACTCACAAAAATCCAATACAATACCACAACCAACACCACCACTTACAGTTAACCCAAGCCCTCCATAAACAGGTGAAGGTTTTGAAGAAAACCCCACAAAACCAATCATAAAAATAGTACTTAGACTAAATATAATGTATGTTATCATTATTCTTTCATGGAATTTAACCATGACTAATGAGATGAAAACCATCATTGTTATTCAACTACAAGAACCATAATGACCAACATTTGAAAATCACACCCATTAATAAAAAATTTTAACCATACATTCATTGATCTCCCAGCTCCATCAAACATCTCATCATGATGAAATTTTGGTTCTTTACTAGGCATTTACTTAATCTTACAAATATTTTCAAAAATTTATTTATTTTTAATTGAAGGATAATTGCTTTATGGCATTATGTTGGTTTCTGCCAAAGATCAACATGAATCAGCCATAGGTATACCTATGTCCCCTCTGTCTCGAATCTGCTTCCCAATCTTATAAATCTTAATGGGCCTATTTTTAGCAATATATCACACATCAGACACAATAAGAGCCTTATCATGAGTCACACACATCTGCTGAGACGTGAATTATGTATGAATTATCTGATCTGTGCTGTGTGCTTAGTTGATCAGTCATGTCTGACTCTTTGCAACCCCATGGACTGTAGACCACCAGGCTCCTCTGTCCATAGGGATTCCCCAGACAAGAATACTGGAGTGGGTTGCCATGCCCTTCTCCAGGGAATCTTCCCAACTCAGGGATCAAATCCAGGTCTCCTGCATTGCAGGCAGATTCTTTACCATCTGAGCCACCATGAAAGCCCAAATTATCCAATACACACAGGGAGAAGGTGATGGCAGCCCACTTCAGTACTCTTGCCTGGAAAATCCCATGGATGGAGGAGCCTGGTAGGCTGCAGTTCATGAGGTCACTAAGAGTCGGACATGACTGAGCGACTTCACTTTCACTTTTCACTTGCATGCATTGGAGAAGGAAATGGCAACCCACTCCAGTGTTCTTGCCTTGTGAATCCTAGGGCTGGGGGAGCCTGGTAGGCTGCCGTCTATGGGGTCCTACAGAGTCGGACAAGACTGAAACAACTTAGCAGCAGCAGCAGCATTCCACTTTAAGATGAAACCCTTTCAATCCTTTTTTTTTTCTTTTTTAAAATTTTAATTTATTTTTTAAAATATAAATTTATTTATTTTAATTGGAAGCTAATTACTTTACAATATTGTATTGGTTTGCCATACATCAACATGAATCCACCACGAGTATACACGTGTTCCCCATCCTGAACCCCCCTCCCACCTCTCTCCCCGCACCATCCCTCTGGGTCATCCTAGTGCACCAGCCCCAAGCATCCTGTATCATGCATCAAACCTAGACTGGCAATTCATTTCATATATGATATTATACATGTTTCAATGCCATTCTCCCAAATCATTCCACCCTCTCCCTCTCCCACAGAGTCCTAAAGACTGTTCTATACATCTGTGTCTCTTTTGCTGTCTCACATACAGGATTATCCTTATCATCTTTCTAAATTCCATATATATGCGTTAGTATACTGTATTGGTGCTTTTCTTTCTGGCTTACTTCACTCTGTATAATAGGCTCCAGTTTCATCCACCTCATTACAACTGATTCAAATGTATTCTTTTTAATGGCTGAGTAATACTCCATTGTGTATATGTACCACAGCTTTATTATCCATTCATCTGCTGATGGACCTCTAGGTTGCTTCCATGTCCTGGCTATTATAAACAGTGCTCCGATGAACATTGGGGTACATGTGTCTCTTTCAATTCTGGTTTCCTCAGTGTGTATGCCCAGTAGTGGGATTGCTGGGTCATAAGGCAGTTCTATTTCCAGTTTTTAAAGGAATTTTCACATTGTTCTCCATAGTGGCTGTACTAGTTTGCATTCCCACCAACAGTATAAGAGGGTTCCCTTTTCTCCACACCCTCTCCAGCATTTATTGCTTGTAGACTTTTGGATCCTATTTCGATATGGCAGAGTAGAAGGACGTTCACTCATCTTCTTCTGCAAGAATACCAATCTTGTAACTAGCTGCTGAACAACCATTGACAGGAAGATGTTGGAACCCACCAAAAAAAGAGATAGCCTACTTTGAAGGATAAAGGAGAAGCCACAAAGAGATGGTAGGAGGGGTGCAATCATATTAAAGTCAAATGCAAACCCACCAGAGACTCTTGGAGGGCACAAAAAAAAGCCTTGTGCACACTAGGACCTAAGGGAAAGGAGCATTCTCCTCCAATAAGAGACTGAGCCAGAAATGCCTGTAGTGTTTAAGGGCCTCCTGTAAAGGCGCAGGTCAGCAGTGGCCTGCCATGGGGACAGGGGCACTGGCAGCAACCAGCCTGAGAGGTATGGTGTGTTGGGATAAGTCTTTTTGGAGGAGGTCACCATTAGCACTACCATTGATCCTGGAGTCATACCACAGAACTGCTAGGTGGGTGACCAACAAACTGGAGAGGAATTATACCAAAGCACTATTGTGAAGGTTCTAGAACCCATTTCAGACTTCCCAACTTGGGGATCTGGTAAAGGGACTGGGAATCTCCAGGTGGGAAGGTCAGCATATTTGATTATAGAACTTCCACAGAGCTGGGGGCAGCAGAGACTCTTGGAAGGCACAAACAAAACCTTCTGGACTCCAGGATCCAAGAAAAAGGGGAAGCGATCCCACAAGAGACTGAGCCAGAGCTACCTCTGAGTGTTTGGGAGTCTCCTGCAGAGGTATGGGTCGACAATGGCCTGCTCTAGGATCAGGGGCACTGGTAGCAGCGGTCCTGGGAGGTGCGGCATGTTGGCATAAGTCCTCTTGGGGAGGTGCCATTAGCACTATCATGGAGACTGCAGACTCAAGGAATGGGCCACCTCAGGCCAAACTACAGGGAAGGAGCAGAGCCCTACCTGTCAGAAAAAATTTGGATTAAAGTTTACTAAGCATGGCCTCACCCACCAGAGTAGGACCCAGTTTTCCCTACAGCCAATCCCTTCAGGAAGCTTCCACAAGCCTCTTATCCTCATCCGTCAGAGGGCAGACAGAATGAAAATCACAGGCATAGAAACTAACCAAAATGATCACATGGATCACAGCCTTCTGTAACTCAGTGAAACTGTGAGCCATGCTGTTCAGGACCATCCAAGATGGAGGTATCAAGGTAGAGAGTTCTGATAAGACGGGGTCCACTGGAGAAGGGAATGGCAAACTGCTTCAGTATTCTTGACTTGAGAAAACCATGAACAGTATGAAAAGCCAAATAGGTATGACACTGGAAGATGAGCCTCCCCACCAGGTGGGCAGGTGTTCAATATGCTACTGGGGAAGAGTGGAGAAAAAGCTCCAGAAAGAATGATGAGGCTGAGTCAAAGCAGAAATGATACCCAGTTGTGGATGAGTCTAGTGGTGCAAGTAAAGTCTGATGCTGTAAAGAACAATATTGCATAGGAACCTGGAATATTAGGTCCCTGTATCAAGGTAAATTGGATGTGGTCAACTGTGAGATGGCAAGAGTGAACATTGACATTTTTGAAATCAACTGAACTAAAATGGACAGGATTCAGTGAATTTAATTCAGATGACCATTATATCTTCTATTGTGGGCAAGAATCCCTTAGAAGAAATGGATTCACCCTCATTGTCAAAAAGCAATAGAATGGGAGACTAGAGACCTCTTAAGAAAATTAGAGATACCAAGGAAATATATCATTCTAAGATGGGCACATAAAGGTCAGAAATGGTAAGAACCTAACAGAAGCAGAAGGGATTAAGAAGAGGTGGCAAGAATACACAGAAGAACTGTACAAAAAAGGTCTTAATGACCCAGGTAACCATGCTGATGTGATCACTCACCTAGAGCCAGACATCCTGGAGTGTGAAGTCAAGTAGACCTTAGGAAACATTACTACAAACAAAGCTAATGGAGGTGATGGAATTCCAGATGAGCTATTTCAAATCCTAAAAGATGATGCTCTGAAAGTGCTGACCTCAATATGCCAGCAAATTTGGAAAACTCAGCAGTGGCCACAGGACTGGAAAAGTCAGTTTTCATTCCAATCCCAAAGAAAGGCAAAACCAAAGAATGGTCAAACTATGGTACAGCTGTGCTCATTTCACATGCTAGCAATGTAATGTGCAAAATTCTTCATGCTAGGTTTCAACAGTACCTGAACTGAGAACTTCTAGATGTATAAGTCGGATTTAGAAAAGGAAGAGGAACCAGAGATTAAATTGCCACCATCAGATGGATAATAGAAATAGCAAGGGAATTGAATAAAAACTGAAATAAAGAAGTAGTCAGTTCTGCTTCATTGACTGCGCTAAAGACTTTAACTATGTTTCCAACAAACTGTGGGAAATTCTTAAAGAGATAGAGCACCAGACCATCTTACCTGCCTCCTGAGAAACCTGTATGCAGGTCAAGAAGCAACAGTTAGAACCAGATGTGGAACAATACACTGGTTCGAGATTGGGAAAACAGTACGGCAAGGCTATATATTGACACTCTGTTTATTTAAGTTCTATGCAGAGTGCATAATGTGAAATGCTAGGCTGGATGAATCCCAAGCTGGAATCAAGAATGTTAGGAGAAATATCAACAACCTCAGATAGGTAGATGATATCACTCTAATGGCAGAAAGTGAAGAGAAACTAAAGATCCTTTTGATGAGGGTGAAAGAGGAGAGTAAGAAGCTGGCTTAAAAATCAACGTTCAAAAAACTGAGATGATGGTATCTGGTCCCATCACTTCATGGCAAATAGATGGGGGAAAAGCTAGAAGTAGTGACAGATTTTCTTTTCTTGGACTCTAAAATCACTGTGGATGGTGACTACAACCATGAAATTAAAAGATGCTCCTTGGAGGGAATGCTGTGACAACCCTAGACAGTGTACTAAAAAGCACAGACATCACTTTGCTGACATTCATATAGTCAAAGTTACAGGTTTTCCAGTCATTATATATAGATGTGAGAGTTGGGCCATAAAGAAGCCTGAGAACTGAAGAATTGATACTTTCAAATTGTGGTGCTAGAGAAGACTTTTGAGAGTCTCTTGTACTGCAAGGAGATCAAACCAGTCAATTCTAAAGGAAATCAATCCTGAATTCCTGATTTGGAAAGACTGATGCTGAAGCTGAAGCTCAAATATGTGGCCACCTGGTGCAAAGGGCTGGCTCATTGGAAAAGACCCTGATGCTGGAAGATTGAAGGCAGGAGGAGAAGGATGAGAGGATGAGATAGGATGACAGAGGATGAGATGGTTGGATGGCATGACCAATCCAATGGACGTGAATTTGAGCAAACTCAGAGTGATGGTGAATTACAGGAAAGCCTGTTGTGCTGCAGTCCTTGGAGTCGCAAAGAGCTGGACATGACTGAGCAACTGAACAAAAACGAAGCAAACATTGCATTTCTAGGAGCACATCACGTATGCTTATTATATACAGCTTTTCCTGACATATTTTTATGTAGTTCAGAGAGGGACAACTAAGACTCCACTAGAGAACATGGCTCGTATACATCCATATTATATGTTTAAGTCCCAATTTAGTAACCCCAGCAGCTACAGATAACCACAAATAAAACAAGATTAAAAAAAAATACAGTAGTAGCCAAATTTCCTAATTGTATCTGTTTTCTGTAGCTGTGAAAGAAATTACCACAAACTCAGCTGCTTAAGAACAATAACACAAATCTATTATTTCACAACTCGTTGGTCAGGAGCAGTCTGGCACATTTTAGCCAGATGCTCACAAGGGCCTCATAAGGGCTGGAATCAAGGTGTCAGTCAGCTGCATTTTCATGTAGAAGCTGGCTCGGGAAGACATCTGCTTCCAACACCATTCAGATTGCTGGTAGAACTTAGTTCTTTGAAGTTGTAGGACACAAGACTCAGTTTTCTTGGTGGCTATTGACTGGGGACCTCTCCTAGTTCCTGGTGTTGTTCTCATGTCCCTGCCACATGGCTCCCTCCACACATTGAGATGCCACACGACTCTCTCACCCTTCTAATCCCCTTCTTCAGGAAGAACCCAACCTTTTTAAAAGCTCATCTGATTAGGTCAAACCTATCAAAGATAATCTCCCTGTTAAAGAACTCAAGCTGATTTGGGATTTGATTATATCTGCAAAATCTCTTTCATCTTTTAAAATATAAAGTAGCCAGAATGTAGCTGTTTCAGTCATAGCCACTGTCTCACTGACTATCAAGAAAAGGGGATGAATCTGTGTTAGTTGCTCAGTCAAGTCTGATTCTTTGTAACCCCATAGATGGGGGCCCACAAGGCTCCTCTGCCCATGGAATTCTGCAGGCAAGAATAGTGGAGTGGGTTGCCATTTCCTACTCCCAGATCAGGTATCAAACCCACATCCCCTCTTCTCCATCTTCCGCATCCGCAGGCTGATTCTTTACCACCGAGCCAATAGGGAAGCAGATGATACAGAGCATATACACCCGGGGGAAGATATCTTGGGATTACAACATTCTTCCTGCAAGATCAGTTTAACCCTTGTTGCTCCAAGACCCCTTGTCACTTGAGCACTTTAGTGTTAAGGAATAAAATGTCTAGCATATGACCACAATAGTTCTGAATGTAATATTTGGCAAAACTCAAAGGAAAAAGTTTAAGCTACATGCTGAACGGATTAGACAACAGAGCGAAGGCATTAGAAAATGAAATGTTTGCAAATCTTGTTCTTTTTCAAGAAATCCTTGGTCTTTCAGATTATCTGGCCCCAAACCCTTGACCAGCCACTAACCCCTCGCTCTGCAATCCATGGCTTTCTTGTTTGGCTCACTTTGCCTTTCTTGTTTCTTTTTCCCAAATTGTGTAACCCTGTCAATGAACTGGGTTTTTGTTTGTTTGATTGTTTATTCACTAAATAATGTCTGGCTCTTTTGCAACCCTGTGAGCTATAGCCCACAGTCTCCTCTGTGCCTTGGATTTTCCAGGCAAGAATACTGGAGTGGGTTGCCATTTTCTTCTCCAGGGGATCTTACCAACTCAGGAATCAAACCCACATCTCCTGCATTGGCAGGTATATTCTTTACCTCTGAGCCAGGTAATTTTCATGCAATTGTCAATTTAGACTGAAATACAATTATTTCAAACTAATTCTTCAAACAATCTTGATATAATATAGATATGCTTCACTTGTTATTTTTTAAATTCTTATTTAGTTAATTTTTATCTATGCTGGGTCTTCATTGCTGTGCATGGGCTTTCTTTAATTGTGGCAGCTGGGGGCCACTCTCTAGTTGCAATGCACAGGTTTCTCATGTAGCTGAGCATGGGCTCTAGGTGCTCAGGCTTCAGTAGTTGCAGCACGTGGGCCCAGTAGTTGTGGTTCCTCGACTCCAGAGAACAGGCTCTATAGCTGTGGCACATAGGCTTAGTTGTTCCGAGGCATGTGGGATCTTCCCTGGTCACGGATGGAATCCACGTCTCCTGCATTGGCTGGTGGATTTTTAATCTGTGAGCCACCAGGGAAGCCCCCATATTGTGTTATTTTTAATTGTTTAGTATCTTTTAAAACCCTGAAGTTTGCATGATTCTTCATAGCATCTACTTCATAGATTTTATAATTACTGCAAATTTTCTTTGTCAGTTGAAGTTTAGCCTCTTCCTGTAATTTCTGATCTATGGTTTATCTGTAAATTTCTTTCTTTTTTTTTTTTTTTCCTGTATAAGTTCTTTAGGGTCTTCTAGGTCCTCTACTACTAAAACAAAAAAGTGTCATTTCTTTCCTTGATGTTCTTAATCGCTCTCATGTGTTTTTCCCTTTTCAGAAATATTTGCTTCCAGATTTAGTTCAGTGTTCCTTTCCTTTCTTTCATTCTCATCATTCTGGCTATCTCTAATGAGATTATGCCTCGTCCCCATCACCCAATCCCTGCTGAAAGCCCTTCCTCCTGCCTTTGCATCAGGTGCTTCATGGAAGATGCATGTGCTTTCCAGGTGTCATCTCCATCCAAGCATATGCGAAGGTGACAGCGAGTGAGTGACCAGTATTAAGTCACTGAATTTGCTTTTGTTGACCTGACCTAAACTGTACAGATCTGATCTAAGTTTTAAAATTTGTAGAAAAGATTTAAACACAAAAATAGCTAGCTTCACTCTATTCCACTGGCTGCAAAAACCACTACTGATTCCAGAATAGTCATTTTCCTCTTAGGAAACTTGTATCTGTCAGAATTCTTCTAGATGTAAATGACAGAAAATCCATTCCAACCTGGATCAGGCAAATAGGAACATTTTCATCTCACTTAGCTTGAATAGCCCAGAGGACACCACTGGGAGCTGGATTCACCCCTCTTTTGGCTCACTTACTCACCATACTGCCTCCATTCTCAGACAGGCAATTCTCTCATCAAAGATGGCTGTAAGACAGTCCTTCCCAGTGAAAAAACAAAATCCCAGAATTTCTCCTGGGACAATACATTTTTGAAGAGTGACTAATGGCTTTGCTATATACAAGTGAAATAAAAGATACTTAAATGTGCCTGTAAATACTTTGGAGTTTAAGGTAACTTCTGAGTTACTTTACATGGTAAATACTCAATAGAAATGCTAACTGATAAAGGAGCACATGAATATTGATGTCCCAGTATTAATTGCTCAAAAAATTGTTTTTTTTCTGGTGTAAAAGAAAGGAAGGTGAATGAGAAGAAGAGAAGAAAGCGTATTATTTTGGTAACCTCACTTTGGATTTTATCTACAGCAATGAATAGATGTATAACCTGAGAAAATTACTTGATTTTTAAGCCTCAGTTTCTCTCCACCTTGGAGATTGTACTTATAGACTGCTTTTCTCCCAGTATCATGCTGATGAAATGCAAAAATGCTGTGAGTTAAGCTCTTTACATAGTACTTGCACTTTGAAAGCTCTTATCAGTTAGCATTATTAGCAATGAACTTGAAACATACTAATAGACTCTCGCATGCTGGTTATCCATTTTCACTTTGTTCATTCTCTCCTTTAGCTGTAGTATTTTGCTTTACTCTGTTAATTTATTCCATTCAAGGACTGACCCAACTTTTGTGGGGCTTAAAGCTTATATAACTTTGAAGCCCTTTTAAGAGGAAAGCATATGACATTGTGAATAAAAATTAGAGACATATTAATTTGAAAATTATATCTAAATTTTAAAAATTATAATAAACTACAAATACATAAATGATGGACAAATCTTAGAAATATCACAAATCCAGAAAATTAATTATAATTTTAATAAATTAACTCCTGACATACTTCTAAACTACTTTTTTCTGTTTTGGTTGTATATTCTTTGGTTGTTATATCCTATCACAGCAGTTTCATAATGTTTTCAAAGGAGAGAATAAAAAACTAATCCAGTCTTTCCTTAGGATGGTCAGTCAAGTTTATTTTTAAAGTATTGATGGTTTAGTGACATTTCCTTCAGCTTTAGAGCTCATGACTGATAATGCTACCCATGGAACCCCAGCTCCAATTTCACTGAGATGGCACTACTTAACAGGGCAGATGCTCGGATGATTGGAGCATTTGATCTCAATCTGGATGTCATTGGCAGCTTCAGTTTCTAGGTTCTCCAAGTCCTAGCTACTGCTGTTTCCTGTTGCACCTCTTCCACGAATCCTGTTGTGGGCAGGGGAGGATGTGGTGTACCTTCATGATCTCATAAATCTATCAACAAGCCTCAAGTGAGGATCAGGACAGAATTTCATTCATGTGCTTTTCCTTGGCATCAGAGAGCCTAAATAACTCTTTGAGGTCCTTCTGGGACAGGATTGTCACTGGGGCTTGGAAGATGCTGAGGTAGATCTGGTCACTTGTAAACCTCATCTATGGATCTAAGACTACCAATAGGGCAGAGAGGATGACTCCCCAATCTGGGGTAGTTATTCTTCCCTGTGTAGGATTTAACTAGCAAATATTGGATATTTCAAACAAACCCAAATGAACTTTTTGGCCAACCCAATAAAAATATAGAATGCCTGCAATATTTGGGGCAAATCAAAAAATTATTCACTATTTATCTGAAGTTCAAACTTAACTGGACATCCTGTATTTATTTGGCAACACTAACATTGGGGCCCAAAGGGGCAGCCTTGGAAAGAGTCTATGAAGATAAGATGCTTGAAAACTGAAGTTTCACCAGCCCCATTTTAAATCTGCTGTCTGATTCTAATATAAAGCTTAACATTTGTTCCTGTTAAATGAGATGTTGAATCCAAAGTACCCAATTTGAATAGATGCTCAAAAGGAGTTTTATTTTTTTATTTTCCCCTTTCAAATTCATTTTGTTCAATTTGGCTCATTATTCCAACCTGTTGACTGTTTAAAGTCTTAATTCTATAATACATTACAGTAACTATCCTTCTAGTTTTGTCTAATCCTTAAATTACGGTTAGTCAGCCTCTTTAACATTACAACACAGGCAAATTATGTTCATTGTTGAGATTGTAAGAACTGCCATTCTGGGTCTTACAGCTTTTGTAAAATAGCAGGCCTAGTAAGGGCTAGATTCCAAAACTACAGAAATTATATTTACTCTTTGATTATGGGAATCAATTTACAATGTATACATATATTAAACTATCATATTGTACCCTTTAAATATATTACAATTTTGTCAATTATACCCCAATAAAGCTAAAAAATAAACACAATAAAGTTCAACACTTAAAAGCAAAAATCTATGTATCTCATTTATGTAAGATACAGTTAAGAATTATGTTTAGTACTGGTTGTGGTTATCAGCTTTTTTTCTCTCTTATGGCCTGCTTCAGGACATAAGAGAAAGTGTGAGATGTAATAAACCACCTGAGGAGAAAAAATAATTTTTATATTAGAAGAAGGCACATAGCTATTTGTATAAAATGTCATTGCTTACAAAAATGAGAATTAAAATAACTGTACCCTTTTTTCATTCTTCTTTCTCTTTTTCTCTTTTCTCTGTTTTATAATTTTAATTTTTAAAAACCTATTATATTTTTCTACATTTATTCCTTTGGTTGCCTTTCCTACTGTTCTTTTCCCCTTGCAGTTAATCTTTATATAAATCTTCATCTACCTCTATTTAATTTTGCATATCTATTCTTTCTTCTTTCTTTTCCTCTCAAAATATTTGTTAGTTTGTTTTCACTGCTTTATCACCAACTTGGCACCTTGCTTTAGTTTTGTTTTCCAATTTGTGCTTAAGTTAGTATTGTTCTTAACTGGTAAATATAATTTTTTATTTCCTTTGTTTGCCAGATAAATCTACTATACTTTATTTTTGTTGGACTGTTTTCACTTTGCTCATGAGTATATATATATATATGTGTATATTCCATTATTTTAATTATTATTTGCCTAATTTTGTAACTGCCATTTGTCTGGGGTTCATCTTTGGTTTCTTATTTTTGGATATTTGTTTTAATCTCAATGCCATAACAAACCACTTGTGGAATCTTTGTTCCTGAGCCTTTGGAGTAGGAGTACTGACTCCAAGACTCTAGACTACCAGAGAACTAACCCTAGGGAGTATCAGATAGTGAGACCTCATATAAAAGAAACCACTTGAATACAAGACCTGGCATCATCCATCTATCAGTAACACCCTGTGTAGGATGCTTCATCTAAACAAGAAACAAAACAAAAATACAAACCCAGTCATCAGCAGACAGGATTACCACCTCACCCATCAGAGGAAAAACAAGCAAACAAACAAACAAAAACTCAGCACAAATCTCACCCTATATGAAGCTCACACAAACCACTGGACCAACTTTAGGAGGGCAGAAACCAAAAGGAAGAAAGAATTCAACTTTATTCAAGCAAAGAATTCAACTTTTCTGGAAGCCTGGGAAAAGGAAACCTCAAACACAATAACTTAAAAAAAATTGAAAAGGCAGAGAAATACTGCACAAATGAAGGAAAAGACTAGAAACACAGAAGCCCAAATAAATGAAGAGGAAATTGGAAAATTACCTGATAAAGAGTTCAGAATAATGATAGTAAAGATGATCAGAAACCTTGAAAACAAAATGGAGAAAATGTAAGAATCAATTAACAAAGACCTAGAAGAATGAAAGAATAAACATACAGAGACAAACAACACACTCACTGAAATTAAAAATACTCTAGAAGGAACCAATAGCAGAATATCTGAAGCAGAAGAATTAATCAGTTAGCTGGAAGATAAAATGGTGGAAATAACTTCTGAAGAACAGAATAAAATAAAGAATGAAAAGAGCTGAGGACAGTCTCAGAGACCTCTGGGCCCATATCAAATGCACCAACATTCGAATTATAGGTGTCCCAGAAGAAGAGAAAAAGAAAGTGTATGAGAAAAATTTTGAAGAGATTATGGTTGAAAATTTCCTCACTGTGGAAAAAGAAATAGTCAATCAAGTCCAAGAGGCACAAAGGGTCCCATTCAGGATAAACCCAAGGAGAAACACGCCAAGACACATACTAACCAAAATAACAAAGACTAAACACAAAGAAAGAATATTAAAAGCAGCAAGGGAGAAGCAACAGGTAACATACAAGGGAAACCCCATATGCTTAACAGTTGATCTTTTGGCAGAAACTCTGCAGGACAGAAGGGAATGACAGGATATATTTAAAGTACTGAAAGGGAAAAATCTGCAATCAAGATTACTGTACCTAGCAAGCATCTCTTTCAAAGTTGATGGGTAAATAAAAAGCTCTTCAGACAAGCAAAAGCTAAGAGAATTCAGTACCACCAAACCAGATTTACAACAAATGTTAAAGGGACTTATATAGTCAAGAAATACCAAAGAAGAAAAAAGATCTACAAAATCAACCCCAAACAATTAAGAACATGGCAATAGGAACACATATATCAATAATTACTTTGAATGTAAGTAGATTAAATGCTCCAACCAAAAGACACAGACTGGCTGAATGTATACAAAAACAAGGCCCGTATATATGCTGTCTATAAGAAACCCAGTTCAGACCTAAAGACACATATAGACTGAAAGTGAGAGGATGGAAAAATATATTCCATGCAAATAGGAAGCAAAAGAAAGCTGGTGTTCAGTTCAGTTCAGTCTCTCAGTCGTGTCTGACTCTTTGCGACCCCATGAACTGCAGCACGCCAGGCCTCCCTATCCATCACCAACTCCCGGAGTTCACGCAAACTCTTGTCCATCGAGTCGGTGATGCCATCCAGCCATCTTATCCTCTGTTGTCCCCTTTTCCTCCTGCTTCCAATCCTTCCCAGCATCAGAGTCTTTTCCAATGAGTCAACTCTTCACATGAGGTGGCCAAAGTACTGGAGTTTCAGCTTTAGCATCAGTCCTTCCAAAGAACACCCAGGACTGATTTCCTTTAGGATGGACTGGTTGGATCTCCTTGCAGTCCAAGGGACTCTCAAGAGTCTTCTCCAACACCACAGTTCAAAAGCATCAGTTTTTTTAATGGCTGAGTAATACTCCATTGTGTATATGTACCACAGCTTTCTTATCCATTCATCTGAAGATAGACATCTAGGTTGCTTCCATGTCCTGCCTATTATAAACAGTGCTGCGATGAACATTGGGGTACACGTGTCTCTCTCAATTCTGGTTTCCTCGGTGTGTATGCCCAGCAGTGGAATTGCTGGGTCATAAGGCAGTTCTATTTCCAGGTTTTTAAAGGAATCTCCACACTGTTCTCCATAGTGGCTGTACTAGTTTGCATTCCCACCAACAGTGTAAGAGGGTTCCAGACAATGCCTTTTCTTTTTGGAAGTTTTTAAGAATCTCTTTATTTTTGTTTTATGAACAATATATCTTAGCATGGATTTTTAAATAAATTTGTCCTGTCTGGCAAAACAAAACAAAACAAAACAAAAACAAAAACATCAATTCTTCGGCTCTCAGCTTTCTTGACAGTCCAACTCTCACATCCATACATGACCATAAAAGAGAATATATTTGAGTCCATTCTAATGAGGTTGATGAACCTATTTTACAGAGTGAAGTGAGTCAGAAAGAGAAAGATAAATACCATATTCTAATGCATATATATAGAATATAGAAAAATGGTACTGAAGAGTTTATTTACAGGGCAACAGTGGAGAAGCAGACATAGAGAACAGACTTATGGACATGGGCAGAGGAGAGGATGAGATGTATGGAAAGAGTAACATGGAAACTTACATTACCATATGTAAGATAGCCAACAGGAATTTGCTGTATGGCTCAGGAAACTCAAACAGGGGCTCTGTATCAACCTAGAGGGGTGCGATGGGAGAGGGAGATGGGAAGGAGGTTCAAAGGGAGAGGATATATGTATACCTATGGCTGATTCATGGAGAAGGCAATAGCAGCCCACTCCAGTACTCTTGCCTGGAGAAACCCAAGGATGGAGTAGCCTGGTGGGCTGCAGTCCATGGGGTTGCTAAGAGTCAGACATGACTAAAGTGACTTAGCAGCAGCAGCATGGCTGATTCATATCGAGGCTCGACAGAAAACAGCTAAATTCTATAAAGCAATTATCCTTCAATAAAATAAATAAATAAATAAAAATAACTAAAATAAAATAAACTGTAAAATAACTGTAAAATAAAAAAATGTAAAATTTCAGAAAGCAAAAAAATTAGAGAAATTTATTTTCTATTCTAGCATTTACTATTTTCAATGATAATACTTGACTGGGTCTACTTCAATGCATTTTTTATGGAAAGCCCCCAGGGAAAATTTTTGGATGGATAAAAGATATTTTTTGGTAAAATAGTTTGGGGGGGGTGGTGGGGAAATTTATGTTAGTCTGCAGTGACCTGTTCTTGATGAAGCCATTCTAATTCTGGTCTTCATGTTCCTTTTCTAAATGTTCAGGTATTCTTTTTAAAATCATATCCCTTCTAGGATTTCTGTCAGCCCTGTGATCTGTAATTCAATAAATCTAACTTCCTCTTCTGAAAACTGGAGCAACACTTTCCATTCTTCAGTCTCCTGGCACCTCTCCTGTTTTCCATGGTTTCCCTATGATTACCCACAGTGATTCAGTAATTACAACCATACATTCTCTATGTTTGCCTGCCTGAGATGTAGCTGAGCCAGGCCAAGGGATTTGAAATAACCAGAGCAACTAGAATCTCTCTCATGATTTCTTCTGCCCTAGGTTTCAAATAACTCTAATATTTACTCCCTACTTTTCCTGATCCTATGAGTAAACAGAGACAGATGCTTATGACATCTTTAATAGTTGCCAAAGTTTATATCTAATTCCAGGTCTTTGGAAGGACCTGCAGCTAATCTTCAGAGGCAGAGTCAAAGGCTCATTCTGGTACACAACTAATAAAAAATATTTTATACTCTTAGAAGTTGCTCACAACTGTGATGTTTCTCTTCTGTGATCACCAGAAGCACAAAAACCACAGAAGTCTATTATTGCTTGTTTTACTGTTTCTTGCTTAACGCTCAACATTCAGAAAACAAAGATCATGGCATCTGGTCCTATCACTTCATGGGAAATAGATGGAGAAACAGTGGAAACAGTGTCACACTTTATTTTTGGGGCTCCAAAATCACTGCAGATGGTGACTGCAGCCATGAAATTAAAAGATGCTTACTCCTTAGAAGAAAAGTTATAACCAACCTAGATAGCATATTGAAAAGCAGAGACATTACTTTGCCAACAAAGGTCCATCTAGTCAAGGCTATGGTTTTTCCAGTAGTCATATATGGGTGCAAGATTTGGACTATAAAGAAAGCTGAGCACAGAAGAATTGATGCTTTTGAACTGTGGTGTTGGAGAAGACTCTTGAGAGTCCCTTGGACTGCAAGGAGATCCAACTTGTCCATCCTAAAGGAGATCAGTCCTGGGTGTACATTGGAAGGACTGATGTTGAAGCTGAAACTCCAATACTTTGGCCACCTGATGCGAAGAGCTGACTCCTTTGAAAAGACCTTGATGCTGGGAAAAATTGAGGGCAGGAGAAGGGGACGACAGAGGATGAGATGGCTGGATGGCATCACTGATTCGATGGACGTGAGTCTGAGTGAACTCCCAGAGTTGGTGATGGATAGGGAGGCCTGGCGTGCTGCAATTCATGGGGTTGCAAAGAGTCGGACACGACTGAGCAACTGAACTGAACTATTTATTTAATAATCATGACATAAAACTTAAAAAGCCTGGTGCCAGCAGTTGTAGTTCAAGATGGCCATGTAGGAGTATCCTAAACTGATTTTCTTACTGACATGCCACTTCTACAGATACATGTAGAAAAATTTCCTCTGAAAGAAACCTGAAAACTAGGTGAGCAATTCCTACACATTGGGCAAATGAGAAACCCTCACACTTAAATAGGTCGGAGAGGCTGAGATACAGTCTCATTGTAATCCCCACCCTGGCCTGGAGACCTACAAGTGGAAGAGAACTCACAAGTCAGTGTTTCTCTGAAAAGAAAGTGAAAGTGAAATCCACTCAGTTGGAATTCTCCAGGCCAGTATACTGGAGTGGGTAGTCTTTCTCTTTTCCAGGGGATCTTCCCAACCCAGGGATCGAACCCAGGTCTCCCATATTGCAGGTGGATTCTTTACCAGCTGAGCCACAAGGAAAGCCCAAGAATACTGGAGTGGATAGCCTATTCCTTCTCCAGAGGATCTGCTCGACCCAGAAACTGAACCGAGCTCTCATGCATTGCAGGAGGATTCTTTACCAACTGAGCTATCAGGGAAGCCCCTGTCTCTTCCTGAGGAGCTACTGATTTGAACTCTGTATCAGGCATCCCAACTTTAAGTCCTGATCCTAAGAGATGAGTCCCCAAAACATCTAGCTTTGAAAACTAATCTGTCCACAAGCCCCACAAGGCTCTAGTGAGAAACAACTCTTTGAGGGCTTGCACAGACTTATTTGGCTACTCCCAAGGTCCAGAGCTGAGGCAGCTGATTGAAAAATGCTCTGTCTTCCTGTGAAAGAGTTCTATTTGCTTACCTTCATAACTATGATCTGAGAGCAGACTTCTAACCAAAAATACTTGTAAGGACCTACTCCCAAAGACCCTCTCCAAAGACCTTCGGTTCAGTTCAGTCACTCGTCGTGCCTGACTCTTTGTGACCCCATGAATCACAGCATGCCAGGCCTCCCTGTCCATCACCAACTCCCGGAGTTCACTCAGACTCACGTCCATCGAGTCAGTGACGCGATCCAGCCATCTCATCCTAGGTCGTCCCTTTCTCCTCCTGCCCCCAATCCCTCCTAGCATCAAAGTCTTCTCCAATGAGTCAACTCTTCGCGTGAGGTGGCCAAAGTACTGGAGTTTCAGCTTTAGCATCATTCCTTCCAAAGGAATCCCAGGGTTGATCTCCCTTAGAATGGACTGGTTGGATCTCCTTGCAGTCCAAGGGACTCTCAAGAATCTTCTCCAACACCACGGTTCAAAAGCATCAATTCTACGGCACTCAGCCTTCTTCACAGTTCAACTCTCACATCCATACATGACTACTGGAAAAACCATAGTCTTGACTAGACGGACCTTAGTCGGCAAAGTAATGTCTCTGCTTTTGAATATGCTATCTAGGTTGGTCATAACTTTTCTTCCAAGGAGTAAGTGTCTTTTAATTTCATGGCTGCAATCACCATCTGCAGTGATTTTGGAGACCCCCAAAATAAAGTGTGACACTGTTTCCCCATCTGTTTCCCATGGAGTGATGGGACTGGATGCCATGATCTCTGTTTTCTGAATGTTGAGCTTTAAGCCAACTTTTTCACTCTCCTCTTTCACTTTCATCAAGAGGCTTTTTAGTTCCTCTTCACTTTCTTCCATAAGGGTGGTGTCATCTGTATATCTGAGGTTGTTGATATTTCTCCTGGCAATCTTGATTCCAGCTTGTATTTCCTCCAGTCCAGCGTTTCTCATGATGTACTTTGCATATAAGTTAAATAAGCAGGGTGACAATACACAGGCTTGATGTACTGAGGAAGGCTTTCTATCTCTTCTTGCTATTCTTTGGAACTCTGCATTCAAATGCTTATATCTTTCCTTTTCTCCTTGGCTTTTCACCTCTCTTCTTTTCACAGCTATTTGTAAGGCCTCCCCAGACAGCCATTTTGCTTTTTAGCATTTCTTTTCCATGGGGATGGTCTTGATCCCTGTCTCCTGTACAATGTCACGAACCTTCATGCATAGTTCATCAGGCACTCTATCTATCAGATCTGGGCCCTTAAATCTATTCCTCACTTCCACTGTATAATCATAAGGGATTTGATTTAGGTCATACCTGAATGATCTAGTGGTTTTCCCTGTTTTCTTCAATTTCAGTCTGACTTTGGTAATAAGGAGTTCAGGATCTGAGCCACAGTCAGCTCCTGGTCTTGTTTTTGTTGACTGTATAGAGCTTCTCCATCTTTGGCTGCAAAGAATATAATCAATCTGATTTCAGTGTTGACCATCTGGTGATGTCCATGTGTAGAGTCTTCTCTTGTGTTGTTGGAAGAGGGTGTTTGCTATGACCAGTGCATTTTCTTGACAAAACTCTATTAGTCTTTGCCCTGCTTCATTCCACATTCCAAGGCCAAATTTGCCTGTTACTCCAGGTGTTTCTTGACTTCCTACTTTTGCATTCCAGTCCCCTATAATGAAAAGGACACCTTTTTTGGGTGTTAGTTCTAAAAGGTGTTGTAGGTCTCATAGAACCATTCAACTTCAGCTTCTTCAGCGTTACTGGTTGGGGCATAGACTTGGATTACTGTGATAATTGCCTTGGAAACGAACAGAGATCATTTGGACCTTGGGGAGTAGGTAATACCTTCATCTTCTTTTTCTGCCTCACTGCCCGTCACCAATATATCTTGGGAAGGAACTTGTACCCACATCTGGTGCCCCCTTTCTGCAGCTTCCACCCAGGGAACATCTGTTGGTCACCTGGCTCTGGTGGCCAGCAGGGTCTATGTTTGCAAGTCCCAGAGCACTGTAGCCAGTGGAGAAACAGTTTTTAAGCACAGCACAGAGATAGTAGACTAAAATACACTCTGAATCTTTCTGTGAAAGCTTATCTTTCTAGATGTGGCTTGATGGTTTATAATTAAATACAGATTGAAGGACTTAGTACTATCCTCTCCAGAGATTGGGGAGACAGAAGAGCGTGATATTTGTGCTCCCCCTTTGCCCTGACCCAGGGTGTTGGTATCTCTGAGAAAGGAACTTGTGTACATATCCGGTGTCCTGGTTTTTGTGGCTGCCACCTAGAAGACACATCCCTTGACAGCGTAGATTTGGTGGCTAGTAGGACTTTGTGTTCTCAGATTCAACAGGATGGTAACAAACAATAAAACAGTTCTTAACTGTTACCCTAGAGCTCAATGCAGTGGGAAGAGACAGACATGCCATTTCATGGTTTACCTCTTAAAGCCATATTTGCATACTTTATAACCTGCTCTATGAGAGTCTGGTTTCTAGTCAGCTTGAATCTAGGTGCCAACTGAACTCCTCCTTTGTACACCTTCAACTATGGGGAGCCATTAGGAATGAAGTTGGCTTCTTGAGTAATCAGAACTTTGAGAGACAATCAAGAGCTAGGACAAGGCTGATCATCTGTATGAGGCTACTCCTTCAAGGCTGGAGGAAGTGGTTGTTTTAATCTAATGCGTATATGAGAAAAGAGAAGGAAAATGAAGAAAAAGAGGAAAAGATAGATTTTAAGACAAAGACTGTAATAATAAGAATTTAAGACAAAAAGACTAATAAGAGACTGTTTTATCTAATGCATATATGAGAAAGAGAAGGAAAATGAAGAAAAAGAGGAAAAAATAGATTTTAAGACAAAGACTGTAATAAAAGCCTTTACTCAATAATAAACAGGTCAATTGAACAAGAAGCTGTAGGATTTGTAAATATTTATACCTAAAATCAGAGCACTTAAAAATTAAAGCAAGTATTAACAGACCTAAAGGGAGAAATGATGCCAACAGCTGACTCATTTTTAAAGGCCCTGATGCTGGAAAGGATTGAGGGCAGAAGGAGAAGGTGTCAGAGGATGAGATGGCTGGATGGCATCACCATCACGATGCAAAGGACATGAACTTGGGCAAACTTCAGGAGATGGTGAGGGACAGGGAGGCCTATTTGTGCTGCAGTCCATTGGGTCTCAAAGAGTCAGACATGACTGGGTGACTGAACAACAACAAAAGAAGAAATAGACAACAAAACAACAATATTAAGGGATTTTTAGTCCATCTTTCTTCAATGAATAGACCATGTAGACCAAAAAAAAAAAAAAAAAAAAAAGATCAATAAGAAAATATTGGTCTTAATAACATGTTATACAAGGTACACTCAAAAGACATACACAAAAAATTATGTTTAAAAGCAACAGAATATACATCTTCTCAAGAATATATTGGAGAAGGCAGTGGCACCCCACTCCAGTACTATTGCCTAGAAAATCCCATGGACAGAGGAGCCTGGTGGGCTGCAGTCTATGAGGTCACTAAGAGTCAGACTAGACTGAGTGACTTCACTTTCACTTTTCACTTTCATGCACTGGAGAAGGAAATGACAACCCACTCCAGTGTTCTTGCCTGGAGAATCCCAGGGATGGGGGAGCCTGGTGGGCTGCCGTCCATGGGGTTGCACAGAGTCAGACATGACTGCAGTGACTTAGCAGCAGCAGCAGCAAGAGTATATAGTACATTCTCCAGAATAGATTATATCTTAGGCCACAAAAATATCTTAATAGATTTAAAATCATAATCTTTTTTGACCACATTATGAAACTAAAAATAATTACCAGGATAATTCTTCACAAATATGTGAAGATTATACAACATGTTAGTGAATAACCAATGGGTCAAAGAAAAATAAAAAGAAAACCATAACTTGAGACAAATGAAAACATGATATACCAAAATTATGGGCTGCACCAAAAGTAGTTTAACAGGAAAGTTTCTAGTGATATATGCCTACATCAAGAAACATCTCAGATAAACACATAACTTCACACCTCAGGGAACTAGAAAAAGAAAAACTAGTCTAAAAGTTAGTAGAAAAGGAAACAAAAGTGGAGTGAAAATAATGAAATAGAGACTAAAAACATGATAAAAAAATCAATAAAATTAGGAACTGGCTGTTTAAAAAGCTAAACAAAACAGACAAACCTTAGCTAGATTCACTGAGAAACAGAGGCAGGACTCATAAAACCAAAGTTAAAGAGGGGACATTATCACTGATACTACAGAGGATACAATAAAGGATCATAAAAGATTACTATGAACAGTTATATGCCAACAAACTGGACAACTTAGAAGAAAAAAATTTAAAAATAGCCTAGAAACAGAAACTTACCAAACAGAATCATGAAATATAGAAAGTTTAAATAAACCAATTTCTGCTGCTACTGCTACTGCTGCTAAGTCGCTTCAGTCGTGTCCGACTCTGTGCGACCCCATAGATGGCAGCCCACCAGGCTCCCCCATCCCTGGGATTCTCCAGGCAAGAACACTGGAGTGGGTTGCCATTTCCTCCAATGCATGAAAGTGAAAAGTGAAAGGGAAGTCGCTCAGTCGTGTCTGACTCTTAGTGACCTCATGGACTGCAGCCCACCAGGCTCCTCTGTCCATGGGATTTTCCAGGCAAGAGTACTGGAGTGGGTTGCCATTGCCTTCTCCAATATACTCTTGAGAAGATGTGTATTCTGTTGCTTTCAAACAGAATTTTTTGTATATGTCTTTTGAGTGTATCTTGTATAACATGTTATTAAGACTGATATTTTCTTATTGATCTTTATTTTGGTCTACATGGTCTATTCATTAAAGAAAGATGGACTATTAAATCCTTTAATATTGTTGTATTGTTGTCTATTTCTTCTTTTGTTGTTGTTGTTTACCAATTTCTAGTAAGGATATTGAATCAGTAGTCAAAACATCTCTCAACAAATACCCACGACATGATGGCTTCACTGGTGAATTCTAACAAATATTTCAAGAAAAATTAATATGAATTCTTCTCAAGTTCTTTCAAAAAATAGAAAAGAATGATCCAATCTAAAACTAATTTTATGAGGCCAACATGACTCAGAAACAAAAACCAGATAAGGACCCCAAAAGAAAAGAAAGTTGCAGGTCAATATCCCTGGTTAACATAGATGTAAACATGCTGTAAAGAGCATTATTGCATTAGAACCTGGAATATTAGGTCCATGAATCAAGGCAAATTGGAAGTGGTCAAACAGGAGACGGCTAGAGTGAACATCGACATTCTAGGAATCAACGAATTAAGATAGACTGGGATGGGTGAATTTAACTCAGATGACCATTATATCTACTACTGTGGGCAGGAATCCCTTAGAGGAAATGGAGTAGCCATCATGGTCAACAAAAGAGTCCAAAAGGCAGTACTTGGATGCAATCTCAAAAACAACAGAATGATCTCTGTTCATTTCCAAGGCAAACCATTCAATATCACAGTAATTCAGTCTATGCCCTGACCAGCAACACTAAAGAAGTTGAAGTTGAAGGGTTCTATGAAGACCTACAAGACCTTCTAGAACAACAGCCCCAAAAGATGTCCTTTTCATTATAGGGGACTGGGATGCAAAAGTAGGAAGTCAAGAAACACCTGGAGTAACAGGAAAATTTGGCCTTGGAGTACAGAATGAAGCAAGACAAAGGCTAATAGAGTTTTTCTAGGAGAACACACTGGTCATAGCAAACACCCTTTCCTAACAACACAAGAGAAGACTCTACACATGGATATCACCAGATGGCCAACACTGAAATCAGACTGATTCTATGCTTTGTAGCCAAAGATGGAGAAGCTCTATATAGTCAGCAAAAACAAGACCGAGAGCTGACTGTGGCTCAGATCATGAACTCATTATTGCCAAACTCAGATTTAAATTGAAGAAAGTGGGAAAACCACTAGACCAATCAGGTATGACCTAAATCAAATCCCATAAGATTATACAGTGGAAGTTAGAAATAGATTTAAGGGAGTAGATCTGATAGAGTGACTGATGAACTATGACGCTGTATGTGACATTGTACAGGAGAGAGGGACCAAGACCATCCCGAAGAAAAAGAAATGCAAAAAGGCAAAATGGTTGTCTGAGGAGGGCTTACAAATAGCTGTGAAAGAAGAGAAGTGAAAAGCAAAGGAGAAAGGGAAAGATATACCCATTTGAATGCAGAGTTCCAAAGACTAGCAAGGAGGGATAAGAGAGCCTGCCCCAGTGATCAGTGCAAAGAAACAAGAGGAAAACAATAGAATGGGAAAGACTGGAGATCTCTTCAAGAAAATTAGAGATACCAAGGGAACATTTAATGCAAAGATGGGCTTGATAAAGAACAGAAATGGTATGGACCTAACAGAAGCAGAAGATATTAAGAAGAGGTGGCAAGAATGCACAGAAGAACTGTACAAAAAAGATCTTCAGGACCCAGATAATCATGATGATGTGATCACTCACCTAGAGCCAGACATCCTGAATGTGAAGTCAAATGGGCCTTAGGAAGCATCTCTAAGAAAAAAGCTTGTGGAGGTGATGGAATTCTAGTTGAGCTATTTCGAATCTTAAAAGATGAGGCTGTGAAAGTGCTGCACTCAATATGCCAGCAAATTTGGAAAACTCAGCATGGCCACAGGAATGAAAAAGGTCAGTTTTCACTCCAATCCCAAAGAAACACAATGCCAAAAAATGCTCAAACTACTGTACAATTGCACTCATCTCACATGCTAATAAAGAAATGCTCAAAATTCTCCAAGCCAGGTTTCAGCAATATGTGAACCGTGAACTTGCAGATATTCAAGCTGGTTTTAGAAAAGGCAGAGGAACCAGACATCAAATTGCCAACATCCACTGGATCATCAAAAAAGCAACAGAGCTCCAGAAAAATATCTATTTCTGCTTTATTGACTATGCCAAAGCCTTTGACTGTGTGGCTCACAATAAACTGTGGGGAATTCTGAAAGAGATGGGGATACCAGACTACCTGACCTGCTTCCTGAGAAATCTGTTTGCAGGTCAGGAAGCAATAGTTGGAATTGGACATGGAACAACAGACTGGTTCCAAAACTGGAAAGGAGTATGTTATGGCTGTATATTGTCACTGTGCTTATTTAACTTATATGCAGAGTACATCATGAGGACCCTGGGATGGATGAAGCACAAGCTGGTATCAAGATTACCAGGAGAAATATCAATAACCTCAGATATGCAGATGACACCACCCTTATGGCAGAAAGTGAAGAAGAATTAAAGACCCTCTTGATGAAAGTGAAAGAGGAGAGTGAAGAAGTTGGCTTAAATCTCAAAATTCAGAAAACTAAGATCATGGCATCCATTCCCATTACTTCATGGGAAATAGATGAGGAAACAGTGGAAATAGAGGCTGACTTAAATTTTGGGGGCTCCAAAATCACTGCAGATGGTGACTGCAGCCATGAAATTAAAAGACGCATTCTCCTTGGAAGGAAAGTTATGACCAACCTAGATAGCATATTAAAAAGCAGAGAACTTACTTTGTCAACAAAGGTCCATCTGGTCAAGGCTATAGTTTTTCCAGTGGTCATGTATGGATGTGAGAGTTGATTGTAAAGAAAGCAGAGCCCTGAAGAATTGATACTTTTGAACTGTGGTTTTGGGGAAGACTCTTGAGAGTTCCTTGGACTGCAAGGAGATCCAACCAGTCCATCCTAAAGGAGATCAGTCCTGAGTGTTCATTGGAAGGACTGATATTGAAGCTGAAATCCAATACTTTGGCCACCTGATGCGAAGAGCTGACTCATTTGAAAAGACCCTGATGCTAGGAAAGATTGAAGGCAGGAGGAGAAGGGGATGGCAGAGGATGAGATGGTGGATGGCATCATTGACTTGATGGTCATGAGTTTGGGAAACTTCAGGATTTGGTGATGGATAGGAGTGCCTGGTGTGTTGAAGTCCATGGGGTTGCAAAGAGTTGGACATGACTGAACTACTGAACTGAACTGAAACATGCTCAACAAAATATTAGCAGGCCAAATTCAACAATAAAAGGACCATACCCCATGGTCAACTGAGATTTATTCTAGGGATGTAGTAATGGCTCAATACCCACAAAAATCAATGTGATATGCCACATTAACAAAATGTAAGATAAAGATCACACAGTCATCTCAATAGATGCAGAAAAGTATTTTTACAGAATTTGCGTCTAGTTATAATAAAAACTTTGACAAACCAGTTAAAGAGGGGATGTACCTCAATAGAATAAAGGCCATATATGACAGACCCACAGCTAATAATATACTTGACAGTGATAAGCTGAAATCTTTTCTTCTAAGATCAGTAACAAGACAAGGATGCTGCCTCTTATCAGTCTTTTTCAACATAGTATTGGAAATCCTAGCCACATAAATCAGACAAGAAAAAGAAAAGTCACTCAAATTGAAAAGGAAAGAGTAAAACCGTCACTATTTTTGGATGAAAAATTATAGAAAACCCTAAAAACCCCACCAAAAAACTATTAGAATAAATGAACTCAGTAACAAAAGGCATACAAAAAGCAGTTGAATACACTAAAAATGAACTATTAAAAAGAGAAATTAGGAAATGAATCTCATTTACGTTGCCTTAAAAAGGATAAAATACCTAGGCATGAAATTAACCAGAAAGTTGAAAGATCTATATACTGAAAACTACAAAACATTAATGAATAAATTAGAGAGAACACAAATAAGTGGAAAGATTCCATGATCATTGATTGGAAGAATACTGTTCAAATGTCCATAATAATCAAAGTAACCTACAGACTTTAACACAATCCTTATCAAAATTTCAATGGCATTTTTTCACAGAAATAGGACAAACAATTCTAAAATTTGCTTTGAACCACAGAAGATCCCCCAATAACCAAAGAAATCTTGAGAAAAAACAAAACTGGAGGTATCATGCTCCCTGATTTCTAATACTGTTACAGACTATAGTAATCAAAACAGAGTGATATTGGCATAAAAATATACACACAGATCAATGAAAGAGAGTCCAAAAATAAACCCACATATTTATGAGAAATTTATGTATGACAAAGGAGGCAAGAATATAAAATGGGCAGAAAGCGTCTTCAATAAATAGTGCTGGGAAAACCAGACAGCTATCTGTCAAAGAAAGAAACTAGACAATATTTTACACCATTCACAAAAATTAACTCAAATGTTTAGAGACTTGAATGTAAACCATGGAATCATAAAACTTCCAGGAGACAACAAAGCAGTGAGCCACTCAACACTGGTCTTGATGATGATTTTTTTTTTTTTTTTTTGGATTTGACACCAAAGACAGCAAAAATAAGCAAGTGCAGCTGCAAGAAACTAAGATGCCCCTGCACAGCAAAGAAAACTATCAACAAAACTAAAAAGCAAACTATAAATGGGAGAAAATATTTGCAAATCATGTATCAGATAAGGGCTTCTTATGTCAAATATTTACTATATAAAGAACTCACATAACTCATTGGCAAAAAACCCCAAATAATCTAATTGAAAAACTGGAAGAGGATCTGAATAAACATTTTTTTCCAAAGAAGACATACAGATGGCCAACATGTACATAGAAAATGTTCAACATCACTAATCATTAGAGAAATGCAAATCAAAACCACAATGAGATATCACCTCACACATTAGAAAGGCTATTATCAAAAGGGTAAGAAATGTTAAGTATTGGTAAGGATGTGGAGAAAAGGCAACTCTCATGCACTGTTGGTGGGAATACAAACTGGAGTAGCTGCCATGGAGAACAGTATCAAGGTTCCTCAAAAAAGTAGAATTAGAACTACCATACAATCCAGCAATTCCACGTTGGGATATTTATCCAAAGAAAATAAAAACATCAGCTGGAAAACTTATCTATG
This sequence comes from Capra hircus, assembly GCF_001704415.2. Classification (NCBI taxonomy): domain Eukaryota; kingdom Metazoa; phylum Chordata; class Mammalia; order Artiodactyla; family Bovidae; genus Capra; species Capra hircus. The sequence continues at coordinate 116,138,285 of NC_030808.1, read as the reverse complement.
CTTTCATGTTCATTGCAGCAAAGCCAAGATACAGAAAAATTAAAGTGTCCACTGATGGATAAAGAAGATGTGGTGTGTGTGTATATATATATGTATAGTTGTTTAGTCGCTAAATCATGTCCAATTCTTTTGCAGCCCCATGTACTATAGCCCACCAGGCTCCTCTATCTCTGGGATTTCCCAGGCAAGAATACTGGAGTGGGTTGCCATTTCCTTCTCCAGGGGATCTTCCTGATCCAAGGATTAAACCTGCATCTCCTGTTTAGCAAGTGGATTCTTTACCACTGAGCCATCTGGGTGGCCCATACCACTTGGGCAGGCCATATATGTATAGTGTGTGTTTTTGGAATGAGAAATCAAATATTTACATATATGTATACACACACACATAAATGGATAAAGATGTGGTATATGTATACACACAATGGAATATTATACAGCCATAAATAGAATGAAATCTTGCCATTTGCAAAAACATCAGTGGAAATTAAGGGCATTATGATAAGTGAAATAAGTCAGAGAAAGATGAATACTGTATGTCTCATGTGTGAAATCTTAAAAAAACAATAATGAAAAAGTTTATAGATTCAAAGAAGGGACTGGTGGTTGCCATTATGTGGTGGGTGAAGGGTGGGTAGAACGGGTGAAGGGAGTCAAAAGGTACACACTTCCAGTTATGAAATATTCTGGAGACGTAATTTACAGCACGGTTACTATAGCTAATGATACTGTATTGCACATTTGAAAGTTGGTATGCTAAGAATAAATTTAAAAAATTCTCATCACAAAAAAGAAAGAAATGTGTAACTATATGTAGTGATGGACATACATTAACTAGACTTATTGTGGCAGTCATTCCACAATATTACACAAATATTGAATGTTGTACACTTGAGCCTAATATAATGATACATGTCAATTATATCTATCATTAAAAAAAGAAAAAAGCCCTGGTGGTCCAGCGGTTAAGACTCCATGCTTCCCCTGAAGGCAGTGTGGGTTAAATCCCTGATTGGGGAAATAAGATCCCACATGACATGCAGTGCTACCAAAATAAAAAGACCACCTGATACCAATTTCTTAATGAAAAGAACCTGAACTGTTTTTGTTTGCTTATTTCATTTTGTTTTTATTCTCTCACTTAAATATTGATGTTATAATGATTACTAATGATTAGATATCTCATTTCACAAGCAAGTAATAGTAAAAGAAACTTTAAGATTACAGCCTAATTGGAATAAGAAATCTAAATCTTTGGATTATACCCAGGAATATAAAGGTGAAAAGAACAACAACAAAAAAAGACAATGCACTCAGAGATCCTGTGGATCTGTCTCTTGCTTCAACAGTGCTTGGATGGGACATACCCAGGGACACCCCTTACTCCAGCCTCTGATTATCCTCTAAATATTCTTCTAGTAGCAACTTTCAGAATCAGCCACTCAGCTGTCCTCAATCACCAGGACACGTCAACACCATTTTTTGAGCTTAAATCCTTATTACTGATCAACCATGAGCCCCCAGATTCATTAGAATTATTACACCAAGAAGGTAGAGGCCACTGTCATAACCGCCTTGTCAACATGCATCTGCAGGCCTCCTACACCTCCCTCTCTTTGGGCTTCTATTTCAACCTTGACAATGTGGCTGTGTAGGGTGTGGGACACTTTTTCCATGAATTGGATGAGGAGGAGCATGAGGGCATCCAACGTCTCTTGAAAATGCAAAACCAGCACAGCGACTGCACCCTGTCCCATGACACGCAGAAGCCATCTCAAGATGAGTGGGGTAAAACACAGGATACTATGGAAACCTCTCTTCTCTTGGAGAAGAACCTGAAGCAGGCCCTTTGGGATCTGCATGGCCTGAGTTCTGCCCATACAGACTCCCCACCTCTGTGACTTCCTGGAGAGCCACTTCCCAGGTGAGGAGGTACTGACCAACCTCCGCAGACTGTGCAAGAATCTCTTCTAAAGCCTCACCCACAACCACAACGAAGAGGCTTGGAGCGCAGGGGCCTTTGAGGAGTCCTTCTGGTGTAAGGACTTCTGCCTGAAGACCCCTCTCTGCAGCCACTTGGCGGCTTTTTAACCACCTTGGAGCACTCTCCCGAGGCTTGGACCAAATGGAAACCATAAAGATTTTGTAGCAAGAAAAGAATATCTAGGTCTTATATTAAACAAACACAATCTGCAGGCCTTTGATGCTGTTTTCCCCCATTAACATTGACGACATCAGAACATAAAATGAGTTTCCACAAACAAAATTTGATAAAAAAAACAACCAGGATACAAGCGTTGTTTTAAGAACACTATTCTTTTGATCCCCCAAGTCTAACGCTTTTCAGATACTTAGTAGCCACATAAAAATGTTTGCTTAATTGAGTTTACATGCCACATGATTAAAAAAATGCAAGTTAAATCTTGGACTCTGAAAACCATTATAGTTATTTCACAGATAGCAATGATTCAAGGAAAGAGAAGGGATTATGACTGAACACAGATGTGGACTGTAAGGCAGATACAAGATAAAAGTCAGCTTCTTGGCTATTAGAAAGGGACATAGTTGTGTGTCTGCTAGTATAGATCCATAGAATTAGGGACTTAATTCCTACCTTTTCCCATTTGAGTTCATATGAGACTACAGAAGTCATAAGCCGTCCTCAAAACTGAAGGTCTTTGATGGAGACTTGCTTCTGTAACCTTGAAGGAGACTCAAAATGTGAACCTCCTCATGTCTGCTCTCAAAAGAAGGGGAGTAGCCTGCCTGATACTTTATTTTGAGCTCTTCAACTAGGTAAATTCACTCCACCTGGAAGTTAGTATGCTAAAGATGGAGCATGAGATTGCTGCCTAGAAAAATCCCTCTACCTGAAAAATCAGAGAATCAGAGTTGTTTTTGCTCTGGGGTATTTTCACACTTTTGGGCTTAGAATGCGTTCACATAGTCAACTCCTTTCCGAAGTCTAGATGGTAAGCAGGGCACATATTATCACTATTTTTATAATTAAAGAAATTGAGATGCAGTAATAATGTATAACTGGACATGGAACAACAGACTGGTTTCAAATAGGAAAAGGAGTATGTCAAGGCTGTATATTGTCACCCTGCTTATTTAACCTATATGCAGAGTACATTATGAGAAATGCTGGGCTGGAAGAAACACAAGCTGGAATCAAGACTGCTGGGAGAAGTATCAATAACCTCAGATATGCAGATGACACCACCCTTATGGCAGAAAGTGAAGAGGAACTAAAAAGCCTCTTGATGAAAGTGAAAGAGGAGAGTGAAAAAGTTGGCTTAAAGCTCAACATTCAGAAAATGAAGATCATGGCATCCGGTCCCATCACTCCATGGGAAATAGATGGGGAAACAGTGGAAACAGTGTCAGACTTTATTTTTCTGGGCTCCAAAATCACTGCAGATGGTGATTGCAGCCATGAAATTAAAAGACGACTACTCCTTGAAGAAAAGTTATCACCAACCTAGATAGCATATTCAAAAGCAGGACATTACTTTCCCAACAGGGTCCATCTAGTCAAGGCTATGGTTTTTCCTATGGTCATGTATGGATGTGAGAGTTGGACTGTGAAGAAGGCTGAGCACCAAAGAATTGATGCTTTTGAACTGTGGTGTTGGAGAAGACTCTTGAGAGTCCCTTGGACTGCAAGGAGATCCAACCAGTCCATTCTGAAGGAGATCAGCCCTGGGATTTCTTTGGAGGGAATGATGCTAAAGCTGCAACTCCAGTACTTTGGCCACCTCATGTGAAGACTTGACTCATTGGAAAAGACTCTGATGCTGCGAGGGATTGGGGGCAGGAGGAGAAGGGGACGACAGAGGATGAGATGGCTGGATGGCATCACTGACTCAATGGGTGTGAGTGTGAGTGAACTCTGGGAGTTGGTGATGGACAGGGAGTCCTGGCATGCTGCAATTCATGGGGTTGCAAAGAGTTGGACACGACTGAGTGACTGAACTGAACTGAACTGAATAATGTATAACAATCACATGAAACTCATTTCATCAAAATAAATCATAATCTAACACATATCCTCCCCCAATACCTAACTGGTAGTTTCTCCAGTTCTTAGACAATGAGAAGAAATTCTTGATGATTCCCATGTTGTAATCCTTTCAACTAAGTTGATTGCAACAGCCTTTTACCCACTTATCATGTAACTATGGAATGGTGATGGGTAAAGTCCATGGCGTAAAGAGCAATATTGCATAGGAATCTGGGATGTTAGGTACATGAATCAAAGTAAATTGCAAGTAGCTAAGGAGGAGATGGCAAGAGTGAACATCGATATTTTAGGAATGCAAAGAAATAGAGGAAAACAAAAGAATGGGAAAAACTAGAGATCTCTTCAAAAAAATTAGAGATACCAAGGGATTTCATGCAAAGATGGGCTTGATAAAGGACAGAAATGGTATGGACCTAACAGAAGCAGAAGATATTAAGAAGAAGTAGCAAGAATACACAGAAGAACTGTACAAAAAAGATCTTCATGACCCAGATAATCATGATGATGTGATCACCCACCTAGAGCCAGACATCCTAGAAGGTGAAGTCAAGTGGGCCTTTGTTCATCACTATGAACAAAGTTAGTGGAGGTGGTGGAATTCCAGCTGAGATATTTCAAATCCTGAAAGCTGATGCTGTGAAAGTGCTGAACTCAATATGCCAGCAAAGTTGGAAAATTCAGCAGTGGCTACATGACTGGAAAAGGTCAGTTTTCGTTCCAATCCCAAAGAAACGCAATGCCAAAGAATGCTCAAACTACCGCACAATTGCACCCATCTCACACACTAGTAAAGTAATGCCCAAAATTCTCCAAGCCAGGCTTCAGCAATACATGAACTGTGAACTTCCAGATGTTCAAAGCTGGTTTTAGAAAACACAGAGCAACCAGAGATCAAGTTGCCAACATCCACTGGAGCATCAAAAAAGCAAGAGAGTTCCAGAAAAACATCTATTTCTGCTTTATTGACTATGCCAAAGCATTTGACTGTGAGGATCACAATAAACTGTGAAAAATTCTGAAAGAGATGGGAATACCAGACCACCTGACCTGCCTCTTGAGAAATCTGTATGCAGGTCAGGAAGCAACAGTTAGAACTGGAGATGGAACAACAGACTGGTTCCAAATAGGAAAAGGAGTACGTCAGGGCTGTATGTTGTCATCATGCTTATGTAACTTATATGCAGAGTACATCATGAGAACACTGCGCTGGAAGAAACACAAGCTGGAATCAAGATTGCCGGGAGAAATATCAATAACCTCAGATATGCAGATGACACAACCCTTATGGGAGAAAGTGAAGAGGAACTAAAAAGCCTCTTGATGAAAGTGAAAGAGGAGAGTGGAAAAGTTGGCTTAACACTCAACATTCAGAAAATGAAGATCATGGCATCCAGTCCCATTACTTCATGGGAAATAGATGGAGAAACCATGGAAACAGTGTCAGACTTTATATTTGGGCTCCAAAATCACTGCAGATGGTGATTGCAGCCATGAAATTAAAAGATGCTTACTCCTTGAAAGGAAAGTTATGACCATCCTAGATAACATATTAAAAAGCAGAGATATTACTTTGCCAACAAGGGTCCGTCTAGTCAAGGCTGTGGTTTTTCCAGTGGTCACGTATGGATGTGAGAGTTGGACTGTGAAGAAAGCTGAGTGCCGAAGAATTGATGCTTTTGAACTGTGGTGTTGGAGAAGACTCTTGAGAGTCCCTTGGACTGCAAGGAGATCCAACCAGTCCATCCTAAAGGAGACCAGTCTTGGGTGTTCATTAGAAGGACTGATTTCTGAGGCTGAAACTCCAGTACTTTGGCCCCTCATGTGAAGAGTTGACTCATTGGAAAAGACCCTGACGCTGGGAGGGATTTGGGGCAGGAGGAGAAGGGGACGAAAAGGATGAGATGGCTGGATGGCATCACCGACTCGATGCACATGAGTTTGAGTGAACACCAGGAGTTGGTGATGGGCAGGGAGGCCTGGCTTGCTGTGATTCATGGGGTCACAAAGAGATGGAAACGACTGAGCGACTGAACTGAACTGAACTGAACTGAACTGGACTAAAGTGGACTGGAATGGGTGAATTTAACTCATATGACCATTATATCTACTACTGTGGGCAAGAATTCCTTAGAAGAAATGGAGCAGCCATCATAGTCAACAAAGGAGTCTGAAATGCAGTACTTGGATGCAATCTCAAAAAGAACAGAATATCTCTGTTTGTTTCCAAGCCAAACCGTTCACAATCACAGTAATCCAAGTCTACGCCCTGACCAGTAATGCTGAAGAAGCTGAAGTTGAACAGTTCTATGAAGACCTACAAGACCTTTTAGAACTAACACCCCCAAAAGATGTCCTTTTCATTATAGGGGATGGAATACAAAAGTTGGAAATCAAGAGATACCTGAAGTAACAGGAAAATTTGATTTTGGAGTAAAAAACGAAGTAGGGCAAAAGCTAAAGGAGTTTTGCCAAGAGAATGCACTGGTCATAGCAAACATTCTCTTCCAACAACACAAGAGAAGACTCTACGCATGGACATCATCAGATGGTCAACCAAAATCAGACTGATTATGTTCTTTGCAGTCGCAGATGAAGAAGCTTTATATAGTCAGCCAAAGCAAGAATAGGAGCTTACTGTGGCTCAGATCATGAACTCCTTATTGCCAATTTAGTCTTAAATTGAAGAAAGTAGGGGAAACCACCTGACCATTTAGGTATCACCTAAATCAAATCCCTTACGATCATACAGTGGAAGTAACAAATAGATTCAAGAGATTAGATCTGATAGAGTACCTGAAGAACTATGGATGGAAGTTTGTGACATTGTACAGGAGGCAGGGATCAAGACCATCTCTAAGAAAAAGAAATGCAAAAAGGCACAATGGTTGTCTGTAGAGGCCTTACAAATAGCTATGAATATAAGAGAAATGAAAAGCAAGGAGAAAAGGAAAGATATACCCATTTGAATGAAGAGTTCCAAAGAATAGCAAGGAGAGATAAGAGAGTCTTCCTCAGTGATCAGTGCAAAAAAAATAGAGAAAAACAAAACAATGGGAAAGACTAGAGATTGCCTCAAGAAAATACCAAGGGTATATTTCATGCAAAGATGGGCACAATAAAGAACAGAATTGGTATGGACCTAACAGAAGCAGAAGATATTAAGAAGGGTGGCAAGAATACACAGACTATACAAAAAAGATCATCATGACCCAGATAACCATGATGGTGTGATCATTCTCCTAGAGCCAGACATCCTGGAATGTGAAGTCAAGTGGGCCTTAGGGAGCATCACTACGAACAAAGCTAGTGGAGGTGATGGAATTCCAGTTAAGTTATTTCAAAGCCTAAAAGATGATACTGGGAAAGTGCTGAAACTCAATATGCCAGCAAATTTGGAAAACTCATAGTGGCCACAGGACTGGTAAAGGTCAGTTTTCATTCCAGTCCCCCAAAAAGGCAATGCTAAAGAACGCTCAAACTACTGCACAGTTGCACTCATCTCATATCAGTTCAGTCAGTTCAGTCACTCAGTAGAGTCCGACTCTTTGCAACCCCATGAATCATAGCATGCCCAGCCTCTCTGCCCATCACTAACTCCCGGTGTTCACTCAAACTCACGTGCATCGAGTCAGTGATGCCATCCAGCCATCTCATCCTCTGTCGTCTCCTTCTCCTCCTGCCCCAAATCCCTCCCAGCATCAGGGTCTTTTCAAATGAGTCAACTCTTCTCATGAAGTGGCCAAAGTATTGGATTTTCAGCCTCAGCATCAGACCTTCCAATGAACACCCAGGACTGATCTTCTTTAAGATGGACTGGTTGGATCTCCTTGCAGTCCAAGGGACTCTCAAGAGTCTTCTCCAACACCACACTTCAAAAGCATCAATTCTTCAGTGCTCAGCCTTCTTCACAGTCCAACTCTCACATCCATACATGACCACTGGAAAAACCATAGCCTTGACTAGACGGACCCTTGTTGGCAAAGTAATATCTCTGCTTTTTAATATGCTATCTAGGTTGATCATAACTTTCCTTAAGGAGTAAGCATCTTTTAATTTCATGGCTGCAATCACCATCTGCAGTGATTTTGGAGCCCCCAAATATAAAGTCTGACACTGTTTCCACTGTTTCCCCATCTATTTCCCATGAAGTGATGGGACTAGATATCATGATCTTCATTTTCTGAATGTTGAGCTTTAAGCCAACTTTTTCACTCTCCTCTTTCACATTCATCAAGAGGCTTTTTAGTTCCTCTTCACTTTCTGCCATAAGGGTTGTGTCATCTGCATATCTGAGGTTATTGATATTTCTCCTGGCAATTTTGATTCTAGCCTGTGCTTCTTCTAGCCCAGCCTTCTCATACTCTGCATATAAGTTAAATAAACAGGGTGACAATATACAGCCTTGACGTACTCCTTTTCCTATTTGGAACCAGTCTATTGTTCCATGTCCAGTTCTAACTGTTGCTTCCTGATCTGCATATAGATTTCTCAAGAGACAGGTCAGGTGGTCTGGAATTCCCATCTCTTTCAGAATTTTCCACAGTTTGTTGTGATACACACAGTCAAAGGCTTTGGCATAGTCAATAAAGCAGAAATAGATGTTTTTCTGGAATTCTCTTGCTTTTTCGATGCTGCAGTGGATGTTGGCAATTTGATCTCTGGTTCCTCTGTCTTTTTTAAAGCCAGCTTGAACATCAGGAAGTTCACGGTTCATGTATTGCTGAAGCCTGGCTTGGAGAATTTTTAACATTACTTTACTAGCGTGTGAGATGAGTGCAATTGTGCCGTAGTTTGAGTATTCTTTGGCATTGCGTTTCTTTGGGATTGGAATGAAAACTGACCTTTTCCAGTCCTGTGGCCACTGCTGAATTTTCCAACTTTGCTGGCATATTGAGTTTAGCACTTTCACAGCATCATCTTTCAGAATTTGAAATGGGTCAACTGGAATTCTGTCACCTCCACCAGCTTTGTTCGTAGTGATACTTCCTAAGGCCCACTTGACTTCACATTCCAGGATTCCTGGCTCTAGGTGAGTGATCACACCATCATGATTATCTGGGTCATGAAGATCTTTTGTTTTGTTTTGTTTTGTTTTGTTTTACAGTTCTTCTGTGTATTCTTGCCACCTCTTCTTAATATCTTCTGCTTCTGTTAGATCCACACCATTTCTGTCCTTTATCGAGCCCATCTTTGCATGAAATGTTCCCTTAGTATCTCTAATTTTCTTGAAGAGATCTCTAGTCTTTCCCATTCTGTTCTTTTCCTCTGTTTCTTTGCTTTGATTGCTGAGGAAGACGTTCTTATTTGTCCTTGCTATTCTTTGGAACTCTGCATTCAAATGGGTATATCTTTCCTTTGTGGATCTGAGTGAACTGCGGGAGTTGGTGATGGACAGGGAGGCCTGAAGTGCTGCGATTCATGGGGTCACAAAGAGTTGGACACGACTGAGTGACCGAATTGAACTGAACTGAACTGATCTTTCCTTTACTACTTTGCTTTTCACTTCTCTTCTTTTCACAGCTATTTGTAAGGCCTCCTCAGACAGCCATTTTGGGTTTGCATTTCTTTTCCATGGGGATGGTCTTGATCCCTGTCTCCTGTACAATGTCACGAACCTCAGTCCATAGTTCTTCAGGTACTCTATCAGATCTAGTCCCTTGAATCTATTTGTCACTTCCACTGTATAATCATAAGGGATTTGATTTAGGTCATACCTGAATGGTCTAGTGGTTTTCCCTACTTTCTTCAATTTAAGTCTGGATTTGGCAATAAGGAGTTCATGATCTGAGCCACAGATATCTCCCAGTCTTGTTTTTGCTGACTGTATAGAGCTTCTCCATCTTTGGCTGCAAAGAATATAATCAATCTGATTTCAGTGTTGGCCATTTCGTGATGTCCATGTGTAGTCTTCTCTTGTGTTTTTGGAAGAGGGTGTTTTTATGACCAGTGCATTCTCTATGCAAAATTCTACTAGCCCTTGCCCTGCTTCATTCCGTATTCCAAGGCCAAATTTTCCTGTTACTCCAGGTGTTTCTTGACTTCCTACTTTTGCATTCCATTTCCCTATAAGAAAAGGACATTTTTGGGGGTGTTAGTTCTAAAAGGTCTTGTAGGTCTTCATAGAACCATTGAACTTCAGCTTCTTCAGCATTACTGTTTGGGGCATAGGCTTGGATCATCATGATATTGAATGGTTTGCCTTGGAAATGAACAGAGATAATTCTGTCATTTTTGAGACTGCATCCAAGTACTGTATTTCTGACTGTTTTATTGATCATGATGGCTACTCCATTTCTTCTGAGGGATTCCTGCCCACAGTAGTAGATATAATGGTCATCTGAGTTAAATTCACCCATTCCAGTCCATTTTAGTTCACTGATTCCTAGAATGTCGATGTTCCCTCTTGACATCCCCTTTTGACCACTTTCAATTTACCTTGATTCATTGGCCTAACATTCCAGGTTCCTATGCAATGTTGCTCTTTACAGCATCGGGCCTTGCTTTTATCACCAGTCACACTCACAACTGGGTACTATTTTTGCTTTGGCTCCATCCTTTCATTTTTTCTGGAGTTATTTCTCCACTGGTCTCCTGTAGCATATTGGGCACCTACCTACCTGGGGATTTCCTCTTTCAGTATCCTATTATTTTGCCTTTTCATACTGTTCATGGGGTTCTCAAGGCAAGAATACTGAAGTGGTTTGCCATTCCCTTCTCCAGTGAACCACATTCTGTCAGACCTCTCCACCATGACCTGCCCGTCTTGGGTGGCCCCACAGAGCATGGCTTAGTTTCATTGAGTTAGACAAGGCTGTGGTCCGTGTGATCAGATTGGCTAGTTTTCTGTGATTATGGTTTCAGTGTGTCTGCCTTCTGATGCCGTTTTGCAACACCTACCATCTTACTTGGGTTTCTCTTACCTTGGACGTGGGGTATCGCTTCACGGCTGCTCCAGCAAAGCACAGCCGCTGTTCCTCACCTTGGAACAAGGTTGCCCCTTCTGACCTTGAACATGGAGTAGCTCCTCTTGGCCCTCCTGTGCCCATGTAGCCGCCCCTCCTTGGATGTGGGGTTGCTCCTCTGGGCCTCTGCCCCTGACCTCCAACGTGGGGCAGCTCCTCTCCGCTGCGCGTCTGTGCAGTCCGTCACAGCCGCTGCGTTTCTGTGAGGTCTGTTACAGCCGCCACGCTTCTGCCACTCATCTCATATACTAGCAAAGTAATGCTCAAAATTCTTCAAGCCAGGCTTCAACAGTACGTGAACTGTGAACTTCCATATGTTCAAGCTGGATTTAGAAAAGGCAGAGGAACCAGAGATCAAGTTGCCAACATCCATTGGATCGTTGAAAAAGCAAGAGAGTTCCAGAAAAACATCTATTTCTGGTTTATTGACTATGCCAAAGTGTTTGACTGTGTGGATCACAATAAACTGTGGAAAGTTCTTCAAGAGATGGGACTACCAGACCACCTAACCTGGCTCTGGAGAAATCTGTGTGCAGGTCAGGAAGCAGCAGTTAGAACTGGACATGAAACAACAGACTGGTTCCAAAACTGGAAAGGAGTACGTCAAGGCTGCATATTGTCACCCTGCTTATTTAACTTATATTCAGAGTACATCATGAGAAATGCCCAGCTGGATGAAACACAAACTGTAATCAAGATTGCCAGGAGAAATATCAATAACCTCAGATACGCAGATGACAGCACCCTTAAGGCAGGAAGCAAAAAAGAACAAAAGAGCCTCTTGATGAAAGTGAAAGAGAAGAGTGAAAATGTTGCCTTAAAACTCAACATTCAGAAAACTGAGATCATGGCATCCAGTGCTATCACTTCATGACAAATAGATGGGAAACAATGGAAACAGTGATAGACTATTTTTTTGGGCTCCAAAATCACTGCAGATAGTGACTACTGCTGCTGCTGCTAAGTCACTTCAGTCGTGTCCGACTCTGTGCAACCCCATAGACGGCAGCCCACCAGGCTTCCCTATCCCTGGGATTCTCCAGGCAAGAACACTGGAGTGGGTTGCCATTTCCTTCTCCAATGCATGAAAGTGAAAGGTGAAAGTGAAGTGCAGCCATGAAATTAAAAGATGCTTGCTCCTTGGAAGGTAAGCTATCATCAACCTACACAGCATATTAATAAGCAGAGACATTGCTTTGCCAACAAATGTCTGTATAGTCAAAGCTATGGTTTTTCCAGTAGTCTTGTATGGACTTGAGAGTTTGACTGTGAAGAATGCTGAGTGCTGAAGAATTTATGCTTTTGAACTGTGGTTTTGGAGAAGACTCTTGAGAGTCCCTTGGATTGCAAGGAGAGCCAACCAGTCTATCCTAAAGGAAATGAGTCCTGAAGCTGAAACTCCAATATTTGGCCACCTGATGTGAAGAACTGACTCACTAGAAAAGACCCTGATGCTGGGAAAGATTGAACGTGGAAGGAGAAGGGAACAACAGAGAATTAGATGGTTGGATGGCATCACCAACTTGATGGACATTAGTTTGAGTAAGCTCTAGGAGTTGGTGATGGACAGGGAGGCCTGGCATGCTGCAGTCCATTGGGTTGCAAAGAGTCGGACATGACTGAGCAACTGAACTGCACTGAAGTGCATGGGGGCTTCCCAGGTGGCACTAATGGTAAAGAACCTGCCTGCCAGTGCAGGAGACACAAGAGACGTGGGTTTGATCCCCTGGTTGGGAAGATCCCCTGAAGGAGGGTGTGGCAAAACCCAGTCCAGTAATCTTGCTTGGAGAATCCCCATGGTCAGAGGGGCCTGGCAGGCTACAGTCCATTGGGTCACAAAGAGCCGAGCAACTTATCTAGCTCACATCTATCTATGGGTGGAGAGGAGCAGTGAGGGAACTTGGAGTGAGGACTCTCTGGCAGAACCTGTTAGCCCCAGCCCCAGAGACACAAATAAGTCTCCTTTTCCTATACTGTGTGTCTCTAGTATCATTATTTGGGGTGGAAGTGAGGAAGACTTTTTAAAAATAAATGTACACATCATAAGCATAGTACTCAATGAATTTGTACAAAGAAATCCCATCTGCAACAATAAAGCAGCATAGTTTAAAATTTTTTAATGTAGATAAACACAGAATTGTTTATTTCCTATAAGAAAACAGCTCAATAGATTTTCAGAAATTGAATATGTGTGTAACCAACACCAGATCAAAAAATAGAACATTACCATCGCTTCTGATCCCTTATTCTCTTCTGATCATCTGAATTAAGATAATATATTAATTTTTCACCTTTTTTATGAATGGGATCATACAGTATGTATTCTTGTGTCTGGCTTCTTTTGCATGACATTATTTTTGTGATATGTATCCAACGTATTATGTGTATTTGTAGATCATCCATTCTCATTAGTGTATTATACTTCATTGTGTGAATACACTTGCTTTAGTTATCCATTCTACTTTTGATAGCATCTGGGTATTTTACAATTTGGAATGACTATGAATAGTACTGATATGAACATTCTTATTCAATGTCTTTTGGTGGACAAATGTACTTACTTCTCCTGTCTTCTACACTTATATCTAGAGTGTTATTACAGGCTCAGAGGCAGACAACTGTTTGGCATTCATAGGTGCTAGACATTGCCCACAATGTTTACTAATTTACACTTCCATAGCAATATATGAGACTTCCAGTTGCTTCACATCCTCACAAACTGTTGCCATAGGCTCCCAAAATGTCCACAGCTTAATCCCAATAACATGTAAATATGCTATCTTTTGTGGCAAAAAAGCTTTGCAGATACATACTGAAAATTCACTATTAATTCAGTTTCTTTCAGAAGATCTTCTCAGTTCTTTACTCTTAAAATCCTGAACAATGCTCTACATTTTAAGTGTGATTATCAGAAAAAAATGATTTGAACCACTGTAGAGGGGAGACAGCAGAGGGATTCTGGTTCCAGACAGTGGGAATCATGCTGCAGTTTTTCATAATGTGTACGGAAGAAATGATTCGGTTTAAGACTGAAAAAAACCCAGACCCTCAGAACACCTGGGGTACATTTTAAAACTATTTATATCTGACACAATAAGCTTCCCTGGTGGCTCAGTCGGTAAATAATCTGCCTGCAATGTGGGAGACCTGGGTTTGATCCCTGGGTTGGGAAGATCCCCTGGAGGAGGGCATGGCAACCCATTCCAGTATTCTTGCCTGCAGAATCCCCATGAGCAGAGGAGCCTGTTAGGCTGCAGTCTGTGTGTTGTAAAGAGTCGAATATGAGTGAGTGACTAAGCACAGCATGGACAGATAAGCAGTAATTAACATTCACAAACTGTCAGTTCTCTAATATCAGCCACATTTTGGATTTTCTAAAATTATTCAAAATATGTTTTATGAACCTCACATCAGAAAGGCAGACATCTGCTAAAGCAGAACAACTTTTTTAGACAGAATGTCTTTACAGTGAATGGGAGGCTAAAAAATATCTGCAATGATACAAGGCTGAGTTGAGTCTTATATAATCACACTTTAGAACTTTATGTTAATGAGATTAGTTAGCTCACCAAAGTTCTTTGTTTTATTTACTAGGTCACAAATTCAGTTTTCTTATAACAATATAGGAGGGATTTAAACACATTATGTGAGTACTTTTAGAGATTTCCTCACAGCTGTGCATTCATTAAAGCTGACACTCTTCTTTAAGGAGGAGGAGATTTCTGATTTTATATTCTCTATTTTTACTAATTTTGACTTTTCTCTCTGTGTATATGTCTTAGTTCTTTTTTTTCAAAGTGTTCATATTCCCTTATTACTTCATGTTTCTAATATCTCCTCATACCCTCTTCTGAAATTCATGGCTGTTTCCCCCTCTCTTACCTCTCAAGCATTTATAGAAAGTAGAATGTGTGTGTGTGTGTGTGTGTGTGTGTGTGTGTGTGTGTGTATGTGCGCGTGTGTGTGAATGGATGGGTGGATGGATGGATGCAGGTCTGGTGGCCATGTTGAACCAATCAGCTATGGAGGGGAGAGGAACTGGAGGCCAATGAGAGTTAAGCGCTATTATTTATGACAGTCCGTTAAGCAGGGCAGCTTCCCTAGAAAGGGCAGAGTATGTGAAAGCAACTGTGACGGACATTCTTAACATATTCTTTGGCTTCATCTCAATCTCTTTTCCTGTGCTGTCCTTTAAGTTACTATTGCTTTGACCAACTCCTTTCATTCTTTAGATGTTCCCTGGATGATCTTATGGCTTTCGCAGCACTACCTTTAGCTCAAATGGCTCAAATGAACTCCAGATTCTGGGTATCACATTGGCACTAAACTCAGCAAATTCTAAAAGAAATCCACATTTTACATTTCCATGCTGCAAACTTCTCCTTTTCTTGTATATCTTATGTCAGAATTATGAAATGCATGCAAATATTTGTTTCATTTATATATAATATTTAACATGCTATAAAATGCACACACTGTAATTAATTTGCTGGGTTTTTTCATCATGGTAAAAATCTCCCTTCCTCTAATATAATCAAATTCATTCATAAGGATATTTAAAAATAAGAAATACACAAATTTATGTAGATAAAAGCAAATTTTCCTATCATTTCTGATCTCCAGACTACATTTCTCTTCCTCATAGGTAACCATCATTCCCAGTATCAGCTGCATCCTTGCAAAGTTATCCTTCATATAAATTTATATGCATGCATAGTTTTCTTAAAATATATAACCTGCATTATATTCTTCTAAAAGTTTGGGAATCATTTGTGCATATTCCTGTTCCTTGCTTTTTTTCACTGACAAAATAACTTGAATATTTAAAAATAAAATAAGCACAGAAATATTTATAGTTAGAATTTACGCAAGAGAAACTGCTTATAGGTTTCTCATCGGGTTCTTAAAACTAATTCTACTTTAATCCTGTTAAAACATATCCTTTTAAGGAGTAAGTACTTTGAGCTACTAGTGATTTGAAATTTGTATTACATACTTGTTGAAATAATACTTTTTATTGAAGATATTTATGCATATTTTTCCTTAATCTAGAATCCATATATTTTTACATTTTTAGCTAATTTTTAAAAGTATGTACCACTCTATTTCCAAACAATATGCTCATCTTAAAATTACATTTTACTTCACCAATCCTAGATGTCATCTATTGATATTGTTTTTGTTAAAAAGAAATGGTTAGCCTCATTTTACACAGTCCCTCTTCTACTAATTCCCCTACTGCAATCTTCCAATCTAATTATATAGGAATTTTGATTAAGATGGAAGAGATCAAGACGGTGGAGCAGGAGCTTGTGGAACTCATCTTCCCCAATGAACACATCAATATGTGGAACAATTCTCACTGAAAACTAACTGGGTACTGGCAGAAAGACTCCTTACAACCAAGGCTGTAAGAAAGATCCAGATAGGAAGGGAAGAAAAGTGATTAGGTCAAGATTTGTGCCCTGGGACGGGGCTTAAAAGAGGAAGGAGATTACATAGGCAGAGATCCTCTCTAGGGAGTGAGCGCTTTGAGCTACATGTTGGGCATCCCAGCCCTGGGGTCTGACACTGGGAAGATGAATATCTTTGACTGATTAGAGAGCTGGTAAGACTAACAGGACTGTGAGAAGCTTGGACTCCATTTGTGAGGAGTGCACACATGCCAGTTTACTCCTGAAACAGGGCAGAAAAAGTGTGCTGAAACTATGTCTAATGCGGACCGACGCCTAACATTTCCCATGACCAGTCAGCTTGTACCAGTCTCTGAGCCTAGTGACTGCTCTGGCTGCACCTGTCTCATGTCACAGCGCCGCACTGCGGCGAGGGCTGTTGCGTGCAAGGGAAGAGCTTGGCTGTGAGGCACAAAGGTGACTCTGACCTGGCCACTACTGGTGCCTACAAGACAGCACATCAGACGTGGTTCTAGTTGCTGACTAAAGCTGACGCTGAGGCAGCCTGTGTTCAGACTCACACCAAGTGCTTGTACCAGCCCCTCTTACTCCAGCATTGTTCACCTCTGGGGAGAGGATGCCAGTACTGGGAGAGGGGAGAACACACAAAGCTTATCTCAAACCTGACCCTCAGATCTTTTGCTCCAGAAACTTGAAACCTGCTCCTATACCAGACTGAACAATGACAGCCACTGAGCAGAGGAGAAGCCCTAGCTCACACCTGGCTCTGGCGGTAACCTCTTCATCTCAAGCCCCATTTCCCACCAAGTTGAGAGTTGCCAGCACACCCTGGGGAAAGATGTGACTCGTGTTTATGTCAGATCCAGCTCTCCCATCAAAGCCACAGGGCACAGCCAGACTGTATAGGAACACTCCCACACAAGAAAAATCCCTTCAAGACTGCACAGAAAGCTGTTCATGTAATTTTATAGAGATAGAGAAAGATGAGTGAAATGAGAATCAGAGGAATTTATTTCAACTGAAAGAGCAAGGAAAACCTGAAAAAAAAATGGACAAAACAGAAATAATTTACCAGAAAAAGAGTTTAAAATACTAGCAATAAAAATGTTATTAAGGGAAAATTAAGGATGACAGATTGAGAATTTTAACAAGGAACTAGAAAATATAAAAAAGGAACTAGTCAGAACTGAAGAATAAAATAACTGAAATGAAAGACACACTAGAAGAAATGAACAGCAGACTAAGTGATAAAGACTTGGAATATATAATGATGGAAATCATCCAATTAGGACAGCAAAAAGAAAAGCAAATAGAAAACTGAAAATAGTTCAAGGGATTTCCATACCAACACATTATAGGGGTCCCAGAAACAGAAGGAGAGAGAGAAGGGGGTCAAAAATGTATTTAATAAAATTATGTCTGAAACTTTCCAAACCTGAAGAAGGAAACAGATATTTAGGTATAGGAAGCACAGTTCAGTTCAGTCGCTCAGTCGTGTCCGACTCTTTGCGACCCCATAGATTGCAGCACACCAGGCCTCTCTGTCCATCACCAACTCCCAGAGTTCACTCAGATTCATGTCCATTGAGTCAGTGATGCCATCCAGCCATCTCATCCTCTCTCGTCTCCTTCTCCTCCTGCCCCTAATCCCTCCCAGCATCAGAGTCTTTTCCAATGAGTCAACTCTTCACATGAGGTGGCCAAAGTACTGGAGTTTCAGCTTTAGCATCATTCCTTCCAAAGAAATCCCAGGGCTGATCTCCTTCAGAATGGACTGGTTGGATCTCCTTGCAGTCCAAGGGACTCTCAAGAGTCTTCTCCAACACCACAGTTCAAAGGCATCAATTCTTCGGTGCTCAGCCTTCTTCACAGTCTAACTCTCACATCCATACATGACTACAGGAAAAACCATAGCCTTGACTAGATGGACCTTAGTCAGCAAAGTAATGTCTCTGCTTTTGAATATGCTATCTAGGTTGGTCATAACTTTTCTTCCAAGGAGTAAGCGTCTTTTAATTTCATGGCTGCAGTCACCATCTGCAGTGATTTTGGAGCCCAAAAAAATTAAGTCTGACACTGTTTCCACTGTTTCCCCATCTATGTCCCATGGAGTGATGGGACTGGATGCCATGATCTTCGTTTCCTGAATGTTGAGCTTTAAGCCAACTTTTTCACTCTCCTCTTTCACTTTCATCAAGAGGCTTTTTAGTTCCTCTTCACTTTCTGCCATAAGGGTGGTGTCATCTGCATATCTGAGGTTATTGATATTTCTCCCGGCAATCTTGATTCCAGCTTGTGTTTCTTCCAGCCCAGCATTTCTCATGATGTACTCTGCATATAAGTTAAATAAACAGGGTGACAATATACAGCCTTGAAGTACTCCTTTTCCTATTTGGAACCAGTCTGTTGTTCCATCTCCAGTTCTAACTGTTGCTTCCTGATCTGCATACAGATTTCTCAAGAGGCAGGTCAGGTGGTCTGGTATTCCCATCTCTTTCAGAATTTTCCACAGTTTATTCTGATCCACACAGTCAAAGGCTTTGGCATAGTCAATAAAGCAGAAATAGATGTTTTTCAGGAACTCTCTTGCTTTTTCCATGATCCAGCAGATGTTGGCAATTTGATCTCTGGTTCCTCTGCCTTTTCTAAAACCAGCTTGAACATCAGGAAGTTCACGGTTCACGTATTGCTGAAGTCTGGCTTGGAGAATTTTGAGCATTACTTTACTAGCGTGTGAGATGAGTGCAATTGTGCAGTAGTTTGGTCATTCTTTGGCACTGTGTTTCTTTGGGATTGTAATGAAAACTGACTTTTTCCAGTCTTGTGGCCACTGCTGAGTTTTCCAACTTTGCTGGCATATTGAGTGCAGCACTTTCACAGCATCATCTTTCAGGATTTGAAATAGCTCCACTGGAATTCCATCACCTCCACTAGCTTTGTTCATAGTGATGCTTTCTAAGGCCCACTTGACTTCACATTCCAGGATGTCCAGCTCTAGATGAGTGATCACACCATCATGATTATCTGGGTCATGAAGATCTTTTTTGTACAGTTCTTCTGTGTAGTCTTGCCACCTCTTCTTAATATCTTCTCCTTCTGTTAGGTCCATACCATTTCTGTCCTTTATCGAGCCCATCTTTGCATGAAAGTTTCCCTTGGTATCTCTAATTTTCTTGAAGAGATCTCTGGCACAGAAGGTCCTAAAAAAGATGAACACAAACAGATCTATGCCAAGATATTTCATAATTAAAATGATAAAAATTAAAGATAGATAATTCTAATGGTAGCAAGCGAAAAGTAAAGAGTCATAAAGAAGGGAACCCCATAAAGTAATCAGCTGATTTTTCTGCAGAAACTTTGTAGGCCAAAAAAGAGTGGCATTATATATTCAAAGCACTGAAACATGAGACACTCTTACCAGCAACATTATTATTTATAATTGAAGAGATACAAAGAAACTGTCATATAAACAAATATCAAAAGAGCTCGTAAATATTAAACTGATCCTAAAAGAAATGTTGAAAGATCTTCTCTAAATGGGAAAGAAAAGGTTATAACAAGAAGTAAGTATCTATAGAAAAGGAAAAATCCCACTAGTGTAGCAGATTTATAGTAAAGACTGAGAATCAACAATGTAAGTAAGCTATTACAAAAATTAAAAGGCAAAAAATGCAAAATCAACTATAACTATAATAATCAGTAAAGGGATAAACATGAAGATGTAAAATATGACATCAAAAACACAAAATAAAGGAGAGGGAAGTAAAAATTATAGATCTTTTATTATGTGTTTGAATTTAAATGACTATAAATTTAAAACAAGTAGATATAGTTATAGGTCAACATATACAAATTCCATGGTAACCACAAATCAGAAACCTCAATAGATACACAAAAACTAGGAATAGGAATGCAAGCTTACTGCTAAAGGGAAACCATCAACCCATAAGGGAATAAAGGCAGAAGTCAACAGAGAAGAGTTACAAAAACAACCAGAAAAGGAATCACAAAATGGCAATAAGGACATACCTACCAGTAATCACTTTGTATGTCAATGGACTGAATACTTGTCAAATGTGCTCAGTCAAGATGGCTGATTGGATTAAAAAACCAAGATCCCTGTATATCCTGCTTATAAGAGACTCATTTCAGAACTAAAGATACAGAGTCAACTCCCAACAATTTGGTGTAGTAAAACTTTTAAATCAAAAACCATTTTTTCACAGAAAATTTAAAAAGCATGGCTCTGTATATTCCCTTTCCTTAAATTTTAGTCTTGCTGTGGAGAGTCTTGCTATTTGATTTTCCATTTCTCTATTCAATGAGATGTTTTCTCTTCCTAAAAGGTTTGTTACGGGGTAGGGCATGGGGAGGGGCTCTTTGTTTTATATCCTGGGGTTCTAAAATTTCATTGTGTTGTGTTATCATTCACATATGATGATATATATACTATATGCACTACAAGTGAGATAAACCCTTCCCATCTGGAGGTTTTTGTCTTTTGATTCTGGAAACTGTCTTATATTATTAAATACTTCTATAATGATTTTTTTCTTTATTTTCTTTGAGTTTTCATTCTTGAACTTCTATTATTTGAGGTGTTGGGTCTTCTATACTAATCCTCTAAGTTTCTTAACTTGAAAAACAATTTTCCGTTTGTCTTTTTAGTCTAGTTTTTTTAGAAATTTCTACTTTATCCTCAAGATTTCCTATTGAATTTTTATTTTAGTTATTCTATGTTTAACTGCTTTCTTACTTGGTTCCTTTTAAATAAGCTGTTATTATTTCATGATTGAAATATATTCTCTAATTTTTTCCTTGCCTATGCTTTGTTTTCTTTGGCTTCCATTCCTGTTGTTTTTGGCCTCTTCTTGTATTAGAGATCTTTCTCAAGTATATGGCAATGCTTGGCTCCTGACTCATATTTAGAAGGAGATGCTAAGAAGCAAATGGAATCACGAAGTGCAAGCACAGTCGGCTAGCAGACTTCATTGTAGGACAGAAAAAAGGCAAAAAGGTGGTCTTATTACAGGAAATATGAAGTATATTCTCTTGAGCTGTTCAGTTTCACAGTGAAGAATCCTATAATCCTCTGCCTTGGAGCTTTGAGGGAGTTAGGGATAGGCTCTCTTTTACCACCCTTGCTGCTAAGTCACTTCAGTCTTGTCCGACTCTGTGCGACCCCATAGACGGCAGCCCACCGGACTCCTCTGTCCCTGGGATTCTCTAGGCAAGAACACTGGAGTGGGTTGTCATTTCCTTCTCCAATGCATGCAGCCATGCTGAGTCACTTCAGTCATGTCAGGCTGTGTCCCACCGGGCTCCTCTGTCCAAGGGATTCTCTAGGCAAGAGTACTGGAGTGGGCTGCCATTGCCTTCTCCGTTTACCACCCTTGCATGTGGCTTTAGCCCGTTTTCTGCTGTGCCTTCAGGTCCTGAGGCTGTAATAAGTTTCCAGAGAGCATTTTGGCTTAATTCACACTTGTAATCCTCTTAGTAAGTGGCCCACATGTTAGCTTTCCCCACTTCGCTTGGTCAGGTGCCGGTTTCCAACTACTTGCTAGTTGTTTTTCTTTTCCAGTGATTTACTGATACTCTTCATCTGCTGCCATCACCTCACCTTTCTCACCCTCGCCTTTATATTTGTACCTGTTCAAATACTTTACTGTCATAAGCTTTCCAGAGGGAAAGAAAAACAAACTTATTTGGAGAATATATAATGTTTAATTGAAATAGCCATGAACAAGAAGGAAGCAGAGTACTAGGTGCTGAAGGACAACTAGGCAGGGATCTCTTGCACCATGGTTAGCAAAATTACCGCCTGCTGGCCAAATCTGACCCACGGCCTGTTTTTGTATGGCCCATGAGCTAAGCCTGGTTTTTACATTTTTAAAGGGTTATAAAGCACAAAAACAAACAAACCCCAAAACAAAGACATAGAGGAACCTGTGATAGAGGCCATATATGCCAAAATCTAAGTAATTACCTGGCTCTTTCCAGAAAAATCTTGCAGACCCACTTTAAGTACAGTAGTTCTCAACCTGGAAGCTTTAGAAACATTCCTAGGACTATCTCCCACTCTGAATCATTAGCCAAAATATCTAGGGGTGAGCCCCAAGAATGGGGTGATTCTAATGTTTAGCCAGGCTAGTACGAAAAGTTCCCCTACTAAAAAACACTATCACCCAACACAGCAAAACCCCACCACAGCTGCCAGCAACCATACAAACGAAAGACTCTGAAAACCCTCAGAGACATATTTAACTGAGAAATTTCTAAGCCCCTTCTTTCTTGCTTATGTTCTATGTGTTCTGGCAATATTATATGTGCATATAAATTGTTCCTGAAGTTTTATTACAAAAGCAGAAATCCTCTGTCTCCCCTTTCCCACTCTGCAGAAACATTTCCTTTAAATTTTTTGGCTGATTCTTCTCTTCACATTCTAAATAACATGCTTAAATTGCTTCTTCAGAATTTTTCACTTTTATGCATTTTTAAATTAACTTCCACCATGGAAAAAGGATGTCATTCTCTTTTACATACTACCACACACATGTAATATTGTACATTGACTATACCTCACTAAATTTTTTAAAAATAAAAAATGTAAAAAAACAAGAGTCTGAATACTCTAGACACTTATCTCTAAGGAAATCAGGGCAAAGAGAGAGGCCACAGTGTTTCTGTCAACAGCCCCAGCTAGGTTCCTGCTGACAGCATCAAATGTTAAATATGTGAGTGAATGAGACTTCAGATGATTCCATCCATCTGTTGGGTTATCTGTGAGTCTTTCCAGCTGAAGTTGCAGATGTTGCAGAGAAGAAACAGTCATTTCTATGGTACCCTGTCCAATTTACTGACCTACAAAATCAAAATGCATAATAACATTGTTGTTTAAGTCACCAAGCTTTGGGAGAATTTGTTGCATGACACCAGTAACTGGAAAAATGTGTGACTTTTCAATTTTTTTCTTCAAGATTTTACGGTTTTATATTTGATTTTAGTGTTCTGGAAGTTTATGATGATCACTTTACTCATTATATTAGGCACTATGTGTGTACTTTCAATCTGAAAAAAAAATTTTGTCATTCAGTATGGCAACCCACTCCAGTGTTCTTGCCTGGAAAACCCCATGGACAGAAGAGCCTGGCAGGCTACAGTCCATGGGGTCACAATACAGTCCATGGTTTCGCAGAGAGTCAGACGTGACTGAGCGACTTCTCTTTACTTTACACTTTACTTCTTAGAATTTTCTTGAATTACTTTAGCCATAATATTTTCCCTCTATTGTCTCTTTTACTGAAGCTCCTATTATTTAGATGTCAGAACTTCTGGGCTAATCCTCTAATTTTCTCACTTATTTTATCTTATTTTCCAGCTCTTAATCTTTCTGTTTTAATTCGTGGGATACTTCCTAAGCTTTGTTTTCCCTATACTTATCAAGGTTTTAATTTCCAAGACATTTTTTTCAGGCATCCTATTGTTTATTCTTTTATAAAATGTCTGTAATTTTTGTTTGCTTGTTTGCTTTTTTCCTCTTTAACTAAATCACCCTTCAGTTTTACTCTTGATCTTTTTCCTCTAAAAGAACCTGATGATGTCTTCAATTCCTATGCCTTTAAGGTTTTGCAATGTGAATTTTATTTCTTTATTTTTCCTACCTGGCTTAAGAGTTAGCTTTTATGATTCAGCTTTGCTACTGCTAAGTCAGTTATTACTTATCCATCTCTTTTCTTGCTTCTGAAATTTTGTGATTCACATTTTTTTTTCTTTTCCCTTTGTCCTTGGGTGATATGCTTTTTACACTTGATATGAGCCAAGAGGTCAAGAAATGATTTGATATGCTTCTTAGAGGGATTCCCTGGTGGTTCAGAAGGTAAAGAATCTGCCTGCAATATAGGACACCCAGGTTTGACACTTGAGTCAGGAAGATTCCCTGGACCAGGGTTTTTTTTCACTTTGATATGATTTTAATGAAATCCAGGGAGTCAGAGAAAATAAATGTATGTACTCAATCTACTATCCAAACAACTACCTAAAGCTGCACATAAAGCAGATTCTCTGCAGCAAAATTTAGGATTTATTCACTAATCTAGATATGTCTTCTTAAATTTCTTTTTTTATAAGACTATTAATAAAATTTTTAATGTTTCTGAATTCACTTCTAAGAAGCAATTTCAAATTAGTAACAGCTTCTAAGGAAAAAGAATATTTGCAATAAATATACATGTGGATTGTAAGAAAGACTCTGATTTCAGAAAAGCCAAAGTATAAAATACTAAGAATCTTTGAATTGAGAAACTGTAATAATTAAATATAAAAATAAAATTAAGAAAAAAATTAGCAGTAAAGTGAAGAGAAAAAGTGATTTTGTAGTACCTCATTAATCATTTGCCTTATATTTTGGCCTTACTAAATAGTAAGAGAAAAATGAATACTCATGGAATTATACAAACCTTAAAGTTTTACCTCAGGTCAAATAAAATCATGTTCCATTTGATTTCTTTATTAACATCTCAGGCATAGTGAAAATTTTTCTCCTGAATTTTATGTGGTCAAACATTTGGATTTCATTTCTATTTGCTATTAAGGAGTTGAAATTATGACAATTAATGTTTCTAGAGTATCTTTGATAATCTTTAACTGAGAATTTTAAAGTATTACTGTTCACATGCCAATATAAAATAAACAAATTCCAAGAACTTTGTTGTACAAGAAAGAGGGCATACGAGGTTTCCTTGGGATATGGTGAGGGAAAGTGTCCAACTTGGCGAAGATAATTCTTAGAGGATTTAGTTTCATAATGACTACTTAGTTCAGTTCAGTTCAGTTACTCAGTCATGTCCGACTCTTTGCGACCCCATGAATCACACAGCACGCCAGGCCTCCCTGTCCATCACCAACTCCCGGAGTTCACTCAGACTCACGTCCATCGAGTCAGTGATGCCATCCAGCCATCTCGTCCTCTGTTGTCCCTTTCTCCTTCTGCCCCCAATCCCTCCCAGCATCAGGGTCTTTTCCAATGAGTCAACTCTTCGCATAAAATGTTCCTTTTTTCAGGGGGTGATTGTTGAGAAAGGGGATAGGCCATATGGCTGCCAACTAAATCTTTTCCTAGATATAGTAAGAAACCTGATTTTTTAAAAGGGAAGTTTTTAGATTTTGCTTTATGTGTTTATTGGCATTTCTACTGTCTGACCATGCCCTGAGCCATTAACTCAGCCAATCTAATATCTCTGATTTCTTATGGCCAGCACCAAATATAGTAGTAGCTGTGGACCCTAGAGTTCTTGTCATTTTTTTCATTTCTGGGGTAGTCCATTTCCTGATTTGTTCCTGTTCTTGGTTCCTGACCTCTTGCCTGGTCTGCTATCTCTTATTTCATGTGATGTGTGCTTAGTCCTGTCAGACTCTTACAATAGACTGTAGCTCACCAGGCTCCTCTGTCCATGGGATTCTCCAGGCAAGAATACTGGAGTGGGTTGCCATTTCCTTCTCCAGGGGATCTTCGTGACCCAGGAATCGAACCCGGTCTCCTGCATTACAGGCAGATTCTTTACTGACTGAGCTAAAAGGCGCCTTAAATCTCAGGTCTGCTGCTGCACCTTTTGTGCTCATACTTGACTTCTCCTTGGAATGGACTTGCCTACGCCCTTCAGCTAATAGTCCTGCATGACTCAGTCTGGTCCCTAAAACCTAGACCCAAGATTTCCCACTTTGCTTGTGTGTTACCAGGTTTAACTAGGTCCTGTTATACAAATTCACACCCCACCAGCAACCAGAGATTAAGAATAGATTTTTGGATAGCAGAGTAATTTGCTGTGTAATGGATAACATCTCTTTTATTCCTTTAAATGCAAAAGTTAGCTACCTTTTATGGAGAAGGAAATGGCACCCCACTCCAGTGTTCTTGCCTGGAGAATCCCAGCAACGGGAGAGCCTAGTGGGCTGCCGTCTATGGGGTCATGCAGAGTTGGACACGACTGAAGCAACTTAGCAGCTTAGCAGCAGCTACATTTTATGCATAATTATGAGCCTGTGATGAGCTGAGTGGTACCTTATTTTTTTAATACTGAAACTATTTATGTTTATTAAAATATAGTTGACTTATTATGTTAGTTTCAGGTGTACTACCCAGTGATTTGACATTTGCATACATTACAAAGTGATCCCATGATAAGTCTATTAACCATCGGTCCCCATACCAACTTATTACATTATCTATCATATTCCTTATGTTATTACATCCCTGTGGCTTATTTATTTTATAACTGGACATTTCTACCTTTTAATCCTTTCATCTATTTTTTCCAGCCTTCTATCCTTCTCCTTTCTGATAACACTTGCTTGTCCTCTGTATCTATGATCTGTTTTCATTTTGTTTTGGTATTTATCTTTCTCTCTCTGACTTTTTTCATTTAGTGTAATACTCTCTTGGTCTTTCTATGCCAATGCAAGACTTTATTTTTTTTAATGACTAATATTCTATTATATGTTTATACCACATCTTCTTTATCCATTCATCTATGATGGACACTTAGGTTATTCCACTGGCTATTATAAATAATACTGCTATGAACATTAAGGGCTTCCCTTGTGGCTCAATTGGTAAAGACTATGCCTGCAATGAGGGAGACCTGGGTTCAATCCCTGGGTTGGAAGATCCCCTGGAGAAGGGAAAGGCTATCCACTCCAGTATTCTGGCCTGGAGAATGAACATTAAAGTGCATAATATTTTCAAATTAGTGTTTATGTTTCTTCAGGTTAATACTCAGAAGTGAAACTGCTAGATAGTATGACAGTTCTATTTTTAATTTTTTGATGTAACTTCATACTGTTTTCCATAGTGGCTGTACCAGTTTACATTCCTACCAACATTGCATGAGGACTCCTTTTTCTCCACTTCCTTGTCAACAATTGTTTGTTGTTATTTTGATTACACTCATTTTGACTGGTGTGAAATAATATCTCATTGTGGTTTGGACATGCATTTTCTTGATGGTTAGTCATATTGAGAATCTTTTCATGTGTCTGTTGGCCATCTGTATGTCTTCTTTGGAAAAAATTTTTTTCAGACCTTCTGCTCATTTTCTGGGAGAAGGCAATGGGACCCCACTCCAGTACTCTTGCCTGGACTCACTCATTTTCTAATTGGTTTGTTTGCTTTTCATTGTTGAGCTTCATGAGTTCTTTGTATATTTTGAATATTAACCCCTTATGAGGCACATCACTTGAAAATATCTTCTCCCACTCACTAGGCCACCTATTCATTTTGTTGATAGTTCCTTTTGCTGTGCAAAAGCTTTTTAGATTTTTATAGTCCCAATTGTTTATTTTTGCTTTTGTTTTCATGTATATCTTTCCATTTGTATCTTCAGTTTATTTCATCAATGTCTTATTTTCAGGGTACACCTCTTTTACCTCCTTGGTTAGATTTACTCCTAGGTAATTTATTCTTTTTGATATAATTGTAAGTAGAATAGTATCTCAATTTTTCTTTCTAATAGTTTTTATTAATTCTTAGAAACACCACAGATTCTGTATATTAACTTTGTATAGCACTGAATTCATTTATTAATTCTAATAGGTTTTGGTGGCATCTTTAGGATTTTCTATATAAAGTATCATGTCATATGCAAACTATGACATTTTAACCTTTTCTTCCTTTCCAGTATGCATTCTTTATTTTTCATGTCTGATTGCTATGGCTAGGACTTGCAATGCTATGTTGAATAAAACTGCAAGAGTTGGTATCCTTGTCTTGCTCCTGATCTTAAAAGATATGTTTTCACTATTTCACTGTTGAGTATGATGTTGGCTATTTGTTTGTCATATATAGTCTGTACTATGTTGAGATACATTCCTTCTATACTCACTTTGTTGAGAGTTCTTATCATTAATCTATGTTGATTTTTGTCTAAAGCTTTTTCTGCATCTATTAAGATAATCATAGGTTTTAATCTTTTAATTTATCAGTGTGACATATCACATTGATTGTTTTGTGAACATTGAATCATCCTTACATCCCTGGGATAAATCTCACCTGATCATGTGCATGATCTTTTAAATGTATTATTGAATATAATTTGCCAATATTTTGTTGAGTATTTTTGCATCTTTTTCCTTCAGTGATATTGGCCTATTATTTTACTACTTATTTTGTGATGTCTTTGTCTGGTTTTGGAATTAGGATGATGCTGGTCTTGTAGAATGAGTTTAGAAGCTTATCTTAGTTTGACCAGAATAGGTGTTAAATCTTTGTTAAATGTTTGGTAGAATCCACTTTTGAAGCCATCTGGTCACGGACTTTGGCTTGTTGGCAATTTAAAAAATACTGAATCAATTTCACTACTGATAATTGATCTGTCCATAATTTCTATTTCTTCCTGATTCATTTTTAGGAGATGGCATGTTTCTAGGAATTTGTATGTTTCTTCTAGATTGTTTAATTTTTTGAGGGTATAATTCTGGTAATCTTATGAT
This sequence comes from Capra hircus, assembly GCF_001704415.2. NCBI lineage: Eukaryota > Metazoa > Chordata > Mammalia > Artiodactyla > Bovidae > Capra > Capra hircus. The sequence continues at coordinate 116,109,399 of NC_030808.1, read as the reverse complement.
CCTATGTATTTTTGTGGAGTTGGTTGTAACTTTTCTTTCTCATTTTATTTTGGCAGGCGGCCTGCTCTCCTTTATTCTATATTTTTTAATTTTAATTTTATATTTGAGCATAGTTGATTAATAATGTGTTAGTTTCAGATGTACAGCAAAGTGATGCAGTTATATGTACACATGTATCTATTCCTTTTGAATTCTTTTCCCATTTAGGTTGTTACAGAATACTGAGCAGAGCTCCATGTGCCATACAGTAGGTCCTTGTTGGTTATCTATTTTAAATATATCAGTGTGTACATGTCAATTCCAAATTCCCAATCTATCCCTGCCCACACCCCAACCTATACCCTGGTAACCATGAGCACATTTTCTAAGTCTATGTGTCTATTTGTTCTGTAAGTAAGTTCATTTGTATCCTTTTTTAAAGATTCTGCATATAAGCTAATCATATGATATTTGTCTCTTTCTGACTTACTTCACTTCGTATGATAATTCTTGATGAGTCTGGTTAAAGATTTATTAATTTTATTTATATCTTCAAGAACCAGATCTTAGTTTCACTGATATTTTCTATTAATTTTTATTTTCTATTTCATTTATCTCCATTGATCTTTGTTATTTTCTTCCTTCTGCTACCTTTGGCTGTTGTTTGTTCTTTTTCTAGTTCCTTGAGTATAAGGTTAGATAGTTTATTTGAGGTTTTTCTCATTTCCTGAGGTAGGCTGGTGTAGCTATAAATTTTTCTCTTAGAACCGCTTTTGCTGTATCCCACAAATGCTGGATGGTTGTGCCTTTGTTTCCATCTATCTCCAGGCAATTTTCCATTTCCTCTTTGATTTCTTCAATGACCCATTCGTTGTTTAGTATCCTATTGTTTAGCAACCACATGTTTTTGATTTTCAAAGTTTTTTCTTGTGGTTGTTTCTAATCTCTTGCCTTTGTGGTTGGAAGAGATATTTGATATGATTTCAGACATCTTAAATTTATTGAGCCTAGCATCTGATCCACTGTGGAGAATATTTCATTAGCAATTTAAAAGTTCTGCTGGTTTTGGATGGAACGTACTGTATCTATTTATTAATTTTATCTGGTCTAATGTGTCATTTAAGGCCAGAATTTCCTTATTGATTTTCTGTCTGATCTGAGAATTGACACCCTTATGTCAATGAGGTGATGGAATTCCAGTTGAGTGATTTCAAATCCTGAAAAGGATGCTGTGAAAGTGCTGCACTCAATATGCCAGCAAATTTGGAAAACTCAGCAGTGGCCACAGGACTGGAAAAGGTCAGTTTTCATTCCAACCCAAAGAAAGGCAATGCCAAAGAATGCTCAAACTACCACACAATTGCACTCATCTCACATGCTAGTAAAGTAATGACTGATATTGAAGCTGAAACTCCAATACTTTGGCCACCTCATGCAAAGAGCTGACTCATTTGAAAAGACCCTTATACTGGGAAAGATTGAGGGCAGGAGGAGAAGGGGATGACATAGGATGAGATGGTTGGATGTCATCACCAACTCAATGGACATGGGTTTGAGTGGACTCCGGGAGTTGGTGATGGACAGGGAGGCCTGGTCTGCTGTGGTTCATGGGGTAGCAAAGAGTCAGACACGACTGAGCGACTGAACTGAACTGACGTATTATTGTATCACTATCAATTTCACTCTTTATCTTTGTTAATGTTTGCTTTTTTATATATTTAGGTGTTCATATAGTGGGTGCATATATTTTTGCAATCACTGTATCTCCTTATTAAATGGATTTATTATCATTATTCAATGTCTTTGTCTCTTATACAGACTTTGTTTTAAAGTCAATTTTTTCTAAGTATGTTTCCTTGACTTTCTTTTTATTTCTATTTTCATGAAATGCATTTTTCTATACATTTACTTTCAGTCTGTGTCTATTTAGATATGAAGTGAGTCTGATATATGCAGCAGCATACATGTTTGGTTGATCCATTGTCTGTACTGTACGTTTGCATTTACTAATGAGAGTTTTTTTTCCTTTGCTAACTTTGTATTTCTAGTTGTGCCCTTTTCATTTCCACTTAGAAAAGACCCTTTGATATTTCTTATAATACCAGTTCAGTGCTGAACTCTTTTAGCTTTTTGTTTTCTGTGAAATTCTGTCTCTATTTCCAATGTGAATGATAGCCTTGTTGGAAAGAATATTCTTGGTTTTAGGTCTGTTTTTCCCTTTTAGAACTTTGTATATATTGTGCCCCTCTCTTCTAGACTGCAAAATTTCTGTTGCAAAGTTATTTAATAACCTTATGGGAATTCCCTGGTGTGTGACTAGTTGTTCTTCCTTTGCTGCTTTTAAGATCCACCTTTAATTTTTACCATTTAAATTGCAGTGTGTCTTAGTGTAGACCTCTTTGGTTTGCTCTTGTTTTGGACTCTGTGCTTCTTAGACCTGAATGTCTATTTTATTCTCCAGGTTAGGGAAATTTCCAGCTATTATTATATCAAATAATTTCTCTGCCCCTTTTCCTTTCTGTTCTCCTGGGACCATGTATAATGCAAATGATATTGACTCAGAGGTCTCTTAAACTATCCCCATTAAAAATTTTGTTTTGGTTCAATTTGGATAATTTCCACTACTTTGTCTTCCAGATTACTGATTCATTCCTCTGTATCTTCCAATCTACTGTTGATGCTTTCCATATTTTTAATCTTTTGTTGTGTTTTTCCAGTTTTGTTTGGTTCTTTTTATGTTTTCTAACTTTTAAAATGTTCATTGTGTTCATCCATTCTACTTCCCAGTTTGGTGAATATCTTTATGATCATTACTTTGAACTCTTTATTAGGTAGATTGCTTATCTCCATTTACTTCTTTTCTTGAGATTTTTGTCTTGTCCTTTTTAAGGAAGAATATGCCTCTATCTTCTCATTTTGCCTAATTCTCTATCTTTATTTCTATGTATTAGGAAGGTCAGTTACATCTCTGATCTTGGAGAAGTGGTCTTTTGTAAATAGACATCTTGCGGGGCCCAGCAGCACATTCCTCTATGGTCACAAGAGCTATTCATTTGTGGGTTGTGGGTTGCATTTTCCCTTCCGTTGTGGTAGGGGTGACTACTGTGGGCATGATGGTAGGTGAGGCTGCACTCTGAATCAGCTGGATATGAAGTCCTTGCTTGCGTGGTAGCCATGAACCCCATTAGTGGGTTGGGTCCCCATGTGGCTGGCTGTTTGGCCTGGGGATGTGCAACTGCTTCAGACTTGCTATTGGGTAGGGAAAGCCTTCAAGGCCAATAAGATAGAGGGTGAATTGTAAAATGGTGCTTGTCAGTGAAAGTATCTTTGAGGTACTGAGCTTCCCAACAGCAGCTAGCATCTCAATATGCAAGGGGAGTCCCAACTGTCTCCTGCCTTTGCAGGAGGTGCTCCAATATCAGCAAGCAGGTCTGACCCAGTTTTCTGTTAAACTACTACCTCTATGCTGGTACTCACAGCATGTGAGATTTTGTGCATGCCTTTTAAAAGTAGAGCCTGTTTCTTATTGCGTTACAGTTCTCACAAACATAAGGCCTTGTTCATTTTCAAAGCCAGATGTCCTAGGACTCATCTTCCTGGTCTAGAGCCCTTAAGCTAGGAAGTGTGAGGTGGGGCAGGGCTCAGTCCCTTTGCTCCTTGGGAAGAACCTCTACAGTTGTGATATTCCTCCTGTTTATTCTTGCTGACCCAGGAATATGGGTCCTGATCATACCATCTCTGTCCTTCCTACCTATTTTGTTGTGGTTTCTTCCTTATACCAATATCTGTGAAAAACCTCTTCTGCTAGTCTTCAGGTTGTCCTTATAAATAGCTGCTCTGTCAGTTCAATTCACTTCAGTTGCTCAGTCATGTCCGACTCTTTGTGACCCATGGACTGCAGCACACCAAGCTTCTCTATCCTTCACCAACTCCTGGAACTTGCTCAAACTCATGTCCATTGAGTTGGTGATGCCATCCAACCATTTGTTGTCCTCTTCTCCTCCTGCCTTCAATCTTTCCCAGCATCAGGGTCTTTTCCAATGAGTCAGTTCTTTGCATCAGGTGGCCAAAGTATTGGAGATTCAGATTCAGCATCAGTCCTTCCAATGCATATTCAGGACTGATTTCCTTTAGGATTGACTGGTTTGATCACCTTGCAGTCCAAGGGACTCTCAAGAGCCTTTTCCAACAAAACAGTTCAAAAGCATCAATTCTTCAGAGCTCAGCTTTCTTTATTGTCCAACTCTCACATATAAATGACTACTGGAAAAATCATAGCCTTGACTAGATGGACTTTTGTTGGCAAAGCAATGTCTCTGCTTTTTAATTTGTTGTCTAGGTTGGTCATAGCTCTTCTGTAAGTAGTGGCAGTTTTGGTGTGACTGCAGGAGGAGGAGAGCTTAGGGGCTTCCTGGTGTGCCATCTTGGCCACAACCCTCAGAAATATCTTATTATACTGTATTTTCTTTGGGAATGAATTATTTTAGCTTGAGGAAACATTCATCATTTATCAAGGAAAATAACTAATTTCAACCTTAGTATTATTAATATCTTAACATAAAGATAGAAAGATGTCTTAGATCAGGGCCATCTACGTGCACACACACACACACACACACACACACAATTTAGAAGGAGCTGGACAGTACAAAGAAAATTTTTGTAGGATTTGCCTGCTCTTACTTTAGCCATTTTGCTGGTCTCTGTAAAACTGTCCATTTTAGATGAAATCTGAAGGCATATTTGTTGATGAGATATCCATTTCTCATGAAAAAAGTACAGAATTAGGGGATTTTATATTTACTATTTAAATATTTATGAAGCCACCTTCTTGTAATTTAATGATAGTTAAGTTATAAATTTAGAGCCTATATTAAAACATCTGAAAACACCTGAAAAAACTGGGAATTTTAGTTTTAGCTGTGATTCAAACAAGTTGTGATGATTTTTGACAAGGTGATAATTCTATCCAGCATAATTGCTAAGAGGAAATTTAAACCATGTACTTTCTAAACAGTCCCTCAGTTTTATGATTCATCTAGATCTATGACTCCCACTGATGGCTTCTTAAGCTTTATCTCCAGCTCCTTTTCCAGCCCTAATTTATGAGAAATAAGTATACTTTCATAGCCATAATCTTATAAAGTATGTGCAAAGCTATAATTTTCATGTGACTGAACATAAATGAAAGTATTATAAATACACCTTCATATACAAAATAGAAAATTATGTATAAATCTGTAGTTTATATATAAGTGAAATTAGCAATATATTAAGGATGATTTAGCCAAATCAATCTTGAGAAAGAAAAACAACTGGAGAATATCAGCCTTGCTGACTTCAGACTATACTGCAAAGCTATAGTAATCAAAACAGTATGGTGCTGTGTGCTGTGCTTAGTTACTCACTTATGTCTGACTCTTTCCCACCAGGCTCTTCTATCCATGGGGATTCTCCAGGCAAGAATACTGGAGTGGGTTGTCATGCCCTCTTCCAAGGGATCATCCTAACCCAAGGATTGAACCCAGATCTCCCACTTTGCAGGCAAACTGCAACTGAGCCATTAGGGGAGCCAAACAGCATGGTACTGGCATAAAAACAGATGCACAGATCAATGGAACAGGATAGAAAGTCAAGAAATGAACCCACATACTCATGGTTAACTAATCTATCACAAAGGTAGCAAGAATATGCAATGGAGAAAAGACAGTCTCTTGAATAGGTAGCACTAGGGAATCTGGACAGCTACATGTAAAAGAATGAAATTAGAACATTCCCTAATACCATATATAAAAATAAACTCAAAATGGATTAGAGACCTAAATGTAAGACTGGATACTATAAAACTCCTACAGGAAAAATAGAGGCAGAACATTCTTTGACATAAATCACAACTCTTCTGGAGTAATGGAGATAATAAATAAATAAGTGGGATTTAATTAAACTTAAAGGCTTTTGCACAGCAAAGGAAACCATAAGCAAAATGAAAAGACAACCTACAGAATGAGGGAAAGTATTTTCAAATAATACAACTGACAAGGGATTAATCTCCAAAACATATAAACAGCTCAATATAAAAACAAACAAGCCAAGCAAAAACTGGGCAGAAGATCTAAATAGACATTTCTGCAAAGAAGACATATAGATGACCAAAAGACATATGAAAAGATGTTCAACTTTGCTAATTATCAGAGAAATGCAATCAAAACTACAATGAGGTATCACCTTACCCTGGTCAGAATGGCCATTATCAAAAAGTCTACAAGTAATAGATGCTAGAGAGGGTGTGAAGAGAAAGGAACCAGAAACCTGTATGCAGGTCAAGAAGCAACAATTAGAACAGGACATGAAACAAGGGACTTGTTCAAAATTGGGAAAAGAGTATGACAAGCCTATATATTGTCACTTTGCTTATTTAACTAAGTGCAGAGTATATCATGTGAAATGCTGGACTGGATGAATCATAAGTTGGAATCAAGTTTGCTGGGAGAAATATCAATAACCTCAGATATGCAGATGACACCACCCTTATGGCAGAAAGCAAAGAGGAAATAAAAAGCATCTTGATGAGGGTGAGAGAAGAGAGTGAAAAAGCTTACTTAAAACTCAACATTCAAAAAACCAAGATCATTGCATCTGATCCCATCACTTCATGGCAAACATTTTCTTTTCTTGGGCTCCAAAATCACTGCAGATGGTGACTGTAGCCATGAAATTAAAGGATGCTTGCCTTTGGAAGGAAAGCTATGACAAACCTAGACAGCATATTAAAAGGTAGAGACATCATTTTGCCAACAAACATCCATATAGTCAAAGGAATGATTTTCCCAGTAGTCGTGTATAGATGAGAGAAAGTGAAAGTCACTCACTGACTGACTATGACCGCATGGACTGTGTAGTCCATGGAATTCTCCAGGCCAGAATACTGGAGTGGGTAGGGATCAAACTCAGGTCTCCCTCGTTACAGGAAGGTTCTTTACTAGCTGAGCCACAAGGGAAGCCCAAAAATACTGGAATGGGTAGCCTATCCTTTCTCCAGCAGATCTTCCTGACCCAGGAATCGAACTGAGATCTCCTGCATTGCAGGTGTATTCTTTACCAACTGAGCTATGGGGGAATGGATGAGAGACTTGGACCATAAAGAAGGCTGAGCACCAAAGAATTGATGCTTTTGAGTTGTAGTGATAGAGAAGACTCTTGGGAGTCCCCTAGACAGCAAGAAGATCAAAACAGTCAATCCTAAAGAAAATCAATCCTGAGTATTCATTGGAAGGATTGATGCTGAATCTGAAGCTCCAATACTTTGGCCACCTGATATGAAAAGCTAACTCATTAGAAAAGACCCTGATGCTGAAAAGACTGAAGGCAAAGGGGAAGTGAGAGGCAGAGGAGGAGATGGTTAGATAGCATCACCGACTCAATAGACATGAACTTGAGCAAACTCTGGGAGATAGTGGAGGACAGAGGAGCCAGGTGTGCTACAGTCTATGGGGTTGCAAAGACTTGGACGTGACTTAGTGACTGAACAAAAACAAGAATATTGTTGGTGGAAATGCAGATTTATATAGCCTCTATGGAGAACACTATGGAGATTCTCTAAGAAACTAAAAGTAGAGCTACCATATTACCCTTCAATCTTCCTCCAAGGCATATATTGGAGAAAATTACAATTTGAAAAAATACATGCCCCCCAATGTTCATTGCAGCACTATATACAATAGTTAAGACGTGAATTTCTGCTTTATTGACTATGCCAAAGACTTTGACTGTGTGGATCACAATAAACTGTGGAAAATTCTGAAAGAGATGGGAATACCAGACCACCTGAGCTGCCCCTTGAGAAACCTATATGCAGGTCAGGAAGCAACAGTTAGAACTGGACATGGAACAACAGACTGGTTCCAAATAGGAAAAGGAGTACGTCAAGGCTGTATATTGTCACCCTGCTTACTTAACTTATATGCAGAGTACATCATGAGAAATGCTGGACTGGAAGAAACACAAGCTGGAATCAAGATTGCCAGGAGAAATATCAATAACCTCAGATATGCAGATGACACCACCCTTATGGCAGAAAGTGAAGAGGAACTAAAAAGCCTCTTGATAAAAGTGAAAGAGGAGAGTGAAAAAGTTGGCTTAAAGCTCAACATTCAGAAAACTAAGATCATGGCATCTGGTCCCATCACTTCATGGGAAATAGATGGGGAAACAGTGTCAGACTTTATTTTTTTTGGACTCCAAAATCACTGCAGATGGTGACTGCAGCCATGAAATTAAAAGACCCTTACTCCTTGGAAGAAAAGTTATGACCAACCTAGATAGTATATTCAAAAGCAGAGACATTACTTTGCCGACTAAGGTCCATCTAGTCAAGGCTATGGTTTTTCCTGTAGTCATGTATGGATGTGAGAGTTGGACTGTGAAGAAGGCTGAGCGCCGAAGAACTGATGCCTTTGAAGTGTGGTGTTGGAGAAGACTCTTGAGAGTCCCTTGGACTGCAAGGAGATCCAACCAGTCCATTCTGAAGGAGATCAACCCTGGGATTTCTCTGGAAGGAATGATGCTAAAGCTGAAGCTCCAATACTTTGGCCACCTCGTGCGAAGAGTTGACTCATTGGAAAAGACTCTGATGCTGGGAGGGATTGGGGGCAGGAGGAGAAGGGGATGACCAAGGATGAGATGGCTGGATGGCATCACAGATTCAATGGACATGAGTCTGAGTGAACTCCGGGAGATGGTGATGGACAGGGAGGCCTGGCGTGCTGCAATTCATGGGGTCGCAAAGAGTCAGACACGACTGAGGGACTGAACTGAAACTGAACTGAAAGACATGAAAGCAAATTAAATGTTCATCAACTGAATAATGAACAAAGAATATGTGATATATTTATACAATGGAATATTATTCATCCATAAAAAGGAATGAAATAACATGATTTGTAGACACAAGGATAGGCCTAGAGATTATTATATTGAGTGCTGTAACCCAGAGAAAAATATTGGATGATAGCACTTCTATGTGGAATCTAAAAAAAAAAAAAATCATGCAGATGAACTTATATACAGAACAAGAGAGACCCATAGACATAGAGGACAAACTTAAGGTTACCAGGGGCTGGGGGAGTAGATTAGGAGTTTGGGCTTGATGTAAACACACTACTATGTATAAAATAGCCAACAATGACCTACCGTATGGTACAAAGAAGTATACTCGAAGTTTTATAATAGCCTTTAAGGGAAAAAAATATGGGCAAACATATATATGTATATGAATGAATCACCTTGCTATATACCTGAAACCAAAACATTATAAATCAACTGTACTTCACTTAAAAACATATATATATATAAGAAAAATAAATTATTAAGGTTGCATGTCTAAATGTTTTGTTGACGATTCAGTAATTTTACTATGAATAAAATAAAGACATGTATAATAATTAAATTCTATTTATTTCATTAAATTCACTTGTCTTTATTTCAACAGGTTTACTTTATATTTTTACAATCAAAACTCATATAATCTGAATTCTAACAAAATTAATGTTAAAGAAGACAATTTTTCTTGAGTTTTTATTATTAAACTATTATTAATTCTAATTTAGGTAAACTTTATGATGCTGAAGCAGTAGCTACTAAAATTGTCAAAATTCTCAAACCATTATTTAGATTAAAAAATGAAAACTAAAAATAGGAATTGACCTGGAACATAAGGGATGAGAGCAACGACAGACTGCATATTGCTGCATGGAAGCTGCCCCACATGATCAAGAGGCTGGAGCTGCTGTTCTTCTGCTCCTGATATTAAATCTGGGAAAAAAGCATCCAGTTTTTTCTGCGAAATGAACTTTAGCTAAATCAAAAAGGAGGAGTTTTGAAGTTTGAGGATAAACCCGTGGCCACAGAAAGTTAAATTCAAACCAGTTGAGGAAACTCCTACAGGTCTTTTAAAATGGTAATACTGTATACTCATCAGCCAGTCAAAATTTCCTGGGCAGGCTCTGATCTTCCTACTGTGCCTGTGCGTGCTCAGTTGTGTCTGACTCTTTGTGACCCCATAGATTATAGCCCACCAGGCTCCTCTGTCCATGGAATTGGCCAGGGGATCTTCTGGACCCAGGGATTGAACCCGTGCCTCCTGCATTGGTAGGTAGATTGTTTACTGCTGAGCCACCAGGGAAGCCCCATTCTAAGTCCTCACTGCCTACTGAATAACTTGCTCCCTAAAGGGGGCATGTAGGGCTCTGTTCACTTTTGCAGTCTGGGGCTATGGTTTTTCCTGTGGTCATGTATCGATGTGAGAGTTGGACTGTAAGGAAAGCTGAGCACCAAAGAATTGATACTTTTGAACTGTGATGTTGGAGAAGACTCTTGAGAGTCCCTTGGACTGCAAGGAGATCAGCCCTGGGATTTCTTTGGAAGGAATGATGCTAAAGCTGAAACTCCAGTACTTTGGCCACCTCATGTGAAGAGTTAACTCATTGGGAAAGACCCTGATGCTGGGAGGGATTGGGGGTAGGAGGAGAAGGGGACGACAGAGGATGAGATGGCTGGATGGCATCACTGACTCGATGGACGTAAGTTTGAGTGAACTCCGGGAGTTGGTGATGGACAGGGAGGCCTGGCATGCTGCGATTCATGGGGTCACAAAGAGTTGGACAGCACTGAGCAACTGAACTGAACTGAACTTCTTCTACTACCCCTAGCACACACTCCCCCTCACATATCCATGGCTCTTGCCATCCACAGCCACAGAGCATACCTTTTCATCTCTGCGCCTTTGCACATGGTCTTCCTCTGATTTGAGGCCCCTGTTTAGTGTCATCCTGTCCCAGGTGGCATTAGTGGTAAAGAACCCACTTGCCAATGCAGGAAACATGAGATGCCAGTTTGATCCCTGGGTTGGGATGATCCTCTGGAGGAGGGCATGGCAACCCACTCCAGTATTCTTGCCTGGAGAATTCCATGGACAGAGGAGCCTGCTGGGCTAAAGTCCATAGGGTTGCAAAGAGTCAGACACCACTGAAATAACAGCACACACTCTCTGAAACATCAAATTAAAAACTGAGTGCTTCTGATTGCTCCAGAAATAAGAGTACAAATGATCCATCCTCAAAGGGCACTTGGATTTGCCTCTTTAATGGCCTCTAACACATTCAATGTATCATTAGTAGGCTTTCCTTTTACTGATCTTTTCTACTACTCAGACCAGAGGATGTGGTCTTTATCTTAATGACCTCTCTTTCTTACATATTCTAGCACAAGGCTTTGGATGGAGCTGGGGCTTGAAACATGTGTTGTTAAATGAAAAAATGAATAAAAGAATGAACTAAAGTAGTGTCCAGTCCTGTATATAAGAAGCTTGGAAGTTGCCACTCCATTCTAATGACAAGTTAAAACCTGAACAATCGACAACTCTTCCATATGAAAGCAAAGTGAGGTCATAGGGCAAACCACTGCCTCCCAAACTGGAGTGACTGCCAGGCAAATATGGAGAATTACAGTTTCTTGGAGCATAAGCTCATGAGCTGAAATGTCTTTGGAGATGGTGTTGCAGTAAAGTAAAATGAACTGTAACTGACAAGTTGTTGGAGGCTTATCGAAGAAAAAAATGAGAGATTAAAATTCCAAGGGGACTTGGTCATCAGGAACCCCTCACAGTTTTATAAGTTTTACCTCTAGGATTTCAAGTGAGTTCTCACAGTAAATATTGGGGAAAAAATCCCCTTTTGCTTCGCACAGGGGGAGGAGGAAAGGAACCACTTCAAAATACACTGGAACATTCTGTGCTTAACAAGGTTTGTCCCCAGGAGAAACTAACCAGAGGCTAATCTGCTGGGACTTTATCAGAGCCTAGCTGACCTGGGGGGAGGGAGATGTGCAACTCCAGCTGGTGCTGGCCTTCCTTCCAGGCACAGGAAAGGAAATACCAAATTCTAGCCTGCTATAGACATCCTGTCCCGTCTAAGGGATCTGCAGGAACTGATAAGCAAATGTGGAGCTCACAGTCCAGAGGTACAGCCTCCCTAAAAGACTGAGATGTAGTTATAGGACTATAGAATACTTTCCTTTCCCTTGCCACATTACTAAAGGCCTACTTAACAACAGTTTCTTTTACTCAGCACATTATGTCTAGCTACCGAAATAAAAATATAAGACATACTAAAGGTGAAAAACGCAACTTAAAGACAAAGATCAAGCATTAGAACCAGACTCAAATAGGGCAGGGATGTAGGAATTTAAAACAACTATGATTACTATGTTAAGGGTTCTGATGAATAAAATATACAAAGACGGATGAGGACAATGTAAACAGAGAGCAGAAAATTCTACAAAAAGCACAAAAAGGCTAGAGATTTAAAAAAATACTGTAAAAGAAGTAAAGAATGTCTTTGATGGGCTTATTAGTAGCCTGGACATGGCTGAGGAAAGAATTTCTCAGTTTGAAGGTATCTCAATAGAAACCCCCTAAACTGAAAAGTAAACGGAACAAAGGCTGAAAAAACAAAATCCCCCAAACAATAACAAATCCCTCCACCGACAAACCCAAATAGACTACCCAAGGACAACCTCAAAAAAGTGTAACTTAAGAGTAATTGCACTACCAGAAGGAGAGAGAGAAAGGTACAGAAGAAACACTTGAAACAACAATAATAGAATTTTCCTAAATTAATGTCAGACACCAAAGCACCCATCCAGGAAGTTCAGAAAACATGAAGCTGTATAAATTCCAAAGAAAAACAACAGTAGGTATTTTATCAAAAAAAAAAAAATCTTGAAAGAAACTAGAGGGAAAAAAACCCCATGTTATCTATAGTGAAGCAAAGATAAGAGTCACATCAGACTTCTCTTCGGAAGCCATGCAAACAAGAAGAGAATGGAATGAAATAAAATGTTGGGAAAAGAAGTACATGAACCAAGAATTTTGTCCCCTTTGAAATTATTCCTCAAAAGGGGATATAAAAACTTTGTCAGATAAACAATAATTGTGGGAACTATTTTGGTTCCCATAATAGTTAAAGATGTTCTTTAGTGAGAAGGTAAATGACATGGTACTTCATAACTGCATGAGTCAGTTATTGAATAAAGGCTGCTTGGGTAAGAGTTAATAAGCTTGGGCAATCTCATAACCAAGGGCTAGGCTTACAGTGGAACCCAGCTGAGGCCTGCTGGCTGATTAAACTCATTCCTCGTGAAAGCGTGGTTCATTTCTGGAGCAGGTTATTCTCAAGGATGTAGCCAATGCTAATCATACTCCTCTTCTACCAGACATTCAAGATCTGCTTCAACTTTATTGAACTTAGACCTGGGCTGGTCTAAGTGGCTTACCTACCCCTCAGGTATCTGAGCTCAGTCACAATGTCTTTCTCATAGCTGGTGGTTCAGTCTGTTTCCTTATTGTCCACAGAGGAGATGTGCTACTGAACTCCATGGAGATCAACCACAAAATTTCTCTACTACAGAAAAGCATGTGTATCTCATCAGATTGAATTGTTCTTGCCGGTTTAGAGACTTCTTTTTGTTCTCTTATCATGTCAAGTGCCCCAGTGGAGCTGAACTTGCAGTTGATTGGGACTTTTGCTGTGTCTTCTTGTGTGTACACTCACCTGTAGGAATCACAGGATCCAAACCCACAAAGCCCAGATTTAAAGGGAACAAACACACACGTTATTCAAGGGGATCACTGGGTGTGATGGAAAGAGGGACCACTCCTATTTGTAGCCTTTAGGGCTAGAATCCATGATTTTTAAATTAATGACATAGAGTCATGTACTAATCATGCATTAGAGTATATGTGCAGTTTTAATATGATTCCTCATCCCTGCATGTGATCCTGGGGTTGGTATCTCATGATGGACTTGTACCAACACCTGACACTTATTCCCTCGTGCTTATCACTGAATGTGGTCTTCTTTTGGGAGAAGCATGCCTTATTTGAGGACTCTCTTTGCAGCTGAGGCTAACCCTTAAGTTGCTGAGAGCTTGAAGATGTCCACTAAGTCCTCCCAATAGTGGGGATAAAAAGCGCTTTGTTGAAGGAGGATCTGGGTTGCATATATCTGTGTCTTCCACATGGGGTATATGAGATGCAATAATTAGAACATATTAGCTGAGATAGGAGATCTGTGGGTCCAATTGTTCCTTACTAAGACTCTTGAGCAGGGCCACTGTTATCTTTGTTTTTCACCCTGACCCTGGGAACCTAACCCTGTTCAATCCTGGAATGCTGTGAAAACTGACTCACAATTCATGAGCATCCTCCTCTGCAGGTGCAAAGATTTCAGAATTTCCACTCTGTTAAGTCAGTTATCAATGAGGACATTGTTTATGTCTTTCAATTGTTTGGAATATTTAGATATCTCCATCCCACAATTATTCTCCTCTATAATATTCTTTGTTACCTAGTTCTTCTACAATTTTAAACATCCTCTTGTTTAAAGTTCAAACTCAACATTAAAAAAACTAAGATCAGGGCACCTGATCCCACTACTTCATGGCAAACAGATGGGGAAACAATGGGAACAGTGACAGACTTTATTTTTTGGGGCTCCAAAATCACTGCAGATGGTGACTACAGCCATGAAATTAAAAGACACTTGCTCCTTGGAAGAAAAGCTATGACCAACCTAGACAGCTTATTAAAAAGCAGAGACATTACTTTGCCAACAAAGATCCATCTAGGTTTTTCCAGTAGTCATGTATGGACATGAGAGCTGGACCATAAAGAAGTTTGAGCACTGAAGAATTGATGCTTTTGAACTGTGGTGCTGGAGAAGACTCTTGAGAGTCCCTTGAACTGCACAGAGATCAAACCAGTCAATCCTAAAGAAAATCAATCCTAAATATTCATCGGAAGGACTGATGCTGAAGCTGAATCTCCAATACTTTGCCCACCTGATAAAAAGAGCTGACTCATTGGAAAAGACCCTAATGCTGCCAAAGATTGAAGGCAGGAGGAGAAGGGGACAGCAGAGGATGAGATGGTTGGATGGCATCACCAACTCAATGGACATGAGTTTGAGCAAGTTCCAGGAGATGGTGAAGGACAGTGAAGCCTGGGGTGCTGCAGTCCATGGGGTGGCAAAGAGTTAGACACGAATGTGTGACTGAACAACAACTTATAGCTCTTTTCAAAGATTTTTTTTTGGGGGGGCAATAATTATAAATGATAGGTGAAATAGGTTTGATTTAAAGAGAAGTGAAACCTTTTCTCTATAATGCACCTTCTCTGTGGACTCTTGCCCTGTATCAATCCAATCAGCTCATTAATCCCATCCTCATGCCTGTACTGCTAGAGATATTGCAGGATTATATGGCATTTCTGTCAGAGAACACTACTATAGGTCAGAGGTTCCATTGTTTTTCTGTTTTTGTGACTCTGATGTTTTCCTTCAAAGGTATGATCAGTTTTGGTAAATTGGATTAAGATGAGAAGAAAAAAACTACATTTTCTTGGGTATAGTCTTGTATCTACGTGAAATTTGCATTAATTATTTTGGAAATTATTCTTATCCATTTTACTTTTAGTATTTTCTAAGAAGTCAATGACAAAGAGATGCATCTTTTTCTTTTCATTTGGTTTCTTCTCATTTACCTAGTATATGCTATGCTTATCTCTATGCTGCTATGCTTATCTCTCTATATAAGATCTCGCCTGTATTGTATCACTTTAATTGTTAAGTTTTCTCTTGATAATTGAAAAATTGAACTAAGAATTTTCCATATTGTGTTAAAACACTGTAATATCAATTATGACAAATTCCTACCACAGGTTCTTAAAAACTACAGTAATCTCTCCTTATCCACAGGGGATATGTTCCAAGACCCTCAATAAATGTCTGAAAGTGCAGATAGTACTGAACCTTATGTATAGTATGTTTTTTTCCTATATGTACATGCCTGTGATAAAGTTTCATTTATAAATTAGGCACAGTAAGAGACGAACAACAGGTAATAATAAAATAAGGTCTTGCCAGGCGGTTTAGTAGTAAAAAATTTTGCTGCCAATGCAGGAAATGCAGGTTCAATCCCTAGGTCAGGAAGATCCTCTGGAGAAGGAAATGGCAACCCACTCCAGTATTCTTGCCTGGAAAATTCTATGGCCAAAGGAGCCTGGTAGGCTTCAGTCCATAGGGTCACAAAGAGTTGGACATGATATAGTGATTAAACCACTACTCCCCAAAATAAGACAAAACAATTATAACAATATACTGTAATGAAAGTTATATGAATGTGGTCTCTCTCTCTCAAAATACCTAGCAATTTCATGGACTAGTCATGATTTACACTTAATGCCCTGGGATCTCCTTTGGTTTGCCACTTGTCCTAGCTAAAATATCCCAGTTTGGACAATAAATTCTACAGTCATCTTACACAAATGGCACTGGAAATGCTTTTAGAGAGAGGGATAGAGTGAGGATTTGGGGAGAAAACACATATTTATTTAATGCATAAATGAATGAAGCCATCCCCAATAGGATGAGGGGAGAGGGAGGATGAAGAGAGGATCTTAAGTTCTTGGGGTGACTCAGGTTCCTTAACATGTAAGAGAAAGAAACATTAGCTAGCTGGCTTTAAAGGTTTTATTAATCTCTTTCTGGACAGACTCAGATCTATCTGGAAAGAATTCATCTAAAGCCTATATTTATCCTGTTTCTGAAGGAATTCTAATCCATGAAGAGTGAGTGCATTCCTTAGTTTCCCTGTGTGAAGATAGTGATACTCCCCTAGACTGAGATCTTTCCTTGCTAAAACTTCTCTCTATATTACTAAGTTTAAACATTCTCCCCTGAGTTTAATATTAATACCTCTTCAGTATATTATTTGCATTTTAGAGACCTATTTAACGGTTAGACTATAGCTTTTCCTTCTTCACTTCTTTTTTTTCTTACTCTCTTCCTTCCTCCGTCCCTAAGTTATAGATTTCCATGAGCTATATTTTATTATTTGCTTCTCAGTTCAGTTCAGTTCAGTTGCTCAGTCGTGTCCGACTCTTTGCGACCCCATGAATCGCAGCACGCCAGGCCTCCCTGTCCGTCACCAATTCCCGGAGTTCACTCAGACTTGTGTCCATAGAGTCAGTGATGCCATCCAGCCATCTAATCCTCTGTTGTCCCTTTCTCCTCCTGCCCCCAATCCCTCCCAGCATCAAAGTCTTTTCCAATGAGTCAACTCTTCGCATGAGGTGGCAAAAGTACTGGAGTTTCAGCTTTAGCATCATTCCTTCCAAAGAACACCCAGACTGATCTCCTTCAGAATGAACTCCTTGCAGTCCAAGGGACTCTCAAGAGTTTGCTTCTACTCAGTTTCAATAGATTAAGAGAAGGAGCCAAAGACAGAGACAGAGTAAGAGAGAGAGAGACAGACAGACAGACAGACTTCAGTGATTTATAATCTTGCAAAGGAAGGCTTTTATAGGGATTACCAGCCTTGACAGGAAAAAAATAGAATGAAATGTTACACATGTAGGTAATGCCCACCTAAGAGGCTTCCAACCACATATTCTTTATATACTTCTGGAGTTTAATAATTGCTGTCATATTACCTTGAAAAATAGGTCACATGAATAAATATTTTTCCTGCCACTTGAGGCAGAAAATGGCCTGGGCAGGTCATGAGATCCTAGAGTTTGCCAGTGACAATGTTTGGCATGCTCTGGCAGAACCCAGAAAATGTGTCATCTCTGGTAGAGTGTCCTTCTGACTCATGACCCATGTGATGTCATTCTGAGACAGAATGGGTCTGTTAGGAAGAGTTTTGGAGAATTCCAGGGGACAGATTCTATTTTTCATGTACAGTCTTTATATACAGTCACATGTTTCTAGCCTCCTGAATTTTAGGAATGCAATGATGAAGTCATTGTTGGCCCAGTTTCATTTAAAAATGATATGAGGCATGAGAAAAGCTTTAAGGCTTCATTTACAGGAACCCAATTCAATGGAAAAAGATAGCTTCTATTCTGCTAAGAAGAATAAGTCAATTAAATTAAACAATTCAACTCCTAGGTTCTTTGGGCTAATCACAGTCACAAGATAGAAGGAGCCTTCTAGGCTGGCTAGAAGAATAATTAAAGAAGGAAAAACAAAACTACTAATCAATGTGTTTTGCCAACACATGTGAAACTGTAAACATGTAGCTGAAGGCAGAATGTTTTCAGTCAATGGTGACTGATAGACCCACAGTGATGTTCCCCCAGATCGTGGTATCACATGCACACTGAGAATCTACCAAACAAAATATTTGATTGCTGAGAGTTTAGAATAAAAATGCTATAAGAACCTGAAGTTCATGACTATTGTAAAACCATGAACAAACACTGTAAAGGGACTAGTGTGCTAGAAAACAGCTACTGGGAGAATACCTGATACATGGAAATTCCAGGAAAAACCTGAAAATTTTAGAAGTCGGTGGTTTTTGTTGTACAGATAATTTGGGGCATTTAGAAACATTTCTTAACTTATTGCAGAAACATGGGAAAATGCTTTATTTGACCAAAGCAGATGACACCACCCTTATGGCAGAAAATGAAGAGGAACTAAAAAGTCTCTTGATGAAAGTAAAAGAGGAGAGTCAAAAAGTTGGCTTAAAGCTCAACATTCAGAAAACTAAGATCATGGCCTCTGGTCCCATCACTTCATGGCAAATAGATGGGGAAACAGTGGAAACAGTGTCAGACGTTATTTTGGGGGGCTCCAAAATCACTGCAGATGGTGATTGCAGCCATGAAATTAAAAGACACTTACTCCTTGGAAGGAAAGTTATGACCAACCTAGATAGCATATTCAAAAGCAGACACATCACTTTGCCAACAAAGGTCCGTCTAGTCAAGGCTTTGGTTTTTCCTGTGCTCATGTATGGATGTGAGAGTTGGACTATAAAGAAGGCTGAGAGCCAAAGAATTGATGCTTTTGAACTGTGGTGTTGGAGAAGACTCTTGAGGGTCCCTTGGACTGCAAGAAGATCCAATCAGTCCATTCTAAAGGAGATCAGTCCTGGATGTTCTTTGGAAGGACTGATGCTAAAGCTGGAGCTCCAATACTTTGGCCACATCGTGCGAAGAGTTGACTCATTGGAAAAGACCCTGATGCTGGGAGGGATTGGGGGCAGAAGGGGATGACAAAGGATGAGTTGGCTGGATGGCATCACTGACTTGATGGACATGAGTCTGAGTGAACTCCGGGAGTTGGTGACGGACAGGGAGGCCTGCTGCTGCTGCTGTTGCTGCTGCTGCTCCTGCTAAGTTGCTTCAGTCATGTCTGACTCTGTGCGACCCCATGGACGGCAGCCCACCAGCCTCCCCTGTCCCTGGGATTCTCTAGGCAAGAACACTAGAGTGGGTTGCCATTTCCTTCTCCAATGCATGAAAGTGAAAAGTGAAAGTGAAGTCACTCAGTTGTGTCCAACTCCAAGCGATCCCATGGACTGTGGGCTCACCAGGCTCCTCTGTCCATGGGATTTGCCAGGCAAGAGTACTAGAGTGGGATGCCATTGCCTTCTCCACAGGGAGGCCTGGCGTGCTGCAATTCATGGGGTTGCAAAGAGTCAGACACGACTGAGCGACTGAACTGAACTGAACTGAATCCTAAGAGTGAAATAAAGTCATCGGATATATTATGTGGTGGCTGAAAAGATTTGGAAGGGTGGGTTGGAGAAGTATGTATATGGTAGAGGTGGAGTGGGGGTGGTCTCAGCCTTTTCTAAACTAGGATTCAGACTACTTTGAATAGGGTTGATGAATTGCTGTCACAGAAGGCATTTGGTGGAGGAATAAGACTGCATATGCGATTAGTAGACAGAGCAGTTCCAGTGAGTAGTAGGGTAGGGTGGGGAAGACAGCTTGGTATCTGTCTGTATCGGACGCTCCAGTTGGTCCTTGGTCATATGAATTACAGAAAACAGAACTCCAGGTAAATGATGTTAAGTCAGTGTTTATGAGGAGATGATGTGATGCTCAGATGACCTGACTCTAACTCAGAGCTCAGTGAGAGTTTTGCAGGAATTACTGTGTGAATGGGGCATGACTGGGGTTATCTGAGAACTTCTTGGATTCCTGAAGGATTTGCTTAGGTTTTTGGCAGTGGTATGTACAGATCCAGGGATTAGCACAGTCATGTCCTCTGCTGCAGCCTAACCAGTTCTCCTCAGGCAGTATAAACAATGACAATAGGCTCCAGAAGGACACATCTGAATATATTTAAGGCATTCCCTGAGAATTCAAGGCCATTTTTCTGAGCTTGGGGGCAGGAGTTTTATTGGGGGTGGACATGATTCATGAAATACATGTTTTATATAAGAAGGGCTAGAGTCAATGAGTATGTAAATGTGACCCCATTTATAAACACGAACTGGTAAGGTCTGGGACTATTCAAGTTACAGACCTATAACAAACAATGCAATGTCCTTCCTTCTGTTCCCTACCACAGTCTCTTAGGCAAAGGAAACAAGCTATGCTGTGTATTGATTTGTATCTACACCATCTCTTGAAATTTTAACCTCTGTGGTATGTTGTTTGATTAAGCTGCAAGATGCTATAAACCAAGTAATCAGAGGGAAAAAAATGACTCACATGGGCTATTAACCACGTTGGCCTCTTGGCCCAACACAGTTTAAAATTAGCTTCTGAGTCTTAGTTTATTTGTTGGAAAGTGTTTAGGATGAACAAAACTATTTGTTGTAGTTGTTCCAAGGAAAAAAAGATGAAATTCTTGTTTTCTCTATAAAATAAGCCAACATCTTTCAGGCTGATATATCCTGAGGATATACATTCTTTTATAAAGTCTAGTTAACACTTTTGGAAGAATCTGTCTGTTATTTGTTTCCTGTCAAACATGTTAGTACGATTTGGCTGACAACAGCCCACCAATGACAGAAAAGGAGCTTCCCAAAGAGAGTTTTGGAAACATGTTATGACCTTTAAAAATTTATGATAAATTGTGGGTTCCTTTTTTTTTTGTTTGTTTTCCTAAAGCAAAAAAAATCTCATTGTCCTAGGCACATAGATTAAATAGTTCTCTAAATGAGAATTTAATCTACTCTTTTAGACAAAAACATACTACTTCTTTTTACCTGTTTTATGAAGAATCTGAGAATCCCTAGAAAACCAAAATTTTCCTCCCTCTACAAGGTTCATCAGTACAAAACATTGATTCCGGTTGCAGAAGGCTGGTTACTTTATATATATAAATGCAAATATATATGTAAATATAAGTGTAAGTATCCATTAATAGGGGGATAATTTTATTGTTTATATCATGTAATAGAAATGGCAACCCACTCCAGTATTCTTTCCTGGAAAATCCCATGGACAGAGAAACTTGGTAGGCTATAGTCCCTGGGTTGCAAAGAGTCAGACACAACTGAGTGACTTCACTCACTCACTCACTCACTCACATGTAATAGAATATTAATAATATGTGACCTTTAAAGAGAATGAAAAAGATGGATGTGTACTGATCTGGAATTTATTCCAAGATACTCATTGTTTAAGCCAGGAGCATATTAATGCCTATATCTTGCTACCATTTGTGGTTAAAAAAAAAGGGGGAGATATCATAATGTGTGCATATCTCTAATGGCCTCTAGGAAAGAATCCAGGGTATGGGGAAGGCAGAGTTGGAAGAATAATTTTTTTTATTATTATGATGCAATTTTTTGTACTGTTCAAGTATTTAAGCACATGGTGATATTTTTTATTTAAATTAAACAAATAAATCACTGAAAATGTAAGCCACATGTGCAGCTTTGACCTTCCTCTGCTCTAAACACAAGACTTTAAGCCCTGTCCTATGCTCATCTTCTAGTAGAAAGGGGACATAGACTATTCAAGGGACCTTGAGAATCATCTGGCCAAGCTGCTCCATTTCATGGCTGAGGGGCAGAACTTAGAGTGGAAGATACTTGCCCAGGGTTAACTGTCTGTTAGAACCAAAGTCCTGACTAGAGCCCTAGGCTTCTTAATTCTAGGGACATACTCTTCATCCTGTGGTCTAGAAGACAGAATGAACAACTTTGGCCTTAAGAATGAACTTCCCCTCCATTCCTTCTTCCTGGTACTGCTCCTGAAGGTTCATGCCTCTGCCTCTCATGTCACAGGACACCTCACTTAGCTTTTAGGCAGGAATTAACTAGAATAACAAAGCCATAAAACTCAGGCCTTCTTAATTGGTCTGCATGTAGGCTTCAGAAGGCCCTGTGTCTATGTAGGAGCTAAGAACGCTGGGGAGAGAGCTCAGTTTTCTCTATAAGTTTCATTGCCACTTTTAAACCTGAAAGAGACCTCAGCAGCCACCAAGTCTAATCCTACTCATATACACACATGCTCTCAACAACAACCTGCTTTTCTGCTAGAATACATCCATGTGCTATGGAGTCATTGCCAAAAACAGAAAATTCACTTGGACAGTTTAGCTCTATATTGTTTTATGTATTTATTTTTTGGCCACGGCGCCAATTTGCAGGATCTTTGTTCCGTGACCAGGGACTGAACACTATGCCCCCTGCAGTGGAAGTGCAGAATCCTAACCGCTGGACCACCAGGGAAGTTCCAGTTAGCTCTGTTTAAAGTGTTGGAGTGAAAATTGTTCTTGCTCTTGCTGTAGCCCATGCTATGAGCCCATATGGGACCCAGGCTGATAGAGCAGTTACTATCAGGAACACGCTGTCATGAAAGGGACAGAAGAGAGCTCCAAGGATATCACACCAAGAAATTCATGTTCAGCCAGAAAGTGGCACACATTATCCATACTTTTAGGCCAGAATGACTACATGTCCTCAACCAACCAATGGGAGCCAGAAAGAGAAAATATACTTTGTGCCTAGAAGGCAGAGTGTTGGAAATATTCAGTGAGAAGAATTCATTGCTACCACTTTTCTCCCTGAATAAATAGCCAGAAGTCCTACCAGAGTTTTAGCATCTTCTTAAGTGCCAAGAAAAACGAATCCCCTTAAACAATGGAGATAGTTGGAAAACTCTTGGCAGTAGGATATAGGATTGTAGTTGGCACTTTCAGGGTGCCTGTTTCCTCTTCCCTTCTCTGGACACTGTGTTCCATGCTTACCTCTTGTTGAAGAGATGGGTTTCTCTGGTCATGTTTGTACATGTAATCACCTTTCCCCATGACAAACTGAACTCGGGATTGACACCTACTGGATGCCAATCTGCTGGCTAGCCTGCCACCAAACATATTTTCTGAGTCACAGAGTTTATAATCAAAATAGTGAGGAGTCTATGATTTAAAAGTTTCTATAGAGTTGGGCCTATGGCAGGCATTTTCAGACAGGATCACAGTTCTAAATAAATCAATGAGAAACTGGGTAGTATAGCCAAACATCAGGGAAGATGAATGGAATAAATGGGATACAGGATTATATGTGGTTCTAAAGAGTTCCAGAATTTCTGCATAGATCTGGCATAGATCAGGGATGACAAAAGTAACTAGAATTCTCCATTCTTAGAGAAAGAGAGAGAGCACTAGAGTGCAGGAGAAACTTCTTGCAACTTCAGTGGTTCCTAGATCCCAGCTCCTGCCCCCAAGAAGCCCAGCTTCATTTCTGTGAGGTAGCTTTATAGCCTTTTAATAAGTCCTCATTTAAGCCACTTGTTTATCCATAAGAATGGAGAACCCAAGTTACTCTGTCTCTTCCTAGATTGTCATCCCTGGTCTAGGTCAGATCTATGTAGGAATTCTAGAATTAATGCTGGGGTGTATGGCTGGGGACTGATGGAAAAGAATCTCACTGTGAATTTTTATTAACTTTCTTATTTTCTGTAATCTTGATGCTCTGGCATCTGGGACCTCACTGACTTTGAAGAGATTACAGTTCCCAGGTTACTAAGTTCCTAGAGAAAGCAAGCACCTTGCCTGGGAGTACATCTTTGATTGCAAACAACAGGTCCAGAGGCCTCCCCCAACCCCACCCCAAACCCTCCTGTGTTAGACTCTTATACTTACATCTTACTCTCCAGACCAATGTTCCTCTGCCTTAATCACCCCAGGTAAGGTGCCCGACAACTCAGGACAGCCCCTATACTCCAGCGCCTGCTAAAATTATTCAGAGGACACAATGCAATTTTAAACCTGCTTATCCTGGCTTCCCCTGCCTTGCCTCTTCCTTCTCACAAAAACCACAACAAAGGTTTTGCCCCTGCTTTCTGCTCATGTCCTTAGATCCTGGATTGACTCTGGTGCTTCCTCATGTGGGTCCCTTGAATATGGTGTGCTGCATCTCCTGCTTCTAGGGATCTGCGAGGATAAATCTCCATCCTTCACAATGGTCATTTCTGCTTGTCTTACCACACAAGACAAGTGTGTTTTCTTCCAGGCCTCCATCTTAGGTTACCTATTGATTTATTTGTCTGAAGAGGAAGGGCCCTCTGTTCTGGTAGGTGGTCCACTCAGATATTCAAATCGTAAGCTAAATACATAGAAAAAGTAAAGGAAATATGCTTTCCTCCCCTAAGTTTATATTATCATTGTAATGAAGCGTCTTTCTAAGCATATTTTTATGTAGAAAATCAATACCAGTTGTCACAGACATGCTCTCTTTTGGACAGAACTTAGAAATACACAGATACATCCCTTCTCCTTTAGTCCAAACACAGTGACAACTACCATTCTTTTACTATGGCAACAAAACAATGACCTCAACTCTGTGAGAATTAAATTACTGATCTGGGACACTCCTAGATAGCATTTGGCTAGGGGACACGGAAATGCTTGAATCATGATTTTGACATCTCTCTCGAGGGGAGACTCTCAGAGAAGGCAATGGCACCCCACTCCAATACTCTTGCCTGGAGAATCCCAGGGATGGGGGAGCCAGGTGGGCTGCTGTCTATGGGGTTGCACAGAGTCGGACACGACTGAAATGACTTAGCAGCAGGGGAGAATCATGGCACAATTCTCCTCTCTTTATAAACTCATGGCTTTGCTTCTGTTTGTAATAACCTGGCATTCAATCACATATAGAATTTGTTGAAAATATTTACCTCCTTTTAGTTCCAGAACCTCAAGACAGGGGAGAGTTTAGGACAGCAATGTTTTCTTTATTTCCTCACTTAGTGTTGGTATAAAATAGAAAAGTTTATCTCAGGAGTTGGGTTCCCAGATGCTGAATTAGTGCTTTCTGGCTCAACAAGAATGGACTATACAAGACTGATATGCTAGGAAAGGAACCCTCGTGATTTCTCTCAGGTGTATTTGTCAGGGTAGAGTCATGAAAACAAAACTACTTTAAATGTTTCAAGTAGAAAGAAATTTAATGTCAGCACTGAAGAAATCATAGGGGCGGGGCAAAGAGAGATCACAGGGAAGTACAGGAAGCTAATATGAAGCCACAGCCACCTCACAGCTGACAGATGGGAGAGGATGAGAGAAATGTGTGCAGTCTGAGGTAGCTTCAGCAAATGACTGCTGGTCTACCACGGTATTTCTGTAGCAAGAGTACACCTATTGAGTGTCACCATTGCCTCTCATTTGCTAGCTTTAATAAATTCTAGTGGGAAAGCTCCATGGAAAATGTCGTTCTCAAGCTTCCAGTCCTATGACCCCCGAGGACAGTATAAAAGGCACAGAAGTGATGCTGTGTGTTAAAATGATTTGTCCCACATTTATCAGGACATTACAATGCCTTATCACCCAGACACAAAGGCTGTTTCTAAAGGCCTAACAATTTCAAATGCAGTCACAAAGGCCTTCCCTGGTTCAGGGGTAGGGTATATAGACTCTATTCCTGAATTTTAGAAATATGAAAGAATTTGTGAATATGTTTTGAAATGATCATGATACTACACCTATTTTTAAAAATTTAAAATAGGCTTTGTTGTAGACAGGTATCACAAATGTTGCATGTCCATTTGAATAAAAAGGATGTTCTCTTTCATTGTGGCACAGAATTTAACATGGATTTTTCCATATGTTCTACCCTATGGTGTTATTTAGAGCTCTGATATTTTCTAATTTTTCCCACTTGATTTTACTAAATTTAAGACAGTTATATTAGTCTATTAGTTTTTGTCTCTTTATCTCCTTTAGTTTCTGCTTTATAAAGTAGCTACTATGCTATTTTATGTATAAATATTAATAAAATTTTTCATTATGCATTTTGGTCCTTAGCATAATGAAAAATGTATGAAGTATACTTTTTTGGTCTCATTTTATATTTTGGAGGCTAAATTATGCCTTATTTGAAATCAAGATTCTGATTCCTTCTATTTATTTATGTATGCATATACATTTTTGTTTGCCATCATCCAATCTGAATGATGCTAAAGCTGAAGCTCCCCTCATGCGAAGAGTTGACTCATTGGAAAAGACTGATGCTGGGAGGGATTGGGGGCAGGAGGAGAAGGGGATGACAGAGGATGAGATGGCTGGATGGCATCACCGACTCGATGGACGTGGGTTTGGGTGAACTCTGGGAGTTGGTGATGGACAGGGAGGCCTGGCGTGCAGCGATTCATGGGGTCTCAAAGAGTCGGACACGACTGAGAGACTGAACTGAACTGAACTGAACTAAATCTGCATCATCATCTTTCTGAGTCTTTTTTGGGAAGAGTTTTACTTGTTTTGACTGCCCATATGAAATTTTCATAGGTATGATATCCTATTCGCATTTAATTAAATAACCAATACCTTTAGCTCAGTTTAATCATGCTATTTTATATTTATTCTATGCATATGTTTCTGTATATAGAAGTATATGTAAGACACACATACTTGTAGTGTGTAGAATTGTTTTTTTTTTCTTGGCATTTATTTTGGTATTTAGGATGATTTTTAACATACTAGTTTTTAAATCACAGTTACAGGTTCACAAAAAATGTTGAGAAGCTAGAGATTTCCCATGTACTCCTTGTGCCCATATATGCATACACTCTCCCATTAAATCAACATCTCCCATCAGAGTGGTGTATTTGTTACAATTAATAGACCTATCCTGGCACATCATTATTACCCAAAGTCTGTAGTTTACTTAACTACTGATGTTGTATATTCTATGGGTCTGGACAAATGTATAATGACATGTATCCTCTATCAGATTATCATGCAGAATATTTTCGCTGCTCTGAAAATATTTTACACTCTTCCTATTCATCCTTATTTCTATTTCTCCAATCACTGATCCTTTTACTGAATCCATAGTTCTGTCTTTTCAAGAATGCTATATAGTTGGAATCATACATATGTTGCTTTTTCAGATTGATTACTTCATTTGGTAAAATGGATTTAAGCTTCCTCCATGTCTCTTCATGGCTTGATAGCTTTTTTGTGTGTGCTGAATAAAATTCCATTATCTGGATGTACAACAGTTGATTTAGCCATTTGCCTATTGAAGGTTATCTTGGTTCCTTCCAAGTTTTGGTAGTTATGAATAAAGCTATTATAAACATTCATGTGCAGGATTCTGTTTGGAAATACAGGAAGTTTTTAACTCCTTTGGGTAAATACCAAGGTAAACACCGAGGCTTTTGTAAGAACATGTTTAATTTTGTAAGAAGCCACCAAATCACCTTTCAGCATAGCATTTTATGTTCCCATCAACAATGAATAAGAGTTCCTGTTGCTCCCCTTCCTGGTTGGCATTGGTGTTGTCCAAAACCTTTTTTGGCCAAAGCTACTCTAATAGATTTATAGTGATATCTCATTGTTATTTTACTTTGCATTTCCCTTGCCGTGTATGATGTGAAACATCTTTTCATATGCTTATTTGCCATCTATGTTTCTTTGGTGACATGTCTCTTAAGGTCTTTGGGTCATTATTTAATTAGGTTGCTTGTTTTCTTATTGCTAAGTTTTAAGTTTTATATATTTTGTATAGTTTTGGTTCTTTATTAGCTGTTTTTTGTAACTATTTTTCCCAGTATGTGACTCGTACTCTCTTCTCTAACATTACTTTTTAAGAATGGAAGTTTTAAATTTTGATAAGCCCATCTTACCCATTATGCTTGGTGCTATATTAATATTTAAAAAGTCACACCATATACAAGGGCATCTATACCTTCTTCTAAGTTATTTTCTAGGAGTTCTTTAATTTTGCACTTTACATTTTGGTCTGTGATCCATTTTGAGGTAATTTTTGTGAAGGGTACAATATCTGTGTCTAGCTTCTTTTTTTTTGCATATGTATATCCAGTTGTTATTTCTAGGCTTATATCGATCTATTTGTCTTTTTTTTCATTAATATTACACTGTTTTGACTATTGCAGCTTTATATTAATAGTAAGTCTTGCAGTTGGGTAATGTCAGTCCTCCAAACTTGTCCTTCTCCTTAAATATTATATAGGCTATTCTAGATCCTTTGCCTTTTCTATAAACTTTAGAATCTGTTTGTCAATATCTACAAACTTGCTGGGGAATTTTATTAGGATTGCATTGAATCTATAAATCAAATTGAAAGAAAAAACCTTGACAATGTTGAGTCTTTCTATCCCTAAACTGAAATGTCTTTCAATTTATTTAGTTCTCTGATTTTGTTAATCAGTTTTATAGTTCTCCTTGTATAGATTTTGTTCATATTTTGTTGGGTCTATACTTAAGTACACTCTGCATACATACTTATATGCAGAGTATATCATGCAAAATGCCAAGCTGGATGAAGCACAAGCTGGAATTAAAATTGCTGGAAGAAATATCAATAACCTCAGACAGGCAGATGACACCACCCCTCATGGCAGAAAGTGAAGAACTAAAGAGCATCTTGATGAAAGTGAAAAAGAGTGAAAAATTTGGCTTAAAACTCAATGTTCAAAAACTAAGATTGTGGTATCCAGTCCCATCACTTTATGGCAAATAGATGGGGAAACAATGGAAACAGTGACAGACTATTTTTGGGGGCTCCAAAATCACTGCAGATGGTGACGGTAGCCATAAAATTAAAAGACGCTTTCTCCTTGGAAGAAAAGCTATGACCAACCTAGACAGCATATTAAAAAGCAGAGACATTACTTTGCCAACAAAGGTCTGTCTTGTCAAAGCTATGGTTTTTCCAGTAGTCATGTATGGATGTGAGAGTTGGACTATAAGGAAAGATGAGCACTGAATAATTGATGCTTTTGAGTTGTAGTTTTGGAGAAGACTCTTGAGAGTCCCTTGGACTGCAAGGAGATCCAACCAGTCTATCCTAAAGGAAATAAGTCCTGAATACTCATTGGAAGGACTGATGTTGAAGCTGAAATTCCAATACTTTGGCCACCTGATGAGAATAATTGACTCGGAAAAGACTTCGATGTTGGGAAAGAGTGAAAGCGGGAGGAGAAGGGGATGACAGAGGATGAGATGTTTGGATGGCATCACCGACTCGATGGACATGAGTTTGAGCAAGCTTTGTGAGTTGGTGATGGACAGGGAAACCTGGCATGCTGCAGTTCATGGGATTGCAAAGAGTCGGACACCACTGAGCGACTGAACTGAACTGACTGATACCTAAGTATTTGTTTTGATTCATGGACCTAACATTACAGGTTCCTAGGCAATATTGTTCTTTACAGCATCAGACTTTACTTTCACCACCAGACACATCCACAACTGGGCATCATCCTTCTTTCCGGAGTTATTTCCCCACTCTTCCCTGGTAGCATATCAGACACCCACTGACCTGGGGGATGTGGAGCTCATCTTCCAGTGTCATATCTTTTTGCCTTTTCATACTGTTCATGGGGTTCTCAAGGCAAGAATTAGTGAAGTGGTTGCCATTTAGGTGCTAACTAAATGATACCATACTTTTAATGTTAAATTCCATTCACCCATTGCTAGTATATAGGGAAGCACTTTACTTTTGTGTATTAATCTTGTATCCTACAACCTTGCTATAATTACTTATTAGCTGAAAGATTTTTTTTTGGGGGGGGTCAATTTTTTGGATTCTCTACAAAGGTGACTGTGTTATCTATGAACAAAGAGCTTTATTTTTTCCTTTTAAATCTGTATACAAATAATTTCCTTTTGTTATCGCATTGTTTTGGATAGAACTTTCAGCAACATGTTGAAAAGGAGTGGTAAGAGGAGATATCTTTGTTTTGTATCTGATCTTAGAGGGAAAGCTTTCAATTTCTCATTTTTAGGTGCAATATTAGCTGTAGGTTTTTGTAGCTATGTTTTATTAATGTGAGGAAATATTCTAGGTTACTGAGAGTTTTTATCATGAGTGGGTATTTGGGTTTGTCAAATATTTTTCTGTATCTATTGATGTATTATTTTTAGTCTGTTATTGTGGTGGATTACGCTGATTTTTGAATGATGAAGCAAGCTTGCATATCTGGAATAAATCCTACTTGATTGTGGGGTATAACTCTTTTCATATATTGTTGAATTCAACTGCCTAAAATTTGTTGATGATTTTTGCAAGTATGTTCATGAGAGATATTGGTCTGTAGTTTTATTTCCTTATAATTTGTTTTCTGTTTTGTCATTAGGATAATGCTATCTCATAGCATGAGTTAGGAAGTTTTCCTTCTACTTTTATCCTCTAAAAGAGATTTTAGAGAATTGGTATAATTTGTTCCTTAAATATTTGATAGAATTCATGAGTGAAGCCATCTGGTACTAATGCTTTCCCTATTGGAAGTTTATTAAGTATTTTTAAAAATTTCTTTAATATACGTAGGCCTATTTAGATAATTTCTTATTGAGTTTTAGCAGATTAGGTCTTTCAAGGATTTGGTTCAATTCATCTAGATTATCAAATTTGTGACTCAAAAGTTGTCATACTATTCCTCTGTTATCTTTACAGTGTTCATGGGATCCAAAGTGGTGGCTCTCTTTCATTTCTGATACTGGTAATTTGTATCCTCTTTTTTCATTTTTTCTTAGTTAGCCCACCTAAAGATGTATTGATGTGTTTATCTCAAGGAATTAACTTTTTGTTTTGTTGATTTCTCTACTGATTTCTTACTTTCAGCCTAATGGATTTCTGCTTTAATTCCTAGTATTCATTTTGTTTTACTCACTTTGGATTTAATTTACTCTTTTCGTTGCAGGAAAGAGCAATACTGACTCCATGATGGATCTGTTTCTTTGACTTTAATCTTTATTTTTTATTGCTTTGTTATTATAATCATACATAATTACCTGCTTCAGGGATCCCTGACCCTCTGCTTGAAGAATTAACACACCCATTCCCTGAGGTTGGCCATTCCAGGAGATATTTGCAAGATAATAGTCTCCACTTTAAACTTCTCCCCTTCTCTGTCCTATAAAAGAACCTAGCATCCAGACCCCAATAAGAAGGTTATTTTGAGACATTAGCTCACCATCTTCTTTGTCAGCCAGCTTTCTGAATAAACCTTCTCTCTTAGTTAATTGGCCTATCATGTGAGGAAACTGAGCTTGGACTTAGCAGCATTCTCTTTCTGGTTTTCTCAGGTGGAAATTGATATTACTGATTTTATGTCTTTCTTCTATCCTAATAAGTACATTCAACATTACAAATTTCTCTATGTAATGATTATGGTACATCCCACAAATTTTGATAAGTTGTGTTTCATTTTAATTTAGTTCAAAATATTTTAAAATTTCTCTTGAAAATGGAGAAACTATATAGCAGGGTTTGGAACTGTAACACACATCCTGTAGCATTTTAAGAATTATATGCTTTGATTATAGTTACCACGCTTGACAGTGCTATACAAACCATCTCCCACGGCCAACCTGTTCCATTTTCACATGAGTTTCAGGTTGTGTCATCTCTAAACTTGTCCTCAAGTTTTAAAGAAGCTCCTGATGTCCTACTTTTTGTCCTTTCAATGTGTCCTATCTATACGACACATTGATTACCAACTTTTGATAATTAAATTAAAAAAATATCAGTTTAGTCACTCAGTCATGTCTGACTTTTTGCGACCCCCCACCCCCACCCCTCCCCCAGACTGCAGCACGCCAGGCCTCCCTGTCCATCACCACCTCCCAGTTTATTCAAACTAATGTCCATTGAGTCAGCGATGCCATTCAACCATCTAATCCTTTGTTGTCCCCTTCTCCACCTGCCCTCAATCTTTCCCAGCATCAGGCTATTTTCAAACGAGTCAGTTCTTTGCATCAGGTGGCCAAAGTATTGGAGTTTCAGCTTCAACATCTGTCCTTCCAATGAACACTCAGGACTGATCTCCTTTATGATGGACTGGTTTGACCTCCTTGCAGTCCAAGGAACACTCAAGAGTTCTCTCCAACACCACATTTCAAAAGCATCAGTTCTTTAGTGCTCAGCTTTCTTTATAGACCAACTCTCACATCTATACATGACCACAGGAAAAACCATAGCTATGACTAGACCAAACTTTGTTGACAAAATAATGTCTCTGCTTTTTTAATATGCTGTCTAGGTTGGTCATAACTTTCCTTCCAAGGAGTAAGTGTCTTTTAATTTCATGGCTACAGTCAACATCTGCAGTGATTTTGGAGCCCCAAAATATAAAGTCAGCCAGTGTTTCCACTGTATCCCCATCTATTTGCCATGAAGTGATGGGCCTGGATGTCATGATCTTTGTTTTATGAATGTTGAGTTTTAAGCCAACTTTTCCACTCTCCTTTCACCTTCATCAAGAGGCTCTTTAGTTCTTCACTTTCTGACATAAAATTGAGAACAACTGTGCAGTAGTCTGAGCATTCTTTGGCATTGCCTTTCTTTGGGATTGGAATGAAAACTGACCTTTTCCAGTCCTGTGGCCCCTGCTGAATTTTCCAAACTTGCTGGCATATTGATTGCAGCACTTTCACAACATCATCTTTTAGGATTTGGAATAGCTCAACTGGAATTCCATTACCTCCACTAGTTTTGTTCGTAGTGATGCTTCCTAAGGCCCACTTGACTTCACATTCCAAGATGTCTGGCTCTAGGTGAGTGATCACACCATCATGATTATCTGGGTCATGAAGATCTTTTTTGTACAATTCTTCTTTGTATTTTTGCTGCCTCTTCTTAATATCTTCTGCTTCTGTTAGGTCCATACCATTTCTGTCCTTTATTGTGCCCACCTTTGCATGAAATGTTCCCTTGGTGTCTCTAATTTTCTTGAAGAGATCTCTAGTCTTTCCCATTTTATTGTTTTCCTCAATTTCTAGGTATTGATCACTGAGGAAGGCTTTCTTATCTCTCCTTGCTATTCTTTGGAACTCTGCATTCAAATGGGTATATCTTTCCTTTTCTCCGTTGCTTTTTGCTTCTCTTCTTTTCACAGCTATTTGTAAGGCCTCCCCAGACAGCCATTTTACTTTTTTGCATTTCTTTCTTTTGGGGAAAGTCTTGATCCCTCTCTTCTGTACAATGTCACGAACCACCGTCGTTCATTAGGCACTCTGTCTATCAGATCTAGTCCCTTAAATCTATTTCTCACTTCCACTGTATAGTCATAAGGTATTTGATTTAGGTCATACCTGAATGGTCTAGTGGTTTTCCCTACTTTCTTCAATTTAAGTCTGAATTTGGGAATAAGGAGTTCATGATCTGAGCCACAGTCAGCTCCTGGTCTTGTTTTTGCTGGCTGTATAGAGCTTCTACATCTTTGGCTGCAAAGAATATAATAAATCTGATTTTTGTGTTGGCCATCTGGTGATGTCCATGTGTAGAGTCTTCTCTTGTGTTGTTGGAAGAGGGTGTTTGCTATGGCCAGTGTGTTCTCTTGGCAAAACTCTATTAGCCTTTGCTCTGCTTCATTCTTTACTTGAAGGCCCAATTTTCTTGTTACTCCAGGTGTTTCTTGACTTCCTACTTTTGCATTTTTTGGGTGTTAGTTCTAAAAGGTCTTGTAGGTCTTCATAAAACCGTTCAACTTCATCTTCTTCAGCATTACTGATTGGGGCATAGACTTGGGTTACCCTACTATTGAATGGTTTGCCTTGGAAATGAACAGAGATCATTTTGTTGTTTTTGAGATTGCATCCAAGTACTGCATTTCGGACTCTTTTGTTGGCTATGATGGCTACTCCATTTCGGAGTTAAATTCACCCATTCCAGTCCATTTTAGTTCTCTGATTCCTAAAATGTCGACGTTCATGCTTGTCATCTCCTGTTTGACCACTTCCAATTTGCCTTGACTCAGGGCCCAACATTCCAGGTCCTATGCTGTATTTCTCTTTATAACATCAGAACTTGCTTCTATCACCAGTCACACCCACAACTGGGTGTTGTTTTTGCTTTGGCTCCATCTCTTCATTCTTTCTGGAGTTATTTTTCCACTGATCTCCAGTAGCATGGGCACTTATAGACCTGGGGAGTTTATCTTTCAGTGTCCTATCTTTTTATCTTTTCATACTGTTCATGGGGTTCTCAAGGCAAGAATACTGAAGAGGCTTCCCATTCCCTTCTCTAGTGACCACGTTTTGTCAGAACCCTCCACCATGACCCGTCTGTCTTGCGTGGCCCTACATAGCATGGCTCGTAGTTTCACTGAGTTAGACAATACTGAGGTTCATGTGATTAGATTGGTTAGTTTTCTGCGATTGTCATTTCCAGTCTGTCCGCCCTCTGATGGACAAGGATTAAGAGGCTTATGGAAGAAGCTTCCTGATGGGTGAGACTGACTGAAGGGGAAACTGGGTCTAGTTCTGATAGGCAGGGCCATGCTCAGTAAACCTTTAATCCAATTTTCTGTTGATGGGTGTAGCTGTGTTCCCTCCCTGCTATTTATGTGAAGTCAAACTATGGTGGAGGTAATGAAGATAATGACGATCTCCTTCAAAACATCCTATACATGTACTGCTACACTCAGTGCCCCTAACCCTGCAGCAGGCCACCACCAACCCACGCCTCCACTGGAGATGCCTGGACACTCATGGGCAAGTCTAGTTCAGTCTCTTGTGGGGTCGCGGCTTCTTTCTCCTGGGTCCTGGTGCACAAGGTTCTGTTTGTGTCCTCCAAGAGCAGCAAGTGGTGACTGCATGGTGTTGGAGCTGGCAAGTGGCCAAGAGGAGATACTCCATGTCCAAGGTCAGGAGTGGCAGCTGTGCTTTGCTTTACTGGCTGTGAGAAGATACCCCACATCCAAAGGCAAAGGAGAAGCCCCAGCAAGATGGTAGGAGGGGCAAATTCACCTTTAGAATCAAATCCCATTCCTACCAGAGATGCTAAGAGGGCTCAAACAAACTGCACACCAGGACCCAGGGACCCCACAGAGACTGAGACAGAACTGTGTTTGAGCATTTCCTGTGGAGGTATGGGTCAGCAGTGGACTGCCACCGGGATGGGGCTCTGGGTGCAGCAGACTGGGATATGGCATAAGCCTTTTTGGAGGAGGTCACCTTTAACCCCACCATAGAGCTGCCAGAAATTACACAGGACTGGGAAAAAATATATATATAGCATACCAAACTAAAATTTCACTGAGGGGCTTCAGCTAGAATGTTAAAAAAAAAAAAAAAAACTGAAAGAAGCATCACTTCCAACATAACAGTAAGAGAAACCTAAAAAAAAAAAAATCCATAAAACACCAGCACTGTCACAAAATTATAACATTTCTTCAACCAGAGAATTGAGTTTCATAGGCTAACAAGCAACCTGAAAACTAAGAAAAGATAGGTGGCTTTATTAAAATAGGGGGAAGTGAGTTTACTTGGGATAGAGCATGGGAAGAAAATGGGGCTATCAAAAAGTAGGTAAGTAGAAATTACCTAAATTTTAAATGAATTGCTAAAGGCTAACTTTAGGTTAGTGTAAGAGTATAGAACATTGATTGGAAAACTTATATATAAAGGTCAAATAATAAGTATTTTAGGCTTTGTGGGCCACAAGGTATCTGCTGCAACTACTCAACTCTGTGTTTATAATACAAAAGCAACTATAGACATTATGCAAATGATTGGGTATGAGTACACTCCATTGTTAGAACTGGACATGGAACAACAGACTGGTTCCAAATAGGAAAAGGAGTATGTCAAGGCTGTATATTGTCACCCTGCTTATTTAACTTATATGCAGAGTACATCATGAGAAGCTCTGGACTGGAAGAAACACAAGCTGGAATCAAGATTGCTGGGAGAAATATCAATAACCTCAGATATGCAGATGACCCCACCCTTACGGCAGAAAGTGAAGAGGAACTAAAGAGCCTTTCTTGATGAAAGTGAAAGAAGAGAGTGAAAGAGTTGGCTTAAAGCTCAACATTCAGAAAACGAAGGTCATGGCATCTGGTCCCGTCGCTTCATGGGAAATAGATGGGGAAACGGTGGAAACATTGTCAGACTTTATTTTGAGGGGCTTCAAAATCACTGCAGATGGTGATTGCAGCCATGAAATTAAAAGACTCTTACTCTTTGGAAGAAAAGTTATGACCAACCTAGATAGTATATTCAAAAGCAGAGACATTACTTTGCTGACTAAGGTCCGTCTAGTCAAGGCTATGGTTTTTCCAGTAGTCATGTATGGATGTGAGAGTTGGACTGTGAAGAAAGCTGAGCACCGAAGAATTGATGCTTTTGAACTGTGGTGTTGGAGAAGACTCTTGAGAGTCCCTTGGACTGCAAGGAGATCCAACCAGTCCATTCTGAAGGAGATCAGCCCCAGGATTTCTTTGGAAGGAATGATGCTAAAGCTGAAACTCCAATACTCTGGCCACCTCATGCGAAGAGTTGACTCATTGGAAAAGACTGATGCTGGCAGGGATTGGGAGCAGGAGAAAAAGGGGACAACAGAGGATGAGATGGCTGGATGGCATCACTGACTCAATGGATGCGAGTCTGAGTGACCTCAGGGAGTTGGGGATGGACAGGGAGGCCTAGCGTGCTGCGATTCATGGGGTTGTGAAGAGTCGGACATGACTGAGCGACTGAACTGAACTGAACACTCCATTGAATATTTATTTACAAAAACAGGTGATTAGCCCACAAACCAGTTTTCTTGGTCTTAATGTAGAACACCTGAAATGACAAACACAAAGGCATTTTGTACCCACTTCCAGACTCTTTTCCATGGTCTTCACTGGTTTCCCATGAGATAGATTGGGGCAGTAGACCAGAAAGAGACCCCTGGCAATGCAGGACTCAGGTAGGGGAACAGCAGTGAGGGATATAGAAACCCATGCCTGGATCATTTCTTCTATTTGTTCTATGGTATAAAAACTTTAAGCCTCTGGGGGACTGGCAGCAAATACTGTCTTTCCCAGACATAATTGGAGACCCACTG
The DNA here is from genome assembly GCF_001704415.2 of Capra hircus. Lineage (NCBI taxonomy): Eukaryota > Metazoa > Chordata > Mammalia > Artiodactyla > Bovidae > Capra > Capra hircus. The sequence continues at coordinate 116,072,310 of NC_030808.1, read as the reverse complement.
GAAATAGGGGAGGGAGCAGAAAAAAACAAAAACAAAAACAAAAAACCACCTTTAACTCCCGAGGGAAGGGAAGGAATTCCCCTTGGCCCAGACTATTAGAGGTCAACTACAAGTAGCCAAGGGGCATAATCACCAAAAAATCCCTTTCTGTGAGAAGAGGTCTTGCCTAAGAGAGGACAAAGGGCAAAACAGAGAATATTCCCCCACCTCCACCACCAGGCTTGCTAACACCGAATAACAAGTAACAGCAGTCTATCATTGGAGGAGAGGCAAGAAATGAGAAACTGTCTTTGAGGTTATGTTCACAGAGGAAGACTAAACTTGAGAGTGGAAATGGAACGCTAAAAATTATTCTCTGGAAACTCAACTTCCCCGTTAAGTACAAGGTGATTCTAGAGGAATCTGAAGTCAATAGTATGCAGAAGGTAAACACTGAGCTTAACAAAACCCAAAGTCTACTCAACTTTTGACTCCATGAAGTTGCTCAGTCGTGTCTGACTCTTCGCGACCCCATGGGCTGTAGCCCACCAGGTTCCTCCATCCATAGGATTTTCTAGGCAAGAATACTGGAGTGGGTTGCCATTTCCTTCTCCAGGGGATCTTCCCAACCCTGGATTGAACCTGGGTCTCCCACATTGCGGGCAGGCACTTTACCATCTGAGCCACCAGGAATCCCCCAACTTTTGACTAGGTTGACTCAACTCTCCATTGTATAGTAGAAAAAGACATGTGCCCAATTCTAGGCATATATCTATAATCTATATCTAACTCAGTCTTTACTGGTCTAAATGTGACATCCAGCTTTCAACCAAGAATGATGTGATTCACAAAAATTCAAGGTAAAGTAACTTTTTACCAAGAGACAATACAATCTGAAGAACCCAGATGTGGGAGATATTAGGCATGATATTTAAAAGAGAAAACTTTGAGTAATGTGTTAAAGGTTCTAGTATAAAAGAATTATAACATACAAGAACATATAGAAAATTTTAGCATAAAAATGGAAACTAAGAAAGTATGAAATGGAAATGCCAGAAATAAAGATATAATAACAAAGATAAAGATCAGTCAAAAATAAAAAATTCAAACACAAAGAGGGAAAAAAAGGCCAGTAGGTCCAAGAACTGTGGGACAACTGAAATTCCAAAATAAAAAGAGGGAAGGGGGAGAAGATATATTTGAATATATAACGACTAAACATTCCTCTCAAATAGTGAAAGATTTTAATCACAGACTTGAAAAGCTCATAGAACACCCAAAGAAGAAATACTGGAAAGAAAGGAGGGAGGGTAAGGAAGGGAGGATAAGTACATAAGAGAAAGGAAGAAAACACCTAGACACACCAATGCTAAAGACCAAGATCAAGTCTAGACAGCAACCAGTGCAAAAAAGATACACAAGGAGAACAAAGCTAAGAGTTATAATAGACTTCTTATTAGAAGCTGTCTAAGCCTGACGATGATGGAGGAGCATCTTTATAGCACTGAAAGAGAAAAAAACAATTACCTCAGAAATCAGTGCCCAGTTAATCTATCACCGAAAAATGAAAGAGAAAATAAAGGTTTTATAGACAAGGAAAGACAAAGGAATTCATTATCAGCAAACTTTCACTATAAGAAATGTTAAAAAGTATTTTAGGTAGAAGGAATATGTTATCATATAGAAACCTGTGTCTATACAAAGAAAAAAATGTTGGAAATGGTGAAAATGAAAGTAAATATACAATTCATTTTTCTTATTTTGATTACACTAAAAGATAATTGACTAAAGAAAAATAAGTAATATATCATTGTATATAACATATAAATGTTTATTGAAATCATTTTAATATTTGATTACTGAAAAAGCCTATTAAGGTTTGTTGTGACTCAAGACTATTATTTATTGTATTATTTGCTCAACCACCGATTAACCATCCAACAAAAACCTTCCAGAGGTTTTAGCATTAAAAACAAGTTCCCTTTAAAATTCTGTTTAAATTCTAAAAATTTTTGTCCTAAAGGGAACTTATGGTATGAATATTTATGGGTGATGTTTATTGTGGTTCAATTTCTAAGAACTTACTGTTTTTCCTCACTCTGATATCCCTTTGCTTTAGAGAAGCAAGAGCTTAATTGCCTAATTTGATACATTGCAGCTTATTTGTTTACACCAGACATTTTTCCAATAGCATTCTCTAAATTTATGATATCACTTGTCTATTGTTTTCCCATGCCATCTAAACTGCATTTCTGCTTTTTGTAAAATCAGACTTTGTTTGGGTGTGTACAAGAGAGACTGAGAAAGACAGAGAGATCAGAGGAGAGAAAAGCAAAGAGAGAGGAAGTCTTTTATTATAGCACAAAAATATTTTATTATAAGATTTTTTTCTTCTGAGAAACAGATTTGTGAAAAAAGCTCATATTTTTATATACATGTTCATGCTTCATTTTCCTGTGTGTATTATGCTTAGAGTCAAATCAAATATTTAACTCAATTTTCATATGTTTTTGTGTTAGACTGCGGGCAAAAGAAGTCTGCCACAAAAATTTTGTGCTGCTTAGTAGATGTAAACTTGATACAACCAGAAGTGATGTAATGTGGTAGATCAGAAACCCCATTCATCTTAAGACCTCAACTGCTTCAATAGAAATCAGCAGTTCTCACACTTTCTATTCATCCCACAAGCCTCCACAGACTTTCCATAACCTACACGAATCTCCATCAAAATAAAAGTAGAGGGAAAGAAGATGCTTTAATAATTCTATTTTTTTAAAAAAATGAGTGTTCACTGTCATAACTAAACAGTGTCTGGAGGACTGCTATTTCATTGTGCTCTTTGGTATATAACCTTTAAAAATTGTGAATCACTGTATTGTACATGTATAATATATAAGAGATTATGCATCCACTACATAAATATACACACAATAGTGGAAGCTGCATTCAAAAAAAGATAAAATGAGATTACTGAAACAGTACTGAGGTACTCATTAGGCAAATAGCTTAGCTCAGCTTATTCATACTTGAAAGATTTCTGTTGCCTCCACCAGATAATGGATCTAAACTTTACATCTTTTCTTCTCACTACTAGAAAAAATCCTTTCTAGCAATATTTTAAAGACCGGACTCTTAGTGTGAGAATTAATAGTGAAAGCTTAAAAGGTTATTTAACATAATTTTAACAGAATTTATAGTTTTTCTCTATTTTCTATATTTCAGTTAAGTTCAGTTGCTCAGTTGTGTCCAACTCTTTGCCAGCCCATGAACTGCAGCACACCAGGCCTCCTTGTCCATCACCAACTCCCAGAGCCTACCCAAACTCATGTCCATTGAGTTGGTGATGCCATCCAACCATCTCATCCTCTGTTGTCCCCTTCTCCTCCTGCCCTCAATCTTTCCCAGCATCAGGGTCTTTTCAAATGAGTCAGCTCTTCGCATCAGGTGGCCAAAGTATTGGAGTTTCAGCTTCAACATCGTCCTTCCAATGAACACCCAGGACTAATTTCCTTTAGGATGGACTGGTTGGATCTCCTTGCAGTCCAAGGGACTCTCAAGAGTCTTCTCCAATGCCACAGTTCAAAAGCATCAATTCTTTGGCACTCAGCTTTCTTTATAGTCCAACTCTCACATCCATATGTGACCATTGGAGAAATCATAGCCTTGACTAGATGGACTGCCGGGAGCCAGTGTGAGGAATCCCGCCCGTGACAAGGTCATGAGGCAGGAAGCTGACATACGCAAGGCGTGCTCAGACTTCAGGGACCCCTCTGGAAATTCCTAAGCATGTACCCCAACAAAAATCTGCCGGCTTTTGCGCTCTGCTTTTCCACTCTTCTGACATTTTCTGGAAAAAGTCAATTCAGGGCTTTAGTCTTCTGCATTTGAAAGAGTGTTTCAATCCAAAAACCCCTCCGATGGCTTTCTAGCCTGCCTGCAGGACTCGTACAGCTGCGCATGTGATTGTTTGAGGCCTCCTGACCGCAGGAGGCACAGGAAGCTTAAAACATCCTAGGAATGTAGGAGCTTCCGAGGAGTCAAAATCTTTAGAATAGGACTGATTAAAGGTTTCATTTTTTGGGTCAATGCTTGCTGCCAAATTTTCATATCCTTTATTTTTAGATATAGTTGGTATATAGAAAAACAAGTAGTAGACCTGGTATTAGCAACATTAGATCTTTGAGTTAAGTACCTTCTTTGTTGTATCCCACTGCACCTTTGTTCTATAGAGATGTAACTTTAATGCTTTAAGGAGATGCAGATTAAAGAAAAACACTTCAGGGGAAACAAAATTAACATTCATTAAGGAAGAGAGCTAAAAAGTGTTAACAAGCCTCTTGGCCAGAAGATAATGTAAATCACCTGAGACCTTTTGTATACAAAATGATGTATAGAAAGAGTCTGGGCTGCGAACGCTACATAATTCTGTGTTACCCATTGATCTCCATGTTTTATCAAAAGTATAAAAGGCCTTCTGAACAATAAAGGATGGGGGCCAGGGGCCGGGGGCTAGTTTCTCGGACCAGTTTCTCGAACTAGTCTCTCGGCCTGGTTTCTTGGGACTCTGGCTCCCCCCATGTCTCTCTCTCTCTCTTCTTCTCTCCCCTTCCCTCTCTCTGCTCTTTACTTTAACATCAGGCTGAATCTCCATCTGGGGCGCGGAGGCTCGCCAGGTCTACTTACTTGCCCCGGCTGTTAAGACCCGCACGAAAGGGAGCTTAAGGCGAGGCACCCTTAGATATTCAAGTGGGCGCCGGTGGCCCAACGTAGATGGTGCAAATTCCTTGTCTGGAATTTTATTGGCCTTCCGCGTAAACCAAGCTATTCAGCCCTCTTCCTCCACTTAACCTTCTTACTACACTATAGTTTCTTAATCTAATCTTACATTAATAAACAAGTCTTTCCACGCCAACGCCGTCCACCCTTCGAATTCCCTGGATCCACCGGGGCTGGACCCCGGCAATGGACCTTTGTTGGCAAAGTAATGTCTCAGCTTTTGAATGTGCTGTCTAGATTGGTCATTCTATATTTCAGCTGTTAGTAAATGGTGATTGTATATGTATAATAATCAACATGAAATGTTCTTTCTAAAATATAATTATAAAAGGTATATAAAGCAAATGATAACTCAATAGGTTGTCTCACAAAATTTAATCTGCCTTCCACAACAAACATATTTTCATGGGGTTTCAGGTGGTGCTAGTGGTAAAGAATCTGCCTACATAGGTTCAGTCCCTGAGTTGAGACATAGGTTCAATCCCTGAGTTGAGAAGATCCCCTGGAGTAGGAAATGGCAACGCACTCCAGTACTCTTGCCTGGGAAATCCCACGGATGGAGGAGCCTGGTGGGCTACAGCTCATGGTGCCAAGAGAGTTGAACACGACTGTGCAGGTGAGTATGCATACATGCATACGCATGCACACACACACACACAATCCAGAAAGAACCAAGAACACCTAAGTATTAAGCATTTTTGTTTCTAAATAAATCTTTCATTAAAAATATCAGAGAGACACACAGAGAGAAGGAGCACAAACTATAAGTGCAAACCCATGTAATCAAATACTCAGATCAAGAAACAAAGCACCAGTGAAGTAGCCCAGAAGTCCCAGTTTTCTGCTTCCTAGTGATTATTGCCACAAAGTTAACTATTATCTTTATTTCTATTTAGCAACAATTTATTTTCACACATTTTTTACCTTTATATAAATGAAATAATACAGTGTACACCTGTCTTTGTCTGGTTTATTTAGTTCATCACCTTATTTATGAGATTTATTCATATTGTTTAGTGTAGCCATAGTTTATTATTTTTCATTGCAGCACAGTATTCCCCTGTATGATTATATGTGAGTGTTACTCAGTTGTGTCTGACTGTTTGCAATCCCATGGACCGTGGCCACCCAGGATCCTCTGTCCATGGGATTCCCCAGGCAAGAATGCTGGAGTGGGTTCCCGTTCCCTTCTCCAGGGTGTGAATATATATCACGATTTAGTCATCCATTCAACTATTGATGCTATCAAACAATCTATTTATGATTCTGGATATTATTTGCAGTACAATGTCAAATACAAAGGCTGATAGTGGACAACATTTTCCTGTCCATTCCCCAAATTAGAGGTCAGTTTTCAGTATTTCATACTTAAGTATACTTTTGTGATAGCTCTAAAATATTCAATAAATATTCTGTTAGTTTAAGGTAATTCCCTTTTATTGATTTGCATTTTTCAGTAATTTTTTTTTTTTATAGAAAATCTTTTTATTCCTAGCTTGCCTAGAGGTTTATTTCTGCCACCCTCCATGGTCTTACTTTTTCTTTTTTTTACTTCTTACATCTCTTGATATATATTATTTGTGATATATATCACAAATATATATATATATTTATTTATTTATTTATGTTAAGTCTTGCTAGGAAATCAATCATCAATTCATTAGTCTTTCCAAGAATCAACTTTTTAACTTACTGATTTTTTTCTTGCAGCTATGTTTCTTATTTTTGTCCTTTACTTTTTATTATTTTTATCATTATTTATCCTTACTCATATTTATTTTTCCCTTTTTCCCTTTTTTGAGTTTAATTTGGTATCTTTTATTTCTTGAGATGAATATCTAAACAATTGTATTTGGACTTTTTACTTTCCTCAGACATGAATTTAAATTATAGATTTCTCTCTAAGCTCAGTGATAGCTCAACTAGATGTCTCAAAGTATTTTATTTCAGTCATTATTCACTTCAGCTATTTTCTAATTTCATCTTAAACTCGTTAGTTACATAGAAACATACTGTTTAACTTCTAGATGTTTGAGGACTTTATTTCTCTTTTAGTTATTGATTTCTACTTTTATTCTAATATGATCAAATAATACATTTAGTTTGTTCTTCTTGAAATTGTCATGCTTTCATACAGCGTTTGTAATTATCCTGGGTATCTTGCTAAGCCAACACTGATGATCTTCCTATGGAAAGATAGAAAATACCTGGGTTCTTGACAATACTATTCAAGTGCTTAATCAAACAAGCATGAAAGATTGCCTTACTTATTAGGTAAGTAAAAGGTGAAATGAAAGATGGTTTTGTTCTTTTAAATTTTTTGAGTTTGGCTTTTTGGCCCCAAATATGGTCTATTTTGTAAATGTTCTCTATATATATACTAGCCAAAATTGTGTATGGTGCCATTCTCTCGTGCATTTTAATGAAACAATGTTATTATTTTATTAATAGTGTTGTTCAGATTTACTATAGCTTCACAGCATTTTTGGATGTTTGCTTTGAAACATCCAAAAGATGTGTTAAATTTTGCCTCTCTGATTGTGGATCTGTAAATTCCTCTTTTTAAGCCTGTCAATTTTGCTTTACATATTGTGAAATTGTATTAGTAAGTGTATACAAAAGAATTTTTATATCTTCCTAGTATATGGACCCTTTTATTATTATTAAAGATTTCTTTCGTTTCTAGGAATATTTCTTGCTTTAAAGTAGATCTTGTGTGATATTGGTATAGCAAAATCAGTTTTCTTTTGGTATGAGCTTGTAGAGCATATGTTTCTGAGTCCTTTTATGTATGTTTATTTTTCATAAGGAGCATATATATAGTTCAGTTCAGTTCAGTCACTCAGTCATGTCCGACTCTTTGCAACCCCATGGATCGCAACACACCAGGCCTCTCTGTCCATAACCAACTCCCGGAGGTCGCCCAAACTCATGTCCATCGAGTCAGTGATGCCATCCAGCCATCTCATCCTCTGTTGTCCTCTTCTCCTCCTACCCCTAGTCCCTCCCAGCATCAGGGTCTTTTCCAATGAGTCAACTCTTCGCATGAGGTGGCCAAAGTACTGGAGTTTCAGCTTTAGCATCAGACCTTCCAATGAACACCCAGGACTGATCTCTTTTAGGATGGACTGGTTGGATCTCCTTGCAGTCCAAGGGGCTCTCAAGAGTCTTCTCTAACACCACAGTTCAAAATCATCAATTCTTTGGTGCTCAGCTTTCTTCACAGTCCAACTCTCACATCCATACATGACCACTGGAAAAAACATAGCCTTGACTAGATGGACCTTTGTTGGCAAAGTAACATCTCTGCTTTTTAATATGCTGTCTAGGTTGGTCATAACTGTCCTTCCAAGGAGTAAGCATCTTTTAATTTCATATCTTAGTCAATTACACAACTCAGTTTAAACTCTGTACTAGGGATTGCACGACAACAATGCATCCTGCTGGAGGACAGTTTCTCCTTCATGAAAGCCTTCTGACTATTCCTGATATCTTAGAATGTATATTATAGGAGAGGTCTAGTAAATTTTCACAAACTTGAGACGTTCTTTTGATTCATTGTAATAACTAATTAGAAGGTACATAACTACATTGATAACACTAGCAATGGGGTACTCTTTCTGCCCACTTCTGACATCTATGTCAGAAGCTTTCTCTATCACTTTTATACTGTAATAAAACCCTATTACACAAAAGCTCTGAGCGATCAAGCCTCTTCTCTGGCCCTGGATTGAATTCTCCAGAGGACAAGAATCCTGGAGTCTTTCATGGTTCAACAACAACCTTTTACCATTCTTCAAGGGAATCTTCCCCACTCAGGGGTCGAACCCATGCCTCTTATTAGACTGCATTGGGAGGTGGGTTCACCACTAGCACCACCTGGAAAGCCTGAAAATGTCAATTAATTCGCTTGTGGCCTAAGAAACTCAGGAACTTTTATACATTTTAGAATACAGTGATGTCAATTTGATACCATTATCTGGACAACATGAAATAAGCCAATCAGAATTACAAGTACTTTAGAAGTTAAAGGGTTTTTTTTTTCAATAATATATAACCATTGTTGAAGTTCAGCTATTGTAAAAACTTTTCTTATTAAAATTAAATCTAACACGGACATTATAAGGCAAAATAATAGCTGCTTTTCTATAGCTGTGCTGAGAGAGGATATATATTTTTTAAACCTTGCTGGTATTTCCTCACAAACATTAGAAATATTTAAAGGTCTGCAGTTTGAAGGCTAAGTGCTATCACTTTTATTAATACTAATTAAGATATTAAAACTATATGAGAAAACAAAAACTGACAATAATAAAAATAACGATCATAACCAGGAGAAGATGGTGTGTGTAGTTAGATCAGAAATACGACTTAATCAGTGCATCAAAAATACAAGGATGAACCTGCTATTGGTAATCTGGGAAGTTTCTCTTCAGAGTATTCTTATCTTTTCTTGAAATTGTCATGCTTGCATGCAGCATTTGTAATTATCCTGGGTATCTTGCTAAGCCAACACTGATGATCTTCCGATGGAAAGATAGAAAATACCTGGGTCCTTGACAATGCTATCCAAGTGCTTAATCAAACAAGCATGAAAGATTGCTTTACTTATTAGGTAAGTAAAAGGTGAAATGAAAGATGCTTTTGTTCTTTAAAGCTGACTTAAGGGTCTTCTGTTACTAGCCCAAATATCCAATGAAAGGACATTACAAGGGAAAGAGAAAAAACAACCAAAAAGAAGGAAACCCACTTAAAAAAAAAGTAAATTCAGTAAACTATTGGCAAAGGAAATGAGATAATGCTTGAATAAATCTAACAAACCGTAGTCTTCCCTGAGCCAGGGTTCGGTGTGCACCAAAGTAATTTATAGTGAGTGCTAAAAGCCATACTGTGGTTGTACTGGATTAACATCTTGCTTTAGGAACTAATATGTAAGTTTGGATTCTTTCTGAGAATGTGTAATTTTTGAGAGAACGTGTAATCTTGTTGAGAATGTGTAAATTTTGGTTTGAATTTAACTAAGGTGATGCTTTAATTTGTTTAAAAAGAATAGCTAAATTTCACTACTTGCACTGCTTGAATGAGTAATTTCTCTTCTGGGTACTGAATAAGATTTTTTTTTTCCAGTTTTTATTGCTTACATAGGATTACAGATTCATTTTCAAACTAACACCTTATGATTTATTTTTCTTGTTAACATTTGCCAAACTCCTCCAGTAGCATACTGGCCCAAACAAATTTCAACCTTTAAAGACATAAGGTCAAAAGTCCCAGAAAACACTAAATGAATTATAGTGTGGTATGAAATAGATAAATAGTTAACGTAAACTTATCTTCAAGATTCTAAAGTTGAGGATTTGGGGCTCCAGATGACAATGTATCAGCTGTTGTCAGTATTTCAGTGAGTATGTCAGAGACAGATAAATGCAGGGAACTCATTTGAGCATATAAAACTATCTTCTAGCATTTTATAATTCACATCTATGTATCTCCATCATGATGGCGTTTTCTATTCTGGTCCTGAATCTCCAGAAAAACGTCACTGGGGAAAATTCAGACAGAATGCAAAATGGCTCTTTCCTATGTCCTATAGCTCCATGGTTGGTTCTCTCCATTGTCTCAATTCCACGTTTCCTGGCATAACTGATAATTTCTCATTTTCCCCCTCTAAAATAACAATCCTCTGTCCCTTTGGGATTTATGATCTATTGAGAGGATGTTATGACAAATCATGAAATGCATATATACAAATGTTGCTGTATAAATTTAGGGATACCCAGTTATGAGCCCCTGCTACAAGACTACAGCCCAGTTTCTGATATGCTGTACAAATTAATGTCAGTTAGGACTTACTGAAAATTAAATCATCTCTACATTTAGTAAATATTTAGTGAGGACCTACATATACTGCTCTTGGTGCTAGAAATATCACAACGAGGAAGAGAAACTCCCTGCACTCATGGGGCTTCCTTATATCCTAGTGAGACATAGATAACTAGATAACAGGTAACTATCAGCAGACAGAACAAAAGAGTGTAAAATCAGGTTAGTAGGTAACTAGATAATACATGACTATCAGCAGATAGAACAAAAGAATATAAAATCAGGTTAGTAAGTGCTGTGAAAGTGCTGCACTCAATATGTCAGCAAATTTGGAAAACTCAGCAGTGGCCACAGGACTGGAAAAGGTCAGTTTTCATTCCAATCCCAAAGAAAGGCAATGCCAAAGAGTGCTCAAACTACTGCACAATTGCACTCATCTCACACACTAGTAAAATAATGCCCAAAATTTTCCAAGCCAGGCTTCAGCAATATGGGAACTGTGAGCTTCCAGATGTTCAAGCTGGTTTCAGAAAAGGCAGAGGAACTAGAGATCAAATTGCCAACATCCGCTGGATCATCGAAATAGCAAGAGTTCCAGAAAAATATCCATTTCTGCTTTATTGACTATGTCAAAGCCTTTGACTGTGTGGATCACAATAAACTGTGGAAAATTCTGAAAGAGATGGGAATACCAGACCACCTGACCTGCCTCTTGAGAAATCTGTATGCAGGTCAGGAAGCAACAGTTAGAACTGGACATGGAACAACAGACTGGTTCCAAATAGGAAAAGGAGTGCATCAAGGCTGTATATTGTCATCCTGCTTGTTTAACTTCTATGCAGAGTACATCATGAGAAATGCTGGACTGGAAGAAGTGCAAGCTGGAATCAAGATTGCTGGGAGAAATATCAATAACCTCAGATATGCAGATGGCACCACCCTTATGGAAGAAAGTGAAGAGGAGCTAAAAAGCCTCTTGATGAAAGTGAAAGAGGAGAATGAAAAAGTTGGCTTAAAGCTCAACATTCAGAAAACAAAGATCATGGCATCTGGTCCATTCACTTCATGGGAAATAGATGGGGAAACAGTGGAAACAGTGTCAGACTTTATATTTTTGGGCTCCAAAATCACTGCAGATGGTGATTGCAGCCATGAAATTAAAAGACGCTTACTCCTTGGAAGAAAAGTTATGAGCAATCTAGATAGCATATTCAAAAGCAGAGACATTACTTTGCCAACTAAGGTCTGCCTAGTCAAGGCTATGGTTTTTCCTGTGGTCATGTATGGATGTGAGAGTTGGACTGTGAAGAAGGCTGAGCGCTGAAGAATTGATGCTTTTGAACTGTGGTGTGGGAGAAGACTCTTGAGAGCCCCTTGGACTGCAAGGAGATCCAACCAGTCCATTCTGAAGGAGATCAACCCTGGGATTTCTTTGGAAGGAATGATGCTAAAGCTGCAACTCCCGTACTTTGGCCACCTCATGCGAAGAGTTGACTCATTTGAAAAGACTCTGATGCTGGGAGGGATTTGGGGCAGGAGGAGAAGGGGATGACAGAGGATGAGATGGCTGGATGGCATCACTGACTCGATGGATGTGAGTCTGGGTGAACTCCGGGAGTTGGTGATGGACAGGGAGGCCTGGCGTGCTGCAATTCATGGGGTCGCAAAGAGTCAGATACGACTGAGTCACTGAACTGAAATGAACTGATGTGTAGTGAAGCAATAATGTATGGTAAGAGTGTAAAGAGTGACAGCATGCTATGAAGAAAAACATATCAAAATAAAACACAAAAAATTTTGCATCTCCTTAATGATTTTTAAACAATTTCCTAAACTCTTGTTATAATTTCTTTATATCAATAATTTTGGGAATATAGGATGCAGGAGTCATAAAGGAATTCATTAAAGCTCTTTCCATGGTTACTTAAATAGATTAAAAGAAAAAGAAATGATGGATAAAATTAAGATATTTTCTTTGGAAAATCAGAAGTAACCAAAAAAAAAAAAAAAGATTTTTTGTTAGATTTTATTCAGTAAAATTTCATGGAAAATCAGTGAGTTCTTGCTGAAAATCTTCTAAACTTGTACTTTTGGCTTCTGTAGTGTTAGAGATCATCTAAAAGCTGGAAAACACTCAATTCCACAGATGAAACCAAATGAAAATTGTGGTAGAAGCATATTATCTTCCCACAGACTTTCTGAGAAAGGCAATGTAGTTAGGTTTTATTTAATGCAGATGTACCATCGCTAATCTTCTGTCTGAAGATGTACTTGACAGTGGTCTTACATCCACATATACACAGATGTAAAACATTAATATATTTAATGCAGCTGATGCCTTTAGAAGTAGCAGAAATACTGAGGAAATTCATGGTCAATCTCTCCATGGTAAAAGTCTCCATTGCTTTTCTGGCCACAGAGAAAGAATTTGCAAGCACATTTGTCTGCAATTTCAGGCAATGGAGTATGCCCTCTTATTATTGCACAGTCTGAAATATGACAAAATATTTTAATTTTTCATGTCATGCCAGCTGGAAAAAAGTTTTAATGGGAAAACCATGGCCTAAGTCACTGCCAAAAGTGATGGAAACGAACCCTAAAGGACTCTACAGGGTGACTGGAACTTCTGGTTACTAATGTAAATGCTCATAGACCTGACCTTTATTTATTTCTATCAATTAATCTAAGGAAAAGATTTTCTTTTTTATCATGGCAAGGACTATATGCTTTTACAACCCATGGTGCATTTTTTAGGATTCCTCAATTGTGGTCAATTTCTTCCCTCTGAAAGAAAGTACTTTTAAAAAAAGGAACAAAAAAATCATTGGAAATTGATTTTGAGAAAAAGGATGGATGACCAGGTTGGGCCATATTTTTTCTTTTACAGAAGCCAGGAGAGCTTGTAAAATAAAATGGTGAGGTCTCTAGCAAAGCTGGCGTTGCTATTACCAGGAAAGAGCCCTTGAAATATTTCAAATGATGTGAGGATTATTGGAATAGTTCCTGAGGGAAATCTTTGAAAGATGACATTTAGTGGAGTGCAAAAATTTCAATACACATCACAATCCCACCTCAGGTAAGAAGAATAACATGGAATAAAATAAACCTAGCATGACACCACAGGGGAAAATGTGAGAATAGGGGCAACATTCTTGACCAGAGTGTTAAGAAAAGCATGGCTTTGATTTTTCCCTTGAAGAATATGAAAGATTTACATGTATTTTATCCCATGGATGAGAAAAGCAGCAGAGAAATGCAAGGGACATGTGTGAGCTAATAGGTCGGTCAATTTGATAGAAGTAATGTTTCCTGTAGAAAAGAAGCAGGCAATGGGTGTCATTCATATTAAATCTGGACTGAAGGGCCATGCTCTCAAGGAGTTTTGCTTTATATTATGGTCAACAGAGAGTCACTTTGAGTGAATCTCAAGGTTTTGAGTAGAATCACAGTGTAGAGAAATTAGAATATTAAGAAGATCCACCTAGTAGTGGAGTAGATTGGAGAGTGGGGGAGACTGGAGAGGAGGCCAGGTGTTGATAGGGACAGAAGGAAGGGACATAATAGGTAATTCAATAGTTAATGCCACTAGGGGATTGTAAGTAGAAAAACATAGGAAACCCCTGTAAGTTAATAACTACTTGAGAACACAGGTTTGCTTAACTGCAAATGCAAGCAGACTTCTTTAGCAACAAAAGCAGGGAACAAAAGCATGGGACATGCCCTAAAACAATGGTGGCACAAGAGCTGCATCCTGCCAAGTGAGCTCAGTAAGTTAATGGTCCCTCGGACATGCTCTCTGCACACATCAGAAAAACAATTTGTGGATCTAGCTTGACAATGTAGGGACAAGAAAACTCTCCTGCTCAACCTGGAGGAGGAGCTGAAGACAAAAACATGACGTCTACTCAAGAAAAAGAAGGTGTTTTCCTCCTTTTCCTTTGATTATAAAAGTGTAGACCACTAAGATCTCAGGGTGTGGCATTTCTCACCCATTCACTTGTAAGTCTCACAAGCATCCTATTTTAATAAATCACTTCTTATCTATCACTTTGTTTTCACTGAATTATTCTCTTCACTGAGACATAAAGGACTATGGTACCAGGGCTCTTTGGAGTACCCCTGAAATGACACCAGTCAGTTTCAGTGTGGGCTTTAAAGGCAGAAGAGATGTGATGTGATTGTTATCTTTCTTGTAATCGCTATCATGTGGGAAAACATGATGAAAATACACACTTCTTACCCTCAAAATATCAGAACATTCAACTGAAAGCAAATATATATGTATGTCTGTGTGTGTGTTTATATATATATATATGAATAATACATCAGTGTATATAAATTCAGAATGTTTTTCTATAATTTACAGTGAGAAAACATTAATTTTGTTGTCAGGCAATCACAGCAGAGATTTAGAAAATCTGAATATCTTACTTTGCTTCAAACATTCTTTGTTAAAAAAATATTTAAAATTCCTTGTTGGATTTTATTTTTTTTATCATTTCTTAACTAGTACTTTGTATCATTTCTCAACAGATGCAAAGCATCACACTCAAAGTTGTGAAGGAGAAAAGGTGAATCACAAGTAGAAATTGCCTTAAAGGAACTAACTGAATAGAAGGGGAAGTGACCAACACTGAATAAGGAGAATGCACAGGCTAAGGTGCTAAGTTCCACCCAGATAGAAAATGGAAATGGGACAGAGAGATCATATGCAGATATTTAGGCAAGATTTGTTGAGAAACGGCACTTGAGTTTGGCCTGGGAGAATGTGTGAGATGCCATGAAGTCTGGAGAGAGGAAGAATATCACTTTGCATTATTCTTTTTATTACTGTTTGGTAAAAGATACACAAATTCTGGTAACATTCTGGCATGGGGAAAAAATTTTTTTTTTTAACTGTACAAGTGTGTCATTCTGTTTCATTACATTGAGAATACTACTTTAAGATACAAATTTTTGAAATGCCAACCCACTCCAGGACTCTTGCCTGGAAAATCCCATGGACAGAGAAGCCTGGTAGACTATAGTCCATGGGGTCTCAAAGAGTCGGACACGACTGAGCGATTTCACTTTCAATTTAGTAGCTCTTACTGCTAAGAAAAGTAATTAAAGATCTTTTAAAACATAAATGATAAATGAATTAATATGTCTCCTTAAAGTGGTATAAAAAACATAGATGTAAAGACATGAACTCTGGAGATAAATGGCCTGGGTGTAAATCCTTGTTCCAACCCTTACCAGCCACATGATTAAGCATAAGTGATTGAATTTCTTATGTATGTTTTAGTTTCCCTGTCTATAAAAATGAGGCTAGAGTAGTGTTTACCTCGTAAAATATATTGAGGTTAAATTACACACACACACACACACACACACACACACACACACACACATATGGGGCTGGAATTTAATTTACCCTGCTTAAAAGCTAATAAATTACACTGTTATTTTTTCACGGATATTAGCAAAATATATAAAACTTCACTGCTAGAGACAAAGGAATGCACTGTTGATGGTCAGCAAGCAGCAAGAGTATCAGGTTTGTATGTAAAGGATCCAGGAAGACATTATGCACACAGTAGGCTTGTGTTGTAGCCAGGGACCCCTAAGCTTGGGGAATCCACCTGTTTTATAACAGCCAGTAAGTTGGCCTGCCCTTGGTCCTAATGGGAGATATTATATCATTTATCGGCATCCAGTTCAGTTCAGTTGCTCAGTCGTGTCTGACTCTTTGCGACCCCATGAATCACAGCAGACCAGGCCTCCTTGTCCATCACCAACTCCCGGAGTCCACTCAAACCCATGTCCATTGAGTCGGTGATGCCATCCAACCATCTCATCCTCTGTCATCCCCCTCTCCTCCTGCCCTCAATCTTTCCCAACATCAGGGTCTTTTCAAAGGAGTCAGTTCTTCACATGAGGTGGGCAAAGTATTGGCGTTTCAGCTTCAATATCAGTCCTTCCAATGAACACCCAGGACTGATCTCCTCTAGGATGGACTGGTTGGATCTCCTTGCAGTCCAAGGGACTCTCAAGAGTCTTCTCCAACACCACAGTTCAAAAGCATCAATTCTTCTGTGCTCAGCTTTCTTTATAGTCCAACTCTTGCACCTATATATGACTACTGGAAAAAACATGGCCTTGACTAGGTGGACTTTTGTTGGCAAAGTAATGTCTCTGCTTTTGAATATGCTGTCTAGGTTGGTCATAATTTTCCTTCCAAGGAGTAAGCGTCTTTTTATTTCATGGCTGCAGTCACCAACTGCAGTGATTTTGGAGCCCCCCAAAATAAAGTCAACCACTGTTTCCCCATTTATTTGCCATGAAGTAATGGGACCAGAGACCGTGATCTTAGTTTTCTGAATGTTGATCTTTAAGCCAAATTTTTCACTCTCTTCTTTTACCTTCATCAAGAGGCTCTTTAGTTCTTCTTCACTTTCTGCCATAACAGTGGTGTCATCTGCATATCTGAGGTCATTAATATTTCTCCTGGCAATCTTGATTCTAACTTGTGCTTCCTCCAGCCCGGTGTTTCTTATGATGTACTCTGCATAGAAGTTAAATAAGCAGGGTGACAATATACAGCCTTGATGTACACCTTTTCCTATTTGGAACCAGTCTGTTGTTCCATGTCCAGTTCCAACTGTTGCTTCCTGACCTGCATATAGGTTTCTCAAGAGGCAGGTCAGGTGGTCTGGTATTCCCATCTCTTTCAGAATTTTCCACAGTTTATTGTGATCCACACACTCAAAGGCTTTGGCATAGTCAATAAAGCAGAAATAGATGTTTTTCTGGAACTCTCTTGCTTTTTCGATGATCCAGCAGATGTTGGTAATTTGATGTCTGGTTCCTCTGCCTTTTCTAAAGCCAGCTTGAACATCAGGGAGTTCACGGTTCACGTATTGCTGAAGCCTGGCTTGGAGAATTTTGAGCATTACTTTACTAGTGTGTGAGCTGAGTGTAATTGTGCAGTAGTTTGAGCATTCTTTGGCATTTCTTTTTTTGGGACTGGAATGAAAACTGACCTTTTCCAGTCCTGTGGCCACTGCTGAGTTTTCCAAATTTGCTGACATTTTGAGGGCAGCACTTTCACAGCATCGTCTTTTAGGATTTGAAATAGCTCAGTTGGAATTCCATCACCTCCACTAGTTTTGTTCGTACTTGACTTCACATTCCAGAATATCTGGCTCTCAGTAAGTGATCACACCATTTTGATGATCTTGGTTGTGAAGATCTTTTTTGTACAGTTCTTCTGTGTATTTTTGCCACCTCTTCTTAACATCTTCTGCTTCTG
The DNA here is from genome assembly GCF_001704415.2 of Capra hircus. NCBI lineage: Eukaryota > Metazoa > Chordata > Mammalia > Artiodactyla > Bovidae > Capra > Capra hircus. The sequence goes on along the minus strand of NC_030808.1, from coordinate 116,054,438 downwards.
TTAGGTCCATACCATTTGTCTTTTATTGAGCCCATTTTTTCATGAAATGTTCCTTGGTATCTCTAATTTTCTTGAAGAGATCGCTCTAGTCTTTCCCATTCTATTGGTTTCCTCTATTTCTTTGCATTGATCGCTGAGAAAGTCTTTCTTATCTCTCCTTGCTGTTCTTTGGAACTCTGCATTCAAATGTGTATATCTTTCCTTTTCTCCTTGCTTTGTGCTTCTCTTCTTTTCACAGATATTTGTAAGGCCCCCTCAGACAACCATTTTACTTTTTTGGATTTCTTTTTCTTACGAATGGTCTTGATCCCTGTCTCCTATACAATGTCATAAAACTCTGTCCATTTTTCATCAGGCACTCTGTCTATCAGATCTAGTTCCTTAAATCTATTTGTCACTTCCACTGTATAATCATAAGGGATTTGATTTAGGTCATACCTGAATGATCTAGTGGTTTTCCCTACTTTCTTCAATTTAAGCCTGAATTTGGCAATAAGGAATTCATGATCTGAGACGCAGTCAGCTCCTAGTCTTGTTTTTGCTGACTATATAGAGATTCTCCATCTTTGGCAGCAAAGAATATAATCAATCTTATTTTGGTGTTGACCATCTGGTGACATCCATGTGTAGAGTCTTCTCTTGTGTTGTTGTAAGAGGGTGTTTGCTATGACCAGTGCGTTGTTTTGGCAAAACGCTATTAGCCTTTGTCCTGCTTCATTTCATATTTCAAGGCCAAATTTTCCTGTTACTCCAGGTGTTTCTTGACTTCCTACTTTTGCATTCCAGTCCCCTATAATGAAAAGGACATCTTTTTTGGGTGTTAGTTCTAAAAGGTCTTGTAGGTCTTCATAGAACCGTTCAACTTCAGCTTCTTCAGCATTACTGGTTGGGGCATAGACTTGTATTACCATGATATTGAATTGTTTGCCTTGGAAATGAACAGAGATCATTCTGTTGTTTTTGAGATTGCATCTAAGCACTGCATTTCAGAATCTTTTGTTGGCTATGATGGCTACTTCATTTCTTCTAAGGGATTCCTGCCCACAGTAGTATACACAATGATCATCTGAGTTAAATTCACCCACTCCAGTCCATCTTAGTTCGCTGATTCCTAGAATGTCAATGTTCAATCTTGCCATCTCCTGTTTGACCACTTTCAATTCACCTTGTTTCATGGAGCTATATTTCCAGGTTCCTATGCAATATTGCTCTTTATAGCATTGGACCTTGCTCCTATCACCAGTCACATCCACAACTGCCTGTTGTTTTTGCTTTGGTTCTGTCCTTTCATTCTTTCTGGAGTTATTTCTCCACTGATCTCCAGTAGCATATTGGGCACCTACTGACCTGGGGAGTTCATTTTTCAGTGTCCTATCTTTTTGCCTTTTCATACTGTTCATGGGGTTCTCAATGCAAGAATACTGAAATGGATTGCCATTCCCTTCTCGGCATTCCTTGCTATAAATACAACCCTGAGAAATGGCTTGCATAATGGGTTATTGGGGTTTCCTAGGTGGCTCAGTGGTAAAGAATCTTCCTGCCAATGCAGGAGACACAGGTTCAGTCCCTGGGTCAAGAAGATCCCTTGGAGAAGGAAATGCCAACCCACTCCAGTATCTTGACTGGGAAATCTCATGGACAGTGCAGCTTGGTGGGCTGCAGTTCACAGGGTCACCAAAGAGTCCTATGTGGTTTAGTGACTAAACAACAAACAAATGGGCTACTAAGACCTTGCATTATTAATATCCTTGGCAAGACATATAAGGGCATGAGAAACTCTTGAAGGATTCTCTCTCTGAACTGTATAGGAAATTAAGAATAGTGCTGTTCACATATTAAAAATTCTTGAGTAAACAACATGGACCTACTATATAGCACAGGGAAACATATACATAATTGAGTCACTGTGCTAGTAACCTGAAACTAACACATTGTAAATCAACTATGTTTTAATGAAAATAATTTAAAATAGACTCAATGAGTGTGTGTTCAGTCATGTCTGACTCTTTGTGAGCCCATGGATTGTAGCCCATCAGGCTCCTCTGTCCATGGGATTCTCCAGGTAAGAATACTGGAGTGGGTAGCCATTCCCTCCTCTAGGGGATCTTTCCGATCCAAGGATGGAACTTGCATGTCCTGTGGCTTCTGCACTGGCAGCTGGATTCTTCATCGCTGAGACACCTGGAAAGCCCAATGTTTAGTATATGTTCAGGTAAAAAGAGTTACAGGGAAGTATGTTTATATTAACAGATATTTCTCGGAGATAAACTTGGGGAAATTTGAAATTTTGTTTCTGATCAGTAGCACTTAACTGCTTTGGGTCCACGGGTCATTTTAACAGAAGTTTAAACACTTTGTCAATATTTTATTAATTAACCCAAAGTATAACAATTAGAATGTACAAGTGATCCTAAGTAATGTTATGATAGCTTTCTGTGAGGGAGTGAGTGGCTGTTACCACCGTTTATGCACAGCAGCCGGTGTCTGGGTTTTTTCTTTGGATTATTGTGTTGCTTAGGACTTGAGATTTTTGCACTATTTCACAAATGCTGGCACATATGTAGATATGGAAAATTATCAGGAAAAAATAAAAATTTCTGACAATAGGGCAAAGACATTTCCAACAAATACTCAGAAAGAAAAAGTCAGAGACCACTTAGGATAGATGAAAGAAATAGCATAGAGATAGATAGATGGTAGGAAATAGATAAATGATGGATAGATAGGAAATAGATAAATAGGAAATAGATAAATAGATGATAGGAAAAAAATGGCAAGTATTACATAATATTGGTAAAGGAAGAATTTTGGAATGTTGTTTCAGCCGTTAAATGCAAGAAAGGGATGATATAAGGGAGCTATTAATAGAAAAGACATCTAAAAGTTAAAAACTGTAACTGAAAAAGACTATTAAAATGCTTCTTAGGGTGAACTTGTTTTTTTTAAAAGAAAATTAGAAGAGGAAGGGAAAAGCAGTGTATTTGCACAAACTTCAATGAAAACATTGATAATACTCACAATAAATAGAAATTCTGGATAGATTTCATCTCAGAAAAAAAAAAGATTGAGGAATCGGTTGAAGGAATTGATTTGGTAGATCAGAGAGGAATCGGTTGAAGGAATTGATTTGGTAGATCAGAAGAGACTTTTATTGCAGGCTACCTTCAAACTGGGTCAAGTATACTTTGCCTCCAGCCTACTCTCTGGTTTCAGTTCTTTCCTGCTGTTGAATTTAAGTGGCTTCTCTTAATATGTGGTTTGTACCACTTCTGTTTTGAACTGACTCATCATTAATAACACTATTTGGAAGCTTTGTACTGGAACTCAAAATCCTGAGAAGAAACATGTCCAGATCGAGTCTGTCTTTCTGGCTGAACAGGAAACAGTCCTTGAGTATAATGCCACACAGATTATTTTTTAAAGGGAACTGAGTTGGGTTTCTAAGTTTCCATTATGTAACTAAGTAAAAAACTCCATTTGCTGTTTCCGTGTACACTTGAGAGGCATTATGAGTACCAAACTAAAGAACTGAACATGCAAACCATGGGGTTACATCCATGGTTCAAAGGCTTTTACTCAGGACTTGTTTTTACAGTTTTCTTTCTAGTGCCATTCTGCTCTAACTGGCTGAGCCATGAGTGACAATGAGCTTACTATAGTCAGTTATTAAAAACAGTGCCATTAATCAATAGACAAAACAATGTTTTTTTGGGAGTGGGTATGCCATTGAATACCCATTTATGTGACTCAGACGGTAAAGCATCTGTCTACAATGCGGGAGACCCCGGTTCAGTTCCTGGGTTGGGAAGATCCCCTGGAGAAGGAAATGGCAGCCCACTCCAGTACTCTTACCTGGTAAATCCCATGGATGAGGAGCCTGATAGCAGTCCACGGAGTTGCAAAGAGTCAGACACAACTGAGCGACTTCACTTTCACTTTGGTAGCCCTTATGTGTGATATTTTCTTATCATATTTGTTTACTTATTTTTTTGGATACAATCTGCACTCTTGATAGACTGAAGAATAAACGAAAGGCAAAATGACGAACAAAAAATGTTTCTCGTATAATGAGGCCCAGACTAAATTAATTTAAAACAGAGATTGTGTGTGCACACACACGCGTGTGTTTTCTATGCATGCCCACAGTTGCCTATGCATTTCTCATGCATCTATATCCTCTTTCACATTAGTGCATTCTTAGAAGGCATACACTCACAACCTTTAGGGTACCTTGTATTATACTTCTCCCTCAGGCCACATCTATCTAGGACAGAAATACAACAGGTTTTCTTTCAGTTTCAAGAATAGAAATGGGCCTCTGAGAAGATGACTGTGAAATAACATTAAACATGAAAACTAAATGGACATATTAGAGTGAGGACTGGTATAAATTACATGATATGCAAGGCAGATAAGATGGGGATTTTGAAACCATAAGTAAGATTTGAAATTGTGAGTAAGATCTGAAATCATGAGGATTAGGAAGAACATCTAAGGCACAAGGTCCAGCTTTGGTAAAGGTCATGGAACTCCTTAACAGTAATGATCAGAAAATATAATCACTAGGAAATTTTTATTGCATGCTATTTTATTGTAGGATGGAACATAGAAACCCAAACTGATGGGAAATACTTTGGAATATCATAGTCCCCCAAATTATACACAGCAGTGACTATCTATATGAAAACACAGATTAAAATATTTTGATGAAAAGCTCTTCCTGGAACCCCTAGAACAATAGCAATGACAGAAAATTTAACTTGTGCAAATGAGTAGTGATTCTTTTCTTGAGTGCGGATGAATTCTTTACTACTTTAAAAAGACTTATTCACAAAAGAATGGAACTAGACCACAGTTTTACACCATACACAACAATTAATCCCTAATGCATTAAAGTGTTGAATGTAAGACCTAACACTATAAAACTCCTAGAAGAAAACATAGGTGGTAAACCACTTGACATCAGTCTCAGTGATGAAGTTTTGAATCTGGCTCCAAAAGCAAAGGTAACGGAAATAAATATAAACAAGTTAGACTACATCAAACTAAAAAGCTTCTATACAGCAAACAGAAATATCAACAAAATGAAACAAATGAAAAGACAATCTACTGAGTGGGAAAAACATTTGCAAGTTATATATCTGTTTTATATCCAAAATATATAAAGAACTCATACAACTGAACAACAAACTGATGCAACTCATACAAACTCATACAACTGAACAACAAAGCAAACATCTGATGAAAAATGGGCTGAGGATCTGAAGAGACATTTTTCTAAAGAAGACATATGGGTGACCAAGAGACACATGTAAGTATGTTCACCATCACTAATTATAGAGAAATGCATATAAAAGCTACAATGAAATATCTCATACCTGTTAGAAGGGCTATTACCAAAAGACAATAACAAATATTAGCAAGGATGTTGGAAAAGGGGACACTTGTGCACTGTTGGTGGGAATGTAAATTGGTGCAGCCACTATGGAAAACAGTATGGAGATTCCTCAAAATATTAAAAATAGAATTATCATAAGTGAAAGTGAAGTTGCTCAGTCATGTCCGACTCTTTGTGACCCATGGACTGTAGCCCACCAAACTACTCCGTCCATGGGATTCTCCAGACAAGATAACTGGAGTGGGTTGCCATTTCCTTCTCCAGGGGATCTTCCTGACCCAGGGATTGAATCCAGGTCTCCCACATTGCAGGCATCGAACCCAGGTCTCCCATATTTCAGGCAGACGCTTTAACCTCTGCACCACCAGGGAAGCCCTTAAATAAAAGATTTCAAGGGAGGAAAGGAAGCCAGGTTGAAAGAAGAAGGGGGAGGAGGTGGGAGAGCAGGGGCAAAAGAGGTGACCTTACAGACATCTCCTGCCACCTACAGATACCCAGGCGTTATGGGACTTTTCCCTGGGCCTCCAGAGAAGGGAGGGCTGGAACTCGGCCCTACCAGAAATCAGACCAGACCAGAACCAGAATTCGAGTTCTCTGCCAAAAGAAGGTGATCAGTCTCCGATCCTCAGCTCAGGCTGAGGGCCCTTTGACCAGATTCCTGTGTCCAGGACCGGGGGACTAGAAAAACAGGGAAGGATAGGAAGGTTAAGGAGAGGAAAGACAGAGGGAAGGGGAGAGAGGTCGATAAAGTCTCTTGCTCCTTAGCGGCCCAGCAATTCCACTTCTGGATATTTATCTGAAGAAAACTAAAACACTAATTTAAAAATATATATGCACACCTATGTTCATTGCAGTATTATTTACAATAACCAAGATAAAGAAAGAACCAAAGTGTCCATCAATGGATGGATGGATAAAGAACTTGTCCTATATACCTACATCTGTATATATCTCATATATTCACACATATATGAAAAGCCATAGAAAGAATGAAATCATGCCATTTACAACAGCATGAGTGTACCTTGGAGGAATTACACTAAGTGAAATAACTCAGACAGAGAAAGACAAACACTGGATGGATAATCTCACTTATATGTGGAATCTAAAATAACAAATGAAAACACAGTCAAAATCACAGATACAGAGAACAAAATCAGGGTCTTTGGATGGTGGTATCAGTGAGCACAGATTCAAGGAGTGTCATGCAAAGATCTGGTTGATTTAGTGACTCACTCGCTTAGTGTTTAGAGGATTGAGAGCTACTTGGATACATCGGAGTGATCCCTGTATGTTTTGGACGGCCACACTGCCATGACATGTGCTCTCCTAGAGGAAGCTTGGGGTATTTTTCTGTGGAAGCAGTGACAGACTTTTTTTCCCCCTTGGGCTCCAAAATCACTGCGGACAGTGGCAGCAGCCATGAAATTAAAAGACGCTTGCTGTTTGGAAGAAAAAGCTACGACAAACCTAGATAGCATATTAAAAAACAATGACATCACTTTTCCAACAAAGGTCCGTATGGTCAAAACTATGGTTTTTTCAGTAGTCATGTATGGATGTGACAGTTGGACCATAAAAAATGTTGACTGCTGAAGAATTGATGCTTTCACACTGTGGTGCTGGAGAAGACTCTTGAGAGTCCCTTGGACAGCAAGGAGATCCAATCAGCCCATCCTAAGGGAAATCAGTACTGAATATTCATTGGAAGGACTGATGCTGAAACTCTAGTACTTTGACTACCTGATGCAAAGAAACGACTCATTGGAAAAGACCCTGATGCTGGGAAAGATTGTGGGCAGGAGGAGAAGGGGGTGACAGAGGATGGGATGGTTGGATGGCATTACATATTCAATGGACATGAGTCTGAGCAAGCTGGGAGACAGTGAAGGACAGGGAAGCCTGCTGTGCTTCAGTTCATGGGATCGCAAAGAGTTGGAACACAACTTAGCAACTGAATAAGTGGGTGGATGGAGGTTGTATTGTCAGTTGTATTCGCCACCATAATTGCTTTGTAATTGATAATATCTCAGTTTACCAAAAATTATTGAGTAACTATTGTGTTCTAGGCATATTCTAGAGGCTAGCAATGATAAATCAGAGATAGGAAAGGCAATAGAAATCTACCACTAATAAAAACAATACATTTATCCATTCAAGAATGGAAGTTCAGGCAAACTACAGAAGTAGTGAAATTGTTATTTTGCTGTGGATAGGGTAGAGAGAGGAGCAGCCAGTCTTCCCAGAGGGGTGAGTGGTGAGCACTCTGTGACTGGGAGCCCATCAAGGGAAGGAAGGGAAGACTCCAGGCAGTGAGACAGCAAGTATGAGGTTGTAAAATAGCATCCGATGTGCTGGAAAGTAGTTCAGAGTTAGCAAAATGTGTTGGTATGTCTGGGATGAGAGCAGGGCTGATGGCTGGAAAGGAAGAAGATGAGGGTGAGATTAGGCAAGGAGTGTGCTTGGAGGACCTAGCATGATGGGCCAAATGCTCAAGCTTTGTTTTCTAGTCTGAGTGGTGGGAAATTATTGCAATATTTCAGCAGAAGTGTGGGTGGTCACACTAGAGGTTAGCATATCTTTGAGGCAGATTGGATCCACTTGTCAAAATACTAGCAACAGAAAGGTAGATTGGTAGGTGAAGACACTGGTCTTAAAATTAGGAGTGGAAAACTACAGCCCTTGGGCCCAAACTGACTTACTACCTCTTTTTATTTGGCTCAGGAGATGACAGGTTTTTATAAATAAACATTTTCAATTAACTTGATAGGGAACACTAACCTTGAACTCCAATTAAGCAAAATTCATCTCCCTGAAAAAAATTCTATTTTTCTCATTAGTAGGCCTACAGTACAATTTTTTTCTCAATTACTACATTTTTAATTTATTCAATAACAAAGTAGGGAAATTTGTTTTCTCTTTTGTAGTATAAACACATAGATAAACCCTCAATTTTTCTCTTGGCCCACGAAGCCTAGAGTGTTTAATTTCTGGTTCTCTACAGAAAAAGCTAGCCAGGTACTGATCTACATGGGAAATAATGAGGAGAGTATGAAAGGACAGAAGGAAACAAACCAGATGGTCAGGCCTGTCCTGGTGTGAATCCCTGTAGGAGGATGTGAATTTCCTGACTATGCATGGATGTGGAAAACACAGGGGTGTAACAAACATGTTTTTGCCATGCAGACAAAGCAGTAAGTTGTCTAAATCATTTTTTATCTGTTGTAGTATCATAAAGTATAACTCAAGATCATTAATATGCATTTTCAAAGGAATTTATATCACCATTATCAAATTATAGCAGGTAAATAGAACTCCTTTATATGTATTGGCATTTTTTGTTTTTATTTTACACACCATCATGTAGCTAAGGGCATAAGTTTTCACTTTTTAAAAATGCTATTTAAAAAAAAAAAAACAAGTATAGTGCTGATGGTTTTTTAAAAAATCCAACAGGAGAAAAAGACACACACTAAAGTGAGTTTCCATTCACTTTAGTCTCCTGGCTTCTCAATTTGGCAGTCCACTCGAGAGGTCATTTATTTTACCAGTTCATTATACTTCACATCCACACATAAGTAACATGTATATGTATATAGCGCCATTTTCTTTTACTCACCCAGCAACGCACTCTACAAACTGCACTGTATCTTACTTTTGCTAGTTAATACAACTTGGAGTTGATTTCATATCAATTTCTATAGCTTTCCCTCCATAGTATTCTAACACATGGATGCTATAACAAGTAACTGTGTACAAACATCTCTATGTATGCATGACAGAGTTTCTATAAGAAAAATTTCTAGGAGTAAAATTTCAGTGCAGTGGACATTTGCATATTTAACTGATGAATATTGTTAAATTGACTTTCAAAAGTTTCAATAATTTATACCATCACAACCATATATCATAATATATATTTTATCTTTTTCTGAAAACTAATAGCTAAATATCAATAACCTCACATATACAGATGACACCACCCTTATGGCAGAAAGTGAAGAGGAACTAAAACGCCTCTTGATGAAAGTGAAAGAGGAGAGTGAAAAAGTTGGCTTAAAGGTCAACATTCAGAAAACTAAGATCACGGCATCTGGTCCCATCACTTCATGGGAAATAGATGGGGAAACAGTGGAAACAATGGCTGACTTTATTTTTGGGGGGCTCCAAAATCACTGCAGATGGTGATTGCAGCCATGAAATTAAAAGATGCTTACTCCTTGGAAGGAAAGTCATGACCAACCTAGATAGCACATTAAAAAGCAGAGAACTTACTTTGCCAACAAAGGTCCATCTAGTCAAGGCTATGGTTTTACCAGTGGTCATGTATGGATGTGAGAGCTGGACTGTGAAGAAAGCTGAGAGCCAAAGAATTGATGCTTTTGAACTGTGGTGCTGGAGAAGACTCTTGAGAGTCCCTTGGACTACAAGGAGATCCAACCAGTCAATCCTAAAGGAGACCAGTCCTGGGTTTTCATTGGTAGGACTGATGCTGAGGCTAAAACTCCAATACTTTGGCCACCTCATGCGAAGAGTTGACTCATTGGAAAAGACCCTGATGCTGGGAGAGACTGGGCGCAGGAGGAGAAGGGGACAAGAGAGGATGAGATGGCTGGATGGCATCATTGACTCGATGGACATGAGTTTGGGTGAACTCTGGGAGTTGGTGATGGACAGGGAGGCCTGGTGTGCTGCAATTCATGGGGTTGCAAAGAATTGGACATGACTGAGTGACTGAACTGAACTGAACTGAAACTTGTTAATCTTTTCCAGACTGATAGATTAAAAAATGAGGCATTCCATTATAATATTTAAGTACATTTCTCATATAATCATGAACTTGAACATCTTTTCATGTTTTTAAAGGTTATTTCCTTTTCTTTGAATTGTCTGATCATATTCTTGGCTTATTGTTCTATTGGGATCATGTTCTGTTTCAAAAATAAAATAATTCTTGAAAGTACTTTTTCAAGGAAAGAAATCCTAGTCAAACCAAGTTTCACAAATGGAAAAAAGAAAGCCTTGCAGTTCAAAGATTTCAATTACTTTACCAGAAAATAAGAATTGTCCCACTTAGCTCACTTTTACACAACATCCTGTGAGTCACACAAATCTGTTTGATCTATAATCAATATTTTTTGTGACCTTACTTCCCTATTAAATAATGTCATTGACTCAAGGTGTAAATGAACAAGTTCAGAGTTGCAGATTCAGGGTAAAGAAAAAATAAAGTAAAATCCTTTTAATGTAACTAAGCCAATCCCAAGAGGACTGGAATAGTAATCAGAAGAGAAGAAAAAAACAGCCAATTTTAATTCATGCAGAATATCTCAAAGTTATGCAAAAACTACATTTGAAAGGAGAATGAAATTTGGAGTAAAATACACATTTTTATTTGAGTAAATTTTAAAATCGTGTCTCATATTGCGTTGGAAAAAGATGCTTACCAAATAAAATGCTGTTGCTTTGGCTCAAAAAACCTGTTTTAAATGAAAGAGAGGCTTAATGATCAGACTGTTTGTCTTGTGTTCTTGTGTTCTCTGCCCGTGTATAAAATGTCATGAGGTTTAGCACATAGGCTAACATCCAAAGTAAAGTTCCTCAGGGGCGTGAGTCTGAGCTCAGTACCCTTGTGCTTCTGTCAGTAAGCTGTTGAAAACCTATACGTGTATGTCCATAGACACAGAACCAGTAATGGACACACAAGAACGCAAGAGCATTGAACTAACTGCTCTAGATTCTGTGCTTATATGAAAAGGACACTTAAGGAAAGCTGAATCCAAGCTCCGACATATGTCCCCTTGGGGCAGTTAGTCACAGTCTTCAGAAACTTTCTTCCTATAGAAAAAGGCAGCTAAATACCTCCTCAGGTATCTCTTTTGAGGGATCATGGATGCCAAACACATGTCAAACACACTCAAGGAGCATTGCTATAAATCAAGATAAAGCCTTGCCAAGAATTTCCTACTTTTATCAGTAGTATTTAACTAGCAATCCTTAAAAATGAAAATAAAACTGGAAACAGTCTAGGGGCATATTTATTGTGACTTTCTCTAAGGCAAGCTTTGCTGTGGACCTTTTGATGTGTTGAGTTAAGAACAGGACTGGCTATTCTGGTATTTGTCCCATGATAGAACATGTGTTACCATTAACTACATATGGAGAATTTATTGGATTTTAAAATAAATTCCAATATGCATTTTAAAGTAAAAAACATATCTGTTGAGACTCCTTTAATGGTTTATATATGATGCTCATGTAAAATTTGGCTTCAATCCACTGTTTGGTTTCCTGAGCTTAATCATTGTATGTTGAATCTAAGAAGCTAAACTTTCCCTTGGAAAATTGCTATTCCAAATGGCCCAGTGCTACATGTGTGGCCTTTGGAACATTTCTGGATCAGCTGTAGACAGTGATGAAATTCTATCAAATTTTAAATTTCTAAATAAGAGATCTATATTAGTTGGCTCCTACATTTATACAACAGTTCCCTTTTATGATCTCCTATTTCTTTTTTCTTCATCCTTCATCATCCTCTGACCTGCTAGTCTTGATCGAGGTTGTCCCCTAACACTCTCCTGCATATCTCTTGTCTTCCTCACATACCTTCATACATCATTTTGCCTCATCTTTGCTCTTTTGAGTGACTAGGAACTTCTGAACCTTCTTGGAACAGTACCCTGAGGTAACTAAAGGGAGTGGTATCATAATTACCCTTTTAAGAAGACATGATATTAAAGATTTTCATATTGTATGAGTTTCTGCTTTGATATTTTCTGGAGTAATTTTTTTATTGAATGAAAAATTATTTAAATTCTATAATGTTTATAATTTTAAAAATTTTACACACGTGATTTAGGCTAATCCCTTAATATGGATTTTCTGAAGTAATTTAAACTATTCTTAAATATTCAATTAAAAGTGATTAAAAGAGAAAATCTTGTATCAAAGAAAAATCACCTTGGAATTCCCTGGTGGGCCAGTGGTTAAGAACCTGCCAGTTCAACGGACACAGGTTTGATCCCTGGTCCAGGAAAAGTCCACATTCCTCAGGGCAAGTAAGCCTGCATGTTGCAACTACTAAGCCTGCCATGCACTATATATAGCCTGAGAGCCGCAACTACTGAGCTCCTGTGCTACAACTACTGAAGCATACACAGCCTAGAGCCTGTGCTCTGCAACAAGAGAAGCTACCACCATGAGAAGCCCGCGAATCACAAGTAAGGAGTAGCACCTGCTCACCACACCAGACAAAGCTGGAGCGCAGCAGCAACAAAGACCCAGCATAGTCATAAACAGTAAATAAACAAATCACCCGTCTTGCTACCTCCCCCATTCCATTTGCCCCCTGTGATTATTTCATATCTTAAAGTCTGATCTGTCACTCTTCTGCTTTAAACCTTTCTTTCTGTGGTTCCCATTGCTTTTAGGACAAAGCTCAAGGCTTCCAAGTTTCCCTATGGCCTGGCATTTCTCTTTACCTCTTCCTCAGCCCCAGACAGAAGTGAAGGAGTCATAGTTAAGAGTTTGGACTCTGGAGATAGAACATTTGCCCATGGTACCTTGGTCTTCCTGTTCCATCTCTGTGACCTAGAGCAAGTAATTTAAACTTTCTGTACTTCAATTTTCTCATTTGCCCTTTGAGATAATAACTGAATCTACTTCATAAGGTTGTTTTGAGGATTAAGTGAGGTAACATATGAAGGGAACTTAAAACAAGGTCTGACGTACAGTAAATATTAAGTAATTATTTGTTGATGTAATTGTTATTTAAATTATTTTAAGATGCTATACCTTCTGCTTCCAGATTTCTGTACCCATTTTTCTTTTTTCCTAGAAATTTCTGTCTTTAATTCTTATCATTACTTGCATAATTTCCACTTTTCCTTTTTATTAGTCTGAGTTCACAAGAGAAACAGAACTTGTATATATATATATATTGACTGGATCACCTGATTATGGAGGCTGGCAAGTCCAAAGATCTGTAGGGTGAGTCAGCAAACTGGAGGCCCAGAAACGCTGATTAACAAGTTAATTCCAGTCCGAGTTCAGAGGCCTAAAAACCAGGAGCACTATTAGTTCTATTTCTAGATTTTATTCTTCACCATTGAGAATGGGTATAGTCTAAAGTATGAAAATTCAGTCAGTTCAGTTCAGTTTAGTCGCTCAGTCTTGTCCGACTCTTTGCGACCCCATGAATCGCAGCACGCCAGGCCTCCCGGTCCATCATCAACTCCCAGAGTTCACTCAGACTCACATCCATCAGGTCAGTGATGCCATCTAGCCATCTCATCCTCTCTCGTCCCCTTCTCCTCCTACCCCCAAACCCCTCCCAGCATCAGAATCTTTTCCAATGAGTCAACTCTTCGCATGAGGTGGCCAAAGTACTGGAGTTTCAGCTTTAGCATCATTCCTTCCAAAGAAATCCCAGGGCTGATCTCCTTCAGAATGGACTGGCTGGATCTCCTAAAATTATGGTACAATTATTTTAAAATTTTTGATCACAAAGGTATCATGAATTGCTCCAAATTTGACTTCCAAAAACCTTATTTTCTATTTTAAAGACAAAAAAACTAAGGGCTGGACACGTTAGGTGACTTGTTCAAGGCCATAATACTTCTAGTAAAGATGATACTAGGACATAGCTAGGTTTCCATGACACACCCCATGGTCATTTCTTTGCCTCACCTTTGTATGGAAAGTTGACTAGCTTATGCCAGGTCAAATTAGTGGCTATGGTCAATAACTTTCTGTTCTAGTGTTTCCAAAGTTCAGAATAGTCACAATCAACAAGAAGGCTGTTTAAAACAGATTTCTGGATCCTCCCCACTCCCCACAGAGTTTCTGATTCTGTAGGTCTAGGTTGGAGCCTGCGAATTTTTAAGTTCCCTGGTAATGCTGACGCTGCCGGTTGGAGACTATTTTCACTTCAGTACTTGAACCAGTTTCACTGAGCAATCTGTCTTGGTGAGGCTGGTGGAAGAACACAGGTTGGACTTACTGTGTTTTTACTAACTTCTGCCACTGGCCTCAGCACGTGTGTCTATTTTCTCTGTGATTGTGCCCTTGATGCCCTTCAGCTTACAGCTATTTAATTTTTAAAAATTTTTGGAAGTAACAAAAAAATCAGTTTCTAGAATAGAGCTGTAAATATGGGACTGGGCAAGAACTACTGCTGTTAATCTCATGACATAAAATGAGTCAAAGAAAAACAGTTAAGATTTTGTTATGCAAAGTTTGCAAGTTCCATTGTTCTACTAAGTGAAGTTAAGATTGTTTAGGATTGTGTTAGTAGATACCACATGTCCTATTTCTGAGAATTTCTCCACCAGCAGTAAGGTAATCCTGTGCCCATGTTTGTTTCTGCAACCTGATTTTGCTCTCTGCTCACTCCTGAAAGGGGAATGGGTGGATGCCTGACTAAGAGGGCTGATCAGATTCCTGCTCCTGAGACTTTGAAACAGAGATATTTGCTAGATTTGTTTTGCTCTAGAAACTGAATGACATTTATATGCAGGAGCAGGAGGGTCAGTTACTTACCTTCATGTGCAAAGTGAGGGGGAAAAAGTGGCCTGAAGACACCCACACCCACACATAGGGTCAGAGAATAGGTGGGTTCTCGCCGCTTTTCCAATTGCAGGTTCCACTTCCTAAGGAGGTTTGACTGGAAATTTGTAAGATGCTCTTGATTCTGAGACTCTCTCATTTTTGAATAGGGTTTTGGTTTTCCCCTCTAAAATAACTTTAGAGTTTGTTGCAGGAAGGGCCACAGAGTGGGCTCTCATCTAACACTTGGAAAAAAATTGTCTGAGGAAACACATGTACTGACAAAGCAAGGAACTTTATTGGTTAAGGGCTTCTGGGCGGAGAGCAACAGTAAGGAAACCAGAAGTGCTCTGTCACATCACTCGGAATCTCAGGTTTAATGGTGATGGGCTTAGTTTCTGGGTTGTCTCTGGCCAATCATTCTGACTCAGGGTCCTTCCTTGTAGCACATATATTTCTCAGTCAAGATGGATTCCAGTGAGGAGGATTCTGGGAGGTTGGTAGTCCATATGGACTGGTGTCTCCTTTTGACTTTTCCTAAATTCTCCTGGTTGGTGATGGCTTGTTGGTTCCGTGTTCTTTACTGGACCCTCCTGTCGTAAAATAACGCATGCAACTGGTTACTATGATGTCTGGCCGAGGTGGGTGATTTCAGTCAGTGTTTCCCTAACAAGCCTGCTACAGACATACTCTTCCTAGAGCACCGCCTTTCCTCAGGGACAGTGTTGTAATTGTCAAGGAGTGGAGAATTAGCTGTGCCACCTATGGGAAAAAGTGGTTGCATGATTTCAGGGACATTACTCTCCTACCTCAAATCTGTCACTTGTAAATAGAGGAGAGTTAATTTAGATTATTTTTAGAGAGCTCTTCCAGCTCTATTGTTGTTATTTAGTTGTTCAAGTCATGTTTGAATCTTTGTGACCCGGTGGACTGTAGTTTGCCAGGCTCCTCTGTCCATGGGATTTCCCAGGTGAGAATACTAGAGTGGATTGCCACTTGGAAAACCAAGAAAATAGAGGTTTCCCATTCTTGGTCTGGAATTTTAAATGGGAGCCTCATAACCGTGGGGCTGTTTGGGTGCTGGCAGCAGAGTTCACGTGACAGACCCTAAAGAGAGAACCAAGCTAAGAGGAAGAATCAACAATTGTGGCTTGAACAGTTACCCCTAAAAATAGAAAGCTTGGTTGTTCCAAATTTCTTTATTAAGGTTTTGCACAGGGTTTTCAACGAGGTGCATATTAGAATCGCATGGGAACCAAAACACAGAATCAAAGCCAAAACACAACTAATGCTCTGGTCTCACTCTTGACCAATTAAATAATAAATTCTCTAGTCTGAAGAGGGAGGAAGGCAGGCAGGCATTTGTGGGTGTTAAAGCTCTCCAAGTAATTACAGTCGTAGATTGGAATTTGTATTTGTATTTGTTTATAATGAGTATGATTAACTTTAAAAGGTCACAGCTGAGTATAAGCAAGGTAAGCAATGAGGGCATGTAGGTAAAAGCTGAGCTGCAAACTTAGAAAATATAGAACTTAAAAAAAACTAAAGAGCCATAAAATTTCCCTCTTTCAAACACTTTTTTTTAATGACTATATGGTTTATATGTTTAAAGATTTCATAAGACTATCAAGGTAATATAGATAGCAAAATATCTGACTTTGAAAATCCTGGATATAGACAATGTAAATTTCCTTCATATATTTTTTAAAAGGTAAGTAAATGTATTTTTAAGAAGGCTTCTAGTAAAATAGTTTGAATAAAAAGATAAAGCTTTGGATCTAAGATAAGACTTTTCTGTGTTAAAAATAAAAAATGAGATAGCCTTGATCTCAGCATGTTAACAAAGTAAGCATTATTTGCATGGAACTGAGTTTGTGTGGAACTGAGTCAATTTACTTTCAGGTTTCATTGGAGAAAACAGGGGCCCAAGAGAGCTTTCTATAGTCCACGGTTTATGCTCATCTTTCATTTACATTACTCAGCTTCTCTTTGGTTTCTTCATCTTTTCATTCTTACTCTTATTCTATATCCTCTCTACTTATCAAATTCTCCATATTGTACTGTCTTTCAGGTGCTTAAAACTTCTCTACTGACTTGAAGGATGGATATTCAATCCTTCCTTTATTGACCTACTATATATGTTGGGCATTGGGAGTACAGCAGGAATTTCCCTGCCCTCATGGAACTAACATTTTAGTGAAAGAAAAAGACAACTGACAGGAAAGCAAGTAAATAAGAATTACATAGGATACATACTAAGAAGCACACTAATAGGTGGATATGATGGGGGAGGAGATGATGAGATTCTTCATTGCTGATTCACAAGTTGGCTGCAATTAGAATCACCTGTAGAGGTCTGGTTTGTTTTAATTCTGCTGCCACAGTCCTACTCAGAATAATTCTTAGTAGTGGGACCCCATCAGCTGAAGTTTTATAAGCTTCCAAGGTAATTTTGATATATGGTAAGGATTGAGAACTACTATTTTAGAGGAAGACCTCTTGAAGAAGATGTTTGAGCTGAGACCTGAAGGAAGAAGTCAGCCTGCTGAAGTGGAGAAGAGATTGCTTCAGAGAGAAAAGAGCAGTTGCAAAGACCTAAGGAGGGAGAGACTTTGGCATGTCCCAGGAAGAGAATGGAGTGTCACAGAGCTGGAGCACAGTAGGAGTGAGAGAGAATGGGTGTGTGTAGAAGCAGGTAGACAGCAGTTCATGCTATAGTTGGAATTTTATATATCTTATATGTTTGACATTTAAACGAAATGAGATCACTAGAGAATTTTAATCAGGTGAGTGACATGATCTTAATATTTTCTAAAAGAACACCCTGGCTGTTATATGGAAGATGAAGTTTTAAGGGGCAGTTGTTGCAGAGGAGAGACCAGGTAAGGAGACTATGACTTCAGGCCAATAAAGAAGATGGTCTCTTGGATAGTGTGGTGGCAATGGAGTGGACGGAGTGCATGAACATGGAGAATATTTTAGAATAGGAATGGGTGGGACTTGCTATGCATCTATTATCCATTCCCTAAGAAAGAAAATCTGAGCAGTGAGCCACTTAGTTGACAAACCCACTCCATTTCCATTGCAGAACTTCATGCCATCTTATAGGCTACTAGTTTTCCTTGTGACCATTAATGGATGGTTGTCTTAGTATTTGGAGCTCTAATGAGTCATGGCCCGTGGCTTATATGGGACAAACCAAGTTAATTCATGCAGAAGGAAGAGCTTTATTTTGAGAGGGGTTACAGGTATGATAGTTACTCAGTCTTTCTTAGATTCCCCATTAATGATAATTTATTACAAATTTGTCATTAGTGAATGACATAATGATCAAATGTCTAAATTATGAAAATGGTGAACTTCTCAAAGGTATGTGTAAATGTGTTTTAATTAAACTTAGGTAAGACATGCATGTTTTCAAGGCCAAGATGTTTTCAAAATGAGTTTTTATTCTGCTGGCCTCAGGCTGGCCAGCTAAACTGATTTCATCTTAAAAAAAAAAAAAGTAGGTTGGTTATAAAGGTGGAAGAAACTGTTGTGATTTTTGTTAGATTGTCATAAATCAAGTTTTAGAAAAACAACCAGGAATATATATTTTCTTATGTAGCTTGTCATGTGCAAAAATTTGCAGAGTTTAAAGAAACATTGTAAATGAGAATATCTCTATAAAATTGTTGTAAACATTTCTCAAATTTCTAATGAAAAAGTAACACCTGGAAAAAGAACTTTAATGTTTTCAATGAAAATTCACTAAATGTTTACCTTAAGTTCCCCCAACTTTAAGTATTTGCATTTATTATTTATACATGTTGAATGTAAAGTCTCTTATGTTTGCCTGTGACCAAATGGGCAAAACATACATTCTGAGCCCAAATATATCCAATATCTTGATTCATTGACCTGTAAGGTAAGAACTTGATTTTGCTTCTATAAAAAGGAAAAGGGAAAACTTGTGTGCCAGAACAAAAATAGTGTCTTAATGTTTCCCTTTCCTCATGGATTTCTCAATTCTCTGTAATGAATACCTCCCATGAGTCCTTAAAAAGGATTTTTGTTAGGCAGAGAAACTTTCCAACAGCTTTCTTGCTTGCCAAAATTATTAAGACCTCCTGACATGCTATGTTAGCCCAACAATAACAAACTCTACCTCTAAAATTTCAGCTGCATGTAGAAAAGCAGCTTAAATCATATGTACATTTTGCCACTTGTATTTTAACCTGAATTCTGAATTCCTTTCTTTTCTAAAGATTTATTACTTGAATAACTATACTAGATACTGTATTGGAGAGGAATATTAAGTAGCTAACAAAAAACTATGCAGGAATTCCCTTCTAGGCTGAGCCACTAACCTTTAAGATAATTATGTTAGTGAATAGGAACATTGGTTGGATGTGAAAAGTTATGAAAGCTCAGATGCTTTGGAAAAATGTTGGTACAGTAGAGAAATCAACAGCATTGACCCTAGGACTATTTCCTTTCTTATCCTCTCTCCTTCAGACTTCTTTCCCTGTCTCCAAATGAACGTCTTATAGTTCTTTTGTTCCAAGCTGCATCTTTCATTTTCTTTTTGTTTACTCCTATACCAAGTATGTAATTCTTATCAAGTTCTCAAAGCATCTTTTTCCTCTTTCACAAACTTCCTGAAATCTCAGCACCCCCAGAGAAGCCCTGGAAATGAATTGGTAAGCATTTTCTTTCTTATTTAATCCCCCTGGATGTGGCCCACACATCGTGTGAATAAGATGCACAGCCTAGCACAATCCTAGGCTGTCCTACTCACATAAGATATCTGATTGTGTGATTCTCACATACCACAGAACCAGTGACTTTAGCATCTTGGGAAATGCTTTTTCAGGTGGCAGCTAACCTTCAAGTTTTTCTCTTCCAAAATGACCCAGAAGGAAAGAGCAACACAAGAGTGTAAAAAGAAGAAAAGAAGGATTCCCTCACTCCCAAAATAAGCCATTCCCAAATAACAATTATTTGCACCCAACGCTTTGCTAATAATTCAATGGAAGGATATACAGAAACAAAAACAATTAGAGATATGGGCATATAGACTCTAAGACCTATAAGGAAAAGACTTAAAATTCTCTTCAATGAATGTTAAAGATTTGATATAAGGAAACGAGTTCTAGAATAGATCTTGGTGGATCTGTGAATCAAGATCAGTGCAGAATATAATAGAGGATTAGGAAGTCACATCCAACCAATGTAAAAGGAAGGAGAACCTGAATTGAACCAAGAAAAATAGATTAGTTTCTCTTTCACATTAGTTTCTTATTGCTGGTATAAAAATTATTACACATCTAGTGACTTAATACAAATTTATCCTACAGTTCTGGAGGTTAGAAGTCAGAAATGGGTCTTCCTTGGCTAAAATCAGGTATTGGAAGGAATTTAGGGCTCCATTCTCCAGACTAGAAAAAAGTCTGTTCTTAACTTTTCTACCTTTTAGAGGTTTTTAGGGACTGCCATCCTTCATTTTACTCCATAGTTTTCATAGTGATTGCAGTATCTGGTGAGAGGGGGCTATGCCAGTGCCTGTCCTGGAATTATTGGAGAACAAGAGTAAATGGAAGTGGTTGTAGAGATTATCAAAGGAGTTTGCTGCTGCTAAGTCACTTCAGTCATGTCCAACTCTGTGCGACCCCATAGACGGCAGCCCACCAGGCTCCCCCGTCCCTGGGATTTTCCAGGCAAGAACACTGGAGTTGGTTGCCATTTCCTTCTCCAATGCAGGAAAGTGAAAAGTGAAAGTAAAAAGTGAAAGTGAAGTCGCTCAGTCGTGTCCGACTCTTTGAGACCCCATGGACTGCAGCCCACCAGGCTCCTTTGTCCATGGGATTTTCCAGGCAAGAGTACTGGAGTGGGGTGCTATCGCTTTCTCAAAGGAGTTTAAGCACTTGCAAATTAAGCATTCGGGGTTTTCACAGAAATACTTGCAAGTCATTCAGCAGAAGATGGATATTATTGTGGAAAATGTAATTTGAGCTGATATTGCAATCTTTGGGTCTTGGTAAAACTTGGGTTACATATAGTCCATTCCTGAGTTTTGAGTTCAGACATTCTTGGCTAACCTTTTTTTTTTTTTTTTTAAATCTAAATACTATGATCCAATTATAAATTGCTAAAGATAATTACTTGTACCAGATAAATCTCAATTGAATTTTCTGGTACACTTTGGTATGAAGTTGAGCAATCTCAACACACAGCACCCCTCACAGAAAGGGTCTGGCAATTATTTTTGTTTGGGTGAATTACACATGACATGAATGACTCAAAAGTGTTATGACATAAGAGCCACAATTGTTCCAGTTTGCCAACATAGAAAAAAAAATTCCATACTTGATTTACTGTTCTTTGTGTAATTTCAAATTTGCACATGTATTCAATTTAGGATATTGTTTCTTTCTATAAAACTGTCTATTTTTCATTTTAAAGCAGATTTATTGCAATAAGGAACTGTACATATTTAACATGTACAATTTGAGCTTGAACATATGCAAACACCTGTGATATCATCGTGACAAGGTAAAAGGCATACCTAATACCTAGATAGCATATTAAAAAGCAAAGATATTACTTTGCCAACAAAGGTCCATCTAGTCAAGGCTATGTTTCTTCCAGTGGTCATGTATGGATGTGAGAGTTGGACTGTGAAGAAAGCCGAGCGCCAAAGAATTGATGCTTTTGAACTGTGGTGTTGGGGAAGACTCTTGAGAGTCCCTTGGACTGCAAGG
Source organism: Capra hircus (assembly GCF_001704415.2). NCBI lineage: Eukaryota > Metazoa > Chordata > Mammalia > Artiodactyla > Bovidae > Capra > Capra hircus. The sequence goes on along the minus strand of NC_030808.1, from coordinate 116,032,751 downwards.
AGATCCAACCAGTCCATCCTAAAGGAGATCAGTCCCGGGTGTTCATTGGAAGGACTGATGCTGAGGCTGAAACTCCAATACTTTGGCCACCTCATGCGAAGAGTTGACTCATTGGAAAAGACCCTGATGTTGGGAGGGATTGGGGGCAGGAGGAGAAGGGGACAACAGAGGATGAGATGGCTGAATGGCATCACTGACTCAACAGACCTGAGTTTGGGTAAACTCCGGGAGTTGGTGATGAACAGGGAGACCTGGCATGCTGTGGTTCATGGGGTCACAGATAGTCAGACATGACTCAGTGACTGAACTGAACTGAATACCTCACAAAGTTTCCTTGTGTCCTGTTTTTTTCTTTTTTTAAAATTTATTTATTTTCAATTGGAGGATAATTGCCTTACAATACTGTGTTGGTTTCTGCCATACATCAACATGAATTTGCCATAGGTATACATAAGTCCCCTTCCTCTGAACCTCCTTCCCATTTCTCACCCCATCCCACCCGTCGGGGTTGTCACTGAGCACGCATTTGAACTCCCTGCATTATACAGCAAATTCCCACTGGCTATTTATGTTACTTATGGTAATGTATATATTTCAGTGCTACTCTCTCAATTTGTCCCACCCTCTCCTTTCCCCCACTGTGTCCACAAATCTGTTCTCTATATGTAATCTCTATTGCTTCCCTGAAAGTAAGTTCATCAGTACCATCTTTGTAGATTCCACATATATGCATTAATATATGATACTTGTTTTTCTCTTTCTGACTTTCTTCACTCTCTATGATAGGCTCTAGGCTCATCCACCTCATTAGAACTGACTCGAATGCATTCCTTTTTATGGTTGAGTAATATTCCATTGCATATATGTACTATAGTTCTTTATCCATTCATCTGTTGAGGGACATCTAGGTTGTTTCCATGTTATGGTATTATAAACTGTGCTGCAATAAACACTGGGGTACATGTGTCTTTTTCAGTTATGGTTTCCTAAGGGTATATACCCAGTAGTGGGATTGTTGGGTCATAGTTTTGCTCCTAGTTTGTTTTAAGGAATTTATATCCTTTTTTTTGTGTGGAAAGATGCCAAGCATCATTAATTATTGGGAAATGCAAATTAAAAATACAATATGATATCATCTTACATTGGTTAGTGTTAGTTGCTCAGTCGTGCCCGACTGTGACCCGTTGGACTGCAGCCCACCAGGCTCATCTGTCCATGAGATTTTCCAGGCAAGGATACTGGAGTGGGTTGCCATTTCCTTCTCCAGGGGATCTTCCCAACCCAGGGATTGAACCCAGGTACCTTGCACTGCAGGCAGATTCTTTACTGACTGAGCTACAAGGTTAGGATGATTATTATAAAAAAAAAAACAATCCAAAGATAACAAGTGGCAAGGATATGGATAAATTGGAACTCTTACACACTGTTGATGGGAACGTAAAATAATGCGGTTAAGAAAAAGAATGAACTACCAGGATTCAGCAGTCCTACTTCAGGGTATATATTCAAAAGAGGTGAAATCAATCTTGAAGAGATGTCTACACTTCCATGTTCATTGCAGTACTATTCAATGATAGCTAAGATATGGAAATAATCTAAATGTCATCACTGTTGAATAGATACAGAAAATGTATAAACACACAATAGAATATAATTCAGCCTTTACAAAGAAGGAAATCCTGCCATTTGCCACAACATAGATGAATTTGGAGGACATTATATAAGTGAAATAAGTGTCAAAGAAGAGGAAGTATGGCATGATTCCACTTATGAGGTATCTAAATTAGGCAAACTCATAGAGGCAAACCCTTCCCTGTTGGTTCAGTCAGTAAAGCGTCTGCCTGCAATGTAGGAGACCCAGGTTCAATCCCTGGGTTGGAAAGATCCCTTGTAGAAGGAAATGGCAGTCCACTCCAGTATTCTTGCCTAGAGAATCCCAAGGACTGAGGAGCCTGGTGGGCTACAGTCCATGGGATTGCAAATAGTTGGACATAACTGAGTGACTAACACTTTCACTTTCAGAGAGGCAGAGAATATTTAATTTTCAATGAAGTGCTCATGGACACAAGGTTAAATTTTGCAAACATGATCCTTAATTTGGTGGGGAAATAAGTTTACTGCCCATCATTTATAATACTCTTAGATAATCCATTGTTATAGATTCCTTTGTTTTGAGACATTTTCTCTAAAATGTCTTTTTATAATGCATACACTCCTAAGAAAAGTAGCTCATTTTGTTTTCAATAATGATAGGTAATATTCTTGAAGACTTAGTTTCTCAAACAGTAACTACTTTGCAATGAAATTATGAATGAAATGTGAATGTGAATCTTATATTAAGTGGGAATGTACTTATTTAGAGGATTGAAGAAATTCTTTTGGAATCTAGAGGGGCACAATACTTCTTAAAAAGTGGTTGATATTTGAGTTGGAAAAGGATGTTATCTAGAAGAAAAGAAGTATCAGAAAATATCACAGTGGATAGACTCCAAAGACAATCTTTAATTTATAATTTTTTTTTGAGCATCCCTGTGGGAAGGAGCATACCATAGTATTTTTGAGTATATTCTCAGTATGCTTCTTTAAGAGCCAATGATATAATATTAAAATTTTGTCCTGTGAAAAAGCTAACGGTCTTCTGGAAGGGATGTACATTTGGTTTGGTGTTCCCCGGCCCAATGATTAAGGGAATATCCACAAAGACCCTTATAAAATTGTTTAGATAGTTCTCTTCAGTATAACTTCTGGCTATTTGCATTCTTTAGTGTTATAATTTTTCAATGCTGAAAAAAATGTCTAAACTTCAGACCTGGTTCTTAGAGAACTAAACTTTTCTCGATGTCATTAAGTTGATAGATGATGTTGGAGGCCATCATAAAGTCTATTTGTAAGCGGAGGGAGTTGGGATTGTGGAACACATACAAACAAAATCTGTCTGGTATTTATGTGAGTGTGTGTTTATAAAGGCAGTTTCTACCTTACAAACTGATTGTATTTTAAAAACTCATTCCATTGCTTAGAATGCAGATACATTTTCTCTTAGAATTAAACGTTTTGTATACTGGCTAGGTTCCCACACCACCTCTCACGATTTCTGAAGTGTCCATGTATACCAACACCATTAAGGAAATAGCTATTATATACAATACTGCTCTCTGGAAAAATGAACTTACTTGCCAACTTGGGATTCTGGAGACTTCTTTTCTCCTTACCTTCTGTAAGTCATGCAACTGTAGAAAGAAAACAAATTAATCAGAAGAGTGCTAAATGCCAAAGCAAAGCAGAGGGCAATTAATTAAAAGAAGAAGAAATAATAGAGCAGTCATAAGAGAAGGAAAATAGAAAGGTTTCTAGAAAAGATACAAGAGAAAAATAACAGAATATCAGAGAAGCAATATAATGGAGAGAATTTCTAGAATTCTTTATATGGAAGAACAAAATGCCAAGAGTTGCTAAAACAACTTTGAAGAAAAATAAGGTAAAATTATGAAACAGTAGTAAATTATAAATGACAAAACTTACAAAATAATGATAACCAATGTCATATGGTATTGAAGCAGCCTAGATAAAGGGACCAATCAGAATGAAAAAAATACCTAAGAAATAGATCTACTATATATAAAAATTTGAATTTGATATAATAATGAAATTGCTATTACTTATTAGTAGAAATGATACAATAAATTGTACTGAGTAGCTAATATTGAAAAACATAGTTATATCCCTTCCTAAAACCATATACAAACAATAACTCTAGGCATTATATACTGCTAGTAAACTTATAAATTAGCATGAGCTAACATTGTATGGCAATATAGACATGTACTAATTTTCTATTGGTGCTGTATTAATAATAAATCAAGTAGCTTAAAACAACACAAAACTATTATCTCACAGTACTGGAGGTCAGAAATCTGAAATGGGTCTCTTTGGATTAAAGTGGGCCAGCAGGGTTGTATTCCTTCCTGGAAACTCTAGGAAAGAGTCTGCTTCCTTGTTTTTTTACTAGCTTCTAGAGGCCCTCTACATTCCCTCCATCTTCATGTCAGAAACATTGAGCTGAGTCCTTCTCATATTACCATCTCTCTGATTCTTCCTCTCACTTTTTTCTTCCTTCTTGTACTTATAAGGACCCTTGTGAGGACACTGGATCTACCTGAATAACCCAAGGTAATCTCATCTCAAGGTCAGTTGGTTAGCAACCTTAATTTCCTTTTGCCATGTAAACAAACATATTCACAAATTCTGGGGATTAAAACATGGACTTCTTTGAGGAACTATTATTCTGCCTACAATAGGAACTATCTGTTAAAACTGAGTTTTTTATGTCTAATGACCTTGCACTTTCATTTCTAGGTTGAGTCCCTTCAGAAAATTTGGTACATTTTCAAAAGAATTTATATAAGATAGTTGCAGCATTTTTGGTAGTTAAAAATTAACTGTGAGACAAAAGATTTGTGTTGTTTCAACACTTATCATCAACAGCAAGGGAAAACTGTGGCCCACTGATAGAATAGAATATTATACAATTGTCAGACATAATGAACTAGAGGCCACACTTGTGCATTGCTCAAAAGCAAAATGTAGGAAGCTGTTTGTTCTATGATATTATTTACATAAAGTTTAAAACCTAAAGACAACCGTATTTTACTTAGGAACACATGGCATGCGGTGTAAGTAATTTTCACCTAAGCTACAGTGTTTTAGACTCACCCCTTAGCCTTCACTTTTGTGTTTATGCCTACCCTCCTATAGCAGGTGTTAGTAAATTAATGGCACTGTGGGCAGCCCACATTTTCTGTGAATAAAGTTTTATTGAAATATAGGATGTCCACCTTTCTGTAAATAAAATTTTATTGAATGAGAGCCATGCTCATTATAAAAAAAACATTTTACTTATGGCTAATTTCCTACTACAGTGGCAGAGTTGAGTAGTTGTGACAGAGATTGGATGGCCCTCAAAAGTCTGAATTATTTACTACTGGCCATGTAAGAAAAAGGTTGATAGTACTGGTTGAGTTAACACCACTTGTTCAGTCTTGGGCATTGAGTTGGTTCCACGAAGATGCTTAGAGGGTCCTGTGCTCAAGGAACTTAGACTGATAGAGAAAAAGATGTAAAATAAGTTCAATAAAATGGCTTACACTCTGGAAGGAAGTTATGTAAAACACAATGAAATGTGAGATTTTTCCTCAGGGATCAAAAGGACAAATAAATGAAGATTAAAATATAGAGAGCCTGGCTCATTATTATGAGGACTTCAGTGCTGTGTGTTTACTATTGGAATTCATAGGCTTGTCACTGTCATCCTCCTATGAAACTGCATGAATAATAGTATAGAAGTGGAGGAAAGGAAAAAAGGCAGAAACAGAACATTTAGATGAGAAGAGAATGTTGAAAGGGTGTTAAATAATGAAAGATAGGGACACTAATTTTTGTTTTTTGGCCACAAACCCATTCCCCCTGCATTGGAAGTACAGAATCTTAACCACTGAATCACCAGGGAAATTCCTATTTCTATTTTTAAACAAGTTAACAGTTCAAAATACAGAGTCAATAAAGCTATCATTTATCTTTTTTATATTAACAAAATGTAAATCAGTCATTTTAATCAGAAACATAGCCTTTTGATTTCCCTAGTGCTAACTGTAAATAAAGTGAATAGATTTCTCAAATTATAATGCTTGGGTTTTCATGCTAACATTAGATTTAATATACATGCCTATAAAATATGAATGTGGTTTATTTAAAGGATACCAAATAAGTTTTTGAGGTAAATTCTTTCTTGTGAGAGAACACATTTATTTTCTTTATTGGATTCTTAAGGTAATTAAAAAAGTAGATAAGTTGTCATCATGATCATTACACATTTTTCCTGATGGAGTTCCTAAGGCCTGTTCTGTTCTCTGGAGAACATGTTTCATTCTGGTGCTTAGTCAATCATGTTTTCCCAAATGGCCATTAAAGTTTATTTTGGCTCATGCCATCTGTTTAGAGAAACCGCTTTTATCTGTCTCCAGAATAAAAATAATTTACATGTAATACATTTTTCTCTTCTTCAGTTCTGTTTGGTTATTCCGTGGCTCCAAGTATTTGTTCTCTTAGGAGTTCTGCTAAGGAGGAGCTGGGCACTTGTACATATATATTTACAAATGATATTTGAAAAAATGATATTTAATCAGTACAAAATTGTTATTACTTGGTTTTCCTTCCTGGATAGTTTTTCAAATTTTCAGTTATCAATGAATGCCTCTTAGCTATGAGATTTTAAGAATTACTTTGATGATAAAGCTTTTTTAAAAGGACATTTTGTTCTTTTCTCAGGTAGAACCATACTAGGCTATAATTTCTTGCTTAGCTCTGTTATGTATAACATCAAAATGGTATTTCTTTAACAAATAGGGAACAGAACTTTTATTTTTCTCTAATAAAGTTGTTCATTTAAATCGAATTTAATAATACTCCTGTGGTTTTTATTACACTTCAGTTTTTTCTTCAGCTGGCAATGACTTTCTTAAGGAGAGGCAAGAGTGAATTCAATCACAGGAAAGTATTGCTACATTTGGGATGGTAAAGAGATGGGAAACCTAGCTGGTGCTGCTGGTTGAACAGGAATGGAAGTACAGTAATGGCTAAGAATCTTCCTAGTCATGTGTGAATAAAGGTCTCTCAAGGCCACAGTTATAACATCAAGGAGATACAGTTTTGAAATAGTGAACTATATGGCTGATTCATGTTGATGTTTGCAAGAAACCAACACAATTATCCTTCAATTAAAAAATAAAATTTAAAAAAGGAAATAGTGACTAGTATAATACTGGGGAGATTTTATGTTTATTCTGACTTTGACTTCAGAAACATGTTTCAATTTTCTCTTAAGAAATTTGTTTTGTATTAAAATAATAAAATATATTTAGAATTCTAAAATCTAAAGAAGTGAAATATGTTTAGATTTCAAAATGGTTGTCTTACCATTGGTGCATTTTACAACTATTTATCCATTAATAATTTGCTTTATTATTATAATTATACAGTGGAAGTAACAAATAGATTCAAGGGATTAGATCTGATAGAGTGCCTGAAGAACTATGGATGGAGGTTCATGACCTTGGACACCAGGCAGTGATCAAGACCATCCCCAAGAAAAACAAATGCAAAAAGGCAAAATGGTTGTCTGAGGAGGCCTTACAAATAGCTGAGAAAACAACAGAAGCAAAAGGCAAACGAGAAAAGGAAAGATATACCCATCTGAATGCAGAGTTCCAAAGAATAGCAAAGAGAGATAAGAAAGCCTTCCTCAGTGATCAGTGTAAAGGAATAGAGGAAAACAATAGAATGGGAAAGGCTAGATATCTCTTCAAGAAAATTAGAGATACCAAAGGAATATTTCATGCAAAGATGGGCTCAGTAAAGGACAGAAATAGTATGGACCTAACAGAAGCAGAAGATATTAAGAAGAGGCGGCAAGGATACACAGAAGAACTAGACAAAAAAGATCTTCATGACCCAGATAATCATGATGGTGTGGTCACTCACCTAGAGCCAGACATCCTGGAATGTGAAGTCACGTGGGCCTTAGAAAGCATCACTCGAACAAAGATAGTGGAGGTGATGGAATTCCAGGTGAGCTATTTCAAGCCCTAAAAGATGATGATGTGAAAGTGAAGCACTCAACATGCCAGCAAAGTTGGAAAACTCAGCAGTGGCCACAGGACTCGAAAAGTTCAGGTTCATTCCAATCCCCAAAAAGGCAATGCCAAAGAATGCTCAAACTACCACACAATTGCACTCATCTCAAAAGTTAGCAAAGTAATGCTCAAAATTCTCCAAGCCAGGCTTCAATAGTACACGAACTGTGAACTTATAGATGTTCAAGCTGGATTTAGAAAACAGAAGAGCCAGAGATCAAATTGCCAACATCCATTGGATCATTGAGAAAAGCAACAGAATTCCAGAAAAACATCTGCTTTATTGACTATGCCAAAGCCTTTGATTGTGTGGATCACAACAAACTGTGGAAAATTCTGAAAGAGCTGGGAATACCAGACCATCTGACCTGCCTCCTGAGAAATCTGTATGCAGGTTAGGAAGCAACAGTTAGAACTGGGCATGGAACAACAGACTGGTTCCAAATCGGGAAAGGAGTACATCAAGGCTGTATGTTGTCACCCTGCTTATTTAACTTCTGTGCAGAGTACATCATGAGAAATGCTGGGCTGGGTGAAGCACAAGCTGGAATCAAGATTGCTGGGAGAAATATCAATAACCTCAAATATGCAGATGACACCACCCTTATGGCAGAAAGTGAAGAAGAACTAAAAAGCCTCTTGATGGAAGTGAAAGAGGAGAGTGAAAAAGTTGGCTTAAAGCTCAACATTCAGAAAACGAAGATCATGGCATCCAGTCCCATCACTTCATGGAAATAGATGGGGAAACAATGGAAACAGTGACAGACTATTTTTTTGGGCTCCAAAATCGCTGCATATGGTGACTGCAGTCATGAAATTAAAAGATGCTGGCTCCTTGGAAGGAAAGCTATGATCAACCTGGACAACATATTGAAAAGCAGAGACATTACTTTGCCAACAAAGGTCTGTCTAAAAGCTATGATTTTTCCTGTGGTCATGTATGGATGTGAGAGTTGAACTATAAAAAAAAGCTGAGTGCCAAAGAATTGATGCTTTTGAACTGTGGTGTTGGAGAAGACTGTTGAGAGTCCCTTGGACTGCAGGGAGATCCAACCAGTCTATTCTAAAGGAAATCAGTCCTGAATATTCATTGGAAGGACTGATGCTGAAGCTGAAACTCCAATACTTTGGCCACCTGCTGCAAAGAACTGACTCATTGGAAAAGACGCTAATTCTGGGAAAGATTGAAGGTGGGAGGAGAAGGGGACGGCAGAAGATGAGATGGTTGGATGGCATTACCGACTTGATGGACATAAGTTTGAGTAAGCTCTAGGAGTTGGTGATGGATGGGGAAGCGTGGTGTACTGTAGTGCATGGGGTCGCAAAGAGTCAGACACGACTGAGCGATTGATGAATTGAATATATTTTAATGCATAAGCTTTGGCATACAACTTCAAATGCATTGCTCTCTTGGCTGGGGTAGTCCATGTAAGAAAAGATTACATGATACATTTTTGATAATTTTGGATGCATTGAACAAGTGAGATAAATTTAATATCAGTCTGAATTGAATTAAGAATTTAGAGGAACAAAGTCTGGAAAGTCACTGATTTAAAAATGCCTTGTTGGCCTGTTGAAAATGTAATAGTTTTGGGGTATGTGTGTTTATAACAGAAATGATGTAGCATGATGGTTAACGTGGAAATTCTAGACTCAGCCCTGATCTTATTTCTAGTTATTAATCCTATGATCTTATGAAGTCTCTTAACGTTCGTAAGCGTCAATATTCTCATTTCTAAATGGGATTGAATATAAAGAGCTTGGCCTAATGTTTGTCAAATAACAAGGACACAATGCATTACACAATGTGACAGTTACAGTGTATTTGAAAACAGGTGGCAAACAACAAAGCAGTATGCAAATGTGAGGTGCTGTTGCCACATAACTTTCTTGAGAACATGTCGAATCCTGCACAGGGCTGAAATGGGGAAATTGTCAACCAGACATTGTATTGCCAGTGACTCAATAAGTGGGAGAAAAGCTTAGTTACAATTAATAAAATTAAGAATGCAGAATATTAAAAATGAGCTCATTACAAGAGTTTTTGTTGTTTAACCTGAGAGCATGAATAAGCAACCAAGAATCAATATTCTGAAAATGCATCAAGGAGTAAATGAGTCATAGAGAGTATGATCTTCCTGAAGCAATTCTGGTACAGCTAAGATCTCAGCTACTGTTGGAACATGTATGTGGGCCAGAGGGTGTAAATACAAACTCCTTACCATGATGTTCAAGGCCTTCACAGTCTGGTCCCTCACATCTTTCCACTTTTTTGTTTGCCTTATTTCCTTTTAAATTCCATAATCTTCACCATCACTGACAGGGCCACACATTTGCAGACATCTTTGTCTCTGTTTAGCCTAAACTATCTTCTCTTTCTCTCAACTATATTTGACAAAATACTTAATCAGTAACTAGAAAATCCTGAAGGTTTTCCTACTCTTACTTTTGGAGATCATAACCTCTCTTCTTATGTCTCCTATCACATTTCATCTCCATTTGTAAAAATATGACACTTTAATTTGAATTAGTTCTTTTACTTGAAGTGTAGGCTTCCCTGATAGCTCAGTTGGTAAAGAATCTGCCTGCAATGCAGGAGACCCCAGTTGACTCCTGGGGATCTGCTGGAGAAGGGATAGGCTACCACTCCAGTATTCTTGCCTGGAAAATCCCATGGACGGTCACTTCTTACAAGCAGTTTCTAAAAAATATACTTTTTCCTTTATTTTTACATGCTGTATTTTAACTCTTCTACCTTTTTTTTTTTAAACTCCAAGGAAGTGAAGAAATTTTGCATTAAGGGGTAAATAGAAGTTGAAGGTATGCTAAGCATGTACCATAAGCTTAATGAGAATATAGCAATGTGGAATTAATAAAAAATTATTTTATAAGATCTTTATGGATCAAAAAAACTACAAAGAAAAGAAAATAAGTAATGCTAAAAGGAAACAATAAAGGAAAATGGCAAATAAAACATATGGGCTATAAAAAGAGAATGATTAAAATAGAACAGAAAGGTAGATGGAAATGAATCTTTTGAAGAATAAAAAATAAAGAAATACTGGCAGTCAGTAATTTTTTAAATACTTAAGCAACTGTGGATTCCTGGCATTATATCAATTTATAACCACTCACTTATCTATTTATTTATTTACCAAACATCTATTTTACTATAGGTTTTTTAAAAAATTTGTTTAATTCATTCAGCATAGATTATAGGTTTCAGAGATGATGACAACTAGTTGTAATTTGATATAGTAAAGCAACTAAAATATATAACATTTCTATAAACAACATCTTGTAATAGAGTGGTGACAGTGTATTTTCTTTTTCATGGACATTCATTAGGTTAAAACATTTCCAAAGGAGGCAACGGTTTTATGTCTTGGAAATTCTTTCACAGGAAATGAACATTTCATGTAAAAAAATACTTGTGTCCTAATAAAGCTGTTAAAAATAAATAAATGGTTACTTTTAAGGTAATACCAGTCATTAAAGTTCAGTATTAAAATATGAGTAAATAATTCTTATCAGAGGAAGCAAGTGAAAAAATTGATAACTTTAGCTGTTATTTTAAAAATGAGCAAAAATATGTTGTTATAAATTACTAAGACCTCCTCATATTTGAGGAGAAGAATAAAATTTAAGGTAAACAACACAAAAATAGCTTTCCTACCTCAGATCTACTATTCTTCAAAGCTGGGTATATGTCAAATTCATTTTAAGGTTACTATTGGTTTTTCCAGTGGTCATGTATGGATTTGAGAGTTGGACTGTGAAGAAAGCTGAGCGCCGAAGAATTGACGCTTTTGAAGTGTGGTATTGGAGAAGACTCTTGAGAGTCCCTTGAACTGCAAGGAGATACAACCAGTCCATTCTGAAGGAGATCAGCCCTGGATTTCTTTGGAAGGAATGATGCTAAAGCTGAAGCTCCAGTACTTTGGCCACCTCATGTGATGTGTTGAGATGCTGGGAGCCAGCACAGGAGATCCCACTCATGACAAGGTCATGCAGAACTCGAGGGACTCCCTGGGCCATCCCATCCATGACAAGGTCATGTGGAAGAGACCTGATAAGCAAGGCATCAGGACTCGACGGACCCCCTGGACTCTACTGAGGCTGGACCTCGGCATTGACTCATTGGAAAATACTCTGATGCTGGGAGGGATTGGGGGCAGGAGGAGAAGGGGGAGACCGAGGATGAGATGGCTGGATGGCGTCACTGAGTCAATGGACATGAGTCTGAGTGAACTCCGGGAGTTGGTGATGGACAGGGAGGCCTGGCGTGCTGTGATTCATGGGGCCGCAAAGAGTCGGACATGACTGAGCGACTGAACTGAACTGATTGGCCTTTAGCTCGACCCAAAAGACCCCTAGAGACACATGTTGATCAAGCAAATCTGAGTTTGTTTAGAGTTAAGAGAGAACACCAGTGTAATAGATTTTTAGCCAGGTCTCTGAAGGTGGAAAGTATACAGAGCCTCAGGTAATTTTTAAGGCAGATGTTGCAAGGGATGAAATGGATTGGCAGGATTTATAACAAAGTAACTTTGGTTTGGTGGACACGGAAAGGAGAAGGTCTTGAAGTGAGCTGAGTCTTTGTAAGTAAGGTATTTTGGTTGGTTCAAAGACTTATCTTCCAAAGCAAACATTTACTATAGCAAGCTGCTAAATTGCTTTTGCCCAGTCCCAGTTTTGTTTAGCACAGAAACAGGAAAATATATTTGTCTTCAAAGTTTTTAGCCCAGAACAGTCAAGTATGATTTTATTTCTCAGAGTGCTTGGTCACTCAGTTATGTCTGACCCCATGGACTATAGCCTGCCCAGCTCCTCTGTCCATGAAGATTCGCCAGGCAGGAATATTGGAGTCGGTTGCCATGTCCTCCTCCAGGGGATCTTCTAGACCCAGGAATTGAACCGGGGTCTCCTGCATTGCAGGTGGATTCTTTACCAGCTGAGCTACCAGGGAAACCCTTATTTCTCACTGCAATTTACTTAAAATCAATTCAAAGACTGTACACAGCCAGCTCTTTGTCTTTTAGAGTAAGCATGCCTTTAGATCTAGTTTATTCATTCCTGCAGCATGAAGGGCTCAAAGAGACTCCTGTGCTTCTCTAGTTCTTTGATCCTTACAATATTGTATTCTGCCTCCTTTTTAAATAGTCAGACTCCCATTGTTTTATTCACTTATTTGCTTGACCTCTTTTGTTTTCAGTGTTGTGTTAGATGTCAGGAACATAAAGCTGAATGAGTGTAATCATGGATGAGACAAGCATGCAAACAAATACAAGCAAGAATTGACAGCTTGTGCTGTTGAAACATTTTGCAGAGGCTACACAAAGAGGATGTCATTGGTTGGACAAAGTTTTATACAGGAGATAACCCTTAATCTGAGCTTCAGAGAATGAGGAGGAATGGAAGGAGAGAACGGAAGGAAATTGTGTGTTAAAGGAAAGGAGTGGAAGTTTGGGGAACTGCGAACTAAACAGAATGAAAATTTAAAACATATATAGACATAAGAGATGCAAGTTCAGTCACTGGGTTGGGAAGATCCCCTGCCTGGAAGAGGGCATGGCAACACACTCCAGTATTCTTGCTGGAGAATCCCCTGGACAGAAGAGTATGGTGGGCTGCAATCCGTAGGGTCACACAGTTGGACATGACTGAAGTGACTTAGCAAAGCACAGCATAATCATTACTTTTATAGAGATATTTCATTCTTGGCCACATTTTCTTTCGAATATAGATCTTATTTCCCTAATAAATCTAAAAGAATATTGTTCATGGAAAGTTTTTTTTTATATCCCTCATGTCACCTAAATCTATATCTAGAGATTGTACAATAAATATTCTGATTTATTTATATATGGAGAATCTTCTCCTGAGAAGACTAGTAGGGAAAATATTGTGGGTTGAATTAGTTACTTTAACCAGTTTAGCAAATTGCTGTTATTTTAACAGGATTTTCAGTGGGTAGAGACACGTGGGTGATTCCTATAGTAACTCAAGCTGTCCTCAGCTCTACAGTTTATGATTGTTCCCAATATGCAGAGCCAGATTATTAATAACATTAATTATTAATAGTAACTCATATGAATATTTGCCTGATACTTATATGCAGTAATTTTGTGTGGAAAGAATGGATGCATGTGTGTATCACATTAATATTACCAAGCATGAAAGAAAGTCAACCAGGGAGTTGGGGGAAAGCTTTTCTTTATGCATTAAAAAGACAGCCCTGTGAGACGTGCTCTCCTTCTTCCTTGTGGTCTGTGTTGCTAATGTGATATAGTCATGTCTGAAGCTCTGATAGCTGATTTGTGTCATGGAGGTTACAATAGCATAAGCATCAAAAAGCCCAAAAATTGAAGATGGCTGAGTAAGAGGGTATGAATAGGTTGGATTTTTGATGACTTTGAATTGAGGACCAATTCTAGCACCAGACCTCTCCTTATGGAAGATTACTAAATTGCTTAAGGTACTGCTTGTCAGGTCCTAAAAATCTTGCAGGGATAAGCATTCCTTCCTGAAACAATTTTAGTATATATCTCTTACTAGATTTTCAATGTAAAAAGTGTTACTGAACTCAGAAGGGCTTGTGGGTCTGATTTCTCGAGGTCCCTCTCCTTGCAATGTGGATGGCCACCTTCTTTCTGTGTCCTTATATGTCCTTTCATCTGTACATGAACACCCCTGGTGTCTCTCTGTGTGTCCTAATCTCTTTATAAGGACACCAGTCAGATTGGATTATGGTCCATCCTAGAGGATTCATTTTAACTTCACTGCGATTTTAAAGGTTATGTCTCCAAATACAGTCACATTCTAAGGCACTATGGATTAAGGCTTCAACCCTATGAACATGAATTTGGGAGGACACAGTTAATTCTATTACATAAGTATCATGATTCAGTGACTATTACTGTTTGTTTATTTCTTCATGTGAACTTGTGAATCAGCTTGTTTATTTCCAAAGAAAATATGTTCTTATTTTGTTGGGATGCTTTAGACCTGCTGACTAATTTTAGGAAAATTAGTAACGTTATGCTATGAAACTTGTGTAAGGATAAGTAGGTTTTTTTTTTGAGTGTTTTTTTTTTTGTCTCACAGGAGCACTCTAAAGTTTTCTTCTTAGTTTTTCATGTTTTTTGCTAATCATTATGTAAGTATACTATCTTTATCTAAGCATTGTGTTTTTTATTGAAGGTTACTTATATTTGTACCTAAAACTTCACATAGCTTGTAATAGTTTTGATTTTGAATCTCATGGCCTTTTCTGTACCACAATGGTATCATGTGCAAGCAATGCTAATTTTACCTTTTCCTCTAAGTTTTACAACATGAATTTCTTTCTTTTCTGTCTCTCTTCTTTGTCTAAGTGTGTTAGCTAGAAGCCAGTTTTCATCTTCTAATGTTTTCCTATTAAGCTTGCTGATGGATTTTGTAACATAAATAACTAGAAAATATCCATTTGCTATTTCATGAGTGGTTTTTAACCCAGAATAGATATTACATTTTATCAAATTTTGTTTCGGCACCTATGGCAGTTATTCAGAAGCATGGGTACAGATCTCACGCAGTCTTTCTGTACTCAAATGGAATGTGTCTAATTGTAAGTAACCCACTCCAGTATTCTTGCCTGGAAAATCCCACGGACAGAGAAGCCTGGTAGACTACAGTCCATGGGATCACAAAGAGTCGGACACAACTGAGCAACTTCACTTTGAGCTATTTCAGCTCTTTAAATAGGCAGGCAGTAGTGTCCTGCTTCCTGGGCTCACATTGGTTGCCATTTCCTGTTCCCTGCCATGTGTGTGGCAGATTTGACTTCTGTACCTACAGTTCCTAAAGTATCATCTCTAATACATATATGTGGTTATACCTCCATTTGGGTTATAATACTTTAATCCCAGCTATTGCTCTGGGCTCCCCCTGCTTCTGCAACATAAAGATTTTCACTTTCTATTTCTGAGTGTAGTCCTATACCTTTTGGGCTTCCCTGACAGCTCAATTGATGAATCCATCTTCCATGCAGGAGACCCTGGTTTGATTCCTGGGTTGGGAAGATACCCTGAAGAAGGGATAGGCTATCCACTTCAGTATTCTGGGGCTTCCCTGGTGGCTCAGATGGTAAAGAATCTGCCTGCAGTGTGGAAGACCTGGGTTTGATCCCTGGGTTGGGAAGATTGCCTGGAGAAGGGAAAGGCTACCCACTCCAGTATTCTGGCCTAGAGAATTCCATGGACTGTATAATCCATGGGGTCGCAAAGAGTTGCACATGACTGAGTGACTTTCACTTTCTATACCTTTTAACACTTAAATATCTTACCCCTTATTTCTCTTTTTTATTGAGTAATTAATATTTGATTGTGCAGGATCTTCATTGCTGCATGCAGGCTTTCTCTAGTTGCGGCGAGTGGGGGCTAACGCTTCACTGCAGTGTGTGGGCTTCTTATTGCTCTGGCTTTACTTGTAGAGCAAGGGCTCTGGGTGCATGGGATCAGCATTTGCAGCACATGGGCTCGGTAGTTGTGGTGCAGAGACTTAGTTGCTCTGTGGCATGTGGAATCTTCCCAGGACAGGGATCGTGCACAGGTCCCCTGCACTGGCAGGCAACTGCTATCCACTGTCCACCGAGGAAATCCTGTCCCTTATTTCTATTTTAGTAGGAAGGAGAGATCCACATGGGGAACTCCTCCATGCTGACCCAGGCATTCTGCTCTCTGTGGATTGTCAAGTCATTGAGTTATTAAGTAGCCTTTATCCAAAAGTGGATAACTCTAAACTACCCCAAAATTTTAAGACAAAATTTTCTCTTTAGTCAGATCATATAGAATAGTGAATGGTTCCTAAACTTTGAGGCCAGCAAGACTTTATATTGAATCCCACAATTTGACATTCATTTTCTTTGTAATCTATTTTAGGACAAATCATTTATTTCCCATGATAATAAATTATGAAATAAAAATGATGATAGATACCACTGATTAAAGGACTGAAACAAACAAAAAATGCAAAATGCTTCTCAAATAGTAGAGGTTCAAAAATTTATCATCAACCCTTACTACCAAAGAAGTATTAATTGGAGTGCACATGATATATAATTTCATTTTAACATATATCCATTTCACATTCTTAGGCAAGGGAAAATATTTCAATTGGGGGATTGATTAAGAATAATATTGATAGTCATAGGTCATAAATCTACTCTTGATAATGTTTCTTAGTTTGGCTAATATCTTTTGGGATGTTTTTTAAATAGAAAGCTTAATTTCATTTCATTTTGGAGGAAGGAGTAAGAAGTTACTATAAAAATCTGACTGGAAAGATTAGCAGTAGAATTAGCACATACAAGAGATGCAGGCCCTTCAGAATTTGTTTCTTCTATAACGTAAACATGTTAGACTAAATGAGTGCAAATCTCCTTTAGTTCTAACATTCTCTGATGCTCCTGTAACAATAGAATTCATTTGTTTCCTTTTATATAAATAAAAACTGAATCCCAAAGAATGCAGATTGGCCAAGACCGCATGCAGTAGATTTTTTGTACCAGAACCAATATGGAAGGCAGGGGTCTTAATTCCCCAGCACATTTTGAGGTTTCTCAGAGCCAGTTATTCAACTGAACACAGGAAACCCAAATATTTGTCTTCCAGAGTCAGCTAAACTTTCCACTATGGCATGGAGACAGTGAACATATTTATTAGAATAGTTAGTTCTCATATTTCTTGATATAGATATACTATAATTTATAATTCTAGGGTCATTTTGTATTTAGGGACAGGTGTATAGATAGATCCCTATTATTTTAGAACTTTCATAGAAAAATCTGAGCTATATAATTTGATTATGAACAAGTTGAAATAGTGGACTAAACCTTAAACTGAAAGCTAACTTTATTTTGATGGTACTTAAGACATGTTAAGTGAAGAGGAACTAAAAAGCCTCTTGATGAAAGTAAAAGAGGAGAGTGAAAAAGTTGGCTTAAAGCTCAACATTCAGAAAACGAAGATCATGCCATCCGGTCCCATCACTTCATGGGAAATAGATGGGGAAACAGTGGAAACAGTGTCAGACTTTATTTTGGGGGCTCCAGAATCACTGCAGATGGTGACTGCAGCCATGAAATGAAAAGACGCTTACTCCTTGGAAGAAAAGTTATGACCAACCTAGACAGCATATTGAAAAGCAGAGACATTACTTTGCCAACAAAGGTCCGTCTAGTCAAGGCTATGATTTTTCCTGTGGTCATGTATGGATGCGAGAGTTGGACTGTGAAGAACACTGAGCACTGAAAAATTGATGCCTTTGAACTGTGGTGTTGGAGAAGACTCTTGAGAGTCCCTTGGCCTGCAAGGAGATCCAACCAGTCCGTTCTAAAGGAGATCAGCCCTGGGTGTTCTTTGGAAGGAATGATGCTAAAGCTGAAGCTCCAGTACTCTGGCCACCTCATGCGAAGAGTTGACTCATTGGAAAAGACACTGATGCTGGGAGGGATTGGGGGCAGGAGGAGAAGGGGACAACAGAGGATAAGATGGCTGGATGGCATCACAGACTCGATGGACGTGAGTCTGAGTGAACTCCGGGAGTTGGTGATGGATAGAGAGGCCTGGCGTGCTGCGATTCATGGGGTCGCAAAGAGTTGGACATGACTGAGCGACTGAACTGAACTGAACTGAAGACATGTTAAATTATTTTTATATTTATGGATAAATTGTTTTAGTAAAATCAAGCCATAGGAAAGTCACAATTGCCTTTCTCCATCTTCTCCCCAAGATAAAGTCAATGGAAGCATATCTATCCAAGTGTTTTCAAACACTGGATAATATTTAATATGGGCCAATATTTTCCTACATTAAGTGTTAGATGTTAACATATTGCCAAAGTACATAACTTTATTAACAATAAGTATAAAACTGAGCAGCGATAATATCTAGTGTTTATATTTTTCAAAATGATTTTATTTTACCCTTTACTTTTACTCTCGCAGTATTCCCTTTCCAGAGATAAAGTTTTACAACTTAAGAAACTCAGGCACAAAATTTTAGAGTGATTTCTCTCCATCCTACAGTGTTTTCCCTACATTTTCACACAAAACTACTCTTCCTAAGCTCCAGCATAGAAAACACCATGTATCTGAACACTCAAGTTGTCACCTCCAGCATCTACTTGAGAGATAATGATAAAAAAAGAAAGGATAAATTTCTTAAGTTATGTTTTCACTTCCAAAACATTCTCCTTTTTCACAGGTTCCCATCTGGGTGAACTGTAGGCATATACATTTAAAAAAAGCAATCTGTGGTTTTATTAAAGATAAGGTTCTGGCCCATAAAAATTATAGGAAGAGCTATTATTGCCTGACATCTCTGGATTTATGGTTTCACTTTTAATAAGACTCCAAGCTTAGATTATTGGCTCACTAACACATTCACTCAAATACTTATTGAATGCCTATATCTGACAAAGTAACTATTCTAGGCATGGGGGATATAGCAGGAAAAAAAATCCTGCCCTCATGGAGCTTGTATTTTAACTGAGGAAATCAGAGAAGCTATAAAATAGTGAAATGTGTAGTTTGTCAGCTGGTAATAAATGCATTTGAGAAAAGCAAATAAAGCATATGGTAGCTGGAGAAGTGTTAACAGTTTTAAATAGGGTTGGGGGTAAGGTGTCGTTGGAAAGGTGACTTTTAGGAGAGGCTTGAAGGATGTGAGGCAACCAGGCTTTCAGATTTCTGAGGGGGAAAATGTTCTGCTTATTTGAACAAAGCAACAACAACAGATATTTCTCTAAACCTCCAGCCTGATTCCCTTTGACAAATATGTTTTTGAGGTGATTACCAAACCATTTGAAGTTAATTTCCTTCTTTCTGAGAGAATTGTCCAAATGAATGAATGCTTATATATCCTGGCACTGAGGCAGACATGAACAATCACTGATGGAGTTTTCACCTGTAGTATTTCCAGAGAGAGAAATTGGGCATATCCTGACATTTAAGGAAGAGTAGTGCTAAATGTTTCTCCAGATTTTCAGACTCCATAATTTTTATTTAATGTAGATTAAAAATTCATCTTGATGGTCTGCTTGTCTGAGACAGTGAATCATAGCCCAAATAGCTCATCAAAAGAATTCACCCTAATTTTTGATGCTTAAGATGAAGAATTTGAGACATATTTATGTACATCCTCAAATATATTTGACCAATGAAGGATTAAGCTGTTGGTGCTGTAACCTTATTTATTTCTTCAGGAAACAAAAAGCTTTTCATTTTGTCGAGGATACTCTGTTAGCATGGGTTTATTTCCTCCCATTGAAAACGGATATTCAAATAATGCACTTTTGCCATCTCTGAAGCTTTGGTACTCTTACTCTGAGCTTCCAGGGAGAAGAGTAGATACCTATGAACACTAAAGGGAGAAAGGCATATGGAGATTAAATCCAGAAAGAGATCTGCCCTAACCAGAATTTCCCTTAAAAAAAGCTACAGAAGAGACTGAACTGATTTGATGAAGGTAATAAACAAGTTTTGAAACCATGGGTTACTTTAGTCTTCTTTATCAAATAATTAAGATTAAAAAGATAACACCATGTAGAAGTTTTTGCTGATGCCTAGTCATACTAGGTCTTGCTTCTGTAAGTGGGAGGCCAACCTCAAAGACTGATAAGAATGAGCACCAAAGGAAGTATAAGTCATCACTTTTTCTCATTTCACTAGCAAATTAAAAAAAAAGAGGCTACCTATTTGCTTCCTGTGAAAGCAAACATCTGACTAATTCAGATGCATCCTGTCATTTACTGATTTTCAACAAGTGAAATGCTGGAGTCACAGGTTTAACTTTCATTTCTTTGGGATGGCTTTCTGGAGGGTAGTGCTACTGACTTGAAACTCTATCTGAGCTGTTACAGCACTCAGAATGGTACCAAAACTAGAGTAAGCCAACCACTGGTCTTTAGGACTTTACAGTGGAATAGTAGGTAGGGAGGAGAGGGCATTTGTAGGTTTCATTCCAAAGTACCCTCTTTTCTAACTTGCAATGAGGTTCAAGTTATTCACGAGACTGCCTGTAAGGCACTTGGCATTATGTCCAGAACAAAGTGGGTGATGTTGCCATTGGGAAAGGTGAGGAGGAGGGAAACCTCACAAGCTTGAAGATAAGAGTATCTAGCAATTGGAATTATGAAATCTAGGTTAAGACTGGTCTCTTCTACTAGTGAGTTTGGTGCTAGAGAAACAAACAGCCTAGGTTGGATTTAGTTTGCTGGTAGAGTGCTAGGTGTGGAGAAGGCAATGGCATCCCAGTCCAGTACTCTTGCCTGGAAAACCCCACAGACGGAGGAGCCTGGTGGGCTGCAGTCCATGGGGTCGCCAAGAGTCGGACAAGACTGAGCGACTTCACTTTCACTTTTCACTTTCATGTATTGGTGAAGGAAATGGCAACCCACTCCAGTATTCTTGCCTGGAGAATCCCAGGGATGGTAGAGCCTGGTGGGCTGCCATCTATGGGGTCGCACAGAGTGGGACACTACTGAAGTGACTTAGCAGCAGCAGCAGAGTGCTAGGTGAGTGATAATAATCTCACTGTGAGTGATAATAAGACTCACTGTGATATCATAAGTGTGATTATAAATATGAAAGCACTTGAAGAGGCAAACAGGTGCACAAATCAAGAGTACTAGCAGAGACAAACTTGAAATCCATATTTCCAGGATATATGCACTATAATGTTCATTGCAGCACTGCTCACAATAGCCAAGACATGGAAGCACCTACATGTCCATCAACAGAGGAATGGATAAAGAAGATGTAGCCCATAAATACAACAGAATATTACCCAGTCATTAAAAAGAATGAAATGATGCCATTTACAGCAACATGGATGGACCTAGAGATTGTCAAACTGGGTGATGTAAGTCAGACAGAACTATTATATGATATTGGTTATAAGTGGAATCTAAAAAGAAATGATACAAATGAGCTTACAGAACAGAAACAGATTCACAGACTTAGACAAGGAACTTATGATTGCCAGGGAGAATGATGGGGGAGGGGTAATTAGGGGTTGACATGTACACATCACTATGTTTAAAATGGATAACCAACAAGGACCTACTGTATAGTACAGGGAACTCTGCTCAGTATTATGTAACACTTAAATGGGAAAATAATTTGAAAAATAGATACATGCATGTGTATAACTGAATCACTTCACTGTACCCCTGAAACTATCACAACATTGTTAATCAACTATACCCCAAAATAGTTTTTTTGAAGTATATTTTGTCCTATATAAAGTGTATTTTATACTTTTAAAAAAATAAAACATTAAACAAAAGTTTTAAAAAAGAAAGAGGGAAAAACGTATTCAGGTGCGTACAGTAGTGAAATCTATGTAATATTTCTCTATTAGGAGACAAGAACTAAAACTTTGGATGAAAAATTAAAGTATCTGAATCAAAGATCACAGGACTAACAAGCGGCAGAGCTGGGATTTGAATTCAGTTTCCTCCATTGGCAAAGCAAGGACACCTGTTTACCTCTCAGCCTTGGGACTTAACTTTGATACTGAAACAGTTTCCAAAGATGTTGATGTTGTATAAGTCTACAAGGTTTGAATTATGAATGTGAATTTTAAATTCACATTCTACAGGGATTTAGCTTGGATGTAGTCTTTCAGAAAAATGCTGTTATTAAGATTAAAGAGCAAAAATAAATTAGTCTTCATTTAGTAGTTTAGGTAACCTCCCTCCCTGACATATAATGTTTCATTAAAACTTATTTATAGAGAATAACCTAGGTTATAAATAGTTTCTAAAATTATTATTCAAAGCAGTAGTTTTCAAATCAGTGGATAACCATATAATTGATGATGATCAATTAGCATTAACCCCCTCCTTTAGGAGGACTTCCCTTCTTTTTGACAGAATAGCACCTCCCTCCTTGGTGTTCCTACTGAACTTTGTTCCTCTTCCATTGCAAAGTCACATTGCTTTGTCTTCACCTCTCATTAGGTTATCATTTCCATCTAGATTGTAAAGTCCACACTAGACCATAAGTTCCTCCAATAGACCATTCTTTTCATTAGTAATATCTTAAAGATGGTAGGTTAGGATGTTAATAAAGGACAGAAATGGTAAGGACCTAACAGAAGCAGATGATATTAAGAAGAGGTGTCAAGAATACACAGAACTGTACAAAAAAGATCTTTATGACCTAGATAATAATAAACGATGGTGTGATCATTCACCTAGAGCCAGACATCCTGGAATGTGAAGTCAAGTGGGCCTTAGGCAGCATCACTGCAAACAATGCTAATGGAGGTGATGGTTCCCAGTTGAGCTATTTCAAATGCTGAAAAATGACTCTATGAAAGTGCTGCACTCAATACGCCAGCAAATTTGGAAAACTCAGCAGTGGCCACAGGACTGGAAAAGGTCAGTTTTCATTCCAATCCCAAAGAAAGGCAATGCCAAACGATGTTCAAACTACCGCACAATTGCACTTATCTCACACACTAGTAAAGCAATGCTCAAAATTCTCCTAGCCAGGCTTCAGCAATACATGAACCGAGAACCTCCATATGTTCAAGTTGGATTAGAAAAGGCAGAGGAACCAGAGATCAAATTGCCAAAATCTGCTGGATCATGGAAAAAGTAAGAGAGTTCCAGAAAAACATCTATTTCTGCTTTATTGACTATGCCAAAGCCTTTGAGTGTGTGGATCACAATAAACTGTGGAAAATTCTGAAAGAGATGGGAATACCAGACCACCTGACCTGCCTCTTGAGAAACTTGTATGTAGGTCAAGAAGCAACAGTTAGAACTGGACGTGGAACAACAGGGAAGGAGTACGTCAAGGCTGTATATTGTCACCCTGCTAATCTAACTTCTATGCAGAGTACATCATAAGAAACGCTGGACTGGAGAAAACACAAGCTGGAATCAAGATTGCCAGGAGAAATATCAATAACCTCACATATGCAGATGACACCACCCTTATGGCAGAAAGCGAAGAGGAACTAAAAAGCCTCTTGATGAAAGTGAAAGAGGAGAGCGAAAAAGTTGGCTTAAAGCTCAACATTCAGAAAATGAAGATCATGGCATCTGGTCCCATCACTTCATGGCAAATAGATGGGGAAACAGTGGAAACAATGGCTGACTTTATTTTTCTGGGTTCCAAAATCACTGCAGATGGTGATTGCAGCCATGAAATTAAAGGACGCTTACTCTTTGGAAGGAAAGTTATGACCAACCTACATAGCATATTAAAAAGTAGGGACATTACTTTGCCAACAAAGCTCCATCTAGTTAAGGCTATGGTTTCTCCAGTGGTCATGTATGGATGTGAGAGTTGAACTATAAAGAAAGCTGAGTGCAAAGAATTGATGCTTTTGACTGTGGTGTTGTAGAAAACTCTTGAGAGTCCCTTGGACTGCAGGGAGATCCAACTGGTCTATCCTAAAGGAAATCAGTCCTGGGTGTTCATTAGAAGGACTGATGTTGAAGCTGAAACTCCAATAATTTGGCCACCTGATGCGAAGAGCTGACTCTTGGAAAAGGCCCTGATGCTGGGAAAGATTGAGGGGAGGAGGAGAAGGGGAGGACAGAGGATGAGATGGCTGGATGGCCTCATCAACTAGATGGGCATGGGTTTGGGTGGACTCCGGGATTGGTGATGGACAGGGAGGCCTGGCATGCTGCGGTTCATGGGGTCACAAAGAGTCGGACATGACGGAGCAACTGAACTGTACTGAAAGATGGTAGATATTCTGAGTACTTATTAGCTTAATAAATTCTATGTCTGTATTTTAAAACTGTTTCAGAGGAACTTAATTTTAACCATATCCAGTTTTTTTGTCAGATAATTCATGGATAAGAAAGAATATTATAGCACTAGCCCTGATAATAAATAGACAGAAGCAAAGAATTCAGGGCAGGATCAGAGGGTTAGAAGAGAGAAGAGCAAGAATGGAAAGACTTTAGAGGGGCGGCAAATATATTTTGAAGACCATAATTTGCTGAATGCATTTCTCATATTAGGAATAGGGAAGTGTCAATAATTGAATCACATTGGGGCTTTTGGACAAACTATTAATAATTTGATAAAAATGAATCTCTGACTCATGCCTCCCTTCTCGGCTTGTGGACCCATAATGATTAGTAGAATTCATTTCTGTGGGAAAACTTGTAGCTGTGTAGAGCTTGTGATATGATCAAAGTATCTTTTTCTTTCTCCCATTTTTGTTGTTGTTGTTGGTTTATCGATCTTATTCTCCATCTACTGAGAATGACCATTGTGACTTTAGGTCTCTGTCTCAATGGGGGTTCATGTGCTACAGTTAAAATTATCTTTAAAGTGCATCAACACCTTCAGTTCAGTTCAGTTCAGTTCAGTTGCTCAGTCTTGTCCAACTCCTTACGACCCCATGAATCACAGCATGCCAGGCCACCCTGTCCATCACCAACTCCTGGAGTTCACCCAAACTCATCTCCATACAGTCGGTGATGCCATTCAGCCATCTCATCCTCTGTCATTCCATTCTCCTCCTGCCCCCAATCCCTCCCAGCATCATGGTCCTTTCCAGTGAGTCAACTCTTCATATGAGGTAGCCAAAGTATTGGAGTTTCAGCTTCAGCATCAGTTCTTCCAATGAACACCCAGGACTGATCTCCTTTAGGATGGACTGGTTGGATCTCCTTGCAGTCCAAGGGACTCTCAAGAGTCTTCTCCAATGCCACAGTTCAAAAGCATCAATTCTTCGGTGCTCAGCTTTCTTCATAGTCCAACTCTCACATCCATATATGACCACTGGAAAAACCATAGCCTTGACTAGACAGACCTTTGTTGGCAAAGTAATATCTCTGCTTTTAAGTATGTTATCTAGGTTGGTCCTAACTTTCCTTCCAAAGAGTAAGTTTCTTTTGATTTCATGGCTGCAATCACCATCTGCTGTGATTTTGGAGCCCCCCCCCCAAAAAAAAGTCTCCCACTGTTTCCACTGTTTCCTCATCTATTTCCCATGAAGTGATGGGACTGGATGCCATGATCTTCATTTTCTGAATGTTGAGCTTTAAGCCAACTTTTTCACTCTCCTCCATTTTCATCAAGAGGCTTTTTAGTTCTTCTTCACTTTCTGCCATAAGGGTGGCGTCATCTGCATATCTTAGGTTATTGATATTTCTCCCAGCAATAATGATTCCAGCTTGTGCTTCATCCATCCCAGAGTTTCTCATGATATACTCTGCATAAGTTAAATTAGCAGGGTGACAATATACAGCCTTGACAGACTCCTTTTCCTATTTGGAACCAGTCTGTTGTTCCATGTCTAGTTCTAAATGTTGCTTCTTGAGCTGCATATAGGTTTCTCAAGAGGCAGGTCAGGTGGTCTGGTATTCCCACCTCTTTCAGAATTTCCCACGGTTTATTGTGATCCACACAGTCAAAGGCTTTGGCATAGTCAATAAAGCAGAAATAGATGTTTTTCTGGAACTCTCTTACTTTTTTGATGATCCAGATTTTGGCAATTTGATCTCTGGTTCCTCTGCCTTTTTTAAAACCAGCTTGAACATCTGGAATTTCATGGTTCACATATTGCTGAAGCCTGGCTTGGAGAATTTTGAGCATTACTTTACTAGTGTGTGAGATAAGTGCAATTGTGCTGTAGTTTGAGCGTTCTTTGGCATTGCCTTTCTTTGGGATTGGGATGAAAACTGACCTTTTCCAGTCCTGTGGCCACTGCTGAGTTTTCCAAATTTGCTGGCGTATTGAGTGCAGCACTTTCATAGAGTCATCTTTCAGGATTTGAAATAGCTCAACTGGAATTCCATCACCTCCACTAGCTTTGTTTGTAGTGATGCTTCCTAAGGCCCACTTGACTTCACATTCCAGGATTTCTGGCTCTAGGTGAGTGATCACACCATCGTGATTATCTGCATCATGCAGCTCTTTTTTGTACAGTTCTTCTGTGTATTCTTGCCACCTCTTCTTAATATCATCTGCTTCTATTAGGTCCATACAATTTCTGTCCTTTATCTAGCTCATCTTTAAATGAAATGTTCCCTTGCTGCTGCTGCTGCTAAGTTACTTCAGTTGTGTCCAACTCTGTGCGACCCCATAGACGGCAGCCCACCAGGCTCCCCCATCCCTGGGATTCTCCAGGCAAGAACACTGGAGTGGGTTGCCATTTCCTTCTCCAATGCATGTAAGTGAAAAGTGGAAGTGAAGTTGCTTAATCGTGTCCAACCCTCAGAGACCCCATGCACTGCAACCTTCCAGGCTCCTCCATTCATGGGATTTTCCAGGCAAGAGTACTGGAGTGGGGTGCCATTGTCTTCTCCAGAAATGTTCCCTTGGTATCTCTAATTTTCTTGAAGACGTCTCTAGTCTTTCCCATTCTGTTGTTTTCCTCTATTTCTTTGCATTCATTGTTGAGGAAGGCTTTCTTATCTCTCCTTGTTATTCTTTAAAGAATACCAAAACATTTTATTTTTTTGTGTGGGGGGGCTATTAATATTTCTAGCAAAGGGAATCAAAGAACATATGGTGAAAACCTGTGCTTTTTTTTTTTTTTCACAAACTGAGTAGGACTGGACGGGGAGAAATTGTGAGGTAAAAGAAATTGTCCTGAAGATTTTTTTGATTCCCTCACTCCCAGCAGCCCAGATAGTCAGTCATATTCCTTTTACCCCCATCATCTATTCAACCCCCTGTCTTTTGGTCTCAGAAACAGATATAATAAATCTCTTCACTCTGAGGTATCCCTGTTGATTGTAACACTATTACAGATTTTTACACAGACAAAAAGTCTGCAATAGTTTTAAGCCTACAAATGAACATCTAATTGTGGAAGGCATGCCATGAAGAAGTTAGCTGAAGGAGAATTTCTTTAGACCCAGTTTCAGGCTTCCTGCCAAAGTTTGCCTTGACCCTTGAAGATGATGATCTGAACTTTTCTGAAGAAAATATGTAATTTAGAAGATAACTGAAAAACAGTTAATTCAATATGGGAAAAATTCCAGTTGTTTTAAGTTTTTGGTGTGTCTTTTGATTTAGTATTTCTTCCTTGACAGTATCTTGGAGGATGTTTTGTTTAGAAGAGCACCTTCACTTTTCGGATGCCTAAAAGAAAAATTCTCCTCCATCAGTTAAAATAGCTGCTGTGGTGGGGCTTAGGAAGGGAATGGACTAGCGAGTAAGAAGTAGCTGTTTGGGGAGGGAGGACCAGAAGCTATAGAAGCTCTTAGCTCAGGAGGACAAAGGTTAGCATAAGGAAAAGTCGCACTGAACCAAGTTATTCTCTCCACCTCTCTGTGGCTCCTCCAGTGCCACCACCAGTCATCTGATTCCCACTGACAACCTTACCTTTATGGTTTAACGGAAGTGCTCTTAACAAAGGCATCCTACTCTCGCTCCCTTCATTTGAAGAAATAAATGAGAATGTTTCACAAATAGCCCAACTGAACAGGTTGAAAGTGCAGATGTTAAGTTTAAATGCCACACATGGCTACTTTTGGATCTTGAAAAACCCAATGCTAAATGACATTAGGCATACATTTTTTAGCCTTATTTATAATATAACATTTACCATCTCCTCATTGTCAGTGTTACTTCCAAAGGATTTTGATGGAGGATCTGACTTAAAGCCATGAAAGCCCCCTTGACTTTGAACATAGCACATATTTTGTATAAGGAAATCAACAGAATTTGCAGTAGATTCAAATAAAATTTTTCATCCTGAAGTAGTGTTTAGATGATTTGAAGTTACTCATTTAAAAATTTTCCAAAGTCGTTTGGGTCTGTACTTCTTGGTTTTCTTCTTCATTCATTAACTCAACAAATATTTATTAGGTACTTAGTATGGATCAAGTATGGTGACAAATTGTTGGGGATATAAAGATAGCTTTGAAGAAGTTCATAGTTTGGAGACCAAGACTGTCTTATGAAATAATAATTAGAAATACAGGGTCATTGTTACTATCAAAAGAGGTATAAACAAAGGGTGACTCCAAAGGATCCTCGGCCTTTGGAGGAAAATGCAGGAGGAATCAGGGAAGGCTTTACTAAAAGATATTATGAGAGGGACATGGAAATTAGACAAGAGTACAAGAGGTATTCAGGCTGCAGGGCAACGCGTGCACAGATTCATGTTGTAACATCATAGCAAATGCATGCAACTGTATTTAGCAGAGTTGTATGTGACAGCTGGTTTTCTTCCATCAGTGCTAGATAGTTGTGGTGGCTTTTTTGATACCGCTGGATGTGGGATGGAAACACTGAGGAAGGGCTTGGGCACACAGGTTGGATACATAAAAGACCACTTCCCCCACCATTCTCAGGTGCTATAAACAGTTAAGTGATACCATGGTTGAAACAAACAGACAAATGATGATGCAAGGACTCAAATGTGGCTCAAGACAAATTGTCAGCTGTGGACCCTATAAGCCCTGAGCCTGGGACATGGCCTGGGAGTGGGGTAAGAGTCACTTGAGTCTGCCATTCTTGGGGTCTAGTCTCATGAGATCTAAGGAAAGCCAGAAGGAGTGGTTCGCTTGTCCAGCCACTGTCCTGGAACCCACATTTGGGCCAGTCTCTTTTTACCCATGTGTCAATTTCTAAGATCCTCAAGATCTAGTTGGTCCTAATGTAAGGTAGAGAGTTGGAGAGCACTTAGGAAAGAAGATATAGGTTCAGTATCCATCTGGTTCTCCACTCAGGCTCAGGGCATTTTGCCTAGAGAGCAGTGCAGAACCCAATTTGTCCCACACACTTGAGAGGAAGTCAACATTTTGAAGGAGGCAAGCCTACCTCAAAAATCACAGAGACTCAAGCAGTGGCCCTCCTTTCTCATATCTGCCCATGTTCATAGTCCCAGTTCCATTGCTTACAAACTCTGTGATCTTACAAAAGTTACTCAGCTGAGCCTCAGTTTTATCATGGGTAAAATGGGGATGATGCCTTACAAAGATGTGAAAACTATATAAACTAATTTATGAAGTGCCCCAAATATAGAAAATGCTTGGTAAAATTGACTATTACTAGCAATTCTTCCTTGGCATGGCTAGGGTCAAACAAAGTTTTTTGAATACAGAAACAACTGGCTGTTATTTAGGAAATTCTTTCTTGTATATAGAAAATAATGTTTTTCCTGGGTATACAAATGATTATTTTAGAAAATGTGAAAAATATGCAAAAACATTAATTTATTCAACAGATTATTATTAAGCATCTACTGTGAGCTGTAGTGCTGCTTTTAGACACTGGCAATCCCACTGTGAACAAATCCCACATAGAACAAATAAAGTCCTTCTCTTCTTAGAGGAAAGTGTTAGTTGTTCAGTCATGTCTGACTCTTTGCCACCTCATGGATGTAGCTTGCCAGGCTCTTCTGTTCTTGGAATTCTCCAGGCAAGAATACTGGAGTGGGTTGCCATTCCCTTCTCCAGGGGATCTTCCTGACCCAGGGATCAAATCCAGGTCTCCCCCATTGCAGGCAGATTCTTTACCATCTGAGCCACCAGGGAAGCCATCTCTTAGAGGAGTGATATATAATAAAATAGACATAAACAAGTTATGTGTATATATTTATGTAGACACACATAAATTATATACAGTATATCATAAAGTCAGATGGTGATAAGTATGAAGTAAAAAATGCTGGATAGACGGACGTGAAATGCCAAGAAGTTCAGAAGTAGCAGTCAAAAATATGGTCAAGAAAGGCTTCACTAAGAAGGTAACATTTGAACAAGCTCATGAAAACACCTTGGAGGAAAAGCATTCCAGGTGGACCAACAGTAAGTCCAAGAGTTCTGAACAGGATTGTACCTGGTGTGTGTGAGGAATAGCATGGAGCCCAGTATGACTAAGGTAGGATGATTGGTAGAGATAATTTGTGAAGAAAGAAAGACATGGACATAGAGGAATGCAGATAGTGTAGGGCCTTGTAGATCATAAGAAAGTCCTTGGCTTTTATTCTGGGGCTTTCCTGGTGACTCAGGGAAAGAAAGAATCCACCTGCAGTGCAAGAGACCTGGGTTTGATCCCTGGGTCAGGAAGATCCCCTGAAGAAGGAAATGGCAACCTGCTCCAGTATTCTTGCCTGGTGAGTTTCGTAAACATAGGAGCCTGGTGGGCTATGGTCCATGGGATTGTAAAGAGTCAGACATGACTGACTAACAACTTATTCTGATTAACATGGGAAGCTACTGTTGGGAGAAACTATCTTTCATGGATTTCTTGTGCTCCTACTTGTCTTGCCAAGTATGCCAAGAATGCAAGGTCCTGACCATTCTTTATGCAAGCTATTTCTCAGGGTTGTCTTTGTAATTAGCAACCACCAGAACAAAGATCAGGCTTGCTCAGTACTTCCTACAAAATGATGGACTTTTTGACCTCACTGTTCCTCTTCTACAAAGGGATCCATTGTCTATGCACATAATCATTTAGGCCCATTGTATTGCCCTCTGGGAACTTGGAGCATATGAGGAAATGTTGCAAATTAGCTGATACTCATGCTGCTTGCCAGTCTGTGAGTCATAAAATCCTTTTGGACCCAGGAGCCTTGTGTTTTCTGTTAACATCCATAAAATAGTAATAGGCTAATTTATCAACTTGGAAGTAAGAAAAATAAGATCTTGAATTCTTCACAGGTTTTGGCAGCCATTGGAAAGTTTTTGATCAATAGAATGACATGACATGACTCATGTTTTAAAATGATTACTCTTACTACCCCATAGACTGTATACGTATAGGGCCAGGTGAAAATGGAGACCTTCAAGGAGACAACCACAGTAATCCAGCTGAGAAGAGGCGGTAGGTTGGATCAGGGTGGTTTTGTGATGTTAATGAAAAGTTGTCCTATTCTGGGTATATTTGGTTAAGTAGGATTTCAGACAGATTGGATATAATTTATGAGAGAAAGGGAATAAAAATGAAGATAAGATTTTGGTTCAAGCATTTGCCTAATGGTAAGATGGGAAAGAAAGGGGCCTAAATGATTATTGAGGGGGTCTAGAAATGACGTGGTTGTATTTTTACATTTATATTTGAGTTGCTTATCAGACATATAAATAGATGTTGAGTGGACAATTAGGTATTTGAGTCTGGCGTTCAGGGCAGAGGTCAAGACATGAGATACAACAATGTAAGAAGAAAAATACTCACATAATTCCACTTGCCAGAAGCAGACACTGTTAATTACTGGTTTACTTTTCAGACTTTTTATGCACATATATTATTTGAGCAGAAAGAATATTTTAAAAATATATAGGATCTTGGCCAAAGGCAATGATATTTTATCTCTTAATATGATTTGGAAACATATTGTTGAAACTCTGACCCAGAGTCGCTTTTTCATAATGATAGATCTGGCAAGGTGTTGCCTGGGATTATAATGCAGACATTCGGGCAGATGGATTTGATAGTTGCCACTCTGGAAAAGTTGGGTGGCTTTTTACCTGGACCAGACTCTGTGATTCAAAACACACTGCTTGTTGGCCAAAACCACTCCAACTGAAATTTCAAATGGGCAGATGTGGAAACCATGCTGGACAAGAAGAAGTTGTATTTTTCTACTCCAAGCCGCATACTGACAGCTTATGCCATGAACATTACCCTGTTGTGGGTTTTTCAGTGAATTCCTTTCAGTAGAATTTAGGATCTAAGGCTAATACAGAAATTTTGAAACAACAGTTGTCCCAAGTCCCAGGTATGGGGGTAAATTTGTCAGCACAGCCTTTTCAATGTCTATACATATTTGTTACCGCATTGTTACTTTTGAGCATGGTGGTATGTTGCTGTGTTTCTCAAACTGAGCCTGCTTGGAAAATGCTTGGTAAAGCTGATCCTTTGTAAAGGGTCTCCTAAGACCTTGTTAAAACACATATTCCTAGGCCCCACCTCCAAAGTTTCAGTAGATATGATGTGATGTCCAGGAATTTAAATTTCTAACAAGTTCCCAGAGAAGGCTGCTGTTGCTGGTCTGGGGACCATCCTGTGCAGACCACTGGTTTAGTGGTTAAGAACATATACCCTGGAGCCAGACTGCCCAGTTCAAATCAAGGCTACAGCTTGGGCAGGTTACTTCTCTCTCCATGCCTGGTTTCCATATTGATATAATGAGGGTAATGATTATATCTACTTCATAAGATCACCGTGAGAATTAGATAAATTGATCAGTATGGAATACTTAGAACAGAGGTTAGCATACAGTCGGTCAGTCAGTCAGTCATTTCAGTCGCTCAGTCGTGTCCGACTCTTTGTGACCCCATGAATCGCAGCACGCCAGGCCTCCCTGTCCATCACCAACTCCCGGAGTTCACTCAGACTCATGTCCATCGAGTCAGTGATGCCATCCAGCCATCTCATCCTCGGTCATCCCCTTCTCCTCCTGCCCCCAATCCCTCCCAACGTCAGAGTCTTTTCCAATGAGTGAACTCTTTGCATGAGGTGGCCAAAGTACTGGAGTTTCAGCTTTAACATCATTCCTTCCAAAGAAATCCCAGGGTTGATCTCCTTCAGAACGGACTGGTTGGATCTCTTTGCAGTCCAAGGGACTCTCAAGAGTCTTCTCCAACACCACAGTTCAAAAGCATCAATTCTTCAGCACTCAGCCTTCTTCACAGTCCAACTCTCACATCCATATATGACTACTGAAAAAACCATAGCCTTGACTAGATGGACCTTAGTTGGCAAACAGTAAATATGTGTTATTCTTCAGTAAGACAATGCTTTTGAAGAAGTTATAGTGATTCTCAGTTTCTGGGAAAAGTCCTGTTTTAATGTAAGCAAGTCTTATTAATGTTCACATTGAGGGCATAATGAAGGATATGAAGAAAGCGCATGAAACAAGGTAAGAGGTATAAGACTTGAGGATGATCAGCCACATGGACATCCAGGCATGACTAGGCAGAAAAGGTGAAAGATCCAAGTTTAAATAAAGTGAATATGCCTCTTTTCCCTCAGCTAACTCATGCTGACAACTTCAGAATAACAACCACATTTGCGCGTGCGTGCGCGCGCGCGCGCGCACACACACACACACACACACACACACACACACACACAAGATGATACTCTGCCTTTTGCATCCAAGCTGTTCATATGGTGATCATTTAGTCATTTTTTCCATAACTTGTGGTTGAAGTGACTGGCTTCAGTTTAAGATCACGTTTGTTGATATTTAAGCAGTTAAGTAATTCTTTGGCTCTCCTATCATTGAGGCCTATGTTCAACCACTGTAAAGTCAGGAAATCTTGCACATCACGTGTAATTATTTCAGCATTGGATATTTAATGCAGTTTTCTGAGCACTGCGTATAGTAATAGGTAGGTTAATTTAGCCCCTGAAGTTTAGATTTCTAGTATATATCATCTTTTTCTTTTCCCCTAACACAAAATTAAGGAGGGCTTCCCAGATGGAACAGTTGTGAAGAACTCACCTGCCAATGCAGGGGTTGCAAGAGACACAAGTTCAATCACTGGGTCAGGAAGATCACCTGGAGGAGAAAATGGCAACCCACTCTGGTATTCTTTCCTGGAAAAATTCCATGGACAGAGGAGTGTGGCAGGCTGCAGTCCATGGGGTCATGAACTAGAGTCCATGGGGATGCAAAGAGTCAGACAGGACTAAGCACTAGTGCTAATCAAGAGTTGCTCTAATGAGAATTTCATTGTGAACCACATTGAGAATTTGTGACAGAGATAGAATTGCCTTGATTGTTCTCCAAATTCCATGAAGCTCTTCATGGCTCAGTGTGCCTTTTGACATAAGTCTGGAAAAATTCAGCACCCACACTGACCCATCCGATCCCTTAGGAATTCCTTCAATCATCCTTCAAGGACATTTTTCTTCACTCAATCTTAGCAAGGTACTTTCATGCCAGTACTCTGGAGCTTTAATCAATTTTAATGGTTTTTATCACTGAAATCTTGTATTTTCACATTCCATCCTTTAATCAAAACCCCGCTTAACCCATTTGCTTTTCCATTACGTGGCTGTCTTGCTACCTGCACTGCATTTACTCAGTCCCCTCGCGTCCTTCCCTCCCCAGCTGGGGCCCTGTAGTCAATCACTTTAATCTCATTCCCAGTAACTTGTTAAGCCTGTCTCACCATCACTGCGATTCACCCAACCATCTTTTCTCCTCAGATTGCTAGGTGTTGAAGAAAGTACATATCTGGGCTTAACCGGTGTCATCACAAATCTGTGATTTATAATTTTGACTGAACTCCTATTAGTGCACAAATGCAGACCTGGGTTGTCAGTCATGTGAGCTGCTCCATGTCGTGAGCTACAGGGGAGCAGCAGCAGGGCTTATTTATTTAATGATGACTAATACTTCTCCAGAGGAGAGTTATAGGAAGTCATCTAATGGAACAATAAAATTAGTCACAAAAGGCACAATATTTTTGGACATTTTAATAAAACTCACTACTTTCACTGCCAAAATTCCCTCTGCCGCCACATAGGGATGTGGCAGCAGCCTTTCTGGAATCTGAACTTCAGTCTTCTTTGCTTCCTTGTGTCTTTCTTACTGCTTTCCAGCAACAGGGTGATATTTTAAACTGCTTAGAAATCATCTAATCATTTTATTACAAGCATGAGGTTTCTCAGGACCTAAACACTTACTTGGTGAGGGGGTGAAGTCGCTCAGTAGTGTCCGACTCTTTGCGACCCCGTGGACTGTAGCCTACCAGGCTCCTCCGTCCAGGGGATTCTCCAGGCAAGAATACTGGAGTGGGTTGCCATTTCCTTCTCCAGGGGATCTTCCTGACCCAGGGATCGAACCCAGGTCTCCCGCATTGGAGGCAGACACTTTAACCTCTGAGCCACCAGGGAACACTTACCTTTGGGTGAATTAAAGGGCCCTGTGTCATGGCTACAGATTTGTGTAGCCTTGATGTTTTCAGTTATTTACCTGGGCCCCATCTCTTCCCCACTCACATTCTCGATTGTTTCCGCTTTCCTAATGCAATTCCCAAGCTGAAGTCAGAATACTACCTTTAGGATCCCTTTTGCTGAGGAATCTTGGAGGAATTGTGGCTACTCCCTTGGCTGACCAACCATCTTCATTTGCCCAGGACTTGGAGAAGACTCTTGAGAGTCCCTTGGACTGCAAGGAGATCCAACCAATCCATTCTGAAGGAGATCAGCCCTGGGATTTCTTTGGAAGGAATAATGCTAAAGCTGAAACTCCAGTACTTTGGCCACCTCATGCGAAGAGTTGACTCATTGGAAAAGACTCTGATGCTGGGAGGGATTGGGGGCAGGAGGAGAAGGGGACGACAGAGGATGAGATGGCTGGATGGCATCACTGACTCGATGGATGTGAGTCTGAGTGAATTCCGGGAGTTGGTGATGGACCGGGAGGCCTGGCCTGCTGTGATTCATGGGGTCGCAAAGAGTCGGACACGACTGAGCGACTGAGCTGAACTAAACTGAACTGAGAGGTTTCTCAGGATGCAGGACTCTCCATTCTGAAACCTGGATAGTCCTGGGGAAACCAGTCTGTGCTGGCTCTGTGTTTATGTCTTGTTCCTCCCAGTTATTCCAGACTCACTTACATCAGAAAAATATTCTCATAACCTTAAAAAGCAGCCCTCTCCAAGTGCCTGTCACAAGTAACCTGTTTTCTTGTGGAGCTGTCAATTCTAAGTCTGCAAACACTTCACTCCAGTCAAATGACTCTCATGAAAAAATCCACAAACAATGCTGGAGAAGGTGCAGAGAAAAGGGAACCCTCCTACACGGTAGGAATGTAAATTGGCACAGCCACTATGGAGAACAGTACAGAGACTCCTTAAAACAGAGTTACCATATGATTCTAAGGGAAATCCCAAGGGAAATCAGTCCTGAATATTCATTGGAAGTACTGATGCTGAAGCTGAAACTCCAATATTTTGGCCACCTGATGCAAAGCACTGACTCACTGGAAAAGACCCGAATGCTGGGAAAGACTGAAGACAGGAGGAGAAGGGGATGACAGAGGATAAGATGGTTGGATGGCATCACTGACTTGAAGGACATGAGTCTGAGCAAGCTCCGGGAGTTGGTGATGGACAGGAAGCCTGGTGTGCTGTAGTCCATGGGGTCACAAAGAGTCGGACAAAACTGAGTGAACTGAATTGACTGAACATTATGATCCAGCAATCCCACTTTTGGCCATATATCCAGAGAAAAACATAGTCTAAAAGGACACATGCACTCCATCGTTCGTTGCATCACTGTTTACAAGAGCCAAGACATGGAGGCAGCATAAATATCTATCAACAGAGGAATGGATAAAGAAGATGTGTACATATATACAATGGACTATTACCCAGCCATTAAAAGGAATGTAATAACGCCATTTGCAGCAACGTCAATGGACCTAGAGATTGTCATAGTGAATGAAGTAAGCCAAAGAGAAATATCATATGACATCCCTTGTATGTGGAATTTAAAAATAAATGATACAAGTTAATTTATTTATGAAATAGAAACAAAGTTACAGACTTAGAGA
Source organism: Capra hircus (assembly GCF_001704415.2). Taxonomy (NCBI): domain Eukaryota; kingdom Metazoa; phylum Chordata; class Mammalia; order Artiodactyla; family Bovidae; genus Capra; species Capra hircus. The sequence continues at coordinate 115,995,568 of NC_030808.1, read as the reverse complement.
ATAAACACTGTTCTGGAGGGGAAGTGATCCACATGTACCTGCTGCTATATTTATTAATAAAATTGATAATCAACAAGATTCTACTGTATAGCACAGGGAACTCTGTTCAGTGTTATGTGACAGCCTGGATGGGAGGGGAGTTTAGGGGAAAATGGATACATGTATATGTATGGCTGAGCCCCTTTGCTGTCTACCTAAAACTATCACAACATCATTAATTGACTATACTCCAATATAAAATAAAAACTCAAATAAGACTAAATCTGTTTAAGCTTTTGTAAAAACTTACTAAAACTAGGTTAGTTACCAGTTAGCTGTGTAGCAGCAAGCACCCTTTCTTCAAACATTTTACTTCCGTTCTGCTGCTCTCCATTTAAGAGTGTGACATTCTCACAACAAAGTTGCATGTTCTTTGTCCTCTTGCATGCATGCCTGCTAAGTTGCTTCATTTGTGTCTGACTCTGTGCAACCTGATGGGCTGTAGCCTGCCAGGCTTCTCTGTTCATGGGATTCTCCAGGCAAGAATACTAGAATGGGTTTCTGTGCCCTTTTCCAGGGGATCTTCTCAAAACAGGGATTGAACCTGTGTATCTCATGTCTATCTGCATTGGCAAGCAGGTTCTTTATCGCTAGAGCCACCTGCATGTGTCTTCTTACCACATTGCATACTGCCCTGCTTTCCCTCTACCCACCTTCCATAGCTGAGAGGCCCATCTAGAAAGAACAGCAACGGTTGTGTCAACATGGTTTCTCCTTCATCTCTGCTCCGTGTTCTGTAGTATCACCCTGTGACTCTTTTGGTCCCTGTGACTTGATCACGCCTTTATTACTCATTTTCCTATGAATTCTGAAAATTATTGGATAAGCTGGGTCATGAGATCCATTTTGGGAGGGAACTGTATCCTCCTCCAAGTCTGATGTAGTACACATTTTCTTTTATTATCCTTCACAGTTTAGCAGATTCGTATCCTGACTCATGTATTGAAAACATGGCCATTTTCCTGACCTATTGAAGATGATATTTCCTTCCCTATTTTTTTACTGTTTTGACCCATTCAGTGGCCCTCAAGAGGAGTGAAGGACAACACCTTTATTTACTGTCTTCATTAGAAGAAAAAAATTACCAGTCACACGTTTTTTTCTATTTCTTCCTCAATTTTCTTTTTCTTCTCTTGGTCACATGTAGTGTACTGAGAACCCATGCAGACAGGAACCCATGGGATTCTTGGGGACTCTGTTGGGGCTTTCATCTCAACCTGACAACATAGAGACAGGCTAAGCATAGGTCAGTCTATTTGTTTTCAGTAGTTTTTTTTGATTCTGCCACTTCCTTTTTTCCTATGTCAAAGAAAAAAGGTATCAAATAAATGACACTTGGGAATTCTTTAAACATTAGCGTGAAAGTCTTTCACAAAATTCTTAGTAGTCATGCATTAAACATTTTTTCCATCTCTTTTTGAAAGAGGACAGGTTAAAAATCCAAGATCTCCCTGACTCTAATGAAAACATTTTGTGGAAAATCAGCTAAAAGTTTCTATACTTGAAAACATAAGACATGGCATTCTGTCTCTGAGAGACTTGAAATTTCCATTTAAAGAAAATTGTGGTGATGCATATGTATTTCTTTGGTTCCCAACTAACTATAAGAAAGAAATGTTTCTGTGTGGTTGAGTGCACATCTTGAAGTTAATGAAATTGCTATAATTAAAAATCTACATGTTCCCCTTATAAATCTGAAATTTACAGTTCTATGGACTAGCTTTCAAAATGTCAAACATTACTGAACATTTGTTGCTTTATGATTTGGTAGTAAAACTCTCAAAAGTTAAACTCTGCTCTGTAAAAAAGACCTAAATTAATAATTCAAGCTATGTTAGCAGAACTGAAGATTTATTTTATTTGACTGGTATGGGAATGGGGAAAAACAAAGTGAGGAGAGCTTTATGAAACTAGTCTAATTCTGAGACTGCAAACTTTGCAAATCTGGTGACATTAAAAATAAAAAGAAATTAGTAAAGTAACATTATTTTCCTCAAAATTACTTATCTTCTAAATGAATCTTTCCGTGCTATGTCCAATATTATCAAGTCATTTTTGCATGTCTACTGTGTCCCAGGCTTGGGAAATAAAAGGGAAACTCCTTCCTTGAGGGAGTCTATATTCATATGCATTGTGTGATTATGGACACTGTGCTTTGGAGTTTTTGGAATACCCTTCAATTTAGTTGTCCAATAAATTCAACTATATATTTTGGAAACTATAACTACTAAATCTAAGCTAGACATACAGCTTTTCATCTGAAAAATGAGGCCCTGACTTGTTACCTGAGACTTAAGAGTCTACCCCTTGGCCTCTGATGTATTACAAGCGTATTTGATTTGATATTTTTATACATTTCTTTCCTTTCCCTTTCCTTTTTTCCCTCTTCTCCTTTCCTTTTCCTTCTCCTTTAAACAAAGCCGACCATTGTGAACACACAATGACACTGGCAGAGCATCAGATCCCTGAGTTTTCTTCCTACAGTTTTGGTCTTTGTCCTTCACCTTCTCTAAATCCGCCTTCTCTAATTGCCCTTAAATCATTAGCTTTCCACAGGACTTGCCTTCTTCTTTAACAACATGCTCTTCTTAAACTGTGTCAATCCATTTTCCTAGTTATAAATACCATTTATTGACTGACTCCACCATGCATTTCTCTGTATGGGATCTCTTCTCTGAGCTCAATTTAGGAACCACCCAAATTTAAACCCTGGCTCTTCCCCTCTTCAGCTACATGATGAACTTGGGCAAATTTCTTGACCTCTGTATTTCCTAGTTTTTTCGTGTGTTTAAAAATAGTATAAAACTTGTACATTTGTTTTGAGGGTTAAATGAGTTAGGGCAGGAAAATTGGCTTAATAATAATATATAACACCAGGAGTTATGTAGCCTGAATTACTTACATCTTAGATTGTGCTGCTATAATAAAATATCACAGGATGAGTAAACAACAAACATTTCTTTCTTACAGAACTGGTGAAAGGTATGCTTTCTGGAGGTTGGAAATTCCAAGATTAAGATATCAGCAAATCTACTGCCTAGTGAGGGACACCTTGCTGGCTTGCAGATGGCTGTCTTCTGTATCTTCCAGACCAGAAAGGGAAGGCAAGCTCTTATGTCTCTTATAAGGGCACTAACCTCATTAATGAGAACTTCACCCTCATGGTCTAATGACCTCTTTGGTAATTTAAAGGGTTTTGCCTCTTTATACCATTATATGTGGGCTTCTCAAGTGGCACAGTGGTAAAGAACCTGCCTGCCAATGCAAGAGATGAAGGTTCAATCCCTGGAGTAGGAAGTGGCTACCCACTCCAGTATTCTTGCCTGTTAGGTTCCATGGATAGATGAGCCTGCAGGCTAAAGTCCATGGCGTTGTAGAGAGTCAGACATGACTGAGAGCACATCATTACATGAGGGGTTAGGACTTCAGCATATGAATTTTGGGGGTGACATAAACAAACAGTCAGTGCATAATGATATATAAACCTCTTATACATAGAAACCCACTTAGATCTAGAGTGCAGTTAAGTCATCAATAACTATTGGCTATTATACCCAAATACCCACCCTACTTCCCTGCCAGGTTTTATCAAAGCATCTCAATCTCTGGGTGTCCCTCTGCCCTTTTGTGTCTTGCTTTTTCCCATATCAGGAAAGCACCAACTTCCTTGTTGTTATCAAGCCAGAAGCCACGGATCGTAGTTCTCCTTGATAGTTGCCCCTGGTGTTCTAGATATCAGTAACTCCTCTTAGTCTAAAAAATTTAGAAATTCACTCACTTTTCATTTTCTCCCTCAACTCTCTGGCCAAGTTCTTGTTTGTCGTTCTCTGGATCTTAGTAGAAGAATTCTAACTGACTTTACCACCTCCTCTTGTATCTCCCACACCTGATCTTTGTGATCCACTGTCTATACTATACATGTCATTGCTCTGCATGAAATTCTTCTCCTCTGAACTGAGGAGAAGACATCTATCCCTAGGGAAGAGGATTCTTCCCTAGGAATTGGAGTGAGAAGGGGATTGCCTGCTCGAATGCCTAACTAGTCTGTAGACATAGGAATAGAAGGTGGGAAACTGAGCTGGGGCTAGGTCAAAGGGACTCTCATGAGTAATCCAAGGTAGATGATGGGATAAAGTACTGCCTGTGTGTTTCAAGAATGTAGATGAGAATGAAGCTATCACTGGAGGGAGTAAACAAGCTGACTTACAGACCTCAGACAAGCCAGCTTAAAGTAATCAAGAAGCAGGAGCAATGGAAGTCATTTCAGCCAGGAGAGCTGAAAGAAGGCCAGCCAGTAATGGAGCCAGTCAGGCACAGTAGCTGAGAATGTGTATTTCAAGATCACTGTTTAACAGACCAATTTGGCATTTCCTGGACAGCTCTGCCTTGAGCGTTGTCTCTCTTCTTTTTAAAGAGGCTATACCCACTGCAGTGTTCTTGCCTGGAGAATCCCAGGGATGGGGGAGCCTGCTGGGCTGCTGTCTCTGGGGTCGCACAGAGTCGGACACGACTGAAGTGACTTAGCAGCAGCAGCAGCAGCAGTGTCTGAAAAACAAGCTGGTTAACCCTCAGGCAGGAGTAAGGTGCTGGTTTTTAGCATTCTGATTCATTTTTTCATTGAATAAATATTATAAAAATAAAAATATTCAAAGCCATAATAATGAACAGTAAAATTTCCTCCCATTCTTTCTCTGAAGCCACTTAACCTTCCTCCCAAGAAGAAAGCACTAGTACCAATTTTGTGTATACTTTGGAGATATTCTATCTCACAAAAAATTATATATGCTAAATGAAAATAACAGAATAAACACAGTTCTTGGCACCTTGATTTTCCACCAAAACAGTCTACATAGATACATCTTATTCTTTTAAATAATGACTGACTATTTCATTGCATAAAAGTGTCCCTGTAATTTATTTAGCTAGATTCTCAGTAATAGAGATTTAGGTTGTTTTCAACCTTCTGACGGAGAAGGCGATGGCACCCCACTCCAGTACTCTTGCCTTGAAAATCCCATGGATGGAGGAGCCTGGTGTGCTGCAGTCCATGGGGTCACTAGGAGTTGGACACGACTGAGCGACTTCACTTTCACTTTTCACTTTCATACATTGGAGAAGGAAGTGGCAACTCACTCCAGTGTTCTTGCCTGGAGAATCCCAGGGACCGGGGAGCCTGGTGGGCTGCCATCTATGAGGTTGCACAGAGTCGGACACGACTGAAGCGACTTAGCAGCAGCAGCAGCATCATCATCAGCAGCAGCAACCTTCTGATCTTACAAGTAATGCTATAATGAATAATGTGTACATATGTCGGTTCCAAATATAAACCAGATTATATTTATAGAAGTAGTTTTTCTGGGTCAAAGGATATGCACATTTTTTATTTGAATTCCCATTGTTAAATCAGCCTTCTCAATGGCTGCTTCGATTTATACTCCCTCTGGTAATATATGGAAATGCCTGTTTTTTCCACACTTTGGCCAGACTTTTTTTTTTTTTTTAATAACAGTTTGTGATATTTGCCAGTCTGATAAGAAGGAAAGATCTGTAGCTGCATGTGCTTAAGAGTTATTTGAGGACTTCACATTGTGATATGAATTGTAGATAATTTTCCTAATTTTATTTTGCCTTCTATAGATTTTCTTTTTAACCTTGATAAAATTTTTGGTAGCTAAAGTTATCAATCTTTTATTTGGCTTCTCAGTTTTGTGTTACATTTAGAAAATTTTCACTCCAAGTTTATTTTATATGCTTCTTCCATATTTTCATCTAGTAGATTTATACTTTTTATTGTTGAGGATAGCATTTATGAATAAACTGCATTTTCTTCATTGATTTGAAATGTTGCTTTTATTGTATTTAATATACAATGTCTCTTTGTGTGTTTCACCTATTACTGGATTTTCTTTTCCCACTATTAGTTTTCTATTATTATAGCAAATTATATGCTTTTAATTGTAGCTTTATGACATTCATGTACTGGCTTAATTATTATAGTTTTATAATATGCTTTTACTTTTGAAAAACTGATAATCACTCAATACTTTTGAGTTTCCCTAGTGATTTCTCTTTGTTCCTTTTTATATGAACTTTAGAATCAGCTTGTTTATCTTGCTGGGTGTTTCCATGGTGTTGAATCTTCCTTCCAGAGGACATGAACTTTCTAGTTGTTTCTGTCTGATTTTGTGTCCTGCAGGAGAATTTTAAAGTTTCTTCTAGAGAGATCTTAAAGGTTTCTATTTAATTTTATTCCTAGATTTAAAAAAAATCATTTGTTTTTATTGAAGTCTAGTTGATTTATGATGTTTCAGGAGTACAGCAAAGTGTTTCATATATATGAATGCACAGATAGATAGATTCTTTTTCCGATTCTTTTCCATTATAGGTTATTTTAAGATATTGAATATAATTCCTTGTGCTATACAGTAGTTTGTTATTGTTTATTTTATATATAGTAGCCTGTAACTCCAATATTTTTGTTGTTATTTTATTTTCTTATTTTACTTGTGACAATATATCTTAAAGATGTATGAAATTTTAAAAATTTCTATACATTAATTTTATATCCACTTATTTTGCTGAATTCTTTTACCTTTTCATTTGGTTCTCTGGATTTTTAGTAGCTCTAGGTTTTTAAGCAAGATGTAATCTGAATCCCTTGTGATTTACTTTTTCTTTTTAAAAATATATGCAATAGACATGTAAAACTTGTGGTTACCAAAGGAAAGAGGTTGGGGAGTGATAAATTAGGAATTTGGGATTAACAGATATACATTACTATAAATAAAATAGATGAACAACAAGGACCTACCATGTAGCACAGGGAACTATATTCAATATCCTGTAATAACTTAGAAAGGAAAGGAATTTGAAAAAGAATTATATATTTCTGAATCACTTTGCTGTACACCTGAAACAATATAAATCAACTACAGTTCAGTTAAAAAGTTAAAATAATAAAAAAAATGAAACATATATATATGTATATAAATTCTTATTTCTTATCTTTGGAGATTCATTAATCTTGGAATGGGTTTTGAGATCTGCATTTTACATAGCTTTGTAAGTAATTTTCAGTCCTACCAAGGACAAGAAAAGATCAGCTAAAAATACTGAGTCCTAGCTGGTTGGTGTAGCCATGTATTCTAGGAAAACAAACTCACTCGGAAGAACAATGCGAATAGTGGAGTGCAGTTTATTACACCGGTGGGCCCAAGGCAGAGTCTCCTCTTAGCCAAGGACCCTGACCAGTTTTTGTGAAAACCATATATACCCTAAGTGTACATACCCAAACCCACCTCCCCAAATTCCCTGAAACTAGTCTGAATAAAGGAAAAGAAAGATACAATCAAAGTTAACACATGCCTTAAGCCTAGGTAGTTAACAGTAGATAATTATCAATAGGCCTGTGGTCATACCCCAACAAGCATAATAGAATTTATGATTCTATTCAGTTACACAGATTATAAAGGTATTCTCTTAGGCGATGGAAAGTCCAGGTATGAGCCCTGGGGCTCTTCCATCGGGGTGGGGGTGGGGGTGGGGGTCTGATTTTCTGGTTGGTGTGTCGTTTCCTTAGATACTGGGCATATGGCTCGAAGTCCACAGTCCAGCCCAAGATGAAGTCCTGCTTTCAAGATGGAGCCTGTTCTGTCTGTTTCCTCCTTCATTGATATTAGAGTTAGCTGTAAAATTGGGGATCCATATTTTTCTGAACATTAAATGTGTGTGTGAAGTTCTGGATTACAATCATAACAGTTTGTTACTTCTTTCTTTCTAGTTCCTTATTTCCTCCCTCTCTCCTTCCCTCCCTCTCTTAAAGGGAAACACTAATAATACAACATTGATATAAATCAGGGCTAGGGCACACGCTCTGTTAACTTTCTCTTCCTGAGAGTTTATTTTTCATCAATGTGTTGGTTTTATGCTCTGATAATTTGTCATCATGTATTTATAACAATGGAATAAAAAATTGTGGAATTTTTGTTTATTGACAAATTTTATGTGAAAAAGAAAAGGAAATCCAGGTCACTCAGCTTGCTTTGGTACAGGCTTTGCTGTATTAGAACAGCTTTTGAAACGTTTCTCTTTAAACATGGCTTAAAAAAAAAATCAATTGCTAAATTTCCTATTCAGCAATAAATGTTCTGATATCTGCACCTATTTTTTCCTATTCTAAAGCCCTTAAAAATTATTATTCTTCCTTTCAAGGGGAGAGACTGACAACAACTCTATAGATAAAATGCTAAACTGCAGGGTATGCAGGAATTTTAACTCAGACCAGAAGAGAAATCATGAATATATTCTTGAACCCTTAGTTGTTCAAAATACTGGAAACAGCAAGGCAACCCTAACAGGGACCCATAGAAAATAAACAGAAGTATTTTGCATTCCTGGGACTACCCTGTTGCACTTTCTCTAAATTTTAATGAAGGGTTTTCATTTTCCTTGACATGTGTTACCCTTTTATAGTGATGTTTTAAAAAATATTATTTCATATGGGAAGTGAGTAATTTTGTTAAAAGTCAAGTAGTTCTTTTGTGTTACAGATTGAATGATTTTTTCATAGATGTTGAGAGAAGTTGAGAAGTGGTTCAACTAAGGGGAGTTGAAATTAATCTGGTTTTTTTTCAGACATGGTTTATTTATGAAGATACAGGAAAACTGATTATTTCCAGAACCTTTTGAGTGTACTTTTTATCTTTGTTTATTGATTTTCAATCTCAAAGTCTTTATCAGTGTTCTGTGTGGCAAGTGAGATTGTTCCACATAGTTTGGATGCTTTAGGTTTTTAAAGGACTTAAGCATCTTTTGGAAGCCTCTGTGTCAGGCCCCTCTAAGTATACTGATATCATCTTGGTATACTTTGCTGAGTAATTTAACATTCACATATCTTCTTTTTCTGTAATGAGCTATTCCTGGGTTGCTTGTCATTGCCTTCAAAGCATCATTTTAAGACAGAAATGAAAGTCACGTCTTTTTCTAGTTGTTAGAGAATAGTGATTGAGTCAAATGTTACTTCTTAGAAGGAGGGGGAGGAGAGAAGAGATGAAAGGAAAAAAAAAAGCTTAGCAGGATCCAAACTTTAGCCTGAAATTTCTAACTAAATCCACTTGGATTTAGTGTTCTGAAGCCTTGAAAATTGTTACAAAAGAAAAAAAAAAAAAAAAAGGGATCAAGTACTGAAAATTACACATTGAAAGGGGAGAAGTAGGAAACTCATTTCATAAAATAGCCCTAAGAAAGACATTTTAAAGTGGATTTTGAAGACTTAACTTATGTGCATTTCTTTTCTCTCATCATTTTTCTTTCACTTTTTTCCTGAGTATTAACTGTTCATCATCATCCATTTAGACAAACATGGTATAAATGCAGACGCTAAATGGATGCAAATCAGTTTACAACAGAATAGATATGTAAACACAATTAAAATGAATGAATTCCAGGATTGAGTAATAATTTTTTACTTCTTTTAAATAAAAGTTTTCTTTCTATTTTCAAAATTTTATTATGAAAAATTCCAAACGTGGATGAGTAAAAAGAATAACACAATGAACACCTATATATATATTTAATATTTAAATTATATATATATAGTACCTATATTTAATACCCATTATTAAATTCAGTAAGAATTAATATTTTACATACTGCTTTCTCTGGCTTATTATTTTTTAAACTTTTTATTTCAAATTAGATTCATATGAAATTGCAAAGATTGTACAGAAGTCTAGTGTGCCCTTTACCTGGTAGTGACTATTACTTTAAAAATCCTAATACATTTCTTTTGATTAAAGAAAGTATATTTGCATTTCTTCTCCCCCCAACTTTATTGAGATATAATTAATATATAATACTATATAAGTTTAAGGTGTACAATGTGATGATTTGATATATGTAAATACTGTGATTACCACAATAATCTTGGTTAACACATCCATAACCTCCTATAATTACCTTTTTGAGTGTGTAATGTAGTAAAAACATTAAAGATATTCTCACTTATCAACTTTTAAGTACATAATACAATGTTATTAACTTTAGTCATCATGCTGTAAATTAGATTTCCAGAATTTATTCCTCTTATAACAGGAAGTTTGCACTCTCTGACTAATATTCATCATTTCCCCACCCCCAGCTTCTGGAAACCATATTCTATTCTCTTTGTGAGTTGACTTTTCAGATTCTGCGTATAAGGGATATCACACAGTACTTGTCTTTCTCTGTCTTATTTAACTCAGCATAATGCTCTCAAGATCAATCCATATTGTCAAAAATGGCTAGGTTTCCTTCTTTTTATGGCTGAATAATATTCATATAAATTTCACATTTTCTAATCCATTGATCTGTTGGCAGACACTTCAGTTAGTCAGACATTCAATTCAGCTGCTCAGTCATGTCTGACTCTTGGTGACCCCATGGACTGCAGCACACCAGGCTTCCCTGTGCATCACCAACTCCTAGAGCCTACTCAAACTCATGTCCATTGAGCCGGTGATGCCATCTAACCATCTCATCCTCTGTCATCCCCTTCTCCTCCCATCTTCAATCTTTCCCAGCATCAGGGTCTTTTCAGATGAGTCAGTTCTTTGCATCAAGTGGCCAAAGTATTGGAGTTTCAGCTTCAGCATCAGTCCTTCCAATCAATATTCAGGACTGACACTTAGGTTGTTTCTATGTTTTAGCTATTGTGAATAATACTACAATGAGTAGGGGTGTGCAGATAATTTTTTCAAGTTCTTGTTTTCATTCTTTGGACATATACCCAGAAATAGGCTTGCTGGACCATATGGTAATTCTATTTCTATTCTAATTTTATTTCTATTCATACTACGTTCTATAGTGGCTGTACCACTTTACATCCCCACCAAGACACAAGGGTTCCCACTTTGCCACATCTTTGTCAACATATATTATCTCTTGTCCTTTTGAAAATAGACATCCTAACAAGTGTAAAGTGATATCTCATGGTGTTTTTGACTTGCATTTCTCTGAAGATTTGTGAGGCTGAGCCCCTTTCCATGTACCTGTTGATCATTTGTACATCTTCTTTGGAAAAATGTATATTTAGTTCTTCTGCCCAGTTTTTATTTCTTTCTTTTTTTTTTTTTTGGTATTGAGTCATATGTGTTTCTTATATAAGTAAAGTTGCTCAGTCTTGTCTGACTTTTTGTGACCCCATGGACTGTAGCCTACCAGGCTCCTCTGTCCATAGGATTTTCCAGGCAATAGTACTGGAATGGATTGCCATTTCCTTCTCCAGGGGATCCTCCTGACCCAGGGATCAAACCCGGGTCTCCCACGTTGTAGACAGACGCTTATCCGTCTGAGCCACCTATGTTGGATATTAACCCCTTACCAGAGGGCATATTTGCAAATATTTTCTCTGGATCCATTTATTGTCTTTTCATTTTGTTGACTGTTTCTTTTGCTGTGTAGAAGTGTTTTAGTTTGATATAGTCAAACTTGTTGAATTTTGCTATTGTTGCTTGTATTTTGGGGACTTCTTTGGTGGCTCAATGGTAAAAGAAACCACCTTCAGTGCAGGAGGTATAGGAGATGCAGGTTTGATCCCTGGGTTGGGAAGATCCTCTGGAGAAGGGCATGGCAACACAACACAGTATTCTTGCCTGGAGAATCTCTTGGACAGAGGAGTCTGTTGGTCTACAGTCCATGGGGTCACAAAGAGTGAGACATGACTGAAGTGACTTAGTACACATGCTTATGCTTTTGGTGTCATATCCAAAATATTGTTGGCAAGACCAGTGTCAAGGAGGTTTCCCCTATGTTTTCTTCTAGGAGTTTTAGAGTTCCAAGTCTTACATTTGAGCCTTTAATCCATTTAATTTTTGTGAGCAGTGCTAAGAGTCCAGTCTCATCCTTTTGCATGTGAATATCCAGTTTTTATAGCATCATTTATTGAAGAGTTACCCTTTCTCTATTGAGCATTCTTGATTCCTTTATAAAGTACTAGTAGATTGTAAATGCATAGGTTTATTTCTGGGTTCTCAATTCTGTTCCATTCATCTATGAGTTTGTCTTTATGATAGTACTACACAGTTTTGGTTATTGTAGCTTTGTAATATAGTTTGAAACCAGGAAATGTGATTCGCATAGCTTTATTTTTCTTTTTCAGAACATGTTGGCTATAAGAGGTCTTTTGTGGTATAATACAGATTTTAGAATTGTTCTAGTTCCATGAAAAATAACATTAGAATTTTTACAGAGATAGTAAATCTATAGAGGGCTTTGAGCAGTATGGACATTAGCAATATTAATTCTTTCTGCTCACAAGATGAAATTTTGATTTATGTCTTTAATATCTTTCATCTGTGTCTTCATGTTTCAGTGTACAGATTTTTCACCCTCTTGATTAAATGTATTCCAAAGGCTTTTTATTTTTTGATTGATTTATTTATTTATTTTTAAAATTTTTATTTTTACTTTATTTTACTTTACAATATTGTATTGGTTTTGCCATACATTGACATGAATCCAAAGGCTTTTAAAAATAGTTTTAATGTTACTGTAAATAACACGGTTTCTTTTTTGAGTATTTTTGTTGTTGTTGTTGGCATATAGAAGTGCAACAGATATTTGTATTTTTTTTTATTTTGCAACTTTCTTGAATTTGTTCTTTAATTTTAGCAGTTTTTCACTAAGTTTTTAGGGTTTTCTCTATATAACATTATGTCATCCTCAAACAGAGACAATTTGAATTTTTTTCTTTGCTGATTTGGATAACTTTTATTTTTCTTGCCTAACCGCTCTGATCAGGACTTCCAATACTGTGTTGAATAAAAGGGATAAGTATAGGCATCTCTGTCTTATTTGTGATCCTAGAGAAAATATTTTTTATCTTTTTTTCATTAGTCTAGCTAAATGTTTGTCAATTGTATTTACCTTTGGAAATCTTTTTACCTTAACTTTTCAATTTTATTTTCCTTATCAGTTTTAGTTTGATGATCTTTTATGTTATTTTTCTGGTCTCTATTTCATTTACTTCTGCTCTAATTTTGTTATTTCCTTCCTTCTCTTAACTTTGGACTTAATGTTTTTCTGGTTTGTTGAGGATAAAGTTAAGTAACTTATTTGTCATCTTTCTTTTTACTTAATGTGGCTATTTGTCACTATAAACTTCCCTCTTAGAACTGCTTTTCCCCTCTGCATCCCATAAATGTTCATATGCCATTTTCAGATAATTTTGATTTCTCTTTTGAGTGCTTTGATACAATGTCTAATCAATAGTATATTGCTTAATCTCCATATATATGAGAAACTTTCCACTTTTCCTTCTGTTATTATTTCTAGTTTCATATTACTGTAGTCAGAAAAGATACTTAGTATGGTTTCAGTCTTCTTAAATTTGCTAAATCTTGTTTTGTGGTCTAACATATGATCTATTCTGGAGAATGGTCCTTGTGTGCTTGATAAGAATAAGCATTCTGCTGTTGTTGGATGAAATATTCTGTATATATCTGTTAGGTTTATTTGATCTAAAGTGTAAGTCCAATGTTTCCTTATTAATTTTCTGTATGGATAATCTATCCATTGTTGGAAGTGGAGTACTGAAGTCCCCTACTATTATTGTGTTAGTGTCTATTTCTCCCTTTAGATTTGTTAGTATTTGATTATATATGTGTAGGTGTTCTGATATTGGGTGCATATTTATTTAGAATTGTTATATTCTCTTGATAAATTGGCCCTTTATCATTACATAATGACATTTTTGTCTCGTTACAGTTCTTGCCTTAAAGTCCATTTCGTCTGATATAAGATCAGCTACCCCTGTTCTCTTTGGTTTCTGTTTGCATTATATACTATTTTCTATTATCCCATGTGGAAACTATGTGTATCCTGCCAAAATGAGTCTATTGTAGGCAGCATATAGCTGTGTTTTATTTTTTAAATCCATTTAGCCATTCTGTATCTTTTGACTGGACAATTTGATCCATTTACATTTGAAGAAATTCTTGATAGTTAAGAATTTACTAATGACATTTTATTGTTTTCTGACTTTAAGTAGTTCCCTTCTTTCTTTCTCCCTCTCTTGCTCTCTCTTGTACCTTAATGATTGTCTGTAATGATATGCTTTGATTCCCTTCTCTTTATCTTCTGTGTATCTGCTGTAGGATTTTACTTTGTGATTACCAACATCTTATAGATAAAACAGTCTGTTTTAAGACGATAGCCACTTAATTTTGATCTCATGCAAAAACTCTTTTATACTTCTTTATTAAGGATTCTGAGGCTCTCTTAGCCCTTTTATGTGGATATACCTGCCCTATATTTCTTGTGCCCTCTTGAGGAATTTTCAAGGTTGTATGCCTTCTCTGGATTCTGTAAGCCAGGCCAGGTGCTCACTGTATCTTATTCGCTTTCTCTAGGATGGTACTGAATGCTCAGGTTTGTGTGCTGCTGCTGCTAAGTCACTTCAGTCGTGTCCGACTCTGTGCGACCCCATAGACGGCAGCCCACCAGGCTCCCCCATCCCTGGGATTCTCCAGGCAAGAACACGAGTGGGTTTCCACTTCCTTCTCCAATGTATGAAAGTGAAAACTGAAAGTGAAATCGCTCAGTCATGTCTGACTCTTAGCGACCCCATGGACTGCAGCCTACCAGGTTCCTCTGTCCATGGGATTTTCCAGGCAAGAGTACTGGAGTGGGGTGCCATTGTCTTCTCCACAGGTTTGTGTACTTTTCCCCAAACCTACAGAGTTGAGCCTCTTTCTGCATACGTTCACTAGATGTCTGCAAAGGCTCACTCTCACTGCAGTTAGGGGGGCACATAGGGAGCTAGCTAGGGGTGTGGGGGAGAGGTGGTGGGAGTGAGGTATGTGGAGTGCTGGAGGAACCCATGAGCTAGCTGGGATGATCTGCAGGTGGAGCAGCTCCAGAGGCTCATGGATGGCCTTCCTGATGGCATTTGTAAAGCAGTTATTAGGATCTGCATTTCTTAGATGTGTTTCATTCAAGCCCAAGACACTGTTCTCCCAGCCACTCACTGCCCCTCAGCTGTGCAGCTCATGAAGCAGTATTATGGGTGGGCAAGAAAGAAATGGCAAGGACACACACAGCTGGGAAAATCAGGTGCTCACTCATATGTTCTTAGTTTCTCTTTGACAAATCCATGGGCCAACAAGGTCTCTCTTGGCAGTTTGTGCACCCTAGGGAGAGTGACACAGGTAAAGCAAGACTGCTCCTTCTGACCTCTTCAGTGTATCCAATCTCAGGCTTTTTTTTGCTCCTTTGATATACTAGATCTTCTCCAGTGAACTCTGGAAATCCACAATGCTCTCTCATTCATGGACAGTTGTTAAAAACCTATTTTTTTCTGGGGGAAAAGATGGTAGAAAACTCATATAGCCATTTCGATGATTTCATCATTTTGATGATTAAAACCCTTATTTTTATTTATTAAAACTTTCTCATGGCTAAATAAAATCGGCTTTATAGAAACCCAAACAATATTTGGAGTTGGCCTTTGCATGGGCAAAACTAAACTGATAGTTCTGAAATAATTTTTTTCTCATTATTAAGCCTCATTTTTCTCCTCTCCATATCAACTCAAACATTTGTAGGCAGAAATGGAAAATGAAGGCTACACGGAGGGACAATAAATAAAATGTAAAAGAAAGGCAAGATAAAGGGGGAATGTGCTTTTGGAGCTATTTGAGGAATAGAATTAAAATGATCAAAAACAAGAAGAAAACATGCACCATCATTTACTCTTTTTTTTCCTCCATACTCTCCCTACCAGTCATCTTGGCACTGAAATATAAACTTGTTAATAACCAAGATAAAGTTTAGATCAAGCCTTTGTTGTTTTCTGGTTTTAAATTTTTAATCTTCTTTTCTGCTGATAATTTTTTATGATCTGTTTGTGGATGTTCCAAAGATGGGTTAAACTAGTATAGTGGTAGACAGAAAAATAATCTTGATTCATAAAGGTGGAATGCATGTGAACGCATGCTCAGTTACTTCAGTCATGTACAAGTCTTTGTGACCCTATGGACTATAGCCTGCTGGGCTCCTCTGTCCATGGGATTCTGGAGAATACTGGAGTGAGTTGCCATGCCCTCCTCCAGGGAATTATCTTGACCCAGGGATCAAACCCATATCTCTTGCATTGCAGGAGATTCTTGACCCATTGAGCCACCTGGGAAGTCCCAAATGTGGAATAAACACATCTAAAATGCTTTGTACAATTTTCATTGAGTGGTAGCACTATAAATATGAAGAAAATCTTTGGCCTCAGTATGGAAAAATTTTATTTAAAAATTTTCCTGCAAAACAGGGGAAATAATATATGTTACTTATGCCTTGGCATCTGGTCTTTAATCAGTAAGCCCTCAACAAATTATGGAACAAAATATTTCAATTAATCATAGAATAAGAGCACTCAACATCTTAAGGGACAAAAGTAGGACCTTCACATTCAGTGGTGATCAGGTTCAGGCTGAGGGAAGTTATTTGTCTGTTATGGGGTCTTTGGAAAAGCCATCCTTGTCTCTTCTTGGAGCTTGTCTCCTAAGCACTAGAAGCTATAAACAGACTCTTTCATTTGGATGTCAAATAGCCATTGACATGTCCTTAGATTTTCCTTCTAGCAGATCATTTTTTTTCCTAAGGGTATTTACAGATAAACTAAAAATTACAGGAAGGGCTCTAAATGATGTTTTGGATTTCTCTTTCTTCCCGTAATGGAAAAATAGAAAACAGAAGGTAGAAGGGTGGAATGGATGAATTACTCCTTTTTGGCATTAAGTTCTTAGAAAGGTAAC
Organism: Capra hircus; assembly: GCF_001704415.2. Lineage (NCBI taxonomy): Eukaryota > Metazoa > Chordata > Mammalia > Artiodactyla > Bovidae > Capra > Capra hircus. Next base: position 115,978,745 of record NC_030808.1, on the reverse strand, counting down.
TAAGAGACGAATGCCCTAGAATTACAAGTCTAAGGGGCTCCCTGGAGCTTCATAAGGTGTGGTCTTCAGAAAATTGCAAAGTAAAAGGGATCCATAGAAAGCTGCTTCATCTTAAAAGACAGGCATGGTTGAGAGCTGGGGGTGTGATCAATGTCTTGTCTTCTAAATTAGGCAAAGCCATAAGATAGAGTGAAAGTTGTCTCACAAATTTGTTCCAGCTGTAGGAACCTCCTCTTACCATAGGAGCCCTCTCTTCCCTTCTTAGTCATGGAGTCTCTTCAAAAGCATTCTTCCTTAAGCTCTTAATATATTCTTTTTACTCCCTTGTAGGTACTATCTCAACTCTCACTTTCTTCTTAACATTTGAGGGTTAAACTTACTAATTATATATGGAATACTGTGTGTGTGTGTTGGGTAATTCAAGTAACAATAATTCAAGTAGCATTTAACTCTATAGATTTCATATGCAACAGCTTGTTCTCATAAGAATAGTCTCATAGTGTCCATTTCTCAGAGAAGGAATTACTACTGAGTCATTCTGTAAAGAAAAGACACTTTTTTAAAGGTAAGGATTACTTTTCAAATTTTCTCTGTTATTAAAGGATAGTAAATAGGAATTAACAAATATGTTCTATTTTATTCAATCATAAATATCAACAGACCTATTTAACAAACATTTATCCACCATCTACTATATACCAGACATTATTATATTCTTTTTTTCTTAATCTTACAAATATCCTTCTCTCCTTTCTCATATGAACATTCTAACTTACCACTGAATGAATGTGTCCTGTTTAAAATCAATCTTTGCTCCTCAGAGCAAAGCTTATGCATACCCAGATCCCAGATACTTCACTGTTTTGTGATGGATGAGCAGTTAAGAGTTACTTTTGGGCAAGCATTTGCATCCTGATATAAAAAGCTTAGCAAAATGTGTTTGGTCTAGAAATTGGTCAGGCTATTTTAGTATTTAGACCATGAAATGGTACCCTGAGCCTTCTGTGTAAGATGAGAAGAGATTTAGAAAAATAAGTGCTAGAAGTCAAAACCAAAATTTTTGAATTTGAAGAATGTGTTTCAATTCTATTTTTGGGTAAAATTAGACTTCCTGTTTTTATCAGAGAAATGTCTCTTTTTTCTATTTGTTTTATTCTTTTCTATTTGTGTCACTCTTCTTGTGAGTACTTCTAGGTTTTCAGAATATTTTTCAGAAATCCTAGGGTTGGAAGATGATTGATAATTAGTTATTCTTTATTTCTTGAAAGTGTAGCATGCCACATCAAGAATACACCTATGTTAATAGTGAGAACATTTGAAAATATTTACTCTAATAGATATAATAGATACTAGCTCTACTATAATGATATATGTCGTACATCTCCCTTACCAAATTTCTTATATTTTGATTTACACTTTTATTTCTTTACTCTTTGAGAAATCATTTGTTGTACCCTATGTTACTGCTTATTAATTTCTATGCCACACCTTGGGAATGTATGAATTGATTGAAATATTATCCTCAAGCCTGTTAAGAAAGAATATATGTTAAACAGAGTAAGTATAATTGCTTGTCGATACTTGGAATAGCATCACAGTGATAAGGTCATGAAGAGGAGAAATTCATTTATTTTATTATTATTAGGTAGGGGTGAGTGAAGATATATCAAAGGAAGTGATACTTGAACTGAATACGGAAGCACAAATAAGTGAGCATTAGATAAAAACAGTGGAGAGCAGCAGTGTGGTCTGGAGTGTAAAGATTTTCTAGACTTGTGCAGAAGACTAAGGAGCCTAAAAAATACTGTTTGTTAAGGGAAATATGTCTTCTTTATTCTTTCACTTGAAAAATATTTAGTGCTTGTTTTTTACCACACTTCATGTTAGGAGAAACAAGGATAATTTAAAACATTCCTTAAGGGGGCAGGTAGCAACAGTTAAGTCCAGAAAAGGAAACAGTATCATGCTAAGAAATACATTTTTATCCTGATAGTGATAAAGAATCACTGATGACACCAACTAGGTGAGAAACAACAGAAAAATGTTTTTTAAAGATAATGCTGAAAGCAGTTTGGAGAACAGATTAGGAGGGGTCAGAAGAAATGAGACAAGAAATTAAAAGACCCTTACTCCTTGGAAGAAAAGTTATGACCAACCTAGATAGTATATTCAAAAACAGAGACATTACTTTGCCGACTAAGGTCCGTCTAGCCAAGGCTATGGTTTTTCCTGTGGTCCTGTATGGATGTGAGAGTTGGACTGTGAAGAAGGCTGAGCGCCGAAGAATTGATGCTTTTGAATTGTGGTGTTGGAGAAGACTCTTGAGAGTCCCTTGGACTGCAAGGAGATCCAACCAGTCCATTCTGAAGGAGATCAACCCTGGGATTTCTTTGGAAGGAATGATGCTAAAGCTGAAACTCCAGTACTTTGGCCACCTCATGCGAAGAGTTGATTCATTTGAAAAGACTCTGATGCTGGGAGGGAATGGGGGCAGGAGAAAAAGGGGACAACTGAGGATGAGATGGCTGGATGGCATCACGGACTCGATGGATGTGAGTCTGAGTGAACTCCGGGAGTTGGTGATGGACAAGGAGGCCTGGCGTGCTGCGATTCATGGGGTCGCAGAGTCGGACACGACTGAGCAACTGAACTGAACTGAACTGAAAAGTATTTTCTAATACAATCCTTTTTGAGAAGACATTGCACTGTGTCTGGATCTATTTGAGAATCTCTTGTGATCAGAAAATAAGCATTTTATTCTAATTCCTGATTTTTGGTAATATATACCAGCAATCCTACTGCTGGGCATACACACCAAGGAAACCAGAATTGAAAGAGACACATGTACCCCAATGTTTATTGCAGCACTGTTTATAATAGCCAGGACATGGAAGCAACCTAGATGTCTGTCAGTAGATGAATGGATAAGAAAGCTGTGGTACATATACACAATGGAGTATTACTCAGCCATTAAAAAGAATACATTTGAATCAGTTCTAATGAAGTGGATGAAACTGGAGCCTATTATACAGAGTGAAGTAAGCCAGAAAGAAAAACACCAATACAGTATACTAACGCATATATATGGAATTTAGAAAGACAGTAACGATGACCCTGTATGCAAGACAGCAAAAGAGACACAGATGTATAGAACAGTCTTTTGGACTCTGGGAGAGGGAGAGGGTGGGATGATTTGGGAGAATGGCATTGAAACATGTATAATATCATCGCCAGTCCAGGTTCAATGCAGGATACAGGATGCTTGGGGCTGGTACACTGGGATGACCCAGAGGGATGATATGGGGAGGAAGGTGGGAGGGGGATTCAAGATGGGGAACACATGTACACCCACGACAGATTCATGTTGATGTATGGCAAAACCAATACAATACTGTAAAGTAAAAAAAAATATATATATATATATTATGCAATATCATTTGAAAATCATTTGCGGTAGCTTGGGTGAAGTTTCCCCTTACATAAGCAAATAACTCTCAAATATTTAGTGGTAGTGGTTTTTAACATGTGTTGAATATTAGCTTTTATTACTTTTCCATGCTTTTTCTCTTTCAACAAGTATTCTAGTGAAAATGGTATTGTTTAAACAACTTTAAAAACAATTGGGAAATAAGAAGCTAAATCCATTTAGAGACTTTATAGTTTTGTGTGTAATTTTGGAATGTGGAGGGCATCAAGGTCAGTCTGAAGAGTGGATGTCACATCTCACAAATCTAACTTGAAGGCCAATTTTGTGAGGTGGGCAGAGGTACATGTAGATGGAAGTCTAGAATGTTGGAGGCCCAATAGCAAACTGTATTGACAAAAAAAAGAGTGAATTATAATGTGTGTACGTGTGTGTGTGTGTGTGTGTTCGTGTGCACACTCTCAGTTGCATCGGACTCTTTGCTACCCATGCTACTCTTTGCTACTGAGGCCACCAGGCTTCTCTGTTCATGGTATTTTCCAGGCAAGAATACTGGAGTAGGTTGCCATTGCCTTCTTCAGGGGATCTTTCTGACTCAGGGATTGAACCCCTGTCTCTTGTCGCCTGTATTTATGACAGGCTAATTGCTCTTCTTTTATAGACTTTGCCATGTGGAAAGCAAGCATGATGGTGGAAGTCTAGGCTGCTTGGCCGTTTAGGGCATGCGTCAGGGTGAGCCACGTTTTTTTCTGTTTTTTGACTGGAGTAGAGTGGTTATTATCTATATATTTATGTTGCACTAATTAAGCTGCCCCTTTCCTAATCCTTTGTTAGAGCAGGTTTTTGTCTGTGTTCCTTGGTTTTTCCAGGGAGCTGCTTTTTTCAACTCCAAGTTTAGAACTCGTGAGCCAAAAAAGAAAACCTGAGAAACGCTGGGCTGGAAGAAGCCCAAGCTGGAATCAAGATTGCTGGGAGAAATATCACTAACCTCAGATATGCAGATGACACCACTCTTATGGCAGAAAGTGAAGAGGAACTAAAAAGCCTCTTGATGAAAGCGAAAGAGAAGAGTGAAAAAGTTGGCTTAAAGCTTAATATTCAGAAAACAAAGATCATGGCATCCAATCCCATCACTTCATGGGAAATAGATGGGGAAACAGTGGAAACAGTGTCAGGCTTTATTTTTCTGGTCTCCAAAATCACTTTAGATGGTGATTGCAGCCATGAAATTAAAAGACGCTTACTCCTTGGAAGGAAAGTTATGATAAACCTAGATAGCATATTCAAAAGCAGAGACATTACTTTGCCAACAAAGGTCCATCTAGTCAAGGCTATGGTTTTTCCAGTGGTCATGTATGGATTTGAGAGTTGGACTGTGAAGAAAGCTGAGCGCCAAAAAATTGATGCTTTTGAACTGTCATGTTGGAGAAGACTCTTGAGAGTCCCTTGGACTGCAAGGAGATCCAGCCAGTCCATCCTAAAGGAGACCAGTCCTGGGATTTCTTTGGAAGGAATGATGCTAAAGCTGAAACTCCAGTACTTTGGCCATCTCATGCGAAGAGTTGACTCATTGGAAAAGACTGTGATGCTAGGAGGGATTGGGAACAGGAGGAGAAGGGGACGACAGAGGATGAGACGGCTGGATGGCATCACCGACTCAATGCACATGAGTTTCGGTGAACTCCCAGAGCTGGTGATGGACAGGGAGGCCTGGAGTGCTGCGATTCATGGGGTCGCAAAGAGTCAGACACAACTGAGTGACTGAACTGAACTGAACTGAAGGAACTTTAGATTTGTTCCTTAGGTATGGAGCTCTCTAGCCCGTCTGCCTTCTTTCCAACTATCAGAGACTTTTTATGTTTCTCTTATGTACGATGTTCAGGACTTTTACTTAGTTGAGTACTTTAGTTGTCCTTAGGGAAAGGTGTGTCTATTCTCTTTTCCTGTAAGCCAAAGTCCATTTAATTTTTAGCTTCTCGGAGTTACTTTGACTTAGGGTTGTCTCTTGTTTACAGCATATATTTGGGTCTTGTTTTTGAGCCAAATTTAAAATTTTTTTTTTTTCAAATTTAAAATTTGTTTTTTATTAAATAAGTGAGTTAAATTCTTTCACATTTATTGATATGACTGATATGTTTGGTTTCAATTGTCACAAAATGTTTTGTAATTATGAATATTTTGTTGGATTTGCTATGTGTCTTCATCTATGAGATGTATATTCTTTATGTTCTTTGTTCACTTATTGTTTGTATTTAGGAGGGTTTGTATTTTTGCAAACCTTGTGGTTTCCTTTGTATTTATTTCTATAAAAATATATATAGTTCCATGTCTTCTTATCTAATATTTTAATATCCAGTTGATACTATGTTTTCAACATTTTTAAATGCTACCTTATTGCCTATATAGCATTGAGCCTTTTAACTTCTACTATGTCATAGCATGTAACATTTGTATCTTAGTCTTCCACTCTTATACCATATTGTTTTAGTCTTACATGTACATTTATGTATTTTAATACACTTATTATTGATCCTTTTGTTTTAAGGTTTCCCAGTCATTACTTGATTGAAACTCATTTGATAATTCCCCAAGAAGGGCTGCTGAATGAAGAATCTCATATGTTCTTATATGTTAGAAATGAATTTACTATGCCTGATATTTAAAGGATGGATGACTTGTTTGGATATAAAATTCTTTACGTTTTTACATTTTCTTTTGCTGAATGTCTTTATAAAGATTGATTCATAGTTGTATTTGGTTTTGAAGACTGTAAATTAATAATATTGGTTTGGTAAACTATCTGAATTATCTGCTTGGAGATCTTGAAGATTTTGAATTTATCTTTGAAATCTATTTATTTTACTAAGAAAATGATTTCATCATTTTGCTAGTTACCCAGTAAACCTTTCCAATGTGTAGACTTAGGTGATCTTTTTAAAATTTCTGAAACTTTTCTTAGGCTTTATTTTACATATTTCTGTTCCATTGCCTCTTTTTTTTCTTTTCCAGTGACTCTGGTAATATGAATATTATTCCTAATTTGCCTGTCTTCCATTTCTGCAGTTTTTACTTTATGTTATTTTCAGCCTCTTGGTCCTTTTCCTGCCTTTTACAAGTGCCCTTTGTTACTTTCCTATTTGACATGATTCTGCCTTAAGCATCTTATAGTTTACATTTCTGAGATAATTTTGTCTTTTTTTCCCCATTACTTTCCTGAGTTCAAGCAACTCTTCATTTATTTCTCCTACTTTCCCCCCATATATTTCCATTTCTGATCCAAGGTGGTTTTATTATCCTCAAATATTCGAGTATATTTATTCTTATTTGTGTCTGTATTTATAAAGAATGTTTTTTTTCTAGGTATTTGTAAACTTCTGATCATATTTTTGAGGTGTCAAACTTCTTTTTAAATATTTTCTATAATACTTAGCATATGTTATGCTTACTCCAGACTTTCAATAAATATAACTTTTTTATAGTTTTTTATCTATATTATTTGAGCTTTAGTAACTCAAGTAATTATTTCCTATGAAAATGTTCAATTAGACTATTTCAAGCTGTAGGTTAAAGAAGCAAATAAAATATTGATCACCTTGCTCTGAAGTTCTGAGACTAAAATAATCCTTAATATTTTAGATAAAAGGATCATATTCTTTTTATCTATATGATTCCATTCATCTACCCATTAAACAAGATGAAAGAGTATCTGTCTAGTACAATTTCTGCTTCTGGCAAGTGGAATTATGAATTAATTGATGATCTTGTTAAAATGCAAATATGATTCAGTAGGTCTGGGGTGACCTATATTTTGGAATTCTATAGACTCACTGGTGATGTCCACCCTGATCTGAAAAGTACACTATCCATAGCAAAGTATTGATGTTGTACACTTCAGGTTTCTCTCAAGGAGCTGAAATTGTCACTTGTATTTTTTTTTTTTTTTTGGTTTTAAATGATGCATTGTACCTCTCTAGTGTTTTCTGTGAAGAAGATCTTCTTGCAGGGGTGACATCTGAGCTGAGATATAAGAAGTCCACAAAATTCTACTATATCTTTTGATGCTTTCTTCTTTTATCTAAATCAGTTCAGTTCAGTTCAGTTGCTCAGTCGTGTCCGATTCTTTGCGACCCCATGAATCACAGCACACCAGGCCTCCCTGTTCATCACCATCTCCCGGAGTTCACTCAGACTCATGTCCATTGAGTCCGTGATGCCATCCAGCCATCTCATCCTCAGTCGTCCCTATCTCCTCCTGCCCCCAATCCCTCCCAGCATCAGAGTCTTTTCAAATGAGTCAACTCTTCACATGAGGTGGCCAAAGTACTGGAGTTGCAGCTTTAGCATCATTCCTTCCAAAGAAATCCCAGGGTTGATCTCCTTCAGAATGGACTGGTTGGATCTCCTTGCAGTCCAAGGGACTCTCAAGAGTCTTCTCCAACACCACAGTTCAAAAGCATCAATTCTTTGGCGCTCAGCCTTCTTCACAGTCCAACTCTCACATCCATACATGACCACAGGAAAAACCATAGCCTTGACTAGACGGACCTTAGTCGGCAAAGTAATGTCTCTGTTTTTGAATATACTATCTAGGTTGGTCATAACTTTTCTTCCAAGGAGTAAGGGTCTTCTAATTTCATGGCTGCAATCACCATCTGTGGTGATTTTGGAGCCCCCCAAAATAAAGCCTGACACTGTTTCCACTGTTTCCCCATCTATTTCCCATGAAGTGATAGGACCGGATGCCATGATCTTCGTTTTCTGAATGTTGAGCTTTAAGCCGACTTTTTCACTCTCCTCTTTCACTTTCATCAAGAGGCTTTTGAGTTCCTCTTCATTTTCTGCCATAAGGGTGGTGTCATCTACATATCTGAGGTTATTGATATTTCTCCCGGCAATCTTGATTCTAGCTTGTGTTTCTTCCAGTCCAGCGTTTCTCATGATGTACTCTGCATAGAAGTTAAACAAACAGGGTGACAATATACAGCCTTGACGTACTCCTTTTCCTATTTGGAACCAGTCTGTTGTTCCATGTCCAGTTCTAACTGTTGCTTCCTGACCTGCATACAGGTTTCTCAAGAGTTAGGTCAAGTGGTCTGGTATTCCCATCTCTTTCAGAATTTTCCACAGTTTATTGGGATCCACACAGTCAAAGGCTTTGGCATAGTCAATAAAGCAGAAATAGATGTTTTTCTGGAACTCTCTTGCTTTTTCCATGATCCAGCGGATGTTGGCAATTTGATCTCTGGTTCCTCTGCCTTTTCTAAAACCAGCTTGAACATCAGGGAATTCATCGTTCAGGTATTGCTGAAGCCTGGCTTGGAGAATTTTGAGCATTACTTTACTAGCATGTGAGATCAGTGCAATTGTGCAGTAGTTTGAGCATTCTTTGGCATTGCCTTTCTTTGGAATTGGAATGAAAACTGACCTTTTCCAGTCCTGTGGCCACTGCTGAGTTTTCCAAATGTGCTGGCATATTGAGTGCAGCACTTTCACAGCATCATCTTTCAGGATTTGAAATAGCTCCACTGGAATTCCATCACCTCCATTAGCTTTGTTCGTAGTGATGCTTTCTAAGGCCCACTTAACTTCTCTTTCCAAGATGTCTGGCTCTAGATTAGTGATCACATCATCATGATTATCTGGGTCGTGAAGATTTTTTTTTGTACAGGTCTTCTGTGTATTCTTGCCACCTCTTCTTAATATCTTCTGCTTCTGTTAGGTCCATACAATTTCTGTCGTTTATTGAGCCCATCCTTGCATGAAATGTTCCCTTGGTATCTCTAATTTTCTTGAAGAGATCTCTGGTCTTTCCCATTCTGTTCTTTTCCTCTATTTCTTTGCATTGATTGCTGAAGGCTTTTTTATCTCTTCTTGCTCTTCTTTGGCACTCTGCATTCAGATGTTTATATCTTTCCTTTTCTCCTTTGCTTTTTGCCTCTCTTCTTTTCACAGCTATTTGTAAGGCCTCCCCAGACAGCCATTTTGTTTTTTTCATTTCTTTTCCATGGGGATGGTCTTGATCCCTGTCTCCTGAACAATGTCATGAACCTCATTCCATAGTTCATCAGGCACTCTATCTATCAGACCTAGGCCCTTAAATCTATTTCTCACTTCCACTGTATACTTATAAAGGATTTGATTTAGGTCATACCTGAATGGTCTAGCAGTTTTCCCTACTTTATTCAATTTGAGTCCGAATTTGGCAATAAGGGGTTCATGATCTGAGCCACAGTCAGCTACTGGTCTTTTTTTGTTGACTGTATAGAGCTTCTCCATATTTGGCTGCATAGAATATACTTAGTCTGATTTTGGTGTTGACCATCTGGTGATGTCCATGTGTAGAGTATTCTCTTGTGTTGTTGGAAGAGGGTGTTTGCTATGACCAGTGCATTTTCCTTTATCTAAATAAATTTATGGAATCCTGACCAGGCCTTCATGTGTAAGGTTATCCTTTGGCATTTCCTGCAGTTCCACTGGTCTTGGAAAGTGCCAGCACCCCTATTTTAGTCTACTTCAATTACTTCCTTATCACATTATTCTGTTGTGTCTTTGTTTTTTGTCTTCTTGGAAGTCTTGGACCTAGTACTATCTGTTGCCCTTACAGCTATTAGACTAATTGATGAAGAGTCTGTGTCATCTACAATGTCATTGTTGGTCAAAGAGCTTTACTTCCTGAAAGCCTTCTGCATCATCAGTGAAAAGCGCAACTGCCTTAGAATCAGAAATCCTGGGTTAAAGGTTTACATGTAATTAAGTTTTACATGTAGTTCCATGGATATTCTGACAGTGTAAAAGAAGATGCCTTCATTATGTTTGTATCCATTATGAACCGTATTATGTTTCTCATATGTCAAATTAATGTTTTCATTAAGCTCCTAGTTATCTTGAGAATAATACAATTATATTATAATTTTGTGCTAAATGTAAACATTTTAAAGAAAATCCAGTTTTTAATGGACATGTTTGGGCATATCTTCATTTATCAAAATAATAGTGAAAAGTCAAAGTGTTAAGTTTGGTCATGTATCTGACTCTGCGGCCCCATCCTAAATCCACGGGCTTCTACAGTCAAGAATACTGGAGTGCATTGCTTTTTCCTTCTCCAGGGGATCTTCTCAACCCTGGGATTGAACCCAGGTCTCCTGCATTGCTGGCAGACTCTTTACTTCTGAGCCACCAGGGAAACCCCCAAATATTAGTCATCTCAACTAAAAGGAAAAGGTTGTGCCTCTCTAAGCTCTGAGAGACTTTAATCAAAATGCAGTTATTGTATATTTATCTTTTATAATATAAATCAACCAATATATCAGTATACAATTTCTACTCTTTATACAGTTTGATCTTTGCCTTTTCTTTTTCATTGAGATAAATTAAAACTGAACAATGAAAATTATGTTTTGAGAGGGAATTGCTCAGCCATAAATCAAATACTTTGTAACTATGAGATAGAAAGTAGGCTGGTAGTTTGAGATAGTACAACAATACTAAGAGGAAAGTATAAGCTCGTGAAATAGATTTCAGTCAGTCAGTTCAGTCAGTTCAGTCGCTCAGTTGTGCCTGACTCTTTGCGACCCTATGAACTGCAGCGCGCCAGGCCTCTCTGTTCATCACCAACTCCCAGAGTTCACTCAAACTCATGTCCATCGAGTAGGTGATGCCATACAGCCATCTCATCCTCTATCGTCCCCTTCTCCTCCTGCCCTCAATCCCTCCCAGCATCAGTCTTTTCAAATGAGTCAACTCTTCACCTGAGGTGGCCAAAGTACTGGAGTTTCAGCACAGCGTCATTCCTTCCAAAGAACACCCAGGACTGGTCTCCTTTAGAATGGACTGGTTGGATCTCCTTGCAGTCCAAGGGACTCTCAAGAGTCTTCTCCAACACCACAGGTCAAAAGCATCAATTCTTTGACGCTCAGCTTTCTTCACAGTCCAACTCTCACATCCATACATGACTACTGGAAAAATCATTTACATGCTTCTAAATCACTAAATCTTGCCAAAAGTGGATTCAGTTATTTGATGATGTAAGTGTAAACGAATCAGTAATGTTAGAATTTGATTTAAGTTGTATATGATTACTAAAAAATGGAATGCTGCCTAAAACACATTTTGAATTTTAGTAATCATTTCTAGAGTTATGCCTAAGAATTAGGCATATTCCTTTAATAGTCATGTTTTGTAAAGAAAGTTTATTTCCCTAAGTTCTCAGAGCTGTAAACAAAAGATCACTTTGAATAAAGTTAAGGAAATTAACTTGGAGAAAAAAAAATCCCTGTATATTTATATAAGCAACAAGTCAGCCAATAACTAGTCAAGCAAATTCTATTTTAAAAAATACTATGCTGAGTTTTTGATTTAGCAGGTTATTTTTCATGTCATTTGTTTTCTTTAAACTGCTATATGGGACCTCCCTGGCCGTCCAGTGGTTAATATTACACACTTCCAATGCATGGGGTGAGGGTTTGATTCCTGGTCATGGAAATCCTGTTACATGTGTTTCTTTATAGTTAGTATATATAGTCATTATATAAAAGTGTTTATGTTGGAAAGAAGAAAAATGATCACATGGATTCCTTACAATCATGCAAAGGTAACAATTATTAATAATTGTTACATTTTCCTGTTTTTTCCCACGCATATTTATACCATTGAGATTCTATAAGGAGATTTTCATTCTGATTTTTTTAGTTAATATTTAACATAAATACATTTCATATTGTTAAACTTTGAAATATTTTTATTGGTTATATAGTACTATATTGCATAGCTGTACTGTGCTTTGCTTTTGCATCCCCCTGTTATTGAACTGTTTCCAGTTCTCCTATCTTATAATATGGCTATGATGAAAATTACACACTGCCAGGGAATGTTTAACAGGAGGATTCCTGTGTGCTGTTGTCTATTTCTCGTAAATCCTCTGTTCCGTATCAGTTCTTGGTAACAGGAATGAGTGTTTATTGGTTCTCTGCATAACCCAGGGAATATTAGCTTCTTTCTCTTTCACTTTATTGTCGACTCTGGACCACCAGATTCTGGTCCATTAAAGGACCACAACAACACACAATATTCTTCTTTGTATTTAAAGCCTTCTCTGTGTTTAATAAGACCAAGAAGGGTATGTAAATTACTTAATCCAAAAATAAAAATATTTGTCAGTCTCTTGATGCAATCATTTTCACCAAAAATATTGTACTAATTTGCATTCATATTAGCAATGGGGATTCTTAGGTCTTCCTCAAAAATAGGCGATATGCTTTACCTCATTAAAATTTTTATCTGCTTATAAATCTATTGATCTTAGAACTTTCATTTTTATTTGTGGAGGCTGTAATGAATGAACTCTTTGTTATTTTCTATTTAATCTCTTATGCTAGAGGATATACTCAAAGATAAGGAACAGATTTTGCACTTTATTGACTAAGCTGTGAGGGAGAAAAGATGTATGAACAGAGCATATCTTTATATTTATTTGGGTATTCTTTAACTTCTTTAAATAATGTTTTGTAGTTTTTAGAGAACATGTTTTAGACTCCTTTTGGTAACTCATTCCTAAGTATTTCATTCTTTTTCATATTGTTGTACACAGAACTGTTTTCTTAATTTTAAATTTTTCATTGCTAGTGTATAGAAATACAGTTGATATTTATATATTCATCTTGCCCACTTATGGTATAGTTCAAAATGATACTCTGTTTCTAGTATTTTTATGCAAATTGGGAGCTGGTTTAAAAGTACTGATCAGACTCAGGATCCAAATCTGGCCATTCTGTAGGTGAGGCTGTGTTCTCCCATCAGAAAACATATGCTGTTGGTTTTTGCTCTTTTTTGTTGTTAGTAACCACTGATGCTTAGTATTTAATACTGTTAACCTCAGTTGGGTTTGAAAAAAGGTGATATTCTAATTGTATTACTTCTTTTTCATTCACTAGCTGTAATGATTTTAATAAAAAGCATTTTCCTCTTACCTTCTCCTAGGTTGACCGTTAGTATTTTATACGGGAAAGTCAGGATAAATTCTTAATTTAATTTAATTTAATTTAATTTATTTTTTACTGCACTGGATCTTCATTGCTTCACCGGCTTTTTCTCTAGTTGTGGTGAGCAGGAGCTACTCTCTAGTTGCCGTGCACAAGCTTCTCATTGCAGTGGCTTTTCTTGTTGCAGAGCATGGGCCCTAGTGTGTGTGGGATTTAGTAGTTGTGGCATGTGCGTTCAGTAGTTGCAGCTCCTGGGCTCTAGAGCACAGACTTAATAGTTGTGGTGCATGGGTTTGGTTCCTCTGAGGCATGTGGCATATTACCAGACCACAGATTGAACCTGGGTCTTCTGCATTGGCAGGTGGATTTTTTTACCACTGGAGACACTAGGGAAGCCCAGGATAAATTCTTGATCCTTTTCCTTACAAACAATTTTCAATATGACAAACTGTTTTCATTGTCATTTTCAGAAGATACCTAGTTTATTGGTTTACTTTTAAAAATGATTATAAATTTACATATTTAAACACTGTTTTATAGAATTTAATCCATTGCATTTCTTCTCTATATTAAAATTTGAATTGTTCCATATACGGTCAGTGGGAACTCATTCGTGTTGGCTCCTGCACCCATCTGTACAGTAGCAAACTATTTTCACTTAAATTAGAATTTAAAATAATATAATTAGTATTGGTTGGAATCCAAAAATTCTGTGTTTATTTTACCACTTAATATTTAATTATTTTATTCAAAAGTGTCTAAATGTATTTCCTGCACAGGACCTCTGATTTAAGAGTGTCTTAAAATTAGCTATATATATTCTTTGAAAACATGACTTTATATGTGTACAATAATTTATATGTAAAATAATGGAATGTAAAAACAAAGTCTTTTGAGCAACGCAGATGATTCTCATCTACAAGGAACATGCTTTTTTGCTTTTTTATGTCAAGTTCTTCTCATGTATTGTTTTCCTGATGTCATTTGGTTATTTATGTTCACTTATAGCTCGCCAAACTTCTTTAAGACAATTATTTTTAATTCTTTGTTAGGTAGAAATATCTCTGTTTCTTTAGGACAGTTACTAGGGTTCTAGTTTAGTTCCTTTGGTTGTGTCAAGTTTCCTTGCTTCTTTGTTTCCCTTGTTGCTTTTGTTGGTGTCTATGCATTTGGAAGGAATGATGCTAAAGCTGAAACTCCAGTACTTTGGCCACCTCATGCGAAGAGTTGACTCATTGGAAAAGACTTTGATGCTGGGGAGGATTGGGGGCAGGAAGAGAGGGGGACGACAGAGGATGAGATGGCTGGATGGCATCACTGACTCGATGGACGTGAATCTGAGTGAACTCGGGAGTTGGTGATGGATAGGGAGGCCTGGCGTGCTGCGATTCATGGGGTCGCAAAGAGTCGGACACGACTGAGTGACTGAACTGAACTGAACTGAGCTGATGCATTTGAAGAAGCAGCACTTCTTCCATTTTTTGCAGGGAAAGTCCTTTACCAGTCAGTGTAAACAAAGATTCTGTGTGGGCTAGCTGATGAGGTTCACCAGTGTTCAAGGGTCTGCAGCAAAGTCCCTTGCTCATTTCGCTCTCCCTTCCACCATGGGAGACTTGTGGGCCAACGGGATCTCTCTTGGCCTTGCACTGATAGATGATACAGGTGAGGTGAAGCTACTCTTACTCTTTCCTACTGTCCAGTCTTTGCTTTTGTTGTTGTTTCAGTGCTCCGCTCAGTACTGTTACCTCTCACCTGGAGTCCAGAAATCTCATGAAGGTATTCTCTTCTGTGGACAGTTATAGAATTGGTGTTACTATGTTAGAGCTCCAACTTCCTATCCTACCGTCTTCTTGATGTCACTCAGAATTTTTTCTGGTACTGCTTTTGGTGGAAGAAATATACTTTGGCCCAGCCCTGCCTCAGATACATGAGATATTTAATTTGAATTCTGGTTTTTTGTTTTTGGAGTTGTACGTTTATTTAGAAAATGATTCATGAAATGAAGCAATTTGTTTTTATTTGCACAAGTTCTAATCTGGTAATTCATAACAAATGAGAAAGAAAACCATTTTTTTTCCATTAAAAATGTTCAGTATTTTTTTGGGGGGAGGCATCACCATTTAAAGATTCCTTATTAAAGCAAGTCACAGTAAGTGGGCTCTTCTATAGAAAAATAACCCTTGCAAAAACATCTATGGTTAAGCTCCTACTCTTTCATTTTTCACCCAAGGAATGTGAAGATCCTAAAAATTACCATTAACTGGTGATGTGTATACTTTAATTTTTGACAAAACCTAGGCTACTTTGAATGATTTGTTGAAGCTACCAGGCATATTTTTATAGTAAAATATATACTTGTGGTGTTGTGGGATGGATAGAAATCAAAATGTATAGGTCATGTCCAACTGTATCAAATTAATTGTTATATCCCCTTTCCTTTCCCCCCTCTTTAAACATAACAGTACTATGGGATATTTTAAAGATAAATTATGGCTAGCTAACAAAGTACAGAGTCTGTAAATAGCAATTTTGAAACTTCCACTTCCAAAGTTCTTTTTAACCCTTCTTAAATATATTTGATTATTTCAGTGTATTTCACTAGCTGTGATTTCAAAGGTCAACCTTATATGATTTTTGGTGCATAAGGCTTGTATCAAATGAGTGTTCTTGATCTTTCCCTCAGCATATTTAAAGCAGATCATTTTCCTTAACTGTTAGCTTGTTAAACAGCAGGATGTAAATAGAGAGTTATATGGAAACTCTGTATTCACCATTTAAAAACAGGATGAATAATTAAGAAATTTGGCTTAGGTCACAGTTATCTCTGAGTTCATAGTTTCTTCATCTGCCA
Source organism: Capra hircus (assembly GCF_001704415.2). NCBI lineage: Eukaryota > Metazoa > Chordata > Mammalia > Artiodactyla > Bovidae > Capra > Capra hircus. Next base: position 115,962,493 of record NC_030808.1, on the reverse strand, counting down.
AATTAATAGATACAGAAGCCCGCTGTCTTTATTTTGAAAAGAGAAGGTACATTTTATACAGTAGCTTATATGTGTGATATCTGTTGGACAAGAAACTGATTGTATTTCTCCTTTCAAGTCCTTTATTCTCTGTGTTCCAGGTGAGAAGGAAAGTTGACGCATTGTTCTCTGTATGCAGGTCAGGAAGCAACAGTTAGAACTGGACATGGAACAACAGACTGGTTCCAAATAGGAAAAGGAGTACGTCAAGGCTGTATATTGTCACCCTGCTTATTTAACTTCTATGCAGAGTACATCATGAGAAATGCTGGACTGGAAGAAACACAAGCTGGAATCAAGATTGCTGGGAGAAATATCAATCACCTCAGATATGCAGATGACACCACCCTTATGGCAGAAAGTGAAGAGGAACTCAAAAGCCTCTTAATGAAAGTGAAAGAGGAGAGCGAAAAAGTTGGCTTAAAGCTCAACATTCAGAAAACTAAGATCATGGCCTCTGGTTCCATCACTTCATGGGAAATAGATAGGGAAACAGTGGCAGACTTTATTTTTCTGGGCTCCAAAATCACTGCAGATGGTGACTGCAGCCATGAAATTAAAAGACGCTTACTCCTTGGAAGAAAAGTTATGACCAACCTAGATAACATATTCAAAAGCAGAGACATTTCTTTGCCGACTAAGGTCCGTCTAGTCAAGGCTATGGTTTTTCCTGTGGTCATGTATCCTGTGGTCATGTATGGATGTGAGAGTTGGACTGTGAAGAAGGCTGAGCACTGAAGAATTAATGCTTTGAACTGTGGTGTTGGAGAAGACTCTTAAGAGTCCCTTGGACTGCAAGGAGATCCAACCAGTCCATTCTGAAGGAGATCAGCCCTGGGATTTCTTTGGAAGGAATGATGCTGAAGCTAAAACTCCAGTACTTTGGCCACCTCATGCGAAGAGTTGACTCATTGGAAAAGACCTGATGCTGGGAGGGATTGAGGGCACGAGGAGAAGGGGACAACCGAGGATGAGATGGCTGGATGGCATCACTGACTGGATGGACGTGAGTCTGAGTGAAATCCGGGAGTTGGTGATGGACAGGGAGGCCTGGCATGCTGAGATTCATGGGTCGCAAAGAGTCGGACTCGACTGAGCGACTGAACTGAACTACATCCCACAGAGTGGGGAGGGGGGAAGCAATTTACATCCTGTGTGTTCATCTTCTCCTGTGAGAACTCCAAAATTACAATTTGCTGCTGAACAACCATTGAAAGGAAAATGTTGGATTCCACCATAAAGATACCCCTCATCCAAGGGCAAAGGAGAAGCCCCAGCAAGATGGTACAAGGGGAGAAATTGCGTTTAGAATCAAACCCCATACCCACCAGAGACACTTGGAGGGCTAAAACAAAACTCGTGTGCACAAGAACCCAGAAACCCCACAGGGACTGAACCAGAACTGTGTTTGAGTGTCTCCAGTGGATGTACAGATCACCAGTGGACTGCTGCAGGGGCTCTGGATGCAGTATACCTGGGTATGGCATAAGCCTTCTTGGAGGAGGTCACCATTAACCCCACCATAGAACCACAAGAACTTCCACAGGACTGGGGAAACAGACTCTTTCAGGGCACAAATAAAACCATATGTGCCCCAGGACCCAGGAAAAAGGAGCAATGACCCCACAAGAGACTGACTCAAACTTGCTCATGTGTGTCCAGGAGTCTCCAGGGGAGATGTGGGTCAGAAGTGGCCTGGAAAAAAGTCAGTTCTCATTCCAATCCCAAAGAAAGGCAATGACAAAAAATGATCAAATAACTACACAATTGCACTCATTTCACACACTAGCAAATTAATGCTCAAAATTCTCCATGCCAGGGTTCAAAACAGTACCTGAACCTTGAATTTACAGATGTTTCAGCTGGATATAGAAAAGGCAGAGGAACCAGAGATGAAATTGCCAACATCTGTTGGATCATTGAAAAAGCAAGAGAGTTCCAGAAAAGAATCTACTTCTGCTTTATTAACTATGCCAAAGTCTTGACTGTGTGGATCAGAACAAACTGTGGGAAATTCTGAAAGAGATGGGAGTACCAGTCCACCTCACCTGTCTTCTGATAAATCTGTGTGCAGGTCAAGAAGCAACAGTTAGAACTGGGCATGGAAAAACAGACTGGTTCTAAATTGGGAAAGGATTAGGTCAAGGATGTATATGTCACCCTGCTTATTTAACTTCTATGCAGAGTACATCATGCAAAATGCTGGACTGCATGAAGCACAAGCTGTAATCAAGATTGCTGGGAGAAACATCATTAACCTCAGATATGCAGATGACACCACCCTTATGGCAGAAAGTGAAGAACAAAAGAGCCTCTTGATGAAAGTGATAGAGGAGAGTGAAAAAGTTGGCTTAAAACTCAGTATTCAGAAAACTAAGATCATGGCATCCAGTCCCATCAGTTCATGGCAATTAGATGGGGAAGCAATGGACACGGTGAGAGACTTTATTTTCTTGGGCTCCAAAATCACTGCAGATGGTGACTGCAGCCATGAAATTAAAAGATACTTGCTCCTTGGAAGAAATGCTATGACCAACCTAGACAGCATATTAAAAAGCAGAGACATTACTTTGCCAGCAAAATTCTGTCTAGTCAAAGCTATGGATTTTTTAGTAGTCATGTATGAATGTGTGAGTTGGATTATAAAGAAAGCTGAGCACCGAAGAATTGATGCTTTTGAACTGCTGTGTTGGAGAAGACTCTTGAGAGTCCCTTGGATGGCCTGGTGATCCAATTAGTCCATCCTAAAGGAAATCAGTCCTGAATACTCATTGGAAGGACTGATGCTGAAGCTGAAACTCCAATATTTTGGCCACCTGATGTGAAAAACTGACTTATTGGAAAAGACCCTGATGCTGGGAAAGATTGAGGGCAGGAGGAGAAGGGGACAACAGAGGATGAGATGGTTGAATGGCATCACCTACTCAATGGAAATGTGTTTAAGTAAGCTCTGGGAGTTGGTGGTGAACAGGGAGTCCTGGAATGCTACAGTCCTTGGGGTCACAAAGAGTTGGACAAGACTGAGTGACTGAACTGAATCGATAATCCAAAAACTAGCCTTTAAATAATGTTGTTGATACATGTCTAAAAATAAATATGAAGATATAAAATGGTTAAAGGAAGCTTCCAGATAATAAGGAAAGTAACAACCAAGTAGTTCAAACTAAATTTTATCTTTGATCTACTGGCCAATCTTGACAAGTAGTAGTATATTTTTCTATTTTAGATGGCAAAAGTTTGTTATAATCAACAAACCTATCTCACTCAAAAGCCTATTGATTTTGCATGTATAATTTTTCCACGCTTTGAATATATTTTTGACAAGATTTCACTTCTGAAAATTAGATTTTCTCATGTATCTTGTCACTCATTGCTCTGTTTGTTTCCAGTCTATATCAAGATTATAGTTGTTTCCTATAACTATTTACTATGTTTAAAACCTCACAATATATACTGTCTTCTTTTGAATGTGCAAAAATTCAGCTCTCAAAACCAGAGTAATAAAACTATCAAGGTTACTTTTGTACTCAAAAGACTAATAGATCAACCAACAATCGTACGTCAGTAACTTTATCTTTTACTTTACAAAAGGAGGGAAGCTAAAGATAATTGTATATGTTTATAAAATCATACCATAATTTTAATCATCTGAACACTACTGTCAAACCTGTCTTGTTTGCCAAGCCCAACATATAAGAAGAGGTGACAAATCCAAAAGAGCTGATTTTTTCCTACAATAATTATACGCAAAATAAATACTTTAGTACATTTGTAGTTTTTAGGATGAATAGAAAATTCGAATTAATGTACAAAGATAACCATAGTGTACAAATATCAATAAGTTAGTGATAAAGAGTTAGTTTCTAGGCTTAAAATAGCTTGCAACTGATGAAAATTATTAACACACAATTTGAGGATAAATTAAAAGACCTTGGAGACTTGTCAATGATCTCAATGCTTATAAATGTAGACAAATTTCTTTTTCTTTAAGATATTTAAGATTCCTGTTCTGTAAGAAAGTGGCTTTCTTTCCTATCTGATAGTCTGGGAATCTATAAGTCATAGACAGAAACCAAGGAGTATATTGTGGCAACATTTCCATAAGAGAAAAATATTCTTTGTTCCTCTATTGACTTATCATGCCTAAATAAGATTTTTATTGAAACTATGCAAATAATATAATAAAAAGTCACAGAACACACTAAAGGCATTCATTAACATGTACTTATTCTAAGGGTGATCTTTTACTAAATTGTGAAAATATCAAGTTATCTTTAATAGGTGGCTTCTCTGTTCTTATTTTGTTCATTATTATAATAGCCATAGTCTTTCAATACTATAATCAAAAAGTGATTTTTGCTTTTCATTCACCCTTGCCTAAAGGCCCCTCCTAAAGAAACATAAAAAAAAAATGATGACTTCAGTAAAGGAATTGATCACACACTCTTAACTACTGATTCTATAAGGAACAGCCTTTAGCATACAGCTCCCAGGAGCAGAAAGGATTTCTAGCATTATGGTATATATGCATATAACTATGTGATAATAGGCTTCCTCAAAACTCCAAATCAGACAAATAAGAAGCAATTACTTCAGACTGAATGACTCTAAAGAGAAAATTTAGTTGTACTTAATGTGTGGGGTTTTTTTTTACTAAGTAGGAGAATATTTACTTTTCTTCTTGATCTATCAATCTTAACAGGCTATCCTATTACAAATAGTAAAATTCTTTAAATGGTTTATTATTTAAGCCCTTCATATACAAAATAAACATAATTTGAAAAATTTTAAGAAGATGATTTAAGAAGATGGTTTAATTCAAAGGTACATTATTGGTTCTCGTTGGCAGAACTGCTCAGAACAATGGTTAAATATTAGGCAAAATGCCTTTAGTGTGTTCTGTGATTTTTTATTATAATATAATTATTTGCATAGTTTCAATAAGAATCTTATTTACTAAGGCATGATAGGTCAATTGAAGAACAAAGAATATTTTTCTCATATGGAAATGTTGCCACAATATACTCCTTGGTTTCTGTCTATGACTTATAGATTCCCAGACTATCAGATAGGAAAGAAAGCCACTTTCTTACAGGACAGGAATCTTGGAAATCTTAGAGAAAAAGAAATATGTCTACATTTATAAGCATTGCAGGCAGAACTTAGTAGGGATACACTGGTTGTTTTCTGAAGGTAAGCCTTGTAATAAGTGATTAACTTGTGGCCCTCAGTTCGTTACAAACCCTTCAGAGAGAAATTAAATATCACACTCTAGTTTCATATGGTTCACAGTAATCACATTAATAAGAACATTTTTGGTTATTAATTACAATAAAATAAAATAAAATAAAAACAGCCAAATAAACAAAACATCACATTATTGATACTGAATTAGAAAGAGCTATACAAACAGCTTTGGTCAAAGTTCCACTTATGTGGGAATGATATTTGACCAGAAACAGGGGCTGAGAGTGCAAAACAGATCCTTGCTCTGCTGCCTTTTTTATCAAGCACATGATATAACAGAAAAAAAGGAATTCACATCCTCTTAAAAGGATAAATTTAAAGCAGAAACATTCTTTCAGAGCATTTTCTAAGTAAGTAAAACCTTGAGCCCTTTTGCTAAGCTGCTGTCTCCCTGACTTTTGAAATACTGATGACTGGAGATATACGATGACCTTTGGCCCTGGCAGATATAAAAATCAAGTGAGCAAACTGCTGTTTTCCCACCTTGAACAGAAAACCTATAACTGTGGTAATATTTATGTCTGTTTGTTTTTGGTTTTTACTTTCTCTGTGTGTTTGGCTTTCTTTTGATAGCTACTTATTCTGAAGTCATTTTTGTAAAACATTGCCAGAACGGGGGAAATATTTTTAAAAGCTTGTGTCCCTCTGCGTTTTCCTTCCCGAGATGATGTGGTGAGTAGCACAGTATCACCTGCAGATGGAGCAGGAACCAAAAAATTTCTAGTGGTTCAACTGAAATGTTTTACTGTGAGTTTGTCTAGTTTAGTTTTATAAATCTGCTTAACATATTGACATTAGATCATTTACGCTTTATTTCTGCATCTTTTCACTGAATTTGTTTCAGTAAAATTACTTGCTAAAAATAGTTGCTCAGTATGAATAAGATTCTTAACAAATGTTAGATCCATCCTTGATCCAATGATGACAATATTCACTTTGTGATCTTTCTGGGAACATTTTTTTTTTTAAAGACAGTTTTCAATTTTCCAGGATGTGATTCCAAAATAGCTTGATTTTCAGTTGTATAGAAAAAGAGCCAGTAAGAAAAATGAGAGGTTGCCAGTGATCCCTAATCCCTTATGTACACTAAATCTTTGAAAGTAGTATTAGTATGTTCTGGATTCAAAAGGAAAATTAAAACTATCTCTTCATGGGAAGAAAGGATAATCTGGGGGACTACACTGCCTCTCAGTGGTTCATCTAATATTTTCCTCAATGTCAAAATGTTTTATAAAATAAAAAATCTAAGTTCAGTTCAGTTCAGTTGCTCAGTCATGTCTGACTCCTTGCGACTCCATGGACTGCAGCATGCCAGGACTCCCTGTCCATCACTAACTCCTGGAGTTTACTCAAACTTACGTCCATCAAGTCGGTGATGCCATCCAGCCATCTCATCCTCTGTTGTCCTCTTTTCCTCCTGCCTTCAATCTTTCCCAGCACTAGGGTCTTTTCCAGTGTGTCAGTTCTTGGCATCAGGTGGCCAAAGTATTGGAGTTTCAGCTTCAGCATCAGTCCTTCCAGTGAATATTCAGGACTGATTTTCTTTAGGATTGACTTGTTAGATCTCCTTGTGGTCCAAGGGATTCTCAAGAGTCTTCTCCAACACCACAGTTCAAAAGCATCAATTCTTCAGCACTCAGCTTTCTTTATAGTCCAACTCTCACATCCACACATGACTACTGGAAAAACCATAGCTTTGACTAGATGGACCTTTGTTGGTGAAGGAATGTCTCTGCTGTCCAGATAGGTCATAGCTTTTCTTCCAAGGAGCAAGTGTCTTTTAATTTCATGGCTGCAGTCACCATCTTCAGTGATTTTGGAGCCCAGAAAAATAAAGTCTGTTACTGTTTCCATTGCTTCCCCATCTATTTGCGATGAAGTGATGGGACCATGCCATGATCATGGATGCCATGATCTTAGTTTTCTAAATGTTGAGTTTTAAGCCAGCTTTTTCACTCTCTTCTTTCACTTTCATTAAAAGGTTCTTTAGTTTTTCTTCGATTTCTGCCATAAGGGCAGTGTCATCTGTGTATCTGAGGTTATTGCTGTTTCTCCTGGCAATCTTGATTCCAGCTTGTGCTTCATTCAGTCTGGCATTTCACATGATGTACTCTGCACAGAAGTTAAATAAGCAGGGTGACAATATACAGCCTTGTCCTGCTCCTTTCCCTGTTTCGAACCAGTCTGTTGTTCCATGTCCAGTTCGAACTGTTGCTTTCTGACCTGCATATAGATTTCTCAAGAGGCAGGTCAGGTGGTCTGGTATTCCCATCTCTTTCAGAATTTTCCACAGTTTATTGTGATCTACACAGTCAAAAGCTGGGTATAATCAATAAACCAGAAATAGATGTTTTTCTGGAACTCTCTTGCGTTTTCAATGATCTGGCGAATGTTGGCTATTTGATCTCTGGTTCCTCTGCCTTTTCGAAATCCAGCTTGAACATCTGGAAGTTCACAGTTCACATATTGCTAAAGCCTGGCTTGGAGAATTTTGAAAGTAAGAAATACATTTATTGACCTATTATTTTCACACTTATGTTTTCATGGGTAATAATGTATGCAAAGCTGTCTGAGTACTCAATGAGAAATCATTTTCAGCAAGTAGAGTAGGGTTGGTATTTCTTTTTTAGGGTTGGCATTTTTCTCTCCCATAAGAGGAAAATGTTTACTCTTCATTAAACGTTTTGAATGCAACCACCATAATTTTTCAGATTATTATTAATAATTATAAAAATTATTAATAATTTTTAAATTAGTAGCAGACTTGACTAATAGGAATTCACAGTTTCAAGGCTAAGATTAAGTAAGAATTAATGAACCTCTTTAAAGTGTTATGGTTAATTCAAAATTGTTCATTTAATCCCTAAACTGTGTCTGACTGACTTTTTTGCCACCTCACTGACCGCCAGCCAGACTCCTTTGTCCCTGAGATTGCTCAGCCAAGAGTACTGGAGTAGATCGTCCTTTCCTCCCCTAGCAGATCTTCCCAACCCAGGCACTGAGCCTATGTCTCCTGCTTTGGAAGCGAATTCTTTACCACTGAGCCAACAAGGAAGCCCAAGGTTAATTCAACTTAAAACATAATCAAAACACCAAATCAATATGTTAATGTGTAAATGTAGCAGTGATTAAGTAAACAAGTGCTGAACTTATTTACTTGTTAGGTCAAAACAGAACAAAAAAACACTTGCTGCAACACCAAGAAGAAAATTCCGATAATTTTGTTAGGAAGAGAATGTTTCTTACTGTTATGTTAATTATGGTTTGAAATTTGCACCCTGGGTAGTGCGACATGAATCTAGAAATCTGTTTTTGATTGGTTAAAGTGAGTTTTATTGTTCATTGTTCAGTGTAAAATCTTCGATAGGGTTCTAGGGTGGATCAGTGGGCAGGGTTTAACCATCCTGGCTGGTTAGACCTAGTCATAGTGAAATACAGTATCCTAATTAGATACGATCGAAGCTCTAAGTGGAAACTCTTTCTTTCATATACCGAGGGCGGCTCAGCCTGCCTGCGCAGGGCTCCTTTGCCCCCGCCGGGCTTCTTTCCCCCCGCCCCGTGGCCCTCAAGCTGCTTCTTGCCCTTCTCCACCTGTAGCCGAACCAACGAGAGAGGACACCGCCTGCGTCTAGAGCAGCCTGGAACGTAAAGGAGGACCTCTCGAAAGTGAGAGGAAAGCCGGGTGCGCTTGCGCTTTCGGCCCTTGAACCATACCGGACGTGGGGAAAGATGCTTTCAGAAAGCAGTTTGTTTTTGAAGGGTGTACTTCTCGGAAGCGTTTTTTGTGTCTTGATAACTATGCTAGGACATATTAAGATTGATTATGGAAAGAGAACGCACCACCATGAGCGTCACCACCTACAAGCTCCTAATAAAGAAGATATCTTGAAAATTTCAGAGGATGAACGCACGGAACTCAGTAAAAGCTTTCGGGTATACTGTATCATCCTTGTAAAACCGAAGGATGTGCGTCTCTGGGCTGCGGTGAAGGAGACGTGGGCCAAACACTGTGACAAAGCAGAGTTCTTCAGTTCTGAAAATGTTAAAGTGTTTGAGTCAGTTAACATGGAAACTAATGACATGTGGTTAATGATGAGAAAAGCTTACAAATATGCCTTTGATAAATATAGAGACCAATACAACTGGTTCTTCCTTGCACACCCCACTACGTTTGCTATTATTGAAAACTTAAAGTACTTTCTGCTGAAAAAGAATTCGTCACAACCTTTCTATCTAGGCCACACTGCAAAATCTGGAGATCTTGAATATGTGAGTGTGGGAGGAGGAATTGTCTTAAGTATAGAATCAATTAAAAGACTTAACAGCCTTCTCAGTATTCCTGAAAAGTGTCCTGAAAAGGGAAGGATGGTTAGGGAGGTATCTGAAGATAAACAGCTTGCAGTCTGCCTGAAATATGCTGGAGTGTTTGCAGAAAATGCAGAAGATTCTAAAGGAAAAGATGTGTTTAATACCAAATCTGTTGGGATTTTTATTAGAGAAGCAATGACTAATCATCCCAACCAGGTGGTGGAAGGATGTTGTTCAGATATGGCTATTACTTTTAATGGGCTGACGTGTAATCAGATGTATGTGATGATGTATGGGGTATATCATCTAAGAGCATTTGGGCATGTTTTCAATGATGTGTTGGTTTTCCTACCTGTGAATGGTTCTGACAATGACTGAGAAGTGTAACAAGAATATGTATATTATCACCGTGTAAGACACATGTTGTCATTATTTGTGGTAAAACTATATACCCAACACAGCAGTATGTTTCCTTGCTTTTTTGTTCCCACTTAAAGTTTGGCGACACTGGTTTATTTGCACATTGAAGTTTAGTAGTACATTTTCAAATAGGGTGAGGTTTTTCTCTTGAAACGTATGAAAATTTTATGTGTTGGGTAGAAATGTTTTAAGAATGATAATTTTAGAAATAAAGGATATACTTATAAATAATGTATTTTATGTGGTAAGTGTATTATAATTTATGTGGTAAATTCTAAATTATGAATATTAGAAATCTGTGGCACATATTTTTGCTGATTGACTATATTGGTATATGTGCTGTGCTGAGTTGCTCAGTTGTGCCTGACTCTCTGCGACCACATGGACTGTAGCCCTCCAGGCACCTCTGTCCATGGGGATTCTCCAGGCAAGAATATTGGAGTGGGTTGCTATGCTCTCCTCCAAGGGATCTTCCCAACCCAGGGGTCGAACCCAGGTCTCAGGCATTGCAGGCAGATTCTTTCATCATGTGAGCTACTAGGCAAGCCCAGAATACTGGAGTGGGTAGGCTATCCCTTCTGCAGAGGATCTTGCCGACCTAGGAATCCAATCTGGGTCTCCAGCATTGGAGGCAGATTCTTCACCAGCTGAGCTACCAGGAAAGTCCTATATTGGTATATAGAAACATAAAAATGAAATGTAGTGTTTTGATGACTTAGCCGAAATGAAATCCTTAAAGGTGTACTTAAGTAGAACTCAACGGTGGTACTCCTCAGTAATCATGTTACCTTCACAAATGTCAGGCTCTTTTATTGTCCTGTGTTGTCAGCATCCGGAGGCAAAGTCCTAAATCTGTTTTGAAGTGTACTTCAGCAGAGATTGTATACAGAGGTGTGTACTCTTTCAGAGGTAGAAAATAATGTCTTTTGTTGTTTGGTCACTCAGTTGTGTCTGACTCTTTGTGACCCCATGGGTTGCAGTATGCCAGGCTTCCCTGTCTTTCACCATCTCTTGGAGCTTGCTCAAACTCATGTCCAGTGAGTCAGTGATGCCTTCCAATCATCTTGTCCTCTGTTGTTCCTTACTCCTCGTGCCTTCAATCTTTCCCAGCGTCGGGTCTTTTCTAATGAGTCAGCTTGTCGAATCAGGTGGCCAAAGTATTGGAGCTTCAGCTTCAACATCAGTCTTTCCAATGAATATTCAGAACTGATTTCCTTTAGGATTGACTGATTTGATCTCTTTGCAGTCCAAGAGACTCTCAAGAGTCTTCTCCAATGCTGGGCTGGATGAAGCACAAGCTGGAATCAAGATTGCCAGGAAAAATATCAATAACCTCAGATATGCAGATGACACAACCCTTATGGCAGAAAGTGAAGAAGAACTAAAGAGCCTCCTGATGAAAGTGAAAATGTTGGCTTAAAGCTCAACATTCAGAAGACTAAGATCATGGCATCTGGTCCCATCACTTCATGACAAATAGATGGGGAGATAGTGGAAACAGTGACAGACTATTTTTGGAGGATCCAAAATCACTGCAGATTGTGACTGCAGCCATCAAATTAAAAGATGCCTGCTCCTTGGAAGAAAAATTATGACCAACCTAGACAGCATACTAAAAGCAGAAACATTACTTTGCCAATAATGTCCCTCTAGTCAAAGCTATATTTTTTCCAGTAGTCATGTATGGATGTGAGAGTTGGACTATAAAGAAAGCTGAGCACCAAAAAATTGATGCTTTTGAACTGTGGTGTTGGAGAAGGCTCTTGTAAGTCCCTTGGACTGCAAGGAGATCCGACTAGTCCATCCTAAAGGAAATAAGTCCTTGGTGTTCATTGGAAGGACTGATGTTGAAGCTGAACTCCAATACTTTGTCCACCTCATGCGAAGAAGTGACTCATTTGAAAAGAACCTGATGCTGGGAAAGATTGAAGGTGGGAGAAGAGGATGACAGGGGATTAGATGGTTGGATGGTATCACTGTCTCAATGGATATGAGTTTTAGTATACTCTGGGAGTTGGTGATAAAGAAGGAGGCCTGGCGTGCTGCAGTCCATGGGGTCACAAAGATTGAACACGACTGAGTGACTGAACTGAACTGAACATTTCAAAATAACCACGAATGCCACATTAGTTGGGTGCATGGTCCACTTTTAGTTGATTGAGAATCACAGGATGGGTATCCCTGTCTGTCAAAATTTTACCGATAATAGCTACAGAAATGTTCCCCTACTATTAGCAAGTGTTGGAACCAGTAGTGAAATCTAGGCCTCACATTAGAATCCATAGGTTTAAGCCTTTCACCACTAGGGAGCAATCTCATCCTACCAACCCTCAAGGTTGTCTCCTAAAGATGTCTCGTGTGTATCTAATTCCTATCCTTCTTGTCAATGTCACTTCCAAACCCTCAGTGCTCTTTTAAGTCTCTCAGCTCATCCTCCCGCACTATCAAGGATGTCTGTGCAAATTCAACACCCCCACCCCTTGAGTATTTCATATGTCTTTAAAAATTATTAGCACTATATTAATTTTATTTCTTTCTACTTATATCCTAGAAATGTGCTTTTTTTTTTCTTTTGAAAAGTATAATCTCTTCTTTGCCTGGGGTCATATTCCCTCATATTATTTGGATTTTAATCAGTATTTCTCTTCTGTCTATAAATGGGTCCTTTTTATTGAGTCCTATTGTTACAGCCTCTTCTATCTTGATCTTCCTTGTTTCTGAATATTTCTGTCACCTGTCACTCTTCTCAGGCTCATTTTTATACCCTGTGGAATCCATTTTCCCCCTTTGAAGAATACTCTAAGTTGTGTAAACTGACAATGCCCACACCTCCTTCACTGAAACTACTGTTCCCTTGATTTCTATGAAACACGTTTCTTTTAACTTCCTTTTGCCTCTCCTGCTTAATCTTCAGGTGCTTCTCCTTCTTTAAAATAAAACAAATATAAACAAATATAGACCTCTCTTTATATTTTATAAGTGTTTGTGTTCCTCAGTATTCCTTTCTTTAGTTTTTGACTCTTCACATTCTTTGCACTTTCAGCTCTATCTCCCACACCCACGCTGCTGATTTCCAAAGCTCTATTTTGAGCTATAACCATAGTCCTAAAGGTCAATATATATAACTGCAGAGCTTGCCAGTATATCTGGAAGAATCACAGTAATCCAAACTGAGCATGACCAAATAGAACATATCCTGTATATCTCCCAATAGTCTGAGAAAGAAAGAAACACAAATAAACAGCAACTTTAACAAGTTGAGAGACAGTGACATTAACTTCAACAAGTTGAGAGAAAACTTCAACTTCAGCAAGGAGAGAAAATAGACATGCTCCTCAGCTGCATTCTATTAATAAGGGGCAATTACAGTCAATTACTTATTGTTTCTTAGCATCTACATTTAATAACCAATTCTGTCCACCTTTCTTCCTAAATATATTTTTCTGGTCATATAATTTATAATTAAATTCCTTGGTAATATCTACTACCTACTGACAAAGAAATCCTTAGTGTAGCATCCAAGTACTGGCACCCGTACTCCTCTTTTCCTATGTGGTTTCACCTTATACCCCTACTTCTCTCTCAACATTTTTTTTTCAGTTGTACTTAACAGTTAATTCCCTGAGCCTTTTATGTATTGTCATGACTCTTTTTTATTAACGTATTTTTTTTTCTGCAATGACCTTCCCCATTTACTGGCAGCTGTCAAACCTGAAGTCTTTGAATCACTCCATATGGAAACAGGAAAAGTGAGAATGTAGGGATTCCACCAATTAATCATATTTCTATCACATTTCACCTATGTAGGTAGTCTTCCACTGCTCCTATTACAGAGTAGAGTTTCAAATAAATTTTTTTTATGTATACAGAGTGTACATCGGCAGATCTTCTGAATGAATGGATGGCAAGTAAACATTGCTGTGGCTGTAGGAATGGAGTAAGAGCATTTTATTTGTGGGTTGTTTTTAAAAATATTATGATTCTTGCCCTTGTGATAAACAATTTTAATTTCCAAAGAAGACACCTATGGCTTCACAAGGACCGAGATCATAGGAAGTTTTGATTTATGTTATTTTATTATCATTACATTATCCACTCTTCCTCAAAGGGGCTTAGTTTCTCTTTAACCTCTGTCATTGGAGAGACCCTTGAGAGGCAACACAGGCTGAACGTCTCTGACAACGTTGGCTGTGGTGCTTCTAGAAATGCCTAGGAGCTTAATCACCCATTATACAATTGGGATGCTGTATTTGCTTGAACTGGTGATAAAAGATCAATTTTATAGATATTCTTTCTTTAAATTGAACTATTGATTTACAGTATTGTGTTAATTTCAAGTATACAGCAGAGTGACTCAGTTACACCTGTATATGTATATATACATATATTTTCAGTTTATTTTCCATTATAGGTTATTAGAAGATATTGACTATATAGATATTCTTAATTGTTGGAATATCAGGTGCAAATATTGTGACCATCTGGGAATTCTAAGTCATTTTCAACATAAGAGAACTGAAGTACTCATGATTTTTGCCCGAATTCCCAATGATATACTGCAAAGACTTGGAAATGTCCAGTACTTTATGTTCTACTCAAAGCTTCTCTGTGCTTCTTTTCCAAAGAATTTTTCCCTTATATTTTCTATCAATTGTCTATTTTGTAGAATTTTTACCTGTAAAAATTTCTAATATAAGACACTTACAAATCATTTGGTCTCAGATTTGCTGCTTTTAAAATCTAGTGTGCACTCCTAACAATGATTGTGAAGATATTTGTCACCAACTCCATAGAGAATCTGATAAATGCTATAGAGCATCTCCCCTTTATTGCACTTTTGCTGAAAAATTTGCATAAAATTTTATGAGCATAAACACTTAAACCTTAACTCTCTCATCTCATGGAACCCAACATTTTAAAAATGTTATAACAGAATCTATTTTTTTTTAAAAATAGAAGTTAGTAGTAAGTCAAGGTATGATTGGTGAAACTAAAGATTCAAAGTATGACTTATTTTATTCTTTGGAGCTACTGGTTAAAGTGAGAGATACCTGGATATAGCCAATTGAAGTTTAATCATATATGCTTTTGTTTCTTTCTCTCTCTCTCTCTCTCTTTTTTTCTGTCTGAAGCTATAGATTAGCTCTTCAATATCAGTTTTCTGTTGCCCATGAAGATGTCATTTCTGTGGTCAAATTCTTTCTGCAAGATTAAATTCTTGCAAAATATGGAGTTGATCCCACTAGAGCCTGTATTTCAGGTGATAGTTCTGGGGGTTTAATTGCAGCAAGAACGACTCAAATGGTATGTTTTATGTGTTGCATATTATACATATTTATAACACATGCACACATGCTGTAATTCTAGCACAAAAGTGTCATTTTCTTTGTTAGGATATTTTTATCAGTCTTATATTTAAACTTTTAAATGGAAAAAAACAAAAAAACCTTACTGTTCTTTTAAATAATTTTACCTTAAGACAAGGTGGCTTTAGAGCATTGAGGGAAATGAAATATAATCGTAAAGAAGGCTTTTCATTAGTCACCAATTTTGAGGGAAATAGAACAATGTCTAGGAACCACTATTTAGTATGACAAGAGGTTTATTGTTCTCATTAGGTAAATTGTAAAAAGTCTACCAAGCACTTGGGATTACTGTAGTTCATGCATTTCAGTGGAATGTTAGCAGATAACATTTGGGCCATACAGCATGCTTGCATGGAAAAACTGTTGCTATTAAAAGAAAAAAGGACAACGGCCATTGTTAAAACACTTGCTGTGTGCACTTAATAATAACTGTCCACAATAACTAATAAAGTTGAAAAACAAATTTAGTACAATACATAATTCTTACCCCCAAAACCAATTTTTTTGGAACAAAACAATAAGCAGAGGAATTTAAAACCAGCAGGATTTGCTAACTCCTTTTGTATGACCACTTTTGCTATTAGCCTGAGAAGGAATTAGTTGAGTCTCTGTCTCATTTTTACTTATGTGTGTGCTGTTGTTTCTTACACTCTGTTTTTGAGATGATCCACTTGGTTTATAAAATACCTGTCTGAAGGCACTGCGGTGAGATCATGGGCATTAGAGAGATTATGTTAGAGAAATCTGTCTTTCCTCATATTCTTTGTGGAATTGTGGCACCCACTACACATTGAGAGTGCAGTTGGCTGGCTAACATGTTTCTTGTGAGGTTCCACTGGGGCTTATTTTCAGTTAATTCTCTCTTTAGAATTCCATGGATAGAGGAGCCTGGAGGGCTACAGTCCACGGGGTCTCAAAGAGTCAGACACGACTGACCAACTAAAACTTTCAACTTCACTTAGTCCGTCAGCTACTTGACTGAGGGGTTAATTTTAAGAAATATCCTTTAGGTACTGAGATTTTCATGTGGAGTGGCAGCTGGTATATTCATTTCTACAGATGTCATTGTTAAGGACGTTGGTCTGTGGCTAGGTAATTGCTCCTCAGAGATTAGTTGTGTATGGTGGCTCTTCTCACTTCATAGCTGAGATCTTAGGATACCACTTTTCTCTATAAGAAAGGGAAGCTCTAAATATGTGCTCCATGAAGACGAGATGTATATTAGAAATACTTCCTTTAATTTGGTCCAATTCCTTTTCAATTTAGATAATATGTGAGTTTGGAGATTGATATCCTATTACTGTATTCATTCTTTCTTCTCACTTAGGTCATGGTAGGTCAAAAATGATTTTTCAATATAGATAGTATTTCATCTAGGAATATTTTCCTAGGAATCATATAATATTTTTTATTTGGTGGTTATATGTGAATAAATATATGTGTGTATGTGTGAATCATTACTGAGATGAAACTGGGATGACACACTTTAATGCCCTTAAAATATAAATATGATGAAAATAATTATTAGAAATTATATCATTTTCATAATTATTTACATCATAACAGCTGATTTGATTGGAATAAAGGCTGCCACTCCTATAGTTTTGAAGCCTTTAACAGATTCAAATTTTACTATATGTTTTTTTCAGATCCAGAATGATCCAGAATTCAAAAATAAACTGAAAACACAAGCTGTAATTTACCCTAGTTTACAGGTCATTGATACCTCTATGCCATCTTACTAAGGAAATGAACATGGTCCATTTCTGTCAAAGAAACTGGTAATCAAACTTACATGCCTATATTTGACCCAGGATAAAGCAGTCCCCCAGGCAATAATAAAAAATCAACACATGCCTCATGGGTCCAGGCATCTGTTCAAGCTGGTTAACTGGAGCACCTTCCCTCCTGAGGAATACAAGAACTGTGTATATACTGAACCACATCTTGGGAGACATAATTTTCCATATTCAGCACTTTTGGATAGTAGGTTATCACCCTTGGCAATCAATGATTCCCAGTTGCAAAAGTTGCCCTTTAACTTACTTCCTAACCTGTCAACATGATATTCTAAGAGATGTAGGACTTACATATGTCTCACAACTTCGAAATGTTGGAGTTAAAGTTTCTCATGACCATGTGGACGGTGGAATCCATGGAGCTTTATCATTTATGGCTTCACCAATTTATTTACAGCTAGGCATTAGAATAAAAGATAAGCGGCTTCCCTGGTGGCTCAGAGGTTAAAGCATCTGCCTGCAAGGTGAAAGACCTGGGTTCGATCTGTGGGTTGGGAAGATCCCTTGGAGAAGGAAATGGCAACCCACTCCAGTATTCTTGCCTGGAGAACCCCATGGACGGAGGAGCCTGGTGGGCTACAGTCCATGGGGTTGCAAAGAGTTGGACACGACTGAGTGACTTCACTTTCACTTTAAGCATATTAATTGGCTAGAGGAAAATCTATAAATAGTACATATAACTAACTTGCTAATCACTGTTACAGTCAAAAGGCTATATTTTAACATTTGTGAATTTAAGTGACAATATGCTTTTAGCTTTGATCAACCAAGGTTTAAATCAAAACAAAATTACTGTGCATCTTAGAAAAAAGTAATTTCCCTAATCTTGCTAAAAGGAAGACTTACACTGTATTTATCCCATTAAGTGTCATTTATCCTGTTTGATACAACTAAAATATTCACCAATCACAGTAAAGTATAAAAATTAAGTATGATTATAAGCAAAATTCACACGAAAGCTTCCATGTAAGACAGGAATGGTAATGTATTGGTAACTGAGAAGAAATTTAAAGAAAGAAAAATTGAAATGTCTTTTAGATGGGGTGGCAGAACACTACCGTCAAGTGTTTTTTTTTTCAGTTAGTGGTCCATACATTAATTTTATCTACCCTATGTTAATCATTAGTTTTCTTTCACTCACACAAAGTCTGCTTTCAGACATATTGCTAATCTTCTTTGCTTTTACAAGGAAATGATCAACATCTGAACTATGCATTCTTTCAAAAACCTCAATATTTAACTGTAACTAAAAGTTTAGAAATGTCAATCCTGAAGGTAGACAAGTTATTCCACTGATTTCTGTGTATGAATTATTTATCCAAGAAGTTTCTTAACCAATTGTACACGGAAGTGAGAATTATGTATTCTATTATTTTGAACTTTTAGAGTGAATGATTTTATTTTCACAAGGAGCTACATATATTAAAATGATATTTAAACTGATGATCTCCAGACTTGTGGACTTCCCTGTGATGAGGGGGCCCAGATTAGTCCACTAACTCATGTTAGTCCACATCAACATTACAACTAAAATTTATTACCTTTAGGTGACATCATAAGCAGTGTCTAATTTTCTGAGGTCCCTGTGATGCGGCTCTTGCATGTGTTATTTTCTCTGTTCTGTGTCTTTTTAAAAATCTGAGTAAACTTGGTACTGTGTACATGTAATTGTATTTTGTTGTGTTCATTTGTTTGATAATTTAATTCCAAAACCCATTGTTGGAGTCTGCAGCTTCATTATTTGGTTTGGGGACATCTCAACATATAATCTATCCTCTAATCTTTCAGCACATTCCATCATATTAAGGTCTGCTCTGAAATCCAAATACTAAACTATTACATCATCTCCCAAAAGAGTTGATTAATATGTTTTCTTTGATATTAGTTGTTTCATCATCATGTGTGAAATAACATCCTATTCAACAATCATCTAGTTGTCTCATTTATAAAAGATACACTGTTCAAAAATGTCATCTATAAACTGCACTTGAAAAAATTTGCTTGCATTAATCATTAGAATCATGTGAGTAGACAGTTCGTGTTGAAAATTTGTTTTGTAAGCATCATTATTTACATTAATTATAAAACTTTACATAAAGCATTGTAGTTGTCAATATTACAAACCAGTAAGTTCATGTGTAAACACTATAGTGATTAACAAGTAATTTTTGAGGAAGGATTTGTGCTATTGAAGACCATTTTCAGACTATCAAAAAATTATGACAGTCATGCAGATATAAAAAATGAACACAGACTAAAACTATATTTTAATTCATTCAGGAAGAAACTAAGGCAATTTTTACAACTTCTTCAAAAGAGAATCCAGAGTGACACAAATAGATGGAGAGATACACCATGGTCTTAGATGGGAACGATCAATATTGGGGGAATGACTATGCTATGCAAAGTAATCTAGAGATTCAATGCAATCTCTGTTAAATTACCAATGGAAGTTTTCACAGAATTAGAACAAAAAATTTTTCAATTTTTTTGAAACACAAAAAACCTCAAATAGCCAAATCACTCTTGAGAAAGAGAAACAGAGCTGGAGGATCCTGACTTCAGACAATACTACAAAGCTACAGTCATAAAAACAGTATGGAACTAGCACAAAAACAGAAATATAGATCAGTGGAACTGAATAGAATTCCAGAGATAAACCCATGCACCTACGTCACCTAATCTATGACATAAGAAGCAAGAATGTATAATGGAGTAAATAAAAGCATCTTCAATAAATAATGCTGGGGAAACCAGACAGCTACATATAAAAGAATGAAATTAGAACACTCCCTAACACCACACACAAAAACAAACTCAAAATTGATTAAAGACCTAAATATAAGGCCTGAAAGTTTAAAACTCTTGGAAAGCATAGATAGAATACTTTTTGACATAAATAGCAGCAAGGTCTTTTTTGATCAACCTCCAGGCTTCCCGGGTGGCTCAGGTAAAGAATCTGCCTGTCAATACAGGAGATGCAGGAGATGGGGGCTCAATCCCCGGGTCAGGAAGATCCCTTGGAGGAGGAAATGACAACCCACTCTAGTTTTCTTGACTGGAGAATTCTATGGACAGAGGAACCTGGCAGGCTATAGTCCATGGAGTCACAAACAGCTGGACACAATGGAGTGACTAAATGTGCACGTGCGCACACACACATACACACACACACAAGTAATGAAAATAAAAGCAAAAATAAATGTAGAGAATCTAATTGAACTTGAAAGCTTTTGCACAGCTAAGGAAACCATTTAAAAATGATAACACAACCCTTAGAATGGGAGAAAAATATTTACAAAAGCAGCAATTGACATGTGATTAATCTCCAAAATAAAAAGCTCATGCAGCTAAATATTAAAAAAAAATGGGCAAAATATTTAAACAGACATTTCTTCAAAGAAGACTTAAAGATGGCCAAAAAGCATGTGAAAAGATGCTGAACATCACTAATTACTAGAGAAATGCATATCAACTACAATGAGGTATCACCTCACACCAGTCAGAATAATCATCATTAAAATTCTACAAACAATAAATGCTGGAGACAGTGTGGAGAATAAAAGACACTCTTACTCTGTTGGTGGGACTATAAATTGGTGTAGCCATGATGGAGAACAGTATGGAGGTTCCTTGAAGACCTAAAAATAGGGCTACCAGTAATCTTACTCCTAGGCATATCTCTGAAGAAAGCTGTGTTTTGAAAGAATGCATGTACCCCAATATTCACTGAGGCACTATTTAAATAGCCAGGACATGGAAGCAACCTAAATATCCATGATGAGAGAGATGATAAAGATGATATGCTGCCTATATATAGTGGAATACTACTCAGCCATTAAAAAAAAAACAAAATGATGTTATTTGGAGTGACAGGGTGGACCTAGATATTGTCATACTGAGTGAATGAGGTAAAACAGAGTAAGCCAAATATTATGTGATATCTCCTGTATTAGAATCTAAAAAAATAGTACAATGAACTGATTTACAAAATCGAAGTAGACTCACAGATAAGAAACAAACTTGAGGTTGCTGAGAGAGAAAGAAGGGAGAGGGATAAATTGGGGGATTGGGCTTGACATATATACACAATTATATATAGAATAGTTAACTGATAAGAATGTACTGTAAATCACAGGGAATGTTGCTAAATAGTTTGTAATGACCTATACAGGAAAAGAATCTAAAAAAGAGTGGATATACATATATGTGTAACTGAATCACTTTGCTGCACAGCACAAACTAACACAACAACTGTAAATCAACTATACTCCAATAAAAATTAATTTAAAAATTAGTTATAGGTAAACATTCCTTGAACTAAAAATGAATACATATACATAAGTAAATGGATTCCTTAAGCAAAAAAAAAAAAAAAAAAAAAAAAGGGACCAATATAATGAAAAAATATCCAGTACCACGTGTAAGATAGACAGCTAGTGGGCAACTGCTGTATAGCACTGGTAGCTCAGTTTGGTGCTCTGTGATGACATAGAGGGGTGGGATGGGGTGTTCGAAGGGAGACTCAAGATGGAGGAGATAGACGTATACATATAGTTGATTCACTTCATTGTGCAGCAGAAATTAACATAGCATTGTGAAGCAATTATACTGCAGTTTTAAAAAAAGTTACAAAAATAAGCCCTCAAGACAATGAACAGTTAATGCAGGCAATGTGCAGCTGAAAAACATTTCAAAGACCAAAAAAGACTACACCCAAATAATCTTGAGAAATATACAGATTACTTAGAAAGAACTCCTAAGCAACTTACCGTTTTTTATTAAAGTACATTTTTTTTCCCCTGTAGCAAAAAGAAGGAAAACGTGTAGATAAAATTTTCTATTCTTTAAACCACAAGAACAATTCACCAGGTGAATTATGTCTGTAGATATATAGGGATGGATGGATGAGCCAGTTAAAGAGCTTGGAGGATATGGTTAAAGCAACAATAGTAAAAAATAGCAGTTAGAGGTGGAGCTACATTAAAAATAAGGTATCAGAGTTTTGAGGTTTGTTGTTGTTGTTTAGTGACCAAGTTGTGTCTAACTCTTTAAGACTGCATGGACTGCAGTCTGCCAGGCTCCTCTGTATGTGGGATTTCCCAGCAAGAATACTGAGGGGTTTGCCACTTTCTTCTCCAGGGGTTATTCCCAATCCACGAATTGAACCTGTATACCCTGCCTTGGCAGGCAGATTCTTTACCACTGAGCCACCAACAGAGATCCCATTTGAGGCTTCATCATCTGCTATTTAAAAGGATATGAGATGTGTTAAGTGATGATTATGATTATTTGATAAGAGTATAACAATTTTCCTGACACATGTATGTGTTCAATCAATTTTAACTTTTAGGTACTGTTATTAATGTTATAACAGATCAAATCAGCAATTCTAAAAGAAAGGAGGTTTTGATTAAGAGAGGTGATTTAGGTAACAACACTGTGGGAAAGGGAAGCTCTGAAAGGGGTGGTACCTGGGGGAATCCAGACCTTTGAAGGTGAGTGAAAGAGGAGGTGCACAAAATGGGATAGTGGGCACCTGAAGAATCTGAACCACTTTTAGGTCTCCCTGACTAGGCCCTAGATGCTATCCTGGTCCCTTAGGCAGCCTATGCTAATTTTAGAGAAAGACGTAGAGCTGACCCCTCCTCCTTCCAGACTAAGTAGTAGACCAAATAGAGTCTTTCCTCAGGGTATGGGCTGTTGGCCACTTTGCTTGTGTTGGGCTTCAATTTTTATTGTTTTTCCTTCTTGCTGAAATGTTAGAGTGTGAGCCTGTAGTTCAAGTTAAAGCTCAAGGTGCATGGATCAGGAAGCTTAGTTTGTGAATTTCTACCTTCTGGCCTGCACACTAAGCGCAGGTGGCGACCGAGAGCTACCCCACATCCGAGGTCAGGGACAGCGGCCTAGAGTGCCAGGCTGTGATGGCACAGGAACGGCCGAGAGGAGCTACCCTGATCCTAAGGCCAAGGACGGTGGCAGAGAGGAGCCACCCTGCGTCCAAAGCCAGGGGCAGTGCCTGAGAGGAGCCACCCCACGTCTGAGGCTAGGGGTGGCACCCGAGGCCAGGGCAACGACCAGGAGGAGCAACCCCATGCCCAAGGCTAGGGGTGGCGGCCAGAAGGAACAACCCCACGTCCAAGGAGTGGTGGCTGCCTGGCGCAGGAAGACCTAGAGGAGCCATTCCATGCTGAAGGTCAGAAAGGGCGGCAGGAGGAGAAAACCCTCATCCAAGGTAAGGAACAGCGGCTGTGCTTTGCTGGAACAGCCATGAAGAGATACCCCATGCCCAAAGTAAGAGAAACCCAAGTAAAATGGTAAGTGTTGCAAGAGGGCATCAGAGGGCAGACACACTGAAGCCATACTCACAGAAATTTAGTCAATCTAATCACACTAGGACCACAGCCTTTTCTAACTCAATGAAACTAAGCCATGCCCACGGGGCAACGCAAGACGGGTGAGTCATGGTGGAGAGGTCTGACAGAATGTGGTCCACTGGAGAAGGGAATGGCAAACCACTTCAGTATTCTTGCCTTGAGAACCCTATGAGCAGTATGAAAAGGCAAAATGATAGGATACTGAAAAATGTACTCCACAGGTCAGTAGGTGCCCAATATGCTACTGGAGGTCAGTGGAGAAATAACTCCAGAAAGAATGAAGGGATGGAGCCAAAGCAAAAACAACACCCAGCTGTGGATGTGACTGATGATAGAAGCAAGGTCCGATGTTGTAAAGAGCAATTTTGCATAGGAACGTGGAATGTCAGGTCTATGAATCAAGGCAAATTGGAAGTGGTCAAAGAGGAGATGGCAAGGGTGAACGTTGACATTCTAGGAATCGGCGAACTAAAATGGACTGGAATGGGTGAATTTAACTCAGATGACCATTATATCTACTACTGCAGGCAGGAATCCTTCAGAAGTAATGGAGTAGCCATCATGGTCAACAAAAGAGTCCAAAATGCAGTACTTGGATGCAATCTCAAAAATGACAGGATGATCTCTGTTCGTTTCCAAGGCAAACCATTCAATATCACAGTAATCCAGGTCTATGTCCCAACCAGTAACACTGAAGAAGCTGAAGTTGAACGGTTCTAAGACCTACAAGACCTTTTAGAACTAACACCCCCCAAAAGATGTCCTTTTCTTTATAGGGGACTGGAATGCAAAAATAGGAAGTCAAGAAACACCTGGAGTAACAGGCAAATTTGGCCTTGGAATGCGGAATGAAGCAGGGCAAAGACTAATAGAGTTTTTCCAAGAGAACTTACTGGTCATAGTAAACACCCTCTTCCAACAACACAAGAGAAGACTCTACAGATGGACATCACCAGATGGTCAACACCGAAATCAGATTGATTATAATCTTTGCAGCCAAAGATGGAAAAGCTCTATACAGTCAGCAAAAACAAGACCAGGAGTGGACTGTGGCTCAGATCATGAACTCCTTATTACCAAATTCAGACTTGAACTGAAGAAAGCAGGGAAAACCGCTAGACCATTCAGATATGACCTAAATCAAATCCCTTATGATTATAAGGTGGAAGTGAAAAATAGATTTAAAAGGGCCTAGATCTGATAGACAGAGTGCCTGATGAACTATGGAGTGAGGTTCGTGACATTGTACAGGAGACAGGGATCAAGACCATCCCCCTGGAAAAGAAATGCAAAAAAGCAAAATGGCTGTCTGGGGAAGCCTTACAAATAGCTGTGAAAAGAAGAGAAGCAAAAAGCCAAGGAGGAAAGGAAAGAAATAAGCATCTGAATGCAGAGTTCCAAAGAAGAGCAAGAAGAGATAAGAAAGCCTTCTTCAGCGACCAATGCAAAGAAATAGAGGAAAACAGCAGAAGAGGAAAGACTAGAGATTTCTTCAAGAAAATTAGAGACACCAAGGGAACATTTCATGCAAAGATGGGCTCGATAAAGGACAGAAATGGTATGGACCTAACAGAAGCAGAAGATATTAAGAAGAGGTGGCAAGAATACACAGAAGAACTGTACGAAAAACATCTTCACGACCAAGATAATCATGATGGTATGATCACTCACCTAGAGCCAGACATCCTGGAATGTGAAGTCAAGTGGGCCTTAGAGAGCATCACTATGAACAAAGCTAGTGGAGGTGATGGCATTCCAGTTGAGCTATTTCAAATCCTGAAAGATGATGCTGTGAAAGTGCTGCACTCAATATGCCAGCAAATTTGGAAAACTCAGCTGTGGCCACAGGCCTGGAAAAGGTCAGTTTTCATTCCAATTCCAAGGAAAGGCAATGCCAAAGAATGCTCAAACTACTGCACAATTGCACTCATCTCACATGCTAGTAAAGTAATAGTCAAAATTCTCCAAGCCAGGCTTCAGCAATACATAAACCGTGAATTTCCTGATGTTCAAGCTGATTTTAGAAAAGGCAGAGAAACCAGAGGTCAAATTCCCAAGATCTGCTGGATCATGGACAAAGCAAGAGAGTTCCAGAAAAACATCTATTTCTGCTTTATTGACTATGCCAAAGCCTTTGACTATGTGGATCCCAATAAACTGTGGAAAATTCTGAAAGAGATGGGAATACCAGACCACTTGACCTAACTCTTGAGAAATCTGTATGCAGGTTAGGAAGCAACAATTAGAACTGGACATGGAACAACAGACATTCCAAATAGGAAAAGGAGTATGTCAAGGATGTATATTGTCACTCTGTTTATTTAACTTATATGCAGAATATATCATGAGAAATGCTGGACTGGAAGAAGCACAAGCTGGAATCAAGATTGTGGGAGAAATATCAATAACCTCAGATATGCAGATGATACCACCCTTATGGCAGAAAGGGAAGAGGAACTAAAAAGCCTCTTGATGAAAGTGAAAGAGGAGTGTGAAAAAGTTGGCTTAAAGCTCAACATTCAGAAAACGAAGATCATGGCTTCCGGTCTCATCACTTCATGGAAAATAGATGGGGAAACAGTGGAAACAGTGTCAGGCTTTATCTTTTTGGGCTCCAAAATCAGTGCAGATGGTGACTGCAGCCATGAAATTAAAAGATGCTTACTCCTTGGAAGAAAAGTTATGATCAACCTAGATAGCATATTCAAAGGCAGAGACATTTCTTTGCTGACTAAGGTCTGTCTAGTCAAGGCTATGGTTTTTCCAGTAGTTGTGTATGGATGTGAGAGTTGGGCTATGAAGAAGGCTGAGTGCTGAAGAATTGATGCTTTTGAACTGTAGTGTTGGAGAAGACTCTTGAGAGTCCCTTGGACTGCAAGGAGATCCAACCAGTCCATTCTGAAGGAGTTCAGCCCTGGGATTTCTTTGGAAGGAATGATGCCGAAGCTGAAACTCCAGTACTTTAGCCACCTCATGCGAAGAGTTGACTCATTGGGAAAGACTCTGATGCTGTGAGGGACTGGGGGCAGGAGGAGAAGGGGATGACCGAGGATGAGATGGCTGGATGGCATCACTGACTCGATGGACGTGAGTCTGAGTGAACTCCGGGAGTTGGTGATGGACAGTGAGTCCTGGTGTTCTGCGATTCATGGGGTCGCAAAGAGTCGGACATGACTGAGCCACTGAACTGAACTGATGTGGTTTAATAGGAGAAGGAAATGGCAACCCACTCCAGTATTCTTGCCTAGAGAATCCTGTGGACAGAGGAGCCTGGTGGGCTGCTGTCCACAGAGTCACACAGAGTCGGACACGACTGAAGCGACTTAGTATGCATGCATTGATTGGAGAAAGAAGTGATAACCCACTCCACTATTCTCTCCTGGAGAATCCCAGGGACAGAGAAATCTGGTGGGCTGTTGTCTATGCTGTTGCACAGAGTCAGACATGACTGAAGCGACTTAGCAGCAGCAGCATGTGGTTTAATATAGGTAGAGATTCATGTAACCACCAACTATAATCAAAACATGAAAACATAACCCCTCAAAATCACCTTTGTGCCGCTTTTGTGTAGACTTCCTCATCCTAACCCCCTGGTAAGCACCGATCATTGTATGTTTGTATACATTGCCCTTTCTATAATTTCGTAGAAATGGGTTCATATACATTTGGATTTTGAGTCCAGCTTGATGTATTTTGCTACGCACAATGCGTTAGAGAGTAATCCATGCTGTGAGAGTATAATAAATTAGATCCCTTCTAAAGCTGTGTAGTATTCCATTATATGGATGTATCACAGTTTGTCCTCAATAAACAGTTGAAGGATATTTGGGCTGACCAACTTTGGAGTGGATATGAATAAAGCTGCTAAAGCACTCATACACATGCTTTTGTATGAACAAAAATTTTAGTTTCTGTTAGGTAAATACCTAGAAATAGATTTCTAGTTCATGATATAAACATATATTTATCTTTACAAGAAACTACCAAAATACTTCCTAAATATCTTGTACCATTTTGTGTTTCCATCTGCAATATATGGAAGATTTAGTTGTTCTATGTTCTACTAGCACTTAGTATTTTCAGTTTTTCTTTAAAAACCATTCTAATAAGTGTGTCAAATATCTGATTGTAGCGTACATTGGCATTTCATTAATGACTAAAGGTCATACATGAATGGTCTAGTGGTTTTCCCCACTTTCTTCAATTTAAGTCTGAATTTGGCAATAAGGAGTTCATTATCTGAGCCACACTCAGCTGCTGGTCTTGTTTTTGCTGACTGTATAGAGCTGCAAAGAATATAATCAATCTGATTTCGATGTTGACCATCTGTGGTGTCCATCTGTAGAGTCTTCTCTTGTGTTGTTGGAAGAGGGTGTTTACTATGACCAGTAAGTTCTCTTGGAAAAACTCTATTAGTCTTTGCCCTGCTTCATTCCGCATTCCAAGGCCAAATTTGCCTGTTACTCCAGGTGTTTCTTGACTTCCTACTTTTGCATTCCAGTCCCCTAGAATGAAAAGGACATCTTTTTTGGGTGTTAGTTCTATAAGGTCTTGTAGGTCTTCATAGAACCGTTCAACTTCAGCTTCTTCAGCATTACTGGTTGGGGCATAGGCTTGGATCATCATGATATTGAATGGTTTGCCTTGGAAATGAACAGAGATCATTCTGTCATTTTTGAGACTGCATCCAAGTACCGCATTTTGGACTCTTTTATTGACCATGATGGCTATTCCATTTCTTCTGAAGGATTCCTGCCCGCAGTAGTAGATATAATGGTCATCTGAGTTAAATTTACCCATTCCAGTCCATTTTAGTTCGCTGACTCCTAGAATGTCGATGTTCACTCTTGCCATCTCCTGTTTGACCACTTTCAATTTGCCTTGATTCATGGACCTAACATTCCAGATTCCTATGCAATATTGCTCTTTACAACATCGGACCTTGCTTCTATCACTGGTCACATCCACAGCTGGGTATTTTTTTTGGTTTGGCTCCATCCCTTCATTCTTTCTGGAGTTATTTCTCCACTGATCTCCAGTAGCATATTGGCCACCTACCGACCTGGGGAGTTCCTCTTTCAGTATCTTATCTTTTTGCCTTTTCATACTGTTCATGGGGTTCTCAAGGCAAGAATACTGAAGTGGTTTGCCATTCCCTTCTCCAGTGGATCACATTCTGTCAGACCTCGCTCCACCATGACCAGCCCATCTTGGGTGGCCCCACACGGCATGGCTTAGTTTCATTGAGTTAGATGAAGACACCTCATCAGGGCCTAGAGATAGCTCCTCTAGGCCCTCCTGTGCCCGCGCAGCCATTGCTCCTTGGAGGTAGGGTCGCTCCTCCCAGCTGCCGCCCTTGGTAAAGTAATGCTCAAAATTCTCCAAGCCAGGCTTCAGCAATATGTGATCCATGAACTTTCAGATGTTCAAGCTGGTTTTAGAAAAGGCAGAGCAACCAGAGATCAAATTGCCAAGACCTACTGGATCATTGAAAAAGCAACAGAGTTCCAGAAAAACATCCATTTCTGCTTTATTTTGACTATGCCAAAGCCTTTGACTGTGTGGGCCACAATAAACTGTGGAAAATTCTTCAAGAGATGGGAATACCAGACCACTTGACCTGCCTCTTGAGAAACCTATATGCAGGTCAGGAAGCAACAGTTAGAACTGGACATGGAACAACAGACTGGTTCCAAATAGGAAAAGGAGTTTGTCAAGGCTGTATATTGTCATCCTGATTATTTAACTTATATGCAGAGTACATCATGAGAAACGTTGGGCTGGAAGAAGCGCAAGCTGGAATCAAGATTGCCAGGAGAAATATCAATAACCTCAGATATGCAGATGACACCACCCTTATGGCAGAAAGTGAAGAGGAACTAAAAAGCCTCTTGATGAAAGTGAAAGAGGAGAGTGAAAACGTTGGCTTAAAGCTCAACATTCAGAAAACTAAGATCATGGCATCTGGTCCCATCACTTCATGGGAAATAGATGGGGAAACAGTGGAAACAGTGTCAGACTTTATTCTTTTTTGGGCTCCAAAATCAGTGCAGATGGTGATTGCGGCCATGAAATTAAAAGATGCTTACTCCTTGGAAGGAAAGTTATGATCAACCTAGATAGCATATTCAAAAGCAGAGACATTACTTTGCCAACAAAGGTCCATCTAGTCAAAGCTATTGTTTTTCCGGTAGTCATGTATGGATGTGAGAGTTGGACTGTGAAGAAAGCTGAGCACCAAAGAATCGATGCTTTTGAACTGTGATGTTGGAGAAAACTCTTGAGAGTCCCTTGGACTGCAAGGAGATCCAACCAGTCCATTCTGAAGGAGATCAGCCCTGGGATTTCTTTGGAAGAAATGATGCTAAAGCTGAAACTCCAGTACTTTGGCCACCTGATGCGAAGAGTTCATTGGAAAAGACTCTGATGCTGTGAGGGACTGGGGGCAGGAGGAGAAGGGGACGACCGAGGATGAGATGGCTGGATGGCATCACCGACTAGATGGACGTGAGTTTCAGTGAACTCTGGAAGTTGTTGATGGACAAGGAGGCCTGGCGTGCTGCAATTTATGGGGTTTCAAAGAGTCAGACATGACTGAGCGACTGAACTGAACTGAACTGAATGACTAAAGGTATTGTATATATTTTCATGTATTTATTTGCAATACCATTTATTTTTGGTGATAATACATATGTTTAATCTTTTCTCCATTTGAAAAAATTGTTTGTTTTGCTATTGTCGACTATTGAGAGTTCTTCCTAATTGGGATATAAGTCATCTAGCAGAAACTTAATTTTGAAAATATTTTCTCCCAGTCTGGGGCTTCTCCTTTGTTGTCTTATGTTACACAGGAAAAGATTTTATATTTTGTTGAAACATTTTAATCTTCCTTTTCTACATTTATATTATATCTAAGAACATTTCACCTAACCTAAGATGACAAAGAATTTTTCCTATGATGTTTTCTAAGGGGCTTGCCATATTTTATTTTACATTTAAGTATTGGATATGGGTTAATATAAGGTATGAAGATTTGGTCAAGGTGCATTCTTTTTTCATATGGATGTCCAATTGTTCTAGCACCATTTGTTGAAACACTTACCTTTCTTCATTGAATTGCCTTGTATCTGTGTCAAAAATAAATTGATCATGTTTGTATTGGTTTATTTCCAAATTGACTGTTCTCTTTCCTTGATCTGTGAGTCCAGCTTTTCACTAGTGCTATTAATACATTGTATTGATTACTCTTGGGCTTCCCTAGGGGCTCATATAGTAAAGAGTCTGCCTGTAGTGTAGGAGACCCAGAGTTGGGAAGATCCCCTGGAGAAGGAAATGGCAACACACTCCAGTATCCTTGCCTGGAAAATTCCATGGATGGAGGAGCCTGGCAGGCTACAGTCCATGGGGCCACGAAGAGTCTGACAATACTGAGCAACTTCACTTCATTGATTCTCTATTGATAGTTTCTCAGTACTCTTGGAAGAAAAATTTATAGAGTCTTCTAGCCTGGTTCTTCATGATCATGTTTGCTTTGGTTATTATAATTAATCATTCTTTTAATGTTTAAATTGAAATGTAGGGCCACCCAAGATGGACGGGTGATGAAGAGTTCTGACAAAACATGGTCCACTGGAGAGGGCAATGGTAAACCACTTCAGTGTTCTTCCCTTGAGAATCTCATGAACAGTATGAAAAGGTAAAAAGATACAACACTGAAAGATGAACTCCCCACGATGGTAGGTGCCCAATACACTAGTGCAGAAGAGTGGAGAAATAACACCAGAAAGAATGAAGAGGTGGTGCTGAAGTGAAAACAGCAGCCAGTTGTGGATGTGACTGGTGAAGGAAGTCAAGTCAATGCTGGAAAGAACAATATTGCACGGGAACCTGGAATGTTAGGTTCATGAATCAAGGCAAATTAGAAGTGGTCAGACAAGAGATGGTGAGACTGAACATTGACATTTTAAGAATCAGTGAACTAGAATGGACCAGAATGGGTGAATTTCACTCAGATGAACCTTATATCTACTACTGTGGACAAGAATTCCTTGGAATAGAGTAGCACTCATAGTCAACAAAAGAGTCCAAAATGTGGTATTTGGGTGCAATCTCAAAAATGACAGAATGATCTCTGTTTGTTTCCAAGGCAATCCATTCAATATAACAGTAATCCAAGGCGATACCCCAACCAGTAACGCTGAAGAAGCTGAAGTTGAACGGTTCTATGAAGACCTACAAGACCTTATAGAACTAACACCCAAAAAAGATGTCATTTTCGTTATAGGGGACTGGAATGCAGAAGTAGGTAGTCAAGAGATACCTGGAGTAACAGGCAAATTTGGCCTTGGAGTACAAAATGAAGCAGGACAAAGGCTAACAGAGTTTTGACAAGAACACACTGGTCATAGCAAACACCCTTTTCCAACAAAACAAGAGATGACTCTACACATGGACATTACCAGATGGTTGATACTGAAATCAGAATGATTGTATCTCAGATGGTGAAGAATACGCCTGCAATGCAGAAGACCTGGGTTCAATCCCTGGTTTGAGAAGATCCCTTAGAGAAGGGTTAGCAACCCACTCCAATATTCTTGCCTGGAGAATTCCATGGACAGAGAAGTCTGGTGGGCTATAGTCCATGGGATTGCAAAGAGTCAGACATGACTGAGCAGCTAACACTATATTCTTTGCAGCCAAAGATGAAGAACCTCTATACAGTCAGCAAAAGCAATACCAGGAGGTGAGGGGTCCCAAAGTGGTAAAGGAATAGGATGGGGAGACCACTTTCTCCCACACAAATTCATCAAAAATCATTTGAATGTTGAGCAACTTCCATAAAACAACTTCTGAATGCTTACAGAGGACACCAGGCACCCAGAGAGGCAGCCCAATCTCTTTGAAAGGAGTTAGAACAAAATATAAAAGATAAAAACAGAGACAAAGGATTTAGGGATTTAGGATTTAGTAATGAAGAAGTTTCCATACAACAGGAAACCCTCTTACAGGCTTGTCAGCGGGGAGCTTTGGAATTTCAGAGGGCAACATAACTGAGGGGAAAAAACAAACACATGCAGAGAAGCGGCTCAGACACTCGTGTCTCTCAGCAGTGTCAGGGGTGGGCAGGGAGGCGTTGGTCCTTAGGGTAAGGACTAGGCTTGAATGCCTTGAGGTCAAAGAGGGGGCTAATGTGAACTAGCAACCCAAAATATGAGATCACCAGAGAGACCAAAAATAAACGATCTTTCCTGTAAAAGGCTCTTACGCTGTATGGTGAACCCTGGCGCACTCACAGAACAAAGGATTGTGGTCTAGCAAATACCAAAGGAGAGCAAGACGGCTACTGTTTAGGGTCCTCACTCCCTAGAGCAGGGAGTCAGGTGTGGGGCAGCCAGAGCTGGGTTGCAAGGGGCTGCTGCAATCTCAGCCCCAGAGACTGCATCTTCCACCAAACTGTGAGTAGGTTGCCAGTTGCTAATCAGTTGCTGTTCTAGTCTTGCAAGGATCCTGGATGGTTCACATCCACCAGGAGTGTCACAATCTGAGGTCAGCTCCCCAGAGGAGACACATGGCACACTCTGCACTGTACCCTCACGGTGCACTCAGGAAACCAAGTGGAGGGACCAGGCAGGTGCATAAGAGGCACCGCCTACCTGTGATGGTGTGCTCGCCAAGCACCCAGCTGCTTGAGTGGCTTGGACCTGGGAAAAAGGCACAAAACCCAACTGGGTCTGTGACCTTGGGACACCCGAGAACCTGAGTGGCTTAGACCTGGGAAATATACAAAATGCAGGGCCCACTTGGAACAATGCCTTTGCAGAGCACCCTGGAGCCTGAGTAGTGTGGATCCAGGAAGTACATGTTGCCTTGGGCTGTGGCAAACCCAGAGTGGTCCATCCACTGTGACCACTCCCCATACATGCCAACGATATTTGTTTGCATTGTCCCTCCTTCTTTTCCCATAGCACAGCTGAAAAAGTGAGCCTAAATAAGTGGCTTTTTTTCCTTTGTGTCAGGGCCAGAATTAGATACTGAAGAGACTTGCAAACAGAAGAAGCCAAAATAAGCAAAGAAAGGGGAAACACCCTGGACATGACAGGTGCAGAAGATTAAAACCCTACAGGTAATGCTGAGACTGTGAATTTGAGGGACAACTATAGACCTTAAGAACAAGTACAAGCTGGAACAATGGACTATGTCACACTGAACTGACCCCACACTGCCCACAACAGCTCTAGAGAAATTCCTAGACATATTTTCACCATTATCACCTTTTAATTTTTTAAAAAATTTAGTTCTTTATTACTCCTTTAACTTTCATTTTTATAGCCTACTGTTACCTTCCTTAAAAAAAACCCTGTTTTTCAAAAACAAATTTCATATATATTAATTTTTGTGATTGATTTTTTTGTATTTTTTATATTGTATTTTTGAGTCTAACCTCTATTCTAGGTTTTTATTTTATTTATTTATTTTTTTATTTTTTATTTTATTTTTTAATTTTTTTTTAAATTTTAAAATCTTTAATTCTTACATGCATTCCCATTCTAGGTTTTTAATCTTTTCCTTTTGATATTTGTTATAAATTTTGTATCTTTAAGAATTTAATCTTCAGTATCCATTTTCACTTAGGGATTTGATTACTGGCTTGATTGCTCTCTCCCCTTTTGACTCTCCCTTTTCTCCCCCAGGTCACCTCTATCTCCTTCCTCCCATTTCTCTTCTCTGTATAACTCTGTGAATCTCTCTGGGTGTTCCTGGCTGTGGAGAGTTGTTTCACCATTAACCAAGGGGTTTTATCTTCTGTGCTGTATGGATGGAGAAGTCTTGAGGCTACTCTAAGAGGAGGGCCATAAACCCAGAAGCAGGAGGCTCAACTCCAGAGCTTTAGAACATCAGAGAAATCCTGACGCCAGGGAATATTAATAGATATTAATGAGCAGTAAGAGCCCAACCAAAGTCTCTTTACCTACACTGAAACCAACCTCCACCCAAGAGCCAGCAAGTTCCAGTGCAAGATACACCACGTTAATTCTCTAGCAAAACAGGACCACAACCCTGAACGTTAAAAGATGGCCTGCCCAAAGCCTTACCAAATCCATAGACACCCCAAAATTCACTGCTGGACACTTCACGGCACTCCAGAGAAGAGATCCTGTTCCATCCACCAGTACACAGACACAAGTTCCCCCAACCAGGAAATGTTGACAAACCACGGCTCCAATCCTATCCATAGGGAGCAGACTCCACAATTAAGAGGAACCACGACCTTCCAGCCTGCAGAAAGTGCACCCCAAACACAGCAATATAAACAAAATGAAAGGCTGAAAAATACTCAGCAGGTGAAAGAATATGATAAAAGTCCACCAAACCAAACAAAAGAGGAGATAGGGAGTCCACCTGAAAAATAATTCAGAACTATGACAGTAAAGATGATCCAAAATCTTGAAAATAAAATGGAATTACAGATAAATAGACCTTCGACAAGGATTGAGAAAATGCTAAAAACATTTAACAAGGACCTAGAAGAAATAAAGAAGAGTTGATCAATAATGTACAATGCAATAACTGAGATTAAAAACAGTCAGGAAGGAACCAACAGAAGAATAACAGAGGCAGAGGAGAGGATAAGTATAGTAGAAGATAGAATGGTGGAAATAAATGAAGCAGAGATGAAAAAAGAAAAAAAAAAGAAATGAAGACAAATGCAGAGAACTCTGGGACAATTTTAAATCAATTCGAATCATAGGTGTCCCAGAAGACTAAAAGAAAGGGCATGAGAAAATATTTGAGGAGAATACAGTTGAAAACTTCCCTAAAATGGGGAAGGAAATAGTCACCCAAGTACAAGAAATCCAGAGAGTTCCAAGCAGGATAAACTCAAGGTGAAACACCCTAAGAAAAATATTAATCAAACTAAAAAAATTAAACACAAAGACCAGATATTAATATTCGCATTGGTACTTGACTGAATAACTAGGATAAGTTGTTTTTACACCAGTAACCAAAAACCCCAGATAGTCATCTTAGAATTCTAATTTCAAGATTTTTGTCTTCATCTTTGATTTTCAACAGTTACAACTATGATGTGACTCTATGTGTTTTCCTCTGTATTTATACTGTCATCAGTTCACTGAGCTGTTTGACTTGTTAGCTCATGTCTTTCATGAATTTTAGAAATTTCTCATCCAACATCTATTCCAATATGTTTCTTCCCCATTTATTATTTCCTGTCCTCTTAGGAATCTTCAAACATATTTTAGACCATTTGATGTTGCACACATGCCTAATTTATATTGCCATATCTTTATGTTCATGTCTTTTTCTTAGTTCACTCAATTAATCTTTTATATCAGATATTTTATTTTTAATTCTTGAATAACTGTTTATAATCTTTTGATTTACCTATGATGAATTCAACACTTTTATACGTTTCTCCATTTTCACTATTTTCTTTAACATATTTAAGATAGTTATTGTAACATCTTTCTCTGTTGTGAATTCCAACATCAGAGCTGTCTGTGAGTCTGATTTATTCATTGAATTTTTGTGTATGTGTGTGTACTAGATATTGTGTTTAAAAGAATCTTTGAAAAAGAAGTAATTTTTATTTATGTATTTATTTTTTAATTGAAGGATAATTGCTTTACAGAATGTTGCATTTTATTTTTATTACAAAGAATGAACATATCTATATCTATATTTTGTAGCAAGTGTGAGGGTTAATTACTTCAAACCAATCAAGAATTGACCTGAGTTGTGACTACATAGTATCATTAATCAGTTTCAATTCACATCTGTTTTCTACAGTTTTGATATTTAGCTCTGTCTCATGTACTTGGCAGATACCTCTTTCCAGCAGAAATGTCTCATACAACCATTAGAAACATTGGGAAATATTTCTCTGTTTTCAACCTGCTTACCAGCCTCCCTCACCACCACATCCATGAGGGAAAAATCAACAACCAATGAAAAGTATTTCTGCATTTGAAGCTTTTCCATATTGCAATAAAGCATATGAATTCATGTCTTTATCAAGAATCCTTTTTATTAATGTAAGAGATTAAGTTTCAGAATGTAGGAAGAATTTATAATTTTTTTCTATTTTCTGATAGCATATTCTGTCATTTAGAAATCAAGAGCAAAAGCTAGCCACTAGGGAGAAGAGCAGGGCCAATGAGGTTCCAAAGAAGATGGGAAAGAATGAGAGTGCAAAATTAGACTGATATTTCAAAATGTTGAAACTTTTCCATTAGCCTTTTGGCAGCCTTCTTATCCTCTTCCACCCATGTGGTTCTTATTCTTCAACTGTTTTAGAATAATTATCTTTATCTCTTTCAGTCTGATGCTTAGATAATAAAGCAGGGTTGTAGCAAGATGTGACAGTATGGGGTAAAACAACAATTACAGTAAGAATAATAACTTCTGTTGCAAAATGAATGGAGAAACGGGAGAGGCCCCAAATTAACTATTTTATGAAAAAATTCCCCAAAAATGGTCTTAAGGAAAATGGAAGTCAGAAAGGTAATTCAAAAAAAGATCCACAAAGGAATGGATAAATGCCAGATTTTGCTCAGTTTTCTTACCATTTTGTCCAGTACATAGCACATATAAGATATGTGGTAAATATTTGTTTAATCAATACATACTTTTTGCATGATCATCCAACTAAATAGATTGAAAACGTTCACTTTCAATGTAAGTAAACACTTTATAAGTGTTTCTGGACTGGATGAATTAGTTCTGCCAAGAAGATTAGGTTCCACTCTTCTTGTTTAAAGCTCAGTTGGTCAAAGTGGATTTTAATTTAGTAATAATGTATGACAAAGGTATTAGCCTTGAGTGTGACTAAAATTACCTGACAGGTTTTGGGTTTTTTTCTGTGTGTGTGTGTGTATGTGTGCATGCGTGTGTTTGTTTTTAAGCTTTTTTTTTTTCCTTTACACTATTCAGTAGGTTTTTTTTTTAGTTATCTTTTTTTATACATAGTATAAAGTATACTTGTCAGTCCAAATCTATCAGTTTACCCCACTTCTTCCTCCCCCTCTTGGTGTGTAAATGTTTGTTCTCTATGTCTGTGTCTCTATTTCTGTTTTGCAAAGAGATTCAAACTCTTCACATTAATCTTTGTAAAATAATAATGGGAGAAACAGACTTTATGGTTTATCTTGTGCTCTGTTTAGACTCATAGTAAAATTTATTGTGCTGAGTCAATGATAGTGTCACAGGATGAAAGAGCTTCTGCCAATGTTCTAAATTATTAGGTATTCTGTCTGCATGTTTAATAAGACATATTGTGAAGTGTGTTTCAGATGGAGTGTGTGTGTAACTGTTGAACCAGTTACAACTGGTCATTGTTAATCTTGGAATTGAATGTTAGGTCAGCATGGTTAACATAGTCAGATTACTTGAGAGACTCTGTCATGTACCTTTGTCTTACTACTTAGCATTTTAGTATATATATGGGGACATTGTATCATCACTATCCAGAGGTTGTGAAAAGAATATCATGGGGTACAAAACTCTGTGCTTTGGACTGACTTGTATTCTTTTTGTTTTTTATATTTATACGCCAATGCCAGAAAACATTGAAGAACCATGGAAAATAAGGATCACGGATGCTGCTATAAAAACTACTTCACTTATGGTAATTTTTTTCCCCAGGGAATTGGGATTCTTTGTTAAAAGCACATGTAAAGGTTCTTGTAATTAGTATTTTGAAAATGACATTTTTTAGGATAAATCGTTCAAATATTATTAATCTGTTTAATTTAATAAATCATTATAAACTCTATTGAATCTGTATAAAACATGGGATATAAAATTTTTCTGGTAAAATAAATACAAAATATACTGTGCCAAGAATAAAAGAAGTAATAATATTATTTAAATGGAAAATTGAAAGGATTTTAAAGCAATTTATATTTCATATTTCTGAGAAAAACTAATCATGTATTTTCTTAAACTTACTCATGTATACTGATTATGTTTTTATATTTTGATGTACATTTAGTACCTGTATTGTTTTAGTGTCTCTATCAGTCATTTTTAAAGTTTTTAGTTTCAGAACTCTATACATTTTAAATATTGAGACTAAATTAACTTTTAAAATGTGGGTTATAGTTATTAGTATTTGCATTAGAAACTGACCTCATTAGATAACAATTCCCTGGCAGTCCAGTGGTTAAGGTTCCACACTTCCATTGCAGGGGGCCTATGTACAATTCCTGGCAGCAGAACTTAGATCCTGCATGCCCCACAGTGTGGAAAAAAAAAAGAGAGAGAGAGAGAGAGAGAAAGAAATCAATGCACTTAATAATGATAATGATGTTAATATAACAAACCTTTTAGAAGTTAAATAATAGTGATATTGTTTTCCATTTTTGCAAATCTCATTTATGTCTCACTTTATGGAAGAGAGCTGGAGTCACCATCTGCTTTTGCATTTAACCTGTTGCAATATTGCATGTCATGTAGCTTCTAGAAAATTCTACTACATGCTCTTGAGGAAATTGGACTTTTAGAAAAAGCAGGAAGTATCATAGTATTATGTGCATTTCCTGAATATTTCTCAGAGATCCACAAGGATTCTAAGACCATACTTTGAAAACCACTGCTTTTGTCTATCTTCAATACTAAATTGCTACATTTTAGATTTTTTTGTGACAATACTAGAATTTGAACTAAGATCTACCTCACTGAAAGTATCAGGCTCTCCTATCAAAGCATGCTGCTAACTGGAGGCCTTATAAATGATGTGAACAATAGGAGGTTTAAGGGACAATGCATCAACAGACAATAAGTCATCAGAGAAGAGAGAGCAGTGCATGGTACAAGGGAAGTGGTTGTCTAGTATGCTACCCAGAGGAGATGACAGATCTGCCAAACTAGATCCCAAGGTATCTCCTGCCTAAAGTTAAAAGTGTGCCGAATGACCTGTTGCCCTCAGTGTTCCCCTTTATTGTGAATGCTTCACCTTTTCATTCATTGGATTAGAGAGAAAAATGAGCAAGTGCCAGCCCTACAGAGAAACTGCCATGTTATTGTCTGAAGAACTTCTATAGCTTTAAACTTCAGAGTAACTAATGCTAATTTACTGCCCTGCCTTATCAATGTTAGTACATTCTGAAACCATGAAACTGTAGAATTCAACTTCCAGTTTATCAAATGCAAAACAGAATTAAAATATTGCACATGTAAAATAGAAATAGCTTTTGTATTTGCTTATATATATATGCAAATTATTTTAGCAATCAATCAGTTTCTAATTGCTCAAGTGATAATCACTTTGTTATTGTCATAAGTAAATTATATAATGTGCAACAATTCTTGATAAAATGATGTGGAAAAACAAGACTACAGAGTTAGACATTCATATTATTGGCGGTATATCATGAGAAACGCTGGGCTGGAAGAAGCACAAGCTGGAATCAAGATTGCCAGGAGAAATATCAATAACCTCAGATATGCAGATGACACCACCCTTATGGCAGAAAGTGAAGAGGAACTAAAAAGCCTCTTGATGAAAGTCAAAGAGGAGAGTGAAAACGTTGGCTTAAAGCTCAACATTCAGAAAACGAGCATCATGGCATCTGGTCCCATTACTTCATGGGAAATAGATGGGGAAACAGTGGAAACAGTGTCAGATTTTATTTTTTTGGACTCCAAAATCACTGCAGATGTTGATTGCAGCCGTGAAATTAAAAGACGCTTACTCCTTGGAAGGAAAGTTATGATCAACCTAGATAGCATATTCAAAAGCAGAGACATTACTTTGCCAACAAAGGTCTGTCTAGTCAAGGCTATGGTTTTTCCCGTGGTCATGTACGGATGTGAGAGTTGGACTATGAAGAAAGCTGA
Organism: Capra hircus; assembly: GCF_001704415.2. NCBI lineage: Eukaryota > Metazoa > Chordata > Mammalia > Artiodactyla > Bovidae > Capra > Capra hircus. The sequence continues at coordinate 115,922,077 of NC_030808.1, read as the reverse complement.
GCAATGAAAAATTGATGCTTTTGAAATGTGGTGTTGACGAAGACTCTTGAGAGTCCCTTGGACTGCAAGGAGATCCAACCAGTCCATTCTAAAGGAGATCAGCCCTGGGTGTTCTTTGGAAGGAATGATGCTAAAGCTGAAACTCCAGTGCTTTGGCCATCTCATGCGAAGAACTGACTCATTGGAAAAGACTCTGATGCTGAGAGGGATTGGGGGCAGGAGGAGAAGGGGACGACAGAGGATGAGATTGCTGGATGGCATCACTGACTCAATGAACATGAGTTTGAGTGAACTCCGGGAGTTGGTGATGGATAGGGAGGCCTGGCGTGCTGCAATTCATGGGGTCGCAAAGAGTCGAACATGACTAAGGGACTGAACTGAACTGAACTGACTGAAAGTAGAAGAAAGAGCGTGAACTTAAAATCCAGATCTTAAAAGAGTTTACTTCATTTTTCTGTGGCTCAAGTTCTTCAACTGCAAAGTGAGAAATCTATAAACAAATTGCTGCATTACTATGAGAGTAGGAGGGCATGTTGTCCAAGATAGCATGTGGTGATGTCTAAAATGGTAGCTGGTGTTTGTTCAGTAGAAATCTAGTAACAATCTACTCCCATCATCAGAAGAATCAGAAATGAGGGGCCAAAACCCTAAAAAAGTTAATTTTTAAAATTACTTCTTATTAGAGTATAATAGCTTTACGATATTGTGTTAGTTTCTACTGTACAGAAAAATTAATCCATTTACATATATATATCCCCTCCTTTTTCAACTTCCTTCCCATTCAGGTCACCACAGTGCATTAAGTAGAGTTCATTTTAAAGTGATATATCTGCTAGATTGAAATTATTTTCACTATGATTATCTTCAACCAGCAATGACAATATTTAAGAGTGTTTTTCACATTTATTGATAATGAAAATAAACTAAAATTTATTGGGCACTTATGATGTATCCTGTCCTGCTTTAATTTCCTTAAAACTATGATTTAACACTTACAACTGCACTTTAAAGAAGTCACTATAGTTATCCTCATTTTATAAATGAGGAAAATGAGGCACAGGGAATAAGAAAACCAAAGACACATAGGTAATAATTTTTAGAATTGAGAATCAAACCAGACAGTCTATATTCAGACTCTACTTTTCTTCAACATTATGCCAAATTTTAAATTTTAGTTTAACTTTACATAAAAGTCAGCCTATTGGTTAATATAGTCCTATGTAGTTTAATATAGGTAGAGATTCATGTAACCAGCACCAAAATCAAACATGAAAATATAACCCCCCAAATCACCTCATGCTTCCCTTTTTAGTAAACACTCCCACACCCTAAACATCTGGTAACTGCTGATCATTGTATGCTTGTACACTTAATGTTTTTGAAATATCATAAATGGGTTCATGTGTGTGTGTGTGTATGTGTGTGTGTGTGTGTGTGTGTGTGTGTGTGTTCAGTCACTTCAGCTGTTTCTGATGCTTTGAGACCCTATGGACTGTAGCCTGCTAGTCTCCTCTGTCCATGGGATTCTCCAGGCAAGAACACTGGAGTGGGTTTCCATGCCCCCTCCATGGGATTTTCTCCTCCCAGGGATCCTCTCTGTGTCTCCTGTGTCTCCCACATTGCAGGTGAGTTCTTTACCCATGAGCCAGCTGGGAAGCCCAGATGGGTTCATACTGCATGGGAATTATGAGTCCAGCTTAATGGATTTCACTAAACATGATACATTTGAGAGACTTCCATGTGGTTCAGTGGTTAAAAATTCACCTGCCAATGCAGGAGACACAGGTTTGATCCCTGGTCCAAGAAGATTCCACATGCACTGCATAGGCCATTCTCTTCAACAAGAGAAGCCACTGCAATGAGAAGCCCCTACACTGCAACTATAGTAGCCCATACTAAAGAAAGCCTACACAGCAACAAAACCCCAGCACAGCCAACAATAAAATAAATAAAAAAGAAAGATATATTCTAGAGTAATATATGCATTGAGAGTATCACAAATTCAATCCTTTCTAAAGCTGTGTAGTATTCCATTATGTGGTTATATCATGAAAGTGAAAGTGAAAGACACTCAGTCATGTCCAACTCTTCGCCACCCCATGCACTATACAATCCATGGAATTCTCCAGGCCAGAATACTGGAGTGGGTAGCCTTTCCCTTCTCCATGGTCTTCCCAACCCACGGATTGAACCCAGGTCTCCTGCATTGCAGGCAGATTCTTTAGCAGTTGAGCCACGAGGGAAGCTAGATCTATCATGGTTTATCCTAAATAAACAGTTAAAAGATATTTGGGTTGTTCCAACTTTGGAGTGGATATGAATAAAGCTGCTAAAGCACTCATATACAGGATTTTGAATGAACAAAAATTTTAATTTCTACCAGGTAAATACCTAGAATTAGTTGTTTTGAGTCATATTATAAATGTATATTTAACATACAGCAAACTGCCTATTGGTTTTTTAAAGAGCCAGTACAATTTGGCATTCAGACCAGCAAAACGTGAAAGTTTTAGTTGTTCTGTGTCCTTTCTACACTTAATATTTCCAATTTTTTAAGAGCAATTTTAATTATTGTTTCAAAATATTCGATTGTGGTACACATTTGCATTTCCTTTATGATTACAAGTATTGAGTATTGTTTCATATATTTATATCTTATCCCATGTTTTTGTGGTGACATGCATGTTTAATTTTTCCTCCACTTTGAAAGATTGGTTCTTTGTTTTGCTATTTTTACCTATAGAGAGTTCTTCCTATTGGGGATACAAGTCATTTGTTGTTGTTGTTCAGTGCTAAGGTGTGTCAGACTTTTTGCAAACCCATCGACTACAGCACGCCAGGCTTTCTTCACTCTCTTCCAGAGTTTGCTCAGATTCTCGCCTGTTCAGTTAGTGGTGCTATCCCATGGGAGGACCCTGGTAGGCTACAGTCCATGGGGTCGCAAAGAGTTGGACACGACTGAGCGAATTCACTTCATTTCACTTCAACCATCTTATGCTCTGTGGCCCTCTTCTCTTTTTTCTTTCAGTCTTTCCCAGAGCCATGGTCTTTTCCAATGAGTTGGTTTTTTGCATCAGGTAGCCAATGTATTAGAGCTTCAGCTTCAGCATCAGTCCTCCAATGATTTTGATTTCCTTTAGGATTGACTGGTTTTATCTCCTTGCAGTCCATGGAACTCTAAAGAGTCTTCTCCAGCACCACAATTTGAAGGCATCACTTCTTTGGTGCTCAGCCTTCTCTATGGTCCAAATCTTACATCTATACATTACAAATGGAGGAACCATAATTTTGACTATAGCTATGTCACTTTGTTTGCAAAGTGATATCTTTGTTTTTTAATATGCTGTCTAGGTTTGTCATAGCTTTCCTTCCAAGAAGCAAGCAATTTTTATGGCTACAGTCACCTCTGCAATGATTTTGGAGGCCAAAAATATAAAATCTGTCACTGTTTCTACTTTTTCCCCATCCATTTGCCATGAAGTAATGGGACATGATGACATGATCTTAGTTTTTGAATGCTGAACTTTAAGTCAACTTTTTCACTCTTCTTTTTCACCCTTATCAAGAGGCTCTTTAGTTCCTCTTCACTTTCTGCCATTAGAGTGGTATCTGCATATCTGTGGTTGCCGACATTTCTTGGCAATCTTGATACCAGATTGTAATTCATTCAGCCCAACATTTCACATGATATACTCTGCATATAACTTAAATAAACAGGGTGACAACATGCAGCTTTATCATACACTTTTCTCAATTTTGAACCTGTCACTTGCTCAGTGTAAGGTTCTAACTGTTGTTTCTTGATTCAAATACCTATTTCTCAGGAGTCAGGTAAGGTGGGCTGGTATTCCCTTCTCTTTAAGAATTTTCGAGTTTGTTGTGATCTACACAGTCAAAGGCTTTTGAGTAGTCAATGAAGTAGAAGCAGATATTTTTCTGGAATTCTCTTGCTTTCTCTATGGTCCAGTGAATGTTGGCAGTTTGACCTCTGGTTCCTCTGCTTATCTAAATCAAACTTGTTCATCTAGACGTTCTAGATTCACATAATAGTGAAGCCTAGCTTGAAGGATTTTAAGCATTACTTTGCTAGCATGTGAAATGAGAGCAATTGTATGGTAATATGTACATTCTTTGGCACTGCCCTTTGGGATTGGAATGAAAACTGATATTTTCGAGTCCAGTGGGCCACAGCTGAGTTTTCCAAATTTGCTGGCATATTGAGTTCAGCACTTTCACAGCATCATCTTTTAGGATTTTAAATAGCTCAGCTGGAATTCCATAACTCCACTAGCCTTGATTGTAGTAATGCTTCCTAAGGCCCACTTGACTTCAGACTCCAGGATGTCAGGGTCTAGGTGAGTGACCATACTATCATGGTGATCTGGGTCATTAAGACCTTTTTTGTATCGTTTTCCTGTGTATTCTTTTAGCAGATACTTAGTTTGTAAATATTTTCTCCCAGTCTGGGGCTTTTCTTCTTGTTGTCTTAAGTTACACAGCAAAACTTTTACATGTCATTGAAGCCCAATTTAGCTTTACCAAAAAAAAAAAAAAAAAAAAAAAAAAAGCTTTTCTTCTTTAACATTGTATCTAAGAACTTTTTACTTAATCTAAGGTGACTGATTTTCTCTTATCATGTCTTCTGAGAGGTTTGCAGTTTTTCATTTTACATTTAGGTACTGGATTCATTAGGCTTTCCAGATGGCTCAGTGGTAAAAAATCTGTCTGCCAATGCAGGAGATGCCAGAGACACAGATTCAGTCCCTGGGTCAGGAAGATCCCCTGAAGAAGGAAATGGCAACCCATTCTTGTCTGGAAAATTCCATGGATATCGGTGCCTGGCAGGCTACAGTCCATGGCGTTGTAAAGAGTTGGACACTGAGCACACACTACATTGGATCCATTATGAGTTAATCTCCATATAATGTGTCAGGAATTGGTCAAAGTACATTCTTCTTGCATATGGATGTCCAGTTGTTCCATAATCATTTGTTGAAACACTTACTACCTTTCTTCATTGAATTACCTTGTATCCTTGTCAAAAGTAAATTGGACATAGTTATATTATTTTTTTCCATTTTATTAAAAAATATTTATTTATTTTACCCTGTCAGTTGTGGCATGCATAATTTTCATCATGTCGTACAGGATCTTTTCTTGTGGTGCACGGACTCTAGTTGTGGCACACAGGGTTAGTTGCTCCAAGGCGAGTGGGATCTTACTTCCCAGACCAGGGATAGAACCTGTGTCCCCTGCACTGGAAGGCAGATTCTTAGCCACTGGACCACCAGGGAAGTCCCTGTGTTGGTTTATTTCTGAACTGACTCCTTTCTCTTCCCTTGATCTGTGAGCCCAGCTTTTCACCAATACTACACTGTTTTGACTACATTAGCTTCTCGGTAGTCTTGGAACCAGGTTATAGGAGTCCACCAACCTTTCTTAATCACCAAAATTGCTTTGATCATTATAATTAATCACCATTAATCATAATTTTTAGTAGTGACTAAAAATTCTGATGAACTTTTTGTCTGAAATTGGTTGACTCTGTAAACCAATTCAGAAAGAGCTGTCAGTTCAACAATATTGTCTCTGATCAGTTTATAAATATTTCTCAATTTAATTAGGTCTTTGATTTCTTCCATCAATGTTTTTCCATCAGTTTTCTTCCATCAATATTCAGCAGATAAAGACTCTATATGTATATTGTTATATAACTAAGAAATTTAATTTTGGTGCTGTTATAATTGATAATTTTTAAAATTTTTGATTTCCTTTTGTTTATTGCTACATTTGAAATGATGTTTTATGTATATATTCACTTGTATATTTTGTTCCAACTGAAGATGCTTATTTGCTTTTTAAGTTTTTTTTTTAATCCCGTAATATTTGCTTAGATAATTATGTTGACTGAAAACAGAGAGAAACTGTTATCCTTTTTTTTCCAGCTTTTTCTCTGCCTTAGTGCCCCGACTGTGACTTCCCAGAATTGTGTTAAGTAGAGAGCAGACATACTTGCCTTAGGAGGAAGCATTCAGTCTTTCACTATTAAATTTTTTTTTTTTTTGTAGATACCTTTTATCAGATTAAAGACGTTTCTTTTTATTATAAGTTTGCATAGATTTTTTTAAAAATCAAGAATAGGTGATAAGTTAAGCCAAATTGTTTTTCGGCATCTGTTATTATAATTATATATTAGGATGAGCATATATAATTTTTCTTTTTGTATTAGTATCATAAATTACATTGACTTACAAATAGTGTACTAATCTTGCATTTCTGGGGCAGAACTCAATTGATAATAATGGATTGTCATTTTTTGTTGAAAAGGAATGTTATTTAATATTTTGTTAAGGATTTTTACTTCTATGTGTGTACATGCTCAACAGTTCAGTCTGACTCTTTGCAACCACAAGGACTGCAGCCTGCCAGGCTCTTCTGTTCATGGAATTTTCCAGACAAGATACTGGAGTGGGTTGACATTTCCTTCTCCAGGGAATCTTTTGACCCAGAAATCAAATCGGCCTCTTCTGTTTGTCAAGCGGATTCTAAACTGAGCCACCTGGGAAGTGTGCATGTGTGTTTTTATTTGAAATCAAAGTAGTATTTTAGAGCTATTTAGAAATGTTAGTAGGCCAAAATTTCTGCTTCAAGGCTGTACTATGTGGACCAGCAGAGTATTTATCTTTCCTTATTCCTTAAGTAAATATCATTTTTTTAAGTTTGGTCAACTTATTTCTATCAGAGAACCATTTCTTTCTTTTTTTTTTAATTTAATTTTTTTTCAATTAATTTATTTTAATTGGAGGCTAGTAATTTTAAAATATTGTGGTGGTTTTTGCCATACATCAACATGAATCAGGCACAGGCATACCAGTGTCTCCTCATCCTGAAACCCCCTTCTGCCTCCCTCTCCGCCACAACCTTCTGGGTTGTCCCAGGGCACCAGCTTTGAGTGCCCTGCTTTATGTATCGAACTTGCATTGGTCATCTATTTTACATATGGTAATATACATATTTCAATGCTATTCTTTCAAATCATCTCACCATCTCCTTCCACATAGTCCAAAAGTCTGTTCTTTACATCTGTCTCTTTTGTTTTCTTGCATATAGGGTTGTCATTACCATCTTTCTAAATTCTCTATATATGTGCTAATATACTGCATAGCGTTTTTCTTTCTGACTTACTTCACTCTGTATAATAGGCTCCGGTTTCATCCACCTCATTAGAACTGACTCAAATTTTTTTTTAAAATTTAAATAGCTGAATAATATTCCATTGTGTATATGTATCAAAACTTCCTTATCCATTAGTCAATGGACATCTAGGTTGCTTCCATGTCCTAGCTATTGTGAACAGTGCTGCGATGAACATTGGGATACATGTGTCTCTTTCAATTCTGGTTTCCTTGTGTGTATGCCCAGAAGTGGGATTGCTGGATCGTGTGGCAGTTCTATATCCAGTTTTTTAAGGAATCTCCATTCTTCTCCACAGTGGCTATACCAGTTTGCATTCCCACCAACAGTGTAAGAGGGTTCCCTTTTCTCCACACCCTCTACAGCATTTGTTATTTGGAGACTTTTTGATGGTAGTCTTTCTGACTGGCATGAGATAGTACCTCATTTTGGATTTGATTTGCATTTATCTGATAATGAGTGATGTTGAACATCTTTTCATGTGTTTGTTAACCATTTGTATATCTTCTCTGGAGACATGTCTGTTTAGTTCTTTAGCCCACATTTTGATTGGGTTGTTTATTTTTCTGGTATTGAGCTGCATAAGCTGCTTGTATATTTTTGAAATTAATTCTTTGTCAGTTGCTTCATTTGCTATTATTTTCTCCCACTCTGAAGGCTGACTTTTCACCATGTTTTCTTTAATGTGAAAAAGCTTTTAAGTTTAATTACGTCTCATTTGTTTCTTTTTGCTTTTATTTCCGTTACTCTGGGAGGTGGATCATAGAGGATCATGATGTGATTTATGTCAGAGTGTTCTACCTATGTTTTCCTGTAGGAGTTTTATAGTTTACAAATTGTGAAATTATTTTTTCTAGTTCTGTGAAAAATACCATTGGTAGCTTGTTAAGGATTGCACTGAATCTTTAGATTGTTTTGGGCAGTATACTCATTTTCATGATATTGATTCTTACAATCCACAAAATAGTGTATTTATCCATCTGCATGTATCAGATTTCTTTGATTTCTTTCATCAGTGTTTCATAGTTTTCTATATACAAATCTTTTGTTTCTTTAGGTAAATTTATTCCTAAGTATTTTATTCTTCTCATTGCAATGGTGAATAGGATTGTTCCCTTAATTTCTCTGTTTTCTCATTATTAGTTTATAGGAATGCAAAGGATTTCTGTGTTTTAATTTTATATCCTGTAACTTTACTATATTCACTGATTAGCTCTAATAATTTTCTGGTGATATCTTCAGGGTTTTCTATGTATAGGATCATGTCATCTACAAACAGAGTTTTACTTCTTTTCCAATCTGGATTCCCTTTATTTCTTTTTCTTGTCTGATTGTTCAATCTTTTATTTTTTTCCCCTCCATTTCTTATAGGCTCTTTTGTAAAAACATAATTTAGCAATTAATTTTATGTAAAGGAGTACAGTGGAAGTGAGAAATAGATTTAAGGGACTAGATCTGATAGAGTGCCTGATGAACTATGGACGGAGGTTCGTGACATTGTACAGGAGACAGGGATCAAGACTAGTCCCATGGAAAAGAAATACAAAAAAGCAAAATGGCTGTCTGGGGAGGCCTTACAAATAGCTGTGAAAAGAAGAGAAGTGAAAAACAAGGGAGAAAAGGAAAGATATAAGCATCTGAATGCAGAGTTCCAAAGAATAGCAAGAAGAGGTAAGAAAGCCTTCCTCACGATCAATGCAAAGAAATAGAGGAAAACAACAGATTGGGAAAGACTAGCGATCTCTTCAAGAAACTTAGAGATACCAAGGGAAAATTTCATGCAAAGATGGGCACAATAAAGAAAAGAAATGTTATGGACCTTACAGAAGCAGAAGATATTAAGAAGAGGTGGCAAGAATACACAGAAGAACTGTACCAAAAAGATCTTTATGACCAAGATAATCACGATGGTGTGATCACTCACCTAGAGCCAGACATTCTGGAATGTGAAGTCAAGTGGGCTTTAGGAAGCATCACTATGAGCAAAGCTAGTGGAAGTGATGGAATTCCAGTTGAGCTATTTCAAATCCTGAAAGATGATGCTGTGAAAGTGCTGCACTCAATATGCCAGCAAATTTGGAAAACTCAGCAGAGGCCACAGGACTGGAAAAGGTCAGTTTTCATTCCAATCCTAAAGAAAGGCAATGCCAAAGAATGCTCAAACTACTGCACAATTGCACTCATCTCACACACTAGTAAAATAATGCTCAAAATTCTCCAAGCCAGGTTTCAGCAATACGTGGACCATGAACTTGCAGATGTTCAAGATGGTTTTAGAAAAGGCAGAGGAACCAGAGATCAAATTGCCAAGATCAGCTGGATCACGGAAAAAGCAAGAGAATTCCAGAAAAATGTCTATTTCTGCTTTATTGACTATGCCAAAGCCTTTGACTGTGTGGATCACAATAAACTGTGGAAAATTCTGCAAGAGATGGGAATACCAGACCGCTTGACCTGCCTCTTGAGAAACCTATATGCAGGTCAGGAAGCAACAGTTAGAACTGGACATGGAACAACAGACTGGTTCCAAATAGGAAAAGGAGTACGTCAAGGCTGTATATTGTCACCCTGATTATTTAACTTATATGCAGAGTACATCATGAGAAACCCTGGGCTGGAGGAACCACAAGCAGGAATCAAGATTGCCGGGAGAAATATCAATAACCTCAGATATGCAGATGACACCACCCTTATGGCAGAAAGTGAAGAGGAGCTAAAAAGCCTCTTGATGAAAGTGAAAGAGGAGAGTGAAAAAGTTGCCTTAAAGCTCAACATTCAGAAAACTAAGATCATGGCATCTGGTCCCATCACTTCATCAGAAATAGATGGGGAAACGGTGGAAACAGTTTCAGACTTTATTCTTTTGGGCTCCAAAATCACTGCAGATGGTGACTGCAGCCATGAAATTAAGAGATGCTTACTCCTTGGAAGCAAAGTTATGACCAACTTAGATAGCATGTTGAAAAGCAGAGACATTACTTTGCCAACAAAGGTCCAGCTAGTCAAGGCTATGGTTTTTCCAGTAGTTATGTATGGATGCGAGAGTTGGACTGTGAAGAAAGCTGAGCGCTGAAGAATTGATGCTTTTGAACTGTGGTGCTGGAGAAGACTCTTGAGAGTCCCCTGGACTGCAAAGAAATCCAACCAGTCCATTCTAAAGGAGATCGGTCCTGGGTGTTCTTTGAAAAGAATGATGCTGAAGCTGAACTCCAGTACTTTGGCCACCTCATGCGAAGAGTTGACTCATTGGAAAAGACTCTGATGCTGTGAGGGATTGGGGGCAGGAGGAGAGGGGGACAACAGAAGATGAGATGGCTGGATGGCATAACTGACTCGATGGATGTGAGTCTGAGTGAACTCCAGGAGTTGGTGATGGACAGGAAGGCCTGGCGTGCTGCAATTCATGGGGTCGCAAAGAGTCAGACATGACCGAGTAACTGAACTGATTGACTAAAAGGAGTACAATTGCTCTCATCTCACACTCTAGTAAAATAATGCTTAAAATTCTCCAAGCCAGGCTTCAGCAATACATGAAATGTAAACTTCCAGGTGTTCAAGCTGGTTTTAGAAAAAGCAGAAGAACCAGCGATCAAATTGCCAATATCTGATGGATCATCGAAAAAGCAAGAGCGTTCCAGAAAAACTTCTACTTTATTGACTATGCCTAAGCCTTTGACTGTGTGGATCACAATAAACTGTTGAAAATTCTGAAAGAGATGGGAATACTAGACCACCTGACCTGCCTCTTGAGAAGTCTGTATACAGGTCAGGAAGCAACAGTTCAAACTGGACATGGAACAACAGACTGGTCCCAAATAGGAAAAGGAGTATGTCAAGGCTGTATATTGTCACCCTGCATATTTAACCTCTATGCAGAGTACATCATGAGAAATGCTGAGCTGGAGGAAGCACAAGCTGAAATCAAGATTGCCAGGAGAAATATCAGTAATTTCAGATATGCATATGACACCACCCTTATGGCAGAAAGTGAAGCAGAACTAAAAAGCCTCTTGCTGAAAGTGAAATAGGAGAGTGAAAATGTTGGCTTACAGCTCAACATTCAGAAAAGTAAGATCATAGCATCTGGTTCCATGACTTCATGGCAAATAGATGGGCAAACAGTGGAAAACAATGTCAGACTTTATTTCTCTACGTTTGCAAATCACTGCAGATGGTGATTGCATTCATGAAATTAAAAGATGCTTACTCCTTGGAAGGAAAGTTATGACCAACCTAGATAGCATATTGAAAAGCAGAGACATTACTTTGTCAACAAAGGTCCATCTAGTCAAGGCTATTGTTTTTCCAGGGTTCAGGTATGGATGTGAGAGTTGGAAATAACGAAAGCTGAGCACAGAATAATTGGTGCTTCTGAACTTTGGTTTGGAGAAGACTCTTGAGAGTTTCTTGGACTGCAAGGAGATCCAACCAGTCCAACCTAAATGAAATCAGTTCTGAATATACATTGGAAGGACTGATGCTGAAGCTGAAACTCCAGTACTTTGGCTACCTGATGCAAAGAATTGACTCATTTGAAAAGACCCTGATGCTGGGAAAGATTGAGGGCAGGAGGAGAAGGGGACAACAGAGTATGAGATGGTTGGATGGCATCTGCAACTCAATAGACATGGGTTTGGGTGAACTCTGGTTGTTGCTGATGGACAGAGAGGCCTGGTGTTTTCCGGTTCATGTGATTGCAAAGAGTCAGACACGACTGAGCGACTGAACTGAATCAAAGAGGAGTACCAGTAGCATATATCACAGTGATCTAGAAAAATATATTTACATACATCTAACTTGGGTCAGAAACTGGAACTTTCTAGGTCTCAGTATACTCATCAATAAAGCAGACAGCTTATGTCATTTTTTTAATACCTCATAAAATTTTAGCAATCTCAGATAGCTATAATAATAAATGCCGTGTAATGTTCTTTCCTCCCACAATTCTTTTTTGTGACTATTCAGTACAATTCTTTTTTGTGACTATTCAGTGGAAGATACTACAAAGATATTAGAAGCCTACCAAAAACAGTAAAGAGAGCTTTATTCCAATGGCATAGAATTTACAAATAATGTTTTTTCTTTTCCTCCAAGTCTTTCTTAAAAACAGGAATCTGTTTGCAGTTTAAAAAATGGACATAGCTTTATTAATAAAGTGATAAGTATATACTTTCTGAAATTTTATATAAATTAAATTATGAGTTAAATGAAAGTATTTTGAATACCCATACAAAGAAGTTGAAAATCTTTTCTCAGATAATTTTTCAGATAAAATTTTTAATTAAGAAATAAGTGGACCAATATAAGATAAGGTGCAAGTAAATTGATCAGATTACTCATTTAAAAAACTCTATATATGTGGATTTATTTAGAAGCAACTATAGCATATGTGTTAGGATGTACATTGAGACCCCTACAGTGTTATTATATTTATTTAATTTTTTAATATTAAAAATATTTTGTTTGGGATATAGCCAATTAACAATGCTGTGATAGTTCCAGGTGAACAATGAAGGGACTCAGTCATACATATACATCTATCCATTCTCCTTCAAACACCCCTCCCATCTAGCCTGGCACATAATATTGAGCAGAGTTTAATGTGCTATAAAAGAGGTTTTTGTTGGTTATCCATTTTAAATATAGCAGTATAGCAGGACCTTCCCTAAATCCTTGACTTTCCCTTCCCTTGGGCAGATATGAGTTTGTTTTTTGTCTGTGAATCTCTTTCTGCTTTGTAAGTAAGTTCATGTGTATCATTTCTTTTTAGATTCCACATATAAGGGATGTCATATAATATTTCTCTTTCTCTCTCTGACTTACTTCACTCAGTATGACACTCTCTAGGTCCATTCATGTTGCTTCAGATGGCCTTATTTCATTCTTTTTAATGACGGAGTTATATTCTATTGTACATATGCACCACATCTTCTTTATCCATCCCCTGTCAATGGACATTTAGGTTGATTTCATGTCTTGGCTTTTGTAAACAGTGCTGCAATCAGTACTGAGGTGCATGGATCTTTTCAGGCCATATTTTTTTCTGGATATATGCCCAGGAGTGGGATTGTAGGGTCATATGGTAGCTCTACTTTTAGTTTTTTAAGGAACTTCCATATTGTTCCAATAGTGGCTGTACATAATTACATTTCCACTGACAGTGCAGGAAGGTACCCTTCTCTTCACATCCTCTCCAGCATTTGTTGTTTGTGGATTTTTTGATGAAAGTCATTTTGACTGATGTGAGGTGATATCTCATTGTAGTTTTGATTTGCATTTCTCTAATAGCTAGTGATGTTGAATATCTTTTCATGTGCCTGTTGGCTATCTGTGTGTCCTCTTTAGAGTCTATTCAAGTCTTCTGTCCATGTTTTGAGTGGATTGTTTTGATGCTATTAATTGTCATAAGCTGTTTGTAAATTCTGGAGAGTAACCCCTAATCAGTCACATCATTTGCAAATATTTTCTCCCAATCTGTGGGTCGTCTTTTTTTTTTTTTTTTTTTACTGAGGCACAAAAGCTTGTATTTATAAGATATCAAAAACAAATTTTTCGCTCTCCTCAGGTTATAGATGATGAGTAGCATCAGGATAGACTGGAACCTGGAACTCTGCTGCAGCACTGCAATGCTGGCACCTGGACAAATGTCTCCTTGAGCAATAAATACAAAGAAACTATAAGAGACTACAAATAACTGCATGCATGCACAGTTGGGGTAAATTCAGAATGAAAAGATACAAAAAGACAAAAAAACCCAACTGTCACTTCTGGAGAGTTGGGAGCAAAAACAGGGTGTCAGCAGTAAAAGCAAGGTATTGCACATGACCTGAGCACTCAGCACCGCTAATGGAGTGGTCAAAACACCTAAGCCACACTCCAGGCCAACCCTGGACATATGCTAACCCTCATTCCATGTAAGAATCCAGCTAAATGGAGATTCATAATAAAGGATGAGAGAAAGGAACTCTTAAAATCAAACTGTTTGATTAAAGAAGACCCAATATCCAGTTTACCTAGTTCATAGATATAAAATTCAGTCTATTCATCCACTATTTTTTCCTTATTTTTTTTTAATTGAAGTATAGCTATGAACTTTCCTCTTAGCACTGCTTTTATTTTATTTTTTTTTTAAATTTAAATTTTTTATTTTTTTTTTAATTTTAAAATCTTTAATTCTTACATGCGTTCCCAAACATGAACCCCCCTCCCACCTCCCTCCCCACAACATCTCTCATGACCCAGAGAGATGTGGGTCGTCTTTTTTGTTTATTGTTTCCTTTGCTGGGTAAAAGCTTTTGAACAGGTACCATTTGTTTATTTTTGCTTTTATTTTTATTATTCTGGGAGATGGATTGAAAAGATGTTGCTGTGATTTATGTCAGATAGTGTTGTGCCTATGTTTTCCTCTAAGAGTTTTATAGTGTCTGGTCTAATATTTAGGTCTTTAATCCACTTTGAGCTTGCTCAGTCATGTCCGACTCTTTGCGACCCCATGGACTGTAGCCCACCAGGCTCCACCTCTGTCCATGGGATTTTCCAGGCAAGAATACTGGAGTAGATTGCCATTCCCTTCTCCAGTTTGAAGTTAAAGAATGATTTAATTTCATTTCTTTACATGTGGCTGTCCAGTTTTCCCAGCACCATTTGTTGAGAGACTGTCTTTCCTACATTGTGTAGTCTTGCCTCCTTTGTCATAGATTCATTGACTATAGGTTTATGAGTTCATTTCTGGGGTTTTTATCCTGTTCCATTGATCTATATTTCTATTTTTGTGTCAATACCATACTATTTGATGACTGTTGCTCTGTAGTATTAGTTAGGGAGCCTGATTCCTCCAGCTCTGTTTTTCTTTTTCATGATTGCTTTGGCTATTCAGGGTCTTTTGTGTCTCCTTACAAATTCTGAAATTTTTTTTTGTTGTTGTTGTAGTTCTAGTTCTCTGAAAAATGCCAATGTTAATTTGATAGGTATTGCATTGAATCTGTAGTTTGTCTTTAGCAGTATAGTCATTTTGACAATATTGATTTTTTTCAATCCATAAACATGGTATATCTTTCCATCTGTTTGTGTCTTCCTTGATTTCTTTCATCAGCATCTTATACCTTTCAGAGTACAGGTCCTTCGTCTCTTAAGTAGGCTTATACTTAGGTATTTTATTCTTTTTGATGCAACAGTAAATGGAATTGCTTCTTAAATTTCTCTTTCTGATCTTTTGTTGTTAGTGTATAGAAATGAAATTTCTGTGTATTAATTTTGCAACCTGCAACTTTACCAAATTCATTGATGAATTCTAGTAGTTTTACAGTATTATTCATTTTTAATTCTTCCTCTTTGATTACATATTACTAAAAACTGAAATATTTAAAGTTCTAATTTTGTTTATTTATTTTGACAGGCTATGATATTGGAAAAAATAGGCCTTAAAAGCTTTGAAACATTGTATGCCACATTAATAAAACTGGACTATACACAACCAATTTCAGATGAAAATGTTACAGTGATGGATACAACATTTAGTGATATTCCAGTACGTTTGTACTTGCCAAAGAGGAAGAGAGAAAGCCAGAGACCAGCTGTAATTTATATTCATGGTGGTGCCTTTGTCTTAGGAAGTTACAGTAAGTACTTTTTATATAAGCAAATGTGTGTGAGTATATGTGTTTGTATGTGTTGCACATTATAAGTATTTATATTAAAATAATTTTTATATATTATATTTGGCAGAACTTTTGCTGATATAATTTATGTTTGTAAGTGTACTTAGCAGAGAGATAAACTGTATCAGTCAAGGTTCATATATATATCTTCACATACTTTTTTGTAAATAAATCATAAAAATATCAGGTGAGATTTTTGCTTTAAAAAGTTACTATCAAATAAAGTTACACTGACAATATATAATGGGAGATTCAAGTAGTAAATTTAAAGCTTAGGTTTGAAATTACCTAATGACCTGATTTTAGGTTCAGAAAAACAGAAGTGAATAAGATGATTTAAATGTTGGTTCAGAAGTGATAATATCTGCAACTTGCAAGTAGCAAATACATATTCATATTGTAGACAGTGATGCATCAATACTTATCACGTTTAGGCTTAGACTCCAATGCATATTTTTGAACTTGAAAAATAAAATACACGTGAGTAATCAAGCTCCTCTCCTCAAGTATATTTCTGTCTAATGTTTGAAGATGATTCCAAGAGGTATGATGGAATCGCTAGGACAGTTACAGACTCATACACATTCCCAAACAGACACAAACTCAAACATGCTCAAACACACACACACACATTCACAAACACACATATATACACAGTTGCTTTTAGACTATTGATATTATTGATTCACCATACAGCACAGAATATGATTGATATTGTATTGAAGGAACTCCAAAATATAAGAAACAAATGAAAAGACTCTTTTCACCAAAGAGACACAGCCTGAGTGATTATACCCAGAATTTTGACTTTGTGATCTGTTAACATTTCAAAATAATCACAAATGCTACAGTAGTTTGGTGAGCGGTCCACTCTTGTTTGATAGATACTCACAATATTAGGATTGGAGAAGGTGATGGCACCCCACTCCAGTACTATTGCCTGGAAAATCCCACGGACGGAGGAGACTAGTAGGCTGCAGTTCATGGGGTCGTGAAGAGTTGGACACGACTGAGCGACTTCAATTTCACTTTTCACTTTCCTGCATTGGAGAAGGAAATGGCATCCCACTCCAGTGTTCTTGCCTGGAAAATCCCAGGGATGGGGGAGCCTGGTGGGCTGCCTTCTATAGGGTCGCACAGAGTCGGACACGACTGAAGCGACATAGCAGCAACAGCAGCACAATATTAGGATAGGTACTATTACCATGCTTTTATTTATTTATTTATTTTTTTAGTTTTTTATTTTTTAAAGTTTAAAATCTTTAATTCTTACATGCGTTCCCAAACATGAATATTATCATGCTTTTAGAGGTAAGGTAGCTACAGAATGGTTCAGTAATTTGTTCCAAGTCTTATTAGCAAGTGGAGGAACCAAAACCCAAACCAAGGCCTGTTAGAAGGATCAACAGGCTTAACCCTCATACCACTGGTGAGCAGTCTCATCCTACAAACCTTCAAGGTGGTTTCAAGATGTCTCTTGTGTGTATTTAGTTACTATCCTTCATAGCAATGCCACTTTCAAACCCTCAAGCTCTTTCAAGTCTCTCAGCTTATCCTCCCTCATCTATCAAGGATGTCTGTGCAAATTCAGCACCCATCTACTCTTTTAGTTCAGTTCAGTTCAGTCGCTCAGTCGTGTCCGACTCTTTGCGACCCCATGAATCACAGCACGCCAGGCTGCCCTGTCTGTCACCAACTCCCAGAGTTCACTCAGACTCGCGTCCATTGAGTCAGTGATGCCATCCAGCCATCTCATCCTCTGTCGTCCCCCTCTCCTCCTGCTCCCAATCCCTCCCAGCATCACAGTCTTTTCCAATGAGTCAACTCTTCGCATGAGGTGGCCAAAGTACTGGAGATTCAGCTTTAGCATCATTCCTTCCAAAGAAATCCCAGGGTTGATCTCCTTCAGAATGGACTGTTTGGATCTCCTTGCAGTCCAAGGGACTCTCAAGAGTTCTCCAACACCACAGTTCAAAAGCATCAATTCTTCGGCCCTCGGCCTTCTTCACAGTCCAACTCTCACATCCATACATGACCACAGGAAAAATCATAGCCTTGACTAGACGGACCTTAGTCGGCAAAGTAATGTCTCTGCTTTTGAATATACTATCTAGGTTGGTCATAACTTTTCTTCCAAGGAGTAAGCGTCTTTTAATTTCATGGCTGCAGTCACCATCTGCAGTGATTTTGGAGCCCCCCAAAAATAAAGTCGGACACTGTTTCCACTGTTTCCTCATCTATTTCCCATGAAGTGATGGGACCAGATGCCATGATCTTCATTTTCTGAATGTTGAGCTTTAAGCCGACTTTTTCACTCTCCTCTTTCACTTTCATCAAGAGGCTTTTTAGTTCCTCTTCACTTTCTGCCATAAGGGTGGTGTCATCTGCATATCTGAGGTTATTGATATTTCTCCCGGCAATCTTGATTCCAGCTTGTGTTTCTTCCAGTCCAGCGTTTCTCATGATGTACTCTGTATTGAAGTTAAAAGAGCAGGGTGACAATATACAGCCTTGATGGACTCCTTTTCCTATTTGGAACCAGTCTGTTGTTCCATGTCCAGTTCTAACTGTTGCTTCCTGACCTGAATACAGGTTTCTCAAGAGTTAAGTCAGGTGGTCTGGTATTCCCATCTCTTTCAGAATTTTCCACAGTTTCTTGGGATCCACACAGTCAAAGGCTTTGGCATAGTCAATAAAACAGAAATAGGTGTTTTTCTGGAACTCTCTTGCTTTTTCCATGATCCAGCAGATCTTGGCAAATTGATCTCTGGTTCCTCTGCCTTTTCTAAATCCAGCTTGAACATCAGGGAGTTCTCAGTTCACGTATTGCTGAAGCTTGGCTTGGAGGATTTTGAGCATTACTTTACTAGCATGTGAGATGAGTGCAATTGTGCAGTAGTTTGAGCATTCTTTGGCATTGCTTTTCTTTGGAATTGGAATGAAACTGACCTTTTCCAGTCCTGTGGCCACTGCTGAGTTTTCCAAATTTGCTGGCATAGTAAGTGCAGCACTTTCACAGCATCATCTTTCAGGATTTGAAATAGCTCAACTGGAATTCCATCACCTCCACTAGCTTTGTTCACAGTGATCCTTTCTAAGGCCCACTTGACTTTACATTCCAAGATGTCTGGGTCTAGATTAGTGATCACATCATATACTCTTTACTCCTTGCCAACCATATGTGTCCTCAAAAATTACAGACTGTATTAATTCTTAACTTTACTTCTTTCTACTTACATTGCAGAAAAATGCATTTTTATCTTTTCTAAGATTTAATCTCTTTTTTGTCTGTGGTCATATTTCCTACTATTGTTAAGATTTTAATCAGTATTTTTCTTCTGTCTATAAATGTGTCCTCTCTACTGGCACTTAAACATGTTACAACATCTTCTACCTTGATCTTCCTTGTTTCCAAATATCTCTCTCTATGTAGTCACTTATCACTCTGTTATTTTTCTCAGGCTCAGTTTTATACACTGTGGAATCCAATTTCTCCTTTAAGAATTCTTAAATTGTGTAATTTGACAATGATCCCTCCTCTTTGCTTCACTGAAATTTTCTGCTCCTTTGGTTTCTATGAAACCAATTTCTTTTGACTTTTGCCTCTCCCCCTTAACTTCACATGCTTCTCCTTCTTTAAAATAAAGCAAACATAAACAAAGGCACAAAATAGACCTGTTTTTACATTTTACAAGTGTTTGTGTTCTCCAGTAGTCCTTTCATTAGTTTTTGACTCTTCATGCTCTTTTATTTAGACCTTTCCACTTTTCAGCACTACCCCTCACACCTATGCTATTGATTTCCAAAGCTGTACCTCCAGCTGTAATCACGGTCCTAAGTTTAAGATCAATATATATAGAACTTCAGAGCTTGCCAGTATATTTGGATGAACCACAGATAATTTAAGGTTAGCATGATTAAACAAACTGAATCATATCTACTCCCCATCCCAATAGTCTAGGAAAAAAAAAACCCAAATAAACAACAAAATTAAAAACAATTTCAAGAAAACAAGCAGAGGAACTGCTCTCAGCTGTTGTTTTATCAGTGTGAGAATTACAATCAATTACTTATTTTTCCTAGGCATCTACATTTAATAACCAATTCTATCCACCTGTCTTCCTAAATAGCTTTTTCTCTCTCTCCATGCTTAAAAAAATGATCATTTTTATTTCCTTCTGTTGCTTCTCCTTTTTCTTTTTTTGCTAACCACCATTTCCTTGTTTATGTCACCCTTTTTCTAATTTGCTTCTGTTATATGCAAATCTGGTAATACATTTTATAACTAAATTCTTTGGTAAAATCTATCACCTTGTTGACAAAGAAATCTTTAGTGTAGCATCCAAGTACTGGTACCAGTATTCCTATTTTCCAATGTGGTTTCACTTTATAGCCTACTTCTCTCTCAATACTTGTTTCAGTAGTACTTACAGTTAATTCCCTGAGCTCTGTATGTATTCTCATGATTCTTTGAATGTATTTTCTTCTGCAATGACCTTCCCCATTTGATGGCAGCCATCAAATCTTTCATCTCTGGATCCTAACATGTGGCAGCAGGAAAAGTGGAAATGTGAGGATTCCACCAATTAATCATTTTTCTGTCATGTTTCACAGTGTTGTTGGTTTTCCATTGCCATTTGTTTACAGGGTAGACTTTCATATTGATTTCTTCATTTCAGAGCATACACCTATGGACCTGCTGAATAGATGGACGGCAAACAAAGTTGATGCTGTTGTTGTTGGAGTGGAGTAAGACAGTGATTTTTTTTTAGTATTATAATTTTTGCCCTTGTGACATAGTTTTGATTTCCAAAGAAGGCACCCAAGACTCCAAAAGGACTTGGAACCTAGGATCTTATATTTATGTTAGTAACTTTTACTAATGTTACATTATCTTATCTTCCTCAAAGGTACCTAGTTTCCCTTCACCCTGTCATTGGACAGACTTCTGAGAGGCACACAGGCTGAACATCTTTGGCAACCCCACTGTGGTACTTCTAGAAATGTCTAGGTGCTTAGCTACCCATTATACATTTGGGATGTTGAGTTTTGTGGAGTTTTTTTTTTTTTTTTTTTGAGTTGGTGATAAAAAATTAATTTTATAGACATTCTTTTTTTCACTGAAGTGCCATTGATTTACCATATTGTGTTAGTTTCAAGTATACAGCAAAGTGATATAGTTACACTCATATATATTCTTTTTTAGATTTATTTTCATTATAATTTATTAGAAGATATTGGCTACATAGATACTGTTAATTGGACAAACATCAGATGAAAATGTTGGGACCATCTGAAAATTTAAAATCATTCTCAAAATGAGAGAACTTAAGTGCTAATGATTTTTTGCCCAAATTTCCAACAATATATAAGAAAGACTAGCAAATGTCCAGTACTATATGATCTATTCAGGGGTTCTCTGTACTTCATCTCCATAATGAAGTTTTTTCCCCCCATTTTCCAATCAGTTAAGTAGTACAGAAACATACTTAGAGACTCCTAGCCCAAAGGCGAACAGAGAACATAGTAGCATTTTTGTTAATTGAGAACTTAAGGGTGTTAAATAGAAAATACAAGTGGAACCACTGCTGTTCTACTCACTAATGCTGCTGTAGGGCAACCAGAAGAATTGGATGTTTTCAGAAATACTTCTAATTTATAATAATTAGGATGCTCTCCCTTTCTCTCTATGATTGAACCTAATATACCACTTTATTACTTTAAGATACTTTTAAAATCGTGATGTGTATTGTACTGAGTTTAAGAATCCAGTCAGTTACTTCTGATATTTGTTCTTTTTTTTGTACCCTGAAGAACATTTAAAGGAACAATACATTTTTGATATGTTATTTTCCTTAATTTATACTACATTTCAGATATTTTAGATATTGTCACAATATGACAAGATTGCAAGGGTCATCAGGTCAGCATTTAAGGGTTGATATTGACATTATTAATTCACGAATTCTTTTGCAAAGTAAAAGTATAGAGTAAGATTACCCAATATTAGTAAGTAGGTAAGATTAACGAATAGAGTTTACCTCACTATTAGAAGAAAAGATTAAGTATATATATATATATATATACAGTTGGATACATTAACAGATGCTCTAATAATTTGCCTTAGAATGACATTTACAGCTGTCATGCAAGATCACTTACTATACTTAAAAATTTATTTTGAATTGTGTTTTCAGGTCATATGTAAGCTCATACTCATGTACTCAGCTTATGATACAAATCCTGATAACAGAACACGCTATTCTGTATGATTTTTACCTAGATAAATTTCTAATATGACACCTACAAATCCTTTGCCCTCAGATTTGCTCTTTTAAAATCTAGTGTGCACTCCCAGGAATGGTTGTAAAAATGTTAGTCACCAGCTCCATAGAGAATCTGATAAGTGTTGCAGAGCATCTCTCTTTGATTGCACTTTTGCTGAAAAATGTACATACAATTTTATGAGTTGATCCTGATCTCTTTCATCTCCCATAGAACCCAATATTTTATTTGTTTATTTATTTTTTCTTTTGATTTTTATTTTTATTAAGGTATAGTTGATGCACTATATTATATAAATTATAAGTACAGTGATTCACAATTTTTGTTTATATTTAAAATGTAATTTTATTATTTTTTAATTTAAATTTTTATTTTTACTTTATTTTACTTTACAATACTGTATTGGTTTTGGCATACATTGACATGAATCCGCCACGGGTATACATGAGCTCCAAAACATGAACCCCCCTCCCACCTCCCACCCCACATCATCTCTCCCAATATTTTAAAAACATTATATAAGAATCTACATTTTAATTAAAAAACAGAAGTTAGTAGGAAGTCCAGGTATGACTGGTGAAACTAAAGATTCAAAGTAGGGCCAATTTTGTTCTCTGGACCTGCTGATTAAATTGAGAGATATGTGGATATATGCAACTGAAGTTTAATCCTATATGCTTTGTTTCTTTTCTTTTTTTTCTGAAGCCCTAGACTAGCTCCTCAATATCCATTTCCAGCTCCCTATGAGGATGTTGTTTCTGTGGTCAAATTCTTTCTACAGGATAAAATCCTTGCAAAATATGGAGTGGACCCCAATCGAGTTTGTATTTCAGGTGATAGTTCTGGGGGTACACTTGCAGCAGGAGTGACTCAACTGGTAAGCTGTATGTGTTATATGTAATATATATTTACAACACATATACACACGCTATAACTCTAACACAAAATCACTTTCTTTGTCAGGATATTTTTAATGGTTTTATATTTTAAGCTGTTAAGTGGAAAAAAACCGAAAAAACCTTTCTGTCCTTTTACATAATTTTACCATTAGACAATGTGGCTTTAGCAGCATTGAGGAAAAGTGACATATAATACTAAATAAGGCTATTAATTAGTAAACAATTTTGAAGGAAACAGAACAATGTCTAGGAACCACTGTTTAATATGACAAGGGATTTTTTTGTTCTCCTTAGGTATTGTAGTTCATGTATTTCAGTGGAATGCTAGCAGACATTTGGGCCACAAGGCATGCTTGCATGGAAGAATCACTACTGTAATAATGAAAATGGTCTATGTTAAAATCATCGCTGTGTGCAGTTAAATAATAGTTGTCCCCAATAACTATTATAGTTGAAAAGTGAATTCAGTACAATAGATAATTTTTACCCCCAAAACTAAATTTTATAGAGCAAAACTAACATAAGAAGGATACCTACCAGTAAAACCAGCAGACTCTTCTAACTGCTCTTGTATGACTTTGCTACTAGCCTGAGAATGTATTGGTTGAGTTTCTCTGTCTCATTTTTGTTTTGGGGGTTGCTGTTGTTTCTTCCACTCTACTTATGACATGAGCCAGTTGATTTAGAAAATAATCTGTATGGAGGACACTGGGAAGGGATCAAGGGCATAAGAGAGATTGTTAGACAAATTGTTTTCTTCATTGTCTTTTTGAAACCATTCCCCCACTATACCTTGAGTGTGTAATTTGCAGTTGGTTGGATATCACGTCCCCTTGTGAGGTTCTACTGGGGTTAATTTCAATTAATTCTCATTTTGTATGTCAGTTACTTCTGGGAGGGGTTAACATTAAGAAACACCCTCCAGACACTGAGTCTTTCATGTGGAGTGGCAACTGGTATATTCATTTCTACAGATGTCACTATTGGGTCTGTTGGTCTGGGGTTAGGCTCCTCACATTACTTGTAAGTTTTCTTCTTTAGAGTGTAGGAGTAAAATCAAAGGAAAGGAAAATATATGGTGGCTCATCTCACCCCATAGTTGAGATATTAGGATGCTTCTCATTTCTGTAAGAAAGAAAAACTTCAAATACAATGCTCCATGTCTTTTATTGCCCTTCAAATTTTCATTAATTACTATGCTTATTTCCCACCACACTACACTGTTTTTTCCAAAAGACAAGCTGTTTATTGTGCCTGTGTGCGCTCAGTCACTTCAGTCATATCTGATTCTTTGTGGCCCCATGGGCTCTAACATACTAGGTACCACTGTCCATGGAAGTTTCTGGCAAGAATACTGGGGTGGGTTGCCATTTCCTTCTCCAGGGCATCTTCCTGACCCAGAGATCAAAACCATGTCTCTTGTGTCTCCTGGATTCAAGGCAAGTTCTTTACCATAGTGCCACTATACTGTTTTTTCCAAAAGACAAGTTGTATGTTAGGAATTTTTTCTTAACTTGATTGAACTCCATTTGAATTTAGTTAATATGTGAGTTTGAGCAATGATATTCTATTATTACATTCATTATTTTTTCTCTACTGTAGGTCAGATTTTTCAGTATAGACTACTTGTCCATAGGAATTACATAATTATTTTTGTTATTTGGTTGTCATATGTGAGTAAACCTGTGTGTGAATCATTATTGATGAAAGTGGGATGACACTTTTTAAAGCACTCAAAGTATAACTATGAGGTACTATAGCATTCTTATAATTATTTGCATAAGAGCTGATGTGATTGGAGGAAAGCCTCCTACTCCTATAGTTTGGAAGGCTTGGATTCATTCACATTTTACTGTGTCTTTTTTCAGATACAGAATGATCCAGAATTAAAAAGTAAACTGAAAGCACAAGCTTTAATTTACCCTGGCTTACAGCTAGTTGATGTCTCTGTGCCATCTCACCGAGAATATGAGCATGGTCCACTTCTGCCATGGAAAGTGGCAATCAAACTTGGATGCCTATATTTCACCCAGGATAGAGCAATCCCCCAGGCAATGATGAAAAATCAACACATGCCTCATGGATCAATGCATCTGTTCAAGTTGGTAAACTGGAGCACCTTCCTTCCTGAAGAGTACAAGAAAAACCATGTATATACTGAACCAATTCTTGGAAGACTTAATCCTTCATATTCAATACTTTTGGATACTAGGTTATCACCCTTGGCAGTCAATGATTCCCAGTTGCAAAATCTGCCCTTAACTTACATCCTCACCTGTCAACATGATATTCTAAGAGATGATGGACTTATGTATGTCTCACGACTTCGAAATGTTGGAGTTAAAGTTTTTCATGACCATATGGAGGATGGAATCCATGGAGCTTTATCATTCATGGCCTCACCAATTTACTTAAAACTAGGCATTAGAATAAAAGATAATTATATTAATTGGCTAGAAGAAAATCTGTAAGTAGTGCATATAACTAACTAGCTAATCAGTGTTATAGTGCAAAGGCTATGTTTTGAGATTCGTGAATTTAAGTGACAATGTGATGTTAGTTTTGATCAATCAAGATTTAAATCAAAGCAAAATTATTGTGTATCTTTGAAAAAAATTAATTTCCCTAATCTTAGATCTTGCTAAAAGGAAGACATATTTATCCTAATAAATGTCATTTATTCAGTGTGATGCATGTTAAATATTCACCAATTTCATAGTAAAGTATAAAAATAGTATGATTATAGGCAACACACAAATGATAGTTTCCTGGTAGTGACAGGAATGGTAATGGTGAGTGAGAAGTAATTTTAAGAAAGGAAAATTGCAGTGGATTTTAGATGGGGTTGGGAAGTAATGCCTTTCAAGCTTTTTTTATCATTTAATGGTCCATACATAAATTTTATCCTGTTTGTGTAAATCATTAGTTTTCTTTTACTCACAAAAAATCTGCTTTCAGACATATTGCTAGCATTCTTTGCTGATAGAGGGAAAAGGGCAACATCTGAACTGTAAATCCTTTCAAAAGCCTAAATTTTTAGCCCCTACTCAAATGTTTAGAAACATCAACCCAGAAGATAGATGAATTACTCCACTGATTTCTATGTACTGATTATCCAAGATGTTCCCTCACAGTTGTACATTGCAGTAAGTATTGAGTATTCTCTTATTTTGAACTTCTGGAGTGATACATTTATCTTCACAGAAAGCTATATAACTACAAAAATATTTAACTGATGATATCTGGACCTATGGGCTCTCCTGTGATGATAAGTTCCACACTCATGTTAGTCTAGATGAACCTCATGACTAAACTTCATTCCCATTAGGACACTTCATAAACAGTGTCTCTTTTTCTGAAGTCCCTGTGATGCTACTCTTTGCATGCTATTGTTAGTTCTGTGTCTTATTAAACTGAGTAAATTTTATGCTGTATAAGTGTAATTGTATTTGTTTATTTGTTTGATAATCTAATCCCCAAATACACTGCTCAAGTCTACAGCTTCATTATTTGCTTTTTGGTCACCTCAGCACCTAATCTGTTCTCCAATCTCTTAACATATTCCACCATATTAAGCTCTTCCCTGAAATCCAAACACTGAACTATTGCATCAGGACCCACGAGTATAGACTATTATGTTTTCATTGGTATTTGTTGTCTCATCACATGTATGAAATAACATCTTACTCAACAATCATCTAGTTGTGTTTTTTATAAAAGAGAGACACAGTTCAAAGATACTGTTTTAAATCAGATGAAAAAAATGTGCTTGCCTGAATTAATCATTGGAATCTTGTGAATCTTTGTGGTTCAACATTTATTTTGTAAACATCATTAATTACATTAATTATAAAACAACATAAAGCTTATAGCTGTCAGTATTACAAACCAGCAAGTTGATATATAAATACTACAGTGACTAACACATGATTATTGAGGAAAGGAAGCTCTGTGGCATTGAAGACAATTTTTAGACTATGAAAAATTTATGACTCATGCAGATATAAAAATCCAGATATGTTAAAGACTATATTTTAATTCAACTCATTCAGTAAGCAAACCAAGCCACTGTTATAACTCATACAAAAGATAATTCAGAGGACCAATATAATAAAAAGAGGTCAAAGACAATGAGCAATAGAGGATGTGCTTAATGTAGACAATGCATAGTTGTAAAATATTTCAAAGACCATAATATGCTAGACCCAGATAACCTAGAGAAACACAAAGATGACACAGAAGAAAGAAGATCTCTTTCTTCTAGGCAACACAGAAGATCGGTTTTTTATTGAAGTACATTTTTTTTTTCTTTAGTGGAAAGGACAAGGTGAGAGTAAATTTCTCAACTCTTTAAAGCATCAGAACAATCTGCTAGGTGAATTATATCTGTACTTTTAGAGCTGTATCAATGAACTAATTAAAGAGCTTTAGGAGAGGGGGTTAGGGTTTTGGGGGCTCCAAAATCACTGTAGGTGGTGGTTGCAGCCATGAAATTAAAAGGCGCTTACTCCTTGAAAAGAAAGTTATGACCAACCTAGACAGTATATTCAAAAGCAGAGACATTACTTTGCCAACAAAGGTCCGTCTAGTCAAAGCTGTAGTTTCTCCAGTAGTCACGTATGGATGTGAGAGTTGGACTATGAAGAAAGCTGAGCACCGAAGAATTGATGCTTTTCAACTGTGGTGTTAGAGAAGACTCTTGAGTGTCCCATGGACTGCAAGGAGATCCAACCAGTCCATTCTAAAGGAGATCAGTCCTAGGTGTTCTTTGGAAGGACTGACACTAAAGCTGAAACTCCTATACTTTGGCCTCCTCCTGTGAAGAGTTGACTCATTGGAAAGGACTCTGATGCTGGGAGGGATTGAGGGCAGGAGGAGAAGGGGACGACAGAGGATGAGATGGTTGGATGGCATCATCAACTCGATGGACATGGGTTTGGGTAGACTCTGGGAGTTGGCGATGGACAGGGAGGCCTGGTGCGCTGCGGTTCATGGGTTCACAAAGAGCCGGACATGACTGAGTGACTGAACTGAACTGAGGAGAGGGGGAGAATCAAGATGCAAGAGGAGTATGAAGTAAAATCACCTCCTTCCACAGAAACGTTGAAAATACAAGTGGAAAGATTCACACAGAACAGCTACTGAGCATTGACAGAAGACCTCAGATCTCTGAAAAGACAAGAAAACTTCCATGTAATCAGGAAAGAACCAAAGGAAGAAGAAAAAGAAGTAATCAGTACTGTGTGTGCCCCAGGGAGGCAGCTGTGAAGGAGGAAACGTACCCACAGCTCTGGAAGTCTTCTTATCAACAAGATCAGCCTGGACAGATGGGGAATTTCAGAGCCTTAGAGGAGAGAGCAACAACCAATCTGTGGAAGGTGTAACAGTGAGTAACCAGCCCAGAGAGTCAACAACACCACCCGGCTCCCCACAACCTAGACAGTTCTCTGTTGGTAGGGGTGAGAGGCACATGCTGATGCTCAGATTCAAGAGCTCAGTCCCAGGGAGAGGACCAGGGTTGTATGTGGAAACAGCTTAAGAGTTCAGGCTGTAGCAACTGAGAGTGTACTAGGAAGAATCCTGGGCCTGCCAGAGAGGTGAGGCATCATTATTGGGAGGTGCACAAGGAGAGGGATGGGACCACTGTGAAAGTGTCTTTCCCTGTGAGAGCTCTCAGGCACAGAACACCTCCTACAAGACCTCTGGGGATGGGCACAAGTCACCACTGCCATCTTGGGCTCCAAAGATGGGCACTGGCCACCTCTTCCAGACCACAAGCAGATGCCAAGCTTCACATCTGTGGACCCAGAAGGGTATGGGCAGTTCCCACCACTACAAACTTCAAATTTTGCCAGTGAGCCCCAGGACCACTCCCTCCACTGACCCAAATGGGCACAGAGAGCTTCCCAAACTAGTAATTCCACCAACAGGTCACAGGACCTGCCCACACTGACCCAGAAATGGCTGACAGCTCTGACCTCTAGGAATTCCACCAGTGGGTCCCAGGATTTGCCTACACTCTCCTCAAATGGCAAGGAAACTTCTGTGACTAGGGAGTCTACCAGTGGATGCTGGGACTTGCCCTCCAGTCCTGGGATATATCCCCTACTAAGTCCATCAGTGAGTGCTGGGACCTGCCCCATTTTCCCAGGTTTGTGAGGAAAGCTCTCACTATTAGGAAATCTGTCAGTGGATACTGGGATGCACGCTGCTGTCTCAGTATCCCAGGATGGATAGCTCCTCCAACTAGGAGGCACTGAAGCCATAGCTGAGCCCCACTGGCTCTGTGACTAAGGAAGATGAGTTGAAATCTCTCCTTGTAGCTGCATGAAACTCCTTTGATGGCTTCCTAAATTCAGTGGTTACAAAAGATCTGAAAGAATAAATACTCTAGAAGCTGGAATAGGTCTGACTTTAACAGCTGAGGGCTTTGTGGGCATGTACACATAGAGATTAGGTCAGGCCAGAACCTGAGCTGCTTCCATAGCTGGTCCAGGTGCATGACTACTGAAGTCCTGGGTCCTGATCTCAGCGGATCTATGCCAGTGTCCTGGTGAAAACAACACCTAAGAGTCACCAGGGCCAAATTCAGGCCTACACACAAGTAAGATGAGACTGAGAGCAGTGCCAACAACTGTTTACCTTGTGAGCCTACACAAGACCAAAAGGGAACACCGCAGAGTATATTCACAAATGAATGCCTCCAGAGGAGGAATATTCAGTGGCTTCTCTCCCAGTGAAAGTGCTCTAATACAACCTACCTGTGCCACAGATTAAAATGACAGCTAAGAAACAGATCAGGGGGCCTCTACTACAACAATTAGGGAGCAGACCTCACTCCTGATAGGGCAGTGACAAGCAAAGAGTAAATGGGGGGCTATTCTCAATATCCAGGGCAGGCTCTGGTCATTACAACACCAATCAAACCCCCTACTAAGAGGATCATGCCACAAACATCTGGATCAACATCACACCCCAGGGATCAGACACCAGAAGCAAGAGGAACTACAATAGTGCAGCCTGAAGAAAGGAGACAACAAACTCAGTAAGTTTAACAAAATGAGGTGACAAAGAAATATGTTTCAGGCAAAGGAGCAAAATAAAAACTGACAAGAACAACTACATGAAGAGGAGATAGGCAATCTACCTGAGAAAGATTCAGAGTAATGATAGTAAATATGATCCAAGATCTCAGGAAAAGAATGGAGGCACAGGTAGAAAGATACAAGAAAAGTTTAGCAAAGACTTAGAACTAAAGAACAAACAAACAGAGACGAACAATACAATAACTGAAATGAAAAATACTCTAGAAGGAATCTGTAGCAGAATAACTGAGATAGAAGAATGGATGAATGACCTGGAAGACAGAATGGTGTAAATCTCTGCCAAGGAACAGAATAAATAAGAAAGAATGAAAAGAAATGAGCACAGTCTCAGGAGATCTCTAGGACAACATTAAATACACTTTTTTTTTTTTTTTCCTCAGAAGAAAAAGAAAGAGAGAAAGGGTCTGAGAAAATATTTGAAAAGTCTATACTAAAAAACTTCCCTAACATAAGAAAGGAAATAGTCATCCACATCCAGGAAGTACACAGCGTCTCACACAGGATAAAGCCAAGGATGAAAACACCAACACATATTAACCAAACTATCAAAAATTAAATAAGAAGGAAAAAATACTAAAAGCAACAAGAGAAAAGCAGCAAAAAATATACAAGGGAACCCCCATAAAGTTGTTATTGTTCAGTTGCCCAGTCATGTCTGACTCTTTGCAACCCCATGGACTGCAGCATGCCAGGCTTCCCTGTCCCTAACCATCTCCTGAAGTTTGCCCAAGTTCATGTCCATTGCATTGGTGATGCCATCCAGCCATCTCATCCTCTGATGCCCCCTTCTTCTGACCTCAATCTTTCCCAGCATTAGGGCTTTTCCAATGAGTTGGCGGTTTGCAGCAGATGACCAAAATACTGGAGTTTCAGCTTCAGCATCAGTCCTTCCAATGACTATTCAGGGTTAATTTCCCTTAAGATTGACTAGTTTGATCTCCTTGCTGTACAAGGGACTTCCAGGAGTCTTCTCCAGCATCAGAGTTTGATGGCATCAATTCTTTAGAGTTCTGGCTTCTTTACAGTCCAGCTCTCACAACTGTATGTGACCGCTGGGAAGACTATAGCCTCAACTATATGGACCTTTGTTGGCCTAGTAATTTCTCTGCTTTTCAACACACTTATCTAGGCTTGTCATAGTTTCCTGCCAAGAAACAATCATCTTCTGATTTCATGGCTCCAGTCATCATCCACAGTGATCTTAGAACTCAAGAAATGGAAATCTGTCACTAAGTATACATTTTTCCCCTCTATTTGCCATAAAATAATGGGGCCAGATGCCATGATCTTAGTTTTTTTTTAATATTTAGCTTTAAGCCAACTCTTTCCCTCTCCTCCTTCACCCTCATCACCAGGGTCTTTAGTTCTTCTTCACTTTTTGCCATTAGGGTGGTTTCATCTGCATATCTGAGGTTGCTGATGTTTCTCCCACCTATCTTGATTCCAGCTCATAACTCATCCAGCCCAGCATTTCTCAAGATGTGCTCAGTATA
The DNA here is from genome assembly GCF_001704415.2 of Capra hircus. Lineage (NCBI taxonomy): Eukaryota > Metazoa > Chordata > Mammalia > Artiodactyla > Bovidae > Capra > Capra hircus. Next base: position 115,890,443 of record NC_030808.1, on the reverse strand, counting down.
TAGTTTAAAAAAACAGGGTGACATCAGACAGCTCTGTTATACTCCTTTCTCAATCTTGAACCAATAAATTGTTCCATACAGGGCTCAAACTATTGCTTATAGACCTGCATACAGGTTTCTCAGGAGACAGTTTGGATGGTTCGGTATGCCCACCTTTTTAAGAACTTTCCACAGTTTGTTATGATCCACACAGTCAAAGGCTTTACTGTAGTCAATGAAATAGAGGTAGATGTTTTTCTGAAATTCCCTTGCTTTCTCTATGATCCAGAGAATGTTGAAAATTTGATCTCTGGTTCCTCTTCCTTTTCTAAACCCAGCTTGAACTTCTGGAAGTTTTTGGTTTGCATAATGCTGAAACCTCATGGAAAATTCTGAAAGAGATGGGAATACCAGACCGCCTGACCTGCCTCTTGAGAAACCTATATGCAGGTCAGGAAGCAACAGTTAGAACTGGACATGGAACAACAGACTGGCTCCAAATAGGAAAAAGAGTACGTCAAGGCTGTATATTTTCACCCGGCTTATTTAAATTCTATGCAAAGTACATCATGAAAAACGCTGGGCTGATTGCCGGGAGAAATATCAATGACCTCAGATATGCAGATGACACCACCCTTATGGCAGAAAGTGAAGAGGAACTAAAAAGCCTCTTGATGAAAGTGAAAGAGGAGAGTGAAAAAGTTGGCTTAAAGCTCAACATTAAGAAAACGAAGATCATGGCATCTTGTCCCATCACTTCATGGGAAATAGATGGGGAAACAGTGGAAACAGTGTCAGACTTTAATCTTTTGGGCTCCAAAATCACTGCAGATGGTGACTGCAGCCATGAAATTAAAAGATGCTTACTCCTTGGAAGGAAAGTTATGACCAACCTAGATAGCATATTCAAAGACAGAGACATCACTTTGCCCACGAAGGTCTGTCTAATTAAGGCTATGGTTTTTCCTGTGGTCATGTATCCTGTGGTCATGCATGGATGTGAGAGTTGGACTGTGAAGAAGGCTGAGCGCCTAAGAATTGATGCTTTTGGACTGTGGTGTTGGATAAGACTCTTGAGAGCCCCTTGGATTGCATGGAGATCCAACTTGCCCATCCTAAAGGAGATCAGTACTGGGTGTTCATTGGAAGGACTGATGCTGAAGCTGAAACTCCAATACTTTGGCCACCTCATGTGAAGAGCTGACTCATTGGAAAAGACTCTGATGCTGGGAGGGAATGGGGGCAGGAGGAGAAGGGGATGACAGAGGATGAGATGGCTGGATGGCATCACCAACTCGATGGACATGGGTTTGGGTGAACTCCGGAAATTGTTGATGGACAAGGAAGCCTGGCATGCTGCGATTCATGGGGTCGCAAAGAGTCAGACACAACTGAGTGAACTGAACTGAACTGAACTAAACTGAAGCCTAGCATACAAGATTTTAAGCATGACCTTACTAGTATGGATATGAGTGCAATTGTCTGATGGTTAACACATTCTTTAGTACTACCCTTCTTGGGAATTGGGATGAGGATTGACCTTTTCCAGTCCTGCGGCTTGGTCTTCCAGATTTGCTGACATGTTGAACGCAACACCTTGATGGCATAATCCTTTAGGGTTTTGGAATTCCATCTCACCCATTAGCTTTATTAACAGCAGTGCTCCCTAAGGCCCGCTTGACTTTGCACTTCAGAACATCTGGCTCTGGGTAACTGACCACACCATCCAGTTCATTAAGATCTTTTTTGTACAGTTCTTCTATGTATTCTTTCCATCTCTTCTTAATCTCTTCAGTGTCAACTAGTTCTCTCTACTGTTTCTGTCCGTTATTTTGCCCATCTTTGGGTGAAATGTTCCCTTGATATGTCCAGTTTTCCAAAAGAGATCTCTAGTCTTTCCCCTTCTATTGTTTTCTTTTAGTTTTATGCACTGTTCATTGAAGAAGGCCTTCTTGTCTCTCTGTGCTATTCTGTGGAACTCTTTGTTTAGTTGGATGTACTTTTCTCTTTCTCTCTTGCTTTTTATTTCTCTTCTTTTTCCAGCTAGCCATAAAGCCTCCTCCGATAACCACTTCACCTTCTTGCTTTTCTTTTTCTTTGGGATGGTTTTGTTTGCTGCTTCCTGTACAATATTACAGACCCCCATCCATAGTTATACAGATCTAATCCCTTGAATGTATTCATTACTTCCACTGCACATTCATAGGAGATTTTATTTAGTTGTATTTTGTTGGCCTAGTGGTTTTCCCCACTTTCTTTAGTTTAAGCCTGAATTTTCCTATAAGGAGCTATTATCTGAGCCACAGTCAGCTCCAGGTCATATTTCTTCTGACTGTATACAGCTTCTCCATCTCTGGCTACAAAAAATGCAATCAATTTGATTTAGGTATTGATCTAAATCATAGCTGATGTCTATGTGTAAAGTCATCTCATATTGTTGAAAAAGGGTATTTGCTATGACCAGTGCATTCTGTTGGCAGAATTCAGTTAGCCTTTGTCCTGCTTCATTTTGTTCTCCAAGGTCAAACTTGCCTGTTACTCGAAGTCTCTTGACTTCCTACTTCTGCATTCCAATCCCCAGTGATGAATAGAACATCTTTGTTTTTGGTGTTAGTTCTAGGAGGTCTTCTAAGTCTTCATAGAATGGATCAACTTCAGCTTCTTCAGGATTGGTGGTAGGGGAATAGACTTGAATCACTGTGATGTTGAATGGCTTACCTTGGAAACAAAGCAGGATCATTTTGTCAGTTTTGAGGTTCCACCCAGGTACTGCCTTTTGGACTCTTTTGTTGATTATGAGGGCTACTACATTTCTTCTATGGGATTCTTGCCCATAGTAGTTATAATGGTCATCTGAATTAAATTTGCCCATTCCTGTCCATTTTAGTTCACTGAGTTCTAAAATCTTGATGTTTATTCTTATCATCTCCTGCTTGAACCATGCCACAGTTACCTTGATTCATGGACCTAAAATTCCAGGTTCCTATGCAATACTGTTTTTTGCAGCATTGGGTTTTTCTTTCATCACCAGACACACCCGCAACTGAACATTGTTTCTGCCTTGGCCCAGTTGCTTTATTTTTCTGGGGCTACTAGTAGTTCTCCTCCACTCTTCCCCAGTAGCATATTGGATACCTTCCGCTCTGGGAGACCCATCTTTCAGTGTCATATCTTTTTGTCTTTTTATACAGTTCATGAGGTTCCTTCCTCTAGTAGATCACGTTTTGTCAGAAGTCTCCCATAAGATTATCAGCTGATTTTTTTTTTAGCAGAGACTCTTCAGGGTAGAAGAGAGAGGCATGATACATTTAAAGTGATGAGAGGGAAAAACCTACAACCAAGAATATCCTACCCAGTAAGTGTCTCATTCAGATTCCATGTAGAAATGAAATGCTTTACAGGCAATCAAGAGCTAAGAGAATCCAGTATCACCAAGTCATCTCTACAACAATTGCTAAATGAACTTCTCTAGGCAGAAAATACTAGAGAACAAAAGAGAAAGGGAATAAAAAAGACAGAAAAAACAAACCCAAAACAATTAATAAAGTGACAATAGGAACATACATGGCTGCATAGCACTGGAGTAGGGAGCAGCCAAGAGAAGACACCCCAGTCCAAGGCCAGTAGTAGAGGCCATGAGGAGCTACCACATATCCAAGGTAAGGAGCAGCAGCTGCACTTTGCTGGAGCAGCTGTGAAGAGATAATCCACATCCAAGCCTTGTTTAACTCAATGAAACTAAGTCATGCCATGTAGGGCCACCCAAGATGATGGGTCATGGTGGACAGTACTGACAAAATGTGGTCCACTGGAGAAGGGAATGGCAAACCACTTCAGTATTCTTTCCTTGAGAACCCCATGAACAGTATGAAAAGACAAAAAGAGAGGACACTGAAAGATGAACTCCCCAGGTCTTTGGTGCCCAATATGCTACTGGAGATCAGTGGAGAAATAACTCCAGAAAGAATGAAGAGATGGAGCCAAAGCAAAAACAATACCCAGTTCTGGGTATGACTGGTAATAGAAGCAAGGTCCAATGCTATAAGAGCAATATTGCATAGGAACCTGGAATGTTAGGTCCATGAAACAAGGCAAATTAGAAGTGATCAAACAGGACAAGGCAAGAGTGAACATCGACATTTCAGGAATAAGTGAATTAAAATGGACTGGAATAGGTGAATTTAACTTAGATGACTATTATACCTACTACTGTGAGCAAGAATCCTTTAGAAGAAATGGAGTAGCCATTATAGTCAACAAAAGAGTCCAAAATTCAGTACTTGGATACAATCTCAAAAAATGACAGAATGATCTCTGTTCATTTCCAAGATAAACCATTCAATATCACAGTAACACAAGTCTATGCCCCAACCAATAATGCTGAAGAAGCTGAACAATTCTATGAAGACCTACAAGATCTTCTAGAATTAACACCCCCCAAAAGATGGCTTTTTCATTATAGGGGACTGGAATACAAAAGTAGGAAGTCAAGAAACACCTGGAGTAACAAGCAAATTTAGCCTTGGAGTACAGAATGAAGCAGGGCAAAGGCGAATAGAGTTTTGCAAAAGAATGCACTGGTCATAGCAAACACCCTCTTCCAACAACACAAGAGAAGACTCTACACATGGATGTCACCAAATGGCCAACACCAAAATCAGATTGCTTATACTCTTTGCAGCCAAAGATGGAGAAGCTCTATACAGTCAGCAAAAACAAGACTGGGAATTGACTGTGGCTCAGATCATGAACTCCTTATTGCCAAATTCAGACTTAAATTGAAGAAAGTAAGGAAAACCACTAGACCGTTCAAGTATGACCTAATTCAAACCCCTTATGATTATACAGTGGAAGTGAGAAATAGATTTAAGGGACTAGATCTGATAGACAGCCTGATGAACTAGGACAGAGGTTGGTGACATTGTATAGGAGACAGGGATCAAGACCATCCCCAAGAAAAAAAATGCAAAAGAGGAAAATGGCTATCTGAGGAGGCCTTACAAATAGCTGTGAGAAGAAAAGTGAAAAGCAAAGGAGAAAAGGAAAGATATAAGCATCTAAATGCAGAGTTCCAAAGAATAGCAAGGAGAGATAATAAAGACTTCTTCAGCGATCATTGTAAAGAAATAGAGGAAAAGATCAGAATGGGAAAGATTAGAGATCTCTTCAAGAACATTAGAGATACCAAGGGAATATTTCAGCAAAGATGGGCTCGATAAAGGACAGAAATGGTATGGACCCAACAGAAGCAGACCATATTAAGAAGAGGTGGCAAGAATACACAGAAAAACTAAGCAAAAAACATCTTCACGACCCAGATAATCACAATGGTGTGATCACTCACCAGGAGCCAGACATTTTGGAATGTGAAATCAAGTGGGCCTTAGGAAGCACCACTACAAACAAAGCTAGTGGAGGTGATGGGATTCCAGTTGAGCTATTTCAAATCCTAAAAGATGATGCTGTGATAGTGTTGCACTCAATATGCCAGCAAATTTGGAAAACTCAGCAGTGGCCACAGGGCTGGAAAAAAGTCAGTTTTCATGTCAATCCCTAAGAGAGGCAATCCCAAAGAATTTTCAAACTACCACATGATTGCACTTATCTCACATGCTAGTAAAGTAATGCTCAAAATTCTCCAACACAGGCTTCAACAATATGTGAACCGTGAACTTCCAGGTGTTCAAGCTTGTTTTAGAAAAGGCAGAGGAACCAGAGATCAATTTGCCAACATCCGCTGGATCATCAAAAAAGCAATAGAGTTCCAGAAAAACACTCACTTCTGCTTTATTGACTATGTCAAAGCCTTTGACTGTGTGGATCACAATTAACTGTGGAAAATTCTGAAAGAGATGGGAATACCAGACCACCTGACCTGCCTTTTGAGAAATCTATATGCAGATCAGGAAACAACAGTTAGAATTGGACATGGAACAACAGACTGGTTCCGAATAGGAAAAGGAGTACATCAAGGCTGTATATTGTCACCCTGCTTATTTAACTTCTATGCAGAGTACATCATGAGAAACACTGGGCTGGAAGAAGCACAAGCTGGAATCAAGGTTGCTGGGAGAACTATTGATAACCTCAGATATGCAGATGCTGCTGCTAAGTTGCTTCAGTCGTGCCTGACTCTGCACGACCCCATAGAAGGCAGTCCTCCAGGCTCCCCTGTCCCTGGGATTCTCCAGGCAAGAACACTGGAATGGGTTGCCATTTCCTTCTCCAATGCATGAAAGTGAAAAGGGAAAGTGAAGTTGCTCCATCATGTCCAACTCCTAGCAACCCCATGGACTGCATCCTACCAGGCTCCTCTGTCCATGGGATTTTCCAGGCAAGAGTGCTGGAGTGGGGTGCCATTGCCTTCTCCTGATAGGTAGATGACACCATTCTTATGGCAGAAAGTGAAGAACTAAGAGCCTCTTGATGAAAGTAAAAGAGAAGAGTGAAAAAATTAGCTTAAAGCTCAACATTCAGAAAACTAAGATCATGGCATCCGGTCCCATCACTTCATGGTAAATAGATGGGGAAACAAAGGGAAGAGTGGCAGACTAATTTTGGGGCTCCAAAATCACTGCAGATGGTGATTGCAGCCATTAAATTAAAAGACGCTTACTCCTTGGAAGGAAAGTTATGACCAACCTAGACAGCATATTGAAAAGCAGAAACATTACTTTACCAAGAAAGATCCATTGAGTCAAAGCTATGGTTTTCCTAGTAGTCATGTATGGATGGGAGATTTGGACTATAAAGAAAGCTGAGTGCCAAAGTATTGATGTTTTTGAACTGTGCTGTTGGAGAAGACTCTTGACTGCAAGGAAATCAAACCAGTCCATCCTAAAGGAGATCAGTCTTGAATATTCATTGGAAAAACTGATGCTTTGGCCACCTGATGAGAAGAGCTGACTCATTTGAAAAGATCCTGATGCTGGGAAAGATTGAAGGCAGGAGGAGAAGGGGACAACAGAGGATGAGATGGTTGGATGTTCTCATTGACTCAATGGACATGAGTTTGAGTAAACTCTGGGAGTTGTTGATAGACATGGAGGCCTGGCATGCTGCAGTCCCTGGGGTCATAAAGAGTCAGACACGACTGAGTGACTGAACTGAGTTGAACTGAGGAACATACATATCAATAATTATGTCAAATGTAAGAGGATTAAATGCTCCAAGCAGATGGATAGACTGGCTGAGTGGAAATAAAAACAAGCTATGTATACATATAGGCGACCCACTTCACACTGAGGGACACATATAGACTGACAGTGAGGGGACGTGGTAAAACATATTTCATGCCTTTGGAAATCAAAAGAAAGATGGAGTAGCAATACTCATTTCAGATAAAATAGACTTTTAGATAAAAACTATTACAAGGGACAAGGAAGTATGCTACATAATGATCAAGGGATCAATCCAAGCGGAAGACGTAACAATTGTAAATATATATACATCTAACATAGGAACATCTCAATATGTAGGGAAAATGCTAACAGTCATAAAAGTAAAATCAATAACACAATAATATTGGAGGCTGGAACACCTCACTTATATAAATGAACATATCATCCAAACAGAAAATAAATAAGGAAACCACAAAACTTAAATGACACATTGACCATATACTTAATTCATATTTGTAGACCATTCCATTCGAAATCAGCAGAATACACTTCCTTCTCAAGTGCAGGCAGAACATTCTCTAGGATGTTCCTAGATCACATCTTGGGTCAAAAATCAAGCCTTAGTAAATTTAAGAAAACTGAAATCATTTCAAGCATCTTTTCTGACTGCAATCCTAGGAGATTAGAAATCAATTACAGGGGAATATACATATAAAAAACACCAACACTTGGAGCCTAAACAATATGTTTATAAGTAACCAATGAATCACTGAACAAGTCTAAGAGGACATTAAAAACATATCTAGAGATAAATACCAACAAAAGTATGATGGTCCAATATCTATGTGATGCAGTAAAAGCAGTTCTGATAAGTTTACAGCAATCAATCTTACCTCAGGGAGCAAAAAAAAATCCCAAATAACATAATCTTACATCTAAAGCATTAGAGAGACAAACAAACAAGACCCAAAGTTAGTGGAAAGAAATAAATCACAAAGATCAGAGCAGAAACAAATGAAATGGAGACAGAGAAAATAATAGCAAGAATCAGTGGAATGGAAAGCTGGTTCTTTGAGAAGATAAATAAATCTTTAGCCAGGCCCATCAAGAAAAAAAGAGAGGGCTCAGATCAAAAAATTAGAAATAAAAAAGGAGGAGTTACAATAGACATCACAGAAATACAAATGATCATAAAGGACTACTACAATACCAAAACAACGGACAGCCTGGAAGAAACAGAAAAATTCTTAGAAAGGTACAACTTCTCAAGACTGAAATAGGAAGAAATAGAAAATATGAATAGACCAATCACAAGTAATGAAATTGAAACTGTGATTAAAAATCATCCAACAAACAAATGTCCATGACTAGATGGCTTCACAGGCAAATTCTATTAAACATTTAGAGAAGAGCTAACAGTCATCCTTCTCAATTTCTTCCAAAGTTTGCAGAGGAAGGAATACCCACAAGCTCATTCTACAAGGTCACCATCACTCTAATACCAAACCCTACAAAGATATAACACACACACACACACACACACACACACACACACACAATTACAGGCCACTCTCACTGATGAGGGCTTCCCTTGTGGCTCAGCTGGTGAAGAATCCTCCTGTAATGTGGGAGACCTGGGTTTGATCCCTGGGTTGGGAAGATTCTCTGGAGAAGGGAAAGGCTACCCACTCCAGTATTCTGGCCTCGAGAATTCCATGGGCTGTATAGTCCACTGGGTCTCAAAGAGTTGGACATGACTGAGCGACTTTCACTTTCATCACTGATGAACATAGATGCAAAAATCCTCAATAAAATACAAGCAAACTGAATCCAACAACACATTAAATGGATCACACTCCATGATTAAGTGGAATTTATCCCAGAGATGCAAGAATTCTTCAAATATGGAAATTAATATGATACAACATACTAAAATACTGAAGAATAAAAATCATATGATCATCTCGAGAGATGCAGAAAAACTTTTTATAAAATTCAACACCAATTTATGGTGAAAACTCTCCAGAAAATGGGCACAGAGGAACCCATCACAATATCATAAAGGTTATGACAACCCTACAGCAAACATCATTCTCAATCATGAAAAACTAAAAGCATTTCTTCTAACATCAAAAATATAACAAAGATGCTAATTTCACTGCTATTTTTCAACATAGTTTTGGAAGGCCTAGCCACAGTGATTAGAGAAGAAGAAAAAATAGAAGAAATCCAAGTTGTTAAAGAAGAAGTGAAATTGTCACTGTATGAAGTTGACATGATTCTATACATAGAAAATCCTAAAAGTGCTACCAGAAAACTCCTAGAGCTCATTAATGAATCTGGTAAACTTTTAGGATACAAAATTAACACATAGAAATCTCTTGCATTCTTATAAACAACTGACAATGAAAGATCAGAAGAAGTTAAAAAAACAATCCCATTTATCATTGCAACAACAATGACAAAATAAAATATCTAGTAATGAACCTACCTATTTGGACAAAAGACATGTACTCAGAAACTAAAATATGGATGAGAGAAATAAAAGATGACACAAACAGAGAAATATACCATGTTCTTGAATTGGAAGAATCGATATTGTGAAATGGCAGTACTGCACAAAGCAATCTACAGATTCAATGCAATCCCAATCAAATTACCAATGGCATTTTTCACAGAATTAGAACAAAATATATTACACTTTGTTTGAAAATATAAAACACCCTGAATAGCCAAATCAATCTTGAGAAAGAAAAACAGAGCCACAGGAATCAGGCTTCTTGACTTCAGATTATGATACAAAGCTACAGTCATCAAAAAAGGATGAAACTGGCACAAAACCAGAAATATAGATCAGTGGAACAAAACAGAAAGTCCGGAAATAAACCCACACACCTACAGTCACCTAATCTATGACAAAAGAAACAACAGTGTACAATTGAGAAAAAACAGCCTCTTCAATAAGTGATGCTGGGAAGACTGGACAGACACAAGTAAAAGACTGAGATTGCAACACTCCATAATACCACAAGTGAGAATAAACTCAAAACACATTAAAGACCTAAATGTATAGCCAGACACTATAAAACTCTTCGGGGGAAACATAGGCAGAACGCTCTTTGACATAAATTACAGCAAGGAAATTTATTACTCATCTCCCAGAGTAATGAATATAAAAGCAAAAATAAGCAAATGGATTCTAAATTTTAAACTTAAAAGCTTTTTGACAATAAAAGAAACCATAAACACAATGAAAAGACAACTTTCAGAATGGGAGAAAATATTTGCAAATGAAGCCACCGACCAAGGATTAATTTCCAAAATACAAACAGCTCATGTAGCTCAATATGAAAAAACCAAACAACCCAATCTAAAGGGGCAAAGATCTAAATAGACGTTTTTCCAAATAAGACATACAGATGGCAAAAAAAGCACATAAATGTATGCTCAGCATCACCAATTACTGTTGTTCGTTCGGTCACTAACGAATGAACATTGTGTCCAACTCTTTGTGACCCCATGGACTGCAGCACACCAGACTTCCCTGCCCTTCACCATCTCCTGGAGTATGCTCAAACTCACGTTCACTGAGTTGGTGATGGTATCCAACCATCTCATCCTGATATCCCCTTCTCCTCCTACCTTCAGTCTTTCCCAGCATCAGCATGTTTTCCAATGAGTCGGCAAATCACACTGCAATGAAGTATCACTCCACACCAGTCAGAATTACCATCATCAAGAAATTTGTAAACAACAAATGCTAGAGAAGGTGTAGATAAAAGAGAATCTTCTTACTCTGTTGCTGGGAATGTAAATTGGTGTAGCCATGATGGAAAACAGTACAGAAGTTCCTTTAAAACTAAAAATAGAACTACTATATGACCCAGCAATCCCACTCCTAGACATATGTCTAGAGAAACAGTTCAGTTCATTTCAGTTCACTCCCTGTCATGTCTGATTCTTTTAAATATGCTATCTAGGTTGGCCATAACTTTTCTTCCAAGGAGTAAGAGTCTTTTAATTTCATGGCTGCAATCACCATCTCCAGTGATTTTGGAGCCCCCAAAAATAAAGTCTGATACTGTTTCCACTGTTTCCCCATCTATTTGCCATGAAGTGATGGGACCAGATGCCATGATCTTCGTTTTCTGAATGTTGAGCTTTAAGCCAGCTTTTTCACTCTCCACTTTTAGTCACAATGAAGTGCTGGGGGAAAAAACAAAAAACAAAAAAAACTGTCAATACTGAATTCTACACTCTCCACAATAAATGCCTTCAGAATGATGATGAAATAAAAATAATTTTATGAAATAAAAATAATTTTATGAAATAAAAATAAAGGGAAGTTTTCACTAGCAACACTAACAAGAATAAGATATTAAAGGATATGTTCTCTAGGCAGTCACAGGTGAAAGCACAGAGATATAGATAGACAGAGAAAATATATTTATATTGTATATAAATACAAATATATTTACACTGTAAATATAAATATATTTGTAAAAATATATTTATATTGTATATAAGCAATACTATAAAATGCAATTTTTATTGTGCATGTAAACAATAGTTATGTTTTATTTATAATGCTTAATTTTCATAATGCTTTAATGTCATTTTGGGTTTGTCTTAATCCATCGTGGTTGCTGTAACAGAATACCATAAACCAAGTAGCTTAAACAACAAATACTTATTTCTCACATATGTGGAGGCAGGGAAGATCAAGGCATAAACAGATTTTCTGTCTGGAGAAGGCCTGCTTCTTGGTTTATAGGTAGTCAGTCATCTTCCTGATGTGTCCCTTAAAGGCAGAAGAGAAGGAGTTGACTGATGTCTACTTGATAAAGGTACTATCCCACTGATGAGAGCTCTGCCCTCATGATCTAATTATCTTTCTAACAGAAATACCTTGGTCATTGGGTGTTCAACATGTGAATTTTGGGATAACACAAACATTCAGTGGGTAGCAGTGTTTGTAGAAATATTTGTTTGTGCATATTAGTAAGAGGTTGAGATACATGCCCACTATGTAAATTCTATTTGGTATTATTGGGAAGAAGGAAAAGTTTAAGCTACTTTCAGTTCAGTTTAGTTGCTCAGTCGTGTCCGACTCTTTGCGACCCCATGAATCACAGCACTCCAGGCCTCCCTGTCCATCACCAACGCCCGGAGTTCACTCAGACTCATGCCCATCAAGTTGGTGATGCCATCCAGCCATCTCAACTCTGTTGTCCTGCCCCCAATCCCTCCCAGCATCAGAGTCTTTTCCAATGAGTCAACTTTTCATATCAAGTAGCCAAAGTACTGGAGTTTCAGCCTCAGCATCAGTCCTTCCAATGAACACCCAGGATTGATCTCCTTTAGAATGGACTGGTTGCATCTCCATGCAGTCCAAGAGACTGTCAAGAGTCTTCTCCAACACCATGGCTCAAAAGCATCAATTCTTTGGTGCCCAGTTTTCTTCACAGTCCAACTATCAGATCCATACATGACCACTGGAAAAACCATAGCCTTGACTAGATCAACCTTAGTTGGCAAAGTAATGTCTCTGCTTTTTAATATGCTATCTAGGTTGGTCATAACTTTCCTTTCAAGGAGTAAGGGCCTTTTAATTTCATGGCTGCAGTCAACATCTGCAGTGATTTTGGAGCCCCAAAAATAAAGTCTGACATTGCTTCCACTGTTTCCCCATCTATTTCCCATGAAGTGGTGGGTCCGGATGCCATGATCTTCGTTTTCTGAATGTTGAGCTTTAAGCCAACATTTTCACTCTCCTCTTTCACTTTCATCAAGAGGCTTTTTAGCTCCTCTTCACTTTCTGCCATAAGGGTGAAGTCATGTGCATATCTGAGGCTACTGATATTTCTCCCGGCAATCTTGTTTCCAGCTTGTGCTTCTTCCAGCCCAGGGTTTCTCATGATGTAATCTGCATAGATGTTAAATAAGCAGGGTGACAATATACAGCCTTGGTGTACTCCTTTTCCTGTTTGGAACCAGTCTGTTGTTCCATGTCCAGTTCTAACTGTTGCTTTCTGACCTGCATATGGGTTTCTCAAGAGGCAGGTTAGGTGGTCTGGTATTCCCATCTCTTTCAGAATTTTCCACAGTTAATTGTGATCCACACAGTCAAAGGCTTTGGCATAGTCAATAAAGCAGAAATTGATGTTTTTTCTGGAACTCTCTTGCTTTTTCCATGATCCAGCGAATGTTGGCAATTTGATCTTCGGTTCCTCTGCCTTTTCTAAAACCAGCTTGAACATCTGGAAGTTCACGTTCACGTATTGCTATAGCCTGGCCTGAAGAATTTTGAGCACTACTTTACTAGCATGTGAAAGGAGTGCAATTGTGCGGTAGTTTGAGCATTCTTTGGCATTGCCTTTCTTTGGGATTGGATGGTGTAAAGAAAGGGAAATTGATCAACTCCATGTGTTAGGGATCACAAAAAGCAATACTGAAGGGAATGAGCTGAAAATTAAAAGCACAAGGGGGTGGGATCAGAAAGCAGTTGAGGGAGCTCTTTTGAGGAAGAGACATGTGACAAAATCTCCAGAAGACTTGTTGATCTGCTGATACAGGGCAGCTTCCAGCATTTGAGGTTGACCTGGATTCTAGGGTATAAGGAAAGACATTGTGGAGAGGCTTGGAAACATACAGTGCCCTACTGAGGAACTTGGATTTTATGTTGGAGGAAATGAGAAAATGTTATCAATTTAAAGGTATTTGTGATTGTCTAACTTGAATGGAAATGAGATGTGGGAAGGGTAACCAAAACTCCACAGATATTAGTCAACTGATAAAGATGCTATGTGGTGAAAAATGGTGGGGAAACTAAAATAAGCACATTTTACCCTGAAATGTGTACCCTCACAAACCAAAAGCTGTGCCAGCAGATTTAGGGAAGATTAGAACATAGGTGAATATAAACAAGCATTTTAATAATTAAGCTTATGATAAGTTTTGGAATTAAGCTGATATATCCTTATATTAGATCCCTGACTAAACTGAATTTTATCATAAAAAATATTTCCCTTAAGTACCGATTCCTGTTCTATGAGTTCTTGTGTGTTTATTGATCTGTGACTGTTCATCTATTTAGTTTGTCCTGACATATTGGACAGAAAAATCTTGTTTCTTGCATCACTAAAGAGCTAAAGATCACTCCAGGTGATCTTCTTTACAGACAAGTCTTTCTTAGGATCTCAGGTGGCAGGAAGCATGAATGCAACATTTACACTTGATGTTTCCTGCCATCCTAGGCTGATTTCTCAGTATAATTTTAAATACTTACCACTTAACCTTATGGACAAAGTCACAATGTAATCCTTTAAAAACAGGATATTTTCTTTGATACCTGTACTGAACCTGGTGGTACTTCAGTCTAATAAAACTTTCAGCTTGGTGGATAATGAAACTCGAACAAGACCCTGCACTTTTATCTTTGGTCCCAAAGTTTGGTCCATTACAACAAGCAGGATTTGTTAACAGGATTAGTAGTCCATCCTAATAATATGAGACTGGATTCTGATGAACTACCAGGCAACTTTGTTTTAAACCTCCTCTTACAAAATGTTGCAACCAGCCAATCACAGAATTATACTTCATGATTGTCTCATAAATATCATTTAGACTCTGATTTGCATCTCAAATACGTTGGGCTGATGATGCAACCACAGGGTGAGGAAACACTGTGAGAGTTTTCAATTGCATGCAAATAAGTAATGAATTAGATATCTGTGTCAGTGTCTGTCTATTGCAAAACAGGTTTCCACTGGTGCTATAATATTTAAATGAAAATTAGTCTCTTGTTCTTAAGATGATCATATTACCTGAAAGCATTCTCAGTCTACATTTGTTCTGCTACTTATGATTCAGTATTCATGGAAAAAAATTTAATCTTGGCACTGTGAAGAGACTGGAAAAAGGAATATTATTGATAGCTATGGTGAACGATGTTGGATTTGTGATCTCTGAAAAAGAAGATTTAGCTTCAGGACTAGAGGCCAGGCTTGAACACTCAGGGCTCTCATGCGGCAGAAGCTTTACCACAGTGAGAAGGGATGGAAAAAGCTTCTGACACAGACATCAGAAGGGGGTAGACAACGCCCCATTCACTAGTCTTTAGCAAGGGAGCTATACAGTTTTAAATTTAGTTATTACAATAAATCAAAAGAATGGCTCAAGATTGTAAAAATTTTACCAGACCCATTCCCAAATTTACATTTTAAGATAACAGGATTCAGTTCAGTTCAGTTCAGTTGCTCATTCGTGTATAACTCCTTGTGACCCCAAGGACTGCAGCACCACAGACCTCCTTGTCCATCACAATCTCCTGGAGTTTATTCACTCATGTCCATTGAGTCAGTGATGCCATCCAACCATCTCATCCTCGGTCATCCCCTTCTCCTCTTGCCTTCAATCTTTCCCAGCATCAGGGTCTTTTCCAATGAGTCAGCTCTTTGCATCAGGTGGCCAAAGTATTGGAGTTTCAGCTTCAGCATCAGACCTTCCAGTGAACATTCAGGACTGATTTCCTTTAGGATGGTTGGATCCTAAAGGAAATGGTTGGATCTCCTTGAAGTCCAAGAGACTCTCAAGAGTCTTCTCAAACAGCACAGTTCAAAAGCATCAATTCTTTGGCACTCAATTTCTTTATATTCTTACTCTTACATCCATACATGACTACTGGAAAAACCATAGCCTTGACTAGATGGACCTTTGTTGTCAAAGTAATGTCTCTGCTTTTTAATATGCTGTTTAGGTTGGTCATAGCTTTTCTTCCAAGGAGTAAGCATCTTCTTATTTTATGGCTGCAGTCACCATTTGCAGTGATTTTGGAGCCCAGAGAAAGAGTCTGCCACTGTTCTACCATTTCCCCATCTATGTGCCATGAAGTGATGAGACTGGATGCTATGATCTTAGTTTTCTGAATGTTGAGCTTTAAGCCAACTTTCTCACTCTCCTCTTTCACTTTCATCAAGAGGCTCTTTAATTATTCTTCACTTTCTACCTTAAGGGTGGTGTCATCTGCATATCTGAGGTTATTGATATTTCTCCCAGCAATTTTGATTCCATCTTGTGCTTTCTCCAACCCAGCATTTCTCATGATTTACTCTGCATAGAAGTTAAATAAGTAGGGTGACAATATATAGCCTTGATGTACTCCTTTTCCTATTTGGAACCAATCTGTTGTTCCATGTCCAGTTCGAACTGTTGCTTCCTGACCTGCATACAGATTTCTCAAGAAGCAGGTCAGAGTGAGTGAAGTTGCTCAGTCATGTCCAACTCTTTGCAGCCCCCACGGACTGTAGCCTATCAGGCTCCTCTGTCCATGGGATTTTCCAGGCAGTAGTACTGGAATGGATTGCCATTTCCTTCTCCAGGGGATCTTCCCAACCCAGGGATTGAATGCAGGTCTCCCGCATTGTAGACAGATGCTTACCATCTGAGCCACCTATTCCCATCTCTTTCAGAATTTTCCACAGTTAATTGTGATCCACACAGTCAAAGGCTTTGACATAGTCAATAAAGTAGAAGTTTTTCTGGAACTCTCTTGCTGTTTTGATGATCCAGCTGATGTTGGCAATTTGATCTCTGGTTCCTTTGTCTTTTCTAAATCCAGCTTGAACATCTGGAAGTTCATGGTCACGTTCTGTTGAAGCCTGGCTTGGCGAATTTTAAGCATTATTTTGCTAGCATGTGAGATGAGTTGACTCACTGGAAAAGACCCTGATGCTGAGAGGAATTGGGGGCAGGAGGAGAAGGGGACGACAGAGGATGAAATAGCTGGATGGCATCACCGAATCAACACACATGAGTTTGGGTGAACTCTGGGAGTTGATGATGGACAGGGAGGCCTGGTGTGCTGCAGTTCATGGGGTTGCAAACAGTCGGACACGACTGAGTGACTGAACTGAACTGAACTGAGATGAGTGTAATTGTGCGGTAGTTTGAACATTCTCTGGCATTGCCTTTCTTTGGGTTTGGAATGAAAATTGACCTTTTCCAGTCCTGTGGCCACTGCTGAATTTTCCAAATTTGCTGACATATTGAGTACAGCACTTTGACAGTATCATTTCAGGATTTGAAATAGCTTAACTAGAATTCCATCACTTCTCTTTGCTTTGTTCGTAGTGATGCTTCCTTCCTAAGGCCCACTTGACTTTGCATTCCAGGATGTCTGACTCTAGGTGAGTGATCATACCATCATGATTATCTGGGTTGTGAAGATCTTTTTTGTATAGTTCTTCTATGTATTCTTGCTTTTACTTTGGAGTTTTGTTCATACGCTGGAAACACCTTCAGTTCAGTTCAGTCGCTCAGTCATGTCCGACTCTTTGCGACCCCATGAATTGCAGCACGCCAGGCCTCTCTGTCCATCACCAACTCCCAGAGTTCACTCAGATTCACATCCATCGAGTCAGTGATGCTATCCAGACATCTCATCCTCTGTCATCCCCTTCTCCTCCTGTCCCCAATCCCTCCCAGCATCAGAGTCTTTTCCAATCAGTCAACTCTTCCCATGAGGTGGCCTAGTACTGGAGTTTCAGCTTTAGCATCAGTCCTTCCAAAGAACACCCAGGACTGATCTTTAGAATGGACTGATTGGATCTCCTTGCAGTCCAAGGGACTCTCAAGAGTCTTCTCCAACACCACAGTTCAAAAGCATCAGTTCTTCAGTGCTCAGCCTTCTTCACAGTCCAACTCTCTTAGAAAAGTTTGAAATTTGATTATGATTTGAGAATTCTGTGAATTTCTAGGATTTGTGGTAAGTAATTAGCAAATGTCAGAGTTTTGCCAAAGTGTCGTGACCATGTGCTGACAAACTGTAGTTGAGATTAACTGGGAAGAGAGGGGTGTGTGTGTGTGTGTGTGTGTGTGTGTGTGTGTGTGTGTGTGTGTCTGTGTGTCTGTGTGTGTCTGTGTGTGTGTGTGTGTGTTCAGTGGAGGGAGAGCTGATGGTTTGTGTGCCAAGCATGACAAAATGAACATGTCCATCTAAATCCATACACTGACTTGCCAGAACCCTCTCTCAAAATGTAGTTGCTCTTCATTATATTCTGTCTTAAATGTCAAGGTTATTGGACCATTTCATAATGTAGGATATTCAAAGAATATGGAGATTTGGAGGAACCATATTATTCAGTGTTGTGGTTTTAGAGAGTCAATACATCTATCCGTTTCTTTATCCCCTTAAATATGAACCAGTTGAAATATTAACACAAAATTCAAATAATTTGAAGTTAATACAAACCATTATTTCTAAAGAAAGCTTTGGAGAATGTGCATTGAGCTATACATGGCACTCAAGTTAAGACTAACCCATATGAAACTTGCTGCCTTGATGAGCAGAGCAGAAGAAAACACAACAGGCCATGGAAGGTTTTGGGGAGGATCATTGTGTACAGACAGCAGATGGCATGACAAAATTAGAGGGTTGAAGTTGAACCTAGCTTCTCTTTCACAAAACACCAATTAACAAAATCATCTTTTGACTCCTGGAAGACATTACTGCAGAGTGTGTCATGGTGATTCAGGTCCCTCTGCATAGAAACAGGAGAAGGAAATAAATGTTGTTATGTGACACTGACAAGTCACATTTCTTTCCAAGGTCATCAGTTCAGTTCAGTTCAGTCGCTCAGTCGTGTCCGACTCTTTGCGACCCCATGAATCGCAGCACTCCAGGCCTCCCTGTCCATCACCATCTCCCAGAGTTCACTCAGACTCACGTCCATTGAGTCAGTGATGCCATCCAGCCATCTCATCCTCTGTCATCCCCTTCTCCTCCTGCCCCCAATCCCTCCCAGCATCAGAGTCTTTCCCAATGAGTCAACACTTCACATGAGGTGGCCAGAGTACTGGAGCTTCAGCTTTAGCATCATTCCTTCCAAAGAAATCTCAGGGTTGATCTCCTTCAGAATGGAGTGGTTGGATCTCCTTGCAGTCCAGAGGACTGTCAAGAGTCTTCTCCAACATCACAGTTCAAAAGCATCAATTCCTTGGTGCTCAGCCTTCTTCACAGTCCAACTCTCACATCCATACATGACCACTGGAAAAACCATAGCCTTGACTAGATCAACCTTAGTCAGCAAAGTAATGTCACTGCTCTTGAATATACTATCTAGGTTGGTCATAACTTTTCTTCCAAGGAGTAAGCATCTTTTAATTTCATGGCTGCTATCACCATCTAAAGTGATTTTGGAGCCCCCCAAAATAAAGTCTGACATTGTTTCTACTGTTTCCCCATCCATTTCCCATGAAGTGATGGGACCGGATGCCATGAACTTCGTTTTCTGAATGTTGAGCTTTAAGCCAACTTTTTCGCTCTCCTCTTTCACTTTCATCAAGAGGCTTTTTAGTTCCTCTTCACTTTCTGCCATAAGGGTGGTGTCATCTGCATATCTGAGGTTATTGATATTTCTCCCGGCAATCTTAATTCCAGCTTGTGTTTCTTCCAGTCCAGCGTTTCTCATGATGTACTCTGCATAGAAGTTAAATAAGCAGGGTGACAATATACAGCCTTGATGAACTCCTTTTCCTATTTGCAACCAGTCTGTTGTTCCATGTCCAGTTCGAACTGTTGCTTCCTGACCTGTATACAGATTTCTCAAGAGGCAGGTTAGGTGGTCTGGTATTCCTGTCTCTTTCAGAATTTTCCACAGTTTATTGTGATCCACACAGTCAAAGGCTTTGACATAGTCAATAAACCAGAAATCGATGTTTTTCTGGAACTCTCTTGCCTTTTCCATGATCCAGCAGATGTTGGCATTTGATCTCTGCCTTTTCTAAAACCAGCTTGAACATCAGGGAGTTTACGGTTCACTTATTGCTGAAGCCTGGCTTGGAGAATTTTGAGCATTACTTTACTAGCATCATTTCTCTTGCTTTTTAATTACAGGGAGTACTTTGACACTTATTTCTTTATTTCAGAGCATAAGACTTTTGACTTCCTGAACAGATGGATGGCAAACAAGCTTGATTGTGCGAGTAGACTAAGAGAATGATTTTTTTTTTTTTTTTTGGTCACTGTGACTTTTGCCTTTACCCAGTAGAGGTGTGATATCCAAATCAAGTCAGTTATGCCTCAAATAGAATTTTTTTAAAAAATTAATATATTTTATTCATCCCCATTGCAACATAGATCATTCCTCAAGAGGGTGTAGTATCTCATTACTTTTCTGTGATTGTGAGAATTTCTGAGTGACATCCCAGGGTGGCATTTTTAGAAAAGACTATTACTCTAGACACATAAAATTTAGGTTATATAAGGTTTTAATTATGCCCCAAGTAATCCAGCTAGATAGGAAGAAATTAATAAACTATTACACACTGGGGACAGTATGCTGTATTGAGTAATAATAAAATGTGTGAACTTACAGTAATTCTTGTTTGGAAGTAATAGAGGAGGTAAAATTTGGGAATAGCTGAGAATTTTAAGCTACTCTTTGGAAAAGTGGTTTTGCATTCAGTATTTTGCAAGGGCATACCAGAATATCTTAGGACAGGCCTGTATTTTCTTACTCATGCTGTAAATAGTCTGGATATCTGGATATCCAGATATCATAGTCTGGATATCTGAAGCCAACATTCTCAGGAGGAATTCTTCCCCCTCTTCCCTTTTCCCCTTTTTATAGTAACAAAATCATCCTTAGAGATTCCAATGCAACTGTTCTTAGATGACATAGTGGTATCATTGTGACATTTGTAGTTGGTAGTGGTGGTTTTTTAGTTGGAAGCTATGAAAGATTAGAGAGAAAACTGAGATAAAAAATGGGTCATCTAAGCAGTGATTTCTGTCATTGTTGTTATGGTTACATAGAGAACAAGGAAGAACTTCTATTTTCAGGGATACTTCTAACTTATAATATTAGGATATTCTTTCTACCTCCATAGCTTTTGGAGTAATCTAAATCATTGATTTTAAATCTGTTTTAATACAGTGATATTTTTGCGCTTTGTTTATATTGTCTATCAGATCCTAATGATTTTTGTTGTTTTTTGCTCTAAAAGCTTAAATGTACTGTATTTAAACTAGAAACCCACATCTTTTTGGTACATACCTATGTTTAAATTGTACTTTGTTTAGGATTTTCTAAATACAAATTATAATAAACATTTAAGAATTATCTCACCAATATTTAATGTTAAGTAAAAATACTTACTAATTTTAGCATTCTGAAGAATGAAAAGAAAAAGTTAGCCCTGAGAACAGGTTAACAGAAGTACTCTCTTGTTTTTACTGGTTCACACATGTGGGGGAAAAAATCCAATTGTATCCATTAAAGGAATGGTAAGATAGTTTACCTTACAAATGAATTTATCAATACCAGAAACAAGCAAGCTCTCTAGCATATCTAAATATTATTTATATTTCAAAAAATTTTATCTAGAATCAATTCCTGGGCACTATTCATAATGAGGTATGTGCATTGCCAGTCTGTATAATTTTTATATAATTGCTTTGAAAAAATTGGAGGGTTCAGGATGAGGAACACGTGCACACCTGTGGCGGATTCATGTTGATGTATGACAAAACCAATACAATATTGTAAAGTAATTAGCCTCCAATTAAAATAAAACAAAAATTGTACTGTCAAAAAAAAAAAAGAAAAAAAGAGAGGAAGAAGAAGAAGACTGAACACTGAAGAACTGATGGTTTCAAATTGTGGTGCTACAAAAGACTCCTGAGAGACCCTTGGACATTAAGATCAAACTAGTCAAACCTAAAGGAAATCAACCCTGAATATTCATTGGAAGGACTAATGCTGAAGCTGAAGCTTTAATACTTTGACCATTTGATGTGAAGAGCCAACTCATTGGAAGAGACTTGGATGCTGGGAAAGATTGAAAACAAAAGGAGAAGGATGAAACGGTTAGATGGCATTGCCAACACAATGGACATGAATCTGAGCAAACTCCAGGAGATAGTGAAAGACAGGTGAGCTGAGTGTGTGGCAATCAATGGAGATGCAAAGAGCTGGACACAACTTAGTGACTGAAAAACAATCCTTAAATTTTTCAATAATAAAAAGTTTTTATGACAGTTAAAATTTTTAAGCTTTTTTACCTTTATGAAATTGAAGTTAGATGATTTAAAATGTTCTGTTAATTTCTGCTATACATCAAGAGATTCTGGGATACATACATATATATGTTCTTTTTTATATTCTTTTCCATTATGGTTTCTGACAAGATATTGAAATACTTCTCTGTGTTGTACAGTTGGACCTTGTTATTTATCATTTGATATATATTAGTTTACATCTGCTAACCCAAAACTTTTTACAGCTTTTAATCTGGTTGGATTTTTGTGAATTGTGATAAATTAAAGAATCAATTTTGGAAAAAAAAAAAGAAAGAAGGATCTTGCTGAGGTGGAGTGTGAAGTGTGGTAGAGAATGAAAGTTGAGAACTGTATCCTCTTTGAGATTATCATCCCAATTGGTACACCAAGTCATATAGCAATCTGATCTTGAACCTTACCTAAAACTAGTTTTATGGCTGTAGAGATTTTCAAAACTGTCCTGCAATTACCCAATAATGATCAGGCAACATCTTCCCACACTTATAGTTTCTGCTTCTACATTGTAATATTTGCTTGGTTTTGTAAGTGAAGAGAGCTTTTGAAATGACAATTAGATGAACCCCCCTCCCACCTCCCTCCCTGTACCATCCCTCTGGGTCGTCTCAGTGCACCAGCCCCAAGCATCCAGTATCATGCATCGAACCTGGACTGGCGACTCGTTTCATATATGATATTATACAAGTTTCAATGCCATTCTCCCAAATCATCTCACCCTCTCCCTCTCCACAGAATCCAAAAGACTGTTCTATACATCTGTGTCTCTTTTGCTGTCTTGCATACAGGGTTATCGTTACCATCTTTCTAGATTCCATATATATGCGTTAGTATACTGTACTGGTGTTTTTCTTTCTGGCTTACTTCACTCTGTATAGTAGGCTCCAGCTTCATCCACCTCATTAGAACTGATTCAAATGTATTCTTTTTAATGGCTGAGTAATATTCCATTGTGTATATGTACCACAGCTTTCTTATCCATTCATCTGCTGATGGACATCTAGGTTGTTTCCATGTTCTGGCTATTATAAACAGTGCTGCGATGAACATTGGGGTACACGTGTCTCTTTCACTTCTGGTTTCCTCGGTGTGTATGCCTAGCAGTGGGATTGCTGGGTCATAAGGCAGTTTTATTTCCAGTTTTTTAAGGAATCTCCACACTGTTCTCCATAGTGGCTGTACTAGTTTGCATTCCCACCAACAGTGTAAGAGGGTTCCCTTTTCTCCACACCCTCTCCAGCATTTATTGCTTGTAGACTTTTGGATCGTAGCCATTCTGACTGGCATGAAATGGTACCTCACTGTGGTTTTGATTAGCATTTCTCTGATAATGAATGATGTTGAGCATCTTTTCATGTGTTTGTTAGCCATCTGTATGTCTTCTCTGGAGAAATGTCTATTTAGTTCTTTGGCCCATTTGTTGATTGGGTCGTTTATTTTTCTGGAATTGAGCTGCATAAGTTGCTTGTATATTTTTGAGTTAGTTGTTTGTCAGTTGCTTCATTTGCTATTATTTTCTCCCATTCTGAAGGCTGTCTTTTCACCTTGCTTATAGTTTCCTTTGTTGTGCAGAGCTTTTAAGTTTAATTAGATCCCATTTGTTTATTTTTGCTTTTATTTCCAGTATTCTGGGAGGTGGGTCATAGAGGATCCTGCTGTAATATATGTCAGAGAGTGTTTTGCCTATGTTCTCCTCTAGGAGTTTTATAGTTTCTGGTCTTACATTTAGATCTTTAATCCATTTTGAGTTTATTTTTGTGTATGGTGTTAGAAAGTGTTCTAGTTTCATTGTTACAAGTGGTTGACCAGTTTTCCCAGCACCACTTGTTACAGAGATTGTCTTTTCTCCATTGTATGTTCTTGCCTCCTTTGTCAAAGATAAGGTGTCCATAGGTGCATGGATTTATCTCTGGGCTTTCTATTTTGTTCCATTGATCTATATTTCTGTCTGTGTGCCAGTACCATACTGTCTTTGATGACTGTGGCTTTGTAGTAGAGCCTGAAGTCAGGCAGGTTGATTCCTCCAGTTCCATTCTTCTTTCTCAAGGTTGCTTTAACATAGCCACTTTAGAGGCAATGCTCAATAATGCAATTCTCAGTAAAGTTTGTAGTGCAGTGAATTAAAATTTGAAATTATTCTAGTCTTATTAATTAATTATTCAAGAAGATAGTATCTCTTTAACTTTCTATCTGTCCGAAGAGATTGCTACAGCTGAAAATACTGCATCAGAACTCAGTATGGTTAAATAACATAAGATCATTTCCTTTACCCTTTCCTGTTTATTTTTATTACTATACTTCAAGTTCCTGATCTTATTGGTTTGCTATGCTTTCTATAAGAGACATTTTAATCAAAAAGTTTTACTTGTTCTAGGATTATTCTTGATCTGGGTCATCAAAATGAACTCCTACTTTGTAATATATTATAAATCTTTTTTTTTCAAAGTGTCATGATCCTGTGTTTAATAGTATGTTACATATTTATGGCCTGAAAAACTCAGTTTCAATAAGAATACACCACTGAGAGATCAATATTGTTGTATAGCCTAAGAAGACCTCAAGAAGGAATATTAGATTTTTTTTCCTATAGGTGTTCAAAAAGATGACTCATTGTTTCATATAAAATTACAATATAAAATGGTGTTCGCCTGGGTTAGGAGGACAAATAGAGTCTGACATAACTTTATTTTGTGGAACTTTTCCATTTTTCAATTATATTACCATAATTAAAAGACAATGACTACTACTATAATTTCAAGATTTTTTTTTTTACATAATGTGTTCTAAAATCATTAATGTTGCTTGCCTCTCACAATGATCTGGATGGTCAATATAGTGAAGGAAACTCTTCTGAACATAGTCACTTATTCTTTAAGAAGAACAAATATTTTTAAATGTAATCACAGCACTTAAATCCAATTAAATAGCCATTTAATTCATTTTTAAATTTTATTTTTAAAATTTATTTTAATTAGACAATAATTGCTTTACAATGTTGTGTTAGTTTCTGTCATGCAGCAATGTGAGTCAGCTATAACTGTACATGTATACTCTCCCTCTTGAACCTCCCTCCCACCCCGCTCATCCTATCCATCTGGGTTGTCCCAGATTACCAAGATGGGCTCCCTGTGTTGTATAGCAGCTTCCCACTAGCTGTCTTCCATATAGTAGTGTATATATGTCAATACTACTTTCTCAATTTGTCCCACCCTGTCCTTCTCCCACTGTGTCCACAAGTCCTTTCTTTACATTTGTATCTCTATTCCTGCCCTGAAAGTAGATTCCTCAGTACCATTTTTCTAGATTCCGTATATATGCATTAACAAGCACCGACCCTTGTTTTCAAGTATGTTGACTCATAATTTATATCTACTTGCTTTAAACTGGAAGTCATACTAGTGCAAACACATTCTAAAAGATCTACATTTTTATAATTCCCTTCCCCACATTTTGTGACTACATCCTATTTTACATCTTCATGCTTATCTTCTTACTACTATTTGTATTTATAATTGCTTTGACAATTTTTTCATGATTTTTTAAAATGTCTACTGGCTTATTTAAGTGATCTTCAGTCCTTTTATGTACACCTTTCCAACTGTGATGTTCCTTTTCTATAGATTCTTGTTTCTTTTTTCTTTAGAGAAGACCCTTTAATATTTCTTTTGGGGGTAGGTTTAATCTTGTTGAGTTCTTTTAGTTTTTACTTGGCTGAGAAATGCTTTCTCTCTCCATCTATAATAAATGATCATTTTGCTGAGTATAGGATCCATGGTTGAAAGTTTTTCCCTTCCTGGACTTTGAATATATTATGCCACTGCTTCTGGCCTGCAAAGTTTCTTCAGAAAAATCAGCTGATAGCTTTATAGAAATTATATTTTAATTGATTTTGTTTTTCTCTTGCTGCATTTAGAATCCTCTTGTTACCTTTATTTTTTTTCCTTTTAAAATGATTCTTTTATTTCTAAATTTGATAACTTCTGTGGGATATTTAAATATAATACATTATATTTGACTTGTATACAAGTAATATATTTAATATAGCACAATAATATTCATTCTTGATTTTGTACTTTTTAAGATTTTGAATTTGATAACATTTATTATATATATTTTTGTTTGTTTGTTTTTTAACTTTTATTTTTACTTTATTTTACTTTAAAATACTGTATTGGTTTTGCCATACATTGACATGAATCCTCCATGGTGTACATGAGTTCCCAATCCTGAACCCCCCTCCCACCTCCCACCCCATATCATCTCTCTGGATCATCTCTGTGCACCAGCCCCAAGCATCCTGTACCCTGTATTGAACATAGACTGGATATTCGTTTCTTACATGATAGTATACATGTTTATTTATGATCATAAATATCTTTTTTAATTTTAGAAAATAATATAAATTAATTTGATATTTTGAGATAATCATTAAGTTCCCTCTGATCAACTTTTTAAAACTATGTATTTCAATATAGGTAATTTTAAAAGGAAACTGTGATATAAGATATCCATATTTACTAAAGTTTATAGTTTGTCTTTTCTAAATATACTATTCCTACTAACTTGGATCATTTGTCATAAGGTGGCAATGCAGCCTTATGATCTGACTTATAATAATATTTTTATGGCAACATATGATCTTATATATTTGACACATCTGTAAAAATATTTTTAAGATTTTCTTTACAAAAAAGTCTTAATAGTAAATATTAATCAGAAACTGTAATTAATGAGGACACTCTATTGACTGACTTGTAACAACCTTGTTACTCCAATTTTTGTTTGCTTATTTCCATGTAGTCCGAACATCTCAGTATTGCACAGACTACCTGAAATCCATTGAAAGCAGAAACATTTGTCCTCTTCCATAAATACTGTATCACCATTGCTCTGGGAGCTACTATTCATCTTTGCTGATCAAATCCAGATGAATTGCATAAGCCACAGGATGGTGTCTGTCATTGATTGTTAACTGTGAACTGAGTAACTCTCTACTAAGACAGAGAGATTCCTCAATTCTTCTCTTTTGGGTGAATTAGCAGAATCTCCTTCTCTCCCTAAATTCATCAAGTGGAACATATGTCCAGGGAAAGTAACTTTTCTTGGGATATCCATCCTGGTCTCAAGAAAAACTTTATCTTAATAAGAGTGTCAGATTAAAGAAAAGATTGGCTATCTTCCTCAGGTCTATAAAACCAAAACAACTGTATCAATACAGCAAGTTAAGCTTGACATTTAAAAGGCTTGGAAATTATTATATTTTAACATTTGAAAGCTGTTTAACTGTGACGGCAAAATTGCCTTACTCGGAAATAGATGGGGAAACAGTGGAAACAGTGTCAGACTTTATTTTTTGGGGCTCCAAAATCACTGCAGATGGTGACTGCAGCCATGAAATTAAAAGACGCGTTCTCCTTGGAAGAAAAGTTATGACCAACCTAGATAGCATATTGAAAAGCAGAGACATTACTTTGCCAACAGAGGTCCGTCTAGTCAAGACTATGGTTTTTCCTGTGGTCATGTATGGATGTGAGAGTTGGGCTGTGAAGAAAGCTGAGCACCGAAGAATTGATGCTTTTGAACTGTGGTGTTGGAGAAGACTCTTGAGAGTCCCTTGGACTGCAAGGAGATCCAACCAGTCCATTCTGAAGAAGATCAGCCCTGGGATTTCAGCTGAAACTCCAGTACTTTGGCCATCTCATGCGAAGAGTTGACTCATTGGAAAAGACTCTAATGCTAGGAGGGATTGGGGGCAGGAGGAGAAGGGGACGACTGAGGATGAGATGGCTGGATGGCATCACTGACTCGATGAACGTGAGTCTGAGTAAACTCTGGGAGTTGGTGATGGACAGGCAGGCCTGGCATGCTGTGATTTATGGGGTCACAAAGAGTTGGACACGACTGAGCAACTGAACTGAACTGAGCTAAAAGTAACAGATGGGACTTCCCAGGAGGCACTAGTGGTAAAGAACCCATCTGCCATTGCAGGAGACGTGGGTTTGAACCCTGCATTGGGAAGATCCCCTGGAGAAGGGCATGGCAACCCACTCCAGTATTCTTGCCTGGAGAATCCCATGGACAGAGGAGCCTGGTGAGCAACAGTCCATAGGGTCATCTTGGCAGGTAAGAAAATTGTTTTGCTCCATCCTGACATCAGATATTTAACTATCATAATTTTTTGTCTCAAATTTGGATTGTTTTCTTCCTTATCTGTGGAAACAATATTTACAATTATGATATAATTAATTTGTCACTAACATGTATTTGCCTCGTAAGAGTTGAATCAACTATAGCTGTTTCAATGCAACAAAATTTTAGATTCCCATTCTTGTATGATTATGTTGAGGGTGATTTTAATGAGGATTCAGTTCAGTTCAGTTCAGTCAATCAGTCATGTCTGACTCTTTGTGATCCCATGAACTGCAGCATTGCTACGCCTCGCTGTCCATCACCAACTGCTGGATTCTACCCAAACCCATGTCTATTGAGTCGGTGATGCCATCCAATCATCTCATCCTCTGTCGTACCTTTTTCCTGCCCTCAATCTTTCCCAGCATCAGTGTCTTTCCAAATGAGTCAGCTCTTCGCATCAGGTGGCCAAAGTATTGGAATTTCAGCTTCAGCATCAGTCCTTCCAATGAACATGCAGGACTGATCTCCTTTAGGATGAACTGGTTGGATTTCCTTGCAGTCCAAGGGATTCTAATGAGTCTTCTCCAACAGCACAGTTCAAAAGCATCAATTCTTCGGTGCTCAGCTTTCTTTATAGTCCAACTCTCACATCCATACATGACCACTGGAAAAACCATAGTGTTGACTAGATGGACCTTTGTCGACAAAGTGATGTCTCTGCTTTTGAATATGCTGTCTAGGTTGGTCATAACTTTCCTTCCAAGGAGTAAGCATCTTTTAATTTCATGGCTGCAATCACCATTTGCAGTGATTTTAGAGCCTCCCAAAATAAAGTCAGCTACTGTTTCCACTGTTTCCTCATCTATTTGCCAAGAGTGATGGGACCAGATGCCATGATCTTCATTTTCCGAAAGTTGAGCTTTAAGCCAACTTTTTCACTCTCCTCTTTCACTTTGAGCAAGAGGCTCTTTAGTTCTTCTTCACTTTCTGCCATAAGGGTGGTGTCATCTGCATATCTGAGGTTATTGATATTTCTCCTGGAAATCTTGATTCCAGCTTGTGCTTCCTCTAGCCCAGCATTTCTCACGAAGTACTCTGCATATAAGTTAAATAAGCAGGGTGACAATATACAGCCTTGACGTACTCCTTTTCCTATTTGGAACCAGTCTATTGTTCCATGTCCAGTTCTAACTGTTGCTTCTTGACCTGCATACATGTTTCTCAAGAGGTAGGTGAGGTGGTCTGGTATTCCCATCTCTTTCAGAATTTTCCACTGTTGATTGTGATCCACACAGTCAAATCCTTTGGCATAGTCAATAAAGTCAATAGGTGTTTTTCTGGAACTCTCTTGCTTTTTCGATGATCCAGCAGATGTTGGCAATTTGATCTCTGGTTCCTCTGCCTTTTTTAAAACCAGCTTGAACATTTTTAATTTCATGGTTTACATATTATTTTCCTTAAATAGCCAGGTTTATTTTTTAATATGGAAATTTAAGGGTAAGAGATTTTTATTATCCAGATAAAGAATAAAAGAATAATATGTAAAGAATTTTTATCACTCTGTCTCTCTTTCCTTGGTTTCTTTCTCTCTCATCCAAGACACCTCCTGCTTTAAATTTGTTTTTGACTCACATGTTTATTTTTGTTTATTGCCTATTAATTAAAACATATTTTCTTAAATAAGTAATGGGAAGTGGCCACCAGATACCTACTTCTTTTAAATCTTGTCTTACCCCTGAGACCTACAGAGAAATCAACCAACCAACCATCAGACACATTTCCTCTGTGTTATGTTTACATGTTTCCCATTACTTTTACCATGTCTGCTGGATTGTTTCCTTCCCACCTCCCATGTCTCCAGGGATTTTTTTCTAAAAATTGTTTTCTTTCTTTCCAGTATCTTCAAAATCTCTAACTTTGTTCTTTTACTTTAGTATATAATCAATCATATCTAAGCTTTCTCATCTTAAACCTGAAAACAAAAAGACAAAGCTAATGAGCTTTTTGTAACCACTTATCCAACATTCCATCCTATCTGTAGCCTTTATTTTATATCCAACTTCACTTGAAATCTAATTCTACTCTTTTCCTACATATTCATATACCATCCTCAGATTATCACTTTGTGTTTTTTCCTGGCCATTCCTTTTAACTTGCTGTGGCTAAGTTTGTCAATCATTTTTGTTTTCTAAATCTAAGGGCATTTTTGTTGTTGTTCTTTTTATATAACTTCTTCTCATCATTTAAAACCCTTGCCAGCTTTATAGAAAACTTTTCCAGTGAGGTCTATGATAGCACTCTCTCTTTTTCTCCTCTTACTTCTCTTCTATTCAGTTTTACATGAAACAAACTCCTCTTTAAATCTGGTATTTCCAGGTCTCAACACTCAGTCTTTCTTTTATCCCCTTCTTTGCCTGGTATCCTGGCTTCATCTATGCCTTCCACTGAGACCCTGTTATGAACTCAGAACCCACATATACAAATAGATTTCTCCACCTGGATGTGCCATAAGTTCCAGAAAGTCCTCCAGCCACACATTCTCTATGTTACCTCTGTATTTTCTGAAGCAGTTTATATAAAGTTACAGTATGTTGTTGCTATTGTTCAGTTGCTAAGTCATGTCTGACTCTCTTGCAACCCCATGAACTGTAGCTTGACAGGCTCCTTTGTCCATAGAATTCTCCAGGCAAGAATACTGGAGTGGATTGTCATTTCCTTCTCAGGGGATCTTCAGGCCCAGAGATCAAACCTGTATCTCCACACTTACAGTATAGGGATTGTCTTATGATTTGTTGCCTGTGTATATCCCCAGTTAGACTCTAAGCGTTTTGAAAACTGGGATAATAATTTTTAAAAAAATCTTTATATTTTCGAAGTCTGACAGCATAGCTGTGTTCTCTCTCCACTCTTCAGAATATCTTAGGGTTTGAACTCCTCCTCTCTTTAACTTGTTGTACCTGATTAGCTAGTATTTAAGCTGTCCCATTGTGGAATAGAAAACAATCTCACAGGTAATCCTTAATGTCTTTGTAGAAAAAAATTAGAGCTCTTGTCACAGAGTACCTGGTAGAGCTCGCTGTGTTATACTGTAACTTCCCACAAGCTATCTGTTTTACATAAGGTAATGCATATGTTTCAATGCTAATCTCTCAATTCACCTTACTGTCTCTTACTTGCCCAAGAGAGTGTGGGTGGATTCTCTTTATCTCTCCCTGTGCAGGTTGTCATTGTTTGTTTCTTTCCTTGGTTTTTGATCCAAACAAATGAAAGAAGTCCATACATGTTATATCAGAGGAAATGAGGAAAGTATAGTGAGTGATAAGTGGCAACCCACTCCAGTATTCTTGCTTGGAGAACCCCATGGACGGAGGAGCTTGGTAGGCTACAGTCCACAGGGTCGCAAAGAGTCGGACGCGACTGAGTGACTTCACTTTCACTTTCATAGTGAGTGATGAGGTTTGAAAGACTGGTGGGGCAAATCATGAAAGGACCTTGTGAGATATGTTTCCTTGATTCCGAGGGGACAATGAAGTTATTGAAAAGATTCAATCACATTCTTATTTAAAAATGACTGTTATTGGGACATCCCAGACAGTCCAGTGGTTAACACTTCACCTTCTAATGCAAGTTCCAAAAACCCAAAACATAAAACAGAAGCAATATTGCAATAAATTCAATAAAGACTTTAAAAATGGTCCACATCAAAAAATAATAAAAATTAAAAAAACTTTTGTTAAAAAATGGAGAGTAAATTGGAAAGTGAGAAAAGAGGGAATAGAGAAAGAATTTCAGTACTTTGAGCAACAAATAGAGTGCTGTGGATTAAGATAGCGGCAGTGAGAATGGAGAAAAGTGGATGAATTAGTGAAATAAAAAGAAGTGGAATTGACAGATCTGGGCAACTATAGTATTCGATTTGGGGAATAATGAATAAAGATGAGGCAAGGAAGTAGATTTGAGAGTTTTATGATATATACAAGAGGCAATTCAATATAAAACAGTAACCAGAATGTCTTGCTTGGAAGAAATACACATTGAATACTAGTAATCATGACTTCTCAAAGAGTAGATAGCTTTAATCCAAAGTGAACTTCTGGGAGCTAGGTGTGTATTTAAAAGTGGAGGTGGGTTGGTCAAAAATGTGTATTCTAGAGAAATAAGGGAAATGACAATAGGAGAGAACTGGGTAACAGACCAGATTAAGCAAGTGATTGAAATGGTAAAAAGAAGCAATGTATGATGTCGCTGCTCCATCATATAATAATACTTACATGGGTTTGGGGGAGCATGTTTTTCAGATGCCTTTTGTGGTTTGAGCCATGGTTTATGTAGGAGCTATTAAGATGTTTGTCCAGTTCAGACAGTACCTCTGTATCTTCAATCAAAAATGGAGCTAAGCCATCATTTCCTATGGTTTGCCTGCTGGAAGATCAACAAACATTTTCTGAAGCATTCCAAAGATAAGCTGTTGGGTTCCTTCATCATTTATTTCAATGACAATAGGAAATATAGTCGGTATTTATTGAGTATTTTCTGTATGTCAGAAACTGTGCTATAAACTTTATCTCGCCCTGGCAAAAACCATATGCCACACTTACTATTATTACATCAATTTCAAAGATCAAGAAACTGAGGGTTTATAAGGTTAAGTAACTTGTCCAGGATTCAAACTCAGATATGAAAATCTTAATCATGGAGTAGCACTGATTTCAAGCTCCTCTTTCGCAACTGACTGGGTATTGCACTTGGGCATGGGTCACTGTGAATCTGGCATGTTTATGTCATATGCTGTGCTGCAATGTCCTACTTTAGAACATAATGGGAGGTGGGATTTTTAGGGGGTAATAAGAAACAGGAAAGGATGGGATGAATCCGTAAAGAGGAGAGTAAGTTGGGTTCTTTAAAAGGCCCTGTCTTAGTTTGTTTGAGCTGCTGTATATAATACCAGTGTCTAGGTTGCTTATAAATAACAGAAACTTATTTCTCACAGTTCTGGAAGTTGAACTGGGGCCCTCTCCCAGCTCACAGGCTTTTCATTGCATCCTCACATGATGGAAGGGGAGAGCTAGCTATTTGAGGCCTCTTTTATAAGGGTATTAATCCCATTCACCAGGGTTTCACCTCATGACCAAATCAGTTCTCAAATGCCTTCTTACTAAGACCATCACCTTGGTTATTAGATTTTTAATATATGAATAATGGAGGCACATTTAGATAACATTTAGACTATAGCAGGCCTGGTGTGGGATTTCTCCAGCTTCCAGTGTGGCTGTAACATGTGTCCTAGAATGAGACCAAAAGACCTCTCATATTGGAATTCCTTCATGGTCATCCATAGTACATCCAGATACTCACTGACTATCTGTGTTTTGGTAAAACTGGGTGTGGTGTGGGGGGTGGAGTTAGGTCAGTGGAGAGGAAATTAGTTGGTGGGGTGGGGAGAGGAGGGAGATCACATTATTATAAAGCTAGGTGTTCAAGGTTGAAAAATAACAGATTTGCTGAGCTGTTTGAGTACAAAGACATTGCTAGCAATGTAGGAACACCATAAATAAGTTAACATTTTGAACACATCCGTTCTCTGTGAGGATGAGATGGCTGAACGGCATTACCAACTCAAGGACATGAGTTTGAACAAGCTCTGGAAGCTGGTGATGGGCAGGGAAGCCTGGCATGCTGCGGTCCATGGGGTTGCAAAGAGTCGGACACCACTGAGCGACTGAACTGAACTGATTTCTCTATGAATGACAGGCAGTGGGTAAGCTGCTGCAGATGTGTAAGGCTTTGGATAGATAACACACTCCCAAACCAGGAGTCTAAGTTTGGAAGGGACCCTTGTGAACCAGTGAATACAGAGAGGCAGTGGATAATGAGGGATTCAGTGCAAACTGAAGTATAGTCCACTGGCAGGAGGAACCTACCACTCTCCAGGAAGGTACCATGCTCTAGATAATCGATCTCAGGACATTTGGCAGGTAGAAGAGGACTTAATAATGCTTCAGGCAGCCTGGAGCAGGCTTTATACCAGGCATAGGTGTTCATGACACAGAAAACTGCTATGAGTGGGCTTCAAAAAAGCTGAGTTTGTGGACTGATACAGGCCTCTCTGGGCACGGTAGTAAGTCATGGAGCATCATCTCTTCACTGACTCTGTGACCAAACAATCCTCAACCATGACTCACAACTCCTGGGGATTGGTTGTGAACAAAGAAATTGATGTAGGAGTGTACATGTAACTCCAAGCTTTTAACCATAATATAGATGTCTTTCATGAACTGGTCCCAAATTTTGCTCTCAAATATGGAGATCAAGGAGATCAATTTTTACCATGATGTTAATAAACTACTCTCACAATGACAATAATATTAGTGGCAAGGCCTGTAATGTGAAAAATTAGAGATTCAAATTAGGTAATTTAATAAATAAGGTAAAGAGTGAATAATTTATATAGGAGAAATTTTCTTTAAGTAGGGCTTCCCTGGTGGCTCAGAGTTAAAGTGTCTGCCTCCAATGCGGGAGACCCGGGTTCGATCCCTGGGTCGGGAAGATCCCTTGGAGAAGAAAATGGCAATCCACTCCAGTATTCTTGCCTGGAGAATCCCATGGACGGAGAAGCCTAGTAGGTTACAGTCCATGGGGTCGCAAAGAGTCGGACATGACTGAGCGACTTCACCTCACCTCACCTTCACCTCACCTCAGCCTGAATTTAGGATTAGTTCAGTTCAGTTCAGTTCAGTCACTCATTGGTGTCCGACTCTTTCCGACCCATGAATCACAGCATGCCAGGCCTCCCCGTCCATCACCAACTCCCAGAGTTCACTCAGACTCACATCCATCGAGTCAGTGATGCCATCCAGCCATCTCAACCTCGGTCGTCCCCTTCTCCTCCTGCCCCCAGTCCCTCCCAGCATCAGAGTCTTTTCAAATGAGTCAACTCTTCGCATGAGGTGGCAAAAGCACTGGAGTTTCAGCTTTAGCATCAGTCCTTCCAAAGAACACCCAGGACTGATCTTTAGAATGGACTGGTTGGATCTTCTTGCAGTCCAAGGGACTCTCAAGAGTCTTCTCCAACACCACAGTTCAAAAGCATCAATTCTTCGGCGCTCAGCCTTCTTCACAGTCCAACTTTCACATCCATACATGAACACAGGAAAAACCATAGCCTTGACTAGACGGACCTTTGTTGGCACAGTAATGTCTCTGCTTTTGAATATGCTACCTAGGTTGGTCATAACTTTCCTTCCAAGGAGTAAGCGTCTTTTCATTTCATGCTGCAGTCACCATCTAAAGTGATTTTGGAGCCCCCAAAAATAAAGTCGGACACTGTTTCCACTGTTTCCCCATCTATTTCCCATGAAGTGATGTGACCAGATGCTATGAACTTCGTTTTCTGAATGTTGAGCTTTAAGCCAACTTTTTTGCTCTCCTTTTTCACTTTCATCAAGAGGCTTTTTAGTTCCTCTTCACTTTCTAAAATAAGGGTGGTGTCATCTGCATATCTGAGGTTGATATTTCTCCCGGCAATCTTGATTCCAGCTTGTGTTTCTTCCAGCCCAGTGTTTCTCATGATGTACTCTGCATATAAGTTAAATAAGCAGGGGACAGTATACAGCCTTGACGTACTCCTTTTCCTATTTGGAACTAGTCTGTTGTTCCATGAGGAACCAATCTGTTGTTCTAACTGTTGCCTCCTGACCTGCATAAAAGTTTCTCAAGAGGCAGGTCAGGCGGTCTGGTATTCCCATCTCTTTCAGAATTTTCCACAGTTTATTGGGATCCACACAGTCAAAGGCTTTGGCATAGTCAATAAAGCAGAAATAGACGTTTTTCTAGAACTCTTGCTTTTTCCAAGATCCAGCGGATGTTGGCAATTTGATCTCTGGTTCCTCTGCCTTTTCTAAAACCAGCTTGAACATCAGAGAGTTCACGGTTCATGTATTGCTGAATCCTGGCTTGGAGAATTTTGAGCATTACTTTATTAGCGTGTGAGATGAGTGCAATTGTGCGGTAGTGTGAGCATTCTTTGGCATTGCCTTTCTTTGGGATAGGAATGAAAACTGACCTTTTCCAGTCCTGTGGCCACTGCTGAGTTTTCCAAATTTGCTGGCATATTGAGTGCAGCACTTTCACAGCATCATCTTTCAGGATTTGAAATAGCTCAACTGGAATCCCATCACCTCCACTAGC
Organism: Capra hircus; assembly: GCF_001704415.2. Taxonomy (NCBI): domain Eukaryota; kingdom Metazoa; phylum Chordata; class Mammalia; order Artiodactyla; family Bovidae; genus Capra; species Capra hircus. The sequence goes on along the minus strand of NC_030808.1, from coordinate 115,853,948 downwards.
TTTGTTCATGGTGATGCTTTCTAAGGCCCACTTACTTCACATTCCAGGATGCCTGGCTATAGGTAAGTGATCATACCATCGTGATTATCATGGTCATGAAGATCTTTTTGGTACAGAAGATCTGTGTATTCTTGCCACCTCTTCTTAATATCTTCTGCTTCTGTTAGGTCCATACCATTTCTGTCCTTTTTCAAGCCCATCTTTGCATAAAATGTTCCCTTGGCATCTCTAATTTTCTTGAAGAGATCTCTAGTCTTTCCCATTCTGTTGTTTTCCTCTATTTCTTTGCATTGATCGCTGAGGAAGGCTTTCTTATTACTTCTTGCTGTTCTTTGGAACTCTTCATTCTGATGCTTATATCTTTCCTTTTCTCCTTTGCTTTTCTCTTCTCATCTTTTAACAGCTATTTGTTACGTCCTCCTCAGACAGCCATTTTTCTTTTTTGCATTTTTTTTCCCATGGGGATGGTCTTGATCCCTGTCTCCTGTACAATGTCATGAACCTCAGTCCATAGTTCATCAGGCACTCTATCTATCAGATCTAGGCCCTTAAATCTATTTTTCACTTTCACTGTATAATCATAAGGGATTTGATTTAGGTCATACCTGAATGGTGTAGTGGTTTTCCCTACTTTCTTCAATTTAAGTCTGAATTTGGCAATAAGGAGTTCATGATCTGAGCCACAGTTGGCTCCCAGTCTTGTTTTTGCTGACTGTATAGAGCTTGTTCATCTTTGGCTGCAAAGAGTATAATTAATCTGATTTCGGTGTTCACCATCTGGTGATGTCCATGTGTAGAGTCTTCTCTTGTGTTGTTGGAAGAGGGTGTTTGCTCTGACCAGTGTATTCTCTTGGCAAAACTCTATTAGCCTTTGCCCTGCTTCATTCTGTATTCCAAGGCCAAATTTGCCTGTTACTCCAGGTGTTTCTTGACTTGGCTGCAGTCACCATCTGCAGTGATTTTGGAGCCCCCCAAAAATAAAGTCAGCAACTGTTTCCACTGTTTCCCCATCTATCACATATTTATGGTTATAAGTGTATAGAAAATGTGTAGAAAATATCTGAAAAGTTTACAGCAGACCGATAACACAGATATTGAGACTATGGCAGAATTTCCAAATGTGAAGGATCTAATTAGGAGGTGCTCTCCCAATATCTTGAAAATGGTTGACTTTGAAAGGAGCTTTGGAGGACAGGAGAGAGACAGGAAAAAGGGTTAAATGGCAAGAGGAGGCACAATAGGGATGTAGGGGTGGCAAACAGTGACACACACATAGGAAAATGATTTATTTCATGCAACAGTACAGAAAGGAAGGTTAGAGCTAGATAAGAGAGTTGGTAGATTCCTTTTTGCCTCATCCCCAGGCATATGGTCCCTGTCTCTTAAGTGTGGGACACTGAGAGTGAGTTGTAGATAGCGGACCTTTGCTCATTAGATCATCTACCTGAGGGTACTTGGGAGAGCTTTGGATCTAGGGAAGTTTCCATAAGGGGGCTTTATCTTGGCTCATTTTTATTATATACTTGTGAGATGTCTAGCACCCTGAGCATGCATTGTGGAGGTGCATTTCCCTTTCTGATGGTCCTCTTGAATTTCACTGTATTCCCTCCATTAGGTTCAGCTAGCCACTGTGGTGAGAGGTTGACCAAGAGATACATCCTTCAGTCCTGAGCTTTTACCTGTAGCAGTAGCAGGATTTTTCATTTGTCCAGATGCCACTATCTCAGATGCCACACTTTGGCTGAGACAGTTGTTACTTGGACATTATCCTGAGGTTCTCTATGATTGTCTGCAGGGTCACAGATGAGACCTCAGGATCCCCACTACCTCTGGAAAGGAAAATCCTTGTCAATTATTCCACATCTTTCCCTTGCATGTAAAACTGTGTGACTATCATCAAGATGTTTTTCATAATTTTATTCCTTTGTTTTGCAAACACATTACTATTTTTTCACAAGCTAAGTTACCTGTTGATTGGCTTATCTGTTTATTCATCGTCTTGGTATTTCTGCATTTGGATATTTCTTAAAAATGTATGGCATGATGTTGGGAACTTTTCTTATTAGCCAAATAACAGTATGTTAAGTGTTAAGAATATTTTAGAATATTTTAATTTTTAACATTTATTTTAAATATATAAACATTTATCTTTAATTTTAAAATAAAATAAAATTATTTTAATAGTTACATTGATTTCTTCTATTCACTTTGGTTACTTTCAGCCAAGAATTTTTACAAATTTATATATACTGTTAATTTTCCAAAGGAATGTCTTATTTAGGTAATTTCTATCAGTGATTTTTGACAAAAACACCATAAATGTATGGACCTTCCTTTCTCCTCTCTATCTCTCCCTCTTATTCTTTATTTTCCCTCTTGCCCACTGTGCTGAACTCATTCTATGTACTACCTCAACTGATTATAAGACACCAATTTGCTAACACAAATCTAAGCAATAGTTTGTGCTGTTATTGTGGTAATGGAGCCAAGTTGCTGATACTTTTGTCACCATCTCAGACTGAGAAGCTCACAGAGGCTGCAGCTCCAGTTTCCCCAATTTCTCTTGGGTATACACCAATAGTGCCTCACCTTCTGCCATATGACTTTAGAAACATTTGCATTGAGATGTAATTGACATATAACAGTATATCAGTTACAGGTGTACAGTATAAAAATTATATACATATATATATATATAAAACAAAAAGACCACCACAATAAATCTAGTTAATATCCATCACCACATGTATTTAGAACTTTCTTCTTGTGATGAGACCTTTCAAGACTTACTATCTTATCAATGTTTAAATATACAACATAGTATTATTAGCTATAGTCACCATGTTATACATTACATATAAGACATTTATTTTATAACTGGAAGTTGGTATCTCTATCAGTCTCACCCACACCATGAAAATTTTTAAAACTTTACTGTTGAAATAAGTTTGACAATTTTTTTAATCACTGAAAGACATAAGTATTGTGAAAATAATTTTAACATCCATCAATTTATATAGACTTTTTATCTCAAGGTTGCATAAATTATTAAAATTATATTTCTACCTCTTGGAGTTTCAGAAGTCTTTGCATTACAGGATACTATCATTTTTTTTTTCAGGTCAAAATGATCTTGAAATAAAACATAAAATCAAGATACAAATTTGCTTTACCCTTTCTTACAGTTAATTGATTCTTATTCACCATCTCACTGAGAAAATGAACATGATATAGTTTTGACAAGAGACATATCCATAAAACTTGTGAGTGTGTATTTAACCAAGGATGGAGCATTTCCCCAGGCAATGAGAAGAATCCAACATATGCCTCTGGAATCAAGACATTTGTTCAAGTTTGTTAACTGGAGTACTCTCTTACCCAAGAAGTATAGGGAGGGCCATATTTATACTAAACCAATTTTTGGAAGATCTAGTTTTCATCACCAGTACTTATGTATATCAGGTTATCACCCTTGTTGGCCAATGATTCCCAGTTACAGAATTTGCCATCAACCTATATTCTTACCTATGAATATGATGTCCTGAGAGATGATGGACTTATGTATGTTTCAAGACTTCAAAATGTTGGAGTTCAAGTTGCTCATGACCATATTGAGGATGCAATCCATGGAGCTTTATCATTTATGACATCACTGTATTTAAATCTAGGTCTCAGAATAAGGGATAATGTATGTTAGTTAAATACATTTATATAAAATATGTGTGATCATCACTGAATGGGTTATAATTTTTGATATTTTGTATTTGTAGTGCCAAGAATAATATCATTTGCGTTGTCTATATCTAGATTTGAATGTTACAACATTACTTGTATGTCCTTGAATAGGTTATCGATTTTTCTGACTCACAGAACTTGCATACAAAAAAAGTATATAATCACATCTATTTTCCCTTTGTGTGTGTGTGTGTGTGTGTGTGTGTGTGTGACTCAGTAGTGTGTGAGTGTTAGTCACTCAGTATTGTTCAACTCTTTGCAAGCCAGTGGACTGTTTTACATCCCTGGACAGCCTACCAAGCTCCTCTGCCCATGTACTTCTGCAGGCAAGAATATTGGAGTGGGTTGCCATTCACTTCTCCAATTTTCCCTTTGCTGCTGCTGCTAAGTCGCTTCAGTCGTGTCCGACTCTGTGCGACCCCAGAGATGGCAGCCCACCAGGCTCCCCCGTCCCTGGGATTCTCTAGGCAAGAACACTGGAGTGGGTTGCCATTTCCTTCTCTAACACATGAAAGTGAAAAGTGAAAGTGAAGTCGCTCAGTCGTGTCAGACCCTCAGTGACCCCATGAACTGCAGCCTACCAGGCTCCTCCGTCCATGGGATTTTCCAGGAAAGAGTACTGGCGTGGGGTGCCATTGCTTTCTCTGATGCAATTCTCTCTTTCTCTAAAAGGCTGGTGTAAAGTGCTTGTCCATGAAGATGAGTTGCTGGGGTCCAGCCCCAGTGGATCCAGGGAATTCAAAGAGGGGACGGAGTCAGCGAGGAAAAAACTTATTTATTTATTAATATAAGATTAGATTAGGAAGAAATAGTGTAGTAGGAAAATTAAGTGGAGAAAGAAGGCTGAATAACTTGGCTTACAGGGAAGGCCAATAAAGTTCCAGACAAGGAGCTTGCACCATCTACATTGGGCCACCAGCACCCACTTCAATATCGGGGGGTGCCCCACCTTGGGCTCCCCCTCGCATGGATCTTAAAAGCCGGGACAAGTAAGTAGACATGGTGAGCCACCCCTCTCCAGATGGGAATTCAGCCTGGAATTAGATTAAACAGGAGACACGGGGGAAACCAGTCCAGCGACTGGCTCCGTCCTCTATTGTTCAGAAGGCCTTTATACTTTTGATAAAACATGGAGATCAATGGGTAACACAAAGTTATGCAGCGTTAGCAGCCCAGACTCTTATCAAAAACCAGGCTTTTCTCTCTGCATACCTAATTGTATACACAAGTCTTAGGTAATTTACATCATCTTTTGGCCAAAAAGGCCAATTAACATTTTACAGCCTTTTTTCTGATAATGGTTTGTCAACCAGAAGGCTAATTTGTGTTGATCTTCCCAAAGTCTAGTGCCACTCTCAGCAAGCACTAAATAAAGTTACATTCTTACATAGCAAGGACACAAGAGGAACGCAGTGATATATAACAAAGAGAAAAGTAATTAACTAAAAACTCTAGTGTTGCTAACATCAAAACTACTATATATCTTTTTCCATATCCCATTTACATTGATTAACATCCCCCCAAGTGCCTAAAAGATAAAAAATATGGAGGCCTGGCAGCAGTCATTGAGTCAACAGTGAAAACCCTCTACCAATATAATTTTTAACTCTTTAGAAAAGGCTCTGTATCTTTAAGATGCTTTTAAGCTTTGTGCCTCTCGCAGTTGGGGGGCTGTAAAGCAATTCACAAGCTGTAGGAGGTCCGGGGCAACCTATTAGGCAAGCTAGAGAGTAATCGAGGGGGTTTAACTGAAACATCCCTTTCAAATGCAGAAGACTAAAGCCCTGATTTGACTTTTTCCAGAGAATATTAGAAGAGTGGAAAAGCAGGCAGATTCTTATTTTTTGGGGGGTGGATGCTCAGGAAATTCCAGGGGGAAAACCTGAGTGTTGGAGATTACAAGTGAAATGACACAAAACAAGACACACACACAAGAGACAGACGATACACACACTCCGGCTGGAGGAACAGAACTGCACAAACTATTTGCACTTTATTATTATAAAGCCCCCCTAGGCAGAATTCCAGACTGCATGAATAAGCCTTTTCAGCACAGCGCAGGTGCATACATGTTATCGTACAGCAAGAGGGAGTGAAATTCCGGCCTACTGCAGAGTCTGTCCAGAGCCCTTATCACAAGAAGGAAATGTTCCCTCACTTGCAAGGGACCATTAGTCTCAAGGCTGTGTCCGTCTTCTTGGCAGAACATCTTGTTTGTAAGCAGCACATCTCCACTTTCCCTATTGTGGCCACATTAACCCTTCACCTGAGGTCTGATTAGCCTTGCCATCAGAGCTCTGCCGCATGACCTTGTCACGGGTGGAATTCCTCACACTGGCTCCCGGCAATGAGTCAGGCAAGCAAGCGAAGGAGAGAGGAATTCAGGGCAGAAGCAGGCTGTTTACCCCACTGCCTCCTGCTTCCCACCTCTGCCAGCCCCTTTGCTGCTGGGTGGGGTTATGTGTCTGGTTCTGTCCAATGGGCTGTGAGTATAAGGTATAAGAACCTTATTGTAAGTATGTTGGTTCTAAAGGGACAAGTGCTTATTAAATTTGAGAAATAAGATGGTTACTAGCAAGTTAGAGAAGGTAGTTTCCAGACAGGCACAAAAATTGCAGTAGCAAGTGGGAAGAGGAAAAAAAAATTGCAAGGTAATTGTATCAGTTTCCTGTGGCTATTGTACTAAATTATTGTAAGTTTGGTGGCTTAAAACAATAGAAATTTACTCTCTCAAGGTTCTAGACAGCTGAAGTCCAAAATTAGTATCATTGGACCAAAATTCAGGTTCTGACAATAGCCATGCTACCTTTGAGGCTCTAGTCAGGCCTCCTTGACTCTTTCATCTATGGCTGCCAGTGTTCCTTGCTGTAGACAAGTCACTTTAATCTCGAAGGTCAGCATCTTCAAACTTCTCTCTTCTCCATCTTTATATGGCCTTCTCCTCAGCCTTCCTCTCAGAAAAATACATGTTTTTACATTTTGGGTCCGCCCCAATATCTCAGGATAATCTTCCTAGCTGAAGATCCTTAATTACATTTACAAACACTTTGGTTTTTTTTTTTTTTTTCTCCCATACCTGGTAACATTCATGGGGTTAGGATTTGCATATTTTGTAGGAAGCTTTTTTTCCTCACATTTTCAGCCAATTTGTAGTTTTTAAATGGCAACAGATCAACATTATAATTTATTATAACTGAATCAAATCTAAATATGTACTCACCAATATAGCCCATCTGAAAGTGAAGTGAAAAAGGTTTTCCAAAAAAAACCAAAAACCCATCAAATATATCATCTCAAAATACCCAAATAATAAATCATATCTGCAAGCATTTTGTTGAGTGGAATCATAAAACAGAATACTTTTTGTTGTAAAAACAAATCTATAGTACAATGGTATGAAATATGAATCTTGGGTATTATGCTTAATCAGTTGAATCAAGAAGTTGAAAATGTAGTAAGAAATTCTGTGTGTGTTGTTGGGGAGTGGCAAGAAAATCTAAACCCAGCTGACCCAAGAAGGAACTGAGATATCTAACTTCTTCAGTTGAGAACAGACATTGTGGCAAACCTACATATTTCAGATGGCAAATTAAAAATGACAATCCACAAACCACACACATTTTTCAAATGTAGAAATAAATTAACTATGAGCAAAGAACTGTTTTTCTTCAGCTCAATTTAAGCACTTGAAGGATGAAAAATAACTCCATGACTGTCGCAAATGAAAACAAAAGTCATTGGAATCAGTTATTTTTCTGCATTGTCGTTTATACACTCTTCATAGAAATTTGACAATGTAACAACTTATGTTTTCACAGTTTTGATTTAATTTCCTTTAAATTCTTTTAATATATATTTTAAAAGTTGTTGTAAAAGTATTTCTTTTTTAATAATAATGAATCTCCTTCCAGTTGTCATCATGTAGAATATTGGCTACTAGTTCTTATCAGGAAAAGAAAAAACCCTCTTGGAAATCTCTTCATTATGAAAGCATATTCCTCAACAATAACTGATGTGTAAGCAAACCATAAAAACTGCAGCTTGCCAGAAAAAATACTTTGTTGGTTGTTCCACAGTCTGAATATATTTTACAGTAATTCTTGAGAAAAGATTCTTTCAATCTTATGAGTGTCAGTGTGAGTCTCACAAGCATATAGCTTTACATCCTTGGACAGGAAGGGTGGCCCACAGCTAGAGAAAAGCTCATGGAGTTTACGTTTTGATTCCTGAAAAACCTTATACTCCACTGAGCAGGAAATCACTTGTTTTATTCCTTTCCTTCCTTTTTTTTCCCCTACTTAAAACTGTGGATAGATGTATGCTAAGGTAGCCCAGTCAATCCTCATTCATTTACTTTGTGAATTTGGTCTCAGAACATTTCTGGAAGAGACCTTTGAAAAGAGCCTGGCTAGACTTCCACACGGAGAAGGCAACAGCACCCCACTCCAGTACTCTTGCCTGGAAAATCCCATGGACGGAGGAGCCTGGTGGGCTGCAGTTCATGGGGTCGCTAGGATTCGGACACAACTGAGCGACTTCACTTTCACTTTTCACTTTCATGCACTGGAGAAGGAAATGGCAACCCACTCCAGTGTTCTTGCCTGGAGAATCCCAGGGACGGGGGAGCCTGGTGGGCTGCCGTCTCTGGTGTTGCACAGAGTCGGACACGACTGAGGTGACTTAGCAGCAGTAGCAGACTTCCACTGCAGTCTCTTAATAGTGGGCATCTGGCTTCCTCTTAAGTTTGGAAACATCTAAGCAAAAGTAATCTTTTGTAATTGCTTTATTGGCAGTATAAGGGAAGACCTGACTGGATCCCATACCACAATATCTAAAATTTCCAAGCTTTTTATTCTTTTCTCTAGCTATATTTTCCCAAGCCTCTGTCCTAGCCTCTGGTAGTTCCTTACTTTGAGGCAGTGCAAATCCAGTCACCACATGCTAGTCTCCCTGTATACATGTGTCTATTCAAATTTTCTCCTTTTCATAAGAATACAAATCATATAGGATGGGGGCCCACCCTAATAAACTCATTTTAACTTGACAATCCCCCCACGATGGGCTCTGGACTCCGGAGGCCCAGGTGGATGAGCCCGGTCTTAGCCCCGCCTCCATAGCACCGCGCTGCCTGCGCAGGACCTTTGTGGGTCTTTTTGAACGGTGTGGCACCGTTCAGCATGCGTGCCACGATTTCCACGTGATGAGGTCATCATGGTTCCTCTGGCCTGAGCCACTGCTGGGGAGCCTGGTGAGGCGTCATTTTTTCAGCCTATTATGGTAATTATAAGGCCAGGGCATTTTGCTACATTCCAGACTGTTCACGAATGCGTGAGTGTGTGCTAAGATGCTTTAAACGTGACCGAATCTGTGCGACTCCCGACTGCAGCCTGCCAGGCTCCTCTATCCACGGGGTTTCTCCAGGCAATAATACCAGAATGGGTTGTGGATTGCCATCTCCTCCTCCAGGGAATCTTCCCGGACACAGGTATTGACCCCCACCCCTACCCCCACACCCCAACCCTCCCGCTAATGCCACCTGGGAAGCCCATTTATGAATGAGAAGCATTCAAATCAACTGCTGTCAGTGTGATATATCTTCAGCTTTTATGTGAACTCAATGATGAAATCCCATGGACAGAGGAGCCTGATGGGCTGCACTTCATGGGGTCACAAAAGAGTCGGACACAACTTAGAAACTAAATAACAACAAAAATGAGGAAATTTGCTTTTGACAATTCTTTTCGCTTTGTTTGCCTCTTGGGGAATCATCCTGTTCACTAATCTTCCTGCAGCTGGTAGTTCATAAAGCAGTCTTCCGACTCAAGTCCTGAGATATTGCCTCACTTCAAAAACGTATTGGTGGTTGTATGTTGTCCTTCCTGTTATCACAAGGTACGGCATGTGGGGCAGGGTCAAACTTACATGATTTTATATTCCACCACCTTTGGGCTGTTTATCATTCCACCCTTTTCCATTAATGTGAATGAGAGCGTGCTCAGTCATGTCCAACTCTTTGTGACCCCCATGGACTGTATCCCTCCAGAATCCTCTGTCCATAGAATTCTCCAGGCAAGAATACTGGAGTGGGTTGCCGTTTCCATCTCCAGGGGCTCTTCCTGACCCAGGGATAGAATCGGGGTCTCCTGCATTGGCAAGCTACTACTGAGCCACTTGGGAAGCATTAATGGGAATTCTTGGACATTATTTCTTTCATAAAATATGTTTGCAAAATATTTCCACAGAGGCTAAGAGGAATGTTTAACAAAAGTGCTGGTGTCATAGTAATTCTGTGAATTTATGTATATTTGGATGTGTGTGTGTATAACATTTTGGTTCCTTAAAAAGCTAAAAATAGAGCTATTGTATGATCCCACAGTTCCACTCTTGGGCATATATATGGAGAAAACCATGGTTCAATAGGATACATGCGCCAATATCATTACAGTACTATTTACAATAGCCAGGACATGGAAGTAACCTAGGTGGCCATTGACAAAGGAATGGGTAAAGAAGTGGTACATGTTTATAATGAAATATTACTTAGCCTTTAAAAAGGATGAAATAATACCACTTAAAGCAACAGGGATGGATTTGGAGATTACCATACAAAATGAAGTAAGTTAGAAAAAGACAAATGTCATATGATATTGCTTATATGAGGAATGTTTTAAAAAATTATACAAATGAACATATTTGTATCCAAACATTTAAAATATATAACCAACCAAACAGAAACATTTAAAATAGATACCCTACTATTAAAAAAAATAAACTAGTAGTTTTTGATGACCAATATGACAAATAACGGGACTTCTCTGGTGGCTCAGATGGTACAGAATCTACCTGCAATTCAGGAGACCTGGGTTTGATCCCTGGGTTGGGAAGAGCCCCTGGAGAAGGGAATGGCTACCGACACCAGTATTTTTGCCTAGAGATTTCCATGGGCAGAAGAGCCTGGCAGGCTACAGTCCATGAAGCCATGAAGAGTCAGACAAGACTGAATGACTAACACATACACCCCCTTACACACACACAACAAATAACTACCACCTTGGTACATAGGATAAAAAAATAACAACTTTCTAACAATTTTAGTAATGAAAAAGAACATGGGAAATATTAATTATAAGTGACTACTATATGCCTAAAAGGGCAAAATATTTACAACATAGAAGGTGTGGGCAAAATAGGTACAAAAGAAAATGGACCCTCCCTCAATTTGTAAAGAGGAAGAAATATAGGAAGTTAATAATACAGAGTTAGAGAAGATACAATGACTAGATGCATTCAAAGTAGCATGGATTTTATCTAGTTAGTTAATTTCAGTAGTTTTGAAATTATTCCAAGTGATATAAAGACAATAAAAATCTCCTAGTTCTTTTTAAGAAGCAAGAGAATGATACATCAAAAGAATGATATCATTTGACCAAGCAGATTTTCTTTCAGACATGCCATAATGACTCAGTACTAGCATATATATCAACACAGCTTATTCTATAAAAAAATTAAGAGAGGAACCAAATAAGAAAATCAGATTTTAAGAAGGCATCATAAAAGTTAATAACTGGTCCTTAATTTATATAAATCTAAGGAAAATAATAAATGAAAATTTGTTAATAAAATAAAGGCTTAATTACCAACTGTAGCAGAAATGATTATCACAATTAATGAATCACTGAAACACTTTCAATTGAAATTGTAAATAGGAAGTGATGCCTATTATCACTAATAAGTTTAAATCTTTGGTAAAATAACTCCTGAGTTCATACTGAAATTTTCAGTTCAAAGCCTGGACTTTGGGACATTTATCAATGTTTTCCTTTATATCTCTATCTCCTTTTCTTCACACTGAGATTCCTAGTTCTTGTGTACACTGGAAATGGCATAGTTATAATATAGTATAATTGTTCATCTGCTTTATCCCGCATTCCTTAGAAATCATTTCCAGAATAATATACTGTCACCAAAGTATGGTTATTGAAAATATTTAAATCTTTTTGCATGTATTCTTCTTTTTTGCTCCCCATTTTTTAAAGTAAACTTTTTATTATGAAATAATTTTAGATTTTCAGAAAATTTGTGAAGATAGTACAGAGAAATCCTATATATCTCTCCCCCATTTTCTCTTGTTGATTTTATAGAACCATGATACATTTTTAAAAACTAAGAAACCAGCATTAGTATATTACTATTAACTAAACCAGATTTTATTCAGCTTTCACTGTTTTTTCCCATAATGTCCTTTTTCCATTCCAAGATCTAATCCAGGATATCATATTGTGTTTAATTGCCATGGTTCCTTGGTCACCTCTGGTCTTTCGAAGTGTTCAAAACCTCAGGAACGTCTTGTAATCTGGAACCTGCCCCTTAACTGGAGAGCAGGGAGAGATCAAAGAAATAGGCTCACCACTCCAGATTGGTAGGTAGCAGGCTTAATAAACAAGGAAACTTAATTTTTGAGCCTTGTTTTTGGCTTCAAGACAAGTAGATTTCTGCATCTGCCAGCCAGAATCTTAAAAGGCTTTAAGACTATATCCTTGTGGAAGCTTCTGGGAACACAGAAGGCAACTGGAAAGAATATTCCAAGGACAGTGACAGGGTGAGAAGCCTCCTGGTCAATAGTCAGGACCCAGCTTGCAGGTGAAACCATTTGTTACATCTTGATAACTTCCTCCAAAAGACAGTTTTTTAGTCTTTGTTTTTCATGACCTTGGCAGTTTTGAGAAGTCCTAGTTAAGTATTTTATAGAATGTCCTTCAATTTGAATTTACCTTTTGTTTTCTCATAATTAGTCTGCATGAAGGGCTTGGGGAAGAAATGCTACAGGTGAAATGTCCTTCATGTGTCATCATATCAGGGGATACAGTACTATCAACATAACTCATAACTGATGATGTTAATCTTATTCGTTTGGCCAAAGTAGTTTTTGTTAAGTGTCTCCATGGTAAAGTTATGTTTTCCTCCATTTTTCCATACTCTATTCTTAATAAGCAAATCATTAATTTCAGCCACACTCAAGAAGTAGGAAGAATTAGACTCTGCCTCCTGCAGGGTAAGATCTACATCATTTATTTGAAATTCTTCTGTGGGGAAAGTTAATATATTCTTTCACATTTGTTTATTTAATCATTTACTTGTGACAGCAGGGGCTCATAAGTATTTGTTTTGTATTTGGGGTTATAGCATAGTACTATGTTATTTTTTGGACATTCGAATTGTTCCAGCTTTGGTCATTGGCAGTTCCTCCTTCAGGTTGACTCATGAATGAATGCCTTTAATATATCCCCCACTTCTGATTTTTCAGCACTTCCTTATTTCTGGCACTTTAAGAAGTTCCAAGCTTATATTTATCCTACTCCAGCCCAAAAATAAGCCATTTATTTAAGGAGTCTTGGTTTATTTTATTAGATAATATATTTAGAAACAAACATCTGGGTATGTTAACTGGTACTTTTTAAAAACAAGCAGTTGTACTCTAGCTACATTTTCAGAGCATGTAGACATTGTAGGCTATGCTTTCTCATCCCTTAATTTGTTTATAGTTGCACATAATATATACTTAATGCTCACCACCAGTGTTCATTTTTATGTCACTCCAGTAATTTGGCTGTTTGATCCTTTCTCAGTGTTTTCTGATGCCTTCGCATTAACACTCCAAAGGAATAACTCATAGAGATATTTCTTGAATTCTTTTATACTGATGGTAGTTTCTTGTTAGCCATTAATATTTCATATTAATTTCTACTGGATAGAAAATCATTTATATATATAAACACAATTTTTCTTTTTCTTCCCCTTCAGTTCAGTTAAGTTCAGTCACTCAGTCGTGTGTGTGTCATGACCCCATGAATCGCAGCACGCCAGGCCTCCCTGTCCATCACCAACTCCCGGAGTTCACTGAGACTCATGTCCATCAGGTCAGTGATGCCATCCAGCCATCTCATCCTCGGTCGTCCCCTTCTCCTCCTGCCCCCAATCCCTCCCAGAATCAGAGTCTTTTCCAATGAGTCAACTCTTCGCATGAGGTGGCCAAAGTACTGGAGTTTCAGCTTCAGCATCATTCCGTCCAAAGAAATCCCAGAGCTGATCTTCTTCAGAATGGACTGGTTGGATCTCCTTGCAGTCCAAGGGACTCTCAAGAGTCTTCCCCAACACCACAGTTCAAAAGCATCAATTCATTGGCGTTCAGCGTTCTTCACAGTCCAACTCTCACATCCATACATGACCAGTGGAAAATCTATAGCCTTGACTAGATGGACCTTTGTTGGCAAAGTAATGTCTCTGCTTTTAATATTAATTTATACTGGATAGAAAATCACTTATATATATATATATATATACACACACAATTTTTCTTTTTCTTCCCCTTATAAGTTAGTTATTTGGTCTTTTTTGCTCATTGTACAAGAGATTTTTATTTTTGTCTTTTAAGTCTAAAATTTTTGCTAAACTATATCTGAATATTTGTTATTCTGGTTTGATATTTCCCAGGTATGTCATTTACCTTATCAATATCTACTTTTATAAATATATGTGTGTGTGTATATATATATATATATTTAATTTTAGGAGTATCTTGAATTATAGCTTTTAGTTATTGTTCCATTCTCCTGCTTTGGTTTTTCTTTATATCATCTATTATTGAACGTTCTTTCCCTGTGTTCATTATTTATCGGCTTTCAAATATAATTTTAATCTAGTTCATTATCTCTTTTTAGCATTCACATTTTACATTGATAATACTATAAAATTCACTAGATTTGGTGTTTGATCCAATGTGTTTTGACAAATGCATACCATCCTGTAAATTTCTGTACAGTGAGGCACAGAACACATTTATAACCCCAAAACAATCTGGAACCCAAGAGAATTACTGTGAGAACCTAGAATTGTCCAAACTCTCACTCTGTGGTGAATGTTAAGTAATTCCATATAGCAGGAGGACAACAGGAGATAAAAAGAGATGATAAAATAGGGGTAAAGAAAAAAAAAAGTAGGGGTAGCAATCCCATCAATTAAGTGATCTGTATGAAAAATGAAGATTAAGTATGTGCCATGGACTAATAAAGTAGTCCTACCAATAACCTCTGCTCAGTCAAACATGATAAAAGTCTTTGAGAAGAACATCAAAATAAAAGTGACTATTATGTTTTTATGGGCTTCCCTGGTAGCTCAGTAGTAAAGAATCTGCCTGCAATGCAGGAGATGCAAGTTTGATCCCTGGGTCAGGAAGATCCCCTGGAGAAGCATAGAGGAACCCATTCTAGTATTCTTGCCTGGAGAATTCCAGGGACAAAGGAGCCTGGTGGGCCGCAGCTCACAGGGTCACAATGAGTTGGACACTACTGAAGCAGCTTAGCACACACACATGCAATATGCTCTTACAGATTTAGTCAGTGCTTTCTTTTTTACCCCAACTTCAGAAAAAATTGAAACACAATATGTCTTCATTTGAACAGGACTTCAGTATATGTTTATTGTCTATCCCCACGATATCTGAGCCTTCTCAAATATTGCCACCACTATGTTAGGGGCTGGAGAAGGCAATGGCACCCCACTCCAGTACTCTTGCCTGGAAAATCCCATGGATGGAGGAGCCTGGTGGGCTACAGTCCATGGGGTCGCTGAGGGTCTGACACGACTGAGCGACTTCACTTTCACTTTTCACTCTCATGCATTGGAGAAGGAAATGGCAACCCACTCCAGTGTTCTTGCCTGGAGAATCCCAGGGACGGGGGAGCCTGGTGGGCTGCTGTCTATGGGGTCGCACAGAGTCGGACGCGACTGAAGCGACTTAGCAGCAGCAGCAGCAGCATGTTAGGGGCAATTTTGATCTGAGGAGTGTTAAGAGGAATGTAATTCATTGTTTCAGTAATATGAAGATAATTTCTCTCATAATTTCTCTCTGAGGACAAAACCAAAGTGCAGTTGATTGGCTGAGGATAGTTAATCAAACTACCTAAAATTCAGGAAGCAGCCTATATTTCCCAAGAATAACTTGATCCAGACTATTAAGATACATTCTATGAATGTATGGACAAAAGAGTGTCTCTGTTTGATGAATAGTAAGAAAGAAGCACATTCACTGCTGACTGGATAGATACTGGTAGATGTAGATACCAATACAGAAACCCTGCTAGCTACTATATATTAAAATAGTTCTGCATTTGGCTGGGATCCTGAACAAAAAACAGGTATGTGCAGATTATTTTGGAGATATCCATTATTCAGACACTTGCAGATGAAATCAAAACTGCCACCCAAGGGTGACTTTGGAATTCAAGATTCAAAATCAACTTGATGCAGTAGCAAAGCATTGCTGTTTTTGAATGACAACTGTTGATCTATTATTGAGCTCAGGTGCAAACAGCTTCCATTACAGATGTCCAATGTGCTGTGTGCTGTGCTAAGACACTTTCAGTCATGTCCGACTCTTTGCAACCCCATGGGCTGTAGCCCACCAGACTTCTCAGTCCATGGGATTCTCCAGTCAAGAATACTGGAATGAGGTGCCGTTTCCTTCTCCAGGGAATCTTCCCCACCCAGGGATCGAACCCACCTCTCTTATCTCTCCTGCATTGACAGATGAGTTCTTTACCCAGAAGTCCAATAGATAATTGTAGAAGCTAAAATACCATTTGTGTCATAGGTAATGTCAGAGAGATATCCTAATAAATATAGGACATCACAGCAGAGCTCTTGGATAATATGGAAATTATTTATTTAGGATATGTCTGGAGAAGTATATGGATGGTATTAAATCATCTCAGGACTTGTTTCCTCTTTGTCATATTTGCTCATTTTTCATCATTTTTGTTGCTTTTTGGATTAATTATTTATAATTTAATCATTTTCTTCATTATTGGGTTTTAAAATACATGTCTTGGTTTTATTATTTCGTAGTAGCAATGTGCATCTTTATGTTATCATGTATAAGTTCAAATAATATACTTACTACATGTAAATGTCAAAAATTTACAACAGTATACTCCCTTTTCTTTCATCCTATTTTTTGGCTACTGTTACCATATATTTCATTCTATATGTGTTATCAACCCAACGTTGTATTAATATTTTTGTTTTAAATAGTTTACCTTTTCAAGTATTTTTAAAATGAAGAAGATACATCTTTTCTATTGACCCTAATGATTATTTTTGGAAATTTTCATTCTTATCTATAGCCTTTTGTATGTAATTTTCTTTCTTTTAATGTCTGGTTCATTTGAAAAACTTCCTTTTTCATCATTGTTTTTCAGTAATGTCACTGTGACATGACTTGTTGTGGTTTATATTTTTATTAATCTGGGGGGATTTGTTGAGCTTATTGGGTCCTTGAGTTTATAGCTTTCTTCAGATTTGGAAAATTTTTGACTTTTTTAACTTAAATAAATTATCTTCCCCCTCCAATAATTTATCTGCTACCTCTTTCTAGAACTCCAATTACACAAATTAAGTTGCTTTATAGTTTCCCAGAGGTCATTGAGATTTCATTTGTCCATTCCTCTGCCCCCTGTGTACTTCATTTTGAATACTTCTATTGCTATTCAAGTTCACTTATCTTTATACTGTTTGAAATCTGATTTGATAAATACTCTAACTTTGTCCCTCTTTAAATTGTCTTGGCTATTCTATGTTCTTTGTAATTAAAAAGAAATTAAAATCTATTTGCCCACCCTCTCCTAAATTTTTTGAGATTTTAAAAATCAGATATCATTGAGTCTATGCATTAATTTTAGGAGAATTAATAAGTAGAAAATAGTGCATTTTCTAATCCATAAACATATATCTCTCAATTGATTTAATTATTTTCCAATTTCTTTTGACAGTGTTTTGTAGTTTCCAGTGTTATGGACTAGAGGTATAAATTACTAGGCAGTCAGTGTAGAACTCTGAGACCACCGTCTTGTTCTCAATAAACATCTCACTCCATTAGCCTAAAGCTATACCCTGTGTTCCAAGCTCCTGGAATGTGTCCTTGGTCTGATAAATAATCAGTATTTAGATCCAGGATGTGTGTGCTTAGTCGCTCAGTCGTGTCCAACTCTTTGTAGCCCCATGGACTGTAGCCTAAGATAGTGGCATCTGGTCCCATTACTTCATGGCAAGTAGATGGGAAACAGCGGAAACAGTGACAGACTTTATTTTGAGGGGGCTCCAAAATCACTGCAGATGTGATTGACTGCAGCCATGAAATTAAAATATGCTTGCTCCTTGGGCAAAAATCGGTGACCAAACTAGACAGCATATTAAAAAGCAGAGACAGGTGGTCCTAAGATGGTGGAGGAATAGGATGGGGAACCACTTTATCCCACAAAAATTCATCAAAAAATCATTTGAATGCTGAGCAACTTCCACACAACAACTTCTGAATGCTGGCAGAGGACACCAGGCAACCAGAAAGGCAGCCAAAATATAAAAGACAAAAAGAGAGACAAAAGAGTTAGGGATGGAGACCCATCCTGTGGAGGGAGTCGTGAAGGAGGAGAAGTTTCCAAACATCAGGAAACCCTTTCACCAGCAGGTTTACGGGGAGTTTTGGAATCTCAGGGGGCAACAAAACCAGGAGGGGAAAAGTAAAAAGAAAGAAACCCCACAGTATATGTGCCTTAACCACAACTCCCTGGAGAGAAATAGCCCAGACACTTGCGACCATTACCAGTGAGTGGGGGAGGCACAGGTTGCATGCTTAGGGTAAGGACTGGGCCTGAATGCCCTGAGGACAATCTGAAGGGGCTAAGGTGAAATAGCAACCCAAACTGTGGGATAGCCAGAGAGAGAGGGGGAAAAAATGAGAGAACTTTCTCCTGAAAAGCTCTATCCTAAGACATTGCTTGGCCGGCTCACCGAGCAAAGGATTGAGTGAACACCAAAGGAGAGCTAGCTGGCTGTTGACCGGCCCCTCCCCCCACCGGAGGCTGAGAGGCAGAAGGGCCACACCCGGAGCTGGAAGGCAAGAGGCAGTCTCGGCCCCAGAGACAGAATCCTCCACCAAACCGTGAGCAGGATCCAGTTGCTAACCAAGTCTTCCTGGGATCCTGGATGGTTGACATCTGCCAGGAGGGTGGCAGCCTGAGATCAGCTCCCCAGAGGAGACACACGGCACACCTGAGATAGCGCTTTTGTGGTGCACCCAGGAAACCGAGTGGCTGGGACCGGGTAGGTGATTAAGACTCACTGCCCACCTGGGACAGTGAGCTCGCCAAGCACCTGGTTGCCTGAGCTCCTCAGACCTGGGAAGGGCACAAAATGCAGGCCCAACCGTGTCTGTGCCTTTGTGGAGTACCCAAGACCCTGAACCTGAGCATCTTAGACATGGAAAGTGCATGCAACCCAGGGCCCACTTTGGACAGTTCCCCTTCAGAGCAACCTGGAGCCTGAGCAGTGTAGACTGGGAAAGCACACACGCCGTGAGCTGGGGCAAACCCAGTGTGCTATATACTGTGAGCACTCCCTACACACACCAGTGATATTTGTTTGCAGTGTTCCTCTGCCCCCTTGTGTCAGGGTGGAAATTAGACACTGAAGAGACTTGCAAGCAGAAGAAGCCAAAATAAAGAAGAGGGAACCACGCTGAAAGTGACAGGTGCAACAGATTAAAACCCTGTAGTTACCATTAACTAAGCATTGGAAGGGGCCTATAGACCTTGAGGAAAAGTATAAGCTGGAACAAGGAACTATCTGAAACTGAACTGACCCCACAGTGCCCTCAACAGCTCCAGAGAAATTCCTAGATACATTTTGACTATTATCATTTTTTAATTCTTTAAGTTCTTTATTACTCCTTAAATTTTCATTTTTATAACCTACTATTACCTTGCAAAAAAAGCCACTTTTTAAAGCAAATTTCACATATATATTTCTTATAATTTTTGTGATTGATTTTATTTTGTATTTTTAATATTGTATTTTTTACAGTCTAACCTCTACTGTAGATTTTTAATCTTTGCTTTTTTGTATTTGTTATCAATTTTGCACCTTTAAGAATCTAATCTTCAGTACCCATTTTTACATAGGGGTGTGATTACTGGCTTGATTGCTCTCTCCCCTTTTGACTCTCCCTTTTCTCTCATAGGTCACCTCTATCTCCTCCCTCCCCCTTATCTTGTCTGCTTAACTTTTTGAATCTCTCTGGGTGTTCCAGGCTGTGGAGAACAGTTAGGGAAGTAATTACTGGCTAGATTGGTCTCTCCCCTTTGACTGACCCCCGTCTCCTCCTAGTCACCTCTATCTCCCTCCTCTTCTCTTCTCCATGTAACTCTGTGAACCTCTGGGTGTTCCTCACTGTGGAGAATCTTTTCACCATTAACCTAGATGTTTTATCATTGGTGCTGTATGTATGGAGATGTCTTGAGGCTACTGTAAGAATAAGACTGAAAGCCAGAGGCAGGAGGCTTAAAGCCAAAACTTGAGAACACCAGAGAACTCCTGACTCCAAGTAACATTAATTGACAAGAGCTCATCCAAAGCCTCCATACCTACCCTGAAACCAAGCTCCACCCAAGAGTCAACAAGTTCCAGAGCAAGACATACCATGCTAATTCTCTAGCAATGCAAGAACATAGCCCTGAGCATCAAAGTACAGGCTATCCAAAGTGAAACCAAACCCACAGACACCTCAGAACTCACCACTGGACACTTCATTGCACTCCAGAGAAAAGAGATCCAGACCCACTCACCAGAACACTGACACAAGCTTCCCTAACCAAGAAACCCTGACAAGCCACTAGTCCAACTCCACCGACATGGAGCAACCTCCACAATAAAGAGGAACCACAAACTTCTAGCACACAGAAAGGCCACCCCAAACAGAACAATTGAAACAAAATGAAAAGGCAAAGAAATATTCAGCAGGTAAAGGAACATGATAAATGCCCACCAAACCAAACCAAAGAGGAGGAGATAGGGAGTCTACCTGAAAAAGAATTCAAAATAATGTTAGTAAAGATGATCCAAAATCTTGAAAACAAAACGGAATCACAGATATATAGCCTAGAGACAAGGATTGAGAAGATGCAAGAAATGTTTAACAAGGACCTAGAAGAAATAAAAAAGAGTCAATCAATAATGAATAATGCAATAACTGAGATCTAAAGCACTGGAAGGAATCAACAGTAGAATAACAGAGGCAGAAGATAGGATAAGTGAGGTGGAAGATAGAATGGTGGAAATAAATAAAGCAGAGAGGAAAAAAGAAAAAAAAATTAAAAGAAATGAGGACAATCTCAGAGATCTCTGGGACAATGTTAAATGCCCCAACATTTGAATCATAGGAGTCCCAGAAGAAGAAGACAAAAAGAAAGGCCAAACTTCCCTAAAATGGGGAAGGAAATAATCACCCAAGTCCAAGAAACCCAGAAGGTCCCAAACAGGATAAACCCAAGGCAAAACACCCTAAAACACATATTAATCAAGCTAACAAAGCTCAAGCACAAACAGCAAATATTAAAAGCAGCAAGAGAAAAGCAGCAAATAACACATAAGGGGATTCCCATAAAGATAACAGCTGATCTTTCAATAGAAACTCTTCAGGCCAGAAGGGAACAGCAGGACATACTTACGGCAATGAAACAGAAAAACCTACAACCCTGATTACTATACCCAGCAAGGATCTCATTTGAATATGAAGGAGAAATCAAAAGCTTTACAGACAAGCAAAAGCTGAGAGAATTCAGCACTACCAAACCAGCTCTCCAACAAATGCTAAAGGGTCTTCTCTAGACAGGAAACACAGAAAGGGTTTATAAATTCAAACCCAATACAACAAAGTAAATGGCAACAGAATCATACTTATCAATAATTACCTTAAATGTAAATGGGTTGAATGCCCCAACCAAAAGACAAAGACTGGCTGAATGAATACAAAAACGAGACCCCTATATATGCTGTCTACAAGAGACCCACCTCAAAAACAAGGGACACATACAGACTGAAAGTCAAGGGCTGGAAAAAGATATTTCATGCAAATGGAGACCAAAAGAAAGCAAAAGCAGCAATACTCATATCAGATAAAATAGATTTTGAAATAAAGGTCGTGAAAAGAGACAAAGAAGGACACTACATAATGATCAAAGGATCAATCCAAGAAGAAGATATAACAATTATAAATACATATGCACCCAATATAGGAGCACCACAATATGTAAGGCAAATGCTGACAAGTATGATAGGGGAAATTAACAGTAACACAATAATAGTGGGATTATTATAATACCTAACTCACACCTATGGATAGATCAAATAAACAGAAAATTAACAAGGAAACACAAACTTTAATTGATGCAATGGACCAGTTAGACCCAATTAATATTTATAGGACATTTTATCCCCAAACAATGAATTTCACCTTTCTCTCACACAGAACATTCTCCAGGATAGATCACATCCTGGGCCATAAATGTAGCCTTGGTAAATTTAAAAAAATAGAAATCATTTCAAGAATCTTTTCTGATCAAAATGCAGTAAGGTTAGATGTCAACCACAGGAAAAAACTATTAAAAATACAAACATATGGAGGCTAAACAACACGCTTCTGAATAACCAACAAATCACAGAAGAAATTAAAAAAATAAAAATATGCATAGAAACAAATGAAAATGAAAACACGACAACCCTTTTCATGTTTCCTGTCTAGAGAATATCCTTTAGCATTTGTTGGAGAGCTGGTTTGGTGGTGCTGAATTCTATTAGCTTTTGCTTGTCTGTAAAGCTTTTGTTTTCTTCTTCATATTCAAATGAGATCCTTGCTGGGTATAGTAATCTGGGCTATAGGTTATTTTCTTTCATTACTTTAAGTAAGTCCTGCCTTTCCCTCTTGGCCTGAAGAGTTTCTATTGAAAGATCAGCTATTATCCTTATGGGAATCCCCTTGTGTGTTATTTGTTGTTTTCCCCTTGCTGCTTTTAATATTTGTGCTTTGTGTTTGATCTTTGTTAATTTGATTAGTATGTGTCTTGGGGTGTTTTGCCTTGGGTTTATCTTATTTGGGACTCTCTGGGTTTCTTGGACTTGGGTGACTATTTCCTTCCCCACTTTAAGGAAGTTTTCAACTATTATCTCCTCAAGTATTTTCTCATGGTCTTTCTTTTTGACTTCTTCTGGGACTCCTATGATTCGAATGTTGGGGGATTTAACATTGTCCCAGAGATCTCTGAGATTGTCCTCATTTCTTTCAATTCATTTTTGTTTTATCCTCTCTGATTCATCTATTTCTACCATTCTCTTTTACCTCACTAATCCTATTTTCTGCCTCCGTTATTCTATTTGTTTCCTCCAGAGTGTTTTTGATCTCATTTATTGCATGATTCATTATTGATTGATTCTTTTTTATTTCTTCTAGGTCCTTGTTAAACCTTTATTGCATCTTCTCAATCCTTGTCTCTAGGCTATTTATCTGTGATTCCATTTTGTTTTTGAGATTTTGGATCATTTTCACTATCATTATTCAGAATTTTTATCAGGTAGATTCCCTATCTCTTCCTCTTTTGTTTGGTTTGGTAGGCATTGATCCTGTTCCTTTACCTGCTGGATATTCCTCTGTCTCTTCATTTTGTTTATATTGCTGTGTTTGGGGTGGCCTTTCTGTATTCTGGCAGTTTGCGGAATTTCCTCACTGTGGGTGGGGTTGTATGGGTGGCTTGTCAAGGTTTCCTGGTTAGGGAAGCTTGTGTTGGTGTTCTGGTGGGTGGAGCTGATTTCTTCTCTCTGGAGTGCAATGAAGTGTCCAGTAATGAGTTATGAGATGTCAGTAGGTTTGGAGTGACTTTGAGCAGCCTGCATATTGAAGCTCAGGCCTGTGTTCCTGTGTTGCTGGAGAATTTGCATGGTATGTCTTTCTCTGGAACTTGTTGGCCCTTGGGTGGTGCTTGGTTTCAGTGTAGGTATGGAGGCGTTTGATGAGCTCCTGTCAATTAATGTTCCCTGTAGTCAGGAGTTCTCTGGTGTTCTCAGGATTTGGACTTAAGGCTCCTGCTTCTGGTTTTCAGTCTTATTTTTACAGTAGCCTCAAGACTTCTCCATCTACACAGTGCCATTGATAAAACATCTAGGTTAAAGATGAAAAGTTTCTCCACAGTGAGGGATACCCAGAGAGGTTCTCAGAGTTACATGGAGAAGAGAAGAGGGAGGAGGGAGATAAAGGTGACCCAGCTGAGATGAGGTGGAATCAAAAGAGGAGGGAGCAAGCTAGCCAGTAATCACTTCCTTATGTGCAACTCCACAGTCTGGACCACTCAGAGATGTTCACAAAGTTATACAGAGAAGAGAAGAGGGAGGAAGGAGACAGAGGTGGCCAGGAGGATAAAGGGGAGAATCAAAAGAAGAGAGACAGATCCAGCCAGTAATCAGTTCCCTAAGTGTTCTCCACCGTCTGGAACACACAAAGAGATTCACAGAGTTAGATAGAGAAGAGAAGGGGGAGGGAGGAGATAGAAGCAACCTGGTGGAGAAAAACGAGAGCCCAAAGGGGGAGAGAGCAGTCAAGCCAGTAATCTTGCTCCCAAGTAAAAATGGATACTGAAGATTGGGTTCTTGAAGGTACAAAATTGATAACAAATACCAAAAAGCAAAGATTAAAAATCTAGAGTAGAGGTTGGATTTTAAAAAATACAATACTAAAGGAAAAAAGTCACAAAAATTATAAAATATATATATATATGAAGTTTGCTTTAAAAAATAGGGTCTCTTTTTTTTTGCAAATTAATAGCAGGTTATAAAAATTAAAATTAAAGGAGTAATAGAGGACTTAAATTTTTTAATTAAAAAAAAGAATGATAGTAAAAATAGTAAAAATATATCTAGGACTTTCTCTGGTGTTATTATAGGCAGTGTGGGGTCAGTTCATTTTTGGATAGTTCCTTGATCCGGCTTATATTTCTCAAGATCTATAGGCCCCTTCCTATGTATTCAGTACTAACTGCAGGGTTTTAATCTACTGCACCTGTCACTTCCAAGGAGGTCCCTCTGTTTTAGCTTCTTCTGTTTGCTGGTCTCTTCAGGGTCTAATTTCCTCCCTGATACAAGGGGGCGGTGGTGGACACTTTTTTATGCTCACTTGTTCAGTTGAGCTGTGGGGAGGAAGGGGACACTGCAAACGAATAACACTGGCGTCTGTTCGCAGTGTCTTGGCCACACGGGGTTTGCATCCGCTCATGGTGTGTGTGCTTTCCCTGTCTACACTGCTTAGGCTTTAGGTTGCTCTGCCGGGAACTGTCTGAGGCCGGCCCTGGGTTGCATGCACTTTCCACGTCTAAGCCGCTCAGGTTCAGGTCCTTGAGTAGTCCTCAGAGGCACAGATTCGGTTGCGCCTGTGTTTTGTGCCCTTCCCAGGTCCAAGCAGCTCAGTGACCAGGTGTTTGGCGAGCCCAGTCGCTGCGACTTATCGCCTCCCCCATCCCTGCCGCTCGGTTTTCTGTGTGTACTGGCGCACCTTCTCAGGGGGATGTTGACCGTCCAGAATCCCAAGGAGTCTTAGTTGGCAATGAAGCCTGCTTGCAGTTTGGTAGATAATGCCTCTCTGGGGCCGTGATTGTCCCCTTCCAGCTCTGGCTGCCTGTCACCAAAGGGGGATGGTCTCCAGCCGGCTAGCTCTGCTCAGTCCTTTGTTTTGTGAGTGGGCCTGATGGTTACTTCAGTTCAGTTCAGTCGCTCAGTCATGTCCGACTCTTTGCGACTCCATGAATTGCAGCATGCCAGGCTTCCCTGTCCATCACCAACTCCCAGAGTTCACTAAGACTCATGTCCATCGAGTCAGTGATGGTTACTTAGGTTAGGGCTTTTTGCGGAGCTCTAGTCAGTCCTTTGTTCGGTGAGCCAGCCTGGCGGTGTCTTAGGTTAGGGCTTTTCATGTGGTAGCTATCCCACAGTCTGGTTTGCTAGCCCAAGTTAGTTCCCTCATATTGCCCTTGGGGCATTCAGGCCCAGTCCTTACTCTAAGCAACGCAGCCTGCTCCTCCCTGCCCAGCCCCCACTTGCTAGTGGTGGATGCAGGCATCTGCACTGCTTCTCCACTGGGGGAGTTACTGTTGGGCACATAATCTGAGGGTTTTGATTATTTATTTTTCCTCCTGATTACATTGCCCTCTGTGGTTCCAAGGCTCACCACAGACTAGGAAGTGAGAGTGTTTCCTGGTGTTTGGAAACTTCTCTCTTTTTTAAGACTCCCTTCCTGGGATAGAGCTCTGTCCCTACATCTTTTGTCTCTCTTTTTGTCTTTTATATTTTTTCCTACCTCCTTTTGAAGACAATGGGCTGCTTTTATGGTTGCCTGATGTCCTCTGCTGGCATTCAGAAATTGTTTTATGGAATTTACTCAGTGTTCAAATGTTCTTTTGTGGGGGAGAAAGTGATCTCCCCGTCCTATTCCTCTGCCATCTTAGGACCATCTGTCTTTTTGAATTAGAGTTTTTTTCTTTTCCAGATGTATTCCCAGGAGTGGGATTTCTGGATCATATGGTATCTCTATTTTTAGTTTTTTAAGGAACCTCCATGGGGCTTCCCTGATGGCCCAGTGGTAAAGAATCTGCCTGCCAATGCCTGGGTAAGGAAGATACTCTGGAGAAGGTAATGGTAACCCACTCCAGTATTTCTGCCTGAGAAATCCCATGGGCAGAGAAGCCTGGAAGGCTACAGTTCATGGGGTTGCAAGAGAGTCAGCTACTACTTAGCTATTAAAACAACAGCAACAACAAAGGAACCTCCATACTATTTTCCATAGTGGTTGCACCAATTTACATTCCCACCCAAACAGTGTAGAAGGATTTCTTTTTCTCCACACACCTTGTAGCATTTATTATCTGTAGACTTTTTGGTGATGTATGCTAAGCTTTCCAAGTTCATTACCTAATTTAACTCAAACAATACCATGAAAGAGAAGTGTTAGCACAGCTGTACTTTTGATGAAGTAATTATGTCAAGAATCTTTATTATGGTCATATAGCTAGTAATTACATAACTCATCAGTAAAATACTCAAAATAAAATTATAATGAAAGACTTTTGTTTCAGACACCAAACACATTCATTAGTGGAATAACAGGTAATGAAGGTTTTATTTGGTTCTCTAGGTCTTGGGTCCTGATTTTCCTTAGAACTCAAGTTCCCTATTTTCCTAACACAGTTGGGCAGGTCACAAGGTGACGTTTGTAAGGAGCTCATCTTTCTGGAAATGATTCTTTCTGGTTGCTGATGTTAATATTCTTTCATCATATTGCTTCTGAATTCATCTGCACAGATTTACATTAAAAAACTCATTTCCAAATTTGAATATTATATTAAAAATAGAACTTACAGATGAAGAATTAAATTTTCATATATCTCTTTTCACTGAACAGGATTAAATAGCATTAAACTTATAGCTAACTACGAATTTCTGTTAACTGTGAAATATTACAGATGTTTTATTCTGATTTTTTAAATTAAATTTTGTTCACAATATACTCAAAACAAGTCAAAAAGAGGTTTTTGTTTTGCTTAAAATATTATATTAATTATAATATAATACTTAAAGTATCATATTAATATTAGTTTCAGTTGCACAAAATTGTGATTTAATACTTGTATACAGTGGTGATCATTGATGATCATTGTGAAATGATCACAATAGTTTCAGTTTGGGTCTGTCACCTTGCAAAGTTAATGCAATATTATTGACAGTATTTCCCATGCTTCACTGCATTCCATAACTTGTTTATTTTATAACTGCAAGGGAAACAAAAGCAAAAATCTACAAATGGAACTGCATCAAACTAAAATTCTGTATATTGAAGGAAACCATTGAATATAAGAGGATAGAAATAAAATATTTGATAAGGGATTAATATACAAAGTATATTAAGAACCCACACAACTCAATAACAAAAAAACACAAGCAATCTGATTTTAAAATGGGCAAAGAATCTGAATAGACCCTTTTAAGCATTTTATATTTAAGAAATTTTAAATTTGTTTCTTCCAAAACTATGTTCTTCTTCTTCTTCTTCTTCTTTTTTAACAATAGGATCTTCTAGAAAAACACTTAGAAACAAATTAAGGGACACTCATGCTACTTTATGTGGTTAGGAAACAAAAGGTTGCCCAAGCTTAAGGATGTCTTTTTTTCTTGTTGTCCAAACTTCCTTTGACAAACTTAGGGAAGACTTTCAAAACTTTATTTGTGCAATAACATGTTCTTAAAAACATTTTACTCCTTAGAAGAAAAGTTATGACCAACCTAGACAGCATATTAAAAAGCAGAGACATTACTTTGCCAACAAAGGTCCATCTAGTCAAGGCTATGGTTTTTCCAGTGGTCATGTATGGATGTGAGAGTTGGACTATAAAGAAAGCTGAGTGCTGAAGAATTGATGCTTTTGAACTGTGGTGTTGGAGGAGTCTTGTGAGTCCCTTGGACTGCAAGGAGATCCAACCAGTCCATCCTGAAGGGGATCAGTCCTGGGTGTTCATTGGAAGGATGTTGAAGCTGAAACTGCAATATTTTGGCCACCTGATGTGAAGAGCTGACTCATTTGAAAAGACCCTGATGCTGGGAAAGATTGAGGGCAGGAGGAGAAGGGGACGACAGAGGATGAGATGGCTGGATGGCATCACCGACTCGATGGACATGAGTTTGAGTGAACTCCAGGAATTGGTGATGGACAGGGAGGCCTGGTGTGCTGCGGTTCATGGGGTTGCAAAGAGTCAGACACAACTGAGCAACTGAACTGAACTGAACTGAAAAACATTTGACTTATACCTTTATACCACTTCTCATTTTTGATCACTTATCAAGATTTTTGCCTCCTGATAGGTCTAAGTTAGACCTATTTAAGTAAGGGTGTTTCCACAGAGGCAAGTCAGTATAAAGTAGTTATTCTTAACATGAGAGAAGGGACTGTGTCAGAACTAGTTAAGAAATTGAAGTAAAAAAATCTTTATGGTCCTCCCCATCCCTACCCTCTTGCCTTCACCGTTAAAATTTGATGCCCTACTCAAGAGATAACTTGAACTTCTCAGTTAAATATAATCCCCACTGTGAATTATCACTGATAATAGAATCCTATATCCTTTAACTATGTTGAGGCTGAATGAGGATAGAAAACCACTGAAGTTAAAGAAAGAGAAGGAATTTTGTAGCCAAACATATTATGTAGTTTTATACCATGATTCTTATTAGGAGAGTCAAGCACTAGGAATCATGACTATTTAACAGACCTCTTGTTAACTACCTGACCTTGACTAAAGTCCTTATTCCTCCTTGATGGTCACTTTCCTTATTAGCAAAAATAATACATAACTCAGAGCAGTTGTAAAAATTGAATGAGAAAACTGTTGTAAAGCCCAATACACAGAACCTGGCACGCTGATATGTATTCTTCAAGTGTTACTTTGATTTGTCTGGGTCTTAAAAAGTCATTTAATTATGACTACTACTCTTCTCAAGTGAATATACACATACAGAAAAGTTTTTAAAAGAGAAGTTTATTACAAGACAAGAAAACCAGCTAGTTTTCTGGGGGGAAAATGCCAAAGTCAAAGTTTTTAAGTACTAGAAAGGAAGGGAATAATGTTTCATGGAGGTAATGGTGAAGTGAAAGTGTTAGTCGCTCAGTCGTGTCCAGCTCTTTGTGATCCTATGGACTGTGACCCACCAGGCTCTTCTGTCCATAGGATTCTCCAGGCAAGATTACTGGAGTGGATTGACATTACCTTCTCCAGGGGATCTTTCCAACCCAAGAATCGAACCTGGGTCTCTGGCATTGCAGGCAGATTCTTTAGCATTTGAGCCATAATGGTAATTAATGATTAATTATAGTTACTTATAGCTTACAGGGTAGGACAAATGGGTCCACAGATCTTGGTTAAACATGTCTCATGTTCTTTGATCTGGAAAAAACTGCAGTTATGTTCAATAAGAATCTGACTTAGCAAGATTATTAAGGTCATGGTTCTTTCAG
This sequence comes from Capra hircus, assembly GCF_001704415.2. Lineage (NCBI taxonomy): Eukaryota > Metazoa > Chordata > Mammalia > Artiodactyla > Bovidae > Capra > Capra hircus. The sequence goes on along the minus strand of NC_030808.1, from coordinate 115,824,286 downwards.
AGGATTAGCAGTACATTTGTGAAATGCAGCATTTAGCAAATAATACTGCAAGTTGAAAATTTTCATTTTGCATCACCCTTCCCCTGCAGGAATTCCTTTAGCAATGCAGAAGGATGTGCAATTTATAGACAGTAAATACACACACACACACATATACACACATGTGCACACACTCATATGCTTACACATAAATTTCAACTAATAAAGATAATGCAATTAATCAGTAGCAAATAAAATACAATCAGCTACAGTTGTATATTAACTGAAATAGAACCTGATGTATGAAAGAATAAATAATTACATATCAGACTAAGAAATTTCCCAAAAAACTGGATTTACTACATCTCCTTCAGTGCTCTTTATTTTAAAAGAATTTCAGCTGAAGGTGTTACGTCCTCTATCTTACCAGCCTATCACCCTTTGTCAAACATGTGGCTTAATGCATGTAAATCATTACAATTTGCACATTATTGTCCAGTTTGTATGTTTATCTTGCTTTATAAAATATTCTGAAAACTTTTGAAGGCATTTCTTTAACCCAACTCCCCTCTTCAAAGGAGAGTGTTGACTTGAACATATTCCCCACCCCCCCCCCCCCATAGATACAAGCTCTTTGGAACCAGAAAACAAGTATTTTTATCTTCGTATTGTCAGCACCTACCACCATGTAGATCACATAGAAGACAGCTGTATTGATGTTGGCTGCTACAATAAGATTTGGATGGGCTTGTTTGAAATTACCAGCACAGAAATGGAAAAGAAAACTGATCATGAGCAAGTCAAAGAATCAATGAGCAGTGTGTTAATTAATTATGTTTGAGGCCACACTTAGATTTTCCCCCTAGGATTTCTATATGAATTGTAGAAAAACAAAATCATCACAGGAAGATTTCTATGAACAAAAAAATTGAATTATTTAATTTGCTAATTCTCATGAGTGTTTTGTTTTGCTTTATTTGAACTGTTTTTAAAATTAATTTATTTTAATTGCAAGTTAATTGCTTTACAATATTGTGGTGGTTTTTCCCATACATCTATATGAATCAGTCATGAGGGCACATGTGTTCCACCATCCAAAACTCTCCCCCCCACCTGCCTCTCTGCCCCATCCCTCTGGGTTGTTGCAGAGCACCAGCTTTGAGTGCCCTGCTTCATGCATTGAACTTGCGCTGGTCATCTATTTGACATATGGTAATATACATACTTCAGTGTTAGTCTCTCATATTGTCTCACCTTCACCTTCTCCCACAGAGTCCAAAAATCTGTACTTTACATCTGTGTCTCTTTTGCTGTCTTGCATGTTGGGTCATTGTTACCATCTTTCTAAATTCCATATATATGTGTTAATATACTGTACTGATGTTTCTCTTTCTGGCTTCCTTTACTCTGTGATAATAGGCTCCAGTTTCATCCACCTCATTAGAACTGACTCAAATGTGTTCTTTTTTGTACCTGAGTAATATTCTATCATGTATATGCACTGCAACTTCCTTATTCATTCATCTGCCAATGGACATCTAGGTTGCTTCCATGTCCTAGCTATTGTAAACAGTGCTGTGATGAACATTGGGGTACACGTGTCTCTTTCAGTTCTGGTTTCCGCAGTGTGTATGCCCTGCAGTGGGATTGCTGGGTCGTATGGCAGTTCTGGAGAAGACTCTTGAGAGTCACTTGGACTGCAAGGAGATCCAACCAGTCCATCCAAAAGGAGACCAGTCCTGAGTATTCACTGGAAGGACTGATGCTGAGGCGGAAACTCCAATACTTTGGCCACCTCATGCAAAGACTTGACTCACTGGAAAAGACCCTGATGCTGGGAGGGATTGGGGGCAGGAGGAGAAGGGGACGACAGAGGATGAGATGGCTGGATGGCATCACCGACTCAATACACATGAGTTTGAGTGAACTCTGGGAGTTGGTGATGGACAGGGAGGCCTGTCCATCGAGTGCTGCATTCATGGGGTCACAAAGAGTCAGACATGACTGAGTGACTGAACTGAATTGATGGCAGTTCTATTTCCAGTTTTTTAAGGAATCTCCATACTGGTCTCCACAGTGGTTGTACTAGTTTGCATTCCCACCAACAGTGTAGAGGGTTCCCTTTTCTCCACACCCTCTCTAGCATTTATTATTTGTAGACTTTTTAACGGCAGCCATTCTAACCAGTGTGAGATGGTACCTCATTATGGTTTTGATTTTCATTTCTCTGATAATAAGTAATGTTGAGCAATTTTTTATGTGTTTATTAGCCATCTGTATGTTTTCTTTGGAGAAATGTCTGTTTAGTTCTTTGGCCCAATTTTTGATTGGGTCATTTATATTTCTGGAATTGAGCTACATGAGCTGCTTGCATATTTTTGAGATTAATTCTTTGACAGTTTCTTCATTTGCTATTATTTTCTCCCATTCTGAAGGCTGCCTTTTTACCTTGTTTACAGTTTCCTTCGTTGTGCAAAAACTTTTAAGTTTAATTAGGTCCTATTTGTTTATTTTTGTTTTTATTTCCATTACTCTGGGAAGTGGGTCATCGTGGTCTTGCTGTGATTTATGTCAGATAGTTTCTGCCTATGTTTTCCTCTAGAAGTTTTACAGTTTCTGGTCTTACATTTAGATCTTTAATCTATTTTGAGTTTATTTTTGTGTATGCTGTTAGAAAGTATTCTAGTTTCATTCTTTTACAAGTGGTTGACCAGTTTTCCCAGCACCACTTTTTAACTATAATCTTTTGTCAAGGTAGGCAGTAGACAGACTTGATATGTTGTCAAGTAATTGTAGTGTTGGTTATACTTTAGGCTTGATGCCCCCTATATCAATATCCTCTCAGTTTTCCCAAAGTAAAGCTGTGCCCCAGATGAAACTGAGTATGGAAAGAGAAGCTAGTGTTAGTACCTTCCCAGTGCCAAGTTAGAAGAGACAGATATAGGTAGGTAAAGAGGGATGCAAGTTGTGAAAGTTCAAGAAATTGTTCACATAACATTAAACAGTGACACTACATGGACATAACTAGCTCCTATGGATTTCCACTTCTTCTTAGTTTCCAGAGAGTCAAGGATAAAGACCTCAACGCCTGCAGATTTAGGTTAAAATAATAGCTTTGGAAATGATGGCTAAAATGATAAATGATGTGACCTTGGGAAAGAAAGTCTCTCATAGTATTAGTTCTTACATACCAGTGTTGATATGAGCACACAGTGGTATATTTAAAATGATATTAAGTCATATAGTACTTTAAGCTTAGCATGAAATTTACTTGCTTCTCAAGAAAATTCTTAATGGAGTTTGAGGGCCTGAACCCTTGGATCACTTAGCAGTCCAAACTACCTGCATTTTGTGATACTACCATTTTAAAAGATAGTTTCCAGGTCTTATGGATCGTAATTACTTCTCTCTGGGAGTGACACACATGACTTTCTTTTCAGTCCATTTGGCCAGCAATTCTTTCATAATTTCACTTCACTATAAGAGAAAAGATGTAAAAATCACAGAGGCACATGGATATTCAGTGAAGAGTAAACATCTCTGACATTGCTACTGGCTTTTAAATTTTTTATTATTTTATTTACTTATTTGGCTGCATCCAGTCCTATCTGCAGCAAGTGGCATCTTCATTGCATCATGTGAATTCTTTCATTGCAGCTCACAGACTACTTGTAGCACATGGGTTTAGTTGTCTCATGGCTTATGGGATCTTACTTCCTTAGCCAGGGATTGAACCTGTGTCACCTGCATTGCGAGGCAGATTGTTAACCAGTAGACCACCCAAGGAAGACCTGCTACTTGTTTTTGTATGACCTACTTATTTGCTTATCTGCAATCTGAGATGAATTAAACACCGGGACAAGTGAGGTATTAATGGGTACTCCTGGAGGCAAGCCAGGACAAAGTGAAACCAGAGCAGTCCACCATGAGTACACATTAATAAGAAGGTGAAAAAGGAGAGTGAAAAGCTGGCTTAAAACTCAACATCCAAAAAACTACGAACATTGCATCTGGTCTTATCACTTCATGGCAAATAGATGGGGAAACAATGGAAACAGTGAGAGACTTTCTTTTCTTGGGCTCCAAAATCACTGCAGATGGTGACTGCAGCCATGAAGTCAAAAGACGCTTGCTCCTTGGAAGAAAAGCTATGAGAAACCTAGACAGAATATTAAAGAGCAGAGGCTTTACTTTGCAAACAAAGGTCCATCTAGTCAAAGCTATGGTTTTTCCAGTAGTCATGTATGGATATGAGAGTTGGACTATAAAGAAAGCTGAGGGCCGAAGAATTGATGCTTTTGAACTGTGGTGTTGGAGAAAACTCTTGAGGGTCCCTTGGACTGCAAGGAGATCAAACCAGTCAATCATAAAGGAAATCAATCCTGAGTATTCACTGAAAGAACTGATGCTGAAGCTGAAGCTCCAATACTTTGGCCACTTGATGCAAAGAGCTGACTCATTAGAAAAGACCCTGATGCTGGGAAAGATTGAAGGCAGGAGGAGAAAGGGATAACAGAGGATGATATGGTTGGATGGCAGCACCAACTCAATGGACATAAGTTTGAGCAAGCTCTGGGTGATGGGGACAGACAGGGAATCCTGGCCTGCTGCAGTCCATGGGGTCACAAAGAGACGAACACAACTGAGTGACTGAACAACAACAATGATGTTAAAGTTTGTTTTAGTATATTGCCTGGGATACAGAGTAAATTCTCAAAAACTGTTAGCTATCTCTATGATTTTATAATCAAGGGGAAAAAAACAAAGCCAGAACACAGACCTTTGTAAGAAGAACTTTCTCTGTGTTCTAATTTTGCTTGCTCAGTCATGTCCGACTCTTTGCAACCCCATGGACTGTAGCCTGCCAGGCTCTTCTATCCATGGAATTTTCCAAGCCAGAATATTGGAGTGGGTAGCTGTTCCCTTCTCCACAGGATCTTCCCAACCCAGAGATTGAACCCAGGTCTCTCACATTGCAGACTGATTCTTTACTGTCTGAACCACCAGCAAAGCTCCTAATTTTGCTAAAAGATCTCAAATCCAGGGGATTCCATGATGAATGAATACATGTAAACAGAAAACTGCAAAACTGGTATGAAGATTTAAAGTGCTGAAAATATTTTTCCTGTTTCCTTTCCTTTTTTAAAAAATCTGAATTGTGCCCTATACTGAAGTTGTTTGAATATAAGTTTTTATGTTGCATCAGAAAAAATTGTATAGCTTTAACCTATTTAGCATTTTTCACTAATAATTTTATTTGTCTCAAGACAGTAAAAGTAACATAAGATACAAGTGACCATATCTATCATACTTTGTAAAAGCTCTCAATAGTTAAAACATATTTTTTCTCCCCCACTCTGTGATTTGTTATTTGAAGCATACACTGGGTTTCTTGTATTTCCTGTGGCCTTTTCTCTAATGGTTAAAGTACTCTGCAACTAGTGATTGAGGAACAAATGTTTGTTTACTGATTGCCTAGCAACATTATAAGGCTGCTGTACTTGACAGAACCTGCAGATAATATGAGTATGGGTTTCAGAGTTCTTTGTATTTTTTTCTGAGTTAATTACTTCCCAACAGCTTGCAGAATGACAATCGGACCAATGGAATTTGTGTCTAAGAAGTTAGATAACACTTTTTAGTAAGTCCAAAAGCTGTTAGGAAATTTCAACATTCAAATATTTCAGCTGCCAAGAAGAACGTGCTGTTGGAAAACATCATGGGAAGAAAGGCGATTTTGCTTCTGATTGTGGGAGTCCTTGGGGCATATTATGTTTACACACCTCTCCCGGATAATATTGAGGAGCCGTGGAAATTAATGTGTGTAACAACGTGTTTGAAAACTATGACACATTTGGTAAGTATAAACTTTTATTGACTCTAAATGTTTAGAAGTTTAATCAGGAGAAAATAATTATCTTTATTATTTTTTAAATAATTTCTGCTGTTTTGGAAATTTTACTCAAAGTTTGCTTGGTGGTTTTAAAACCTTTTAAATATTTTATCTATTGCTTAATGCAGAGCCGGAACAGACTGAATATGGAGGGAGTAGTCAAGGAGTTTCCATTTTAAATACTAGAAGACAAAATAGACTGGCTAAGAAAGACAAAAAGTCTTATCGTGAGTTTCATGGCATGACTGCTGCCAGAATGAAGCCTTTTGAACTTCAGAAATGGTGGAATTGAGCAACACTGTGATTAGTTACATAATTTGATACAGTAACCTTGTATTCAGATGTGCAAATCCTTTCTTACCGAAATACCTGTGAACAAGTCAGCTGGTAAAGACCCAGGGGAAAGGTTTCCAGTTGAAGGGTTTAGTTGCTGAAGGATAGGATCCCGCATGGCTGGCTCACTACCTACTGTTCATGGGTGGTCCTCAAAGACTTGTGGTTCTTTTCTAATGAGTCTAATTACTTGGAAATAAAGCCATATAGTTTGCTCCTTTAACTGTGTAGTGAATTGCCTCCCTGCAGCAAAAACAAAACAAAAACAATTCATAGACAGTCTGGGTATTAAACCCTTGGCTCAACATCTCTTGTATATATTTTTTTAGTTCCAGCACTTTTCTGGAGCTTAATGTAGCTCTGAATATGTGTGAATCTTGTCTTATTTTTATTTTCTTATTAGTGATTTGACCATTTTTAGTAATTTTATAGTACATGTTATTGGGTTTGGGTCAGTTTTGGTGGAATATAGCTTCAAGTCATTTTTTTTGTAAAGTTATTCTTGGTTGATTTTGATTGATCATTTTGATTTCTTCTATTATTTGGATTAATTATGTGTGTGTGTGTATACATTTATGTACACATGTAGTCTGTGTTTGTCTTTGGAAAAAATGTCATTTTCTCTATAACACTTAATCTTCTGCAATTTTCTTTTGTTTGTTTTTCTCATTTCTATCATATATAACAGTTTGCTTGAGTTTCTTATAACTCAGTGTTTATTTCTGAAATTATTTTGTCTTTTTTCTTATTCCTTTTCTGATTTCTACCAGTACCATTTTTCAGTCACCTCTTCCTTTCAATTAGAGATCACCTCCAAATATCTTCTTATATCTTCCTTAAAGATTTGTACTTCTGCTTTGTGACCTTTTTTCTTATATTATTTGTTCTGAAGCATTGTGTAATTTATTTCACCTACCTTGTATCAATTATTTTTAAACTTGTTTTCTTCATATGTTGGAGGCTATTATAATTTTTCTTATAGTACATAGTACCTTGCATGAGTTTTTGTTTTTTCATGAATGTTATTCACATACCTTTTGTATTATTTCTATTTGGATGAGATAGCTTTTCTTTGACAAACTTAAAAGAATGTACTGGAGAATGGTGGAAGAGTCAAGACTTTTTTCCTTAAAGTATTTTTGCTTTAGAGCTCCTAACACTATGTATATATAAATTTATAAATTTCTAATAAAAGACAATGGATATTTACTCCAAGAATGAAAGAGATTCACCATGATTAAAGACTGAAACATAATGAGGCTTGATTACTGGGACAAGTTGCTATACTAAAAAATTGCCCAGAAGTAACTGTTATCTTTTTAATTATTTATCTGTTCTTTTTTCCCTTGCATTGTTTGGTTTCACATAGAAGGGAAAAAAATGTAGATTTACCATAAAACTCCCACTCTTTTCTTTTTTTTCTTCAGGAAAATATTTAATTTGCTTAGTATATCAGATTACCATATAATATGGTATCTTATCAAAACCTCTAAAAAGCCCATCACTCACTTCACTTCATGTTAAAGAAAGTAACCAGGTTTTTTTCAATCATTTTCCTCATCCCAAAAAGAAAAAAAACAAAACTTTTGCTTGAATTTAATGCCACCTGATACTACTTTGTTCTTTACCAATCAACTTAAGCATAAGTTAAAGAATGGTAATTCTAATTTTTAATAATCCAATGATGAAGATAAATGAAAATCATTGAATACAATCAACTATCAACTAGTTGGTGATACAGCATTATCTCCTGAAATAGGAATTGCAAATATAGTTTACTAAAATGCCAACTCTGATAGATTGCTCAGCGTTACTCTGAAAGGTAATATGAGACTATAAAATGACTCTGAGGTTGCATTTAGTCTTGATAAGAAATAACATGGCAATCAAATAACATTTTCAGACCTATACCCGGTTTGGAATTATAGACATCTGTGAAAGCATTTTCTACCCTTACACCAGATTGTAAGGTTTTACTTATTTGCTTTGGGACACTTTGAAACTTCCTAGGTTTAAGGCTATTTTAAAATTTGTTAATTTTATTACCTTCTATTCTTTTTTTCTCCATTTGTCACTGACTCTTGCAGCCCTTTTTACTTCTTTTTGCTGCTATGGCCTTCTCAAAGATATCACTGGGTGACCTCCAAAGGATGAACATTTTGAAACCCAATACTCATTTGAGTTTCCAAATTGCTGAGTAACCACACTTAACCTGCAGAACTTTGACTAGGTGCAGCCAATGGTATAGGCACTGTTTTCTCAACAGAAATTCAGTTTTATATATATATTTAGGTGATAGATCCTTGTATGATTGATTAAGATGTGTAAAACATTTTGTCCTTACACTGAGGGATATAAATTCTTGCATTAGTGAGAATTTTCCCTCTCTATCATTTAATATTTCAAATTTACATAAAAAATTGCTCCCAGAGTATAGAGTCAGTATAAAGAAAAAAAGATAATCTGAGAAGGTATGTCCATAAGCTACTGCTCTAGTGTCTTCATACTTCACCAAATAGAGTCAAAGAAACTAAGACTCTTGTTATTCAATTCAGACTCCAGGGACACTGGGCTATATTTGTAACACAGTGGTGACTTCTTAGTCTTTTGTTATGTATTTATTAATGTTACACCTCCTAGTAAACTCTAAAACATTGTGAAAATACAAAGTCACCTATAATTTTTTTATACTTAGTACTTTCTTACACAGCACATGACGACTACTCTGTTGTTCAGTCTCATGTCATGTCTGACTCTTTGCAACCCCATGGACTGCAGCACGCAGACTCCTCCATCCTCCACTATCTCACAGAGTTTGCTCAAATTCATGTCCATTAAGTCAGTGATGCTATGTAACCATCTCATCCTTTGCTGCCCCCTTCTCATTTTGCCTTCAGTCTTTCCCAGCATTGAGGTCTTTTCCAGTGAGTCGGCTCTTCGAATCAAGTGGCCAATGTATTGGAGCTTCAGCTTTCAGCATCAGTCATTCTAATGAATATTCAAGGTTGATTTCCTATTTTCGTATAAATACTCATCTTTAACTTGTATAACATATACTATTCTCCTGCTGCTGCTGCTAAGTCTCTTCAGTCGTGTCCAACTCTGTGCAACCCCATAGACGGAAGCCCGCCGGGCTCCCCTGTCCCTGGGATTCTCCAGGCGAGAACACTGGAGTGGGTTGCCATTTCCTTCTCCAATGCATGAAAGTGAAAAGTGAAAGTGAAGTTGCTCAGCCGTGTTCAACCCTCAGTGATCCCATGGACTTGCAGCCCACCAACCAGGCTCCTCCGTCCATGGGAGTTTCCAGGCAAGAGTACTGGAGTGGTGTGCCATTGCCTTCTCCATACCATTCTCCTATCATTTAAAAATATTTACTTGAAACTAAATAATCTTATTCTTTGCAGATAAAATACTTGAGTCTAGTGATTTATGTTTTGAAAGAGACCTTGTATTTTCTGCACTTTGATTGAAAGCCAGAAAGTGAAAGTGAAGTCGCTCAGTCGTGTCCGACTCTTTGCAACTCTGTGGGCTGTGGCCCACCAGGCTCCTCCGTCCAGGGGTTCTCCAGGCAAGAATACTGGCGTGAGCTGCCATTTCCTTCTCTAAGGGATCTTCCCAAACCAGGGATCGAACCCAGGTCTCCTGCATTGCAGGCAGACGCTTTAACCTCTGGGCAACCAGGGAAGCCGCAGGACTCTTTGTGACCCCATGGACTACATGTAGCCTACCAGGCTCCCCTGTCCATGAGATTTTCCAGGCAGTAGTACTGGAGTGGATTGCCATTTCCTTCTCCAGGGTATCTTCCCGACCCAGGAATTGAACCCGGGTCTCCTGCATTGTAGACAGATGCTTGAAAGCCAGAGGGCCAGCTAAATTAACATAAATTATTTTCTTGGGAAAAATGTGGACACTTTATGTCATAGGTCATAGGAGTTTTAAATTGGTTAACATTAAGTAAATAAATGCTTGTGACCTAACTATCACCTTTCTATGTTAACATTTAAAATAATTAAAAATTGTTTCCACATTGAAAAGTAAAGGGGATGGAAAATGGTCCACTGGAAGTAAGAGTCTCTACACCTTGCATACAGCAAGGAGGAGCAGATAGGGGATACCATGGTGTTGGGGCAAGGTCAGTGTGTGTGGAGCTGTTGGTGTGTAGAAAGGGTGACCAGAATGTGGAGAAGACCTAGAATATCCTTATAGCTACAGAAGAGTTGATCTTTTAAGCTTATCAGGCACTGACTAAGCCTTTGTACTTCACTCTCACCTGCATGAAGTTCTACTCCTCTGGCTGCAGTTGTGACATTAAGGCAGCACTTTTTGTGAGTCTGTCTTCTGACATCTCTTGAGCACAGCTGCTAGGCAATATTAAGCCCAGCAGCTTAACAGGAGGGATATTTGTGTGCTACTTAAACCAAGTGTAGCATGAGTGGGCAGGGAAATGCAGGAGGCCATGGGAACCACCACCATTCTTCTGGACCCTGGGCAGGGCCCAAGGTGCCCTCAGAGTTTGGTTCCTGCCCAGTCTCTCTGTCCAGTCTCTCACACCCATGAAAGTTCTGTGAATACTAAGGGATCCTTAAACACTGTATCCACTGTCACACTGTCTGTTCAATGGGCATTTCATAATTGTGGCCACTATGGGACAACATATTATCTGGTCAGGAGTGACATCTGGCTTTAGGGATCAGACCCAGGCTTGAGTTCCACGTATAGCACTTATTGTATGACTAGTCATAAATATGTCTCTTAACTTCTCCCACCTCAACATATTCAACTGAAAAATCTGGGAATATGTTACTGTTTACCACGTTTTTGGTAAGAATTGAATTGGTACACAAATGGAAAGCGTAATACTTGGCAAAGATTAAAAACAACTGTAAGTGTAGTTATTTATATATATATATCTCCTTTCTTCTGATGCTAGCAATGCAACTTCTTTTTTATATAATTTTATTTATTTTTGGCTGTGCTGGGTCTTCATGGGTGCATGGGCTTTTCTCTAGTTGTGTCGAGTGGGAGCTACTCTTTAGTTGCAGTATCTGGGCTTCCCATTGCAATGGCCTCTTATTGCAACCAGGCTGTAGGGTGCTTGGGCTTCAGTAGTTGTGGCTCCTGGACTCTAGAGCACAGGTTCAGTAGTTTGGTGCATGAGTTTAGTTGTTCTACAGCATGTGGGATCTTCCCTGAGCCCCCTGTCTCCTGCATTGGCAGGTGGATTCTTTACCACTGAGCCACTAGGGAAGCCATCAGTATAACTTAAAAGGATAACATTTTCTCCTAATTCTGTAAGGGGTCATGATAACTTACTACACCCTTCATATATGCTTATTTGGACTATGTATCCTTGGTAAGGTTTATGTAAAATATCAGTATGTCATTTTGATGCATGATCCTTTGCTCAAAAATGTATATGACTGTGTGTTTGACTTCTAGTCAGCAGAACAGTTCTCAGACCTTTCTGAGATTCTGTCTCCTGGGTTATAATCCTCAATTTAGCTTGAATAAAAAGCCTAGTTTTTCTTCTTAACTGATGGTTAATTGAGTTTTCATTGACATAAATAGAGATATGAATATTGAGACACAACTGAATACAGATTTGGACATGGATTAGATATGGGTATAAATGCCTAACTCAGTATAAATATAGGTAGTACATTATATGACTTCCCTGGTGGCTCAGTGGTAAAAAAAAAAAAATCTGCCTGCAATGCAGGAGACCCAGTTTCGATCCTTGGGTTGGGAGATCCTCTGGAGGAGGATATGGTAACCCACTCCAGTATTCTTGCCTGGAAAATCCCCATGGACAGGGGAGTCTGGTGGGCTATAGTCCATCAGGGTTTCAAAGAGTTGGACATGACTAAATGACTAAGCAACAGCATCACATTATATATAAGTGAATATATATTAAAAGCTGTTTGTATCTTTTTATCTGTCTACCTACCTATATATCATCAATCTATTTATTAATTACATGCCAACTTTTACCATTTCTTTTGACTATAACTAACCTCTTAACTTCAGGAATATCTAGTTAAAACTCCTGAGTACAATGTCTGTACAATTCATAATACTACTTATTTTTGATCAAATTAATCAGAGACATGAGACTAAATAATGTAGAATAATAACTGGAAATGACCTTTCAATACATTACTTAGAAAATTATAATAGAGTATGGTCAGCTTAACTCCCAGGTTATGTTTCACAATGCCCACTGTTTAAAATTAAATTACTGTTTTAAGTACAGACAGTTCCTGATTCATGATGGTTTGACTTATGATTTTTTGACTTTATGATGGTGCAAAAGTTATACACATTCAGTAGAAACTGTACTTCACATTTTGATTTTGATCTTTTCCCCAGGCATGAGATATGTGGGCGATTCCCTGTCATGATGCTGGACACCAATAGGGAGCCATAGCTCCCAGTTAACCCTTTGATCGCACGTGTAAACAACCTACGTGCTTACACCACTCTCTCCTCCTACAACCAATGTGTTCTTCACTTTCAGGACAGTATTCAGTAAATTACACAATTTCAGTATTTTATTGTAAAATAAATTTTGCATTAGATGGTTATGCCCTACTGTAGGCTGAGCAGATGTTTAGTAGGTTGTGTGTGTTTAGTTGCTCATTCATGTCTGACTCTTTTTTGTGACCTCATGGACTGTAACCCACCAGGTTTTTCTTTCTATGGGATTTCCCAGGCAAGAATACTGGAGTGGATTGCCATTTCCTCTTCCAGGGGATATTCCTGATCCAGAGACTGAACCCCTATCTCCTGCATTTGCATGCAGATTCTTTACCACTGAGCCACCTGGGAAGCCTGTTTGGTAGGTTACATATATTTAAATGCATTTTTGACTTAAAACATTTTCAAATTACAATGAATTTACCAGGACATAACCTCATTGGAAATTGAGGAAGATCTAGCATTTCAGCCTACCAGGCTCCTCCATCCATGGAATTTTCCAGGCAAGAGTACTGGAGTGGGTTGCCATTTCCTTCTCCAGGAGATCTTCCCGACCCAGGGATTCAACCCGGGTCTCCTGCATTGTAGGCAGACACTTTACCATCTGAGCCACTAGGGAAGTCCATACTTAATGATATATATGTATATATCACATATGGATAGAATTTATTTTGTTGTTAGCTAGTTAGAACACATTAAGCTGCTTGGTGATGTGTTTACAAAAGAAAAATAGACACTGTGTTCTGAAAGTAGCTCCCCATACTGCAGTGTCAACAGAGCTTCCCACTGAAATTTCAACCATATAGGCCAAGCAAGTTAGCTTCCGGATAAAATGGTGTTCATGAATACCTTTGAAATTTCTTTTCTTTAGGCCTTTGATCAAATTGTTTTTCCTGTCTGACTAAATCTAAAAATTTTAAGCAACCATAATTTTTCACATTCAACAGGTTGAAATCAAACAGTGCACCCATCAGAAACTTTCTTCTTATTTTTCAGAACTAATCTGTCTTCTCTTTCTACCTGAGCAGCCATTCAAGGTCTTTTTTTGCTCTGCCTTTTATTAGAGTTTATTTATGTGAATGTCTATTTTTAACAATAGTCTGCAAAGGTTGGAAATTATATCACAAGCATCTTGCATTAACCATACCTCTAGCACTATGTGTTTTGTTTTTTTTCTTTCCTTTATTTTTGACCCTGCCACACAGCTTATGGAATATTTTTGGCACAAACATAATTGTAATTTTGTAGTGTGAATTTTAAATCATTATAACTAGGCTCAAACACATCTTCATTAATCAAAATAAGAACCATTACAATCAACACATTTTGCCAACAAGGAATAAGTTTCTCTATTCCTATGGCATTAAAATCTATGTTTCATGCTTCAACAAACACTTGGAAAGCATTTTTCTGCATCCTGCTGGTTGTGGAAGTGTTTTCTCTGCAAAAAGTTGTCAAGATGCTTGAAGAAGTGGTAGTCAGTTGGTGAGAGGTCAGGTGAAAATGCCAGTTGAAGCAAAATTCTATAGCCCAATTTGTTCAATTTTTGAAGTGTTGCTTGTGTGACACGTGGTCAGGCATTGTTGTGGAGGAGAAATGGGCTCTTTCTGTTGACCAGTATCGGCTGCCAGTGTTGCAGTTTTTGGTGCATCTCAATCAATTTGCTGAGCATACTTCTCAGCTGTAATGATTTCACCAGGATTTAGAAAACTATAGTAGACCAGATGGGCAGCAGGCCACCAAACAGTGACTATGACCATTTTTCGGTGCAAGCTTGGCTTGGGGAAGTGTTTTGGAACTTCTTCTCAGTCCAACTGTTGAGCTGGTCATTGATGATTGTCACATAAAATCCACTTTTCATTGCACATCACAATCCACTCAAGAAATGGTTCATTGTTGTTGTGCATAATAAAAGAAGACGGTACTTCAAAACCACGATTTTTTCTTTTTTGGTCAGTTCATGGGACACCTACTTATCAAGATTTCACCTTTCAATTTGTTTCCAATGCCAAATGAACATAGAATGATTGATGTTGAGTTCTTCAGCAATTGCCTGTGTATTTTTAGAGGATCAGCTTTGATTATTGCTCTCAGTTGGTTGTTGTCACCTTCCGATAACCAGCCACTATGCTCCTCAATTTCAAGGCTCTCATCTCCTTTGCAAAATTTCTTGAACCACCACTCCACTGTACACTTGTTAGCATTTACTGAGCCAAATGCGTTGTTGATGTTGTGAGTTGTCTTCACTGCCTTATGACCCATTCATTCTGAACTCGAATAAAAAAATTTTATTGAATTTCCTTTTTGTCTAGCATCATATCTTTAGTCTAAAATAAATATAAAATAAGCAGCACATAGTAAATCATTAGCAAAAAAGAAAGCATAAAGAGAGAAATGTGCCTTAAAATGATGTATAGTGTAACAAAATTTACTCAAGAATATATTCTAGTATCAAGTGGTAAAGTTCAACAGTGTAAAACTACAATTACTTTTTGCACTAACCTTATAGTTCCCCAATCAGGTATCATTTAGTTCAGTTCAGTTCAGTCGCTCAGTCGTATCCAACTCTTTGTGACCTCATGGACCGCAGCATGCCAGGCCTCCCTGTCCATTACTAACTCCTGGAGTTTACCCAAACGAATGTCCATTGAGTCGGTGATGCCATCCAACCATCTCATCCTCTGTTGTCCCCTTCTCCTCCAGCCTTCAATCTTTCCCAGCATCACACCTGTGGAAACTGCAGTGAAAGCGCAGAGTCCCAACTACTCACCTCACCAAACCTCTCCCGTAATGGGGACTATTACAGGTGTTACATTCAATAACTATTTTGCTACTACATTTCATGCATTAACATGTCACTTAACATTGGTAATGAGGGCATTATTATCTTTAAGCAAGTCAGTTATCTAATTCCAGCACGTGTTTTTTTGTTTGTTTGTTTTAATGAAACCACAACCGAATTTTTGGCATTTATTGTACACAGCCACCAACACTCCATTTTATGCAGTTTGCGGGCCTGGGTTCACAGGGCATGGGCTGGGACAGCAAGGCTCTTTTACTTCAGATCGTTGATGGTAATCTTCCCCTCATCCGTTTATGGGCCCGTCTCCAGGAGGCAGCAGGGAAAGCTAGATGTTTCCCTTTAAATACTTACTAGAGAAGACTTGGAGAATATGACAGCGGACAGCACGGATGAGAGGCAGACTGCTCAGACTGCTCTGGACTGAGGTCTAGGGCAGCTGTAAGAGGACGAGGACGGACACCACAGATGAGTTTCAGTGGCTGGTTTGAGATGCTGGTAGTTGCTACTAAACTAGGGTAAGAACAAAATATTTTCCAAACATTTTTCTAGAGAATCTGGAGTCTCATTCAGACATGCTAGAGTTGTGAAATTTTTCACCAGCACTTCTCTCTGAGGAGGTTCTGGAGGTCATGATGGACCAACTTCACCTCCTCTCCAGTCCTCAGCTGGATACCACGGTGTTGGCACAAGCTTACAACGGATGATTCCTTAGGATAGGCAGCCAGTCCAATGAGATGATCCTAGCAGCCTCAAGAGCATTCTTGCCTAGAACATCCACATGCCCACGCTCTGGGCCAGGCTGACCTCTCTTTAGAAGGATAGCAGCAGATCAGAAGCATTCAAATAACTCTCAAGAACAGAAGCCCCCAGTGTGAGAGTGCATGATTCATAGCTTCAAATAACAAGTAGTTGTATGAGCTTCCTTCCCATGTGTGAAGTGGGCACAGTATGGCCTTCATGAGAATACAAGAGCTCCCCAAGCTCGAGTGGGGAAGATGGGGAAACATGGTGTCATCCTGTTTAGTCAGGAACTCGCACTTTGACATGAACAGGTTCCCCACAGACATCTAGGCTCTTGAACCAAAGTCACATTCAGGAACAACTATATAAGAGCACAAGGCAGTCAGCTGTTCTTAAGAAAGGCCCTTCCCCCACTTTGCACAGTCTGGTCCTGGTAGGTGATTCCAGCACATGTCTTAAACATTCTTTTTTTTTTCTGAAAACTCCCTCTAAACTATATCCTTTGTCAATCATACTATAATAGCTTTGCTAACTTTACTACTTCGTGGTTTAATAAATCACCTGCACTTCCTGTTTCTGTTCCTTTGGCCTCTGGTGAGATTTCCTCTTTGTTTGGCCAAATTTTTCTTCCCCTGTCAATATTGTTATCAGAGTTCACCAATATTTGAAAACTCCTCCCCAGGTCTTATGTTCAGGCATCTAGTTTATTGACCTCTGTCAGAGTTCTCTGTATATGTCTATGAGGCATTGGTTATATTGTTTTATGACTCTGTATCCATTTCTCTCACATGACTTTTGAGCTTATATAGAGAACTTACCTTGTTTATCTTTGTACTCAAAGTAGAAAGTATAAAATCTGCCATATTGTAATACTTCAATAAATCTTTATCTTTTTTAAAAAATCTAAGGCCAACTATTGTGGCAAAGATTCTGCATCTATTCAGATTCACCTGTGACAGTGTGATGCAGGACCTTTAGGAACACACGTGCATCCTTCTAGGGTCATTAACAGTATTGGCATTTGATACCTGCAACCTCTATGTGTTTTTTCCCTTCACTCTTATTTTAGTGTCACTTTGCTGAGCTGTTGGGAATCAGTCATTTCATGGACATTGCAAGGTTCTTCATGAGCATTCAAGAAGTCCCACCTACATCTGATGAAAATGTCACTGTGATGGAGACAACTTTCAACAATGTTCCTGTCCGTATATATTTACCAAAACGGAAGTCAGAGACACTAAGAAGAGGCTTATTTTATATTCATGGTGGTGGTTGGCATATGGGAAGTGCTGGTATGAGCCTCTCGTTGAAAATTTTAGATTATCACCTAGCATACATTTTATTAAGATGCTGACTTTGACATATGTTAAACATCATAGATAACAGAATGCTTCAGCTGTCTGAAGTTTAATTCTTTGGAACTATGCTATTAATAGTTTAAAGGAATTATGTTAAATCTCTTTCTGGAAAGGAATAATCAATATCAAAAGCTGTAGCAGTTAACAGGTAAGAGGGGAAAGAATTTTATGAACTTAGAAATACAGCATTAAACTTGTTAATTGCAGAAATGATGGAACATTGTGATGAAAATCAAAATGAAGTGAGTTGAATAATAGATGAGAAATGAGGAAATGGAGACGGTGATGCCAGTTTTTCAGTAATCTCTGTTATGAAGGAAATGAGAAGGAAGGTGTTAGATGGAAAAGAAGCACAAAGTTGAAAAAGGGTATTTTATTTTTATTTTATATAGGACACATGTACATTTCAATTTATTTAGTGCATTTTTATATATAATACATGTTTATTATATATAATTTTACTTATAAAAACTTTTATATATGTATAAATATATTTTTTATTATATATATTTTGTATTTATCTATGGAAGGCCTTTGAATGTGGTTATAAGTGGAACATGAAGATGTTGAGGAAATGTGGAGAGGGGGAGGATGGGGTGAGATTTGTCTGACCTAGAGGAAGTAGGAGGGAATTGGACTCAGTAAAGAGAAGAATTGACAACTTTTTGTAGCAAATGTTAAGTAAAAGTTTAAAACTTGGTGTATATTTGACATTTTAAGAATAGTCAACACTCAACTTTGAAAACTGTCACAGAGCAATTCATACTCCTCCTTTCCCTTGATGGAACCTTTGCAACAACGTAGTATCCTGATATTTGCCCTTTAGCATTTTATGATTTCTTTCTCTTCCTATTTCTGACAAATTCGATTACATTTTCTTAAACTTTTCTTCTATGCAAAAGGGAGAATTTACCCAAGCTCAGTAGCAAACATGGGTGACCCATCCCCATCCTGTGTACATGGCCAAAAAAAAAAAAAAAAAAAAAAAGACCCAGAAAGCACATATTTTTGTCTGCCTTTCAGAAAATATGAATATATAAATCAGGTCTCAGCTCTCCCTACTTCCCCTTTACACTTTATCTTCCTCTGGCAGTTTTGATGGAGTCTAATACTATTTCCAGAGAGCACTTTCTATGCTCTTCTATTAAAACAACTAATATTTTGCAATATTCCTGTCTGTTTATACAGCTATCCTTCCCTGTACTTGTCTTCAGTAGACAGTGACTTCCCAAGTATCAGGGAGTTAATATTTCTGTATTAATTTTTTCAACACACAACAGCTGCTAAATGAAGGGAGCAGAGATTAATTTTGAAGAGAATGAAGTTGGTTTAATAAATTAAGTGTGAAAATGAGACATATGTAAAAGGATCACTGAATAGAGGAATTTATGTTCTGTAGCTATGATGAAATTTTAGAAATATTTTTCCTAGAACCTTTCATTGAGGAACAAGGTAGAGTAGTAAGCTTTCTGCTGAAGGGAACACCGTTCAGTTCATCTGTCACTCAGATTTTATTTTCATTTGTTTCAGCTTTCTTTGATATTGACTTTCTATCAAGACGGACAGCTGTTATGCTAGATGCTGTTGTCATTTCAACCAAGTAAGAACACTGTGGGATCATGTGGATTTTGATCAGATGCCTTATGCAGTCAGATGCTCACAGCAGTCTTGGTCATTCCTTATGTCAGGAGTGTTCAAATGAAGTTGAAAAGATGAGAATAGAAAAAGTGAGTTTGAGCATGACCAGAAAACAGTCAGATAGAAAAGAGTTTTATAGTTAGGTCAAGTAAGGATCAAAAAGAGCAAGTCAAGAAATTTTTATAATAAAATCTAACTATTGTATTTCATGGACAAAGGACCTCCAATGGACTTTTAGCCTAGTCTTAATCAGCAGGGCTTCAGAGTCAGAAAATGAGGTTCAAAACCTGGTGCTAGAATCGATTGGATGGCTGCCAGTTAAATATCATGTTAGATCTGTATTCTCATGTGTAAACTGAGAGTCATCATATTTTGTATATTATAGGGTTTTTTGAGGATTAACCAATAAGATATATTTAAAGAAATTAGTATATATTTCATGGGCTAATTCTTCATTAAAAGCAGTTAGTCACCAAGTAACATGTGGGAATTCAGACAAAATCTAGTTTCGAAAAGCATTCTAGGTTAATGACCAACAGTAGAAAAGAAACCCAATGGGAATGAATAGAAAAATGAAGAAGTTATGTAAAAAACAGTGACCCCTGCATGCCAACTTGATCATTAGATTAAGTTGGAATAGAATAATTCCTATGATTTGTTCATTATTTATTGGTTGCTAATAAAGTGTAATGACTACAAAGAAAATAACATTTTGGGAGAAGTTTAGTTTCGGGAAGTAATCACCAGAGTTTTCTTTTTTTCTTTTTAATCTACTCCAAGTTTGTCATTCAAGATTTTACTTATGTATAATGGCACTTGCAAAAACCTTCATGTCAAGCACAGTCATAAAGATGAAGTTTGTCTTTGAATTCATAATGACCTAAACCATGAGGTTGCTAAAGAAAAATATCACTTTTGATTTTTAGGTTAGAGCATGCACATTCATAACATTTTTTGATTAACAATAACTGACTTAAAGAACATTGTTATTCTGCCCACAGCTACCGACTAGCACCTGAACATCACTTTCCAAGCCAATTTGAAGATGTCTATAATGCACTAAAGTGGTTCTTAAACCAAGATGTTCTTGACAAGTACAGTGTAGATCCTGAAAGAATTGGTATCTCTGGAGAGAGTGCTGGAGGGAATTTAGCTGCAGCCGTGACTCAACAGGTATATTACTCACATTTATTTGATTTTTAAAAAAAATATCCTACACTTAATACATTTATTTCAAACATTGAAATACCAGTGAAGTTATGTTATTATTATATGAATCAGTTTAGTTCAGTCGCTCAGTGGTATCCAACTCTTTTTGACCTGATAGACTGCAGTATGCCTGGCTTCCCTGTCCATCACCAGCTCCTGGAGCTTACTCAAACTCATGTCCACCAAGTCGGTGATGCCATCCAACCATCTCATCCTCTATTGTCCCCTTCTTCTCTTGCCTTCAATCTTTCTCAGCATCAGGGTCTTTTCCAGTGAGTCAATTCTTTGCATCGGGTGGCCAAAGTATTGGAGTTTCAGCTTCAGCATCAGTCCTTCCAATGAACATTCAGGGCTGATTTCCTTCAGGATGGACTGGTTTGATCTCCCTTGCATGAAAAGTGTTGTTATCAGAATAATCTAATTGCCTATAGAGAAACATATTAGCCAGTTCACAGATAATATTTGCTTGCACAGGGAATTATAATTTTCATATATCAATATTAATTTTCAATCCCTGGTCAGGGAACAAAGATCCCACATGCCTCAAGGCAATTAAGCCTGCCCACCACAACCACTAAGCCTATGTGCCACAACTACTGAGCTTGTGCACAACAACTAGAGAGAAGCCTGTGAACTAAAGATTCTGCATGCTGCAATGAACTCTACATAACTAAAAATAAATAAATGTTTTTAAAAAGGAAAAGTGAACTAAGAAGAGGAGAGAATAGATTTTGTCTTTTAAGCTTAACTTTTTTATTATCCAAGAAGAAATAAATGTTACCATTTGAACTTTGATAGGTTGAAGTTAAGAATACTCTTTATAATTCTTAAAATAATCATTTAATGAATAAAAACAGGGCATAACTCATAAAGTAGTACAGAAAAAAATTATTCAATACAAAGTTCAATCAATCTGAAAGAAGTGAAAAACAGAGACGGAAAGGAGGATGCACAAAATAAGGTTGTAGTCTAAATGATTTGGTTTTAAGGCCAAGATTTCCAGACTAAAAACGTAATAAATAAGTAGAAAATTTGAAAATAAATGAATGGACAAAATATACCCTGAAATAATATCTAAATGAATGTTTAGGTAAGGAAAATGACATTATTACAGAAAAAGTTCAAATCACCTAGGAAATATACAGCTCTAAATCTGTGTGGAGTTAATAACTTGGCTGTAAATATGGGGTCACAAAGAATTGGACACAACTGAATGACTGAACACACATACACACACAAATATGAAGAAAACATCAACAAAATTATAAGGGAAAACAATGAAGTTCACAATCACAGAAGAAAATTTAAAAATACCTCTTCCAGTGATTAAGAGATTGAGAGGCAAAAAATAATTGTATAGAGGACTGGAATAGCAACCAGTGCATTTAACTCAGTGGACCTGTAAATAACAGGGAACAGGCAAGTGCTGCTGCTGCTGCTGCTGCTGCTAAGTTGCTTCAGTCGTGTCCGACTCTTTGCGACCCCATAGACGGCAGCCCACCAGGCTCCCCCGTCCCTGGGATTCTCCAGGCAAGAACACTGAAGTGGGTTGCCATTTCCTTCTCCAATGTGTGAAAGTGAAAAGTGAAAGGGAAGTCGCTCAGTCGTGTCCGATTCTGTGCGACCCCATAGACGGAAGCACACCAGGCTCTTCCATCCATGGGAGTTTCCAGGCAAGAGTACTGGAGTGGGGTGCCATTGCCTTCTCCGCAAGCAAGTACACATAATCATTTAAAAAAATTGACCAAGTACTGCCATAAGGCAAGTCTCGGAAAACAAAAAAAAAAAGAAAGTCACAGACTTTAAATCATATAACACTTGAACTCTTACCACAATGCAGTAATGGAGGATCAATACAAAAAGACAAATAACAAAATATTTTTCCTTGTATGGAAATTTAAAAACATATTAAGACCAATGGGCCACTATTTAAAATACTATATCTTTTATATGATCTCCAGGATAGTGTTTATAGGAAATTGTATTTCCTCAAAAGCATATATTAGCAAAGAAAGAAGGATGGAATAAACATTTGACTCAAAAAATCAAATTAAAAAATGGAAGGAAGATAGTAATAATGACAAGAACAGAAATTAGGATAATCAAAATGAGCTTATGGGAGATGTGAACAAAAAGCAAAAGGTGAACTGTTTAAAAGGACTAACACAATTTTTAAATCTCTTGCAAGATAATGATGAAAAATAAAAGTTAAGTTAAGTTAACTAATTAATGCCGAAACTGAGAGCAGGACAACGCTGCAGACCCTTCAATATGGAAAAGAATTATTCTTTGAAGGTTAAACATGTATTGTATCCTTGAAAGAATTTTGTTTGAAGAACTTTGGAATTAAAGTATTATAATATTTAAATTAAATGGACAAATTCTAAGAAAATATAACTTGCAAAACAGACACAACAGGAAATAAAAATCTGAGCCATTTAATAACCATTTTATTCCAGAAAAACAAAATACGTGCCTAAGAACATGAAAAGAGTATACACTCTTCAGTTATTTTCAAAAAGAATCTTGATCTTTATGACCAATCTGACAAGAACAATTTCAGGAAGGAAAACAATGGGCCAATTATATTCAGAAAACTAAGGTATTATTATCATGAATAAAATATTAGAAAAAATATATACATACCATGAACAAGCTGTTAATAATGCAAAGAAAAATATATTTTATAAAAATGAGTTTCAATACATTGAGAGATTAAGGAAGTAGAATCATATCTCATGTACAAAAAAGAATTTTTTAAAAGTCACAGTAACAATTATTGCTTACCGAGGAAGAGATGTGTGTGTGTACTCAATCACATCCGACTCCGCGATTTCATGGACTGTAGCCCACCAGGCTACTCTGTCCATGAAATTCTACAGGCAAGAATACTGAAGTGGGCTGCCATTTCCTATTTGAGAGGATCTTTTTGACCCAGGGGTCAAATCTGTGTCTCTTGCATCTCTTGCATTGCAGGCCAATTCTTTTACCACTCTGCTGGGAAGCCCTAACCAGTTTAACTGCGTTGACATGTATAACTAGTGTAATTTTAAAGAAATACACAAAATTGAATGTAATAAAATATAGGTTGATGGTTACTGGAGAGAAAGAAGGGTGTACAAGGGTATGGTGAATTCCCTGACCCTTAAACATATCTATTACATTTCACATTTCTGCCTTATATAGTTATATATATGTGTGTTATATTTAATAATAAAATTATAAAGTATAATTTTTTAAACAGAAATAGATTCACAGATGAAGAAAACAAACTTATGGTTACCAGGGGGAAGAAAAGGGAGGAATAAATTGGGAGATTGGGATTGGTATAGAATACTACATATGAGATAGATAACTAATGAGGACCTACTATATAGCACAGGGAATCCTACTTAATACTCTGTAATGGCCTATATGGGAAAAGAGTCTAAAAAAGAGTGGATATATATATATATCTGATTCACTTTGCTGTACAGCAGAAACTAAAACAATATTGTAAATCAACTATACTTTAAAAATTTAAGATAAAATATAGGTTTATTACTTTTTTAAATCTACAGGTCAAAGATTTTGGCTATCTGTAAAGTTTTAATTAATTGGTCAAATATAAAATATTTTTGTATGTCTTCTTCAGTTCAGTTCAGTTCAGTCACTCAATCGTGTCCAACTCTTTGCAACCCCATGAATCGCAGCACCCAGGCCTCCCTGTCCATCACCAACTCCCGGAGTTCACTCAAAGTCATGTCCATCAAGTCGGTAATGCCATCCAGCCATCTCATCCTCTGTCATCCCCTTCTCTTCCTGCCCCCAATCCCTCCCAGCATCAGAGTCTTTTCCAATGAATCAACTCTTTGCATGAGGTGGCCAAAGTATTGGAGTTTCAGCTTTAGCATCAGTCCTTCCAATGAACACCCAAGAATGATCTCCTTTAGGATGGACTGGTTGGATCTCCTTAACTCACTCTAAATCAGTCACCTGTGAGCTACCTATTTAATAATTGTGTGTGTTTAGTCACTCAGTTACGTCTAACTCTTTGTGATCCCATGGACTGTAGCCCGCCAGGCTCTCTCCATGGGATTTTCCAGGCAAGAATACTGGAGCAGGTTTCCATGTCCAACTCCAAAGGATATTCCTGACCCAGGGATGGAACCCACGTTCTCTTGTGTCTCCTACATTGGCAGGCAGAT
Source organism: Capra hircus (assembly GCF_001704415.2). NCBI lineage: Eukaryota > Metazoa > Chordata > Mammalia > Artiodactyla > Bovidae > Capra > Capra hircus. The sequence continues at coordinate 115,799,668 of NC_030808.1, read as the reverse complement.
TCTTTACCACTGCACCACTTGGGAATCCATTTGATAATTACCATTCCTTTACCAATCTAAACAGCATTCTTCATACTGAAAGGTTGTTGTTGAATTATGACGCTGGGATTCTTGGCCCCCGGAGGAGAAGAATTTAATCCAGGGCCAGAGACAAGGCTTGATCGCTCAGAGCTTTTGTGTAATAAAGTTTTATTAAAGTATAAAGGACATAGAGAAAGCTTTTGACATAGGCATCAGAAGGGAGCAGAAAGAGTACCCCCCTGCTAGTCTTTAGCTGGATGTTACATAGTCACCAGCAGTCTGTTAATGAAAGAAAGGAATGTCTCAAAACTTAGAATGGCACCAGGCCCTTCACCCATAGGATGTATTTTGGGATAATCTTGGCTCCAAATGGTTCATCTTGGGCCATAAAAGGATTAACTTGAATCTTGAAGAAGGGCAGAGCACCATAAAAATAATGTTACTTACATAGATTAAAGGAACGATATCGGAGTATAACATACTGGTTTATCAAGTAGGTTCTGAGCCAAAAGGCGGAACCGACTTGAAGACAGAGTTTGGGGTAAATACATAGTACATTAGCATAGCTTAAGATAAACATTTCCATAAGAAAAAGGCAATGGTTAACTTTAAGTGAAACCAGGTGTCATGGCAACACAGAATTTTAAGAGAAACCTCCTTTCAAATTTGTATAGAGAAGGAAAAAAATATGGCTTGTTTGTTTTTTCCTGCCACTTAAGGGAGATAAAAATGTCTGACACTTACAGGCTATTTCTTCCATTTGGAGACCCCTGCCTGTTACCTTCTCAATACTAGGTACCAAGATAAATGGAATGTGGTAATTTTACCTGAAATAAAACACAGAACTAGTTATTTAAATTCAGAAATTATTTTTACATAAAATAATCTAGTAATGAACTTTTAAATATTTTATTCTACTAACTTGCTCTAATTCTTGTGATCTAAATGAAATAAACATTGTTGCCATTTGCTTTTGCAGGCCTCTGTGTGTGTGTGTGTGTGTGTGTGTGTACACTCACATATGCCTGTGTGTGTGTAAAATGTCATATTTATATCAAAGGAAAGAATGTCAGGGTCCTGTGCTCTCTTCAACTCTATATCAAGTTTTCAGAAATGAACTTTACTCTGGGCAGCACCAGAGTGTATATGGCTTCAATAATTACTGTTTATGACCTACACGAGTGGAGCTCAAATTTTTCCTTGCATCAGAATCACCCAAAAGATGACAAAACACACATTGCTGGTTCCTCCCAACTTAATTTAGTGAGTCTGGGCTAGGTTTAAGAATTTTCATTTCTAACAAATCCCTGGGTGATTTGAATACTAGGCATCTAGGGACCACACTTACAGAAGCTATTCTATGAGGCATCCTGGGCCATTTCAATGTGGGAACCATATAAATGTACATAGAAACATCTCCTAAAATGTAATGCTTAATGTTGTGTGTGTGCTTGCTGAATCGCTTCAGTTGTGTCTGGCTCTATGCAGCCTTATAGACTACAGCCTGAGAGGCTCCTCTGTCAATGGGATTTTCCAGGCAAGAATGCTGGTGTGGATTGCCATGCCCTCCTACAGGGGATCTTCCCACCCCAGAGCTCAAACCTGGGTCTCCTGAACTGCAGGCAGGTTCTTTACCATCTAAGCTATCAAGGAAGCCCCATGCTCAGTATTACTGGTTCCCAAATACTTTGGGTTATGCATCCTATTGATGGAAAAATTTTAGTACACCCCAAATGTATGCATATTAATTTATAGATACATTTGTCTTAATGCACTAATCTGAATATTTGAAACACTTAAACATTAAAATCAATTAGACTTTTATCCAGGATTTATTTATTTAGTGTCAGCATTGAATTAGAATTCCTAATGACATGATCTTCTCCTTAAATGTTACTGCCTGTTGATATCAGTTCAGTTCAGTCACTCAGTCTTGTCCAACTCTTTGTGACCCCATGGACTGCACCCACCAGGCTTCCCTGTCCATCACTAACTCCCAGAGCTTATTCAAACTCATGTCCATCGAGTCAGTGATGCCATCCAACCATCTCATCCTCTGTCATCCCCTTCTCCTCCTGCCTTCCTCTCCTCCCAGCATCAGGGTCTTTTCCAATGAGTCAGTTCTTTGCATCAGGTGGCCAAAGTATTGGAGTTTCAGTTTCAGCATCAGTCCTTCCAATGAATATTCAAGACTGATTTCATTTAGGATGGACTTATTGGAGCTCTTTGAAGTCCAAGGGATTCTGTTAATATAATAATATGTATATAAAATTTTTATTTAAAATATATCAGTTTCCTCTGATTGCCATTCTTAGCAATGTAAGAGTAGATATTTTGCTTTTAAATCACAGATTAGATGGTCTTTTTCCCCATCCATAAGAAAAGTATTGGGCTTCCTTGTTGGCTCAGATGGTATGACCTGCAATGCAAGAGACCTGGGTTCTATCACTGTTTATGTTCATAGTATTTAAGTAATACACCTAGTCTTAGATATAATTGAAAATTGGAATGTTCTTTGAGATATATTTCTTGTTTCTGATTATTTTTTGAGATTCTGAATTTAACTCATATCAGTAATTGCTTTTAAATTTAAAATACATTTTGAATGAAATTACTATTTGATCAACTTTAAATTATTTTCAGCTCATAGATGACCCAGATGTCAAGATCAAACTCAAGACCCAGTCTTTAATTTATCCTGCCCTTCAGTGTCTTGATCTGGATTTACCATCATATCGGGAAAACTCAAATCTTGGTCTGACCAAATCATTCGTGGCCAGATTGTGGAGTGGATACTTTACCACAGACAGATCACTTGAAAAAGCCATGTTCTTCAATCAACATGTACCAGTGGAATCAAGCCATCTGTTCAAATTTGTTAATTGGAGTTCTTTCCTCCCTGAGAAGTTCAGGAAAGGGCATTTTTATAAGAGTCCAACTTATGGTAATTCTAAGCTGGCTAAAAAGTATCCAGGGTTTCTAGATGTGAGGGCGGCTCCCTTGTTGGCTGATGACAACAGATTGCGTAATTTGCCCCTGACCTATGTCATCACCTGTCAATATGATATATTAAGAGATGATGGAATCATGTACGTCACCAGACTCCAGAATGTGGGAGTTAGGGTGACCCACAACCACATTGAGGATGGATTTCATGGAGCACTTGTTTATCGTGGGTTTAAAATTGGATACAGAATAGAAAAACAGTATATGAGTTGGTTAAGTGAAAATTTATAGTAAAATATCTGAACAGTGGTTCATAAAAATATACAAACCTCAGAGTAGGAAACAAATTAGTGAGAAAAGGTTGTGTTTGCATTGATATTTGATTATCTGTGACCTTTCTAATGTTCTCATAACCACTGTATTTTGTTTGTCTTTTTAACTCAGCAGATTCTTCTCTGTCCCTTATTATAAATGCTGTTTACTCATCTCTGTACCTTAACTAATATTTATATTCTATATTTTTTCTTGCTACTGTTAGTCATTTCTTATAACTCTAATTTATAGCCCTAGTTTTTTGTCTAATGGTATTACTATTTAGAAGAAAGTTTAAAGGAATACATCTGGTTTGTGAAATGCTAGAGCTTCAGTTGGCATGGATTTGGAGTCTTGAAATGCTGCCTTATAGGCAATCATATTTCCTTGCCAATTCTTTTTTCAGAGTGTTAGCCTCACTACAACATCATTTGTTTATCACTGCAAAATTCACTTCTTAATGCAAACTTCTTCATGTGCTCAGACACCAGAATCAGTGCCAATGATCTCATAGGCATTCTAGGAAAACAGTAGCTCTATTCTTTTGACAAATGAGGGGCATTCAAGTGGGAGGCAGTAACTCTACATGTAGCAGAGATGAGTGAAACCCAAGACATAGAGGAAATCACAAAACCAAACTGAAAATTTTGATCTCTGATAGTTCTTGTGTCTATATGGGGTTAGTAGAGTGACAAACAAAATCGCTAAGTTATTGGTCTGTCTTAGTCAATTTGGGCTGCTGTAACAATAGCTATAGAGTTGGTGGCTTATAAAACAATAGAAATTAATTGCTTACAGTTTTGGAGGTTCAGGGTGTCAATATGGTCAGATTCTGGTGAGAGCCCACTTCTGCACTGCAAACTGTGACTTCCATGACAGAGAACAAAGAGAGGGAGCATGCTTTTCTATGGCTCTTATAAGGGCACTCATTTCATTCATGAGGACTCCACTCTCATGAGCTCATCTAATCCTAATTACTTCTCAAAGTCTTCACTTCACTTCCTAATACCATCACAGAGAAGATAGGGTTTCAACATAAGAAACTTGGGGGACACATTCAGTCTATAGCATAGACTATAGTGAATAAACAGTAATGACCATATATTATGTAATGTTTGATAATTTTGGAGAAATACTGATGAAGGCAGCTCAGGGCTAGTATGGCATCTCCTCCCAACCATCAGAAGTCAAGGCTTCTTCTTTCCATTCCTCCTCAGCTATTATCAGGCAGAAAGAGGTGGAGGTTAGGGGAATGGGAGAATCAGAAACTTTCATTTCTGTTTTTATCAAGAAAAATAATAGCATTTCTGCAAGTCCTACCCAACATATGTCTCATTTTATGTTTCATTTTACATAACTGTATTTCATGTGGACACATATAACTGTCAAGGTTGCTTAAGGAGTAATATATTTTTTAACCTGGGCACAACGTCCTGAACAAAATTAGTATTTGTGTTTTTTTTTTTTATGTAAATTTATGAGAGTTGAGTAAACAACTGGTAGTTAGGTCACAAATTCTGTAGGCATAAATGGTTTAAATTACTTGTGAAAATACACCGGGGGTTAGTAGAGTGACAAACAAAATCGCTAAGTAATTTGTGGAACTCCAGTACTCTTGCCTGAAAAATCCCATGAACGGAGGAGCCTGGTAGGCTGCAGTCCATGGAGTCACTAAGAGTCGGACGCAACTGAGCGACTTCACTTTGACTTTTCACTTTCATGCATTGGAGAAGGAAATGGCAACCCACTCCAGTGTTCTTGCCTAGAGAATCCCAGGGATGGGGGAGCCCAGTGGGCTGCCATCTATGGGGTCGTACAGAGTCAGACACGACTGAAGCGACTTAGCAGCAACAGCAGCATCATTACATGAGACAGAAGTATAAATGAATCATACTTATGGTTCCAAATGGAACACCACTGGGATACTTGTGTACTGTTAATATTTGTATACTCAGTTGAAGAGGACTTTTTTACTTGTATCTGTATGCCCCACTCTTTTACCTCCTTCAAATCACCTACCCATAAATCAAAACAATGTCTGTTAATTACCAGGTGAGGACATAGTCTTAATTTGAAAGATATATTTAAATATGGACATAACATTTGACACAAAGTACTTCGTTTAAAGCTATGTAAATATAATGATGCAACAAATTGATGTCAGTTGCATGTGTCTCAGATTTCCAGCCTAAAGTTATAGCAGACAGAGGGATCAATAACTAATAAAGCAACAGCAACAAAAGAATTATCTATTCTCAGCTTAAGTTTCTATTACAAAAGTCCATCTAGATCCCCACTTTTGGTTTTTACCAAGTACAATAGGATGAATAAGAGAATAGGTGTCCTGATGACTTCTTGGGTTTCGCTGATAGCTCAGTTGGTAAAGAACCTGTCTGAAATGCAGGAGACCCTGGTTCAATTCCTGGGTTGGGAAGATTGCTGGAGAAGGGATAGCTGGCTATCATTAATTGATCTTTACCCCTCTCTACATCAGTCCTCACTCTCAATCACTTTTATTTCTCACCTGCTAATCTCTGTAACATATTCCCTGTCCCTGATTCTCCCCTTTCCACAATCCCTTCTCAATTCCTATAATCTTTCCACTGACCTCTCTGGAACTCTTGGATCATCATGAACACATATCCATAAGATTTTTATCTGTGCCTTCCATTAACTGTCATCTGAGATGTAGTACTTAATTGAGGACCAGGTGCCAGGAGCCAGTGTGGGGAATCCCGCCCATGGCAAAGGTCATGAGGAAGAGGCCTGATAGGCAAAGGTGAGATCAGGCCTCGAGGAAATCCCCCTGGGCCTTCTCAAGCATCTACCCCCAAACCAGAATCTGTCTGTTTTATTATTTTATGACATTCACCAGCGTTTCTGACATTAACAGGGGCTATCCTCGACCACATTTCTCTGGAAAAAGTTAACTTAGAGCTCCAGTTGACAGTCTCCTGCATATAAAAGGAATGTTTCAGCTCAAACCCCTTTGATGACTCTCTAACATGTCTGACAGGTTTAACTATGCATGTGTTTACAGCCCCCCAACCACAAGAGGCACGAAGATTAAAGCATCTTAAAGATATAGAGCCCATTTTTAAAGAGCTAAAAATTATATCGGTGTAGGTTTTCATTGTTGAGTTAATGACTGCCACCAGGCCTCCATATCCTTTATCTTTTAGGTACCTGGAGGATATTAATCAATGTAATTGGGATGTAGAAAAAAGAATATAGTAGTTTTGATGTTAGCAATGCTAGACTTTTGAGTTAATGAATTTTCTCTTTGTTATAAATCACTGTCTTCCTCTTTCCTTGTTATAAATTGTTGTGTCCTTGCTATGTAAGAATGTAACCTTAATTAGTGCTTTCTGAGAGCGGCACCAGACTTTAGTAAGAACAACACTTTTAGGGCAAATAAGTTTTCTGGTTGATGGACCCTTATCAGAAAAGGGCCATAAAATGCTAATAGGCCTCCTGGCCAGAAGATGATGTAAATCACCTAAGATCTGTGTATACAGCTAAGTATGCAGAGAGAAAGCCTGGTCTCGATAAGCGTCAGGGCTGCTGACCCTGCATGGCTTTGTATTTTCCATTTATCTCTATGTATAACAAAAAGTATAAAAACGGACCTGGGAAATAAAGAAACGGATCAGTTCCTGGAAAGACTGGCTTCCCCCATGTCTTCTTTTCTTTCTTACTCTATTTTCTGGCTGATTCTCGTCTGGAGCATAGAAGCTCATCGTGTCTACTTATTTGCCTGGGCTTCTAAGACCCTCGCGAGAGGGAGCCCAAGGCAGGGCACCCTCCGCTATTCAAGCAGGCGCCTGCGGCCTTATGTAGACGGTGTAAGTCTCTTGTCTGAGGCTTTATTGGCTTTCTATGTAAACCAAGGAATACAGCCTCTTTCTCTCCTCTATTCTCTTAACTGTAAACTCTTTCCTTATCTCTCTCTAAATCTATACATCTCTCGCCACACCGTCCCCGCTTCGAATTACCCTGGATCCGCGGGGGCTGGTCCCCGGCAACCAGGCTTCTATTTTCCCTCCCACATTGATCAAACCATGAGTATCTTCCTTGTTCACTGATGCTACCAGACTATTCTCTCTCCCTACAGCCTCCCATATCATGGTAGTAGACTCTATTATCAGTTACCTTTCCATTATGTAGTCACCTGCCAACCTCTGCATCACTGACTCTAATGTCTCAAAGATTTCACCTTTAAAGTCACCATCGCTATCTCCACTATTACAGTTGGGGATTTCAGAATCTATATAGATGATACAACTAACATTGTGGACTGACCATTGTTTGACTTTCCTTCCCCCTAATAATGTTGGCTTTTACTCTACATAAACCATTTGCTCTTATAATCATGCCTTAGACTTTGTTACTAACTGAAACTGCACCCTGTAATCTCAGTATCAAATAGGCTATTATCTGACTGTAATCTACTGTCATACTAGGTCACTCTCACTAATACTCCTAATTACCATGTACTTGAATTATATCAGCATTTTAAATTTCCTCATTCTGCGCGTATTTTTCCTTCCTTATTCAGATTTAGTTCTTCAGCAAATCGTTATGATCTATACATCCCCAGCTTCTATCTCTTGCTCTCTGTTACATTTTTTCATCTGTCTTTTCTCTTGATCTCTTAGTGGAGTGTTTCTGCTTTTTTTTTTTTTTTTTTACCCATACTCTCTTCTCTGGTCTCATGGCTTTCAATAATCTGTAAATTGAAATCAGCTAGTCTCATGGCTTTCAATAATCTGTAAATTGAAATCCCAATTCACATCTCTGGTCTGAATCTTCTTAACTCCAGATTCGGTATACATATACATCTATATACATACTTTACAATCCCAGTTTGATTTAAATAAATACCTCAAACTTAAATTTCTGATCTTCTGTCAAATAACTACTGATCTTTTATTGTTTTGTTTTGTTTTTTAAAAATTTATTTATTTTAATTGGAGGTTAATTACTTTACAATATTGTATTGGTTTTGCCATACATCAACATGAATCTGCCACAGGTATAACTGCTGATCTTCATCTTTCTCATTTCTGCAGATAGCATCTCCTTATTTCCAGTTATTCAGGGCAAAAACAAACAAAATCAAAGTAAAACCAAAACAGATAAACAAAAACTCATTATTATTTGTCCCTTTTTTTTTTCTGTCACAGATATCATTATTAAATCCTCTTAGCCAAAATATAGCCTGTATCCAACCCTTTTTTTATTCTTACTTCCATTGCTAACACCATGATCTAAATCACTATCAATTTTTGCTGGAAATAGTCCAATAGGATTATAATTTCTCTCTCCTTTTTCATTTTGAATCCTTAGAATCAATTTGCAAGATGTCAAACAGAATGATCTTTTCAAAAAGGAAAGATCATGGTACTCCTCTTCTCATGGTCCCCCAAGATGTTTTTTCTTCACTAGGGCAGTAGCCAAGATGTCTGAAGAAAACTTTTAGGTACATATGCCTCAAACTGCTAAATGAAATGTGTAATTACTCTTTCTAAATTATGAATGGGTTGAGGGGAAAAGTAGAGGAAATTTCAGAGACAAAAGTGTTCATAAAGCACAAACCCAGAGATTCCTACTTGAGATTTCTCTGACATTGTAAGTGACATATTAAGTAGCACGTATCTTAGGTTATCAGACCACCTTCTGTAGCAGGAGCTATTTGTCCTATAGCCCAGGTACAGGAAAGTAATTTTGTTTTACAAGGTAGGTTTTGAATCTATAATCTGACTTGAAAGCATAGATTTTATTCTTCTTCTTCTGTGGCAAAGAGATCAGGAGATGACTGCCAATTAAAAGAGTTTCTCACAGGTGTTGCAAGGAGGAGGCATGTCATACCATGCGGGTACCACATGTGGAAGCACCAAAGTTGATCAGGATGCAGAAGAGGCTTATTGTGGTTTCCGTGGGAAAGAATATAGGCAAGGCAGGATAAGCAAGGTTAGGATTGGCTAATTTGAACAATCTCAGGGCACAGCTGGGTACAGGGGCTGTCCCTGGCTGGTACTTGGCCCTGTAGTGATTAGGTGATTAGGCCCTGGGGTAATTAAGATACAGAGACTGTAAGGGAATGGATTTTGAACTGACTGGTTTGTATATGAAAAATGCGCTCACAGGCACGTTGGTGGCTTATCTCTATGTATTAGCTGACCCTGAGAGGGGTAGTCCCTCCATGATCAGAAAGACCTCAGATGGTGAAACACAAATATACAGAGAAAAGGAAAAAAGAAAAAAGAAAAAAACATGCTTATTACAAGTCCCAAAGGATGCCACTGGATAGCAACACTTCAGTTCTTCCACAGACTGAATCTGCAATTGACCAAGTAGTGGACTCCTCCAAAATCATCCTTGCAATGGCTACAAAAAGTTTTGTTTTCCCCCATTTTTGGTTTGTTTGTTTACTTAGCTAGTTCAAGAGTTGAGTTTTTTGTTTTTTTTTTTAATTTATTTTAGTTGGAGGATAATTACTTTACAATACTGTGATGGTTTTTCCCATACATCAAAATGAGTCAGCCACAGGTATACATGTGTCCCACACATCCTGAAACCCCCTCCCATCTCCTTCCCCACCCTATCCCTCTGGGTTGTCCCAGAGCACTGGCTTTGGGTGCCCTGCTTCGTGCATTGAACTGGCACTGGTCATCTAGTTTACATATGGTAATGTACCAGTTTCAATGCTATTCTCTCAAATCATCCAACCCTCACCTTCTCCCACTGAGTCCAAAACTCTGTTCTTTACGTCTTGTCTCCTTTGCTACCCTGCATGTAGAATCGTTGGCACCCTCTTTCTAAATTCCATATATAGGCATTAATATCCAGTATTTATCTTTCTCTTTCTGACTTACTTCACTGTGTATAATAGGCTCCTGGCTTATCTACCTCATTAGAACTGACTCAAATATGTTCCTTTTTATAGCTGAGTAATATTGAATTGTGTGTACATAACCACAACTTTCTTATCCATTCATCTGCTAATGAACATCTAGGTTGCTTCCATGTCCCAGCTATTGTAAATAGTGCTGCAATGAACATTGGGGTACATGTGACTCTTTCAATTCTGGCTTCCGTGGGGCATATGCCCAACAGTGGGATTGCTGAGCCTCTGTGTATCCTAACTGAGAAGAAAAATACACCAGATAGAAGTTAATGAATGTTCTGTGCTTAGTTGCTCAGTCATATCCTACTCTTTGCGACTGCATTGACTGTAGCCCTCCAGGCTCCTCTGTCCATGGGGATTCTACAAGGCAATAATACTGGAGTGGGTTGCTGTGCCCTCCTCCAGGGGAATATTCTTGACCCAGGAATTAAGACAATGTCTCCTGTGTCTCCTGCATTGCAGGTGGATTCTTTACCACTAAGCCACTGGGGAAATTCCAACAGCAAAATAAATTGAATCTAAAATGTAATTTCAATATATATTACCATACCAGAAATTTAAAAATAATTCTGACTGATTAGAAAAAGAGCAGTGTTCCTGGGATGATCTAAAGGAGAAAATGTATGAAACCTTTAAAAGTGCAATTCTAGGACACAAAAAGGAAACATTTCCGTATTCATTTTATGAGATAGTTTCTTCAAAGCTAGAAGGATAGTAGAAAAGGAGAACCTACAGATTGAATTTACTTATGCATAGCAATGAAAAATTCTAAAAACATATAAGCAAAGAATACATTACAGAGTATAAGAACAATATATCATGACTTGTTTGTATTAATATTAGGAATAAAGGAATTATTCAATATCTTTGTTAGTAGTAATGAGAAAAATCATATGCTTGTCTCTAAATATCTTAAAGAGAAATAAAAGTTCACATTCACTTTTTAACCTTTAAACAATATTCATGTAATAGTAATAGATTTATATGGCTAAACAAGTTATTATAATCCAAAATTAACTTCATGATAATATCAAAATTAAATAGAACTTATGAATATCATTACCTTTACTATATTTCATTTTCTGGGTAGATCCTATCCATCTTAATTAGATAAGAAAATAAAATTTAAAAGTAAAACAACTGGAAAGGACTTAAATTATTATTGTTTCATATGACTTGGGTAATTTAAGAAAACCAAATAAAAAACTATTAAAATAGATAGGCAGAAAGGTGTTTAGAAAATGAAAATTTAGAAAAGTTTAGAAAATTAATGAAAATTTTTATACTTCATATAAACAAGGAGAAAAGTTGGAAAATATTTACCAACATTATCCTTTCTTTTTCAGATTATTCCCTGACCTAAAAACCCTCTCTGTTTCATTTCCTCTTCCTCCCCAGTTCTCAACCAAAATGAGCAGTGTGCATATTTTATTAAGTCTCTTCATTTGAGTAAGTTCTATGATCTACTAAAAAAAATGGAAGCAGTGACGATTTTATTTTCTTGGGCTCCAAAATCACTGGGAATTGTCTCTGCAGCCATGAAATTAAAAGATGTTTGCTCCTTGGGAGGAAAGCTATCATAAACCTAAACAGTGTATTAGAAAGCAGAGACATCACTTTGCTGACAAAGGTCCATATAGTCAAAGCTATTGTTTCTCCGGTAGTCATTACCAATGGTAAGAGTTGAACCATAAAGAAGGCTGAGTGCTGAATAATTGATTCTTTTCAATCATGGGGCTGGAGAAGACTCTTTAGAGTCCCTTGGACTACAAGGAGATCAAACCAGTTAATCCTAAAGGAAATTAACCCTGAATATTCATTAGCAGGACTGATGCTGCAGCTGAAGCTCCAATACTTTGGCCATCTGATGCAAAGGGCCAACTCACTGGGAAAGACACTCATGCTGGGAAAGACAGAAGGTGAAAGGAGGAGAGGGCAGCAGATGATAAGATGGTTAGATAGCATCACTAACTCAATGGACATGAAACTGGGGAACTGCTGGGAAGTAGTAAAGGACAGGGAAACCTGATGTGCTTCGGTACATGGGGTTGCAAAGACTTAAACAAAATTTAGCAACTGAACATCAACAACAAACATCTACTATGACTCTTACAGAAGCTTCAACTTTGGGATATTCTTTCTCTTTTGAGGAAGTAAGTAATTTTACTTCAGTCTCAGGCCCTTCAGTTTATTCTCTCTTTTGTGTAGTATTTTCATACATACTCTCACATTCCCCATTCTCTGTAAAGTTTTGACAAGAGCTTTTGAAGTAATTCTGCTGTAATGTAGAGCTTACTTTTCTATTTACAGGTAATTTGGAGTTTGAGATTGTGTAGTATTATTTGTTATACTCAATGAATTGTATGGTTTTTTGGGAGGATATTTCCTGATGTTTGAAATTTACATGGTCACCATTATTCTTGACTACTTGGAAGACTAACAGTTGAAAATTAAAACCTAAAAGATGGCCTTAACAACATATCAAACTCAACTGAAGTGAATATTAGAATAATAGATAAATATAAAGAAGTAGAGTGCATCAAAGAGAGAGAGAGAGAGATGGAAGATTTGAGACAGAATTAAATGCATGAAGACTAAAGAGAATAAATACTGGGAACCAATTTGCATTTTTTCCATGATGTGTGAAATATGGTTATGGTATATTTGTTTTCCCATAGCTGTTCATAATTTTCTTTCTATATCTATTGTCACTGCTGTTTTTATTATCAATTTGTAGCAATGTTGCATATAGTAAAGAAATTAATCTTCCATTGTTGAGTTGTCATTTTCTTTTGAGATGGTCATTTTATATTTTGACAAAATGTGAGTGCATTCTACAAAATTTGATATTTTAAAACTGTTAAGTATTCTTAAGAAATTTGCATGTCTGATTCGATATTTGCAATCATAATTTTTGAAGGCTTGGTAGAAAAATATCTTAGTATTTTTATATTGATAATTGTATATTAATAAAATTAATTTAAACTGTTTTCACTTTTTATTAATGGTTATACTAGAAAAAGTTTAATTACATAAATGGCATTTGTGGTTCATGTAGTTCTAATAAGAAGGATATAGATTCTTCTTAACTCATTTTTATTATGGATACAGTTTATTAGAAAGTTTATTTTTATACATTTTCTCTTTGAATTGAGTTATAAATAATGCATGTACATTTAAGTGCAGAGTGTGAGTATTTCAAGTAAGTTATCTTTGGCTTGGAAGAAACATTTGGGAGTATATTTTAAATGTTTGCTTACATATTTAGATATATTCCATATACATTTTACTATCCTATTTATGATTGAATATTTCATTATATGTGTAACTACAACTTATTATTAAAGAAGATACTAAAAAGAAAGCAAACATTGAAAAGAGTTTTTTGTTAGTTTATAGAAATGCAAGTGATTTCTGTGTATTAATTTTATATCCTGTGACTTTACTAAATTCATCAATTAGCTCTAGTAATTTAGTATTTTCTAGGTATATCATGTCAGAAAGAGAAATTAAGACAACAATCCCATCCACTACTGCAACAAAAAGAATAAAATATCTAGGAATAAACCTACCTAAGGAGACAAAAGACCTCTATGCAGAAAACTATAGGACACTGATGAAAGACATCAAAGATGACACAAACAGAAGAAGAGATATATTATGTTCTTGGATCAGAAGAATCAATATTGTCAAAATGAATATACTACCCAAAGCAATCTGTAGATTCAATGTAATCCCTATCAAATTACCAGGGACATTTTTCACAGAACTAGAACAAAAAATTTTTACAATTTGTTTGGAAACACTGAAGACCTCAAATAGCAAAAAACAATCTTGAGAAAGAAAAACAGAGCTGGAGTAATAAACCTGCCTGACTTCAGACTATACTACTGAAAGGGTTAACTGCTAGGCAGGTCTCCTAGGGAGGGAGAAAGGTGCAAGTGGCAGACTTCCCCCCCCCCCCCCCCCCCCCCCGCTATATTCCTTCGCTCCCACTTTAGTCAGGATTTAGGAGGTTCCTTTAATTCTGTGTTGCTATGATGACAATGGGTTCCACCTGAAAGTGACTTTTTTCCAAACTTGAGCTACTAACTGCCCCCCACCCCAAACAATACATCTTACTCATGAAAAAAAAAAAAATTTTTTTTAAGCTATGTTAATGAAACTATGTGTCTTGTTTGGAGTTGCGTCTTGTTTGGAGTTCTGCTTTCTTTCAAGACTTATACAATATATCTCACCCAGAGATGTTTTGTCCACTCCCCTTGGGCAGATATGTATGTTGTGGGAGAGAAGCCTGATGCAACTCTCTCAGTCTTGAGGCGTTTCTTTTTTCTATTCTCAACAGCTAGCAGAAAAGTATATAATTCCCTGCTTAAAACTAGCAAGACGAGTCATCTTTCTACCCCCTTCTGGTGTCAGAAGCTTTTTCTGTCACTATTACTTTAATAAAATTTCTACAACACAATGCTCTGGGTGATTTAGACTGTCTTTGGTCCTGGAGTTAAAGCTTCTGCTTCAGAGACCACAAATTCAGCGGAATACCATATGCTTTCATCTATCATCTTGGGGGCTAAGCTGTAAAGTCTATCACTACAAAGCTACAGTCATCAAGATAGTATTTTTCTGGCATATATATATATATATATATATATATATATATATATATATCAATGGAATATGATAGAAATCCCAGAGATCAATACATGCACCTATGGGCACGTTATCTTTGATGAAGGAGGCAAGAAATAAACAATGGAGAAAAAACAGCCCCTTCAATAAATGGTCCTGGGGAAACTGGACATCTGTGTGTAAAAGAATAAAATTAGAACACTTCCTAACACTTTACATGAAAATAAACTCTAAATGAATTAAAGATCTAAATGTAAGACCAGAAACTATAAAACTCTTAGAGGAAAACATAAGCAGAACATGTTGACATAAATCGCAGCAGGATCCTCTTTGACTCACCTCCCAGAGTAATGGAAATAAAAACAAAAATAAACAAATGGGACCTAATTTAACTTAAAAGCTTTTGCACAGCAAAGGAAACTATAAACAAGATGAAAAGATAACCATCAGAATGGGAGAAATTAATTGCAAATGAAGCAACTGACAAAGAATTAATCTCCAAAATATACATGCAGATCAATATCAGAAAAACAACTCAATCAAAAACTGGGCAGAAGACCTAGACAAACATTTCTCCAAAGAATATATACAAATGGCCAATAAACACATGAAAAGATTTTCAACATAGCTCATTATTAGAGAATGCAAATCAAATGAGGTATTACCTCACACCAGTCAGAATGGCCATCATCAAAAAATCTATAAACAATAAATGCTGGAGAAGATGTGGAGAAAAGGGAACCATATCGCACAGCTGGTGGGGATATAAATTGATATAGCCACTATGGAGAACAGTATGGAGATTCCTTAAAAAGCTAGGAATAAAAAACCACAATGAGGTACCACTTCACACCAGTCAGAATGGCTGCGATCCAAAAATCTGCAAGCAATAAATGCTGGAGAGGGTGTGGAGAAAAGGGAACCCTCCTACACTGTTGGTGGGAATGCAAACTAGTACAGCCACTATGGAGAACAGTGTGGAGATTCCTTAAAAAATTGCAAATAGAACTACCTTATGACCCAGCAATCCCACTGCTGGGCATACACACCGAGGAAACCAGAATTGAAAGAGACACATGTACCCCAATGTTCATCGCAGCACTGTTTATAATAGCCAGGACATGGAAACAACCTAGATGTCCATCAGCAGATGAATGGATAAGAAAGCTGTGGTACATATACACAATGGAGTATTAGCCATTAAAAAGAATTCATTTGAATAAGTTCTGATGAGATGGATGAAACTGGAGCCGATTATACAGAGTGATGTAAGCCAGAAGGAAAAGCACCAATACAGTATACTAACACATAAATATGGAATTTAGAAAGATGGCAATGACGACCCTGTATGCAAGACAGGAAAATAGACACAGATGTGTATAACAGACTTTTGGACTCAGAGGGAGAGGGAGAGGGTGGGATGATTTGGGAGAATGGCATTCTAACATGTATACTATCATGTAAGAATTGAATTGCGAGTCTATGTCTGACGCAGGATACAGCATGCTTGGGGCTGGTGAATGGGGATGACCCAGAGAGATGTTATGGGGAGGGAGGTGGGAGGGGGGTTCATGTTTGGGAACGCATGTAAGAATTAAAGATTTTAAAATTAAAAAACTAAAAAACTAAATAATAATAATAATAATAAAAATAAAGTAAAATTAAATTAAAAAATAAAATAAAAAAATAAAAAAAATTTTTTTAAATTTATTAATTCCACTAAAAAAAAAAAACAAAACTAGCATGTGATCCAACAATTCCACTATTGGGCATACATCCTGAGAAAACCATAATTCAAAAAGAAACATGCATCCCAGTGTTCATTGCAGCACTATTTACAATAGCTAGGACATGGAAGCAACCTAAATGTCCATTGACAGATGAATGGATAAATAAGTTATAGTACATATATACAATGGAATACTACTTAGCCATAAAAAGATATGAATTTGAGTCAGTTGTAGTGAGGTGGATGAACCTAGAGCCCATTATACAGAGTGAAGTAAGTCAGAAAGTAAACCAAATATTGTATATTAATGCATACATAAGGAATCTAGAAAAATGGCGCTGATGAACCTATTTGGTAGCACAGTGGTAAAGAATCTTCCTGCCAGTTCAGGAGATGTAAGAGATGTGGGTTTGATCACTGGGTCAGGAAGATCCCCTGGGATAGGAAATGGCAGCCTGCTCCAGTATTCTTGCCTGGAAAATCCCATAGACAGAGGAGCATGACGGGCTACAGTCCATTGGGTTAGCACAGCACAAGAAACCTATTTCCAGAGAAGGACTAGAGATACGTAGAAAACGGACTTGTGGATACAGTGGGGGAAGGAGAGGATGGCATAAGTTGAGAGAGTAGCACTGACATATATACATTACCATGTGCGAAATAGATAGCTTGTGGGAAGCTGCTATCTAACACAGGGAGCTCTGTGCTCTGTGCTCTGAGCTCTGGTGTTCTGTGATGACCTAAAGGGGTGGGATGGGGCTGTGGGAGGAAGGTTCAAGAGGCAGGGGCTATATGTATACTTATGGCTGATTCATGTTGTTATGCAGCAGAAACCAACACAACATTGTAAAGCAATTATCCTGCAATTAAAAATAAATTTGAAAAATAATTAAAGCATGCCAAGTACTTTGATAGAGTTGAGTTTGTAAAGGTATAGATGCACAGCTCAGAGTTCAGCTTGTTTTGATGCTCTTTTCAGAGAAGCATAGATACTACCTCATATTGTAAACCCACTGCACTCATCACTTTTCCTGTCGCAAAACTGAGAGAATTGCAAAGAACAGTGATAGCATTCACGATTTCTTCTTCATGCAAGCATTCTAGGTCTTGGCACTCAGAGGTTGCAGCCTGCCATAAATTAAAATCCTGACTGTGGGAAAGATGTTTCCCAAGATTTTTTATGCTCCTTTATCTACAGCCATGTGGGCCAGTCCATGGAGGAAGTAGTTGATTTGTCCACTTCTTAACTCACAATTCTCTCCTGCTTCCCATCATACAACCCATGGCTCTGCCAGGTTGAGACACTACTTTGCAATATTGCCTTATTTCAAGTGACTTACGTGTATGTGTCATAATTTATGTTACGTTTGCTTGTGTCTTTCTGAAGCAGTAAATATTGCTTTAGCTAAATCCCTTTGGTCCATCAACAACTAATGAGAGCCTAATTGATGAACAGATTGCTTGAGGTCAAGGCATTGTTCCTAGATGGAGTGAGAAGATCAAGGGGAGTAAATGCAACCCTTTCTTTGTGGTGTTCTCTCTCCATGAGATCTTTCACAATATCCACAATATTTCAGAGCAGATTACTGAATCCTTGTAAAAAAAGATTGGTATTAATAAAAACAAAAATAAACCTGAGATCAATTTTGTGAGAATCACATACAGTTTCCTCAAATCACAACCGTTACCTAAGCATGTGAAAAACTCCTTAATTTGCTATTGGTGCTAAATTAGCTTAAGTGCTAAATTTTAGCACTTAAATAGGTCACAGAAAAGAGCCTAGATTTAGTTAAATTCCAAAAGCTTTTCCACAAACATTTTGGAAACTTCCTCATGGCTAAAAATTTAGAAATCATATGCATCTCCTGCCTTGCTGAATATAAGTGAAAATGAATATCCGAAAAAAAGTCAAGAATTTAGTCCATTGACAATCTCTTCTGTGAGTATTTTTACAGTGTTGTGTGTGATGCTCTGCTGTGCCATTATTTTAATCTCCTTTTTCTGTTTTATAGTGTACAGATAGATCAATGTAAGGGAAACATGTCCTTTTCCTGGCGCTTAACATTGCTTCCTAGCACTTGCCTTGTGCACAGTGCTTGTCTATACTCAGTGTTTTCTCCCAGATAAGGAAGAAGATTTTCCCCATCAGCTCACTCTTGAGAGCCTGACTTGTTTGACTCTTACAGAGTGTGCATTATCTAGAAGAGAGTGATCCAGGTAGAGAGTAAGGAGAAAAATCAACATATTCATGTAAAAGCTATACTCCTTTAATTCATAGAATTCTGATTAGAATTCTTTTTCTCTACTTTTCAGTGGAATAATAATCCTTCAACAGCCAAGAAGATTTTGACTCTCATAGTTGATTATACCTTTATTCTACTATACTTTCTGCTCTGGTTATTCTTGGCCTTTTCTATGTTGCCACCCACTTTGCTAGAGCAGTGGTTTTTTAGGGTTCATGCATTAAATTGCTGTGCTTCATATTTCAATCCAGCAATTTAGGCAGCACCAAGGAGTAAATTGTTTTAAGTAGAGGATGAGTGAAGTGACATCTATCTGGGCATGATTTTTTTTTTTTTTTTTTGCCTTACCTCATGGCTTGTGGGATCCTATTTCCTGATGAGGAGTTGAACCCAGATGCCCTGCAGTGAAAGCACAGTGTCTTAACCACTGGACATGAATTTAGATTGTATTCCTTTCTTACTGTAATTTTAATAATAATATGTATATTGATAATAACAGTAATGATAACATTCAATTTAATGAAGACCTCCAAGATGCCAAAATTTATGCTTAGATCTCTATACTTAATAGTAATTTAATTCAAGCAACAGCCCTATTATATAACTGACAGGCTTTTATTATAAATGAAATTATTGCATCAAGAATAACCTTACCTTTGACCATACAAGTAGCAATTGAGTCAGTTTCAATGACCTTATCTTTAAGATTATAAACACAATATGCTTATTATATTTTAAAAATAAATACCTTTATTACATAGGTTATGATGTAACTTAGCTTTCTCTACTTTGATCCCTACTCAGAATCTTCAACTTTTTGCTCTATAGCATATAATTGCGAAAGAATTCCCTCCCTTAATCAAAACATTCATCACCCACACATTTACCTTTTTTTTGTTGAGAACATTTAAGTTCTCTCAGCTAATTTCAATTGTATAAGTGTCAATGATAGTCATCTTTGTAGCACATTACATCTTCAGATCTTATTCGTTTTATATTCTTCCTATTGTGAAAATCTCTACCATTTTACCAACTTTTCCCTTTTTCCTTCACCCATGTCAGTCCTTGGAAACCACTTTCTTGTTCTCAATTTGGCTTAAAAAAAAAAAAAAGAAACAGATTCTACATATGATTGGTACTATGCAGTGTCTGTCTTTTTCTCTCTGGCTTATTTTACTCAGCATGATGCATTCCAGATTCATCCATGTTTTGTAAATGATAGGATCTCCTTTTGTAAAGGCTAAATATGTGTATTTTTTCACATTTTTTGATCCATTTATTTGTTGACACTTAAGTTATGTAGAGTCCTCTCTTGTGTTGTTGGAAGAGGATGTTGGCTATGACCAGTGTGTTCTCTTGAGAAAACTCTGTTAGCCTTTGTGATGCTTAATTTTGTACTCCAAAGCCAAACTTGCCTCTTACTCCAGGTACCTCTTGACTTCCTACTTTTGCATTCCATTCCACTATGATGAAAAGTATATTTTTTGGGGGGTGTTAGTTCTAGAAGGTCTTGTAGGTCTTCAAATAACTGTTCAACTTCACCTTCTTTGGGATTAGTGGTTGGGACATAGACTTGGATTACTGTGATACTGATCGGTTTGCCTTGGAAATGAACAGAGATCATTCTGTCATTTTTGAGATTGTACCCAAGTACTGCATTTCAGACTTTTGTTGAATATGAGGGATACTCTATTTCTTCTAAGGGATTCTTGCCCACAGTAGTACATATAGTGGTCATCTGAATTAAATTCACACATCCCAGCCCATTTTAGTTCACTGATTCCTAAAATGTCTATGTTCTCTCTTGCCATCTTCTGTTTGACCACTTGCAATTTACCTTGATTCATGGACCTAACATTCCCCTTTCCTATGCAATATTGTTCTTTACAGCATTGGACTTTACTTCTGTCATCAGTCACATCCACAACTGGGCTTTGTTTTCACTTTGGCTCCATCTCTTCATTCTTTCTGGAGTTTCTTCTCCACTCTTCTCCAGTAATATATTGGGCACCTACTGATCTGGGGAGTTTATCTTTCAGTGTTGTATTGTTTTCCCTTTTCATTCTGTTTCTTCTTCTCAAAGCAAGCATACTGAAGTGGTTTGCCATTATCTTCTCCAGTAGACCACATTTTGTCAAAACTCTCCACTATGACCCACCTGTCATGGTTGGCCCTACACACAGGGTTCATAGCTTCATTGAGTTAGACGAGGATGTGGTCTATGTGATCAATTTGGTTAGTTTTCTATGACTCAGATCACGAACTCCTTATTGCAAAATTCAACTTAAATTGAAGAAAGTAGGGAATCCACTAGACAATTTAGGTATGACCTAAAGCAAATCCCTTAGGATTATACTGTGGAAGTAACAAATAGATCCAAGGGATTAGATTTGATAGACAAATTTCCAGAAGAACTATGGCTGGAGGTTCATGACATCGTGCAGAAGGCAGTGATCAAAACCATCCCCAAGAAAAAGAAGTGCAAAAAGGCAAAATGATTGTCTGAGGAGGCCTTACAAATAGCTGAGAAAAGAAAGGGAGCTAAAGGCAAAGGAGAAAATGAAAGATATACCCATCTGGATGCAGAGTTCCAAAGAATAACAAGGAGAGATAAGAAAGCCTTCTAAGTGAGAAATGCAAAGAAATAAAGGAAAACAATAGAATTGGAAAGACTAGAGATCTCTTCAAGAATAGTAGAGATAACAAGGGAATATTTCATGCAAAGATGGGCACAATAAAGGACAGAAATAGTATGGACCTAACAGAAGCAGAAGATATTAAGAAGAGGTGGCAAGAATACACAGAAAAACTATACAAAAAAATCTTAATGACCCAGATAACCAGGATGGTGTGATTACTCACCTAGAGCCAGACATTCTGGAATGCAAAGTCAAGTGGGCCTTAGGAAGCATAGCTATGAACAAAGCTAGTGAAGACGGGGGAATTCCAGCTGAGCTATTTCAAGTCCTAAAAGATGCAGCTGTGAAAGTGTTGCAACAAAATAGCCAGCAAATTTGGAAAACTCCACAGTGGCCACAGGACTGGAAAAATGTCACTTTTCATTCCAATTCCAAGAAAGACAATGCCAAAGAATGTAAAAACTACCCCTCCATTGCAGTCATCTCACACACTGGCAAAATAATGCTCAAAATTCTCCAAGTGTGGCTTCAACAGTATGTGAACTGAGATCTTCCAGATGTTCAAGCTGGATTTAGAAAAGGAAGAGGAACCAGAGATCAAATTGCTACTATCTGCTGGATCATAGAAAAGCAAGAGAGTTCCAGAGAAACATCTACTTCTGCTTTATTGACTATGTCAAAACCTTTGACTGTGTGGACCACAACAAACTGTGGAAAATTCTTCAAGAGATGGGTATACCAGACCAGCTACTTGCTTCCTGAGAAATCTGTATGCAGGTCAAGAACTAACAGTTAGAACCAGACATGGAACAACAGACTAATCCAAATTGGGAAAGGAGTATATAAAGGGTGTGTATTGTCACCCCGTTTATTTAACTTATACGCAGAGTACATCATGCAAAATGCCAGGCTGGATGAAGTACAAGCTGGGAATCAAGATTGCCAGAGGAAATATCAATAACCTCAGATATGAAGAATACATCATCTTATGGCAGAAAGCGAAGAGGAACTGAAGAGCGTCTTGATGAACGTGAAAGAGGAGAGTGAAAAAGTTGGTTTAAAACTCAACATTCAAAAATCCCTAATACCCAAACCAGAGAAAGATGCTACAAACTACAGGCCAATATAACTGAAGAACTTAGATTTAAAAATCCTCAACAAAATTCTAGCAAACAGAATCCAGCAACATATTAAAAAAGATCATACTTCATGACCAAGTGGGCTTCATCCCAGGGATGTAAGGATTCTTCAATATTCACAAATCAATCAATGTGATATGTGATACACCACATTAACAAATTAAAAGGTAAAAGCCAAATGATTATTTCAACAGATGCATAGAAAGCCTATGACAAAATTCAGCATCCATTTATGATTTAAAACAAACAAACAAACAAACAGAAAGCTGGCATAGAGGGAACATATCTCAACATAATAAAAGCCATATATGATAAAACCACAGCAAACATTATCCTCAATGTTGAAAAATTGAAAGCATTTCCCCTAAAGCCAGGAACAAGACAAAGGTGCCCACTCTCACCACTACTATTCAACATAGTTTTGGAAGTTTTGGCCACAGCAATCATAGCAGAAAAAGAAATAAAAGGGATCCAGATTGGAAAAGAAGAAGTAATACTCTCACTGTTTGCAGATGACATGATCCTCTACATAGAAAACCCTAAAGACACCACCAGAAAATTACTAGAGCTAATCAATGAATATAGCAAAGTTTCAGGATACAAAATTGATACACGGATATCCCTTGTGTTCCTATACACTGACAATGAGAAAGAGGAAAGAGAAATTAAGGAGACAATTCCATTCACTGTTGTGATGAAAAGAATAAAATATTTAGAAATAAATCTACCTAAAGAGACAAAAGAACTGTACATAGAAAACTATCAAACACTGGCAAAAGAAATCAAAGATGACACAAATGGATGGATAAATCTACCATTTTCATGGATAAGAAGAATCAATATAGTGAAAATGTGTATACTACCCAAAGCAATCTATAGATTCAATGCAGTCCTTATCAAGCTACCAATGGTATTTTTCACAGAACTCGAACAAATAATTTCACAATTTGTATGGAAATACAAAGAACCTCGAATAGCCAAAGTAATCTTGAGAAAGAAGAATGAAACTGGAGGACTCAACCAGCCTGACTTCAGACTGTACTACAAAGCTACAGTCATCAAGACAGTATGGTACTGGCACAAAAACAGAAATATAGATTGATGGAACAAAATAGAAAGCCCAGAGATAAATCCATGCACCTATGGACACCTTATCTTTGATGAAGAAGGTAAAAATATACAGTGGAGAAATGACAATCTTTAACAAGTGGTGCTGGGAAAACTGGTCAACCACCTGTAAAAAAATGAAAGTAGAACACTTTCTAACACAATACACAAAAATAAACTCAAAATGGATTAAAGATCTAAATGGAAGACCAGAAACTATAAAACTCTTAGAGGAAAACATAGGCAAAACACTTTCTGACATAAATCACAACAGCATCCTCTATGACCTACCTCCCAGAGAAATGGAAATAAAAGCAAAAATAAACTAATGGGACCTAATTAAACTTAAAAGCTTTTGCATAATGAAGGAAACTATAAAGAAGCTGAAAAGACAACCTTCAGAATGGAAGAAAATAATAGCAAATGAAGAAACTGACAAAGAATTAATTTCTAAAATATACAAGCAGCTTATGCAGCTCAATATCAGAAAAATAAACAACCCAATAAAAAAAATGGGTCAATAAATTAATTTAAAAAAGAACAAGAAACTAAAATTGTGGCATCAGGTCCCATCACTTCATGGCAAATCGATGGGGAAACAATGGAAATGAGAGAGTCATTTCCTAGGCAGGTTGATAAGAAGTCTAGGGGTCCCCAAGGAGAGAGGGGTTTGGAATTCTCAAGGAGGAACAAAGGGCAAACTTTTTTCCTTCTCTACATTCCTTAGGATTATATAACAACAATGTATTATGTATTCTGCCTGAGGACAGTCTCTGGATTAGACCTTCTGGCTAATTCCGTTATCTTACAATGTAAACTTGGGAGTAGGTCTGATGAGGTCTTTACAACCTCCAGACATTCTTTTGATTTACTGGAGAGTATATGACTGCATTGCTAACACTAGCAAGTGGGTACTCTTTCTACCCCCTTCTGATGCCTATGTCAGAAGCTTTCTCTATCTCCTTTATACTTTAATAAAACTTTATTACACAGAAGCTCTGAGCGATCAAGCCTTGTCTCTGGCCCCGGATTGAATTCTTCTCCTCCCGGGGCCAAGAATCCCAGCATCGTGATTCAACAACAACCTTTCATCTTGGGGGCTCGTCCGGGATCCTTCAGGACAAGGTAAGGATGCTTGAAGCTCTAGTTCTTTGTTCTCTTAGTGAACACATTTTCTGCTGTGCTTTACTAACTCTACGGTGTGCTTGTGTGAATGAATGACATGCCCTGTGCGAAGCAAGTGAGGAGCCCTGCTCTGCGGTTCCACTGTGATCTCACACGGCTTATGGCAAAAACCTGTCTGGGGTTTCTACCGACCTGCCAAGACCAAGAGGCACCCAATGTCTCTTTTGGGAACCGACCAGAAATGGTCAAAACATGTGGACCGAACTCTCCTTTCTTGGTCAAACCTTTCGGTCTCTTTGACCATTTCATAACTCCTTGGGAATTAGAAGTACTAACCTAATGTATCGGATCATAGACTTTCAAGGGACTTGTGATCTATACTGTTACTGTGTACTGTGGCAAACTTGGATTGGTAGTCAAGAAAGCGCCTAGCCTCGCTAGGAATCGAAAGTTTGGAAGCTAGATGGAGCTTTAGCCCCAAGAACATCTCTGAGGTTAAAGGTTACTCAGATTGGGACTGCAATGGGTTTTTTCCTTTGGTAACGCTGGCTGTTAGCAGACCAGGGGAGGCTCTCATACTGGTGCGGTGATGCTTGAAAAGAACATCTCAGCTTTATGTTCATATGGGTCTTATTGTGGTCAGGAATATACTCAGGGTCGTGCACAGGCACTCAGGTGATGAACATTTCCCCCAGCGGTCTTAGCTTGGGAGGCATTCCGGAAGGGTACTCTGATTGCACCCCGGCTGGCATCAGAGGCAAGCAAGGTTAAAGGTGAAGAGCTGGACATCAGATAGAGATGTTATCAGGTCTACCCCTGGTACATCCCCACCCCATTTCGGTGGTAGAACCGGGAAGGTCGAGACGGCGCCTGCGTCGGTAAGGGACAGACTAAGTCCGACCAGGAAGGAAAAGCTTTTGGTGTAAAGTCTGTCTACACCCCCATCTAGAGCAGGGAGGGAAGCCTCTGGTAGAAAAATGGCCCTAGTCGCTTTTTTTCTCTCTTACAGATGGGAGCTAACAATCCAGCCTCACTCCTTTGAACTGTATCTTGAAAAACTGGGATAGATTCGATCCCCTTAAAGAAGACACACCTTGTCTTCCTATGTGATACTGCATGGCCACGGTATCCATTGGAGGATGGCGAACAGTGGCCGGTTGGAGGGTCTCTTAAGTATAATACTGTTTTACAATTAGACCGGTTCTGTAAGGAACAAGGGAAATGGGTAGAAGTAGCATATGTGTTGTCCTTTTTCTCTCTGCAAAATATGCCAGACTTATGTCCTAAGGGTATAGATTTGGGCGTGAAACCTTCAGCTCCCTCCTGTCCTCCTACTTTGCCCCTGTACCCGGGGTTCCAAGCTGAGCTAACTGAAAGCCAGAAAACCCTCCTCAGAACAGCTGCTTTGGTCTCAGTGGAAACCCAAACTGAGATTCAAACTGCTTTGGTCTCAGTGGAAATCCAAACTGAGATTCAAACCGCTTTGGTCTCAATGGAAACCCAAACTGAGATTCAAAGTGCCCAAGTGGAGGTCCAAACAACTCCTGTCTCAGTACGACCTCAGACTACTCTGGTTTCAGTAGAAACTCAGACCATCGAAGTAAGAGATGAGATGGAGGACAGGAGACAAAGAGAAAAAAAAACGAACATGTTGCTCCAGTCTATCCCTGGGATCATATGTGCAGAACAGCCAGAGAGACTGAGGAACAGCTACACAAGCTGTTGCCTCTTTATGAAACACCCACCAGGAGAAATAATCAGTCTATGAGAGTTAATAAGCCTTTTTCTTATCAAGAAATACAAAGAATCAAGGAGGATCTGGGAGACTATTTAGAGGACCCAGAAAAATATATTAGAGCTTTTAAAGGTGTTACTCTGCTTTATGACCTTACTTGGAAAGATGTGATGTATATCTTGGGACAAATGCTGACTCCCGACTCAAAGACTCGAGTTTTGGGAAAAGCAGTTGCTTATAGAGATGAATGGCTTGGTAATGAATCAGTAGGGAAGAGGGAGGACAAGATAGCAGCCCTCCCCACTGGCAATCAGGCGGTCCCAACTATAGAACCAGACTGTGACTACAACACAGCTAAAGGAAGATGGAATCAGAGTCATTTTGTCAGATGTATTCTTGAAGGACTCAGGCAGGCGCATTCTAAGCCTTTAAACTGTAGCAAATTGGCAGACATAGAACAAGAGGAGAAGGAAGCTCCTAGTAAATTCCTAGATAGACTAAGAGAAGCTCTTCACAGATTCACTGAGATTGATCCTGAAAGTGAAGAAGGAAAAGTGATCTTAAAAGATAGATTTATCACTCAGCTCCAGATATCAGCCATAAGCTAAAAAATGGGCGTATGGACCAAATCAGTCTTTAGATACTCTGTTACAACTGGCTCAGATGGTCTATTATGGTAGGGAATATGAGGAAAAGAAAGAAAGGCAAAGAAAGACAAAGGAAACTGTGGAAACCTTCACAATGGCTATGAAAAATGCACTTAAGCAGCTGGAGAAAAATGCCCAGAGGGACCCAGGTGAAAAGGGATGGGCTTGCTATAATACTGTGGAAAGGAGGGGCACCTCAAGCGGGATTGCCCTCAGGCATCCAAGCCGCTCCTGGCTCCATGTCCGGTCTGCAAAGGACCACACTGGAAGAGAGACTACCCTCAGAGACTCTCAAGACCATCAGGACTGAAGGTGCCCGGGGGTCCCCACACACGCTCCGGTCCTAATTACACCTGAGGAACCCCGGGTCTTAATAGTTGTGGGGGGCCAATCCGTCGATTTCCTTTTAGATGCTGGGGCAACTTACTCTGCTTACTGAAGCCCCTGGCCCACTGTCTTCCCGATCTGCTTCCGTAATGGGACTGTCTGGATGAGCCAAAAGGTATTATTTCAGTTATTCTTTATCTCGCAACTGGGATTCTGTGCTATTTTCACACGAGTTTCTGATCCTGCCAGAATCTCCCTTACCCCTTTTGGGGAGGGATATACTGAGCAAGGTCCATGCCTCTGTTTTTATGAATATGGAGCCCTCCCTTTCTCTTCCTTTAGTTGAACAAAATGTAAATCCTAGAGTATGGGCTGATGGAAAATCTGTGGGTCGAGCACAAAATGCTATTCCTGTAGTTGTCAAGCTCAAAGACCCACACTTATTTCCACAGAAGAAGCAGTATCCTCTAAAACCTGAGGTTAAGGAAGGGTTAAAACCCATCATCGAAAATTTAAAGGAACAGGGACTATTAATTCCCCGTAACAGTCCTTGCAACACTCCTATTTTGGGTATAAAGAAATCAAATGGTAAATGGAGACTAGTTCAAGATTTACGTATAATAAATGAGGCTGTAGTTCCTTTACACCCCGTGGTGCCTAATCCTTATACTCTATTGTCTGAAATTCCTGAATGAGCCAAATATTTCTCAGTAATTGATTTAAAAGATGCCTTCTATTCAGTGCCTTTGGCAGAGGAAAGTCAATTTTTATTTGCCTTTGAAGACCCTACGCAGCCAGCTTCTCAGTTAACCTAGACAGTTTTGCCCCAGGGGTTTCATGACAGTCCTCACTTATTTGGACAAAGTTTGTCATGCGATCTACAAAACATTAATAGCTCTGAAGTGGTGGTGTTACAATATGTAGAGGATATTTTGCTCTGTGCTGAGACAGAGGAAGCTTGTTTGCGAGCCTCAGAAGATTTCTTAAACTTTCTGGCAGGCTGTGGTTACAAGGCATCAAGAGAAAAGGCTCAGCTGTGTCAACAATCAGTTAGACATCTGGGCCTAATCATATCAGAAGGGACTAGGGCTATAGGCCCGGAGAGAATTAAGCCTATACTAAATCATCCCCTACCTATGACTTTAAGACAATTGAGAGGATTTTGGGGAATCACAGGTTGCTGTCACATTTGGATTCCGGGTTATGGGGAACTTGCCCGGCCTTTATATAAACTTATAGCTGAAACTCAGCAGGCCCAAACTGACAAACTGGTTTGGTCACCAGAAACTCAAAAGGCTTTTAAGGTTCTTCAAACTGCTCTCCTGCAAGCTCCAGCTCTGAGCTTGCCCACAGGGTCAGAATTTAATTTGTTTGTCACTCAAAGGAAAGGTATGGCCTTGGTAGTTTTGACACAACCCCGAGGGCCTCACCAGCAACCTATTGCTTATCTAAGCAGAGAATTAGATGTAATTTCACGTGGGTGGCCCCACTGCCTAAGAGTAATTGGGGCAGCGGCTTTATTAGCACCTGAAGCTTTAAAAATAATTAAAGGATGAAACCTTACTGTACTGACTTCTCATGTGAGTGGAATCTTAAATTCTAAGGTTAATATTTGGATGACAGACAAAATCTCTCCCCTTCTGGATTATAATGAAGTGGGAAGTATCCTGGAGAGGACTGGGAAATTGATTTTACTCATATGCCAAAAGCTAATGGATATTCTTTCTTACAAGTTTGGGTAGATACTTTTACTGGATGGATTGAGGCTTTTCTCTGTCGTAGTGAACAGGCTAAGGAGGTTATAAGGATTCTCTTCATCAGTGGAAGGCTTCCCGTGGTGGACATCTCCAAGGAAAGGACTTTCTCCAAGTCTGTGAATACCTTCGACAACAATCACATGCAATGCCTCTTCTTCATCTGATGACATCTACCAACCCTAAAATGGACTGGTGCAACACGTTGCACTTTAACTATGGACATAATGTGACTTTTAATTTTGATTTTAACTTGTTTTAATGACTATGTTGCCTTACATCTGTAACTGTGTAACTGGATTTGTTTCTAGCCGCATGAAAGCTTTTAACTTACAAATGGTTGCTCAAACTCCTGCTACTGCTGCACCTTCCTCCAACTACTATTTGGGGCCCCTGGATCAGATATCCTCAATATGAGGATTAGGAGAATATGTTGCCTCGCCAATTTAGGGACAATGCCCCTTCTCAGCTCGGAAGCAGTTATGGAACCAGAACGATGCCCCTTTTCCCTAGGCAACATAATTCTCCTAAAAGAAAAAGGGGGGAATGAGAGAGTCATTTCCTAGGCAGGTTGATAAGAAGTCTAGGGGTCCCCAAGGAGAGAGGGGTCTGGAATTCTCAAGGAGGAAGAAAGGACAAACTTTTTTCCTTCTCTACATTCCTTAGGATTATATAACAACAATGTATTATGTATTCTGCCTGAGGACAGTCTCTGGATTAAACCTTCTGGCTGAAGTGAAGTGAAGTGAAGTCAAGTTGCTCAGTCATGTCCGACTCTTTGCAACCCCATGGACTGTAGCCCACTATGGGATTCTCTAGGCAAGAATCCTGGAGTGGGTTGCCATTTCCTTCTCCAGGGGATCTTCCTGACCCAGGGATCAAACTCAGGTCTCCCGCATTAGAGGCAGAAGCTTTAACCTCTGAGCCTAGACCTGCTCTTTACAAGGATTATATAACAACAATGTATTATGTATTCTGCCTGAGGACAGTCTCTGGATTAAACCTTCTGGCTAATTCTGTTATCTTACAATGTAAACTTGGGAGTAGGTCTGATGTCTTTACAACCTCCAGACATTCTTTTGATTTACTGGAGAGTATATGACTGCATTGCTAACACTAGCAAGTGGGTACTCTTTCTACCCCCTTCTGATGCCTATGTCAGAAGCTTTCTCTATCTCCTTATACTTTAATAAAACTTTATTACACAGAAGCTCTGAGCGATCAAGCCTTGTCTCTGGCCCCGGATTGAATTCTTCTCCTCCAGGGGCCAAGAATCCCGGCATTGTGATTCAACAGCAACCTTTCAGAAACAGTGACAGACTTTATTTTCAGAGGCTCCAAAATCACTGCAGATGGTGACTGCAGCCATGAAATCAAAAGACACTTGCTCCTTAGAAGAAAAGCTATGATAAACCTAGACAGCATATTAAAAAGCAGAGACATTACTGTACTGACAAAGGTAGTCAAAGCTATGGTTTTTCCAGTAGTCATATATGGATATGAGTGTTGGACCATAAAGAAAATTGAGCGTTGAAGAATTGATGCTTTGAACTTTCACGTTGGAGAAGACTCTTGAGAGTCCCTTGGACTGCAAGGAGTTCAAACCACTCAAACCTAAAGGAAATCAGTGCTGAGTATTTATTGGAAGGACTGATGCTAAAGCTGAAACTCCAATACTTTTGTCACCTGATTGGAAGAAGTGGCTCATTGGAAAAGACCTTGATGCTGGGAAAGATTGAAAGCAGGAGAAAAAGTGAACGACTGAGGATGAGATGGTTTTTTGGCATCACTGGCTCAATGGACATGAGTTTGAGTAAGTTCCAGGAGTTGGTGTTGGACAGGGAAGCCTGGCATGCTGCAGTCCATGTGGTCACAAAGAGTTGGAGACGACTGAGCCACTGAACTGAACTGAGGTTGTGTAACAAAAAAAGCAGCCCAAGTTAGCCTTATCCTGTTTCTACCAAGATACTCTGTTGTTTCCTAAAGACAACAGAACTACAAGTCATGCAGCCAAAACATGCACAATATAGAAATTTTTTACCTCAAGTAACAACTGTAACTAAATTACCCTGACTATCCCCCACCTACACACACACACACACACACACACACACACACACACACGCACTATCAAATCAAAGAACTAGGATGTGACTGGAACCTGAATGTTAGAATCCCTTCAGAAGCAAAGAGTCTATTTTCCAAAAAGATTCAATGCTGAAGCCCCTTTACCATCCTTACCATAAATGGTCACATTACAAAACCTAATCAAAACCTGCCCCATAAGCATTTGTGCATATGAGCTTGTTCCCTCTAGCCTTTTAAATTTTTCCCTGAACCCTGAATTGTGGAGACAGATTTGAACTTTGCCTATGTCCTTGCCCTTCACCCTGACAATAGAGCTTTTTCTTTTCTCAGAAGCCATTACCATAGTATTGGTTTCTATGCAGGTTGGGTAGCAAATCCTTGCTTGGTAAGAGTTATGTCCATACTTCACTACTGTAAATAATGCTGCAATAAATATGGGTGTGCAGATATCCTAACATTGGTCTTGGCAATGATTTTTTGGATTTGACACCTAAATAAGTGCAGCAATAATAATAATAAAAGTGAGACTACATCACACTAAAAAGTTTCTGCACAACAAAGGAAATCATCAACAAAATGAAGAGGCAACCTGTGAAATGGGAGAAAATATTTGCAGATGACTCTCTAATAAAGAGTTAATATCCAAAATACACAAATAACTCATGCAACTCAATTAAAAAAAAAAAAAAGCTTTCTTTTGAAAGAAAAGTATTTGGTTAGACATTTTTCAAAAGTATTTGATTAGACATTTTTCAAAGGGGGCATACAAATTGTTAATGGAAATAATCAACACTCTACAATAGAAATAGAAAAGAGTTTTACTTGAGCCAAACCGATAATATAGCTCAGGAGAGCTATATCGCAAATCTGTATTTTGAGAAGCACTTGAATTATGCTCCACCACAGTATAAAATGGGAGAGACTTACATAGGAAAAACTGCAAAGTTATAAAATTCTTTGTCAAGAATTAGGATTGGAGGCTGTCAAAAAGTAAGGGTGCTTGTTAAGCAAGAATTGAATGGAGTCTGAAATGGTTGCATAATTACAAGTGGAGACCTTGAGACCATGGGGTTGAAACTGGTAGCTGCTAATGAAAGTGAGTGGAATCTTTTGAGGACATCTCAGCTATCCAACTCCCTGTGTTCCCTCTCTCTTAAAATATAAAGCTTTGCTTCAGACCTCACCTAAGTATCAAACATCTCCTTCAAAATTAATAGTTAGGAAACTGTGAACATATAGCAAGAAAGAATAGTCATTGGGCCAAGGAACTAGAAACACCTTTTGTTGTTTTGTCTTTATTGGGGTATAATTGCTTGACAATGTTGTGTTAGTTTCTGCTGTACAGCTAAGTGAATCAGCTATATGTGTTCATATATCTTCTTCCTCTTGGACTAACCCCCACTTCACTCACTACTCTGGGACACAGAGCACTGAGCTGAGCTCCCTGTGTTATACAACAGGTTCCCACTAACTATCTGTGTTACACATGGTAGTGTATATATGTCAATCCTAATCTCCCAGTGCATCCAATACTCCCATTCCCCACTTGTGTCCACATATCTGTTCTCTATATCTGCATCTGTATTTCTGCCTAGCACAGAGTCATCTATACCATTTTCCTGCTTCCACATATACGAGTTAATATTTGATATTTGAATTTTGCTTTCTGACTTCATTCCGTATGACAGACTCTAGGTCTGTCATAGGAAAGACTAGAAGTCTCTTCAAGAAAATTAGAAATACCAAGGGAACATTTCATGCAAAGATGGGCTCAATAAAGGACAGAATGGTATGGACCTAACAGAGCAGAAGATATTAAGAAGAAATGGCAAGAATACACAGAACTGTACAAAAACGATCTTCATGACCAAGATAATCATGACGGTGTGATCACTCACCTAGAGCCAGACATCCTAGAATGTGAAGTCAAGTGGCCCTTAGAAAGCATCACTATGAACAAAGCTAGTGGAGATGATGGAATTCCAGTTGAGCTATTTCAAATCCTGAAAGATGATGCTGTGAAAGTGCTGCACTCAATATGCCAGCAAATTTGGAAAACTCAGCAGTGGCCACAGGACTGGAAAAGGTCAGTTTTCATTCCAATCCCAAAGAAAGGCAATGCCAAAGAATGCTCAAATTACCGCACAATTGCACTCATCTCACACGCTAGTAAAGTAATGCTCAAAATTCTCCAAGTCAGGCTTCAGCAATACCTGAACTGTGAACTCCCTGATGTTCAAGCTGGTTTTAGATAAGGCATAGGAACCAGAGAGCAAATCGCCAAGATCCACTGGATCATGGAAAAAGTAAGAGAGTTGCAGAAAAACATCTGTTTCTGCTTTATTGACTATGCCAAAGCCTTTGACTGTGTGGATCCCAAGAAACTGTGGAAAATTCTGAGAGAGATGGGAATACCAGACCATCTGACCTGCCTCTTGAGAAACCTGTATGCAGGTCAGGAAGCAACAGTTCGAACTGGATATGGAACTGACTGGTTCCAAATAGGGAAAGGAGTACGTCAAGGCTGTATATTGTCACCCTGCTTATTTAACTTCTATGTAGAATACATCATGAGAAACGCTGGGCTGGAAGAGGCACAAGCTGGAATCAAGATTGCCGGGAGAAATATCAATAACATCAGATATGCAGATAACACCACACTTATGGCAGAAAGTGAAGAGGGACTAAAAAGCCTCTTGATGAAAGTGAAAGAGGAGAGTGAAAACGTTGGCTTAAAGCTCAACATTCAGAAAACTAAGATCATGGCATCTGGTCCCATCACTTCATGGGAAATAGATGGGGAAACAGTGGAAACAGTGTCAGACTTTATTTTTGGGGGCTCCAAAATCCCTGCAGATGGTGATTGCAGCCATGAAATTAAAAGACCCTTACTCCTTGGAAGGAAAGTTATGAACAACCTAGATAGCATATTGAAAAGCAGAGACATTACTTTGCCAACAAGGTCCATCTAGTCAAGGCTATGATTTTTCCAGTGGTCATGTATGGATGTGAGAGTTGGACTGTGAAGAAAGCTGAGCGCTGAAGAATTGATGCTTTTGAACTGTGGTGTTGGAGAAGACTCTTGAGAGTCCCCTGGACTGCAAGGAGATCCAACCAGTCCATTCTAAAGGAGATCAGTCCTGGGTGTTCTTTAGAAGGACTGATGCTTAAGTTGTTAACTCCAGTACTTTGGCCACCTGATGGAAGAGTTGACTCATTGGAAAAGATCCTGATGCTGGGAGGGATTGGGGGCAGGAGGAGAAGGGGACGACAGAGGATGAGATGGCTGGATGGCATCACCAACTCTATGGACATGAGTCTGAGTGAACTCCAGGAGTTGGTGATGGACAGGGAGGTCTGGCATGCTGCAATTCATGGGATCTCAAAGAGTCAGACACGACTGAGTGACTGAACTGAACTGAAGAAGGTGGACTTTGGGGCCAGAGGACTGGAATTGAATGTAGATTCTTCAAATGGGTAACTGTGTGATATTTTAAAGGATGAGAACTTTAAATATTAATAATTTGCAAAACTCATTATTTATATGGGGATTAAATGCTATAATACCTATAACAGTGCTTGGAAT
Source organism: Capra hircus (assembly GCF_001704415.2). Taxonomy (NCBI): domain Eukaryota; kingdom Metazoa; phylum Chordata; class Mammalia; order Artiodactyla; family Bovidae; genus Capra; species Capra hircus. The sequence continues at coordinate 115,764,731 of NC_030808.1, read as the reverse complement.
GGTGCCTAGAAGCTAGTAATCCACTCAATAAAGCAACTTTTACCATGTTAACTATGAAAGGTAAGACAGAATCTATCTTAAAGTCCTTTTTAGAGCACTCTTTAGAAAGAATAGGAAAAAGGTTTAATTTTCTATAGAATATACTCTCTGTGAGAAGCTACTTAAACCTTAGAAAATAAAGAATTCATGAACTAATGCAATAAATATTGTGTCAAATTGGAATAATTTTATAAAGTTGGAAAAATAACTGTGGAGAAACAAGTAGTAATAATGTCTGATTTTTTAAGAAACAGTATGGGAATTACCAAAACTAGTCATTCCTTAAATATTTGTTGCCAGCAAAAGATAGCAGCTACAAAGTTTTCCCCCCAAATTGAACCAAATTAATCAAACTATAAATTTTGATTATAGAAATGATATTCAGAGATTGCCAGTCACATTTTATGATTAAGAAAAATACATTTTTCAACAAATGTCCTGTTCATAAAAACAAAACTTTACTTTTGATTGTGGATCAGAAGTGCCTGCCTTATTTTAGTATATGACCAAGAATCAATGGTTATGGTACAGGGAACTTTACTCAATATTCTATATATTATTTTGTAATAATCTATATGGCAAAATAATCTGGAAAAGAATGGACATATGTTCAACTGAACCACTTTACTATACACTAGAAACTAATATGTAAATCAACTATGTGCATGCTAAGTCACTTTAGTCATGTCTGAGTCTTTGTGACCCCAAGGACTGTAGCCAGGTTCCTCTGTCCATAGGATTCTCCAGGCAAGAATACTTGAGTGGGTTGCCTTGCCCTTCTCTGGGGGATCTTCCCGACCCAGGGATCAAACCTGCGTGTCTTATGTCTCCTGCATTGGCAGACAGGTTCTTTACTGCTTGCACCACCTGGGGCACCCCAAAAGAAAATAAAAATTAAATAAAACATTAAAAAAATTTAATGGTAAATAAATCAATGATTGTTTTTCTGTCTACAGCTACAGACTAGCCCCAAAGTGCCATTTTCCAGTTCAATTTGAAGATGTGTAAACTGCATTAAAATGATTTTTATACCCCAAAATTCTTGAAAGATGTGTAAATCCTAGAAGAATTGGTATCTCTGGAGACAGTACTAGAGGGAATTTAGCTGCAAGACTGACCCAGCAGGTAAGATGCCCAGCATTTTTACTTATTAGGTTTTCTTTTATCTTTTATTAAAAATTTTTTATTCTTACTTCTAAATTATAAATACAATCTGTCAGTATTTTTTCCTTTACTTATTTTGAGGAACACTGAGGTGAACAGTTTTATACTCTAATACTTTTGTAAAATGCTGATACAATTTCCTGTATAGTATATAAACATTTTTAAGAAAGAAAATCAATAAATTATAGCAATAACTATAATTAGGAAATCAAAGTATTTTATTTAATCTGAGTATATTTATAATATATATTCAGAATATTATATATTATGCTGCTGCTGCTGCTGCTGCTGCTGCTGCTAAGTCGCTTCAGTCGTGTCCAACTTTGTGCGATCCCATAGACCGCAGCCCCTCAGGCTCCCTCGTCCCTGGGATTCTCCAGGCAAGAACACTGGATTGGGTTGCCATTTCCTTCTCCAATGCATGGAAGTGAAAACGGAAAGGGAAGTCGCTCAGTCGTGTCTGACTCTTAGCGACCCCATGGACTGCAGCCTACCAGGCTACTCTACCCATGGGATTTTCCAGGCAAGAGTACTGGAGTGGGGTGCCATTGCCTTACTATAATATGTATCTTACTAGAAACAAATATAGATCATCACTGAGAGAAGGCAACCTGATCCTAGGTCTCAATTTATTCCAAAAATTAATTTTTCATTTCAATAATCAATAGAAAGCTAATATAAGCAGATATATAAGGAGGAAAGTAAGAACTAGTTGCAGGGGGGGAAATCACCCAGATTCAGGTATCATTATCCTTAGAAAAAATGTTTTAGTAGAATCTGTTTAATAGAAATAAAAATATTTTTAAAAACTTAGAAATATGCTCATGGGAGAAGCTGTAAATTATAGATTATTCAAAAAATAAATAAAACTTCAATATATAAAAGTATTAACCTTCAAAGTTAAGCATTTAACATAGACTTTAAGATTATTTGTAGAGCAGTTTTCGATTCATGGCAAAATAGGGAATATAAAAATTTCCAGACTACCCTCTGCCACACATACATAGCCTCCTTCATTATCAACATCCCCACCCAGAGTGATTCATTTGTTTCAGTTGATGAACTTGTATTTACACATCATCACCATCCAAAGTTCATGGTTCACTCTTGGTTTTACAATGTAGATATTTGTTATTATATTGACTGCAATACAATTTAGAAATTGGAAGACAGACCAGAAAAATTGTAATACTGAACAGCCAGATTAAAAGAAAATACAAAATAAGAATAGACATTTAAGCATATGGAGGAAAAGACTAATATGAATGTATCTTTCTAATCTGAGGACAAAATGAGGACATATATTTACAAATAAAATTAAAGAGAATTCTCTACCCAGCCTACTGTCACTTTGGATTTTTAAAGAGGATGATTTCAGGCAGAAGAACATTAACCCCAGATGGAGGACCAGAACGACAGGAAAGGGCTCTCACAGTATGGTCCACGATGTTAGCTAACACTTGCTGTACTCTCTCTCAGAGGGAAACAGTGGACCACAAGAGACAGCTCTATCTGCCTCTATTCCCAACAAACTCATGTTCGGGTTCCCTCACACACCAAAGGAAAAAAAAAAAGCTAGGAAATTTTTATTAATCCTTTTTTAAAAAAAGTTAATGTAAAGCTATGCAAAAATGAACCTGAACTTTACTAACACAGCTGGAACAATCTGCAGTGGCGGCGTCATCTGTGGGAAAAGAGATTTAATGTAGTTGATTTTCTGTGATTGTTAGTGGGTCACTAGTCTCATGGTTATGAAAGCTGCACATTTTTTGGAGGAAAACCAAGAAACTACTGAAAGTTTGCTTCTCCATGCAGCAACCCAACACAAACCAAGCATCTGGGGATCTTTTCACCATACCAAAATCAGAGTGGGTCATATTTTTGAGGACTGTGCAATATTCAATCATGTAACAGAAACTTATAAGCAGGAACCTTAGGTACTCAGTGAGAGTAGTATGTTTGCCTCTAAGAGACCGTTTCATTTTGAAGGCATATGGTACCATCCTCTGGCTGAAAGCACTGATTCCCTTGTTGAAATTTGCTAGGGATTACAGTGGATTTGGCTTAATTTAAAGCTTGTTTTATTCTCATAAGAATTTCATGAAGTTGTCTCACCAAGGGTATACCCCACAGGAATTTCCAGGGAAAAATAGACTTTCTTAATGCAGTTTTCCCAAATAGAACAGCATATTGTATGGGACACATGAATTCTGACTGTTGGTACTTTGTATACTTTGGATTTCCCAGAGAGTTGGGTATTCAATCAGCCAGATCAAACCCTGGAAGTTCTGATGAGTGAGCTTGACCCAGCAGTCAATTTAAAGAAGAAAATCATACAGTTATCTTAATAAGTGTGAACTGTTTACAGATCATACTCAGCATCTATAAATATGAAACAAATAAGAAATGGTGAATAGAAGAGAATTTCCTAACTTTGAAAAAAAGTATGTAAACAAAAACACTTAGAAGAAACATCATTCTTATTGGGTAGTTACTGAAAGTTTTCTCTTGAAAATTGGATGCACACTACCGCTACCAAATTGTACCTGAAGTCCTGGTCAGTACTCTGAATGATGAGTGAGCAATACTATTTTTCAGTGTGATAATCAGTTTGCCTTCTCTTAAATAGGCCAGTACTTCAGGCATATCCAAGACAAAGTTGCTAGTGTTTGTAAAAACCTTTTGAAAGTCTGAAAATTTTAATTTATCCAAACATTACTGTGCAACAAAAAAGAAAAAACATGGGTTACTAGATACATATCTTATGGCTGGAGGAATAATCATTTTGTCGCAATGTGCTCAAAAGCACATTGCAGGAAAATTAGCCTAGAAAAAAATGATAAAATTTTACTGTTCCTGGAAAGATAAGGACTAGACCTAGAAAAGATAGAGCAGTACTGAAAAAAATTTAAAAATTAAAGTTTCACATTGCTTATATTCTTCCAAGATCAAACATCTCTTCAGTATGAGAGCTGTCTCCTTCCCATCACAATGTTTGATGACATACTTAGGTATTTAAAATAGTCTTAATGATGAAAAAGAGGATCAAACACCTGCAGGTTACATAAATATGCAATTCATATTATAATAAAAGATCCTTTAACAAGGTTTATGAGGAGAGTACTGATTATTTTTGTTTTGAAAATTTAAATTTATATTTAGTTTATGGATATCTACTACTAAAATTTACTTGATATTAATATTTTTATTCTTTTACCAACTATGCAAATTATGTTATATATTTAAGGATTTTTAAATTTAAGAATGCCTTTTCTGCATTGTGTTTTATTTCCCATTAAAATGACTTATACAATCAACATATCCTAATGTTGTTCGGCTCTTAGAAGATCCAGATGTCAAGATCAAGCTCAAGGTTTGATCTTTAATATATCCTGTTCTTCAGAATTTTCATTTCGATTTATCATCATATTGAGAAAATGCACATTAACCAGTTCTGTCGAAATCATTCATTGTCAGATTCTGGAGTGAATATATTACTACTACAGATAGATCAGTTAAGAAAACAATGCTTTCCAAACAACTCATTCTTCTGGAATCAAGCCATCTGTTCAAATTTGTTAGTTGGAGTTCTTTGCTCCCTGAGACGTTTAGGAAAGGTCACATTTACAAGAATCCTACTCATGGTAGTTCAGAGCTGGCTAAAAAATTTCCAGGGATTCTAGATGTGACACTTCACATTTGCTAGCTGATAACCACAAGTTGTGTGGTTTACCTCTGACTTATGTCATCACTTGTTAATATAATGTCTTAAGAGATTATGGCCTCATGTATGTTACTTGACTTCAGAATTGCAGTCAATCAGTATATTAATTGGCTACATGAAAACCTGTAGTAAAAATCTGATCAATATAGAAAAATGTAAACCCTAGTGTTGTAGGAAAAGCCTGCAAAGAATTCACAGTAAGAATGTGTGTTTTATAGATCAGTCTTCCTAAATCCACATGCATGTAATTGTTGTTATTGTCAATGACTGTTTTTTATACATTAGTCTCAGAGTGGATTCACTCACTTTTGTTTCTCAGAATATATTATTTTATTTTTGTTATTATTTTTTTTTAGGCCATGTCAAATGGCATGGGGGATTTAGTTTCCTTAGTCCCAACTAGAGATCAAACACTCATCCCCTGCACTGGAAGTGTGGAGTGTTATCCACTGGACTGCCAGGGAAGTGAAGTGAAGTTGTTCAGTCATGTCCAACTCTTTGCAACCCCATAGACTGTAGCCTACAAGTCTCCTCTGTCCATGGAATTTTCCAGGCAAGAATACTGGAGTGGGTTGCCATTTCATTCCAGTCTGCTATTTTTATCATTTTAAAAAGTCTAGGTTTCTTACATTCCTTTCATTTTCCTTGCTTGATAAATGTTATTTCAGCTAAAGAAATATGTGCTTGTTTATTACAAAGGATTTACTCAGCATGATTTCAGGTCCTTGGAGAAGATCCATTTATTGCTAGCATGAATGAACTTATTGCTACTGTTGCTGTTTAGTCACTAAGTCATGTCTGACCTTGAGACCCCGTGGATGGTAGCCTGCCAGACTCCTCTGACGATGGGATTTCCAAGGCAAAACGTGCTGGAGTGGGTTGCTATTTTCTTCTCCAGGGGATCATCCTGACCCAGGAATCGAACCTCCATCTCTTGCATTGTCAGGCAGATTCTTTACCCTGAGCGACCAGGGAAGCCCAAACATTGTCATTGGAGTTCCCTTCGCTGGTAGTCAAGTGGTTAAGAATCTGCCTGCCAATGTAAGGAACACGAGTTAGGTCCCTGGTCCTGGATGATTCCACATGCTGCCAAGAAACTAAGCTTGTGCACTAAAACTATTGAGCCAAAACAGCAAAGTTAGCTGAGGATGTTTATATAAAACAAGCAAAATCATTGCTAAATAAATGAATGGATATGAATTTGACAAGAACAGTAGTCCAGAAGCATAATTTATGTATTATTATTATGTATATTCTCTAAAATTTTTACCTAAGCCTAGTCATTCAGTCGTGTCTGACTCTTTGTGACCCCCATGGACTGCCACATGCCAGGCTTCCCTGTCAATCACCAACTCCCGGAGCTTACTCAAACTCATGTCCATGGAGCTGGTGATGCCATTCAACCATCTCATCCTCTGTCATCCCCTTCTTCTCTTGCCTTCACTCTTTCCAAGCATCAGGGTCTTTTCCAATGAGTCAGTTCTTTGCATCAGGTGGCCAAAATATTGGAGCTTCAGCATCGGTCCTTCCAATGAATATTCAGGACTCATTTCCTTTAGATTTCACTGACTGGATCTCCTTGCAGTCCAAGGAACTCTCAAGGGTCTTCTCCAACACCACAGTTCAAAAGCATCAATTCCTCGGCACTCAGCTTTCTTTATAGTCCAAATCTCACGTCCATTACTACTAGAAAAACCATAGCTTTGACTAGATGGACCTTTGTTGACAAAGTGTGTCTCTGTTTTTTCATTTGCTGTCTAGGTTGGTCATAACTTTTCTTCCAAGGAGCAAGTGTCTTTTAATTTCATGGCTGCAGTTACCATGTGCAGTGATTTTGGGGTCCAAAAAAAAAAAAAAAAAAGCCTGTCACTATTTCCATTGTTTCTCCGTCTATTTGCCATGAAGTGATGGGACCAGATGCCATGATCTTAGTTTTCTGAATGTTGAGTTTTAAGCCAACATTTTCACTCTCTTCTTTCACTTTCATTGAGAGGCTCTTTAGTTCTTCTTCGCTTTCTGCCATGAGGATAGTGTCATCTGAATATCTGAGGTTATTGATATTTCTCTTGGCAATCTTGATTCCAGCTTGTGCTTCATCCAGCCTGGCATTGCACATGATGTACTCTCATGTAAGTTAGATGAGCAAGGTGACTACATACAGCTTGACATACTCCTTCCCTGATTTGAAACCAGTCTGTTGTTCCATGTTCATGTCCATGTTGCTTCTTGACCTACATACAGATTTCTCAGGAGGCAGGTAAGGTGGTCTGGAATTCCCACCTCTTGAAGAATTTTCCACAGTTTTTTGTGGTCCACACAGTCAAAGGCTTTGGTGTACTCAATAAAGCAGAAGTATATGTTTTTCTGGAACTCTCTTGCTTCCTCTATGATCCAACAAATGTTTGCAATTTGATCTCTGGTTTCTCTGCCTTTTCTAAATACAGCTTGAACATCTGGAAGTTCTTGGTTCATGTACTGTCGAAGCCTGGCTTGGAGGATTTTGAGCATTACTTTGCTAGCATGTGAGATGAGGGTAATTGTGTTGTAGTTTGAACATTCTAACAGAAGCAGAAGATATTAAGAACAGGTGTCAAGAATACACAGAAGAACTATACAAAAAGATCATGACCCAGATAATCACAATGATATGATAACTCACCTAGGCCAGACATCCTGGAATGCGAAGACAAGTGGACCTTAGGAAGCATCTCTACGAACAAAGCTAGTGGAGATGATGGAATTCCGGTTGATCTATTTCAAATCCTGAAAGATGATGCTGTGAAAATGCTGCACTCAATATGCCAGCAAATTTGGAACACTCAGCACTGGCCACAGGACTGGGAAAAGTCAATTTTCATTCCAGTCGCAAAGAAAGGCAATGCCAAAGAATGCTCAAACTACCACACAATTGCACTCATCTCGCATGCTAGTAAAGTAATGCTCAAAATTATCCAAGCCAGGCTTCAACAGTACATGAACCATGAAATTCTAGATGTTAAAAAACTGGTTTTAGACAAGGCAGAGGAACCAGAGATAAAATTGTGAACATTCATTGGATCATTGAAAAATCGAGAGAGTTCCAGAAAAGCATCTATTCTGCTTTATTGACTATGCAAAAGCCTTTGACTGTGTGGATCACAACAAATTGTAGACAATTCTGAAAGAGATGGGAATACCAGACCACCTGACCTGCCTCTTGAGAAATCTGTATGCAGCTCAGGAAGCAACAGTTAGAACTGGACATGGAACACACTGGTTCCAAATAGGAAAAGGAGTACATCATGCTGTATATTGTCACCCTGCTTATTTAACTTCTATGCAGAGTACATCATGAGAAACGCTGGGCTGAATGAAGAACAAGCTGGAATCAAGATTGCTGGGAGAAATATCAATAACCTCAGATATACAGATGACACCACCCATATGGCATAAAGCAAAGAATAACTAAAAAGTCTCTTGATGAAAGTGAAAAAGGAGAGTGAAAAGTTGGCTTAAAACTCAACATTCAGAAAACTAAGATCATGGTATCCAGTCCCATCACTTCATGGCAAATAGATGGGGAAACAGTGGAAAGAGAAAGAGACTTTATTTTTTGGGGCTCCAAAATCACTGCAGATGGTAACTGCAGCCATGAAATTAAAAGACACTTGTTCCTTGTAAGAAAAGTTATGACCAACCTAGATAGCATATTAAAAAGCAGAGACATTACTTTACCAACAAAAGTCTATCTAGTCAAGGCTGTGGTTTTTCCAGTAGTCATGTATGCATGTGAGAGCAGGACTATAAAGAAAGCTGAGTGCCAAAGAATTGATACTTTTCAACTGTGGTTTGGAGAAGACCCTTGAGAGTTCCTTGGACTGTGAGGAGATCAAATCCATTCTAAAGGAAATGAGTCCTGAATATTCATTGGAAGAACTGATGCTGAAGCTGAAACTCCAATACTTTGGCCACCTGATGCAACAAACTGACTCATTTGAAAAGACCCTGATGCTGGGAAAGATTGAAGGTGGGAGAGAAGGGGACAACAGAGGATGAGATGGTTGGATGGCATCACTGACTCAATGGACATGAGTTTGAGTGAACTCTAGGAGTTGGTGATAGATAGGGAAGCTTGACATGCTGCAGTCCATGGGGTGGCAAAGAGTTGGTCATGACTGAGTGGCTGAACTGAACTGAACTGATTTCATATTCCCTGCTTCCATGGTGGCTCAGATGGTAAAGAGTCTGCCTGCATTGCAGGAGAATGGGGTTCGTTCCCTGTGTTGGAAAGATCCTCTGGAGAAGGAAATAGCAACACACTCCAGTATTCTTGCCTGGAAAATCCCGTGGACAGAGGAGCCTGGCAAGTTATCATCCATGGGGTTGCAAAGGGTCAGACAAGACTGAGCGACTTCACATTCTTCTTTTCTTCTTATTTCATATTTAAGGCTGTTACAAATTGCAATACTTTATTTGTAATTTTCATTTTCTTATTATTGATATCAGGAATATAGAAGCACAATTGCTTTTATATAGAGATCTTATATCTCAATACCTTGCTTTAATTTGCTTAGTAGTTCTAAAACTTCTCAATGAAATATTTATGACTTTCTATGTAGATAATCCTGCCATCTGTGAATAATTATCCTTAAAAATCTGCTTAATTTTTATGCATCTTTCTTATCTTATTGCACTGCCTAGGACCTCCAGTATAATGTTAGGGAAAGAAAGAGTGGCAAGAAAGGATTTTTTTTTTTGTTTTTTCCAGTGTTCAGATTTTAATTATTTGATATCGTCTACCATTTAAGTGTTTGATATTAGGTCTGTACTTCGAAGTTGCTTTTTATCAGTGTTTATATTCTCATCTCCTTCAGGTTTTTAAGTTCACTGGGACAAGAAAATAATTGCTGAATTTTGTCTAATATGGATGCTGCATAAATGGATACAATTGTAAGCTTTTTCCCCCCTTTATTCAGTTTATCTGGCTGTTTAATCTGCAAGGTTAATTTTTGTACTCCAGAGATGAAGTCCATAATGGCATACAATACTTTATTGCCTTTTTTACTTTTTATTACTTTTTCTTTCTTTCTTTTTAATAACAGATCTTTATTCCAATTAGAGACTCTTAATTGTGCTCCATACGCATCAGGGTACATGACAGTTAGTAAATGACTTTGTAAATAAAACCCCTCATTTTCATCAACTGCCATCATGACTCCTCTGCTCTCTGCTGAAGAGAAGGAGAAAGCATCAATGCAAAGTTCTGTCAGGTGGGGTAGAAATGCACAACAAAGAACACAGCACAAAGTCCTTTCATGTGTGAATTCCCCTCCCCCCCCCCGCCCCCCCCCCGCCAGCCCACAAGACCAACACTGTATCATTCGTTTCAATCTATTACCAAGCCTATTATTTTGATAAAGGTCTTTGAGCACCTTTGTTTGCAGGGCAGGAATAGAGATTCAGACATAAAGAATGCACACGTGGACACAGAGGGAGGAAGGGAAAGGTGAGACAAATTGGGAGCATAGGCCTGACATTTATGGGAACCTCCTGTATAGCACAAGGAAAGTAGCTTGGGGCTCTGTAGTGACTTAGAGGGGTCAGATGGGGTGGGTGGTAGGGAAACTCAAGAGGGAGAGGATATATGTATACGTATAGATGATTCACCTAGTTGTAAAATGAATCTTAGTTGTAAAACTTAGTTGTAAAAAATAAAATGTTGTAAAGCAATTATACTCCAGTTTTCAAAAGGTAATGATTTGGAAAATGTGAACATGTAGCAACAAAGAATAGCTGTTGGGCCAGAAACTAGTAACACTTTAGAAAATAGATCAACCATATAGCAGGGATATAGAACATGATAACATGCCTCCCAGAACATGATAACCCTGTCTGAAACACATTTCTAAGTTGCTTTTTAAAAAATATGTGTGTATTTATTTGCTGACACCAGGGTTAAGGTATAGCATATGGGCTCTAGTTCTCTGACTAGATTGAACCTGGGTGCCCAGTACTGGGAGTGCAGAGTCTTAGACAATGGACCCCAGGAAAGTTCCTCCTAAATTGTTTTTACAGACACCAGACTCCAACACTAGGAAACTGTTAACCACAAGTACATAAACCTCAGACTGGTTGGTACCACAAGGTTGATGATGTTGATCCAAGTATCTCTCTCAGCCAACAACCAATCAGAAAAAAGATTCAAAGTCTTATCAGGCACCCTGCAACCCACACCATTAATGTTGCCTTTAAAAACCCTTCCCTGAAAGTCATTGGGGATTTCGGGTATTTTGAATATTGACTGCTCATGCTCCTTGCTTCAGTTCAGTTCAGTCACTCAGTCATGTTCCACTCTTTGTGACCCCATGGACTGCAGCACACCAGGCCTCCCTGTCCATCACCAACTCCTGGAACTTACACATACTCATGTCCATTGATTCAGTGATGACATCCAACAGTCTCATCCTCTGTCATCCCCTTCTCCTCCCACCTTCAATCTTTCCCAGCATCAGGGTCTTTTCAAATGAGTCAGTTCTTCACATCAGGTGACCAGAGTAAGGAGTTTCAGCGTTAACATAAGTCCTTCCAATGAACATTTAAGGCTGATTTCCTTTAGGATAGACTGGTTGGATCTCCTTGCAATCCAAGGGACTCTCAAGGGTCTTCTCCAACACCACAGTTCAAAAGCATCAATTCTTTGGCGTTCAGCTTTCTTTATAGTCCAACTCTCACATCCTTATGTGACTACTGGAAAAATCATAGGCTTGACTAGATGGACCTTTGTTGGTAAAGTAATGTCTCTGCTTTTGAATATGCTATCTAGGTTGGTCATAACTTTTCTTCCAAGGAACAAGCATCTTTTAGGCAAATCATTCAATATCACAGTAATCCAAGTCTATGCCCCAGCCAGTAATGCTGAAGAAGCAGAAATTGAATGGTTCTATGAAGACCTATAAGACCTTCTGGAACTAATACCCCCAAAAAATGTCCTTTTCATTACAGGGGACTGGAGTGCAAAAGTAGGAAGTCAAGAAACACCTGGAGTAACAACCAAATCTGGCCTTTGAGTACAGAATGAAGCAGGGCAAAGGCTAATAGAGTTTTTCCAAGAGAACTCACTGGTCATAGCAAACACCCTCTTCCAACAACAAAAGAGAAGACTCGTCACATGGACTTCATCAGAGGATCAACACTGAAACCAGATTGATTATATTCTTTGCAGCCAAAGATGGAGAAGCTCTATAGAGTCGACTAAAACAAGACTGGGAGCTGACTGTGGCTCAGATCATGAACTCCTTATTGTAAAAATCAGACTTAAATTGAAGAAAGTAGGGAAAACCACTAGACCATTCAGGTATGACCTAAATTAAATCCCTTACGATTATACAGTAGAAGTGAGAAATAGACTCAAGGGACTACATCTGATAGACAGAGTGCCTGATGAACTATGGATGGAGGTTTGTGACATTGTACAGGAGATAGGGATCAAGACTATCTCCAAGAAAAAGAAATGCAAAAAACAAAATGGATCTCTGAGGAAGCCTTACAAATAGCTTTGAAAAGAAGAGAAGTGAAAAGCAAAGAAGAAAAGGAAAGATATACCCATTTGAATGCAGAGTTCCAAAGAATAGCAAGGAGAGATAAGAAAGTCTTCCTCAGTGATCAGTGCAAATAAATAGAGGAAAACAATAGAATGAGAAAGAGTAGAGATCTCCTTGCTTGGCACCACGCAGTAAGTGCTGTACTTTCCTTTACCACAATCCAGGGTCCGTTGATTGACTTTGCTATGTGTTGGGTAAGGAGACTTCAATCTATGTTCAGTAACACTAGCAGATGATGTTCTGAGGATGACCATTGTTTTCCTTTAATTTCATACAGTTCAAAAAGTTCAACTTTCAATGATGCAGGAACACGTCCAAAACCACATGTACAATGGCCACCTGGCCCTATTTTGGATGTCTGAACCACAGATTTTTATCTTGTCAGAACAAAGAACAGACATCAAACATGACTGGTACATTCCTTCAAGGTTTCAAAAGAGACAGAATAGCATGTACATAGTAAGACAGCACAACATTGGCGTTTGGGAAGACAACCTCATCTTCAGTAGTACTACCATTAGTGACATAGGAAGGGGAGCCTTTATCTCTACCTTCAAATTTGGACATCCTAAACAATCTGGTGACTGCATTCTTTTTTTTCAATTGGTTAAAACAGATGGATGTTTGACAGGCCATAAGACAGATTGCTCTACTTGGCAGAAAGTTCAAGCCAAATCATGTATAATCCAGGATGACTTATGCATATCACAGAATATGAAAATTTCTTCCATCAAAATGATCAACAAGTACATGAAAATGTACTCAATATGACTAACCATCAGGGAAATAACAATTCAAATAGTGAGATATCACCACACACCAGTTCGGATGGTGATTTTTTAAAAAGCCATGAGAGAAATGTGAAGATGTTGAGAAAAGGGAAGCCCAATCCCATGTTGGAAGGAATGTAAACTGGTTCTTCCACCATGAAAAATGTTATGAATTCTCCTCAAGAATTTATTTTTAATAAATAGCATGTTAATGCATAAATTTAGTTTTCATGTATCTGTTTTAATCTGAGAAAGGTTTGCTTTTTGATAGGCAAGACATTGTTCACAAATTTTATTACTTATACTATTACTGTGACTTATTACTAAATTCACCTGAATGTTTTAAAAATTAGAGTATGTATTTTAAGAGCGAAACTGTTGAACAAAGTAGAAGAAAGAGACAGAGGCAGACAGAGAAGTGTAATAGTTGATCTTTAAACATTTCACCCTGAGTCTTAACCTGCTCTTTCATCCTGTCCAAGGCCTTCTCCCTGTCGTCAAATAATAAAACAACAACTATATGAAAATTTGTTTGTTTTTGTTTTAACACTGAGTTAATTGCCAGGCAGAGAACACATACCAGGTAAGAAATTCAGTGAGTGATTTTCAGAGGAGGAAAAGCAGACATTTCTAAGAACTAAAGAGAGAAAGAGCATACTCCACAATGATTATGGTCATTAAGAACTGAAATGCAGGTGTTTACATAGTACTGATGAGTCCATAGGTCAGTGTGCAAGGCCCCTTAATCAATTGACAGGAAAGAATTTCTAGTTAAATTTGGGTCAGTCAGTCAGTTCAGTTCAGTCGCACAGTCGTGACCGACTCTTTGCGACCCCATGAATCGCAGCACGCCAGGCCTCCCTGTACATCACCAACTCCCGGACTTCACTCAAACTCATGTCCATCGATTTGGTGATGCCATCCAGTCATCTCATCCTCTGTCGTCCCCTTCTCCTCCTGCCCCCAATCCCTCCCAGCATCAGGGTCTTTTCCAATGAGTCAACTCTTCACATCAGGTGGCCAAAATATTGGAGTTACAGCTATAGCATCAGTCCTTCCAATGAACACACAGGACTGATCTCCTTTAGAATGGACTTGTTGGATCTCCTTGCAGTCCAAGAGACTCTCAAGGGTCTTCTACAACACCATAATTCAAAAGCATCAATTCTTAGGTGCTCAGCCTTCTTCACAGTCCAACTCTCACATCCATACATGACCACAGGAAAAACCATAGCCTTGACTAGAAGGACCTTTGTTGGCAAATTAATGTCTCTACTTTTCAATATACTATCTATGTTGGTTATAACTTTATTTCCAAGGAGTAAGCATCTTTTAATTTCATGGCTGCAATCACCATCTACAGTGATTTTGGAGCACAAAAAATAAAGTCTACAACTGTTTCCACTGTTTCCCCATCTGTTTGCCGTGAAGTGAAAGGACTAGATGCCATGATCTAAGTTTTCTAAATGTTGAGCTTTAAGCCAACTTTTTCACTCTCCTCTTCACTTTCATCAAGAGGCTTTTTAGTTCCTTTTCACTTTCTGCCATAAGGGTGGTGTTATCTGCATATCTGAGGTTATTGATATTTCTCCCAGCAATCTTGATTCCAGCTTGTGCTTCTTCCAGCCCAGTGTTTCTCATGATGTACTCTGCATAGAAGCTAAACAAGCAGGGAGACAGTATACAGCCTGGATGTACTCCTTTTCCTATTTGGAACCAGTTGGTTGTTCCATGTCCAGTTTGAACTGTTGCTTCCTGACCTGCATACAGATTTCTCAAGAGGCAGGTCAGGTGGTCTGGTATTCCCATCTCTTTCAGAATTCTCCACAGTTTATTGTGATCCACACAGTCAAAGGCTTTGGCATAGTCAATAAAGCTGAGATAGATGTTCTTCTGGAACTCTCTTGCTTTTTCCATCATCCAGAAGATGTTGACAATTTGATCTCTGGTTCCTGTGCCTTTTCTAAAATTAGCTTGAACATCTGGAAGTTCATGGTTCATGTATTGCTGAAGCCTGGCTTGGAGAATTTTGAGCATTACTTTACTAGTGTGTGACATGTGTGCAATTGTGCAGTAGTTTGAGCATTCTTTGGCATTGCCTTTCTTTAGGATTGGAATGAAAACCGACCTTTTCCAGTCCTGTGGCCACTGCTGAGTTTTCCAAATTTGCTGGCATATTGAGTGTAGCACTTTCACAGCATCATCTTTCAGGATTTGAAATAGCTCAACTGGAGTTCCATCACCTCCACTAGCTTTGTTCGTAATGATGCTTTTTAAGGCCTACTTGACTTCACATTCTAGGATGTCTGGCTCTAGGTGAGTAATCACAGCATCGTGATTATCAGGGTCGTGAAGATCTTTTTTGTACAGCTTTCTGTGTATTCTTGCCACCTCTTCTTAATATCTTCTGTTTCTATTAGGTCCATACCATTTTTGTCCTTTATTGAGCCCATCTTTGCATGAAATGTTCCCTTGGTATCTCTAATTTTCTTGAAGAGATCTCTAGTCTTTCCCATTCTGTTCTTTTCCTCTATTGTTTTGCACTGATCACTGAGGAAGGCTTTCTTATCTCTCCTTGCTATTCTTTGGAACTCTGCATTCAGATGCTTCTATCTTTCCTTTTCTCCTTTGCTTTTCACTTCTCTTCTTTTCACAGCTATTTGTAAGGCCTCACCAGACAGCCATTTTTCTGTTTTTCATTTTTTTTCCCATGGGGATGGTCTTGATCCCTGTCTCCTGTACAATGTCACAAACCTCCGCCCATAGTTCATCAGGCATCCTATCTATCAGATCTAGGCCCTTAAATCTATTTCTCACTTTCACTGTATAATAAGGGATTTGATTTAGGTCATACCTGAATAGTCTAGTGGTTTTCACAACTTTCTTCAATTTAAGTCTGAATTTGGCAATAAGGAGTTCATGATCTGAGCCACAGTCAGCTCCCAGTCGTTTTGGTTGACTGTATAGAGGTTCTCCATCTTTGGCTGCAAAGAATATAATCAGTCTGATATTGGTGTTGACCATCTGGTGATGTCCATGTGTCAAATCTTCTCTTTTGATGTTGGAAGAGGATATTTACTATGACCAGTGCATTCTCTTGGCAAATGAAGCCTTTGCCCTGCTTCATTTCGTATTCCAAGGCCAAATTTGCCTGTTACTCTAGGTGTTTCTTGACTTCCTATTTTTGCATTCCAGTCCCCTATAATGAAAAGGACATCTTTTTTGGTAGGTCTTCATAGAACCATTCAACTTCAGCTTTTTCATTGTTACTCATTGGGGCATAAACTTTGATTATTGTTATATTGAATGGTTTGCCTTGGAAATGA
This sequence comes from Capra hircus, assembly GCF_001704415.2. Lineage (NCBI taxonomy): Eukaryota > Metazoa > Chordata > Mammalia > Artiodactyla > Bovidae > Capra > Capra hircus. Next base: position 115,748,128 of record NC_030808.1, on the reverse strand, counting down.
ACAGAGATCATTCTGTCATTTTTGAGACTGCATCCAAGTACTGTATTTTGGACTCTTTTGTTGTCTTCTAAGGGATTCCTGCCTACAGTAGTAGATACAATGATCATTTGAGTTAAATTCACCAATTCCAGTCCATTTTAGTTCGCTGATTCCTAGAATGTTGACATTCACTCTTGCCATCTCTTGTTTGACCACTTCCAATTTGCCTTGATTCATGGACCTAACATTTCAGGCTCCTATGCAGTATTGCTCTTTACAGCATCGGACCTTGCTTCTATCACCAGTCACATCCACAGCTGGGTATTGTTTTTGCTTTGGCTCCATCCCTTCATTCTTTCTGGAGTTATTTCTCTACTGATCTCCAATAGCATATCAGGCACCTACCAGCCTGGAGAGTTCCTCTTTCAGTATCCTATCATTTTGCCTTTTCACACTGTTCATGGGGTTCTCAAGGAAAGAATACTGAAGTGGTTTGCCATTCCTTTCTCCAGTGGACCACATTCTGTCAGGGTTACTTAAATTCATGGTTCTTTAAGAAAATTAGCCTCAGAAGTGTTAAACAGAGAATTAAGTTTTGATTCTCTCCTGGGCAAGTAGTTCTGTAATTTAAAAATTTTCCTTTTATACTATCTACCTTCTATACAGAAATTCCCTTAACAACACATACCAATGTAGTTATCCAAGTTCTTTTTCTTCCTTTCTAGAAAGTGGAACAGTGACAGAATCACACATTTTACATAAATCAGCAGAATTAGCTTGGGTGCACATGTATGACATCTTCATTTCCAATATTATTTAGTGGCGTTATGTAACAATTGAGGTTATATATTATCAATCAAGGTTATAGATTAACCAAATAGAATTTGAAATAGCAAGTTACATATTAAGCTGAGAAATGCACTTTTGAAATTGGACTTACAAAGTCTACATCAGTGCCTTTCATTTCACAAAGTTCATTATCTTGCCTGGGTTTACCCAACAGTGGACCTAAGACTTGGCTTAGGCTTGGGTGCTGCAGTTTTCCATTATTCACTCCTAAATTACTCCAGTCACTACATAGCCATTAAGATGATCAATTTGTATATGATTGACTTTTAATAAAGCTATAATAAAGATATTATTAAAGATATATCAATTTTTTTTATGGATCCCTTTGTTTTCCTCTCTTTCCTGCTGTCTCAAATGGTAAAGAAACTGTCCATAATGCAGGAGAACCCGGTTCAACCCTTGGGTCAAAAGATCCACTGTAAAAGATCCCCTGGAATACCCACTCCAGTACTCTCCTGGAGAATTCCATGGCCAGAGGAGCCTGGTGGGCTACAGTCCACGGGGTGAAAAAAGTCAGACACAACTGAGCAACTAAGACACAGACACAGAGGGAGTGTGTGTCTGTTCTATTTTCCAGAACCTTTGAGAATATTCTTCTCTAAATTGGTGTTTCACAGTTATTTTTCTCATATGCAAATGCAGGGAGATTTTATATGAACTGTCAAAATGTGAGTGTTATCCTTTACAAACTGCGCACTGGACCTTCAGCTCTTATCCTCAGCGCTAGCCTTCTGTACCTGCCATATAACAACCTACTGTGCCAATGAGGAAACTCCATGGCAGAAAAGTTACATAATAACTAGGTGGTGTTTGCCTCTATTTAGTTTCAGGCTTTGAAATGATGTCTAATACTGTCTTGCTTAAGAAATAGAACAGTTACAACATGGGGAAAAAATATTTTGTCTTTCTGATATTGGGAGTCCTCTTAGCAGCTTATATTTATGAACCTCTTCCAGATAATGTTGAAGAACAGTGGAAAATAATGCTGTTAAATACTTTTTTAAAAACTTCATCATATTTGGTAAGTGAAAATATTTATTAATCAAGAAAGTCAAGTTTTCTAAGATTCTAGCTTTGTTTCATTTTGTTTTTACAAATTCTTCATAACCTTGGCTTCCTGTTGTCAAATTCTCCTGACTGCTATACAGCTGAGTTATCTCAAAGCAAACTGTAACAAGATGACCAAGGAGGCATTCAGGTTGTATTTCTAAAGTGATCTATTCTGCTAGCAGTAAAAATGTGTGTGTGTGTGCATATGTGTGTGACAATCTTGTTTTACTTTTTCTACTCTTGTGTGCTTTTGAGAGGGTAACACTCAGGAAGGACAGGGGTCTCCAAATGGAGAAAATAGGCTGCAAGTGTCGGACATTTTTATCTTTCTAAAGTGGCAGGAGGAAACACACTAGCATATATTTTTCCTTCTCTATACAAATTTAAAGAAGGTTTCTCTTAAAATACTGTGTTGCCATAATGACACCTGGTCTCACCTGAAGTTAACTATTCTCAAACCTTGAGCTAACCAATGCATTTTTCGTATGGAAATGTTTGTCTTAAGTTATGTTAAAGTACTATGCATTTACCCCAGACTCTGTCTTCAAGTTCGTTCCACCTAATGGCTCAGAAACTACTTGACAGTTATGCTATACTCAGATATTGTTCCCCTAATCTATGTAAACGAAACTATTTGTATGGCGATCTGCCCCTCTACAAGATTCAAGTCAATTGTTTTATGGCCTGGGATGAATCGTCTGGTGCCGAGATTATCCCAAAATACATTTTATGGGTGAAGGGCCTGGTGCCATTCTGAGTTTTGAGACATTCCTTTCTTTCATTAACAGACTGCTAGTGACTATATAACATCCAGCTGAAGACTAGCAGAGGGTACTCTTTCTGCTCTCTTCTGATGCCTATGTCAGAAGCTTTCTCTATCTCCTTTATATTTTAATAAAACTTTATTACACAAAAGCTCTGAGCAATCAAGCCTCATCTCTGACCCTGGATTGAATTCTTCTCCTCTGGAGGCCAAGAATTCCGGTGTCTTTTCGTAGGTCGACAACAAGCTTTCACTTTCAGAGTTTCATACAAAATTCAGAAGTCATATGCTTGAACTACTCTGTAGTTACCTATGACATTTAAACACTAGTAATGGTTTTGGAACACAGCATATGCTGTAGACATGCAAGTAGGTCCTCATGGTATAGAAAAGCTGACTGTAAATGCCTAATAAAAAACATAAGAGGTTTGTTGTTGTTGGCCAGTTGCCCAGTCGTGTCTGACTCTTTGTGACCCCATGAATTGCAGCACACCAAGCTTTTCTGTCCCTCATAATATCCCAAAGTTTGCCCAAGTGTTCAAGATCCGTATAGTCAAGAATGAGACGTTTAGTTGAAGGCAATCAGTTACCATCACTGGATTTGTTATGACTACTTATTTGGAAACCTGATCCAGTTTACTCCTCTAACATTCTCACTGAAAAATTAGCCTCCTCCCTCTGTCTGTCTGTCTGTCTGTCTCTCTCTATATAAAAAAGGAATCAGCAAAGATTGTTTGGTGGCAGATTGAAAACTGCTAGTTCTGACCAGTAGAAACCTTTAATCTCAACATTCATATTTCCAGGAATGGAAAGCTCACTACTGTTCTATGTAGTCCACTTCAGTTTTTAAAAAATAATTTTAAATAAATTTTATTTTTTGAATAGTAATGTACCCATATATTTCAAAAATCAAAACAATATGAAAAAAGTGGACACTAAGAATTCCTGCTCGCATTCTTGTCTCTTTCCATTCTTTTCTCCCAGGCCTTTGGAGAACACCAGTTTTATTAGCTATTGTGATTCTTCCTGGGGGTGCATTTTACATATGATGCTAATAATAATGAATACAACAATAAAAACATATTTCTGTCTCCTTTTCATTCTTCCATAAGAAACAACATAACAAATATTCTGTTGTTTTTTTTGCATTTCTCATTAATCATATATCTTACAGATCTTTTCACAATGTCATGTAAAAAGTCCCCTCATTCTTTTACATAATGCAATGGATTCAGTAAGTGTATAAAAATATAGTTCACTTATTCAGCATATTGAGGTGCAAAGTTTAGTTATTTTTAGTATTTTGATATTATAAGCAATAAAATGGTAATGCATGAAAAACTTCAAGAGGTTGCATTTTGTCTATGATAAATGGGATTGATGAGCCAATTGGAATTTTGTTAATTATTGCAAAGTCATTCTGTATTATCTTCCACTCCAACCAGCAAGGTATGAGAATATCCACATTCTCTCAATTCTCAACAAAAATATGTTGTAATTTTGTCTTGACTTTTTTTTATCAGTTTAGTTCAGTTCAGTCGCTCAGTCCTGTCCAACTCTTTGCGACCCCATGAATCACAGCACGCCAGGCCTCCCTGTCCATCACCATCTTCCAGAGTTCACTCAGACCCATGTCCATCGAGTCCGTGATGCCATCCAGTCATCTCATCCTCTGTCGTCCCCTTCTCCTCCTGCCCCCAATCCCTCCCAGCATCAGAGTATTTTCCAATGAGTCAACTCTTCCCATGAGGTGTCCAAAGTACTGGAGCTTCAGATTTAGCATCATTTCTTCCAAAGATTCCTAGGGTTGATCTCCTTCAGAATGGACTGGTTGGATCTCCTTGCAGTCCAAGGGACTCTCAAGACTCTTCTCTAACACCACAGTTCAAAAGCATCAATTCTTCGGCACTCAGCCTTCTTCACAGTCCAACTCTCACATCCATACATGACCACAGGAAAAACCATAGCCTTGACTAGACGGACCTTAGTCAGCAAAGTAATGTCTCTGCTTTTGAATATACTATCTAGGTTGGTCATCACTTTTCTTCCAAGGAATAAGCGTCTTTTAATTTCATGGCTGCAATCACCATCTGCAGTGATTTTGGAGCCCAGAAAAATAAAGTCTGACACTGTTTCCACTGTTTCCCCATCTATTTCCCATGAAGTGATGGGACCAGATGCCATGATCTTCGTTTTCTGAATGTTGAGCTTCAAGCCAACTTTTTCACTCTCCTCTTTCACTTTCATCAAGAGGCTTTTTAGTTCCTCTTCACTTTCTGCCATAAGGGTGGTGTCATCTGCATATCTGAGGTTATTGATATTTCTCCCGGCAATCTTGATTCCAGCTTGTGTTTCTTCCAGCCCAGCGTTTCTCATGATGTACTCTGCATAGAAGTTAAATAAGCAGGGTGACAATATACAGCCTTGACGTACTCCTTTTCCTATTTGGAACCAGTCTGTTGTTCCATGTCCAGTTCTAACTGTTGCTTCCTGACCTGCATACAGGTTTCTCAAGAGGCAGGTCAGGTGGTCTGGTATTCCCATCTCTTTCAGAATTTTCCACAGTTTATTGTGATCCACACAGTCAAAGGCTGTGGCATAGTCAATAAAGCCGAAATATATGTTTTTCTGGAACTCTCTTGCTTTTTCCATGATCCAGCAGATGTTGGCAATTTGATCTCTGGTTCCTCTGCCTTTTCTGAAACCAGCTTGAACATCAGGGAGTTCACGGTTCACGTATTGCTGAAGCCTGGCTTGGAGAATTTTGAGCATTACTTTACTAGCATTTGAGATGAGTGCAATTGTGAAGTCGTTTGAGCATTCTTTGGCATTGCCTTTCTTTGGGATTGCAATGAAAACTGACCTTTTCCAGTCCTGTGGCCACTGCTGAGTTTTCCAAATTTGCTGGCATATTGAGTGTAGCACTTTCACAGCATCATCTTTCAGGATTTGAAATAGCTCAACTGGAATTCCATCACCTCCACTAGCTTTGTTCATAGTAATGCTTTCTAAGGCCCAGTTGACTTCACATTCCAAGATGTCTGGCTCTAGATGAGTGATCACATCATCATGATTATCTGGGTCATGAAGATCTTTTTTGTACAGTTCTTCCGTGTATTCTTGCCATCTCTTCTTAATATCTTCTGCTTCTGTTAGGTCCATACCATTTCTGTCCTTTATTGAGCCCATCTTTGCATGAAATGTTCCCTTGGTATCTCTAATTTTCATGAAGAGATCTCTAGTCTTTCCCATTCTGTTCCTTTCCTCTATTGTTTTGCATTGATCGCTGAAGAAGTCTTTCTTATCTCTTCTTGCTATTCTTTGGAACTCTGCATTCAGATGCTTCTATCCTTCCTTTTCTCCTTTGCTTTTCGCCTCTCTTCTTTTCACAGCTTTTTGTAAGGCCTCCTCAGACAGCCATTTTGCTTTTTTGCATTTCTTTTCCATGGGGATGGTCTTGATCCCTGTCTCCTGTACAATGTCACGAACCTCATTCCATAGTTCATCAGGCACTCTGTCTATCAGATGTAGTCCCTTGAGTCTATTTCTCACTTCCACTGTATAATCATAAGGGATTTGATTTAGGTCATACCTGAATGGTCCAGTGGTTTTCCCTACTTTCTTCAATTTAAGTCTGAATTTGGCAATAAGGAGTTCATGATCTGAGCCACAGTCAGCTCTCGGTCTTTTTTTTGTTGACTGTATAGAGCTTTTCCATCTTTGGCTGCAAAGAATAGAATCAATCTGATTTTTGTGTTGACCATCTGGTGATGTCCATCTCTAGAGTCTTCTCTTGTGTTGTTGGAAGAAGGTGTTTGCTTGACCAGTGCGTTATCTTGGCAAAACTCTATTAGTCTTAGCCCTGCTTCATTCTGCATTCCAAGGCCAAATTTGCCTGTTACTCCAGGTGTTTCTTGACTTCCTACTTTTGTATTCCAGTCCCCTATAATGAAAAGGACATCTTTTTTGGGTGTTAGTTCTAAAAGGTCTTGTAGGTCTTCATAAAACCGTTCAACTTCAGTTTCTTCAGTGTTAATGATAAATTGTATCCTAGTACAGTTTTATTTTGGGTTTCTCTTAGATTCTGCCTAAGAAGCTCAGGAAGCAGAAACTTTGTTTCCCACAGATAGTCCTTTAAGCTGATTCATACTGCTACTGTCAGGTGAGTGTATGCTCCTCGGTCCTTTGTCTCACCACATCAAAGTTTTGGAGTGATGCTACTATTGTGAGACAAGCCTGGGAGTTCTTCAACAAGGCTAAGGAAATAACAAATGTCTTCCTCTTTGTAACTACCAGCTTTGTTTCAGTGTCTATATGTGCACTAGTGTTCATGATAATGGCTGACATGTGTACTCCATTATGGAAGTAAAATAGTAGTCTAGCCCCAGTTCGTGTGTATCAAGTAGAGCTAGCTAAATAATTTTTGGAGCCTGGTGCTAAATGAAAACCCGAGAACCCTTGTTCAAAAGGCAGGGAGAAAAAGGCACAAAGATATTTAATCACAAAGCTTTTCCTTTAAAAACATTTATTACTCATGATATATAATATATTTGAGCTTCCCAGGTGACACAATGGTAAAGAATCTACCTGCCGACACAGCAGATGCAAAAGACAAGGGTTCCATCCATGGGTTGGGAAGATCCCCTGATGTAAGAAATGGAAACCACTTCAGTATTCATGCCTGAAAAATCCCATGGACAGAGGAGCCTAGAGGGCTACAGTTCAGGGGTTGCAAAAGTCAGACACGACTGATCACACACACACAATGTTGAGCTAGGTATGCCTGGGCTTCTCTGGTTGTTCCGCGGTAAAGAATCTGCCTGCCAATGCAGGAGATGCAGGTTTGATTTCTGGGTTGGGAAGATCCCCTGAAGGAGGAAATGTCAACCTACTTCAGTATTCTTGCCTGGGAAATCCCATGGACAGAGGAGCCTGGCAGAATACAGTCCATGGGGTCACAAAAATTCAAGCACGACTGAGCAACTAAACAGCAGCAACAAATAATACAGGTAATAGTGAATACATGAATAACAACATATACAAATTACAAAAACATGTATGTAATTTATGTGTTACAATGAATAATAATAACATTAATGTAATGCTTTTTATTTATCAAGTCTCTTCTCATTTTTCTATAAAGTTACTCATCAGGTCAACAAGATCTATACTTTTAGCAACTTCATTTTCAATACATATAGTTGAAATTGAAACCAATTTCTTATGGCAAACACAAAATCACATTAATTTTTAATAATCTGTATATTTTAGATACTAACTCCTTATCAGTTATATCATTTATATAATATCTGCTCCCATTCAGTAGACAGACTTTTCATTTTGTTGATAGTTTCCTTCAGTGTGCAAAAGCTTTTTAATTTGATGTAGTCCCATTTGTTTATTTTTGTTTTTGTTTCCCTTATCTGAAGAGACACTTCCAAAAAAATATTGCAGAGACTGATGTCAGAGAGCATATTGCCTATTTTTTAAAGAGTTTTATTGATTCAGGTCTTACATTTATGTTTTTGATATATTTTGAGTATATTTTTTAAATGATGTGATAAGATAGTCCTATTTAATTCTTAGCATGTAGCTAAGAATCCAGTTTTCCCAACACCATTTATTGAAGAGGCTGTCTTTTCTCCCATTTATTCTTGCCCTTTGTCATAGATTAATTTCCCATATAAGTGTGAGTTTATTTCTGGTCTTGAGATTCTAATCCATTGATGTCTGGATCTGTTTTTTTCCAGTATCACAATTCTAATCCATTGATGTCTCGGTTTGTTTGTTTTTTCCCAGTATAGTCATTATTTGAACAGTATAGCTTAGTAGTATAGTTTGAAATCAGAATGCATGATACCTCCAGCACTGTTCTTTTTTACCAGAATTGTCTGGGTTATTCAGCATCTTGTATTTCCATACAATTTTAGAGTTCTTTATTCTAATTCTATGAAACATGCCATTGGTATTTTGACAGAGATTGCTTTGACTCTGTAGATTGCCTTGGGGAGTATAGTCATTTTTACAGTAATAATATCAATTCTAATTAATAAGCATCGTATATTTGTCTGTTTGTGTCATCTTCAATTTCTTTCCACCTGTCTTACAGTTATCCAAGTCCTAGTCCCATTTTGCCCTACACTTCACACTCCCCGGGTGGCCAGTCCAGTTGATCTGAGCACACACTGACTGCTGCCTACTGTATCTATGGGTCTGAGCATTTAAAATTGTGTCCTTTCATTTATTTCTGATATTGGTAAACTGCAACTTCTCTCTCTCTTTTTTTTTTTTTTTTTTTTGATTATTCTTACTGGAGGCTGATCAATTTTATGGGATTTTTTTCCCCAAGGAATAAACCTTTAATTTTCTTTATCTATTTTGATTTTATTGATTTCTATGTTTTCTTTCCCCTTTATTCTTTCCTTCATACTTTGAGTTTAATATGCTAATCTAACTCTAAATTTGTAGTGGAAGAAGCTTAGATCAGCTCCTTTAGACCTTTCTTCTCCTCTAATAATGCCTTTAAAGCTAAGAATTTTCCTTCAGTCAATGCTTTTTCTGCACTCTACAAATTTTGATATGCTATAATTTCATTTCCAATTGCTTAAAAATATTTTTTCAATTATTTAGAGGTATCTTTTCCTTGGCCAATGAATTATTTAAGAATATGTTGTTTAACTTCTAAATGTGTAGGGATTCCTCATACACTATTATGTTTCCAGTTTTTATTTTACTTATACTATGGATTGACAACTATTCTGTGTGATCTTAATTTATTTGGCTTGTTGAGATATTTTTTCCCCAAAATTTGTCATGTGGTACATCTTTGTGAAATTTCTTTATGCAGTTGGAAAGAATGTGTATTGTTTTCATTGGGTGGAATGTCCTCAATACATTAATTCTGTTGAGTTGATAGTTTTTTCAAATTTTATGTATGCTTACTATTTTTCTATTTGCTTTTGCTATCAATAAATGAGATAAGAATGTCAATTTCCAACTAATAATTTTGGATTTTTTTGTTTCTCCTTTCAATTTTTCAGTTCTCGATTCCTGCTTTGTTAAGCTCTGTTACTGTTTGCACACACATTTTAGTATTGCTGTGTCTTGGAGAATTAGGCTTTTTGTTATTATGATTCCTAATACTGTGTGTTTTTTCAGAAGCCTATATTATAATACAGTCTTGTTATCAAGGTGGCAGGAGATTGATTGAAGAAACCCCCTCAGAAACCAATATCAACACTTAAGTTCCTTATATTAAATGGCACAGACCAATTAATAAAGCGAATCCTCCTATCAGCGGATTTTGTATCTGTAGATTCAACCTGTGTGTGCCTGCTAAGTCACTTGTTATGTCCAACTCTGTGCAACACTATGGACTGTAGATTGCCAGGATCCTCTGTCCGTGAGATTCTCCAGGCAAGAATACTGGAGTGGGTTGCCATGCCCTCCTCCAAGGGATCTTCCCTATCCAAGGGATCAAACTGGCCTCTCCTATGTCTCCTGCATTGGCAGGTGGGTTCTTTACCAAAAGCACCACCTGGGAAGCCTGGATTCAACCCACCGGAGATCACAACCCTAGGATCAGTCAGTTCAGTCAGTCGCTCAGTCGTGTCCCACTCTTTGTGACCCCATGAATCGCAGCACGCCAGGCCTCTCTGTCCATCACCAACTCCTGGAGTTCACTCAGACTTGCATCCATCGAGTCAGTGATGCCATCCAGCCATCTCATCCTTGGTCGTCCCCTTCTTCTCCTGCCCCCAATCCCTCCCATCATCAAAGTCTTTTCCAATGAATCAACTGGCATGGAGGGCCAGTGGTATTTTGCTTTCATAGCATTAACTGTATTAAGATTTTTGTTTTACCTTCATTTTAATAAAATTAGAAATGAAAGAAGGTTAAAACAGTGCTTATTCCACCATTTTGTTGTATTTGTCATTCCTTTTGAATTACATATTTGAAAATTGAGTATTTTTCTTCCTTAGAGCCTCAGTCATTCTACACCTTTCGTGAAACAAATGTTGGAGTCTTTTATCTATTGAATTGTTAGTCTATTTCTTACTGCAATCAGTTTTTTATATACTTTAAAGACTATCATTTTCATAATTGCAAGTTTATTATTTACATTGTGCTTTGACTTTTCAACCACTTTACTAAATTTTTAAAATATATTACTGTTAAATTTAACAAAACAATTTATCAATATGCCTTTCATAGCCTTTAGGTTTTGTTTGGCTTTTAATATGTGTGTGTTGTATATTTTATTAAATTCTTCTTAAGAAATCTTTCCTTTCATTCAACCTCTTGGAGTCTAAAAAGATAAGAATAGCAAACAACCTGTATTTCTCTATCACCATATTTTGTTTTTCTTTAGACTAAGCTTACTTAATCTGACTGAAAGGTTTTCTCTTCAGTTAATCATCCAAACTCTATTTTCCTTTTAAGTTTTAGTTAAAGTAAAAGTTAAAAACCTTTTCCTCACCTTGACAATTATTCCAAAGAATTTTTCCCATATTATTATATCACAATGTACTTTTATAACTTGTCTTTCATTTGACTGCGATTTTTTTCTTTTCTTTTTTCTTTTTGAGGATGAATAGTTTGCCTAATTCTACTGGGCATTGACAACAGAATTATATATTCCATATAAATATCTATTGGGTGAGTGTATAAGTGAGGATTAATGTCACTTAGGTTATTCATCCTACAGTAGTAAAGCACCTGGGTTTGTATATCTTCTGGTGGTATAACCATTGATTTTTCTGACAAAAATAAGAGTTTTGGGGTCATATTGAATATTTATATACACCTCTTGACTCAAATCATTTTTTACAGTTAGAGTATATGTGTATTTTTATTTCATTTTAGGCTCTGTTTGCTGAAATATTGGGGCTAAACCATTTCATGGAATCGATGACACTCTTTTCAAGCATTCAAGGTTTTCCACCAACATCAGATGAAAACATAACTGTGAGAGATACAACATTCAATGATATTCCTGTCCGTATATATGTGCCCCAACAGAAGACAAAATCATTAAGAAGAGGCTTGTTTTATATTCATGGTGGTGGCTGGTGTTTGGGTAGTAATGGTAAGGGTGATACATTGGTAGATTCATTTCATATAATGTAAATGATGATTCTCATATTGGGAATGATCAATCCCAATTAAATATCATGCTCTTGCTTCTGAAATTATTTTCAGGAAAGCAACATGAATTAAGTTTTTGAAATCTCAGTCTGAATAAAATGTTATTAACATTCAGAATTTAACACTTTTGTTACAAAAATTAAGAGTTTCAGATCCTACCACGACTCACTGACAGAACCTACAAATTTCACAGAATGAAGATTAAGCACCTTAGCAAATAAAAACTCTTTTTGTCTTTTGAACTCATTAACATATTGCTGGAAATGTCTTATTTATACTTCAAGACTCAAATGATTATTTTCCAAGTTTCTAATGGCCCAATATAGATGTGAAAAAGCTTTCCAATTACTTAATTAAATGTTAAGGTACAGTCAGCTTTCTTGAAATCATCTCCTGCTTAACAGTATAGGACTAAATAATGAGTTGCGTTTTATTATTATTTTTTCCCTTGAAGAACATTTCTATTCTTTCCCAGATCAAATTGTACTCCAGAAAAACAGTTTAGTTTTTATGTTGAAAGGAGACATTTAGTACATTTTTTCAAGTATGTTATCACAATGGATAGCACTGTGGATTTAAAGTATGAAGATGATGTTCAAGGCCCAAGGTCCAGTGTATTGAGAGTATGGTTGGCAAGGGTAAGACATGCCACTGTGCTCTGAAAAGGAAAACTGATCAGGGGCAGGTGAAATAATCACCAGACTTCATGATTCACATTCTACTGACATGTGAATATGTAAACTGATCAACAGGAAGCTAAGTATTAGACTTTTTTCTTTAGGTAATATTTTAAGATAAAGGGAAGAAATATAAAGTCATCACAGTAAACTTTATTCTTGACAGTATCATTTTTAAATTCTTATAGTGGTCCAGTATTGTGGTCTTTTATAGACTGGGACCTGGGGACCAGAGTCGACGAAAAGAAAGAGAGAAAAAGAGAGAGCGGTATCTCTCAGGTTATGTGGAAAACCAGTAAAGCCCATGCACAGGACTTGTGCCACTCACGAAGGCACAGGGCATTCTCTCAAGGAGGTCTTGAAAGCCCGGTGGAGAAAGTGAGCTCAGTAGGCTTCGACGCTCCAAAGAGAATAAAGACAGAAAGAAGGACGTGGGGGACCCAAGTCTCTAGTAGAACAAGGGTACTTCATTAGCAGAAATGCATGCTTATATATCTTCAGTAAAATGATTACTCAGCCATTACAGAGAATGAAATTCTACCAGTTGCAACAAAATGGATAGTCTAATACATACAAGGTCGCTGAAGGAATAGTCTAATACATACAAGGTAGTATAGTCTAATACATACAAGGTCAGCGAAAGAATCCAAGCAGGTGCCCTTTCCCATGATCTCAGTCCTGAGAACTGCGTGCAGCTCTACTCTTTCCTGTATTCCAGGAACTGATAAGGAACAGCCAATCCTTGAGAAATGGCACATAAAAGGAAAATGCAACATATTGGATCCCTTAAAGTTGAACGTCCCCTGACAGTCCAGTATTTTTTCTTTTATTTCAGATTATTATACCTATGACCTTCTGTCAAGATGGACAGCAGACAGACTTGATGCAGTTGTCATATCAACCAAGTAAGAGCTATGTTATTTGATTTTAGGCCATATGCCTTACATAGCAATATACACACAACTATATAGAGTGTCTTATTATGGCAAAAATTAATCTGTGCCTCTGATGACATTGACTATGGACAGAGAAACCTAATGTCAGAAGCTGTCCAGTCCAGCAGTGGAGAGAAAAGGCATACACCATATTTGAAGAAGGAACAGAGGTCAGAAAGGAAAGATGTTGTTCAAGTGAAGTTAGCCAAAAGTATCACATGGATTTAACTACTACCTCTGGATCTTTCCCTATAATTAGCAGGATATTAAGGAAATTTTGGAGCCAGAGGATTGGGGTTGACTGTCAGCTCTGCAGATTGGTAACTGTGTGATATTTTAAAGGATATTGAACTCTAAGTATTAGTGATTTGCATATCTCATCATTGACATGGGGACTACATATTATAATACATATAACAGTGCTTAGAAAGGTGCCTAGAAGTTAGTAATCCATTGATATTACCCATATTTACCATGAAAGGAAGACAAAACCTGTCTCAAAGTCCATTCTAATACACACTTTAGAAAGAGTAGGAAAAGGGTTTAAATTTTCTATAGAACACACTCTCTGTGAGAACCTTCTTAAACATAAACTTCAGAAAATTCAGTTAATGAACTAATGGAATAATTATCATATTAAATTGATATATTTTGATAAAATAACAGTAATTCTAGAGAAACAAGTAATAATAATGATATATTTTTTTAAAAAGGTAGAACATTTACCAAAAATAATCACTCTGCAAATATGTTTTTCTGGGAAAGGTAGCAGCTAGTTAGTTTTTCCCCAAGACTGACCAAATTTAACAATTGGACTTTACATTTTGATTATAAAAATGGCAATATTTAGAGATTCTTAGTCAAATTTTATGATTGGGAAAAACATGTTTCCAACAAATATGTTGGTAAAAGCAAAATTTTACTTTTGATTTTGGGTCAAGAGTCCAGGAAAACCAATGGTTATAGCACAGGGAACTCTGCTCAATATTCTATTATAAACTATATAGAAAGGAATCTGAAGAACAATGAATATATGTATATGTGTAATGGAATCATTTGCTGTACACTTGAAACTAACACAACAGTGTTAATCAAATATAAGCCAATATAAAGTAAAAATTAAATAAAAAATTTTAAATGATAAGAAAATCAATGATTAAGAAAGCATTGTTTTCCTACCTACAGCTACAGACTAGCCCCAAAGTACCATTTTCCAGTTCAATTTGAAGATGTGTACACTGCATTAAAATGGTTTTTAGACCCCCAAATTCTTGAAAGCTATGGTGTAGATCCTGGAAGAATCGGTATCTCTGGAGACAGTGCTGGAGGGAATTTAGCTGCAGCAGTGGCACAGCAGGTAAGATGCTCAGCATTTTCACTTATTGTATTTTCTTATCTTTCATTTACTAATTTTTGACTCATACATCAGGATTATAAATATAATTTGTCACTAATTTTATTTTACTTATTTAGGGAACATTAAGAATAATTTCATACTTTGATACTTCTTTATATATAAAATGCTGAAACAATTTCCTATATAGTTCACTGGCATTTTTAATGAGAGAAAATCAATAAAGTGTAACTATAAGTATAATTAAGAAATCAGAATATTGTATGTAGTCTAAGTATATTCATGACATATGTTCAGAATATTGTATATTATAATATAATTTAATATGTGTATAGATGCTTGGCAGAAAGAAATATAGGTCATCACTGAGAGAAGTCAACATGATCCTAGGTTCCAGTTTATTCTTAAAACTGATTGTTTTTGTTAGTAATCAACAGAGAGTTGAAGGTAAGCAGATATACGAAGAGGAAAATAAAAACAAATTAACAGGAAAAAATATCACTCAGATTCAGATATTGTTATTGTTAAAAAAAGTTTTAGTAGAATCTGTTTAAAATAAATAAAAGTGTATTTTAAAATTTGGAAATATGCTCATGAAAGAAGCTATAAAAACTAATATAAGATATTTGAAAAATAAACAAAATTTCAATAAATAAAAATATTACCCATAAAAATTAGGCTTTCAATGTAGTTGTTTTAAGATTTTACACATTTTTATACATTTTGAGCAATTTTAGATTCGTATAAAAATTGAGGAGAAGATGAGGAATTTACATCTACCCTCTGCCACACATTCATAGACTCTTTCATTATCAACAACCCCACCCAGAGTGGCACATTTACTACAGTTAATGAACTGGTATTTACACATTATAAATATCCTCCAAAGTCCATAGTTTATATTAGGGTTCATTCTAGGTTTTACTATGTAGAAGTGTTTAACATACTGACTGCAATACAGCAATATAGAAATTGGAAGAGAGATCAGAAAATTGTTTGTAACACTTAACAGAGAGATTAAAAGATAGAAAATACAAAATAATGAGAATTCATTAAATATATGGCAAAAAGACTAATATGAATATATCCTTCTAATCTGAGGACAAAATGATGACTTTTTTTAGAAATAAAATTCCAGAAAATTCACAATTCAATACACACTCCCTTTAGATTTTAAAGAGGATTGTTTCAGGCAGAAGGAAATTAACCACTGAGGGAGGATCAAAAAGGTAGGAAAAAATAAAGAGAAGGAAAAAGGGTAAATATATTCACAAATTAAAATGAAAATGAACATGACTCTATAAAATAATAATATTGTGTCCTGTGATATAAAAATAGAAATAAATTAATATGAAAAATAATAATTACCTAAGCATAGAAGGGCTAATTAAAATTTTGAATTATTCCAATAACTTTATATTATGTAAGAAGGTAATAAAGAAATAATTAATATTCAGTACAGTTCAGTTCAGTTCAGTCGCTCAGTCATGTCCGACTCTGAGACCCCATGAAACACAGCACGCTAGGCCTCCCTGTCCATGACCAAATCCCAGAGTTCACTCAAACTCATATCTATCGAGTCGGTGATGCCATCCAGCGATCTTCACATTGATAAAGTAATGAATTGTATGTTTACCCTTAGTGGACATATAAAAAATTTTATAAAAATGTACCAATAAAATGATATCACAGGAAAACTGAATAATAAAAAATTTTTCAAAGAATACAAAAGGGAAAAAGAATAGTAGAATAGATGAGATAAATAGAATGCACAATAATATATAAATTATGAATTTAAACCAAAAATATTAATAAATATTTTGTTGTAGATGTATTAAAAATTCTGGTAGAATACAAAAATGGAAACAATAAAATTTTAAACTCCAACAGAAGTTGCATGAATCAGTTTAGTTCAGTCACTAAGTTGTGTCCGACTCTTTATGACCCCATGAATTGCAGCACACCAGGCCTCCCTGTCCATCACTAACTCCTAGAGTTCACTCAGACTCACGTCCATTGAGTCCGTGATGCCATCCAGCCATCTCCTCCTCTGTCGTCCCTTTCTCCTCCTGCCCCCAATCCTTCCCAGCATCAGAGTCTTTTCCAATGAGTCAACTCTTCACATGAGGTGGCCAAAGTACTGGAGTTTCAGCTTTAGCATCATTCCTTCCAAAGAAATCCCAGGGCTGATCTCCTTCAGAATGGACTGGTTGGATCTCCTTGCAGTCCAAGGGACTCTCAAGAGTCTTCTCCAAAAACACAGTTCAAAAGCATCAATTCCTCAGTGCTCAGCCTTCTTCACAGTCCAACTCTCACATCCATACATGACCACAGGAAAAACCATAGCCTTGACTAGATGGACCTTAGTCGGCAAAGTAATGTCTCTGCTTTTGAATATGCTATCTAGGTTGGTCATCACTATTCTTCCAAGGAGTAAGGGTCTTTTAATTTCAGGATGAACTCACCATCTGAAGTGATTTTGGAACCCCCCAAAATAAAGTCTGACACTGTTTCCACTGTTTCCCCATCTATTTCCCATGAAGTGATGGGACCAGATGCCATGATCTTCGTTTTCTGAATGTTGAGCTTTAAGCCAAATTTATCACTCTCCTCTTTCACTTTCATCAAGAGGCTTTTTAGTTCCTCTTCACTTTCTGCCATAAGGGTGGTGTCATCTGCATATCTGAGGTTATTGATGTTTCTCCTGGCAATCTTGATTCCAGCTTGTGTTTCTTCCAGCCCAGCGTTTCTCTTGATGTACTCTGCATAGAAGTTAAATAAGCAGGGTGACAATATACAGCCTTGACGTACTCCTTTTCCTATTTGGAACCAGTCTGTTGTTCCATGTCCATTTCTAACTGTTGCTTCCTGACCTGCATATAGGTTTTTCAAGAGGCAGGTCAGGTGGTCTGGTATTCCCATCTCTTTCAGAATTTTCCACAGTTTATTGTGATCCACACACTCAAAGGCTGTGGCATAGTCAATAAAGCCGAAATAGATGTTTTTCTGGAACTCTCTTGCTTTTTCCATGATCCAGCAGATGTTGGCAATTTGATCTCTGGTTCCTCTGCCTTTTCTAAAACCAGCTTGAACATCAGGAAGTTCACGGTTCACTTATTGCTGAAGCCTGGCTTTGAGAATTTTGAGCATTACTTTACTAGCATGTGAGATGAGTGCAATTGTGCAGTAGTTTGAGCATTCTTTGGCATTGCCTTTCTTTAGGATTGGAATGAAAACTGACCTTTTCCAGTCCTGTGGCCACTGCTGAGTTTTCCAAATTTTCTGGCATATTGAGTGCAGCACTTTCACAGCATCATCTTTCAGGATTTGAAATAGCTCAACTGAAATTCCATCACCTCCGCTAGCTTTGTTCATAGTGATGCTTTCTAAGGCCCACTTGAATTCACATTCCACAATGTCTGGCTCTAGATGAGTGATCACACCATCGTGATTATCAGGGTTGTGAAGATATTTTTTTGTATAGTTCTTCTGTGTATTCTTGCCACCTCTTCTTGATATCTTCTGCTTCTGTTAGGTCCATACCATTTCTGTCCTTTATCGAGCCCATCTTTGCATGAAATGTTCCCTTGGTATCTCTAGGATGTTATAAAACACAGATATAGATAGGTGCAAGAGAAAAGATAGTAAAATATATGTCAAGCAAATACTGATCAGTATACCTATTTTATAATCATATTAAATAATCTTAGAGGAAAAAAACTATTCCTGGAATTAACATGCAACATTCCTAACTATAATTCCATGTAATGGAAGATGAAAAAAAAAAAAAACCCACATTCATTTACATGCAATTAATAACAGTCTGAAAACACAGAGCAAAGCTGATAGGAAATAAAGGAAAATGAACAAGTCAATAGTGAAATTGGAAGAATTTTGCTAATCTCTTTCAGTAATAGAACAGCATGGTTGATAAATTTAAGCAATGAACATAAAATACTAAACAGAAGAATGTACATTTCTTTGAAACACACAAAATATTTTTCTTAATCAGGCACATATACAGGGTTATAAACCAACTCTCAAACAATTCAAAGAACTGAAATCAAATAGACCCCTGCTAGTCATAGCATAGTATGTGGACTAGCAGTATCAGCAGCATCTGGGCACTTATTGGAGATAGAGAATCATTGGTCTTACCACAGATGTCCTGAATAACACTATGCGTATGTAACAAGAATTCCCAGTGATTCTAAGTATGCACAATAAAATTTGAGAAATCAAATTATTTTGATTATATCTCTCTCCACAGTTAGCATAATGCTTTGAACTACTAATAAAATATGAAGAGAAAACTCTGTATGTTTTGAAAGTAAGATGCTCATTCCTAATTAATCCAAGTGCTAAAGAAGAAATCATAATGAAAATGTGAAAATATTTGACCAGCATTATAATAGATATACATTATACTGTGTGAAACACAGATATATCAACATTCAGAGGAAAATATAAAGCCTTAACTAAATATAAAAAAAATTGTGAAAATTAACAGTTCAGTATCAATTTCATGAAATTAAAAAAAGAAAAGAATGTCTAAAAAATAAAAACAAAGACAAAAAAAGGGATAAGAGATAGATGAGAGCATAAAAATGAAATTAAAAATAAACACAATAAGATCAGCAAAGTCAAAATGGTTTCTTAAAAAAAGCAATATAGTTGATTAGTCTGGGTGAGACAAACCAAAAACAAAAAAAAAAAGATGGGAATCTTAATAAGTTAACATAAGGAAGAAAAGGAGACTATAGCTATATATCTTACAGATATTAAAAATACAATAATATACTTTGAACACCTTTACAGCAATGCATTCAAATTTACATGAAATAGAAATATTCATCATAAAAAGAACTGACTCTAGGGGAAATATGAAACAGTTCAGTTCAGTTCAGTCGCTCAGTCGTGTCTGACTCTTTGTGACACCATGAATTGCAGCACGCCAGGTATCCCTGTCCATCACCATCTTCCGGAGATCACTCAGACTCACGTCCATCGAGTCAGTGATGCCATCCAGCCATCTCATCCTGAGTCATCCCTTTCTCCTACTGCCCCCAATCCCTCCCAGCATCAGAGTCTTTTCCAAGGAGTCAACTCTTCGCATGAGGTGGCCAAAGTACTGGAGCTTCATCTTTAGCATCATTCCTTCCAAAGCAATCCCAGGGCTGATCTCCTTCAGAATGGACTGGTTGGATCTCCTTGCAGTCCAAGGGACTCTCAAGAGTCTTCTCCAAAAACACAGTTCAAAAGCATCAATTCTTCAGCGCTCAGCCTTCTTCACAGTCCAACTCTCACATCCATACATGACCACAGGAAAAACCACAGCCTTGACTAGATGGACCTTAGTCGGCAAAGTAAAGTCTCTGCTTTTGAATATGTTATCTAGGTTGGTCATCACTTTTCTTCCAAGGAGTAAGCATCTTTTAATTTCATGGCTGTAGTCACCATCTGCAGTGATTTTGGAGCCCAGAAAAATAAAGTCTGACACTGTTTCCACTGTTTCCCCATCTATTTCCCATGAAGTGATGGGACCAGATGCCATGATCTTCGTTTTCTGAATGTTGAGCTTTAAGCCAACTTTTTCACTCTCCTCTTTCACTTTCATCAAGAGGCTTTTTAGTTCTTCTTCACTTTCTGCCATAAGGGTGGTGTCATCTGCATCTCTGAGGTTATTGATATTTCTCCCAGCAATCTTGATTCCAGCTTGTGTTTCTTCCAGTCCAGCATTTCTCATGATGTACTCTCCCTATAAGTTAAATAAGCAGGGTGACAATATACAGCCTTGACGTACTCCTTTTCCTATTTGGAACCAGTCTGTTGTTCCATGTCCATTTCTAACTGTTGCTTCCTGATCTGCATACAGATTTCTCAAGAGGCAGGTTGTATATTATTATCATGAAATAAACTAAATGGTCATTTTTATATTTTTACACACACACACTCCAGGATGAAATAGTTTTAAAGACAAACTCTGAGAAGTATTTTTAATAGAAATATCTACTAAAAACAAATTGCGAAAGTTGCATTTTAGGAGGCTGATGTATCTTGATTTGTAACCTGACAAGGTCAATTTGAGAAGGAAAAATGATAAACATCTACATTTGTGAACACAGATGCAAAATCCTGAACTAAAATACTATCCAAAAAATTAAACAACACTTTAAACGGTTAGTATATCATGACTATTTTGAGTTCATTCTAGTAGATTGTGATAGGTTTAACATTAAAATACCTTTAATACGATTCTCCAAATTAATAATTTAAAGAAGAAAATAATGATTATCCTAATAAAAGTAAATTGTTCAAAGATAATATCCAGAATCTATAAATATGAAAAAATTAGGAAACAGTGAATAAAAATGAATCTCCTTAATTTGAAAAAGTATGTATACAAAATCACTTAGAAGAAACATCATACTTAGTAGGTAAGCCATAAAAGTTTTCTCTTGAAAATTGGATACACACTACCTGTACCCAATTGTACCTGAAATCCTGGCCAGTGCTTTGAATGATAAGCAAGTGATACTATTTTTCGGTGTGCTAATCAGTTTGATTCTTCCTGAGTATGTCATTGCTTCAGGCACATACAAGATAAAGTTGGTTCTGAAAATTTTAACTTACCAAACATAACTATGCAGTACACTAGATACATATTTTATGACTGATAAAATGATCAGTTTGTTCCAGTAACAGAAGCACATCGCAGGAAAATTAGCTTTGAAGAAAACTATAGAATTCTGTTTCTGGATGAAGATGGGGACTATATTTAGAAAAGCACAAAAATTCAAATTTTATTCAAACTATTAAGTTTAAATATTAAATTTGAGTAATAAGTTTAAATATCAAATAAGTTCAAATATTAAAAACAATAGTCCTGTATAATTTAAACTTATCCAGAATCAAGCATCTCTTTAAAACTCAAGCTATTTCCTTCCCATCTCAATTCTTGCTAACATATTTAGATATTTAAAATAATTCTAATAATAGAAAAATATGTTAATCACTCAGTCGTATCTGACTCTTTGTGACCCCATGGACTGTAGCCTGCCAGGCTCCTCTGTCCATGGAATTCTCCAGGCAAGAATACTGGAGTGGATAGCCATTCCCTTATCCAGGGTATTTTCCCTATCCAGGGTTTGAATCTAAGTCTCCGGCATTGCAGGTGGATTCCTTACCATCTGAGCCACTAGGGAAGTTCAATAATAGAAAACAGAAGATCAAGTACATGATTATAAACTTATAGAACCTCAGATTATAAATCCAGGCTCCATAAGTATGAAATTACATTTAGTAAAAGATCCTCTTTTTAAAAAAATGATTCTATTCCACAGTCTATGAGGAGGATACGAATTAATTTTGCTTTGAAAATTAAAACATATTAAATTTATGAACATCTAATATACAGGGAGGCCTGGCATGCTGGACTTCTTGAGTTTGCAAAGAGTCAGACATAACTGAGTGACTGAACTAAACTGAACTGAATACTAAAATTTACTTGATATTAAGATTTTTATTTTTTTATCAAAATATGTTATTGGATTATATTTTTAAGAGCCTTAATAATACATTGTTTTAACATGGTTAATTTTTTCTTTAAAAAGACTTATTAAAACAATACATTATAATTTTTTTCAGCTCTTAGAAGACCCAGATATCAAGATCAAGCTCAAGGTTCAATCTTTAATATATCCTGCCCTTCAGAATTTTGATTTTGATTTACCATCATATAGAGAAAATGCACATTATCCAGTTCTGTCGAAATCACTCATGGTCAGATTCTGGAGTGAATATTTTACTACAGATAGATCACTTAAGAAAGCAATGCTTTCCAACCAACACATTCCTCTGGAATCAAGCCATCTGTTCAAATTTGTTAATTGGAGTTCTTTGCTCCCTGAGAAGTTTAAGAAAGGTCACATTTATAAGACTCCAACTCATGGTAGTTCAGAGCTAGCTAAAAAATATCCAGGGATTCTAGATGTGAAAGCTTCACCATTGCTAGCTGATGACAGCAAGTTGCGTGGTTTACCCCTGACCTATGTCATCACTTGTCAATATGATGTCTTAAGAGATGATGGACTCATGTATGTTACTCGACTTCAGAATTCTGGAGTTCGAGTGATCCATAACCACATAGAGGGTGCATTCCATGGAACACTTTATTTTCTTTTTACTAAAGTTGGTTATAGAGCAGCCAATCAGTATATTAATTGGCTACATGAAAACCTGTAATAAAAATCTTATCAATATAGAAAAAGGTAAGCCCCAGAATTTCAGGAAAAAAGGACAAACACCAAGAGTATTTACATTAGGAATACGTGTTTTATAGACATATAAACGTATTATAGATGTATAGTCTTTCTAAATCTGCATGTAGGTAATCGTTGTTATTGTCAAGGAACGATTTTTATAGGTTAGTCTCAGAGTAATTCATTCACTTTTGTTTCTCACAGTATATTGGATTTTATTTTTCACTTTTAGCTATCATTTTCAAGCATCTAGTTCTCTTACAGTCCTTTCATTTTACTTGCTTCATAAATTATTTCAGTTAGAAGAAGAGTCTGCTTGTTTAATACCAACCATTTACGCTACATGGTTTCAGATCTTTGGATAAGATCCATTTAATGCTGGCATGAATGAAGTTGTTATTCTTTCTATGTATTTTTGTCCCAGCTCTATATCAACTGTCCACCACTGCAAAATTTATTTTCTAATGCACAACTCCTTAGTCAAGGAAAGCAAAATATAAATAATTGAGATATAAAGATATCTCAATCTCTTGATATCCTGATGAGAGGTGCTGACAGATTATTTTAGCCAGACAAAAGCAACATTTACTTTTGGATAACTGAATCCTTTTTTTAATATAAATTTATTCATTTTAATTGGAGGCTAATTACTTTACTATATTGCATTAGTTTTTCCATACATCAACGTGGAGTCAGCTAAGAAAATAGCTCCAAATATGAGTAGCTGAGCAGTAATAGGAGAAGCACAAGGAAACAAAAATGCATATGTGTATACGTATTGGACTTCTCTGGTGGCTCAGACTGTAAAGCGTCTGTCTACAATGCGGGAGACACAGGTTCAAGCCCTGGGTTGGGAAGATCCCCTGAAGAAGCAAATGGCAATCCACTCCAGTACGATTAACTGGAAAATCCCATGGACAGAGGAGCCTGGTACACTACAGTCTATGGGGTCGCAAAGAGTCGGACATGACTGAGCAACTTCACTTTCACTTTCATACATATATGTTTGCACATATGCTCATATACCAATGTATTTAATCTACATCTACATATATATATATATCTGTATATACATACACATACATATATGCATGTCCTCAAATGTATACCAAACCACACTATAGCATTATAAATTTAAAAATAGTTTTGGGAAAATAAATTAATGAGTAGTGTGATAGGTAACTTTGAAGATGTTTTATATAAAATAAATTTATTTTTAAAAATTGTATGTGTGCCTCTAAATAGAGACTTTATGAAACATAATGAATTCAATTATTTGAAAAAAGTGCTGTAAAAATATTTTGTTGAATTCTTCTGTTACTGGTGTTTGTCATTATCCTCTGCCTACCTCAAGGTATTCTGCAGTGGAAAACTTTATCAAATAAAGACAGTCCAGTGTTTGAGTTCAGCATACTAGAAAATATTTCCTTAACTGAATTATTAGTGTATTTAAAATAAAACAAGCAAAAACACTGCTGAATAAGTGAATGGATGTGAATTAGACCAAAACAGAAGTCCAGAAACAAATCGTGCATTATTATGTTACTTTCTTAAATTGATATCTGATTTTTTTCATATTTAAACCTGTTCAAAATTACAATATTTACTTGTAATTTTCATTTTCTAGTTGTTGACATCAGGGATATAGAAGCCAGTTGCTTTTATATATTGACTTTGTATCCTAAGGCCTTGCTTAATTCATTTAGTAGTTCTGAAAGCTCTACACTAAATGATTTATGATTTTCTATGTAGATAATTGTTTCAACTGTGAATATGAGTTTAATCAATAATTATTATTTTTTTAATTTTATTTTTACTTTATTTTACTTTACAATACTGTATTGGTTTTGCCATACATTGACATGAATCCACCACAGCTGTATACAAGCTCCCAATCCTGAATCCCCCCCCACCTCCCACCCTATATCATCTCTCTGGATCATCCCCATGCACCAGGCCCAAGCATCCTGTATCCTGTATCAAACATAGACTGGCACTTCGTTTCTTACATGATAGTATACATGTTTCAATGCCGTTCTCCCAAATCATCCCACCCTCTCCCTCTCCCTCAGAGTCCAAAAGACCATTCTATACATCTGTGTCTCTTTTGCTGTCTCGCATACAGGGTCATCATTACTATCATTCTAAATTCCGTATATATGTGTCAGTATACTGTATTGGTGTTTTTCTTTCTGGCTTACTTCACTCTGTATAATTGGCTCCAGTTTCATCCATCTCATTAGAACTGATTCAAATGTATTCTTTTTAATGGCTGAGTAATATTCCATTGTGTACATGTACCACAGCTTTCTTATCCATTCATCTGCTGATGGATATCTAGGTTGTTTCCACATCCTGGCTATTATAAACAGTGCTGCGATGAACATTGGGGTACATGTGTCTCTTTGAATTCTGGTTTCCTCGGTGTGTCTGCCCAGGAGTGGAGTTGCTGGGTCATAAGGCAGTTCTATTTGCAATTTTTAAAGGAGTCTCCACACTGTTATCCATAGTGGCTGTACTAGTTTGCATTCCCACCAACAGAGTAAGAGGGTTCCCTTTCCTCCGCATCCTCTCCAGCATTTATTGCTTGTAGACTTTTGGATCGCAGCCATTCTGACTGGTGTGAAATGGTACCTCATTGTGGTCATGATTTTCATTTCTCTAATAATGAGTGATATTGAGCATCTTTTCATGTATTTGTTAGCCATCTGTATGTCTTCTTTGGAGAAATGTCTATTTAGTTCTTTGGCCCATTTCTTGATTGGGTCGTTTATTTTTCCAGAATTGAGCTGCAGAAGTTGCTTGTATATTTTTGAGATTAGTTGTTTGTCAGTTGCTTTATTTGCTATTGTTTTCTCCCATTCAGAAGGCTGTCTTTTTACCTTACTTATAGTTTCCTTTGTTGTGCAGAAGCTTTTAATTTTAATTAGATCCCATTTGTTTATTTTTGCTTTTATTTCCAGTATTCTGGGAGGTGGATCATAGAGGATCCTGCTGTGATTTATGTCGGAGAGTGTTTTGCCTATGTTCTCCTCTAGGAGTTTTATAGTTTCTGGTCTTACATTTAGATCTTTAATCCATTTTGAGTTTATTTTTGTGTGGGGTGTTAGAAAGTGATCTAGTTTCATTCTTTTACAAGTGGTTGACCAGTTTTCCCAGCACCACTTGTTAAAGAGATTGTCTTTACTCCATTGTATGTTCTTGCCTCCTCTGTCGAAGATAAGGTGTCCATAGGTGTGTGGATTTATCTCTGGGCTTTCTATTTTGTTCCATTGATCTATATGTCTGTCTTTGTGCCAGTACCATACTGTCTTAATGACTGTGGCTTTGTAGTAGAGCCTGAAGTCAGGCAGGTTGATTCCTCCAGTTCCATTCTTCTTTCTCAAGATTGCTTTGGCAATTTGAGGTTTTTTGTATTTCCAAACAAATCTTGAAATTATTTGTTCTAGTTCTGTGAAAAATACCGCTGGTAGCTTGATAGGGATTGCATTGAATCTGTAGATTGCTTAGGGTAGTATACTCATTTTCACTATATTGATTCTTCCAATCCATGAACATGGTATATTTCTCCATCTATTAGTGTCCTCTTTGATTTCTTTCATCAGTGTTTTATAGTTTTCTATGTATAGGTCTTTAGTTTCTTTAGGTAGGTATATTCCTAAGTATTTTATTCTTTTCGTTGCAATGGTGAATGGAATTGTTTCCTTAATTTCTTTTTCTATGTTCTCATTATTAGTGTATAGGAATGCAAGGGATTTCTGTGTGTTGATTTTATATCCTGCAACTTTACTATATTCATTGATTAGCTCTAGTAATTTTCTGGTGGAGTCTTTAGGATTTTCTATGTAGAGGATCGTGTCATCTGCAAACAGTGAGAGTTTTACTTCTTCTTTTCCAATTTGGATTCCTTTTGTTTCTTTTTCTGCTCTGATCACTGTGGCCAAAACTTCCAGAACTATGTTGAATAGTAGCAGTGAAAATGGGCACCCTTGTCTTGTTCCTGACTTTAGGGGAAATGCTTTCAATTTTTCACCATTGAGGATAATGTTTGCTGTGGGTTTGTCATATATAGCTTTTATTATGTTGAGCTATGTTCCTTCTATTCCTGCTTTCTGAAGAGTTTTTATCATAAATGGATGTTGAATTTTGTCAAAGGCCTTCTCTGCATCTATTGAAATAATCATATGGCTTTTATTTTTCAATTTGTTAATGTGAATTACATTGATTGATATGCTGATATTGAAGAATCCTTGCATCCCTGGGATAAAGCCCACTTGGTCATGGTGTATGATCTTTTTAATGTGTTGTTGGATTCTGATTGCTAGAATTTTGTTGAGGATTTTTGCATCTATGTTCATCAGTGATATTGGCCTGCAGTTTTCTTTTTTTGTGGAGTCTTTGTCAGGTTTTGGTATTAGGGTGATGGTGGCCTCATAGAATAAGTTTGGAAGTTTACCTTCCTCTGCAATTTTCTGGAAGAGTTTGAGTAGGATGGGTGTTAGCTCTTCTCGAAATTTTTGGTAGAATTCAGCTGTGAAGCCGTCTGGACCTGGGCTTTTGTTTGCTGGAAGATTTCTGATTACAGTTTCAATTTCCGTGCTTGTGATGGGTCTGTTAAGATTTTCCATTTCTTCCTGGTTCGGTTTTGGAAAGTTGTACTTTTCTAAGAATTTGTCCATTTCTTCCACGTTGTCCATTTTATTGGCATATAATTACTGATAGTAGTCTCTTATGATCCTTTGTATTTCTGTGTTGTCTGTTGTGATCTCTCCATTTTCATTTCTAATTTTATTGATTTTATTCTTCTCCCTTTGTTTTTTGATGAGTCTGGCTAATGGTTTGTCAATTTTATTTATCCTTTCAAAGAACCAGCTTTTGGCTTTGTTGATTTTTGCTATGGTCTCTTTTGTTTCTTTTGCATTTATTTCTGCCCTAATTTTTAAGATTTCTTTCCTTCTACTAACTCTGGGGTTCTCCATTTCTTCCTTTTTAGTTGCTTTAGGTGTAGAGTTATGTTATTTATTTGACTTTTTTCTTGTTTCTTGAGGTATGCCTGTATTGCTATGAACTTTCCTCTAAGCACTGCTTTTATAGTGTCCCACAGGTTTTAGGTTGTTGTGTTTTCATTTTCATTCGTTTCTATGCATAATTTGATTTCTTTTTTGATTTCTTCTGTGATTTGTTGGTTATTCAGAAGCGTGTTGTTCAGCCTCCATATGTTGGGATTTTTAATAGTTTTTCTCCTGTAATTGAGATCTAATCTTAGTGCATTATGGTCAGAAAAGATGCTTGGAATGATTTCGATTTTTTTGAATTTATCAAGGTTAGGTTTATGGCCCAGGATGTGATCTATCCTGGAAAAGGTTCCGTGAGCACTTGAGAAAAAGGTGAAATTCATTCTTTTGGGGTGAAATGTCCTATAGATATCAATTCGGTCTAACAGGTCTATTGTATCATTTAAAGTTTGCGTTTCTTTGTTAATTTTCTGTTTAGTTGATCTGTCCATAGGTGTGAGTGGGGTATTAAAGTCTCCCACTATTATTGTGTTATTGTAGATTTCCCCTTTCATGCTTGTTAGCATTTGTCTTACATATTGCGGTGCTCCTATGTTGGGTGCATATATATTTATAATTGTTATATCTTCTTCTTGGATTGATCCTTTGATCATTATGTAGTGGCCTTCTTTGTCTCTTTTCACAGTCTTTGTTTTAAAGTCTATTTTATCAGAGATGAGTGTTGCTACTCCTGCTTTCTTTTGGTCTCTGTTTGCGTGGAATATCTTTTTCCAGCCCTTCACTTTCAGTCTGTATGTGTCCGTTGTTTTGAGGTGGATCTCTTGTAGGCAGCATATATAGGGATCTTGTTTTTGTATCCATTCAGCCAGTCTTTGCCTTTTGGTTGGGGCATTCAACCCATTTATGTTTAAGCTAATTATTGATAGGTGTGATCTTGTTGCCATTTACTTTATTGTTTTGGGTTCGGGTTTATACACCCTTTTTGTATTTCCTGTCTAGAGAATATCCTTTAGTATTTGTTGGAGAGCCGGTTTGGTGGTGCTGAATTCTCTCAGCTTTTGCTTGTCTGTAAAGCTTTTTATTTCTCCTTCATATTTGAATGAGATCCTTGCTGGGTACAGTAATCTGGGCTGTAAGTTATTTTCTTTCATCACTTTAAGTATGTCTTGCCATTCCCTCCTGGCCTGAAGAGTTTCTATTGAAAGATCTGCAGTTATCCTTATGGGAATCCCCTTGTGTGTTATTTGTTGTTTTTCCCTTGCTGCTTTTAATATTTGTTCTTTGTGTTTGGTCTTTGTTAATTTGATTAATATTTGTCTTGGGGTGTTTCACCTTGGGTTTATCCTGTTTGGAACTCTCTGGGTTTCTTGGACTTGGGTGATTATTTCCTTCCCCATTTTAGGGAAGTTTTCAACTGTTATCTCCTCAAGTATTTTCTCATGGTCTTTCTTTTTGTCTTCTTCTTCTGGGACTCCTACAATTCGAATGTTGGAGCGTTTCATATTGTCCTGGAGGTCTCTGAGGTTGTCCTCATCTCTTTTAATTCGTTTTTCTTTTTTCCTTGCTGATTCATTTACTTCTACCATTCTATCTTCTATTTCACTAATCCTATCTTCTGCCTCCATTATTCTACTATTTGTTACCTCCAGAGTGTTTCTGATCTCATTTATTGTGTTATTCATTATATATTGACTCTTTTTTATTTCTTCTAGGTCCTTGTTAAACCTTTCTTGCATCTTCTCAATCCTTGTCTCTAGGCTATTTATCTGTGATTCCATTTTGATTTCAAGATTTTGGATCATTTTCACTATCAATATTTGGAATTCTTTCTCACGTAGATTCCCTATCTCCTCCTCTTTGGTTTGGTTTGGTGGGCATTTCTCCTGTTCCTTTACCTGCTGGGTATTCCTCTGTCTCTTCATCTAGGTTATATTGTTGCATTTGGGGTGGCCTTTCTATATTCTTGGAATTTGTGGAGTTCTCTTTATTATGGAGTTTCCTCACTGTGGGTGGGGTTGTATCAGTGGCTTGTCAAGGTTTCTTGGTTAGGGAGCCTTGTGTTGGAGTTCTGGTGGGTGGAGCTGGATTTCTTCTCTCTGGAGTGTTATGACTTGTTCAGTAATGAGTTGTGAGACGTCAATGGTTTTGGAGTAGTTTTGAGCTGCCTGTATATTGAAGCTCAGGGGTATGTTCCTGTGCTGCTGGAGAGTTTGCATGGTATGTCTTGCTCTGGAACTTGTTGGCCCTTGGGTGGTGCTTGGTTTCAGTGTAGGTATGGAGGCGTTTGATGAGCTCCTATTGATTAATGTTCCCTGATTTCAGGATTTCTCTGATGTTTCTTAGGATTTGGACTTAAGTCTCCTGTTTCTGGTTTCCAGTTTTATTTTTACCCTAGCCTCAGGACTTCTCCATCTATACAGCACTGATGATAAAGCATCTAGGTTAAAGATGAAAGTTTTCTCCACATTGAGGGTCACCCATAGAGGTTCACTGAGTTACACGGAGAAGAGAAGAGGGAGGGGGTAGAAAGAGGTGACTGGAATAAGATGAGGTGGGTTCAAAAGAGGAGAGAGCAAGCTAGCCAGTAATCACTTCCTTATGTACGCTCCACAGTCTGGACCACTCAGAGGTGTTCATGGAGTTATACAGGGAAGAGGAGAGGGAGGAAGTAGACAGAGGTGGCCAGGAGGATAAAAGAGGGAAATGAAAGGGAGAGAGAGAGATCTGGCCAGTAACCAGTTCCCTGAGTGTTCTCCACCATCTGGAACACACAGAGATTCACAGGGTTGAGTAGAGAAGAGAAGGGGGAGGGAGGAGACAGAAGCCTCCTGGTGTAGAAAAAGGAGAGTCCAAAGGAGGGGAGAGTGGTCAAGCCAGTAATCTCGTTCTCAGGTAAAATTGGGTACTGAAGATTGGGTTTTTACATGTACAAAATTGACATCAAATACCAAAAAGCAAAGCTTAAAAATCTGGAGTAGAGATTGGATTTTCAAAAATACAATATTAAAGAAAAGAAGAAGAGGAAGAAAAGAAAGAAAAAACAAACAAACAAGCAAAACAAACAAACAAAAAACAAAGCCACAAGAATTATTAAAAATTATAATTAGAGAAATAGAGTACTTAAAGATTTAAGAAAGTTAAAAAAAATGAAGAAAAAAAAAAGAAGAAAAAACAATCATGCAACCCCATCAACTCAAAAAAGAAGAAAAAAAAATGATTGTAAAAGTAGTAAAGGTATATCTGGCCCTTTCCCTGGTGTTGTGGGTTGTGTGGGGTCACTTCCAAGGCAGTTCCCTCTGTTTAACTTCCTCTGTTTGCTGGTCTCTTCAGTGTCTGATTTCCGTCTTGACACAGGGAGTACGGTGGTGGACACACTAGGCTCACTATTCAGTCACGCTGTGGAGAGGGAGGGATGCTGCAAACAAATATTACTGGCGTGTGCTTGCAGTGTCTCATCCACTCTGGGCTTGCCCCTGCTCCTGGCGCACACTGCTCAGGCTCTACATAGCTCCACCAGGGAACCATCTGAGGCCAGCCCTAGGCGTCACGCACCTCCCCGGTCTAAGCCGCTCAGTCTCGGCGCTCAGGAAGCCCTCAGAGGCGTAGATTTGGTTGGGCCTGCATTTTGTGCCCTTCCCAGGTCCGAGTAGCTCAGGTGTTTGGCGAGTGCAATTGCTGCAACTATGGCCTTTCCCTTCTGCTCAGTTTCCTGGGAGTACCGCTGGCGTTCCTTCTCAGGCGGATGATGACTGTCCAGAACCCCCAGAAGTCTTAGTTAACAAAGAAGCCTGCTTGCATTTTGGTAGGTAATGTCTCTTGGGCTGCGATTGCCCCCTTCCAGCCCTTAAGGCTCTGGCTGCCTGTCACCGGAGGGGGATGGTCTGTAGCCGGCTATTTCCGATCCGTCTTTTGTTCTGTGCACGGTCCTGGTGGTGTCTTATGTTCGAGCGTTTCACGTGGTAGCTATCCCACAGTCTGGTTTGCTAGCCCAAGTTAGTTCGCTCTGTCCACGAGTGGGGCATTCGGGCCCGATTCTCAAAAAAGCACTGCAGCCCGTGCCTCCCACAGCCGGATTCTTACAAAGCACTGCCAGCTGCGTCTCCCTCTCCTCCCTGCCCAGCCCCGACTTGCTAGTGGCGGATGCACGTGTCTGCACTGCTTTTCCGCTGGGGGAGTTACTATTGGGCTGGTAATCTGTTGGTTTTAATTATTTATTTATTTTTCCTTCCTGTTACGTTGCCCTCTGTGCTTCCAAAGCTCACCACAGATTCGGCTGTAAGAATGTTTCCTAGTGTTTGGGAACCTCTCTTTTTAAGAGTCTCTTCCCGGGACGGGATTCCCTTCCCAGAACAGAGCTCCCTCCCTACCTCCTTTGTCTCTTTTTTTGTCTTACTATATTTTTTCCTACCTGTTTTTGAAGCTAATGATCTGCTTTGCTGGGTGCCTGATGTCCTCTGCCAGCATTCAGAAGTTGTTTTGTGGAATTTACTCAGCATTGAAATGTTCTTTTGATGAATTTTTGAGGGAGAGAGTGGTGTCCCCGTCCTATTCCTCCACCATCTTAGGACCGCCCCCTTATCAATAATTATTAACAGTCTTCATGACTTTTCTGTTTCTTTCTGGTCATATTGCTCTGCCTAGGATCTCCAGTAAAGTGTTAGGGAAAGAATGGCAAGAATGGATACTCTTGTGTTTTTTCCAGCGTTCGGATTTTAATTATTTGATATTAAGTGTATTATCTAACAGCTTGATATTAGGTCTACATTTTAGAGTTTCTTTTTACCAAATGTGTTTATTCTCTTCTTCAAGTTTGCTTTTTGAATTTGGGACAAGAAAATAATTGCTGAATTTTGTCTAATATAGTTGCTACATAAATTGAAATAATTACATGGTATTTTCTCTGTATTCAATTTATCTGGTTGTTTAATCTACAAAGTCAATCAATTTTTGTACTCCAGAGATGAATTACACAAAGTCATACAATTCTTTATATTTATTACTTTTTTCCTCGTTTCTTAAAGAACAGATTTTTATTCCAATAAGAGACTCTTAATTGTGCTCCTTAAGCATCAGGGTACATGACAATCAGTGAATGACTATGTAAATTAAACTCCTCTGCAGGGGGCCAGCATGAGGAACTCCACCCATGGCAAAGGTCATGAGGAAGGAGGCTTGGCATATGCAAAGGCGTGATCAAGCCTCAGGAAACCCCCTGTTCCTGAGCATCTACCCCAAAACCAGAGTCTTTTTTATGCTCTCTCCCATAACCGTTTCTCTCAGAGAAGGAGTAAACGTGCAGCTCCAAGGCAATAAAAATTCCTGGGCGTGACAAGAGTGTCTCAGCTTACGAACTCCTCTGAAGGTTATCTAGCCCACCTGTATAGGTTTGTCCGGCCACATGTGATTGTTTACAGCCTCCCAATCTGAGAGGCACAAGATGTTTTAGACTTACTAAAGGAAATTCTTTTGGGGAGTTAGAAATTATTAGTATAGTGGGTTGGTTAGAAATTATATTGGTGAAGGGTTTTTCATTTGCTGTGTCAATAATTGCTGCTAATTCCCTGCCCTGGGTGGGACAAGGGTGTCTTAGGTCAAACCTCTCTGCTGACAGACTAGCTTGTGCGACAGGATTATCCATACTCCTGCCACTAAGCACATGATTGTTTACTACCTCTCAACCAAAACAGCACAGAGAGTTTTGGAGTATTTTTAAAGTCTTAATTAGCATAGGGCTTTTCTCATTGTTGAATCAATGACTGCCACAAGGCCTCCATATCCTTAGACACCTGGGAATATATTAATCAATGTATTTGGAATATAGTAAAGGAAATATAGTAGTTTTTAAGGTTAGCAATACTAGACTTTTTGAGTTAATGAATTTTCTCTTTTGTAATAGATCACTGTACTTTGTTATAAGTCACTGTGTCCTTACTATGTAAAAATGTAACTTTATCACTATCTTAAGACTAAATAGATCTTAAGAGGAACATTGGTGAAAGGATTTTCATTTGTTGGGCTGATGTTTGCTGCTAAATCTCCATGTTCCCTGCCCTTATAATGAATATAACTAGCATAGAGGAGAAATAAGTATTAACCTTTAAGCATATAGGAGAAATAAGTATTAACCTTTAAGATTAATCATGTTAACCTTGGGTTAAATAAATTCCTTTCTTGATTGTAACTCACTACACCCTCATCCTATAGGAATGCAACTTTATTTGGAGGGTGGTGCCTGGTTTAAGAAAAAACACCCTTGGAAAAAATAAGTTTTTTGGTTATTAGAAAGAAAGGATCATAAAATGTCAGCAGGTCTCATGGCCAGAAGATGATATAAAATCCCTAAGACCTTTTTATGTGAAGCATCTGATTTTGATAAAGGTCAGGACTGCTGACCCCCACGTGACTCTGTATTCATCCCTATGTGTAACAAAAGGTATATAAGCAAACCCCCAAATGAAGAAATCGGATCAGTTTCTGGAAAGACTGATTCCCCCATGTCGTTTCTTTCTTGCTCCCCGTTTTTCTGGCTGAATTCCCATCTGGAGCATGGATGCTATTCTACGTAAACCAAGTTATTCAGCCTCTTTTTCTCCACTAATTTTCCTACTACACTATCCGTTTCTAATTTCTCTATATATCTGTAATTAAATACGTATATTTCCAAGAATGCCAACGCCGTCCCCACCTTCAAATTCCCTGGATCCACCGGGGCTGGACCCTGGCACTCCTCATTTTTGTCAACTTCCCATCCTGATGCCTTTGCTCTCTGCTGAAGAAAAACAGAAAACAGCTGTAGAAAGTTCTGTCAGGTGGGGTAGAAATGCACAACAAAGAACACCACACAAAGTGCTTTCATGTGTGCATCCCTACCACCAGACGGACACTGTCTCATTCCATTCAATCTATTGCCAAGCCTATTTGTTCTGATAGAGGTTTTTGAGAAATTCTGTTTGCAGTGCTGGAATAGAGGTGTAGACATAGGGTATGGGCATGTGGACACGGTGGGAAAGGGGAGGGTGGGACGAATTGAGAGAGTAGGGTTGATGTATGAAAGTAGATAGCTAGCAGGAAGTTGCTGTATAACACAGGGAGCTCAGCTTGGTATTCTGTGATGACAGAGTGTTTGGATATGGGGGAGGGGAGGAAGACTCAAGAGGGAGGGGATATATGTGTAAACATAGCTGATTTACTTCATCATACAACAGAAACTAAGACAACGTTGTAAAAGCAATTATACTCCAACTTTTAGAATGCTGATGATTAAGAAAATGTGAACATGTACCAACAAAGAATAGTGATAGGGCCAGCAAACTGATAACACTTTAAACAATAGATCAAGAGTATAGCAGAGACACAGGATCTCCCAGTAGAACATTGATAACAGTGTCTGAAGCACATTCCTAATGTACTTAAAAAAAAAAAAAAGTGCTTCTGTATTTATTTTTGCTGCACCTGTCTTAGTTGGGGGCCATGGAATCTTTCATCTTCATTGCTGCGTGGGGCATCTAGTTCCCTGAGCAGGGTTCAAAGCTGGACTCCATGGATTGGGAGGCCAGAGTCTTCAACATTGGACCACCAGGGAAGCCCCTCCTGAGTTGTTTTTATAGACACCAGATTCCCACAGATGGAAACTACTAACAACCAGCATATGGACCTCAAACCAGTTGGGAAAACAAGGTTGATGATGTTGACTCCCAAAATATCACCCTCAGCCAACAATCAATTTAAAAAGATATGAAAGATACTCAGGCACCCTGCAACCACACCACCAGAATTGCCTTTAAAAATCCATCTCCAAAAACTAGTGGGGAGTTCAGATCTTTTGAGCACTAACTGCTCATTCTCCTTGCCTGGCATCCTGCATTAAATGCTGTGCTTTCCTTCACCACAATCCAGTGTCAGTAGATTGACTTTGCTGTGTTTTGGATGAACAGACCCAGACTCATGTTCATTAACACTAGCAGATGATATTTTGAGAATGGCTGATGCTGTCCTTGAATTTTATACAGTTCAGAAAGTTCAAGTTTTCAGTGATGCAAGAACATATCCAAAACTACATCCACAAAATGGCTACCTGGCTCCATTTTGGGTGCCTGATCCACAGTTTTATATCCTGTCAGAACA
Source organism: Capra hircus (assembly GCF_001704415.2). Lineage (NCBI taxonomy): Eukaryota > Metazoa > Chordata > Mammalia > Artiodactyla > Bovidae > Capra > Capra hircus. The sequence continues at coordinate 115,711,974 of NC_030808.1, read as the reverse complement.
AAGAACAAATATCAAACATGATGGGTACATTCCTACAAGCTTTCAAAAGAGATGGACTAGAACATACACAAAGAATCAGCATGATGTTGGTATTTGGGAAGAAAACCTCATCAAGGGAGAACTAGCATCAGTGACATAGGAAGTGGAGGCATTTATCCCTGTCTTCAAAAATGGACCTTCTACACAATCTAGTAATTGCATTTTTAAAAATTGGTTAAAGCAAGTGGATGTTTGACAGGTCATAAGACAGACTCTTTTGGGTTGGCATAAAGTTCAAACCAAATCATGTATAAGCCAAAATGACCTCCCTATACCTCAACACATGTAAATTCCTTCCATCAAACCTATCAACAAGTACATGAAGAAGTACTCAATATCACTAATCATCAAGGAAATACAAATCAAAACCACAGTGAAATATCACCTCACACAAGTTAGGATGATGATTTTAAAAACAGACAAGAGGGAGATGCTAGTGACAATGTGGAGAAAAGAAAACCTTGATCCAATGCTGGAAGGAATGTAAATTGGTACTGCTACTCTGAAAAATGGTATGCAGATTCCTCAATAACTTTTTTTTAAAGATAGCATCTTAAGGGTGAAGTTTAATTTCTACATATCTATTTTAACCTGAGAAAGATTTGCCTTTGGTTAAGAAAATTATTCCCCACAATTTCTATTACTTAGATCTATTACCATGACTTATTACTAGTTTCACCTGAATGCTTTGAAAATTAAAGTATATATTTTAAGAAAAGAAATTGTTGAACAAATCAAAACAAGAGAGACAGAGACAGACAGAGAGAGAAGAGTGATAGGTAATCTTTAAACATTTCCCCCTGAGTCTTAACCTGTTATGTAATCCTGCAGACTATATGAAAAATTTATATGTTTTTGTTTTAATGCTAAGTTAATTGCCAGGCAAAGACTGCATATTAGACAAGAAATTCACTGAGTCATTTTTGAAGGAGGAAAAGCAGACTTTTTGAGAACTGAAAAGTGAAAGGGCATCCACCACAATGGCTGTGGTCATTAAGAACTGAAAGGTAGCTGTCCATGTAGTACTGTTGAGTCCATAGGTCTGTATACAAATGCCCTTAATCATTATTCATGAAAGAATCTCCAGTTAGATTCAGGTCAGTTAAGTTCAGTTCAGTTCAGTAGCTCAGTCGTGTTCGACTCTTTGTGACCCCATGAATCTCAGCACGCCAGGCCTCCCTGTCCATCACCAACTCCTGGAGTTCACTCAGACTCACGTCCATCGAGTCGGTGATGCCATCCAGACATCTCATCCTCGGTCATCCCCTTCTCCTCCTGCCCCCAATCCCTCCCAGCATCAGAGTCTTTTCCAATGAGTCAACTCTTTGCATGAGGTGGCCAAAGTACTGGAGTTTCAGCTTTAGTATCATTCCTTCCAAAGAAATCCCAGGGCTGATCTCCTTTAGAATGGACTGGTTGGATCTCCTTGCAGTCCAAGGGACTCTCAGGAGTCTTCTCCAACACCACAGTTCAAAAGCGTCAGTTCTTCGGTGCTCAGGTTTCTTCAGAGTCCAACTCTTACATCCATACATGACTGCTGGAAAAACCATGGCCTTGTGCTTTTGAATATGCTATCTAGGTTGGTCATAACTTTTCTTCCAAGGAGTAAGCGTCTTTTAATTTCATGGCTGCAGTCACCATCTACAGTGATTTTGGAGCCCCAAAAATAAAGTCTGACACTGTTTCCACTGTTTCCCCATTTATTTCCCATGAAGTGATGGGACCAGATGCCATGATCTTAGTTTTCTGAATGTTGAGCTTTAAGTCAACTTTTTCACTCGCCTCTTTCGCTTTCATCAAGAGGCTTTTTAGTTCCTCTTCACTTTCTGCCATAAGGGTGGTATTATCTGCATATCTGAGGTTGGGTTATTTAAAGTTCATGGTTTGTTAAGAAAATGAGTGTCGGAAGTGTTCTAGTGAAATACAGCTTTAAGTTTCGATTCTCTCTCTCCTGGGCAAATAGATCTGTACGTTAAAATTTTTCCTTTTGTACCAACCAAACTCTATGCAGGAATTCCTTTGAAAACATAGAAAAAGTAGTTATCCAAATTCTTTTTCTTGTTCTCTAGGAAGTACAATCTGACAAAGAAAACACTTATTTTACCTTAAAGTCATCAGAGTTAGCTTAAAGACCCATATAAGACATCTTGACTTCCAACATTTTATAGTGGAGTTATTTAACAACGTTTAAGTTGAGGTTATATATTAACCAATATATTGCTTGAAATAGCAAGTTATATATTAAACTCAGAAATGAACTTTAAAAATTGGACTTACAAAGTCTATGTCAGTGCTTTTTATTTTGCACAGTGCTTTACCTTTCTCCTGTTTATCAAACAGCTTGGGCTTGGGTACAGCAAAGTTTTCCACCATTCTTTCAAAACCTATTCCAATCAATGCATATCTCTTATGATACTCTATTTACATATAATTGAGTGGCTTTTATTAAAGATATAGTAAAGATATATCAAAAACTTTTATGGCTTCCTTCACTTACTGCTCTCACAGGGGGAATGTGCTTCTAATCTATTTTCCAGAATCTTTGAGAAGGAATATTCTTTTCTATCTTGGAGTTCCACAAATATTTTTCTCCTATGCTAAAGCTGGAAGATTTGACCTGGCCTTTATGAGAAGATATGAAATTTCCAGAACTTCCCTGGTTTCTCTGTAATAAAGAATCCACCTGCTAATGCAGGAGACATGGGCTTGATCCCTGGTCTGGGAAGATCCCACATGCGACAGAGCAACTAAACCCACGCACCGCAACTATTGATCTTGTGCTATACAGCCTGGGAACCATAACTACTGAGCCTGTGTGCCCTAGAGCCCATGCTCCACCACAAGAGAAGTCACCACAATGAGAAGCCCACACACCACAACTAGAGAGAGTAGCCCCTGCTCCCTGCAGCCAGAAAAGCCTTCATAGCAGTGAAGATACAGCATAGTCTAAACAAATATATATTTTTTAAATTTCCAATATACCCTCTGCCATGCATAACATAACCTCTTTCATTTTCAATGTTCCCACTCAGAGTAATACATTTGTTACAGTTAATGAATTTGTATTTACACCTCATAATCATCTAAAGTCCATAGTTTATGTTGGAGTTCACTCTTGGTTTTACAGTGTAGAAGTTGGTCAATATATTGACTGCAATACAGTATAGAATATTGGGAGAGGTTAGACAAATTGTATTTTGAACACAGAAATTAAAAGACAGAAAATACAAAATAATGAGAATAGTCATTAACATATGGTGAAAGGGCTTCCCATGCAATGCTAGTAGTAAAGAACCTACCTCCCAATGCAAGAACCATGGGTTCAATCCCTGGGTCAGGAGGATCCCCTGGAGGAGGGCATGGCAACCCACTCCAGTCTTATGCTTGGAGAATCTCATGGACAAAGGAGCCTGGCAGGCTACAGTTCATAGAGTCACTACTAAAGCGACTTAGCACAGAAAAAGCACCAGAAAAAGACTAAAATGAATATACTTTTCTAGTCTGAGGACAAAATGAGCACTTTTCTTACAAATAAAATTCAAGAGAGTTCACAACCCAACATAATATCCTTTGGATTTTAAAGAGGATTATTTCAAGCAGAAGAAAATGAACCCCAGATGAAGGGTCAAAAAGGCAGGGAAAAATAAAGAACAGGAAAAAAAAAGGTAAATATATTGACAAACCAAAAATGAAAATGAATGTTGACTGTATAAAACATTAATAGCTATGTCTTGTGATCTAAAAATAGAAAGAAATTAATATTAAAAACTGACAGTAACACATGCATGAAGGACTAATTACAAAATTAAAAAAAAAAGGTAAATATATTGACAAACCAAAAATGAAAATGAATGTTGACTGTATAAAACATTAATAGCTATGTCTTGTGATCTAAAAATAGAAAGAAATTAATATTAAAAACTGACAGTAACACATGCATGAAGGACTAATTACAACATTGTAGTATTCTAAAAAAGATATTCTTTTCATTATAGGGAACTGGAATGCAAAAGTAGGAAGTCAAGAAACACCTGGAGTAACAGGCAAATTTGGCTTTAGAATACGGAATGAAGCAGGGCAAAGACTAATAGAGTTTTGCCAAGAATATGCACTGGTCATAGCAAACACCCTCTTCCAACAATACAAGAGAAGATTCTACACATGGACATCACCAGATGGTCAACACCAAAATCAGATTGATTCTATTCTTTGCAGCCAAAGATGGAGAAGCTCTATACAGTCAGCAAAAACAAGACCAGGAGCTGACTGTGGCTCAGATCATGAACTCCTTATTGCCAAATTCAGACTCAAATTGAAGAAAGTAGGGAAAACCACTAGACCATTCAGGTAAAACCTAAATAAAATCCCTTATGATTATACAGTGGAAGTGAGAAATAGATTTAAGGGACTAGATCTAATAGATAGAGTGCCTGATGAACTATGGAATGAGGTTCATGACATTGTACAGGAGACAGGGATCAAGATCAGCTCCATGAAAAAGAAAAGCAAAAAAGCAAAATGGCTGTCTGGGGAGGCCTTACAAATAGCTGTGAAAGGAAGAGAAGCAAAAAGCAAAGGAGAAAAGGAAAGATATAAGCATCTGAATGCAGAGTTCCAAAGAATAGCAAGGAGAGATAAGAAAGCCTTCCTCAGTGATCAATGCAAAGAAATAGAGGAAAACAACAGAATGGGAAAGACTAGAGATCTCTTTAAGAAAATTAGAGATACCAAGGGAACATTTCATGCAAAGATGGGCTCGATAAAGGACAGAAATGGTATGGACTTAACAGAAGCAGAGATATTACGAAAGAGGTGGTAAGAAAACACAGAAGAACTATACAAAAAAGATCTTCATGACCAAGATAATCATGATGATGTGATCACTCACCTAGAGCCAGACATGCTGGAATGTGAAGTCAAGCGGGCCTTAGAAAGCATCACTACGAACAAAGCTAGTGGAGGTGATGGAATTCCAGTGGAGCTATTTCAAATCCTGAAAGATGATGCTGTGAAAGTGCTGCACTCAAAATTTGGAAAACTCAGCAGTGGCCACAGGACTGGAAAAGGTCAGTTTTCATTGCAATCCCAAAGAAAGGCAATGCCAAAGAATGCTCAAACTACTGCACAATTGCACTCATCTCACATGCTAGTACAGTAATGCTCAAAATTCTCCAAGCCAGGCTTCAGCAATAATTGAACCGTGAACTTCCAGATGTTCAAGCTGGTTTTAGAAAAAGCACAGGAACCAGAAATCAAATCGTCAACATCCACTGCATCATGGAAAAAGCAAGAGAGTTCCAGAAAAACATTTATTTCTGCTTTATTGACTATGCCAAAACCTTTGACTGTGTGGATCACAATAAACTGTGGAAAATTCTGAAAGAGATGGGACTAACAGACCACCTGATCTGCCTCTTGAGAAATCTGTATGCAGGTCAGGAAGCAACAGTTAGAACTGGACATGGAACAGACTGGTTCCAAATACGAAAAGGAGTACGTCAAGGCTGTATATTGTCACCCTGCTTATTTAACTTATATGCAGAGTATTTCATGAGAAATGCTGGGCTGGAGGACGCACAAGCTGGAATCAAGATTGCCGGGAGAAATATCAATAGCCTCAGATATGCAGATGACACCACCCTTATGGCAGAAAGTAAAGAGGAACTAAAAAGCCTCTTGATGAAAGTGAAAGAGGAGAGTGAAAAAGTTGGCTTAAAGCTCAACATTCAGAAAACGAGGATCATGGCATCTGGTCCCATCATTTCATGGGAAATAGATGAGGAAACAGTGTCAGACTTTATTTTTTGGGCTCCAAAATCACTGCAGTTGGTGACTACATCATGAAATTAAAAGACACTTACTCCTTGGAAGGAAAATTATGACCATCCTAGATAGCATGTTGAAAAGGAGAGACATTACTTTGCCAACAAAGGTCTGTCTAGTCAAGGCTATGGTTTTTCCAGTGGTCATGTATGGGTATTAGAGTTGGACTGTGAAGAAATTGAGCACCGAAGAATTGATGCTTTTGAACTGTGGTGTTGGAGAAGACTCTTGAGAGTCCCTTGGACTGCAAGGAGATCCAACCAGTCCATTCTAAAGGAGATCAGCCCTGGGTGTTCTTTGGAAGGAATGATACTAAAGCTGAAACTCCAGTACTTTGGCCACCTGATGCGAAGAGTTGACTCATTGGAAAAGACCCTGATGCTGGGAGGGATTGGGGGCAGGAGGAGAAGGGGACGACAGAGGATGAGATGGCTGGATGGCATCACTGACTCAATGGACATGAGTCTGAGTGAACTCCAGGAGTTGGTGATGGACAGGGAGGCCTGGTGTGCTGCAATTCACAGGGTGCAGACACAACTTAGTGACCAAACTGAACTGAGTAGCTTTCTATTGTCTAAGAAGATAATAAAGATACAATTCATATTAGACATTCATAAATTAATGAATTTTATTTTAATTCCTATTGTATCCTATAAAAATTTATTCAAAAAAAGTACAAATAAAATGATATCCCAAGATAATAGAATAATGAGATATTACATTAAAAAATGCAAAAGACAGAAAAAAGAATAGGTGAGATAAACTTAATGTACAATAATAGATAAATTTTATAAATTTAAACCAAATATATTAATGAAGGTTTTAGTGTGAAAAGTGAAAGTGAAGTCACTCAGTTGTGTCCGACTCTTTGCTACCCTGTGGACTGTAGCCTACTGGGCTTCTCTGTCCATGGGAATCTCCAGGCAAGAATACTGGAGTGGGTTACCATTTCCTCCTCAGGGGATCTTCCTGACCCAGGGATCGAACCCGGGTCTCCTGCATTGGAGGCAGAAGCTTTAACCACTAAGCCACCAGTGAAGCTTAAAACTTCTGGTAGAATATAAAATAAGGAAATGATAAAATTTTAAAATAACCATAAGTTGTGTGAAAGATGCAATAAAATATAAGTAAATAGATAGAAATTTAAAAGTTAGTAAAATATATGTCATGCAAATGCTAATTAGTATGATCATTAATACTTTATAATCAGATTAATTAGTTTTAGAAGAAAAACCTATCACCAGATTTAGCATGCAACATTCCTAATTTAAAATCCATTCCACTGGAAGATGAAAAAGATCCCATCAATTTATATGCAATTAATAACATAGTCTCCAAATACACAGAAAAAAACTGATAGAAATAAAGGAAAAATTGACAAATTAATAGCAAAAGTGGAAGATTTTTACTAACCTCTTTCAGTATTAGAACAACTTGGCTAATAAATTTAACAGTGAACATAAAATAATAATTATCAGAAAGTACATTCTTTTCAAGCACACAAAATATTTTTTTCTAATCAAGCATATGCAGAGTTATAACCAAGCATCAATCAATTCAAAGAACAGAAACCAAATAGACCCCTGATATTCATAGCATAGTCTGTGGACTAGCAGTATCAGCAGTATCTGGGCACTTATTAGACATGCAGAATTATTGCTCTTATCACAGAGTTCCTGAATAGCAATATGCATATTAGCAAGGGTTCCAAGTGATTTATATGCACAATAAAATTTGAGAAATCAAGTTATTTTGATTATATCTCTATCCATAGTTAGCATAATACTTTGGATTACCAATAAAATGTTGAGAAAAGTCTATGTTTTGATAGTAAAATGCTCATTCCTGGTGAATCCAAGTGTGAAAGAAGAAATAACAATGAAAATGTGCAAATCTTTGAACTGCTACCCAGTCCAATATTATTGGGCTTCCCTTGTGGCTCAGCTGGTAAAGAATCTGTCTGCAATGAGGGGGACCTGAGTTCAATCCCTGGGTTGGGAAGATCCCCTGGAGAATGGAAAGGCTACCCACTCCAATATTCTGGTCTGGAGAATTCCATGGACTGTATAGTCCATGGGGTAGCAAAGAGTTGGAGACCACTAAGTGACTTTCACAATACAATGAAAATATTATTGTTATGCTTTATGAAATACATCTATATCAATATCTAGGGGAAAATATACAGCCTTAACTAAATATATAAAAATTATTGAAATGAACCAGTCAGCAACTATGTCATGAAACTAAAAAAAGAAGAGTCCCTAAAAATTAGAAGGAAAGATAAAATAATAGAAGTAAGGATATGAGAGATAGAAAAACATACAAATGAAATTGAAAACAAACACAATAGAATCAGCAAAGTCAACAAATGTACTTCCATTGATTAATCTCTGGTGGTGGTGGTTAGTCGCTTAAGTTGTGTCTGACTCTTTTGCGTCCCCATGAACTTTAATTGCCAGGTTCTTCTGTCCATGGGATTTCCCAAACAAGGATACTGGTGTGGGTTGCCATTTCCTTCTCCAAGGGAAATCTTCCTTCCTGCATTGCAGATGAATACTTTACTACTGAGCCATCAGGGAAGCTCTAATCTCTGGTGAGATAGACCAAAACAAAACAAAACAAAACAAAACAAAAAAAAAGGAGGAGACTCTTAATAAACCAATATAAAGAATGAAGAGGGGACTATAACTACATATCTCACAGATATTAAAAGGACAATAGTATACTTTGAAAGCTTTTACTGCTATGCTGTTAAATTTAATGAAATGGAAAGATTCACCAAAGGAAGATCTGACTGTAGGAGAAATATAGAACAAGAATTATTCTACTATCATGAAATAAACTGAATCATCATTTTAATATTTTTACACACAGACACATACTTAGTAAAGGGTCAAATAGATTTAAACACAAACGCTAACATGTATTTCTAAAACAAATATCTCTACTTCTAAAAAAGAATTCAGAAAATTAACAAAAGTTGCATTTTGAGAAGTGGATATGTCATGATTTTTAACCTGACAAGGTCAGTTTAAGAAAGAAAAATTACAGGCATTCACATTTATGAGCATAGATACAAAATCCTGAAATGAATTACTAGCCAAAAAATTAAGCAATACATCAAAAAGGTAGCATAGCATGATTATCTTTCATTTATTCCAGTAGAATGTGATAGGTTTAACATTAAAATAGATATTACTACAATTATCCAAATTAATAATTAAATTTAAAAAATCTTATGATACTCTCAAATGAAACTGTTTAGAGACAATATTCAACACTTTAAAGATGAAGCAAAATAATTAACTATTAATTTATTAATAGTAAGCTCTTAATAGTAAAAAGAGAGATTTCTAACTTTGAAAGTATGTAAACAAAAACTCTTAGAAGAAACATCATACTTAATTGTTAGTCATTTAAAATATTCTCTTCGAATTAGATACACACTACCACTACCAAACTGCACCTGAAGTCCTAGCCAGTGCTCTGAATAATGTGTAAGCAATACTGTTTTTCAATGTCCTAATCAGTCTGACTTCTCTTGAGTAAGCCAGTGCTCCAGGCATATATTAATACAAGATAAAGTTGGCAGTGTTTGAAAAAACACTTTTGAAAACCTTTTGAAAGTCTGAACATTTGCCCAAATATTACTGTGCACAAAAGAAAACACATGGGTTACTAAATACATATTTTATGACAGATACAATAATTTCTTTCTTTCAGTGAAGGGTTAATACGGTAGAAGAGATGAGCCTGCAAACGGGTCTCTCTGCTCAGGCTGAGCATCCTTGCAAACGAGGTGTTCTGCCAAAGAGTCTGGACACAGCCTTGAGTTTAATGGTCCCTTGCAAATGAGGGAGCATTCCCTTCTTGTGATAAGAAGGAGATGAGGGCTTTGGACAGACTCTGCAGTAGACAGGGATTTCACTCCCCTTTGCTGTGCGATAACATGTACGCACCTGAAAAGGCTTATTCATACAGTCTGGAATTCTGCCTAGGGGGCTTTTATAATAAATGGCAATTAGTTTTTTGCCCAGTTCTGTTCTTCCGGCCGGAGTGTGCGTGTCATCTGTCTCTTGTGTGTGTCTTGTTTTGTGTCATTTCACTCGTAATGTCCAGCATTTCAGTAGCAGAAGTATATTGCAGGAAAATTAACTTAGAAGGAAACTATAAAATTCTACTGTTCCTGGAAAGATGGGGACTAGCCCTAGAAAAGACAGAGCAATGCTCAAAGAAATAAAAAAATTATTCCACATGGTGTAGATTTATGCAAGAAAAAACATCTCTTCAGTATTAGAGCTATCTCCTTCCCATCTCAATGATTGTTGACATACTTAGATAAGTAAAATATTTTTAATAATGGAAAAGAGAGGATTAAACATGTACATTACAAATCCAGGTTACATATGTATGAAATTCACATCAAAATAAAAGATCTTACACAATCTATCTCACACAATCAAGACTGATTATTTTTGCCTTGGAAATTAAAAGTTGCATATAATTTATGAATATCTAGTACTAAAATTTGCTTGATATTAACATTTATTTTTTATCAAAATGTTGTATTATGTTGTATTTTTAAGGATTTTAAATTTAAGGATACATTTTTTGCATTGTAGTTATTTCTTTTTTTCATTTAAGAGATTTATTTAAACAACATCCTAATTTTTTTCAGCTCTTAGAAGATACAGATGTCAAGATCAAGCTCAAGGTTCAAACTTTAACATATCCTGCCCTTCAGAATTTTGATTTTGATTTACCATCATATAGAGAAAATGCACATTATCCAGTTCTGTCGAAATCACTCATGGTCAGATTCTGGAGTGAATATTTTACTACAGATAGATCACTTAAGAAAGCAATGCTTTCCAACCAACACATTCCTCTGGAATCAAGCCATCTGTTCAAATTTGTTAATTGGAGTTCTTTGCTCCCTGAGAAGTTTAAGAAAGGTCACATTTATAAGACTCCAACTCATGGTAGTTCAGAGCTAGCTAAAAAATATCCAGGGATTCTAGATGTGGAAAGCTTCACCATTGCTAGCTGATGACAGCAAGTTGCGTGGTTTACCCCTGACCTATGTCATCACTTGTCAATATGATGTCTTAAGAGATGATGGACTCATGCATGTTACTCGACTTCAGAATTCTGGAGTTCGAGTGATCCATAACCACATAGAGGGTGCATTCCATGGAACACTTTCTTTTCTTTTTACTAAAGTTGGTTATAGAGCAGCCGATCAGTATATTAACTGGCTACATGAAAACCTGTAATAAAAATCTGATTAATATAGAAAAAGGTAAGCCCCAGAATTTCAGGAAAAAAGGACAATAACCCAAAGGATTCCTGTTAGGAACACATGTTTTATCAATCACAGTCTTCCTAAATCCACATGTACATAACTGTCGTCGTTGTCAAGGAATGATTTTTATAGGTTAGTCTCAGAGTAATTCACTCACTTTTGTTCCTCAGAATAGATAGATAATATTTATCTCTAGCATGAATTAAGTTGTTTCTCTAAGTAGTTTTTTGTCCCACATCAATATTAACCGTTCACTGTTGCAAAATACATTTCTTAGTGCACAACTCATCTCCTTAGTCCAGGAAAATGAAATACAATTCATTAGATATTAAAGATATCTGGATCTCTTGAATTTTGATGAAATGGTAGGGAGAACTTACTTTAAACAGAGGAAAGCAGCATATACATTTTTTAATCTGGGTCCTTGAGATTGGCAAGGAGTCAGTATAAATAAATAATTCCAAATATGCATGGCTGATCAGTAATAGGAGAAACACAAGTAAACAAAAAATATACACACATATGTGTGTGACATATACTTGTATGTGTATATATGTATAAGTGAAGGAGGAGAGTAAAAAAGTTGGCTTAAAGCTCAACATTCAGAAAACTAAGATCATGACATCTGGTCCCATCACTTCATGAGAAATAGATGGGGAAACAGTAGAAATAGTGTCAGACTTTATTTTGGGGGGCTCCAAAGTCACTGCAGATGGTGACTGCAGCCATGAAATTACTCCTTTGGAAGGAAAGTTATGACCAGCCTCGATAGCATATTTAAAAGCAGAGACATTACTTTGCCAACAAAGGTCCGTCTAGTCAAGGCTATGGTTTTTCCAGTGGTCATGTATGGATATGAGAGTTGGACAGCAAAGAAAGCTGAGCACCGAAGAATTGGTGCTTCTGAACTGTGGTGTTGGAGAAGACTCTTGAGAGTCTCTTGGACTGCAAGAAGATCCAACCAGTCCATCCTAAAGGAGATCAGTCCTGGGTGTTCATTGGAAGGACTGATGTTGAAGCTGAAACTCCAATACTTTGGCCACCTGATGTGAAGAGATGACTCATTGGAAAAGACCCTGATGCTGGGAGGGATTGGGGGCAGGAGGAGAAGGGGACAACAGAGGGCGAGATGGCTGGATGGCATCACCGACTCGACGGACATGGGTTTGGGTAAACTCCGGGAGTTGGTGATGGACAGGGAGTGCTGCAATTCACAGGGTCGCAAAGAGCTGGACACGACTGAGTGACTAAACTGAACTGAACTGATATGTGCGTGTATACATGTGTAAACACACACACCATACATAGATCCATATCCATATACCAAACCTCAATATAGTAATATGTTTTCTAAAATAATTCTGGGAAAATAAATTATTGATGAATTAAATAGGTAAGTTTGAAGATGTTTTACATGAAATAATTTGAGTTTTAAAAATTGTGTGTGCCAGTCAGAATGGCTGCGATCCAAAAGTTGCAAGCAATAAATGCTGGAGAGGGTGTGGAGAAAAGGGAACCCTCTTACACTGTTGGTGGGAATGCAAACTAGTACAGCCACTATGGAGAACAGTGTGGAGATTCCTTAAAAAATTGCAAATAGAACTGCCTTATGACCCAGCAATCCCACTTCTGGGCATACACACCAAGGAAACCAGAATTGAAAGAGCCACATGTACCCCAATGTTCATCTCAGCACTGTTTATAATAGCCAGGACATGGAAACAACCTAGATGTCCATCAGCAGATGAATGGGTAAGAAAGCTGTGGTACATATACACAATGGAGTATTACTCAGCCATTAAAAAGAATACATTTGAATCAGTTCTGATGAGATGGATGAAACTGGAGAAGATTATACAGAGTGAAGTAAGCCAGAAAGAAAAACACCAATACAGTATACTAACACATATATATGGAATTTAGAAAGATGGTAATGATAACCCTGTATGTGAGACAGCAAAAGAGACACAGATGTATAGAACAGACTTTTGGACTCTGAGGGAGAGGGAGAAGGTGGGATGATTTGGGAGAATGGCACTGAAACATGTATACTATCATGTAAGAAACGAATTGCCAGTCTATGTTCGATGCAGGATACAGGATGCTTGGAGCTGGTGCATGGGGATGATCCAGAGAGATGATATGGAGTGGGAGGTGGGAGGTGGGTTCAGGATTGGGAACACATGTACACCCATGGCAGATTCATGTCAATGTATGGCAAAACCAATACAGTATTGTAAAGTAAAATAAAGTAAAAATTAAAAAAAAATTGTGTGTGTGCCTCTAAATGGAGACTTCCTGAAACATTATGAATTTAATAATTTGAAAAATGTATTTCAGAAATCTTTGTGGAATACTTTCATTAGTGTGTTTGCCATTATCCTCTGCCTGCCTCAAAGGGTGCTGCAACAGAAAAAATTAGCTAATAATGATGGTCCAGTGTTATCAGAGTTCAGTGTACTAAAAATTCGTGCTTAACTGAATCAGAGTATTATTACATGTGATATTTTAACATAAAACAAGCAAAATCACTGCCAAATAAGTGAATGAACATGAAGGGAGTTGGTGAGGGACAGGGAAGTTTGATGTGCTGCAGTCCATGGGGTCACAAAGAGTCAGACATGATTGAGCAACTGAACTGACTGATAAATTTGACAAGAACAGAGGTACAGATGTGTAATTCCTATATGATTATTATTTATACATTTTTAAGCTTATATCTGATTATTTCATATTTAAGGCCATTGCAAATTTCAGTGTTTTCTTTTTGTAATTTTCATTTCTAATTGTTGATATCAGGAATATAGAAGCACACTTGCTTTTATATATTGATCTTATTATATCCCAAGACCTTGCTTAGTTTACTTATTAGTTGTAATAGCTTTAGACTAAATGATTTATGATTTACTTTGTAGGTAATCCTGTCATCTGTGAATAAGTGTTTTAATTACTCCTTAAAACTATGTATGTCTTTTATGTCTCTTTCTTATCTTATTGCACTGTCTAGGATCTCCAGTATAATTTTAGGGACAGAAAGATTGAGGAGAATGGAGACTATTGTGTGCCAGGGTCCAGCCCCCGCAGTATCCAGGGGAACCCTCAGGAGAAACTGCATCGGTGAAGAGAATGATTTAGAGAGAGACAAAGAAAGAATATTGCAGATAAGAAAACAGAGGAGAGAAAGAGGCTGATATTTCTTGGTTTACACAGAAAGCTAATAAAGCCCCAAGACAAGGGGCTTGTCTGTTCACGTAGGCTGCAGGCGCCCTCCTGGTCTCCTGAGAGAGTGAAGATGCAGAGCTCTTTCCTGTTCAGGTCTTAGATGCCCAGGCAGGAAAGTGAACACAGAGAGCCTCTATGCTCCAAGGGATCAGCCTGAAAAAGAGAGTAAGAGAGAGAAAGAAAGACACAGGGTGACCAAGCTTCGGTGAGCGAGGCCCATAACTATTTTCAAAAAGAACTTTTATACCTTGACTTGTACATAGAGGCAAATGAAAGATGCAAAGTCATACAGAGTCAGCCCAAACATTACATCTGTTTTGTCTTTATCGAAACCAGGATTTTTTCTGCATACCTTTCCCATAAACAATGTTGTGTACATTATCTTCTGGCCTTGGAGGCCTGTGAACATTTTATGACCCTCTTTTGATGAAGGCTGCTCAACCAGAAAACTTATTTTCCCTTGAAATGTTTTTTCTTCATATTTCTAATCTATGTCAGCCTCAGAAAGTATTAAACAGAGTTGCATTTCTCACGGAACAAAGGTGCAGTGAGTTACAACAAAGAAAGAACCAATTAGCTCAAAGGTATGATATGGTTAATTTCAAAGCTATTTCTTGTCTTTCTTAAATTCCAACTATGTTAACTAATGCAGGTGCACAATGGATAAGAGACATGGGAACTTAGCAGCAAGCATTGGCTCAACAGTGATATCCTACACCAGCACTACTCTAATAGTTTTTAACTCTTTGAAAGGCTCTATATATTTAGGCTTCTTGTGCCTCTCACAGTTGGGAGGCTGTGAATAATCATATGCATAGCTGCAAGAGTCTGGATAAAGCTGCCAAGCAAGCTAGAAAGCCATCAGAGGGGTTTGATTCAAAATATTCCTATCATGTCCAGGAGACTTATTAGTTAGAGCCCTAAGTTTATTTTCTCCAGAAAAAGGTGGTCGGGGATAGCCCTCTGTTAATGTCAGAAGAGTTGTTTGCGGCAACCTCTGTGTGCATATCCTCCTTCATCTCTACATTTTGCAACTGCTTGATGCAATCTGAGCTTCTAATTTATCTGGAGAGATAGCATCAGTACTAGCTACTCTAAAAAATAATAAAATGAACACAAATATTCTCTACCCCAGCTCCTCTTGACAAGACTTTCATTTGGCTGCTATTTTAAATAAATTTACATATTTTAAATGGAAAGAAAGGCAAATACTGTATGATATCATTTACATGTGGAATCTAAAATCTAAAACTAGTGAATAAAACCAAAAGAAAATGTATGTTCTTAGAAAAAACAACTAAAACGTATACATGGTCAAAAAAGAGAAAACCCAGTTAGTATTTTTATGAGGCCAGCTTTTTGAAGATTTGGTAATTTTTTGGTGAACATTCTACTCAGAATGATTTTCCAAGAAAATCATGTTTTCCTGCAGTCTTTTCTCTAAATATCCTGAATTGGCTAGGTTGGGATGATTCAAAAGACCCTGGTCACCATCACACCATAACATCACATTTGGCTTTATTCCCTCTGCTGAAGACAAGACATTTTAAAATATTACTTTTTCTGGAAGAGTAATTTGCTAATACTTTGCTCAAGATTTTTATCTGTTTCCTTGAAGAACATTGATATGTATTTCTCTTTTCTTTGTAATGCCCTGTCTGCTTTAGTATCATTATAATGCTGGTCTCTTAAAATGAGTAGAAATACCACTTTGTGTAGCCTTCATAGTATGTCTTCCTTAAATATTTGAAAGAACTCAAATTCAAAGACACCTAATACTTCCGTTTTCTTTGTGAGACTTTTAATTATGAATTTAACTTCTGTGATAGATATATAGGACTGTAGCACCTTATTTTTTTAATATCAGTGTTAGTACTTTGTATTTTTTAAAAATTATCTCCTTAGTAGTAGAGAGTTTCTAAAATGACTCCCCACACACATACATGTGTGTTATCTTTTCCCTTTCTATGAGCTGGACTTCATGTTTTCCCTTTTAGGTATAGAATAGGGCAATAATGAAGACACGGCATTTCCACTATTAGGCTGTAAAAGACTGTGACTTCTCTTTCTCTGGCACTCCCACTCTCCCTGTGTCACTCTGATGAAGCCAGCTGCCATGTGGTGAGTTGCCCTGTGGAGAAGCTCCCATGGTAAGGGATCTGAAGGCAGGCTTCCCTCAACCACCCAGGAACCCATGACCAAAGGGAAGGGATAGTGGTCATAATCCAGGTGTGCAGAAGAAGAGCAGTTGCACACCTTGGTGTTCAGACCTCTCAGAGAGGCAATGTGACTGATGATACTGCAGGTGCTTAAACCTTCAGCAGGCAGTGGTTGGGCTCCTGCTGGTCATTCAGAAAGATGCTGGAGCTGGTACATCTTTGGCTATTAGAAGGATGTAAAAAGAAACCAGAAGTAGGAAGAAGAATCATTTTTCTTCTTTCCCATTGTTCAATCTTGTATTAGTGTTCCCTACTTGCAGAAAGTAATCAGTATCCAGAGGACAAGAGTTTGTAAACAGTTTATAGAAGTCCACCCCTCGCCTTACAAAGAAGAATACAGAAAGTTGGGCTGTATTTAGAGATACAGTAGTATATTGCTAAATATTTTTGTTGTTGTTGTTGAATTGCTAAATCATGTCTGACTCTGCAACCCCATGGACTGCAGCATGCCAGGCATCCCTGTCCTTCACTGTCTCCTGGAGTTTGCTCAAACTCATGTCCATTGAGTAGAGGACAACATCCAACCGTCTTATCCTCTGTTGCCCTCTTCTCCTCCTGCCTTCAATCTTTCCCAGCATCAGGGTCTTTTCCAATGAGTCAGCTCTTCACATCAGGTGTCCAAAGTATTGGAGTTTCAGTTTCAGTATCAATCCTTCCAATGAATATTTAGGGTTGATTTCCTTTACAACTAACTGGTTTGATCCCCTTGCAGAGTCTTCTCCATCACCACAGTTCAAAAGCATCAGTTTTTTGACCCTCAGCCCTCCTTATGGTCCAACTCTCACATCCATACACGACCACTGGAAAATCCATAGCTTTGACTATATGGATCTTTGTCAGCAAAGTAACACACTGTCTAGGTTTGTCATAACTTTTCTTTCAAGGAGTGTCTTTTAATTTTGTGGCTGCAGTCACTGTCCACAGTGATTTTGAAGCCCAAGAATATAAAACCTGCCACTGTTTCTACTTTTCCCCCATCTATTTGCCATGAAGTGATAGGACTGAATGCCATGATCTTTGTTTCTTGAATTTGAGCTTTATAAAAATAATTTAGATATAGAATGTTGCCACTAATTGAACACAAATGAACACAAATGAACCTAACTATATTTTATATTGGTAATGTTACAAAAGAATGAATTTCTAGTGACTTTATTGTGTAATTGAGGCAAATGGATGAATTCAAGGTAGAAAGTACAGCAAAGAAATTAAATAATCTCTAGGTGATTTTATTAATTATAATAAATTATTATTAATATGCATGTGTGTGCTCAGTTGCTCAATCGTGTTCGGCTCTTTGTGACCTTCATGCACTGTAGCAAGCCAGGCTCTTCTGTCCATGGGATTTCTCAGGAAATAATACTGTAGTGAGTTGCCATTTCCTCCTCCAAGGGTTCCTCTTGGCCCAGGGATGAAATTCACATCATCCATGTCTCCTTCATGTAGGCGAATTCTTTACCACTGAGCTACCTGGGCAAATATTATTAATATTTTGAGACATTTCACTTGTAAAGCAAATATGAAATAATTATCAGCAATAAAGTGTTCAGGATAATAAAGATATACAACTAATGGGTGATAAACCAAATGCAAGCCCAAACTGTCTTGCTTTAAAGAGAATAAAAAGCAGAGTGAAAAAAGATACAATTCCACACTGAAGTAAATTATTCATTTGTAATAAGAAACTACTGTGATAGACAAAGATAATTAGGTGTATGACATTGGTGAGTTAATTAACCTCTCTGTGCAATAGTTTCCTCATTTTTAAAATGTAGAAGTAACAATTCATCAATGCTTGTGAAGAGAATTAAATGAGAAAACCACGTGTATCAATGTTAGATATAATTATTATTATTACTACCTGAAGAAGCCAAGACTTCTGGAAAGTTCCTTATAGAAAAGACCACAGGTGACTGCCTCAAATGGTAAAAACATAATTCCTATGGAGGTTCAATAAAATGTGACACAGGTTCACCTCATTTCAAGGTAGTAAACATCATCATAGGAAGTTAAATATCACCACAAAAGAGTAAAGCAAATCCTAAATACTGGGTGTATAAACAAAAATAACCCTGAATGTGTACAAGTAGAAATCTCATCAAGTCAGGTAGGAGGCTAAGCACTGACTTGTTGCATTAATTTTTAAAATCTACTTTATTATTGTTATCATACTACTTCTAAACCCAAAATGAATACACAGAGAATATAAAAAATATCTATTGAGTTTAATTATTCTCTTATTCTTTTGTCTTGAAAGCAATATTCCATGGAGTACTTTAAAGATTTTTTATTTTCCTTGTTGCATGTCAATGTTTTCTAATTTTACAATCATAAGAAACAAAATTTTAGTAATATAAAATAAAATGCTTACTTGAAAAGGTATATGCAATTATAAAAATAAAAAATTAAGAAACGATCCTACAGGGTTAAATTTATATTATTGTAAACTCATGTATGTATTTTTTAAATATGTGTATTTTTTTAGCTCTATACATTAAAATAGACTAATGTCAATGAGTATGTGCCAATTTTTTCCTCTACTTTCATTCCCCACTAAAGGAATCCAGGACTCCTTGAAAAAATGGTTATCTCAAGTTTTCAGACAGAAAAAATTATGGCAAAAAATATATTAAGGTGTCAGTGTACTGATTTCAGCAATGTAGAGATGTGATTTTTTAATTATTATTTTCCTTTTGTATTTCCAAACATTCTAGAGTGTATATATATACTAGTGAAAGCCACTCAGTTGTGTCCAACTCTTTGTGACCCCTTGGACTGTACAGTTCGTGGAATTTTCCAGGCCAGAATACTGGAGTGAGTAACCTTTTCCTTCTCCAGGGGATCTTCCCAATCCAGGGATCAAACCCAAGTCTCCTGCATTGCAGGTGGATTCTTTACCAACAGAGCCACAAGGGAAGCCTATCTGGAGATAAAAATTAAAAGTTTAAAATTTTTTCTGTTTACAGCTTTGAAAGTGACTGTTAGTCACTCAATCATGCTCAATCCTTTGTAACATCCTGGACTGTCACCTGCCAGGCTTCTCTGTCCATGGAATTTTTCAGGCAAGAATGCTGGTGTGGGTTGCCATTTCCTTCTCCTGGGGATCTTCCTGACCCAGGGATCCAACCAGGTCTCCTACACTGCAGACAGATTCTTTACTGCCTGAGCCACCAGGGAAGCCATCCTTAGCCACCTCAGTTCTTCTGGCTGTAGTACTTGAGATTTATGATCTTGGCCCAGTTACTTAACCTTCTGAAAACTCATTTTATTCATTGATGAAAAAACAAAAATTCTGGTCTCATAAGTCTACTATTTGGACTGGTCTATATGTAAATCACTAGAGCTTTCCTTCTAGCTCAGTTGGTAAAGAATTTGCCTGCAATCCAGGAGACCCACATTCAATTCCATGGGCAGAGGAGTCTGGTGGGCTACAGCCCTTGGTCAGCAAGAATCGGACATGACTTAGCGACTAAACCACCACCACCATCTTTTCTCTATTTATTGTTTATAAATGTTGCTTCCTTGTTTGTTTACTTTCTAGTTTATATATTAATAACAAAAATCTTGGTTTAAAAAATCAACCAAAATAAGCAAGGAGGCATTTATGCAGCTTTTACATAAAAATGCTTTGTTTAAGTAGCATTAATGTCAGTCCTTAGTGTTCATTGGAAGGACTGATCCTGAAGCTGAAACGCCAATACTTTGGCCATCTGATGTGAAGATTTGACTCATTGGAAAAGACCCTGATGCTGGGAAAGACTGAGGGCAGGAGGAGAAGGGGATGACAGGGGATGAGATGGTTAGATGGCATCACTGACTAAATGGACATGGGTTTAGGTGAACTCCAGGAGTTGGTGATGGACAGGGAGGCCTGGCGTGCTGCAGTTCATGGGGTCGCAGAGTCGGACACGACTGAGCAACTGAACTGAACTGAACTGAATGTTAAAACAGTGGCAGCTCTTTGAAATTCTCATTTGAGATGTTGTTTAGTATTTAACTTCACCAACATATCAGAGATCATCTGATCCTGTGTTAGTTGTATACTATTAGGCCATCGTCTGGGGATCCAGAGTATAAATTAAGGGCATGTGAGGAAGTCTTCAAGGAAATGCTCTATAAGCGAGCTGATTGGCATGTGCTCAGGGTTAACCAGGAGAAAGACATGATATGCAGAAATGGAAGGAGGGGAGGACTTCAGGATGTCATAGCAACTAACTGCCTGCCAGAGTAGCTCTGATGCTGACCTGCAAAAAAATATTTGGCTCTGTATAACCTCTTGGAGATATTTTCTTATTATTTCTTTGATTATTTTATTCACTCCATTGAAAAAACTCTCTTTCTAAAGATGGTATATTCTTTCTCCTTTATTCAACAGTGAATTATTTATTAAATGCTACCAGTCAAACAAAAAGTCTGTCCCCACAGAGCTTACATTCTAGTGGTGAAGAAAATTGACAAATTAACATCAAATTAATGAATAAATGAACAATTTAAGATCAGGAGAAGTGCTTTGAAGGAGATAAATAGGAATGATTTGGGCAGATGGGAAGGGTTGGGCTGTGTGGTCACAGAGATCCTCTCTGAGAGGAAACATCTGCTTAGAGACTGGAATTATGAAAAAGGAAACAGCCATCCTGAGTGTTAAAAGTTTCCCAGCAGAACTAGTAAGAAAGAGCAAAAGTCCCTGCCGCAAAATACCAACAAATTCAAGAAATCTTATGAGATATTTGGAATTGATGGGGAAGCTGTAATTTAATTCAAAGATGTTAGATTAACAGTGGTCTGTAGGAAGGACTTCCCTGGCACTCCCAATGTGGGGTTGATCCCTGGTCAAAGAATTAGATTCCACATGCCTCAATGAAGATAGGAGATCCCACATACTACAACTAAGGGCCGGTGTAGCTAAATAAGTAAATAAATACCAGAAAAAAAAAAAAAAAAAAAACAACCCACAGTGGTCTGTGGGCAATGGCAGCCAATTTTGCTTTCATTCTTTGGGCATTGGTAGAGTTATTGAAGAGTTTCAAGCAGCAGAACATTTTTATTTTTCTCTTGGTTGCTTTTTGCTCTATAACTTGTGAGTTCCTTCATTATTATTTCTATGAGTCCTGCAGCTAATTACTTTTTAAAAATTGGCCTTAAAGGGATTTAGTTGTGAAAGTAATAAGTAAGAGGATGATGGATTGAAGGAAGAATAAAGAAACATTTAATCTTCTTATGTGGGAGAGACCTGACAAAGTTCATAAACTGGAAAAAGTAAGGTTAATTAATAGCAATATGTTAGAGAAATAGATGAGCTGAAAATATTGACTAATGGATGAACATCCCAGAAAAATAAGAGGGAAGAAGATTCAGAACACTGGCAAAGAATCAGATGTGGATAGAAAGATTGATGATTTAGTCACAAAGTTGTGTCTGACTCTTTGAGATCCCATGGACTGTAGCCCACCAGGCTCCTCTGTCCATGGGATTTTCCATGCAAAAATACTGGAATGGGTTGCAATATCCTTCTCCAGGGGATCTTCCCCACCAAGGGATTGAACTTGGGTCTCCTACATTGCAGGCAGATTTTTACCAACTGAGCAACCAGAGTAGAAGGATTGGAGATGCATACAAAGAACATTGGTGCTTCCTCCTAGACAAAACAAAAAGAGGCAAAGACAAGTTTTAGCCAGATGCATTTTTAGGATAATAAAGCATACAAAAGCAATTAATGAAGGCATTCCAGCTTTGCGTTTTAAGGGAATATATTTCTCTCTTGCTTATTTTTAGAAATTTTGCCATTGTCCTTGAAGATTTAGGTGGTCCTTCTATATTGCCACAATTCTGTTTATATGTTCTTGGCTCACATATCTAATAGCACATTGGTCAAGTCAATTACTTGTCTTTTTATGTTTAAACATTCATCACCTAACACAGAGGCAAATTTACATCTCTTCCTATAAGGGAGTTGGAATTAGTCTTTCAGAGAATGAAGCTGGTTTAAAATAGCCAATGACCAAATATGCAGGACAGAAGATAAATGAGACAGAGAAGTTAGGGCGTTCACTGAGAAACTCCAGTTCTACTGTACTTGAAAGAGTGCTTTCTTATAAAGCCCAGGATTAAATTTGTCTCCTTAGTATTTCAATGTGAAACAAATGGAGAACTGCCAGAATACAATATAAGTACAGTAGAATTCTTGTGAAGGAAACACAGTTCTTTTCGTGTGTTCATTCTTACTAATATCCTGCTTCTATTCCTTTCATTTCAACTTCACAAAATTATGACCAACTGTCAAGATGGACAGATATGCTATTGTCATATCAACCAACCAAGAGCTGTGTTGGTTTATTTTCAGACTGGATGAGTTACATACCAAGATTCTCAGTTTTATTGCCTGATGCATGCTTACACCAAAAAAAAAAAATAAAATAATAGTGCTTCTTAGATAAGATTGAGTAATGGAAAGTGAAGGCTAGGTCTATGCTGATCAGAGTCAAGAAAAAAAATATGTATGTGTGTGTGTTATTCAAGCAAAAAGAAGACCTAAAAGTAAGTGATTTTATTTCTCAATGAAAATTGGTATCACTTAAAATGTGTCAGACCATACTCCTAAAGAGATCTGTCTCCTAAAGATAGAAATCTACAGTCAGTTTAGTTCAGTCATTTAGTCGTGTCCAACTCTTTGCAACCCCATGAATTGCAGCACCCCAGGCCTCCCTGTCCATCACCAATTCCCAGAGTTTACCGAAACTCATGTCCATCGAGTCCATGATGCCATCCAGCCATCTCATCGTCTGTCGTCCCCTTCTCCTCCTGCCCCCAATCCCGCCCAGCATCAGGGTCTTTTCCAATGAGTTAAATCTTCACATCAGGTGGCCAAAGTACTGGAGCTTCAGCTTCAGCATCAGTCCTTCCAATGAACATCCAGGACTAATCTTTAGGATGGACTGGTTGGATCTCCTTGCAGTCCAAGGGACTCTCAGACTATTCTCCAACACCGCAGTTCAAAAGCATCAATTCTTCGGCACTCAGCTTTCTTCACAGCCCAGCTCTCACATCCATACATGACTACTGGAAAAACCATAGCCTTGACTAGATGGACCTTTGTTGAGAAAGTGATGTCTCTGCTTTTTAATATGCTATCTAGGTTGGTCATAACTTTCCTTCCAAGGAGTAAGCGTATTTTAATTTCATGGCTGCAATCATCATCTGCAGTGATTTTGGAGCCCCCCAAAATAGTTTGACACTATTTTCACTGTTTCCCCATGTATTTGTCATGAAGTGATGGGACCAGATGCCGTGATATTAGTTTTCTGAATGTTGAGGTTTAAGCCAACTTTTTCACTCTCCTCTTTCATTTTCATCAAGAGGCTTTTTAGTTCTTCTTCACTTTCTGCTGTAAGGGTGTTGTCATCTGCATAGCTGAGTTTATTGATATTTCTCCTGCAATCTTGATTCCAGCTTGTGCTTCATCTTATTTAAGTTAAATAAGCATGGTGACAGTATGCATTCTTGATGCACTCCTTTTCCTATTTGGAACCAGTCTGTTGTTCCATGTCCAGTTCTAACTGTTGCTTCCTGACCTGCATATAGGTTTCTCAAGAGGCAGGTCAGGTGTTCTGGTATTCCCATCTCTTTCAGAATTTTCCACAGTTTATTGTGATCCACACAGTCAAAGGCAATGGCATAGTCAATAAAGCAGAAATATATGTTTTGCTGGAACGCTCTTGCCCTTTTGATGATCCAGCGGACGTTGGCAATTTGATCTCTGGTTTGTCTGCCTTTTCTAAAAGCAGCTTGAACATCTGGAAGTTCAAGGTTCACGTATTGTTGAAGCCTGACTTGGAGAATTTTGAGCATTACTTTACTAGCATGTAAGATGAGTGCAATTGTGCAGTAGTTTGAGCAGTCTTTGTCTTTGCTTTTCTTTGGGACTGGAATGAAAACTGCCCTTTTCCAGTCCTGTGGCCACTGCTGAGTTTTCCAAGTTACCTGAAAGTATTAATTTGTAGTCTGCAGAGAAGGAAAAGGAAGAAGTAGAGATAAGGTAGGTTCCCATGGACACATGGCTAGTAAGTTGTAAGTTTGGAAATCAACCCCAAACAGCTCAGCTTCAAAGCCTGTCCTATCAATGATTTAGTGATACTGGAGGCTACTTTTTTATTCCTTAGGGATGGGATTGGGAGAACAGGGATAACTATAAAACTGTTAACTACCTAGGTCACCTCAGGCAAGTCTCAAGTTTCCTGTGTCTGCCCCAAAGCTCCACGGCTCCATTGCAGATAGTGTATCACATACACCACAAAGAATGCTTCCTTCATAATTCAGTCAGTAAAGAATCTGCCTGTGATGCAGGAGATCCACATTCGATCCCTGGGTCAGGAAGATTCCCTGGAGAAGGAAATGGCAATGCATTCCAGTATTCTTGCTTGGGAAATCCCATGGATAGAGAAGTCTGGCAGGCTACAGTCCATGGGGTAGCAAGAGTCGGACATGACTTAGGGACCAAACCAGTTGTTTATCATATACACCAATCACATACACCAATTTTGAACATATTTCTGAGGTACCTCTATATTGCAAGCATCATTTAACTCTCTGCATAACAATCACTACAAATAATAGCATGTATTCTTCCTAGTAGATCAGGCTCAGGCTGTTTCTTTCCCCAAGTGGATGTGTTGGGAGAAGGGCAGGGGACTGTCTGAGCTGCACAAAAGTACCCAAGTATTTAGAAACTCATCAGATTTCAGAGGGGGCAGGAGACAGAGGAGCCAGAAGCCAGAAGAAAGGATTTAGATTTTATTTGTGCTCTGAGCATTTTAACATGGATCTGAGGAGAATCTGCCCAGCAATCTTTCAAAAAAAGGAAGCAGTGGGGGAAAGTCACACAATTGTGGCTGGTGAATTTAGAACATTTTAGCTCAAACACAGCGAATCTTTGTGTTCAAATGTGAGGAGATCACCTAATATTATTGACTATGCCATATAATTGATAACTACCTTTCTAGTCTTTAAAATTTTACAAATTTTGACTTGTTTTTTTCAAGTTTTTTTTTAATATCACTTTTTTTTTTTAACTGTAATCTAATCGTGGTAGGCAGCATTCTACATAAGAATGTTCTCCCAGGACTTGTATTCACTTCTCTCTCATGATTAGAATTGGAATTATTTCTAATTGTATTTCTAAGATTCTCAGCTCTTCCATTCCCCTAGGCTCTAGGCTAGGGTCATCATTATAAAATAAAATCACAATCCTTTTTGGAAAGGCTAAGATCCCTTAAAACTTAAATCTCTTATAAAAGATTGTAGAATTCTGAAAGGAGGCCCAAGGGTGGGTTAGGGAAGTGTCTCATTCATCAGTTTCTAGAAAACAGGAGACTTTGTGTGTGTGTGTGTGTGTGTGTGTGTGTGTGTGTGTGTGTGGTACATTTAAGACTCTGAGAAGATGAGGTGCCTGCATAAGAATGCATGTTTCATTCTGGAGCCGTTTTCCCTCAGAGAATGTCTGTTGACACTACTCAGAGGGTATATCTGAGTGAGATATCTCTTACAAGAAAATCCCTAAACAGTTGACTGTGTGATAAGCATATACTCCATTTGTCTCTTAGCAATATGATGTCACTCTTCTTTTCCAAGCTGAGGCCTTGACCCCCATAAGTTTTCAGGTGGTAACTCACACTCCAGGGACTCCCACTATTATGCCTGCAGTAGAACCCAGAAAACCTGCAGTCAGAAAGACATGCTCTAACTACTGACAAGATGAACTAGGCATACCAGTTCAGATCATGCCAATCAAAAACATAGGTGACTAAAGCTAAAGCTTATATCCTGACCGTAACAGTCCCCAAAATTATACTTACTGGAAATTAAATCTCTTCTTCCCTAAAAAGTGGCTGATTCTAAACAAAGATCTTTATCAAGTTTAGTTGTGAGATTTAAAACTCTATGCCTGTAAAAGAGCTAAAGTTTAGAATATATACTTCCTCTTATTCAAAGCTTTCTTGCTAAGGGGTGGGTATCAGTTCAGCAGGATGACATGTGGAGTGGCTTTTCAGCTGTGAATAGTTCTAATTTCAGTTGCTCTTTCATTCTCTTTATCCTTAAGTTGAGATGTATGGTGTCTGTTTAGAGATCTAACCACAATTTTATAACTTTAAAAAATTTTATTCTGCAAATTAAATATCAAATATAAAGTATTTTTAAAAAGTAAGTATTTTTAAAATCTCAAAAAAAAAAGAATAGCAGTGAGATTAAATTGTGA
This sequence comes from Capra hircus, assembly GCF_001704415.2. Lineage (NCBI taxonomy): Eukaryota > Metazoa > Chordata > Mammalia > Artiodactyla > Bovidae > Capra > Capra hircus. The sequence goes on along the minus strand of NC_030808.1, from coordinate 115,685,117 downwards.
GTATTGGAGTATAGGAAGCATTATACCTGGGCTAGATCTCAAGCAGTACTTTGGAATTAGAGACAGGGGCTAAGTGAATAGGAAACTTCATGTTTTATCTGTAATGCTTGTGTGCATGCTCAGTTGCTCGGTCATGTCTTTCTTCAACCCCATGGACTTTAGCCTACCAGGCTCCTATGTCTATGGGATTCTCCAGGTAAGAATAAGGAATGGGTTTCCATGTCCTCCTCCAAGGGATCTTCTCAACCCAAAGATTGAACCCATATCTCCTGCATCTCCTGAACTGGCAGGCTGATGGATTCTTTACCACTAGTGCTGCCTCGGAAGCCTTTTATCCGTAATAATTTAATGAAACATCTTACTTGGACATATTTAAGTATGTAGGCTGTTAGATAACTTCCACCTTAAAATCTAATTGAATTTAGAAATAATGTAGATTAACATGTTAGCTGCTTCAGCAATACGTGAACTGTGAACTTCCAGATGTTCAAGCTGATTTTAGAAAAGGCAGAGGAACCAGAGATCAAATTGCTAACATCCCCTGGATCAACAAAAAGCAAGAGTGTTTCCAGTTCAGTTCAGCTCAGTCGCTCAGTCGTGTCCGACTCTTTGCGACCCCATGAATCGCAGCACACCAGGCCTCCCTGTCCATCACCATCTCCCAGAGTTCACTCAACTCACATCCATCGAGTCTGTGATGCCATCCAGCCATCTCATCGTCTGTCGTCCACTTCTCCTCCTGCCCCCAATCCCTCCCAACATCAGAGTCTTTTCCAATGAGTCAACTCTTCACATGAGGTGGCCAAAGTACTGGAGCTTCAGGTTCAGAATCATTCCTTCCAAAGAAATCCCAGGGTTGATCTCCTTCAGAATGGACTGGTTGGATCTCCTTGCAGTCCAAGGGACTCTCAAGAGTCTTCTCCAACAACACAGTTCAAAAGGATCAATTCTTCGGCACTCAGCCTTCTTCACAGTCCAACTCTCACATCCATACATGACCACAGGAAAAACCATAGCCTTGACTAGACAGATCTTAGTCAGCAAAGTAATGTCTCCGCTTTTGAATATACTATCTAGGTTGGTCATAACTTTTCTTCCAAGGAGTAAGCGTCTCTTAATTTCATGGCTGTAGTCACCATCTGCAGTAATTTTGGAGCCCCCCAAAATAAAGTCTGACACTGTTTCTACTGTTTCCCCATCTATTTCCCATGAAGTGATGGGACTGGATGCCCTGATCTTCGTTTTCTGAATGTTGAGCTTTAAGCCAACTTTTTCGCTCTCCTCTTTCACTTTCATCAAGAGGCTTTTTAGTTCCTCTTCACTTTCTGCCATAAGGGTGGGGTCACCTACATATCTGAGGTTATCAATATTTCTCCCGGCAATCTTGATTCCAGCTTGTGCCTCTTCCAGTCCAGAGTTTCTCATGATGTACTCTGCATAGAAGTTAAACAAGCAGGTGACAATATACAGCCTTGATGTACTCCTTTTCCTATTTGGAACCAGTCTGTTATTCCATGCCCAGTTCTAACTGTTGCTTCCTGACCTGCATACAGGTTTCTCAAGAGGCAGGTCAGGTGGTCTGGTGTTCCCATCTCTCTCAGAATTTTCCAGTTTCTTGTGATCCACACAGTCAAAGGCTTTGGCATAGTCAATAAAGCAGAAATATGTTTTTCTGGAACTCTCTTGCTTTTTCCATGATCCAGCGGATGTTGGCAATTTGACTTCTGGTTCCTCTGCCTTTTCTAAAACCAGCTTGAACATCAGGGAGTTCACAGTTCAGGTATTGCTGAAGCCTGGCTTGGAGAATTTTGAGCATTACTTTACTAGCGTGTGAGATGAGTGCAATTTGTGCGGTAGTTTGAGCATTCTTTGGCACTGCCTTTCTTTGGAATTGGAATGAAAACTAACTTTTCCAGTCCTGTGGCCAGTGCTGAGGTTTCCAAATTTGCTGGCATATTGAGTGTAGCACTTTCACAGCATCATCTTTCAGGATTTGAAACAGCTCAACTGGAATTCCATCACCTCCACTAGCTTTGTTCATAGTGATGCTTTCTAAGGCCCACTTGACTTCACATTCCAAGATGTCTGGCTCTAGATTAGTGATCACAACATCATGATTATCTGGGTCGTGAAGATCTTTTTTGTACAGTTCTTCCATGTATTTTTGCCACCTCTTCTTGATATCTTCTGCTTATGTTAGGTCCATACCATTTCTGTCCTTTATTGAGCCCATCTTTGCATGAAATGTTCCCTTGGTATCTCTAATTTTCTTGAAGAGATCTCTAGTCTTTCCCATTCTGTTGTTTTCCTCTATTTCTTTGCATTGATCGCTGAAGAAGGCTTTCTTATCTCTTCTTGCTATTCTTTGGAACTCTGCATTCAGATGCTTATATCTTTCCTTTTCTCCTTTGCTTTTCGCCTCTCTTCTTTTCTTTTCAAACATCTATTTCTGCTTTATTGACTATGCCAAAACCTTTGACTGTGTGGATCACAATAAAGTGTGGAAAATTCTGAAACAGATAGGAATAACTGACCACTTGACCTCTTCTTGAGAAACCTATATGCAGTTCACGAAGCAACACTTAGAACTGGACATGGAACAACAGACTGGTTTCAAAGAGGAAAAGGAGTACATCAAGGCTGTATATTGTCACCCTGCTTATTTAACTTATATGCAGAATACATCATGAGAAATGCTGGGCTGGAAGAAGCACAAGCTGGAATCGAGATTGCCGGGAGAAATATCAATAACCACAGATATGTAGATGACACCACCCTTACGGCAGAAAGTGAAGAGGAACTAAAAAGCCTCCTGATGAAAGTGAAAGAAGAGAGTGAAAATGTTGGCTTAAAGCTCAACATTCAGAAAACTAAGATCATGGCATCTGGTGCCATCACTTTATGGGAAATAGATGGGGAAACAGTGTCAGACTTTATTTTTTTGAGCTCCAAAATCACTGCAGATGATGATTGCATCCATGAAATTAAAAGACGCTTACTCCTTGGAAGGAAAGTTGACCAACCTAAATAGCATATTCAAAAGCAGAGACATTACTTTGCCAACAAAGGTCCATCTAGTCAAGGCTATGGTTTTTCCAGTGGTCATGTATGAGAGCTGGACTGTGAAGAAAGCTGAGTGCCGAAGAGTTGATGCTTTTGAACTGTGTTTTTGGAGAAGACTCTTGAGAGTCCCTTGGACTGCAAGGAGATCCAACCAGTCCTTTCTAAAGGAGATCAGGCCTGGGTGTTCTTTGGAAGGAATGATGCTAAAGCTGAAACTCCAGTACTTTGGCCACTTCATGCGAAGAGCTGACTCATTGGAAAAGACTCTGATGCTGGGAGGGATTGGGGGCAGGAGGAGAAGGAGACAACAGAGGATGAGATGGCTGGATGGCATCACTGACTGGATGGACGTGAATCTGAGTGAACTCTGGGAGTTGGTGATGGACAGGGAGGCCTGGCATGCTGTGATTCATGGTGTCGCAAAGAGTTGGACATGACTGAGCGACTGAACTGAACTGAAATCTCATTTATAATAGATCAAAATGTTGACCTCAATGAAGATCTTTTCTTCATTCTAAACAGACATTAATTCTTTATGAGCAAAACATTCAGTTAATTATTGATTAATGCAAGTATGAGCTTTTTCCTCTGTCCCAAAGGATGTTTTTCAATGTGTTAGTCATATAATTGTTGCACAATAGTTTTCCTTTTTAGATAGATGAGCACACACAAATACACTTTGCTGGAAAAAAAAAAATAGCTTCTGTTGGAGTATATTTTTCCCAGCTAATCAAATTACCTTCAGTAAATACAGAGGGGTGTTTAAAAGTTTTAATCGAGGGACTTTCCTTGCAGTCCAGTGATTAGGAGCTGGTGCTTTCATTGGGGTTGCCAAGGGTCCAATTCCTGGCTGGGGAACAAGGCTAAGCCACTCAGCCTGGCCAAAATTAATAAATAAAACGAGACTTCAGTCAAACTATGAGGTTGCCATAAGAATAAGAGGAATACAAGACTTTCCAAGCCACTTGTTTTTAAAGTATTAATCTATATGATTGTATGAAAAAAATAAGACTTTAGTTGCAATTAATATTTTCCATATTTTAAAATAAAATATCAAAATAAAATTACTTAGTGGAAAATAATGGAGTGAAAACGCATTCCTCCAGCATAATTTGTCACTTTCACATAGTTCTTCTGTGTCTTAGAAGAAAATAAAAGAGAAACTGGTTATAATCAATCAAATGAATTTAGATTTTAATGCTCAATCAGTTTTTCAGTATTTGCAAGAGATTGTGAAATTGTTTTTAACAGTTACAAGAAAGCAATATAAAATTCATTGAAAGGAAATTAGAACCAGGTCCATTCAATTGGAAAGTAATTTTTTGGCAGAATTAAGAGGCTATAATATTGAGGATTATTTTCTTTCATTTGTTCTTGGTCTGCCCCCTTGTGGTCTCCAGAAAGCTGTTATCCAACATAAAACAGCACAGTTATAAAATAGTCTTGCTATAGATCAGTTTAATTCAGTTCAATCTCTCAATTGTGTCCGACTCTTTGTGACCCCATGAATTGCAGCACACCAGGCCTCCCTGTCCATCACCAACTCCCGGAGTTCACTCAAACTCACGTCCATCCAGTCGGTGATGCCATCCAGCCATCTCATCCTCTGTTGTCTCCTTCTCCTCCTGCCCCCAGTACCTCCCAGCATCAGAGTCTTTTCCAATGAGTCAACTCTTCGCATGAGGTGGCAAAAGTGCTGGAGTTTCAGCTTTAGCGTCATTCCTTCCAAAGAACATACATATATATATTAGTCTTGCTATATATATCCAATAAGATCAAGTTTTACTACCTTTTGAAGTGGTTTAGTAAAATGTTTCAGCCTGCTTTAGTTTGTCATACAAAAATATTTAAAATTAGAAATACATCCTCAAAATCAACATCTTTGAATAAATTGATGACATTTCTTTTAGTTCCTAAAATTATTTTTAAGAATGAAAATACTATACAAATTACACACATACTTCAAAAATTTTAAGATTTTTATTTTCAAAAACTTTGTAGATATTTGATATTGGGAGTAATTGTCAAAAATTGCTATATGAAGCAATTTGACTGAGGGCTGTTGTGCATTCATTCAACATCCTGTGAATAAATTTTGAAAGGATTTATCTACATTCTTACAAAATAAATTGAGTTTTTATTGTGTGAGAGAGGAAAGGGTACATTCAAAAGTACTGTAGCTGGTTGCCCTTAGAACTTGCTCTAATGAAGATGTTGCAAGCCAGATAAGCACGTTGATGCAGAGTCTGTCACATTTCTTTGGTTTGCATAAACTTTAAATGCCAATATTTTGCAGATTTTAAAAGGTATTCAGTGATAACTATCTGCTGGCATATTTTGGTAACTAATAAGTCTACATGAAAGATGTATTTGTTCTTAAATTTTGAATATTTAAACAGGTAATCTCTAAGCTATAATATTACTAATATTAAACTTGATTTAGTTTTAAAATTATTCTGTATCTTTCATTTTATCTTTTAATAGATTATGCATAATTTTTTCTGTGACAGGGGATTTGTTTTTCTGTTTTGTTTTCTTTTTTGGTGATGCAACTGGTTTTTAGCTTTCATGTTTTAATAAGTGAGTGGATTCTTAAATTAAGTGAATAAAGGAAAGAATAAACACAAACATTATAATTAATTGTAATGCCATTTTCCCAAATGATGCCTCAGGTTTCAGTATGACCATAACCTTTTAAGTAAAGGGAATTATATTGTTTCAAGATTTAAAACAAAGTAAAACTAGGTGGGCACAAACTATGTTAAATGTATGCATAGTCACACATGCGCACACACACTCACACACAATTTTCTTACCAAGCCTTATGCTTGTAACTCTTTGGTGATTCTGAACAAGGCCCCCACAGCTCTCTACACTTAGCTTTTTCACTTGTGAAATCACAGTGTAGGAGCTGGCCAGTATTTTTCAAACTAATATCTTCATATCTATTTGTAGGTGTTCACAATCTTCCAGGAGAATTTTTTATGTATATTGATTTCATAATTTTAATAATGCACATGTAAATTATGGGTAATTTAGATGATTGCTAAGTTAGAAAACCAGGCACTGCCATAAAGCTAGAACCTAAAGCATAGACCTTGAATTTGTAAGAAGGAGTTTCTCAACATACAGTCTAAGAATCTCTGTAGTTTTCAAAAGTACTCTTGATGGACTTCCATCACTGCTCAAATCAGAGAAATGTTTCTTAAATTCCTTTCAGCCTTTAACATTTATTTTAAAATCTGATATTGATTAGCTTTAAATGGAACTACCAGAGGAAGACAACACACCACAAAAGAAAGACAAATTGATTTTTCTCTATTATTTTTGGGTTTTTATCTCCCTTATACATTTCAAAATAAGCAAACCAATTTAGAAGACATGTGATGGGGCTTCCCAGGTGGCACTAGTGGTTAAGAACTCACCTGCCTATGCAGGAGACGTAAGATGTGTGGGTTCAATCCCTAGGTTGGAAAGGTCCCCTGGAGGAGGGCATGGCAACCTACTCCAGTATTCTTGCCTGAAGGATCTCATGAACAGAAGAGCCTGGTGGGCTACAATCCATAGGGTCTCAAAGAGTCCAACACGACTGAAGCGACTTAACACACACACACACACACACACACACACGAGGCATGTGATGTCTAATACAAAGCTGCAATAATGTTGTGTGAAAGAAAATCAACAACCTCTAGGGAGTGCTGGCTGAGATATCATGATGGCAAACTGATGCCATGATGGTTCTTTGGTGAGGCAGAGGGAAAAGATGTCATAAATTCTGAGGGAAAACAAAGGCCAAGAATCAAAATATATTTGTAACACCAATGATACTAAAGCAAAGAATGTGAAAAGTTAAGGACATACACTCTACAAGCACCCAAGTCATTCCAGGAAGCCTTTAAAATAATTGAGCTTAGGACTTCCCAGGTGACCCAGTGGTTAGGTTCTATACTTCCATTGCAGGGGCACGGGTTCATACCTGGTCAGGGAATTAAGAGTTTATAAAAAAGTGAGGTTATAAATGAATGGACCAAGCAGTAATAAGAACAACTGATAGTAGGACAGATTAGTTGCTGATGAGGTTCTGAATGAACATACTCCAAAGGAAAAGATGGTTCAGAGTATATGGACTAATCAATAGAAATAACTCCAGATAGAATAAAATAGGTAGTAAATAAAAAGAATGATATCTAGTGGGCTTCTAGCATAGGTTTGTTTAAAACTAATAATAAATGTTTGTTTATTTATTCTACAAACAAAAATGATAGGTCCAAACTTTGTCTCCTCTAACAAATAGTTCAATATCCACAAATTTGTTAAGATCATTTTTAAAAAAAGCAGTATTCAAAACTTGTCACATACAGAATTTATTTCTATAATTCAATATAATTAGCTACCAAATTATTTAATCACTATATTGATGATATTGTCCTGATCTGTTTGAGTTTTATTTAATTTGGTCTGATAATTTGAGTTTAACACAATTAGGAGTCTGTTATCAAAATATTTAATGGTTAAATTTTTCAATAAAAATTGTAACTAGTTTAAAATTCATAACTGAATAAGCATTTTATTATAAAACATATCAATTCTACAATTAATTTCCTTTAGTCACACATATATTTTAGTACTGTGCATAGATTAGAGGGGATATTCTTCTAATCAATAATGAAAGTATGATAATAATTTTAAAAACAATGCATATTTTTATAAAGATAAATTTTTTAATCCTAGAAAAAGATCCTTTATAGCCCTATATATTCATTCCTTATTAAATATAGTTAAAATAAAAACAAAAATTCAGACAGAAACTGTACATATAAGTTGGATCTGCCCCTTCTTCTCTTACCAGCAATGGAAAAATAAGCAGCTTGAGCAACTTTGTAGAAAGGATGAAACTGACCTCAAGGTCAAAGACAAATAGCAGAAAAGGTCATATTTTATTATGGCACTAACACAAACAGAAGAGAAAGCAAACATTTCTGTCCCTGCTTTCATAGTACACAGGAATAAAAGCAACAGCTGGCTTTGTCTTACTGAAGCCATCTGTCATCAACACAACTGCCCAACTTCAACTTAGAGAGAATGCTGTTTCATAAACTGAATGGAAGGTGTAGGCAACAAAACCAGCAAATTTGACACCCCAAATGAATCTAGCATGCTGATTATTTCAGGCTGAAAACAATCAAGGCCCAAAAAAGTCACGAAACATAGTTACTTTCCCCCTAACTTCCTTAAAAGAATTTAGGTAGAGGGCCTGTTTCTAGAACGGAGCTATCACCAGCAATATGCGATATGTAATATCACCAGCAAAGAATATGTGTTAACTGTGCTGGGAGAAGCTCAGAGGGAGGTAATGATTAGAGTCCACTCTGTGTCCCACTGTCCCTGCAGGGCCTAGCAGACATTTACGTACCAAACATCTGCTTTAATATTCATTCATTTATTTATTTGGCTGTGCCAGGTCTTAGTTGCAGTATGTGAGACCATTAGTTGTAGCATGGGAGCTCTTAAGTTGTGGCAGTTCAGTTCAGTTCAGTTCAGTCACTCAGTCATGTCAGACTCTTTGCGACCCATGAATCGCAGCACGCCAGGCCTCCCTGTCCATCACCAACTCCCGGAGTTCACTCAAACTCACGTCCATCAAGTCAGTGATGCCATCCAGCCATCTCATCCTCGGTCGTCCCCTTCTCCTCCTGCCCCCAATCCCTCCCAGCATCAAAGTCTTTTCCAATGAGTCAACTCTTCGGATGAGGTGGCCAAAGTACTGGAGTTTCAGCTTTAGCATCATTCCTTCCAAAGAAATCCCAGGGCTAAGTTGTGGCATGTGGATCTAATTCCTTGACTTGGGATCAAATCCAGGCCCCCTGCATTGGGAGAACAGAGTCCTAGCCACTGGACCACCAGGGAAGTTCTTACTATTCCCTTGTGAATTGCCATGCGCTCCTTTGAAGTCCCAAACCATGATGCCCAAATCCTCTTGTCTTTAGCTGAAGATGATATTTAAGGTGAGGGTTTTAGCCATTTTGTTGTTACTCAGTTTTTTTGGGTTTCTCCTATATATAGTTGCTGTTGAACTTGTTTGATTTTCTCCTGTTGAACAGTCTCATGTCAAAGGCACATGGAGAAGATACTTCTATCTTTTTTTTAAAAAGTGCACTATACGATGAGTATGTTTCTTTTATTTTTTTTTTAATTTGGCAATCTATATTTTTCTTTTTTTAAATATAAATTTATTTATTTTAATTGGAGGATAATTACTTTACAATATTGTATTGGTTTTGCCATACATTGACATGGATCTGCCACGGGTGTACACGTGTTCCCCATCCTAAACCCCCCTCCCACCTCCCTCCCCATCCCATCCCTCTGGATTATCAGATATCCCCAAACTGGAATATAGTCAGTACTTTTATATGAGGGACAACAGACTTCATCCTCTAAAGACTCTGAGCTTTGCAGCTGTCCTTATCATTTCTTTTTCCTGATATGTTGTCTCACCATGTTCGCTCCACATCAATTGGCTGTTAAGGTACACAAGCTATTAGAGCAACTTGGGGATATAAGTTAAACACAGGTTTTGCAAAAATGTGCAGTTTGGAATGTGCTGTTGTTTCTAAGTTTACTTAAATCTAACAATAATAGCTTGAAATCAGAGCTATATTTATTTGTTTACTTGTTTTCTCCTCAATTTTATCAATCATTGAATGTTTAAGATCATTTTTTTGTTTACCTCTAAAGTCTACCACCAATCAATCTATATTCTATTTCCAGAATAAAATTATAAAACTTGCCAAAAAATTCTGCCCTAAACACATCAGGACTTTGGTCAATTAACACCACTTGACTGAACATAATCCATCTCATTCTCCAAGGCTCAATTCAAAACTGTATCCTCTTTAATTCTCCAATAAGAATTTTACTTACTTGTCAGCAGTGATAATTTCATCCTCTTTTTTCTTAGTAGTAGTTCACTCAGTTTTCACTTCTGTATTTCTCTCCAGTGCCATCACAGTGTTTTGTACTTAAAAGCTAAATAAATATTGACACTTCCTGAATAAGTTCATGAAATGAAAAAAATAGAAAGTAATTATATTCAAACAGGTCTATATTAAGTCTTCACAAATAATATGTTGACTTTTATGAAGACCATATCCTTTTTTATAATAAAACATTGAATATATAATAAATATAAGCTTTGAAAATATGATATCTAGGAGTTTAACTTTGTAATTTAAAATCTAATATGTAGAAATTTTACATAGAACATATACAAAGGTCCTCCACAACTGCTAAGAAGAATGGAAAAAGTCATAGTTTTATCCTTATTTCATTTAAGATTATATATCAGCACTCAGATAACTTGTTTCACCAAATATTTTATTTTTTATAAATTGAAACTTCCACAGCTGTCATATAATAGCAACTTATGTTTAGATGTGGAGTCTAAAACTTTTAGAGTTGTTTCATAAAAACAGAATTAATAAACTAAACTCTTTTTCAAATGTTTATTTATTTATTTTTTGCCTAGTTACAATTTATTGCTAAGATAAAATAAAAGTTCAAGATTGCTGGGAGAAATATTAATAACTTCAGGTATGCAAATGATACAATTATTGCAGAAAGTGAAGAACTAAAGAGTCTCTTGATGAAAGTGAAAGAAGAGAGTGAAAAAGTTGGCTTAAAACCCAACATTCAGAAAACTAAAATCATGGCATCTGGTCCCATCACTTCTTGGGAAATAGATGGGGAAACAGTGGTAACAGTGTCAGACTTTATCTTTAGGGGCTCCAAAATCACTGCAGATTGTGACTGCAGTCATGAAATTAAAAGATGATTGCTCCTTGGAAGAAAAGTTATGACCAACCTAAACACATATTAAAAAGCAGAGACATTACTTTGCCAACAAAGGTCCATTTAGTCAAAGCTATGGTTTTTCCATGTATGGATGTGAGAGTTGGACTATAAAGAAAGCTGAGTGCCAAAGAACTGATGCTTTTGAACTGTGGTGTTGGGGGTGACTCTTGAGAGTCTCATAGACTGCAACCAGTCCATCCTAAAGGAAATTCTCCAGTTGGACTGGAGATCCAACCAGTCCATCCTAAAGGAAATACATCCTGAATATTTATAGGAAGGATTGATGCTGAAACTGAAACTCCAATACTTGGGCCACCTGATGTGAAGAAACCCTGATGCTGGGAAAGATTGAAGGCAGGAGGAGTAGGCGATGACAGAGAATGATATGGTTGGATGGCATCACCTACTCAATGGACATGATTTTGAGTAAGTTCCAGGAGTTGGTGATGGACAGGGAAGCCTAGTGTGCTGCAGTCCATGGGGTGGCAAAGGGTCAGACACGACTGAGTGACTGAACTGAACTGATAAATAAAAGTTAATCATTCTCCATAATTTTATCATTTTAAAAACATGACTCAAGTGGTGAACTATTTCCTCACTGGAATATCAATGTACAGATGTTCTATTTTATAATTTATTTATTTGTTCATCAAATATTTAATCTGATGTTATGTGTCAGGCACTTCAAGTATCTTTCTCTCTTAGAGAGGGGTTGTCCTCTTGTTCTGGACTTCTGTTTTAACATTGAATAAATGACACAGCAACAACCCTAACTTCATAGAAAACCTTGATATATGGGTTGGCTTCTGCTCTTGAGTCTGCATCTTTTTCTGATTATTGCACTTACTTTTCCAAACCAGCCCACTTAAACCAAAGGTCAAACCAGTAACAGTCGCTCCTAAATAAGACTTCCGAATAAGGTCTTACTTGCTCAGCAGGACCTGGAGGTGAGCAGAATTTCTTAAGTGTAGAAGTGGACTTTCTCATACATTGCCCTCCAAAAGTTTATGATTTTTCTGAGGTACATAACACATTATCCAAAGCCTTCTTTGTGTGTCCAGAGGTAGAATTTAATTTTACTCATTGCTTATTTTCAAATAATATGTTGATTTCATATATTTTTTGCCTAAGTCACTTTCCAAGTAGAATTCTTAACAGGTTAGAAACTAAACTCTATTTTCCAAGTGAAATTCTCAACAGGTTGGAGACTAAATTCTATTTTCTAAGATATTTTTCAATACTTCATTTTTAAAAAATTCAAATTATTTCCTAAGATTTAATTTCAGTTCTATGTATCTTCAAAATACACTAGGGCTAATACTTTCCTTTCAGTTTTGCTCTGGTCAAAGGTGGGGAAAAAATATTTTTAAATTCTTCATTAGAGAAACCAGATAATAAACCATGCTTTTTATATCTTGGAGAAATATTTATATCATAAAAATTATTCATTAGGAATTTTTGAAAATTTCCATTTAGCTTAGTTTTGAAATTATTTCCTTTTTTCCTCATTAATTCCTCTTTTATTGTTCCTCTCATAGTCTCTATTTGATATTATCACTTTTCCACTTTATATTTTTAAGTATAAAGTTTTTCCATTTCCAGTTGGAAATTCACTGAGAATGTATAACAACCCTTCTCTAGTTTTTGTTTTATTTAATGACAAATCATACCTTGTCTTTCATTAATTAAACTATACTTTGTCTATTTGAAAATTCAGAAACTTGATTTGCTTTGCTTTCAGTTTCATTTAGTTTTGCTCTCAATATATTTCCTCTTTTTGGATTTCTATAGTTGGAGACTTTGAGATAGTATATTCTGTTTGCTTTACAAATATAGACATGTAGGTCAATTCATTAACCCTTAAGGAAGAGCTAGAGACAAAACATCTTTGGGGAAGGGGTATATTTTTATTTGTGTTTTTTTTGTCCTTTCTTTTTCAACTTTTAATGTAAAAATTGTCACACATACATAAAAGTTGAAAGAATTGTATAGTGAATATTTATATGCCCATCCCCTAGATTTGACAACAAATATTTCATTACATCTGCTTCATTAGCTCTCTGTTCATCTATTCATTCTCTATCGACTCTATCAATCCAATTTATTTTTTAATGTATGTCAAAGTTGCAGACATCAGTGAATTTCTCCTCTAAACATTTTAGTAAACATTTCGCTAACCAGAATACAGTAGTTATTTTTGTGTTTGCCTTCTTTGAGATAAATATATGTATAAGGAAATACATAAATCTTAAGTATATCAAACACTGAGTCCTGACAAATGTATAAACCTACACAAATCCTATCCTAACAAGATACAGAGCATCGCTATCACCCTTTAAAAAGTTTCCTCATGCTCCTTCTCCATTGACTCCCAGCCCATTGGCCAGAGACATAGCCTTTGCTATCTTTTTTTTTCAGCAATAGATTAGTATTTATGGTTGTAACAAATATTTTAACATGCTTTACTTTTAATCACAGCATTATTTGAGAAGATACTAAGTTAGTTAAATTTCAGTAATAGTAATATTATAATATCTTATTGTCTAAAAGTATTTCAAATGTCCTATGACATCTGATTTGACCCTATAGCAACCTTATTTTGGGCTTCCCCAATGGCTCAGTAGTAAAGAATCCACCTACAATCCAGGAGCTGCAGGAGACATGGATTCAATCCCTTGGTTGGGAAGATTCCCTGAAGAAGAAGATGGCAACCCACTCCAGTATTCTCCCTTGGAGAATCCCATGGGCAGAGGAGCCTGGAGAGCTACAGTCCATAGGGTTGCAGAGTCACACACGACTGAAGCAACTTAGTGTGCATACAACCTTATTTTAGAGATGAAGAATCTTAGGCTGTTAGAGGTGAAAAACTCACTTCAGTGCACTTAAAACTCAGTCCTAGGTTTACAAACACCAGAGCTAATACTTTTTCCCATTATTTTGTAATCCATTCTTGTTCTGATGCCATTGTACTGTAGAATGAGAATGCACAGATTGGCCATAAAGTCTGGAAACAGATATAATGTTTAATTGTTTTAAACAGAATGAAACTTATTTTGCCTCTGGAATATGCAAGAAATGAAGCTTTACTCAATGAAAGTGGGAGGCACACCATATGAGGCAGCACATCACAGATGCACTTGCATGATTTAGAAAACTGTTCTTTGCTCACTATAATTTTACACAGCATCTTGAACTGTTTATCGCTAGTAATAACAAACCAATTAGCATACAATGTGACATTACTGAACACTGCAATGTAACATCAATAATTTTATATATATTTCCATTTTTTTCCAAATTTCATAGAAAACCTGTAGCATTTAGAATTCTGCCTCTAAAGAGTATACTAAAGGAAGCATTTCTTGCGAGAATATGAATAATGTTTACTAATGATTCTTACCAATTAAAAGAAAATGATTGTGCTTTATTACCATCAAGCTGTTTTCCTGTTGTCCGTCCATTCAACATACTAACTGATCAGAGTATATTTTAATCTATTGTTTACATGACCTTCAGTATTCTGGAAATGAAGCGCTAAACAAACTATTTCTATCCTTCTGTTTTATAATTTAGTTATCTCGTACACTTGATTTCTATGATGTTTAAAACAAAACCATAGGAACAAATTGAAAAGTTATAATTTACCATTTTCACCATTTTAATGTTGAGGGGTTGTTGTTGCCTAGTCACTAAGTTGTATCTGACTCTTTTGCAACCAAATGGACTATAGTTCGCCAGGCTCCTCGGTCCATGGGATTTCCCAGGCAAGAATATGGAGTGGGTTGCCATTTCCTTCTCCAGGGGATCTTCCCAAACTCACATCTCTTGCACTGGCAGGCAGATTCTTTACTGCTGAGGCACCTGGGAAGCCCGACAGATTGACAAGCTCTGTACTTTCCCAGCCTTAAGATGCAAGAAAGAGCCTGGAGTCAGTGGCAGAGGCATCAAGGGTTTAGTGGATACAGGGTCTTATATGTCTGAAGCAAGGTTCTGGAGTTTCACCCTACCTTGTGTAACAGATGGACAGATGGCAGGACATGGCAGCAATCTTCACTGTGGAGGCAAAGGAAGGGGAAATTATTAGTTATAAAGGAAGAATTAACATCAAGTTTCTGCCACGGAAACCAGCAAAGAAGCACAATTCTCACCATCCCTTTGATAAGCTATCATAGTAAAGATGTTTTGATCTAAAGATTCGAACAGTCACTAGTTGGAGCTGGGAGCAACTGTGTAGATATTTACTAATTAGACTTTACAATGAAAAGGGAAGATAAGTCATGTAAGTAGGATGTAGGTGAGGTAGCAACTGGACAAGCAAGGGTGAATGAACTGAGAGCAAGAGAACAACCATCTTTAATGGCCTGATTATAAAGAGAGAAATAAATTTTCCTCTATCCTTCTTGTTGGAAGAAACTGACATTAAATTAAATTAACATGAGATAGATTAGCAGGAGAAAATCAAGCAAAATTTAATAGCACATATTCATGGGAGATACCCAGAAAACTGAGTCACTAGCCAAAGTAGCCAAAGCCCTCTCCTTAAGTACTATCTTCAGCTAAAGACAAAAGAGGATGTTGAGGTTAGAGGGGGTCCGTTATGGGAGGTTATCAAGAAAAGCACAGTAAACAAGAGTGAACTGTGATGCAATTTGTCCTTGCTTCTCTATTGATGTGTTTCTAGACGTGTTTCAAGATGATTTTTGTCATCTTCTTTCAGATATAGAGAAGGAAACACCTTTACAAATGGCAACATCCCTCACAGATAAATGTGTCTTACAAAATGGCAACTTCTACTTGGTTTTCAGAGCCCTTCCTATATCTGCTGTTTCTCAGAAAAGAAGAAGGATGAGAGGAAAAAGGAGGAAAAGTTATTTAATATGCCAGAGAGATATATTTTAGCATGGGAAATTCTGCTCCCATACCTCATAAATTCCATTGTGTCATTCAATCTATTTCTTTTTAGTTCTCATAAACTAAGTTCCTATACAAAGACTTTCCTGGTTGTTCAGATGGTAAAGCGTCTCTCTACAATGTGGGAGACCCGGGTTCAAGCCCTGGGTTGGGAAGATCCCCTGGAGAAGGAAATGGCAATCCACTCCAGTACTATTGCCTGGAAAATCCCATGGACAGAGGAGCCTGGTAGGCTACAGTCTATGGGGTCACAAAGAGTCAGACACCACTCAATAATTATATAAACACATACATTTAAGCATATCCATCAAATAACCCATGTGTATCCTTTGCTTTCTGGTGTGTATTTTTAGAAATTTTAAACTGAGCTTTATTCAACTATTTTATAAGATTAATAAATTCATAATAAATTTATATTATTATTTTTATGAAAGTTTGGTTTTGATGTAAGCTTTATAATGCTTTGTTTGACTTTTCTAAAATTGTATTTCTTCAGATTGTAGACCAAATATGGTGTTAAAGAGAAATTCTAAATGCAATGAATGAGAATATAATTTCAATTTAGGATATTTTCTTTATTTAGGCCTAGAAAAATAAAAATTAGGTAAAAATAAATATTTAATTTACCCTAAAATGAATTTAGTATTGTTTTCCATTCAATATAGGATATAAATGATATGATAACCTCTTCCTAAGAATCTGTGATTGTTTCTACTTAGCGCATTGAACAAATGTGGATTTCTCTGCTTCCTCAAGAAACATCACTAAAATGAGAATGAAGGAATTGCATCATGTAAACATTCATGAAAAAAATTGCAGAAATGGAGAAAACAGAGCTTTACAAATTTGGGAAGATACAAATTTTTGAAAATGCTAAAGTAGTAATGCCAAAAACTTGGCCTCTGTGCACCAGAGGTGACTCAAATCTTGGAAACAGACTTTTGGGGGAAGTAGAAAAGAATAGCTTTATTGTTTTGCCTGGCAAATAGGGACACCATGAACTAATGGCATCAAAACTCTCTGTCCCAATCCAGAGGGATTTGGTGAGAACATTTATAACAGTGTTTCAGTGTCAGATTGCTGATAAGGATTTGAATGCGTCCAGGGCCTGCACTCAATATGCCAGCAAATTTGGAAAACTTAACAGTGGCCACAGGACTGGAAAAGGTCAGTTTTTACTTCAATCCCTAATAGAGGCAGTGCCAAAGAATCAGCAAACTAAAATGGACTGGAATGAGTGAATTTAACTCAGATGACCATTATATCTACCACTGTAGGCAGGAATCCCTTAGAAGAAATGGAGTAGCCATCATGGTCAACAAAAGAGTCTGAAACGTAGTACTTGGCTGCAATCTCAAAAATGACAGAATGATCTCTGTTCGTTTCTAAGGCAAACCATTCAATATCACAGTAATCCAAGTCTATGCCCCAACCAGTAATGCTGAAGAAGCTGAAGTAGAACGGTTCTATGAAGACCTACAAGACCTTTTAGAACTAACACCCAAAAAAGATGTCCTTTTCATTATGGGGGACTGGAATGCAAAAGTAAGAAGGCAAGAAACACCTGGAGTAACAGGCAAAATTGGCCTTGGAATATGGAATGACGCAGGGCAAAGACTAATAGAGTTTTGCCAAGAAAATGCACTGGTCATAGCAAACACCCTCTTCCAACAACACAAGAGAAGACTCTACACATGGACATCACCAGATGGTCAACACAAAAATCAGATTGATTCTATTCTTTGCAGCCAAATATGGAGAAGCTCTATAGAGTCAGCAAAAACAAGACCGGGAGCTGACTGTGGCTCAGATCATGAACTCCTTATTACCAAATTCAGACTAAATTGAAGAAAGTAGGGAAAACCGCTAGACCATTCAGGTATGACCTAAATCAACTCCTTTATGATTATACAGTGGAAGTGAGAAATAGATTTAAGGGCCTAGATCTGATAGATAGAGTGCCTGATGAACTATGGAATGAGGTTTGTGACATTGTACAGGAGACAGGGATCAAGACCATCCCCATGGAAAAGAAATGCAAAAAAGCAAAATGGCTGTCTGGGGAAGCCTTACAAATAGCTATGAAAAGAAGAGAAGTGAAAAGCCAAGGCAAAAAGGAAAGATATAAGTATCTGAATGCAGAGTTCCAAAGAATAGCAAGAAGAGATAAGAAAAATTTCCTCAGCAATCAATGCAAAGAAGTAGAGGAAAAGAACAAAATGGGAAAGACTAGAGATCTCTTCAAGAAAATTAGAGATACCAAGGGAACATTTCATGCAAAGATGGGCTCAATAAAGGACAGAAATGGTATGGACCTAACAGAAGCAGAAGATGTTAAGAAAAGGTGGCAAGAATACACAGAAGAACTGTACAAAAAAGATCTTCATGACCAACATAATCATGATGGTATGACCACTCACCTAGAGCCAGACATCCTGGAATGTGAAGTCAAGTGGGCCTTAGAAAGCATCACTATGAACAAAGCTAGTGGAGGTGATGGAATTCCAGTGGAGCTCTTTCAAATCCTGAAAGATGATGCTGTGAAAGTGCTACATTCAATATGCCAGCAAATTTGGAAAACCCAGCAGTGGCCACAGGACTGGAAAATGTCAGTTTTCATTCCAATCCTAAAGAAAGGCAATGCCAAAGAATGCTCAAACTACCACACAATTGCACTCATCTCACATGCTAGCGAAGTAATGCTCAAAATTCTCCAATCCAGGCTTCAGCAATACATGAACCATGAACTTCCAGATATTCAAGCTGGTTTAAGAAAAGACAGAGGAACCAGAGATCAAATTGCCAACATCCGCTGGATCATGGAAAAAGCAAGAGAGTTCCAGAAAAACATATATTTCTGCTTCATTGACTATGCCAAAGCCTTTGACTGTGTGGATCACAATAAACTGTGGAAAACTGTGAAAGAGATGGGAATACCAGACCACCTGTCCTGCCTCTTGAGAAACCTATATGCAGGTCAGGAAGCAACAGTTAGAACTGGACACAGAACAACGGAGTGGTTCCAAATAGGAAAAGGAGTACGTCAAGGCTGTATATTGTCACCCTACTTATTTAACTTCTATGCAGAGTACATCATGAGAAACGCTGGGCTGGATGAAGCACAACCTGGAATCATGATTGCCGGGAGAAATATCAGTAACCTCAGATATGCAGATGATACCACCCTCATGACAGAAACCGAAGAAGAACTAAAGAGCTTCTTGATTACTGTGAAAGAGGGGAGTGAAAAAGTTGACTTAAAGCTCAACATTCAGAAAACGAAGATCATGGCATCCAGTCCCATCACTTCATGGCAAATAGACAGGGAAACAGTGCAAGCAGTGACAGACTTTATTTTTTTGGGCTCCAAAATCACTGCAGATGGTGATTACAGCCATGAAATTAAAAGATGCTTGCTCCTTGGGTGGAAAGTTATGACCAACCTAGACAGCATATTAAAAAGCAGAGACATTACTTTGCCCACAAAGGTCTGTCTAGTCAAGGCTATGGTTTTTCCAGTAGTCATGTATGGATGTGACAGTTGGACTATGAAGAAAGCTGAGTGCTAAAGAATTGATCCTTTTGAACTGTGGTGTTGGAGAAGACTCTTGAGAGTCCCTTGGACTGCAAGGAGATCCAATCAGTCCATTCCAAATGAGATCAGGCCAGAATGCTCACTGAAAGGATTGATGCTGATGCTGAAATTCTAATACTTTGGCCACATGATGTGAAGAGCTGACTCGTTTGAAAAGACCCTGATGCTGAGAAAGATTGAAGGCAAAAGGAGAAGGGGATGACAGAGGATGAGATGGTTGAATGGCATCACCGACTCAATGAACATGAGTTTGAGTAAACTCTAGGAGTTGGTGATGGACAGGGAGGCCTGGCGTGCTGCAGTCCATAGGGTCACAAAGAGTCAGACATGACTGAGCAACTGAACTGAACTGACTCAACTGAGGGCCTGTATTCCTTTAATCTCAACTCAAGTGGTCTCCTGATGAGCTTCTGTGGTTCTCAAAGTTGCTAGACTATGT
This sequence comes from Capra hircus, assembly GCF_001704415.2. Classification (NCBI taxonomy): domain Eukaryota; kingdom Metazoa; phylum Chordata; class Mammalia; order Artiodactyla; family Bovidae; genus Capra; species Capra hircus. The sequence goes on along the minus strand of NC_030808.1, from coordinate 115,665,252 downwards.
GACTGTCTCTGGGATGAAGAATGCTTCAAGTAGTTAACATTTTCCTTTTGTTTAGAGTCTTAGTTTCATAGAAGAATTCAAAGATAGTGTTATGTTATGCTTTGAAGTGGAACCAGAACCCTGCCCTAAGGCCATACTATTGTTTCTTCACTGCTTCCCCCTTTTCTCTGCATCCCTTCCCTTTCCTGATTAAAAGCTGTTTGAACCTACCCTTTGGAGCTCAGGTAAGCTTAAATAACAAATGGGACACATAGAAAATCTTCCATGGCCAGGAGCCCCACAGGGTCCTGCCCAGGGTCAGTAGCAAATGTCTATGAGAAGCAAGCTGATTCTGGCCATAGAAAGCCAGGTAAGCTTGGCGTTTGAGACACAAGGTGTTTTGAAAGTTGGTGGTTAAATGGGGGATCGAAACAGAGAAATTCTCAAAAGTGTTAACACTAGGTTCCAATTCTTCTCCTTTTATTTTCTTTTATATCCATTGCAATCTGTGTTTTACCTCACAAATTCTTGAAAATACTCTTGGGACTATCATCAATGACTCCACAGTGCTAAATGTAATAGTAATTCTAATTCAACTATACCTTTCTTATCAGGATATGTCCTTGGAACTCCTAGTGAATATAGCCAAGAGTTTAATTCTAAAACTTAGAGAAAAAATGAGAATACTTTAATAAAGAAACAGAAAAATAAACATGATTTAATCAATTCAACAGAGCGTTCTTTCAGGTGATATTTATTGACCTCTAATTGCATGCTCTCTCTTTGAGAGGTATCTAGAATTTCAACAATGAAAATAATAAAGTAACTTTATACAGCAAAATGTATTATGATGTGCCCTAACATTTATTTAAAAATTCTAGGAGGAAACTGAGTTTTGAACTGACTAAAGTGTGGTGGTTTAGTTGCTGAGTCATGTCCAACTCTTGCAACCCCATGGCTTGTAGCCTGCCAGGCTCCTCTGTCCATGGGATTCTCCAGGCAAGAATACTGGAGTGGGTTGCCATTTCCTTCTCCAGGGGATCTTCCTGACCCAGGAAATGAACCTGGGTCTCCCACATTGCAGTCAGATTCTTTACCAGCTGAGCTACAAGGGACTAAAGGGAAAGAAGGTTAAAAGCACAGTACAAAATAGTGGCGAATAAGGCAAAGTATATTTTCTCTAAAAAATAAGTAACAGATCATAAATCAAGATCCTGTAATCTTGAATGGAAAACATTTTGTATATACAATCCCAACTGTCTCTGTAAATATACTGCTGTAAAATGAGTCAGAAAGTAAGACATTATAAAATGGTTTATTGATTTCTATACAAATCTGACCAAGAATTAACACCAAATAAATCATAGCTTTGGTTATCAATGTCATAAGAACAAATATGCAACAACCAGAGGCTCATTATTCAAGTGATGTTCACAGAAACCCTACTCTAGTTACATGGTTTACACTCTTTGCCATCTACACACTCAGTTACACGAACATATGCATGAAGACTTGGGGCAAACAATTATCAAGAACAAATATTTGCAAAGAATTAAGACAGTCCTATTTTAAATATTGAGGAAAAGATTGAAATGTTTAATCAAATCTGAAATAGGGCCCACATAGGATAGGATAAGGAGAAGGCAATGGCAGCCCACTCCAGTACTTTTGCCTGGAAAATTCCACGGATGGAGGAGCCTGGTAGGCTGCAGTCCATGGGGTCGCTAGAGTCAGACACAATTGAGCGACTTCACTTTCACTTTTCACTTTCATGCGCTGGAGAAGGAAATGGCAATCCACTCCAGTGTTCTTGCCTGGAGAATCCCAGGGATGGGGAAGCCTGGTGGGCTGCCGTCTATGGGGTCGCACAGAGTCGGACACTACTGAAGCGACTTAGCAGCAGTAGCAGCAGCAGGATAGGATAAAGAAAAATAATTGAAATAATAAAAATAAAATTATAGAAATAATAAAATAATAGATTCAATTCCCTGCCCCTCATCGGAAATTTCCTTAAACTATGGGAAAGATTAATAAGTTGTGCCTTTCTCTTTGTATCTTACTTTTAGGTAGAAATACGCATGAGTCTGCATAAGTAAGATTAGATTGTATTTAAACTTGTCCTTTCAACAATTTACAAAGTGGAGATACAAGCACTAAACTGAGCCAGGCATTCTGAATACCGGAATAGTAAGGAACTGTGTCTGGAAAAAGAAATGGAGGCAGGAAATAGTACAGACATAAGCACAGATGGTGACTGCCATGAAATTAAAAGACTCTTACTCCTTGGAAGAAAAGTTATGACCAACCTGGACAGAGTGTTGAAAAGCAGAGACATTACTTAGCCAACAAAGGTCCGTCTAGTCAAGGCTATGGTTTTTCCAGTGGTCATGTATGGATGTGAGAGTTGGACTGTGAAGAAAGCTAAGCGCCGAAGAGTTGATGCTTTTGAACTGTGGTGTTGGAGAAGACTCTTGAGAGTCCCTTGGACTGCAAGGAGATCCAACCAGTCCATTCTGAAGATCAGCCCTGGGATTTCTTTGGAAGGAATGACGCTAAAGCTGAAACTCCAGTACTTTGGCCACCTGATGCGAAGAGTTGACTCATTGGAAAAGACCCTGATGCTGGGAGGGATTGGGGGCAGGAGGAGAAGGCGACGACCGAGGATGAGATGGCTGGATAGCATCACTGACTTGATGGAGGTGAGTCTGAGTGAACTCCAGGAGTTGGTGATTGACAGGGAGGCCTGGCGTGCTGTGATTCATGGGATCACAAAGAGTCGGACATGACTGAGCAACTGAACTGAACTGAAGCACAGAGTAGTCATTATTTTATCACCATCCAACCAGCTTCCTTACAGTTGATTAAGATAGGAATTAATCAATAACTTGCCCAATATAAGGTTAACATTAGAAGTAAAATATCTGCAGCAAGTTCAAGTTTCTCCTGTCTACAAGTACTCCAATCTCCCGTAGGGTTAGGCAAGGGACTACTTACTGCAGGGATATTTCTAGAGTCAGAGTGCTAGGATAAAACTCAGCTCTGTCTTTTGCTGTGCAGGTCATTTTGAGTAAGTTAACTAACTGCTCTAAGTCTTTGTTTTTTGTTTCCTAACCTATAAAATATGAGTACTGTATTAAACTTATCCTTTTTTAAAAAAAATTGAAGTGAAATAGATTATATAAAGTTCCATCAAGTGAATAGTATTACTGTCACAAAATCAATGAATCTTCAGACTTTGAGAGCTGATTGGATATGTGGAGATAAGAAAAATCAATTGCATCTTCTATTTTTTTGACTGGATAACTTGATTGGATAACTATCAATAGATGAACCTTTCATAAAGTTAAGAATACAGAGAAGATGAGTATCTTGTGGATATGGATTAGGAAGGAGTGGAGAAGAGAAAAACGATTCTAGTTTTAGGCATTTTGTGCTTTTAAAATGCTTGTTTATGAGAGATGCCTCTTACTGCTCATTCCATTCTTATTTCTTCCTAAGGGAAACTGCATTCAGCATAGACCATTTGACCTGATGCCTTGTCTGTTCCTTACTGAAGGCTCATAGACCCAGCTGCAAAAGTGAACTTAGAAAGTTAGACCTCTCTTTCAAAAGTTAGGAATGAAGTCATTAGGTTAAGGAAACTGTGATGAAAGAATATGTAGCTTTAGTTGCTAAGATGACCATCTGAAGCCATACAGAAAGAGAAGATGATGGAGTAGATAATGAGAGAGAATAGATGATAGTGATGATAGATAGATAGGCAGATAGACACATAGATAGGCAGACATATGGACAGAAAGTGAAGTCGCTCAGTCGTGTCCGACTCTTTGCGATCCCATGGACTGTAGTCTACCAGGCTTCTCTGTCCATGGGATTTTCCAGGCAAGAGTACTGGAGTGGGGTGCCATCGCCTTCTCCAGGGGATCTTCCTGACCCAGGGATCGAACCCAGGTCTCCTGCATTGCAGGCAGACGCTTTACCCTCTGAGCCACCAGGGAAGCCCCATATAGATACAGGTAAATAAAGAGAAAGGCAGACAGACAGACTGTTGTTTAGTTGCTAAGTCACATCTGAGTCTTTGAGCCCACTAGGCTCCTCTGTCCCTGGGATTTCCCAGGCAAGAATATGGGAGTGGGTTGCCACTTCGTTCTCCAGGGGATCTTCACCTGGGATCAAACCCTCCTCTCCTGCATTGGCAGGTTGGCCCACTGAGCCAACAGGGAAGCCCAAACAGACCAGCTTCCAATTATTAACTGCTGACTTCTAAATTTCCAGATTCTTAGTGAGGCCTAACCTCACTTATATTTGTATTCTTATTTATGAGTACTCTGAAATAAGTCTTCCTTGCAACCAAATATGTGTTGACTAGAATACTGTGGGTGAAATCATCTACCTAGTTAGTATTTTCAGTAATCCCCAAAGACCTTTAAAACTGTCAGTAAACTACACACAGTAAGTTTAAAAAAAAATCACAATCTATTTTTAGAAGCTCAGAGTGAAGATATTGTGGAATAGTTCATATCACAATCATGTACTTTGAACTCCATGATATATGCTCCTCATTTCAGAGTTGGTCTGACATGGAAGACCATGATTATTTCATGGATTATGAAATTATATGTCACTTAATCTAATCCTCCTCCCAGAAACCAAGAAAATATATCACCAAACAGCCATTTTTGCTTCTCTGCTGCAAGGCCTTCTAACATAATGTCGTATGAAGTTTCATAAAGAAAATATATCAAGGGACATAAAATACAATATATTAAACCAACATAACACTTTTATATTTTTCAAAGTTCCATATTTAGAATTCCACATGCCAATTATTCTTTTAGTTGATTAAGATAGGAATTAATCAATAACTTGCCCAATATAAGGTTAACATTAGAAGTAAAATATCTGCAGCAAGTTTGAGTTTCTCCTATTTACAAGTACTCCAATCTCCCATAGGGTTAGGCAAGGGACTACTTACTGCAGGGATATTTCTAGAGTCAGAGTGCTAGGATAAAACTCAGCTCTGTCTTTTGCTGACATGAAAGGTATAAGACATGAAGCTTCCTATTAAAAGTCTTGGGAATTCCCTGACCATCTACTGGTTAGGACTCAGCATTTCCAATGCAGGGGACATGGGTTCAATCCCTGGGCAGGGAACTAAGATCTCACATGCCACAGGGCATCAAAAAAGAAAAAAAAAATAGTTTAGTTACATCCTCAGTCCCATACCTCTATCGTTCTTGGTGGAGACTGATAATTTCAAATGCATTATTAAGTAATTTTTTAAGGCAGGCACTTTATCTTATTATCTATCTCTACTGCAAGACAACTGGCATAGTACTTAGCCATGATAGGGATAACTTAACATCATTAATTTATTTATTACCGAAGTATATGGAAGGTGGCACTTTCTATGTATATAAGGTTATGGATACTATGCTATAATCTATTATATAAATGTTAATTTGCTTTTTAAAAATCACATTCGCAATTCAAAATACAAATAACCTATAATATATTGTACATCATCGGTTCACTGATTCAGTGCTATTTTTAAGAAAATAGATGTTCTGCCAGTAACAATAAAATGTTGCCTATTCAAAATTATAGTCCTTAATGGGTCTTTATTACGCATTATCAAGAGTTGCAAGTTTTAGCCAGTAAACAGTATAGCTGAGATTTTTAAATCTCAGAGGAAAATATAAATCCAAAAAAGAAACACTATAATTAAATCCATATAGTATAATTACCTCTAATCCAGAATTTGAAAAGTTCTGTGCCCATGGGGCTCATCTCTCAAGGTTTGACCTCTGGTACATGGGAAATATGCAACAGCTTCTGTGCATGGACTTGTACATACGATTTTAGAGAAACAGTTATTTTGAAATATCTTGCTGATTTATTATTGGTATGCAAATTCCTCTGTTAGTTATGCAACTAAATATGACCTAATGTCATTTTTGTAAGGAAAAAGGCCATTGAGAGTTGAAGGGGGAACATGATTCGTGCTGGGTTTTTTTCCAATTAATTTTTATTGGAGTTTGGTTGCTTTACAGAATTGCATTAGTTTCTGCTGTACAGCAAAGTCAATCATCTCCACATACGCATATATTTCCTCTTTTTTGGATTTCCTTCACACTTAGCTTACCACAGAGCGTTGAGTAGAGTTCCCTATGTTACACAGTATGTTCTCATTAGTTATCTATTTTATACATAGTATCAAAAATATATGAGAAGGAAATGGCAACCCACTCCAGTCCTTGCCTGGAGAATCCCAGGGACAGAAGAGCCTGGCAGGCTGCTAAGAGTCAGACATGACTGAGCATGCACACACATCAATAATATATATATAAATGTCAATCCCAATCTAGGAATTCATCCCACCCTCCTCCTCCTTTCCCTGTGACTGACCCATCTTGGGGGTAGGAAGAGTCATTCACTGGGATTAGAAAATTCTAAGTATTTCTCTCCTTTACTTGGGCTTCCCTCGTGGCTCAGACGGTAAAGAATCTGCCTGCAGTGCAGGAGACCTGAGTTTGATTCCTGGGTTGGGAAGATCCCCAGGAGGAGGGCATAGAAACCCACTCTAGTGTTCTTGCCTGGAGAATCTCCATGAACAGAGGAGCCTGGCAGGCTATATAGTCCATGGGGCCGCAAAGAGTCAGACACGACTGAGCAACTAAGCACAACACAGCACATCTCCTTTGCTTATCAAAGAATGTCTGCAAAAGAAGACATAGAAAGGTAGAATTGCTCTAGTCCAGGAATATTTTTGGAATTAAGCATGGACTTAATTTCTTCCTTCAAGACAAAGAGTGTCAATTCCTCAACACAGAACACTCATATCTCTTGGCCCTGATAAAGCCCCCATCATTCTGACTCCCTGAGATTGGGCCAGGTTAAATCCCTGGATAAAAAGGGGCAGAAAGGATTTTTAAACAACATTTCCTTCTCTCCTAAATGGCCACTTTTATAAGAACAACAATGTAACCTTTTTTTTTCTAGTTTATTTTAGTCAGTCTTACATGGAATTTGGAAATTCCCTGGTGGTTCAGTACTAAAGTATCTGCCTGCCAAGAGACTCAGGGTTGATCCCTGGGTCAGAAAGATCTTCTGGAGAAAGAAATGGCAACCCACTCCAGTATTCTTGCCTGGGAAATCCTGTGGAGAGCCTGGAGGGCTACAGTCCATGGGGTCACCAAAGAGTGGAGCATGACTTAGCAACAAAACAACAACAACACGAAAGTAGTAAAGAATTTATTGGCAAAGACAACTCATTTTATATTTTATTCATTTCTCTTTCTGATACTTTCAGAGTTTGAAACAAGATACATTAAACTGGCAGAAATTTAAGAACACAACCATATAATGATAGTACAATAAACACTATCAAGAGATATTTTATTTGCTATTTTGATTGCACCTAACAGCAATATGCAACTTTAAACTAAACTAAGACAGGTGCAAATCTAGATGTACATAATTTTCCCTCTGAGGATTATGAAGCAATTATTTATTTATGTGATGACAAGAATACCAGGCTTAGATTTCATGATTCAAACAAGCTACACATTTTCAAGTCATTTATCACTTAGCTCCTTAAAGACAATAACAAAACATTTGAAACAGGATCATTATCAGTTCAAACTTAATGATCCTAATCATGAATCATGTTTTCTCATGAAACAGATAATTTATTATTCTACATTTAACTGATAACTGCCTGAAGGAAACTAGGAATAAATAAATCAACACCCAACATTTATTTCTTATAGCTTTCTCTCCCTTCAGATTTAGAAAAGCAGTTTAAGTCTTTCCACATTAAGAAATTTAAAAATGAACTGACTGTCGTTAGAAGTGAGAGGAAGGCTGGCTTCTTATTTAATGAGATGGATGAGCTGATTTCCTTCTGTCTCAGATGTGAAGGCATGAAGAACGATTGGAGTGCTGAGCTGGGATGCTATATGGAAGAGAAACAGGGAGAGTGCAGATTCTTGAATCCTTGACTCCTTTTGATGTCCACAGCCATAATCACACATAACCACCTGCCCATCTACTGCATCCAAACAGGAGAGATTAGTTATCCATTGCTTGAGGGTGGATACTTACAGGAAAGGGAGGATTTCTAGACTTATTTGGAACATAACCATGCAGTGCTTTGCGTCCGTACATACTCCACTGATTCAGTCGTATCTGACTCTTTGTGACCCTCTGGACAGTAGCCCACCAGGCTCCTCTGTCCATGGGATTCTCCAAGTAAGAATACTTGAATGGGTTGCCATGACCTCCTCTAGGGGATTTTTTTGACCCTGGAATCAAACCTGTGTCTCCTGAGTCTTCTGCATTGCAGGTGAATTCTTTACCTTCTGAGCCACCTGCGAAGCCCTTATATCACTACTATGTGTTTGTAATTTCCGGCAGGGAGAGAACCTGCTTGTGCTCATCAAAAAGAACTGGCGTATGTTCAAGCAATCATTTCTTTAAACATCTGTTTAAGTATCAACCCTTTCCAAGAAATATATATTTCAGGACTTCAAAGACAAAAGGAGACAAAAGTGAGAGGAAAAAAATATCACAATGTTGCTTTCGTTTTTGTTTAAAATTAGGTACTTTCATAAAGATATGGCAGGGGACTCCTTTAAGTCACTTTTAGGTTCCCTAACACACCTAGCATGGGTTCTGCCAAATCATGGGCCATAGATGTGTGTGTATAAAGTATATATACTGATATAATTAAAAGTTATCTCTATAGCAAGTTCAGTTCAGACGCTCAGTCGTGGCCAACTCTTTGTGACCCCATGAACTGCAGCATGCCAGGCTTCCCTTTCCATCACCAATTCCCAGAGGTTACTCAAACTCATGTCCATTGAGTCGGTGATGTCACCCAACCATCTTATCCTCTGTCATCCCCTTCTCCTCTTGCTTCAGTCTTTCCCAGCATCATGGTCTTTTCAAATGAGTCAGTTCTTTGAATCAGGTGGCCAGAGTATTGGAGTTTCAGCTTCAGCATTAGTCCTTTCAATGAACATTCAGGACTGATTTCCTTTAGGATGGACTGGTTGAATCTCCTTGCAGACCAAGGGACTCTCAAGAGTCTTCTCCAACAGCACAGTTCAAAAGCATCAATTCTTTGGCACCCAGCTTTCTTTATAGTCCAACTTTCACATCTATACATGACTACTGGAAAAACCATAGCTTTGACTAGATGGACCTTTGTTGGCAAAGTCTTAGGTTTTCTTCCAAGGAGCAAGCATCTTTTAATTTCATGGTTACAGTCACCATCTGTAGTGATTTTGGAGCCCCCCAAAAATAAAGTCTGTCATTGTTTCCACTGTTTCCTCATCTATTTGCCATGAAGTGATGGGACTGGATGCCATGATCTTAGTTTTCTGAATGTTGAGCTTTAAGCCAACTTTTTCACTCTCTTCTTTCACTTGCATCAAGAGGCTCTTTAGTTCTTCTTCACTTTCTGCCATAAGGGTGGTGTCATCTGCATATCTGAGGTTATTGATATTTCTCCTGGCAGTCTTGATTCCAGCTTGTGCTTCATCCAGCCCAGCATTTCTCATGATGTACTCTGCATATAAGTTAAATAAGCAGGGTGACAATATACAGTCTTGCCATATTTCTTTCCCTTTTGGAACCAGTCTGTTGTTCCATGTCCAGTTCTAACTGTTGCTTCCTGACCTGCATATAGATTTCTCAACAAGCAAGTCAAATTGTCTGGTATTCCCATCTCTTTAAGAATTTTCCACAGTTTGTTGTGATCCACAGTCAAAGGCTTTGGCATAGGCAATAAAGCAGAAGTAGGTGTTTTTCTGATACTCTCTTGCTTTTTTGATGATCCAGTGGATGTTGGCAATTTGATCTCTGGTTCCTCTGCCTTTTCTAAACGCAGCTTGAACATCTGGAAGTTCATGGTTCATGTACTACTGAAGGCTGGCTTGGAGAATTTTAAGAATTACTTTACTAGCATGTGAGATGAGTGCAATTGTGTGATCGTTTCAGCATTCTTTGGCATTGCCTTTCTGTGGGATTGGAATGAAAACTGCCATATCCATATTTGCTATATGCATTTATTAAATATATGTAGATTTAATACATATGCACTTATTCAATATATATGTGCCAGTTAGTAATGTGACAAATACCTGAATTTATAGAGTGATGTGCTGGTAAATGTTTAACAACAATCTCTCTGTGAAAGTAATATTTGGAGGGACATGGTGCTGATTTAAAGGATTTGCGATTTCCATGGTGTAGATATTCCCACCTTGGCCAGGTTCAAACTATTACCTTGACCTCTATTAGCTTGAAAAATTCCCGAAAATTTAACAATAGGTTCTTATGAGCTGAAATGTTATATATGTATGTATCTGCTGACATATGTTAATAGATAGAATGTAAAGGATTAATATCTGTTTACAGGAAAATGTTTTCTGAATATCAAAGGAAATTACTTCTTTTGTTTCACATTGCTCATTATTCTAAATAGCCAGTGGTTTTCTGTGACCTATGTCATACTATAATAAATCAAATTATAACTTCATCAAAATTAGCCATTTATCAGTGTTCTTTTGAAGTTGGAAACACTTAATCTTCAGACAATGAGGCATAAATTATTTTTAAACATTTTAACTGACATACATTTGGTCACAATAATTAAAGTTTAAAAAAAAAACAGTTTAATGTATTTGAACTTTATGTCCAGAATAATTCTCCGGTTATACTTGGTACATCATTGAAACTTTTAAAAGTACTTTTTAAAGTTTTAAAGATTTAAAACATAATATGAGGACAAAGATAATGTCAAAGATAATGGTTGTTTTGTTTATTTGTTTGTTATTTGCCTCATGTAGATCAGATGTGGGGCAAAAGAAGCACAACCTACAAATGGCAATCAGTTCAGTTCAGTCACTCAGCCGTGTCCAAATCTTTGCGACCCCATGGACTGCAGCACGCCAGGTCTCCCTATCCATCACCAACTCCCAGAGTTTTCTCAAACTCATGGCAATAGGCATAAACAGAAAAAAATTTTTAAAGCACTATAAAAGCCTGTTCTCTCTAGCCCAGGTGATAGGAAAGGGACAGTCTGGCAGGATACAAAGCTTTTTAAAACCACTCTAGTTGAATCAAACACTAGAAGAGAAAAATTGGCCCACTCCCACCATACCAGCAAAGGTTGAGTGAGCATCTTAGACCCCACCCTTGCCAGGCTCTAAAGGTACCTCAAACTCTCTTGATGGAGGCAGGACTTGCATCCCCTCTGGGCAGCATCAAGGCACTTCCCCAACACCTACTCCCCTCTGGGGTGGGGTCAGAGGAGCCCCAGTGGGCAGTATTCTTATTACTTGCTTCAGTGCCCTGACTGAGCTGGAAACTATTTCACTGGTTCACATTAACCTTTTCTCTGTGCATACAATATTTTCCTGCCATCTCTTTTATGCCGCACAGTCAAATCTTTGTTCCTTTCCCTTTATTTTTCAGTTTAATAATAGATATTACATTACTGACTGTCTGCTTAGAAAATATTATTTTATTATTTTTCATTTCCCTAAAATGAAAAATAATAAAATTTTGTATGTAAATTTAGAACTTTGCTGGGTAGAATATCTATAAGTAAACTTTAAAAATTGCTATCTACAATTATTTCCAATTTTATAAAAGTATAGTATACAAACTAAAATTAACAAAAGCATATCAGTTCTGGAAAAATCTTCCTATCTGTATAAATTAAACAGTTGTAAGTTTAATAGAGTCAATAAATTGCCTTAATTAAAATAAATATGCAATAAATCTAGTTAAGAGAAAAGTAAGCCAGATTTCTTGAATTTTGTTCAGTTTTGCCATCAGCAGTGAATTTATTGCTTGCTATTGGTGAAGTACTTATTTTTCCATTAATATTTGTTCTTTGACCTTGACATACATGTATGGGCTTACAAAGATTCCCCAAGTCAGCAACACTTTTTGATGTCTTGAATTCTAAGAGGATTTTCTCTCCATTTCTATTATTTATTTTCTTCTCGATTCTCTTCCTGAGTTCACAAAACATGGTACTACATGATAGATTTTTTTTTTCATTCCTTCCTTTCCCAGATTTTCTTAGAGGCTGGGTTTTCATTACTCTAAGGAATAATATTTGGAAACTTATTCTTGCCCTTTGTCCTGTATACACAAGCCTTTATGCTATTTAAAAGGAGGCTTGAGTAATAACCAAAGATGGACAAGGTCCTTGCATTAGTCATAAATCGATATATTACTAAAACAAATTGAGAAAATTTCAAGCATTACATGTTGGTTTCTAAATCAGTTAGCACACTAATTCTCTGAAGTACTTTAAGTTGAAATTGATACACTATGAGAGTTGAATGAGATTATAAAGACCATAATAATCACTGAAATAATAATTTGCTTATTATTTAGAAGCTGGCATTTTATGGAAAGCATTTGATACAGTCTATAATAATTTCCAGGTATAATAAAAGCAATAAAATTAGATAAATCTAGCTAATACAGAAACTGTAATCAAACTCACAACCAGGAATTTTCTAGGAGCCTGGGACAATATGGAAATATGAACTGACAGAAAGAAGTTTTTAAAAATTCTCAGTTGGTACTTCCTTGGTGGCTCAGATGGTAAAGAATCTGTCTGCAATGCGGGAGACCTGGGTTCGATCCCTGGGTTGGGAAGATCCCCTGGAGGAGGGCATGACAGCCCACTCCAGTGTTCTTGCCTGGAGAATCCCCATGAACAGAGCAACCTGGAGGGCTATAACCCATGAGGTCACAAAGAGTTGGACACAACTGAGCGACACAGCACTACATTTTTAACAGGACATTATCATATGGTAGAACTAGATAATTTATATTTAAACAAGAGCTACTATATTCAAGAAAAGATACACCAAGATATCTTTACCTGGTAGGGACTTCCTGGAGACCACTGTCAAGAAATATTGTTAAATTAACTTTGGGCAAGTAGAAGCAACAGCATGACTGATATACACCATGAATTCTAGCCTGAGCAGTGAAAGTGGAAGTGTTAGTCACTCAGCCGTGTTTAGCTCTTTGTGACCCTGTAGATTGTAGCCCTCTAGTCTCCTCTGTCCATGGAATTCTCCAGGCAAGAATACCAGAGTGGGTTGCCATGCCTTTCTCCAGGGGATCTTCCTGACCCAGGGACTGAACCCAGGTCTCCCTCATTGCAGGTGGATTCTTTACCATTTGAGCTAGCTTGGAAGCATGTGACCTTGCAAAATTTACACTATCTGAGACTTGATTTTCTCAAAAATAAGCAGATTGGTGGACTGAGTTACAGATGGCAAACAATAAGGGCCACCTCTCCTCATGCTACTCATCATGCTTGGTATTTAACATTCAAGAATCTAGTGTCATTGGGAAAAATGTATTTTATTTTCTGTGTATGCTAATCTCTGCTACAGATAAGCATTTCACCATTTCCAGTTCCCCATAGATATACATGGAGGCCTTTAAAAGATGTTGAATAAAAGTGAAAGAATAGCAGAATAGAGGAAATGGTCCATTTTTATTCAAAAAGTTTGCTTGATATTTTGGGGTTAAGCCCCAGTCAGTGGTAAAACAGATGTGGCTGGGGCATTTCACTATGGTTACATCATACCAACACAAAATTTCTGCATAGGGTGAATTGTCTTTTGGCTAAGCTATCCTGTTTTGTGGTCTTTCGGCAGTAAGAAGTTCCTGATCAGCTCAAGTTTGTCACATCCCTCTCCTGACGATGGAGCCATCATGAGTGTCAAATGGCTGAATCCTTTCTCAAGCTTGCTGTTATTTTTCTTTCCTTCTTTTCTGTTACTTAAAATACACATAGTTAGGGTGATTCCCTGACAGTCCAGTAGTTACAATTCTGCACTTCTGAAGGCTGTTTGAGTTCAATCCTTGGTTGGGGAACTAAGAACCCACAAACCACACAGTGTGGCTAAAAAAAAAAAAGTTATGTAAACATGAAAAAAATACCACTTACAGACACATAAATAATACATGTAGGGTAAGAGGATATTTTAAAAGGCAATACTTCAAATATTTTTGTAACCATTCAGATTGTTTAAATGTAACTATCAAAATTTCTATAGCCTGAAAATTCATTTACTATATTACAAAACTGACCTAATAGTGAAGTCAAATATTATTAGTTTTGCGGTATAATAAGCCAGCAGTAAAACATGCTTCTGCTGCTTAGTCACTTCAGTTGTGTTCAACTCCCAGCAACCCTATGGACTGCAGCCTGCCAGGGAAGAGTACTAGAGTGGGTTGCCATGACCTCTTCCAGGAGATCTTCCCAACCCAGGGATTGAACCTGGGTCTCCTGCATTGCTGACAGATTCTTTATCACGGAGCCATCAGGGAAGTCCTCAGTTAAACACACTTTAAAATTAATAACTGCATCAAAGAGTATGTTGTAGAGACAAAGAAAATACTACAAGTGAATTGCATCACTAAGTGTTTTATAGGTGCAGTTCAGTTGCTCAGTTGTGTCCAACTCTTTGTGACCCCATGGACTGCAGCACGCCAGGCTTCCCTGTTTATCACCAACTCCCGGAGCTTACTCAAACTCATGTCCATCGAATCGGTGATGCCATCCAACCGTCTCATCCTCTGTCATCCCCTTCTCCTCCTGCCTTCAATATTCCCCAACATCAGGGTCTTTTCAAATGAGTCAGTTCTTTGCATCAGGTGGCCAAAGTATTGGAGTTTCAGCTTTAGCATCACTCCTTCCAATGAATATTCAGGACTGATTTCCTTTAGGACTGACTGGGTGAATCTCCTTGCAGTCTAAGGGACTCTCAAGAGTCTTCTCCAACACCACAGTTCCAAAGCAGCAATTCTTTGGCACTCAGTTTTCTTTACAGTCCACCTCTCACATCCACACATGACTACTGGGAAAAAAAACATAGCTTTGACTAGACAGATCTTTGTTGGCAAAGTAATGCCTCTGCTTTTTAATATGCTGTCTAGATTGGTCATAACTTTTCTTCCAGGGAGCAAGCATCTTATAATTTCATGGCTGCAATCACCATCAGCAGTGATTCTGGAGCCCAAGAAAATTAAAGACTCTCACTGTTCCCATTGTTTCCCCATTTGTTTGCCATGAAGTGATGGGACCAAATGTCATAATCTTAGTTTTCTGAATGTTGAGTTTGAGCCAACATTTTCACTCTCTTCTTTCACTTTCAAAAAGAGGCTCTTTAATTCTTCTTCCCTTTCTGCCATAAGGGTGGTCTCATCTGCATATCTGAGGTTATTGGTATTTTCCTGGCAATCTTGATTCCAACTTCTGCTTCATTCAGCCCAGCATTTCTCATGATATAGTCTGCATAGAAGTTAAATAAGCAGGGTGACAATATACACCCTTGACGTACTCCTTTCCCTATTTGGAACCAGTCTGTTGGTCCATGTCCAGTTCTAACTATTGCTTCCTGACCTGCATGCTCAGTAGGCACATCAGGTGGCGTGGTATTCCCATCTCTTAAAAGAGTTTCCACAGTTTGTTGTGATCCACACAGTCAAAGGCTTTGGCAGAGTCAAGAAAGCAGAAATAGATGTTTTTCTGGAACTCTCTTGCTTTTTTGATGATCCAGTGAATGTTGGCAATTTGATCTCTGGTTCCTTTGCATTTTCTAAATGCAGCTTGAACATCTGGAAGTTCACAGTTCATGTACGATTGAAAGCTGACTTGGAGAATTTTGAGCATTACTTTACTAACATGTGAGATGAGTGCAATTGTGTGGTAGTTTGAGCATTCTTTGGCATTGCCTTTCTTTGGGATTGGAATGAAAACTGCCCTTTTCTAGTCCTGTGGCCACTGCTGAGTTTTTCAAATTTTCTGGCATATTGAGTGCAGCACTTTCACAGCATCGTCTTTTAGGATTTGAAAGAGCTCCACTGGAATTCCATCACCCCTACTAGCTTTGTTCATAGTGATTCTTCTTAAGGCCCACTTGACACTTTATTCCAGGAATATATAGGTGGAAACGGTAACTTTTAAAATTTAACACCTAAGGCAATCACAGAGGTTTACTCTCTTAATGAACATATTTTTCTTTTTTTTTTTTTAATCACAATAGTAAAAGATGTTTATTACTTTTCACAATCAATAGCCAGACAAAAAACAAAAGATAATTACAGTTGCAAGCCATAATGGGAACATTATTAATGTAACAATGTAAAATAATTACATACAGTTTGAGGGGTCAAGCAGAGGGATGTGTTAAGTGGGGGAACATCCATGTGCATGTTTTCATCCACCCAGCCAGTCTATGTCTTTTCTTTGGTGCATTTAATCCATTTCTGTTTAAGGTAATGGTTGATATGTATGTTTTTATTACCATTTTCTTAATTGTTTTGGGTTTATTTTCTGTAGGTCTTTTCCTTTTCCTGTTGTTCCTGCTTAGAGTTGTTCCTTTAATGTTTGTTGTAAAGCTGGTTTGGTGGTGCTGAATTCTCTTAACTTTTGCTTGTCTAGAGAGCTTTTGATTTCTCCATCAAATCTGAATGAGAGTCTTGCTGGGTAGAGCGTTCTTGGTTGCAAGTTCTAGGGACAGGGTTTTGCGCTGAGCTCACAGCCTTTCTTTTTTTTTTTTTATTTTTTTTATTTTTATTTATTTTTTTTTAAATTTTAAAATCTTTAATTCTTACATGCGTTCCCAAACATGAACCCCCCTCCCACCTCCCTCCCCATAACATCTCTCTGGGTCATCCCCATGCACCAGCTCCAAGCATGCTGTATCCTGCATCAGACATAGACTTGCGATTCAATTCTTACATGATAGTATACATGTTAGAATGTCATTCTCCCAAATCATCCCACCCTCTCCCTCTCCCTCTGAGTCCAAAAGTCCATTATACACATCTGTGTCTCTTTCCCTGTCTTGCATACAGGGTAGTCGTTGCCATCTTCCTAAATTCCATATATATGTGTTAGTATACTGTATTGGTGTTTTTCTTTCTGGCTTACTTCACTCTGTATAATCGGCTCCAGTTTCATCCATCTCATCAGAACTGATTCAAATGAATTCTTTTTAATGGCTGAGTAATACTCCATTGTGTATATGTACCACAGCTTTCTTATCCATTCATCTGCTGATGGACATCTAGGTTGTTTCCATGTCCTAGCTATTATAAACAGTGCTGCGATGAACATTGGGGTACATGTGTCTCTTTCAATTCTGGTTTCCTCGGTGTGTATGCCCAGCAGTGGGATTGCTGGGTCATAAGGTAGTTCTATTTGCAATTTTAAAAAGATCATACACCATGACCAAGTGGGCTTTATCCCAGGGATGCAAGGATTCTTCAATATCCACAAATCAATCAATGTAATTCACCACATTAACAAACGGAAAAATAAAAACCATATGATTATCTCAATAGATGCAGAGAAGGCCTTTGACAAAATTCAACATCCATTTATGATAAAAACTCTTCAGAAAGCAGGAATAGAAGGAACATACCTCAACATAATAAAAGCTATCTATGACAAACCCACAGCAAACATTATCCTCAATGGTGAAAAATTGAAAGCATTTCCGCTAAAGTCAGGAACAAGACAAGGGTGTCCACTTTCACCGCTACTATTCAACATAGTTCTGGAAGTTTTGGCCACAGCAATTAGAGCAGAAAAAGAAATAAAAGGAATCCAAATTGGAAAAGAAGAAGTAAAACTCTCACTGTTTGCAGATGACATGATCCTCTACATGGAAAACCCTAAAGACTCCACCAGAAAATTACTAGAGCTAATCAATGAATATAGTAAAGTTGCAGGATATAAAATCAACACACAGAAATCCCTTGCATTCCTATACACGAATAATGAGAAAGTAGAAAAAGAAATTAAGGAAACAATTCCATTCACCATTGCAACGAAAAGAATAAAATACTTAGGAATATATCTACCTAAAGAAACTAAAGACCTATATATAGAAAACTATAAAACACTGATGAAAGAAATCAAAGAGGACACTAATAGATGGAGAAATATACCATGTTCACGGATCGGAAGAATCAATATAGTGAAAATGAGTATACTACCCAAAGCAATTTACAAATTCAATGCAATCCCTATCAAGCTACCAGCAACATTTTTCACAGAACTAGAACAAATAATTTCAAGATTTGTATGGAAATACAAAAAACCTCGAATAGCCAAAGCAATCTTGAGAAAGAAGAATGGAACTGGAGGAATCAACTTGCCTGACTTCAGGCTCTACTACAAAGCCACAGTCATCAAGACAGTATGGTACTGGCACAAAGACAGACATATAGATCAATGGAACAAAATAGAAAGCCCAGAGATAAATCCAAACACATATGGACACCTTATCTTTGACAAAGGAGGCAAGAATATACAATGGAGTAAAGACAATCTCTTTAACAAGTGGTGCTGGGAAAACTGGTCAACCACTTGTAAAAGAATGAAACTAGATCACTTTCTAACACCGCACACAAAAATAAACTCAAAATGGATTAAAGATCTAAATGTAAGACCAGAAACTATAAAACTCCTAGAGGAGAACATAGGCAAAACACTCTCAGACATAAATCACAGCAGAATCCTCTATGATCCACCTCCCAGAATTCTGGAAATAAAAGCAAAAATAAACAAATGGGATCTAATTAAAATTAAAAGCTTCTGCACAACAAAGGAAAATATAAGCAAGGTGAAAAGACAGCCTTCTGAATGGGAGAAAATAATAGCAAATGAAGCAACTGACAAACAACTAATCCCAAAAATATACAAACAACTTCTGCAGCTCAATTCCAGAAAAATAAACGACCCAATCAAAAAATGGGCCAAAGAACTAAATAGACATTTCTCCAAAGAAGACATACGGATGGCTAACAAACACATGAAAAGATGCTCAACATCACTTATTATTAGAGAAATGCAAATCAAAACCACAATGAGCTACCACTTCACACCAGTCAGAATGGCTGCAATCCAAAAATCTGCAAGCAATAAATGCTGGAGAGGGTGTGGAGAAAAGGGAACCCTCCTACACTGTTGGTGGGAATGCAAACTAGTACAGCCACTATGGAGAACAGTGTGGAGATTCCTGAACATATTTTTCATACGCAAGGGAATTTTGAAAATCTTTCGATTCAATTATAAAATGCTCAGTGAGATTCAATCCAGTGCACTAAGCGCAGGCAGCTGCGCCCAGTGCACTAAGCACAGCTGAGAGGAGCTACCCCATGTCTAAGGTCAGGGGTAGAAGCAGGGAGGACCCCATGCCAAAAGGGCAGTGGCCAAGAGGAGTTACCCCACGTCCGAGGTCAGGGACTGCAGCCGGGAGTGCTAAGCTGTGACGGCGCAGGAATGGCTGAGAGGAACTACCCTGCGTCCGAGGTCAGGGGCAGTGGCCGGGAGGGGCAACCTCATGCCTGAGGCCAGGGGCAGTGGCTGGGACGAGCAACCCCAGGTCCAAGGAGCGGTGGCTGTGCGAGCACAGGAGGGCCTAGAGGAGCTATCCCACATTGAAGGTCAGGAAAGTTGGCGGTGACGAGATACCCTTTGTCCAAGGTAAGGAGCAGCAGCTGCGCTTTGCTGGAGCAGCTGTGAAGAGATACCCCATGCCCAAGGTAAGAGAAACCCAAGTAAGATGGTAGGTATTGCAAGAGGGCATCAGAGGGCAGACACACTGAAACCATACTCCCAGGAAACTGGTCAATCTAATGACACTAGGACCACAGCCTTGTCTAACTCAAAGAAACTAAGCCATGCCTGCGGGGCAACCCAAGACAGGCGGGTCATGGTGGAGAGGTCCAACAGAATGTGGTCCACTGGAGAAGGGAATGGCAAACCACTTCAGTATTCTTGCCTTGAGAACCCTATGAACAGTATAAAATGCCAAAAATGATAGGATACTGAAAGAGGAACTCCCCAGGTCAGTAGGTACCCAAAACGCTACTGGAGATCAGTGGAGAAATAAGTCCAGAAAGAATGAAGGGATAGATCCAAGGCAAAAACAATACCCACCTGTGGATTTTACTGGTGATAGAAGCAAGGTCCGATGCTGTAAAGAGCAATATTGCATAGGAACCTGGAATGTCAGGTCCATGAATCAAGGCAAATTGGAAGTGGTCAAACAAGAGATGGCAAAGGTGAACGTCAACATTCTAGGAATCAGCGAACTAAAATGGACTGGAATGGGTGAATTTAACTCAGATGACCATTAATTCTACTACTGCAGGCAGGAATCTCTCAGAAGAAATGGAGTAGCCATCATGGTCAACTAAAGAGTCCGAAATGCAGTACTTGGCTGCAATCTCAAAAAAGACAGAATGATCTCTGTTCATTTCCAGGGCAAACCATTCAATATCACAGTAATCCAAGTCTATGCCCCCACCAGTAATGCTGAAGAAGCTGAAGTTGAACAGTTCTATGAAGACCTACAAGACCTTGTAGAACTAACACCCAAAAAAGATGTCTTTTTCATTATGGGGGACTGGAATGCAAAAGTAGGAAGTCAAGAAACACCTGGAGTAACAGGCAAATTTGGCCTTGGATTGCAGAATGAAGCAGGGCAAAGACTAATAGAGTTTTGCCAAGAAACTGCACTGGTCATAACAAACACCCTCTTCCAACAACACCAGAGAAGATTCTACACATGGACATCACCAGATGGTCAACACAAAAATCAGATTGATTATATTCTATGCAGCCAAAGATGGAGAAGATCTATACAGTCAACAAAAACCAGACCAGGAGCTGACTGTGGCTCAGATCATGAACTCCTTATTATCAAATTCAGACTGAAATTGAAGACAGTAGGGAAAACCGCTAGACCATTCAGGTATGGCCTAAATCAAATCCCTTATGATTATACAGAGGAAGTGAGAAATAGATTTAAGGGCCTACATGTGATAGACAGAGTTCCTGATTAACTACAGAATGAGGTTTGTGACATTGTACAGGAGACAGGGATCAAGACCATCCCCATGGAAAAGAAATGCAAAAAAGCAAAATGGCTGTCTGAGGAGGCCTTACAAATAGCTGTGAAAAGAAGAGAAGTGAAAAGCAAAGGAGAAAAGGAAAAAAATATAAGCATTGAATGCAGAGTTCCAAAGAATGGCAAGGAGAGATAAGAAACCTTCTTCAGCGATCAATGCAAAGAGAGGAAAAGAACAAAATGGGAAAGACTAGAGATCTCTTCACGAAAATTAGTGATACGAAGGAAATATTTCATTCAAAGATGGGCTCAAAAAAGGACAAAAATGGTATGGACCTAAGAGAAGCAGAAGATATTAAGAAGAGGTGGCAAGAATACACAGAAAAACTATACCAAAAAAAAAAAAATCCTCATGACCGAGATAATCACGATGGTGTGATCACTCATCTAGAGCCAGACATCCTGGAATGGGAAGTGAAGTGGGCCTTAGAAAGCATCACTATGAACAAAGCTAGTGGAGGTGATGGAATTCCAGTGGAGCTATTTCAAATCCTGAAAGATGGTGCTGTGAAAGTGCTGCACTCAATATGTCAGCAAATTTGGAAACCTCAGCACTGGCCACAGGACTGGAAAAGGTTAGTTTTCATTTCAATCCCAAAGAAAGGCAATGCCAAAGAATGCTCAAACTACCACACAATTGCACTCATCTCACATGCTAGCAAATTAATGCTCAAAATTCTCCAAGCCAGGCTTCAGCAATATGTGAACCATGAACTCCCTGATGTTCAAGCTGGTTTTAGAAAAGGCAGAGGAACCAGAGATCAAACTGCCAACATCTGCTGGGTCATGGAAAAAGCAAGAGAGTTCCAGAAAAACATCTATTCCTGCTTTATTGACTATGCCAAAGCCTTTGTCTGTGTGGATCACAAGAAACTGTGGAAAATTCTGAGAGAGATGGGAATACCAGACCACCTGACCTGCCTCTTGAGAAATCTGTATGCAGGTCAGGAAGCAACAGTTAGAACTGGACATGGAACAACAGACTGGTTTCAAATAGGAAAAGGAGTATGTCAAGGGTGTATATTGTCACCCTGCTTATTTAACTTATATGCAGAGTACATCTTGAGAAATGCTGAACTGGAAGAAACACAAGCTGGAATCAAGATTATTGGGAGAAATATCAGTAACCTCAGATATGCAGATGAGACCACCCTTATGGCAGAAAGGGAAGAGGAACAAAAAAGCCTCTTGATGAAAGTGAAAGAGGAGAGTGAAAAAGTTGGCTTAAAGCTCAGCATTCAGAAAATGAAGATCATGGCATCTGGTTCCATCACTTCATGGCAAATAGATGGGGAAACAGTGGAAACAGTGTCAGACTTTATTTTTGGGGGCTCCAAAATCACTGCAGATGGTGACTGCAGCCATGAAATTAAAAGACGCTTACTCCTTGGAAGAAAAGTTATGACCAACCTAGATAGCATATTCAAAAGCAGAGACATTACTTTGCCGAACTAAGGTCCATCTAGTCAGCACTATGGTTTTTCTGTGGTCATGTATGGATGTGAGAGTTGGTCTGTGAAGAAAGCTGAGCACCAAACAATTGGTGCTTTTGAACTGTGGTGTTGGAGAAGACTCTTGAGAGTCCCTTGGACTGCAAGGAGATCCAACCAGTCCATTCTGAAGGAGATCAGCCCTGGCATTTCTTTGGAAGGAATGATGCTAAAGATGAAACTCCAGTACTTTGGCCACCTCATACTAAGAGTTGAGTCATTGGAAAAGACTCTGATGCTGGGAGGGATTGGGGGCAGGAGGAGTAGGGGACGACAGAGGATGAGATGGCTGGATGGCATCACCGACTGGATGGACATGAGTCTGAGTGAACTCCGGGAGTTGGTGATGGACAGGGAGGCCTGGTGTGCTGCGATTCATGAGGTCACAAAGAGTCGGACATGACTGAGCGACTGAACTGAACTGATTTCAAGGGCATATATTTGAACAACAAGAAGGCAAGATGAGGAGTAGTTAATTGGGTCCAATTGAAAAGTGCTTATATGTACATCAAAACAATGAACTAGCTGCTTTTTGTTTTGTTTTTGTAAGTAATGCAAAACATTTCAAGAATCAAGCAGATTTGTACAAAATACAATAAATCAGCCTGAAAAACACTGAGGAGTAGGATAGCAAATTAAATGAATCAATTATTTCAATATTTCAGGCAAACACTGTTTTTTAAACAAAAAGTCTTTGCCTTGATCATCGATAATTAAGAGTAAAATATGTTGCCATAATTTCACATAAATATTTGAATTTCATGTCAAGCAACAAGACAACATTATTTCCTGTAGGGAGACACTGATGGTAATCGCTTATCATATATCATTAAAAAGTCATTTAGTTTTTGGAATTTTGGAGTATAATCTGGAAATTAAGAGGTAAGCTTGCTGTATGTTGAACTATTACTAGCAGCTATAGCCAGACATTTTTAACAAGTAACATTTTCATTTAACAGAAAATAATACTTCTGAATTTTGCTGATAAATAATAAACATGATATTTTATTCACTTGGATAAGAAACAAAGAAGTATCAATGTTGTACAAATTCTCATTACTAATGTGACTCTTACATGACAAGGATTTTTTCTTAATATTTATTTGACTGTACCAGGTCTTAGTTGCAACATGCAAGATCTTAGCTGCGGCAGGCAAACTCTTAGTTGCAGCATGCGCGATCTTGTTCCCTGACCAGGGCTCGAATCTGGCCTCCCACATTGGGAGCATGGGGTCTTAGCCATTGGACAACCAGTGAAGTTCCAAGGATTTTTATATATAGAAGAAATAGATTGCTTTGCCTCAGCTGGAATGCCCATCTTGGATGAACTGCTCTCCATGGTAAAGTTAATTTGGCCGATAGAGGTTTGTTTGAATTTTAGAATATCGAAGAGTTTAGAGCCAATCTGGGCTTTCCTGGTGGCTCAGATGGCTCCTGCAGTGCAGGAGATCCAGGTTCAGTCCCTGGGTTGGGAAGATCCCCTGGAGAAGGGAATGGCAACCCACTCCAGTATTCTTGCCAGGAGAATTCCATGGACAGAGGAGCCTGGAGTGTTACAGTCTATGGGGTTGCCAGGAGTCAGACACAGCTGAGTGACTAACACTTTCACTTTCACTTTTTAGACAGTCTACATATACTTTCTATTATGTTTTCTGTCCTGCTGTTCTCTTAATTTTTCTTTTCGTATCTAAACCCGTTCTTTGACTTGAGATATATCTAGATTTCCTTGGGTAAATCGTCCTAGCATGGCAACACCAAAATAATTTTCTTGTTTCCTTTCAACTTCTTTGGAGTCATATTGTTACTATTACTACCCAGAAAGGCTTAGAAGAAATTCCTTGGATTAAATTAATTGTTCTCTTCTTTCCCTGCTTGTGATTCCTTGATGGTCAGTATGACCCTTAGACAAGCTTGTTTTCCACTCAGACTTGTTCCTGCAGTTGAAAAAAATGTGTCTGGTAAACATGCCTAGGGCTGTTGCTAGTAGAACCTTTCCAAAAACACTTATTTATTTTAAATGTGTCTAGTCGTCTGGTTTCTCATCTAAAATGTTCTATTATCTTTAGTTGTTAGACTTAAATACTTAAATTTGATAACCGATAAAACTGATAACTAGTAATTAAACTGAATGTTAGTTTTAGACTTATTTTTATTAAGTTAAAGCACAGTAAATTACCATATGTAGAGTAAACATTGTACAGTGTCAGTCATTTTATATTTTGACCTAATATTTTCCTCTTTACCATGAGGGCAACAAATTAATAAAAGCTTGGGTTCGGGAGTCAAACACACAAACCTTCAAATTATAGCCCAGTCACTTACTAGCTGTGTGACTGTGGAAAGTTATTTAATCTTTTTTTGGTTTCAATTTCTTTATTTGAAAATTAAACATAGTAATGAGACCGCAGATAAGTAGACCCAAGGCTAAGTAGCTGGAATTCATCCCCTATGGACAGATACTCCAAAATAGCAAGAATGGGAGAGGAGCAGAGCCTGCCCAGATAAGAGATGCTATTGTTCAGTTGCTAAGTCGTGTCTGACTCCTTGCAACCCCATGGACGGCAGCACGCCAGACTCCTCTGTCCTCCACTGTCTTCCAGAGTGTGTTCATATTCGTGTCCGTTGAATCAGTGATAAGATAAAAGACACGTATTCCTCAATATTGAAGTCAAGGAGACACTTGTGCAGAAAGGCTCCAAGGAGGTTCAAAGTGAGGGGGCATCACCATAGTAAGTAATGTCAATCTACCCTTAGGCCTCTTCACTAGAATCCATCTTGGCTAAGACATGCATGTGCACTTATGGGAGGATTCTGAAGTAAACCAAATACGGGGATCAAAAGCAGGATGATTGCCCAAAGGAAAATAGGAAGATATGCCCCATAAAAGCGATTCAATCTACCACAAAGGCACAACTCTCTCAGAGTCTGCCTGTGTATCTATCCACATGTGCCCTTTTTCTTGATAATAAGTACTTGTTTTACTACCTTCCATCTTTACCAGGAAATTCATTACGACACAGCTGACAGGCCAGGGCCTTGCCACTGGCCACTGCCTATGGTGGTCTAGTGGCTTGGATTCAGAGCTCTCACTGCTGCAGCCTGACTTCAGTCTCTGGCCTGGAACCAAAACCTGCTTCAAGTAACTGCAGGCCAAGGCCACCCAAGATCAGTAATAACAGGTACTGCGTTCAGTTCTTATATGTATTAGAGGAATTAATATACACAATGTTGGGACTTCCCTGTTGGTCCAGTGGTTAAGGAGCCATCTTTCCACTGTGATGGGGAGCAGGTTTAGCTCCTGCTGGGGGATCCCCGCACATGGTGTGGTGCAGCCAAGAAAATAAATAAATAAAACAAAAAATAAACACCACGTTGTTATAGGCTGAGTGCTCAAAAATATTAAAGTTATTATTCACACTGGATTTAATTAATACTTTGATTGTCTTTCCCACTCTGTTCTTTGTCCTGTTGAATTTCCTGATTGGTGCCCTTGGTATGTATGAACTGCTCTTCACATTCCTAGCCCATTGAATTTTCACATACTATCTCATTTGATACTATGAACATTTTGAGATTTAGGGGGTAGGAATTATTATCCCCCTTTTCCAAACAAGGAAACAACATTTCATTATGTTTTCAAGGTGCATACAGGAACGAAAAGGCAAAGCCTTGTGAGAATTCACTAATCTTTTTTCACCAAGCTGCCTTTTGTAAAGTCATTTTCAAATGGATATTCCTGGGCAGCAAATATTCTAACACTAATGGCATTAGATTGATATGATTATTCTGAAGAAATCTTCTCATTTATTATAAACTTCTATAATAGCCAGCATTTATTTTGCTATTAACATCTACCTCATGTTGCTGTTGTTGTTGCTGTTTAGTCTTGTCCAGCTCTTTTGTGACCCCAGGGACTGTAGCCCACCAGGCTCCTCTGTCCACAAGGTTTCCCAGGCAAGAACACTGGAGAGAGTAGCCATTCCCTTCTCCAGGGGGTCTTCCCTACCCAGGGATCCAACCGGGGTCTCCTGCATCTCCTGCATTGGCAGGTGGGTTCTTTACCACGAGGGCCACCTGGGAAGCCCTCCAATAAAGCCTCATAATAGAACGGAAAGAGTAGAGACCTCTTACTGAGTCTGTCTCAGAAGCCCTCCAGTTTCTCCAGAGAAAACATCCTGAGGCAATATGGCCTTTGGTGAAGTAAAACTTGGGAGGGAAGCAAGGCTACCAGTAATGATTGCTGGTGCTATGAGAAAGGAGAAGCGAAGACCACTTTTCATCTTAACAGTCCAGAGTGAGATGGCGGTCAGGATGTGGGGAGAAGAAAGAGGAAGCTCTGGGGAACTCCCACCATCCCACAAAAAAGGAATTGCCCTGCATCCCCTCAGAATGATGGCAGAAACCTGTGAAATGTGTCCAGGTACCGTAGAGGGGGTCTATGCTAATTTGTTTAAAATTAGTAGGCTTGGTATGGGTCATTCAAATGCTTTGCTTTTTGTCCTTTTAAAATTGTAGACAGAAAATGATGTTTTTAGCCTTTCTTTTAAAAGTAAAACAGAGTTTAATTTCTGAAAAATAGTTGCATTAATTTTTGATTTTTGATTCAATCTGTGGTGTCCAGCAAAAGTATCATCACTCTATCTTGGAGGCAATTAAGAATCAGAGTAGGTGTGTTTAGAATTAAAATATATATGTTTAAACTCAGATCCCTCTCCTCACTGACTCTGTGACCTTGAGAAAGTTAATTAATCTCTCTAAGCCTCAGTGTTTTTTAGTCTGTAAAGTGAGAAAATTTTAGAAATAGTAAAAAACCTCAGAGGATCTTCATAAGTATTCAATACAGAAAGGTGCTTAGTGCAATACCTGGCATATCACAAGAATTCAACAAATTATAGAGACAGTATTTCATATAAATATACATACATTTCATATATGAGTACATTCGTATTTCAATGTATGCATATACTGTTAAGTATATAATGTATGTTTGTGTTAGACACTCAGTTGTGCTCAACTCTTTGCAACCCCATGGACTGTAGCCCACCAGGCTCCTCTGTCCACGGAATTTTCTGGGCAAGAATACTAGAGTGGATAGCCATTCCCTTCTTCAGGAGATCTTTCTGACCCAAGGATCAAATTTGGGTCTCCTGCATTGCAGGCAGATTCTTTACCATCCAAGTCACCAGGGAAGCCATACTTATGTATATGTATTTATTTATAAATTTTATTTTTTAGGTTTCTGAGTTTGGGGTTCTTATATATCAGAAATGGTGAAATACTTGGCTAGGAGGGCTGGATGCAATGGTTTCTTTGGGGGCTTTTGCCCGTCACTGCCAATTCAACATTAAACTTTCATGGCATTCAAATTAAATGACTACTGCCTGCACAATTTAGGATCTTTCTCCGCATCATCACTAGGCTTCAAATAAAGCAGACTGATTGTTTGCTTGAGCATAAATCTAATATAATCCTCAGAAGAGGCCAGGTGTGTTTCCTGTTGGAAATGGTGGTTATATGTTTCCAGGTGCTATGCAGAGCATTGCTTGGCATGTGTAAATTGCCTTCTACTGAGGTTATCTTACTTAGCTGTGACCTTTCTCCTTAATCCCTGGCCACCTGATGTATTTTTTTTTAAATATCTCTTGTTTTTAACCACTGAAAATAAAATGAAAATGCCTAAAACTCTAGTATCCCTTTTGTTAGTACTCTGACAACAATACCCAGATTTGCCTTCAAATTTTCAGTTTTATATTTCCCTCAAACTTGTTGATAACAGTTGTTTAGTTATTACATGCCTGATACAGAATTCACCAAAATTTGTGAATTTGAAAACTGGAGAAAAAGCAGAAGCAGTTGTAAACCGAACATACAGTGCTTACATTTTCTTATTATTTTAATAAACAAATAAACATGGAAATAATGAGTGCTTCTCTGTTGTTTTGCTAGTGAAGTGAATAATTTCAACAGTAACCTTTTGAAAATCTGTTTGTGAAATGTGTTTTCCATGAAATGAATAATACGTTTATGTCTCAACTTCTCAGGAAGTTCCTTATATGAACAGCTGACTTGGAGGTTTGACATTTTTTCTGAACTTTTGAATTATTAATCTTGGTGACATGATATGCAAATGAGACTGCACTAACTATGGTCAGCAGCACAGCACTGGATCAGAAGCTGTATCAAGTTGCTGGCAGAAAATTTCTGTCGAGGGATCAGGCCTCCTGACAAAATGGTAAGCTCTAATGCAATTCTTGTTTTCCAGGTATATAAAGTAACTTTAGACCTCCCATTAGTCAGGGGTTTCTTTTAAAAGTGGTCTGTGAGCAATTAAGATTTTAAGCAATGTTTAAATGAGCTGTCTGAACCGTCATTTGTAAGTATAGGAAGAACAGGAAAAGAAGCCAAAAGAAAGTCATAGCTGTTTCCTCTACATTTTTTTTTTTTTTGCCAAATTATATGTCTTGTTTTAATTGCCAAATATAAATCTAATTTATTAAAAGGGGTTTATTTATTTTATTTGCTAATTCTTGGTAACATATTTCAACAAAAAGAATAATTGGACTTATTTAGATAGATATAAATACTTATAGAAAATAACTAAAGTTTCTAGATCAGATGAAACAATCTATAATGTATAATAATTACATGCTCAGAAAATAATGTGTTAGAAGAAATTTTAAGCCATTCTAAAACTGAGATTTAGCATTTGTTTGTAAAAATTATATTCTTTAAGAATATTTATAGTTCACCAAGGAAAAGGAGAAAATTGTAGAAACTATTGCTATTATAACTTCCAGAACTTTCAATAGTTGGTGAAGTATTTTTAAAGAGTTTCATAAACACACAATTTGAAACCATTCTATCAGCCTTTAATCCTTTGATTTCTGGTATAATTTCTCGAATATACAAAAATATATAAAAGATGAAGTCATTCATATTGAATGATTATATCTTTTTGGTGTAAATATTTTCATTCAAATTATTTATCAGTGAAAAAGCAATTTGTTTATAAATGCTTATATTGCTATATAGTCTTGAAGTAGTTAAGAATTAAAATTTCATAAATGTTCTTTATCTCACTGTGATGATTATAAGAAAAACACTTTAAAAGCTAATAGACTATCAAACAGTTTTAAATTTGTGTCAAAAATGTACATTTTTAAAAAACTGAATACAATTAAAGTAATACTTTGTTCCCAAATTAAAAATGAGAACTAGTGATCTACTTATGTAATTTGAATATTATTTATAGTTTAATACCTCTAACAAATCTAGATGTATTTTTATAAATATAATTAAAGGTTTCACTTTAATTGACAGCATCTAATTAAAAAAACCTGTTAAAAATAATTCATCCAAATCAGCTATAACATATTTATCATGATTTCTATTTCCAAAATTTAAGAATTTAACCACTAAAAAGCAAAGAGTATATTCATTTTTCATGAGGGAAATTCATCTTCAACAAGACTTTTGCTTAAAGGACTAGGTTACTTCAATTTGTAGAACTGTGATTACCACACTAAAGACACACTCATACTAATTGAAATCTAAAAATAGTGGGTCCAGGTGAGGTTATAGTGGTCTGAAAATGTTAGACAACCTTACCCTTACTTCCATGGCAGCCAAACATTTATGCTACACATAAGCTGCTGACATAAGTCAGTACATTTAAGCACTGACTAGGCAGAAAGAATTATAATTAGAAAAAGAGGAAATTCAAAACCAAAACAAGTAAGCTTCTTGTCATAATGAAACTTCCTACTGGTTTAATATTCATTTGGGTGCATGCACCAGCATTTTGAGTATTCCCAAAATTACAAAGTAGCCTAGAAATGATCTTGAAAAACTCTAATATTTACAACATGGGCAAAGAAAGATTAGACTGTAAAAGGGTCTACAAAGAGAGCAAAAAGGACAACAAGGAGATCGCCATGTCACAGAAGACAAGGAAGAGAGAACTTCCAGAATCATGGAATTGGAAGTCACTGGGAATTAAGTAAAAAATAATGTTGAAAAATTACCAGTGAGCTGAAAAATAAAGCCTGTATTTTGTAAATATCATTGAACTTCCACTGTATTTCTAGAAATGTTTAATATCACACATGCTGATTTGGAAGTAAAAATAGTCCAAATAAACCAAAGCAGAAAGGACACAATAAAAATTATCTGGAATCTCATCAATAGGAATATTTTAGTATCTGTCCTGAACTTTCTGAGGTTTATTAACTTCATGTGTAAATTTCAAGTTTTTTAGCTAATTTAAATTTTAAAAATTGATCCTAGAAGATACATATTAAATTTTACCTTCTACAACTATATGTCTAAATCATAGATAGTACTACTACAATTGCTAATTTTTAATACTAGTCATACTATATATGGGGCTTCCCTGGTGGCTCAGATGGGAAAGACTGTGCCTGCAGTGTGGGAAACCTGGGTTTGGTCCCTAGGTCAGAAAGATCCCCTGGAGAAAGGAATGGCAACCCACTCGAGTATTCTGGCCTGGAGAATTCCATGAACAGAGGGCCCTGGAAGGCATGGGTGGCAAAAGAATCAGACACAACTTGGCGACTAATGTTTTCACTTTCATACTATATATAGCATCAGCTTTTATGCGGAATTAGAACAAGGAGCTTAATTTGGTGGACTTATCACTTATTCCTGGAGAAGGAAATGGCAACCCACTCCAGTACTCTTGCCTTGAAAATGCCATGGACGGAGGAGCTTGGTGCAGGCTACTATCCATGGGGTCGCAAAAAGTCAGGCACGACTGAGCAACTTCACTTTCACTTTCACTTATCACTTATTAGACCTCAGAGGAAATATTTCTATAAATGCTTTGTAAGAAGTCAAGTGTTTATGTTCCTCTTTCCACTAAGCAAGTATTTATAGACCAGTACCAGCCATGAAATTAAAAGATGCTTACTCCTTGGAAGAAAAGTTATGAGCAACCTAGATAGCATATTCAAAAACAGAGACATTACTTTGCCCACTAAGGTCTGTCTAGTCCAGGCTATGGTTTTTCCAGTAGCCATGTATGGATGTGAGAGTTGGACTGTGAAGAAAGCTAAGCGTGGAAGAATTGATGCTTTTGAACTGTAGTGTTGGAGAAGACTCTTGAGAATCTGTCGGACTGCAAGGAGATCCAACCAGTCCATTCTGAAGGAGATCAACCCTGGGATTTCTTTGGAAGCAATGATGCTAAAGCTGAAACTCCAGTACTTTGGCCACCTCATGCGAAGAGTTGACTCATTGGAAAAGACTCTGATGCTGGGAGGGATCGGGGGCAGGAGGAGAAGGGGACGACAGAGGATGAGATGGCTGGATGGCATCACTGACTCGATGGACATGAGTCTGAGTGAACTCCAGGATTTGGTGATGGACAGGGAGGCCTGGCATGCTGTGATTCATGGGATCACAAAGAGTCAGACAAGACTGAGTGACTGAACTAAACTGAACTGAACCAGGTATAGAAGATAAACTGTATGTAAGATAAAGTTGTGAAAAATGCTAAGAAAAAACCAAGCATACAATGGGCAGGGGGCTAATTAGACTGGGGAGTCAGAACCTATCTTGGAGAACTGCACTTAAACTGAAGTCTGAAAGAAGTGGAGATATAAGACAGAGGATGTGATGGAGTAAAGATCATATAAAATGTCAGTGAATAATTCAACAAACTGAACATTAGGAAAATTCTCTGCATGCAAACAACAGGAAGAAAGATGAGAAAGGAGGAGAATAATGCTAGATGAGGTTGAAGTGGAGTCCAGGAGCCAGACCATGTAGGCACTGAAGTCTCACTAAAAATTATGGACTTATTCCTTAGACTGTGAAAATTATTTAAGCCTTTTGGTTGCAGAGAGAAATATGATCAGAATTTTGATTGCAGGTTTTAAATATCGCTTAGCTATCATGTTGAAAGTAGACTGAAAAGGGGCCAGGGAAGATGTGAGAAGACAATAGGAGAATATCAAATAGTCCAAGATGCTGGTGGCCTGAATTAGAATGGTGATGAAAGAGATGAAGCAATAGTGATAGATTAGAGAAATCCCACTCCAGTGCTCTTGCCTGGAAAATCCCATGGGCAGAGAAGCCTGGTAGGCTGCAGCCCATGGGGTCGCTAAGAGTCGGACACAACTGAGCGACTTCACTTTCACTTTTCACTTTCATGCATTGGAGAAGGAAATGGCAACCCACTCCAGTGTTCTTGCCTGGAGAATCCCAGGGATGGGGGAGCCTGGTGGGCTGCCATCTATGGGGTCACACAGAGTCGGACATGACTGAAGCAACTTAGCAGCAGCAGCAGCAGAG
This sequence comes from Capra hircus, assembly GCF_001704415.2. Lineage (NCBI taxonomy): Eukaryota > Metazoa > Chordata > Mammalia > Artiodactyla > Bovidae > Capra > Capra hircus. The sequence continues at coordinate 115,632,488 of NC_030808.1, read as the reverse complement.
AAATATCCAGACATTGAAGTCAACAACACATGGTTGTTTATTCATTATTGGAGGTGAGCTACAGATGACTTCAAGACATTGCTCAGATGTCTAAGGGGAACATTTCAGTAAATGGTGTGGCCATTTACTGAGTTAGGTGGAGGTACAGCAAGATTGAGAAGGAAGTTGGAGAACTTGTACAGGATTTCTAGAGACAGGCACCTCTGAGAGATCAATCTATGGTAATAACTATAAACTACTAGCGCTTATAAGACAGGGCTGGGCTGAGATGTACATTGATAGGTGGATATACGGATGGTCATTAAAGATAGAAAGTGGATTGAATCATCCAGACATCTAGATTGTTGTTATTCAGATGCTAACAACTTTTTGTGACTCCATGGACTGCAGCACACCAGGCTTTTGCGTCTTCACTATCTCCCAGAGTTTGCTCAAACTCATGTCTATGGTATTGACAATGCCATTGACACTATGGACATGAAAAGAAGGGCTATGATAAAGAAAGGAGTTTAGATAAAGAAGGGATTCAGTATTGATCCTTGAGGAAGTCAACATTTAATGCTTAGGCCTTGAAGGCTTAGACCACAAGAGAGTCTTCAAAACAAAACCAGGGAGGGAAAGAAAGGAAAATTAGGAGATTTTCATGTCACAGAAGGCAAAAGAAGAGAGTACCTCTATGAAAAATGGAAAAACATAGTTGTACAAATAGATGTCAGATAAGATGACTGAAAAAAATGAGCATTAGATGGAGTAGTACGGAGGCCATTTTTGTAGAGTGATGGGTCAGAAGCCAAACTAAAGTAGGTTGAAAAAGGAATAGGGTGTCAGGATGTCAAAATAACTAGTGAAGACAGCTCCAATGTTGATCAATGTATGACAAGGAGAGAAATATGTGAAACCAGGGAGAGTTGTTTAATCTTATATATGCCTTGCTTTTATGACAAGATGAGCATATATCAGAGCCATTGGAAAGGATGAAGTTGAGATGGAATGGCTGAAAAGATGATGAATAACATGTGGGAATCTGAAGAACTCAGGGATGAGTTCAATCTGAAGTAAGCCAAGAGAAATAGATATTTTCTGTTGTCACAGGAAGGAAGGAGGAGAGCATAGTAAGAGAGGCAGGAACCAGAGAGTGGACGCCCAATGACCAGGTTCTTCTCAGGGATTCACAGGCGAAACCATCCTCTAATGATGAGTAGGACAGGGGTTTGAAAAAATTGGAAAGGTATGACGATGAGAAATTTAGTAAATTGCTGGTAACGTGAGAGAACAGTGAACTCACATAACTTCAAATACAGAGTGAAGCCAGTCTGCTTGGTTCTTCAATTAGCCTGCTCAATTTTACAGTGAAGGATCTACTGTGTGCAGTGCCGTGGGCTGCAGGGCAAATTCTGGCCCTGACATTTGGCGACCTGTGATTAGTAATTTAGTTCTTCAACCCAGGTTTTTCTCATGTCTAGTGGGATGGAAGTGGAATTGAGTTAAATGGATTTTTCTGAAAATTAGAGATAATATTTATGATGTGCTTGGCATATATCAATAAATATGTTCTCTTGTTGCAAAATTAAAAGACTGGAGTTGTATTTTATAAACATAATACAATAAGCATAATCCTTTGCCAATATGGAAACAAAAATTGCAAGACTGAAGTTGTAAGAATCGCTATTTCCTCTTCTAGTCTATGGTTCAGTTAAACATAGCTCAGAGAATTTGTTGAACTACTGTGATTTGCTATGGACCACAGTCAATCCTGAAGACAAAGTTAATTTGACTTCTCACTTATTTCACTGCAATTTCTCTTGGTCTCTTTGCTGTTTGTCAAGTCCTCTATGCATGTTTCCATCTCTGGACATTTGCATATGCTTTTCCTTATGTCTGACAATCTTTATCATTACATGACATGAACTTATTTCTTTCTTGATTTTTCCCAAGAGAGGAAAAGTTATTTGAGATGGAGAATGTTATTTTACTCACAACTGTCATCTGTATCTAGCATATAGTTCAAAGGATCTCAGTAAGTATAGGTAAAAATAATATATTAATGATATATAGGCATATAATTATGTATTATACATACGCACTTCTTACTAATGTAACCAACTCTCTGCAGTTCAAATTTTAAGCGTTATTTGATGATGATGATGCTGTTGATCATGATGCTAATAATGAAGGCAATGATATTTTGTAGTTTTTTCGGTCTTACTTTACTGATTCATCCTTGTTTTCTCTCCTTTCTTTAGGAATGGAACGCAACTTGTGAACACTGGCAGGCCGTGCAGACTGCCCTGGAAAGCTGCTACCTTCCCATTTTTTATGGCATTGAGTTTGTTGTGGGAATCTTTGGGAATACTGCTGTTGTTTTTGGCTACCTCTTCTGTCTGAAGAACTGGAACAGCAGTAACATCTACCTCTTCAACCTCTCTATCTGTGACTTGGCTTTTTTGTGTACCCTTCCCATGCTGATGAGACAGTACGCCCAGAGCAAATGGACATACGGATATGTGCTGTGTATAAGCAACCGATATGTACTTCATGCTAACCTCTATACCAGTATTCTTTTCCTCACTTTCATCAGCATCGATAGATATCTGCTCATGAACTATCCTTTCCGGGAACACCTCCTGCAAAAGAAAGCATTTGCTATTTTAATATCTTTGGCCATTTGGGGTTTAGTAACCTTAGAGCTCCTGCCCATACTTCTTTTTATACATTCTGATGACAACAGCAACAACTGTACTGATTATGCAAGTTCTGGGGACCCCAATCACAGCCTCATTTATAGCCTGTGTCTAACCTTTCTGGGCTTTCTCATTCCCCTTTTTGTGATGTGCTTCTTTTATTTGAAGATTGCTATCTTTCTAAAGCAGAGGAACAGGCAGCTCACTACAGCTTTGCCTCTTGAGAAGCCTCTCCACTTAGTCATCATGGCAGTTGTGATCTTCTCTGTGCTTTTTACTCCCTACCATGTCATGCGAAATGTCCGGATTGCTTCACGCCTGGAGACCTGGAAGAAGTCCCCATGTACTGAAGCCATCATCAACTCCTTGTATATCCTGACAAGGCCGTTGGCCTTTCTGAACAGTGTCGTCAACCCTGTCTTCTATTTCCTTTTGGGAGATCACTTCAGGGATATGTTGATGAATAAACTGAGGCACCACTTCAAGGCCCTTACATCCTTCAGAAGATGAGCTCATGGACTAATATTTTCATTCGAGAATAGTGAGATGTCTGTGTAGCAGATTGTTTTACAGAAGCAGCTGTACGTTGGTTAGAGTTTAACTCAGACATAACTCAGAGAGGCCCACAGACTTGACCCTGGTTTAAAGGCATGCTGGACTGGACCCAGGGTGTGTGAAAAGAAGATGATGGAAGGTATTTATTGGTTTCTTGACCTAAGCATTGAAAGGAGTTGGACTAGCACTGTCTAATGTTTGAGCACATAAGTCCAAAATTCTACATGATATAAGACCCTCTCAATCAGTGTAAAAGGAACAGAAGATAAAGTTGCAAGTTGTTTGTGTTTAATCACTAGTCAGATTGTAAAAAAAAAAAAATTGTATTGGCAATATTCTGTAAATTATTCGAGTGTGTGTGTATATGTGTGCATGTGTTAGTTGCTCAGTCGTGTCTAACTCTTTGTGACTCCGTGGACTAGAGCCCTCCAGGCTTCTCCATCCGTGGAGTTCTCTAGGCAAAAACGCTGGAGTAGCTTGCCATTCCCTTCTCCAGGGGATCTTCCTGACCTAGGGATCGAACCCAGGTCTCCCACATTGCAGGCAGATTCTTTACTGCTGAGCTACTGGGGAAGCCCATACAATGTTATTCATACAAGGTTACTCATACAATTCCATAATTTTTTGTGAAGACCAAATAAGAGAAGATTAGTCTTGTGCTGTTAAATATTGTTGCTAGAAGTTGTGCTCTTGAGCAAATTTAGAGATAATAGTAGCAACAAAGAGCAGAAAAAATGTAACTTGTTCAAATATGCCCATATTTCTTTATATTGATTAAGAATTGGGGTCCAGTTGTAATTATAAGTTCTCTTTTGTTGTTATACGGTTTTTAGCACAAATAATCATATTAAATAGAACCTAAAGAGATGATTTCATAGAGGCATATTTGAGCTCAGCTCTCAGGGGACTTAGGTATAAGTGGCTTTATAAAAATAATAGAGTCAGATACCAAGGATAACTGTAAAAATTCCAAAGTCATAGAACACAAAGCACCTACCAGGAAACTCAAAGGAAGACAAAACAAAACAAAGTCAGTGCACTGTTTTTATAATCAGTGTACCATCTGGTATTTTATGATCACAATGTGATTTTCAGTGCATGGAAATATATTAAGTTCTTTAGCCTTCCTGCTCTTGATTAAATAGTAAACTTTGAAATATATTAATATCATAAAACCAGAAAATAAGAGGAAGTGAAATGGTAACGTCAAAACTTATTGAGTTAATTATTTTCCGTTTTGGGAGAGAAAAATCAGTTTTTCTACACCCGCCTCCTTGCCCCAAATACACACACACTTATTTTTTTTTAAGCAATGGGATAATTTACAAGGACAATTTTATCTTGAGAGAGTGACTCATATCTGCAATGAGACTTATTTTCATAGAGTATTACCTAAGACTGTTGGAGAAAATGTTTTAAACAAAATACACTATATGAATTTGCAAAATGTACAGAACATTTATGTACCTATCAATATAGATTATTCCAAGAGGGTTATGTAAACACTATCCCATGCCACAAATCAAATTTGGAGAGGGTGAATGAGTGCTGCATTAGCTATTTAGAGTTTAAAAGTATCATATAATAATTTACATATCACATGCAGTAAAATGTGTGAATGGCCACATGCCTATGCTCTTTTCCTTAAGGTCATTAGCTGTAATGCAAAGGATAAAAATAAGCATTATAGGAGCAAAGACATAAAATTCCATGTCTCCCCTGTTTTGAGGTTTCCTGGTAACATTATATCCTGACATTCCAAAACCCCAAAATGTCCCCATTGAAATATTGTAAAAAAAACATTACTTACAAAGGATTTGTTTTCCTACCTAACCTTAGGCTTTTAAATTTTTTTTTTTCGTTTGTCAATAATTTTAAAGTGTCAATGTCATTTTATAACTGCCTGGTAAAAGTTGATCTTCTGAATTTTTTTCATTAGAAAAGGCCACAAGAAAGGGTCTTAGGAAAGATTCACTTATCTGCAAACATATAATTTAACTGTAATTTGCATCTGATGCATTGATTTTCATCTGTAAACATGAAATTAAATTTGTGCCATACCTATCCCAAGAATTGGTAGGGGTAAGCTTTTCTAATAGTATAGTGAAATATTTTGTGAAACTATGAACTCTTACACATATTTTATAAGCAAAATGTTAATTTTATAACATATTTCTTATTTTTTGTTCAAATTTGTCATGTGACAATGTAATCCTTAACTGATTAAAGTGATCTGCATGGAAGTTACAAGAACTATTCCATTTGCATTTTGTACCAGGTGATTACAATTGCAAGCAATAAGTAATGAATGGAATCTGAAACAATAAATAATGGATGTCATTTCTGCATTTGTGTTTTGCAAGGGAAAAAAATGTTGGGCTTTATAACTTGTCTTTTATTGGCTTTTTAGTATCTTCCAGAATCCTGACTAAAGTATTTGGTCCAGGATTTTGCAGTCTGGACCCACCCATTCCCTGTGCATTCTCTCTCACCACTGTTGTCACAAATTATATCTTTCAACCAAGATAGCTACTTCACTTCATTATATTTAGAACTTTCTCTACTGCGGATGCCTGGATGCTCACCTTGTATTATTAAGCCCACATATTAAAAAAATCTAAGCCTCTTTTAAGGTCTATATCATCTGTCTCTCCATTTAAAGCCTTACTTTTAGGACTTCTCCCCAAATCTCAAAATAACTCTGCCTACCTCTGGGGCTTCAGACTACTTTTGACTATTGTTTTCATAAAATACATTTTAAAGTCAATTCTTAGGTCTGTTAATGGAAAAACTGTATCTAATTTTTAAAATATTTTATTGTCTTCGCAGCACGAAACAAGGTACATTTTAAATGATTCTTCATTATGAATGAATGTCTTATAGGACAAATTTGAATTCAATACTCTTTTTGAGTGTGTATGTCAAGCTATTTTCTGTCTTCACTGCTTTTATAATGAATGTTACTTTATAGGAAGGAAAGAATGTCTATACACAAATACATGTGCCAGCTGCCATTGCCTTGACTTTTATATTTTCCTCTATACTTTTTAGCATTGTTTTAATGGATGCTTAATATTTGTGCCTGCTTCCAATCTGAGTTATTTTGAAGTTGGTCTCCACTTATAGCTTTTTCTCTTTAAGTTCTTTAAGCATGCATGACAATTTCTTATTTATTCCCATCTAATAAATTTAGACTGCTATCTCAGCATTATGAATATGTTATGGAGACTCTGGATTCTGTTATGTTCCTAAAAAGTGCTGATATTTTATTTCATGGCTGAAATTCAAATTCAAATCTCTGAAATCTCAGTTCATTTATTTTAGCCAGCTTAGAAGCTCAGTTGTTTAGAATCTACCCAGCACACCAAAATTTCAGAGGTTAGCTAGAGACTTGAACAGAGTTTATGTACAACATATGTAAGCTCTCTCTTGCGTAGGATCTTTACCCACTTACTTTCCAGCTGCTGAGTTCATCCTGAACTCATCTTTTCTTTCCCATGCCAAATAGACAAACAGGTTTCTTTCTGGATTTCAACAAACCAGCATTGCCTGACAAGGACTTGCATCCAGACTATAAGCTCTTTAAAAGGAAAGATCTTCACACACTTCACCTAGGAATATCATGCTGTTTTGAAGCTTAAGTGATATAATGTCCACTGGTGATAGGTGGTTCTCAGATGGTCTAAGTGGAAGTACCAAGTACCAAGTGGAAGTATCAAGAGAAAAGTAGACAGTCAGATCTCTGGTCTTCAGCAATCCAGGCAGGATGCCATGAAAAAGAATCTGCCTCAGAAGAGAAGGAAACATGAGCATATTTATGAGCATAAATGAGACACATTCCAGTGGCTTTACAAAATTATATACCTGGACAGGATTTTATACATGCTGAGTAGAGGAAGCACAATCAAGGAAAAGCATTATTATTTGTGCTCCCATATTGGTGAACCTGGAGAAAGTCTTGGCATACATACCTAAATTTGCTATATAGAGACATAAATATACACATATTTAATACATGTAACAGGAAAGTAAAGCTCACATCACTTATGCAAACACTCAGTTCCTATGTGATGTTTTCTCATTAAGCTTTGTCTATACCAGGAGACTGATAAGACTTAAACTGAGATGTGTCTTGAATACACTTTAAAAAATCATATTATGTATTATCTATGCAAGTAGAAGTATGTGGCAGTTTTCCACTTGTATAAAAAAATATACTTATTCAACAAATATTTCCAGTGTTTGCCAGAAATTTTGCCATTAGATAAACTATGAACAGCAAATATTTCTTGCCTTCAATTAGCTCATGGTCTCATAGGGAAAGCAGACTGTAAACAGACAGGCATAAGTTCCAGACAAAACAGACATGTGCCTAAATTGCTAAAAGTACAGGCATTAATTCTGTCATAGTAGGTTGGGGTATGATTTGGAGAAGATGCTAAGCCGGCTGAGGGCTGCCATGTGGGGAGAGGAAGTGCATCAGAAGAGGGAGCTGAAGCATAAAGACATATGGCTGGAAGGTAGACATGTGTGTAGGCAAACCCCGTGAAGATCCATTTCTGTCTAAATGTGCATTTTTAGATGAGATGGGCAGTAGTGTCTTTCTGGTAGTAGAGAAACCATTTGTTGTTGTTCAGTCAGTCACGACTGACGCTTTGTGACCCCATGGACTGTAGCTCACCAGGCTCCTTTGTCCATGGGATTTCCCAGGGAAGAACTCTGGAGTGGGTAGCCATTTTCTTCTTTGGGGAATCTTCCCCAGGGACTGAACCGTCGTCTCCTGCTTTGCATATGGATTCTTTGCCACTAAGCCATCAGGAAAGCCCCAAGAGAAACCATACACATATGCAAAGCTGTTCAGCTTGCAGTTGTTTACACAGAACCATCCAACAGTTGTCCAACTAGGACTTTCCCCAAAAGAGTTATTTCATGGAGGCTTAGACAAAATAAAATTTAACGAACAGTTAAATCATTAATTTGACATACTCTGTCTTGCTTTCTTTCTTTCACTGCTCTGCAATCTCTGTCGCTTTTATCCCAGCCTCTTCTTTCTTAAATATTGGTCTTTTCAGCTTTCTCTTCTTCCCCCAGAAAATTTCATTGGTTTCTGTCATATCTGTGAGCTTAAATTGACTCCAACACCACCCCTACAGGGAAACATGATTTTATCTTTAAATCTTATTTCAATATTTTATATGTCAACAAAGATGATGCTGTGAAAGTGCTGCACTCAATATGTCAGCAAATGTGGAAAGCTCAGCAGTGGCCATAGGACTGGAAAATGTCAGTTTTCATTCCAATCCCAAAGAAAGGCAATGCCAAAGAATGCTCAAACTACCACACAATTGCACTCATCTCACATGCTAGTAAAGTAATGCTCAAAATTCTCCAAGCCAGGCTTCAACAATATGTGAACCGTGAACTTCCAGATGTTCAAGCTGGTTTTAGAAAAGGCAGAGGAACCAGAGATCAAATTGCCAATATCTGCTGGATCATTGAAAAAGCAAGAGAGTTCCAGAAAAACATCTACTTCTGCTTCATTGCTTATCCAAAGCCTTTGACTGTGTGGATCACAACAAACTGTGGAAAATTCTGAAAGAGATGGGAATACCAGATCACCTGACCTGCCTCTTGAGAAACCTGTAAGGAACAGGAAGTAACAGTTACAACTGGACATGGAACAACAGACTGGTTCCAAATAGAAAAAGGAGTACGTCAAGGCTGTATATTGTCACCCTGCTTATTTAACTTCTATGCAGAGTACATCATGAGAAACACTGGGCTGGGGGAAGCACAAGCTGGAATCAAGATTGCCAGAAGAAATATCAATAACCTCAGATATGCAGATGACACCAGCCTTATGGCAGAAAATGAAGAATTAAAGAGCTTCTTGATGAAAGTGAAAGAGGAGAGTGAAAATGTTGGCTTAAAGTTCAACATTCAGAAAACGAAGATCATGGCATCCAGTCCCATAACTTCATGGCAAATAGATGGGGAAACAATGGAAACAGTGGCTGACTTTATTTTGGGGGGCTCCAAAATCACCATAGGTGGTGACTGCAGCCATGAAATTAAAAGACGCTTACTCCTTGGAAGGAAAGTTATGACCAACCTAGACAGCATATTAGAGAGACATTACTTTGTCCACAAAGGTCCATCTAGTCAAGGCTATGACTTTTCCACTAGTCCTGTGTGGATGTGAGAGTTGGACTATGAAGAAAGCTGAGTGCCGAAGAATTGATGCTTTTGAACTGTGGTGTTGGAGAAGACGCTTGAGAGTCCCTTGGACTGCAACGAGATCCTACCAGTCCATCCTAAAAGAAATCAGTCCTAGGTGTTCATTGGAAGGACTGATGTTGAAGCTGAAACTCCAATATTTTGGCCACCTGATATGAAGAGCTGAGTCGTTTGAAAAGACCCTGATGTTAGGAAAGATTGAAGGCAGGAGGAGAAGGGGACGACAGAGGATGAGATGGTTGGGTGGCATCACCGACTCAAAAGACATGAGTTTGGGTAATCTCCAGGAGTTGGTGATGGACAGGGAGGCCTGGTGCGCTGCTGATCATGAGGTTGCAAAGAGTCAGACACGACTGAGTGACTGAACTGAACTGAAAGAGATATATCTTAGAAATATTGGTATCATATTATTTATGGCATCAAATAATCAAATCAAAGAGATAGAGCATCACTATTTATAGCAATGTTTCTCAAGATACATAAAAAGAGGCTTGGGATCAACTTTATGTGCAAATCTCAAAATATTATTTTCAAATTTGTGAAAAATGTTATTCCCTTTCTGAGGTGATGGAATCACTCTGAATGAAAAAGACCACCAGTGTGCAGCCTCCCAATGTTAATGCAAAAATATAGAAACATCTATCCTGTTATGAAAGATAGCAAGCAATCTCATTTTGTAACTGCGGTTTCCTTTGTAGAGATCACAGATAAAATATTCAGTTTGTGACCCACACAAATTTTTTCATTCATCAATCTAGGTTCAATTATAAGTAAGATATATATTTCTTAGAAGTAGATTCTGATCTTCTTACTAAGTATTGCTTTTAATTGCTTATGGAAAGGAACAGTTTTGTTTCGTTGTTTTAACTAACTCATCAAGCATTAACACCCATTACTCTGTTTCTGAATCACATAATTCAAATCAGTTATTGGGAAACCTCATGATTTAGGCAGTGTTTAAATGTTTTAAAGTAATGTTAAATCAATCTGACTCAAATACATCAATTAAATTTAAAAAAAATAATAAAAGGTCATACCCAGTACCAAGGTTTGCTAATATTTTCAAGGTTATGGGCAGTCAAGTATTAATCACTCAGTTGTGTCTGACTCATTGTGACCCCACAGAGTGTATAGCCCACCAGGCTCCTCTGTCCATGGATTTCTCAGGCAAGAATACTGGAGTGGGTTGCCATTCCCTTCTCCAGGGGATCACATAACCCAAGGACTGAACCCGGGTCTCCTGCATTGCAGGAAGATGCTTTACCATCTGAGCCACCAGGGAAGATAGGGCATAAGCAAAGCAGGGAATGCTCTAGAACATTGAGAGCACCTCCCCAGATCCTTTCTCCTACTGAAGGAAAAGCCCTGAGGACCCAAAGTAATAGATGAAATGCCTAAGAGACTTCACAATGCACTTAGCATTTACATTGCCTCACACTGATGTCTGTGTCCTAGAACTTAGAGCTTGTGTCACATTTCACAGGAAGCTTTGTTTCACAAAGCCATCAATGTCAGTCCTAAACCATGGGAATTCTGCTAAAAAAAATATTCCATAGATAAGCACTCTCTAATGAATAGCACTAATCTATTTTCCAGGAGGGTCAATCATCATGTTTATAAAATTAGACTAAGTCAGCACTAGCCTTCTTTTTCTCCTAGATGCTTTTCTACTTAGCAGAATAGGAGAGAATGAATCCCAGGCAGCTATTTGAAATCTTTTCTTCCCAATCCCTAAAAGATTTGAAAAGGAATTGCAGAGTACCCTGAATGCTATTTTCAAATTCAGTTCCAGCACTCCTGTTTAGTCACTTATGGTTTGTAAATATCACCAAACCTATATTATCACTTTTATAGATTTTTCATACTCAAATCACACATTGAATCAAATAAGAGTCAAAAATTTAACCTGTTTTCAAATCAGCATTATTTAACAAATTTCTATTGCACAAAATACTTCTGATGAAATATTTTAATATGTTAGAATATTGTCCTGTTATACGATTGCTTTTATTGCCATTTAAGGAACTAAAAAAGCAAAATGGCCATCTGAGGAGGCCTTACAAATAGCTGTGAAAAGAAGAGAGGTGAAAAGCAAAGGAGAAAAGGGAAGATATACCCATTTGAGTGCAGAGTTCCAAAGAATAGCAAGAAAAGATAAGAAAGCCTTCCTCAGTGATCAGTGTAAAGACATAGGGGAAAACAATAGAATTGGAAAGACTAGAGATCACTTCAAGAAAATTAGAGATACCAAAGGAACATTTCATGCAAAGATCAGCTCAATAAAGGACAGAAATGGCATGAATCTAACAGAAGCAGAAGATATTAAGAAGAGGTGGCAAGAATACACAGAAGAACTATACAGAAAAGATCTTAATGATCCAGATAATCACGATGGTGTGATCACTCACCTAGAGCCAGACATCCTGGAATGTGAAGTCAAGTGGGTCTTAGGAGCATCACTATGAACAAAGCTAGTGGAGGTGATGGAATTCCAGTTGAGCTGTTTCAAATCCTGAAAGATGATGCTGTGAAAGTGCTGCACTCAATATGCCAGCAAATTTGAAAACCTCAACAGTGGCCAAAGGACTGGAAAAGGTCAGTTTTCATTCTAATCCCTAAGAAAGGCAATGCCAAAGAAGGCTCAAACTACTGCACAATTGCACTCACCTCACATACTAGTAAAGTAATGCTCAAAATTCTCCAAGCCAGGCTTCAACAATATGAACTGAGAACTTCCAGATGCTCAAGATGGTTTTAGAAAAGGCAAAGGAACCAGAGATGAAATTGCCAACATTCATTGGATCATCAGAAAAGCAAGAGTTCCAGAAAAACATCTACGTCTGCTTTATTGACTCCACCAGAGCCTTTGACTGGATCACAATAAACTGTGGAAAATTCTGAAAGAGATGGGAATACCAGACCACCTGACCTGCCTCTTGAGAAATCTGTATGCAGGTCAAGAAGCAACAGTTAGAACTGGACATGGAACAACAGGCTGGTTCCAAATAGGGAAAGGAATATGTCGAGGCTGTATATTGTCACCCTGCTTATTTAACTTCTATGCAGAGTACATCATGAGAAACGCTGGGCTGGAGGAAGCACAAGCTGGAATCAAGATTGCCAGAAGAAATATCAGTAACCTCAGATATGCAGATGATGACCCTTATGGCAGAAAGTGAAGAAGAACTAAAGAGCCTCTGATGAAAGTGAAAGGGGAGAGTGAAAAGGTTGACTTAAAGCTCAACATTCAGAAAATGAAGATCATGGCATCCGGTCCTATCACTTCATGGACAATAGATGGGGGAAACAATGGAAACAGTAGCTGACTTTATTTTGGGGGCCTCCAAAATCACTGCAGATAGTGACTGCAACCATGAAATTAAAAGACACTTAAACCTTGGAAGGAAAGTTAGATAGCATATACTATCTAACTAGTTATCTAAGTTAGATAACTATAGTTAGTTAGATAGATATACCAACCTAGATAGCATATTAAAAAGCAGAGACATTACTTTGCCAACAAAGGTCCATCTAGTCAAGGTTATGGTTTTTCCAGTAGTCATATATGGGTATGAGAGTTGGACTATAAAGAAAGTTGAATGCAGAAGAATTGATGCTTTTGAACTGTGGTATTAGAGAAGACTCTTGAGAGTCCCTTGGACTGCAAGGAGTTCCAACCAGTCCATCTTAAAGGAGATCAGTCCTGAGTGTTCATTGGAAGGACTGATGTTGAAGCTGAAACTCCAATACTTAGGCCACCTGATGTGAACAACTAACTCATCTGAAAAGACCCTGATTGCCGGGAGCCAGCGTGAGGAATTCCACCCGTGACAAGGTCATTCGGCAGAGCTCTGACGGCAAGGCTAATCAGACCTCAGGTTTTCCCCCTGGAATTTCCTGAGCATCCACCCCCCAAAAATAAGAATCTGCCTTCTTTTACACTCTTCTGACATTCTCTGGAAAAAGTCAATTCAGGGCTTTAGTCTTCTGCATTTGAAAGAGTGTTTCAATCCAAAAACCCCTCTGATGGCTTTTTAGCCTGCCTGCAGGACTCCTACAGCTGCACGTGTGATTGTTTGAGGCCTCCTGACTGCAGGAGGTACAGGAAGCTTAAAACATCCTAGGAATGTAGGGGCTTCCGAGGAGTCAAAGTCATTAGAATAGGACTGATTAAAAGTTTCATTTGTTGAGCCAATACTTGCTGCCAAATTTTCATATACTTTATTTTTAGATATAGTTGGTATATGGAAAAACTAGTAGTAGACCTGGTATTAGCAACATTAGATCTTTGAGTTAAGTACCTTCTTTGTTATAACCCACTGCACCTTTGTTCTATAGAGATGTAACTTTAGCGCTTTAAGGAGATGCAGATTAAAGAAAAACACTTAGGGGAAACGAAATTAACATTCATTAAGGAAGAGAGCCAAAAAGTGTTAACAAGCCTCTTGGCCAGAAGATAATGTAAATCACCTGAGACCTTTTGTATACAAAGAGATACACAGAAAGAGTCTGGGCTGCGAATGCTACATAATTTTGTATTACCCATTGATCTCTATGTATAATCAAAAGTATAAAAGGCCTTGAAGGACAATAGAAGGAGAGCCAGTCACTGGACTGGTTTTCCCCGTGTCTCCTCTTTACTCTAATTTCAGGCTGAATTCCCATCTGGGACGTGGAGGCTCACTATGTCTACTTACTTGTTCCGGGTTTTAAGATCCAAAAGAGAGAGAGCCCAAGGCGGGACACTCTCTGATATTCAAACGGGCGCCGGCGGCCTAAGGTAGATGGTGCAAGCTCCTTGTCTGGAACTTATTGCTTTTCCACGTAACCCAAGTTAATCAGCCTCTTCTCTCCACTTAATCTTCCTACTACACTATTTCTTCCTAATCTAATATTATATTAATAAATAAATAAGTTTTCCTCGCTGACTCTGTCCACCCTTCAAATTCCCTGGATCCACCGGGGCTGGACCCCAGCACCTGATGCTGTGAAAGATTGAAGGTGGGAGGAGAAGTAGACGACAGAGGATGAGACGGTTGGGTGGCATCACTGACTCAATGGACATGAGTTTGGGTAAACTCCAGGATTTGGTGATGGACAGGGAGGCCTAGCGAACTGCAGTCCATGGGGTCGCAGAGTTGGACATGATGGAGTACTGAACTGAACTGAACTGAAGGAATTATGATACAGACTTAATGAGTTGGTAGGAGATATCAGTTTTAAATGTTTGCCTAGTAATTAGGAAAAGCACTGTTTATAAAACTAAAATTTTTTGTTTATCTCTGTTTTTACACATTTTGGAAGGTTTAGTGGACTTTTGTAGAGTAATGAAGATGAATATCAGAAAGTGATACCTAAAGGGCTTTTATAAATTTAAAATACCTTATAAGTTGTAAATAACATATTTTGAAATTTAAATAAATAAAATGATCTAAATAGCTTCAATAGAACTAAGTATGGAAAGGGGGATTAGAACTTTATTTTTTATTGCATCCAGTAATGGCGATATGTTGAAAAGACAAGTGATCATTCTTTGCTGAATCACTGAATAATCACTAAAGAAATGATTGTGGATATATCTATTTATAGAACTGAAATGGCTTAATGAGAAACAATAATCATCTATGTTCTAAGTAGATCAGAAAGAACAAACATACTTTGTTTGTCATCTGGGCTTTCACAGTTCAAAATTACTTCCTTTTTAAGAAATCCTCCTTCCTTAAGATGGTATCTAAAACTATTTGTATTTCTAAGGATGTTTGCTGCTGCTGCTGCTGCTAAGTCACTTCAGTCGTGTCCGACTCTGTGTGATCCCATAGATGACAGCCTACCAGGCTCCCCCGTCCCTGGGATCCTCCAGGCAAGAATACTGGAGTGGGTTGCCATTTCCTTCTCCAAAGTGAAAAGTGAAAGTGAAGTCACTCAGTCATGTCCGACTCCTAGCGACCCCATGGACTGCAGCCCACCGGGCTCCTCTGTCCATGGGATTTTCCAGGCAAGAGTACTGGAGTGGGGTGCCATTGCCTTCTCCGCTAAGGATGTTTAGCAAATATTTATTCATGATTCTGTGATCTACAAATAATGATGAAGGGCACTGAGTATTTGTTTTTCAGTTACTCTGAAATTTTTAACTTATTTTGGAGCAAAAACAATAGTAAAATGAACTCCCAGTGTTCCCATCACATAACTACAATGGTCATCAATTTATGGAAGACTTTGTTTCATAAGGACCCTCCCCTTTATCACCTTTATCATATTAAATAAATGCCAGATATCATATCATACCATTTACTCCATAAATGCTAATATTTATCTCTAAGAGATAAAAACTTGTTTTTAAAATAGTTATAAGTATATGGTAGAATGGATTGCTGTGCTCATATCTTCACTTTTACCCATTTATGACCTTCACCATGTGACTTTACAGTTTCACCCCTGTGGACAGAGTTTATGTCCTCACTTGTAGATGAATGAACTTGACCATGAGAATAGCTTGAAATATTAGTGCTCATAACACCAGCAAAGACTATATAGTGATTAAGTCTGACCTCTGTGCTCCTGTTATCTGTCATTAGAAGAATATGCAATCTAGGGAGACCAAGGAATTCATGGACCACATTTAAACACAAGTCACACTCTGAGGAAGAACTGCCCAGACAATGCATTAATTTGGGGGAAAGAGGAAGAAATATGTGTTGAGATTTGAAATTTAGATGCAATTATTGCTTAAATGCTTAATTATTATAACTGAATGCCAAATATCCAGTTTTAAAATTTTCAGTTCTGCCAAAAATGTGATATATACCATAAAGTGTATAAGGTTCAGCTCAGTTCAGTCACTCAGTCATGTCTGACTCTTTGCAACCCCATGAATCGCAGCACTCCAGCCCTCCCTGTCCATCACCCTCTCCCGGAGTTCACTCAAACTCACGTCCATTGAGTCGGTGATGCCATCCAGCCATTTCATCCTCTGTTGTTCCCTTCTCCTCCTGCCCCCAATCCCTCCCAGCATCAGTCTTTTCCAATGAGTCAACTTTTTGAATGAGGTGGCCAAAGTACTGGAGTTTCAGCTTTAGCATCATTCTTTCCAAAGAACACCCAGGGCTGATATCCTTTAGAATAGACTGGTTGGATCTCCTTGCAGTCCAAGGGACTCTCAAGAGTCTTCTCCAACACCACAGTTCAAAAGCATCAATTCTTTGGCGCTCAGCTTTCTTCACAGTATATACATATATATATATATATATATATATACATACATACATACATGCAATAAGTATGTGTGTGTGTGTATATATATATAATAATTGTATAATATGTATGGGCTTCAAAGGTGGCACTAGTGGTTAAGAACCTATCTACCAATGCAGGAGACATAAGAGACACAGGTTCAGTCCCTGGGTCAGAAAGATCCCCTGGAGGAGGGCATAGCAACCCACCATGGACAGGAGAGCCTACATCTCCTGCATTGTAGGTGGATTCTGTACCCACTGAGCCACCTGGGAAGCCTGCTCTCAGAATAGTTACATCAACAGATAGATACACTTTTGCTTCATTCTTTGCATTTTTAATATAAGCATATATAGTAAATAGTTTCCAGTGATGGCTTCCATCAGTTCTTTTCTCACATAATGAATGTGGTACCCTCCCACTGACAGCTGGATTACTTCCCCACACTTTGAATCTGGTTGATGTTGTAACTGCTTTGACCAGGGAAAGTGATTTTCTGGAATTTCTGTGCCCCAGACGTAAAAGAACTGTTAGCTTCTGCTTTCCACTTTTGCCTTGGAACTCAGCCATGAGGTTTGAGGTAGTCCAAGAAGCCTTGTCAATAAACCCATCTGGAGAAGATCGAGATCCCTGGTGAAAGTCTCAGCCAAGGCCCCTGCAAATGGCAACAAACCACGTGAATGGAGCCATTTTGGACCCTTCAGGTCTCCCAGCACTCCAACTCTGGAGCCCATTCTTCTCTGTTCTTTCTAAATTAAAAATTTGTTACATACTTCCTGAGATCTCCTGGTTTTGCCCTCCCTCCCACCCATTCCTCTTATTTGGAATCTTCTCTTTCCTTTATTCCCATTGACACTGTCTTTCTCATTTTGAATTCTAAGTTCCCCATCAGGGTAGGACTTTATCCTAGAAAATGGCTTCAGTTGATTGGTTACAAAAAAATTCATAAGACCGTGAATTGTTCCAGCAAATCCACATCTGACTGTGGACCCCTTGTGCAATATGCTATATCACAGAGACTTGGGTAATTGCTACTTACCAGGTGTGTGAATTTCCACAACCTTATTTTTTTAATTGGATTATAGTTGCAAGGAGATCAAACCAGTCAATCCTAAGGGAACGAAACCCTGAATATTCATTGGAAGGACTGATGCTGTGAAGCTCCAATACCAGCTGATGCAAAGAGCCGACTCTGAAAAAGATCCTAATGCTGGGAAAGATTGAAGACAGGAGGAAAAGTGGGTGGCAGAGAATGAGATGATTAGATAGCATCACTGACGCGATGGACATGGATTTGAGCAAACTCCGGGAGATAGCGAAGGAGAGGGAAGCATGGCTTGCTGCAGTCCATGGGGTTGCACAGAATGGGACATGATTTAGTGACTGAAAACACAGTCACTTTCTGGGCTTCCCATGTAGTGCAGTGGTAAAGAACCCGCCTGCCAATGCAGGAGATGTGAGTTGGATCTCTGGTTTGGGAAGATCCTCTGTAGAAGGAAGTATCAACCCACTCCAGTATTCTCACCTGGAAAATTGCATGGACAGTGGAGCCCAGCGGACTACAGTCTATGGAGTTGCAAAGAGTCAGACACAACTGAGCACGCATGCGCATAGTTTCTTTACACTGCTGTGTCAATTTCTACAGCAAAATGAATCACCCATATATATATATATATATATATATATATATTCTTTTATATATCTATATATATATATCCCTTCTTTTATGGGGTTTCCTTCCAATTTAGGTCACCACAGAGCACCAAATAGAGTTCCCTGTGCTATACATCAAGTTCTCTTTAGTTATATACTTTATACATATTAATATATATAGTCAACCTCAAAGTGAAAGTGAAAATCACCCAGTCGTGTCCAACTCTTTGGGACCCCATGGACTATACAATCTGTGGAATTCTCTAGGCCAGAATCCTGGAGTGGGTAGCTTATCCCTTCTCTAGCAGACCTTCCCGACCCAGAAATCAAACTAGGATCTCCTGCATTGTAGGCGGATTCTTTACCAGCTGAGCTATCAGGGAAGCCCAGTCAATCCCAGTCATAACACTAAATCTCAGTTTGCTTTTCTGTTGATATACAATGAGGATAGTAATGACCTTTTGCCACATAGAATTATTGTGTTGGAGACAGAGCATGGTGCACCTAATACACTTAACACAGTGAGTGACGCATAATAAGCACTCTGTGACTTTCACCAAATGCATTCCTTAGGAGGGAACTCAAATGTCTCTGTGACAATTTAAGCTTAAAAATTAACATTAAACCAAATTTAGGAACAGTACAAAACAGGAAAGTAATTGTTTTTCTCTCTTCCACATGTTGACACATTGAACACTGTCCTCAAAGAAGGCCAAGAATAGCAGGAGAAATATTCTGTTTACAGCAATAATTATCAACACAGGTATTGTTATTCTTGAACACTTATGTTGTGTCTAGTGTTATGCACATACTCATACATTTAATTCTTAATGCAATTTTTAAAGTTAGGTATTACCACTTCCATTCCTATGAAGCATTCAAGAATGATCTACTAAACCACCCAAGTTGAGCACTTGGAAATTTGAGGTCCACTCAGTCTGATTCCACAGGGGTTCATGCTGCTTTTATACAAAGAACAGTGGAAGGTACTTTGTTCAAGAAAAGGGAAACAGCCTAATGAGAGGGGAGAGGAGTTGATATGGATGCTATTTACAAGTATTTGAATAATTGTCATGAGGAAGAGAAACTATATTTAGTCTGTGATGATTTCTAGGGCTGGGCTTGTCTGGTGGTTGGAAGGGAATTGAGATTCAGTTCCAGAGAAAAGCAAACTTTCTTTCCTATGATTGTCTGAAAATTAGTTGCTTTGAAAAGTAATGTGTTCACCTTCATTGGCTATGCCATGTGTTTTTGGAAGTATTAATACTGTAAAGAGTGTACATGTCTTAGATGGGCTAGGATAACCACTAGGTTTTCTCCTACTTGTAGATTTGTAGGTACTCCTCCAAGCATAACAGAGGCCTAGAAAAAAAATTAATCCTAACCTTTAGGCACCTGAACTTAGTTTGGACAGTCATACAAAAAAGAAAAAAAATCATTTTCCTCATGCTAAAAAGCACCTTCTCTTATGTTCAAATTGTCACTGATCTCTCACTCAGAATTTCTCTATACCATTTAAAATTATATAGATGGAATATCAACTAACAGAGTGCTTACTATTTATACAGTCCAGTGATTCTAATAGCCCACGTGTGTTAAATCACTGAATCCTCTTAACAAATTCACAAGATAGAAATTATCTTCTTTTTACAACTGAAGACATCAAGGCACATGAAGGGTACATATTCTACCAAGAGTTACTGAGTCAGTAATGATGATGAAAGGGTTTGAACCTAATTATCTGGCTCCAGAATCTGTACTCCAACCATGCAATGGAGGTGATGATGATAATAATAGAATTAATATTAGCTACCAAAACCAATTATATTCTGTTTGCAGAGCTAAGCCCTATACTATGCTCATGATGCTTATCTTCTCTAATCTTATCCACAATCCTGGCAGATATAGTTAAGGAGTCTGTATCATAGCATAGTTATGTATTTTGTCTCTATGAATGGTTGATGGATGAAGGATTTGAGCCCCGGCATGTGTAATTTCCAAAGTCTTGTCCCTAAATACTGTCCTCTCTATATCATTTAAGGCAGCGGTGGTCTACCTATTTCATGTCATTATTTTCTTCTGGTGTGGTCCAACTCTATTTTGTTTCTTCTGTTCTAGGTAAACCTACTTCCGATGTTTACCCATGCTAGTTTGGCGAACTGGCAACCCCCAAGCCAATCAACACATAAGATCCTGAACAATGATTCTGCCTCATGGGATCACTCCTAGCATCTTGCTCTGGTTCTCTTTTAAGAAACTTTTAAGAAATTTACCAATTTCTGGGCAACATTACCTCTCAAGAAGAGATATTCAATTGATTAGAGTTCAAAACTCTAACCTGAAGGGGAAACAAAGGTGGCATAAGATTTTAGGCATGAGTTAATTTCTTATTTTATATTCCTAAGACCACAGAATTTATAACAGGTTAGTATTTAGATAATTTATTATATATAATCTGGCTCTGACTACAAAATTCCTTTTTTACTTCTACCTTAAGATTTAATAATATTGCAAAATCTCTCCACTCAGTTTTCCTTTTCTTGGCTGCATGGCATATGGGATTTTAGTTCCCAGACCAGAGATCAAACCTTGCATTGGAAGCACAGAGTCTTAACCATGGACTGACAGGGAAATCCTCATTTTTTCTTTTCATCATTGTTTAACAATTGGTTTTTAATAGCCAATGCTTATTCAAGTCTACTGTTCTGATGTTGCAATTAATGAAGGAAAAAAAAAAAACAGGTAAAAAACAAACAAACAAAAACACTAACAAAATAGCAGAGTTTTCATTTCTTTCCTAGTGTAACTCTAGAGGGCAAGGTACTGATGAGTTCCTGCAGAGACCCTGGTGGCCAGGACAACAATCAAACCTATGTCAGCCATGATGAGCATGTTAATCAGGAGTAGTGCTGATAAGGCTTTCTGTTTCACCTTTTAGTATTTTTGTCTTTCACCAGAAACTGATGTTAAGTAATAATCAGTGGTCAGCAGAATATTTCTTCTTGATTTTCTTCACTACGTTAACTTGTCAAGGTTGTGACTAATGATTTCCTCATGACTCTAAATTTCCTGGACTTGTTTACTCAGACCAATTGAACAGGTCATTTCTACAGAAATTTTAGAATCTCAGTAAATAAAACTGTGTTAGTTGACAGTGCCAAAGATTATGAATGAAATAGATAAGGAATATAAAAAATGAGAATATATAAGCATATTTTTCACCATCTGTGCTTCTAGATTAAGCAATATCACAGGCAATACTATTCAAAGTGAAACACAAATGAAATTTAAATTATATGATGTTTTAACAACAAATTTTCCTTCCTTGAAAATGCCATACTCCAATATTATATTTAATTTGCATTCTTTAAAAACACAGACTGGCATAGGTGGCAGAGTATTATACTAGATGGGGATAAAAAAAAATTGCCTCGGGATTTGTGATTTATCTTAAATAACACATGCACACAGACTCTCGTGAAAATCAAGAATTTGTTGAAGTTCTTCTTAGTTTATATATAATATGTCTTAATTTCTACATCATTGAATATGTCCAAATTAAATCAATTTTTTACATATATTAAAAACTATTTTTTATTAATTAATTTATTTTAATAGGAGGATAATTACAATATTGTGATGGTTTTTTCCATACATCGACATGAATGACCCATGGGTGCACATGTGTACCCTCATCCTGAACCTCTCTCCCACCTCCCTCACCACCCCACCCCTCTGCGTTATCCCAGAGCCCTGGCTTTAAGTGCCCGGCTTCATGCATTGAACTTCCAAAACAGGAAAAGCTCTTCCCCTAGGCACCCAACCGAGAGAAGATCTAACAGTGAATCACAGACATGGGGCTCATACTCAAGACAAAAGAAGCTAAATCATAATATTGAAAGAAAGTCAAGGGTCAGAGGAACCTAGTAAAGCTCCAGAAACCAAAGGCAAGCACTTGACTGTGAGTCAGGGAGCATTGCCGCCTCTGTAAATGGCCCACACACTCGGAAAGCAGGGATAAGTCAGGGGGCTCCTACGCAGGCTTAGAAGGTCTCGACTTCAGATCCTGGCTCAGTCAGGAATACCTGCATAGCTAGGGGCAAGTGATTAAATCTTTCTCAGGCTCGTATTCTTCAGATGGTTGTTGTTGTTCAGTCGTTAAGTCATGTCTGACTCTTTGCAACCCCACGGACTGCAGCATGCCGGACTCCCCTGTCCTTCACTGTCTCCTAGAGTTGGCTCAAAATCGTGTCTGTTGAGTCAGTGATGCTATCTAACCATCTCATCCTCTCTTTCTATGAATATTTAGGATTGATTTCCTTTAGGATGAACTGGTTTGACCTCCTTGCAGTCCAAGAGACTCTCAAAAGTCTTCTCTAGCAACACAATTTGAAAGCATCAATTCTTCAGTGCTCAGCCTTCTTTACAGTCCAACTCTCACATACCGTATATTGAGTAGGGATAATAACACACCTTTTCAGCTGACTATGAAAATTGAGTAAATGAGTTCTAAGTGCCAGGCATCATGGAAACCCATAATGGTTACTTTCTCTTACCAATTAAAAAACATAAGAAGCCAATTGAATCCAGCGTGGGATAGTAACTTACACTTTAGCAACTTAGTGTGGGGTATTTTACAGTCTCTAAGTTATTCATGACCACTTTTGCACGACTCAAAACACTGAGCTGTCCAAAGTAGCTTGTGTTCCTCAGGAGAGTATTCCAATAGTGAAGCCTCATGGAGGGTGGTGCCTATGAAGGGAATGGATACTTATTGAGTATGGCTTGTCTATTCTCTATTCTGTACATTGTTTTTACTAGCTTATGGACCACTAAAAACACCATGAGGCAATGCTGTTATGTCAAAAGTGGGGTTCTAAGAGTAACTGAGACATTCAAAGTTAAGTTAAGGCAGAGTGGAATTCAAAGAGTTGTTCCCAAGGCAAACTGTACCATCTCCAACATGAATGACTATAATGCATAATCCATTTTTATAAAATCATAGATCCACAAGATTTTAGAAAATTACAGTAATGCTTAATTTCAAAACCAATATTGACAATAATCAAAGGTAACATGTTTTATTAAAATATAAAAAAACTAGTTTAAAACATAAAATATGAATAACTGAAACTTAAGATTTAAAAGAGCTAAGACTCCTGAATGTCTTCTAACTGCAAACTGTTAAGACTCTACCTAACTAAAGCTGTATTTTCACTTTTGTTCTTCTGATGAACTTTTGTCTGAATTCAGATAGCAAGATTTCTGGGAAAAGGAAAGTCTGAGTCTGAAACAGGTTAGTGAGTTTGTTGATGAGAAATTCTTAGTCACTGATGACCTTATCAGAGCAAGTCTAGATATACTCCTGATATCTACTAACCAAGAGCAAAGTCTCTGCAGCTCTGCAGCAGCCCCAACTTCCTCTTACAGATAAACATTTTTCAGCCCCAGCCCAGCTTCAGATCCAGCCCCATTTCCAACTTAAATCTAGGCCCAGATATATTGCAGAATGAGGCACAGTCCCAAGCCCAGGCTCAGGATTAGGTCTTGTCCCAGCCCAATCACTGGTCCTGGTCCCAGGGCCAGTCTCTTCCAACGCAAGTCCACCCTAAGACCTGGGACCAGGCCCAGACACAGTTCTAGACCCAGACCCAGACCTCTTAGACCCAGGTTCAGTATCCCTAGACCCAGACTCAAGCCCAGTCTCAGGTATAGGCTCCAAGCTTGGCTCCTGAACTCTAGTCTTTTTTCTTTGTCTTTTGACTTGGGATTCGTTATGCTCAGGCAAACAGCGTTTTTAAGAATGGAATGAGGGGGAAAGAGGGGTATAGTTGAATTACATTTAATTTCTTAAAAAATTCAATTAAAATAAGACAATTAAAAAAATTTTTGGTAATTTTGAAGGAAGCTATACAGGTGTCTTTTCTGTTTATGGAGGTTTTGTACATTTGAAAGGGTCATAATTAGAATTTCCTCACAGATGTTTCAGTGTTTTCATTCAACTTGACACCTGACTCTATATAAGCTGTGGTTGTTTTTGTGAGCCTGACCACCCAGAGTATGTTTATATCATTCTAGTGGCACTGATTCTGTTTGGCTTTATTCATTGCACAGAGATCTGGAATCAGTGCAGGTGGGGAGGAAAGGTGAAAGCTCCCATTCTCAGATGACATAAACCTCTAAAGTCCAGCCCTGTGTCCTATAAGACTCTCCCTCTTACCACAGGTTGAACTTCTTTCTCTTTTGATTGAGAAAACTATCCTTAAATCTTCATTTTTTTTTCTTGCAGTTGCTCCTTTGATATATTTTACTTCTTATAACTCTGACTTCTGTACTAGTAAACTCTGGCTTCCATTATTCTTATTTGTGCAATTAGATTTTTTTAATTATATGTAGGGACTAATTGACAATTTATTTCCAACTCTATCTAACCCCCCTTCTGTGGCAATAAATGCCTATATTCCATGATTGGGGCATCAGGATACTTGGGGAGGGCCTGGGAAGTTTCAGATGTCTTCCGAATGCATCTGACCACATTTACTTCTCTATGTCCTGTTCAAAGAATATTTACTTTTCTGTTTACTTGTCCATTTTTAACACTTAGATTTTCAAAACTACTGTTTTTGTTCAGAATCCATTTCTTGAAAACATCCTCATAACTAGGTAAGAGTTTGTGGATCATTGAATGATTTCTCACCTCCCTTCTCTGGAGGTCACTGCATATTTATGTAGAAGGCTTATGAGACTTTTCTTCATTTCTTTGGGGTAAATCGTCAGTTCCAGGTTGTTTTCATTGCTTTCTGCTCTTTGTCTTCACAGTTTTGATGTAGATTATTTTGTGGAAGAGATTTAGTATATATTGGTGTATGTTGAAGGGCAGATGCACCCGCTTCTTTTCTTCACATCCTTTTAGACCTATGCTGGGGTCTACTGCTACTTGCTCATCCACCCCGAGCCCATTCACACCCGCTGCTGTAAATCCACATCCCCCTTGACTCTCCCTCTGCCACGTCTAAGATCACTTCACATTCTGCGTATCCCATTTGCAAGGACAGTCCAGATTCCCAGGCAGCTCTCTTCTATCTCTTCTCAAGAACACAGAAACCTTTTGAAAACTTGCCTGTGTTAGCCTAAATTAGTGAGAGGCTTGGCACAGTGTATCTGTGACCATTTCTGGTGAAACGTCTCTGAGTCTACCCTTCTATTGCTAGATGACGATGATGATTTGGGTTGGGAACAGGTGCACTGAGAGGACATCTTTGAGGTTTAAACTCTCTTGCGTATCAAGGAAAATTTGTCTGCTCTGATCCAAACCTCCCTGTGGTCTGCATTTGCCCCATCCAAATCTTAGTTGGGCTGACAATAGGGTACCATGTGCTGTTTCAGTCACCCCCAGTTTCCATACTCTAGCTCCTTCCCCTCAGATAACACTTGTCCCAGTCACTTATTAAACTTCATCTCCTTTAGCGTGGGAAAATACTTTTTCTTAGCAAGCTCCTCTCCACCCGTAACTTTATCCTCAAGACTCCATGTTCAACAGTCTCCAGAGGCTTAGCCTTTTGTAGCTTAAAAATACTTTGTGATCTCAAAAACTTGGCTCATGAAAGTCTTGGCTTTCAAAATTCCTGGTTCAGAGGAGTTTTAACATATCTCTTCAGGAACTCAATTGATTTTTGCCTTCTTAGCTGCATGCATCTTTCTTCAAAAGGATGAAAGCCACTTATCTGATAGGTGGAAATAGGGGCAGTAATCACAACATGCAGGAGGAAAAAAAACAATGATTTTTTTCCCCGAAATTATGTCCCACAACAAAAGGAATAAAGCAGAGTATCAGGTACTTGGTAGCTAAAAAGTACTTGTTTTATCTACTCCCCATCTTTTGCTCAAATTCCTAAATAAGACATCTGCATTACTTTTAAGATAGCTAGTGTTTATAATAAGAGTTAACTGTCCAACTCCTTTCCATAGAACATTGTCCCAGGAAGCTGATAATTTTTTTTCCTACTGCTGCTGCAAAGTCGCTTCAGTTGTGTCCAACTCTGTGCGACCCCATAGACGGCAGCCCACTAGGCTCCCTCGTCCCTGGGAGTGGGTTGCCATTTCCTTCTCCAGTGCGTGAAAGTGAAAAGTGAAAGTGAAGTCGCTCGGTTGTGTCCAACTCTTAGTGACCCCATGGACTGTAGCCCACCAGGCTCCCGCATCCATGGGATTTTCCAGGCAAGAGTACTGGAGTGGGGTGGTTATAAATCTTAATCACATCTCTAAAGCTTATAAACAAAAAAATTAAATATAATACCAATACAGGAGGAAAAATCAATACACATTCTATTGGGTTGGCCCAAAAGTTCATTTGGGATTTTCTGTAACATCTTATGGAAAACCCTGAATGAACTTTCGGGCCAACCAAATAAATCCTTCAGCTTGAAAATCACAGTAACTTCAACATCTGCCATGTTTCACAGTTGGTGTGATCCCTGAGTCAACTGACTGCTACAAAGTCCGCTGCATGCAAATAATATGGTCTTTTGAGATGTGGTCTCTTTCCTTCTGGCTACCAATATTATGTATTTATCAGTTTTAACCAGTCCTGTCTACAGCTTTCTAAACCATGTGGCTAGTGCTACTCACTCCCAGTCATCATGCAGAACACTAAAACCTGTATCTGGTTTGTATTAGAACAAAAACAGAATTGCTATTATAAAATGTTCAAACAGTGCTGTTTGAAGCAAAAAGCAGTTTGCCTTTTTTCTTGTGTGACTGGCCAGCAGGAAACAGGTAGGATAAAGTAGGTAGGTGACTTTGCTCCATAAGACCAGGCTTCTATTGTCCACCACTCTTTTTTTTTTTTTTTTTTTTGGCCACACCAAGAGACTTTCAGGATATTGGATCCCCAACCAGGGATTGAACCCAGGCCATAGCAATGAAAGCACTGAGTCCTAACCGCTGGACCACTGAGGAATTCCCTTCTTGTAATTTTATCCATATCTACATGGACAAATATCATTCATACTCTCCACATCCAGGTTATAATTTGCAGGAAAGAAAGAATGAAGAGTGCAAAGATCTTCCTTTTTAAGGACATGAAGTATACATCATTTCTACTCATTTCCATCGGCTAGAATTTAATCTTGCTTCCTCAATCTTGCCTACAAGAGAGGATAAGTGTTGTAGTCTCTAGTTAGTAATTGAGGGTCCAGCGAAAACTAAAGATGTCCTATTACCTATTGAAATAAGAGGAGAATTGCTACAGTGGGACAAATACTACCTCTGGCACCAGTTGTTGGTGTTAGTAAATGAAGTCCAGAGGTGTTCTTCCTACTCCAGTCAGCAAGAAAAAAAAAGTCTTTGATCAGGGGGAAAGTTAGTTTAGTATTCCTCAACCTTGGTACTACTGATGTTTTGACAAGTAATTATTTGCTGTGAAAAGTTGAGAATGGGTTGTTCTAGGCACTGTAGGATGTTTAACAGCATCCCCTGGCCTGTAACCTCTAAAGATATTAGTAGCATCCCTTACCCCAGTTGTGATAAACAAAAATGTCACCAGGCATTACTAACTACCTCTAAGGGACAAACTAGTCCTGATTGAGAATCACTAGTCTATCCGAGAAACTCCATGGAGAGAGGAGCCTGGCGGGCTACAATCCATGGAGTCGCAAAGAGCCAGACATGACTAAGTGACTTTCATATTCATTCTACCTATAAGGTGACATCTCAGACAATCACTTATTTTAAGGTATATTCCCTTTGTTTTCAAATAAGCTATCCCTGAATATCAGAATTTCCAATGAGAGTAATTGCAACCTTCTATCATTTTCCCTTTTCTGACAAAAATCTATTAGGCACATGCATACTAAATCACTTCAGTCATGTCCGACTCTTTGTGACCCTGTGGACTGTAGCCCGCCAGCCTGCCCTGTCCCTGGGATTCTCCAGGCAAAAATTCTGGAGAGAGTTGATATGCCCTTTTCCAGGGGATCTTCCAGACCCAGGGATGGAACCTGCACCTCTTATGTCTAACCCACATTAGCAGAAGGGTGCTTTACCACTAGTGCCATCTAAATACGAAATAGCAAGATTCCACACTGATTGATTGGAAAATATGAATTAGGAACTATGTCCTTCAAGGGTCATAGTCTTATAAGGAAGATACTACATGTAAAATAGTATATGGGCTGTAAGATATATATCAGCAATAATGCCTGACAGGGCTTATTACTGACCCACCCAAGTTGGTCTCCAACAAGAGTCCTCCTGCCCAGTGTTGTTTAAGCCAATAGGACAAGGGTAAGTTGCCTCCAAAACAAAGGAAATCTTTATTTTTAAGTCAAAGAATGAAGAGGCACCAGCTGGAGCTACAGAGCCCAGGCTCTCCCCAGACAGGCTGTGGGTGGGACTGCTCCACTAGGGTCGCTTCAGCAGTTGGCTCTGGGTTGGTGGGGCGGAGGGGGAGGGGGCAGTTTCGGTGAGGTAGGTGTAGCTGCAAAGCTCATGCTCCAGATCCCTCTCCTAGTGTTGAGCGCAGCGTCTCTGCACACATCAGGCCTGCTGCCCATCCTAAATAGAGTGTATCTTGTGCAGCGTTTCTGCCCTTGCCGGATGAGCTGAAGTGTCTGGCGAAGCTCTTTCACACTAGGAACTCTGGCCTGAAGTTCACCAGGAAAGGCCTCTGTACACAACACTCTATGAGCAAACAAAACAAGATGAAGGACAAAGGAAAAGATAAAGAAAGTTGCACTTTATTACCCAGATTCTATTGTTATTTCATGGGAATTGTTAGTGGGGTCTGCCAGTGACAAATGTGAAAGACATGGGCATAAACATGTCTTTAGGGTATGCGTGCCCTCCTGCGTTGCTGAGTTGATAATTCTTATTTGCTGTCAGGATGACTGAGTTATCACTTGAACCTTATGTTTTCCCACATTTTGACCTTCAGTTCAGTTCAGTTCAGTTGCTCAGTCGTGTCTGACTCTTTGCGACCCCATGAATTGCAGCACGCCAGGCCTCCCTGTTCATCACCAACTCCCGGAGAAACTCACGTCCATCAAGTCGGTGATGCCATCCAGTCATTTCATCCTCTGCTGTCCCCTTCTCCTCCTGCCCCCAATCCCTCCCAGCATCAGAGTCTTTTCCAATGAGTCAACTCTTCGCATGAGGTGTCCAAAGTACTGGAGTTTCAGCTTTAGCATCATTCCTTGCAAAGAACACCCAGGGCTGATCTCCTTTACAATGGACTGGTTGGATCTCAAGAGTCTTCTCCAACACCACAGTTCAAAAGCATCAATTCTTCAGCACTCAGCTTTCTTCACAGTCCAACCCTCACATCTATACACAACCACTGGAAAAACCATAGCTTTGACTAGACGGACCTTTGTTGGCAAAGCACTGTCTCTGCTTTTGAATATGCTATCTAGGTTGGTCATAACTTTCCTTCCAAGGAGTAAGTGTCCTTTAATTTCATGGCTGCAGTCACCTTAAGTCCTTCCATAACCTTCCTGAGGTTGGTACTGTTACCCTAGGTGTTCCTACTTACTTCCATTAGATATTGACTAGAAAAGGAAAGTGGTGTGGGTATCTAATGAGCTACTTAAGACTGCAGTACTTCAAGTCTGGGGTCATTTGGATGCAAGTAACTGAGATTCTCATAAAGTACATCAGGCAAAATTGAAAAAAATTATTAAGAGGGTGTAGGGGCTTCCCAGGTGGGCTCAGTGGTAAAGAATCCACTCGCCAAGCAGCAGATATGGATTTGATCCCTGGGTCAGGAGGATTCCCTGAAGAAGAAAATGGCAACCCATTCCAGTATTCTTGCCTGGAGAATCCCACAGACAGAGGAGCCTGACTGACTATAGTCCATGGGGTCTCAAAGAGTCAGATATGACAGAGCAACTTAGCATAGCACGGAGTTATTTCATGGACCCCAGAAGGAGAGCATTCAGGCTAAATGAGAAACCTACCTAGTGTTTTATCTATACACACTGGAAGAGGACTGGCTTTTGCCAGCTTTCACTGAATTTAGCATGAGTAAACTTACAGTTTACCTTTAAAATGAGGAAACAGTATATTTTATGTATCTATTTATTTTGGTTTTGAGACTTGAACAGTAATTATAAGACAGCATGAAAATTACCATAAAATGTCATATTTTACTTGTATGTTTTGTTCACTGTAATATATTGATCTTTAAAATCTGAAAATAAATCTTTCATTTAATAGCAGGCTAAATTTTGTAACTGGCTATGCAAATATTACCTACTGTAAGAAACTTCCACTTTCCATTTTCTTTTTTATCTCTTTACAAAATATAATCAGGGTTCTTCCACTAATTTTACTCATCTTGTCAGATGAGTGAGTGAGACCAGTAAAGGATTTGCAAAAGCTAAAGTGTAATTATTAAATATCTGCTCTTTTGTGTGTTCTGGGTTTCTAAGTTCATCTATCCTTGATGTTAATAACTTAGAGAATTAGACTTTGGAGGAATCAGTTTCAGTTTAGTTGCTCAGTCATGTCTGACTCTTTGTGACCCCATGGACTGCAGCATGCCAGGCTTCCTTGTCCATCACCAACTCCTTAAACTCACTCAGACTTACTCAAACTCATGTCCGTTGAATCGGTGATGCCATCCAACCATCAAGACTGATTTCCTTTAGGATTGACTGGTTGGATCTCCTTGCAGTCCAAGGGACTCTGAGAGTCTTCTGCAACATCACAGTTCCAAAGCATCAGTTCTCCAGCGCTCAGCTTTATAATCCAACTCCCACATACATGACTACTGGAAAAATCATGGCTTTGACTAGATGGACCTTTGCTGGCAAAGTAAAGTCTCTGCTTTTTAATATGCTGTCTAGTTGGTCATAGCTTTTCTTCCAAGGAGCAAGTATCTTTTAATTTCATTACTGCAGTCACCATTTGCAGTAAGTTTGGAGCCCAAAAAGTAGAATCTCTCACTATTTCCATTGTTTCCCTATCTACTTGCTATGAAGTGATAGGACTGGATGCCATGGTCTTAGTTTTCTGAATGTTGAGTTTTAAGCCAACTTTTTCACTCTCCTCTTTCACTCTCATCAAGAGGCTCTTTAGTTCTTCTTCACTTTCTGCCATAAGGGTGGTGTCATCTGTGTATCTGAGGTTATTGATATTTCTCCTGGCAATCTTGATTCTAGCTTGTGCTTCATCCAACTCAGCATTTCTCATGATGTACTCTGCATATAAGTTAAATAAGCAGTGTGACAATATACAGCCTTGACATACACCTTTCCCGATTTGGAAGCAGTCTGTTTTTCCATGTCCAGTTCTAACTGTTGCTTCTTGACCTGCATACAGATTTCTCAGGAGGCAGGTCAGGTGGTCTGGAATCTACACAGTCAAAGGCTTTGGTATAGTCAATAAAGCAGAAATAGATGTTTTTCTGGAACTCTCTTGCTTTTTCTATGACCCAGCGGATGTTGGCAATTTGATCCCTGGTTCCTCTGCCTTTTCTAAATCCAGCTTGAACATCTTGAAGTTCTCAGTTTACGTACTGTTGAAGCCTCATTGGAGAATTTTGAGCATTACTTTGCCAGCATGTGAAATGAGTGCAGTTGTGCGATAGTTTGAACATTCTTTCGCATTGCCTTTCTCACAGCAACTCTATTTTTACTGATGAATTTAACCCATTTATGTTAAGGGGGATTACTGATAAATGAAGACTTAGTACTGCCATTTTAGCTTTCATTTTCCTCTAATCTGCATTGTTTCTTTTCCCCTGTGTTTATTTCTGCTATTTTGGCCGGGCAGTTTTCTATAATATTTTTGTCAGTTTTCATTTTATGTTTTGTGTCTCTGCTCTAGATTTATGTTTTGTGATTACCATGAGATTCACATAAAATGTTTCATGGGTAAAATAGTCCCTTTTCTGGCGATAGCATCTTATCTTCAGTTACCTGCATGGCTTCCATCCTTTCTGATTTGATTTTTATGCTTTGTTGTCTCAAATAACCTCCTTTTAAGTTGTGAGTTTGTTACCAAATGACATAGCTATTAAAACAAAAAAAAGAAAGAAAGAAAGAAAGAAAAATATCATAGAAAACTGCCAGACCAAAGTAGCAGGCATAAACAACAAGGAAAAGGAAACAATGCAGATTAAAGGAAAACAAAAGCTAAGGAGTACATCAAGGCTGTATATTGTCGCCCTGCTTACTTAACTTATATTCGGAGAACATCATGCAAAATGTTGGGCTGGGTGAAGCACAAGCTGGAATCAAGATTGCTGGGAGAAATATCAATAACCCTAGATACGCAGGTGACACCACCATTATGGCAGAAAGCGAAGAAGAACTAAAGAGCCTCTTGACAAAAGTGAAAGAGGAGAGTGAAAATGTTGGCTTAAAACTCAACATTCAGAAAACTAAGATCATGGCATCTGGTCCCATCACTTCATGGCAAATAGATGTTTCCACGGAAACAGTGGAAACAGTGAGAGTTACTTTATTTGGGGGGACTCCAAAATCACTGCAGATGGTGACTGCAGCCATGAAATTAAAAGACGTTTGCTTCTTGGAAGAAAAGCTATGACCAACCTAGAGAGCATATTAAAAAACAGAAACATTATTTCGCTAACAAAGGTCTATCTAGTCAAAGCTATGGTTTTTCCAGTAGCCATGTATGGATGTGAGAGTTGAACTATAAAGAAAGTTGAACACCAAAGAATTGATGCTTTTGAACTGTGGTGTTGGATAAGACTCTTGAGAGTTCCTTGGACTGCAAGGAGATCCAACCAGTCAATCCAAAAGGAAATTATTCCTGAATGTTCATTAGAAGGACTGATGCTGAAACTGAAGCTCTAATACTTTGGCCACCTCATGTGAAGAACTGACTCATTTGAAAAGACCCTGAGCTGGGAAAGATTGAAGGTGGGAGGAGAAGGGGATGACAGAGGATCAGATGGTTGGATGTCATCACTGACTCAATAGACATGAGTGTGAGTAAGTTCCAGGAATTGGTGATGGACAGGGAAGCCTGACGTTCTGCAGTCCATGGTGTGGCCAAGAGTCAGACACGACTGAGTGGTTGAACTGAACTGATAGTTAATTTCATTGCTTTTATCCTCCTTAACTTTTATGCTATAATTAAATGTTTCACAACCATTCTGATGTTGTTGTTGTTTGGTCACTAAGTCACATCCTACTCTTTGCAACCCCATGGACTGTAGCCCCCTCCAAGCTCCTCTGTCCATGGGATTTCCCAGGCAAGAACACTAGAGTGGGTTGTCATTTCCTTCTCCAAGTTGCTAGGAGCCAGCATGAGGGACTCCACCCATGGCAAAGGTCATGAGGAAGGAGGCTTGGTATACGCAAAGGCGTGATCAAGCCTCAGGAAACCCCCTGTTCCCGAGCATCTAACCCCAAAACCAGAGTCTGTTTTATGCTCTCACCTACACCTCTGACTTTACGGGGGGCTCTCCCCCATAACCATTTCTCTCGGAGAAGGAGTAAACATGCAGCTCCAAAGCAATAAAAATTCCTGGGCATGACAAGAGTGTTTCAGCTTACAACTCCTCTGAAGGTTATCTAGCCCACCTGTATAGGTTTTTCCAGCCACATGTGATTGTTTACAGCCTCCCAATCTGAGAGGCACAAGATGTTTTAGACTTACTAAAGGCAAATTCTTTTGGGGAGTTAGAAATTATTAGTATAGTGGGTTGGTTAGGAATTATATTGGTGAAGGGTTTTTCATTTGTTGTGTCAATAATTGCTGCTAATTCCCTGCTCTGGGTGGGACAAGGATATCTCAGGTCAAACCTCTCTGCTGACAGACTAGCTTGTGTGACAGGATTATCCATACTCCTGCCACATGATTGTTTACTACCGCTTAACCATAAACAGCACAGAGAGCTTTGGAGTATTTTGAGAGTCTTAATTAGCATAGGGCTTTTTCTTCTTGTTGAGTCAATGATTGCCGCCAGGCCTCCATATCCTTAGGTACCTGGGAATATATTAATCAATGTATTTGGAATATAGTAAAGGAAATATAGTAGTTTTTGATGTTATCAATACTAGACTTTTTTGAGTTAATGGATTTTCTCTTTTGTAATAGATCAGTGTACTTTGTTATAAGTCACTGTGTCCTTGCTATGTAAAAATGGAACTTTGTCACTATCTTAAGACTAAATAGATCTTAAGGGGAGCATTGGTGAAAGGGTTTTCATTTGTTGGGCTGATGTTTGCTGCTAAATCTCCATGTTCCCTACCCTTATAATGAATATAACTAGCATATAGGAGGAAATAAGTATTAACCTTTAAGATTAATCATGTTAACCTTGGGTTAAATAAATTCCTTTCTTGATTGTAACTCACTATACCCTCACCCTATAGGAATGTAACTTTATTAGGAGGGTGGTGCCTGGTTTAAGAAAAAACACCCTTGGAAAAAATAAGTTTTCAGTTATCAGAAAGAAAGGATCATAAAATCCCTAAGACCTTTTTATGTGAAGCACCTGATTTTGATAAAGGTCAGGACTGCTGACCCCCGTGTGACTCTATATTCATCCCTATGTGTAACAAAAGGTATATAAGCAAACCCAAAAATAAAGAAATCGGATCAGTTTCCGGAAAGACTGATTCCCTCATGTCGTTCTTTTCTGCTCCCCATTTTTCTGGCTGAATTCCCATCTGGAGCGTGGGTGCCTTCCAAGTCTACTTATTTGCCCCGGTTTTCAAGCCCACGCGAGAAGGAGCCCAAGGAGAGGCACCTTCCGATATTCAAGTGGCACTGGTGGCCCAATGTAGATGGTGCAAATTCCTTGTCATGGAATTTTATTGGTATCCCTCGTAAACCAAGTTATTCAGCCCCTTTTTCTCTCCTACTATTTTCTGGCCGAATTCCCATCTGGTGCATGGGTACCCACCAAGCCTATAAATTTTGCCTGGGTTTCTAAGATCGGATGGGGCCGGGAGGGGGGGGCGGGGGCAGGCCTCAGTGCCTACTCTCCTTCGGGAGAACAGAAAGACGCCTGCGGCCTGCGTAGGTGGTGATTGGTATTCCATGTGAACCAAGTTATTCAGCCTCTTTTTCTCTGCTAATCTTCTAATTCCTCTCTATCTGTAATTAAGTAAGTTATTTCCAAAGATGCCTTCCCCACCTTCGAATTCCCTGGATCCACTGGGGCTGGACCCCGGCACCAAGGGGTCTCGCAAACCCAGGGATCAAACCCAGTACTCTTGCATTGGCAGATGGGTTCTTTACTGTTCAGCCACCAGGGAAACCCACTCTGATACAGAGTTGTGTTTTTTTGGTGGTGTTTTTTTAATAGTCTTTTTATCATCTACTCAAATTTTCTGCTATTTTACCCTTTTGTTTCCAGTGGAAGAGTTCCTTTCCACATTTTTTGTAAGGCAGGTCTAGTGATGATGAGCTCCCTCAGCTTTCATATGTCTGGAAAAGCATTTATTTCTCCCTAATATTTGAAAAGTAACTGCTGGATAGAGTATTCTTGGCTGATAGCTTTTACCTTTTTTAATTTTCTGTATGCCATTCCACTCTCTCCTGGCTTGTAGAGTTTCTGCTAAGAAATTTGTTGATAGACTAATAGGAGTTCCTTTTTGGGTTACTGTCTTTTTTTTCCCCTGGCTGCCTTACATTTTTTTGTCATTGACATTTGATAGTTTTCAAATAATGTCTCTTAAGAAGGTCTTTCTGCATGGACTAAATAGCTGTTCTCTTAGCATTACGAGGTTGTATATCCAGTGTCTTCTTCAGATCTGGGAAGATCTGAAGTGTTATTTCTTTAAATAAACTTCCTGTCCCCTCCTTCCTCTTTTCTCTTGGGATAACTGTTATCCTTAGGTCACCTTTCTCAATGACGTCAAGTAGTACCTATAGAATTTTTTCATTTATCTTTAGATCTCAGTTCTATCTCCTCTTCTACCTGAATTATTTCTAGATTTTTACTTTTCAGCTTGATAATTCTCTCTTCCCTATGGTCTGCACTGTTTTCTCTGTTTTCTAATGCTTTCTTTATCTCATATTTTTAGTTCTTTCATTTCATAATATCTGTTCAGTTTTTTATCAGAGTTTCCGTCTCTCTCTTTCTCTCTGTGCTTCCCTGGTGGCTCAGATGGTAAAGTGTCTGCCTGCAATGCAGGAGACCCAGGTTCGATCCCTGGGTCAGGAAGATCCCCTGGAGAAGGAAATGGCAATCCAATCCAGTACTCTTGCCTGGGAAATTCTATGGGCGGAGGAGCCTGCTGGGGTCGCAAAGAGTTGGACACGACTGAACAACTTCACTTTCAGTCTCTTTAGCAAAGCATTCCTTCTGTTCATTAATTTTATTCATGAACTCATTGAATTGCCTTTCTGAATTTTCTTGTAGCTTGTTGAGCTTCACAACTATGTTGAATTTTCTCTCAGTTAGGTTGTAATATTCCATGCTTTTAAGTTTGGTTTTTGAAGAACTGTCATTTTCTTTTTTATGGTACAGTGTTACTGTGGTTCTTCATGGTGTTTGATGAGCGGTTCTGCTGCTGGTCCATTTTAAGTAGTGAATACATTTCCTCTGTAAGTAAGGTTTTTGTTTGTTTGTTTGTTTTACTTGTTTATAACAATCCAACAGATGGGCAATTAGCAGTCTTTCTTTTATCTTTCAGTAGATGGCTGCTGCTGCTAAGTAGCTTCAGTCGTGTCCCACTCTGTGCGACCCCATAGACTGTCCCACTCTGTGCGACCCCATAGACGGCAGCCCACCAGGCTCCCCTGTCCCTGTGATTTTCCAGGCAAGAACAATGGAGCAGGTTGCCATTTCCTTCTCCAATGCATGAAAGTGAAAGGTGAAAGTGAAGTCACTCAGTTGTGTCCAACTCTTTGTGACCCCATGGGCTGCAGCCCTCCAGGCTCCTCCGCGCATGGGATTTTCCAGGCAAGAGTGCTGGAGTGGGTTCTCTACTTACTGCTGCTGCTGCTGCTGCTAAGTAGCTTCAGTCGTGTCCCACTCTGTGCGACCCCACAGACGGCAGCCCACCAGGCTCCTCCGTCCCTGGGATTCTCCAGGCAAGAACACTGGAGTGGGTTGCCATTTCCTTCTCCATTTCCTTCAGTAGATGGCACTGTAGCAAAATTGTTGGTTCTCTCACCTGAGCTTCCTCTGCCTGCTATTGAGAACCAGAACTTTCCACTCTCCAACACTTCTGTCAGAGGTGTCACTGTGAGGTGCCCTCACTGCTTCTGCCTCCAGCATTGCTGGTGCCTTGGTGTGCCAGTGTTGCTGCTGTCACTGGTGTTGCTGCTGGGGACCCCAGGATGGCAGGCACCTCCACTGTGATCAGGAGTGCCTGCGTGGGGGGAGACAGGTGTAGTGGAGGAAGAAAGGTCTGCAGGGAGCCGGGGTCACGTGTGCCTCTGCCACACCTGGGGTGGTGTTCACAGATGGAGGGATGGGGGCTACAGGTCCCACTGCAGCTGCCGCTGCCAGTCGCCTGTGCTAGTGAGCACTGCTGCACCCAGGAAGCTGGAGTCGCCTGCACTGCTTCCCTGTTGCCACTGGGTTCTCCTGGACTGCAGGTTTACCTGATATGGCAGGGAATCCAAGGTTTTGGGCTCCACTTCTACGTTTCCCTTGGTTCTGCCTCTTCTATGTGTTCAGTCCACCCACCGTTTGATATACAGATGTATGGAACTTGCCAATGTCCTGGTATGAGGAACTTTCATTGAGTTATGGATGTTTTACTCCTTAGATCAAAGGGGAGAGACAGAATGACTCACAGTACCATGATGCTGAGGTCACACCCAAGAAACTGTTTTTATCAAAACATCATC
The DNA here is from genome assembly GCF_001704415.2 of Capra hircus. Lineage (NCBI taxonomy): Eukaryota > Metazoa > Chordata > Mammalia > Artiodactyla > Bovidae > Capra > Capra hircus. Next base: position 115,594,347 of record NC_030808.1, on the reverse strand, counting down.
ATTTGAATTCTACTAATTTCAATAAGCATTACACATCATATATGGCCACTGGCTCATAAGCCTTACCAGTAGTATTATATTTTTAAAAAGTAAATAGGTGGAGAAAGAAAACCCTGGCATTTGCTAGTCATGGCTAAAAGCTCAATCTCCCATTCATAAACTAGACTTTTTAGCCCTGATGTGGGCCACATGGTTAAATTCAACGTATGCATTTGGAGAGTCTTTCGAAGAGGAGACTGGTAACATTCCTTACTTGTCCTAAACTGGATGGGATAATACAATAAACTTAGTATATATAGTATTATCTAGCCACAAGTTCAGTTCAGTCCCTCAGTTGTGTCTATTTGCAACCCCATGAACCGCAGCACACCAGGCCTCCCTGTCCATTACCAACTCCCAGAGTTCACCCAAACTCATGTCCATTGAGTCAATGATGCCATCCAACCATCTCATCCTCTGTCATCCCCTTCTCTTCCTGCCCTCAATCTTTCCCAACATCAGGGTCTTTTCAAATGAGTCAGCTCTCCACATCAGGTGGCCAAATATTGAGTTTCAGCTTCAACATAAGTCCCTCCAATGAACAGCCAGGACTGATCTCCTTTAGGATGGACTGGTTAGATCTCCTTGCAGTCCAAGGGACTCTCAAGAGTCTTCTCCAACACCACAGTTCAAAAGCATCAATTCTTCATTGCTCAGCTTTCTTTATAATCCAACTCTCATATCAATACATGACTACTGGAAAAATCATATCTTTGACTAGATGGATCTTTGTTGACAAAGTAATGTCTCTGCTTTTTAACATGCTGTCTGTGTTGTTGGAGAAGACTCTTCAGAGTCCTTCGGACTGCAAGGAGATCCAACCAGTCCATCCTAAAGGAGATCAGACCTGGGTGTTCATTGGAGGGACTGATGTTGAAGCTGAAACTCCAATACTTTGGCCACCTAATGTGGAGAACTAACTCATTTGAAAAGATCCTGATGCTGGGAAACATTGAGGGCAGGAGGAGAAGTGGATAACAGAGGATGAGATGGTTGGATGACATCACCGACACAATGGACATGGGTTTTGGTGAACTCTGGGAGTTGGTGATGGACAGGGAGGCCTGGCATGCTGTGGTTCATGGGGTCGCAAAGAGTCAGACACTACTGAGCAACTGAACTGAACTGAACCAAAGATTGGTCATAACTTTTCTTTCAAGGAGTAAGTGTCTTTTAATTTCATGGCTGCAATCACCATCTGTAGTGATTTTGGAGCCCCCAAAAATAAAGTCAGCCACTGTTTCCATGGTTTCCTCATCTATCTGCCATGAAGTGATGGGACCAGATGCCATGATCTTCGTTTTCTGAATGTTGAGCTTTAAGCCAACTTTTCCACTCTCCTCTTTCACTTTCATCAAGAAGCTCTTTAGCCCTTCACTTTCTGCCATAAGGGTGGTGTCACCTACATATCTGAGGTTATTGATATTTCTCCCAGGAATCTTGATTCCAGTTTGTGCTTCTTCCAGCCTAGGGTTTCTCACAATGTACTCTGCACAGAAGTTAAATAAGCAGGGTGACAATATACAGCCTTGACGTACTCCTTTTTCTATTTGGAACCAGTCTGTTGTTCCATGTCCAGTTCTAACTGTTGCTTCCTGACCTGCATATAGGTTTCTCAAGAGGCAGGTCAGGTGGTCTAGTATTCCCGTCTCTTTCACAGTTTTCCGCAGTTTATTGTGATCCACACAGTCAAAGGCTTTGGCATAGTCAATAAAGCAGAAATAGATGTTTTTGTGGAACTCTCTTGCTTTTTCCATGATCCAGCGGATGTTGGCAATGTGATCTCTGGTTCCTCTGCCTTTTCTAAAACCAGCTTGAACATCTGGAAGTTCACGGTTCACATATTGCTAAAGCCTGGCTTGGAAAATTTTGAACATTACTTTACTAGTGTGTGAGATGAATGCAATTTTGGGTAGTGAGCATTCTTTGGCATTGCCTTTTTTTGGGATTGCAATGAAAACTGACCTTTTCCAGTCCTGTGGCCACTGCTGAGTTTTCCAAATTTGCTGGCATATTGAGTGTAGCACTTTTACAACATCATCTTTCAGGGTTTGAAATAGCTCCACTGGAATTGCATCACCTCCACTAGCTTTGTTCACAGTGATGCTTTCTAAGGCCCACTTGACTTCACATTCCAGGATGTCTGGCTCTAGATGAGTAATCACACCATCATAATTATCTGGGTCATGAAGATCTTTCTTGTATAGTTCTTCTGTGTATTCTTGCCACCTCTTCTTAATATCTGCTGCCTCTGTTAAGTCCATACCATTTCTGTACTTTATTGACCCACCTTTGCTTGAAAGGTTCCCTTGGTATCTCTAATTTTCTTGAAGAGATCTCTAGTCTTTCCTATTCTGTTGTTTTCCTCTATTTCTTTGCATTGATCACTGAGGAAGGCTTTCTTATCTCTCCTTGCTATTCTTTGGAACTCTGCATTCAAATATTCTAGCCATAAGAGTGTGACTCAATCGTTTGTTATTGTCCAGAGTTCAGCCAGAAAAGGCAAATGCTCTGTAAGAAAGTTTTGACCCTCAGACCTCTGATACCCTCCACTGGGGTATAAATTGAGTGGACCTCTCAAAGTTGCGGTGGACAGAGACATGACTGAAAATCTGGGCCTTCCACAAGAGGTTTTAACAACAGCAGATGAGGACTTTACAGCTTTAACTCTAGTATATATCTAGATAGAAGGGAATAACTGAAAAACAGATATCCCTTGGGAAGAGGCAGGTACAGATGAGAAATGAGCCTTCCTGACATCTTTCCTGAAAGTGTGAGATCCTTATTCTGAAAATGGGAGAAATTATCATTAATGAAAAGTATATGATATGATGTACTAATGCCCAATGCACGGGCTATGGAAGCAATTGATATTGCTTCAGAAATACTGCTACTTTGTACTGAGAGTGATACATGATGATTTGAAAGTGGTACAAGATGATTTCAGTGCTTCAGGGAAGAAACACATCAGGGCTGATCAGAAGGCGTGTTTTGGCTCCATTATTGCAGAGGATATTTACGCAAAATGTGATCCCCTCCCCCAAGAAAAACTGCATGACTGAGTTACACACACACACACACACACACACACAGACACACACACACACACACACAAGAAAAATAACACCCAGTTAAGTCAGCCTATTTAGAAAATGATCCAGTTATCAAACTCTGTAATCAGTATGCATTGATTTTCTTTCTTTAGTAGCAAAAAGACAAAATCTGGGCAGATGTTTCCAAGTTGTGAATCACTTTATAATTGCTATGTCCAGGAAATTCCAAATTGAAATCCACCCTATCCTCTGTTTCCTTTCCTACTAAATGTGTTTTTTTTTTTTTAACTCAATGAACTTAGGAAATTTTTTCCTTGATAGATATGTAAATGTCCCCTTCATTCTGACAGGGGTTCATAACCTAAAAGATTTAATAAGATTTTATTAACCATAATAGAAACTCTCCAAGGAGGGAAATGAAAAGGAAGAGGGGACAAAATTCCACATTAAGATATGAAGTGTCACTGAGAATGCCGCTATTGGCTTCCCTCTTCCATCTATTAATGGAACACACAGAGTCTGATATCCACCCACTTCTCTTTGTGGACTGTTTGTCACACACTGAAGGAGAAGCTAAAAAAGGTTTTTGTCTGTTGGCTCTAATACTGATTCCTTATGGCAACAAGATAGGAAAAAAATGCAAGATGCCTTATGCAAAGCTTTGCTACGGAATTTAGTTTTGAATAGGCATAAAATAGTTTATGGGTAAAATGGAACCCCTTGTCTAAAAGTGTGTAAGTTGGGAATTCATCCTGTCCCAACTCCACTGTGGATATGGTGGAGCCAGAGAGTCAGCTATGAGGGGTGGTCCTACAAAGTGAAGTAAAGTCGCTCAGTCGTGTTCGACTCTTTGCGACCCCACAGACTGTAGCCTACCAGGCTCCTCTCTATAACATGGGATTTTCCAGGCAGTAGTACTGGAGTGGATTGCCATTTCCTTCTCCAGGGGATCTTCCGAACCCAGGGCTTGAACCCGGGTCTCACTCATTGTAGACAGACGCTTTAAGCGATCTATCAATCAGGAAGCTTCAGGGAAGAAGCTCCACAACCCTGACTCTCACCCACAAGCTCAGGAAAGTTGCACAAAACCCATGACAAAACTTTATTATCACCCATCTTCACAAAATCATCCATGTTGTTCCCTAACTGTGAGCTCACCAAGAGTCTTATTAATTTGCATATCAATCGAACTTAATGCTGGTTCCTAGACAAAAGAGATGCTCAACATATTTGAATGGAACTTTTCTATCAATGAGGTTATTAACATCTTTATAGAACTGGTGTTACTTAAAATGTTTCTCAAGAATTTTAATTTCAAAATCTCTCCCTTTAAATAAGAATTTGTTGTTATAAATGATGTGGTTGAGCACTGTCCTGGGACTCTGCTTCTGCCAAGTTTCTTAAAAGGCTGAGAACAGAAGAGCAGAGGGCAAGAACCAGCAGTTTTCAGAATGAGGCTAAACCCCTTTGGAGACCCTGCATAGGAGAGCCAAAAACGGAAGTTAAGACCCTCAGCTCCTCATTCCTCTTGAGGATATAAAAGAATTGAGGTGAAGAAGTCAGAGAGTTAGACGAAGGATTGATTTGACAATTATCTGGAGGAGGGGGGTTTCAAGGAGAGCTTCAGTGGGACCATTGTCATTTAAAACAATAGAATTATCTGACTCATGGTCGAGGACAAAAGTCTCTTTGGAGAGTTTGACTCCACAGAGAACTTGTAGCACTAGCTTAGAGGTTTCCAATCGCTGTACTTCCCGAAGTGTTTGCTTTCCTACAACACAAGAAGCTAAGTAGGGATATTGGCTTGTGGTCTCAGTTCATGGAATCCTGCCCAAGTTGGTTTCTGCTGTAGAGGTTATCTGACCAGAAAGAGATTGAGGGGGAGACTGTAGATTTTCAGCTGAAGGAGAGGCACTGCCCGGCAATGGAGCTGAAGCTGAGTGGCTCACTTAGGACTTGCTTTGTAATTTGCCGGGTCATGGCGCTAGTGATAAAGAACCTACCTGCCCATGCAGGAGATGTAAGTGATGAGGGTTCAATCCCTGGGTCAGGAAGATCGCCTGGAGGAGGGCATGGCAACCCGCTCCAGTATTCTTGCCTGGAGAATCCCATGGACAGAGGAGCCTGGAGGGCTGCAGTCCATAGGGTCACAAAGAGTTGGAGACGACTGAAGCAACTTAGCACATAAGGATGCAGTAAAAAAGGAAACCGCAGCGTGCTCTTGCTCAAAATTTAAACATTTCAAGATGGTGATGACAGAGCATTAAAACAAGCCTGAGGCCCCCCTAAGCTTGTGGTCCTGAGAGTCTGCACGGGGCTCACACCAATTAAGCTGGCCCTCGATCTAGTAGTGAAATCACACAGCTCTCAAAGTTGCCACAAGTTAACTCAAGAGAAGTTAGGCATAAAGTTCTTCCACAGCCAGAGAAAATCAGTGTGTATCACAGATTTCAAAGAAAGACATCTCTGTACCTCTCTTCCCCCTCTTTCTCTCAATCTTCTGGAAGTCAGAGGCAGCCTAGTAAGCAGCCAGGTGAGTAGGAACTAGGCAGAGAAATCAACCTGAATGGGTGTCGCCACCCCAGCACTTCTCCCCACTGCAAGAGCAGGCAAAACGGGGAAGAAAAACTTTACACGAAGTTTAGAATTTTAAGTATTTTATAAGACGGACTTACTGAAGTCCGTCTCATTTTACTTACTGAAATGAAATAAGTTGAGAAGGAAACAAAATAACTTGACTTTTTTTTTTTTTTTTTTAACTTCTGAGAAATTATGGGACTTGCCCAAGATTTATCCAAGATGGTCATGAAAAAGAGGTCAGTTTTGACAGTGGGTTTACAGGACAGTGATAAGAAAGAAGAAAGATACTTTATGAATGTGCCTCCAAAGAATTCTGCTGGCTCACTGTATGATTACATACAATATTTTATTTATTTACTCAAACTTTTCTGGGTAAACACACACGCACACAACCATGGGTATCCACATATATAGATGAATTTGAGGATATACTTCCGTGAACCTAATAGGTTATTGAGGAGAAGACATTGAACTTATGACTTAATTGTTCAGTGTCTCAGAATTATATCATTACAAGCCACAGCGAAAATAGAGCAGATAAACAAAAATGTGTGCATTGAAAATAATTGTTGTTGTTTTACCTACATGGAGAAATTCTCCAGGAATCTGAACTGCGGAGGTGAGGTGTAACTCTAGACCAAGGTAGAACTACAAAAAAGGGCATTTGGGTAGTGTTTGGTTTAAAGTTATAATTAAATCTGCTGCAACACAAGATATGTGCTTTTACTGCCCTCTAGTGGTTTCAGCTTTTCACTGCAACATCTCTATTTCAGTCGTCAATATTTCCATCAAATTCACTTCATAGAGACTATCTGAGAAAAGAAATCTGAAAAAAAAAGACTTTAATTCTCAAATATTTTATAGATAACCAAATGTTATTAAGCAACTTTATGTAGTTGTGTCAAAATATATGCACTCTCTACAATTGCAAAATTGTTGGTTTTGTCATCTTTTTAAATTTGTGTGTGACTGCTTCATGAGCTCCAAGTTAACTGGTTAGGGTTTAGGCAGGGAAAGGGTGTGGGTATAACTTAATCTTCCATATTAGACATGAAAATAGTCTTACTTTATACAAACAGTCCGAGAGCTTATGCTTCCTTCCCTTTCTGTTAACAGCTCACCAGAAGCTCACTGTACCCTCCCTGGGTGCTGGTATGTGCAAAATGGGCTGGTTGGTCCACCTTGTCGCTGCCTTGGCTTCCCCTTGATTCTTTCAGATGCCGCCAACCCCTTGAAACCCCTGGTTTAGGGGAGTTGCTCGTGGCTTCTACTCCCTGCGCATCTATTCCAGACTCTGGAAAGGCCATTCTAAGTCTTCTGGTTTTCAGTAGCCTTCTTCCTCACCCCCTTCCCTATACCAAACAAGCACAAGGAAACATCTAGATGCCCTCACATCACAGAAGAGCCCCTGTTAACGCAAAGGATCTGTCTTGGGCTCTCTTTTTTTCTCAAACTTCTTATGCCTCAACTGTTAGCTCCATCAGAATTTCCTGGAAGAGCTGTTAAAACACTAATGTCTGGCCCCACCCCTAGAGTGTCCGATCAGTAGTCCTGAAGTGGATTCCAAAGACCTGCATTTCTAACAGGTTCCCAGAACATGCTGATGCTTCTTATCCCAGGACCCACATTTATGAACTGCTGGCTTAAACCAGTATTTTCTCAATTGTTCACCTTAAGGCACAAGGAAAAACCAATAAAATGTATTCTTTACACAAGGGTTAACCTGAGCTGTAAGCCTTTATTGTGGAGAAAGCTCCTGGTCTATTTTGCGGGTTGGTCTTCCCACCTACTCTGGCCAGAGCCACAGGAGGTCTTTCTTAGATCTACATCATGAGAGCCAAGAGGTAAAAGCCATAAAAATATTAAGACCTTTCTGAGAGGTCCATGGCTCTCGGGACTTTCTCATTAGTCCACACCCAGCTTCTAGCAATTTGTAAAAATTAGCGTTTTGATGTTCCAACCAGCTGATGGGGCTTCCCTGGTGGTTCAGACGGTAAAAAATTTGCCTGCAATGCAGGAGACCTAGGTTCAATCCCTGGGTCAGGAAGATCCCCTGAAAAAGGGAATGGCAACCCTCTCCAGTATTCTTGCTTGGAGAATTCCATGGATAGAGGAACCTGGCGGGCTATAGTCCATGCAGTCGCAAACAGTCAGACACGACTGAGCAACCCACACACACTGAATCATAATGTGAAAGCCATGCCTTGTATCATCTATTACATGCTTTTCATTTCAATGAAAATGTATATTCTATTTCAATTAATTGGGTTAATCTGGAAAACTTAAAATCCTAGAGCACATTATTTTATGGAAATTTTTAAAAATGTGTGTTTATCACTTAAACTACTTTCTAGTCATAGTCAAAGAGCTTGTTTAAATACAATCTAAAAGCTAAGGGTTTAATGATAAACTTAGAAATAGGGGAAAAGATTTGAAAATTACCCTTGTACTGTACTATAGCTGTACATAATGAAAAAAACAATTGCAAACTTACATGCGGGTGTGCAAGTATGCTAGGGGACTTAATATGATTTCACTGAAATATGAAAGGCATTATTGCATTATTGTGTATGAATTATTAATCACCAGGATTCATCATTTGATGATAATTGTTAGGTAGTTCAGTTCAGTTCAGTTCAGTCGCTCAGTTGTGTCCGACTCTGCGACCCCATGAATTGCAGCACGCCAGGCCTTCCAGTCCATACCATCTCCCGGAGTTCACTCAAACTCATGTCCATCAAGTCGGTGATGCCATCCAGCCATCTCATCCTCTGTCATCCCCTTCTCCTCCTGCCCCTAATCCCTCCCAGCATCAGAGTCTTTTCCATTGAGTCAACTCTTCGCATGAGGTGGCCAAAGTACTGGAGTTGCAGCTTTAGCATCATTCCTTCCAAAGAAATCCCAGGGCTGATCTCCTTCAGAATAGACTTGCTGGATCTCCTTGTAGTCCAAGGGACTCTCAAGAGTCTTCTCCAACACCACAGTTCAAAAGCATCAATTTTCTTCACAGCTTTCTTCACAGTCCAACTCTCACATCCATACATGACCACTGGAAAAACCATAGCCTTGACTAGACGGACCTTAGTTGGCAAAGTAATGTCTCTGCCTTTGAATATGCTGTCTAGGTTGATCATAACTTTTCTTCCAAGGAGTAAGCATCTTTTAATTTCATGACTGCAATCACCATCTGCAGTGATTTTGGAGCCCAGAAAAATAAAGTCAGCCACTGTTTCCCCATCTATTTCACATGAAGTGATGGGACCAGATGCCATGATCTTAAGTTTTCTGAATGTTGAGCTTTAAGCTTTCCACTCTCTTCTTTCACTTTCATCAAGAGGCTTTTTTGTTCCTCTTCACTTTCTGCCATAAGGGTGGTGTCACCTACATATCTGAGGTTGTTGATATTTCTCCCAGCAATCTTGATTCCAGCTTGTGCTTTTTCCAGCCCAGCGTTTCTCATGATGTACTCTGCATAGAAGTTAAACAAGCAGGGTGACAATATACAGCCTTGACATACTCCTTTTTCTATTTGGAACCAGTCTGTTGTTCCATGTCCAGTTCTAATGGTTACTTCCTGATCTGCATACAGATTTCTCAAGAGGCAGGTCAGGTGGTCTGGTATTCCCATCTTTCAGAATTTTCCAGTTTCTTGTGATCCACACAGTCAAAGGCTTTGGCATAGTCAATAATGCAGAAATAGATGTTTTTCTGGAACTCTCTTGCTTTTTCCATGATCCAGCAGATGTTGGCAATTTGATCTCTGGTTCCTCTGCCTTTTCTAAAACCAGCTTGAACATCTGGAAGTTCACAGTTCACGTATTGCTGGAAGCCTGGCTTGGAGAATTTTGAGCATTACTTTGCTAGCGTTATGAGATGAGTACAATTGTGTAGTAGTTTGAGCATTCTTTGGCATTGCCTTTCTTTGGGATTGCAATGAAAACTGCCCTTTTCCAGTCCTGTGGCCACTGCTGAGTTTTCCAAATTTGCTGGCATATTGAGTGCAGCACTTTCACAGCATCATCTTTCAGGATTTGAAAGAGCTCCACTGGAATTCCATCACCTCCACTAGCTTTGTTCATAGTGATGCTTTCTAAGGCCCACTTGACTTCACATTCCAGGATGTCTGGCTCTAGATGAGTGATCAAACCATCGTGATTATCTTGGTCATGAAGATTTTTTTTGTACAGTCCTTCTGTGTATTCTTGCCACCTCTTGTTAATATCTTCTGCTTCTATTAGGGCCATACCATTTCTGTCCTTTATTGAGCCCATCTTTGCATGAAATATTCCCTTTGTATCTCTAATTTTCTTGAAGAGATCTCTAGTCATTCCCATTCTGTTATTTTCCTCTATTTCTTTGCATTGATCACCGAGGAAGGCTTTCTTATCTCTCCTTGCTATTCTTTGGAACTCTGCATTCAGATGCTTATATCTTTCCTTTTCTCCATTGCTTTTCACTTCTCTTCTTTTCACAACTATTTGTAAGTCCTCCCAAGACAGCCATTTTGCTTTTTTGCATTTCTTTTCCATGGGGATGGTCTTGATCCCTGTCTCCTGTACAATATCACGAACCTCCAACCATAGTTCATCAGGCACTTAGAATAGGAATAAAGAGTCCAGAATGGTGGTGGCTAAAGGCAAGGAAGGAAAGAGTCCAAGAAAATAGAACAAAGGAAGGTCCAAGGACCGAAATGAGGACTTCACGTAAAACAAACAGCACTCCTGGCTAGCCCAATTTACATAGGGCAGACCCATGGAGAGGAAAAAAAAAAAAACATATAAAAAGAGGAGCCAAAGGGCCAGGGGTCTCTCTCTTCTCTTCATGTCTTTTGGGTCAGCATGCCCTCACACCTCAAGGATGTATTTTCCTTTACTTTCTAAATAAAACTGAGCTATAACACAGAGCAGTAACACTGGTCCTTCCGAGGGCTGAAACACTAGTCTGTTGCTTCAAATTTTTGTTGTGATGAGGCAGAACCAAGGAAATTACACACTCCCCTGATGTCTATGGTGCCATTTCTCAGATTTAACCTGGCTGAAACAACCTTGGTGTGGCCCTTGCAAGGGCTTCTGAACAAGGAGGGACTTGAGGCATTTTGAATGAGAAGTCTTATTTCTGGGTAAATACCTCCAGCTAAGTTAAAGAAAGTATCACAGTACTCAAGAAAAACATGCAGACCCTACAGGATCTCAAAGAATGAGCTGGAGAGTTCTCAGCGTGGCCACAATCTCCCTTTGGGCGATCCCCTTGGTGATGGAAGTTTGGAGTTGGCTAATCCCCCTACTAGTCCCTGTCATCACCATATTGATACTGCTTGTGATTATTCTATGTATTATCAATTGCCTAACTCATTTTGTCTCTGCCCAGGTCAACAAGCTACAACATGCAGTGCCAGTTCAACAAGGATATATAACACTAGAGCTGAGCACAGAAACTATCACTCACCCTTAGATGGACACTGCTATAAGGACTCTGAGGCCTGAGACTAGCAAGAGGGGGAGGCCCAATGCCCCTTGCAGTCCCAGTTCAGCAGGAAGTAGCCAGAGAGACCTCGATGCCCCTATTCCCAAAGAATTGGGCCTCCCATCTCTTGAGGGGGAAATCTTAGGTAGTTAGAATAGGAAAAAGGAGTCCAGAATGGCAGTGGCTAAAGACAAGGAAGGAAAAAGCCTGAGAAAATAGAGCAAAGGAAGGTCCAAGGACTGGAGTGAGGACCTCAGGTAAAACAAACAGCACTCCTGGCTAGCCCAGTTTACATAGGGCAGGCCCTGGCGGAGGAGAAAAAAACATATAGAGAGAGGAGCCAAAGGGCCAGGGGTCTCTCTCTTTTCTTCATGTCTTTTGGGTCAGCATGCCCTCATACCTTAGGATGTATTTTCCTTTGCTTTCTAAATAAAATTGAGCTGTAACACGGAGCTGTAATACTGGTCCTTCTGAGGGCTGAAATATTGGTCCGTCACTTCAAATTTTTGTTGTGATGAGACAGAACCAAGGAAATTACACACTCCCCAGACATAATTATGTTAACTTTTTTCCAAAATTTTGTGACGTGTTGATATACAGTTTTCATTTACTTCTGATAAAATGTCTCAAAGTCTTCCCTCTCTTGTCTTTCTAAAGCATAACCACATATTCGGCTGGGGACTTAGGAAATGAGATAAACTGTGAAACATCTGTTTCTTTACCAGAGTATATTTCATAACCTATATATTGTATCAGAGGGTGCAAACTGACAGCCTCAGATAAAGTTTAGTCTGCAGATACATTTTCTTTGGACCACGTCTTTTTTAAAAAAATTAGTTTCCAGTATTCAACAAACAAAACGCTGCGATTTTAAAATTTTGAATTTCTATCTTTTGTATTCAGAACATACTTCCACCAGTTAAGAAAAGACTGATATGAGGATGAAGTCCTTTCTTGGGGAGAGGCCCTGAAGGCACAGGTGGGTGTGCCTCTTTGATTGGCAGCATTCCTACTACTCTGTATTGTATTGCATCCAGTCTATGAATTAATATCCCTGTAGGCATTAGAGTTTGCATAACTGACATTTTCTTCTGCCACTTCAGTCACTGGGGAGATCACTAATATCTAGCAATATCTTATAGTGGAGGTGAGGGTAGAATTATATAGAAGTGCCTAGCCATAGAAATTTAATTTTCATAAACAGCTGAATCTGTATCAGTTTGTAATTCTGGGTGTGTGTGTGTACAGGCACATGTGTGCTCAATCATGTCTAACTCTTTCCACCCCATAGACTGTAGCCTGCCAGGCTCCTCTGTCCATGGTATTTTCCAGGTAAGAACACTGGAGTGGGTTGCCATTTCCACCTCCAGGAGATCTTTCCAACCCAGAGATCAAACCCTTCTGCATTGGCAGGCAGATTCTTTACCACTGTGCCACCTGGGAAGCCCCTTGTAATCATTGGTATGCTCTAAAACTGTTAAGTCACAATTGAAAGGAAGTCCTATAGCCAGATAATATCTGACTCTTTTTTTTTTTTTTTTGTAGTATGATTCAGTGCAGTTCAGTTCAGTCACTCAGTCATGTCTGACTCTTTCCGACCCCATGAATTGCAGCACACCAGGCCTCCCTGTCCATCACCAACTCCCAGAGTTCACTCAGACTCATGTCCATCGAGTCAGTGATGCCATTCAGCCATCTCATCCTCTGTCGTCCCCTTCTCCTCCTGCCCCCAATCCCTCATAGCATCAGAGTCTTTTCCAATGAGTAAACTCTTCTCATGAGGTGGCCAAAGTACTGGAGATTCAGCTTTAGCATCATTCCTTCCAAAGAAATCCCAGGGCTGATCTCCTTCAGAATGCACTGGTTGGATCTCCTTGCAGTCCAAGGGACTCTCAAGAGTCTTCTCCAACACCACAGTTCAAAAGCATCAATTCTTCAGCGCTCAGCGCTCAGCCTTCTTCACAGTCCAACTCTCACATCCGTACATGACCACTGGAAAAACCATTAGTTATACTATAAAAAGTATTTTTAAAATCCAGTCAGGATTCTTTGGACTCAAATGCAAACATTCAAACCCAGATATGTTTAAAGTTAAAAGCCAGGAGTGAGGGTTGGAACCTAAGAGACATTCAAGAAAATAGTAAGTAATGAGAACAGCTGACTGGGTACTGGCTGCATACAATCTCATGCAAAGTACTCCTGCTTCTTAGAGCATTTCTTACAATGCCTCTTCTTCACCCACCCATCTCACCCCTATTTCAGTTAGTTTCTCCTCCCAGTCTTAATCTTCTCACTGTGGCTACTCCAGCCCCTGAAGTTTGTCAGTCTCCATTGGTTTGTTGTTGGAGGAAGGGCTCAAATTGGTCTAGCTCCTCTTTTGAATTCAATTGCAGAAATCATAAAGCAATGTGCAACTTCTCGATTGTTTGCTATGGGTTAAGCTTTGGGCCTTGATTGTCTTGTCCAATCAATCACAACCAATGATGTGTCAACATCCTTACAATCATCATCCCTCTCATCTCATATCATCACAGTACCATTGCTAGCATTGTGTATGGATGTGAGAGTTGGACTATGAAGAAAGCTGAGTGCCGAAGAATTGATGCTTTTGAACTGTGGTGTTGGAGAAGGCTCTTGAGAGTCCCTTGGATTGTGAGGAGATCCAATCAGTCCATTCTGAAGGAGATCAGCCCTGGGATTTCTTTGGAAGGAATGATGCTAAAGCTGAAACTCCAGTACTTTGGCCACCTCATGCAAAGAGTTGACTCATTGGAAAAGATTCTGATGCTGGGAGGGATTGAGGGCAGGAGGAGAAGGGGACGACAGAGGATGAGATGGCTGGATGGCATCACTGACTCGATGGCTGTGAGTCTGAGTGAACTCCGGGAGTTGGTGATGGACAGGGAGGCCTGGCGTGCTGCAAATCATGGGGTCGCAAAGAGTCAGACACGACTGAGCAACTGAACTGAACTACTATGTGCCAGACAACCTCCTAAAAACTCTAGACATGATTCATTTAATCCCAATGAATTGGGATTAAACTTGGGAGGCAGACGCTATTTTGACCGTATTTTACAGATGAGGCCAGTGAATATGGTTGTGCATACTGGGCAGGGACCTGAAGGCAATGGAATCTTCCCTTCCAACCAGCTGAGGATGGGACCAGCATTAATACATGTGTCTAGAACAAACCATTTTCCCTTTGGGCTTGCAAAATTGGTTCACAGAGAATTACAAAGTAATCCCTTCATTGAGAAATTACTAAAACTGGCTTCAATTCACTCTGTTTGCACAGTTGTGCATCTCTCTAAATGTTTTATGAGCTGGTACAGTCAGCATTTGAGACAGGACAAAGCCAGAGCCAGATGTTAAAGTATGTAAAGCTCTTTCACTCCCATTCCCCTTTTCTGTGCTCCCTCATCCCTAGAACTCCTCTCTTCTCTCTTTCCATTTCCTCAGCCTCTGCTGTTGCCAGCTCCACAGAGACTGACACTTTAGGTCCCTTCTCTGAAGACTCCATCTCACCCTAAGATTTAGACCACATCGTGAACACAGGATTTGACAAGATTGAGCAATGGCCAGACTGGGGTCTCAGTTGAAAATAAAAGTTGCTGCTCAATCTAAAGCACCTGGACAGTCACAGTTTTTCTGCAGATGTTGTGGTGAATTCAAAAAAAAAAAAAAAAAAAGAGGGAGGACCTCAGTTGAGGACCAGCAATCAAACACAAGTCAAGGGCACAAGTCAAGGGCAGCTTGGTGGGTAATGCAGACATGTTTAGAGGCTCCATGAGGGAGGAACTAAGTAGTAGGAGGTAAGTTGGAAGCCAGAGGGAACTTGGGGTGAGTGAACACAGTGGGACAAATTCAGCTAAGAGGATGTTGCATCAGCTGTCTTATAACCACACTCAGTTGGGAGTGTTGGGTGTTTTCACACATCACATTCAAGACTTCTTAAAGATACTTACACACTTATTGGACTACTGAAAACCACACTCCTCAAAATTTTCTGCCACTAGTTGGTCTCGGGGGTCCTCTGCTCTTTCCATTCTTCCTTCCTTCCTCCTTTTTTCCCTCTCTTCCTTCCCTTCTTTCTTCTTATATCAAATATTTATTAAGTCCTTATCATGTACCAGATCTTTCAGGTATTGGCAATCTAGTGGGGAATAAAACAGTAATAATATCAATAACCTCAGATATGCAGATGACACCACCCTTATGGCAGAAGGCGAAGAGGAACTAAAAAGCCTCTTGATGAAAGTGAAAGAGGAGAGTGAAAAAGTCGGCTTAAAGCTCAACATTCAGAAAACGAAGATCATGGCATCCGGTCCCATCACTTCACGGGAAGTAGATAGGGAAACAGTGGAAACAGTGTCAGACTTTATTTTTGGGGGCTCCAAAATCACTGCAGATGGTGACTGCAGCCATGAAATTAAAAGACGCTTACTCCTTGGAAGAAAAGTTATGACCAACCTAGACAGCATATTCAAAAGCAGAGACATTACTTTGCCAACTAAGGTCCATCCAGTCAAGGCTATGGTTTTTCCTGTGGTCATGTATGGATGTGAGAGTTGGACTGTGAAGAAGCCTGAGCGCCGAAGAATTGATGCTTTTGAATTGTGGTGTTGGAGAAGACTCTTGAGAGTCCCTTGGACTGCAAGGAGATCCAACAAGTCCATTCTGAAGGAGATCAGCCCTGGGATTCTTTGGAAGGAATGATGCTAAAGCTGAAACTCCAGTACTTTGGACACCTCATGCGAAGAGTTGAGTCATTGGAAAAGACTCTGATGCTGGGAGGGAATGGGGGCAGGAGGAGAAGGGGACAACAGAGGATGAGATGGCTGGATGGCATCACTGACTCGATGGACGTGAGTCTGAGTGAACTCCGGGAGATGGGGATGGTTAGGGAGGCCTGGCGTGCTGCGATTCACGGGGTCGCAAAGAGTCGGGCACGACTGAGCGACTGAAATGACTGAACTGACTGAACTGACTGACTGACTCCTTATCCCAAGGAGCTCACATGCCAGAGGTGAAGAGAGACAAGAAAAAAAAAGTCCTACTGGGATGTCTATTTGCCTGATGTATTCTTTGGACAACAAGCCACACCTGACCAAGGAGCCCCCATTAAGACAGAAGTTGCCTAGCAGCCTCTCAGTAAGCCCAATGGGTAAGCATCACACTAGTTTACAACTTCCTCTGAAATACCTGCTTGTCCCATGTTTCTTGGTGGATGAATTAGGCTCCTGCCCAGTTTCCAAGATTTCTTAGCATCTTAAGATTTTTTCTTCCTATCCTTTTTCTTCTTAGCCAGTCTTCAGAAAATAGTCTTATGTCAGCCATGTGTCCTTTAATATGAATCTGAGACACTGTATTGCCTCTCCTAAGAATTTGGCCATCTTCTTGGTAACAATAACCCTGTATGCGAGACCTCAAAAGAGGCAAAGATATACAGAACAGTCTTTTGGACTCTGTGGGAGAGGGAGAGGGTGGGATGATTTGGGAGAATGGCACTGAAACATGCATAATATCATATATGAAACGAGTCGCCAGCCCAGGTTCAATGCATGATACTGGGTGCTTGGGGCTGGTGCACTGGGACGACCCAGAGGGATGGTACAGGGAGGGAGGAGGGAGGGGGGTTCAGGATGGGGAACACGTGTATACCTGTGGCGGATACATGTTGATGTATGGCAAAACCAATACAATATTGTAAAGCAATTAACCTCCAATTAAAATAAATTTATATTAAAAAAAATTGGCCATCTTCTTTCTTAGTTTGAAAGCTTGAATGAAGTGGCTTGTCCTTATTAAAGAAATTTGAGAAGTCAGGTCTTCAATGAAGTAAATAGCAGGGAGAAAGCCTGTCCAAATACACACCTTCTTTACATTCGAAGCTGGCCTTCATTCAGTATTTCCTCTGGTTTTAATTAGAAGCAAAAAGTACTTCATGCTTCCTAAAAATGCTGAAGGGTAATTCAGAACTAAACTGCATTTACCTAATACTACCAAGTTTATACTTCCTAATCACAGCTGTTTGCCAGCAGTTCTGTATTAGTAGTACAGTGTCAGCTTCCAATAAGGGTGGAGGGGTGGGGAGGGACTCGTGACAGTGAAGCCAGTCTTTTCAGGAGGAGACAGCTCGAAGTCCATGACCATTCTCACTAAAGGAACACTGAATAAATAGGAAAAGCATCCAAATAAGCTTAAATAAGCTGAAAAGAGCAGTGTCTGCCATTGCCTCATGTTGAAGTTAGGGGAGAGCACACCTATTCATTCCTGACACTTTAAGGCCTCATTAACTAGATACTGCTTAGGCCAAATTAATTGTGTTAAAGGAGAAAGCACCTGTCAATGCATTTAACTGTGTCCCTATTATTAGAACGCTTACATATTATATTCTGCGTAGGGTGGAGACAAGACTTTATAAATGATCAGAAGGGTATTTCTTGTATGTTTAAATCAGACTAAAAAGTGTCCAACTATGTCCTAATAGCAACCCAGTCTCTAAAAATAAACTCTGTGTCTGTTACTTGCAATGCTGGCTTCACTGAGAGTCTATTTTACGTGATTTTTCCATGCCTAGAAAAAAAGAGGTGTGGTTCTTCCTGCAAACACTTTTGAAGACCTATTTGATGATTTTGTAGGATCCATAAAGTGCCTAAGGATTACTCATGTATCGCTGGCTTCAGAGTAACTGAAATGACTGTAGTGATTGTTTTTTAACTTTCTGCAGATGTTAGAAAATGTCAAGTCAAGTGCTTCATAAAAAATGTCACTCTACCTATGCCTGGTTCCTCTATCTTAATGAATGGAATTCTTTTTAAAACTTGGACTTGTGCATGTTTGCTTACTCTAGGCAATAATTAAGATTAATTATTGTGCAGAGCTCCAGAAAATTGAAACTGAGTTACTGTATTTCATGAGCTTCTATTTTTAAAAAAGTTGTTTGTTTTTTTTTTTCCTGCTTATGTTGTTCCTTGTATTTTATTGAAGGATGGATATTGATGCTTACTTAGGGGAGATGGGGAGAAAGGAACAGGACAGATTTTCTCCTGTTCTAACATTTTCTTATAAAATCAGAGTCTGTGAAGCAAGAAGTAATAATATAAGAAGAAGTGATACAGCCCTCTTTCTTCAGGTTTTCCTTTCCCACGTTTTACACCAGGGAAATTGATGCCCAGAAAGACAACATCTTTTACAAAGGTGAGAAATCCATTGGAAAAAGGATAGGCACTAGGATCTATGTTCTCCAGACCGCTGGTCCGGTGCTCTTACCACTTAGAAAGAACAATAGTAGGAGGAAGGCCTTTATGAATATAACACAAACATAGTAAATTTTTTTAGATCTGTGCATGATGCATACAGCTTTTAAAGCAAAGTCTTTGGAATTCTTACAGAAGGAATAACTACCCCACCTCCGAAATAAAGAGAGAAAAACATACCTTACTTGAAATATTTTGCTAATTATATAGGGAATGTTTTGGAGAGGCTAGAATGGGCAGCTATCACTTATTTGCAGTTGAGAAATTAAGTTGGCTTTGGATTCATCTCTCTGCTAGTGAAATGTATACCGGAGCAAGCATATTTATTGGATATTCCAAGATCCAGAAAACAAAACTTCTCTATTCAAGCCGTGTACCTATCAGAGTTCCTCTTGGAAGTAACCAGAACTGACTTTGGATGAGCTAAATCCGAAAAGAATTTCTCAAAAAGGTTACTGGATACTCACAAAATTTCCAGCAAAGCTAGAATATTAAGCACAGGAAAGAAGTAGGAACCAAGAAAGCCTGAGTACCAGGAACACAGCTAAAATTATCCTCAGGAAATATCAGGTTGGACATGATGGCCATATCTGAAGGATGCCAGACATTGCCTTTGCCAGTCTTGGACATTGCCTGCCGCTGGCATCATTACCAGTGCTCACCCAGGAACTCTCATTGCTGCTGCCTACACCAGGACAAAATCTTTGTCCCTGTATCTTCACATCACTTGCCCTAGGTAGGTTTATAGGTTGAGAGTGTCTGGCAATATTAAGGTTATAATCCTTTATTCTGGCTGCTACAAAAGCTGTTATAGCAGGCACCTGCCATTTATTACTTTTGTGGACATCAAAAGTAATGGGTAATTCTTTGCCCCATTCCTTCCTTACCCAGGAAGGAAAGGGGTGCACATGACATGCAACCAACATCACCAAAGATATCAGCCTGTCAGATATCCAGAGCAAATTACGTTCATATTGTTCAGTGAAGAGGCAGGGGGGAAATGACCATTTTTCAACAACATCTACATCATAAACAATTAAAATTATAAAGAGAAGGAGCCGCATAACCCAATGAATGTATAATGAAGAATGCCTCAACCCACCTCCAAAATCTAAACCAAGTCTTCCACTACCTAACTGCATAACCTTGAACAGGTCCCTTCACATCTCTGGTTCTGTTTCATCATCTTATAAATGAGAGAGTTGAACTAAACAATCTTAAGGTCTCTTCTTGCTGTGACAGCCTCTAACTCAAACCTGAGAGTATCAAGAGAGTGGGTGGCTTAGTCCTGTGGCCTGGTAAACCAGATCCCATTTGGAAGAAACAATCATGAAGTTGAAAGGTTTGTGCAGACAGACAAGAAAGAAATCTAAGTTGTTTTTTTTTTTTTTTTTTAATTTCATCACTTACTCTCTGATTGAGACAAAGAAAATATTTTTAAAAATTTCTCACCAGTTAAGAGGTAAGAAACCATTTGCTGGAAAGGCACTTGGAGTAGCTAATTCAGATTTGCTAGTGAGAATCTGTGCTAGTAAAGCAAAGAGGATACATGAGCACTGGGTAGCACTGTGTTTATTTCTGCATCAGCAGTGTCACCAATTCAAGTGCTGGAATTTTCAATGATTATCTTCGGCATCAACCGATAGACTTTGATTTTCAATGCCAAACTTGAAGCTTTAAGAACAAAATCAATAAGCTCTTAAAGTGAGGAAAATTTCTTAAAATCTCTTGAAGAAGTATTAAACATCCTGGAGTTACTTCCAGAGTAATTAATAACGTATAACAGAAGCCTTGTTAGGACATAACAGTGAAGAGCGTCTGTTTATCTTTCTCAAATCATAACTCTGTGTACATCTTTCATTGTTTGCAATAGGAATCCTGTCACTCTCATGAAAACACAGGGATAAGAATTGTGTGGCTATATTTTTATAGGAAGAACATGGCTTGAAAAACTGGAGTCTGATATCTGCCTAAATTCTGAGCAGAGTTTGCTTAAAAAGGAAATTTCCTGTGGGTTAAATAATGTAAGAACCTGTAGTGACTTGCCAGTTGATCTTTTAGGCAGATAACCAACCTCGAAGTCACCTTGGGGTCCTTCATAATTAGGGAGCAAAGAGGACTTCAGGAAAATCATGTGTTTTTAAACAATCTTTGAACAGCATTCTACTTTTAATTTTCTGAGAAAAACTCTCTTACTTATCAGAGCATATTTTACCATGACTCTGTTTGCCCCAAATGTGAAATTTATGAATTGGAGCAATCAGTCAATACACAACTCTTATGAGGTGCCCGAGATAATGACTTTGTATATCAATAATCAATTTCATAATACTACATATACAGATCAGATTCCTAGAAGAAAATCCTGGAATATGTATCAAATTAGAAAGTGTATACAGAGAATAATTAATAGATGCATTAACAGTAAAACATTTGAAAAGATAACACATTGACTTAAAGTATAAACACTCTGTGGACCACCTCATATTCCCATTTATACTTTATAATAAATGATCTGAATGGAAGGCAATAAGTAAAAAGTACAAATGGTCCTCAATATTTATGCTCATTTTTGAAGTAAGTTAAACAGTTTCAGATTATTTTTGAGAAAAATGACTATGCTTTTTCAACTGTTAGTCACAGAAAAAAGGAAATAAGAACATTAGGAAAATTATTTAACCAGCAGTTTATATTAAAACATTTTAATTTTAAAAATCTGTTAAATATTTAAAATCAAATAAGCATTTGGCAATCCAACTCTAGGCAACAGAAATTTGGTTATAGTATTTCATATACCTGTTAAACCACAAATAAAGGTTGTAGTTTCTTTTTAAATATTTTTTTCTATTCATCTTTGACATTTAGAGTCGATTAGCTAATTATTGGGTGTGGATGTCTGTGGCTTGAGCTTTTCTCCTGAGGAATCAATATTTATTTAATAATTTTTTAAGGCAAAATTGTCTGTTTTTTCAGGGTGGTCCCAGTACTTTCCAGTTGTAAAATAAACTCGGCTGAGATCCAAGAAATTCACATGGGTTCAGGTTAAATTGAGTATTTTGGTTCTTTTAGAATTGAAACTTGGGCTAGTGAGAGCCTCTAGTCATTTTTTTCCCTCTAAACATAGGGTTATGTCCTTCTGGAGAGTAATCACTATTAAATCTAGGGTAAGTTTTAATATGAGTCTTTTTTCCTTCCTGTTAAAACTTGAAGGTGTATCCTTGGGACTTCAATCTCCAGTCCCCACACAAGATTACATATTCTGAACCAAGATTAAGAAGGTGAATAAATTCAACACTAACAAAATGAGTCTTTGGCCTTTGGAAAATCAAGCCAATGAGTTCTGAGCCAAGAAGAAGAATATGTTTTTGTTCTGGTGTATCAAGTCAGTCTTTTCAATTATTTTTTAAAATACTCCTTCAATTAGAAAAGCATAAAATTCAACTTTAAAACAGTTTTAAACAGCCAATTTGTCTTTATAAAAGCCTAAGAAAACATAAGGATTATCGTCTTCACTTTACAGAGGAGAGTGATAACAATGATGCACTGATCCCATTATCCATACAAAGCAAAGCCCTGGAGAAAAGGCTAGAATTGATGCAATCTTGGCATCTGGGGTAGGTTTAGAAAAATAGGAAAGCCACATTAAAACAAAAAAAAAGAAAGGTTTTTTAAAAAGCTAAAAACAGACCAGCTGTTGACTTCTGGATGTCAATGGCAACAAGAGAAAACAACACATGTGGATTCAATGTTCTTTCCACAGACAGAATCTCAGAAAAACATATTCTCTGAGAGATCTAACCAATTATGTTTGACTGTAAACCACTGTCTAACACACCCTACCACATTCCTGTGCCTGGAAAAATAAGAGGATGGAGATGAATAGACTCAAAAGGTAGATCCAGACTTCAAGGAGAACAGTCAGAAAGGAACCAGTGACTGAAATAAAAACTCGCATTGCATGGATATCTCACCATTAGCATGAACATTTTCATTTGCCTGGAAGAAAACCAACTAGCTATTTCATGACCTCCATATTAATTACTGATAGTAAATGAGAAAAGTGTATCTCACACTTATACAATTTCCGGAGAATCACCCAGCAAGAAGGTTAAAAATGGGTTTGATATTGGCTGTCTTCCTCTAGTGATAGAGAACCTGCCTGCCAACGCAGGAGACATGAGACACAGTTTCGATCCCTGGGTCAGGAAGATACCCTGCCAAAGGACATGGCAACCTGCTGCAGTATCCTTGCCTGGGAAATCCCATGGACAGAAGAGCCTGGTGGGCTACAGTCCATAGGATCGCAGAGAGTCAGACATGACTGAGCAACTGAGCATACACATTGGCTGTCTTTGTTTTCTGCTTATGTGACCCCTACCTTAATTAGGGGCATTCACAATCAACCAGATTCTAAAGCTTGTCCAGAAGATATCAAAGAAAAAGCCCAGAATGGACATCTGAACCTGAGACCCTTCATTAGCTTTTTTTTCTTTTACTTGCTGCCTCATATCTGTGTGATGTTGAAATTAAACTGTCTAGATGTTTTGTCTCAACAGCCTTCCAATAATGCAGTTAGGTCATGGGTCATGTTGTGATCTAATAAACAAGAGTGGAAACACAGAGTCTCTTAGGAAGATTTCACAGTCAAATTCAGGAAGACAGAGAGGTGATTAACTATGATAATACGGTACAAGTGCTGAGAGACAGGAATGCATAGAAAATGTTAAAAAGCACAAATATTTGTGTTAACATAGCCTGGTAGAGTGTGAGACACAGAAGTATTCCTCAAAGAGGTGACCATCTTTGTTAATCTTGAAGAGCCACTGGTGCAAGTAACCCAAGCAAGGATGTGACTCAGAAAAAGTCCTTCCAGGAAGAGTGAGTGCCCTGAGCAAGAACATGGAGCCTAAGAAAGCATAGGAATTCAAGAACCTATCAGTTGTGGCATGAGAAAAGCAACTTCATTTTGTTCACTGATTTACCCCCAGTGCCTAGGAAAGTACTAGCCTTAAAGTAGGTGCAAAGCCATTAATGATTAAACAAACAAATCCAGTCATGTATTATCAGCCATTTTTGACTGTTGAATGGAGAGGCAATATTATTTTTATTTTTATTTTTATTTTTTGGTTATATCACCAGCACACAGGATCTTAGTTCCCCGACCAGGGATCAGTCAGCCAGCCCCTGCAGTGAAAGCAGGGAGTCTTAAGCACTGGCCCACCTGGGAAGTCCCAAAGGGGCAGAAGTTGAAGCAAGGAGACTAACGGGGAGACTTTAACATTAATCTAAGTACAAGATGATGGAGGGTTCGGCAAGGGCAGTGGCAGCAAAAATAAAGGAATGTGAGAGAATTTGAGGTGTATTTTGGAAGCAAGGAGTCAAGGAACTTGTTATTTAGAAGAGTGGAGGGATCTAGGAGCACCACCACATGGCTGAAGGCATGCAGGAGCTGTGTTTTCTTCACACCTAATGGTAGTAATGGAGGTAGAAATAAATTCAAGTAAGCAATAGTTATGGAGCAGTAGTATTTAAGTAATTGAGGTACTTAACTGATGTTGTGTTTCTTCTAACCTGACTCTAATTTTGTATCATAATAAAAAATAAGTTAACATTCTGCTTAAACATTTCAGCAATTATATGTATTAAAAATTTTTTAAAGATCATAAGTGTATTTCTTAGTGTTAGGCTTATGGATGATTTTTACTTTCTTCTTTGCATGTTTTGATGAAATATTTCACAATGATCACATAATTACAAGGTAATCACATTTTATGTAATGGATATATCTGAGACTCTTGCATAACAAAGACTTGCAAAATTTAAGAATCATTTCAGTAACAAGCACAGCTGTTATTTCTGTTTAACACCTATAGTGGTGCCACTATTAGTACAAACACAAGTTACAATTTGCTACTATTTTCAAAATATTTTGGAGAGTATAGAGATTAGTATCATTTTAAAATTAATGAATAAATGAAAATGATTTTATAGTAATGAACATTGATACTAGTCAAGTTAAACACCAAAGACACCATGTTATACTTTCTTAGAGAGAAAAATTTATTTGCTTTTTGAACAGTTGTATATTTGAATAGGAAATATCCTCTTATCTTCTAGTTAGGGTTTTTATTTGCACGATTTACACTCTTTGCAGGTAAGAATGCCTTAATCAGGCACCATAGCCACCTACTGACATATCAAATTGTAAGTGAATTACCTGAGAGAAAAATAACGCCTAAATCTGCTTGAAAAATAAAAAATCAAATGGGTAGTAAATGTTGCCAGTATCTATCTAAATTTCTAGATGTTAAGCCACACGTGAATCATGATTATATTTGTATAATTTTCTTTAAGCAAAACTTGGAATTTAAATGTTTGATTCATCTCTGTAGTTTCCATCTCATTCAATCTCTGAGGAGTCAAAGGAATCCATTAAGTCTATAACTGATAGATGCCAGGACCATCTCACTGGCCATCTGCAGGCTAACTGCACCTTCTGTCTCCAAGAAAGGAACCCTGAGGGACTTTTATCCATCTGAGTCATGTATGTGTGGCGGGAGAGATGTGAGTATGGGAAGGAAAATTGGTACTGAGCTGGTTTGAACATTTCACTAAGCACATATCTGAAGGAATAAAAAAATTGAATGCTGAATAAGACAAGGGGCATAGACATCTGGAAGTCAGACCCCTTTGTCTTACCATAACACACCACACATCATAAACACAACTGATTTCTACCTCTATTTCCTTCCTTATCAGAACATAGTAATCTTTCTCATTCTGGTTCAGAATCATCGAAGTCTTTGATTCTACCCATTAGTAAGAAGTCTCCAAAATCTCTCCAAAGAACTCAGTTCAGTTCAGTCGCTCAGTCGTGTCCAACTCTGTGACCCCATGAATCGCAGCACGGCAGGCCTCCCTGTCCATCACCATCTCCCGGAGTTCACTCAGATTCATGTCCATCAAGTCAGTGATGCCATCCAGCCATCTCATCCTCTGTCGTCCCCTTCTCCTCCTGCCCTCAATCCCTCCCAGCATCAGAGTCTTTCCCAATGAGTCAACTCTTCGCATGAGGTGGCAAAAGTACTGGAGTTTCAGCTTTAGCATCATTCCTTCCAAAGAAATCCCAGGGCTGATCTCCTTCAGAATGGACTGGTTGGATCTCCTTGCAGTCCAAGGGACTCTCAAGAGTCTTCTCCAACACCACAGTTCAAAAGCATCAATGCTTTGGCACTCAGCCTTCTTCACAGTCCAGGTCTCACATCCATGCATGACTACTGGAAAAACGATAGCCTTGACTAGGCGGACCTTAGTTGGAAAAGTAATGTCTCTGCTTTTGAATATGCTGTCTAGGTTGGTCATAACTTTTCTTCCAAAGAGTAAGCGTCTTTTAATTTCACAGCTGCAGTCACCATCTGCAGTGATTTTGGAGCCCCCAAAAGTAAAGTTTGACACTGTTTCCACTGTTTACCCATCTATTTCCCATGAAGTGATGGGACCGGATGCCATGATCTTCGTTTTCTGAATGTTGAGCTTTAAGCCAACTTTTTCACTCTCTTCTTTCACCATCATCAAGAGGCTTTTTAGTTCCTCTTCGCCTTCTGCCATAAGGGTGGTGTCATCTGTACATCTGAGGTTATTGATATTTCTCCCAGCAATCTTGATTCCAGCTTGTGTTTCTTCCAGCCCAGCGTTTCTCATGATGTACTCTGCATAGAAGTTAAATAAGCAGGGTGACCATATACAGCCTTGACGTACTCCTTTTCCTATTTGGAACCAGTCTGTTGTTCTATGTCCAGTTCTAACTGTTGTTTCCTGACCTGCATACAGATTTCTCAAGAGGCAGGTCAGGTGGTCTGGTATTCCCATCTCTCTCAGAATTTTCCACAGTTTATTGTGATCCACAGAGTCAAGGGCTTTGGCATAGTCAATAAAGCAGAAGTAGATGTTTTTCTGGAACTCTCTTACTTTTTCCATGATCCAGCAGATGTTGGCAATTTGATCTCTGGTTCCTCTCCCTTTTCTAAAACCACCTTGAACATCAGGAAGTTCACGGTTCACGTATTGCTGGAAGCCTGGCTTGGAGAATTTTGAGCATTACTTTACTAGCATGTGAGATGAGTGCAATTGTGTGGTAGTTTGAGCATTCTTTGGCATTACCTTTCTTTGGGATTGGAATGAAAACTGCCCTTTTCCAGTCCTGTGGCCACTGCTGAGTTTTCCAAATTTGCTGGCATATTGAGTGCAGCACTTTCACAGCATCATCTTTCAGGATTTGAAATAGCTCAATAGGAATTCTATCACCTCCACTAGGTTTGTTCGTAGTGATGCTTTCTAAGGCCCACTTGACTTCAGATTCCAGGATGTATGGTTCTAGATGAGTGATCACACCATCGTGATTATTTGGGTCATGAAGCTGTTTTTTGTATAGTTCTTCTGTGTATTCTTGCCATCTCTTCTTAATATCTTCTGCTTCTGTTAAGTCCATACAATTTCTGTCCTTTATTGAGCCCATCTTTGCATGAAATATTCCCTTGGTATCTCTAATTTTCTTGAAGAGATCTCTAGTCTTTCCCATTCTGTTGTTTTCCTCTATTTCTTTGCACTGATTGCTGAAGAAGGCTTTCTTATCTCTTCTTGCTATTCTCTGGAACTCTGCATTCATATCCAAAGAACTAAGAGCACTTATTCTCTTCCATCTTTCAGTAGAATGTTACCAGTTTTCCAAAAAAATGTTCCAAATTGCTCTACCTTCTAAAGTAGCCTGTGGTTGATTTCGAGACAGAAACACTTGACTAGAATCCTCCTGTTAGAGCCATCCCTCTTCCATACACACATTCCTTCATGAAATGTGGGAAGTGGGAGTCAGAAAAGGGCTTCAGAAACCTTTCTGTGAGATGGCTTGTGGAATGCAGCATAGGCACACATACACCTAGACCAGCATACAAATATACACTTGTTTACCAAGGTTGAAGTCCTGAACATCTGAAGTCCACCATTCATGAGAAGGTATTTCATTATTCATAGGCTGGTTACAAAATATGTACTTATTTTCCAGGAAATGTAAGTAGAAAAAGACATGCCCCTGGCACTAAATAAAACCCTATCTGTGCAGAAGACATTTGTGGCTCCAAAAATCTTCCTGTTTAGGTGCCAGAGCTGGTCAAATATTGGCTTACATGCTGTATAAGTACTTTCTTCTTGCACCATGCTTCAGTACAGTCTGATAAATAACACTGGATGTCCATGAGTCTTAGCTATATTATTATTCATCATTTAGAAAATGTGCATTTTTGCATGTGTTTCTTTTCATCTCGGATTTTATTTTCCTATCTTCCAAATTTATCAGATTCTAAAGTTTTAATATACCATGCAAAATCTACATAAAACGGTTATATCAGAGCTCTTTGATGCATTCCTTCTGCTTACAATTAGTGGTTTATAAGAAGAGCAAATATTCATAAATACTCATTTTTTGCTTTTCTGGGAAATATTTGTCATCATTTTCATGTCACAATGTGATCTGTAGTTTAAGTGAAAGAGTTTCATTAAAATTGTTTAGACTTATCAGACTGAGGAGATCTGAGCATGCAGAAAACTTTTCAACTTCACAAATACCATACAATTGTTATTTAAAGCCCCAAACTCTGATTTTTCTGCTATGAAATGTAATAAGAATAAAAAAAATCATTAATTGGGCTCTCAGTTGTATAAAAAATAGTGTTTCTCCAAGGAAGCAAAGCAGGATTATTAACATACTTTTTTTTTATGATTCCTCAAGTTCTCTATTAAAATATTACTAACAGTAAGATTTGAGGACAGCTTTTCTGACTACATTGTTTAAGTCAACTCAATACAGCATACTGTCTCATCACAAACATAAGAAAAATAGATTGTTAATAAAATGTCTCTTGATAAAAAAGACTCCAAATACTCATGAAATACTCATTAGGGTATATTCATCTATATTTTAAGATATGAGATTTACTTTCGATTAAAAGAAAACTTAGGTTAACTCCAATTTATTCTTACTTAGATGTTGCCATAGAAAGCCAACAAGGGAGAAATAAAGGATTGCTTGCTAAAAGTAAAAATAAAGAGGTACAAATAAAAGTTTCAGTTTTCAACAGGAGGAGCAAAGGACTTTTAAATGCTCTTCTCCTACCATCTCAACCCCAAAACCAGAGACTGAAAGTCTGTGGGAAACTGTTAATTTAATGAGAAAATAAAGCATTTCAGAACCATGATTATAGTAGTCTACCTGTTTAAATGAAGATGTAAAAAGCTATTTTCTGTTACTGATGGGATAATAGTCATGTTTGAGGTCCATTGACCTCTGAGGATTTTAGCTAGGTGTTTAGCTAGCTTCCCTTGTGGCTCAGCTGGCAAAGAACTGCCTGCAATGCAGGAGACCTGGGTTCAACCCCTGGGTTGGGAAGATCCCCTGGAGAAGGGAAAGGCTACCCACTCCAGTATTCTGGCCTAGAGAATTCCATGGACTATATAGTCCATGACGTCACAATGAGTTGGAAATGACTGAGTGACTTTCACTTCACTAGCTAGCTAAGGCTCTTCCTAGGTGGCTCAGACAGTAAAGAATCTGCCTGCAATGCAGGAGCCCTGAGTTCAATGCCTGGGTTGGGAAGATTCCCTGAAGAAGTGCATGGCAACCCACTCCAGTATTCTTGCCTGGAGAATTCCATGGACAGAGGAGCCTGGCGGGCTACAGTCCATTGGGTCATAAAGAGTTGGGCATGATTGAACAACTAACACTTTCACTTTTAGCTAGTAGTCTACCACTAGAATTCTCCAGTGGGCCAAGAAGAGTTTGCACA
This sequence comes from Capra hircus, assembly GCF_001704415.2. Lineage (NCBI taxonomy): Eukaryota > Metazoa > Chordata > Mammalia > Artiodactyla > Bovidae > Capra > Capra hircus. The sequence goes on along the minus strand of NC_030808.1, from coordinate 115,565,118 downwards.
GAGAAGTATTTGTCTGAGCAAGCCTCTATTCCAACTTCCTGCTCCAAAAATCAGTTTAATTTGTTCTCAGATAGAGGACATTCAGTTCAGCTCTTTTCTGTTCATTCACTTAGTCATGACCAACTCTTTGTGAACCTATGGATTGCAGCATACCAGGCCTCCCTGTCCATCACCAACTCCCAGAGTTTATCAGATATTAAACTGATAAGAACAGATACTAAAATTGATCTTAGCCAAAAGGCCAAGAAGCGATAAACTAAAATATTTGAATGTTTGCTCAAGTTGTGCTACCATAGCAAGAAACTCATAGAAATTGTTTTTAAAAAGAAAAGCATCTAAAAGCATTTCAGGTATTTTATAACTAGGCATGGTTCATCTTTTGGATGAATATGGAGTTTTAAATTTCTAATAAACATGCTGTCTTTCAAGAAGTCAATGTAAAATATGCTATAATTTCAAGCAACATTCTTCAATACATGTTTTTATCTTGATTATCACTATAAATAGAATATCAGATATACTTTTAATTGAACTAATGTAAGCCTTTAATAACATGGGGTTATATCATAAAGAAATTATTTTACTGAACAATGAGTCTAAAACTTGGGTCAGCACCAATGGTATAGTCAGAGTTTCTGATTTTTGCATTTTGGCTTGACCAATTTAGTATACTCCCATTTCATTTTTATGTTCGTTGTTTCGTGATCTCAAAAGGACTGTTGAAATTCCAGGAATTTTATTCAGACGCAAGACAGGAAGATAAGAAGGCCATTGATCCCCTCTCCTCTTTTGTTTATCTCTTTTTTTCTTGTTCCATTTATTTATTTTTTAGAGACGTTTTAAGTTTACAACAAAATCAAGTAGATGGTACAGAGATTTTCCATATATACCCTACCCCACACATGCATGTGCTAAGTCACTTCAGTCATGTCCAACTCTTTGCACCCCTATAGACTGTAGCCTGCCAGGGTTCTCTGTCCATGGGATTCTCCAGGCAAGAATACTGGTGTGGGTTCCCATGCCCTCCTCCAGGGGATCTTCCCGACCCAGAGATCAAACCCGCATCTCTTACATCTCCTGCATTGCCAGGCAGATTCTTTACCACTAGCGCCACTTGGGAAGCCATAGATTCCCCCATTATCAGCATCACTCAGCAAAATGGTACATTTGTTATAATTGATAAATCATGTTATATCATAATTGCTCAAAGTCTATAATTTACCTTAGGCTTCACTCTTGGTGTTCTACAATCTATGAATTCTATGGGTTTTAACAAATGTGTAATGACATATATTCATTGTTATGGTCTCAGATGAAATATTTTCACTGCCCTAAGAACCATCTCTACTCATTTATCCTTTTCCCCACTCCAGCCCTACTTACTACACATACATAGTACCTACTATAGTACACAGTACAATAGTACATAGTACAAGATACATTGCCTTTTCCAGAATAGCTGGAATCACACAGTGTGCAGCCTTTTCATATAATGCTATTGCACACTTAATAGACTACAGTATAGTATAAATATAACTTGTGTGTTATGGTTTGCGGCTCTACTGCAGTACTTACTTTATTATTGTAAGAGTCTGAAATCAAGCCCGTCACATCTGAAGGATGCCTATATTTCATTGTCTGGATGGACTGCAATTTATTTTGCCATTCACTTTATGAAAGACATCTTGGTTGCTTCTAAATTTTGGCATTTATGCAAAAAGCTGTTATAGACATCTGTGTGCAGGTGTTAGTGTGGATGTACATTTTCAACTCCTTTGGATAAATACAAGGACTGAGTTTGTTGTGTCATATGGTAATATGATCTGCAAAACATAGGTAAAACCTGTGAATACAGTCAATTCTCTATATTCACAGATTCCACATCTGTGGATTCAACCAATTGTGGATCAAAAACATTTGAAAAAAGAAATTCCAGAAAAGCTCCAGAAAGCAAAATTTGACTTTGCCCTACACTGGCAAGTATTCGCATAGAATGTACACTGTATTTACAACTATTTATATAGTATTTACATTGTATTGAATATTATAAATAGTCTAGATATGATTGAAGGTATATGGGAGGATGCTCATAGGTTATATACAAATACTATGCATTTTATATGAGGGGCATAAACATCCATGGGTTTTGGTATATTTGGGTGAGGGGAGTCCTGGAGACAATCCTCAGTCAGATAGCAAAGGGTTGGCTCTACGTTTAGTTTCCTAAGAAACTACCAAACTATCTTCCAAAGCGGCTGTATCACTTTGCATTCCCACCAGCAATGGATAAGAGCTCCTGTTGCTTCACATCCTTGCCAGCATTAGTTGTTAGTGTTCACGATTTTGGTTATTCTAATAGGTGTATAGTAATATTGAAGTTTTAATTTGCTTATTTGCTACTGTATAAGGCATACCTCAGAGATATTGCAGGTTCAGAACACTAGACCACCACAGTAACGTGAATATTGAAACAAAGCAAGTCACACGAATTTTTGGTTTTCTAGTGCATAGAAAAGTTATGTTTACACTATAATGCAATCTATTGTGCTCAGTAACATTATGTCTTTAAAAAGCATATATTTTAATTGAAAAATGCTTTATCTCTAAAAAGGTCTTCCCTGGTGGCTCAGATGGTAAAGAATCTGCTTGCAGCGCATATTAAACCTGGGTTTAATATCTAGGTCAGGAAAATCCCCTGAGAAGGGAATGGCAACCCAATCCAGTATTCTTACCTGGAAAATCCCATGGACAGAGGAACCTGGCAGGCTACAGTTCACAGGGTGCAAAGAGTCGGACATGATTGAGTAACTTGATTTTCTTTTTTTTTTATTTCTGAAAGTGCTAGCCATTATCTGAGTCTTTAGCAAGTCATAGTAGAGACATCAAAGATTACTGACCACAGATCACCATAACAAATATAATAATAATAATAAAGTTTGAAATACTCTGAGAATTATCAAAATGTGACCTAGAGACATGAAGTGAGGAAATGCTGTTGGAAAAATGGCATCAATAGACTTGCTTGACATAGGTTAGCTATAACCCTTCAGTTTGTGAAAAAACTCAGCATCTGCAAACTGCAAGAGAGTGAAGCACAATAACATGCGATATGCATGTATCTTCTGTGGTAAGGTCTTTTTAGGTCTTTGTCCCACTTTTAATCAGATCTTTTTTTCTTTTTTAATTTTACTTTATTTTACTTTACAATACTGTATTGGTTTTGCCATACATCAACATGAATCCGCCACGGGTGTACATGTGTTCCCAATCCTGAACCCCCCTCCCACCTCCCTTCTCATACCATCTCTCTGGGTCATCCCAGTGCACCAGCCCCAAGCATCTTGTATCTTGCATTGAACCTGGACTGGCGATTCATTTCTTATATGATATTATACTTGTTTCAATGCCATTCTCCCAAATCATCCCACCCTCTCCCTCTCCCACAGAGTCCAAAAGACTGTTCTATACATCTGTGTCTCTTTTGCTGTCTCACATACAGGGTTATTGTTACCATCTTTCTAAACTCCATATATATGTGTTAATATACTGTATTGGTGTTTTTCTTTATTGTTGTTTTTAAAATATAAGTTCAGTTCTTTATTAGAAGTGTCTTTTACAAATATTTTCTTTTAGTTTATAACTTGTCTTCTCATCCTCATTCCACCATTTTATGCAGAGAAGAAGTTTTTAATTTTATGAAGTCCAGATTGTGAATTAGTTCTTTTGATAGAATTTGATGTTGTAAACAGGCATCACCATGCCGAAGGTCACTTAGGTTTTCCCCTATGTTATCTTCTAGGATTTTTATGGTTTTGTGTCTCACACTTAGATCTGTGATCCATTTTGAGTTAACTCATAACATATACAAGGTCTATGTCTGGGTTTATTTTTGTAGAAATCCAGTGCCATTTGTTGAAAGACTATATTTGCCCCATTGTATTCCCCTTCCTCCTTTGTCAAAGATCAGTTGAATATAGGGATCTATTTCTGTATTCTGTATTTTGTTATGTTGTCTATTTGTCTATTTTGTTCACCAACCATAGTGTTTTAGTAAATCTTAAATTGGATACTATCAGTCTTCCAACTTTGTTCTTCTCTTTTAATATTGGCTTGGGTATTGGCTATTCTGGGTTGTTACCTCTCCACATTTAGCTCTTTAACAAAAAAATTAAAGTTTTCCTAGAAATCATCCCCCCAAACTCTCTCTTAAATTTACTTCATTGGCAGGACTGTATCACATGGTCATTCCTTAGTAGTATGAGAGATTGGGGAAAATATATATATCAAGCTCTTTCAGCCCCTATTGAGAAGAGAAGAAAGGACAATAGTTTTAATGGCTCTTGGATAAGCCAACCATCAGGGTCTGCTAAATTAGGAACAAGGTAAATTACAATAGCCTGATAATAGGGGTTTGCTATATGAACTGAGGAGTAAAGTCAGCCTTATTTTTATAGAGTAGAAGAGTTAATAAGAGCTTCTGCTACTAACTTTCCTCCAACTCCTTTGATCCCAAATTTTACACCCCGTTATACAGCCAGTTTAAGCTATTGACACTCAAAGTAGTATTTTACTAAATGTGATATCATTAACACAGTGTATATAGTCAAGGATAGTTTATGCCTTAAAATCATTATTTTATATTGAATAGCAATGTGAATGAGTAAAATATAAATACATAAATCAACATGGATAACTTTTACAAACAGAGTTTTGAGTCGAGGAAAAAAGACACAAATTTTTACATGCCATATGATTCCACTTACATAAAGTTCAAAGATGAATAAATTTTATCTGTGGTGTTACAGGTTCGATCTCTGGGATGGGACGATCCTCTGGAGAAGGAAATGGCAACCTGGTCCAGTATTCTTGCCTGGAAAATGCCATAGACTGAGGAGCCTGTGGGCTACAGTCCATGGGGTCGCAAAGAGTTGGACACGACTGAGTGACTAACACTTTCACTTTCATGGTGTTAAAAGTTCAATAGTGACTTTCTTTGGGGACAGAGTAGTGACTAAAGGGAATATGTGGGGAATTTCTGGGGTATGATAATATTTTGTCTGTGTATATAAGTCCTGGCTGGAAAGATTATTTGTTTTGGAAAATTTATTTAGGTATACACCAATGATCTGCATATGAGTGTATGTGTGCATGTATCTTCAGTTAGTTCAGTACAGTTTGCTCAAAACAAAAAAAATTGTAATAAAGTCATTTAATTTGAATTATAGCTTAGAATTTGCCAATAATTTCTGGTGATTTTAATATTTAGGTTGTTCAGGGACCTACCTTCATGTAGTACCTCTGTTTTATGAAAGCTGCATTTCTTTTGGAATCAGGTTGATTTCATCTCAACTGGTTGTTCAAGGCAAATGATTTAGAAGAAAAATAAACAAGTAAACAAACACACACATTCATATACTCATATGCTTATGGGTGCATGTGTAAGAGTTTGTCAAAGTTCCATTCTAATTTATTTTAATTCCCACAGAATATTTACATAAAATTGATCCAATTTAGGTTGCATATTTTAAACTGTAGCTCCAAGAAGTCTGTAAGCATATTTTCTATGTAAATTTCTATACATAGTATTAGTATCCTCCATAGAAGGAATGGGGATTTCTGCCAAGTTGAATTAAATGTACAGAGCATGATTTTTCAGAACACTGTATCTATTGTATTACTTGGTGAGAATACTGTTACTTATATTCTCACTGCAAAACAGTCTTAAAATATATTCATGACTTACACAGAAAGGGACTAGAACTCAATAGCCCTTCTAGTGTCAAAGTAAAACTCCATTCTCTACCTGTTATGCAAAATAATGATTAATTTAGATCTTAAGATAGAATGTGTCTATTTATAGGTAGATATAAATTAGCAAGAAAAAATATTTTACAGGATGTAGCAAGAGGAGCAGATCTTCTAAAGACTGATCTGTAATCTGCAGAGAAACTTATATGAATTTTATCTATTTATTTTAAAAAGGAAAACTTTCTAGCTTTAAAATATAGAATAATCTTACATTTTAAAGGATAGAATAATCTTAAGGATCATGAGAAAGACGGAAATACTGAGATGTGAAACAGTGGGTGGAAGAGTCTTCTATAAAAGACATTGTGGTAGAAAATAAATAAGTCGAATTATAATTGGTTTCTATGAACTTTCTCCCCTTGCTCACTTAAGCTCCAATTCTAATCCACTGGGCAAGGTTTCCTTTCTTCTCAGCATAGCCTCAAATATGTCCTTGATTTATGCCAAACTGGGCTTCCCTCAACTCAGTTGGTAAAGTATCCACCTGCAATGCAGGAGACCCTGGTTCGATTCCCAGGTTGAGAAAATCTGCTGGAGAAGGGATAAGCTACCCATTCTAGTATTCTTGGGCTAGCCTTGTGGCTCAGCTGGTAAAGAATCCGCCTGCAGTGTGGGAAACCTGGATTCCATCCTTGGGTTGGGAAGATCCCCTGGAAAAGGGAAAGGTTACCCACTCCAGTATTCTGGCCTGGAGAATTCCATGGACTATAGTCCATGGGGTCACAAAGAGTCAGACATGGCCGAGCAAATTCACTATGCCAAACTTCACAAAAACAGCAATAATGGCAATTCTGGCTTCACAAACTGGCCCGTTTATGCCTGAGTAGTATTTCCCAAAACGTATTAGTAGTACTCTTGAAGCATTCTCCTGACTTCTGTACCAAACAATAGCTCATTTTTAATCTATAATTTGAGTAACATGAAGGAGATCTTTCTAGTATTATGTAAATCTATGAAATAGTCTTCAGGAGCATATACACAACATGAACTTATATTCTCAACCTCTAACAGTTGGAAAACATTACACAATACCACAATTCAATGGTGTCATTTTAATTACACATGGTTAAACAACATACCGCAGTATAATTATATTTTGGCATCAGGAGAGTCAAGAATTGAAATCTAGAATATGTTAGATGGAAAAAAATTATGAGCAAAGATTCTATTAATATGTCAGGTTGCAACTTTTTGAACAGTAATTCAGTTTGGGGATCTCAAAAAATTTATTTACTTTACTATGCAGTTTTCCATTTGTTTTATTAAAAGTATATCGTAGAATGGACTTGTGGATACCATGGGGGAGGGAGAGAATGAGATGGATGGAGAAAGTAGTATCAACATATATTCACTACCAGGTGTAAGATGGATAGCTGAAGAGAAGATGCTGTGTAGCATAGGGAGCCCAGTCTGGTGCTCTCTGATCACCTGGAGGAATGGGATGGAGGGAGAGGAAGGAGGCTAGGGAGGGAGGGGGTGTATGTATAATTATGGCTATTTTCATTGTTATATGGCAGAAACCAATACAACATTGTAAAAAAAATTTTAATATATTTAAATTTTAAAAAGAGGGCAAAAAGTATATCATAGAGAAGAGTGTGTGGATATATATTTTGGCTTAAAAAGTTTTAATAAATTATGCACCTTTGTGTTTGCTGCCCGTTCTTTCAAAATTCCCCTGTGTTCCTCTCCCCAATTGCATCACCTTCTCACCCTCCACCAAGAGGTTTTCATCATTTTGGCTTTTATAATAATCATCCAATTTTCTTTTATACTGTTCATACTGTTCATGGGGTTCTCAAGGCAAGAGTGATGAAGTGGCTTGCCAGTCCCTTCTCAGTTGACCACATTTTGTCAGAACTCTCCACTATGACCCATCCATCTTGAGTGGCCCTATGTGGCATGGCTCATAGTTTCATTTAGTTAGAGAAGGCTGTGATCCATGTGATTAAATTGGTTAGTTTTCTGTGATTGTGGTTTTCATTCTGTCTGCCCTCTGATGGAGAAGGATAAGAGGCTTATAGAAGCTTCCTGATGGGAGAGACTGACTGAGGGGAAACTGAGTCTTGTTCTGATGGGTAAGGCCATGCTCAGTAAATCTTTAATCCAATTTTCTGTTGATGGGTGGAGCTATGTTCCCTCCCTGTTATTTGACCTGACACCAAACTATGGTAGAGGTAATGAAGATAATGGGACCTCCTTCAAAAGGTCCCAGGCACACACTGCCACACTCAGTGCCCCAAAACCTGCAGCAGGCCACTGATGATCCATGCCTCTGCCAGAGACTCCTGGACACTATGCTATCTGATATGCTACTGGAGATCAGTGGAGAAATAACTCCAGAAAGAATGAAGAGATGGAGCCAAAGCAAAAGCAACACCTATTGTGGATGTGACTGGTGATGGAAGTAAAGTCCGATGCTGTAAAGAACAATATTGCATAGAAACCTAGAATGTTAGGTCCATAAATAAAGGTGAATTAGAAAGTGGTCAAACAGAAGATGGCAAGAGTGAACATCAGCATTTTGGGAATCAGCGAACTGAAATGGACTGCAATGGATGAATTTAACTCAGATGACCATTATATCTACTACTGTGGAGAAGAATCCCTTAGAAGAAATGGAGTAGCTATCATAGTCAACAAAATGGTCTGAAATGAAGTACCTGGATTCAATCTCCAAAATGACAGAATGATATCTGTTTGTTTCCAAGGGAAACCAGTCAATATCACAGTAATCCAAGTTTATGCCCTGACCAGTAAGGCTGAAGAGGCTGAAGTTGAATGGTTCTATGAAGACCTACAAGACCTTCTAGAACTAACACCCAAAAGAGATGTCCTTTTCATTGTAGGGGACTGGAATGCAAAAGTAGGAAGTCAATAAATATCTGGAGTAACAAGCAAACTTGGCCTTGGAGTACAGAATGAAGCAAGGCAAAAGCTAATAGAAATTTGCCAAGGGAACCCATTGGTCACAGCAAACATGCTCTTCCAACAACACAAGAGAAGACTCTATACATATACATCACCAGATGGTCATTACTGAAATCAGATTGATTATACTCTTTGCAGCCAAAGATTGAGAAGCTCTATATAGTCAGCATAAACAAGACTGGGAGCTGACTGTGGCTAGGATCATGAAGTCCTTACTGCCAAACACAGACTTAAATCAAAGAAAGTAGAGAAAACCAGCAGACCATTCAGGTATGACCTAAATAAAATCCCTTACAGTGGAAGTGACAAATAGATTCAAAGGATTAGACCTGATAGACAGAGTGCCTGAAGAACCATGGATGGCGGTTCATGATGTTGTACATGAGGCAATGAGCAAGCCATCCCCAAGAAAAAGAAATGCAAAAAGGCAAAACGGTTGTCTGACAAGGCCTTACAAATAGCTGAGAAGGGAAGAAAAGGGAAAAGCAAAGGAGAAAAGGAAAGATATAAGCATCTGAATGCAGAGTTCCAAAGAATAGCAAGGAGGGATAAGAAAGCCTTCCTTGGTGATCAATGCAAAGAAATAGAGAAAAACAATAGAATGGGAAAGACTAGAGAGCTCTTCAAGGAAATTATAGATACCAAGGGAACATTTCATGCAAGTTCAGTTCAGTTCAGTTCAGTCGCTCAGTCCTGTCCAACTCTTTGCAACCCCATGACTCACGTCCATTGAGTCCATGATGCCATCCAGACATCTCATCCTCGGTCATCCCTTCTCCTCCTGCCCCCAATCCCTCCCAGCATCAGAGTCTTTTCCAATGAGTCAACTCTTCGCATGAGGTGGCCAAAGTACTGGAGTTTCAGCTTTAGCATCATTCCTTCCAAAGATATCCCAGGGTTGATCTCCTTCAGAATGGACTGGTTGGATCTCCTTGCAGTCCAAGGGACTCTCAAGAGTCTTCTCCAACACCACAGTTCAAAAGCATCAATTCTTCGGCGCTCAGGCTTCTTCACAGTCCAACTCTCACATCCATACATGACCACAGGAGAAACCATAGCCTTGACTAGACGGACCTTAGTCAGCAAACTAATGTCTCTACTTTTGAATATGCTATCTAGGTTGGTCATTACTTTTCTTCCAAGGAGTAAGCGTCTTTTAATTTCATGGCTGCAGTCACTGTCTGCAGTGATTTTGGAGCCCCCAAAAAATAGTCTGACACTGTTTCTACTGTTTCCCCCATCTATTTCCCATGAAGTGATAGTAGGGACCTAACAGAAGCAGAAGATATTAAGAAGAGGTTGCAAGACTACACAGAAAAACTATACAAAAAGGATCTTCACGACCCAGATAATCACGTTGGTGTGACCATTCACCTACAGCCAGACATCCTGGAATGCCAAGTCAGGTGGGCCATAGGAAGCATCACTACAAACAAAGCTAGTGGAGGTGATGGAATTCCATTTGAGCTATTTCAAAACCTATAAGATGATGCTGTGAAAGTGTTGCACCGAATATGCCAGAGAATTTGGGAAATGCAGTAGTGGCCACAGGACTGGAAAATGTCAGTTTTCATTCCAATCCCAAAGAAAGGTAATGCAAAAAAAAAAAAAAAAAAAAAAAAAAGCTCAAACTACCGCATAACTGCACTCATCTCATAACGCTAGCAAAGTAATGCTCAAAATTCTCCAAGCCAAGTTTCAACAGTATGTGAACTGTGAACTTCCAGATGTTCCAGTTGGATTTGGAAAAGGCAGAAGAACCAGAGATCTAATTGCCAACATCTGTTGGATCATTGAAAAAGCAAGAGAGTTCCAGTAAAGCACCTACTTCTGTTTTATTGACTATGCCAAAGCCTTTGACTGTGCGGATCACAACAAACTGTAGAAAATTCTTAAAGAGGTAGGAATACCAGATCACCTGACCTGAGCAATTGCCTCCTGAGCAATCTGTATGCAGATCAAGAAGCAACAGTTAGAACTGGACATGGAACAATGGACTGGTTCCAAATCGGGAAAGGAGTACGTCAAGGATGTGTATTGTCACCCTGCTTATTTAACTTCTATGCAGAGTACATCATGAGAAACGCTGGACTGGATGAAGCACTAGCTGGATTGAGATTGCCGGGAGAAATATCAATAACCTCAAATATGCAGATGACATCACCCTAATGACAGAAAGCAGAGAAGAACTAAAGAGCCTCTTGATGATGGTGAAAGAGGAGAGTGGAAAAGTTGGCTTAAAGCTCAACATTCAGAAAACTAAGATCATGGCATCTGGTCCCATCAGTTCATGGCAAATAGATGGGGAAACAGTGGAAACAGTGACAGACTTTATTTGGGGGGCTCCAAAATAAAATCACTGCAGATGGTGACTACAGCCATGAAATTAAAAGATGCTTGCTCCTTGGAAGAAAAGTTATGACCAACCTAGACAACGTATTGAAAAGCAGAGACATTACTTTGCCAACAAAGGTTTGTCTAGTCAAGGCTATGGTTTTTCCAGTAATCATGTATGCATGTGAGTGTTGGAATATAAAGAAAGCTGAGGGACGAAGAATTGATACTTTGGAAATGAGGTGTTGAAGAAGACTCTTGAGAGTCCCTTGGACTGCAGGGAGATCCAACCAGTCCATCCTAAAGGAAATCAGTCCTGAATGTTCATTGGAAGAACTGATGCTGAAGCTGAAACTCCAATACTTTGGCCACTTGATATGAAGAACTGACTCATTGGAAAAGACCCTGATGCTGGGACAGATTGAAGACAGGAGGAGAAAGGGACGACGGAGAATGAGATGATTGGATGGCATCACTGATTCAATGGACATGTGTTTGAGTAAACTCCAGAAGTTGGTGATGGACAAGGAGGCCTGGCATGCTGCAGTTAATGGGGTCACAAAGAGTCTTACATGACTCAGTGACTGAATTGAATGGAACTGAATTTTCTTTTCATTATAAATAATTTTACTGCTTATCAATATCTCTTCCATCTATGAGCTTAATAAATATAAACTACTCTATAGTGTCTTTGCCAAATTTATTTTATTCAATTATGTGGGATTTAGGGGAGATTCATTTGTGTGTGTAGCTGTCCTTCATTCAGTTTCCCCACTAAATAGTATTACATTTTAAGATTATTTTCCATTCTGTTTTTGATGGACATTTTGGCTTTTGTGTAATTTGTTGTTAATATTCTTACATATTTACTCCACGAATGAAATCTGCAGAACATACATTATGCATATATTCACCTTTCCTGTGGAATGCCTATCTGTTTTTGAAAGTGTTTGAGTCAGTTTGCACATCACACCACCATTCTACCAAAGTTCCTATTGTCCTGTATGTGTGCTTATATGTAATAGTGTCAGGTTTTTAACTTTTTTTCCTGAAAATATGGATGAGAAATGGTAACTCTATGGTTTTAACTTGCATTTACTTTTTATTACTAATGACATTGAACATCTTTTCATGCTATTGACTAGTTTTCATTTCCTTTTTGATATATGCTATATGCTTTATTTTGGGGGGCTCCAAAATCACTGCAGATGGTGACTGCAGCCATGAAATTAAAAGATGCTTACTCCTTGGAAGAAAAGTTATGACCAACCTAGATAGCATATTCAAAAGCAGAGACATTACCTTGCCGACTAAGGTCTGTCTAGTCAAGGTTTTTCCTGTGGTCATGTATGGATGTGAGAGTTGGACTGTGAAGAAGGCTGAGCGCCGAAGAATTGATGCTTTTGAACTGTGGTGTTGGAGAAGACTCCTGAGAGTCCCTTGGACTGCAAGGAGATACAACCAGTCCATTCTGAAGGAGATCAACCCTGGGGTTTCTTTGGAAGGACTGATGTTAGAGCTGAAACTCCAGCACTTTGGCCACCCCATGCCAAGAGTTGACTCATTGGAAAAGACTCTGATGCTGGGAGGGAATGGGGGCAGGAGGAGAAGGGGATGACAGAGGATGAGATGTCTGGATGGCATCACGGACTCGATGGACATGAGTCTGAGTGAACTCCGGGAGATGGTGATGAACAGGGAGGCCTGGCGTGCTGCGATTCATGGGGTCGCAAAGAGTCATACACGACTGAGCGACTGAACTGAACTGAACTGATGTGCTATTTAAGGCTGTTTGATTTTCTATTGGTTGTAATTTTCTTAGTGATGTATGTGATAAGTTTATATAATCTGGATTCCAGGTTTTTGATTGTTATCAATAGTAAAAAGTTTCTTATTTGTTTTTGTTTTTTACTTTCTTCATGGTGTCTAGATGAAGATATGTTAAATATTAATGTAAATGGATATATCACTTTCTCCTATGAGACTTGTACACTGTGTGTTATATTCAAAAAATCTTTCAAACCTTATTTAATATAACTTTTAGCCTCAAAACCTTTAAGATATTTCAGGTTTAGTTCTTTAGTACACTTGAAGATTTTTAATGTATAAAGTGAGCTGGAAAAATTGATGTTTTTTTCTTTTTCTGATAGTCACTTCAGTACCATTATTGGAATGTCACTTCTTTCTATATATAACTACATGTTATCCTTGTAATATATCAAGAGTTTATATAACAATGGTCTGTTTCTGGACATTTTAACTGGTTGCAATGTTTTATCCCATGCACATACTGCACTGTCAGTATGTAATTCATTTTATTATCTACTAGGGAAATCTCAATTCTGTCTTTTCCTCTAAGATTTTCTTAGTTATCTTGGCCCTTAAACTACCAAAGAAAATTTTCTAACCTGCAAATCAAATACAATAGAGAAACATTTGGCAATATGATTGGCGTTGCTTGAATTTATTGATTAATTTTTGGAACATTAACAGTTTTGCCATATGTATCTTCTAATCCTTGTACATATTTATTTAGATCTCCTTTAAGTTGTTTCACTGAGATTTAATCATGTCACACACAAAGGTCTGGCACATCTTTTGTTAAAGTCATTCTTAGTTACTTCCTGTTTTGATGTCATCATAAATTTTGTTGTTGTTGTTATTTGTTTTTTTTTTTTTTTTTTACTAAGTACTTAAGAATAGTTTTAATTTCACAACAAAACTGAGTGGAAGTACAGAGATTTCTCATATCCCTCCTTATCCCCACACATCTGCGATCTCTGTTATCAACACTACTCACTAGAATGGTATGTTTGTTACAGTCAATGAATCTGCATTTATGCATCATAATTACCCAAAGCCTATTATGGTTTACTCTTAGTACTGTAATTCTGTGAGTTAGAACACATGTATAACGACATGTATCCATCATTATAGTATCTTTACAGAGTAGTTTCACTGCCCTAAAAATTCTCTCCATTCTATTCATATCTCTCCCCACTTAAACCCTGCTATACACTAATCTTTTTATTTTCTCTATAGCTTTACCTTTTCCAGGATGTCGTGTAGTTGGAATTATACGGAGTATGATCTTTACAGATTGATTTCTTTCACTTTGTAATATGCATTTAAGGTTCCTCTGTACCTTTTTATGTTTTGATAGTGCATCTCTCTTTAGCGCTGAATAATGTTCCATTGTCTGGATGTACTTCAGGTTATTTAGTCATTCACCTATGGAAGGACGTCTTGGTTGTTTCCAAGTTTTAGCAATTATGAATAGAGCTTCTGTAGACATCTGTGTGCAGGTTTTTGTATGGATGTAAGTTTTCTACTTCTTTGGGTAAATACCAAATAATGCATTTGCTAATTCATATGGTAAGAGTATATTTAGTTTTCTAAGAAAATGTCAAACTCTCTTCCAAAATGGCTGCACCATTTCACATTCCCCCCGGCAGTCTATAAGAAGTCCTACTGTTCACCTCCTCATCAGCATTTGCTGTAGATGTTCCAGATAATGGCCATTGTATTAGGTATGTGGGGGTATCTTGCTTTAATTTGCATTTTTCTGATGTTTTACTATATGTTTTCATATGCTTATTTGCATCTGTATTCTTCCTTTGGTGAGATATTGTAAGGTCTTTTGCCCATTTTTTTTAATCCAGTTAATTTCTTATTGTTCAGTTTTAAGAGTTTTTTGTATATTTTTATATGATCCTTTATCAAACGTCTTTTGCAAATATTTTATTCAAGCCTATGGCTTATCTTTTCATTCTGTTGCCATTATTTTCCACAGAGCAGAAGTTTAAATTTTTATTTTCTTTTTTTGTGTTATAAACATTTATAAATTCCCCTTTGAAGACTGCTTTAACTGAATTCCATAGAGATTACTATGTTATATTTTCATTTTCATTCAGTTAAAATATTTTCTAATTTCCTTTGAGACAGACTATTTGAGGCATAGATTATTTTGAATCATGAACTTAAACTTTCAAGTGTTCAGGAATTTTCTTGTTTTCTTCTTGTTATTTGTTTTTAGTATAATTCCAATATGGTCAAAGAACACACTTTGTATGATTTCCATTATTATATATTGGTCAATGTGTGTATTATAATGCAGAATCTCATCCATCTTGGTGAATATTCCCTGTACTCTCAGAAAGAAAGTGTATTTTGCTGTTCTTTGATGGAGTTCTATAAATATGAAGTAAATCAAGTTAGCTGGTAGTATTATTTTGTTCTATATCCTTGCTGACTTTCTTTTAAGTACTTTTATTTATTGCTGAGAAAGGACTATTCAAGTCTCCACCTGTAATTTTGAATGTGTCTATCTTTGCTTTTAGCTCTGTAGGTTTTTGCTTTGTATATTTTGAATATCTATTGTTAGGTTCATATACATTGGGAATTATTATGGCATTTTGGTAAATCGAAACTTTTTTTCCATCATGTAATGTTGGAGAAGACTCTTGAGAGTCCCTTGGACTGCAAGGAGATCCAACCAGTCCATTCTGAAGATCAGCTCTGGGATTTCTTTGGAGGGAATGATGCTAAAGCTGAAACTCCAGTACTTTGGCCACCTCATGCAAAGAGTTGACTCATTGGAAAAGATTATGATGCTGGGAGGGATTGGCGGCAGGATGAGAAGGGGACGACAGAGGATGAGATGGCTGGATGGCATCACTGACTCGATGGACATGAGTCTGAGTGAACTCCGGGAGTTGGTGATGGACAGGGAGGCCTGGCGTGCTGCGATTCATGGGATCGCAAAGAGTCGGACACGACTGAACGACTGAACTGAACTGAACTGAACTGAACTGAATATCCTTTATTTCTGGCAGTTTTTTGCTCTGAAGTCTGCTTTGTTATATTAGCACAGTCAGTCCAGTTTTCTTCTGGCTAGTTCTTGCATAGTATATCATTTCTCATCATTATTTCAACCTACCTATAGCATTATATTTTAAGTGACTATTTTTAGAAAGTAATTTAAATTTTTTTAAATTTAATTTTCTAAATTTGTTCTGACCATCTTTGCTTCATATCACATATATTTAATATAATTATAGATATGTTTAGATTTAAAACTATCATTTTTTGTTTGTTTGTTTTCTGTTTTTTCTGTTTGTTCCCTTTACTTTGCATTATTCTGCTTCCCATTTCCAGTCAACTTTGGGTTAAAAAATTTAAGACTAATTCAAGACTATATATTTACTCTTTCTGTTGCTCTTCCTTCATTTCTAAAGTCATGAGTATTTTGCTAGAATCATTTTCCTTCTTTCTGAAAAGCTTCCTTTTAGAAAATTTTTTCAAAGCAGATAGATATAAATCTCTCAGTTTTTTTAATCTGAGAATATTTTTAATTTACATTCACTACTGAAGAATATTTTATTTAGCTAAAAATTCTAGGCTGACAGTTTTTTCTTTCAACATTTTAAGAATTTTATACCAGTTCTTTTTGCTTTTCATGGTTTTCTGGTAAGAAATCTCAGTTGTGCGAATGTGTATTCCCTCTTTAGTTGATGTGTCATTTTTCTTTGAATGCTTTCAATATGTTTTATCTTGGGACTTTAGCAGTTTGATTATGCTGTATCTGGGCATAGATTTCTTTGGGTTTACCTGGATCAGATGGTAAAGGAGACCTGGGTTTGATCTCTGGGTTGAGGAGATCCCTTGGAGAAGGCTAACCACTCCATTATTCTTGCCTGGAGAATTCCATGGACAGAGGAGCCTAGTGGGCTATAGTCCATGGGGTTGCAAAGAGTCAGACATGACTAAATGACTAACACTTTTGCCTTTTTTTTACCTTAGCTTCTTGAACCTCTAGATTTATGGTTGTTGGTTTGATTCATTTTGTTTGATTTTTTTTCCCCAAACATGGGAAGATTTCAGCCATTATTTAATCTTTTTTTATCACTATCCTATTTTTATGGAACTCTATTGGTGTATTGTTAGGCTTCCTGGTATTTTCCCGCTGATTCCTCAGACTATTTTTCTCTGTGTTTTTCTCTATATTGTTCAGATTAAATTATTTATTAAATTAAATTATTTATATTGTTCAGTCTTCAAGTTTACTGAATGACTCTTTCCTCTGTCTTGTTCATTCAGCTACTGAGCCCATTCAATGAGACTGGGGAAGGGGGAGGTCACTGTTTTATATTTTGCAATGTTAAAATTTCAATTTGATTCTTCTTAATTTCTTCACTGAAACTTTTTAGTTTAACACTTACTGCAAGAGTGTTCATGATTGCTTCTTGAAGCATTTGTATAATAGCTACATTGAAGTCTCTGTCAGATATTTTCAACATTTGTATCCTCATAACATCAGTGTCTATTGATTATTTTTTCCTAGGTGAATTGAAGTATTTGTGGTTCTTTCTATGCTAAGTCATTTTAGACATATTGTGAATTACTTTAAGAGACTTTAATTCTTATTTGAACTCTATGCAGAATATTGGTATTTTTGTTTTAGTAAGTTCAGGCCACATGTTCTAATCTACAGCTTGTGAGCTGTGGTTTTAGTGTTATTTAAGTTTTTAAAACCTTTGTTACACTCTTAATTCTCTCTTGGATGTGTGCCCCACAGTGGTCAGTCCCAGGCCTACTCTAGCTTGTTAGTTTAGTTTTTACCATTGGGATGAAATCTATGCATATACAGATTAAGGAGAAGCCCTGATTTTCCTAAATTATATTTTTGGATCACTTTTATAAGCTCCTCCCTCTCCATGATCTCCCCCTGTACTTTGATTTCCCGGAGCTTCAGTTTTTGGTGGGAATCTCTAGTGAAACCACTCTGTGATGTACTTTCATGAGGGGACCCACACTCTGGCCTTACTGGAATGAGGACAGAGAGACATATAAAGCAATGGGCCAGTCCTATTCTTTTGAAGCTACGGCTACAACCAAAGGAGAAAAAGGTGCCCTTCCCTCAGAGCTTTAGCCTTTTCAGCTTTCTGTAGATCTCTGTCTTTTCTGCAAGAGTTCCTTGCAGACTGGGGCAAGAAAATAGAACCAAGCAGCGAGGAAAAAAATAATGATGAATATCTGTATTTCTTCTCAGCATTAGGAATTCCTGTTTCTGGTCTTCAAGACAGAACTAGAGAGCTTATCCAAAAGCTCTCACTCTCTGCCACAGGTCACACTCATGAGTTTACAGCTGCACTGCATTCAGGGAAGAGTACTGGAGGAAAAGACATTGTAAACTCACTGTCTATTCAGTGTTACTTTGAAATTGTAGTGTTCGTCTCCATCCAGCCTACTGCAGAAAAATTTTAGGCTTGCCACAGTTGATCCATGCATTCTGTCCTGGTTTCATAGATGCACTCAGTGGGAAAGGTAAAATGTGCTTATTCCATTTCATCCAGAATGTCATCTTATTCTTTATAATTTCATATTCCTTGAAAAAAATTGTTTCACAATTATAATTTCACATATTTTATTTCATTTGCTATGTCTGACAATTCCTATATATAAAGTATTTTCCTATTATTGTTGCTACTGCCTCTCTACTGTGACTTGTCAAGATTTTCAGTTCTCTGGAATCCTATTAGAAATTCTTTGAGAACTTGATTAAAAGTAGACTCTTGGAAGATTTCTTTTAGTTTTTAGAAGTTAAGTGCATTACCTATTTGAGGTAACAGAAAATTAAAATGTTGACCTGAGTTTGTTCAGATCATCCTAATATGAATTCTAACTTCAAATTGGTGTAAGGTAGGCTTGTGATTATATTTTAGAGGCAGGCATATGTTTTTTCCTTTTGTTTTTTTCTGTTTTCTTTTTTCAGTGCTAAGATTCAAGATAATACATTTGTCTTGAAGTTGAGGGAAGGAGGCTTGTTGGATATGTCTCCTTTTAGACTCCTCTACCTGATAAAGAAGCCCAGAGACCCATTTCCAGTCCCTGATGCCATAGAGGCTATGAACAGCAAAGTTCAGTGCTTCCACTTCTTAAAAAGTCATCTGAAGATTCCTGCCTTCAGATGGACTTTGACTTGAGTATTTCTCTCTTTCCTGTGAATACCTCTCTGTATTTAAAATGTTTTATTTTAATTTATCTGGTACTTCAGTTGTTTTCATTGAGTCTACCTGGTGAACTAAGTAACCATATAATTAGAAATGGAACTTTCTACATGTTTGTTTTAATGGTGATTTTTTTCATATTTCTGGAATATTCATTGGCTGTATTTGTGCATCTAATTTTTTAAATGGCAAAAAAATTTTTACTTTTTAAATTTTTATTTTCTTGTTTAATTACACTCAAGGAAAACAATTTGACTATTGTTTTCTTTGTATTTTTAAAATCTGATTATACAAATGTTATCCTAGTGTTTATCTTAGAATTCTATTATTTTTAAAATGTTACAACTTATAAAACTAAGCATACTTTTACCACATGACTCATCACTGAAATTCTCTGGTATTTACCCAAGGGAGGTGAAAACTGATGTCTGCACAAAAGTCTGTTTATAAAAGCTTATTTCACAATTGCTAAAACTTGGAAACAGTCAAGATGTCCTTCAGTAAATGAATGGATAAATAAACTGGTACATCCAGATAATGGGATATTATTTAGCATTACAAAGAAATGAATTATCCAGTCATAACAAGACATGGAGGAACCTTGAATGCATATTACAGAGTGAAAGAAGCCAATCTGAAAAGACGTCATACTGAATGATTCCAACGACATGAAATATGCCTCTGGAAAATGTAAAACCATAGAGGCAGGAAAAAATTTCATAGTTGCCAGAGGTTAGGTGAGCACAGAGGATTTTTAAGGCAGTAAAACTACTCTGTAGGATACTATAATGGTGGGTGCACATCATTATGCGTTTGTCCAAACCCATAGAATATAAATCATGAAGTGTGAAATGTAATGTAAACCGTGGGTTTTGGGTGATAATGATGTGTCAATCTATGTTCACCAATTATAAAAAAAAGTACCACTATGTCAGTTCAGTTCAGTTCAGTCACTCAGTCGTGTCCGACTCTTTGCGACCCCATGAATCCCGGCACGCCAGGCCTCCCTGTCCATCACCAACTGCCAGAGTTTACCCAAACCCATGTCCATTGAGTCGGTGATGACATCCAGCCATCTTATCCTCTGTTGTCCCCGTCTTCTCCTGTCCCCAATCCCTCCCAGCATCAGGGTCTTTTCCAGTGAGTCAACTCTTTGCATGAAGTGGCCAAAGTATTGAAGTTTCAGCTTCAGCATCAGTCCTTCCAATGAACACCCAGGACTGGTCTCCTTTACAATGGGCTGGTTGGATCTCCTTGCAGTCCAAGGGACTCTCAAGAGTCTTCTCCAACACCTCAGTTAAAAAGCATCAATGCTTCAGCACTCAGCCTTCTTCACAGTCCAATTCTCACATTCATACATGACCACTGGAAAAACCATAGCCTTGACTAGACGGACCTTTGTTGGCAAAGTAATGTCTCTGCTTTTGAATATGCTATCTAGGTTGGTCATAACTTTCCTTTCAAAGAGTAAGTGTGTTTTAATTTCATGGCTGCAGTCACCATCTGCAGTGATTTTGGAGCCCCCCAAATTAAAGATACCCACTGTTTCCCCATCTATTTCCCATAAAGTGATGGGACCAGATGCCATAATCTTAGTTTTCTGAATGTTGAGCTTTAAGCCAACTTTTTCACTCTCCTCTTTCACCATCATCAAGAGGCTTTTTAGTTCCTCTTCACTTTCTGTTATAAGGGTGGTGTCATCTGCATATCTGAGATTATTGATATTTCTCACGGCAATCTTGATTCCAGCTTGTGCTTCCTCCAGCCCAGTGGGATGTCAATAATGGGAGACGCTGTGCTTATATGGGGGTAGGTGGTATGCGGAAAACTCTTTCACTCAGTTTTGCTCTGAACCTAAAAATACTCTAAAAAATAAAGGTACACAGATAATTTTGTTATAACTGCATTATGTAAATACTAGCCTCAACTAATTGCTGCGTAAGAAAACATAAATCATTTACCATATCATTATCTTTAAACATAATATTAGATGATAAGAACAAAATTTGAAAGAAAAAATCTTGCTTATCCTATTACATAATCTAATAATTTATTCTATCAAGAAATATAATCATTCTCTACTTAGGCTTCCCTTTTGGCTAAGCTGGTAAAGAATCCACCTGCAATGGGGAGACTTGGGTTCAATCCCTGGGTTGGGAAGATCCCCTGGAGAAGGGAAAGGCTACCCACTCCAGTATTCTCACCTGGAGAATTCCATGGACTGTATAGGCCATGGGGTCACAAAGAGTAGGACACAACTGAGCGACTTTCACTTTCACTTCACTTTTCACTTTCTCCAGTTAGTAGCTAGAAACTATGTAGACTGAGTTATTGTTTGTCAAATTAAACTATAAGCTCATATGAGTTGTAGAATTGCAGAAAAGCATAGAACAAACTAGTTCATTTTATTTTAAGTACCTGATACTTCTTAAAATATAAATTATTAATTTTTCATAGCTCTGTAAAATTATTTCAGTTATAAAGCTGTTATAAATAAAAGGATCTCTTTTTATACTCTATTTTCTTTTATACTCTATTTATGTATGGATGTGAGAGTTGGACTGTGAAGAAAGCTGAGTGCCGAAGAATTGATGCTTTTGAACTGTGGTGTTGGAGAAGGCTCTTGAGAGTCCCTTGGTTTGTGAGGAGATCCAATCAGTCCATTCTGAAGGAGATCAGCCCTGGGATTTCTTTGGAAGGAATGATGCTAAAGCTGAAACTCCAGTACTCTGGCCACCTCATGCGAAGAGTTGACTCATTGGAGAACACTGATGCTGGGAGGGATTGGGGGCAGGAGGAGAAGGGGACGACAGAGGATGAGATGGTTGGATGGCATCACTGACTCGATGGACATGAATCTGCGTGAACTCCGGGAGTTGGTGATGGACAGGGAGGCCTGGTGTGCTGCGATTCATGGGGTCGCAAAGAGTTGGACACGACTGAGCGACTGGACTGAACTGAACTGATATTCTATTTACAATCTATTAGTTTTCGTTATATGTTCTTTCTACTTTTAATTTTTTGGTTATTAACAGAAAACTATTTTGTAGTAATCAGAAAAGACTGAGGAAGAAGTTTCTGACTTAAACTATCAAAAACTCCAATCAGTTTTAACATACTACATGCTTATGTGTAGTTTATTAGAACTTTCAATATATTGGCATTATTCTTTTTCACTTATATTTTATTTATATTACCCATTAAAAATTTCCTAATTTGATAACTTGAAGGCACTTAACTGTGGAAATGCCTGAAAAAATCTAAAAGTGTAAGCTATTTTATAAAACATAATTTGTACTGATTGAATGTGTGTATATATAATAAACTAAAATATAAAGTAGCAATTACCTTGAATTCATCAAATTATATTTGTGTTTTGCATATTACACATGCAATATACATCTCATAATATATAATTTGATAGAAATTATTCAATTAAAATTAAATACAACTATTATACCTTACTGCTAAGTCGCTTCAGTCGTGTCTGACCCTGTGCAACCCCATAGACAGCAGCCCATCAGGCTCCGTCATCCCTGGGATTCTCCAGGCAAGAACACTGGAGTGGGTTGCCATGTCCTTTTCCAACGCATGAAAGTGAAAAGTGAAAGTGAAGTCGCTCAGTCGTGTCCAACTCTTTACAACCCCATAGACTGCAGTCTACCAGGCTTCTCTGTCCATGGGATTCTCCAGGCAAGAGTACTGTAGTGGGTTGCAATTATACCCTACCATATTATAAATACAACAATATATTAACATTTAGCTAGCAATAGGAAAAGCTGAATGAATGCTGAAAGCTGATTAATTTAATGAAGTTTGAAAACGCTAATGAAGTGAAGATTTCAGTCCCATTTTTGTGATAGAAGGATTTACAATTTTAGTGACACATCTTAGTTTATGTACCATAAAAGTTATACCATATTAACAATTGCAAGTTCTGAACTATGATTAGTATAATGTTGAATAACTAGTAAGATTATTCTGAGTTCATTAATGACCATTATTTGTAACATATTATCTTTTTCTTACAGCATAATTAAAATACTATCCAGCTTATTTCTTAACACTTTAAGATAAATATGGAAATTTGAGAGTAAGCTAAATAGGCGCTCACAAGCCCTAGAGGTATAACATTTTAAGCATATATAATAAAAAAAATGTTAGCAAAACTTAAGAATTTAGGGGTTTACTAATGTATGTCATTTTTTTAACCTTACTATGAAAAGTGGCTTTAAACCACAGAGGGTTTTGGTGAAAAGCACTAGAGTTTGACCTGATGAGTGCTGAAGTGATTCCTTTATTTAACTATTCCAAAAATAGATTATGTATTAAAGAAAAAAGGGCTTGTGTTTTAGTTAATGACTGTGAGTTCACGGTCTTTGCCAAGAAAAAAAAAAGTGCTTACAAAAGATTGAGGAGAATGTATGGAAAGTGATAAACTTTTCCATAATGTTGTCATAATTAGATTATATAATTGACTAGTCACTTTCTAAATTTCTTTGTTAAAAGAATCAAATTTTTGTCAAGGATAATATGTCCCTGGTACTATGCTTCATTTTTATCATAAAAATCATAAGTGAAGTGAAGGTCGCTCAGTTGTTTCTGACTCTTTGCGACCTCATGGACTGTAGCCTACCAGGTTCCTCCATCCATGGGATTTTTCAGGCAAGAGTACTGGAGTGGGGTGCCATTTCCTTCTCCAGAGCATCTTCCAGACCCAGGGATCGAACTCAGGTCTCCCACAATGTAGGCAGACACTTTACTGTCTGAGCCACCAGGGAAGCCCATATTTATTTTTACGATAAAAATCATAAAGTAGAGTTTAAATACTCAAACTTAATTTAAAGTTTAATAGAACATATATCTGTAAAGACTACAGAACATTATACCAGATATTTGAGAATTTTTTTTTTAGTAGAAAGTGTTATTCACTTGCAATATGCTCTCTGTTTTCAATAATTTAATCCCTGAAAAATGTCTTGTGGACCAGTTAAAGCACAAATTGAACCAAGGACTCATCTAATAGGGTTTTAATATTTTGATTTTTAAACAATAAAAAGATAAGATAGGTTTGATATTCTTTGCAAGAGTGTCTCCCTTGTCGTGGTGAAATGCCATAGTAGTAAAGTATTCCCATCTGCCTATCTTAGAAAATGTTTTACAAATATTATCTGACACAGTTGCATATGTATAAGCAGCTTTTCTTATCTGTAACAGGGGGCTCCTCTAAACATTTAAGTAAATGTGTATTTTATTCTTATTTTGTGTACGCTACAGAGAGATTTTTAAAATTTCAAGTTAAAGAGAATTGCTACACCTTAACCATATGTTTTAAATCTGAATGTTATAAACTATTATGAAGTGATAACATTTATATTTATTTCTCTTTTTATTTGCTTCATTTTCTGTTTTGTTCAGTGTAAGTTATCATATATATTTGTAATTCGTGGACCAAATCACCAAATAGATAGTTTTTTTTTAAAATCTGACTTCCTTTATCTTCATTGAAAATTTAGCTCAATCAAAATATAAATGATCCCTTCAGCATTCAAGATGTCAATTCAGTTTATAATCTAAAATCTTCTGAAGATTCAGACATGTGGATATTTATCAGTTTCCTTCCAACAGAAATTGTTTTCAGTATGACTAAGTGTTTACATCCTGAAAGTTAGTTCGCTGCTCAGCCTCATTTTTGTTTATTTTACATAAAACCATCCCTTTTCACTCCTCTATTATCACCTCATCAGATATTATCCTCAGAGATGCAGTAACAGAACTAAGCATCTTTTATCTTTACTTCTAGGAAGTTCCTCTAGGATCTAAGATATTTCTTCAGGCCAATTAAGAAAACAGCTTCAGTTTATATCCTACCTCTTCCAGAGCTGTACTTTTTCCTACATGATTCATTCTGAATCCCTTATGATATTGTCTTCCAAGTATCTCCACCCAACTTCTATTTTTTCTCTGTTTCCTGCAATTTAATTAGTAAAACTGAACTGTAAGAGGTGCAAAGGATGAGGAGAATACAGCTCAGTTCAGTTCAGTCACTCGGTCATGTAGGACTCTTTGGGACCCCATGAACCATAGCACGCCAGGCCTTCCTGTCCATCACCAACTCCCGGAGTCCACCCAAACCCATGTCCATTGTATCAGTGATGCCATCCAGCCATCTCATCCTCTGTCGTCCCCTTCTCCTTCTGCCCTCAATCTTTCGCATCATCAGGGTATTTTCAAACGAGCCAGCTCTCCGCATCAGGTGGCCAAAATTTTGGAGTTTCAGCTTCAACATCATTCCCTCCAATAAACACCCAGGTCTGATCTCCTTTAGGATGGACTGGTTGGATCTCCTTGCAGTCCAAAGGACTTGCAATAGTCTTCTCCAAACACCACAGTTCAAAAGCATCAATTCTTCATTGCTCAGCTTCCTTTATAGCCCAACTGTCACATCCATACATGACTACTGGAAAAACCATAGCCTTAACTAGACAGATCTTTGTTGGCAAAGTAATGTCTCTGCCTTTTAATATGCTGTCTAGGTTGGTCATAACTTCCCTTCCAAGGAGCAAGCATCTTTTAATTTCATGGCTGCAATCACCATCTGCAGTGCTTTTGCAGCCCAGAAAAATAAGGTCAGTCACTGTTTCCACTGTTTGCCCATCTATTTCCCATGAAGTGATGGAACTGGATGCCATGATCTTAGTTTTCTGAATGTTGAGCTTTAAGCCAACATTTTCACTCTCCACTTTCACTTTCATCAAGAGGCTAGTTCTTCTTCACTCTCTGCCATAAGGGTAGCATCATCTGCATAGCTGAGGTTATTGATATTTCTCCCAGTAATCTTGATCCCATTTGTGCTTTTTCCAGTCCAGTGTTTCTCATGATGTACTCTACATAGAAGTTAAATAAGCAGTGTGACAATATACAGCCTTGACGTACTCCTTTTCCTATTTGGAAACAGTCTGTTGTTCCATGTCCAGTTCTAACTGTTGCTTCCTGACCTGCATACAGGTTTCTCAAAAGGCAGGTCAGGTGGTCTGGTATTCTCATCTCTTTCAGAATTTTCCACAGTTTATTGTGATCCACACAGTCAAAGGCTTTTGTGGAGTCAATAAAGCAGAAATAGATGTTTTTCTGGAACTCTCTTGCTTTTTCTATGATCCAGTAGATGTTAGCAATTTGATGTCTGGTTCCTCTGCCTTTTCTAAAACCAGTTTGAACATCTGGAAGTTCACAGTTCACATATTGCTGAAGCCTGGCTTGGAGAATTTTGAGCATTACTTTACTAGCATGTGAGATGAGTGCAATCGTGTGGTAGTTTGAGCATTCTTTGACATTGCCTTTCTTTGGGATTGGAATGAAAACTGACCTTTTCCAGTCCTTTGGCCACTGTTGAGTTTTCCAAATTTGCTGGCATATTGAGTCCAGCACTTTCACAGCATCATCTTTCAGGATTTGAAATAGCTCAACTGGAATTCCATCACTTCCACTAACTTTGTTCATAGTAATGCTTTCTAAGGCCCACTTGACTTTACACTCCAGGATGTCTGGCTCTAGGTGAGTGATCACACCATCGTGATTATCTTGGTCATGAAGATCTTTTTTGTACAATTCTTCTGTGTATTCTTGCCCCCTCTTTCATAATATCTTTTGCTTCTGTTAGGTCCCTACCATTTCTGTCCTTTATCGAGCCCATCGTTGCATGAAATGTTCCCTTGGTATCTCTAATTTTCTTGAAGAGATCTCTAGTCTTTCCCATTCTGTTCTTTTCCTCTATTTCTTTGCATTGATCACTGAGGAAGGCTTTCTCATCTCTCCTTGCTATTCTTTGGAACTCTGCATTCAGATTCTTATATCTTTCCTTTTCTCCTTTGCTTTTTGCTTCCCTTCTTTTCACAGCTATTTGTAAGGCCTCCCCAGACAGCCATTTTGCTTTTTTGCATTTCTTTTTCTTGGGGATGGTCTTGATTCCTGTCTCCTGTACAATATCAAGAACCTCCATCTATAGTTCATCAGACACTCTGTCTATCAGATCTAGTCCCTTAAATCTATTTCTCCCTTCCACTGTATAATCATAAGGGATTTGATTTAGATCATACCTGAATGGTCTAGTGGTTTTCCCCACTTTCTTCAAGTCTGAATTTGGCAATAAGGAGTTCACCACAGTCTGTTCCTGGTCTTGTTTTTGCTGACTGTATAGAGCTTCTCCATCTTTGGCTGCAAAGGATATAATCAATCTGATTTCAGTGTTGACCATCTGGTGATGTCCATGTGTAGAGTCTCCTCCTGTGTTATGAAGTGAACACAAAATGCGTTTCTCCTCCTAGCAGATATTCCTAAATTGTACAAATTGTCCTCATTCTCTGACTTGTGAGCACATAGAATGCATTGAAAATCAGCTTGTTACACTTATCTTAAAGTTTCACATATTTGACTCCTTACCCTCTCTAGAATGGTTGATTTTTTTTTTTTTCATTTGAGTAAAAAGAGTTGAAAAAGTTTTCAACTCCCTTTCCCTGGTTGGTAATAAAAAGGCATAAATTAAGCTGAGCTGACTTGGTAAAACCAGGAATTCTAACCCCAGTATTTCCAATGACCTGGTTTGACTGTCAACAAAGTGGCCTTGACTTGTAACATAAAGAACATGGGTGTCATATTAACCTCTGTGTTCATGACACAAAGCCCTCAACAACATGAGTACTCCTCTAATGGGGATAAACTTATGTGAGGAAGCCAAGTGAACCCCAGTAATGAACTCCTGGTGAGTAGGAGAGAAAAAGGAAGCACATCAATTTGAGGGAGCTCAATTTAGGAAATTTATTTTTTACTATCTATAACAAAATTTAGTTTTAAAGATGGAACTCAACATTACAACAGGGATTTTTGTCCATGTTAATATTTATATATTTGGTAAATAGCATAAATATAAGATATAATATTGTTTGTGACCCCATGAACTGTAGTCTGCCAGGCTTCTATTTTCATGTAATTCTCTAGGTAAGGATACTGGAGTGGGTAGCTGTTCCCTTCTCTACGGGATCCTCCCAACCCAGGGATCGAACCCGGATCTCCTGCATTGCAGGCAGATTCTTTAATGTCTGAGCCACCAGGGAAATCTTAATATATATATATTTGATAAATAACATACATAGTATATATATATATATATATATATATATATATATATATATATATATATATAACATGCACGTGCACATACTAAGTTGCTTCAGTTCTGTCTGATTCTCTGTGACCCTGTAGACTATAGCCTGCCAGGCTCCTCTGTCAATGGGATTCTCTAGGCAAGAATACTAGAGTGGGTTGCCATAAACTCATCCAGGGGATCTTCCCCACCCAGGAATCGAACTCGCATCCCTTATGTCTCCTGCTTTGGTAGGTGGCTTCTTTACCACTAGGCCATCTGGGAAGCCCATAACATATATAACTAAAAGAAAATATATATGTGGTGGTGGTTGTGGATTAGTTGCTCAGTCATGTCTGACTCTTTGCAACCCCAAATCCAGCTGCCAAAACAGGAGACATAGGAGATATGGGTTTGATCCCTGGGTCAGGAAGATCCCCCAGGAGAAGGAAATGGCAACCCCCGCCAGTATTCTTGCCTGAAAAATTCCATGGACAGAGCAGCCTGATGGGCTACAGTCTATAGAGTTGCAAAGAGTCAGACACCGCTGAGCACATACATATATAAACATAACATAAAAATAAGATTCATTAAAGTGTGGATTGACTGAAAGTAAGTAATATATATTTATTAGCTGGTCGAAGCATCCATGGTTGTAGAGTGGATCACATCACTTTAATGTAGAGTTTAAACTAATGAGTTTACTTTCCTCTTTTCTTTTGTTTAATTTGATGGATAAAACTACTGAGTAGGTCACACTATAGGCAGCATCAGAAATCCCTGAGTAAAGTCTTTCCTCGAAAGTTAGTACAATGGATTGTCCTGAGAAAAGAGGGTGCCATCTTACGAGTGATCAATTACCAGAGGCTAATAGAGAGAAGGGGTGTAGTGTTATGAGGGAGCAAACTTTGAACAATAACCAAGAACTCCAGAAGCGTGCTTGCCATAGGAGGTAACCCTGTGTAAGAAAGGGGAGAGTAGATCACAAAGAGCTGCAGGGCCTTGGACATGAATCAGTAAGATAATGGAGAAGACTATTCCCCAACAGACTTTTCTTCTGTGCTCATAACATCTGCCTAAGTAAGAATTCTGCATTGACCATTGCTGCAGGTGTATCAAAGAACCTAAATGTAACACACCAAAGCTTACCCATTTTAAAGAAAATATGGCAAACTTGCCTTTATGATCTTGATCTAAGGAAGAATTTTAAGACTCTAAAAGAATATCTTATTAAAGGAAAGATTGAAAAACTAGATGATGCTAATATTAAGAAATTTTGATCTCACAAGGAAAGTGAAAAAATAACAAAATTTATTCAAAGTGCATAAATTCCACAAAGAATTATCATTCAGAATATATAGTGATTGGTTACTAAAGGAAAATACACACAGTCACAAACCAAAGAGAAAATGGACAAAAGATATGAAAAGGCAATTCATAAAGTAGAAAAACCAACTGGCCAATAAACATAGCATAAAAGATGCTCAAACTCATTGAAATACAAGAAAATGCAAATAAAAATCACAACTGTTTCACACCAGTAAGTTTGATAAATACTAAGCAGTCTTGCAATACCAAAATAATGGGAAGGCAAATTAATGGGAATTCTCATTGCTGGTGGTGGGATCCAGATTATTCTGGGATATCTACATTGGAGCACAATTTGATGAAATGTAGTAAAGCTGAGTATATAAATGTGTGTCATAAACCAACAGTTTCACTCTTTGGTATATGCTCCAGTGGACTTCTTACATATGTGTGCAAGGAAATTTGTACAAGAAAACTTATAGCAGCATTTATCACAAAAACTTGGAGAAAAATCCCCTAAATATTCAGCATGAAAAATTATGTTTTCAAACAATAGAATACTATTCATCAGCAACAATGAAAAAGCCCATATATATGAATCTCACAAATATAATGTTGAAGCAAGCTGTTGTAGAAGACTTGATATAGTATTCCCATCCATATTAAGTTTAAAATAATAAATATATTGTTCAGGGATGCAGTCATACAAATATAAGTCCATAAAAATATAAAGAGAGGTTGAATGAATATTTCAGGAGAGGGTGGGTTGTCGAGCAGCATGCTGTCAAAGCCAATTCTGTACAAAGATTTCATTTCTATCAACAGTATTTAATTTCAGATTGAGAGTGGAATACAAGTATGGCTTTATTCTTTTCATCTTTTTTCTCTCTTATGGATGACTACAAGTGAGTGGATTTTAAAATTTATCCAAGATGATAATCTTTCCCTTTTAATAGGTAAATTTCTTGTCAGGTTTCCTTTTTGTTCTTGTTTCTTTTTTTCCCTGCTGTTAGTGCTTCTTTGTTTTTCTTTTTAATTTTTAATTTATCCATCATTCTATTTATTTTTGGCTGTGTCAGTCCTCAGCTGTGGCACACGGGCTCTCTGTTGCAGCACAGGAGCTTCGGAGCACAGGCTTACTTGCCCTGCGGCATGTAGGATCTTAGTTCCCTGACCAAGGATTGAAGGTGCGTCCTCTGTATTGGAAGACAGATTCTTAATCACTGGACCACCAGGGAAGTCCCTTTAGGGCTTCTTTGGAATGAAAGAGTTTTCTAAAGACAAATCTGCTTGTTTTTCTTTGCTCATTTGGAACCAATAGATTCCATTCTTAAATTCTTAGAAAACATTAACATTTTTCTAACCAAATCTTAATTCAACAATTCAGTCTTTCCCCTGAAGATGAAAAAGGACCCTACCATATTTTAACTTACCAGTTAATAAGCCCTTTATTATCCTATTATAAAGTAATTGAGCTATTCATTCATTTATTTTTGTAAGCAAACACTACCAAGTAGTTTTTTAAAAACAAAATATTTGATTTACCAATATAATTTATCATTGTCTTTACTCACTGTTATTTCTATTGTCGTTCAGTCTCTCAGCTGTGTCTGACTCGTTGTGACCCCATGGACTGCAGCACACCAGCCTTCCCTGTCCTTCACTAACTCCTGGAATTTACTCAAACTCATGTCCATTGAATCAGTGATGCCATCCAACCATCTCATCCTTTGTCATCCACTTCTCCTCCTGCCTTCAATCATTCCCAGCATCAGGGTCTTTAATAATGAGTCAGCTTTTCACATTAGGTGGCTAAAGTATTGGAACTTCAACCAGCATCAGTCTTTCCAATGAACATTCAGGATTGATTTCCTTTAGGATTGACTGGTTTGATCTCCTTGCTGTCCAAAGGATTCTCAAGAGTTTTCTCTAGCACCATAGTTTGAAGGCATCAATTCTTTGACATTCAGCCTTCTTTGTGGTCCTACTCTCACATCCATACATGACTACTGGAAAAAACCATAGCTTTGACTAGACAGACCTTTGTCAGGAAAATGATGTCTCTGCTTTTTAATATGCTGTCTAGGTTAGTCATAGCTTTTCTTTCAAGGAGCAACCCTCTTTTAATTTCATGGCTGCAGTCACTGTCCACAGTGATTTTGGAGCCCAAGAAAATAAAGTCTGTCACTGTTTCCACTGTTTCCCCATCTATTTGCCATGAAGTGATGGGACCAAATGCCATGATCTTCGTTTTTTGAATGTTGAGTTTTAAACCAGCTTTTTCATTCTCCTCTTTCATCTTCATCAAGATGCTCTTTAGTTCCTCTTTGCTTTCTGCCATTAGAGTGGTGTCATCTGCATATCTGACGTTATTGATATTTCTCCCAGAAATCTTGATTCCAGCTTGAGCTTCATCCAGCCCAGCATTTCATGTGATGGACTCTTCAGTTTAATAAGCAGGTGACAATATATAGCCTTGCCATACTCCTTTCCCAATTTAGAACCAGTCCATTGTTTCATGTCTGGTCCTAACTGTTGCTTCTTTACCCACATACAGGTTCTCATGAGACAGGTAAGGTGGTCTGCTATTCCCATCTCTTTAAGAATTTTCTGCAGTTTGTTATGATCGACACAGTCAAAGGCTTTAGCATAGTCAGTGAATTGGAAATAGATATTTTTCTGAAATTCCCCTTGCTTTTGTATGAACCAATAGATATTGTCAATTTGACCTCTAGTTCTTCTGCCTCTTCTAAATCCAATTTGTGCATCTGGAAGTTCTCAGTTCATGTACTGTTGAAGCCTAGCTTGTAGGATTTTGAGCATTACCTTGCTAGCATGCGAGATAAATACAATTGTACAGTAGTCTGAACATTCTTTGGCATTGCCCTTCTTTGGGTTTGATATGAAAACTGACCTTTTCCAGTTCTGCGGCCACCGCTGAGTTTTCCAAATTTGCTGGCATATTGACTGCAGTTCTTTAACGGCATCATCTTTTAGGATTTGAAATAGCTCAGCAGGAATTCCATCAACCCCACTGGCTTTTTTCATAGTAATACTTCCTAAGGCCCATTTGACTTCATATTCCAGAATGTCTGGCTTTAAGTGAGTGATCACACCATCATGGTTATTCAGATCATTAAGACTTTTTTTGGTGTAGTTCTTCTGTGTATTCCTGCCACCTCTTTTTAATATCCTCTGCTTCTGTTAGTTCCATATCACTTCTGTCTGTTTTTCCTGTACCCCACAACTTTCCTTTTGGTTCATTTTTCTTCCTGCTAAATGTTTCAGAGTTTATTTATACATATTTAAGAGTCATTTCCCCTTTTCTTAAAAACAAACTAGCCTTGATTTTTTTCTGAAAGCATGGAGGGGAGGGTAGACGGGAGAAAGCTAAGCATCTTTCCATCTTGAGATAAAATTGTGCTTGATCTAAGCCAGTTGGGATCATTGCATTCTCTTTGGTGTGTGAATAATGTAAAATTGAGCATTGTGTTAGTCACGAAGAGAGCAGTATATCAAGATAATATTTAAGGAGGCTTTCCATTTCTGGTTAAAATGTAACATCTAATGAAGAAAGCCTGTTACCTCTTCCTGCCTTCCTTGTGAACTCATTATGGAAGTGATTTTAGAAATTCAGCAGTAACTCGTGGCAATAAAGTGGTGTATACGAGGGTTATGTCTATCTGTCTGTCATCTATCAAGCACGGTGTTACAGACCTTGGATCCTATCAACATCAAATACAGGATATTCTTATCAGAAATTTGTGTCAGCATTTTCATTATTCTCATTTTAGACTTTTGTCAGATGCTTAAAAATTTTACTTAGAATGACAATCTTATTTTATTTAAGTTAGTTTGCTATTTTTTCTTTCTTTTTTATCATGGCAAAGTATATAAACCATATTTACCATTTTAACTATTTTGAAGTATAAAGTTTAGTTTCATTAAGTACATTCACAGTGTTGCACAGCTATCACTGTCATTCACCTTCAGAATTTTGTTTTTTCCTTGCCAAAACTCTAGCCATAAAATACTAACTTCTCATTCCCCTTCCCTCTAGCCCCTGGCCACCATTCTACTTTCTGTCTCTATAAATTTACCAGCCTACTACCTCATATAAATGTAATTATATTGTAGCTGTCCTTTTATGACTAACTTATTTCACTTAGCATAATGTCCTCAAGTTTCATCTGTGTTATAGTATGTGTCAGAATTTCCTTCCTTTTAACAGCTGAAAAATGTTCCTCTGTGTGGGTGTATGTGTGTGTACACTGCATTTGATTTATTCATTTAAGTATTAATGAGCACTCGGATTGCTTCCACTCTTGAGTGTTGCAAATAATGCTGATTGGAACATGAATATACAAATATCTGTTTGAATCCTTGATTTCAATTGTTTTCAGTATGTATGTCCAGAAGTGAAAGTCCTGTATTGTATAGTAATTCTACTTTTAAGTTTTTGAAGGCATGCCATACTGTTTTTCAAAGTAGCTGCCCTATTTTACATTCCCAATAACAATATACAAGTGTTCTATTCTCTTGTAACCACTCTCTCTGATGATAACTTGTTTGTTTGCTTTTATAACATAGCCATGCTAACTGGCATGAATATTGTCTTTCTTATGATTAGATTTTTTGTGGTGTTTTGTAATATTCCACTGGTAGGCTCATTTTGTGCGCAAAGTTATTTGAGTACTTGGGGGATTGTTTTTATATTCCACTCCCATCCCTCTGTGTACCTGCCCCTGCCTGGCAAATTGTGGTGGCACAGACCCAAGGTTTCTCAATCCAGAGCCATTACTTAAAATGATGACTAAGGGCACTGTCCCTGGCTGAATTATTACTCACTCTTTCTTCAGTTACAGATCATAAGGATGAGTGAAACTGCTCAGGTCCTTAGTTTCCCTATAAGCAGATTTCCAAACATATCTTCTTTTCCTTCTCCTTCTATGAATGAGATAACTCTACCATACCACCCTCCATCTCCTAACTCTCACAGCAACCTTGACTCCAGCTTGCCATCTCTCATGATGAACTGAGTCATGATTATCCTGTACGACTTTCTGACCCAGGTACATTACCTGTTTATATTCCCAGGATCCATCTTTATCCCTGCTCACTTCTTTCCATTCTATATTTAAGTTCTCATGCATTGTAATTTTAGCTTAGTTGTGGTATTTCAGTTGCCAGTATTTGTATACCTATTTTTACTACATATTTGATGTGGTGTATGTTTGAGGATGTCTATCGGGATATCTATCAAGATTCCCTTGTAGCTCAGTCGGTAAAGAATCTGCCTATGAGGCAGGAGATCCGGGTTCTATTCCTGGGTTGGGAAGATCCCGTGGAGAGGAAATGGCAACCCAATCCAGTATCCTTTCCTGGAGAATCCCATGGACATTGGAGCCTGACAGGCTATAGCCTACGGTGTTGCAAGAGTTGGAAATCACTTAGCAACTAAACAACCATCAGATTGTGAATCTTCTGAACTACCTTAATGTGAAGGCTCGAGATTTTAAAAATGAAATGATTCTTTTGCTATTGCTTAAGGCTACTTTGGGGGTCACTTACATTTATCTTTCTAACCAGAGCACCCACTCACCTATATGTTCAGAGATGGTTCTGTCTTAGAAGAGCTTAAAAACAGAGGCCAGAATTTTTTCATTAAATGTAAGGGCATCTTGATATTTGAGCATTAAATTTATGGTGTTTGCTGCTTCACCTTACTCTTTTGATTCCTATGGATTATTTAATATTTGTTAGACCTTTGTCCAACTTATCTCCAACTTTTTAAAAATGTCTTTCTGGTTTCTAAATCCACTGCTTACTCTAAGTATTAATATTCATGTATGACCAGATTTATCCTTTATCTTCTGGCTTGATTTATGATAGGGTTTTTATACTTTTTACTCTAGCATTTTAATTGTATTTTCATCTAGAATTTAGTTTCCTTCTCTTCTTATGGGTTTCCTTACAAACTTCAGTCCTCTCAAGTCTCAATTAGTATTGCAGTAAAGATCCAATAAAGCAGGTTCAATGACAGTTTAACTGCCTTTCAAGAATAGCTGTGATTTTAAAATATTTGATTTAAGTAATTTTATAAAATATTCAGTCATTTTCATCTCTTTCAACTTTCATGTATATCTTTTTTTAATTGTACATTAATAATTTTGATGAGTGCTTTTGAAAATAATGAGTAATGTCTATAGGACAATGTGGAATCTAAGAAAAGAACCCAGAAATATCAAGTTCATATAAAGAGAACAGATTGGCGGTTACAAGAGACAGGGGACTGGAAGAAGGCGGGAGAATGAGTGAACTGTTTTTTGGGTTTTAGTTTAAATAAATTGAGTAAAAGTAAAGAAATATGTCAGTACACTGCCTGACTGAGATAACACTTAAACAATGGAAAAGAGATTTCTGTGAGCACATGCATCAAAGAATACAGTTTTTGTAAAAACAGGTTGAAAAGTTTAAAAATGGATGATTTATAGATCATAAAATACAATAGCAAAACCTGAGGAGAGGGTGAGGAGAATCTGATTTTCACAGTTACTACATTATAATATGTAAAATGTTCAGTTTTCAGTAAAAAGTATAATTGATATGATAAAAGGGAATTGCAATCCATTCATATAAAATAAACGAGAAGCCTAGAAATTAGAATTATGAGACAAAGCCTTTAAAACAGCTGTCTTAAATATAGGCTCAAAGGGCTAAAGGAAACCAGGGACAAAGGATCAGAGAAAATAAAGAGAACAATATTTTAGCAGACAGAGAATATTAATAAAGATAAAAAATTGCAAATAGAAAAAAAAGGATTTGGTAAATGCATGTGAGAACCCTGGGAGATTTATTCATTCATTAATACATAAATTTAATGAGCACCCATTCCTCATGCACAGTAAATACAATTATGAATAAAACATAATCTTGGGCTTTAGGAAGCTCACTGTCCAGCACAATGACAGACATACAAGCAGATAATTCCACATGTAACATGTTAAATAATTAATAATAGGGAGCATGGTGGAGGGAGCTGTTAAACTTGCCCAAGGAACCTGGTGAAATGTCCTAGAAAAATACTTTTTCAGCTGTATCATAAAGTGAGTAAACCTTGCCATGTATACAACATGAAGGAAGGTTTTCTAAGGAGAAAGGATCAGCAAGCACAAAATGTAAGGTTTATTTTCTGTTCAGAGGATGACCATGGGAATGAGGTATCAAGAGCATGGGATCAACATTAAGAAATTACACAATAAATGGAGGTTTGGGCAAGATTTTAAAAGACCCTTTGTACCTTTCTAAAGACCTCAAATTTTATCCTGAATACTTAACTAGGTATCCATTATAGAATGGCTAGTTGAGGACAACATGATCTTTAATGTAAGAGCAGAACTTGGGAAAAGACAGAGGTAGAGGAGGAGCTTCTTTAAATAGTGTTTAAAAAATGAAAGTATTAATCACTCAGTCATGTCTGACTCTTTGTGACCCCATGAACTGTAGCTAGCTTGCCAGACTCCTCTGTCCATGGAATTCTCCAGACAAGAATATTGGAGTGGATAGCCTTCCCTTCTCCAGGGGATCTTCCCAACTTAGGAATTGAACCTGGATCTCATGCATTGCAGGCAGATTCTTTACTGTGTAGCTACCAGGGAATAACCTGGTTCTTACTGGGGGGGAAATATGGGCAGAATGGAATGGATCTGGGATCTGTGGCTGAGGTTGGACTGTTGGACTTTTGCCTGTAGTGATGGTGGGGGAGAAGTAGGACAGTGTTCTTTTGGAATATTCAAGAGTTGAGAGAAAAACATCTTAAAGAGGAAGAAAAGCTAAAACTGAGAGGAAATACAGAATAAGGATCAGAGAAAACATTAAAAGATAGATAAAGCATTAAAATTAGAAGACCCAAATAGATATTTCTTCAAGGAAGATATACTGATGGCCAACAGGCTCATGAAAAGATTGTTACTATTAGAGAAAGTCAAATAAAAAACTATACTAAAGTATCACCTCACATGAGTCAGAATGGCCATCATCGAAAAGTCTTACAAATAATAAATGCTGAAATGTGTGGGGAAAAGAGAATCCTCCTACACCATGAGTGGGAAAGTAAATTGCTGCAGCTTCTAAGGAAAACATTATGGAAGTTCCTTAAAAAGCTAAAAATTGAGTTACCATATGATCCTGAATTCCCTGGGGCTTCCCAAGTGGCACTAGATATAAACAACCCACCTGCCAATGTAGGAGATGAGAGAGACAGGGGATTGATCCCTAGGTCCCAAAGATCCCCTGCAGGAGAGAATGGCAACCAACTCCAATATTCTTGCTTGGAGAATTTCATGGACAGAGGAGCCTAGGGTGCTACAGTCCATAAGGTTGCAAGGAGTCGGACAAAAATGAAGCAACTTCTCAGGCACGCATGCAACTGCAATCTCACTCCTGGGCATATATCCAGAAAAGATGAAAACTCTAATTCAGAAAGATAATGCACCCCCAATGTTCTTAGAAGTACTATAGCCAAGATGTGTAAGCAGTCTAAGTGTTCATCAACAGATGAGTGGATAAACATGTGGTGTGTGTGTATATATACATACACACAAACATATATACATGCAAACATGTGGTCTTCACTTGGTAAGATAGTGTCTAAATCCATCCATGCATGCAGATGGCATTATTTCACTCTTATATGGCTGAGTAGTATTCCATTATATATATATATCCCATTCTCTCTATATATTCATTATATAATAGAACATTATATATAGATTTTTCCTAACCTTTATGTATTTAAATAATACATATATTAAATCTTCAGTTCTTTAACACAATTTTTAAAGTGTTGGTTGCATTTTCACTCAGTGTTAAATCAACCATTGTGCCATTTATGAATATTGGCTCTCACTGATTGTTTCAAAAATTATTACTCTACTTCTTTGAAGATAACTACAAATGAAAGTTTTACCCAAGATATGCTGAAATGTGAATTATAATTCATGTTCTGATCATGTTAAGTTCATCCTTCAGAAATTTATAGTCTAGATATTGAACAGCACTTCTTTTGTGTCTTCTCTTGAACTCTTTAGCCTATAATCTCTGAGTTCATGGAGTGTAATTTCTTTTATTATTGACCACAGCCCTGCCTTTCACATACCACCACCAAAAGAGAAGATAGAGGAGGGGCCCAGGGGTTAAGTAAGAACAGACCCATTTGAACAAAGAATGTTCATCTTTCATGCACTTGCAGCTTAAGAGTGATACAGGGGAACACAGTGTTACCACATCAATCAGAGACAAGAAGGGCAACACTGGCATTGAAGAATACTGGTGTCAAAAGGTCATGGAGGAGATAAGTGAAGCTAGTTACTTCAGAGGACTGTTTGACACAGGGTACAGAGCCTGTGGGGTGGAGTTACCATGGGTCCTAGCAATAAGGCGTGCACTTTGGAAAAGATTCTACCACTTCTCAGTGCCACAGATCAGAAGCAGCATTCCACAGGGAGCGTAAATGGGTAATATCCAACTGACAGATCGACACACAGGGCTCAAGCCTAAAGGTCAGAAGTGGACCACTGGTAGCTCTTAGGACTGAACAGATCCAATGTCTAATATAAATGAGGCCACCCCAAATCAGCTTCTCAGCATCATTCTAGTGTACCAGTTTTGGACGATTCCATGAAAGAAATATTTCACCAGCCAATGGGAAGAATGTGCCCATCAGGACACCCTCCTGCCCTATATAGGCACAATTCAAAGATCCTTAGAGTGTCTGCTGCTGCTGCTAAGTTGCTTCAGTCGCGGCCGACTTTGTGCGACCCCATAGACGACAGCCCACCAGGCTCCCCCGTCCCTGGGATTCTCCAGGCAAGAACACTGGAGCGGGTTGCCATTTCCTTCTTCGATGCATGAAAGTGAAAAGTGAAAGTGAAGTTGCTCACTCGTGTCCGACTCTTAGAGACCCCATGGACTGCAGCCTACCAGGCTCTTCCGTCAATGGGATTTTCCAGGCAAGAGTACTAGAGTGTCTAGTCAACCCCATATCTGCAGTAGAGGGCCACAGTTCAGTTCAGTTCAGTCGCTCAGTCGTGTCCGACTCTTTGCGACCCCATGAATCACAGCACGCCAGGCTTCCCTGTCCATCACCAACTCCCGGAGTTCACTCAGACTTGCGACCATGGAGTTAGTGATGCCATCCAGCCATCTCATCCTCGGTCATACCCTTCTTCTCCTGCCCCCTATCCCTCCCAGCATCAAAGTATTTTCCAATGAGTCAACTCTTCGCATGAGGTGGCCAAAGTACTGGAGTTTCAGCTTTAGCATTATTCCTTCCAAAGAAATCCCAGGGTTGATCTCCTTCAGAATGGACTGGTTGGATCTCCTTGCAGTCCAAGGGACTCTCATCAACAGTTCAAAAGCATCAATTCTTCGGCGCTCAGCCTTCTTCACAGTCCAACTCTCAGATCCATACATGACTACTGGAAAAACCATAGCCTTGACTAGACGGACCTTAGCCGGCAAAGTAATGTCTCTGCTTTTGAATATACTATCTAGGTTGGTCATAACTTTTCTTCCAAGGAGTAAGCGCCTTTTAATTTCATGGCTGCAGTCACCATCTATAGTGATTTTGGAGCCCCCAAAAATAAAGTCTGACACTGTTTCCACTGTTTCCCCGTCTATTTCCCATGAAGTGATGGGACTGGATGCCCTGATCTTCGTTTTCTGAATGTTGAGCTTTAAGCCAACCTTTTCACTCTCCTCTTTTACTTTCATCAAACGTCCTAAATGGAAGAAATAGGAAGCAGTTCAAGGCTTAGGGCATCTAACCCAGACTACAATGCAGGCCCTAAACAGTCCAAGTCACTAGAGAGGGTCTTGGAAAATTCTGAGTTTGGTACATCTGGCAACCAGGCTTGCGTACTTGGTCTGGGCTCAGGGAACCCTACCCAGCTACTACTGCCAATCATAGCTGGTCCCAAGCATAATAGAGGCAGACAAAAAAACACTTAAGATAGAGCCTATGATGTTTGCCATGGGGTAAATACTCCCACCGTTGTTGATTTCAAGCTACCAACAGGATGTCTCTGAGAGCAGATTTTGGAAATGATGTGCATAGTTGGGTATAAAGAACCAGGACACGCACCTTCTATGCATCCCTGATGGGAATGTTATGAGCATTTATTCATTTAATTTAATCCATTATAACCTAATAAAGTGGAAGAAGAAATTTAAAAAAAAAAACACTTAAGAAAGGATGCAAGAGCATGGGGCACACTGGGCTAGCGCCCTACTTGCTCAGGTCTAATGGTGATTCTAATCAGTGGTATTGATTCAGAATATCTGTAGCCATGTGTTGGAGTCTCCCCATAGAAGTTTTTCTGCACTGCATTTAAAAGCTAACAGCTATTAAGCATTTTGGAAGTGCCAACAATTTTAACAAACTTTAATATAATCTCTCTTAAAATTCAGTTGTTATTATTAACTCTCTCACACAGAGGAGGAAAGTGACTTTAAGAAATTGAGTAACTTATAAAACATCATGCAAATAATAAATATCAGAGTCAGGAATTGAATCTGAGTCTATGTAACGTAACCCATGCTCTTGAAGATTACTCTTAACTTCCTATTCTCTGAGGAAAGAGGTAAAGTCATGAGTAACCCTAACTGGCCTGTAGCCTTCTTGAATCAAGCTCTCTCTGGTATCAAATATGTAGGCTGTTTTATACAATCAGAACTACCCATGGAGATGAGGGCAGGAATAATCCCAATAAATCATTCAACTGAGAAACTCACGGTGCTGTTAGACAATAGGGTGAAATAGATAACAGATATGGGTATATTTTCTGTATTTGTGTCTTGAAGAATCACCTTATTTTTTTTTCTTATTCATGTGAGTAGAGGAGAGGAATTTAAAATAATGTAAGAAGGAAACATACATAAAACAGTTTTTGCAAGACTCCATTAAAACCTAGATTTTTAGATGTCTATTTTGGAAGTAAACTTTTTTCTGTGCATTTAGAATAGCATATCATCTGGTCTTGATTAAATAAGCCAGATGTGTGGGGACAAAGTAGAGAGACAGGAAAACTCATTTGTGAGGGAAAAGAAAAAAGACAACTCCCAGCAATAATTCAAGACTTTTCATTTTCCCATTTGTTTCTATTGCTCCAGATTTGGCTTCTGTGGATTCAACTTTTTCAAATGGCAGGTAGTGTTGTTTAGTCACTAAGTCGTGTCTGACTCTTAGGACCCATGGGCTGTAGCCCACCAGGTTGCCCTGTCAGTCACTGTAGTTCACCAGGTTGCCTTGTCCATGCGATTTCCCAGACAAGAATACTGGAATGGGTTTCTGTTTCTTTCTCCAGGGGATCTTCCCAATCCAGGAATCGATTCTGTGTCTCCTGTGATGGCAGGCAGATTCTTCACCACTGAGCCACTTGGGAAGCCAGGTAGTGTTTAAGTATCTGTTATAATCTCTGTCTAGGTAGTTTAATCAATTTTTTTTACTAAATTTTCCTTCCAGGCTCTAGACCCTCATCCCTAAAGGGACTGAGCCCCTTGCCACTGCACCCTGGGCAATATTCCTGAAATTGTTTATTAACTGGGGAAGAGTACCAAAAAGCTCCCAAGGGGATCATGCAGGTGTCCAAAGCATTCCTTTTCTCCCATTCTAACAGCAGCTCTGTACCTACCTGGTGATCAAGGTCAGTTACTCATACCAAATGTTGACTCATCTTCTTGCTGCTTGGCACAAGGAACCAGGGAGTTGGTCCATGAAGTTCTTATACTGTTCTGATGGAAGCAGAACTCCAAACATGTGCTTTTAACAATGCTAAACTCTTGCAAACCCTGGGACTTACTTAGCTGCCACTCCAACATTGCTGTTCTTTGTGGTAATTGTACTCACCAGTATTCTGACAGTTACACCTTGCCTTACAGTGTCTATTGTTTCCAATTGTTATCTCCATTATAATTGATGAGTCTGGTTATGTAAAACTTCTCCTACTGTCAACCTTGACTGAAAGGAGAGCCTCAGCTGAACGTGGTAGATGGTGACCCATTAGCACACTCCTGTGGGTCACTGTATGGAAGAGAATCTTCTGCAGGGGTTCATATCCTCACAAAGTATATCCACTCTAAACTGCCTAATTCCCTGGGCCTTCAAATCCCTTCTTCTATCATCTATCAAGTCAATTCTGGAATTTCCATCTTATTCAATGTAAATCATCACTTTTTCCATCCTTCAAAAAGCTATTTGGATGTGTGTACATCTCCCAATATCCTTTCTAGGGTATAAAATTCTGTATTCCAGAAGAGTGTGTTTCCAATTTAATTCATCATAATCCAGACCATGACTAATCACCCACCCTCTGCTGTTACTTAATGGCTAGGCCCTGAAGTTCTTTCATCCTTTCCTTCCTTAGTGACTCAGAGTATCAGTAGCCAGCTTATATTGTGAAATAATTTGTTATTGGTCTAACAGGAAGGGAGGCTGAGGAAGATCTTAAGGCAAGGTGGGCAGAGGGAAATGGGATGCTATTTTCAAGTGAGACACACACTCCTGAAGCAACTTCAAGAGATGGGGAAATGACAGTCCTTAGTAGTGAACCACTTCTGAAGGATCAGTGAGTTCAGGGGAATCTAGAGAATCAAGATTTCATGTGCATCAATATACATTTCCATTCTAAATATGTCCAGGCTTCCATTCTTTCCCAAACAGGACCTTGAACACTGCATTATCTTACCTATCTTAGCTATGACTAAGATAACACCTATCTTAGCTATGACTTTAACCTTTTTTGGAGATTGAATACTCTGAGAATTAAGGCCTGGGCTTCAGCATTTTCTACTTTCTTGGTATAGGATACATGAGCCTCTTTATATGCTGCCACAAAGACACTCCAGCTTTCACACTTAGATTTTAATTGCTGATTAATCACTTTGTCACCCAACCTATTTAATTTATATGCACAGTACATCATGAGAAATGCTGGACTGGATGAAACACAAGCTGGAATCGAGGTTACTGGGAGAAATATCAATAACCTCAGATATGCAGATAACACCACACTTGATGGCAGAAAGCAGAAAAACTAAAGAGCCTCTTGATGAAAGTAAAAGAGGGGAGTGGAAAAGGCTTAAAACTCAACATTCAGAAAACAAAGATCATGGCATCCAGTCCCATCACTTCATGGCAAGTAGATGGGGAAACAATGGAAACAGTGACAGACTTTATTTTGAGGGGCTCCAAAATCACTGCAGATGAAGACTGCAGCCATGAAATTAAAAGATGCTTGCTCCTTGGAAGAAAAGTTATGACCAACCTAGATAGCATATTAAAAAGTAGAGACGTTACTTTTGCCAACAAAGGTCCTTCTAGTCAAAGCTATGGTTTTTCCAGTAGTCACATATGGATGTTAGACTATAAAGAAAACTGAGTGCCAAAGAATTGATTATTTGGAACTGTGGTGTTGGAGAAGACTCTTGAGAGTTCCTTGGACAGCAAGCATATCCAACCAGTCCATCCTAAGGGAAATCAGTCCTGAATATTCACTGGAAAGACTGATGCTGAAGCTGAAACTCCAATACTTTGGCCACCTGATGTGAAGAGCTGACTCACTGGAAAAGACCCTGATGCT
Source organism: Capra hircus (assembly GCF_001704415.2). Classification (NCBI taxonomy): domain Eukaryota; kingdom Metazoa; phylum Chordata; class Mammalia; order Artiodactyla; family Bovidae; genus Capra; species Capra hircus. The sequence goes on along the minus strand of NC_030808.1, from coordinate 115,520,950 downwards.
GGGAAAGATTGAAGGCGGGAGGAGATGGTTGGATGGCATCACTGACTCAATGGACATGAGTTTGAGTGAACTCCGGGAGTTGATGATGGACAGGGAGGCCTGGCATGCTGCAGTCCATGTAGTCACAAAGAGTCCGACATGACTGGGTGACTGAACTGAACGAATAACTCTCAGCTTCTTATCTTCCCCATTTCAACTGAGTTCAATAATAGCTACTTAATTCCATTGTCTTCAGATTTAGTATTAATACTTTCTCTGTATCTATAAAACCACACCAGCCAATGTATTCCCCATTGATAGAGAATCCCAGTTCACCAGTGGTGAACAGCTGTACTGCTAATTCATCCCAAGGGCTACATGTACTCCTCAAATAAACAATATTGAATGCACACTGGTCATAGCAAACACTCTCTTCCAACAACACAAGAGACAACTCTACATGGACATCACTAGATGGTCAATACTGAAATAACATTGATTGTATTAGTTGCAGCCAAGATGGGAAAGTTCTATACAGTCAGCAGAAACAAGACCTGGAACCAATGATGGCTCAGATCATGAGCTCCTTATTGCAAAATTCAGGCTTAAATTGAAGAAAGTAAGGAAAACCTCTAGGCCATTCAGGTATGACCTAAAACAAATCTCTTATGATTATATAATGGAGATGATGAATAGATTCAAGGATTTAGGTCTGGTAGCCAGAGTTACTGAAAATCTATGGATGGAGGTTCCTGACAATGTATATGAGGCAGTAACCAAAATCAGCCCCAAGAAAAAGAAATGAAAAGAGGCAGAGTGGTTGTCTGAGAAAGTTTTTTAACTGAGGAAAGAAGAGAAGTTAAAGGCAAGGAGGAAAGGGAAAGGTATACTCAACAGTTCAAGAGAATAGCGAGGAGAGATAAGAAAGCCTTCTTCCATGAACAATGCAAAGAAATAGAGGAAAACAACAGGAGAAAGACTAGAGATCTCTTCAAGAAAACTGGAAATATGAAAGGAACATTTCAAGGAAGGATGGGCACAATAAAGGACAGAAACAATGAAGACCTAATGGAAGCAGAAGAGATCAAGAAGAAATGACAAGAATACACAGATGTATGTGAAGTCACTCAGTCACATCTAACTCTTTGTGACCCTATGGACTGTAACCCACTAGGTTCCTCCATCCATGGGATTTTCCAGAATACACAGAAGAACTGTACAAAAAAAGATCTTAATGACCCAGATAACCATGATGGTGTGATCATTTACTTAGAGTCAGATATCCTGGAGTGTGAAGACAAGTGGGTCTTAGAAAGCATTACTACAAACAAAGCCAGTGATGATGGAATTCCAAATCCATCATGTAATTCAAATCTTAAAAGATGAAGCTGTTAAAGTTTTGCAGTCATTATGCCAGCAAACTTGGAAAACTCAGCAGTGGCCACAGGATTTGAAAAGGTCAGTATTCATTCCAGTCCCATAAAGGCATTTCCAAAAAATGTTCAAACTGTACAATTGTGCTCATTTCACATGTTAGCAAGGTGATGCTCAAAATCCTTCAAGCTAGGCTTGAGCAGTACTTGAACTGTCTATTCCAGACATACCAGCTGGAATTAGAAAAGGAGAGGAACCAGAGGTCAAACTGACAACATCCACTGGATCATAGAAAAAGCAAAGGAATTCCAAATCAACAACTACTTCTGCTTCACTCACTATTCTAAAGCCTTTGACTGTGTGGATCACAACAAATTGTGGAAAATTCTTAAAGAGATAGGAGTACTAGACCATCTTACCTATCTTGTAGGAAACCTGTACGCAGTTCAAGAAGCAACAGTTAGAACTGGACATGGAATAACTGACTGGTTCCAAATTGGGAAAGGAGTATGACAAGGCTGTATATTGTAACCCTGCCTATTTAACTTCTATGCAGAGTGTATCATGTGAAACGCCAGGCTAGGTGAATCACAACCTGGAATCAAGAATACCAGAAGAAATATCAACAACATCAGATGTGTAGATAATCCCACTCTAATTGTAGAAAATGAAGAAGAACTAAAGAGAATCTTGGAAGAGGAGAGTGAAAAAGTTGGCCTGAAACTCAATACTGAAAAAAAAAAAAAAAAACTAAGATCAGGAAAAATTGGAAGCAGTGACAGATCTTATTTTCTTCGGTTCCAAAATTACTGTGAATGGTGTCTGCAGCCATGAAAATAAAATGTTTGCTTCTTGGAAGGAAAACTATGACAAACCTCTGTATTCAAAAGCAGAGACATCACTCTGCTGACAAAGTTCCATACAGTCAAAGCTGTGGTTTTTCCAGTAGTCATGTATGGATGTGAGAGTTGGACCATAAAGAAGGCTGAGTGCCAAAGAATTGATGCTTTCCAACTGTGGTGCTGGAGAAGACTCTTGACAGTCCCTTGGACTGCAAGGAGATCAAACCAGTCAAGCCTAAAGGAAATCAATCTTGAATATTTATTGGGCGAACTTATGCTGAAGCTCCAATACTTTGGCCACCTGATGCTGAGGAGCCATCTCATTGGAAGAAACCCTGATGCTGGGAAAGATTGAAGGCAAAAGGAGGAGGTGGAAGAGGATGAGAAGGTTAGATTGCATACTGACTCAATGGACAGGAATTTGAGCAAACTCTGGGAGATAGTGGAAGACAGAGGATCCTCGCATGCTGAAGTCCACGGTATTGGAAAAAATCCGACACAACTTAGTAACTGAACAACAAATTGCCTTCTAGGTTGTAGGTGACCCACCTCAAAAATCCCACAATAGCATTTGTTTTCTTGTACCTAAATGCTGACCATTCATTCTCATAGGATGGATAGAAAGCAGACACTGAGATGGATACCAGCATGTAGCTCATTACTTAAACAGTAGTCTTAGTATTAACACCTGTATAAGGGAGAGGATTGGACAGAGGGAAAAGCTAAACTTTGGTGAAGTCTCATCAAAGGCCTCAGCTGACTGTTTGGTCAGCCCTCAAGCTTAGATGGTTCTTGAGAATTATCCTGAGTTGTAGTAGGTGGGACCAATCATTTATTTCTCAGCATTGATGAGCCACTATAATAGGCTTTCCTGGAAGGAAGTGTTGCCTTGTTAGAGGGCATTTTCTTTGACCAAGGAAATTTCCAAGGAGGGTGGAACATAGGGGCCACCTGCTAGTAGCATTCTCAGGTTTGAGGGGAGTAAATGCTTCATTCTTGAAGAGCAACTTTGATCATACATCACAATGTGGACCTCAAAATCTACATAAAATGTAAATGAATTTCGAGTTTGTTGCATGATCTTTCTGGTTATGTCTTGAGCTGTTGACATTTGAGAATAGGTAATGTAGCACTTCTTAGTTCTTGCAACAAGAAATTGCATAAGTCTAGAAGATTGAAGCGAGACACTTCACTTTTTTTTTTAAACTTATTATAGGTGAGGAACACATAGTCCCATGAATCTTTGTCTATGTGAAGTATTAGGACCACAGAGAGACTATAAAAGATACCAGGAAGGAACCAGATGGACGAGGAATATGTGGTCATAGAGTAGTACATCTCTCTCCACGGATACATCAGGAATACACCTTCAGACACAGGAGTGCTTGCGAACACTAGCTGAGACTGGATGAGAGTACCTGACGACCAGCAAAGCATATATATAACCATGCAAAACTTGGTAGGGTGAAGGAACTAGGGGGAAAAACAGGAGTGTTTAGTAGGACTGCACCTGCCCTCGGCGGGTGGGGGAACTGAAGCAGGGGTCCGATCCCCACATCGGGGCAATTGTCCGGGTGAGAGGAGAAACATTTGAAGCTGAGAGTGAAGCAGCTGATCTGTGACAGTCTAAACGGAATGAGAAAAGATACCATATTTTTTGTCTACGCATGTAAGAATTAAAGATTTTAAAATTTAAAAAATACATAAATAAATAAAAATTAAAAATTTTAAAAAAAAGGTGAATAAACTCTAATATAAAGCTTAAAAAAATAAATAAATATAGTTAACTGTGCTATAAAAAAAAAAAATAACCATAAAAATATGCCTAACTGACCATGCCTTTTTTTAAACCCCTAAATAAAGATCAATTAACATTAGACAAATTCAGAGGGGCATTCATGCTATTTAAGTACTATAATATGGTCTTATTTGTTATGTAAGCAAATTTACAATTTGATATGAAAAAATTTAGATTAACAATAGAATTTTGATCTCTCATTTTTATAATTAAAGCAGAAATATGGAAAAAGAACTATACCCATTTCTTTTTATTTTTCACACTTCTATCAAGTAGTTCTAATGCTCCATGATCTATCGGTATTTAATCTGACTTTATAGTCAGTTCTTTAATAATTTAGGTGATAATTTAAAATAAATATTAACAGTAAGAGGAAACAAAGACCATGTAGTTAAAAAAAAAAACCTCTTATCTTCCAGATTAAAAAAGCTGAGAGCCATTTAGGTTATATAAGTTACTAGAGTAAACATAAAAATTTAGACGCAGAACTTGAACTTAGCAGGGGAAGGAGAGAGAGTGATAGATTTACATCTGAAAATACTAAAATGTATTCCTTTTCAACACAGTGTTTCATATGTTCTTCTCTACTTATGTGCTAATATTGTTAAAAATTAAAAATGAACTTTTTTCTCCAATTGCCTAAACAAAGAAATGAAAGGTATAAAATCTAAAAGGATGGTAAAAATTTTAATAGCTTTGTAAGAATCTGTATTTGTTCATATTAACTGACTAATAAAGTATTCTCAACAACAATAACAAATTTACAGAAAGGACTCAGCCTTATTCTAAAAGAGTTAATTTTTCTTCTTTTTGCCCATCTACTTCCTTGTTTTTTCCCTTTTAATAATGTACAAGAATGTCTATTTTGAATGAAAATAGAGCTCAGGGAGCTCAGAAGACAGCTTTCAAGGTTTTAATACAACCAAGTCAGGTAAAAGCAAATAGAATTCTGTTACCTTTGTGAAATCCTTGATGGAAAATATTTTACAGGGAAAAGATTCATATATCAAAGTTAGAGTTATTCTCTACACCTAAAAACAAAAAAAAAGTGAAATCCAAACCTTTCAGACATTCATTTAACAGGAAATGTTGTTTATAATATCCACAGAGATGCCAATGTCTTTCAGAAATAAACACTGCATAATTATTCAAAGGCTATAATTTTTGTTGAGGGGTATAGTACAAAGGGCAAAATGAACTTCCAGGTTAATAAACTACCCAATAATCCCTACAAAAGAATATTTTGCACCTGTTTTAATATCTAATCTCCAGACTACGTGGGAACAAGAGGAAATACTATAGGCAAAGGTTGTTTTCCTCTTATCCCTCCTTTCTATGCAGCCTCTACCATGATTTTTTTCCTCCCTGCATCCCATCTCCCTCCCCTCTACCCCCGTACTTCCCCTAGTCCATACCCCTCCCCTCCCTGCCCTGTCTCATCACCCCTGCTTTATAAGCCTGCTCAGGGTTCTACCCATTCTCCAAGGCCTATTCTAAGTTTAAAGTTTCTTGGGTCTGACTTTCCTTTGACCCTATGTAAAGTTTATGCTTTGCCTCTTTTCACTTGCTCATATTTAGTCTTCTTCACGTTTGTAGGGGCTCCATCTATAATAATTTAGTCTCAGCTACACTGTAAATTACTTAAAGTTTGTGATTATTCTTCAGGCCTTTCTTGGATTTCTAATAGTACCTTCCACTCACATCCCCCCTGAGAGATGAAAGAACATTTACATTTCCTTTTTGGTGATAACCTTGTCTATGGCTAATAGAAGGAAGTTAAGCTGGAAGAAGAGTGTTCTTGAGAGTAAATAATACCTAGGGCACATACAAAATAAGAGCCCATGGGAATGACATCCCATATTTTAAAATTTGAGTAAAAGGATATTGAGGACAAGAAATTAAATTTATTCTAGCAAAACACACATTCATTCCTATGATCTTGGACATTTCATTTCACTTCATTCTGTTACATTTGCCATTAAATAATGAAACTCTAGTTTCCCTTCTACTGGTGTAATTTTCCCTTATTATTTACAGAGAATTGTTGCATATTTACTCTAGAGGTGAAAGAAAATATATGTTGAAAGACCTTTGCCATTGAACAAGCTGGGAAGCTTTAATCTAATAAGAATAGCCTTTGAGTGTCATGAATGCTTTTTATCTTTACGTGAATTACCCTTCAGTATGTCAAGAGCAAACATCAAAAGGACACCAAGCTCCCTAACAGTTAAGCGGCCAAGCCTCTTTTGGGTTTTCTGGTAATTAGTTGATAAGAGGTCTGTTCAAAGCCAGGAGTTGTGTCTCAATGATAGGAAGCACCTTGCACTTTGGATGCCTTCTTAGAAAACCCTCTCCTCATATCCCAAAGATTCCTACTCCACAAACTCAAGCAATCATCAACATCTTTGTTATTATTATTTATTTGCTTTTATTCTTTCTGTCAAAATCCTCCTCCAAGCCTGTATGTGAGATCTGGAAGGGCTTGCATTCATAGGTTCAGAAAACTATTCCCTAATCTTCATTGTCTCCTCTGAATGTTAGACAAGGAATCCTTTCCTGTAATGATCTATGCCTCCCCATGCATACCTCCTCATCCATTTTTTAGTACACCTGCCTCATGTCTGTTGCTCGAGAGTCAAACCACTGGCATCCACTCTGTATTAAAAATATTAAAAATCATCATCAAGGCAGTTCCAATAAATGAGCTCCAATATTAACTTTATTCCTAATATTTATAAGCTGGAATAGTCCAGAATCTAACAACAGGAGAATGAATTAATAAACTGTAGTAAAAAAAGATGTTACTCATACATAAAAATATGGATGAATCTCAAAATATTATGCAGAGTGAACTCAGCCTTACCCAAAAGAGTATATATTGCCTCATTGTATTGATATGACATTCTAGTCAAAACTCATCTATAGCATAAAGAAATCAGAATAAAATTTCCCTCAGGGAATGGAGGTAAAAATTGACTGGAAGGGGAGTGAGGGATGATGGTAATAGAGATATGGGTTATTCAAGTGTAACATTGTCATAAATGAATAAATTTACAACTAAGATTTGCCCATTTTATTGTATGCATTTTATATAAAAAGAAAATATAAATATTTAATCCTGGTTAACAATGTGTTTTGTAATACATAAAGAGAAGTATGACATTTGCTTTGAAGTGTATCAAAATGTAAGATTTGTTGGCATGATGGATTTTAGAAGGATGGCTAGCTAGATGGATAGCGAAAGTGAAAGTGTTACTCAGTCATGCCCAACTCTTTGTGACCTTATGGACTGTAGTACACTAGGCCCCTCTGTCCATGGATTCTCTAGGCAAGAATACAGGAGTGGGTTGCCATTCCATTCTGCAGAGGATCTTGCCATTCCAGGGATCAAAACTGGGTCTCCTATATTGCAGAGAGATTCTTTATTGTCTGAGCCACCAGGGAAGCCCAGCTAGATGGATAAGTGATCAGTAAAATAAAATGTTAATGGCAAGTATAAATGTAGGTAAATAGCTTTTTACTGCAAAAATAATTTTAATTTTGTGATGTGTTTGAAATTTTTCATAATATAAAGATGGAGGAAAGAACTAGCTAATTCTTCTTATTAGTAGTTTATTTCTAGTAAGGCTTAATAGATTTTGAGTGTATATAGAATAGAATAGAATTTGAGTGTATATACTATTTTTTGGCTCTCTCAGGAAAACAAGGATGCTGGGTATAAGAATAATTTTATTCACACTTTTACAACTACTGAGAATAACTTCATTATGTGATGAATGAAAAATTTAAACTTGCCTATTATTTTTTTAAAAACCTAAACCAAATAATCTATGACTTAAATCTCATGTTTCATATGGGCTAAAATTTACTAAATAAAATGACTATGTGCTTAAGTAGGTTTTAAGATTATTCAAAATATAAACAAAAAAAAAGTCTTAACCCCTAATATTGAAGATCCTGTGCTGTCTAGAGTCAGAATCAATCTCTATCCTACCTAGAAGGTAGAATTAACATACAGATTATTTTCTCTTCAGCCAAAATTTCATTTAATCCACTTAAAATCTCATTAAAACCTCCGCAGAACTTTATGATGGCCCTATCATCAACAACATCCAATGCATCTTTATTTTTTTTCCAATACACCTTTTTGCAATTCATTATGTGAAATAAAATTTCGTTACTCTTGAACATTTGAAAAATAGAGAAAAGAATGTAAAGGAAAAGAATGAAATGAGTTCAGGGCACACTATACTTTCTGTTTCTGGGTATCTATTTTTACATAATAGAGCTTACTTTTTAATTTTCTACCATTGCTTGATTTTTTTTCTCTAAATGTTATGATCTGAGTGTTTCCAACATGATTATACTCTCAAGTACTACAGTTACTTTTATTATTATATAAAATTTCTTTTAATAAATATACTCTCATCATTCTCTAGAATTTAGTCATTCATTCAAAAAAGTGGGGTGCTCTCATTTGCTACCTATATGCTAGGTGCTGAGAGAATACGGGCTGTTCAAACAGTGATGATTCTTGTATTCTTGGAACTTATAGTGTAGCAGGGGTAATAGATATTTTTTAGAGACACAAGCTGACAAATAAGCACAAATTGTGTTAAGCACTATAATGGGGGAGAGCTTTACAAAGCTGTTTAAGAAAGTATACTGGAAACTCTATTTATTTGAGTTTTGCTGCTGCTGTGTCACTTCAGTCGTGTCCGACTCTGTGCGACCCCATAGACGGCAGCCCACCAGGCTCCCCCGTCCCTGGGATTCTCCAGGCAAGAACACTGGAGTGGGTTGCCATTGCCTTCTCCAATGCATGAAAGTGAAAAGTGAAAGTGAAGTCGCTCAGTCGTGTCCGACTGTTCGCGACCCCATGGACTGCAGCCTACCAGGCTCCCCCGTCCATGGGATTTTCTAGGCAAGAGTACTGGAGTGAGGTCATTAAAACCAACTCAATATCCTCTGGATTTTATGTCTACTTGTTTCTCTCTTATCTTTCAACAGAAATATAAGCTGGGAAGGTGGCAGTTTTTAGTTCAACATATTTATATTTCCATGTAATGGTGAAGATAGTAACTTAAACACAGAACACTGAACATACATGTACTTAGTAAGTTAATTGTTTTCTATATGTATTCACTTTCTCCATGGAGTTGTCTCATTTTTTTTTGGCATGTTAGTTTTGGTTGCTTTGTATACTCATCTTTATTTTGTCACGTAAAATTCATGGGAATGTCAAATCTGAGTGTAACATATAAAGATAAATACAAAGAAAACAAACTGGGAAACCTGATCATTTCAGTTCAGTTCAGTCACTCAGTCATGTCTGACTCTTTGTGACCCCATGAACTGCAGCATGCCAAGCCTCCCTGCCCATCACCAACTCCCAGAGTCCACCCAAACCCATGTCCATTGAGGCAGTGACGCCATCCAACCAGCTCTGTTGCCCCTTCTCCTCCTGCCCTTAATCTTTCCCAGCATCAGGGTCTTTTCCAACGAATCAGCTCTTCACATCAGGTGGCCAAACTATTGGAGTGTCAGCTTCAACATCACTCCTTCCAATGAACACCCAGGACTGGTCTCCTTTAGGATGGACTGGTTGGATTTCCTTGCAGTCCAAGGGACTCTCAAGAGTCTTCTCCAACACCACAGTTCAAGCATCAATTCTTCAGTGCTCAGCTTTCTTTATAGTCCAACTCTCACATCCATACATGACTACTGGGAAAACCATAGAGCAACTGAACTGAACTGAACTGACTGGACAAACATTTGTTGACAAAGTAATGTCTCTGCTTTTTAATATGCTGTCTAATTTGGTCATAACTTTCCTTCCAAGGAGTAAGCGTCTTTTAATTTCATGGCTGCAGTCACCATCTGCAGTGATTTTGGAGCCCAGAAAAATAAAGTCAGCCACTGTTTCCATCATTTCCCCATCTATTTGCCATGAAGTGATGGGACCAGATGCCATGATCTTAGTTTTCTGAATGTTGAGCTTTAAGCCAATTTTTTCACTCTCCTCTTCACTTTCATCAAGAGGCCCTTTAGTTCTTCTTCCCTTTTTGCCATAGCCATATGGGTGGTGTTATCTGCATATCTGAGGTTATTGATATTTCTCCCGGCAATCTTGATTCCAGCTTGTGCTTCCTCTAGCCCATCTTTTCTCATGATATACTCTGCATAGAAGTTAAATAAGCAGGGTGACAATATACAGCCTTGACGTACTCCTTTTCCTATTTGGAACCAGTCTGTTGTTCCATGTCCAGTTCTCACTGTTGCTTCCTGACCTCCATACAGGTTTCTGCAGAGGCAGGTCAGGTGGTCTGGTATTCCCATCTCTTTCAGAATTTTCCACAGTTTATTGTGATCCACACACTCAAAGGCTTTTGCAGAGTCAATAAAGCAGAAATAGATGTTTTCTGGAACTCTTGCTTTGTCCATGATCCAGTGGATGTTGGCAATTTGATCTCTGGTTCCTCTGCCTTTTCTAAAACTAGCTTGAACATCTGGAAGTTCACGGTTCATATATTGCTGAAGCCTGGCTTGGAGAATTTTGAGCATTACTTTAGTAGCGTGTGAGATGAGTGCAATTGTGTGGTAGTTTGAGCATCTTTGGCATTCCCTTTCTTTGGGATTGGAATGAAAACTGACCTTTTCCAGTCCTGTGGCCACTGCTGAGTTTTCCAAATTTGGTGGCATATTGAGTGCAGCACTTTCACAGCATCATCTTTCAGGATTTGAAATAGCTCAACTGGAATTCCATCACCTCCACTAGCTTTGTTCATAGTGATGCTTCCCAAGGCTCCCTTGACTTCACATTCCAGGATGTCTGGCTCGAGGTGAGTGATCACACCATCCTGATTATCTGGGTTGTGAAGATCTTTTCTGTACAGATCTTCTATGTGTTCTTGCCACCTCTTCTTAATATCTTCTGCTTCTGTTAGGTCCATACCATTTCTGTCCTTCATCGAGCCCATCTTTGCATGAAATGTTCCCTTGGTGTCTCTAATTTTCTTGAAGAGATCTCTAGTCTTTCCCATTCTGTTGTTTTTTTCTATTTCTTTGCACTGATCGCTGAAGAAGGCTTTCTTATCTCTCCTTGCTGTTCCATGGAACTCTGCATTCAATTGGGTATATTTTTCCTTTTCTCCTTTGCTTTTCACTTCTCTTCTTTCACAGCTATTCTTAAGGCCTCCTCAGACAGCCATATTGCTGTTTTGCATTTCTTTTTCTTAGGGATGGTCTTAATTCCTGTCTCCTCTACAATGTCATGAACCTCCCTCCATAGTTCACTCTGCACTCTGTCTATCAGATCTAGTCCCTGAAAGCTATTTCTCACTTAGTCATAAGTGATTTGATTTAGATCATGCCTGAATGGTCTAGTAGTTTTCCCCATTTTTTTCAATTTCAGTCTACACATTTCATATTTCTCTATTTAATGTGTTTTTTTTAAGATTTTCACTGATGAGAATACCATGTTCCGTGGTCTCATTATTTTCTTTTTTTTTTAATTTTGTATTTTACTTTATTTTACTTTACAATACTGTATTGGTTTTGCCATACATCAATTCATTCAGTGTATATACAAGTGGTGTTTTAATTATGTCTTCTAAAGTAAAATTATTCTGTAAATCTCTTCAATTAATTGCAACAGGAAGGCAAACATCAGAAATTGAGTCCCATATTTCTGACATGGATCAATGTTTTGTGTTTTCCTTTACTTTAGGGAAAAATAGTCACATTCCTCAGTACCAATAAGGTTTTCAATGGCTTTCAACAAATTTGTAAGGTAAAGAATTAGTAATAAGCAGCTGACAGATATGACTGTCTTCATAATGAAGTGACACTGTTGAATCTATGTGGGCTCTATAGGGTGTTTCCAAAGATGTAGTCTTCTTTGAGAATAAAACTGAGTTTACATCAACAGTAGGTCCCTTTTGAGTCTTTGCTTTCTCTAGAAACAAGGTTTCAGTTTAAATGGTTTTCATAGACTTAGAGGTAGCTCACAGTACAGAACGATGTAGAATAAACAAGAAATATTAAAAACATATTTCAGCTATGTGTTGATTCACAAAGATATTCTAAATTTCATTTCTTAAGTAATCCTCTGAAATACAAGGCAGTTTGATTATAGATGTATTTTTTAAGCAAACAACAAAGGTTCTAGGAATAAAGGAATGTTTAAATTTATTTCTTAATATAGTTTGATATTGAAGCTTTAATAATATATTGAAAAATGTTAGAAAAAATTTTACAATTTGTTGACATATTAAAAACTCAATTTTTATGTATCATAGAGGAATAAAGCATGCCAGATATAAACTGTTTTTTTAATGTGCTTCAAACATCTTGGTATAAACACGCAGTGTCTTCTAAATGGAAGATACATGGTATCTTGAATGATGAATAAATGAGTGCAAAATGATCCCCTTCATCAAGCTGAATGTCCTGAGGCAATACCATCTCATGTAGTCTCCACAGTACTAGTTTTGTTTTGTTTCCCTTATATAACACTCCTAGGGTTTGAGCAGAAGACCATAATGATCATAACTTTAAGATGAAATCAAAAGTTGTCCTTTTACAACAGTGGTCTTAAAGAACAAAATCTACAATTTGGACTTAATAGATACCAACAGGAAATCCCATTCAGAAGCAGCAGAGTGCACATTCTTTTCAGGGCACATGGACCATTCTGTAGTATAGATCACATGCTACACCACAAAATAAGTCTTAATAAATTTAAGAGGACTGAAATCATATAAAGCATTTTTTTCTGATCCCAATAGTATAAAACTAGAAATGAACTACAGACAGAAAAAAAGGGAAAAGCACAAACACATGGAGAATAAACAGTATGTTATTAATAAGCCAATGGGTCCATAAAGAAATCAAAGAGGAAATCAAAAACTACCTTGAGACAAATGGAAATGGAAACATAATTTTCCAAAATCTATAGGATGCAGAAAAAAACGCTTTTTAAAAGGGAAATTTACAGTGATGCAAGCCTTTCTCAAGAAATAAGAAAAATCCTACATAACCTAACTTACCATCTAAAGGAATTAGGAAAAGAACAAAGCCCAAAGTCAGCAGAAAGAATTAAATAATAAAGACCACAGAGGAAACAAATAAAACAGAAACTGAAAAACAATAGAGAAGATCAATGACACTAAGAACTTTTTCTTTTTTGAAAATATAAACAAAATTTATAAACCTCTACACAGGCTCACCAAAAAGAAAAGAGAGGGAACCCAATAAAGTAAGAAATGAAAGAGGAGAAATAACAACTGATAACACAGAGATACAAAAAAATCATGAGAGTAATACAAAGAGTTATATGCCAATGAACTGGACAACCTGGAAAAATGCACAAAATTCTAGAAACATACAAACAGCCAAGACTGAATCAGGAAGAAACAGAATCTGAACAAACTGATCCCAATTAGTGAAACTGATTTTGTAATTCAAACAAGCAAACAAAAATCCCCAGCAAATAAGAGTCCAGGACTAGACAGCTTCACAGGGGAATTCTAACAACAACAACAACAACCAAAAAAAAAAAAAAAAAAAAAAACCGAGAGCTAATATCTATCCTTCTCAAATCATTCCAAAAGCATCTACAAATAACAAATGTTGGTGAGGATATTGAGAAAACAGGAATCATTTGAACACATGTTGGTAGGTCTGTAAATTGGTGCAGCCACTACAGAAAACAGTATAGAGATTCCTCAAAAAGCTAAAAATAGAGCTGCTAATTGATCCAGAAATCCTACTCCAGGGTATATATCCATAAAAAAAAAAAAAAAGAAAACAGATTTTAAAAGATATATGCACCCCCAAAACCCCACTCCAGTACTCTTGCCTGGAAAATCCCATGGATGGAGGAGCCTGGAAGGCTGCGGTCCATGGGGTTGCTGAGGGTTGGACCCAACTGAGCGACTTCACTTTCACTTTTCACTTTCATGTATTGGAGAAGGAAATGGCAACCCACTCCAGTGTTCTTGCCTGGAGAATCCCAGGGACGGGGCAGCCTGGTGGGCTGCCATCTATGGGGTCGCACAGAGTCAGACACGACTGAAGTGACTAGCAGCAGTAGCAGTTCGTAGCAGCGTTATTTATAATTGCCAAGATATGAAAGCCATCCTCGTGTCTATCAACAAATGAATGGATAAAGATGTCATATATAAATCCAGTGGCATATTGCACTGTGCTTAGTCACTCGGTCATGTCCCAACTCTGCAACCCAATGGACTGTAGCCCGCCAGGCTCCTCTGTCCATGGGGATTCTCTAGACAAGAAAACTGGAGTGGGTTTCCATGCTCTCCTGCAGGGGATCTTCCCAACCCAGGAACTGAGCCTAGGCCACCTGCAGTGAAGGCAGATTCTTTACCATCTGAGCCACAAAGGAAGCCCAAGAATACTGGAATGGGTAGCCTACCCCTTCTCCAGAGGATCTTCTTGACCCAGGAATTGAAACAGGGTCTCCTGCATTGTAGGTGGATTCTTACTAGCTGAGCTACCAAGATGTCATATATAAATCCAATGGCATATTATTTAACTGTAAAATAGAATGAAAATTTTACTATTTGCCATGGATGGACCTGGGGAGAAGGGTAACAATTATGTTTAGTGAAGTTAAGTCAGACAGAGAAAGAAAAATACTCTATTTTAAGACCTCTATGTAGAATCTGAAAAATGAAACGAATGGATGTAGAAAAAAGGAAACAGACATACAGATATAAAAAACAAACTAGTGGTTACCAGTGGGGAAAGAAAAGGGAAAGGTATAACATAAGGGTATGGGATTAAAAGATATAAGCCATTATGTATAAAAGTGATAAGCAACAAGGATACATTGTGTATAGCACTGAGAATTATAGCAATTATTTTATAATAACATTAAAATGATTACAATTTGTAAAATGGGCTTCCCAGTTAGCGCTAATAGTAAAGAACCCACCTGCCAGTGCAGGAGACAAAGAGACACAGGTTCGATCCCTGGGTTGGGAAGATCCCCTGGACAAGGGCATGGAAACCCACTCCAGTATGTTTGCCTGAAGAATCCCATGGACAGTAGAGCCCAGCAGGCTATAGTCCATAAGGTTGCAAAGAGTTGGACATGACTGAAGCGACTTAGCATGCGTGCACATAATCTATAAAACAGTGAATCGCTATATTGTATACCTGAAAGTACTAGAATATTGAAAAGCAACTATACATAAATAAAATAAATGTTGGCCTTTTCTATTATAAAGTTATCAGGGACACTGCAAAAGTTAAGAGTATAAATTACCTTCCAATCAAATAAAAGTCTTTGTTTTTCTTTAGCTATAATGTTTTTATTTTATCCTCCTGTTGCTCTGTTGTTTTCCTCAATTGACTTGGAGATTGTAGTCCCCAGAAAGATCTATTTTTACCAATCTGAATGAATTATAGCTTAAGCTGTTTCCTGGCTGAGGAAGGTAGCTATTAAAATACTAACCCACTGAGGTTGGAAAGTGCCCAGTGGAAAGTGAGTATACAGGAAAGTGAGCATACATGTTGTCAGAAAAAGGAACATTTTAATGCATTCCAATTAGGCCAGAGATGCCACTAGAGTTTGACTGGAAACCAGATGTGATTACCATCGATGACTCATGAAAACCACAATTCAGTTTACTTTTCAGCCACTGCTGCTGGTTTCAGATCACTGAAGTCCAACACTGGTAGGAGAAAGTCACAGATTGCTGTATGCTCAAAGATTAGACTGGCTTATTTTCACAGACTTTCATTTAGGTGACATAATCATTGCTGGAGGCAGTCCCACTTCCATGAGTTTGACCACCATATGAGAAATGGATGTCAGATTTGGTGGTTGATAGGTTCTGATGCAAAATGATAACTGTAAAAATAAGGCTTTCTAAAAGAAAAGAATTTTTAGTAGTATTTAAAATATCCCCATCATCATACCGGAAGTTCTCACTGTGCCATTTAGAAGAATTCTATCTCTACACAGATCAAGGAAGCTTTGTGATGCAGAACTACACTGGGGATTCCCAAAGATCTCCTTCTTTCCGTATGGTAGAACAGAAAGTCTCTAAGTTGCCTGCAAACCCATCAACTTCCATTCTAATAAAGGCTTCTGAGGGGACAGTGGGGCCATCACAATGTAAAACTCTTATTTTCCTTAAGGAAATCAGATGCACAAAATGGAATTAATTATAAATGGGCTAATACGAATAGTCAATTGGCAGACCATGTATGTATGTATGTATGTATGAAAATGTTAACCACTAAGTCATGTCCAACTCTCTGCAATAGACTGTAGCCCACCAGGCTCCTCTGTCCATGGAATTCTCCAGGCAAGAATACTGGAATGGGTTGCCGTTCTCTTCTCCAGAGGATCTTCCTGACCCAGGATCTCCTGCATTGCAGGCAGATTCTTTACCATCTGAGCCATAAAGGAAGTCCTCATATGCATGTATAGTTAGGAAAAAGAAATTTACAAACATTCAACCCAAGATACAATTTTACCATTACTTTATATTCATCTTTATATTTCTGTAGTAACCTAGATCTATACTTAACCACTCATCCTCCTATCAGAGCTTCTTGAGAGCTCTATATTTTCCACTTTCTTGTTTTATAAAAGTGATTTATATTTCATATATTTATATGCCTGAAGAACATATTGTGTATTTTTATGTACACTGTTTTTAATCTCCTGTAATTTCTTTTTTTTCACTTAAGCATGCTATGCTAAGATTTATATTTAATGCTACATTTCACTGTAATTTGAGTTTTCAGTGCTGTATAATATTCTATTTTGTAAATATAGCATAATTCATTTCCTTATTTCTTTATCAAGAGGACCTGTGCTATTTCCAAACTGGTCATTTTCCTGAGTCAGAGAGTACTGCTATCAATATTCTTGTACATGAATTCTTGCATAGGGTTAAACTCTGAGTAGAATGGCTAAGTCATGGGGTATACAAATTTTGAAATTTATAGACAATGACATATTGCTTTTCAAAAACTTAAATGTAGCAATTGCTACTTTCAAAAAGTAGCAATGTAGAAAACATTGTTTTGATATCCAACTATTAGCATCCTAAGAATTCTAAATTTTTACAGATCACCTATTGGATATACACTGGATTTATATATTCTTGATGTTAAACTTCTTTATGTTATTTATAACTCAAAATAATAAACACTCTCATCTTGTTTGTGTCTTTTTTTTCACTTTCTTTAAGTTATCTTTAGATGAATACTTGATATTAATGCAAAATAATTTACTAGGTTTTTTGATTTCTTGGTTAGCTTTTAGTTGGACTTCCCAGGTGGTACTAATGGTAAAAGACCCACCTGCCAATGCAGAGACATAAGAGATGCAGGTTCAATCCCTGGGCCAGGATGATCTCCTGGAGAAGGGTATGGCAACCCATTCCAATCTTCTTGCCTGGAGAATCCCATGAATAGAGGACCCTGGTGGGCTACAGTCGATAGGGTCACAATGAATTGACTTAGCATGCACACATCCCTATACAAGATCAGAAAATTTTTACAGATTTTAAATGCCAAAAGTCTGGAATTTTGCTTTTGACCTTAATGTACTGGAGTTGATTTTCAGTTAGGTTGTGGTGGTGGTGGTTTAATCACTAAGTCGTTTCCGACTCTTGTGCCCCATGGACTGTAGCCTGCTAGGCTCCTCTGTCCATAGGTTGTATACCATGAATTAAATGCCATTTCTAGCCCCCTTTTATTCCCTTGCAATATGGTTAATTAGGTGTCAGCTCCATTTTTCAGTCGTTCTTCCTTTTCCAATTTATCTACTGTTACCTCTTTCATATATTAAAATTCCATTTATGGTTGGATCTTTCCTAAGCTCTATTGATCAATGTGTCTATCCCGCAATACTATTTTATCTTAATTATTATAGCTTTAAATATTTACATCTGCTAAAATAAGTTTTCCTTTCTCATTTTTCTTTTTTTAAAAGAATTTTGGAAATTCTTGGTTCTTTTTTCTTCCATATAAAGTTTAGAATCATATTATCAACTTTCAAAAGTATTCCCGATGGGACTTCAATTGGAGTTGCATAGGATCCCCAAGTCAATAAGGAAAATCACCATTTTAAAAATATTGTCTTTCTGTTTGAAAACATGGACTTTCTCAGTGGCTCGGCAGTAAAGTACCTGCCTGCCAATGCAGGACACATGGGTTCAATCCCTTTGTTGGGAAATTCCCCTGGAGGAGGAAATGACAACCCACTCCAGTATTCTTGCCTAGGAAATTCAGTGGACAAAGAGGCCTAATGGGTTATGGTCTAAGGGGTCACAAAAGAGTTGGACACAACTTAGTGACTAAATAACGACACTTTATAGAACATAGGATATTTTACCAGTTATTTAGATTTTCTGTGATGTCTCCTTAAACCTTTATACTTTTCTATGAATAATTCTTGCATATCTATTGTTTTATTATTCCTAGATACTATTGAAAATTATATTTTTAGGTTATATATTCTAATTATTATGACCACACATAATTATCTTTACTGTTTTCTTTTCTCAGTTTTAAAGCATATGATTTTAAACTACTCATTCTATTTTAAGCTATAATTATGAGAATTAATTCAGCTGGATCCAAATGAATAAATGAAGCTTTCTTAATCCCATATACCTCTCTTTTCCCACCATTCTATTATCCTTCTCTAATAAGACAAAGTCTTTGATGCTCAGCAGACACTTGTTCAGTGCTAGTCATCACTTCACCATGCTAACAGTCTCAATTTTTTTTCTAGGGTCAACCCCAAACAGCAACATTTTCGCTTAAAGGAAAAGTCAATGCTTGCCTTTTCCACCTCTTTTACAGGGAAAACCAACATAAATATATTACCAAGATCCTCACAGGCAACATGTCACATCCTTATACATTCCAATTCCAGGTTTAACTGTGTCCTAAAAGGTGTTTTAATAGTCCTGAGATGATTCAACCTATAAACAATAAGTGGTAGGGTAGTAAATTAAGTTTTAAGACTCCCATGTATTCTATTTTCTGCTTGGTGAGCAAAAGTAACAAATTATTACATAAGAGATACGAGAAACATAGCCACAAAATAAATGTTTAACTTTACTTATCCAATGTCTCTCAAACTTATTTAACAATAGAGTATTTTAACTGTATATTAACAAGAAATCCATGGGTAAGGAGTGTGGAGTTTTGATGAGCAAAATGTCCACAGTTTATTTAATATGTATGAACATTAGATCCTTATTTTCAAATATATATGAACTCTAATATATAATCCGAAAAACACTGAATATATTTTACATTAAAATAATAGAAAACAAAAGTCTTTAGATGTAATTTTTACTGTTGGGGAGGAAATAACTTGGTTCCATTTTTATCATTACCTCAGGAATATTAATGCCACTGTATCCAAGCAACAAGATGGGAACACTTATTATCTTATCACACTTGGGTTATTAGATTTTCTGTCATATTATAAAAAGAGACATATTAATACCAAGAAGAAGTTTTCTTACATCTACATGGGAAAAGACTATATAAAATGGTCTGTCACCAACTATTTAATTTTAGAATCATACACAACAAAAAAATGAAGTGATAAGGACTTAGTCTGGTTAGATTTTTCAAGGTTCTTGTTGAAGAAGAAGGATTTAGAGAAAGGAAAGAGGAAGAAGGATGGGTCCTGGAGAGAAATCAATGAAGAAACTAAAATCCATCTTAGTGTTTGTATGGATAAAAAGGCAGTAACTATCATTTTCTAAATTCTGGCTATGTGCTCAGGGCTCTGTGACTTAAAAAAATTTTCAAATGAAATATGTATTTATTTTAGTCATGGTAAAATATATAAAATATAAAATGCACTATCTTAACTATTTTAAGTGTATCATTCTGTAACATTAAACACATTCATACCATTGTGCAACCATCCACAGAACTCTTTTCCTTTTGCAAAAATGAAATTCTACCTATTAAAGAATAATTCCACACTCACCCCTTCACCCTAACCTCTAGCAATCACCCTTCTACTTTCTCTATGAATTTAACAATTTGAAGTAGCTTTATAAATCAGTCAGTCAGTTCATCGTTCAGTCATGTCCAACTCTTTGCAACCCCATGGATTGCAGCATGCCAGGCTTCCCTGTCCATCACCAACTCCCAGAGTTTACCCAAACTAATGTCCATCCATCCAACCATCTCATCCTCTGTCATCCTCTTCTACTGCCTTCAATCTTGCCCAGCATCAGAGTCTTTTCCAATGAGTCAGTTCTTTGCATCAGATGGTCAAAGTATTGGAGTTTCAGCTTCAACATTAGTCCTTCCAATGAATATTCAGGACTGATTTTCTCTACGATGGACTGGTTGGGTCTCCTTGCAGTCCAAGGGACTCTTGAAAGTCTTCTTCAACACCACAGTTCAAAAAGCGTCAATTCTTCAGCGCTCAGCTTTCTTTATAGTCCAACTCTCACATCCATACATGACCTCTGGAAAAACCATAGCTTTGACTAGATGGACCTTTGTCAGCAAAGTAATGCCTCTGCTTTTTAATATGCTATCTAGGTTGGTCATAGGTTTTCTTCCAAGGAACAGGCATCTTTTAATTTTATGGCCACAGTCACCATCTGCAGTGATTTTGGAGCCCAAAAAATATAGTCTCTCACTGTTTCCGTTCTTTGCCCATCTATTTGCCATGAAGTGAGCTCATATAAATAGAAGTGACGTGAAGTCGCTCAGTAAGTGTCCGACTCTTTGCGACCCATGGACTGTAGCCCACCAAGTTCCTCCATCCATGGGATTCTCCAGGCAAGAATACTGGAGTGGGTTGCCATTTCCTTCTCCAAGGGATCTTCCCGACCCAGGGATCGAACCCAGGTCTCCCGCATTGCAGGCAGACGCTTTAACGTCTGTGCCACCAGAATCACATATTTGTCCTTTTGTTGCTGGCTTACTTCACATAACATGCTGTCCTCAGAGTTCATTCTTGTTGTAGCATATATATTTTGATGCACAGAAATTTTTAATTTTGATGTTGTCTGATATATCTAGTTTTCCTTTGTTATCTATGCTTTGGGTGTAATATCCAAGAAATCCTTGCCAAATCTAGTGTCATTTAGATTAAACTTAATGTCATTAAGTTTCCCCCTATGTTTTCAGCTAAGTCTTCATAGTTTTAGGTCTGTAAGGGGTTGAATCATGCTTCCTCCCCTCAATTTATATGCTGAAGTCCTAATCCCCAATACCTGAGAATGTAACCATATTTGGAGATAAGGTCTCTCTAAACAGATAATTAAATTAAAGTGAGGTGTCTAGGGTGACCCCAATCTAATGTGACTGATATCCTTTTAAGAAGAGGAAACTTGGACACAGACATGGGCACACAGAGAAAAGATCATATGAGGATGTAGCAAGAAGGCAGCCATCTGAAAGCAAAGGAGAGAGGCCCCAGAGGAAACCCAGATTGTCAACAACTTGATCTTAGACTACTAGCCACTAGAACTGTGAGAAAGTAAATTCCTGTTGTCTAAACCACTAAGACTGTAGCATTTTATTTTGGCAACCAAGAGTTGACTCATTGGAAAAGACTCTGATGCTGGGAGGGATTGGGAGCAGGGAGAAGGGGACGACAGAGGATGAGATGGCTGGATGGCATCACTGACTCGATGGACGTGAGTCTGAGTGAACTCCAGGAGTTAGTGATGGACAGAGAGGCCCGGTGTGCTGCGATTCATGGGGTCGCAAAGAGTCGAACACGACTGAGTGACTGAACTGAACTGAACTGAACAAACTAAAACAAGTTTTATGGAATATTGTTTTAATTAGACGTCTTTTAATATAATGCAGATTTGCGTGCAACTGTTTATTCTTTCTGGGTACTGCAGGTGGCACTAGTGATAAAGAACTCCCCTGCCAATGCAAGAGACATAAGACACAGGTTCAATGCCTGGGTTGGGAAGATACCCTGGAGGAGAGCACAGCAACCCACTCCAATATTCTTTCCTGGAGAATCCCCTGGACAGAGGAGCTGGGTAGACCATACAGTCCATAGGATCACAAACAGTGAGACATGACTGTTTTCTACATTGGTAACTCTGTTTCTGTTCTGTTCTGTTAAGTTCAGTTCAGTCGCTCAGTCATGTCCAACTCTTTGTGACCCCATGAACAGCAGCATGCCAGGCCTCCCTGTCCATCACGAACTCCCAGAGTCCACCCAAACCCATGTCCATTGAGTCGGTGATTCCATCCAACCATCTCATCTTCTGTTGTCCCCTTCTCCTCCTGCCCACAATCTTTCCCAGCATCAGGGTCTTTTCCAGTGAGTCATCTCTTCGCATCAGGTGGCCAAACTATTGGAGTATCAGCTTCAACATCACTCCTTCCAATGAACACCCAGGACTGATTTCCTTTAGGATGGACTGGTTGAATCTCCTTGTAGTCCAAGGGACTCTCAAGAGTCTTCTCCAACACCACAGTTCAAAAGCATCAATCCTTTGGCACTCAGCTTTCTTTATAGCCCAACTCTCACATCCATACATGACTACTGGAAAACCATAGCCTTGACTAGACGGACGTTTGTTGACAAAGTAATGTCTCTGTTTTTTATTTATTTTTTTTAAATTTTTTTTAAACTTTTTATTTTTTTACTTTACAATACTGTATTGGTTTTGTCATACATTGACATGAATCCACCACAGGTGTACATGTGTTCCCAACCCTGAACCCCCCTCCCACCACCCTCCCGATATCATCTCTCTGGGTCATTCCAGTGCACCAGCCCCAAGCATCCTGTATCCTGTATCGAACCCAGACTAGATAACCCTGTATGCGAGACAGCAAAAGAGACACAGATGTAAAGAGCAGACTTTTGGACTCTGTGGGAGAGGGAGAGGGTGGGATGATTTGGGAGAATGGCATTGAAACATGTATACTATCATGTAAGAAATGAATCGCTAGTCTCTGCCTTTTAATATGCTGTCTAGGTTGATCATAACTTTCCTTTCAAGGAGTAAGCGTCTTTTAATTTCATGGCTGCTGTCACCATCTGCAGTGATTTTGGAGCCCCCAAAATTAAAGTCAGCCACTCTTTCCACTGTTTCCCCACCGATTTGCCATGAAGTGATGGAACCGGATGCCATGATCTTAGTTTTCTGAATGTTGAGCTTTGAGCCAAATATTTCACTCTCCTCTTTCACTTTGAGCAAGAAGCCCTTTAGTTCTTCTTCACTTTTTGCCATAAGGGTGGTCATCTGCATATCTGAGGCTATTGATATTTCTCCCGGCAATCTTGATTCCAGCTTGTGCTTCTTCCAGCCCAGCGTTTCTCATGATGTACTCTACATAGAAGTTAAATAAGCAAGGTAACAATATACAGCCTTGACGTACTCCTTTTCCTATTTGGAATCAGTCTGTTGTTCCATGTCCAGTTCTAACTGTTCCTTCCTGACATGCATACAGGTTTCTCAAGAGGCATGTCAGGTGGTCTGGTATGCCCATATCTTTCAGAATTTTCCAGTGTATTGTGATTCACACAGTGAAAGGCTTTGGCATAGTCGATAAAGCAGAAATAGATGTTTTCCTGGAACTCTCTTGCTTTTTCAATGATCCAGCTGATGTTGGCAATTTGATGTCTGGTTCCTCTGCCTTTTCTAAAATCAGCTTGAACATCCTTAAGTTCACGGTTCACGTATTGCTAAAGCCTGGCTTGGAGTATTTCTATTCTGTAAATATGTTAATTTGTACAATTATTTTTAGATTCCATAAATGAGATATCATATAATATTTGTCCTTCTCTGACCTACTTCAATTTCTTCAATCTCTATCCATTTTGCCACAAATGGTATTATTTTGGGGTTTTTAGTGATTAATATTCCATTGTATATATGTACCACATCTTTTTTATTGATTCTTCATCTATACATTTATGTTGTTTCCATGTCCTGGACATAGAACAACTGACTGGTTCCAAATAGGAAAAGGAGTACATCAAGGCTGTATATTGTCACCCTGTTTATTTAACTTCTATGCAGAGTAAAGCATGAGAAACGCTGGGCTGGAGGAAGCACAAGCTGGAATCAAGATTGCTGGGAGAAATATCAATAACCTCAGATATGCAGATGACACCACCCTCATGGCAGAAGGTGAAGAAGAACTAAAGAGCCTCCTGAAGAAAGTGGAAAAAGAGACTGAAAAACTGGCTTAAAACTCAACATTCAGAAAACTAAGATCATGGCATCTGGTTCCATCATTTCATCGCAAATAGATGGAGAAACAGTGCAAACAGTGGCTGACTTTATTTTGGGGGGCTCCAAAATCACTGTAGATGGTGACTGCAGCCATGAAATTAAAAGACACTTACTCCTTGGAAGGAAAGTTATGACCAATCTAGACAACATATTAAAAAACAGAGACATTACTTTGTCAACAAAGGTCCGTCTAGTCAAGGCTACGGTTTTTCCAGTGGTCATGTATGGATGTGAGAGTTGGACTATAAAGAAGGCTGAGTGCCGAAAAATTGATGCTTTTGAACTGTGGTGTTGGAGAAGACTCTTGAGGGTCCCTTGGACTGCAAGGAGATCCAACTAGTCCATCCTAAAGGAGATCAGTCCTGAGTGTTCATTGGAACGAGTGATGTTGAAGCTGAAACTCCAGTAGTTTGGCCACTAATGCAAAGAGCTGACTCATTTAAAAAGACCCTGATGCTAGGAAAGATTGAGGACAGGAGGAGAAGTGGATGACAGAAGATAAGATGGTTGGATAGCATCATCGACTCAATGGACATGGGTTTGGGTTGACTCTGGGAGTTGGTGATGGACAGGGAGGCCTGGTGTGCTGCAATTCATGGTGTCCCAAAGAGTTGGACACAGTTGAGTAACTGAACTGACTGATATCCTGGTTTTTATAAACAGTGTGCAATGCACATTGGAGTGCATGCATCTGTTTGAATTATAACTTTCTCTAGGTATATGCCCAGAGTGGGATTGCTGGATCATATCAACAATCATAGGGTAGCTCTATTTTAGTTTTTTAAGGAACGTCTATACTGTTCTCCATAGTGATTGCACCAATTCTGTAGTATATTTCTTTGTTAAATTTTCTTTAGTATCTGGAGTTTTAAAAACTAATTTTCTCCATTGCCCTTTAAGGTAAGCACTACTAGATCAACACTGGACATAAGAAAACTGAGTCTCAGAAATAGTAAGTAGCATGTCTGCATGTCTGCTACTAAGTACCAGAGCCTGAATGTGAACCTAAATCTGTCTGATTACAGAAACTATGATCTTGCTACTACTGTGCACAGCTTGCCACTGGCCTCAGGGAATTGTGGGAAAGCCTTACCCAGTATGAGTCATCTTTATCAGGAAGGAAGTGCACAAGATTTGGCAATACTGAGGAAGATTCCAAAGTCTCAAAATTTTGCTCCTATTCTCTCTGTGATGCCTCTTATTTAGCCCCTTTCAACCTATTGAAATCCAATTTACTGAAAGGCAGCCACCTCCCTAAATTTTCTCCTAATTGCCTTACCTCTCTGTGGTGGAAAGTAAATTTTTCCCCTTTGGCTTCTCCAGAGAAGTTTGTTTATACCTCTCTTCTGGACTGGATTCTTGATAGCTCTTTATATATTTCTTACTTCTTGTCTTGATTGGAAACTTTTGGAGGAAATAAACTAAGGCATACTTTGTTTTTGTCATTTCCACAGCTAGAACAATGTCTAGCATGTAAAAGCAAAGATTTGTTGCGTTCATGAGAACTGGGTTGGGGATCAGAAGTTATGACTAAATCTGAGTTTTTCGGAAAGAGAGTCAACATGGATCCTCCTGGATAAATATCATTTAGTTCCTTACATGGTAGATTATGTCTCTTAAGTATATTAACATAAAATTTTTAAGAGGCAAGGAACTGGTATGAAGCAGATCAGTGGATTCATTAACAGGTGGGCATTTCTTCACTCCTACTTGGAACCTTTCTCAGGTCAGTGATTATGATGTTCTTATTTTTAAAATCATCTGATGTTCAAACTTCTGGTGTTCAAAGGGTAAAGGAGATGTTTTACTTTTTATTTTAATTATTATTGATCAAACACTAAAACATCTCTTTTAGAACTGTCTCTACATTCAGGACAAGGATAAGCTAGCAAGCGTTTGTAAGCTCAGATATTTAAAACCTGTTCTAGGGGAAGAAAAGTCATTTAGCTGACATAACAACCCCTTTATACATTTAAGCAGTACTTAGCTTTATGAAGCCATAAAAATATATGTACGGTAATATACTCATTTCTTGTTCTAAAACAACCACTATAAACCATGATTTGTAAGAGTTTTAAGCATAACTGCTTTCCTAGGAGGACATGTATACGATTTATATTGCTGAACTATTCCTTCCTAAGTGCTTCTCGAAGTCCATTTTCCTTATGAATTATGGCTTCTCAAATAGAATGGAAGTGCTATCGAACATTGTTAATGCAATTCTATTTTTAAAAGATAAATTAATTTTGATCATTTGAATATGATCAGTCAGAAAAAGGACAATTGCATGAACCTTTATTTTCAGTTTAACTAGGAATAAGTATATGTATAGCAATAATTACCCATCTGTAATTTTAAAAATAATAAATCTTTGAGTTACAGAGAACTTGACTACTGCTCAGTGCTTCCCAGCTAAAATGGTCTGCTGTAAACTGTACAGAATTGCAAAATGACATAAGATTCATAAGTAAAGTATGTACAGTGCTTAACAGTTTACAGATTACATGTAAATAGTCCATGATGAGAGAACACAAATTTGGAGACCCACTTTAGGGAAGTTGTTTAATCTCTGGGCAGTTCCATTTCCTCCTTTCTAGCACCTATTCTTCACGGCCCATTACCTATAGAGATAAAAACACTATTTTCCAGTGTGCATCCTCCTCTCCTGGCCCAGCAACCTGTCTCTGCCCCTCAATCCACTACGCACCTTGAACTACATGGCCCATTTCCCACCTAATTCTGTTTTCAAGACAAACTCTCTTTGCCACTTTCATGACACTGCTGCTGCTGCTGCTGCTAAGTCGCTTCAGTCGTGTCTGACTCCGTGCGACCCCAGAGACAGCAGCCCACCAGGCTCCCCCATCCCTGAGATTCTGCAGGCAAGAACACTGGAGAGGGTTGCCGTTTCCTTCTCCTTTCATGGCACTAAGGCATCCTAAATGACAACTTGAGTCTCATGTCTTTTCTAGACTCCTCCAACTCTTAATAATGTCTCATTCTCATAATTGTCATTTATTCATTCTACCAACATTTGTGTTCATAGGTACTTTGCTAACTGTGATAAGCTATATTCTCTGCTCACAACATTTTCAATGGTTTTTAATCTTGCATGAACATATGTACAGGATTCTACTGATTTTCTTAGCCTGAAAATTACTGTCTTAATGAATGTAATGGAAAATAAACAGATAATTGTAATTTGCTAAAAAGTCATCATGGCCATATGTACCATATGGGAGCACCGGAGAGGCACAGCCTCTTGTTTTGGTTGTATTGTATACTTATTCCCCTCTGAGTTTTCTTGAAAATGCCTCATTAACAGGAGTCATATCATATCCTCCACTAGAATCCGTGAGAGGAGGATGCTATCTGTTTTGCTTGCTGCTATATTCTAAGTGGACCTCTCAGAGAGTGCAAGGGTAAAGAATCTGCCTGTCAGTGGAGGAGACACAGAAGATATGAGTTTGATCCCTGGATCATGAAGATCCCCTGGAGGAGGAAATGACAACCCACTGCAGTTTTCTTGCCTAGAAAATTCCATGGACAGGGGAGCCTGGGGTGCTATAGTCCAGGGAGTCACAAAGAGTCAGACACAACTGAGTGACTGAGAACTCACATACTCAACATACCTAAAACAGTGTCTGGTCCAATATAGGCACTGACTCATACTGGTTAGATGCAGGAATCTTACCTGCTATATGCCTCATTTTGCCTGTCATGTGTAATATACCTAATAAATATTCATGACATATTTGACATAAGAAAAATGAATTTTGAAAAGAAAATGTATGTCTTGTGCTAAGTATTTCAATCTTGACTCTTCTCCCTTTCACATAAGACATGAGAAATAGATTTTAGCACATGCAGAGAAAAGACAGCTCAAAGACAAAAACCTAAATCTTGGATGGCTGTGCTCCTTTTAAATTCCTTATCTGAAAACAATTTTTATATAAATATGAAAATTGAAGTTCTTTCTTCTTTCATTAGCAGTAATTTTTTAAATTTTGTGTACTCTTTTAGTTCAATTATTACTTTATCTTAATTTTAAGATTTTTACTTCAAATGACAATTTTGATAGACAAAAAAAAAAGCCAAATATTTTTTCAAAGATAATTTCCTTTATCCACCAGAGATTTAGGACCTTATTCTTAATTATGTGATCTTAAGGTTCATTTTTTCCAAAGTGTCATGAAGATCAAAAATGACAAGTTACACCAGCAACAGGAGTCTGGCTACATTCTTATCACAAGGAGGGTGTGTTGGCAGAGAATGAGCAAATTCAGGGGGTTCATTGGACAATAGCAAGGGGGCAAGTTCAGCAAAAAGTAGTCAAGGCAAAGAAAAACTCATCATTTCCATGAATATACAATCAAGCTTTGAACAACTCACCCTCTCGTGTATTATAAATTGATATCTGCCAAGGTCATTGTTTTATGCCAGACTGATTTCCATACATCTGCTCATAAAAGAACATTTGAAACTGATACATGGCTTATGTGCCAAAAATTCAGTTTTAGCATCAGCAACATCTTTGTCACTAGAGTAGGGCAATTTCATGCAGTTATTTTAATATAATATTGCAGTTTCTTTACAGTATTTTTTTATTTTAGCCTCAGAAGTTTTGCAAAGGTGTTGCTTGTTTAGGAAGGTGGGGGAAAGGGATAAGGATGATGGAAATAGAGGGCAGCAGTGACTTGGCATTCATTGTCTTTCACTTACATTTAGGACTTCGGGTAAGATTTTGTTTGTAAGAAGAAGGTGGAAGTTGCTGGTAAAAAGAATTTGAAAATTACTGCCTTTTTATATAAGAATAAACAAACAAAAATATGTGTTGATGAAAATCACGAGTATCATGCATTTAAAACTGATGCAAAGTAGTATCAAACGCAATAATAGTTATGCATTTTTCAGCTGAATTGGTTGACCACCTACGGCTTGGTGGAACACAGTGATAAATAAAGAGCACGAACAAAATATTGTCATGGCAGCGTCTAACAATGGGTTATTTTAAATTTATTTTTGTTGTAGCTTTTGGAAACACAAAATGTGTTGAATCTTCCTATGCATTTTCAGGGGTATGATATACAGTAATTCCTGTACATATATTCCAAAAGCATGTTCATAAGTCCTACCTGTTAGTATGTCCAACAAAGTTAGCCTAAATTTTGAACTAACACAATTAGCTATATTGTACTGTACTGTTATAGGTTCATAATACTTTTCACACAAATAATACATAAAAACAAATGCAAAAAATAAAGAAAACATTTTAATTTTATAGTACAGTAGCTAGAAAAATACAGAGGTCCAGGACAACAGCTGGCATACAGGGGCATGTTCATACCTTTGAAAGTTTGCAGCTTGAAGGTTCATACGTAGAAGACTCACTGTATGTAAAGGAAAGTGGTCTACATTGTAAATCCATGCAGACAGAAAGAGTTCTATTGAAGAGGCTTCAATATCTCAGCACTGGGCAAGGAAATGTGTCTTCAGAAACAAGGTTTTGACCTAGGTCTGTTGTATAACTGTTTCTGGAACGACAGTCTTTGATATACAGGTTTTCTCAACATTAGCACTATATATATTTGGGGTGGAATCATTCCTTAGGATGAGGTGTTGTCCTGAGTGCTGTAGGATGTTTAGCAGCATCTCTGGCCTCTCTCACTAGATGTCAGTATCACTCCCCACCCCGACCCTTCTTCCACCCAAATGTAAAAAAAATACCTTCAGATAAAGCCAAATGTTACCAAAGGGCAAGGGTCAGGGGAATCATCCATGCTGAGAACTACTGAAATTAACTGTAAAACCAAATCTGGTAAATCTCCAAAATATACAAATAGGTCACAAAACTCCATATTGAAAGAAAAAGACAATATAATCAAAAAATGAACCGAGAACTTCCAGATGTACCAGCTGTGTTTAGAAAAGGCAGAGGAACCAGGGATCAAATTGCCAACATCCACTGGATCATAGAGAAACCAAATGAAGTTAAGGAAAACATCTACTTCTGCTTCATCTACTACACTAAAGCCTTTGATATGCGTGGATCACAACTAACTATGGAAAATTCTTAAAGAGATGGGAATATTAGGCCACCTTACCTGTCTCCTGAGAAACCTATATGCAAATCAAGAAACAACAGTTAGAACTGGACATGGAACAACAAACTAGTTCCAAATTGGGAAAGGAGTATCTCAAGGCTGGATATTGTCACTCTGCTTATTTAACTTATATGTGGAGTACATGATTTGAAATGCCAGGCTGGATGAATCTCAAGCTGGAACCAAGATTGCTGGGAGAAATATCAACAATCTCAGATATGCAGATGATACCACCCTAATGACAGAAAGTGAAGAGGAACTAAAGAGTCTCTTGATGGAAGTGAAAGAGAAGAGTGAAAAACACCAAATTAAAATTCAACATTCAAAAAACTAAGATCATGGCATCTGGTCTCATCACTTCATTGCAAATAAGTGATGAGAAAATAAGTGTTGAGGAGAAAAAGGAAACAGTGACAAACTTTATTTCCTTGGGCTCCAAAATCATTGTGGACAGACACTGCAGCCATGAAGTTAAAAGACACTTGCTCCTTGTAAGAAAAGCTATGACAAACCTGGACAGTGTGTTAAAAAGCAGAGACATCATTTTTCCAGGGAAGGTCTGTCTATTCAAAGCTATGGTTTTTCCAGTAGTCATGCAGAGATGTGAGATTTTGACCATAAACATGCTGAGCACTAAAGAATTGATGCTTTCCAACTGTGGTGTTGGTGAAGACTCTTGAGAGTCCCTTGGACTCCAAGGAGATCAAACCAGCCAATCCTAAAGGAAATCAGTCCTGAATATTCATTGGAAGGACTGATGATGAAGCTGAAGATCCAATCCTTTGGCCCCTGATGTGAAGAGCCAATGTATTGGAAAAGACCCTGATGCCAAGAAG
Source organism: Capra hircus (assembly GCF_001704415.2). Classification (NCBI taxonomy): domain Eukaryota; kingdom Metazoa; phylum Chordata; class Mammalia; order Artiodactyla; family Bovidae; genus Capra; species Capra hircus. The sequence goes on along the minus strand of NC_030808.1, from coordinate 115,489,768 downwards.
AACTGAGGAAAGGAGGAGACGGGGGTGACAGAGAATAAGATGATTGTATGGCATCATTGACACAATGGACGTGAGTTTGAGCAACTCCAGGAGACAGTAAAGGACAGGGAAGCTTGGTGTGGCAAAGCTGGGGTGGCAAAGAGTCGGATACAACTTAATGACTGAACAACAACAGCAATCAAAAAATGGGCAAAAGACCTAAATAGACATTTTTCCAAAGAAGGCATACAGATGGCAAGAAGCACATGAAAAAGATGATCAATATTGCTAATTCAGTACAGTTCAGTTCAGTTGTTCAGTTGTGTCCGACTCTTTGCGACCCCATGAATCGCAGCACGCCAGGGCCTCCCTGTCCATCACCAACTCCCGGAGTCTACTCAGATTAATGTCCATTGAGCCCGTGATGCCATCCAGCCATCTCATCCTCTGTCATCTCCTTCCCCTCCTGCCCCCAATCCCTCCCAGCATCAGGGTCTTTTCCAATGAGTCAACTCTTCGCATGAGGTGACCAAAGTAATTAGAGTTATGCAAATCAAAACCACAATGAAATATCACCTCACCAGTCACAATGGCTGGCACCAAATAGTTTACAATAATAAAAGCTTGAGAAGGTATGGAGAAAAGGGAACTCTACTTCATTGTTGGTAGGAAAGTAAATTGGGGCCACCACTATTGAAAGCAGTATAGAGGCTCCTTTAAAAACTAAAAATAGAACTACCATATGATCCAGGAATCCCACTCCTGGGTATAGGTCTGGAAAAAAAGGAAATCCTAGTTTGAAATGATACACACACACCACAGGGTTCATAGCAGCATTATTTATAATAGCCAAGACATGGAAACAGCCCAAGAGCCTATAAATAGATGAATGGGTTAAGAAAGATATATGTGCCGTGGAATATTACTCAACAATAAAAAAGAATGAAATATTGCCATTTGAAGCAACACAAATGGACCTAGAGAATTCTGTACTTAGTGAAGACAGAAAAAGATAAATATACTATATGATATCACCTATACGTGAAATCTATAAATATACAAAACAGACACAGATTTATAGACATAGAAAACAAACATGGTTACCAAAGAGGAGAGGGAGGAAGGGAGGAACAAATTAAGAGTATGAGATTAACAGATACAAGCTATTAGATATAAAATAGATAAGCAACAAGGATTTACTATATAACACAGTGAATTACATTCAATAATTGTAATAACCTACAATGAAATATAATCTGGAAAATACATCTGAGTTACTTTGCTGTACACCTGAAACTAATACTTTAGTAATTTAAATAGAGACTAAGTCTGATAGACAAACCATAACCTTAAAGTGATCCTAGGATTATTTCACATATTTTTGAGAACATAGAAACCAAAATAAATTAACGGTATCATTGATAAATTAATTGTCTTTCAGAAAATCACAGTTCTCCCACTGTTATCCTGTGCTGTGCTTAGTCATTCAGTAATGTCTGAATCTTTGTGACCCCTATGGACTGTTACCCACAAGGCTCCTCTGTCCATGGGGATTCTCCAGGCAAAAATACTGGCATGGGTTGCCATGTCCTCCTACAGGGGATCTTCCCAACTCAGGGATTGAACCCAGGTTTCCCACATTGCAGGTGGATTCTTTACCATCTTAGCCAGCAGAGAAGCCCAAGAATACTGGAGTGGGTAGCCAAGCCCTTCTTCAGGGGATCTACCCCACACAGGAGTCTAACCAGGATCTCCTGCACTTCAGGCCGATTCTTTACCAGCTGAGCTACCAGGGAAGCTCTCAGTGGAAGCTGTTGTATCATATTATGAAATTTGTTGATTTCTAAAACATTCTTCTACTATTCTCTATGTCTGTTTTGTGCTTTATGACCCATAAAATGTGAGATCTTGGTAAAAGAACTATACTTTAACATGAGAATCTTTGAATATTCTTTTTAGGTAAAATAATGGTATAGAATGTAGTCTGATTTTCACTGGGTTTTAAATAAAATTGAGATAACTGGGAAACTTTTTAAATTTTTAATAAGATTTTTAACTGTATCAATTTAAAAATTGTGGTAACAATTTTTATTCTGTGAATAATTTACAACACGAGAACCTAATCAATAACTCTGTGACCTTTTCAACAAATACTAAGTAAGCAGCCACCAAATGCAAGGCGCTGAGAGTGAAGTGATGAATGTGAATTCACCATACACAGGCCCTAACATTGCTCTGTCTAAGCCTAAAAGACAGATTTCTTCAGTTCACTCTATCGGTACACTGTTGGGGAATATACTCTTCTATTAAAAAGAAAAAAGGTAGAAACTCAGAAATTTGGTCTCCATGTAGTTATACCATCTGTCCTTTCTCATTAGGGACTCTGGAGGGTTGCCTATAAATATATTGTTCAACTTTCAGCTAGTGTTTTGGGCAGAGTTAATGCTCAGAATTTGGATATCATACCTCGGCAGTTCTTTCATTGCAAAATTATCCTTTTAAATTAATGGCTTCTTTTTCATCCCTAAGTTCTTATCTCCAGTACCTTGACCTAATAAAAATGTTTTTTTCTGCCCATTCTGCTGCTATAGCCATGGAGACAGGGGAGTGTACTCTGACACAATTCTACATTCTCATAAATCTAACACCTTGTAGTTCCAGATTTTTAAGTGTGAACTCTCATTTGTCCTCTCTCTGCTTTTGGATGCTTTTAAGTGTCTTTAAATGGTTGTTCTATAATTCAATTTTTATAATTTTTATTTCTTGGAGATTTCATGTGACCCCTTAACTCCTACCATCATTATGTATCTTTAATTTTTAATTTTGTTTTGAAATAGTATTTCTAGATCTCAAAGGAATACCTCTTATTTTGAAAAACACTACAATATCCAAAAGAAGAAATCAGAATTCCTACAACTGAGATACACTTTCACAAATGAAATAAGAAATGTGTATCATCGTCCTTTTACAGATTATTGAATTTCTCTAAAATATATGCTTTGTTTTTCATTAAATTTTTTACATATGATTTTATATTTTTATTATGTACAAATGCATTTGTATTGAGGTTTTTATTGAAACATCATTTTAAACATAAATAAGACAAAATTTGAGTGCTTTTTAAGTCCTGATGATTTACTAAATGACGTATCTGTTCTATATCAAAATATTACATTTGAAAATCTTCCTATACAGCTATGATTTACAACAGTACAAGATTTATTTCAAGAATCAAATTATCAATAACTGTAAAAAATCACATTTAAAGACAGAATGTGGAGTCATTAACTAACTTTTATAATTTCCCATTATTATTTTAATTTTGAACAAGAAGAGAATTTACACATTTTAATAATACTTGTCTTTAATATTTGGAATTTGTGAAATAAGAAAAAAAGTCAGTGATAACCCATCAGCATTATATAAAAATCCATTGGGCAGGAAATCTATAATTTGGCTTCTCATCACTCTTTTATCAGTCAAGTTGCAAAATTTTCATGAATTAGATTTTCTTGTACTCAGTAATGAAGTAGAACTCTGGCAATGTTTGTACAGGATCTGCTATGTTCATCTCAGTCCTCCTTTCAGGATTTAGTCATTTTTTTCTTCCAGCTACCAAGAGTATTGACCCCTAATAGATCACAAAGGTTGCAAAAAGAATTGTCCCACTCAAGATTATTCCTTATACTTGTTCAGTCCACATCCATTGACTTGTCACTGCCTAGTTCCTTCTTTTCAAATGTAAATACCATTCACCTCCAGAGCTCCTTCATGGAATGGACTGAGGTCTGTGTTGTGACAGAATCACTATTCAAACTCTCTCTCCCTAGTCCTGGATCATGAATATCTTTATGGTATAGTTCTTCTGCGTATTCTTGCAATATCTTCTTAATACTTTCTGCTTCTATTCCATACAATTTCTGTCCTCTATTGTGCCCATCTTTGCATGAATTGTTTCCTTGGTATCTGATTTTCTTGAAGAGACCTCTAGTCTTTCCCATTCTATTGTTTTCCTCTGTTTCTTTGCATTGATCACAGAGGAAGGCTTTTTTATTTCTCCTTGCTATTTTTTGGAACTCTGCATTCAGATGCGTATATCTTTCCTTTTATCCTTTACCTGTCTCTCCTCTTTTCTCAGCTATTTGAAGACTTCCTCAGACACCCATTTTGCCTTTTTGCATTTCTTTTTCTTGCAGATGGTCTTAATCACTGCCTCCTATACAATGTCACGAATCTCCATTCATAGATCTTCAGGCACTTTGTCTATCAGATCTCACCCCTGTAATCTATTTGTCACTTCCACTGTATAACCATAAGGGATTTGATTTAGGTCATACCTGAATGGTCTAGTGGATTTCCCTACTTTCTTCAATTTCAGTCTGAATTTGGCAATAAGAAGTTCATGATCTGAGCCACAGTCAGCTCCCGGTCTTGTTTTTTCTGACCTTATAGAGCTTCTCCAAGTTTGGCTGAAAGGATATAATCAATCTGATTTCAATATTGACCATCTGGTGATGTCCATGTGTAGAGTCTTCTCTTGTGTGGTTGGAAGAGGGTGTTTGCGATGACCAGTGTGTTTTCTTTGCTAAACTCTGTAGGCTTTTGCCCTGTTTCATTTTGTATTCCAAGGCCAAACTTGCCTGTTACTCTAGGTAAGTAACTGGACTTCACTTTCTACTTTTGCTTTCTAGTTCCCTATGATAAAAAGGACATCTTTTGGGGGTGTTAATTCTAGAAGGTCTTGTAGGTCTTCATAGAACCATTCAATTTCAGCTTCTTCAGCATAACTGGTTGAGGCATAGACGTGGATTACTGTGATATTGACTGGTTTGCCTTGGAAACAAACAGAGATCATTCTGCCGTTTTTGAGACTGCACACAAGTACTGCATTTTGGATGCTTTAGTTGACTACGTGTGCTATTCCATTTCTTCTAAAGGATTCTTGCCCACAGTAGTAGATATAATGGTCATCTGAGTTAAATGCATGCATTCCAGTTCATTTTAGTTCACTGATAACAAAGCTAAAGGAGGTGATGGAATTCCAGTTGAGCTATTTCAAATCCTAAAAGATGATGCTGTTAAAGTGCTGCATTCAATATGTCAGCAAATTTGGAAACTCAGTGGGATAGGAAAAGGTCAGTTTTCATTCCAATACCAAAAAAGGGGATTGCCAAAGAATGTTCAAACTACTGTACAATTGCACTCATCTCACATGCTAGCTAGTGATGCTCAAAATTTTCCAAGTCAGGCTTCAACAGTACATGAACTGTGAACTTTCAGATATTCCAGCTGGATTTAGAGAAGACAGAGGAATCAGAGATCAAATTACAATATCCTCTGAATCATAGAAAAAGCAAGAGAGTTCCAGAAAAACTTCTGGTTTATTGACTATGCAAAAGCCTTTCACTGTGTGGATAACAACAAACTGTGGAAAATTCTTCAAGAGATGGGAATACCAGACCACTTTACCTGCCTCTTGAGGAATCTGTATGCAGGTCAAGAAGAAACAGTTAGAACCAGACGTGGAACAAAGGACTGCTTCCAAATTGGTAAAGGAGAATGGCAAGGCTGTATACTGTCATCCTGCTTATTTAATTTATATGCAGAGTACATCATGTGAAATGCCAGGCTGTAAGAAACAAGCCAGAATCAATATTACACGAAGAAATATCAATAACCTCAGATATGCAGATGACACCACCCTGATGGCAGAAAGTGAAGAGGAACTAAAAAGCCTCTTGATGAAGGTGAAAAAGGAGACTGAAAAAGCTGGCTTAAAACTCAACATTCAAAAAACTAATATCTTGGCATCCAATCCCACTACTTCATGGCAAATAGATGGGGAAACAATGGGAAACAGTGACAGACTTTATTTTCTTGAGCTTCAAAATCACTTGGAGATGGTGACTGCAGCCATGAGTAAAAGGTGCTGGCTCCTTGGAAGAAAAGCTATAAGCAACCTAGACAGCATATTAAAAAGCAGAGACATTACTTTGCTGACAAAGATCCATCTAGTCAAAGCTATGGCTTTTCCAGTACTCATGTATGGATGTGAGAGTTGGATTATAAGGAAAGCTGAGTGCTGAAGAATTGATGCCTTTGAGCTGTGGTGTTGGAGAAGACTCTTGAGAGTCCCCTGGTCTGCAGAGATCTAATCAGTCCATCTTAAAGGAAATCAGTCCTGAACATTAATTGGAAAAACTGATGCTGAAGCAGAAACTCCAATATTTGGCCATCTGATGGGAAGAACTGACTCATTAGAAAAGAGCATGATGCTGGGAAAGATTGAGGCAGGAGGAGAAGGGGACGACAGAGGATGAGATGGTTGGATGGCATCACTGACTTGATGGACATGAGTTTGAGTAAGTTCCAGGAGTTGGTGATGAAGAGGGAAGCCTGGTATGCTGCAGTCCATGGGGTCACAAAGAGTTGGACACGACTGAGTGACTGAACTGAACTAAACTCCCTATTCCTCCTTCTCATACACTCTTATGGATGTGGTTTCCAAGAGTACTTCCCTAATCTTTATCTTGAAGTCTGATTCCAGTGATTTCAATCTAATGTAATAATAATAATAAAACGGATTTGAAGCCTGGTCCTATTTATTGTTGCGCATGCTCAGTCACTCAGTCGTGTTTGATTCTTTCCAACCCCATGGACTGTGGCCTGTGAGGCCTCTCTATCTATTAGATTTTCCAGCGAAGAATACAGAAGTTGGTTGATATTTCCTCCTCCAGGGGATCTTTCCAACCCAGTGATGCAACTCACATTCCTGCATCTCAGGAATTGGCAGGCAAATTCTTTATAAGTGAACCCCTGAGAAAGCCCACTATCAAAGCTTCTTATCTAATTCTTTGGGCAAATTATGTGACTCCTTTGACTTTTTCATGGATTTTTCTGAAGATTTAGAGAAGATATAACATGTTCAGTTCAGTTGAGTTCAGTCAGTCAGTCGTGTCCGACTCTGCGACCCCATGAATTGCAGCATGCCAGGCCTCCCTGTTCATCACCAACTCCCAGAGTTCACTCAAATTCATGCCCATCAAGTTGGTGATGCCATAGAACCATCTCATCCTCTGTCGTCCCCTTCTCCTCCTGCCCTCAATCCCTCTCAGCATCAGAGTCTTTTCCAATGAGTCAACTCTTTGCATGAGGTGGCCAAAGTACTGGAGTTTCAGCTTTAGCATCATTCCTTCCAAAGAACACCCAGAACTGATCTCCTTCATAATGGACTGGTTGGATCTTCTTGCAGTCCAAGCGACTTGCAAGAGTCTTCTCCAACACCACAGTTCAAAAGCATCAATTCTTTAGCACTCAGCTTTCTTCACAGTCCAACTCTCAGATCCATACATGACTACTGGAAAAAACATAGCCTTGACTAGACAGACCTTTGTTGGCAAATTAATGTTTCTGCTTTTGAATATGCTATCTAGGTTGGTCATAACTTTCCTTTCAAGGAGTAAGTGTTTCTTAATTTCATGGCTACAGTCATCATCTGCAGTGATTTTGGAGCCCTGCAAAATAAGTCTGACACTGTTTCCCCATCTATTTCCCATGAAGTCATGGGACCAGATGCCATGATCTTCGTTTTCTGAATGTTGAGCTTTAAGCCAACGTTTTCACTCTTCACTTTCACTTTCATCAAGAGGCTTTTTAGTTCCTCTTCACTTTCTGCCATAAAAGTGGTGTTATCTGCATTTCTGAGGTTATTGATATTTCTCCTGGCAATCTTGATTCCAGCTTGTGCTTATTACAACCCAGCATTTCTCGTGATGTATTCTGCATATAAGTTAAATAAGCAGGGTACAATATACAGCCTTGATGTACTCCTTTTCCTATTTGGAACCAGTCTGTTGTTCCATGTCCAGTTCTAACTGTTGCTTCCTGACCTGCATACAGGTTTCTCAAGAGGCAGGTCAGGTGGTCTGGTATTCCCATCTCTTTCAGAATTTTCCACAGTTTAGTGTGATCCACACAGTCAAAGGCTTTGAAACCAAGGTCAATAAAACAGAAATAGATGTTTATCTGGAACTCTCTTGCTTCTTTGATGATCCAGGCGATGTTGGCAATTGATCTCTCGTTCCTCTCCCTATTTTAAAACCAGCTTGAAGATCTGGAAGTTCAAGGTTCATGTATTGCTGAAGCCTGGCTTGGAGAATTTTGAGCATTACTTTACTAGCATGTGAGATGAGTGCAATTGTGTGGTAGTTTGAGCATTCTTTGGCATTGTCTTTCTTGGGATTGGAATGAAAACTGACCTTTTCCAGTCCTGTGGCCACTGCTGAGGTTTCCAAATTTGGTGGCGTATTGAGTGCAGCACTTTCACAGCATCATCTTTCAGGATTGAAAGAGCTCAACTGGAATTCCATAACCTCCACTAGCTTTGTTCATAGTGATGCTTTCTACGGCCCACTTGACTTCACATTCAAGGATATCTGGCTCTAGGTGAATGATTATATCATCATGATCATCTTCGTCATGAAGATAATTTTTGTATAGTTCTTCTGTGTATTCTTGCCACCTCTTCTTAATATCTTCTGCTTCTGTTAGGTCCATACCATTTCTGTCCTGTATCGAGCCCATCTTTGCATGAAATGTTCCCGTGGTATCTCTAATTTTCTCGAAGAGATCTCTAGTCTTTCCCATTCTGTTGTTTTCCTCTATTTCTTTGCATTGATCACTGAGGAAGGCTTTATTCTCTCTCCTAGCTATTCTTTGGAACGCTGCATTCAGATGCTCATATCTTTCCTTTTCTTCTTTGCTTTTCACTTCTCTTCTTTTCACAGCTATTTGTAAGGCCTCCCCAGACAGCCATTTTGCTTTTTTGCATTTCTTTTCCATGGGGATGGTCTTGATCCCTGGCTCCAGTACAATGTCATGAACCTCCATCCATAGGTCATCAGGCACTCTATCTATCAGATCTAGGCCCTTATATCTATTTCTCACTTCCACTGTATAATCATAAGGGATTTGATTTAGGTCATACCTGAATGGTCTAGTGGTTTTCCCTACTTTCTTCAATTTAAGTCTGAATTTGGTAATAAGGAGTTCATGATCTGAGCCACAGTCAGCTCCTGGTCTTGTTTTTGCTGACTGTATAGAGCTTCTCCATCTTTGGCTGCAAAGAATATAATCAATCTGATTTCAGTGTTGACCATCTGGTGTTGTCCATGTGTAAAGCCTTCTCTTGTATTGTTGGAAGAGAGTGTTTGCTATAACCAGTGCATTCTCTTGGCAAAACTCTATTAGCTTTTGCCCTACTTCATTCAGCATTCCAAGGCCAAATTTGCCTGTTACTCTAGGTGTTTCTTGACTTCCTACTTTTGTATTCCAGTCCCCTATAATGAAAAGGACATCTTTTCTGGATGTTAGTTCTAAAAGTTCTTGTAGGTCTTCATAGAACCATTCAACTTCAGCTTCTTCAGCATTACTGGTTGGGGCATAGGCTTGGATTACTGTGATATTGAATGGTTTGCCTTATAAACGAACAGAGATCATTCTGTCGTTTTTGAGACTGCATCCAAGTACTGCATTTCAGACTCTTTTGTTGACCATGATGGCTACTCCATTTCTTCTAAGGGATTCCTGCCCACAGTAGTAGATAATGTGTAAGTAACATTATATTAAACAGTGTATTCGGATAAAAAACCTTATAAAAAAAGTTCATAAAGATATTACTCACAAAGCAAAAGCTTTTTATCTTGAGGTAAAAATCGTATGCTAAGATGAATTAAATGCAAAAATCATAAGTATACAGTTCAATGAATTTTTACATATACGCTACTTGTTTAACATAGAACAATCCACATTAAGCTATAATATTTTTAGCACCCATGTCCTCTCTTTCATCTTACCATTGGAGATAATTATTCTGACTTTATCCCTGTTCTCAAATTCATATAAATGGAATCATATAGGAGATACTATTTTGTATCTGGCTTTCTCTACTCAGTATAATTTGGTTTAATATGCTACTGTGGAAATCACTAGTTTGTTCTTTTTCTAATCACTGTGTAGTTATCTATTGTAAGAATATACTATAATATGCTTACCTATTTTGCTCTTGATGATTACTTAAGTTAACTATAGTGTTTTTATATAATTATAAAGCCACTAGGAACAGTTTTGTACATGTCTTTTAGTGGACATACACACACACATTTATCTTAAGTAGATTAGTGTACTGGGCAAATGAATCTTGATAAAAGCTGACCAGTATTAGCTAATACCTAAAACAGTTCTTTCCCTGAGGATTTAAATACATTCACTATATTGAATAAAAATTGGATATCACAACTAGTTAACTTAAAATGAAAACATACAACACATTATGGAGCATATGAATAAAAGCTATGAATATTCAACAAGGCTGACAGAAGTAGAGGAGATGTCACCTAAAACATGAGTTAATTTATCTTCTTCAATGTAGCTATACAAAAACTGAGGGATCAAGTCATCTGCAGTTCCATCCTGTAGTTCTGCCTCAGGACTGCACATCTGCTTTTGATTTATATACAATATATTAAAAAGATATATTGAGTATGTCTCCTCCAGTTGGCATAAAGTTTGGATAAAATGTACGAGAGCCCCTCACTCTTTTGCCTACAATGGGCTATATAGTAATGATACAGCAAATAAAGAAGTAAATACAGCCCAATGTTCATTGCAGCACTAATTACAATAGCCAGGACATGTAAGCAAACCAAATGTCCATCAACAGAGGAATGGCTAAGTAGAGGTGGTAAATATATACAATGGACTATTACTGAGCCATAAAAAGGACAAAATATTGCACATTTGTAGTAACATGAATAGCCATAGAGATTGTCATGCTGAATGAAGTTAGGCACAGAAAAACAAGCATCATATTACATCACTTATATGTGGAATCTAAAAAAGAGGGGTACAAATGAACTTATTTACAAAACAGAGTCACAGATGTAGAAAACAAGATTATGTTTACCAGGGGAAGGGGGGTAGGGATTAACTGGGTGATTAGGATTGACATATTCACTTTACTATCTTTAATATAGATAACTAATAAGAACCTGCTGTATAGCACAGGGAATTCTATTCAATATTCTGTAATGGCCTATATAGGAAAAGAATCAAAAATAAAAGAGTGAGGATACACACACACACATAACTGATTCACTTTTCTGTACACCTGAAACTAACACAACATTATAAATCAACTATCTCCAATACATTTTTTAAAAATAATCAAAATATGAGAGAATCAGAAACTTCACTAATTAGGTGGCACAGTGGTAAAGAGCACCTGCCAATACAAGAGATGCAACAGACGTGGATTTGATCCCTGGGTCAGAAAGATCCCCTGGAGGAGGAAATGGCAATCTAGTCCAGTGCTTCTTGCCTGGAAAATCCCATGGGCAGAGTCTGGTGGGCTACAGTCCATGCGGTCGCAAAGAGTTGGACATGACTGAGTGCCTGAGCACACACAGTAGCTATACTGGGGAAAGACTATCCTTTCTTGCAAGATCTGATTTTTAAGAGATGGAATATATGAGGTATCATCAGTGTACCAGGCAAGAGACCAGAGGGAAGTGGCATGTTCAAGCAATATCACTGGGGAAAGCTTAATGAAGAGGATATTTACAAAGGTAGAGGCAGAGTTAAGGGACACCAACAAGCAAATATGGGGAGCAAATATGGCGAGCCTTAGGACTAAAGAGCCCTGAGACTGTGGTCAGCAAGCATAGAGGGTACTGTGACCAGAATCTGAAGAAGTCAGCTCAATAAAAATTTTGGCCTTAATTAGATGAAATTAGCTGAAATTAGCCAACTGGCTGTGCTGTGGCAAGGGGAGAGTTGGGGAAGTGAGTATTCTAATCTCATTCTCGTCCTGGCTTCTGAGCTTCTAGAGACTCCCACTGGCAAACTGCTTGGGTCATTTCTGAGTTATTTCCACGGGGAATTCTCTTAAAGCTTGCATGAATGGATCATAGGGTATGAAATTTTAAAGATCTTAATATGTTGTCAAATAATCTTAAGGGATGATGCAGTTCAGTTCAGTCACTTAGTCGTGTCCAGCTCTTTGCGACCCCATGAATTGCGGCATGCCAGGCCTCCCTGTCCATCACCAACTCCCGGAGTTCACTCAAACTCATGTCCATTGAGTTGGTGATGCCACCCAGCCATCTCATCCTCTGTCGTCCCCTTCTCCTCCTGCTCCCAATCCCTCGCAGCATCAGAGTTTTTTCCAATGAGTCAACTCTTTGCATGAGGTGGCCAAAGTATTGGAGTTTCAGCATCAGCATCAGTAATTCCATTGAACACCCAGGACTGGTCTCCTTTAGAATGGACTGGTTGGATCTCCTTGCAGTCCAAGGGACTCTCAAGAGTCTTCTCCAACACCACAGTTCAAAAGCATCAATTCTTTGGCACTCAGCTTTCTTCACGGTCCAACTTTCACACACTAGTGTATATACAAAAGGATATTGTGAGACTAATATTTATAGCACTAGACAGGTAGAACTGGAGAAGGCAGTGGCAACCCACTCCAGTACTCTTGCCTGGAAAATCTCATGGACGGAGAAGCCTGGTAGGCTGCAGTCCATGGGGTCGCTAAGAGTCGGACATGACTGAGTGACTTCACTTTCACTTTTCACTTTCATGCATTGGAGAAGGAAATGGCAACCCACTCCAGTATTTTTGCTTGGAGAATCCCAGGAATGGGGGAGTCTAGCTGCTGTCTATGGGGTCGCACAGAGTTGGACATGACTGAAGCAATTTAGCAGCAGCAGCAGCAGCAGCAGACAGCTGGAACGTTTTCTTTTATACTTCAGTTGACCAATTGTTTTTCTCCTATAGATATTTCCTCTGTGTTCTCCAGTTTAATTGGTAGAGTGCTAACATTTACCCTATCAATATATTAAGGTTTTTGTTCTATTCTGAATATGTAATTTTATGTATATGTAAAAAATTTCATTTTCAGGCAAATCTGCTACTCAGGCAGTGTTTTCCTTCAGACTTTTTTTCTATTGCTTTAGTGTTTAGAGAGTTGTTCCTCTTCCTTAAATCATTTCTAAATTACCTATTTCCTGGTTTACTATACCATGTTTGGGTTTTTTCACTCAAAGCTTTTACATCCTTACTCTGAAATCTTTGAACTATTTATTTGACAGTTGTACCATTTAGAAACAAAGTCTGTCTCTCCATTTTGTATATCTGCTAGCAAAAAAGTGATAATCTTTCCTTACTTCCTCTCTTCCTTCCTCCCTCCTTCTTCTCTGTTTCTTTTTCTTTCTCTCTCTTTCTTTTTTCTGCTTTCTCTCATTTTATAGAGTCCATTTTTATAGACTAATCCCTACCTTTTGTTTTTCATTATGATATAGAAAATTTGATGCATAAATTCAGTAGACAAGATATATAGGAAACTAAGATTTTAAATTTTTTTAAGTTGCCCACTCTAGAATATTTTTTAATTCTAAGAAGTTTTGTTAATTCCATTTAGCTTAATGGCTTTATAGAAAAAATATATTCAAAATAATACCTTTTCATTTTTTTCTGTTAATGATAACTCTTTTCATGATAACTCTTAAGGGTAAAATCTTTTTTAAAAAAAATTGAATCTGTCAAAATGTTTAGAATAATGTGAGTGATAATCAAATTAAAATGCATATTTTATTTTTTTATTATGGGTTACCTGATAATTAAAATTGTTTTATTGCATATGAACAAACATGTAACTGGATGTAAAATTGGGAGAGAAGGGTCTCAGTTCTTCTCTCTCAAAACTTTGCCCTATTTTTTTACCTTGTATTTTTGCAATTCAAATGTTTGCTAGGATTTCTCTAGCTATAATCATCTTAATTAGTTTTGGCACTTAAATTCTCCCTATTTGAAAAGACAAATATTTTTCAAATGTATAAAATTTTCTTTGGACTATTTTGTTAATCTCTTTTTTTTCCATCTCAGGTTTTTGTTGTTGTATTACATATAATGGGTTTTCATGTTTTTGTTATTTTGCTGGGTCAATTTTCCTTTTTACTGCCAACAACATAGGTTTTACATCTACTATAAAGTTTTCATTTCTTTGAGAGAGCTTAATTTGTTTTCTGTTTATCTTGAGATGCTTTTTTTCCTTTTAAAATATTTGTACTTTATTCCATCCTGATAAAACTATATAAAGTAACTTTCTGAAATGTATTTTGATACCTATAGTAAATAAGTCTGAGTGGTACCTTTTACTTCTGAATGTCAATTATAATTTTTGCTTACTTTGTTACATAGTATTTTTTCTCTTAATAAGAATACTGTTAATTTTTTTCTTCTTACTGATCAAATAACAAAAACCTATTAAGGTCCTATATTTGCCCACATAGTGCTTTCCTTATTCTGCTCTTAAATGGTGGTGATAACTCCCCAGAATTATAGGTGTACAAAAGGCCCAATTTTCAGAGTCTATTAAGTATACACAGATTGCAAGCTCAGTTGAATTCAGTTCAGTCACTCAGTCGTGTCTGACTCTTTGCGAGCCCATGAACCGCAGCATGCCAGGCCTCCCTGTCCATCACCAACTCCCAGAGTCCACCCAAACTCATGTCCATTGAGTTGGTGATGTCATCCAACCATCTTATCCTCTGTCATCCCCTTCTCCTCCTGCCCTCAATCTTTCCCAGCATCAGGGTCTTTTCCAATGAGTCGGCTCTTTGCATCAAATGGCCAAAGTATTGGAGTTTCAACTTCAACATCAGTCCTTCCAGTGAACACCCAGGACTGATCTCCTTTAGGATGGACTGGTTGAATCTCCTTGCAGTCTAACCAGATGTAAATTTTATCTCTTAATTCTCTGTTTTCCAGCACTTTAAATAAAATTTAATAAGTACAAAATCACAACCCCCAGTGTGTATGTCAGCTAGGAAGATTCTTGTTGCTGCTGTCTGTCCTCTCTTGCTACATTTTACCCATTGGTTTTTTATAGCTCTGTTTCGGAAAGGTGTGGTGGTTTTGCTAATGCAGTGAACAAAGGTTTTATTGATCAAAAATTGTGATTTCTCGATTCAGCATTATGAATTTTTCAGTGAATAGGGTTGCCTCCAAGACTTCCTTTTTCAGAGTTGATGCATTCCTCTTGTGAGTGTGTGTGTGTATGTGTGTGTGTGTGTGTGTGATATTACTTAAAGGAACAGTGTGAAGGGCAACACCAAGAAGACTAAATGGGTATCACTTAAGCCACAATTATTTGGCTCTTAATTGAACAGTAGGAATTTCCTAGTCAGAGAAAGGAGTGGAGGAGGCATCATCTTGGAGAGAAATGCATGTTCAAAGATAGAAGAGTGTGACATAGTGATATATTTGGCAGGCACAATTTCAGTGCAGGTTAAGAGCAAAATGTGTGGGTAGTGGGGATCTTGTCAGGAGGAAGAAATATGAAAGTCTAGCTGGCTCTAGATTGTATAAAGCTGTACATGTTTATAGATAGGTTCTGTGGTTAATGAGGAAGCCCATAAATTCATCAGAGCAGTGATGTGACTATTCTATGATTTGAGAGGGTGGTGACTGTGAAAGATGGAAAAACAGGAAAAAGAGGTGCCAGAGTAACCAGTTAAGATTCTATGACAAGACTCAGAGTGGAGCATCTTAATAAAGTCTTAACTAAAGCAAGGCCAGTGGAGTTTGTGAGATATTTCTTTCACACAATTAAGAGGACAGATCGATGAAAAGGACATATTTTCAGAAGTGTGGAGAGGGCTTCAGGAAACAGAGAAATTGAGGTATAATGAGATTAATAGAAAAATTTAAAAACTATGGGAGAATAAATCAGTCCAAATCTTACTGAGCTCAGTTGGAAGAATAACAATTTTATACACACACACACACACACACACACACACACATATATATATATATATATATATATATATATATATATATCATAAATCCCCTTCTGTATTCTTTTACGCAGGACTTCCCAGGTGGCACAGAGGTTGGGAATCTGCCTCACTGCAGAAGATCCAAGAGATGTAGGTTCAATCCCTGGGTCAGGAAGATCCCCTGGAGAAGGCATGGAAATCCGCTCCAGTATTCTTGCCTAGAGAATCTCATGGACAGAGGAGCCTGGCATGGGGTCACAAAGAGTAAGATATGACTGAGTGACTGAGAACACACATGCACATGTTCTTGTACACATGTTAAATAATTTATCCACAAGTTTGTTAATTACTAGAGTGTTATTCTTGCCAAAAAACTAGAAAACATACCAGTGTACATCAATGGAAACTATTTATATAAAGTATGATATATCCATCTAATGGATTACAAAGCAAAGATTTAAGGGGAAAAAAAGGATATTCCTTTTTTTTAGGACATTTCTATTTATCAGTAGAAAATGAGCTTTTAAAGAGTGAAACACTGAATTGGAATGTACTTTAGTTATTTAATAGCTTTATTGAGATTTAATCAACTTACAATAAACTGTACATATTTAAAGTGTAAAATTTGATTGATTTGGACAAATAAATACACAAATGAAACAGTCATTATAATCAAGTTAGTAGATATATCTATCACCTCCCAAAATTTCCATGTTCTTTTCTAAAGCCCTTCTTCCTTCTTCATGAGTTTCTCTAACCACATTTAGTGTTTTATCACTGATCTGTTTTCTTCTACTATAAATTTGTTTGCATTTTATAGAATTTCATGTATTATAGTATATTGTCTTGTCTTTTTGGTCTCCTTTCAGTGCATTTATTTTGTGATTTAGGAATGTTGTCACATGTATTAATGGTTGATTCTATTTTATTGCTGAATATTATTTTACTGTATAATAAGCCACAACTTTTTAGTCATTCGTCTTTTGATGGACATTTCCATTGTTTCCATTTGGTAGAAATCAACACAATACTACAAAGGAATTATCCTTCAATTAAAAATAAATAAGAAGAAAAGAAATATTTCCATATTTGGGGGTATTACAAAATAAAGCTGTCATGAGCATTTGAGTGCAGGAATTTTATGAACATATGCTTTGAATTATCTTAGGTAAATACCTAGAACTATGTTTGAGTAGTATGATAAATGCATATGTAATATTTTATAAAATTGTCAAACTATTCTGAAGTGATATCACCATTTAATAGCCTCATCTGTAGTGTATAAGAATTCAACTTGTTCTACATATTTTCCAAAACGTAGTATTGGTCAATCTTTTTAATTTTAGCAATTTTATTGTGAGTATAATAGACTCTTATTCTGGAATTAATTTGTATTTCCCTGATGATTAATTATGTTGATTGTATTTTATGTGATTATTTGTATTCATATATACATATATATATATCCATAGAGGAGTGTCTATTAAAATCTTTAGTCCATTTTTCATTTGGGCTGTATGTCTACTTATGATTAAGTTGAAAGTTACATCTTCCAGATATAAGTAGTTTCAGATATTAGTTTTTCAAACATTTTCTCTCTGTTTAGGTATGCATTTTCATTTTCTTGAGAGTGTATCTTGAAGAGCACGTGGTTTTAACTGAAAAAGCCCAATTTGTTAACTTTCTTTTTATAGTTTGTGTATTTTGTGTCACGTTTCAGAAATCTTTGTCCAACCCAAGGGGATTAGGATTATGCCTGTTTTCCTCCAGAAGCCTTATAGTTTTTAACTTTTACATTTAGATGTATAATCTATTTCAAGTGAATCTTTGCATTTAATCTGAGATAAGAGACAAAGGTCTACTCTGATTCCCCCCCCCTTTTTTTTGCATAAGATGTTTCACATTTCAATACATTTTATTGAAAAGATGTCCTTTCCCCCATTCAATTGCTTAGGCACTTTTGTCAAAAATCGATATACTGTATACACATGAATATAGAGACCTAAACTTTCTATTCTGTTCCCTTGATTCATACTGTAGAACTTAGCGCCCATATCAAAAAAGAAATTGCTTTACTGTCCTGAAAAACCAGAAAAGTTGTGTGCGAGTCAGAATCTGGCAGAAGACAGTTGGAACTTCTCAAAATGAATTCAGTGAGAAGAACTTTGACAGAGGTTTTCACAGGAAGGAAACCCAGAGAAGAACACAGTTGTTGTGAAAGAGAAATTTCCTAGAACCTCTCTTGCATAGAATAGGCATCATGAAACACTACCTCCATTTCAAACGTGTAATTAAAGTATAATATATAGTAACTAACTATGAGGAAAGGTACAGATGCTTTAAAAATATATAACCAGCAGTCAGAAAGTGCTGATCACATACAAACACAAAAGTTAAAGTTAAATGGGGAAGCAGAATTTCAAGTAGAGGGAATATCATATGTGATAATCATCAAATAAAAAGTAGAATGGTATATTTTTCTTAAACTATAAAAGTTCCAGAATAATTGAAATAAAATATGAAAAGGAGAGTCATTGAAAGTGAATCTGAAGAGGCAGACAGAGGCCAGGCTATAGAGGGTCTTCTAGGTCAACTTACAGATATGGATCTTTATTCCAGGAGCAATAAGAAGGCATTACAAGGTAAATGATGAGTGAAATGTAACAAAAACAGTGAAAAAGCTGGCTTAAAACTCAATATTCAAAAGTTGAAGTTCATGGCACCTGGTCCCATCACTTCATGGCAAATAAATGGGGAAACAATGGAAACAGTGACAGACTTTATTTTCTTGGACTCCAAAATCACTGCAGATGATGATTGCAGCCATGAAATTAAAGACTCTTGCTCCTTGGAAGAAAAGCTATGACCAACCTAGACAACATATTAAAAAGCAGAGACATTATTTTTCCAACAAAGGTCTGTCTAGTCAAAGCTCTGGTTTTGTATGGATGTGAGAGTTGGACCATAAAGAAAGCTGAATACCGAAGAACTGATGCTTTTAAACTGTGGTGTTGGAGAAGACACTCAAGAGTCCCTTGGACTGCAAGGAGATCAAACCAGCCAGCCCTAAAGGAAATCAGTTCTGAATATTCATTGCTTAAGCTGAAGATCCAATACTTTGGCCATCTGATGTGGAGATCTGACTCATTGGAAAAGACCCTGATGCTGGGAAAGATTGAAGGCAAGAGAGGAAGGGGATGACAGAAGATGAGATGGTTGGATGGCATTACTGACACAATGGACAGGGGCTTGGGTGAACTCTGGGAGTTGGTGATGGACAGGGAGGCCTGGGCATGCTGCGGTTCATGGGGTCACAAAGAGCCATACATGACTGAGTGACTGAACTGAACTGAACTGGGATAACTTCCATATTCTATATAGATGCATACGCTATATACACACATGCATGTGTACATGACATGTATTTATGAGCCAATCCTTAGTTTAAAAGAATTTAATAAGAGAAAATAATAAGATGATTCTTTATATATTTATACAAATTTATACTCAATGGACATGAGTTTGAGCAGGCTCTGGGAATTGGTGATGGACAGGGAACCCTGTGTGCTGCAGTCCATGGGGTCACAGAGTCAGACACCACTGAGTGACTGAACAGAACTGAAAAATGACATAATTTGATTTGTAATTTGATAAAAAATTTATGACTGATGAGTTCCATCAAATTTTTCACAGTATAAAATAAAAAGTCTAGTTAGGAAGCTGCTGCAATAATTCATGAAAAAGATTTAGAAAGATGACCATGGAGAAGAAAATAATATCAACAGAATTTCACAATGGAGTTGATACAGAGAGTTGGAGAAAGTATAATGGCTTATTAAACTTTCAGGAATACCCATGATATTTTTTGCTTCCTTTTCCACTCGTGAGTGCTTTGTAAGAACTAGCTCCATTCTGAGAATTGATAAAGCTTCTCTGGGCTGGCAGCCAGTTCTGGGTCTATTAACATTCGGATACATTTTTTTCAGGCCTCCCCTGTTCTTTTTCACCATGGTTGATTCCTGTAGAATCCATTTACTCAGCTAACATTTGATCGGGTTCAGTCAATGCAAACTCTTGTGGGAGACTGAAGGACAGGAGAAAGAAGCCAAGGTAATCTCTTTCTCTGCCTCAGTGATCTCTCTTTCCCTTTCTCTTTTGCTTTCTCTTTCTTCTCTCTTCCTCTCCCTCCAACCTCTCCCTGTTCTTCTCCCAGCATCTTCTCCCTCTTACCTTATTTCTCTGCTTTGGATGGTTGTCTCTACCCATGGATATGTCTATTTCTCTAGTTCACAACAAACAGAACTGATGTGTTTCTAGCTAACTTTAATGACTTCACTCCCTAGAATTTCATAACACATGCTCCCATTGACTCTTCAGCCAGGGCTTTTACTAGTTTCCTGCCATTGCTAACCTCTGGGGTGTCTTTCTATACTCTATTTGACTTTTCAGCCATCTTATCACTTGCATAACTAAATCCCCTCTGGTTTAAACTCTTAGAGAGTTTTCTATTTTTCTGTTTGACCCTGAGTGATACAAGCCTCAAAGCAAAAATCTGGAATTAATAATTATAAATGTTTAAGATCTGCATCACATGTTTGGCTCTGCCAAGGGCAGCTTCCAGGTCATTGCAAGAGATGCTCTGTATGGATTAAGAGAAGCAGCAATGTAATAAATCAAGCCCTGAACTCTTTTGTTTCAATGGGCAGTCCAATAGCTCATAGTTCTTTTGGTCTAAAACAGAAAGTTTTTCAAGAATAGAGAGTCGTTTTTTATGTACTCAACCTTTAGGAATCCATTTTAAGACTTGGATCTTAGAATACTGAGGCATTTGTATTAATATTTATCTTCATGACAATCCAACTACATACAGTAAACATTCTGAAAGAGATCATCTTTTTCTATAAGATTTTGATATCTTTCAAAATACTTTTTTCAACTTTGCTATTGAAAATTATAAACAATCATATAAAATAATAATTTGAACAAAATTTATCATGTAACCAATAAGGCACCTACCAAACACCTAGTATTAGTAAATGAGAGGCATGTTTTCACATATATTTTTACTTCATTTCCCTTTACTTGTCACAATAAAAAAATGTAGAAACTGATACCCAGAAAGGTTAATCAAATTGTGGAAGGTCATTTTAATAGAATGTGATATCTCTCTTATGGATAGCAGTGGCCAATCTATTTTATTGGCATTCTTTAAACTAAATCTATCTTTTTTTTTTTTTTTGGCCTAGTTAGGCCAGATAATAACTAGACATCAAAAAGAAATGACATATTAGGTCATGCAACTTGATGGAAAACAGCAATGTTATAATTAAAATATTTCAACATATGGAGGCAAAATGGAAGTGTCTGAGAGAATTAACATCACATTGAAAGACTAAGCCTTTCTCCACAATAAAGTCTAGTATATTGAACAGACGAAAAAGTTCCCATATCATTCAGCTTTCTAAGTTTCATTGGTTTCAACAGAAACAAATTCTGGATAAATTTTTAAAATACAATTTTGAAAAGAAATTGGTTTTATACAACTTAAAATAAGTCCAGTTTTAAAAACCTCTTTATTTAGAACAGAATAGACTTCACCAAAGGCCCTCACCAGGAAATATTACTTCTATGGAAAAAAGAAAAAAAAATAGGACCTGTTGTTGTGCCCTTTCAACAAACCACAGCTGAAGAGGGAATGGTGTTGGTTTAGGGTATATGAGTCAGGCGACACCAGGAATCTGTTTCAATCTAGCCATCCTGGTGGCCATCTAGACTCATAGGTTAAAAGCTTCTGTTAAAGAACAGACCTGTGCTGTGCTATGCTAAGTCACTTCCATCATGTCCAACTCTTTGTGACCTATGGACCATAGCCCACCAAGCTCTTCTATCCATAGGATTCTCCTGGTAAGAATACTGGAGTGGGTTGCCATGTACTCCTCCAGGGTATCTTCCTGATCCAGGGATTGAACCTGTGTCTCTAAAGTCTCCTACATTGACAGGCAGGATCTTGACCACTAGCACCACCAGGGAAGCCCCATAAAGCCAGTGGTACACAGCCAATTTGTTGTGGGTGATAATCCTGTGGAAGAATTTGGCTACCATCATGGCACCTTAAGGAATGCCTTTGGTCTGGTCTGAGGAGGCGTTTCATGTCAGTTCAGTTCAGTCACTCAGTCATGTCCTACTGTTTGTGATCCCATGGACTGCAGAATGCCAGGCTTCCCTGTCTTTCACCAACTCCCAGAGCTTGCTCCAACTCATGTCCATAGAGTCGGTGATGCCATCCAACCATCTCATCCTCTGTCATGCCTTTCTCCTACTGCCTTCAATCTTGCCCAACATCAGGGTCTGTTCCAATGAATCAGTTCTTCCCAGCAGATAGCCAAACTATTGGAGTTTCAACTTTAGCATCAGTCCTTCCAATGAATATTCAGGACAGGTTTCCTTACAATTGACTGGTTTGTTCTCCTTGCAGTCCAGAGGACTCTCAAGAGTCTTCTCCAACACCACAATTCAAAAGCAACAATTCTTTGGTGCTCAGGTTTCCTCACAGTCCAACTCTCACATCCATACATGACTACTGGAAAAGCTATAGCTTTGACTAGATGGACCTTTGTCGGCAAAGTAATGTCTCTGCTTTTTAATATGTTGTCTAGGTTGGTCATAGCTTTACTTCCAAGGAGCAAGTGTCTTTTAATTTAATGGCTTCAGTCACCAGCTGCAGTGATTTTGGAGCCCCAAAACATAAAGTCTCTCACTGTTTCCACTGTTTTCCCGTCTATTTGCCATGAAGTGATGGGCCTGGATGCCTTGATCTTAGTTTTCTGAATGCTGAGTTTTAAGCCAACATTTTCACTCTCCTCTTTCACTTTCAAAAAGAGGCTATTTAGTTCCTCTTTGCTTTCTGCCCTAAGGGTGGTATCATCTGCATATCTGAGGTTATTGATATTTCTCCCGGCAATCTTGATTCCAGCTTGTGCTTCATCCAGTCCAGTATTTCTCACGATGTACTCTGCATGAAAGTTAAATAAGCAGGGTGACAATATACAGCCTTGATGTACCCCTTTCCCAATTTGGAGCCAGTCTGTTGTTCCATGTCCAGTTCTAACTGTTGCTTCTTGACCTGCATATAGATTTCTTGGGAGGCAGGTCAAGTGGTCTGGTATCCCCATCTCTTTCAGAATTTTCCACAGTTTATTGTGATCCACACAGTCAAAGGTTTTGGAGTAGTCAATAAAGCAGAAGTAAATGTTTTTCTGGAACTCTCTTGCTTTTTTGATGATCCAAAAGATGTTGACAATTTGATCTCTGGTTTCTCTGCCTTTTCTAAAACCAGCTTGAACATCTGGAAGTTCATGGTTCATGTATTGCTGAGTTAAATAACATCAAATCTCTTCAGAATGTTCAGGTTTCATCAGGGATGACCTGGAACCTAGAGTAGAAACAGCAGGGAGAAGAGATACCTAGTAGAGGAGTCTTAAGAGAACAGATGTCTAGTTGTCCAGGCCTTATGGACTGGCTTCTATTGATAAGCATACAATCTTCAGCTCCTGTGAGCAGTGGTAACATCAGTTCAGTTCAGTTCAGTTCAGTTCAGTTACTCAGTTGTGTCCGACTCTTGAATCGCAGCACGCCAGGCCTCCCTGTCCATCACCAACTCCCGAAGTTCACTCAGACTCACATTCACCGAGTCAGTGATGCCATCCAACCGTCTCATCCTCTGTGGTCCCCTTCTCCTCCTGCCCCCAATCCCACCCAGCATCAGCGTCTTTTCCAATGAGTCAGCTCTTCGCATGAGGTGGCCAAAGTACTGGAGTTTCAGCTTCAGCATCATTCCTTCCAAAGAAATCCCAGAGCTGATCTCCTTCAGAATGGACTGGTTGGATCTCCTTGCAGTCAAAGGGACTCTCAAGAGTCTTCTCCAACACCACAGTTCAAAAGCATCAATTCTACTGATCTTCAAATGTCTTCAAACAAGGTTCTGAAGCAACACTGGTTCTCAGGCATTGTGCAGTCGGCAGAATGTTCTGTGCTTAGTTGCTCAGTCATGTCTGACTCTTTGTGACCCGATGGACTGTAGCTTGCAAGGCTCCTCTGTCCATGGGGATTCCCCAGCCAAGAATATTGGAATATGTTGCCATGCCCTCCTCCAGGGGATCATCCCAACCCAGGGATTGAACCCAGGTCTTCCTCATTACAGGTGGATTCTTTACTGTGAGCCACCAGGGAAGCCCAAGAATACTGCAGTGGATAGCCTATCCCTTCTCCAGGGGATCTTCCTGACCCAGAAATAGAACCATGGTGTCCTGCATTGCAGGAGGATTCTTTATCAGCTAACTTACTAGGGAAGCCCCAGTAGGCAGAATGATGGCCCCCTAAAGATGCCTATGTCCCAATATCTCAAACCTCTTAATATATTACCTTATGTGGCAAGAGAGAGTTTGTGAATGTGGTTAAGGTCCTTGAGATGCAAAGAGTATCCTGGATTACACAGGTGGGTGCACTGATTATGAGTCCTTAAAAGTGAAAATAGCTCCCTTCCTGTGGTTAGAGAGATATAAAAACAGAAGAAGAATGGCAGAAATGCAATGCTGTTAGCTTTTAAAGATAGAGAAAGGCAACCATGATCCAAGAAATGGGGACAACTTCAAGAAGCTGGACATGACAAAGAAATAGTTTCATTTTCAGAGTCTCCATCCAAAAGGAACATAGCCTTGCTGACTTCTTGATTTTAACTCAGTGAGATTAGGGTCAGACTTGGAAATGGCAAGCCACTCCAGTACTCTTGCCTGGAGAATCCCATGGAGGGAGGAGCCTGGTGGGCTACAGTCCATGGGGTCACAAAGAGTCAGACACTACTGAGCGACTTCCCTTTCACTTTCACTTTCAGATATCTAGAACTGTAAGAACATAAATTTATCTTCTTTTAAACCACTGAGTTTGTGATAATATGTCACAACATTGTAGTGAGTTGAATGCTGACCCCAAAAAAGATATGTCCAAGTCCTAAGCCTCAGAACCTGTGAATGTTAACATATTTGGAAGGAGCCTTTGTGAATGTAAGTAACTTTCTTTGGGGGATTATCTGGATAGTCCTAAATCCAATGACAAGTGTCCATATAAGGGACACTCACAATAGGTAATAATGCAACTTTCATAGATTTGCTGTGAAGGTTAAATAAAATAATACATCTTAAATTTTCATCACAATGAATGAAATTTTGAACATTCTGAAGAGATTTGATGTTATTAAACTCCTGTTCACAATCTGAGCCACAGCCACAAGCCACAGACACAGACCATAAGAAATTCAACAACTGTTTTCTTATTTGTTGTTATCAGTAGTAGATGTATCAGAAAATCTTCAATAATTAATCAGATTGGGTACTAATTGAATAATTCCTTTGTGCACATATTATTACATATGTATATGGAACTGTCAAGAGAACCTGGATATGTAGATATAAATAAGAAATTTATATTCTCAATGAGTTCAGAGTCTAATTGCTTAATTTTTCTTAATGAACTTATTGGTATCAAGCTTCAATAATGGCATACAGTAGGGTATTAACAAAAATAATTACTCAATTAATATTATCCAGTACTTTCAGCTTTTACAAGTAACTTAATGTATTTGTTCAAAAAAATAATTTCAGTTCACTTCCTGGGCAAGGTGCTATGATAAAAAGTTTGGCAATATAGAAATGATGAAACACCACTGGTTTTCAGAGACAAGAGATCAATTAGGAGATTGTGAACATTACTGCAAGAGGGGCATAAGCAAAACCTATGACACGGAGAAGGAAACACTGGCCTTGCTTTCACATTTGGAATGCTTCATTTGAAAAGTAGATGAATTTTAATTCATCTTGCAATATTGCAATAATTTTAAGCCTAATGATTTGCTTTCTCTTGTGATTTATTCCTTTGTTGAATGCAAGTTCTTGGTATTAGAAAGCAGACACTGATGAATATGTTGCCTGTGCACTTCTCCAGATGATGCTTCTGCTTCTTGGACTAGAAGTCCACATCACCTCACCGTCCCGCAAAATGGAAATGACACAAATCCAGTAGCTTTCATTTAAATTGTTGTTGCTGTTCAGTTGCTAAGTCGTGTCCAACTCTTTGCAACCCCATGAACTGCAGGACACCAGGATTCCCTGTCCTTCACTATCTCCCGGAGTTTGCTCCAATTCATGTCTATTGAGTCAGTGATGCCATTCAACCACCTTATCCTTTGTCACCTTCTTCTCCTCCTTCCATCAATCTTTCCTAGCATCCAGGGTCTTTTCCAATGAGTCAGTTTTTCACATCAGGTGACCAAATGAGTGGAGCTTCAGCTTCAGCATGACATTCTGCATATAAATTAAATAAACAGGGTGACAATATACAGCTTTGATGTACTCCTTTGAGTAAGGAAAAGGAATTCCCTTTTCCAGTCCTGTGGCCACTGCTGAGTTTTCTAAAGTTGCAGGCATACTGAGTGCAGGACTTTAGCAGCAGCATCATTTAGGATTTGAAATAGCTCAGCTGGAATTCCATCACTTTCACTAGCTTTATAGCTAGAATTTCTTCCTAAGCCTCACCTGACTTCACACTCTAGGATGTCTGGCTGTAGGTGACCAGAGCATCATGGTTATCTTGGTCACTAAGACATTTTTTGGTACAGTTCTTCTGTGTATTCTTGCCACCTCTTCTTAATATCTTCTGCTTCTGTTAGGTCCTTACAATTTCTGTTCTCTATTGTTCCCATCTTTGCATGAAATATTCCCTTAGTATCTCTAATTTTCTTGAAGACATCTCTAGTCTTTCCCGTTCTTGTCTTCCTCTATTTCTTTCCATTGTTCAGTTAAGAAGGCTTTCTTATCTCTCCTTGCTATCCTTTGGAATTCTGCATTCAGATGGGTATATCTTTCCTTTTCTCCTTTGCCTTTCACTTCTCTTCTTTACTCAGCTGTTTGTAAGTCCTCCTCAAACAACCATTTTGCCTTCCTGCATTTGTTTTTCTTAAGGATGGTTTTGGTCACCATCTCTTGCATGGTGTTATGAATCTCTGGCCATAATTCTTCAGGCCCTCTGCCAATTAGATCTAATCCCTTGAATCTATTTCTCACTTCCACTGTATAATTGTAAAGGATTTGATTTAGGTCATACCTGAATGGTCTAGTGGTTTTCCCTGCTTTCTTCAATTTAAGTCTGAATTTGGCAATAAGGAGTTCATGATCTGAGCCACTGTCAGCTCCTGGTCTTGCTTTTCCTGACTATGTAGAGCTTTTCCATCTTTGGCTGCAAAGAATATAATCAATCTGATTGATATTGACCATCTGGTGATGTCCATGTGTAGAATCATTTCTTGTGTTATTGCAAAAGGGTGTTTCCTATGACCAGTGTATTCTCTTGGAAAAATTCTGTTAGCCTTTGCTCTGCTTCATTTTGTACTCCAAGGCCAAATTTGCCAGTTTACTCCAGGTAACTCTTGACTTCCTACTTTTATATTCCAGTTCCCTACAATGAAAGGAACGTCTTTTTTGGTGTTCATTCTAGAAGGCCTTGTAGGTCTTCATAGAACCATTCAACTTCATCTCTTTGGCATTAGTGGTTGGGCCATAGACTTGGTTTACTATGATGTTGAGTGGTCTACCTTGGAAACAAACCGAGATCATTCTGTCATTTTTGAGATTGCATCCAAGTACTGCACTTCAGACTCTTGTGTATTACAGTAGGACTGATAAATTAGTGAGTATTAGTATAGTAGCCTGAGATAGAATCTGTCGCGGTCTAGAATTCTCAACTAACTTAAATTGGAAAGGAAATAGTAACAATTTAATTATATACAGTAAAATAAATAAGTATAGTTTGTAAAAGAGGAACTGACCATCTAAATTAGGGCCTGCAGGAACACATTTGTCCTGGTGAACTTATCATCATTCAGCATATTTACAGTGCTTATTCTTGTCCCTAAATTCCACCAGGATTGTGCAATGGCCCCAGATGACACCTGCAGGGGCAGAGTTTTATTCAAGGAAAGGAATCCAGGGCAAAAGGTCCAGCATATTTAAGCAAATAGTAAACACAGGAAGCAATGAACAAGCCAGTCTCCCCACACCCTTGCCCCAGGAAGTGAAGAATTTTAGGATGGGTATTATTGGCCTAATCAGTTGCCAATGTAAGTAGCTACAGATGTAGTTCAGTATCAGAAAATAGGTAAGCCTTAAAACACACTCCGCAAGATTGTGTGGGCATGATTAGGACCCCTGGTGGACTCCCTCTCCTTATTAGAACAATAGTCAGAAAGTGACAAAGAACACAGAGTTTTTAAAAACTCAAAGAGTAATTTGCTAATGATAAAATTAAATTTTAACATGATAAGAATAGTTATACAAAATCTTTTACACTGTGAAGGAGCAAACAGTTAGCTATTTGGGGTGAACAACTAGATTTCTATCTCCATTTTTATATCAGAATTTGGAATGGACCATCATGAGAGAAGCTGGGCTGGAGGAAGCACAACCTGGAATCAAGATTGCCAGGAGGAATATCAATAACCTCAGATATGCAGATGACACTACCCTAATGGCAGAAAGTGAAGAAGAACTAAAGAACCTCTTGATGAAAGTGAAAGAGGAGAGTGAAAATGTTGGCTTAAAGCTCAGCATTCAGAAAATGAAGATCACAGCATCCAGTCCCATCACTTCATGGCAAATAGATGAGGAAACAGTGGAAACATTGGCTGACTTTATTTTTCTGGGCTCCAAAATCATTGCAGATGGTGATTGCAGCCATGAAATTAAAAGACACTTACTCCTTGGAAGGAAAGTTATGACCAACCTAGACAGCATATTAAAAAGTAGAGACATTACATTGCCAATAAAAGTCCATCTAGTCAAGGTTATGGTTTTTCCAATAGTTATGTATGGATGTGAGAGTTGGACTATGAAGAAAGCTGAGTGCAGAAGAATTGATGCTTTTGAACTGTGGTGTTGGAGAAGACTCTTGAGAGTCCCTTGGACTGCAAGGAGATCCAACCAGTCCATCCTAAAGGAAATCAGTCCTGGGTGTTCATTGGAAGGACTGATGTTGAAGCTGAAACTCCAACACTTTGGCCACCTGATGTGAAGAGCTGACTCATTGGAAAAGACCCTGATGCAAGGAAAGATTGAAGGTGGGAGGAGAAGGGGACAACAGAGGATGAGATGGTTGGATGGCATCACTGACTCAATGGACATGTGTTTGAGCATGCTCCAGGAGTTGGTGATGGACAGGGAGGCCTGGCATGCTGCAGTCTATGGGGTCACAAAGAGTGGGGGCACAACTGAACGACTGAACTGAGAGTTGTTAAGGTCTGTCTTGTTAACTTTGCAGACCTGCATGTAGAGACTTTGCTATCTTTAAAAATGAGGAAAAAGGAAATTATTGACTCAGAAATAAAGACCTTTTCAGAAGGGCTGTAAGATATAATATGAGAAATTTTCAGAAACAACCCTATTCCCATGGATTCTAGTTTATTAATCAACACTTTTTAAAACATTTATCAATGGAACTTGAGAAAAGGACTTGGCATTATATCTTATAGTTCATCTAATCCAAAATCATCGTAAAATAAATAAAAGAGTAATAAAGTTGAAAGATATGGCAATTATACCAAATCCACAAAACTGGTACAGGAACACACAGAACTAAGAGACATACATTTCCCAGTTTTGTGAGACTATTTCTACCTTGTATCCATAAGATATTGTTGCAATTCATTCTTTCTGTATTTGTGGAATATTTAATTGGGGCCATGCCCTATTAATATTTGTGGTGATATGTGAGGAACTAAACAAATTCTCACCTTCATGGAGCTGATATTCCAATAGGAGGATACAGACAATGGACAAAGAGTACATAGAGATATGCCCAGTATGAGTGCTATAGAGACAAATAAAATAGGAATGAGGAATGGAGAATGTCTGAGATGGAAAATTACAATTTAATTCAAATTATTATAACATAAATTAAAATTACTGTTTTTGAAATTAATAAAACTAATATTCCAATCTATGCAAGTCTTCTGTCTCCTCCTTCACCTGATCTTTGATAACCATGTGCCCTCTTCAAGCATTGCCATAACACAATAAAGGAAGAAAATAATATATTTTGTTTATTGTGTGCTCTGATTTTTTCCAAGGACAGTTAGATGGCTTTGAAAAGATTAATATATTATCAGAAGATAAACACCATGAGGAAATGTTTATAAAAGGAAAATAAAATACAGTAAAACCAAATGAAAACATGCCATGAGGAACATGTCATACTGCTACTAAAATTCCACCAATTAAGCTCTAAGCTTCTAACAAAGAGGAGAGGGAAATTAGCTATGAAATTCAAGTAACCGTAAGGTAAAACAAATCAAGTACTAGGGTAATATATGACTAGAATATTGACACAGCTGGTCCTCTTTAAGAGGACACGTCACAATCAACTCAATAGATCCCAACAGTGTCTTTCTTCATAGAGTAGTTTCTAACTGAAAGAATCCAAGTGTGGCATGTACCCCTATGCTACTGGATTTCATAGTTTTCTTGAGGGTCTCTATCACACACTTGGGAAAATATTACTACTTTATGATACTATAGTATATTCACCAATATGCAGCGGGTCACCAATTAAAATTCAGAGAAGAGAGAATGCATTTTGGGGGTGATATCAGGAATTTATTTTTTCTTGGAAAGACTAATTTAATTTAAACTTGATTTTGTAGGATCTGGCATTAAAGGAGAAAAAACACAAAACTTATCCAAAGTCCATGCAGGATAGCAGCATTAGTGTATCAGTTCAGTTTAGTCACTCAGTCATGTCCAGCTCTTTGTGACCCATGGACTGCAGCAAGCCAGTCGTCTCTGTCCCATCACCAACTCTGGGAGCTTACTCAAACTCATGTCCAGTGATGCCATCCAACCATCTCATCCTCTGTTGTCCCCTTCTCCTCCTGCCTTCAATTTTTCCCAGCATCAGGGTCTTTTCCAATGAGTCAATTCTTTGCATCAGGTGGCCAAAGTATTGGGGTTTCAGCTTAAGCATTAGTCTTTCCAATGGATATTCCAGACTGATTTCCTTTAGGAAAAAGCAAGGGGACTGAAATGCAAAAGTATGATGTCAAGAGATACCTGGAGTAACAGGCAAATTTGGCCTTGGAGTACAAAATGAAGCAAAGGCTAACAGAGTTTTGCCAAGAGAACCCACTGGTCATAGCAAACACCCTCTTCCAACAACACAAGAGAAGACTCTACACATTGACACCACTAGATGGTCAGTACCGAAATCAGATTGTTTATATTCTTTGCAGTCAAAGATGGAGAAGCTCTCTACAGTCAGCAAAAAACAAGACCCAGAGCTGACTGTGGCTCAGACCATGAACTTCTTATTGCCAAATTCAGACTTAAATTGAAGAAAGTAGGGACAACCACTAGACCATTCAGGTATGATGTAAATCAAATCCCTTATGATTATACAGTAGAAGTGACAAATAGATTCAAGAGACTAGATCTGATAGACAGAGTGCTTGAAGAAGTATGGACAGAGGTTTGTGACATTGTACAGGAGGCAGTGGTCCCCAAGAAAAAGAAATGCATTAGTGCGTAGTTAGATTTCAGTGTGACTTGTCTTGGAGACAATAAGGAAATCATATTGATTTGAGCAGAAGCTTAATTTTATAAAAATAGTGGGAGAAGAGATTGAGACAGGGGGTTCTCTGGTTGTCAAAGGTGACTCAAAAAGCATAGATTTGGTGTTCCAAGCTTCAGGTTCTAAATTAGGGGTATTGGGATATAATTCAGAAGATATAAAGACACCTTGAAATTGTATATAATTGTAAATGCATAGATAGAAACACATCCAGAAAAAGTGCCTGCCTTATTCACAGTATTCCGAAAGGGATCATAATCTCCTCAAACCAATACTAACAAAAAAATAATAATAATAATAATCAAATTGCTACTTTACATTCAGTGATTAACATGAACATTCTTTAATAAGAAGTGTTTCTAGGCTTTAATTGAAAACTTTGGGGCAGCTACATAAATCTATCTCTGTTTCTGATAAGCACAATAAGTAAACTTTAACAAAAATATAAAATTATTGAAAGAAACTTGGCTTGGAAATAATGGTTTGATGAAAAAACAAGGAGGAGAATCAGAGTTATTTTTCTCCTGCTCATATGATATTAAAGGCAACAACCCCCAAACTTTGGAAGGTAGAATTTTTCCACACCCTACCCAGCCCTTCTTCCTCTTAGCTTATTCTCCTAAATAGTTGATTCAAGAATTTGTAAAGTCAGTTCCAATCTAGGGATTATGTGATTACACTGTAATGTCAAACTCAGGTTCAGAAACACATAATGTATTATAACAACCATGATTTTCCAATTCAAGGAGAATGATATTCACTATTACATTTATCACAAAATGAAGTTATTGTAACATAACTTATAGATCATCAACATATCTTCTACCAAATAGAAGTGAATTCTTTTAGGAAGTTAATGACCATAAGAGATATGAAAATGCAACTTTTCAAAGGCTTGGAGAAGTCGATGATAGCAATAAAAAAACAACAGTCAGTATTAAGCAAACATAAGAAATAAAATACACAAAAATTGTTTTTAGGATTCAAAAAGTTTAGTTTCAACCCAAAATCTCTAAGCTTATAAAATTGCATGTAAATCAAAACTAATTTACTCTGCCAACTGGGTTTGTTTACTTTGGGGTATTTTACAATGTTCCTCCTCATGTTTCCAATTACTGCAAAAAAAAAAAAAAGACTAAGTATTTTTAAATTAAGGCATATATAACAACCGGTTTTTCAGGATACACATCAAAACAAAGTTGTGTTTTCCTATGGCAGTACCACAAGATATGGAAATATCATAATATTGCGGTTAGATATAACCACATGTTCCTGTAAGATGTAAAACTTTGGCCTTCCTGACAATACATAGTGCTAAAAAGTTAACTGTGATCAGTAAAACCTGGAACCTGGCTGAATACATTGTGTGTAGTGCTCAGTGAAATTTCCTAGTCTTCTGATTCCACAGAAGCTTGTTAAAACAAAGTAACTGAATACTTTATTGGTTCTCTAACCATCTGAGGCCCCTCTAGGGTAATGGCACAGTGAAAGACCTCTGACCAGAAGGTAGTGTATGGGACTAAAGCTGATTACTATATCCTTTGCATAGGATCATTTATTGACATGGCACTGTCAATAAATCAAGCAGATAACAGTTAAGAGTAGACCTATTCCTTCTTGCTATATTATTCAATACAACCTTTTAAGTTCTGCCTAAATGTTACTATTACGTCCATTATATTTTATCTTCACTGGTTGATATTACTGATCAAGGCCCATGATTCACCTCTGGGGCATCTTACTAATGAAATCTCTTCCTCGCTTGATCAATTCAGCCATATTCTTTCCTTAGCCTTTTAAGTTTCTTAGATCTAAGAAATATGTCATATACAGAGAGAGTGAAATGATAAGAAAGAAACATATAAATACGGTACATCAAGCATACCCACTCGTTAAATCTTATATATTTCTCAACACCCTTGGGAAAATGTTCTGCCTTTTGTATGTCTGTTATATTATTTCATATTTATTTTTAAACATATCTGGGGGGAGAACGGGAAATTTTTGTTTATTGGGTACAGAGTTCCATTTTGCAAGATGAAAGAATTCTGTGGATGAGTAGGTGGTTACGGCAACACAACAGTGTGAATGTACTCATGCCATTAAAATGTATACTTGAAAAAGTTTAAGATGGTAAATTTTATGTTGTGTATTTTATAATAATTTTTTAAAAGATATATTCACTAATCTACTCTGGCCAAATATTTCTTCTGTTACATAAAATGTGGTTCATATTTAAGTAGCCATTTTCAAAAACATAAATGGTTCCCCATGAACAGCAATGCGAGGGGTAAAGAATCCACCTGTCAATGCAGGAGACATAAGAAATGCAGGTTCAATCACTAGATCTTGAAGATCCCCTGGAGAAGGAAATTGCAATCCACTCCAGTATTCTAGCCTGGAGAATCCCATGGATAGAGGAGCCTGGTGGGCTATACAGTCCACGGGTTCTCAAAGAGTTGGACACAACTGAAGCAAATCAGCAGCAGATAAACAACAAAACAGTGTAAATGACTTTAGTGTAACTTTCATGGCCCTCTAGTCTGACTTCATTTCATTTCTCTGAGATCCTCTAACTAGCTATTTAAAGCATAGTTTCTAGTTTTCCAAATACCAATTTCATTTACTTTTGTGCTACCAATCTTAAGAAGCTCATGCTCGTCCCTCTTTTTGGAAGTCTTTTCTCCGTTTTCCTTCTTATAAAAAATCATTCTTAACTTCTAGGGTCAAGGTATAATGTTCCTTCTGCCTTTAAGCCTTACAGAATTCAGATAGCTCCAAATAATATCAAATTTCCAAATAAGCCCTGGATGTTATACACTTCTACAATAGTAATTTATCTACTTTTCCTTTGCTTATCTTTCATTGAGCAGTCAAATGAAAGATATGCCTTCTCCTCCAGGCAAATGAATCTATTGGAAAGCACACTCTATATAGTACCCCTCTATGTCTTTTTACCTCTTGATAGACTGTTTCAGCAATAGTAGATAGAGAAATGTTTGCTGACTACTTATATAATTATATGTTGTAAATATGTCAAGATGTGAAACATGACTACCTCTTTTTAGATACTAACTCAGGAAGTTTAAAGTGACAACCCTCATGACACCACAGAGAGTCGAAGAGCAAGCAAAGTAAAAATAAACTAGCTTTGTCCTTCCTAAAAACAGTTTTCAAATTATTAGTTAAATGTTAAATTACTAAATAATTACTTTGTAAAAATAATGGCTTTGTCAATTTTGGACAACTAAATCATATATTTAGCAAATTTGGCACAATTATTAATTGAAGGAAAATTCCAGAATCATGGATGGTGCTATAAAATATGAGCCTCCAAAAATTAAGCTATATCATAAATAAATAGATTTATTTTGCTTCACAATGTTTATTCTTTGCTGCTGCTATTCTCTGTTGCTCAACCTTGGATTTGCATGGATATAATGTTATTTTTTTTTGTTAGAAAGTCAGATTATAAAGCCAGTAACTGCTGGAAATTTTGGCTGGTCTCTGTGGAAACCAATGTATGTGACTGGCATAAGTGTTGTTAATGATAGCGTCTGTGAAAATTTGACATTTGGTGTGATTTTCTGGCTTGACATTAAGTGAATTCAGTCCTATTCTCTTATTTCACGCTTATCATTAGCAATTTGTGAAAATAATAATCACAGCATGCCTTCCCAACTTCTCCTTCCCTTCTGGCAGCAAAAGAATATACCCATTCCTTATGCTCTGCCCTCTAGGCAGGAAGGCCATGGAGAGAATGCCTTCATCCTTTGTTAGTAGAATATGTCAAATTTTCCTTTCCCACCCATTCAGATGAAACACAGGACCCACCTTAACCAGAAAATTTGGATGGGATGTTATATTTCATTTTTAAAATTTAATTGCAACTACTGTAATAATTATAATGTATTTGGTTGGTACTAGAATTTAAAGTTACAGAAGGGCATTCAATGAAAATTCTCACTCCCACTTAAATTCCATTCAAATACCCAGTTCCTCAAGTGGTAATCCAGCTATCCATTTCCGGGATAACTTCCTAAAGATGTTTGCTGCTGCTGCTAAGTCAGTTCAGTCGTGTCGAACTCTGTGCGACCTCAGAGACGGCAGCCCACCAGGCTCCCCCGTCCCTGGGATTCCCCAGGCAAGAACACTGGAGTGGGTTGCCATTTCCTTCTCCAATGCATGAAAGTAGAAAGTGAAAGAGAAGTCCCTCAGTTGTATCCGACTCTTAGCGACCCCATGGACTGCAGCCTACCAGGCTTCTCCATCCATGGGATTTTCCAGGCAAGAGTACTGGAGTGGGATGCCATTGCCTTCTCCAAAGATGTTTAGTACACAAATAAAAAAAATGTATATTTATTCTCACTTTGCCTTTTGGTTTAAAATTAATGGCATCCTATACACATATCCACTTAATTTATCTTGAAGAATATTCCATTTAAATATATAAAGAATCATATTATTTGTCTATTATTAATTCTTTTAAACTAAGTATTGGGTCATAAATACATGTGATGCACACATGCATGTGTGTACCTAGCATATGCATCTATATAGCGCATGGAAATTACCTCAGTTCAGTTCTGTCGTGCACTCGTGTCCAACTCTTTGCAGTCCCATGGACGCAGCACACAAAGGCCTCCTTGTTCATCACCAAATCCCGGAGTTCGTCCAAACCCATGTCCATTGTGTCAGTGATGCCATCCAACTATCTCACCCTCTGTCGTCCCCTTCTCCTCCTGCCCTCAACCTTTCCCAGCACCAGGGTCTTTTCAAATGAGTCAGTCTCTGCATCAGGAGGCCAAAATATTGGAGTTTCAGCTTCAACATCAGTTCCTACAATGAACACCCAGGACTAATCTATTTAGGATGGACTGGTTGGATCTCCTTGTAGTCCAAGGGACTCTCAAGAGTCTTCTCCAACACCACAGTTCAAAAGCATCAATTCTTCGGCACTCAGCCTTCTTCACAGTCCAACTCTCACATCCATACATGACCACTGGAAAAACCATAGCCTTGACTAGACAGACCTTAGTCGGCAAAGTAATGTCTCTGCTTTTGAATATGCTATCTAGGTTGGTCATAACTTTTCTTCCAAGGAGTAAGCGTCTTTTAATTTCATGGCTGCAGTCACCATCTGCAGTGATTTTGGAGCCCCCCAAAATAAAGTCTGACACGGTTTCCCCATCTATTTCCCATGAAGTGATGGGACCGGATGCCATGATCTTCGTTTTCTGAATGTTGAGCTTTAAGCCAACTTTTTCACTCTCCACTTTCACTTTCATCAAGAGGCTTTTAGTTCCTCTTCACTTTCTGCCATAAGGGTGGTGTCATCTGCATATCTGAGGTTATTGATATTTCTCCTGGCAATCTTGATTCCAGCTTGTGTTTCTTCCAGTCCAGCGTTTCTCATGATGTACTCTGCATAGAAGTTACATAAGCAGGGTGACAATATACAGCCTTGATGCACCCCTTTTCCTATTTGGAACCAGTCTGTTGTTTCATGACCAGTTCTAACTGTTGCTTCCTGACCTGCATACAGATTTCTCAAGAGGCAGGTCAGGTGGTCTGGTATTCCCATCTCTTTCAGAATTTTCCACAGTTTATTCTGATCCACACACTCAAAGGCTTTAGCATAGTCAATAAAGCAGAAATAGATGTTTTTCTGGAACTCTCTTGCTTTTTCCATGATCCAGCAGATGCTGGCAATTTGATCTCTGGTTCCTTTGCCTTTTCTAAAACCACCTTGAACATCAGGAAGTTCACGGTTCACATATTGTTGAAGCCTGGCTTGGAGAATTTTGAGCATTACTTTACCAGCATGTGAGATGAGTGCCATTGTGCGGTAGTTTGAGCATTCTTTGGCATTGTCTTTCTTTGGGATTGGAATGAAAACTGACCTTTTCCAGTCCTGTGGCCACTGCTGAGTGTTCCAAATTTGTTGGCATATTGAGTCCAGCACTTTCACAGCATCATCTTTCAGGATTTGAAATAGCTCAACTGGAATGCCATCACCTCCACTAGCTTTGTTCGCAGTGATGCTTTCTAAGGCCCACTTGACTTCACATTCCAGGATGTCTGGCTCGAGGTGAGTGATCACACCATCATGATTATCTTGGTCGTGAAGATCTTTTTGTACAGTTCTGTGTATTCTTGCCACCTCTTCTTAATATCTTCTGCTTCTGTTAGGTTCATACCATTTCTGTCCTTTATCGAGCCCACCATTGCATGAAATATTCCCTTGGTATCTCTAATTTTCATGAAGAGATCTCTAGTCTTTCCCATTCTGTTCTTTTCCTCTATTTCTTTGCATTGATCACTGTAGAAGGCTTTCTTATCTCTCCTTGCTATTCTTTGGAACTCTGCATTCAGATGCTTCTATCTTTCCTTTTCTCCTTTGCTTTTCATTTCTCTTCTTTTCACAGCTATTTGTAAGGCCTCTCCAGACAGCCATTTTACTTTTTTGCATTTCTTTTCCATGGGGATGGTCTTGATCCCTGTCTCCTGTACAATGTCACAAACCTCATTCCATAGTTCATCAGGTACTCTATGTATCAGATCTCGGCCCTTAAATCTATTTCTCACTTCCACTGTATAATCATAAGGGATTTGATTTAGGTCATACCTAAATGGTCTAGTGGTTTTCCCTACTTTCTTCAATTTAAGTTTGAATTTGGCAATAAGGAGTTCATGATCTGAGGCACAGTCAGCTCCCAGTCTTATTTTTGTTGACTGTATAGAGCTTCTCCATCCTTGGCTGCAAAGAATATAATCAGTCTGATTTCGGTGTTGACCATCTGGTGATGTCCATGTGTAGAGTCTTCTCTTGTGTTGTTGGAAGAGGTGTTTGCTATGACCAGTGCATTTTCTTGGCAAAACTCTATTAGTCTTTGCCCTGCTTCATTCCACATTCCAAGGCCAAATTTGCCTGTTATTCCAGGTGTTTCTTGACTTCCTACTTTTGCATTCCAGTCCCCTATAATGAAAAAGACATCTTTTTGGGGTATTAGTCCTTAAAGGTCTTGTAGGTCTTCATAGAACCATCAAACTTCAGCTTCTTCAGCATTACTGGTTGGGGCATAGGCTTGGATTACTGTGATATTGAATGGTTTGCCTTGGAAACGAATAGAGATCATTCTGTCGTTTTTGAGACTGCATCCAAGTATTGCATTTCAGACTCTTTTGCTGACCATGATGGCTACTCCATTTCTTCTGAGGGATTCCTGCCCACAGTAGTAGATATAATGGTCATCTGAGTTAAATTCACCCATTCCAGTCCATTTTAGTTCGCTGATTCCTAGAATGTCGACGTTCACTCTTGCCATCTTGTTTGACCACTTCCAATTTGCCTTGATTCATGGACCTGACATTCCAGGTTCCTATGCAATATTGCTCTTTACAGCATTGGATCTTGTTTCTATACAGTCACATCCACAGCTGGGTATTATTTTTGCTTGGGCTCCATCCCCTCATTCTTTCTGGAGTTATTTCTCCACTGATCTCCAGTAGCATATAGGGCACCTACTGACCTGGGGAGTTCCTCTTTCAGTATCCTCTCATTTTGCCTTTTCATACTGTTCATGGGGTTCTCAAGGCAAGAATACTGAAGTGGTTTGCCATTCCCTTCTCCAGTAGACCACATTCTGTCAGACCTCTCCACCATGACCCGCCTGTCTTGGGTTGCCCCAAGGGCATGGTTTGGTTTCATTGAGTTAGACAAGGCTGTGGTCCTACTGTGATTAGATTGACTAGTTTTCTGTGAGTATGGTTTCAGTGTGTCTGCCCTCTAGTGTCACCGAAAATCCATTTGCATCACTTTCCAATCAAATTTCCTCTCTTTCATTGAGAGTTTTTAAACTAAATTTTATATTTAACACACTTTTCTTTAATATTTTACCACAAATATATATGTATGTATATATATGATTACTTATTTTCACATGACATGCATTAGAGCAATAATAAAAAGAAATCATACTACATGTTTTTCTATAGCATTCTTTTTATATCAGTGTGTGATTAATCTGTGTTAATGCACGTAATGATAAGTAGGTAATTAATTTTCATCATTACATGAGATCATATGGGATTATCTATACTTCAGTGGTAAAATATATGACTTGTTTCCAATTTCCTGCTTTTTTAGATAACAATGCCATTAACTTTATTATATGATTCTCTGTGAAATAGAGTTTCTCTGCAAAATATATATCTAATAGTGAAAATGGTGAGTCATGGGGTTTGAGCACCATCAACTTTCCTGGTTGATACCATATTGTTTTCCAAAATACACTGTTGCTGCCACTTTTCTACATTCTTATGATACTTTTAGCCTTTGCAATCTGTGAGTATAGATTTACATCTTTTTAATTTTCTTTTCTATTATTACAAATTAGATCAGGAATTTTTTCACAGGTTTGTTAGTCATGATTTTTTTCTCTTCTTAGAAATATAGATTTCTGTGATATAACCACAGAAGAGAGTTTAAAACATTAGGCACAATTTAACTACAATTTGGATAAAACTCAAAACATTTCTGGCATTCCAGAACCTCCATCATGTCTACTCCCAATCTTTCCTCATCCATCCTTCCATAGGTGACAATTCTCCTGGCTTTTATGTTAATATTTTCCTTGCTATTCTGTCATTCATTTATGTACTACTACTCAGTGGAACTTAGTCATGTCTATGTATAGTATGAAAATGAAGTTGTACCATATGCATATTTTTTCACATTCAGTATAGTTCAGTTCAGTCGCTCAGTCGTGTCCGACTCTGTGCGACCCCATGAATTGCAGCACGCCAGGCCTCCTTGTCCATCACCAACTCCTGGAGTTCACTCAAACTCATGTCCATCATGTCGGTGATGAAACCAGCCATCTCATCCTCTGTTGTCCCCTTCTCCTTCTGCCCCCAATCCCTCCCAGCATCAGGGTCTTTTCCAATGAGTCAATTCTTCACAAGAGGTGGCCAAATTATTGGAGTTTCAGCTTTAGCATCATTCCTTCCAAAGAAATCCCAGGACTGATCTCCTTTAAAATGGACTGGCTGGCCTCCTTGCAGTCCAAGGGACGCTCAAGAGTCTTCTCCAACACCGCAGTTCAAAAGCATCAATTCTTCAGTGCTCAGCTTTCTTCACAGTCCAAATCTTACATCCATACATGACCTCTGGAAAAACCATAGCCTTGACTAGACGGACCTTTGTTGGCAAAGTAATGTCTCTGCTTTTCAATATGCTGTCTAGGTTGGTCGTAACTTTCCTTCCAAGGAGTTCAGTTCAGTTCAGTTCTGTCGCTCAGTAGTGTCCGACTCTTTGCAACCCCATGAATCGCAGCACACCAGGCCTCCCTGTCATCAGCAACTCCCGGAGTTCACTCAAACTCACGTCCATCGAGTCTGTGATGCCATCCAGCCATCTCATCCTCGGTCGTCCCCTTTCTGCCATAAGGGTGATGTCCTCTGCATATCTGAGGTTACTGATATTTCTCCCAGCAATCTTGATTCCAGGTTGTGTTTCTTCCAGCCCAGCATTTCTCATGATGTACTCTGCATATAAGTTAAATAAGCAGGGTGACAATATACAGCTTTGATGTACTCCTTTCACAGTACATGCTTGTAAACATTTTCATGTGTAATTCCAATTCAATCCTATTTAATGGGGGATTTCACAGGAGAAATATACTATGGTTGATCCATTACACTCTTTTTAGACATTTTGGCTATTTCTAGCTTTAACAATTTCAATCATATATGAATGTTGGATCTTTGCCATTCTTAGAGGAATAAAAGATGACATATTAGTTCTGGTTTAATTAACAATTCTCATACTCAGAGGTGAAAGTTTTACATATGTTTAAGGGCCTTTTATAGCTCATTTTATGTAAATTTCCTGTTCATATTTGTATGTCCTTTTTACTCATTATCTGTTAGATTTTGAGTCATTTTCAAATTGATTTATGTCTGTGATATAAGTTGACAATACTGTTTTCTGCTTTTGGTCTTTCGACCTTGCATTTTTTTTTTCATGGAGGAGAACTATCTTAATCAAATAAAAAATGTTCTCTGGGTTGTATATCAATATTGGGAGTGCTTCTAACTTGAGATATTATGAATTGGCACTTTTAGCATTACTTACTGCTTTTATCAAGTTCATTGTTTCCTTTGTTCCCTCACTAGAAGTTGCAAGTACACACGTTCAGGATATCTATGACTGTTTTCCTTCATTTCCTATGTGTCTGC
The DNA here is from genome assembly GCF_001704415.2 of Capra hircus. Lineage (NCBI taxonomy): Eukaryota > Metazoa > Chordata > Mammalia > Artiodactyla > Bovidae > Capra > Capra hircus. Next base: position 115,448,042 of record NC_030808.1, on the reverse strand, counting down.
TTTTGCTATCATGTAAAACTTTAGAGTCCTGAATAAGAAACACACTTAGGCAAATGCACTTCATTTCTCTAATACCTAAACACATCACGGCCTTCTTGGAGAAATGCTTCTCCTAATGCCATGGTTTATCTGAGTTTAAAGGAAAGAATAACAACAATTTCCTCAGAAGTCTAAATATTGCCAATAAATATTCCATGAACTAAAAAAAAGAAAAGTCTGGTACAAAAAGCATCAGGTAACAAGACAGTAATTCCCCTCCAATTTAACACAATTGACATAGGCAATTAAATAGTCAATCAAAAATGTTAGAGGGGGTTATCATTTTAAAAGATACATCATTTAGACTTTTTTAAAAAAATAACTTTTTGTTTTAAAATAATTTCAAACAAGAATAAGAACTTCAAGAATAATACAGTGAAGGGTAATATTCAGTATTTGTCTTTCTCTGTCTGACCTATTTCACTTAGTAAACACCTTTCAAGTTCATCCATGCTGTTGGATGGATAAAATTTTACCATTTGCAACAACATGGATGAGTAATACTCCATGTATGTATAAATAAATATATATATGGGTCATTTAGATTTAAAACCTACAACATGAATGTACGGTCATTGAATAACATTTGACTCATCACCAAGCACTTTCGCTTGAACATCGCTTGGTAGATTAAAATTCAGCCCTCTAACTGCAGCTTCCATACTCCTACAATGTCATCGACATTTCCCCGTTTGATCTGTTTTGAAGTGTGTGTGTGTGTCTGTGCTTTAAGCACTCAGAATGCCAACCTCTTTTAGGATTTCCAACTTTATTTCTTCATTTATTGTTCCTCATTAAAAAGCATTTATTTTCCGTATGTGTTAAAGAGTAGCCTACTGGCTATGATCATGCAAGATTATGTAGTCATCTATCAATGTACAATATCACTTCAGTTCACTTCAGTCGCTCAAAGGTGTCCGACTCTTTGAGACCCCATGAATCGCAGCATGCCACGCCTCCCTGTCCAACACCAACTCCCGGAGTTCACTCAGACTCACGTCCATTGAGTCTGTGATGCCATCCAGCCATCTCATCCTCGGTCGTCCCCTTATCCTCCTGCCCCCAATCCCTCCCAGAATCAAAGTCTTTTCCAATGAGTCAACTCTTCGCATGAGGTGGCCAAAGTACTGGAGTTTCAGCTTTAACATAATTCCTTCCAAAGAAATCCCAGGGCTGATCTCCTTCAGAATGGACTGGTTGGATCTCCTTGCAGTCCAAGCGACTCTCAAGAGTCTTCTCCAACACCGCAGTTCAAAAGCATCAATTCTTCGGTGCTCAGACTTCTTCACAGTCCAACTCTCACATCCATACATGACCACTGGAAAAACCATAACCTTGACTAGACGGACCTTAGTCGGCAAGGTAATGTCTCTGCTTTTGAATATGCTATATAGGTTGGTCATAACTTTTCTTCAAAAGAGTAAGCGTCTTTTAATTTCATGGCTGTAGTCACCATCTGCAGTGATTTTGGAGCCCCAAAAAATAAAGTCTGACACTGTCTCGACTGTTTCCCCATCTATCTCCCATGAAGTGATGGGACCAGATGCCATGATCTTTGTTTTCTGAATGTTGAGCTTTAAGCCAACTTTTTCACTCTCCACTTTCACTTTCATCAAGAGGCTTTTTAGTTCCTCTTCACTTTCTGCCATAAGGGTGGTGTCATCTGCATATCTGAGGTTATTGATATTTCTCCCAGCAATCTTGATTCCAGCTTGTGTTTCTTCCAGTCCAGCATTTCTCAAGATGTACTCTGCATGGAAGTTAAATAAGCAGGGTGACAATATACACCCTTGACGGGCTCTTTTTCCAATTTGGAACCAGTCTGTTGTTCCATGTCCAGTTCTAACTGTTGCTTCCTGACCTGCATACAGATTTCTCAAGAGGCAGGTCAGGTGGTCTGGTATTCCCATCTCTTTCAGAATTTTCCACAGTTTATTCTGATCCACACAGTCAAGGCTTTGGCATAGTCAATAGAGCAGAAATAGAGGTTTTTCTGGAACTCTCTTGCTTTTTCCATGACCCAGCAGATGCTGGCAATTTGATCTCTGGTTCCTCTGCCTTTTCTAAAACCACCTTGAACATCAGGAAGTTCACGGTTCACATATTGCTGAAGCCCCGCTTGGAGAATTTTGGCCATCTCTTTACTAGCATGTGAGATGAGTGCAATTGTGTGGTAGTTTGAGCATACTTTGGCATTGCCTTTCTTTGGGATTGGAATGAAAACTGACCTTTTCCAGTCCTGTGGCCACTGCTGAGTGTTCCAAATTTGTTGGCATATTGAGTGCAGCACTTTCACAGCATCATCTTTCAGGATTTGAAAGAGATCCACTAGAATTCCATCACCTCCACTAGCTTTGTTCGTAGTGATGCTTTCTAAGGCCCGCTTGACTTCACATCCAGAATATCTGGCTCTAGCTGAGTGATAACACCATCGTGATTATCTGGGTCGTGAAGGTCTTTTTTGTACAGTTCTTCTGTGTATTCTTGCCACCTCTTCTTAATATCTTCTGCTTCTGTTAGGTCCATACCATTTCTGTCCTTTATCGAGCCCATCTTTGCATGAAATGTTCCCTTCAGTTCAGTTCAGTCGCTCAGTTTTATCCGACTCTTTGCGCCCCCATGAATCGCAGCACGCCACGCCTCCCTGTTCATCACCATCTCCTGGAGTTCACTCAGACTCACGTCCATCGAGTCCATGATGCCATCCAGCCATCTCATCCTCTCTCGTCCCCTTCTCCTCCTGCCCCATATCCCTCCCAGCATCAGATTGCTTTCCAATGAGTCAACTCTTCGCATGAGGTGGCCAAAGTACTGGAGATTCAGCTTTAGCATCATTAATTCCAAAGAAATCCCAGGGTTGATCTCCTTCAGAATGGACTGGTTGGATCTCCTTGCAGTCCAAGGGACTCTCAAGAGTCTTCTCCAACACCACAGTTCAAAAGCATCAATTCTTCAGTGCTCAGCCTTCTTCACAGTCCAACTCTCACATCCATACGTGACCACTGGAAAAACCATAGCCTTGACTAGATGGACCTTAGTTGGCAAAGTAATGTCTCTGCTTTTGAATATACTATCTAGGTTGGTCATAACTTTTCTTCCAAGGAGTAAGCGTCTTTTAATTTCATGGCTGCAATCACCATCTGCAGTGATTTTGGAGCTCAAAAAAATAAAGTCTGACACTGTTTCCACTGCTTCCCCATCTATTTCCCATGAAGTGATGGGACCAGATGCTATGATCTTCGTTTTCTGAATGTTGAGCTTTAAGCCAACTTTTTCACTCTCCTCTTAGGACTATAGCCTACCAGGCTCCTCCCTCCCTGGGATTCTCCAGGCAAGAGTACTGGAGTGGGTTTCATTTCCTTCTCCAGGGGATCTTCCCGACCCAGGGATCAAACCTGGGTCTCCCGCATTCCAGGCAGACGCTTTAACCTCTGAGCCACCAGGGAAGTCTGAAATGTTCCCTTAGTATCTCTAATTTTCTTGAAGAGATCTCTAGTCTTTCCCATCCTGTTCTTTTCCTCTATTTCTTTGCATTGATTGCTGAAGGCTTTCTTATCTCTTCTTGCTATTCTTTGGAACTCTGCATTCAATTGGGTATATCTTTCCTTTTCTCCTTTGCTTTTCACCTCTCTTCTTTTCACAGCTATTTGTAAGGCCTCTCCAGACAGCCATTTTGCTTTTTTGCATTTCTTTTACATAGGAATGGTCTTGAACCCTGTCTCCTGTACAATGTCACAAACCTCATTCCATAGTTCATCAGGTACTCTGTCTATCAGTCCTAGGCCCTTAAATCTATTTCTCACTTCCACTGTATAATCATAAGGGATTTGATTTAGGTCATACCTAAATGGTCTAGCGGTTTTCCCTACTTTCTTCAATTTAAGTTTGAATTTGGCAATAAGGAGTTCATGATCTGAGCCACAGTCAGCTCCCAGTCTTGTTTTTCTGACTGTATAGAGCTTCTCCATCCTTGACTGCTAAGAATATAATCAATCTGATTTCAGTGTTGACCATCTGGTGATGTCCAAGTGTAGAGTCTTCTTTTGTGTTGTTGGAAGAGGTGTTTGCTATGACCAGTGTATTCTCTTGGCAAAACTTGATTAGTCTTCGCCCTGCTTCATTCCACATTCCAAGGGCAAATTTGCCTGTTATTCCAGGTGTTTCTTGACTTCCTATTTTTGCATTCCAGTCCCCTATAATGAAAAGGACATTTTTGGGGGGGGGGGTATTAGTTCTAAAAGATCATGTAGGTCTTCATAGAACCATTCAACTTCAGCTTCTTCAGCATTACTGGTTGGAGCATAGGCTTGGATTACTGTGATATTGAATGGTTTGCCTTGGAAACGAACAGAGATCATTCTGTCATTTTTGAGATTGCATCCAAGTACTGCATTTTGGACTCTTTTGCTGACCGTGATGGCTACTCCATTTCTTCTGTGGGTTTACTGCCCACAGTAGTAGATATAATGGTCATCTGTTAAATTCACCCATTCCAGTCCATTTTAGTTCACTGATTCCTAGAATGTCGATGTTCACTCTTGCCATCTCTTGTTTGACCACTTCCAATTTGCCTTGATTCATGGACCTGACATTCCAGGTTCCTATGCAATATTGCTCTTTACAGCATCGGATCTTGCTTCTATCACCAGTCACATCCACAGCTGGGTATTGTTTTTGCTTGAGCTCCATCCCTTCATTCTTTCTGGAGTTATTTCTCCACTGACCTCCAGTAGCATATTGGGCACCTACCAACCTGGTGAGTTCCTCTTTCAGTGTCCTATCATTTTGCCTTTTCATACTGTTCATGGGGTTCTCAAGGCAAGAATACTGAAGTGGTTTGCCATTCGCCTCTCCTGTGGACCACATTCTGTCAGACCTCTCCACCATGACCCACCCGTCTTAGGTTGCCCCACGGGCATGGCTTAGTTTCATTGAGTTAGACAAGGCTGTGGTCCTAGAGTGATTAGATTGACTAGTTTTCTGTGAGTATGGTTTCAGTGTGTCTGCCCTCTGATGCCCTCTTGCAACACCTACCATCTTACTTGGGTTTCTCTTACCTTGGGCGTGGGGTATCTCTTCACAGCTCTCCAGCTAAGCGTAGCCACTGCTCCTTATTTGGACCAAGGGTATCTCCTCACTGCCACCCTTTCTGACCTTCACGGTGGGATAGCTCCTCTAGGCCCTCCTGCACCTGCGCAGCCACTGCTCCTTGAACGTGGGGTTGCTCCTCCCTGCCGCAACCCCTGTCCTCAGGCGCGGTGTGGCTCCTCCTGGCCGCTGCCCTGATCTTGAACGTGGGGTAGCTCTTCTTGGCCACCGCCCCTGGCCTCGGAAGCAGGGTAGCTCCTCTCGGCTGTTCCTGCACCGTCACAGCCTGGCACTCTTGGTCACTGCCCCTGACCTCGGATGTGGGGTCACTCCTCTTGGCCACCGCCCTTCGGGCATGGGGTCCTTCCAGCTTCTACCCCTGAACTCGAATGTGGGGTAGCTCCTCTTGGCCGCGCGGCACCACCTGGGCTTAGTGCGCCGGTCGCAGCCGCCCGCGCTGCAACTATTAGGTCTCATGTACAATATAGTAAAATGAAAAACGATTGTTAATTCAGTGACTTGGCTAAATGGAATTAAATTAAGTGCACTTCAATTGTATCTGCCGTGGAGAGTGATGGCTAATTCAGTGAGCTGATCAGGTGCAGATAGACTGAGACAATTTAAATCACACCTACCATTTTTGTTTTATAGGAGTGACAGATATATTTTCAAATCTTTCAGTTTCCCAATCTTTCATTTTTTTTAAGGCACATTGTAACAACATAAAGTTATAGATATAATCCTGTTCTAGAAAGTAGACTTAGAGCAATGATGGCCAAAAGCAAATTTGAGAAAATGATAAAATACTTTTCCCTTTATATGATTGGCATTACTTGATTTAGAATGAGTTTTTCTGAAGTCTTTTTCTGGTTTTTAGATGACCTTTAGCTATAGATAGCCTATAGAAGTTGGCACAAAGTTTCGGGTAATTAGGCACACCACAGTTCACTTGCTTTGGGTTTCACCTGGAAATCAGAAAATACAACCACAGGGACGGCTGTAAACCACTGGTTCCACTGAAAGATATATACCAGAAAACAAGCGTCATTTGATATCTGTAAACATCATCATCATTATGCTCTTTATCACCAGAACTATACAATGTTGAGCATACACTGTAGGTCTGGCAATGTACTCTGAGTTTTATTTGTTGAAAACCTGTGAGAACCCTGAAAAGTGTACATTATTGTTCACATTTTGCAGATGGGGGAAAGGTCAATCAGGTATCATTTCATGAAAGGCAGACAGACACTTAACACATTTTTTTAAAAGGTTAATAATGGCCTTGTCTAATTCTTTCCTATTCAGTAGAAACTTTTTCTGGAGAAGGCAATGACACCCCACTCCAGTACTCTTGCTTGAAAAATCCCATGGATGGAGGAGCCTGGTGGGCATGGAGTTGCAAAGAGTTGGACACGACTGAGTGACTTCACTTTCACTTTTCACTTTCATGCATTGAAGAAGGAAATGCAACCCATTCCAGTATTCTTGCCTGCAGAATCCCAGGGACAGGGGAGCCTGGTGGGCTGTCGTATGGGGTCGCACAGTGTCAGACACGACTGAAGTGACTTAGCAGCAGCAGCAGCAGCAGCAGCAACAGAAACTTTTTCACACCATGCTCTCTGCAAATCAAAAATCTGGTTTAAAGTAACAGAAAAAAAAAAAAAGAGTCAACTTAATTTAAAAAAAATGAGAATTAATGTATGGAATATAAACTTGCTTCATGAATCAGAGTAACCAGTCAGATCAGGAATTGATCAGGAACTACAGTCAGCAGTTGGGAAGTCAGCAGAAATCCCAATCTGTCTCATGTCTTTTTTGCATTATTTGCTTCATTCTCATCCCATATCCTACCCCTCTGTCCTGGAACCTCATGAGTTTAATGGCTATGGCTCCAGCCACATACAGAAATTTTTCTGAATCCTACCTTCTAATTCCCTGAAAGGAGAATCTGAATCTAACTGGCCGGTTTATGACATGCCAGGTGTTCAGCATTGATAAATCAGTGAGGGTGGGGTGAAAGGTCAAAAAAGGAGGGGACATCTCATTCCTGGAAAGGCAGGGGCAATTCTCATAAAGAGGTATATAGCAAAGATAGCTAGCAGTTCACAATATGGGTAAAAATCTATATTTTCTTCTTAGAACATGGTTGGATTACAGGCCTCAGTCTGCTTTACAGTTGAGTATAGCAAACAGATTGGATTTTCATCATGGAATGACTGAAAATGATGTGTGCCAACTTAAGGCACAGGCCCTTGTAAAACTCATATATATGTTTCCTTCCTTTTAGGGCTAACTGGAGCAGGGTGACCTTGGAAGCTATTTTTTTTCACATATTTTTTGGGGTATAATTTATGTATACATGTTAAAAGTATACAATTTGATCAGTTTTGACAATAGCATACACTCATCAACAGTCTATCACCACCATCAAGACAATGAACATGCCCATCACCCCAAAAGTTTCGTTCCCCTTGGTAAAACCTTCCCATCCTTCCCAATTTTCCCCATCCGTCCCAATTTTCCCCATCCCCAGGAAGTCACTGGTCTGAAGCTATCATTTTAAGTTAGCAGGACTTCAGTTGGATTACTAATCAACCAAGTGGAATAGAGCTGCTTTGCCAAAATTCCCAAACTACTCACTAGTGTTACTTGGAAGAAACAAGCTTTTAGTATATATAAGTAATATATTTGCGGGTCTAATTTTACACCAGTAAGTAGAGCTCTCCTAACTCAACCCAGAGGGAAGGCTCATGGGCTGAAAACACATCCCAGAAGATATGTTTTTTTCCTCCTGAACCATGAAGAATGAAACAAGACTCACAGGAGAACTATAAATAAACTGCAAAATTAAAACTTCCTCAAAGTCACCCATTTGATCTCAGCTACTTGTGTTTTTGCATGCACATCACTTACTGTAAATCATGATTATAGCTGAAATCCTGATATTATCCATTATTTAGATTCGTTTTTCTTCATTCACTCTTAATCATATATTGAGGGGACAGAATCTAGTAGTTTTCCTTTTCTCCTTTAGGGAATACTTTCCAAGGACAACTCACTGTCAAAATAGATATGAGATTGTTCTCAAACAGTGAGTGTATATTTTTGTATATAATTCTGTACCTAACAATAGAAATTCCAAGTTAATTCAGCAGAGCCATTGTCCCAAAAAAGAATACTGTTTAACTGAGCAAAAGAGACAGCACTACAATGATTAAAGAGCAATGTACAGCTTTTTAAGTGGCAAATGCAAATATTTTATGTATTCAATTTAAATCAAAGATTTCTAAAGTATATGTTCTATTTCCTACTTTATTAAAATGCATACCTTTTAGAGTAATATGTTACATGTATTATATATATAGTGTATATATATTATATGCATACAATATATATTATATTAATATAATATTAATTATATAATATCACATTATATTATGTTACATGTATACATATATATATATATATACACACATATACACACATATATCTCAAAAATGTCTGGCAAAGTAGTCTCTCAAATGTTAATAGTGATTATATCATTGTGATGGGATTACAAGCAATATTTAATTTTTTCATTCTCTATTTTTCTCCTTTAACAAATTTGTATTATAATATAATAAAGAAAAATTTAATGGACAAATATGTGAGCAAAGAGGGGAGTTCTGTTCGTTGCCCATGAGTTAATTCTAAAATACTTTAAAAAGAGAGGTCAAGGAAAATATCAAGAGGCAAGCTGTGTTTATTTTGCAATGGAGACAAGGGGTAAAGAGAGATAAGAAGGAAATTAATGGAACAACCGCACCTAAGAAACTCTTTAAATATTTGGACAAGACCACGATCTGTGAGAACTTATTACAGTCATGAATACATATTAAGATTTTAATACTAGGTTGACTTAAAGGATACTTTATTTGGGAGCTGAGGTTCTTTTTACAAGTCAGATTGATCTTTTGTATATTACTCTGGCCCAGAAGAGGGCAGACCGCCACACATAAAGAAGTTTAGCTTGATCTTAAATGATGCCTATGGCATGACCAAGTCCTTACAAAAGGAAATGGTGACTAAGCCTTAAAATATGTGTTGTTCTTTTCTCTCAGTATTTCCATTCCCATTTGTAACCATCTCCAAACACAAATGCTTCTTTCTGAATAAATTATTACTGTAATAACTTCGGTGCCATGATTATTCTTCCTAAAAGGTTTGCATTTATTCTTGGATTAGATCTTTTCTTCTTAGTGGTGAATCCCTTTTAAAATGAAAGTTTGCTGCTTCTTATAATGGAAACAAACAAGCAAAAAGAATTAACTGTAGTAATGAACTGGTCTTATACTTTCAAGCAAGCAGTGAAATGAATGTCAAAGCCATTTATTTAAAGAGAAGAAATGATAGCATGAACATGAATAATCTACAGTCCACTGAAGTTAAGCTCTTTGTAGAGAAAAGTTAAGCCTATCTCCAAACTATAAAATGATTGAATAGTATTAAATATATTTTAACATTTGACACCATTTATTTACTTAAAAAGTTTAGCAGATGAATTATCATGTTAAATTTTTTGAAACTATCAAATGACTTTATTAAATGAGAACTTGAATATAAACTGGTTAAGTAACTGTATCGTGTTGTATTTTGGGTGCTTCACTAAGATTCACTAAGAATTCTTCATGATCTATTGTGTCCTTTTACCATCTGGTTTAAAATGTGCTTGAGGCCAAACCCTAAAGTACAAAATGTCAGGTTGATATTTAAAATAAGTTCAAGGTGTTAAGTTATCCAAAAATTTATTTGCCTTTGCTTCTCTCATTCTCTGTTTAATGAACTGACTTAAAAATGACCTGTCATTATGAATGTAAGGGCTTAAAAGTTACAAACAAATTAACATAGCACTGAAGCCTGAAATTAATAGGAGAAGGAAGACTGACCTTTAGGACATTGATTTTTTTCTGGAATTTTATTTTAGTATCTACTCTTCTTTTCAGTTCAGTTCAGTTCAGTCACTCAGTCGTGTCCGACTCTTTGCGACCCCATGAATCACTAAACTAGTAACTGAACAAATTACTCCAAAGATTTTAGGTTGAATTTTAATAATTTTCAAAACAATGAAAAAATTTATAGAAACAATATTTTCCTAAACCCCAAAGAGATTAAAAATGTGTTGATGTATTTAGTTAGGTTTTAAAGCTTTAAGTCAGTAATTACATTGACTGAAACTATTACTTCCCAAAGATTGAATAGAAATGATTCTCACTTGTTATACTCTAGAATTGTTACTTACATTTCTTATTTTATATTAGACAATTTTTAAAAATCTCATCCACATGATTTCATATTAAAAAACATTTCTAATTTTGAGATGGGAATTTTTAAAATAAACAGCATTAACTTTGAACTTCGAACAGGAAAAATCAGCCTCATTTCAGCTATTCTCCAGCTCTGGGTGTGGTTCAGAAGTCACAAAAAAGTATAACCAGCTTAAAGTGTTTGATTTATGACCTGTTTCATTGGGTTTTGGTGACTTTAAAGCATAAAACAAACCCTTTCATTATCTTTTCATGTAGTTAGATAACTTTAGCAATAAAAAAAGGATATGTATACTAAAATTCTCTAAAATACTTATTAGTGGGAAGCAAAGAAAGCTAAAACCCTGGTTACCAAGATTTACAGCTGGTGGACTTAGTCAGTCTAAAATGTCTGGTGTGTTACCCTTACTCATATGTTTGGGAACTAGATAGCCTTCCCCTTGCCCTGCCTCTATAGAAATTAAAACATGTCACCTGTTATAAATTTTTAATCTTCCTGCATTTATCAGCAAACAATGATACCATGTTAAACTCTGAAAGAATCTTAAAGTTTCTTTGCGTCAGTTTGCAGATAGGAAACTAATGTCCTGGAAGAATGCACAATTTAATTCTGTGGGCAGAACTGAGAATTTTTCATATTAAAATCAGACACACTAACTCATGGTCATTTTTTTGGTAAAAAATTCAAGTAAAATTTAGTAAACAATTCAAGAAAACTCAGTGTGATCACTGTCACAAGAGTGAACAATCAGGTCATAGGAAGGCAGACATGGTTAGCCATTCCGATAGCTATTTGGTTTCCCACAGATCCCACCCATGACCAGCCACATTCCCTGGGCTTAAGGCATGTCTTTTTTCTTGATGAAAGAAAACTGTCAGTTTAACCACTGAGTAAATTATGGAGAAAGGCTCTGCTCAGTTACCTATATTGGGACTTTTACCCAAGTGTTGTTTGATAGAAATGTAATCTGAGTCATGAATAGAATTTTTAAATTCTTTCTAGCCAAAAAAAATAGTGTCACTTTTAAAAAAAAGTAAAAGGAAACAGGTATCAGTTCAGTTCAGTTCAGTCGCTCAGTCGTGTCCGACTCTTTGCGCCCCCATGAATCGCAGCACCCCAGGCCTCCCTGTCCATCATCAACTCCCGGAGTTCACCCAGACTCACGTCCATCGAGTCAGTGACGCCATCCAGCCATCTCATCCTCTCTCGTCCCCTTCTCCTCCTGACCATAATCCCTCCCAGCATCAGAGTCTTTTCCAGTGAATCAACTCTTCTCATGAGGTGGCCAAAGTACTGGAGTTTCAGCTTTAGCATCATTCCTTCCAAAGAAATCCCAGGGCTGATCTCCTTCAGAATGGACTGGTTGGATCTCCTTGCAGTCCAAGGGACTCTCAAGAGTCTTCTCCAACACCACAGTTCAAAAGCATCAGTTCTTCGGCGCTCAGCCTTCTTCACAGTCCAACTCTCACATCCATACATGACCACAGGAAAAACCATAGCCTTGACTAGATGGATCTTTGTTGGCAAAGTAATGTCTCTGCTTTTGAATATGCTATCTAGGTTGGTCATAACTTTTCTTCCAAGGAGTAAGCGTCTTTTAATTTCATGGCTGCAATCACCAGCTGCAGTGATTTTGGAGCCCCAAAAAATAAAGCCTGACACTGTTTCGACTGTTTCCCCATCTATTTCCCATGAAGTGATGGGACCAGATGCCATGATCTTCGTTTTCTGAATGTTGAGCTTTAAGCCAACTTTTTCACTCTAGGTTTAAATATATATATATTTAAAATTTTTATTGGAGTATAGTTGATTTACGATGTATTGTTTTCTTTTGCACAGCGAAGTGAATTGGTTATACATATACAAATATACACTCTTTTTAGGTCTTTTCCATATTGAACTTAACAGAGTATCGAGTTCCCTGTGCTATACAGGAGGTCCTGATAGTTATCTATTTTATGTATAAGCATTATGTATATGTCAATCTGAATCTCCCAATATCCCTCCCTGCTGCTTGAAAGTATGTTTAAAATATATTTTAACTCTATATATCCACAATATCATGATTTCAGGATGCAATTCTTATAAAAATTATAAATAAAATATTTTACACTACTTTTTCCATATTATTTTTAAATCCCATGTGTATTTTACACTCACAGCTCTTCTCAGTTCAGACTGATGGCTAGCATAACAGACAGTATGACACCTTCACTTACATGCACAAACTCTAAATAAAAGGAACCAATTAGATAAGTATGAAATTCAAGAATAGTTTAACATGATAAGTACAAATAAACTGATGGTCAGTTTTAGGCCACTAGAGTACAGTAGTTTCTTGTGTGTAGGTTCTAAAGCCAAAATGCTTAGATTTAAAACTTCCTCGCTCTGCACTCCTTATTACCTTGGACACCTAGTCAACCTTCTTGTGCTTTGGTTTCCTTATCTACAAAATAGCAGAAATGGAATTTACCTACCCTATGGGGTTACTGTGGGATTAAATATGCCTAAAGCATCCAGAAGAGTGCTGGGACATGGCAGTATTCTGCCAATGTTGGCAGTTACTATTACTATTACTTCTCTAGAAAAATGATTGTCAAAGTGTGTTCTGTGGATCATCAGCATCAGCATTACCTCCAAACTTGTTGCAAATGCAGAGATACTACTTAAGAATCTTCCTTTTAATGAGATTCCCAGATGATTCATATGCACATTAAAACATAGGAAGGAATATCCTAGAGGTGAAGAAGAGAGATTATAAAAATGACAAATATTACATATGGGAATTATAGATAAGGCTTCAATTTTCAAAAAGAAAAACTGATTTATTAGTTAGAGTTCTCCAAAGAAATAGAACCAATAGGAGAGAGAAGAGGAGAGATTTATTTATTAAAAGATACTGGTTCATGTGAGTAATTAATGGAGGCTTTATCAGTCTGCTCTCTGCAAGCTGGAGACCCAGGAAAGCAGGTGGTACACTTGGAAGGTCTGAAAGCCTGAAAACCAATGGTGTTGAGTCCAGCCCAGATATGAAGCCTTGAGAATCGGGAGAACCACGGACAAAAGATTGATGTTCAAACTCAAGTAATAAGACAGACACAGAAGAGGCCACAGAGGCAGAGCATGCCACCCTTACCTTTTGGTTCTACTCAGGCCTTCTCACTTTGGGGAGCCCAATCTGCTTTATTCAGTCTACCAATTCAAATGCTAAACTCTCCTGGAAACACCCTCACAAATACATCCTGCAACAATGTTTTACTGGGTATCTGGGCATCCAATGATCCACTCAAGTTGACACATCAATTAACTGTCACATTGGGGAAAATATTATTAAGCAAGTGAGAAGTGATCAAAATATCAAAATATAAAAAATTTGGCACAGAGACAAAGTAAAAACCCAAGGAATTCTAGCTATGACAATTATGAATAACTTCTGTTTAAAATGATTCATCACCAACAAAAAGACAAAATTCATTGTGGCAGAAGAAATCAAAGAAATCAAAGGTAGAAACTGATGTCGCATTTAAGGTCTCACAGCCCTCCCTGGTTAACAGCTCACATTTGCAAAGCAATTAGTTAGAGCCTGTTAACATCCCAGCGAAGATGTTCAAGCAGGTGATTTCTCCTCTTTTGATAAACTGAAAAGATGAGACCTGGAGAAATTGTGACTTTCTTACATTACAGAGAATTAAATGGCAGATCTAAAATCAGTATCCCTGAATTTTTCTTCATCAGATCCTCGTAGCACATCAGTTCAGTTCAGTCTCTCAGTTGTGTCCAACTCTTTGTGACCCCATGAACTGCAGCATGCCAGGCCTCCCTGTCCATCACGAATACCTGGAGCTTACTCAAACTCATAACCATCCAGTCGGTGATGCCATCCAACCATCTCATCCTCTGTTCTCAACTTCTCCTTCTGCCTTCAATCTTTGCCAGCATCAGGGTCTTTTCAAATTAGTCAGTTCTTTACATCAGGTGGCCAAAGTATTGGAGCTTCAGCTTCAGCATCAGTCCTTGCAATGAACACCCAGGACTGATCTCCTTTAGGATGGACTGGTTGGATCTCCTTGCAGTCCAAGGGACTCTCAAGAGTCTTCTCCAACACCACCACAGTTCCAAAGCATCAATTCTTCGGTGCTCAGCTTTCTTTATAGTCCAACTCTCACGTACACACATGACTACTGGAAAAAATCATAGCTTTAACTAGACAGACCTTTGTTGGCAAGGTAATGCCTCTCTTTTTAATATGCTATCTAGATAATGATACTAGTATTATGCCCAAATACCAGTCCTTTTATGAGCTCTGCTCATTTGCTGAGATTTCAGGGGCTCCACTGATATTTTCCTTGATGTAAGTGGTACTGTGAGCCTCTTCCTCCCCATTACTCCCCAGTGGGCCATCCACTCCACTGACTCTTGCTGCTGGGGTATTCTCATTTTTCCTGTGGTAGCTATCTTGTGGTAACTGCAAGATGCCAAAATCCCAGCTGCATTGGGCATCCTTTACCCACAGGACCTTATATATCTCAGCCACTTCCACCCATGGGCCTGCAGATTGAACCAGCTTTTCTGCCATTTCACTACCCCACTTCTCTGTAAACTGCGACATCAACACCAAATTCTGGTCCAGGGCTAAGTGATAGCTTTCACATTAAAAAAAAAAATCATTCATTCCAAATCTAGTAGTGGGACAGATCCATAATCATATAGAAAGCAGAGAAACCATGCACCCATTACCCATTCTCTATGAGTGAAGAAAAGAAGGGATAGCTATGCCCTCTTGAGATATGCTATCTTTCCTTTTGGTATCTCTTCCTTTTAGTAAAATTGCCACTCCAGCACTGCTTGTTTTTAGCAAAATTTTATCCTGAGCTTTAAACCCTCTTGAACTATTTTTAGTGAAAGGCTACAATAGAATCATGAGCCCAGGGGATCATAAAACATTCTCAATAATCTTCACTTTTCCCCCATTATGATAGCAAATACCAAATCACAAAGAATTAAAGATCTAGAAATTTAAGTGTAAATGGGAAAAGGTTTTTATTTTTCAGTAATATATGCTGAATTAATAGGTACAGATAGTGATAGATGAAGATTAACACTATGCCAAGAGCAAAATACTTTATTCAGCTGATTAAGAATCCCAGTAACAAATCTGTGAAATAAAGTTAATACTTACTCTAATATATCTACTCTAATCTAATAGTTGCTTGACTCTTGTTTCACAAGGATTTGGAAGGATGGGATAGAATTTCTAAAGCCAAATGGCTGCTATCATCATAAACTTTAGAGACTCTTGCTGTTATTATTATTTTCATTTTATACATGAGGAATATGAGGCTTCAAAATAATGTTCTTGCTCAAGATTCTGTGAAAAGCAGAATCTCTTGGATTATGATAATAATTGAAAGCATCTTGATGTTGACTCTTGTTAAAGATATCCATGATATTTATATAATCTCAGTTTCAAATAAAAACATATTAGTTTTTTAGTACTTTTACCAAAATTAGGTGACTATTGTGCAAGAGTAGCAGTAGATCCAGCTACTCACGTATGTCCAGAGTCATATGCTGTCAAACATCAATACCAGTAAGATGAATTCCAAATAAAAAGGGAAGGAAGCCAAGTTGGATATGTTTCATGAAAAAAACCAAGCAGATTTCCTTGGTGCCAAGATATTTGGCAGCCTTCTGACGCATGACTGCTTCTCCTTCCTGTTTCTCTCACTTCATCCCATAATGTATAGCCTTATAAATACCTAAGCAAGTGTCTTAGGAGTAAGTTATAAGTTGTAAATCAGCTCATGAGATCTGAACAGAGATTATCTTAAAATAACAGAACGGCATCCAGACATTTCAAGGTCTGACTGAACACTGTGCACTCAATCTACCAGAATAGTCTGGGCCAGCCTTGGATCTGAAAGAGAAGGGTAAACGTGGAGAAGAATGGAAAAGAGGGAAGAAGGGAGTAAAGGAGACATTGCTGGTATTGCCAGTTCACACACGGCCCAAGAGATAGGATATCTTCCAGGCCAATTGACCCAGAGTCCATCTGACAACAATATCTCTTGTGACGACTGATTCTGTAGAGAAAAATGTTAAAATCTGCCTTTAATAATTTGCTTGAATGGATAAATAAGTAAGTAGGACAATATTCTGTCCTGTAATTATCCTGGGAACCTAATAGATACAGTCCTGATTAAATTAATCAATTGTTTTCTGATTTATATATCTCAGACTCTTGTGAATTAGAGTGACCAATTCTGGCCATGCTTAATCTAAGACAATGATAAGAACCTGTATCACATTAGTAAGTGTCAGGGCTGGAATAAGGGCCATTGTAAGTTCTTCTTTTCAAACTTAGGCTGATCCTGCACGAGTGTTGTCTAATTTTTCTTTTAATTCAAGGACCCCTTTGAAAATCTGATGAAAACTAGAAGCTCATAGCACCGACACCAAAAAAAAAAAAAAAAAAAAAAACACTATCATTTCAAGGGATTCATAAAATTTGAAGCTTATCCAAGCTTATCACTTACAAATTCTCCATCCTCAAGAAACTTCCAGTCTGTCTAAAATGCCAACCCAGGAGACATAAGAGACGTGAGTTAAATCCCTGGTCAGGAAGATCCCCTGGAGGAGGGCAGGGCAACCCACTCCAGTACTCTTGCCAGGAGAAATCCATGGACTGAGGAGCCTGGTAGGCTACAGTCCATGGGATCACAGAGTCAGACACAACTGAAGTGACTTAGTACACACACTATATTTCTTACTCACACACAGAGAGAGAAAGAGAGAGGAATTCACTCTAAGGAGGAAACTGGAAGTCCCTTTTATTTAAATGAGCATAGTGATGGTATGTGTTAGTTTTAGTATGTGTATATGTGTGCAAGCTTGGAGATAGATTGATTGCCCTGCCCAATAAAGGAAACAGAAATATGAATTGCTAGAGATACCTGGAAGGAAGTATCTTGACTCTAATTGGCCCCTAAGAAGAAAGGACAGAATCCCAGCAGCATGGGGGCAGAGAGGAAGGTCTGGAGCAAAGACAGGTCCTTGGCAGCCTGAGCTAATAGACTAAGGCAGCACATGACTTTACATCTCAGTCCTTTAGGTGTGTTAACACAATGAAGGGTTTTTTCCTCACAAACCACCCCATGAGTCTGAGCAGCTATCCAAGTTGATTGGCTTTTTAAGTGACTACTCAGCAAACCACTCCACTTCCATCTTTTGTCTCTACTCTCAAAACCTAAGACTTTCTCATGACTGCAGTTGCTGCAGTTGCTGGGGAAGAGAGAGTAGATGGTCCCATATCTGCAATAAGCACATTTCACTTCTGTCACAGCCCCTTGACTGAAACATGCCCCCAACCCAATGCAAGGGGGCTGGGAAGTAAGGATTTCTATATGTCCACGATGAGAGGAAAACCCGATATTAGTGAGTTTACAAAATGTTTATTACAAAATGTATCTAATAGAGGAGTAATTTGTTTGCTCTAGAGGAAGAAATGGCAACTCACTCTAGTATTCTTACCTGAAGAATTCTATGGACAGAAGAGCCTGATGGACTACAGGCAGAGGGGTTGCAAAGAGTCAAACATGACTGAGGCACTGAGCACAATTTGTTTCCTGGGGGTGTCCACTGTTAAATTTCTTATTTGTCTCCTGTATAAAATCCTCAGTAGGTATTCATTCTTTACAGGAACTCAAGGAACTGATGAGCTCTGCATATCAGTGGGGCACAAACTAGGTACAGAAAGCACTATTCTGAAGCTACAGTTAACAGTACCAATGATAGAGTGCCGTGAGACCAGCAGCTTCCCATGGTGGAAAAGGACTGCCTGGCTTCAGATTCAGGCTATATTCTACAGCTGAGGAAGGTTAATGACTTATGCATCTGTAAAATGAGTAACCTTGATTTGATAACTCTAGTATTAAATTGTACAGTGCTAGCAATAGATGGAAAAGTAATTTAAAAAGAACAAAATCAATATAAGGATGAAATTATTTTTGGCAGGTAACCTCATTTATTAGCCTATTATGACCAATCTATTACTACCTCTGATGATCACTTCTACTAATGAGATTTTATCATGCAAGACATATCAAAAAATCTAATTTTGGTTTCTTTGAATTTAACACTCAGCATAAAAATATACTCAAGTCAAATCAAATGGGATAAGATATTGACTTTAACTACATTTTATTTTCCATAAAAAGAAATAAGTTAAGATGGGTAAAACTTGGCACAATGTATTTGCCTCAACATTTGGTGAATGTATTTAGGATAACTGTATATAACAAGCCGATCATACATCAAGATTTGCCTGGGACAATCACAGCAAAATTATGAATAGCTCCTCATTTCATTCTCAAAAGTGTCTGAGCTTAACCAGTGTTTTATGTCACCCAGTATTTATACCATAAGATTTTTCAGCAACTGATTTTTGTGTCCACTCAGCACCAGAGCCCTTATTTGCTGCTGTTATAATCAGACTCCAAATTAACCTAAATCCAACACTGGGGAAAACTTAGAATTCATGTGAAATATAAATTTGTCTTTTATCTCTATATTACTTGCTTTAAGTATAAGGTTTTCCATGTTCACATCACCAACAAAGCAATCAAAATAAATGATTGTTTTCTCCTGGATCATTTGCAAGAGGAAATCCTCCACTTGGGGGTGAACAATCATTTCTGATTACTCTAAGGTAAGCAGAAGCCAGTAATAACAAGCATTATCCTGTTCCATTCAACATTAGTCTGAACAAAATACCTGCTACATAGAACACTGAGAAACACAAAAACACTATATCAATTTCTTTTTAGCAGCACATACTATCCCTGAGAATAACTTTTTTCTAGCTCAAAATTTTTAAAAAATAAACCAGTAAAAGTTCTCACTGCTCTCATCAGGTCAAATATGGATCTCCCAATGACCTTCTTATAATTGCTGTAAAAAAGAGTAATTTTAAGTTTGTTTAAGAAGAGTATTTACCTCCTTTTTTGGTTTAAAAATTCAATACATTTTTAATACTTCTTTAAGGTTGATTTTTTTTCCTCCACAGTGCTAAATTACCTTGTATTCCTCCATTAATCATATTCCTTAAGGATCACAATTAGGTAGAATAAGATCACCAAATGTTAGCAGCAGCAACTCAAAGCTGATGTCAAACTAGTGATGCCAACAGTACAATTTACATCACCTCTGATGACTTGCCCTGCTAAGTCTCATAGATTACTCAGCAGATTTTGCAGATATAGACATCTGCTATTTCTCTCTCCCAGAATCTTGGTTTTTCTATTTCACAGGCACAGGGGTTGTTATGTTCAGTTCAGTCACTCGGTCATGTCCAACTCTTTGCAACCCCATGGACTGCAGCATGCCAGGCTTCCCTGTCCATCACCAACTCCTGGAGCTTGCTCAAACGCATGTCCATCAGTTGGTGATGCAATGCAATCATCTGATCCTCTGTTGACCCCTGTGTTCAATCTTTCCCAGCATCAGGGTCTTTTCCAATGAGTAAGTTCTTCACATCAGGTAGCCAGAGTATTAGAGTTTTAGCTTCAGCATGCATCCTTCAAATGAATATTCAGGACTGATTTCCTTTAGGGTGGACTGGTTGGATCTCCTTGCAGTCCAGGGGACTCTCAAGAGTCTTCTCCAACACCACAGTTCAAAAGCATCATTTCTTTGGCACTCAGCTTTATTTATCATCCAACTCTCATATCCATACATGACTACTGGAAAAACCATAGCTTTAACTAGACAGACATTTATAGGCAAAGTAATGTCTCTGCATTTTAATGTGCTATCTAAGTTAGTCATAACTTTTCTATCAAGGAGCAAGGTAATTTTATGGCTGCAGTCATCATCTGCAGTGATTTTGGAACCCAAGAAAATAAAGTCAGCCACTGTTTCCCCATCCATTTGCCATGAAGGTATGGAACCAGATGGCATGATCTTCCTGCTCAATGCTGAGTTTTAAGCCACCTTTTTCACTCTCCTCTTTCAATTTCATTAAGAGGATCTTTAGTTCTTCTTCACTTTCTGCCACAAGGTGGTATCATCCGCATATCTGAGGTTATTGATATTTCTCCCAGCAATCTTGATTCCAGCTTGTGCTTCATCCAGTCCAGCATTTCTCATGATGTACTCTGCATATAAGTTAAATAAGCAGGGTGACAACATACAGCCTTGACATATTCCTTTCCCAATTTGGAACCAGTCTGTTGTTCCATGTCCAGATATAACGGTTGCTTCGTGATCTGCATACAGATTTCTCAGGAGGCAGGTAGGTGGTCTGGTATTCCCATTTAGAAGAATTTTCCACAGTTTATTGTGATCCACACAGACAAAGGCTTTGGTGTATTCAATAAACCAGAAGTAGGTATTTTGTTGGAATTCTCTTTATTTTTCTATGATCCATTGGATGTTGGCAATTTGATCTCTGGTTCCTCTGCCTTTTCTAAATCCATCTTGAACATCTGGAAGTTCACAGTTCACATACTGTTGAAGCCTGGCTTGGAGAATTTTGAGCCTTACTTTACTAGCATGTGAGATGGGTGCAATCGTGCAGTAGTTTAAACATTCTTTGACATTGCCTTTCTTTGGGATTGGAATGAAAACTGACATTTTCCAGTCCTGTGGCCACTACTGAGTTTTCCAAATTTGCTGGCATATTGAGTGCAGCACTTTCACAGCATCATCTTTAAGGCATTGAAATAGCTCAACTGGAATTCCATCACCTCCACTACCTTTGTTCATAGTGATGCTTTCTAAGGCCCACTTGACTTCACATTCCAGGATGTCTGGCTCTAGGTGAGTGATCACACCATCGTGGTTATCAGGGTCATGAAGATCTTTTTTGTATATTTCTTCTGTGTATTCTTGCCACCTCTTCTTAATATTTTCTGCTTCCGTTAGGTCCAAACTATTTCTGTCCTGTGTTGTGCCCATCTTTGCATGAAATGTTCCCTTGTTATTCTGATTTTCTTGAAGAGATCTCTAGTCTTTCCCATTCTGTTTTCCTGTATTTCTTTGCATTGGTCACTGAGGAAAACTTTCTTATCTCTCCTTGCTATACTTTGGTACTCTGCATTCAAATGGGTATATCTTTCCTTCTCTCCTTTTCTTTTTGCTTCTCTTCTTTTCACAGCTATTTGTAAGGCCTCCTCAGATGGCTATTTTGCTTTTTCACATTTCTTTTTCTTGGGGATGGTCCTGATCCCCATCTCTTGTACAATGTAACAAACCTCCATGCATAGTTCATCAGGCACTCTGTCTATCAGATGTAGTCCCTTAAATCTATTTATCACCTTCACTGTATAATTTTAAGGGATTTGATATAGGTCATACCTGAATGGTCTAGTGATTTTCCCTATTTTCTTCAATTTAGGTCTGAATTTGGCAATAAGGAGTTCATGATCTGAGCCACAGTCAGCTCCTGGTCTTAATTTTACTGACTGTATAGAGCTTCTCCAACTTTGGCTGCAAAGAACATAATCAATCTGATTTCAGTATTGACCATCTGGTGATGTCCATGTGTAGAGCTTTCTTTTGTGTTGTTGGAAGAGGGTGTTTGCTATAACCAGTGCATTCTCTTGGCAAAACTCTATTAGCCTTTTCCCTGCTTCATGTTGTACACCAAGGCCATTACTCCAGGCATCTCTTGACTTCCTACTTTTGCATTCCAGTCCCCTATGACAAAAAGGACATCTTTTGGGGGTGTTCTAGATCTTGTAGGTCTTCATAGAACCATTCAACTTCACCTTCTTCAGCATTACTGGTTGGGGCATAGAGTTGGATTACTGTGATACTGAATGGTTTGCCTTGGAAAAGAACAGAGATCATTCTTTTGTTTTTTATATTGCATCCAAGTACTGCATTTCAGACTCTTTTGTTGACTATGATGGTTACTCCATTTCTTCTAAAGGATTTGTGCCCACAGTAGTAGATATAATGGTCATCTGAGTTAAATTCACCCATTCCAGGCTATTTTAGTTCACTGATTCCTAAAATGTCAGTGCTCACTTTTGCCATCTCCTGTTTGACCACTTTCAATTTACCCTGATTCATGGACCTAACATTCAGTTTCCTATGCAATATTGCTCTTTATAGCATTGGATTTTACTTCCATCACCAGTCACAAACTGTTTTGTTTTGTTTTGTTTTGTTTTTTGCTTTGGCTCCATCTCTTCATTTCTTTCTTGATTTATTTCTCCACTCTTCTCCAGTAGCATATTGGGCATCTACTGACCTGGGGAGTTCATCTTTCAGTGTCATATCTTTGCGCCTTTTCATATTGTTCACAGAGTTCTCAAGGCAAGAATACTGAAGTTGTTTGCCATTCCCATCTCCAGTCGACCACGTTTTGTCAGAACTCTCCACCATGATCCATCCATCTTGGGTAGCCCATAGTTTCATTGAGTTAGACAAGGCTGTGGTCCATGTGATCAGATTGTTTAGTTTTCTGTGATTGTGGTTTCCATCCTGTCTGCCCTCTGATGGAGAAGGATAAGAGGCATATGGAAGCTTCCTTGATGGCAGAGACTGACTGAGGGGGAAACTGGGTCTTTTTCTGGTGGGCAAGGCCGTGCGCAGTAAATCTTTAATCCAATTTTCTGTTGATGAGGGGGGCAAGAGTGGTGGGGGGGGGGCCTGTGTTCTCTCCCTGTTGTTTGGCCTGAGGCCAAACTATGGTGGAGGTAATGAAGATAATGGCAACCTGCTTCAAAAGGTCCCAGGCATGCACTGCTGTACTCAGTGCCCCCAACCCTGCAGTGGGCCACTGCCAACCCATGCCTCCGCCAGAGACTCCTGGACACTCACGGGCAAGTCTGGGTTCATCTCTTGTGGGGTCACTGCTCCTTTCTCCTGCATCCTGGTGTGCACAAGGTTTTGTTTGTGCCCTCCAAGAGTCTGTTTCCCCAGTCCTGTGTAAATTCTTGTGTCTCTATGACCTCCTCCAAGAGGGCTTATGCCATACTCAGGTCTACTGCACCCAGAGCCCCTGTCCCTGCAGCAGTCTACTGCTGACCCATACCATTACAGGAGACACTCAAAACATGAGCCAAATATAATGGTCAGAAATGGAATTAATTTTTTAGTATAATAAGATTTATTACTTCAAAAACTACAGAGAAATATCAGTATAAAAAAATATGCACCAGGGGAATGCAGAGGGGTCAGGCTCAATTGTGCAAGTCATTCCCTTGCCAAGTATCACAGGATACAGCTTTTTCTCTTGTACCAAGGTGGCAGTGTCTTAATTATATCCTTAAATCATTAAAAATCTAAGGCAAGGGGTAGACTTCAGCCACTCTGTAAGTTTCATGATATTTCAATATCAAGATTACCCTATTTGGCTTATTTTAATATCACATATTGCTGGTAAGTTTCTGTAGAAGATGAAAAAACTTCATTTACAAACCCTTAATTTAGAGTTTGATGAAGCAAGATCCACGTATACTGTGAAGGATTCTAAGCTAATTATCACTGAATGCTGGAAAATGTACAATGATTTCAGGAGGGAAACCAGCAGCAGATTTTCTTTGACATAAAAGAACTTGGGTTCCCTCCTTCAACTGCCTCTCAAAGTCAACAGATGCAAAAAGTAGAAGGGAGATTGAGACATTTGTAATTGATTGAGCAGTTGCAGTAGCTGTTATTTTAAAGCAAATCCCAGATAACATATTATTTTATCTGGGAGTATTTCAGTCTGTATCTATCTCTAAAAAATAAAGGTTCTTTTACCCCTAACCACAATTTTATAATTATAATCTTAAAATGACAATAATTTATTACTTCTATCATACTTCCCAATTGACTCAGTAAAATTTTTAATATTTAGTTCAATTTTTTGAAATCCAAATAAGAGTCTTACAATGCAATTTAATGTCTTATAAATTCTCTTTTACTCCCTCTTTCTTTCCTTGCAAAATAATTTGTTGATATAAAGCAAGTTATCCACATTCCTTAGAGCATCATACATTCCAGATTTTATTAATTACATTCTATAGTGTCATTTAACATCTTCATCAAGTCTTAATTTTTAATATTCATCACTTTTTGGTTAAAATTAGGCAAAACTTATATTGAAAAGTTGACAAAATGCTTGCTTTGTCCTTTTTTATCTATTATGATCATGCTTTGGGGACTGGGAATTGATCCCCAAATACCTTATTTTTAGTTCAGGTTTCTTCCCAATGTACCTGCAGGCATATATTAACTTCTACTTATCTTCTTATTCATTGTTTGAATTTCATACCTAGAGTGACTCTGGAAAGTATTTTGAAGAATAGGAAGAGGATAGAATTGTAGGTTGAGCCATCATAAAACAGTTCCTCACTTTGGGATGTAATGAGTTAAGTGAAAAACTCTCAATGACCATATCAATGATTTTGAAGAGCTAAGGCTACACCCAGTAGCAGTTTGAATAACATCCTTGGAAAGGGTGTGTTACTCACAGTAATATTAGCTGTTTAACTTCATACACTTTTTTTTCCAGATGCTATTTCATAGAACATGAACTCCTCAATTAATGAGTTCATATTTTTTTTCTGACAATTTCTAAAATATGGCTGTGGGAAAATAGAGCCAAGGTTCTCAGGCCCCAGTACTTGGACATAACATGGTTTATATGTGAAATCCCTGATTAAAATCTATAAATTCTAGTAGATGTTGATTTGATGATTTTAAAATAGATCTTATTTATGTCCTAGTTGCACAAGTGGAAATAAGGCAATACTGTCTTTGCTGTTAACTGCTGGTTTTCCTTTGGTTTGCTTGCTTGTTTTAAATTTTGTCAATATATCAATCCTTTAGAAGTTTGAAAAGAGCTTGGAATTTATACTGTTAATATTGTATGTGGATAATCAGTGTTGCTAGAACTTTTAAAATATATTTTGGAAAGCCTTCACTTGTCTTTAGCAATGTTAATCAATGAAATTGAACTAATGTCATACTAGTTTCATTCTATCGATTGCTGTTTCCTTAAAGAAATTACTGGATCATATGCCAAATGACCTGAGTTCTGGCCCTGATATAAGCTAACTCTGGGAACAAGAGAAGATCACTTTTACTCACAATACTGTTCATAGATGGTCCTAAGTTTTTGCATTTCATATGAGTAGAGGCATGGATGGCCTTTATTGGACCTTGGAAATGTTATCTTTCCAAGGATGTTTCTCTAGTGAACTGCCTTGCAGGTCAGGAAAATCTTCCTCCAGAGCAGAGGGCAAGTTTATTTATTCTCCAGTATATTAAAGGTAGGGGCTTCTCAGGTGGCACTAGTGGTAAAGGACCCACCTGCCAATCCAAGAGATATAAGAGATGCAGATTCAATCCCTGGATCAGGAAGATCCCCTGGAGGAGGGCATGGCAACCACTTCAGTACTCTTGCCAGGAGAATCCCATGGACAGAGGAGCCTGGCGAGCTACAGTCCACGAAGTTGCAAAGAGTAGGACACAACTGAAGAGACTTAGCATGCATTCACATAAAAAAACGTAGTTTTCTTCTGGACATAGTTGCGCAGGTTGCTCTGCAACTCATTATAAAATAGTAGGGTTCTGTAAGCTTAGGGCTCTTCAGCTGTCACACAACTCATTGCCCCCATGTGCACAGCACGTGCCCCTCTTCGTGTGCAATATGAAAGCAATATGAAAGCTAGGTCTGGTGCTCTTGGTACTGTCTAGAAAGGCTACATGATGTAAACCTGAAGCTTGTGCTTCCTGGTGTGTTGTGAGTATTGAATTCTTGTCTTTCTGACGAGGGAGTGTTATGACTTCTGTCGGTTTCCATAATACAGTAGAAGAATAACTTGCTAGCTTCCAAGCAGAGTAGAATCATCACAGTTCTTAACACATCATATAATTTGTCTTGAGAATAAAGGTAATAGTCTACAAATGGGTTTAAATTTATGTTTCCATTCTTATTCAATACAGAAAAGGAAGAGTTTTGTTTCATGTCCTCAAGGGCTTGCCATCTTTGAGGCTGAAATGTGTAAAGAAGTGTTGCAGGCACTGTACCTTCAGCCCCAGTAGTCATGCTTGTAACTTGGTTGGAAAGCTGAGTGGGTTGGAAGATGAGAGAATAGAGCAACTTTCCTGAGGTCATATGTTTTTCTTGTTGCCTGGCAGAAAGGAAGAGAATGGAGATTGTTATCTGCCGTAACTAGGAAGATTAGGAAAGAAAGATAATACCCTAGGGAATGAAATCTGATTTCAGGGCTGAGAGGAACTACAAGAATTATTTTCATGAAAAACCACTGACATACAGGAACA
This sequence comes from Capra hircus, assembly GCF_001704415.2. Classification (NCBI taxonomy): domain Eukaryota; kingdom Metazoa; phylum Chordata; class Mammalia; order Artiodactyla; family Bovidae; genus Capra; species Capra hircus. Next base: position 115,421,327 of record NC_030808.1, on the reverse strand, counting down.
CAAGCAGAGATGTTCATGTCTCCAATGACAAAGCACAAAACAGGACTGGAGAGATGAGAATCCTTCCTACTTCTGCACAGAACAGCCTTCTCCTCAGCACCAGAAGGCTCAGACTGGTACATCACAATATCGTCTAGAATAACTGCATCTGAGCAGCCCTGGTTCTCAACAGTGACCAGCATCTACAGACGACACAGCAGTACCGGTGTCAGCCTGGAGGATAGACAGTGGGCGCCACTCGTGGAACCAGCTTCTGAGTACACATGAAGTTGTGTGTGCTTAGTTGCGTCCGACTCTGTGTGACCCCATGGTCTGTAGCCTGCCAGTCTCCTCTTTCCATGGGGATTCTCCAGGCAAGAATACTGGAGTGGGTTGCCATGCCCTCCTCCAGAGGATCTTCCCAACCTAGGGATAAAACCCAGGTCTCCTACATTGCAGGCAGATTCTTTACCATCTGAGCCACCAGGGGAGCCCACACGTGAAGCTATCCTGACTATTATTAATTAATACTAGAAATGTTTGATGGATAATTCCCAGGGTACTGAGTTACTACTTGAGCAGGTTGGGATAAAACCCAAAACACTTTTGGTCATTATAATTCATTTGTACACATTATCAGCAATTTTTACCCATAACTAGTGAGACATGAGGAAACTCAGGTTACACGGTAAATACAGTGAAATACGGTGTGTTGTAACAATGTTCTGTTATAGAAACACAGAACAGAAAATATTTGGGCTAGATCTTGAGGGATAAATAGGCTTTTGTTAAATAGCCAAGCAAATAAAGAGAAAACTGTTGCAAAGGCATAAACCTTGGATTACAGATTTCAAATTGAATTTTTAAATTTTAACTTGCAAGTACAAAATTATCAATATTTTCAAGATTGAATTATCAATACCTAACTGAGAAAAAAGAAAATATTCAAAAGGTACATTTTACATAGGCACATACATGTGTGCTCAGACATTCAGTTGAGTCTGATTTTTTTGTGACCCCATGGGTTGCAGCCCTCCAGGCTTCTCTGTCCATGTGATTATCCAGGCAAGAATATCGGAGTGGGTTGCCGTTCCCTCCTCCAGAGGATCTTCCAGACGCCGGGACTGAACCTGCAGCCCCACTCGGCAGGCAGGTTCTTTACAGCTGAGCCACCTGGGAAGCTCCTGCATTTTACACATACAAATCCGAATTTCCCACCTCAAAAGATTGGCTACAGTGGTAGTACTCTATGCTCTGCAAACTCAACTTCTATTGGTAAAATACTCTTCAATTCCATTCTTGTAATTGAAGGAAGGATGTATAGTATCCTTCCCTACATATATAATATATACACATTCATTCCGGGCCCACTTTCTAATAAATACAGTCTTCGATTTTTTTCCCAAAAATACCATATATCACATTAATATTTTATTTTAAAATTTTTATTTTTAAATTCTAGTGAAGTCGCTCAGTCATGTCTAACTCTTTGCGACCCCATGGACTGTAGCTTATCAGGCTCCTCCATCCATGGGATTTTCCAGGCAAGAGTGCTGGAGTGGATTGCCATTTTCTTCTCCAGGGGATCTTCCTGACCCAGGAATCGAACCCTAGTCCCCCGCATTGCAGGCAGACGCTTTACCATCTGAGCCACCAGGGAAGCCACATTTTTTTTAAATTAGTGGTTAGTTAATAATTGATTTAAATAAATCATAATTCTTTAAGGATATAATTTCTTACCCATAAGCTATTCACCTCTATTTTCAACTTCTAATCATCAACCAAGGCCAGTTAGGAGAGTTTGAAAGAATGAATATTTGAAGATCCCCATGTTTAGTCAAGGCTTCCTCAGTGACTCAGCTGGTAAAGAATCCACTTGCCAATGCAGGAGACACAAGAGACATGGTTCAGTCCCTGGGTTGGGAAGATCCTCTGGAGAAAGAAATGGCAACATGCTCAATCATTCTTGCCTGGAAAATTCCATGGACAGAGGAGCCTGGTGGGCTACAGTCCATGGGGTCACAAAGAATCAGATATGACTGAGCACACGCAGACACACACACACACAAAAAGCAATGGGAGAAATGTCTCTAAACAGTTTGTGCATTGTATTTAAGAGGGAGCATACTATGGATGAACAACACTTTGGTTGGTCTTTGTGGCTTTATGTCTCAAACTTTTTTATCTCATAGTGATTTTAAAAATCTAAGTAAGATATAGCCTAGGGAGGTGAGGCATTACTAAGTTTGAAAGTTTTAAAAGCTTGCTTTTGATTTTCAATATCTTCTTTGATCTTTTATTTGAGGATTTGCAGCCTTTTTTGCATATAGGTGTTACAACATTATTTCATAAGTAATACCATAAATTACATTATTACAAATAATTTCAATATATTAAATCCCCTGATCAATTGAAATAATTTTCTTTTCTAAAATGTGATATGACTTTAAACCTGCCTGATACAAAATATCCAGCAGCATAAATATTTGTTTTTTTAGTGAGACCAGTTAGCCATTATATCCAGTATTCCATCTCAGACATAGACATTATAGTTGTTTTACAACCAACTATTTATTTCATTGCTCTCCATGAACCATAATTCAAGGTAAAATATGTGTAGAGGGTGTTAACAATATCTCCATTCCACTTGCTCTTCTGAGCATGTGACTTTGACAGTCCTCCCATTAATAGGTAAGGTAGATATGTGTCTTGAATCTGGGCAAGCTCATGAATACAGTGGAAGCAAGGCTATGTGCTTTCTGAGCTAGATTTTTAAAAAACCATACAGTTTGTGCCTCTTTTGAGATACTCACTCTTGGAATGAGATTACCATACTGTGAGAAACCCTGAGCAGCCACATTGAGAGGTCCAGCTGAGGTTTCAGCTGACATTTAGCATCCATACACCAATCATGTGGATAAATGAGTTCTCAGACAATTTTTACTACTCTTACTACTTCCAGCCTTGGAGCTTCCTAACTGAAAACTCAGACATGTAACAAAATGAAGTCATTCCAACCCAACCCATCCTGACCCACAGAAATCATGAGCATAATAAAATTTTTGTTTTATGCCACTAAATTTGAAATTGTTTATTATGTGCAGTCATAGTAACTGGAACAATATATTGTTTCTAACATCCTAATTTCCTTTACTAACTCATGGCCAATCAATCTGTATTATTGTGCATTAACACTTTTTCAATATTTGAATTTTTGGCTTGTATGACATATACTAAAAGATATTGCTTTTTTTTTTTTTTTCATTTGACCTAAATTCCTTTACATGGTCATGGCCAAATTTTGGAGTAACCCTAAGTAAGAACATTCAGAACAGAGAGAACTGCAAGTACAGAAACCTGAACTTTTAAAGAGTTTGAGGAACTGAAAACAGATATGTCTGGAGTGAGGGGAGTGAAGAAAAGAACAGCAACTTGATGTCAGAGACAACTCATCTCAAAAAGCAAGATGCTGTGCATGCATGCCTGCTCAGCTGCTGTCCAGCTCTTTGTGATCCCATAGACTGTAGTCCACCAAGATCCTCTGTCCATGAAATTTTCCAGGCAAGAATACTGGAGTAGGTTGCCACTTCCTCCTCCAGTAGATCTTTCGACCAAGGAATCAAACACACATCTCTTGTGTCTCCTGAATTGGCAGGCAGATTCCTTACCACTAGTGTTACCTGGGAAGAGGATGCAAGATGAGGAGCTTGCATTTTATTCTAAAAACTCTAAAAGGTTTTACATGTGCCCTGATTCACATTTTGTAAGATCAATGAATCACAGGGAGTGGTTTTTAGCCTTCAGCACAAGCAGAGCGACCAATAAGGGAGCTGAGGCAGGAGTGCAGGCAAGAGATGAGGACCTGAGGAAGGTTAGTGGCAGCAGAGCTGGAATAAAGGATGCATGTTTGGGTAGATTTTGGAAATAGAAATGACCAGAATATTGTAACCGAAAATGGTGTTCGACTGCTCACCACTCAAAAGCCATTAAAGAGACCATGTTGGTGGAAAGGAAAGTTTGCTTTATTTTGGATACTGGCAACATGGGGGAAGGACAGTCGAGGGCAACAGCTTTTACATGCTGAGGGAGGGGGGCTACAAGCAGAAATAGCACGGTCAGCTCTGACCATTATCTTGAACTTGGTCATCAGTGATCTGACCAGCATCATCTTGATTGTTTTAAGGACAGTTAGTCTTCAGTTCCAGAGTCAGTTCATTCCCATTTCCTTGAAGCCAGTTCTCAGAATTGCAGCAGCATGTCATGGCGCCAGTCTGGTCATCATGTAATTAACATCTTCCAGCTGGTGGGGGTTTCAGCAGCTATAAGACAGCTCACAGGATATGGCTCAGAACATTACCTATAGTCCTTGAGAAGGAACTAAAAGTCCTTGACTCTGCTTAATGACTACATTATTATTATTATTATTTGGTTTCCTTTCACTGTTTTCCTTTGTTTCTGCATTTTCTCACTTCTCTGGTTAAACTTATTCTTTGACTAAAGTATTTCCGCAGACAAAGTCAGGCTGAGATCATGGGGGGCAAGGATCATAGGTTTCTGCTCTGTCTCAATACTGTATTTCATGACTGGGTTTGAGACAAGGAAATGAATTAAGGATTACACCTACTTACATGGCTGGAAAAATTGAATGGACTGGGAGGAAAGAAATGAAATTTGGGGAAGCATATCACAAAGGAAGAACTTTGAGGTAGGTGTAATCAATAGTTGTTTCAACTATTCTTCTCAGTTCTGCGTTTAAGTCCTAATGAAAAACAAGCAAGCAAACAGACAAGCATTATGGTACAAGCTAGTGGGTTGATCTGGTCAAAGACCAGTACATGAAAAAATGAATAAAACATACTTTTTAATCTAATAATCATTTTAGAACCTGTGGCATTTTTCCAAAGAGGCTTTATTTATTTTTCTCGTTTCTCTGACATACTCTGATGAGTAGACCAAGTTTTAATTCAAAATGGTTTTGTTCCAGTATTATCTGTTGTATGGCTCAGTTTTCAACTGGACTTCCTCTCTTTACCACAAATGGTAGAATGAATAAAATGTGTATAATGCACAAGATTCTTAGAAAAAATAAAAATACGAATTTGTCAAGGCTGATTACCTATCAGAAGTCTTTGACAGATTTGGAACACTCTTGAAAAGGAGTGTTTGAACTTGCTGAGGTCAGAAACTCTGGCTAGGTAGTAAAGCTATAAAGAGTGAGGAGCTATTTTTCAGTATCAGTGAATAGAATATGGGTAACTCATAAACAGGAGCCTCCCCTCTAAAGAATTTTATTCTTGGCATCCTTTGCTTGGAAAAACTAGACACTTAGGGGTGTGTCCTTAAAAATACTAAAATCTTCCATTTGTGGAAAGTTTCATAGTATTAGTTGCAAATAATTATTGTAAGTGCAGGGGAAAATTTGTGCATGTGTAGTTCTCATTGATGTTTTAAAAATAAAGCAAAATAAAACCAATAAAAACTAGTAATACTGGTGAGATCTAAGTGTTTCTTTCTCTTTCTACAAACAATACTGACACACTTTGTCTAAAAGGAAGATGTTTAAGGCTACTCTTTCCTTACATGGTTCAATTGTAAGAAAAATAATTCACTCTTAACAATAGATCAGGGAACAGTGCCCGCAGCTGGTTAGTGGATTAGGACTGACCAGGGTAGTTGGTTGACACATGCATTCAAGCAAGCGATTACAGTGTTGATTGTTTTAGAAACAAACTAGTTGTTTCAACTTTGACTCTATGTGGTGTGTATGCGTGCATTTGTGTTTGTACTCATGTGTATGCAGGCAAATGCAGAGGCACATAAAATTGATATGTTTTTTAGACATCAATACAACACGACCACATAACAATTGGGGAATTAAAAGCATTTTTCTCTAGCCTTGTCTCTCTTCCCTGTTTGGATTATACATTTCCACCACTAGACTATAAACTGCTACTGGCGGAAACTTATTTACCTTAACACTTAGCTTAAGTTAATACCTAACACATACCAGTAAACATTTCTCAAAATGAATGTAATTGCTTTTTCCATCCACTGCCTTTATTTTATATTCTTTCACACATCTTGCAACAACAGTCTTCTCTCATTCCTTGTTTATCTCTGCTTTTTGGTCAACATCCTTCTCATTCTACTCAGCTGTCTACATCTAAAAAAAAGTGAACAGTAATCATTTGTTTGCTTAATTCAATAGCTTCTTATGAGTCCTCATCCTGTTTGGCCTCTCTGCAATATTTAGCAGAGTTATCCACACCTCATATTTGAAATTCCTTTGGCTTTTAGGGACCTACTTCACCTTTTCCTCTTCCTATCTACAAAATCTCTCCCTCTGTGTTTAGTATTAAATTGAGCAGTTAGGTAGCTTTTGCCATCAGGCCTATTTTCTTTTCGTTCTACCTGCTCTTTCCTGACATCTTCATCCACCCCTAGGGCTTCAGCTTCCAAATCTCTTTAGATGATGTCTAAGTCTATGTGCAGTTCTTGACATGATGTTCTGAATATTTTTCTTTGCATACTGAATGACTCCATTCAGACTTACTATAATTCAACTTTAGCTTAAAAACAAGCAACAATGCCAACAGTGACAGAAATGGACTCTGGCCAGCTTAGTCAACAACAAAGCGAGGGAAGCTTACTAGAGTGATTACTAGAGAATTCCAGGTGCCTACGAGATGGAATGCATGACTGCCACAGGAGGCCAAAGTCCTGAGGGGAAGTCAAGAACACTCTCGTCTCTCTTGTACCACTCTCTGAGTATCTGTTGATGGCTTCTCTCACACTGGCAACTAACGTATTTTTTTCGTTGTTGGAATGTGATAACTAATAGTCACCAAATTTACATATTCTCATTTTCAGACATTCAGAGAGGGACCAACTTTGCTTTTTCTGTTTCAATTTAGTAACTGAAGGAAGGACTCTTAGTGGCCCATTCTTGGAAGATGTTATCCTCCAATCAGTTCATTCTAGTCACAGGAAATGCCACTTGTACAAATAATAGTGCTTCAAACCCATGTGAATGGACATGAGACAAGACTGAAGAACGGGAATTGAGTGAAGAGAAAAGATACGCTTGGCTCGAATAAATAATAGGTTTCCATTACAATGTCCCATGGGCACATTAAACTCTTGGGCCAAACTCGTTGTTATCCACCAACCCAGCCTCACTTCCTGAAAGAGAGAGACCTCCATATTCCTTCAGTAATATAACCATGCCCAGGTGTTCAAAGTGGAAATTGCCGGCTGGTCTTTGACTCTATCCTCTCTGCCTATATTCAAGCATTTTCTAGGCTGACACCCAACTGTCTCATGGCTTCATATTTCCCGGCATTTCTATCACTGCCCTCTTACACCTTCTCATCACCTACCTGCTCTTTGGCCTCCGTGACTCTATCATTTGCTTCTCCAGTATTTTTTCCATTCTAGACTAGCAAACTATGCTATGTCATTTCTATATTTAAAAATCATCACGGCCTGTAGAATAAAACACAAATAGCCCAGATTTATGCCTGGTCCCTCTTCATTCATAGAATCCCACCACTATTCATGATGTCCTTTACTCAGTCTCATAAACTATGTTGTTTACTTCATCTTCTAGACTTTTGTATATGACAATTTCTGGCTCTGAAATTGCCTTACTTTCTTGTTTATTTGGCAAAATCTTTCTCATCCTTCTGGATTTACCTCAAGACCCAATTCAAATACCATCCTCTCTGAGAAGGCTATCTTGACATTCCACATCACCAAGGAAATAATCTTACCCACCTGAACTTAGTTTTTTAGCATCTCTTAGTTTTTCAACAATTTATTGGTTTTATTCATTAGCATTTGGACAATCTAATGTATTTTATATGTTCCTCTCTCCTTTAGAACTTCCATAGAGTCTAGTGTGGGAAAAGACTAAATGAATATTTATGAGTAAAAAATAGGAATCTTTTCATTACCAACCATGCATTTTAAATGGGCTCCTGTTGGTATGTAAATTTTTAAATTGTGAGGAATCTGTTTTCAGTAATATGTCTTATACAAAATTATTCAACTTAAAAATTGCTACTGAATTCTCCCTGTGTGATCTATGGCACTGCTGAAATAATGCTACCACCAAGCAGTTTACTGTGTACAGCTGAGAATGACACTTAAAAAACAATATTACAAGTCAGATTATATATGCTAGAGGTACAGAAAAATGACTATAGGAAAAAAAAAAAAGAGAAAGAAAAGATTAATTTTGGGTGGAAACTAGCTTTGCAAATGAAACCAGAGGGCACATAGTCTCAAATGGCACCCAAAATAGTCAACTAGATGAACACTATGTTGTTTTTTTTTTAAATCTCCATAAATGTGGTACACAGTGTACAAATTCTCTTCTCCAACTACTAAATTATCTTTGTTAATTTACAACCACAGTCATGATTTATAATGACTATAAAAACCAACCTAAAACAAGCATTCTCAAACACACAAACACTTACACATACTTGATTGCCAAAGGTGGTACTTTCATTGGCTGAGCTTTCAGCTTTACGTTTGAGTTAAAGGCAAAGATTAACATGTGCTAACGTGAGGGTTTGCTAAGGCTTAACTATGGGTGTTAGATTTCCTATATAAAGCAGTAAGTCAAATACTAAGCCAAGACAAAAGTGTTTGTTCTTCACTTAAGCTTCCAACCCCAGGCATCTTGTATTTAAGAGCAAGCTTAAAGGCAAGCCTTTGGAGAATACAGCATAATGTTGGCAAGCAAGTCATTCCCAATTAAGCAAACTAAATCTTGAGAACAAAACTATAATAAAGGGTCAGAGAATTTAAGGGAACAAAGCTCAATGTGTGATGGTGTCTTGTTTTTCTCATTTCATTGCTTTCTTCCCTGTCCCTCTCATTAAGAACTGGCATTAAATGCTCTGTGGGATTAGATGAGAAGTGCACAGAGGATTTAGGTCTGTTCTAAGAGCACTTGCCTCCTTGGTTTTGGTAACAGCTGTCCGAATGAGCAGTCCTTGTGATTTTAGGAAAGATTAAGGAAAGTCTAGCGATGACTTCGACTACCCAAGGCCTAATGCACATATCAATTTATGTAAATACTTTGGAACAGAGAAAATAGGATCTTCACATTTATCCCATAGGTTAGTTGGCTTGACTTGAAAATTTTTTAATTTTACTTTAAAAGAACAAAAATATGTACCTTTTCAAGCTGTCACAATTGGCTACCAAAATAAAGAATTCCACTATAAGCTTGATTTTTCTCTCAATCATTTGCTAAGTGCCACTTCAATTTCTTATTCAAATTCCCCATTGTTGGGGTCTATTATTTTCATTTGTATTATTTTGAAAATGCATTTTTAGTTCCTGCATAATGAATGAGTGACTAATAATATATAGATATATTCCAAAGTGTTTTTATTCTCAATTATTCATGACATCTATTTCTTATTCATCTGGCGCATAAAGAGCTCTGGGGAACAAAATGACCTTTTCATCCATGACCAGTAAAAGACAGAAAAACATTTTCTATAAGTAATCTCTCTATTGATCAGGGATCTCTCAAGGATTATCTGAGATGAATGATTGTTATTTGGCCAGTACATATTAATACAGCATAGTGTTCAGTACCGGTTTTGATTAGTCAGTGCCCTGCTGTATAGATCTAGATAGGTATACATTTATGCCAGTTATTTGTCTCACGTTATATTGCACCTTTTCATTTTTTAAAATAAATTCAGTTTCAAGGCTGACTGAAAGAACATTTGAGAGTAATACTCATTTCACTATGGGCACAATAGCTTTCATATTTTGTACCTGCTTCTCTACTCTTACCCCATGGTGTCAGCCACCCTGTCATTCTGATATGCACTCTTCCCCATCAGTTCTCAGAAGCAGACTTCTATTCTCATTCGTTTTACTTAATCTGTTTAAAAACCTTAGTACACTTTTTATATTTCCCATTTTAAAAAATTATACACCTGCTACCTTCAAAGAAGAAGATCCAAGTGCCAGGCAAGGCAGTATGTTTGGTTACTTATTCAATACATATATGTTGAGGGTCTACTCTGAGCCAGGAGCAACTAGAAATATGATAGCAGGTTGAAGGAAACAGGTTGGGACCTACCAGCTGGTTTATGGCAGAATCTTGAGTTATTAAGCTAACACTCTTCCTCTAATAGGAGATCTGATTGGCCTATTTGGGGATATCAGGAAATGGTGACTATAATCCTGCCAGCATAATTTTCAAGTTTAAGATATGTATTTTTCCCCTTCCCTTTTATATCTCTTCATAGGATGGTAAGTCTGACAGCAGCCTATTACATCATTTCTCAATGCAGTGCTTTGTCTGATGCTAACCCTTACTTAGTTACAAACCATTCTGCAATTCATTAATAAAAAGCACCCAGAATAAGAACTCTCATAGTAGAATCATCAATATCATCCCTACTTTATAGATGAAGTCACTCACAACCCGAAGTCTTGATAACCTTAACAGGGTCTTACATCTGTTAGCAGCAGATGTGACTTTCCTATCCTAATTCTGTCAAAGACTTAAATTCATCAGAATTAATATTCAAGCATCATTTTTCTGGTATTTTAATTCACATTGATTAAGCTTTTATTAATTGATTGATTAAAGTGATACTGATTAGCTTACCGTTTCATTGTTAGCATAAGTTTCATTCATTTGTATAAATTTATCCCATTCCTAGGACTGCATGGTCACCATGCTCTAATATTCAAGGGAATGATATTTATTTCCTTTGTGTACTCCATGTCTGTAATACTCCCAATCTAGATATAAACAAATATGTGCACTTCTATATGATGGGGCTCAGAGAAGATGAGATTAAATGAAAACGTGATAAATAAAAATTCTGTATCCATTCTACAAAATTTTGATGTTAGTAATCTCTATTTTAAACAATAATAAGCAAAATGACTGATGTCAAATATTTAATTTTCCTCCAGAACTAGAATTTTAAAACTTGGAGGATATTTCTGGATGAATGCTGGTTCCTGTTGCTTACCAGACTACTTGAATGTATTCTTTATGCCACCTACTTTTATTTTATTAATGACTTACTATCCTTTTGCCAGAAAATGTAATGCTTTATGTTAGAGGAACAAACAGAAGAGGAACTAGTTTCAACGACCATTTATTATTGCTCAAACGTTATAATTAACCATACTCCATTTGTTCCCATACATAAACATAATAGAAAGAACAGCTAATGACACCTCAAACGAACAAATAATTCAAAACAGCACCTAATAATTTATGGGTACAGGTAGCTTAACTACAAGGCAAAAAGCATCTAGTGCTCACTCAAAAACATTTAGCCTCTGGATTGTAGAGAAGGAGCACTAAAGGAAAGAGGAAATACAGCAATTATATTGTAGGTCTCTGGTTTTGTTTTCAATAGGCTTTAATTTTTAGAGCAGTTTTTAGGTTCCTAGCAAACTTGAGCAGAAGATAGATTTCCTGTGTACTCCTTGCCTCATATCTGCATAGTCTCCCACCATCTCCTACATTTGTTATAATGAACCTACATTGACATATCTTTTGTATGCTAAGTTGCTTCAGTCATGACTGACTCTTTGCAACCAGTTTCCTCTGTCCGTGAATACTGGAGTGGGTTACCATGCCATCCTCCAGGGGATCTTCCTGATCCAGGGATCAAACCTGAGTCTCTTATGTCTCCTGCATTAGCAGGCAGGTTTGTTACCACTGGCACCACCTGGGAAGCCCACAGTGACATATCATTATCCCTTAAAGTTCATAATTTACATTAGGGTTCACTCTTCGTGTTGTACATTCTATTGGTTCAGACAAATGTATGATGACCTCTATCTATGTTCACGGTATTATCAGAGTATTTTCACTGCCCTAAAAATCTTGTTCAACCCATCTATCCCTCCCCACATAGCATGAAACTTTTCATAGTGGCTAAGTTTACTTCATGTCTTTTCATATCTTGACAGCACATCTCTGTTTTGCACCAAATGTATTCCACTGTCTGGATGCACTATGGGTTTATTTATCCATTTACCAACTAAAGAACATCTTTGTTGCTTCCAAGAACAATTACCAATAAAGCTTCTGTAAAACACTCCCGTGCAGGTTTTTACATGGACATAAGTTTTCATCACCTTTGGATGAACAGCAAAGAGCATAATTTCTGGGTAGGATTGTTTTCTAATCAATGGGATTAAGATGCTAAGTAGGAAAAAGACTCAGTAGTCAAAAGTCTCCTTCTTCATTGATAATAACATTTTTGGGAAAATGTGTTGTCTTTCAATTCTCAAGTTATCTGCCTGAAAGTCATAAGTACTGATCATAGCTAAGACTATCTGCCAGAGTTTGCCACCTGCTATTTTTCTATAGAGCTCTGCAAATAGCCCACAAGTCATACTTCTGGTATGGCACTTCCTGAAAACTCTACTTGTTGAGAATTACATTTTAGGTTTCTTCCCTTTCCCATGTAATCGATGTATGTAACAATGAGACCAAAATGTGCACTTTTAGAATTACTAGGGCAGTAAACACTGTTCTTCTCCAATACAATTATTATATGTTAAACCCCTAAAGAAATATTTTAATTTGTGTTTTAAAGATAGAAAAATAAAATCATTCTTGCACCAAAAAATTTAATTGTATAACCTTTTAATTTATAATAAAATCAATTAAATAATTATTAACTAAATGATTATTTAATTTATAATAAAAATAGTGAAATGTTTGCAAATATAAAATTGTGTACCTAAAACATGTAGTTTTTAGTTTGTATGAGATTCTGCATATTTGATGAAATGATTAAGGGGAAATAAAACAGGAAGTTTTAAAAAAACTTCTCTAGGGTAATAGAGATGATTATATTTATATTTTCCCTTTTAATTTGAGACGATTTACATCTGAATTGGAGTTGTTGTTGTCCAGTCATTTAGTCATGTCTGACTCTTTGCCACCCCAAGGGCTGTGGCATGACAGGCTTCCCTTTCCTTCACTATCTCCCGGAGTTTGCTCAAATTCATATCCAATGAGTCAAGGATGCCAGCCAACCATTTCATTCTGTCACACCCTTCGCCACCTGCCTTCAATTTATTCCAATAAGTTGTCTCTTCATGCCAGGTGCCCAAAGTATTGGGGCCTCAGCTTCAGCATCAGTCCTTCCAATGAACATTCAGGATTGATTTCCCTTAGGATTGATTGGTTTCATCTCCTTGCAATCCAACGGAATTTCAAGAGTCTACAACACTACAGTTCGAAAGCACCAATTCTTTGACACTCAGCCTTCTTTATGGTCCAACTCTCACACCGGTACAGGACTACTGGAAAAACCATAGCTTTGACTATACAGACCTTTGTTGGAAAAATGATGCCTCTGCCTTTTAAAACCCTTTTTAGGTTTGTCATTGCTTTTCTTCCAAGGAGCAAGCATCTTTTAATTTCATGGTTGCAGTCACCATCCACAGAAATTTTGGAGCTCGAGGAAATAAAATCTGTGACTATTTCCATTTTTCCCCATCTATTTGCCATGAAGTGATGGGACCAGATGCCGTGATCTTAGTTTTCTGAATGTTTAGTTTTAAGCCAGTGTTTTTCACTCTTCTCTTTTACCTTCATCAAGAAGCTCTTTAGTTCCTCTTTGTTTTCAGTCATTAGGGTGGTATCATCTGCATATGTGAGGTTGTTGATATTTCTCCCAGCCATCTTAATTCCAACTTGTGATTCATTCAACCCAGCATTTCACATGATATACTCTGCATACAAATTAAACAAGTAGAGTGCCAATATACAGCTTTGATGTACTCATTTTCCTATTTTGAACTATTCCATTGTTCCATATCCAGTTCTAACTGTTGGTTCTTGACCTGCATACAGGTTTCTCAGGAGGCAGGTAAGGTAGTCTCATATTCCCATCTCTTAAAGAATTTGTTGTGATCCACACAGTCTGAGGCTTTAGTGTAGTTAGTGAAGCAGAAGTAGATTTTTTTTTCTGGCATTCTCTTGCTTTTTTGATGATCCAACAGATGTTGGCAATTTGATCTCTGGTGCTTCTGCCTTTTCTAAACCCAGGTTGAACATCTGGATGTTCTCAGTGTATGTACTGTTGAGGCCTAGCTTGAACGATTTTGAGCATTGCCTTGCTAGCTCATTAAATGAGTGCAATTGTGTGCAGTTTGAACATTCTTTGTCACTGTCTTTCTTTGGGATGGGAATGAAAACTGATCTCTTCCAGTCCTGTGGCCTCTGCTGTTTTTCAAATTTGTTGACATATTGAGTGCAGCACTTTAACAGCATTGACCTTTGGGATTTTAAATAGCTCAGCTGGAATTCTATCACCTCCACTAGCTTTGTTTGTACTAATGCTTCTTAAGGCCCAATTAACGTCACATTCCATGATGTCTGGCTCTGGGTGAGTGAGCACTCTGTTGTGATTATCCAGGTCATTAAAATCTGGTTTGCATAGTTCTTCTGTGTTTTGTTGTTATCTGTTCTTAATCTCTTGTGCTTCTGTTAGTCTTTGCTGTTTCTATCCTTTATTGTCCTCATCTTTGTATAAAATATTCCCTTGTATCTCTAATTTTATTGAAGAGATCTCTCATCTTTCCCATTCTATTGTTTTTATTACCTTAAAATTCAACTGACTTTGGTACAATGATGCAAAGTCAAAGTTAAAAACATATTTTTTTATGAGTGATGTATTTAAAGATTACCCCAAAAGATATTTTAGTAACACAATTAAATTTTATAAGGAATTAATACAAATGTATCTATTCTGACATTATAATTTAGTGAGGCAGGAGAAGGGGACGACAGAGGATGAGATGGTTGGATGGCATCACCAACTCAATGGACATGAGTTTGAGTGAACTCTGGGAGTTGGTGATGGACAGGGAGGCCTGACGTGCTGCAATTCATGGGGTCACAAAGAGTTGGACACGACTGAGTGACTGAACTGAACTGAAGATCATATACTAACACTTCTTTAAATTATTATTTAGATTACTCAATTATCTTTTCCTTTAAGTATCTATTTAAATGTATCCTTCTCACTGCAACAGATGAAGCCACATAATTCTTATTCCCAAAAATGTCATTTCACTGCACAAAAGAGATGAAGTGCCAAAAAGATTCCTCCACACACACACACACACACACACACACACACACACACACACAAATAGCTAAATATTGTACAACTTTTTATATGTAGTTATACACTAATGGCAATGTGATAGGTGATGGTGATCAAGATGACATATGTAGAAAAAGTTAAAAACTGTGAAATAACAATTAACTAGCTTTATTATTCGACTCTTGAAAGAATGTTGAAGTTTTTAACAGCAAAGAGAAATCTACTTGAAAAAATCTTGTTTTCTTTTTAGCATTGACTTTGACTGTGGAAAATTGTCAATTACTTTAATGTCTTCAAGGAAAACTGTTCAAAACATTAAATTATCAAATATATCATTAAATACATTTTTAGAGAAAAAAATTCACCCATTTTGTTGCAGTCTTTTAATGGACCTGAACCTGGTGGTCTGGAGTCGACAATAATAAGGTGAAAAAGAGAAAGAAGCTAGTATTTCCTGGTTTACACAGAGAACCAATAAAACCCTAGAAAAGGTCTTGCACCACTCACTAAGGCACAGGGCGTCCTCTCGAGGAAGTCTTGAAAGCCTGGGCTGGAGAGTGAGCTTGGTGGGTTTCCATGCTCCAGAGAATTAGCCAGAGGGGGAGAGAGAGAAAGACAAGGGGACCCAAGTCTCCGGTGGAGCAAAGATGCTTTCATGATCTTTCTGTGGGTATGTATAGGCTGTTCTACAAGGAATTTCTTTCGACAATGATAAAGATTAGAAAACCAAACGTACAGCAACCGTTATCAAGGAAACAAGGAATTAGCAATGGTCATAAGGTCAGAAGACAATCCATATCTCAAGAAAGAGAGTTGTGACTAAGCAGTTTTGTCATAAGGAGAATGTTTACTGAAGGAAATCCACGCATGCGTTTCATCCCATGACCTCAGTCCTGGGAGCAATGTGCTGCTCCACTCTTTCCCGATACCAGAAACTGATAAGGAACAGAGGATTTATGAGAGACAGAAAACAGCACACAGGAATCCTCCTGTTAAACACTCCCTGACACCATCTAAACACTGTATATATTCAATTTCAATTTGCATAGTGAAATACATTGAAATTCTAACCTTCAGTGTGATGTATTAGAAAGATGGCTTATGGAAAGTAATTAGGTCATGAGGGTAGAACTTTCATTAATGGAATAGTATCCTTATAAATGAGACCTCAGAAAGTTCTTACCCCCTTTTTACTATGTGAGAATACAGTGAATAGTCAGCCCTCTGCAAACTTCTTAAAGAGAACCCTCACCAAAATTTGACCATGCTGGTACCTTGATCTCAGACTTCCAGCCCCAGAACTTTAAGAAATAAATTATGTTGTTTAAAAGCCACCCAGTCTACAATTCTTTGTTATGGCAACCGAAATTAACTAAGACATCATGATATGTTATTTCTACTTCATAAAAAGAAAAACTATTGCTTATTGAAATCACCTGTCCTGCTAAATTCTTATTTTGTCTTATAGTTTACCAGGTATTTTTCTTAGAGATTCTAGCTATGTAATCATATTTCTTGCAAATAATTTTAATTATATTATATTTTCTCCTTTCCACTTTTATACTACTCTTCTCTTTTTTAATTAAATTGAGTATTCTAACAGAACAACATTAAATTTCTTGGTGATATTGATGTAAGTACCTTAAGTTTTTAACAATTAAGCATGATTCAATATTTCTTATATGTACATTTTTGCTATTTTAAGAAAATATTAATTTTTGTTAATTAAAAGTTTATACCAACAAGATGGTCGAATTTTATCAAATTCCTTTTTAGTTGCAAACTTTGATGGGAGATACTGAAGAAAATTAATCAATTTCTAAATATTCTCCCCCAGGAGCAAAGCCAACTGCCATGCTCTGCCCACCGTCTGCCACAACAGTGGGGTGCTGCTCCAGGACCTTGCTTTGGATTTCTGTTCGCTCCAGTGTTGTGCTGAGGCTTCCCCACTGAATTCTTAGACTCCTACAATGAGATCAAGCCTTGAGCCTTTGGAGTAGGAGCGCTGAGTCCAAAACCCTAGACTACCAGAGAACTAACCCTAGAGAGTATCAAATAGTGAGAACTCACACAAAGGAAACCATTTCAATACCAGACCCAGCATCACCCAACCACCAGTAGCACCCTGTGCAGGACGCCTCATCTAAACAACAAACAAAACAAAAATACAAACCCGATTATCAGCAGATGGGATTACCACCTCACTCAGCCTTGCCCATCAGAGGGAAAACAAACAAATACTCAGCACAAATCTCAGCCTATAGGAAGCTTATACAAACCACTGGACCAACCCTAGAAGGGCAGAAATCACAAAAAAAGAATTCAACCTTGAAGCCTGGTAAAAGGAGACCTCAAACACAATAAGGTAAAAAAAAAAAAAAAGGCAGATAAATACTACACAAATGAAGGAACAAATTAGAAACACAGAAGTCCAAATAAATGAAGAAATAGGCACACTATCTGAAAAAGAATTCAGAATAATGATGGTAAAGATGATCAAAAACCTTGAAAACAAAAAGGAGAAAATGCAAGAATCAATCAACAAAGACCTAGAAGAATTAAAGAATAAATATACAGAGAGAAACAACACAATTACTGAAATTAAAAATACTCTAGAAGGAATCAAAAGCAAAATCTCTGAAGCAGAAGAACAAAACAGTGGACTAGAGGATAAAATGGTGGAAATAACTTCTAAAGAGCAGAATAAAGTAAGAAGAATGAAAAGAACTGAGAATAGTCTTAGAGACCTCTGAGGCAATATCAAATACACCAACATTTGAACTATAGGGGTCCCAGAAGAAGAAGAGAAAAAGAAAGGACGTGAGAAATTTTTTGAAGAGATTATAGTTGAGAATTTCCCCAACATGGAAAAGGAAATAGTCAATCAAGTCCAAGAGTCACAAAGAGTCCCATGCAGGATAAACCCAAGGAGAAACACACCAAGACACATATTAATCAAACTAACAAAACTAAACACAAAGAAAAAATATTAAAAGCAGCAAGGGAGGAGCAACAAGTAACATACAAGGGAAACCCCATAGGCTTAACCACTGATCTCTCAGCAGAAACACTGCAGGCCAGAAGGGAATGGCAGGATATATTTAAAGTACTGAAAGAGAAAAATCTACAACCAAGATTCCTATACCTGGCAAGGATCTCATTCAAAATTGATGGAAAAATAAAAAGCTTTTCAGACAAGCAAAAGTTAAGAGAATTCAGTACCACCAAACCAGCTTTACAACAAATGTTATGGGGACCTATATAGTCAAGAAATACAAGGGAAGAAAAAAGATCTACAAAACCAACCCCAAACAATTAGGAAAATGGCAATAGGAACATATATATCAATAATTACTTTAAATACAATTGAATTAAATGCTCCAACCAAAAGACACAGACTGGCTGAATGGATACAAAAACAAGACTCGCATATATGCTATCTACAAGAAACCCACTTCAGGCCTAGAGACACATATAGACTCAAAATGAGAAGATGGAAAAATATATTCCATGAATATGAGAAGCAAAAGAAAGCTGCTCTGGCAATCCTCATATCAGACAAAATAGACCTTAAAATAGAGAAGATTATAAGAGATAAGGAAGGACACTACATAATGATCAAGGGATCAATCCAAGAGGAAGACTAATGATTATAAATATCTTTGCACGCAACACGGGAGCACCTCAATACATAAGACAAATGCTAACAGACATAAAAGGAGAAATTGACTGTAAAACAATAAAGTAGGAGACTTTAACACTACAGTCACTCCAATGAACAGATCCTCAAAAGAGAGAATTAAAAAAGAAACACGTCTTAAGTGATACATTAGATGAGATAGAGCTCATTGATATCTTCAAGACATTCCACCCAAATGAAGAAGAATACACCTTCTTCTCAAGTGCACATGGACGATTCTCCATGTTAGACCACATCTTGGGTCACAAATCAAACCTCAGTAAATTTAAGAAAATTGAAATCATATCAAACATCTTCTCCAACCACAACGCTGAGACTAGTTATCAATTGCAAGAAAAAAAAAAAAAAACTGTAAGAAATACAAGAGATTAAGCAACAGGTTTCTAAATAACCAACAGGTTACTGAAGAAATCAAAGTGAAGTTGCTCAGTCGTGTCTGACTCTTTGCGACCCCATGGACTATAGCTTACCAGGCTCCTCCGTCCATGGGATTTTCCAGGCAAGAGTACTGGGGTAGGTTGCCATTGCCTTTTCCAGAGGATCTTCCTGACCCAGGGATCGAACCCAGGTCTCCCATGTTGTAGGCAGAGGCTTTACCATCTGAGCCACTAGGGAAGTCCAAATCAAAAAACCAAAAGGGAACTCAAAAAATTTCTAGAAACAAATAACAATGAAAACACGACAACTCAAAACCTATGGGATGCAGCAAAAGCAGTTCTAAGGTTGTATTATAGCAATACAATCCTATCTCAATAAACAAGAAAGCCATCGAATAGACAATCTAACTTTACACCTAAGGCAACTGGAAAAAGAAGAAGAAGAACAACAACAACAACAAAAAGTAGAAGGAAAGAAATCATAAAGATCTAAGCAGAAATAAATGAAAAAGAAATGAAAGAAAAAATAGTAAAGACTAATAAAAGTAAAAGCTGGTTCTTTGAGAAGATAAAAAAAACTGACAAATATTTAGCCAGACTTATCAAGAACAAAAAGAGACAAGAATCAAATCAACAAAATTAGAAAAGAAAAAGTAGAAGTTACAGCAGACAATGCAGAAATACAAAGGATTATAACAGATTATTATGAACAACTATACGGCAATAAAATGGATAACCTGGAAGAAATGGATAGATTCTTACAAAAGTTCAATCTTCTATCTGAACCAGAAAGAAATAGAAATTATGAACAACCCAATTACAAGCACTGAAGCTGAAGCTGTGATCAAAAATCTCCAAAAACCAAAAGCCCAGGACCAGATGGCTTCACAGGAGAATTCTAT
Organism: Capra hircus; assembly: GCF_001704415.2. Lineage (NCBI taxonomy): Eukaryota > Metazoa > Chordata > Mammalia > Artiodactyla > Bovidae > Capra > Capra hircus. Next base: position 115,401,235 of record NC_030808.1, on the reverse strand, counting down.
CAAACATTTAGAGAAGAGCTAATGCCTATCCTCCTAAAACTCTTTCAAAAAATTGCAGAGGAAGGAACATTTGTGGACTCATTCTACAAGGCTATCATCACCCTGATACAAAAACCAGACAAAGACATCACAAAAAAAGAAATCTGATAGATAGAGTGCCTAATGAACTGTATGGAGGTTCGGGACATTGTACAGGAGATAAGGATCAAGACCATCCCCGTGGAAAAGAAATGCAAAAAAGTAAAAAGGCTCTCTGAGGAGGCCTTACAAATAGCTGTGAAAAGAAAGGAAGCGAAAAGCAAAGGAGAAAAGGAAAGATATAAGCATCTGAATGCAGACTTCCACAGAATAGCAAGAAGAGATAAGAAAGCCTTCTTCAGAGATCAATGCAAAGAAATAGAGGAAAACAACAGAATAGGGAAGACTAGAGATCTCTTCAAGAAAATTAGAGATACCAAGGGAATATTTCATGCAAAGATGGGCTCGATAAAGGACAGAAATGGTATGGACCTAACAGAAACAGAAGATATTAAGAAGAGGTGGCAAGAATACACGGAAGAACTGTACAAAAAAGATCTTCATGACCAAGATAATCATGATGCTGTGATCACTCACCTAGAGCCAGACATCCTGGAATGTGAAGTCAAGTGGGCCTTAGAAAGCATCACTACGAAAAAAGCTAGTGGAGGTGATGGAATTCCAGCGAAGCTATTTCAAATCCTGAAAGATGATGCTGTGAAAGTGCTGCACTCAATATGCCAGCAAATCTGGAAAACTCAGCAGTGGCCACAGGACTGGAAAATGTCAGTTTCCATTCCAATCCCAAAGAAAGGCAATGCCAAAGAATGCTCAAACTACCACACAATGGCACTCATCTCACACGCTAGTAAAGTAATGCTCAAAATTCTCCAAGCCAGGCTTCAGCAATACGTGAACCGCACACTTCCAGATGTTCAAGGTGGTTTTAGAAAAGGCAGAGGAACCAGAGATCAAATTGCCAACATCCGCTGGATTATCGAAAAAACAAGAGAGTTCCAGAAACATTTTTTCCTGCTTTATTGACTATGTCAAAGCCTTTGACTGTGTGGAAAACTCTGAAAGAGATGGGAATACCAGACCACCTGATCTGCCTTTTGAGAAACCTGTATGCAGTCAGGAAGCAACAGTTAGAACTGGACATGGGAAAACAGACTGGTTCCAAATAGGAAAAGGTGTATGTCAAGGCTGTATATTGTCACCCTGCTTATTTAACTTCTATGCAGAGTACATCATGAGAAAATATGGGCTGGAAGAAGCACAAGCTGGAATCAAGATTGCAGGGAGAAATATCAATAACCTCAGATTTGCAGATGACACCACCCTTATGGCAGAAAGTGAAGAGGAACTAAAAAGCCTATTGATGAAAGTGAAAGAGGAGAGTGAAAAAGTTAGCTTAAAGCTTAACATTCAAAAAACTAAGATCATGACATCTGGTCCCATCACTTCATGGGAAATAGATGGGGAAACAGTCGAAACAGTGTCAGACTTCATTTTGGGAAGCTCCAAAATCACTGCAGATGGTGATTACAGCCATGAAATTAAAAGACGCTTACTCCTTGGACGGAAAGTTATGACCAAACTAGGTAGCATATTCAAAAGCAGAGATATTACTTTGCCAACAAAGGTCTGTCTAGTCAAGGCTATGGTTTTTCCTGTGGTCATGCATGGATGTGAGAGTTGGACTGTGAAGAAGGCTGAGCGCCAAAGAATTGATGCTTTTGAACTGTGGTGTTGGAGAAGACTCTTGAGAGTCCCTTGGACTGCAAGGAGATCCAACCTGTCCATTCTGAAGATCAGTCCTGGGTATTCTTTGGAAGGACTGATGCTGAAGCTGAAACTCCAGTACTTCGGCCACCTCATGCAAAGATTTGACTCATTGGAAAAGATTCTGATGCTTGGAGGGATTGAGGGCAGGAGGAGAAGGGGACGACAGAGGATGAGATGGATGGATGGCATCACTGACTCCATGGACGGGAGTGTGAGTGAACTCCAGGAGTTGGTGATGGACAGGGAGGCCTGGCGTGCTGCAATTCATGGGGTTGAAAAAAGAGTCGGACACAATTGAGCAACTGAAGTGAACTGACTGAACTGAACTGCACAGGCCAATGTCACTGATGAACATAGATTGAAACATTCTAACAAAATTTTAGCAAAGAGAATTCAGCAACACATTACAAAGCTCATACGCCATGATCTGTTCAGTTCAGTTCAGTCACTGTCATGTCCAATTCTTTGCGACCCCATGGAGTCCATCACCAACTCCAGGAGTTTACACAAACTCATGTCCATTGAGTTGATGATGCCATCCAACCATCTCATCCTCTGCCATCCCCTTCTCTTCCTGCCTTCAGTCTTTTGCAGCATCAGGGTCTTTTCAGATGAGTCAGTTCTTTGCATCAGGTGGCCAAAGTATTGGAGTTTCAGCTTCAACATCAGTCCTTCCATGAATATTCAGTACTTATTCCCTTTAGAATGGACTGGTTGAATCTCCTTGCAGTCCAAGGGACTCCATGCAGTTCAAGGGACACCACAATCAAGTTGGGTTTATTCCAGGAATGCGAGGATTCTTCAATATATGCAAATCAATCAATGTGATACACCATATTAACAAACTGAAAGATTTAAAAAACCATATGATAATCTCAATAGATGCACAAAAAGCCTTTGACAAAATTCAACACCCATTTATGATTAAAACACTTCAAAAAATGGGCATAGAAGGAACCTGCCTCAACATAGTAAAGACCATATATGATAAGCCTACAGCAAACATTATTCTCAATGGTGAAAAACTGAAAGCATTCCCCCTAAGATCAGGAACAAGACAAGGGGGTCCACTTTCACCACTGTTATTCAGCATAGTTTTGGAAGTCCTAGCTGCAGCAATCAGAGAAGAAGAAGAAATAAAAGGAATCCAGATAAGAAAAGAAGAAGTAAAACTCTCAATGTTTGCAGATGACATGATACTGTAAATAGAAAATGCTAAAGATAATATCAGAAAATTACTAGATTTAATTAGTGAATTTAGCAAAGTTGCAGGATACAAAATCAACACACAGAAATTATTTGCATTTCTACATACTTACAATGAAAAATCAGAAAGAGAAATTACAGAATCAATCCCATTCACCATTACAACAAAAAGAATTAAATATCTAGGAATAAACTTACCTAAGGAGACAAAAGAACTATACACAGATAATTATAAGGCAGTCATGAAAGAAATCAGAGATGACATAAACAGATGGAGAGATATTCCATGTTTCTGGGTAGGAAGAATCAATATTGTGAAAATGACTATACTACCAAATGCAATCTACAGATTCAATGCAATCCCTATCAAATTATCAATGGCATTTTTCACAGAGCTAGAACAAAAATTTCACAATTAATATGTAAACACAAAACCTCAAATAGCCAAAGCAGTCTTGAGAAAGGAGAATGAAGCTGGAGGAATCAACCTTTCTGTCTTCAAATTATACTACAAAGCTACAGTCATCAAGACAGCATTGTACTGGTACAAAAGCAGACATATAGACCAATGAAACAAGATAGAAAGCCCAGAAATAAACCCATGCACCTATGGGTACCTTATTTTTGAGACAGGAGGCAAGAACATACAATGGGGCAAAGACAGTCTCTTCAATAAATGGTGCTAGGAAAACTGGACAGCTACATGTAAAAGAATGAAATTAGAACACTTCCTAACACCATACACAAAGATAAACTCAACAAGGATTAAAGACCTAAATGTAAGACCAGAAACTATAAAACTCTCAGAGGAAAACATAGGCAGAACACTCGGCATAAATCAAAGCAAGATCCTCTATGACCCTCTTCCTAGAATAATGGAACTGCAAACAAAAGTAAACAAGTGGGACCTGATTAAATTTAAAAGCTTTTGCACAACAAAGGAAACTATAAGCACGATGAAAAGACAACCCTCAGAATGGGAGAAAATAATAGCAAAGGAAACAACTGACAAAGGATTACTTTCCAAAATACACAAGCAGCTCATATAACTCAATGCCTGAGAAACAAACAACCCAATCAAAAAGTGGGAAAAGGACCTAAACAGACATTTCTCCGAAGCAGACCTACAGATGACTAACACATGAAAAGATACTCAACATCACTCATTATTCAGTTCACTTCAGTTGCTCAGTAGTGTCCAACTCTTTGCGACCCCATGAACTGCAGCTTGCGAGGCCTCCCTGTCCGTCACCGACTCTTGGAGTTTACTCAAACTCATGTCCATTGAGTCAGTGATGCCATCCAACCATTTCATCCTCTGTCATCCCTTCTCCTGTCTTCAATCTTTCCCAGTATCAGGGTCTTTTCCAATGAGTCAGTTCTTCACATCAAGTAGCCAAAGTATTGGAGCTTCAACTTCAATATGAGCCTGCCAATGAATATTCAGGACTGATTTGCTTTAGGATTGACTGGTTTGATCTCCTTGCAGTCCAAGGGACTCTCACAAGTCTTCTTCAACAACACAGCTCAAAAACATCAGTTCTTCGGCACTTAGCTTTCTTTATAATCCAACTCTCACATCCATACATGACTCCTGGAGAAACCATAGCCTTGACTAGATGGACTCTTGTTGGCAAAGTAATGTCTCTGATTTTTAATATGGTGTCTAGGATGGTCATAACTTTTCTTCCAAGGAGTAAGCGTCTTTTAATTTCATGGCTACAGTCACCATCTGCAGTGATTTGGGGGCCCAAAAAATTAAATTGTGACATTATTTCCACTGTTTCCACATCTATTCCCCATGAATTGATAGGACTGGATGCCATGATCTTTGTTTTCTGAATATTGCTCATTATTAGAGACATGCAAATCAAAACTACAAGGAGCTATAACCTCACACTGATCAGAATGGTCATCAAAAAGTCTACAAACAATAAATGCTGCAGCTGGTATGGAGAAAAGGGAACACTCTTGCACTGTTGGTGACAATGGAAACTGATACAGCCACTATGGAAGATGAGATGGAGATTCTTTTTAAAAACTAGGAACAAAACATATGACTCAGCAATCGTACGACTCCTAGGCACATACCCTGAGGAAACCAAAATTGAAAAAGACACATGTATCCCATTGTTCACTGCAGCACTATTTACAATAGTTAGAGCTTCCCTGGTGGCTCAAAGGTTAAAGCGTCTGCCTGGAATGCAGGAGGCCCGGGTTCAATCCCTGAGTTGGGAAGATCCTCTGGAAAAGGAAGTGGCAGCCCACTCCAGTACTCTTGCTTGGAGAATCTCATGGGGGAGGAGCCTGGTGGGCTACAGTCCATGGGGTCACGAAGAGTTGGACACGACTGAGTGACTTCACTCACTCACTCACTAAGAGCATAGAAAGAACCTAGATGTCCATAGACAGATGAATGGATAAAATTGTGGTATGTATACACAATGGAATATTACTCAGCCATAAATAAAAAGGACTGCATTTGAGTCAGTTCTGCTGAGGTGGATGAACCTAGAACCTATTATATAGAGTGAAGCGAGTAAGAAAGAGAAAGATAAATATTGTATTCTGATACATATATATGAAATCTAGAAGAATGATACTGAAGAACTGATTTACAGGGCAGCAGTGGAGAAACAGACATAGAGAATAGACTTATGGTTATGGGGAGAGGGGAGGAGAGGGTGAGATGTATGGAAAGAGTAACATGGAAACTTACATTACCCTCTATAAAATAGATAGCCAATGGGAATTTGCTGTATGGTTCAGGAAACTCAAACGGGGGCTCTGTATCAACCCAGAGGGGTGGAGGGGGGAGGAAGATGGGAGGGAGGTTCAAAAGAGAGGGAATATATGTATACCTATGGTTGATTCATGCTGAGGTTTGACAAAAAAACAACAAAATTCTGTAAGCAATTATCTTTCAATAAAAAAATAAAAGAAAGAACAAAATGCAAATCAAAGTTACTAGGCAATCATGATTTTTATCAATAAAGGATTTTTAATCTAAGGAAAAAAAATTCTCAATGTTAGCCATGCTTGCATTCCTGAGATCGAATACAATCTGGTATATGTAATTCAATTAATATGCTGTTGCGTTCTATCTGGGATTAATTTATTTCACATTTCTGTTACTATATGTAAGAAGAACTACATTCAAATTTTTCAGTATCTAACACAGAATGTTAAAATTGACATTTTTGACAGTGCAACAAGATAAAATATAATGTGCCAGACATTACTCCAATCCAAGTAACTGTTATACCTTTTGTAAGATTTACAGTAAAAATATCTCCAAAGTGGCAATACAAATCTTAAAGCCCTACATCTCCTTGAAGAATATAAATGACTGAGGGTTGGTATTAGAGAGAAGGCTCTATTAAAAGTGATTTTGAGAATATCACCAATACGCTAGGGATCTCAGTCCCACAGCAGAGAAGACTTGGGCAGTGTCTGGTTCTAACTTCAAGTGTGGTGAAATAAGTTTTGAAGGGTCTACTTAAGAAGCTTTATTTGTGTTCCCCTAAAATATGTGACTCATGCCTGAAAAAATTCAGGTGATCTTTGAATGAAGGCTGGGACTGGGAAGTTTTCTCTTTCCAAAAAGGAGTCAGATGCTGGTTAATCATGGTAACCAATTATGATTTCTAAGTGGAAATGTTATCCTGGGATTGTTTTAAGTATGATCCACCCAAGGAGAGCTGTCATTTAGATGAGGAATATCAGCTGGAAAAGGACGCAGGGTATCCATTCAGAAAAAAAATCTATGTGTGGAGATAGACCTGACAAACTAAAGACCCTGCCCAAGTCTCAGGAGTTTTGGACAAGGCACTCCACAGAGAGTTATTCCAAAAACCCACCAAAGTGCCCAATAAGATAAAAGTTGGCTTCGAATGAAGCAGGGCAAAGACTAATAGAGTTTTGTCAAGAAAATGCACTGGTCATAGCAAACACCCTCTTCCAACAACACAAGAGAAGACTCTACATATGGACATCACCAGATGGTCAACACCGAAATCAGACTGATTATATTCTTTGCAGCCAAAGATGGAGAAGCTCTATACAGTCAACAAAAACAAGACCAGGAGCTGACTGTGGCTCAGATCATGAACTCCTTATTATCAAATTCAAATGGAAATTGAAGAAACTAGGGAAAACCACTAGACCATTCAGGTATGACCTAAATCAAATCCCTTATGAGTATACAGTGGAAATGAGAAATAGATTTAAGGGCCTAGATCTGATAGATAGAGTGTCTGATGACCTATGAAATGAGGTTCGTGACATTGTACAGGAGATAGGGATCAAGACCATCCCCATGGAAAAGAAACGCAAAAAAGCAAAATGGCTGTCTGGGGAGGCCTTACAAATAGCTGTGAAAAGGAGGGAGGCAAAAGGCAAAGGAGAAAGGGAAAGATATAGGCATCTGAACGCAGAGTTCCAAAGAACAGCAAGAAAAGATAAGAAGGCCTTTTTCAGTGATCAATGCAAGGAAATCGAGGAAAAGAACAGAATGGGAAAGACTAGAAATCTCTTCAAGAAAATTAGAGATACCAAGGGAACATTTCATACAAAGATGGGCTCAATAAAGGACAGAAATGGTATGGCCCTAATAGAAGCAGAAGATATTAAGAAGAGGTGGCAAGAATACACGGAAGAACTGTACAAAAAAGATCTTCACGACCCAGATATTCATGATGATGTGATCACTAATCTAGAGCCAGACATCCTGGAATGTGAAGTCAAGTGGGCCTTAGAAAGCATCACTATGAACAAAGCTAGTGAAGGTGATGGAATTCCAGTGGAGCTATTTCAAATCCTGAAAGATGATGCTGTGAAAGTGCTGCACTCAATATGCCAGCAAATTTGGAACACTCAGCAGTGGCTACAGGACTGGAAAAGGTCAGTTTTCATTCCAATCCCAAAGAAAGGCAATGCCAAAGAATGCTCAAACTACCGCACAATTGCACTCATCTCACATGCTAGTAAAGTAATGCTCAAAATTCTCCAAGCCAGTCTTCAGCAATACGTGAACCGTGAACTCCCTGATGTTCAAGCTGGTTTTAGAAAAGGCAGAGGAACCAGAGATCAAATTGCCAGCATCCTCTGGATCATGGGAAAAGCAAGAGAGTTCCAGAAAAACATCTATTTCTGCTTTATTGACTATGCCAAAGACTTTGAGTGTGTTGATCAGAATAAACTGTGGAAAATTCTGAAAGAGATGGGAATACCAGACCACCTAACCTGCCTCTTGAGAAATCTATATGCAGGTAAGGAAGCAACAGTTAGAACTGGACATGGAAAAACAGACTGGTTCCAAATAGGAAAAGGAGTATGTCAAGGCTGTATACTGTCACCCTGCTTATTTAACTTACATGCAGAGTACATCATGAGAAACGCTGGACTGGAAGAAACACAAGCTGGAATCAAGATTGCCGGGAGAAATATCAATAACCTCAGATATGCAGATGACACCACCCTTATGGCAGAAAGGGAAGAAGAACTAAAGAGCCTCTGGATGAAAGTGAAAGAGGAGAGTGAAAAAGTTGGCTTAAAGCTCAACATTCAGAAAACGAAGATCATGGCATCTGGTCCCATGACTTCATGGGAAATAGATGGGGAAACAGTGGAAACAGTGTCAGACTTTATTTTGGGAGGCTCCAAAATCACTGCAGATGGTGACTGCAGCCATGAAATTAAAAGACGCTTACTGCTTGGAAGAAAAGTTATGACCAACCTAGATAGCATATTCAAAAGCAGAGACATTACTTTGCCGACTAAGGTCCATCTAGTCAAGGCTATGGTTTTTCCTGCGGTCATGTATGGATGCGAGAGTTGGACTGTGAAGATGGCTGAGTGCCAAAGAATTGATGCTTTTGAACTGTGGTGTTGGAGAAGACTCTCGAGAGTCCCTTGGACTGCAAGGAGATCCAACCAGTCCATTCTGAAGGAGATCAGCTCTGGGATTTCTTTGGAGGGAATGATGCTGAAGCTGAAACTCCAGTACTTTGGCCACCTCATGCGAAGAGTTGAGTCATTAGAAAAGACTCTGATGCTGGGAGGGACTGGGGGCAGTAGGAGAAAGGGACGACCGAGGATGAGATGGCTGGATGGCATCACGGACTTGATGGACATGAGTCTGAGTGTACTCCGGGAGATTGTGATGAACAGGGAGGCCTGGCGTGCTGCGATTCATGGAGTCGCAAAGAGTCAGACACGACTGAGTGACTGAACTGACTGACTGAATTAATACTAAAAAATCATGAAGTATTCTGAGATACGTAGAAAAAGCCAAATATAAGCTTTTCTACTTGCCTTGCCTTTTCTCTCACACTTAATTCTTCTCTCAGTGGTACCCCCTTCCTCAGCTTTGATGGTGTTGGATTGAGAGATATCAAGTGGAACAAGAGGTTATGAAAAGGAGAAAAAAGAAGTAAATATTCTATAGTTTCCTGCAAGTAGTCAGCCCAAAGAAAACTCCAGCTTGAAAGAAAAGAAGAGAATTTAATTCAACTTCAGAAATTTTTACCATTACACAGGACTGGATGTTTTAAAGGCTGTGACTTAAAAAACAGAAAGTAGTGGCAATTAGTTCTATTTCATCCATATGCAGAAAAATGACAATGCTCACTAAACAGGTTTAAAATGATGCGGATTGTGAGTCAAAAATACATTTACTTTCATAATTACATAACAAGAGTTCTTGTTCAATGTACAGCTAGACATTATTTTTGAGAGATTTTCGTATCCTTAAGTTACCAGCCTCAAGGAAACATTTAGAAGCTTCTCTTCTTTCTTAGAGATTATAACAGTTTTGATAGATAACTAAACCACTTTAGTGACTGGTCATAGAAAACTGACTGGTTAATTTTCTTTTCTCCTTAGAAACCAATTTTAGTTTAGATCACTTTTTAAGAAGGCTCAGCATATAAGATCTATTTATATTTGGGGGTCCTCAGTCTTCTTAATTTTTATTGTAATACTTTAATTTTGCTATAAATATTCCAAAGACCACCAGAATATCATAGTGGTCAAGCAAAACTTAGTTAATTATACCTTCTGTAGCAAAGGAGAATTTACCTTGACTGAGTCTTAAAACTGTCTGAGAGGAGAACATCAAGAAAAGGATATAGTTTTAAGTCGTCATCAAGACCATTGTAATTAGCACCTTAAAAAGTAAGAAAACAGCTATAGTTAGGTAAAATTGATGACATAATGGCCTTGTATTGGTGGGCACAGCAAACTGATGGAAAGAGATTTTTTAAGCATCTTGAAGAGCAAGCTCTGAGTCTAATTAGTAAGCTAATTTAGTTGTTTCATACTCTTGTTTATCAAGAATAATTTTTTCCTGAAGCAGTAGCTAAGTATTTTTTGCTTCTTCCTCAGTTCAGTTCAGTTCAGTCACTCAGTCATGTCCGACTCTTTGAGACCCCACAAACCACCACACACCAGGCCTCCCTGTCCATCATAAACTCCCGGAGTCCATCCAAACTCATGTCCATTGAGTCAATGATGTCATCCAACCATCTCATCCTCCATCATCCCCTTCTCCTCCTGCCCCCAATCTTTCCCAGCATCAGGGTCTTTTCCAATGAGTCAGCACTTCTCATCAGGTGGCCAAGGTATTGGAGTCTCAGCTTCGATATCAGTCCTTCCAATGAACACCCAGGACTGATCTCCTTTAGGATGGACTGGTTGGATCTCCTTGCAGTCCGAGGGACTCTCAAGAGTCTTCTCCAACACCACAGTTCAGAAGCATCAATTCTTTTGTGCTCAGCTTTCTTCACAGTTCAACTCTCACATCCATACATGACCACTGGAAAAATCGTAGCCTTGACTAGATGGACTTTGTTGACAAAGTGATGTTTCTACTTTTCAATATGCTGTCTAGGATGGTCATAACTTTCCTTCCAAGGAGGAAGCGTCTTTTAATTTCATGGCTGTAATCACCATCTGCAGTGATTTTGGAGCCCAGAAAAATAAACTCAGCCACTGTTTCCACTGTTTCCCCATCTATTTGCCATGAAGTGATGGGACCGGATGTTTTCTGAATGTTGAGCTTTAAGCCAACTTTTTCACTCTCCTCTTTCACTTTCATCCAGGGGCTCCTTAGTTGTTCTTCACTTTCTGCCATAAGGGTGGTGTCATCTTCATATCTGAGGTTATTGATATTTCTCCTGGCAATCTTGATTTCAGCTTGTGCTACCTCTAGCCCAGATTTTCTCATGATGTACACTGCATAAAAGTTAAATAAGCAGGGTGACAATATACAGCCTTGACATACTCCTTTTCCTATTTGGAACCAGTCTGTTGTTCCATGTCCACTTCTAACTGTTGCTTCCTGACCTGCATACAGGTTTCTCAAGAGGCAGGTCAGGTGGTCTAGTATTCCCATCTCTCTCAGAATTATCCACACTTTGTTGTGATCCACACAGTCAAAGGCTTTGACATAGTCAATAAAGCAGGAAAAAATGTTTTTCTGGAACTCTCTTGTTTTTTTGATGACCCAGCGGATGCTGGCAATTTGATCTCTGGTTCTTCTGCCTTTTCTAAAACCACCTTGAACATCTGGAAGTTCACGGTTCACGTATTGCTGAAGCCTGGCTTGGAAAATTTTGAGCATTGCTTTACTAGCGTGTGAGATGAGTGCAATTGTGCAGTAGTTTGAGCATTCTTTGGCATTGCCTTTCTTTGGGATTGGAATGAAAACTGACCTTTTCCAGTCCTGTGGCCACTGCTGAGTTTTCCAAATTTGCTGACATATTGAGTGCAGCACTTTCACAGCATCATCTTTCAGGATTTGAAACAGCTCCACTAGAATTCCATCACCTCCACTAGCTTTGTTCGTAGTGATGCTTTCTAAGGCCCACTTGACTTCACATTCCAGGATGTCTGGCTCTAGGTGAGTGATCACACAGTTGTGCTTATCTGGGTCAGGAAGATCTTTTTTGTACACAGAATTCTTCTGTGTATTCTTGCCATCTCTTCTTAATTTCTGCTTCTGTTAGGTCCATACCATTTTTGTTCTTTATTGAGCCCATCTTTGCATGAAATGTTCCCTTGGTATCTCTAATTTTCTTGAAGAGATCTCTAGTCTTTCCCATTCTATTGTTTTCCTCTATTTCTTTGCATTAATTGCTGAGGAAGGCTTTCTTGTCTCTCCTTGCTATTGTTTGGAACTCTGCTTTCAAATGGTTCTTCTTAGTATTGTTGAAATATGACTAGGCAAGTATGCTCAATCACAGACATTTTTAAGCTGGGTACAGAAAAATAAGTTTCGTCCCAGTGTTGTTTAATGAAGAGAAAAGGACTTGTGTTGGTTCTAGTGCCCATATCCAGTCCCATAGATTTGAGTCATAAAAGGGGAACTTTCAGAGTTAGAAGATAGAGCTGTATACCTCATTGGTTATGCCTCATTGAAAGAACACACAGAAACCTAAGGTGGCTTGGGATTTGTCTGATTAACTGCAGATTCCTGGGTGTCTTAAACAACTTTAGAAATAGTTTATCACAGCCAAAGACAATACACTAGGCCTAGGAAATAAAATTTTTCTTTGACTGAAACTTTATCCTTCTTACAAAGAGAATTTAATTGTTAGTTGCCTCCATTGCTTCCATGAAGGGCATTTATTGAGAAGAAACTGATGAAAATGAAAAAATAGAATTAAGAGAACAAAATAGTTCCTCACATGCTAATGAAATCAGCTGATTAAATTATGGCATCCAAATCACAATTCAGTGTTTCCAGAAAGAAAGAAATAAAAATCACAAACTTTTTAATTAAGATTGAAACAGAAAGCTACTGCCACTGAGTCTATCATGTAAACTATCACGTTTGATATATCGGTCATACTGTGCCCATGGCACATGTCCCTATTTCTGATCCAAGTAGCTGTGGTCAGGGGAGCTCACCTATAGGGCCAAAGCTGGAGCCATAACAATTAATGAAGGGTCATTCGGCACCATATTCTAAAGAAAGTTTCAGGGAAACTGCACTTTGAAGACCCCATCTGTTAAGTATACAAGTTTTCAAAAAAATTTATGTATCTATTCTGGAATGCAAATATGCCATTCTGGAAATTTGCCATGAGTTGTACAAGAAGACATTGTCCACAAAGTCTGAATGAAGAGAAACATAATTTATGTAAGACCCAGATGCTAAATTCTACTCAAAACTCTGGAAATTAATAATGCTGAATTATCTTATATTCAAAAAACAGGCTTCCCTGATGGCTCAAATGGTAAGGAATTCACCTGCAATATAGGAGACCTGGGTTTGATTCCCTGGGTTGGGAAGATCCCCTGGAGGAGGGCATGACAACCCACTCCAGTATTCTTGCCTGGAGAATCCCCATGGACAGAGGGGCCTCATGGGCCACAGTCCATGAGGTTTCAAAGAGTCAGACACAACTAAGCACACAGCAGCATAAAAACATAACTATTTATTCAAGCAACATGAATCAACATGAACTTACCTTTCATTACTAGTATCATTTAAAGCAATTTAGAGGTATAATTTTAAGAACAATTTAATATTTGCTTCAAGTCATATTTTTCTTCTTAATTATCTCACCCTGAATCATAAGTCATATTACAAAGATATACCTGGTAATTTGTCCATTCATCCATCACAGGAGTTCATAATAATAGTAATGCTGACATTTGGGGTTGGGTAATTGTATGTTGTAGAGGGCTGCCTTGTGTGTTTTAGGATGTTTAGCAACCCAGTAGATGTCCATGGCAAATGACTCCCCCGTGACACACACATACAGTTGTGACAGCCAAAGGTTTCTGGAGAGATTACCAGACATGTTGAGGTGGGGAGTGATTGGGGGAAGGATCATTTCCAGTTGAAACCACCATGGTAGCAAAACATTAAGGCTTCCCAGTTTGCATATCTTGCAGCAGTTTTTATCTCAGTCCTTCTTCCCCTTAGAATCAGTTATGAGTTCTACATTATAGTTTCTTGTCAGTTTCCAATTGCAAGATCCTACCAACCAAGTGCAATCTGCATAAAATGCTATTTTCAGTGACAAGTTTCATCAGTCTAATAAGCTGTGTCTTATACAAAACAAACCACTCTGAGTACCATAAAAGCGTTATTTTTGAATAGAAATTTATCTCAGTTTCGTGAGGAGGTGTTATTGGAAAATCATGACTGCTGTTTCACTCTAGGATGAACTGCTGGGAAGAGTCACGAATTTCCCATTTTTCATTCTCTGAGCATTTCCCTTACTCCCATGAGGGTGATTTTTACAGCAGCAGAGTGAGTCGGATTTTCCTCCTGTTTCGCCTTCAAATTGCTGCATGAATAATATTATCAGATCTTGATTGGTGGCTCATGAAAATTGTACTTAGTTTCTTATTTCAAGAAAAGCTTTCACTGAAATGTTTAGCTTTTTAAACAAATCTTTGCACGACTTCACATTTTCAGCTTCCTAAGTAGTACTTGTGTACGTTTGGCGAGAGAGAGGAATTAGAATAGAAATAGGTAGCAACCAAACACATAAGCCTTCAATGGACTAGATGTCTCTCTGTCCACTACTAACACTAAAATCTATAGTGTAATTTCTTTGAGATATATTTCACATAAATTAGTGTGATGTGATACGAAGAAGACTAACTGTGATAAACTTGGCTTCACCCCCTTAAGATATTTAGTGTCCCCTTGTTTGCTCTATTCATAAATAAAGGTAAGTAATTTTCATTAACCTATACAATAAGAATTTATTAAATACCTAAAATGTGCCAAACATTATATTTTGTGCTTAGAATACAAAGCAAATGTGAAAGACTTCTAGGTTGTCTACATTAATATTAATATGCTAATTTTAAAAAGAATTCATTTGATAAGCAAAATATTATGCAAATAAAACTTGGAACACAAAATATAAATCAAAACATGAAAGTTAACAATTAATGATAACATTCTATGAATATAAATTGTATAGGATCATGCAAATTTATGTGCCCTATTCCTACACATAAAACTTGCCAAAAGAACATAAAAGACAACCTGAATAAATGATGAGAAATATCATCTCCTTCCACAGAAAGGCTTAATATTATATAGCCCCACATCAATTTATACAACTGAAGTAAATAAAATAAAAATTCCTAAGGAATTGATGAGAGGTTTCTAATGTTTTGGCTGTATTCAGGACAATACTAATTCAAGCACATTTTAGAAATTTTTATTAAATCTAAACTGATCATATTCTTGACAGCATTTTTCACTTCTAGGTATTTATCTTTCAGAAATAAGTATCAGGGTATAATCTGCATGAATAAGAACATTTGCTCTGCTTTGTTTTGATAGTTAAGAACTCAAATATCCATTGATGGGGAAAAATTATAATAGACTCATTTAATGGAGTAGCATGAAGCTATTAAAAATTAGATACAGCTAAATTTGGCATCATGAAAAAAGGTTCAAAATACATTGTTAAATGAAAAAAGCCAAATTTCAGATCAGTATGTATCATGTGACATTTTTCTATAAAAATAGGACAATAATAGTATTAGCAAATGTACAGAAAAAAGAAAAAAGAAGAAGGACTATGTAGCCAGCAACTAAAGTTATGGCATCATGGAGGACATTTATTTGCTTTATTCATTTCCTTAATATTTGAATTTTAATTCATTCTTACTTTTATAATTAGAAAAAATTAAGACAATATGATAATCTATGTTAATAACATTGTCATTATTAAATAGCACTTGGCATTAGAAAAATTATGGATCAACTTTGCTTAGTTTTAATATCACTTAAAACTTCTAAACTGAGTAGCATTAACACTGCTAAGCATTGCTATCTCAAGTCATTCTTTAAATAGTTTTTAATTAGTCTTTCCTTGGAGAAAACATGAGCTGCTACACAGAGAATTTGTCTAAACAAAAGTGATTTAAGAACTTGCATCATGAAGCTTTCATTCGAGGAGTATTTGACATCTTTCTCTGCAAATTTATCAGGAGTTAACATTTTCAGTTTCATTTTTTTTAATGACTGTATTTATGTATAATTGCATTATAAATGACTCTAATGAACTGTTGAAAAAATTTTCTCAGCTTCTTCTGTATTTATTTTTCCACTGAAATTGGATCTCTTTGGATTAATTAGGTTGGGAAAAGAACCCAAGAAACCCTAATCTACTTGGGTAGTTGCTCTACCAATAACAGAATGAAAAATGTGAATTGTAAGAACTTCACCTCAGAGAGTATCAGGGGTCCCCTGCTAGGTCAGTTGGTAAAGAATTGCCTGCAAAGCAGGCAACCCCGGTTCAATTCCTGGGTTAGAAAGATCCTCTGGAGAAGAGGAAAGGCTACCCACTTTAGTATTCTGGCCTGGAAAAATTCATGGACTGTATAGTCCATGGGTCGTAAAGAGTCAGACATAACTGAGTGACTTTCGCTTCACCTCAGAAAGTGCTAAAAATGAGACAACCCTATAATCAGCCAAAGCAACTGGCTCAGAAATATTTTATAAATGTTTATACATTATTGTCACCCTGCTTATTTAACTTCTATGCAGAGTACATCAGGAGAAACGCTGGGCTAGAAGAAACACAAGCTAGAATCAAGATTGCTGGGAGAAATAGCAATAACCTCAGATACGCAGATGACACCATCCTTGTGGCAGAAAGTGAAAAACTAAAGGGCCTCTTTTGAAAGTGAAAGAGGAGAGTGAAAAAGATGGCTTAAAGCTCAACATTCAGAAAACTAAGATCATGGCATCTGGTCCCATCACTTCATGGCAAATAGATGGGGAAACAGTGGAAACAGTGGCTGAGTTTATTTTGGGGGGCTCCAAAATCTCCTCATGGGTAGAGTTGACTCATTGGAAAAGACTCTGATGCTGGGAGGGATTGGGGGCAGGAGGAGAAGGGGACGACAGAGGATGGGATGGCTGGATTGCATCACTGACTCGATGGACATGAGTCTGAGTGAACTCCGGGAGTTGATGATGGACAGGGAGGCCTGGCGTGCTGCGATTCATGGGGTCGCAAAGAGTTGGACACGACTGAGCAACTGAATTGAACTGAACTGACTGAAAATCACTGCAGATGGTGATTGCAGCCATGAAATTAAAAGACATTTACTCCTTGGAAGTAAAGTTATGACCAGCCTAGATAGCATATTCAAAAGCAGAGACATTATTTTACCAACAAAGGTCCATCTAGTCAAGGCTATGGTTTTTCCAGTGGTCATGTATGGATGTGAGAGTTGGACTATAAAGAAAGCTGAGCGCAGAAGAATTGATGCTTTTGAACTGTGGTGTTGGAGAAGACTCTTGAGAATCCCTTGGACTGCAAGGAGATCCAACCAATCCATCCTGAAGGAGATCAGTCCTGGGTGTTCATTAGAAGGACTGATGTTGAAGCTGAAACTCCAATACTTTGGCCACCTGATGCGAAGAGCTGACTCATTGGAAAAGACCAGACTGCTTGGAAAGATTGGGGGCAGGAGGAGAAGGGGACGACAGAGGATGAGATGGTTGGATGGCATCACCAACTCAATGGACATGGGTTTGGGTGGACTCTGGGAGTTGGTGATGGATAGGGAGGCCTGGTGTGCTGCGGTTCATGGGGTCGCAAAAAGTCAGACATGACTAAGCAACTGAACTGAACTGAACTGAACTGATACATCTCCAAAATGTCAGCCAAGATGTGTTCCAGATATAGTACATGGTAACATCAACATTTCTTTAGCCTTTATTGCAAGTGCTTTGTTTATTTCATGTTAACATGGGACACAGACTTCAGGAAACTTGTTGTTAAAGTCTAAGACTAAAAAGTTAAAATCTAAGACTAATAAGTTTCACTATAGAAAGTCACACTTAGGATTTCCTATGAATATAGTATGTTTGGTGCATTACACTCTAGTGTAATGATATGCTGAGGAAAAAATACATGAAAGTCACTTCAAGTTGACAGAGTAAATCCGAATGATGCAGGGTAAATTGAACAAGCTCAGTAGTGCTTTGTGATGCTCTTTACAAGCTCGTGCCATTATTGTCTTTAGCACCATTAATGTAAACTTACCATCCTCTAGGGAGAAGCCAATGGCACCCCATTCCAGTACTCTTACCTGGAAAATCCCATGGATGGAGGAACCTGGTGGGTTACAGTCCATGGGGTCGCTAAGAGTCGGACACAACTGAGTGACTTCAGTTTCACCTTTCTCTTTCCACTTTCATGTATTGGAGAAGGAAATGGCAACCCACTCCAGTGTTCTTGCCTTGAGAATCCCAGGGACTGGGGGAGCCTGGTGGGCTGCCGTCTATGGGGTCGCGCAGAGTCAGACATGACTGCAGTGACTTAGCAGCAGCAGCAGCAGCACCATCCTTTAGTCAGTTAGGTATTAAGAGAAACTTAAATATTACAAGATAAACAATAAAATGTCATATAGGCAATTAGACATTGGAATAAAATATTTATGCATTTATAAGGAGCATCGCCAATTTTACCCTCATAGTGGCCAGGTCCAAATCCAAATCCAAATTTACGTACCAATGTCATTATGTCTGTCACTATATTTTTAAATAAAATAAAGGCAAAGTTGAATTTTAGTAAAATTCTACTTTCTCAGCTAAAGCATGTGTGGGTGCTGTCACTGCAGCCATGTCTGACTCTTTGAGATCCTGTGGCGTGTAGCCCACCAGGGTCCTCTGTCCAAGGGATTCTCTAGGCAAGAATACTGGAGTGGGTTGTCATGCCCTCCTCCAAGGGATCTTCCAGACCCAAGAATCAAACCCAATCTCCTGTGACTCCTGCATTGCAGGCGGATTCTTTATTGCTGAGCCATTGGGGAAGCCCTTTTGGCTAAAGCAACCACACTTAAATTTTTAAATGCATTATTCTTAGATACCTTAGTCTACTCAATGGCCATTTTTCAGTTCGCACATCCCTATGATAAACCAAGTTTCTTATTGGAATTTATTGGTAGGATAAACTTAGCTTTATAAGCCTGTTATTTGACCATTGAGAACATATTGCAGGCCTATAATTGTAGTTTAAAGATGGTTTTTCAGAGTAGATGTCATCTAGGCAAAAGAAGGATAAAAAAGAAAGATAGAAGGGGATATAGTATGGACAAATATTTAGAATGAAGAGAAAGAAATTCAGAATGGCTTGGACACAACATTTTGTTTTTAAATGATTAACTGTATTTCTGTAAAGTAAAAATAATATTATAAATTTATATTATCATTTCCTGAAGTCATAAGGCTCTTAATATTAAATATTTTCCCTTATGGGTTGAGTTATTATTATAGCTGTTTTTGGGAAAACAGTAGCAAAATAACATATTGATAATTAGTTTCTTTCAGGAAGGAATCAGAGAAAACAGTGATTACATTTAAACACTGCTCCCCCTAGAGAATAGGTAGGTCCATCTAGTCAAAGCCACGGTTTTTCCAGTAGTGCTGTATGGATGTGAGAGTTGGACTGTAAAGAAAGCTGAGCACCAAAGAATTGATGTTTTTGAAATGTGGTGCTGGAGAAAACTCTTGAGCATCCCTTGGACTGCAAGGAGATCCAACCAGTCAACCATAAAGGAAATCAGTCCTGAATATTCATTGGAAGGACTGATGTTAGAGCTGAAACACCAATACTTTTGCCACCTGATGCGAAGAGCTGACTCATTTGAAAAGACCCTGATGCTGGGAATGATTGAGGGCAGGAGGAGAAGGGGACAACAGAGAATGAGATGGTTGGATGGCATCACTGACTCAATGGGCATGGGTAAATGCCCACTGAGTAAACTCCAGGAGACGATGATGGACAGGGAGGCCTGGGATGCTGCAGTCCATAGGGTTGCAAAGAGTTGGACAAAACTGAGTGACCGAACTGAACTGAACTGGACAGTTGGAGATAAGAGTATGTATTAATTTTCTAGGGCAGCTGTAACAAACTACCACAAATTGGGTAGTTTAAACAATAACTTATTCTTTCAAATTTCTGCATGTTGGAAGTCCAAAATCAAGACGTCTACAGGGTTGGTTTCTTCTGGGGCCTATAAGGAAGAATCTGTTCCATGCCTCTTTCCTGGTTCTGATAATGGCCAACAATCCTTTCAGATACATCACCTCAATCCCCACATGGCTTTCTCCCTGTGTTTATATTTCCATTGTGCAGTCTCCTTATAACTAAGCACGTGAATCATATTGGATTAGTGGTTTACCCTCCTCCAGTATGACCTCATTTTAATTCATTATTTATACCTGCATTGACCTTATTTTATAATAAGGTCACATTCTGAGGTACTGGGGATTACAACTTCAAAGTATGTTTTTTGAGCAACACAACTCAACCCATAACAGGGGACGATTCTTGTAGACAGAGAGAGTTTATGAAAAATGGTGCATATGCTTAAAACCATTCAAGAAACTTCAGTAAAATGTTGTGATAGGAATTTCAGGTGAGAGACCAGAAATGAACAAGTTAAGCAAGGCATGGGTCAGACCATTAGGGTTTGGGACGCGACAATGATGGTCACGAGCTTGATGGGCTTGATGACAGGGAGTCATCAAAATTCTGCTTGTAAAAAATCAAGCAGATACTCTGTAGTCTCTGTTCACTTCTGCAGAATCAGGTATTGGGGACAGAGATCAGGTAAGATTCTATTAATATTTCTTTTTATTTTTTAAGTTTCTTTAAAGTCAAGTCCTTTCTACAAGCCTCCTTTTAACTTTTTTAAGTTCTATATTTTCAATATAGCCTTTCTCAGTGATCAATGCAAAGAAATAGAGGAAAACAATAGACTGGGAAAGATTAGAGATCTCTTCAAGAAAATTAGAGATACCAAGGGAATATTTCATGCAAAGATGGCCTCAATAAAGGACAGAAGTGGTAGGGACCTAACAGAAGCAGAAGATATTAAGAAGAGGTGGCAAGAGTACACAGAAGAACTGTACAAAAAAGTTCTTCACAACCCAGATAATCACGATGGTGTGATCACTCACCTAGAGCCAGACATCCTGGAATGTGAAGTCAAGTGGGCCATAGGAAGCATCACTACGAGCAAAGCTAGTGGAGGTGATGGCATTCCAGTGGAGCTATTTCAAATCCTGAAAGATGATGCTGTGAAAGTGCTGCACTCAATATGCCAGCAAATTTGGAAAACTCAGCACTGGTCACAGGACTGAGAAAGGACAGTTTTCATTCCAATCCCAAAGAAAGGCAATGCCAAAGAATGCTCAAACTACCATACAATTGCACTCATCTCACACGCTAGTAAAATAATGCTCAAAATTCTCCAAACCAGGCTTCAACGATACATGAACCATGAACTTCCAGATGTTCAAGCTGGTTTTAGAAAAGGCAGAGGAACCAGAGATCAAATTGCCAACATCTGCTGGATCATGGAAAAAGCAAGAGAGTTCCAGAAAAACATCTACTTCTGCTTTATTGACTATGTCAAAGCCTTTGAGTGTGTGGATCACAATAAACTGTGGAAAATTCTGAAGGAGTTCAGAATACCAGACCATCTGACCTGCCTCTTGAGAAACCTGTACCCAGGTCAGGAAGCAGCAGTTAGAACTGGACATGGAACAACACACTGGTTCCAAATAGGAAAAGGAGTATGTCAAGGCTGCATATTGTTACCCTGCTTATTTAATTCTATGCAGTGTACATCATGAGAAACGTTGGGCTGGAGGAAGCACAAGCTGGAATCAAGATTGCCAGGAGTGACACCACCCTTATGGTAGAAAGTGAAGAGGAACTAAAGAGCCTCTTGATGAAAGTGAAAGAGGAGAGTGAAAAAGTCAGCTTAAAGCTCATCATTCAGAAAACTAAGATCATGGCATCCGGTCCCATCACTTGATGGCAGATAGATGGGGAAACAGTGGAAACAGTGGCTGAGTTTATATTTCTGGGCTCCAAAATCACTGCAGATGGTGATCACAGCCGTGAAATTAAAAGACGCTTACTCCTTGGCAGGAAAGTTATGACCAACCTAGATAGCATATTCAAAAGCAGAGACATTACTTTGCCAACAAAGGGCCATCTAGTCAAGGCTATGGTTTTTCCAGTGGTCATGTATGGATGGGAGAGTTGGACTATAAAGAAAGCTGAGCACTGAAGAATTGATGCTTTTGAACTGTGGTGTTGGAGAAGGCTCTTGAGAGTCCCTTGGACTGCAAGGAGATCCAACCAGTCCATCCTAAAGGAGATCAGTCCTGGGTGTTCATTGGAAGGACTGATGTTGAAGCTGAGACTCCAATACTTTGGCCACCTGATATGAATAGCTGACTCATTGAAAAAGACCCTGGTGCTTGGAAAGACTGAGGGCAGGAGGAGAATGGGACCTTGGAGGATGAGATGGTTGAATGGCATCATCCACTCTATGGACATGGGTTTGGATGGACTCCGGGAGTTGATGACGGTCAGGGAGGCCTGGTGTGCTGCGGTTCGTGTGGTTGCAAAGAGTTGGACACGACTGAGTGACTGAACTGAACTGAACTGAATGTTTAAACATATATATTCTTTGTACTCATGTTTTAGAATCCTCGATTTCTTTTTATACATGCATAATGAAAAATGTCAGTGCTCTTTCCATGTTTCTGTTTTTTAAACATCAATTTCAGCAATGCAAAGAAAGAAAAATGATATGAAAGTACTATAGCTTCTTGTTGAAATTTCTGTATCTTTAATCGACTGTCATTGAATACATAGAAAATCAGTATACTGATTACTTAAAATCATATATACAGTATGTAAGCAAATTTAAGTCATAATGCAAATGTAGTATATTATTAATAGTGTTATTTTACATTAGTATCATAGCATTATATTTACCTTTAAAGCTATAAAAGTTTTTAAAATGTAAATTTTATAATCTTGGAGCAAAAGCATGAAAACTAAAAAAAAAAAAAACCTAAGAAATATGCATAGAATATGTTGTTGCTCCAAATTAATTTCAGTGGGTAGACATGTGGTGATTGATTCCAAGTACCTTGAGTATCCAAAGAGTGACAGTTTGTGCTCACAACTTCCTGGAAACTGGTGGGTGAGTTAAAAGACAGGAAAATATGATCAAACTTGGGTTAATTGGTATCTTGGAGAGGACCCGACTCTCCTGAGCTTTGATGTCTCTCCTCTCTTAGGCTCTCCTAAGTCAGTCAGCTCAGTTGGAAAGAGGAGTGTCTGATGTCTAGGCAGGGTCTGCTTTACAAATACTAACAATGAAAGCAAAGAAATGGACTTGGTATTCAAAAGGCTAATCCACATGTGAGCTTGGCCTGCACAATAAAAAAGGAGCCATTTCCCCACAGGATCAGGAACAGCCAGCCTTCGACAGGGCATGGAAAATGTAGGGTGTCTTCCTGGTACCTATTCTACTCATGTCACAGACATTGACACCAGTTGACTTGGATAATACAAAACTGGGCCTCACGTGGTGCTCCTCCATTACACGCATGTCAATATGTAGAAATTTCTGCCTAAGAGGAAATCATGAAAAATGAAAATTCAACATATGGTCAATAAAGGCTGCAAAAGCCATGGATAGGAACCGCTGCGCTCCTGAGGCTTTCAGTGGCACTGTTAGGTAATTGCTTAATTGAAATGTTATTCCTTTCATTGAACCTCACAGCAGGAGTGAATCTACAATCATAAAGCAAGTTTTGATATTTCATTCCTGCCCTTTACAACAATGTTGGTGAAGAATGAGCATTAATTAAGCAATAGCAACCAAACAAATTGCCCTGAAGGAGATGGTGTGAGAGTGTATGAATGTAGTTAAAAGGGAAGAGATCAGAAGCACATAGAGCAATTTTCTTTTTCCATGGTATTGGTAATAGCAATGTAGGAAAATAATTTTACTAAAAAAGCATTTGTCCTTTATAGGTAGATAAGAGGGGCAATAATTATAGTGAGAAAAATATTTTTAAAATTAATCATAATCCAGATTTCATTATTTACAGGCCAAGTGACTTCAACAATTCACTGTATACCTAAGAGCCTCAAGTAGCTATAAAACAGCAATAATAACTGCAAATTGTTTATTTTGTAGGACAATTGTGAGAATAAAGTGAGTTATTATGTAGGAAAGTGTGTTGTAAATTGTAAAGCTCCTGTTCTCAGGAAACTGATTAATTAATTCAGAAAATGAGTTAACTATTAATTTATTTCCTCATAGTATAAGAGAGAGAAAATAAGAGTTGGAGAGCAATCGATATATTCCTTATTAATACTCTAACAGAGTTTAACTTTAAAAAAGTAGTTTGTAAGAGAAACTCATACTTCTACTACCAGTAATCAGCCACAGGAAAGAATTATAATGAAATTGAAACTTTCAGGTGCTTTTGGAGTTTATTTACATATAACCTTAGTATGAATAACTGAAATAAGAACATGAATAACTGACAGGATTGAGTGGGTAGTGTCTCATGCCAACTTTCTGGCTCTTAGACTATTGAGAACACAAATGTGTTACTTTTATTTGTGAATAATCCTATGAGATAATTGTCCAGCTCTTGTTAGTCTCTTAAATGTCCAAATGCAATATCTGTAAGTAGTTCTACAAATGAAATTAAGAGTTTAAATAATTTTCCCAGTCCCATATTAAAAAGTAGGCTTTTACAGAATGGAGCAAAATAAATGTGGCTTTGCTGCTGCTGCTGCTGCTGCTGCTGCTGCTGCTAAATCACTTCAGTCGTGTCCGCCTCTGTGCGACCCCATAAATGGCAGCCCACCAGGCTCCCCTGTCCCTGGGATTGTCCAGGCAAGAACACTGTAGTGGATTGCCATTTCCTTCTCCAATGCATGAAAGTGAAAAGTGAAAGGGAAGTCGCTCAGTCGTGTCTCACTCTTAGCAACCCCATGGACTGCAGCCTACCAGGCTTCTCCACCCATAGGATTTTCCAGGCAAGAATATTGGAGTGTGTTGCCACTGCCTTCTCCAAAATGTGGCTTTAAATGAACAATAACAGATAGGGCCAGCTAGGAGAAAATAGATTTTCTAAGCCAACCTGATCTCTTTATTTTTCACAACATTATATATAGATCCATGGTTTGAAGACCATAAGAAGCAAATGATTATAAAATAAGACAACACTGGGTTAATTACAATTCCACTGACATATTGAGTAACATTTTATTAAAATAACCATAATCATATCTTTATATCCATGACAGAGCCAATTGGATCCCTAAGTATTCTCCATCTCCCCCTTCTGCTTTAGGAACAACCAAAGCAATGTTATTTGGAGCAGCAATATGCCTGATAAAAATTTCTTATTCCCCAGTCTTCCTTTTAGCTGCAGGTTTCATATAACTTCCCTGGTGGCTCAGACAGTAAAGCATCTGTCTACAATGCCGGAGACCCGGGTTCGATCCCTGGGTCAGAAAGATCCCCTGGAGAAGGAAATGGCAGCCCACTCCAGTACATTGCCTGGAAATCCCATGAACAGAGGAGCCTGGTAGGCTACAGTCCATGGAGTCGCAAAGAGTCAGACATGACTGATCAACTACACTTTCTACTTTTCATATGACTAAGTCCTGACCTATGAGTTATGAGTGGAAGTTTTGGAAAAAGACTCCTAGAGAGATTTAAGAGTGAATAGTTCCCTTTTGTTTTTTACCCTTCCCTTTTCTTGCTGTCTGGTAATAGATGTGAAGGCTGGTGCCCCAGTAGCTGTTTTGAACAGTGTTTTGCTTTGAGGATTTTGTTGCTGTTCATTTACTAATTGGTGTCTAACTCTTCAAGACATTGACTGCATCATGCCAAGTTCCTCTGTCCATTATCTCCCAAAGGTTGCTCAAATTCATGTCCGTTGAATCAGTGATGCTATCTAACCATCTCATCCTCTTTGAAGCTATTTACTATGTGAGAATTCCATGGACAGTGGAGACTGCCAGGCTAGAGTGTATGTGGTCACAAAGAGTTGGACACAACTAAGCAACTAATTTTATTTTTGGGGGCTCCAAAATCACTGCAGATGGTGATTGTAGTCATGAAATTAAAAGATGCTTACTCCTTGGAAGAAAAGTTATGACCAACCTAGATAGCATATTCAAAAGCAGAAACATTACTTTGCCGACTAAGGTCTGTCTAGTCAAGGCTATGGTTTTTCCAGTGGTCATGTATGGATGTGAGAGTTGGACTGTGAAGCAGGCTGAGCGCCGAAGTATTGATGCTTTTGAACTGTGGTG
The DNA here is from genome assembly GCF_001704415.2 of Capra hircus. Classification (NCBI taxonomy): domain Eukaryota; kingdom Metazoa; phylum Chordata; class Mammalia; order Artiodactyla; family Bovidae; genus Capra; species Capra hircus. The sequence continues at coordinate 115,375,067 of NC_030808.1, read as the reverse complement.
TTGGAGAAGACTCTTGAGAGTCCCTTGGACTGCAAGGAGATCCAACCAGTCCATTCTGAAGGAGATCAGCCCTGGATGTTCTTTGGAAGGAATGATGCTAAAGCTGAAACTCCAGTACTTTGGCCACCTCATGCGAAGAGTTGACTCATTGGAAAAGACTCTGATGCTGGGAGGGATTGGGGGCAGGAGGAGAAGGGGACGACAGAGGATGAGATGACTGGATGGCATCACTGATTCGATGGACGCGAGTCTGAATGAACTCCGGGAGTCGGTGATGGACAGGCAGGCCTGGCGTGCTGCGATTCATGGGGTCACAAAGAGTAGGACACGACTGAGAGACTGAACTGAGCTGAACTGAAGCAACTAACACTAACAAGTGATTGTGGAGAAAAAATATAGATGGAGAATGAACACAGTGATTCTGAAATCACCATATCAGGACTAAGTTATATTCTGTTTTATTTTTTATGTTAGAAGGGAAACTGATTTTTCTCATCTTTTAAAACATTTTTTAATGCAGACAACCTAATCTTAATTGATATATAACTACTAGAATATAAGTTCCTTGAAAGCAGAAATTTTCCCCATTTTGTTTAGAGTTTAAGATATAGGCAGACCCGTAATAGAAGCTGATGATATTTGTTAAGTCTGAACACTTAAAACTAACTCTTTTCTTAGTAAACTGTTTAAACAACTCTCCTCTCTACCTCTTCTTCTCTTTTCTGCTTTTCCTACATAATTTTTCAAATCACTTTCTCTATTGTCTTTTTATTTACTCTTGCACAAATCTTTGTTCCTAAAATTGACCACTGTAGTTATCCTGTCCCTTCTTATTTAGGTAATGATTTGTCCAATAAGAAATGAGCAAAATATAAATCCAAAGGACATGGCAATTCTTCTTGGTTATTTTCTTTCAAATTTGGTTTAAATAGAGATCAGGAGGATGGGCTCCTATATCATTTTTAAGAATGTCCTCACTCAAAAACATCATAGCTCTATCTTCCCAGAGTAAAATAATTATTCTCTAACTCTTATAAATATTTTATAATGGAACTGTGACCTGAAAACAAAGATTCAAGTTTCATAGTCACTATGAATTGAATTTGAAAACATCAGTTTGTTTATTGAATGGATCAGTGGGGGACATATGTGCAAGAAAGTCTGAATAGCTCATGGGAAAATGACAAATCAAGTTAGAAAATTAGTCTCAAGTATTAAAATTCCCAGTAAAGCAAGCAACAGTCACCTCCTAATTTCCAAGTAAAATTATAAATGGGAAAATAATTCATGCTAAAAAGGGGAAATAAAACAATTAATCTGAACCCATTTTTAAAGAAACCATCTTCTGTCATTCAAATTTTCCAGCCTTATGCACTTGTTTTTGCATTTTTACAAGTTCCTAGAATAAAGGATGTTAGAGTGAATTAAATTAGAAAAATACTTCACTATAAAGATGTAAGAAAATGAAAAAATGAGAGTTACTTCAAGTCTGAAAACCCAATGTGTTTTGTTTTTCTTTACTCGGGCTGCTTTTAAGATTTTCTCTTAATTCTTTTACTGGTTTTCATACAGCATACCTAGATGTAATTTTAAAATTAATTTTTATTGGAGTAAGTTGCTTTATAATGTTGTGTTATTTTCTGTTGTGTAACAAAGTGAAACAGTTATACATAAACATTCCCATTTAGGTCACCACAGATCACTTGAGTAGGGTTTCCTGTGCTATATAGTAAGTTTTCATTAGTTATCTGTCTTATACATAGTAGTGTATGCGTGGGCTTCCCTGCGACGCAGTGGTAAGAGAATCCACCTTGCAATGCAGGAGATGTGAGTTCAATCCCTGGGTCAGGAAGATTCCCCTGGAGAAGGAAATGACAACCCACTTGCCTAGAATTCTTACCTGGAAAATCTTGCCTGGCAAATCCCAAGGACAGAGGAGCTTGGTGGGCTAATGACCAGGGGATTGCAAGAGTCAAATACAACATAGCAACTAAACCACCACTACTGTGAGTGTATGTATGTCAATCCCAATCTCCCAATTCATCCCACCGCCTTACTCCCCTTGGTAACTGTAAGTGAAATGAGAGAGAGAAAAACAAATATTGTATAATATTGCTTGTATGTGGAATCTAGAAAAAAATGGTACAGATGAACTTAATGGCAAAGCAGAAATGGAGTCACAGATGTAGAGAATAAACTTACAGATGTGATATTTTTGATATTCATAATTTTAGGAAGTAATGTATGTGTCTCCATGCTCAGTCATTCAGTTGTGTCCAACTCTTTGTGACCCCATAAATTGTAGCTCACCAGGCTCCTCTGTCCATGGGATTTCCCAGGTGGGTTTCCATTTCCTACTCCAGGGGATCTTCCTGATCCAGGGATCAAGCCTAAGTCTATTGAGTCTCCTGCATTAGCAGGCAGATTCTTTACCACTGTGCCACCTGGGAAGTAGTAAGGCTTTGCAAAGCTGTGTCAGTATCTTTTTTTAGCTTTAAAAAATGTTTTGCCAGTTTCTATTCAACTACTGTTTCAATCCCATTCTCCCTCTCCTCTTTTTCTCTTCTACAAATGTTACATAATCTCCAATATCCTTTCAGTCTTCTAATCTCTTTCTGTATTTTCCTTCCTTCTTTTCTCTTTGTATTTTAGTCTGGTTATTTTCTACTGACCTACATCTCTGTTTTCCTGTATCTAATCTGCTGGCAATTTAATCACCAAGTGCTGTGTTTCAATTATTTTATCCTTCACTTCTAGAACTTCGATATTCCAGTGCTTTCTGAAACTCTCCATCTTGACATTTTGTTGAACTTTATTTTTTCTTGGCCATGCCATGCAGCATGTAGGATCTTAGTTCCCCAATCAAGGATCAAATCCATGCCCCCTTGATTGAAAGTGTGTATTCTTAACCTCTGGACCACCAAGGAATTCCCTAAACATATTAATTACAGTTAAAATCTATGTTTTGTTATGTCAATAACTAGATCATCTCTGCATCTGTTTCTGGCACCTATTCTTTCTCATGTGTTTTTGATTATTTGGTACTCTTCTCTTTTAGGCTTATTTCTGTTGTTGCTATTATTGTTGTTGTTGGTTTAATTGAATGTTGAGCTGCCAAAGTAAGAAGTTCTGTGTGTGTGTTAGTCACTTAGTCATGTCTGACTCTAGGGACCCCATGGACTGTAGCCCACCAGGCTTCTCTGTCCATGAGATTCTCTAGGCAAGAATTACCATGCTTTCCTCCAGGGGATCTTACCAACCCAGGGATCTAACCCAGGTCTCCTGCATTGCAGGCAGACGCTTTACCATCCAAGCCACAATGCTATACTGTCAAGAAGCTCTGGATGATATTATCTTCCTCAAAGATGTAATTATTCTAGCCAGTAGCTAGGGTAGGGGCAGGTTCTCTGGTCTAATTAGGGATCGATACAATTTGAGAATAGGTTTCAAACTTTGTGAACGGTAAAACATTTTCAACTTGCCTGTATTCCTGGAAATATGTAGTATTATCATTGCATCTACTCCTCAGCAGACTCTAATTTCCAATTTGAGTTCCTCCAATGTTAGACTGTTAAAAGTTTTCCTTAGCCTCTTTGCCTGCTCCCCTCCTAGTTTCTCAATCTCTTACAGTCTGGAAGTGTAATGTTAACAAATGCCTCCAGGATAAGAATGTTGTCCTTGCATCGCTACAAGCCCATTTTCTTGAGATCTTTGTCCTTGGGGTTTAGACTGCCTTAGCCATCATTACATTTTTATCTTCTCATTCCGAGAGCTTGACAAAAATTCTGAGCAGATACTTTCTGCTTAAACTCTGTGCCCAAAGGTACAAAGTGGCAAATAATATCAAATTCCTCAATAGAAAAAAAAAATTGCTAAGCAACTATAGCTTCTTTCAGTGTATATTCCTCGTCTTTGGGATCCACAGTCCTTGCTGCCTTAATTGATGTCTAATGCCTAAATAAGCTAAAAACATTTTAACTGACTAGCTTTAAATTGATGATTTGTGTAATACAAGAGTTGAAAGATATTTGGAACCAATTTTTGACCTTTGGGTTTCCCTCTAGTCCTGACTTTTTGTTATGTGGATAATGTGGTGGCAATTTGAAGTTTTTCTTAATGTACTAAGTAACATTTTCTTATATAACATTTTAGATATCTTGGAAATTTTATATGAAAAATGTTGACTTAGTTGCTTTATCTCTAATCAAGAAATGAAGAAGTTGGGAAAGAGGACATGAATTTATCCATAGAGGATAAGTTGTTTTTATTATTTACATGCCTAGGGAGGAGTACATAAGAAAATTTGTTAAAACTGATCATTTTTTTTTTTTCCCTTAAATAGCAATCCCAAAGGAATTAAATTATATTTTGGCCAGCTTCTTACATTTATTTGCCAGTGGACAAATCCAAATATGAAGGAATTTTCTCTTTATTTTGGACTGATATAATTAGCCTGTCTACAAATAGATTATTTATACAAGCATACCTCAGAGATATTGTGGGTTTGGTTCCAGACCACCACAATAAAGCAAATATCACAGTATAGTGAGTCATACAAATTTTTATTTTCCCAGTGTATATAAAAGTTATGGTATACTACACTGTAGTCTATGAAGTGTGCAATAGCATTATGTCTGACAAAACAGTATATATAACTTAATTTAAAATACTCTATTGCTAAAAAAAGGACACTAACCATCATCCAAGCCTCAATGAGTCATAATCATTTTACTGGTTGAGGATCTTGTCTTAATCCTGATGGCTGCTGAATGATCCTGGTGATGGCTGCTGAAGGTTGGAATGGTGCTGGCAATTTCTTAAAATAAGACAACAGTGAAGCCTGCCACATTAACTGGCTCTTCTTTACAGAAAGATTTCTCTGTAGCATGCAAAGCTGTTGGAAAGTATTTTACCCCCAGTAGAACTTCTTTCAAAATTGGAGTTAATCCTCTTAAACCCTGCTGCTTCCTTACCTACTAAGTTTATGTGATAGTCTAAATCCTTTGTTGTCATTTCAATAGTCATCACAATATCTTCATCAAGAGTAGATTCCATCTCAAGAAATCATTTTCTTTGATCATCCATAAGAAGCATCCTTATGCTCCTCATCCCTTTAAATTTTATTATGAAATTGGAGTAACGCAGTGACATGTTCAGGCTCCACTTCTAAATCTAGTTCCTATGCTCGTTCCACACATCTGCAGTTAATTACTTCACTGAAATCTTGAACCCCTCCAAGTCATCCATGAGGGTTGGAATCAATTTCTTCCAAACTCCTTTTAATAAATTGAACTCCAATAATGACCTCTTCCTGTGAATCATGAAAGTTTGTGGCATCTAGAATAGTAAAGCCTTTCCAGGTTTTCAACTGATTTACCCAGGACCATCAAAGGAATCACTATCTATGGCAGCTGTATATAGCCTCACAAGTTGTATTTCTTAAATAGTAAGACCCGAAAATTGAACCTATTCCTTGATCTATTGGCTGCAGAATAGATGTTGAGTTAGGAGGCATGAAAACAACATTAATCTCATTGCATATCTCTATCAGAGTTCTTGGGTGACCAGGTGCCTTGTCAATGAGCAGTAATGTTATAAAAAGAATCTTTTTTTCTGAACAGTAGGTCTCAAAAGTGGGTTTAAAATATTCAATAAACCATGTCATAAGCAGATGTGCTGTCATCCAGACTTTGTTGTTTCATTTCTAAATCATGGGCAATGTAGGTTTAGCATAATTCTTAAGGGGCTAGGATTTTCATAATGGTAAATGAGCGACTTAGAGGTCACTGGCTGATAACCCCCTATCAATATAGCTAGCATACGCTGTGAAGCTTTGAAACCAAGCGCCGACTTTTCTCTAGCTAAGAAAGCCTTAGATGGCATCCTCTTCCAGTATAAGACTCTTTTCTCTACATTGAAAATCTGTTGTTTAGTGTGTGTGTGTGTGTGTGTGTGTGTGTGTGTGTGTGTGTGTGTCCACGCGCTTAGTCGCTTAGTCGTGTCTGACTCTTTGTGACCCTATGGACTGCAGTTCACCAGGCTTCTCTGTTCATGGAATTCTCCAGGCCAGAATACTGTAGTGGGTAGCCTTTCCCTCCTCCAGGAGATCTTCCCACCCAGGGATCAAACCCAGGTCTCCCGCATTGCAGGTGGCTTCTTATTTAAGACACAAGGGAAGCCCAAGAATACTGGAGTGGGTAGCCTAACCTTTCCTCAGGGGATCTTCCCAACCCAGGAATTGAACCAGGGTCTCCTGTATTGCAGGCAGATTCTTTACCAGCTGAACTACCAGGAAAGCCCCATGGCTCAGTGTAGCCACCCTCATTATTTACCTTAACTAGAGCGTCTGGATAATTTGCTGCCACCTCTACATCAGTACATCAGGGTGTTTCTTCACCTTGCACTTTTATTTGATGGAGTTGGCTTATTCTCTTAAACCTCATGAACTTCTGCTAGCTTCATATTTGCCCCCTGCAGCTTCCTCACTTGTCTCAGACATCACAAAATTTAAGAGAATTAGGGCCTTGCTCTGAATTAGGCATTGTCTTAAGGGATTATTGTGGCTGGTTTCATCTTCTAATCAGACTAGTAAAACTTTCTTCATAACAGTAATAAAACTGTCTAATTTCCTATCATCCATTTGTTCACTGCAATAGCACTTTTCATTTTCAAGACCTTTTCCTTTTCTCTCATAGCTTAGCTAATTATTGGTGCAAGAGGTCTAGTTTTCAGCTTTAAACATGCCTTCTTCACTAAGCTTAATCATTTCTAACTTTTAATTTAAAGTGAGAGACATGTGACTCTTCACTTAAGCACTTAGACAGGGGATTGTAAGGTTAGTCATCGGCTTAATTTCAATACTGTTGTGTCTCAGGGCATAGGGAGGTTCAAGGAGAGGGTGAGAGATGGGGGGAAGCTGCCAGTTGGTACAGCTGTCAGAACACACACATTTATCAATTAAGTTTGCTGTTTTATGTTAGCACAGTTCATCATGCCCCAAACAATTACCACAGTAACATCAAAGATCACTGATCACAGATTACCATAACAAACAGTCGTGTCAGACTCTTTGTGACCCCATAGACTATGAAGTCAATGGAACTCTCTAGGCCAGAATACTGGAGTGGGTAACCTTTCCCTCCTCCAGGAGATCTTCCCAACCCAGGGATCGAACCCAGGTCTCCTGCATTGCAGGCGGATTCTTTACCAGCTGAGCCACAAGGGAAGCCCTAATAAACATAGTGACAATGAAAAAGTTACGAGAATTACTGAACTGTGACACCAAGAGACGCAAAGTGAGGAAATGCTGTTGGAAAAATGATGCTAGTAGACTTGTCACAAACCTTAAATTTGTAAGACTTGCGATATCTTTTGAGCACATTAAAACAAAACATAAAAAAATGAGTAATGATTTGCCTTATAGAAGATAAGTCCTTATTTCAAAGGTCCAGAGTATTGAAGAGAAGACCCGAAGGAAGCAAAACTTGTTTCTGCTAATGTAGTGCATACAATGCTAGGGAGAAGTGAGGGAGAGCAGAGAGAATGCATAGACAGCGTGATCTCAGAACCTACATGCATTACCAAATGAGTAATCATGAAACACATATGCCAAGAAAAATCATTCGAAGACATAAGAGAACTATGGATGAAGAATATAGAGCAAAATAAATAAATGGCGATCCACTCCAGTATTCTTGCCTGGAGAATCCTATGGACGGAGAAGCCTAGTAAGTTACAGTCCATGGGGTCACAAAGAGTCGGACACGACTGAGAGACTTCACCTTCACCTTCAAATTATTCACTAGAATTTTAGAGCTTTCATGGAGCTTTAAAATCTTGGTTGATTTTACTAAGATATGAGAATATAGTTTCCTAATGTTTATGAAACTAATGTATTGATTACTTTAGTCCTATACAACCCAACTGAAATGACATACCTGATATTTTGTGGCTTCATTGAAGAACATAATCCCCATTTTATAGTTGCTACAGAAACCCTTTAATATTTTATATTGTGATAACAACTCTGAGGTACTTATCTCAAAGAAATCTCAAAGTATTTTTATATACTTATTGACTTTCCTTCAATAATTTTAAATGGATATATATAGATATGAAAGTCTCTTCTCTGTTCTCATGTGATAACTGTTAAGGTGTATTTGAAACATGGTCTTAGTGATACATGAAGAAAGTAATGCCCATCTTCATGGCAGCAATCAAATTTTAATTAAACTTGCTTTAATTAAAAATGTCATATGGAGTAGTTTGAAATAAAACATCTAGCCTTGCTACATTCTTTCAGCATTTAAAAAAAATATATGTTGGAAGGATTCTTTTTTTAAGCTTCAGAAAATTCTAGGGACTTATTGTTCCCTCATAATTTACCTAAGGACACCTGAAAGGTAACTTATTCATGGTCACCTACAAGGTCAGGAATGTGGCTCAAGTTTTAATTTATAATCTACTGTCTTCTTCCTAAACTCTACACAATTTATTAATTATTAATGGAAAACCAAACAAAACAGATTTTATCTTGAATATTCCTACTAGTTTAGTCAAAATTACTCTGAAATGAAAAGATTAATGAAAATCATAAGATTTCATTTTTGCTCATTGTCTATTGATGAATTATGGTGTGATCCGTAAGAATAATTGTCTTGTTTTGGCTTCTATGAACTGTAAAGGAAACGTGATACAGTCAGTGGTTGCCTACTGTAATAGCAGTATTTCATCTAACATAACAGTGTTTATGTATTCTTCAAAGACTCTCTTGAGGATATATACACCTAGATGGATAAGAAACTGATTGTTAAAGGAGAAAATATGGGAAACTGCAAAATACAAAATGATGGCATATGACTGAGGTAGATCTGAAAAAAATACAAAGAATGTTCCATTTCATTTTCAACCAGTCAAGAAGGCTGTATAGAACAGGTTGCATTTCCTACAGAAGAAAAATAAGTATTTTGATCATCTAGCAAAGAGAAGATATTTTAAAAGCAATTTTTATTTATTCATTGATTTATCCTAATTTTAGACTCTCTTTGTATTTTTCAATTTGCTGGTAAAGTACATTATAATTAGAAACAAATGTAAGTTTTCTCCTCCACTTTAAGAACTTTGACATTTAGCATTTCATTTTAACAATACCTTTCTTACAGTGTCATTTCCTTTTGTAATCATTAGACATTTTTTAAAAAATTTTCCACCTTCACAGAAAAAAAATTGAAAACAGTATTATAATAACTGACAACTCAAAGGCACTGAAGGGGCCTCAAGTTGAAGATAACTAAATAAACATAAAAAGAAAGTTACATACTGCTCCCAAGAAAGATTAAATTATAGCTGTAAAAATACAAACATCTCAGTCTGTATTATCTTTTGTTGATCCAACAGCTTGTTGCTATAAAAATACTGACAATTATAAATATAGTCCTTTCCCTTCTGCCAGTGAAGCTATCATATCTTCCTATGAAAGTCACAAGTAAGAGATGAATTGACATCCTGTGTAGGAAATTGAATAGAAGCAAGAAATCAAGTAGAAATTCAAATCTCTTCCCTGACTCTCCCAGGAACATATGAAAGTGACTTCCATAATGGTAAGATTTTCTGAGAACATTAAATTAGAATTTTAAGGACATGTTTGTTTCAAATCAGTATAACTCAAGAGATTTTAAAAAATCATGCCTTTTGAGAATAATGCATAGTGTCATTCTGAATAGGCAAGCCATACTTATGAAATGTCCTAAAGAATAAAGAATAGAACAGGGGGAAATATTATATTTACTTTTATTATGAAATCTCCCCAGAATTTAACATAATTTAAAATTAAAATAACTTCATCTTCATTATAGTTTTATAATCATTGCAGAATGTTATTGAGTGCCTTCCAAATACAGAATAGAGAAGTAAGTGTTGCCAGCCCAAAGACATATGATAGTCTCTACCTGCAGGGGCATACTATTTGGTTGGAAAAGAGAATGTTGAGTTTCAGTCAACAGATGTTCTTATTTCTTATATGACTCTGTTGCCCTCTTTGGAGCCAAACAATCCTAGTAATTCGTTGGGTTTTCATTTAATACAGACTTTTATTTCTTCTTCTTAGGACAAGTCAAGACAATAAAAATCTTTGGGAAATCTACCTCAAATCTCAGTGCACCAAATCCCTCTATGTCCTCAGCAAGGATTCCAAATATGAGTAACTCTCTACGAAATCAGAAATTAATGGTCAATATGTTTTATTTAAATTTGTGCAGTAGTATTAGAAGTCCCTTCTCTAGAGGCATTAGAGAAAATAAGAAAACACTTTAAATAAAACATAACTTGCTTTTTAAAAACTATATCATTTGCAGAATATGAGTAACATTATGTAGTTATGTAGCAACTTTTACTTGATAAGGGATTTTAACCTAGAATGGATATTTTTCCCTTGAATAAATTCTATTCCAAATCTATCATGTCTAATTAATTTCCACATGGATTCCCTGATATAAACCATAATAACTTAAACTAGATCAGGCAAGAGGCAGGTTCACTTATAGCATAAACTGCAGTGGGGACCGTAGCACCAGATGCTGAATTGTACTAGCTGACTCTGGACGTGATAAGGATATTATTTCATTCTCATGTTCAGAATGAGAAGAAAAGCTATGGGAAATTTTACTGGATTAGCGAGAGGAAAACTTGATATGTCTTTCTTTGTCCTTTTCTTTTCTGGACACACCACTGTAATGATCTTTGGTGGTTTTTTTTCCTACCCAACTGAAATGTAGACTTGTTAAGTGAGCAGAGACTGTATTACTTATCAAGAGGTAGACAAAGAGCTTAGATCATAGTGAAGTGAAGTCGCTTAGTCGTGTCCAACTCCTTGTGACCCCGTGGACTGCAGCCCACCAGGATCCTCTGTCCATGGGATTCTCCAGGCAAGAATACTGGAGTGGGTTGCCATTTCCTTCTCCAGGGGATCTTCCAGACCCAGAAATCGAACCCAAGTCTCCCGCATTGCAGGCAGACCCTTTAACCCCTGAGCCACCAGGAAGCCGACTTCAAAAATGCTTAAATGGATGAATGAGGTAAGAATCTAAGATAGTATGACAGCCATCAGAGAAATAATGAGTGAGTGGTAAATAATGTCACAGAATCTTGAGACCCATGATTTTATATAGCCTGGCATAATTAAGGAAGAAGTGTAGAAGGTTGGTGTTCATCTAGAACTGGAAAATTACTGTGGGGCCCTAAATGGGAAACCTTAAAAAGAAGGGCTAGCTTTGCAGTTTAGAGCTAAGATGGCGCCTGGTGGAAGAGATGAGGGCGTGGCTTAAGTTGTTTGTCAAAATTTTTGATTGGCTCTCTTGATTTCCATGCATGTGGACAATGCATGATCACCATAGACCCCTGTTATGATGTAAGCACATGGTAATCTGACCTTTAACTTGATTGGTAGAACTATGGAAAGTCCCTCACAAAACCCCCCTGCTTGCCTATATAAACCAGGAGCTTAAGACAATAAAGGGGAACTGCTGAGACAGAACCCCTGTCGTGTGTGATTGTCTCTCACTCCCAGAGGGGCTGGGTTGGCAGACAGCAGGCCACTTTTCTTTGGGACCCCTCAGCTCTGCTGAGGGAAGTTCCATTGCCTCTCTCTGCGGAGTGCCCCCCGCAAACTACTAGCCATGATCTTGTAATTTGTTGAATAAATATGTTATAAATGCTGAAAGAATAAATGAACAATCCCCACAAAACCCTGGCATTCATGATTTGGAGTTATGAAGATTTTGCTCCATCACAAATTATCTCATGTTCTGAGTGAACAGGTGAGTCAATTAGCTGATGATGGAACCTAGCTTGAACATCCCAGCCAATGGTTTGTCATAGCTGTGAGTCCTGAGAGTTTGGCCCTTTCAACTCTCAGGCTGTATAATTCTATATGCCCCAAGACCTAAGAGAGAAAACACCAGCTTAGTCAATCATTCACTATCTACCTCTTAGAGCAACTTTGATTTTTCTCTGCACATACTTACAGGGTAACCCTTACAGAGGGATTAAAAACTTCCTTTCAGTGTGAAAATTTAATTGGAGGAAAACTTTTCATTGAAAATTTTAAAGGTTGTGAATGATAAGAGGAAACATATGCTCTGGAAATAGCATTTAGGTGAAAGCTAGGAGCCTGAGCAGACATTGTGGTATACACAAGCGTTAGGTTGCAAGAAAATTTTAAGACTATATTCTTCAAGAATTTCACAAGCTTAATGTTTTTGAAAGAATAAAGGAAAGAATACTTGGGAAACAGAGGAAATGCATTTATTGAACACCCACATCAAAGTCTCCTATGACGTACTTGTCTTGCAAAGAAAGTGTAAATTTAACAAAGTTCAGAAAAATCTGACTCTTTTCCGCAGGTAAAATAAGCAAGAGGTCTCTTTCAGTTGAGATAAAATCAGACAATGAAATGAAACATTGAATAAAGTGACACCATAATTTCTAAATATAAAAAAGTGAAATAAGACAAAGAAGATACAAATTCAGAGGTAAAACCAAAAGCAGTGAGTTTATATGGAGGTTAGAATGTCTTACTCATTAGAACTATTACACTAGTACAAATCATATCAGAAATTGTCATTGGATTTGAAGGCAATACAGACCCAATCAAGCAACAAGATTATATGTATTTTCCTCAAAAATATGACCATTATACTTGTGCTGCTCATCAGTAATATTTAGAGCTTTCCTATATACTTGTCAAACTGTGCTTTATCACTTAAATGTATAATGACAATTTTCTCAGTAGAAAATTTCAAAAGGTGAAGACCATGCCTGACTTGTTCACTATGCCTAATACATCGTGTGACATGGAGTAAGCACTTTAAAATGTCACTTTATTGAACTTGTGATCTTGCATTGGTTTTGTGAGGATTCAAGTATAAATGGTGCCATCTTGGACTATCCTTGATTGATTGCTCAGCCATATCCAAGTCTTTGCCACACCATGAACTGTAGCCCCCAGGCTCCTCTGCCCATTGCATTTTCCAGGCAATAATACTAGAGTGGGGTGTCATTTCTTCCTCTGCGGGATCTTCTCTACCCAGGGATCAAGCTTTGGGTTTGATTAGTTTTGATTCATTTGATTAGTTTTCACATATGTGCACACTATGAACCACTGCTAGAATCAAAATAATGAATATATCAATAACTTCTAAGGGTCCTTGTAATCATTCCCATCCAGCTTTCCTTGTCCTCCCATTTCCAGGCAACCACTAGTATGTTTTCTGTCTCTATAGATTAGTTTTTATGCTCTAGAATTTTAGTAATTCATAGCTGGAATCATACAATATATTTCTTTTCTTGAATCTACCACTCAGCATAAGGATTTGAAATTTATCCGTTTTGTTGCATGTTTCAATATTTCATTCCTTCTTATTGCTGAGAAGTATTCCACCGTGTGAACATACCCAGCTTGCTAACCCATTTACCTAACAATAGATATTTTGGTTATTTTTAGTTTGGGATATTAAAATTGCTGCTGGAATTTGTGTACAGTTCTTTGTATGGACATATACTATCATTTTTTTGAGAAACTATCTCTTGAAGTAGCTATATCATTTTACATTCCCACAAGCAGTTTATGAAATTTCCAATTTCTGTCCTTCATTGCCAATGCTTGGTATGGTCAATTTTTAAATTTCAGCCTATCTAGCAGTATCTAATTGTAGTTTTAATTTCATTTCTCTGTTGATTAAATGATGTTGAACTTCTTTTCAAGGACTTAGTAGCTGTAAGTATATCTTCTTTGGTCAAGTACCTGTTCAAATCTTTTGTCTATATTTTATTTTTACTGTTTTATCTCTTGCTATTGAATATTGAGAGTTCTTAACAAATACAGAATATAAGTCCTTTACCAGATATGTAATTTTCTAATATTTTCATGATTTTATGGTTCATTTTTACATTATCAGTGTCCTTTGAAGAACAGATTTTAATTTTGATGAAGTCCAACTTATTTGTGAAATACAATTTTGGTGTGATATATAGTCAATATTACGTAACCCAAGTTCACAAATACTTTCTTCTACATATACTTCCAGAAGCTTTATGATTTTAAGTTTTATCTTTTGGTGCATTGTCCAAGAGTACTAATTTTTATATAGTATGAGGTATAGATTATAGTACTTTTTTGCATATGGATATCCAATTGTTTCCGCAACAATTTGGATAGTTTTTGTTGAAAAACTATCCTTTCTGTATTGAATTGCCTCAACTGTTGTCAAAACCAATGTTCCTTACACATATTAGTCTATTTCTACACTATCTATTCTATTTTATTTCTTTTAAAAAAATCTATATTTACAACAATGACTCCCATTTTTTATTATTAGCTTTCTAATAAATATTAAAACCAGGTAGTATTAGTTCTCCAAATTTTCTCTTCTTCAAAGTCATTTTTTTGTTCTTGCTTCTTTGCATTTCATGATGAATTTCAAAATTAATTTGTTAGTTTTTATTCAAGAAAATGTTGGAATTTTTATTGAGATTGCATTGAGTGACTATGTATATCTATTAGCATATATATGCATATATGTATTCACATATGTATTAATTAGGGAAGAATTGACATCTTAACAAAATCAAGGCTTTAAACCCATGAATATAGTTTATCATTTATTTACACATTCTTTTGTTTGTCTCAGCAATGAACAGGGAGCTATATTCAGTATTTTATAATAACCTATGAGAGAAAAGAATCTGAAGAAATATATATATATGTCTCTTTTTCTGCTCTTTTTGAATTAATTAAATGTTACTTTATGAGTCCATATTGTATCCTTTCTTTGCATATTAGCTACAATTATTTTGTTATTTCAGTGATTTCTGGAGAATTTAGAGTGAACATCTTATCACTAATTTCAAATTATATTAAACCCATTCTCTTCACCTGTAATTTAAGAACTTTACAATATTTTCATTTCTCTTCCTCTTCACCTTTGTGCAATTATTGTCACATATTTTATTTTTATAAAGCCCACAATATATTGATATTATTTTTATCTAGTTATTTTTAAGTTGTAAATAGTTTTTACAAATCATAAATACCCAAGAATTTACTATTTTCAAAACTTTTCATCCATTGTGTAAATTCATATTTCCATCTGATATCATTTTCCTTATGTTTGAGGCTGTTCTTAACATTTCTTAAGGGCAGGTCTGTTTGTCATGATTTCTCTCATTTTATATATGTTAGACAGGTATTGTTTTACCTTTCTCTTGAAAGATACTTGCTGGGTATAAATTTCAGTTTGAAAGTATTTTGTTCTTTTAATATTTAAAGACAGAGTTCCGCTGTCTTCTCATTTGCATTTTTTTTATTGTTGCTATTGTAGAGAAATCTTCTGTCATTCTTATTTTTGTTCCTGTGTATGTAATGCATTTTTCTCTGGCTGTTTTAAGGTTGTTATTTCCTTTATCACTGGTTTTGAACAATTTGATTGTGGTGTGCCATGGTATAGTTTTCTTCATGTTTCTTGCACTTTGGGGTTCACGGAACTGAGATTTCTGAAAATATTTAGCCACTTTCTTCTTTAAAGAGTTGAAACTTCTTCAGAGATTCCAGTTACATTTTAGTAGACCCTCATAAATTGCCCCAAGGATCACTGACTCCTTGTAATTTATTATTATTTTTATATTTTTTCTTAGAGTCTCATTTTGAATAGTTTCTATTGCTTGTCTTCAAGTTGTTGGGATTTTTTTACAATTTGTAATTTGGTTAATCTCATCCGGGTATTTTTCACCTCATACATCACAATTTTTATATTTAGAAGCTCGGATTGGAAGGTGTTTATATGTTCCATATCTCTGTTAATGTCCTCATTTAGTCATTTTAATTTCTATATCAATCTTAAATCAGCTTCAGTTTATAGCCTTTCTCCTTAAAATGGCTCATGTTTCTTACCTCTTTGCAAGTCTGTAATTCTTTAGTTTTTCTTATTTTCCTAGTCATTGTGAATTTTGTCCTATTGAGCTCTTGATAGTTTTGCTTTTATGCAAATATTTGTGATATTTGTTCCATGATGCATGCAGATAAGTTACCTGCAAACAGTTTGTTCCTTTCAGTTCTCACTTTTACATTTGTTAAGCAGAATCAGAGCAGTATTTAGCCAAGACCAAGTATTCCCAATACATAGGCAAGTTTCCTTTGTGCACTCTAATGCCCGTTGAATCATGAGGCTTTTCCAATTTGGTTGGTGGTCCCTGTGGCTCAGATGGTAAATAATCTGCCTGCAATGCAGGAGACCCTGGTTTGAATCCTGGGTTGGGAAGATCCCCTTAAGAAGGGAATGGCACCCTACTCCAGTATTCTTGCCTGGAGAATTCCAGAGAAGTCTGATGGGCTACAGTCCATGGGATCGCAAAGAGTAGGACCCGACTGAGCAACTAACACACCCGCATACACACACACACAAAACAGGCGTTAGTCCCAGTCTCATGTGAGTGCTTGGTTGGCACTGTTACTCCTAATAATTCTATTATGTGGTTCTTTCAATCCAGGGTATAGTCTCATAGCGTGCATCATGCGTGTTAGTAGTATTCAACTGCATACTGAAAAGGAATCTTTGCCAGATTTCTGGAGCTCTCTCTTTGTGCTACTGTCTTCTTTCTGATACTCAGTACTGTAGACTCTAACTGCCTCAGGTCTACCCACACTCACAGCTTCATATCCTCACACAAAGAATCTGCTCAGTTCCTACTGGGTCTTTCTCCCCTAGCTTGGGAAGTCTGAAGGAGGTAGGTGGCAGTGTTCACTAGGCTCCTGTTCTTTGCTTCCTATTTCTCAGGCATCATTGTCCTCCATTGTCTGATGTCTAGTGTCTTGAAAACTCTTGGCTTTTTAAATATATATTGCACTTTTGTGGGGTAAATAATTTCAGTTGGGAGGGAAGTTCAGTCCCTACTACTCTATTTTAACCGAAAATGGAAATATCTTCTCATATATTAAAGTCACATTTGGACTACATGATTTTGAAAGATCAACCCAGCTATAAAAATCAGCAGTTGTTTCATAGGACAGGGTATCCATAACTGTGTTGATTCACTAGATTCATTTATGCATTGCCCAGTAGGCTCCTTTGATCCCCACTCTCTAGATTTCAACTACTTGTCTTTGTTCTTGGCCTGAGCAGCCCTAGCCCGACTAACACAACTTCAGGAGATTCCAACTATGGCCATGATCACTATAGATTAAAAGTCCCCAACTGATAGGTAGACACCCTGACCCTAACCACTGGCCAGATGGAGCTGTAAGGCTCTGACTTCCCCATCGACTGTGTGGAAGACCTGTGTGGTACAATCAGAGTGTAGGGAATTCATGTCCCCTGAGGTGGACTTGACCAATGAAAGACAGTGGAACCATAAGAAATACTCACTTTTTTACCCAAACCATAGCTCCCAAATAAAGTGATTGCTGCAAACTTGTCCAGAGATACCCCATATAACTCAATAACTGACTGCATTTTCTTGTGAAATCACAGGCAACTGGATTCATTTCCGCTCCCGTTTCTTGTCTCATTTCCCTTTTTCATTTTTTCCCTTCATTCTCACTTTGCACATAGACATCCCACCCCTGTCAAAGAATATTTGTGTGTATATTTTGGTTCAGACTCTGTTTCCTAAAGTCCTCAGTCCAAGAGAGTGGGAAAATAAAAGAATATAAGAAAAAAATAATCATTCCATTATGTAATATCTACTTGTTCCATTTTTATACAAAGAAAATTTTTTAATCTGCTCTGGATATTTTAAATGAAAAAAATAAAATATTTTCATTTAACACACAGAAAATATAACCCAAGTTTACAGAGCTGGGAGAAATATTATCAAGAACTATTGGTCTTGCTGAAGAAAAATAACAGGACATGAATCTTCAGTGCTAAGCCAGCTGCCAACCAGTGGAGGAGAGAATTCCTTATGCAGATGCAAACGTCACCGTGAAAGCTGGAATTTTCAGGGCTCTTATCCGGAGTATGATTTAGAGGGTTTGTGGGAGAATGATGTTGAAGCAACCAGTAGTTTGCCTGCATTTGTAAATATCAGCATGACTTTAAATGGAAAAAAGCTAAAAATGTTTTTGTCTCAGTGCTCTGTCCTGTGTCACAGCTTCGTGATTTGTTTAAACAGGTTTCTTCAGCACAGTGGAGTGATATTAAGCATGTAACACCTAACCCAAGTCCCAGACGGTGTATTAGTAGGAGAAAAGATCAGCTAATAAATATGAATTCAAAAATGAGTAAATAAGTTTTAACACTTGATATATAGATAGTACATTTCTAGTAAGAAACTCTTGATGAGGAGAGATATAGTCAGGAAAATCTGGATAGGCACAGTGTGCATCCAAACTAAACTATACTTTTTTAACCTTCCTTTTATAAATTAACCTTGTTTATTCAGACGAACTAATAAAGTGAAATCCTGGTAGCTGGAAGAAAGTTCTCTCTGTTTTTAATGAAATTTTTGAAAAATTCTAAGACCTAGTTTTATCAGTTGAATTATGTTGCCCAACATGATAAGCTGAAATTCTAGCCCAGTTCCTATGCATGGGACCTTATTTGGAAATAAAGTCTTTGCAGATTTAATGAAGTTAAAGTGAGTTTATTATAGATTCAAGTGGGCTCAAGTCCAGTGACTTATGTCCATATAAAACAAGAGTAATTTGGGATATTGTGTCACTATATGATGAGGGAAATTTGGATGATGACATGAAGAGAGAACACCATATATGGGGTATAATAGAAGATTTAATTGTTTATAAACCCAGTGTATGGTGTTTATTTTAACAAACCAACAGATATGAGCATTAAAATTATAGTTATCATTTCTTCTGATTCCAACAATATGCTCTCATTATTAAAAAAAATGGAAAGTACCAAAAAGGATTTCTGAAATCAATTATGCTTCCAATACTCAGAAATAGTTTATTACAATTTGATGTATGTATCTATAATCTTTCTAAAGGAATACTGTATACATTCATTGAAATATATTTGGGATTATACCAAAGATATAACAACAAAGATATAATATACAAAGATAGAACAATAGACTGGTTCCAAATAGGAAAAGGAGTATGTCAAGGCTGCATATTGTCACCATGCTTATTTAACTTCCATGCAGAGTACATCATGAGAAATGCTGGGCTGGAGGGAGCACAAGCTGGAATCATGATTGCCAGGAGAATTATCAATAACCTCAGATATGCAGATGACACCACCCTTGTGGCAGAAAGGGAAGAGGAACTAAAGAGCCTCTTGATGAAAGTGAAAGAGGAGAGTGAAAAAGTCGGCTTAAAGCTCAACATTCAGAAAACGAAGATCATGGCATCTGGTCCAACCACTTCATGGCAAATAGATGGGGAAACAGTGGAAACAATGGCTGACTTTATTTTTGGGGGCTCCAAAATCACCACAGATGGTGACTGCAGCCATGAAATTAAAAAACACTTACTCCTTGGCAGGAAAGTTATGACCAACCTAGATAGCATATTCAAAAGCAGAGACATTACTTTGCCAACAAAGGTCCATCTAGCCAAGGCTATGGTTTTTCCAGTAGTCATGTATGGATGTGAGAGTTGGACTATAAAGAAAGCTGAGCTCTGAAGAATTGATGCTTTTGAACTGTGGTGTTGGAGAAGACTCTTGAGAGTCCCTTGGACTGCAAGGAGATCCAACCAGTCCATCCTAAAGGAGATCAGTCCTGGCTGTTCATTGGAAGGTCTGATGTTAAACCTGAAACTCCAATATTTTGGCCACCTGATGTGAAGAACTGACTCATTTGAAAAGATCCTAATGCTGGGAAAGATTGAGGGCAGGAGGAGAAGGGGACGACAGAGTATGAGATGGTTGGATGGCATCACCGACTCAATGGACATGAGTTTGGGTGGGCTCCGGGAGTTGGTGTTGGACAGGGAGGCCTGGCATGCTGCAGCTCATGGGGTCGCAAAGAGTTGGACATGAATGAGTGACTGAACTGAACTGAACTATACCAAAGATATAATTTTGTGTGAATGCCACTTTTTTATTTAACTGTAATATAAGGTTTCGCTGCTGCTGCTAAGTCGCTTCAGTCGTGTCCGACTCCGTGCGACCCTGTAGACTGCAGCCCACCAGGCTCCGCTGTCCCTGGGATTCTCCAGGCAAGAACACTGGAGTGGGTTGCCATTTCCTTCTCCAATGCATGAAAGTGAAAAGTGAAAGTGAATTCACTCAGTCGTGTCCGACTCTTAGCGACCCCATGGACTGCAGCCCACCAGGCTTCTCCGTCCATGGGATTTTTCAGGCAAGAGTACTGCAGTGGGGTGCCATTGCCTTCTCCAAATATAAGGTTAAACACAATCTAATGTTTGATATGTCATTAGTGTACACAAGTATACGCTGGGTACTGCAAAATTCTAAAAGGTATTCACTTGGACAATGACATACTTCCTAGAGTTGTGTAATGTGACAGTCTATATTAAGCATTCTTAGAGAACATTTAAAATAGTCATACAATTGCTTATGCTTTATTAAATACTAGTCTACTGCTGGATTTTAACTTTTCATTCTTGCTATTATATATAATGTTATATGAAATTGTGCAAAAATATTTGTATTAACTTTTCATTAATTTAAGAAATATCCTTAAAGGTAGGGAATATATATATATATATATATATATATGTCAAAGGATAGGCACATTTTAAAGATTCTCTATACATATTGAAATGCATATCAAATGCTTTAGATTAATTTCTGTGAACACTTTCCTTTAGCTTAACCCTGCATGTCCATCATCATTCCCCTAGTTTCAAGTAAAATAAATTTATATCTACACATGTGTTTGAAAAATACAAGAAAATATCACAGAAGCCAAAGCACTCATGTCTCATGAAGAAACTAGCAACTCAAAACCATTAGGAGATTAAGGAGTTCTGAAATCTCACCTGTCTCTGTATTTGCTTGTTATTCTCCTTTCTTTCTTCCTTCCTCCTTTCCGTGGTCAAAAATACTTACATCATGGCTCATTCAGTATCTCCACTCAATTGGTCAGTCCAGATCAAAGTAGTTTCTTTGATCTATGTTACATGTTCCCCAGGTAAACCTGACTGGCTTTTCTTAGGCTAATTGTTTCTTCTTTCAACTGATAACAATAAACATTGAAGAGCCACATAGCACAAAGATGATTATGATAGCCTACCACAGGAAGGAATTCTACAAGAAAGGCAAGCACTATGATACGGGGCAGACATTGTAAAGTATGACCGCTGCTGCTGCTGCTAAGTCACTTCAGTCGTGTCTGACTCTGTATGACCCCATAGATGGCAGCTCACCAGGCTTCCCCGTCCCTGGAATTACACCACCATAATTAATAATCTGATTGATAGAAACTGTGGGCTCCAACCTGATAGAACACTCAGTATCATAAAGTGGCTTCAAAGTATCTTCAATTCAGCTCTTAGGTTTCCATGGAAGAAGCATAGATGCTAATAGAGCGAGAAGATAAGTGGAGACTGGATAAATTAGCTCTGGGTCTGGAACCATTGTTTCAGCTACAGCTATCCACTTGCATCTGTCGTATGTTGGCCTTGTCAGCTTTCAGAGAAAGAGAGAGTGGGAGAAAGGAAAGGGTGAAGGGGAGAGAAGGAAAGGAAAGAGAATTCTGTGACTAAAACTCATATGATATCACTTACTTAGTCCATCTGCTTTGTTTTATCCAAACTGGATATTTTCCCTAAAATGTAATTGGCTCTAGCATATGAATGTATGGATACCCAGTCTCACATTTGTTTCAATATAGGGTCCCAACTCACAGTGTCTTGAATTTCCATTGATCTTACCTTAAAGTCTTTCTATGAAGAGTTCCTTTGGGAAACATTTTTTGGACATTCTTTCCTAAGACTAACACTCATTTCTGAAATAACCAATAATAATTCTGAAACTACCTAGGTGCTCTAATGAGCAATATATTGTTGTGGCAGCTAATGTGGGAGTTATTCTGCTTCTCACTGAACTATCATGGTCCCTTGTTTTAGTAACCTGATGGCCCCACCTTCTCTTTTCTTCTCTTCCTGAAGCAACTACCAACTACCTTGTAACCAGTCACCGTTAATCCCTTCTGTTATCTTGCACATTTCACAGCAGAGGCATTAAATAGCACTGGTTAATCACCTCCATGTAGGGCATAGTCCCATGTGTTTTTCCCTTAGAAATTAGTGGAGTAACTGCTGGTTCCCTGGATAGATGAAACAAGAATTAGATAGACAGTGGGATTTTCCATTTTGTGCTGTATTTAATATCCTCTTGTAATATCTAAAATCAAATATAAAATTTCTTTGAATCCATCCATCCCCAAGAAAAATATGTATTTTCCATTATCTTAATGTTGACTATTCATGTAAGTTAATATCTGAGCCTATTATATTAAAGATTATATATCCATTGCTGCAATCTCTGAGTTACTTAAGAAAGTATCTTCCATCAACTTGACAATAAAAAACATTGTCAAATAAATTATTTCTCTCTAGTCTAGGAGGCTAAATATTATTTTACTTCCTCATCTTGGATTAATTCATATGCTTAAAATAGGGATAAAACATATTTAAACAATATTAAATTGGCACCACAATTTCATTTCTAAAAAAAAGGAAAAGATTTGGATTAGAACTTTATCTTAAAAAATGAAACCAAATTGCAAAAATATGATAAAATATTATCAAATGTTTCACTAAATTTAATTTCTAATTACAAACCAAAACACATTGTTTTCTTCTTGGTCTCATTAACTGATAAACTTGTACTATTGCATGATACTGTATTTTGCACAAAACATTTTATATTTTCAGTGCAATAATGAAGAGGTATTTTTGTAAATGTGTATATGCTTAATCAATTTTTTCAAAGATCTATCTTAAGTCTCTGATTTTTAAATCATTCTCTTTGAAATTCTTGTCCTTATCCCCATTCATTTTTCTTCTTATCCCATTGTTAACTGCTAAGTTGCTTTAAATGAAATCTAAGTATTTATCTAATAACTCATTATGGTTTCCATGGAATTCTGTACCTTTTGCAAAGCTTGAAGTTTCATTTGGCAGTAAATTTGCACTATATTGGCCTTGAGAATATTCAAGAATAAAGGTAGGCCAAACCACAAAGAGAAGGGAAGTTGCAAGAGAGGGCTAGAAAGCTTTATACAACTATTAAAGCAAGATGGAGGTTAAAAGATTTTTTTAGAGGAAACTAAATTTTCATATTGTTTATTCATGAAATTTTTTTGATTCTCTATGTAATCTAATAGTGCAAGCCCTTGGAAAACAAATACACAAATAAAAAGCTATGGTGTATATAAGAAAAATGAGGTACCATTTAATTCAATCAACCACCCAAGATCCCTTAGAGAATTAAGAAAAAACTATCAGCTCCACATTTCTTAGTTTAACTTAACTTTACAGAGCTTAATAGATTTGTGTAGATTATGCAGCCAAAAGTCCAATGAAATCATTTATAAAATGATAGTCCAAGCAGTTGAATATGTCTGAATACGTTATTTGGGCTGGTTCCAGGCAAAGCTGTGATGTAAAATGAGAAGATGTTGGTGCTTATCATCATCCAGTTTCCGTTAGGTTATTTTCTTAGGTGTTTCAGTGCTTGCTCTCTTTCTGTCTTACCCCTCTAATCTTGCTTTTCTGATCATCAGTGTTTGCATAAAAAACCACACAACAACTTAGTGGCTTAAAACAGTAATGCATTATTAATATTATCTCTCATGATTCTATAGGTTTATTGGCTCCCGCTGGGTGGTTCTCCCTTTCCAGTCTCATATGTGGTTAAGGGCAGAGGTCCACTAGGGCTGCAGTCATCTAAGTCTCTACTAGCTGGACATCCAAAGTGACTCATCACACAGTTGGTAATTAATGCTGGCTGTCATCTGGGAGCTCAGCTAGGCCTGAGTAGAGCACCTACTCTTGCCCTCTCTGTGTTCAGTTCAGTCAATTCAGTTCAGTCACTCAGTCATGTCTGACTGCTTGTGACCCTGTCTGTGCTGCTTGTGCCTAAACCCATCCTTTTGTCTAGGAAACTGAAAAGTATGTCAGTTAACCTGTTAATAGCTACTGGAGTGTTGCATAATATTGACAAAATATTTGTCTTTCAATAGCTGGGAAAGATTGAAGGCAGGAGGAGTAGGGGATGACAGAGGATGAGATGGTTGGATGGCATCACCAACTTGATGGACATGAGTCTGAGCAAGCTCTGGGAGTTGGTGATGGACAGAGAAGCCTGGCATGCTGTAGTCCATGGGGTCACAGAGAGTTGGACACGACTAAGCACCTGAACTGAACTGAGCTTTCTCATGGCAAATGTTTTCTTTAAATATTGCATTTATGTGGCTGCATCAGGTCTTAGTTGCAGTATACAGAATATTTTAAATTGCGGCATTTGTTGCTGTTCAGTCACTAAGTTGTCTCTGATGCTTTGTGACCCCATGAACCACAGCATGCCAGGCTTCTCTATCCATCACTATCTCACTGAGTTTGCTCAAACTTGTGTCCATTGAGTCAGTGATGCCATCCAGCCATTTCATCCTACATCACCCCTTCTCCTCTTGCCCTCATTTTTCCAGCATCAGGGTCTTTTTCAATGAGTTGGCTCTTTGCATCAGGTGGCCAAAATATTGGAGCTTCAGCTTCAGCATCAGCCCTTTCAATGTATATTCAAGGTTGATTTTTTTTTAGGATTTACTAGGATTTGATCTCCTTGCTGTCCAAGGGATTCTCAAGAGTCTTCTCCAGCACCATGGTTTGAAAGTGTCAATTCTTCATCACTCAGCTTCTTAATGGTCTAACTCTCACACCCATACATGACTACTGGAAAATCCATAACTTTGACTAGATGGACCTTTGTTGGTAAAGTGGTTGTCTCTGCTTTTTAAAACACAGTCTAGGTTTGACACAGCTATTTTTCCAAGGAGCAAGAGTGTTTTAATTTTGTGGCTGCAATCACCATCCACATTGATTTTGGATCCCAAGAAAATGAAATCTGACGCTGTTTCTACATTTTCCCCATCTATTTGCCGTGAAGTGATAGGACCCAATGCCATGATCTTAGTTTTTTGAATGTTAACTTTTAAGCCAGCTTTTTCACTCTCTAGCTTTCACCTTCATCAAGAGGTTCTTCATTTCCTCTTTACTTTCTGCCATTAAAGTGGTATCATCTGCAAATCTAAGATTGTTAATATTTCTCCTGGCAGTCTTGATTCCAACTTGTGATTCATCCATCAGGGCATTTCAGATGGTGTACTCTGCATATAAGTTAAGTAAGCAGAGTGACAATATACAGTCTTGACTTACTCCTTTCCCAATTTTGAACCTGTCTGTTGTTCCATCTCCAGTTCTAATTGTTGCCTCTTGTCCTGCATACAGGTTTCTCAGGAGGCAGGTAATGTGGTCTGATTCCCATCCCTTTAAGAATATTCCACAGTTTGTTGTGATCCACACAGTCAAATGCTTTAGCATAGTCAATGAAACAGAAGTAGATGCCTTTTTGGAATTCCCTTGCTTTGTCTATGTTCCAGCATATGTTGGCAATTTGATCTCTGGTTCCTCTGCCTTTTCTAAATCCAGCTTGTACATCTGGAAGTTCTTGGTTCATGTACTGCTGAAGCCTAGCTTGAAGGATTTTGAGCAAACTCTTGCCAGCGTGTTAGATGAGTGCAACTGGGCAGCATGAGAACTCTTAATTGCAGCATATGGGATCTAGTTGCCTGACCAGGAATTGAACACAGCCACCTCTGCATTAGGAGCATAGACTCGCAGCCACTGGAGCAACAGTGAAGTCCCATGGCAAATTATTTAACTCAAAATAATAGTCCAACCAGTCCAACCTAAAGAAACTCTGTCCTGAATATTCACTGGAAGGACTGATACTGAAGCTGAAACTCCAATACTTTGGCCACCTTATATGAAGAGCTAACTCATTTGAAAACACCCTGATGCTGGGAAAGATTGAAGGCGGGAGAAGGGAACAACAGAGGATGAGATGGTTGGATGGCATCACCAACTCAATGGACATGAGTTTGAGTAAACTCCAGGAGTTGGTGATGGACAGGGAGGCCTGACATGCTGCAGTCCATGGGGTCGCAAAGAGTCGGACATGATTGAATAACTGAACTGAACTTTATGAAAAGAGAAATTTGGGGAAGTTTCAAAAAGCTATAAATAATAAATGGCTTCTTAAGAGTCATATAGTAAACTCAGTGATATACACTCAGCAATCCAATGAATTGCATATTGTTTGTATACCCATTTTACAGGTAAGGAAATTAATGCTTGGAATCAGCAAAGAATTTAGCAAATATTTCATGACTATTAAGAACTTCTTGGATTTCTTCCCAGATGTATATGACATACAGTAGTTGTTCTCAACCTCAAAGAATACTGCTTCCCAGGCTTACAAAATCTGTCTCCATTCCCAAGAGTAGAGAAACATTCTGAATTTCTTGTTCTTCTAGTGTTTCATGAGCCATTAAAGTTTCATCATTTTATGAGATTATCAAATAAAATATAAAACATAATTGACCTTAACTCTTCTTATCCCTCACCATAGACACAGTGGTATGTATAAAAGTGGGATGGATAAAAATAGTGAAGTAATTGATTAGATTTATTATGTGGTCAAGACATGAATATATGCACAAACACACCACACATACACACACTTTCCAAAAAAACACAGCAAGCAGATAGTTTAAATATGGAGTCTGCCAAATTATTCTGCTTTGGTAGAGCAGAATTAGCTATCTCTTTTTTACTCAAATTATGTACCTAGTACATTTTGGAACCAGGGCTCAAAATTAGACTCAAGTTGAACTATAAAGTGGTCCCATTTGTGATATTTTCCTGCTAAGAAGTACAAGAGAAAAATAAAAGAAATACAACAAAAGATTTCAAATTATGTCCAGAGACTTCTCTTACCTTACAGGAAATTCTCTTTCTGTTGATATTGCATGTATTTATTACTGTTTGGAAACTTCTCCTGAGGTTTACTCTCCTCTCAGTCTGTATGGCTTAGGTGCAGCTGATACCATTCAGTTCTAGGGGTGAAACATTACCTGGAACTTTCTCAAAGAAGGTTTCCATGGCTCCAATAAACAATTCAGAGGCCAGCACATGACAAAATCCCAATAATCAGAGTCCTCAGAAAGATGTTTGCCAGAATGCTGAGATTGACAGCACTCCTCCTTTGCTCTGAGAAAGCTAATTATGAGAAGATGCAAGCCAAGGCTTACCCTGGGCTATCACTAAGCAGTGGCAAATTGTCTTCATTTGCAGTGTGACTTTGTACTACTTCTATCAGGAAGTAAAGCCTTTAAAAATTATGTAGAAATAGTCTGCCTGTGAAGAAATTCATTAAGAGCAAAGCAGAAAGAGACAAGAAAGGTAGATCAAGAAAGTAAGAGAACTAACAGCTTTATTTAAGGCCCTGTATATAGCCGTGCATGACGTCCGTCCCTGCATTTTGTAGATTCATGAGAAGATAAAATCTATTTTCACTTCCACTCTTTGAAATGAGGTATCTGTCATATATGCCCCAATAGATCTTGGCTTGTTGTCATTGTTCAGTCTCTAAGTCATGTCTGGCTCTTTGTCACCCCATGGACTGTAGCACACGAGGCTTCCCTGTCCTTCACTATCGCCTAGAGTTTTCTCAAACTCCTGTCTGTTGGGTCAGTGATACCATCCAACCATCTCATCCTCTATCACCTCCTTTCCTCTTGCCCTCAATCTTTCCCAGCATCAGGGCTTTTTCCAGTGAGCCAGTTCTTTGCATCAAGTGGTCAAAGTATTCAGCTTCAGCATCAGTCCTCCCAATGAATATTCAGGATTTACTTCCTTTAGGATTGATTGGTTTGAGCACCACAGTTCAAAAGCATCAGTTGTCCAGTGCTCATGACTACTGAAAAAAGCATAGCTTTAATTATACAGACCTTTGTTGACAAATGATATCTCTGCTTTTTAAGACACTGTCTAGGTTTGTCATAGCTTTAGACTTGGCTTACTCTCCAAATTGTGTTCTTAACAAACTCAACTTAAAATTGCATAAGTATTATGTAGAAATAATGAAATATTTGAGATAAGCTTCAAG
Source organism: Capra hircus (assembly GCF_001704415.2). Lineage (NCBI taxonomy): Eukaryota > Metazoa > Chordata > Mammalia > Artiodactyla > Bovidae > Capra > Capra hircus. Next base: position 115,346,913 of record NC_030808.1, on the reverse strand, counting down.
CAGCAATTACTATTGATATATGCATTAACTATTAAATGTAATATTTAATATTTATATATAATATATGAATAACACTAAAAAATTATATAGGTTAATATAAATATAGAGATATGATTCTCTGTTACTTTCTCCTGATATTAGCAGATATATTAATATACTAATAATGAAAACATCTAAAATTTGTTTTATTTATATGTATGTTGGTGGACAAAGGAGCCTGGTGGCTGCAGAGAGAGAGACATGACTAAGCACACACATTGTGTATCTATGTATGATTCTCTGTTACTGTTCCTGATATTAGCAGATCTGTTAATACACATTATAGCTTGTATCCTCAAATTCCAAACTCGTATTGTTTATGGTTACTGCCTGACTTCTTGACCCATCCTTAACTATTGAAATACACCTTAATTATGAAAATTCATACTTTGCCTACTTCACATATATGAAATACAACTTTTGACAGTTCTTTGATTCTTCAGTGCCTTCATGCATTTTTACTCACTCAACAAACATTTATTGAATGCACTTTTTTTTAATGTTTATTGAATATAAATCATGTGCCAGACACAATTTCAGGTACTAGAAACATCTTAATGAATAAGATGTATATAAAGTCTATTTTCCCACATAACAAATTTATTGGAGTTGAGAAACAATAAGCAAATAGTGACTAAATGATATAATTAATACAATTTGATAGGTGTTAAGAAGAAGCACCGGAGAAGGCAATGGCACCCCACTCCAGTACTCTTGCCTGGAAAATCCCATGGGCAGAGGAGCCTGGTGGGCTGCAGTCCATGGGGTCGCTAAGAGTCAGACACAATTGAGCGACTCCACTTTCACTTTTCACCTTCATGCATTGGAGAAGGAAATAGCAACCCACTCCAGTGTTCTTGCCTGGAGAATCCCAGGGACGGGGGAGCCTGGTGGGCTGCCGTCTATGGGGTCGCACAGAGTTGGACACGACTGAAGTGACTTAGCAGTAAGAAGAAGCACAAGCTGGAATCAAGATTACTGGGAGAAATATTCATAACCTCAGATATGCAGATGACACCACCTTTATGGCAGAAAGAGAAGAGGAACTAAAAAGCCTCTTGATGAAAGTGAAAGAGGAGAGTGAAAAAGTTGGCTTAAAGCTCAACATTCAAAAAACTAGGATCATGGCATCTGGTCCCATCACTTCATGGAAATAGATGGGGAAACAGTGGAAACAGTGTCAGACTTTATTTTGGGGGGCTCCAAAATCACTACTGGGAGGGATTGGGGGCAGGAGAAGAAGGGGACGACAGAGGATGAGATGGCTGGATGGCAACACCGACTCCATGGACTAGAGTTTGAGTGAACTCTGGGAGTTGGTGATAGACAAGAAGGCCTGGCGTGCTGAGATTCATGGGGTCGCAAAGAGTCGGACATGACTGAGCGACTGAACTGAACTGAAGAAAAACAAGGGAATAAAGTGACAGAAAGAGAGGTGGTATTCTGGGTGGCCAATAAAGACCTCTATGAAGTGATGACAGTTAGCAACATAGACCTGAGTGAATTATGAGAAAAAGCAAACAATAAAAATATCTGTTTAAAAGTGTTTCCAGAAAAGGGAACAGCAAGCCGTCATTTAAATTAAAATAGAGAAACATGTACATAGAAAGATTCTGCATATAGAGATACATGGATTTTCCATCTTTTTTGTCTTTTTTAAAAGCTTTATTATTTTAAGCATATACAACGTGGAGAATGACATGATTAGATAGCAGTCTAAGATACTACCACTAAGCTTAACAACATTATATAGGAAGTTTCATGGCACTATGGAAATGAAAGATCTGTTTTAACAGGATTCCAAGCAGGAAGTGAGTCTTCCTATTAACATAATTTGCATAAGTCCTCCCCTTCATGATCATCACAGGAGCCATATCCATTAAGAATTCTGATGCCTCAGGGAGAAACAGGTATCAAAGGGATTGCAAGAAAAATTATGCAGATTAAAGTGAATTTCCTCCCTTTCTTCCTTTCCCTTCCTGAGCAATTTTGTAGAAAATCCTTTAGGTAGCCCCAGGCCAGGAAAACATAAGGCCCATAGAATATTTAGAAGAGCATTTATGAGGAAGGGAGAGGGTGATTCAAGCCTGACGGAGGTAAGAAGGTGTATTAGTCTGCTCCAGCCCCTGTACCAAAATACCCTATCAGTTCAGTTCAATTTAGTCGCTCAGTCATGTCCGACTCTTTGCGACCCCATGAACCGCAGCACGCCAGGCCTCCCTGTCCACCACTAACTCCTGGAATCCACCCAAACACATGTACATCGAGTCAGTGATGCCATCCAGCCATCTCATCCTCTGTTGTCCCCTTCTCCTCCTGCCCCCAATCCTTCCCAGCATCAGGGTCTTTTCCAATGAGTCAACTCTTCACATGAGGTGGCCAAAGTATTGAAGTTTCAGCCTCAGCATCAGTCCTTCCAATGAACACCCAGGACTGGTCTTTATACTGAGTGGTTTAAACAAAGGACGTTTATTAATCACAGTTCTCAAGATCAAGTAGTCTAAGATCAAGGTGTCAGACCACTTGTTTCTGATGAAGACACTCTTTCTGGCTTGCAGATGGCCACCTTCTCACTATGTCTTCACACGGCAGAGAGAAAGTGATCTCTCTTTCTTCCTCTTCTTATAAAGTCACTAATATGATCCTGAGGGCCCCACCTTCATGACCTCATCTAACCATAGTCAGTCAGTTCAGTCACTCAGTCATATTCGACTCTTTGCAACCCCATGGACTGCAGTACACCAGGCTTCCCTGTCCATCACCACCTCCCGGAGCTTGCCCACCCAAACTCACGTATGCCCATCTAGTTGGTGTAACTATCTCCCAGAGGTCCCATCCCCAAATACCATCACATTGACGGGTTAGAGCTTCAACATGTGAATTTAAAGAGGATACAATTCAGTTCATACCAAGGGGATACCCACAAAGGGTTGAGCTTCAGATGAGAGTGTGGCCCACCTTGGAGTAACACAGCCCCAAAATGTTAAGCAGCATTTCCTCACATGGGTCAGGGGCCTTTATGGGCTGTTAGCATACAAGCAGAGTCAGGAGTGTGCTTCCCATGGGAAGGGAGGACAGCAGACTGCTGGTTGTCCATGTTCAAGAAGGATGGGGAGGATATACCATTAGGAGACAGTCCTAACAGGTATGTCTGAACACAGTTTGAGGAGACCATCTGTCCAAGGACGGTGGTGGCAGCCTGATAGGAAGTGCTGAAATCTGAGTGGAGTGAGCAGAACATCTGCCTTAGAAAAGGACCAGTGACAGCGATGACTTTGCACAGCATATCAGAGCCCATTGTGAGTGACCTGGAATAGGAAATGGCAATCCAATCCAGTATTCTTGGCAAGTTGCCTGGAGAATTCGACAGATTGTCCAGAGAATCCCATAGACAGAGGAGCCTGGTGGGCTACAGTCCGTAGGGTCACAGAGCCAGAAATCACTGAGCAATTGAGCACACATGCAGGTGAGTGATGAGGGAATGCAGATTGGGTATCTCAGCATATCACTGAGAGACTGGATACATAAAAAACCAATAAAATAAAATATATTAGAATAATGAGAGCCTAGTTTCTCAATGTAACAAAAAAAAGTTACAAATAAGAAAAGGAAGAAAACTAGAATGAAATTTGTGGTGTTACATTTGAAGTGGAGATATTGATGTGAACTATTAATATTCCAGATAGTAGATATGCTGTTTGTGATGTGAATGCAAATCAATACGTAAATATATATTCCTACTTGCCTAATATAAATATGTATATTTTAACCTATTCTGCATATATATCCCCTATCTCTCTCCACTGAGAAGCTTGATTTCAGTCATCTCCAATAGTAAAGAGCGTACCTTGCACTCAGATTTTTGTTTCTAAATCCCACTGTCCACTTAAGGGAAATACAACTTCTTGGACAAGTAGTTCAATCTGTGACTGGGCAGGGAAATTAGGAGATGAGCCTGGGAAATCTTGTTGCATCAGAAAAAAATGAAAGTCTCAGAGTGGAGAAATATCAGAAAGACAAAGATGGTACCTTCAAAGGGGAACCAATAAAGAAATGTGGGACAGTTTTAACATTAAAATAAATATGAGAATATCGAACTTCAACCTATTAAATAAAACAAAAATCTATCAATCCATATAGATGTGAATAAATGAATAAATTAAAATTTTGGTGAGAAGTGGAATCTTTACCTAGTCTCAAAGTACCTCCTCTGCAAAATAATTATAAAGGGGGAGAAAAGTAACTTCATGTTAAGAAGCCTGGCAGAGACCACCAGTTTAAATCAAGTGATGAAAAGTAACATCACTAGTAATGGAACAAATCAAACCCATGTATCACCTGATAGGGTGAAAGGAGAAGAATCAGGGTCACTTATGTGATCTGCTGCCCAAGTTGCATAACTTCAATTTAATTATAAGGAAATATAACAACCCAAACTGAAGGACATTCTACCAAATAACAAGCCTACAGTATTCAAAAATGTCATTGTTGTGAAAAATCAAGGAAAGACCAAAGAACTTTTGGAGACTCAAGATGTTTAAAGGATCATGACAACTATGATCATGCATGACAACATATGCATGATTCTGGAATGGATTGTTTTCTTATAAAGGACTTTATAGAGACAATTGAGAGAACTTGAATGGAAACTGAGGTGGTACAAATGTGTGAATATCAGCTTCCTGAATGGCTGTATTGTAGATATGTAGCAGAATGTCTTTATTCTATACTAATGTATTCAGGAGCAATGGGACATCATGTTGGACTCTCAGTCTCTAAGGGCTCAAGAAAGTTATTTAGATTATTCCTGCAATTTTTACAAGCTTCAGGTTGTTTCAAAATAAAAACATTTTTTAACCAATACAGTACTGTAAAGTAAAAAAATAATAATAAATAAATAAATAAATAATTTAAAAAGACAAAAAAAATCAAGTGAAAGCTATAAAGTCATATCCAATGATAACAAAATAAGACTAAGAATTATAATTAGTAATTAGAGCAGGACAGCATCAAGACACTATCTCAGACCACAGAGGTATAATACAAAGATCATCAGGATCCAAAGTAGAAGAGCCCACAATGATAAGCTCACTCTATTATCTAGACTGGTTTAGGTTGTTCCCAGCAAGCCCTTAATCCCCAGGGTGGAGAAACTAAATTAATATCAGATTCTACCATGCAGATTTTGGGTTTTATTATACATTGTACATTGTTCTCTAAAATACGTGGTACAGTGACTCTAAACTACATCTATGTTTCTAAAATTCCTTAGTCCTCCATGAAACCACTCAGTATACATATTATCAGATTACATGGAAATATATACTTCAACTGATGCTTTTGAATTGTGATGCTAGGGAAGACTCTTGAGAGTCCTTTGGACTGCAAGGAAATCAAACCAGTCGATCCAAAAGGAAATGCTAAAATTGAAGCTCCAATACTTTGGCCACCTGATGCGAAGAGCCAATGCATTGGACAAGACCTTGATGCTGGGAAACATTGAGGGCAGGAGGAGAAGGGGGCAACAGAGGATGAGATGGTTGAATGGCATCATTGACACAATGGACATGAATTTGACCAAACTTTGGGAGATAATGAAGGACAGGGAGGCCTGGTGTGCTGCAGTCCGTGGGGTCACAATGAGTCAGACTCAACTTAGCAATGGAACAACAACAAATACATTTCAATATAAATTCTTGGACCAGAAGTTCATACATAAACTCCAAGAGAGCAAAATTAGGAAAATGTTTTCCCATGTAGAATTCTGTATTAACACATAATAGTTCTAATTTTGCTATCTATGATATTATATTGAAAATACTTGGCTAAATTGAATGTGCTATACATATTTACACAATAAAAGTCCCAAATTAGGTCTACAAAACTTAATTATAAATGAAAATCTATTTTAAACTTTCTCTGCATTTAGGGCAGAAGTGATTCTTCAATGTATACTTAAGGATAAGAGGAAAATAATTAATAAATCATTCCAGCCTCAAGAGTCATAAATCGGTTTGCATTTGAAAATTGCTATTCTTCTAAAACACATCTCAATATTTTTTTGAAAGTGGCAAAATTTACACAAAATCAGAAGATTTAGTCTCTTTGACTCAACTTTGCTTGTGTGGAAAATGGGAGTTATCAGTTTATTTGGAAGACAGACTAATTAAGGGATTAATTCTTGATTGTCTAGTCCTTGGAAGATAAAGCATTACCCACATACAAAATTATTAAGCTTTATTTATCACTCTTAAAAGCCAAACTTATCATAAATGTAAACTCTCCATAATAAACCATTCATTTACAAGTAGAAATATATTCACTCTATGAACATAGATTGAAATAAAGTGTAAGAGTCCAATAACCCCCCAGAAGATAGCAGCAGTTAGAATCAATGATCATGGCAAACATATATAGGGACAAACTACAGTCCCTAGTAAATTGTTTCAGCTGGGAATACTATATACACTGCAAAATACACCAAAATCTATCAGTTTAGCAGCATCCTCATTTTAGACTTATATAATATTACTATTCAGTAAATATAGATGAATACTTAATCTAAAAACAGCTTATTCAAGCTCTCAAAGCTTATACCAATTAATAGAAGATTCCTTTTAAATTGAATTTGTGCTCTAGTTTAATTTTTTACATTTATTTGGAGACATTGGGGGAAATTTTATCTACATACTAGAATGTACAAAAATAATCTTTAAATATTGCTCCTAGGTAGTATTTTTCTTGGTCTACCATGACAATGGATAAAATTCCACATTGAATCATGAACCATGGTTGCTCTTGGACTAATGCTAAACACACTTGTCAAAGAAGCAGGCCAACACTATTTAAAGTAGCCATGTGATGCCTCTTATTTTATTTTAGATGTTCAGAGGACTGTGTAAACTAAATGACAATTTGTTTTATTTAAGACCAAACTGAATTCTTGGCTCCTTTCAGTGGAATTACATATGATATTTGAATATATCAGCTGACTCACAAACCAGTCATACAAATGTTTATTGAATGTCTTTCATAATGTCAACTCACTGATAGATGTTGGGCAGGAGAGAAGAGAATTTTAAGCACACCATCATTTTCCAAAAAAGACTCAAAATGCTTTACACAGATAAATAAAAAAGAAGCACATTAAGATGAAATAAAAATGAATAAAAATAAGAAATATTGACAAGGTTAGAAACATAACTTGTCATATAATCAAGTGGCAAAATGTAAATTTCCTCCCCAATCTCGTCCCATGGACTCATTCTCTACTTTACTCACTCCAGTCACACCAACCTCATTTCAGACTTGTCAACTTACCAACTCTTGGAACTTGCTCTTCTTTCTACTGTGTTCCTCCCTCATGGAATGTTGACCATCTCAACTACAACAGTGCTCTACATTTATCCTATTTATTATCCTCCATTAGTGTCTTCAAAGCACCTATCACTTTAGAAAATTAACATTTGATAGCTTGTGTATTTATTGTCTGGGGAACCCATTAAAATGTTAACTCCATAGTAACAGAAACTCCCCCTTTCTATTACTGTATGCTTAGCACAATGTCTAATACATCAAAGGTGCTTGGTAAATTTTGTTGAATGAACGCACTAAATATAGAACTCTGCTATCCTGTCATTCTTCTATTCAACAGCTCTTAATATAAACAGTAACAAGTTCAAATCTCTTCAAAATTGCTGCCAACAATGACTCCGTAATATGATTCCATTCCACCCTCTGTATTGACCATTTGACCTTTCTCTGCCATCATTTTTCATATTTGATCAACACCACCTTTCCCCAGGCAGTGTTGGTCAACACTTCAGTCAACACACCTTCCCAAGTGGTGCTAGTGGTAAAGAACCCTCCTGCCAATGCAGGAGACATAAGAGACGCAAGTTCAATCCCTAGGTTGGAATTGATCCCTGGAGAAGGGAATGGCTACCCACTCCAGTATTCTTGCCTGGAGAATCCCATGGGCAGAGGAACCTGGAAGGCTATAGTCCATAGGGTCGCAGAGTTGGACACGACTGAAGTGACTTAGCATGCATGCACACACTTCTCCCCAGGAATATCCCACACACCCTGTAGTTTCCCACAACAGGACATTAGCCCACATTTTCCCTCTTTCCATCTCTACTTACTAATATTACAACCATTCTTCCAGGCAGGGTGACAATATGATTTTTATGAACCCAGGTCACTTTGCCTTCAGGGGTCCCTTCCACCATAAAATATCAAAAAACTATTGTGTTGGTATAAACACATATATAATCCTGGTTAAGTTCATTTTATGTATCTGTTACTGTTATATTTGATTTTCAAATTTTAAAAGAAATTTGAATTAAACATTTTGTTTACACCCATATCATAGGTGTTAGGCACTATGTGTTATTGTGCATTTTGTGTTAGTTGACTCTTTTTCCAAGTACAACTTAAATATCAACTCATCCTGGAAATCTTCTCCAAGGGCAGTCACCAAGACACACACACACACACACAATGTGTATTACTCTTTTCTCTCCTCCATCTTCATAGTACTTTCTGTGGGTCCCATTAAACTTAGTAACAGGTTGGAGGCAAAATTGTGACTAATTCATCTTTCTGTGCCTCAAAGTTTCCATCATAGACCTTGACACCTTCTGAGCAACAGAAAGTGTGTTTGATTTGATATTCAATTCATACACTAATAATGCAGATTCTAATAGTTAAGGCAGTTTTCAGTAAAACAGATGGCTTTAGATATCCCCAGACACATTGATGTATCAGATCCTAGGCCACACACTATTAAATGTGTATGATAGAAGGACTTTATGGATCACATCTGCTACTAGTAGTAGGTGATGAATTTGGCTAGATAAGTTGGACCAGATTACAGACAACTTTGAATTTCAGGCAGAGAATCAGGGTCTTGATGCTATAGGATATGTGGAGATCCTGCACATCCTAAATCAGGAAGTAAAATGATAACAATGGTATTTTTTGAAAGATTTATCTCTGAGTTGGTCATTAAAAGGATCAAAGCAGATGAAGTCTGGAGATAAAGAAATCAGAGTGATTATAGAAATGGACCAGTGTGGTGGACTTTATGCCAAGTTCTAGTTTTATTCTCTTTTCGCTTGGTTTTACTCTTGACTCTTTCACAGTAAATACAGGCATTCTACTCAGGATATTCATTTTTCTAAGCTACTTCTAAGTTTAACAACAACAACAAAAAAAAGATTCTAAATATGATGGTCTGTATGTTTCATCAAAAATGTTAAATATTTTTTCTCACATGAAGCAAAAAATTCTTTTTATATTTGCTTTATAATAGACAATAAACAAGCAATTTTTGAACAAACAGTGTACATAACATCAGTTTAGGTTTAGGTCATAGCAGATTCAAATGGAAAAGCACAATAAAAAGGAGTATTTCAATAAAAGAATTTTTAATTGCTTTGTTTTATTTAATTATATCAACAACCTTTTGGTATTACACTAACCCCATTTTATAGAAAGGGAAACTAAAAAGTTATGACTCTAAGAATGGAATCTGGGCATCTGACTCAGCCCATCTGCCTTCCATCAATCTCCTCAAGGAAAGCAAAACCCAGCTGAACTGTAAACAGGGAGACAAGAACCCCTAGAGTAATCTGTTACCAAAGAGAATGCAGGCATCAGGGAAGCCTGGGGAAATAAACTCATTCTTCAGAAAACGGACATTAAAGAAAGCAATGAGTTCTATAGGGAATTTGTTTGTTCAAGTATATAAGATCATGAGAAGACTAAAGGTTAAAACAGGGATAAGTTGCAATAATGTAAAGATATGATGCTCAGGTTTTCTTCTCTATTCATCTTGCGTGGGAAAAACAGGGCAAGATTTTAAATTTTGCTCTCAGTACTATTTATTAATATGTAATGACAGTGGGACCACAAAGAAGGCTGACCACTGAAGAATTTACACTTTAAAATTGTGGTGCTGGTGAAGAGTCTTGAGAGTCCCTTGGACTGCAGGGAGATCAAACCAGTCAATCCTAAAGGAAAGCAACCCAGAATATTCACTGGGAGGACCGATGCTGAAGCTGAAGCTCTAAAACTTTGGCCACCTGATGCGAAGAGCCGACTCATTGGAAAAGACTCTGATGTTGGGAAAAATTGAGGACAAGAGGAGGAGGGGACAACAGATGATGAGGTGGTTGGATAGTATCACTGATTCAAGGTACATGACTTTGAGCAAACTCTGGGAGATAGTGAAGGACAGGGAAGCCTGGAGTGCTGCAGTTCCCTGGGTCACAAAGAATTGGACAGGACTTAGTGACTGAATAACAAACAAAATGACTGTTCACACAGCAGGAAATTCTCTGCATAAATGGGTCTGGGGAAATTGGTCACCTACCATCTGCCAGGTGTAGAAACAGGCCTTTGCCATATACTATTGAATTTAACTATGAATTCAACTATGGTGTTGGAGAAGACTCTTGAAAGTCCCTTGTACTGCAAGGAGATCCAACCAGTCAATCCTAAGGCAAATCAGTCCTGAATATTCATTGGAAGGACTGATGTTGAAGTTGAAACTCCAATATTTTGGCCACCTGATGCAAAGAGCTGACTCATTTGTAAAGAACCTGATCCTAGGAAAGACTGAAGGCAGGAGGAAAAGGGAACAAAAGAGGATGAGATGGTTGGATGGCACCACTGACTCAATAGGCATGAGTTTGAGTAAACTCTGGGAATTGGTGATGGACAGGGAAGCCTGGCGTTCTGCAGTCCATGGGGTCACAAAGAGTTGGACACGACTGAGCAACTGAACTGATTGAATTTAATACCCTCAAAAAATCATGAGGTAAATATTGTTATTATCTTCAGATTAACAGGGTTCATACTGCTTGTTCGCTGGATTGGAGAGCCAGGGCTCAAGACCAGATTTTCCTACAATATGCACTCTTTCTTACTATTTTGCAAATTTCACTAAAATGAATGGCCTGTAGGAAAGCCTTGATGCTGGAGTACAAAATGGTAATCAAATGTGTTCCAAATTATAGTTTAAACGTCACCACAAGGCAACTAAGGTGAGTTCCTTTCCAACTCGAATTATCATTGCTTAGTAACAAGGAATTAAAGGTATTTAGTATATATTAAAATAATTAAATAAACCCACCCTAATTTCAGGCTTCCCTGGTGACTCAGTGGTAAAGAATCCGCCTAAACTGCAAGAGATGCAGGAACTGTGGGTTTGATCCCTGGTTTGGAAAGATCCCCTGGAAGAGGAGAGGGCAGCCCACTCTAGTATACTTGTCTGGAGAATCCCATGTACAGAGGAGCCTGGCGGGCTATGGTCCCTGAGGTAGCAAAGAGCTGGACAGGACTGAGCGACTGAACTGGCATGGCATGCATGCGTGCACTCTAATACCATTTCTCTTTTTCTCCAGACCTTTTAAAGTATCCATACCATGCAAGGCTATGCGCCTCATCCCTAGTTCTTTTCATAAACAAGCTGAAGTGAGAAGTAAGAAATAAGTAGTAGGTTGGGCCAGCGGAGCTATCCCGTCAGACCGCGCCAGTTAGAATGAAAGCTCCTCAAGATGGCGGCGGCCGGGGCCGAGGCGCCAGGAGGATACGGAATATTATCTTGTAAAATGGAAAGGATGGCCAGATTCTACAAATACTTGGGAACCTCTGCAAAATCTGAAGTGCCCATTACTACTTCAGCAGTTCTCTAATGACAAGCATAATTATTTATCTCAGGTAAAGAAAGGCAAAGCAATAACTCTAAAAGAAAATCACAGAGCCTTGAAACCTGCTGTTGCTGCATACATTGTGAAGAAGGCTGAACAAAGGATAGCCCTGCAGAGATGGCAGGATGAACTCAACAGAAGGAAGACTCACAAAGGAATGATTTTTGTTGAAAATACTGTGGACTTAGAGGGGCCACCTTCAGACCTCTACTACATTAATGAATACAAACCAGCTCCTGGAATCAGCTTAGTAAATGAAGCTACCTTTGGTTGTTCATGCACAGATTGCTTCTTTGAAAAATGTTGTCCTGCTGAAGCTGGAGTTCTTTTGGCTTATAATAAAAATCAACAAATTAAAATCCCACCTGGTACCCCCATTTACGAGTGCAACTCAAGGTGTCAATGTGGACCCGACTGTCCCAACAGGATCGTACAGAAAGGCACACAGTATTCACTGTGCATCTTTCGAACTAGCAATGGCTGTGGCTGGGGTGTGAAGACCCTTGTGAAGATTAAAAGAATGAGTTTTGTCATGGAATATGTTGGAGAGGTAATCACCAGTGAGGAAGCCGAGAGACATGGGCAGTTATATGACAACAAAGGAATCACGTATCTCTTTGATCTGGACTACGACGAATTCACAGTGGATGCAGCTCGATACGGAAATGTGTCTCATTTTGTGAATCACAGTTGTGACCCAAACCTTCAGGTGTTCAATGTTTTCATTGATAACCTCGATACCCGTCTTCCCCGAATAGCATTATTTTCCACGAGAACTATCAATGCTGGAGAAGAGCTCACTTTTGATTATCAAATGAAAGGTTCTGGAGGTGTATCTTCAGATTCTATTGACCACAGCCCAGCCAAAAAAGAGGGCCAGAACTGTGTGCAAATGTGGAGCTGTGACTTGCAGAGGTTACCTCAACTGAATTTTCAGGAAATAGAACTTATGACGATTATAGTGTTTTTTCTAATGTTAACATTTTAAAAGTATTTTGGACTCTTTTCATATTATCAAGATTATACACTACGATGATTTACAATTCACCTTTCAGCCTATTGACCAAATGCATTACTGATACTTTTGAAGAGAGGAACATAGGGTCACATAGACTAATTCTAAATATACATATTTAGTGGTTAGATACCAAACATGAAAGGAAAACTATTTGTAAATCAACAGCTATATACTTAAGAGGAAGTCTATGTGAATATAGAGAAACGCCTCCTTCAGTGTTTAAGTGTTAAACTGATGATGTAACAGTTGCTAAGATTGAACATTCAATTTGCCATACACCTTCAATTTAGAGAAATAGAGTTAGTTCATATTGGACAAATACACAAGTTCTATTTTTGTTACTGTCATTCCTGTTTACCTACTTACAATTCTTTGTATTTGTATTTGAGACAAATAGGTGATACTGAATTATACTCTATTTTCTACTTTCATTAAAACATTGGTATCTTAATGATATAGAAATTTAAAATTAAATGTAAAAAAATTTAAAAAAAAAAAGAAATAAGTAGTATATAAGGGACTTTATTTTTCTCTGGTTTTTCTCAGCTTCTGGTGAAACCCCATTTAAATACATTGTGGTACACTCATTCCCTTCCTAGCTTTCAGATGGTCAGCTGTTTAGTCATCATTTTAAAAGGTCAACACATTCGTTAACTGGAGCAGTCATAGAGGGGCCAAGAGCCATAACTCTTATCATTTTATTCTAAGGGAGTGAATCTATTTTATACCATCTATGGATGCAATGTAAATCTCAGAAAGAATCAGAAGCAAGTGTGTGTTTCAGTGAATTAATTTCATACTGAAGTCACCATGATAATGAGCCATTAATTAAGCTGATTTAAAAGAATTTAATAGAACATTCCAAAAGTTATTATGGAACCAAAGAAGAAACTGGGATCTTTTACTCTGAAAGGAAGCTATTTCTAATAGCATAAGCTAATAAAGTTCATAACTTTTATTATTGGTATAGTGTACTTTAGAGCTCCTACAGTGAAAGAAAATTATATGACCATTATTAGCAAGCATACTGTAGTAATCGTCCTAAGAGCATATTACAAACTTTTTTCCCTCTTCAAAATTTCTGTGAGAAGAACTAAGTATGATCTTTTCCCCTGAAATAACAAATAGGGAAATAATATTTTTATATTAGAAAAAAACTATAATAACAGCACACATACTGATTTTAGGTGTTTTATCAAGGTACTGTCTCATAATTGGAATTGTATTACTCAAGTCTAATAAGCAAAAATTTTCTTATCACCTCTAAATTGGCTATACAAATATAGAAGAAATATTGATCCACAGACCTCTTAGTATGTACTTCACATACATTAACGTATTTTCTTAATGCAGAACCTGGGATAAATAATACTGTTAAACCTACTTGATAAAGAAACTGAGATTCAGAGGGGTCACCACTTGCTCCAGGTCATTCAGCCTGTAAGGAACCCAGCAAGCATTTAAACCTCTTCAACCTCTTGGCAAAGTCATTGTGTTCTATTTTTTAAATTCACTTTCAGTTCAGTTCAGTTCAATCGCTCAGTCGTGTCCGACTCTTTGCGACCCCGTGAATCGCAGCACACCAGGCCTCCCTGTCCATCACCAACTCCCGGAGTTCACTCACTCAAGTCCGTCGAGTCAGTGATGCCATCCAGCCATCTCATCCTCTGTCGTCCCCTTCTCCTCCTGCCCCCAACCCCTCCCAGCATCAGAGTCTTTTCCAATGAGTCAGCTCTTCGAATGAGGTGGCCGAAGTACTGGAGATTCAGCTTTAGCATCATTCCCTCCAAAGAAATCCCAGGGCTGATCTCCTTCAGAATGGACTGGTTGGATCTCCTTGCAGTCCAAGTGACTCTCAAGAGTCTTCTCCAACACCACAGTTCAAAAGCATCAATTCTTCAGCGCTCAGCCTTCTTCACAGTCCAACTCTCACATCCATACATGACCACAGGAAAAACCATAGCCTTGACTAGACAGACCTTAGTCGGCAAAGTAATGTCTCTGCTTTTGAATATGCTACCTAGGTTGGTCATAACTTTTCTTCCAAGGAGTAAGCATCTTTTAATTTCATCTTTACTTAAATAAAAATTACATATGATGAATAATATGTGCGTTAAGTGTACAGTTCCATGTAATTTTACTTATTTATCTGCTTTTGGCTATGGTGGGCCTTCGTTGCTGCTTGGGCTTTTCTCTATCTGGAGAACAGCAGCTCCTCTCGAGTTGCAGTGCGTGGGCTTCTCATCGCAGTGGCTTCTCCTGCTGCAGAGCACAGGTTTGCAAGCTTCAGTAGTTGTGGTACAAGGACTCATTATTTATAGCTCCCAGGCCCTGGAGCACAGGCTCAGTAGTTGTGGCATGTGGGCTTAGTTGCTCCTCAGCATGCGGGATCTCGGATCAGGGATCAAACTCATGTCTCCTACCCTGAAGGCAGATTCTTTACCATTGACCCACCAAGGTCAATGAGTTTTGACAAGTGGATGCATCATGACAAAAAAGATGTAGAACATTTCTACTGCTCCCAAGAGCTCCATTTGGTGCTAGTTTTCCACCATTTTTTTCTTCCCTGACAATCACTTGTTGGCTCTCAATCTAGAAATACTTTTTTGTTTTATTGCACGTGTGTTCTGTTTAACAAGACAGGTTTACACATAATGTCAAATGTGCATTACTTCTGAAGGAGGAGACAGACAGAACAGGCTCTATCTTGAAAGCAGGACTCCATCTTGGACCGGACTGTGCACTTTCAGCTATATGCCCAGTATCTATGGAAATGACATACCAACTGGAAAACCAGACCCCCTGGATGGAAGAACCCCAGGGCTCATACCTAGACTCTCCATTACCTAAAAGAATACCCTAATTATCTGTGTAACCAAATAGAATCATAAACTCTATTATGTTTATTGGGGTATGACCACAGGCCTATGGATAATTGTCCACTGTTAACTACCTAGGCTTAAAGCATATGAATCATGGGTTAACTTTGATTGTATCTTTCTCTTCCTTTGTTCAGACTAGTTTCAGGGAATTTGGGGAGGTGGGTTTGAGCACAGACACTTAGGGTATATAAGGTTTTCACAAAAAATGGTTGGGGTCCTTGGCTAAGAGGAGACTCTGCCTTGGGCCCCCTGGTGTAATAAACTGAACTTCACTATCTGCATTGTCCTTCTGAGTATGTTTGTTTCCTGGAATGCATGGCTGCAACACTTTATGTTTTATCATAGTTTGAAATGATATTATCCTTCTTTTTTTATCCTTCTTTTAATATCTGTTAATATTACCAAATCTAAGTTTCAAACAGATGTATGGTAATTGTTGTTAAGTCGCCAAGTAGTATCCAACTCTTTTCAGCCCTACAGGCTCCGCTGTCTATGAGATTTCTCAGGCAAGAATACTGGAATGGGTTAGCACTTCCTTCTCCAAGGGATCTTCCAGATGCAGGGATGGAACCCGCGTCTCCTGCACTGACAGGTGGATTCTTTACCACTGAGCCACCATGGAGTATAGCAATTAAGGCTTAATAGCAACAAGGAGGGGAAGAAAGAGCCTATACATTTATTTTGCAAAGTTGACTAAATGAAATATTAATTCAAAAAATAGTAAATAAATTGAATATGGTTTTATGTGTACCAAAGTGGTGGTACCTGACTTCAAGGAGTGATCACTAGATCCAGATTATCTGGACTTCAGAGTTGTGAAATCACCAGTCTTCTTTCTACCAGAAAGAAGCACTTCCCATCTCCTTTACTCTCCTCCCTTTCTATCAACTTCTGTACTGCCTTCCTCATGGGGTACCTGAGACTCAATGGACACCATTTATTTTAGGCCATGAATCACTAATTCTGACCTGTTACCCAGGCATCAAGTTGTTGTAGGAAAGGGGACCCCTTCCAGGGCCCAAAACTGGGCTCTTGTCTAACACTAAGAAATGACTTGTCCAAGGAGACACATGTGCTGACAAAGCAAGAGGTTTTATTGGGAAAGGGCACCCAGGCGGAGAGCAGGAGGGTAAGGGAACCCAGGAGAACTGCTCTTTCACATGGCTTGCAGTCTTGGGCTTTATGGTGATGGGATTAGTTTCTGGGTTGTCCTTAGCCAATCATTCTGACTCAGAGTCCTTCCTGGTGGTGCACGCCTTGTCCAGCCAAGATGGATGTCAGAGAGAAGGATTCCGGGAGGTGGTCAGACAGGTGGTGTCTCCTTTTGACCTTTCCCGAACTCTTTTGGTTGGTGGAGGCTTATTAGTTCCCTGTTCCTTACCAGGACCTCCTGTCGTAAAACAACTCATGCAAATGGTTACTGTGGTGCCTGGCCAGGGTGGGCAGTTTCAATCAGTGTGCTTCTCCTAACAACTACCCCCTGAGAGACTTCATACTCAAGATACTTCTTGGGAATTGGGGTGAGGTGGGCAGTATCAATCAGTATGCTTCCCCTAACAAAGTGAGAAAACCAAGTTGCTGCAAAGCTCAATAATCCAACATAAGATTGTTTTAGTCTTTTATTATATGGTTGGTGTGGTTTAATTAAAAGAAACAAACAATAACATAAGTGGATAAAGCACTTTAAGCAGTAAATAAAAAATTACAATATTCAGATATTCAAAGCAAATGTTTTATTTGCTATGCTTGATCTGATTTTCCTTTGAGAACCTAATCTCTTTGAGTAGGAAAACACTCTTTAAATTCCCGAAATAATATTTCATGTCTTCTCCAGTAAACTGCCTCTTTTGGTTGATTTTGTCTTTCTTAGGTAAGTCATTTAGAAACCCTTTCTTTTTCCATGCATTCCGGAGATGGTTCTATCAGGTATAAACAAGCTTTCTTAGCTAGGTGGAGGTAGCAGAGAAGGACGCCCAAAGCCATAATGTTTTCAGGAAAGTGTCTCTCTGCAACAGATATTCTTTTCTCTTTGGATCAGGTTTTGTCTCCTCTTTCCACAGTATAATGGAGCACTTAGATTTGGCTCTAACTCCCTCTTCTTTCCTGCATCATATCTTGCTTCTTCCCAGAGAACTTAGGCTCAAAACAGAATGTATTGCGTACTGGAAAAGGAGTGCTAAGATTTAATCAGACCACTGGCTTCATATCCCTGTGGAAGCTATAGAAATTTGGAAAATCCTTTTGTATTGCAACAAAGCTAAAATTTTAAGGCTATTGTCTTGCTAAGAACACAAAAAACCACAATTTTGCAATTCAAAACTTTGTACTGAAGTTCTCTCTCTCACCCTTTTGTTGTCTTATTCTCTGATGTAGCAATTCTAATCTTCCTTGAGCCAGAGAGAAGCAATCAGAGGCAATATGAAGGATTAGGGTCAGGAAACATTCAGTTCAGTTCAGTCATTCAGTCGTGTCCGATTCTTTGCGACCCCATGAATCACAGCACTCCAGACCTCCCTGTCCATCACCGACTCCCGGAGTTTACTTAAACTTAGGTCCATTGAGTCGGTGATGCCATCCAGCCATCTCATCCTCTGTCGTCCCCTTCTCCTCCTGCCCCCAATCCCTCCGAGCGTTAGGGTCTTTTCCAATGAGTCAACTCTTTGCATTAGGTGGCCAAAGTATTGGAGTTTCAGCTTCAGCAGAAATATTAAAAAGAAAAAAATAATATTAATAGACATTTAAATGTATTACCGTTACTGCATCTGTAAATGCCATGGGAAAAGGAAAAGAAATAATGTGTCTATGGTTAATATTATTTCATAGTGCCCCTTTCCTCAGGGTTGAAATTTGCCAGCCAAGCATTCAGAATTTTCCATAAAATTACCTATCTTATAACACATGTTGCTGGTGTTAGTCGCCCAGTCATGTCTGACTCTTTGTGACCCCATGGACTATAGCCTGCCAAAGTCCTCTGTCCATAAGACTCTCTGGGCAAGAATACTGGAGTGGGTCACCATTCCCTTCTCCAGGGGACCTTCCCAACCCATGGATCAAACCTGGGTCTCCTGCATTGCAGGCAGATTCTTTACCATCTGAATCACCAGGGAAGCCCAAAACACATGTTAAACACATCCAAAACACAGCAGATTAATCATTGCTTCTCTAAACAATGCCTATTTTTCTGTTTCTATGTCTTTGCTCAAGCCATCTTCACTGCTTAGAATGTCTTTTTTTTGATAAAAATATTTGGAAGTCTTTATCATTCATTTGAGTCTAACTCAAATCTCATCTGTGCCATGAAGTCAGGCAATATTGATAAATCTCTGTCTTACACTCCTGGATAACTCTATCATATATTATACCTTCATTATAACTATTTCTCTTTTTCTGATAAGTATTAGAAATTATTCATTGGCTGTCTCCCATACTAGAGTGGCTACAGAGCTGCTGCTGCTGCTGCTGCTACTAAGTCGCTTCAGTCGTGTGATTCTGTGCGACCCCGTAGTCGGCAGCCCACCAGGCTTCCCCGTCCCTGGGATTCTCCAGGCAAGAACACTGGAGTGGGTTGCCATTTCCTTCTCCAGTGGCTATAGGGCAGGAACTGTAAATCCACCCTGGCTTCACTCACAATATCAGCAAGGTGCTTTATACCTGGTACGTGATATGTAGTATGCAATCATACATATCTGTGATGTTGGTTGAATGCGATGAAGAGGGGAAAGTCTTCTAATTACTTACTTCTTATAAATTCAAAAGAAGTATGTCTGGCCTTTTGTAATTAAAAAGAACTTAGTATAGAAAGTATACCTACAGTCTATATGACACAGAGGGCTTCAGAAAAAGAGAACTTCTTATTAAAAAGATACTTTCCTAGCAACTAACAGACTGAATATGTATTCAGAAATTTTCCTTTAAAGTCTCTACATTTTTGAAGGCAGGATCAAGATGGTGGAGCAGGAAGACTCTGAGCCCACCTGCCCACATGAACACATCAAAGCTACAACTACATATAGAGCAGCTTTGAATGAGAATGACCTAAAGACTCACTGAACAACTGTTCTACAACCAAGGCTACAAGGAAAACCACATGGAGTCTAGTAGGAGAGGAAGAAAAGCAATCTAGGTGGTACCTGCACCCAGAATGGGTGACCCAAAGGAGGGTGAGAGCTCACAGGCTCCAGGATCCTCCCTCAGAGTGAGGGGTTTGAGCAATATATTAGGCACTCTATCCCTGGGGTCTGATACCAGAAGGCAACCTTATTTGGCTGATTTGAAAACCAGTGGGGCTTTCCAGATGGCTGTCGGAAACCAAAGAGCATTAGGGTTATGGTTAGGATTAGGGTTAACCCCACTCATGGAAAGCACACACAGACTTGATTGCTCCCAGTCCCAGCACAGAGGCAGCAGACTGAAAACAGTCTGGAGCTCTGCCTGATCTGGGTAGCCTAGTGGTGAAGAACCAGTCTGCCAGTGCAGGAGATGTAAGAGACGCCAGTTTGATCCCTGGGTCGGGAAGATCCCTGGAGGAGGGGATGGCAACCCATTCCAGTATTCTTGCCTAGAGAATCCATGGACATAGGAGCCCCGAAGGCTAAAGTCCAGGGGGTCACAAAGAGTCAGACAAGACTGAGAGACTAACACTTTCACTTTCACTTAGCGACTAAATAACAACAGGGCAATAAAAGATACATGTAAACTATCTTTTTGTTCCAGAAAGTAAGGAAGTGCTCAAAGAATAATGAAGATATGTTAAGAAGTCCACAGTAGGGGGATTTCCCTGGTTTCCAGCGGCTATAACTCCACACTCCCAATGCAGGGGGCCTAGGTTCAATCCCTGATCAGGGAATAAGATCTCACATGCCACAACTAAGACATGGATGCAGCCAAACAAATAAATATTTTAAACACACACACAATAGGAACCTTAAAGGGTAATTACTGACCAAACTAAGAAAAAGTTGTGCTCTTGACATAAATTTAGATATGGGTCAATGGAACAAATAAAAAGTCCAAAAATCCATACACACAGTGAACTGTTTCTTGTGACAATGGCACAAAATAATTCAGTGTGAAAAGTCTAACCTTGTCAATCAAGATACCAGAACAATTTTATAAATGCAAAAAAAACAAAAGAACCTCAACCCTTACTTCACATACTGTATTAAAAAGAAAGCAATGCAAATGTACATAGATTTAAATATAGGATCAAAGCCTATCAAACTTACAGAAGAAAATATAGGACAAACTCTTAGTGAACTTCAGTGTAATGATTTTTAAAAATGAACTGCAGAGCACAGTAATCATTTTAAATTGTTGAAGAAGTTGGACTTCATAAAACATTTCTTCAACATTTTGAATAGAACTTATATCTAGAATGTATAAAGCATTCCTACAACTTAATGAGAAGCCAACCAAATGGGAAAAAATGTGAACAGACTTTTTCACCAGTGAAGATACATGGATGGGGAATGAACCATAAATAAAAACCACTATGAGATAACACTACACACTCACTAGAATAGCTAAAAATTTTGAATTTTAACTATTGACCATATTCAAGTATCAGTGAGGATCTGAAGAAATCAGAACATTTATACACTTTTGGTAGAAATGCAAATTGGTACAGTTACTGTGGAAATAAGATTGGTATATTTTTAAAAGTTAATGAGATTCAGCCATTTTACTCCTAGGTATTTACCCCCTCCCCCCCACATAAAAGCATATGTCCATACAAAGACTTGTATACAGATTTTTTTCACAGCAGCTTTATCTGTAATTGCCTAAAACTGGGAAAAACTCAAATATCCACCAGAAAGTGAATGGATAAACAAATGGGGTATAGCTATATAACAGAGCACTGTTCAGCAATAAAAAGAAGAGAATTAGCAAAGTACTTAAATTCTTTTACTTGTACCATTCCTTTAAATAATTTGGTACTCGCCTCACAAAAAGGTAGTAAATTACTGATATAGGCAACAAAATGGATAAACCTCAAAATTATTATGGTGAGTGAAAAAGAAAAGAATGCATAATGCATAATTTCATTCCTATAAAATCCTAGAAAATACAAACTTGTATCAAAGGATGCAATGAGAACACAATACTATTTCAATGATATTCTTACCAAAAATGCATAATAAAATCCAATCATGAGAAACTATCAGACAAACCCAGAAAGAGATATTCTATTTTTTAAAAAAAGAACAGCCTATAGTCTTCAAAAATGCCTTGAAAGGCAAACAGAGGCTTAACTGGGTATATTTTCTATAAAGGCATTATTGAGACAATTTGGATATTTGATTAGGGTGTGAGGATTAGATTATACTCAAGCATCTCGAAGTCTATTAGAAGCTCAACGGAATCTGATTAGATGTAATAATATATCAAAAAATATTTCTTGGCTTTAATCTTATATTTAAAAATGTCCTGGTTTATAGAAAATGTTAAAATATTAGAGGTGATGGGGCCTTCAGGTTGGGCACTTACTCTCAAATGATTCAGGAAAAATGAAATTTTTCCTTGCAACATACTTGCAGTTTTTCTATAAATTTCAACAGATGAATAGATATACAATAACTGTTGGTTACTTCTACCCATTCTATTCATTTTAATTATATTCAGCAATTTTAAAAGTCCTTTCATATAATTTTCAGATTCTTCTAGTAGAAATTTTCGATTTCTACCACATTGCTCCTACTTGCTTCTTTTTTTTGTAAATTAATTTATTTTAATTGGAGGCTAATTACTTTACAATATTGTAGTGGTTTTTGCCACACATTGACATGAATTAGCCATGGGTGTACATGTGTCCCCCATCCTGAACTCCCCACTTCTTTCCAAGAATGTACGTTGGTTTGTCAAAGAAAAGAAGACGTAGGTAGTATAACCACCAAATTAAACTGTGCCCAGAAAACAGAAGTTCTGAGTCATCCTGAGAAAACAAGGGAATATGGTCAATTTAGGCCTGTGATGTTGGGGATCAGATACTCTCAGTTTCATTTCAGGTCCTGTCTATCTTGTCCTCAAAGTTAGTGACACTCTTTAGCTTGCTGTTTTGCTGGCAGTAACAACAACATAATCTGCTGTCTCTGAATTCTTTGAGGGCCACGTGGTCTCTCCTCTATTTGGACCTGCCCCACTTTGGCTTTCACAAGTGTTACAGAAACTTCTGAGATCTGCTTGGCTATGATTCCCATTTGGACCAATCTCATGAGGTTCTTCTTGAAACTACTCAGCTCTGACATTTCCCAGACAACTGGTGTGGGTTCTGCCCACACCACAAGAGAACATGGAGTGACCCAGAAAGCTAAATATTGGGTCCTTCTCTGTTTTCTTCCTCTCACAAAATCTCTGGACTTTTCTTACATCGGTGAAGACATAGTTTTTTTGTTTTGGACTTTAGCCTCTTGGCTAAACTGTAATAACACACATGCGTACTTTCTCAGTGTTAAAGCAGCAGACCTAAGATTTGATTTTTAGACATGGTCTTTGATGAACTAAAGGAATTTGGAAATTACTTTCTCTCTCTTAAGAAACCTCCTTTTGTGATACTTCAAAATCCTGTTTTAAATACCAGATGTTGAATATTAACCCTTGCCTTCTCATTGAAATCTTTCTGTGACAATCCTAATATAACTCTTTTCTTAAGCTAGTCTGAGCAAAGCTCATTGAAGAAAGAAAAAAAAAAAAACCCACAGTAATATATTTTCTAGTGTTTCTTTCATGATACATTTAAGTTAAATAACTTGTCTTGTTCCATGTAACTACTGGAAGTCCATTAACCTCTTTTAACTTTCCAAGGATTCCTGCTATGTGTGAGGGATGGATATGTACTTTTAATATTTATCTAATGTTTCTGAATAAAAATTTCTGTTATTGATTCAGTCAAAGTTCTCTGACCCTCTTGTCTTCTAAACATTGTACTTTCTTCACACTCCAACCCAGACATTGATGCTGAATCATTATGCAAAACATCTAATATGATTGTTGTATAATAGACACTTTCTGCTATCTATCTGTAGTTCCATAGTTGCTCTCCTTCTAGCTTTCCAATACTTGTTGGGAAGTCCTTAGCTCTTCTAGCCCCTTCCCCACTATATCCAAGAATTCAAAACCTTTGGGGCTCTTGTTACTTTGTTATTCAAAGAAGTTCCTCCCTCATTCAGCATCAAAAATCTTCCAATCAGGCAAATTCTCGAGCTTTCCCTTACCTAATATGACTTAATAAGATTTCCACTTCCTCCACCATCCAATGTACAAATTTCCCCCTGGAGGAGCTCTGCCATCCTCCAGCAGAGGTCTACAGACTGGTAGTCCAAGACTTTAATCGGCTGAGAGACATATTTCATTCATCGGCAGAGTTTCTAATCTTCATTTTATTTTATACCTGTTTCACCATTGTATTTTGGAAGCAGGTTGTTTATATAGTTTTATAGGTCCAGAGACAGAAAAAGCTTTGCTCCATGATGCATCATACTCAGAGTCATACTCATATCTGATTTTGATGATTTAGGTGATGATATTTGTGATTTAAGGACTGATGAAATTTAGATGAGATTTTAAACTTGACTTGATGCTAATAGCTTGAGACTTTGGGGCATGTTGGGATGGCATAAATGTCCCATGTGGGATGCATGTGAGACTTCAAGGCCAAAAGGTAGACTTTGATGATCTGAAAAATGACCCTTCCTCCTTCAAAAATAAAAATACCTACATAACAGCCATGAAAACTGTGAATGTTAACTTTTTTGGAAAAAGGGTCATGTCAGATGTAATTAAATTAAGAATCCTGAAAATGAGGAGATAATCCTGAATTTTCTTGGTGGATCCCAAATCCAGTGATAAGTTTCCTTTTAAGGGAAAGGCAGAGAGATATTTGAGACAGTTAGAAACAAGGAGATACCAATACAGAGTGGAGAATGCAATGTAAAGACAGAGTCAAAGACTGCAGTGATGTGGCCATAGTCCACAAATTCCAGGATAGCCAACAGAAGCTAGAAGGAAAAAACAAGTTGTCCCTTAGAGCTCTCAGAGGAACTACAGCCCTGGAGATTTCAGACTTCGAGACTCCAGAACGATGAGAGGATGTAAAAATAAAAAGCAAACCCTTGTTATTCCTGTTGTAAGAATATTTCTGGAAAAAAACTTTGTATTAAGAAGAGAATTTGTATATGGGGTTTCAGACTATCTTATCATTCAGAAAACTAAGATCATGGCATCTGGTCCCATCACTTCATGCCAACTAGGTGGGGAAACAGTGTCAGACTTTATTTTGGGAGGCTCCAAAATCACTGCAGATGTTGACTGCAGCCATGAAATTAAAAGACGCTTACTCCTTGGAAGGAAAGTTATGACCAACCTAGAGAGCATATTCAAAAGCAGCGACATTACTTTGCCAAAAAAGGTCCATTTAGTCAAGGCTAAGGTTTTTCCAGTGGTCATGTATGGATGTGAGAGTTGGACTGTGAAGAAAGCTGAGTGCCGAAAAACTGATGCTTTTGAACTGTGGTGTTGGAGAAGACTCTTGAGAGTCCTTGGACTGCAAGGAGATCCAATCAGTCCATTCTGAAGGAGATCAACCCTGGGATTTCTTTGGAAGGAATGATGCTAGAGCTGAAACTCCAGTACTTTGGCCACCTCATGCAAAGAGCTGACTCATTGGAAAAGACTCTGATGCTGGGAGGGATTGGGGGCAGTAGGAGAAGGGGACAACAGAGGATGAGATGGCTGGATGGCATTACGGACTCAATGGACACGAGTTTGAGTGAACTCCAGGAGTTGGTGATGGAGAGGGAGGCCTGGCATGCTGCGATTCATGGGGTGGCAAAGAGTCGGACATGACTGAGCGACTGAAATGAACTGAACTATCACGCTACATGAAAATATTCCTACAAAAAGAAAAAAAACCATTTTGTCATAATATGGTTGAAATATAAGTAGAGTTTATTATTGGAACTGACTCTATTACTGACCTAACTAATTCTCTAGAATTTGAGCAGTGTGCTTTTTGCTTTTTATTTAATTTATTCTATAATAGCTTTAGAAGAGATGGTTTTGACAAAAATATTATAATGTATAGCTAAAATTAATCATTTTAAATCTTTGGCAGTATAAGTAGTTAAGAGGACTTCTTTTTTTCTTTTTTGGGTAGTAGCATCTGTTTTAAATCCTTAGTGAATACTTACTAGCCATGTGACCTCGGAAAAATTACCTAATCACTATATGTCTGTATAAAATAATTGATAAATAAGAAACAAAGAAAATTTGAGGCCATTGCTAAACTTCTTGGATGTATAAAAGTGAGTATCAGAGGGAGAACCAAACTAGTCACCTGTGACAAATATCTTCCAGGTTCTACCCAGAAGACATGTGTAACGTCACTCTATACTGTGGGGCCAGTGATTGGCTTGCTTAATGAGGGTCTAAGGTATGAGATGGCTGGATGGCATCACTGACTCGATGGACGTGAGTCTGAGTGAACTCCGGGAGTTGGTGATGGACAGAGAGGCCTGGCGTGCTGCGATTCATGGGGTCACAAAGAGTCGGACATGACTGAGCGACTGAACTGAACTGAAGGTATAATTTAATAGTTTCACTGGTCTGTTTTCTTGGGTAATTTCCACATCCTCTTGGTTATTTTCACATTTCTTAGAAAACTCAGCTACAAATAAAATTGAGGGAGGGTTTTTTTTCTTTCTTTTTTAACAAAATAGAAGCAAATCAGGTTCTAGGAAGCTAGTTTTTAAAGAAACACTAGGCAAAGAGATAATGCCAACAGTTAAGAAGGGTGCCACCTGAACTATAAGATGGAGAATAAACTTGACATTTACAGAAGATTCTCCATGAAACATAAAGCTATGGAAAGGCAGGAAAATTTTATTGTGGCCATGGGAACAGATTGAATGCAGAGTCATAGATATAAGACATCAGAGAAGAGAACAATGTGTACTCCACACAGCGATTAGAGCTCTCAGCGAAGCGTCATGGATGACCGAACACACGGAAGGAAGAAGAAGGAAGTGAATGCTTACGCCTCGAATTTGCATTTAAACATTAAGGAGGTACTTTTATTTAATCCCCGTAATACTTCTTTAAATAATTAATATTATCTCTGAAGTCATGCTAATCTATCTCACTTCCAAATCTGTGCTCTTTCCAGGCAATTTAAAAGGAGGGCAGGTGTCCTCCAGTCCCTAAGCATAAGCTGTGAACTGCACCCAGAATGTTAGGAACAAACTCCAGAAGAATTTTCAAAAGAGCATCAAGATAAGGAAAGCCTTCTAACTCTATGGTTACTGCTAAGTCACTTGAATCGCGTCCGACTCTGTGCGACCCCATTGACGGCAGCCCACCAGGCTCCCCTGTCCCTGGGATTCTCCAGGCAAGAACACTGGAGTGGGTTGCCATTTCCTTCTCCAATGCAGGAAAGTGAAAAGTGAAAGTGAAGTTACTCAGTCATGTCCAACCCTCAGCGACCCCATGGACTGTAGCCTTCCAGGCTACTCCATCCACGGGATTTTCCAGGCAAGAGTACTGGAGTGGGTTGCCATTGCCTTCTCCGCCTATGGTTACTAGCTCTGGTCATTTCAGTTATTTGAAAGCAAGGAAGGAAATATCAATTGCCTTAAGCCCTCTAAAATTATCTTCATGATTAAGATAAAACTTCATGCATATTTGTGTGCTAAGTCGCTTCAGTCGTGCCTGACTCTCTGCAACCCTATGGACTGCAAACTGCAAGACTCCTCTGTCCGTGGGATTCTCCAAGCAAGAATACTGGAATGGGTTGTCAAGCCCTCCTCCAGGGGATCTTACTGACCCGGAGACTGAACCTGTGTCTCTGGCATCTCCTGCACTGACAGATGGGTTCTTTACCACTAGCGCACCTGGTAAGCCGGTAAAACTTTGTAGCGTTCCACAAAAAAAAGAAAATGATGTCTTACCGGATGGCTAAGTCAGTTTCGGGTTCTAGAAACTGTATCAGAGAGGTCCTCTAAGTCACCATGTTAAAATCCACGTTCTTAAGAAAGGTGAGGTGGTGAAAACTTGGAAGCCAGAGATAATTTTAGAGGAGATAATGATCATGAAAATATGCTCCACTTTGGTTTGGTTCTGTTTTGAAGTAAAAATGCTTCAATAGAGAATCTAGTGTAAACCACAGAAGAAACCTTAATTTTTGAATTTAGGGAGACAGTTTGCATAATATAAATAAGCATCTTGGCTTTTTGCTTGGCTTGTTTTGCTTTTACTTTTTAGTCAGAGGTATATTGCTGACATTTACAAATAATAGGTTTGGAATGTTTGATTGTTTAGAAATTTTAAAGTGACTATGTATTGTTATTGCTGGTTTTCTGGATTTTTTTGTTTGTTTGTTTATTTTTTTACTATTTTTCATCACAGATAAATGCATACAGGCATATGAGTGAGATCAAGGTCTACAGCTCCTTTGGTAAAATTTCTTCACCTATATCCAGTAACAGTATATTAATATCACAACTGTCATAAGTTTTATAAAAGAGAACTGAATGGTCCTAGAGAGCTGTGAGTAAGAGTACTCTGTGGCAATCAAGGAAAGGAAAAGCTTTTTTTTTTTTGAAAATGAGAATAGACTGAAGTCTGAAAGACAAACACTAATAAATCAGGTGAAACTTTGATGGAAAGCATTCCAGGCAAAGGAAAATCCACGTCCAATATTTTGCAAGAGTATGACACTTTGGGGGAACTGAATATGGCCAGTGATGCTGAGGTGTCAAACTTCTGCAGGTGAGGCAAAGTGGCAGCTGAATCACAAGGGGTCTGTTCAGCCACGTGCGTTTGTGCATGTTCAGTCAAATCCAGCCCTTTGTGACCCCGTGGACTATAGCCCACCAGGCTCCTCTGTCCATGGGATTTTCCAGGCAAGAATACTGGAGTGGGTTGCTATTTCCTCTTCCAGGGAATCTTCCTCACCCAGGGTTCTACCCTGCATCTCCCGAGTTTCCTGCATTGCAGGTGGATTCTTTACCACTGTGCCACCTGGGAAGCCTTTGTAATCTATAGTAAGCAATTATGTGAAACAATATAACAAAATGAGGAAGAACAATACCTGAGTTTACCTAAAGCGTTATGAAGGCTACTTAGCAGTTTCTTTTGCTATTTCTGCTGCACTTGATCTCTAGAGAATTATTTCACTGCAACTACCTATTATACAAGTTTCATCAGTTATATATTAATTAAAGTTGTAAGAAGTTACAAGAAATTTTTCCTTAAATTCTTTTTTTATTTCTATAGTGTGTATATGATTTTTATTACTTCTTATATATAGGAACTAAGAGAGTCGAAACTATATAAATGACAGAATTCTAGTATAATATTTTTGTCAATAACTCTGTCAAAGTCTTTTATATATGAACTTTATGAATTAGTCCTTGTTTTTAAAATTTTAAGAAATTTGGGGGAGAGGATGGGTTCAGTTCAGTTCAGGCGCTTAGTCTTGTCCGACTCTTTGCAACCCCATGAATCGCAGCACGCCAGGCCTTCCTCTCCATCACCAACTTCCGGAGTTCACTCAGACTCACGTCC
This sequence comes from Capra hircus, assembly GCF_001704415.2. Classification (NCBI taxonomy): domain Eukaryota; kingdom Metazoa; phylum Chordata; class Mammalia; order Artiodactyla; family Bovidae; genus Capra; species Capra hircus. The sequence goes on along the minus strand of NC_030808.1, from coordinate 115,317,700 downwards.
ATCGAGTCAGTGATGCCATCCAGCCATTTCATCCTCTGTCATCCCCTTCTCCTCCTGCCCCCAACCCTCCCAGCATCAGAGTCTTTTCCAATGAGTCAACTCTTTGCATGAGGTGGCCAAAGTACTGGAGTTTCAGCTTTAGCATCATTAATTCCAAAGAAATCCCAGGGCTGATCTCCTTCGGAATGGACTGGTTGGATCTCGTTGCAGTCCAAGGGACTCTCAAGAGTCTTCTCCAACACCACAGTTCAAAAGCATCAATTCTTCGGCACTCAGCCTTCTTCACAGTCCAACTCTCACATCCATACATGACCACAGGAAAAACCACAGCCTTGACTAGACGGACCTTAGTCGGCAAAGTAATGTCTCTGCTTTTGAATATACTATCTAGGTTGGTCATAACTTTTCTTCCAAGGAGTAAGCGTGTTTTAATTTAATGGCTGCAATCACCACCTGCAGTAATTTTGGAGCCCAAAAAGGTGAAGTCTGACACTGTTTCCCGTTTCCCCATTATAAGTACCCAAATATGTATTCTTGTATGTTGGTAATATCTACAATTTTTATGGTACTTTCTTTTCTTCCAACAATCTTTCATTCACCCACTCAAGAAAAATTAATTGAACTCTGATGATGTCCCTCACACTATGATAGGTATTGAACCTCACACTGTGACTAGAAAGCAATGCCAGATAAAATGTAGGATTCCCAGTTAAATTTGAATATTAGATAAACATGTGCATGCATGGGTGCTAGGTTGCTTCAGTCATGTCTGACTCTTTGTGACCCTGTGGACTATAGCCCACACGGCTCCTCTCTCCATGGGATTCTCCCAGCAAGAATATTGGAGTGGGTTGCCATTTCCTTCTCCGGGGGATGGAACCCAGGTCTCCTATATCGCAGGCAGATTCTTTACCACTGAGCCACCAGGGAAGTCCAGATAAACAACATAGACAAAAAATTATTGTTTATCTGAAATTCAAATAAATGAGGATCTTGTAATCTCTTTAAATTTTATATTTATTTGTGCTTACATGTTAAATACGACAGCCCTGGTAAAACTAAAGACTGTTCCTGATATGTTATAATTTACAGTCCATTGAGCGAGGCAGATACTAATCAAATAATCTTTCAGGTAAACAAAAGTTACAACTGAGATAAGTCTTCCCAAGGATAGATCAAGAGGTGTAGAAGGAGAAAGTAACTGAGTGAGAAACCTGGCCAGGAAGGCGACACCAGGGAAGACCTCAGTGCGTAAGAGGCAGTGGACCAGAGACACCAGGGAAAATGAAACAGAGACGCTCTGATACTGTTGCTTTCTTGACAATTTTATATTAAAGGGGAAGTGTGTCTAACTTTTACGGTACAAGTAGTAGCAAGCCTGACTGCACACTCTGATGAAGAAACAAATCCTTGTATTTTAGGGGTGACCCAGTGTCTTTCCTTTTTGGCATATGACCGATAATGAAGCCAGAGGTTCCAAGTGTTAGCCCTATAAATAAGGGTGGAATAGGAGAGTTTGATTTCTATATCCACTTCCTGAAACTCTGGGCGTTTTTCTGAGATCAGAAAAGAGAAGTTGCTTGTCCCATCAGGCCTCTGACTCTTGCTCCTGCCAGAAGTAGAGGGAAACATGCCTGGTTTGCAGTAGGAGGGGAAACTATTCAGCACAGGCTGGTGGGAAATAAAAACCTGTGATGCACTCACATGGGAGCTGCCAGACAGGAGTGTTGCAAGTGACCACACCCAGCAGTGCCTCAGGCAGAATTTAGGCTCTCAGACTTTCCCAAAGGCCCAGCTTATGATTCCTCCCTGCTTTCCAAGTTTCTCTTTGCATGAAATGTTAAAAAAAAATATGATCTTGTATAGTTTGAGTTAATTATTCAGCTTTTGAATATGATCATTGTTCATCATCATAATGAGGACAATCCTGCCTCAGGTTTATATATTTATCCCCGTATGTTCAGGCACCTTTAATTATCTTATTTATCTTTATGATGTCTGCTAAATAAAAGGAGTGACGGTTATTATACCAATTTTTATGTATATGGGAACCTAAGCATAGTCTCTCTAGGTGAGTTGCCCCATCCACAGCAGCCTCCACTGTTGACCTCTTTTCCTCGCTTTGTCTGGAGCTAGATCAAGCTAGTTAGAAGTGCAAAGCACAAACTGACTGAAAAATAGTTATCTTGAAAAAATATTAATAAATATAAATAATGTTAAATCACAATGCACTTAGTTGATTAGTTAAAACTTATCAATAATAAACTAGCACAGATAACAATGTCAAAAATGCTACCTGTTAAATTATAAAATGATTTGATTCCATGATTTTATTATCATCATGAACAGCATTTTTAGTGACTGCAACATTTGAAATTTCCTAAGTAGCATATGCTCTAAATTTCTCTATTATGTGTATTAGAAAGCTGTAAATGTGGGAATATTTAAGCTTTTTCCCTAAAATCATGAAGTATTTTTGAATTATAATAGAATAGTGTATCCTTTCATAAAAACCAATGCTTATGGGGGATGGGGATTGAAGAAATCTGTGCTTTTAATATCTCAACCTCTGTATAGCACTTCATTTTCTGAATAACAGTATTTTTCAAAATTAGTCTATGTCTTAATTTAATATACATTTGACTCTAAATGGGTAAAAATATCAAACATACAAAGGATCTGCAGGTTTTATAGTTCTATAAAGCTCTATTTTTTTAAGGCACTATTTTCCTAGGAAAGTTTTAGAAACCAGAATACATGTGTTTTTTGAAAGAGCCAGCTTTTGTTTACTCTACTTTACAAAAGCTACAGAATGCCTGCTTATAGCTAGAATCTCTACTGTTGAAATCCTGGCTTTATGTCTTGTTTTCTATCTTATTTCTGTGAACGGTGGACAGGCAAATTTCAAGAAAGAATGATTATTTCCAGATCAGACCACAAAAATGATTTTTTAAATTTTTTTCAAATTGCATATGTTCTATGGCACTGCCTTGGATATTGTAGAACAGAAAGGGCTCCAGATTCTCCTTCGTCCCTCTCTGCAATCAAAGCAGTCGTAGGGTTGCAAAGAGTCAGACACGACTGAAACAGCTTAGCAGGCACGCATACATGTGACTGATAAGAATGTGGTGTTTTATGGACTGGGGTTTTAAAAGGAAGGAAAGAAAGAAAGAGACGAAGGGAAGAAGGGTGGAAGGAAGCATATTCATCTGCATGTGTGATATGCCCACCAGAGTTTGAAATTAATTACCTGAACTTTGAGGAATAAACGGCAATCCACTCCAGTACTCTCACCTGGGAAATCCCATGGACAGAGGAGCCTGGCAGGCTATAGTCCATAGGATCACAGTCAGACACAACTGAAGCAACTTAACCCAGCCCACACACCATCCTTGCAGACAACAGAATTCCCTCCTCAGTAGCACTACGTGGAAGATGAAGGGCACTCCTACCCAAACTTTGTGCCAAGCTCCAGGATGCCAGAGACTGTTTCCAGTGAAACCTTACCACAGTCCTACGACAGTGGTATATTAGTTCTACTTTGCTGATGAGAAATCTAACACTCAAAGAGATACTGAAAGAAAGGGATCTTCCAACTAAGCCAAAACAAAGCTTTATAATGCTTTCCCATTGCCCACATGGGAATAGTGAAACCTCTTTGGAAGCAAAAATTGACCTGATGTCAGCCTTCCGGGTTGAGGTACATAGAATGACTATTTAGATGAATGGTGGTGGCTAAGGAAAGTGCCGAAGGCAGAAAATTTTAAAGGAATTTGAGAAATTGCTGTAAGCTTCTTTTACCCAATTCTACCCTATCCCAGTCCCCACCCACCAAGTGTAGGCTTGAAAAACTATTGGTCAGTGCCTAAGCCAATATCTACCTACTTCCCAATTTCATGCAACGCTGGTGCTGGGATGCTCTTGCACCAGTACTCGATTTCCAAACTCTGCCTAATTTCATTACTTTCATACGCTTTCATTTCCCAAACTTCTAAGGACTCAAAAAAGTCCTTTTGTGATTTGTCCTGTTGCTGTGTGGTTTCTTACTGTTGTTATTGCTTCACTTGAATATTCTTAGTCTTAGCAAAGTTAAACTTCCTGTTGTTGTTCATTCACTCAGTCGTATCTGACTCTTTGCAACCCCATGGTCTGCAGCACACCAGGCTTCCCTGTCCTTCACTATCTCCTAGAGTTTGAATGTCTATTATGCTCCTTTTTGCATTGCAAGAAGGAAAGATCATTTAAATCATATTTTAGTACAGACTCACTGTTGACTGTTTATAATAATTACATTTTCAGCAATCAGCAGTGGTGTCACATTTTAAAAGCTTTGGAATTATTTGCTTGTTATGATTCAGATTCACTTTTTTGGAACCTTATCTAAAGTTAAACCACTTCCATTATAGTGCAGTCTTGGAATCTGGCATAGTTAACACTATCTTCTTTCTTTTATCATTTAAACTTACAATAAAAGAACTAACAAAGAAAGTGACTAGATTCTGAATAGTTTCTTCAAAGACATCATTGGTGGCTCAGTGGTAAAAAAAAAAATTTCCCTTGTCAATGCAGGAAATGTGAGTAGATCTCTTGGTCTTGAAGAGCCCCTGGAGGAGGGCATGGCAACCCACTCCAGTATTCTTATCTGGAGAATCCCATGGACAGAAGAGTCGGACAGGCTATAGTCCATAGGGTCAAAAAAAGTCAGACACCACTGAGCAACTAGCTCTGAACACTGAAGACATCATTCAGTTCAGTTCAGTCACTCAGTCGTGTCCGACCCTTTGCGACCCCATGAATCGCAGCACGCCAGGCCTCCCTGTCCATCACCAACTTCCGGAGTTCACTCAGATTCACGTTCATCGAGTCCGTGATGCCATCCAGCCTTCTCATCCTCGGTCGTCCCCTTCTCCTCCTGCCCCTAACCCTCCCAGCATCAGAGTCTTTTCCAATGAGTCAACTCTTCGCATGACTTGGCCAAAGTACTGGAGATTCAGCTTTAGCATCATTCCTCCCAAAGAAATCCCAGGTTGATCTCCTTCAGAATGGACTGGTTCGATCTCCTTGCCGTCCAAGGGACTCTCAAGAGTCTTCTCCAACACCACAGTTCAAAAGCATCAATTCTTCGGCGATCAGCTTTCTTCACAGTCCAACTCTCACATCCATACTTGACTACTGGAAAAACCATAGCCTTGACTAGACGGACCTTAGTCGGCAAAGTAATGTCTCTGCTTTTGAATATGCTATCTAGGTTGGTCATAACTTTTCTTCCAAGCAGTAAGCGTCTTTTAATTTCGTGGCAGCAGTCACCATCTTCAGTGATTTTGGAGCCCAAAAAACTAAAGTCTGACACTGTTTCCACTGTTTCCCCATCTATTTGCCATGAAGTGATGGGACCAGATGCCATGATCTTCGTTTTCTGAAAGTTAAGCTTTAAGCCAACTTTTTCACTCTCCTCTTTCACTTTCATCAAGAGGCTTTTTAGTTCCTCTTCACTTTCTGCCATAAGGGTGGTGTCATCTGCATATCTGAGGTTATTGATATTTCTCCCGGCAATCTTGATTCCAGCTTGTTTCTTCCAGCCCAGCGTTTCTCATGATGTACTCTGCATAGAAGTTAAATAAGCAGGGTGACAATATACAGCCTTCACGTACTCCTTTTCCTATTTGGAACCAGTCTGTTGTTCCATGTCCACTTCTAACTGTTGCTTCCTGACCTGCATACCGGTTTCTCAAGAGGCAGGTCAGGTGGTCTGGTATTCCCATCTCTCTCAGAATTTTCCACAGTTTATTGTGATCCACATAGTCAAAGGCTTTGGCATAGTCAATAAAGCAGAAATAGATGTTTTTCTGGAACTCTCTTGCTTTTTCAATGATCCAGTGGATGTTGGCAATTTGACCTCTGGTTCCTCTGCCTTTTCTAAAACCACCTTGAACATCTGGAAGTTCATGGTTCACGTATTGCTGAAGCCTGGCTTGGAGAATTTCGAGCATTACTATACTAGCGTGTGAGATGAGTGCAATTGTGCAGTAGTTTGAGCATTCTTTGGCATTGCCTTTCTTTGGGATTGGAATGAAAATGGAACTTTTCCAGTCCTGTGGCCACTGTTGAGTTTTCCAAATTTGCTGACATATTGAGTGCAGCACTTTCACAGCATCATCTTTCAGGATTTGAAAGAGCTCCACTGGAATGCCATCACCTCCACTAGCTTTGTTCATAGTGATGCTTTCTAAGACCCACTTGACTTCACATTCCAGGATGTCTGGCTCTGGATGAGTGATCACATCATCTTGATTATGCGGGTCATGAAGATCTTTTTTGTACAGTTCTTCCATGTATTCTTGCCACCTCTTGTTAATATCTTCTGCTTGCTAGGTCCAGACCATTTCTGTCCTTTATTGAGCCCATCTTTGCATGAAATATTCCCTTGGTTTCTCTAATTTTCTTGAAGAGATCTCTAGTCTCTCCCATTCTGTTCTTTCCCTCTATTTCTTTGCATTGATCAATGAAGATGATTTCCTTATCTCTTCTTGCTATTCTCTGGAACTCTGCATTCAGATGCTTATATCTTTCCTTTTCTCCTTGGCTTTTCATTTCTCTTCTTTTCACAGCTATATGTAAGGCCTCCCCAGACAGCCATGTTGCTTTTTTGCATTTCTTTTCCATGGGGATGGTCTTGATCCCTGTCTCCTGTACAATGTCACGAACCTCATTCCATAGTTCATCAGGCACTCTATCTATCAGATCTAGGCCCTTAAATCTATTTCTCACTTCCACTGTACAATCATAAGGGATTTGATTTAGGTCATACCTGAATGGTCTAGTGGTTTTCCCTACTTTCTTCAATTTAAGTCTGAATTTGGCAATAAGGAGTTCATGATCTGAGCCACAGTCAGCTCCCGGTCTTGTTTTTGTTGACTGTATAGAGCTTCTCCATCTTTGGCTACAAAGAATAAAATTAATCTGATTTCGGTGTTGACCATCTGGTGATGTCCATGTGTAGAGTCTTCTCTTGTCTTGTTGGAAGAGGGTGTTTGCTATGACCAGTGCATTTTCTTGGCAAAACTCTATTAGTCTTTGCCCTGTTTCATTCTGCAATCCAAGGCCAAATTTGCCTGTTACTCCAGGTGTTTCTTGACTTCCTACTTTTGCATTCCAGTCCCCTAGAATGAAAAGGACATCTTTTTTGGGTGTTAGTTCTGAAAGATCTTGTAGGTCTTCATAAAACTGTTCAACTTCAGCTTCTTCAGCATTACTGATTGGGGCATAGACTTGGATTACCGTGATATTGAATGGTTTGCCTTGGAGATGAACAGAGATCATTCTGTTGTTTTTGAGATTGCATCCAAGTACTGCTTTTCAGACTCTTTTGTTGACCATGATGGCTACTCCATTTCTTCTGAGGGATTCCTGCCCACAGTAGTAGATATAATGGTCATCTGAGCTCAATTCACCCATTCCAGTCCATTTTAGTTTGCTGATTCCTAGAATGTTGATGTCCACTCTTGCTATCTCTTGTTTGACCACTGCCAATTTGCCTTGATTCATGGACCTGACATTTCAGGTTCCTATGCAATATTGCTCTTTACGGCATCGGACCTTGCTTCTATCACCAGTCACATCCACAGCTGGGTATTGTTTTTGCTTTGGCTACATCCCTTCATTCTTTCTGGAGTTATTTCTCCACTGATCTCCAGTAGCATATTGGGCACTTACTGACCTGGGGAGTTCCTCTTTCAGTATCCTATCATTTTGCCTTTTCATACTGTTCATGGGATTCTCAAGGCAAGAATATTGAAGTGGTTTGCCATTCCCTTCTCCAATGGACCACATTCTGTCAGACCTCTCCACCATGACCCGCCTGCCCTGGGTTGCCCCACAGGCATGGTTTAGTTTCATTGAGTTAGACAAGGCTATGGTTCTAGTGTGATTGGATTGACTAGATTTCTGTGAGTATGGTTTCAGTGTGTCTGCCCTCTGATGCCCTCTTGCAACACCTACTATCTTACTTGGGTTTCTCTTACCTTGGGCGTGGGGTATCTCTTCACGGCTGCTCCAGCAAAGGACAGCTGCTGCTCCTTACCTTGGACGAGGGGTATCTCCTCGCCACCACCCTTCCTGACCTTCAATGTGGGATGGCTCCTCTAGGCCCTCCTATGCCCACGCAGCCACCACTCCTTGGACGTGGGGTTGCTCCTGTGAAGAATGACATTTTAGATGTTCTTACTAGTTCCTAATGCATTATTTCTGAATGGAAGTACTGGAGTAATAATGCTTACTAAATCCCAATTTTGTTTTACCTGAAGAAAGTAATTTTTTCTTTTAATTTTTTAATTATCCATGATTGATGTCTCTTTTTTTCCTAATGACTGTTGTTATAGCACTTACATTCAGAACATTTTAATCATGCTAGGAACCATTAGAATCTAGAGGGGGGAAACTGGCTTTTAACAGAGCATCACCTGACATTCCATAAAGATGTCCTGAAACATTAATTCCTACAATGGAACAGAGCCCTTTGCAGCACTGGTGTCTGGAATAATTCTTTCCACCAGACCTGCAGATCACTAACAGTAGAGGCCTCTCTCACACACAAGCATCTATTTAGCTGGCTTAGTTTTTTACCTCCTTTTTTCAGCTCAAACAAATTTTGTAGGAATTTGTTGTGTATCACATTTTATCTCATAAACAAAGTGCTATATTTTTGGACCAACAGCAAAGAGACTATTAAAACATTTGAAACATATGCTGTAGACATCTGAACACATTCTGAAGTTGTAAGATATGCATTTCTTGTCGAGTATATGATGCTACCCTACTATATATACACACTCTAAAAATGACCCTGAAAATCTTAATATTTTACTGTATTGCATTGACTTTTATCATTGGCGTCTTTTCTGTCTGAGAACAAACAAATTAATGAAATAGATATTCTCATTTCACATAAAATCACAGTGTCGGGTGAGTTCTGTTCTGTCTGTTACAACAAAAATTTGAAGCGACAGATGGAACAGCGTTACAGCCCTTGAATGGACCAGTGTTACAGCTCTTGGATGGGCCAGCATTACAGCTCCATGTTACAGCTCAGTTTTATTTAGAAAGTAAAGGAAAATACATCCTTGAGGCAGGAGGGAATGCCAACCCAAAAGACTGAAGAGAAGAGAGGACCCCCCAGACCAATTTTGGCTTCTCTTTCTATGTTTTCTCACCTCCCCCTGGGCCTGCCCTATGTAAATTGGGCTATCCAGGAGTGCTGTTTGTTTTACCCAAGGTCTTCACTCTGGTCCTCGGACCTTCCTGTGTTCTATTTTTGCGGGATTTTCCCTTCCTTATCTTTTAGCCACCGCCATTCTGGACTTCTTTTTCCTATTCTAACTACCTAACAATAGTGGTAAAGTGAATCATCATACAAAGATATTATTAATAAGACTTCTGATTTGTTCAGATGAATGGATTCCAAATAATGAGTAGTCATGAAAATAATTAATATTAATTAATATTCTGAAGCCCAAAGAGAATTTACTTGGATGTTTAAAAAATTAAAACAATGCTCTGTATTATACTTCTGTATCTGTTGGGTTTAGTTTTTGCCAAAAGTGTCTACCACAGTCCACCCTTGTATCTTAGTTTAGTGACTTGGAATAGGAAGAAGGTGAAAGTAGTAGGAGATGAGAACAACACTAGCAATAAATTTTTAAACCTAATAGATAGAAACCTATTAATTTTGAAAAACATGCTCAAGATCAGAATGTTTTCATTGTGAAGGAAAGAAGCAACTTCGGTCAAGCTTTGTATGCCATTCAATATATTTCCATGGTGTAGTTTGTTTCATGGTAACTTTATTGTTTCTTTTTATTAGTTTTTGGTTCCTGATACTTAAATTTTTGAACCTAGGATTGTATATTGAATCTCAACAGTGTTAAACCATAAGATTTGGAGAAAATGTCAAGAGTAATCCAGTTTAGATAGTTACTAAGAAGGTTGCCTCTTTGCTAATAGACTATCCAGACACTGAAGTTTAGTGTAATTCCAATTGTGCAATTGCAGAAGGAAATGGCAACCCTCTCCAGTATTCTTGCCTGGAGAATCCCCCAGAGGAGCCTGGCAGACCACAGTCCATGGGGTCGCAAAGATTTGGACACAACTGAGCGCAGGCACTCAATTGTGCAACTAGAAATCATTCATTGCCCAACAATTACATCCTGATGTCATGTCATAGCAAAGATAAGGATACAAACTACAAATTGTCAAAGAGATTGAAAAACTTTAGCTAAAAATCACCATTATACATTCCAGTGTAGAAAGATAAACTTGGATATTGAAATATTCAATAGTGGAGCAGCATCAAAAATACCTTTCAGTTCAGTTCAGTTCAGTCGCTCAGTCGTGTCCGACTCTTTGCGACCCCATGAATCGCAGCACGCCAGGCCTCCCTCTCCATCATCAACTCCCGGAGTTCACTCCGACTCACGTCCATCGAGTCTGTGATGCCATCCAGCCATCTCATCCTTGGTCATCCCCTTCTCCTGCCCCCAATCCCTCCCAGCATCAGAGTCTTTTCCAATGAATCAACTCTTCGCATGAGGTGGCCAAAGTACTGGAGTTTCAGCTTCAGCATCATTCCTTCCAAAGAAATCCCAGGGCTGATCTCCTTCAGAATGGACTGGTTGGATCTCCTTGCAGTCCAAGGGACTCTCAAGAGTCGTCTCCAACACGACAGTTCAAAAGCATCAATTCTTCAGCGCTCAGCTTTCTTCACAGTCCATCTCTCATATCCATACGTGACCACTAGAAAAACCATAGCCTTGACTAGACAGACCTTAGTCGGCAAAGTAATGTCTCTGCTTTTGAATATGCTATCTAGGTTGCTCATAACTTTTCTTCAAAGGAGTAAGTGTCTTTTAATTTCAAGGCTGCAGTCACCATCTTCAGTGATTTTGGAGCCCAAAAAAATAAAGTCTGACACTGTTTCTACTGTTTCCCCATCTATTTCCCATGAAGTGATGGGACCAGATGCCATGATCTTCGTTTTCTGAATGTTGAGCTTTAAGCCAACTTTTTCACTCTCCTCTTTCACTTTCATCAAGAGGCTTTTTATTTCCCTTCACTTTCTGCCATAAGGACGGTGTCATCTGCATATCTGAGGTTATTGATATCTCTCCTGGCAATCTTGATTCCAGCTTGTGTTTCTTCCAGTCCAGCGTTTCTCATGATGTACTCTGCATATAAGTTAAATAAGCAGGGTGGCGATATACATCCTTGACATACTCATTTTCCAATTTGGAGCCAGTCTGTTATTCCATGTCCTCATTGTTCCATGTCCTTGTTGTCTCATGTTCCATATCCAGGTCATGTTGCTTTTTGACCTGCATACAGATTTCTCAGGAGGTAGGTAAGATGGTCTGGTAATCCCATGACTTGAAGAATTTTCCAGTTTGTTGTGATCCACACAGTCAAAGGCTTTGACATAGTCAATAAAGCAGAAGTAGATGTAAAAAAAAAGAAAAAAAAAAGAAAAAAAAACACCTTTAATAGCCCCCTAACACAGACCATTATTTTCAATTTCTCCATTGCCCTGTCTTTGCTGCCAATATTCCACCACTTAGCCAAGGTCATAAAATGAAGGGTTAATTACAACCTTTGCTCAGTCTCCTAAGCAAGCAGGCACCTTTCTTTTTCAGCTGTTTCCAAATTAGTCTGATCTTTATCACTTCTTTCTAAGGGTATTTGAATAGGTTAGTTGTGTTTCCTGTGTATACTCCTTTTCACCACAGGAAAGATATTACTGATGCTGCATTGATATTTCTAATGGATAGATAAATAGGTGGGTAGGTAAGTAGGTAAGTAGATAGATAGATAAATGATAGTGATGAAATTCAGAGAAGATTGCCCCAAGACATGCTGCTCTAACTTGTGGATTATTTTGAGCTGAAACAATCAAAGCCCAAAAGACTCTGGAAGAAACTTTGAACTTCCTCCTTATTGCCTAAAAGAATTTAAGATAGGAGGCCTGCCCCAGAAGGAGCTATCACTGGAGATAACCAAGTATGAATTAGGTGTGGTTTCAGGGAGGAAACAAGAAAAGCCCATCTGATCAAAGTCCTCTCTGTGTCCCATTGTCTTTAAATAGCCCTGAAAACATTTATTTACCAAACATTAACTTTTTAATCTTCCTGTGAATTACCTTACTTCCCTTTGAAGTCTCAGAACCCTAACCTCCTTGGAGGATATACCTCATTTTGCCTTTATAGTCTATGGAATTCATACTAATGTAGATTTCATGTGCACAGGCAATAAATTTCATTTTCTCCTGTTAATCTGCCTTATGTCATTTTAATTGCCAGCCAAAAGAACTACAAAGAAGAAAAGTTAAGAGTGAGAGAGATGATGGAGAAGTGATAGATTGATAGATAGAGAGATAGACATTATATTTTGCACCCTAATGTAAAATGTATTTTTACTGTGAATCATAAATGTTTTTTAAACTTTACCAAAATTGCATTTATACTCATACATATGTACAGTTATTCATTTATCTGTGTTGAGTACACTGATAATTAATTGAAAAAATAATAAAATGATCTCTATCTTAGAGGACCTAGCATTCTCTCAAAAGAAATTAATATGTATACAATTTTAGTATGACATACATAAATTCTGGAATGTAGATTACAGATAATTTCTGGGAATGTGGAAAAGGAAGTAATAGCAGTTTTTTAAGAGCCTCTTGTTGACTCAACATTCTTCATTCTTCTTGTGAGAAATCAATATGCTAACGACCAATTAAAATATTTTTGAGATGCTAGTCCCATGTCTGTTTTTTTCTCTTCTTTAAATAGTGCATAGTTATTTGCAAATAATGGAGCTATAATATGAAATACTGTGTGGTGAGGTTGTGAAAATAGTAAATTCTTTCAGCTTGAACTATTTTTAAATGATATTTAGCCTCATACGTGAGAATAATTGTATTTATTTTGAGGAAGAAATGGCTGGAAAAAAATTTACCTACATAAAGTTCTCCTTTATACGAAATGCGAAAACCTGGTCACAGTAAATCATCTGTCCTAATCTTTTCTCATATTATTAAAATAATATGCAAACATAGTGCAGCATGATATAAAATTTTAACAGTAATATACATAAGAAATTTCATATTGATAAATATTGATGCCTTAAAAAATTTGTCAATGAGTCAAAAGTATTTGGTAAATATAGCAGATATTAAATAAATACTATATAATAATTTATTTATAAATAAGTTTATTTATAAATAAACAATAAAATAATAGGGACTAGAATCATATTTCAAAGAAAGCAATAGCACCCCACTCCAGTACTCTTGCCTGGAAAATCCCATGGACAGAGGATCCTGGTAGGCTGCAGCCCATGGGGTTGCTAGGAGTCAGACACGACTGAGTTACTTCACTTTCACTTTTCACTTTCATGCATTGGAGAAGGAAATGGCAACCCATTCCAGTGGTCTTGCCTGGAGAATCCCAGGAGTGGGGGAGTCTGGTGGGGTGCTGTCTATGGGGTTGCGAAGAGTCGGACACGGCTAAAGCGACTTAGCAGCAGCAGCAGAATTATATTTTAATTTTTCTTTCCCTGAAATGCAATGTACTTTGGGTTGATTGGATCTACATTAAGTGCCAAATAGAGAAATAGTTTTACAAGAGGATTTAAAAAGCACTTGCGAGTCTCTTTGACATAGCAAAAATTAGAATTCCAGTCAGAGTAAAAAAGAAAACAGCACAGTGTCCTGCAAATGTAACCAAAACATGCTACCAATCTTTAAATAGAGTGCTTTCTTGAAACCTCATTAAACATTCCCTGAATGAGTAACATATCTGTTCCCTTGGATTCTTAGTACATGCTTTTTGGAGAAGTAGTATTTATTCTTTCTCCAGCTCCAATTATTTTTTGTGATTATTCTTCATTTGGAGTCCATTAGAAGTTTCTATGTGGTCTGGTTCCAATGCACAATTTTAAAGTTAAGGAGCTTTTCTGGACAGTTAAACATACATGCACACTGTTGTATCAACTGGAGCATGTTTGCTATGTCGTGCTGCATGAAGTTTCTGTGCAACCTATTTCCAAGGGGTGAATAATGTTATAAAGTCATGGGAAACGGTTTGCTTTATTTTCGAAGTCCAAAGTCCAATCCTCTAAAGTTTATGCCCATATTAGGAGGCTGACTGAATGACCAAAAAAAAAAAAAAAAGGAGTTTCTATTTTATTTCACTTTCTGAAACTGCTTAAAATTTTATTACTTAACAATTTCAATACATTACATTTATATTAATAACAATTATAAACCACAGTAATAAAATCTCCAGATCACTAGTTTTTCTAGTAAAAAGTCTAGATTTTTCTACTGAGAAGTCTTGGGTTTCTCATTATAAATACTGTGTGTCTGTGTGTGTGTGTGTGAGTGTGTGATAAACTATGAGAATTTCTATATGATCAACATAAACTGGCTTTATGTATTGAAAATATCTATTTATTTCCTTGAAAATATTTTCTTTGAAGATTATTATGTGGTACTTTAAAATACAATCAATTTGTCTTTATTCTTATATCTCCTCTGGTATATGATATATGGTTAATTCATCCAGACCAGGAAATGTATATAAGGATTTATACTCTCTAAGACTTATCTCATACACTAATTACATTTGATTCTCTCAATAACCATTTGAATTAAACATAGCATAAAATATTTCTGTTGTCAGTTTACAGAAAAGAAAACTGAAGCCTAAATCCGTGAAGTTATTTGCTTAAGAATGCTGACCTTAAAAACAAAATAGTCAATTATTTTATTAATATCAGCAAAAATATTTTGTGTAGGAATAGCAGAGAATCACAATTCATTACAAGCAAGTTATGGCAAAAACCACAGGCAAGTCCAGGAAACAAAGATGAGGAACATTATTTTATAGAAAAAAAGGAGGAAGTTGAGAGGGGTTGTTTCAAACAGAAGCTCACTGGAGAAAAGCGAGAATGCCACATAATGAGTTTCTCATTGGCCAAGTTGCTGGTGCAATTGATTTCTTATAGGAGATGCAACGTGCGTCTGTTCCTCTTGAGACCTAAAATCAATGATTCTTCCCTGATGATTCTTCCCTGATGATTCTTCTCTTGGGTCTGTAATTAACAATTCTTCCCATAATTGACTTCAAGTGGTACCACATGAGTGCTCCCCCTTCTGGCCTCCCAACTCTAATTAATGAGGTTTCCTTATTATAAATTTTCACAAGAGCATGGTAGTAACAGGCAGGGCATAAGTACATATATCATGACTCTAAATTCTCTAATTTTCAAATTATCTGAATATGAAAAAAAGCAAAATTTCAACTGTGTTAGGATTCTGCAGAGACAGAATCAGTAAGAGATTCATAGATATGTATATAAGAAGATTTATTGTAAAAAAGGTTCATGTAGTTACAGAGGCTGAGAAATTCCAATATCTGCCATTTGCAAGCTGGAGAACCAGGAGAGCTGGTGATGATGGTATTCAGTTCTTTTTGAAAGGCCTGAAAATGGGTAGCTGAGGTACAAGACCTGGTCTGAGTCAGAAGACCCAAGAACAAGGAGCACCAGTGTTTGAGGGCAGGAGAGGGTGGTTGTTTCAGTTCAGAGAGAGAGAATTCGCCCTTCTTTCACTTTGTTCTACCCAAGCCTTGGATGGATTGTAAGATGCCCATTTACGCTGGTGAAGCCCATCTTTTTTATTCAATCTTTTGATTCAAATGCTTATCTCATCCTAAAATCTAGGGAAATCCTAGCCCAGTCAAGTTGACACATAAAATTAACCATCACATCAGTATTCTTAGCATAGTCCATGACTGCTAACAATATGCAAAAATTCATTTTCTTAAAGCTTCATAACAATATATTTCTGCCCCAATAACTTAACCCTCCCTACCCTTCTACTTCTTCCCTACACAGGCTATCTGCCTTAGTGTTTCTCTGTCCTGAGTCCAATTTCAGTAGGGTGTGGGAGCATACAGTAGTGAAAAACTCTACAAAACTCAGTGGCAAGTTAAAACCTAGGGAGAATAATTTGATCAGGGAATGTTTATCTAGAAGGGCCCACTGTTGCTAGCACTGGGTCAGGTGCTTTCTGTATTGTAATTCTCCTGTTACATATAACAATCTATGACTTGGGCATTTGCAACCCAACTCTAGAAAGAGCTGAGATATGGAAGAGTTAAATTAATTGCTGCTAAAATCCCCTTAGGCAGGTGGGAGCCTGGGATCAATCCAACATCCATGTGGCCTAAAGTTTAGGATCTTTCCTCTATACCAATCTCTAAGAATATGCTTGCAAGAATGTTTTTTTCTGAGATATGTTTTCTGAAGAAAGTTTTTGAGTTGCTGTTGTTATTTCGTTGACCTTTGTTCAAAGATATAGGAAAAGCTATTGTTTTTTAAACAAGGAGTTTGCATCAGCTATTATTTTCACTTACCTAAGAAGACCTGATATATACAATGAACCTAGAACTTCCCCACTCAGATCATAGGAAAGGATTTTCTCTGAGTAGAAATGCAAAGTGTGATTATCAAACAGGACTGGATTGAAACCAAAAGCAATTTTTATAACAACTGTCAAAGAAAGTCAAGGTTAAGCTGCATAACATGATGTTGGTTTCTAGACTGGCAATGCTCCATAGACAACATATTTAATTCATGACAGTTTTTGCAACCCAAGCAATAAGAAGAGAGCTTGCAAATCATGTACTGCTGGATAACGACAATCAGAAAAATAGAACAACAGTGTGAGAAACTCTTGTTAAAATTTTAAGTAGATATCTGTCCCTTGAAAGAATTTGTTCAGAATTTCACGCACAGTCACCAAAATAATTTATTTTCTAATGTCCACACTAAGAGTTCATAAATCACTTTTTAAGAATGTAAATTATCTCTTCACTTCAGTAAAACTCTTAACTCTTATATTTACTTATTTATTTGTAGCACATGATATTTCAGTTAGATACATCGAGTCTAAAACGATGCAGTTAATTTAGAAATAGACTAGTGAGAAGTCAGGGAGATGGACTGGTCTGTAACCAACAGTGTTCACAAAGTAAATCAATATTCCCAAGTTTACAGGGAAATATACACAAGTAAATCTTATCTTATATATTCAATTTATAAAATAGATCAATTATGTTTTTTTCAGTGTAGATGGACCTATTGCAGTCCTTCTAATGTAGCTGAGACAGATTACTGTTTATCAAGACAGCAAGAATATTTATAGTCAAATTTTCTGGGTTATAGTAAGTGTTAACTTTTAAGAACATTTATATTAGACTATTAATTTCATTTTACTAATTGCTATAAAAGAATCCCCCTTCACTCCTCTCTCCCAAAATATCATTCTCCTGTCTAATTTGAAAGATGTTTCTATATATGCAGTACTAAATTGTATACTGATAAAGTATCAGAGAAAATGTTTTCTTCCACAGTGCAACTGGCTCAAAAAAAACAGACTAGGTTGAGTACCAATCTTCAGAATGCTTGGAACTTTTATAGGACCCTTGAGGAATTGCCCTGGGTCAGATAATTCCTCCTGTTTAGTTAATTCCCTGGGAATTATGAACCTTCTTTTTTCTATAGAAGGAAATATTAACCCCTCAATGGGATGCTCTTAAGTCAAGGAATAAAACTTTGCGTTTTGTGATTAACCTTCATTTTTCAAGTGGCTAAAGGACTGAGTAAATCTTTGAGATAAAGTAGTTTCCATCAAACATCTTAATCCACTAACAGATGGGAACTAAAAATAGCTCTGGCATAAAAGTTTTAGTGGAAAAGCCAAATAGAGAGGCATGTTCACCAACCACTTGAGAATCCCCCAAAGGCAATATTTGCCTCCCATAAGGGAGCAACCCTAATGTTAAAACTACTGGTGAAACAGAATTTTTCCATAAACTAAAGAAAGAGTACAAATATTTTAACAATAAACCATCAAAACATGTTTTCCAACTTAAGGTTTATAATAAATGAAGTATGATAATAATGTTTCGGTATAAAAAAGTCCTGTAATAAAAGATTATAAGAAGTGCTTTATATAAACAAAAAAATTATTCTTATGTATTTTTTAAAAAGGCATAGACTTGACAACTTCAAAAATAATGTTGGGAAAAAACAGTTTTAAAAAGTTTGTAAAAATTTAAATTAAATTTCTACCTCATACAATACATATAAGAAAAATTGCAGATTTTAAAAGACAAAATCTTTTATAGGGGAATAAAAAACTAAACGTTAAACTTACATAAGAACCACATACTGGCAACCATAAAAGCAAAATGAACGAATAGGTATACATATCTATAACTTGGGGAAAGTTTTTCTAAGATAACATAAATGCAAGCATTTATCATAAAAAATTAAATATGTATTTTAAGAAATGATTCCTTAAACAAATTTAAGAGAGATTTTAAATTGGACAGCAAAAGTCAAGCAAATGTAAGGAAGGATTAATACTCAGACTATAAAGAGCTCTTACAATCAATATGAAAAGTCAACAAAATAGAAAAATGAAAGAAAGAACAAAAAATACATACAATAAATGAATGTATAAAAATATTCTTTACTTTCTGGATGATAAGGGAGATAAATATTTTTAAAATTATGTCTATTTTTAATCCATTAGATTAGCAAAATATAATTTATAGGATTGTTAATATCCAGTATTAACAATTTCTCTCCAGTTAATTTTGGAGAGAAAATGGATGCATATACTGTTGGAGTATTACTTGGGAATGCTTTTTTAGAAGGCAATTTAACTAGAGTATTCTTATTTTAAACATTAATATCAGCATAGATTCCAGTGGTTGTGATCATAGGAATCTATTCTGAAAATCTACTTTCTCATATGCATAAAAGTGTGTTAAGAATTCAATTATGGTATTATGCATGTATGTGTGTGTGTATTAGTTGCTCGGTCATGTCTGACTCTTTGTGACCCCATGGACTGCAGCCTGCCAGGCTCCTCTGTCCATAGAATTCTCCAGGCAAGAACACTGGAGTGGATTGCCATTCCCTTCTTCAGATATTATGCATAATAGTAGGCAAAACGTTGAGATATTTTAGATACCTAGGTTCTGCAGTCAGACAGCCTGTGATCCAATCAGGGTTCTTTGTGCACTAATATATGGCCTTTTATTTGATTCCTTGATTTATTCAATATTTCAGAGTTGTTATAAAGATTAAATAAGATTATTTAAGTAAAGGGAACAGAGACAATCCATTACCTATTATATCTTCATTTATTAATAGTATCAGAATCCTGGTTTTTATAGGGACAGCAATATATTCAATTATAAAACATATATATATATATATATGTATTTCCCAGCCTTCCTTACATCTAAGGATATTCAAGTGACAACTTTTAATCAGTGTGATGTAAGCAAAAAAAAAATCACTGAGTACATGTATTCATTTCCTAAAGTGTCATAATAAACCACAAACTGGGAGGCTTACAACACTGCAAATTTACTTTCTCACAATTTCTAGAGGATAAAAGTCCAAGATCAAGTTGTCTTCTGAGGCCTCTTTCTTTGGCTTGTAGATGGTCACTTTCTCCTTGGATCTTCACATGGTCTTTTTTGCGTGTGTCTGTGTCCTAATCTTCTCTTTGTATAAAGATACCAGTCACATTAGCTTAGAGCCCATTAAAATAACCTCATATTGACCTAATTACCTCTTCAAAGACCCTATCTCCAAATACTGTCACATTCTGAGATACTAGGAATTAGGAATACAAAATACAAATTGGGAGACACAGTCTGTGTGACACAATTATGTGACACAGTTCAGCGCATAACAGCACAGCTTGCAGGGAAGCACTGTAACAGGGACACAAGCTTTATTTGTGCGCTGTGTTTTTTTCCTTCATTTGACCAGGAATGTGGATGAGAAGCTGGAATAGCCATTTTGTGGTCTGGAAGGGAAAACCAGGAGAATCTCAGAATCCTTGATCCTGCTGTACTAAGAATTCAGTAACATCATCAACTAACCCCACCTCTGAGCATCTTGATAATTGAATGGTAGAAGAGGAAAGTTAGAGCCTATTATTTAGAATTTCTGTTACATGTAACTGAGCCCAAATCCACTTTAATGAGTAATGTTCAATGAATTCCAATTCCAAATAATTATAATTAAAATTCAAGAAAAAAGCAAACCTAAATGTTCACCAATAGGGGAGTGTTTTGAAAAAATAATGTGATCCACATTATGAAATATTTTGCAATCACTGAAGAAAAATATGAAGAAGATAGATACCAACTAACAAGTAAAACTTTCTAAGAGCTGTTATGAAGTGAAAAAACTGAAGTTGCAGAAAACAGATGCATTTTTTTTTAAATTATATAAAGGCATTAAACTTCTATGGGGATACAGAACTGCATTATTTAAACCTTTAATAAGAAATATTTATTGATGCATTATACATAAAATAAAAAGGAAAATATGCTTTGTGAAATTAGATTATTACCTTTCCTTGCAAATGTGTACAGTTTACACACAATGCTTCAATTAAAATTTTTGAATTACAAAAATCAAACCATATCTTAAGTTACTAACTGATCCAAAAAAGACATAAAATTTCCTAGAAATATCCAAAAACTTTGACTTTGTTGGAGAAGATGCCACACACCAATTTATAATAAGTATTTTATGAATAAATTTATAATTCAAATTGGCTTTCTGTGAAGGACAAATATGCTTTCTGAAGAGTTTAACAAGTTATAAATGCTGTATTAGAATATGTTGAGTATTCCACTAACAGCATGACAGTGTTAAGCACATTGCTGACACATTCGCCAAAGAACCTGGTAAAAAAAAATTTTAAAGAAACAACTATTTAAAGTCTTTGGAAATGACCCTAAGGATATACAGCAAATGAAGAAACACTCGAAAGAAAATCTACTAAAACTCACTAAGAGCAATGACAATCTATAGCATTTGAACAAGATGGGTTTCCTCTTCCTATCTCAGGTCAGTGAAAGAGAAATACCCTTGAGAACACAGGGTTTCCCTCTCTTCCCAGCTTCTAGTTAGAAGTTTATATTCCGAACGGGGCAAGTTATCAGCATTTCACATCCTACCTCCAGTTATCTGTTGATGAGGCAATCCCTATCAAAACCCAATGCCTTTTATTTTTATTTATCTATTTATTTATTTTTGCAGAAATGAACAAATGCTAAAATTCACATGGACTTTCAAGGGAACCCTGAATAGCAATAACATCTTTGAAAAAGAACAAAACTGAAGGACTCACACTTCCTGATTTCAAAAAGTATTAAAAAGCTAAAGTAATCAAACTTTGTGGTTCTGGCATAAGAATAGACAAATAGAATTGAGAACATAAAAATAAACTCACCTCTGTGGTCAATTGATTTTTGACAAGGATGAGGAGATCATTCAATAGGGAAAGAACAGTCTTTGAAGAAAGTTTACCAGAAAACTTGTAGGTTTTCCGGAAAAACATCAACATGTAAAAGAATGAAACTGGACCTTTACCATGCACATACACAAAAAAAAATTTTTTAAGAAAACAGAAATTAGACTTGATTAGAAGTTCATCAAAGAGCATCAAAGGGCACTATCAAGAGAGTGAAAAGACAAAAAGTTCAACAAACGGTGCTGGAGTAACTGGACATCCACATGCAAAAAAAAAATGAATCTAGACAAAGGCCTTACACCCTTCACAAAACTTAATTCAAAATGGATGATAAACCTAAATGCAAAATGCAAAACTATATAAAACTGCTAGAAGATATGGTAGAAGAAAATCTAGATGACCTTTATTATGGCAATGTTTAAGTACAACACCGATAGCACAATCTATGAAAAAAAAATTGACAAATCAAACTTCATTGAAACTAAACATTTCTGCTCTTCAGACGATGATGTCAAGTGAATGAGAAGACAAGATAAAGTGAGAGAGACTATTTGCAAAAATGCACCTGATAAAGGACAAAAATACACAAAACTTAAAACTCAACAATAATCAAATTCAATAATAAGCAAACAAACAACTTCATTTAAAAATGGACCTTAACAGACCCAAGAAGAAATGCAGATTTCATATAAGCTTATGGAAAGATGGTCCACATTATATGCCAATAGGGAAATGCAAATTAAAACAGTGATACATCACTACACATCTAGTAGGATGGTCAAAATCCAGAACACTCACTATAACAAATGCTAGCAAGAATGCAGAGCATAGGAATGCTCAGTCATTACTCTTGTGAAAGCAAAAATAGTACAGCCACTTTGGTAGACTATTTGGTTGTTTCTTACAGAATTAAACATACTCTTACCAAATTATCCAACAATCCACTCCTAGGCATTATCCAAAGAAGCTGAAAATGTCTGTTCACACAGAACCTGCACACAGATGCATATAGTAGCCTTATTCATACCTGACAAAATTTCAAAGCAACCATAAGTCCTTCAGTAGGTGAATGAATAGACAAAGAGTGGTCCATCCAGACAGTGCAATATTATTCAGCCCTGCAAATAAGTGGGCCATCAAGTCATGAAAAACATGGAGGAAACTTGAAGTCAATCTGAAAAGTCTACATACTACATGATTCCAACTATACGACATTCTGGGAAAGGCAAAACCATGGGGACAATAAAAAGATCAGTGGTTGCCAAAGGTTGTGGGGAGGGTGGGATGAATACGTAGAGCACATGGAAGTTTTAGGACAGTGAAAATTCTTTGTATGGTAACATAATGGCAGATATGCGTTGTTATAGACTTGTCTAAATCCATAGAATGTACAAGGAGAACAGTGAATTGCAGAAAAAGCTATGATCTTTACCTGATGATGATGTAATATTAATGTGGATTTATCCATTGTCACTGATGTACCACTCTCGTGGGGGATACTGATGATGAGGGAGACTGTGTGATGTGGGGTCAGGAAATATATGGAAAATCTCTGTACCGTCCCCTCGGTTTTACTGTCAACCTAAAACTTCTCTAAAAAAATAAAGTCTAAATTTTAAAAAAAAGACAGCCCACAGAATGGGAGAAAATATTTGTAACTCGTACATTTAATACACAATTGGGGGGACAGAATCAGTGATACAGAATCCACTTGCCAATGAAGAAGACATGGGTTCGATTCCTGATCCGGGAATCCCACATGCCTCAGAGCAATAAGCCTGTGAACCGCAACCGCTGAGCATGGGCTCTAGAGCCCTGGAGCCACAACTGCTGAGCGCATGTGCCACAGCTACTGAAACCCATGCACCCTAGAGCTTGTGCTTTGCAACAAGAGAAACCACCACAATGAGAATCCCGCACACTGCAACTAGAGAATAGCCCCCCACTAACTGCAACTAGAGAAAAGCCTAAGCAGCAGCAAAGACCCAACATGGCCATAACTAAATAAATAAGCAATACAGGATTAATATCCAAAAGATGTGACTGCTGTAACAATTCAACAGCAGAAAGACCCAAAAAAGTAAAAATAGTTTGAGGGTTTGAATAAGATAGTTTCCGAAGAGATATACCAATGCATTAATGACCAATAACCACATGAAAACATGTTCAACATAGTTAGTCTTAAGAAAAGCACAAGTCAAAACTACAATGAGATATATCTCATACCCATTAAAGTGGCTACTATTCTTAAAAAGACTAACAGAAAATAACAAGCGTTGTAAGAATGTGGGGAAATTGGAACCATCATGCACTGCTGGTAGGAATACATAATGAATGATAAGTCATTGTGGAAAACAGTTTGGTTTCTTCTCAAAAAAACTAAACATAGAATTGCCATTGCTGTTGTGCAGTCACTAAGTTGTTTTGGACTTTCTGTGACCCCATGAACTCAGAATTACCATGAAGTGAAAGTGTTAGTCGCTCAGTGGTGTCTGACTCTTTGCAATCCTGTGGACTGTAGCCTGCCAGGCTCCTCTGTTCATGGAATTCTCCAAGCAGGAACACTGGAGTTGGTTGCCATTCATTCCCTTCTCCAGGGGATCTTCCTGATACAGGGATTGAACCTGGGTCTCCTGAATTTCAGGCAGATTCATCACTCTCTGAGCCGCCAGGAAATTCCCCAGCATTACTATATGACCTAGTAATTGTACCTCCAGGTATATATCCAAAAGAACTGAAAATTGGTACTCAAAAAACTTTTATGCCAGTACTCGTAGCAATACTATTCACAAAAGCCAAAAGATGAAAACCACACAGTGCCCATCAACCGACGAATGGATAAACAAAATATAGTATGTAGGTATAACAGAATATTCAGTTCAGTTCAGTTCAGTTACTCAGTCGTGTCTGACTCTGCAACCCCATGAACCGTGGCACGCCAGGCCTCCTTGTCCATCACCAGCTGCTGGAGTTCACCCAAACTATGTCCATTGAGTCCGTACTGCCATCCAACCATCTCATCCTCTGTCATCCCCTTCTCCTCCTGCCCTCAATCTTTCCCAGCATCAGAGCCTTTTCAAATGAATCAGCTCTTCATATCAGCAGCCAAAGTATTGGAGTCTCAACGTCAATATCAGTCGAATGTTACTCACCTGTTAAAAGGAATTATGTTCTGATACATGCACTAATATGGATGACCCATGGAAATATGCCAAATTAAATAAAATAGACACAAAAGGACAAATATTTCATTTGTATGTTCCCACTTATAAGAAATATAAGCAAGGAGATATAAGAATGCCTTCCTCAGTGATCAATGCAAAGAAATAGAGGAAAAGAATAGAATGGGAAAGACTAGAGATCTTTTCAGGAAAATTAGAGATACCAAGGGAACATATCATGCAAAGATGGGCTTGATAGAGGACAGAAATGGTAGGGACCTAACAGAGGCAAAAGATATTGAGAAGAGGTGGCAAGAATACACAGAAGAATTGTACAAAAAAGAGCTTCATGACCCAGATAATCACGATGGTATGATCACTCACCTAGAACCAGACATCCTGGAATGTGAAGTCAAGTGGGCCATAGGAAGCATCACTATGAACAAAGCTAGTGGAGGTGATGGAATTCCAGTTGAGCTCTTTCAAATCCTGAAAGATGATGTTGTGAAAGTGCTGCACTCAATATGCCAGCAAATCTGGAAAACTCAGCAGTGGCCACAGGACTGGAAAAGGTCAGTTTTCATTCCAATCCCAAAGAAAAGCAATGCCAAAGAATACTCAAACTACCTACTATACAATTGCACTCATCTCACATGCTAGTAAAGTAATGCTCAAAATTCTCCAAGCCAGGCTTCAGCAATATGTGAACCATGAACTTCCAGATGTTCAAGCTGGATTTAGAAAAGGCAGAGGAACCAGAGGTCAAATTGCCAACATCTGCTGGATCATGGAAAAAGCAAGAGAGTTCCAGAAAAACATCTACTTCTGCTTTATTGACTATGCCAAAGCCTTTGACTGTGTGGATCGCAACAAACTGTGGAAAATTCTTCAAGAGATAGAAATATCAGACCACCTGACTTGCCTCTTGAGAAACCTATATTCAGGTCAGGAAGCAACAGTTAGAACTGGGCATGGAACAACAGACTGGTTCCAAATAGGAAAACGAGGACGTCAGGGCTGTAAATTGTCACCCTGCTTATTTAACTTCTATGCAGAGTACATCATGAGAAACGCTGGGCTGGAAGAAACACAAGCTGGAATCAAGATTGCTGGGAGAAATATCAATAACCTCAGATATGCAGATGACACCACCCTATTGGAAGAAAGTGAAGAAGAACTAAAGAGCCTCTTAATGAAAGTGAAAGAGGAGAGTGAAAAAGTTGGCTTAAAGCTCAACATTCAGAAAACGAAGATCATGGCATCCGGTCCCATCACTTCATGGCAAATAGATGGGGAAACAGTGGAAATAGTGTCAGACTTTATTTTGGGGGCTCCAAAATCACTGCAGATGGTGATTGCAGCCATGAAATTAAAAGACGCTTACCCCTTGGAAGGAAAGTTATGACCAACATAGATAGCATATTCAAAAGCAGAGACATTACTTTGCCAACAAGGGACTGTCTAGTCAAGGCTATGGTTTTTCCAGTGGTCATGTATGGATGTGAAAGTTGGACTGTGAAGAAAGCTGAGTGCTGAAGAATTGATGCTTTTGAAGTGTGGTGTTGGAGACGACTCTTGAGAGTCCCTTGGGCTGCAAGGAGAGCCAACCAGCACATCCTAAAGGAGATCAGTCCTGGGTGTTCGTTGGAAGGACTGATGCTGAAGCTGAAACTCCAGTACTTTGGCCACCTCATGTGAAGAGTTGACTCATTGGAAAAGACTCTTTTGCTGGGAGGGATTGAGGGTAGAAGGAGAAAGTGACAACAGAGGATGAGATGGCTGGATGGCATCACCGACTCTATGGACAAGAGTTTGGATGAACTCTGGGAGTTTGTGATGGACAGGAAGGCCTGGCGTGCCATGATTCGTGGGGTCACAAAGAGTCGGACATGACTGAGTGACTGAACTGGACTGAACTGAACTTATAAGAAATATCTCAAATAGATAAATTTAGAGAGACAGAAAAGGTATCAGGGTTTGGGGTTAGGCCAGTCGGGAAGTATTACTTAATGTGTACAACATCACTGTTTGGAGTGATGAAAAATTTTGGAAATTAAGTGGAGATGGATACACTATATTGAGGATGTAATCATGCCACTGACTTGTACCTCAAAAGTGACTAAAATGGAAAATTTTGTTATAGATATTTTAGCATAATAAAAAATAGTTTAAAAAATCAAAAGTTATATTATAGAAAACACTATTTAATGAATGGAAAGACAACCCAGAGGCTGGAAAAATTATTTGCAAAACATATATCTGATAATGGATCTATATCCAAAATGCATAAGTAACACTAAAACTCAACCAAATGAGAGTAAATAGCCCAATTTAAAAATAGACAAAAGATCTGAACAGGTTCTTCAACAAAGAAAATATGCTAATGGAAAATAAGTTTGTAAAAAGATGCTCAGTATTTATTTATCATTAAAGAGTTACAAATTAAAATAATAATTAAACATCACTACACACTTATTGGGCTTCCCAGGTGGCTCTAATGGTAAAGAACCCACCTGCCAATGCAAGAGATGTAAAAAATGCAGGTTCAGGCCCTGGGTTGGTAAGAGGCCCTGGAGAAGGGCATCTCAACCCACTCTAGGATTTTTGCCAGGAGAATCCCATGAACAGAAGAGCCTGGCGGACTACAGTCCTTAGGATCGCAAAGAGTCAGACAAGACTGAAACAACTTAGCACGCACTCACACACACACTTAGTAAAATGGAGAAAATCCGAAACACCGACAACATGGAATGTTTGTCATGATATGGAGCAACAGAAACTCTTATTCATTGCTAGAAATGTACATCCAGTTCAAAAGATCCTTTGACAGTTTCTTGCAAAGCTAAACATAGGCTTACCATAAGATCCAGCATTACTCTCCTAAGTATTTCCTTAAATAAGTTGAAAACTTATATTCATATAAAAACATACACACAAACATTTAGAAGGAATTTACAATCATCGAAAACTGAGCATAACCAAGATTTCCTTCAACTGGTGACAGAATAAACAATCTTGGTACATCATTAAATAGGGTATTATCTAGCTATGAAAATAAATGGTCTAAGCCCTGAAAGACATGGAGGAACCTTAAATGAAAGCCAGTTTGAAAAAGCTTCATAGTGTACGCTTCCATAAGAATATGACCTTTGGAAAATGAAAAACTATCATGACTGTAAGCAGATCAATATGTTGCCAGGAGTTCTGGGGGTGGCAGAGGAAAGCTGGCTGAATAGGCTAAACAAAGGAATTTTCAGGGCAGTAAAACTGCTTTATATGATACAGCAGTGGAGAACGCAAGATGTTCAGCATCTGTCCAAATCCACAGAGTATAGCACGAAGAATATATTTTAATGTATACAAATTTTAAAAATCATTTAGGAGTTTAGGGGCACCCCGCATGGAATGCAGAAACTGACAAAAGAGTTTAAATATATTACAAATCCCAACGGTGGGACATTCTGAAAAATGTCTGACCAACCCATATGCGAAACTATCAAGGTCATTGAAAACAAGAAAAGTCTGAGAAAGTGTTAAAACCAGGAGAAGCCTAAGGAGACATGACTATTAAATTTGATGTGATATCACTGACGAGACCCTAGAACAGAAGAAGGAAATTAGAACACAGTCAAGAGAAAGAGAAACAAATCATGAACTGGGAGAAAATATCTGCAAAATATTTCTGATGTAGAATTTCTATCTAAAATTATACAAGTAACTCTTAAAATTCAACAACAATAACAAGCAAGAACTCAACTTAAAAACTTGGCAGGGGTATGTTAAACTCTCTGTACCATATTTGTAATAAATGTATAAAACTGGAGGGACACATGCACACCCAGGGCTGATTCATGTCAATGTACAGCAAAAACCACCACAATATTGTAAAGTAATTAGCCCCTGATTAAAATAAATAAATTAATTTTTTAAAATTCTTAATAGTTTCATATCCACTTAAAAACAGTCCAAGTATAAGATTTCATTTCATCTTAGAACAGACAAATTGGGACAAAGCAATGAAGTTCATTTCTGTTGCCTTAATCCTGAAGAATGACTGATAGACTTCTGGTTGTTTTATTTTTCCATAAAGCCAAGGGATGTGTGTGTGTTTGGGGATGGAGAGAGAACAGTAGAGGAGATCATATAAAATATTTTTTTCCATTTTATTGTCATGCGTTGAAGAAGGAAATGGCAGCCCACTCCAGTGTTCTTGCCTGGAGAATCCCAGGGATGGGGGAGCCTGGTGGGCTGCCATCTATGGAGTCACACAGAGTCGGACACGACTGAAGTGACTTAGCAGCAGCAGCAGCAGCATGATAATGTTTTGGGGTTTTTTACTTTTCAAATTTCTAAAGCCAAAATATATATTCTACAATTGATGTGAAGATTTAATATGGTAGAGTTTAGTTTGCTTTGGTTTCCTTTCTGTAAATTGACTATTAAATCAGTTGTGCATCTTACAAACCATGCTATTTTATAGTTGAAGGAAGATGGTATATGAACTCCATACAAAAGTAAAAAATAATGTCCTTCCTGAAAGATTCTTTTGGTTCCTATTTCAGTTCATTTGGCAAGGTGGCTTTTCCCCGAGGACGAAGTTTCATTTGTCTACTTTTATACTCATAATGGTGCTTTGTGTGTGCCAGGTCAAGGTTTGCTGAACCCAGTTTTCCACTTTGCCTTTAAGTACTGTTGAGTAGCCATCGTGGTTAACAAAAGAGTCCCAAATGCAGTACTTGGATGCAATCTCAAAAACGACAGAATGATCTCTGTTCGTCTCCAAGGTAAACCATTCAATATCACGGTAATCCAAGTCTATGCCCCAAGCAGTAATGCTGAAGAAGCTGAAGTTGAATGGTTCTATGAAGACCTACAAGACCTTTTAGAACTAACACCCAAAAAAGATGTCCTTTTCATTCTAGAGGACTGGAATGCAAAAGTAGGAAGTCAAGAAACACCTGGAGTAACAGGCAAATTTGGCCTTGGATTGCAGAATGAAACAGGGCAAAGACTAATAGAGTTTTGCCAAGAAAATGCACTGGTCATAGCAAACACCCTCTTCCAACAAGACAAGAGAAGACTCTACACATGGACATCACCAGATGTTCAACACCGAAATCAGATTGATTCTATTCTTTGCAGCCAAAGATGGAGAAGCTCTATACAGTCAACAAAAGCAAGACCAGGAGCTGACTGTGGCTCAGATCATGAACTCCTTATTACCAAATTCAGACTTAAATTGAAGAAAGTAGGGAAAACCGCTAGACCATTCAGGTATGACCTAAATCAAATCCCTTATGATTGTACAGTGGAAGTGAGAAATAGATTTAAGGGCCTAGATCTGATAGATAAAGTGCCTGATGACCTATGGAATGAGGTTCATGACATTGTACAGGAGACAGGGATCAAGACCATACCCATGGAAAAGAAATGCAAAAAAGCAAAATGGCTGTCTGAGGAGGCCTTACAAATAGCTGTAGAAAGAAGAGAAGCGAAAAGCCAAGGAGGAAAGGAAAGATATAACCATCTGAATGCAGAGTTCCAAAGAATAGCAAGAAGAGATAAGAAAGCCTTCTTCAGTGATCAGTGCAAAGAAATAGAGGAAAAGAACAGGATGGGAAAGACTAGAGATCTCTTCAAGAAAATTAGAGACCCAAGGTAATATTTCACGCAAAGATGGACTCGATAAAGGACAGAAATGGTATGGACCTAACAGAAGCAGAAGATACTAAGAAGAGGTGGCAAGAATACACAGAAGAACTGTACAAAAAAGATCTTCATGACCCAGATAATCACAATGGTGTGATCACTCATCTAGAGCCAGACATCCTGGAATGTCAAGCCAAGTGGGCCTTAGAAAGCATCACTATGAACACTATGAACAAAGCTAGTGGAGGTGATGGAATTCCAGTGGAGCTATTTCAAATCCTGAAAGATGATGCTGTGAAAGTGCTGCACTCAATATGCCAGCAAATTTGGAACACTCAGAAGTGGCCACAGGACTGGAAAAAGTCAGTTTTCATTCCAATCCCAAAGAAAGGCAATGCCAAAGATGCTCAAACTACCACACAATTGCACTCATCTCACACACTAGTAAAGTAGTGCTCAAAATTCTCCAAGCCAGGCTTCAGCAATATATGAACCGTGAACTTCCAGATGTTCAATCTAGTTTTAGAAAAGGCAGAGGAACCAGAGATCAAATTGCCAACATCTGCTGGATCATGGAAAAAGCAAGAGAGTTCCAGAAAAACATCTATTTCTGCTTTATTGACTATGCCAAAGCCTTTGACTGCGTGGATCACAATAAACTGTGGAAAATTGTTCAAGAGATGGGAATACCAGACCACCTGACCTGCCTCTTGAGAAATCTGTATGCAGGTCAGGAAGCAACAGTTAGAAGTGGACATGGAACAACAGACTGGTTCCAAATAGGAAAAGGAGTATATCAAGGCTGTATATTGTCATCCTGCTTATTTAACTTCTATGCAGAGTACATTATGAGAAACGCTAGACTGGAAGAAACACAAGCTGGAATCAAGATTGCCAGGAGAAATATCAATAACCGCAGATATACAGATGACACCACCCTTATGGCAGAAAGTGAAGGGAAATAAAAGCCTCTTGATGAAAGTGAAAGAGGAGAGTGAAAGTGTTGGCTTTAAGCTCAACATTCAGAAAATGAAGATCATGGCATCTGGTCCCATCACTTCATGGCAAATAGATGGGGAAACAGTGGAAACAGTGTCAGACTTGGGCTCCAAAATCACTGCAGATGTTGACTGCAGCCATGAAATTAAAAGATGCTTACTCCTTGGAAGAAAAGTTATGACCAACCTAGATAGTATATTCAAAAGCAGAGACATTACTTTGCCGACTAAGGTCCGTTTAGTCAAGGTTTTGGTTTTTTCAGTGGTCATGTATGGATGTGAGAGTTGGACTGTGAAGAAGGCTGAGCACCGAAGAATTGATGCTTTTGAACTGTGGTGTTGGAGAAGACTCTTGAGAGTCCCTTGGACTACAAGGAGATCCAACCAGTCCATTCTGAAGGAGATAGCCCTGGGATTTCTTTGGAATGAGTGATGCTAAAGCTGAAACTCCACTACTTTGGCCACCTCATGCAAAGAGTTGACTCATTGGAAAAGACTTTGATGCTGGGAGGGATTGGGGGCAGGAGGAGAAAGGGACGACAGAGGATGAGATGGCTGGATGGCATCACTGACTCAGTGGACGTGAGTCTGAGTGAATTCCGGGAGTTGGTGATGGACAGGGCGGCCTGGCGTGCTGCGAAACAGTCGACACGACTGAGTGACTGAACTGAACTGAACTTCCCAAGGCTTACTAACCAACTTGCCACCAGCCAAGTGAAGAAATATTTCAAGCTGGTGGTAGCTTAATGTTGTATACTTTTTGGCTTCACATCAAACCCCTAGAGAACTGAGTGTGATATTTGGATAATATCAATACTGACACCTGTCCCAGACCTCAGCAAAAGTGCAAAATGGGTGAAATTTGCATTAGTTGCTAGGCACACTCTAACAGATAAAGGTAACTATCCATTCTCTCCTCCTTAAAGCCCTTAACTGTCCCTGCAGCTCCTTGAAGTGGGTAGCTATCTTCTCCCCTCAGGGAAAGATTCTAATCTTCAAATTTCCTCTCAGAGCTCTCTCATCTATAGTTATTCCTTTAGAGACTCTTCAAAGTTTCAGACCTTACAAATATGAGTGCTGACAATGTGTTAACACTAATATATCAATACAGGGGTCAGCAAACTACTGCTATGGGTCAAACCAGCTTGCTGCTTGTCTTTGTAAGTAAAGTTTTATTGGAATGCACCCACACCCGTTTGTTTAATATCATCCATGATTGCTTTGGGTCTGCTGTCGCAAGCAGAGTTGAGTATTTGCTACAGAGACCGCATAGCCCCAAAAGTCTGAAAGATTAACTATCTGGCCTTTTAAAGGTTTCCTGACTAGTGTTTTAATTACCATTTGTGGTGGTATATAGGAATAGCTGACGAGGTAACTGATGAATGGGTCCTACTGCATAAAAAAGGTGGCTTCTATATCCTACCTCACTCTTGTTTACAAAGGCCTTGAGGAAACAACCCATTAAGCAAAGATTGTGATAATAATTTTGCGACAGAGCTTATGAAATAGAAAATGCTGAAAGCAAAGGCAGCCAGTATATCACCAAGACACCTACCTAAGTGTATACCTAAGTGTATCATGCTACACTTAGGACTGAGATTGAGAAATATTGGACACATTGTAGCAAGATTAGGTGAATTTCATAAATGTTACTTTCTAAATAGTTTATGCATATTCAGATAATGATCATCTAGCGGTATACAGTTTTTCTTTCTTTCACTTTTTTCATTTTCAATAACATTTATTGTTTTCTTTCTAACTTTACAAAAGGTGCATTGTAACGTATGTATCTTTACAAAAGATACATGTTTATTGCAGACAACTAGAAATACATAAACCTGTGAAGTAAAAATTAACAATCATCCTTTACCCGCACCCTCCAGAGACAACTGTCATTCCTGTTTTGATGTATTTCCTCCCAATGTTTACAGATTTTTTAACTGAAGCAGAATTATCTAGTTACCATATGTCACCATACAAAGATATTACAATATAATTGACTGTATCCCCCATGCTGTATATTATATCCCCATGACTCCTTTATTTTGTAACTACAAGTTTATACCAGTTAATCTCCCTCACCTATTTCACTCATCCCAC
Source organism: Capra hircus (assembly GCF_001704415.2). Taxonomy (NCBI): domain Eukaryota; kingdom Metazoa; phylum Chordata; class Mammalia; order Artiodactyla; family Bovidae; genus Capra; species Capra hircus. Next base: position 115,284,383 of record NC_030808.1, on the reverse strand, counting down.
CAATTCTCTTTCCTCTGGCAACCACCTGTTTGTTCTTTGCATCTATAAGTCTGTTCTGTTCTGTTATGTTCATTAATTTGTCTTGTTTTTCAGATTCAACATATAAGTGAAATCACATGGTGTTTGTTTTTCTCTATCTGACTTATTTCACTTAGCATAGTACCCTCTAAGTCCATCCATGTTGTCAAAAACAGCAAGATTTCATTCTTTTTTATGGCAGTCCATTCTATGTATACCACATCTTCTTTGCTCATCTGCCTACTGATGGGCACTTGGGTTGTTTCCATATCTTGGCTATTGTGAATAATACTGCAATGAACATAAAGGTTCATCTATCTTTTTGAATTAATGTTTTCATTTTCTTCAAATACTTATCCAGAAATGGAACTGATGGATCATATGGTAATTCTATTTCTAATTTTTTGAGGAACCTCCATAATGATTTCCATATTGACTTCACTAATGTACATTCACACCGACAGTCCACAAGTATTCCCTTTTTTCCACATCCTCACCAGCATTTGCTATTCTTTGTTATTTTGATACTAGTCATTCTGACAGATGTGAAGAGTTGTCTCATTGTGGTTTTGATTTGCATTTCCCTGACAGTTGGGTATCTTTTCATGTGTCTGTTGGCCATCCGTATGATGTCTTTGGGGAAATGTCTATTTCAAAGAAGACAAAATGAGTGGTCCTTTGCCCATTTTCTGATTCTGTTGCTCATTTTTTTTTATGTTGAGTTATATGACTCCTTTGTATATTTTGATTGTTGACCTCTATCAGATACATCATTTGCAAATATTTTATCCCATTCAATAGGCTTCTGTTTCATCTTGTTGATAATTTCCTTCACTGTGCAAAAGCTTTTTAGCTTGATATTATCCCATTTGTTTATTTTTTATTTTGTTTCCCTTGCCTAGTGAGACACATCTTAAAAAATATTGCTAAGGCCAATGTCGAAGAACCTACTGCCTGTTTTCTTCTATGAGTTTTATGATTTTAGATCTTACATCTAGATTTTAATGCATCTTAAGTTTATTTTTGTATGTGATATGATAAAGTATATGATGATATAATTTAGAATTCCACCTTATTAGTTTTATCAAAGACTACTGTAAAGTTTTGATGCATGCTGATTAAACCTACAGATGAAAATTTTAATAGCAACAGATAATATGTTGACTGAAAAAAAGAGTGATTTTAACAAGGGCTTGAAACAAGGGGTTAACTCTATCCAGATGTCATCAAATAAGAATTTAAAGAAAAGTCCTAACTGTGATACACAAAACCATTTGCACATCTATACAATATGGCTTAGTTGTCTGGGTAGGAAATGTATTAGATTTTAGCTGACTGTAAACTCAGTATGATCTTGCTTTGTATAGTGATTGCCAAGGAGATTCAATTATATTATTATACATTAATCAGAAAACATGTCTAGAAGAAGGGTGGATATCTGTTTACAACCTCCATATAGTGTGTTGTGCTGCGTTGTGCTGAACACTAAACTTTCAGAGAAACTAAAAAATTGGAGTATGTCTAAAGGAAACCAGCTAGAATGGTGAGAAGCCTGAAACTGCCACAAAATTAAGAGACTATTTAATCAGGTGTCTTCAAATGTTTGAAGGATGACCTAAAGTTTAACCTTGCCTGTAGCACTGATCTTTGGTTCAAGAATAAATAAACACACAAACAAAAGAATAAAGAAACAAACCATTACGGTGGACTCAAAAGAGAATTAGCTGAATTGGGTGCACCTTTGTTATCATCAGGATGATAAAAGCAAGTCAGTGAACAGTCATTTCGGGGTTGGAAGTTAAACTAAGTTTTACCTAATATCCCTTCCCTAGAAAATTCCAAGATTCATAATTTTTTAGATTTTTGCATGTGATATGATAAAGTATATGATGATATACTTTATGCTGTGCTGTCGATGAGGTTCAAAGGAAATGCCTCACTATAAGCACCTTGCCATGACATTTCCAACTCCTCCATAAACTGGCTCCCACCCACATATCCACCCTAGTCTTCCAGTATGCCAGACCTGCGGGCTTCCTTGGTGGCTCAGTGATGGCCTGCAATGCAGAAGACGCAGATTCGGTCCCCGGGTCTGGAAGATCCCTGGAGGATCCACTCCAGTATTCTTGCCTGGAAAAGCCAATGGACAGAGGACCCTGGCAGGCTACAGTCCACAGAGTCACAAAGAGTCAGACACAACTGAAGTGAGTGAGCACATGTGCGTGCCAGACCTGCATCTTACAAAACTGAGGATACGTGATCACGTCTCACCTACAAAGCCAGCAATTTCATATTGTTATGTCTAGTAATACAAATTTTCTTCAACCATGCTTTAAATATTTCAGCATCTAGGCCTATATGCTTCCATTTCTTCAACACGAGATAATTTTCTAAGACAGCCTCTCTCCACTTCTGCTTATCTAAAGACTACCTTTCTTTTAAAGTTCCATTTGTCCCTTCACCCGTGAAACCTTCTTTAGTGATTCCAACAATCTGATTTTACCTAATTCTTCACATCTTTAGGTTTTTTCATCCAAGACAAATGATACTGTTTTATATGGCTATTTGCCTTCTCATATATAAGCCCTTGTTCTTATAAATGTCATACCCAGCTTACTCCTAGCTACTGTGTACTTTCCTACACATTAGAAGCTCAACAGATAGCTGCTGCTAAAACCCCAGAAAGTCCCAACCACAATGCTTCTGTATCAAACTGCTTCTAAATGAAACAACATAATGAGTTAATTCTTCACAGATTCTCTGACCCATGACTCACTCTGAGATGTGATTATTATACAGTTCTCATACTTTGCAGCTACCAGAGACAAAGCTGAGCATTTGTAGGTACATGCTTATTAGGAAGGCTTTTGGCAGGTCTGTTACTAGGATTGTTTGTGCCGAATTATGAATTAAGCAGTCTGCCAAGGCAGATCTAATATTCTTTTCTGCTCAATGAAGTAAATCTTCAGTTTCTAAATTTACTTCCTTTTTCATCCCTTTCTCTCTCTGAAATTTGTTTCACAGGAACATTTTAATGCATTTATCTTTCTCCTTCAGCTTGTGAAATTACTCATCCCTGGGATGTGTAATTGAGAGGTGTCCTATTACACCCATGGGATTATAAGCTTTATGAATCACTCTGACATGAGAAAAATGTTTGTATAAGAAGTACTAGATTTATGTGAAAAGGGTACAAAGGCTTTTAATAACCCTGGCTCTTGGTTTGGGCAGGTCTTCAATGGAGTATTTCTATACATGCAGCTTGCAAATTACACATGACTGGCAACATTTAAATGTGAAAATACTTTTGTGCGGGCAGGTGCTTTTTAACTGAGAATTTATAGTGTACATTTTCATTGATTTCTCCTCCTCAGAAACCTAAGATTTTGACATGTTGGAAGGAAATGTCTTTAAAGCTCAGATCAGTGCACGGAAGAACTTTAAAACTGGAATTACGATTTGTGCAAGCATAAGGATATATGTGGTGTAGGAAAGAAATAATTTTCTTTAAAGAAAAACTACTAGGATGAGTTGCCTGAGAGTGAATGTGAAGTGCTCTGAACATCTTTCAGAAAGTCATAGCAACTTTCTAAAACTTGGGTGGTTAGCTATATTCTACTTGAAATCAAGGGTTTTATTAGGCAGAAGTTGTGGAGTCCGAAACTCATTTTGGTAAAGACATTGAGTATGTGTGCTTGTCTGTGTGTGTGGTCTTCATAATTTAATTTATATTCACTAAAATTAGTTTTAGGCTATTAAGAAAAATTTTTGAGAACACTGGTGGACCCTTATTAGTCAGGAACCACAGGAATTTCACTAAATGATTTATAATCTAATGTACTTTCTTAAATGAAATGGCTAATACTGGTGACTTGGAGCTTGGGGCCTAAGAAAAGCATGGTTTGTGGTTAAAAACCCTAAGACTTCCAGTTTTCTAAAAGGTCTTCCTTTTTCTCTCTTTCTTGTTTTTGAAGTGTTCTGACATATTGTATTTACTTTTCTTGAAAATATTTGTGTTTTCATGAAAATATCTGAAGTTCTTTCACATAAATGGAAAGGAACCATTGAATAAAATATCTGAGCTACCATGGAGACTTGAGTCCCATCAATTCCAACTCCTTTATAATTCTAGAGAAATGAGACATAGTCCAAAGAAGTTGCGTGAAACCAAATTATTGAAAAGCTAGGCTCATGAAAAGTATGTCCATGCCTTCTCACCATTCCCCTTTCAGTCTGTTATACCAAATACTCCTTTCCTGTTCTGGGATGAAATCTTAGGCTGAAAGTATTGCTTTTCCAGCTACTGTCAGATATTAATGAGTAGTGTGAATGCTTCCAAAGTAAAGAACTTGCCTGCCGATGCAGGAGATATAGGAGACGCGATTTCAATCCCTGGGTCAGGAAGATCCCCGGAGGAAGGCATGGCAACCCACTCCAGCATTCTTGCCTGGGAAATCCCATGGACAGAGGAGCCTGGCTGGCTACAGTCCATGGGGTCACACAGAGTCGTACAGAACTGGAGAGACTCAGTATGCACGCATTGTCTAATTTTTCATGGGCAGAGTAGCCTGGCCGTCTACAGTCCATGGGTTCACACCAAATCGGACATGACTGGAGAGACTCAACTTGCATGCACTGTCTAATTTTTCAGCCATAAAAAGCTTAATATTAGGATTAGTCATTTTGGACTGCCACAATAAAATGCCATAGATTGCATGGCTTAAACAATAGAAATTTGTTTCTCACAGTTCTAGAGACTGGAAAGTCTAGAATCAGGGTACTGGGCAACTTGGCTCCTAGGTAGGTTCTCTTCCTGGATTACAGGTCGTCATCTTGATGTGTGAACAAGGCAGAGAGAAAAAAGAGACCTCTTGCTCTCTTCTTCTAAGATCACCAATTCTATTGAATTAAGCCCCCCCCTTATGACTGCATTTAACCTGAATTATCTCCTAAAAGTCCTATCCTCCAATAAGCCACATTGTCACTTTGGAGGTTACAGCTCCAACAGGTAAATTTGCAGGCACAGTGGGAATGAGACGCATAATGTTGTTCATATCAATCCCGAAGCTTCACTCTTTTTGTCTAATTCATGGCTAAATGAATTGGGCAGGGATCAGCTTTTCTCAGGTCTATTTGATTATTCTTCCTGGCTTTTGCATTCCTCTCCCATCACAAAGCTGCTCCTCTTATCTGGGGAAGGGGGCACGGATAGGGAAAAAAAAAAAAAGAAGGGGAAGTGATATGCAATTTTCACTTAGCTGTTCATGCACATGGACAGATCTTTAAAAGTTTATTTTTAGGGTGTCTTTGAGGATCCTTCAAAGATATCTTCCATGCTCACTGATCCCAGCACAGACTCCACATGGCATGATGTCTCCTCTAGTTGACTATGTATGACACCTTTCTCAGTCCCTGCTTTCACATGTCCCGACTACATATGACTATGTATGACTATGTATGTATTTCTCAGTCCCTGCTTTCACATGTCCCAGAGAGACTCTCCCTGCTATGTCACTTGCCCCTCTGATGACTTTCTTTTTCCTGCTCCCTCTTCAGATAACTCAAACCCAATTTTCTCTGTGGACCCTTGGAAATATGTGAGAAAGAAATAATAATCCCTTTAATAGATTTCCATTTATTTTATCCTCACAACACTTCTTTGAATTATTTCCACAGGATCACAGAAAAAATTAGTTACACAACCGTGGACACTCAGTTAGTAAGTGGTAGAAGTGAGATTTGAACTAAAGCAGAACCATCTTCAGAATCTACGGGCCTCACTACTATACCCCACTGAGGGAAACACCAGGGGTTTTTCTTTCCCTCCTAAGTCTGTGTCCTCACTCTGTCATCTGAGGCAGCCCTAGTCTCAGTTACCTTTCCAGGCACAAGTCAGGAAACCCAACCCTGGGAGCAGGTGCTAGGCTTTGTGATGATTCCCTAGGTGCCTGCTTTACTGTATTTATGTAGGAAAATACCACTTGCTCTCCCCTATGAGAAAGAGGAGAAACCCAGGATCCTAGTGTCTCTTAAGGAATTCTCCTTGATGAGCTCTCATACGGCTCACATGGTTTTGCTGGGCTAAAGATCAAGGAACAAATCTGGGGACCCATGCTTGTAAATCCTATTTGGATGGCCTAGGACCTGCCATTTGATCATAGGGGTCCTTGGTACCTGGCGCTTTCAGTTTTGAGATCTCAGCTGAAACTGCCAAGAAACAAAACATCCCGTTTTAACACTCTATTAGCAACTTGCTTTGTATCATACAAACAGCTATTGCAAAGCCAGAAAGTTATCATCTGGCTTGAAAGAAATTAAATTATTAAATCTTTTTTTAATAGAAAAAAAATATATTTTTCAGAGATCAAACCTAAGGGGAAAATGGCAATGTATGTGACTTTATTTCTGCGGGGTGTGTATATTTGATTGATTAATGTCTGTTATCCTTTCTTCCTCCTTCTAACAACAACAACTTGATTTTCTTCTAAGGAATTTCTCTACACATACTTTGAGCTATGTGATTCAGGCAACGTTCTCCCAGTTCCCATAGTCCAAGGGAAGGGCATATGAACTCAATCCAGCCAATAAGCAAATTTTATTTCTCTGACAGCAATAACTAGCTGAGGGATTTACAAGTGACATGATTTAATACAGTGAGAACTTCCTTAGACTTATTCTGGAATTTTTGTCAAAATAAGTGCTTTATTTATTCAGGGCTTACTAAACTAGTTGAATCTAATTGGTAGTCAATTTTGCACCAATAGCTGATATCTACTTAAAGTAAGGAACCAAAACATAGAAAGTACAAAAAGAGAGAAATGATCATGATGGCATAATCAGAAACACAGGATCCAGTCATGTCAGATGCCAAAGACCTGAAATTTTCACTTGTATTGAATTAATACATTTATCAGTCCCAATGGACTGTAGCCCACCTGGCTCCTCTGTTCATGGAATTCTCCAGGCAAGAATATTGGAGTGGGTTGCCATTCCCTTCACCAAGGGATATTCCTGACCTAGGAATCGAACCCAGATTTCCTGCATTACAGGCAGATTCTTTACCATCTGGGCCACCAGGAAGCCTATTCAGTTTCAGTTCAGTCGCTCAGTCATGTCTGATTCTTTGTGACCCCATGAACCACAGTATGTCAGGCCTCCTTGTCCATCACCAATGCCCAGAGTCCACCCAAACCCACGTCCATAGATTTGGTGATGCCATACATCTCATCCTCTGTCGTCTCCTTCTCCTCCTGCCTTCAATCTTTCCCAGCATCAGTGTCTTTTCCAAGGAGTCAACTCTTCTCATGAGGTGGCCAAAGTATTGGACTTTCAGCTTCAACATCAGTCCTTCCAATGAACACCCAGGACTGCTCTCCTTTAGGATGGACTGGTTGGATCTCCTTGCAGTCCAAGGGACTCTCAAGAGTCTTCTCCAACATCACAGTTGAAAAGCATCAAATCTTCAGCGCTCACCTTTCTTGATAGTCCAACTCTCACATCCATACATGACCACTGGAAAAAGTATAGTCTTGACTAGACAGGCCTTTCTTGGCAAAGTAATGTCTCTGCTTTTGAATATGCTATCTAGGTTGGTCATAACTTTCCTTCCAAGGAGGAAGCGTCTTTTAATTTCATGGCTGCAATCACCAACTTCGGTGATTTTGGAGCCCAGAAAAATAAAGTCAGCCACTGTTTCCCCATCTATTTGCCATGAAGTGATGGGACCGGATGCCATGATCTTCGTTTTCTGAATGTTGAGCTTTAAGCCAAATTTTTCACTCTCCTCTTTCACTTTCATCAAGAGGCTCTTTAGATCTTCTTCACTTTCTGCCATAAGGGTGGTGTCATCTGCATATCTGAGGTTATTGATATTTCTCCCGGCAAACTTGATTCCAGCTTGTGCTTCCTCCAGCCCAGTGTTTCTCTTGATGAACTCTGCATAGAAGTTAAATAAGCAAGGTGACAATATACAGCCTTAATATACTCCTTTCCCTATTTGGAACCAGTCTGTTGTTCCATGTCCAGTTCTAACTGTTGCTTCCTGACCTGAATATAGGTTTCTCAAGAGGCAGGTCAGGTGGTGTGATATGCCCATCTCTTGAAGAATTTTCCACAGTTTATTGTGATCCACACAGTCAAAGGCTTTGGCATAGTCAATAAAGCAGAAATAGATATTTTTTCTGGAACTCTCTTGCTTTTTCAACAATCCAGCAGATGTTGGCAATTTGACCTCTGGTTCCTCTGCTTTTTCTAAATCCAGCTTGAACATCTGGAAGTTCATGGTTCACGTATTGCTGAAGCCTGGCTTGGAGAATTTTGAGCATTACTTTACTAGCATGTGAGTTGAGTGCAATTGTGCAGTAGTTTGAGCATTCTTTGGCATTGCGTTTCTTTGGGATTGGAGTGAAAACTGACCTTTTCCAGTCTTGTGGCCACTGCTGAGTTTTCCAGATTTGCAGGCATATTGAGTGCAGCATTTTCACAGCATCATCTTTCAGGATTTGAAATAGCTCAACGTCTGCTAGCTTTGTTCATAGTGATGCTTCCTGAGGCCCACTTGACTTCACATTCCAGGATGTCTGGCTCTAGGTGAGTGATCACACCATCGTGATTATCTGGGTCAGGAAGATCTTTTTTTGTACAGTTCTGCTGTGTATTCTTGCCACCTCTTCTTAATGTCTTCTGCTTCTGTTAGGTCCGTACCATTTCTGCCCTTTATGGAGCACATCTTTGCATGAAATATTCCCTTGGTATCTCTAATTTTCTTGAAGACATCCCTAGTCTTTCCCATTCTGTTGTTTTCCTCTATTTCTTTGCATTGATCACTGAGGAAGGCTTTCTTATCTCTCCTTGCTATTCTTTGGAACTCTGCATTCAGATGCTCATATCTTTCCTTTTCTCCTTTGCTTTTCACTTCCCTTCTTTTCACAGCTATTTGTAAGGCCTCCTCAGACAGCCATTTTGCTTTTTTGCATTTCTTTTTCTTGGAGATCGTTTTGATTCCTGTCTCCTGTACAGTGTCATGAACCTCCATCCATAGTTCATCAGACACTCTGTCTGTCAGATCTAGTTCCTTAAATATATTTCTTTCTCACTTCCACTGTATAGTCATTAAGGATTTGATTTAGTTCATACCTGAATGGTCTACTAGTTTTCTCCACTTTCTTCAATCAGTCTGAATCTGGCAATAAGGAGTTCATGATCCGAGCCATAGTCAGCTCCTGGTCTTGTTTTTGCTGACTGTATAGAGCTGCTCCAACTTTGGCTGCAAATAATACAATCAATCTGATTTCAAGGTCAACCATGTGGTGATGCCCATGTGTAGAGTCTTCTCTTGTGCTGTTGGAAGAGGGTGTTTGCTATGATCAGTGCGTTCTCTTGGCAAAACTCTATTAGCCTTTGCCCTGCTTCATTCTGTACTCCAAGGCCAAATTTGCCTGTTACTCCAGGTGTTTCTTGACTTCCAACTTTTGCATTCCAGGCCCCCCAAAGGACATCTTTTTTGGGTGTTAGTTCTAGAACGTTTTGTAAATCTTCATAGAACTGTTCAACTTCAGCTTCTTCAGTGTTACTGGTAGGGGCATAGACTTGGATTACCGTGATATTGAACGATTTGCCTCGGAAACAGAGATCATTCTGTCGTTTTTGAGACTGCATCCAAGTACTGCATTTTGGACTCTTTTGTTGACTATGATTGCTACTCCATTTCTTCTAAGGGATTCCTGCCCGAGTAGTAGATATAATAGTCATCTGAGTTAAACTCACCCATTCCAGTCCATCTTAGTTCACTGATTCCTAGAATGTCAACATTCACTCCTGTCATCTCCTGTTTGACCACTTCGAAGCCAACTTTTTCACTCTCCTTTTTCACTTTCATCAAGAGGCTTTTTAGCTCCTCTTCACTTTCTGCCATAAGGGTGGTGTCATCTGCATATCTGAGGTTATTGCTATTTCTCCCGGCAGTCTTGACTCTAGCTTGTGCTTCTTCCAGCCCAGCATTTCTCATAATGTACTCTACATGTAATTTATATAAGCAGGGTGACTATATACAGCCTTGACGTTCTCTTTTTTCTATTTGGAACCAGTCTGTTGTTCCATGACCATTTCTAACTGTTGCTTCCTGACCTGCATATAGGTTTCTCAAGAGGCAGGTCAGGTGCTCTGGTATCTCCATCTCTTGAAGAATAAAACAGTTGGCTTAAAGCTCAACATTCAGAAAATGAAGATCATGGCATCCGGTCCCATCACTTCATGGCAAATAGATGGAGAAACAGTGGAAACAGTGTCAGACTTTATTTTCTGGGGCTCCAAAATCACTGCAGATGATGATTTCAGCCATGAAATTAAAAGACGCTTCCTCCTTGGAAGGAAAGTTATGACCAACCTAAATAGCATATTAAAAAGCAGAGACACTACTTTGCCAACAAAGGTCCATCTAGTCAAGGCTATGGTTTTTCCAGTGGCCATGTATGGATGTGAGAGTTGGACTGTGAAGAAAGCTGAGCACCGAAGAATTGATGCTTTTGAACTGTGGTGTTGGAGTAGACTCTTGAGAGTCCCTTGGACTGCAAGGAGATCCAACCAGTCCATTCTGAAGAAGATCAGCCCTGGGTGTTCATTGGAAGGACTGATGTTGAAGCTGAAACTCCAGTACTTTGGCCACCTCATGTGAAGAGTTGGCTCGTTGGAAAAGACCCTGATGCTGGGAGGGATTGAGGGGAGGAGGAGAAGGGGACGACAGAGGATGAGATGGCCGGATGGCATCACCAACTCGATGGATGTGAGTCTGAGTGAACTCTGGGAGTTGGTGATGGACAGGGAGGCCTGGCGTGCTGTGGTTCATGGGTCACAAAGAGTTGGACACGACTGAGCAACTGAACTGAACTGAACTGAACTGAACTGAATTTGCCTTGATTCATGGACCTAACATTCCAGGTTCCTATGCAATATTGCTCTTTACAGCATCTAACCCTGCCTCCATCACCAGTGCCATTCACAACTGGGTGTTGTTTTTGCTTTGGCTCCATCCCTTCATTCTGTTTGGAGTTATTTCTCCACTGATCTCCAGTAGCATATTGGGCACCTACCGACCTGGTGAGTTCCTCTTTCAGTGTCCTATCTTTTTGCCTTTTCATACTGTTCATGGGGTTCTCAAGGCAAGAATACTGAGGTAGTTTGCCATTCCCTTCTCCAGTGGACCACATTCTGTCAGACCTCTCCACCATGACCTGGCCATCTTGGGTGGCCCCACACAGCATGGCTTAGTTTCACTGAGTTACACAAGGCTGTGGTCCGTGTGATCAGATTGGCTAGTTGTCTGTGATTGTAGTTTCAGTCTGTCTACCCTCTGATCTCGGAAGCCTATTTACCACTAAACTTGCAGCTAAGAGATTAGAATCAAGTATTGTCTTCAACATTAGTGAAAGATAAACAGCTTTCACAGGGGCTGTCATAGAGTGTTGACTGAGCTATCTGACCCTCCTGAAATCGTATTTCACATGCAGTTGATTTCCCTGTGTCTATGCCCCAGACACCATCAATGTCATATCTACATCTCTTTGGGAATTACATTTGTACAGAACACTGGCTTCCATCTTCAAGGACCTGAGACCCTTTGCTTGAAGATTTCAGACCACGGAAGCTGTTTCTGCCCATTTGCTGATAGGTCAGAATTTCTTGGTTGTTTATGCCTCCTGGGAGCGGTCTATTTCAAATGACCATCAGGAGATAGTAGATAAATACCCTAGTTCTTCCACAACCTATTTGAAATGACACACAACCTACCAGAGGTCCCTAGCTAGGCTGAGCCACCATACGCACAGAGGTAACCCACCCAATAATAGACTATTATCATTGGCTTTCTTTCTCATCCTAACTCACCAGTTTCCACTTCCCTATTGGTTTCTTGAGATTGAAAGTGAAAGTGAAAGTCGCTCAGTCATGTCCAACTCTTTGTGACCCCATGGACTGTACTGCTGCTAAGTCACTTCAGTCATGTCTGACTCTGTGCAACCCCATAGACAGCAGCCCACCAGGCTCCCCTGTCCCTGGGATTCTCCAGTCAAGAACACTGGAGTGGGTTGCCATTTCCTTCTCCAATGCATGAAAGTGAAAGGTGAAAGTGAAGTCATTCAGTCGTGTCCGACCCTCAGCGACCCCATGGACTGCAGCCTTCCAGGCTCCTCTGTCCATGGGATTTTCCAGGCAAGAGTACTGGAGTGGGGTGCCATTGGAATTCTTCAGGCCAGAATACTGGATTGGATAGCCTTTCCCTTCTCCAGGGGATCTTCCCAACCTAGGAATTGAACCAGAGTCTCCAGCATTGCAGGCAGATTCTTTACAAACTGAGCTAGCAGGGAAGCCCTTCTTGAGATTACTTCCCAAAGAAACTAATTCCACTTGGGGTCTGTTTGGAGGAAATTCAAGGTAAGATATTTTGCCTTGATATGTTGTCCTCCAACACACATACATGTACGGTAGGCATGATTGTTTGTACCATCACTATACATAGATGGATATCACTATCCTTGGGCCCTTAAAAACACCTCAAGTACCACTTCACCCCTGATCTATCTCACTGGGGCAGGTAAAAGGCAGAGACGCCCTCTTTAGTTGTATTCTTTTCATTTTGGAGGCTCTTAACTATGCTATACATTGCTGTCGTTCAGTCTTTAAGTTGTATCCAACTCTTTGCAACTCCATGGACTGCAGTGCACTAAACTCCTCTGTCCTCGACTGTCTCCCAGAGTCTACTCAAACTCATGTCCATTGAGACAGTATAGATAAAAGGACCTTATCCCAAGACAAGATCTTGCCCTAACCTAGAAAGACACCAAGACAGAGAAGTGAGACAGGTATCCCTCTTAGAGAAATCACAGACTCATCCTGAATCTCTGAAAATCAGGGAGAGATTTTCCATAAAATTTATGCATTCTGGGACTCTTTTTTCTAATTCTCCAGTTCTTTTTTTTTAACTGAGATATAACTGATGTGTAACACTATACATTTAAGATGTGCAGTGTATGAATTTGATGCATTTATATATTGTAATATGATTACCACCATAGCGTTAGTTAACACATCTCTCACATCACATAATCATCATTTCCTTTTCATGGTGAGAACAATTAAAATCTATCCTCCTAGGTATTTTGAAATTTGTAATTCACTGTTGTTGACTATAATCACCATGCTGTGCATTAGATCTCCAGGACTTATTCATCTACTAATTGCAAGTATGTATCTTAGATTTTTTAAGCTTTATCCTACTATTTAATTACCAGAAAGCAAGTTATCTAAGTCCTGACTAGATCTTATGATTTAGGACAATTATGAAACTCTGGGACAATTTTGAAAGTAAAAGAATTGTTCCAGGACAGCTGGTATAAGCTGGGACTGTTGTGTGTAGCCTGGGAAATATACTTATTGCAGGTAAGATCGAAGGTGAAAAACAAGGAAGCAGACCTCTCCATAAGTGCAAAGGTTTCAGAAGTTTCCCCAAATACCCCTACTAACCAAGACTTGAATGTTTCCCATGTGACCTGGCCCTTCCTTGCCAGGTCTTACTTTTCAGAATTATCTTTCCAATACCAACATGATTCCCATACTGCTATCTCCTTTCTATTTTCTTCAAACAAAATTTATGTTCCCTAAGAACATAATCATGTTACCTGCCCTCAGAAAACTTTCATTTTAAAGATAATGTTTGTTCAATTATAGAATTACTATTTTTAAAAAAATACAGGTAATGTGGCCAGTAAAAATTTTTAAATAATATGGAACCAATATGTGGGGACAGAGAAATTTACAGATATTCTGCTAAAGGAGCAATTGAGCTTATAGGTTTGGGTTTCAGATATAGAAATTTTCAGTGGAGTTCCAGAGAGTTCCCTCCCCCTCTATGTGAAGGGTGCTTCCTGGAGCTTCACAAGGAGAAGTGCCTGCCCAGGGTCCTCGCCTCCAGCACTCAGAGGGCAGACATATGTACAGTCTGTCCACACAGATAGTTAATATGCTGGGACTAGGCAAGCCATTCCTCCCCACATTATTATCTATGTTCTAAAGTGGTCGTGTTTCAGACTCATGGAGTGCCTTTCTTTTTTCCTTGACCGTGATGCTACTATCTGAGCATTTTTCATAAATTACATGCAGTAATTCTACCTCTGAGCTTCCCAAGTGACTCAAATAGTAAAGAATCCTCTTCCCAATCAGGAGATGTGAGTTCAATCCCTGGAGTGGGAACATTCCCTGGAGAAGGAAATGGCAACCCACTGCAGTGTTCTTGCCTGAGGAATCCCATGTAGAGAGGAGCCTGATGGGTTGTAGTCTGTGGGGTCGCAAAGACTCAGACACCACTGAGCACGCACAGACATGCTGCAATTCTATCTCCACACTCATCATATTGACATAATCTCCCCTAGTTTTGTTTTTTTTTCCTACTCTATTCAGCCAAGAAAACAGAAGCATGTATCAATGTATACATACACACCTGATATCTATGCCCTTTAGGCATAGGTTTTAAAAAAACAAAGACAAATAACTTTGACTTTCAGTCCTGCACAATCACTCAGGTAACATTTTGAAAATTCCTAATGTGTTCTTTTGCGTCTCTGAAAAAAATAACCTTTGCCCTGTGTACACAATGTATGTCTTGGGGGAAATGATAAATTCTTAGCAGAAGAAATTCAAAGAGGAAAAAACATGCTAATTGTTTCAGCTAGGAATTGAGTTCTGCTGGCTGCTAGTGATAGAGAACTGACTCTAGTGATATAAATCTGGGAACTTTATTCTTTGATTAAAGCAAGTGCAGAAGAGGATGCTCCAGGATAGATATGGTAGCTTCATGAAGTCATTAAGAGCCCAGGCTCTTATATTTTCCCTCCACCATATGGCTTAAAGATTCCCAGGTGTCTCAGACGATAAAGAATCCGCCTGCAATGCAGGAGACCCAGGTTCAATCCCTGGGTCAAGAAGATCCCCTGCAGAAGGGACTGACAACCCACTCCAATATTCTTGCCTGGAGAATCCCCATGGATAGAGGAGACTAGCAGGCTACAGTCCATGGGTTCACAAAGAGTCGGACAAAACTGAGCCACTAACACTTTCACTCTAAATTCTCAGGGTCAAAAGACAGCTCATGGAAAGTCACCATCTTGTGGGCATTCCAGGATGAACTAAAAGGTGGGGCCTTTTTTGAGTCTGAGATTCTTCTGATGAGGAGAGCGTGATATGGTTAAGCAAACAACCCATCTCTCTTAAGCCTTTGTCTAACATGACTGGTTTCATGGTGGGCTTCTGCTGACATTCATAGGTCTCCCATGCCCAGTTCCTGATGTCCTGCTACTTAGATGTCTAGCTGGATCCCAGGGTCAAAGCTTGTAGCTTCTGAACTCATATGCAGGGTTGTTTGTTTTTTGTTTTTTTTTTTTTAGCTACAGTGAGGCACCTTCTTGATTCAGTTTTCCCTCAGCTCCTACTAGATACAGAACAATGTCCCACCTTTCCATCTTAAACATAGCCTCCTCCTTGGCAACCCACCAATCATCTGTGCTCTCAACTCACTGTCCACAGTGCAGGGAAAATGAAAGAGGCTCTGGAATTCTATGAGTCTGACCATGCCACTCTCACCTCCCAAAGGAATCAGGCAGCACTCACAGTGGTGTGGATATCCCACAGAGCAACCTCTTCTTGGGTACACAGCTACCAAGAAGCAAGGTAAGGCAAAAAAAAAAACCACTGCCCTTGGTATTACCATCATTTACCAAACATACTGCCTTTCTCTGGGTCAAAGCTAGAAGAAGAAAGTCTGGAAATGCCATCTGACTTCTTGGAAATATTAATATATTTTCCACTTTTGCCTTTCTAAATACATGAACTCATAAACTTGGCACAGGTAAACCTAAAGTATCTATCTGCTGAAGGAAGATTAAAATTTATTACAAAAGGAAATCACTTATTACATTGAGAGGAAAAGAAAAAAGGAGATATTCTGCTTCTCACATGTAAATCAGATGCAGTAGGAAAAGTGCCTTATAAGCCAGGACATTTTCTTGAAAAATGATCTCCTAAACTTTTTTTCATCTGTTTTCTTCACACTTTTGCATTTCAATAACCAAACCTGAAGGATCAGAGTTTTCATTTGGTGTAGAGAAAATACTCTCTGTCTCTACTAAGATTTGAGAGGAGCTGAGAGACACAAAAAAGGGTGAGGCACAGGGGAGAGCTCGCGGCTGATGGCAGAAGAAGGGGAGGTGGAGAGATAACAGAAGAGAGAGAGAAGAGATATTGATTGACTAGAGAGCAAGGCTGTCAGACATGTTCCCAAGCCTTTTTCAAGTCCTGAGCCTTGACCATCCATACCAACCCATGGTTTTACCAGGCAGAGGGGGCCCTGAGATTAAGCTGTACATATCACCTTGGTTTCTCTGCGGCATAAAGAGGACTTGGACATGATTGAGAATCTGATGTGTAGTTTGGCAGTAGCTATGGCTTAGACAGAGACAGATGGCTTTATAGAAAGCTACTGAACAGACCACCAGATGGAGCCCAAGTGAGCATCACAACTTGGTATCAGAGGGGTCTGTAGTACCATCAGGGACTGAGGTGGGCTGGGCCCCGCTTTCTTTATCCCACCTACTGGACTTTTTTCCAAGTTCTTAGAAAGATAAGAGTGTGTACCACCCCTCCAGCCACGACTGGTGCAGATTGATACATGGACAAGCAGCAACAGAATAGAAAGACGGCACCCAGAGAAAGGGTATGGACATGAGGAGGATAGGAGCTGAGGGAGCTGTGTCCAAGGATAGCAACGCTTCCCTGTCTCACCCTTTATCCCAGATACTTAATCATCACCTCAGGAAAAAAGCAAAGGAGAAGAGGGGGACTTGCCTGGTAGTCCACTGACTAAGCTCCACACTCCCAATGCAGGAACCCAGGTTTGAATCCTGGTCAGGGAACTAGATTCCCTATGTTGCAGCTAAGAGAGTTCACGTGCTGCAAGTGAAGAAGGAAAAAAAAAAGGGAGGGGGTGACTCAAATTAAGCTTTTCATTTTTCCAGAAAAAAATGAGTATTAATTACCTAAAGGGATTATATATATTATATAATTAGGATACGTTTTTAATTGGACTGGATATTTAGTTATTTCTTTTCCCAGTTGCTGGTGGGTGGGGGTTATCTTTGCCCATCTGAATTAAAATTTTGAATCCTGTTACATTAGGATTCTCTCTCATATATTTTAGACTCAAAATCCCATCCTGTCACTTGCTCCTTCAGTTCAACATCCTAGATAAAGAAATAAAGCAGGGCTTATGCTATAATAAGTCTTATTTGGGCTGATTTTTAGGAAAAAAATAATACAGGGGCTCAGGTTTGATCCCTGGTCAGGGAACTAGATTCCACGTCACAACTAGCTAACATGCCTCAGTTGAAAAAATTCTGCCTCCAAATCCTCTTGAGTTGCTTGATGAGATGAAGCAGGCAACAAGGAAATCTTCACAGTTAGACATTTAGCCTGAGGCTCTCCAGGCCAAGTCCTTCTTCCTTCTTTTTGCCCTGATAGCATCCTCTTCTCTTAACGTATTGACATCCCTCAGTAGCAGGCTATATATGACTTAATAAGATGCATAGAACAAGCCAACCCCTGTGTTAGAGGAAAGCAGAGAGAGGTACTCATATATATCTAATTATGCTGTGCTGTGCTAAGTTGCTCAATCGTGTCCAACCCTTTGCGACCCTATGAACTCTAGCCCACCAGGCTCTTCTGTCCATGGGATTCTCCAGGCAAGAATACTAGAGTGGGTTACTATGCCCTTCTTCAGGGGATCTTCCCAATCCTGGGATTGAACCCATGTCTCTTACATCTCCTACAGTCTCTTTATTGCTCTTACTAAAAACTCAGTGGATTTTGGCCCCCAAGTCCTTACAAGGGAGTGAGGGCATGACCTGTACATTAGATAGCAGTGGCTCCACCCCCTCCCTCTACTTCTAACTTTTTCTTTAAGACATAACCAGGAGCCTTCCCTGAAGATTTTCATTGCTAGAGCAGTGTGGCAACACAATCCTCTGCTCACTGCCTAAAAATATTTGCCAGAAATTTGCGTAAAAGTTGGGTCTTGTGTGTAATTTTTCTTCAGTCATGAAAGACTTTCCATGAAGCAAACTTGGTGTGCACTTTTTTCCACACTTCTCAGTTGGGGTTTGAGTGTTTGCATATGTGGGAGTGGGCCAGCAAGTGTGAGAAATCACTGGCTAACATTTTCCCAAAGAATCAATTATACTTAAAGACTTGAATGAAAATAATTATTAAATTCACACAAATTTATGCTGAAGCAGGACTTCAAAGTAATGTCAATACTTGAAGTGGGCAACTTCATGCTCAAGTCCCAAACCACCCCACAATCTCTCCCCACCACAGCCCTCCATTCCTTAGAGACGCATGCCAGTCCATTCACTGTCAAACTTCCTCATATCTTCATATCGTAGAGATTAAAAGTTTTGGATTTCTTTGACTAGGCCCATGCTCAAGCGTGAACATAAAGTGGAGATGCTTTAGGGAAGTTTTCTACCACTATAGTCGAGTAGTGAAGCTGAGTCAGATGGGGGGAGCATATTATTATAGTATACATTCAAGACAATCTGACATGCAAGTTCTCAGAGGCAGACTTCTTGAATATTCAGAAATAAATTATCCATATTCAGTGAGCTAAGTAATACCAATTAGGTTCTGGAAGAAAGATTAGAAATTATACTCAAATAAATTATATTATTTGGGCTTGATTACATATATAGGTGGGTATGTGTTTCCATTTTCTACTCCAGAATAGAGTTTGTTCTACAGGCTACCAGCTTGGTTAAAAAGTTTTGGAAACATGAGTGCAGTTCCAGTCATAACATTTAGACCTTCATTTCAATCCCATAATAGTTAGCTTAAGTAACGTCTAAATATTTCTTTAAGCCACAATATCCTATTTTCAGCAATGGACTGTAAATCATAATACACTATATTTGCCTCTTTCTGACTTGGAATAAAGCCCTATGTGGAATGGTTGTGAGCTCCTTTGAGATCTGTCAGCTCCACCAAGGTATAAAGAAAGACTGGCAAAAGGAAATATGTTTGAATCCCTTTTCTGATGGAATAATTTAGAAAAAAAGAATGTTATCCATATGCTCTGCATCTGATCTCTCTTCCTATCTGCTTCACACTGAGCAGAAGCACCTCTGTGCCTATTTAAAAGGCCAAGAGCTGTCTTTGAGATTCCAATGATGTGCAATTAAGGAGAAGTTATTTCAGTTATCAACATCCCGTAACTCAACTGGCCATAGTGAAGAACGTATGAATTCCAAAGACATTCAAAACATCTGGCTTTGGACGCTTCTCCCTTCCCATAATTGATATGTTAGCTGTTCATGGGTGAAAGTACATACAGCTCATCTTCATGACATCTGTTTCAAGTTAGGTTAATTGATTTCCATTTGTGTGTGTGTGTGTGTGTGTGGTCTATGTTTTTTACAAAATATATTAGAAGATACAGATCAAGGGAAAAAAGCATATTTGCAGGCAAGATTTTTAATTCCTTTTCATGCTTTGAAAGAGAGATATACAATTAACATGAAACTTTCTGGAATTTTTCACTATACAGTTCATCAATTGTGAAAATTGTCTCTGAATTCATAACTGAGACTTATTGAGTGATTAGTGTGTTCTAATCACTCTGTTAAGTAATTTACCTTCATTATCTTTATTAATCACAACAGCAACTTCATAGGGTAAGCCTTTTCATAGATGTGATTTTCAAATGTGAAAGTAACTTGCCTGAGGGCACAACTCTCATCTAAAGAATAGCCAGGATTCTCATGTAAGTGGTTGATACAAAAGGCCTCCTTGTATAATTGTACTCATGGATTATAAAATGCCATAGTGCCCAAGTTATCATATGGCATTAACATTGCTGTGTGAAGGGTCTTACATGAGGTAGTTACAGAATTAGAGAAAACTTAAAAAATAAAAGTGGCCACTACGCAGTCCAAACACTGTCTCACAACTTTCAACAATTTACTGGAACTGAAGTTTTATTCCAGTAGGCTATGTGACTTTTCACAAGTCTCTAAATCTCTCTGAATCTCGGTGTCCCAAGGTAAACTGGTTATATCTGGCTGATGTATCCAGTAGGACTGTTACAAAGGTCCAGGGAGTTAATCTGTATTGAAGTGTTTTGCATACTCTAAAGAATAACTTTGCAGAGTGTTAAGTCAAAAATTTGTTTCCCAGAAATGGTAACAGATGTTCTGAGTGGAAATGGTTCCCAGGCAAATTAGTTTGGGAAACTCTGGATACTGCTGCAAATATCCCCTGTGTAGAAGACATGTGTTGTCTTATTTAGAATCTCTGCCACTCTTTGCTGGTAATGGGACCCATGCTACTGGGGCATTACTCCCTTCTCTCATGCCACATGGTGCTGGTGGAGTTGCTATTCACCCGGGGAAAACAGCAGGGCACACAACCTTCTGCTCTGGAAACATTTTAATCTCTGCAAGGATTGTGGCATTGCAAGGTCTTAAGGATGGGAACCCAGAGCTGGCAGGCATGCGTTGCATGGTAGAATCAACGTGCTGTACAGACAACCTCATTCAGCTGCCTTTTAAGCTGCATCTATTTAGAATTCTGTTTAATATACTGTTCATAGAGATTCACTATGAGAAATACTAGAAAATACAAGCAGATTTCAATGAAGCATGGCTTGAAAAATCAAAATATGAAATGGATTTTTCTATTTTTGTTAACAAGTCATAGTCAACAACAAGCCATAAAAATTCCACTTACATACTAATAAATTGTGATACTAAACAGGAGAATTACTGGACTGGAATTACTTACAGTGATATTGAGAAGAATTAAGCATCAATAAGTAAACTGACAAAGTAGAATATTTCTTTTAATTTTGATACTTTCTCCAAAATGCCCTAGCCATGAGTTATTTTGTTGGTTCTCATGGCAATATTTCTTAGAAAATTATTGGTATGTGACTATCAACTGCATTTTCTGAATATTCAGGACCTAATAAAATGATCAGAATTGTGTAAAGTTCCCTAAAAGTCTATGTCTTGTTGATAAATTTTTCAGTCGTCACATCTTGATGATTTTGATGTCTCAGTATAATAATGGATCAAAATGTTTCAGATTCAGTTTATAATAATCTATTGGGTAAAAGCAAACAGGGAGAGGAAAAGAAAGGAAGTTTTCAAAATGTAAATGGCATTCTAAAGGCAAGACTACAGCAGCTTAATTCTGTACCCATATAGTTTAAATGTCAAAATATTTTTGAAAATATAGATATTTGGAACTACAAAATTTTAGCTTAAGCTTAATTTTGTCTTCATCTAGTATCCTAAGGATCAAATTATAGACCTTAATTGGCTGAGTTTGTACATTCAAGAAAAAATATTGAATTCAATGACAACTTCTGGAATGAAATCATAGCCCCTCTCTCAATGGAAGCCATGAGTCTCCAAAAACAGTGCCATATCTGTTAACATTTTTCAATGAATAAGAGAGGATGCTACTTAAATTGGCTTAAAACATAAGGTAATGTGTTAACTCACAAAGATTTTTAAATTGATTCATGATCTGTTCATCTTTTCTTTCTAATTCCTTAGCTTTGCCCCACAGGCACCCTTATCTCTTCCACATAACTCTAAGTTGGCTGCAATAGTTGCAAATATTGCATTATCACCGAAAAACTGTTACAAGAGGCCATATATTTTCTTTGTGCCTCTTATTAATGAAAGTAACAACTTTCCTAGCTGCTTCCAGCAGGCCTTCCCCTGGTGTGAATTACATCATGTGATCATTTTCATCACATTATTGAAAGGATGAATAGTTGTCTTAAACTAACCAATATTTCCTTCCTAAGGTGAAGGAATGGTCTCCTGATAGTTCAAAAAAAATAAAATAAAAATCATGCTTCTGTGTGAGCATAGAAGGGTTGGGAAGAGGGACAGCAGTGTTTACAAAAGTCCCTAGAGAGTAAAATTTTCCTGTACACGATTAAAAAAAAAAAAGAAAAGAACAATTAAAAAGAAAATGTACATTCAAAATGATTTGGGGAAAAGTAAAATAAAATGGGTATTACTTATCTTTTAAACTATCGATAAATAATAGTGCATTTTATGCTGTAATTGGAAATTATGTTGAGAAAAAAATTAGTGGAGCCAAAAGTCAAAAGGGAAAACTTACTTAGAAAACAATATCTTTCTAACCAAATTAGGGGAAAAGAGAGCTATAAAAACTATTCCAATTTTGTTAACATTCTTTTATCCTGTCCTATGAAATGGGTCTCCCATTGGCATCTAGACAATATTCTTAATCAGATTGACAGATTAAAGTTTTCTACTACAATTAGTTTGACTGTTTTATAAGTAGGCTTTTTAATATATGTGAATGTATACTCTTTTTTTTTTTAAGAACTGATACTGGTTCTGTAGAAGGAGAGAAGCAGAACCCAATCTAGATTGCTCTTGTTTACAAAAAGCATTCTTTACAAGATGTCTTTTACATACACCTGTGAAATATTTGTCTCTCTGTAAATGAATGCATTGGCATTTTGCCCTACAGAATTTAACAAATTTGAAATGTAAGTGTAGAAATGAATCCTTCCTAATTTCTTTCATTAAATCAGATGTTTCTATCATCTGACAAAAAAAATGTTTGCTAGGGGCTTTAATTATACTTCTCCATCTTCCCACTAGAGCCTATATTGGGGTGGGGGGGGGCAGCAAAAGTTAAAAAGGAGTGCTTCCTTTCAGATGTTAGAGCACCGGCCAGGCCCTTCAGAGACTAACTCACCCCAAGGGTGAGGATGTGGTTTACTGTGAGCAGAGGCATCAAAGCAGGCCCCATGCTGTTTGCTCAACGCTGCCTGCCTCTGCCACTTGAGCTAGACAGTCTTGCCTCTAGGATAGAAAACACTCTGCTTTCCAGAGCTCATCACACATGGGTACCTTCTCAGAGATCCTTACAACTTCTGGGTCTGGTATAAATTTCCTACTGCATCAGACTGTCTTTCATAGACTTGATGGTTAAGTGGCTGGACTAAGGAGATACAGATACCTATGATACAATTTAAAAGAAGAATCATTTACATGTTTTTTCATTATTTATTTAATAAGCATTTATTACTTTCCAGAAAACTGTGGATAAAGATTTCAAAAAATCCCTGCCCTCAAAGAGTGGTCCCTACATTCAAGGAGCTTTCAGCTAGAGAGATAAAATGATAAAAATCAATACATTGAGGAAGATTAAGAACTCCCAGGAAAAATGTACAATGTACAAGTAGGCTACCAAAGAGGAATCCTTCTTGAGGGATTTAGACAAAAAAATCCACAGGGATGATATTTGTTCATAAATAATACCGATTCACAATATTCCACCATTACAAAATGAAAGTTCTCGCTTAGCAAGAGTATAACTCCATGTCTCTAAATAATCACCAAGGTGACAAGGCTAGATTTATGCAATCCTGTTTGATTACATAGGTTTAAATTTCACCTTCTCTCAAAACAATATTTGTAGTCACTAATTTTACAATATGTTCTTAGCTCTTCTGAAAGATGATGAAGCATGGCAATCACTATTAACGGAAATATTCACCATCATTATTTAACAGAGAGATAACAACCTAGGCTTAAGCTCAGTATGCACATGAGATTGCCCACTGGGATCTTTAAAAGTCTCACATGAAATAGACTTGGAATCTGTACACTGTGTTAGCAGGCAATGAATTGAATAAATGGAACATTGTTGTACTCTACAGGTACTTTTTCGACTCACTGCTGCAAGTAACTGTAAAAATTCCTCATGAGGTAAAGTAGTTTAGGTCGTCAGCCTCATGAAAGAGGTCATAATCCATGGATCACTGGCCAGATAGATAGAGCGAGGTAGCCTGTCATATCAAAACTTCATAATAATGTTGATTATAGCTTGGTGAACTGGAGCATAAAAAAAATCCTTCAGTATTCTCCAAGTGGCTTCTCAAATAAAAAGAGCAATTCAGTCAATAACTCAATATTTATCCCAGGTTCTCACAACTGTGCATGTTCTCACAACTTTCCAGCATTGTACTCATCTCAACTAAGAACAAAACTAATTTCTTCAGACCCCCCAAAATCACAAGGCTTCAGCTTCAAAATGTCCAGTCTCAGTCACTGCCAGGCACAAATAATGTGATTAAACTTCCTAATTGAAGTTCTTTTTTGCTTCTGCTTTTTTTTTTAACAAGCTTCAGTAGACTCATGAGCAGGGGCCTGAATGACATAATATGTTTCCACATTTGCACTTGTGATAGGGGACAAAGAATTCATATAATGCAAAGAGATGAATGACCTCATAAGTAATGTCTGGGACTTAGACTAATTCCTAGTGTAGATTCTGAAAAGTGTTCATGAAAGAAAATGCTTCAACTGAGTGGGTTCTAGGAAGACCAAAATACGTCACAGTGGCCAAGTGAATAAGAAGTTCAATTTAGTGTTTAAGGAATAGCACCCTGAAGGACTAGGGACTTCTCATAAAGAACACTGTCCATTTCTCAGCTATCCATCATATAACCAAGAATCATATGGTGTTCCTGGAATAAAGTTGACCCTAAAAGAAAAAATACCCTACAGAATACTCTAACTTGATTCCCTTAATCTTTGAGCCCCTCATTCACTCAGAACCTTTGTAGTCACTCAAGACTAACTAAGTTACCTGGGGGTTTCAGTGACAACTGAAAATACAGGCCCCTTTATTCCAAAAGTATTGAGAAATGGAAGATGGTGACAGTAGAGAGTTAAAGCAACAAGGGTCCCTCTCTGTACTACACTTAGGAAGTCAGCCTTGTTGTCACTACCCATGGGTCATTATGCATGATACAGAGGACAAAAATAGGAATAAGAAATAATTCTTGCCATCAAGGAGCTGGTTTAGTAGGGGAGATAGTGAAAGTAAAAGTCGCTCAGTCATGTCCAACTCTTTGCAACCCCATGGACTATACAGTCCATGGAATTCTCCAGGCCAGAATACTGGATTGGGTAGCCTTTCCCTTCTCCAGGGGATCTTCCCAAACCAATGATCGAACCTAGGTCTCCCACATCCAGACAGATTCTTTACCAGCTGAGCCACAAGGAAAACTCAAGAACACTGGAGTGGGTAGCCTATCCCTTCTCCAGGGGATCTAACCGGGGGCTCCTACATTGCAGATGGATTCTTTACCAACTGAGCTATGAGGGGATGTAAGATATTTATAAAATTTGTAAGTCAAGGATGGATAATTACATAAAAGTTGTTCAGTACTCAGGTTAGAAGAAGGAATGGATAAGCACATTTTCTTTTGCAGCCTGGGACACGTGTTCCATCTAGATGCAATTCCTTCTCCCATTTTATTCAATGGTCTCACTTAATCTTCTTCAGAAAGTTCCTTAATGCCTATGAAAATGCTGTTTCTTCTGACTGAATGGATTTCCACCTAATCTTTGCTCAGCTAATCCTGTCTGTACTTTGGATCTCACAGTATTGCTAACTGAGAGATTCCTCAATTTAAATTGAGTCTCTCTATTTTGCTCTCATGGTTCCCTGGATCTTTTCTTCTAAGTGTTTGTTTTAGAATTTATTTTTATTTTTTGTTTTTTAATTTTTACAATGTTGTGTTAGTTTCTGCTGTACAGCAACACCAATTATACGGCTATACAACAACAGCCATAATAATACATATATCTCCCCTCCCTCCCCTACTCCCACCCCACCCCATCACAGAGCTCCAGAGTGGGCTTCCTGTGTTATACAGCAATGTCCCACCAGCTATCCATTTAACACATGATAGTATATATATATATATATATATATATATATACATATATATGTTGGTGCTACTTCTAGCCATTAAAAAAAAAAATTTTTGGATCAGTTCAAGTGAGGTATATATACCTGCTGCTGCTGCTAAGTCACTTCAGTCGTGTCCAACTCTGTGCGACCCCATAAACGGCAGCCCACCAGGCTCCCCCGTCCCTGGGATTCTCCAGGCAAGAACCCTGGAGTGGGTTGCCATTTTCTTCTCCAATGCATGAAAGTGAAAAGTGAAAGTGAATTCATTCAGTCTTGTCTGACTCTTAGTGACCCCACGGACTGCAGCCCACCAGGCCCCTCCATCCATGGGATTTTCCAGGCAAGAGTACTGGAGTGGGGTGCCATTGCCTTCTCCACTAGAGCCTGCTATACAGAGTGAAGTAAGTCAGAAAGAGAAAAACAGATATCATATTTAATGCATATATATGAAATCTAGAAAAATGATATTGATTAACCTATTTGCAGGGTAGAAATAGAGACACAGATGTAGAGAATGTACTTGTGGATACAGTGGTGGGGGGTGGGGGCAGAGAGAGTGGGACCATGGAGAAAGTACCTTCCAAGTGTTTTTAAGTAAATTTTTAGTTTTTATTTAATTTGGTGATTTTGGTTTTATTTACTGTAAGCTCTACATATGCAGGGACCATTTTTCAGTTGTTCACTTCCATTTCTCCATTTTCTACATTGGGGCCAGGGACATGGTGACACTTAGTAGGGATTTATGGGGGAGCCTGGTGGGCTGCCGTCTATGGGTCACACAGAGTCGGACACGACTGAAGTGACTTAGCAGCAGCAGCAGCATTACACTTAGTGGGATCCATGCTGTCATGGATCCAGAGAACCAAGAGAGCACAACACTTAGTAGATATTTGTGTATTAAATGTTAATCCTGAAGGAGGTAGATGTAGATTATAAGAAGCTGAGAGGGAGATAATGTAAATTAAAAGATTGAACAAACCTACAAGTTACAATTGGAAGACAATAAAGTGGAGTTTGACTTACGGTAGGGAATGCTCCTGCTGCTGCCAGGTTGCTTCAGTCATGTCCCACTCTGGGCAACCCTGTGGACTGCAGCCTACCAGGCTCCTCCGTCCATGGGATTACGGAATCGAAGTGCTTGAGGATATGAATGGGACCACAGTGTAGAAAAGCTTGAGACACTAAATGAGGAATTTATATGTAAGAGTAGAAGGTGGGGAAAGGCTAATGGTTATTGTTGGATTTCTTTTTTAACTCAATAACTCTTTTTCTTAAGCAGAATGTAAGAAAATACAAAATAGAGTAATATTTTCAATACAAGTGGTCCTAAGCAAGTTAAGGAGTTTTTTGGAAAGATGATTATATAAAGAGTATATTTAAAGAAAATTAAGACATGACTCTGAACAGAGTGAAAGGCTTTGAAGAGATAGATGGAAACAAATATGAAAATGGAAACAAATCTGAAGTTTTTAAGCGAGATAAAAACACTTAACATTTTGTTAATAGAATGAATTTAGTCATTTCACTTATCGTCTTGGGAAACACTTTTTAAAATAACCATTCTCCTTTTTTCTAATCCCTTGTTGAATTAATAAAGAAAGTATTAACGACAGTATATTTGCCTAAAATAAGGAAGTTAAGTTGAGAAACATGGGTGAGTTCAGTCTACACTAACCACATACAAAGTTTCATTTTCAGTCATTTTAACTTACAGAGCTGCAAAGAGAGACTGAATCTTCAACACTGCTGCTTTTCTCAGAGTGATTCTTAAATGGATTGTGAAAAACTTACCATCCACTAGAATTCAGATTACTCAGAAGCATCTGAAGATGTCTTGAAATTTAAGTGTTTAAGTGAAAAAAAAAATCTTCCCCCCAATTCAGGAACTAACAAAAAATTACAAAAATAAAATATGCCCACCCTTGGAAAAGACTTTTTATGTAAATTAGATTATGAAACAGAAACCAAATAAACCATTTGTACAATACATCAAAAATGCCTATTATAAACATATTTATTTTAATAAACACGTTTTCAAGTGTTGATGTAAGGCAAAAGTTCAACCCCCATCTCTACTAAAAGAAAACAAAATGACAAAATGTGGATGAATGCAGAAGAGGAATTCTATATCTACACTCTCCGTGATAAGCTGGTCGCTTCACATCTTGACATGTTGCCTCCGAACATGGCATGTGAAGTTGGAGGATAGCGAAAGAATGATTGAAATTAAGTGATTGCAACACATGCTTTAAAACTCAAGGCTTCTATTACTGGGTTTATGACTCAGATGTCATTCCTAACAGGGTTTTTTTTTTGTCGTTGATGCTGTTCAGTTTTTAAACTCCTACTAGTTAATCTATGATGATGAATCATAGCCTGCTTCATTCCTTCATCCATTTTAAGACTTTTTTTAAACTACCCAAATTATTCATCAAGCCAGTGAATATTAGTATTTATGCACTTGTGATTTTAACATGCATTGTCTATAAGGTATCAGGAACTGTGCCAAATGCTGATGATTCAAATAATAATAAGATAATATACCCCCCAAATAATAATTTTCAGTGCTCTATTTTCTAGTCTGTTAATTGTCTGCAAGAATACTAAACATATACATGACTGGTGTCACTATATAAAGTGGGGTTTCCAGGTGGCGCTAGTGATAAAGAATCCACCTGCCAAAGCAGGAGACATGAGTTCAATCCCTGGGTCAGGACTGACCCTCTGGAGGAGGACATGGCAACCCACTCCAGTGTTCTTGCCTCAAGAATTCCATGGACTGAGGAGCCTGGTGGATTACAGTCCATAGGGTTGAAAAGAGTCAGACATGACTGAAGCAACTTGGCACTCACTCACTATGTAAAGTAACAGTGATACAAAAATATTTTGTTTCTCATACCAAGAAGTTCATAGATTTTATTCCTGAGATTTGAATAAAGCAAAATATATACACAGATAAAGCAGACAATATTCCTGGATATGTTTTCATAGCTCTGGAGGGAAAGCTATTGAGGAGAGAAATGAAGAATAAATCTTTTCTGCAAAAAGATTCTCTGTTTAATAATTGCATTGCACTCACTGTTTTGCACTTAATTTTTGTTCTTTATATAAAAAATAGTTGCAAAGTGTCCCAAAATTCCCTCCTCATTTTCTCATAAAAACATTAGTAGGTATACGGTCTGTTTGACCTTAAGAGAAATATACATGGTTAGATAAAGGAGAAAGTCCATTGAAAGGGATTTCATTGTGGGGAATGAGTAAGCACTTACAAATTGTAGCTGACACCAAAAATAGCATTATCAAACTGTAGTCAAGTTTAGACAATTGAGGTTTCAACTGCCCAGTCCATGATTTGACTACTGTTTCCCACATCTTGAAGAAGCACTAATGTTAACAGCTTCCCTGACTTGGAAAAAAATTGTGGAAAAGAAACAAAATCAAGTGAAACAAAACAATATTTAGCAATATAAATATGAATGAAACTTAACTCTCTTTTCACTTTCCATTATTTTATAAGCGTATTGCTATTTATTTCACATTGACATGTTGTATCAGAAGTTGAAGAAGCTCAGGTTCCACTTTGTGTTTATGTTGATGATAAAGATAGGTGGAGGAGACCAAACTCTGCTCTGTAAACCAAAAGTGGCTGACACCAAATACGCCTGTGCGATGTAACGGTGACCCTCAGTGATCTTAATTAGATACATACTGCTTAAGTTTTCTGTTACTTTAAGGACTTGGTCTGGGGGGTATTCTGTTTGGTTTGATTATTTTGGTTATGTTTTTGCTTTTGTTTTGCTTTTAGTGTTTAATCTACAGAGTGAGTCTCAACTTCCTAAGAAAACAAGATCGAATTGTTAATGTTTAAAAAGAACACTAAAGTTATATACTGCGCTCACCTCCGTGGAAGTCTTAACGGTGTGGTAAACAGGAACTGGATTGGGAGAAGGTCATAGAGGCATGAAGACATGCTTTGAATGCCACTTTGAGAGACTGCTGTAAAAGTGAACTCTCCCTGTGGAGGCTGACACGAGACGCTGCAAGGTCAATGTTACTGAAAATGCCCCCGAAGAAAGCAAAGGTGTCAAACAGGCAATAGCCAAGAACTGAACCTGCGGGGGCTGAGAGCCCGGGTTACTGTCACGAGGCCTGAGTGCCAGGAGTGATTCAGCTGTAACCATCGAAAACACAGAGTCTCAAAAGGGAGCAAGTATTCCCGGATGTGGCATTGAGACATAGACTACTGGGCCACATCTGTAGAGTCTCTGATTCAGCAGGTCTGCATTGAGGCCCAAGAGTTTCTAATGGATCTTCAAGTGATGCCATTTTTCCTTTTCTTTTCAAAAAAATTAATTTCTATTGGCGTCTAATTGGTTTAAAATGTTGTGGTAATTTCTGCTGTACAGCAAAGTAAATCGTTATATGTATACACATACCCCATCTTTTTCAGGCTTCCTTCCCATTTAGGTCACTACAGAGCACTGAGTAGAGTTCCCTGGGCTATACAGTAGCTTCTCATTAATTATCATTTTTAGACCTAGTAGTGTACATATGTCAGTGTTTCTGATGGGACCATTGAAAGAGGGGTATGAATGAAATCCAGTACCACATAAAGAAAGTAAATGTGAGAAGCTGCCACGAAAGAAAGTGATAAACTTGCAGGAGACAGATTTGCTATCTGGAACATTCAAGTTGGAAAGAAAACAATGACAATAGTTATAGTGATAGAAGCTGTTCCAGCTCAGGCTAAAAAAATATGATCCTGATTCATCCTGTTCACTTCTTGAACTTGAAGATCTCTTAGGGTCCTTCTGTATAATACTGAGATTCTACATACTCTAAATACAAGCTTGATTATGACTTTATAAAACTTCATCTCTGTATTTTGACAGCAGAAAACTGAAGTTCATGGAGAAAAACAGAAAATGGTAAAGGGAAAATCACAATGAAACATCTCAACAAGATGTACTTTTAAAAAATAATTTCTTGTACTTAGGAATTCATAGATAGCCGCCAACTACTAGTGAAAGTTCAGTAACAACTAATCAACACTTTGGGGGACTTCCCTGCTGGTCCAGTGGTTAAGAATATGACTTCCAATGCAGGAGATATGGGAGATATGGGTTCAAGCCCTGGTCGGGGAACTAAGATGCCACATTCCACGGGGCAACTAAGTCAGTGTGCCGCAATTAAAGATCCTGCATGTCACTACTAAGACCCAATGTAGCCAAATAAATAAGTACTTTTTAAAATGTCTTGGGCAGTGAGTAGCTTGCTGTAATATGTCTCCAATGGCCAAGATGCAAGGAAAATATAACCAACATTTACTGTGTGCCTACTGTGTACTATGACCTCTTCTAGGTACACTTGGAATATTTTTTTCACATATCCTTACAACCACCCTGTATGATGGTGTCATTAAATCATTTTAAAGAAGAGAAATCTGGGCTCAGAAACATTAGGAAACTTGTCTGATGTCACATATTTAATAAATGTGAGCTGGGTACTAAGGTCTGTCTTACTCTGGTGGCCATTTTGTTTTACTGGCTTCCTCTCAGCTAGAGAACTGAGAACACTGAGAAATTTGTCTCTACATTAAACACTTCCCGGGTTCTACTTTCCTATCTGAAAGTAAAAATGACCAAATTCCCCTTTTTCTTTCAGTCAAATAACAGTCACTAAAGTCCTAGAAAACAAACTGTTTAGTTATTTCACCAAAAGACTCTGGAGAAAGTGGGGTGAAATGCAAAGAGCAGAAGTTTCAGGTGCCAACTAACGTAGATTTAAATCCTGGTCTCCTTAATTTTGTGATTCTGCTTTTCTGGATAACTCACCAAGATGAGGTAAATTATCCATAATTTATATGAGAATATATGAGGCCAATACAACTAAGAATTAAATGACTGAAACATAATTTCTGCTATATTGCAGATGTTGCCAAAATTTTACTTTCTTCTACTTTTCTCTGACTAATGTTATAAGCCAAAACACTCAGAAAATGTTTTTACTACTTGTCACAGGCTCTCTTGTTTTTCTCAGCAGTCCCTTATCTTAACTCTTTTACTTTTGTTTCCTGTGCCACTGGACTCTTCCGCTTTGCAATGCTTCTAATCTTTCTCTGAGCAAAAAATGTCTTTTGTCTCATTGTCTCCTTAGAAAACACATACTCACGAGATCTAAACATTCTCTGGAGAAAAGATGCTGTCCAAATGCAAACTTTAAGCAACCTGAATTGCACATACATAATTATATTCCATACTTTAGTTTTTAATGTTTATATTCTTTTGAAATTATTTTTAATCTTGCCTGATTATAAAAATATATCAGATAATTGTAGAAAATGGTAAAAATACTGACATTTATTTTAAAAAGTTCCTCCAAAATCCTGCAATCTAGGGGGGAAAACGTTGTTAATATTCTTGAATATTTCTTACAAGCTTGCACTGTGTGTATGTGTATTTATAAATGGGATCTTATGGATTATTTCACTTAAATTATATTCTTTTTCCTTTGCCATTATAAGATGATTTAATAACATGGTTTTAATGGTTACATGTTTCATCATATAGTTATCCCTGCCTTTTTTGTTTATTTATAACTCACTACAAAAACAGCCAAAATAAAAATATCTATTTAGATTACCATTGCTTGAAAAGCAGGACTAATGAGGGAAGACAAGGTATAATGTGTGTTCAATTCTATAATGGTTTACTTAATAATTTGGAGAGTGGAAAGTGTACAGCTTGGATTTAGCAACAGAATAATTTATTAAAACATCAAAATTTCAGTAACACTGAGTAACTCACAAAATATTTTATAATTTCATATTATATATTGCTATTATGAAAATGTTAATAAAATATTTTGAACCGACCTCTTCCCTGGTAGCCAAACGGTAAAGAGTCCGCCTGCCAATGTAGGAGACATGGGTTCAACCCCTGAGTTGGGAAGATCCCCTGGAGAAGGAAATGGCAACCCACTCCACTATTCTTGTCTGAAGAATCCCATGGACAGTGCAGCCTGGAGGGCTATAGTCCATGAGGTCACAAAAGCGTCAGACATGACTTAGCTACTAAACAACTGCAAAACATTTTTGTTATTGTTTGGAAGGCAATCATTCTCTCTAAATATCTGTTGAAACAAATGAGAATAAAAGTTACTTTTTTATCTTTATGTTTCTATGATACAAGGAGTATTTTTCAAAAAGGGAAACACTGGCTTTTAATCTTATACCAAACACATGTGGTAGATGGATGGGGGCTTATACTCACTAAAAGAAGAAAATTTCAGGTTTTTAGATTGTAATTATTTTGTTTCATATTCAAATTGCTCCGTCTACTCTATTCACATCTGCTACATGAATCCAGGCAATTTTTTCATTCAATGACTCAAATTTTCTAATCTGCAAAATGAAGGCAATTGAGCTAGACAATTTCTTAGGCTCATAACAGACTTAAAATCATGAATTTCTGTATTCTAAAAGGTTAATTAGTATGTTTTTAAAAAAATATCAAAGTTCAATTAAATCGTATTAGATGCCTTATTTCTGAGAATGGGAAAGAATACTCTTAAAAAGCTTTATTTGATTTTTCAGACATACTATTATGTATCAGTTATATCAACATGTTAGAAATTAGAAAATTGCATAAAATATGATAATTAACTATAGTCACTGATTATATGCTTCCCTGGTGGCTCAGATGGTAAAAAATCTGTCCACAGTACAGGAAACCGAGGTTCGATCCCTGGGTCGGGAAGATCCCCTGGAGAAGAGAATGGCAACCCACTCCAGTATGCTTGCCTAGAGAATTCCATGGACAGAAGAGCTTGGTAGGCTACAACCATGGTGTCGCAAAGAGCTGGACACGACTGAGCAACTTTCACTTTCACTGATTATATAGAGCTATACTGTGGCTGTTTCCATACTTCTTTATAATGATCATTATTAAATGTTTGTTGAGTTCTAACAAAAAGATCTATAAAAAGTATAAATCCAACTGGCCAGTGATCAAAGCCTAATTAAATAGACTAACAGCCTAACACACGGTTGTACAAATATGTGTAGGCAAACAAACATGCATCAAAAAGAAGAGAACTGCTTAGTTAAAAAAGAAAAAAATCCTAATATCAGAGCACTATTAGTTTCGACCGGACAGCCATTTAAGTAAGGGAAAATGAATGAAAATACTCCTTTATCTTGTAAGACAAAGGATTACATAAGAAAGGAGGCACTATTCAGAATTTCAATAGTTTAAAATATTTGATAGTATAGATTATTTTGGTTGGCCCAATAAGTACATTCCATAAAAAGTTATTTTCAAAGAGTGTTTTAGGAGTTACAGTCTTATCATATGAAAGCACATTTTAATGTGCATTCTTATTAGCAGAGCCTCTTTGGCTTCTTTTTGACCCTTTTACCTAAATCAATTTTTTGCTTCCTTTAGTTATATCTAAACAATGCCAATGTATGTGGTCAAAAGCAAAGAGAAACGTAGTCAGAGCTTTTGCTGGAATCCTGTTGATGAGGATGTCATTTGTTGCTTCTATTTGTCACAGGCACAGAGCTGGGGCCTGGAGGTGAGCTCAGAGTGGCGGTAGAGATCACCAGGGATCACTTCACACAAGACTATGACCAATACAGCTTCTACTCTTCATTCTTATTTTTACAATTGCTCAGACTTTTTCAAGGAGTGTGTAGAAACATATCTGAGGCATAGCATGCTTCACTTACTCTGTTGATAAAGAGTCTCTGGCATTAGCCAGACAGACTTCTTGGAACAGTAATCGTTTTTAATGGCAAGCCACCATGTCCTCCAACAAAAGCCTTCTTCCCGTCACATATTTCTCTAAGTGGTTTCCTTATTTCCATGTCAGTGTTTACTTCTTTATAAAAGCCTAAAAATGCCTTGCATTTTGGCCATGTGAACTAATTTCATTTTTTGGCTTCTAAGTTATTTAAAACAAACAAAAAATGTTGATCACATGAACTTCCATCTTCATATCAATCAATATTCCAGATCTTCTTTTAATAGAAACGATTGTTTCTAAAAGGTGTAAAGAGGCCACCACTCCAGTGATACAAATAAGTAAGAAGAAAGTATGATCATTTACTATTTCAACTACCAAAATTTGTGGTGAAGAATCAAAATGTAGGTATTTCCACCTGCAAAATAGCTGTAGTTAAAATATAAGCTGTTTAACATTAACTTTAATGTTAGCAACTTCACAAATGCCTTCTTCACAAGCCAGGGCCTTGTAGAAAGCCATAAAAGGGAAGGAATATAATTTCGTTTGGCACTTACTGAAAAGCTAAAATAGAAGAGTAACAGAAATCATATTTGCCAGCTCTAACTAAAGGAGTTGTGAAACATCATCTCAGAAGATTGTAAGTTATCGTAAAAATGCTGTAGTTACTGTGTTATGAACTACATTTTATATAAGTTGAAACTTTTGTTTAGCTGAAAATTATTTAGAGCAACAAAGAACAAAACATAGAAAGATGTACCTATGTTTTTCAAAAATATTCCATACAGTGATATGGAACACTTTAAAATTTAGCTCTGAATTGAAATGTGACAATTTTTTATTCCCTGGTGACAATTGGAACTTTCCCAAAGATAGTTTCCAACTATGATAATATAGCTTTCAAGTGATGACTTTGAAATAATTCACTTCTTTTTCTGATTGTGATGGACTGGGAAAACAATAAAACCCTATGCTGTTTATGTCTTAAATTCCAAAATTTTTTTTTTTTGGCCTTGAAGGTTATTTTAATTTTACTGAAGTATAGTTGATTTACAACGTTGCGTTAATTCTGTTTGTGTAGCAAATTCATTCAGTTATACATAAATATATTATTTTTCACATTCTTTTCCATTATGGTTTATCATAGAATATTGAATACAGTTTCCTGTGCTATATATATAGTAGGACCTTGTTTATTTATTCTACTTATAATAATTTGCAGCTACTAATCCCAACTCTCAATCCCTCCCTCCTCCTCCATCCTTCTTCCCCCTTGGCATCCACAAGTTTGTTCTCCATATCTGTGGTTATATTTCTGTTTCCTGGATATGTTTGTTTGTGTCTTATTTTAGATTCCATGTAAAAATGATATCATATGGTATTTAGTTTTCTATTTCTGACTTACCGCACACAGTATGACATTCTCTAGGTCCATCCATGTTGCTGCAAATGGTATTACTTCATTTTTTTTATAGCCAAGTAGTATTCCATTATATATATACATACCACTTCTTTATCCATTCATTTGTTGATGGACATTTACACTATCATGTATTGGCTATTGTGGACATTGGAGTGCATATATCTTTTGAATTATAGTTTTGTCTGGATATACACCCAAGAGTAGGATTGTTGGGTCATAGGGCAACTCTATTTTTAGTTTTTTAAGGAATCTCTATACTGTTCTCCATAGTAGCTCCACCAATTTACATTCCCACAAAGAGCGTATGAAAGTTTCCTCTTTTCCACATCTTCTCCAACATTTGTTATTTGTAGACTTTTTAATGCTGTCCAATATGAGGTGATACCTCATTGTTGTTTTGATTTGCATTTCTCTAACCATTACCAATACTGAACATCACTTCATGTGCATCTTGGCCATCTGTATGTCATCTTTGGAGAAATGTCTAGAAATTCTGAATTTTTTAAAGCAAACTTTGACATGTGAAATTTAACTAAAACACACAGTAAGAACTGGCGTGGTTTTTACAGTAAGTTGTTCCTCCCTTTTAAAATCGCTCATTGGCTATGACTTAAGTAACATAACCCTTTTAAATATATGTATATGTGTATAGAGATTGGCAGAGATTTTGCAAAATTCATCAGCTTTGAACTACAAATATATATATGGAATTGTGCATTACATAGGGAAAGTTTGAATAACATGCCACTCAGTCAGATCTCCCCCAGATAAGTGTCAGCTATGGGTCTTTTTGCTATTGCTGCAATAATGCACACTTCAGTTCACCTGAAAGAATGACTCCTTGTATTGACTACTGAATTATGTCATTATATTCCTGCTGGATTTTCAGTGTAAGTTTTATAGAATTATTTTTAATTCCTTTTCTAGTTACAACTTTTCAATCTGTGTAATATATCCAAGGGAACATAACAAGAATATAAATCAATTTATATCTCTGTGTTTTTTCAAATAAAAAACTAAACTTTTCTGACATTTTTCTGAGATTTCTTTTTTATACTATCTGAAAAACAAATTTATCTTCAAATTTAATTAAAAAATAAAGCCTCTTGCCAAATATGGAATTAGCATTTTTTTCTTTTAGAGAACTTTGTTCCCTGTAAGAACAATTTCTACTGTTGAGGTTCTAAGTCCCAAAATAGCTTTAAAGTGGAAAGAGAGATTTTTAAGGAACCTAAATACTCATTTTCTGTCTTAACTGAACTTAATGAATGCATCTCTCCTTCCATCCACAACCTTCACTCACAAATGTCTCAATAAGCCCATCACACACTATTTCCTTCCTGGATCAAGGGTTTGTAGTCCATGGCTGAGGCAATGCAAATGTTATGCAAATGAGTCCCTGGGATACATGTTAATAAAAGGTATAAAATGCAATGTTATGAGCCAGTGGGCTTCTTTGTCTCCTATTACATATTTGCAGAATAGGTTTAAACAATGGATGAATTTACATACAGCTTCATGCTCTGTAGGGAAATACAGTTGCTTCAGTATCAGATCAGGTGAAACATGATGCCTTCAAACCTAGAAGAGAAAATCTTGACCTTGCCTCCTTCTTTATTTTAGTGGTTTGGCTCACCAAAGACAAACACCCTTAAACTATCTGGGGAAGTAGATTCTTTCATCAGTTTGGGGACTTCTCTAGACTTCTGATTCATGTGCTCTCTAACTCTGGCTGTGATGTTTCCTGGTGTAGTAAGACACTTGAAAAGATAAAAATCTCTGTTTTCAATCCCTTAAACTAATTTACTGCTTTGAATTTCTATGTTGAAGACCACTCATTTCCTGTACATTTCCCTCTTCACTTTTCACTGCATCTATCAATGCTCTGATGACCACTCTTCTTAAAAAGATGAGAGAATAAGATATAAGTAGAAATCAAAGGGTCATTTTAAATCTAAAATAAGAAAGTCATTGGCGTTAACATCTAGTTGGGATAAATTATGGACATTACACCTTGCTGTTGTGCATGTGCTCAGTTCTGTCTGACTCTTTTGTAAACCCCCTGGTGGCTCAGATGGTAAAGAATCTGCCTGCAGTGTGAGAGCCTTGGGATCAAGCCCTGGGTTGGAAAGATCTCCTGGAGAAGAGAATGGATACCCACTCCAATATTCTTGCCTGGAGAATTCCATAAACTTTGTTTGGGCTTCCCTGGGGTCTCAGGTGGAAAAGAATCTGCCTGCAATGCAGGAGACTTGGGTTCAAGCCCTGGGTTAGGAAGATACCCTGGAGTAGGGAATGGCAACCCACTACAGTATTCTTGCCTAGAGAATTCCATGAACATAGGCTACAGTCCATGGGATCTCAAGGAGCAACTAACGCTTTAACTTTCACATGGACTGTAGCCTGCCAGGCTCCTCTATCCATGGGATTTTCCAGGCAAGAATATGCTGGTATGAACACTCAAGTATTCAAGAAATTGCATACTATTTTATGATCATAATTTTTAAAATGTAACTCTGACTCTTGGACCTCTTCCCAATGAGATGACAGGAAATTCATCTCCAGGCTTCTTCAGCCCTCCCTTCCCTTTTCGCACCCCTTCCCGGCACCAGAATTGTATTAGTAGAAAGAAATCAAATGAGATGAAAAGGTAGTAACAAGTGATACCTTTAGAAGGATTTGCTCCTCCCTACTCCTGCCTCCTGGAGTAGGCAAGATTCTATTCTTGCCTATAGAATCCCATGGACAGCGGAGTCTGGCAGGCTACAGTTCATAGGGTAGCAAAAGAGTCGGACACGACTGAAGTAATTCAGCATGTGCACACATGTATACTATTTAGAACCATCTGATTGTTGATCCTGCTTTGACAGAGAGGTGTTTTCAACAGAAACCGTTAAGTTTTTATTTTTGTGTGAGTTGTCTCAAACTGTAAATGTTTATTTAAATGATGCTGTTTATATAAAACACGGCTTTTGAGTCAATTCAAACCAAAGGCCACCATTTTACAACTTCTCCTTGGACCTGATAAACGTCATAAGGCACTTGCCAGTAGGATTCTTCTGCTTTCTGCCCTGTCTAAAGGCAAGAGGCAGATTGGCTGCCTGTTTCTTTACTTTTTGGGACCAAAGGGCTCAGTGGAGATATTAACTCACAGCCTCCACTCTAATATTCTGTAATTATAACTTACTGCATTAAGGCCTCTGGATTTTTTCTGATACTAAAGGCTATGCAGCAATAATAAACTAATTATATCTAATAATAAGCATTGCATGCACTATAATTTAAAAATCATGATTGAAGCAGAGTTAAACCATGCTTCCCTGGTGGCTCACACAGTAAAAGCGTCTGCCTACAATGCAGGAGGACCCAGGTTCAATCCCTGGGTTGGGAAGATTCCCTGGAGAAGAAAATCGCAACCCACTCCAGTACTCTTGCCTGGAAAATCCCATGGACGGAGGAGCCTGGTAGGCTACAGTTCATGTGGTCGCAAAGAGTCAGACATGACTGAGTGATTTCACTTTCACTTTTCAAACCATGATTTATAGTGATGACCTTAGTTTTGCCATCAAAGTTATAAAAATGGAGCACTGCACCAAAGCTATTTTTAAATGTTTTTAGTAGCTTAGTAGTCACAAAATTCATTAACTTCTAAGATCAGATTGATCTATATGATGTATGTACTAACATTTTTATTGAGATACAATTGATGTACAATGTTATATAAATTTCAAGTGTAAAATATAATGATTCACAATTGCACCAACCCTTTGAAAGAGCTACTTTAGTGGTTCATTTAGAGTGGTAGCAATCCAATTTTTTCTGAGGTGGTACCAGAGATGAATAAGTTCTCTGTTTACACAGGTGACTCAGAATAAGGGCTTAACCTATACAGTGTGTTTAGGGACAAAGCTACCAAGTTAAAGTTGAGGGAAAGGGATTCAGGAGAGGGAGATCCTGACAGAGATTGTATATACAGCTAGGACATGCTTTAGTGAGGTTTTTTAAATGTATTTATTTATTTGGCTGTGCCAGGTCTTAGTTAAGGCGTGCAGGATCTTCAGTCTTCATTGCTACATGTGGACTCCTAGTTGTGGCATGTGGAATCTAGTTGCCTGACCAAGGGTCAAATTCCGGCCCCTGCCTCGGGAGTGCAGAGTCTTAGCTACTGGACCACCAGGGAAGCCCCCTGACATGCTTTAGTGTTAATATGAAATTATTTTCTTAGGTGTAAGTATAAAATAAGATAACAAAGCACCAGCAGAGTGACTCTGAAATAGCAAGTGTACAATAAAGTTTTAATAAAAGGAAATAAAAGCCTTTTCATATCAGATGGACCTGGAGAAAGTTTAGCATATTGGTTTATTCCTTGCAGAGATTATATAACTCTAACACTATGGGGAGCATGTTAATAAAAAGGGAGACACTAAAGTCTGGGACCTCAATGTATGATGTGCTTCAAAAGTCCAAGCAAGAGCTAATCAGTGAAGTTTGAATCTGGACACGGAGGATGGGAGGAATGGAAAACCAAAATGCAAGAGGTGTAGCGTAAAATGGATAGAGTTTGTTATGGACAATATAGAGAGTGATTTGGGAAGGGCAAACTAGACATAGTAGTCTAAGTTTTAAAGACTGACTGGTTAGGAGAATGAAGTTTCCCTTAATCAAAATTTTAGTAAATGAAGGGTTAGTTTCAGAGGCTCTACAATCTGTTCTGTTTTGGTTAAATCACATCATCAAGCTCTACATCTTAGAAATCCCCATTAACTCCTTGATACAAATGGGACAGATTTTAACCTCTCCTGGTCTAAAAAGTCCTTCAACCAATCCCTATAAAACACTCTGAATGCTTGATATTTTACATCTACTCACATACATTAAATTTTTTCAAAACTTGCCAGAGAAGTGCCCCAGGCACGCTGTCTCTATCTTCCATGCTTACCTTCCTCTTTTTCATGCAGCAAATGCATACTAGTCCTAGTACCAGTACTAAAGATGACACACGGCTGTAGTTGGCCCCAGTTCTCCCTGGTAGAGCTGATCACTCTCTTTTTTTCTCTGTCATGATTGCTCTTGCTCATAACTTCAGTCTGATGTTCCATCTCTAGTCTATGGGCTTCTGCATGTACTGCATATAGTTGTGATTTAAATATTTGTTGGGAGGACACTTTGGACATTTGAGAAGCAGAATGGTCTACAGTGCTAGATTAAAACTTAAGAGTAGTTTAGGGAGAGACACTGGATATGGGGACTTGTTTATCTGGGATTTGTTTGCTACTGGTGTTCCAGTACACCAGTGGGAGGAAGTCTATGCTCTCAGTTGCTAAAAACAATGCCAGGGAAAGAAGAGGGAGCAAAAAGAAAAGGCTATCTTTTTTTCTTTTTCAATTTTATTTTATTTTATTTTATTTTTTATTTTTGCTTTATTTTACTTTACAATACTATATTGGTTTTGCCATACATTGACATGAATCCACCACAAGTGTACATGAGTTCCCAATCCTGAACCCCTCTCCCACTTCCTACCCCATATCATCTCTCTGGATCATCCCCTCGCACCAGCCGCAAGCATCCTGTATCCTGTATCGAACATAGACTGGCGATTCGTTTCTTACATGATAGTATACATGTTTCAATGCCATTCTCCCAAATCATCCCACACTCTCCTTCTTTCTCAGAGTCCAAAAGTCCGTTCTATACATCTGTGTCTCTTTTGCTGTCTTGCACTATCTTTTAAAAGTTTAATTATGAAGTAACTGAGAAAGAGGATGGCCGTTTTTAAGTTGAAGGCAAAACTGAGGAAAACTTAGCTTAACTTTGGTGACAACTTGAGCCTTCATTTACCAAGGGAAAGAGGGAAATTAACTGAAAGAAAGAAAATGAGGATAAATTAAAGGAACTAAAAGAAAATGTGTGCAGAAGATGGGGGAAATTTGGCTTAAAAATATGGATGGAAAGTTTAGCAGAGGAAATGTAAAGATCTTTCTTTTTATCTAAAACAAAAGTAAGGAAGAAAAGAAGAGTTTTGGAGAGGAGAGAAATGGAGAATTCATATTAATTGGCCTAAATCTTCTCCCTGCTTAGAGGGAGATAATCAGAGGTAAGTTTTAGGTAACAAATAATAGTTAATAGAAAAGAAACTGATAAAATAACAAAAATACTATTGAGAAACACTGAAAACCCAGCTGATGTCAGGGAGCATAAATTTCTTTTCTCTATAGCACACATCACTATGCAACATTCTTCAGCAGTATGCTGCCATGGAATAGGAGTGGAGAGAACAGATTGTGGACTGTGTCTGGGATTGGGGAAGAGAGGGAAGGGGCTAATGAAATGAAAGTTTAATTCATTCAACATGGGATCTTTAACTGGGTGATGAGGCCACGAAGGTAGTTGGCTTTCTCATACCTGAGGACAGCACAAAGGGGTTGGAAACCAAGAGTCATTATGGGCACAAAGCAACAAATTCCATAGTGGTATAAGAGCTCATGATGTGAGAATAAAGATGTTGTGGACTGAGAGGCAGGTTTCAGACTTTGATATCTTGAAGGACCAGTTCTGGGTAATGACCAGGGTGTCTCTGCCTGAGACGGAGAGTTGGGCCAATCTGTTTGGAAGGTTCACTGATGAATGTGGTAGTGGGACAAGGAATGAAAAGAGATGGAGTTCAGTCCAGGTGTTGAAGTTGTAAAACCTGAATCTCTTGGAAGTCAATAAATGGAAGCTGTAAGAAACCGTTAACGACATGAGAGTCACGAAAGAGAAAGGCTTGATGAGCAATGGTTATGGATTCATGGAGCCTGTGGAACAGAGGTGAACAAGAGTAGCATTGGATCCCGTTAATTCTGCTTTGCGGGAGTAGGACAGAGGCGCCCTTTTGAGAAAGCAGAAGGAAGTGTTATTGTGAGGGGAAACCTTTAGTAAAGATAAAAAGGGAGTATCCTAGCAAAAGTTTACTTATGTGAACGAATGTGTTCATGATAGACAGATCTTAAATATGTACTATACTTAACATAAGGTAGGTATAAATAACACTAAAAAAAATTGTCATTCAGAGATTATCCATTTAAAACATAAAATATTTAGCAATTAAGGATTTTGTAGCTAAGTATGCTGCTGCTATTCATAGAATACTTTAAAAGAAACTTACATCTCAAAATATCATTTAACCAATAGATCCTAGCCTACAATTCATTTCATTATTGACTCATGCTTTACTTTAGACCATAATTTTTGGATCCTTAAAATTTCCTAGATTTCTTCCAGTATACAATAGAAAAATTTTAAAGATAAAATAATTCATAGTAATTCACTAAATTTTACTGAGTATAAAATATATACCAGGTACTGTGCTATGAACTAAAAATGCTGAGGGGGCTCATCAGAGAGTATTTCCTTTCTCAGGAATGCTGAGGTTTCCAACTATTTTTCATTTAAGTGTTAGTATGCAATATTATTTAAATATATCAGAAAATTGGGTGGCATTTAAAAAGTAGATTATTTTGAACTTTAACCTCCTTATTAATAGATACACTTATATAGTTGAAACATGAAAACAATACTGAAAGTTTATAATGTTGTTTTAGAACATTAAATATAATAAAATTAAGTTGTCTATGACTTCTTGCATATAAGTCATAAATCTAAAATACTTCATCTTAATGCAAGTATTTACGCTGAGAAGATTTGCAAAATGTAGGTTTGTGTCTGACATTTTTGCAAATATTTCCGTTTTAAAAACTAAATAAATATTCAGAAATTAGTTGTTTTGCTTACAAAGTAGAGTATACCTCTAATGTCTTATGTGAAACTGCTTAAAGTTTTGTGATTTTTATATCATCTAAAGATTTACTATATTTTTACCTTCTAAGACATTATAAATTAAGAAACATACTCATTGAACCATCAAAGTAAAACGGTTTTGAAATGTCCTTCATTGTGGTGAATATGAAAAGCAATCTTTTGCTTATCATATAATTTTCCTATTGGGTAAAAAGCAGGAAAATTATTTCATGGTTAAACAATAACCAAACAGCTCATTTACCCTTTTCTGTCTTTTTGTAAAGTCACAGGTATACAACTGCTAAATCACATGGAGCCATGAAAAGGTATAGGACCAGAGGTGAAGCTCTGTGACAACTGTTAGGAACTGTTTGTATCATCATGCTGGCCACTAACTCCATTAACTGGATTGCTGTAAATCAAACCCACCATGTTTGCAAATTCTGTTGTATAAAGTGATATTTCTCCACATATTGAAAGAAAATTGCTAAACTAAATTGCTAATATTTCACTTTCTATAATTTCTTTACTACTAAAGTTCCTCTACTTCTGGGTATTCATTATCAAATTGGTATAATGAGTGTACTCAAATCAGTTCATATGTCCCCAAAACAGCCCTCAGTTTTAACTCTAGGCTACACTAAGAGTCGGACACGACTGAGTGGCTTCACTTTCACGTTTCACTTTCACGTTTCACTGTCACGTATTGGAGAAGGAAATGGCAACCCACTTCAATATTCTTGCCCGGAGAATCCCAGGGATGGGGGA
This sequence comes from Capra hircus, assembly GCF_001704415.2. Lineage (NCBI taxonomy): Eukaryota > Metazoa > Chordata > Mammalia > Artiodactyla > Bovidae > Capra > Capra hircus. The sequence goes on along the minus strand of NC_030808.1, from coordinate 115,239,796 downwards.
GCCTGGTGGGCTGCCGTCTCTGGGGTCACACAGAGTCCGACACGACTGAAGCGACTTAGCAGCAGCATAGTTCCCCTAGGACTTCCCTGGCGGCTCAGACAATAAAGAATCTGCCTGAAATGAAGGATACCTGGGTTCGATCCCTGGGTTGGGAAGATCTCCTGAAGAAGGAAATGGCTACCCACTCTGGTATCCTTGCCTGGAGAACTCCATGGATAGAGGAGTCTGGCTGGCTACGGTCCTTGAGGTCACAAAAAGTTGGACACGACCGAATGACTGACACTTTTCATACTTCCTCTGCCTTTGAAAATAACTTGAGGAAGTGTACAGAATTAGCATCATTTACTAAGGCTTTTTTAAAGCTGATAATTTATTTCAAGGAAAATGAAAATTCTTTACTATTTTTACTAGTTAAGTGACTTTCAACGAGTGGCTAAAAATCTTTTTAAAAAATGTTAAGATGCTTACTGTGAGCATTAAATGAGACTATGTTTGTACTCAACAAATATTAGATTCCAATTAGCTGATTGATATTTGGCTAAAAGGAAATTGAGGCTGCAAAAGTACAGCAAAGAGGAAAGGGAATTTAGTAGAAGAAGGAAGGAAAGAGGAGAAAGAAAGGGAGAAAAAGAGAGAAAGAAAGAAAGAACAATGAAAGTGAGAAAGAAAATACATATAGTTTTTCTTTCAGATGTCCTTTACTCAGAGAATTAAGTAGACTTTTCTCACAATATTTTAATGTATATTTATTAATTTAGAAAGTGCTAAGAATATGTACATTTATTTAACAAAATACTACTTCAGTGGAAGAATTTGGATAACGCTATGAATCAAATTGCCAACATCCGCTGGATCATTGAAAAAGCAAGAGAGTTCCAGAAAAATATCTACTTCTGCTTTATTGACTATGCCAAAGCCTTTGACTGTGTGGATCACAAAAAAACTGTAGAAAATTCTTAAAGAGATGGGAATACCAGACCACCTTACCTGAGAAAGCTGTACGCAGGTCAAGAAGCAACAGTTACAACTGGACATGGAACAGAACACTGGTTCCAAATTGGGAAAGGAGTATGCTGTATGTTGTCACCCTGTTTATTTAACTTATATGCTGAGTACATCACATGACATGCCAGGCTGGGTTAAGCACAAGCTGAAATCAGGATGCATTTGAGTCAGTTCTGATGAGGTGGATGAACCTAGAACCTACTATACAGAGTGAAGTGACTCAGAAAGAAAAAGATAAATATCGTATTCTAATGCATATATCAGAGAAGGCAATGGCACCCCACTTCAGTAGTCTTGCCTGGAAAATCCCATGGGTGGAAGAGCCTGGTAGGCTGCAGTCCATGGGGTCGCGAAGAGTCGGACACGACTGAGCAAATACACTTTCATTTTTCACTTTCATGCATTAGAGAAGCAAATGGCAACCCACTCCAGTGTTCTTGCCTGGAGAATCCCAGGGACGGGGGAGCCTGGTGGGCTGCCGTCTATGGGGTCACACAGAGTCAGACACGACTGAAGCAACTTAGCAGCAGCAGCAACGCATATATACAGAATCTAGAAAAAATGGTACTGAAGAATTTATTTACAAGGCAACAGTGGAGAAACAGACAAAGAGAATAGACTTATGGACATGGGGAGAGGGGAGGAGAGGGTGAAATGTATGGAAAGAGTAACATGAAAACTTACATTGCCACATGTAAAATAGAGAGCCAATGGGAATTTGTTATATGACTCAGGAAACTCAAACAGGGGCTCTATATCAATCTAGAAGGGTGGGATGGGGTGGGAGATGGGAGGGAGTTTCAAAACGGAGTGGATATATGTATACCTATGGCTGACTCACACTCAATGCTCAAAACTCTCCAAGCCAGGCTTCAGCAATACGTGAACTGTGAACTTCCAGATGTTCAAGCTGGTTTTAGAAAAGGCAGAGGAACCAGAGATCAAATTGCTAACATCCGCTGGATCATCAAAAAAGCAAGAGAGTTCCAGAAAAACATCTACTTCTGCTTTATTGACTATGTCAAACCCTTTGACTGTGTGGATCACAATAAACTGTGGAAAATTCTGAAAGAGATGGGAATACCAGACCACCTGACCTGCCTCTTGATAAACCTATATGCAGGTCAGGAAGCAACAGTTAGAACTGGACATGGAACAACAGACTGGTTCCAAATAGGAAAAGAAGTACGTCAAGGCTGTATATTGTCACCCTGCTTATTTAACTTCTATGCAGAGTACATCATGAGAAACGCTGGGCTGGAAGAAGCACAAGCTGGAATCAAGATTGCCGGGAGAAATATCAATAATCTCAGATATGCAGATGATACCACCCTTATGGAAGAAAGTGAAGAGGAACTAAAAAGCCTCTTGATGAAAGTGAAAGAGGAGGGTGAAAAAGTTGGCTTAAAGCTCAACATTCAGAAAATGAAGGTTATGACAGCCGGTCTCATCACTTCATGGGAAATAGATGGGGAAACAGTGGAAAGAGTATCAGACTTTATTTTGAGGGGCTCCAAAATCTCTGCAGATGGTGATTGCAGCCATGAAATTAAAAGACGCTTGCTCCTTGCAAGAAAAGCTATGACCAACCTAGCATATTAAAAAGCAGAGACATCACTTTGTGAACAAAGATTCCTCTAGTCAAAGCTATGGTTTTTCCAGTAGTCATGTATGGATGTGAGAGCTGGACTATAAAGAAAGCTGAGCACTGAAGAATTGATGCTTTTGAACTGTGATGTTAAAGAAGAGTCCTGAGAGTCCCTTGGATTACAAGAAGATCAAACCAGTCAATCGTAAAGCAAATCAATCCTGAATATTCTTTAGAAGGACTGATACTGAAATTGAAGCTCCAATACTTTGGCCACCACATGCGGAGAACTGACTCATTGGAAAAGACCCTGATACTGGAAAAGATTGAAGGCTGGAGAAGGGATGACAGAGGATGAGATGGTTGGATGGTATCACCAACTCAATGGACATGAGTTTGAGTAAGCTCCAGGAGTTGGTGATGGACAAGGAAGCCTGATGTGCTACAGTCCATGAGGTTGCAAAGAGTAGGACATTACTGAGCAACTGACCTGCCTCTTAAGAAACCTGTATGCAGGTCAGGAAACAACAGTTAGAACTGGACATGGAACAGACTGGTTCCAAATAGGAAAAGGAGTACGTCAAGGCTGTATATTGTCACCCTGCTTATTTAACTTCTATGCAGAGTACATCATGAGAAACCCTGGGCTGGAAGAAACACAAGCTGAAATCAAGATTGCTGGGAGAAATATCAATAACCTCAGATATGCAGATGACACCACCCTTATGGCAGAAAGTGAAGAGGAACTCAAAAGCCTCTTGATGAAAGTGAAAAAGGAGAGTGAAAAAGTTGGCTTAAAGCTCAACATTCAGAAAACGAAGATCATGGCATCTGGTCCCATCACTTCATGGGAAATAGATGGGGAAATAGTGGAAACAGTGTCAGACTTTATTTTTTTGGGCTCCAAAATCACAGCAGATGGTGATTGCAACCATGAAATTAAAAGACGCTTATTCCTTGGAAGAAAAGTTATGACCAACCTAGATAGCATATTCAAAAGCAGAGACATTACTTTGCCAACAAAGGTCCATCTAGTCGAGACTATGATTTTTCCAGTGGTTATGTATGGATGTGAGAGTTGGACTGTGAAGAAAGCTGAGCGCCAAAGAACTGATGCTTTTGAACTGTGGTGTTGGAGAAGACTCTTGAGAGTCCCTTGGACTGCAAGGAGATCCAACCAGTCCATTCTGAAGGAGATCAGCCCTGGGTGTTCTTTGGAAGGAATGATGCTAAAGCTGAAACTCCAGTACTTTGGCCACCTCATGCGAAGAGTTGACTCATTGGAAAAGACTCTGATGCTGGGAGGGATTGGGGGCAGGAGGAGAAGGGGACGACAGAGGATGAGATGGCTGGATGGCATCACCAACTCGATGGACGTGAGTTTGAGTGAACTCCGGGAGTTGGTGATGGACAGGGAGGCCTGGTGTGCTGTGATTCATGGGGTCGCAAAAAGTCGGACATGACTGAGCGACTAAACTGAACTGAACTGAGCAACTGAACTGAATGGATGCTTTATAAGCAACTGATGGATGCTTTACAAGATTTGAGTCTCATATCCTATTGTGTAAAATATTTTTAAAATAACCATCTTTCCTTGTAAAATCAACTACATGTTGTATTTTTTGCACAAAAAGTAGTTTTTAAATTCCTGACAACAGATGGAGTATAATAAACATGCTTGAATTTCTGTGCTTCTAAGAGACTTCTCAGAGGTGAACTGTGAATAAGGACCATTATGTTCATTTTCAGTGTGGGGTTTGAGAAAATAGGATGGAAGAAACTTGGCCAGGAAAGTGAGCCCGATACCTCTAATGTCGTGGAAGGAAGGAAAGAGGGAAATGAAAGGAGGGGAGAAATCTCCCTTTGTCAATTTTCAGACATAATTCCAACCCTATATTTGCTAACCGCCTGTTTCTTGTCCTCTTGCTTATTTCTTTTGTTGTCCTGATCACTTTTTGCTAGACGCATCTCGATTCTCACTTACATCTCTGGCTTCAAACTTGACTCGAAACTGTCCTACTCTATTCTTTTTCCTCAAAGATATTATGTGTTCACTTCCAGCTAATGATTGTCTTTAGTGAAGCTTTCCCACTTCAACTCACAAAATCTCAATTCCTAAATCCTCCCACTTATACCCTTACCACTACTGTACAACCCCTCATTCTTTCCATAAAACCAAATACTCATAAGAAGAGTATCTTTAGAAAAGATTTCTTATGGTTATGGAAAGTTCAGAGACTCTCTCTCTTTGCCTCAAAGCAGGAGTTAATTTAAATCATCTCAAACAGATTAAGTATCTTTCTCTTTCTCTCTCTCTTTCCCCAACCCACACCCCTGAAAAATAATGTCTAAAAGTGATTTGTGCTTCAGCTCTTGCTGCAAGGTGGGCATTTGTAGTCACAAGTTAAAGAGTTTATCAATTGTCTTAAAAACAAAACAAAACAAAACAAAAAAAAACCTTGGGTTGAGGAGGCACTTCCACTGACAAACCAGTCAAGATAAGCTCATCAAAGGGTCCGTCAGGAGGAGGTAAGTTACCCTGGAGATTACTAATGAGGATAGTTAATTTTTTCTTGCTCTTCTGCTGTCCTGTCACTTCCCAGAAAGGTTCAGAGAAAAACATCACACAGTTCAGTTCGGTTCAGTTCAGTCGCTTAGTCGTGTCCAACTCTTTGCGACCCCATGAATCGCAGCACACCAGGCCTCCCTGTCCACCACCATCTCTCAGAATTCACTCAGACTCACCTCCATCGAGTCCATGATGCCATCCAGCCATCTCATCCTCTGTCGTCCCCTTCTCCTCCTGCCCCCAATCTCTCCCAGCATCAGAGTCTTTTCCAATGAGTCAACTCTTCGCATGAGGTGTCCAAAGTACTGGACTTCAACTGTGGCTAAAAACTGGTTCTTCTAAATGTCCATCTCCTTTCTTCCTATAGCCTTTTATGTCCCTGTATACTTTTGCTGAATTCATGGCAGCTCTTCAGTCTCCCAGATGCTACTGCTGCTGCTAAGTCGCTTCAGTTGTGTCCAACTCTGTGCGACCACATAGACGGCAGCCCACCAGGCTCCCCCGTCCCTGGGATTTTCCAGGCAAGAACACTGGAGTGGGTTGCCATTTCCTTCTCCAGTGCATGAAAGTGAAAAGTGAAAAAAGTGAAGTCGCTCAGTCGTGTCCGACTCTTCACAACCCCATGGACTGCAGCCCACCAGGCTCCTCCGTCCATGGGATTTTCCAGGCAGGAGTACTGGAGTGGGGTGCCATTGCCTTCTCCCAGAGTTCCTGCCTAATGGTCTGCCACAGTGTTTGATGTGTTCATGACATCTAACTCATAGAAACCCTGTTCCTTCTGCCTTGCTGCCTTAGGCATAGTCTCGGGGTTTTCATCATTGTTCAGTTTTCAAGATCTTCATTGTAGTTACCTGTATCCTTGTCTATATAAATTAAGGACTGAGATTGCATAACAATCTTAATGGCATAGGGGAAAAAAAGGGTCTTTTTATTTTCTTTTTCTCATAAAACAACAACAAAAAAATCTGGAGAGAGTTACTGGCCATCAACTCAAAAAATGTTAGGCCTTAGGTTTTTCTGATCCTCTTGACATTTGTGCTCACAAGGTGTCTTCTGTAGCTTCAGTCCTCAGGTCCAAATTCCAGACAAAACAAAGGAGGATGGGGAAAGGCCAAGCTGATTCAGCTTGTCTCTTTAAGGAGATTTCCCAAAGCTGCACCCAGTCATCTTTGGTTACATTTCAGTGGCCAAAATACAACTCTAGGAAAAATTAGAAAATTTAACATTTTAGGTAGGCTCATTGGCCTTCACACAAAAATTTTAGGTTGTCTTAGGAAGGGGAAGAGGGAAATGAGTATTAGGTAAGGAACAAACAGCCCTTTCTCTCCTGCTGGATCATAAACCATTTTCACAATGGAAAGAGCACAGGATTTTTAATTAAGAACTCTGAGTGTGATGGCTTATTTTGTATGTCAACTTGGCTAAGCCATGATACCCAGATATTAGGTCAAACACCTGTCTGGATGTCACTGTGAAGGTATTTCCTATATGTGATTAAAATTTAACTCAGAAGACACTGAGTGAATCACTTTCCTTAATGTGGGTGGATATCCTCCGAACAGTTGAAGGCCTTAATAGAAAAAGACTGAAGTCTCCCAAGGAAGAGCAAATTCTGCCTCGAGACAGACTTCAGACTCGAGCTACAAAATCAACTCTTCCCTGAGTCTCCAGTTTACTTGCCTCCTTGCAAATTTCATATTTGCCAGTCCCCTCCAATTACTACACACACACACATACACACATTCTATTGTTTTTGCTTCTCCTGAGAACCTTGACTAATACACTGGTCTTGAGTTTGGGGTCCTAGACTTACTGGTTGGTAACTAGTTGGATGACTTCAGACAAGATGCCTAGGGCTCAGGGTTAGTTGGACTAAATCAGGAATGTTAAGGCTGTGCTCTGAACACATTTAACAGGTGTGTTTATGGTGGGTGGGGAGCAAGGAATCTTGGACTTTCTCATTTCTGTATTCTTGCTTAAACTGCACTTTTATTTCTATTTAGTTGTTTTTTAAAGCTGAGCTTCTCCGTTAAATTCCACTTGAAGAAGTGAATCTACTGATTAAAATAACACACCAAGTGGAAATCAACTATACTTTGATTTAAAATTTTTTGAAACAGGGATCTTGAGTCTCATTCCAGCTCTAGCAAATAAATGTCATAATTTGTTCACCTGGAGACATGGCATCTCAAACTGGTGGGACTAGTTGGAACTACGGCTAAAGGAACTGATCCTTAAAGTAGATGAGCTCCCCCGAAAGTATCAATGCCCCAGATAACCATGCCCTAGGAAGAGCTGTGAACCTAGACTAGATTATTGTAAATATACAGTGGGTTCAATCTAATGGACAAGGGATAGAAGTAGGTATTTGCAGATAGTGGTGATAGTGGAAGTCAGGTAGATTACAGTGTCATAGGTTAAAACCATTGTTTAGTTTAATCTGAGGCTATACAGTTAATTGTTTGCCTCTCCACCTGAGGTGAGGGAAATGCTCCTGAAATACTCACTCCTGATCAGCTTGCTTCAAGAACAGAGGGATTCATCTTGATGTGCAAACCTCTTTCATCATGGTGAGCCTGGCTCCAGCAAGTAAGGTCTGATACTAGACCAGTAACCTTGTTATTGTCTAAGACCCTTTGTTCACAGGAGATACTCAACAAAACTATGGTAAGGAGATAAGTCCTCTGTAACACTACAGCTCCAAATGTGAGCCTAAAGACTGGAACAGTATTAAATGTAAAAAACATTATTTCCATGTTCTTAAGGAGATGTTTTCGTTAAAGTTTAGGAGATTGTTTGCCCCACAACCCACCATAAAAAAGTAGATCTTTGTCGTCCAGTTGTAAGAACATTTCTGGAGAAAGACTTAAATTAACAGGAGAATTAGTATGTAGTGTTTTAAACCATCTTACCATGCTACATGAAAATATTTCTACAAAAAGAAAAGAAGCCATTTTATCATAATATGGTGAAATATGATACAAGTAGACTTCATCATTGAAACTGACACTATTATTGACTCAAACTAATTCTCTGTGAAATTTGACCAATCTGCTTCTTGCCTCTCTTTCACTATATTCTATAATAGCTTTAGGAGAGGTGGTTTTTACCAAAAGGGTATCATATATAGCTTAAAATTAAGAATTTAAAGTCCTCAGCAGTATAAGTGATAAAGAGCACTTTTTTTTTCTTTATAATTAGTAGTATCTGGTTTCAAATCCTGAGTCTGAATACTTACTAGCTGTGTGACTTTGGAAAATTGCCTAATCTCTATTAAGTCCCAATTCCCTCACTTGTTAAAAAAGGGTAATATTCAGTTCAGTTCAGTTCAGTCGCTCAGTCATGTCCAACTCTTTGCGACCCCATGAATCGCAGCACGCCAGGTCTCTCTGTCCATCACCAACTCCTGGAGTTCACCCAAACTCATGTCCATCGAGTCGGTGATGCCAGCCAGCCATCTCATCCTCTGTTGTCCCCTTCTCCTCCTGCCCCCAATCCTTTCCAGCATTAGGGTCTTTTCCAATGAGTCAACTCGTCGCATGAGGTGGCCAAAGTATTGGAGTTTCAGCTTCAACATCAGTCCTTCCAATGAACACCCAGGACTGATCTCCTTCAGAATGGACTGGTTGGATCTCCTTGCAGTCCAAGGGACTCTCAAGAGTTTTCTCCAACACCACAGTTCAAAAGCATCAGTTCTTTGGCACTCAGCTTTCTTCACCATCCAACTCCCACATCCATACATGACTATGGTCATGTATAGCCTTGACTAGATGGACCTTTGTTGTCAAAGTAATGTCTCTGCTTTTGAATATGCTATCTAGGTTGGTCATAACTTTCCTTCCAAGGAGTAAGCGTCTTTTAATTTCATGGCTGCAGTCACCATCTGCTGTGACTTTGGAGCCCCCAAAAATAAAGTCTGACACTGTTTCCATGTACCTATTGTCTGATAGGGACTGACTTTAAAGATTTTATAAGGAAGTTTGTGTAAAATAGTCAATACTTATGCCTGGCACATAATGAAAATTTGGTGTTAGTTAAAATTTTTTCACTTTGAAACAAAATGAAGATTACACTTAATAGATATAAATCATCTTTAATTTCTAAATAGAAGTGGCATCTTGTAGGTGCTAGCAATTACAATGATCTCTTACTGACAGTTTAAATATCATCTTGACAGTATCATTGTCTAAAATGATTCTGCTCACTCTGACTTTGGAGAAAGCTTCTCATAAGATGAAGTCATACTTCAGATCTATCAATGTAGGATCAGAGAGAAGAAGAGGTCAGGAAAATCAGTGATGAAGGATGAGGAGGAGGAGAGAGGACTAGGGGAGCAAAGGAGGGAGGCAGGTAGGAAAAGAAAGAGGGAGAAGGAGAGGGAGGCTTTGTAAACAGCTTAGGACAACTGGCTTCTGGGTAACTAGAACTGAATCCTCAAGCACTGGGGCTAATTAACAATTGAACCTCTGCTCTCCCTTCCTTGGAGACCACCTCCACTGAGCATCCCTGCTGTTCACACTCTTTTCCTCCTAGTAATAATCTCAAGGTTGTCTCAAGGTGATAGTCACAAGAGCTAGTTTCAATACTGTTGTTGTTTAGTTGTTAAGTCATGTTCAACTATTTGTGACCCCATGGACTGTAGCCTCCCAGTCTCCTCTGTCCATGGGATTTCCCACACAAGTATACTGGAGTGGGTTGTCATTTCCTTCTCCAGGAGATCTTCCCAACCCAGGGATCGAACTGGTGTCTCCTGCCAAATAACTGGAGGCTGATAAATTGCATCCAGTGTTATAATTTAGGAATTCAGACACTGTAAGATCACAATTAAGGAAAAATATGGGTAAGTTATGAAAGATGCTAAATTTACTTAGGAATCACCAAAGTAAAATTTAGCTCAATGACCTAAGGGTAAGCTTGGAATTTCTAAGTATTGTGAAATAAGGCAACTATTTAGCTTTTAGTCAGTTAATGGGCTTAAAGCTAAGAGCAAAATCAGAAAGACTGCCAACTGGCAAGAGAAGTTAAAACCAGGGCTGGTTGAGGTTACCTGGTTACATCAGTGAGGAGAGAGTAGGTCTCTCAGGAAGACTGGCACCATTGGCATTTATTCAAGCAGAGGAATAAGCCGAAAAAGCCTGAAACTCCTATATACTTCACGAGCATCTTCATCAATACCTCCAATCCATTCTGCTATGGTAGGAAGTCTGTCTCTGTCTATTTAGCTTTAATCACAACACTATTAGCATTACCAGAGTTGCTCAAAAATCTATATTTAACTAATGTATACTATGCACTTGTTCCCTTCATTCTTATTTTATTATGAAAAGCAGTATCCATTTTAACTTCACATCTGTAACTAAGGATATAAGGTTTCTATTTTTCAATTTTTTTCATTGTCTTTTGTCCTGGTGCAAGCTCTTTATCTTAGCCAAGAAGAGTGAAATGCTCAGTAACTGAGGAAAACAGTTTCAGACCAAGTGGGTGTGTTATCTTGGGAAACCCTCAAGAAAGAATTTTGTGACATATTAAAAAGCAATCTCAAACTCCAAGTATTGAATAATAACTTTCAAAGTTTCTTGCATGAAAAATTCATATATATGCCGTTCTTGTTGTTATTTTCCTTATTTCTATTCTGAGTGATAATGTGATGAACTGGAAAGAACTTTCATTCTTGGGCGACACAAACAATGTTTGAATCCTGACTCTCCTACTTACTCTATTTGTAACCTTGAGTCAATGACTTGACCTCTTGGAGTATCAGTTTTCTCTTCTATAAAAGTAAGATGCTGCCCATTTTGGAGAACTGTTAGAATGAGATGAGAAAAATGTATGGATAGATCCAGCGCATGATAAGCATTCAATAAATTATTGTTTTCGTTATCCTTATTATCACTAACCATATTTTTTCATATTGTCAAATAACTCTAAGATATGGGTGATTTTGCATATGTTCTATGAAAGTATCACATTTCATACTTTTTACTAATTAAAGAACATCTGTCATTGGACCAGCCTCTTAAAAATATAATACTCTTAAAGCAGAGAATTTATAGAATTTATGGGGTGGGAACAGTGGTGGTGGTAGTTATTTTTATGTCAGAATTGTGGTGCTCAATTTTTTTAAAAGAAATATCGGTCACTTAATAAATGGAAAGTAAGACACAATTCTTACCCTCAAGAAAAATAAACCTAGTGTGGAATATGGACAAAACACAGGGAAGAAAATCCAATGAGTGCAGCAAGCATTCAACATGACCCAAAGGGAAGAGAAAGATAGACAAGTGGACCAGTAAAATCTTTGATACTCATGGAAAGACTTAACCTTGGGACAATGGGGAATGAGGGGAAGAGAAAAAATTTCCAGTAAGAGAACCAGCATGACAATAGATGCAGGGAACTGGGACATGTTGGGAATAAAAAGGGTACTTTCTTCCCTGGTGGGTCAGATGGTAAAGAATCTGCCTGCAGTGTAGGACACCCAGGTTCAATCCCTGGGTTGGGAAGATCCCCTGGAGGAGGGAATGGCAACCCACTCTCATATTCTTGCCTGAAAATTCCATGGACAGAGGAGCCTGGTGGGCTACAGTCCATGGGGGTTACAAAGAGTCAGATATGACTGAGCAACTAAAACTTTCAATTTCGTGCTGTATGTAAAACAACTTTTCCCAAACTCTTTTAATAGATCAAACATTTTTTCAAACAACATTTTATGCAGAAAATACTAACTTGTAAGATACTTTAAAGTAGTAAATTAGTTATTCTGTAAGTTCAAATTTAGCACAGTTACTCCTATAACGTCTGGTCTACTGACATGTAGACATTTGAACCCCAGAATAACAGACAATAGTTGCAGTGTTAGCATCCATTGCACTTAGACCAAAATGTCATGTAACTTCTGAAGCACATCTTTGGTTCATTAGGATTCCAGAGAATTCATTTGAAAAACCAGTGGGATAGAGGGATTTAAAGTGCAGCCTGACAGGTGTGTCTCAACTCAATTAAAACCGGGAGCCTTTGAAGCTTTCTTATTGTGGGAATGACATAGAATAGCACTGCTCTAGAAAGATTAACCTTAACACATGAATAGGATAAACTGGAAGAAAGAAAGATTAGTGATAACAAAAACTTTCAATTATCAGACTGTTGAAATAGTGCAAAGGTGGCTGAACCAGGATCCAGAACTAAGGTGGGTTGGAATGAGGTGTTCATTCGCATTCTAGCTTAAACTGGAACTCTGTTTTCTAATAAGAGAACTCTACTTTAATTCCACAATCTTAATGGTACTCTTGGTATTACTACTTTTACATCAACATATAAATGTTGTTACTGCTTAAAATTTTCAGTCTTTGGAAATTAACTGTTACATAAGAAATAAAACGTTTTATAATTACTATTCTGGAGGTAGATTTTTAGAGTAGTCTTCAGTTGGAAATGCTCATCTGAAGATTTTTCTTTTTTTTCTTTCCTTTGGGGTTTTAGTTCTTTAGCCCTTGGTCCCACAAAAATGCTTAGGTTATTTTTTTCTAATTATTCTTAAGTTACTCAACTAAATATAAATTGCATATCACTACTTAATTTTATAAACTTTTCAATAACTTGGTTTAAATGAGTCAAACCGTTTAATTTCTGTTTTTATTTCTTTGTTACATAAACTTATGACAGAATCTTAATTTTCCTTAGAATCTTTCCTGAAGAGAAAGATCTTCTGACACTGGAATCGGAGTGCAGAGAGGAAAGATTTTAATAATTTTCTTGCAAAGCTTTATAAATAAGCAGACATTTTGAGGACGTAAATCCTATGTCCGAAGGTTTTATAACACCTTATTTATCAATCATCACCAATAAAAGTAATATTTCATATAAGTAAAAAGTTCTAAATAGTGGAAACATCACTTTAGATGCCTTCTTTTCCCATTTTGATCACTTGTAAGAGAATCTTTTAAAACGCATTTCCCACTGGCTTTCTATTGGAATGGCAGTATGATTCAAATCTTAATGCCCTTTTTACAAAATTCAGAATCCTTTCTGGTTCATATTCAGCCACTTCAACTTCCAAAATACCTGATTTCTTCAGATTTCTCATTTATTATCACTAGTCAGCCTTTATAGATGACCAAAACAAACAAGAAAAGAACACAAGAATTTGTCATATTACATATAAAATAAAAGTCAAAATAAATGATGATCATAAAAGCTACCTGTGGCAACCATATAGCCCTCAGAAGTATTTTATTTGTATCCTTTATATTGACTCCAAATGGGTAAGGTTTTTGAACAAGAATTATTAAGTTGACTATTAACTATAATTTTCTGGGACAGTCATAAACTTAAATATTTCAATTTGATTCTAGGTGATTTATATTAAAAGATATAGTAGGATAGGAAGAAGATAGAGAAAATATCCCAAAACATTAAATAAACTAACCATTGTTTTTTGAGAGTCATGGCTGCAGGAAATGATGTCTGCTCAGCGTTGGGTTTTGCTTGCTGTTACAGGGGAAATTTATTTTTCTGAGCAGATGCCCTTGCACTCCCATTGCCACCTACATCGTTCAAGTCATATTGTCTTACAGAAATTTTTGTTTTAAGTCTATCTGCCCCTCTAGACTTAAAAAAGAGTTCCTAGGACTTCCCTGGTTGTCCAGTGGTTGAGAATCGTCCTTCCAATGAAGGGGACACGAGTTTGATCCCAATCAGGGAGGATTCCACATGCAACAGGGCAACTAAGCGCATGCGCCACAACTGCTGAGCCAGCACTCCAGGACCCTCAGCTACAACTGCTGAAGCCCATGCGCCTAGAGCCTGTGCTCTGCAGCAAGACAAGCCACCACAATGAGAAACCCCTGTGTTCCAGCTAGAGAGAGAGAGAGAGAGAGAGAGAGTGTGTGTGTGTGTGTGTGTGTGTGTGTGTGTGTGTGTGTGTGTCACTCAGTAGTGTCTGACTCTTAGCAACCCCAAAGACTGTAGTCTGCCAGGCTCCTCTATCCATGGGATTTCCCAGCAAGAATACCGAAGTGGGTTGCCATTTCCTTCTCCAGGCGATATTCCTGACCCAGGAAATGAACCCAGATCTCCCGCATTGCAGGCAGATTTTTACTGTCTAAGTCTCCAGGAAAGCCTGCCACTAGAAAATAGCCCTACTTACTGCAACTAGAGGAAGCCTGTGTGCAGCAATGAAGACCCAGTGCAGCCAAAAAATAAATAAATACTATTTTTTTTAAATAGAAAAGTAATATGATAAAAATAATTTTTAAAAGATCCTAAACAGAGGAATATGCCTATTTTATAGACACAAATAGGTGCTCAGTATGCACTTACTTTCTGGTTGTAACTGAAAAGAATACTTAAGATCAGTATAACACCAGACAGATGCAAGAAACTGAAACAATTAGGAATAATTTACACTTTCTGGTTCTAGTCCCTGAGGGAATCTGCTATACAAAAACAAAAACAAACAAAAAAAAAGCAACTTTTGCCAAGCCTTGCATTTTATCTTTATCCCAAACTTCCAGTCTCCTTTTCCAGCATTTCTGGATAATGATTCTCTGCTCCAGGCAAGACATTTCTCTGTGTTCATCACAGGCACCATGTAAGTTCTCTTCTATACCTTCTCTGAACTCTTCCAGAGTCAGTTTCTGACTCTGACTGGCTGACTGTCAAGTAATTGAGACAGAGAGTAAAGACACTGAATATGGTCATCATTTTTAGTTTGAAATCAAAATGACAAGGTAGGGCTTGTAGCTCCTTATTATCATTCCCAGTATATGTTTTATACAGAACTAAGTCTTGTTCCATCCTTTATTATCCTGATAAGTTACTTTTAGATCCATTTAGTAGCCATGTAACAATGTGAGAGTTGGCCCATAAAGAAGGCAGAGTGCTAAAGAACTGATGCTTTCCAACTGTGGTGATGGAGAAGACTCTTGAGAGTCACTTGGACTGCAAGGAGATCAAGCCAGTCAATCCTAAAGGAAATCACCCCCGAATATTCATTGGAGGGATTGATGCTGACGCTGAAGCTCCAATAGTTTTGCCACTTGATGCGAAGAGCCAACTCACTGAAAAAGACCCTGACACTGGGAAAGATTGAAGGCAAAAGGAGAAGAGGGCAGCAGAGGATGAGATGGTTGGATGGCATCACCACTTCAAGGGACATGAACTTGAAACTCCAGGAGATAGTGAAGGACAGGGAAGCCTGGCGTGCTGCAGTTCATAGGGTTGCAAAGAGTCAGACATGACTTAGCAGCTGAACAAAAACAACACATTTTAAGGACATAAAACTGAAGTTCAGAGAAGTTAAGTGGAATATCCAAGGGCACAAGAGAACATTACAGATTCAGGACCAAAGCCAGGTTTATCCCATAGTGCTGCAAACAGCATCCTCTTATTTTCTTCTGGTTTCCTCTCTTTGTATGGAAGTTTATATTTTCACGGACAACCTGGCATTTTCACGAAAACTTCCCTTGACAAACTGTTCTCTTTAGTTGCCAAAGCCCTTTTCCTTCCAGGCTCTAAACCTAGAAAAATTAACCTATTAAATTACAAGTTGCTACACGTGGAAACCAGACTCACACACAGTGGCCAGAAATTTGCATTTCAGTAATAAACTTCTGGCAAAGTGAAATTTGTCAGGAACACGCTGGGATTTCAGCACTGTGACCAGATTCTTGGAAGGTATTTGGGGGCAAAGACATTTACTAGAGATCTATCAAAGACAGAAGTTGTTAGCTTAATTTTGTACAATCTAATGTCTTCCAGTTGCAGGATAACAATTTATAGTTAATATTAGTGATAGTGGAACAATTGGGTTTTTTTTTAAGCAGGGAAGGCTGTGGGTGGAAACAGTTGGTGTCTCTGTGTTTAACGTGTGGATTGAACAGGAGAGATAAACCCTTAGTCGTAAAAGGCAGACAGGAGGACACGACAATTGAAGAAATATCACAAGGAAAACAAACACACTAGATATTCTTTTCACAGAGTAACAATTTCCTTATCATGACAAGAGAAAGAAGGAGAGTAAGATTTCATGCTTATAGATGACAAGCAATTTTCTTCAATTTATAACATTTCTCTAGTACAGCGCTGTCCAGTAGAATTTCTGTAATAACGAAAATTTTTTTACATCTCAGCTGTTTAATAAAGTACTTGCTAGCCACTTGAAATGTAACTAGTGGTACTGAGAAAATTGCTTGTCAAACTTTCAGTTAAATTAAATTTAAATAGCCTCATGTGGCTAGTAGCTACCATATTGGACAGTGCAATAGGCAAAATAGAAGCTTTCTCTATGTTTCATTCCTGTCAAATAGAATAAGATGAGTTTTCTTAAATCTGTATTTTTTTCCTAAGTATTATGAAGGATTTGGAGTTATATTGCTGGTGGTTGTTGTACTACTTAAGCTGTGTCCGACTCATTGAGACCCCATAGACTGTAGCCAGTCAGGCTCCTCTGCCCATGGGATTTCCCAAGCAAAATAACTAGAGTGGGTTGCCATTTCCTTTTCCAGGAGATCTTCCTGACCTAGGGATCGAACCTGCATCTCCTACAATGGCAGGCACATTCTTTACCACTGAGTCACCTGGAAAGCTCATATTGCTGGCAGTACCGTTTAACTCTTGCCTGTGAGAAATCTAAAGTAAGTGAGATGGATTAGGCTTCCAAGCCTAAAACTATCATTTCAGCTATATACAAATGGTGTTAAAACAAAAATAATTCCAAAAACATTCATTAATAATGCTTGTCCACAGTCATAAAACAAATTTAAATAAAATCGCTTAAGATAGTAATGAGTTAAAATAAAAATTACTCAAGTCGATGGTTCCCTTTGTGCTAGGAAAGAATGTGCTATCTAGGAAAACATCAGCCAATGACACAAATCTCCTTCTTTAGTGATTACACATTGAGTAGAAACTAAAGATGAGTTTAAAAAAAAAAAAAAAGAGAGACAAGGAGAGAGGAGAATGTAATTCAGGCTTTGCAAACTTAAATGTCTTCAGGACCAGGGCATATAATGTAAATAAGTAACGTGCAAAATCTGGCAGAGTGTGAGGCAGAGAACACTGCCCCCACCACCGCCCCTGCTGGTGCTGCTGCTAAGTCACTTCAGTCGTGTCCGACTCTGTGCGACCCCATAGATGGCAGCCCACCAGGCTCCCCCGTCCCTGGGATTCTCCAGGCAAGAACACTGGAATGGGTTGCCATTTCCTTCTCCAATGCATGAAAGTGAAAAGTGAAAGGGAAGTCGCTCAGTCGTGTCTGACTCTTCGAGACCCCATGGACTGCAGCCCACCAGGCTCCTCCTTCCATGGGATTTCCCAGGCAAGAGTACTGGAGTTGGGTGCCATCACCTTCTCCGACTGCCACCCCTAGCCACAGGGATTTTACTTCTCTTGTTATTCCAGGGGCTGTCTGCTCAGCCAATCTGCCCCCACCAGCACGCCACTTCTGCAACCTTCCTGGAGCACCCACCTGGCCCTTTCAAGGAAGTCTGAGCACCCCTGTACTAAAATACTTCCACATTTTCCTTCAGTTCCAGCACCCTTTGATGCTAGGATTATCAATTCATTATTTTTAGTTGGGAGAAAAGTCTTATTTTAATCCAAATACTATATCTTGGAGTTTTGATGCATAAGAATAAGTCTATAGTGTATTTATGCGATGAGACTTTGGAGATTATTATATGCAGTTGTTTTCCTATGTAAAGTACTGTTTAGTGTTTATTTACACACCAACTCATAGCCTCTAAGTTAGGTGGCTGCCATGGGCATAACCTAACTAGTAATATGTGTGCCTTATATATTTTGTATATAGTCAAGAAATTAGTCGAGGAACATAGTAGGTGCTCAATGAATGTTTAATGAATGAACGATGCAGAGATTTCCATATATATGAATGATGAATGCAATTAAACTTTTTCACAGTAAGAACAGTTACCCAACACATTAATGACCAAAAAGTATAAATCCTTTGATTGTGACATTGCCTGACATTGTAGTACTCATTTCATTTTGTGCTTTTCATATAGTTTGTGGCTCATTATACATTAGCTTAATTATTCCCTTTACAATAGGTTACTAGAGTTTCTATTTGAAAGTGCTAAAAAATGATATTTTTAAACAATCTTCACGAGCTAGGTAAACACACTAGTTAATTTTAAAAGATGTCTCTTTAGTAGTTCATAATTAACAAATATCGCTAGGAATTAATGGTGTGTATGGGGCAAAGTTAGACAATTATTGCATCTTTTTAAAAATAAATATGCCCTATGAATTTTACTAGTCATAATTGTCACTGATAGCTTACAATTACTAAGTTTATTAGATGCTTTCTTCTAAGAGGAGGGATAAAAGGGATAAAATAGATTATTCTATAAGTAAATTTATGGAGGAAACTCTGAAAAGAAAAAAATAATTTCAGGTGGGTGGAAGTTAGAGGGAGGTCATAGGCAACTTCTAGTTTTCCAAGTTTGTGTTACATACATGCAAAGAAGAATTTGGAGTAAAAAAATAATTAGATATGTATGAGTAATAAAGTGGGACAAAGTTAAGTCAGATTCTGTGTCCTCCTTGGACACTTTTCACAAGCAATATTACCATTAGTATTTATAATAACGCCATCAGAAGAATGAGTGACTGATTTACTTTTAAACTCCAGAATATTTTTACTGATGGTTGGTTGTTATATTAGATGCAATTACATTTGGTATTTTATGTTTCATTTCAACACAATGAGAATAATTCTAGGGCAACAGAGAAAGGCACAGGTGTTTAGATAAAAAGTACAAATAATAAATTAGCTAAATTTTCTTACTTTTTTCATTCTTAAATGTCATCACTTTTTAATAGTTTTGAGCATGGGTATTGATGATATGGTTTTCTACATTTATGAAATCAGTTAGAATTTTTTTTTAAGTTCCAAAAATATTAGAACTGACAAAGATCTTGGAAATAATTAGTCTCAACCCCATAGAACTAAACCTCAGTTTGAAGTTAACATGACTGGTTGATGGCAGAAACCAGTGTAGAGGTCAGTACATTCAGCTTCCCCATTCAGGGCTCTTTCTACTCTATCTGACACCTTAGCTGCAATTAATACTCTAAGTGACCTCATCAGAGTCTGAGATGATAAGACTCAACACACTCATGTGGATAATGAGATCATAGGTCGAACACTAGGCAACATGTACATCTCTGGACTTTTTTCCTCTGCGTCACACGATCTTTCCAAGTCCCCATACTGAAATATGTCCTGACTTAAATACACTGCTAAGCTCCCAGCTATCTGCCTCTTTCGAAAACATGCCCTACCATCTAACAAGAAAGAAGCGTCTCCCAGCAAGTTTGAGCCAGGTGGAAACGCTACATCAAGATACAAGATACATCTATTACATAAAGATAGAAGATAGATAGACATGTGTCAGTGATACACATTCTAAAATAAGTATGTCTTAAATTTTTTTCTGTATTTCCTTTAGTTTTTTAAAATAATGTTATATAAAATATTTTAGATAAAGTAGTTTTCCATAACCAGTTCAAACTTACTGCTAATTTATGGTGATTTCAAAATATTTTATCAAAGTGGCTGAGTCACTTAAAACACCTAGAATATGGGTTATGTCAAACATTATTTTATTCATCCAGTTAAAATATTTTGAGGAAAAATTGTGTGGAAATAATCAACTTTTTTTTTTTCTTTAAACACACCTGGTTTCTGGGACCCAGTTGATAACTCCTGCTTCATTCATGGTTAGTAAACTACTAGTCTTTTTTTTCTTAATATTGTCAGGGCCCTGTGGCCCTCTTTTGCTGACTAAAGCCCATCTTTCCCACTTCTCAACATAGTAGACCCTCTAAGTCCTGTGACCTCCATACCCAACCTCTAGACTATGCTGTGAAAGTGCTGCACTCAATATGCCAGCAAATCTGGAAAACTCAGCAGTGGCCACAGGATTGGAAAAGATCAGTTTTCATTCCAATTCCAAAGAAGGCAATGCCAAAGAATGCTCAAACTACCGCACAATTGCATTCATCTCACATGCTACTAAAGTAATGCTCAAAATTCTTCAAGCCAGGCTTCAGCAATATGTGAACCGTGAACTCCCTGATATTCAAGCTGGTTTTAGAAAAGGTAGAGGAACCAGAGATCAAATTGCCGACATCCGCTGGATCATCGAAAAAGCAAGAGAGTTCCAGAAAAACATCTATTTCTGCTTTATTGACTATGCCAAAGCCTTTGACTATGTGGATCACAATAAACTGTGGAAAATTCTGAAAGAGATAGGAATATCAGACCACCTAACCTGCCTCTTGAGAAATCATATGCAGGTCAGGAAGCAATAGTTAGAACTGGACATGGAACAACAGACTGGTTCCAAAGAGGAAAAGGAGTACGTCAAGGCTGTATATTGTCACCTTGCTTATTTAACTTCTAGGCAGAGTACATCATGAGAAACGCTGGTCTGGAAGAAACACAGGCTGGAATCAAGATTGCCAAGAGAGATATCAATAACCTCAGATATGCAGATGACACCACCCTTATGGTAGAAAGGGAAGAGGAACTAAAAAGCCTCTTGATGAAAGTGAAAGAGGAGAGTGAAAGTGTTGGCTTAAAGCTCAACATTCAGAAAACGAAGATCATGGCATCTGGTCCCATCACTTCATGGGAAATAGATGGGGAAACAGTACAAACACTGTCAGACTTTATTTTTGGGGGCTCCAAAATCACTGCAGATGGTGACTGCAGCCATGAAATTAAAAGATGCTTACTTCTTGGAAGAAAAGTTATGACCAACCTAGATAGTATATTCAAAAGCAGAGACATTACTTTGCCAACTAATGTCTGTCTAGTCAAGGCTATGGTTTTTCCTGTGGTCATGTATGGATATGAGAGTTGGACTGTGAAGAAGGCAGAGCGCAGAAGAATTGATGCCTTTGAACTGTGGTGTTGGAGAAGACTCTTGAGAGTCCCTTGGACTGCAAGGAGATCCAACCAGTCCATTCTGAAGGAGATCAGCCCTGGGATTTCTTTGGAAGGAATGATGCTAAAGCTGAAACTCCAGTACTTTGGCCACCTCATGCGAAGAGTTCTCATTGGAAAAGACTCTGATGCTGGCAGGGATTGGGGACAGGAGGAGAAGGGGATGACAGAGGATGAGATGGCTGGATGGCATCACGGACTCGATAGACGCGAGTCTGAGTGAACTCCGGGAGATGGTGATGGACAGGGAGGCCTGGCGTGCTGCGATTCATGGGGTCGCAAAGAGTCGGACACGACTGAGCGACTGAACTGAACTGATGATGGTGTATTCCTACCTCAGCTCTTACCAGTTTCCTCATGACCAGGAAGCTGAATATGATGCCACGTCCATAATAAAGAACAGATGAAGAGATATGAAAAACAGATGAAGAGATATTTATATCTCTTATATAAATGTTATATGTGTATATATACATAAAATTAAAAACTATATGAAAAGAAACTATGGATGTGAATTCATATCCATAATAAAGGACAAGTGAAGAGAGAGTAAAATGGAGGAGGAGAGGATTTACAGAGTAATATATCACATGAGGACTTTGAATACAAATGTGATACTAAAGAAGCATGGGCTTTCCAGGTGGCACTAGTGGTAAAGAACACGCCTGCCAATGCAGGAGACATAAGAAACACAGGTTCGATCCCTGGGTCAGGCAGGTCTCTTGGAGGAGGGCATGGCAACCCACTCCAGTATTCATGCCTGGAGACTCTCATGAACAGAGGAGCCTGGAAAGCTATAGTCCACAGTGCGGCAAAAAAGTCAGACATGACTGAAGTGACTTAGTACGCAGGCGCTAAAGAAGCATAGCTGTGTTCAGCATGTATAGGGAAGACTCTTCTGATGGAGTGACTAAAAATTGCAATAAATGGCAATTGATCCTTAGCTTTCCTTTAGCCTTCTCTCTGCCATCACCCACAGTCCACATATATCTCCAGTAAACATCTTTGGCTGTGTGTTGTGTATATTTTTCTGGACTTTAGAATTAAGTATTTTAATTTTGTTCATTGTTAATGTCACACTAAGAAAAAATATGTCAATATTTAAAGTCAGTGTTAAGTATTTATACCTGTCTGTTGTGAATCCTCAAGGAGAGGCCAGTGGATGCTTCAGTTATTATCTCAATGACAAACCTAACTCCATCTCTTGTTCCCTATCCCTATACCACCTGTCTCCATCCTCAAACAGCAGTTTCCAGCAACTTGCCTGTGTTATGCGTTGGGATAGCTTTCACTGTGTCTTGGGTTTTGTTTGTTGTTGTTGTTGTTTTTGCGTTGGAATTGTAAGCTTCATGGAATTGAAGAATTTTCTCTATTTCTGTCCCCCACTCTGGTCTCCCTCCTTTCCTTCTGGGTCTTCTCTAGACTGCTTTATCTTGCCCCTCAGATCACTGAAGTTTTGTTTATACTTTTTAGTCTTTGAACTTTCTATATTTCATTTTTTTTACCTTTGACAATTAAGTTATTGAAGGAAATGTATACTTACATATAAATATTATTGTTGTTCTGTTGCTAAGTCATGTCTGACTCTTGGACTGAACCCCATGTCTGCACCCCATGGACTTGTAGCACACTGGATCCTCTGTCCTCCACTATCTCCTGGAGAGTGCTCTGATTCACGTCCATTGAGTCAGTAACGCTTTCTAACCGTCTCATTCTCTGCTGGCCCCTTCTCCTTTTACCTTTAATCATTGCCAGCATCAGGTTCTTTTACAAAGAGTCAGCTCTCTGCCTCAGGTGGCCAAGGTATTGGAGCTTCAGCATAAGTCCATCCAATGAATATTTAGGGTTGATTTCCTCTAGGACTGACTGGGTTGATCTCCTTGCAGTCCAAGGGCATATTTCATTTTAGATAGCTTTTTTCCCCTTGTCTCTACTTTTACTGATCTTTTCTTCTGAAATGAATATATTGCTGTCAATTTTACCTAATGAATTTCCTATTCCAGATAGTTTAACTTTCATGTCTAGAAAATCCATTTTTTCTTTTTTATATCCTCTACTTGTATCCTTATTATGTTGTTTTCATTTATGTCCTTGAGGATATGGAACATATTTACATTGATAGCTTAAATTTCTTCTCGCCAATTTTATCCTCTCTTTTATTTCTAAGATTCTTACCTTTAATTGATTTTTCTTTGAATTAAGGGTCAAATTTTTATCTTTTTTTCATAAAGCTAATAATTTTTATCAATTGTTGAAATTATGAATTTTAGGTTACTAAGTACAGGGTTTTGTTATATTCCTCTAAACATTGTTAGACGAGGTGCACATTTTAGAACTTTGATCCTTCGAGGTTCTTTCTAAAGTCATTTTAGGGAAAGTCTAGAATAAAATTTCTCTACTCTGGTTGAAGGGAACTCAACTCCCTTCTCTGTGTGAGTTTTGGAAATTGTTCATCTTACAACTCCAATATACTTATTCTTTTCCTGGAAGATGTTCCTAATCTGGACTCATGAGGCTTCATATTATTACTATGTATTTAATACTCAACCAAATACTCATAGAGATTCCTAGGCAAATTGTTAAGAGTTCTTTTTCTGTGTGGTTCCTTTATCTTGGATACTTTGTCCTGTATATTCTAACTGCTGCAGCCTTCTCAAATTGAGACATCAATGACGTGACTCAATGAGATTTCTGGGCTCATTTTGATTTCGCCATACCTGCACAGTAGCCCAGAAGTTAGCTCCAGGCAAGATCAACTCATTTGTTTCTTTTCTGAGACCATTAGCTACACTGCCTATGGTCCAGTTTCTGAAAATAAATGTGCTCTATATTTTGCCCAGTTTTCTAGTTGTTAATGGATGAAAGATAATACTTTCATAATGAATGAAAGATAATACTTTCATATGAGGGGCTCTGTGACTCCCTCACGGCCAGAAGCAGAAATATCTTGCTTTTCAATCATGACTTCCTTTCAGGCTTGTGATTTTACTTAATTTGCTTTTTAACACACACAACTGCCTCTCATCACTGTGTTTATATATGTACAAAATAAAATATCTCTGCATAAGTGATTATTTTATGCTCTTTCTGTTCTCTCAAGAGAGTCTAAAATATTTTTTGGTTTAGATTTTTGATTGAATACTTGATACCTCTTTAGGAATGAGAGACATTTGTATTCTAGGTGGAGAAAAAGGTGGAGATATATGAGATGATAGAATTGGGTCCTGTTTGCTCTAAGTTGTAATGATTGGTGGTACCTGGAGTTGCAACTTACCATAAGAATAAATTTCCAACATCAGTGAAAAATAAAAATTACATAGATTTTATCAAGATTAATCAATTATAAATAACTGAGAGAAGAAATGTTTTCTTCGTGGTTGACTTTTGTTTCCTATTCTAGATGTTATTTGCCCCTTTAGGTTTTCAGTGGAACTTAAGATGATGTGACAGAAAGTTCCTGTATGAAAATTTTTTAAAACTAGTTTTCACAGCAACTATGAAGTTAGGCAATTAATTTTCATTACAAATCTGGAAAAGGAAGTAGCTGCAGATCAAGTTGGGCAGAAATTGTCATTTTTTTTAACTTAGAGGATGAGAAATATAGAAATATTGCCAAATTGTTCTTAATATTATCATCATAATGAAGCATTAGTGAACGTATAACAATAACTTTTTTCTACTTGACTAAAAAATTTGCAGTTTTTATGGGATACAAATCGTGCAAAAATTATACTGTATCAGTGTTTTTATATTGTTATTCATGCCTCTGTACTACAATTCACTGAAAAATGATTTTTATGTGCAGAATTAAGATGTGCTATGAGCCATAGAGGGAGAATAATACTCAATTGATTCTTTTTTCGTTATTTACATAAATCTTATTCAAGGACATTCATAGTTTAATAATAATGTTGGGTAGTATAAATCTTTTAAGCATATAAAATCATAGTTTTTGAAATATTTATTTATGGATAAAAGTCATCCTAAGTAAAATTACTAATTTATTCAGATAAATAGCAAAGACCATCATTATGTAACATATTTAAGTACAATAGCCCTGTTATTTAAACTTCATAGATCTGTCATAAAAATAGCCCTGTCATAAAAAACTTTACAACTTTTTTTAAACTTCAAATGTTCAGCAACATAAACAATGCTACCTTTGCTTTAGATAATTTGGAAAATTGACTATAAAGAGTCAGAGCACTGCAAATTATTTAATTCACATGAAATCTATAAATTGCAGAGCTGGAAAGCACTGTACACAGTTATTTCAAGTTATTTTCATCTCCTTTATAGTTGTAAGATTTCTTTGTAACAATATCCTTTTCAAATATAACTATTGTAATGAATGGTAGTTCACTAGTCACATTTCTGGTCTTTTGTAATACAGTTCAATACTTTATTGTTTTCTGAACCAAGCTAAAATAAAACAGATGCAAGTAAATCAGACAAAGATGTGAATTTGGCATATGAGTAGACAGAGGATAGAATTAATGTTTCCTGCTTGTTTAGTTGCTGCTGCTGCTGCTAAGTCGCTTCAGTCGTGTCCGATTCTGGGCGACCCCATGGACGGCAGCCCACCAGGCTTCTCCGTCCATGGGACTTTCCAGGCAAGGGTACTGGAGTGGGATGCCATTGCCTTCTCCGCTTGTTTAGTTAAGCAATGCTAACTATATTTTGTTACGGGGAACAAGGGGAAATAAGATTTGCTAGTTCTGAAAATTATAATAAATTAAGCTTTAAAGAGAAGTAGAAGAAAAATGGGCAGAAATATGATACCAAAATCTGGGAAACATACTAAACAATAGGAAGACCTACTGATCTCAAAGTTTTAAGAGCTAATGCTCACACTAATTTTAAAAACAATGACTCATTACATGGGAACCTTATCACATAGCTGGGAGCACCTTCTTAGTTACCAGGGTAGTCCATTCACTGAATCATTCATTCAACAAATATCTACTGAACGTGCGTGTTTCTAAATACAATTGAAAATTATCGTTTAGCTGCTAAGTCATGTCCAATTCTTTTGAGACCTTGTAGACTGTAGTCCATCAGGCTCCTCCATCCTTGGGACTTCCCAGGCAAAAATACTGGGGTGGGTTGCCATTTTTTCCTCCAAGGGTCTTCCCAACCCAAGGATCAAACCTGAGTCTCTTGCACCTCCTGCATTGCAGGCAGATCCTTCACCGCTGAGTCACTGGGGAAGCACAACTGTAAATAATGTCTATTTATATATTTATGTATTATTTATGTATTAAGTGATGTGGGGGATGCAAATTATATTTGATCAACATGTAGCCATTTTAATACTGACTGGTAGGTGAGAACAAGACACCATCAGTTTACAACAAAGCAGAAATCTTTTATATATATGTGTATGTGTGTGTGTGTGTGTGTGTGTGTGTGTGTGTGTGTGTGTGTGTGTGTGTGTGGCCAACCTGCCCAAGCATGTGGAATCTTAGTTCCCCAACAAGGGACTGAACTTGCACGCCTGCAGTGGAAGCACAGAGTCTTAACCACTGGACCACCAAGAAAGTACTCAGAAATAATTTTTAACTTTCAGTAAATTTATTGTGTTTCTTAAGAAAAAAGAGTCACTTAAAAATGTACCAACATGACTAAGGTTTATAAAATTAATTTACCCCTAAGTTTGGATGTCATTAAGGGAATCAAAGACAAAATAACCATTTGATGTGTAGGTTCGTGGTCTGTGATTTTCTGCCTGACAAGAAAATCTAAATATTAATACAAAGACAGACTGGAAATGTGTTCCAATTAGTAATCAGGAACCTATAAAATTCAAACAAGAAGCAAATACCATTTTTAGAATAAAAATGTTATTTCTTTAAAAAAAAAAAAACAAACCATATTCTGAGGCTTCCCTGGTGGCTCAGTAGTAAAGAATCTGCCTGCCAGTTCAGGAGACACAGGTTCAATCCCTGGTCCAAGAAGATCCCACATGCCACAGAGTAACGAAGCCTGTGTGCCGCAACTATTGATCCTGTACCCTAGAGCCAGGAATCCGCAGCTACTGAGCTCAGGTGCCACAACTACTGAAGCCCACATGCCTCAAGCCTGTGCTCCACAAGAGAAGCTACTCCATTGAGAAACCTGGGCACCATAATGAAAGGGAAGACGCCGCTTTTTCTGTGCAAGAAAACTCACACAGCAATGAAGACCCAGCACAGCCAAAAATAAATAAATCAGCACTAATTAAAAAAAAACACACACACACATATTCTGGACCAGTCTTTTAGTATTGATACTTTGTTGAAAACCTACCACAATATATCCTATCCTCTTACATCATGTTTGCTTGTATTTTTAACTATACAACACATACAACATATACAAGCTAGTGGAGGTGATGGAATCCCAGTGGAGCTATTTCAAATCCTGAAAGATGATGCTGTGAAAGTGCTGCACTCAATATGTCAGCAAATTTGGAAAACTCAGCAGTGGCCACAGGACTGGAAAAGGTCAGTTTTCATTCCAATCCCAAAGAAAGGCAATGCCAAAGAATGCTCAAACTACTGCACAATTGTACTCATCTCACACGCTAGTAAAGTAATGCTCAAAATTCTCCAAGCCAGGCTTCAACAATATGTGAACCGTGAACTTCCTGATGTTCAAGCTGCATTTAGAAAAGGCAGAAGAACCAGAGATCAAATTGCCAACATCTGCTGGATCATGGAAAAAGCAAGAGAGTTCCAGAAAAACATCTATTTCTGCTTTATTGACTATGCCAAAGCCTTTGACTGTGTGGATCACAATAAACTGTGGAAAATTCTTCAAGAGATGGGAATACCAGACCACCTGACCTGCCTCTTGAGAAATCTGTATGCAGGTCAGGAAGCAACAGTTAGAACCGGACATGGAACAACAGACTGGTTCCAAAGAGGAAAAGGAGTATGTCAAGGCTGTATATTATCACCCTGCTTATTTAACTTCTATGCAGAGTACATCATGAGAAACGCTGGTCTGGAAGAAACACAGGCTGGAATCAAGATTGCCAGGAGAGATATCAATAACCTCAGATATGCAGATGACACCACCCTTATGGCAGAAAGTGAAAAGGAACTCAAAAGCCTCTTGATGAAAGTGAAAGAGGAGAGTGAAAAAGTTGACTTAAAGCTCAACATTCAGAAAATGAAGATCATGGCATCCGGTCCCATCACTTCATGGGAAATAGATGGGGAAACAGTGGAAACAGGGTCAGACTTTATTTTGGGGGGCTCCAAAATCACTGTAGATGGTGATTGCAGCCATGAAATTAAAAGACGCTTACTGCTTGGAAGAAAAGTTATGACCAACCTAGATAGCCTATTCAAAAGCAGAGACATTACTTTGCCGACTAAGGTCCATCTAGTCAAGGCTATGGTTTTTCCAGCGGTCATGTATGGATGTGACAGTTGGACTGTGAAGAAGGCTGAGAGCCAAAGAATTGATGCTTTTGAACTGTGGTGTTGGAGAAGACTCTTGAGAGTCCCTTGGACTGCAAGGAGATCCAACCAGTCCATTCTGAAGGAGATCAGCCCTGGGATTTCTTTGGAAGGAATGAGGCTAAAGCTGAAACTCCAGTACTTTGGCCACCTCATGTGAAGAGTTGACTCATTGGAAAAGACTCTGATGCTGGGTGGGATTGGGGGCAGTAGGAGAAAGGGACGACAGAGGATGAGATGGCTGGATGGCATCACTGACTCGATGGACGTGAGTCTGAGTGACTCTGGGAGTTGGTAATGGACAGGGAGGCCTGGCGTGCTGCGATTCATGGGGTTGCAAAGAGTTGGACACGACTGAGCGACTGAACTGGACTGAACTGAACTGATACAACACATTATATTAATATGTAGTAAAATAGAGAGTAAAATTCTGAACTTTGGATAAATTTTTTTCATTTTTTCTTCTTTGAATGCAATTATAATCAGAACATTATGATAGATTTAGATGTGTAACAATTTTAATAGAATATTCCAATATAAATAAACCATTAAAGGAAAGACAAGATGTCAAAAATTATTCATAAAAGATTGATTAATATTTACAGTATAGGCAGGAAATCATCTGTGAAACATTTCTTTATTTACTTACATTTTTCTTTCTAACTAAAGGAGAAACTTCATCTTTCTTATCTTTCCAAATAATATTTTATATCACCATGGACAAGGAATATTATTCAGCAACAATACAGTACATTTTATATACATCCTCTGTGTAATGTTTTTGGACTTTTTAAGAAAAACAGCTAAAATTCTCATATTTAAAGTAACTTTTACATGTTTCTATCCTTCAATATTGCTGCTGCTGCTGCTGCTAAGTCACTTCATTCATGTCCAACTCTGTACGACCCCATAGACAGAAGCCCACCAGGCTCCCTTGTCCCTGGGATTCTCCAGGCAAGAACACTTGTAAATGTAATGCAACAAGATTAATTTTTAATAAATATTCACCATTTGAGAACTGTTAATTCTTCCAATTTACTACCTGTTAAAGAACCAAAACATTTAGTCTGCTGAATGAAAAATTAAAATTACTTCCTTAAGAACTAATAGTAGACAATAATGTTTAGCATTTGAATAATATATCATATGTAAAAATTTTCTGTAGTTTTAAAAAACTCTCAAAATATTTGACAGATAATCATTGATGAATTTCTATATTTCTCAAAAAATATACTCTGAATATAAAATAAATACAGGCCTTTATATATATATATAAACTGTTATTCTCAAAATGGAAATACTTTGGTTTTTATGACATTTAATATTTTTAAAGAATCAAAGTGTAGCATAATTCCATCAACAAATCAAAAAAATCATAACCAATTATGTTCAAGGCAGTGAAATACATGTTATTTTAAAAATTGTTTTAAATTAACTGCACATATCATCTGCATCACATTTCTTATCCTTCTAGTCTATTTTATTAAATTATTGAGTAATTCACCTGTTACCTTTTCCTTTGTTTTAATTTATGTATTCTCAAGGGATTCCTAGGTGGCCCTAGTGGTAAAGAACTCACCTGCCAATACAGCAGGGATAAGATATACAGGTTCAATCCCTGGGTCAGGAGGATTCCCTGGAGAAAGGCATGGCAAACCACTCCAGTATTCTTGCCTGGAGAATACCATGGACAGAGGAGTCTGGTGGGCTATGGTCCATGTGATTGCAAAGAGTTAGACACGACTGAAGTAACCTAGCAAGCATACACACATATACAATCAAAGAATAGTTGAGAACTTCGAGATAATTTATTCTAAAGGCCCTCGTTGTACAGATACGAAGACTAAAATCAAGAAAGGTTGTGTGATTTTTTTCCTTTATATTTGAAGGTTTAAACCTACAAAATACTTGAAGGAATATTACAACAAAACCTATATAATCTTCACCAATTAGTAACATTTGGCAAATTTGTTTGTTCTGTCCTCACATGCACACACATGTATATGCATGTATGTATATTACACTTGTTAAAAATCACTAATATTTCATCTCTAAGTATTTTTGAACACATCTCCTGATTAAAATATTTTCCTATAAATGCACAATACTATTATTACTCTCAAGATTATCAAATAGTTACTAAATTATAACATTTAATATAAAAATACTCAAATTTTTTGCTCCAACGTGTATTCATAAACTCTTTCTTCAAACCAGGATCCAGTCAAAGCTCATTTATGGCATTTGGTTAAGTGGCGATGGTGGTTTAGTCATTAAGGAATCATATATCTCCTGTGTCCATGGGATTTCCCAAGCAAGAATACTAGAGTGGGTTGCCATTTCCTTCTCCGGGGCATCTTCCCAAGCTAGGAATCGAATCCGTGTCTCCTGCATTGGCAGGCAGATTCTTTACCATTGGGCCACCAGTGAAGCTACCTTTGGAAAAGTATTTTAATCTAAAACAATTCCTATTTTTAGTTACTCTATTTACTGACACTGAATTTTATGAGAGTTCAGGTCAGTAGACTAGGTGATAACGATAATGATTTGGGCCATGCCAGGCAGCTTGTGGGATCTTTGTTCCCTAACCAGGGATCAAACCCAGGCCCTCGGCAATGAAAGCTCGGAGTCCTAACCACTGGACTGCCAGGGAATTCCCTAGGTGATTACTTTCTTATGATTGTATTCAAATTAAACATTTTGGGGAAAATATTGCATAAGTGATAGTATTTAACTCTCATTGCGCTAATCAGGAATCACAACATAAAATTACATTGTCTCACTATTGGTTATCTTAAATTATATAGCTCTATTAAAGTAGTAATTGCAAGATCTCTCCATTATAGAGATCCATTTTCCCTTGGTAATTAAAAAGAAAAGCTATTTTCAGGATGATATTTTAAAACTGTGAGTATTCTGTTCTCTGATAAAATTTCACCAATTGATTTCACATCTCTGACATCCTTGTTTAAATTTCCTGTTACATCGCAGATTGCATAATAAGCAATTTGCTAATTCTATCATCCCTACTACATTTATTGCTAACGTTTGTATGAAAGACAGTTCCTCTTTTTCAGGCCTTTTTTTTCCCTTTACTCCTTCCAACTACTGTAAGGTTGATCACAATCGCCCCTTTGGCTAGAGATCTCTGTCTCAGACATACTCCTCACCCTCAGCATAAGAAATGCTCTAGTCATTATCCATGCACTAACATCTACCGTGCTGGCCATCCCAAGTCTGCCTTGGGATGCACTCAGTACCAATTTCTTTCATGGCTTTAAAAGGTTGAAAAATGATTGGACAAGGGATTCAGAAGAAAGGAAGGATGCAGGCCATGAGATTAAATTCAACAAGATTACAGTTCAATGACGCTGAGGTTTAGGTCTCAGGATTAAGGTTGAGGGACATATTATTTATTCACTTAAAATTTTAGTGGATATTTTAAAATATAATAGAAGCAGAAAGGGTAGTAAAATAAACCCCTAGATAGCTATCATTCCATTTCAGCAATTTTTTATATTTTGCCAATTTTATTGTACCTATTTCTCACTCTATTTTTAAAACAAAATTTATTTATTTTTTGATTTTTTGGCTGCACTGGGTCTTCATTACTGTGAGTGGGTCTTCTTCAATTGCAGTGA
This sequence comes from Capra hircus, assembly GCF_001704415.2. Classification (NCBI taxonomy): domain Eukaryota; kingdom Metazoa; phylum Chordata; class Mammalia; order Artiodactyla; family Bovidae; genus Capra; species Capra hircus. The sequence continues at coordinate 115,207,572 of NC_030808.1, read as the reverse complement.
GTAGGGACTATTTTCCAGCTGCAGTGCACAAGCTTCTTATTGTAATAGTTTCTCTTGGTGCAGAGCTTGGGCTCTAGGCAGGCGGGCTTCAGTGTTTGAGATTCCTTTGCTCTAGAGCACTAGCTAGGTTGTTGTGCCTCAATATTGTGATCCACACAGTCACAGGCTTTGGCATAGTCGATAAAGCAGAAATAGATGTTTTTCTGGAACTCTCTTGCTTTTTTCCATGATCCAGCGGATGTTGGCAATTTGATCTCTGGATCCTCTGCCTTTTTTAAAACCAGCTTGAATATCAGGAAGTTCACGGTTCACGTATTGCTGAAGCCTGGCTTGGAGAATTTTGAGCATGTGGGATCTTCCCAGACCATGGATCAAACTTGTGTCCCATGCATTGGCAGGCAGATTCTTTACCACTGAGTCATCAGGGAAGTTTTCCTTCTATTTTTAAATTTTTGCTGTATTATCTCAATGCAAATCCCATGCATCATGTCATTCCTTCCTTCATATGTCAGCATGTATTGCAAATTGATAGGTTTTATGATAGGCAGAATTCCAAGATGGCGCCCCTAGATTCTTGGGCCCTGTTGTACACATATTTTCTCCTACTTATTCAACCAAACACTAACCTAGACACTGTTTTAAAGGATTTTGCAAAAGTAATTAAGATTCTAAATCAGTTGACCTTAAAATAGGAAGATTTTTCTAAGTGGGCCTGGCCTTATCACATAAGCACTTTAAAACTCAGCCCAGAGATCAAAGACAGAGAAAGTCGGAGATTTAACACATGAGAAGGATATGATATGCAAGATAGCTTCCACTACTAGCTTGAAGCCAGAGGGGCCCAGGTGGCAGAGAATGTATTCTCTAGGAGCACAGAGCGCTTTACCAGCTGAGCCACAAGGCAAGCCATAAAGGAGATGGTAATCTTGGCTAACAGATTAAATAGACTTTTATGAACCAGTCAGGAGAGTTAACAACGAGTACAATCTTATAACTAGGGGGGAGCAAATTTGAACAACTAAGATGCAAGTTAATTTTTGGATCACATCCCAGTTAAATTTGGAATCTGTCTGTATTTCCAAAATTAATTGGCTAAAGAGTTATAATTAAAAGACTGTGGAGACCAAATAACTTAGAACATGTTACATCATGTCATAGTCAACCTTCCTTCTTTGATGAGTCTCTGCAATTTTAAATAATTCCAACGAGTCATTTTTCTAAAGGATTTTTGAGTGTGTGTCATGTATATTACATGACTTATATCTCCCTAAGGTTCTTTTCCCTTTCCAGTTTCTTTTATAATATCCCCAACACTTTAACAACCACTCCTTGTACTTCAAAGTTTGATTTTTTAAATGAACTATATGAAGAAAAACTACCTAACAAAAATATACCCAGGCATTAATAGTTTTTTTTTATTCTGAGTCATCACATAATTTTTCATCATATTATTTTCTGAACTTACCTTTATTTTGAATTTTTCTTCCAAATTAAAAAGAAATTTGTCATTTCTAAATACAGCTTATGCTGCTTCTAACATAAATTCTTTTCTGAATTTTGATTTCTTGATCATCCTCTATACACTACTCAGTGGATATTTCTTCTGGATTTTGACCACACATCTCCCTTAAACCTTCATTTTCTCAAACAACTTCCTCAAATATTACAGCTCCTTCTTTAAAGATCTCTTCCAGATCTTCTCCTGTTTTAGAAGTCTTACCAGGTTTTGTGGAAAGAAATTATTAATACATCTCATTCCCCTTTAACCTAAGAACCACTAATGATCAATTCCTGAAGTCACATAATTGCATAATCAGACAGGTTAATTCCCAAGACTGTCTCTTACAAGTTGAGGCCTATTCTGGTTTGTAGCAAATATTCCATGTGTGTTTCTTAACAATAACAGAAGCTATGGCAGGTGAACTTACTTTGAATGCAGAGCGATTAGCATTGCCATATAAGGTTGGCTTGTTGTTAAACGATTTCAATGGTTCCATATGTGAGAGACATTTTTTATGAAACATCTCCAAACCATGCATCCACAGGTATTTCAGTAGTGTGGATATATATGGTCTGTAAGAATATGTGCTACTATTGTTCAAAGGTATGTAGGTGATGGTATGAATAAGTGTTATTGAATGTATCAGAGTTTTTGTCATTAAGTATTTTCCCAGTTTATGAATAATAAATATAAAAAGGCAGTTATATAGGAGTCTGCTATATTTTTATGCAATCTATTTCTGAAAAATTTATGTATATGTATGTGCTATGCTATGCTGTGCTAAGTTGCTTCAGTCATGTTTGACTCTTTGTGACACTATGGACTGTAGCCCACCAGGCTCCTCTGTTCATGGAATTTTCCAGGTACGAATACTGGAGTGGGTAGCCATTCCCTTCTCCAGGGGATCTTCCTGACCCAGGGATCGAAACTGCATCTCTTACATCCCCTGCATCCTTAGGTGGGTTCTTTACCACTAGCACCACCTGGCAAGCCCCATATATATGAATCTGGAAGATTATATGTAAAAACTGAATAGTAAGATTCCCCAGTTGATTACTTTTATTACTACCATTCATCAAAAAATCCATTTATATCCATAGTATGTATGTGTACATATATTTTATCTATATCTCTATCTATATAACTATCCATCCAAAAAAAAGTATTTTCAGGAAGCAAAAGTGCTTCATGTCCAACACTCTGAAAACACTGAAAACCACTGATTCAGTTAAGAAGACAGAATAAAGCATTTGAGCTTTGATATTTCTGTGAGTTTTCAGTCACTATGAAACATAAGTGACTTCATTTTAAGCCTTCTGAAAGCTGAGTAACTGCTGCTAATTGGCTTTTGGGCAAAACAGAATGCATTAAGGCTCATATAAATGTTTTCTAACAAAAGGCACATTGTAAAGCTTTATAATATGACCACCAAGGGCTCAGTCAGTAGTGGCCAAATTGATTATTCATACTTGCCATCAAATGTCAGAACTCATCTCCAAAAGCAAAAATAGTTAACTTTATTGACAAAGACAGCCACTCCCAAGGAGCAGAGATTAAATCCCACTAAGAAATATTTCTTTTCTTTTAATGCTTACAGTCCTCAAACTGAATCCTCACAACATTCTTAAATGCATATCTCACCATTGCTTAAAACAAACAAACAAAACCAAAGAAATGACGCCAATGTATCATTTTTACGAGAGTTTCCAACATTCAGTTCAGTTCAGTTCAGTCACTCAGTCGCGTCCAACTCTTTGCGATCCCATAAATCGCAGCATGCCAGGCCTCCGTGTCCATCACCAACTCCTGGAGTTCACTCAGGCTCACGTCCATCGAGTCCGTGATGCCATCCAGCCATCTCATCCTCTGTTGTCCCCTTCTCCTCCTGCCCCCAATCCCTCCCAGCATCAGAGTCTTTTCCAATGAGTCAACTCTTCGCATGAGGTGGCCAAAGTACTGGAGTTTCAGCTTCAGTGTCATTCCCTCCAAGAAATCCTAGGGCTGATCTCCTTCAGAATGGACTGGTTGGATCTCCTTGCAGTCCAAGGGACTCTCAAGAGTCTTCTCCAATACCACAGTTCAAAAGCATCAATTCTTCGGTGCTCAGCTTTCTTCACAGTCCAACTCTCACATCCATACATGACCACAGGAAAAACCATAGCCTTGACTAGACGGACCTTTGTTGGCAAAGTAATGTCTCTGCTTCTAACATTACATAACACCATTGTTCACTGAAAGTCTTGTTATAAAAGGGGCTACAGCCATCTTACAGGGGCTGTGGTTTGCTGCAGCCACCATCAATAGCTGTTACATTGTTTTCTGCGTTTTAGGTGTGACCTATTCCCACCAACTCTCCTCGGGGGACATTTTTCCTGACCTGATCCCTGTTTTGAAACATATTCCTCGCTGTAGTGGTTTTGTGCCACTAAAGAGGAACATATCCTTTCTTTGTTTCACCATAGAAATAACAAACATAGCTCTCTCCATTTGGCAGAAACAAAGTATTTCACTAACCATATAAAATGCCTCTACTCAGTAATCTGAAATGTTCTTACAGAAAAAATGTTTCTCACAAAAAAGTTTTTTGTTAATGTAATTCATCTGCCAGCAAATGAAAACTCTCAGAATTCATATAATTATTTGATTAAACTCATAATGAATGTTCCAGGAATGAAAAGTATTATATCTTTAAATCATTCTACATTTATGAAAAGATGGAAAGAAAATGGAATGTTGATCAGAAAAATTTAATTAAGAAGTTATTCAAATATGCTAAACAAATTAAAAATAGAAAAGTATTTTTAAAGTGTTCTGTTTTATTTTATATTACTTATCCAAGGATATTTGAAAGACTATTATTTATATTTTATAATTCCCTAGTTCCAAATATACTTTTTTGAGAAACATTTATGGGCAAGAACCTGGGATGGGATCAAAGAAAAGTAAAGCACCTTTTCCCCGCTTTGGAATTGATAATATATAGCATATTTTTTTACTCTAGACTTTTACTATCTTCCTATTTGAGTAGGTCTCAAGTCAAGATACATTAGGAAAAAATTTTTAATTATTTGTTCATCATACGTTTGATTCCATCACAGCATTATACCTGATTATCTAGAAGCAGTAATCAGAAATTGGCACAGCACATAAATGCCATGGGAATGTTCCAGATCTCATTTGGGAGAAAGGAACTGCATGGGCAAGTTCTTGAAAGAGGTCTGTTCAACACCAAATTATTTCCCTGGCTGCCTTACTTTAAGTGAATAAATGTTTCTCCCCCTAGAGATTCTGACATATGTCCTTATGACTCCATACAAGAGGATTATAGAAAAAGGCATCATTAATTTGACTGGGAAATCAAGAAAGCTTTAAGAATGCTGTAGGTGCCAGATTATTTTTATTGAAGCATTGTTTTGCTTAAGTTATTTCCTGTTCAAAAATATGAACTATGACCCTGTTCTGAGACCTTAAACTTTGGCTAAAGACTCAGTTTCAACTGGACTTCTATTAACTCCTCCTGTACTCTAGGATCTGGTCTACAGTTGTGCTGTCCAATGTTACTGAACACCCCAAATGTGCTAATGTGACTGAAAACAGAATTTTTAACTGTTGTTTAATTTTAATTATTTAAAAATTAAATGATATAATTTCTATATTGATTATGTATTGAAATGGTAATGTTTCTATATATTGTGTTAAATAACATACCTTATTAAAATTCATTTCACCCATTTCTCTTTAAAATGATAACTAGAAAATTTTAAGTGATAAACTTGGTTTATATTATGTTTCTGTTGAACAGTCCTAGTCTTGGATAGCGAAAATGCTTTCGTTTATTGATGATATCTTATACTTCAAGAAAAGAAAACATGCTCCCTCCTCCAGCTTTTCCTTCCTGATATAAAAGGCTCTGTAGTTGCAAGTGACAGAAGTCTAAGAATGTTTGTTCAGTAAATGAAGAGAACAGAGACAACGGGGCAGACATAGCTGGAGTCAGTGACTCTGATGATGCCATCAGAGCTCAATCTTCTCACTAGCCAGTCTCAGCAAAAGCAGAGTTTGTAATGTCCAGAAATAAGTCTCACTGGCTGGCTTGAATCCCATGCCCATCTTTGAACCAATCACTGTAGCAAAGGAAAAGGCTTAAAACTTGCTTGCCAGATCTTGGTCACATTACACCAACATTAGAGTGTGAGGACAATCAGTGCCACTCACTTTATCTGGGCCGATTCAAAGGATGAGCCTATTCCTCAGAGAAAAGCTATGAAACTTGTCTCCAGAAGGAAAAAAAAAAATCAGTAATGTAGCTAGGAAAAAGTACAGATACCTGAAAGACCTGATTGTTCATGTTAAAGGCATTTCTTTTTTTAATTCTTCAGGATCAGGAGTCCCATTTCAAGACACCATTCCTTACACCATCTTGATTCCTCCTCTCTGGTTTCCTCACAAGCCCCTTTCCCAGCCCTGCCTCACATCTCCCATATAGCATATCACATGCACCTCCAAGAATACAGTCCTCTTCCTCTGACTTCCATGACTTTTCCAACTGCAACCATTCCCTGAAATATCCGCAAAATACGAACTGTGATCCTTGATTCCCCTAGCCTAGGGCATCTTCTATAGCTTTTCACTTTTGTATTCCCTCTGAAGTGATACACCTTGTAATATGTCACTTTCAAAGTATCAGTAACGTATATAATTTGATTCAGTAACAGGACTAATGTAGATATTGAGGGTAAGGTCTGCCTGAGATGGTCCATTTTAAAGGATCAATTTCAGGTGAAAAGAAGAGAAACGAAAAGCAAAGGAGAAAAGGAAAGATACAAGCATCTGAACGCAAGAAGAGATCAGAAAGCCTTCCTCAGCAAACAACGCAAAGAAATAGAGGAACACAACAGAATAGGAAAGACTAGAGATCTCTTAAAGAAAATTAGAGACACCAAGGGAACATTTCATGCAAAGATGGGCTTGATAAAGGAGAGAAATGGTATGGACCTAACAGAAGCAGAAGATATTAAGAAGAGGTGGCAAGAACACACAGAAGAACTATAAGAAAAAGATCTTCATGACCAAGAAATCACAATGGTGTGATCACTCACCTAGAGCCAGACATCCTGGAATGTGAAGTCAGGTGGGCCTTAGAAAGCATCACTACGAACAAAGCTAGTGGAGGTGATGGAATTCCAGTGGAGCTATTTCAGATCCTGAAAGATGATGCTATGAAAGTGGTGCACTCAATATGTCAGCAAATTTGGAAAACTCAGCAGTGGCCACAGGACTGGAAAAGGTCAGTTTTCATTCCAATCCCAAAGAAAGGCAATGCCAAAGAACGCTTAAACTACTGCACAGTTGCACTCATCTCACACGCTAGTAAAGTAATGCTCAAAATCCTCCAAACCAGGCTTCAGCAATTCGTGAACCATGAACTTCCAGATGTTCAAGCTGGTTTTAGAAAAGGCAGAGGAACCAGAGATCAAATTGCCAACATCCGCTGGATCATCAAAAAAGCAAGAGAGTTCCAGAAAAACATCTATTTCTGCTCTCTTGACTATGCTAAAGCCTTTGACTGTGTGGATCACAATCAACTGTGGAAAATTCTGAGAGAGATGGGAATACCAGACCACCTGACCTGCCTCTTGAGAAACCGGTATGCAGGTCAGGAAGCAACAGTTAGAACTGGACATGGAACAACAGACTGGTTCCAAATAGGAAAAGGAGTATGTCAAGGCTGTATATTGTCACCTTGCTTATTTAACTTATATGCAGAGTACATCATGAGAAACACTGGTCTGGAAGAAACACAAGCTGGAATCAAGATTGCCAGGAGAAATATCAATAACCTCAGATATGCAGATGACACCACCCTTATGACAGAAAGTGAAGAGAAACTAAAGAGCCTCTTGATGAAACTGAAAGAGGAGAGTGAAAAAGTTGGCTTAAAGCTCAACATTCAGAAAACGAAGATCGTGGCATCTGGTCCCATCACTTCATGGGAAATAGATGGGGACACAGTGGAAACAGTCTCAGACTTTATTTTTGGGGGCTCCAAAATCACTACAGATGGTGACTGCAGCCATGAAATTAAAAGACGCTTACTGCTTGGAAGAAAAGTTATGACCAACCTAGATAGTATATTCAAAAGCAGAGACATTACTTTGCCAACAAAGGTCCATCTAGTAAAGGCTGTGGTTTTTCCAGTGGTGATGTGTGGATGTGAGAGTTGGACTGTGAAGAAAGCTGAGCACCGAAGAATTGATGCTTTTGAAGTGTGGTGTTGGAGAAGACTCCTGAGAGTCCCTTGGACTGCAAGGAGATCCAACCAGTCCATTCTGAAGGAGATCAACCCTGGGATTTCTTTGGAAGGAATGATGCTGAAGCTGAAACTCCAGTACTTTGGCCACCTCATGCAAAGAGTTGACTCATTGGAAAAGACCCTGATGCTGGGAGAGATGGGGGGCGGGAGGAGAAGGGGACGACTCCAATTATTCTTTTCAAGTTCCTAGCCCCTAGTATATCTCCTTACACATCAGCTCAGTTCAGTTCAGTAGCTCAGTCACGTCTGACTCTTTGTGACCCCATGAACTGCAGCATGCCAGGCCTCCCTGTCCATCACCAACTCCAGGAGTTCACCCAAACCCATGTCCATTGAGTCAGTGATGCCATTCAGCCATCTCATCCTCTGTCATCCCCTTTTCCTCCTGCCCCCAATCCCTCCCAGCATCAGTCTTTTCCTTTCATATAGCAGATAATTAATATTGAATAGAAGAATAAATGACTCTCTACAAATCTCTGATATTCCTGGCTCTTTTCATTCATTCATCCTTTTTAATGAATGCAATAAATGTAATATGAATGTGGACCTAGATGTGATTTAATTTGTAAACTTTCTGGGATGTTTTCCAATAAATAAATATGCATCCAAAAATTAGAAGAAAAATTTTTGTCCAACTGTGTGTTCTCAAATTAGATCTGGAAATATCAGCATCATACTTATAAGGAAACTTATTTAGCTTCATCCTTTACCTGAGTATACAAATAATCCTCTCAGACACTACTGAAGTTGATGTTCTCATTCCTTTTTTCAGATAAGGAACTGAAAGCTAAAGATATTTGAGAATAATCAGACAATGCTTTCCTCTTTGATTCTCTAGCTGCACAAACACAAAACGGAAAACATTATATGAATTCTTAAACATTAAGGCCATTTCTACAAGTTAAAAAAAAATCAGTGAATCAGAAGTACTTCTCTCACCATTGAAATCTGCAGAAAGCAACTGAAATATTGCTACTTCTGTACCTTTAAAGTGACCATGAAAATATATCTTAAGAAAAAAATAGTGGCTAAAAGCATGGATATATTTATTTTGCTTTAATTAAAATCTATTTTCAGGGATATATGCACAGATGCTTTCTTACTTTTAAGTGGTAATTGTATACTAGCAAGAAAAAATGAAGGAAACTGAGAGTTGAGAGTCTTATGATAACTGTTAATCAAAATAATGGAAAATATGAAAGCTGTATATTTCTCCAATCTGTATGATTTTTGACATTTCTTTGGAAGAATATTTTGAGTATTCTAAGTGCAAGCTATGACAGTTACTTATTACTACCTTTATCAAAATATACTTTCATAAGAAAATGCCCAATTTTTACTTTTAAAATATATTTTTTATACCAGACACATTATTCCTATCTTATTTTTAATGCAAAATATGATGTAATATTGACTCATAAACCTCTAATACATATTTAAATATAGCTTGCAAGTGTGTGCTACTTGGCATGTAGAAAGACCAAACATTTTATTGACCAACTCTAAGGCTTGCAATAAGAGTTGCAACGAACTCTTGCAACATCAGTAGCAATGAACTCCAGTAGCAATGAACTCCAGAAGCAATGAACACCATTAAGGTCTCAATTGTGGTCTGAAAAAACCCTGTCCTACTAATAGGAACCAGGGTCCTTTAGAGAAATGAGTAAGCTCAGACCTGTGGTAGGAAATGTACAAAATAAACCTGGGTCATCTCAGGTTTATTGTTCCAAAAAGCAAGCATATTATCAACAAATATTAGAGTCATCTCAAAAAGCTACAGTAGCCAATTACTGGAGCATTAAAAAGGAAGAATGATGACAATACATTGAAACAAGATAAATTCAACTCTACAAATCAATAAGAAGTTGACAGGTATCCAATAAAATGTCTAGGATGAAAGAATACACAATTTACAAAACAGGAATTAAAAAGTGAGATACAAGCATTACAATACAGTCAATCTCCATAGTAATTAGAGAATACAAATTAAAAATATTGACACCATTTTCTTGTCCATCAGATTGGCAAATTTTTAAACATTTAAGTATATCAAATACTAGAAAAAGAGCCGAAAACCAGGACATGTTGGAAGCTCAAATGGATAAAGCTGTTCTTGACTGGGCAATTTGGCAGTGATGATTAATATTTCAAATGTATATACATTCCAAAAATTCTACTTTCCCATATCTACCTTAAAGAAAGACTTGCACGAACTTTGAAAGAGGCATTTATAATGCTGCTGACTGGCTACACTATTTTTAATTGTGAAGAATTTACACAAATTCTATCAACAGAGGGATTAGATATATATGAATCGGTTCAAAAGAATAACTTACAGATACTTTCAAGCTATAACAATAATAACAGTTAATCGCACAGTCATGTCCAACTATTTGCAGTCCCGTGGACTGTAGCCTGCCCAGCTCCTCTGTCCATGGAATTTTCCAGGGAAGAATACTGAAGTGGGTTGCATTCCTTTCTCCAGGGGACCTTCCCAACTCAGGGATCAAACCTAAGTCTCCTGCATTGCAGACAGATTCTTTACCACCAAGCCTTTAGGGAAGCCCTATTTTCAAGCTGTAGTTTTCATAATTTTGCTTATTCGTTTATGTATTTCTGGCTGTGCTGTGTCTTCATTGCTGTGTGTGCTTTCTCTAGCTGTGGGGAGCAGGGGCTACTCTCTAGCTGCAGTGTGTGGCCTTCTCATTGCAGTGACTTCTCTTGTTGCCAAGCAAGGGCTCTCGGTTGTGTGGACTTCAGTAGTTGCAGCACGTGGGCTCAGTAGTTGTAGCTCAAGGTCTCCAGAGCACAGGCTCAATAGTTTTGGTGCATGGGCTTAGTTGCTCAGCAGCATGTGGCATCTTCTTGGATCAGGGATTGAACTCGCGTCTCCTGCATTAGCAGGTGGGTTCTTTACCACTGAGCCACTAGGGAAGCCCCAAGTTATATTTTCAAGTTAAAAACCATCACAGTGAAAAGCATAAATATGATGCTATATACATTTAAAAACCAACAAAACTAATTCCATATGTGATATAACATATATAATATACATATATATAATGGCACAGAAAGTAGAGCTGCAAAATATGTATCAAATTGATAGCACTGATTACGTCTGGGGAGAAGAATCATGTTAGAGGGAAATAGAATAGTCTTTTGATTTACCTGTATTTTTTATACTATAAGTACAGTTAAGTATTTAATCTTTATTTCATAATTTTTTTAATGTTAAGAAAATCATCTTTCAATAACTTTCTAAGGAGGTCATTTAAGGTCCCACTCTATGGGTGAGGAAAGACAGCTCAGAAATAATGTCTGGCATGCCCAAAGTTAAACAATAGAGGTGAAAATTAATTCAGGCTGATCTTACTGCCTCTAGGCAAAATCTTTTCCTCTAGATCATAAGTAAAAATGATCTTCTATTTTTCCCTGGTCAAAACTTCTTTAGGGAGATACCTAGGTTGGAAACAGGTTTGGGAGCAATACACATTTGCCTATTGAAACCATGGATGTATACTAAGGAGATTGTGGGTAAAAATCTGGACAGGCCCAGAACAGAATCCTGAGAAATTCCAACCTTTAGTGGATGAACACAGTTACAGGAAAGCTATACTACTACTACTACTACTACTACTACTACTACTACTACTACTACTACTAAGTCGCTTCAGTCGTGTCCGACTCTGTGCGACCCCATAGACAGCAGCCCACCAGGCTCCGCCGTCACTGGGATTCTCCAGGCAAGAGCACTGGAGTGGGTTGCCATTTCCTTCTCCAAAGCATGAAAGTGAAAAGTGAAAGTGAAGTTGCTCAGTCGTGTCCGACTCTTAGCAACCCCATGGACTGCAGCCCACCAGGCTCCTCTGTCCATGGGATTTCCCAGGCAAGAGTACTGTACGAAAATCAAAGAAGCAATTGGTACATAATCAGCACTTTTCACTTTCATGCATTGGAGAAGGAAATGGCAACCCACTCCAGTGTTCTTGCCTGGAAAACCCCAGGGACGGGGGAGCCTGGTGGGCTGCCGTCTATGGGGTCGCACAAAGTCGGTCACGACTGAAGCGACTTAGCAGCAGCAGCAGCAGGAGAGGGTGGAGTAAGAACTCAAGCACAAAGAACACTTCTAGGAGGAGGAAGTGGTCAACAGTGGCACATGTTGCAAAGAGGTCAAATACCAGGGCTTTGAGTTGTCGTTTGGATTTGGTATCAAGATCATTCTATGACTTTGTCAAGAGTCTTGATACACAGCAGAGACAGAAACCAGAATGCAGAGGCATGACGAATAAGGAAGACAGGAAAATTTAACAGTATGGCAGTTCCTCAAAAATTTTTTAAAAAGAAAAGCACATAATCCAGCAACTTTACTTCTAGCTATATAAGAATCCACCTGCCAAAGCAGGAGACATCAGAGATGCAAGTTCTATCTATGGGTCAGGAAGTTCCCCTGGAGTAGGAAATGAAAACAGTCTCAAGTATTCTTGCTTGGAAAATCCCATGGACAGAGGACCTTGGTGGGCTACTGTACATGGGTTCGCAAAGAGTCGGACACTATTGAGCATGCACACACATACATATACACTAAAGAATTAGAAGTAGAGACAGATATTTGTATGCTCATGTTCATAGCAGCATTATTCCCAACAGCCAAAAGGTGAAAGTAACTCAAACATCCATTAGAGAATGACTGGATAAACAAAATATAGTATAGACAAATAATGGAATAATGGTGGTAGTGGTTTAGTTGATAAGTCATGTCCAACTCATGATCCCATGGACTGTAGCCTGCCAAGCTCCTCTGTCCATGGGATTTCCCAGGCAAGAATACTAGAGTGTGTTGCCATTTCCTTCTTCAGGGGATTCTTCCTGACCCAGTGATCAAACCCATGTCTGTCTCCTGCGTTGACAAGAGGATTCTTTACCACTAGCGCCAACTGGGAAGCCTTATGGTTGTACAGCAATGTGCAAACAATACCTCTGGAATATATGCTTTTAAAAAATGACAGAAGTAGGACTTCCCTAGTGACAATGGATAACAATCTGCCTGCCAGTGCAAGGGACATGGGTTCCATCTCTGGTCCAGGAAGATTTCACATGCTAAGCTCGTGAACCACAACTACTTAGCCCACGTGCTGCAACTACTGAGGCCTGTGAGCCCTAGAGCTCATGCTCTGCAGCAAGAGAAGTCACTGCAATGAGAAGCCCATACACTGCAACAACAGAGGAGCCCCAACTCTCTTTAACTAGAGAAAGCCTGCACAAAGCAACAAAGACCCAGTGCAGCCAAAATTACATAATTTTTTTTAAAATTTTAAATAATTGAAAGAAGTCAATGGTGACAACGTTTTCAAAAAGAAAAGTAATAGGGCAGTAAAGTCAGAGATTTTTTGAGATGGAGGAACCTTGAACATATTCACCAGCCTGGAAAGGATTTTTAGAGAAATAGTGATATACATCTACCACCCAGGTAAAAGGGACACAAATATTGAGCTAGCACATTAAAATCATCCGGAGATACTGAGCACTGTGCTTCCAGGAGTAAACCTGGGTCTTTGAGCAACAAATAGGCTTAATGTTTTATAATAACACTCACATACAGTAATATTTAAAGTCTCTCAAAACACATAGAATCTAAGCAATGTTAATCACACCAATAATAACTTTTTCTTCAAAGTTTTTCTATAAGTATGTCACTTTTTAAATCAAATTTCCTATTGGTGACTCTATGGTGGAGTTTTTATTTGGTTTGATTTCAGCGTCAGGGGGGCGGAGGAGGGAGCTTTCTTAGTGTTGTTTATTCATTTATTTTCACTTACTGCAAATTCACATTAAGTATGACTTTAGGTGAAATGGAAAATGTTTCCATTTTTAATCATCCCCTAATTACTTTTTATTGCCTCTTTGAAAATAAGGTTAAGTAAAGCAGCGTGTGATACCCTGAGAGTATGGTAGTTTCTAAAGTTCAGAAAGCAGTTCTTGCAATGTGTGGAGGTCTGCATAATTACTTAATTATTCTTGCAATTCACCCCCTGTCTCTTCCCCAACCAGCAAGGGAAGGTGGGAAGGACCGCCACATAACAATTGCAGCTACCCATTTGCTTCTATGACCCAGTAACCTGGGTGAAGTGTATACACGAGTATTTCCTTTTATTTGAAGTTGGCAATAGTATATGTGTTGCCCAACTGTTTTCATGTCCTTTTTCAAATATTGTCCCTACTGTCCCATAGATATTTTTAATTAATGCCTATCTTCTTAGAAAATTAACCAGTTAAATGCACAGCATTGCAGAATCTGCACCTGTTTTTTATTCTTGTGGCTGAAGTTGAGAGAGATCATAGCTCATGAATAAGGAACAGTTTCAGTTTTGCAATGCTTTATCTATATGAAACAGGCAACCATTCATGGGAAAGGAAGTTTAAAACTTTTAGGTAAAGAAACCACTATTCAGATTCCAGGAAAATGCCCGTTTACTGAACTTTTTTCTTTTTACAAAATGTCTGTAGTCAGGTTAGCATTTAGGTCATACTCCAAAGACTTTACATTAATTAGCCTTATGAAAAGGTAAGTTTATTCCTCACATATCAGCCTGACAATTTCTCCCACATAGAGCAATATTTTCTGTTTTTCTATGATTATCATTTAACCACAGAGGAGATGTTTCCTCATGTAAATGAACATTACTTAAGTATAAATTTCTTTAACTTTTCTAAAATTTGCTGACACATATAACTATATACATTAATTTTATATGTGTACACACCAATTATAGGCTGTTACCATGACTTCAAGTGTAAGCTTTGTGAAAAATTTTCTGTTCTCTGTAGAATTTATAAAGCATAATGACTGTGGTGTTTCACAACTTCCTCTTTCAGTAGACTATCACTTTGCAGAGAGGAAAAAAAAATGTGTCTAGAGAGGAGAGCAGAGCAGAGCAGAGAACAGAGTTCTTTGAGGTGCTGTTAGTTTAATTCAGTTCTCCAAGCAGCCCAACATGCAACTGTAAATAAGACATAGAGGTAAGACCAAAGTATTACTTATTATTTTTTATTTTGTTTGGATTGTTACTTATATAACAACAAATTTAAATACTGGCCAGATTACAAAGTAAGTTAAATTAAACCGGATATCTCCCTCAAGTGAGTAGTCAATGTTTCAAATGAAAATGCTTAGTAAATTTACAATGTCTCAATTTCATACAATCTTTAAAAAGCTGGAAATTTTACAAGTTCTCATTGACCATTAAATTATTTTAACTGCAAAGCTAAATATACTCTTTCTTCATAAGTTTGTACACAGTTTACACTAAAAGAATTTTTATATTAATAATAAATTTTGAGAACTTTTTTCTTTCCCAGCTCCAGTAAATTCTTAACGTTTGTAAATTCTCCTACATATATTGGTTTGTTAATTTTGCATATTATTCGTTGAACATTTTCTGGGGAAAAGATATTCTTGCATTTGTTTACTCACTGTGAAAATGTATTATTCTAAAAGGACATTTCAGTGTTATTTTTCATATCATCGCATTACAGTGATATTTAAATACTTTAGAAAAGCAATTTGTGGTGTATATGATACGATCTAAAAAAAACTAATTCATGTTTGTCTTAAGATCAGTTTACAGTTTAATGCTTAACAACAGAGCAAGAACTAAAACAAAGACCATTTGGATTTGTAACTGGAGATCAAACTGAGCTGAAACTGATCTCACTAGGAAATTCTAAAGTAATCTAAATACAATGTAATTTTTTTCCAATTGTTTGTCCCAATTAGAGTAATGTTTATACATATTAACATGAATTAATTGTTTTTAATGCAATTGTATTCTTTATGCAACAATTTTTAAATCTTCCTTTTAAAAGCAGTTGGTTTCCATGTACTTTGGCCAAAATCATTACAATTTATCTCAATACATCTTTAAAAAGAAAAATGCACTTATACACACATATATATAACATATATATATATATTCAAATAATAATACAAACGCTTACTTGACTTGGTTTGCTTTTTCAGTTAGAATAATAGCATGGCTTCCAAAAGAGAAAGTCTATGCTGTTCAATCAATTAATGGATTTAATTTTTACTATTTTGGTAAACAGTACTGTCATACTGGTTCTACTACATTACCTGGAAAAAAGCTTTTTTAAAAAAACCATTTTCACGTCAAGTGCGGTAACAAGAGTTGCTGTCTTTTGATTATAAGGAGAAAAAAAGAAACAAAAACAGATTGATGGTGTTATAAATTCAGGAAGTAAACTGTTGACTAAAGTTTGACATTCTTAACTAATTAACATTTTTAAATTAAGCTGATAGTTGTGAGAAAACCATTAAAATTATGCACCTTCATCTTTATGTATCACACATCAATTAAATACAACTACTTCATTATGTTATTTGCAACAATATAATTTTTAATGCCCTTCTCTATTTAAAAAAATGATGGAAGTATTATTAAGTGTCCAGAATTTTAAGTATGAGATATTTTGACATCATGAACTATTATGTGCTGTGTGTATGCTATACATAGTGCGGTGTTACACTGAATAGCTGACGACAACAAAGAGAAAACATAATCCAAGGAAATTAGAATCTAAATTGATCACTGCTGTAATTCAGAACGCAAATGAAGGCTAAATAAATAGAGAAAATGCTATCTTGCTGGCAAGACAGATGTGTTGATGTTGTTGTCGTTGAGAATTATTAAAGTCTCTGAACGAACAGCCGCGTCCTAGATTACGGAAAATAAGCTTAGAATATTTTCTGCCTTTGAGAAAATTATACCTACAGAAAAAAAATCAGTGCGTATCTGGCTGTGTTTGCATAAGTCATGCAGATAGTTGGAGGGGATATTCTTGGCATTGTTAGGAAAACAGCTGGATGCACTGCATAGGCTTTTTTTGTTATTAACTTTTAAAAAATATTTATGTATTTATTTATTTAGATTGCACTGAGTCTTAGTTTCAGCACGTGGGATTCTTTTTTTTTTTTTTTTAGTTGTGGCATGTGGGATCTAATTCTCTGACCAGGGATTGAACCCCGGGTCCCCTGCATTGGGAGCATGGAGACCTAGCCATTGGACCACTAGGGAATTTCCATTACATAGACTTTTTATTTCACACACTGTCATTACATAAAACATTCAGACTTTGCCCCCCACAGCCAAAGTCGCAAAGAACTGGACATGACTTGGCAACTGACCAATGAACAACCACATCCAAAATTTTTAAGTGAAAGTAGATATCATACTGTAAATAATTTATTGCTGGGAAACATAAATTTTGACTTTTAAACTATGGACACATATTTTACTATGTTTCATTAGAATTATATTCATGTGACATACTATATAAGGCATCAATTTTCACTGAGTCGAATAAAAGTTAAAACTGAATGACTGCTGTATGGCATTGTGAAATTTTATATCTGTCTTAATAAGACACAGTTGACTATATGACCTGTGGGTGATACTGCTGAGGTACTGTCAGTCGATTGAAACCCAGGGTTGATCCAGCTAATCTCATAACTCCCTGGCTATATCTCTCTTTCACACTATGAATGTCCCCAAACTGCCCACCTGCAGAAGAGAATGACTTGCTAACAGAAGACTGTATCCCACCCTGACGAATATATCATCTTTCATATAATAATTTTACTTTGAAACAACATTATTTGTTTCTGATATAGATAACTGGATTTCCTAAAGGACTTTTGAAACACAGAAATATTTCTTTGTTGTTTGTTTTGCTTTCCCTTCTTTGGGCCATTTCCCCATTTGCAAAAAAAAGAAAAATAGACACAAGAAAGCTTGTTGCCTGAAAGAGGTTTTGGTTTAAGTGCAAACTAAGAAGAATGGCATGTTTTAAATTCAGAAACAAAAATTCTCTAAATCTAGGTATTGTGAGTCAGCCTTTTAAAAGCAAATTTGTATCCACCTACATCTGTTGATCTTCTATTTATTTTTAACATATATGATTTCCAGAAAAGCATCACATGTAGTGCATTCATATTTATTTTTTTGTTAATAAACCTATGTGCTAAATAAGTTGGAAAATTCTTGATTTCCCAAAAATATGCACTGTGGTAGTCAGTATATTTTGTCTGTGAGATAGAATGTGTATCTCATTTCCATATCTACAAACATAAAGAATAAGGGCAAGCCGTTTTATATTTCTGAATACTCCCACTTAAAATGATATATTAAATGCAGTCGACTATACACGTCTGCACTGAAATGTAGAAAATAAAAACACCACTAATTTATTGTAAGTCAACTATTACTCCAATAAACTTTTTTAAAACAGTGCTAATTTTTAAAATATTTAAAATGCAAATTATTTGTTATTTGAGCATTATTGTTGTATTTCCAACACTTACCTGGCATCATTGATAATTTTTATTATTTTACATGAACTAAAATCAGGCAGTTATATTTGATGTTTTCCAAATTGCTTCCAGTTTTATTTTTTCATTATTCTATGCATATACAAGAAATAAGTTTTAATGCTTCAGTATTATTGAGGAAAATGCTAAATTCGCATTTTAAAATCCAAATTTAAAGAAAAATATTCTACTTTACAGATATTTCATTGTAAGCTTTTAGTTTTTTATGTATGTAGTTGTTACCACATTCTCAGAATTCTTCTTTTCGATATAAGTAGTAATATGATCGTCAAAAACATCACCAGTTTGTTCTGATTCTGAAAAAAAAAATAGTAGAATGTTTCTTTAAGTATACCTTAGTTAAATTTAGTTTCACTTTTCATAAGAAAAAATTTAAGCAGATGCATTTATTCTTTTCCTGTTATAGTGAAAAAATCTGAATTAGTGAAGAGATAAAAACATTCTCAGTGCAATTAGGCGGCTTTCTCAGTAAGATAAAATCACATATCTTATGGCAATGGACTTTTCAAAATGCTCACTAGATACACTTGTTATACTTCATTTACTTAAAATGTATTTATTTAAAATAATTTCAAGCTCAAAAAATGTTATAAAAATAAAAGCAGTATACTGAACTTATTCCCTTATCTAGGTTTACTTAATCTTAATATTTTACCCCATTTGCTTATAATTTGTTCTCATTCTTTCCATCTTTCTATGTCTATTTTTTTCTTTCTGAACCACTTGAGGGCAAGTTACAAACAACATGGCCCTTTACTTCACTGTGTAATGACTAAAATTAGTTTCTTATTTAGCAGTTACATATAATTATCTACTTCACAAATTTACATGGATACAATATTTTAATCTCATATTTGTCCATATTCCAATTTTACTGGTTATCTAATAATAACTTTTATGATATTTCTCCTTCCAGTAAAGAATTCAGTCCAACGTCGCATATCACATTGAGTTGTAGCATCTTTTTAGCCTTCCTTAATTTGGAGCATTTCAACATTTCTTTGTATGGAATTGCAAATTTTAAAGAATACAGTTTATCCACATACTTCTTTTTTTCTTTTATTTTTAACAGTTCCTCATTTTATATATTTGGCATTTTTTTCATGATTACCTTGTGATTATGCATTTTCTGCTAGAATACGGCACATACAGGTGGAATCAACATCTAGAGGCACGTGATGCTCATCTATGCCACATGGAAGGTGTTAATTTTGGCTATCTAATCAAGGTGATGCCTAATTTCTCCATTTTATAAGGACGGCTCCGCGTGTTGGTTTAGCATTAACCAGTGCTATCTGATGCAATCTGTACTAAAATGGTTTCCAAATGATGATTTTTCAACTCCAGCACTTCCTGAACATTTGTATCAGTCTTGCACATTCTACTGTAAGCAAAAGAACTCTCTTTTCTCCCACTTATTTGATTATTAACTTATGTTTATCTGTCACTGGTGTGAACTCATGGATTTCTGTATTTTCAATGGCTATAATTCATTGCCGCCTTAATAATTTTGGTGCTCAAGTGGTCCACGTTTAGCCAATGGAGTCCTCTCTTTTTGACTTCTGATGCCTTGCAACATGCTCTCATCATTTGAGTACTTATTCTCTTACTCTTTTGAATAAGATGTTCTAGTTTGATCTAGTACCCATCCTGTATCACCTCTGAAATCATTCATTTCTCATTTCCTTTAGTGGGGAATAGTGCTAGAAGCTAAGATTTGGGAGTTTAGTATACTCACTGCCACTGCAATATCTTTGCTTCTTGACTCTTTCTGGAGAAATATATTATTGCATATACATACATAGAGACATGAACACACAAATATGAATTCACAAATCATAGGCATTCATGAATAAAAACATTTGTATAGACACACCTCTGTTTTAGACATCATGAGTTCCCCTGATAGCTCTAATTCTAATCTATTCCTTAAATTAGAGGGTTCTTTCCTGCCCTCCACAATTTCATATTTCTGTGCTCCTTCTTCTGCAATGTGAGCCCTGGGTCTTAACAATATCAATATGCTTACTCATTTGCTCAATTCTATGATACATCTAAAATAATCTTTAAATTGCTTTACCCAAACCACTACTACAATAAGCAAACCTACTGAAATAGAGGGCAGAGTTTGTGTGCGCTTCTCTCCCCCACATTCATACCCCACCAAATACGGTAGTTGTAAATTATTAGATGAATACATTTTCCTTCCTTCCTCTCTGACTCCATCCCTCACTTTCGCTTTTATTTTTCTATTCAGGTTATCATAATATTTATATAAAATACAATTAGATTATTTTTTTCCATTTGTTTCTGGCTTTTAAGATTTTTCTCCTTTGCATTATTATTGCTTTAGTGGGTTTTTTTTCTTAATTTATTTAATCTTTTTTAAGTCATGAAGAGGAATTGCTACTTGCTTGGGACCAATTCTGTTAAACAAACCTGATAGAACCTAATTGAAATTTTATGACACAATTCAGAAATACTTGTTTGAGTTACTAGTTGAACTTTTCCTTTATATTTCAATTTTTTGCAGTCTCAGTTCAGTTCAGTCCAGTCGCTCAGCGGTGTCCAACTCTTTGCGACCCCATGAATTGCAGCACACCAGACCTCCCTGTCCATCACCAACTCCCAGAGTTCACTCAGACTCACGTCCATCAAGTCGGTGATCCCATCCAGCCATCTCATCCTCTGTCATCCCCTTCTCCTCCTGCCCCCAATCCCTCCCAGCATCAGAGTCTTTCCCAATGAGTCAACTCTTTGCATGAGGTGGCCAAAGTACTAGAGTTTCAGCTTTAGCGTCAGTCCTTCCAAAGAACACCCAGGGCTGATCTCCTTTAGGATGGATGGTTGGATCTCCTTGCAGTCCAAGGGACTCTCAGAAGTCTTCTCCAACACCACAATTCAAAAGCATCAATTCTTCAGCGCTCAGCTTTCTTCACAGTCCAACTCTCACATCCATACATGACCACTGGAAAAACCATAGCCTTGACTAGATGGACCTTTGTTGGCAAAGTAATGTCTCTGCATTTCAATATGCTATCTAGGTTGGTCATAACTTTTCTTCCAAGGAGTAAGCGTCTTTTAATTTCATGGCTGCAGTCACCATCTGCGGTGATTTTGGAGCCCCCCAAAATAAAGTCTGACACTGTTCCCACTGTTTCCCCATCTATTTCCCATGAAGTGATGGGACCAGATGCCATGATCTTTGTTTTCTGAATGTTGAGCTTTAAGCCAACTTTTTCACTCTCCTCTTTCAGTTTCATCAAGAGGCTCTTTAGTTCCTCTTCACTTTATGCAGTCTACATCTGGTCTAAATTCAGTTACTTTCTTGGGTATTCCAGAAAATGACCATTTCAAATGAGAAAGGAGATAAGTATCTGTGGTACTTGGCCAACCTTATGTGTTTATCATTCCAGAGATTTTTTAAAAGTTAATTGTGCAAATATCATCATATTTACAACAAATAATTAGATAAGGAAAGTAAGATAAGAAGTAACCATAAATTTGTATAGTCCATAAGCACTGAAAAAAATTCTCATCCTTCCATATAAGTTATTCTAGAATGTTCCTGCTCCCAGACCTCCCCCATATTCTACTCCAGTTGCTTATAACTATGAATACATCCTAATATTTGTGGTAACAAGAGAAAGTGGATTGATGTCAAAAGATTCATTTTCAGTTTCAATTGTCACTTACTGACTGTGGATCTTAGATAAGTTACTTATCTTCCCTCTCCAAATATCTAGTCCCATACAGTTCAATTTTTAAAAATCCATACCTCCTTAACATCTGCCAACTTCTGGATTCATACTTCAAAGCTATTATTAAAGCTCTTCACTCAGATGTTAACAGATACGTCAAAGTCAACATGTCCAAAAAGAAAAAAAATTCTACCTATCCCCTACTTTTCATTTCTCCATCCCCAATCTTCTTTGCTCAGTAAATGGCACCATCTTATACTTAGTTACGTAGGTTAAAGGCATCATTAATTTTTCTCTTTGCTTCATTTACACCCTAGTTATGAGCAAGTCTATTAAACATATTTTTCCAAAATATATCAAAACACTGATCAGGCTCACCCCTTCCACCATCTTGAGTATCATGTGAGACACTGTCTCTGTACTTGTTGTATCCTCCTAAGAAATTTCTCTAACTACTCATGCATCCCAGAGCCAACATGACTCTTTAAAACATAAACCAAATCATATAACTCGCTGCTTGAAATTCTTCAGCGGCTTCCTATTTTAAGTATGATAAAATTAAAATTCTTCATGTCTTTTCCTTTACCTATATCTTCGCCTTCAAATCTGCTCTGTCTTCCCTTCATTCACTATGTTCTGACTCCACTCGTTATTTTGCTCCGAGAATATCTTAACTTTGCACATACTTTTCCTTCTCTTTTCTTAGCAAGCTCTTCCCACACATATTATTATGACACAAGCATTCTTTATTCAGATCTCTGCTCAAATGTTCCTCCAAAAAGATGTCTTCTATCACCAACTACATATTTTATTGTAGAGTTCCTACTCCAGTCATTCTCTGTCTTTTAATCTCGTTTAATTTTTTTTCACTTTTTAATAAAAATTTTATTGGAGTATAGTTGCCCCTCACTGCTGTGCTGTCCTCCACTGTACAGCAGAGTGAATCAGCCGTATGCCACACACATATCCCCTCATTCCCGGGTTTCCTCCCCATCTGGGTCACCACGGGGCACTGGGTAGAGCTCCCTGTGTTCCACAGTGGGTTCTCATTAGTTACCTGTTTTATACACATGTGCTCACGCATGCTCAGTTGCTAAGTCATGTCCAGCTCTTTGCGACTCCATGGACTGTAGCCTGTTAGGCTCCTCTGTTCACAGGACTTCCCAGGCAAGAATATTGGAATGGGTTGCCCTTTCCTTCTCCAGGGGTTCTTCCTGACTCAGGGATCAAACCTGTATCTCCTGCAGTGGCAGGCAGATTCTTTACCACTAAGCCATCAAGGAAGCCCTATTTTATACATAGCAGTGTGTGTATGTGTGTGTGTGTGTGTATAATATATGTATACTTATGTGTGTGTATACCAATGATATTTAATACTAAATAAAATTTTAGTTTGTTTTTTTTTAGTCAATTATTTACTGTCCATTCCTCCCATTAGAATATAAGTTCCATGAAGGCAGGGATTTGGTCTGTTTTGTTCATGTTATATCCACGGTATCTCAAACACTGCATGGAATACAGTATGTGCTAAAATAAATTATTAAGCAAAATGTTTCAACATTTCTAAGCCTATGCACACATAAAACAGGCATAATGAAAACAACAGCTATCTCCCAAGGCGGTCTGGAAGAGGCCATGGTTATGGTAGGACTCTAAACTGTCATGCAGTTGTCAGGTGGGGATACTTCTGTTACCACTGAGTGAAAGGAACTGAAACCGAAAAGTGGTCCCTGGAGGCAACAAATGGACCAAGAGGTTCTCTTTTTTGGTGTGTGTTGGCTTTTTTCCACTGAGCTGAAAAGAGATGAGTTCATAGCGGCTGCCACTAGCCTCTTAGAATATGGAGGGGCAATCTCTGTGCATTGCCGCCCCACTGCTTCTGCGCTTTTTCTGTCCCTGCCCTCAACTCCAAGAAAAACACCTGTCCGTTCTTCTTTGGGCTTACCAGGTGGCGCTAGTAGTAAAGAACTCGCCTACCAATGCAGGAGACATGAGAGATGTGGGTTCGACCCCTGGGTCTGGAAGATTCCTGCAAAAAGAACCCACTCCAGTATTCTTTCTTGTGAAGTCCCATGGAGAGAAGATCCTGGTGGGCTACAGTCTGCAGAGTGGCAAAGATTTGCACATGACTGAAGCAGCTTAGTATGCATGTTCATCTTTGCACTTAGGGTTCATTGCTTTCTTCAAGTTAGATATAGAGCAATCTCCTTCTAGAATACTTTCCCGATGAACCACCCTCATGGCTATGCATATAGTTCACATACTGTTTTGCAAATGTTTTCTGGATCTATTTTTGATCTTGAAGTGGATTATAAAGCTGCTCTAGGAAAATTGTTCTTGGCTTTTGTTTGGTTTTGGTCTGTGCAAAACGTCAAGATTAAGGTTATAAACATACAACTTGGTTCTTGAGACTTTTAGGCCCCAAAGAATAGTGGTGATGATGATGATAATAATAGCTTTATTATACTCTTAGCATCAGTTTTTAGTACCGTTTCATGTGACATGGTATGTCACTTTTTAGGACTATTTGTTAGTACCATTTAAAAATATTATTGTATGCCAAAGGCTTCCCACGAGTAATTTAATACCTCACCAACCCTGTGAAATATGTACTATTTTACAGATTTAAGAGAAAAAGGGAGAGAAGTTCAGAGAGAGGTAACTTGATAATGGTAACAGAACTGATCATGGTGTGTTTTTCTCTAAGCTGGATTTTTATCATCATGTTATATTGCTTCTACTGTTTATTAATTGAGAAACATAGGCAAAGCTGTGGTTTAGATGGTATTAGAAATTTGTAGATTTACATGGTACAACCCCTGCCTGGGAAATCTTACCATCTAGTAGAGGAAATATTAAAAGAAATGGATTTTGAGACACAATATGAAAAATATAAGGTATCACCCAAGACATCAAAATAATCAAAAGCTATACTTCTGGGTGCAGTGATGGCACAAGGCTTAGAAAAAGAAGCAACTTTAAAATTGAACCATCCACATTTTATTACATGAAAAAGATAATAAATTTAGTGGAAATTTCAAAGAACTAAAATTTTAAAATTTCAAAGAACTAAAAATATTAATATTTTATGGATTATGATTTATAAAAATGAATTTAATATTGTCATTTTCCCATTTTATGGCCTCACCACAGGAGGTAATTGGTGTCCCTGACTTTGTGGTTCTTCTCTGAAAGTGGGTTATGTGAGGATAAGAGTTTAATTCTTGTGAGAAGACTGTTTTCATTTTGAAGTGTGTTTATTCATGTGTTCATACATTGAGCATCATGTTTTGAGCATTGTTCTAGATGCTGAGGGAACAGTGATGGACAAGACCACGTTTCCACCCTCACAGAGCTGAACTTCTAGTCTAGTGAGAAAAGACAATGAGTACACCAGTAGACAAGTAAATTTTTTTAAAGGGAATTTCAGATAATGATAGCAGCATGAAGAAAATTCAGCAAAGCAGGACAGAGAGACAGCTGGCCTCCCGAGGTGGCCTCTTTGAAAGTGTAATACTTAAGCTAAGACTTGAATGCTGAGAAGACTAAGGCACCATGGACTCTGGGAAGAGTGACCTGGAAAGATTCAGGGGCAAGGGCAGAGACAGGAATGAGCTTAGCATATCTAAGAAGTGGAAAGGAGGAGTCTGGTCCTTTGAGGGAAATGAGGCATGAAACTGAGGTGAGGTTGACAAAGGGGCAGGTCACCTATGTTGGAAGTCAAGGAAAAGAGTTGTCCAAAGTGAGCAAATATTTGCAAGGATGTGTGCATGTGTGGATGGGGTGGAGGAATACAATGAATGACTCATTCATTATCTGTGTTTAACACAGGCCAAGGAGTAAACTGTTGTTTGAAGAGAAGCAGGAATTGCTACATAGGTCAAAAGTTTTTTAGGAGATAAATTATTATATTTAGATAAATTTCAGATAAGCTCAGTTTTACCTTCAAAAGTTAACCACATTTTCTTGCCTTTTCATTTCCATAATAGGTGTGAGTCTGATAAAAGTGAAAAGGTGTCAAATATAATTTAAATTTATCAACTTGAGAGTTTTCAGCAAAATTGCTGTGGATTAATTGATCCCAATCATGGCCACTGAAAATAAACTCACTGATGTCTGGTAATGGGGTCATAAGGCACTTCATTTCTACATTGATATGAAGCAGAAAAGACTAGAGAAAAGGCTACATTAGAGTCTCTAAAGACAATAGATGTTCCTTTGTTTATTCTTCCTAAATCTCAATGTCAGTGATCATAGGGACCCTAGCAATATCAACCTGTTCCTCTTATAAGTAGCAGTAACTTATACATTGCATTTTCCATGGTCATTATGAATTCCCGCTGACTTATTTTTCTCATCTCAAGAGCTTTAAATGACCCAATTAAATAACACTTATTATTACTATTAACATTATTATTAAAAACTTTTTGAGGGAGTTTGGAGGTGGGGTATGATTTGGGAAGGGAATATAAGCTAATTTACTGAGAAAGATATATATATATTTTTTAATGGAGTAAGTAGACACAATATCTAAGAGCAAATGGCCTCCCCCTACACTTAAAAAGTGAATTGCAACTGGTATGGCTGTTTCTATATCTGATTTGGGTTAAGAGCCTGAAAAGAAAAAAAAAAGAAAATCTACTGTGACCTTGGTCTGAGTAAGTGCTAGAAGATTGGCCATGGGTGGTGTGGAGAGGAACGCAATGATAATTTCCCCAAGGCAGGCAGACATGATATTGTAGGAGTCAGAAGCTAACTTTTACATGCTCCTGACAGTACCTAAGTAGAAAATCATTATGCTACTAATATTGGGAAGTGTGGAGGGTGCAAATGACTTACGTGCTACTTAAGCAATGCATTCCATCCTATCACATACATTTGTGGGCATGATGACTCACCATGTTATCGGATTAATGCAGTGTGAGATGGTGTGTGGTTTCTAAGTGCTGGTGTGTGAGAGAATAAATATATGCATATCCACAGTGTGTGAATGTTAAGAGACCAGTCCTGAAACATGAAGCCACTCTCTGACCTGTTGCTTACTATAGTTGGGTAACTTAACCAAGAAGCAAATCTACTATGGGAGTTAATGGGATTTCTGCCATAGACTAGTACACGTTTGTTGACATGAACTAGGTTCAAGAAGGGATCACAGAAAAAGCATGTGGGTTTGGGGTGTGACTCTATTTAGTTAACTTGGGGCTAATAATTTCTCCAGCATTGGATACTAAGAATGCCTTCTCCTGGCCAAGCAGACTCTCCTGCCTTATTTGGCTTTGTTCTTCTGATGGTGACCCATCGTGTTGAAAAAGAATCTCTTTCAAACGTGTAAATGTTCCTCTTTCTGTGGGTGACATCATCATTCCTGTGGCCCAAGTCTTTGTTACTAAATAGTACTTAGCAACATATAATCATTATTTTCTCCTCTTAGAGTTCTGAGCGTGTTTGTTCTGATGAAGTTGAAAGATACTCTTCCCCACCCCCCAGGAGGTAGGAGTAAAATCTGAAAAAGAGGAAGTTATGTCTGAAAGGATCTCTTGACTTGTGTTACTTAAAAGAAGCAAGTAGACAGCTAAAATTTGTACTGTGGCAACAGCTTTGACTGGGTTAAAAAAAAAAAAATCTTAATTTCACGTATGGCTCCAACGGAAGTGGTTTCCATGCAACTGTGCCCATAAACTATTCTTTAAAGTGGTAGATAGATGCCTTTTGCTTGGCTTGGCTTGTCCTTCTTATGATTTTCCTTGCAAAGTGGGTAGGGAAAGTTGGTCAAAAGGAAACTGTTCACTGGCCAATTAAGGAAG
The DNA here is from genome assembly GCF_001704415.2 of Capra hircus. Lineage (NCBI taxonomy): Eukaryota > Metazoa > Chordata > Mammalia > Artiodactyla > Bovidae > Capra > Capra hircus. The sequence goes on along the minus strand of NC_030808.1, from coordinate 115,179,848 downwards.
ATGTTTTTAAAGTGCCTGTTTATCATTCCAGGGAAGATCTGGGATTCCCTTTTAATTACATCCTACCTGTCTATTCAAAAAACTGTCAGGGAATCTGTCTTTTCATCTTGTAGAAAATAGCTGTAAATTTCTTAAGATTGTAGTTTGAGTCTAATCCTCGTATTTTGAAGTCTAACATGAGCTTATTTTTCCCTGATCCATGTTAGGTTAATTCTCATGAAGTCACTCATGAGCACATTTTTATGAGGTAGGCATTTTAAGTTCACAGGAAACTGAGACTTGAAGAGATTGTCCAGAACCTCGTGTCTAATAACAGACTCCAAAGACTGTCTTTATCTCACAGGAGCCAAGGTCATGGGCAGAACAGCAGTTTTTGAAAAATTACCCCTGTGTTTTTTAACCTGATTCTTCTGAAGAATGTGGTCCACACACAGGTCATTGCATAAAGTGGGGAGAGAAGAGTTTGCCTCGCTTCAAAAGTGTTCAACAACACAAGCAAAAGGGCAAAGTGGTAGCAGCCAGACTCTTGCCAATGGAAACTGGCTCATGTATCATATTTGGCATGTGCGTACCTGTTGTCAAAAACCCCGAAGTGTTTTCCCTTTAGTCACCCAGTAAGTTAGTCATAAAAGAGGCAGACTTACTTCAGTTGTCTTCTTCTTCCATCATGGTAAGGAAAAATATCCAAAACTGTGTGAAGTATCATCCAAGTGCTCCATTTTTCCTAATAGTCAATTTGTCTGCACCCCATAAATTGGATATTTGGTGCCAGATATGCCCTTTTCCACAAGTTCAAGCCTAATCTGTTAACACTTCCCAGGGCCCATGTAGAATTCTAAGTATTTAGGAACCCTGACAAACTATTTACAGATTCTTCCAACACAGACCTACCAGTATATTGTAAGAATAAACAGACTTCAAAGTCATCACAAGGAGAAAAACTGTTCTGGCGAAGTCTGTAATTTAGAGTATCTTTAGAGAAGAAAGGCTTTATGAAAAGAGAGACTCAGAGTGGCCAGCCTCTCTTACACAGTTACCTTTTTCTTTATTTAATTGTAAAGACTAAATGACAGGTAGGAAAGTGCTTTTGCAAGACGTGGGCGTCTTGAAGCCATAGAAGGAAGTTACAGTGTGCATGGGAATAAGCCTGTGGGTAGGAGTTAGACACTGCTGCTCTATTGCTAGTCTGGAATAATCATGCATAAACATCTTTATGATGGCACCTGAACAGAATTAATAAAACCCTATTAAAGGCACTTGATATATTATTTAAAATAAGAACACATTGCTTTTTATATCCAGGAATAGAAAAAAATTTTTACATCAGGAACAAGGATTTTTAAAAAAGAGCCTGTAATTTTGACAAAACAAAAGATAGCACAAGTGGATTTTCATATGTTAATTCGAAAGTTGACATACTATACTCTAAAAGTGTGGGAGAAACACTAGCTTTGTCTGTAGATGTCAGTCTTTAAAGATGAAACCCAGGAAGCGAATGAAAATAAACACCAAAGAACAGAGCAAGAGCAGAACGGTAATGATAAGTCACAGATTTCTTCAAACCTTGCCCTCAGGGGCTATGTGGTGGACACGGTGCATCTTAACAGAAGTAAAGTCACTGTTGCATGCAAAAACAGTAACAGAATTCTATCTTTCAAACGAGGGATTCGAGCAGTGTAGACACGTAGTTTATACACTATGATGACTCTCACAAGGCAATGAGTCCAGATGTTTGAATTCAATGAAATAAAGGGGAGGTCATAAAAATAATAATTGTCTATCTTTGGAATTTAGAGTCACTTGTTCAGATTCTTTTTTCTCTTTCACTACACTTTGCAAATGTGTACTGTTTACCTGTGTGTGTTAGTCTCTCAGTTGTGTCTGACTCTTTGTGACCCTGTGAACCATAGCCTGCCTGGCTCCTCTGCCCATGGGATTCTCCAGGCAAGACTACTGGAGTGGGTTGCCATTCCCTTCTCCAGGGGATCTTTCTGCCCAGGGATCAAACCCAGGTCTTCTGCACTGCAGGCAGATTCTTTACCATCTGAGCTACCAGAGAGGTCCTATTGTTTACTTACCTGATTATAATTACTTACTATTTCATATCTGTTGTCCCAGTGGGACTGTATCTTTCGAGAGGCTTGGGGTCTAGTGTTGCTCACCCTGTAGCCTCAGATTCCAGGAAAGGCAGAATTATGTCAAGTGCTCAGTGACTATTCGTGGACCAGGTAGGAAAGCCGACAACAAAAAGAGTGAAAATGCCCCAGTTACTGGTGAGCTGATGGCCTATGTCGAGGGGAGTTTGAAAAGGGAAAAGAATGTTCAACACTGTCCAAAAATACATGAATTACTGAGAAGGCTGGAGGGGATCAGGTCCTGTCAGCGATTACTCATTGCTAAGCCTCTGGCAGAAATAAGGCCATTTGAGGCCAGCCAGGTGTGACCAGAAGGGTCCTTTGGGCTGACTGCACATTCACAAAGATGGTATATTATACCTAATAACACTACCTGCAAATGAGATTCAAATGAGAAATGACCTGTTATTTATTTGTCTTTATGTTATAACCATGTTAGTTGGTGAGTGAATTCATAAAATATACTAAAATTTGCCGGACCTTTTATTTCTAAAAAAGTCACATATATAATCAAACATACATACATTTTCTTATATATACATATACATATCTATATGTATTCTAGAACTTATATATCAGTTCAGTTCAGTTCAGTTCATTTCAGTCGCTTAGTCGTGTCTGACTCTTTGTGACCCCATGAATCGCAGCATGCCAGGCCTCCCTGTCCATCACCAACTCCCGGAGTTCACCCAAACTCACGTCCATCGAGTCAGTGATGCCATCCAGCCATCTTATCCTCTGTCGTCCCTTTCTCCTCCTGCTCCCAGTCCCTCCCAGCCTCAGGGTCTTGTCCAATGAGTCAGCTCTTCGCATGAGGTGGCCAAAGTACTGGAGTTTCAGCTTTAGCATCAGTCCTTCCAATGAACACCCAGGACTGATCTCCTTTAGGATGGACTGGTTGGATCTCCTTGCAGTCCAGGGGACTCTCAAGAGTCTTCTCCAACACCACAGTTCAAAAGCATCAGTTCTATGGCACTCAGCTTTTTTCACAGTCCAACTCTCACATCCATACATGACCACTGCAAAAACCATAGCCTTGACTAGACGGACCTTTGTTGGCAAAGTAATTGTCTCTGCTTTTCAATATGCTATCTAGGTTGGTCATAACTTTCCTTCCAAGGAGTAGGTATCTTTTAATTTCATGGCTGCAACATATATATATAGATAGATAGATAGATAGATAGATAGATAGATGTGAGAGTTGGATTGTGAGGAAGGCTGAGCACCAAAGAATTGATGCTTTTGAACTGTAGTGTTGAAGAAGACTCTTGAGAATCCCTTGGACTGCAAGGAGATCCAACCAGTCCATTCTGAAGGAGATCAACCCTGGGATTTCTTTGGAAGGAATGATGCTAAAGCTGAAGCTCCAGTACTTCGGCCACCTCATGCGAAGAGTTGACTCATTGGAAAAGACTCTGATGCTGGGAGGGATTGGGGGCAGGAGGAGAAGGGGATGACTGAGGATGAAATTGCTGGATGGCATCACGGACTCGATGGAGGTGAGTCTGAGTGAACTCCGGGAGATGGTGATGGACAGGGAGGCCTGGCGTGCTACATTCATGGGGTCACAAAGAGTCGGACACGACTGAGAGACTGAACTGAACTGATATACACACATATAATTATGTTTTCTGTAATCTAATATAAATAAATCCCAAAGTGGATCAGGATACTCTGAAGCTTTGGTACTATTCTCAATTGTGCTCATGATTACAATTTCTTAGAAAGAAACAGGGTATAGAATTTTAAGCAAACAGCAACCTAAGCATTACAGAACATGTAGGATTATCCTCTGTGTGGGCTTGATTGTTTCTCTAGATAGTTTTTTAAGCCCAAACTTTACTGATGCTTATCTGGTATAAAGTATAGCCTGTTTTGATTGCCTAAGAAGCACCTCATCCAACCAGGTACACAACAAAAGGGCCGCATCACCTTACTTCCTCACAACTAGTCTGACTCCCTCATTTCTACATGTGTATTGGCACCTGTTTACCCAAAAACCTAACTGGACTTGGGATAGAGTTTCCTGCAGATAACATTGCCTCTCTTGTGCCAACTAAACTTGCCAATGGGAGGAGACAGAGCAGGTCCATGCATTGCCACTGATTCTGAGTAATTTCATCGCATAAACTCTAGCTCTGCAGTAGGAAAACTTGACTGTACAGAGGAATCATCTGAGTAAAAATACTGATTTAATTGCAGCCCAGAAATAGATGTTGTACTCTATGGATCCAAAATGTGGCTGAAGTCAAGAGTCCCTGCCCTGGTTTCGGTCTCCTCCTTTCTAGGATGAGCTCATAAATGCCATCTCACATGTCTCTCTTGAGGGTTCAAAGAGATAGTGTGGGTAACAGGAGTTCCCTAACATCTCTGAATGCACCAGTTTCCCTTCTTCCTTTATTTCAGGAAGGAAAATAGACAGGGAAGGACGAGGGGGTGGGGAGTCTGGGAAAGTGAGGAGGAGGGATCTTTTCCATAGAACCCTCCAGTTCTGCCAATTAGCAGTTCATTAGGGTTAACAAGCTATCCTTTTGTCAAAGCAAACACTTTTGAAGGATTAAGCCTCATTCTCACCTTAGTGTGAATGACTTTAATCAGATAATCTCCTATCACCTAGCTGGGAATTTGTTGTTAAAGGTCTGGGGGAAGCTTGAAGTGAGTTGCTGGGGCAGCCGGGTGTTCCCTCAGGGCAGGGTGAGGAAGTCTGGCTGTCTGGAGCCCCAGGGTCTGGGAACTAGACTTGACACTCTGTTGACTTTACATAATGGCAGCATAAAAAATAAGAAAAGCAAACTTCTCCTCACTGTTGCTATAGTGTAATGATTTGTTAAAAGTGGTAGTAGCATCAAGTTGTTTGTCTAATGGCCCTTCAAGACTTTCTGTGTCTTTCTTTCTGCCATCAAACACTTAACACATATGTGCCAGGTAATCTTACCATTTGAAGCTGCTTAGGAGTCTATGAGGAGTGAGGCTTTGCCTAGCTCTACCCTCCTTGCCATCTGCTTAGCACATAGGATTAATTGAATTATTTCACTTGCTACACTCTTTTTCCAAATGTGTCAGTTCAGTTCAGTCGCTCAGTCGTGTCCAACTCTTTGCGACCCCATGAATTGCAGCACACCAGGTCTCCCTGTCCATCACCAATTCCCGGAGTTCACCCAAACTCATGTCCAACAAGTCGGTGATGCCATCCAGCCATCTCATCCTCTTGTCCCCTTCTCCCCCTGCCCCCAATCCCTCCCAGCATTAGAGTCTTTTCCAAGGAGTCAACTCTTAGCATGAGGTGGCCAAAGTGCTGGAGTTTCAGCTTCAACATCATTCCCTCCAAAGAAATCCCAGAGCTGATCTCCTTCAGAATGGACTGGTTGGATCTCCTTGCAGTCCAAGGGATTCTCAAGAGTCTTCTCCAACACCGCAGCTCAAAAGCATCAATTCTTCGGCGCTCAGCTTTCTTCACAGTCCAACTCTCACATCCATACATGACAACTGGAAAAACCATAGCCTTGACTAGACAGACCTCTGTTGGCAAAATAATGTCTCTGCTTTTGAATATGCTATCTAGGTTGGTCATAACTTTCCTTCCAAGGAGTAAGTGTCTTTTCATTTCATGGCTGCAATCATCATCTGCAGTGATTTTGGAGCCCAAAAAAATAAAGTCTGATACTGTTTCCATTGTTTCCCCATCTATTTCCCATGAAGTGATGGGACCAGATGCCATGATCTTTGTTTTCTGAGTGTTGAGCTTTAAGTCAAGCTTGTCACTCTCCTCTTTCACTTTCATCAAGAGGCTTTTTAGTTCCTCTTCACTTTCTGCCATAAAGATGGCATCATCTGTATATCTGAGGTTATTGATATTTCTCTTGGCAATCTTGATTCCAGCTTGTGCTTCTTCCAGTCCAGTGTTTCTCATGATATACTCTTCATAGAAGTTAAATAAGCAGGGTGACAATATACAGCCTTGACGTACTCCTTTACCTATTTGGAACCATGCCCAGTTCTAACTGTTGCTTCCTGACCTGCATACTGGTTTCTCAAAAGGCAGGTCAGGTGGTCTGGTATTCCCATCTCTTGAAGAATTTTCCACAGTTTATTGTGATCCACACAGTCAAAGGCTTTGGCATAGTCAATAAAGCAGAAGTATATGTTTTTCTGGAACTCTCTTGTCCTATGATCTCTTTTTCGATGATCCAGTGGATGTTGGCAAGTTGATCTCTGGTTCCTCTGCCTTTTCTAAAACCAGCTTGAACATCTGGAAGTTCACGGTTCACGTACTGCTGAAGCCTGGTTTGGAGGATTTTGAGCACTACTTTACTAGCATGTGAGATGAGTGCAATTGTGCGGTAGTTTGAGCATTCTTTGGCATTGCCTTTCTTTGGGACTGGAATGAAAATTGACCTTTTCTAGTCCTGCGGCCAAAGCTGAGTTTTCCAAATTTGCTGACATATTGAGTACAGCACTTTCACAGCATCATCTTCCAGGATTTGAAATAATTCAACTGGAATTCCATCACTTCCACTAGCTTTGTTCGTAGAGATGCTTTCTAATGCCCACTTGACTTCACATTCCAGGATATCAGGCTCTAGGTGAGTGATCACACCATTGGGATTATCTTGGTCGTGAAGATCTTTTTTGTATAGTTCTGTGTATTCTTGCCACCTCTTCTTAATATCTTTTGCTTCTGTTAGGTCCATACCATTTCTGTCTTTTATCGAGCCCATCTTTGCATGAAATGTTCCCTTGGTATCTCAGATTTTCTTGAAGAGATCTTTAGTCTTTCCCATTCTGTTGTTTTCCTCCATTTCTTTGCATTGATCGCTGAGGAAGGCTTTCTTATCTCTCCTTGCTATTCTTTGGAACTCTGCATTCAGATGCTTATATCTTTCCTTTTCTCCTTTGCTTTTTGTTTCTCTTCTTTTCACAGTTATTTCCAAATGTGTAGGGTTTTTTCCCCCTTTTATGTCTTCCCCCATACTAGAGTAGATTGTGAGCACCATGAAGAAGTCTTCATAATTTCTGTATTTGGAGTGTAAGTATAACTCTCAGTGTGTGGTGCTTAATAAATATTTTTAAACGAATCAAGAAGCAGCAGGGAGCACCCTGATGTCTACCTTAAGACATTAGAATTAATTTATGACTGTATTGCTTAGTTCCCACACTACTAGACAAGGCAACAAGGGAAGAAGAGAAAAAAGATGTGTATACAATACTCCTACCATTTTCATGTGACAAAAGTTCTTATTCAGAAGTCCCTTTAGGACATTGCTTGAGACATGGTTTGAAAATAATTTCTGGAAACAGAAAAGAAAGAAGGAAATAGATGCGGAAAAGATCCAGAAAGAAATAACCCATTAACGGAGTGAAAAGAGAGAAGAATGTGGAATATCATAGTAACCAAAAGAAAGGAACTTTAGAAATAAATGAGTAGATAGATACACTGGGCATTTAGGAAAAGAAAAATCAATCTTGCTATTGATGTTTAAGTTTTTTGTTTGTTTGTTTGTTTGTTTTGCATTTAGGAACAAATAGTGCAATGGCCACATTTTCTCCAAATGCTTTTTTTCTACATAGAACAGAATTAAAATGTAGAAATATTTGGATTACAGTCCATGAGATAAATACAGTATAACATTTATACTGTTAGATCTAATAGATACTATTTTAAAATGATTACAAGAGGATTCTCTGCTTACCCACAGTACATCATTTTATGAGATGGTAGAAAGTATTTCATAATAGTACACTAATTATATAAGTATATGCTTATATAATAAGTATATATTATATACTATATTATAACATAATATAGGTAATATGTCACTTTGACACTCTAGCTACCAGTTTCATACTTATTCTTATAACTTTTTTGTTTATTAAAAGATCATCATTATATTTTTTTTCCCCTAATGACAGTCTGTATTAGGAGACATGTGTATATCCCAAACAGAGTGTGCTGCTACGAAGTCGCTTCAGTCGTGTCCGACTCTGTGTGACCCCATAAACGGCAGCCCACCAGGCTCTGCCATCCCTGGGATTCTCCAGGCAAGAACACTGGAGTGGGTTGCCATGTCCTTCTCCAATGCATGAAAGTGAAAAGTGAAAGTGAAGTCGCTCAGTTGTGTCTGACTCTTCGAGACCCCATGGACTGCAGCCTTCCAGGCTCCTCTGTCCATGGGATTTTCCAGGCAAGAGTACTGGAGTGGGGTGCCATTGCCTTAAGTACAATACACCTTAGACACATGACTTCAGGATCCGGGATGTAGGCTCAGTAATGCTGTACTATGGGGCAGGAGACTTGACTGCCTGCTAACTATGACGTTTTGGTCAAGGGTCAGTTTTCCAGTCTTTGTTACCTTTTATGATAACTGAGGATTATAATGAATATGAATGACATGGGAGATATTATTTGTTTTATAAAGTTATATTATGAGGTGAAGTGGGAAAAAAAGGAGAACACAAAATTGCCTTTGTAACACAATGTCAACTGTTTTAAAACATGCATTGAGGAAAACTTGGAAAGAAATAAACTGTAATAGTATCAGTAACAATTTCTGGGAAGTGGAATCACTGCTGATTTTATAATGTTCTATCTTCAGTAATTTTGAGTGTTCTATCCTGTGTTTACGGAAGTAAATCCACCCCCCCCCCCCACCAACCTGCTCCTCTCCGCAATGGAAGATTCTAATGTTTACTGTATCTCACTGCTACGGACCCTCAAATCACTTTCTCTCAGGGCTTCAGCCATTTGCTGTCATTGCCATTCTGGCCACAGCCCACTCTTCTGACTTGCTCTCATCCTTAGCAGCAGTGCGTTTCCTGCATTCTGTTTTGAGATTAGACTATCAGCCTCCTGCACATAGCAGTCAAATGCAATCTAGTCATCTTCATGAAAAGCAAATCCCAATCCTGTGCCAGTTATACCCATGCCCCCACCTCTAACATAACCAAACATGTTAATGGTTCCTGCTGGCCAAAATTATCAGGATTGTAGCTATGTATCATGAGTGTGACTAATCTTATTAAGATTCATCAGTTTCTCACTGGACTCTAAGGTCTTTGAAGTTAAGCAGCCCATTAGTTTTTAAACATTTTTTTTTTTAATGTGGACCATTTTTAAGGTCTTTTTTGAATTTGTTACAATATTACTTCTGTTTTATGCTTTGGCTTTTTGGCCATAAGGCATGTGGGAGTTTAGCTCCCTGACCAAGGACTGAACCTGCACCCCCTGCGTTGGAAGGTGAAGTCTTAACCGCTGGACCAACGGGGAACTCCGGCCCATTAGTTTTTATGGGTGATTGGATTTCAGTACTAACATACGCTGAAGATTCAAGGTGCTAGGCCTGCAGTTCCCACTGCTTTGAATGATTTTTTTTCCCAGATAGTTTTCGCTGTCTTGAGGACTATGCCTACTTCTCACCATCTCAACCCTTGACCACTTGTCCTGTTTAACACATAGCCTCCCCTCCTTATCCCCTCAGCCTGCTATCTTTCACTTGGTGTACTTACCTCCAACTGAAATTGCCTCCGAGGTTTATTTGTTCCTTTATTTTTTGTTTACTGCCTATCTCCTTCTAGCAGACTGTAAACTCCTTGAAGGAAGTGAGTGGGCTGTGTTGTTCATTTCTGTAAACCACACTGCCTAGAATAGGACTTAGCACAGTGGATGCTCCATGAACATTTGAACGGTGGCATTGTGTGCAAATGTTTTCTGTTATGGAAAGAAGGGAGGAAGAATGGAAAAATGGAAAGAAAAAAAGAAAAGAGAAACAAGGAAGAAATAGGGAAGGAAAGATGTATACTCCTCAAAATCTAATGTGGCCCCTCTTCACATTAAACTTGGGAAGCAGTTATGCCTGTATGAGAGCTCATTTGAGCTCAGAGCCTCATATATGAGGCAACTATGTGTTGCCTCAGTGTCTTTAAGCAAAAATAATGAAAATAAATGGCCTGAGTTAGAAGACATTGATGCTAGTTCTTTTCTGACATTGTTCCAACTTATTTATACAATGCTCTGGTCTAATAAGGGAGACGGACTAGATAAGTCTCCAATGTTCCATTCTCTACTATAATTCTGTGGTTCTAAACCTTTAATTCTGAAATGTATTTGCTTTCTAATTCTTTTTTTCCATATGCCAAAATAATTATAATGAAGATTTAGATTCAAGTTTTAGATAAAATAGTCTAATTGAAAAATGCACAATTGGTTCATGCCTACCCAGGGGTGCCAAAAAATGCACAATAAAATTAATATTTTAATTCAGTTTTAATATTTATATACATTGTAATACAAGTATGTTGAATTTATATAATGTTTTTACATTTATGTGATTTGCATATTAAATGGTATATATGTTATATATGTGATATGTCCTATTATATAACATACTATATATATACACAATATATAATAGAATATATATATCATTAATATTTAAATACTAGGTATGATTTTAAAACTTCCTTATATGTGAAATATATAAAAGTCCTAAACTAAATTTAGGTAAACTAAATTCATATAATTCTATCAAATATTAATATATTTATTCAGATGCCTAAACAGGTTAGAATCCAGGCTACAGAAAAATGCTTCAAACCTCTTTCCTGCTGTAAAACTGAATGGAGATACATTTAATGCATATACTTAAAATGGATTCACCATATGGGAGTGTTTCCAATTCTTCATTGCCTTCCAGCAGCTTGTCTTAACCATCTATATTTAAACATGGGTTAAAAATCACGGTGCCCGAATTTGAATCTTAGTTTTGACACTATCTTCCAATGGATTATTTTTACTTCAGAATAATACAAACAGCATTCCTAGATCTGTGATTCAAGACCTTTTCATATTTCGAGTTTAAAGAGCGTAACTTCTAAGGGTATTTTCATTTAGATGATGAGTTGAGGGGGACGATGCAGAAAAAGCAAATAATATTTAGACGGCTGTGAGAGCTTACTGAGCTATGTATAAATGTAGTGTATATGACAAGAAACATACAATTTGTACACACACATTTACACAGTGCCGTAAAGACTCCCACTTGAATGAAAAAGATAAATGCTTCCATTTCCTTTGTCTATTTTATTGGTAAACCAGGTAGTTGATGTTATCTCTAAAAACCATATTCCTTAACTATATTTCTACTGGGATTCATTGGTATAATTAAAACTTGAATGGTCTGAAATATTTCAGAAACCTGCAGTAAGTATTCTTTCCTTTATCTTAACATGTAGTTTTATTTCATCTAAAATTGTTCTCTATAATTTCCCTCTCCACCCACAAATGACGTTCTTTTTATACTTATAGATGCATTCACTCATGAGCCTATGGACTATAACTACACTTCATAGATGTAAGAGGAACCATAATGCTATCCCAGCACTGAGGGAATATGATTGGTATTCTAAATGGGGAACTATTTACTTTTTATTACTATAATGATTTTTTAATAATTTTCACAATTTGAAATGTGGTTAGCATGCCACTGGTAGTGAAAGCTGACAATGTGATTTAATATTTTTAACATAGGATCCGGTGTTTGCTACAGTGCTTCGAAATGTTAAATGTCATTATTCATGTTATGGTATTATCAATGACAATAAATTAAGCTAAACCAGTGATAATGAAGTTTTATATCACAATTCATTTGGACTCACTTTGAAGTCCTGGGTTGACCACTGCTTTGTATGAGTCTTCTTAGCCACCCCTTTTTCCTTTACTAGTGTGAATAACATTTTTTCCCTCTTCTTTGTCATTTACTAGGATGTTTATTCTACTGTTCCTAACATTTAAGGGTCTTTCTTGTATTTCTTTGTACTCTGTGCAGTGGAGCAGAAAATTTGTCTCAGTTTCAATTTCTCTTTTGTTCCCAGAACTTCCCCCTCCTCCAGTGTTGAAGTGGAAAAATAGTTTCCCCTCTTGCACCATACACAGGTTCAAAGTCTTGTTTTTCATCATGTTGCTCCAAACAGCAAATTTTCTAACCCACATGAAAAAGAACACCAAAGCTCTGACTTAGAAGTCTGCAAGGGTCTGAGAACAATTGAAAAGAAGTTCCTGCAACTGGGATTAGCCCTTAGCGGTTCACTGGTCATTCTGAGGAGGGGCGTGTGGAAGCCAACAAGGCCTCCAACCTGCTCGCACACGCACAGGTGGCCCAGCTCTGAAGTCAGTCTCTGTTGTCATGGAGAATGGAGGCAAAATTAAAAAGCAAGTAGCAAACAATCCAGTAGCGTAAGCCAGGGACTTGGGAGTCTCCCAAGGCTCCTCCCTTCCTCATTCCCTGCATGAGTCATTCTTCCAGTCTGTCCACACCCATTCACCCTTCTTCCATCAGCCTCCACCCCACACTCCCATTCACTCTCCACGCTGCTGCCACAGGATCCCTCTGAAATACAAGTCCAAATTCAACCTATCTCTTTGCTGATTAAACTCATCTAGAGTATCACAGTTTTCAAAGTAAAGCTGAAACTCCTTGGGTGAACACAGACCTACTTTCAGCTCACTTGCTGCCACTCTCCTACAAGTATCCAGCTCACTTCTAACTCCAAGACTAGCAGCTCCATTGTATTTGCCAGGCTCTTTTCCCACAGAACCTGGATTCACCTCTCTACTCATCTTGATAATTTCTATACCCCCTTTAAGGCACCTGTTAAAACAACCCCTCCAGGAAGCCCTCTTGACTCTACTTGAAAGCACCTTGGTCTTGCCTCCCATCATTTTAGCATTTATCCTTCAGCCAGAATTAATTAGTTTATATCTTTTCCCCAGTCCCTTCCCTAGTAGAGGTATTATTCTTGAGGGGAGCGACTGTATGTTGTTATCCATTCTTGAATCGCTGCATAGCAGTCTATTGAGGTAGTTGTTGAAATGAGTGCTGAATTAGAAGAAAGGAAGTCCTCATTGCTTGGGGTAGCTCCTAATTGGCAGATAGAAAATGCCCATCCCTGTCCTTTGAGAAAGTGTCGGTTTCGTTTTTAATTTGCTTCCACTGGGTGTGCACTTGGGTACTTTTTCATGATTAATACTGAGAAGCGGCACCATCTAATTAATTAATTTATTTGTTCTGGAAGGGAGCAGTGTACAATATTAACTCAGTGTTTTGTGGATGTAGCCAAGGGTAGAGAACTCAAGTCGTTATTAATGCCTTTAGAAGTAGTTTTGTACTTCAGCACCTTTCACGATGCTTTTCCTTCTCCTCCTTAAGCCGTCTCCACCATCTTTAAAACAACCTAACAAACTTGTAGAAACATCACACGATAGGTAGCGTTTGCTCCTAAACTGCATTCAAAACATAGAAAAAAGTTTTAAAATTATAATCATCGTTGAATAAACTATTCCCTAAATCCTAAGTAAATTCTGCCCCCGCAATCTCTAAAACTTGATCACATCACAATAGTCCAGGATTCTTTCCGTTCAAAGTGAAGGCAAGTTAAATCTCATTAATACCCAGTGAATTATGATCTGGGGCTGTGTTTTCTTTTGTTGTAGCAATAATATGACTTATTTGCCTCGGACGATTCCAGTATTTCAGAAAATGAATATTGTATAACGAAGGAGGAGTCTTTACTTTCTATATATCATATAATGCAGAGTTGGGGTGAAAAGGGGTTTTACAGTCCAAATATTATTTACAAAGTAGATGGGAAGCTAGTATGTGAGTATTCGTGCTTGTGTGACAGTTTTACCGTAGAATTCCAAAACCGTGGACACCCTGTTCCTGGAGAAAGATATACACTAGCAGTCTTGCGGATGTTTTTCCCGTCTGTGGGCCATCCAGGTCCGAAATCTGCGTGGTGCATTTTAAAGCGGCCAGCCCCACCAGCTCCTACTGTTTTATCCAGTTTTGGAGAATCACCTTCAGTCTAACCTTGCCGACGGCCTTACCAAGCCCCATCCTCCCGCCGCTTTCAAAAACGAACCTATCTGTCTGCCCAGCCAGTCTCAAGAATCAGAAAGTAGCAGGGGTGCGTCCCGTGGGCACTATAGCTCGGAGGTTACAGTGTTGAACGTATAAGATGGAAGATACCACCGGGAGGCGGCGGGGATGCACCGCGCCAGCGCCGGCTCGGGTTTCCTTTTGCTTTCTGCGCCGATGGACGAGTGGCAACCGCCACCCCCGGCGGACTCTTGTTAGGTTGAGGGGCGGCGAGGTGGCGGGGGGCTGAGCCGCCGGGCGGCGGAAAGTTGAAGAGCATTTTTTTTTTTTTTTTTTCTGTCGCCGCGTGCGTTCCGGGGCTCGCCGAGTCCGCCCAGGGCTTCCTGGTGGGGCTGGGCCGGCGGGGGAGGGGCCGCGCAGCAGCAGCGGAAACCAGACCTCGGCGATAAGAGGCTGCACAGCGACATGCAACAGTCTTTTCACTGCAGCTGAATGAGTTGTGGCGCTCACAATGCTCCCGTGACCGGGAACTGACAAGTTCAATTTTAAATCGCGGGCCTCTTGGAATCATGACTCCCACAATGCCTTGGGCACTCGCTCGGCAGTCTGGCTGCCTCTGAGGGGGGAAAAAATGTGAGAGGTAAGTTTCCATTTTCCCAGTTTGCTCGTGCTGCTCTGCTGCTCTGCATTGTTCGTACTCTTTCGGGACTGTACATGGCTGAAGGAGGAAGTGAAAGGAGGCTGGGGCCGGTTCACTGCGCTGGATGGTTTCCGATCACATACCATCTCGAGCTAGAGGGACAGCGGGAGGTTGCAGCTGCAGCCCAGCTCCGAGTAGCCCTTCCACGGGCTCTGCGGACACTGTCAGCCCTGCCAGCTTCCCACTTGGCAGCCTAAAACAAAGAAAGAGAAAGAAAGAAAAGGGGGGGAGGGCGGTAAAAGAAACAGGTGCGTGGAAGTGTACTTACAACTTAACGGCCTTTGTCGGGGGAGGGGGGGATGCGAGTCCATCAGACGCGAGCCACGGTTTCTCCCTAGAGGTCCCGCATCCCTGTTCCCGAGGCTGCCATCCAGCCCGGTTTTCATCTGGGCCAAGTATGTGCACGCAAAGGTTAATTCTCTGCTTGCTACCCATAAATTACGCATGACATGTTTAGCTGGCCTTCCTTATATGGAGAGTGCTGTATTTCAGTCCAGTTTGCCTTTTGCCAAGTTTTCAGGGCGGAAGACGCCCTGCATGAGAGGGCTCCTGTTTTTTTTTTTTTTTTTTTTCCATCGTTTTGTAGTGCGTCACTCAAAAACTGTAAGAAAAGTAAGTATAGACGCTCTCTGGGTGGAGCCGCAGTTGGTTGATTGAATTGCTTTCATGAAAGGTTGAAAAGAATGAAAAGTAGTTAAGACTTGGGTTCAGGGTGTTTTTTTGTTTTGTTTTGTTTTTTTTTTTAGACAAAAGCAGGATAAATATGTAGCGCGTCCCCTCCCTCCTCTTCTCTCTCTCTTTTTTAAACGGAGCCGGAATCTGTTATTGGTAGTAATGTGTCATGTGAGAATACTTCGATTCCGGAGCCTGTAAGGCGAGCAGGTATATGGTGGAGTTTATGCTTGCCCGTCTCACAGTACTTTACAACTAGCGTGGTGGAGCTAGAAGAGTAATTGTGTTTTTCAGTCTCTCCCGGGCCAAGGGGAATATGCGGCTGCTAGGATTCTGTGGTGTATTTCCGAGGAGTGTGCTTTCCTAGGATTAAGATTGAGTAAGAAGCTGCCAGCAAGGTTATTGGCGCTGCCTTTACTTTGTGTATCTACCAGCCCCGGCACAAGCCCAGAGCAAATGGATGGTAAACTCTGCTATACTCGGAGGAATTTCTTAAGCAAATTAATCCACCGAGAGAGAAGTCATAATTAATGCCTCTGGATTTGCAGGCCCTCCGCAATGTGCTTTGAAATACTACACCCGTGGACGCGGTGTTCCTCCCTCCTGGGTTTGAACACAGTGTCTGTTTATACACGGAGGGTATTTAGTACATAACTATTCTATACCAGGCTAAGTGATCCACTCCCTGTTATCTCTTTGGATTGCTGAGAGCGTTGGTGTTTCTCCCTGTCTTGCTGTTGAGATAAAATATTATCACTGAGACAAGTTAAAATGAAAGTTCAAGGACTGTAAAACTCACCCTAGGAATGCTTAGCTCAATACTTAGAATGGCTCTGATGCGGTGCTCTAGCCAGAGACACTGAATAAAGTTATTTTGTAGGCAGTGAAAGCACAATGTTGTCACTTGTATTTTCGCTTTCTTAAACTTGGTGACAACTGCAGCTCAAAACTGTTTTTTTAGGAAGACTCCAGCATTCTGATCTTAATCAGTGTTGCATGGGGTGAATTTTTTTTTTTTTTTTTTACTTACTGTGTTGTTAGGCCTTCTTTCAAAAGATAGACATAGCTTTTAGTTTTATTTAATGGGGGGTTTCCTCACAAAAGTGGCCTTTTGTGTTTTAAGGAACAGGTTGGGTCAGCACCAGAAAACCTGTTTAACCATCTATAATTACAGTGTCACTTAAGACAGAATAATCAGGTTTTATTATGATGAAGAGACTCAGAAAACCTCACATATGCCTGGTTTAATTTTTTTTTTCTCATGGAACTAAGATAAAATTTGTGTGCAGACACACATCTCGTGTGATACTCTTATGCAGCCATGCCAACAGACTCCAAAGTGTTTTATGCTTTGAGATATTATTGCTTGTGTTTACATTTCCACATTTGGGGCAAACTTAGGCTCCAAGTTGAATTCATTAAATTTTTATTCCAACATTCTGTTCTTCCTCTGGGCACAGAATTCCTATGACATGAAACACTGGATTCTGTTCCAGAACAAGAACAGAGTATCCCAAAGTTTCTCCTGGGACGGGGGTGGGAAGGGAGCAAAATTGTATTTCTGACTGAAGATGAGTGTGTTATTTTGTTATATAAAATTTCCGATCTTTTTTGTAAACAAAAAAAATTGCCCTTGGATTTATCATTGTCGCCATACATTAGGCCTGTATTTGATATATCTATTTATGGAAACAGAATAGCCTTCCTGCTTCTGGCTTTCTGCTTGATGATGGGAAGATGCAGAGGTAAGAGACTATCTCAGATCTTGCTTAGAAGAAGCTGAAAAGAATAGGTGATTGGAGTTTCTTGTACTCTGAGGTGTCAGAGTGGCCAGTAGATATGAAGGTCAGGGAAGCAGATGAAGGAAATGAAATATAGTCATTTAAATATTTGGCTCAATAGAGAATCCCAACAGCAATAGCAATAACAGAGGATGTTAACATAGGAAAATTTTAAAACGTGAACTTTTAGGCCACAAAGCTTCATGTTTTTGAAATCTAGAACATGCTGTCCATATGTAGCCACTGGCCACGTGTGACTATTGAGCCTTTGAAATGTGGTTATCTGGATTGAAGTTTGTTCTAACTGGATATTGAACACTTTATACAAAGGAAAGAATGTAAAATACCTGGTAATATTTTTATAGTGATAATATATTACAGTGATAATATTTTGAATATATTAGTTTCAGTAGAATATGTTGTTAGATTAATTTTACCTGTTTTTTTTCATTTTCTTTTTTAAAAATATGGCCACTTGGGACTTTCCCGGTGGTCCAGGGGTTAGGGCTCTGTACTTCCACTGCAGGGCATGGGGGTTTGATCCCTGGTGAGGAGACTTAGGATCCCATGTGCTTTGCAGCGTGGTTAAAAAAAAAAAAAAGTAAAAAGAAAATATGGCTACTAGAAACTTACAATAACAGATGTGGCATGCATTGTATTTCTATTGAACAGAGCTATTCTAGAGTAAAGCAAGAAAGCGGTATTCGGGGAGAAAGCCTAATAGAATTTACTGGACAAAACACAATAAAAGGGATTTTTATTTTCACAGGCTAAAGAAGTTTGTTATACATAGGAATACTTCATCTTTCTTACCCATCGTAACTAAAATTTGAGAAAACACACCACCTAACATCTATTTTTATTTCCTCAAAACTACTGTTTAGTTTAGAGATTTAATGGTGAGGTAGTAATAGCAGAGAAAAGGCTTATAATTAGGGGATGAGTCTTAACACCTCTCAAAGGCCAGAATAGAGTATGATTGCTAGTTAGGAACGTTTTAGAGACTGTATAGTTATCATTGTCGCAAAGTTACCAAACACAAACGAGTCACTGAAATTTATTTTAAAATAGAGTTTTCAGTAAATAGCAATTATCTTCAAATGCTTAATATATATTTTCCTTTGCTATGACTTTCCTTCCTTAGAAAATAAAAACACCTAATAAATCCAAACAACTCCTGCCCGTATGTTAATTAAAGATTAATAAATTCACAAGAAGGAAAGACTTTCACCTGTAGGGAAGTGGGCATTGTTTTGAATACTAGGAAAGGTAAGAATACAATTCTTTGGTAATGTTTTGGGCTTTGAAGAATTCCTATACACGGAGACATTGTCTTTCTAATTTGAACACATTCTTGAGAAAGCATCTGACTGGTAAACAAAGCACAATGGCATAGGTCCTGGAAACATTCCTCTCAGATATTTTCATAACTGAAGTACATTTTGTCATACACAGTGAGTGTTAAACTGAAAAAAAAAATCCATATAACATAAGCATACTTTTATTTACTTGAAGGAAACTAAATATATGAGACAGGTTGGAGCCTATGGGTTCTTCTTTGCTGGGGGAGAAGGGGCAGATTTTATGGAGAATCTCAGAAGAGTTACCTCCCTGCTTGGTGCCAATCTTGACTCTGTCTCCCACCACAAGAAGCATAACTGCCATTAGTGTCAATGCATGTGGGGCCTTTGGGGAACAATGATCCCCGTTAACTTTGTAGATCGTTTCTGATGAGTCATGGAGCAGATTCACTAATGCTTGGAGAATTATTGATTGCAAAGCAGAGGATTTAAGAAGAGCTATTGACATAGGGCACTAAAAGTCTCTAGACATATTTTATATTTTTAGAGTTGAGGTAGGGAACTTGGGATTTATGTCATGCTTTCATATTATAAAAAACATGCATTTATATAAACATTACAGCTATATCCTTGAGAAAACCCTTAACAAATAATGAGGTAATAGCTTTCTGCATATTATTATTAGTATTTTAATGATTTCATTACATTTCTTTCAAATAACTACTCATATTTTCTAAAAGGCATCTTATTACCTCTGCCTATGACATATATAAAAATGAAAAACCTTTGAAGGATATATATTACAGTATGAGCATTATGTATTTGATACTTTTCCCACTATTTTCGAGATCTTATCCTCAGTTTCTGTGATGATCCTTTGTTAGAATTCAGGATATATTAACCTCGATGAAATATAGCCATATTGGATAGAGTGGAAAATTACATTCCCACTGTGATCAATTATTTTTTTAAAAGTGAAGATGTTTCTGAAATAAGTGTCATGCTTCAAATAGTGCATATGCTCTAAAAGAAAATCTGTCATTTCTTTGGACAATTGTTTTAAGAAATTGAGAGTTGCATCTTTAAATACCCAAAGAGGTGAATAATAGCTAATAAGGTAAATAGTTCCATCAAGTGTGGGTACAGTTTGTGTGTGAGTATATATATATGAATATAAAACTGTTCCCAAGGCAACACCAATTTATTCAAATCTCGATATTAAGTAACATAATGTTATTAAAAAGGATTATAGTAAATACTATGTAATCCAAAGGCTATGTCCATGTGTATCAACTCCATTCCAGTCCCTCTCTAACTGAGTTCAAAAAATGGTATTTCTTCTCCAAAGGATTCTTAAAAAAATCTGTCTTGACACTGGACCTTTACTATATTTTCCACTTTTAAAATAGTTGAACTATTATTTAATTCATAGTTCATATAATTATGAGTGAACTTGTTTTAAAGAGCTAACAAGGTTCTTGGATTGTGGGAACACAATTAATCATGTGAAATAAACATATGCTGATTTGAGATGTTTTGTAAAGTTGATTCATGGGAAAATATATGTTGTGGCAAAAATAGCAAGCTAGGTTCAGTGAGCTCTACCAAACTTAATCAAGATGCATCTTGTCCTCAAAGAGGTGGCAGTCTTGTCAGGGAAGTTAAGAGTTTTGAAAATAACTGTAAAGTGCAAACCAGTATTTCATAAACGGTGGCTAGGTAACATTGTATGGAAGTTGAGATAAGGAAAGCTCTGACCAATACATGTAATAAATATAACAGTTCTAATGCATAAATAGTGGAAAACAAAAAATTCTTCATTTTTTGATATTATAGAAATATTATTCTGTTAAAGCAGCATTAACTATATCTATTCAGTGATGTTTCCATATTATCATGTGTTTATATTTAATATCTAGGCATGATTTTCATACATATACTAGTTCATTTGTTCAGTTCATGTTGCTGGTAGAAATACATATTTTTTAGATGTCCTATAGTAAAATATTGATAGCTTTGGCATTAGCACTACTGTTAAATACCATAAAGTACCAGCTTTTGAAGCTACCAAATAATTACAAATGTATCAGAAAACCACAGTGGGTAACCAGGGTAAACAGTGCATAGAAAACTTCTTCAAGGGAAAAGCTAGGTTGAAAATCTAGGTTAAAAGTAAACTGATAGTTACAAGGTCATTTGCTAAAAAAAAAATCTGTATATTAAAGTTAAGCAGTGAAAATATTACTAAAATGTACCAAAAAAGTGATTTCATTTAGGGAAAGAGAATGTTTTATACTGAATGAAGCAATGAGAGAAATATATATTAGCAAGGAGATTTTAATCAGAGACAGCCAGAGTATCCAATTTAATGTGACATTGAATAGGAAAGTGAAGAAATAAAAACAAGATATAGACGATGATTTCAGGCACTGGTAGAAGTGTCACAATTGTGAATACAATTTTGTGGGTTTTTAAAAGTAGTTCATAAATATTTTAAGTATGTGGTTGTGGAAGACATGGTAACATTGTGTATACTTACTGTACTCAAAATTCCTCCTTACTAACGTTTGTCTACAGTGATTATAACTGAATAGACTCTTCTAGAAAATTGGAAAAAGTGTGGTAACAATAGTATATGCAGTGGAAGTGTGAGGAAATCGAAATGGTGAAAGACTTTACAGTTTAATAGTCAAAACATGTCAGAAGTAGGATAAATAACAAGAATGCCAAATGAGGCATTAAGAAGTCCATATTCATATTTAGAACATCATTAAGGATACTTCTTGAACTTAAAACTTAAAAACTATTCACAGCTTATTGTATCCAGAAAATTTAAAATTTAATCAAGTCAAATATCCAGCAATCTGTTTGTCAGCATTGTTGATCATAGTAATAATGATAGGTTAACATTTTATTTGTTTCTGTCTTATCTGACTACAAGAAGAGAATTACCTTTACAATGACCTTTTAGCACTCTATGTGGATGGCTCCCCTTATCCTAGTAGAAAGATAGTCTGGGATGGGATGGTGATAATCAAGGTGACCACAGATAGAATAGGAAGGCAGATGGCCTGCTGAGGGGGAAAGTTGGTGGAAAAAGCTCTGAACCATTAAGTGACTTTGCAACTCAGTGTTCTCCTAACACCGACTCCCTCACTGATATTTCTGTTTACTAAATTTTAGTTTAAAAAAGCCATCCTATGAAATGATATATCAGTGTCTGTGAGCACTGCGTCTACATTTGTTTTGAAAGTCCAGTGTTTGTTGCAGTGCAGAGCCCACTTGGGGGTACATGTTTGGAAAAGTGACGCACTTTATAAATACAAGAGGTGATATTGATATTATTATCATTTACAAGTTATTATATTTTTATATATTTATTACACTTTGTCAATATCTTAAAAGGAGTAATAGACTTGGGAGATGGGGCACAAAAATCTCACAGTGTATGGGTTTTATTTTACCAAACCAGATGTGACTAGGTATGTGGACTGGAAAAAAAACATTTACTCTTTCTGTTGTTTAAGTTCTACATCTGTACAATTATGAGCATATAAATAACAGTTAATAATATAAGTGCCATTTGCTATACATTTCTTTACAAAATATCTCATTTAATCTTTGTGACAGATGTAAAATGCCCCTTTTGACTTTTAAAGGTGACCAGCATGACTGCTAAACACTTTTTGTCATTTTCAGAGTTGTGAGACTTGTTTTTTAACTCCGATTCCATATTTTTGACCTTTTTTTTTTTTTTTGGTCTTGCTTGCCATCATTACAAAGAATGGTGATGAGGATAATAGCTTTAACAATGATCACTAACATCTTGGACTACTTACTTTGTGCCAGGGTAAGGTCTATGAGTTAATTTACTTACTCCTCAGAACAACCCTATGAGATGGATGCTATCTCAGTTTCACAGGGGAAACTGAGGCACAACATTAATTGCCCGTGGTTTCTTAACTAAGAAGTGGCACAACAGGGAGTTGAACCAACGTAGTCCAGTTCTAGAGTTGTGAAAGAATAAAAACAAAATTTAAAAAGATACTTGGGTACTGATAGGAGATTGAGACTGTAGACATTTGGAATAATCCACAAGAGTAACCCTTGCTACAGCATTTGAGGAGACTCCAGAAGAATGGATAGGAAGTTAAGAGGAGAGAGATAAAGGGTCTGGGGAGGGGCAGGTGATAGGGTAGAAGAAATAAGGAATCAGTGGAGAAAGGGAGTTTGGGGCTCCACTCTGGAGGACAGTTGGGGACAGGTAGGAAGTTCAGGGCACAGTGGGAACATTAGGAGACATTTGCTTTAGCAAGTAATGTACAGGTGTTGTGTTTTAGTGACATTTTTTAGAGGAGAGTAGGACATACAGAGGATGAAATGGAAATTGTTGGCTAGAGATGAGGGACTGGAAAAGGACAGTAACAAGGTAATGAAGGGACACGTGTTCTGGGGAAAAAGTCACAGGCTTCAGGTCCACAGGATGTAGCAACTAATTAGATGTGGATATTAAAGGTGATGGGAGATATTAAAGATGATTTAAAGAGTATAGTAAGAATTTTTAAAACTTTTCATCCAAAATCCCTTATTTAAAACTTTGTTAATGTTATCCCTGTTCATCATACTGTTCCTTGTGAGCTCTTTGCATATAAAGAACTATATTTTAAAACATCAGAGAAAAACACTTAAAATTATATTTTATCTGGGACTGTAACTTGGTTAGGTGGAAGATACCTGTTACATTCTTGAAAACAGTTCATTTCTGTGTCAAGCTCCTTTAAAACACAGGATCCAATCAATTAAAGAATGGTATTTAAATTCTTTATCCCAAATTGGTCATTCTAAAGTAACCGTCATTTCATCTTAGGGGTATGTTGTTGTTTGCTGGGAAATGTCTTATTGAAGGCTAGGCAGTTCTGGTCCCTTTAAAGTTCATGCAGAACACGGGTGTAAATGATCCCCAGTGATAAACCAGGTGGCAGATAGATACATGATAAAACAAGTTTGCAATGTGCTCAATGTGGCTGACATTTATGCTTCTCAGACCTTGCTATTTTAGGGAAGGTATCAATGATACTCTCTTTCCTGGAAATAAAGATCCTCAATAATCAGACACCCTTATAAACAAAATGATTTACATACGGAAATAAATAAGCAGTTGCATTGAGTTAGTAGTTACCTGGAGTTGGGAGGATAGTTATATTTCAAACAGAATAGAAAGCTTTACAGGAGTACTCGTAGGCTTTTTTATATAAGGCATTTATGTGCTTTTTACAAGTAAGTGGCTTAAGAGTTTAAGTTGAGCATGTCAGAGCAATGACTGTATTTAATATACGTAGAGAAATTCTCATGAAATCAAGAGTTTCCAAGAAAAAGATTTCATTTATAAATACTTATCACTTAATTTATTTAGATAGTCTATGTCCACAGAAAATAATTTTTAAATTGCACTGTATATGTCTTTAAATACAACATGTAGAGCTAGAGAAAATAATGTTAATGGTGTTTCCATTTTGCCTTTTGTTTATATGCCTTTTAGTATTATGTGAAAACCACACTTAGAATGTGTCTTTTTCTATTAAAGGACTTCTTTTTTTGCCCCATCTGGTTTTGGCTGTGTGCTATAAAGATCTGGTAAAAATCTATTTTTGTTGAATTATTAGATAATGCTTAGAAAATGTTCATTTCAAAGTAAATACGATTAAATAGTACTAAGATTAGAAATTCTTCTTTGCCTTCCCAACTCATGGGTCAATCTTAACTATTAAATTTACTCCAAATTATTTTGAGCTGTTATTTGAATTTCATTGCTCAAAAAGTTCAGGAAAACTGCATTGTCAACTTAGTGGCATTCAAATAAGGCAATTGGTCTTAAATAATTGGTATTACATGCCCCATCCAGAAGACTTTGAAAGATTAGATGAGCACAGCAAAAGTGAACAACTGGGAATACAAGCAGATCTTTAACCCAGCTGTGGAACCTCTCTGAGGTATTTCCAAATAGGGCCTTTCTGAAAATTAATTAGAAATAGTCAGAACAGTAGTGGAGATTATTGAAAAAAAAAATTGAATTCTGCATAATTCTTTCAGAAGGACCACATTTACTGAAAATTGCACATGGGAAATGACTCTCCCAGAGAAATATATTAATGGTTTGAGGACTGGGTTTTTAAAGTAAATATTGTTTTGGAAGCAGTTAATATAGAGACTGTTGTGTCTGTTTTTCAGTAATGGATTAAAGTTTACTCTGTGCTGAGGTCTTTTTCACTTAAAAGGCTATTTTTCTATGTTGATAATAAGGCAATATAGGGAACTCATTCTTTCTGTTCTGAAAAATAATCAATTAACAAACATTTGCTGAGCACCTATTAGAAGTAAAGGATTATAGTAGGTCAGGAGAGAAGGTCCCAAAGGAGAAGTACATAGGTTTTATTCTTGTTTGACATATAATTGAGTTGGGGAGAAAGACATGAGAAGTTAACAGTACAGTCAGTATTGACACCGTACAATTGAATACCAAAGGAGGAAATGAAAAGGGGGAAGTCTTTGCGGAAATGAGTGTTTAGGGTGTAGAACCGCTACCCCCTCTGTGGAGGAGGGCACCTGACCCAGGGTAAGCTTAAGCAATCTTTTCAGAAAATGGAGGGAAAAGGTATGAAGAGAATGAGGCTAGCTTCCATATTCGAGCATCTTCTGTATATGAGGTGGTCTTTGCAGAAAAGAACCTGCTCACAGTGCTGCACAGTTAGGGAACGGACTTGTTTGCTAGGAACCACCATCCTCTTGATAGAGTTGAGGAAACTGAGGCTCAGAGAGGTTAACTTACATGCCAGAATTCACACAGCCTGATGAGTAGTTGAAATGAAGCCAGGTATTTCTACACTTCTGAGATAGCATTCCATCTCCCCTTTATGCTTCTGCTGAGAATGAATGTGATATAGTTATGATACAGTAATTTGAAACTTCACCCATAGAATTGACATGACTCAGGAAGGTATAAATCTAATTTAAAAGGCTGGCTAATACATTTTGTTCTTTTGCTTTGACATTGGATTATTAATACACATGGCGTAGAGTTTGCCCAATTGTTTGTAATCATTGCGTTTTAGGTTTGTAAAAACCAAAGCAAAGCAAAACACACCAGGCCTCCTGTCTTTAGCAGATAGGGTAAAGGCATGCAGTAGTGTGACCCATTATAACATTGCATTTGGGCCATCTGGGATCCTCCCAGAGGAAGCTTTGCAGAGATAATGTACTTTCACACCAGTAACATGATGCCATAAAATTTTCACCAAGAAGTGATAGGCCTAGCTCCAGAGTACATGCTAAATTTGTTTATCAAGCTGAAACTCGAATACTTGGGCCACCTGATGCGAAGAGCCGACTCATTGGAAAAGACCCTGATGCTGGGAATGATTGAGGGCAGGAGAAGAAGGGGATGGCAGGATGAGATGGTTGGATGGCATCACCGACTCACTAGACATGAGTTTGAGCAAACTTCAGGAGATAGTGAAGGACAGGGAAGCCTGGTGTGCTGCAGTCCATGGGGTCCCAAAGAGTCGGACATGACTTATCAACTAAACAACAAGATGGGCATTTTATGCTTTCATGTTGCATCATCTTCACACAATAATCTGCCCTCTCTGTCCCTATGTGGCAGAGCTTATGATATTAAAAAAAGATAAACGATTAATTGAAGACTTGTTGTCTTGGAGTTAGTCTCTTACTAAAAAATTCCTCTCTTCATGAGCTATTTTGAACATACACCAAATAAAATTATGTATTGTTCAGAGAAGGAACATGAAAGAACTCATGCTCTTGCTTTTGGCCTCAAAGGAAAGCACTTATATTAGAAACTATTGACTGAGTGTAGTTGTACATGTACCACCTCTCATGCTTTATCCACCTATCAGAGGATAAAGGCGTGAGTAAGGTATGTCCTCTTCTCAGAGTAGTTTCAGTGTAGTGATGAAAGTATTCACAAGTAATGTGCGGGCAAAACACAGTGGGCATGGAAGAGCCAAGAATAGGCTGCTTGTGGGCAGAGTGTGGAATTTGCCTAAAACCATCCAGTAGACACATTAACTCTTTACATACTTTGTATATTAAATAGAAGACAAAAAAATCAAATCATAATTTGCTAGAATTACATGATTCAGTACTTAAGCTATTTTTCTTTCTGTCTAAGTATTTGATAAATAAGCATGACCCAGATGTATGGTAGACAGATGACCAGACAGAAGAGATTAATTTATTTCAGATGTCGGCATTTTTATAGAAAGGTGGGAACATATAATTCATCTGAAGCTTCTTCATACTAGCTCCTGATTAGGAGATGAAGACACTCAGTATTGACCTTCAGGTTTCAGAGACTGAAACTTCCGTGTTAACAGAAAAAAAAAAAAAAAATCCTTAAGAGAGAGATATGCTTTAGGTGTTAACTAATTTAACTTTAGTGACAGAAGGTTTTAGATATATGAGACTTTCTTCCCTTTGGCTTTTCTTTGTGTGCAGAAAATAAAGCTGTATTTTGTAGGCTAGCTTCCCAACTCTCCAGTGGTGAAAGTGCAACTGTGCATGGGTTCTATAAGGCCCCATTCAGCTGTGAAGTGTTTGTTACTTGTTTCCAGGATTTATTCTGTGTTCTAGGTTAGAAACCAGGATTTTTATTCTGTTGCTTGCCATTCTTCATTTGCAATCATAAACATTTATTTAAAGTCCCCTGCCGAAAAAGCTTCATGATAAGATTTTTGGCTGAAATTTTTGAGAGAAATTAGAGATACGGGTTCTGCTTTTCTGAAGTTTATGGCCCAGAGGAAAAGCTCCATCCATTGCAAAATAATGAAAACACAACAAGAACTACAAAAGACCAGACCTTCAGCAGTTCTAATAATTATAAAAATAGCTTCTTATTTCATAGGCACTTACTGATTTTACTTATGTGACTATACGAAGTTGTTACACAGCACTGTGAGATTTATGCATGGCTGGCTGTCTCTGGTTCACAGGTGAGAAATGGAGGCTCAGCAAGGCTCAGGTCACATAATTTGCTCAGGAGCCATGTAGTAAGGTATTGTGTGTACTGAGCTCTCAGCCCAGTTCTGCTGTTGGTCTGTCTGTTTCCATCAAGATGGCACGACTTGAGTCAACAAGCACTCACGGCAGTGTACACTTGAGGCCCAGTCCAGGTTAGTTCTGCAGAGACTTCCTGAAGGAGGCAGGATGTGAAAGGCGGGTTTTGAATCACTGTGGTCATAAAACGGCAGAGACCAGGGAGTGGACTCTGACGTTTCCCTGGCTTGGAAAGGAGGGCAGTATCGAATGGCCTAATCTGCCAGGGTGGCTCACTCAGTATTAGTTCTACTCACACCTAATACCCTCTGCGCCAGCACTTGCCAAGATCAGCAAAATCTACTTTTAGACTCAAAATCATTACCACCTGTGAGTTTCAGGTGTCACTTCTGAATGACATAGCAGTCTGCCAATTGATCCTGTGGATGGCTTGCAGTGGCACAGTTTGAGAAGTGTCTTGAGTCCATAGAACAGTGTTACAAATGCTCTTATAATTTAGTCAACTACATTATTGAAGGCATTAGGGTAGTTCAGTTTATTTCTCCCATCATTTAAAAATAGAAATCTGTTACCAACATTAAAATAAACATTTCACTGAGAATGGTTATTCACTTGGAGATTTCGGTTGAACTTTTCTCACTTTCCCGCATCTCTGCTGCTGCTGCTGCTAAGTCGCTTCAGTCGTGTCCGACTCTGTGCGACCCCATAGATGGCAGCCCACCAGGCTCCCCCGTCCCTGGGATTCTCCAGGCAAGAACACTGGAGTGGGTTGCCATTTCCTTCTCCAATGCATGAAAGTGTAAAGATCTCTAGCAGAGTAATTAGAATATGTCTGTGAGTGTGTGATGTGTACAGATACATATGCTATATCCTATTTACATGTATATTTCATAAAGGACTATGAAGTAAGTAGTCCATAGGTTATAGCTGAAATGAAACAAATTCATGAAACTAAGGGATGCATTCACCAATAGGGTCACCAAGTTTGTTCTGAAGTATATTTGATTAAAGGCAAAAGAAGAGAGTGGCAGAGGATGAGACAGTTATATACCATCACCAGCTCAATGGACATGAACTTGAGCAAACTCCAGGTGATAGTGGAGGGCAGGGAAGCCTGGCGTGCTGCAGTCCATGGGGTCACAACGAATCAGGTGTGACTTGGCAACTGAACAATAGCAACCACACAACATCGTTGTGTGGTTCTTTGCACTGATTATAAGTAGGATTTGTGAAAATACAGTATGCCAAAGACAAAAGATACTCTAATACACATGTGTAAATCTAAATTTATTATTACTAATAGTTATTAAGGCTTAAGATCAAATAATTGATAGATACTGTTATTAAGAATCTTAGTCCCTCTGTCTTAGTGAATTGATTTCTATTGCTTTTTTCCCCTACTGGTGTTAGACTTTATCCTGTTTGCACAGTAACAATTTTCTGTTGGTAAATGACCTGGCATTAATGGATTTAAAAAATATTTTCCCTTCATGTACCAGAAATTCTCGGGCATATTTTTTAAGGTAAATATTCTATGCTAATATACTAATTTTTTGGCAAGAAAATTAGCACCTATATTTCAGTTCAATAGTTCTGTGATAAATGAAGTGTAATTAAACATTCAGATTCTGCAACATGCACTTAAATATTAATTTGGATTCTTTTATGTTTTAGGCACTGCGCTAGGCATTGAATACATAATGGTTAACATAAACAGATGCAGTTATAAAAGTGCAATTATAAAATTTAGACATCTCTCAAATTTCAAATTGGCCATTGCAGGAATAATGACGTATTATTATATTTCTTGTTGCCACAGAATTTAAATAATTTTGTTTATGGAATTTAAATAATCTTTTCTGTAATTAAAAGTATTATTTGTAGATGGCAGTAAATATTTATTTTAAAGCTTCTGTCAGTGTTAGATTTACTGTGAATAAGTAAAGTGTTCTGTTTTCATGTAAGGAAGGTGCCATTTTATGCTTAGAATGACTGCTTTCCAAGTAAGCAAGAGAAGTAGCATCACAAAGTAAAAAGACAAGGAAAACTCAATTTTGAGTGGCAGCATAATATTGTAGAGTTTGAAAGGTCAGGCTAGTACAGGAGGCTCCAGTTTTGCCACTTAATATCATGCAGAATGTTGTGACAGCCAGAGCTGATACAGCTGAAAATATCTGCAGCCTTGGAAGCCTTGTAAGTTTCAGAAGGTCATTTTGGCATCATAGTAGAAACACTGATTCACAGGGAAGGTCAAACTGGACAGCCAGGCAGGAAGATAGGTTGCTGAACTCAACAGCTGTAGATTTTAGAATTGTTGTCAACTGCAAAAACTGGGTATTCTAACTTGCTGTGGCCATTTATCATTGAAATATTTACAGAGGAACAAGTTTTACTTGATGGGAGGGTTCTGATTTCTCTTCTGTAAAACTTTTTAAGTGTTGCATCTACAACTTTACCTGATACCAGGCATTTGTTAAAATAATTTTATTTATGTGTAATGTGGACCCCATCAAAAAAAAAAAAAAAGGATGTTAGTTGCCTTACTATGATAAGCACACATCAAATTGGACTATGAAAAAGACAAATCAGAAGGAAAAGAAATGAAACAAGTACTTGAAATGAAATTGAGAACTGAATTTATCTCTTGGCTTTCTGGAGACTAAAGCAAAAGCTTTAGGAAGTAGAAAAATCCCAAGTTTATTTGTTAAGATCTCTTTATATCCCATGTACAGTCTTATTCTTAGCCCTTAGGGTATTTAGTT
This sequence comes from Capra hircus, assembly GCF_001704415.2. Taxonomy (NCBI): domain Eukaryota; kingdom Metazoa; phylum Chordata; class Mammalia; order Artiodactyla; family Bovidae; genus Capra; species Capra hircus. The sequence continues at coordinate 115,149,552 of NC_030808.1, read as the reverse complement.
AAATATTCTGACTCTGCCCTTGAGTGAAATCTTGGAATGGACGGATTCCAAATAATTAAGAAATGAAGGCTGAATTCTTCATTCTGGCCTTCAAGGCCCTTACTGGTTTGGTTCCAGCCCCAGATTCCAACATTATCTCCTGCCATGGTGCTCCACACCGACCAGTTCTTCCAGCGTTCATATTCTGTGCTTTCTCCTGTCCCAGCCTTGTTCCTTGTATTCCTGCAGCCTGGAGTGCCATTCGTTTTTGTATCCAACCAAATGAAACCTATCCTTCCAGGCCCATTTTAGATGTCTTATCCATCAAGAAACCACCCCTGACTCTCTTTTAATCACCAAGCCTTATTGTTATCTCTCAGCACTTTCTTTCTTATGTGCAATTGTTTGTGTATTAATTTTATGTCCCCAATAAAGCAATAAACTCTTGAAAGTTGGATCCATATAATCCCCCTAGATCTAGGCTACATATACGGGATCATCCATAAACTGTTTAATATAATCAGTGTGTATATACTGTTTCACCTATGTATTGTTTATCCTTAATATATTTATTTATTTAGTAAGGTTATTGTGTATGTTGGTTATATTTGGATTTCTTTAAAGAAAACATTTTTTTTTCCTAGGATAGTAGAGAAGAAAGAAAGAGAACTAAAAAAGAGCACTATTAGAGGAGTAGATACCTGCAGTTTTTGTCAAAGGAGATAATTTTGAGGCAGTGGAGCTGAGACTGTAATTTTTAAAGTTGTTTTGATTTTGGATTTTCTTATTAGAAAACAATATATACCTTTTCTGTGTGTGTGCCGTAAGGTAACTAATTCCTAGAGAACAGCTTTGTTAGATGTAAAGAGAAGTATCACTTACACCATTTCAGACCTTCAATGCTTTCTCCCTAGTATACTTTTCTACTGTTTTAACAGCTGTCAAAAAATCTCTCTGCTTCTGCATTGCTTAGAAGTGTTTCAGACAGTTATTCCATCTCCTTCACTGCTTTTCAAACACTGTTTTAGTGGCTGATACAGATCAGTCTTCCTGTAAGCATACTTGCTTTGTATATATTCAGTTGTGTTGCTTTCAGAGCAGTCTTCCTTTTTCCTTATGCAGAAGATTTCTGTTAATAGACTTAAGTCCTCGAAAGCTCTGAAGGAAAGGTATGCCCTTCTTGCCCAGAAAGCAGACAGATGAAAATAAAATCATGCCCAAAGATCCTTTTCCTTAATAACTCATCTTTCAATCATTTACTGAGTATTTAGAACCCTGTAATGTATTAATTTGGAGAAGGCAATGGCACCCCACTCTAGTACTCTTGCCTGGAAAATCCCATGGACAGAGGAGCCTGGTAGGCTGCAGTCCATGGGGTCGCCAAGAGTCGGACACGACTGAGCGACTTCACTTTCACTTTCATGCATTGGAGAAGGAAATGGCAGCCCACTCCAGTGTTCTTGCTTGGAGAATCCCAGGGACGGGGGAGCTTGGTGGGCTGCCGTCTGTGGGGTCGCACAGAGTGGGACACGACTGAAGTGACTTAGCAGTAGTAGTAATGTATTAATTGGGCTTCCCTGGTGGCTCAGAGGTAAAGAATCCACCTGCAATGCAGGAGACTTTGGTTCAGTTCCTGGGGCAGGAAGTTCCCCTGGAGAACTTCAGTATCCTTGGGCTTCCCAGGTAGCTCAGACAGTTAAGAATCTGCTTGTAATGTGGGAGTCCTGGGTTCAATTCCTGGGTTGGGAAGATCCCGGGAAGAGAGCATGGCAGTCCACTCCAGTATTCTTGCCTGGAGAGTTCCCATGGACAGAGAAGTCTGGCAGGCTATAGTCCAGTTCAGTTCAGTTCAGTTGCTCAGTCGTGTCCGACTTTTTGCAGCCCCATGAATCGCAGCACGCCAGGCCTCCCTGCCCATCACCAACTCCCAGAGTTCACTCAAACTCACGTCCATCGGGTCAGTGATGCCATCCAGCCATCTCATCCTCTGTCATCCCCTTCCCCTCCTGCCCCCAATGCCTCCCAGCATCAGAGTCTTTTCCAATGAGTCAACTCTTCGCATGAGGTAGCCAAAGTACTGGAGTTTCAGCTTTAGCATCATTCCTTCCAAAGAAATCCCAGGGCTGATCTCCTTCAGAATGGACTGGTTGAATCTCCACGGGATTGCAAAAGAGTTGGACATGACTTAGCAACTAAACAACAATGTGTTAATTACTAGATTAATACTAAGTAGCAGTCCTAAGAAGAAACTGATAAGAGTTAGTGTGTAATTCTCACATTTCTGAGTATACATATTAGTGTCCAGTGTATACCCTATGGACATACAAGGAAAAGAGCATTTTTCTCTCCGCTCTGTGAAGGGGGCCATCTTATCTCCTTCAGACTACACACAGGGCTTGTTCCTTCACTTACCTCTCAGAGCAAATCACTAAGGATGTAGTCATGGCCACTGTACCATATCCAACTCTACACCCAATCTCTCTGATTTTTTTTTTTTGGCTTCTATTGTATTTAAGGTTGTTGTCACTTCTACGAAGATAGGTATTAAATTGCCAGCATGTGTTGTGATTGAAATTTTAAGTTTTAAATCAGAAGACCTGATTTTGGATCCGGATTGTTCTGTTCAGTTAGCTTAGGAGGCTTGAGTGAGTCAGTCACTTAACCATGCCAGCCTTAATTTATTTGTTCCCAAATAAACAAGATAGTATAACCATCCTTTAGAGTCATGGGGAACAAATAGCAAAATGTAGATGAAAGTAAATTGTATACTAGTGAATCAAATATTATCTGCTATTGTTGAGTAATAATAGAATGTATGAGTTCTGGGGGAAAAGTAAATTTTTCTAAGTGGCTTCTCTAGTCAAAACTTTTTATTAAAGAACAAGATGAACATCTTGCAGATATTATATTAAATCAAGAAGAAATGTAGCACAGGCCAACTTCTCAAGAAGTTAATCTCTCCAGGAGTTATTAATGAAGAAACATAGTTTGTAGTTTTGTTGAAGGAAGCTTAAAGTCTTATTTAAGTCTTTTTCCCTCTGTTAACTTTAATACAGAGGTTTTACTTGAATTTAAATAAAGAGCCAGATATTAGTTATATATGAAGAGCATGATTTGACTAATTCCTACATAAAGTTTCTCTTTATTCTTTGGATACACACCCCCCCACACACACACATACATACAAACATACATGCATATCTACACTCCCATACATACACTTTATTTCTTATTTATCTATACTATTAATAATTTTATCAGATTGTAGTAATTAAGTGCTTAATTGTTTTTTCTTTTTGAAAAATAATTTTACTCTGTGGAGCCTAAATATCAGTCTCTATTTATTTTATATATTTGTGTATATATGTATATATTTGTTTATGTATATACATATTTGACATTTTAATGATAGAAAGATATGGGAAGTTTTAAGATTACCAAGTGATTATTTGTTTGAATTTGTCCAATATACTCTTTCAGATATACTGGGGGACTTTTTATTTTTTAACAGATTAAGTAGCTTTCATATAGTGTGAACTCTTGAGCAGAACTGAAACATAAGAGGTTTGCGACTTAGTAGGATGATATGAGTAGTATCTTAGATGATGTGGAGGAGCATGTATGGTGCCTGATTTAAAATAATATTTTAAAAAATGAATGTAACAGTCCCTTATAAGCAGAATCTAAAAGGAAATGATACAAAATTGGTCCATTTGGTGGTGTAACCTCAAAGGTCATTCTGTTGAGAGAAGGACAGACATCTGTGACTTGTGTATAAAAGTCTTTTATTTACTCTGATATAAAATCACCCTTGCATACAAGTTTCTAGTTACCAATGATTGAAAATAATGAAATATTTAAAAATAAACCTTCAGTTATGACACTGAAAAAAATGAATATAACAAAACTTTGCATAACATTTTGCAGGCATGTTGATTTTCTAAAGTAGTTAATAGAATATAATCAAAAAGCATGTCAGCAAATCTCAAATAAGCCATCATTTCAGGGCAGATATTCTGGGAAATTACTGGGTAGAAATGCATTAAACAATTTCTGGTGGAAGTAGTCTTTTAACTTTAGTTGATAATGATTGCCAGAATTTAATGAGATTAAGGGTAGCCTGGGGAGTTTGCTTAAAATGTAGATTACTGGTCTTCTTCACCCTTAGTAGGTCTAAGGTAGGTCCCAGAAATATGTGTTTTTAAGTCACCCCTGGGTGACCAATACAGAGAGTTTGAGGATCTAACTGAATCTTTAATTTCCCAGACAGAACAGAAAGTGTTGCTGTTAATAAACTGTTGGCAGTTACTGGAGTTTATTAGCCAGTTACTGACGCAGTGTGATTTGCCATGGAAAGCCAGTCATTGGTTTTTAAGTGGATATGATGCTGGTAGAAGCACATACAGCTTTAATCACTGTCTCATTAGAAGGATGTAGTCAGCTTTTCAGATCTCCTCATGTGTTACAGCTTTTCTAGAATGCACAGAACCTTATGGGTGATTAAAATACTTAAGGGATTTTCTTTTTTTTTCTTCTGTTTGGCAGAGGAACCAAACCTCACGTTGCCATATTAGTTTGTTCAAAGTGCATTCAGTACATACACTCTTTTGGAAAGTACAAAATCCTAGGAATAGAATCTTGCTCTTATCTCCTGAGAAGTTGTGACTGTATTTATACTCTGACAACATGGTAAAAGCACATTGTCAAAAAGAGAATAAAAACATTAGAAATGCCCACATTTTGCCAACCAACCATCTTAAGTGTTTTGAAAATCCAGTTTCAGGTTCCTCTTTATTCTGTGAACTGTTATTTAATAACTGAGAAAGAGTTTGAGGAGGCTAAAAGGAGGGGAGAGTGTTTTGTTTTCTAATGGGACACATGCCCCTTCGCAAAATCATACAAGACTATATACCTACCTCAGTTTTTTAGACTGGAAATAATGCCGTCCACTTCAGAACACTCCAGTCCAGGGCAAGAGGCCCTCTGGCCTCAGGAGAAATTACCACACTGGGAAATGTGTCTGGGCCTACATGAGTTCACCAGAGTTCTATTGTGCCTTAGCTAGTTTGATAACGCCTTGCATTATTTATAGCACTTGTCAGAAACGATTTCCTTTAGTCAATTAGTGTCTAAAGAAGAAGAGGGGGAAGCAGGATATTTTCTGACATTTGTAGAAATAACATGCAAAAAAAGCATTCCCTTAATCATATGACATTGTGCTGTCAGAGATTTTCCTAATATAACATGTCCCACAGAGTGTTAACTACATGTTTTGTTTTTACTAAGAAGCAAAGAATGGTAAGCTATATATTTGTTTTGATACTCTGTCAACTTAAACATTTATTCAAACCTCTGGCCCCTGTTCTTTGGCAAATAATTGTAAAATATAAATATAGTAATTGTCTTAGCAATAAGATGGTTTATTTTGAAATAACAGGAGTTGAACAACTGATTTTACAAATGTTTCCATCGATTAACTGCCATGTAAGTGCTAAACAACGAAAAATATTTAGCAAAACACAAAGACAAGGCTTCAAGTTCTACATAGGAAAAAGACATATAACTTTTACTCCTTTCTTACAATGGAAATTTACAATATGGTTTGAAGGATAATATCTTTTTTAGGGCCTTAACACAAATTTAATAAATGTAGAAAAACATGTTACTAATTGCTGGTAGAAGTATGTAATGATAAAATGTTTTCTTAGAATAAGTTTGATGTTTAGTTCAAAATTAATATTTGCATATACTTTATGTCCAAAGTATTTGTATTATTAATACCAATCGAATGTATGCATAGTTTTGTATATATAATTGCAGTATTGCTTAAAATAATGAAAAATTGGCATTTATTTAGGTGACCACTAGTATAGAAATGGATATATAGTAAAGTAATACATAACTGTTAAAAAAATATTTATGTGAATCTATCTCTATTGATAAGGAAAGGTCATTAACATATTTTGTAGAAAGCAAGCCAAAGGATAATATGCTTAGTATGTTTTCATCATTACTGTAAAAAAAAAATATATTGAAACTGTGTATGTGTGTTGTATGTGTGGATGTGCGTTTGTGTGTGATAATACATAGAAAAAGGACTGAACACACCACACTAATAATAGTGCTTGCTAATAATAGTGGCTTGGGGTTGGAGGGGGTTTGATTTGGCAGTAGAAAGATGAGAAATTCTCAATAACCCCTTCCATATGATTTAAATTTATTAACAGTGAAAATCCATTCATTTGGCAATGTCTAAAACCAAAAACAAAAAGAAAGAAAAATATATGGAGTTAATGTATGTGAGAGTTTCCCAGGTGGTGCTAGAGGTAAAGAATGCGCTTGGCCAGTGCAGGAGATGTAAGAGACAAGAGTTTGATCCCTGGGTTGGAAAGATTACCTGGAGGAGGGCATGGCAACTCACTCCAGCATTTTTGCCTGAAGAATGCCGTCCGACAGGGGATCCTGGCAGGCAGTAGTCCATAGGGTCGCAGAGAGTCAGACATGACTGGAGGAACTTAGCATGCAGGCAATGTATGTGATTCATATAAACTACTTGCTAGAGATTTCTGTCATTTGAGCTTATATGTTACTATCTCTTCTGGGTAATAGCCTTATCATTTATACCCATTGGAGGAGGAAATGGCAACCCACTCCAGTATTGTTTTTGGGATAATCCCATGCTTCGGAAGAGCCTGGTGGGCTGCAGTCAATAGGATTGCAAAGAGTTGGACACAGCTGAGCAAATGAGTACTTATACCCATACTTCTAGATCACAAAAGAAGGCAGAACCATAGTTAACAGCATAAATTGTTAATTTTTTGACTTTGAAATAATGTAGATTATAGTCTTAAGTGTGGAGGGAGGAAAACTCAAAATTTAGATAAACTGTTTATCAACTTGTAATTTGCTTCTGGGCCTTTACATTTCTAGTTTGAGAATTCTTTATTTTCACTGTCTAACTTTTTGCCTTATTTTATTTTACATCTCTTTCTGAATGTGAACTTCATGGGACATACATTTTGGTGTGTGTCTGCAAAGTTCCTCTGAATGAATGACTCATGATTCTAGATCTGCATTGCGCAAGTAACGAGATTTCAGTTCTTAAGTATGTTAGAAATTTAAGGAATTAGAGTTGTGGCACGAAAGTGTGGTAAATGATTTATGTACAAATATAAATTTAGTAATCAGGGAGACAAATTTTGTCTTTTTATCTGGTTAGTCTTATATTTCTAAGACTTGCAGAATCTTTCAGTGTTTTTCTTTTTTATAAATGAAGCCTTATAATTAATAAATGTTGAGGTAGGCACCAACAAAATATACCTCCCTGTTACCACTGTGGAGCTGCTTGTTTAAATCTTAGGCTTCTGCAAAATAAATTCTGAAGCTCTGGCTATACTGTATAGCAGCTGCAGTAATACTAGCATAGTTTGTTGTTGTTCAGCATCTGAGACCTAGCTTAGTTAGTACATGTGTTATGTGGAATGTTCCCTAGAAGATACAGCTACATTGAAGTGAAAATATGAGTTATTAATGCATGTCTGTTTTGAAACATATCTTCCTCTTTTTTAAACCAGGGAAAAACAACTGGGTCTTGATTCACTGTTAGTCAGGGAAAGCCTAATTCTTATATGCATGTGAGTGTATGTGAATTTGTGATTTTTTCTTTTTTTTTAGGAAAGCTCAAATTAAACTGAAATTCTAATATTTTATTGTTTTTAGGAATAAATTCAGTTGGCATTGGTATATGATTAAATGTATGTTTGAGATTATTTGTTCAAAAGGTAATCTTTAAGATCAAATATATAAATCAGTAGAAATATCCCTAGGATTATAATGTTAAACTCTGTGGTACCTTTGTGGCTTGAGTATTTGTAAAGTTTGCAATAAAAGATGCATTTTTGATGTGATGGGGATTTTTACTGATTAAATGGAAAAAAGGGGATGTGTATGTATTGTGTTTTGTCATCAGAAGTCCATTAATTCATTTAATTAGGATGCATTCAAATAATGTCCATTAATTCATTTAATTAGGATGCATCTCATATTCATGTTTGATATCATTCATTATATTCTGAAGAATAATTATTTTTAGATCTTTTTGAAGTTGAAGAAATACGTGCTCAGTTGTGTCCAACTCTTTGCAGCCCCATGAACTGTAGCCTGCCAGGCTTTTCTCTCCATGGGATTTCCCAGGCAAGAGTACTGGAGTGGGTTGCCATTTTCTCCTTTGGGGGTCTTCCCCACCCAGGGATTGAATCCACTGTCTCTTGGGTCTCCTACACTGGCAGGCAGGATCTTTACCACTAGCGCCACCCTCTTTAATACACATAGATTTTACATATTTTTCTCATAATGATTAATAATTAAGCAACAGATTTTGGGCAGTCTTCAATAGAAATAAGCCAGTAAGATCTCCCAGGTTGAGCTTACGAGGTTACATTCTAAATCATCTGTTAAGATCAAGTTAGTGTGCTCAGATAGAGTTGATAGTGGGCTTCCCAGGTGGCTCAGTGGTAAAGATTTCACTTGCCAGGGCAGGAGACACAGGAGATGTAGGTTCCATCCCTGGGTTGGGAAGTGTGATAGCTATGATTATTTGATTCTAATAGAGATATGCTTTATTTTTTGGCCAGATTTTTAAAAAATTGTTTTTGTCATTTCTTCACATATTGATTTTATAATTTAGCTAGATTGGACCTACTCAAATGGAAAATGGGCATAGGTTAATTATGGAAAATCTTTTAATGACCACTGGCTGTGAGAATGATTTCTGCCTTGTAAGGGAAGTTGAACATTGAGGCAAAGAGGTTCATATGCAGCAAATTTTCACTGACATACAGGGTTATATGGGAATATTTCCTTAAGTCTCTCGTTAATCACCTCCACTAGCTTTGTTCGTAGTGATGCTTTCTAAGGCCCACTTGACTTCACATTCCAGGATGTCTGGCTCTAGGTGAGTGATCACACCATCGTGATTATCTTGGTCGTGAAGATCTTTTTTGTACAGTTCTTCTGTGTATTCTTGCCACCTCTTCTTAATATCTTCTGCTTCTGTTAGGTCCATACCATTTCTGTCCTTTATCGAGCCCATCTTTGCATGAAATGTTCCCTTGGTATCTCTAATTTTCTTGAAGAGATCCCTAGTCTTTCCCATTCTGTTGTTTTCCTCTATTTCTTTGCACTGATCGCTGAGGAAGGCTTTCTTATCTCTCTTTGCTATTCTTTGGAACTCTGAATTCAGATGCTTATATCTTTCCTTTTCTCCTTTGCTTTTCGATTGTCTTCTTTTCACAGCTATTTGTAAGGCCTCCCCAGACAGCCATTTTGCTTTTTTGCATTTCTTTTCCATGGGGATGGTCTTGATCCCTGTTAGTCCTGGATATTCTTTGGAAGGAATGATACTAAAGCTGAAACTCCAGTACTTTGGCCACCTCATGCGAAGAGTTGACTCATTGGAAAAGACTGATGCTGGGAGCGACTGGGGGCAGGAGGAGAAGGGGATGACAGAGGATGAGATGGCTGGGTGGCATCACAGCCTCGATGGACGTGAGTCTGAGTGAACTCCGGGAGTTGGTGATGGACAGGGAGGCCTGGCGTGCTGCGATTCATGGGGTCTCAAAGAGTCGGACATGACTGAATGGCTGAACTGAACTGAACTGAACTTTATCAACTTCATCCTTATTTTTAAGTTATATGATAATGTTATTAGGGAAGCACGGGTGACTTTGCTACCATTCCTCAAGCAATAAAATCATATTGAAACATGTTTTAGATGAAGGTATCACCAGCCTCAATAAGAAGCTCGGTGATATTGTTCAGAAGGTATAGAGATGGAAAATTAAGATTTTGACCCCTAGTTACTATGGCCAATAAAATACAACTCATAAAAGTAAACTTTAAAATCAAAGTCCATGATCATAGTTTTGCTCTGGAAATAACAATATCACGATGTATCACATTGCATGTAATGTTCAGAGTTTTGTCATGCTTATTTCACATTGGTAGATTTCAGTTGGGTTAATGAACCATTCTTCCTGAAAACTGCCAGAATAGTTAGATTTTTCTGTCTTTTAGCACATTGCACATATATCAACACTGTTGATTTTACTGTAGTGTTGTGTTCTGACTTCCTAGTTATTATTTTGAAATATTAAATGACATGGACGGATCAGAAATGACTACCTAAGGGTAACAAGATAACTTCATCTTTTTGTAATATATAGAGTAAATAAAACACTAAATAGGATTAGTATTTTATCTCAAAGAATGATAAAGTAGCATTCATAGTGTTGTTATACTTTCTTATGGAATAGAGGGAAAAGTTAAAAGACTGCCTGTTTGGAATCCTCAAAAAAAAAAAAAAAAAAAAAAAAAAAAGTAAATTTTCCTTCTATAGCCAGAACCGAGGACTGATTCTGTCAGAAATGCATTGATAATTATTTACATGTTAAAAATTTGCAAAACCGTGTGTATCTATTTCAGATTATTTCGTGGATTAAAAAGACTTCCATCAACTTCCCAATTAAGGAAGTATAAAAATGCTTTTATGTTAATTAACTTCCTTTCCTTATGCTTTCTTTCCAGTAAGTGGTCTTTGATGCTGATTTCATTCAGTTATAAAGGTGACCTATCAGTGATTTAAACTGTGTACCTATTGTTTAGTCATTATAGCTTGTAGCAAATATTTGTATACTGGTGTTCAGATGTACTAAGAAAAATATTATCATGCCACAAATGCTGATCCTTGGCTTAGTCTGGACCTTGTGCTGTGTTAGTGGTGGCTGTTTGGTGAAGAAACTAGCTGGCACCTGCCTGCTGTCACAGAGCTTACATTTTAATGGAAAAAACAGGTGATAAGCAGATAGTGAAATAGGTACATTGTAGTATGCCAAATACTAACAAGCGTTGTGAAGAAGAATTAAGCAGGATAGGGGGCTGGCAAGTCTGCGCTGGTGTTAAGAGGAAGAGAGGTTTGCCTACTTTTGACAGTGGGCTGAAAAAGCTTCTAGGAAAATAAACTGCTGTAGGGACTGGAGAGGGCACATTTAGGTACAAAACTTGTGGCTCAGGCTACAAAATGCAGCAAGACATCTTGATATCTCCTAATACCTTTTTATGTTTTATAATTTTGGCTTTTATAGGAATCATTTCAAAATTCACTTTTTAATCACTGTCTGCATAGAGGCTTCCTGTTTCGTTTTTGTCTTAAATATAAATCCTTAAAGGGACAGTAGTCATTTTCTAACTTGAAAGTTTATTTGCTTGCTTTTGGAATTCTAATCTTTAGCAACAATGCATCACTTAACTAACTTCCTTTAGTATCCTTCCAGTAAGAGACCACTGGATGATTAGGGAAGCAAACCTTATCACCATCTTAAAGGAATGCTTTGATAGATCTTAGATTACTTGTTTGAGTTGGTAAACATAATCGTCCTTTCCTTGCAAGCAACCTGTCACCCAAAACAATGCAGAGCATCAGACCAGTAGGCCACGTTGCCTATTGCTGTGCCATTCTGGAGGATTTGTGGTTGAAAGTTATCTTTTTTCTCAGCAATTTATCTAAAACTTCAGTTATTTGCACATATTCTTTATGATTTTTACCAGTATATTTACTATTATTCCTTAAATTCTTTTTGTTATACTTTACCTTCTTCCTAAGTTACATATCCACACGCTTTGGCAAGCTTGTTTTAGCATTCTGATGCATCTATTAAAATTATGTTGTTTCTGCATCACTGAAAATCACCATGGGTGCTGCCACTAGGGTGCTTCCCCCTCACTGAGAAACACTGATCTTAGCTTTTTGTTATATGGAGTTGAATATTGGTGAAGATTGCATTAACCCATTCAGAACATAGTTTTTTTCCTATGTAATAAACGACTTTGTTACTCTATTTAGTCCCTTGTGAGTAGAGAAATAGCTATATAGCCTCCAGAAATGCTTAGTTATTTGTTTACCAAAATCTCTGTTAATATGTGGGAAGAGCCATGGGCAAAATTGTGCTGTGAGCTAACTTAGTTTACTGAAGTGATGCATTGCTAGTTGCAGACTTGTCGACACCAGTGAACCAGGGAGAGAAGTTACGGTTTTGGGCAAGGCGGACAAGGCTCCTCTTCTCGTCAGCTCCAAGCACACTCAGCAAAGTTGGCCATCTCTTCCAGTTAACTTGAAACTTTCTTAGTAAGTTAAAAAAAAAAAAAAAACAAACTCAAATAATTACTAAGTTAACTTCCTCAATATGTAACATTTCATAATCAAAACTTATGAAAAAAGTCCCCCGAATTCCCAGCTAACTACTCTGGCATGTAGAACCAATCTGCCTATAATTGGTCCAGAAGAACTGAAATGACTAGTGAACATTTGTGACTAGGAAGTTTAACCTTGCTCATAGAGGCCAACCAGTTCTCCAAAACAGATTTTTAGTCTTATTCCTTGTGTCTGTTTATCCTGTATTGTACTATGTATGCAGCCCTTAAATAGATATTTATATGAATGCATTCACTATTAAGGGCTTCCCAGGTGGCACTGAGGTAAGAATCTGCTTGTCAGTGCAGGAGTCTCAGGAGGCTTGAGTTCGATCCCTGAATTGGGAAGATCTCCGGTAGTAGGGAACGGCAACCCATTTTAGTATTCTTGCCTGGAAAATCCCATGGACAGAGGAGCCTGGTGAGCTATAGTCCATAGGGACACAAAGAGTCAGACACCATTGGGCATGCACATGTAATAATCCACTGTTCAGTTCAGTTCAGTTACTCAGTCATGTCTGACACTTTGCCTCCCCATGGACTGAAGCACACCAGGCTTCCCTGTCCATCACCAACTCCCAGAGCTTACTCACACTCGTGTCCATAGAGTCGGGGATGCCATCCAACCATCGCATCTTCTGACGCCCCCTTCTCCCGTCTTCAATCTTTCCCAGCATCAGGGTCTTTTCCAGTGTGTCAGTTCTTTGCATCAGGTGGCCAAAGTATTGGAGTTTCAGCTTCAGCATCAGCCCTTCCAATGAATATTCAGGACTGATTTGCTTTAGGATGGACCGGTTGGATCTCCTTGCAGTCCAAGGGACTCTCAGGAATCTTTGTTTTGGACCACAGTTCAAAGCCATCAATTCTTTGGCATTCAGCTTTCTTTATGATCCAGCTCTCACATCCATACATGACTACTGGAAAAACCATAGCTTTGACTAGACGGACGTTTGTTGGCAAGGTAACATCCCTGCTTTTTAACATGCTGTCTAGATTGCTCATAACTTTTCTTCCAGGGAGCAAATCCACTGTTAGTAAGAGTAATTATTTGTACTTCCTCAGGCTTTTTCTGTTTATATTTTATCCTATTTTTGGTTTCTTTTCTTCTGTCTTTATATTTTATTCTTTCCTTTCCATTTCCCTTAAAGTAGAAAATACATGTGAATTCTGATATCACTTAAGGAGAAACTGATCTTGGTTCTTGGGAGGACTCTGGTTGTTTGTATCAATAGAACGTGTCACATGATTTAAGGAACTCTATAGTTTACTGTTTTGAATTTGATCAATAGGTAAAAGAAGGCTCTTTACCTTAAAAACATATATAGGTTGTTAAACTGTGATTCTCACTGAAAACAGTTAAATTCTCCATTTCTTTGTCTTTGTTCAGGGAAGTTTATTATATATTGAAATATCAGTCAAAATCTTACCTCAGGAGACGTTTACCTGTTAGCTGATACCTTTACAGTAGCAGTGCTTCTCTCAATAATTATTTGCAAACAATACATATTTTTAGGGTGATACATTTGCAAGGATTCCTACAGTCTGCACAATACCCATACACATTTAAATATTATCTCTATATAGAACAAAAAATCCATTACCACTGAAGTATTGGTCCAAATCCTATAAAATCTTAATTTATTAAAATTATGAAGATTTCTGGTCTTCCCTGAAATCATGTTTGAATAAAGGAAAAGATTACAAGATAGCATTCTGATATCAGCAGTTTACTCAAATACATGTTTTTCAGGTAAGATATGAGTTCCTTACCCCCAGTTCCCTGTGTTGAAGGCTGAAACACGTATTATCAGTGTAGCTGGAGTATTTCATGAAGGTCAGTGTACAATCTGATCGCTCACTTGTCCATGTCTGGCTAATTATAAATATTTTGATTATCACCTCGACTAATACATTTTATAATAGTATTTTCAGCTTAAAAATACATAGCTATATTTTTTCAGTAATACTTTTTGACTTAAAAGAACTGCTCTGCTACAGAAAATATAATCAGAACACCCATTTGTAAGCATTTTAGTAATTAAGGTATATTTTGTTGCTTGAGTACAACTAAGTCTGTAAGATGGTAGAAGAGAAAAACAACACTAGAAATGGATTTTGTAGTTGTATTTAGACATAAATACAATACATAAATACTGCTTGGGGGTTACCCCAAGCAGTGAAGTTATTCCTGTGCGTGCCATGCCATTGCCTTTCCTTATTGTTTGGATCTCATAGATCGTGATGAAACTTTCCTCAGGGTTGGACACGTCCTCATAAACATGTTTATTTCTAATAGGTTGAATAAAATTATTCTTAAACATTTTAAAAAACATCATGTTCCAGGGACTGGGTTAAAAAAAAAAAAAGTGGCGATAAACACCCTGTTGTTGTGGAATTTATAACCTGGGGGACAAAAGTTCCAAGAGATACAAAGTACTAAGAATATTGTAAAGGGTAGAATGTTTAGCAGAGTTAGCATAGCCTTCTTAGAGAAGAAGATGTTTGAATAGCAGTTTAAACAAGAAGGGATGAAGAAGTATGTGTCAATCCAAAGGTTTAGCATGTAACAAGTTTCAGGGGCTCCCACCTGGATGGTGTATGCTAAGAACCCACAGCCCCTCTCTCCCTGGGAAGGTGGAGGTGCAGGGTGGGGAGAGACCAAAAAAGATAAAATGTGTCAGTTTAAAACAAGGGAAGGGAGAAAGTGGGAGTTGTACAGCATGCTGTTAAGAGGTCAAGTAATGATAAGGACTCCAGTATTCTTGCCTGGAGAGTCCCAGGGACAGAGGAGCCTAGTGGGCTGCCGTCTGGGGGGTCGCACAGAGTCGGACACAACTGAAGCGACTTAGCAGCAGCAGCAGCAGTGCAGTCTTTAGATTTGGCTTTGATGGGAGCATTGATGACTGTCGCTGAGCAGTAAGGTAATAGTTGTGCAGGTTACACGGATACATTTTTAAAAGTGAATGGAGGAGGAGCAAGCAAGAGCTCAGGTAGGTGACTCTTCAGACTTTTGTTTGGGAATGATGAATTAGGAACATTAGAGAGAGGTGATGTATAACTAGGCAAGGTCCTCTTCCTCCTGCCATGTCACCCCTCCCATTTTAGAGCTCCGTTAGCACTTTAAGAGCTAAGAGGAAACGCAGGAATATATATAGCAGGAATTTAGAGGGGAAGAGGACTGAAGAAGGAGCCAGTCAAGGTAGCAGCTTAACCTTGGGCAGTAGAAGAGAAAACTGGGAGACTGAGAAGAAAGATACAAAAAGATAGTTTAAAGATGGGTGGTAGGAAGGTGAGAGAGAGTTCATGCCTGAGAGCTGCTATTTTTATTGTGAAATATTTGTGACATGTAAGATCGTATCCATTATTGATAGTGAGAGGAACACAAAGGAGGAGGGACTTGGTAGTGAGGAAATTTTAGAAAAGCTGGTGTCAGAGGGGGCGGTCCAGGCCACAGGGAGGATTCCTAGGCAGTGAGGCAGCCTGAGTGACCCTAGAACCTAGTAACTTATGGAGGCAATAATGGGTATGTGTGTGTTTTCAAGTTCGTGTTTGTGCGTGTTCGTATGTGTTTATAGGGGTGTGTTCCTGCATGTATTTGTGTATTTTTGTGCTGTAAAGTTAATGGCAGTTCTGAAGTCAAAATTGATCATTTAATTTACCAAAGTTTATACGGCTCCACCTGTTTTCCGTCGCTAAGCCAGACACTTAATGTTTCTAAGGTGTATAAGATTGTTTCTGGCCTTGGGAACATGCCGTCTCATGGATCAGTCATGTAAATGCAAATCAGACAGATTGGGGAGCAGAGGTGATTGGGAGGAGGCAGTGTTAATATATGGGTGGGTGAGGGTGAAGGAAGTGACGTCTTGATAGCGTCTTGGAGGAAGTGACATGTTGGTAGGCTTCCCAGGTGGCTCAGTGGTAAAGAATCTGCCTGCCAATGCAGGAGATAGGGATTCAGTTTCTGGGCTGGGAAGATCCTCTGGAGGAGGAAATAGCAACCCACTCCAGTATTCTTACCAGGATGATTAGGTGGACAGAGGAGCCTGGCAGGCTACAGTCTGTGGGGTCCTAAAGAGTCGGACAGGACTGAGCATGACCCGGAAGAAAAGGAGGCAGTGGTTGCAGAGAGAGAGACAAAAGAGATGTCGACCACATCTGTGGTACATACTCACAGCATGAGGCCGTCAAGAAGTTTTGAATGCGGAGCAAATATTAAGGAAGGTGAATAAGTCTTAGAGTTTGTGACTAACTTGGCTTTGTTACTACGGAACCAGGAATTAGGACTAGAAAATTTTTTGAAACCAAAAATACTTCTGGAGCATCAGTATGAATTTTTAAAAAAATCTTTCTCAAAAGTTGTGGCTTTTTGTAAAAAAATATTTACAATAGTTTCTAAACCTAGTATCTGGTAGTTTCTTAAAAAATGTTAAAAATGGCAGTATTAATCTTAAAACAAATTTAAAAAAATTCTGCTATGTATCCATGTTTTATCTATATGTATGTGTATATATATTCATATTCTGTATTTTAATTTCCAAGTTATAAATATGTTATATACCCGTTGGCCATTTTTGGCCCTGGAAGAAGTAATCAGATACTATTTATTATACTGTCATTGCCTCTTTGGAGTGTGAAACTTCTAGAGTTATTGAAGCCTTGTTTCCTTTGGTAGCATTCAAAAAGGAAAAAATAATATGTATGCTGTTCTGTAACTACTAAGCCTTTTTGGGAAAGTTTTCCCATTCTGATTGAAAGTAAGTTGTTAAAAGCAAAAATGCCCTGCTGTATATAGGGAATGGTCTTGTAGTGCCGAGTTACTAGATCTTTAGGCAATAGGGGGGTCCCTCACCCTCCAACCCCCACCCTCTGGCTTCATTTGTACCTCTGAAATGCATCATACTGCCCAAATCAAACTGCTCACTTAATATTTAATGTTTCTGCGATGGAATCACTTTCTCCCTTGAGGTTGACTTCAGATTTGCCAGACACACTGACAACACTGCACTCCTTATTTCCCCCACATGACCTCAGCTTCTGCTTAAAAAATGGTTCAAATAAAGGATGCTTTTGTTCATATCTCGCCTGCCTGT
Source organism: Capra hircus (assembly GCF_001704415.2). Taxonomy (NCBI): domain Eukaryota; kingdom Metazoa; phylum Chordata; class Mammalia; order Artiodactyla; family Bovidae; genus Capra; species Capra hircus. The sequence continues at coordinate 115,132,237 of NC_030808.1, read as the reverse complement.
GATATATTGACAAAGTGTCTGCAGGCTGAATGGAATAGTTTTACAGTAGGAGTGCCACTTTCAGTGGAGGGGCAGGACTTAGGCTGGAGAAGGAAGTGAATTGGATAGGTCAGGAGAATGTACCATTTGTAAACACCCCTTTCCTTTTTTATTCACGTGTCAGGACAGCAGGAGCAGGCTGTTCAGTGCCTGTCCCTGCGCAGAGCCAGAGGGAAAGCAGCTTGGAAGTCGGCTGCAATTTTTAAGCCTTGCTTTTTATTTCTTGGTAATGATTTCAAGTGCTTGGACTTGTTTGGGAAGCTGTTTTGAAACTAACATGGTTTAGTCCACTAACTGCATGTTGGGTAAATTCAAAACCCACATGCTCGTCCTCTTGCAGTGGAATAAGTCAGATCTGATGGACATTTTCTGTGCTTATAGCATAGTAATGAACGTCTGACAGGCGCGACCTTTCATAAGACAACCCACACTATTGGCTTTCTGCCCAGAATATTGCTGCAACACTATCTGTGATTGGTTATCTCTCTATCATGCATTGCTTCACAAGGGGAAACGGCCCCTTTTTTTAATAAATCTACGATGGCTGGCTGCAATATGCCTCACTGTAAGTAGTGTGTGTGTGTGTGTGTGTGTGTGTGTGTGTGTGTGTGTGTGTGTGTGTGTGTGGAGAGAGAGAGGGAGAGAGGAAGGCTGGCTTGAATATGACTTAGTCTGGTAGCACATGGCAAGGTTGTGATACTGTCTTAGGACATCAGTGAAGAGCTACTTAGTAAATCTTAACCTATCTCTTTTTTCTACAGGTTGGTACTAAGAAGTGCCTTTCCTGACGTCTCTGCTGCTTGGAACCGCTTCTAGAGCAGTCTCTGCTTTTGCCTTGCTTGCTGCCAGCTAGACTGTGACGACAGCACATCCACCCTCCACCTCTAGCCCAGACACCCCCATTTCTACTTATAATCAAGAAAAAAGCTCTAAGTATCTGGCATTGCCCTAGGCTGCTTTAGTTTTAAAAGAAAAGTTTGCTGAAAAAGTAAGATATCTTCTGCCAGGAAATCAAGAAGGAAAAACAAAATCATTTTCTCGATTTTGCTCTAAACTGCTGCATCTGTCTATGCCAAACTAATCAATACCGATTGCACCACCAGACTCCACTGCAAATTCAGCTGTGAGGAGATTCCCTTTCAGACAACTTTGCTGAAAGCAGCTTGGAAATTCGGTGTCAGAGGGTCTGCCACGTTTTCATGCTTGCATTTTGGGCTCCAAATTGGCACTGGGAAGGGGTTACTGAGAGCACAAGGCTGATTCGAGGCCCTACTTTTAAACGTTCATCTACTTACGATCCTAGTATTTCTCTAAAAACCAAAACCTCTTTGAATTAACAGTTTCATGCTGTGAATTTCTAGTGGGAGATCTTTTCCTTGATATTGAGAACACAATTTTCCATGTACTTTTAAAGCAGGGAGTGGGGGAAAAGTATTTTGGAGGGGACATTTTCATCATTTTACAGTTTTATCAGTTCAGTTCTTTTCTTTTTTTTTTGGTTGTTACTTTTTTTTTTGAGGGGGGTTGGGTTTGTTGGTTTCACTGAAAATTTTAACTACCTGTAAAATCTAAACATGGCTGTTAGTGTCACACCAATTCGGGACACAAAATGGCTAACACTGGAAGTATGTAGAGAGTTCCAAAGGGGGACTTGCTCACGGCCAGACACGGAATGTAAATTTGCACATCCTTCGAAAAGCTGCCAAGTTGAAAATGGACGAGTAATCGCCTGCTTTGATTCATTGAAAGTGAGTAAATATTATATTATTTTAAGGATACGCAATAATTGAATAAAGGGAATATGGACATGCAGTCCACTGAGTTTGGAATTATGGATTGCTTTGTTAATAATTATACGGTGTCTTCTTCTTGATGATGTTGGGGTGGGAGACTTTATTGAGAAGCAATAGAGCCAAGTCTGGCCAAACTTTGTTATGATAACTTTATCTTTAATGCTGTGATTTTTTTTTCCTAGAGCAGAAAGTGTGAGCCTACTTTTTTTACTTAGTACTGGCTAAGTCAGTCTAGAGAAATAGTAAATATAGATACATGTATGTGTCAGCATATGCATAGACTGTATATGGGGCTATAGCAGTGGCTAGATGGGGATGGTTTGTTTTTGCTTGTTTGAAAACGTGCTGAACAGTTGTAAAAGAAAAGCAGATTTTGTCAGCTAAACTTGGATAGACTTTTTATATTAATATTTTGACATTATGGATTTCCTTTTTATTATATGAGCATATTATTTTAAGGCCAGGAGCAATGCATTTTGTGGAAAATATAACTAGAAGTAAGGTTCTGAACTGCTTTTATAGTATACTGTCAGAGGCATAAACTTGGTTGAATGTGAGTTTTATAAATCAGTGGAAACTCTATAAAAAGTACTATTATTAATTGGACTTTTTTGTTTCTAAAATTCAAATGTGAAGTAATCTAGCAGTTTTTTTTCCTGTTAGGTCCTGCTTATTATTATTTATTTGTAACAGTATCAGCCAGACTGTAAAACGTTAGCTATTGTGGGTACCATAATACTAGCACATTCAGTTTAGTATATTTTGACATTCAAAAATGTCATTGGATTCGTATTTCAGGTATCAAGTTTGAAAGTGAGTCTTTTAAAAGATAGCATACATGTCTTTATTTTGATGTGTAAGGTCAAGACTACATATGTGAAGATTCCTGGGTACTCTCTACATACTTGGTTTAATTGAATTGCCTTTGAATATTAATATGCAGGTGTAATTCACTCTGAAACTTTGAGAAGGCGGTTGCTATCATTTTGACAGATATATAGAAGTGAAGGTTTCATAGACATATCTTGTCTGATGCAAAAAAAAAAAGGTGCTATAAAAATTTTTCTTTGATACCATAGGGGAAAATTAACTGAAGTATTTAACATATAAGTTAACTCATATCTCACCCCAGTGTTATGAGTTAAGTTGTGAGTTAACTATTTCAGTAAATTGCTTTTTGATCAGTTTGTCCTGCTCACTTTGCTAAAGTTTTCACCAAAGACTCAAGGATATTATCTTCAAAGTAGAATACAAAAGAAAGCATTAACAACAAGAAAAATATAATGTTAGGTTGTTCTTAATGACATAGTTCTAAAGATCAATAAGCAAAAGTTATAAATTACCCCTGGGCCTTTTTTTCCCTCTTGTTTTGAAAGGCATCCCTGAAGGGCACACAGTAGTTGTACCATGTGAGTGTGTCATCCTAAATTCTGCCAACTGAATTTAGGTGTAATTAGAGACTGGGACCATAAAATGAGGGGCAAAAGGCTAATTATGCTTGTCAATAACCAGCTTTGTCCGTAAGTAACCCTGTTTTGACCCAATTACTACTAAATCCAATTTTTAATCCCACAGACAGTTGATGGTGCACTGTTAGCTGAAAAACGAAGGACATTAAACTTAGCTGTGACATTGAGTGGTTTCACAGAAGACCTGCCTCCACGGAATTTGGAAGCATTGTGAAACATTAAAATTCAGTTGCTATTTTCCCCTCTCAAAATATTTTTTTAGTTGCTACTCACTTGTGGCCACAGAACAGTCCCCCTTTGAGCAAAGCGGCAGCATTGCTTAATGACATGCTGTGTGGTTAACAGGATTCGACTGCCGCATCAAGGAATTTTTCAAATAACAATTTTAAGATTTTAAATTTACTTTTGAAATGAACTCGTTATAGCAGCTAATCAGTGCAAACGTTGTCCATACTCTTTGTTCTTTCTAAGAGAAATGGAAATTTAATTTATAGCATCTAAAATGTAGTAAAATATTTCCATTTGAATAAGAAGAAGAAAAATAAACACAAATTTATTTCTGGTGGGGCTTCATCCCCAGAATGACAGCAACTTCTTAAGTGTTAGTGAAATGACTCTGTTAAAAATTAATTTAAAATTTTTGAAATGCGTTAATTAGGTATTCATGTTTCAAAAACCATGTGTCATCTATATGTGTGTATGTTTGTAACTAACACATGTGATTCTTGATACAGTATTTAGAATCCTACCTTTTAGGTAGTAGTCTTCCTGTGTTTGACTTTGTGGCTAAAATAGATCAAAAACATATTTTAAAACAGTTAAAGTAATTCTGTGACTCATGCCTGAAGTTCTGAAATTTGGGAGCATTATGAGGTTTCCATGCCAGTAACCGCTGGATCATTTGTTTTGTTTCAGAGAGTAAACGGAAGGAATTTAGAAAACTTGTAATATCCTGACTTCTTTAATAAAATGTGTTCTATGTATTGCTCCAATCCATAGTCTAGCCTTTTGTGAGTTCTTGAGCCCTGAGATGGAGGTAGCCTGTGTAATCTCCTATTTTTAGCAAGTTAGGAAAGCAAACCAAATACTCTCTGAGAGGACCCTGGGAAATGGCTGTACCCTTCAGCTGTGCTGTTTCAGACTTTGGCCAGGCTCCCAGGTGACTTAGGTTTATAGCAGACTTCTACAGAGAGGAGGAGAATTCATTTCATTAAAAACAGAAGTCAAACAGTTCAAGAAAGTATTTATGTAGAAGAAATCAAATTGGCATATTCTAAAGGGAATAGGAAGAAAATCAGCTATGGTAGCATTTTAGTTGCACAGTGGTAATTTTAAAGTTTAAATAATTAACTTAGATGCATTTACTACATGAAAACATAGAGTTCTGTATCCCAGTAAATGTGTTGCTAAATAAAATGGGAATATATAATAATGAGAAATATTGTACAGAAACAAGTCACGAAATAGAAAGATAGCAATAAATAGAGCAAAAGCTATAATAATGAGTACTCATTTATAAATTAAATCATGTGTCTTAAGTGCTTCATTTTTCTCACTTAATTTTGCTTTTACACTTGCAGTATTAATTTACAACAAAGTATATTCATGTTGAGAGTTAAATTTTGTACGAATTCGAGGTTTGAGTGTTTTATTGCTTTAGGTAGTCTGAACATCAGAAAAGGTGTTTTATTTAATGCTGGAGAGGGTTTTATTTTCCCTTCCCCTTACGGCTTATAAAAGGGATACCAAAAGAGAAATATGTCAAAAGGAAAATGTCCACGCTGTAAGCTGCTTTTAGAATATTATGTTTCAGAAATGATTCAGAGTAGTTAATGGCAAGTTACTTTTTTTCTTTGGTAATAATTTCTTAACTAAAATTAAATAGTTGATGATATAAAGAAGGCCTACAGGATGTATTTCAATGTGATGCCAAGTTTTTTAAAAAGTAAGCTTTCACTCATCTGGTCAGCAGAAATACACTATAGCTTATGGAATTTTTCTTTGTTCAAATATCCATTTATCTTTCAGGTGTTAGGGTAGGGGGGAATATAACCTTTAGTATTTATTTTCTAAAAATCTAGCAAAACTCTTTTACCTTTGAAAAGTTTAGTCCCTTGTTCTCTTATCAAATTAGGCAATTTTGTTATAAGATAATTCCTTGTTCATTTTACACGTTTGTGTGTACAGTTAGCCCAGCTGATCAAATTTATCATAGACACATCGGAGACCAGATTCTACTACGAAGTGCCATGGAATCAAGTGCCAGGTAGATGCGTTTAAGGTCCCTCTGAAGACATGGCATAATATATGAAATAATAAAATTAGCCATTAGAAGACACACAGATAGGTGAACATACAGGTAAATGAACAACTAGAAAACCCAAAGTTAGAAATACAAATAAACCAAGTTTCTGGACCAAGTTTCTAGATGGTTATGTGGGGACAGGCATGAATGGACCTAGTAAAGTGGTCTCAAGCTGTTGACAGTTAGATTTTAGAAATCTTCCATTGTTAGCCCAGTTTTTATCTTCAGTTTAGCTCCAAATCCTTGTATAATCTTTCTGTGTGTCTTTTAAACCAATTTAACTGATAATCCTGACAAAATGATATCTGCAAGTTTTAGGCTAAACATCTACTTTTGAATTAAAACTTTGATCTAGTAGGCTCTTATTTGGAATAACTTTTACTTAGAATTTGTTGTCATTGTCTTTTGTTAAGGGCACCTGCCATGTGATATTACAACTTTGACAGAGTATTATATTGTGTGTACATGTAACTCTGTAGGTATATATTCAGTGTGTCTTTCAGTGACAGGTTGACAGGACTTCCTTGTTACCCTCTAATGACTTAAGAGATGAACTGACTATGAGCATAATTTGTGTAGCAATGTGTAGCATGTTAAAGTTTAAGTTAAATTTTCTAAGCAGAAACTTCACAACTTTGTAAAGAACACCCTGTAAATGTGCCAAGTGTGATGTCATCAACTCTGACACGAACTTTTCTTTAATGAAATTCTCAATAGCTGCAGCTGCTTTGGTAATACTTAAAACTTTATTCATTTACCTATTTATATTCTATGGTTTGACTTTTTTTAGAGTAACATTTTTAAAGAGGTAAAGATTTTTAAACTTCTGGACAAATTTCAAGGCATGTTTTAAATCATGATATGTAAGGCACTAAAAGCTTCTTTTTTTTTCTTCGTAAGATTTTGGTACAGTTCTGTTTTTTCTTTTTTGTATTTAATCTTGTTTCATTTTTTGTGTGCGGCAAAACTAAAAACAGTTTAAACCTAAAGCAGTGTGACACTGATAATCGAGTTCAAACTTTAATTGTACTTCAGAACGTACATAAAAGTCTGATTCCACAAATGGCCTCAAAATGATTCCGTGTACAAACAGGGCTGTTACTGACCGCTGTTACTGACTTGAAAAAGCCTGTGCAGCATGGGGTAAATCTTGTATTCAGGAAGTGTGTGACATGCGCCCAGTTCACGCGAGAGGTGAGAAATTGAATGTTTCTCAGACTCAGCGCAGACACCTAGGGACCTAGTTTGGGAAGCTTAAATGCTGTCATTTTCCTTGCCAAGGATAAGTAGAGGATTTCAGCTATCAACATCACTAATCTGTTACCTTTCATGCTGAGCAATGTCTCTGCCTTCCCACAGACGTAGACAAAGCTTCTTATTTTCTTACAAAGAGATCCTATTGAGCAAATTTTGAAGTGGTTTTTTTTTTTTTAACTTTAGCAGAAACACATTTTGTGCTTGTAGATAGGGCAGCAGTTTCTATGTTAACAAGGCCAAAAATTATGTCAGTGAAAATGGGTAACTAAGTAGACGGTCTTTAATTTAGCACTGATGCTGGTTATTTTTTTTAATTAATTTATTTTTTAATTGAAGGATAATTGCTTTACAGAATTTTGTTGTTTTCTGTCAAAACCTCAATATGAATCAGCCATTGGTTTACATATATTCCTTCCCTCTTGAACCTTCCTCCCATCTCCCTCCCCAGATGCTGGTTAATAATATGCCAAAGCTTCAGTAAAAGCAACTGAAAAGGCTTGTTAGAAATACTTAGTTGCTTAAAGTATAACAGATTGTTAGAGTAGTGATTTCTTGGTGAATTTCACTATAAACAAGAGTAATTTTGGTGAGGACATCTTATTCCAAAATTTATTTATGACAAACTATAGAGTTTTAATACTATTTTTCCTATATAAATAACATCAAATGCACATCACCTACAGTGTTACTTATACTCTTGTGGCACATTTTTGACAGATTTAAACTTTGAGATAGCATTTGGTTTGTTGTTAGAGATAAAACTTTCTGTATTATAAGGACTTGTTTTGAAAAATTCTAATAGTTATAACTCACACATTATAATCTGATTGAAAGGCCTTCTCTTGAATACCTTTCAGCCTTGGCCATGTCTGATCAGTATTATTCTTGTTTTATCCCCAAGTTCTTTACAGCTTCTTACATGCCCAACATAAGAACTGTTGGTGAGATCCCTTTTTACATTTATCTCTAGAGTCATATAGAAATCATTTAGACATTTTGTCCATAAGGAACTACATTTAACATTGAGTAACAGAGAAACCTTTCCTCTATCATGTGATGGTGGTTTAGTCATTCAGTCTTGTTAGACTCTTTGGTACCCTATGGACTATACCCCACCATGCTCCTCTGTCCATGGGATATCCCAGGCAAGAGTACTGGAGTGGGTTGCCATTTCCTTCTCCAGGGGATCTTCCAACCCAAAAATTGAACCCAGGTCTCCTGCATTGCAGGCAGAGTCTTTACTGGCTAAGCCACCAGGGAAGCCCAAGGCATAAACAGATTAAGGATTTATATTTCAGTAGATTGTCCAGGCCTATGTGATGACTCTGCAGTCATTGGAACTTAGATTTCTTCACCCTTAGGTCTCAAGGAGCACATGTCTTCCAACCATAGGTTTATTTAAAAATCGTAAGATGGCCATTGCAGCTCCAGCCATCATTTCTGCATTCTAGGAAGCAGGAAGAGCCATGCGCAAAAAAGCCACTGCCTGGTCCACTTAGGCTCTTTTTAGCAAAAGTCTTTTAAGCTCTGCCCAGTGATTTATCCTAGTTTCTTACTGGTAGCAGGGAGGGCTGGAAACTGTATTCTTAACTGTTGCCCTGATTGAAACCATGCCTCTGGGTAGTTTAGGTAGGAGGAGGGAAATGGATATTCAGGAGGCCAGTCACTGTGATGGAGAGTTAGAGAGAATTATTTTCCTCCCAGAAAACTTCCAGAATCAATTAACCCCTCTGAAAAGCACCTGGGTATGGGAATGGTTGAAGAGAGATCACTTCTGAAGAGAAACTTGTATCTTCTTATCTTGGTAAACCTGTCATCACTTTTCCTGTCCTAGCTAATGAGAGTTGTTTTTTCTTTTTTCCCTTTCAAATCATGATGTATTTAGTCAATAAAATCTAGCATATCATAATACAAATGGATTGATTTTTACTAATGCAGAATAAAAAATTGTTTGCTCTTTTATTTTTCCTATTGCCAGTACATATTTATATGCACAGTTAAATATTTATAACTGGAATATAACAAGAATGTAAGTCATAAAAAACAGGTCTCAAATGATTTTGACAAAAGAATCTGTATTTACTCTGATCCCTGTTTCTGCTGCTTCTGAAGATATATGTTACTCTTATTTACTCTGTATGAAGCAAGATAAAATCAGTTATTATTTATTAAGAATCATTCTATGATGGTTGGTATTTTCAGTGCTTTTAATTTTTTCATAGTATTAAGTCCTCACCAATACTCTTTGAAGAGTTACCAGTATCACAGCCGTTCCTCTTACGGTCACACTGAGGTATAGAGGAGTTAAGTGATGTATGTGAAGTCATTCAACCAGTAAAAGGTGAACTCCAAGCCTGGTAACCTGATTTCACTGCCTATACTTTTAACAACTTTCCTGTAAAACATTACTTCTTAATTTATATATCCACATCCCAAAGATTCAGCAAAGAAAACACCTGAACAGCAGTGCTTTAGAAGAAAAATTAATGTATCAGACAGATTTGCAGCATTGGGCCTAAAGCAATAGATACTCAAAAGTAATTATATTTTAAGTCAACAAATGAATCAATAAGTGAACACAAAATGGCAGCAAGAATGCTGCCACCAACTTTCAGATATGTTTCTTTTAAATGTATGGCCATGTAGGAAAACATTTTGAATTAATCATCTTAAATAAGTGGTCACTGTGTAAACCATATAGCTATTCCCCAATGTATTAAAAAAAATGCCATATTCCAAAGTTTTAATCATTTAGAAAGCATTTTCTCACAGAAGCAGTGTGGTTAAGTCATTAGTTCAACCCTGGGAAGCCTAAGTAACCTATAGGATGCTTGAGTTATAGTCCGGTACAAATAGTACCCTGGAAATTCTGATTATTAATTAAACCCAGGAGGCTCCCCAGAAGCACTGTGAATACTATCTCATCATACATCTTAAGTAATATTAGTCTCATAGACCCCCAACTGCTTTTGTTAAACACTTTCAATGGGAAAAATATATTTCAAGTTTCAGTTCAGGGCTGTGCAAATTCACCAGGGCCTAGTCCAGGAGAAGTGGCCTTTCCCAAACTCCTGGACATATTCTGCAAGCCTGTGCAGTAGGTTTTCTCAGCTCCACATTTGGCCTGCTCTGCCCCAGAGCTGGCTTTCAGTAAGGCAGTGGCTCAGAATCATCGGGACTACAGGCAGAGTATGGAATGAGGGTTATTCAATATTTGGGAAATACTCAACCCTTAACATTCATTGGAAGGTCTGTTTTAGAAGCTGAAGCTCCAGTAATTTGGCCACCTGATGCAAAGAGCCAACTCATTGGAAAAGACCCTGATGCTGGGAAAGATTGAGGGCAGAAGAAGGGGGAGGCAGAGGATGAAATGGTTAGATAGCATCACCGACTCAATGGACTTGTATTTGAGCAAACTCTGGGAGAAAGTGGAGGACAGAGGAGCCTGGCATGCTGCAATCCATGGGGTTGCAAAGAATTGGACACAACTTAGTGACTGAACAGCAACAATGTGGAATGAGGGGCTGTAGTCTAAAGTTTCCCCAGGGTGGGAAGACTTTTTTGATATATATCTTCCAGGTAACCTTTCTTTTTTCTAAGGACTCAACAGCTTTCTTTTCAAATGTAGAGGTTTTTGGTCCTGAGTCTGCTCCGCTGTGGAACTTCATGTTAATGAACAAATTTCTCCCATTCTCTCTTTTTTTTTCTAAAATTATCAAAAGCATAACTTTGTTTTTAATACCATTTCTTTCTAATTACTAGTAAAAATAGGGAAAAATAGGTGGATAGTGAAAATATCAGATTAAAAAAACGTTTTTTGGCCATTGTATCACAGGATATAGTCAAGGGATCAGCAATAAAGAAGCAGATATGAGAACAAAGATGTTTAGGAGGTGATAGGGGATGGGAATTTCACAGTTCAAGGAGTGTAACTTAAACACTTGCTATGTCAGAGGAAGATACTAAAAACACAGCCCTCCAGGGACAGATTGCTAAAAGGGAGACCAGTGTATTAGGTGGTGGTGGTGGGGGGGTGGTTCAGAGGCGAACGTCTCAATAGCAATTGGAGGGTCAGTGGAAGAGAAACTTGTGGAAGAGAAACTTAAGGAAGAGAGAGAGAAATGTCTCCAGTGGTTTATCTTTCCTTTTTCCCTCTCTTCCTTCTCACAACTACTAATTCCAAGACCACAGTTGGGAAGAGAACTAGAGAGAATCCCCAATAAGCAAGCTCCCATAGCCACAGGCCACCAGCCTGGGGCAACTGTTCCGGCATCACTCTTGGTCTATTGGAAACCACCTATATTTTAACACCAGATCACAATTTTAGGCCCAGAAGGATTCTTCTGATGCTTTCTCAGTTTGTTCAGCAATGCTTATATATTTTAACTTGTTTCATTGAGATACACTATTCAGATCCAAAACTGTTTTCTCAAGACTCCAAAGGACCCCAGGCATCTTAAGTTAGAATTTGTCTTTCTGCATTAAATTCAGACATAGGGTAGAGGCTTCTGGTTTTCAGAATCACTTATACTTAAGTCCAGACTGTTCTTTTTTTTTTAATGTAAATTTATTATTTTAATTGGAGGCTAATTACTTTACAATATTGTATTGGTTTTGCCATACATTGACATGAATCCGCCATGGGTGTACATGTGTTCTCAGATAGGTAAGAAGCATCTGCTATTAATAATTGACAGTAAATTACGCATGCAAAGTAAAACATGAAAAATTAAAGTTAGAAAAGCTGGGAAGCTTTTCTGTCATTTTCAATTTTATGCACAAGTATGGACATAGTGTTTAGGATCTGCTAGTGACAGATAAATTACATCTGTAATTCATTCTTTTCCATGTTACAGCATTCAGATGATTGTTTGCTTTCAAATATCTTTGCCCATCTAATATTCTAAAATCGTTCATAGACTGCAGAAAAGTCTCGTAACATCTTCTAATCCCAGGAAGTTAACTTACCAAATGGGCCAAGTTAAAAGAAAAAAGATTTTGGAGAAAAACAGAGCCAAATTTATCATGCCCAAAATAAGATTCCTTTTTGGTAGATAACATTGCCCTTCATAAAACAATTCTCCTGTAAGGGAGGCAACTGAGAAATAAACCATGAAGAAAAAAATAACTAAAGAATTCATTTATTTATAAAGGATCCTGTTAAGAAAGATCTGTATTCTGAATGAACCATCTTTCTTCACATTATCTCATATCTCTTCATGACTAAGTAGAAACTAGTGAAATCTAAATCTAGCTATGAGAAAAAGATTATCATCATGATGTTATTTATTAAATTTTTTCACTATTAGGAAATTTCATTGCCAGGTATTGCCTTCCATGAATCATAGTACAGTAATAAATTGAATACAAATGTACACATAAAACACCAATATATTAAAAAAAACTACAAAAACAAACAAAAAAAAACCTCATCTTAAACTCAGATAAACTAAACAGTCAGATCCACATTGAAGAAGAGTCATCTGCATTACAAGTTCTTGCATGGTAGAGTCTATTTAAGTAGCTTCTCCAAAACCTTTAAACTATGACTGACACATAGTAACGACATATAACATACATATAGTAGGTTAACTATACAGAACTATAGAGAAACTATATGCTTGTATTAGTAGAATGTGTTTACATTGTAAATGACTTGTACACGATTCATCATATTCCAAAATTCAGCAAGATAAACCTGAATTCGATTGATTCTTAGGTGAGATATGCAAAAATGGTTAATTTTACACATATGCAGAAATGGTTAATTTTACTTGCCTGACTAGATAATCATCTGTTGATTATGTAAGATGCTGGGGCTTAGAATGATTAGGTAACCTGTGCAAATTTGCACCACCAGGAAGTGGCCAAACTGGGATCCAACACAGGCAAATCCATCTTTGGAGCCTATGCTTCAACCTTCACTCTGAGTTTTAACTCATTTAAGCTGACAGTGTTATGAAGCACTGCATGGCGACTTTCGCATACAAAAATATAGTGTTAATTATTAGTGAGTCTGTATATTAGAGTGACAGACATATATACTTAGGCATATTTGTTGAGAAACTGTAGTTACCTGAATTTAAGACAACTATACTTTTTAAAACATGCTTACATGTTTGCTTAATTCAGAAAAAAAAAATCCCTGAATAATTGCTAATAAGGTGTTTTTTTTTTTTAATTTAAAATGGGAAATTTATACTAAATTTTAACTGGGAGTTTGACAGCATAGGAATCTAAAACTTAGATCAGGAAGAGTTTTAATAATCATGCCAGACTGGAAGCAGTTTAGAAAAGCAAAATCGGCTGCTTTGGGGAAAAAAAAACAAACAAAAATTTCAGTACTCTAAGACAAAGCTTGGAAGTGAAGTACAGGGCACCAAATAAGGAGGATTTTGTTACATAATTATCTTTATGATTTTGTTTACATTAAGTATATTTTCTTATTCAAGAAGTTATAATTGATATTTTTCTAATTCATAGAACCATGTGACACTATTTTGTAAATGGGTGAGAGTTCCTTCTTCATATTTCATGAGTTTCAGTGGGCATTTTTAATAATACTAAAAACAAAAAAACTGCTTAAACTTTTATAAAGTCTTTTAAAATTGTACTATATGAAATTGAAATCTAGATTAAACCATTCACCCACCTCTTTGACAAATTCCTATTGTACATCACACTTAAGTGTTTGTGCTAACTTTTAATATTGTGTTTTAAAACTTAGCTTGGAATAATGTTTTAGTAGCTAATTTAATTCTTTGTATATTTGCATAGCACTAGTGTCCAGTAAGAGGAAAGTTTTTTCACATGAATAGTTAATTTTAAAGTCACTCACAACACTGGTTTTAAGGCTTTTGAGTTATTTTTAGTTGAAATAAAAATGACTAAATATAAGAATCACTGTTTGCGTTTTGTTCATGATGTTGTAAAAAGAGCATGTTTACACTCAGAAAAAACATGGATTTAAAAATATCAAATTTCTGGGCTTCCTGAGTATTTAGTAATTGTTAGTTTACATTGAACTGTTGAAATAAGTATCTCAAATATTAATTTCATTATATGATTTAAAATACTCTGTGAGAGATATATAATTATTCTCTTACAGTGTTTTGACAAAAGGGAAGAGAAAACTTTTAACATCAAGAGCTGGTGTTACAAGGAAGCTTTCCTTAAATGACTAGAAGCTTAATGCCTTTTGGCCATTTTCTTGAATATATCAGCTTTTTCAAACAGTTAGATATGTTTTTACCAAAACTATTTTTGATATATAAAGGAAATCAGTCCTGAATAATCATTGGAAGGACTGATGCTGAAGCTGAAGCTCCAATACTTTGGCCAACTGATGAGAAGAACTGACTCATTGGAAAAGACCCTGATGCTGGGAAAGATTGAAGGTGGGAGGAGAAGGGGATGGCAGAGGTTGAGATGGTTGGATGGCATCACCAACTCAATGAACATGAGTTTGAGTAAACTCTGGGAGTTGGTGATGGACAGAGAAACCTGGTGTGCTTCATGGGGTTGCAAAGAGTTGGACACAACTGAGCAACTGAACTGAACTGATATAAATTCGCACTTGGTATATAAGTCAAACTTATTTTCTGTTTAGAACCAAATTGACCACAGGGAAAGGTGAGTGGTTTTCCTTGTCCTTTGATTTCGTTTCTCTGGGCATTTTCTTCATTAGTTTGCTTTAGTGATAGGTTTTTTTGTTTTTTTCTTTTTTTGGTGTTTTCTGAGTGTCTAGACTGGCCTCTGAGAAGGCAATGGCAACCCACTCCAGTACTCTTGCCTGGAAAATCCTATGGATGGAGGAGCCTGGTAGGCTGCAGTCATGGGGTCGTTAAGAGTCGGACACGACTGAGCGACTTCACTTTCACTTTTCACTTTCATGCATTGGAGAAGGAAATGGCAACCCTCTCCAGTGTTCTTGCCTAGAGAATCCCAGGGACGGGGGAGCCTGGTGGGCTGCTGTCTATGGGGTTGCACAGAGTCGGACACGACTGAAGTGACTTAGCAGCAGCAGCAGCAGATTGGCTTCTATGCTCTTTCCCTTGGGATGAAATTTACAGTAATATTTTATAACAAATCAATATTGGTGCCAGGAGTAATGTTGCCACAGATAGTTTTTACTTGGTCCTGATGCTACCCTGGAATTTTTAATCAAAGTAGCATCTGTATAATAATTGCAAAAAACCATATGCAGAAGTATATAAGTAAAAAACTTTTCATGACAGAGTAAGACCAGGTTAAGTGCCAAAACCATAAAGGCAGCTGGGTCTGGGTTTGATTCTGTCAGTCGCTTCCTAGTGACTTTGTGCCAATCACTTTACCTCCGTAAGTTTCAGTTTCCTCCTCTATAAAACAAGACTAATGATTCCTTCTTTGAAAGTTTGTGAGGATTGAGGGAAATCACTTACGTAATGTACATCATTCCATGCAGCATTTTGAGCAGTGTAAACACTCCATACCTAGTACCTGCTCATGATGTTGTCTGAATGCTGGAATATGGTCACATTATTGTCCCCTTAAAAGAAGAACTTCCCTATGTCAGAAGAGACATCTCATTATTTTGCATATTGTGCTATAGGTACTTACTCATTTTTTTATTTAAAAATTTAAAAACGACTTTTATCTGCATTATCACATACTAGCTTATTCATTTACCTGTTATCAAGAGAAAACACCTCTTAACCTCTAGCACGTGTGCCCCTTGACTTTAAGCTGATTGTAGTTGTTGTAGCTTGGTCACTAAGTTGTGTCTGACTCTTTTGTGAACCCATAGACTGTAGCCCTCCAGGCTTCTTTATCCATTGGATTTCTCAGACAAGAATACTGGAGTAGGTTGTCATTTCCCTCTCCAGGGGATCTTCTGAACCCAGGGATTGAACCTACATCTCCTGCATTGGCAGATGGGTTCTTTACCATTAAGCCACCAGGGAAGCCCCTTTGGGGTAATATTAAGTCATTGTTTATATCATTGTGCCTGAAAAGCCATTTCCTAAATGCAGGTATCCATGAATGAAAAAGTAGTTGTAACCATCATTCCAAATTTAATTTCATTTGACACTAATGCCTCTTTAGCTCTGTGTTAGTCTAACATGAATAATTCACATTTGATATTTCAAATGTGTATTAGTTATGTAAATGTCTTCCTAAAAGACTTACCTTGGACTTTTTTCAAAAATAAAATTGATGTTTATTTAGTAAAGTACCTGTGCAGACTAGAGGGTTAAGTATTAAAATCTGTTTTTCATGATTTGCTCTATTCCTACTTTGTTCTTTTTATATTTGAATAAACTTACTTAGCTGGTGAAACATCTACCCCTTAACATCCTAAAAGGTGTAAAGTGAAAGTGAAAGTGAAGTCGCTCAGTCATGTCCGACTCTGCGACCCTGTGGACTGTAGCCCGCCAGGCTCTTCTGTCCATGGGATTTTCCAGACAAGAGTACTGGAGTGGGTTGCCATTTCCTTCTCCAGGGGATCTTCCCAACCCAAGGATTGAACCCGGGTCTCCTGCATTGCAGGCAGACACTTTATCCTTTGAGCCACCAGGGAAGCCCCTAAGACAGCATTTATATCTAAGATATTCCATTTATCACATCCTTGTTTTTCCCCCCTTTTATATTACTCAGAATTGATAGGAGTCCCATTCTAGTCCAGGAAAATGTTCTCTTTTGCTTCAAGATATTTAAAATGTGCTGGCCTGATTCACAAGTTTGAAATTTTTCACTTTGGTTAGAAATAAGGATATATACTTTTTGCAGCAAATGGAGAGAAGTACCCCAGCTCCCTGATACTATTGTCTTTTCTGGACTGGTATAGCTTAGGGGTTTCCTGTGACTAGCTCTGGGTTTTCCTTTGCAGTTGGTATAAATTTTGTTATATTTGGTTTCAGAATATGAGTTGTGTATTTACTGTTTGATTTATTGAGCCATGCCACTTCCTTCTTGTTAAGGCTATTGATTATTGCCCATTCTTTATGCTGTGTATTGATTTGGTATGTGGCAATGAGTTAATTGCATTACTTGATGTTAAAAGAGGATCAAATATGTTTGAAAGAGATGCTTGTAGCCTGTTTAATTGAGTTGCCTATTTAGGCTTTCAACATGTTGTGAAACAATTAAGAAAAAGTACAGGAGGACCTCTGAGGGTAGAGATCATAAAATTTGTTTTCAGCTTTTAGATGATGCCAAAAATTGTGTAGTAAGTCATTCCTGGCATTAAATGGTCAATTATATTGAGTTAGCAGATGTGTAAGTGCTAGGATTTTCCCCCTGTATTTTGTTTAAAAATCAAAGGAGCTAACACCCTTGGATGCTCGCATTTTATTGAGAAAGAATCACGTCTTTCTAAGAATGGTTTCATATTGAAACCATGTGTTATTGAGTATATGTAGAAATAACAAATGGAATGTGTATGTGTGTGTAGGTGCTGAAATTTGGGGGATACTGCAGAGAGAAAATTAAGCTAAATGAGTAAGCTGGGAATCAACTGAGGTTTTTTTTATCTACTTGTTTATTTCATGTTTCTTAGCTAAAAAATATTTGTCTATGTAAATAATAACATTTAAAACGAGGTGATATTTACTTGTTTTCCTTGACATTAATTGTTTGAATTTTCTGAACTTCAGACAGTCTATACTTAATGTGAAAAAAATTAACCTTCAGAATGAGATCATAGTATCGTGGTCCTCTAATGAATGTTACCTTTTGTTTTAGCAGCTCAATTGGCTCTAATCCATGGAAAAGTTTTTATTTCCCATCAGCTCCAAGGTAGGAGCCAAACCAAAGTTAAAGAAACATTTTCCAGCAGACAAGTTTCTACAGATACTATCAACAGTCTAAGAGTAGGCGCTTGTGCATTCACTGACTCACTCACTCACACAGACACACACAAGACACTTCTTACAGAAATACTAGATTGGAAAAATATTTAAATACTGATAATGATAGTAATTCCAGGTTAATAAAGGCATTCCATATTAATCCTTCCTAGTCACATTATAGCTTCAAATTTTAAGTGTGTTTACTTTTTCAAAATTTGTTTCCTTCAGGATGATTGAAAGAGGACCACTTTCTCCCCATGTTTTTTGATCTCTAACCTTTTTGATCTCTAACCTTTTGTCACTTCTGGTTTATTTGCCTAGCATATGATTTTTGAAAAATGAAGTAATGCAAACAATTACGACTGGCTTTTTGGAAATACCTATTAAAACCCTGACCTCAAAGGACCTGCCAGTTTGGAACTTTAACAGTAGAAATGTGAAACCTCAGCACTGAAAGTAGAGAGTGTGTAAGAGATGGTGCCAGCTGGACCATTTTGCTACAAATACCTGCTAGCCCCAAACCTTTCCCTTGCTTAGTGATCCATCAGACTAACAGTGAGTGAATGAGTGAGTGAGTGAAGTCGCTCAGTCGTGCCTGACTCTTTGCGACCCCATGGACTATAGCCTACAAGGCTCCTCTGTCCATGGGATTTTCCAGGCAAGAGTACTGGAGTGGGTTGCCATTTCCTTCTCCAGGGGATATTCCCGACCCAGGGATTGAACCTGGGTCTCAGGAACCACTTAATTCCATGTGAGTCAAAAGCTAAATTGGCATGCCTGCTGTATGCCAGGTAGCATCTTAGGTACTTTCCCAGGCTTTCTGCACAAAGCAAAAAAGACCTGGAAAGTATATATATATATTTCCCACCTCTGCCACTTGCCCCACCATCTATATCTACTCAGCTGGAATCTCTAAACCAGGAGACATGGCCAGATATATATTTTCAAAAGCTCGGTGCTCCTGGTTAACAGCTAGTCTTTTAATACTACTAAGAGGTTCAGGGAGTGTAGTATTTTTTCCACGACTTCTGAATCCATATAGAATATATATTTTTCTTCCAACAGTAAAATCATCTGAAAGTCTTCACATGCTCCAGACTCCGCATACAGAGCTGACTTTGCTTTCTGATTTAGTACTGTGGATTCATTTGAGAGGACTTCCCCAGTGGCTCAGTGATAAAGAATCCGCCTACCAAGGAGGAGATGTTGAGTTAGATCCCTGGTTTGGGAAGATCCCCTGGAGGAGAAAATGGCAACCCACTCTAGTGTTCTTGCCTGGCAAATTACATGGACAGAGGAGCCTGGAGGCTACAGTCTATGAGATCTCAAAGAGTTGGACACAACTCAGCAACTAAAAAACAATAATAAATTTGAAAACGTGACTTAAAAAAGTGAAATAACCTCACCTGCTTAATGTCTTATTCATGGTTAGAACGTGGAGTGGAGTCACTTTATTTCATTAATGTCCCTGCTAGCTTTTGGATACAAAAAAATTTTTTTTCTCTCTAAATAACATTCTTTATCCCTAAAAAAAAAAAAAAAAGAATTGTAATTAGCAAGTTTCAGTTTTGATATGTATCTTCTATTTTGTTATATCTCTTCTATTAATTACATTAAAATAGTTTTTAAAAGAATGCTACTTTTAAGCTTCTTATAATATTTATCAACAAATGTGGAGTTTCAGTGATGACCTAGTTGACCTCATAATTATTTTATTTTTGTAAAATATTTTGTATTTTTGCATATTCTGTTTCATCTCATTATCTCCAAGTAATTGCAAATATAATAATCTTGAAGTAATTCTAATATCTTGTCTTTGAATTTCTAATTGATCAGGGATTAAATGAACAAAACTTTCTTACTTTAGAGGCAGTCCTTAGGCATAGCAAATGAATAGACTAGCCTGGTAGATATAGTTTTATAAACTATCAAGACATGAAAGTGATCCTGAAAGTCCAAATGCCATTTAGAACTTCATGCATAAATTGTATGTGTTGTTCTAGGAAGCAGGGAAAATTGATGGTCAGCCTTAGCCTGTAGTATATTTTGACAGCATGAATGAGTCAAGCAAGCAATTTTCCAGACTGTTTAATAGTACAAAGTAAAGGACTTCTAAGGAAGTCATTCTTATGACTAGCTGAAAAATATTTTTCTTAGTAACTGTTCTCCAGAAAAACAGATCACCATTGGAAGAAAAATGAAATCTGAAGTTGCCAGCATTCTGAAAGTGATTTAATCACTAAAATGTGTTTACCTTATAACAAAACTCCTTAAAAGGATACTGCTTCATACATTTCCAATTATTTAATGAATGTTGTCTTAACTTCAATAGGAAATTATTTAACACCCTAATGCACATTAACTCCATCACCTTGGCAGATTATTGGTCATTGTATTTTTTTTAACTATTTTAAAAATAAATTTCCAGTAGCGCAAATAAAACTGCATCATCATAAAATTAAAGATGAAATGTTTTAAGTTTACCAAGTTGCTCGAAATGTCTTCCACTGTGTGGTTCTAAGCTGCATTTGAGTGAAAATAGGACACGATCATAAAGAACCCACCTGCCAATGCAGGAGACATAAGAGATGAGGGTTCGATCCCTGGGTCAGGAAGAACCCCCTGGAGGAGGCCATGGCCACCCACTCCAATATTCTTGCCTGTAGAATCCCATGGACAAAAGGGATTGGCAGGCGACAGTCCATGGGATTACAGAGAGTTGGACGTGACTAATGTGACTTAGCATGTAGGCACAGGACTTGACTGGTAGAAAATCATTCATTTATGGATTTACAGATTCTATTCTTAGTGGTTTGAAAAGATGCATTGTCCAGCAGCAACTGTTGTACCAGTGACAGTGCTTCATGTGAACTTGATGGATTCCAATCACTGGGTTTGTCATTACTACATAGATATTTGGAAGGAAAAGCCTGTAAATCGCATTTCTAAGCCATGAGTAGCTATTATGTCAATTTGAAGAACAGAAATAAAATACAGTTTTAAAAAAAAGACAGCACAGTCATTCACAGATTCTAGCTAGTTAAGTACCTGTGATTATTATGATTTATTAGTATCAGGTTAATATTTAAAATTTGGAAAATAACCTACTAACCTTATTTTTATTTGTAGTGTTGGAAGTGTTTCTAGCATTTTTCAAGTAGTAACCTGAAAGAAAATTGAGATTCATCTCGGGTTCCACTTGCATTTTTACTATAGTAACACTTGTCGGGGCAAATCACTCAATAGTCATGCCTCCACTACAATTAAACTTTGTAAACATTTCAAGAATAAAAACTTAAGGTGCTAAGTTTTTCCTTGAAAATACCTGACATTTTTCTAGCCTAAATTTAAGATTTGTTTTCTCTTTATATTTCAAAAGATTGTTCATGGAATGTTCAAAGGTTTTGCATGATATTTAGACAGAATTTCTTTTATCACTTTCAACATTGACCTCCAGTGATCCATAAATTCTTTGGATTGCAGTTAGAAGAGTTTTAGAAATGATGTCTTGCAATCCACTTGCTTTTCAGATTAGGAAACTGAGGAGCCACCAGTAGGGTTAGAGTTTAATCATATTCATGAAGATCCTGAGATTGCCAGGACTCTTAAATATGACTAGTCAATTAGTTATATCAAAAACTGGAATAAGCTGTCTTCATCTTGTGAAAATAGCCTATGATACACTTGGTTGATAACCACTATTAATTAAGGTCGAGTTGGTGCTGGTAACTGCCATCAAGGTGTATTCTTGACTAACACGATGCCTTGATTACTGGCAGTATTAAAGATTTACAGTGTTTTGCTGTTTAATAGTAGATTCTCCAAAAAAAAAAAAAGATACCTAACTTTATACCAAAATTTACTAACAAAAGGATGTATTAGATATAATTTAATATCATAAAATATACAATATCCTGTATTTTATGTTCTATATAGCCAATTGATTTTTATAGAATGATTTTTTTAGTTAAACTTTTGCATCTGAAGTCAACCTGTGGTTACAATTGACAGATGAGTTATTAGTTCTCTTTCATTTCTCTTACTCATAAGAGGCCCTCATTATACAGTGATTATCAGATGAGACATACCTCATGAACAACTTTTCTTCTCTGCATTTTCCGACCATTTTATGTATTAAAGAATAAATCACTTTATGCCTGATTTTATAGTTGTTTTTCATGTTTCTTTTTGCCACAAGATGACAAACTCCTTAAGAAGGAGAAGCTTACATTCATCACCTCTCTATGTATAGTGATTTGAATGTCCTTGGCATTCGGTGTTCAGTGAATTGAAAGCAATGTTTCTTCCTGACCATGACTAATAATTGTGAGCAGATTTTATGTGCTTTCAATTCATTAGAGAATTTTTTTAAAATGTACTAGGACTTTTGTTGGATAGTGACATATAACTCTTTTTAAACTATTTCTCTAAGGAATCTGGCACCCTTCATTATGGTAGGACTCATCCAGTTAAATTGCTCTGGTGCCCTAATAGACTGTTTATGTTCTGTTGATGTAAATCTCTTGAGCAGGCCTTTATTTGCACTTCTGCCATGTTTTGTATCTTATCTTGTGCAGCAGCACTTGAGGACCCGGTTGGGCTTCCTGATAACGATTGTTGTATGGACAGCCCATGTCTCAGAGGGGAATGGTAATTGGTCAGAGCAGTGGCACAATACACAGTTATTCTTGTAACAATATTAACTCGCTGTTAGTAAGAGTATTTGTTGGGAAAGTATCACACATAGATAGAACAGTATTAATTTATTCTTCAGAGGTTACGTGGGGAGAAGCAATACCAGCAGGATACCAATATCATCACTGTTTGTTTTCCCTTTTTCTTTCACTCTGCTGAGATACTGAGAACAGCATTGATTAATGTCGGTGTTTCTTGTGTGGGGAAACATTCTGGGGTCCAGACTGCAACTATAATAACTGTCGTTTTTATTGTAGACCTAATAATAATAACAAAGACACGTGATATTGTCAGTAGATCATGTGACTCTGATGCTCTTAAAATTCTCCACACTTTAATTTTAGAGAAAACCAAAAGGTTTTGTCTTCCAAGTGTGAAACCTTTATGCTGTTACAAGTCTTCAACCCAAGCAGAACAGAGAATCCAAGCTTCCCCAAATTATAAATGCCTAGGTCCTACCACTTGTTCACTTGCTCATTATTTCTTCCCTTTAACATTTCTTTTAGGAGCTGTATGACAGGAGCTACCTTAAAAAGAACTGAGAAGTTCTAGTGAGTCAGAAGTGATCCAGACAGTGTGTTGATGCCAGTAGTCCTAGCAATTAAGTATTCAATTGAGGGGAAACCTCCATTTATCCACTTTGAAGAGGATCATCAGGAGGGATTAAAAATTTAGTACTTCAGGCTCATTAAGGGTTAGAGTGGAGTAATTATGTAGCTGGTAACAAATGCTACAGTCTCCACTTGAACAGTAAGATATGTTATTTCTTGAGACTTATTGGCCCTCTTCAAGGAGCTTCACAATTTGTAAATGTTGTCTTCTTGGAGAATAAGTTCTGCTGACCCATTATTTTAGATTTGGTGTGCTTTTTTTTTTTTTTTTTTGCAAAGTGTGCTTTCAGAGAAGGTAATACTCTTAAAGGAATATGGGCTCTGTAGAGTGTTGCCCTGTGGCATAAGCAATGCTTGTTGTCTTCATCAGTGAGCCTCTTCATACAGGGCTCAAAAGAGAACACCCTCATACTACATTTACTGTGTTTATTGATGATTATGCTGCTAGTTTAATTTCCTAATCTTGCAAGTTGAGAAGTAATTAAATGCTCTTGAGACATTCTGTTGAGCCTGGTTTGCCATTCTTCATCACCAGAATTTTAAGAAACTTTGTTTTTAAATCAGCAAATCTGTGTTTCTGTTTTTCAAGTCTTCTTATTTGTATAGCACACAGGAACATGTTAATTTCAAAAGAACATACAGTTGGATCTACTTTTAAACTAATTGGAAGAGTTTGTGATAATTTGTTTTACCTTAAATTTTAGTATTATTTTTTAATCTGGACATATTATCACCTAGGATAATCTCTTAATCCCTAACTTAAAGTCTATCCATTCTGGTTTTAGATATGATTCTAATAAAACAGGTAATATTGCCATAATTCAGAACTATAAAACATATACATTACTTACACATACACATTACTTACTCAGTGATTTTACTGCATAAAAATACAGTTCAGGAAAGAAACATTAGAACTCTGTGGTGCTCCTAGTGTAGACAGACCACTGTAGTTAAGTTTTTACTTCCATTCCTCTATCTGGAAGCTGTTTGAAAGCAGAGGCTGTGCCTTAGTCATTAGAATCTCCATTGCTCACCCATAGGCCCAGTACATGGTAAGCTTCCAGTAAATACCACTTTACTTGTATTGACTTTGAAATGGAACAAAATGTGGAATACCAGCTATAATAGTAGCTCTTGATCCATGCCATAACCTTTCTTGCCCCCACCCTTAAGGTTTACAAAAAGCAGTTAAGCTAATTATAACCATTATAGTTGTAAATCAGACCACTCATTTTTTTAAAATTAATTTTTATTGGAGTATAGTTGCTTTACAGTGTTGTGTTAGCCTCCTGTAAAGCAGTAGACCACACATTTCATTAAAAATTGACATAGACACCTCTTTGACAGGCCTGTTTCATTCAAAGAAATGAAAACTAGAATTGTATATAGAATAGCAAAATCACTTGAATTTTCACTTCTCAACTTAATATCACAAAGATAAAAATACACACCTGTAGTCTCATCCCAGTCTAGTAACTGGGCTGAAAAAAGTCCATTTAGTTAAGTAGCCAAATTGGTTGTTGGAGTTATTTTATGTACTAGGTAGCAATATTGCTGATTGATTTTTTCATTTTTAATCATTTATTCTGTGAATTTTTCTCCCTAAGGCAGTCTGAAAAAGTGACATTTTTTCCTGCTGTTGATAAGCATTATGAGTAGAAATCAATAGTTAAATTGACCCAATAAAAGATGCCTGGGATCTACTATTGAGATGATAACATCAGAAAGCAACGTATATAGACTCTAACAAGGCCCAGAAGCATCCTTTGCTTTTGTTTTGCATATGTATTAAGTAGCATAAGGCTTCCCTGATAGCTTAGTTGGTAAAGAATCCGCCTGCAATGCAGGAAACCCCGGTTCGATTCCTGGGTTGGGAAGATCCCCTGGAGAAGGGGAATGCTACCCACTGCAGGGTTCTGGCCTGGAAAATTTCATGGACTGTATAGTCCATGGGGTCTCAAAGAGTTGGACACAACTGAGCGACTTTCACTTTCTTTCAAGTAGCATAAGACAGTGCTTATGAATTGCATTGCTTTTTCATAGAGTCTATATATGCCAGAATTCTGTTCATTAATAGATAGGCTGCAGTCCATACCATGTGCCAAAAACAGGTATATACTTGCTTAAAGTTTGCTAGACCTCTGTAACACATTAGTGTAGAATTTATCTTTTTTACCTTGCCAATCACCAGCTGCTTCTCTTTGACATTGTATTCACATTCTGTGTGAAAAATAGATTTTATATTTCACTTATAATTTATCTCGGTATATTTATTTATTGGACACTTGTTAAGTGATAAAGAAACTTTATAAGGAGAAAGGATCAACATATTAATAATTCTAACTCCGTTTATATACAAATGCAAAATTCATCTAACTGTGCTTATTCACTCAGTGCTGAAGGAATATTTTCAAATCAATGGTGTATATAACACTAATATTAATAATATGAACTCCTTTTCTACATATATCTGTATGTTCTTTAAATATAGATAGGATACATCTAGATCTGTGAGTAATTGGCTTTTTTCCCTCCTTTATTCTGATCAGTGTCATAGGTAATTTGTAAAGCACATGGTATGCAAAAACAATCCCCCTCTTCTCTTTTTGGTTGTAATGACTGTTGCTGACCAAAATAAAATAATTTCTCTAAACCATGCTTTCACTTTTCCGCTTCTCTAGTCGGAAATAAATCCTCTGTGCACTCCCTGAGGGAGGAATAGTTTAGCAGGGAATCACTTAATAATCACTGTTCATTAATCACATAGAAAGAATCCTTTTTTTAATGTCAACTCTGTCATTCATATACAATGTATGTTTCCTTGAAGAATCTCTGTGAATTACTTGTTCATTCTCATTACTTTTCATATATTTCATTATACTCCTTAGGAGCTCATTCGTTTCAACTATAAATTGAATGTTGCTTATGTACAGAGTCTGTGACTAACAAGAGATAGCAATGGCACCTTTTCTTTGACTTGCTTGTTATCTTCTGGTCATATGAATAGCCTGTTGATTCAGCTCTCTCCCTGCATAGCTTGTTGAAGGCTGCAGGGAGTGGCATGGTGGAGATGGCTTACTTAAGACCTCTTCCTGACTCCAGGTTAAGTGACGTCATATTGGCAGCTTAAACTTGGCCATGGTGGGAGGATTTACACTGTGGAAATTGGCAAATGCTACAACTCCCTCCTCAGAAAGCCACTTATTAAACACTTAGCAGCACCCACTAGTTATAGAATTATCTCTTCTTTTTTGAACAATTGTTTGACCATGTGGAATAGCCATGTAGAAATTTACTTTCTTTCTGTCCCATTTGCCAGTGGAGTGACTGAGAAAATTACTTATGCTTTCTGTATCCTGGTGTCCTTATCTGTAAGAGAGGGATAATAATGGTACCTGCCTTGGGATGGATATGATGTTGAATAAGAAACATACTTTTATCAGTCTAATAGCAAAATGCTTAATGTACAATGAACACACAAGTAGTATTACTATTTACTTTTCTGTACTTTAATTAATAGGTATTTATTGATTCCTTACTAAGTACCTCATATTTTGCTTAGTCCAGTGGGTCATTGATTGAGACTCAGTGCCTCTAACCATGAGTATGACCCACTGGTTAAAAGCCTTCCTTTTTTGCTGTCCCAACCTAATGTCTTCTCTTTTTTTTCTGTTTTTCTTCTTAGAGCTTTTTTCTCCCTGTATGAGTTTTGCAAACTTTCTTCATACGTAGATTTAGTTTATACATGATCTCTTCTAAGAAGCTTCTCCTCAAACCTGCCCTGGTCATGCTATTGTCCTGCCTTCTTGTTTCTGTAATGCACCCAGTTCATATCTCCATCACTGTCTTTGGCACATGAATTCTAATTACATGCATCTTCCTCCCTCTCTGGATTTCAGTGCATGACATGTGACCTACCACCTTCGTATTTTTGTCACTTAATGAAATACTTGTTATGTAGTAGACTCCATCAAAAAGAATGTCTGAATGGCTGTTGGTTGAGGGATACTAGACTTTGCTCCTAAAGACCTTATTACTTGGTTGAAGAGATGATAGTATACCCATGTGACATGAAGGTGAACAAGAAAGCATTTTATAATGATATCTGTATTTGTTTGAAAGTGAAAGTCACTCAGTCGTGTCTGACTCTTTGTGACCCTATGGATGCAAATTAAGTTTATAATTTATTTTCATATATACATTTTCCTGAAGTAGGAAAGGTCATTTATTTCCCTGTTACAGATACAGATTTTTATGTTCATAAATATAAATGAATTGAGTTAGGTCAGTCAGATCAAGTTTTAAGAAGCAGCACCTAGCTTGTCAACCAGGTTTTACTTTTGTTCTATTTCTGAATCAGAAATACAGAAGAAAGTTTGGTTATTCTTATAAGCAATACTTTGTTTTCATTTTCTTTCCTTTCTTTGGGAAGCTTTAAGAAATTACTATGGTATTATCCTCCAATTAAACAAATAAAAATTTAAAAAATTTTAAAAACACAAAAACAAAAAAATTTTTGTAGTGATATTTAAGCATATACAGAATTAGAGAAATATTGTAACACCGCCTGTGTATATATCAATCAGCATTTTGCATGCATGCATCCATGTGAACATTTTCAGAATACTTTGTCTGTCTTTTTTCATATATTACCTTCCACGTACCTTTTGTCCCTGGCATCTTGTTTTTTGTTCCCCTGGTATCTTTTGAAACAAATCTCAGACATTCTTATCAGTTTACTTATAAGTATGTAGGAACTTTATGTATTAATAACTTGTTTTAAATATAACCTACTTATGAATCTATCAATATTGATAATAATTTCATTGTATCACTTAATTCCCAGTTTACATTCAACATTTTCGCACATCACAGCAAAACTTTTATACAAATAGATCGGTCAGATGAGCATCTAAAAAATACGTATTTGGATTTTATGTCTTTCAAGATTCTTTTAATCTATGATAATTCCTGCTCCTTTTCCCCTTCATGCTTTATTTGTTGAGAAAAATCAGCTCATTGTCCTAGAGAATATTTGAGATTCTGAATTTAGCTATTTGCTTCCCAGTAGTGTCATTTAGCTTGTTCCCCCATCACCCTTATTTTCTGTAGACTAGAAATTAAAACTAGAATTGAATTGGATTTTAATGCTACTACTTATTATTTGGTGAGAATATTTCCCAACTGGTGCTGTGTACTTCCAGTTGCATCCCATCAGGAGGGAATAAATTCATTTCTCTCCACTTTTAATGATGTTGAAATCTACCAATAAGTTCAGGTGAACTTGGGCCAGTTCCTGTAAAGTTCTCCGTCACATCTGGATCCAGTGGTTTCACTCCACTGTTGAGCATTTTCATAGCACCGTGATTTTGTTAGAGATTGTAAAGCAGTGACTTTTAATTATATTATTCTTGCTGAATTTATTACCTGAAATTTTTCTGTGAAGTGCTTTTCCATTGTATCTAATTGGCAATTCCATAATACAACTTATAGCATAAGATGATGGAGAAGGAAATGGCAACCCACTCCAGTATTCTTGCCTAGAGAATCCTGTGGACAGAGGAGCTTGGTGGGCTGCTGTCCATAGGGTCGCATGGAGTTGGACACAGCTGAAGCAACTTAGCATGCATGCATGCATTGGAGAAGGAAATGGCAACCCACTCCAGTGTTCTTGCCTGGAGAATCCCAGGGACGGGGGAGCCTGGTGGGCTGCCATCTATGGGGTCAGACACGACTGAAGTGGCTTAACAGCAGCAGCAGCAAAAGATGGAGAAATGCATGATTTTTTATTTACCAGTATTCAGAATCAGACGTCTAATAAACGTCTAATAAATAAATAAACGTCTAATAAAAAAGTGAAATACAGTTATAGATATATTCAAAGTATTCTAACATTTTAACAAAATTTCCCTAAGGAAAATTCTTTGAATATTTTTTTCTTATTTTTGGGTGAATGCATTTTGATAACATTACTTCTCAGGGAAAGTTCCCTTCCCTTTCTTTTTGTTTACTATAAATATACTGCTATCTGATTGAGGCTGTTCTCTCAGAAGTTATTTGTTGCTCATCTTTTTTCTTTGGTAAGCACCTGGTTAGGCTAGCTACTTAGGATGTAGACACTGGCCCAGCTTTTTCACAGAATATACAGTTTGGGTTTGTTTCCTATTCATAATATGATGCGATTTAAAAAAATGTGTCTATGAATCTGTTTTTGCTTACTCTGATATTTGGTGTCCTATATTATACGTTTTTAACAAACAATATTTTTAGTTGATTTTAGAGACCCTGGCCCTAGTCTCTGAAATAAAAACAGTAAAGAGATTTGAAAGTTGTTACTGCTCACCCAAAGAAAAATTAAGTATCAGTATATAGGGCACTCTATGTGACAAATGAGGAAGTTTTAATTTTTATTGTTTGGAAAGGTAAGAAGAGGGAATAATGAGGACCTCCATAAGACAAAAGACAAAAGTAAATGCTTGAGATCCTGTGCTGTCTTAACATAAGCAAGTATTTGAACTTAGTTTGACTTCTGCTTTCAGGAACTGAGGGTGACATTTTATGGATGTCTTTATCTCCTATAATTAAAGTATGTTTTGTCAGGATTTTTTTAAAGGTGTTTTAGATGTGAGAAAACATATATCTAAATCTTTGTGAACATCTTGTATGAATAGCCAGTGTAAATGGTACTAGTAAGACCCTCCTTTCTCTACAAGATTTGTGTTTCAGTTCAGTTCAGTTCAGTTCAGTCGCTCAGTCGTGTCCGACTTTCTGCGACCCCATGAATCGCAGCACGATAGGCCTCCCTGTCCATCACCAACTCCCGGAGTTTACCCAGACTTATGTCCATCGAGTTGGTGATGCCATCCAGCCATCTCAGCCTCTGTTGTCCCCTTCTCCTGCCCCCAATCCCTCCCAGCATCAGAGTCTTTTCCAGTGAGTCAACTCTTCGCATGAGGTGGCCAAAGTATTGGAGTTTCAGCTTCAGTATCAGTCCTTCCAATGAACACCCAGGACTGATCTCCTTTAGGATGGACTGGTGGGATCTCCTTGCAGTCCAAGCGACTCTCAAGAGTCTTCTCCAACACCACATTTTAAAACCATCATTTCTTTGGTGCTCAGCTTTCTTCACAGTCCAACTCTTACATCCATACATGACCACAGGAAAAACCATAGCCTTGACAAGACGGACCTGTGTTGGCAAAGTAATTGTCTCTGCTTTTTAATATGCTGTCTAAGTTGGTCATAACCAAGGAGTAAGCATCTTTTAATTTCATGGCTGCAGTCACTATCTGCAGTGATTTTGGAGCCCCCCAAAATAAAGTCTGACATGGTTTCCACTGTTTCCCCATCTATTTGCCATGAAGTGATGGGACCAGATGCCATAATCTTCGTTTTCTGAATGTTGAGCTTTAAGCCAACTTTTTCACTCTCCTCTTTCACTTTCATCAAGAGGCTTTTTAGTTCCTCTTTCCTTTCTGCCATAAGGGTGGTATCATCTGCATATCTGAGGTTATTGATATTTCTGCCGGCAATCTTGGTTACAGCTTGTGCTTCCTCTGGCCCAGCGTTTCTCATGATGTACTCTGCATAGAAGTTAAATAATCAGGGTGGCAATATACAGCCTTGACACACTCCTTTTCCTATTTGGAACCAGTCTGTTGTTCAATGTCCAGTTCTAACTGTTGCTTCCTGACCTGCATACAGGTTTCTCAAAAGGCAGGTCAGGTGGTTTGGTATTCCCACCTCTTGAGTGCACAATTGCACTCATCTCACACGCTAGTAAAGTAATGCTCAAAATTCTCCAAGCCAGGCTTCAGCAATATGTGAACCGTGAAATTCCAGATGTTCAGGCTGGTTTTAGAAAAGGCAGAGGAACCAGAGATCAAATTGCCAACATCCGCTGGATTTGTGTTTAGGAGATAGCAAATACAATATCATGTTGAATTCACCAGAAAAATGTATTCTGCATATCTGAGGTTATAATTTATATTGTTGTAAATTTTGGGTATTATTTAAATAACCATTGTTATTCCAAAGTCTTCTCACATATTTTCTCTAGAATAGAAACTCTTTTTTCATGTTCAGGTAGTATGAAATAGCTGTTATGATGACTTGAAGTTAGGGTAAAAGGCAGATTCCTGGAATATCGTTGAAAATACTTTTTTGCAATTGAAAATCAGGAAGATAGAAAAATTTTAGAGTTGGCTTATAAGTCTATGCTAACATGTTTTATGATGTATGATGTTGCAGAGAAGTGCTGAGAGGCAAGAGATGTTTAAAAGCAGCAGTATTAGGTTTGCTTTGCTAGCACCTTATCCGGAAATTTGAAAGACAAAAGACTAAACCCTTTAATTGTGGTATCTGGTAACTGAGGATTAAGCTGAATTTAGCTTTGAAGATAAGAATTGATATTTACATTATGTCGATGGAAACAATAGCTGTATTTTTGACTTGAGGAAATTGCTTAATCTAAATAGCATGAAAGTTGACCAAAAAGTGTACTCGTCCAGAAATATTGACTGTTTTAATCTGTTGAAAACGGAAGGCTAACATCAAGTATACAGTAGTAAACTTCTAAAAGGAGTTGGTGAAAAGTAAATGTTATGCAGCACGAAAAGAATACCAGGGGGAAAATTGACAGAGAAGAATAACAGGAAGATTAGTCATTTCTGGAAGGAAAAAAAGGTGGGGAATGGGGAAAGAAGTATTTTAAACAGGAAGGGGGAACTGGAAGTACCAGTGCTAACAGACAGATAGGAGTTCATTACAGGGCAGAACTGGACTTTTAAAGAAAGGGATAGTACTGGTCACATTTAGTTACAACATATAGTGTTTATGTCAATAACAAACAAAAATAAAATGGAGACATTTTCTGTTAGGGATTCAGAGAAATAAAAGAAATGATGTTGAAATAAAAAAGCGATATTTACTCCTTGGCCAAACTGACCTGGCTTAAGTCACACAGCAATGTCCAACTGCATAAAGAAAATGGATTTCTTTTAAAACAGGCGAACATTCTACTGTTTTCAAGTGTTAGGTAAAACAAAAACATTCTGGATGTCTTAAAATAAGTATGCGACTTGGTTTGAAATAATTTTCACTTATTGTTTACTTATCTGACAACTGAAGAGGTAACAATCTCCAAATACTTTAAGAATTGTTTCTATAAATTCTCAAAAATATAAATTTAATTCTATATATCCGATGAAGTATATATGTGTAGCAGTCCCTGTAACAGAAAACAAGAAAGTTAACATCACAAGTGGTGTGTGTGTTGGTAGAATCCTATTAATCCTTCATTTCTGTTAGGGTCATTCATGGAACAGCTTTTGCTGGACACGTTTTCCAATCTCTCTGAATGTTCTCATCTGTCAAAGAGTAATAATAATATATCTGCCTCCAAGTTGTGTAATAAGGATTAGATGAATTGGTAGACACAGACCTGGAAGTGGCATTTTGTCTTTCTACTTTTAATCCGATATCCAGATATTGAAACACAGGCTTGTATGACATATTTCCAACTAACCAAGATGGGAAGATGGATAATTGTGGTAGAAGCTCTTACTGATGCCTTGATGCTTAAAATGTCATATGCTAGGTTATATATGTATCCGTACTTGACATATAAAACTGTTACTTCTGTTGGTCATCCCTCAGTAACTGCAGTAAACAGTAAATTACATAAAAAGTAGTTTTCAAGAAAGTAGATATCTCTAAGGTTATATAATCACAGCATCAGGACAGAATTTGTGTATTCTCCTATTTAGAAAAAATATAAATGCAGAAAGTGCTTTTACATACAAATAAGCATTTACATATAAATGCTTATGTATATTGAAATAAAGATGTCAAATTTTAAAAGGTTATCTAACTAATGTGACTTTAGAGACCCAAGACTACTGTTATTTTAGGTAACCACGTGGGACATATTCTCTATCACTTCATTTATAGAAATACGATATGCAGTCAGGTAAGCATTTCCTGTTGGTTTTATGATAAATTGCAATACTTTCATAACTCATGCACACACACTTCCTGAGATAAAGTCTGATTCCAGCCCAGAATAACCAGTTTGTACGAACACTAAATACTACTAAAAAGTTTTCTCTTTCCCTCTCTCGCTTTCTCCCCCTTTCTACCCTTACCCACATGCAAACAAATACTCTTTCCATATACACACACACCCGGCCTCCCAGGCATAATTTTGTAGGAAATGTTTATTTTCCCAACTACAGAAAACAAACCTTATCTCAAACACTGAAAGTCCTTCCTTTTCCTGGTTTGGAAACACTAAGTCATACTTGGAGATTTTCTTTAGCCAGCGTTTAGGTTTATTTCAAGCTTAAAAATAAAGGATAAAATGACTCAGAAATTTCTAATGCACAATTAAAGCTTTTCACTTTTAGGTCACCAGTACATATCGAGCTGACTTGTATTAGTTAAGGATTGATTACAGTTGGTACGTTGTTTAATTTCCAGAAGAAGCTGGGAAGCTCACTGCAGCTCTTCCTGTTTTGATCTGTGTACGGGCTAGAGTTGGTGGTTATTAATATATTTCTTTGCAGATAAAGCCAAGTTCACGGAATTAAAGAGAGTCGACCTAGTCGGAGTTGATGAATAAGAAGCTATTAATTTAGTCATCCACAAACATATATATATTGTCTGACACCTTTCTAAAAGTGAAGTGTGTTAAAACGATCGGAATCATATTTCTGAGTTTTTAAGTGCAGTCATTGACAGCAAGAAGTAAGAACTGTAGCTTCAATAGATAAGACAAAGAGTCAGAATGACTATATATATATATAATATGTTTATTTATATTCATATGAAATTCAGATGACTGCATCAGTGAGTCATGATCTTCCTAGTCCGTCAGTAGTGCCAAAGTCATAAAATCATTTGTTATGTTCTGTCTTATGTAAAAGCCCATGGAATTATTTTATTTTTTCCACCCAGAAAATTCCAGAATCTATTTCTAAAAATCTTGAATAACTTGTTTTAATTCAATGTTAACATTGGACATTGAGATAAGTTTAAATCTTGTTGTCAGCAAAGAGAAAAATCAAGCTTATGTGGATACAGTCTATAATTCCAATTCCTAAGGATTTCTGCAGAGAAGGTAGTTGTCTAGAAATATGGTAAAGAATTGTCATTTTCCTTCTGTGGAAACTTTTGATTGTAAAAATAATTGAGAGTAAATAGGCTCTAATGCATCACCCCAGGCTGTGCCACATGGGTATGTAAATTTCTTCCTGCTAAATGCCACCAAATAGCTGCATTTCTTACAGCTGGTGGCTAAATTCTGATAGAGGGTAGATACCTTTACCATAACTGTATTTTCTCTCTGAAGTTTTCATGGATTCTTATGGAAATTTATATCAAGTTAAAGCCATAAAAAGCTAAAGTTGGCCAAAATTTGTCCAGAGAGTTAGACTTGCATCCAAATTAATTGCTTGGTCTCAATATTCTTATTGGTTTCTCAGACTTACACATGGCTCCCTAGCTGCTTGATTTGAGCTGTCTGACATTCCCCAGATGGCTCTGTGTCCTTAAGAGCTAATTCAAAGAAGGTCATTTCAGCTGCTGAATATTCAAGGAAGTATCCTGGTTGAAGGTTGGTTGCAGCCGGTGTCTCAAGGGATGAACCTTGGATTTCTGAAGCTTCCTCTGAGCTCACAGTTATTGTCTTGGCCCTACACATGATCACATTTATTTGCCAGCGAGGGAATAAAAATAAATATGACTCTCAGCAGTGGTAATCCCCCCAAAAAGAATGACTGACATTGTGTGGATAATAATGTTACTACTTTGTTATTGGCTCTGAAGATATGACACATTGGAATAAAGTATGAAGCTGAGTTTGTCCTTTTTAAAATCTGAGAATAAAACATTTGTAAATTCCTTAAATTAGTAAGCATCATTAAGAAAAATGATAGAATTGTGTATTGTGTAAGCTTATCTACTTGTTAGTTGCTCAGTCATTTCTGACTCTTCGTGACCCTATGGGCTGTAGCCTGCCAGGCTCCTCTGTCCATGGAATTCTCCAGTCAAGAATACTGGATTGGGTATTGTCCATTCTCTTCTCCAGGGGATCTTCCCGACCCAGGCATCGAACCTGGGTCTCCTGCACTGCAGGCAGATTCTTTACCATCTGAGTCACCAGGGTATAGGACATTGTGTACTTCATACCTACCTTTTTGAAAAGGAGCTGGGGTAGATGATCCTTCTCCCACCAGGGTTCTGGCCAGAGCTGACATTTCTTATCTCCTTTACTTAGGAATCTAACATGTAATCAGCTTTCAGGAGGCAATAGAGGGTGGGCGTAGGCACAGAACCACTTCAGGAACTGCATTCCCTGAATCCAAAGTTTACATTTGCTGTTTACAATTCCTATGACCTTTGGCAATGTCCTTAACATTCATACTCTGCTAAATAGGAACATATTTACCTTACTGAGTTGTTTTGAGTCTTGAAGAAGTAAAGGACTTAATGAAATTCTAGGGCACCCAATAAGTACCATATACATATGCTCTGTTCACCTAAACTTTGTAAACCAGAGCTGATACTGCAGTTTTCACAACATGTTTAAGAGCTCCAGGCTGGAACTATCTATAACCTGGGTTCAGTGATCATTTTTGACCCCTGTGACCTTAAACATGTGACATACTTGACTGAGCCTCAGTTTTCTCATTTACAAAATGGGGCAGTAATAATACCTGATTTTGTTGCTGCGAAGATTAAATGGAATAACACATGTAAAGAAACGAGTACCTGGCACTTCTTGGGTATGTGGTATGTGTTAATTACTGTTCTGATTTTTACTTTGATATTTAAGTGAACATGTGAAGTACTGATACATGAGCAACATGTGATACTCAGAATCTGTATATGTAGAGTTTCAGTTTTGCTAATGAGAATTATTGTTATTTACTGTGCAGAGAATACATGTGTTGGTGTTTATAATTATTTTCTAATAAGTAAATAACATTTACTTATTAGGAGAATAATAGTAAGGTGTTTTTCACTTACCTTTGTTAGACTATTTAGATTTTAAAAAAAAATCTTAATTTTTTTTTTTTAATCTGTGAGATTTGAGCTCTGGATAAATTAGTTAAATAAAGTAAATATTTTGTTAGTGATTTACCTTCTATGTCCAGACATATTCTAGCCACTCATTAAGTTGAGTGCCCCTGGGAAGAAAAGCAACTCATCAATAACATAAAAATGGGAATGAAAGAGAGAAGCAGAGAAGACATTGCTTCTTCTGTAAAATAAAGTTCATGAGTCCTGATATTTCCCCATCTGTTGGGAGTGTTGTAAAGATTATGAAAACATTAGCGTTTGTAAAATGTAATTCTATGCCAGAAAGGCAAATAGAGTATTATGAAAGAAATGACCGAAGTTGCATGATGACATTTATTTAGTATGGTAACATCCTTTTTTTCATTAACAGGAAATGTTAGGGCAAAGTACCTGCTTCTTAGGAGTGGGAAAGGTAAATGAAAATTGAACAAAGATTCGTCAAGTCTTCTTTATGATAAACCTTTAAGACTGTGTTTTCCATAGAATTAGAAACGTGGAATTTCATAGTAAAAGTATATTTATCACCTTGTTTGGGGAGCAGATTTTAAGCATGATCACAGGAAAACACCTGTTTTGACACTCTGTGGGGAAGGCGCAAACATACGGGCAAACTCTGTCTAGGTGTAGAGTAAAGAAGAATGCTTTGGCTAGCATCCTGCAAGGAGTCGGGTCTAAATGGTCTGCTCCAGCTTCTGCTGCTGCTGCTGCTGCTAATATTGCTGGGAAGGACAAGTGGCTGACCTGGCATATCCTTTACTCTTGGTGCTGCCCCAGTCACTCAGGAAATGTTTAAGGGAACCTCCTGGATCCTTTTCATGGCACCATGGCAAGAAGAAGCAGTATCTTATCTATTGAAGATAAAGCATGGAATTGGCTAATGGACGCTGGTGAGTGAATAAGGCAAGTGGGGAGCCAGTTTACTAAGATACCTTTTGGGCAGACCCGCTCTCTTGAGGACTGAGGTGGCGTCCCTGGGAAAATGGCAGCTAGAGTTGGAATCTCGGAACCTTGTTAGAAATAAATCATAGTTTTAACACTGGTGACCTGATCCATGATACCATATATGTTCCATTAATAAAATTCATATTTATTCCCAGCTTTACCACTTGAAAGTTCTAATCCTGCAGTTTGTTAGCTGTCTCAGTATATGAAGTAGATGTTATTTCTTAGGCCCTATTTAATCTTCATTCTTGTTTTTCACTTGACCCACAGTGATTTTTTTTTTTTAAATAACTAACTGTTCAGTATATTAAATAAATTATTTTTCCTTTCAAATCTAAATGAGCCACTCCTTTTTTCAACACAGTAAGAATATAGAATTTTAAATTAAGAGACTATATATTACATATAATTCTTGCCAGGAATATTCTTTTCAATTCAAGATAATTATGTAAGGAAATTAGTAAGATACTGTTCATATTAGTCAGATAGTTGCTCAGAATGAATCTTTGACATTAGCAATAAAGAAATTTCATTGCTAATGTATTTAATTGCTAATATAAGATAGTTTCCTTGAGTGAGTTTCTTGATTGGTAAAAATGAATAATTTGAAAGAGCTAACCCACTCCAGACCTCTTGCCTGGAAAATTTCATGGATGGAGGTACCTGCTAGGCTATACAGTCTATGGGATCGCAAAGAGTCTCACACAACTAAGCGACTTCACTTCTCATCTCAGTTTTTCTCACTCTAAAATTTTCTCATGCTAAAATTTCCTTTCCCCAAAGCAGAGGCCCATTGTTGATAATCCTGCTATGAGATTCGAAATACATATATATCTCTTCCATCTTATAATTTACATCAAAAGTGAATATGTGCCAATTGATTAATAGTTTGCCTGTATCTTTCATGAAAAGATTGGAAGATGCAAGTGATACTTGGAAATATCAAGTTTTCATAGAGGTGTAGACCACGTTTTTCCAGAATAATTAATCTATGATTAATAGGTATTTAATAAACAACTTTGACAATCAAATTTAGGAATTTACTCAGAGCATAGGAAAGGCCCTGACAAGCCATGACTTTAATGTCATTTCAATTTTTAAGAACTCTATTTGACCATAACTGCCTTTTCACATGGGGCGGGACTATTCAGCCAATAAATGTATATTGAGTACCTACTGAAGGAACTAGCTGCCCACTCCAGCATTCTTGCCTGGAGAATTCCATGGATGGAGGAGCCTGGTGGGCTACAGACCATGGGATCACAAAGAGTTGTCAATGACTGAGTGACTAACACACACACTATACCTACTGTGTTCCCAGGTTAACGAGGTGCAGGAATACAATTGTAAGCACCTTTGTCAAAAATTTTTTCCTTTGTGATGCTTATCAATAGGGAAACAAACATCGGTTTAGATTATCTAATCATATTACTTTTAGAAAGATACTGTAATAGCAATATCATGTTTATTTTTAAAAAGCCACTCACTACCAATTTTTCTATTTTCACTAACAATCCTGACATACTGTTCTGTCTGAAGAGCTTATGATTGAATGGACTGTACTATTTTAATTGGCAACATTAATTCAGTTTCTTGTCTTCTCTTCCACATTTTTTATTTGTATGTTTTAGTTTTTGTTGTTTAGATTATTGAAATTGATTTTCATGAGAGGGATTGAGAAAAGAGGTCAGAAAACAAACTGTAATTGATTTTAAAATATTTTATTTAAAGTCAGTCTTACTACATTGAAAAAAGTCAGCTTCCATTTGGTTTCCACCATAGGGACTCACTTCATCTTTTCTTATGCAGACCTATCATATTGACATGATTGTGTCTTAAAAAATTAAGCGTTAGTTCAAACAAACATCTGTCTCCACTTAGGTACTGTTTATACAATAAAATTATTTTTAAAGGGAAATTCATATTCCTCATCCTCTTACACAATCTCAATTCTCTTAAATTTAAAATACTAGCTGCCTGGGCAGTACTTACTATTTTGTAGTATAAGATTATTTCATTTTATAAAAATATCTGACCCTCACACAACTGAGCGACTTCACTTTCACTTTTCACTTTCCTGCATTGGAGAAGGAAATGGCAACCCACTCCAGTGTTCTTGCCTGGAGAATCCCAGGGACGGAGGAGCCTGGTGGGCTGCTGTCTATGGGGTCGCACAGAGTCGGACACGACTGAAGCGACTTAGCAGCAGCAGCAGTGACTTACTGGACATAAGTTTTGCCCAAGCATGTGCTGCTTTTATTGCACATTATTAACATAATACATATGACATAATCACATGTATATGAGACTGGGGATGGAAGTCAGCCTTTCCCAACACACAATATTTGAGTTATTTGTCACCAAGTAAATAGATTACGACTGAGTGACTGAGCTGAGCTGAACTGAACTGAAATAGATAATTATTACTCTTCTAGTTAACTTGGACTTAAAGAGATATATATATAAAAGCAAATATCCAAAGTCAAGATTGTACACACAAAACTTCCATTAGGCAGTAGTATTTCTTTTCACTTAATTCTAAAACAATATAAAATATTATGCATGGTTAATTTGCTTCCCATCTTGAAACAGTGACAGTTCCTAAATGAGTCTGATCATTTTAATTTTGATTCGTATTAGGAATTATTAAAGTTCTATCAGAGTTTATATTTAGTTTCTAGCTTGATTTTATCCAGCTCATTAAAGCAAAATTGTCTTAGGGTCTATCTCCTGTAACTGTTTAATATTTAACATTCACTTGGCTCCTCAAGATAAGTTCCTGAAAGTTTGTGAGCAGTTGAAGAGCTGTGAATAGTGGTTAACAAGCTATAGATGTCTCCATGAAAAATAGAATATTGTGAAGCCCAGATTTAGGAGAATCTCAGTGAGTAGTTATCCGACAAAGTTAAAAAACTACTGAGTTAAGCTCATTTTTCTTTCTGCCTCCTCTTTTTTCTCTTTTTTCCATCTCTGCCTCATCTCTGAACACTCTTTGTTCACTTCTTTTTCTTTTTATTCTTCTTATCTCATTGAATTCCTTCAGTCTCTCTCATCTGCTCATAATAGAAAGAGATGTGTTTGATGAAACATGTATTTAAGAAGCAGTTTTAATGGTTTCTCAATTTAAAAAATCAACTGGGTTTAACCTTCATGCTGTCTTCTCATTTTCTCCTCTCATAGTGGATAACTTTGCCTTTTAATCTCTGCAAGCTTGTGGATCAGCACCCTGTGACTTTTTTGTATTTGTAAATTCCCTTATCTTAGTATAAATGTTATAATAATGTGATTTAGGAATTGTATGCCACTTACTAGATTTTTAAGCTCAACTCCAGTAGACATACTGTAATGTGTCTTCCTTACTTTTCTTTCTAGACCTAGAGCTCCATCTCCCCCCTCAGCTGTGTTTTTGGCTGTATGTGGGATGCTAGAATGGCCTATCTTCGTGTATTTTGTTGCACTTCGCCATCGCTTCTTATGTTCTGTTGGTGGATTTTGGTGATTCTTTCCAAGCGCTTCTTGAGCTCTGTGCTAGTTGTTCCGTCCCCTTGTTCCCTTAGGGTCTTGTGCTGTGTGGCCATGTCTCCACTTCCTTGGCCCTGTCCATCGACAGACCCTTGGGTTCCCCGATGGCTGCCTCTGAACCCTTGTGAGGGTGGGAATATTCCTCCCCCTGCTGCTACAATTGAGCGCCCTGTGCTGGGTACCACGTTGCCCTCTACACCTGCTTTCAGTCGTTAAGGCTTCCCAAGCTTTGGCTGCGGCTCAGTGATCCTGCTGTCAAAACCCTCAAGCTTTCCTAGCCTCGACACTCAGTGGTAGCAGCAGGTGTTGGGATCTCTCCAAGCCCCTAAGACCCTGGGAGCAAGAGAATGGCCGTTTGACATAGACCTCAGGAGTTTTCAAAGCACCAAGAAACCTCTGCAGAAGATATGTAAAGGTAAGATTCCGATTTCTCCAGGAAGCTGCTCTAGATGCTGACAACCTACAGCCGTTAACTTAATGTAGACTCCATAGGTAGGCTATCCTTGGGCAGCTCTGTATCTGATGATAGAACCAAAGTAAAACACTTCTTTTAGGAATTTGGTGTGATAGTCACATTTCTATTTGATTTTATTTAGATGAAACTTGACGCTGAATAGATTTTTAAAAAATGCTTTTTCCATCCTTTGAAGTGGAATTTGTGAAGGACCTTTTGGCTTTGTGTATCTTGTCAGAGAATCTTGTTGAGAGTGGAAACAGTTAAAAATAAAATAGAAAGTATCTATTTTTTAAATGCCTGTATTTTATTTACCTCTCCATTCATGTTGAAATCCAGAAACATGAAATGGTAATTTCCTCACAGTTTTCAAACTCAAATTCCAAAGTCCATAGTTAATTCAGAAGGAATGAGAAGGGCAGCTCAGTTCATGGCAGTGCCAGGATGCATTATTGTCCTTTGTCAAAAATTGCTGCTTGTTGTTCTAAATGTAGCCGTCTCTTTTCTTCTAGAATTTAATTTCGTTTATTTTTTTTTTAAAGAGATCATTTTCCTGCCTTTATTTCTTGGGGGAAGATTTTGCTCCATTTACATGTAAAATTCTGGATTAAGAATATTGTGGGGGTGTGTGAGGGATGGGAGAGAGCACAGCAGCATGTTGGAGTG
Organism: Capra hircus; assembly: GCF_001704415.2. Taxonomy (NCBI): domain Eukaryota; kingdom Metazoa; phylum Chordata; class Mammalia; order Artiodactyla; family Bovidae; genus Capra; species Capra hircus. The sequence continues at coordinate 115,090,569 of NC_030808.1, read as the reverse complement.
AATGGCACAAGTCATCTCTTCAGCATTATAGCTTTTTTAGCAGCTGTTTCTTATTTATAAACTTTATTCTTTATTTTACCTCCACTCATGGACATTATTCTGGAAAGTGTTATTAAGACACTTATAATATGAGGTCGTTGGCTGCCTTACTATCAATTCATGCCTTCTTTTTTCCTCCCTTTGTTTTCTTCTCAATAAGGACTTAATCTCTTAATTGATTCCCTGTAGTTGAAATCAAGGCTATTATTAGCTTACTGTCACACTGAAACACTTTAATCTCAATAACCAAAAATGTAACAGATTTTAAAAATGAAAAAGAAGTTTTGACCAATAGCTGTACAAAATGAAATAGAAGACTTATCTTGATGGTGCTTATTTTAGCATGTGTATTTTTAAAACTAAAAGATGTTCCACCAAATATTTTATTTACAATTGAAAATATTCAAGTTTTATTCCCTCTAGACTTTGAAGCATAAGGAAGTGGAATGTTCTGCTGTCTTCCAGTACATCTAATTGAGTAATTGATTTCACATGTAAAAACAGAAGAGAGAAATTTTAATGCTTTGATTCTTAACATTTATAATTTTGCAGTTTTAAAAAACGTATGGCACCATAGAAGTTAGGAGTTTGCATTATTCTTAAGTTGGCTTGTAGAATGCTTTTTTCTGTTTTATTATCTAGAATACTTATATTCTACTGGGACAAAAGATGAAACAATATACATATAAAATTATATATATGTATAAAATTTTAAAATGATCTAATTAAGTGAAGACAGAATGATAGATTGTACTTATGGCCATTTGTAAAATGTTCTTACAATTTTAAAATTACTTTAAAAGCATTTTTAGTGGAACATAATCAATTAGTGATGTTCATTGTATTTAATGTTTTATGAAGAAAGTAACTGCATGTAAGCAGGACACAATAATGATATTTAGAATTTAGTGGTTGATTTTTAAGGCATACAGAAAAGATACAAGATATCCCAAATTAGTGGTGTCATTAAGATCTTAGCAGTTAGCTGAATAGAATAAATAATAGTAATAAATAAATTGAATAAATTATAGAATGACTATTTTGGAGATAAGGAAACAGAGGACCAATAATTCATAATTTCTTAAGCTCAGAGACAAGACCAGAATTCAAGTCACTGAATTCTAACCAGTGCACTTGTTTGTATGTGATTCTGTTTCTTAAAGTTGCAGTACATTTGAAGGGTCAGAGCAATGTCAGCAGAGCAATGATTGAATTCTAGGACTAGAAGAGATATTCTTCAGTATTTAGAATTTCTGAGCATGGCTTGTAAACCTGGTTTTAGTTCTCCAGTGTAGCATGATTGGGGCCTTTAGAATTTCTTTTTTATTTCTGTGTTGTTTAGTGTGGCTTTCATTATATTAAGAGTTCGAAAAGCACATTGGAAGGAAATCATTGAAATATTTTTGTTTAATGAGAGTGTAGACCTTCTGCCATCCCATTTATTTCAGTTTATGATCCTGTAAATTTGACAATCTTCCGAAAATTTCAATTCTTAAAGTTGAAAAGATCAGACCTGTATGCAACTGTAGGCAGTATATTTTCTGTTTCTAAGCCGAAAGTTTAATTGACTTCCATTGTTTGCAAAATTAAAAAAAATTATTCAATTTGCAACTTTCAAGATATCTATTTGTGATATCATAAAGGTGGGGAGAATACTCATTCCCTGTAATACAGTAATTGTATTTGTGTGAAATTATTTGATATATTTATTAATTAAATGCATTCTGGTTGCCTGACTTGAAATTATTACTTCAAAATTCAAATTTCTCGCTGATTTTACCACACTGCTGTCAGCACATGGGGTTTACCAGGTGCATCAGTGGTAAAGAATCCGGCTGCTGATGCAGGAGACATGGGTTTGATCCCTGAATCAGGAAGACCCCCCTGATAGAGGGCATGGCAACCCACTCCAGTATTCTTACCTGAAGAATCCCATGGACAGAGGAGTCTGGCAGTCCATGGGGTCGCAAAGAGTTGGACATGACTGGGCACACACATACACACAATATCATCACTTAATAGGACCTTGCTTAGGCCCTTTTACTATGATTCTTGGGCAAGTATAATTGTAATCCAATCCTTTTCCAAGATGCTCACTATCCAAGACAGACCTAGGGGAAAAATGTGTGCAAAACTAAGAATATAAACTCTGAATTCTCCTTTAAGAAGGTTCAGTTTGAAAAATACTGAAATGCTAGAGTATTTTGGAACAGAAACTTATAATGCTTCCTTTAGAAAAAAGTATGAAGTACGTATTCACTGAAAGTCTTAAAAGTCAGGCTAGTTCAAAAACTAAGGTCTGTTTAATCCCAATCATAATGATCCGTGAGTATTTACACTATCACTCAGCTCATAAGACTCATGCCTCCCAATTTCCACTGGTTTCTATTTCCCATCTATTCCTTGTGCCTTCTTGGAGAGTATGAGAGTTGTGCAGACTCTTGGGCTATGAGCAGAACATTTATAATTGACACTGAGAAATGTCAAATGTATATAAGCCTTTTATGACATGTTTCCTCAGTTGTAATAAATAAATCAAAGTCCCCAGTCTTGTTAGACATATCTGTGTAAAAAAGAAAGGAAAAAACAGAGCTGAACTTGGTTCAAGCAAATAAAAGAAAGGACAGATCTAGGGATGGTCCCAGATACTGACATTTTTGATACTTTAGGGGGGTTTTACAGTGTTCAATATCCTTTTTGTTGTGTGGAAATGAAAGCTTAATTATTCAAGGTTAAGATATGTCTTTAATTGTAATTTATTGACTACCTACTACTTCTAGTCATTACAATAATTATCTCATTTATTCTTCACAGAAACACCTGGAAGTGTGTAGTACTACTTTACCTTTACAAATGAGGAAACAGGCTAAGAGAAGTTGAATAATCTGTTCAAGATACCGTAACTGGACCCAGGGATTCCAACTGAGGACATGCAGCTCCAGGGTCCACACTCAGAGATCCTATTAATTGTAAATTCTGGCAGTGAGTGCTAGTTCCCAAATTCAGTCCTGCCCCTTTTTATGACCTAGTGCCACTAAGGTGTTCCTTTTTAAACCCCCTCCCAATTCAGTCTAGGCTGCCTATCATCACTGGCTATTTGACCTTGAACAGGTGACTTACTATCCTCTTTTAGACATAGTCCCACTTGCTCTGAAGTAGGAGTAATATTATCTCTTTGTCTTTTTATGAAAATTTAATTTAATGAGAGTGTATGGCAGGCACTCAGCACAGTGGCTAGCATATAGAAAATAGCTATTGAACTGTTGATGCTATTATGTAATTTTCTCAAGGTCACACAACTAAGAAGTGATTGAGTCAGAATTCAGATCCAAGTTTGTAAGAGTGAAAAACTAAACAAGAGCATGTACACACATACACACTTTCCACAAAGCAACAGCGATAACAACAGGATAACAACCGCAGAGCAAAAACTCATGCTTTCTTCAAACTCTGATGCTACCTCTTATGCCTAACCATACTTTTCATGATGATTGAATCATGATGTCATGAATGCTGTTGGGAAAAGTAGCATGGTTTAGTGGCTCAGGGGAAACTAGAGGTAAAGCTTTCAAAAATTGGAATTCTAGCTCCATTGCTTGCAAATTATTTGGTATTGGGCAAATTACATAACCCATCTACAGCTCTTTATCTAAATATGAAGCTAATAATAGGACCTATTGTATTGGGTACAGTGACAGAAGTTTATGTAAATTAAAGAACTCCTTTAATAAATGCCTTTCATTAATAATTAATTGAGATGTACATGTTTCTTTTAAAATATGGCATATTCACAGAATGAGATCATGGTTATAAAAATCTGAGATGGGTTGGATCTTGATAATTATATGATCTGCCATTTTCCCAAGAATCAATATGTTTTCACTGTCAGTAGCAGGCCCGTAGAAAAAGATGGGGGAAAGTCATCAAAGATCAGAACTGACCCAAATATGGAGTGGTTTTGCCGTCAGGAAGGTGGATGAACTGCTCTCAATTGGGTAATATTAGTGACTGGCATCATGGTCACCAGTTGGTGGGAATATGTGGGCACAGTCTGGTTAAGCAGATGGTAGGTAGTAACAGTGTTCTTTCCTTTTTGAAACAGAACAGAAACCACCAGGTGGGGTTAAGTCCTGGAGAGAGAGTATTAACTTGGACTGAGTGTCAGAGGTTAGACTTGAACACTCGTCAGAGCAAGGACTTCTGCTCACATGTCTAACCTCCTTTACTAGATTCTCAGCTTCTTGAGGTCAGAGAGGTTTATTATATTTCTTTACAATGCCTTGTACAGGCTCTGGGAAATAGCGGACACTCTGTGCATGTTTGATAATTAAAGGAAAGAATAGATGTTCTAGAAATGGGACAGAAGAACTCATTTAAGGGTATAACAGCCATCAAAGGGCCTGGAATGGAAGACTGTAGTTGCAGAAGCCTAGCCTGCCCTGGGACAGTTGTTGTTATTTAGTTACTGAGTCATGTATGACTCTCTTGCGACACATGGACTGCAACCTGCTGGCCGCCTCGTTCATGCAACCTGCCAGGCTCCTCTGTCCTTGGGATTTCCCAGGCAAGAATACTAGAATAGGTTGCCATTTCCTCCTCTAGGGGATCTTCCTGACCCAGGGATTGAACCCACATCTCCACTCCTGCATTGCAGGCGAATTCTTTACCGTTGAGCTACCAGGGAAGCCTCACTCAGGGACAGAGAGAAGGGTTAAAGGCAGATCCTAGGGGTGCACCAGGGAGCTGAATGTATGTGATCTTTGTAATGACAGGTTTGGGGACCTAGCAGAATTGAGACTGTCATTGTAGCCTGATTAATGAATGCAGGAATAAAATATTCCCACTGTTTATAAAATTTTTCAAGCTGAGGACATATTTAAAAAATTAAAAGCTATTGGAATCAATTTATATTCATTTTTCAGACAGTTAAAGATGATATTTCTGGCATTAAAAAGCCAATTTTCATGCCAGATTTGAAGAAAAATACATCTGTAAATGTGTCATTAATGTATATGCCCTTATATAAAGAAGTTATCAAAATACGATTTTAGATATATAAAGTTGTAATTTGTAGTGTATGAGTAAAATGAACTTACGCAGATGATGTGGAAAGTCGGAGTATAATTATAAAAGTTGAAATATTTGTGGGGAATAGTCAGTAAAATTTTATTTAGTATAAAATTTACTCCTTTTTTGATGTCTATTCTCCAAAATAATAAGATAAAAGCATCTTTCAATCAAAGTTTGTATTAAAAACATAGTGAAGTGAAGCAAAAGTCACTCCGTCGTGTCCGACTCTGCGACCACGTGGACTGTAGCCTGCCAGGCGCCTTTGTCCATGGAATTCTCCAAGCCAGAATACTGGAGTGGGTAGCTGTTCACTTCTCCAGGGGATCTTCCCAACCCAGGGATCAAACCCAGGTCTCCCTCACTGCAGACAGATTCTTTACTGTCTGAGCCACCAGGAAAGCCCAATTAAAGACATGAAGCGCGTTCAAAAGAAAAGTAACTCTTCTTTAGCATAACAATTTACGTTGATACTTAAATTGCCATGAAGGTGTTTTTAGGTAAACCAAACAGATAAGCCTATTATCTGGTATGTGTAGATCAGACACATTAACTTACATTCACACCCAGGATATTGTGTGCTACCACCTGGAGGATGGCTGTTTAGAAAACTTCCGCTGAGAGTTAAAATCAGGCCAAATGTTTCCTGGAACATTTGTGTCTCTTTAATTTGAAAAAGACCATATGTTTCAGTAGTGCTTCTATAATATTAAGATAGCTGGACCTTTCCAGGGTATCTCAACAGCAAACTCTTAAAGCAAGGGCAAAATTATTACGCATTTAAAAAATTCTGCTTTGGGTCTGAGAGTGGAAAAATCATCACCAGCACAAGTACATTATTTTGTGGAAAGAAGGGTCCATCCCTACTTTTATTTTCAAATGTGCCTATAAACTCACCTTTTCTTCCCAGTCTCTCTGTATACATAGAGATGTTTACAGAGATGTATGCATAGAGGTGGTATGCATACACACACCCACACCCACACACACAGGTACACGCACGTGCACATGAACACTTTGCTTATACCCTAAAGGATTTACACCAAAACAGAAATTGTAAGATGTTATCTCTATCATTCTCTTCAATCATTTGCTTGTATGACTGTGCATCCCTGAATTATATGTGGGCCTAGCATACTATTTGTTTGAGGAAATACCCTGGCAGTGCTTTTTTTTTTTTTTTCCTGTTTCTCATTTCCTGATGGATGCTTTTAGTTGATTTGGTCAATTCATCAAAGTGAGTTTTAATTAGGTAGTAAGTTTGAGATATTACTGAAACTGTATGTAGTAACTAACAAAAGTTAAACTCATCATAAAATCTTTTACACAGGAAATAACTTAGATACCTGAGTGTCAGTTTCACCTCCCAACCGTTGCCCTGCATATGTTTTTGGTAGTTTAATCTGTTCTATCTTTTTAATAATATAAGAGGGAGTGGTAGAAATAAAATTAGTGGGATCCCTCCCTGAGGAGGATTTTAAAATTGGAAATAAAAGTGTCAATGTTAAGGGAGAAAATGTAAATAAAGTGAGCGGCGCTCGATAATCGTCACCAGTTGCTTCTCTTGATTTCCTATCTGGCAGTTGGCCTTTGATATATGAATTTTTTTAAAGATATTTATAATTAAAAAAAAAAAAAGGACTTCCCTGATTGTCTGTTGGCTAGGATTCCGTACTTCAATACAGGGGGCTTGGGTTCCATTTCTGGTTGAGTAACTAGATTCCACTTGCTGCAACTAAGACCTGGCACAGCCAAATAAATAAATATTTTTTAAAATGTGCTGCATGAAATAAGTCAAACAGGTACTAAAAAAAAAACCACTTTTTATTTAGATGGACAGCTGTATAGTTAAACTGCTGTGTATGAACATATGTGTATGTGTATCATTTATTAGATGTAATTTGCAGAAACTCTCCGCATTTCTACATAGAATTGCAAATATACTGGTATAGCTTGGCAGTTAGGAGCATTGACTCTGGAGCCAGATAAAGGTGTAAACCTCACCTGCACCACTGACTTACTCTATGTGTTTCCTTGTGTAAGTTATTGGACCTATCTGAGTTTCAGTTATGTCATCTTTTTATAATAGATAATAGTGAAACTATAAGATTATTTTGAGGATTAAATAAATTAATAAATAACTTAGAGCAGTGCATGGCATACACTGGATATTCAGTAAGTCGTTATCTTGCTATTCTTTTGTTTTGTGATTTGTTTCTAACGAAACTGATTACGTAGCCTCCTATTTTATGAGGTAGGGGTGATGGGAACTGACAGTCTGAGAAAAGAGGTAAAACTGAAAGTTGTGAGAGTGTTTCTTAGCCAAGAGGTCAACTGTGTGTTAGTTGCTCAGCCATATCCGACTCTTTGTGACCCCATAGACTGTAGCCCGGCAGGCTACATGTTCATGGAATGTTCCATGTTCATGGAATTCTCCAGGCGAGAATACTGGAGTGGGTTGCCATTTCCTTCTCCAAGAGGTCAACTGCCAGAAGCCAAATTCATGTGGTAGTGTGGAGTCCCAAACTGACAAAAGCTTATGAATGACTGATGGGAGGGAACTGCACTTAAAACATAAATAATCTGAAGGTATATCATTGGGAGACAGGGCTTAGCAATGCTGCCCTTTTGGAAGATTTTGAAGGTGTCCACATCAATTCTGCATTTCAGTGTCTTATAGTCAGAAATTTTTACCAGTATCTGTTTAAACTATTGTTTCCTTATTTTTTTAAAAAATTCATACCTTTCACATAAATAGGTTAGACATTATTTTAAAGAAACTTTTGGTTATTTCCCTTCTTTTCTTCTTGCTTTTCTCCTTATTGTCCCATCATTTTCCTGAGAAGAGTTTATTTTACCAGGGATAAATGCAAGAGGTTATTTATTTGATGGAATAAACCTGAAGACTCTCAGAATGATGCTGTACTGTGGGATAACCACACTTGCCTGGGATAGTTCCCATTTCGGTTTTTTTCCTAGACTTTGCTTTACTGCGCTGTGGTTAGGAAAGTAGAGTCCTGAGTTCTGTTTTCCGAGTTTTCCTAGGCTAATTGAAGCCACCATGGTCCTCTACAACAGTAAGTGAAGGTTGCCCAAGAGGAAAATACAGAGCACCTTCAATTAAAAGCATGAAAATAACAAAGGCTTTAGAAGCTGTTTTCATGATTCCTGACCCTGGGTAAGAAACTTACGACCCAGCTTCTACAAGGGTTGTGGGGACACCCTGTCCTGTGCCCCACACGAAATCCCTAAACAAAATCGCTTTTATTTAGAAAATATGTAGTCTGTATTACATTTTCAAAGATCAGGGTTGAGGGCTTGAACTTGTACTTTCTTATGTATTTAGAGTTTTGAAACTGTGTTGATTTATTTGCAAACCTGTAATGAACTGTCATATAACAAAGGACACCTAACTGTGCCTTATTAAGATTGCTACACGGAAATAGACCTCTTTAAAAAGGACATCTCAACTCGGAGGAAAGTTTAATTTTAGTTTCAATTTAGAACCTAAGTTATTTTGAAATGTCTTTACAGGGGTTGAAAAATGACATATTGAAAAATAAAGTTATTTTAAAAATGCTAATTCAGTTAATTATTTTTAGTAACAAAACCACAAATTAAATTAAAATTATCCTTTAATTATTTTTCTTATGAATTTTTATTCCAAAGACATTTTAAAATTAAATTTTCATGTTTAGGTCTTTCGGTAGACCATTTTCCCCCTGTAACTCAAATATACCAGTTCTTATGGAGTCAGGTCAGTTTTTACTTCGTTAAGTTTTCGCCATCTTTTTACTGAAGTATAGTTGATTTACAGTGTTGTTTCAGTTTCAGGTGTATAGTTAAAGTGAAGTTGCTCAGTCGTGTCCGACTCTTTTGCGACCCCGTGGACTGTAGCCCATCGGGCTTCTCCCCGTCCATGGGATTCTCCAGGGAAGAATACGGGAGTGGGTTGCCATTTCCTTCTCCAGGGGATCTTCCCAACTCAGGGATCAAACCCAGGTCTCCCGCATTGCAGGCAGACGTGTGATTTGGTTACATATATGTTGTTCAGTCGCTAAGTTGTGTCCAACTCTTTGCGATTCCATGGCCTGCAGCACACCAGGCTTCCCTGTCCTCCACTGTCTCCCGGAGTTTGCTTAAACTCATGTCCATTGAGTCGGTGATGCTGTCCAACCATCTCATCCTCTTTTGCCCCCTCTCCTCCTGCCCCAAGTCTCTCCCAGCATCAGGGTCTTTTCCAGTGGTAATACATATATATGTATTTGTCTATGTTCTTTTTAAAATTTTTTCATTACAGTTTACTGTAATATATATTTACTATAAGATATATGTACTATAAGTTTCCTGTGCTGTACCGTTAACCCTTGTTTATCTGTTTCATATATGGTAGTGTGCATCTGCTAATCCTATATTCCCCCTTCAGCATGATTCCCTCCTCCTTCATTTTGGTAAGCGTAAGTTTGTTTTGTTTTTTGCATTTTTCAATGGAAGTCAGGAACTTTACAACAAAGAAGACTACGAATCATTTGAGACTGAGTTACAAAGCCCTGGATTCTGACTTGCTTATTTAGTTTATTGTGACAAGTTTCCATTTAATCACGATTTTGCCTTGTGTGTATCGTGTGTCCCTGGAAGCATACCCACCATATTGCCTCCCTGGACCACATGAAATCTGATAGGGGTAATGCATAGCACAGCATCTCTTGCAAACTTGACTTTCATCTTATTTGGGAAATAATTCATTTATCTGACAAGCAAAATAATTGCAAGTTCAAAAGTATTTACTGTGATTAGTAACTTTTTGCCTAAATCCTGACCACTAATGGTACACTTGTATATTGCTCTCATGAAGATGAGTATTGAAAACATAATGATTTTTTTATAATTGGTAGTACAAATTTTAATCTATTGAAGAATTGTGAGATGGGGAAAAATGAGTTCAAACTCTTCTTTTCCTTAAAGTTAAGTAATGTGAAAAAGTCAAGATCATATTTAAAATTTCTTTTACGGTTTTGAGACTTTTCTGTTGCCCAAAATAATTTTACAAAAGTGAAGGTGAATATGGTGGTAAGAAAGTTAAGGTTTAGAAAATAAGCATCTGCCCTTAAGGAGAAAATGGTTTTTTAACAAACGTAGATAATATAAAATTTGCTATATGAACAATATGTATTACTTCCTCAAACAGCTGAATAAGCTAATGTGTATTTATTGAATAAATAAATGTGTTTAGTGGTAATACTCTCTTTTTCCTGTCTATTATTTTTAGAAAACAATGCTTATTTTAAGATATCATAAAGAATTCATTGAAAGAAAAAGGTGAAATTCCTCATTTTCTCTTGTGGCAACAACCAGTTGTTACAGTATGATGAGAATGTCTTAGGTTATAAGATATTGCTTATGTAGTTTGAATTATCCTACCTGAATTTATAGGGTTTTGGGAATCAGTAGAGGAGAAAACACAAATAAGCAAAAAGGCAGTTTGTCCTATTCTAAAAATAAATATTTGTCCATTTAATTACATCCTCAATAAGATAAATAGAAATGGATTAAGAAAATTACAGTAGTTCAGAAGAAGTTAATGTGTTCTCTATCCCTGTTTTTATTCGATTTTGACAATAATTGTGTTAAAGGGACACCTTGCACTATGTATTTTTAAACATTTAGCCAGCCACAGTAACATCCAAAAGTATAGAATATTAAAAAAAAAAAAAAAAAAAGCAGTGGACTTGATACTGTCATGACAGGTTTTTAACTCTTAGAAATCAAGATAGGGGAAACAAACTAAATGTCAGTATGAAGTTAAGGCTTTTTGCAAGTCTTGGGACATTATGGAGAGCATAATAAACCTAATAAACTTTCCTACAACGTGGGAACAGAAAGAGTAGTTGCAGAAGTACACTGAGGTGGGAATGTGAAAAGAAAGGAAGAGCCTCTGCTGATAAAGGAGCAAGCTCACATCAGCGTAAGCACTGGCTACAGTGCCTCTCCTGGGGCTCATTCTCCAGGAATGTATCCCTTGTGCTAAATAGAGTACTTATGTAAACACACTCTGTAGACATTTGAAAATACTGGAATAACAGTTCTTCAGGGGTTACTACGTAATTATTTCTAGCTGTTGTATTTATCTTAGTGCCAATTTATAGAGCTAGTCTTTGACGTATGCTGCCTACTGTGTCTTGTTTCATCATTTGAAAAAGTACATAAACAACATTTAAGAAAAATGCAAACATCAGTGACTTTATTCAGTGAATAAAACAGCTGGAAACTTATTTCTTATTATTTTGTAAATGGATAGTTGAATGTAACATTATATCCATGGCATGTTGAAAAATAAAAAAGGAGAAAGAATAGAAACTTGGCCTTCTGAATGAACAGCTTTTTAAAACACCAGCTTGTGATTTTATCTGAGCTTTACTGGAGAAAGTTTTTACTATCTGTGCAAGGCCTAGAGGAAATCACTGAACTAGAAAAGCTGGATATCATTTCTGACTAATCTCTTAGTCATCCTAATAATAGGAAATTATTTAGTTCCTATTTTTCATAGTAGTCCATCTTGAACAATAAAAATCACATAGCCCACTCAGAGATATTTCAGGAAAATGGATGTGATGCTTTGAAGAAATACTTAAAAAGAGGCACTGCGAATGTTTTGCATTATGCTACTGTTTATCACTTATTTCTCAAAGTGTATCCAGGGAAGTTAGCTGAAAATGACCTTGTTTATAGTTTGGATGATTAGGGTTGCGGCATTGTCATTAGCCAAGTTAAGAAATAATAGGTCTGTTTGCTTCTTTTCAGGGAGAATACACAGATAACTGATTTGGTTGGGGATGGTTTGAATTTACAAAAAAGCACCTGAAAGTCACTCACATAGAATTGATAGTGTTGTGTTACAGAAGAGTGCTGTGTCATACTCAGAGGATGTACAATAGGCAGAAAGGATAGAAAAAAGATTTTTAATGCATCTCTCTATAATCTGCAGTCAGATGGGAGAAAAAGCAAGAAAGTGACAGAGAAAAAGCAAATTAATAAAATTTGGGGAAAGGAGAATGATACATTATCAAGAAATGCGAAAGACTAAAGAAGGAAGTAGTTAATGGCACCAGATAATACAGAGGACAAGACATGAGAAGAGAACATTGATTCTGGCAGTTAGAAGGGCACCAGCAACTATTGAGAAGGCAGTTTGACTAGAGTTGGGAGGGGAAGAGGTAGAATCCTCATTGCAGACCAGATTCCAAGAAGATGAGTCACTCGTAAGTTGGAAGATATGTATGAGAACAAGTTTAGACAACTCTATCAAGATAATTAGCAATAAAACAAAGAGAAGTGGGTGTTAGCTGGAGAGTTCAGAGCAGAGAAGATTCTTGTAGAATAGTGGAGGTTCCAATAGAAGCATGTTTTTCCCACTAAAGGAAGATATACGAGTCCATGGAGAAGAAAAGAATGCTCATTAAAATAAGGATAATGGAGGGTGCAAGAGATCAAAGAAGTTGAAAGAGAATAAAAAAGTGGACAGGAAGGTTGATCTTAGAAAGGATCTTGAACCAAGCAATTCCAGGTTCTGAAGGTTGTGTTGAAGGAGGAGGTACTCAGCAAAGGAGACCTCCTATCACCTTGGTACCTTCAGTTCTATCTTGTTTGTTGTCTGGATGACTCACAGCCTTGTTCACACTCACAGTTATGTATTGCTTTTAAAATCCTTTAGTTTAACTTGGCTTGCCTTGTAGTCTCACCATGACTGTAAATTTTGTGAGGACATGGACATGAATATATTGTTTAATAACCATATATGCATTGCTTAATAACTCCGTTTTCATGTAGTCCATAATGTATTTCAGTAATCCCAAAAGCCAGTGCTCCCAGGGGATGTTTTGCAGCCTGGTCTGTCCATCATAATACAAGGTTGAAGGGTAATTAGCGATCTAGGTGAACCTTAAAAGCTGTTTCTAAAACCAATCCTCATTTTCAAATGAATGGGACAGATTATTAATATGGTACCTTTTTCTGTCTTCTGGTGAAGAAAGTTACAGCATAGCAAAACATAACTAAGGTCTCAGAAATGGATACCTCCAAAGCCAGATAAAAATTTTAACCATAATTCATTGTAGAAACTGGAAATATCTACAGATAATTATGAAAAAAAAATTATGCAAAGTTAATGGTTGCTAAATGCTATGGTTTACACACTGTTTATATCAACTAAAGATTAGATTGTGTCCTTCACTTTGGTCTGATCCACACTGTAGTCACAAATCCCTTGATTTGAATAGTTAAATTATGTTTTCTGATTGTTTCTTGGAAAAAACAATTTGATGCAAAAATTAAAAAGGAAAAGTTGTCTTTTCCCATTTAGATAACATATGGTAAATATGTTTCTATTTGTTTATACTAAGTATATTACTATTTGTTTTATGGCTGCTGATTTTTACATAAATTAACAGTGATCTTTTTTTTTTTAAGTAGAGCTTTATAGACACAGATTATGAACTGAGTACTATTTTCATGATTTTACGCTAGCTACTGAAAATAAAATACCATATCCATTCAAATTGCTAAATTATATAAAGCTGTAAAGTTTATACTGAAAGCCACTTGATTTTATTCCTTCTGAAAATACTTGGTTTTATTTCTCTTCAGAATAAGTAGAGAAGGAAGAATTGAGGAGTGAATCAACAAATGAATAAACCATTGCCAGTGACAACTTCCATATACTCATTTTGCCGTGTTTTTATTAACATTACCCCAAATCGTATAAACACACTGATTGATGATGACTGTTGTGCAGTTGCACAAACATCTTATTTTCTCCTGAAAGGGCCTAGAAAAACTTGAGAAGGTCCTTTAATTGCATTTGTATTTTGTTTTTTTCTCTTTTCTTTTTTAAATTATGAGCGTATAGTAGTAGTAATGTTAGTTGCTCAGTTGTGTCCAACTCTTTGCAACGCTATGGACTGTAGCCTGCCAGGCTCCTCTGTCCATGGGATTCTCTAGGCGAGAATACTGAAGTGGATTGCTATTTCCACCTCCAGAGGATCTTCTCAACCCAGGTATCGAACCCGGGTGGATCTCCTGCATTGCTGGCAGGTTTTTTACTGTCTGAGCTACAGGGACGTCCAGGAAACTTGGAAAATCCAGAACAAGGTTACATATAGTTCCACTATATATTATAGTTATTTTTTCAAGTAGCTTAATTAAGATTTTTAGCTGGAGTTTTAACTAGAATGAATATCCAGGAAAGTAGAGGGTTATAGTAGACCTGAAAAGCATGATGAATCAATTCAATCAATTCAGTTCATAATTAAGATTTATATGATTTTCACTCAATAGTAGGATACAAATTCTATTCAAGTTCCCATAGACTAGGAAACAATAGAACATATCCAGGGACATAAAACAAGGGGCAAAAATTTCGTGGTCTTAAGGTATTAGAATCATACAGAATCTGTTCACTTATTATTGTGGAATCGTGTTAGAAATCAATATCAAAAGAAATTTGAAAATAATCCACATATTTTCAAGCGCACTGTGACATTTACCAAGAGAAAGCTTGAACTTAGCATTGAAAACTTCAATAAAGTTAGACTGAAAAAACATAGAGGGTGACTGCAGAGAGGAAAGCATTTAAATGAGAAATTAATATCAAAGATACTTAAAAAAAGCAACAACAACCTGTATTTGGAAATTAAATATCCACTATTAAATGATGGGTGTATCTACAAAGCCATAACAAAGAGAATTAGAAAGTACATGTAACAGAATAAAAGTGAAAAGAGAATTCACTGGAATTTTTTGCATGTAGCTGAAGCTCCTCAGTGCAACTAAATACATTTGTATTTTAAACTCAAGCAGTTTCAGAGTTTTGCCCTGGCCTGTGTCTCTCAGGCCACGTCAAACTGCCTTTCCATCTAGAGCTCCTCTCCAGCCTCCCTGCAGGTTTTTTTTTTTTTTTTCCATCATACATCCAGTTATCTCACATTAGTGCTTTCTCATCATTCTGTTTTCTCATAAAAACCTCCTCACCCTTGTTTTCTTAGTTAATGACTCTTGTTCTTCTAGACTCAACTCTGGTGACAGTTCCTCTGGGGAGCCTCCCTTGGTTTTTCCATTCCCCCCGGCTTGAGTGATGATCCCATAGCATCCGATACTGTTGCCCTTGTAATGTTTACTGATCTGCATCCTCTGGGAGGCAGCAGGGACTCTGGCCCTTAGCTTTGGATCTATAGTGGCCAGCACCACTGTGTAAATGCTCATTTTGTGTTGCCTGAATGCATGTACAAATAGCTGTTTTGTTTTGGACCTTAAGCTATGTTTTATCTTTATTTGTTTCGGGGCGAGGGGTGTATGGGTATAAGCTTTTGGGATTATGCAGTATGTTACAAAATAAATTAGTGTAAGTTTGGTTTGTAGTGAGTAGTTTACAGAAATATAGAACTAGCACCTGCAGAAAACTCTGCCGCATTTAAAATTAACACATAGAGAGATTTAAACTTTGTCTGATAAACTTTTTATCTTTAATCTGAGGATGCGTAGATAGGCTGTGATTATCCACAGCAGCAGCAGCTACAGTAAACAGACCATCCCAATTTCAGTAGCTTATCTCAACCAAGAGCTGTTTTTCTTGCCCTGTAAAGTCAATGGTGCAGTCCTGCGTCCAGCAGCTCAGGAATTATGCTCCATTTTCCTCCCACGTGTGGCTTCTGAGGTACCTAGAGTTTTGGCAGAGAGAGTCTGGGAAAGAGCATTGCCTTCTGGTCATCACTTTTCAGAATTTATACCTATGCTTATGCTCAGGGTCTCTGGGCTAGAGTTGGTTACATGGCACAACTTAATTGCAAGAGAGGCTAGAAAATGTAGCCTTTTGGAGCACTTTGAGAAGATGGTGCACAGAAGCTGACCTAGTCAATCTGTTTTGCTTTGTCCTTCATGTTCCTGTTCATGGGAGTGGGCAAGAAGGGACAGATAGATGAGTAGGAAGTAGATGCCCGTGGGTTAATTCAAGAGTAAGACAGTAATTCCACAGTTGTTTATTGAGCCCCTTGTTACATCTCATGTGTATTAACTCCCAAAGAAGAGTGTCTCAGTAGAGCCTCGTCTTTTTGGCTTGTGATCTGTTTGAGAATCTGATAAGAGCTGTAAAAGTGCGCACCAGCACTTAACTCTGAAATCTGGGGGCTCATGAGACCTTCACAGCCCACCAGTCATTGTCCTGTCAGTGTTGAGAACGCCCGGACAGCACTCCTGGATGGGTGAAGTATTAGAGAAGATTAGAAATCAGCACAAATGTAATTTTTTCCCATCTTAGGTGAAAACTAGGAACCTTTTAAAATTAAAGCTTGATCCCCTCAGATTGAATGGAGGAGATAAATTAGTTGCAACTTGGATATAGAGTCATTCAAGGAGAGAGATGTGATAATAGACAAAATTGTTTATAAAAGCATACTTGAGAGTCAGGCAGCTGATGGGGGCTGCAAATTCCTTTTATTCATGGTCTTTCTTGCCTGTTCCTCCTATATGAGGCTTTAATGAAAAATGGATTAAAATTTTCAGTTTTTTATGACTGTATTACAGACAAGTCAGTGCTTTGCTATTAAAAGGTATACTTGAGTTTAAGGATCATACAGATTAATGAAAACACTGAAAGAGATTGCCATAGCTGAAATCTCTACTCATGGTCCCTTCGTTCTTTAAAGTTATAATGCGAATCTGTTAAATTGGAGTTTTATATTCTCAATTCCTTCACTGTAAGCTTTATGTTTTTTTTACCATATGAAAAGTAAATGCCCCCAAATTCTTCATTCATAGAGTGAAGCAGGCATGTGTGTACTGAGTAAGTCAGCATCAAGTTGATACATATTTAATCTGAAGTCCAGGCAGAAGATTAAACTGCCAGACTCAGGGAGGAGACCTGCTGCTCTGAGTGAGTGCTGTCTCTTCAGTCGTGTCCGATTCTTCGTGATCCTGTGGTCTGTAGCCTGCCAGGCTCCTCTGTCCATGGGATTTTCCAGGCAAGAATACTGGGGGTGGTTGCTATGTATTCCTCCAGGGGATCTTTCTGACCCAGGGATCGAACTGGCATCTCTTACGTTTCCTGCATTGCAGGCAGATTCTTTGTCGCTGAGCCACTGGGAAGCCATGTATTTAATTAGGGTTTTAGAATGATTTCTTTTCAAAAAGTGATACTTGTTTATGCCCATTTTTTCAGAGGAAAATACTGAGGTTCAAAATGTTCAAATGGTTCTTTCCAAGTTTGCGTCTGTAGAATTTCTTTACCTGTCATTTTAGCAGTCTTCTCAGTAGATTTTATTTATTCCATCAAAAGTCTACTCCCTGACAAACCGAGAGGCATAAATTCTGTGTCACGTATCATTGTTTCTCCAGAGCCTTGCACTTATCTGGGCACTCAGTCCATGTTTATGGAGTGAAGGAATGAGCAAATGACTAAATGAAAGTATTACAAATAAACAAAAAAGAATGACACCCCATCCCAGTCTGACTGTCTGAGAGGCAAAGTAGCATCGTAGAGACTTTCCTTGGTTCAAGTACTAGGTTGACCTGGTACTACATCAGGGAACTTGGCAATAACATTATCTACCTTACAGTGTAGGTGTGAGGATTAAATGAGTTTATATATACAAATACCAGGAGCAAAGCCTATGTCCAGTTTAAATGTTGCTTTATAAATTTAAGCCCCAAGGGTTATGTTCTGCTGCTGCTAAGTTGCGTCAGTCGTGTTCGACTCTGTGCAACCCCACAGACAGCAGCCCACCAGGCTTCTCTGTCCCTGGGATTCTCCAGGCAAGAACACTGGAGTGGGTTGCCATTTCCTTCTCCAAGGCGTGAAAGTGAAGTCACTCAGTCGAGTCCAACTCTTCGAGACACCGTGGACTATACCCTACCAGGCTCCTCCGTCCATGGGATTTTCCAGGCAAGAGTACTGGAGGGGGTTGCCATTGCCTTCTCCCAGGATTATGTGAGTAGGACATAAATATTTAAATTTTTGACTAAAATCAGACAGAGACAGTAAATAAAATTTGACATGGACTCAATAAAAGGAGGCAAAATATTTTAAACTTTGACTTATTACTGTGCATTTGATAGTTCTGGAAATTGAGACTAATTTCAGATTTTAGTTTTAGCATAAAATATTTAAGTGTAACTTATTTAAGATAAGTTGAAGTTTAAAAACAAGTTTTGTGAGACTATACAGTTAAACTTCTCTTGCAGATTTACTTTTCTTTCACCGTCTAGTGTTGTCAGAAAGATGCGGTCATTAATTAGTGAGCAGAATATGAGGAACTGCTAGGCTAACTAAGTTATTAGATATAGTCCAGAATTTTGACTAATGTACTGAATATAAATATTCACCTATTGTTTTATGAAAGAATGTGTATTTCGAAGCCAATTTAAGATGAAAATTATTCACTAACTGTGACTTTATTTCCAAGAGTTATTTAGTCTGCTTCCAGGCAATTTCATTATTCTGATTTGTCGTTCAGTCACTAAGTTCTCTCCAACTCTTTGTGATCCCATGGACTACACCCTCCTCTGTTCTCCACTATCTCCCGGAATTTGCTCAAATTCATGTCCGCTGTATCAGTGATGCTGTCTGACCATCTCATCCTCTGCCGCCCACTTCTCCTTTTGCCTTCAGTTATTCTGATAGATTTAATCGAAAGCACAGAGAGGAGAAGCAGCACCAGATATTGTGTATTTTTGCCATGTGTTGGTTTGTCATCCCCAAATACAGGGGAGTGACTGTGGGGCTTGTTCGTTTAATATAGTACCTGTGCCCCTGTGAATTAATAAACAATAGCAACGAAAGTGGCCATAGTGGCCACGCAGCTACCAAAGCCCAAAAAGAGCCTGCTTTTTTTAAAGAATATTTAAAATTGCTTCTGGCTCCAATTTCATGACACTTTATGTGTCATGAGAAACAGCAAGAATTCCAGAATGGTGTGAAATGGAAAGACTGTTTTCAGTTGAATGATATTCCTTGTTATCTAGTACAGCAGAGCCGCCTGGGTTGGTGATAATCACGAGGCAGAGCATCAGTTTTCATGGTTTTATGAAACCATCTTCTGATTCATGAAAATGGGTGCTAAGAAAGACAGTCTCTGTGACTTATGCTTTATTACACTCAGATGCAATTTTAATAGTCTCAAACTAAAATAAACCGATATCCCAGCACACTTCATATATAAAGACTGTCCAAAGAATTTATTACTGTGTTCTTTTCTGAGATGGATTAATGTCCTTCTTAGTTTTTGTGTGTCATCAGCAGCATTCAACTGTTGTGAGAAAAGCCTCTGATCTCTTTAAGATAACTTTTCCAGTATCTGCTCCTTAAAAGAAACAGTGGACTTCTAGAATATGCATAGAAGATGTGCTAAGGAAGCTACTAGTAACCCAGGTTTAAAAGGACACTCGTAAAAGGTGGCATGGTTTCAGATATTACGCAGATACTTCTCCCCTTTTCTCTGTATTTCTTAAGGGGTAGAAGTTGAGCTGTTCATGATCCCTGTTCTAGTGGAAGAGGAGCCATCCGACAGGGCATGTGTCTTGAAGTGTATGCCTCCTAGAAAATTTAAATTAATTATGTGAAATAAAATAAGATACTGTTCCCTTCAGAGCATTAACTTTGTTGTAGAAATGATTTTCTTTTTTAGTTTCTAAAAATTATAAAAATATAATTATTTTTGTTCTCTAGTCCCTAGAGATGTATATACATATGCATGTATGTGCTGTATGTGTTTGTGTGTGTGCACATGTGTATGCTCTTACATTTCCCCCAGTATATTTTAATGCAGAGTCATACATTTTTCTTGTGATACTACCATGCTTATAACCTCAAATGTAGTGAGTCCTTTGGCAGGGACATAGCTGAGGAATGAGAAGACCTGGTTCTGTCTCCAGATTCACCATGTAGTTATTGATGTGGCTTTGAGGCTTCTCTTTACACATTTCCTAAACGAGGCTCGTGCAGTCCTGAACTGTGAAGTATGCCTTATCTGTCTCTGCAAGCTGCTAGGAGAGTGTGTTCGTAGAAAGCCCAGTACAGTACTTTGCTCATAGAGGCCCTCAGGAATGGTAGATGTGATTAGCAATATTATCTTCTGTCCTTAAAAGTGATGCAAGGGAGGAGGTGGGTCAGTTTTCAAAAGCCCTGATTGTCATCAGGACGACTGCTGCTCACTAATTCTGTGATACTTCTCAAAGCCGGTTTCCTTACCTCTACAATAAGGTTGTAGCACCTGCCTTGAGGATTTCAAACGACTGTTGTGAGAATTATAGGAAATAATAATTGCTATATAAACATAAACAGTGGTAGCTTTTATATATATCTTTGGTGCTAAGTTCCCGTCTCTGAGAAGGGAGCCTTGTAGGAGCAAGGAAGTCACCCAGAGAGTGAATGTGGGAGGGATCCTTAAAGACCACTTTTGTTTCAGTAATGTGATAATTAGGGTTCTCAGGGTATGAGTGGTGTGTTTTCTTGGCTCGGTGGTGGGGAGGGAGGTGGGGTGGTGTGGAACAGGAGAAAGGAAGCATATGTGGAAAACAGAGTTGGAGAAATTGAATCTCAAATGGTGCCTTTCCTTCCCCACCTTTTTTCTTGCTTCTGTATGAGCAATATTAATCAAGAAAGTCTAAGCTACCATGAGATAATATAGAATGAAGAAAGTGAGATGCAGAGTTAAAAATAAGGTTGGTCCGTGGTCAGTATGTCAAGATATGGGTGATGGCGAAGGAACAAGTAGAATTCATAGTGAAATTATGAAATGAGGGAAATGAGAAATGTGGAGGACTCCAGGGCTCACAGAGCAGAATACACTTGAGCAATTAAAATTAAAGATAGAGGTATGTGTGTATATGTGTTAAGGAATGAGTATTTATGTAGGCTGTACTGAAGAAAAACAGGATTTGTTAACTTTAGAGTGTTAAATTTCATGTGCCATACCAATGAGGATTGTTTTTGGTATCCCATGACCAATCAACATGTGTATAAAGAATTATTAAACTTAAAAAAAACAGTTATGATTCAGGGGGCTTTAAAGTCATATACAGGTTTATTCATAATGATGTATAAATGTATCACTATCTGATACATTTTATTAAAAACATTCTTATTCATTTGAATTTAAACAGAGGTATTGATGAAGATAGTAAGTGTAGTATTCAATCACAGGCATCTTAAAAATTCTATAAGCCCATTTTATTAAAAAAAAAAAAAAGAAAAAAGACATGATTAAAGAGAAAAGTAGAGTTGAAAGTTACCTTTGGGATTTAAGTGACTTGTCAGAATAAAGAATAGAAAAGACAGCAAAAGCTATTTGAAAAAAATACATATTTCATTCACTTTTAAATATTCAAGTTCAGTTAGTTTTCTTCTTAAATGGATGTCTTTCCTTTGCTTTCAGGAATGAAGAGAATTAATTATCTAAGTGATGGCATTCTCTCTCTTTTTTTTTCTTTCATTTTTGCTTTTATCCATTGTGATAAAACATACTTTGCTTCTCTTATGTTTATGGATTGCATTAAAAAGCACTGGTTAGCTGTCTTTTCTGTAAAATGAATTGAGTGATCCATATTGGTTAATCTCTGAATTATAAAAGGTATCTCCTGCAGACATAAACTGCAGACATAATTTATGGAAAGGTATCAGTTGCTTAAGTGTTGTTGAATCACAAAGTCCTGTCAAACACTTTTACAACCCCATGGACTGTAGTCTGCCAGGCTGCTCTGTCCATGGGATTTCCCAGGCAAGAATACTGGAGTGGGTTGCCAGGGGATCTTACCGACCCAGGGATTGAACCTGCATCTCCTCTATTGGCAGGCGGATTCTTTACCACTGAGCCACCTGGGAAGCGTGCATTAACAAATGTTATTTGTTAATTTTCCTTGAAGGGAAAACGTGTTGACTCTCTCAGAAATTACATTTAGTACTTATAAACAAAGACTAATTATTCCCCTGGTGATTAAAACTTTATCTCCCCAGAATAATACAATTTAAATGTATCCACATGTTCTATCATTTGACTTCAGCTACATGCTGGTTCAATTGGTGAAGAATCCACCTATAATGCAGGAGAGGCAGGAGACCTGGGTTTAATCCCTAGGTTGAAAAGATCCCCTGGAGGAGGACATGGCAACCCACTCTAGTAGAGTCAGATATGACTGAAGCACCTGAACATACTCTCACATGCATAAACAAGAAATGGTTGTTGCTTCCTTCTTAGTTGACATTAGCGGGAACCATATATATTTTTACCTTATCACTTGGGGAGGACAGATGACATTAAAAGTTTCAAATCATTTGTTTTATGAGATCAATCCAAGCTGATTTGCTTGCTAGCAGATTGCTGAACTGAATTATTCTCCATGTCTCATGTACTTTTTATTTAAAATAGTGTTCAGTTAATTTCTTTCAATTATTACTTATCATGAGATGCTTAATTGGATTCTGACTATCTAGATGGGATAGATGAATCCAGTGGTATCCTGGTAAATGTTTAATAACTTGCTTCCTCAAAGGGAAAGAAAAAGCAAACCCCCTTGATTTGTCACATTTACTGGTTTCTGTGGTTGAAATACTCATGCCGTGACTGATTTCAGATTACCAATGTAAGGTCACTGAATATAGATTTAAGAGGAGATGTA
Source organism: Capra hircus (assembly GCF_001704415.2). Classification (NCBI taxonomy): domain Eukaryota; kingdom Metazoa; phylum Chordata; class Mammalia; order Artiodactyla; family Bovidae; genus Capra; species Capra hircus. The sequence goes on along the minus strand of NC_030808.1, from coordinate 115,067,802 downwards.
CATAGTCAGCTAAAGCCTGCCAGTGCAAGCGGGGGCCAGCTTACCCCTGGAAGGTGTAGTTGCACAAAACTAAAATTTCCATTCTACAACTTGAGGGAGTTATGAAGTGAAAGATAAAGAAAGATAAAGAAAGTGAAAGATGGCTCTAGACATCTCTGGGGCCTCCCCGGTGACTCAGTGGTAACGAATCTGCTTACAGTGCAGGAGACATGGGTTCGATCCCTGGGTCAGGAATATCCCCTGGAGGAGGGCATGGCAACCCACTCTAGTATTCTTGCCTCGAGAATCCTATGGACAGAGGAGCCTGATGGGCTACAGGCCATAGGATCACAGAGTCGGACATGACTGAAGTGGCTGAGCATGCATGCATCCTTGCTAGACATCTCTGTTGGTATTAGTGAATGTGATGCTCCACGTGAGCTTAGCTCTGTGCTCCAGCCTGTTTCTTTTATTCAGATAACAAGTTCCTCAAGTAATTCACAGTGAATTAAAAAAGCTAGAAGAGGGTTTGGACATTTAGTATATCATGCCTATACAGTACCTACCTACCTCAGATCCGACTCATACTATAAAACTCAGAGCAGAATAAAACTCAGAGCATGTTCCCAAGAGAGAGTTGGAAAATTATCATCTTATTGCCTCTTGAAAACATTGGCCTTTTCTCTCTTTGTTCAGCTTCTCCCAAGATACCTGCTTGTCAGATTTTCAGTTGATTCTTTTGGCTTTGTCATGGCAACCAAGTACCTTGGCCGGGGCCCTAATGATTTCCAAATGTTTTATTGTCTCTAGTTTCTGATATGCTTATTCTGTCACTTTTTTTAGTATCTTTGCCCTAATGCTTCTCGAATAGGTCCTTGGCCTATGCCTATAATCAGATTAGTATTCCATTACTTGTCTTCCCTACCCCAGTATATCTTCCGTATTTACTGGAAGTCAGTGCAGCTCCAACGTTATACCATAGCATGACAAACCACAACAAAAGTCCTGTACCCATATCACAAACCCTGGTGATTATAATTAGGGATAGCTGAAAATCATACACCATCCAATAATTATGTGTGGTAATATTGATACAAACTTTTAACTTTTGAAAATTGATAGGATCCAACATAATCCTTCCCTGCTTATTCACTCATCCTGGCCTATCCTTTCCTTCTCGCTCTCTGCCCTTCAAGATTCATCTCAGGAACCACCCTTTCTGTGAAGCCTTCTCTCATCTCCTCTGCTCCCAGACATAACTTGGACATCCTCTCATGTTCATTTCCTTGGGGCTCCCATAGTACTGTTTTGACCCTTCTGTGAGTACTCCTGAATTTATTATAATTGCTGGTATTTTCCTCTCAAAATTTTATTCTGAAAAATTGCAAACGGAGCAGAAATTGCTGTACCAGTGTCACGCTGCTGCTGCTGCTAAGTCGCGTCCATCGTGTCTGACTCTGTGCGACCCCGCAGACAGCAGCCCACCAGGCTCCTCTGTCCCTGGGATTCTCCAGGCAAGAACACTGGAGTGGGCTGCCATTTCCTTCTCCAGTGCGTGCATGCATGCTAAGTGTCTTCAGTCATGTCCGACTCTGTTCGACTCTGTGGACAGCAGCCCACCAGGCTCCTCTGTCCACAAGATTCTCTAGGCAAGAATACTGGAGTGGTTTGTCATTTCCTTCTCTAACCAGTGTCATAAATAGCCATATACCATTCAAATAGATTTCCCAAGTTGGTTTATGTATTCATACACATTTTCCCCTGAATCCATAAGGAAGTAAATTGCACATATCCACTTCTTTTGTTAGTCAACCCTTACTGAAATCCTCCTGTCCTTGGATTAATTTTGCTCAATAATTTTTAGAGATTTATTTCTCGATTTGTTCATTCATCTAGTATTTATGAAAAGCTACTAGGTTGCAGACGCTGAAGGCGAACTTTGAAGATTTCAGTGAGGAGATAGTTTGACTACAGAAAATATCTAATTGAGGATGGCTAGGTTATAAGGAGAGCATAAAATATTACCATTATCAGTGGAGAAAGGAACCCATTACCCACATCTGTGAATTTGCCATCATTCGTCCATCCACTGAACCAGCCACTGATACTTATTGTCTGTTCTATACCAGGCACTGCCAAGGGCTCTAAGTATTCATAGAGGAGGCTTCTTACCTTTGAAGAGTCCAGTCTCATAGCAGACAGAGAAGATCGTCTGAGGCAGTGGATTATGCTCACTTATGGAGGTCCTGAGAGTACTTTGGAAACAGAGGAGAAGGGGGCACGTCAGGCTTCCTGAATGGTTCTAGCGATGCTTGAGTAGTCAGTTGAAGGATAAGGATAAGGAATCAATGAGGCAGATGAAAAGCACATTTGTGACTAAAATATCAGTATATTTCGTGTCAAAGAAGCACGAAAAAATATGGAATGTTCCAGGAACTGCCATCAGTTTGGTGTGATTGCTGTGGCGGTTGCCAAAGGGCAGTTATGAGAAAAGGGGAGGCACAGGGCTGGAGGCTAAAACCCAGGTTATGAAAGACTTTGTGAGTTCAACCAAAGAGCTGGATCTTTACTTAAAAGGTTGAGGCAGCTAGTGAATAACTCAGGTGGGATAGTGATGGTTACCAGATTTGTATTTTAGTAAACTCGTCCTGAAAACGATTATGAGGAGGACCGATCTTACTGTTTTTAATTTGGGGATCGTACTGTTTTAAATATTGCTGTAATAGGAGGTAACTCAAAGAGCAAAAGTGAATAAATGTCAGAATATATAATTATTGTGTATTTAAGAAATTAACTGAATAATGGATACCTCAACCAGTGTCTCTTAACCCAAGAGCCAATTTTGTTTTCTTTCATACATTTTCTTCTAAGATAATGGGCATCTAAAAAAATGCTTTTAAAATGTATTGCTTACAGCAAAGAGTTAGTAGTCTCTGCAGTTAATTTTGCTGCGTAACAGAGAGAGGGAGAGAGAGAGAGAAGGAAGGCATCACTATAATTAGACACCTGGGTTTGCGGGGACTGGATGTCATTTAAAGCATTTTATTCCTTGCTGCAAAACTCTTTTGGTTGAGTAAATGAGTAGGAATTAATCAATGAAAACATGACGGTAATTCTGGAGATTTTATAATTGATGTAATGTTTTTGTTTATTAGGCTAGTTCCCCCTGATTGACTTGCAGATTGCAGCAGCTCTGACAAGGCACCCGTCGCTCACATTTCAGGTCTCTGCACCCTGCACTGTGGATCTACAGCCAGATCGATGGGCCCCAAGATCATGCCTGAGATTGCATCAATAGGGATCACTCGTGCAGCTGTTTCAAATCTCTGACATAGATTCAAGAAACATAACCTAGCTGTATTCGCTTAAAATAGCACATCGCGTTTGTTTTAAACTCCTGCAGTCAGATAGCAGAGTTCTTTCTTTAAGGATAATGCTGCAAAAGAGTATATCAACTTGAGCTTTGAAGGGCATGTTGTTAAGACTTGAGTTCTGAAGGGAATCTTGTTAAATTGACTTTCAGGCAAACCAGAGTTTCTCTCCTCTGCGCTATCACCAGTGTGGATGTGATGAGTATTTGTAGTGGGGTCTGCCGCATGTATTGTGGGATGCTTAGCAGCAGTCTTGGACTCCACTCTCTAGATGCAAATAGCAGTTTCCCCCCCAAAACCAAGCAGTTCTGACAACCAAACTTGTCTTCATATATTGTCAAATGTCTCCTGGTGGGCAAAATTGCCCCTGCTTCAGAACCACAGAGTAGACACTTAAGGATTAAAAAAAAAAGAAGTAATTCAGTGAAACTTCTCATGGTCTAATGTACTTATTCATTTCTCAAATATAGACTACTATACTTACATATAGATATAGATATATAAATATTATGTTTTGGTGTTTTGCTGAGTGCTAATTTAGAGAGCATTTCAGATGAACAAATCTGAAATATCTGCAGAATTGTCTAAATATGTGTGGTTTCCACATTTTAAAATTAATATAGAGAAAAATCAACCAACCACAGAAGTGTGTATCAAATTTGTAGATGAAGTTAGATAACAGGTTCTATATTTTTACATAATAATAGCAGGATTAGGATTAAGTCTGTAAGAATATAACCAGAAAAGATAGTTCTTTTAAATCATGGATTATAATATTGGAGTTATATGTTTTGGGGTTTCATTTTTATGTACAAATTTAGTAAGTCTTCAATTTTAAATATGTTATTACTAGTATTTGGAAGTAGCATTGAGAGACGTAAATTTAAGTTGCTATGGAAATGACACAAACCTAATACACTGAAAGCCTAATCTTCATTTAAATGTTAACAACTCAGTGTTAAGTTTATAGAATGAGCCATAGGATAACAGGGTAAAGGCTGTTGAGGGAAGGATTTGGTAGGGAGGCGCTATTATCAATAAATTGAATAGAGGTATTAGAATTCTTCTAGCTGCATTTATAGAAGACCAATAAGTTTCAAAGAAAAGGAGGATGAAGAAGTAGATGTAAGAATAAGCCCAATGAAATTAATTTCTGTCTTAGCCCAGTATTAAAATAATATTAGAGTATTTATAGAAGTTTTAAAAATAAGTTTTTACTGAGTGCTGACTATATATCAGGCTTTGTGGTGCCACGCTAGGTGCCTGCATTTATATGATTCTGTTCATTCTGTAAAACAGCTCACTGAGGCAAGTATTCATAGTCCCATTTTAGAGATGAGAAAACTAAGAATTGCTAAGTATATATCATATAGTTGGTTAAAATCAGAACCAAAGATTGAGCCTAAATGCTACAACGCCTCTGCTCCCATTTTTTACTGAATGTGTTCAACGAGCAGCTAAAATGTGCCAGATACTTGATACTGAAGAAAACATATGTCGGATCCTGTCCTTTTACAGGTAATAGTCTTCATCAGATTGCCTTCGTATTTCATTCTTTTTCATGCTTTTTCTGAATCATAATCAAGAATGAGATTCATCCATCACACAGCTGATGGCCCCAGGGAACATAACCTTTGCTGAGGCAGTAAATACATTCCATCAAAACTTTTTCTATGACGAGAATATCTGTCAGGTGAATATTTTGTTCCCACAATGTATTATAAACTAAAGATGCTGTTATTCTTCATGTCCTGAAAGAGTTCTTTCTTTTTCAAATTTGATCACTTAAGTTGTATAATTGATAGAGACTGTAACATCTTTGTGTGCGTACATCTTTTATATTTAAAATTCCTTCTAACAAGAGACATCTGTGTACAAGGTAGCTATAGTGTGACTTACAATAACTTTGTGTTTTTGTTATCTCAGTAAGAGATCACTTGCAAGGAAACAATGTACCTTTTGTGATTTCTAGTAAAACACTGCAGGCTTTTTACATGTCTAGCATATGTACTGGAGAAGGCAATGGCACCCCACTCCAGTACTCTTGCCTGGAAAATCCCATGGACGGAGGAGCCTGGTGGTCTGCAGTCCATGGGGTCACGAAGAGTCGGACACAACTGAGCGACTTCACTTTCTCTTTTCACTTTCATGCATTGGAGAAGGAAATGGCAACCCACTCCAGTGTTCTTGCCTGGGGAATCCCAGTAGCATATGTACAGCATGGCAGAGGTCAGGAAGGATAAATTCACTACATGCTTGCTGCCACTCGCCACTCCAGAAACTGGCTTCCACTCAGAACCAATGTGGAAGTTGAAATCTGTCTGACATCGCAGATGATATATTAACCAGGTATGTCCACTAAAGTGTAAAACAGAAGCTTTAACTGCAGTATATATTTATGGTCCAAATGACTCATTGGTGAACAGACTTCAATGTAAAAATCTTAACTATCTTTAAAACATTTTATTCGGAACATATTTATAACTATTTTCCAAACCCAGTCCTGGCAATGTGATTTTGTTTCTTACAAAATATTTTAAATTTGTTACTTCTAGTTTTGATAAAAGCTTTCCAACTTGGGGGAGGGGGTTGGGGGGGGTGGTCCAACAGGGTGAGAGAGATTGCCAAAGAACACAAAGTAGATCTGTCCTTATAGTGATTAAAAGGAATGCAGTTCATTAGTTTGTATCATGTCCTGCCTTTTTCTCGGCATAACCACTTTTGAAGTTTTAAGTGAAGATCCAGGACAGACCGTGTTTGGAACTTGCCTCCAAGTATGCTAGCAGTTCCGTGGAAGTGGACTGCTCTATCTGAATGCTGAACTGTCTTTCATCACTCTTGAGTTCAGCCTTGTGTAACCCATGTTTCTCCTGGGAAGCTCCTTAGATGATGTCACTAAATCTGTACCACCAATCGTAGGATGATTGTGGCTTATTCAGAAAACATTTAACTATGCTGCTGCTGCTGCTGCTGCTGCTGCTAAGTCGCTTCAGTCGTTTCCGACTCTGTGCTACCCCATAGACGGCAGCCTACCAGGCTCCCCCGTCCCTGGGATTCTCCAGGCAAGAACACTAGAGTGTGTTGCCATTTCCTTCTCCAATGGATGAAAGTGAAAAGTGAAAGTGAAGTCGCTCAGTTGTGTCCAACTTTTCTCGACCCCATGGACCGCAACCCAGCAGGCTCCTTTGTCCATGGGATTTTCCAGGCAAGAGTGTTGGAGTGGGGTGCCATTGCCTTTATCTATTCTAGAGATTTGAAATACATGCATGTCGTTTCTTTAGTTGTTTAGTCGCTAAGTTGTGTCTGACTCCTTTGCAACCCTGTGGACTATAGCCCACCAGGCTCCTGTGTCCATGGGATTTCCCAGGCAAGAATACTGGAGCAAGTTGCCATTTCCTTCTCTCCAGGGGGTTTTTCTGACCTAGGGATCCAACCTGTGTTACCTGCATTGGCAGGGGAATTCTCTACCACTAAACACCTGGGAAGCCCAAGTCTGTGGTAGCTGTTCTAAAAAGTACTTTCCTACTCCAGTGGATCTTCCCTACCCAGGGATCAAACCCGCATCTCCTGCATTGCAGGCATATTCTTTACCACTGACCACCTGGGTGGGAAGATAACACCTATAAAATGTGTATTGTGATAAATTTTCTGAAGTGATCCAAAGACTGTGCTGTTCAGCGGTTTGTAAATTTTGAAAGTAAAATGGGTATGTAGCCCATACAATTTTCTGATAAATCTTATAGTTTTGTGGTTCTTTTCATGACTTGGTTAACTAGTGGATGACTTAACTTTTCAAGTCTTAACAAACAAAGATGAAATGGCTGAAGGTTTACTGTTCTCTCATTGCTTCAGGATGAGGCAAAATAATTCCTGTTTTAATGCTGCCATCTTTCATTCTCCCTTTCATTTTCAATTTTTTTTTTTTACTTTAAATTAGATGAATGTAATTGAGCCTTTAAGCTCATTTTATCTTCCCTAACTAATGTAAAGATTGCTAAAAGATATTTTGTGTGTGTGTGTTAGTCACTCAGTCGTGTCCGACCTGTGACCCCATAGACTATAGCCCACCAGGCTCCTCTGTCCATGGAATTCTCTAGGCGAGAACACTGGAATGGGTTGCCATTTCCTTCTCCAAAGATGTATTATTAGAGATTAAGTTGATGTTGTTAAGCAGGTTTTTTTTTTTTTTTTTTCAAAAAATAGAAATAGAATTTGAAAATAGAGTTGAGAAAACTTTGCTTAATTTTACTTTTCCTTAAGAACATTTTGTGAACAACTAATAGAGCCTTGAGGTTGATATAACAGAGATACATCATTATAATGATACAATTTTGTAAAACATTTTTTAAAAGGGTGAAAATTAATGCATTTTTTTTTTCCTGGAAATTTCAAGATAGTTTCAAGGGACTTCTGAGATATTCTGTTAGCTTAAAAGAGGAAGAGATCTTTATCACTTATATATGATTTTTGTGTATGTGTATATATGGGGAAGTCATTGGAGGAGGTGGGAAGGATGTAAAATTTTGGACTCAAAGATCTATAAGAATCTTTCAAAAGCATAAACAAAGCATCCTGTATCAGAGCAAACATTTATTTAAAGAATGCTGAATTTGCTACCACTTAGGAGGAAGGCAAGATCGACATTGTATGAGCAAACCTTTGTTTCTTTATCTACAATATTAGGCAGTTGACAAAGCTATTTCTAAATTCTATTCCAGCTGTGATTCCACAATTATTCATTAACGGCGAAGTTTTAAAAAAGGAAGGAGAAAAAGAAAAGTATTCTAGTGTTCACCATGGAGCATAAAAGCTGTTAACTAGGCTTATAATTCTAGCCAGAGGGTTTGTTGCTATTTGAATACTGAGTTAACAACTTTCCAACCTTGAATTTAATTACCATCAGAAGCGTCTTATTCTGGTCTTAAAAGACCAATGTATCTCTGATTTCAAGACATAATTTTTAGAGAAAGTACACATCTTTCATCACATGTACTTTATACCAGTTGATTTTTATAGCACTTAATTTTATTCTACTTCAATCCATTTTTCTCATTTTACTGTGTGAGTCATCTTGCTGAGCTCTGCCGAGTATAATGTAATATCCTCAGCACCTAATAAGCTGGCAGATACCTTTCCATTTGAATGTAGATGCTACAGAAAATCTTAACTGAATTTGGCTATAATGCTTCACTTACTTTTAAGTGGCCCATTTGGAGGATTAATGAAGGGCTCTTTCAGTTTATTATTATATTATAGAAATGTAGCAGTCTGATGCTTTGGGAGGATAGAATATGACAGGTGCAAGACTGAAATTTAAATACGTAGGCATAATGAAGAAATAAATATTATAGCCAATTAGGAAGGTGAGCAAGCCTTCAAATGTCAGTCATCCCTTGTTATTTTAGCATTCCTCATTAGCCTACTAATGTCAGTTATTTTGGATGATGAATTAAGACATTTTCTTTATAGATAATGTCATTTGTCCTTAATGATCAAGTAATAGCTTGCAGAATATTAGACATTAACAGTTGGAGGTAGCAAAGATAGACTTAAGTCATACTAAAGTGCTTTGGTTATTTAGGAAAAGAAGTGATTTAATGTAAAAGTCCATGAGTATCTGTTGCTAAGTTCTTTTAAATGAAGATTTTCAAATACAGAAGTGGAGAGCATAATATTCTATAATCTAGTGTCAGCAGTTTTCAATATTTGTTAATCTTGTTGCTTCTGTCCTTCCACTTGGGGGGATGGTGGGGAGTGGTCTTGAATATTTTAAAGCAAATCCTAAATGGCATATCATTTCTTGTGTAAATGCCTTAATATGCATCATTTACATATAAAGACTTTTTCAAAGATGAGGATCACTTTAATCTCTTCTTCTATGGAAACATTTAAGTTTAAAGTTGTTAAAGACAACTGTGAATTAGAATAGTCCAGCTATAGAAAGAGTGCTTAGAAAAATCAGCTTTGATTTTAAATTTACTATGCACAGTGATTTATTATTCAAAAATTACCCAATATTTTAAAATCAATGAAAGACGATGTTTAGTTTTAGATCTTTTTTTTTTTTTCCTGGTGAGAAGAGAGAATAGAATAGAATATCTTTTGGATAGAAACCTACCACTTCCATTTTTTATGGCCAGTGAGCGCATGCAGTGATCTGATAGAAACAAAATACTCTGGAGGACATCTGTACCACTTTCTGTGATCGTGTCAGTCACCAGCGTCTCCCGGCAGCACTGCAAGTGAGTACTTCCCGGCTCTATTATAAATCATTAAGTAGCCACACTACGGTGGCTCTAACCCATAGAGCTGACAGATTTGCCTTGGCATTTCCCTTACGTGGCATGACCGCTCAAACCAGGGTGTCACATTGGAGTCAAAGGAAGGCGGCTGAAAATAGGCAGGGTGTGACTGCCAGGAAAGTGAAGTTGATGTATTACTGGTGGAATAATCTACATAAAATTCACCAAACAAGAATGAAGTATTCAGTGTTTATCTGAACATGGAAAAATAGAGGAGGGCTTCAGGGATGTTGGAACTGTTAGCGAATCAGGTCATCCTCACCCCATCATCTACTGCCCACCTCCCACAGATCCTTTGCGTTGTATTAGGTCAGAGGAGGGCTTGTGAAGTGGGAGTAATTATATTTCCCGTGGACAAAGTAGAATTGGCTTCATCGTATTATCTCTTGGAACATGTCTATTATTCTTGTATCTTGTTTATATGACAAAGAAGATATCTTTTAGATATGTACGTTATAAAGAGTTGAGGTTATTAGCTCCTTTTGAGAATAGTTGTGTTCTGCAGTGAATACATAATGAGTTTCCCCCAAAGGAATTGTTTCTTTTCCCCTCAAGTAAAGCTTCAATGCTGAAAGGCTCCTCTTGGCAATCTGTTTATAGCTCTTCTCACAATGAAGTGTAGAGAATTGAAGATTAATTCCATTGAAATCAGAAATGCACTGCAGTCTGCGGATTATCAGTTAGTCAAGATAAACACCACTGATTACCCCTGAATTATGCATATAAATATTTACAACATCCTGGGTAATGAATTCATAAAAATAAATAATAATTATAATAATAGAGACCTGGTACTCAAATTTCCATATGTTTCTCAAATCCTGAAAGGAATATTTTTCAGTGAATTAATACTATGGTATAATTTAACAGGGATGAGAAATATTTGCATTGCAGCATTAGCCACATTTATTTCTTTCTAGGCTTGAGAACATTTAAATTTAGATATCAACCATTTGTTTTCTAGAGAAATTTCCACATATTTTTATATCCTTGTTACAGGGCCCTTCAACATATTCAGAGAGTAATAGTTTGAAGTATACAGAATTACATTTTACAAATATTTTCTAAATTTCAGAAATCATTTTAAGTTAATGACTAAAATATTTACAGTTAAAGATATATGTCCCTCCCACCCCCCAATTAAGGTTGTATCCTGTTAAACTGTTCAGATAAATAGAAATATTTGACTCAGATGCCTAAGAAAATATTCTCACATACTGTCTTGAAGGAATATAAATTGAACTGCACTTTATCTCTCCTGTTGCAATCTTTCATTTAATACAGTTCTAACTTTTCAGCTGGAATTTCTTAGAGATTCTATGAAAATGCCGTTGTTACTTGTGGTTCACACCTGAAATATGAAGCTGTTTTCGAAGGAGAATGAGATGTTTATGGTAGATAAGACTTGCTGACTAATAGTTGTTGGAAACTTTCCATTAGTCAAATTGTTATGTAGATGATCATATATTAGATCTAGCTGAGAGGAGAGCCAAAACCCGAGGAATCTAAAATAACACTTCGTTGGCAAATGGTGTGTTTTTAGGAATAAGAGCTGGTTGTGAAGAATACAGAAACATCATATGATTTGTTCCAGTTACGTCGATTAGCAGTTGATCCAAGGGGTGCAGCCCTGTATGTCTTCATGGAGAATTCTGAGTCTGCCACTCCACCGTGGGGTCTCAATGGTCAATGCCAGTCCATCTTCTCCTGGACATATTTCCCTGTCCTTCATGTCCTTTTCCCCTTATCCTCCCATTCCCTGTCTTTCCCCATACTCAAAATGTGGTTTGGGGTAGGGGTTGTGGTGGGTGATTCACGTGCCAATTCCTGCTGCTTTAACAACCAAACCCAAAAGCCACGGCAGTGAGAAAAATACAGCAATAACAGTGAGGTTCCAAGATTTGCATTGTGAGTAAGAAGCTATTAATAATAGTTATATTTGTTCCTTTCATCAAAGGTGTCTTCCTTTTTGATGACATTTTTGCTATTTTTAACAGGACTAAGCTTAGATATGATGCTTTTGAACATCAGATTGGCCAGTGTTTGTTCTTATATGGGCCTTTGAATCTTGATCGATTTAAAAGTACCTGCTCCTCTCCTGTTCAATAATGGCAAAAGACTGTCTGCAGAGACTTGACCTTGGAGCTGGTGTAGGAGAGACACTAGTTGGTACAGTAGTTAGAAAGCCTAAGTTAAGAAGTTCAGACCCTGGCACCTCCAATTCTCAGCCACATGACTGTTAGCTACTTACTTAACCTGTTTTTATTTCAGTTTCTTCATCTTTTATTTGGAGATGTTTAATGGTGCCTCCTGAATAGGATTGTAAGGGCTTAGAAGAGCAAATACATGAGAAACACTTAGAATAGTGCTTAGCATTACATTATCGGATAACAAATGTTAGTTGTCATTCTGTGTCCAAAGTCAAATTTTTGATGGAAATAAAATGTATCCTCTGATTATACATCAGTATATTTGGAAGTCACATTCATGATTCAGAATTTTGGCAGTTACTTTAGAATGATTTAACATTGAGTAAATTATGTATCTTCTACAGTACCTTCGATTTCAAATCTGAAAATAACATTAGTTAATATTGTTTGATAAAATGTACAGCTATCAAATCCTGAGAACCGGGACAGAGTATTTTAAGAATATTTCTTCTGCTCTTGCTATTTAAATGAGATGTAGAAATGCAAGAGTTCCTATATTTATCAGTTTTGATTGTTCCGTTTTACGATAGCTAAACTCACATGTTACTGCTAGGAAGCAGGTATAATATAATACTTGTTTTTAATGTTGTTACCGCTCCAAATGTATATAAATATTTAATAGTATATTCCTTCCTGAGTGAGAGTCGTTCAGTTGTGTCCGACTCTTTGCGACCCCATAGACTATACAGTCCATGGAATTCTCCAGGCTAGAATACTGGAGTGGGTAGCCTTTCCCTTCTCCAGGGGATCTTCTCAACCCAGGGATCGAACCCAGGTCTTCCGCATTGCAGGCGGATTCTTTACCAGCTGAGCAATCAGGGAAGCCCAGTTCCTTCCTGATATTTACATAATTAGATAACTTTTGGCAAAACCATTTAAAATGTGCCTGTATCATTGCTTGTTCCTGTGAAAGATTTCTTCTTTGAAAAATTTGGAAACTTCTTATAATTCTAATAATATTAAAAGATCATACCCAATATTTTGTTATATCATTGTTTAGTTTTAAAACTGTGTGTTGGTAGGCTGAATATCAAGTATATTTCGATTTATAATATCCTGCACGTTTAACACATACTGAAAAACTTAAAATTAGTCTGGAAACAATGGTAATTAAATATAAAGATTTGTACAGGAGGGTGGCCACTGGCATTTCTAATTAACCTTGAGTTTTTCATTGAAGATGGTATCAAATTGATAGAACACTGGTGCAGGAAATCCTGTACATGTAGCTCTCTCCTAACTATGAATATGGTTATTTCTGAAAAATTTTATCAAAATGTCTCATTTTTCACCATTAATCATTAATATTGAATAATTATAGCATGTTCCCTTGCATTGAAATCAGCTGAAGATGCAGAGTGGCTTTTCTTGGATGCTTAAATATTAAAAATCATTTCAACTTTCCTTTCAAACTATTGTTTTGATGGTATTTTATATTTTTGGCAACATGTTGTTTCCTTTCCTGGGATCATTCCAGATTGCTCAGAATTGTCTTCATTAAATTTATTGGAACACAGATTTTTCTAAATGACATTTTAATAATTGCTGCAAATAAGCAGAGAAGAACCAGGAGGTTGTATTAGGGTTTTTGTGGGTTTTTTGTTTTTATGATTGTTTGTTGTGAGGTTTTAAAATTTTGTTTTGTTTTGGCTTTTTGTTTCTATTTTTTGGTCCAAGATTCAGATGAGAAAGGTTTAATATATCCTGCCTTTTCTCCACCTAAATTGGTGAAGGACCCCCATTTCTTCAAGATACATCTAGGCTAATGATATAGAATGCTTAGACTAGAAGATGTATACTTTCTAAAAGTAAAATAACTTGAAACCACAGATGGCTGTTCCAGCTGGGATAAGTTTGTATTCTAGACCACAGAGGTCTCTTATTAAAGATTTCTGAGAATGAAGATTTTTATATTGTTCAGCCGTATATTTCAGATTGTATAACCTTGAGATCCAGAAATTTTCCTTTACCATTCATCACTTACTGTGTTTTCTGTGTTCGAGAAGGCTCCTTTTGTTACAAATCTGAAGTTTAAAAGATGCGTCAGAAAGTATAAAAATAGGAAGTGCCCACAAAATTCACATTAACAGTTGTAGAACATATTGGTCCTTGAATGCCTAAAATACAGTGCCTGAAATGGTGAGAGGAAGAAAGACAGTGGGATAATTTAAGAATCTGACACTCTTCTTACCTTCCACAAAGCTCAAATCAGACACTTTTCTTGGATCTAAATCCTTTAGGTCTTAGGGTCTAACTGGCACTGAGCCAGATAGAGAAGAAAGAGAAGATAAGGGGAATGGACAGGCAAGCAAGAACATAGATGAAAGAACATTCAGATTATTCGTTGTGATTACTAGGTATAAGCATCTAAGGAGGTTTTGCAAAAGGTCGTATAGCTTTTGCCTTATCATCCTTGCCCCGAAAGGCTTGGCTAAGTATATCCTGAGTATTGTAAGTCTGGATAAGTAATATTTCTGATGCCTTAGTGCATTATATTAAGCCCTTCATATGGAACTTAATTCCCTGGTGCCTCAAGTGGTAAAGAATCTACGTGCAGTGCAGGTGACCTGGGTTCAATCCCTGGGTTGGGAATATCCCCTAGAGAAGGGAAGGGCCTGGAGAATTCCATGGACAGAGGAGGCTGATGGCTGATGGGCTACAGTCCATGGGGTTGCAAAGAGTCGGATACGACTGAACAGCTAATACATGGTACTTAATTACATTTTCACGTGCTATATTTTACTTTTTAAATTTTATTTATTTATATTTAATAAGTGGAAAATTGCTTTACAGTTTTCTGTTGGTTTCTGCTGTACAACAACATGAATCAGTCATAATTATATATATATATATCCCTTCCCTCCTGAGCCTCCCTCCCCTCCCCCATCCTACCCCTCTTAGGTCATCACAGCGCACCAGGCTGGGCTCCTTGCATTATTTAGCAGCTTACCACTACCTACCTGGTTTACACATGATCGTGTATCTATGTCAATGCCACTTTCTTAATTCGTCTCACCCTCACGTTCCCTGCTGTGCCCACCATCTGTTCTCTATGTGTATGCATTAATGTACGATATTTATTTTTTTCTTTTTGACTTATTTCACTCTTTATAAGAGGCTCTGGGTTCATTCACCTCACTGCAACTGACTCAGATTCATTCCTTTTTATGGCTACATAACATTTTGCTATATAAATGTACCACAACTTCTTTATCCATTCGTCTGTGTCCATGGACATCTGGGTTCCATCTGTGTCCCGGCTATTGTAAATATTGCTGCGGTGAACATTGGGGTTTACGTGTCTTTTAGAATTGTGATTTTCTCAGGGAATATGCCCAGTAGTGGGATTGTTGGGTCATATGGTAGACTTATTCCTAGTTTTTTAAGGAATCTCCATACTGTTTTCCATAATGGCCGTATCAGTTTACATTACCACCAACAGTGTAGGAGAGTTCCCTTTTTTCCACATTCTCTTCACCATTTATTGTCTGTAGAGTTTTTGATGATGGCCATGCTGACTGGTGTGAGGTGGTACCTCACTGAAGTTTCGATTTGCGTTTCTCTAGTAGTGAGTGATGCTGAGCGTCTCTTCATGTGTTTATTGGGCTATCTGAATGTCTTCGTTGGAGAAGTTTCTGCCCATTTTTTTGGCTGGGTTGTTTGTCTTTCTGCTGCTGAGCTATATGAGCTGCGTATAGATTTTGGAGGTTAGTCCTTTGTCAGTTGCTTCATTTACAATTATTTTCTCCCGTTCTGAGAGTTGTCTTTTCATCTTGTTTATAGTTTCCTTTGCTGTGCAAAAGCTTTTAAGTTTTATGAGGTCCAGTTTGTTAATTTTTGTTTTCATTTCCATTAGAAGGTGGGTCAGAGAATCTGGCTGCGATTTATGTCAAAGCAGGAGTGTACTGCCTGTCATATGCCATATTTTAATATGGTTTTTACACATTTTCTTGGAATGGGTTTAATTTTTAAATGACTTATGAGTGTTTATGCACTTTAAATGTGTGTACAACACTTCAAATATATTCCACTTCATATTTCTCTAAGCATTGAATCACTATTTTTTTCCTTCTGAATATTGATGTTTTTGTTTGACACTACTTAGGAAGATTCTGAATAATGAAGATATTCCTAAAACAATTCCAAGTTAAGATTTTAAAAATATAGCAAGTTCTTACTCCATACCATTTGAGAGGTATATAGTAAATAAAACAAGGGGGTGGAGAGTGGCAAGGTACAATAAACTGGTTCATGTCGGAAAATAATTCCTTGTTTTTAGACAGATCCAGATGGCAAAAATCTTACTTCTTTCCCCAAACCAAGATTTTATACCAAATGTTTTTGTTATAACAAGTTTCATTCTTATATTACATTTAATTAAAAGGCATAAACTCTGCCCATATTCAAAATTGCCTGTGACAAAGCTGGGCTCGAAAGATGAACACATCTGGATTTGGGGAAATGTATGCAAATATGGCTATAGGTGGCAGAATTTCATAGGTTTCCTCCCTAGGATTATAGATAGATAGATAGATAGATAGATAGATAGATAGATAGATAGATATACACCTTAAACTTCAGGCCGGACATAGAAAAATCCCATGGCATATTGAATTCGTATGTGACCTAACTTGTTATGAAATAAAAATAAAAGCACACTGTTTTCTTAAGAAACATTCCTGTTTATAGTCTGAATATTTAAAATTTTAATACAACATAAAAAGATGAAGACATTTGATTTGTTCCTTACTTAAGTATTATAGCAGAATGTTCAGTGTTGTTTACTAGAAAATCACTTATCAGAGAATTCACTTTGGAGATAATGTAGTTTATTATAGCAAAATTTAATTTGATTTAATTTTGCTGTTGCTCTTCAGTCACTAGTCGTGTCCTAGGCTCCACTGCCCTTCACTGTCTCCTGGAGTTTGCTCAGACTCCTGTCCATTGAGTCACTGATGCTATCTGTGCTCTAGTGCTTCAGTCATGTTTGAGTCTTTGCAACGCCATGGCTGTAGCCATGCTCCGCTGTCCGTGGGATTTTCCTGGCAAGAATTCTGGTGTGGTGTGCCATGCCCTGTTAGAAGGCATCCTCCTGACACAGGGATCGAACCCGTGTTTCTTGTGTCTCCTGAATTACAAGCAGATTTTTTGCCACTGAGCCACCGGGGAATCCCTGTGCTGTCTAACCATCTCATATCTGTATTTCTATGAAAATTGGCCTTCATTTAATATGCAAATAATTATTCTTTCCACTCATATATGTTCATTCTCACATGTAGTTCTATGAAAGGTGTATTTTATATTCTCTGATTAAGTACTTAGTAAAGTGAGAAAAGACTAAAATTCGCTTCCTCTAAAATGTTTAGGTTTGTTTCAAAATAATCAGCCCGGTCAAAGAGTTTGAAGGGGTTACTTATTTGATGTCAAATAATTGTTTGATTGACTTATTACCTTGTTTTTCAAATGCTCTTTTGACACCCTAATCTGCATCAGTACAGAGATCATATTTTCTGAAGCCAGGAACATATTTGGTGTTAAGTGTATTTGTGAATTGATTTAGGAACAACCTTAGTGTAACTCAAGCAGTCATAACACACTCCTTAGTTACCCCAAGGAAGGTATATTTAGACTTGTTTAGTAAGCAGAGGTGGTAATGTTTAATCAAGTAGGCAAATATAAGTATGAAATAGTTTGCCTTTAAACCCACTTGGCAATAGAAAGAGTCCAATGGAAAACTAGCTGACTACTCTCACCCTGTTTGTCTTAGGCACTAGTTAAGCGGAATGCCTCTCAGACAATGATTGATTAAAGGAAAAGAAACATTTTTCTTTCCTAAAGTCGTAATGGAGACTCTGAAGTATAAGAGTACATCATGAATCAGTGATAGAATCCTTGTCCCTTGCTGTGATATTTTAGGCCTCATAGCATTTTTAAGAAGGCACGAAACGTGGAGAAATCATACATTGTGTCAGTAAGAGGAAATAGATCATGGAAGTAAAACTTATCCTGTCCTTTCCCTAAAGCTTCAAGTCATTTGAAGCGTGAGACAGAAAATGAAACTTTGAAAATCCAAAGTAAATGGATTTTATTTTCTAGATGTTTTTGTAGAGGCTCTTTTTCATTTTTCTAGTATTTCTCCTGTCCATGAACTTTACTGGGTATGTCCTAGGCAAGTTGGCAGAATGCATTATAACTCCATATTTTACAATTTAAAGATACTTGGGAATTCCCTGGTAATCCAGTGGTTAGGATTCTTCTCTTTCACTGCTGTGGCTTTGGGTTCCATCCCTGGCTCAGGGAACTAAGATCCTGCGAACTGTGTGGTGCAGCCAAAAAATTTTTTCTTAATTTTATTAAAAAGAGAAAGATACTTGTCCTTAATGACAAAATGTAAGTAGGAGTTGGATAGCTGTCCTGTTCTGTTCTCTCTTATTGCATCATGCTAAGTTACTTTAGTCGTATCTGACTCTTTGTGACCCCTTGGACCCCTGCCAGGCTCCTCTGTCCATAAAATTCTCTAGGCAAGAATACTGGAGTGGGTTGCCATGGCAGGGGAGTCTCTTACTTTTCTTATCTTTTAAATTTAGTTTTTGTTATCCTAATACTTTCTGCAACTTTTCTTTTTCTTTTTTGGTCATAGCATTTTTAGTCCTGTAATGTTGCTTTACTTTGTATGTCAGTCCATACTTAATATGGGTATTTCCATGTATTATCAGTCTCACCGTAACATCTCTTTCAAGGAGTGATTCTCTCTTGAGAGAGTGGGACCATCCTTCCAGTCTCAAAGCTAGGAGAAGGGAGGATCTACCTTTCTGATTCCATCTCTGAACTCAAGGAGCCCAGAAGACAAGGGCTGTCCTGTAAGATAGTATCAGCGTTTGTTTGTTTGTTTGTTTTATAGAAGTTTCTACCCAAATTTCTCTTAACATCTCCTTTTATTACCCATTTAAAGCCTCACAGGTAGACTGCTTGCAGAGAATGATTTTGTGCAAATGGACTTGCTTTTGGATCCTTAGACGAGACCTGTTTTCTGTCATCTGTAACAGCTGCTGTGACAGTGGAGCTTGGAATTCTACCTTAAACTGAAAAGTCTTATAGAGTTCACAGAACTCCTGAAGGAGTTCACAGTTTCAATGAGGGTATTCAAAGGCCCTAACAGTTTATGTTAATTCTACATGTGCAGTTTCCTGGAGACTGAGTCCATAGCATACAGGGGTGTTTCTGACCCTCCACAGCTGAAGAGTTGTTTATATGCCCTGTACAGAGCCAGAAAATACTCTGAAAATAGCAAAAAGATCTGAAAACTGGCTATAGAGAAATACTGTTTCATGAATAGAGAATACATTGAATTAGATGAGAAGAGCTGGTGTAAAGCAGCCATTGTAACAAGATCAACAAAAGTTCGTTCTCCCTGTGGAATAGCTGCCTTGGAGCTAATTCCCAAGTGAGCACCCTCGGGTAGTTTTTGGAGGAATCCTCTGGGCTGTTTTGCATTGTATTGACACTGAGGCCGAGAGAAGAACACTTCTCAGAATGTAGATGTGTTAGGGTATGTTTCCAGGTCCGTTTGCTGTGAAAACTATGTTGCTGTCATGTTGGAGAAATAACACCTAACAGAAATGATGAATTTGGAGAATGTACCTTTAACCTGTGACTAAGACAATTAGTCATGTCATCTTCACTCACCTCAGATTCCTTTTGTGTGTATTGGGCATTCAGCAGATCTCTAGCCTCTAAGTAAAATCCAGAGACTTAAGGGAGTTTGAGATTTACTGTTTATTAGATTTATTATATATTTAGATTAACCTATTATTTAAATGATTTCAGTAACAAAGTTACTAACATTTCAGTTATTTTGGTAACAAAGTAATGAATGTTTTCATGTTACTTTTTAAAATGTAAAATTTAAATAATTTGTATTCGAATGATTAAGGCCTCATATGCTTAGTGTACAACAGAAGTTTATAATGTTTAATTCTAAGAAAGGTGACTTTTGGGAGCCGATGGTGAAGGCTATAGGCTATAGCAAAGTCTGCCTGGAAGAAGTATTTCTTGAAGGAGACTCTGTACCAATCATTACACTTTTTATCCATTTTTAGAGCGTTTTAAAAACTTGTAAAACAGTCTTTTTCATGTATAAAATAACCCTTTATTCCCAAAGATGCTGTATTTTTGTCTTGCTACAGAATTATAGAAAAATAGAAAAAAATGAAAGGTACAGTCTGAAAAGAATCCAAACTAAATTCAAATTGATTTTTAAAGTTACATGAAAAAGAATAACACTTCATGGTCAGTTGGAAAAACCTTAACATTTCATGTCATTACTCTCTAAACAACATATTTTAGAAACAGAAACCAAACAATAGATTGCAGTCATAGTAATACAGCATCCTCTCAGGCAAGCCTGATACAGTGCTAGTTGCTAAACCGAATCAGAAGGCAGGAAGCAGGCCAGTTTGCAATATTCACTGGCAGGTGAGGAGTTTGTTATGATACTTGCTTTCCAGCTTTTTGTTTTCAAACTTGAAATCTAAATCTGCAAAGGACATTCTTGCTTGTTCAAACATTCTTTTGCATTGCTTTGGAAATGTCTAATTGTATAAACCAATGCTGTCAGGAGTTTGTAATTCCAAACTTTGAACCATTAGATAGGCTGTTGTCCTCAGTTGACTAGCTGTTTATCTTACAGATTTGACTCTTTACTGGGCATGTCCTCTTTGAACTTATTTAGATAATTATTATTTACTCTTTAGGCCTGACAAGAAGATCAAATAACAATGGTGTAATATTCAGGATTATTTATACTTCATGTAAAGCAAGAGAGGTTGCACATCTCTGGTAGCAATCTCAGAAAGAGAACTCTATTTGGTAACAATATAGAGTTTTGAGATGCAGTCTGCATCTGTGTTGTAATTTAGAAGACCAACAGTTTAAGGTTTTTGAAAAATGACTGTAGGATATTTATATATACATGCTTTTTTTCAAGAATGTATCTCCGTCTTGTATTTAGACCTTTCTTAGATTAAGTTCTTAAAGAGACGTTGCTGCCTTAAATAAGTTAAGACATCCTCTAGTTCCCTTTGAGGGCAGAGAGAATGCCCGTAGGGGAGGAAGAAAGGAATTGAGAGGGCTAGTACTCTTCATGTATTTTTCTCTTTTTCTTTTTTAAATTTTCTTGGCTGAACCTCATGGCATGTGGGATCTAGCTCCCTGACCAGGATTCGAAACGCCAAGTCTTAGGCATTGAACCTCCAGGGAAGTCCTTCTCATGTGCTTTTTAATGTTTTAGTTCAGGTCTTTCATAATTAAAGTACCCTCCTCTTTCTTAACAACTACTTTCTTTCATCTTGAGTAAGTATACTCAATTAAAATCTTCATCAGCTTCCATGGTATGAAATCATACCAATTCTGGAAAATGGTAAACAGTATTAATGCATTAATTAAATAGTCTATTCAATGTCTTTTCCACTAATGAAGGAATATATATTATACTTCAGAATTTTCACCAGTCATAGGATGATTTCATTTTATACATAATGAATCAAGTCACATCATGATCCTTTGGAAAAAAGACAAATTTTAAATGTCACTTGCTTTTTAGAGTGATACTGAAATGCATACATCTGGGAACTGCATGATAGAATTTCTACAAAACATTAATATTTATCTTGTGGGTCACCACCTGAAGACTAATAGTGCTATGTCCTGAATTCTTGTCATGGACTGTGTTAGTAAAACAGTAATAAAAGTGATAGAGTAGTTCACTATTTTATATCCTGTGGCTGGTTATGGTCATCTGGCTAGAGTCTAACCCATATTAATCCCCTGAGTAAACAGTCAGGAACATTCAATGATGTACTTAAAATACTTTTTAACATGTGGTATTTAGAGTGTTTAGAATGTCAAAGGATCCTTTGTAATGATCTTCCCCTTGAGTAGTTCAAAAGATATTTTTAAAGTTATGTTTCAAAGAGCACAGTGTTTGAAGACTTTCAGAAAGTATAAATCTAGTAGAGTACTTGTCGGGGGAGGGGGGGAAGCTCCATTCTCGAAAAAAAAAAAAAAATCATCCTGCACACTAAAATGATATATTAGTCAAATAACCTATGAAAAACTCAAGAAAACAGAGTATGTGTTCATTTTTGCTTAAGAAAAAGAACTTTTATTTTTTCACGAACAAGAGAATGCATTTGGTGCTCCCTTAGGGAGCTACATTCTTCTCTATAATTGTGTTTTTCACATTTTATGTTCAAATGGAAATGACTGAAGAGAAAGCATAACATGTTCATTTTTTTTTCATAGAACATATTAAATCCTGTTTCTATGGCAACAACTTTTAATTGGCGAATCCCATTCTGTCAGTACTCTCAAGCTTATTTTTCTTGGGTACATTGAATTGTTAAAAGTGCTTCACAAAGTAAAAGTTAGATTTGGCATTGTTCTTTGGCATGAAAGATGCTCATGGTCAAGATTTATTTTATTAAAAGATTTAGCTGTAATATACGTGAGCTTCCCTGGTGGCTCAGTGGTAAAGAATCTGTCTGCCATGCGGGAAACACGGGTTCAAGCCCTGGGTCAGGAAGATTCCCTGGAGAAGGAAATGACAACTCACTCCAGTATTCTTGCCTGGAACATCCCATGGATAGAGGAGTCTGGCGGGCTACAGTCCGTAGGGTTGCAAAGACTTGGACAAGACTTAGTGACTAAACAGCAGCAACAATACTTGCATAGTAGGTTGCTGTAGAGATAATAAAATTTATCTCAACACTCTGTTGCATGTCAAAAAACCTGCCAAGGATTGGTACAAACACGCAGGCTTACAAACTAAGACTAGCAACTTGTGTTATTTCACATGGCTGAAGTAGTCAGCTATCTTACCTGATTGAACAAACAAAGTTTGAAAAAAAATATTTAAATCCTTTTGGGCTAGTTTCAAACTTTTAAAACTGTGTATCTGTGGTTCCTTATGGCCTTGACTTTAATAGTATGGAGTAGATTGATTTATTAGAAACAAACATAGTTTGCAGCTTGCTTCTCATAAATTTTATCTCTTGAATCAATGTGGTACAGAATTTTGAAGCAGGTATTTGCTAAGTTGGATTCGACTGCTGCAGTGTTACAAAAATAGATTAAGTAAACAGACACAGCAGGCCAATGCAGCTTGGATTTTGAACTCTTCTGAGACCCAGTATAACTTGAATAGTTTATACGTCTAGAGAGAAAGAAATATGAATCCCTAAGGTAATTTTAATATTATATAATAAAGGAAGAACTATTTTATAGCAAAGGATCAGGTGCTGTATCTATTATAATTATTTCAGGGAGATTTATCCAAAAGCTTCAATTTTTAAAGCTATTCTAGTCTGCTGTGTATTTTTTTTTTTTTTTGGCTTTGCTATTTTTATATCACTGCAGTAGCATAACCCTGCACCAAGCACAAGACACCAGTGCAGTTGGTGTTGACTGTGAAAACTGTTATTAAACGAAAGCTAGCAAAAGCAAATCCTTGGAAAGAAAGAAAGTTGTCTACATTGAAGACTCACAGTATTAAATTTGTCTTCTAAATATTAAAATTTGTAAAGAGTAAATGATACTGTGTAACTCCTCCTTCAAAGCTGTGACTTCATATAGTTAAGAACTAAAATATGTTTAGTCATTCTTTTTAATTAGTCTCCACTATTGCAGATTTTCTGTAAAAGTGTTCCTTTCTCATACACCATCTTTGTCTCTTAAATTTGTTCTTATTGCATCCTTGGTTAACAAATGACTTTGTTCTTTTCTTCAGAAGTCTCAGAAACCATTTATGTCTGAATGGTTCAACCTTATCTTGTCAAAGTGCCAGTCTGCCCTTCTAATCTCTGTATGTTCCCTGAGCATTGTGATTCTCGTAATATAATATAAATTACATTTATATAGGAAACAAATTAGGAATGTTTGCTATCTGTCTTTATGTATAGGCAGTTCAGTTCAGTCAGTCAGTTGTGTCCAAACTGCAGCACACCAGGCCTCCCTGTCCATCACCAACTCCCAGAGTCCACCCAAACTCAAGTCCATTGAGTTGGTGATGCCGTCCAACCATCTCATCCTCTGTCATCCCCTTCTCCTCCTGCCCTCAATCTTTCCCAGCATCAGGGTCTTTTCAAATCAGTCAGCTCTTCGCATGAGGTGGCCAAAGTATTGGTTTTTCAGCTTCAACATCAGTCCTTCCAATGAACACCCAGGACTGATCTCCTTTAGGATAGACTGGTTGGATCTCCTTGCAGTCCAAGGGACTCTCAAGAGTCTTCTCTAACACCACAGTTCAAAAGCATCAATTCTTTGGCACTCACCTTTCTTTATAGTCCAACTCTCACATCCGTATATGACCACGAGAAAAACCATAGCCTTGACTAGACGGACCTTTGTTGAAAAAGTAACGTCTCTGCTTTTTAATATGCTGTCTAGGTTGATCACAACTTTCCTTCCAAGGAGTAAGTGTCTTTTAATTTCATGGTTGCAGTCACCATCTGCAGTGATTTTGGAGCCCAGAAAAATAAAGTCAGCCACCATTTCCACTGTTCCCCATTTGCCATGAAGTGATGGGACCGGATGTCATGATCTTAGTTTTCTGAATGTTGAGCTTTAAGCCAACTTTTTCACTCTCCTCTTTCACTTTCATCAAGAGGCTCATTAGTTCTTCTTCACTTTCTGCCATAAGGGTGGTGTTATCTGCATATCTGGGGTTATTGATATTTCTCCCGGCAGTCTTGATTCCAGCTTGTGCTTCTTCCAGCCCAGCGTTTCTCATGATATACTCAGCATATAAATTAAATAAGCAGGGTGACAATATGTGTGTAAATATACACATACATGCTTTGTGTAGATTTGACTATCACATTTGTCTCTAGTAACCTAAGAAAAGTGAAAAGGTATTATTAATTTATATAAAGTGATAAATCAGCTACCAAGGCCATTCCATAAATGGAAAAATAGATATTAGGTGGCCTACAGCTCCTTCTATGATGCCAAGTTCTTTGAACCACAAGCCTTGAACACTGTTTTATGGGCCAACTGGATTTCAGTAGACCCTATATATTCTTACAGTGTTTGAGTATTTGGGAATAGTCCCAAAGATTGACATGTAATTGTTGGTGTTCATGCTTGGGAGGAACTGTAAGTCACTGTGCCCTAAGTGGGCTTGATGCCTCAGCTGGAGAGGATACCCAATTGGCTACCCACCTTAGTATGTCCCTGTTGACTTCACATACAGAGTGGCTCTGATGAAGTGGGGCATTTCTATGTTTGGGGATTTACAGTGGTCTAGAGGACACAGTTGTGCTTTGGAGTATCAAAGGTCTTTTCTTATCAGGGATGTACAAATAGAATTTTTAAAGTGGAAAAAATCTAACAAAGATTAGTTATCATTTTCAGATCTTCAGCTCTTTTAATTCTGTAAGTCCCAGTCTCATAATTGAATGAAGGAATATTCTTCTTTTATTGCCTTTCTATTGCTATACTAAGAGCGTCTGTCTTGGTCATGAGTGCTTCAGGTTTGCAGTTCATTTCTTATATCTGCCTACTTGCAGCCAGTCCAGGGTTTATAACTTTGAAGATATATAACTAGATACACTATGCGAAATGGTAGGACAGAGGAGACACAGAATTTTGTGGGAAAACACCAATGATTCTGCTTCTAGGGCCTACCAGTTGAAAGTTAGAGCTGGAATTCCTGGGTCGGGAAGATCCCCTGGAAAAGGGAATGGCTACCTACTCCAGTGTTTTTGCCTGGAGAATTCTATGGACAGAGGAGGCTGGCGGGCTACAGTCCTTGCAGTCACAAAGAGTTGGACACGACTAAACGACTTAACACTCGTTATTGTTTAGAGACTAATTTACTTTCATTCAATCCTTCCAAGTTCACTATTTCATAGATCTTGAAGGGATTTTACAGATCTTGAAAGGGATTTTAATCTCCATATATGCTGTTTTGTATATGTGGATTATGGATCTCCCTGTATATACACATACCCATATATATATATATATATGTGAGTGTGTGTGTGTATATATATATCTTCACTTCTCTTATATATATCTCTTTCTAGACACACTCAAACACACAAATGTTAATCAGTTTGAGATCATGTTTTTGGAAATAAAATGCCATACCTTCTTTCTTGTAGTGGAGAAGCACCCCTAAGTATCAGGAACATGAATACTGGGATACTTGATTTGGGAAGGGGATGTCCATAGGACACAGACAAGAATGCTCTTGTCCTGTAGTTTGGAGAGGCAGAGCACTTTGTAGGATGGCTCTCCTTACCATAACAATGAACTAAGGCCCACTCCCACTTTTAAACACTGTCTGTCTCCTTTATCATTTTTAAAGGAACTTCACCATATAATATTATACATAAAGGTGATCTTTCTTAGAGAAATTTAAGTCTTTCCTAGAATGGATAATGACAGCCCTAAGTTTGAAGTGTGAAGTCTTCACAGCTAGGAGCAGATGCGTTATGTAACTGCTTCAGCTACCCTTCACAGATTTCTGACATTGCCCTTCACATTCCTGACCGTCCCACATTTCCACTTTTTCTTCCAGTTTCTCATACCTGTACACCTTCCTTCTTCTGACCTTGTCATTAGAATTTGCAAACTTGGTTCACACAACTTGCCAGAAAATCACATGGGGAAGTCAAATGCTTCTTACAGCTCCAGAAGACTTTTGGAGGAGGAAAGCTGACCATATTGAGGGGCTTAATTTTGTATATTTCCTTATCCTTGGTGCATCTACCCTCTGCCAGCAATGGTTTTGTTTGCACAGCATTTTGCTAAACATATGCCAGGCATTACTACAGTGCTGCTTCCTATACCAAACACCTTGGCATAATTCAAGATGAAAAACAGAATGTATGTGAGAGATGAAAAAATCAGATTTGATTGCTGAAGTGCTGACATCCAAATTGGTAGCAGTGAGAAGTAACACATTTGCCTCAGGCATGCCTATCTGTGTGTCTCTCC
Source organism: Capra hircus (assembly GCF_001704415.2). Lineage (NCBI taxonomy): Eukaryota > Metazoa > Chordata > Mammalia > Artiodactyla > Bovidae > Capra > Capra hircus. Next base: position 115,040,940 of record NC_030808.1, on the reverse strand, counting down.
CCCTCCTACTCCAAGTCACAGGGAATCCCATTTAAACATTCTTAGGAATGCTTTCCAATTTTACTTTGGTGGGAAAGGCTGAGTTTTCAAGGAATTCGTAATAAAGTATTGACATTTTCTTAAGCTTCTGTTGTTTGAATGAATTGCAAACTATTTTTGAGTTTCTTCTATTGAACATGGATTATAAGTACAGGAAACATCATTGAGTCTTGTCATTTTGGAAAAGGAAATTTATATTATGGAGAGGCAGTTGAGATTTATAACTAGCAAGTACTGGCATAAAGACTTCTTTTTTCTTCATATGATGCAACATAAACAGAGATATCAACAAGAGGCTCCTAAAGATAGGCCTTAAATTTTTAAAATACTTGAATGATACTGTATTCATATGAATATGTAATTCACTTCTTATTGCTCCGTAATGCTTCTGTTAAAAATTTCAGAGCATCTTTCTGAGAGCTAAAATTGATATGAGACCCAATGCAGTGGTGTTAATGGGGACAGAGTTCAACAAATTGAGCCTTTTGTACATATTTACATTTCGTGTGCTATTTCAAAACTCCAAAAATGAATGGAATGCTTTTGAAAATTGGCATACTTCTACTTCTGCCTCTTTGAATAAACAACTGCCCCAGAATTTCTGTTTTTGTTAAGTAGCAACAAGAAATAAAAAAAAATTTGAAGTGTTAATCTTTAATTTTTGAATAATATATCTTTTTTTAGCATTTCTTCTTAACTGATTCCCTTCTATTTGGGGCACAGTTATATAATAGCCTTAATTGGGTGAGCTGTCATCTCAGGGTGGGAAAAATACACACGAAGAAAGAACATGCATTATAAAAGTAGCCTTTCAGAATACCTCCGTGCTCTGCCAATACCGTCACATTCTTCTGAAAGGGATACTCTCACTTTTTTGCGGTAAAGTAAGGGAAACTTCTTAAAGATGCAAAAATATTCCTGAAATTCATCTGAGTAGAAAATCCCAAAGCCCCGCTTTTTTTCTGTTTTTAACAGGAAACATGCCTTCACAGATGGTCTGTTGAATTTTCTAGCATGTTAATGTGGTATATAATTTATTGTCTTAGTTCCTAAGTTCTAGACTGGTCCTATCTTATCTCTTTAATGATACCTCCCTCTTAAAAGGAATTTGCATCACCTGCTTAGATGCTGCAAGAAGATAATATAACTCCTCTATATAAACATTCCTGTTCTTCCCACCTAACACTTACTCGGCCATCTTCCCGTCTTAGATCATTGCTCCCTCAAATCCCTTCTCCACTTGTGCCTGCGTACCTCTGAGTTCCGAGAAGGGAGCAACATGCATTCCCACTAGAATTCACATGGAAGGTGCTTATGGCCCTTGCGTGGCTTTTAAATCTGTAATGCAGCTTAGAATCACAAATTATCTTGTGACTACAATCTTATCTATCCTAGAGGAGTTTTTGATATCCAAAACTGATTCCAGGTTCCAGAGTGCTTCTCTGTTTCCGGTTTCCTTTTTTTTTTTTTGAAATTATAGTTGATATACACTGCTTCCAGTATATAGCAGAGTGATTCAATTTTATATATATATAAATATATATAGGTATGTATTCTTTTTCAGATTGTTTATCATTATAGATTATTGCAAGATATTGAATATAGTTCCCTGTGTTGTAACAAGGAAGATCTTGTTTATTTCATTTATAGTAGTGTGTATCTGTTAATCCCTAGTTTCTAATTTAGTCCTTCACCCCTCCTCCTTTGGTAACCATGTTTGTTTTCTGCATCTGTGGGTCTGTTTCATAAAGAAGTTCATTTGTATCAATTTTTTTAGACTCCACGTAGAAGTGATATCATATGATATTTTCCTTTGTCTGACTTCACGTAGTATGACAGTCTCTAGGTCCATCCTTGTTGCTGCAAACCGCATTATTTCATTCTTTTTTATGGCCAAGTAATATTCCCGTGTTTATGCATTGTGTGTGTATTCACACATCTTCGTCCATTCATCTCTTGTTGGACATTTGGGTTGTATGCCAGTGTTCACAGCAGTGCTGCTTACAATGACCAAAACATGGAGGCAGTTCACTGTACTTTCAATGGGCACAGTAGTTATAGCCCTTTCATTTTCTGAGATTTGAACTGCCACAGAATGGTGGCAGTGAGCTAGAAGTCTCTGGAATCCTAATGAACTAGTAGGTAAGAAAACCACTGATGACTTACCTTTTCAAGAGAATGAATGGGGAGGTAGAGCATGAATCCTGTCAGGGGTGAGAGAATGTCCTTCAACCATTTTAGCCCAACTTTATATCTCTTCTTAAGGATGCTTCCCATGAAATTAGCTTCCACTCATTTCTCCTCCATCCAATTCTTTTTACTAATTAGAATTACATTTTTTCTTTCTTCTACTCTGTGTCATCCAGTATGATAAGTTAATAGACACCTAATGTATATTTATTAATACTATAAAAATTAATAAATTAGTGATTTTACTATATTAGCAAAATTGTGGATACAGTTTCCAATGTATGTGTAGTTGTTGGCGTGGTGAATTTGAATATTAAATATAGCTCTTTTCTTAAAAGAGTCATTTCTTAGTCCTTATGGGTATTATCCCTTATAATAGGAGGTATGAAATTATTTTAAATCATTTTTCTAAGAATTTCAATGGAAAATGGTGTCTAATTTATAGAGCTTTTCTAACAGTTATTGAGAGTAACCAATTTAGTGTGAATCTGTTTTTAACACTGACATTCAGTTCATCCTACATGTGTTTAGAAGATGAACCTACAGTTTTTAAAAACCAAGATTATCAGCTGGATTTTCTTCATAATTTTCTCCAAAGTGAGAACCACTGAGACCTTTGTAGTGGTAACACAAATACTTTGGAGCAAAATTGAGTTTTTCCCAAAGGTCAACAGAGACAGCTTTGTTTATGATTTGCAAAGTGTCATATTAATTTGTGTGAAATTCATAGTGTAACTAAATACATACTGTGGTGACAGTTGGAAGAAATCTGTTTGACTGGACTTATATCCAGTGAAAAGAGTCCTCTAAAGATTGTTTTTTTCACTGCTTCATTTTAAATACCACTGACTATTTAAATTTGAACTTGATATTGTCTTAGTTCTAAACATAGCTGGCCAAATATGTTTATACAGTACATATGAATCAGGCAGATGAGTCTCTGTTGCTTTAATTGTTCTGTGACTTTGTACAAATTATTTAATATCACAGGATCTCTGAATCCTCATCAGCATGAAATAGGTGGAGGTGGAGATTCCAGTACTCCCATCATAGAATTATGGGGAGGACTATGGGAGATCTAGTCTTTCCTTTTTTCAACACTCTGTGACTCACTTCAGGCTCAGGGAAGCAAGGCCCTGCCCTCATGGATCTTATATCCCTAGTGTTGTTTGTCAGTGAATAAGGAAACACATAAATAAGCAACCTGATTGCAGGTATGACTAGTGCTGTGATGGAGCCTGGCTCTGGGAGGGCTTTAGTTGAGTTGGTTATGCCCACTGCCCTGTTTGTAAGAGCATAGACAATAAGTGGCAAACTTTCTTCTCTTCATCATTTAGTTTCCTTACCTTGTATTTAACTCTTATGTTCATAATTTGTAAAAAAATAAAAAAATGTGGATAAGTAATAGTTTTTATTTTGTGAGAAATGTTTTTATTTTCATAAATCTAAGGTTGCAAAGCAGACTTCTTATTTCTTCAGGGTTAATAGAGTGACTTGGTACAGTTTCATTTCTTCATAGGGTAGTATAAATTATTTTGAACTGAATTATCAAGTAATAGTCTTGATGATCATTTAAGTCTAGTTTCTATTCTTCGCCACTTTGGTGTGTACCGTCCTTCACATTTGTGTCCTAACTTGATGTTTTAGCCCACTTGAACAGTTTAGTGCAAATGTTTTGTCTTGTATTGTTAGAAACCATGTACCCATCAGTCATTACACTTGGACTTAATGAGTGCAGTCTTTCTATATCCTTATGACGTAGGCCATTTTCACTATGCAGGGTCTTCCTGAAATCCAGGCAGTCTTAGCAAAGGCACTTGGTGGATGGGTTATCTTGGCTTTTTTGTAGATTTCTTAACCAGGCTTCCACTTACCTTTGTTAAGTTACTTCCGCTTAACTTTGTTATTTCTACTTAACTTTGCCTTAACTCTCTCACCTTACCTCTTCTGAACAAAGCCTTCATACCAGCCAGGTTAGTTTATCTACTGACTTTGTAATGGCCTGAAGTTCCCACTTGTGTGGCATTGCTTGCCACTGTTTTACTTAGCAGAACCTCTTGGCTTTTTGGATTCCTGAGAAGCCAGGTCTGCCATAAAGGACATAATCCTTAGACTTGGTAGCAGACCTGGATTTGCATTTTATTTGCTCTTTCTATGATCTTGGGCAAGTCATGAAACTTTGGTGGACTTTAATTTCCACATCAGACTAATGGAGTTAATGCCTACTACTCCTGTGGTCATTGTGAGTTGATTGAACTGCTCCCCAAAAGTGCTTCACTCCTGATCTTTTTTTTTCCTCTGCACTTGGTCCCCCTGGTATAACAGGACACTTCATAGTATTCATTATTTATTTTCTGACATATACTCTGTGTTACGATCTATGGTCAGTCCCACTCCACTTTTTCTTTTCTTTTTTGATAGGCAAGGAGATGAAAGAAAGATGTAGGTTAAAATTCTCTTGGGGATTACCTGCTTATTTTAATGAACTATGAAGTATCTGTACATTTGTGTGAGCAGTTTTTTATTTATGAAAACTGGGGTATAAGAAATAGCTTATGGTGAATTAAGAAATGAATTTACATAGTGGACCCATAATAATTAAATGTTCAAGGAAAACAGAAGGTATAACATGGTTTTGACTATTACTGGAAATAACAAAAGGAGAAATAACAGAAAGTAAAGCTACAATAAGTCGTGGTTGGCAAGACTGTTCAAAATGAATGATGTCATCTGGAAGTTTCTTCACTTCAGAAAATCTTGGAGGTAAGAACCTTGACATTCTGAGCAGTGCTCAGACTCATGATTGATAACGTGTTTTAGGCATAAACAGTAAGGCCACTGATAATTTGTAAACTTTTGCTTGAATCTATTTAAAGTATTTCTTGGTCCTTACATAGTTCTCGGTTTAATCTTCCTTAAAATAAACTCGTTGACTAATACATGGTAAATCTTTTCCTGCTGTGTGTTCCACGTGCTCTGGTAACCTCATTGACTCACTTCTGTGGAGTTTGGGCCCCTGTCCCCCACCCCACATAAGCTAATATGCTTTAACAAAACTCTGGCAGCTTATAACACAGAGTACTGATTTTAGAAGGAGTTACTTTTTGTTTGTATAATCAGTTCATTTGATTATTAGCTGCTTTTTTTGCTATTCTAACAACTGTTAAAACAGTTGTGGGAAAAACCCACATTTTTTGTTTCATTTTATTAGTAATCCCGTGAGCAATGAATGCCTCAAAATGTTTGCCAAGCTACCCTGTCGGGCCTCCCAGGTGTTGCAGTGGTAAAGAATCCACCTGCCAATGCAGGAGACATGGGTTTCATCCCTGGAGAAAGAAATGGCATCCCACTCAGTATTACTGCCTGGAGAATTCCATGGACAGAGGAGCCTGGTGGGCTACAGTCCATGGGGTTGCAAAGAGTAGGACACAGTGGAGTGACTGAGCATACCTAACTTCTTGACACTTCTAAGTAACATTTTCTAATCTGAGTAATTCTGATTTCGATTATTACTTACTCTTTTCTGATGTGACTGTAGTATGGAGTCTAGTTTTTATCTGGGAATGAAGGAAGCCATGAAATAGAGTAATGGCCTAATGATTGAATCTGAAATTTGCTACTAAGTAGCAAGAAATTAGAAAATAATCATGCTTAATGTGGCAGTTAACCAATAAATACATTTTCAAAACATTAATAGATTTTGAAAAAGCACTGTTCTAGCTGTGTTTTAGAAATTAGACATACAGTTAACATATATGTATGTATATTACATGTCCAGTATATGTGTATGTATATATATATATGTATCATACATATATTGGTCTTCCCAGGCAGTTCAGTGGTAAGAATCCACCTGCCAATGTAGGAGACGTGGGTTCAATCCCTAGGTCAGGAAAATCCCCTGGAGAAGGATATGGCAACCTGTTCTAGCATTCTTGCCTAGAAAATCCCATGAACAGAGAAGGCTGGTGGGCTACAGTCCATGGGGTCTCAAGAAAGTTAAACATGATGGAGCAACTAAGCACACATGTATATTATTTAATATACATTCTACTTTATAAGACTCATGTATTTCTTTGCTCATTCAGTGAGTTAATACCTATTATGAGCCTGTCACTATCCTAGATGTTCTTATTTGGGGAGTACAGCTGAAAAATAGACAGTCGTGGTTTCTACCCTCATTCCTGGTCTAGTAAAAGACAAGGGCAACTGCCAGGCGATTATGATAAAGTGTAATGAGTGCTCTGGAGCCAACTAAAAGAGCATTAAACAAAGACTTGAAGTTTATAGAACTTCCTGGAGGTGGTGACATTTAACAGGAGTCTAACTGACTGGAAATTAGCCAGGCCAAACAGAAGAGATGAGGGGAGGGTGAAGTATTTGAATAACTCGATCTACGTGGACAAAGTAACATCTTGCCCAAGGGACTGGATGTAGTTTAGTTTAATACGGCTGGGAGAGAGAGGAGGATGGAGAGAGAATGAGTGTGCATTAGGATGGTGTGGGGTGGGGGACTGTGGAAAAGATGGGATGCTGATCTGGAGAATGGGTAGGTCTGTGTTAGCTCTTGTCTGGACTATTAAAGTAATTACTTAATTTGGTCTTCTTTCCCTAGGCTCTCAGCCAAATCAGTCCCCCTTAGCTCCTGTCTGATGAATTCATGAAACACAGTTTTGCCAACGTCATCCTTGGTCCCCTTCAGAGACTCTCTCTAGCCTGTAGGAGGAAGTAGACAATCTTTAACTCAGTTTTTAAAAGGGTCCCCAAGCTGGACTCACTTTGCAAACTTTATTTCCCGTGACTCTTATTACAGATTGATTACTTGTTACTGATGCTTCAAATTGTGCTATTCCCTCTACCTGAATATCTTTTCTAACTCGTCATGTATAAAATTCTCTCTCTTGTTCAAAGCTATTATCTGACTTTTCTAAGTGGAATCTTTCTCATTTTCCTTGAAATTGTAAGAACTCTTCGTCTGAATGCCTGTTACGATGCTTTTTTGTCTTCTTTCTGTATATTCGCACTTTTTATGTGGCTGTTTTATTTCCCTGAGTAGACTGTGTGTCTCATTCATTTTCTGTCTCCTGTGCCCTGCAGCACTCAGTACATGAGTGGTTTCACCAAGCAGATAAATGGTGGATCAATCAATAAATTAGTTTTTCTAGAAGATATTAAGGCTTGGTATGAAGCATATTTTAGTCAACGCCACTTATTTTACTTTTTTGCCTCATCCATTCATTGCCTATTTTCTAGCTTATTTTTCAGGTTGGATAGGAGACAATGAATCAGTTGCTCCATTGTGCTTTCTCTGTTGCCTGCGTGTGCGCCCAAGATGATATGCCCAAGGGAACACAAGGCAGTAGCTCTTTTTTGTGTCCACCCTTGCCCTGAACACCCTTTCTCCCACTGTCTAGGAAAGGAGCTGTGAGGAGACAGTGTAGAAACACAAGTATCCATTAACAGGCAGATAACATTAGCTGTTATCTTGAAGTCATTGGCAAACACTGGGTTTAAAAGACCTGTGGAAAGGGTTGTGATGGATGTGTAAATGAGAATGTGTATTAGTAGACAGAGGTTCACCAATGGTCCTCAGAGTAGCAGCCATTAGAACTGTCTGAGAGCTTTCCTGGGACCCAGCCAAAATCAATTAAATCAGAATTTCTGGGGATAGAGGCTGGGCATAGGAATTTTTAATTTGTCGTATACTGCCATGATTAAGGGCTTTCCAGGTGTTGCTAGTGGTAAAGAACCGGCCTGCCAATTCAGGAGACATAAGAGATGAAGGTTAGATCTCTAGGTGGAGAAGATCCCCTGGAGGAGGGCATGGCAACCCACTCCAGTATTCTTGCCTGGAGAGCCTCATGGACAGAGGAGCCTGGCGGACTGTGGTCCACAACGTCACAAAGAGTCGAACACAACTGAAGCGACTTAGCATGCACGCACACCATGATTAAGGACCATTGGCTTAAAACTTAAAACAGTGGTGTTTCAGTGGTGTGGTGACTTGGACACCGAAATGTCCTTCTTGTCTCCTAAATTTCTTATTCATTCTGCAAACGTACTGAAAATGCTTAGATCTCAGCCTGTCTTCAACAACTTCTTAATCTCGAGGGATAGACAGACTTGTAAAAATTACCTGTGATACAATTTGACAGGTGCTAAATTCACCACTGTGAGTTTATCCTACCTGGCAAGAAAGTGGCGAGGAGGCAGGAAGGGAAAAGGAAAGAGAAAATGTCCACGGAAAGGGACATTTGAAAAGGGTCGTCTCTCATCATCAGATTTAACCTAAGAAAATGATTCCATGTTTTTACCAATCCCTGTTAAAATAGTTTCCTGATGGTCAGAGAAATGAGCGTTGGTTGATTTGTCCTTGGGCATGGGCGAAGCTTTCTCACAGCCACTCGGGAGTTAAGTTCCTTCGATGCAGTTTCACAGATGAAGGCACTGTGCGGGCTTGGAGGGTGAGCACCTACCTGAGGCCAGCATTGGTGTCTGACAGAGCTGCACTGAAGCCAGGGCTCCCTGGCTCCTAAAGAAGTGGTTTTGTCCCCGCTGGACTGAATATTTGCCATCCTTAGCCACTGGAGGCTTGTGGGAGTTAGTTCATTCAAAGAGATTCTAACTTGACCGAGAGCTGAAGGTCTCTGTCAAAACAGGGGTTGAAGGAGAAGGAAAAGGAATGCTTTCAAGCATGTGTGAGGGGAATTGGGGGTTGCAGGATTCCAGGGATGTGCTGGCTGTGGCAGAGGGACTCAGGACTGTCCGGTCACCTAGTACCAGCACCTAATCAGAGGCTGTTATACTGTGCTCTTATCCATCAGTCACATCATCCCTAGGATGGTATTCTTCTGGTTTTATAAACGAGGAAGTTTAAGTAGAGTGAGGTTGAGTGATTTACTCAGTCTTACTGCTAATAAATACCAAAGTTGGCTTTAGAACCAACAACCTTGTAATTCCAGTTCACATGATCGTAACCATTGAGCCTGGGGCTCTACTCCTCTTTTACATCACATCCTGGGATGGTTCCTGGGATGGTTTCTGTATGCAGATCACCAAGGCCTGCAGAGGAGGAGCTTTCACACTAAAGGCACAGAGAAGTCTGACAAATTGCCATATTGTTTCTTTGGGTTGGAGCAAAGTACAGACTTGTGTTTGGATGATGGTATTGTATTAATAGTAAGTTACTAGAAAATGAAGCAAATGAGACGAGGGGGAAAGGAGAATATAATTGAATTGAGAGAAAACGGCTACAGGGTGTGAGTTGACTGGGTGAAGATGTAGAAGTTTGGGTGAAGATGCAAAGGAATGTTTTTGACAACTGCTTTATTGGGAGAAGATTTTTTATATAATTTTTTTTTTTAAGCTGAAGTATGGAGTTCCCTGATAGCTCAGATGGTAAAGAATCTGCCTTCTATGCGGGAGACCCACTTTTTTTCTTAATGGATTGATTTAGAGTGTTAATTTCTTTGTGTGTTTTTTTTTGTTGTTGTTGTTTGTTTGTTTTTCCTTCCTTTTTTTGGTGTCTGAAGGATTTTTTATTGTAAACTTATTTATAGTTGGTGAGCAACTTCACTTTCACTTTTCACTTTAATGCATTGGAGAAGGAAACGGCAACCCACTCCAGTGTTCTTGCCTGGAGAATCCCAGGGACGGGGGAGCCTGGTGGGCTGCCGTCTATGGGGTCTCACAGAGTCGGACACGACTGAAGTGACTTAGCAGCAGCAGCAATGTTGTGTTAGTTTCAGGTTCAGGTGTACAGCAAAGTGATTCAATTCTACCCACATGTATCTGTTGTTTTTCAAATTCTTTTCCCATTTAGGTTGTTACATAATATTGAACAGCGTTGTGCTATATATAGTAGGTCCTTGTTGGTTATCCATTTAAAATATAGCAATGAGTACGTATCTATCCCAATCTCCCTAACTATCCCTTCCCCATCCTTCCCCTCTGGTAATTAGAAGTTCCTTCTCTAAGTCTGTTTTATAAATAAGTTCATTTGTATCTTTAAAAATTTTTTTAGCTTCCACTGTGTAAGTGATATCATATTATATTTCTCTACTCTGGACAGAATATATTCTGAAATAAAGTTGGCAAATGTTTCTTGGGTGTGTTGACCTGGACTGGGCTGGGGGCGCAAGGCTGAGGCACAGCCCCCTCCTGGAGGCAGTCAGCATGGGAGAAAGACATGTAATTAGTTCACCGTAAAGCCCTCTGACCCTCTTGGGAGGAAGACAGACATGTGCAAAGTGCCAAGGATCGTGAAATGACTGTATCTACTAACAACCACCTGCTGTAGCCAGAGGTAGACAGTGTCAGATTCTCAGATAACGTTGCTTTACTCACTTAATGCACCCAAGCCCGGTGTTTAGAAGATCTGGGCTTTCAGCCTAAATGTTGATGATGTGATAGCAGGAGAAAAACATCATGTGACAGCCGCCTGTGCTTTTCCCTCTTACGTTCACATTCTGGCTTATTATAAAACAGTGTTGCCATGGCTGGCATTCCCGTGAGGCTCAACATCTCCGTACTTTTCATCTTAAATAAGCACTTCAGAATATCTCCGCAGCTTCTGATTGCTGTTTAGAACAAGCACCTTGTAATGATTAAGCTTTTTAAATGCCGAAGTTTAAGTCACGACTTCAGTACCCTTCTGCCTTAGAAACTCATTTTACAGATGTCTTGAAAGAGTTCCATAGTTCATAGGCATCTCTTTTATTTATGTATTTATTGTTACAATGGATCATTTTCCAGAGAGCTATTTGAGGATAGTAGAAATATAATGAATGATTTCTCTAAATTCAGAGACTTTCCTGTTTTATTCCCATCAATAATTTTTAAGTAACTTTTGTTGATGGTTACTCTTTTAGATGTTTGGAAACCTGCCAGAGAGCCCCAGTGAAAGTCTCTAGGGGTGGGGGTGGGGGCAGAGGAGGAGAGAGGCTCAGATAACCTGTGTTGTAATACTGCTTTTTTACCTCAAGAGCTTTTTTTTTTTCATCCTGCTGCCTGTGCTGCTGCAGTCAGCATCCAATAGAGACGTATTCTGGGCCCAGGAGCCAATTGTCTTGCTCCTCGAAGCAGCCTGAAGTCTGAGGGAGAGCTGATGGCTGTGCACAGTTTTAGCAATTGTCGTGGGGATGCTGGGCGGGGAGAAGCGGGTGGGTGGAGTGCTTTCCCCACGGGGACTGAGGCGCTGGCATTCAGCACATTTTGTTCAAGTACAAAGGTGATCAGTCTGAAGGAGACAGTGGGCAGCAGCAGTGAGCACCTGTGTGACCTTACTTTTTGCTCCACGCTCTGTCCTTGTTTACGTGAAGCAGTAGCGTTTGATGGCTGGACTTGAGGCTGAATCTATGAGGTCAGAAAGCTAGTGACGTTTGTTTTCAGTTAGGGAATCCCAGAGTTTTTTATAATTTAAGGTTTATCGTAACTAAAAACAAATGTTATCATTTTAGAGATGTAAAAACAGGGTTTGCTTTCCTATATTTGTGGGCATATGGGATCTAGAATAAAACAAATAAGTCTTTCATATAAATACAAAGTAATGGTGTGTTCTCCAACTGACTTCACCAAAATGTTTTACCTCTTTGATTTCCTTTAGTTTCTTTAAATTGCTGGATGAAAATCTTACCCCTTAAAACCTCTTTGTATTATTATCTAACTTTATTTTTCGCTTTTAATATATGCATATATATATATCAGTTCAGTTCAGTCACTCAGTCATGTCCGACTCTTTGCGACCCCATGAATCGCAGCATGCCAGGCCTCCCTGTTCATCACCATCTCCTGGAGTTCACTCAGACTCATGTCCATCAAGTCCGTGATGCCATCCAGCCATCTCATCCTCGGTCGTCCCTTTCTCCTACTGCCCCCAATCCCTCCCACCATCAGAGTCTTTTCCAATGAGTCAACTCTTCTCATGAGGTGGCCAAAGTACTGGAGTTTCAGCTTTAGCATCATTCCCTCCAAAGAAATCCCAGGGTTGATCTCCTTGCAGTCCAAGGGACTCTCAAGAGTCTTCTCCAACACCATAGTTCAAAAGCATCAATTCTTCGGCGCTCAGCCTTCTTCACAGTCCAACTTTCACATCCATACAGGACCACTGGAAAAACTATAGCCTTGACTAGATGGACCTTAGTTGGCAAAGTAATGTCTCTGCTTTTGAATATGCTGTCTAGGTTGGTCATAACTTTTCTTCCAAGGAGTAAGTGTCTTTTAATTTCATGGCTGCAGTCACCATCTGCGGTGATTTTGGAGCCCCAAAAAATAAAGTCTGACACTGTTTCCACTGTTTCCCCGTCTATTTCCCATGAAGTGATGGGACTGGATGCCATGATCTTCATTTTCTGAATGTTGAGCTTTAAGCCAACTATTTCACTCTCCTCTTTCACTTTCATCAAGAGGCTTTTTAGCTCCTCTTCACTTTCTGCCATAAGGATGGTGTCATCTACATATCTGAGGTTATTGATATTTCTCCCGGCAATCTTGATTCCAGCTTGTGTTTCTTCCAGTCCAGTGTTTCTCATGATGTACTCTGTATAGAAGTTAAATAAGCAGGGTGACAATATACAGCCTTGATGTACACCTTTCCTATTTGGAACCAGTCTGTTGTTCCATGTCCAGTTCTAGCTGTTGCTTCCTGACCTGCATACAGATTTCTCAAGAGGCAGGTTACGTGGTCTGGTATTCCCATCTCTTGAAGAATTTTCCACAGTTTATTGTGATCCACACAGTCAAAGGCTTTGGCATAGTCAATAAAGCAGAAATAGATGTTTTTTTGGAACTCCCTTGCTTTTTTGATGATCCAGCGGATGTTGGCAATTTGATCTCTGGTTCCTCTGCCTTTTCTAAAACCAGCTTGAACATCAGGGAGTTCACGGTTCACGTATTGCTGAAGCCTGCCTTGGAGGATTTTGAGCATGACTTTACTAGCATGTGAGATGAGTGCAACTGTGTGGTAGTTTGAGCATTCTTTGGGATTGCCTTTCTTTGGGATTGGAATGAAAACTGACCTTTTCCAGTCCTGTGGCCACTGCTGAGTGTTCCAAATTTGCTGGCATATTGAGTGCAGCACTTTCACAGCATCATCTTTCAGGATGATGAAATAGCTCCACTGGAATTCCATCACCTCCACTAGCTTTGTTCGTAGTGATGCTTTCTAAGGCCCACTTGACTTCACATTCCAGGATGTCTGGCTCTAAATGAGTGATCACATCATCATGATTATCTTTATATATATATAAAATGGATCCTCTTTTCCTATATAAAACCACCTTTTCTTTACATGTGATCTGTCTAAATCACAGAGGCGAGGTTAGTGGAATCCATAGAAAGTCTAAGAACCTCTTGCCTCACTGGGACTCTTGTTGAAATGGATGATGTGAAGCAAGAGTTTAATTTTTTGGTGTTCAGTTGTTTTCTTTTTAGTTTTCAGAGAAAGTGAAATTTATAAGAGAATCTTATTTTTTTTCCATGACACATTGGAAATATAGGTATACCTATGGCTGATTCACATTGATGTTTGGCAGAAACCAACACAATATTGTAGAGCAATTATTCTTCAATTAAAAATAAATTTCACTATAAAGATAAAATTAGTTTCTTATATTGCAAAACATCTTTTCCTTTTGCAGAATTCAAGGGGGTTGAAGCTTTCATCGGTTCTGACCTATTCTGGATAAAGTCATGTATGTTTTTAGTGTGAGCAGTGTTTAGAAAAGCAGGCACATGAAACAGTGATCAAGTGGTCATTGGTACAAAAACACACCTCTAACGTAATGGTCAAGAGCACTGACTTTGTAGTTAGACTGTCTGTGTTTAGTTATGTGTCCTTGAGCGAGAACCTCTGTCCTTCCCATTTGAAAAGGTGTTTAAAGATGGAGAGCTTTTGCTTTATCAGTGCACTAGGAACTCTCAAATAGGTCTATAAAGAACTGCTTAAACAAGTCTTCCAAGGGATTGTTAAGGAAAAAATTATGTGTGTTTGACTGAAGAAGTTTACCTCTTTTTTACCCTCAGGAAAGCCCTAGAAATATAATAGAGACAACCATGCTGTAATCCACCTAATCATGGTAGGATGATGAATCGGGTACTATTTGTGAAACATTTTGTATTTCTCAATTGAAAGGCATGCGCTACAAATAGAACTCTAAATTTTATTATGTAAATGTTCGTGCTTTTAATTATTAGCCAAGATTGAAGAGTGTCTGATTTGGATGCCATAAAACTTCAGAATTGTTTCTGCTACAAACAGTTTAGAACTCTGGCAGTTGCTGTACCACAAAAATAATGAAGTGATTGAAAAAATAATAGAAACATAGTGATCTGGCATTTCCAACTTTATGATGCCGTAAAAAAGCAGCCAACAAATGTTGGACTGTTTAATGATACTGGCACCTAGCAAATGTCACTGGGCTTTTACAAGGTCATGGAGACTCTGGTTTGGCTCAGGGATGCTGGCCAGACCCATCTTTGGAGCCCAGGAAGACTGTGGAATAGTGACAGACAATAGGTGCCAGCTAAACCCTTTATAGCACTTCATAGATGGCTGCACACTGCTGTGGGACTCTGTGGCATAGAGGAGGCCAGGAGTAGGAGGAAAAAGTGAGACTGTTTCTTCTTACAGCATCCTATCAGAAGCAACTCTAAATATAAGATCCTTGTGGGCCCTCTCTGAGGAGGCTAAGATTTCCTCAGATGACTATCAGCTGAAATTGTGCGCTGATACAACTGTGGCTGTCACAAAAGCTGCTGGAGAAAGGAGTGGTGCTTCGGTTACGAGAATGTGTGTGTGGTTTGTTGCCTTTTCCCCTTTCTCCTCCTCCTCAGAGGCAGCTAACTCGACTCTCATGAATTACATAATACTTATCTAGACGTGTAGAGTTTCAGTTATGCCATATTCAAGATGATTAATGGGAGTTGTGCAATTAAAGCACAACAGTTCTCTGGGAAAAAAGTCATAGTATCCTGATGTTTGAGTTAAAGTGTGTTGCTGTTGCGTCAGCATTGAGGATATTTTGGGGTCTTGTAAATGTCACTATTGGTTTTCATGTCCAAGAGTCGTCGTCATCAAACTTACGAATGTTCTACAAAATAGTGCCTAGAACATTTGAATGCTCGAGAGGCCTCTTGAAATAGCTAGAAAGTCTAACCTAGAATTGCTTCTCTAAAGTCAGATTAGACTTGGGTGAGAAAAAATGTAATGCCCAAGAAACAGAGTCTGTTACATCCTTTTATGTCCTTTCAAACCATGGTAAAATTACAGATTTAAACTCAATAGATTGTGTATATGTACATATATGTATGTTTATATATTTTTTGGTTTTGCTGACAGTCTTAGTAGTTTTTAAGTCACAGTGTATATACGAACATGAACGTTTTATGGGATCAGGAAAAGGAAGAAAAAAAAATTTGCGTAATTTTTTGTTTGAAAATACTTTTGATCTGTAGTAGTAAAGAAATTAGGAATATTTCAGTGAAAATACATTTATAGATTTTTGCTTCTTTTTTCTCTTACTGGTAGGAAAAAATTCTCCCAGCTCTTATATTGACCTAAAGCTCCAAGCACTTGTCCTTATGTTGATTGGAAGAAGAAATAGCAATTTACACCTAAAAAGTTAAGCTTTAAGTATTGATGTAGTGTTGCTGTATTTTACTTCATGTTAAGTGTAGGAGACTAGAGATTAATTTCCCAGAAAAATAAGAGGCGGAATGATTCCTTTCTTCATGTTCTGTGGGGATGCTAAGCATTTGTTCCTGGTGTTACCTGAAAGTCCAGTGAGGAAATTAAAACAGATATTGTGTTTGTTTTAAATAATATTTTCTTGCCTTTTTAGATGGCAAAACTGAAATAAGTACAAGGGTGCACCTATAATATGGCTTAGAGGGTCATAATACTTGAGAATAAAAAATGAATAGAAAAATTCCTGTTAATATGTCAGTATTATCTATTTATCATGTAGTATATCATAGTATTTAAATGTAGCAAATTGATGGTTCTGACTTACTAACAATGTATATACTGTAGTTGACTGTTGAACAACATAGTTTGAATTGTGTAGGTGCACTTATATGTGGATTTTTTTCAATAAATACTGCTATAGTACCACAATATCCGAAGCTGCTTGAATTTGCAGATGCCAAACCACCCATAAAGAGGGCCAACTGTAAGATTATATTCAGATTTTCAACTATGTTGAGGGAGGGGTTGGTGTCCCTAACAGCCACCCCTTTACCAGACTCCCTGTGTTGTTCAGGTGTCAACTCATTGAGATGTAGTATAGAATCCTATTTGTAAAACAAAAGAAAACAAATAAACAATAACATCAAATCAGTGAAATCCCCCTGGAAACTAACAAAAAAAATGAAGATTTCTGCTTTGACTACTTTAGGAATTTATTCAAAATGATGGTTCCGTGCCCCTTTAAGTTTTATTCCATAACTTCCTAAAAGTTCTCATGTGTTTTTTCAAATAAAGCATGAAATAAAAATTTTAGTCATATACTTAAGTTTCTTAAAATTGCCGCAAAAGCAAAGTTTGACTTTGTAATACATATACTGCTCTTGGAAATAGGTATACAATTGGGGTGAATATATATGTGTGTATATGCATAAGTACATTTGTACACATGTATTCATTTTCATCAGAGAAGGCAATGGCACCCCACTCCAGTACTCTTGCCTGGAAAATCCCATGGACAGAGGAGCCTGGTAGGCTGCAATTCATGGGGTCACTAAGAGTCGGACATGACTGCACGACTTCACTTTCACTTTTCACTTTCATGCATTGGAGAAGGAAATGGCAACCCACTCCAGTATTGTTGCCTGGAGAATCCCAGGGACGGGGGAGCCTGGTGGGCTGCTGTCTATGGGATCGCACAGAGTCGGACGTGACTGAAGCAACTTAGCAGCAGCAGTAGCAGCATTCATTTTCATATGATTAAAAACAACATTATGCAATGGGTCCTCCAGAATTCCAGGTGGCAGTCAGAAATACTTTTCTGGGTTCTTTGGCTACTTAACTTATCTTTCTCAATAGCTTCTTTTTCAAAGGAGAGAGTATGTGTCTAGCTTTCAGTTTTTCTGAAAAGACTTTGTAGGGAAATAAAATTAAAAAAATGTGGCTTGTCCTTAAAAAAAAAATCAGCATCTTCAGTATTTCAGTTAACAAGTGAATGGATTGATATGACTTATGTGATTTCAGAATGTATTTAGTTTCTGATATGCTATAGTCTTTGTTTTTATTTTAAATAAAATAATTTCATTTATGACCCAAACAAAATTTATTAATATACCCAAACAAAACTCACATATTCATACTTTGTTAATATTATACCCAAACAAAACTCACATATTCATACTTTGAAAATTTTTAGAAGCTGCAACTACTAGAATTTGGCAAAATTAAAAGGAATATCACCCCTTTAGAGTCATTGGGATAGTATTCCTTTTAATTTTCCCAAATTCTAGTCATGTGTTATAGTACAAATCTGTTATCTTATGTTTGAGGAAATTTCCAGAATAAAGAATTCTACCATTTAAATTTAAGAATGAAAATATTTAAAGCTGCTGCTGTTGCTAAGTCAATTCAGTCATGTCCGACTCGGTGTGACCCCATAGACGGCAGCCCACCAGGCTCCCCCGTCCCTGGGATTCTCCAGGCAAGAACACTGGAGTGGGTTGCCATTTCCTTCTCCAGTGCATGAAAGTGAAAAGTGAAAGGGAAGTCGCTCAGTCCGACTCTTCGCGACTTCATGGACTGCAGCCTACCAGGATCCTCCGTCCATGGGATTTTCCAGGCAATAGTACTGGAGTGGGGTGCCATTGCCTTGTCCGTATTTAAAGCTACTAACACATAAATTTAGATTAGCTATTTTAAAATTATCCTTGCCCCTTTTACTAACTGAATGCTCATCTCTCTCTAAAATCATATGTTGAAGCCCTGTCTCCGGTATGGCTATATTTGGAGAGGAGACCAGGCCTCTAAGCAAATAGTTAAGGTTAAGGTCCTAAATGTGGGGCCCTGATCTGAAAGGAGTAATGTCTTAATAAGAGACACCAGTGAGAGTGCTCTCTATGCATACATGCACCAAGGAAAGGCTACGTGAGGAAATAATAAGGTGACTGCAAGCCAGGAATAGAACTCTCACTGAAAACTAAATTGTCCAGAACCTTGGTCTTGGACTTGTAGCTTCCAGAACTGTGACAAAATATGTTTGTGTTCTTTAAACCACCCAGTCTACGGTTATTTGTTATAGTAGCCTGAGCAGATTAATATAGTTTTCATTAAATTCCATTAGGTACAAAGCAGTGCTTAACTCTCAACTGAAGATGGTTTTACCTTCCCCTGGCTCCCAGGGGTGTTTGGGCAATATTGAGACAATTTTCGGCAATTATCAAGAGATAATTTTGATGGTCATAACTGAGGGCAGGAGTGCTAGAGGCGTCTAGTAGGCCAGGCCTGCTACTAACAGCCCCCATATCAAAGGCTTATCTGGTTTCCAGTGTCAGTAGTGCTGAGGTAGAGAAACCTTGAACTACTTTCTAGGATGCATGTATTTTTTCAGCTGACACAGGTCCTTTATGGAAACAAGTGAATCATAAAGAGCTATACATAAGACCTATAATATCCTGTATTTTAGATGCAATTAACTTATTTCCAATATTTGCAAAAACCAACAAACTAATTCCTAGAGCTAAACTTAAATTTTCGTTCACTTAAATGAAAACAAAAAAGCATTTAGCATATATATGTAAAATAAATTTAAAAATAAATATTATGTAAGTAAATTTATTCACCCTTGTCTTAGAATTGATCATTGAAAAGCATGACAGAACCATAAAAATCATCATTTTGGAAAAGTGTGAAACAGTATTTCTTGACTGCCACTTACTCTCCCACCTTGGCAGAATTTTTCTGAATATTTGTATTATCTTAGCTGGAAAAAAAAAAAAGGTCAATCAAAAACCAGTAACAGTTTTTCAGTAGGAAGCTACCAAATTCTTTTGCCAGTGTTTCTGGCCAATATCTGAGCAATGAATATCTTTAGAAATTGCTTCAAAACAGTTGCATATCTCAGCTGTTGCAAAGAAAATATTACTTTTAACAATTGAGATATTAGAAAACCAGTATTTCCAATGAAAGTTGGAAAAGATTTTAGAGTGTTAGCTGGTATCCTTATAATTTTTTCATTGATCCTTTCTTTTCAGAGTCTGCCCAAATATGACTCAGTAATTTTAATTCTAAAACATAGTCACCATTTGGTAACTTAATGAGATGTCTTTTTGTATTCTGACCTCATAAGTCACTGTATTTCTTTTATTTTAGGTGGAAGAAGTGAAATTAAAAACAGGAAATTTGTTTTTCTAGTTTTCAAATATAATTTTGATTTTTTTTGTTTTGTTTTATTAAGTTTGGCCAAGTTCCAAGTAAGATGTTTTATTTTTGATTGTTAGCAGGTTCTTAAATATTGAAAATAGCTAACAAATAGTTTTCTTATGTCTCTAAATCGCCACCTCTGTTTTATTCAGTTTTCTCTTTATTCTACAATTTATACTTCATTGTATGCATCATATATCATTTTTACATATGTATTATATATGCTCATACTATGTATGTAATTATTTTAAAGTATACTTTATTAGTGGAGAAGGGAATGGCAAGCCACTCTAGTATTCTTGCCTGGAGAATCCTATGGAGAGAGGAGCCTGTAGGGCCACAGGCTGTGGGGTTGCAAAGAGTTGGACACGACTGAGCAACTAACATACATACATACACTTTATTAGACTATAAGGTTTAAAAATTAACTAGACATTTATTTTGAGGCTCAAACAATAGTGTATATCTTCTTTTGGAATCACACTGTACTGATTTCAAAAGCTAATAAAACTCTTCAATTCACAATTTAATAATTTGTGACTTCAGAAATTGAGGATTTGATGATTTGATCTCTCCATTGGCTTTAAATGATCTGTGATGACCATTATTGCTGTATATAAGCTTTTAAGACTTAAAGGGGAAATTTTTTACTTTTTTTGAACAGGTTTCTTTTATTTAAAGATGTAGAAAAATTATTAGAGGAAAATAGACTCATTCTGGATCAATATTTTATTGAACTTCCTTCATTTCCTTAAAATATACAGCATAGGCATTACAAGGATATCTTTGGAATCTGTGTTGTTAACTTATAAAAAAGTCTCCTTGAATGGAGTCTAAGGTATTTACGATATAAGCTGAATAGCATCAGCTGGCCAGCTCACTGAGAGTAAGATTTCAGTGCAGTCAACAAAAGTAAACCACAGAAACGTAGCGTTGTGAGAAATGTATCAGAATGGCATTTTTTCCTTAGTGGATATGCCAATATAGAATGATGATTAAGGGCAAATTTATATTATAGTTTGGATGTATGTCATGCACTGTCATGGAGTTTTGCTCCTTATATTATTTTTAGTGCTTTTAACCGATAGGGTGCTGGATTAGGCAATTGCTTGTTACTGGGCTTCCATTGTGAGTCAGCTAGTAAAGAATTTGCTGGCAATGCGGGAGACGTGGGTTCTATCCCTGGATTGGAAAGATCCCCCGGAGAAAGGAAAGGCTACCTGCTCCAATATTTTGGCCTGGAGAGTCCCATGGACAGAGTAGCCTGGCAGGCTATGGTCTATACAGTCGCAAAGAATCTGACGCAACTGAAGCATCTTAGTTCCATTCTATCTGTAGCAGTCAAAACTTTGCAAAAACTTATGCATGTTTTTGCAGTAATGCTGCAACTCAATTTATTGTATCTTGAAGTAAAATCTCTAATGATTTAGAGCTGTAGCTCCTATACAAAAATTTGTGTATGTGAGCAGAAGATACTGATTGACTTTGTGTTTTTAGATGGTTTAGAATATATTCTCAGCACTGTAGAGTTTAGGATGCCAAGTGCATTGAATCTCTACACAGATCTTCTTTCCTCAGTGAAACTTGGAGGCCTCCTATTACCTTTTCTTCTTTTATTGTGGCAAGCTGTATTTATTGTGTGTTTAAATTGCTGGCCTCTGAATAAAAGCATCACTAGGTTAGTACAACTCAGAGTCAAACTCATTGGAAAAGACCCTGATGCTGGGAGGGATTGGGGGCAGGAGAAGGGGACGACAGAGGATGAGATGGCTGGATGGCATCACCGACTCAATGCACATGAGTTTGGGTGAACTCCGGGAGTTGGTGATGGACAGGGAGGCCTGACGTGCTGCGATTCATGGGGTCGCAAAGAGTCAGACACGATTGAGCGACTGAACTGAACTGAACTAGTTTTTATTCTATTATCTTCATTGTCTCCATAATGGAGTTACAGTAGAATTCATCTTTAAGCATTTAGTTAGAAATGTTCTTCATTCATTCTGCAAATGCTTATTGAGGTACAGGCCTGGGAACTTGGAGATGGATGAACCTGGAGAAGTACCAATGTTATATTTACCTTAACTCTCCATCGAAGAGTTGCCACTCGTGGTTTTCCTCAGGGCTTAGGCAATTCTCTAGAAGAGGATGTTTATTTTAACTTACTTTTGACCTTTTTATTTGTCAAACCACAATTATTCAGCAGCACAGTCAGCATTAAACAAGTTTTGACCTTCTTAAGGAGCTAAGTTTATCTAATATCCATTGCGGAGGCTACTTTGTTATTTTTTCCACAGATGTCAATGAAAAATTCACATGGCTTTGCAGAATTGTAGTTTATAACGTTTCCTGCTATATCAGAATAACCTGGAGTACTGTTAAAATGTAGATCCGTGGAACCCCAGGTCTGTTGCCACAAACTGTGTGAAAGAGGCTAGTTAGTGTGCATACCTTTTCCACAAAATGTCCTCAGTTGATTCTTTGGGACATACATAGCTTTTTGAAAGTAAAGCTCCAATGCACTCAAATCAAGCTGAGCATGGAAAGGGAGGCTATGTAAGAAATGTAGTAGAATGACATTTTTCCTGAGTATATGTAGTGAAGACAAAAGGAAAACCAAAGGGCCTGAGTTTTTATTAAAAGTTTTGAAATGCAGTAATACAAAATATATGGTGATTTGTACGTGATTTCTTTCCTTTATTGTTTCAATATAGGCTGTGTTTGTAGGTTGGAGGGCCCTAGAGGTTTGTGTTCCATGGAGGCCTTAGGATGAAGAGAGGGGAAGACCAGTGTTCATGTTCACAAGGCTGCTTTCAGCACCCAGGGCTGTCTCTGTGTTATGTAATTTGTGGAACTATAGCAAGTGATCTGAGTGAACTGACATTAACTGAATCCTCAGAGTGGATATAACCCAGCTTATCTGCACTTAAATAGGTCCAATCTTAGTAAGAAATATGATGTGGAGATATTGATAACCAGAATTTTTCTTAGAACCAAGTTATTCTTTGTACTGAAAAAATAGATTTTCTCTAAAATACCCATACTCGGATATTTCTGATATTAGACTATGTGTCATCCATGGTTAGCCAGTCATTCACCGTGGTTTGTCTTGTGACTTGAAGTGTTGTTTTTGTGAAGGCTATTTTGCATCCAGATGCTTTTAAGCTAATAACGTGCTCATGATCTCAACAGGTATCAGGCATGGTGATTTTCTATGGAATAAATCAGAGATATGTACATGTTACTTTACTTGTGAATGTATCGATAGCTGTGATTAATGGTATAAAAGTTACTTTCATGCCAATATTTTGTTTTTCTGCTAATGTGTATACAATTTAAATTGTGCTGGGGTGGTGGTAACAGCAGTTTTTGACCTTCCCCTTGTTCCTCTGAGAGTGCTGGACAGCGCCGAGGGTGTGACATATACATTATCTTTTTTAATCTTCAAAATAAACTTACAGTGTAGGTTATGTAGGGTTTCCCTATATAGCATAGGTTATATAGAGTTTCCCTGTATAGCATAGATTATATAGGGTTTCCCTGTATAGCGTAGGTGATATAGGTTTTCCCTGTATAGCGTAGGTGATATAGGGGTTCCCTGTATAGCGTAGGTGATATAGGGTTTCCCTGTATAGCGTAGGTGATATAGGGTTTCCCTGTATAGCGTAGGTGATATAGGGTTTCCCTGTATAGCATAGGTGATATAGGGGTTCCCTGTATAGCGTAGGTGATATAGGGGTTCCCTGTATAGTGTAGGTGATATAGGGTTTCCCTCTATAGCGTAGGTGATATAGGGCCAATGCAGAAGACATGAGGGACTGGGGTTCTATCCCTGGGTAGGGAAGATCGCCTGGAGCCAGTGTTCTTGCCTGGAGAACCCCATGGACAGAGGAGCCTGGTGGGCCACAGTCCACAGCGTCGCAGAAGTTGGACACTACTGAAGCGACTTAGCACACATGCACATAGGTTATACAGCAATTTTGAAATGAATGAAAAGCCTGAGGCTTACAGAAGTTAGTTTTTTATGCAGCTCATGTAGCTGATGAGTGATAGAGCTCAACCTCTGCCCCACGTGCTGACACCTGTAATGTCCTTGCTCTTGTCCCCGGTTCTCTACTGCCTCCTAACTTGAAATATTATTAGTAATGCTTTATTACATAAAGCTTGTTAACAGAGCAGGTAGTATCCTATGATATTAGCCTGTGGATAAACTTATTCCAAAAAACTTAATCAATATAAGCCAGAAATAGGTCATTAAAATTAGAATTCTGACAGATTTTCTCACAAACATCAGTTTTCTGAGTCAGTTTACAGTACAAGGTCAAATTATGGTAAACAGGTAGATTTTTCTTAGAAAAATCAAAGAAAGCTCAAGAAAGTGGTTGATGGCTTCAATTAAGTCCTTTTTTACCCTCACAAACAGTTCTAACTAAATTTATTGATGAAAGAGATTATGAGGTAATAATTTATAAGTTGCTATCAATATGACTTGACAATACTGTATTGAAATAAATGGGTCTGTCCCTGACAATATTTCATAATACAGCCTTTTATATATATTTTGATGAGAAGAATCATCCCCAAACAAACGTATATTCATATTTATTATTTTATAGTAACTTATTTTGTTTCTCCATTTTATGCTATAAGTTTTTGAAGGGTAAGCATATCTGTTCCTGTTGTTTTATAATTCTTAGGCAATGGAGACTAGATTTATTGCTGAAAGGTTAAAGGCTGCATTTTTTCACCAATATTTCATTGTACTTACTGATCTCTGTATTCAGCAGGAAATATGTAGGAATTTCCTGCCTTTCATCTATACATTTCTTAATATTTAGACTCATAAGGCTTAGTAGTAATTTTAACTTCTTATGAGATATGTGTAAAGGTGTTTTACTGAAGATACAGTGTGCCTTGAATCCTGTAAGTTTGTTTCCTTACAACTCAGTACAAGTAAAAATAGATGGTAAAACTTCATGATTCTTTTGGGTTCATTAAAGTTGGCCAGGAGACATTAAGGAAGGAGCCTGAGATTTTTATTTGATATTCTGTGTTGATATTACCCTAGCAGTTTATAGATTTTTAAACTTGGATCTAGAAATATTAATGCTAATATTTTAATACAGGAACTTCTCTAAGCTTGAAACTTTTTTGAAATGTCTTGATACTTCATTTTGATAGAATTTATTACTTATTCAAATCTGTTATAAAGTCATTGGATAATACACTGTGTGAAAGACTCATGGTAGATTCAAGATAGGTTTATATTATTATGATTTTTTTTTTTAAGATTTGTGGATTTTATTTTTTTAAGATGATGTTTTCTGCTTTCATTACTTAGGGTCGTTGCTCCAGGGAGAACTGCAAATATCTTCATCCACCCCCACACTTAAAAACACAATTGGAGATAAATGGGCGCAATAACTTGATTCAGCAGAAGAACATGGCCATGTTGGCCCAGCAAATGCAACTAGCCAATGCCATGATGCCTGGTGCCCCATTACAACCCGTGGTAAGTATGTTCTTAGTTCTCATTCCTCAAGTTTGTCTTGCTGAGTGCTCAGGTTCAGTGTTAAATTGGTGATTACAGTAGATCAAGTGAGCACAGGTAACAATATCAGTTGCCTAGCATTTTCCAGCAAAAATATCAGTCAAACCTTGGAAACAATTTCCCTAGGAACAATTTTTACACGATGAAGTTACTCATCTTCTGGCTAAATCATGTGAAAATTGACATGACAGAATGTCTAACCCCTCAAATTCTCTTCAGATTAAATCCTGTGACTTCCAGATGTGTAATGGTCTTTTTAAAAATGACCATTAAACTCATCAGTATAGTCTAGGTGCATTTTCGGGCTACCTTTTTAACACTAATAGTCATTTTGAAAATCGGTGTAAATCATCTTTAATTTTGAGTAAGTGTTTCCCTTCCCTCTCTCATTAAAGAGAATCTATATAGTTCTTTCTTGAAAAGGAGCCTTCGTTATTCTTGTAAACTTACTATGAATTGAAACTATTTGGTAGTTACAGATGCTAGGAAAATTCTGACAGTGGTGAATCCATATCATAGATCTGGAAGTCTCATCAGAGAACTAATCAGGAGAGGCAGAAACTCCATGGACTTTTTAGGGAAAAAAGCCAAATTTTATAAACTCTAGGTGGTCACATAGATTTAATGTTTACTGAACAGTGTAGGTAGATAGCCTATGATTCTGAGCATATTTATTTATTTTTTTGTTTGAATTTGGGGGGGAGGGTGTATGTGACATATGACTTTTATAACCTTTACTCACACTTATCCACAAAAATGTTAAGAGATTAATATCATAACTAAGTTGCAAAAGATGTTTTGGTATTAATTTTGATATTGTAATTTTGTATTTAAATGCATGTTGAAATTTGCAATAATTGGAATATTGCTGTCACTGACTTAATATGCAATATTATGGGGTCCTAGAAACGTGAAGACCCACGTTTTTCAGATATGGCAACTGTAGCATGTGTGCTAACTAATTTTTTTTCCTAATAAATTTTAAC
Organism: Capra hircus; assembly: GCF_001704415.2. Classification (NCBI taxonomy): domain Eukaryota; kingdom Metazoa; phylum Chordata; class Mammalia; order Artiodactyla; family Bovidae; genus Capra; species Capra hircus. Next base: position 115,014,797 of record NC_030808.1, on the reverse strand, counting down.
ACCTGAACTCAATGTAATTATTATTCTCTCTTAGAACTTAATGAACCAATCATTCCAAAAAAGAGGGGGGGATTGCATTTCGAGGTGGGAGGGATCTCCAAATCCAATCGGCAGTGATACCAATTATCAATACTATACAGTTGAGGTGAGAGAATGTTATAATTCTGTTTTCACTTGATATATTTTTTTTCCATTATTGGGAACTCAGTTAACAATATGATATCTTTAATTTGTTTTTGTGACATCTGTTAATTTCACATGCCTGTGTGGGGATAGCATGAAGATTTCCATTTGGTTTAAAAAAAAGTCTTCTCTTTCTCTGTAGCGTAAAATATAGGACAAGAGTTCTCTTATGCTTGACTCTCACATGGTTTCAAAGATGTGATAAATCCTTGGCGTGGTTGCTGCTTTAATTGATATAAGATCTTTCCTTGATGTGAGATACTTTGTTCTACTTAAACATTTAAGGATTGCTTACTGGCAGGCTCCTCCCTCTCAGTGTCCTGGAGCACCTCTGACATCAGCAAGTGTGGTTCCCAAATGACAAGGACAGGTCGTGGCAGTGAGCCCCTCACTGTGAAGTATTGGCTCGTCTCCTGATGCAATCCTTGAGTTTTACTCTCAAGGCCATTTCAGGGTCATCTTATGCGTAATCCTGTGACAAACTCTAAACAGAATTTCTGCTCCTGTCTTTGAAATACTGTTAACAAAATATGTGTTGTTTATGAGATCACTAAATTGCAGATTTCTGAAACCAGAAAAATTACCTCATTTTGTGGTGTTTTTGTTGGAAAATTCTCTGCTTAGACAAAGCATTTATTTTTATTAGTTGTGAGCCCATTCAGATTTTATGTTAGTTTTCCTTGATATGACTAGATTTGAATGTGGAATTATCCTTCTGCTAAAGGCATCCTGAGATCATAGTCTAAAATAGACTCCATTCAGAGTGACGTTTTTGTAATGAGTATAGAAGTCATTTTAATTATTCAATTTTGAAACATTTGGGCTTTTAATGACTGTAGAGAAGGCTTTACTCCAGGAAATTTGCTTTCAAAACCCCACCTGAGACTCTTTGATAGTTCTTGTAGCAAGCCATGTTTTGATGAAGATAATGATATGGAGATTCAGAAATAATGAGAGGGTCATAACCAGTTGCTTTCTGGAATTTTAGTGCTGAGCCTACAAACAGGAATTACAACAGGGTTGGAAGGTTAGGAAATATGGAAAAAGGTTGCCGCTCAAAAGAAGATGGCCATTAGAATAGATGGTGGTGTACAAAGATACGGTATCAATTTGGATCCAACCCACAGAGTGGTGATATCAGGAGATAATACTGTGAGCAGATTTGTAACCTAGGCAGTATCAGGAATATCTTAAGTAGTGGCAGGGTTTTTAGTCGATTAGGTAAAGCATCTTAGTTCTCTATGGCCAACCAGTGTGACCCCCAAACCATAACTGGAGGAAACATGAAAAGAGGAGGGAGCTATGAAGGTCTAATCAAATTCATAAGCATTTAGTGTTATTCCTGACACGTAGCAGAGATTTAAAAAGATTGCTAATAAGTGAAAGGACTAGTGAAGGAACGAGTTTCCCAAACATGGGAAAAACAGAAATTCACAGTAGTTTACCTACCCCAGACGCCAAAGGAACTGTAACTGGGAACCAGAACACAGTCCAGTTATAGAGACTGTAGCATAGAATGGGGTAGTCAGGGACTTCATGAGAGTACTGTGGGGACCAGGAAATAGCTAGCATGCCTCTGAGTTTAGTTTCTCATTTTCTCACAAAGTTTGCAAGAACTAGGTCTATAAATTTAAGATCTCCAAGACACGAGACGATCTTGGAAATGGTGGGATTTATAGGAGAGTTTCTTCTTTTCATGGACTTGATTATGTTGTAGTGAAATGTGCCAAACCATGAATCAGAAAGAGAACATAACATTGCGGGGGGCGAGGGGGGGTAGTAATTACAGTACTCTGAGGGCATTTAAGGAGTTCAGCACTTTCTGTATCATAAATCCTCACAACCATACTATAAGGTAGGGAATATTATCCAGCTTTAGAGATGAAGACTCAGGGGTTTAGAGATTTACTAGTTTGCCCAAGTTACATAGCTAGTGAGTAGGAGGGCCACGATTTTCACCCAGACTGTTCAGGTTCTGGCATTCCTGCTGTAGAAACACTAAGTGCAGACGTGTAACCAACTTTGGATCTTTGGTTGATTCATTAAAAATCCCTGACTTTCTTCAACATATAGTGAAAAGTTTAATAAGACATATTACTTGCAAAGTCCTACCAACTATATAATTATTCCCATTTCATAAGATAAGAAAATAAGTAGTTGAAAATAAGTAATTGAATCTGTGTGTCTACTACCTTAAATTTATCATAGTAAATCATCCAATAATTGTATTGTCATTTCTCAATCACTAATACAAATGCAAATAGTTTGTTGTATGATTTTTGAAGATAAATAGAGGACCTAGAGAATTTAATTATCCAAATTAAGAAATAATAATTTTGGATTTTTTTTTAAGTCTAAGTAATACTTTTAAAGTAGATTTAAAAAATGGACAGAGAAGCCTGGCAGGCTACAGTCCATAGAGTGACAAAGAGTTGAACATGACTGAGCAACTCGCACACACACAGTACTTTAAAAAATACTATTACTTTGTCATGCACTCTCTGATACAAGGTAATCTAACAATAAATTGCTAAGTAGCCAAAAATAGATTGCACCTAGGGTTTCACAACTTGGAAGCCTCTCTTATATTTCTTTGGTCCATCCCAGAGAGATGCTTTTCAGAAATTCTGTCAATTTCAGGTTCTTGGCATTGCCCTTGAAAAGGTCTGCATCAGCAGTGTTTTGAAGGACTGTAACTGAGATCGGACATGACTGAGCAACTGAACTGAACTGAACTGAGCTCTAGAGGCCCTCTAGCCATGCCCGCTCTGATGCCTTTCCCTGTGTACCCAAAGGTTGGCCTTGACTATCCATAATTTCCTATGGTAGCTGCCCTGAAGGTATACGCACTGGCCACTTAGAACCGCAAAACTCATGTCGAAATCCCTATGCATTTCATGAATTCAAAGTAATCTCAGTTCAGTTCAGTTTAGACGCTCAGTCATGTCCAACTCCTTTTGACCCCATGGACTGCAGCACACCAGACCTCCCTGTCCATTACCAACTCCCAGAACTTACTCAAATTCATATCCATTAAGTCAGTGATGCCATCCAACCATTTTATCTTCTGTCGTCCCGTTCTCCTCCTGCCTTCAATCTTGCCCAGCTTCATGGTCTTTTCCAGTGAGTCAGTTCTTTGCATCAGATGGCCAAAGTATTGGAGTTTCAGCTTCAACATCAGTCCTTCCAATGAATGTTCAGAACTGATTTCTTTTAGGATTGGTTGGTTGGATCTCCCAAGAGTCTTCTCCAACACCACAGTTCAAAAGCATCAATTCTTCGGTGTTCAGCTTTATTTATAGTCCAACTCTCACATCCATACATGACTACTGGAAAAACCATAGCCTTGACTAGATGGACCTTAGTTGGCAAAGTAATGTCTCTGCTTTTTAATATGCTATCTAGGTTGGTCATAGCTTTTCCAAGGAGCAAGCATCTTTTAATTTCATCGCTGTAGTCACCATCTACAGTGATTTTTGAGCCCAAGAAAATAAAGTCTGTCACTATTTCCATTGTTTCTCTGTTTGTCATGAAGTGACGGGGCCAGATGCCATGATCTTAGTTTTCTGAATGTTGAGTTTTAAGTCAGCCTTTTCACTCTCCTCTTTCACTTTCATCAAGAGCCTCTTTAGTTCTTCACTTTCTTCCATAAGGGTGGTATCACCTACATATCTGAGGTTATTGATATTTCTCCCAGCAATCTTGATTCCAGCTTTTGCTTCATCCAGCCTGGCATTTTGTATGATGTACTCTGCATATAAGTTGAATAAGCAGGGTGACAGTATACAGGCTTGGTGTATTTCTTTTCCAATTTGGAACCAGTCTGTTGTTCCATGTTCAGTTCCAGCTATTGCTTCTTAGGGACAGAAGAATTCAGAGTTACTGGATTTAGTTAAAGTCTTAGAAGCGCCTGTGCTGCTCCTGACAGCAAAAACTTTGCCTTTGCTGTCACTTCATGTCCAAGCATTTTTTGTCAGTTGGTTGCTGAAAGCTTTAAAGTTGTCATTTGTCACACTTCCAGGAACACCTGGAAATTCTTAAATTGTTTTTTAGTGCTTTACTTTCTAGATTATCCAACTAGTGGTTGAGATAAGGCTGCTTTATCCCCAAGTACTTCTGGGAAAATGTTTCTGGGTCAGTCACCCTGAGTCTTACTGCATCCAACCTGCCCATCTTACTGCCTGATGCTGTCAAGGAGCCTCTGCTTCTTCAGGCAGCTTGAGAATGGGCCCTGAATCTTAGGCACCAGCCCGTGTTTGTTAATACCTTTCTGTGTGGAGGACTAGAAGTGAGTCTGCTCTTTTAAGTATTTATTACTTCAGGAGAACTCGCTTGAAGGATAATGTGAAATTCAGAATAAAGGAAGTGGTCATATGATTTGCCCAGTCAGCAAGTCAGTCTAGAAGCGGAGTTTAAAACAATATTTCTCATTTTATTCCAGTCATGTGCTACCTTCTTAGAAAAAAACACACTGTGATGTGAATTTGTTGATAATTGCCATAGCTTTTGGCTCTTTTTATATGCAAAATAATTGTTTACAGAGACTGTTTATAGCTTTTGTACAGGGTTGTACCTACCCAGAAACATGGCTTTGTACACCTTGATTGTGAGCTGTTAATTTTTTTAAAAGCTTTGTTTGTTTTTCCCTGCTTAAAAGTTTGATCTTCACAGACACACGCACACATACCCATAAAATCTAGAAAACTATTGACTTAAAATTTGTGTTCCGTATCCCAGAACATACTGATTATGTATTATCTATTTTATATACTCCCTCCATTTTATTAAAAATAGCAAACATTGTATGCAACACTGTTTCATACAGTGTTTAAAATAAAATAAATTAGGACCCCCATGATATTTGTAAGATTATAGCTTGGTAACAGTATGTTAATGAAGCTTAGTTCAATATATTAAAAAAGTGACAATTGAAAATAAATTTTAAGCATAGTAAATAAGTTAATGATTAAAAATTGAAATTGAGAGAAAATAACAATAAATCTTTTTAAACTTTCAGATATGTGTACTAGAAAATATTTAATGTATTTGTTAGTTTTTGTGGCAGAGAAAAACAGCAAATCCATAAATATATTTGTTAAGCAAATATTTGTAGAGACCTGTGTAGATGCCAAGTGCTGGATATATTAGTGGACAAAGCACAGTGCGTGACTGCACTCTGAGAGCCCAAGTAGAAGAGATGGTTAAGGAAACACACTTAGTGATCAGTACTGGATTCTAGTGATGAAGAGTTACGTAGGAACTGAGGGAAGGAAAATTCCTTTCATAGTTGGAGCTGTGGATGAATCAGGACAAACACCAAGAGAAAGAGTCCTGATTCTTGAAGCCTAATTACTTATTAAGCATTTGGGCTTGGCAGGATCAGCCTCTGTTGTGGAAGGAAACCCATGTTCAAAAGCAGGGAGCCATAAGGAAACATGTGTTCTTAGAGGCCTCATATAGAATCTGGAAACTGGACCCATTTCTGTTTTTAAATAGTAGAAGGCTGCATAGTATATGGAATTGGACTTCCCCAGGAGCTTAAAAAAATACTGTTGCCTAGAAAATTCTGATGAATGGAGAGTTTATTTAACCAGGGTATTCTGGGCTTCAGATTGTCCAGGTGATTCTGTTGGACAGCCTACATTGAGAACCACTAGTTTTAGAACCACCTGGAATCAAACACCGATGTGCAAGTCATAGGTCTTCATGCACTTATTTGTGACCATATGCACATAGTCTCTGTGAACCTTTTTCCTTATTTGATAAATGGAACTAATAATATCCACTTGATAAGGCTATAATTTATTCACCCTTTCTTTCATTCTTTCATTCAAATTCTTATTCAGTGTGTATTTACTGAATGCCTATTGTATACCAGACATCATTTTCAGTTCTAGGAACTTAATAGTGAACTAAATGTGTCTCCCCTCCTCCTTGACATAAAAGCAGTAGAGGTTTTGCTTTTGTTTGCTCCAAGGAATTTATTTTCTACTATTATGAGGATTAAATATAATAACACAGGTAAAGCGCTTAGCACAATACCTGGCACACAATAAATAGAATTATTGTAATAATCATGTTTGCACACATTTAACTAGGGTCCTAAAGTGAAATTGAATAATGTTTTCATTCATAATAAAGCCTGATTACCTTTAATGGAATCAAATGTCTCATTTAAAACAAACAAATGATTAGCCTATAAATGCACCAGCATTAGTAAGATTGCAGTTTGTTTTTCTCTGCTGAGGGTGTTCACTGGCAAAAAAGGCAATCATAAAGCAACCTTCCTTATGCCTTCTGGGAACAAAGATATCTGTAAATCATTATTACAAGGATGTAGTCAGGATCAAATGCACCAGTTACATAATTATACATTTTTCTGTGGATACTTAGGAGAAAATAGGATGCTACTTTATAATAGCATTGCATTAATATCAGTTTTTGCGATTCTGCTGAACTCTGCAGGATGGCTTTTGTAATAGAGAATTGGCAGTGCCACAGTTCAGGAGCTTTACTAGTCTGATTAGGGCCCTCTGATGGGGCCAGCAATGACTACTTCCAGCAAGGTGCTCCTCGAAGAAGAGACATAATGAATTTACAAAAGCTCAGAAGAAATGAAGGGATGTTGCGCTTGATGGGGATGTTTTGGGGGCAGCTTTTGGAATCAAATTTCAAAGTATAGAGCTATTATTATTTATTGTCTGCCTGTTTAGCAAATAATGCTACTTATCTGGAGAGGGAGCAATTTGAGATAATGATTTCTGTATAGTTGATGTTTTAGAATTTTGAAAGCTGCTACTGATTTTACTTGGGGACAGTGCCCTAAAGTTCTTAACATTTGCTGAATTGTCAGAAAGTCAATTCATGTGACAACTCTATAGAGACAATCCAGTGGAAAAATTGTTGCCAGTTAGTAAGATCAGTATTTTTATCCAATGAAAGTATTCTTTTATCTGTAACATGGAACTGCTATTTTATATGTGTTGCAGATTATAAATTTGTTTTATTCAATGATATTTAACAAAGCTGAATTTTATTGGCCACTGACCTTATTTTCTTAAAATTTTTAAGAATGCTTTCTTCCCTCTAGATAAGTTTGCCAATTTGACCTCTGCTTCTAAATAATTTTAGTAGATTGTGCAAAGTGACATAAACATCTCAATTACTTTCTGAAGTTTACATTTAAAATACCCTCTCTGGAAATGCATATTAATTCATGGCAGGAATTAATATTGACTGACTTCTGTTCTCCATATTCTAAGCTAGTTTTTTAGTCTACTATGCTAAATTACTTATAATTCTTAAATATCTAAGAGAAAAATTATATTGCTGGTCTGCATGTGGCTGAAAACGTCACACATTGCATTTGATAGTATGTAACGGTATAAGTTTAATCTGAATAATTCTGAATAGAGACCCAGGTTGAACATGTATTTATTGTACAGGTAAACTCTTGTCTTGCTGCTGCCTTGGCAGCCGATAGTCAGTGGAGCAACATCGAATCAACTGCTATTTGAATAAGTAGCTGTTGATGGACTTGAGAGATTGCTCTGGGCCCCCATTTCTGGCAGGTTATTGATTGTTAATATCTGGGACCCCTGCAGTTTTCTGTTGTCAGTGGGTAGCTGCCTTAGGCAGAGGTGGAACTGGGAACTAGAAGTGTTACTTTAGGCTGTTTCATCAAGAGCCATCAACCTGACAGGGCAGCTCACCATGGCGTTCAGACCAACACATTGGGAGGCATAATTATTTTAATTTGAAAGTATCTGTGGACTCTATGATATACTTTTTATTCTCCCGAGTGAATTAAAAGTTGTATTAACTTTTCTCTATTACACGATCTTGTGCTTAAGACTGTATATGATAACTGCAAACATGTTGTCCTAAAACAGTTTGTGGCATCAAAGGAAGGCTGTCAGAGATTTTCAACCCCAGCACTGCTGACATTTAGGACGGATGAGTCTGTGTTATGAGGGGCTTTTCTGTGTGATGTAGGATACTTAGCAGCATTATTTGCCTCTCCTCATTAGATGCAACAGTGCCCCCCAGCTGTGCAACCAAAAATATCCCCTGCTGTTGCAAAATATTCCCTGTGAGATACAGTCACCCATAATTGAGAACCACTGCCTTAAGAAAAAAGGAATACTTGAATTCTGTGTTATTCTTGTAAATACAGGGTGAGTCAGAGCCAAATTAGGTAAAGAGTTTATTTTATTTTTTAAGATATTTCTGAGTTATAAAAATTATTTCTGTAACATATGCATCTTGATTGCATACAACTTTATTCTGTAAAACTCCCTTGAATACTAAGTAAACTCTTGGATCATCTGACTTCTTATTCCTATCAGAGGGAAGAATTATCTACACTCTCATGTCCCTTTCTTTCTAAAAAAAACTTTCCATGATTCTGTTCCTTACTGCAGGTTAAAGATAACAAACTGTTGAATATTACCTTAAAGAATAGGATCCATTTTGTCCATTTGTTTTTGTGTTTTTGAAACAAACATTATTATTTCACATAGATAAGAATAAAAACTCCATTGACTTAGGAAGTTGAAAATATACCACCAGTAAGGTGGAAAATTGTGTTAGGTTATGCTTTGAAAAATGAAAAAGCACATTGTTAAAGTAAATTTAAGGTAAATTATTTAATTTTACTCAAGAACAGATATATCTCCTGACATACAGATTTTCATCAACAAATGGAAACCATCCTTGTATATTCATGAAAGCATTTCTGGCAGAAAATTCTATCTTATAGCATTTATTCAGTGTTACTATATGTATTTCCTTGAACAATCATAATGTACTTCTTTAAGAGTATTCTTTTCAGACTTCATTTCTTCACAGTAAGCTGAATCTGTTGTAAAGTCTCTCACAGAGGAATAAGAAGCTGGTGGAACATCTATTTCCCCAGGAAAACGTGCAACAAATACATATGCCAAATACTTTATCTTATGTGCTCAAAAGAAATGGTGTCATCATCACCTTTCATATATCCTGAGATTTATTCACAGTTTACATTGACTGTGAGACTCTGTTATCCACTGGGAGTTCTGCTTTATTTATTCTAGATAATAAGACACTTGCAACCTGTTAACAGTTGTAAACAAATATTTCAAGTACATCTGACATAGCAATTATGAAATGTATTTTCTTAGACAAGTATCTAGGATTAAATCAGGACAAAGGTGGAGTTTAGCTAACTACAAGAAGTTTCTGTATTGAATGGCTGAGCTATTTTTCAAAAAGCAATTGCAAGTATTGTAGACCCCAGGCTTCAAAATCCCAGTGGAAAATTTCCTAGATAAATTACCCATTATATTTTATAGAAACATAGATTTGATGAATGCTTATTTAAGAAACATTCTTAATCTAAATGAGAATTAATAAATATACAGTTAAGTGGAGAGAGGGAGAGGGAGGGAGGAAGGGAGCAGAGGAAGAATGGATTTTGGATGGATGCATGGAAGGATGGGTGGATGCATGGAAAGATGGATGGATGCATGGAAGGAGGATAGATATATAATGTAGGATATTGACTTTGAACCAAGACCTGCCTACTAAATTTTACCTTATATTTTATTTTTCAGCCAATGTTTTCAGTTGCACCAAGCTTAGCTACCAATGCATCAGCAGCCTTTAATCCCTACCTGGGACCTGTTTCCCCAAGCCTGGTTCCAGCGGAGATCTTACCGACTGCACCAATGTTGGTTACGGGGAACCCTGGGGTCCCTGTACCTGCAGCTGCTGCAGCTGCTGCACAGAAATTAATGCGGACAGACAGACTTGAGGTAGGAGTCATGGGTATTTTTATGTATTCCATTCTAAAATTCATAGTGTGCTCTTTGTTTTTTTATTTCTTCAGTGGCTATAAAGGTTAAAAGATAATTTAGAGATTTTGGTTCAGTGTTTGGCGCATTTTGCTAGAATATGGATATGCTATATTTCATGAAAGTAACATTTATAGAAGCCACAACATCCATATGTAGAAAAGTAGGTAAGAACTTGGACCCTGGGATCAGACTGCTTTTTACTTGGTTCGGCCTCAGTTTTCTTATCTTCAAAATGAAGAAACAATTTTATCTCAGAGTTAGACTTAGCTTCCTAAATGTTTCTTGTTACTGTTGCTATTAACAAATTCTGTCAATCCCCTGATACTTGTTCTCATGAACTTGTTATTAAGTTACTACATACAAAGTGTTTAAATAATTTTTATTATAAGTTTCCTTATAACCCTCATAATGTTCCAGCAGGAATGACAAGGCACCTTTGTTTGTGAAATGCGCTGATAAATTTTTAATTGCAAATTGGGTGATACTCTGTCTTCGAGTCAAGGATAATCTGATGTATGTGCTTTGCTATTGCTGCTTGAAAAAGAAATTAAAGATATAATCTTATATTGAAGTAGTTGAGAATTTCAACTTGACTGTAAATTAGTGGACTTGGTAAACTCTAAATGGGAAAAATGGCAGCATTACTGTACACTGAAGCTCTCAAATCTGGCTTTGGTATCCAAATACAGAAAAAATGAGCTTTTCCTCTTTTCCCTGGTTAGGATGAGGCAATATTTAGCACTAGAAGTTTTGCATGTCTTAATTACAAGAGAATGGCAAAACAAGGCCATTGTATGAACATAATTGACACTAATAATTTATCAATTTAGCAGGAATTTATTTAATAAGTACCACTTTCTGTTGATTAAGTTTCATTGCATGCATTACAAAGGATCTCAGATTTCAGAGTACTTATTAACTGCCACCACCTTTCTGATGGTAGTAGCAATAGTTGATAATTATTGGATATTTACTCTCTACCAGCCCTAGCATTATCCCTCCATGTGCAACACACATTTAATGTTCAAAGCAATCTTATGAGAAAGATACCATCGTTAACTCCATTTAACAAGGCAATAAACTTGAGAGAGATATGTGATTTATTCAAGGTCACATGGGTAGGATCTTTTGGTGGGGCATGATATCAGAATTTTAAACACTGTTATTACTCCCCTTCCCATAAAGTGATGGTACAAACAAGAGCAGGAAATTTGGGCTTGTATGTTCCCTTTAGAGTTTTTGTTTGTTTTAGGCTTATTTTTAACCTTTCATTGAACATGTTGGAAAAAGCTCCTACTTATAGGAGTTCCATAAGGAGGACTCAGGAAGGATGTTGAGACCTGATTGCGTGCCCTCTGTGAACCAAGGACCCTGCCGTGTGCTAGAGATAAAACCTTGACTTGTGGGTGGTTTGTCATTGCATAGTTTTTCTTGCTCATTAATAACTAATGCTATTTGCAGAGAAATTTAGGAGTAAATTTAGGAAGTTTTAAATATTTAAAAATTATTAGATGCTCAATATGTGAATCCCCCCCCCCCAACCTTTCAGAAGCATATCTTAAGGTTCTTGATTGTTTAATGGGAACCAAATAGGTAGTCTGAGATTAACTTGATTGAATTAATTTTTAATAGGAGATTAAAACTGAGATTGTCTCTATTTAAATCTCTTTCAAGGAACCTTTTAAAAGGCTGATTGTGTATTCAGAACTCTTTTAAACTAATTCTTCCACAATTTTAGGTAGACTGTAATTGGTTATATTCTGTATGATGTTTAGTTAAAATGAAGACTTCCGTCTTTCATTTGGTTTTGTTTCTCTTTTGCAAGGAGCTACTGCAAGTATTTTTTTCTGTCTTCCTTTCTAGTAGTCACAACAAATGGCTCCTGTTGTAATGACTGTCATTTCCTTTTAACCTGAATTCCACTTATCTCAGTGCCTGATAGTAGGGCAGCTTCCTATCTTATTCTCATTCACAGGATCTGCTTCAGTGTCACAGTTACAGCCTGTTAGGATATTGCAGTGTGATGCTAAGGGGCACGTCTTTCTCCTTGGCATTGTGACTTTACACATTCCTGTCTTCAGGCTCTTCCCTTTCAAGCTCATTACACCATATCTTGGGGGTCTAAGAGACAGGGCAGTAAGTGCCAACACTTATTCACACATTTAGTTGTTTGGGATTTAAATCTGTGCTTGATTTTTAACTCATGGAACTCCCAAGTACATTTTAGAATTTTTGAGTTATTTTTGAGGTAAACAAATTTTGAATCAGTTAAAATACTGGCCAGTTCTTCTTGCCACTTCCTTTTCTTTTTTTACTACAAAATAGGAAATGAAGAAGTTAAAAAACAGCATAGATTATCATCCTTCTGATTCTTTTGTTTAGAAAAACTAACATATAGCACCCAATGTGATGCTACAAAAAATGTTGAAACTACAAAAAATGGAAAAAGAGGAACCCAAAGATTAGTGTTGGTGATGTTGCTAATTAAGTGAGTAAGCATAGGTCAAGGTTTTTTCCCCCCTAAGTGTCATATTTCACACATATTAATCTAGGGGATTATACCAGATAATCTCTATGACCACCTCCAGTAAGGTGAAATTTAGATCATTTTCTTGCATTTAATGCCAACCACAAATTATTGAAAAGGCTATTTATGTGTATATATCCACACATGCATAAGTTTTCTATCACTATCCGTATTATCCATTCTTTGTTGGATGTCTTTTAAAAGACTTTGCAGCTGTGTAGTCTCTATGGTGTAAAATCAGTTTTCTCTAAAGAGGAGCAAACCTCTTAAATATTGGTCACTGAAATGAGTCTTTTTAAAAATTCCATTTTGTGATCTTGGGGTGCCTTTGTGTAATTTCTGAGTGGCAGTTATTTTCAATGATTATTTCAACAAATTGTTAAAATCTGTATGTACTAGAAAGGACTGAGGTTTTTAGTCATATCTGCTTTACTACAAAGAGTTGGTAATTAAGGAAATTGTTTATTTTCAAGATACACAACAATTTTTTTATGGTGCAAAAAGGATCCATGAGTGCGTTTATTCTCTCCTTTATTCAGCAATATCCAATGAAGAACTGTTGACCATATTTCAAGTAAAAACTGTTGTGAGGAATATCTTGAGGCATCAAAAGGTTGCCTACTGTTTTATAACAATAAAAGGTCCCCCAGAATAGTGCCAAGCTCATAAGTGATGGCCTAGTAGCTTGTTCAATGAAGGAATAAATGACTCAGTCAACTAGTTAATCAATTAATTAATCCATGCCCTTATTCAGAGTTTAGGGTAATCTACCAGAGGAGATAAAACAAGACACATTTTTAACATTGTTAGCATTATCCTTGGGAACATGTTTACATTTTGAACATTCCAACTACAAAATATGGCATCTTGTTCTTGCCCCTAATCCTAGAGCAGTAGTTTTCAAGCTTTAATGTGATTAGAATCACTTGGGATGATTGTTAAAAATGAAAAGCCTGGGGATTCTCTGGAGGTCCAGTGGTTAGGACATGGGCTTTCACTGAGGAGGGTGCAGGTTTAATTCCTGCTCAGGGAACTAAGATCCTGCAAGCCACAAGGCACAACCAAAAATTAAAACATAAAAAATTGTTTTTAAATGTGGGCCCTCATCCCCACAGACTGATTTGGTGGGTCTCCAGTGGGGCTCTCAAATTCTTTTCACAGGTGATCTGGGTGATTCTAAATGCAAATGGTTTATAAAATACTGTCCAGGGGATGTGAGCACCTGTTATTTAAGTATTAACTTTTTTATCATTAACCTCATGTAGTTACTTGTGATTCTGGATTAAAAATCTGTCTCCTCAAATGCATTTAGTATTCTGTATTTTGTGAAGTTGCTGGGAACAACGTGGTACAGCATAATGAAATATGTTAAAAAAACAATGATGATTTTGGGGGGCAATTTATACCACATAACAGCATTAATAAAACAGAGAACAAACCAGTGGCCACATGCTTCATATGCTGATGGAGACATTAGATTGCCATTAGGTTAACTATAATATTTTTATATTAATAGTCTATATGATATATTCCAGCAAAGGTGGGAAAACTACTCAGCTTCTGATATTTTCAGTTGGAGTTGTTTCAAAATAATGCATTCATTTGCTGAAAGTTTTATTCTACTGAGGCAATCATGACATGAGTTTTTAATTCAGGCCACTGGATACTGAATGCTTCCACTACTTACTGATAGAGAAGAGTCTAGTGGCTTTTTTTCATATAGGTATAAAAACATATGATACCTACTGACTACACACACAAAAAAAGCATTTAAAGCTAAATGTGGATTTAAGTGATGGTGAAAGGATGCCTCCATGACAGCATTATAGGCATTTAATGGATTTGTCATGATCTACTGCATATAAATGACACTCATTTCAAAATGAGATTAGAAAAGCAAGTGCTTTTAATAATACAAGAAAGGCTTATTGATAGAATTACTTTACTTTTGTGTTTTTGTCTCGAGTATTTAGCTACTGCTTCTGTGATATTTTAATTTCTTTGGAAAATCACCAAGAAATATTAAGAGTTTAATGCACATGGTTCTATGAAGTTTAAATTTAAAAAAATAACTGTAATAAGATTTTAGAATGGATGAATAATGTAGTGTAATAAGACTCTAAAATGGTAAATTCATGTTCCCATTTAAAATTCCTAGTCTGTGATGTCTGTAATTAGTTGGAGTTTTGCTTTGGAGACGATATAGTTGCAAGTTGTTTCTTTAGTTGGTCATTCTGATATATTCAGATTTGATTTTTAAGTTCCTTGAAATCAAATGACAAATTCTTAGCTATATTATCTATAGAAATGTGCTTGTCTTCATTGGCTAATGGCAGTAATGATGGATTTCACCTTTCAGATTTCAAAGAAAAGTCCCAGATGATCTTAGCAGAAATCCTCTAGAGTAGCATTATAGATGTCTTTTTCTTCATTTTTCAAAAAATGAGATTCAGATAGACCAAGTTTGTTCAGTTATCTGGTAACAAACTGAAACTAGATATCACGTCATTAGATATTTATCTTGGGAATGTAATTATACAAGCAATTAACTAAGATCGTTTCCCCTAATCATCACACTTTTAAGATATGGATATTTGAATTATTTTTGAAACATAGATAATTTCTTCATATTTGTATATTCATGACCTATAATGCTATGGATTCTTTGATAAAATAATTGATTATTCAGTATTTATGTTTTAAAATGTGTGTTAGCTCAAATTTAATAGAAAATAAAACATCCATGACATGATACTTAACTGTTGAACAACAGGTATATATGTATCTTTGACTAAGCTCCTTAATATTAGTCATTAGACTTCAATTGGGCTTTCCTGGTGGCTCAGTGGTAGTTAAAAAAAAATCCCCGCCTGCCAGTGCAGGAGACGTGGGTTTGATCCCTGGGTCGGGAAAATCCCCTGGAGGAGGAAATGGTAACCCACTCCAAAATTCTTGCCTGGGAAATCCCATGGACAGAGGAGCCTAGCAGGCTGTAGTCCATGGGGTTGCAAAAGAGTCAGACACAACTGAGTGACTAACACTTTCATTTCTTGCAACCTATTATTATTTTGACCTATTTGAAATATGTTTGTCATGTTTATAAAAAATTGAGATCACATAAAAGAATTGTTTATTTTAACCAGATTTGTATAGTATGTTTTAAGCTATCTATGTATTATTTTTTCAGTATTCATGATTCCGTAACTAGTAAATATAAATACTAGATAGAACCCAAAATTTCTGTGTTTAGACTCTGTCCTCTTTGCATACTACCACTGCTATTTAATTAACAAAGAAGGTTTATGTAGAATTAACATAGATTTCCTTAGGAAGTTTTTCTAATTGCTTTTCCTTTTGATTATTTAAAGTTTATTAGCCAAAGATGTTTTTCTGGAAATGAAATTTATACTTTAATGTTTTCAGTAAATATTTTTATCGAAGTGATGATTTTTACTGTGAAAGTAACTTCTTAGCCTTTTTGTATGAAAGTTTACAAAACTTACGTGATTTCCAAAGCAAATCTTATGTTAACACTTACAAACATCCTTTTTGATTGAAGGTTGTTAGCTAGTAGATGGAATTATTTTCACCTAGGTTTTAAACCACTTATCAAACTGTAAAAGTAGTTGTATTTGTTGACCCACTAATACCATTTCTACATATTCATCCTTATAGAATGATTTTTTTGGTATGGTCTTGAAGATAGCCTTTGCAACATTATTTATAGTATGGAAATATTGGAAATAATCTAGATGTTCTCTGAAAGAGTTACTTATACTGTGCATATCTATTTGATGGAATTTGATTCAGTCAGCAAAAATGATCGCTGTGGACACTATTTAGTAAAATGGCAAAAAGAATGTTTACATACATCAGCAAGCAATAACAGATCACCAAGTAATAACCATACTCTACTTACAACTATTTAAAAAATACATTAGTGCAGAAGATTAGATGGGAATAGCAAAAAGGGCCATAACATTGTTAGGATTTTCAAATTTAATCTTCTTTGTTACAAATTCTCTATACGGTAAATTGTGCAACTTTCTTATCCTGATTTGAGTTGGATGGTTAAATTTGTTGAAATTTTGTCTGTCAACTAGAATTTGCAAATGCAGTACCAGACTAAGACATTTCTTTGAGAGAGCAGCACACCCTACAGTTTCTCGAGTTTATCAGAGAAACCAGGCCAAACTCATATTCATCAGTCAAGAAACAGATCTCATTTTATTTTTAATGAAAAATTTTATTTAGAAATGAGATGTATTGATTATTAGAGAAAAATCTGGGTGAAAAGCTGTGGGTGGTTTGTTCTGTTGAGATAGGTCTCCAATAAGCCAGATGTACATCTAAAGCTTGGCAGCATCCTTTAGCCCCTCTGGCCTTGCGGCTCATACCAGTACAGGTTTACACAAGAGATTTTCTGTTTCTTCTTTATATTTTTTCAAAGGCAAGAATAATTAGAGAAAAGCTATTTCAGTGTAGTTCTTCTACTCTGTTTCTCTTGTCAGGAGAAACATTAAGCTGGATTAAAAACAAAAAAAGTGAAACAGTCACTTTAGGACAAGATTCTAAGCTGACTGCTAGTTATCAACTCTGCTTAAGTGTTTTTTAGAATTCTCCCTAAATGAATCCTGCAAGACTGTAAAGAGTACAAAATTGTACTAAACCAGTTATTAGCTTATACAAAACACACATACTAACTTATACAAAACACACATATACATAGGTATAAAGCAAATGGACAGGGACCAGAAGAGGTCTTAGAATGACCATCTTTATGCAACCTGACGGTAAGTTCATATTCCTGAAAATAAAAAGAACATTGAGACAGACAGAGAAATAAAAAGTCAAAATCAGCCCAGCATTCAGGTTTTATTTGGGGGGACTGATGCTTGAATTTCTGGCACAAACACTGGCGTAATTGCTTTTGGAAAATAACAAATCTTTGATTTTAGTAGTTATTCAGGCTCCTGCAGATAGACTACCTTTAGATGTTATTTCTTGTCATTGTGGCAGAGAGGAAGAGAAATTGGAAGAGTGTTGGTTCAGCTGCCACCAGATTCTTTGTGAGCATATTCGAGAAAGCAAAAATTACTGAAAAGCTAATAACAGTAGTGTCCGAACAACAGTTTACTGTTGGGTGAGGCTGAATTGACATAGATTTTTTTAAACAGAAAAGTGGCCTTTTTGCTTATGCATAAGTTTTACATATCTACATGAAAAGTTCTTAATCCATATTTAAAATCTCCTCGTACTTTGAGAAGTCTAATTTAGTAAGTGGGGATTTGTGGTTTAGAAAGCAGCACAGCTTGATTGCATGCTCAGTGAGAGTGGAGGACACGAATTCCGGAAAACAGCTTAACCACGTTTCCTTTTCAAATTATAAACTCTTCGATATCCTTGTTTTCTTTTATTCAAGAAGATAAATGTAATGATAAAAAAGTAGCGTCTTTCGTAACTTTCTAAGTCATCTTTTACTCCTAATATTTCTGGGAGTATCTGGCACAGAGTAATTATTTAATAATTTTTTAAAATTATATAAATTGGAGTGATGAGTAGAGTTGACTTGGCTATATAGATAGGATGCATTTCTTTAGCTTGAAGTTTCTAAATGGTACAAGATGCTCTTTTTTAACGTGAAGCATGATACAAATTATAGAGGCCTTTTTAAAAGGAATCATTTTCCTCAATAATGGGATATGTATATAAAAGGAGGAAACACCTAGAATTGAATGAAATCGTTTTATGTACTTAAATCCAAGAAAATCTTTGTTTTTTAAATCATAGCAGAGTTTGCCTTATTTTTTTTTTCTTCGTGAATTCCAAAATAGAGTGTTCAGGGACTGTATCTGTTCCGTTTGTAAAAGATTTGTGAAAAACAAAAAGGAAACATCCTTAAAGCATGAAGTAATATGAGCATAAAAATATCAAAAGGACTTTCTGTGTTTAGGTGGCCCTCTTGTGGTAAAAAGGTCAAATTTTCCTGAATGAAAGTGCTGGCAACTTTTTAAAAAGAGCAAGCACCTTGACAAGCTATGAAGTATGTGCTGTTGCATCCAACTCTTTGCGACCCCACGGACTGTAGCCCACCAGCCTCCTCTGTCCATGGAATTTTCCAGCAAGAATACAGGAGTGGGTTGCCACTTCCTACTCCAGGGGATCTTCCCGACCCACGAATTAAACCCACATCTCCTAAATTGGCAGGCAGATTCTTTACCACTGTGCCACCTGGGAAATCCCCAACAACCTTTAATAGTAAGAGGTCTGAATCAAGCAAATGGATGTAAAATAATCCATTTTCACCTTTTCTCCAGGGACCCTATCCAAAATTAATAGATATAAAACAAACAGATAACAAAAACTAATCCTTTTCCATCTGCTTTACATTCACTACCCGGTGAATAACTAACGATCAAAAATATAGCTCTTAGAAACATTTTACAAAAAAGCTATCATTTTACTTTTTACACTTTAACTTTTAAATTATTTCTGATTAGCATAAAATTTGCAAAAATAGAACTGAGTTCCTACATCTCCTTCACCCAGCTTATCTAAATATTGACAGGTTACATAACCATGTTACCGCTTACAAAACCAGAGAATTAACATTGATATGCTGCTATTAACCAATCTACAGACCTTAATCAAATTTCACCCATTGTCCTACCAATATCCTTCCTCTGACTCAGGATTGTTCAGTCTATAACAGTATCTCAGTCTTTCTTTGTCTTTCATGACCTTGACACTTTGGGAGAGTACTGATGAGTCATTTTGTAAAACATCCTACCATTTTAGTTTGTTTAATGTATTGTCATGATTAAATTCAGGTTATGCATTCTCAGCAATAATACAACAAATGTGATGTTGTAACCTTTTTTCAGTGCATCATATCAGTAGATATGTGATATCATTATGTCTTTATTACTGGTGATATTAACTTTGTTTGGTTAAGTGGTGTCTATAGAGTTCTTCACTACAAAGTTACTATTTCCTCCTGTTTCCTAATGAGTAAGTATGGCCTTCCATGATGGCTCAGTAGTAAAGAATCCACCGGCAATGTAGGAGTTGCGGGTTCAGTTGCTGGGTTGGGAAGATCCCCTGGAGAAGGAAATGGCAACCTACTCCAATACTCTTGTCTGGAGAATCCCATGGGCAGAGGAGCCTGGTGAGCTACAGTCCACGGGGTCACTAAAGAGTCAGACACGACTAAGCAATTGAACAACAACAATGAATAAGTATATCAACTTTATTTAAATTAGATGTTTTACCATAGTTAGTATCTTAAGTGCATTTTCTTCCTCATGGACATTTTCTTGAAATGGGGCTGTAATTAGTATACTACGACTTCCCTGTAGCTCAAATGGTAAAGAATATGCCTGTGAGGAGGGAGACCAGGGTTCGATTCCTGGGTCGGGAAGTTTCTCTGGAGGAGGGAATGGCAATCCATTCCAGTATTCTTGCCTGGAGAATTCCATGGACAGAGAAGCCTGGCAGGCTACAGTCCATGGGGTTGAAAGAGTCAGACATGACTGAGTGACTCACACACACACAATGTTTTCAAGTTATTTTGTGGTTCCTTTGCAAATTCTTTCCCCCTTTCACCTGTGGCCTTCTGTCACCACTCCTGCACTTTAAATCTTGAGAAAGTTTCTACTTGTCCATATTGACTGACCTTCGTGCACTTTATGACCCCATAGGTATGTCGAGAGTACCAGCGAGGCAATTGCAACAGAGGAGAAAATGATTGTCGGTTTGCCCATCCTGCTGACAGCACAATGATTGACACCAATGACAACACAGTCACCGTGTGTATGGATTACATCAAAGGGAGATGCTCTCGGGAAAAGTGCAAATACTTCCATCCTCCCGCACATCTGCAAGCCAAGATCAAGGCTGCCCAATACCAGGTCAACCAGGCTGCCGCAGCACAGGCTGCAGCCACTGCAGCTGCCATGGTGAGTAGAGACCTTAGCTCAGTCCTTGTGAACGGTCACAAAAACAGTGAACAGCTGTATCTGACAACAAGCTATTCATTTATTAACCTTTTTAAAATTTTTTTTTTTTTTTTTTTTTGCTGAAGATATGTTTGTTCAGGTATCCCAGACAATACGTAATGAAGTGACCATTCAGAGAAGTGAGGGTAACTCCTCAAATGGTTCAGATTGCTCCTACCCTCGGCCTAATTTTTAATACTCTGTCTTACTCTGGATATAGGGTTTCTGAAATTTCTGCTTTGTACAGAACACCTGTCTCCTTTTCAGTTTAACGATACTGCCATTTCTGGTCCTCTTATTTCTGTGTGCTATCTAATCAGCCATTGTTTTCCTTCGGTGTGTTCTTCTGCACATCAAGGCTCTTCTCTACATTTATCTTGCTTTAACCATAACAAAATCTGAAACTATTTAGGAGAATTGCTTCAACAAAACTGGTTTTAGGTTTCCGTATAAGATGTTGAGCAGTTTGCGTATCTAGATTATCTTGAACTATATTGTGGCATAAACAGACCTGTAAAACTAGAGACGTTTGCCTATGCCATTACATAGAGAGGAGAAAGCAGGACTGAAGGAAGAGTTAGAAATGGATCATTTAGAACAGATACTAAACTATAATGAAGGGAAAATTTAACGTGATCTAATAGCTGATTTTAATGAGTCCAGTTTTGTTCTTTGCTTAGCTGTTTTAATGTTGTCCTTTTTTTTTTACATAAATATATGACTTAATTGTTAAATTATTCATGAAAAAGAACCCTGTGTGGTATTTCGTAGCACAGTCAAATAGTCACGGAGAGGTCTTTTCTGTGTTTGTTTATGGATACTTGAGCAAAAATACAGAAGGCAGACTCTCTCCTCTTCTCTTCCTTCCACTCTCTCTTTTTTTTTTTTTCTGTTAGAGTATCTTGTTTGTAATTAACTACGAAGAGGAGTTATCCTCCCAATAACAACTCAGTAGTGCCTTTATTGTGCATGCTTAGTCTTGTTATTCGTTGTATATGGCATTCCGATGATTTGTTTTTTTATTTGTTTTTTCTCACCTACCCAAAAATGCACTGCTGCCCCCATGATGCACCTCTGCTTGCTGTTTATGTTAATGCGCTTGAACCCCACTGGCCCATTGCCATCATGTGCTCGCTGCCTGCTAATTAAGACTCAGTCGGCTGTCAAATCACTGAAGCGACCCCTCGAGGCAACCTTTGACCTGGTACTATGACCTTTCACCTTTTAGCTTGGCATGTAGCTTTATTGTAGATACAAGTTTTTTTTTTTTAATCAATTTAAAAATATATATTCCTTT
Organism: Capra hircus; assembly: GCF_001704415.2. Lineage (NCBI taxonomy): Eukaryota > Metazoa > Chordata > Mammalia > Artiodactyla > Bovidae > Capra > Capra hircus. The sequence goes on along the minus strand of NC_030808.1, from coordinate 114,992,957 downwards.
TTCTGTTAAAAAGTTGTAAAGTACAATGAAAACTGAGTGTGGTTTCCTGACAAAATTAGTGGAAAGACTGTAAACAAGTCCCTGGACAGATGTGGTACAATGAAAGAATCCAAAAACCCAGCAGCCCACATTCAGTTTAACTACATTGTAGAATGTTCTAATGAAGTATTTGAAGGACATTAAAAATGTATTTTTGGACTGTATATTTATGTACCTGTTTGGTTAGCATGGCTTTAGTGATAGAATTATTGACTTTTTAATATTTATAGTTCAATGTTTTAAGAAAAAAAAAAAACTTGCATGCTCTGGGACATGTGCATGTTCAGGTAGATTTGGGGAGGAGGGCAGAGTGGGGCTGGGTTTTATTTTACCAGTTTCGGTCACTTCGTACAATTAACTCTTAACATTGCTTATACTTGTCAATCCTCATGGAGCTCGCGGTGCAGCTTTTCTTCTTTTCCCAAATCAATGGCTTCTCCCAGAAAGCCTGAAGCATTATGGGACTTAAAACACTTTAACACATTATAACATGTGCTCTCATACTAGTGGGTTTTTTTTTTTCTCCAAAACAAAAATAATGCTTCCTTTAAAGCTTTTATCTTGCTTTTTTTTCCCCCCCTTTAAATTTTTGTTTATTGGATGTTTTTCCCTCGGGTAGTTAAGTGCTCTGCTGCTTGCTTGCTCATGCTTCCTAACAATTTTAGCCTTCAACTGATTTTTCTTTTTTCTTTTTCTCTTTTTACTGGTATTTGTTTTTTATACTCACTCACTAAACAGGGAATTCCTCAAGCTGTACTTCCCCCATTACCAAAGAGGCCTGCTCTTGAAAAAACCAACGGTGCCACAGCAGTCTTTAACACTGGTATTTTCCAATACCAACAGGCTCTAGCCAACATGCAGTTACAACAGCATACAGCATTTCTCCCACCAGGTAAGGCGTTTGAGTTTGCTAATAAATAAATCTGATAATGCATGTAGATTTCTATTGGTAGAGCAGATAAGCCATGCCCCTAGTCATTTTTAACCATAGAGCAGGTGGAAGGTAAGATGAAAAGTTGTCTCAGGTCTCTCCTATGATTTTCCTTAAAAGCTAAGAGTTTTAGCTTAATGAAAAATGGATGAGAAGTCAGTGATATTTTGTATATTTATTTGTATTTGTGTAATTTGAAATGAAATAGAGTTCTCTTTTTTTTTTCCTCTTTCCTCAACACTGTTACATGTCTGTCAAGCTATTTTATGAGCCTTTCCTGCTGTAAGACCCCTTTGCCTTCATGATTCCAGAGTTCATTTGAATTATATGAAATGACACTTCAGTTTTGGTTTTTATTTTTCAGCCTTTTTGTTTTCAAGGTGGAGAATAAAAAACTGACTCTGTTCCAATCTTATTGGTACCAATCAGTATACATCACTTAAAGTTTTTGCTCCTGAGCTAATATTGAAGTAGCCCTAAGTACCCAGTGAAGTTTACATTTATAAGTGAGTTACACATTTGTGGTTTCAGTTGATTTCAACTTAGTAACAAACATACTCTAGAACTATACACAAAGATTTACAATTTAAAAACATAAACTAATCAGTCACTTAATTACCTGGAAATTTATTATTTTTACTTACTCTTCATTTGCTTCAGACAATACATATTACATTCCTTATAATCTAGAATTTAAATAACCAGAGACTCTAATCTTATTTCTTCTTCATCTCTTAATCTTTCTTAAAAATTGCCATGTGTTAAGAGATTCAGTTAATAAAATAATTTTATTAATTAAATTGATAAATTTATGATTAGATGTGTATGTCAAAGATATAGACCCATTAGTATGTTATACTATGCTAACAGTATTTACAGTGCATTAGGTTCAAAATTGGAGAAGGCAATGGCACCCCACTCCAGTACTCTTGCCTGGAAAATCCCATGGATGGAGCCTGGTGGGCTGCAGTCCATGGAGTTGCTAAGAGTCGGACACGACTGAGCGACTTTGCTTTCACTTTTCACTTTCATGTATTGGAAAAGGAAATGGCAACCCACTCCAGTGTTCTTGCCTGGAGAATCCCAGGGATGGGGAGCCTGGTGGGCTGCTGTCTATGGGGTCGCACAGAGTCAGACACGACTGAAGTGACTTAGCAGCAGGTTCAAAATACCATGAGAAAATGTGATAATTCTCATTAGTTTTTACTGCCAAGTACAGCTTTTTATACAGTGCCTCTTTGAAAACTAGCCATCCATGTGTAGAATATGTAGTAACATTCAGTGAACTAGAATAGAATATTCCACTAATTGAAATAGCCTGCCTTAGCACCACAGATAAAGTTATGTTTGTACTCATGAAATAGTATCTATCAAGTTGCAGTTTGTCCATTTTAGAATAGAAATTAAGTCATTTGATCTTTGGGTATTTGTTGTACTCTGAAGGAAAAGTCACATTTCTTTTAAGTTTTATAAAATTAAAAATTTTTTCTCAACATATGTATGTTTTCAGAGATTTCCGGAAATAATTTGTTTTGCTTTAGTATAAATTTCCATCTCCCCGGATTTATGCTGTCTCCAACAAATAATCTATCAATTTTTCTATAGTCAGATCACTAGACAAAGTTTCAAGGAATTATAGGTAACTACTGTGATCTTTTTGAGTAAATTAAAAACTATTTTGTCAGTTTATTTCACTAAATGAAACATTACTACTAGAAATGACAGTTTCTTTATTTAAAAATCTAAAAGTGAAAACAAATTTAACTTCTTCCATATGTTACTTAAAGAAACCTAAAATAATCTGTTTTATCAAGCAGATTTTGCTTCAGTTTCTCCAACAACATTCACATGACTGAAGACTTTTCTAAATAAGTGTAATCATTAATTGTATGACATGTCTGACTCTGATTCATGACCATAGGCTCTCTATGGAATGGGTTTTAGTCTGTAGGTAGGATAGAGCAAAAGATGCTAGGTAAAATTCAACTCAGGGAAAACCAATACATACCTTCATAAATCAGAGTCATACTTACCTCTCTGTCTAGAAACTAAGCATTGTTAATTTAAATAAAATGTGCCATAATATATTGAAATATGCTGAAATTTTAAAGATTTGTTTACATTTTTTATGATAAATTTGCATCAGAAATTTTTTTTTATATTTGTAGTCAATATGTAATTATTGCAATAGTAATATCAAATAAGGATTATTTGTAACCCGGGTTTAAAGAGCTTGCAGATTAACTTTTTGTCATCACATAGAAGTAGGTAGTGCCTCCTTCATTCCTTCAGAGTATTTTTAATCTCATAGGTACTTATGTGCCACAATGACATTAAAAAGTTATAATGGATAGCCCATCTATACTCCTGCCAAACCACTTTATCATACAGCTGGGAAGGAAAGAAATCTAATGTAGAAAATATAAAAACCCAAATACCTTAAAAGCCAGGCAGGAAATATGAACAAGTGAAGCAAGAAGTAAATTTGAAGCTGTGGGGTCTGGGAGGTGCAGGAGAGCTTAGGCCTAGTTTGAAGGGAACAGTCAGTGTTCAGACAGCCTTTTGTTGCCTTAGAAGATTATTTGCCGGGTAGGTTGTACCTGTTGTGCGCTGGACACCCTTTGTGGCTCCGTATATGTCATAGCCTTTGTGACTATGGGGTGCTTGTATACAACTCAATGTGATGGCTCTGGTGTCCAGTATTGCTAGAGCTTATGATTTATTTCCCAGATGCTCATATTGTGAAATCTGTCCATTTTTAAATATTGTCAATGAATTGTTGAGAACTACAAAAAATCTATCCTACCATAAATTCATGTGTCATCTCTTGTGATATGGGGGAAAAGGAAGTTCATTTTCCCAAGTCTAGGTTATTTTGCAGACCTATAGATGGATTCTGTGATCAGAGCATCCTGTCTAACCACAATATTATAATTTGGAAGTTATATTCCCACTCCAGTACTCTTGCCTGGAAAATCCCATGGACAGAGGAGCCTTGAAGGCTGCAGTCCATGGGGTCGTGAAGAGTCAGACATGACTGAGCGACTTCACTTTCACTTCTTACTTTTGTGCATTGGAGAAGGAAATGGCAACCCACTCCAGTGTTCTTGCCTGGAGAATGCCAGGGACGGGGTAGCCTGATGATCTGGCATCTATGGGGTCGCTCAGAGTCAGACGCTACTGAAGCGACTTAGCAGCAGCAGCAGCAGCAGCAGAGAAAGGAAGCTGTTTATTTTTTGCAGTTTAGAGTTTCAGAATTCTGTAGTCTGTTGCTTCAATAATAACATCAGGGATATATAGGTCTATTTCATTGATATTACAGTGAAGCATGGTTGACTAAATCTTTGGAGCAGGTAACTCTGTATACAGAACAGGTTGCTAGCAAAAGATCAGGATAGCATGGCAAGCCACCTAACTAGTAAAGAAAAATTAGTATATACCATAACTTTTAAGAACAAACTTGGTCTTATGTGGCCTTTACCCATCTATCCATTAATCCATCCATGCATCCATCCATGTATGCATTCATCTGTCCATTTATCCATCCATCCTTCTAACCATCTATCTATTCTTTCTGCTCCTACCTCCTTCTCTTCCTCTTTTTCTTCTTTCCTTCCCTGTTTTCCATCCACCTGTCCTTCCTGGGCTTCCCAGGTGGTGCCAGTGGTAAAGAACCTGCTTGCCAATGCAGGAGACACAAGAGATGGGGGTTCGATCCCTGGGTCAGGAAGATTCCCCTGGAGGAGGCCATGGCGACTCACTCCAGCACTCTTGCCTGGAGAATCTCATGGACAGAGGAGCCTGGTGGGCTACTGTCCATGGGGTTACAGTGAGTCTGGCACAACTGAAACGACTTAGCACTCCACAGCCTCTGACTCACTCGTTCATCCGTCTTTCTATTCATTCAGTCAGCTACATCTCACTGCATCTCCCATCCCACTCCCACCTCTCCCAAGAGAGTTCTCTAGCCTTTTGCTTTTATACCCTCCATCTCATTTAAAGATAAATATAAGTAATTTGGACCATGTTCACACTGAAGAAATTTTTATTTTTTTAAATGGATAGTCCAATTTTTTTTAACCTTCACCCATGAAGACTAAATTTACTATTCATACAGAGTATATGTAATCTAATGTCTACTTATGTTGTAGGTATAAATTTCATGAAATAACACTTTTATTTACATCAGTTTTGTTTTCCTGAATTTATATTAAGTCCAATTCTAAACTTCAGTTTCAGTATTGGATAGATGTATCAGGCACCACTGAAATTTCAGGATTCCCATCCTCACATCTCCTTTTCTTTCCCATCTCTACTCAAATGGTGATCCTATGCTGTCCAGTAGTCTGAGACAGGTTACCCAGTCTCCATTCTTCAGTTAACACCGGCCATTGCTGATGTAATCATTGTCCATGCTTAGAAGATCCCTTGAATGCAGGTGCTCCAAGGCTTCTGTGCCTGCCTTGGGTACCAGCATCCTTGCCTAAGCTCCTTAGCCTCCCATGCAGCCCATTCCCTGGAAAGCCTGCTTCTGGCAGCGCTGCTGTGAAAGAACACACCACCAGCCCAATTACCGAGGGGCCCTGCACGCTTCTCTTCAGAGTCTGGAAGAAATTTTTTCTCTCTGCTTTCCTTTACCTTTTTTTGCCCACTTGGCATCCACAAAAGCATACTTCTCTTCCTAGCATATTGTGCTCAGTCATTGTAGGCTTATGATTTTTAAAAACCTAAAAATAAGTTTGCTTTCAACAGCTTCAGCTTCACCTTGAGCAAACATTCCTAGAAAGAAGGAAACAGAAGTCCAGAAAACTTTCCTGAGGGGTTGGAATAAGAGGAGAGAAGCAGGGGATGGGGTTGCTTTTACAGAAAGAAAAGAAAACAAAACTTTCAATTATCACTTTTAGTATGATTAATGAAGTTAATAAAGATGGTTTATTTGAACCTTAGCATAGTGATTATAAATCTGGCTTGGAAGTTTAAATACAGTCTACCATAAGTTATACTTAATTTTTTCATATATAAAAAGGAGATAATACTGGTAATTATTTCATAAAGTTATATTTAAGTTAGTTTTAAGCATAATATAATAAAACATCTTCTTAAAGCGCTTTTACAGACAGGTCTAAGAGTTTGGAATAAAGCCAGGAATGTAGTAAGCACTGTTTTTTCCTGAACTCAGTAGAGACACAAAATATAATTCAACAGATTATAAAAATAAATTATATGAAGCTGTTTCTTCTTTAGACATCAATTTTAAGAATAATTCAATTGATTGTGAACTTTTAGTTCTAAATGATATAGAGTATTTTTAGAAGGCTTTAAATCAGCTTTTTACTCCTATCATAATACACTTAAATAAGCTTGAATTACCATATATGAATACAAACCTCCAACAAAATCCCTATAGTTTTTTTCCTATCTATTTTTTTCCCTTCTTGAACTGATTTGAACTACACATACATCTCATTGGTAAACTACTTTCCTAGTTTTATTTTCTGAATCTTCATAAAAATTAACTTAACATTTCAATTTAAAAATCATGTAATTAACATCTTGCATTCCTCAGAAGCACACCATTCTACTCTGTAAATACCTTTGTAGGAGAAATTTGAAATTGACAAATTCATTCATTTAACTTTTACCTTACGCTGAAAATTGAAGAAAAAATTTCAATTGGCTATTTATGCAATCATTCATAAACCAACCAATCTGATGTAAAGATGGCTATTATGGTCGTTTCCAAAGTGATTTTTGATTTCGGTAAGTGGGTCCTACAGCATTATGTCTTCATATTTGTGAGTTACTGCACCCTGGCTAGTATTTTCATTGCTGCCTTATGTTTATTTGCTGCGAATCCCTCTCAAAACTGTGTGCATTGGTTTTAATGGTAATGAGGAAGATAGCTCAAACTGAAATTCAAGTCCCAAAAGCTTTAGGGTTTGAGAGAGACAGGATAAGGTTAACTCATTTTCAGCATGTGCAGCCTTCCTTATGCATAGGATGAAACATAATAGACAAATTGCAGCATAATAATAAATAATAAATTTAAAACTTACCCTGGACAGTATTTAAAACAAATATTTCTCAAATTCCACGTTATTCTTTTTCGTTCATCTTTCATTCATTCTTTCCCAGTCTTCTGACCCAACTGTTGGAGGATAATGATGTCATAGAATCTAGGATATTAAAGTTTGCTTGCTCTACTGTCTCAAATTACTGGTCTCAGTTATCACTGATTTGTTTTTGTTGTCTTCCACAAGGCTTTGACTCAGTAGTGGTAGCAAATGACAGAGATCTTCAAGTGTCTTAATAAATAATGCTTATCAGTGTAATACTACTCCACCTGAGAGAATGCCTCCCTAGCTCTCTTCCCGAGTTTAATCATTGATCATTGTGCCCACAGTCTTAATTGTGATAACAATCTAATTGCAGCTGTTACAAGGATGCCAGTGAAGTAATCTATGCTTCTCAATGGCAGCTTTGTTTTGTAGGGCCATCTCTGACAAGATGCAATTGGCAGATTTTTTCTAACAAATGTTCATCCCAGATGCTGCTAGTATGTAAATAGGATGTGCCAAGATTTAGATAGAAATATAAAATCATTTGATATTTTAAAACCTAGGAGTCTAAAATAATCTCATAGAAAGAACAGTAATTCAGTATATGGGAAAGTGCCCTGTGCTTGGTAAGATAAGGTAGATTTTCCAATGTTTATATGGCACAGAGAACAGGCACTATCTATGTAATGCTGATTTTAACGTTGTGGTGGAGCCATTGTGAACATCAATGCCAACACCCCCTATGCAATGTATATATCTTCATTATCCCCCATTGAGGGTTTTTATTCAAATCTAATTAACCGTTTTTGAATGTGAAATTTCATAGAACACTTGCTGTTCTGAGAAGTCCTGAAGGTTTAAAACAGCAAGGAAAACCAGTCTGCTTTCTCAGATACCTTCTAAGTAAATCAGTTTGAGGCTTTAAGAAAGTGTGTCCCATCTAAATGTTTTCTGTACATTTAAATTCCAAACTAAGGCAGTGCAGAATTTCAGTTTCTCCTTATGCCTTGTTTATATTGCTTGGTATCCCTCCAAATAAAATTCCTATATGGTTGATCACAACCCCTTGCATTTCTGTGTGGTTGCTGCTACATTGAACAGGGAAATAAATAAAACTAAGGGAATGAAATGAGTGCTTTGGTTTCATTACATTATTAAGTCAGCTCTGTGCGTTGAATTATTTAGCCTCTTAGTAAATTTCTCTTAATTATTTAACATGTGCTCAATTCATATGTTAAAAAGTCAGAAATAGCAAAGCCACCAGATGGCCAGTAACCAGATTAAAACAAAACAAATTGCAATATTATTTTTAAAAGAATTAAGCAGGTTTCCATTTTTTTTTAATTAACTTTTATTTATAGGCAGCAATTAGGAGAAACAAAGTGTACCAGCACACAGTTAAACTGGCTTTTATTCTTCACTTGAGACTAGTTCTAATTGATCACTATGCTATTGTATGATTTGATTGTGCTGACAGTTACATGCCACTGTTCCCATAATAACAATTTTTCTTCTTTGTTCAAATGAATTTCCTAATTACACGTGTGATGGGATGTTTTAATTCTTTTCCCTTTTCAAATCCACCTTCCTGTTGCAATGCATGATGGGCAGGCTCAATATTGTGCATGACACCCGCTACAAGTGTTGGTAGGTGCCAGCTTTGTTTCTTGATTATCTTAAACCTATGGTGCACCTCACAGCCCCTCAAAATCCACTGCTGAGTTTAACTTTTATCTATTGGGCAAGTCCATTTCCTTTTTACTAACACCTGTCAATTAAATGCCATTTTCTATTTAATTGACATGGACTCACATAAATGTTTTCTTTACACACAAGTTTCCTTTAGTCACCTTTGGTGGATTTTGATTGGACTATGAGTTCTGGTGTGTTAAAAAGAAAAAAACTATCTCATAAAAGTAATATATTGTGTATTTTTATAATAGTAAATAAGAAAACATACTTTTATTCAAAAACAGATAATTGTATATATGAAGTAAATATCTGTATTTTGACTTAGATTTTGAATGTCTAACTATGAACACGATATAAAATTCTTGGTGTTGACTTAGCAAATTAAGCCTGTTTGTGTCAATTTTCTTGATTTGATGGTAACAAGCTTTTTTCCCCTTTTTTTTCTCTTTCATCCCCCTTCCCCCTCTCTCCTTGGAATGTTGTCCTGCTTTGCGCTGTGATTGCATGTCACTCGCTGGTGATGATGTCCCGTCACATGGCTTACTGCTGTGATAAATACCATGCCCAATTATCTCCTCCATGTTGCCATGGTTTCCATATTGCTACACTCTTCTGTATGTTTGCTTATATGATTTTCCCTCCGAAAGTTCCCATGGTGCACGGTGCTACGCCAGCCACTGTGTCCGCAGCAACAACATCTGCCACAAGTGTTCCCTTCGCTGCAACAGCCACAGCCAACCAGGTTTGCTAATTTACAGCTTTGTTTCTTAAAAACCAACTCTAATAGGGCTCAATCCAACAGCCCTTACGCACGTGGATTTCCCATTGAGGTCAGTGGGGAATCGTGTGTCCGTGAGGGCTGTAGAGGGTGCTTTAATAGCATGGGGTTTCAAAGATACCTCTTGTTGGCCTACACATTCTTTCTATGATGAGCAGCAGAATGCTTTTATGCCATTTATAAGTGCTCCAAAGTTGTCGCAGCTCCATTTCTAAAGCTACTAAAATGATATTTACACAAGCAATTCTCAGTTGGTCTCAAATCAAAATCATGCAGGTATTTTGACCAATCAAAATTATATCAGGTAGTGTATACAGATGTTGAACTATAGTACTGTACACCTGAAATTTATATAATAAAAAGTAATTTGAAAAATATAGGTGATTTTAAGGGTTTTGTTATAAGCATTGGAGATATATATATATAGTTTCTTGCCTAAATTCTTAATAAAAAACAAAATATTTAAATGTGCTATATATGCCACAAACAACCACTCTTGTAAATAGAGTTTGTTATAAATTCATTAGTTTTATTTGATAAGCAGATTGCATACTCAAAATAAGTTAAAATAAGTAAGTGTTCAAGTTTTGATTCTCAATGATTTAAGTGAAAAAATAAAATTCATAAGTTCTCTTACTTCTGTAACTACTCAGCATAAATGTTAGAGGGTTATGAAGGAAAGAAGAAGGCACCAAGTATAGCAATTAGAGTCATTCTGTGCTCCATACAAGCCTATGGAGTGACAAATACACAGGGTTGTTTTTTAAGTAAAAGGAATATGTCTCAGAAATTTAAATTTCATAATGTAATTATTCAAAAGAAAATAATTATTAAAATATTTAGAATTTAAAATCTGCATGGATTCAGCCAGCATTTTTAGCTCCTATTTAAAATTATAGTCTAGAAAATACTGGTTGAATCAAAATCAAATTTATGTAAAGTAGTTTTTGGCTTGAAAGTATACATAGATTTGTTATGAAAGCGAGTTCAATAGGGTTATCAGCATATGAAATATCTAGAGTCCAATCAAATTTCAGATAATTCACAGACCAAGTTAAATATAACCAAATGAATCTCAAAAACAAAACAAAACAAGCAGTATCAGATGGATATCAACGTGTTGCCCCTTTGGGAAAAGAAGACCAATTAAATGCCATTTGAATTTGTAGTCATCACTATAAGGAGGAGCCAGCCTTGTTTCTGCAGTACGCCATGTACCATTGAAGAACTATAAACTATAAGTATAGTCACTAAAAACTTTCAAAAGCAGCATGCCAAAATGGATGTATTTTAAAGTTTCAGACAAGCTTTAAACATTTCTTGGCAAAGAATCATTAGTTTTTCTGAAGTTTGTCAAAATAGCCTTGGATTTTTGCTAACACATCAGACTCATTTACAAGAATGCTAGATTGTGCATATGTGGCATGTTAGTAATCTATGGCAGAAATTTCTTAATGGATTCAATGCAATCTATTTATGGTGCAGATCAGTGATGCTGAACTCTCTTGTGTGTACCATGCATGACTATAGAATTGCTGGTGTAAGCAGAACTACAGCAAAGCAAATTTCAACATGCCCTTGGCCACCTTGGTTGTAGGGGACACTTTACTTTTTGCATTGTGCTGTGACCATTTCATGCATAATCTTGGGTCTTCATACTGTTCGACAACCAGAAGAAAGAAAAGGGAATGGATATATATATACACACATATATTATATCTACATATACATACATATGTATATGCCTACAGTACATTAGCGATGCTGGAAATAGCTGATGCCACAAAATGCAGCCTGCATGCATGCAGAAGTTTATAGCTGGCCCTTCATCTGCATCGATTGGTGTTGAAGGTCCTTGGTATGTTTCGACAGCCCCATCCTTGATGCTTCTACACTGTTGGGTGCAACATCCTGTCCTGCAGCAGCAGGAAAAATGGTATGAGAAGCTTCATTATGCTTGGAGCACATTTTCGTGCCATTTGCCAGTGCTGTAAAATTGTGTAAAGATGTCAGCTGAGAAATGGAAATAAAATAGAGCCATACTAATTTACACTCCAGACTGTGGACTGTAATACGTTGAGGTAGTTAGTCTAGGACATCTAGATGGAAACAGCAACAAAATGCCTTCATGTATGCGATTTCACTCTTCTCCCATCAACCTTGCTGAAATGAGATTAGTGCCAGTTTAGAGATGAAAAAACCTAAGTATAGAGTAATGAAGCGCTTTGGTCACGTTTACACACCCAGAAATGGGTCACTAGGGGTTGGACCTGTGCCGTGTTGCCTCTCCCAGTATAGCAGTCATCATTCTGGGTAGAGGATTGGGCTACAAATTGGAAAATGTTGGCTGTTGGGATGATTGAAACAAGTCACCTCTATATTGGTTCCTTACTGTGTTTTCTGTCAAGTTTTGTAATTTTCTTGCCCGTTTAAAATGCAATAAAATGTGCAATCAGGATTCAGGGAATATGTTCTGAAGTAGACTTACATGCTTTTATCTGGTTCTTTTGACATACTCCTTTATAATTATTGCCTGGTATTTTTAACTTGGGAAAAAATGTTAGATACCATAAGTTGAATGAAAATGTAGAAATTGGTTGCACAAAAAAAGGCAAGACATTGCCTACTTTGCTTTCTAGAATACTGAATAACTGAAACCACAGGTGCGTGTGTGTAGGCCAACAAAAAGGGCTTCTTTCAATTACTGCTCTGCATGAATTTTTGATAGTTTTACTTCTCTTACTTCCTAAAAACTGATAACATTTATAGAATAGTATTTAACACAAAGATTTTAAACAATGAGTTGCTACTTTGGCATTAAGTTTACATTAACTTACTGTTATGTTGATCAGATAAGGACTGTCACCTCACAGCTGAATTTCACTTTCTTAAATAATTTAATATTAAGATGTTTTCATCTCTTGGTTGTTTGCTTGCTTGCATGGATCATTCATTAAATAATCTTTTATTTGCTAGATACCCATAATATCTGCCGAACATCTGACTAGCCACAAGTATGTTACCCAGATGTAGGATTTTCATCACTAAACAGTAAGTTCATTATGTAATATTGAGTGTATATTCATGGTGGTTTTCTTTTTAAGATAACAATTGTGTAATGCACTTAAAAAATTTTGCAAAATTTCAAAAAATGTATTTCTATAGAACTCACAATTTTATCTTAGATGGGTTATGAGGAATTTTAATGTATGAATTTTAAAGAAATATGCTAATAGCATTTAAATATGCATAATATTTAAATGCATAAATGAGGATATATACATTTTTAAAAATTTTGTACTAGAAATAAGCACAATCGTGAAGGAAAAATACAGCTTAAAACTAAATAGAAGGTGTAGATCAGGGACTGGCAAGCTTCTCCTTCAAAGATGAGATAGTAAATGCTTTTGGTTGTGTGGGCCATAGGGCTGCTCTGCTGACGTAGCATGAATGCAGGCAGAGACAGTGGGTAAATGAAAGGGCGTGCTGTGTCCCAGTGAAACTTTATTGGTGGCGCTAGTGACAAAGAACCCACCTGCCAATGCAGGGGACATGAGACACAGATCTCTGGGCTGGGAAGATCCCCTGGAGGAGGGCATGGCAACCCACTCCAGTGTTCTTGCCTGGAAAATCCCATGGACCAAGGAACATGGTGGGCTATGGGTCATAAGGTCACAAAAAGTTGGACACACACAAAAATAGGCAGTAGGCAGTATTTAGCTTACACGCAATAGTTTGCTGATCCCTGGTATAGGTCAGCATTTATTTTCTTCAAAAATTTCTTGCTAAATCCTAAATGAGAACATGTACCCAGTTTACCCCATGCTTCACCACAGCGGGGTCATTAGGATATAAAGAGCCTGATTTAAATATATTCATGCATTCATATATGCACACGCATACACACACACGCACACATCTACCTGAATATTTGCTCAAATAGTTTAAAAGTCTTGTGGTTTCTTTTCAGACACATTGACTTGCAAAGATGACCATGTTTCATCCTTTTAGAGCATGTTTTATTCTTATACATTCATACAAGTTATCTACCTGCTCAGAATTATATTAGATATTTCTTTTTATATTTAAGAAGAAATACAATGCTTAAAACTGAATCTGGTAAATAAGATGAGTGATCATTCTTTGTTGCTTCCTTTCATTCATTTATCTGTGCATTAACACATTTATAAATGATTTTTTGTGTTAGCTACTGTGTGTTAGTTACCAGGTCAATGAAATAAAGATCGACAGTCAATGAGATGATGATGGAAATTTTAGCACTCTTTATTAAAATAAGAGAGCTGTGAACAAATTCCTCTAGGAACAAAGATGAAGGAGCAGCTCTTCCTAACTGAGTCAGAAATTAAGTGAATTTGAACAGTGAAGGTTGATGCAGAGAGAAAGGAGATATTAGAGGCTTATAGAAGAAGGGACAGGATATTGAATCAGGAGATAGTGTTAGGAAACCAGTTCAGAGGCCCTTGTAATAATAATCCATAGGAAGAGCTTGTCAAAGGATGAACTCATACACAAGAAGACAGACACAACTTGAAATAAAGGAATGATAAACTCAATCCGAGATGCACTACCAAAGCATGCTGCAATCATGAATTAAATTACTGAAACTGATTTTTATTTCATAAGCTCTCTCAGTGCAGTTCTGATAATAAGGTTTATTATTCTGTACAATATAATAGTACATCACTTTGTAATACATAGGTTTGGGAGTAGAGTTCTTCTTTTGACATGTTAAAACACATTTCAAGCTTTTATAGTCAGTTAGGTATGTATATATGTAAACAAGTTCTGTTTCTTAGCAATAATCCAGGTTCAGAAAAAATACAAAATGGCTGTGGAGTTCATCAGTTAGCAAAACAGTAGATATGTCAGTATTGAAACTTAAGCTCTTTAAGGTTCTGTTTATTTAACAAATACCTATACATTTTCATGAGAAGCTGCAATATTTAGAATGGTTTTTGAATGAGGCCAGAATGGTGATTTTTTTTAATTCTCAAGTTGTATGGAAGCATAGTTGAATATGTAAAGATTCTATGGGAACAAATTTCATGTAACAGCTGGAATTATTAAGTCAGAAGTACATTGCAATATCAGTTCAACCTGAATTTGTCAAGAGCATAAGGAATGATTTTTTTTTTCTTGCCTTTAGGAGAAAAAATCCAAACTGCAAATTATCCAAAGCAGTCACTTAGAGTATCATCGTTGTTTTTTTTTTTTTTGCAAACACATACTGTGCTAATCCAGCATCCACATAGAACAAATTGTGTTTAATAGGACTGTTTCATGGATTTTAATTTTGTGGGCCAAATCATTACTTCTGAAACCTATTAAACTTTAGAAAGAAGTAAAGTGAGTTGTAAATTCTGTCCCACAATGATAGTGCTAAAGAGAGCTCTGCTGTATTATGCCCCTTGATTCTGCAAATGTATTTTATACTTTAAGCTGTGTATTGGCTGATATTTGTTCAGAGACTACAATTTTATGAAGCTGTGAGTGTCATTTTATTCTCAAAGAGACAATAAACACATTTGGTCCTTTGTACCTGCGATGTGTTTTTGGTTTTTACGTGAAGGTGCTGCCATTCCTGTGTTCACTCTTTAAACCAAGAAATACAGTTTTCATGTTGAATGTATATGGGAAACTGCTGTTAGATATTGTCTGTTTTAACAGAACGTTATCTCTTTTTCCCTTGTAGATCGTACTAAAGAGGAAAGGACAGTGTGCTTGGTTAGAGTAAAGGACGAGGTCATTAGCCATATTGTATATACCGTCAAGCAACCACACACAAAAACCCCTCAGCCACAAGACATCCACATACTGCATGTTAACCAGAAGAAAAGACAACAAGGAAACCCACTGCACACTGTTGCCTATACACTTTGTACATTTAATTGATATTTGTGCTGAGGTGATACTCCTGTCTAAAAGAACAACATTGTCTTTCTTTTCTAGCACAGAGTGATGCATTCAAATATGCAGACCTAATTAGTTTCCTATATATTCATGCCATCTTGAAAAGACAGACTATGGTGTAACCATGATTCTATTATGTATTGGTACGTCTGTAGACCAAGATATAATTTTTTAAAAATAAGTTTATTTCTTTCAAGGTTTACAAATAACAAAGGTGCACCTTGTATTTAAAATTGCCATTATAGATGAGAGCGTGCATGCACAGTCATTTTTGTTTGAGTAATATTTTTAATGTAATAGATTTTAAGATGTGGTGAGGGAGGGATCTGACAGAGATGAATGTGCCAAGCAAAACCACAACTGTGTATCTTTTAAAGCACATCATGGCTTTAAGTACCATGTTGTTAAGGATTCTCATGAAGTGCCATAGACTGTACATCAAATTAGAGTATTATTTCTTCAGTGTTATTGTTTTCAGAGCCACATTTTGTTGCTTATTTGCTAGTACTAATCAGTCAAAGGGCACCATTCTTTTTTTTTTTTGGAAACCAAAGCTGTCTCAGAAATGGCCGATTTAACTTTACAGTAACAAAATAGACAGCACAACACAGACTCTCTCAATACAGATAAACTCACACATACTGGAGATTATATATAATAGATATATATAAAAATTATTTTAATGCATTGTAGTGTAATATTTATGCCTACTATACTGTATAACATGTTATTCAAAAGGGATATGCCATTTCTGAGACACGATAACAAAAAAAAGTTTGAGGAAATTATTTTGCTTCTATTTATAGCTCTGTCAAAAGTCAGACGACTCTAAATGCTTTGCAAAAATGGTTTCACATTTGCTTAAATGCTTCATCACAGTCACGTTTAAAATAGTGACTCTAAACAAAGAAGAAAGCAGCACTGTCATCAGATGCATGATAAACCAAAATATGAAAATGGGAAATGTTTAATTAACCTAGTCATTGGGTGGGTTAAGTACATGGGTGAATTTTATATGTGATTTGTTTTGTTTTGTTTTGTTCAGATTTACTGCTTATAGCCTTAGAAAGCCTTTTACAAATTAAAAAAAAAAATAGATGTGCATTCAGTTTTTAAGAATGGATTCATCCAAAGGAATTCCTTTTTTGTGGTTTGGATGTTGCAGCTAGTAAAGGATATTTTTGCTCTGTTCAGCAGTTCTAAAATTGCTGAAGTAGGGGCCAGGTCACTGGTAGTTCTAGTATGGAATGGGAGAAGTGAAAGTTCAGTTCTAGAACTTTCCATACTTCCAAGTTTACTGCAAGTTTTTATGCTTGAGAGAGATGCTTTCTAATATAAGACTGATGTGTTGATTTTACTGATTGTACTGTACATCTATTAAAGCCTTAGATTATTACATTACGGGTTGGAACCCATACCAATGTAATTTCAATCGTGTTAAGAGAGTAATGGTGACTCCACATGTTATTGTAGTTAGTTACATTATAGAATATTACTTATTTTTCTTGTTAAAGTGTAGTTTTTCATTTCCTACATTTATTAGATTTCATTTTCTATTAACAATTGAATACCATTTCAGTTTATAGACTCTTGTTTTAGTAGATTTTACCGATGAACTTTTCAAAATACAAAAAAAAAAGTAGTTTTTTCCTTCATAACATACTCAGTTTTGAATTACATGTAGTGTCATATGAATATTCGTATTGTTAACTAAATGATTTATATTTTACTGATTTAATATTAAAAATGTAAGAATGTCAGTCATTGTTAGTTCTTGTCTAGTTTTCATTAAAGAACAAAGATCTTTTATATGGATATCTTATAAATATATAATCATTGCTAAGTAAGAAGTTAAGTTGTTGCTATCGCAACAATCCTGGCAGACAATTGAGTAATATTTTGATGATTTATTTTGTTTGTAATTAGTTATTATAAGAAGATCTAGATCCTAGATATTAGAATAAAATTTATTTTCTACTGTATCCATTTCAAATGTTAAAGTATTGTTTAATATTTTTGAAATCCCTGAATATCAGGCCTTGTTATAAATAAGCTGCATAATCAATAAATAGAACAAGGGACTTTTTGTTGATAATCCAAATACTCAAAGTTTACGTAATGAGAATTATAGCGTGTGTGCAAACTCTTGAGGGTTGATTATGCTGCAATTTAGCATGTTGGAACGTCTAGAGAGAAGGTTGACTTTTTGCACTTCTGTATATAGTCAAAAGAGAGAAACCTGTATAATAGTAAGATCTTATTTTGAATAAAAACGTCTATAATTACAAGGAGTTTTGTTAAGGCTAATAAAATGACAGACTGAGCAAAATTGCTTGCAAAAGTGGCACAGAGTTAGCACTCCATACCCCTTCAAACATGTTGCTTTGCTTTTTTGTGGACAGCTTGTAGTTTGCCAGGATTTTTTCAGCTGGAAAGATATGCCATCCTTCCAAGATCTCATGACTGACAAAAACTCCATTGGGCCAAATCTGCCTGAAGATCATTACCAAAAATAGCAGGTCCTTCAACCATTAAGGTGAAATCATGGATCAGATATTCCTTACATTTTTCAAAAACTACTGCATGTTTAAAACTTCAACAAAACAACAAAAAAAAGAGAGAGAAAGAACTATACTAAGGACATATACTATTCAAATCAGTTTCTGCCAATTTCAGTGGTTTACTGTTCACAAAAAAAAAAAAAAGAAAAAAAATCTTCAAAACAAGTATTGACTTTCACAAAATTTCAACCATAAACAGGCAAACCAAACAGCACACCGTAGCTATAGTTGTTATGTGATTGTTTTTTAATTGCTGTAGGAGCCTGTTCTTTCAGCAGGTGAAAACGATAAAACACAGTTCAATTTTCACGGTTTTAATTTTCAACTCAGAAGCACTCAAAAAGGCAAATGTGATAATGGGCACTTGTTTACTGAATTAGTGTATCCAGCCTTCACTCCAGCTGGTTATAATGTTGCACTTATCAGCAACCCTACACTTTCATCTGCTGAAAGGACAGGTGTGCTTGGTTTTACTATTATGTAATCACAACTTACTTTCTGCTTGTAGTTGCTTAAAATTATGTATTTTGTCTTGGGCTGCAATTTGTTTTATGCTTATTTTATTATTACTGCAGTAGTTGACTTTGCTGTATGGAAAAATAAAGTGAAATTGCCCTAATAAAACTTCTCTTTCTTAAGTATGTTTGTGTACCTGAGATTGAAGTGTTATTATTTTTGCGCGTTTCATGCATTCATGCATGTCTGTCTCGACAAACAATGATATGGAAATTCATCGTCAGGTGTTAACTGGCGGCAAATGGGGCCTTGACTCCTCCCCGCTAGCCTCTCATGCTCAAGGGGAAAATCTGAATCATGTGTTGCCACCCACTGCCCAGTGCTTTTGAAAAATCTTCTCCTTTCCTCTGACACTTCAAGTGCTGTTTGATGTATTTTAGGTTCAGGAGGGGAGAACTCTTGAGGGGAAAAAAAGAAATTCTCTTTATCAATTCCGAATCACAGTCTTTCTGTAAATGGAATTTTATTTGCCTAACTACCCCAGGAGACTGGCACTGGAAATCAGGCAATCTGAGAGAATATTTCAATAATGAAATAATGATGACTTGATTCAGAGGGATAAACGTTTATGCACACACACAGCTGACACACAGGCCGTGAGATGACTCACTCTTGAATGTTTGTGTTTGTGTGTGTGTGTGTGCATGTGTGAGAGAGCTTTTTAAATGGTGAATTAAAAATTCAGTTGAAGTGAGACCTGGTCTCCCATATGGCTTTGCATTTTTCAATTTTCACCGATAGTGAAAGCCAAAGTTCCAGTGTGAAGAAATTTGCTCATTCATTGAGTGCTACTTTGGGTGACTGTGGTACTTGGTATTTGGTCAGGGATGGCAAATTCTCCTTTGTAGTGAATGCTTGTTTTCTAAAACTTACTGCAGAAGAAAATAATTAATACAGTTCTGTTATGGGTTGAGTTTTGCATAGCATTTCTGTTCTTTTCAGTGGACTCAACTAATTCAAGCTACTCAAGACAGTAGCTGCCCTGGGGTGACTGTCTAAAGCAGGGGTTCACAACATTTTTGAGTAACATCAAAACATCTAGCTCCTCTCCAATTAGAGTACTTTTGGGTATCTTTTAATTGAAAAAATACAGTATCAAAAAGCCATTGTACTATTTTTGCTAATCACAACAGCGTATACATGCATCTGAAAAATGGTAATTTGAGCTACTCATTCTCCAGGCAGTGTTTATTGTTCAGAAGGAATTATTACTGCAGCAACCGCTAGGGGTCCTCAGCTCACAGGATGGGATCAGGTTAAAGCGTCTGCCTGGAATGCGGGAGACCCGGGTTCGATCCCTGAGTCGGGAAGATCCCCTGGAGAAGGAAATGGCAACCCACTCTAGTACTCTTGCCTGGAGAATCCCATGGAGGGAGGAGCCTGGTAGGCTATAGTCCATGGGGTCGCAAAGAGTCGGACATGACTGAGCGACTTCACTCACTTCCCTTTCTTATTTCATTACAGACCCTAGACGTTCATGGAGTTTACATTTTGGAATGACCCTGAAGTTCAGTGATGATCTAAATTTTACTGAGGCACACCTCCATACAGCAAATAGCCACTTGACATGTCAGCGAAGCTGTGAACCTGTGGGACAGTCAGCAATGAGATTTTGCCTTTTTTTTTTTTTACTCCATTCACTGATGAGTCTGAGGCAGTCACCTTACTATTTGAAATAGTCTTAGATGGGGAAACAGTGGAAACAATGTCAGACTTTATTTTGGGGGGCTCCAAAATCACTGTAGATGGTGACTGCAGCCATGAAATTAAAAGATGCTTACTCCTTGGAAGAAAAGTTATGACCAACCTAGATAGCATATTCAAAAGCAGAGACATTACTTTGCCGACTAAGGTCCGTCTAGTCAAGGCTATGGTTTTTCCTGTGATCATGTATGGATGTGAGAGTTGGACTGTGAAAAAGGCTGAGTGCTGAAGAATTGATGCTTTTGAACTGTGGTGTTGGAGAAGACTCTTGAGAGTCCCTTGGACTGCAAGGAGATCCAACCAGTCCATTCTGAAGGAGATCAGCCCTAGGATTTCTTTGGAAGGAATGATGCTGAAGCTGAAGCTCCAGTACTTTGGCCACCTCATGCCAAGAGTTGACTCATTGGAAAAGACACTGATGCTGGGAGGGATTGGGGGCAGGAGGAGAAGGGGACGACAGAGGATGACATGGCTTGATGGCATCATCAACTCGATGGACGTGAGTCTGAGTGAACTCCGGGAGTTGGTGATGGACAGGGAGGTGTGGCATGCTGCGATTCATGGGGTCGCAAAGAGTCGGACACGACTGAGCGACTGAACTGACTATATATTCTGGAGAAAAATGTTATTATTCAAGATTTGGAAACTTTTGACAGAACATATCCATTTAAAGTATTCAAAGTCTGTTGCATAACATCATGAAGAGATACAAAAATGAGAAAATGTAGAGAATTAAATGTTAAAGGATTTGTTTTGACTTCCCTTGACCTTTCAAAACAACACTGGGCCTTATTGAAGTGACTCTAAAGTGGCCTTGGGCCATGACTGGCCGTGGCTCAGCCTCCAGCACATGGTCCTCCCATGGCTGGTCCATCCTATGCAGCACTTGGGGTGGGTAGTAAATCTGAAGCTACTCTCAGATTGTGGCTGTGAGGCCATGCAGGGCCACAGCTTCCCTCTGAACTTCTTAAGAGCTGGACTCGGTTCTTAAAGGGCCTCAGGTACTCTGAACCCTACCATAGCAAAATACAGGTGTGTGCTGGAGCTGACCTGGGCCAGGACGCAGTGAGCTAGCCTTCGAAGCCCTGCAGCCAAACACCCTCAGAGTTGCCTGCACTTGCTCTGGGTAGCTGTCATCCTCAGCTCTTCTATCCTACCCTCCACCTCCACCTCACCTCCACTGGGGGGTGCTGAGATAACCAAGGCAGCCAGAGCTACTCTTGTGTGTATTCTGAGAAAGCAGCCCCTTGGTTCTCTTTTATTGTTGTGCAAGCTGTTTTTATTTTTTTTAATTCATGTGATATTTTTCGTTTGCTAATTAAATGTTAGGGAAAACATATAGCCTTCTCTTGAGTGTACTGTTTTAGGGAAAACAGCAGTAGCAGATTAGAACACAGATAAAATCTGCTACTATCAGTGACCTGTTTATGTCTTTCAGAAACAATTTACAGAAGCAAGTGTGATCCGTTTTTTTCTCCCTAGTTGGGTTTCATGATGACAAAACAGAGGATTTCTTTTTTTAACAGATAAAGAATAAACCTGAAACTTCATTCACAGTGGTGGGGAGCCACTAGGCTGTTATGTAAATTGTAACTGCCACTCTTAGTCACGTTGGCCCCGTGTTGGAGGTTGGCTGTTGAATCTCTGCTCTTGGAATTTAGCACAGCCTGATGGTTAAATTAAAAGACACTTACTCCTTGGAAAAAAAAGTTATGACCAACCTAGATAGCATATTGAAATGCAGAGACATTACTTTGCCAACAAAGGTCCGTCTAGTCAAGGCTATGGTTTTTCCAGTGGTCATGTATGGATGTGAGAGTTGGACTGTGAAGAAGGCTGAGCACTGAAGAATTGATGCTTTTGAACTGTGGTGTTGGAGAAGGCTCTTGAGAGTCCCTTGGACTGCAAGGAGATCCAACCAGTCCATTCTGAAGGAGATCAGCCCTGGGATTTCTTTGGAAGGAATGATGCTGAAGCTGAAACTCCAGTACTTTGGCCACCTCATGCGAAGAGTTGACTCATTGGAAAAGACTCTGATGCTGGGAGGGATTGTGGGCAGGAGGAGAAGGGGACGACAGAGGATGAGATGGCTGGATGGCATCACTGACTCGATGGACGTGAGTCTGAGTGAACTCCGGGAGTTGGTGATGGACAGGGAGGCCTGGCATGCTGCGATTCATGGGGTCACAAAGAATCGGACACAATTGAGTGACTGAACTGAACTGATGGTTGGGTTAAACTGTGGCTTCAGGTGGGCCTGTGTGATTCCATTTGCAATGGGCATGGTTCACTGGAGGGAAATTTTAACCACTGCAATCACTGCTTATGCCATGGTCATAAATACATCGCCTAGGAAATAAAAAAGCATCAGTTGCAGGGCAGGAATAGAGATGCAGACTTGGAGAACACACTTGTGGACACAGCAAGGAAGGAGAGGGTGGGATGAATTGGAAGAGGAGCGTTGACATATATACATTACCATGTGTAAAACATAGCTAGTGGGAAGCTGCTGTATAACATGGAGCTGAACTCCATGCTCTGTGATGACCTAGAGGGGTGAGAGGGAGGTTCAAGAGGGAGAGGATATATGTATATATATATATGTGCTTATAACTGATCTACGGTGTTGTATGGCAGAAACCAACATAACATTGTAAAACAATTCTCTTCCAATTAAAAATAAATGAAAAAGCAGTCACATTCTCCATAGGAAGGTTTCACATTTGTGTGAGTCCTCGGGCCAAAGTGCCCAGCTCATTAAATCTTTTCTGGCACTAGATACACAGTTGCTATACAGAAATATCTCCCCCCATCCCCCACCCCCACCCCCATGCCAAATTATAGGTGAAAGGCAATTGCTTGGACCAGGAAAACTGTGACTGAGACGGCCCATACAGACAAGATCCATTCACAGGAGACACCATGTTCGTAAGGGGTTGTAGAAGCTAGTGGTCATGTGGCTTTGAAGGTCTAGAAATAGGGCAGCAATCATCAGAAGTGCATGCATGAACTTAAATGTAGAGCAATGCTGTGCCAAAGAACCAGAAATTTAGCCAAGCAAATCTCCAAATTCCATTTAGAAGAGCACAGAGTACATAGTCTAGAGGAGAGTATAAACTTCTTGACTAAAGTCATATGGTGAGAATGGCCAAGCTAAGCAGAAAACTAGACCCGTAAGATAACATGACTTTAGCTTTAGGCTGAAGGTAGAAAGACACCTGAGGAGCTAGAAGTCTGCAGCAGAGACTGAGCAAAATAAGCCTTTGTAATGGACAACTGGAAAACTAACAATCAAAATCTAGGTGGGGTGAATGGGGCTTCAGTAAAAAACCTCAGTGCTTGCCCTGCTTTACTTTGCCACTAGGCCTCTTCCTTTCACAAATGCAACCAATTTCCTGACATGGGCTTAGGTGAACTCTGAAGGTGAATAGAAATAGTAATATTTAGAGGGTTAAGGAACGAGGCAGACAGAAGGGCAGTTTTGACAAGTTGTGCATGGAAGAGATGGGTACTTCTCAGGGACACCATCATCACTAATGCTGGTTAAGCCACAGAAATAGATTATAACCTCCTAAAAGATAATTTTTATCATTATTATTTTTTAAGGTGCTCAGTTGTTTATTTATTTGGCTATACCGGGTCTTAGTTGCAGCATGAGGGATCTAATTTCCTGACCAGGGATCAAACCTGGGGCCTCTGCCTTGGGAGCACGGAGTCTTAGTCACTGGACCACCATCAGGGAGGTCCCTGAAATGGTTATTTTTAAGAGATGCATTGGAAACTTCCTTAAATTCATAAAAGTCAAAGCTACTCATCAGAAATGGCCCTGAAGTGCTGGGAAGGCACTGCAAGTGATTAAAATCAAGGGGTCTGTAATCAGACCATCTGGATTCATATCAACTTTTAGGCTCTTTGACCTTGGCCAAGCTACATTGCCTCTCTGGGACTCAAATTCCCCCTTCATAAAACAGAAGTAGCAAGAGAATATTTACCGTGCAGTGTTGTTAAATGGCTCCAGATTGAATTATCTGGGGGAATCTTTTAAAAAGTATTGATGTTTCCCTCTTCCACCATTCTGATTTAATTGTTATGGAGGCAACTACTGGGTTAACATATAAAATTTTAGCATAGTGCCTGACATGCAGCAAGAAACTATGATTGCTATTTTATTATTATCCATTTTTCAAATTACTTCACCTAATCTTTCATTTTCCTCCTAGTTCTTATGTTACACATCCCTTTCAAAGCAGTCATGGAACATACTCTGTGTTGTCTCTAATTCTATCTTTCCTGTTCAGTAGTGAAACTTTATCTTCCTGTTCTTTGCAGCTACAACAGGTCCTGCTCATTGGTGCAAATATAATGAACACTTCAGAAATAGAATCAAGTGCTTTTTGACTCACTCTGAACATTTTAAATTCGTGATCCATCATGATATGATCACATACCATACCTAATCCATGTCAATTTGAAAGTGACCGTTTACTCATAACTAAACTTAACTATTTGAATTCCCCGTTTATTTAAACAGTGTTCAAGTTAGAGAATGGATGCCTTAATCATCATGAAATTTGTTCCGTTAAACAATGTATTTAAAATATTTTACTGTATTAATCAAAATATTTCTAATTATATTTGAGTGGCACTACTACATTTCCTTATCATATTTCATCACAGGTATATTTTAAATGCTTAAATTAACACTGACTCAGCTTTGTAAACACATATTATAAGAATCTAGCCAGGCACCATGCTGGGCTTGAGATG
Organism: Capra hircus; assembly: GCF_001704415.2. Classification (NCBI taxonomy): domain Eukaryota; kingdom Metazoa; phylum Chordata; class Mammalia; order Artiodactyla; family Bovidae; genus Capra; species Capra hircus. Next base: position 114,967,979 of record NC_030808.1, on the reverse strand, counting down.
CAAGGCTGAGTGGTAAGAATCTCACAGTGTAATGACTAAAACAAGATGTATGGGATCCTGAATACAAGCTGATCTAGTATTTCCTGCCTCCCACATCTGCCTCTAGTCCTTTAACTGAACTACAACATAATATGGAATAAGATTAAATGAAAACCATCCTATTTCTTGAATCGATACTGTGACTACTCTAATCATTATCCAACTCATTTTATCCTTAAAAAGTAACCTGAATATTGAAAAAATATTTATGAATAAGTGTGTTTATTGCAGCATATTTTCATAATATTAGAAAACAAGAGCTGCTGCTGCTAAGTCACATCAGTCGTGTCCGACTCTGTGTGACCCCGCAGACGGCAGCCCACCAGGCTACCCTGTCCTTAGGATTCTCCAGGCAAGAATACTGGAGTGGGTTGCCATTTCCTTCTCCAATGCATGAAAGTGAAAAGTGAAAGTGAAGTCGCTCAGTTGTGTCCGACACTCAGCGACCGCATGGACTGCAGCCTTCCAGGCTCCTCCGTCCATGGGATTTTCCAGGCAAGAGTACTGGAGTGGGGTGCCATTGCCTTCTCTGGAAAACAAGAGGACTCTTTCAATATTGCAATAATTATTTCAATAGTTAGGAAATAACTATTACAAGCTATTGCAATTGTCGTTTTTCAGTCACTCAGTGGTGTCCTACTCTTTGTGACCCCATGGACTGCAGCATGCCAGGCTTTCCTGTCCTTCACCATCTCCCAGAGCTTGCTCAAACTCATGTTCATTGAGTCGGTGATGCCATCCTAACATCTCATCCTCTGTCGTCCTCTTCTCCTCCTGCCTTCAATCTTTCCCAGCATCAGGGTCTTTTCTAATGAGTTGACTCTTCACATCAGGTGGCCAAAGTATTAGAGTTTCAGCTTCAACTTCAGTCCTTCCAATGAATATTCAGAGTTGATTTCCTTTAGAATTGACTACTTTGATCTCTTTGCGGGCCAAGAGACGTTCAAGAATCTTCTCCAACACCACTTCAAAAGCATCAGTTCTTCAGTGCTCAGTGTTCTTTATGTTATGTATTTAAAAAGGATTTTTTTTTAAAAGCATTAAGTCACATCAGTTCAGTTCAGTTCAGTTCAGTCATTCAGTCGTGTCCAACTCTGCGACCCTACGGACTGCAGCATGCCAGGCCTCCCTGTCCATCACCAACTCCCGGAGTTTACTCAAACTCATGTCCATTGAGTTGGTAATGCCATCCAGCCATCTCATCGTCTGTCGTCCCCTTCTCCTCCTGCCTTCAATCTTTCCGAGCATCAGTGTCTTTTCTAATGAGCTGACTCTTCACATCGGGTGGCTAAAGTATTGGAGTTTCAGCTTTAACATCAGTCCTTCCAATGCATATTCAGGACTGATTTTGTTTAGGATTGTCTGGTTGGATCTCCTTGAAGTCCAAGGGGACTCTCAAGAGTCTTCTCCAATACCACAGTTCAAAAGCATTAATTCTTCAGTGCTCAGCTTTCTTTATAGTCCAACTCTCACATCCATACATGACCACTGGAAAAACCATGACCTTGACTAGACGGAACTTTGTTGGCAAAGTAATGTCTCTGCTTTTTAATATCCTATCTAGGTTGGTCATAGCTTTTCTTCCAAGGAGCAAGTGTCTTTTAATTTCATGGCTGCAGTCACCATCTGCAGTGATTTTGGAGCCCCTAAATATAAAGTCTGTCACTATTTCCCCATCTATTTACTATGAAGTGATGGGATCAGATGCCACACAGGATAGTGAGTGTAGTGGTAGGATTGTACTATTATTATTTTTTAATTTTGGGGTTTTCAAATTTTCTAAGTGTCTAGTAAATGGTTTTTGCTTTTCATTTAAATTGCTTCATATATTTTCCTTTTTTTTTTTTACAATAAATTCATTTATATTGTTTCTTAGATGATGTACCCATTTGACTATACTGGGTTTGCCCAATTCAAAATATTAAAATGTATAATTACATGCATTTACATATCACTGTTAGTTTAAAAGTATATAAAATATCTTGCTGGATCAGTGAAATATGTATGTTGTTTTAGGGAGGACTTATTGACTATGCCAAAGCTTTTGACTGTGTGGATCACAATAAACTGTGGAAAATTCAGAGAAAGATGGGAATACCAGACCACCTGACCTGCCTCTTGAGAAACCTATATGCAGGTCAGGAAGCAACAGTTAGAACTGGACATGGAACAACAGACTGGTTCCAAATAGGAAAAGGAGTATGTTAAGGCTGTATATCGTCACCCTGCTTATTTAACTTATATGCAGAGTACATTTTGAGAAACGCTGGGCTGGAAGAAGCACAAACTGGAATCAAGATTGCTGGGAGAAATATCAATAACCTCAGATATACAGATGACACCACACTTATGGCAGAAAGTGAAGAGGAACTAAAAAGCCTCTTGATGAAAGTGAAAGAGGAGAGTGAAAAAGTTGGCTTAAAGCTCAACATTCAGAAAATGAAGATCATGGCATCTGGTCCCATCACTTCATGGGAAATAGATGGGGACACAGTGGAAACAGTGTCAGACTTTAACTTTGGGGGCTCCAAAATCACTGCAGATGGTGACTGCAGCCATGAAATTAAAAGACGCTTCCTCCTTGGAAGGAAAGTTATGACCAACCTAGTTAGCATATTGAAGATCAGAAACATTACTTTGCCTACAAAGAGTGGGCACCCTTGTCTTGTTCCTGACTTTAGGGGAAATGCTTTCAATTTTTCACCATTGAGGATAATGTTTGCTGTGGTTTTGTCATATATAGCTTTTATTATGCTGAGGTAGTTTCCTTCTATTCCTGCTTTCTGGAGAGTTTTTATCATAAATGGATGTTGAATTTTGTCAAAGGTTTCTCTGCATCTATTTAAATAATCGTATGGTGTTTATATTTCAAGTTGTTAATGTGGTGTATTACATTGATTTGCAGATATTGAAGAATCCTTGCATCCCTGGGATAAAGCCCACTTGGTCATGATGTATGATCTTTTTAATATGTTGTTGGATTCCGTTTGCTAGAATTTTGTTAAGGATTTTTGCTTCTGTGTGTATCAGTGTAATTGGCCTGTAGTTTTCTTTTTTGTGTGTGTGGCATCTTTGTCTGGTTTTGGTATTAGGGTGATGGTGGCCTCATAGAATGAGTTTGGAAGTTTACCTTCCTCTGCAATTTTCTGGAAGAGTTTGAGTAGGATAGGTGTTAGCTATTCTCTAAAAATTTTGGTAGAATTCAGCTGTGAAGCTGTCTGGTCCTGGGCTTTTGTTTGCTGGAAGATTTCTGATTACAGTTTCAATTTCCATGCTTGTGATGGGTCTGTTAAGATTTTCTATTTCTTCCTGGTTCAGTTTTGGAAAGTTGTACTTTTCCAAGAATTCTTCCATTTCTTCCAAGTTGTCCATTTTATTGACATATAGTTGCTGATAGTAGTCTCTTATGATTCTTTGTATTTCTGTGTTGTCTGTTGTGATCTCTCCATTTTCATTTCTAGTTTTGTTGATTTGATTCTTCTCCCTTTGTTTCTTGATGAGTCTGGCTAATGGTTTGTCAATTTTATTTATCTTCTCAAAGAACCAGCTTTTGGCTTTGTTGATTTTTGCTATGGTCTCTTTTGTTTCTTTTGCATTTATTTCTGCCCTAATTTTTAAGATTTCTTTCCTTCTACTAACCCTGGGGTTCTTAATTTCTTCCTTTTCTTGTTGCTTTAGGTGTAGAGTTAGGTTATTTATTTGACTTTTTTCTTGTTTCTTGAGGTATGCTTGTATTGTTATGAACCTTCTCCTTAGCATTGCTTTTACAGTGTCCCATAGGTTTTGGATTGTTGTGTCTTCATTTTCATTTGTTTCTATGCATATTTTGATTTCTTTTTTTAATTTCTTCTGTGATTTGTTGGTTATTCAGCAGCGTGTTGTTCAGCCTCCATATGTTGGAATTTTTAATAGTTTTTCTCCTGTAATTGACAATTAATCTTACTGCATTGTAGTCAGAAAAGATGCTTGGGATGATTTCAATTTTTTTTAATTTACCAAAGCTAGATTTATGGCCCAGGATGTGATATATCCTGGAGAATGTTCTATGTACACTTGAGAAGAAGGTGAAATTCATTGTTTTGGGGTGAAATGTCCTATAGATACCAATTAGGTCTAACTGGTCTATTGAATCATTTAAAGTTTGTGTTTCTTTGTTAATTTTCTGTTTAGTTGATCTGTCCATAGGTGCGAGTGGGGTATTAAAGCCTCCCACTATTATTGTATTATTGTTAATTTCCCCTTTCATACTTGTTAGCATTTGTCTTACATATTGTGGTGCTCCTATGTTAGGTGCATATATATTTATAATTGTTATAAAATTATCAATATAATTGATAAATATATCAATATAATTATTGATCCTTTGATCATTATGTAGTGTCCTTCTTTGTCTCTTTTCACAGCCTTTGTTTTAAAGTCTATTTTATCTGATATGAGTATTGCTACTCCTGCTTTCTTTTGGTCTCTATTTGCATGGAATATCTTTTTCTAGTCTGTATGTGTCCCTTGTTTTGAGGTGGGTCTCTTGTAGACAACATATTCAGGGGTCTTGTTTTTGTATCCATTCAGCCAGTCTTTGTCTTTTGGTTGGGACATTCAACCCATTTACATTTAAGGTAATTATTGATAAGTATAACCCTGTTGCCATTTACTTTGTTGTTTTGGATTTGAGCTTATACACCTTTTCTGTGTTTCCTGTCTAGAGAAGATCCTTTAGCACTTGTTGGAAAGCTGGTTTGGTGGTGCTGGATTCTCTCAGCTTTTGCTTGTCTGTAAAGCTTTTGATTCCTCCTTCATATTTGAATGAGAACCTTGCTGGGTACAGTAATCTGGGTTGTAGGTTTTTCTCTTTCATCGCTTTAAGTATGTCCTGCCATTCCCTCCTGGCCTGAAGTGTTTCTATTGAAAGATAGCTGTTATCCTTATGGGAATCCCCTTGTGTGTTATATTTCCTTTGTTGCTTTTAATATTTTTTCTTTGTGTTTGATCTTTGTTAATTTGATTAATATGTGTCCTGGGGTGTTTCGCTTTGGGTTTATCCCGTTTACTCTCTGGGTTTCTTTGACTTGGGTGACTATTTCCTTCCCCATTTTAGGGAAGTTTTCAACTATTATCGCAAGTATTTTCTCATGGTCTTTCTTTTTGTCTTCTTCTTCTGGAACTCCTATGAATTGAATGTTGGGGCATTTAACATTGTCCCAGAGGTCTCTGAGGTTGTCCTCATTTCTTTTAATTCGTTTTTCTTTTTTCCTTCCTGTTTCATTTATTTCTACCATTCTATCTTCAACCTCGCTCATCCTATCTTCTGCCTCCATTATTCTACTGTTGGTTCCCTCCAGAGTGTTTTTTTATTTCATTTATTGCATTATTCATTATATATTTCTTTTTTATTTCTTCTAAGTCCTTGTTAAACGTTTCTTGCATCTTCTCAATCCTTGTCTCCAGGCTATTTATCTGTAACTTCATTTTCTTTTCAAGATTTTGGATCATTTTATCTATCATTATTTGGAATTCTTTATCAGGTAGATTTCCTATCTCTTCCTCTTTTGTTTGATTTGGTGGGCATTTATCCTGTTCCTTTACCTGCTGAATATTTCTCTGCCTTTTCATCTTGTTTATATTGCTGCCATATTCTGGCAGTTTGTGGTTCCTCTTTATTGTGGAAATTCCTCACTGTGGGTGGGGTTGGTTGGGTGGCTTGTCAAGGTTTCCTGTTTAGGGAAGCTTGTGTTGGTCTTCTGGTGGTTGGAGCTGGATTTCTTCTCTCTGTAGTGCAATGAAGTGTCCAGTGGTGAATTTTGAGATGTCAGTGGGTTTGATGTGACTTTGGGCAGCCTGTATATTGAAGCTCCAGGCTATGTTCCTGTGTTGCTGGAGAATTTGCGTGGTATGTCTTGCTCTGGAACTTGTTGGCCCTTCAGTGGTGCTTTGTTTTAGTGTTGGTATGGAAGCTTTTGATGAGCTCCTATTGATTAATGTTCCCTGGAATCAGGAGTTTTCTGGTGTTCTCAGAATTTGGACTTAACCCTCTTGCCTCTGGTTTTCAGTCTTATTCTTACAGTAGCCTCAAGACTTCTCCATATATACAGCACCAGTGATAAAATATCTAGGTTCATGATGAATAGTTTCTCCACAGTGAGGGACACCCAGAGAGGTACACAGAATTACATGGAGAAGAGAAGAGGGTGGAGGGAGATAGAGGTGACCAGGAGAAGAAGAGGGGGGATCAAAAGGGGAGAGAGCAAGCTAGCCAGTAATCACTTCCCTATGTGCTCTCCACAGTCTGGATCTCTCAGAAATGTTCATGGAGTTACACAGAAAAGAGAAGAGGGAGGAAAGAGACAGAAGTGGCCAGGAGGGGAAATCAAAAGGAGAGAGACAGATTCAGCCAGTAATCAGTTCCCTAAGTTTTCTCCACAGCCCAGAACACAAAAAGGGATTCACAGAATTGCATAGAGAAGAGAAAGGGGAGAGAGGAGATAGAGGTGACCTGGTGGAGAAAAAGAAGAGGCAAAAGGGGGAGAGAGCAATCAAGCTAGTAGTCTTGCTCCCAAGTAAAAATGGGTACTGAAGATTGGGTTCTTAAAGGTACAAAATTGATAACAAAAAAACAAAAAGCAAAGATTAAAAATCTAGAGTAGAGGTTAGAGTCTGAAAAATGCAATATTAAAAAAACCCCACAAAATTATAAAATATATATATATATATGAAGTTTGCTTTAAAAATAGGGTCTTTTTTATTGCAAGGTAATAGGTTATAAAAATGAAAATTAAAGGAGTAATAGAGGACTTGAAAATTAAAAAAAAATTTTTAATTAAAAAAATGATAATAGTAAAAATATATCTAGGACTTTCTTTGGAGCTGTTGTGGACAGTGTGGGGTCAGTTCATTTTTGGATAGTTCCTTGATTCGGCTTATAGTTCTCAAGATCTATAGGCCCCTTCCTATGTAGTCGGTGCTAACTACAGGTTTGTAATCTATTGCACCTGTCACTTCCAAAGCGGTTCCCTCTGTTTATTTTAGCTTCTTCTGTTTGCTGGTCTCTTCAGTGCCTAATTTCCACCCTGACACAAGGGGATGGTTGTGGTCACTTTTTTAAGGCTCACTCGTTCAGTCGTGCTGTGGGGAGGGAGGAACACTGCCAACAAATATCACTGGCGTGTGTAGGGAGTGCTCGCAGTGTCTCCGTCACACTGGGTTTGCCCCTGCTCACAGCGTGTGTACTTCCCCAGTCTACACTGCTCAGGCTCTAGGTTGCTTTGCTGGAAACTGTCTGAGGTGGGCCCTGGGTTGCATGCACTTCCCAGGTCTAAGCTGCTCAGGTTCAGGTTCTCGGGTATTCCACAAAGGCGCAGACTTGGTTGGGCCTGCATTTTGTGCCCTTCCCAGGTCCAAGCAGCTCAGGTGACCAGGTGCTTGGTGAGCGCAGTCACCCCCAGTTAGAGGCTGTGTCTTATCGCCTCCCCTGTCCCAGCCGCTCAGTTTTCTGGGTGAACAAATGGGCGTGCCTTCTCACGTGTGCCGTGTGTCTCTTCTGGGGAGCTGATCCCTGGTTGTGACCCTCCCGGTGGATGTTGACCATCCAGAATCCCAAGTCTTGGTTAGCAATGAAGCCTGCTTGCAGCTTAGTAGGGGATGCCTTTCTGGGGCTGTGATTGCCCCCTTCCAGCTCTGGGTGCCCTCACCTGCCTGTCTCCGGCGGGGGATGGGCTGGTCCACAGCCGGCTAGCTCTGCTCATTCCTTTGTTCTGTGAGTGCACCTGGCAGTGTCTTAGGTTAGGGCTTTTCGTGGGATAGCTATCCCTCAGTCAGGGTTGCTATCTCAGATTGCCCTCGGGACATTCAGGCCCGGTCCTTACCATAAGCAATGCAGCCCGCGCCTCCCTGTCCAGTCCCCACTTGCTAGCGGCAGATGTGAGCATCTGGGCTACTTCTCAGCTGGGAATTGCCATTAGGTACGTAATCTGTGGGTTTTAATTATTTATTTATTTATTTTTCCTCAGAGGGCTACATTGCCCTCTGAGATTCCAAGGCTTGCCACAGACCCGCCAGTGATAGTGTTTCCTGGTGTTTGGAAATTTCTTTCTTTTTAACACTCCCTTCCCAGGATGGATCTCCATCCCTACCTATTTTGACTCTCTTTTTATCTTTTATATTTTGTCCTACCTCCTTTCAAAGACAATGGGCTGCCTTTTTGGGTGCCTGATGTCCTCTACCAGTGTTCAAAAAATTGTTTTGTGGAATTTGCTCAGCATTCAAATATTCTTTTGATGAATTTGTGGGGGAGAAAGTGGTCTCCCCATGCTATTCCTCTACCATCTTAGGACCGCCCACCACAAATGTCTATTTTAAATCAAAAAATCAATCAATTTATTTAAGTGGTCTCCTCACTTTCCTTCCCTCAGTTCAGTTCAGTTACTCAGCTGTGTCTGACTCTTTGCAACCCCATGAATCACAGCATGCTGTCCTCCCTGTCCATCACCAACTCTCGGAGTTTACTCAAACTCATCTCCATCAAGTCGGTGATGCCATCCAGCCATCTCATCCTGTAGTCCCCTTCTCCTGCCCCCAATCCCTCCCAGCATCAGAATCCTTTCCAATGAGTCAACTCTTCACATGAGGTGGCTAAAGTACTGGAGTTTCAGCTTTAGCATCAGTCCTTCCAGTGAACACCCAGGACTGATCTCCTTTAGGATGGACTGGTTGGATCTCCTTGCAGTCCAAGGGACCCTCAAGAGTCTTCTCCAACACCACAGTTCAAAAGCAGCAATTCTTTGGCACTCAGCTTTCTTCACAGTCCAACTCTCACATCCACACGTGACCACTGGAAAAACCATAGCCTTGACTAGACGGACCTTTGTTGGCAAAGTAATGTCTCTGCATTTCAATATGCTATCTAGGTTGGTCATAACCTTCCTTCCAAGGAGGAAGCATCTTTTAATTTCATGGCTGCAATCACCATCTGCAGTGATTTTGGAGACCCCCAAAATTAAAGTCTGACGCTGTTTCATTTCCCCATCTATTTGCCATGAAGTGATGGGACCAGATGCCATTGTCTTTTTTTTCTGAATGTGGAACTTTAAGCCAACTTTTTCCACTCTCTTCTTTCACTTTCATCAAGAGGCTTTTGAGTTCCTCTTCACTTTCTGCCATAAGGGTGGTGTCATCTGCATATCTGAGGTTATTGATATTCTCCCAGCGATCTTGATTCCCGCTTGTGCTTCTTCCAGCCCAGCGTTTCTCATGATGTACTCTGCACAGAAGTTAAATAAGCAGGGTGACAATATACAAACTTGACAGACCCCTTTTCCTATTTGGAACCAGTCTGTTGTTCCACGTGCAGTTCTAACTGTTGCTTCCTGACCTGCATATAGGTTTCTCAAGAGGCGGGTCAGGTGGTCTGGTATTCCCATCTTTCTCTGAATTTTCCACAGTTTATTGTGATCTACGCAGTCAAAGGCTTTGATATAGTCAACAAAGCAGAAATAGATGTTTTTCTGGAACTCTCTTGCTTTTTCCATGATCCAGTAGATGTTGGCAATTTGATCTCTGGTTCTTCTGCCTTTTCTAAAACCAGCTTAAACATCTGGAAGTTCATGCTTCATGTATTGCTGAACCCTGCTTGAAGAATTTTGAGCATTACTTTACTAGCGTGTGAGATTTGTGCATCTCACACATGAGAAACGCTGGGCTGGAAGAAGCACAAGCTGGAATCAAGATTGCTGGGAGAAATATCAATAACTTCAGATATGCAAATGACACCACCCTTATGGCAGAAAGGGAAGAGGAACTAAACAGTCTCTTGATGAAAGTGAGAGAGGAGAGTGAAAAAGTTGGCTTAAAGCTCAACATTCAGAAAAAAAAGACAATGGCATCTGGTCCCATCACTTCATGGCAAATAGATGGGGAAACAGTGGAAACGGTGGAAACAGTGTCAGGTTTTATTTTTTGGGGGGGGGCTCCAAAATCACTGCAGATAGTGACTGCAGCCATGAAATTAAAAGACACTTCCTCCTTGGAAGGAAAGTTATGACCAACCTAGTTAGCATAGTGAAGATCAGAGACATTACTTTGCCTACAAAGGTCCGTCTAGTCAAGCCTATGGTTTTTCCAGTGGTGTGTGGATGTGAGACTTGGACTGTGATGAAGGCTGAGTGCCAAAGAATTGATGCTTTTGAACTGTGGTGTTGGAGAAGACTCTTAAGAGTCCCTTAGACTTCAAGGAGATCCAACCAGTCCATTCTGAAGGAGATCAGCTCTGGGATTTCTTTGGAGGGAATGATGCTGAAGCTGAAACTCCAGTACTTTGGCCACCTCATGCGAAGAGTTGACTCATTGGAAAAGACTCTGATGGTGGGAGGGATTGGGGGCAGGAGGTAAGGGGACCACCGAGGATGAGATGGCTGGATGGCATCACCAACTCGATGGACGTGAGTCTGAGTGAACTCCGGGAGTTGGTGATGGACAGGGAGGCTTGGCATGCTGCGATTCATGGGGTCGCAGAGTTGGACATGACTGAGTGACTGAACTGAACTGAACTGAGATGAGTGCAATCCTTCCCTCAGGATACTCTAAATCATCAAAATTGGTTCTTACATATTTATCATAGTTTAGTGGAAAAAACAACAAAGTGTCCGGGACATACCTTAGGAAGATTTGCTAGCAAGGTAGGTTTATTAAACAGGGAGATGAAGTGCTTTCCAAGGAGATGACATAGGAGCAGAGACCTGAATGGATTAAGGCAATAACCATTTCTCTGGAAGCATTCACTTTCCATCCATGCATCCTGCTGAAAACTGACTTGTCCCTTTAGCTAGATTAAATGCCACTTTTTAATTGTTGTTGTTCAGTCACTAAGTCCTGGCCAACTCTTTCGTAACCCTATAGGCTGCAGCCTGCCAGGCTCCTCTGTCCATGGAATTTTCCAGGCAAGAATACGGGAATGGGTTGCCATTTCCTACTCCAGGGAATCTTTCCAGGGATCGAACCTGTGTCTCCTGTATTGCAGGAGAATTCTTTACCACTGAGCCATCAGAGAAGCCTGCCATTTCCTTTTGGTTCCGTTCATTTGCTCAGTTATGTCCAACTCTTTGCAAACCCATCCGCTGCAGCATGCCAGGCCTCCCTGCCCAACTCTTTGAGTTTACTCAAACTCATGTCCATTGAGTCAGTGATGCCACCCAACCATCTCATCCTCTGTCATCCCTTTCTCCTCCTGCCTTCAATCTTTCCCAGCATCAGGGTCTCTTCAAATGAGTCAGCTCTTCACATCAGTTGGCCAAAGTATTGGAATTTCAGCTTCAACATCAGTCCTTCCAATGAATATTCAGGACTGATTTCCTTTAGGATGGACTGGTTGGATCTCCTTGCAGTCCAAGGGACTCTCAAGAGTGTTCTCCAACACCACAGTTCAAAGGCATCAATTCTTCTGCGCTTGGCTTTCTTTATAGTTCAACTCTCACATCCATATATGACTACTGGAAAAACCATAGCCTCGACTAGATGGACTTTTGTTGGCAAAGCCTTTTCCTTTAGAAGCATCGTTGTCTTCCTTTCCGACACCATGAAATCCACATTAGTTATTTCTTGCTTTACTTGGTCAGGGCTGATTGCTTTTACCTCTGCTTCAGTACTTATCTTTCCTGCCATTATAGGAAGAATATCACACATTGAAATCTGCCCTAAGAAAGGCATTCTGTTACGAGGAGTAGCAGGTCTTACTCATCTGTGTGTGGCACTCTGTGCCTAGCAGTGGTATTGTATTTAGGAAGTGCTGGTTGAATGTTTGTTTACTTGAATTTTAATTAAATGTATCTCTTATCCTCGCTGAAAATGCAGATCAGAAACCTTTTATGGAACTCTGCTTTTCAAGCTATAAAAACAATGCAACCACTGAGTGTCTAGAAAGATTGATGGCTCTTCAACGTCTTCCATTGTTTGAAAAATTGAAGAAATGAGCTGGTATTTCCCAGACCACAGCTCACTTTAAACTCCTTGAAATGTACCACTAAAGAGATTAATTTAGAGAATGTTTAATTAAAACTTTCCTCCCTCCTGGAATACAAAAATGTGATTGCTTAACTCGTTATCTATGGAGAAGAGTCTGTAGGAAGGAATATTCTGGTAGGGGTGGTATAACTTGTGCATATACTCTTATAAGGGATTTTTTTTTTAAAGTATACTTGATTTACCATGTTGTGCCTATCTCTGCTGTACAGCAAAGTGACTCAGTTATACCCATAGAAACAAACATTTTTATATTCTTTTCCATTATGGTTTATAATGAGATACTGAATATAGTTCTCTGTGCTATACAGTAGGATCTTTTTGCCTTTTTTATCCATTCTAAATGTAATAGTTTGTCTCTACCAACCCTAAACTCCCAGTTCACCCCTTATAATAGATCTTGGTGAAAAAGAGAACATACCTTTAGAGTCTTAGTACATTCTTTAAAGTATTTCTAAGTCTAAAACTGAGAATCTGTTGCTTTGCATGGAAATGCCTTTATCATCTGCAGAATTGTTTTTACTTATGCACTTGTTTCTTTTCCCAGGCATCACAAGCCTGTGTTAATTAACATCAACAGTGGTGCATAGGAGGAACATAAACCATTTACTTGTGAACAAATTATAGGAGTTGCAGTGGAAATTGATTTGTACAGAATATACAGCTACAGCCTGAATATTTTAAAATATATTTATCTTGCTTTAATTAGTTGTTCCTTCTTATTCTTCTCTATTCCCTTTACATTATTTCACAAGGTGCTGAGCATTGATCACTATTTTTGGCACTTTTGGTTCCCAGCAGAACCTTCCTTATGAAAAGGTATAGTGAACAATTCTTTCATCTGATGTGACTTAAAAGGGTCTGGGAAACTGTTTCATTCCCCTACAATTTCACCACCCTTTCACCTGTAATTATTAACCTTTGAATAACAGATAAAATCTTTCATTCCATAGTTAACAAGATTTAAATACTTTAAGAGACTTTTTGGGGAAAATAACTTATATTCATGTTACTTTATTTCTTTCCTCTCTCTCATACGCTCTTTTTCTTTTTCCCTCCGTGTTCTTTCTTTGTTAGGAATTTAGAAAATGCTAGATTGTGGTGACTCAGAGGGTAAAGCATCTGCCTGCAATGCGGGAGACCCCAGGTTTGATCCCTGGGTTGGGACGATCCCCTGGAGAAGGAAATGGCAACCCACTCCCGTACTCTTGCCTGGAAAATCCCATAGACAGAGAAGCCTGGTTAGGCTTCAGTCCATCGGTCGCAAAAAGTCGGACTCAGCTGAGCGACTTCGCTTTCATACTGTGCTCCAGGTGGCGCTAGTGGTAAAGAACCTGCCTGCCATTGCAGGAGACATCAGTTCAGTTCAGTTCAGTTCTTTTCAGTTCAGTCCCTGAGTCGTGTTCGACTCTTTGAGACCCCATGAATCGCAGCACGCCAGGCCTTCCTGTCCATCACCAACTCCCGGAGTTCACTCAGACTCACGTCCATCAAGTCAGTGATGCCATCCAGCCATCTCATCCTCGGTCGTCCCCTTCTCCTCCTGCCCCCAATCCCTCTCAGCATCAAAGTCTTTTCCAATGAGTCAACTCTTCGCATGAGGTGGCCAAAGTACTGGAGTTTCAGCTTCACCATCATTCCCTCCAAAGAAATCCCAGAGCTGATCTCCTTGCAGACCAAGGGACTCTCAAGAGTCTTCTCCAAAAATTCTTCGGCACTCAGCCTTCATCACAGTCCAAGTCTCACATCCATACATGACCACAGGAAAAACCATAGCCTTGACTAGATGGACCTTAGTCAGCAAAGTAATGTCTCTGCTTTTGAATATGCTATCTAGGTTGGTATAACTTTTCTTCCAAGGAGGAAGTGTCTTTTAATTTCATGGCTGCAATCACCATCTGCAGTGATTTAAGAGCCCGCAAAAATAAAGTCTGACACTGTTTCCACTGTTCCCCCATCTATTTCCCATGAAGTGATGGGACCAGATGCCATGATCTTCGTTTTCTGAATGTGGAGCTTTAAGCCAACTTTTTCACTGTCCTCTTTCACTTTCATCAAGAGATTGTTTAGTTCCTCTTCCCTTTCTACCATAAGGGTGGTGTCATCTGCATATCTGAAGTTATTGATATTTCTCCCAGCAATCTTGATTCCAGCTTGTGTTTCTTCCAGCCCAGCATTTCTCATGATGTACTCTGCATAGAAGTTAAATAAGCAGGGTGACAATATACAGCCTTGACATACTCCTTTTCCATTTGGAACCAGTCTGTTGTTCCATGTCCGGTTCTAACTGTTGCTTCCTGACCTGAATACAGATTTCTCAAGAGGCAGGTCAGGTGGTCTGGTATTCCCATCTCTTTCAGAATTTTCCACAGTTTATTGTGATCCACACAGTCAAAGGCTTTGGCATAGTCAATAAAACAAAAAAAGATGTTTTTCTGGAACTCTCTTGCTGTTTCCATGATCCAGTGGATGTTGGCAATTTGATCTCAAATCATGAACTCCTTATTACCAAATTTAGGCTTAAATTGAAGAAAGTAGGGAAAACCACTAGACCATTCAGGTATAACCTAAATCAAATCCCTTATGATTATACAGTGGAAGTGAGAAATAGATTTTAGGGCCTAGATCTGATAGAGTCCCTGATGAACTATGGACTGAGGTTCATGACATTGTACAGGAGACAGGGATCAAGACCATCCTCATGGAAAAGAAATGCAAAAAAGCAAAATGGCTGTCTGGGAAGGCCTTACAAATAACTGTGAAAAGAAGAGAAGCGAAAAGCAAAGGAGAAAAGGAAAGATATAAGCATCTGAATGCAGAGTTCCAAATAATAGCAAGGAGAGATAAGAAAGCCTTCTTCAGCGATAAATGCAAAGAAATAGAGGAAAACAACAGAATGGGAAAGACTAGAGATCTCTTCAAGAAAATTAGAGATACCAAGGGAACATTTCATGAAAAGTTGGGCTTGATAAAGGACGGCAATGGCATGGGCCTAACAGAAGCAGAAGATATTAAGAAGAGGTAGCAAGAATACACAGAAGAACTGAACAAAAAAGATTTTCATGACCAAGATAATCATGATGGTGTGATCACTCAACTACAGCCAGACATCCTGGAATGTGAAGTCAAGTGGGCCTTAGAAAGCATCACTACGAAGAAAGCTGGTGGAGGTGATGGAATTCCAGTTGAGCTCTTTAAAAGCCTGAAAGATGATGCTGTAAAAGTGCTGCACTCAATATGCCAGCAAATTTGGAAAACTCAGCAGTGGCCACAGGACTGGAAAAGGTCAGTTTTCATTCCAATCCCAAAGAAAGGCAATGCCAAAGAATGCTCAAACTACCGCAGGAGACAAGAGATGCAAGTTTG
The DNA here is from genome assembly GCF_001704415.2 of Capra hircus. Classification (NCBI taxonomy): domain Eukaryota; kingdom Metazoa; phylum Chordata; class Mammalia; order Artiodactyla; family Bovidae; genus Capra; species Capra hircus. Next base: position 114,952,568 of record NC_030808.1, on the reverse strand, counting down.
ATTCCTGGGTCAGGAAGATCCCTTGGAAGAGGTCATGGCGACTCACTACAGTATTCTTGCCTGCAGAATCCCATGGACAGAGGAGCCTGGGGGTCTATGGTCCATAGCGTCACGAAGAGTCTGACACAACTGAAGTGACTGAGTGTGCACACCATCCGTGCCATGTGCTGTGCTTGCCATTGAGAATAATACAATTAATCCTAATCAGTTTCCATACTCAAAGACTCCAGAGAAGAGTTGGCAAGATAATGTGCCCACAAAAAGCTGCAATTCAAACGGATAGAGAATTAAGTCCCTTCAGTCATGTCTGACTCTTTGAGACCCTTTGGACTCTAGCCCCCTGGGTTTCTCTGTCTATGGGATTCTCCAGGCAAGAATACTGAAGTGGGTTGCCATGCCCTCTTCTAGGGGATCTTCTTGACTCAAGGATTGAACTCATGTGTCTTATGCCTCCAGCACTGGCAGGCGGGTTCTTTACTGCTAGGGCCAGCTGGGAAGCCCTCAAACTGAACTGATAGACGAAAGGACCGCACAGATTGCTGTGGGAAAGGAGAGGGCAAGATGGCTGATCTCTAAGTGACCCCCTCGACAAGCTTTATCATGCTCACAAGACAAAGAATACTACTTTATTTATTTATTTTTTACTACTATTGGGTAATTGCATAATACCCAAACCTTAAATTTGTAAATCCAAAGTGTGATAATCAACTGTATTTTGGCCACACAAAATCTGATGACACTCTTCCTTTAACTTGACCTGATTGACTTGTTGTCATAAATGTGGCTTTTAATTCTCTGATTTGATTCTTTAATTCTCTGATTTGCCAATATCAAGTGCATACCCACCACATAGGTGGGTAAACAGTTATGATATTTTAAAATAGACACAAGAGAAATTATTAAAACTCTTACTTCTTTGCATTTTTCTAAAACTCTGAAAGACAGGACTTGGTTGTATATTAGTCTTATATCAAATATGAATGCATAACTAGGTCTCCACAAAATTCAAACCTCTATTCACTATTAGTCTTAACATTTTCATTATCCTCTAAAGTTCTTATCAGTAGAAAAAGGATTGATTAAGATTTTATTTTATTTTCCTTCTCTGTCTCATTCTTTGGTGGGAACATTTCCCATAATCCTAATGACAAAAAACTCTGGACAGTCACTGCTTTACCTGTGTCAATCTTGAATTACAAATAACATGTCCTCAGGACTTCCCTGATGTTTCAGCGGCTAAGACTCTATGCTTCCAATGCAGGGGGCATGGGTTCAATCCCTGGTCAGGGAACCAAGATCCCATAAGCTGTGTGATGGAGCCAAAAACAAAACAAGACAACACAAAATGTCCTCTAATAAATGCAAAAGACTTGAACAAACAAATCAATTATTTTTCATTTTAGGAGTTTCTCTCAAGGCTATGTTTTTTCCAGTGGTCATATATGAATGTGAGAGTTGGACTGTGAAGAAGGCTGAGCACCGAAGAATTGATGCTTTTGAACTGTGGTGTTGGAGAAGACTCTTGAGAGTCCCTTGGACTGCAAGGGACCAGTCCATCCTAAAGGAGATTAGTCCTGGGTGTTCATTGGAAGGACTGATGCTAAAGCTGAAACTTCAATACTTTGGCCACATAATGTGAAGAGTTGACTCACTGGAAAAGACTGATGCTGGGAGGGATTGGGGGCAGGAGGAGAAGGGGATGACAGAGGATGAGATGGCTGGATGGCATCACTGACTCGATGGACATGAGTTTGAGTGAAGATGGACAGGGAAGCCTGGCGTGCTATGATTCATGGGGTAGCAAAGAGTCGGACACGACTGAATGACTGAACTGAACTGAACTGAAAGATGGTTAAGTAATGAATTACTAGGGTTTAACATTTTTAATTAAAAAAATATTTACAGAGTAATTACTTTGAACTAAGCATGGGTCATGGTGGAGAGGTCTGACAGAATGTGGTCCACTGGAAAAGGGAATGGCAAACCACTTCAGTATTCTTGCCTTGAGAACCCCATGAACAGTATGAAAAGGCAAGATGATAGGATACTGAAAGGGGAACTTGCCAGGTCAGTAGGTGCCCAACAAGCTACTGGAGATCAGTGGAGAAATAACTCCAGAAAGAACGAAGGGATGGAGCCAAAACAAAAACAATACCCAGTTGTGGATGTGACTGGTGATAGAAGCAAAGTCCGATGCTGTGAAGAGCAATATTGCATAGGAACCTGGAATGTTAGGTCCATGAATCAAGGCAAATTGGAAGTGGTCAAACAGGAGATGGCAAGTGTGAACATCGACATTCTAGGAATCAGCAAACTAAAATGGACTGGAATGGGTGAATTTGACTCAGATGACCATTATATCTACTACTGTGGGCAGGAATCCCTTAGAAGAAATGGAGTAGCCATCATGGTCAAAAAAAGAGTCTGAAATGCAGTACTTGGATGCAATCTAAAAAAACAACAGAATGATCTCTGTTCGTTTCCAAGGCAAACCATTCAATATCACAGTAATCCAAGTCTATGCCCCAACCAGTAAAGCTGAAGAAGCTGAAGTTGAATGGTTCTATGAAGACCTACAAGACCTTTTAGAACTAACACCCCCAAAAGATGTCCTTTTCATTATAGGGGACTGGAATGCAAAAGAAGGAAGTCAAGAAACACCTGGAGTAACAGGCAAATTTGGCCTTAAAATACGGAATGAAGCAGGGCAAAGGCTAATAGAATTTTGCCAAGAGAATGCACTGGTCATAGCAAACACCCTCTTCCAACAACACAATGGAAGACGCTACACATGGATATCACCAGATGGTCAAGACTGAAATCAGATTGATTATATTCTTTGCAGCCAAAGATGGAGAAGCTCTATACAGTCAGCAAGAAAAAAAAAAAAGACCAGGAGCTGACTGTGGCTCAGATCACGAGCTCCGTATTGCCAAATTCATACTTAAATTGAAGAAAGTAGGGAAAACCACTAGACCATTTAGGTATGACCTAAATCAAATCCCTGATGATTATACAGTGGAAGTGAGAAATAGATTTAAGAGACTAGATCTGATAGATAGAGTGCCTGATGAACTATGGACTGAGGTTTGTGACATTGTACAGGAGACAGGGATCAAGACCATCCTCATGGAAAAGAAATGCAAAAAAGCAAAATGGCTGGCTGGGGAAGGCTTATAAATAGCTGTGAAAAGAAGAGAAGTGAAAAGCAAAGGAGAAAAGGAAAGGTATAAGCATCTGAATGCAGGGTTCCAAACAATAGCAAGAAGAGATAAGAAAGCCTTCCTCAGCGATCAATGCAAAGAAATAGAGGAAAACAACAGAATGGGAAAGACTAGAGATCTCTTCAAGAAAATTAGAGATACCAAGGGAACATTTCATGCAAAGATGGGCTCAATAAAGGACAGAAATGATATGGACCTAACAGAAGCAGAAGATATTAAGAAGAGGTAGCAAGAATGCACAGAAGAACTGTACAAAAAAGATCTTCACGACCAAGATAATCACGATGGTGTGATCACTCATCTCCAGCCAGACATCCTGTAATGTGGAAGTCAAGTGGGCCTTAGAAAGCATCACTACAAACAAAGCTAGTGGAAATGATGGAATTCCAGTCGAGCTCTTTAAAAGCCTGAAAGATGATACTGTGAAAGTGCTGCACTCAGTATGCCAGCAAATTTGGAAAACTCAGCAGTGGCCACAGGACTGGAAAAGGTCAGTTTTCATTCCAATCCCAAAGAAAGGCAATACCAAAGAATACTCAAACTACCGCACAATTGCACTCATCTCACATGCTAGTAAAGTCATGCTCAAAATTCTCCAAGCCAGGTTTCAGCAATACGTGAACCATGAACTTCCAGATGTTCAAGCTGGTTTTAGAAAAGGCAGAGGAACCAGAGGTCAAATTGCCAACATCCGCTGGATCATGGAAAAAGCAAGAGAGTTCCAGAAAAACATCTATTTCTGCTTTATTGACTATGCCAAAGACTTTGACTGTGTGGATCACAATAAACTGTGGAAAATTCTGAAAGAGACGGGAATACCAGACCACCTGACCTGCCTCTTGAGAAATCTGTATTCAGGTCAAGAAGCAACAGTTAGAACTGGACATGGAACAACAACAGACTGGTTCCAAATAGGAAAAGGAGTATGTCAAGGCTGTATATTGTCACCCTGCTTATTTAACTTATATGCAGAGTACTTCATGAAAAACACTGGGCTGAAAGAAGCACAAGCTGGAATCAAGATTGCTGGGAGAAATATCAATAACCTCAGATATGCAGATGACACCACCCTTATGGCAGAAAGTGAAGAGAAACTAACAAGCCTCTTGATGAAAGTGAAAAAGGAGAGTGAAAAAGTTGGCTTAAAGCTCAACATTCAAAAAACGAAGATCATGGCATCTGGTCCCATCACTTCATAGGAAATAGATGGGGAAACAGTGGAAACAGTGTCAGACTTTAACTTTGGGGGCTCCAAAATCACTGCAGATGGTGACTGCAGCCATGAAATTAAAATATGCTTCCTCCTAGGAAGAAAAGTTATGACCAACCTAGATAGCATATTCAAAAGCAGAGACATTACTTTGCCAACAATGGTCAATCTAGTCAAGGCTACGGTTTTTCCAGTGGTCATGTATGGATGTGAGAGTTGGACTGTGAAGAAAGCTGAGTGCCTAAGAATTGCTGCTTTTGAACTGTGGTGTTGGAGAAGACTCTTGAGAGTCCCTTGAACTGCAAGGAGATCCAATCAGTCCATTCTAAAGGAGATCAGTCCTGGGTGTTCTTTGGAAGGAATGATGCTAAAACTCAAACTCCAGTACTTTGGCCACCTCATGCAAAGAGTTGACTCATTGGAAACGACTCTGATGCTGGGAGGGATTGGGGGCAGAAGGTAAGGGGACGACACAGGACGAGATGGCTGGATGGTATCACTGACTCGATGGACATGAGTTTGAGTGCACTCTAGGAGATGATGATGGACAGGGAGGCCTGGCGTGCTGCATTTCATGGGGTTGCAAAGAGCCGGACACGACTGAGCTACTGAACTGAAATGAACTGAACTGAACTGAACTGAACTGAACTGAAGCATGTGCTAGCGCTGATCATATGGAGACAAGCCAGTGGGGGACAGTTCAGCTGGTGAGAGAGATACAAAGGCAGTAACATGAGATGCAGGAGCATTTAGTGGATAATGCAAGTGGTAGCAGTGGATACAAAATATAGCTTAGAGTGTTCTGGAAAGTTCCTCTAGGAAGTGCCAACAAAGGCGCTGATGTATCTAGGCAAAGAGGTCAGAAGATTAACCCAGGCAGAAAAGGCCACCTTAGCTAAAGCACACAGGAGATGAGAATAAGGCATGAATTGTAAGGCTTTAACAAACCGGAAGTTATCACCGGAAATGTGAGCAGAGAATGGTCAATGGGAAAGCTGGAGAGAGGGGCTGGAATGGGTCGTAGACACTTCAGTGCGGTGTTGCTACTTTCAGAGTGTAGTTATGGACAAATGGGGCCTTCTGGTTGCCACTGGCACAAGATTAGGGAAGACAAAATCAGAAACAGTAAAACCAGCTGTTGGTTATGAGACACCATGATGCTTAGAATTAAGGTAATGAATTCCTAGGGCCTTTTAGGAAACACTAAGTTGGATTAAACATGCAAGAGCCTTTTTGGGAGGGGGCCAGAAAAAGTGTCAAGAAGAACAAACTGTCCTGTGGACCTGACACCTGCGAAAGATAGAGAGAATGAAGGAGGGAAGGGTAGGAGGTGGAGGAGTTAACAGATTGTAACATGATTCCATGGCAATTCCAGCCAGGACAACAAGGAGAAACCAACCCAAAGTGGACTATTAAAGAAGCCCTGAGTCTTGCTATAATTCATCTACTTTTATCTTTTAATTGTAATTTTTGTTTTTGTGTGGGTGGGAGGCTTTATTTCACTATGTGTGGGAGGGGGTGGGAGTGGGGGTGCTGGACAGAGGGTAGCAGGCAAGGCTGGAAAGGGCTGCCCCCAAGCCTGTTGGAAAAGAGAAACTGAGGCTGTTCCTGCAGAGACCTAACCCAAGAGGGTGGGGGTGGGAGTGTGACTTGAAGGAATGAGAGCCCCCTTCTTGGCTGGACCTGAGGCCCTGTATCTGGAAATGCCAGGTGACTCCAACCGGCTGACCACCAAATATCCCACAAGGGTGCCTGGTCCCCTGCTGTGAAATAGGGTTTGGTGGAGACTGCTGGTTCCTTTGGGGGCATGGCTCTCTTTGTGGTCACAGCTGCCAGGAACTGACTGCCTCACTTTCCTCCTATAGGATCTTGGTCCCTTCTCTGCTCTGGACCAAGAGATCCCCAAACTTTACTCCCTCCAAAGTGGAGGAGAGGGCCAGGTCAGAGAGAATAGTGCACAGGAAGCCTGAGAGACTCTGGGAGCACAGGGTGAGGTCTGCCGTGCAAGGAGGTGGTGGCAGGTGGCAGCCACCCGGCAGTCACCTCCTGGCAGCATTGCCCACAGAGACAGCCACGCCCCCACAGGCAGCAGCAGTCTCCCCTAAAAGGCTCTTCCATGGGATGGGCCAGGCACCCTTGCCAGGACACTTGGTGGTCAGCAGGCTGAGGTTGCCCGGCATTTTTGGGTACAGGGCTGACTCTGCTCAGCTGAGTGGCATTCTCCTTCACTGGTTTTGAGAGCTTGTTGTGTATCAACTTGTTTGAAGGTTCCAGCTTCAGGGGCGCCCTCAGGATGAGGATGGCCATGCTCTATTCATCTCAGGGGCTTCAGAAAAAATACCCTGATGTCACCCAGGTACTGGAGCAGGAGACCACAAGTGTGCAGGGCTGCACTGTGCTCTAGCTTCAGCTGCAAGGCTGCTAAGCTGTTCAGACACTTCTAGAAATTTCTAAGAAAAAAGACTGACAACCCCTTAGGAAAATAAACAATGGACTTATGTAGGTAATTTATAAACACACACACACACGTATATGTATACACACAGACACACACATATGAAAGGCTTCACAGTGTCTCATACGGTAAAGAATCCACCTGCAATGTGGATGACCCAGGTTTGATCCTGGGTAGGGAAGATCCCCTGGAGGAGGGCATGGCAGCCCACTCCAGTATTCTTGCCTAGAGAATCCCATGAACAGAGAAGCCTGATGGGTTACAGTCCATGGGGTTGCAAAGAGTCGGACATGATTGAGTGAATAAGCACAGCACACACACATATATAAAGCATAATCAATGCAAGCAAAAGCAAAATGAGAGACTACTACAAACCCTCCCAAATGGCCAAAAATGAGAAAGTCTGACCGTATCAGGTGTTGGCAAGGACATGAAGTAAATGGAACACTCATAAGCTGCTGGGTAGAATATGAATCAGTGGACCACTTCAATAAAAGATTTGGTATTACAGAACTGAAGACCCACATACCCTATGACTCAGCAAATTCACTCTTAGGTTTATATCTTGTGATGCCTGTAAATGCATCACAAGACATGCATAGAAATGTTGATGGAAGCATTAGTTAGAAATAGTCCTAAACAAGAAGTGACCCAAATATCTGTCACCACTGGGTTGGATGTGGAGTTGGTGATATATTACAAAAATGGAAGAACACTGAGCAGTTAAGAGACATAAATCATAGCTACCATGCTAGAACATAGATAAAATGCACAGAGTGTTGACTGAATGAAGCCAAACATAAAAGAAAGCATATCCTGGGACCCCCCATTTATACAAAATTAAAACCCCAGCAACACTGTAGTGCTTAGAGATGTATACTTAGGAGTTAAAATGTAAAGGAAAGCAAGAGTGTAGACTGTGACTGAGAAGGGACAGCTAGGGTTTTTATAAAGATGTGGGCCATGGTTTATTTCCTGAGCTGAGTGATAGCTACACATGTACTCATTTTCTTATAATGCACTAAGTTGTACATTTGTGTTTTCTTCTTTTTCTGTATATTCATCATAGTAGTAGTAGTAGTAGTGAAAGTTGCTCAGTCGTGTCTGACTCTTTGCGACCCCATGGACTGTAGTCTGCCACACTCCTCTGTCCATGGGTTTCTCCAGGCCAGAATACTAGAGTGGGTAGCCATTCCCTTCTCCAGGGGATCTTTCTGACCCAGGAATCGAACCCAGGTCTCCTGAATTGATGGCAGATTCTTTACCAACTGAGCCACATTTCACAATAAAGAGATAAAAAGCCAGAAAGCAAAAAGGAACAAAATAAATACCTTACTCCCTCCCCCCCACCCCCCGAAAGGAACTTATGAGGTAAATTGAGAAGAAAACAGAAATATCTCTTAACATGGAAGGTTCATGCTGGGAAGCCAGAGTTAATTTTAATGGGTATCAACTTTAAACATACAAGTTTTTGGATTTTTTTCCTGAAAAACAAAATAAAACAATTTTTTGAGTTGCAGAATATTTTTCTTACCAAGAAGTTTTAATAAATGGGAAAAATAAGTGTCAAAAGAAATGCTTCACATCTGATTAATTTATAAATAAATAAACAGAGGAAAGTATATTCTTCTTCAGTTTGACTATTCCCTTAATACCTAATTAATATTACAAGTGAGACAGCAGAAAGCAGACTTAGGAGAATGGATAGAATAATATAAACCACAGCAACAAACCACTCACCAAAACTATGTCCTCCATATCCAGGAAAACTGAGGACACAAAATGATTTAGTATTTCCTATGATCCAGGAAGCATGAACCACGCTATTCATGAAACCTGAAATAGAAATTAATTGCAGAGATATGTGTCTTGTTTTTCTTTAAAAAAAAAAATACTCAACACATTTTGGAGGCCACACTACATGATGTGTATATAAGAATTAATAATCCAGAGTCACAAATCTATGGTCACATTTATCTCCAAATATTTGTTTGTTGAGATGATATTCTCAAAAAAAGAGAAATACCCCAGATTGTTCACGCTCACATTTTCTTGATAAACGAGTTTCTTGTTTGGACTCTAAGGTATTTTTTAGGTTGTTTCTTATCATTTTGTTTCTGTACATTTTTTTTTTTTTTCTTTTTAACCAGCTGCGGGAAATGCGGACAGAGCGCCTTTCCAGCAGATGTCAGTGTTGGTATTTGATGTGATCTAGGAAGCCCTCTAAACCAGACTTGACCTTGAAGATAAGAGAGTACTGTTGAGTACTCAGTACTCTACTATGAAGTGTAGAAAGGTATTCTGAAGAATTCTGTTCTTTCGTGGGTGGAAAGTATGTGGCTGTAGGTTAGGAAATAGGTATGGCTTCGACAGTATTCTTCCGCCCTTTGAGGTTTAATTTGTTTTCAGTTATACATAAATTATGGGCTTCCCTCGTGGTTCAGATGGTAGAGAATCTACCTGCAATGCGGGAGACCTGGGTTCCATCCCTGGGTCGGGAAGATCACCTGAAGAAGGGAATAACACGCCTAGTCCTCCTAGTTCTCCTAGAACTCCAGTCCTCTTGCCTGGAGAATTCCATGGACAGAGGAGGCTGAGGAGCTACAGTCCACAGTGTCACAAAGAGTCAGACACGACTGAGTGACTGACACGAGTTCACATACATTTATTCTTGTTCTCGTGGCTCAGTTGGTAAAGAATCCACCTACAATATAGGAGACCTGGGTTTGATCCTGGTTTGGGGAGGGCCCCTGGAGAAGGGAAAGGCTATCCAGTATTCTGGCCTGGAGAATTCCATGGACAGTATAGTCAACTGGGTGGCAAAGAGAGTGACTTTTACTTCGTTTCACAACTGAACGACTTTTACTTCACTTCATTCTTCGTCTTGCTCCAAAAATTATATTCACTATCTATTCTTCTCTCAGAATTCCTTCCCAGAAGGATATTTCTTCTTTTTGGCTTGAAGAGTTACAATGTGTTTATCTCAGAAAAAAATATCTAGCACTTCCTAGGTATCAAAGAAAGAGAACAGTCTAGCTGCCTTAAAGAAAGTCTTGTACTCATTGGGGTTAAGTTCTGTCACAAGGTTTGAATGACTTAGCAAGAAAGCACAGAAGACAGGGGAACAATGCTAACAATGCTAACAAGATGGGAGCAAGGACAAGAAAACTTCACCGGGGAAGGGACTGGGAGTCTTGAAGGATAAGCATGAGCTTTTCAGGGAAGGGTTTTCAGAGAGGAGATGACATGCAAACTTTCAATGAATGTTGGTCATGCGTATAATCCCAATACTAGTGATTTTGGAGCATAGCCCCAATTCTTTAAGGACTATGTGTACTATATTCAAGTAGTTGAGAATAGGAATTCTTAAAACTCAACAATGACCAAACAACCTAATTACAAAACGGGCCACAGACTTTGACACCACACTAAAGATGTATAGATGGCAATTAAATAAATGAAAAAAAAAATGCTCCGCATTACATGTCATTAGGGAGATGCAAATTAAGGCAACAGTGAGATATACTACACACCTATTTGAATGTCCAAAATTCAGAACAATGACAAAGACAACTGCTGATGAATTTGTAGAGCAGCGTGAATACTCTTCCATTGCTGATAGGAATGCAAATGGCACAGCCATATTTGAAGACAATTTGGCAGTGTCTTACAAAACTAAACGTACCCTTACCACACTTCTGCCTTTTCTATAATATCCGTTCTCTTACCAAATGACACACATGGTGATGGTAAAAAGATTAGTGGGTTGTCAGGATAGAGTGGGAAAGGATGAACAAGCAGAGCAAAAAGGATTTTTAAAGCAATGAAAATACTCTGCATGGTATCATAATGATGTATATATCATTATGTGGTAGTTTAGTCATTAAGTCGTGTCCAACTCTTGTGAGCCCATGGACTGTAGCCTGCTAGGCTCCTCCGTCCATGGGATTCTCCAGGCAAGAGTACTGGAGTGGGTTGTCATTTCCTTCTCCAGGGGATCTTCCCAACCCAGGGATTGAACCCAAATCTCCTGAGATTCTTTACTGACTGAACTATGAGGGAAGCCTATATGTCATTATATGTTTGTCCAAAGCAAAAGAATATGCAACTCCAATAGTGAAATCTCAAGTGAACTATGAACTTTTGGGTGATTATGATGTATCAGTGTAGGTTCATCCTTGGTAACAAATGTACCACTCCAGTGAATAATATTGAAAATGGGGGAAGCTGTGTATGTGTGGGGACAGAGGGCATATGGGGAATCTCGGAACTTTCCTCTCATTTTTTATTTGTGAATCTAAAACTGCTCTTTAAAGAAGATAAACACAACAAAACAATGACTTAAAGAAAGCTAAGATTTTACAAAAGAATTTTGTTGCATAAGATATTGTACCAGAAACAGTGAATTATGTAATTGAAATTATTCCCAATAATTATTTCACAGTTTTCTTACCTGTTAGTTTGCTTTATGTGTATTTGGATAAGTTCTGAAAAACTTTTAATACACCTTTAAATTCTTATTTTCTTACATTCAATTTCTAATTATTCACAATGAGAGTACTCTATCCGCTTTACCGCCCCTGGTTTTGGTTGCATACCATCTCTCCACTATACAAGCCTGGGTAAGCCTCCCCTGTCACTCACCATTCCTTCTCACTCAAAATAAGAATGTGATTGGAATTTTAGGAGTCTAGTAATTTTCCAAGAGGAAGTCATCTTTCCTTTGCCATGATAAAAGTGAAAGATGTGAACACAAATAAGTTTCATTGGTCCTGGATGGATTCAATCAGCTCATGCTGTAGCGAGGCACTGAAAATTCGCTCCATACCCTTTGGTTTAAAATTTGAAAAAATGAATTAACGATCACTCAACACATGTAACTTGTTTGGTAGATGAAATCATTTAATGTGGAGAATATAGAAAAATAATGGAAGTTAAATTATTGGGAACCTCAGTTCTAAAAGCTGATATAATTGGGGTGGGGGTGGAAAATAGGGGATTTATTTTGCCTTTTCTGCCATTGGCTCTGAGACAGAAGACCTGGGTAACAATCCTCATTTCTCTCACTCTGGTACCACTTCCTCAAACAGCATGTGTGCAAAAATATACCTTTATTTTTTTCCTACAAAATAACTTTCTTCAACGCCCTGGGCGGGGGGAGCTGGGAGGGTGGGTGTGGGGGTGGGGTAGAGTCCTCATTCTGCTTGATGGAAAAAAAAAAAACATAAAAACAAAAACACAGCTTTCTTGATTCTAGTCACTCCCAGAAAAACACAGTCCCTTTAGAGATTGAGCTTTCACTGCCAGTCCACACCAACATCCTTCGGTGATGACTGCATTCCCAACCTGGCAGGCCATCCTTGCGCATATTTGCTGCTCATCCTGGCTGAAGAAACTAACTCCACACTCATAGTAATTATTCCCTCTCTCATTCACTTTCTGTATGTTTTCGTCTTTAAAAATTTTTGTTGAAATGTTACTTTCAGGTACGTATGGTTTCTCTTGAACAGAGAAAATCTAGTTACTCTTGCATGCCCCCCTGTGGTGCCTAGAAATGACAACTTATTTCTAACCTTCACAGATTTCTGGATTCCACACCATTTGTTTGGAGGACATCAGCAAAGCTGGCAATCACCAGAGTCCATACGGAACTGATGATTCACAGTCCTTCTCAGCTCTTGAATCATCTTCAAATGGTTCTGAGATGTCCTACAGCTAATCCAATGTCTATCCTGGGGTGAAGACGGGAAGCAAGGCCGAGAGAACAACTATGGTCAACTTACTCTCAATTTCCCTCACTTTATGCGCTGTATATTGTCACTCTGCTTATTTAACTTCTATGCAGAGTACATCGTGAGAAACGCTGGGCTGGAAGAAGCACAAGCTGGAATCGAGATTGCTGGGAGAAATATCAATAACCTCAGATATGGAGATGACACCACCCTTATGGCAGAAAGTGAAGAGGAACTAAAAAGCCTCTTAATGAAAGTGAAAGAGGAGAGTGAAAAAGTTGGCTTGAAGCTCAACTTTCAGAAAACGAAGATCATGGCATCTTGTCCCATCACTTCATGGCAACTAGATGGGGAAACAGTGGAAACAGTGGCTGAGTTTATGTTTTGGGGCTCCAAAATCACTGCAGATGGTGACTGCAGCCATGAAATTAAAAGATGCTTACTCCTTGGAAGGAAGCTTATGACCCACCTAGATAGCATATTCAAAAGCAGAGACATTACTTTGTCAACAAAAGTCCGTCTAGTCAAGGCTATGGTTTTTCCTGTGATCATGTATGGACGTGAGAGTTGGACTGTGAAGAAAGCTGAGTGCCGAAGAATTGATGCTTTTGAACTGTGGTGTTGGAGAAGACTCTTGAGAGTCCCTTGGACTGCAAGGAGATCCAACCAGTCCATTCTGAAGGAGATCAGCCCTGGGATTTCTTTAGAAAGAATGATGCTAAAGCTGAAACTCCAGTACTTTGGCCACCTTATGCAAAGTATTGACTCATTGGAAAAGACTCTGCTGCTGGGAGGGATTGGGGGCAGGAGGAGAAGGGGACGACAGAGGATGAGATGGCTGGATGGCATCACCGACTTGATGGACATGAGTCTGAGTGAACTCCAGGAGTTGGTGATGGCCAAGGAGGCCTGGCGTGCTGCGATTCATGGGGTCCCAAAGAGTCAGACACGACTGAGAGACTGAACTGAACTGAATTGATACAAGCATTATTTGTTCTGGACCTGGATGGAAGTAGTGATAACTAGCTCTGGCTGATAATTGGTTACATCCTAAATTAACTTATTTAAACTTTGAAGGTGGGCTTCCCTGATGGTTCAGTGCTAAAGAATCCGCTTGCCAATGTAGAATATACAGGTTTGATCCCTGGGTCGAGAAGATCTCCTGGAGGGGAGCATGGCAACCCACTCCAGTATTCTTGCCTGGAGAATCCCATGGACAGAGGAGCCTGGCAGGCTATAGTCCATGGGGTTGCAAAAGAGTTGGACTTAGAGAGTAAACAACAGTAACAAATTTTGATGGTAGGTTTTATCAAAAAGCTAAGGAGTTTTTATTTTTTATCTTCCCTCTGTTTCAAATGCCCCTTTACTGAGCAAGATAGATCATATCTCTTGGACCAAAAAAACATCTCAAAATTGGCTTTATACCACAATTAAGAGCCTATACATAGCAATGAAGCTCCCTCGTGCTGTAACTAAGACCAGGTACAGGGAAAAAAAAGAAAAATTGGCCTAGAAACGGGTGAAGTTGAAGTTGTAAGGATAATCTTACATTAGCAAGTTAAACATTTGCAGGGGCTTTTGTAATTCAGTTATATTTGGCATATATCTGGTGATAAATTTTGTAACATATATAACATAAATTCTCCATAAAATGTTTTATTTCCTGCAGTGAAGCATCCTTAAAACAGAAAGAAGAAACACTCTTTTCTTTTTTGTGTGTGACAGCTTCTTTGAATCATGTGTATCTGAGTATTAAAAAGAGGGATAGAGAATACTGTAAGTATTAAGTATAAAGGATACACTTGAGACATACAAACCAAAGAGTCTTAAAACTTGTTTTGCTATCAGATTGATGTATTAGTTCAGAAAATATGTATTTTAGAAGTGGAGAAAAAATATCTTGCAGTTTTAGTATCAGCTGGAAAGTACAATTGTACCATCATAATAATAGGTACTACTATGAAGTGTCACAGTGAATTAGGCACTTTTTTTTTTCTTAAAATCATTTCATTAAAATTAATTCTCACAACTAAATTATTGGAGTAGGTGCTTTTATGTCCATCCAGAAGATGAGGGGATCTGAGGCACAGAGGGCATATTAGGTTGCCATTTATAATATTAATAATTAACCCAAAATTTAAAAAAGGTCTGACTCCAATGATCTTGAGAAAATCTTAGGATTTTTAAGACAAATATCACTTGTCTTAATTTCAAACTATAGCTAGCCAGGTTTATAACTCTTTTATTGTTTTTTAACATAAACTTGTTCAAAATTATTTAAATCTACAAAAATATAGGAATCTTGCATATGACTTACTCTGTCAGCATTAGTTTGGGTTAAAGGATATATCAGGAAGTAAAAATCTTTAATATCAAATTCACTTTTTTCAGTCAAGGAAAGAAAAAGTAAAGTGCTTAATTATGAAGATTCATCAATTCATTGGGATTCTTTAGCACAGTTTGCAAGGAGCTACTTCTCATTATTTATTTATTTTAATTCAAAAAATTTTAATTGGTATATAGTTGCTTTACAATGTTCTGTGAGTTTCTGCTGTATAGCAAAGTGAATCAGTCATATATATATATATATCCCCTCACATTTGGATTTCCTTCCCATTTGGGTCAACACAGAGCATTGAGTAGAGTCATTTAAATTGTATCAATTAAAAAATTACTTATAAAGGCTAATTAATAAAAAAGAAAAAATCATCATTGATCACTGACATAAGATTTTAAGTTCAAGATGATATTTTTGATTTTATATGTGAAACCAATGTTTAGAACTTTTTTTGTATACAATCATCTCCTAGTATCTTGGCAAATTTGGGTGAGGCTGACTCATTTTAATCTTGAATATTTTCTGGTATTGGGCGGTCCTATGAAACTCCTTCATGATGCAAAATATTTATTTTCCTCCATGAAAAGTTGGACAAGCTTTCTAAAACCATAAATCCTAGAACTGGGGAAAAATAAACTTTGAAATTTATATTTGAATCATCCACATTACTTATATCCTAACTAAGACACAACTAAGCAACTAATACACACACACAACTAAGACAAAGCTCAAGCAATTACACTGATCAGCTAGTCCTCTTCAGTAGGAAGCTCGTTGGAAGTTAGATTAAGGGAATGGTCTGAAGCCTCCAGACGTGCCGCTTGTGGTAAATGCTCAGCAGTGATGTCCTTACAAGTAAGGATCAGAAGCTTAATGTTTACAAATTAATTCAACTCATGATGCAAAGTTGACACTACCATCAAAGTCATTTACCTCTCAGTTCCGAATTTCATTAGGGCAAGTGAGATGTGAATGTATATCATAGGAATAAACAGAAATGGTTCTGGTTTGTTTCGAAGAAAAGAAGTTTAGAGAAAAGAGAATTTGAATACTTTCTGTTAGAATTCCACTTCATGAATTTTGTACAAATGATAAAATTTAATTTAGAGAGATTTTTATCCCCCAATTTTCAGCTTCATTTTCCAAAAGGGACTATCAGAATTTCTGAGTCTTCCAAGTCTAAGACAAGTTTATGCAAAATTTCCTTATTTACATCAAGGAAACAAGATCAGCAAACCACGTGTCAGTACTTGTCTGTGTGTGTTGGGATGTGTGTGTGTTTACTAGATTATTGAGATTTATAATTTTATATAATCAAATGGGGACAGCTTTCTTCTGTTATAGAGAAAAAGCTTACATAGGCACTTCTGCCTGTTTAGAGACATGGCAAATTCCAGTCAATGAGGAGAGTCATCTATGCTTGCTCTCTTGTCTTGAGTTTTCAAACTTTTTAAATAAATGTTTTAAAATGACACAAAAGCAAATGTCTTGTGGAAGCGGGACATTTTTGTTTTAGCTGTTGCTTCAGTAGGGTAGAAGGACTGAATTTTTCATCTTGATGAAACTCAAGGGAAAAGACACAAATAACCTTGGGAGGTGAGATGCAAGCCAGAATCACAAAGGAGCAGGAATTATGAGCCAGGTGTGGTCACAGGAACCTAAGTCCTTACTATGCACAGAAATCTTAAGGGAAGATATGAAGGAAGCTACAGGGAGGTGAGTGCACTCACATCTGTTACGTGTTTATGCACATGTAGTATTGTAGTATGGAGAAGGCACTGGCACCCCACTCCAGTACTCTTGCCTGGAAAATCCCGTGGACAGAGCCTTGTGGGCTGCAGTCCATGGGGTCGCTAAGAGTCGGACACGACTGAGCGACTCCACTTTGACTTTTCACTTTCATGCATTGGAGAAGGAAATGGCAACCCACTCCAGTGTTCTTGCCTAGAGAATTCCCCAGGGATGGGGGAGCTTGGTGGGCTGCCATCTATAGGATCGCACAGAGTCGGACACGACTGAAGCGACTTAGCAGCAGCAGCAGCCCCAGCAGTATTGTAGTAAGAGCCTGAGCCCCACCCCTACCCTCGCCTTTTCTTTTTGGTTTTAGGGGGGAAAAGCCCGAGTTTATTATTTTTTAAATTAATTTATTTTAATTTGAGGATAATTACTTTAAAATATTATGATGGTTTTGGTCATACATCAACATGAATCAGCCACAGGTATACGTGTCCCTCCTCTCCACCCCCTCAACATTCCTCCCCACCCTATCCCTCTGCGTTGTCCCAGAGCACCGGCTTTGGGTGCCCTTCTTTTTGCATCAAACTAGTACTGGTCATCTATTTTACATATGGTAACGTACACATGGTAACGTACACGTTTCAATGTTATTGATGTTTGTCCAGTGATGGCTTTTAAGCCTCTCCCCTCTTTCCCCTTTGGACTCACATTTGGGTCAAATGACAAGAAAGCCTGCTGCTCCCTCTTGTGGCTCCTGTGGGAAGTTCAAGCCACACAGGAATTCCTACAGCAGCCCCACCTCCTAGACACCCCTTCTCTCTCAAGTCACTTTTGGACGTGGTTGGGAGGCATCTTGCTCTCTTCTTAAAGCCTCATTAGTCAACAAGTCCCTTCAACTTTTTCGGTGCTTGTACGGCATCATCAGTCTTAATATACAAACCAAATTTTAGGTGTAGTCCCTTTCCCTATATGAAGTGACCAAAACCAAATATGGACATACATTTAGAGTATACATAGATTTGGATTGAATTTATACAGAGGACATTTTCTTATAAATCTACTATCAGAAGGAGATCTAGATCCGAATAATCTGGATATCTGTCCCATGTCCATGTTTAAGATACACATTGAATGAACAGTGAATAGCTAAGCAGTTACACATCATTTTGGAAATTAAAACATTTCTGAGGAGAGAGATAATTACTGTTAAAGTAGCACCCAGGACATGAGTTTTTCTTCATTTCAGTGGCATTTTAAAGCCCTACCCATGGCTACAGAGTATAAAGTAGAGTATTAGAGGGCTGCGTCAGGACTAACATGAGTTCTTGCACTGTGGGTTTCCAGTCAGAACTGAATCAAGAACAGAAGAGGACAGATGAGATAAAATCAAGTGTTGATGAAGTCTATATACAAAAACTGAGTTCAGAAGTATTACAGATGGAAATCCTAAGGGTTAACTCTGTTAACTCTGGTGCAAGGTAGACAGAGCTTATGGGCCAAGTATTCTAATCAGCTGGACTATGACATATGTGGGTTTAGAGACACGTGGGTTTTATGAGGTGATGAGGAAATGTAGGTGAGCCACCTGTTCTACACAGGACAGGCGAGAAAGGTGCATTCACATCACTTTTATGTCATCAGTATCAATGTAATTCCTCTGGAAAAGATGAAAATTTGAGTCTATACAAAGTGGTTTTTCTGGATCATTCTACTTCTAAAGAAGTCTTGGAGGTTGAGATCCTTGGATAGACTATCCAATTTAAATCTTGGGCTCTCAGAGGAAAAGAAAGATTCCTTCTAACATGCAATGAAGTCTAGCCAACTCTCTTAGGAGTTATTAATATTTCATAGCTGTATAAAGGTTCAGCATAAGCAGAAGGAAGAACTGTATTCAGGGAATAATTCTGACAGATTACAGTTTGAGGTCTTGTTAAAGGTTATTAAGTGTTATGTCCTCTAAACGATTTATCCATCACAGCAGAAACAGGAATACCAAGCAGCCTGAATAAAAATTAGCACTGCCATGTTAAACAGATGAACACTGGATTTTTTTTAAAAGCCCAAACAGATAATACTTATAGTATAGGAAGCAACACAAAGCATTTTAAAATGATAAAATCATTCAAGACTCTCAGCCTTAATTATATCTAGTTAACCCACTTAATCTCTATATACCATCAATATTCTTTCTGGCATCTCTTAGTGAATAAAGGAAATTTAAGTTCATTCTAGTTCCTAAGTGCATTTTGAAAATTATACCGTACTTGAAGGTAACAAATGCAGTAACTTCAGTTATACTGAGAAAGGTTGTGATTATGTGAGAAAGACCTAATGGCTTAAAATTCACCTGCAGCAAGCTCAAGACTATGAACAAACAGGACAGTAGAACAGAAATGTGTTTCAATGGGCATCTCCTTAAACAAAATAATGAAATCAGGTACAGTTACCCAGGACTTTAGAAAACAAATTGCTTCTGAAGAGGAAGTGTTGATATCATATAACTGTGCCTATATTAGTACTGGATGAAAAGGTAATAATCCACCATCCACATCTATTTTGAAGGTATTACATTCAGGTAATGAGAAGAAACAAAAATCAAGGCTGTAGCTAATTATATGAAGAGGATGGAGCCAAAAAGTACCGAAGAGTACTTTTCAGGGAGGTAATTAGGCTTGTGGGAGTCTAAATCCAATCTTGCTAACGGTATGAGGTTCTTTTTTCTTTTCTTCCATCAATTATTTAAGACTGTTTCAGGAATTTACACAGTGAATATAGTCAAGGTACAGAGATTTTGGAGGACAGGAGATTGTCCTGAGATGGACTAAGAGTAATTTAGTCTACATTGGAAGGTTTCCAATGTATAGGTACTTACTAGAAGTTCTAAAATGGATTATTTTCTTCCAATTAAAGTCTCGGCAATAATTAAGTAGCTTAGTAACTCTCAGGAGCGACAGAACCTGAGCAAAATCATTTGGAGGCATTTACTGCACATTCAAATCAAGTCTTGGAAACCAAACACAACAGCATCTATTGAGCTTCTATTATGTACCGAGCACTCTGTCTGGTCCATTACATATATGATCCCATTGAATCCAAGGAAAGCTTTATGAACAGAGTTTCTAAAGATGAGGACATTGTGACTCTGAGAGCTTAAATAACTTTCTGTGGTCACTCAGGGGATTAATGGGTGCCTGAAGATTAATGGAAGGCCCAGCTCTCATGGTCCCCTTTGTTGTTTCACATGGATAGAGATATGTGTGTGCTTAGTCATTCAGTCACGTCTGACGCTTGCAACCCTGTGGACTGTAGCCTGCCAGGTTCCCCTGTCCACAGGATTTTCCAGGCAAGAATACTGGAGGGGGTTACTATTTTCTCCTCCAGGGGATCTTCCTAATCCAAGGATTGAACCTGTGTCTCCTGTGTTTCCTATATTATAGGCAGATTCTTTACTGCTAAGTCCGTGGAGAGGCTGGATAAAGATGACAGAAGCTCTATAATTCCAGCTCTTCAATCATTTTGAGAGCTAAACTTCATACCATTTGGGGAGTGTTTTTGGTCACAAGGCTAAAGCTAAAGGTCAGAAATATGACAGTATGGATCAGATCATTCTCTGACAGCTCCCGTGTGACAAGTTGCTTTTATAGACACTTCTTTCAATTGGTAGCTTGGAGTAGTTAAAGTATGTGGGGTGTGGGGTCTAGTTTGGGCTTGGACATTAACCAGTTGTCTAATCTTTATCATTTACCCTCTTAGAACATCTCTTTCGTCACCTCTGAACTGGTAATGATGATGGTACCTATTTCACAGGACTGACAAAAAGAATTAAATGAGATAGTGAAGGGACCTCCTTGACATTCCGGTGGTTAAGACTCAGCAGTCTCAATGTAGCAAGCATGGATTTGATTGCCGATTGAGGAACTAAGAACCCACATGAAGACAAACAACAAAAACCAGCAACAATGAGATAATGAGTGTATTCAGCACCTAGACATAAGCTGATTTCTATGAGCAAAAAGCAGGATTGCTGAACAGAAGATTGCAAGGGTAGATCAACAGATCATTAAAAATGATTACAAATATTTCTTTGTTGCTTGGCATCAGAGAAATCTATAAAGACCTCATTCCTAAAGACAAAGAACACAAAAATAAAATTTCAAAAGATAATGAAAAGAATAAAAAAAGAATTAAAAACATTTAAACCTAGTTAATAATCAAACAAAGGTACAATGCAATGACTCTGGATTCCATTTATTATGTACTAAATCAATCACCCTCAAAAAAATATTCAGTGATTTTAAAAGTAAAAATAAAGTAATATGTTTTGGAATAATAATATTTTTCAAAAAATAAGGTTAATTTTAAATTATCAATTCTACTTCTGGGAATTCCCACTAAGGAAAGTATGAAAAAAATAGAAGATCAACACAGATACAAATTTTTATTATAGTATTATTTAATTACCCAACAAAGAAAGCCTGGGAATAAATTACCCAACAAAAGCACTGTTTGTAATAGCCATGGTACTCTCTCTTCTTGGCATATTAGGTTCCAATTAAAATTAAGGTTATGGAGAAAATATGGCATTGTGATAAGGTTTAGAAAAAAAAGAAAGGGTAATATAAGTTTTGTGTGTTGATTAATTAAAACCAAATGAGAAATAAATGCCCAGGAAAATAATGGTTGTAAGAAAATTCAAAAAATTAAAAGACGCTTACTCCTTGGAAGAAAAGTTATGACCAACCTAGATAGCATATTCAAAAGCAGAGACATTACTTTGCTGACTAAGGTCCGTCTAGTCAAGGCTATGGTTTTTCCTGTGGTCCTGCATGGATGTGAGAGTTGGACTGTGAAGAAGGCTGAGCGCTGAAGAATTGATGCTTTTGAGCTGTGGTATTGGAGAAGACTCTTGAGAGTCCCTTGGACTGCAAGGAGATCCAACCAGTCCATTCTGAAGGAGATCAGCCCTGGGATTTCTTTGGAAGGAATGATGCTAAAGCTGAAACTCCAGTACTTTGGCCACCTCATGCGAAGAGTTGACTCATTGGAAAAGACTCTGATGCTGGGAGGGATTGGGGGCAGGAGGAGAAGGGGACGACAGAGGATGAGATGGCTGGATGGCATCACTGACTCGATGGACGTGAGTCTGAGTGAACTCCGGGAGTTGGTGATGGACAGGGAGGCCGGGTGTGCTGCGATTCATGGGGTCGCAAAGAGTCGGACATGACTGAGCGACTGAACTGAATTGAACTGAAGAAAAATTCAAAATGTTCATAGTTGGGTTAGGGTGATGGAATTTGGGATTATTATCCTCTGTTTAAAACATAATTTCAATATTGACTGTATAATACTAAAAAAACCATTTCATTAAAACAATATGAGTGATAGTGGTAAGATGATAACTGTACTGTCGTACATTGCATTGGCAACTCTTATGACTAACTCAATTTTCTTTTTTAAAAAAATATTTATTTATTTTATTTGGCTATGTCAGGTCTTAGTTGTGGCTTGAGGGATTTCGATCTTCATTGTAGCATGCAGATCTTTTTTTTTTTTTTTTTTCAGTTTCTGCATGTGCGATCTAGTTTCCTGTCCAGGGCTTGTACCTGGGTCCCCTGCATTGAGTGTGCTGAGTCTTAGCCCCTGGACCACCAGTGAAGTCCCACTAATTCAATTTTCTGACTTCAGAACAGTATTTATTTATTACTGTTTTTCAATATGAATATAGCCAAGATAAAACAAGAACCAAATAATAAACTGAATCTTTTTGGACATTTTTTGCTTATTATTTTATAATTGTGTGTGTGTGTCTGTGTGTGTGCTAAGTCGTTTCAGTCATGTCTGACTCTTTGAGACCCTATGGATTGTAGCCTGCCATGCTCCTCTGTCTATGGGATTCTCCAGGCAACAACAACAGAGGAGTGGGTTGCCATATCCTCACTGTTTATTTTTAATCAAATAAATTCTTTCTCAAAATGAGTCAAATATTTGACATAGGATGAATCATACATAGGTATCTTGTATCACCCATTCAATATGCCAAAATTTACCCGAAATGATGGATATCTGCAATTTCATATGTCTATGGGCACTGGCAGTTTGTTTTCTCAACGTCTAGACATAATCACTTGTTTTGGGGAAGATTCTTAAGAAGAGACAGTGGCACTATGAGTACTGCTATATTCTTGCCTCCAAAAGTGTTTCTTTAAAGTACATTTGACATCTCATTGACAGAATCATTTTTTTTTCTTTTTAAAGCCACAAGGTAGCCCCTTTAAAGCTACAGTTATTACTAAATATTTGGAGCCTTTTGCTTTTTGAGGAATGTTGTTCCTCTCTAACTCACTACAGGACTTTGAGTGAAATTGATGCATACACATTACTATATTTAAAATGGATAACTCTGCTCAATGTTATGTGGCAGCCTGGATGGGAGGGGAACCTTGGGAAAAATGAATACATGTATAGACATGGCTGAATGCCTTTTCTGTCCACCTGAAACTATCACAACATTGGTAACCAGCTATATTCCAGTATAAAATAAAAAGCTTTAAAAATAGTAAAAGTGCAAATGGAAGAATGTAGAAAAAGTACACAGGCAAAAATTTTAACCAGAAAGGGCTTTGCTTCATCAGAGTCCCTTTCTAGTAAGAAGGGATGCTCTGAGTCTATGATAACAACATCTAAAAGAATCAGAGGTTTGAACGTTGTACAGGAGGCAGTGATCAAGCCCATCCCCAAGAAAAAGAAATGCAAAAAGGCAAAATGGTGGTCTGAGGAGCCTTTATAAAGAGCTGAGAAAAGAAGAGAAGCTAAAGGCAAAGGAGAAAAGAAAGGCTATACCCATCTGAATAGAGTTCCAAAGAACAGCAAGGAGAGATAAGAAAGCCTTCCTCAGTGATCTATGCAAAGAAATAGAGGAAAACAGCAGAATGGGAAAGACGAGATCTTTTCAAGAAAACCAGAAATACCAAGGGAACATTTCAGGCAAAGATGGGCATGATAAAGGACATGGAAGTGATATGGACCTAACAGAAGCAGAAGATATTTAGAAAAGATCTCAAGAATACACAGATGAACTATACAAAAAAGATCCTCATGACCCAGATAACCACGATGAGCCACAATGTCACTCACCTGGAGCCTGACATCCTGGAATGCGAAGTCAAGTGGGCCTCAGGAAGGATCACTATGAACAAAGTTAGCAGGGGTGATGGAATTCAAGCTGAGCTATTCCGAATCCTTAAAGATGATTCTGTTAAAGGGCTGCACTCAACATGCTAGCAAATTTGGAAAACTCAGCAGTGGCCACAGGACTGGAAAAGGTCAGTTTTCATTCCAATTCCAAAGAAAGGCAATGCCAAAGAATGCTCAAATTACCACACAATCATACTCATCTCACACGCTAATAAAGTAGTGCTCAAAATTCTCCAAGCCAGGCTTCAAAAGTATGTGAACCATGAACTTCCAGATGTTCAAGTTATATTTAGAAAAAGCAGAGGAGCCAGAGATCAGATTCCCAACATCCGCTTGATCAGAGAAAAAGCAAGAGCATTCCAGAAAAACATCTACTTCTGCTTCATTGACTACATGAAAGACTTGGTGTATATCACAACAAACTAGAAAATTCTTAAAGGGTTGGGAATACCAAACCACCTTACCTGCCTTCTGAGAAACCTGTATGCCGATCAAGAAGCAACAGTTAGAACCAGACATGGAAAAACAGACTGGTTCCAGATTGGGAAAGGAGTATGTCAAGCTGTATATTGTCACCCTGCTTATTAAACTTATATGCAGAGTACGTCACACGAAATACTGGGTTGGATGAAACTCAAGCTGGAATCAAGATTGCAGGGAGAAATATGAATGAGCTCAGATATGCAGATGACACCATCCTCATGGCAGAAAGTGAAGAGGTACTGAGGAGCTTCTTGATGAAAGTAAAAGAGGAGAGTGAAAAAGTTGGCTTAAAATGCAACATTCAAAAAATGAAGGTCATGGTATTCAGTCCCATCACTTCATGGCAGATGGAGAAATAATGGAAACACTGACAGACTTTATTTTCTTGGGCTTCAAAATCACTGTGGATGGTGACTGCAGCCATGAAATTGAAAGACGCTTGCTCCTTGGAAGAAAAGCTATCACCAACCTAGACAGCATATTAAAAAACAACGACATTATTTTGCCAACAAAGGTCAAAGCTTGTGAGAATTAGACCATAAAGAAAGCTGAGCACTGAAGAATTGATGCTTTTGAGCTGTGGTGTTGGAGAAGACTCTTGAGAGTCTCTTGGACTGCAAGGAGATCCAACCAGTCAATCCCAAAGGAAATCAATCCTGAATATTCATTGGAAGGACTGATGCTGAAGCAGAAGATCCAATACTTTGGCCACCTGATGCAAAGAACTGACTCGTTTGAAAAGACCCTAATGCTGGGAAAGATTAAAGGCAGGAGGAGAAGGGGTGACAAAGGGTGAA
This sequence comes from Capra hircus, assembly GCF_001704415.2. Lineage (NCBI taxonomy): Eukaryota > Metazoa > Chordata > Mammalia > Artiodactyla > Bovidae > Capra > Capra hircus. The sequence continues at coordinate 114,927,398 of NC_030808.1, read as the reverse complement.
AAAATTGAACTAAACTGAAAAGAATAAAATCCAGTGCAATTTAGCATTTACTATGGGTTACATGCAGTGCTAATCATGGTGGACAGAAGCAAAGGTGGGTAAGAAACAGTTTCTGGCAACAAGTATATATTCTAATAAAGAGCAGAATACATATAAACAACAAAAACATAAATGTGACTGGATTCCACTGCTTTTAGTTATCAGTTCATTTGCTCAGTTGCGTCCAACTCTTTGTGACCCCATGGACTGCAGCACGCCAGTCTTCCCTGTCCATCACCAACTCCTGGAGCTTGCTCAAATTCATGTCTGTTGAGTCAGTGATGCCATCCAGCCATTTCGCCCTCTGTTGTCCCCTTCTCCTCCTGCCTTCAGTCTTTCCCAGTATCAGGGTCTTGTCCAAGGAGTCAGTTCTTTGCATCAAGTGGTTAAATTATTTGGAGCTTCAGCTTCAGCATCAGTCCTTCCAATGAATATTCAGGACTGATTTCCTTTGGGATTGACTAGTTGGATCTCCTTGCAGTCCAATGGATCCTCAAGAGTCTTTTCCAACACCACAGTTCAAAAGCATCAATTCTTCAGTGCTCAGCTTTCTTTATGGTCTAATTCTCACATCCATACATGACTAGTGGAAAAACCATAGCTTTGACTATACAGACCTTTTTTTAATTGTTTTTATTGGTAATGTCTTTGCTTTTTAATATGCTATCTAGGTTGGTCATAGCTTTTCTTTCAAGGATCAAGCGTCTTTTAATTTCATGGCTGCAGTCACCATCTGCAGTGATTTTGAAGCTCAAGATAATAAAGTCTGTCACTGTTTTCATTGTTTCCCATCTATTTGCCATGAGTTGATGGGACCAGATGCCATGATCTTAGTTTTTTTTGAATGTTGCATTTAAAGCCAGGTTTTTCACTCTCCTCTTCCACTTTCATCAAGAGGCTCTTTAGTTCCTCTTTGCTTTCTGCCATGAGGGTGGTTTCATCTGTATATCTGAGGTTATTGATATTTCCCCCTGCAATCTTGATTCTAGCTTGTGTTTAATCCAGTCTGGCATTTTGCATGACATATTTTGCATGTAAGTTAAATGAGCAAGGTGACAATATATGGTCTTGGCATACTCCCTTCTTGATCTTGAACCAGTCCATTTACTGTGTCCGATTCTAACTGTTGCTTCTTCATCTGAATACAGGTTTCTCAGGAGGGAGGTAAGGTGGCCTGGTATTCCCATCCATTTAAGAATTTTCCACAGTTTGTTGTGATATACACAGTCAAAGTTTTTCATGTAGTCAATGAAGCAGATGTTTTTCTGGAATGCTTTTTCTGTGATCCAGTGGATGTTGGGAATCTGATCTCTGGTTCCTCTGCTTCTTCTAAATATAACTTGAACATCTGGAAGTTCATGGTTCACATACTTTTGAAGCCTGGCTTGGAGAATTTTGAGTATTACTTTATTAGCATGTGAGATGAGTACGATTGTGTGGTAATTTGAGCATTCTTTGGCATTGCCTTTCTGTGGGATTGGAATGAAAACTGACCTTTTCCAGTCCTGTGGCCACTGCTGAGTTTTCCAAATTTGCTAGCATGTTGAGTGCAGCCCTTTAACAGAATCATCTTTTAGGATTTGGAATAGCTCAGCTTGAATTCCATCACCCCCACTAACTTTGTTCATAGTCATCCTTCTTGAGGCCCACTTGACTTCGCATTCCAGGATGTCAGGCTCCAGGTGAGTGACATTGTGGCTCATCGTGGTTATCTGGGTCATGAGGATCTTTTTTTGTATAGTTCATCTGTGTATTCTTGAGATCTTTTCTAAATATCTTCTGCTTCTGTTAGGTCCATATCACTTCCATGTCCTTTATCATGCCCATCTTTGCCTGAAATGTTCCCTTGGTATTTCTGGTTTTCTTGAAAAGATCTCTAGTCTTTCCCATTCTGCTGTTTTCCTCTATTTCTTTGCATAGATCACTGAGGAAGGCTTTCTTATCTCTCCTTGCTGTTCTTTGGAACTCTGCATTCAGATGGATATATCTTTTCTTTTTTCCTTTGCTTTTGCTTCTCTTCTTTTCTCAGGTATTTGTAAGGGCTCCTCAGAGAACCATTTGTCTTTTTACATTTCTTCTTCTTGGGGATGGTTTTAATCACTGCCTCTTGTACAATGTTACTAACCTGTATCCAAATTTATGCTGGGCTGAAATTCTATAAAATCTTTTTTCCTAAGCATTTTGAGAAAACTTAAAACATATGCTATTTTTCTTGCTTAAAGTCACTCCTAAATATATAAGTAGTGTTTTAATTATCATAGAAAATTTGGGAAAAGGGACAGATAATGAACAAAATCACCCAAGGACTTCTGGTGGTCATCAGAATGTAGTAGGCATACCTTTCTTGTGGATTACAGTCAATGAGTCTGGACAAAATTCCTAAAAAAACCCACCAAACCAACAACTACTTGAAAACTCTTAAAATTAACACAAACAGCTTGAAGAAGGAAGATCTAACTTTAAAAATGTGACCTTAGCAGCATCAATTTCTTGGTTATTTACCTCTTTTTTAATCTTTATGCCTTGATGAAGGGCAGCTTCAGTGTATAACTCTGCACTAGGTATAGGCAGTGAATTTTATAGAGAAAGCCTGTCTTGCTAGCCAGAGGAACGCGAAAAGGGACTCTAGGGGCAGCCCCCATTGTGCAAAACTGCATCAGTGCAGGTAACTAAAGCTCCTAAAAAGTAAAACAAATCAATTTCCAAGCCAGAGAAATAGGAAAAGGGAGCCCTGAGAATCAGAGACTATGCAGAAAACTGCTGCTAGGAGAAAACTGAAGATGAGTGCCTCCCAGTTATATGTATGAACTGATACTAGTTCTCTGCTTGGCCCTGAGCTGTCCAGATGTGGGATAGACCAGAAGGAACATGGCAAAGGCTTTGACAACTCAGCTGATATTGGAGCTCTGTCCATGGAAGATAAGACAGAACTTCAAGTTGCAGCATAATAGGAAAATTGCCTTGTGAATCAACCACCACCACCACAAATCAATATTCTCCAGAGGACTGTTACAGGATTGTCTTATAATATGATATTAAAAATGTCTAGGATACAATCCAGAAATATTCAACATGCAAAAAACCAGGACATCATGAGAAATCCTCAGGGGAAAAATAATTGACAGATCAACACATGGAAACTCCTACATGAACCAGATGTGAGACCTAAAGCAGCTATTTCCAACTTCCTTCCTTCCTTCTTTCCATTCAATTTTTGTTTAATTTGCTCTCCATTTCCTATCTTTCTAAGGTGAACATAGATACTTGGTTTTAAACCCTACTTGTCTTGTAATAGAAATATATGAAGCTATTGTTTTCTCTGTTTCAGCTAGCATCCACAGATTTTGTTTTTACTGTTTCCAGTATTATTCAATTCAAACTGGCACTGAAGCTGGGAACCTAAATAATCTTTTTCAAAGGACTCTACGTCCAATGATACTTGGAAAGGCCATCTCACTAGACATCAGCAGACATGGGTTCTAGTTCCACTTCACTTGGGCAAGTAGCTTGCCTGCTGCAGATCACTCTTTCTCTTCTAAAACCTAAGAAATTGAATGAGATACACAATAACTTCAGTCAATAAAGTTCTTTTTATCTCTATGGTAAAATAAGTAAACAAGACCTCCACTAATTTATGAGCTTAGTGATTGTTTAAGCTAAGAGTTCCTCCTGTTTCCATGTTCCCATTAGAGAAGATGTTCTCAGGAGTTGAATGAAACATTTTATCAGTTGTCTCTGAGCTTTCTACATTCTGTTTTCAATTTCAGTGCTGAAGTGGTCAATAGGCACATTACTCTCAGGGTGAGTTTTGCAATGTTCTCTAATTTTCTAACCAGAGTGTCATTTATTTCCTTAGTTTGCTGTCATTTCCCCCCCTCTTTCTTAGTATCTCTGCTATCACTCAATTCTAATTTCCAATTCCTCCTCAAGAGTTTTATATCAGGTTGCCTTGTTCCTAAATAAAAGAAAAAAATTACCATTGTCTGTTTTGGGTCAGAGTATTTTTACTTTGTGCACAATTCAAAAGATGGATGCTGTGCTGTATTTGCTCTGCTGAATGGCAAAGTCAACAAAATAAGAAATATGTCAAGTAAAATGTCAAGTGTTAGCAAGAAATGGAAAATTAAATGGTGAATAAAATGTAGAAAAAATTCTGTCACAAATGGACTCCTTACAAGCTACCAATAATAGTTTTGTTATTTTTATTGTATGTCATCTATGTGGAAAAGTAATATTATCTAAGAAATCTAGTGTGCTCGCTGCATCCATTATCTTTTCATTCAATTACTTACTAAATATTTTTTGGATTGGGACCAGATGTCACAGAGCAGTGAATAAAACGGTCTCCTCTACTCATTATTGCCATCAAAGTCATGGGATGATGAAACGCTATATTTAGAGTTGGCATAGATAATCGGATTCAGACTTGGTAAGCCTAGAGCACAGGAAAACAGAAGTAAGTGATTCAAGGATAAACATCTTTTCAGGGTGATAATATGACAGATGATATAGAAAAGCAAAGATCAGAGAATATCAAATAATTTGCTTTTCTATTTTTCCTACAGAATTAATCAGATTATTTGTAATTAAATGTGTTAAAGTATTATTACATTACAAAAGAAATACCTATGACAAGGACTTCCCAGGTGGTCCAGTGGCTAAGACTCCATGCTCCCAGTGCAGAGGGCCTGGGTTTGAACCCTGGTCAGGGAATGAGATCCCACATACTGCAACTAAAGATCTCAAGTGCCACAACTAAGACTTGGCACAGCCAAATAAATAAGTAAGTATTTTAAAAAAGAAATACCTGTGACAGTACAATTGAGAGTTTTACATTTAAATCACATTTTACATTTAATTGAGAAACCAATTGCTTGATGTCCTATTATCAGAAGGTCAATACCACCTTTTATTTATGAAATACACAACTCTTTTACAGCAATATAATTAATATGAATTTGATGAACCAAATCTTTTAACACTTGCTCACCTGAATTTATGTGTAATAGTCATTGAGATTTAACATGTAGGAATTTTATACTTATATAATCATATTGTGTGTGACTATAATCAATTTATTAAAGAGTTTAGAATACTTATTTTGAAGTACTACTCTGTTTCATAAACTAAATGATGCCTTTCAAATTAACTTACTGGAAAGAAAATTTCAAGTTTGGGGGGTACCACTTCAATTTGGGGGGCACCATATATTACATGGTAGAGCTTCCCTGGTGGCTCAGTTGGGAAGGAATCTACCTGCAATGCGGGAGGCCTGAGTTCAATCCCTGGGTTGGGGAGATCCCCTGGAAGAGGGCATGGTAACCCACTCCAGTATTCTTGCCTGGGAAATCCCAGGGACAGGGGAGCCTGGTGGGATGCAGTCCATGGGGTTGCAAAAGAGTCAGACACAACGTAGTGACTAAATTGCCAACCACCACCACATATGTTATATGGGGAATACCATATTTCTGAAGCTAGATTTAAAAACAAAGTAGATTGTCTCTCATATAGACATAAGAGATTTATAGATATGACAATCATCCAACATTATAAATGAGTGTATTATGAAATGTGAGAGTGCTAGAATTTTTTTAAAGGGTGGATTGCCTATTGGATAGTTTATGAATATTAGGTTGAAGATAAGCAGAATCCAAGCCCACCTTTCAAAATTCGTTATCACTCAATTCTTTTTATGTAGTGGTGGGGATGAAAGGGAAAGATAATGTTTTCTAGATAGCAAAGTGGAAAATTAGAAAAAGAGATATACTTTTGAGTAAGATGCATTTTTGAGTTAGTGTAGCCATTTTTTAAAACAGACCACTGATATCAAAGTAGATTACATTTACATGAATATGCATATTTTAGTCAAGTGGCTTTTTATATTTTTAATCTTTACTATCATCAATAATATGTCATGTAGTAGGCTGAAATAATATTGATACTAGTTGTATTGATGTTGAATAGATGACTGTGTTGTCACAGTTTAAAGCTATTGCACGGCTAGATTTATACATAATTGTAAGTATTACTAATCTCAGTAAAATACTTGAGATAAATCATTTATTTTAAAAGAAAGCTGGTAATGATGACCCTATATGAGAGACAGCAAAAGAGACACAGATATAAAGAACAGACTTTTGGACTCTGTGGGAGAAGGAGAGGGTGGGATGATTTGAGAGAATAGCATTGAAACATGTATATTACCATATGTGAAACAGATGACCAGTCCAAGTTCGATGCATGAAACAGGGCACTCAAAGCCACTGGGAGGTAGGAGGGGGGTTCGGGATGGGAGGACACATGTACACCCATGGCTGATTCATGTCAATGTATGGTAAAATCCACCACAATATTGTAAAGTAATTAGACTCCAATTAAAATAAATAAATAATTTTTTAAAAAAGTATATGTTATACTCATGTTTCAATACCTACATCCTAACATCTGAAAAAAGATAACATTTTTCCTGTTAAATGTAGGAGACCAGGCACATGCATTTGCCCCTTGTTAAAATTTGTTTTTGGCTTCCCAGGTGGCTCAGTGAATAAGGAATCTGCCTGCAATGCAGGAAATAGGTTTGATCCCTGGGTCAGGAAGATCCCCTGGAGAAGGAGTGGCAACCCAGTCCAGTATTCTTGCCTGGAGAACCCCATGGACAGAGGAGCCTGGTGGGTTACCGTCCAAGGGGTTGCAAAGAGTTGGACACAACTGAAGCAGCTGAGCATGCACACATGCAAAATTCGCTTTTTTGAAAACATAAGATGTATGAATAAGAATCGCCTCATAATGGAAAAGAATTGTGGAGATTAGGATAGGAGATGTCATCATGAATGACAAACTTAACCCTATTTCTGCAAAACATAAGGAGGATGAGGCATCACAAACTGGACAAATGAACTCCCGAGTTGCACAGTGAGCTTTACTCCCATAAAACAACCTGAAGATGTATTCTAAAAAACTGGAGCACAGCTTTGAAGGAAAGCTATCTCTATGTAGGTTAAATTTCATCGCTTGGAAGAGTTTGAGTCGAGAAGACCGGTGTCAGATGTCTTCAGCCTTTCGGTGCTCACGCCTACCCTGCCTTGCCCCACAAAGAGATGAGAAATCACTCAGAATCAGAAGGTCCTTGTCAGAAGGTGACTTACCTTACAAAAACCCACGCCACTTGCCAAATTTTTTCAAGGAGGTAATTCTTTGACAATTGCCTTCTCTAGTTATTGGATAAAAAAAAATTCCTACCATAAAGGTCAGTCTTCCTAACACATATCTTCCTGGAAAATTAGTCATTTCATTCATATTGTCATAGAGTTTGATCAAGTAGTAAACTTTAATAATTATGATTTTCTTTGATTCTTACCTCATCTTCATTCATTTTTATATGTTAATATTCATTCTTTTTATCCTTTTCTTTGGTTTAGGCTAAAGTTGTAACTTTTCGAGTTAAATAGTTATTCAATTTAGTCACCACCTCAAGTCTCTTTCATTTTTTACAGTCAATTTTTGTATTTTTATGATTTCCTTACATTTTTCTTTTTGTTGAATTTGGCATTTTTTAAAGTTTCTTGAATTTCTTCTAAGTTAGTTTGTATATATTCTTTCCTCTTGATTTCCACAGATATTTGAAACTACAAAATTTCCTCTGAGTGCAGTTTTAGACAGTGTCCCATAGTAATGAATGATATTTTTTTAGATATTCTGAAATTAAGGGCTTGATATTCCAAGAACTTAAAAGAAGTGAAAAAAAGATTGATAAATGAATCCACTTGATATTTTATAGTTAAAAGAGGTAAATCCAAAGCTTTCTACCATGTTTGTTTTTTTATTTTGTTTTTCTTTATAAATTCTGATGCTAACTCATACATGTTTCTGGAAAATAAACAGAAAGGATGGTCTATAGTAATATTTTCTTCTTATTAAAATAATTGTGTTGGTCTTAGTAATTATATCCAACATTTGTAACATTATATCAGTTCCATGTACCAGATACTATTCTAAGCTCAGTGTGTACATTAATTCCCATTTTGCACAGGAGAAGTGAGAAAACTGAGTCTTAGAGGTTATATAATTATACTGAGTCATACAGATAGTAAATTAGAAAATGTAGACTCTAGCCTAGGTCTCCAACTCCAAAGCTAAAGCTCATACTGTACATCAATTATGTGTAAGGAAAAGAGCCTAGGAAGTAGAGTCAGACAATTTATATTCTAGCCCAATCTCTGCAACAGTAATCTGGTACCGGTCACTCGAACTGTGTGGCACTAAGTTGGGACTGTACTAAATATATTCAAAAGTCTACTAAATTAGCATATGTGGTATGATTTTTGATTTGCTATTCTAGGAATGGGTTTCCCTGGTGGCTAAGTGATAAATAATCCACCTGCCACTGCAGGAGATGTGGGTTCAATCCCTGGGTCAGGAAGATCTCCTGGAGAAGGAAATGGCAACCCACTCTGGTTTTCTTGCCTGGGAACTGTATGGATAGAGGGGCCTGGTAGGCTACAGTCCATGGGGGTTGAAAAAGTTTCGGACGTGACTAAGTGACTAAAGAACAACAATATTCTAGGAGTGGGGATGCGTTTATGTACTCCAAATAATGCTGTTAGGCAGTGGCATCATCTGTGGTATTGTTAGCTGTGACTAAGGGGACATTCCAGAGTCAGAAAGAAGAGACAGTCTACCTAGCCTCATCAAATTGACACAGTTAAATCTATACTGTAATCAGTTGCTCTAAGCAATCATTACCTAAGATCTATGCAGACCTAGAACCAATGCTAGACTCTCAGAAGTCCTAGTAGTCAGCTGGCATCAGAAGGGTTTAAATTCGTGTGACAACTGCAGTGGACATGAGCTTCTGGTTTAATCAATCCAGTTATGTTATGTTGGAATGACCCACCACTGGATCAATTTTGGTCATGCGTTAGGTGCAACTTGGAATATAAAAACCACTTCTATTTCAGTTCAGTTCAGTTCAGTCACTCAGTCGTGTCCGACTGTTTGTGACCCCATGAATCGCAGCACGCCAGGCCTCTCTGTCCATCACCAACTCCTGGAGTTCACTCAGACTCACGTCCATCGAGTCCGTGATGCCATCCAGCCATCTCATCCTCTGTCGTCCCCTTCTCCTCCTGCCCCCCAATCCCTCCCAGCATCAGAGGCTTTTCCAATCAGTCAACTCTTCGCATGAGGTGGCCAAAGTACTGGAGTTGGCTGGAAATGTAGTCTATTAAGTGACAGCATTGTCACCCAGATATAATTGGGGTTCTAAACTAAAGAAGGATCATTTAAAAACTGTCTCTACTATATTTAGTAATTGCTTCTCTAATCTGCCTAGTGCAGGATTAATTCAGGGCAGCTATGACAATCTGAGAGTTTTAAACAACTCAATTTTCAGCAATCAATGGAGTCATTATGCCTAAGATTTTAAAATTCTCTTTTTCTTTCTTGCCAATCATTTGTATTTTATTCTTAATTGGCTGCTATTTTCAATCAAGTACAATTGCCCTGAAGTAAAGTTAGAGTCACACTCCACTGATTAGAGTTGTGTTCTAATGATTAATGAGCCAGTCTGAAATTTACACTGTGCTTATTTAGAACATGATAGCATCACTCAGTAATGAACTTTCAAGAGATTATTTATTTCCCGTTGCCATATTTCTAATCAGGTGCTCATATGCATAATGAATGCTTCAAGAGAAATCTGTTTTTTTGCCTTGTTTACAAGAAGAGTCATCTTTATGGCAAACCATGAGCACCTTGAGCTGGATCGTCTACTCAAATCTGAATATGGATGAAAATATCTCAAGGATCCATAAAACAGGAAAGCACAGTGTTCTTTAAAATTTTAGTAAAATCCTTTGAACTCACATATGTAAGAGATCTTAAGGGTCATTTAACCAACCTCTAATAAATTCTGTGAATATAACCACCAGCATGTGATTCTCTAGCATCTTGAGGATACACTTCAGAAACTGGGAACTAATCACCTCTTGTATTAGTCCCCTCTAGAGTCAGTAAGAACACTCTTTTATTGAGCAAAACCACAAAATTTACTTTCCCTGTCAATTGTCTTTAACTTGTTCTCTCCATCTGCCATGTTTCAGTTCAGTTCAGTCGCTCAGTCGTGTCCGACCCTTTGAGACCCCATGAACCACAGCACGCCAGGCCTCCCTGTCCACCACCAACTCCCGGAGTCCACCCAAAGCCATGTCCATTGAGTCGGTGATGTCATCCAGCCATCTCATCCTCTGTCGTCCCCTTCTCCTCCTGCCTCCAATCCCTCTCAGCATCAGGGTCTTTTCCAATGAGTCAGCTCTTTGCATCAGGTGGCCAAAGTATTGGAGTTTCAGCCTCAGCATCAATCCTTCCAATGAACACCCAGGACTGATGTCCTTTAGGATGGACTGGTTGGATCTCCTTGCAGTCCAAGGGACTCTCAAGAGTCTTCTCCAACACCGCAGTTCAAAAGCATCAATTCTTCAGCGCTGAGCTTTCTTTATAGTCCATGTTTATGTGGTAATCATTTACCTTTATACAAAATAAGCTGCTGTCAATACCTATGGCCATATTAGAACAAAGTTTAATTTCAGAACAGTATGGCAAAAGAACTAAAGGACTACCTACATCATGGATCAGGGAGGGGCAGGAAGACACTTTTGACAGGCAAAATTTAAGCAGAGATCTGAGGTAAGTGAGAGAAGCATGCAGATACTAACTCTGCCTGGAGTCTGAGGCAGAGAAAACAGATGAGAAAGGGCCACTGGGGAACAATGTGATTTTGGTGGGTGTGTTCAGGGAATAGAAAGGCTAGCATAGCCAGAACAGAGTGAGGGAAGGGAAATTGGTGGGGGTTTTAAGATGGTGAGATAGTGAGTAGGACTAAGAGGGTGATAAGAAGTCTTTGAAAGGTTTTAAGCAAAGCAGTGGTATGAACTCAACTTTAAAAGCATCACTGTCTGTTGTGTGGAGAATCATTGTAAGGTAAGGGGGAATCAGAGAGACCACTCAGGAGGCTGCTGCCATAGTCAAGTGGAGATATTGGACTATGTCGGTTACTAACAGTGTGTAAGAGGTCTGATTCCAGTTATGTTTTGACAGAAGGGCCTTCATGATGTCTTACTGGATTCAATGTGCCAAAATGAACAAAATATAATGAATCAGATTATTTTATCTTGAACACTTGGAGGAATGACTGTACCACTTACTCAAGTGAGGAATCTCGGGGGAGGAGCACACTTATGCAGGGAAATCAAATGCTTGATTATTTATTTTAATGGGCCATATAGGCATTCAAAGGAGAATATTGAGTAGGCAAGTGGATAGATCAGTTGTAATTCAGCTGAATGGCATTACCCGGAAGGCATAGAGGTGGTTTGACATGTAGCAGATCATCTCTTAATATCTTCTTTCTACCTTGAGGCTTTGAGAGTGTTGAGCTTGATGATGACAAATATTCTATTGAAGTCTAAATTTTACTACTAATGATATCATGGCAATGATGCCAGTGGTATTTACACTGGAAGAGTTTTTTGGTTTAGTTCAAAATTTGTGGCAGACACTGTAGTGTACCCACTGCCTTTAGAAGGAACGGGCACTTACTTCACCAGCTGCTGGCAGTGTTGGGTGATTAGAGTTCACAGTTGCATCATATGTGGGGAACTGTCCTTCCTTTGAAGGACATCTCTTGCACATCCTTTCTCTGTGTGTGTTCCATTCAACGGTTGGTCCATGTAGGAAGGATAGTAAGGCCTAGACCCTTTGCTTTAGTTGGAGAACACTCTTGCACACACACTCTTGCAACTCTATCACAGTTCAGCTTCTCCTTCCTCTCAACCCACTTCCCTTATTCTTCCAAAGATTTCCTGGGAGCACTCCTGAACCTCCAATGCCCAAATCCCCATCTCAGAATCTGTTTTTCAGGGAGAACAACTCAAGGCACAAATGTCTCAAAAAAGTGAATATTCATAACTAACAAGTTTTAAGTTAAAAAAGGTAATAGACGTACTATATGCAATTGAATTCTATATTTTTAACATTATTTATAAAAACTAATCTAAATTATTGATGAAAGAAGAGCATTCAGTTAAACTATACCATATTAGAAATATTTCAATTAATATAGATTCATCCAGGTAGAATCAGAGACCTAACGGCAAACATGAATTTCATTTGTATTGTATTCATTTTAAAGGCCAATTTTAAACTATAGACCAGCATGCATAAAGGATATTTTAATGCCAATTATAGTCCATGGGGTCACTAAGAGTCAGACACGATTGAGCGACTTCACTTTCACTTTTCACTTTCATGCACTGGAGAAGGAAATGGCAACCCACTCTAATGTTCTTGCCTGGAGGATCCCGGAGACCGAGGAGCCTGGTGGGCTGCCGTCTATGGGGTCGCACAGAATTGGACACGACTGAAGCGACTTAGCAGCAGAAGCAGCAGCAGCAGCAGCAGCATATTTAACAAAAACAGAAGGAAATTTTGAACCAAATAGCACTTCAATTGCAAAATACCTCAGAACAACATGGTTTGTTCATTGTTTTTATAATTCAAACACTTCACAAAAGACACCAGGATCAAACTCTCAAAGCTTTTGTGCAGATTCTTATCTGTCAATCAAATGTTCCTGTTCTGAACATGTTGCTTTTGTCATTTCAAAAAGTTGACATTCCTATGATTAAGATTATCCCCCATTTGAAAATCTCTCCCCCTAACTTCCTGTGTTTTTCAGTATTTTTTTTGAAACACTAATAAATGGTCTTTTGATGGATTCATTTTGTTTACTTGACTGCTTATAAACCCCAGTAAGCTTCAAGAACTAGACAGAATATTAAAAAAATAATTTAAGCAGCAAAGCAAATTTAACATTTAAACTTGAGTGAATTTTTAAAACTTTTATTATATATTTACTAAAATTGATTTAAAATCCTTTTGGAAATACAGCAAGAAAAGCATGACCAAAAAAAAAAAAATACACTAAAAAACACGTTACTTAATTTGTTTTTCATAAACAATTCATGTGAATACAGAAACATCTGTTTAACAGCTGCCTGGAAATTACTGACCACATCTATTCTGTTTCTTGAAAATTTTCAACCTTCAAATACTCTTTTCTTGTTGATAGTGTAAAACCATCTTAAAAGAGAACATGGGTAATATTATTTAGATAATTTTAAAGTGAAATAGTAATTTCAAATGACATTTCATAAAGAAATGAAAGACTGTTTTTCTAGACTTAGTATTAATGACTGAGATGATTTTTAATGTTTTGGAAATAAATTTCAAGTTTAAACTGACTGAACATCCATTGTAGAATTTTTTTCCCCTTATAACAAATTTGAACAAGGAGATTAAACAATATAATGGATCTATATGATACATCTTTTAACTGTTTCTCCAAGTGATTCCTTGTAAAGCTATATTATTGTTGTTTGTTGTTTTCGTGACCTAAATTGTAAACAGAAAAAAATACAGTTTCTTTAACTAATCCATACAGTTGGCTTCCCAGATGGTGCAGTGGTAAAAAATTCACCTGCCAATATAGGAGACACAAGGATGATCCCTGGGTTGGGAAGATCCCCTGGAGTAGTAAATGGCAACTCACTCCGATATTCTTGATGGCAAAATTCTGTGGACAGAGGAGCTTGGCGGGCTGCAGCCCATGGGGTTGCAAAGAGCTGGACACTGTTGAGCACACACACATAGTGGCCTGGAATGGCTCTCTGTGCCCCATCAGAAACCAGGTAGCAAGTAGGAGCTGAATTAGATTTTTTCTTCTATGGTTCCAAAAGGGAGGACAGAGAGCCATATGTGAACATGACAGATGGGTTTATTTCAGCATTGTGGTGGGAAGAAGGTTTAAAACAATTACAGTTGTGCAAAATTCAAATGAGCAGTGAGTTACCATCTTGCTATGCTTAGATAACATTCGCTGGTCAGAAACGTGGTGGAGGACTATAGCATTAGACGGTAAGGGTGATTTCTCATTCCAATCTAGGATTCTCTGATTTAAATAGAGGACTTTTTAAAATATATCCCACTCCCCTCCAAAATCAGGAATATCCTAAATTTATATTAATTTTTTTCATGTTAAAGCAGCCAAGTCAATTTGTCCAGTTTTATTCCTCCCAGTACTAAAAAATTTGCTCACAGCTGGAGTCTCCTGGCAGGTATTAGTTGTTGAATTTGTTGTCACTGAGGTTGCCATGAGAGAACTAACCGTGAGTCACTCTGAGCGTGAGACCCTGCCAGGCTCTCTCCACAGTGACCTTCCTGGTTGCCCCAGTGGAGGGTGACCATTGCTGTGCCAGTCAAAATATTTCTAGTTAGGCCATCTGTGATAAGCAGAAAAAGGACCCCCAAAGATCCCCAGGTTCTTGTCTGTGGAACCTATGGATGTTACCTTGCATGGCAAGAAGACCTTTGCAGATGTGATGTTAAAAGCCCTGAGCTGGGGAGATTATCGTGTCTTTAAGAGCTGAGGACATTTCTCCACTGTCAGAGATGAGAGGGCAAAAGAAGACTGGAGAGATGCAATATTACAATCTTTGAAGACGGTGGAAGAAGGTCTTGAGCCAAGGAATATAGGCACCTCTAGAAGCTGGAGAAGAAACAGAAATGAATTCTCCTCTAGAGAAAGCAAAGAAAGCAGCCCAGCCACTATCTTGATTTTAGCTCAGTGAGACCTGTGTCAGACTTCTGACCTCTAGAATTGTGGGATGTAAATTTCTTTGGTTTTCAACTACTGCATTTGTGGCAATTTGTTATGAAGTCAGTAGAAAACTAATGCAGCGTCCATGAAGCCATGTGACTCTACCGTTGCCAAGAGGCTGCTAGAAAAGCTACCAGTGTTTACAGACTTCAGCGTCTAGAGGAGCCCCTCCTGCAGAAAACGTGCACACTACGTCATTGTCCCGTTGCGTAGGTCTAAGTATCTGCAAACAACCCAAAGCCATATAATGAGAATATTTGCTACAGAAATATTCACTCGGAGACATAGCAAGGTCCAAAAGGGTGTTTTGAATCATGAACTTAAAAATAGGATCTTCAACATTATTTTAGTTTAGAAGATGTAATATTTTGATTCCATTATAATTATTTAAAGCTTTCAATCCATCAAGGCCCAGAACAAATATTAGTAAGCTGTTGCTGAGAAACCAAGTGTACCAGTTAGTGGCATGTGGATCTGTTTCAGCCAAAAGGGCTTTAGGCACATTTACAGAGTAAAATAAATTTGCTTCTGTTGCCTTCTCACTCTCTTCTCATTGTCTCCGAGCGACCTCACGACTCATCACAGGGTTTGCCGTTGCATAAGGTTGATGTTACTCTATAATGATTCCTTTCTTCACTTAACTTTCTTCCTTTCCCTAAGATCAAAAACATCTAGTACCAAGAAGCACTTATCTTTAGCAGGTAGGAGACCATGGGATTGGGGCTGGTGCACTGGGATGACCCAGAGGGATGGGATGGGGAGGGAGGTGGGAGGGGGGTTCAGGATGGGGAACACGTGTACACCCGTGGTGGATTCATGTTGATGTACGGCAAAACCAATACAATATTGTAAAGTAATTAGCCTCCAATTAAAATAAATAAATTTATATTAAAAAAATAAAAGCGGTCACTTAAAAAAAAATAAAGTAAATCACTTTGAGGGTATAACTCTTAACCTGTGCAGTGTGAGTTTCTATGAACTAAGTACAACTGTAATCATGGGACTAAGAGAAATATTTTCAAGACAGAGTACTTTAAAAGGGATGTGTTTTTGCAAGCCCTTTAGCTCCATTATGCAGTCTTCAAGCATGCAGTGAATATTGGCTAAGGTTCTCCATATGGCACTGAGATTTAAGTTCAAACACCCTGGAGGCAGACAAAACTGACTGAGTTCAGGCTGTGCCTCTTTGTATCTGTGACTGATCCTTTATTTCCTCATCTATGAAATAAAGATAATAGCATTGACTAACTCTTAGGTTTACTTTGAGATCTAAGTGAAATCTCACATGTCAACTGGTCAACACAGTACCTAGTGTCGAGAAAGGACAGAGTATATCTTATCTGTCAGTTATTGTCTAGGGAAGGCTTTGGATAAAGCCTTTAGTGAAGACACAAGAAAATGAAAAAGGCCCATATAGTGGAACTCTGCCTCACCTTTCAAACTTTTCTTCTCTGTGAACAGACACCAGGAAAGCAACAGGTCACTTTAAAATGTAGTTAACTCTTAAGTTACATTTATACCCTACAATATATAAAACAGGTGAAAACAAGGACCTACTGAATAGCACAGGGAACTACGCTCAATATCTTGTAGTAACCTATAATGCAAAACAATTTGCAAAGGACATATGCATGTTCTTTATTTATATATGTATGCATATATATAACTGAATCACTTTGCTGTACACTTGAAAATAGCACAACACTGTAAAATAACTATACTTCAATATTTTTTTTTTTAAGTAGTTAACTCACACACACTTGGAATATCCAAACAAATTTTTGGCCCACAACAGCAATAAAACCCATTATCTAAACCCTTGTGTATATATGGGTATTTACTTGTTTTCTTAAAATTTCCTTAAAATTCTTGTTTCCTTAAAATAACACAAAGGAGAAAATGGGTAACTGAGTCATGGAATTTTTTCCCCTGTAATTATAACACAAATACAAATAAATGGAGGCATTTTAGGAACGATTATCTTTAAAAGACATTTCACGGTAGTTCGAAAAAGGAGTGTAAATCTTGGAGTTAGTCTCCACATCTTCCCCAGGAATTTTGAACTTGTTGAGGATACTCTGCCTCTGCTATAAAATAGAGAGACAGGGCTAAATGAAGGTGAAAACATCAAGAATGATTTGGCTGAAGTTGCTAGATGCCAGCAACTATTAATGGTTCCATTCTGAGCCATTAGAACAAACACATCCAAAATAAAAACCCCTCAATTTTAATTTTAGAATTAAAAAAAAAGACTATCATCTGAACTATAAAATGTAAAATAAGCCCCAAATGGCCCTCTTAGTATCTCAGAAAAGAAGAATAGAGATAGACGGCTTTCAAAAGTTAGATTTTAGGAAAAGCCTTATTTTAATAAAAGCAGCCTTTCTCTTAAGAGATGCCAGGCATTTCTTAAGAGATGCCATTCAGAATTGATTACCTTCCTTCACAGGATGCAACAATAGACATGATTGACAAGCATGCCAAAGGCGTCATTCTTCTGGTTGATTATCAACTGTTCCTTCTGGGAGCTGATTTCAATGAGTTGTTGTATTTTGAGGTGCTGTCACAGACTCACTGGAAGGAACTAGAAATGTTAGCTACTTGTGTCTGCAATTCCAGCAGGGCTTCTATGTCTGAATATTATGTCTAATTTAATAATATATTTTCTAGAAATTTTTGGAACCGTATGGAGAACTGGAGTAGAGTTACCACAATTAAATCTTTATCAGAAAGCTATAGGACATCAGAACAGTGCTTTCTATATTCAGTCTTACTTCTTGTGATTCAAAATAGATATTCACTACTGCAAACAGTGAACTGAGTATTTGCATATACAATTCAAATGTCATACAATTTATATATACCCCTGGTAACATGAAAAGATAAATTTGACTCTTAGAACACCTACCTATATTCTGCTAAGGGAAGTTGTGAACATTTATAAGCGTGATCAATCCTTCCTAGGACAAAGAAGTTTAAAAAAATCACAAACTAGTGTAATGAATCTGCACAGAAAAGTGTTATCTTTCTAGAGTAACACATAAATTACTTAACATGGTGTCTGGCACACAACAAACACTCAATAAGTCTTAACTATAATCATTATTTAGAGGGAGTATTTGGTTGTGCAGGCTTCTATGGTGTCTAAGATGGTAAAGAATCTGCCTGTAAAGCAGGAGACCCAGTTTTGATCACGAGGTCAGGAAGTTCCCCAGGAGAAGGAATTGGTAACCCACTCCAGTATTCTTGCTTGGAGAATTCCATGGACAGAGGAGCCTGGTGAGCTGTTACAGTTCATGGGGTTGCAAAGACTCAGACATGACTGAGTAGCTATCACTTTGATTGTGCATTACAAAGATCTAAAAACAAGTGGCTTAAAAATACATTAAATTTTCTCTCATCTACAATGGAGTCCAGAGATGGGCTGTTCAAGACTGGCATATTGACTGTTTCATATTATCAATATCCTGGAACAGTGGTCCCCAATCTTTTTGGTACCAGGCACTGATTTCTTAAAAGACAATTTTTCCACAGACCAGGTCAGGGGGATGGTTTCAATATGATTCAAGTGCACTAGGGTTCTTGCTCCTATGAGAATCTAATGCTGCTGCTGATCTGACAGGAGGCAGAGCTCAGGTGGTAAAGTGAGTGATGGGGAGCAACA
The DNA here is from genome assembly GCF_001704415.2 of Capra hircus. NCBI lineage: Eukaryota > Metazoa > Chordata > Mammalia > Artiodactyla > Bovidae > Capra > Capra hircus. Next base: position 114,908,982 of record NC_030808.1, on the reverse strand, counting down.
GCAAACGTAGATAAAGTTTTGCTCGCTTCCAGTTGTGTGGCCTGGTTCCTAACAGGCTGCAGACTGATACGAGCCCATGGCCCAGGGGTTGGGTTCCCTTGTCTTAAAATACTTCCATTTTCTGCTATGGTATTCTTAGCAAAAGCTCACATCCTCAGAATTACCTCATGCTCACAATGTTGCTGCCATGATCCCATCTACTACACATAGGGAGAAAATGGAAAAAAGCTGGTTGTGCTAAATGGTGAAGGTCAACTGAATCCATGACAATTCTTTCAGAGTCTCGATCAATAACTTGCTCAAAGATCACTACCCTGAATGCAGTCACACACTTTCCCATTTCTTTAAGGAGAGATGGGAAGTGTATTTTAATTTGATTTTTTGCCAAACCTCACAAATGAAAATTCTGTTGCTAAGAAAAAGGAGAAAATTCAGTTCAGATATGTAACTAGCAGGGTTTTTCACCACTATTATTATCATTATAATTATTGTGAGGCCCAAAAATAAGTTCCAATAATAAGACTGCAATAAATGAGTCTTTTTTCAGTACTTTGCTTCTGGTGACTATAATATCCCCCTTTTAGTAATGCATTGGAATCACCATCCAAGAGCCAACGATGAATTTTCAAGAATTTTGCAGGCTAATAGTTAAACAGCCCATTATTGGAAATTAAATAACATAAATTATCTTACAAACAAAGCTAATAAACACTCAGATAAATTTCTAGTTATTTTACTATAATATATTATCATTCATGCCCTTGAGGTTATGAGCTATGATGATAATTGTTTTGACACCCATTTTCTAATGTAGGGGAGTGCGGTTCCCCACACAACCATCAATTAATTCTCCAACACTAGCTGGCAGGGTATCCTACAACTCAACACAGTTCTGAACTATACCTTGAGGTGGCATCAGATTACACAAGTTAAGGTCTCAGTCTTATAAGACCAGATGGCAGTCACAACCCAGGCTACTACCTGTGCTTCGGGAAGCTGGCTATAAACCAGAGGTTTCCACAACCCCTCCTTGGGTTCAGTTAATTTTCCAGAGAGGCTCACAAACTCAACTAAACATGTGACTTATTAGATTGCTAGTTTATGGTAAAAGGATATAATTTAGAACAACAAAAATGGAAGAGATGAACATGGCAAGGCATGGGGAAGAGGCTTGGAGCTTCCATGCCCTCTCCAGGACCACCACTCTCCTTGAATCTCTACATGTTCGCCAAGCCAGAATCTCTCTGAACCCAGTCCTTTCGGGGTTCTGTGGAGGCTTCATTATATAGTCCTAACTGATTAAATCACTGGCCATTGGCACAAGGTAGATTCTTCTGGTAATCAGCTTCCATCCGAATTGGAGGTCTAGAAGTCACTGCATTAACATTACAAAAGACACATTTATGGCTCTCAGCCCTTAAGAAATTTGAAGGGTTGTAGGAGCTCTGTGCCAAAAACTGAAGAAGACCAGATGTGTATTTCTTATTATAAATCACAGTATTGCAGGGAAAAACAATATATAATGGAAATCTATATAATGGTGAGCTACTGGGCCTCTCTTCCCAATTCTGCATTTTGTGACATCACATTGGTAGCTTAAGACTGGTCATGGAGGAAATTTTACACCAGGGAAATGGACAGATATTAAAATGCGAGTCCTATTTCCTGCAGAGTATGTTGTAAGCATTTACCAGCACACTTCTGTCTTATATTTACACAATCTTTTTAATAGATAGCATCATTGACTTAATGGACATGAATTTGAGCCAAATCTGAGAGAGAGTGAAGGACAGGGAAGCCTGACATGCTGCAGTCCATGGGGTTGCAAAGAGTCAGACACGACTTACTGACTGAACAATAACAAATATTAATGCTGGCCAGTCTAGAAATTGTGGTAGGCAAAATTTCAGCATGTTTTGCTAACATTATAACCACATCCAGGAAGTTAAACAGTGAACTTATTGGAAGAGGAAAGGAATTGTTCTTCCTCCACTCATGCTTTGCAACAGCTCCCACAGGACCACCAGCAACACCAGCCAGATACTTCAGCTCTGAGCTAGAAAAATAATTTTTTTTGTGACTAATATCTTGGAGAGATAGGCAAGGAAAGAGACTGCTACATGTTCTCTTCATAAGTTTGTTATGTCCCTTTGAGCTTATCATATTCATCAAAAATGAAAAACAATTCTTAAAAAAAAATTCTGCCTCATTGGTTGTCACTTTTTGAATGGGAAGAAAATCAGATTTTTGGAGGGTGGGGGGGACTAAAGACCCAATATTAAGCAGAAAATCAAGACTGCGGTGGGAATTGATTAAAAGGGTGATTTATAACTCCTTTCCTATATCTAAATATTTGAGTGAGCTTATGAAATTAAAGCTAACTATGTTTTTTCACCTTGAGTTCTTTTTTGTTTGCTATCTACAACTGTATATAAACCTCCTGCACCACTTTCTGGAATTTGATATGATGCTGAAAAGATCTGTAAGGAGAAGGGAGTTTGACAACATTCTCCTTTGGCAAATCTGTAGGGAAGCAATCACTCTTCATTGCTCAAAGGAATCTGAATTAGTGTGACCCATACGAAGGACAATTTGAGCACATTTATCAAAACTGCAAACGCATATAGCCTTTGACCCAGGAATTTGACTTTCGTAATATATTCTATGGATTTCCTTGCATATATGCTCAGGGCTATAGGTTCAAATCTATTCTAAGTAATACTTTTGCATAATAGCCAATGGCTAGAATCAACTAAAAAAATCCATCAATAGGGAATGACTAAATTACAGCTTATTTTTATAGCGGAGAGCTACATATCTATTAAAAAATTATAGGAACTATATAGTGGGAAAAATGTGTTAGAACAGTATGTATAATATACCTTTGTATAAAATAAAAAATAAAAATCTACATTTGTATCTTATTGAATATGCATAACTCTGGAAAGATATATAGAATCTAAGAATAGAGATTTCTATGTGGAAGGGAAGGAGGTTCTGACTAGATAAGGGACTGGATTGGAAGGAAAGAAGTATTTTTTTCTGCTTGTTTTCTTTTACAGTCTTAAAAAAATTTTTTTTGAGCTATATGGACATAACTAATTAAACATTAAAAAAAAATCTTAAATCTATATACATAACTTGCAATGCCTAAATAGAAATAAACTTGCACTTTATCAGCAGAGATAGTATTTGGTCTGATTTGATAACTGGAGCTCTAGCTGTGAGATGAAAGGACTGCAGGTAGAGACGTGCTGATTTAACAGACTGTACAGCAAAGAGTGAGGCACTGAGGGACTAGAACCCTTAATGCTGGGTCTGGTTGGACGGTAAAAGGGGTTGAGCTATCACAGACATAGCGCAGGCATGCACGCTTAGTCACTCAGTCGTGTCCGACTATTTGCGACGCTGTGGACAGCAGCCCGCCAAGCTCCTCTATCCATGGAATCCTCCAGGCAAGAATACTGGAGCAGGTAGCCATTCCATTCTCCAGGGGATCTTCCCGACCCAGGGATCAAACCCGTGTCTCTGCATTGCAGGCGGATTCTTTAATGTCTGGGCCACCAGGGAAGCCCCTGGTAGTGCAGGTAATACAGCAGGTAATACAGCTATAACTGTAGAATGTCCATCCACATGTGTTTTACAAAAGAGTTAAGACAGGTCCTATTTATCAGCTCCTATGTTATATGCTTCTTTACGGCAGGCTAGGATCATTATCTCAAATCTTGCCAGCACCAGACTCAAGTTTTAACCTATACAATTGCTTTAAATATAGCCCAAGTAAGGATATTTCTAGCCATATAGAGCTTGGCTGCCTTGTATCCCCTGTGGAACTGTGTTGATTTACCTGCTAGATATAGGTAAGACAACCCTGGGGCTGCAGAAGAACAAAAACCCTGTTGCCTCTTGGAAGTCTCTGACTGAGAAGCACCACTCTGGGGATAATTGACATCGTTAAGACATGTAAGCTCCTTTCTTATTCCTTCCCCCCCCCCCCCCCAGGAACTCCCTTGCCCTCTTCCGTTCTAAATGATAGCACCATCCTTTTGTTTTAGGAAGATATTCTGTGAAGGACCTCCCTTCTTGTGTAACCTGTCAAAGCGCCACTCAGCAAAGCTCATTATGCATCATTCCTATGATCAGCCTCAAAGGCTCTAATTCATCAGTGTTGCACACCTGGATAACTACACTGTTTCATTAATACAAGCGAGTAGCTGGTATTCAGATAATTTTTCATAATTTTTCCTTTTAGTTCTTAAAATAACTCTGTAGATTAAGTTCTGTTATCCCTACTCAAAAGTTAAATGTTTTGTTCAAGGTCTGAAAGTCATGATGAACCCAGGATACAAATGTCTGATTTAAGTCCTAATTTTTCCTCTGTACCACCCTTGAGGGCTTCCTTGGTGGTTCAGATGGTAAAGAATCTGCCTGCAATTCAGGAGACCTGGGTTTGATTCCTGGGTTGGGAAGATTCCCTGGAGAAGGGAATGGCTACGGGAAAGTCTACCCACTCCAGTATTCTGGCCAGGAGAATTCCACAGACTGTGTAGTCCATGGCGTCGCAAAGAGCTGGACATGACTGAGTAATCAAGATTGCCGGGAGAAATATCAATAACCTCAGATATGCAGATGACACCACCCTTATGGCAGAAAGTGAAGAGGAACTCAAAAGCTTCTTGATGAAAGTGAAAGAGGAGAGTGAAAAACTTGGCTTAAAGCTCAACATTCAGAAAACGAAGATCATGGTATCTGGTCCCATCACTTCATGGGAAATAGATGGGGAAACAGTGTCACATTTTATTTTTTCAGGCTCCAAAATCACTGCAGATGGTGACTGCAGCCATGAAATTAAAAGATGCTTACTCCTTGGAAGGAAAGGTATGACCAACCTAGATAGCATATTCAAAAGCAGAGACATTACTTTGCCAACAAAGGTCCGTCTACTCAAGGCTATGGTTTTTCCAGTGGTCATGTATGGATGCGAGAGTTGGACTGTGAAGAAGGCTGAGTGCTGAAGAATTGATGCTTTTGAAGTGTGGTGTTGGAGAAGACTCTTGAGAGTCCCTTGGACTGCAAGGAGATCCAACCAGTCCATTCTGAAGATCAGCCCTGGGTGTTCTTTGGAAGGAATGATGCTAAGGCTGAAACTCCAGTACTTTGGCCACCTCATGAGAAGAGTTGACTCATCGGAAAAGACTCTGCTGCTGGGAGGGATTGGGGGCAGGAGGAGAAGGGGAGGACAGAGGATGAGATGGCTGGATGGCATCACTGACTCGATGGACATGAGTCTGAGTGAACTCCGGGAGTTGGTGATGGACAGGGAGGCGTGGCGTGCTGCGATTCATGGGGTCGCAAAGAGTCGGACATGACTGAGAGACTGAACTGAACTGAACTGAACTGAGTGACTTTCACTTTCACTTTCCAGTATTCTTGCGTGGAGAATTCCATGAACAGAGGAGATTGGTGGGCTATAGTCCATAGGGTTGCAAAGAGTCAGAAAGGACCGAGCTACTAACACTTTCACTTTTCACCACACATAGACTCTTCTTTAATCATATGTACTCCCTCATTTTCCCCTAGCACACAATATTTATTATTTATTACTCTTTCTCTCTTTTAAGGAGGACAAGATTATATACTCAGAAGTTCATCCAATGCTCAGAACTCAGCAGATTTATTTTAAAAAACAGTTTAAATTCTTTCTGAATCTTCTGTTTCTATTCATGTTATATAACTATATTACTTAAAAAAATTTTCCACTCTAAAACCCTTTACATATGTTGTATATAAAGTATAATAAACTTGTTTTTCAGTGCAAAGCTTGGCTCATAAGAGAAAGAAGAACAAGACTAGGGGATAAAAAAGAAAGTAGGAGATCCTAACACATGAAACCATCTCTGCTGAGTATATCTTCCAGTCTCTACATCTTAAAACTTGACATTTTGCAGCTATACATGGGACAGGAGATTAGGTCTTTAGATGCCCAAAACGGCACTTTGGAACTAAGATCCCGTGTAAACTTGAGAACCATGAGAGACTACATTCTTAGAGGATGATAGGTTTATGAAAATCTGTTTAGCAGCAAAGAGACTTATCTAGATAGAAATAATTTGTGAGATGAGGATTCATGTTTCACTTCCCTGCATGGTCCAGGGAACTCTGAACTAGGTAAATAACTGTATATGATTTCAGATTGGTAGCAACCAAACACGTGGGAGAAGTAAAGGCAAATACTCTCAGGAGAGATTAGTAATTAGAAATCTCATTGAATTCCCACTTTATAAAGCCCAGTCATTTGACTGTGGATTTTTGAGTCCACAATCAAAAATTACGAAACATATGAAGAATAAAGTCACAACGAGCAAGAGCTAGTGAAAACAAAAAACCTGTCAAATTTGATCCCCAAGGGCCTTGCTTATTCAAATTATTGGATGTAGAATCACACACACACAACTGATAGAAAATAATGCAATGTGTTTAAGATCTCCAGAAGACGAGCACAGACTCCAACTTTTGACCTGTAGCCAAAAGGATACAGAGAAGATTTGGTCATTTAGTTTTCTGGTGACTAACTGAAATGTCATTTGCTTTTAATGTCATGTGCTGTGCTCAATGACCTAGTTGTGTCTGACTCTTTGCGGCTGCATGGACTGTAGTCTGCCAGGCTCCTCTGTCCACGTGATTTCCCAGGCAATACTGGAGTGGGTTGCCATTTCCTTCTCTGGAGATCTTTCTGACCCAGGGATGGAACTCGCATCTCCTGCACTGGCGGATTCTCTCGGGAGAGATGCATGGTTATTAGAGATCTCATTGATTTCCACCAGTGGATTCTTTGGAAAAGGCAATGGCAGCCCACTCCAGCACTCTTGCCTGGAAAATCCCATGGTCGGAGGAGCCTGGTAGGCTGCAGTCCAGGGGGTCGCGAAGAGTTGGACACGACTGAGAGACTTCACTTTCACTTTTCATTGTCATGCATTGGAGAAGGAAATGGCAACCCACTCCAGTATTCTTGCCTGGAGAATCCTATGGACGGCAGAGCCTGGTGGGCTGCCATCTATGGGGTCACACAGAGTTGGACACGACTGAAGCGACGCGCCAGCAGTGGATTCTTTACCACTAGCACCACCTGGGAAGCTCTTATAATGTCATAGTGAGGAGGAAAAATGGAAAATGTTCATGAAATAAAGTGAAGTCTTTGAAACTGAAAACTATGATATTAACTTTAACATACAAAATAGCAAACTTAGAAATAAATATAACATACAAAATAGCAAACTTCTACCTAGTCTCAGGACTTGCCTGGCTTCGTTTTTTTTCTGTCTGTAAAACAAAAATTTCAGATCATACTGTGGGAAACGGAGAATATGTTTTTCCCCTTTCTTGCTTTCTTTGGCAAGCTTGAAAAAGAAACTATTGCTACTTCTGAGAATTCTGCTGGTTTTCATGGTGGTAAATCAACAAGTTTCCAAGTGAAAACATACAAATCCAGCTCTGCCATGCTAATATGAAATGATCTCCAAGATGGACAGTTAGGTTCAAAATCTCACTTGCCCCATTTGTGTTTATATATATATTATATATATATAAATATATAATATGTTTGCCCAGAATATTCATGCAGGGGTATGTAAAAAATTATAATTGTCTGAAGGAGGATGCAAGCGAATTTGGGGGATCTGGAGATGGAGAACAACATATGTGAATGTTTTATTTCAATTTTAAAAAACTGCTTAATTAAAAAATAAACAAAGTCCTTCATTAGCCAAGATACTATCAGTTCCTATTTGTGCTTAGTTGCTCAGTTGTGTCTGACTCTTTGCGACGCCATAGACTGTAGCCCACCAGGCTCCTCTTTCCATGGGGATTCTCTAGGCAAGAATACTGGAGTGGGTTGCCACTTCCTCCTTCAATTTATATATTTAGGGAATATTATATTTAGCATATCTAGTGCATTGTGTAGATGAAGGATGCTTGTTTAGTTTAACTACTGGTTCCATGATTCTTTAGCTTTATGGGTTTGGGCAAGTTCTTTTTATCTCTCCATGCCTTGGTTTCCTCTTCTATTTAATGGTAAAGTTGTTTTGAGGATTAAATATGATAACCTATGTACAATTATTTACACACTACCCAAATCATGGAAAAGACTTACGAAATATTAAATAATGTTGAGATTTCAACCTTGCTGATTATTTTTCAATTCCTACATTTCAAATACCTTTACATACTTGAAACTTTAAAGCTAATCACTAATTAAAGAGGACAGAAAGTTTTAATAGTAAGACAAGGTGGCTTGGTGGTAAAGAATCTGCTTGCCAATGCAGGAGATGTGGGTTCGATCCCTGGGTCAGGAAGATCCCCTGTGAAGGAAATGGCAACACACTCCACTATTTTTGCCTGGGAAATGCCATGGACAGAGGAGCCTTGCAGGCCACAATCCATGGGGTTGCAAAAAAGTTGGACACAACTTAGTAACTAAACAACAAATATTTGATAATTATTTATACATTCACCTTAAGAACACTTGTTTATTATACATAATTTGAAGATAACACCAAAACCATACAAAAATATCAGCAGATCTATGTTTTGCCTTATGGTAACATTTACCCTCATCTGGCTTTTTGCCAGATGATAGCCTTCCCTTGTGGCTCAAATGGTAAAGAGTCCACCTGCAATGCAGGAGACTCGGGTTCAACCCCTGAGTTGGGAAGATCTCTTGGAGGGAGGGCATGGCAATCCACTCCAGTATTCTAGACTGGAGAATTTGATGGGGTCGCATAGAGTCAGACACGACTGAGGGACTAACACAAGAACACCTGCACAGAAAAATTTCATTTCACAGTTTGCCAAATATTTTACGTTAGTATTGGGAAGTGTGTCCTTCGGACAAGAAACTAAAACATGCACTTTGTTTATGAAATATTGTTACCTCATTTGAAATTATAAGTGAATGAAATCGTTCAGTAACACCAGCTGAGGGAGAAGACTTGGCTTCCAAGAATTCTCATTTAGTAATTTACAATGAGAAATATGACAAATTACCAAATAGACCAAAATACCAGACTTCACTGATTACCACAATTTCTTCCTGGAAGACTGATTTATATTTGAAGCCAAATCCTAACAGAATGTGCAGCTTACAAAATACATCTTCTGAACCCAGGGAGTGGGGTAACTTTTAATCACATGACTACCTCTCTTCAGTGGAGAATATCCTCTGACTTTCCTTAACTTGTCATCAGACCTGGAGATCAACAGATTAGGTTTAATTGTAGGATATTTGTTACTGTTATTTCACCATTTGGCCTTATTTAAAAATTGTTTCTTTATTTTAATTAAACAGTTATAAATTATTTGTTAAAGATATTTACCTTGCCCTATATTGGGCATGCTAATACCTTCAGATATTTCTTATCATTACTCTGAAAAAAATTTTTGATTTCTTCTTGGGACTTCTCTATTTGTACAGTAAAGAATCCACCTTCCAGTGCAGAAAAGTCTTCCCAATAAAACATTAAAATTTTTTATTCCCATTATTACTCTGACTATCTAGATAGATTTTTCAACTCTCAACATTTCTTAGATATCTGCAGTCATAACTATTGCTGTGTAACAAATTCCCATTATTAACTGACTTACAACAATGTAAATTTATTATCTCACAGTTTCTGTGCTACAGGAAGTCACGTAGAGGTGAGCAGGGACTTCTGCTCAGATTTTCATCAGGTTGAAATCAGAGTGTCTGCTGGAGCTGCCATCTCTTCTGAGGCTCAGACAGTTCCTCTTCCAAACTCACTGGTTGTTGGCAGAATGCAGTTCCTTACGACTGTGTGACTGAGGCCCTCAGTTCCTGAAGGCTGCCCACCATCCCCTGCCATGTGGCTCTCCCCACAATGTGGCAGTTTGTTTCTTTAAGGCCAGCAGGAGAGCATCTGCTGCTGCTTGGAATAGCTCTCCCCCAGCTGTCACAATAGTCTTATATAACTTAATTTAAACAAAGGTGTGGGGAGAGAGCCAATGAGCCAAGATGGCGTGTTCAGGCTCTCTCACCCCACATTTTGTAAATAATGACAATGTAACAGCTGAGAGCATTTATAGCACCGCGCACGCGCATCACAAGGCACGCGCATCACAAGGCACGCGCATCACAAGGCACGCGCATCACAAGGCACGCGCATCACAAGGCACGCGCATCACAAGGCACGCGCATCACAAGGCACGCGCATCACAAGGCACTCGCTTGGTCACGGGTTACTGTGTGGGGTCCGCCTGTGTGAAAGTGACAGTTGCTCAGTCTTGTCCCACTCCTTGCGAACCCCATGGACGGTAGCCTGCTAGGCTTCTCTGTCCATGGAATTCTCCAGGCCAGAATACTGGAGTGAGTAACCATTCCCTTCTGCAGGGGATCTTCTCTAACCCAGGGACAGAACCCAGGTCTCTCACATTGCAGGCGGATTCTTTGCCGTCTGAGCCACCAGAGAAGCTTATGCCTGCTGCTGCTGCTGCTGCTGTCACTTCAGTCGTGTCCGACTCTGTGCGACCCCATAGAGGGCAGCCCACCAGGCTCCCCCATCCCTGGGATTCTCCAGGCAAGAACACCGGAGTGGGTTGCCATTTCCTTCTCCAGTGCATCAAAGTGAAAAGTGAAAGTGAAGTCGCTCAGTCGTGTCCGACTCTTAGCGACTCCATGGGCTGCAGCCTACCAGGCTCCTCCGTCCATGCCTGTATGGGCTCCACCCAAAAAAGCAATGGGAATGACTCCCTCATCATGGCTGTGTCCCTTGGGTCAGCCATGAGAGGAGAGGATAGAGCGAGAATACTGCTACGGCTGCTGTGTCAGCCAGAAAAGAGAGGTTGTGCGGTTAAGTTGTGTTATGTTATGTCTGCTACTACGGCTGCTGTGCCAGCTGGAAGAGAATAAATATGTCTGAAGTTCCTATGGCTCATCCGAGAATCTCCTTCCAGCCTCTTAGCTTGCTCCTTGCCTACTCTGGGTTCAGCAAACAATGCTAAGTGTCAAGAGCGAAAACAGTTGGCGCCAGGAACAGGAAGAAGAGCAATACAAAAGGACTGGCTACCTCTCATGTTCATAGGTCCTGCCCAAACTTAAAGGGTGGGTATTATACTGAACTGCACACCAGGGGTAGGAGTCTTGGGAACCATCTTAGAATTCTGCCTGCCATACTATTTACTGGTTATCATGAGGGGGAGAGAGGATTGTAATTTGATTTGCATTGCAGATGCGCCGAAGCCTAATCTCACTGTAAATTCTGTGGTGTCCACCTGCTTTTGCCCCCCAGTTTTTCTACAGCCATTTGATTTTTCCATGGTGGTAAAACGTGTCTTTAAATTTTATTTGCAGAATCAGAAATCAAGAGATGCTATGAATTTAAATAGGGGATAAAATAAAGCTGAAGGGTCCAAGTAGGCTACTTTTCAAGCTAAATAAAAAAAAAATAAAAACTAGTTATGTATATAAATTATTCTTATCAGGATTCAGATGAACAAATTATAGCAATTGTGAGTGAGAAATAATAAGTCTCCAGTTGAATGCCCTTTATCTCAAGAGCCCTATACACATTATTTCATCCAATCTTCCCTATGAAGTTGAAACTCAATTAATGTTAATAATAAATACATGTTAAAATGTTAAAAATTACTGTCAATTTATTTTGAGATACCCACAACTAGTACCTCTCAGAGCTAAGGTTTCAAATTTGAGTTCAAACACTGTATTTTCTAAATTCTAAACGAAGAGTCTGAGAAATTCCCACTTAGCTTGTGCACAAACAGTTAGAGGCTTGCTTGGTCTGTACCAGGCACCATGCTAACCACAGGAGTCACAGTGGTGAACAAGACTGACATGGTCTCTGTCTACAAGAATAAGAGCTCAAGTTTCCACTAGCGTCTGAGATCATAAGTTTTCCTTACAGCAAATAAGGAGCTTATCTATGCTATTAATAATACTAATTAGTAATGGTACTAATTCTGCTCTATATTGATTATAATGTGTGTTTGAGTTTCTGATATAGTGGCAATGAATCTAAATAAAATTTTCCAACTGTAGTAGAAAACTATAAAATTTTTCTTGCAGTCACTGTTTAAAAGGAGTAAAAAATTCTGTGTGTGCATGTGCAGTTTGCCTTGAGAAAAATTACCTATTAGGGAAAAGTTAGCATTAGTCATCAAAAAATTTAAAACTATGGCAAGGTTTGAATTATAAACTTGGATTGTTCTGACATAGTATCTTTGAGTTGAGCAGTGGTACTCAGTTGCCAGACTGAGCAGGTGCACTAGACATAAAACCAATAAATAAATAAATACAGGAGAGTGAGAGCAAGAGAGTGATGGAGAAAGAGACGTGGAAATTGAGGTTGATTTAGCTTCAAAGAATTTTTCCAGAATTTTGAAAGCAAAAAATTTGGAATAAAAGTTTTGCTATCTATGCACATGTACATTTTATTTAACTATTTTATTATATATATGCATATATACATATATATATACATACAGTATATATATACACACACTATATATATATTTCCAGGTGGTGCTAGTGGTAAAGAATCCGCCTGCCAGTGTAGGAGAACTAAGAGACATGGGTTCAATACCTGAGTTGGGAAGATTCCCTAAAGAAAGAAACAGCAAGCACTCCAATATTCTTGCTTGGAGAATCCCATGGACAGAGGAGCCTGGTGGGCTACAGTTCATGGGATTGCAAAGAGTTGTCCATGACTGAAGAGACTTAGTATTCCTTAGCATATATACATATGATGAAAATCAAGTGTACCATAATGTTTCCAGTGATTTGGGATTTCTAAAAACCCTAACACAGTTGGTCTTATTTTGGATCAGCTATTTAACACCTTTGTTTCTTTTCATAGGTTTCCATTAAAGCAGAAGGACCTTTGAGATGAACTGGTACACCACAGAAATAAAAATGTTAAAGTAACTTCATATTCTTTTGTAAATTACAGAGAAACAACTATTGCCATCTAATGGTAGCAATGCAAACTGCAATTGGTTATTAAAGCATCTGCAACTTTTACAGCACATTGGACTACGTAAAAAACGGTATCAATGTAATATGCAAATAACATTAAAATAGATTTAGTAGTGATAAATAGGGGGACCTATATTAATATCAGTAATGCACTTTTATGTAATTATTAGACTTGGAAAAACCTTCTGCCTCATCTTAACTGACATTAAACAGTTCTAATAAATGTTTTCATGTTGCTACTTTTATTAAAACAAAAGCATAATATAACAGGAAAAATTATTTTTGTGACTTTTCCTAGGTTTTTAAATTACATTGGAAAACTACTAAATGCAATTCAGGTTTGCTATGAAATAAAATCTGAATACTTGATAATAGCTTGCAATTATTTTTTGTTCATGTATTTAAATATTCCACAAATTTCATTTTCTCTCTGGAAATAAATCTAAAATGTTTAGTTAAACTAATATTTATTGTATGATTTAGGATGAATTACCACATTTCCAAAGTTAGGCAATCAGTTAGTATAATGATTTAACAGGGATGTGTTAATCATTTATATTCAGAATATACCCTCTAAAGAGACGTCATAGAAAGTTGCCTACCTAGTGGAATATGTATGTGTCTCAAATTATTGCAGCGTCATGTTGCCAAATTCTATTGTGTAAGAATGCCAAGTCATTGTTTTCCCCATTAAAGTGAAAGTTACTCTTTAAGATGGGGACTTCCCAGGTGTCTCATTGGTAAAGAATCTGCCTATTGATGCAGGAGATGTGGGTTCAGTCGCTGGGTTGGGAAGATCCCCTCGAGAAGGAAATGGCAACCCACTGCAGTATTCTTACCTGAAAAATCCCATGGACAGAGGAGCCTGGTGGGCTGCAGGCCATGGGGTTGCACAGAGTCAGACATGACTGAGCAACTGAGCACCCCTGCACAGTTTAAGATGACTGACTAGGTTATGCTTTTGTTCATCTTGCTGACATCAGTGCTTTTTGGAAGAGAAACACAGAACAGCAAATTTTGTTGAGTAGTCAGAGAAGAATGCTAGCCCTAACTGTGGAGTACTGCAGGATGGAACAAGTATGGAAGGATGTGGCCAGTGTAAGGCTTCTCCCTCTGTGACACTGAACTCCTAGGATAACCCAAGTGAAGGGGGAAAATCTGAGGACAGCGTTAAGAGGATAGAGAGATCATTGATCTACTATGCTATGTTGATGGTAAAAGACTAGGATTTAGAGTCAGAAACCCCCATGATTTTTTGGTGCTATAACCCAAAGTCCTGTCCTGATTCCTCTTACTGAGGATTGCATGCTCCTCCAGTCGTGTCTGACTCTTTGTGACCCCATGGACTGTAGCCCACCAGGCTGCTCTGTCCATGGTATTCTCCAGGTAAGACTATGGATTGGATTGCCATTTCCATCTCCAGAAGATCTCCCCAACCCAGGGATGGAAACCATGTCTCTTGCATCTTCTCCATTAGCAAGCAGATTCTTTTACCACTGCCCACCTGGGAAGCCCTCTATAACGCTAACTGGGTTATCAATTAATCTTATAAGCATTGGTTTATTTATTTATAAATGGATGTTGCTGTTTAGTTGCTAAGTCGTGTTCAACTCCTTTGTGACCCTTGGACTGTAGCCTGCCAGGTTTAGTCCATCAGGTTGCAAGAGACCTAGTTCAATCCCTGGGTTGGGGAGATCCCCTGGAGGAGGGCATTGCAACCCACTCCAGTATTCTTACCTGGAGAATCCCATGGACAGAGAAGCCTGGTGGGATATTGTTCATAGTCACAAAGAGTCTGCTATGATTGAAGCGACTTAGCACAATCTGGAAAGGCATTCCAATTTATTGTTTTATCTTTTAAACTAAGAATATATCTATAGGAGAGACATTAGTGTTTATCAAATACCCATTTTCTCTTCATTTCCCACTTGCTTTTTCAGTTGGGGTGGGTGCATGTGACCAGTTCTTTTGCAAATGGACTATTAGGAGTCACACATGTTCTTCTAGATAGAGGAGATCAAAAGCCAGTGTGGTTCCAACATTTTTCTCTTCCCTGTCACAGGGACTTTGTGTTCCCAATGGTATAATAAGGCTCTGTGTGTGTGTGTGTGTGTGTGTGTGTGTGTGTGTGTGCTCAGTTGTGTCCAACTCTTTTGTGACCCCATGGACTGTAGCCCACCAGGTTCCTCTGTCCATGGGATTTCCCAGGCAAGATTGGTTGCCATTTCCTCCTCCAGAGTATCTTCCCAACCCAGGGGTCAAACCCACGATTCCTGCATCTCCTGAATTGGCAGGCAGATTCTTTATCACTAGTGCCAACTGGGAAGCCCATAATAAGGCTAACATACTCTAAATATTATAATGTATATTTATTCAGTATTTGAGATTGGTCTGTATTTTTCTGGTCTTAGTACTATTTGGGAGAGTGTGAAATAAATGTTCCAGTGGCTTTTAGTAAAGAATCTAAATGTTTTTATTCCTTTTTGTGCTTGGAAACAACTTTAATAATATGTAAGTTGTAACTAAATTAATCTCATTCTTTCCTGATATGTACTAATATTACTTAAAGCTATGAATTTTCTGTTAAATTATTTTAGCTATCTGGGGCAGACTCTAATATTTTTAATTAAAATTTTAAATTATTTTTATATTAAAAAAATTTTAATCACTTCTCTTTTTTTCCTCTATGTAGTCTTCTGTCAGTTGATGATAGGTAGATAGGTAGATACATAAATGGATAGGTAGATGATAGATAAATGTTAAAAGAGATTCTTTTGTTTTTAAATGCTGTAAAACATTATTCAGTGGACTAAAAGTTAGGAACGCTGATCACATATTTTTCTATGCATTAGTATAGGCAGACAATGATAAAACTTGGCATTCTTTTATTGAGGAGTATGTCTTGATTATTTATATTTTTATTGTTAAAACTCAGACTTTTCAATGCTGTCTATCAACATCATAAATATGACTTTAAGTTTTTACAATTAGAAACTTGAACATTTTGGAATTTAGCAAAAATTCCAATATGAGAGCAATTGAACTACTCCTCTAAATCCTTAATTTATCTTGATCCAAATCACATTAACGCACATACCACACTAACTTCACATATGGATAATCAAGTAACAACTCAGAGATATTTATAGGATGCTGTTGATTTTAAAATTTACCATATCACGTGGCAGTTTCTTTATTATTAGCTATAGGAAAATTCCTTCCATATATTAGTGACTGGAAAAATTACATTTTTTTTGCAATTGATGTAAAGTAATTAAAAGTATCCTTGTTTTTCAGTAGCTGTGTAGAATTGTTGATCTAATTTAGAGCTTGTCAAATATGCGTATTTAAAAAACTTTAAAAATAGAACTAAAGACACATCAATTTGATATTAATAGAATTGTGGAAAAAGTAATTAGAAAAGGAAAAGCATTGTTAATAGACAATACTATGATAGCAATATATCTACCATCAGAAACTACAGGTAATACAAAGGAAATCACAAAATAAAAGATAGAAATTCTCAGTTTGTTTAAGCTACAAAATTCAGCTTGTTTATAAGAAACATACTATAACAGTATTTAGAAAGATGGTTATCAAGCAAAATAGATTGTAAATTAAATACATTATTATGGAGAAGAGGGTGTTATATAATAAAAGGAAGATATGATTTTCATAAAACACATACTGATACACATGAAGCAAAAATGATAAAAATTTATAGATATGCAACCACAGAAAGATTTGTGGTTCTACCTGATATAATTTTAAAACATTAATTGCTTGAGCCAACAAAAATTAGTGTCAATATAGAGGATTTAAACAGAACAGTTTACAACTTGGTATAATAGCTATACACAGAATGAGTGTAAAACAATTATTATTATTTTCAAGTACAAGACAACACATTATTTTCAAGTACAAGAAACCTCTGTAAAAATGAACATGATTTGGCCACAAAGAAATCTCAGCAAATTAAATAATAAAATTAGAAATTATTAGCAAAAACAGAGGCACTTGGACATTAAAAAATGCATTTTATATAACTTTTTGGTTAAAGAAAGAAATAATCATATATCCATATACCAAAACAGACTTCTGATAAATATGTAAAATGAAAAATGAAGTTGTAGATTCATAAAGTGATATTATTTATGTACATTTAAACACATAAAACAGCATTACTATGTAGAAATATATCAGTTCAGTTCAGTTCAGTCGCTCAGTTGTGTCCGACTCTTTGTGACCCCATGAATCGCAGGAGGCCAGGCCTCCCTGTCTATCACCAACTCCCGGAGTTCACTCAGACTCACGTCCATCGAGTCAGTGATGCCATCCAGCCATCTCATTCTCTGTCCCCTTCTCCTCCTGTCCCCAATCCCTCCCAGCATCAGAGTCTTTTCCAATGAGTCAACTCTTCACAAGAGGCACTGTCTAAAATGACATGCATGGAAATGATATGATGCATCTTCAGGGTAGTTGATACTTCTAGGAAATCAGGAAGGAGGAAAATGGAGTTATTGTTGGAGCTGGGTCTGTAGAGCGTTTTCTTTAAAACCTGAAGCAAATGCTGTGAAGTGTTAACTTCTCTTAAATCTGGTTGTTGAATGCTGAGCTATTTTCATCCTTTTGAAAATATATAAAATATGTTGCAGTTAAAATGAAAAGAATATCTTTAAAGAAATGAATCAGCAAAGTAAAAAACAACATCTTTACCATCTGAGGGAATTGTTTCATCCTGAATTTTCCACTTAGGACAGTGTGGGGCTTTGGATAAATTATATCATTTATATAATTTTCATCAGACATGGGTTTCTTTATCATAGAATGACTCTGAGAATTATATAAGGCTTGTATTTACACTGTTCACCTCTTTTAGAACTGCCCTATGATATATGCTTAACAAATATTTATTTCCTCATTTGTTGAATAAATGAATGAAGGCAAGTCATGATCTTGGGCTCTAGAATTGTAAAGAGTGAATAATGAGCGTCATTTCTGCATTCGATCCAGGATATATCTGATAGAGTAAACAAGAGATAATCGTTTCTGTATCTGCCAAGAGGTGTTCAGTGAGTCTTGTCATTTTCTGATCTTTCTCTTTTGGCTGCAGCAAATAGAGCATTACATTCTGCAGCCTGAGAAAGCTGCACATTTGGTCAACATGTCTATTATCTGTCCTGATTTAAAGATAGTTTTCAGTATATATTTAAAAGAGTAAATCTTAGTTGGCCACCTCAGCAACATCTACTTTCCTTGGAAGTAAAATGCTGCTTAGATTTCAGATATGATTTTCCTTGTGAAAATGATAGGCATATTTTTACTTGGCAATATTTAACCTGATGGTCATTAAAAGCAAGTCTTCTTTCTACCACCCTGTACCCCGTCAAAGAATAAAAGTCCCTCTTAAGTATCTCTGTGCTAAATATTAAGCTCTCGTCATAGAAAATGATCGACCCGCTGCCAAAATAATCAGTTGAAAGGTGAATAATTCAGTCAAGATGATTTTGTGGCATTCTTTAGAAAAAATATGCTTAGTTAAAGAAAATAATTAGCCATTTCCCTGAACTCAGCCTCTTTTTCAAATGAATTTATCAAAACCATCTGGATGTCTAGACATGGCCCAAGATAAAGTATTCCCAACAGTATATTAAGTAACGAAAAAGAACAAGTTAGAAAATAAATAGTTCTTTAGGGTATATTAGTAATCCTGGTAAAAGAATTTAAGGGACAGTTTAAGTCTGAAATCTTAAAGCCTATACTCTTAGACCTCCAAGGTGAGTAATTTATTAAAATATTACAAAAACAGACTTAATTTTACCATCTGGAGGCAATATATTTAAAGGTATAACTTAATTAACTAAAGACTTATCTAATGCTGCTCTAAGAAATACACTGCATTTTTTTATTTGAGGATTTCAAAATCTGATATATTTTAATATGCATACTTTTACATGTGCTTTCTGTAAATACTATAATATAGAATCATTAAAGGGTAATTAATAGAAAATTTTTATGTTTAATTTAAACCCAAGTATTCTATTGTCTTTTATTTTAGTGAAAATTGAATTATTTTAGTAATTTTATTTTTGAAACATTCATTTTTATTACACAAAATACAATTGATTGTTGTATGTTGATCTTATATTCTGATCTGATATTGATTATATAGTAATTCATTTACTATTACTAATATTCTAATAAACTTTAGTGGATTTTAACTTTAATATATTTCCATATAAGATAATATCATTTGAAAATAGAAATAGTTTTGATCCTTTCTTTCCAATGTCCATGCTTTTATTTATTTTTCTTGTCTAAATGCCCTAGCTAGAACCTCCAGGATAATGTTAAATAGATGAGGCAAGAGTGGACATCCTTCTCTCATTTTGTAGGGGAAAAGCATTTGGTTTTTCACTGTTAAGTATGATGCTAACTGTGGGTATTTTTTCATATAAATTTCCTTTCAGGTTGAGGAGGTTCTTTTAATTTCTAGTTTATTAAGTTTCTATCATGAAGATGCTTTCTCTGCATCTGAGATAATCATATATTTTTCACTTCTTAATTTATTGATATAGTATAATTCTGTAAATAATTTTTGTATGATAAATCAACTCTGCATTTCTGAAGTAAATCCCACTTGGTTATGGTGCATAGTCCCCATTGTATATTACTGTTATATTAATTGGCTATATCTTATTTAAGATCTTTGTATCTACATTCATAAGAGATACTGGTCTCTGCTTTTCTTGTCTTGTATTTGTCTCATTTTGATATAACGGTAACAATGACCTCATAAAATGAGTCAAAAATGATTAGCTTCTATTTTTGAAAGAGTTTATGAAGAACTAATGTTTATTCGTATTTAATATTCCATAGAATTAACAATGAATGCATCTGGTGTTGGGCTCTTCTTTGCGGGAAGTTTTAAATTAGCAAATTTATTATTTCTACTTATTATAGGTATATTTACATCTGTTTCTTCTTTTGTCAGTTTCTTTCTAAGACTTTGTTCCTTTCATCTAAATTATCTAATTTGTTTACATACAATTGCATATCATTCCTTTAGCATCCTTTTTGTTTTGTTCTTTTTTTTTTTTTTTTTTTGGTCACATTATGCAGCATGTGGGAAGTTAGTTCTCTGACCAGGGATCAAATCTCTTCCCCCTTGCAGTGGAAGCATGGAGTCTTAACCCCTAGATCACCAGAAAAGTCCCCTTTTAACATCCCTCTCATTTCTGTAAGGTCAGTAGTGATGTTCCCTCCTTCATCTGAGTCTTTCGTCTTTATTCCCCAGTTAATCTACCTAAAGATTTGTCAGTTTTGTCGTCTTTCCTCCATTTTGTTCCATTGATTTTCTCTGTTTTTCTATTTTCTGTTTCTTTTATCTCCATTCTCATTTTTACTATGTGCTTTCTTCTGTTTGCTTTAGTGCTAGTGTCCCCATCTTTTCCAAGTGTCTTAAGATGAAAAGTCAGATTATTGATTTATGTATTCTTTTGAAGTATTTGTGCTATAAATATCTCTCTAAGCACTGCTTCAATTGCATTCCATAAGTTTAGGTATATTGTGTTCCCTGAGATTCTGTCCATTTTTTTTATTCCTCTTCTGTGTATTTATATTACATAGTTTATAGAAATTATCTTCAAGTTCGCTGATTTTCTCTTAGATCTGCTTAAACCTACTGCTGAGTCTTTCTAGTGAAATTTTTTTTTTGAGTGTTTTTACTTTTCACCTCCAGAATTTCTATTTGGTTTTCTTGTATAGTATGTATCTCCTTTTTGATACTGTCTATTTGCTGAGACATTGTCATCATGTCTGCCTTCTCTTCTTTAGGCATGGTTTCCTTCAGTTCTTTGAATATTTTATAGTAGCCTTCAAAGATTTGTCTGCTATGTATGACCACTGAGTCTTCTCAAAGGCAACATCTATTGCCTGCATTTTTTTTGTTGTTGTTCTCTCTGTCTCTCTCTATATAGGTCATACTTTGCTGTTTCTGTATGTCTCATCATTTTTGTTGAAATAGACAATTTTGGTGAAATCTGTATATTTTCTGATGTGGGTCCTCATAGGGAGGTACCCAGTCTCAGGTAGGCACACAGTCTCTCAAGGAGGCAGTGGTTTCTTCAGGGCTTTCTTTAATCTCTTTCCCTGTGCTCCCTGTTAAGTTTTTTGCCTCTGTTGATAATACCCCTCTGTTACCTCCACTAATTGCCAGTTGATGATCCTATTGTTTTCAACAATGCCCTGGGGCATAAATTGTTCCACAGTTTGATTTAATTCAATTAGGTTCCCTGTATATTGGATTCATGGAGCTATGGAGTTATTCCTTCCTATGATCTGTTTTACTAACCTTGTGTAAAACCTCTGTGTCACTATTAGGGGTTTAGAGGTGGGGATAATTTTGTCATTCAAGTGAAATGCTGGGTGATGTTGGTAAGTTCTGATCTTTGTATCTCCACCGTCTCAGCTTGAAACATCCTCCCTATGAGCAAGCTGGGACAGAGTGACTGGGGTCTAGCATTGCGTTTCCACCCTCTGTCTTTTCTGGGTGGAGAAAGGGAGCCCCAGGTCCCTTAATTGCCCTTTGCTAGAATAGAGTTTCTGGACAAGGAGCTGGAGGGATGAGTATTGATGGAGGATGGTCCTCCAGGGAAGATTCCATAGATATAGACTGACAGCAAGATGGAAAGGTGCTCTGTGTTCTTAGTTTTAACCCAATAGGAATAGTTTCCATGATGCTGAGCTGAGGAGGTGCCAGGAAATGGTGCATGTATGCGTGCTTAGTCACTTCAGTCATGTCTGACTCTTTGTGACCCTATGGACTCCTCTGTCCATGGGATTCTCCAGGCAAGAATACTGGAGTGGATTGCTATGCCCTCAACCAGGGGATCTTCCTGACTGAGGGATCAAACCCACATCTCATTTCTCCTGTGTTGGTGGCGTCTTTACCCACTGAGCCACCTAGGAAGCCCCAGAGGAAGTGGATTAGGGATCAGTTACCACAGACTCTGCTGTTCTTAAAAAAACTATTTTCTCTATTTTTTTAGAACAATTTCCTAGTCACTGTTTTTTTAATTAGTTTTAATCATTTGTAGTTCTACTGGGAAGAGGGTCCTCATATCACCATTCTGGAAGTCCTATGAATGATTCCATTTTAATCCAGACAAATACAACTGGTTCATTAGAATGTGATAGATTGATTTAAAAGCTGATGACACTAATTTCAGCTCCAGAACTTTGTTACTGAATGACATCAGACTTATTATGGCAAATAATGTCATCTGAAACTCCCCATTTACACATTAAATGATAGAATCTAGGAATCAGCATCCATTTCCCTTTAAATGCATTTGTGAGATTTAGTCAACTACTGAATCAGCTCTCCTAAGTGAGCAAGATGCAATATGTGTTACAGTTTGTTACTCTCTCAAGTCATCAAAGTCTTACTTAGTCCTGGCACCATAATTTTGAAGTAGAGCCCTAATGATTTAAAGAAAAATGATTTTTATCTATCTGGGATTCAGTGAAGGAACTAGTTATGTTTTAATTAAAGATTATTTATAACTAACTTAGTAATTATTCCAGTAACCATAAAATTATTAAGATGTGTATGAAGGGAGAAATGGGAGGGTGAAACTCCCCCCAAACACAAAATAGAACAAAAGCAAGAACCACATATGGTCATTTAAAAATAAAGATGATTGAAAAGATAGTATTAAGGATTGCTATTCCTGCAGTCATGTGTAACACTAATAAAATTATTAATACATCCTGTTCACTGGCAACTTTTTAGTAATGTAAGAGAAATCACAACCTCTTCTATTTGTACTTTAATCATTTTTACTTTGATTATTAAAATAATTTTATAAGCCATAGAATCATACACACACTTTCTCAGATAAAACAAATTACAATTAGATTAAATCATGATCAATAACTTTAAAACAACTGAGTGTAAATTATAAACTTCCTAAGACTATGCTGGTGAAATTTCATTCTTCTGGAAAGAAAACTAAAAGTACCATTCAACTTTTAGCATGTTTTTCCTTGTTGAATTTCTATGTCATCATTTGATATGAAAATTTGCTTTCATTATCATATTATTAAATTTCAAGTATTTTTCCATTTGAAGGAGAAGCAATTTACTCTTATAATATTTTTTTCAGTTCTTAATGCATGTTTACTAAGTTGCTTTAGTCGTGTCCAACTCTGAGACCCTATGAACTATAGCCTGACAGGCTCCTCTGTCCATGGGATTCTTAATATGTTTTCCTAAAAGGAAACTCAATCTCTAATTTATAAAAATGTTCTCTTTAAGTTGTGAAGAGGAGAAATTTTCCTTCTAAATAAGATGGGTAAAATTATATCTCTACAGAAAGATTTAAGTACTTCTTATGGCATTATATAAAAAGTCATACAACTGATTGGGAATATTAACTTGGGATGCTCTCTACAGTGAAACCTACTAATTGTCAAGTCATATCTAATTTCTTTTTTAAGAAAAACTCTGAAAATAGGTCATATTGCCTACAGCAATTCTTTGTTCCTACAGTTCCTCAGTGTCTCAAATCTAATGATTTCCCTCCATTCTATTGGAATACATAAAGACATTCTTTGGGGATAATGCTTTGTGGAAAATTTCCCTCTTTAATATTGTGAACTCTCGAAATGCCACCTACTGCATGCATGTATGCAGGGTATATGCGAGTACATGCATACACACACAAAGATAAAAAGAGGGAGATTTCCAGTCTATGTTTACCCAACTCTTGCTGCCTCAATCATCTTCTGTCTTCTTCAGTTTTATTCTCCATTTTTCTGTTGGTTTCTTTACTTTCATTTAAGTACCTCTAAATTTTGCCAGTTGAATAGCAAAGAAAACCAAAATATGTTCCTTCAAACTTCAAGCTTTATTTCCAAGCTACATTCTCTTCTCATTCCTTTCCTGGATCTGCATTTACAAGAGTTTAACGTTTATTATATAACAGTAAAAATAAAACATTGGTGGGACAAATACCACTTATCAGAAAAACACTCAGTTAATCTCTTTAATTTTTATTCACACTCATTCCCATGAAATCTTTATTCTGTAACTACCAATAATCTTAAACTGCTATCCCAAACATAATGATGGCTCTCTTGAAGACAAATCCAGAGCTTTTACTCATGGAATTTAACAAGCTGATTTTGAAACTTAAATGAAAGATCAGAAAGTCCAGAAGACTCAAGATATTTCCAAAGAAGAAAACTGTTTTAACAGATAACAAAATTTTAATAAAACTATAGCAATTAAGACATTGTGGTATTGCGCCGGGGTCCAGCCCCGGTGGATCCAGGGAATTCGAAGCGGGGATGGCGTCAGCATCTGAGGAATTAATTACTTAATTAAAGATATGAAGGGAGATTAGAAAGAAATAGTCTAGTAGGAAAATAAGTGGAGAAAAGAGGCTGAATAACTTGGTTTACGCAGAGAACCAATAAAACTCTGAGACAAGGAGTTTGCACCACCTACGTAGGCCACCGGCGCCCACTTGAATAGCAGAGGGTGCCCCGCCTTGGGCTCCCTCTCGCGTGGGTCTTAGAAGCCAGGGCAAGTGAGTAGACATGGCGAGCCTCCACACTCCAGATGGGAATTCAGCCAGAAAAGAAGAGAAAGAGAAAAGACCACACGGGGGAAACCAGTCTTTCCAGGAACTGGTCCCTTTCTTTATTTTCCAAGTCCACTTTTATACTTTTAGTTATACATAGAGATAAATGTGTTCTCAGCATATCTTTGTTCTTACAAGGGTCTTACATTTGTTTTACGATATCTTCCGGTCTGGAGACTGATTAACATTTTATGGCCCCACCTTTCTTTCTATTGATAAAGGTTAATCAATCAGAAAACTTGTTTCCCCTTAAGATCTGTTTAGTCTTAAGACAGTAATAAAGTTACATTTTTACATAGCAAGGACACAATGATTTATAACAAAGAAAGAGGAGTACAGTGATCTATAACAAAGAGAAAATTCATTAACTCAAAAATTCTAATATTGCTAACATCAAAACTACTATATTTCTTTTTCTACATTCCAATTACATTGATTAACCTACTCCCAGGTGCCTAAGGATATGGAGGCCTGGCGGCAATCATTAACTCTGCAATGAAACCCCTCACCAACATAATTTCTAACTAACTCGCTAATACTATACTAATAATTTTCTAACTTCTCAAAAGAATCTGTTTTTAGAAAGTTTAAAGCATCTCATGCCTTTCACGGTTGGGAGGCTGTAAACAAGCACATGTGGCTGGATAATCTTGTCAGGCAGGCTAGAGAGCCATCAGAAGAGTTTCTGGACCACGCCCAGGAGATTTCTTAACTGGAGTCCTAAGTTAACTCCTTTACAGAGAGAGGTGGTGGGGGATAGCCCCCCGTTATGTCAGAAGTGTAGGTGAAAGGCATAATGCAGCAAGGCAGGCAAACTCTGGTTTTTGGGGCAGATGCACGAGCAGATTCAGCGAGGCTCCCTAAGGCCCGACTCGCCTTTGCCTGTCAGGCCCCTTAACCTCATGACCTTTGCAATAGGCGGGACTCCTCATGCCGGCTCCCAGCAGTATTGCAGAGAGACATGTAAATAGACCCACAGAATAAGAGAGATTTGAAACAACTCACTGAATACACAGATTCAGGGAGAGAATGGATACATATATATGTATGACTGAATCCCTTCGCTGTTCACCTGAAACTATCACAATGTTGTTAATCAGCTATACCCCAATAAAAAACAAAAAGCTCAAAAGAAAAAAAAAATGTACAGATTCAGTGCACTTGCCTTGTTTACAATACTTCGCACTGTTCCCTTGGATTTTGCAGGATAATAGTACACTCCAAAAAGAATAGCTATGTTTTAAGGATGTTAGATATGGGCTCTCATTGTCATCATGGCCCTCTGTGTGTGTGTATTCAGTTGTGTCCGACTCTTTGTGATCCCATGGACTGTAACCTGCCAGGCTCCTCATTCCATAGAATTCTCCAGACAAGAACACTGGAGTAGGTTGTCATTTCCTACTTTAGGACATCTTCCTGAACCAGGGATTGAACCTGTGTCTCTTGTATCTCCTGCATTGGCAGGCAAATTCTCTACCACTCTGCCACCTGAGAAGCCCCAGAAATATCATATTGCTCTACTATTTTGATTCCATTTTGCTAAATAGGCTTGGTAATCAGGAAGTAGCATTTACCCTATATGCTTTAGTCACATACATATATACCAAAGGCCCTGAAACATTTGAAAGTTTTGTAGTGAACTAATGATCTGGGGCATTCCAGGAAATTCTTCTTTAATATAAAAAACACATTTTTGCATCGTGGACCTCTATATCAGGCTCTACTACAAAGCCACAGTCATCAAGACAGTATGGTACAAAGACAGAAATATAGATCAATGGAACAAAATAGAAAGCCCAGAGATAAATCCACGCACCTATGGATACCTTATCTTTGACAAAGGAGGCAAGAATATACAATGCAGAAAAGACAATCTCTTTAACAAGTGGTGCTGGTAAAACTGGTCAACCACTTGTAAAAGAATGAAACTAGAACATTTTCTAACACCACACACAAAAATAAACTCAAAATGGATTAAAGATCTAAATGTAAGACCAGAAACTATAAACTCCTAGAGGAGAACATAGGCAAAACACTCTCTGACATAAATCACAGCAGGATCCTCTATGACCCACCTTCCAGAATATTGGAAATAAAAGCAAAAATAAACAAATGGGACCTACCTAATTAAACTTAAAAGCTTCAGCACAACAAAGGAAACTATAAGCAAGATGAAAAGACAGCCTTCAGAATGGGAGAAAATAATAGCAAATGAAGCAACTGACAAAGAACTAATCTCAAAAATATACAAGCAACTCCTGCAGCTCAATTCCAGAAAAATAAACGACCCAATCAAAAGATGGGCCAAAGAACTAAACAGATATTTCTCCAAAGAAGACATACAAATGGCTAACAAACACATGAAAAGATGCTCAACATCACTTATTATCAAAGAAATGCAAATCAAGACTACAATGAGGTACCATTTCACACTAGTCAGAATGGCTGTGATCCAAAAGTCTACAAGCAACAAATGCTGGGGAGAGTGTGGAGAAAAGGGAACCCTCTTATACTGTTGGTGGGAATGCAAACTAGTACAGCCACTATGGAGAACAGTGTGGAGATTCCTTTAAAAACTGGAAATAGAACTGCCTTCTGACCCAGAAATCCCACTTCTGGGCATACACACCGAGGAAACCAGAAGTGAAAGAGACATATGTACCCCAGTGTTCATCTCAGCACTGTTTATAATAGCCAGGACATGGAAGCAACCTAGATGTCCATCAGCAGATGAATGGATAAGAAAGCTGTGGTACATATACACAATGGAGTATTACTCAGCCATTAAAAAGAATACATTTGAATCAGTTCTAATGAGGTGGATGAAATTGGAGCCGATTATACAGAGTGAAGTAAGCCAGAAAGAAAAACACTGATACAGTACATTGATGTATATATATGGAATTTAGAAAGATGGTAATGATAACCCTGTATGTGAGACAGCAAAAGAGACACAGATGTATAGAATAGTCTTTTGGACTCTGTGGGAGAGGGAGAGGGTGGGATGATTTGGGGCAATATCATGGAAACATGTATAATATCATATAAGAAACGAATTGCCAGTCCAGGTTCGATACAGGATCCTTGAGGCTGGTGCACTGGGATGACCCAGAGGGATGGTACAGGGAGGGAGGTGGGAGGGGGTTTCAGGCTGGGGAACACATTACGCCTGTAGTGGATTCATGTTGTTGTGTGGCAGAACCAGTACAACATTGTAAAGTAATTAGGCTCCAATTAAAATAAATAAACTTTAGAAAAAAGAAAGAGAAAGAGTTTGCTTTGGTCTACTTGTTTTCTTAAAAATAATGAACAGTTTATTTATAATGTTCTGTTAATTTCTATTGTATAGCAAAGTGATTCAGTTATAAGAATATATTCGTATATTCATTTTCATATTTTCCCATTATGGTTTATTAGAGGATATTGGATGTTATTTCCTGTGCTATACAGTAGGACCCTGTTGTTTATCCATTCTACATATAATAGTTTCTATCTGCTAACCCCAAGTTCCCAATCTATCCCTCCTCCACCACCCTCCCACTGTTTTATTTTTTTGAGGCAATTTATGCCATGCTTGGGGGTACCACCTCCAATAAATTTATCAGATTATGGGATAAGGTTGTACATTTTATTAGAGCTCAGACTGGAGAATACTGCAGCAGATTCAGGCTGTGGTACAATCTTTCCTGCCATGTGGTTGTGTCATCCTGCAGATCTGATGATGCTAGAGGTACAGGTAGTGATATGGGGAGTCACTGGCTCCAGCAGGAGAGTGGCAGTGTGGGCAAACCTCTCAGCATCTAGAGCTCATCTCTGCTTAAAGTAACAGCTCCTCAGATACTAATGGACATTGATGGGGATTAAGAAATCTCTTGATCGTGGGAATAAAAGTGACTATGGAATGTGAATTGCTTATTCTAAATTGAATACTATCAAATCTACAGAGTCATAAAGTGGCACAGGAGTATCATCAATCTGTCGTAAGACGGAAATAGTACACTGATGTGTGCAAAATGGGAACAGAAATCACAAGTTGATTGCATAAATAGGTAATCCAGAGTGTCATGTCAGCTACCTCCACAGTGCTGAAGGAAAATTTCACAGTAGTCGGAACTATAAACAATACACAATACACTTATTCACTTGATATGGCGGAAAAAGTAACCCGATAAATGAAAACACAATGGATCTTTTTGAGATGTTGGAAATGTTCTATACCTCTGCTGTTCAATATGGTAGCCCCTGGCCACACGGGAAAATCAAGCATTTGAAACATGACTTGTGCAACTGAGGAATTTAATTTTTAAATGTAGTTAATTTTATTGTTTTTTAAAGATATTTTGTGATGTGGACCACTTTTTAAAGTTTTTACTGAATTTATTACAACATTGTTCCTGTTTTATTTTTTGGCCAGCATGATCTTAGCCCCCCAACCAGACATTGAACCCACACCCCTTGAACTGGAAGGTGAAGTCTTAACCACTGAACCACCAGGGAAGTCTCTAATTGTAGTTACTTTTAATTACTTTAAATTTAAATAGCCACACTGTGTTACTGAGTAGCACTGGTCTAAATTATATGTATTTTAAAACTATAAAACAAGTGATACAAGTTGCAAAAAAGTCATTGATCAAATTATTCTACTAGTTTCCAACTATTATTAGATGTGGCTCTGACTAGCTAAATGACGCTTCCATCTGAGCTATGTTTTGACTGTATCTTTTCCAATGATTTCTTCATCTAATTTATAGTCATTAGTTACTGGGAATCCTGCCATGTACCTAATGGGTCGAGTTTGCATGCTGCCCTCTCTCAGCTTTCTGTTTTCCTTTCCTCTCCTCCTGGCCTCTCTGTGACTCTTTCACCATGAACCATGATACTGACTATACGTCCAGATGCTGTTCATATGCCAGGAGCTGGGAGCACTTGAACTGGAGGACAAGTGAGACAGGGTCGGGGGGTGGGGTGGGTGGGAGTCAGGGTAGCATAAGGGTGGGGATGAGATGAGTTAGATTTAACTCATCCTAATTGCCAGAGCCTGGCCAGGCACTGGTTTCACCTAGTACAAAGGCAAGGACAGAGTTGATTCCATTCCAGTTAGTATATGGAACAAAGGTAGAAATGGAAAAGAATAGAAGGGAGACAATAAGGAAAAAATATAAAGTATGAAACCA
Source organism: Capra hircus (assembly GCF_001704415.2). Lineage (NCBI taxonomy): Eukaryota > Metazoa > Chordata > Mammalia > Artiodactyla > Bovidae > Capra > Capra hircus. Next base: position 114,879,154 of record NC_030808.1, on the reverse strand, counting down.
GGATGGATAAGGTCTCAGGTCACCCTGACAAGTGACAGAACAGGTGGGCACCGAGAGGGATGGGCAGCCTCCTGTGAGTTTTTTCTTCCCAGGAGTCAATCATGAGGGTGGGTCAGAAGGGGACATATATAACGTCACTTGCTTGATAGTTTACTTTTCTGAATGTTAACTAGAGTCTCTGGGACGGACACATGTACCTATAGGTCTCCCCCTGTCTAAGGTGGATTTATGTGCTCTAGCAGGGATTAAATTGTCTAGTAAAACAGAGGTTTCCAAACCAACATGAAGGAAAGTTAACACACTATGTAGGAATTATATCCCATCCAATCATCTCTTTATGTCATTGATCACTGGCTACTTTTCCAATTATGTCTGGGTTGGAAGAAACACGTGTTGCCTCTTGGGCAATGAGGTATCTCTTCAGGGGTAGAAAGACTAGGTCTTCAATTAATCTGTGCTCCCCCTGCGCCCCCTAACTTTGGTAATAAACAACAGGAGATTTATATCTGGCCACTTCACCCCAACTCAGCTTCAATATTCAAAGGGAAAAGGTGTCTTGGAATTGCAATGTGCATGTTGATATTTTTATTGATTAGTTGATGCACTCAATATGCCAGCAAATTTGGAAAACTCAGCAGTGACCACAGGATTGGAAAAGGTCAGTTTTTATTTCAGTCCCAAAGAAAGGCAATGCAAAAGAATGCTCAAACTACCACACAATTGCATTCATCTCACACACTAGAAAAGTGATGCTCAAAATTCTCCAAGCCAGGCTTCAACAATACATGAACTGTGAACTTCCAGATGTTCAAGCTGGTTTTAGAAAAGGCAGAGGAACCAGAGATCAAATTGACAACATCCGCTGGATCATCAAAAAAGCAAGAAAATTCCAGAAAAACATCTACTTCTGCTTTATTGACTATGCCAAAGCCTTTGACTGTGTGGATCGCAATAAACTGTGAAAAATTCTTCAAGAGATGGGAATACTAGACCACCTGACCTGCCTCTTGAGAAATCTGTATGCAGACCAGGAAGCAACAGTTAGAACTGGACATGGAACAACAGACTGGTTCTAAATAGCGAAAGGAATACGTCAAGGCTGTATATTGTCACCCTGCTTATTTAACTTCTGTGCAGAGTACATCATGAGAAATGCTGGGCTGGATGAAGCACAAGCTGAAATCAAGATTGCTGGAAGAAATATCAATAACCTCAGATATGTAGATGACTCCACCCTTATGGCAGAAAGTAAAGAAAAACTAAAGAGCCTCTTGATCATGGTGAAAGAGGAGAGTGAAAATGTTGGCTTAAAGCCAACATTCTGAAAACTAAGATCATGACATCTGGTCCCATCACTTCATGGCAAATAGGTGAGGAAACAGTGGAAACAGTGACAGATTATTTTTTGGGGGCTCCAAAATCACTGCAGATGGTGATTGCAGACATGAAATTAAAAGATGTTTGCTCCTTGGAAGAAAAGTTATGATCAACCTAGACAGCATATTAAAAAGCAGAGACATTACTTTGCCAATAAAGGTCCCTCTCATCAAAGCTATGGTTTTTCCAGTAGTCGTGTATGGATGTGAGAGTTGGACTATAAAGAAAGCTGAGCATGAAAGAATTGATGCTTTGAACTGTAGTGTTGGACAAGACTCTTGAGAGTCCCTTGAACTGCAAGGAGATTCAACCAGTCCATCCTAAAGGAAATCAGTCCTGAATATTCATTGGAAGGACTGATGCTGAAGATGAAGCTCTAATACTTTGGCCACCTAATGCGAAGAACTGACTCATTTGAAAAGACTCTGATGCTGGGAAAGATTCAAGGCAGGAGGAGAAGGGAACGACAGAGGATGAGATGGTGGGATGGCATCACTGACTCAATGGACATGCGTTTGAGTAAACTCCAGGATTTGGTGATGGTCAGAGAGGCTTGGCTGCAGTCCACGGGGTTGCAAACAGTCAGACATGACTGAGCGACAAGACTGACTGACTAACTGATGCTGGTATTTTTATTGATTCAGTTCAGTTCAGTTGCTCAGTCACGTCCGACTCTGTGACCCCATGAATCGCAGCATGCCAGGCCTCCCTGTCCATCACCATCTCCCGGAGTTCACTCAGACTCACGTCCATCGAGTTGGTGATGCCATCCAGCCATCTCATCCTCTGTCATCCCCTTTTCCTCCTGCCACCAGTCCCTCCCAGCATCAGAGTCTTTTCCAGTGAGTCAACTCTTCGCATGAGGTGGCCAAAGTACTGGAGTTTCAGCTTTAGCATCATTCCTTCCAAAGAACACCCACGGCTGATCTCCTTTAGAATGGACTGGTTGGATCTCCTTGCAGTCCAAGGGACTCTCAAGAGTCTTCTCCAACACCACAGTTCAAAAGCATCACTTCTTTGGTGCTCAGCTTTCTTCACAGTCCAACTCTCTCATCCATAGTTGATTGTTTAATTTACACTACTTCCCGATGTCATTGGTCTCAGCAAGATAGGGATAGGGGCTTAAGAGGTACAAACTACATAAACAAGCTGCAAGCGTATATTATACAGCACAGGAAGTATAACCAATATTTTTAATAACTATAAATGGAGCATAGTCTTTGAGAATTGTGAATCACTGGTGGTTATTTATGCATCTGAAATTTATAGAACATTGTAAATCAACTTTATCTCAATAAAGGGGAAAAACTATTAACATTATTTAGTGAGCTTTAAACAACTTCCAGTGCCTGGCCCCTTGAGATCTGGTAGTAAGCCCTGTCAGTGGCTAAGTGATTGTGTCCACTCTGCCTGGAAACCTGGTTTTTCATGGTCTCGAGCCAGCAGATCCTTTTGTGTGGTCTGATGACATTCTGTACTGGGATGGAGCTTCTTTGTTTCTTCTCCTTCGTAATAACTGTTTACACAGAGCCCTCTGCCTTCTCATCTGTAAATGCTCAGAGTTCACTCCAAGTGCAGCCTACAGAGGACTCCTCTGCTCCCTTCCAGTGTGCTTGGCTAAATGCCTGCAGACTGTCTGCTTTCTCCTTACAGACCCCAGGATAGGAATTTCTTTCATTGGCTCCCTGCAGTTCTCTTTGAGTTGAGCGTTCACAGGGCATGTCCCTTTGCTGCCTGGGTTTTGACCTCCTCAGAGTTCTGTTCTACCTGCTAGATTTGCTGTTTAGCACACATGCCTGAGACAGGAAGGGGTACCTAGTGACAGCTTATGTTTGTAGGGGGGTTAGTTTCTGACCATGGTTGGAACTGAAGCATCCTTTCCATTGCAGGGGAGCCCTGGCACTTAGCAGCATAATCCTACATTCTTCCAGCATTAACAGCCCAGCAATATTACTAGTAAAGGGAATAACAACTCACTGAACAGATGGTACTTTGACTCCAAGTAAAAGATGGAATGTGTTTATATTAATTGATGAGTCATTTGACTCAACTACTATGTTTTGAGCGTCCCTTGGACAGAAGGAGAAAGGCAATCAGTCCTGAATATTCACTTGAAGGACTGATGCTGATTCTGACTCTCCAACAATTTGGCCACCTGATGCGAAGAACTGATTCATTGGAAAAGACCCTGATGCTGGGAAAGATTGAAGGTGGGAGGAGAAGGGGACCTCAGAGGATGAGATGGTGGGATGGCATCACTGACTCAATGAACATGAGTTTGAGCAAGCTCTGGGAGTTGGTGATGGACAGGGAAGCCTGGTGAGCTGCAGTCCATGGGGTGGCAAAGAGTCAGGCATGACTGAGTGACTGTACTGAACTGAATACATCTTTTAATTAGATATCTGAAAATAAAGTTATGCCTATGAGTTAAAATTTTGAGATATTGACCCATGTTCCCTCTTTCCATAATATTTTCTCTTCTCTCTTCTCCTTTTAAGCAAGAATTTTTGGTTCTGCTCCCCTTATCTCAAGAGAGGTCTGTGAAAGGACAAAAGCTCCTGCTGCCTGGAAAAAAAAAAACAAAACATTTTCTAGTTTTGGTTTTTAAAAGGCTAAGCCCCAGAGCTAAAATTGAGTTTGGCTTGTCAAAGGAAAATGACTTTTTAAAAATGGGTAAAGAAGGTTCTTTCACAGACTAGCAAGAGAATACCATTGGCAAGGGAGAGAAAAGCAGAAGAAAATGTGTCTAGTCTACTAGGGAGGGGGTAAGGGGATGGCCTATGGGGCAGCCATACTGGGTATCTCAAGCACCTGCTATGGCAAAGGCAGGTGAGACAAGTGGTTTCAAAGGGCCTAGTGTAAAAACAACAACAACAACAAAAAATCTTGCAAATATTATGAAAACATCAACTGACACCCTGCCTCAGTGTTGGATAATTGAGGTTGGATGTGTCTATGTCGAACATCAGATGGGCAATCGCTTCTCAGTTCCTGTGATTGTGGCCACATGGAGAAGTACCCATAATTTCTAGCTTTCCTCATGTTCCAGAGAAGCCAGAAATTGTCATTTTTTTTCATGAATGATTCTGACTTTTAAAAGTTGGCTACAATGTTTTTAAAATAAAGTGTAGGCCAAACAAAGCACAGCTGCAGACCAGATGTAGTTTCCATGCCACTGACTTGCAACCTGTCACCTATACAGGCCGCGTGGGCCTCTCAGCAAGGATTCCTGTGGCTGCTGTTTAGTTGTTTAGTCACTAAATCATGGCTGTCTCTTTTGTGACCCCATGGACTGCAGCTTGCCAGACTTCTTTGTCCATGGGATAGTCTAGGCAAGAATTCTGGAGTAGGTTGCCATTTCCTTCTCCAGGGGACCTTCCTGACCCAGGGATCAAACCCATGTCTCTAGCATTGGCAAGCGGATTCTTTACCACTGAGCCACCAGGGAATTCAGTGCCAGAGAGTGGGACTAAAACAACAAAGGAATATTGGTCAGAAGGGGTCATGCAGATAGGGCCGTGACCGCGTGCAAATGGATGAGCAAGGACGAGAAGACACCACCAGCATCAATGTTTTGGCTCCATGCCCTACTTCAACAGTATGAGCAAGAAGTGGGAGTTTCAGTAAGCAATGAGCGTGATTGCTTCACAAGCTAGGAAGTTGAAGATAGAAAATGGAAATCAATTCAGGTTATGGAGAAAAGGGATGTGACGATTCTTGAACACAAGTTTTTGTATACTTAGATTTCTATTTACGGTTCCCAAGGACTTGGAAGGTATTGCTAACAATTCCTGGGTGTGCACAGTCACCTCCAGCATAGACATTCCTATATTCTCTTAATCTTCAGACCATCAGGTGACCTGGGGATTATGTTCTGAACTCTGTTTTGGGGAAGGGGAACCTGTTCCATTGGAGAAGGCAATGGCACCCCACTCCAGTACTCTTGCCTGGAAAATCCCATGGGCGGAGGAGCCTGGAAGGCTGCAGTTCATGGGGTCGCTACTAGTCGGACACGACTGAGTGACTTCACTTTCACTTTTCAGTTTTCACTTTCATGCATTGGAGAAGGAAATGGCAACACATTCTAGTGTTCTTGCCTGGAGAATCCCAGGGACGTGGGAGCCTTGTGGGCTGCCGTCTTTGCGGTCGCACAGAGTCAGACACGACTGAAGCGACTTAGCAGCAACCTGTTCCATATAGAATCTACAGAGATCACTGCCATGCTTTTATTATTTTTTAGCAGCTTTACTGAGGTAAGATTTACATAGCATACAATTTACTTACTATAATTATGCAATTCAATGATTCTGGTAAATTTGCAGAGTTGTGTAACCATCCTCACAACTCACTTTTAGAACATCACTATAGAAAGTTCCCTTGTGTCTTTTCACCATAAATCCTCCTTCCTAACCCTAGTCCTGGACAAGCACTGATCTGCTTTCTGTCTCTACTATACTTTCCTTGTCTGGACTTTTAAATAAATAGAATTATTGAAGACATAATCCTGTTCCTGATAGGTATGGGGTCCAGCTGCTCACCACCCAAAAGCCAGTAAACAGGCCAGGCTGGTGGAGAGTTTGCTTTATTTCAGATGCCCAAAACTGAGGGCGAGGGGAGTGGATGTCTGTCAAAAGGCTGACTCCACCCCACTGGCAACCAGTGGGGCCAGAGCTTTTTTAGACAGTGGAGTGGGGGCGGGGTGTGCTACATAGAGAAACAGCACAGTCATCTCCAACAGACCATCTCATCAGTGGTCTGGACCAGGGTCATCTTGGCTATTTTAGGTACAGTTAGTCTTCAGCTCCAGGGTCCGTTGGTTCCCATTTCTTTGAGGCCAATTTTCAGAATGGTGGCTGCTTCTGTCATGGATACAGTCTTGTCGTCACGTAGCTAACTTCTTTCACTAGGTGGGGGTTTCAGTATCTGTAAGAGAGCTCCCAGGATATGGTTCAGAACATTGTCCATAGCCCTTGAGAAAGAACTGAAGGTCCTTACTATGCTCAATGTATACATTATTATTATTTGATCTCCTTTGACTGGTTTCCTTTGCTTTCACATGTTCTCATTTTTTTCTGATTAAACTTATTCTTTGACTAAAGCTTTTCACAGACAAAAGGCAAGTTGAGGACACGGAGGATGGAGGCAAGGACCACAGCATCCTGCTCCATTTAAGTCCTTTGAATCTGACATCTTTCACTTAGTGTGATGCTTTTGAAGGTGATTCATTTTGAATATTCATTCATGTCTGGGTAGTTTTTGCCTTTTATTACTGAGTAATTTTCTACTGACTGGATACACTAGAATTAAAAAAACCACATTTTCACCTAGTTGATAGATATTCGGATTGCTTCTGGTCTGGGGATTTTATGAATAATGCTGCCATGATTGTTTATATACAGGTCTTTGTGTGGCACTGCCATGCTTTCAAGAGGGAATCAGCTGACTCCTTGGAAAAGTCCCTGATTCTGGGAGAAATTGAGGCCAGAAGGAGAAGAGGGCATCAGAGGATGAGATGGCTGGATGGCCTCACTGATATAATGGATATGAACTTGGACAAACTCTGGGAGATGGTGAGGGACAGGGAGGCCTGGCATGCTGCAGTCCATTGGGTTGCAAAGAGTCGGACATGATTAGGCAACTGAACCACGACAACAGCCATTAAGAGTTTAGAAAAGGTGCCAATTTCATAGGCAGTGGTGTAGAAACTAGTTAGCTTGGGGAACCAGGGAGAGGAACCTGACAGGTTCTGACCAGCATGATGTCAGCTCCAGTCTTCTCTCAGAAAGCCAAGTCCTGACCAGGAACATTGGGCTGAGGGCTAGAATAGACGAGGGGAGATGTAATGTCTTGATGTAAGCAAGCAAAAACAGGAGGCCACTTTCTAGGAAGGATGTTAGCTCTCATGGTGGAAGCTGGGGATTGGCCATTAAACCAAAGCCCTAATTAATGCGTAACCCATCAGAGGCAATCATGACTCAAGAAGAAGTGCAGCTTCAAGGTGTGGATTGGCACTGGAGGAAGAGAGATCTGAGCTGGAGATTCACTTTTTGGAATTTCCCTGAACCCCTTTTTGGGTAAAAAAAGAAACCTAAAAACTCAGTCTTAGGAAACCAGACTTCCTACCACAAACCATTCAATGCTTCAGTCCTTTCTCTCAGTCCTTCACTGCACTAGCCATCTGGTGCATGAACTCCAACAGGGAGTTGAGTCTCAGTGGATGCTATTATATAATGACCAAAGAATGGCCTTAAAAGACAGGATAGAGGAAACACATCACTAGATGTAAGAACAAGAGAAAGATGATTGTATTCCATAATCTGTGACTCCCAAACCTTGATTCTCACTGGTCTTCTCTCCACAAATTAAAGCACTTTGAAGACACCCACCCCTGGAATAGGCCTATGAAGATCGGTCCCAGGTGTTGCTTCTTGCATTACTTAATCCTTTGCTTATTTTGCCACTAGACTGAGATGGCTTCCCCTTCCAGGATCCCTGCATCATCTAGACATGCCTATCCCATATATCAAGACCTTTTGCTTATGTGCAACATTGACCATCTCTGAGCATCATAGGAGTGGCTCTGGGTGGTCAGCAATAAACTCACTTTGAGAAAGAACTCAGATTGGCCCATTTTCCTGTGCAAATGACCAGAAATCCTGTGTTATTCGAGCAGGGCTGATGTGAAGGGGGCATATAATTGCCCTACTCCCCAGCTCTCATAATGTTCTCCATTCTTTTTTTTTTAATTGTATTTTTAATTTTTATTAAAGGATAATTGCTTTACAGAATTTTGTTGTTTTCTGTCAAACCTCAACATGAATCAGCCATAGGTACACATAAATCCCTTCCCTTTTGAACCTCCCTACCTTCTCCCTCCACATCCCACCCCTCTCGGTTGATGCAGAGCCCCTGTTTGAGTTTCCTGAGCCATACAGCAAATTCCCATTGGCTATCTATCTTACATATGGGAATGTAAGTTTCCATGTTACTCTTTCCATACATCTCACCCTCTGCTCCCTTCTCCCAAAGTCCATGCCCATAAGTCTATTCTCCATGTCTGTTTCTCTACTGCTTACTCAGTCCAGTTCTTATTGTTTATTTAATTTGTTTGATTCAACACTTTAATGCCATCCTTTCCTTCATGTCTTTTATTAGACTCACACTGGCAGTCTGTCATGGCGTCAAATAGTCTTGATTCAGGATCATCATGAGAATGAAATATGTTAATGCATGAAAGAACTTAGAGTAGCAATTGGTCCATAGTAAACAGTCAACTAACGTAAGTGATAATGATGAAAATGTTTATTACAATGCAGAGACAGGTTCAACTGAACCTGTATTTGTCCTGTTCATCTATCTGTTCCAACACCTATGCCACGTGTTTTTGCCCATGTGGCGCAGAATGCAGGATCTTAGTTCCCTGACCCAGGAATGGAATCTATGCCCCTGCAGTGGAAGCGTGGTGGCTCAGCAACTGGACCACCACACTTAACCACTTCACCACATATACCACACATTTTCATGACCATACTTTTAAAATACAGCTGGTAGAGCAACTTCTCTCTCTCTCTTTTTTTTTTTTACTGAGTTTTCCATATACTATTACATGTTTTCCTTCCAGATGAATTTTCAGAACCGTTTATATCAAACATCAAAGAAAATCATGATCAGAAGTAAAATGATATGTACTGTTGTTATATTTATTTAGTGGTTGATCTCATTATATAACTGCTTTTATAGTAATTTCACATTCATTATGGGTTGTTTTCCTCTGGATTGGGGAGAATTTGAGTTTATGTAAGGAAATTTAATTTTCACATGAATGTCAACCTTCATAAATTGTCACCTTTTTCAGAGTCTCAGGTTATGCTATAATATCTACAATTTTCTGAACTTTTGAAATCCATGCCCCTCAAAATCCAAAAATTAGATTTTATTTTGGGATTTAAACAACATCTTATTAGCATATCATGGCACTACTTTTCCTAATGTCCAACTAAAATACTAAGAAAATCAGAGAAAAAAGAAAAATATGAATAAAACGCACATAAACATATATACCAGAACTGACAGTTGATTGGTCAATTCTAACAGAAATTAAATGTTCACTGAACTCCAGCATTGTGTGAGTCTACTGAAGCAAGCTTTGGTGAGCTATCTGTGCTCTGTTGGCTACCTTGCACACTGTTGATGGGATTGTAAATTGATACAGCCACTATGGAAAACATTATGGAGGCTTCTCAAAAAACTAAAATAGAACTTCCATATAATCCAGAAATTTCACTCATGAATATTTGCCTGAAGAAAACACAAACACTGATTTGAAAAAATTATATGCACTCCAATGTTCATTGCAACATTATTTACAGTAGCCAGGATATGAAGGCAATCTAAGGGTCCATCAATAGATGAATGAATGAAGATGTAATATATATAAACAATGGCATATATCTCATTCATAAAGAAAATGAGGCCTTGCTAGTTGCAACAACATAGAGGGTATTATGCTAACTGAAAGAAATCAGACAGAGAAAGAAAAACATCATATGATTTCACTTATGGGTGAAGTCTAAAAAACAAAAACAAAACAAAAACAGACTCACAGACACAGAGAACAAACAGGTGGTTGCCAGAGAAGAAAGGGGTGAAGTGGGGAAAAAAAATAAATGAAATGAATTAAGAGGTTCCAATCTCCAGTTATAAAATAAGTAAACCAGGGGATGTAATACACAGCATAAAGAATATGGTCAATAATATTGTATTTAATTTGTATGGGACAGATGTTTACTAGGCTTATCATGGCAATCACTTCATAATCTATGCAAATGTCAACTTACTATACAATACTTCTGAAATTTTCTTAATATCTTAGAACAATTATATATCACTTAAAACAGAAGTTAGAAAAAGAGCAGTAAACTAAACCCAAGCCAAGCAGAAAGAAGTAATAAAGATTAGATTAGAAATCAACAAAATAGAAATGAGAAAACAATAGAGTAATTCAATGAAAAGGTCAGTCCCAGAAAGATTCATTGGTGAACCCTATTAAGCAGTTAAAGTAGAGATAATACCAAACTCTTTCAGAAAGTAGAGAAGGAAACATTTTCCAGCGTATTCTATGAAGTCAGTATTAGTCTAATCCTGCGCCCAGTTCTAATAGGGAGTGGGGGTGGTGTTCTTCTAAACCAGATGGATGTTCTATGATTCAACTCCATTCTAACACTATGAGGAGACATTCCTCATGTTAAAGACTCAGCCTCAAAAGTCTATGGCTGCTTCCACTCCAGAAGCTAGTTGCAAATCTGAGTGCTTCTGACCAACAAGCTACAGATTCAACTCAACATGCATGCTCAGTTTTGTCTGATTCTTCTGCGACCCCATGGACTATAGCCCTCTATGCATGGGATTTCCCAGGCAAGAATACTGGAGTGGATTGCCATTTTCTACTCTAGGGGATCTTCCCAACCCAGCGATCAAACTGTGTCTCTGATATCTCCTGCATTGGCAAGCAGATCCTTTATCAACTGCGCCACCTGGGGAAGGTATAGATTGGAGGTTCCAATGACTTCTTCCTCTTTGGGTGCTATTAGTTTGCTAGACCAACTCACAGAACTCATAGAAACATTTTACTTACTGGATATCAGTTTATTAATGAAAACATATGACACAGGAAGAGCCAGATGAACTAGATGCATAGAATATGGAGAAAGGGTGAGGGATCTTATAGATCAATCACCCCAAACTCTAGTTCACCAACTTAGAAGCTCTCTGAATGCTGAATGGAGGCTTCATTACAGAGGCATGGTTGATTACATCACAAGCTATTGCATCTTCACTCACTCTCACCTTCCTGGAGGCTGGGGGTGGGACTGAAATTTGTTAACCCTGTAATCACACGGTTTGTTTTCCTGGCAATTAATCTTCCTTACTGTACTTTCCAAAAATCACCTTGTTAATATAAACTGAGGTGTGGCTGAAAGTGACTAGTTATGAATATCAAGACCATATATTGTTCTTACCACTTAGGAAATTCCAAGGGCTTCAGGAGCTTGGTGCCAGAAATGGAGACAAAGACCAAATATATATTTCTTATTATAAATCACAATATCACAATTTACTGATACCAATGATATCACAAAAAAGAAAGATATTCTTCATGAACATAGATGTAAAATCTCAACAAATTTCTAGCCAGTTCATTTCAGCAACATATAAAACACATAAAAAGACTACATATCATGATTAAGTGGGATTTATCCCTGAAAATGCAAAGTTTACTTAGCATTTGAAAGTCATTTAAAGTAATAACATCTTATTAATACAATGAAGAACAAAACCCACATGATTATCTCAAAAGATACAAGCATTCAAAAAAATCTAGCGTTCATTTGTGATGAAAACTTTCAATGAACTAGAAACAGAAAGCAAATACTTCATTTTGAAAAAGGGTGCTTACTAATAGGGCTTCCCAGGAGACTCAGTGGTAAAGAATCCGCCAGTGCAGGAGACGCAGGAGACACAGGTGATGCAGCTTTGATCCCTGGGTCAGAAACATCCCCTGGAGGAGGAAATGGCGACCCACTCCAGTACTCTTGCCTGGAAAATTCCATGGATAGAGCAACCTGGTGGATTACAGTTCATGAAAGAGGTTGAAAGAGGTGGACACGACTGAGTGACTGAGCACGCATACGCACATCTACCAAAAGTGCACTAATTGTACATTGCATACTAAAAAATTTCTGAGAGAAACTAAAGAAAAATAGGGAGACATTCCATGATTATGGATTAGAAGACTCAATGTTAATATGATGGAAATTTTCTTCAAAGATCTGTAGACTTACGATCTTTATCAAAATCTCCCTACACTTTTGTGTAGAAATTGATGATTTGCTCCTAAAATGTATATGGAAATGGTAAGAACTTAGAATAACCAAAACAACTTAGAAAAAGGAAGAATAAAGTTGATTGACTTCTACTATCTAATTTCAAAGCATATTATAAAGCTGGAGTATAGAAGACAGTGTGATGCTCCTGTAAAGGCAGGCATATAGATCAGTGGACCAGACTTGAGAGTTCAGCAGCAATTCCTTACATTCATGATTAAATGTTTTTTGACAAATGTATTAAAATATAAGAGTGACAAGGTGGTCATTTCATCTCTGGTACTGGGGTAGTTGGATATTCATGTTTTTTAAAAATGGACTAAGCCATTACTCTACTGCACATATAAAAATTAATTCAAAATAAATCAGATGCACAAGCTAAAATCATTAAGAAAGTGAAAAGACAGGTCACAAAGTAGAAGAAAATATTTGTAAATTATATATCTGATAAAGATCTTATACCCAGAATATAAAAAGAACTCTTAAAATTTAATTATAAGGAGATTGTAAAAAATTAGGCAGAGTTGTAGAAAATTTCTACAATTCAACCACAACAAAAATGACTTGATTAAAAAATAAGCAAAGGATTTGAATACACATTGCTCCAAAGAAGATATATGAATAGCTAATAATAAGCATAAGAAAAGATGCTTGACATCATCAATCATCAGGGAAATTAAAATAAAAAAATGCAAAGTTACTGTATAACCCAAACATATAAATAGCATCTGTTAGAGTTGTTAAAGTGAAGTTTAGCAGAGACACAAAATTCTGTGGATCAAAATTGCAGCAATAGATAGGCTTGATACCATTCACCAGACTTTTTCTGGTATTTTGACTCCCAGCTATAGATGGAAGGTATCCTCCCCTATCTCTGGCCTATCAAGAAAATACAAAAGATCCCGTTTTACCCTTACTTCCATATGAATATTTTAACTATATATGAATATTTTAACTAATAGGAATATTTTAAATCTAATTGTTTTTATTTTATTATATAGGTCTCTACCCCTGGTTCTTGGCACAGAACTCCTAACACTGTTGTAATTTCTTGTGAGATATGAACACTAGAGTATCTCTTGTTCTAATATTTGTCTTTGATTTCTTTCTTGACACAGGCAGATAGTTTCAGAATTGAGTTAAGTTGTAGGACACCCAGCTGGTGTCACAGAGAATTGCTTTTGTGGGGACAAGACTTCTCACATTTGGTGACCATAAGAATCAGAATTAAAGGGTTCCCTGTGACCATAAAGGAGACACACAGGAAAATAAAGACAGAAAGAAAGAGCAAATGGGTTGGTTTTCCATTAAAAGGGGATTTGTGCTTTTTTTCTATACTTTAAGTAAGAATTACAACCAGTATCTAAGGGTCACAGCTGAAGGGACAAACATTTTTTGACTACTTATATTAAGTAATGATTAACTGGTAAGAAATAACTCCATAAAGTCTCATAAAAATACTACGTGTGTGCACACACACACACACACACACATTATTGTTCATGTATTTTGGAAGAAGAAATGTAGGTTCAAAGGGAATTAGAAATTTATTCAGGATCACAGGAAGGATTCATCCAACAAGTGTCTTTCACTGTTCCATTCTACCATCCCACATTTTAAGTTCAAAAATTAATGCTTGTAAGAGCCACTGCAAGTACACTAAAAGTTAACCAAGTATAATCAGAGTGGCTACATTTTAGTTCTAAAATCACTATAAAATTGTATCATTGGAAAAAGTTGAAGAAAGGTGTGATTCATAAGTTTCATTACACGTGTATTTTCTCTGTTGAACATTGAGAGATGGTTTTCCCTTTCAACCGTTTAGTCAATTTAATACATGCATGAGTGCTTTTAGGATAACACTCAATGGACATACATCTTTTAGACTGCCGTCTTGGGAGAAACACTCATTTCACTGTTTTGACGGAGAGAAATAGATGTGAAATTCTTCTCACTCCATGTTTAGGGACCCTTCTACAATTAAAAAAAATCTTTCTCTAAGTCATTGTTTGTGTTATAATTTCAACAGTGTCTCACTGAAGATTCTTTCAAGAAATAGGCCAACAAAATAAAGAATTTTGGTTTATTTTGTTATAACAAAGATTTCATTTATGCTTTTTGTTGATTGTCTCCTTAAAATCCATCCAAAAAGAGCTCAGATAATCCTATTTATCATGATGAAAATATACCTGTAACTAAAATGTCAGCTGTATCACTGAATGGTTGTGTTTGGCTAGGTTTGGGTCCTGGGATGCAAAGAAAGGGACCAGTCATAAAACCACTGGGAAATGTCAGAAAATATTTTTGAAGGCAAATAAAATGGTACAGCCTGCCTCCTCGACAGCCAGGTAATAATGACACAGGATCTACATACCACCCCAAGGGAGCTTCTTTCCACACCTGCCCAGGTAAAGATGGAGAACTTGGGTATGAAAACCAGAACAAGGCTGATTCTGTATCTCCTCAATTGCTGCCTGTGGGGAAAGAAAAAGTCCAAAACCTAATCATTCTCCCTTTAAAAATGTAAATTAGAACATGAAGCCCATCTAATTATTAATAGAAAACAAAACCCAGTCCTGCTTGTTCTGCATCTTCTCAGGCCTCCTGTTCTCCAGTCTCCCAGCCCTTACCGGCTCTCACCCCATTCAAGTGCCCCAATCGTCCTCGATGGCTTTGCATCTGTTCTGTCCTGTGCCTGGAATTCTTTTCCTCAGATACAGCCTCTCAGTTGGCTTACACGCCCTCAGTTTTCTGTTCATTAGAGAGGTCTTTCTAGAATAGACTATTTTATTTTATTTTTTTAAAACTGTAACATGCGGAATCTTTAGTTGCAACATGTGGGATCTAGTTCAAACTAGCTCCCTGTGCAGGCAGTGTGGAGTCTTAGCTATTGGGTCACCAGGGAAGTCCCTAGAATAGACAGTTAACATAGGTTCTCCTCTCCTCTCATCATTTCCTTAAGTCCCCGTGTATTATTTTCCTTTATACCCCTTAACCCTCCGCCTTGCATGTGATGCAGTTTTTGTTTGTTGTCCCCCTGCCCCTATGAGAACTGAAACAGTGGGGACACAGGCTTTATGATGTTTTCCCCAGAACTATGTCGTAGCACAGAGTAGGATCTCAAAAGACTGGTTTAATGAATTGTTCAATGAAATCAGCAAGACCTACTTTCCTTTTTACTTCAAACAACCAAAGTGAACAATAGAATGGCTTTATTGCTTTAATACGTAAGAAATAGGGAAGCATATTAAGATCAGTGAGTGGAAACTTCAGGAGAACACTCAGAAGAAGGGACTGAAGACACAACCCAAGATTTGGGTTAGTCCAAAGTTATACTCTCATCACTACATTAGTTTTCAAGTTTACCCAGCAATTTTTATTTACTTTGTGTTTTCTTCAATTTACTTTCTGTTTCCTCTCTGAAAAGCTTTAGGCATTATAATCATGAAGTTAAATGCATACCATCTCCTTAAAAGGAAACAGACCCACTGACATGTTTTGATTAGCGCTGGAAACCCCAGTTTATTTAATAGAAAATTATTTTTGTGTGTTCATTTTTAATATAGTTTCCATATAATAGCTTTTAACTTTCAGTATAGAAAATGCTTAACAGGATAGATCTATAGCAATCTAATCTGATACTTGGGACCTCATATTTTTGTTCAGGAAAAAGGAATGACCAGCTGTCCAAGAGTAAGATCTTGAAAGACAGAATGTGGTGATGGCACATTGCTATTCACTTCAACAACTTTGAAAATTGTGTTTCCTTTATTATTATTATTGTGAAGCCAAAAATATGCCTACCATTATAAGCAACTTATGATCCATATCTGGTGTGTTTTTATGAACGAGATAGCTATGTTCTGACATGCTGTTCTATTTTCACTGCACTGACTCAGGGTTTTCAACTTTCCTTTATAGATACAGAGAGGGAGAGAGAAAGAAAAAGGTCATTTGCAATACTAGAATAGATTTACACTTTTATTTTTAAAAATTTATTTATTTTAATTGGAGGCTAATTACTTTACAACATTGTACTGGTTTTGTTACACATTGACATGAATCAGCCATGGGTGTACACGTGTTTCCCATTCAGAACCCCTCTCCCAACTCACTGCGCATCCCATCCCCCTGGGTAATCCCAGTGCACCAGCCCTCAGCACCTTGTCTCATTCAGAGCCAAGGTATGGATATATACACACACAATAAACTAGTTTCCTTATAAAATGCAATGTGTATTCCATGTTCAAGCATGTTCTTCGTTCCATAACTTTGCATACATTATCTTAAATGTATAAGCTGTCAGGAGATGAGCAAAGAAGTAACAGATAATTTATATTTTTTTCTTCCTCAGAGTTAAGCTAGTGCCAGAGACATATATTTTAATTCCTATAATTTAAACTCCATATATCTGTTCAGTAAGACCTCCCCAATTTGATTCACAGGATTGTATTTTGAGATATCGTGGTTGAAATGAATTTTTATTTCCTTAGTGATTCATGACCATGAGGGCAGCTAAGGGCACAATTTAATTTCTGATTTCTCTAGAAGGGATGATAAGAATGAAGTGAATTGTAATTGAATTCTGAGCATGAACAAAACACGAAAGATAAATTGAGTTTGCAGATGTGCACAAATGCATTATTAATGTTTAGAGTTCAATGCTATTTTCATGTTTTCTTTCTAAATGAGAAAATTACATCCTTTGAATTTTTGATATGTGGATGTGTTGATAATGTTCTGGCCACTTGTGTCTCCAAATTTTTATTGCTTGTCATTTCTATAAGGGAATTATTTATCTTCACAACCAAAGTATTTCATTATAACTTGACAGACTGGGTGTTTGGTGACCCTCCTTGGGTGCTGCTATGCTAATTGAATATTAGTTACTGCCAAATTCAGTCATTTTTCAGGGATAAACTTAAAAAATTTATCTATAAAATGCTAAAACATAAAAAAATCAAACCTAAACCCTGACTTTGAGTTTTTCCTAATTAAAAAAAAAGTATTCTTACTTTTAAATGTTCTGAGTTATGATTTTTTTAAAAAAATAAAGCTCTTGAGTGGAATTAAGTGTATTTTAAAATAAGAGTAAAAGGATTTATAGGCTACACACTAAATAATTAATGTATTAATTAAATCTAGAAACTTGTATCACTTAACCATCTTGAGTAACTTTGCTTTTTCCAAAACAAGATAAAATTTTTCTACAGAGAAACTTGTTCTAGAGAGGAAAATAATATATAGGATGGCTCAGCAGTAAAGAATCTGCCTGCCAGTTCAGGAGATGCAAGAGATTTTGGTTCAGTCCCTGGGTTGGGAAGATACCCTGGAGGAGGCAACGGCAACCCACTCCAATATTCTTGCCTGGAGAATTCCATGGGCAGAGGAGCCATGCAGGCTACAATCCATGGGGTTGAAAAGAGTCGGATATGGCTGAGCGACTGAGCATGGAATATGCTCTATAGCATTTAATAATCAATTCTCTGTATGCTCAGCTTAATATTCAGTTTTAACAGTTTAATTCTCTCTTTCCAGTTGTTAAGATATGTTTCATCAATTCTACTTCAAAGCACTTGTCATAATATTAATAGATACAATTTACTGAGCACTCATGAAGCAGATATAACCAATATATCCTAGAAGGTAGAAGCTATTATATTTCCATTTAATAGAGAATAAAGCTAAACTTAAAAACCAAAAACACAGATTTGGTAAGAACGGTAAGCAGAATTTTAACATGGATCTGTCTTCCTACAAGCCCATGCTAATAACTACTTGTTATTTATTACATAGGGAAGTTACATGTATCAACTCCCTACTTAGTATCGCTTATTATGCAGAATGGAATGCATGTTACTTATTCCTCAGGAAGTGCTACCTAAGATGAGCATTTAATAACTCTGTTGTACAGATGGGGAAATTTGTGTTTCCAAAATCTGAATTCTCCTTTCATAGTAGGTATACAACCTTGGGAAACACAGGTAACCCCTTCAGATTCCCTAACTAGTGATATAGTCTCCATTCATGAAACTGGAATTTTCTAAGGGATTGCCTTAGAGATCACTGCCCAGCAGTGACTGCCGTTACATGTAACACTCTTCTCCATAATCCATCTCCTGTGTCTTGTGCAGATTCTCTGCTGGGAAAGACACATAACTGACAGTTATATCTCCTGCCACCCCAACCCCAGTGTCAAATTCTGATTTTGGTAAAGCTCTTGCAAAGCCCACTCTCTTAATCCATAGGGTCTGGAGAATGTATACAAGGATCCTACCTCTAAATAGGTTTCAGATGCTTGGTCAGGGTCATTTCCAATTTAACCTCCAGTTTTATCTTTGGCCTGATGCTTGTCTATAGAAGCACAGTTGCTTTCACTGAGGTAGTTTATATTTGAAGTGGATGTTGGCAGTAACATCTCATCAAAAGTATTCTTCGGTGAGGAAGGACTTCATTTAGCCTCAGCTGAAGAAACAAAACAAGAGAATAAGACGAAGAAATTCTTCAAAGCTCGACATCCCTAAAGGCAAATTTGCAGAAATGTCTGTTAAGACAAAATCACAAGAGATTTATTCATGGTCAATAGCTTTGCTTTCTTTTTCTGCTTCTGTGAGGCAGAAGGCATATTTAGCTGAGCCAGGAACAGGGGAATTAAAGTACAGAGTTCATCTTGCTCTTCTGAAGAAAGTCTCCCAATGGTGTAGGAAGAAAGATGAGGTGAAGCGGAAAAGCCAAAAGAAACATCTACCGTTGATCTTCGTTTGGCTGCGCAGAATTCTAGGAATATTTTTGGGCATGTTTGCAGATGGAAGAGAGGATGTAAGGGGAAAGAAAGAAGTTGAAAGTGGAATGAAAGGCAGAAAAAAAATAAAAATAAAATTTGACGAAAAGCCTTAGAAATTACAGGAAGTGTGAAGGACCTAAGAGACACTAAAGTTTTGTTAAGTAAAAATTATGTTTTCCTCTTAGGAGGGAAGGAATAAAATGAACGAAGCTATAAACGGAACCCATAAATCCACTAGCAATAGTTATAGATACGGAGAAGTGATGCTTATGAATCTGGAGGTGAGAAGGTGGAGAAACCAGGGCAAACTCTCCCGATCCTCCAAGTAAGGTTACTGAGGCACTGCTGCCACCTGGTGGCCAACATCAACTTTAATTCTAGCTGCTTCCTGTTTCTGGAGAGGGTTCCAAGGCTTTTTAAAAAAAAAAAAATTACTGCCATTCCTTCGTCTCCAACCTCTAGGTTGCGCTCTCTTCCAAGGTTCCTCTACCGTAGGGGCCTGTGCTTATCTCAGTGGGTACTTACCTCTTAGAGATGAGAGCAGAACATCACTCCTTAAGGACTGTATTTTGTACTTTTAGTTATGTGTCACGGTATTTTTCATGTTCAGATGGATTTGTTTATCGTTCATTTTTTAATTTGCATATTTGATTGGGACTCCTTACATGGAAAGTTAAATACTCATTTTTTTCTTATAAGACTTTCAACAATCGTTCAGCAAGATTTCATTTTTTTTTTAAGCTCCCAGCTTAATTTGATGAGATGTTTTCCCACGACTGCTCTGTGCTAAAAGGGTCAGTCAAATGATTCTGTAGTCCAAAACTCTGAAGAAAGTGTACGTTCAGAGGGATGGAAAGAGGATGTAGAGAAAAAAGACTAAAAGAGAGCTTCTTGCTGCTTGAAAGTGAAAGTAAAGTCACTCAGTCGTGTCCAGCTCTTTGGGACCCCGTGGACTGTAGCCTATCAGGCTCCTCCGTCCATGAGATTCTCCAGGCAAAAATACTGGAGTGGGTTGCCATTTTCTTCTCCAGGGCATCTTCCCGACCCAGGGCGTTGGAGGGAGACGCTTTAACCTCTGAGCCACCAGGGTTGATTTGACCTCAAAGCCCTGGAACTTGATACTCCCATGGATTTATAGAGCTACTGATTATATTTCTAAGGAATTGGCTTTCTCCACCATTGTTAATCATATTGCATAAAATCTGCCTTCCCAGTGTTATTGGGTAAAATCATCATGTTTAGTGAAATAATCTTGAAATAACCAACCCTATGCTTTATTCTTAAAGCAATAGGAGGTAGATGTACAGACCTGACTTAGACTAATTTAGTCACAGGTTCTGAATTCACACTCAGTTATTTTCCTTTCTGATAACTGGCTCATCCAACTGATTCATAATGATGGTGTCTACTTCACGAACTCTACCTAACACAATCACAGCACAAGCAAATGTAAAAGAGATATCAGTTTTTAACGTAACCGTCCACCCTCTTTTGTTAGAAATGTCATTTCCCTTTATAATTTTAATGTGTGTTCGTGATAGGTCGCTCCAGTCATGTTCGATTCTTTGCGACCCTCTGGACTGTAGCCCACCAGGCTCCTCTGTCCATGGAATTCTCCAGTCAAGAATACTGGAGTGGGTTGCCATGACCTCTTTCAGGGGATCTTCTCAAGCCGAGGATGAAACCTGTGTCTCCTGAGGCTCCTGCATTGCAGGCGGATTCTTTACTGCTGAGCCACTGGGGAAGCTGTATAGTTTTAGTAGCTCTGTTTAAAGAATTCTTCATGGGCCTTTTCCCCTCCACCCTTTAATAAATAGAAAAAGTGTGTAATTGTCAAAATGAAGGGAAGGTGTAGATGTACAAGATTAGGCTCTCACTGGCATATTCCTGATTGAAGTAAGTTCTACCCATAACATTGTATTGCTGATTTCCAGATACTGTGTCTTCCATTAGCAATTTGAGTATAGGAGGACCCCCCACACCAATACCGAAGGGGCAGTAATATGAATGCATTTGGGGAAAATAAGATTTCCAGATAGAAGAAAGGTAGTGTTGAGTCAGTCACAGTCTCTGAGTATTGTACCCTTCTGCCTTCTTACCTTATTTAGTACTTCTATATAGAAAGGGAGGCCTGCAGATCAGTTAGCCATATATCACCTTCACAAATCTGTTTTTAATGTCTACCACTATTTACATAATAATTTTCTTTAAATTCACTTTTTTATTTAGCCACCTTCTAAGCACTGCTGCTGCTGCTGCTAAATCGCTTCAGTCATGTCCGACTCTGTGTGACCCCATAGACGGCAGCCCACCAGGCTCCCCCGTCCCTGAGGTTCTCCAGGCAAGAACACTGGAGTGGGTTGCCATTTCCTTCTCCAATGCATGAAAGTGAAAAGTCAAAGTGAAGTCGCTCAGTCGTGTCCGACTTAGCAACCCCATGGACTGCAGCCCACCAGGCTCCTGAGTCCATGGGCTTTTCCAGGCCAGAGCACTGGAGTGGGGTGCCAAGCACTATAACGTGTGAAATGATAATTTTGGTGTTAACGTTTATAATTATTTAAAAGTAAATATATAACTATTAAATTAAAAATAAAAGGCTACCACTCAAAAGCCAAAACCTGGAAGTAACAGATAAGAAAATAAAAATAGTTTTCCACAATATGGTATCTCTCTTTCTTCCTTCTTTCTCTTTTCTCGATTGGTCACTCTCTTTCTCTCTCTCATACACACACACACACACACACACACACACACAATGCCAATCTACCCCTGTGAATATGTTTTTCTAAAAAATTAGGAATAAAATAACTGAAAGATGGGGGAATGTGAAAAATAAAATACTTTAAGATGTCAAAGCACCCTCAGATAGAAGCTCCCATTTCTGGCCATAATGGAATAACAAGGACCAGATTCAGACATTTGCAAAGAAAACTAGATGAAATACATAAAATAACTATTTTTAGACTTTCTGAAACAGATAATCCAAGACTGTGATCATTACGAGAAGGGAAAAGTTGTCATGAGACTTACTTTCCCTTGGTCCCAGTCTCCAGGCACTTCCTGTACATTGCGCATATGAAGAGGAGAACTAAACAGAGTTCAATGGTCTTAGGGACTGGAGGAGCCAGAAATGGAAGTTCAGAGAGGCTGAGGTGTCTGAAAGTTGCAGGGAAGATTTACACAATGCATAGAGCTATGAAAGACAAACCAAAATAACTCCAGCTATCTGTATTGAGACCACTTTGAGTCTTGGTTGAGTAGTAGCCAGTGCATGTGAGAATAAAACTCTTGATGACAGGCAAAGAGCAATCTGGGATTTGTAAGCATAATAATCCCTAGAGCTCACAGAATTGAGAATGTCCTCTGAGCACCAACTAATCAGGATAAAGGCTCATTAGTTCTCACCCAGGGGCATTCAATGGAGACCCCAAAGGATTATGACTTAGTAGTAGAGCTAAATTATCTCTGGAGGGAAACTTGTTCAAAACCTTCTGTAAAAAGTCTTAAAAGCAAGTCTCAAATTGATTAAACTCATCCTCAACTTAACTGTATGTTAAAATACTCTTTAAAAAACACACAAAATATCCAAACATTTAACAATGTGGGAATCACAATGCCCAACATTCAATCAAAATTCACTGGACATGATGAGCAGGAAAATATGACCTATAACTATGAAAAACAGTATTTAAAAAGAAGGTATAAGCATAATGTGGAGAAAAGTTGAAAATAAAAAAAATAGACCCCTGACAACTTCACACACATATTTTGCTTAGATACTTATATCAATCAATTTAGGCATGGCACAGTTTTATTTACCCCATTTTATAGGTAAGAAAACAAAGTCACAGTTATAGTAAATGAACTGCTCCTAGAACAAAGGCTTAACTTTTTTAAAAAGGAAAACTAGAACCTAAGTCTTCTGATTCCTTAATATTTTAAAGTTAATAATGCCAGGAATTTCAATTAAAGGAGTCTGCTGTGGATGTTAGTGGACTGTGATAAATTTTCCTATCAGTCACAAGGCAAAAATACTAAGGAAAATTGCAACTGTATATGCCTTTGTGTGTGTGTGGGTGTATACCTATGTACATGCATTGTGGCTATGCTGTGTAGATTATGTAATTTGATACACTAATTACTCTTATTATCATAAAGTACATTTCATGATACTATGCTCAAACCTCAGCATTGTTACCATTATAAAGATGGCTTCTGATGGAACTAGGACTAACTCCTCCCCAGTCCCAAAGACAGGACTCCAAAATATCTTTCTGAAAACAACACTGAAGGAAAAGAAGCAGGACATTAATTGTACAACTAGGAGCCACTTTTTTGTGTCAAGGTCAATACAATTCAGAAGACAGTTTAAAAACTTGAATGAACATAATTTTTGTTACTGAAGATTTCTGAAAAATCAACAGTGTGTCTTAAAAACTTCCATATAACTCTTCTTATAGTAAAAAGGCTGGCTAGAAGATGTGTTAAGAGCTATTAGAATTCGAATGCTTTGAAGTAGATAACTATTCGGTCAACGTTTGTTAATACCTTTGGTTATTAGATTCTCTGAAAGGGATGCAAACTTCAGATGGAGATATTCTTTTTGACGTGTGTGTGCTCCGTCGCGCAGCTCAGTCATCTCTGATTCTTTGCATCCCCATCGACTGTAGCCCACAAGACTCCTCTGTCCATGGGATTTCCCAGGCAAGAATTCTGGAGTGGCTTGCCATTTCCTCCTCCAGGGCATTTTCTGACCCAGGGATTGAGCTCCTGTCTCCTGCTCCTGCGGCTCCCGCAGGCAGATTCTTTACCACTGAGCCACCTGGGAAGCCCATTCTTTTGGGGCTGTATTCTAAAATATCTATGATTTTACTATTATTTTCATGTTACATTTAGAGAAGTATCAAAAAGCTCTGTTTTATGCCTAACTATATAAAAGTTAAGAGCTTGCTATTCATTGTTGAGTTACATTGTATTTAGAGGTAGATGTGCTAGGACTAACATAAGACTTCACTAATTAGAACACTATGTTTCCTCATTAGTAGTAAAATACATATATGTGTATGTGAAAGTGAAGTGAAAGTGTTAGTCACTCAGTTGTGTCCAACTCTTTGCTGCTCCATGGACTGTTGTCTACCAGGCTCCTCTGTCCATGGAATTCTCTAGGCTAGAATACTGGAGTGGGTAGCCATTCCGTTCTGCATGGGATCTTCCTGACCCAGGGATGGAAGCCCCATCTCCTGCATTGCAGGCAGATTATGAATATAACTATTCATAATTTATATACGATTGCATATGTTTATATAGCGATATACATTTATGCACCTGCGTGCACACATAGATGTTTGGGAAAACACTGCATATCATGTTCCTTCTTGAAGATTCACAATGCCTATCACTGTATCAAAGATTCTGAAAAATTGTACCATAAGTTTTCATGCATTGGTGAACCTATTAGACTTTGGAAACTGATTTTGAAAAATAACTGTTAATATCTTGTAGAACTACTATTCCCCAGAATCTAGTTTGAAAAATACTATTGAAGATACTCACTTTAGAGCTGTGGTGCCAAAATAAGACTGCCTCGGTACAAACTCAAATTTATAGCTATGAATCACATAATCCTGTGTGGCTCAGTTTCCTTATATAAAAAAAGGATATTAAAAGTATCTATCTCATAGATTTTGTGTGAGAGTTTAAATTGTAAACTTCACTCCAATGAGCATCTAGTACAGAATACTCAAGAAACATTAGTTACATTAGCTAAGATTTGATAAAATGATAAAACTGTCAGAAAAACTTTCTTCTTAGAAACAGTGAGTGGCTGGGGCAAGCAAACCGTAGGGTAACTCAGAGTGAAAGGATATATCATATTCAACACTCAAAAGAAAGGACATGGGTGATTTTTATTTACTTGACTCCTTTTACATCCAAAGTGAAAACACAACATGTCCCAATGTGGTGGCTCTTCTGGTTTCAAGAGGAAAGATAAAAATGGACGTATTTACAAAATGGAAATAGACCCACAGACAAGAAACAAATTTATGGTTACTAAAGTAGAAGAGGGGCAGATAAATTAGGAGTTGTGTTTAATAGATACATGCTACTATATAAATAGTTAACCAACTAGCACCTACTGTATAGCACAGGGAAGTATACTCAATATTTTGTAATAACCAAAAAGGGAAAAGAATATAAAAACATTCTTTTCCCTTCAGATCAGTTCAGTTCAGTCGCTCAGTCCTGTCTGACTGTGACCCCATGGACTGCAGCACGCCAGGCCTCCCTTGTCCATCACTAACTCCCGGAGTTTACCCAGACTCGTGTCCAGTGAGTCGGTGATGCCATCCAACCATCTCATCCTCTGTCATTCCCTTCTCCTCCCTCTCTCAATCTTTCCCAGAATCAGAGTCTTTTCAAATGAGGCAGTTCTTCATATCAGGTGGCCAAAGAGTTGGAGTTTCAGCTTCAGCATCAGTCCTTCCAATGAACACCCAGGACTGATCTGCTTTAGGAATGGCTGGTTGGCTCTCCTTGCAGTCCAAGGGACTCTCAAGAGTCTTCTCCAACACCACAGTTCAAAAGCATCAATGCTTTGGTGCTCACCTTTCTTTATAGTCCAGCTCTCGCATCCATACATGACTACTGGAAAACCATAACCTTGACTAGATGGACCTTTGGTGGCGAAGTAATGCTTTTCAATATGCTGTCTAGGTTGGTCATAACTTTCCTTCCAAGGAGTAAGCATCTTTTAATTTCATGGCTGCAGTCACTATCTGCAGTGATTTTGGAGCCCAATAAAATAAAGTCAGCCACTGTTTCCACTGTTTCCCCATCTATTTGCCAGGAAGTGATGGGACCAGATGCCATGATCCTCATTTTCTGAATGTTGAGCTTTAAGCTAACTTTTTCACTCTCCACTTTCACTTTCATCAAGAGGCTCTTTAGTTCTTCTGCACTTTCTGCCATAAGAGTGGTGTCATCTGCATATCTGAGGTTATTGATATTTCTCCCAGAAATCTTGATTCCAGCTTGTGCTTCATCCAACCCAGCATTTCTCATGATGTACTCTGCATATAATTTAAATAAGCAAGGTGACAGTATACAGCCTTGACGTACACCTTTTCCTATTTGGAACCAGTCTGTTGTTCCATGTCTAGTTCTAACTGTTGCTTCCTGACCTACATATAGATTTCTCAAGAGGCAGGTCAGGTGGTCTGGTAATTCCATCTCTTGAAGAATTTTCCACAGTTTGTTGTGATACACACAGTCAAAGGCTTTGGCATAGTCAATAAAGCAGAAGTAGATGTTTTTCTGGAACTCTCTTGCTTTCTCGATGATCCAGCAGATGTTGGCAATCTGATCTCTCGTTCCTCTGCCTTTTCTAAAACCAGGTTGAACATCTGGAAGTTCATGGTTCACGTATTGTTGAAGCCTGGCTTGGAGAATTTTGAGCATTACTTTATTAGTGTGTGAGATGAGTGCAATTGTGTGGTAGTTTGAACATTCTTTGATATTACCTTTCTTTGGGATTGGAATGAAAACTGACCTTTTCCAGTCCTGTGGCTACTGCTGAATTTTCCAAATTTGCTGGCTTATTGAGTGCAGCACTTTCACAGCATCATCTTCCAGGATTTGAAATAACTCAACTGGAATTCCATCACCTCCACTAGCTTTGTTCGTAGTGATGATTTCTAAGGCCCACTTGACTTCACATTCCAGGATATCTGGGTCTAGGTGGGTGATCACACCATCGTGATCATCTGGGTAGTGAAGATCATTTTTATAGAGTTATTCTGTGTATTCTTGCCGCCTCTTAATATCTTCTGCTTCTGTTAGGTCCCTACCATTTCTGTCCTTTATCGAGCCCATCTTTGCATGAAATTTTCCTTTGATATTTCTCATTTTCTTGAAGAGATCTCTGGTCTTTCCCATTCTGTTCTTTTCCTCTATTTCTTTGCATTGATCGCTGAAGAAGGCTTTCTTATCTCTTCTTGCTATTCTTTGGAACTCTGCATTGAAATGGGTATATCTTTCCTTTTCTCCTTTGCTTTTCACTTCTCTTCTTTTCATAGCTATTTGTAAAACCTCCTCAGACAACCATGTTGCTTTTTTGCATTTCTTTTCTTGGGGATGGTCTTGATCCCTATCTCCTATACAATGTCATGAACCTCTGTCCATAGTTCATCAAGCACTCTGTCTATCAGATCTAGTCCCTTAAATCTATTTCCCACTTCCACTGTATAAATGTAAGGGATGTGTTTTAGGTCATACCTGAGTGGCCTAGTGGTTTTCCCTATTTTTTTCAATTTAAGTCTGAATTTGGCAATAAGGAGTTCATGATCTGAGCCACAGTCAGCTCCCGGTCTTATTTTTGTTGATTTTATAGAGCTTCTCTATCTTTGGCTGTAAAGAATATAATCGATCTGATTTTGGTGTTGACCATTTGTTGATGACTATGTGTAGAGTCTTCTCTTGTGTTGTTGGAAGAGGGTGCTTGCTATGATCAGTGCGTTCTCATCACAAAACTCTATTAGCCTTTGCCCTGCTTCATTCTGTACTCCAAGGCCAAATTTGCCTGTTACTCCAGGTGTTTCTTGACTTCCTACTTTTGCATTCCAGTCCCCTATAATGAAAAGGATATCTTTTCCCCTATATATGTGTGTGTGTGTGTGTATATATATAGGCTTCCCAGGTAGCACTAGTGGTAAAGACCTTGCCTGCTAGTGCAGGAGACATAAGAGACGCGGGTTCGATCCTTGTGTCAGGAAGATCCCCCCAAGGAGGGCATGGCAACCCACTCCAGTATTCTTACCTGGGAAATCCCAGAGAGGGGCTGGTGGGCTAAAGTATATGGGGTCACAGAAGACTCAGACACGACTTAAGTGACTTAGCGTGCGCGCGCGCACACACACACACACACACACACACACAAAACTGGGTCACTCTGCTGTACACCTGAAACTAACATGACATTGTAAATCAACTGTACTCAAAGAAAAATAAATATATTCTTTAGGAATTATTTAAGAATGAATAGCATCTTTTGGGCATTTATGGCATCTTTTTCATTCTTTGTTATCATATTAAATAAGATGGAAAAGAATATCCACATATCTGCTTGCCTTCCTCCAAACAAGTTCAGTCCCCTTCTGTCTAGCTGGCTCAAATACTCTTTCCTTTGGAAGTCTTTCTCCACATGTGGATGAGTTGGTCATTTCGTTCTCTGGATCCTGTGGGACTTATTTCTATTAATGACTGGATTTAGCCTCTACTTGCTCTGTCATTAATTTTTTTATGTCCAGGAGATCTTGACTGACAAAACAAAAAAAAATGTTTACAAAGATACTTCTTTCAGCCAGTTGTTTATACTTCAGAACCCAAATGGCCAATGAAATCATCTTACATGGAACTGCTCATTCTGGAATCTAGGGCACAAATTTTATGTAAACTGTGGTATAAAATACCATGCAAATCTTCTCTCTGTAACCTAGCATCACTTCATGCTTTTGTGAATATCTACTTAGTCTGGTTAGTCTAGACCACTGTGGAGGAGTTATACCTTGGAATTAGGCTGAAACCTCTTTCTATACCCTTGTGTGAAGAGTGATAGGCTATCCACAATGCAATGGCTTTAAAACAACCCTAATCTATGGCAAGAAATGTATTTTACTTTTTAGTCCAACTCTTTGCGACCCCTTGGACTGTAGCCCATCAGGTGGAAGAAGTTAACTACGTGATGACCAACCAGACTGTAGCCAAGATATAAGCTGTCACAGTTCCAAGAACTGGCCTCAAGGAAATGGGAACAAGCCAACCCTAGAAATGAAGATTAAGTGTACTTAAAACAATCAAGATGATGCTGGTCAGGCCACCGATGACCAATTTCAAGATGATGGTCAGAGCTGACTATGCTGTCCTGCATGCAGCCCCCTCCCTTCACTTGTAAAAGCTCTTGCCCACAGGTTGTCAACAGGGGAGAGGCAGCAAACTTTCCTTTTCCCCATCCTTGCCTCTTTATTGACTTTTGAGCAGGGTGCAGTTGGACACCATTTTCAGTTAAAAAGTCATATCATTCTCCCCTTCCCCCGCAAATTTTTGTATTCTTGTTGCATAAAATCTTTCTCACATGGTTAACTTTGGTATTGCCTTCCGTGATAAAAATGCTTAGATATTAAAATATCAGATTGAAGAAACAAAAATCAGATAACTAAGGAGAGGTTTCTTCTAATGGGAAATACTAGGCATCAAGGCCAAATTCATGATGCTGCCTTCTAATTTTACTCATGATTAGCATCATGATGGCCACCAGACATCTCCCACACACATTACACCAATTACAAATTTGTTTTTACAATGAATGGTCACTTCATAAACACGATGCATGAAAGATACACTTCCTGTTCTGTTCTCCCCAGACATCTGGGGAGGAAAAGTCTGATTCTTTATACAAAGTCTCCTTGTTGTCAGTACATATGGTCTGTAGTTTCCAGACAGGGTGTCACCCCAGAAGTTGGCAACGAGGTACAGGAAAATGTCAGCTTTTGCTGCTGATGTTAAATGAAGTTCACTGCTTAGGGCAGTCCAGCCCCTAACTGCATCTGTATGTAGGCCTGCTGATGATGGGGCAATATCTTCCCAATTTCAAGGGGGCAAATGTAACTTTTATGCAAGAAAAAACAAGATGTGAAACTGAGGGCAGTAGAAAAAAAAAATGACTGAAAAACTATTAGTGCCTTGAGCAGAACTCCATGCTCAGTATAAGTAGCATGAAGACTTTCAGCTCTGTTTTTTCAGGACAGCTGGGAAGAACAGCCTACACCTTAGTCTGATAACATTTTCCATTAAAATAGTCTATTTCTCTTTGCTCCAACGTTAGCCTTCCGATAGAATGATTTCCAATATCCATGGTTTCTAATAGATAGTCCTTGTGGAAAAAGTACAGTAAACATTCCAACTCCTTGGCAGTTCTTTATCAGCATCAGTTAATGCAAAAGAATCTTGGCTTCTAAATGGAAGGTTACAGATATTTAAAGAAGGTAAGAAACTTTAAGAGCATTTGAATTCCTTTCTCTTGACAGATCTAGAAATTAAGAACCAGAGGGTAACATGACTTTCCAAAGCTGCAGATTATAATTTTTTTGTGTTGAGATAGTCTCCCCACACCAGATTGCTCAAGAGTGAACGGAAATAATTCACAACCTTCCGGCTTTTTATTATTTCATTTTTACTGCGGGATGGATGGAGCATGCCACTTCCAAACATGCAAATCTGGGACTTTTCCCCTCTACCATTAAAAGGTAGCCAGTAGTCACAATTTTGTGACCAGAATTTTTTTTTCTGATATCAGCAAAATCTGAATCTAAACCTAGCTATGCAACATCAGAAAATTTGTATGATTTATCTAAACCTCAGTTTTCTTATCTTTAAAATGGTAATATTAATACTACATTAATCATACCTAACCTACATGGTTAATGTAGTATTATAGCAGTAAATACAGACACTCAATAAAGGTTAATTATTATTAAAATACTATTTCATTCTCTCATGTCTGAACTCCCTATGTAAGTGAGAGACCCGATTTCCTTTCTTATTTTGGAGCCCAGGTTTTGAACCTGGATCGGACTAATTCGTCTGTTGTAGTAACTCTCAAAATGTGACCTCCAGCCACCTGGGAGCTTGTTAGACATGCACGTTCACAGGCTTGGTCTCCAAATGCCTGAATCAGACACTTGGGGGATGGAGTTCAGAAATCCATGTTTTAAAAAGCTCTCCTAGGGATTCTGAAGTTTGAGAGGCACTAGCTTCCTAGGTTCAAGTAGGAAGTAAAGATGGATACAAGATGGTGGGCTTAGATCAAGGAATCCCATTTGAAGGTAACGTCTTATCCGAGAAGACCTGGCAGGCGGCAAAAGCCAGCTGAAAGTAAAACATCAGTTACAAGGCAAGGGTTAGGGGAGTGGAGAAGAGGGAGGAAGTGTTATGGCAAAGAGAAATAACTGCCTTATGTCAGGAAGGGCACGCCAACACAGAATAAAGACACATGGGGAAGGAAATGTTATAGGCTTTGCTATTGCTGCTGCTAAGTCGCTTCAGTCGTGTCCGACTCTGTGTGACCCCATAGACGGCAGCCCACAAGGCTCCCCCATCCCTGGGATTCTCCAGGCAAGAACACTGGAGTGAGTTGCCATTTCCTTCTCTAACGCATGAAATTGAAAAGTGAAAGTGAAGTCGCTCAGTCGTGTCTGACTCTTAGCGACCCCATGGACTGCAGCCTACCAGGCTCCTCCATCCATGGGATTTTCCAGGCAAGAGTTCTGGAGTGGGGTGCCATTGCCTTCTCCCAAAGCTAACGTGAGCATGATAGATCAATTGCACTTACATACCTTAAATCTGGGCTTCCCCGGTGGTCAGCAGTAAAGAATCTGCCTGCAATGCGGGAGTTGCAAGAGACACAGGTTTGATCCCTGGGCTGGGAAGGTCCCCTGGAGAAGGGCATGGAAACTCACTCCAGTATTTTTGCCTGGAGAATCCCATGGACAGAGAAGCCTGGTGGGCTATAGTCCATAGGGTTGAAAGGAGTCGGACATGACTGAAGCCATTTAGCATACACGCACCTTAAATCTACTAATTCTGTTAAAATCTAGCTTACCGTAAACTGATTTTACACAGAACAGCTGTTTTGGGTCAATCATACATCCTGTCACTGAAGGTTTTAGAGCTAAGGCTTTATGAGCTAAAAATCAAATCCTTAGTCATCTCTTTTTATATCTCATAATTTCAACAATTACTCTTAGAAAAGGATGTTGAATCACTCAGCTCGGTAACAGGGTCAGAAATATTGTACTTTGGCCTGATTCAGCCCCTGTTTATTGACCAAAGATACAGCAACTACAGTAATTAGCAGTGGCTTAAGACTTCAAAAATTCTCACAGGGACATAACAAAAATTCTCAACGGTACATAAAATTATGTACCCTGACCACATCCACTAGTAGGGCAGACCAATCTCATTACCCTGTAAACACCAAATATGTTATACTTCTGTTTTTTACATATGTACACTGGTACATATGCTATGAATCAAAGAAAATAACCCATCTCTATTCTAGTGAAGTTCCTGTGTTTAAGGACATAACATCTATAACCTCTTAGAGATGGAATTTTGTTCTTGAGTCCTGTCTGTCCAGCTGTCTCCCCCACAGCTTTCCAGTGTAATCATTGGATCTAGTCCCCTGAGACTCCTTCCATCTCCCATGGGTCCTCATCCCATTTCAAAGTCTTATTTGTGTATTTTTTCACATAGAACATTTTCTATCCCCATCAAGCTATGTCCTTGATACCGTTCAATTCATTCACTCACCTAATCAATAAATGTTCATTGTGTCCATTACTATTAGACACCTATAAGTGGTGGAGGACTGAAGAAGTCTTGTTTCTGCCCCTCTGTTGACTCATCATGGCCTAATGGTCAGACTCAGACAAGGTGACAGCTATCTCCAATATGGTGTGAGAAGTGTATAAGCTCCTAGAGGACAGACATCACAGACATCATTTTCAAATCCTAGCACACCTGTGTTGCCCACACAGCTAGAAGGGAAATCACAGTAATGTGAAGTTGAACTGCTGTCTGAGAATGGTAATAGCCTATCTGATTTTGTCCTTTGCTTTGGGAGGAAGAGCAAAGAAAGTGGAATATCTAAAGAATGAATATCTTTTCTGAGAAATTTTGCAATTACATGAACTAAATACAAAGGGCATAGAGAAAGAATGAGAAAGCAATTGTGGTCTGACTCAGGAGAACCTCAAATAAGAGGTTCTTGGGCAGAAAACGGGAATTCCCAGAAGGCATGGCAGAGGACAGTCAAGTCAGGCTTTCTGGTTTGGAGTCCCAGGCCTTCGATACAACCACTACTGCCCCTTGCCACCTTCCCTTGAGGAAAACCTGCTCCTGACTTCATCCTGCCTTACCCTTGACCTTTCACTTCCGAACTGCCTCTGCCATTGCCGGAAGTACTCAGTGTCTCTCAACACAAATGCAGCTCAATGTTTTGTGGCTTTATGGGACACACTGTTGTGTAGATGGTAACACATTTTGCACAGTGGTTACTGCTATGTTAGAGATTCTTACTTTCTACGACCATGAAAACAACTCCTAGGTTCCCAGAGGCTAATAATCAACAACCTGAAGCGTATCTAATTGAAAAGGAAAGAAATGAATTCTCTTTGTTTGCCCTTTGTCATGGGATCAGATTGATTTCCCCTCTGAATCTTTGGATAAAAGAATTATCCAAGGGCATATGTGAGGATATGCTTGAGTCTGCTCTATCTACTGATAGACTCTACAAAAGTAGTCGAAGAAAAGGACAGTAACATTCAGACTACGGATTGTCATAATGCAGATCGTTTAGCTCCTATGAAATTTTGTGCACTTGGAAATTTTTATTTGGCAAAGCAGATTTATACATTTATGTCTATTAATACATACATATATAGACACATAAAAATATGTGTCTATATACTTATAGATATATACATAGATATAGATATTACGGGAGTTTTGAGAAAAGCTGGATAGTGGTTTTCAGCTTTAAGTGAATATATCACTTTACTCAGGAAGTGCTGCCCTTGTGAAAAAGCAGAGTAGGTGATGATCTCTGCGATGTGGTTAGAGGATGAGGCAACCCACATCTCTGAGATGTTCCTCTGCTAACAACATGTGCCTTAAATTCCACTGTTAGAGACCAAACTCTCAATTTGAATATCTCTGCTGAGAAGGCACAGCTAGAGTCAGTTTGAGCATAGTTTGTCATTAGCCATCTCCAGTTTCTGTGGAAGGAAAAATCCACCACTGAACTATTGTAGGGAAAGAAGAAAAGACATTACATGTTTTCTATATATAAGCCACTCTACATTTATCTCTCTTGCTGCTGCTGTTGCTGCTAAGTCGCTTGTGTCATGTCCGACTCTGTGCGACCCCATAGACAGCAGCCCACCAGGCTCTTCTGTCCCTGGGATTCTCCAGGCAAGAAAACTGGAGTGGGTTGCCATTTCCTTCTCCAAAGCATGAAAGTGAAAAGTGAAAGTGAAGTTGCTCAGTCGTGCTCAACTCTTAGCAACCCCATGGACTGGAGCCCACCAGTCTCCTCTGTCCATGGGATTTGCCAGGCAAGAGTACTGGAGTGGGTTGCCATTGCCTTCTCCATTATCTCTCTTAATCTTTATTAAAAAAAACAAAAACAAAAACAAACTATGAACTGTACAAGGCTGCAGAGCTGGTTGCCACTAGCCTATAGAATGCTTCTGTGCAATTGGGAAACGACCCCTGGAAATCTGCAAAGATAATGTCATAAGGCACATGGCTCAGTGGGAGGCCGGATTTTTGTGTCAACTCATAACTTTGTCTGGTACACAAGCTTTGCACTGCTCACAACGCTCTAGAAATAGGTATTACCACAACAAGAAAGTAGAGACTCAGGACTAGGTATTCTTCCTGAGGCCAGATAGCAAGCAAGTGGGACAATCAGGATTTGAACCTTGACTTATTAGATTTCAGGGTTTCCCAGGTGGGACTAATGGTAAAGTACGTGCCTGCCAATGCAAGAGACGTAAGAGATGTGGGTTTGATCTCTGGGTTGGGAAGATCACCTGGAGAAAGGCACTGCAGCCACTCCAGAATTCTCGCCTGGAGAATCCCATGGGCAGAGGTGCCTGATGGTATAGAGTCCACTGGGTGTCAAAGAGTCAAACACGGCTGAAGCAAATTAGCACTATTAGATTTCAAACTTAGAATTTATCTTTTTATCTTTAAAATTGGAATATAATTATATTTACTTCCTAGGATTGTTAAGAGGGGTTAAAGAAGATGATTTGTATATTATTTCACAAAGTACCTAGTACACTATATGATATTAAAGTATACTACCTTCTATAGAGTGACAAGAGTTCACAGCTGGTTCTGAAATCTTTCCTCTAGTTTTGGAAACACCTCAGGATTTGATCATTGGTCAATGCTCCCTGCAGGATTAACTCAAGGGCTTGCTTAAGAGTTTATCTGTATTATCGCTAAGATAAATGAGAATCTATCCAATGACTATGTTCTGAACCAAGCGCTTACATTACCTAATCATTGAGATTGTGTGATGAGTGACCTTAGATGGTAAGAATCAGGCTAGTCATTTGCCCCTGAATGAGGGAGAAGGGTCATAGTTTACAAGGTATGAATAGTGAAAGAAGCATTCACCTGTTGTCGTCCCTGGGTTGAAGTGGTCCTTTTCCACTCAGTCCATCTCTCATGACCACACATATGCCCCAAATGTAAAAAGACTGCGGCGTCAGAGACCTCCCCGGTGCTGCAACTGTATTGTCTTCATGTCAAATATACTCGGGGCTGAGTGAAGCCCACTTTGCCTTTAGAGTTTGATCGTCATCTGACGCCGACTACAGTTTCTGGTAAAGCAGTGTAAATGTTTCATTGGATTAGCAGGCAGAGTTGAGGTCAAAAGGCAGGGACTAAAAGAACATCTCTGAGGAGAGCTATGGACCCTCAGACAAACTGAGAAATACTTTGGTTTCAAGAAAATGGCTCCATGTGGGTGAGAGGAAGTCCTAAAGGGAAGCAGTCTGTGCCCTCCGCTTTACCATAAGTGAAAGACCTTTGCCCAGGAGCTCCTGGATCTCAGCTGCCAACTTCAGTTTTTGTATTGTAGACAGCACAGAATAGAGATGTAAAGCAGTGCTTGTTATCTGCTTATTCTGTGCCTGAAGTTGTCTTTGGTGCAATCCCTTATAATTATGAAAAAATGAAAACCAGAAGAGTGATATATTTTTTTTTCTCCATTTTACAGTTGGAGGTACTGAAGCCTCAATATCAATAGGTGAATTTCTCAACAGAGGTCAGAGGAAATGGTGGATTTAATGTTGAAACTGAGGTTGACTGGTGCTGAAGTCCTTGCTCTTCTTACTACACCACGCTACTTCCAAAATACTGATGATATTCATTGTTGCCAGTGATATGTTTTATCCAAAAATCTATACCCTTTATAAATGACATTTATTGACTTCTTACTATGTGGTAGGCACTGTGCTTTAAAAATATTGCCTCTGGACTTCCCTAGTGGCCCAGTGGTTATGACTCCATGCTTCCATTGCAGGGTACATGGATTTGATCCCTGATCAGGGAAGTTCCACATGCTGTGCAGTAAGGCCAGAGAATAAATATAAATAAATTCATTTACAAATATTGCCTTATTTTATGCTCATGACATATCTAGCAGGTAGACTTCACTATCATTTTTCACAGGTGAGGAAACTGATAAAATCAGTTAAATTGCCCCAAATCACACACCCTGAAGTCACACAGCTATCTAGTGGTGGAGTCACATGTGAAAGCCTCTAGAACATCTGCTGCAATTGGACTATGTGTTCCTCTAGGGCAAGATCATGATATGTGAACAATCTCCATATAGCGGGCGCCAGTGAAGGTCATTGAGTGGACTATGACAGAGCAGGACTTTACTGGAGAGATAAAGCCTGAAAATCAAGCTGGCACTAGATATAGTAGAAAAAAAACAGAGCTGTAAATGAAGCAAATGCCCATTGTAAACAACGCAAATGTCCACAGGGTCACAAAAGGGTCGGATATGACTGAGCAACTAAACAACAATTCCAGGCTTGAGGAAATTAGGATTATGTTTCTATATTTTTTATGGAGATATTACCAAGATACATTGTTAGTTAAATTAAAAAAAAAATAGAAAGCAAGCTGTACAAAGGTATAGATATTATGATACATTTTGTGCAACCAATGTGTTTCTATATATATTATGTATATGATTTAATATATATATGATTAAAGCAAAATCTGATAAGTATGTTACCTATGAGGGAAGGAGAAAACAGGGTGAGGATGGAAACTAGACTTCTCTAAAACTGAATATGCTTTGTTTTGTGGCTTTGATTTTGAAAACACACTTGTATTTCACACAATTTTAAAAAGTAAAATCAAAACCAGTCTCTATAAACAATGATTATTGAAACCAGAAACAACTGACCAAACTATATATCAAGTAGGCAGCAGTTACATGGGGAAGAGTCATTCCAAGTGGTTTTAAACCATAGTATTTTGACTGTACAGTGATAGAAAGAAAACAACGAAGAAAATTTTAAATGTATTCAGTAAGTTTGTTATTACTAGAAATATTTATTGTTATTTTGAAACTATTATACATTGAAGCAGAACGAATAATGAATTATATTAGTGTTCACATTTTCAGAGAAAAAGAGATAAATATAAAACCAAGGAATTCAAGCAACAATACTGGAATCTTTTATTTGAATTGGTGAAAATATCAGTGTGAATTCAGGAATGATTATTACTTTTCTTAAAAATATGTATTCTCTCACTTGTTCCCCTAAAAACTCCTAGAAAGACTGGACACCTTGGAAGAAATGAACATTCCCGGTGCCCAGACTGTGGTTTAAAAATATGTATTTCGCATGAAAAGGAACTAAGACTCCATGGAAAACTGCTGATTCCAGGTCTGGAGCAGGAAATGTACAAGATGAATTTTGAGCATACTGTTGTGCCTGAAAGCAAAGAAACTATCAAAGAAGACTGGATGATGTCAAAAGATGCTATACTGTCCTCAGTCTCTTCAGGTGTGTCTGACTCTTTGTGACCCTATGGACTGTAGCCCGCAAGGCTTCTCCATCCATGGAATTCTCCAGGCAAGGACACGGGAGTGGATTGCCATTTCCTCCTCCAGGGGATTTTCTTGACCTAGGGATTAAACCCACGCCTCCTGTGTCTCCTGCATTGCAGACAGATTCTTTACCCACTGAGCCATCTGACAAGGAACAAACTTGAAGGAGCTTCCATTAGTTAGCATTGGGAGAACTCAGGTACAAAAAAACCCCAAATGATAACAATAATTGCTAAGAATTGAACATGATTAAAATATTTAAAAATCAATGAATTTAAGATGAAAATGAAACTTCAAGGCTACTCTTGGAGTGTGCTGGAATACTAACTCATTACTCTGAAAATTGATAAGTAAAGAAAGACTGAAACATTTATCTTGCTTTTCCTATATGGACCAACATTTAAGGCAACCAAATAGTTGATGAACAAGTTTTCCTTAATAGAAGATGAAACTATCAGCTTAAAAAAAAAAATCTCATTTTGAAATTTCTAGTGAAGTAATAGGTTTAGAAATGATCTTTAATGACTGTAAACACTGTTAGGTGAAAAGATGATGTGTGTGGAGGTGGGGTTATAGTAGATAGATGAAACTGACAGGTCATGAATCCAGTGATCAATCTGAGCATTACTCAAGGTGTGGCATCCAGACAGTATGGTTTTCTATACTTGGAACTATGCAGCACTAAGAAAAAAAGGTTATGAATCATTACGAGAAACATGGAAGATAAAGATACATGCTGAAGACATCAGGAAGATCGTGTCAGTCAAATCCAGAATATGATAAATTGTAAGAAAAATGACCCAGTTTCTTCAACGAGTAAATGGCATAGAAAGTAGAGGTGAGGCAGTATTATAGATTAAAAGAAGATTGCGACCTATAAGTGAAAAGCTGTATTTGTTCCTTTTTTTTTTACCTGATTCAAATAAACCAGTTATACAAATGCATTTTTTTTTGGAAACTGGAGAAAATTAGACATAGTCTGTACAGCAGATATTAATGAAGTATTAATTAATCTTGTTTCATATGATAGTGGCTTTCCTGGTGGCTATTCTTTATCATTCAGATGGTAAAAAATCTGCCTGCCATGAGGGAGACCCAGGTTTCATCCCCGAGTCGAGAAGATCCCATGGAAAAGTGAATGGCAACCCACTCTAGTATTCCTACTTGGAAAATACCACTGACAGAGAGGAGACTGTTGAGCTACAGTCCATAGGGTCTTAAGGTCAGACAAGACTAACACTTTCACTTTCACTTGATATGATAGTAGTGCTATGCATGCTAAGTTGCTTCAGTCCTGTTCGACTCTTTGTGACCCTATGGACTGTAATCTGTGAGGTTTCTCTGTCCATGGGATTCTCAGGCAAGAATATTGGAGTTGGTTGCCATTTCCTTCTCCAGGGAAGTAGTGCTACAATTATGATAACAAATAAGAATTGCCTATAAGAGCGACATACTGAAAAACCTATAGATAAAATGATGTTACCTGGGATTTAAAATTTTCTAAAGAAATAAAAATTTAGGTTTGCACTGGGAAAGATGAATCAAGAATAGCAGAAAGTGAATAGTTATAAGTTTGTTGAGGAGGCATTCGAATTCATTGAATCTCATCTTCTACAGTGTATGAAACTCTGATATAAGTTGGTGTCTTTGGGCCACAGTGTTGCTGTAAATAGAGCAAATAAAAATAAGCTCTCACAGGAATTGTGTTTTTGCTGTGTTGTGCATGCGTGACTGTAGGAATTTAACCTGCCTTGACAATCACCATCAGGAAAGGTGTATAATGTCCTTTTCAGTTCTGCTGTCACATATTCACTCATTGGACAAATTTTGAGTACTTATTGTGTACTAGTCACTGTCCTTGGCTCTGCAGATAAGGAAGTGGACTTGAGAGACCAGGTTGTTGCCTCTGTGGACATTATGCCAATAAATAAACACAATCCTTTCAAATAAAAGATAACCAGTTTGCTCAAATTCATGTCCACTGAGTCAGTGATACTACCTGACTGTCTCATCCTCTGCTGCCCTCTTCTCCTTTTGCCTTCTATCTTCCCCAGCATCAGGATCTTTCCCAATGAGTTGGCTCTTCACATCAGATGGCCAAAGTATTAGAACTTCAGCTTCAGTATCAGTCCTTCCAATGAATATTCAGGGGTGATTTCCTTTAAGATTGACTGGTTTGATCTCCTTGCAGTCTAAGGGACTCTCAAGAGTCTTCTCCAGCACCACAATTTGAAAGCATCAGTTCTTTGGTGCTCAGCCTTCTTTGCGATCCACCTATCACATCCATACAAGACTATTGGAAAAATCAAAGATTTGACTATATGGATGTTGGCTGGCAAAGTGATGTCTTTGCTTTTTAATATACTATCTAGGTTTGTCATAGCTTTCCTTCCAAGGAGCAAGCGTCTTTCAATTTCATGGCTGCAGTCACTGTCCACAGTGATTTTGGATCCCAAGAAAACAAAATCTGTCACTGCCTCCATGTTTTCCGCTTCTATTTGCCATGAAGTGATGGGACAGGATGCCACGATCTTCATTTTTTGGATGTTGACTTAGAAGCCAGCTTTCCCACTCTCCTCTTTCACCCTCATCACGAGGCTGTTTAGTTCCTATTCACTTTCTGCCATCAGAGTGGTATCATCTTCATATCTGTGGTTGCTGACATTTCTCCTAGCAATCTAGATTCCAGCTTGTACTTCATCTAGCCTGGCATTTCACACAGTGGCAGAGATGGTAAAGAATCTACCTACAGTGCAGTAGACCTGGGTTCGATCCCTGGGTCAGGAAAATCCCCTGGAGAAGGGCATGGCAACCCACTCCAGTGTTCTTGCCTGGAGAGTCCCATGGACAGAGGAATCTGGTGGACTACAGTTCACAGGGTTGCAGAGAGTCCAGCATGACTGAAGTGACTTAGCACACACACATGCTGCATATAAGTTAAATAAACGGGGTGATAATATACTGGCTTGACACACTTCTTTCCCAATTCTGAACCAGTCAGTTATTCCATGTAAAGTTCTAACTGTGGCTTCTTGACTTGTATACAGGTTTCTTTGAAGACAGGTAAAGTGTTCTGGTATTCCCATCTCTTTAAGAATTTTCCACAGTTTGTTGTGACCTACACAGTCAAAGGTTTTAGCAGACTTTAAAAAAGCCAAGAGCAAAAGAAGAAAAAGAAAGGAAGCCAGTATGCCAGAAGCAAACTGAGCTGTGAGATTAGCAGACTAGTGATACCACAGTGAGGTTTGGAAGAAAGTAACGTGCCTGTGGGTGGAGTAATCATGCATCTTGGTTTGCTGGCATATGGCCTCAGTTTGTGACTGCTGTCCTGTTCCAGTGACTAATGGGACTGGGACCCCTTTCATCTCACAAGTGTCCCAGAGTGGTGTCCCAGCAACATGGTCATTCCGCTTAGAGTTTGGATTCTATTTCAAGTGCAACAGAAACCACAAGGTGATTGTAAAGCAGAGAATGACAAAACTAACCTTTGGAAAGAGGACTGTAAGTGATTATGCAAACTATCAAATGGTTTCTCCCAGTTTATAATACTAATAGAGATAATGGATACCCTTAATTTCCTGGACCTGCAGAGGTGATTTTCCTGGTCTGCACCCCAAATTTTTTCACATGATCACATAATCACGTAAGTTACCAAATAACATGCTGCTGCTGCTGCTGCTAAGTCGCTTCAGTCGTGTCTGACTCTGTGTGACCCCATCGATGGCAGCCTACCAGACTCCTCCATCCCTGGGACTCTCCAGGCAAGAACACTGGAGTGGGTTGCCATTTCCTTCTGCAATAAATAAACATGAACTAGAAGCAAATACACATCCATCTTCTGTATTCTGACTCAAAGACAATGAAAAGATGCCAAAATACGTATTATTTTGTGAGCTTGTTTTTTTTACTAAATGTTTTTCTTTATTCCCTTGTATTTGTGGAATTAAATGCCCATTCATCCTCAAGAAACATATCAAGTGTACTTTTTAGAATGTGATAGCACAGTGCTAGGAGCATTTGATTAGTAGAAGGGCTTCCCAGGTGGAGCTAGTGGTAAAGAACCTGCCTGCCAATGTAGGTTAGATGTAACAGATGTGGGTTGGGAAGATCCTCTGGAGGAGGGCATGGCGACCCACTCCAGTATTCTTGCCTGGAAAATCCCCTGGTCAGAGGAGCCCGGCAGGCTACAGTTCATAGGTTGTACAGAGTTGGACATGACTGAAGTGACTTAGCATGCATACGTATTTTAAATTTTAGCTGTTCGACTGGAACGGTTTGAGACCTGTT
Source organism: Capra hircus (assembly GCF_001704415.2). Taxonomy (NCBI): domain Eukaryota; kingdom Metazoa; phylum Chordata; class Mammalia; order Artiodactyla; family Bovidae; genus Capra; species Capra hircus. The sequence goes on along the minus strand of NC_030808.1, from coordinate 114,837,117 downwards.
AGGTCTCGTTTTTAGCAGCTCCAAAATGGGAAAGGAGCATCTCTTTTCAGTTCTGTTAGTTTCAAGAAGGGACTGTTCATAATGACTTGAAGATCAGAGCCAAAATAATGACAGAGGGGAAAGCAGCGGAAGTAAGGGATGGGAGAGAAGGGGGAGGGGGATGAGGAGGAACAGAGATAGGCACAGGAGAAGATAAGAGAGAGGGCATGAGAGGTGAGAAGTGAGGGAAGGGGGAAAGAAGGGGCGATGCTACCAAACGGGAGCTCCATTCACTGTCTACATGACAGGCCAATAATCAGGGAGATGACGTGTTGAGGCAAGGAATGGTGACTTTATTCTGAAAACTGGCAGACTGAGAAGATAGTGGGATAGTGCCCTGGAGTATCATCCTGTCAGGGTCTGGATGCCTGTTTCTTCTATAGAACAGGGAGGGGGAGGAGATGAGGAAGTAAAGTAAAAGGGCCATAAATCTTGCAAAATATCTCCTCATTTGGCCTTCAGCAGGTGGGGTGGGGTGTGTTAATTTCTTCTCTTCTGTAGCCATTCACAGGTGGGCAGGGTCAGAATGTCTCCCTGTGGGCTTAACAAAGGCACTTTAGTTTAAGGTTCAGACAGAGGGACAGGGTTCCTTGTGCCAGGCCATTATGTATGCTTACAGCTATAGACAGCATCCTTTTAGTGATTATAATAACAAAAGCTACTGAAGGCGAAAGTTAAAAAAACAGATCCAACTTGGAGTCAAAGTTTGCTCTTCCCAGTTACAGAGAGGAAGGGGAGAGGGAGGGACGTGGGGCAGGGAAGGAGTGAAGGAAGAGAAGTGGAAGGGGCAGGGGAATGGATGAGGAAAAAAGAGAGGTCAAAGAAGGTGAGGGAGTGAAAGAGGAGAGGAGAGGAAGGGAGATGAGAGAGAAAAAGAAAAGCTGGGAAAGGGCTAATACTGTGACTCAGTCAGGGTTTTTAGTTGCAAGCAATAGAAATTTATCTGGTTTATTTAAGCAGAGATAGACTTTTCCCCAAGTGGGCTTCCCAGATGGCTCAGTGGTAAAGAATCTGCCTGCTAATGAAGGAGATGCAGGTTCAGTCCCTGGGTTGGGAAGATCCCCTGGAGAAGGAAATGGCCACTGACTTCAGGATTCTTGCCTGAAAAATTCCACAGACAGAGGAGCCTGTGGGCTATAGTCTGTAGGGTCACAAAGAGTCAGACACGACTCAGCGACTGAGCATACATGGGCACGGGCTTGAAGGCTTTTGCTAAGAAGACTCTACTATCCACTGTTCAACATCAAGCCAAGCAGACCAGGTCTCAGGTAAACACTGATGCAGCCATTTCTAGGCACATACTCAGAGGCTGTACCATTGATAGTCACCATGTTGGATGCTGACTTCAGGGTTTGCCACCCTAGCCTGATGAATATGTCTTATTCCCCCAGTCAGCATCTCATTGGCACACACCTGTGCCCTGGCTACAACGAACACTGAAGAAATCATTTTTCAGGTTCTTTTCTGAAAGGAGGTCTCTGGCTCCCACCCATGTTCATCAGGAAGATTCTCTACACATGAGAAAGAAATTCAATGATGAACATAGGAAAAAAGTGACATGATCATTATAAGAAGAATAGATGATATGTAGTAATACACTAGCTTTGTGGCAAATGTGTGTTGCTATAAAAATAGTAAGATAATAATCTAGAGTTAAGTGGAGAAAGCAACATGCTTCTTACTTCTGATGTGGGATATTTAGCTTGGTGTCGGAGAGAAAGGACAGAGGGCCCTACTCAGGCAGGTCCCTTCCTCGTCTCTGTGGTGAGACTGAAACTTCCCTGGTGGCTCGGATGGAAAAGAATATGCCTGCAATGCAGGAGACCTGGGTTCGATCCCTGGGTTGGGAAGATCTCCTGAAGGAGGGCATGGCAACCCACTCCACTGTTCTTGCCTGGAGAATCCCATGGACAGAACAGCCTGGTGGGCTACAGTCCATGGAGTTGCAAAGAGTCAGACACAACTGAGCGACTTAGCATGCACACACATGGTGAGACTGAGGAGGCCAAAGAGGAGCTCTTTAGCCAAAGACAGACTTCAGAAAAAGCAGAGCAAGAGATTCAGATCAGTGGGGGAAGCACCACAGTTCTCAGATGCTGCTGAACTAAAGTTTCTTGCCCTCAGAGAAACAGGAAGCACACTTTCTTATCAGCCGAAGCAGAAAGTCCATTTAGCTGGACCCACCCTGTGGGGAGAGGAGAGTGAACTTTGCTAAGCTGAAATCTGCCCGTGGAGGTCATGTGTGCTCTCCTTCAATCGTTTACAGCAACACAGCTGGGAGACCCAGATCTTACTTCCTTGAGAGTCAACAGTCTGCAGCTCATCTTTGCCAAACCAAAAGGTGACTTACCATAACAACAGCGACATTTAAAAAGGAACATGACCAGAGTGACTCTCTGACCTTTGGACCTGGCAGTTTACTCACTGGAATCCTGCTGCTGAGAATCATTTCTCCCCACCTAAAACTCAATTTCTTTTAGGATAATTTATAATCGTGGAAACCACACAGATCCCTGAGGTCAGGGAGCCACAGAGAGACCACATCCTTTGTTTTCATTTCTCAGCTCCAAGTATCTTAAGCTGCTTATTGTGCTTGCTTCCAAGATGTACAAATCATCCCAAGCGGTTGGGTTGTGTAAGAATGTTTCAGCTGGCGCCATGCCTGCTCCATCAGTACAAATGGCTTAACTGTTTTCTGATTAACCAAAGGATTGACCTACGTGGTCACCATGAAACCAGGTCTACCTGGCAGAGGAAGATTGCTGATGAGTTATGTTGGGGAATCACTTAAAGGTTGAGTTCTGCAGGAGCTGTTCCTCTTCCTTTGACACCAGGGAGCAGCTTCACACAGGGGAGAGACCAGCATCTGTGTATCAAACAGTAAGTGCTGTATTGTTGCACCTGCCTTCACTTCCTCTCCAGTGACAGATTGGCAGCACCCCTGGAGTAGCTTGTTCCTGCCTCCAGCCCAGATGTTCTCACTCAGACAAGCATGGGGGCCCCTCCTTCTGCAGAGAGCTAAATGTTGTCGCCTGACAACCCTTAGGAAATCTCTGGACCTGCATGTAAACAATGGCTCTGAATCAAGCCTATCAGCCCCTTCCTTTCGAGACAGGAATCATATGTGTAAAGAGTATCTTTAAGACTTATCAAAAGTCCAATATGTGCAGGACTCGTGTCAAATGCCAGCACTTTCAATAAAGGCATAACATGGTGAGGCTTATTTCTGTGTTACTTTGGTTTGTCTTCCCCAAGATCAGTTTATACAAGGAAGAATTCCCTTTGGAACTTGGAGATTAATCCTTAAAGGAAATGGGAAATATATCACTGAAAGAGAAAGAGTTCAGATTTAAATTGTCTATATTGAATTTGTGGCTTAAAAGGTTGAAACTTTGGGATCAGTTTTTAACTGAAACTGATGTTTACCTTGGTAAGGACAGAGAAATCTTATATTGGCTAAAGGTGACAGAAAGTTGAACACTATTAGTTTAAATCTCTGAGCTTATTGTGTGATTTAGGATAAATCAGTGACATTAGATTAACACGTTTGTGAAATCTAGAAAATGGCACAGATGGACCTATTTACAGGGCAGGAATAGAGGCACAGACATAGAGGATGGATGTGTGGACGTAGGAGACGGGAGGGAGGGCTGGGATAAACTGGTAGACTGGGATTGACATATACACACTACCATGTGTAAAATAGGCAGCTAGTGGGAACCTGCTATAAGCACAGGCAGCTCAGCTCGATGCTCTATAATGACCTAGATGGGTGGGATGCGGTCCCCATCCCTTGGAAGGGAGGTCCAACCTCCCTTGGAAGGGAGGTCCAAGAAGGAGGGGTTGTATGTATACAAATAGCTGATTTATTTCATTGTTTAACAGGAACCAATGCAAAAGCAAACCATACCAACCAAAAGCAACCATACCCCCCCTTTTTATTTTTAACAAAAAAGAATTACTGCTATCTTATTCTGGGCAATTCAGAGATACGCCATATGGAAGCAAAAGAGGGAGTGGGGAGGTAGAGAGAAAGAGTGAGAGAGGTAAAGAGGAGTTTGCAGATGTTCCAAAACTGCAGTTTGTGAGATATGCTACTTTAGAGACATGCCCATCTTAGGAAGGCCAAATGAGACCAAAGAAGTGTGCCTCAAAGGAAGAGGAATTCAATGTCCAACTTGGACCAAGCCAAGACTTAAGGAAGAAACATTTTCTGTTTAAGCTATTTCATTTCTCTTTGCTCTAACACACCTGAGGCAGTTAAGTGAAGTCTAGAGAAGTTTATTTCGTGGAAGAAACAATGAGAATCCATGAATGCTTGGAGCAGCCTCCTTTAGAATCTAGGCCTCCTATTCAGGGGACACAGGATTTTCTCAAGGTATCTAGCCCATCTCTTAAAGGTGGGAGACAGGGAAAGGATTTATGCCTGAAGCTGAAGCTAATAAACTTGTGGATGTTTGTCTGGAGTATTTTATGTACTGGAAACAGAGAGCATGAACGTGCATGTCGGAAATCAATGGTTTGGGTTCTTGGCCTCAGCCAGATCTTAATGGACAACTAACCCACCTGAAAATGCATGTAGTTCTTAAGTGCACCTACTCTGTTTTCTAGAAGCTCAGGTAGCAATACAGAATTCATGATCCAGTGGAGAAACACTAAGGAATTTCCTCACCACGTGATCTGTAGATAGAAATACATATCCAGCATGGAAGCACATGGCCAAAACAGGGCATGTTCCCCCCAAGTTCAGGGCATAGATGTCAAATGCTGAAATAAAGCTGCAAACCCTAATTTAGAGAATCACAGACACTTGGGAGGGGTGACTCCATCCCTTAAACAGGCTGGAGATTAAAATGTGATCTGCTTTGCATCATACATTAAAGCAAATTCTTCTACATTGGGATGCACATTGCTTACTGATTTCTAGGTCCTCAAAAATTCCAAGACTATCTGGAATCCCTTTAATCTGAGATGCATGGTATGAACCACAGCTTTCAAAAAGAAAAGCCTTGGGTGTTTTTCTTAACTTGCCCAGTTTTAAGAAGGTTCAGCTAGCATTTTAAAATTGGGAGATTTTACCTAAAAATCTGGGGTACCATCTTCCTTTGAAAAGAGAAGGGAACAGCTCCCCACTCCAGTATTCTTGCCTGGAGAATTCCATGGACAGAGGAGCCTGGCAGGCTACAGTCCATGGGGTCCCAAAGAGTGGGACACTACTGAGTGATTTGCACTTTCACTTTCATGCAGTAACAATGTCCAGGGCTGAGAAGCAGCTGCTCCTGTTAGGTAGACATTAGCTTTCCAGGATAGCATGGATTCCATCACTCCTTTTCTCTCTAGCACCGAGGCTGAGTAACAGCTGCCAGTCATCACACCACTACGTTTTTTCCCCTTTTAGCATTGGAAATATTTCTCAGCTGTTCATGTCACTGTCATCATCCCTGGTGGCTCAGATGGTAAAGAATCCACCTGCAGTGAAGGAGACCTGGGTTTGATCCCTGGATTGGAAAGATCCCCTGGAGTATGGCATGGCAACCAATTCCAGTATTCTTGCCTGGAGAATCCCATGGACAGAGGAGCCTGGCGGGCTATAGTCTCTGGGGTTGCAAAGAGTCAGACACGACTGAGTGGCTAAACACACAACCTTAAAAATATCTTTCTCAGCTGTTCATGTTACTGTCTATCATGGAGAGACAAATACCAGGCCATGCCAATACCATTTCATGTTTTGAGAAAAATGGAGAATGTATTTCCTTGGAAAAATACAAAAGAGTTGTACATATTTAACAGGCAAATACTCCCTTGGCTCCATTCATACTTCTATCTGGTCCCTGTAGATACTGGAGTTTCTTAAATCCTGAGGCAGGGTTTGTCATAGGTAGCATTTTATCCTTAAATGTCCACAGCTCCTTGGAATCTTACCATCAGATAAGTTATCAGTGTGGTTTAGAGTATCACTGTAGACCGGGGAAAGCCATACCCAATAATTGGGGAACTTTAATAGATTTTGAGTTTCTTCCTGCTACTCTCAGCTCCTTGTACTCCAAATTACAGAAAAGTACCTTTTAATACAATGGACTTGGGACTTAAGAGTCCAAATAATGCAGGCTTCAAGCAGTGAAATTCTTGAGTTAGACTTAGGAAATAAACTTTTATTTCCCTGACTCAGTAACTGTGTATTTGTGTCCTTAGCATTAGCCCCAGGCACTAGATTTAAGAAGTAAAAAAGGAATGAAGATACAGGAATTTTTATTTCTGTATTAAGAAAAGTTTGAGGTTAGATTTTTGGTGGGGTTCAATTTCATTAAGAGCTACCCAGATGGTTCTAGTGGTAAAGAACTTGCCTGCTAATGCAGAAGATGTTAAGAGACATGGATTCAACCCTGGATCTGGAAGATCTCCTGGAGGAGGGCATGGAAACCATTCTGGTATTCTTGGAGAATACAGTATCCTTGGAGAATCCCATGGACAGAGGTGACTGGTGGGCTACAGTCCAAGGGGTTGCAAAGAGTCGGACACTACTGAAGCTATTTAGCACACAATTTCATCAAAAAAAACTTCCCTTCTGTGAAACTTCTCAGAAAATCTCCCAAAGGTACAGGATAATACACGATTTCAATTGTTAACATTTTTTTTTTTTTTTTCCTATAGAGACTTCCCTGGTGGTTCAGACGGTAAAGCGTCTGCTTACAATGCAGGGGACCTGGGTTCAATTCCTGGGTCTGGAAGATCTCCTGGAGAAGGAATAGCAACCCACTCCAGTATTTTTGCCTGGAAAATACCATAGACAGTGGAACCTGGTAGGCTACAGTCCATGGAGTCTCAAAGAGTTGGACATGACTGAGCAACTTCACTTTCACTTTTTTCTACAAGGATTATTTCCTTGTCTCCTGTCACTGAGAAAATGATTTAAACATTTTTTGCCACTTTGAAGTGATTATAGTATGTTGGTTATAATTTTACAGCCTGAAATATAAATAATCCTTGTATAATCATCTCCATTAAAACATAAGAGAGAGGAGATTTAAAGTTAGGTTGGTTCTACCAAACCTAACTTTCAGGTTGCAAAGAGTCAGACATGACTGAGCGACTTCACTTTCACTTTACTTTGGTTCTACCTACCAGAGAATTAGATTTGAACATATCAAAGGGATCTTCTAGAATTAGTATAATAAAAGGCTGAAAGACTTGACATCTACTTTTTGTTTTACTCTTTTTTTTCTTAAAATTTTTGTTGGAATATTAGTTGCTTTTAAATGATGTTTAATTTCAATTGTACAACAAAGTGAATCAGCTATATGTATACACATGTGTGTGTGTGTATGTGTGTGTATGTGTATGCACGCTCAGTCATGTCCAACTCTTTGCAACCCCTTGGACTGCAGCCCTCCAGGCTCCTCCATCCATGGAATTCTCCAGGCAAGAACACTGGAGTGAGTTGCCATTTTCTTCTCTGGGGGATCCTGCATTTTCAGGTGGATTTTTTACAACTAGAGACACCTGGCAAACCATGTATACATATATCCCCTCTCTTCTGGATTTCTTTCCCATTTAGGTCACCACATAAAATTGAGTTGAGTTCCCTGTGCTATATAGTAGGTTCTCATTAGTTATCTATTTTATATGAATATCCACTTGCTTATTTAAAGTCATGGTAAGTTAACATATGAGTCAGGAACAAACAATGCATTTATATTTTAGATACAGAATGTGTGAAAGGGATGTTTTCAGGTGTGAGGCCAGGTCTGTGCAGTGCTTACAGGTGCGTTTTATTAGCCAGGTCTTCAAAGGTGCAGTTTGTATTATTGATGTTCACCTCAGAAACACATGTACTAGCAGAGTTGTGTTTCTGAGGTGAATTGTACCTATAAAGTTTCATCTGTCTCAGGGTCTTTGATTGGAGCAGAAGTGGGAACATTTTCCGCTTTCTCCTGTAATGAGTGCAGAGGGCTCCTCTCCTCCAACCTTCTTGCTTCCCCACCTAGGATCTCATTTTCTTTCCATTTTTCTTGTTTTGGTGAATACTTTTGAAGCCTCAGGCAGATACGGCTATGGATGTGAGTGCAAAGTTGCTTCAGTGTGTCTGACTCTTTGTAATCCCATGGACTGTAGCCCACCAGGATCCTCTATCCATGGGATTCTCCAGGCAAGAATATTGGAGTGGGTTGCCACGTCCTTCTCCAGGAGATCTTCCTGACCCAGGGGTCAAACCTGCGTTTCTTACATCTCCTTCATTGGCAGGCTGATTCTTTATCATTAACACCATCTGGCAGTGAAAATGCTCTGAAGATGCTATGAAAGTACCTGAAGAGAGAATTGAATAGCATGTTAAAATGCAAATTTATACAGAGGCCAGCACCTTCAAGAATTTGGTTAGGAACTCGGGGGTAGGACAGCCAGGCAAGGCTGTGTGGGCCATGTAGAGTCCTCAAGCCATAAGGAGGGTTGGGGCTGAGACCCTGCCCCATTTGGTTCAGCAGCCCTGCAAGGTGGGGTCCATCTACCAAGAAGAGAGGCCTTTTCCTTTGTGTGCAGGTGCTTCTGTTGCCCAGCCACTTCTTGGGAGGAGCTGCATATGCCCAGAGGGGTCATTTTTTTTTTTAATTCATCTTGCCAAAGGAAGCTCCTCTTTCTAGTCTGCACAAATGTGCTGGGCCTATAGGCTTAACTTGCTAAAGCCCTTTACTATCTTATAGAACACCACTGACAGCACCTCACCTTGGAGAATGAGGCTGACATTGACATGAAAGAGCATACCTACAAGAAAAAGGAGTTCTGAAAAATGGTATTGCTTCAGGAAGTATTTAGAAAGCCTAGTGACTTGAAAACATAGAATGTTTGGAGTGTGTCTCCATAGGGATCCTGCTCTAATGATCACATAGCCCTGAGTCAGTGAAGGATTCCCTTCTGGCATTATAACCACTCCCTGCTTCCCTCCTCGCTCCTTACCTCCACATCTACCAACACTCCACCTCACTTAATAGGGCATAACTGCCCTATTAGTGAATGAGTTCTTGGAGAAGCTGGCTCTGTCTTACTTTCTGAAGGGCAAAAAGATTTTGGGTTGGTGAATTAAGCGGTTGCTAATAGTGCTAGACGGGCTTCCCCGGTGGCTCAGTGGTAAAGAATCCATCTGCCAATGCAGGAGACCCGGGTTCAACCCATGGTCCACTCCAGCATTCTTGCCTAGAGAATCCCACGGACAGAGGAGCCTGGTGGGCTACAGTTCATGGGGTCGCAAAGAGTCAAACCTGACAAAGGGACTAAACAACAATAACAAAACTAGAGTTAGATAATATAAAAATATAGAGACGGCTTTTTGTGATAAAATCGCTCCACAAGACATCTGGTAAATGGAAAAATAAAATGAGAAAACGTTGCACGCCAACAATCAAATTTTTGGTTCTTGCGAGTGTCAGTATGAGTATTGGGACTCACATCTCCCTCAGAAACTATGTGTGTGTGTGTGTGTGTGTGTGTGTGTGTGTGTGTGTGTGTGTGTGTTTGAGCGTCCTTCTCGACCGCATGATTTTAGCTTTCACACTGATATTCCCAATGGCTGAAAATATTCATGTATGCCAACTTTATCTGTGGTGTGTTCTAGAAACCAGAAGGGATCACAGAGGGTCAGGACTGAAAGCAGGCCCAGGCTTTCTGGGGACACTTGCCCTGCTCTGTTCGTCTGCGCCAATACTAGTGGGAGCTGTTTGTCCTTCCTGCGTGCTTCCTTGAGTACAGAATTTCGGCCAAAAATCAAGGGAAGTTTTCTTCCGAATTGTACAAGTGCTTCTTTGAGAGCTGTTAGAATAGCTAAAGTGGTCCAAGTCCTAAAACGGGTTTGGAGCAGAAAGAGCTTCTCTGGAACAGAGTGTTCAGAAACGTGTTTTTAATTACAAGACTGACCACCTGCATCTTCTATGCTGTCCTGGGGAGGCTGAGTAGGAAGTGCTGGGTCAGGGGGAGGATGAGCAAGGAAAGGATGACAAGGGAGGGACGAAGTTCAGAGTATCAACACACTTCTATACTTAAACATTCAAAAGTGTGTGTGTGTGTGTGTGTGTGTGTGTGTGTGTGTGTGTGTGTGTGTGATGGGAGGCGTTGATCTGCTGGGAGTTTTAAGGTATAGATTTAAAAAGACAGCTGGCTGCAAAGAACATTTTAATGTCAAATGAGGAAATTTGAATATAGATTTTATATTGGCTAATATAAGAGCGTCGTGACATTTGTTAAATGTGATTATATTATTTTGCACATGCAGAAATAATCTCTTTATTTTAAATAAATGTTCTAGTTCTTTAGTTCTTATTTTTTATTCACTTAGGGTTTTTTAGGAGTAGAATTTGACTGAGCAACTAACACTTAACACTTTCATACGTGTAATATATTTTAAAATACTTGAACATAAAAATAGCAATCAAAGTAAGTTAGGATAGAAAACAGATTTAATAAAAATAGAAAATGAAAATATTAGTCACTCAGTCATGTCTGACTCTCTGTGACCCCATGGACTGTAGCCCGCCAGGCTCCTCTGTCCATGGAATTCTCCAGGCAAGAATACTGGAGTGGGTTGCCATTTCCTTCTCTAGGGGATCTTTCCAACCCAGGGATTGAACCCAGGTCTCCAGCATTGCAGGCAGACTCTTCACTGACTAAGCCATCTGGGAAGACCTAATAAAGATAGAGATTAGTCATTAAAAGACAGGAAACTGTACCACAATTAAATGTTATATCAATATGTTGATATATACAGCAGAATTGTTAAGCATCTTAGTAAAATATTTTTTGAATAGAAGAGTTTGCAGCAAGAGACAGACAGCTGGGAAAGGAGTTACCAGGTATTTGATTTTTATGTACAAGAGCAGGTGTCTCCTTTTTTCTCTGTTACTTCTCCTTGCACAAAGCAGTACTCAAAATGGTAAATGTCTACAGATGAATGGATGAAGTTCTGCAAGACTCATTCCGACTCTGGACCCCTTTAGCCTGCAACCACTTCTGACAGGATCTTTCATACATCCTCTCCCATCTGCTTCACTATGTCATTTGCAGGTGAATGTCTTAAGCTCTTCATCTCGCACAGCAAGATCAGTGGTGTTGCTGAGCCCCAAGACAGCATGTTCCTCTTGGTGTTGGTTAGTAAAAATGTAGGTCAGGATTCTATGGGTAAAAATATTGTTACTAGGGACTCTTTGTTTTTGCTTCTTATGCATCTATTAATATCATGCATTAATGATACTGCTTGTTAGTAATAATTGCACTGTCTATTATAATTAAATCTAGCATGTAATTTTTTAATTGAAGTATAATTTAATTACAATGTTGTGCTAGTTTCACATGTATAGTACAATGACTCAGATATATATATATTCTGATAGAGATGGGAATACCAGACCACCTGACCTGCCTCTTGAGAAACCTGTATGCAGGTCAGGAAGCAACAGTTAGAACTGGACATGGAACAGACTGGTTCCAAATAGGAAAAGGAGGACGTCAAGGCTGTATATTGTCACCCTGCTTATTTAACTTCTATGCATCATGAGAAATGCTGGGTTGGATAAAGCACAAGCTTCTATGCATCATGAGAAACGCTGGGTTGGATGAAGCACAAGCTAGAATCAAGATTGCAGGGAGAAATATCAATAACCTCAGACATGCAGATGACACCACCCTTATGGCAGAAAGTGAAGAGGGACTAAAAAGCCTCTTAATGAAAGTGAAAGAGGAGAGTGAAAAAGTTGGCGTAAAGCTCAACATTCAGAAAACCAAGATCATGGCATCCGGTCCCATCACTTCATGGGAAATAGATGGGGAAACAGTGTCAGACTTTATTTTTTGGGCTCCCAAATCACTGCAGATGGTGATTGCAACCATGAAATTAAAAGACAGTTACTCCTTGAAAGGAGGATTATGACCAACCTAGATAGCATATTGTAAAGCAGAGACATTACTTTGCCAACAAAGGTCTGTCTAGCCAAGGCTATGGTTTTCCCAGTAGTCATGTATGGATGTGAAAGTTGGACTGTGAAGAAAGCTGAGCACCGAAGAATTGATGCTTTTCAACTGTGGTGTTGCAGAAGACTCTTGAGAGTCCCTTGGACTGCTAGGAAATCCAACCAGTCCATTGTAAAGGAGATCAGTACTGGGTGTTCCTTGGAAGGAGCGATCCTAAAGCTGAAACTCCAGTACTTTAGCCACCTCATGCGAAGAGTTGATTCATTGGAAAAGACTCTGATGCTGGGAGGGATCAGGGGCAGGAGGAGAAGGGGATGACAGAGGATGAGATGGCTGGATGGCATCACTGACTTGATGGACGTGAGTTTGAGTGAACTCCGGGAATTGGTGATGGACAGGGAGGCCTGGCAAGCTGCAAATTCATGGGGTCGCAAAGAGTAGGACACAACTGAGTGACTGAACTGAACTGAACTGATATATATATATACACATACATCTGTCTGACTTTTTGCTGCCCCATGTACTGTAGCCTGCCAGGCTCCTCTATATGTAGAATTCTCCAGGCCAGAATACTGGAGTGGGTAGCCATTCCCTTCTCCAGGGGATCTTCCCAACTCAGGGATTGAACCCAGGTGTCCCACATTGCAGGCAGATTCTTTGCTATCTGAGGCATAAGAGAAGTCCCAACCAATATAATATATTCAGTTATATATACATATATATTCAGTTATATATACATATATTCATTTCCAATTCTTTTCTACATAGGTCATTACAAGATAGTGAATATGTTTCCTGTGCTACACAATAGGTCCTTGTTTTTTTATCTATTTTATACACAGTATAAATAGTAGTACGCGTGTAATGTGTTTTTGCCTGAAGAAAAGTAAACAGGAGGATGACATTTAGCTGACTGAAGTCTCGTCCTTCAGTCATACTACAAAGAGGTTACTCTCTGTATTCATTCATTCATTCCACAGATATTTCCTGACCACCTAGTAGTGCAAGCGTACAAGTCCAGTACTAGATTCTGGAGAGAAAAGAGAAGTAGCAGCAGGCGTGGTCACTGCTTTCATGGACCTTAACCTCTAGAAAGAGATTCTGCTGCCCCTATGCAAGATATTTGTAACGCTTACTTCTGACATCTCATCTGAGCCCCACGTTTTTGGTTAGCTTGAACCTTGCAGTTTATAAGCATTGGAAATGTTTCTGTTGATGTTAATTAATTTTTCCATTCCCTGGTGGCTCAGATGGTAAAGTGTCTGCCTGCAATGCCGGAGACCCGGGTTCGATTCCTGGGTTGGGAAGAGCCCCTGGAGAAGGAAATGGCAATCCACTCCAACACTCTTGCCTGGAAAATCCCATGGATGGAGGAGCCTGGTAGGCTACAGTCCATGGGGTCGCAGAGTCGGACACGACTGAGCAACTTCACTCACTCACCCCCAGTTTCTGGCTGCTGGTCAGAGTGGAGGAGCTAGAGTATCAAAAGACGGGCTGTTGTGTTTTTCAGCCCTCCGGAAGTGGAGGTTCTGGGAACAGCCCAAGGAAGTCAGCCTTTTGTAAACCTTCCAAATCCAGCTTTACAGATGAAAGAGATTTATTTGGAAGTGATGGTGACCATGGGACTAATTTTTCTCTCCAAGATGGGCTGAAAGCTTTAGAGTCTTAGCTAAAAAATGTGTCAGTACTTACAAGTCAACTTACTTACAAAACAAAATAGATTCACAGACACAGAAAACAAATTTACCAGAGGGGAAAGAGGACGTTTGGGATTACATATACGCACTACTATATACAAAATAACCAACAAGGACCTACTTTATAGCACAGGGAACTATATTCAATACATTGTAACAGCCTATTAGGAAAAAAGTCTGAAAAAAATATATGTATATATATGCGTGTATCTGTGTGTGTGTGTGTGTGTGTGTGTGTGTATATATATATATATATATATATATATATGTATACCTGAAACTAGTACAACATTGTACATAAATTCTGTTTCAATAACAAAATAAAGAAGATAATATTCAAAAGATAAAAAAGGTATTAGAACACAGAAGATTATCTACAAAAGCTTACATTTCCCCTTTATTATCTAATTTTCAGACAGCATGAACTCCCCTGAATCATAACTCCCATCTTTACTGCTACAGGCAAAAGCCATGTTTCATTGGTAAATCAGGATTATAAACACACAATACAACATTACTCTTGTTGTTCTGGCATCATTTGTATTATCATCCTCTGTGGTCCCTTCTGGAGTTCAGCCCCATGAGACTCCTCTAGGCAGGCCTGGGTGGTTGAATTCTCAAGGACCTGTGTTGCAGTTGTTGCTCTTATAAACCTGATGCCATCAGAGGCCCATTTCATTTACTACAGAACCAATATATACATGGATGCTGAGGAGTTGTACACATGCTAAGGCCTCTGTTCCTGAAGATATGCAATTTCATAATTTGATTTAGTTACATGATTGTTTATTATACAGGAACATCCATGCAATGGGATGGAATACAGCAATAAAAATGAAAAAAGACATTCCATAAATATGCATATTTTCCCTGGACATGGTGATCAGAGTGATATTTAGTTTTTCTTATGCATTTGTATCAATGTAGTGTTTTCAGATCCCCTTTAAGAAGTTTTTAATAAAATCTATGAGAGTTTTTCAAAATACTAAGGTCACAGATGGCTTTGGAAATTTAGTATAGTTAGGAGGCAGGGGGCTATTCCTTTACTAACCATGTGATAAAGTTACCTCATTGAGAAATTTTAATCTAGAATGCAAAAGTCCCTGAGTTTCATAGAGGAAAATTAGTCAAAATGCTGCTACATCTATTTACCAATAGTTGTAATTAAGTTATATTACATACTGACAAAAGAAATTACATCAGCTCTGTGTGGGCACAGAGAAAAATTATTAGTCAAATTACATTCTATACATCATTATCCACATTTCACCTTAATTCTTTCTTTTTTCAATCCTTGATTTTTATAACCAGTCAATGTTTTTCAAGACAGTTCACTTGAGGCTAGAAGGTAATATCAAAGGATTGAAGCTCTCAGTTTTTTTTTTTTCATTTATAAAAAGTGAGAGATAGCTAGAGATGGAGGTAGAGTGATGGAAAGAGAGAGATGTAGGAAGTGTTGAAAGAGGAAAGGTGGGGGAAACTACATGCTTCATATCAAAAGTAAGAGAAAACACATGGACCTTTTCTTTTGGGAGGTTGACTGGGCTTCCTTCTGACCCTACATTGTTCTTAGTCTTGTTTTCAGCCTTCCTTCTCGCAAGGCAGTAGCTGGGGAGAAGAGAGGCTTTATAGGAGCGAGGCTGAGGGAAGCGGTGTCCTTGCAACTGTTCTTCTGCCCTCTCTTGCGTCTCCTGAGGTATCACATCCTGCTGTCATTGTAAGCCTCAGCCTCTGCTCCCCGTCCATCTGCTGCTGATGTGTGCCATCCTCTCCTTTCCCCAGATCCAGCAGAGAGAAGATGTGCAACAACATAAACAATTTGGAGGAATTAAAAAAAAATGGCACAAAATTTCCAAATATTATCTTACCAGTAGTAAAGAATCTGTCTTGCAGTTCAGGAGATGCAAGAGATGTGGGTTCATTCCCTGGATCAGGAAGATCCCCTGGAGGAAAAAATGGCAACCCACTCCAGTATTCTTGCCTGGGAAATTCCATGGATGGAGGAGTCTGGTGGGCTTCAGTCCACAGGGTTGCAAAGAGTCGGACACGATTGAACATGCAGGCCTCCTGTCTTACCAAACTCCTTTGGGTTAGTTTTTTCTTTCCACAAGAGAAGCATTTCATAGTGAAGAGACAGCTACAATATTGAGAAGATGATAGAAACATGACCCTATTATTAGCTCCTTTAAATAGCTATCAACACACAAATGTAGTATTTCCTTCTATGAATAAATGCGAAAGTCCATTTTATTTCCTACCCCAAAAGTCCTGGAAAGCATTTTAAAATTGATTATAATTATAATCACTTTTATAAGAAAAATGCATTGAAAATCCATTAACTTATTTAGAGACTTCACTATGTCCCCAGCTACTTGAGGAAGTCAAGATAAATTTGATTTCACCCTTATTGAGTTTAAGTGTATTGGCAGCAAACAGTAATTTAAAAGCTATTGGGGACTTCCCTGGGACTTCCCAGGTGGCTCAGGGGAAGTGAGCCAATTGGTGGTGCCTGCCAATTCAGGAGATAAAGGAGATGCTGGTTTGATCCCTGGGTTGGGAAGATCCCCTTAAGGAAGAAATGGCAACCCACTCCAATGTTCTTGCCTGGGAAATCCCATGGACAGAGGAGCCTGGCAGGCTACACAGTCTGTGGGGTCTAAAAGTGTAGGACACCACTGAGCAACTGAGCACCTACGGTCTCTACAGGGTTATTTTCAGAGACAATTGACCACAGGATTGCTGCTGCTGCTGCTAAGTCACTTCAGTCATTTCTGACTCTGTGTGACCCCATAGATGGCAGCCCACCAGGCTCCCCCATCAATGGGATTCTCCAGGTAAGAACACTGGAGTGGGTTGCCAATTCCTTCTCCAATGCATGAAAGTGAAAAGTGAAATTGAAGTTGCTCAATTGTGTCCGACTTTGCAACCCCATGGATTGCAGCCTACTAGGCTCCTCTGCTGACCACAGGACTGGTACCCAGTAAAAAAGGTTGATTTGGAAGTGGTTGTTGAAACCATCTAATATACTTGATAATTAAAGCACTGGAAGCAGGTACAGCTGCATAGGAGATAAATATAAAACCAGAAAAGGACTAAAATCAAGACCTGAGCAAACATGACATTTAAGAAAGGGTAAAGGAGAGGTTACAATGAAAAGGAGACTTTTGGGAAGAAAAGGCCAAAATTGGTAGAATTAACGTTCCTGGATACCAAGGAAAGAGAGCATTTGGGAAAAGAAAGGTTAAAATTGTCCAATGTCATCACCCAGTAATATAACTTTCTAAAAATGACTACTGATGAATTTGATAAGAATTTTGGGGGAGCTCTAGGATCAAGAGAGCTTTTTGATTGAAATAAAGTGAAGAAATGCTGCTACTTGTTAAAAAAAAAATCCTGCCTGGTATTTACATTTGTTCCCATGGCTTGAAATACCAGCCATGGATTAAAGAATCCAAGTTCTTATAAAAGAGATAATCTTACAGTCAGTTCAGTAAGGCTCACAACTCATAGTGCTGAAGTAGGCTGAATTTGTAGAGCTCATTTCTCCTGAGTTTAACCAGAGAAAAATCTGGACAACACTGGGTTTGTCTTTCTGTTAAATTTCACGGCTTGAGTAATCCAAGGGTCTGTGAGGGTGCCGCCTTAACCCCCAGCTGTACCACGGTGCTCCAACTTTGCACCAAGACTATTTGCCAGTCAGCTTTAGAGCTGGCTGCTGCTGAAGCATCCAACCAGCTGAGATGTCGGGTAAGTCCTGCTCTTTTATGAACGTAGTGGCAGCCCTCCTGGCACTGCCTGGGGTTTTCATTTTATTGACATTTCAGCAAGAGGAATACAAGTTTAGGTAGGATAAGTTTCTCACGTAGAAACCAAACCTGTTTTGAATTTGTAATTAGGGTAGACTTCTTACTGAGAGCCTGATCATTGAATTTCTGAAACAAAGTCAGTATAAATAGAATAAATAAATACATCCTTCAGTGTAGATAGTCTAGAACTGCCTGACTGTATCATGATAAAAAAAAAAAAAAAGCATAAGACTTTTTTTTTTTTTTCCCTCTCTTTTAAATAGTTCTCTAATGCCTAACTCATTTTAGAGTAACGGTTTAGAGTACTGGTGTTCAAACAAAAAATTATCAAATCTAAACTAATCTGAATGCCATGGTGACTTTTACTAGTGACCTTTTACACATGTGAAATATCAGCTTTGCTTATGCATTTTTCACAGCCTTTTTGAGTTAGATGGCAAGCCAATCCTCTTTTCTTGGGGCAGCGTCACTATTCGGGCAGCTCCAGAAAACTGCAGGCGTTCAGTTAGACACCCACACTTCTCCCTGAATTCTCTCCTCTAAAAACAATGAGGCAATTCATTGCCCCAGTGTCCTCCAGGGACAGAAAACACCAATCCCAAGCTGAAATCTTCGAATAAGGGAGCCTTTCAATGTTTGTCTAAAACTCAACCCACCCACAGAAAGAACAGAGACCATTTACCACTGGGGGAGTGGATTGGAACAGAAGACAGGAGACCCAAAAAGCAGAAAACTGATATCTGTTTATCTGATTCTCCAAACTGAACTGTAAAGCCAGTATTAATCACGGGCAGAAGTATGTCTTGTTGAAACAGCACAGATGCTGGCTGGCTGTGGGGCTCTGGGCTGCATTTGAACAGAGCCGAGAGAAGTCTCCGGGTGCCACTTCTTCATGCCTTATCATGTTCAAAGTGGATTAACCTTACCAAGCAGGGATCTGTTTTCCTAACAAGTCATGACGGTTAACTGTGAGCTTTCTGCCCCACAAGAAGGAAGGTATTATTGCCATTGAATTTTAAGCCTTGATGACTCAGTGTGCTGAACTTTATTCCTAGCAACTGCCGGAGAGAAAGACTCAGCATTGAGGTTTTCTTTTATTATTATTATTTTTTTCTGTCTTTTTGGAGTGCCCAGAACAAGTCAAACATTTTTCAAAGCACTTGTCTTCTATTTAGTTGTGAATCTTACTTTGTGCTTCAGGATGCTAGCTTATTATTATCACCTACTCTGAGCTTGTCCTTTCCACCAAGTGGTGAGCTTCTCAAGTAAAAAACTTTGCATTTTCTTGTGTGTGATCCACCATCTTATCCCCAGTACTAAACATCCCAGTGTTTGGAATTCTACAGGTACTTAAATAATTGCTGAGTGAGTGAATATTTGAAAACCTCTCCTGCTAGCAGGAACAAATTGATAGTTACCCCTACATGGGTGTTAACAATCTGGAAATACCTTTTTTTTTTTCCTGCTCATTTACTGACACGAAATATTTCCTGAGGTCAGACAGGAAAGTTAATCACATCTCTTTCTTGTCATTATTATAATTACTATATATTGATGAAAAAGCTATACTTTTGTACTTCATAAGTTCAAGTGCATCACATTCATTTGTTGCCTTTAAATCAATAGTCTTGAAATATTTTTTCCTCTAGAATATTGAAGCAGGAAGATCTTGCTAGGAAGGTTTTCTAATCCAACTTATTTTACCTGTGTGAAAGCTGACACCTACACAGGTGAGACAAAGCCAAGGCTAGGATTCAAGTCTAACTCTTTCAGTGACTGTGGCATGGAGGGCCCACCTTTTCACTTGCAAATTAATAACAAACACTGAAGCATTAAATCCCTCACCCCTTAACCCCTGTGCTGCAAGTCAGGACAGAGCCAGGGCTGGAAAAACAGCACATGAGGTCCTAGTACACCCAAAAGTGGGGTCCAGCTGTTCTCTGCTCAAAACCCATTGAAGAGGCAAGGCAAGTGGAAAGGAAAGTTTGCTTTATTTTGGATGGAAATGTGGACTTGTGTTCAAAGGCTGACACCCACTGCCCCCCCAACCCCCACCCCCGCTTCAGTTCCAGGGTCAACTTGTTCCCATTTCCTGGAGGCCAATTCTTGGAATTGTGGCAGCTTACATCCTGGTTATAGCCTGGTCACCATGTAGTTAACCTCTTGCACCTGGTGGGGGTTTCAGTCTCCATGAAACAGCTTACAGGATATGGCTCAGAATATTATCTATAGCCCTTTAAAAGGAACTAAAGGTCATTGACTTTTCTTACTGACTAAACTATTATTGTTTTGTCCTGTCTGACTGCCTTTCCTTTGCTTTTGTATTTTTTCACTTCTCTGATTAAACTTATTCTTTGGCTAAAGTTTTTCCAGGCTAAAGTTTTTCCATAGACGAAAGGCAGACAGAGAATCTAATAGGGAAGGACCATGTGCTCCTGCTCTGTGTCATTAGTTCTAGTGAGAATTTCTCAGTTTTCCTCATGACGTATATGAATAGTATATGCACGCATATTCTGCCTGTGGTTCCCATAATGAATTAAAGTATGGAATATCACAATTTGGATCTTAGATCCTCCTGGGTTCAACTCTTCTTGGTCTTGGCTGTTACACATCCAGTTCCTGGGAACTGATATGCACAACCTCCTGCTCTCAGCATATTGTTGGACAGATCTAACAATCAGAAACTTTCTTCTTTATACCTACATCTAGGCATCTTTCCCTCACTGGCTCCACTTACATCCTATGGGGCTAGGGAGAACAGGTCTAAGCCCTCTTGGGTATGCCAGGACAACCACCATATGAACAACTTTTCTTGTCTCCCATCTTTTCTTCAGAATAAATATCTGTCTGTGTGTGCGCATGCTAAGTTGCTTCAGTCATGTCTGACAATTTGTGACCTTATGGACTGTAGCCTGCCAGGCTCCTCTGTCCATGAGATTCTCCAGGCAAGAGTACTGGAGTGGGTTTCCTTGCCCTTCTCCAGGGGATCTTCCCAACCCAGGGATCAAACCCAGGTCTTTTATGTCTCCTGCATAAAAGGAGGAGGTGAGTGAGTTGGTGAGGTGAGTTCACCTCACCAAGTTCACTTGGCAGGTGAGTTCTTTACCACTAGTGTCACTCAGGAAACCCAAACATATGTCTACTGTATTCTTACTGTGATAGGAAGTGTATGATCCAATGGTACATGCATAAAGAATACCATTTAAGTGCCTGAAAAATAATCCAGAAAACAAAATGATGCAAAAGCATACGAATTGATGGCAATTCACAAATTAAATACATACAAAATAACATGAAAAGTAATAAAACCCAATTTACATTTATTTATAATAGAGGTTATCAACTCCCCAAAGATAGGGAGTTGAGGAGTAAAAGAGAGGGTAGTAGAGAGTATGATTTGAAGAATTTCTGCACAGCTTGTTCAGCTGAAGCCATTAAGCAACCTTGGAATGATAGCAATAGTTTTCATAGCTCTGAGCTGTGAGAATGCTAACAAAAAAACTAGAACTGAAAAATGTACAGAGTACTTTGGCATCTGCAAGAATGATTCAAAGTCATTTTTTGTATGATGTGGCCTCCACGTTGCATTGGTTGTTTCAGAAAATTATGAGATAAAAAGTTTGTGATGATTGCAAAGAGTTGAGGAAGCAATCAAAAGATTGACCACATTTATGTCTGAAGCACCGAAAATTGAATGTTTGGTTAACATCTCCAGTTTCCTCTGGTTTCAGGGACAAAACCAGTAAGTCCAATGTCCATCTTTAGTTAGCCACCTAGTTATTTTGTTAAGAAAACAAAAGTGCCTGTAAACTAGAATTAGAACCAGGGAGTAGAGAAGTTTATTCAGATTTTGCTGAGCATACAAGTTGAGGGTTGGGCAACAGCCAGCAGAACGAATCTGTTAAGCAGAGTAAGGCAATAGGGAACTCCTTTGAACTTTGGGAGAGAAAATAAAGTATAAAAAAGAGCTATCAGAAAGGTAATTGTGATCTCTCTTAAGCTGTGGACTTCTGTAACTGTGCACAGAGCTTTTACAGAGATTTATTTGTCCAACTCAACTCCTCCACAGTCTAAATACATGATAGAACAAGAAGCATTATTTAAAATTTTTTTTGACTTAACAACATTTTACTAGCTTTGGCTTATAATTCACTATGCTTTTTTTAAAAAAAAAATTTTACTGGAGTATAGTTGGTTTATAATGTGTTAGTTTCAGACGTTGGAGAAGGAAATGGCAACCCACTCCAGTGTTCTTGCCTGGAGAAACCCAGGGACGGGGGAGCCTGGTGGGCTGCTGTCTGTGGGGTTGCACAGAGTCGGACATGACTGACGTGACTTAGCAGCAGCAGCAGTAGTTTCAGATGTACAGCAAAGTAAATCAGATATGCATATACGTATATCTACTTTTTAAGATTATTTCCCCATATAAACCATTACAGAGTATTGAGTAGTTCCCTGTGCTATACAGTAGGTACTAACTGGTTATCTATGTTAGATATAGATAACTGTGGAAAATTACTTAAAGAGATGGGAATACCAGACCACCTTACCTGCCTCCTGAGAAATCTGTATGCAGGTCAAGAAGCAACAGTTAGAACCAGACATGAAACAACAGAATGTTTCCAAATTGGGAAAGGAGTATGTCAAGGCTGTATATTGTCATCCTGCTTATTTAACTTATATGCAGAATACATCATGCAAATGCTGGGTTGGATAAAGCACAAGCTGGAATCAAGATTGCTGAGAGAAATAGCAATAATCTCAGATATGCAGATGACACCACCCTTATGGCAGAAGGCAAAGAAGAACTAAAGAGCCTCTTGATGAGGCTGAAAAAGCTGGCTTAAAACTCAACATTCAGAAAACTAAGATCATGGCATCTGGCCCCATCACTTCATGGCAAATAGATGGAAACTTTATCTATTAAAAAATAATTTATCTATTAAAAATAAAGTGAGAGACTTTATATTTGGAGGGCTCCAAAATCACTGTAGATGGTGACTGCAGCCATGAAATTAAAAAAACGCTTGCTCCTTGGAAGAAAAGCTCTGACCTACCTAGACAGCATATTAGAAGGCAGAGACATTACTTTGCCAACAAAGATCTGTCTAGTCAAAGCTATGGTTTCTCCAGTAGTCATGTATGGAAGTGATGAGAGTTGGACTATAAAGAAAGCTGAGCATCAAAGAATTGATGCTTTTGAACTGTGGTGTTGGAGAAGACTCTTAAGAGCCCCTGGGACTGCAAGGAGATGAAGCTAGTCAATCCTAAAGGGAAATGGTCCTGAATATTCATTGGAAGGACTGATGCTGAAGCTGAAACTCCAATACTTTGGCCACCTGATGTGAAGAACTGGCTCATTGGGAAAGACACTGGGGTCAAGATTGGGGAAGATTGAAGGCTGGAGGAGAAGGGGACGACAGAGGATGAGATGGTTGGATGGCATCAAGGACTTGATGGACATGAGTTTGAGCAAGTTCCAGGAGTTGGTGATGGACAGGGAAGTCTGGTGTGCTGCAGTCCATGAGGTTCCAAAGTGTCAGACAAGACGGAGCAACTGAACTGAACTGATGTGAGATATAGTAGTGTGTATGTGTCAGTCCTGGGATTCCCAGGTGGTGCTAGTGGTAAAGAAACTGCCCGTTAATGCAGGAGACTTAAAAGACACTGGTTTAGTTCCTGGGTTGGAAAGATCCCCTGGAGAAGAGCATGGCCACCCACTCCAGTATTCTTGCCTAGAGAATCCCATGAACAGAGGAGCCTGGCGGCCTAGAGTCTATAGTGTCACAAAGAGTCAGACATGACTGAAGCACTTAGCATATATGTCAGTCTGAATCTTTCAATTTGTCCCTCCTAGAATATGTCTTCGACTGAAGTGAAGTGTGAAGTGAAAGTTGCTCAGTCATGTCCGACTGTTTGTGAGCCCATGACTATACAGTCCATGGAATTCTCTAGTCCAGAATACTGGCGTGGGTAGCCTTTCCCTTTTCCAGGGGATCTTCCCAACCCAGGGATTGAACCCAGGTCTTCCCCATTGCAGGCCGATTCTTTACCAGCTGAGTCACAAGAGAAGCCCCCTTTGGGTGAAAAGTACAGTTCATGACAAGATACTATTGCCTTCAACTAGTAAAAGGTACATTGGATCAATGCCCTCTTGGTGTCTTCTCTTTAATAGGAAGATTGTTTCCAGGTAGTCCGGCTATCACTCTTGATGACATTCCTTCTGAACAAAAATGTTCCATTTCTATTTTTTTTTCTCTTCTCCAAATGTTTCATTCTCTTTATCTTAACTCTATTTTAAATAATAAAAACAAAGAAATGATGAGGCTTACTTTAAATCGGATTCTGCGGTGAGGTAAAGAATGTACCTGCTTCATTCTTGAAAGACTACCTGTGAAAACAGTCAAGATGACATCTTAGGCATATAGCCCCCATAATGGTGTTCTCCACTTGAGGAAAAATGGCAAATACCACCACCTCACCTTTTAAGTTAGCTGTAGAATATATTCTTTCACTTTTATGCATTGTGTAAATAGCAGATCAATGGTCTGTACTAGGACTTTTTATCTTTCTTTACTTTTTAGTGGTATTTGTTTCTTAGAGCAGTTTTAGATTCAGAGCAAAATTGGGTGGAAAGTACAGAGTTCCCATACACTCCCTATCCCCACACATGCAAAACCTCCCAGACCAGAGTGAGGTTTTGTTACAATTGATGAACCAATAATGACACATTACATTTTTTTTTAAACGATGTCATGCCACTAAACACATTTGAGGAGACTCTCAACTCAGACTCTGGAAGTAAAGTCTGATATTATTAGTGAAGTTTTACATTCCAAAGTTTTCAATGATTTATCTTTATTAAAATAAACTTGATGATTAGCAGCAAACATCTAATAGTTTTCAAGTCTGGTGCTCAGGTAGTTGCAGTTTTTCATTTTTTATCAGATGCCATTGAAGGATCCGGAAGGGCCAGCTCAGAATCTTCACAGGAAAACAGAAGGATTGTGTCAAGTTTGACACCACTGGGAAAAAGGATGTACTTGACTGCTTCTGCTGTTTGGGTTTCATGACTTTGTCATATTCTTGGCAGTCTTCAAAGTTAGGATTTTAGTTTGTTCTTGAAACTCTTTGTTTTTGGAATACTGTGGCCATAAAATCTTTTCTCCAGGAATTATGAAATCCCATAAAATGTAAAACATGAATAGGCTGTTTTGGGTCCTGCTGTTCTTCAAATAAAGGCAAGTCATGTTCAGGTTAAGGAAATATATAAGGGATAAAACCAATCCATACATAACAATAAAGGGGTCAATTTTCAAAGTAGACATAAGAATTCTTAATTTGATGATAATTCATATTGTATATGGACCCAGTGAGAGAGTGTCAAAATCTGAAGGAGTTGCAAGAAGTAGTTAAATCCACTCTTATAACTGGAGATTTCAGTTCCTTATTAGAAATGAATGGATAGATCCAGTTCAGTTCACTTCAGTGGCTCAGTCTCATGTCTGACTCTTTGTGATTCCATGGACTGTAGCATGCCAAGCTTCCCTGTCCACACCGACTCCCAGAGCTTGCTCAAACTCATGTCCATCATGTCCGTGATGCCATCCAACCATCTCATCCTCTTCTGTCCCCTTCTCCTCCAGCCTTCAATTTTCCCCAGCATCAGGGTTTTTTTTTTTTTTCCAATGAGCCAGTTCTTTGCATCAGGTGCCCAAAGTATTGAAGCTTCAGCTTCAGCATCAGTCCTTCCAAGGAATACTCGAGACTCCAAGGAATTCTCAATTTCTTGAGGATTGACTGGCTTGATCTCCTTGCAGTCCAAGGGACTCTCAAGAGTCTCCTCCAACACCACAGTTCAAAAGCAGCAATTCTTTGGTGCCCAGCTTTCTTTATAGTCCAATTCTCACATTCATACATGACTACTGGAAAAACCATAGCTTTGACTACACAGATCTTTGTTGGAAAAGTAATGTCTCTGCTTTTTAATAAGCTGTCTAGGTTGGTCATAACTTTTCTTCCAAGCAGAAAGCTTCTTTTAATTTCATGGCTGCAGTCACCATCTGCAGTGATTTTGGAGCCCAGGAAGATAAAATCTGTCACTCTTTCCCCTGTTTCCCCATCTATTTGCCATGAAATGATGGGACCGGATGCCATGATCTTAGTTTTTTGAATGTTGAATTTTAAGCCAGCTTTTTCACTCTCCTCTTTCCCTTTCACCAAGAGGCTCTTTAGTTACTCTTTGCAGAGGGCAGGAAATCAGTAAGAACATAGTTGAACTCAATTACTTTACCAATCAACTGGATATAATCATTATGCATAAGCTATTTCATCCAATCACAACAGAATACACATACTTTTCTAGCTCACACAGAACATTCACCAAAATAGTCCATATTCCAAATGGCAGAACACACCTTAACAAATTTAAAAGAATAATAATTATACAGCCTCTTAGAACACTAGGAATTAGAAAAATAATAACAGAAAGAGGGTGGAAAAATCCCCAAATAGTTGGAGATTACACTTCTAAATAACACATGGGTCAAAAAATGTATCAAGAGAAAATTTAAAACTATTTCCAACTAAATAAAAATTAAAACACAACTTATCAAAATTTGTGGAATGCAACAAAAGCAGTGCTTGGAGGGAAGTTTATAGCATTGAAAGTATACATTAAAAACAAAGACCTAAAATCAGTCATTTAAGTTTCCATCTTAGGCAACTAGAAAGGGAGGAGCAAATCAAAACCAAATTAAGCAAAAGAAAGAAATAAAAATCTGAACAAAACTCAATCAAATGGAAAACAAAAGAAGTAAAACAACAAATGGAAAACTGATTCTGTGAAAAAGATCAATAAATTCTAGGCAGACTAATTAAGGAAAAAAAGTGAGACCAAAAGCATTATTAATATCAGAAATTGGAAAGGGGAAATTACTACAGGCCCCGTGGATGTTACACATAACCAAGGAAAATTCTGAATGACTAGTTAGATTACCTAGATGAAATGGGCCAATTCCTTGAAAGACACTATCTGCAAAAACACAGCCAAGAGAAAATAGACAATATGAATAGGCCTGAATCTACTAAAGCAATTGAATCAATAATTAGTAATCTACGGTTTTTCCAGTGGTCATGTATGGATGTGAGAGTTGGACTGTGAAGAAGGCAGAGCACCAAAGAATTGATGCTTTTGAACTGTGGTGTTGGAGAAGACTCTTGAGAGTCCCTTGGACTGCAAGGAGATCCAACCAGTCCATTCTGAAGGAGATCAGCCCTGGGATTTCTTTGGAGGGAATGATGCTGAAGCTGAAACTCCAGTACTTTGGCCACCTCACGTGAAGAGTTGACTCATTGGAAAATACCCTGATGCTGGGAGGGATTGTGGGCAGGAGGAAAAGGGGACGACAAGGATGAGATGGCTGGATGGCATCACCGACTTGATGGACATGAGTTTGAGTGAACTCTGGGAGTTGGTGATGGACAGGGAGGCCTGGATGCTGCTATTCACGGGGTCACAAAGAGTCGGACACGACTGAGCAACTGAACTGAACTGAACTGAACTGAACCTAATAAAACAGAAAGCACCAGGCCCAGGTATCTTTACTAGTGAATACTGCCAACATTTAAGGAAGCAATTATACTAATTCTCTATAACTTTTTTCAGAGGATAAAAGCAGAGGGAATACTTCTGTGAATGCATTCTGTGAAGCTACATTACCATAGTACCAAAACCATACAAAGATATCACAAGAAAAGAAGACTACAAACCAATATCTACCATGAACATAGAGGCAATATTTTTTTATTAGCATGTTGAGTCCAACACACTGTAAGAAGAATTCTATTACATGACCCAGTGAGATTTATCTCAGATATGTAAAACTGATAAATTGTTCTCACATCAATTAATGCAATCCATCAAATTGACAGGCTAAAGAAGAAAAATTTATGATTATATTAATAGATATAGAAAAATCATTTGACAAAATCCAATACCCATTCATGATTAAAGGGCTCAGTGTACTAGGAATAAAGGAAAAAGTCCTTAACTTAATAAAGATCATCTGTTTGTATAGTGGTGTGATTTCCAAATGGTGTGATTTCTAAAATCAGAGTTGCATAATCATACTAAATTAGAAGTCACTTTATAGCTATGAGGTTTGAAATTTAAATCAAATATTTTTAAATCAAAACAGAGAATCATTATTTAAATTATGTTAATAAAGGATTTTTCAACATACTCATTTTCATGTAGTTAAAGAAACTAGGGTTTTTCTTATATCAGTTGCTCTTTAAGTGGGGTAATTTTATTTTGTTTCATATGATATGAAAGCAAGCAAAAGAAGGTAAAACAAAACAACTATCTTCCCAATTTTTATTATATTCAATTCTTTCCAATACTAATATTTCCCTTAGGTTTTTAAATGGAAAAAAGCAGATTTTTAACATTTATACTTTAATAATAATCAGATTATTCAGTTCAGTTCAGTCAGTTCAGTCACTCAGTCGTGTGAGACTCTTTGTGACCCCATGAATCGCAGCACGCCAGGCCTCCCTGTCCATCACCAACTCCCAGAGTTCACTCAAACTCATGTCCGTCGAGTTGGTGGTGCCATCCAGCCATCTCATCCTCTGTCGTCCCCTTTTCCTCCTGCCCCCAATCCCTCCCAGCATCAGGGTATTTTCCAATGAGTCAACTCTTCACACGAGGTGGCCTACATACTGGAGTTTCAGCTTTAGGATCATTCCTTCCAAAGAAATCCCAGGGCTGATCTCCTTCAGAATGGACTGACTGGATCTCCTTGCAGTCCAAGGAACTCTCGAGTCTTCTCCAACATCACAGTTCAAACGCATCAATTCTTCAGCGCTCAGCCTTCTTCACAGTCCAACTCTCACATCCATACATTACCACTGGAAAAACCATAGCCTTGACTAGATGGACCTTAGTCGGCAAAGTAATGTCTCTGCTATTGAATATGCTATCTAGGTTGGTCATAACTTCTTCCAAGGAGTAAGTGTCTTTTAATTTCATAGCTGCAGTCACCATCTGCAGTGATTTTGGAGCCCCCCAAAATAAAGTCTGACACTGTTTCTACTGTTTCCCCATCTATTTCCCATGAAGTGATGGGACCAGATGCCATGATCTTCGTTTTCTGAATGTTGAGCTTTAGGCCAACTTTTTCACTCTCCTCTTTCACTTTCATCAAGAGGCTTTTGAGTTCCTCTTCACTTTCTACCATAAAGGTGGTGGCATCTGCATATCTGAGGTTATTGATATTTCTCCCAGCAATCTTGATTCCAGCTTGTGTTTCTTCCAGTCCAGCATTTCTCATGATGTACTCTGCATAGAAGTTAAATAGGCAGGGTGATAATATACAGCCTTGACGTACTCCTTTTCCTATTTGGAACCGGTCTGTTGTTCCATGTCCAGTTCTAACTGTTGCTTCCTGACCTGCATACAGATTTCTCAAGAGGCAGGTCAGGTGGTCTGGTATTCCCATTTCTTGAAGAATTTTCCACAGTTTGTTGCGATCCACACAGTCAAAGACTTTGGCATAGTCAATAAAGCAGAAATAGATGTCTTACTGGAACTCTCTTGCTTTTTCCGTGATCCAGCGGATGTTGGCAATTTGATCTCTGGTTTCTCTGCCTTTTCTAAAACTAGCTTGAACATCAGGAAGTTCATGGTTCACGTATTGCTGAAGCCTGGCTTGGAGAATTTTGAGCATTACTTTACTAGCGTGTGAGATGAGTGCAATTGTGCAGTAGTGTAAGCATTCTTTGGCATTGCCTTTCTCTGGCATTGGAATGAAAACTGACCTTTCCCAGTCCCGTGGCCACTACTGAGTTCTCCAAATTTGCTGGCATATTGAGTGTAGCACTTTCACAGCATCATCTTTGAGGATTTGAAATAGCTCAACTGGAATTCCATCACTTGCACTAGCTTTGTTGGTAATGATGCTTTCTAAGGCCTACTTGAGTTCACATTCCTGGATGTCTGGCTCTAGATGAGTGATCACACCATTGTGATTATCTGGATCATGAAGATCTTTTTTGTACAGTTCTTCTGTGTATTCTTGCCACCGCTTCTTAATATCTTCTGCTTCTGTTAGGTCCATACCATTTCTGTCCTTTATCGAGCCCATCTTTGCATGAAATGTTCCCTTGGTATCTCTAATATTCTTGAAAAGATCTCTAGTTTTTCCCATTTTGTTCTTTTCCTCTATTTCTTTGCATTGATCGCTAAAGAAGGCTTTCTTATCTCTTCTTGCTGTTCTTTGGAACTCTGCATTCAGATGCTTATATCTTTCCTTTTCTCCTTTGCTTTTCACTTCTCTTCTTTTCAAAGCTATTTGTAAGGCCTCCCCAGACAGCCATTTTGCTGTTTTGCTTTTCTTTTCCATGGGAATGGTCTTGATCCCTGTCTCCTGTACAATGTCATGAACCTCATTCCATAGTTCATCAGGCACTCTATCTATCAGGTCTAGGCCCTTAAATCTCTTTCTTACTTCCACTGTATAATCATGCAGGATTTGATTTAGATCATACCTGAATGGTTTAACAGTTTTCCCTACTTTCTTCAATTTAAGTCTGAATTTGGCAATAAGGAGTTCATGATCTGAGCAACAGTCAGCTCCTGGTCTTGTTTTTGTTGACTGTATAGAGCTTCTCCATCTTTGGCTGCAAAGAATAGAATCAATCTGATTTCAGTGTTGACCATCTGGTGATGTCCATGTGTAGAGTCTTCTCTTGTGTTGTTGGAAGAGGGTGTTTGCTATGACCAGTGCATTTTCTTGGCAAAACTCTATTAGTCTTTGCCCTGCTTCATTCCACATTCCAAAGCCAAATTTGCCTGTTACTCCAGGTGTTTCTTGACTTCCTACTTTTGCATTCCAGTCCCCTATAATGAAAAGGACATCTTTTTTGGGTGTTAGTTCTGAAAGATCTTGTAGGTCTTCATAGAACCATTCACCTTCAGCTTCTTCAGCATTACTCGTTGGGGCATAGACTTGGATTACTGTGATACTGAATGGTTTGCCTTGGGAACGAAGAGAGATCATTCTGTCATTTTTGAGTTTGCATCCTAGTACTGCATTTCGGATTCTTTTGTTGACCTTGATGGCTACTCCATTTCTTCTGAGGGATTCCTGCCTGTAGTAGTAGATATAATGGTCATCTGACTTAAATTCAGCCATTCCAACCCATTTTAGTTCGCTGATTCCTAGAATGTCGACGTTCACTCTTGCCATCTCTTGTTTGACCACTTCCAGTTTGCCTTGATTCATGGACCTGACATTCCAGGTTCCTATGCAATGTTGCTCTTTACAGCATTGGACCTTGCTTCTATCACCAGTCACATCCACATCTGGGTATTGTTTTTCCTTTGGCTCTGTCCCTTCATTCTTTCTAGAGTTATTTCTCCACTGATCTCCAGTAGCATATTGGGCACCTACTGACCTGGGGAGTTCCTCTTTCAGTATCCTATCATTTTGCCTTTTCATACTGTTCATGGGGTTCTCAAGGCAAGAATACTGAAGTGATTTGCTATTCCCTTCTCCAGTGGACTACATTCTGTCAGACCTCTCCACCTTGACCCACGGGCATGGCTTAGTTTCATTGAGTTAGACAAGGCTGTGGTCCTAGTGTGATTAGATTGACTAGATTTCTGTGAGTATGGTTTCAGTGTGTCTGCCCTCTGATGCCCTCTTGCAACACCTACCATCTTACTTGGGTTTCTCCTACCTTGGGCATGGGCTATCTCTTCGTGGCTGCTCCAGCAAAGTGCAGGCACTGCTCCTTACCTTGACTGAGGAGTATCTCCTCACTGCTGCCCTTCCTGACCTTCAACGTGATATATCTCAATGTTTGTAGATATCCTAGATATTTTAGGCAATGGGATAATGCAAATATTGAGTTTCATGTTTTTCCTTTCTAATTCCTGTGTCTTTTACTGAATTTGGCTTTCTTATTGCCCGGTTTAAGACTTCCATTTATATTATTGAATATTAATTTATCTATTGCTTTTTAAACAACTGCAGTGGTAGAAAACCTTTTCTTGCTTTAATGCATTCACTTCAATACTTTCCGCATTATTAGTTCCTTAATGGAATGCAGAGACATTTCTTCATTAGCTGTTAACTTACTGATACTTTGTGTATCTTCTTGCATCAATTGTTGTAAGTTATTTTTTAAAGAAAAGCATCCTTTTTGCCTAAGTATTCAAATGTGTTGATATATAGTGCAGTGTTCTTTCTCATGTTAAAAATCTTTGTCTAAAGTTACGCCTTCCAATTTGTTTCTTTCTAATATTTTTATGCCATTTTATAGACATATTTTGAATATTTATCTAGTATTGATTTCAAAGAAACTGATTTTTATGTTGTTAATTATTTCTGTTCTTTTTAGTTCATTAATATTTGCCTCGAAAGTGAAAGTGTTAGTCACTCAGTCGTGTTTGACTTTTTGTGACCCCATGGACTGTAGCCTGCCAGGCTCCTCTATCCAAGGAATTCTCCAGGCAAGAATACTGGAGTGGGTTGCCGTGCCCTCCTCCAGGGGATCTTCCCCACCCAGGGATCAAACCTACGTCTCCTATGCTCCTGCTTTGACAGGCCGGTTCTTTACCACTAGCGCCACCTGGGAAGCCCAATATTTGCCTTAATCTTTATTACTTATTTCTTCAATTTACTTTAGGCTCAACTTATTTTAAATTTTGACTTTTTTTTTTTTTTTTTTTTTTTACTATGGGCACTTAAATACATTTGAGGCTATAAATTTCCTTCTAAGAGCTACTTTAAGTTGTATTTTCAAGTTTTGATATATATTCATTTTTTTCCAGTTTATAAATAGCTTATAATTTTGATTATGATTTCTGCTTTTTAGCTCTTGAGCTATTTTGGCATGTATTTTTTAGTTTAAAAAATATTCTTTATCTTCTTTAATATTAATTTGTATGTTAATCACACTGGTCTGGAACCAGTTGAGGTATTAATTTTTTAACATGTTGAGACTACTTTTGAAAGTAAATGTATGATCATTTTTGGTCCGTCTAGGTGCACATAAAAAGAATAAAACTTCAATTGGTGAGGTCTTGCATTTCTGTTTATCTTTTAGAATAAAGTTCTTAATTGTGCTATTCATAGCCTCCATATTTTTGCTAGTCTTAAATTTGCTTATCTATTGCTTTTTAAACAGAGTTGTGTTAAAATCTCTTACCATGATGGTAAGGGCTTCCCTGGAGGCTCAGATGGTAAAGAATTCACCTCTATGTGGGAGACTTGGGTTCAGTCCCTGGTTTGGGAAGATCCCCTAGAGAGGGGAACAGCTACCTTGAGGATTCTATGGACGGTATAGTCCATGGGGCTGCAAAGAGTTGGACACGGCTGAGATACTTTCACTTGACATAATTCTAGAGGCTTTATGGGATGATATATTTTGAGATTATGTTTTCAAGTACATTCAAGTTTATCACATATTATTATTTAATTGTTTCTTTTATCATTATGTGGCATCTGTCTTTGTTCCTATTTAGAAGCAAACACTGCCAATTTGCTTTATTTTTATCTTAATGTTTTCTGACATTAATGGAATCACTAACTTTCTTTTGGCTCAAAATTGCATCATATATATTTGTCAATTGCCTTATTTTTAATTTTGCATTTTTTACTTCTTAAAGGTAACATATAGTTTATATAATTAGTTTTAAAAAATCAAAAAAGTCTTTTTAATATAGAAATTTAAATTTTATTTATACTTATTATATTGATATGGTTTAGGATAAATCTACATTTCTATCATATCCTTAGTAATTTCTACTTTATTTGAAATTTAGAGTTCTTTAAGTTGGATTCTTAAGTCCTTGTTTAGTTCTGGATATTTGGCCTCTTCCATTTCTTTTTCCTCTTTTTTTTTTTTTTTTGACTGCTCCTTTTTTTTTTTTAATTTAAACTGTTTTCTTTCTTGTAATTTAGATTTTTCTTTTTTTAGGATCCCAATTGTCTGATTAGTGAACTGTTTAGATTGGTCTCTTTTATCTCATTTTTTTCTCATTGTGCTGTATGGTAAAGCTGTGTTGGATTTTCTTCCCCAGTCCTTCCATTTACATATGTAATGTATGTGTGTGTGAATCTATGTATATATATGTGTGTACCTATCCATTTACAGTAAATTAAAAAAAATCAAAATAGACATTTTTTTCTTCTATTTTTATTTAAAACAAACCATCTTTGGTCTCTGTGACTATATACACCTAGGCCCTGACTTATAGGGCTTTAATTTATGATTTTTGAAATTTAAGATGGTACAAGAGTGATATGCATTTAGTAGAAACTGTATTTTGAGTTTTGAATGTTGACCTTGTCCCAGACTAGGGATATGCAGTATGACTGACCCTCTCTTGTGATTCTGGGCAGTGGCAGCAAGCTGCAGATCCCAGTCAACCATGTGATCACAAACATCAATACTCACAGCACACATAAAACCATTATTTTTCACTTTCAGTACAGTATTCAATAAATTACATGAGATATTTAACCCTTTAAAATACACTTCATGTTAGATAATTTTTTCCCATGGTAGGTATGTGTTCTTAGCACTTTTAAGGTAGCTTAGGCTAAGTCATAGATTAGGTGTTTTAAATACATTTTTGAGAGCAATATTTTCAATTTATGGTAAGTTTAATAAGACGTAACCCCATCCTAAGTGAAGCAACATCTACACTGCTTAGTGGTAGTTGTTCTTATTATATTCTTTTGTATTCTCTAAATTACCTCAGGAGCTAGTTTTCATCTTGATTCCTGTCTTTTGTGCATGCAATATTTCCTTTTTTAAGTCTGTTGACCCTTAGTTGTTCACTTGTGTTTATGACTGAAGCACTGGGCTGTGGTTCTTCTGCACTGGTAAGCAATGGTGTCTCAGGGCAGAAAGTCACTAAAGGTCTGTGTCTAGGGGCCTGGCAAGGGACTATTTGCTTTAAGGTAAGAGGGCAGCTTGTCAGCTTTCTCCTCTGTGACACTTTTACTGAAATGTTGCCTTTTCCTAATTGTTCACTCCCTTTTGTTAGATGAGAGGCTACCACTTCCTGCCTGGTGGAAAATGAGATGCTTCACTCATCCAACAAGGGGTGGGGAAAGGGAACAGAGGAAGTGAAATGAAGTGCTGACTCGTGAAGCTGTTCCTTTTAAGGATCTTTAACTAATTCCCCTGATTCAGGGGCACTTCAGCTCCCTGTGGTTCTAGGGGGCCTCCTTCTCCACAGCATATTCTGTACCGTTTACCTAGCTTTATTTGATGCTTCAAAATTCACCTTTTTCTTTCCTCTTTAATAAATTAGTTGAAGTGTCTTTTGATGACTCCAGCATAGGTTATTTTCAGTGTTGTGGGTTCATCTATATTTCGCTTATTGAACTCCTCTATATCATCACTTACGGCATTCTGAGAGGGAGGGAGAGCTGATGTGTGCTCAGTCCATTGATCTGAGCTTCCTCTTATTATTACCAATATTATAGCATTTTCACTGATTGTTTTTCCTATTTCCACCTCTGTTCATAGGATGAGGTAACCTTCTCTTTGTTTAGGCCATCTGCTCTCTTAGTTCATGAGGCCATCTCTGTTCATTGCTCTGGGATCCTCTTCCATCTAGTATCCTCTCAACTCTCTCATCCCTTCATCAAGTAAACACCTTCAGCTCTCTCTCCATTTTTTCTTTTTCATTCTTCTTTAGGTAGCACCTCATCTCTTTATTTTAATTCTCATTGAAGCTTACCAGTGGCTTACTCTGCCTCCTAACTTTCCAAACGCCAAAACTTAATGCAGCCTACCTTCCTGGCTCTCTTTTCTGATGCTGTTTGACATAGCCCATTGACCATCTCCACACTGTCAAATGTAATAGACACATGTAAATCTTCTTTGTGTAACCATGTTAACCACATTTGGCTTTATCTTCATCCTGGGCTTTTAAGCTTGTGCTCTAACTATTTTCCTACTTCCTTCATTACCATTTATCTTTTTTTTTTTTTTTCCCCGTTAAGCTCCTTCTAATAACCCTCAAGCACAGTTATTGAGTCTAGGCCAACTGTTCTCAAAATTTTGGATGGCCCAAGTATTCTCACCCCTTCATCCTTTCTCATTGCTGTATCTGTCACTGAGTGTTGTTCTTTCTAAATTGAATCTGATAATACTGTCATTTATGTTTACTATTGTTCACCCTGTGCTCTGACTAAGCAGCTTTATGCACAATCTTATTTCACCTTCACAGTAACCCAAGGAGATAAGTACAATAACCTTCATTTTACAGAAGAGTAAATTGATACTTCACTTCAGTTCAGTTCAGTTGCTCAGTTGTGTCAGACTCTTTGCAACCCCATGAACCGCAGCACGCCAGGCCTCCCTGTCCATCATCAACTCCTGGAGTTTACCCAAACTCATGTCCACTGAGTCAGTGATGCCATCTCATCCTCTGTCATTCCCTTCTCCTCCTGCCCTCAATCTTTCCCAGCATCAGGGTCTTTTCAAATGAGTCAGCTCTTCGCATCAGGTGGCCAAAGTATTGGGAGTTTCAGCTTCAACATCAGTCCTTCCAGGAACCTCCCAGGACTGATCTCCCTTAAGGTGGACTGGTTGGATCTCCTTGCAGTCCAAGGGACTCTCAAGAGTCTTCTCCAACACCACAGTCCAAAAACATCAATTCTTTGGCACTCAGATTTCCTTATAGTCCAACTCTCACATCCATATGTGACTACTGAAAAAACCATGACCTTGACTAGAGGGACCTTTGTTGACAAAGTAATGTCTCTGCTTTTTAGTATGCTGTCTAGATTAGTCATAACTCTCTTTCCAAGGAGTAAGCATCTTTTAATTTCATGGCTGCAATCACCATCTGCAGTGATTTTGGAGCCCCCCAAAATAAAGTCTGCCACTGTTTCCACTGTTTCTCCATCTATTTGCCAGGAAGTGATGGGACCAGATGCCATGATTTTAGTTTTCTGAATGTTGAGCTTTAGGCCAACTTTTTCACTCTCCTCTTTCACTTTCATCCAGAGGCTTTTTAGTTCTTCTTCACTTTCTGCCATAAGGCTGGTGTCATCTGCATATCAGAGGTTATTGATATTTCTCCCGGCAATCTTGAGTCCAGTTTGTGCTTCCTCCAGCCCAGCATTTCTCATGATGTACTCTGCATATAATTTAAATAAGCAGGGTGACAATATACAACCTTGTCGTACTCCTTTTCCTATTTGGAACCAGTCTGTTGCTCCATGTCCAGTTCTAACTGTTGCTTCCTAACCTGCATACAGGTGTCTCAAGAGGCAGGTCAGGTGGTCTGGTATTCCCATTTCTTTCAGAATTTTCCACAGTTTATTGTGATCCACACAGTCAAAGTCTTTGGCATAGTCAATAAAGCAGAAATAGATGTTTTTCTGGAACTCTTTTCCTTTTTTGATGATCCAGCAGAAGCTGACAATTTGATCTCTGGTTCCTCTGCCTTTTCTAAAACTACCTTGAACATCTGGAACTTCATGGTTAATGTGTTGTTGAAGCCTGGCTTGGGGAATTTTGAGCATTACTTTGCTAGCGTGTGAGATGAGTGCAATTGTGCGGTAGTTTGAGTATTCTTTGGCATTGCCCTTCTTTGGGATTGGAATGAAAACTGAGCTTTTCCAGTCCTGTGGCCACTGCTGAGTTTTCCAACTTTGCTGGCATAATTAGAGTGTAGCAGTTTCACAGCATCATCTTCCAGGATTTGAAATAGCTCAACTGGAATTCTATCACCTCCACTAGCTTTGTTCGTAGTGATGCTTACTAAGGCCCACTTAACTTCACATTCCAGCATGTCTGGCTCTAAGTGAGTGATCACACCATCGTGATCATCTGGGCCATGAAGGTATTTTTTGTACAGTTATTCTGTGTATTCTTGCCACCTCTTCTTAGTATCTTCTGCTTCTGTTAGGTCCATACCATTTCTGTCCTTTATTAAGCCCATCTTTGCATGAAATATTCTCTTGGTATCTCTAATTTTCGTGAAGCGATCTCTAGTCTTTCCCATTCTATTGTTTTCCTCTATTTCTTTGCATTGATCACTGAGGAAGGCTTTCTTATCTCTCCTTGCTATTCTCTGGAAGTCCACATTCAAATGGGTATATCTTTCCTTTTCTCCTTTGCTTTTCACTTCTCTTCTTTTCACAGCTATTTGTAAGGCCTCCTCAGAGAGCCATTTTGCCTCTTTTTATTTCTTTTCCATGGGGATGGTCTTGATCCCTGTCTCCTACACAATGTCATGAACCTCTGTCCATAGTTCATCAGGCACTCTGTCTATCAGATCTAATCCCTTAAATCTATCTCTCACTTCCACTGTATAATCATAAGGGATTTGATTTAGGTCATCCCTGAACGGTCTAGTGGTTTAGTCAAACCCAATAACTTACCCGTTACACAGTGAGAGAGTGAAGGTCTTGGAGTTATACCAAGTCTGTTTCTCTGGAAGTCATGCTCTTCCTCTTTGAGCTGTGTGTCCTCACAGGCTCCTCATCTCTTCTATGCAGATCTCCTGGCTGGCCATCAGCCTTTGTGGATACCTGAGACAGACTAGACTTTCTAAAAGACTCACAAACTCTCCTTAGAGAATTTCCTGCAAGTCAGTGAGTCAGCGTGTTCTCCCATCTTTGCTTGCATTTCTCTTTCTTTAAACATACAACATACAAGACACATAGATATGTACACACACATGCACCTCCATTATCCTAGGCAAAGATGTATGTTTATAATCATAATAAAACTGCTATTCTTAAAAACAAACACCAGTAGTGAGGTGGTTTCAGGCAAGTAAAGGCATGAATTGAAATCATGCTTCTGCTGTTGTTAAGTCGCTTCAGTCATGTTTGACTCTGTGCGGCCCCATAGATGGCAGCCCAGAGAATACTGGAGTGGGTTGCCATTTCCTTCTCCAATGCATGAAAGTGAAAATAAAGTGAAGTTGCTCAGTCATGTCCATCTCTTAGCGACCCCATGGACTGCAGCCTACCAGGCTCCTGCATCCATGGGACTTTTCAGGCAAGAGTACTGAAGTGGGTTGCCATTGCCTTCTCCACTTGAAATGATGAGAGGAGGTTTAAAATTAATTCAAGTTTATATCTTGGTCTTTCACATCTCATCTTTAATGCACAGATACACATTGCATGGACGATTCTCAGAACAAAAGACAGAAAATTGCTAGACTCAAGGGTCACTAGAAACAAGAGCCCAAGTAGAAAGCACTCATGTAACTTTTCCTGGGGGCATTTTTTTCCACCTGCTTACTGCTGTTCCTGTCCTTTGTGCACTGTTTGAGGTGGCAGTAGCATTCCTGTCTTTCAGTGTGAGATCTCACATCATGAAACTTATCTAGTGTCTTTCCTGTTTCCAGATTATATCAACTGTTAAGTCACCAACAACCAGTCTTGAGGGGCTTCCCAGGTGACTCATGGTAAAGAATCTGCCTGCTAATGCAGGACACATAGGAGACAAATGTTCAATCCCTGGGTTAGGAAGATCTCCTGGGGGAGGAAATGGCAACCCACTCCAATATCCTTGCTTGGAGAATCTCATGGACAGAGGAGCCTGGTGGGCTGCAGTCCATGGGGTCACAAAGAGTAAGACATGACTGAGTGATTGAGCACACACACAAGAAGTCTTGGGAGGTCTCAGGAGCTTGGTCTTGCTGCCTTTGTCACACAGTGAAAAGATACCATTGGGCTTTTCAGACAAGTTCTAAGCATTAGTTTATCTCCTTGGTCTTAATCTCCAGATTGTGCCCAAGTTGAACTACAAAAAGACATGGAACCAGAAGAGTTAACCGTCTCACATTTATATTTTGTCTTTCTGTTCTGTCACGGGCCCTCACATATGTCTTTCTTCATTTTCTTTTTTGCCAGTGCCACAGTGCATGGCTGAGCGCTATGTCCCTCCTGGGGTGACCATCTTCCTGGACTGCAGAGCGAACAGTACCCTCTGGAGTGCAGCTGGCACCTACAGGTCTGCCTGAGCAGGAAGCTTGATACCAGTTTGTGAATTAAGAAGTGGAGAAGAATATAATGGCCATTATTCTGC
Organism: Capra hircus; assembly: GCF_001704415.2. Classification (NCBI taxonomy): domain Eukaryota; kingdom Metazoa; phylum Chordata; class Mammalia; order Artiodactyla; family Bovidae; genus Capra; species Capra hircus. The sequence goes on along the minus strand of NC_030808.1, from coordinate 114,797,543 downwards.
TGTACTACATTCTGTAGAATTAATTTTGTCAGGTGACATATAGGAATGCTCATAACTATACTAATGATGATAACACTGAATTCTCTTAAGTGGACAGGTAAAGCTCTTATTTTGGCAATAGATTTATTTGATATACATGGATGGAGGGAACAATAACAAGAGTGAATGAAGTATTTGAATTTAAAAATCTTCTCTCTGCTGCTGCTTCTGCTGCTAAGTCGCTTCAGTCGTGTCCAACTTTATGTGACCCCATAGACTGCAGCCCACCAGGCTCCCCCGTCCCTGGGATTCTCCAGGCAAGAATACTGGAGTGGGTTGCCATTTCCTTCTCCAATGCATGAAAGTGAAAAGTGAAAGTGAAGTCGCTCAGTCATGCCTGACCATAAGTGACCCCGTGGACTGCAGGCTACCAGGCTCCTCCACCCATGGGATTTTCCAGGCAAGAGTACTGGAATGGGGTGCCATTGCTTTCTCCAATCTTCTTTCTATTACTCTTAAAATACTCCCCTGTATTAATAAAAGATAGTATATTTCACGTTTTAAAGTTTAAGAATACTGAGCTTGTGGATGAAGTCAGAGTAATCATCAGAGTATATTCTGTGGATCAGAATGGAGAATAATTTCATATTTCTTTGAATATTGTACAAAGTTTTAATGATAATGCAATATTGACATTGTTCAGTCGCCCAGTCATGTCTGACTCTTAGCGACCCTATAGACTGCAGCATGCCAGGCCTCTCCATCCCTCACCTCTCCCCAAATTTGCCCAAGTTCATGTCCATTGCATCAGTCATGCCATCCATCCATCTCATCCTCTGAGGCCTTCTTCTTCTGCCATCAATCTTTCCCAGCATCAGGGACTTTTCCAGTGAGTCAGCTGTTCCCATCAGATGATCAAAATACTGGAGTTTCAGTTTCAGCATTAGTCCTTCCAATGAGTATTCAGGACTGATTTCCCTTAAGACTGACTGGTTTGAACTCCCTGCTGTCCAGGGGACTCTCAGGAGTCTTCTCCAGCACCATAGTTCAAAGGCATCAATTCTTCCATGCTCTGCCTTCTTTATGGTCCAGCTCTCATAACTGTACATGACCACTGGGAAGACCATAGCCTTGACTATATGGACCTTTGTGAGCATTATAATGTCTCTGCTTTATAACATACTGTCTAGGTTTTTCACGGGTTTCCTGCCAAGAAGCAAAGGTCTTCTGATTTCATGGCTGCAGTCACCATCCACAGTGATTTTAGAAGCAAGAAAAGGAAACTTGTCACTACTTCCACATTTCCCCCCTCTATTTGCCATGAAGTAATGGAGCCAGATGCCATAATCTTAGCTTTTTAAATATTTATCTGTAAGCCAGCTCTTTCACTCTCCTCCTTCACCCTCAAGAGGCCCTTATGTTCCTCTTTGCTTTCTGCCATTAGAGTGGTATCATCCACATATCTGCAGTTGTTGATGTTTCTCCCACCTATCTTGATTCCAGCTTGTAAGTCATCCAGCCCAGCATTTCTCATGATGTTCTTAGTGTACAGATTAAACAGTGTGATGGCAGACAGCCCTGTCATACTTCTTTCTCAATATTGAACCAATAAGTTCTTTCATACAGAGCTCTAACTGTTGCTTCTTGACCCACATACATGTTTCTCAGGAGACACTTAAGATGGTCTGGTATTCCCCATCTCTTTAAGAACTTTCCACAGTTTTTTTTTTTATGGTCCACACAGTCAAAGGTTTTGTGATAGCTGATGAAACAGAGGTAGATGTTTTTCCGGAATTCCCTAGCTTTCTCTATGATCCAGTGAATGTTGGTAATTTGAATATTATAAAAAGTTTAATGATAATGTTATATACATGCAATATATGATGATAGGTTTATAACTGTATGCTAAATATCTCAATAACCAAGGCCAATGTTTATTTATTCATTCTTTTAAAAAATTACTGAACATGAATGATATGAGACTAAGAATGATTCCTGTGGTACTGAAGCCAAGTGGAATACTACATATTACCATATGAAGCTTTGAGAATGTACAATACACATTTTCAATAGATATTTCAAAGATTTTTCTTAAAAATATGTTAAAAGATTTTGTTGATAGAAAAGAGATGTAGAGTTCAGAATAATGAAATATCCATGGCTGAAAAAATAACCAGGCACTATATTATCTTTAACTTGTTTTCAGGTTCCTTTCAAAGGAAAGGCTACACAGTCAAGACACCCAAGGTTATCAACACAGTCTTTGGAACTTTCCTTCCTGTTTCCCTTCACTAACTGCTCCAGAGATGTCTTCAATCATTCCTCCTCATTCTAGGTTAAAGAGTTTTCATGATGGAGACGTCTTAAAGTAATACTTCACAGGAAATTACAAAAGACAGCCCAGATCTTTGAGTAATTGAACTATTACTATCAAAGTTACATACCTTCTTCCTAAATTACTTCTTTGCAAAAGGTTTATCATTAAGATTTCAAACTTCTAAACAAATATAGGCTAAGGCCAAAGGTGGAGGGGAGTGAGTGGTAAATGTTCATTGCAGTATAGGCAATGATAAAGGAGAAGTTTGAGACAGAATTTTCCAGCTACCAGTTAGTATTGCAGATTTATTGAGATATTTGTGCTATTGAAATTTTGCAAAAATTTTAAATCTAGTCTTTCACATCTGACATTATCCAAATATAATTGGTCTCAGGAAATATATCCCTTGTTGCTAGGGATTGGCTTGTTACAAGTTACAGTGATATGTAAATTGACTAAAGAAGTTTATAATTTGAAATTTAATCATTTATATCATATGGTCATGATTGCCATATTTCAAAGAAAAATGATCCAAATCCCCAAGTCCTGAAGTTGATATGCTCAAGGAAATTCAACAAATTCTTTTGAGGTCTAGCTAATTAGTCATTTCTGTTTATCCCAGATACTAAAATCTTATGAAAATCTGACATTTTTGGAATTTTGATGTAACCAATGTGGTATGATGTCAGGATTCATTGTGTAAAGACAGAATTTAATCAATATTGTAAAACTGCAGCATTCATATTGTAGAGAAATAAATACCCTAATGCCATGAATGGTATGAAAAGGCAAATGATAGGATACTGAAAGGGGAACTCCCCGGGTCAGTAGGTGCCCAATATGCTACTGGAGATCAGTGGAGAAATAACTCCAGAAAGAATGAAGGGATGGAGTCAAAGCAAAAACAATACCCAGATGTGGATGTGACTTGGTGATAGAAGCAAGGTCCAATGCCGTAAAGAGCAATATTGCATAGGAACCTGGAATGTCAGGTCCATGAATCAAGGCAAATTGGAAGTGGTCAACTAGGAGATGGCAAGAATGAACGTTGACATTCTAGGAATCAGCGAACTAAAATGGATTGGAATGGGTGAATTTAACTCAGATGACCATTATATCTACTATTGTGGGCAGGAATCCCTTAGAAGAAATGGAGTAGCCATCATGGTCAACAGAAGAGTCCGAAAAGCAGTACTTGGATGCAATCTCAAAAACGACAGAGTGATCTCTCTTCGTCTGCAAGGCAAACTATTTAATATCACGGTAATCCAAGTCTATGCCCAAACCAGTAACACTAAAGAAGCTGAAGTTGAACGGTTCTATGAAGATCTACAAGACCTTTAAGAACTAACACCAAAAAAAGATGTCCTTTTCATTATAGGGAACTGGAATGAAAAAGTAGGAGGTCAAGAAACACCTGAAGTAACAGGCAAATTGGGCCTTGGAGTAGAAAATGAAGCAGGGCAAAGACTAATAGAGTTTTGCCAAGAGAATGCACTGGTCATAGCACACACCCTCTTCCAACAACACAAGAGAAGACTCTACACATGGACATCACCAGATGGTCAACACCGAAATCAGATTGATTATATTCTTTGCAGCCAAAGATGGAGAAGCTCTATACAGTCAACAAAAACAAGACTGAGAGCGGATTGTGGCTCAGATAATGAATTTCTTATTGCCAAATTCAGACTTAAGTTGAAGAAAGTGGGGAAAACCACTAGACCATTCAGGTATGACCTAAATCAAATCCCTTATGATTATACAGTGGAAGTGAGAAATAGATTTAAGGGCCTAGATCTGATAGACAGAGTGCCTGATGAACTATGGACGGAGATTCATGACATTGTACAGGAGACAGTGATCAAGACCATCCCCATGGAAAGGAAATGCAAAACAGCAAAATGGCTGTCTGGGGAGGCCTTACAAATAGCTTTGAAAAGAAGAGAAGTGAAAAGCAAAGGAGAAAAGGAAAGATATACCCATTTGAATGTGGACTTCCAGAGAATAGCAAGGAGAGATAAGAAAGCCTTCCTCAGTGATCAATGCAAAGAAATAGAGGAAAACAATAGAATGGGAAAGATTATAGCTCTCTTCAAGAAAATTAGACATACCAAGGGGACATTTCATGCAAAGAGGGCTCAATAAAGGACAGAAATGGTATGGACCTAACAGAAGTAGAAGATATTAAGAAGAAGTGGCAAGAATACACAAAAGAACTATACAAAGAAGGGCTTCACAAACCAGATAATCACGATGATCAGTTACCTAGAGCCAGACATCCTGGAATGTGAAGTCAAGTGGGCCTTAGAAAGCATCACTAGGAACAAAGCTAGTGGAGGTGATGGCATTCCAGTTGAGCTATTTCAAATCCTGAAAGATGATGCTGTGAAAGTGCTACACTCAATATGCCAGCAAATTTGGAAAACTCAGCTGTGGCCACAGGACTGGAAAAGCTCAGTTTTCATTCCAATCCCAAAGAAAGGTGATGCCAAAGAATGCTCAAACTACTGCACAATTGCACTCATCTCACAGGCTAGTAAAGTAATGCTCAAAATTCTTCAAGCCAGGCTTCAGCAGTACATGAAACGTGAACTTCCAGATGTTCAAGGTGGTTTTAGAAAAGGCAGAGGAACCAGAGATCAAATTGTCAACTTTCACTGGATCATCAAAAAAGCAAGAGAGTTCCAGAAAAACATCTATTTCTGCTTTATTGACTATGCCACAGCCTTTGACTGTGTGGACCACAATAAACTGTGGAAGATTCTTCAAGAGATGGGAATACCAGACCACTTGACCTGCCTCTTGAGAAACCTGTATGCAGGTCAGGAAGCAACAGTTAGAACCGGACATGGAAAAATAGACTGGTTCCAAATAGGAAGAGGAGCACGTTGAGGCTGTATATTGTCACCCTGCTTATTTATCTTCTATGCAGAGTACAGCATGAGAAACGCTGGGCTGGAAGAAGCCCAAGCTGGAGTTAAGATTGCCAGGAGAAATATCAATAACCTCAGAAATGCAGGTGACACCACCCTTATGGCAGAAAGGGAAGAGGAACTAAAAAGCCTCTTGATGGAAGTGAAAGAGGAGAGTGAAAAAGTTGGCTTAAACTTAACATTCAGAAAACAAAGATCATGGCATCTGGTCCCATCACTTCATGGCAGATAGAGGGGGAAACAGTGGAAACAGTGTCAGACTTTATTTTTGGGGCTCCAAATCACTGCAGATGGTGATTGCAGCCATGAATTTAAAAGACGCTTACTCCTTGGAAGAAAAGTTATGACCAACCTAGATAGCATATTCAAAAGCAGAGACATTACTTTGCCAACAAACGTCCATCTAGTCAAGGCTATGGTTTTTCCTGTGGTCATGTATGGATGTGAGAGTTGGACTGTGTATAAAGCTGAGAGCTGAAGAATTGCTGCTTTTGAGCTGTGGTGTTTGAGAAGACTCTTGAGTATCCCTTGGACTGCAAGGAGATCCAACCAGTCCATCCTAAAGAAGATTAGTCCTGGGTGTTCATTGGAAGGACTGATGCTGTAGCTGAAACTCCAGTACTTTGGCCACCTCTGGTGAAGAGTTGACTCATTGGAAAAGACCCTGATGCTGGGAGGAATTAGGGGTTAGAAGAGAAGGGGACAACAGAGGATGAGATGCCTGGATGGCATCACTGACTCGATAGACATGAGTTTGAGTGAACTCCAGGAGTTGGTGATGTACAGGGAGGCCTGGGGTGCTGTGATTCATGGGGTCGCAAAGAGTCGGACATGACTGAGTGACTGAACTGAACTGAACTGAACTGAATGTCTGTCAAGTGAGGGATGGGTCTGATTAATGAAAGTCTAGCTAATTAATGAAAGACTGTAGAAAGGTTGATGGAATTTAGCTGTTTGTCTCTGTTTTTGATCTCAAAACTTAAATAGCAATCTCTCCCTGTTTTGGAAAAGAGGGAGAGATGCTATAGACAGAGAGATGAACTATGAGATCACCCCAGCAGACCGCCTCCAGCCATCAGCTCCCCAGGGTTTGATGCATCTGCAGAGAGGCAACTTGCTCAAGCACTTTCCCCCCACCCCCACCCCAGGCAGGACACAGACAATGATTGATCAAGATGAGGTATAAACACTCTGCCATTTTATACTTTTTAACTTTTATTTTGTTTTGAGGTATAGCCAAGTAACAGTGTTGTGATAGTTTTAGCTGAATAACTAAAGGACTCACACATATACATGTATCCATTCTCCCCCACACACCCCTCCATCCAGGCTGCCACATAACACTGAGCAGAGCTCCATGTGCTGTGCAGTAGGTCCTTGTTGGTTATCCATTTTAAATATAGTGGTGTGTACATGTCCATCTCAAATTCCCTAACTATCCTGTCCCCTCATCCTTTCCCCTGGAATCCCTATAAGTTCATTCTCTAAGTCTGTGAGTCTTGTTCTGTTTTGTAGGCAAGTTCATTTGCATCATTTCTTTTTGGATTCCACATATAAGGGATGTCATATGATATTTCCCCTTCTCTAAGACCCAGCCATTGTAGCTCAATGGGGTCACTTCTGATAGGACATATACTCCTGAGATTTCCATGGGGACATCTCCCTCTGCTCCATCTTGCTTTCTCCCCTTCCCTTCCAAAGATGTTGATACCAAATTCCATCTCAGTATCTTATGGCAGAGAATCAAAACTTCAACAAAAGATAAAGTGACATATTGAGATATATATTGTCTGCGTTAGTTTGAGGGAATTATGAAAAACACACACCTATACAGAATTAACAGAGAATGTGTTATCAAACACAATCAGAGATGGATTTTTAAAAAATAATTTTGTAAAGCTCTTATTTCATTGTTTCATCTTTTATCAACCCCTCAGTCAAAGCTCGCAGGTAAATCAGAAGCTATTGAAATCTTTCTATCACTCTATAGCACATTCTCTTTTACTGTAAAAATTGCCAATTTAAACAGTAATATCTTAAAAGAGAATTAGATGAAAGAGAATCAAAGCAGCTGAACAGATCCTGCAATATGGAAGCATTGGAAGAAATATGCAGAATGCTAAGAATGTGAAAGGGACTGAAGAAAACACTTTCATTAAATCAAGCCACACAGAAATCCATTTTAATATGAATGGCCTAGTGAGGATCCTGTCTTTGGGTAAACAATTCAATGAACTTATTATTTAATTAGTACCTACATGTGTCAGGCCAGCTGTTAGGTACAGCAAGAGTTATAACAAAGTGAGATCAAGAAATTTGTGCTTTCAGACACAGAATCAAATAAAGAAACTTGTTAACTGCATTTAAAGTGCTGTAGGGGGGCATGACCCTGAGAAAACCATAACTGAAAAAGACATATGGACCCCAAAGTTCACTGCAACACTATTTACAATAGTTAAGACATGGAAATGATGTCGATGCCCATCAATGGATGAATGGATGAAGAAATTGTGGTAAGTATACACAAGGGAATATTACTCAGCCATAAAAAGGAATGCATTTGAGTCCGTTTTAGTGAGGTGGATGAATCTAGAACCTATTATACAGAGTGAAGTAAGTCAGAAAGAGAAAAACAAATATTGTATATCAATGCATGCATATGGAATCTAGAAAAATGCTGCTGATGAACCTATTTGTAGGGCAGGAGTAGAGTTGTGGACATAGAGAACAGACTTTGGACATAGCAGGAGATGGAGAGAGTGGGACAAATTGAGAGCTTAGCACTGAAATATATACATTCCCATATGTAAAGTAGATAGCTAATGAGAAGTTGCTGTATGACAGGGAGATCAATGTGGTGCTTTGTGACAACCTAGAGGGGTGGGGTGGGGATGGGGGTGGCAGAGAGGTTCAAGAGGGAGGGGACTTGCGGCTGATTCATGTTGTTGTATGGCAGAAACCAACACAAAATTGTAAAACTATTGCCTTCCAATTAAAAAAAAATTTTTTTAATATAGTGTTTCACTGTTGGTGGAAATGCAAACTAGTACAGCCACTATGGAGAACAGTGTGGAGATTCCTTAAAAAATTGCAAATAGAACTGCCATGTGACCCAGCAATCCCACTTCTGGGCATACACACCGAGGAAACCAGAATTGAAAGAGACACATGTACCCCAATGTTCATCGCAGCACTGTTAATAATAGCCAGGACATGGAAACAACCTAGATGTTCACCAGCAGATGAATGGATAAGAAAGCTGTGGTACATATACACAATGGATATTACTCAGCTGTTAAAAAGAATACATTTGAATCAGTTCTGATGAGATGGATGAAACTGGAGCCGATTATACAGAGTGAAGTAAGCCAGAAAGAAAAACACCAATACAGTATACTAACACATATATATGGAATTTAGAAAGATGGCAATGATGACCCTGTATGCAAGACAGCAAAAAAGACACAGATGTGTATAGCGGACTTTTGGACTCAGAGGGAGAGGGAGAGGGTGGGATGATTTGGGAGAATGACATTGAAACATGTATACTATCATGTAAGAATCGAATTGCCAGTCTATGTCCAATGCAGGATACAGCATGCTTGGGGCTGGTGCACGGGGGTGACCCAGAGGGATAATATGGGGAGGGAGGTGGGAGGGGGGGTTCATGTTTGGGAACGCATGTACACCCGTGGTGGATTCATGTCAATGTATGGCAAAACCAATACAGTATTGTAAAGTAAAATAAAGTAAAAATAAAAATTAAAAAAATATATATTAGTGTTTCAGAGACAGACAGACAGGGAGACAGAGAGAGATGGAGACAAGAGAGAGACAGAGATGGAAGATTTGTTTGAGAGAGGAAGAAAAGCTTTATGGAGTAGATATATCTGAATGACACTATGGAAAACAAGTAAAATTCTGCTGCTTAGGACTTAAAGGATGTGAAATGAAGGTTAAGAGAAGAATATCAATGACGGAAAGGAAGTATATCAGATGCTTAACTTGACTTCAGTCTCTGTCTAATGCATAAAGAGAATCGCTAATAGTTGGACAAGATTCAGGATTTTTGAATTACATCCCTTGAAACACAGTTAACCCAGTAAATAGTTAGAGGTGAATTTGATGGAGGGTTGGTTCAGTTTAGTTGCTCAGTCATGTCTGACTCTTTGTGATCCCATGGACTGCAGCATGCCAGGCCTCCATATCCATTGCCCACTCCCAGAGTTTACTCAAACTCATGTCCATTAAGTCGATGATGCCATCTAACCATCTTGTCCTCTGTCATCCCCTTCTTCTCCCACCTTCAATCTTTTCCAGCATCAGGGTCTTTTCAAATGAGTCAGTTCTTTCCATCAGGTGGCCAAAGAATTGTAGTTTCAGCTTCAGCATCAGTTCTTTGAATGAATATTCAGGACTGATTTCCTTTAGGATGGACTGGTTGCATCTCCTTGCAGTCCAACGGACTCTCAAGAGTCTTCTCCAACACTACAGTTCAAAAGCATCAATTCTTTGGTGCTCAGCTTTATTTGTATTCCAACTGTCACATCCATACATGACTACTGGAAAAACCATAGCCCTGACTAGAAGGACCTTTGTTGGCAAAGTAATGTCTCTGCTTTTTAATAAGCTGTCTAGGTTGGTCATAACTTTTCTTCCAAGGAGCAAGCATCTTTTAATTTCATGGCTGCAATCACCATCTGCAGTGATTTTGGAGCCCAATAAAATACAGTCTGTCACTGTTTCCACTGTTTCCCTGTCTATTTCCCATGAAGTGATGGGACCAGAGGCCATAATCTTAGTTTTCTGAATGTTGAGTTTTAAGCCAACTTTTTCACTCTCCTCTTTCACTTTCATCAAGAGGCTCTTTAGTTCTTCACTTTCTGCCATAAGGGTGGTTTTATCTGCATATGTGAGGTTATTGATATTTCTCCCAGCAATCCTGATTCCAGCTGTGCTTCATCCAGCCCAGTGTTTCTCATGATGTGCTCTCTGTATAAGTTAAATATGCAGGGTGACAATATACAGCCTTGATGTGCTCCTTTTCCTATTTGGAACCAGTCTGTTGTTCCATGTCCAGTTCTAACTGTTGCTTCCTGACCTGCATACAGGTTTCTCAAGAGGCAGGGCAGGTGGTCTGGTATTCCCATCTCTTGAAGAATTTTCCACAGGTGGTCTGGTATTCCGATCTCTTGAAGAATTTTCCACAGTTTATCGTGATCCACACAGTCAAAGGCTTTGACATAGTCAATAAAGCAGAAATAGATGTTTTTCTGGAACTCTCTTGCTTTTTTGATGATCCAACAGATGTTGACAATTTGATCTCTTGTTCCTCCGCCTTTTCTAAGTCCAGCTGAAACATCTGGATATTCACGGTTCATGTACTGCTGAAGCCTGGTTTGGAGAATTTTGAGCATTACTTTACTAGTGTGTGAGATGAGTGCAATTATGTGGTATTTTGAACATTTTTTAGCATTGTCTTTTTTTGCGATTGGAATGAAAACTGATCTTTCCCAGTCCCATGGCCACTGCTGAGTTTTCCAAATTTGCTGGCATAATGAGTCCATCACTTTCACAGCATCATCTTTCAGGATTTGAAATAGCTCAACTGGAATTCCATCACCTCCACTAGCTTTGTTCGTAGTGATGCATCCTAAGGCCCACTTGACTTCACATTCCAGGATGTCTGGCTCCAGGTGAGTGATCACACCATCGTGATTATCTGGGTTGTGAAGATCTTTTTTTGTATAGTTCTGAGTATTCTTGCCACCTCTTCTTCATATGTTCTGCTTCTGTTAGGTCCATACCATTTCTGTCCTTTATTGAGCCCATCTTTGCATGAAGTGTTCCCTTGGTATCTCTAATTTTCTTGAAGAGATTTCTAGTCTTTCCCATTCTCTTGTCTTCCTCTATTTCTTTTCATTGATCACTGAGGAAGGCTTTCTTATCTCTCCTTGCTATTCTTTGGAAATCTGCATTCAAATGGGTATATCTTTCCTTTTCTCCTTTGCCTTTCACTTCTCTTCTATTCACAGCTATTTGTAAGGCCTCCTCAGACAAACATTTTACCTTTCTTTTCCTTGGGAATGGTCTTGATTCCTGTCTCCTGTACATTGTCACAAACTTCCATACATAGTCTTCAAGCACTCTGTCTGTCAGATCTAAATCCCTTGAATCTATTTGTCACTTCCACTTTATAATCATAAGGGTTTGATTTAGGTCATAACTGAATGGTCTAGTGGTTTTCCCTACTTTCTTCAGTTTAAGTCTGAACTTGGCAATAAGGAGTTCATGGTCTAAGCCACAGTTAGCTCCCAGTCTTGTTTTTGCTGACTGTATAGAACTTCCCCATCTTTGGCTGCAAAGAATATAATTAACCCCATTTCAGTGTTGACCATCTGGTGATGTTCATGTGTAGAGTCTTTCGTGTTGTTGGAAGAGGGTGTTTGCTATGACCAGTGCGTTCTCTTGGCAAAACTCTATTAGCCTTTGCCCTGCTTCATTCCGTACTCCAAGGCCAAATTTGCCTGTTACTCCAGGTGTTTCTTGACTTCCTACTTTTGCATTCCAGTCCCCTATAATGAAAAAGACATCTTTTGGGGGTGTTAGTTCTAGAAGATCTTGTAGGTTTTCATAGAACCATTCAACTTCAGTTTCTTCAGCATTACTGGTTGGGGCATGGAGTTGGATTATTGTGATTTTGAATGGTTTTCTTGGAAACGAAGAGATCATTCTGTCATTTTAACATTGCATCTAAGTATTGCATTTCGAACTCTTGTTGACTATGATGGCTACTCCATTTTTCCTAAGGGATTCTTGTCCACAGTAGTGGATATAATAGTCATCTGAGATAAATTCACCCATTCCAGTCCATTTTAGTTTGCTGATTCCTAAAATGTCGATGTTCATTCTTGCCATCTCCTATTTGACCACTTCCAGTTTGCCTTGATTCATGGACCTGACATTCCAGGTTCCTATGCAATCTTGTTCTTTACAGCATTGGAGTTTACCTCCGTCACCAGTCACATCCACAATTGGGTGTTGTTTTTGCTTTGGCTCTGTCTCTTCATTCTTTCTGGAGTTATTTCTCCATGATCTCCAGTAGCATACTGGGTACCTACCAACCTGGGCCATTCATCTTTCAGTGTCCTGTCTTTTTGCCTCCTCATATTGTTTATACTATTCATGCTGGAGGGTAGTCCTTGGAAAAGGGACCTATAATCTGTAAGTCTATACACTTGAGCTTTTTGCAAATGTGCATAGATTAGGAAGACTTGTTTTCTTTTCTTCTTTAAAAATTCAGGCCTGAGCTTGCTCTTCCAAATAAAAGTGTATGCATGAGTACACTGCTACAGCACATGGGTGCCAAGTCCAATTAAATGTTAGCCTAGGCGCGGATACATCTGCTCTGCGCATGCTCCCACCAGAGCTCAGCAGTAGTTGTGTAACAATGAAGGAGTCGGTGGCATGGCAAGCCATAATAATATCTTCTACATATTTTATCTGAAGGATTTGTAAGCTTCTTGTCTAACTTTTGTTTTGGTAAAGGGGAATGTGATCAGATGGCAGATATTGTCTGGGGATTTAACTTTGAAATAAAAACAACCAATTTTTTCCTGTTCCTGGGGTCTAGATTAGAGCATATTGAAAAATGTTCTTAGAGTATGAGGTAAAGTGGCAAATAAAGATTATTTTTTCAACTATATATCTTTGTGAAATTGTGTAATTTCAGCAAAATACAGAAGTAAGTGAGATGTTGGGTTGGTATGATTGCAAATGTCACCTATAATGTCACTCCAATTTTCGGTTTCTTATGTTATCAAATCTGGTTCATTGCTCCCATTCAGTGATGTTGAAATTTTAAAAAGTTATAAACTTGGATGTGTTCAATATCTTTGTACAGAAAAACAACAGCAGTGGCTGTTTTAAACAACTGTTTTAAACTGCTTTATACATATACTATATATATATCTTTATGACTAGTTTAAAAACTTAGAAGCCTCTATGAGATCCCTTCCATACAGATACTTTAATGATTTATTGGTTTAAAAAAATTCCCTATTGCTCAATGTGCATTTGCAAGAAGTGAATGGATAAAAAAGAGTCTCTGTTATTATTATGTGTAAAATAAAAACAGAGCAAGGTGGCATTTTGTTTTCACTACTAAAATTTTGATTGATAGATAAAATATAAGTGAGACAAAAACAGTACAATTATATTCATGAAGGAAGATTAGTATTAGCACCAACTTTATGTCTAGAAGAGTAATTGACACATAGTAGCTGCTCACTGAAAGGCTTCCCACATGGCTCAGTGGTTAAGAATCCCTCCACTAATGTAGGAGATGCTGGAGACCCCGAGTTAGATTCTCTGAGTTAGACTCCAGTATTATTGCCTGGGAAATCCCATGGTTGAAGGAGCCTGTCTGGCTACAGTCCATAGTGCTGCAAAGAGTCAGACATGCCTGAGCCACTGAGCATGCACACAAGCTGTTCATTGAATGTGTGTTGGATGGATGAGGATTCAAGTGTGCTAATTCTTCGTGGGGATGGAAAGAAAAAGCCAAATACACTGCAATCAGGGTTATAGAGATTGTTTGTTTGACTAAAATTAAGCAGAGTATGAACCAGTATACAGAAGTTTCAAAATATTTAAAAACAAAATAAGAATAACAGTGAGCTCAATAAAAACTTGAAGTTCTTATGATATCCAAAATAAAGTTTCACAGCTAAAGAGAAGTTTTGAATAGCTAGACTATAATAACAATTTTGCTATATATCTAGGTTTGGACCAAAAATAGTACATATTTTAAAATTACAGAAAAACCTGAACACTTCCTATTTCAGAGTAGAGCTGAGGAAAAGAGAAATGTAACAAAATCTATAAATGAAGAGATTATTAAGTGTAATTATCAAGAGCAATTACTACATTTCAATAAAATATAGATAGCAAAGAATTTCCAGAAAGCCTAGTGAAAATAAAAATGAATAGCAGAATCATAAGAGAATATCTAAAAGGAAATTGTGATTATGGAAATCAATAAAAGACATCAATTTCTAAATGAGCAGTGTCTCTCCCTTGGGAGAATTAAGCTTTCCGAAAAGAACCAGTGGAAGATCAATAGCAGGAAACTGATGAAAGATCAGGGGAAAGACCAATCACATCTTCAATATGTAATCATAAAACTTACAGCTGTAAGGTGTAAGCCCCAAATTCATCCATTTCTAAATCTTGCTTTTCACAGGAAGAGCAGCTTTATTCCCATTTGATGGATGAAATCACTAACGTCTAGACTTCTGAATGAAAAAAATAGTGCAGCTTTTTAAGGTAGCGATTTCAACTTCTAATTTTGATGTAGGAGATAGATAGTTTCCAGGTTAGACATTTACAGCTAGCCTTCTGTTTGCATTTCCTGAGACAAGAGATAGGTGGGCTCCAGTTGAGGCATTTACAATCAGCCTCCAGTTTGCCCTCTGAAATGGAAGTAAGAACAGAAACAAGGTAAATAGTCAGTGTTTGTCTCTTGTAAACACCTCAAGGTAATGGTCATGGCAAGGACAAAGGGGGGGCAAAATCCTGTTTGAGTAAAAGATTAAGATATCTCCCTCCCAACGTCTTTTGGAACAAGGAAGACACTACACATGTGCAGAAAGCCTCCTTTTGAGCCAAAAGTCAAGGGATAATGCAAGGGATAATGAGTCTTGCTCTTCCCAGAAGCCTTCACTTCGAGATCCATCTTGGTTGAGAGGTGCATGCACATCCCACGGGAGGGTCCCAGGGTAGGTCAGGTGTGGGGAAAGAAACCAGAAAATTGGCCTGAAGGAAGACAAAGACCCCGAAGAACTGCCCTATATAAATGACTTAATGGGCTCTTTATGGGACTCCTCCTTACTAGGCTGGGCACCTACACCCTTTCTCTCCAGGTGTGCATCTCTGTCTTGCTTCTATCTCAACTAAACAAACCATTTCTCTCCCACTTGTTGTGCTATGTCTCTAATAATAATTTTGCACCTGCATTTACAGTTTCTGCCTCTGCATTTTTCACTGGGGGCAAAGATGCAGGGAAAAACAGTTTTTAGCCTCTAGTGCTTGCTGGTCTGGTGGCTTGGTTTCATAGTTTTCATCCAGGCTACCCAGGTTCAATTCCTGGGCGGGGAATCAAGATCTCACTTCATGCCACCACTCACTGCTGCCTCACCGAGGTCAATTTGAATTTTATTTCAAAAATTTATTGTCAAAATGTGATTGTTGAGAGCCATTAATAGTGTCAGGAGACTGCTTTATTGTTTTGTCAGCTTTCACAATCATATTTAATGTAATGTTAGTTAAACATCATAAGATGTACTTAGTGGTTTACATGTCAGCTTATGGGGGATGGAATGCTCTGTACCATCACAGCATCTTGCTGTAACTCCTCTCTGCCCTTTCAGGAGTCTCCTGACATCTTCAAACCCCACCTCACCCCCACCTCTTCATTGTGTATGGTCTTGGTGGGAGTTGGTGCCAGCCTCCCCTAGTGGATACTCCAGGTTCCAGACATCTTCTCCCTGTCTATTTGCAAGGAAGTTGGAACAGTATCGCTGTCTTGCTCTTCACAGCTCGCAGGGTCTCTCCTGTTTCTTAGCCAAAGCCTCTGGCCTCCTCTTACTCTCTGACTCCCCCACAGTTTATCAAAAATTCTCTTTATCTGAAGTTTTCCAGGGTCATTTTATGATGCTTGCAACCAAGGATACTGAGAGTCACAGTATTTATTCAGAAAAGACAATGGTCATCTTCTCAAAGTAATTTTAATCCTTCAGACCTTGGACAGTCTTTAGTGATACTTTAACCAACCCAGACATTTTGTGATTGAAGAAGTCAACATTTAAGAGTATTGTGGGCTGAACTGCATCTGCTCAAAATTCATGTTGAAATTGTACCTTAGAATGTGACCCTAATTGCAGAGAGGGCCTTAAAGAAGTAATTAAGTTAAAATGGGGTCATTAAACCAGACCCTAATCCAATATGCACACGCATGCGTGCTAAGTTGCTTCAGTTGTGTTCAACTCTGTGTGACCCTATGGCCTGTAACCTGACAGGCTCCTCCATGGGATTCTCCAGGCAACAATACTGGAGTAGGTTGCCATGTTCTCCTCTAGCAGAACTTCCTGATCTAGGGATCGAAGCCATGTCTCTTATGTCTCCATTGGCAGGCAGGTTCTTTACCACTAGCACCACCAGGGAAATGGCAACCCACTCCACTATTTTTGCCTAGAAAATCCCATGGACAGAGGAGCCTAGCAGGCTGCAGTCCATGGGGTCGCAAGAATCGAACACGACTTAGTGACTAAACCGCTAAACCACCATCATCTGGGAAGCCCAATCCAATACAACTGGTATGATTGATATCCTAATAAAGAGAGGAGATGTGGACACAGAAGCACCAGTCCTGTGCATCCACAGAAAGGTGAACATGTGAACAGACAGACAGAAGGTATCTGCTATAGACTGAACGTTTGTGTCCCCTCAAAATTCATGTGAAGA
This sequence comes from Capra hircus, assembly GCF_001704415.2. Lineage (NCBI taxonomy): Eukaryota > Metazoa > Chordata > Mammalia > Artiodactyla > Bovidae > Capra > Capra hircus. The sequence goes on along the minus strand of NC_030808.1, from coordinate 114,780,788 downwards.
AATCTAATCTCCAATGTGATGGTATTTGGAGGAAAGGAAGGCCTTTGGGAGGTACTAGGTCGTGAGAGCTCTGCTCTTATCAACGAAATTAGTGCCCTTACTAAAGAGACCCCAGAGAACACCTTTGTTCCTTCCTCCATGTGAGCACACAGTAGGAAGATAGCCCTCCATGAACCAGGAAGCAGCCTCTCAGTAGATACTGAAACTGCCTGTATCTTGATCTCAGATATCAAAGCCTCCGGAGCTCTGAGGAAACAAAACAAAACAAAACAAAACAGTGTTGTTTAAGCCACTCAGCCTCTGGTATTCTTAAAATAACAGCCTGAACTGACTAAGGGACCAAGGAGAGAAACTTCAGAGGAAACCAGACCTGATAACATCTTGGTCTTGGACTTCTAATCTCTAGACTGAGAAAGTAAACCTCTGTTGTTTAAGCTGCCCAGTCTCTGGTATTTTGTTAGAGTCACCCTAGCAAACTAATAGGCTTGATACTGGTTGTTCAGCACTACACTGTTAACCATGCCAAAAGCAGGACCCAAATCTAAGTCTAAAACATCCCAATCCAGTGCTCAGGCTGATCCACCCAGGCATCAGTAAACTTGGGATGTACATCTTAAGATTACATAATACTGTTTCTAGCAAGATTTGGTTAATAATATGATGAGCATGGCACTTAAAACTTTGGGTTACACAACAATCTGTAAAAAAGGCTCTAAATTTGAGACTGAATATAAGAATATAGCAAATTAATATATTAATATTCACACACAAAGTGACTATATTTTCAGATTCCCAGTTCACATGATTTCTAAAAATATATTAAATTTGGATGAAAGTTTATTTTATTTTAATATAAATTTATTTATTTTAATTGGAAGTTAATTACTTTACAATATTATATTGGTTTTGCTGTACATCAACATGAATCTGCCACAGGTATATACATGTTCCCCATCCTGAAACCCCCTCCTTCCTCCTTCCCCATACCATCCCTCTGGGTCATCCAAGTGCACCAGCCCCAAGCATCCAGCATCATGCATTGAACCTGGACTAGCGATTTGTTTCATGTATGATATTATACATGTTTCAATGCCATTCTCCCAAATCATCCCACCCTCTCCCTCTCCCTCTGAGTCCAAAAGTCCTTTCTATACATCTGTGTCTCTTTTGCTGTCTCACATACAGGGTTATTGTTACCATCTTTCTAAATTCCATATATATGCATTAGTATACTGTATTGGTGTTTTTTTTTCTGGCTTACTTCACTCTGTATAATCGGCTCCAGTTTCATCCACCTCATTAGAACTGATTCAAATGTATTCTTTTTAACGGCTTAGTAATATTCCATTGTGTATATGTACCACCACTTTCTTATCCATTCATCTGCTGATGGACATCTAGGTTGCTTCCATGTCCTGGTTATTATAAACAGTGCTGCGATGAACATTGGGGTACACGTGTATCTTCCAATTCTGGTTTTCTCTGTGTGTATGCCCAGCAGTGGGATTGCTGGGTCATAAGGCAGTTCTATTTCCAGTTTTTAAAGGAATCTCCACACTGTTCTCCACAGTGGCTGAACCAGTTTGCATTCCCACCAACAGTGTAAGAGGGTTCCCTTTTCTCTACACCCTCTCCAGCATTTATTGCTTGTAGACTTTTGGATGGCAGCCATTCTGACTGGCATGAAATAGTACCTCATTGTGGTTTTGATTTGCATTTCTCTGATAATGAGTGATGTTCAGCATCTTTTTCATGTGTTTGTCAGCCATCTGTATGTCTTTTTGGAGAAATGTCTGTTAAGTTCTTTGGCCCATTTTTTGGTTGGGTTGTTTATTTTTCTGGAATTGAGCTGCAGGAGTTGCTTGTATATTTTTGAGATTAATTCTTTGTCAGTTGCTTCATTTGCTATTATTTTCTCCCATTCTGAAAGTTGTCTTTTCACCTTGTTTATAGTTTCCTTTGTTGTGCTGAAGCTTTTAAGTTTACTGAGGTCCCATTTGTTTACTTTTGCTTTCATTTCCAATATTCTGGAAGGTGGGTCATAGAGGATCCTGCTGTGATTTTTGTCAGAGAGTGTTTTGCCTATGTTCTCCTCTAGGAGTTTTATAGCTTCTGGTCTTACATTTAAATCTTCAATCCATTTTGAGTTTATTTTTGTGTATGATGTTATAAAGTGTTCTAGTTTCATTCTTTTACAAGTGGTTGACCAGTTTTCCCAGCACCACTTGTTAAAGAGATTGTCTTTAATCCATTTTATATTCTTGCCTCCTTTGTCAAAGATAAGGTGTCCATAGGTGGGTGGATTTATCTCCAGGCTTTCTATTTTGTTCCATTGATCTGTTTCTGTCTTTGTGCCATTACCATACTGTCTTGATGACTGTGGCTTTGTAGTAGAGCCTGAAGTCAGGCAGGTTGATTCCTCCAGTTCCATTCTTCTTTCTCAAGATTGTTTTGGCTATTCGAGGTTTTTTGTATTTCCATACAAATTGTGAAATTATTTGTTCTAGCTCTGTGAAAAATACCGTTGGTAGCTTGATAGGGATTGCATTGAATCTATAGATTGCTTTGGGTAGTATACTCATTTTCACTATGTTGATTCTTTCGATCCATGAACATGGTATATTTCTCCATATTGATGTCCTCTTTGATTTCTTCCACCAGTGTTTTATAGTTTTCTATATATAGGTCTTTAGTTTCTTTGGGTAGATATATTCCTAAGTATTTTATTCTTTTTGTTGCAAAGGTGAATGGAGTTGTTTCCCTAATTTCTCTCTCTATTTTCTCATTATTGCTGCTACTGCTAAGACGCTTCAGTCGTGTCCGACTCTGTGCGACCCCATAGACGGCAGCCCACCAGGCTCTGCCGTCCCTGGTATTCTCCAGGCAAGAACACTGGAGTGGGTTGCCATTTCCTTCTCCAATGCATGAAAGTGAAAAGTCAAAGTGAAGTCGCTCAGTCGTGTCCGACTTGTAGCGACCTCATGGACTGCAGCCTACCAGGTTCCTCCACCCATGGGATTTTCCAAGCAAGAGTACTAGAGTGGGGTGCCATTGCCTTCTCCTCTCATTATTAGTGTATCGGAAAGCAAGGGATTTCTGTGTGTTGATTTTATATCCTGCAACTTTACTATATTCATTGGTTAGCTCTAGTAATTTTCTGGTGGAGTCTTTAGGGTTTTCTGTGCAGAGGATCATGTCATCTGCAAACCATGAGAGTTTTACTTCTTATTTTCCAGTTTGGATTGCTTTTATTTCTTTTTCTGCTCTGATTGCTGTGGCCAAAATTTCCAAAACTATGTTGAATAGTAGTGGTGAAAGTGAAAGTGGGCACCCTTGTCTTGTTCTTGACTTTAGGGGAAATGCTTTCAATTTTTCACCATTGAGGATAATGTTTGCTGTGGGTTTGTCATATACAGCTTTTATTATGTTGATGTATGTTCCTTCTATTCCTGCTTTCTGGAGAATTTTTTTTATCATAAATGGATGTTGAATTTTGTCAAAGGTTTTCTCTGCATCTATTGAGATAATCATATGGCTTTTTATATTTCAAGTTGTTAATGTGGTGTATTACATTGATTGATTTGCAGTTATTGAGGAATCCTTGCATCCCTGGGATAAACCCCACTTGGTCATGATGTATGATCTTTTTAATATGTTGTTGGATTCTGTTTGCTAGAATTTTGATAAGGATTTTTGCATTTATGTTCATCAGTAATATTGGCCTGTAGTTTTCTTTTTTTGTGGCATCTTTGTCTGGTTTTGGTATTAGGGTGATGGTAGCCTCATAGAATGAGTTTGGAAGTTTACCTTCCTCTGCAATTTTCTGGAAGAGTTTGAGGAGGATAGGTGTTAGCTCTTCTCTAAATTTTTGGTAGAATTCAGCTGTGAAGCTGTCTGGACCTGGGCTTTTGTTTTCTGGAAGATTTCTGATTACAGTTTCAAAATTCCCATGCTTGTGATGGGTCTGTTAAGATTTTCTATTTCTTCCTGGTTCAGTCTTGGAAAGTTGTACTTTTCTAAGAATTTGTCCATTTCTTCCAAGTTGTCCATTTTATTGGCATATAATTGCTGATAGTAGTCTCTTATGACTTTGTACTTCTGTGTTGTCTGAAAGTTTATTTTTTAAGACCCACATCCTAGAGTATGATTCAGTGGGTCTTAAGAAAAGACCACACTCATCTGCGATTTTAGAAACAAATTACATTCTAATCTCTCACCAAACAGCTTTACAGCTTCTGCCAAAGTCCATAATCAATCTTTTTCTTAACTCATTTTGTAACTTAAATACTCTTAAATGTTACCAAAGGAGTAATGCTAAATATAAATACATAAGAAAGAAAGGAAATGCAGCCCATCTTTAATTCAGTGGAAAATGAAGGTGAGTAAAACTTCTCTGGGGGAATGAATTGATTCTATTAACTGTCTTAGTTAAGTTAATCCCATTAGAGGACCAAACACTATCTAATGTGCTAGAAAAAAGTAACTTTCTAAAAGGCCCTGTGGTCTCTCAGCAATGAATGTAATATTGGTTGGTAAACACTTGCCCCACAAAGCTTTTTATCCATTGTAGTTCAAAGGAGGCTTAATCAGAATATCCTTATTTTCTGTCCTGTCCTTGAAAGAAACTCAATATCTGGGATATTATTGTAAGATGAATCACCCTCAGAAATTTATAAAAAAAATTTCCCTCAAAGCTCTCCTCATATTGAGTAAATACCTTTCCTGGGAAATAATTTTTATTATGTAGTCCATCAACGGGACATGTATATTTGTATGAAGGAATGCCACACTCTGAAAATGTCAACAGGAAATCTGAATTGATGAAGATTTGAATATAGTGTCCTCAAAAACTAATGGGTGACATATTCTAATGCAAATATGTAGTCTCCTTAGAAATTAAAATTTAAAAGTAACAACATTTAAAATAGCATCAAAAATATAAAATTCTTAGGGATAAATCTGACAAAGATCTGTAAATTGAAAACTACAAAGCATTGCTTATAGAAGTTAAAGAAAACTTAAATAAATTGAGAGATGTTCTTTTTTCATAGGATATAAGACAATATTAAGATATCAGTTCTTCCCAAATTGATCAATAGAGTCAATGCAATCCCAACTGAAATGCTATTGGGATTTCATACACATTCTTGTAGAAGTTGAAGAACTGATTTTAAAATTTCAAACAGAAATGTAAAAGACCTAGAATAACTAAAAGAAACAAAGTTGGAGGACTAACATCATCTGACTTTGAGACAAATTATAAATATGTATGTGTGTGTGTTTTACTCTCTCAGACTTGTCTGACTCTTTGCAACCCTATGAACTGTAGCCCACCAGGCTCCTTTGTCCATGGAATTTTCCAGATAAGAGTACTTGAGTGGGTGGCCATTCCCTTCTCCAGAGGAACTTCATGACCCAGGGATCTAACCTGGGTCTCCTGCATTGCAGACAAAAATTTTTTTTTACCATCTGAGCCACCAGGGAAGCCCAAATATTTATGTATAAAGCTATAAACATATTACACAGTGTATCATTGGCATCAAGATAGACAAATACATGAAAGGAAAAGAATGGAATCCAGAAGAGACCCACAGATATGGGGACACTGATTCCTGGCAAAGTTTAAAGGCGAGTCAATGTAGAAAGGCTATAGTTTTCAATAAATAGTGATAGATTAGCTCTCACTATGTAAAAAGGGAAGTTTACCTATATCTTGCACCACATAAAAAATGACTTAAAATGGACAATAAACCTAAGTAAAGCTTAAACTTACAAAACTCCTAGGAGAAAAATTTTTAACTTTGCTTAGACAGTGATTTATTTCCTATAATGCTAAAAACAGAATCCAAAAAGAAAAAAAAGTGAATAAACTATACTTCATCAAAATATGAAACTTCTACTATTTAGAAAATACTGTTAAAACGAAAGCCACAGACTGGGAGAAAAACATTTGCAAAGCCTATGTCTGAAAAAGGGCTTGTATTCAGAATATATTCAGAACTTTCAAACCTCAATAATAAGAAAGGAAAACTCAGTTTGAAAAAGTGACCCAAGAGTTGAATAGACATTTCACAAAAAAGATACATGGATAACAAGCAAGCATTTGAAAAGATACTCAATGTCATTTGACAGAGAAATGCAAAAATAATGTGCAATGAGGTATCACTACACACGTGTAAAATTAAGACTGATCACTGAAAGTCCATAACTTTTCTATTTTCAAAGCACTTTTTTCATAAGTATTAATTTGAAAGCTATTTCTAGATCAGTCAAATTGAGGTCTCTCCATGTTTTTTAACTGCTGCTATCCTGGCAGTTTTGAAAGTAAAAATAAAATTTTCTATAATATCTCACCTAAATTATATCATTTTATGCTCTTCAGTGGAATAATTCAGAATGAGTCCAGTTTATTTCAGCTTTATAACATCTTTGTTTCCATACCCTGTTCTTTACCCTATAGAAACCTCATGACTTGTTTCTCCTCTTATATGACCAGCCTAGGATTTCCACTGGTCTCAGGTGCCCTCAGCTTACAGGAGCTTAAAGCAGGATTTCAGTTCTCAGCCGCAGCTTGAGGTAGGGTCATGGCCATGATAGCACCAAATTCTAGCCACTAGACCACCAGGGGCAGTGGCCAGTGACAAGGCCTTGGCCCGTCAGCTGTGTAGAAATGAATTTGCACATAGAGACAAAAACTAATGAAACAAGTAAAGCATTTATTAGGAAAAAAAGAGTCAAGTACATGTGAATAGACATATGGTGGGCTCAGAGATAGAGAGAGTCGTGCCCTCATGGTAGTTTCAATCACTTTTATGGGACATTTCTTCCAAGTTGCCTTTAGCCAGTCACCTTGCTCTGCCTGGTTCTGAGTCTGTATTTGGTTTATCTCAGGGTCCTCTCATGTATGGGTGCTCATCTCTTAGGCAAGATGGATTCCAGTGAAGAAGCCTATGAGTAGGTTGACATCACTTACTCCCTTTTTACCTCCAAGGAACCTTTCTGTGCATGTGTAGTCAAGAATGTTTCCTTGACTTGAGAATGAAGAATATGTGGTCTTTTATCTCTTACCTGGAGAGTTTGGCTTCTCCTCTCTCTCCTCATCTTAGAGTATCTGTCCACAGGAGACAAACTCTGGCTTTTCAGACTGGGGCCCATCTATATCAAGCCTTATCTCCAGGTTCAGTTATATACACAACAGCTGGTCATAGCCTCTTCCTTTAGCATTTAGTCACTGTGGCTAGCGTTGCCATTTCCCATCTACCTCTTGTTTTTTCTACACCCACCTCCCCTACCTACCTAGTCCTAATCTCAAACGAATCCAATATCTTGGGTGCTTGAATTATGCTGGAGAATACACAGCACCATGTCAGTAGTTGCCAGGTACCCAGTCACAGTTGGGCTGCAGTCCTCTCTAGCTAACCATTAATGCATACTTATGAGTAGTCTCTGTCACCACTCACAATGGCAAGTCACAACCACTGGGAAATGACCCAGTGGTCCTTCACCTTCCCCACTGCCCCTTCATCCCACTTCCTCTATGTGAAAGGGATACCAGCAAGTTGGGGTGGACTTTAATTCAGTATCAAATAGTTCAGTGAGCAATGTCTGATAATTTCCTGGGCTTTGATCCCTGGAAGTTTGCTCCAGGAACTGTGCCAAGGCATTGAGAAATATGCAAAAAAGAACAAGGAGAAAGGTATGATGCTAGGCGAGAGGAGAGAGAGATTGTCTGGGGAAGGGAAATTAACAAAGGTGAAAACTTCAATTAAAGCCTTGATGGAACTAGGAGGAAAGAGGGACACAGGCTTTTCTACTGAGAGAAACAGTAAAAACATGCAAAAAACATGTAAACAGTAAAAATTCTGCAAAAGCATGGCAGCACGAGCTCATCTGGGGAGTTCTTGAGAGCAAAGAGCCCAAGAGAGTAGAGCACAGTGGGAAGACATAAGACTGCATTGGAAGTAGATGCTGAATTTGGAAGCTTCTTTTATGCCAGATAAAGACATTTTTACTTCATCCTAGAGTAAGGAAGGTTGTTACCTAATCAGAGAAGGAAATCAAGATCACTAAGATGTTAATAACAAAGGAGATTAACTTTTCCTTTCTGCTGTTTAATAGAAGGTCCACATAGCTGAAAAAAAAAAAAAAAAAAGCCTCACATTTGAGGAGCTTCTAGAAGGGAGTCCACGGGGTCCCAAAGAGTCGGACAGGACTGAGCGACTTCACTTTCATTATCTACCCAAAAAACGAAGAGCTGAGAAGTGGACTGATTCTTTGGAGAGAAATATTTCATTACTTCTGTGTTTGAAATAATGATTATTTTCTTCACTATTACATAAAATCTTAAGCAGTTAAACTGTTAACCTCAACAGCAAATGGAAAATATTCTGACAAATCAACACCCTTATTAAATTTCCCTGAGCCTTTTTGCTTATTATTAGTGGCGTAACTTCAGTCCCACGGAACCAGACCAAAAGGATATCAAAAGCATTTTCTGTCAGCAAAGGACAAAAGGAGAGCATTATTTAAAATTTTCAGTGTAGTCAGAGGAACTTGTAAAAGGGTTTTTGTGGGCAAAAATGTACTGGAATTTTTGAGCTAAAGAGAGTATGATAAAATCCCAAAACAAGACAAAGAAATTAAGATACTATGCAATTTGGGGCCCCAAGAGAAATGTAGAGAGTTTGGGAAACATTACGATGAGCGTAAGTAGCATTTTCAGGTACAGTCGTGTCTTGGAATCTCAAAACTGTAACATGGTTTGTAGCAAAACATAGGACAAATAGTACTTACTATGGATCCCTTTGGCTCTGTGACTTTCAGCAAGTTTTAACCTCTCAAATCCTTAATTTTCTAACCATAAAAAGAAGCTGATAATAGTACTTGCCTTATAAATTGTCATTAAGCATGAGAAACACTGCATGTAATAGACTTAACTCAGTGTCTGAGATGTAGTAAATGCTCATCACAAGTTATCTGTTATTATAGAAGGCAACAATTAGTGGGGGGAAAAAATCTTTAAACTGCTTTTGTTTTTACTGAACTATACACAGTGTAGGTTTTTGAGTTAGTCATGTTTGTAATGATTAAAAGCTAAATGCTTCCACTTTTGTTCACCAAAATCTATATCTTTTTTCCAACACTCTTTTTTTCCCGAGAAATTCAATCAGTTCAGTTCAGTCGCTCAGTCGTGTCCAACTCTTTGCGACCCCATGAATCATAGCACCCCAGGCCTCCCTGTCCATCACCAACTCCCGGAGTTCACTCAGAGTCACATCCATCGAGTCAGTGATGCCATCCAGCCATCTCATCCTCGGTCGTCCCCTTCTCCTCCTGCCCCCAATCCCTCCCAGCATCAGAGTCTTTTCCAATGAGTCAACTCTTCACATGAGGTGGCCAAAGTACTGGAGTTTCAGCTTTAGCATCACTCCTTCCAAAGAAATCCCAGGGTTGATCTCCTTCTGAATGGACTGGTTGGATCTCCTTGCAGTCCAAGGGACTCTCAAGAGTCTTCTCCAACACCACAGTTCAAAAGCATCATTCTTCGGCTCTCAGCCTTCTTCATAGTCCAACTCTCACATCCATACACGACCACAGGAAAAACAATAGCCTTGACTAGACGGACCTTAGTCGGCAAAGTAATGTCTCTGCTTTTGAATATGCTATCTAGGTTGGTCATAACTTTTCTTCCAAGGAGTAAGCGTCTTTTAATTTCATGGCTGCAGTCACCATCTGCAGTGATTTTAGAGCCCCCCCAAATAAAGTCTGACACTGTTTCTACTGCTTCTCCATCTATTTGCCATGAAGTGATGGGACCAGATGCCATGATCTTCGTTTTCTGAATGTTGAGCTTTAAGCCAACTTTTTCACTCTCCTCTTTCACTTTCCTCAAGAGGCTTTTTAGTTCCTCTTCAGTTTCTACCATAAGGATGGTGTCATCTGCATATCTGAAGTTATTGATATTTCTCCCGGCAATCTTATTCCAGCTTGTGTTTCTTCCAGTCCAGCATTTCTCATGATGTACTCTGCATAGAAGTTAAATCACCAGAGTGACAATATACAGCCTTGACATACTCCTTTTCCCATTTGGAACCAGTCTGTTGTTCCATGTCCAGTTCTAACTGTTGCTTCCTGACCTGCATACAGATTTCTCAGGAGGCAGGTCAGGTGGTCTGGTATTCCCATCTCTCTCAGAATTTTCCACAATTGATTGTGATCCACACAGTCAAAGGCTGTGGAATAGGCAATAAAGCAGAAATAGATGTTTTTTTGGAACTCTCTTGCTTTTTCCATGATCCAGCGGATGTTGGCAATTTGGTCTCTGGTTTCTCTGCCTTTTCTAAAACCAGCTTGAACATCAGGAAGTTCACGGTTCACGTATTGCTGAAGCCTGGTTTGGAGAATTTTGAGCATTACTTTACTAGTGTGTGAGATGAGTGCAATTGTGGGGTAGTTTGAACATTCTTTGGCATTGCCTTTCTTTGGGATTGGAATGAAAACTGAACTTTTCCAATCCTGCAGCCACTGCTCAGTTTTCCAAATTTGCTGGCATATTGAGAGCAGCACTTTCACAGCATCATCTTTCAAGATTTGAAATAGCTCAACTGCAATTCCATCACCTCCACTAGTTTTGTTCCTAGTGATGCTTTCTAAGGCCCACTTGACTTCACATTCCAAGATGTCTGGCTCTAGATGAGTGATCACACCATCGTGATTATCTGAGTCGTGAAGATCTTTTTTGTACAGTTCTTCTGTGCATTCTTGCCACCTCTTCTTAATATCTTCTGCTTCTGTTAGGTCCATACGATTTCTGTCCTTTATCGAGCCCATCTTTGCATGAAATGTTCCCTTGGTATCTCTAATTTCCTTGAAGAGATTTCTAGTCTTTCCCATTCTGTTCTTTTCCTCTATTTCTTTGCATTGATCGCTGAAGAAGGCTTTCTTATCTCTTCTTGCTATTCTTTGGATCTCTGCATTCAAATGCTTATATCTTTTCTTTTCTCCTTTGTTTTTCGCCTCTCTTCTTTTCACAGCTATTTGTAAGGCCTCCCTAGACAGCCATTTTGCTTTTTTCTTTTCCTTTCCATGGGGATGGTCTTGATCCCTGACTCCTGTACGATGTCACAAACCTCATTCCATAGTTCATCAGACACTCTATCTATCAGATCTAGGCCCTTAAATCAACTTCTCATTTTCACTGTATAATCATAAGGGATTTGATTTAGGTTATACCTGAGTGGTTTAGCAGTTTTCCCTACTTTCTTCAATTTAAGTCTGAATTTGTAATAAGGAATTCATGATCTGAGCCACAGTCAGCTCCTGGTCTTGTTTTTGTTGACTCTATAGATCTTCTCCATCTTTGGCTGCAAAGAATAGAATCAATCTGATTTCGGTGTTGACCATCTGGTGATGTCCATGTGTAGAGTCTTCTCTTGTGTTGTTGGAAGAGGGTGTTTGCTATGACCAGTGCATTTTCTTGGCAAAACTCTATGTCTTTTCCCTGCTTCATTCTGCATTCCAAGGCCAAATTTGCCTGTTACTCCAGGTGTTTCTTGACTTCCTATTTTGCATTCCAGTCCTCTATAATGAAAAGAACATCTTTCTTTGGGTGTTAGTTCTAAAAGGTCTTGTAGGTTAATTAAAATGAAAATTATAAAGTTTTCTAAAGTTTGATAAAATAATTAATAACTATAACTACAAGTGGCAAGGACTTCATAGAACCATTCAGCTTTCAACATTACTGCTTGGGGCATAGACATGGATTACTGTGATACTGAATGGTTTTCCTTGAAAATGAACTGAGATCATTCTGTCGTCTTTGAGACTGCATCCAAGTACTGCATTTTGGACTCTTTTGTTGACCATGATGGCTACTCCATTTCTTCTGAGGGATTCCTGCCCACAGTAGTAGATATAATGGTCATCTGAAATTCAATAACATTATGCAAGTTCATTTTTCTCTAAGGATTTATGTGCACATGTGCTTAAGGAAATAATATATTTATATATTTCTTTTTTTTCAATTGAATACTTACACATTTATCTTTTAAATAAATGGCAATACTCTCAAACAATAGGATTTTTCATGAAAAGAGAAAGGATTGGCTTACAGATATTTAAATGAGATTAAACTCCGCCTGGTTGAGGTCATAAATCCTTCTCTGTTTTACTTTGAGAATCAGCTCCAGTGATATGCCTAAGCATATTTAACTTTATTTTTTAAAGCCATGACTAATGAATATGACTATAAGAGAAACAGTGATTAGTTATTTCTTTGAAGAAGCAGATTAGAATTGAAAATTATTTATAAACGGGATAAAAACAATTTTGTATCATTTTTATTGCTATTGCTACTGTGCTTAGCCACTCAATTGTGTCAGACTCTTTGTGACCTCGTGGTATTTTTCAGGCAAGAAATACTGGAGTGGGTTGCTATTTCTTTCTCCAGGGAATTTTTCCAGTCCAGGGATCAAACCCACATCTCCTGTGTCTTCTGCATTGGCAAGTGAATCTTTACCCACTGAGCTGTCTGGGAAGTGGGGAGGGGTGAAATCAGAGATAAACCTTTTTTGAGAAAGAATGGAGCCTCTTCCAAAGTGCCAGGAGGGCCATAGGAATATTAAGAGACCCTGACCCCAGTTACTTCTAGAAAATTTCTGTGCTTTTCTGTATTATTATTAAAATGAAAATTATAAAGTTTTCTAAAGGTTGATAAAATAATTAATAGCTATAACTACAAGTGGCAAAGAGACATAGGTTATGGAGAATAGAGGCAAAACATATGCTCTTGTGATACTGACTAACTAGAAAGGGGAGGATTCCATGTTATATTAATTATCCATTATTTTTTTATAAATGGATTCATCTTATGTGACAATGATGAAAGTGGCAGTGGTTTTCTTTTCCTAAAAGATATGTGTGTTTATTGCTGATGTCTTTGTAAACACAGAGCTGAGAGTTGTGTTCCATCTTTATGTAATTCACCAGGAGCAGGGTTTGTTGTCCTTAAATACTGTGCCAAAGCTGACATCAGCATCCTTGTTCTTGTAGGGCTCCAGCTGGATGAACTGTGGGGCATGTGCCCTGACTTCTTGTTCAGCATCAGGGTCAAAGCAAAGAGAGGGCTGACAATGATTCCATTGTGAGCTGGCTATGGAAATGCCACGATGATTCTCTATCAAGCTCAGTGTCCATTGCACCAGCATCCACCCCTCTCCTTCCCAGTGAGGGCCTGTATCAAACTTTATAATGCAATCCAGATGGGTGAGGCAGACAGGAAAAGTAGGCAATGTAAGTCAGAACAATCATTATTCTATTTCATCTGAAAGTGGTGAATCTTATTTTTTCTGCTCCTGTAATTCCTGCCATCTACTCTAGAATTTTTTTTTTTTAATGTGGATCATTTTTAAAGTCTCTGTTGAATTTATTACCATATTGATTCTGTTTTATGTTTTGGTTTTTTGGCCATAAGGCTTATGAGATCTTAGCTCACTGACCAGGGACTGAAGCTGCACCCCGTGCACTGGAAGGCAAAGTTTTAACCCCTGGACCACGAGAGAAGTCCTTACTCTAAAATCTTAGAACAGATTTAAATGCCATTTTACACACAAGGTGACGGGGAGACATAGTGTTCAATGTTCTAAGAATAGAAACCAGGAGTTCTCTAACCCATTAAGAGTCTGACTACCTTGTATCTTTTTAGCACTCCTTCAGTTCAGTTCAGTTCATTTCAGTTCAGTTCAGTCGCTCAGTCGTGTCCGACTCTTTGCAACCCCATGAATCGCAGGACGCCAGGCCTCCCTGTCCATCACCGTCTCCCGGAGTTCACTCAGACTCACGTCCATCGAGTCAGTGATGCCATCCAGCCATCTCATCCTCTGTCATCCCCTTCTCCTCCTGCCCCCAATCCCTCCCAGCATCAGAGTGTTTTCCAATGAGTCAACTCTTCGCATGAGGTGGCCAAAGTACTGGAGTTTCAGCTTTAGGATCATTCCTTCCAAAGAAATCCCAGGGCTGATCTCCTTAACACTTGCCAAATCTGGCTCCTTGGTTGAGGAGAACTTATCTGTCTCTGTGAAATATCAAGGCAAGCAAACTATAAAGCTGGTGTTCTTTGTAGCTTTAAGAGATAAACTGTCAGAAAAAATATAAAAAACTTTGGAACGGGCAAAACAGATTACTAAGTGTTCAGTTAGGTTTCTCTCTTTCTTACATTGTCTTCAAACTTTTACAACTCTGATAATAATCCCCAAAACATTTTTATCTATAGAAATATAAATGTGTGTGGTGAAACAATTAGTTTTTGCCAAGTGGATATTGGCGGTTTCATATCTACTTGTATATTCATGTCCTAAGGACTCTCCTTTGACTAAGTTGTAGCATCTTCTTGGTTCCCTCATCCATTAACGAGTTAAATAAAATTCTTAATACATGTTTGCTTTATAATTGTATGAAAAATGTGGCTTTTCCATGTTTTATTTTTTAAATTATCTTTTTTTTTAATTAAAAAAAATTATCACCTTTATCAAAGGGCTTCTCAGGTGGTGCTAGTGGTAAGGGAGCCACCTGCAAATGCAGGAGACATAAAAGACGCAGGTTCATTCCCTGGATGGGGAAGATCCCCTGGAGGAGGGCATGGCAACCAGTATTCTTACCTGGAGAATCCCATTGTCAGAGGAGCCTGGCAAGCTAGAGTCCCTAGGGTCGAAGTGTTGGACTCGATTGAACCGACTTATCATGTAGGAACATAACCTTTATCAAGAACTTAAAACAATCAATAGAATCTTCATTCTTTCTTTGAAACCTATAAGTAAAGGAACTCTCCATAGAATGAGAAGCATTCTGACTCACTTAATAGATTCTCATCAAATTTTTCTGTCTTTGGTGTTCAAAGATAGTCCGAAAGATAATGAGATGATGTGTTAATATGCTTTGGAAGCTGCCAAATCTGGTATCATTGATTCATATAGAGTCCAGGTTAAGATGGAAGAGGATGTGAGGAACTCTGGCCAGCAGTGCTGGTGAGGCATTCAAGTCAATGTGCTTCTTAAAGGGATGAGTGTGTGTGTGCTGTCCTTTCAATTGTGTCCAACTCTTTGTGACCCTATGACTGTACCTGCCATGTTCCTCTGCACATGGGATTCTCCAGGCAAGAATACTGGAATGGGTTGGCGTGTCCTCCTCCAGGGGATCTTCCTGACCCAGGGATTGAAAACAAGTCTCATGTCTCCTGCATTGACAGACAGGTTCTTTACCACTAGCGCCACCTGGGAAGCTCACTCTCAAAAGGATGTAAGTCTCTTAAATTTAATGAAGAGTAAATAGCCAATAGTAAATAGTTCAGATAAGTGTTCAACTGGTTTAACTTGTTTGTAGCAAGAACGCTTTTCTCTCCTTCCCTGATATTACTTTGCCCTAAATGGCTCTCTGGGCTTCCCAGGTGGTGCTCGAGGCAAAGAACCTGATTGCCAATACAGGAGACATAAGAGATGTGGGTTCAGTCCCTGGATTGGGAAGATACCCTGGCGAAGGACATGATAACCCACCCCCGTATTCTTAACTGGAGAACCCTGTGGACAGAGGAGCCTGGTGGGCTACAGTCCATAGGGTTATAAAGAGTTGGACACAATTGAAGTGACAGCATGCACGCAAATAGCTCCTTACCTTATTATGTTGTCTCCTGCTTGATTCTGAAAATAATTGGAGGAATTGTTAAATATATAAATATTGGATGAACCATAGAGCCAATGAAAGAATAATAGATGTCACTTATTGGAAAGCTATTATTTACAGACATTTTGCATTTATTACCAGAGTTATTCCTCAGAGCAATTCCAGCTGGAAAGTATTATTAACTATATCCTATATATGAGAAAATCAGAACCCCCAAAGGCAAAATAATTAGTGGAGCTGGGGTTTGAACCAATTTTGGTTTAACTCTGAAGTCAGTGGGTTAAGTCATTATGCAATATGGAACCGGTGTCACTGGTTTTTAAGAGTTCTGTCTGGCTCTGAGTCCTGGTTCAGCCACTTTAGCTCTCCCCAAGATGACAAGCATTTAGGATATGGATAAGAATAGTGAAATGCAAAGGAGAGCCACAAAAGCAAATAGCCACAGAGAGAAGAGAAGAGAGAATTCCAGAAAGAATGGAAGGATCAACTTTTGCTAAAGAGTTTAAAGATGTCAATTACTGTAACAAAAATGAGTTTATGTGGAGCAATAGGAGGAAATCAATCCCAAACTTCACCAGGAAATTTTAGCAGAGTGGAAGCAGAAACCAGATGAGAGTCTGTTGAAGGCAGGTGGAATGAGGGGATAGAGAGGAAAGAATATCTGAGGTTATTGATATTTCTCCCAGCAATCGTGATTCCAGCTTGTGTTTCTTCCAGTCCAGCGTTTCTCATAATGTACTCTGTATATAAGTTAAATAAGCAGGGTGACAATATACAGCCTTGACGTACTCCTTTTCCTATTTGGAACCATTCTGTTGTTAATATGCAGATGACACCACCCTTATGGCAGAAAGTGAAGAGGGACTAAAAAGCCTCTTGATGAAAGTGAAAGAGGAGAGTGAAAAAGTTGGCTTAAAGCTCAACATTCAGAAAACTAAGATCATGGCATCCGGTCCCATCACTCCATGGGAAATAGATGGGGAAACAGTGGAAACAGTGTCAGACTTTATTTTGGGGGGCTCCAAAATCACTGCAGATGGTGATTGCAGCCATGAAATTAAAAGACGCTTACTCCTTGGAAGAAAAGTTATGACCAACCTAGACAGCATATTAAAAAGCAGAGACATTACTTTGCTAACTAAGGTCCATCTAGTCAAGGCTATGGTTTTTCCAATAGTCATGTATGGATGTGAGAATTGGACTGTGAAGAAGGCTGAGCGCCGAAGAATTGATGCTTTTGAAGTGTGGTGTTGGAGAAGACTCTTAAGATTCCCTTGGACTGCAAGGAGATCCAACCAGTCCATTCAGAAGGAGATCAGCCCTGGAATTTCTTTGGAAGGAATGATGCTAAAGCTGAAACTCCAGTACTTTGGCCACCTCATGCGAAGGGTTGACTCATTGGAGAAGACTCTGATGCTGGGAGGGATTGGTGGCAGGAGGAGAAGGGGACGACAGAGGATGAGATGGCTGGATGGCATCACTGACTCAATGGACGTCACTCTGAGTGAACTCCGCGAGTTGGTGATGGACAGGGAGGCCTGGCGTGCTGCGATTCATGGGGTCGCAAAGAGTTGGACACGACTGAGTGACTGAACTGAACTGAACTGAACTGAGAGGAAAGAAATTAAAGACACAGGAGAAGGAGATGCTGGTGGAAGTCCCTAAGAGACTTTAGACAATTGAAAAATGCCATCTAAAAGAGAGACAGATGCAGGAGACTTGGACATCAGAATGGGAAACACCTGGTCAGCTTTAATTTCCTTGTGAATTAGGAAAGAAGAGTGCTTCTGGAGAAAGGGGAGCAGGGATGGTAGAAAACAACAGGGTAATTTGTTGATTGATTTGACTTGCCACTATGACTATCTATCTATTCATCTGTCTATCTATCTGCCACACTGTGGGATCTTAGTTCTCTGACCAGTGATTGAACCTGGGCTGTTGGCAGTGAAAGCGCAGAGTCCATACCACTGGACCACCAGTGGAATTTCCCACCATTGTGTTTTATTATGACCATATAAATATTTGGTCAGAGAGGGCTTCAGGACAGGTATTGACTGGGTATCTGAAACAGTAATTGTTTGCATGGAGGTGTGGTTTCTCCATTATGACTCAGGATCCTAAAATATTGGATTGTATTAATATTAGAATTTTGTAGGTACCGTGCGTAAGGTGTAAAGAAGAACTAGGTATGGAAGGGAAATGGTGATGCTAGCCAAAGCAACTAAAGAGAATAAGGAGGAGGAGGAGGAGGGATGTGGTCTTACAGTCTGTAAAGCAACTGAGCCTGGCCAGGGAGGTGGGATGTCCTGAGCGGGTGAAGCAAGAAAAAACTAAGTCATGAGGGCTTCTGTGGGAGGAAGAACAGGGATGATGATGAAACATCTTAGCTCAGATTTCACCAAAGGGCAAGGTGAGCATGCAGAAGACTCTCCAGATGAAACACTGAAAAACTCCCTCTATCTCAACCCTGAAGTTTAAGTTAGAGTGAAGAAATTAAGTACTAATTTTTCATCCCAATAGAAAACATTTTAAACAGGCTTATCTTCCAGCTGTTTCTGAAATAGCATTAGTATATAGAATACTTAAAAAGAGTGGTCTGTAGACATTTCTTATTATTTCTTTTTGTATTTTATATCATAAATATCGTTTTAATCTGTCTATACTCTGTTGTTGTTGTTTTAGTTGATAAGTTGTGTCTGACTCTTTTGCGACTCTGGACAGTAACCCACCAGGGTCGTCTGTCCATCAGATTTCACAGGCACGAATACTGGAGTAGATTGCCATTTCCTTCTTCAGGGGATCTTCCTAACCCAGGGATCGAACCCATGTCTCCTGTCTTGGCAGGCAGATTCTTATCCATAGGCTATTAGACCTGTCAGAGAGAAGAGTATAGAACCAATATTTGTTAGAAGTCAATCAAAGGTCCACCCTTGTGCTTTAAATATCTATCTTATTTTAATCTTTAGCAACACTGTGAGAAAGATAGTATTCCCATTTGCTTTTTAAGAATCCGAGTCTCAGAAAGACTAAGACTTTTACTTCTAGGTACACTTTTAGGCAAGGACTTTCCAGGTGGCACAGTGGTAAAAAATCTGCCTGCCAATGAAGGAGACACAGGTTCAATCTCTGGGTGAGGAAGATCCCTTGTAGTAGGAAATGGCAACCCACTCAAGTATTCTTGCTTGGAGAATCCCATGGACAGAGAAGCCTGGTAGGCTACAGTCCAGGGGACTGCAAAGAGTTGTAAACCACTGAGAGACTGAGCATCCATTCACTTAATCTGTTGAGAGATGATAATAAAAATCTATCCCCCACACAAAAACAGTATTGCTAGAAAGCATGTTTTGGAGAAGGCAATGGCACCCCACTCCAGTACCCTTGCCTGGAGAATCCCATGGATGGAGGAGCCTGGTGGCCTGCAGTCCATGGGGTCGCTAAGAGTCGGACACGACTGAGGACTTCACTTTGACTTTTCACTTTCATGCATTGGAGAAGGAAATGGCAACCCACTCCAGTATTCTTGCCTGGGATTCTCCATGCAGAGCAAAACAATCCATTTCCAGTTACATCTCTGACTCTCATGTTAATAGATGGTTGGAAATAAGGGAGAGGAAGCAATTTTGAGAACTAAATAAAATTAACTTTTTTGTTGTTACACTTTTGTGTGTCTGATACATTTTAGCCTAGAGTTATCTTATTTAAGAAACCTCAAAAACTTTTAAAATTTTGAAAGAAATTTGTCAATACTTAAAGATAAGGGAAGGGCTTTATTTTCTTTGCAGTCCTTTAAGGCCTTAGTATTAGCTGATTTTTCTATGTTAATAAACATATGGATCCTATAAACAAAACAAAATCTTGAACTTCATATTTGCTGAGATCAGCCAAGAAAATAAGACATCTAATTGCTCTGTCTTGAACCAGCTTAAATTCTTTCATCTTTGAGGAAACACTAAGTTAAAGCATCTGCTTGGAAAGCTCATAAGATAATTTAAGGGGAGAAAAGGCTGGAGGGATTAGAGGAAGTGTTAATGACATACCCTCTGAGATGGAGTTGGCAATTGTGCAAGTCTATTGTAAGTCATAAGGCTAATGTATGTACACAACTCTATTAAGCTCTTCTCTCTGTGTCAGGCTCAGCATTTTCCCTTCCATTTTTCTATCTGGAAATACTATTAGTCAGCTAATGCACCTTGCTGCAAGGGGCAAGAAAGACTTCAGGGACTTGGGATGTGATGATGCCTTGGATCATTGCACAGATGAATTTTCTGTGCACTTTGCCTCAAGTAAAATGGCCTAACCCCCAAAGGTTAACTTTTGCTAAATATTATATTCAAACTTTTATTTCCAACTCAATATTTTAAATTATGAATGGCAACCCACTCCAGTACTCTTGCCTGGAAAATCACACGGATGGAGGAGCCTGGTAGGCTGCAGTCCATGGGGTCGCTAAAAGTCGGGCATGGCTGAGCGACTTCACGTTCATGCATTGAAGAAGGAAATGGCAACCTACTCCAGTATTCTTGCCTGGAGAATCCCAGTGACAGAGGAGCCTGGTGAGCTGCCATCTATGGGGTCGCACAGAGTCAGACACAACTGAAGCGACAGCAGCAGCAGCAGCGATATCATTTTAATCATCTGTTTCTCTATTCAGGCTTCTCTGGTTTCTCAGACCGTAAAGAATCCACCTGCAATGTGGGAGACCTGGGTTCGATTTCTGGCCTGGGAAGATCCCCTGGAGAAGGGAACAGCAACACACTGAAGTATTCTGGCCTGGAGAATTCCATGGACAAAAGAGCCTGGTGGGCTACACTCCATGGGGTCACAAAGAGTCAGACAAAAGGAAAAGGAATAGAAATGAAACAAATGCAGGCAATCAGAGTTAAAGGAAGTCAGGAGAAATTTAAGAACCTTCTAAATAGTCATGTTTAATTACTTTAGAAATATTTTGATTTATTAATATTTTTAAGTAAAACATTTTTTATAATGGTACACTCTTTTTCTTAAACGTTTCTTTTCTAATTAGCCTCCAGTGTATGTATATGGTAACCACCTGAGGTAAACCTTGCTGGATGTTAGAACTATATTAAGAAAAATGGAGCTGGGAGGGAGATTCAAGAGGGAGGGACATACATATACCTATGGCTAACTGATATTGATATATGGCAGAAACCAACACAATACTATAAAGTAATCATCCTCCAATTAAAAATAAATAAATGGAAAAAAATGATTTTCATTATTTTCTGCTTTCCCGATTCTTATCCTCCCACTGCTTTACATATAAGTGTTATATAAACTTCACTATCTCAACATCACTCTTCAATTGATATATTTAAACACTAACAAGGTAATCCTTTTTTTTTTTTTTTTCTGGGAAAACCTATGTGTTCTGGAAAATTATGTTTTAAAACAAAACTTCCCAAAGTTTATTTTTTAGCCTTTGCTCTGTATGGTTGCCTTATAGCTAGCCTCCTAGCAGTTAGCTTTCTGCTGTTGCTCCTGATGCAAAATGTCAGGTTGTTTGCTGGGAGGAGGGTTGGGGAGCGGGGAATTCTAGAAATAAGTTTAAAGCCCCAGGATGTTCTCATTTTCTCCTATGTCATCTGTATTTCTTGAGACTTTCAGGTATAGACCTTTAGGAAAGAAGATCCAGACCATCCTGAAGAAATTCTTGGTTTCTTTAATTCCCACCTTTCAGCCACCCTGAGCTCAGAAATTAACCCATTTTGTGCAGCCAGACTGTGCAAACTGATGCATAAATCATGAGATATAGTTTTATTAGAAGTGGTAAAGAGTTCCCTCACATTTTGAAATGCTCACAAACAGGTCCCTCAGAGTTGTTCAGAACATCACGAATTGTTGTTAAGATATATGTACTAGTGAAAGGTTGGAGTGATTTTTAGCAGGCAGATATAATTTTGCATGTCTCCATTTTATCACTATATCTTTAATGTTTCAAAATTCTTTGCTCCTTTTCCAAAAAAATCCTGGCATTTAATAACATTGATACCAAGCTACTTTCTACATAAAAGTATATTAGAGGCAGAACTGAAAGACATTTTACAAGCCAAGACACAACCCAGACCCTGGAGCCCTCTGTTACTCTTGTAACTACTGACAACATCGCTCAACCTGAAGCTGCTTGGAGTCAGCAGGGCTCCTCTGTTTTAAATGTTTGATGTTATCAGCTGTAACAGGGAAATAAAAAACAACTGTGAGTCCTCAGCTTTTGGAACATTAGAGTGGGAGGAACCATGTGTAGACTATTCTATGAACATGTACATACCTCTAATTACTATAAATCCAGATTCGTGTACCAGCAAGTGTTTATCTCTAAAATTGTTTAAAATTCTTTCCCATCACTCTCTTCATGAAAGCAGAGACAGACCTGCTTACCACAGCTTCTGCCGCCTTCTGGAAATATTTTTGTGATGAAAGTTGACAAAAAACAGCGCAACAGCCCACTTCTCTGTGAGAAGCTAGCCCAGATGCTTGAAGGGAAAACACTCACAACTCTTACGAAAATCAGTCTTTGTTCAGAGAGTGAGGCAAACAAGCAGGCGCTTTTACTAGGAGGAGTAAGTTAAGCCTTCGGCAAACCAAGCAAGAAAGTTACAAGAGAAGTTCAGTAACTCATTAGGACAAAATCTGGGCAGAACTACAGAAAGCACAGGGCTTTCTAGGTGGCGCTAGTGGTAAAGAACCCACCTGCCAATGCAGGAGACATAAGGCATGCAAGTCTGATCCCTGGGTCAGTAAGAACCCCTGGAGGAGGGCATGGCAATCCCACTCCAGTATTCTTGCTTGGAGAATCCATAGACAGAGGAGCCTGGTGGGCTGCAGTATGACTGAAGCAACTTAGCATTCACACACAAGAAGACACATAATTTTCTCTGGTAGCAGGGCTTTGGAGGAAGTGAATTGGCAGTTCAGATGACAACTTTGAGAGGAACACCAACCTGGGCTGTATAAGTAGGTTTTAATCCACAGAAAGTTCTTGTAAATTGGACCCCCATACCCATTTTTGTTGTTGTTGTTGTTGTTGTTGAGAATGATTAGGAAAAGTGCCATTTCCTACCCATTTTTGTTTTGTTCTTTGAAATGATGCTGGACTTATGCTGATCCTTTAGTCCGAAAATGCAGCTATCAGGAATGAAAGGCTATAATAGCCACCCCATATTACTTTTAATTTTGTATTAATATCAAAGGAGATGAAAGAGAAAAATTTGCATTCATGCTGAAATTGCAAATGGAAATGTATGAGTGATCCCTTGGATCTTTCTGTTTGACACTAAAAGCTGTGTTTTTGCTGCAATGACCCATATGCTGCTAACCATAATTGGAATTAATTTAGTAAAGCATTTTGCTCTGAGTAAAATAGATATTTTCAACTTTTAAGAGTGTTTAACAGAAAAAGAGGAAAGAATCTAAATTCAGAAGTAAGTTCAATGGTCAAGTTTCGATGCACTCCATTCCAAATACAGTTTTCTTCCTTTGCAACACATATTCTGTAATGTAAATAAGTCAAATGGGATTGGTATAGAAAATGATGATGTCAGTATGACTTGAAAGCCCAGAAACTTCTCCTGTGATTTCCCCTCAACATCCTAATTTTTTTTTGCTGTAACAATAGCAAAATAAGGTCCATATAGTCAAAGCTATGGTCTTTCCAGCAGTGATGCACAGATATGAGAGCTGGACAATAAAAAAGGCAGAGCACAAAGAATTTATGCCTTCAAACTGTGGTGCTGGAGAAGACTCTTAAGAGTACCTTGGAAAGAAAGGAGATCAAATCAGTCAATCTTAAAGGAAATCAACCTTAACACTCCTCGGAAGAACCCTTGCTGAAGCTGAACTCCAATTCTTCGGCCACCTGATATGAACAGCTGACTCATCAGAAAAGACTGCTACTAGGAAAGACTGAAAGCAGAAGGAGAAGGATGAGAAGGATGAGGAGAGGATGAGATGGTTGTATGGCATCACCAATTCATTGGACATGAACTTGGGAAATCTCTGGGAGATGGTGAGGGACAGAGAAGCCTGGCATGCTACATTTCATGGGTTCACAAAGATTTGGATACGACTTGGCACCTGAGCAACCACAGCAGTGACGACAACAACAATAGCAAAATGCAATGTATCCTAAGGAAGTTGAATCTAGCAAGCCATGGAAGACTGCAGTATAGTCCATGGTGTCCATTTATGCCATCTTCCCTTGAGGCTGATTACGTGCAAGAGAAACAATGATAGGAAATGATCCACACAGCAATCTAAATCTTTGCCATAGTGCGTGCAAAGCCTCTATCTTCTTATCCACCTACTTCTGTTGGCAATTTGCTTGTCTACATAATTCAACAAACTTTCTTTGACTCTTCCATTAGTCTATCTTCTTTTCTATTTTAGGATAAAGTCCTATAATTATTATAGTACATACATATTTATAATAATTTTAACATTGAAAAAGCTGTGATCAATTGTTCTAAAGAAGGATTTGTGGTTGTTGGCCATAGTACTTTGGCCATAAAGTATAATAGGTTTCTAGTAGTCTAGATTAACTCTCCTTTTTCCCTGTAAGCCTTGTAACTTTAGGTGTGCAATGTACTAATGGTATATTGAAAATTTTTCAAAAATGTATTATGAGCTTTAGCAGATGCTTCTACCTCTAAATACACATTTTCATCAAAGTGTAAAACATGAAAATAATGTTTTAACAGTGTCATTAATTGCTGACCAAAGTTCATATAATAAAAAGGTATGGTTTTTCCAGTAGTCATGTATGGATGTGAGAGTTGGACTGTAAAGAAGGTATTGAACACCAAAGAATTGATACTTTCAAATTGTGGTGCTGGAGAAGACTCTTGAGAGTCCCTCAGACAGCAAGGAGATCAAACAAGTCAATCCTAATGGAAATCAACCCTGAATATTCATTGGAACGACTGATGCTCAAGCTCTAATACATTGGTCACATGATGTGAAGAACTGACTCATTGGAAAAGACCTGATGCTGGGAAAGATTGAAGGTGGGAGGAAAAGGGGATGACAGAGGATGAGATTGTTTGATGGTGTAGTTGACTAATGGACATGAGTCTGAGCAAACTCTGGGAGATAGTGAAGGATAGGGAAGCCTGGTATACTTCAGTCCATGGTGTCTCAAATACCTGGGCATGACTGAGTGACTGAACAACAAGAATAGTGTCATATATTTGTAAAGGCATTTACAATCTTCAGACTGCTTCTGTGTGAAGAGTCTTTCAAAGGTCGAAAGTAGACTTACCTTCCTGATGTAATATAATTAGTAAAACTTAATTTTTAATTGGGGTGATATATTTATAAAAATAAATAGAATTAATTGAGAAGTTGCAGCTAGTTGAGAGATAGGACAATGTGACATAAGAATACAGATTCTGTATCAACACTTCCTGGATCAAATATCAGCGCTGCCATAACTTGTGCAGCTCATTTAAATTCTTTGTTCTTTAGTTTTCTTATTTGTAAAATGGAAGTATAATAATGTTTACCTCCTAGTGCTATTATAAGGATGAAATGTGTTGAAATATTTTATACTTAATAATGTGTGTTAGTTGCTCAGTAGTGTCTAACTTTTTGTGCCCCATGGACTGTAGCCCGCCAGGCACCTCTATCCATGGAATGCTCCAGGTAAGAATACTGGAGTGGGTAGCCCTTCCCTTTTCCAGGGGATCTTCTCAACCCAGGAATCAAACCTGGGTCTCCTGCATTGCTGGTAGATTCTTTACCATCTAAGCCACCAGGGAACGTAATAATACTTCGTATTATTTTGCTTTAAAATACAACTAACTGATCAAATTGTCATACAATATTTATTTTATGAGAGGGTAGGCATTTCTTGAAAGTAGTATCTGTGTCATATATCTGTTATATTCTCCGTGTATTAAAATATGTAAGTTCCAATTAATACTGGTTAAACTGGATTTAATTCTTTGATTACTCTTTGTTTTTCTTTGACTGGAAAATTTTTGGTGGATTAGGTTCTTCCAGAGATAATCACTTTTCTTCCTGTGTAATCTATACCATTTAAAAATATTTTAAATTTTAATTAATTCTAGAATTCTTTATCTTATCATTGAAAAAAGAAGAACAACAAATAAGTATCAAATGGTGAATTAGCAGAGGGAAAAAATCTGAAAGATCTGAAGGCTAACAGCAGTAAGATTTTTGGATATAAAAGTTTTAGGACCAAAGAAACAACAGTCTTAACTTTTATAGGTAGCTAAAATGTCATAGTCAACAAATGCTTTTTAGTCAAACACTGCTGGATGCTGAGGAATCAGGAGAAACAGGCTCCTTTGCCGAAAAGCTTAGGATAATTAAAAGGGATGAGACACTTCTATGATACCTGAAAAATAACACAGGATCATAAATTTGAATATGAATATACAATAGATAACTCACAAGATTGGGTTCTGATCATCAGTCTCTCCAAGCAACCTCATCTATAAAAAAGAGGTAGTTAGCTCAAAGTTTCTTCAAACTGTGAAAATCCAGAACTTAAAGTCTGTTAATAGATCCTTTAATTTGTGTACTTTGAAATTCAACAGGCTTCACAATCAACAGGCATTGTCTTATATTTCTCATCAAGTTATCTTTTCTCAGTTTAGTTCAGTTCAGTTGCTCAATAGTGTCCAACTCTTTGCGACCCCATGAATCGCAGCACGCCAGGCCTCCCTGTCCATCACCAACTCCCAGAGTTGACTCAAACTCATGTCCATCGAGTCGGTGATGCCATCCAGCCATCTCATCCTCTGTCGTCCCCTTCTCCTCCTGCCCCCAATCCCTCCCAGCATCAGAGTCTTTTCCAATGAGTCAACTCTTTGCATGAGGTGGCCAAAGTATTAGAGTTTCAGCTTTAGCGTCAGTCCTTCCAAAGAACACCCAGGACTGATCTCCTTTAGAATAGACTGGTTGGATCTCCTTGCAATCCAAGGGACTCTCAAGAGTCTTCTCCAACACCACAGTTCAAAAGCATCAATTCTTCGGCGCTCAGCCTTCTTCACAGTCCAACTGTCACATCCATGCATGACCACTGGAAAACCATAGTCTTGACTAGATGGACCTTTGTTGACAAAGTGATGTCTGTGCTTTTTAATATGCTGTCTAGGTTGGTCATAAATTTTCTTCCAAGGAGTAAGCGTCTCTTAATTTCATGGCTGCAGTCACCGTCTGCAGTGATTTTGGAGCCCCCCAAAATAAAATCTGACACTTTTTCCACTGTTTTCCCATCTATTTCCCATGAAGTGATGGGACCAGATGCCATGATCTTCGTTTTCTGAATGTTGAGCTGTAAGCCAACTTTTTCACTCTCCTCTTTCACTTTCGTCAAGAGGCTTTTTAGTTCCTCTTCACTTTCTGCCATAAGGGTGGTGTCATCCACATATCTGAGGTTATTGATATTTCTCCCAGCAATCTTAATTCCACCCTGTGCTTCTTCTAGTCCAGCATTTTTCATGATGTACTCTGCATAGAAGTTAAATAAGCAGGGTGACAATATACAGCCTTGAATACTCCTTTTCCTATTTGGAACCAGTCTGTTGTTCCATGTCCAGTTCTAACTGTTGCTTCCTGACCTGCATACAGGTTTCTCAGGAGGCAGGTCAGGTGTTCTGGTATTCCCATCTCTCTCAGAATTTTCCACAGTTTATTGTGATCCACAAGTTCAAAGGCTTTGGCACAGTCAATAAAGCAGAAATAGATGTTTTTCCGGAACTCTCTTGCTTTTTCCATGATCCAGCAGATGTTGGGAATTTGATCTTTTGTTCCTCTGCCTTTTCTAAAACCATTTGAACATCTGGAAGTTCATGGTTCACGTATTGCTGAAGCCTGGCTTGGAGAATTTTGAGTATTACTTTACTAGCGTGTGCTGCTAAGTCACTTCGGTCATGTCTGACTCTGTGCGACCCCATAGACGGCAGCCCACCAGGCTCCCCTGTCCTTGGGATTCTCCAGACAAGAACACTGGAGTGGGTTGCCATTTCCTTCTCTGATGCATGAAAGTGAAAAGTGAAAGTGAAGTCACTCAGTCGTGTCCGACTCCTAGTGACCCCATGGACTGCAGCCTACCAGGCTCCTCCTTCCATGGGATTTTCCAGGCAAGAGTACCGGAGTGGGTCACCAGTGCATGTGAGATGCGTGCAACTGTGCAGTAGTTTGAGCATTCTTTGGCATTGCCTTTCTTTGGGATTGGAATGAAAACTGACCTTTTCCATTCCTGTGGCCACTGCTGAGTTTTCCAAATTTGCTGGTATATTGAATGCACCACTTTCACAGCATCATCTTTCAGGATATGAAATAGCTCCACTGGAATTCCATCACCTCCACTAGCTTTGTTCATAGTGATGCTTTCTAAGGCCCGCTTGGCTTCACATTCCAGGATGTCTGGCTCTAGGTGAGTGATCACACCATCAGGATTATCTGGGTCGTGAAGGTCTTTTTTGTACAGTTCTTCTGTGTATTCTTGCCACCGCTTCTTAATATCTTCTGCTTATGTTAGGTCCCTACCTTTTCTGTCCTTTATTGAGCCCTCTTTGCATGAAATGTTCCCTTGGTATCTCTAATTTTCTTGAAGAGATCTCTAGTCTTTCCCATTCTGCTGTTTTCCTCTATTTCTTTGCAATGATCACTGAGGAAGGCTTTCTTATCTTTCCTTGCTATTCTTTGGATCTCTGCATTCAGATGCTTATCTTTCCTTTTCTCCTTTGCCTTTTGCTTCTCTTCTTTTCACAGCTATTTGTAAGGCTTCCCCAGACAGCCATTTTACCCTTTTGCATTTCTTTTCCATGGGGATGGTCTTGATCCCTGTCTCCTGTACAATGTCACAAACCTCCATCCATAGTTCATCAGGCACTCTATCAGATCTATTTCCTTAAATCAATTTCTCACTTCCAGTGTATAATCATAAGGAATTTGATTTAAGTCATACCTGAATGGTCTAGTGGTTTTCCCTACTTTCTTCAATTTAAGTCTGAATTTGGCAATAAGGGGTTCATGATCTGAGCACAGATCAGATTTTCTAGTCATCAAATGATAAAAGACTATAATGGATTTGTCAACAAGTAGATTAGTAACACTCAAGGTAACGGTAGTAGCAAATAGATGTCATTACAAAGCCTTACAGAGGGAATTGGCAATATATTCTAGATAAGACATCTTAGTTTACTTCTCTGTAGATTAGTAAAACATTATTTCTTCCTGTTAGTCATGGAATGCAACCATATTCCCATTCCATATTAAGGTGAGAATTATGAATTAATACTTTCATATTAATAATATTTAAGTAGATCACTTCTTTTTAACTTCATTATCTCCAAGTATATTTCTAAACTAGTTTATGGTTTCTGTTCTTATCTTTTATAGAGAATGGTATCTCTTACAGATTCAATATTTCACCCCTCTTGGTGATAATTGAACAATTCTGTAAATGTATTTTAAAAAGCATTGATCTGTACACTTGAAAACAGGTGAATTTTATGGTATACAAATTACAGTGTTTGTTTAAAAAATAATAAAGCTGAAGTATACCTAAGAACCATAAACTTTATCTCTATTTACATACAGAGATGCTTAAAGTTTTAACAAGGGCCAAAGTCCTGTGATCAGCGGTCTTGGAAAATCTAGGGACTGCTCTGTATGCTCAGTTGTTTCAGTTATGTCCAATTCTTTTCGATTCTGTGGACTGTAGCCTGCCAGGCTCCTCTGTCCTTGGGATTCTCCAGGCAAAAATTCTGGAGTGGACTGCTATGTCCTCCTCCAGGGGATCTTACCGACCCAGGGATCAAGCATGTGTCTCCTGCTTTGGTGGGCAGATTCTTTACCACTGAGCCATCAGGGAAGCCCTCTTCTATGAATTATATATCTCTATATTACAGATATTCTTTATAAAGTAATTTTTAAATAATAATTAAAAACAAAACCAAACAGTTCAATTAATACATTAGGTTTTTTAAAATTTTTTCACTGCATGATACAGAATTTGTTCTTTTGAAATTATAAACGTTTTAGACACAAAAGCCTAAATCTTCATTTGCTTTCAATTTTAAAAAAAGCTCGAATGTAGACCACAATTTTAGATATTATTTCCTTTTTGCTTCATGTCCCAAGAAGTGCATTGAATTATATGTCTTTTAATCCCAGCTCTGCTACCAACAAATAGGGTGACCTCAAGAATGTTTCATAAATTGTAATCTTTCCTACCCATAAAATGACAATACTAAAGGTAATGGTTCTTCACTAATTTGTTAGGAATACTAAATGAGTCAATACATGTTAAGTCCTTTTGAAGAGTGCCTCTTAGATAGGAAACATTCACTAAACATACATTATTATTGCATTTTACTTACCAAAAGGTGAATTATTTTCTGAACTCTTTTGTGCATGAGAACTCTACCAGGAACCATTTAATTCTGGTGTTCTGCTCCTTTTAGAAATGTGTGAAGTAAAAGGTAGATACATCTGATTCTAACCAGACATGAAAATGTAGGCTATGTTCTTTTAATGGACAAAACTGTGTATTGAAACTGGAATAACTTTGTCTAATAGCTTTTATTATATGATGTGGGAAATGACTTGCTACAGTGGGAATCTCGCGGGCATTACTTAGCATGGTATAGTTCCCTCCCTCTTCTTTGCAGCACTGTGAGGTTGGTGGTGTTGTCTGCAACTTTACAATTAAAGACTTGTGAAGGCAGGGACTTCCCAGGTGGCTCAGTGCTAAAAAATCTGCTGCCAATGCAGGAGACACAGGAGAAGGGCGATTCTACCCCCGGTTGGGGGAGACCCCCTGGAGGAAGGCATCATAACCCACTCCAGTGTTCATGCCTGGAGAATCCCATGGACAGAGGAGCTTCACAGGCTACAGTATATGGGGTATAGCAAAAGAGTCAGACACGACTGAGCAAGTGAGCGCTCATGGTGGTGGCCAGAGTAGGACAGTGGTGGGAGGGTGAACTGCGTCCTTAAGGAGGCCTATTATGTGTGGGGTAATGTGCTAGGCATATTACTTTTAAAATTTTATTTACTTATTTATTTTTTGGCTGTGCTGGGTCTTGGTTGCTGCATGTGGGCTTTCTCTACTTGTGGCAAGTGGTGCTCCTTTCTAGTTGTGGTATGCTGACTTCTCATTGCAACGGCCTCTCTTGTTGCAGAGTATGGGCTCTAGAGCACAGGCTCAGCTCAGTAGCTGTGGTGCACAGGCTTAGTTGCTATGCAGCATGTGAGATCTTCTCAAAACAGGGGTTGAACCCATGTCCATCAGCAGGCAGATTCTTTACCACTGGGTCTCCCGAGAAGTTTCTATGGATGAAGAAACTATAGATGAAGATATTGGCTCAGTCAGGAAGCTAGATAAGAGAGACAGGGCTCAGCTGCCAAAGCACTCCTGCTATCCTCACAACCCTGTCTTTTCCAGATACCAGGCACACAATTAGATACATTGAAACAGTTAGTTCTTTACTGTTTGAGATACGTTGCAAGGTAAGTGGCTTCCTTTGGTGGCTTAGAATCTGGTAAAGAATCTGCCTGAAATTCAGGAGATTTGGCTTTGATCCCTGGGTTGGGAAGATCCCTTGGAGGAGGAAATGGCAACCTACTCCAGTGTTCTTGCCTGGATCATCTCATGGACAGAGGAACCTAGTGGGCTATATTCCACGGGGTAGCAAAGAATCAGACATGACTGAATGATTAACACTTTCACCAATCCTTACTTCCTTCCAGGAAGACTTATTGTGACATCTGGGTACAGCCTGTGTCTCTTCTTTCTTAATTTTGAAAACTTCCCTTCATCCTAGATTTATAGTTCATTTTAATGGAGTTCTCTGCAGCCCACATTTTCCTGTTTAAATTTTTCCTCTGACAAGTAATAGTGTATAAATGTAATAACAGTTATTAGTTGTGACAACTGCATTGAAATAATTTTTACGACAAAATTACTTCTAAATTATTTTTTGGTAGTGTTTGGATTTGCAGCTTAATATTATATAATTTATATAAGGGATTAGATTTTTCTGTGATTACAAAAACAGTTAAGGGGATGGGATGCATAAGAAAATGATCAAATTGTTTAATTTTAAAAGGATAAGTTAATTTATATTTATATATATAATTATATATCCTTTATAAATTTAAAGAGGATAAATTAATAGAGCCAGAATGGGTTTCTCCTCCCTGCCACA
Organism: Capra hircus; assembly: GCF_001704415.2. NCBI lineage: Eukaryota > Metazoa > Chordata > Mammalia > Artiodactyla > Bovidae > Capra > Capra hircus. The sequence continues at coordinate 114,748,914 of NC_030808.1, read as the reverse complement.
AAATACTGTTTTAATCAAGTTCCTTCCTAATCCAAGAATTATCAATAACATCCAGTCACTTTAAAGTGCAAGCCATTTATATTGTCTTCAAGTTATTCATGTGCTTCTCCAGTCACATCTTCCATAGCCTCTCTCAACAACTTTGTGTACAACCCACTGTCTGTCAGAAGACCTGGTACATTTCCGCCTCTTTCATTTCACGCACTGTTTTATTTCATTGCCATATCCCACGTTTGTCTCTGACTACGTGCCTCTGATGTGCCTCTTACTCCTCTTTCAAACCTCACCTCCTTCATACTGGAGTGGAATTAGAGGTTAATAGTAAATCCTGTCGTTTATAGAAAGGGAAAATGAAACCCAGAAAAGCTAAGTGATATGACATGACAACTTTCTGACTGAGCTCATTTAAAATGAGTCTCAGCTTAACTGAGTAAGCAGGTATTGAATGCCTGTGATGTGAAAAGCATGAGGCTAAGACCTTCTGGGAAGCCAAGTGAATAAGATCATCCATACGCTATACTCTCTAATTCCACTCCAGTGTTCTTGACTAGAGAATACCATGGACAGAGGAGCCTGGCAGGCTACAGTCTATAGGGCCACAAAGTGTTGGACACAACTAAAGCTACATCGCACAGCACAGCATCATGTAAGTAGTAGCTATGAAATATGAGTTATATACTTTTGGAACAAGGCATGCTATACTTAAAATTAAAATAAAAGAATAAAAGTTATTGTCTGATACTTTCTAGCTCTAGATATGACTCTAAAGGACAATTTGCAGACATCAGGAAAAGATTGATGTCAACACTTAAGAAGGATTTCAATTTGGGTCAATTTGTCAACAAGATTGAGAAGTTCATGTCTCAGAGAGTTATATATCAACTTGGTTAGTCCAGAGTATGCAGATTTTTGATCAAAAACATTGAGATGTTGCTTCGATGGTACTTTTTAGAGATTATCATTCGAATCAGTAGACTGAATAGATTATGCTCCATACTGTGAGTGGGCCTCATCTACTAGTGCTGTGCTTAGTTGTGTCTGACTCTTTGTGACCCGCCAGGCTTCTCTGTCAATGGGGATTCTCCAGGCAAGAATACTGGAGAAGATCCCTCCTCCAGGGGATCTTCCCAGCTCAAGGGTTGAACCCAGGTCTCCTGCATTGCAGGCAGATTCTTTACCATCTGAGCCACCAGGGAAGCCTTCATTTACTAGTTGAAGGCCTTTAATAGAAAAGGACTCATGTCCCCTGAAGAAGGGAGAATTCTGAGTATAGTCTGCCTTTGAACTCAAACTGTAGCATCCAACCTCTCCTGTGTCTCCAAGCTTCCAGCCTATCCTGTAGATTTTGGACTTTCTAGCCTCCATAACTGCATGAGCCAATTCCCTCAAATGAATCTCTCTCTGTCTCTCTCTGTCACACATATCCCCCTTCCATACATCCTTTTGACTGTTTCTTCTGGACAACTCTGACTAATGCAGCAAAGGTCCTTTTCAGATCTATCTGCCTGTGATTCATGTATAAAATGGAATTTCTCCTTCAAATCTGTGGTTCAATCATGTTTGTACAGAAATCTTTGTCTGTGTTAGTTTGTATCCTTGAAGTGGAATCACTGCATCAAGAGATATGAACATTTTCAAGATCCTTGATACTTATTTATTTCCTATAAAATAGCATGGGGCTTTGTGGCCTGCTCCTTGCATTTATAATTATTGAATTTGAATAGTATAGAAGAAATAATTATAGAATGTTTGCAATTTGCATAATCTCATTTATTTTACTTCTCTTTCTTCTCTGAGATTCCCCCAACCTTTCATTCTATGCTTTCATGTAAAAGTTGGCAGCAATACTAGTCTGTGGATATCAATTTTTTTTCCCCATAGGCCTTAATCTTCTTGCTTATTGTGGAAAAGAAACCACAGTCAAAAGCCATTCATATGAGAAATTAGTAGCTCCTAAAATATTGCTGGAGCAAAAAGGAATTTTCCAGTCTGTAAGATAGCATACCCTTGAAAAGAGTTTAATTCATTTCTCCTGAACCTTGTATTTTCATTTTTACTGAACACTGACCTGAATGTGCCATGCACATTCTCTCTGCATTTCTATTATTAAAGTTTGGGTTCATTTAAACCCCATTAATTTATTCAGCAAATACTTAGTTTATTTGTGGGCACTGTTCAGGCACTGAGGATAAAGCATTAACAAAATAGACTTTTCTCTGCTTTGTGGAGCGTCATTCTAGAGGAAAGAGGAGAATGCCACAGCTAAACAGACCAAATTTTAAAAACTTCAGTCCAAAAACTTTAAAAAATAATATGAATGTATACAGAATATTTGGAATTACAAAATAGGGATGACTAAGAGCCCAGTTTTGTTCTCCTATTTTGCCTTAGTTACAGGGACCATGGAAACTTTTGTATTTGTGATCTTTGTGACAAATGGACATTGGAGGGACCTAGATTACACTCTGGATCCCCTAGTCTTCTCTTCACTAGCATAGCCTTCCAGAAGGCCAGAAGGCCAGAAGGCCAGCCCTAAGATGCCACAAGTAAGCATTTTGGACAGAAAGCTTTTAAGGAAGATTTTAGTGCATTTTGTTTTAAATTACAAAACTGAATTATTTTCACTGTGTTTTTGTTGTTCAGTCACCAAGATATCCAACTCTTTGCCAACCCCATGGACTGCAGCATGCCAGGCTTCCCTGTCCATCACCATCTCCAGGAATTTGCTCAAACTCACGTTCATTATATAAATTTCATAAGACAGAGACTCAGTAAGAAAGAAAAATTGACAGTCTAGCTCACCATTGAAAGAGAGCTGCTGCTAACACTTTAATATATTAAAATAGAGTAAATAAAATATGTACATATAAATGTACACACTTTAAAAATCAGGCTTGTGTTGTACATAGTATTCTGTAGCTTCTGTTCTTACTTAAAACTATGTTACAGAATTTTTTTCTATCTTGAAGTATTTTCCCAGAACACGATATTGAATGGATAGAAAAGTGCTTTAACGGACATAACCCATGTGCTATTGTTGGACATTTAAACTGTTTATCTTGTCACAGCATCTCTTATCATTTCCTCAAGATAAGTTCATAGAAGTAAAAGTGTTGGGTCAAAATGAAGGCACATTTTTATTATTTGTGATCCTAATGAACAGACTATATCAGTTTATACTCCTGCCAGCAATGTATGCAAACACCAAAGAAGTTATATTTATTTTTTAAAGCCAACTAAGGTTGAACAGGTAGATGAACAGGCAAATTAGGGCTGTGCATTCCCACGGGTCTCACTCAGTGGGATTCATTGTCTTTGGACAATGCTGTCTGTTCAGATAAGAACTGGTTGTATTCATTGTCCATGTTCTGGTGAAGCAGATTGGTTGTTGAGTAGGCTGTGTGTGGTATTTTACAAGATTTAGGCTTTCTTCCAGCTCTGGCCTGTGCTGACTCGGTTGGCCAAATCCCTTTCTTGGCACGAAGCTGCCAGAGTCAGAGACTCTTTGCTGGCTTCTGTGTTACATGTATGTAAAGCTTAGTAACCTCTATTTCTTTTTGGAGTTTCCCTTGTTCCGGGCATCAGAGAAGTGATGGTTTCCTGTTCCATGGAGGCTCTGGAAGCCTTTCCGTCTTCCCAGAGGGACAGGTCATTTCCCTACTTACAACACTCCAGTGACTCTCTGTGCTATTTCAAACAAAGTAAATTTCCCTGTGGTAGAAAACATTCCTCCAATGACATCTCTGACTCTTGCTCAGTATCCTCCAGCCCCACCGATCCCTTTTCAGCCCCTTGAGTTTTTCAAGGGCATTCTGACCTCACAGTCTTTGTACTTGCAATTCTTTATCACTCTTTTCTCATATCTTTACTTCTGGGTTATACTCTTTCTGATATAAATATCTAAAAGTAGTTCCCCTCCATTATTGCACTCATCACTCTCTGTGTACACTGGTTTTAAGAATTCTCCGTATTCAGCATTATTTGAAATCACATTATTCATTTTTTTTCTTGTTTATTATCTGTCTCCTCTTGCTGAAATACAAACTCCTTGAGGGTCTCCTGTGGCTTGTTCATTGTCAGATCTCTCTGTGCTTGGCACTGAGCTACATAGAATAAACACACATTGAGTGAATGAAGGAAAGAAGGGGTAAAAGAGATGAACTGCTTCTGGGTGGGTAAGACAATCCACTTTCCCCTCATTGCACTCACACTGGCACAGCAAATTTACCCTTTAGTGAGATATATGCATTCAGTCTCTTGTCCTGCTCCTAGCAGAGTGACATTCAAATGTTCATTAAAAATATCTCAGTCTCATGTGTCTAATGTCTTCAGTTCTTTATGTTGAGGTGAAAGGTCAGACATTAGGAGTCTTACCCTAACTAACAGAGGTAATTTTTGGATAATCTTGGGCAAAGTTAGAGTTATCCCCAATCCCAATACTGATCTGATAATGTGTTTAAAGAGCTAAATTCATACACAATTTTCTTAGCTATTTAATTCTTTTTATTTTCTCATGAAAAAATCTTTACATGAATTATGCTTTGGGGGGTCTTAGTTCACTTACTATTTACCTAATTTACTCTCCAATTTAAAAAATAAGGTTAAGAAAATATAATACACCTAAAGTCCTAAGGACAGAGAAGGCAATGGCACCCCACTCCAGTACTTTTGCCTGGAAAATCCCATGGATGGAGGAGCCTGGTAGGCTGCAGTCCATGGGGTCGCTAAGAGTTGGATACGACTGAGCGACTTCACTTTGACTTTTCACTTTCATGCATTGGAGAAGGAAATGGCAACCCACTCCAGTGTTCTTGCCTGGAGAACAGGGACTGGGGAGCCTGGTGGGCTGCCGTCTGTGGGGTTGCACAGAGTCGGACATGACTGAAGTGACTTAGCAGTAACAAGGTCCTAAGGAGGTTGTTTGGCACGTGACAAGGTTACAAAACAGATTATTCTCTCTTCAGGAGTATTTCTGTCTCTCAACTCTCATTTTTTTTTTTCTAAAAAGATGAAGAATGAAAAAACCTAAAATTGTGTCAGAATGGTGTATGGGGAGAGGAAGTTAATATTCTTCTTTCAATTATCTCTTTATTAAATAATTTATTACCTTTGTTTTCAGTATTTTCTCTTCCAAATTTGATAAATTGGGAAACTCAAATGCACAACAGTTGGAGAATATTTAAGAAGAATGTATTTATATACTGTCTGGGTTCTGCTTGCTAATCACAATGTGATTTGGTAAACACTTGGAATACCAATTATTGTTGTTAAACAAGAGGTTTCAACTTGGCGGCTCCTGAATATAATGGTGTCAAGGAAAATATGGTTGACTTATAAACTCAGGTTATTTTACATACATTCAAAAAGTCTTATTTCTGATTCTCTCAAAAATAATGCTAATAATCAGGAACTCTGGCAACACTGACCCACTGTTCTGAATGACAATATTTGGCCAGAGATGAATAGCGCCAGATTTGTCTGTCTAGAGTGTGTGGTTGGCTGTCGTACTCATTTTCATTTGACTTTGCTCATTTATGTCATTCTTGGCTCTGAAGATGTCAGAGCCTGCTCCTCTTGGATGACATGATCTCCTAAGTGTCTTCATCCCTGACGCCCCCCAACACCTCACTCATCTGCCCCCAGCTTTACTTCTTTCTGGCTCCATCTCACTCCCATGAGAAAGATACAGCTGTTCTGTGCTTGTGCACTAGAATCTGTCTATACCATGGGTGAGGGCTCTGGTTTGTCTTTGCTCTGTGTCCAAGTTGAGGTGAGAAGCTTAAGAGAAAAAAAGAGGGAAGGGAGACACAAAGACTTGAGAGAAAATGATAGAGAAGGGAAATTAACTAGCATTTGGCTTTTCTCCCTCATCTGTCTGACCAAGTTCATGTTGACTCTGCCTGTATTTAATTTATAATGTGCCACTCATTTATAATAGGGTTCAGCAGTCTGAGTCCCCCTCCAATTTCAGCTGTGTTAGGAACTAGAGAATGAGTAATAGCCTTATTATTAAAAAGAAATAAAAAGGAAGCCAAAATTATAGTCATGTATTTTTTCAAGAAAATCATTTTAATGTGTGTTGAGAAAAGCAAAATTTCAGACATATTTGAAAGAGATGATTACAAATCAAAAGATGGATCATATTTTAAAACCAAATGGGAATAATGACTTTGGGAACTGGAGAGACTGGGGAGAAAACCGACAAGGACGCATTAAGCTGCTCTTCAGTAGCAGCGTGGATGTGGTCATGGCAAATGAGGACAATGTCTGAAAGAAAGGAAATGAAGGTCTTATCGTGGAAGCCAAAAAGATTTCATTTTTGTTTTCCTCCAAATTATTATTATCAGCTGTGACTGATGATGAAGGACCACTTAACATTCTCTTCAAAGAATAATCATCAACCACTTCTCTGGCCCAATCTCCCATGGACTAACATGACAAAGACAGAATTCTGCCCTAATTCTTAAAAGAACAGGAAAACACTGATGTCATCCGTTTGTTTAATTCTAGAAAATCTTTCCCTGAAGTCTGTTTTTGCACTGCCAAACTGAGAAGGGATGTCCGGAGGAGTAATTAAAGGCTTTAAACATGAAAGAATGAGAAATTCTTATTGCAGCCTGGGGACTCAGTGAAAATAATGGGAACCAAGGGATGCTGAGATGGGCAAGCCAACGTCGGTGTGAAAACATGTCAGCATCGTTGAGTTGTTTGAAGTTGGTGCTGATGAGAATCGGCAGCTTCAGTTTACTTTTCACAATCTATGCTGGCAAATCAGTATTTGAAACAAGATGGTCAGAGGCAGAGTAATGTCAGCACAAGAGAACAGATTCCTTGAGGGCTTGGGCTGCTTCCGGTTGATTACAGGTTGGTGTAGATAATGCACTTGAAAGCTTTCCTTAGCACGTCTACATTTAGAGCAGCTAGAGTTACTGTGGGCTTCCCTGGTTGCTCAGTGGTAAATAATGTGCCTGCCAATGCAGAAGATGCAGGTATAATCCCGTGGTGGGGAAGATCCCCCGGAGAAGGAAAAGGCAACCCACTCCAGTATTGTTGCCTGGGAAATCCCATGGATGGAGGAGCCTGGCAGACTACAATCCATGGGGCCATACTGTTATGACCTGAATATAAACTGTGTATTTTAAAAATATTATTCCATAATGTTTATTTGAGGTACATATATATGAAAATTCTCAGGTGATTTAGGCTGGAGGTAATCAAAACTGAAGTCATTATTTGTTTTTCCCCTACTTCATTGGTTCATTCCCCACCTCCCCATCTCCTTCAGTGGTCCTTCCTCTCTTTATAACCCAGATACATATGCTTGATTCAGGGACTTCTTACTTCTGAGGTGAAAGCACTGAGGTTCATGATTTTAATAATGTATACACTGTGATTTCTACATTCATAACTGCAGTGTCAACCCAACCCCTGAGTTCTTGATTTACACATTCAACTGCTTACCCGAATTCTCCACCTTTCTATATATCATCTTTTCAATATCTAATAGATACCTCAGAGATGACAAATTAGCACACTGTTGAATGTAAACTCACTGAAATTAGAGACTTTGTCTAAAAGTGGTAGGTATATAGTAAAAGCATGCTAAATATTTGTTGAATGTGCTATAAATGATTGTCCTAATTTATCCCCAAGTCTGCATTTTATCCTGTACCTTTTTAAATTTTAATCAAATGTATTGCTATTCATCCAGCTGGCAAAGGTAGAAAACTTGGTCTTTCTCATTCTTCCTATGTCTCACCTTCCACATCAAATCAGTCCTTAAATCCACTGAATTATCCCTGAGAAAATTATCTGTAATCCATTTCTTTTATTATAGCTGTTACTATAAATTACCTTCTCTAACCCAAGTATTTCTCACTACCACTGTATAGTCATAAGGGATTTGATTTAGGTCATACTTCAATGGTCTAGTGGTTTTCTCCACTTTCTTCAATTTCAGTCTGAACTTGGAAATAAGAAGTTGATGATGAGAGCCACACTCAGCTCCCAGTCTTGTTTTTGCTGACTGTATAGTCACCCTGCTTATTTAACTTATATGCAGAGTACATCTTGAGAAATGCTGGACTGAAAGAAACACAAGTTGGAATCAAGATTGCCGGGAGAAATATCAATAACCTCAGATATGCAGATGACACCACTTTTATGGCAGAAAGTGAAGAGGAACTAAAAAGCATCTTGATGAAAGTGAAAGAGGAGAGTGAAAAAAGTTGGCTTAAAGCTCAACATTCAGAAAATGAAGATCATGACATCAGGTCCCATCACTTCATGGGAAATAGATGGGGAAGCAGTGGAAACAGTGTCAGACTTTATTTTTTGGGGCTCCAAATCACTGCAGATGGTGACTGCAGCCATGAAATTAAAAGACACTTATTCCTTGGAAGAAAAGTTATGACCAACCTATATAGCATATTCAAAAGCAGAGACATTACTTTGCTGACTAAGGTCCATCTAGTCAAGGCTATGGTTTTTCCAGTGGTCATGTATGGATGTGAGAGTTGGACTGTGAAGAAGGCTGAGCACTGAAGAACTGATGCTTTTGAACTGTGGTGTTGGAGAAGACTTTTGAGAGTCCCTTGGACTGCAAGGAGATCCAACCAGTCCATTCTGAAGGAGATCAACCCTGGGATTTCTTTGGAAGTAATGATGCTGAAGCTGAAACTCCAGTACTTTGGCCACCTCATGCGAAGAGTTGACTCATTGGAAAAGACTCTGATGCTGGGAGGGATTGGTGGCAGGAGGAGAAAGGGATGACCAAGGATGAGATGGCTGGATGGTATCACTGACTTGATGGACGTGAGTCTGAGTGAACTCCGGGAGATGGTGATGGACAGGGAGGCCTGGGGTGCTGTGATTCATGGGGTCGCAAAGAGTTGGACACGACTGAGCGACTGAACTGAACTGATAGAGCTTCTCCATCTTTGGCTGCAAAGAATATAATCAATCTGATTTCGGTGTTGACCATCTGGTGATGTCCATGTGTACAGTCTCCTCTTGTGTTGTTGAAAGAGGGTGTTTGCTATGAGTAATGCGTTCTTTTGGAAGAACTCTATTAGACTTTGCCCTGCTTCATTCTGTACTTCAAGGCCAAATTTGCCTGTTACTCCAGGTATTTCTTGACTTCCTACTTTTGCATTCCAGTTGCCTATAATGAAAATGATATCTTCTTTGGGATGTTAGTTCTAGAAGAACCTGTAGGTCTTCATAGAACTGTTCAGCTTCAGCTTCTTCATTGTTACTGGTCGGGCCATAGACTTGGATTACCTTGGTATTGAATGATTTGCCTTGGAAACAAATGGGGATCATTCTGTCATTTTTGAGATTGAATCCAAGTACTGTATTTCAGACTCTTTTGTTGACTATGATGGCTACTGCATTTCTTCTAAGAGACTCCTGCCCACAGTAGTAGATATAATGATCATCTGAGTTAAATTCACCCATTCCAGTCCATCTTAGGTCACTGATTCCTAGAATGTCAATGTTCACTCTTGCCATCTCCTGTTTGACCACTTTCAATTTGCCTTGATTCATGGACCCAACATTCCAGGGTCTTATGCAATAGTGCTCTTTACAGCATTGAACCTTGTTTCTCTCACCAGTCCCATCCACAACTGGGTGTTGCTTTTGCTTTGGCTCCATCCCTTTATCTTTCTGGAGTTATTTCTCCACTGATCTTCAGCAGCATATTGGGCACCTACCAACCTGGGGAGTTCATCTTTTAGTGTCCTATCTTTTTGCCTTTTCATACTGTTCATGGGGTTCTCAAGGCAAGAATACTGAAGTATTCTTCTCCAGTGCCATTCCCTTCTCCAGTGGACTGCATTCTGTCAGAATGTGTCATCCCTTATGACTATATAGTGGAAATGAGAAATAGATTTAAAGGACTAGATCTGATAGACAGATTGCCTGATGAACTATGGATGACGGTTCGTGACATTGTACAGGGGACAGGAATCAACACCATTCCCAAGAAAGAGAAATGTGAAAAAGCAAAATGGCTGTCTGAGGAGGCCTTACAAATAGCTGTGAAAGAAGGGAAGTGAAAAGCAAAGGAGAATAGGAAAGATATACCCATTTGAATGAAGAGTTCTAGAGAATAGGAAGGAGAGATAAGAAAGCCTTCCTCAGTGACCAGTGCTAAGAAATAGAGGAAAACAATAGAATGGGAAAGACTAGAGATCTCTTCAAGAAAATTAGAGATACCAAGGGAACATTTCAAGCAAAGATGAGCTTGGTAAAGGCCAGAAATGGTATGGACCTAACTGAAGCAGAAGATACTAAGAAGAGGTGGCAAGAATACACAGAAGAACTGTACAAAAACAATTTTCACAACCCTGATAATCCCAATGGTGTGATCACTCACCTGGAGCCAGACATCCTGGAATGTGAAGTCAAGTGGGCCTTTGGAAGCATCACTACGAAAAAAGCTAGTGGAGGTGATGGAATTCCAGTTGAGCTATTTCAAATCCTGAAAGATGATGCTGTGAAAGTGCTGCACTCAATATGCCAGCAAAGTTGGAAAACTCAGCAGTAGCCACAGGACTGGAAAAGGTCAGTTTTCATTCCAATCCCAAAGAAAGGCAATGCCAAAGAATGCTCAAACTACTGCACAATTGCATTCATCACACGTTAGTAAAGTCATGATTAAAATTTTCCAATCCAGGCTTCAGCAATACATGAACTGTGAAACTCCAGATATTCAAGTTGGTTTTAGAAAAGGCAGAGGAACCAAAGATCAAATTGCCAACATCCACTGGATCATAGAAAAAGCAAGAGAGTTCCAGAAAAACATCTATTTCTGCTTCATTGACTATGCCAAAGCCTTTGACTGTGTGGATCACAATAAACTGTGGAAAATTCTGAAAGAGATGGGAATACCAGACTACCTGACCTGCCTCTTGAGAAACCTATATGCAGGTCAGGAAGCAACAGTTAGAACTGGACATGGAACAACAGACTGGTTCCAAATAGGAAAAGGAGTACATCAAGGCTGTATATTGTCACCCTGCTTATTTAACTTCTATGCAGAGTACATCATGAGAAACGCTGGGCTGGAGGAAACACAAGCTGGAATCAAGATTGCTGGAAGAAATATCAATAACCTCAGATATGCAGATGACACCACCCTTATGGCAAAAGTGAAGAACTAAAGACCTTCTTGATGAAAATGAAAGAGGAGAGTGAAAAAGTTGGCTTAAAGCTCAACATTCAGAAAACTAAGGTCATGGCATCTGGTCCCAGCACTTCATGTCCAATAGATATGCAAACAGTGGCAACAGTGGCTGGCTTAATTTTTCTGGGCTCCAAAGTCACTGCAGATTGTGACTGCAGCCATGAAATTAAAAGATGCTTGCTCTTTGGAAGAAAAGTTATGACCAACCTAGACACATATTAAAAAGCAGAGACATTACTTTGTCAACAAAGGGCCATCTATTCAAGGTTATTGTTTTCCCAGTAGTCATGTATGGATGTGAGAGTTGGACTATAAAGAAAGCTGAGTGCTGAATAATTGATGCTTTTGAACTGTGGTGTTGGAGAAGACTCTGTTGTTGTTGTTGTTCTGAGATTAGCTTCCTGTGGCTTTTATTTTTTAAATAATAAAATATTAAATAATATTTTATATAATATTTAAAAGTGCTTATGATTCAGTGCTTATGATTCACCCATATACACGGGTGTATACGTGTTAGAAGACTCTTGAGAGTCCCTTGAACTGCAAGGAGATCCAACCAGTCCATCCTAAAGGAGATCAGTCCTGCATGTTCATTGGAAGGACTGATTTGAAGCTGAAACTCCAATCCTTTGGCCATCTGATGTGAAGAGCTGACTTATGTGAAAAGACCCTGATGCTGGGAAAGATTGAGGGCAGGAGGAGAAGGGGAGAGCATAGGATAAGACGGTTGGATGGTATCACCGAATCAATGGCCCTGGGTTTGGGTAAACTCCAGGAGTTGGTGGTGGACAGGGAGGCCTGGTGTGCTGTGGTTCATTGGGTCATAGAGTCGGTCAGGACTGAGCAACTGAGCTGAACTGAACTGAACCGAAGTGTTAGACCTTTTGTCGTGGCCTGCGTAGTGTTCCCCTAATCTTATATGTTGAAGCCCTGATCGCTTGTACCTAAGAATATGACTGTGTTTGGAGACAGAAGCTCTAAAAAGGGAACCAAATTAAAATAAGGCAGTTAGGGAGGGCCCTACTCCAATCTGATTTTTGTCATTTTTATAGAAAGGGGATGTTAAGACACACAAAGAGACTTCATGGATATGGGTGTCTGGAGGAAAGAGCACGTGAGGACACAGTGAGAAGGCGGTCGTCTGCAAGCCAAAGAGGGCTCAGGAGAAACCAAACCTGCTGATGCCTTGATCTTGGACTAGCCCAACAGCTATGAAAAAATAAATTTCTCCTGTTTAAGCCACATAGTCTGTGGTAGTTGGTTATGTCAGCTTTAGCAAATTGATATATCTTCCCTAACAAAATTCTCTAGTCATCCCTAGTAAGATTTCATTGTCTATCTATCTACCTATCTACAATATTTTGGGGGGGGGAAAGGAAAATAAATATTAAAAATAATTACAGCTTTAAGGATTAGTAGAAAGGAACTATTCTTATTTTTGTAGATAGAAAAAATGATATGAGGAAGAACTACTTCCCAGACCCAGTAACATTTTATGTTATGAGCATTTATAATAGAATAAACAAAGGGGAAAAAAAACTATATATATATATATATATATATATATATATATTTACTTTGCATTTCTATTCTGTGCTAGAGGTAGTAAGTTTGGATGCTGAACAGAAGGAATGAAATCTAATGAACTGTGAACAATTGTCCCTTTTTTTGTCTCAATACATGTGGAGATCTTGTGTACTTCCCATGAGGAAAATATTAGAGAGGGCATGCATGTATCATAAGCATTTTTTGAAAATAGAAATCTATCTTTATTCTGAAAATTATCTTCACAAAGCTCAAATTCTGACTTCTCTATAGTATTGAAAGATTTTTTTTTTAATTCAAAGCTCCAAAGATCATCAACCTGAATCATAAGCACTTTTAAGTAGAGGGTCTTATGGAAAGAATACCTGATATCTCTAATATTATGGCTCAGTGGGTAAACACACCCATCTGCCTATTAATTAGCTCACAAAAGGACACATTGCTTTTCTTTTTAATAGAAGATTTTTTGTATAATAATTACAAAGATAGTTAAAGCCCCTAATTCTGTGAATAATACTCCAAGATCATTGAAGAGAACAACTTTCTGAAGTCTCAAATAGCATAGGAACAAGTACTTGCAAATATTCTCCCTAAAGATCTTGCAAGACAGGTAAACAAGCTGAGCACTCATCATCCAACAGAATTTCACACACATGAGAGTTTTTATGTGGGCAACTATGACAGTCATTCCTGGAAACCAAGGGGAGCCCTCTTTAACCTATTCAGCTATATTCCCAGAAGATAAGGGTGCAGAGCCAGGTCCAGCCTCTAAGAAATCATCACCTGTAGGATAAAAGGTACTGTGGCTGCTTGTGAGAAGTAACTGGCATTAATTGCAGAAAAGGTGCCATTAATTCTGATGGCTATGCCTTTGTAAAAATTGGAGAGTAATCGCTTTATAATGTTGTGTTAGTTTCTGCTGTAAGGCAAAGTGAATCTGCTCTATGTATACATATATCCTCTCTCTATGTAACCTCCCTCCTACCTATCCCCCATCCCACCCCTCTAGGTCATCACAGCTCAGTTCAGTTCAGTTCAGTTCAGTCACTCAGTCATGTCTGACTCTTTGCAACCCCATGAATTGCAGCACGCCAGGCCTCCCTGTCCATCACCAACTCCCGGAGTTCACTCAGACTCACGTCCATCGAGTCCGTGATGCTGTCCAGCCATCTCATCCTCGGTCATCCCCTTCTCCTCCTGCCCCGAATCCCTCCCAGCATCAGAGTCTTTTCCAGTGAGTCAACTCTTCTCATGAGGTGGCCAAAGTACTGGAGTTTCAGCTTTAACATCATTCCTTTCAAAGAAATCCCAGGGTTGATCTCCTTCTGAATGGACTGGTTGGATCTCCTTGCAGTCCAAGGGACTCTCAAAAGTCTTCTCCAACACCACAGTTCAAAAGCATCAATTCTTCGGCACTCAGCCTTCTTCACAGTCCAACTCTCACATCCATACATGACCGCAGGAAAAACCATAGCCTTGACTGGATGGACCTTAGTCGGCAAAGTAATGTCTCTGCTTTTGAATATAGTATCTAGGTTGGTCATAACGTTTCTTCCAAAGAGTAAGCGTCTTTTAATTTCATGGCTGCAGTCACCATCTGCAGTGGTTTTGGAACCCCCCCAAAAATAAAGTCAGACACTGTTTCCACTGTTTCCCCATCTATTTCCCATGAAGTGATAGGACCGGATGCCATGATCTTTGTTTTCTGAATGCTGAGCTTTAAGCCAACTTTTTCACTCTCCTCTTTCACTTTCATCAAGAGGCTTTTTAGTTCCTCTTCACTTTCTGCAATAAGGGTGGTGTCATCTGCATATCTGAGGTTATTGATATTTCTCCCAGCAATCTTGATTCCAGCTTATGTTTCTTCCAGTCCAGCGTTTCTCATGATGTACTCTGCATAGAAGTTAAATAAACAGGGTGACAATATACAGCCTTGATGTACTCCTTTTCCTATTTGGAACCAGTCTGTTGTTCCATGTCCAGTTCTAACTGTTGCTTCCTGACCTGCATACAGATTTCTCAAGAGGCAGGTCAGGTGGTCTGGTATTCCCATCTCTCTCAGAATTTTCCACAGTTTATTGTGATCCACACGGTCAAAGGCTTTAGCATTATCAATAAAGCAGAAATAGATGTTTTTCTGGAACTCTCTTGCTTTTTCCATGATCCAGTGGATATTGGCAATTTGCTCTCTGGTTCTTCTGCCTTTTCTAAAACCAGCTTAAACTTCAGGGAGTTCACGGTTCATGTATTGCTGAAGCCTGGCTTGGAGAATTTTTAGCATTACTTTACTAGCATGTGAGATGAGTGCAATTATGCAGTAGTTTGAGCATTCTTTGCATTGCCTTTCTTTGGAATTGGAATGAAAATGGACATTTTCCAGTCCTGTGGCCACTGCTGAATTTTCCAAATTTGCTGGCATATTGAGTAGAACAAAAATGGGCAGCTAGGAAGCTTGGCAAAGTTATGTCATGAGATGTCACAGTCACCAATCCACCCAGGGACTAGTTAAAAGCAGACCTAACAGAATTAATCAGGAGTGATAGAAATTAGATCAGTTGAGTGTACAAGGGGCTTGGAATGGATTGCCAATGGCATGGGTGAACTTCCTGGGCTGATGGAAATATGCTATGCTTTCACTGGGGAGTTGGTTACATGGGAATACATACTTGTCAAAACTCATCCAATTGTACATGAATATAGATGGATTTTATCGTATCTAAATCAAATTACATCAAGAGCTCAATACAAATTGATTAGAGATGAAAATCAGAGTTCAGAGAGTGACTGGTTTTGGAGGCAGAGTCCTAAGGCAAAGTAGGGAGGCAAAGAGTGTCCTGGAGCTGTCCCCTTTCTGAGTCTTATGAACCTCTTGTTCCTCTTGCTGTTTCTTCCTAGACATAGAGTTCCCTGGAGGGCCCATCAGGCTGCTCAGGCAAAACTTCTTGTTTAAAACTTATCCTCTTTCTTCTTCACAAAATTCTACCCCTGTTTTCCCATTGTTCTCTTTCTCTCTCTCCTCCTCTCTCTTGCCCTCCTTCCTTCCCTTCCCATTCCATTTTTCCCATTAAAATCAACTTCTGCTGTATATATACCACAGTTTCCATGTGTATGGAATCTAGAAATATGGTACTGATGAATCTATTTGCAGGGCAGCAATGGAGATGCAGACACAGAGAACAGACTTGTGGACGCAGTGTGGGAGGAAGAAGGTGGGGCGAATTGAGAGAGTGACATGGAAACATGTACACTGGCATGTGTAAAACAGATGACAAGTGGGGATTTGCTGCGTGACACAGGGAGCTCAAGCCAGTGTTCTGGGACCACTTTAGAGGGGTGGGATGGGGCGGAGGGCAGTTCAAGACGGAGGGGACCTATGTATACCTGTGGCTGATTCATGTTGATTTATGGCAGAAACCAGCACAATATTATAAAGCAATTATCTTCTAATAAAAAAATTAAAAAAATCAACTTCTAAAGGGACAGTTATCTCCAAGGAAGCTATTTATTCTTCCAGACAATGAGAAAAAACTTTAAAAATGAAAACAGAATCAATTAATTTCTTCAGACTTAATAACTGAGTAGACGACTGAAAGATTTGAGATTGAAGAGTTTGCCTGAGCTCCTCATTCAATGCCTTGCTTCACCCTGTGTGTGACCAGAAGGCAGCATCACAGCCCAGTGAGAAACACAGGCTTTAAAGTCAGTTAGACTTGGGTTTTGGAGAAGGCAATGGCAACCCACTCCAGTATTCTTGCCTGGAAAATCCCATGGACAGAGGAGCCTGGTAGGCTGCAGTCCATGGGGTTGCTAAGAGTCAGGCACAACTGAGCAACTTCACTTTCACTTTTCACTTTCAAGCATTGGAGAAGGAAATGGCAACACACTCTAGTGTTCTTGCCTGGAGAATCCCAGGGATGGGGGAGCTTGGTGGGCTGCCGTCTATAGGGTCACACAGAGTTGGACACGACTGAAGTGACTTAGCAGCAGTAGCAGCAGCAGATTTGGGTTTGAATCCCATCTCTGCCACTTATAAGCCACACAACATTTGAAATGATGCTTAGTATCACCAAACCTGTGTATCCTCATCTATCACAGGCAGCTAAAATGACCTGTGTCATTAGATTATAAGGATTACATGAGATAACAGATGACTTGAGATTTGTTAGTTCCTTTTTCTTTCCCTTCCTTTTGCCCAGACAGTCCCCGCCTTAACCCAACCAGACCTGCCAGCAGGAATCCTGAGAGAAAACCAGAGCAATATGTCAAAGGACAAGTACAGGTGAAAAAAAATGATGATATAGTCAGGACTATGATGCACTAACCCTGGGTCAGGAAGATTCCCTGGAGTAAGGCACAGCAGCCCACTCCAGTAGTCTTGCCTGGAGAATCCCATGGACAGAGGAGCCTGGTGGGCTATGTCCATAGGGCTGCAAAGAGTCAGACACGACTGAAGCAACTTGGTACGCACGCACACATGATGCATTAAATGACAATATTCTAAGGTGATGATTAAGAGATCGGTGTAGACAGGCTGCTCCTTGAGGACAGGAATGTGTATCTGTTTTGTTCCTTGCTCTATCGCTAGAATACAAAACCTGACACAGAGTCAGCAAACACATCTCTGCTGTTTGAAAGAATATGAAAACCAAGATCTGTTGCCACTTTAAGTAAGACAAGAAGGAATAAGTGAAACTCTTCTCTTTAACTGACTTGAGGTCTAGATCACCACTGATACTTTCCAAAATGAGTTTCACCAAAAGTTTTGCTACAAGAGCATTATAACTGTCTGCAAATTTGCTTGAAAGTGAAAGTCACTCAGTTGTGTCCAGTTCTTTGTGGCCCCGTGGACAATATAAAGAAGGAAATTTCTTGAGTGTCATAAAACTTCTCTGTATGTGAAATATGATTTTTTAAAATCATAAAAATTCTCTGTAAATAAATACAAAAGTATAAAGAAGATAAAATCATACTCCCCATATAGACAGTTTCAAGATGTTTATGTTTTTTCCTTTCAATCTTTCTATGTTTTCAAGCACCATGTACATACTCACAAACCTGTCTGCATTTTCAGAATTAAAATTATATTGTGGATTAATTTTACAAGTCTGACTTTTATTACATCATATTATAAGCATTTTACTCAACTTTGCTTCATAATTTTTAAAATTGCTGCATATTCTATGGAATATGTATCCAAAATTTATGAGAAATGAGCCTAACTATCCCATAGAGATAGAGTCCCAGGCAGGTGCCCTTAATACTATTTGGCTCAGGTTTGAGTCATGTGCTCTGCCCTCTTCCGTGACAATGATGTCATGCTATTTGTGGCCCTGAAAAGCAGCACTTCTGGGAGTCAGACTAAGTAGATTAAAAGGAGACCTGAGGGCCTGGAGTTGAGAGGAAAAAAACTTATGACAAAGAAGACTGACAGGGAAAGCCAGAAAATCAATGCTTAATGCCCTGTCAGCTGATCCAAAGTGTTCTTGGCATTGAGAGTTCTATCCATTATTAAGGAATCAAGGTAATGATGTATTTGTGTGAGCATTGGCATTATACTTCTCTCCCTACACACTTGAGCAGCCTAGAAGGAAGAAATTTCCTAGTGACTATAACCACTCTCTAAGATGCATTGTCTTTGCTGTGATGACAAGTAAAATTTACTTGGTGCTTCCTCTGTTCCGGGATCTCTTCTATGTCCTTTCCAAGCATTAACTCATTTAAACCTCACAACAATTCCAATAAACAATTTCCATTATTATCCCATTATCTTCATATAATAGAAATGATAAAGGAAGCACAGAGACATTATACAAATTGTTCTCAGACAGTAAGATTTAAGCCCAGGGGTTCTGGTCCCAGAATATGTATGTATATGTAGTTATTATGTATATGAGTATATATGGGTACTTCATATACTACATATATATATGTAGTTTATACATTGCACACAGGTGTGTGTGTGTGTATGTGTGTGTATAGCTTTTCCATTTGTGTTTTTCCTAACCTACTAAAACCTTGTCTATATTTGCATCTAAATATGATCCAACTCTTTCATCCTCTGTTTATGAAAACTTGAAAACTACATTAGTTGTAGCTAACTTCCGCACCTCACATGTTTATCCTAGCCCACTGAAAATGTGTTTTTCTTCTCTCTGTTCTATTAACATAGCTCTTATAAGACCATCAATAGCCCTTCTAGTTCCCAAGGAGACTTTCAGACATTGGACCTCTTTGTAGCTTTTAAGAGAGGCGGTTTTTGGCTGACTCTTTGGCATTGAGAGCTGTGTCCATTATTAAGGAATCTCCCAAGATTTTCTCCACCATTTAGTTTCTATAACCTGGAACATCCTTGTTTTGTTTTGTGTTTTTATGGTATTTCTTCTTCTATCTGCTTAATGTGCTATTCTTCTTTGGACAGTTAGCAGTTGACATTCTCCAGACTTTCAGTCTCATTCGACTATTTTCCTCATTCTGCGCAGTTTCCCTAATACCGTCATTTTTTAACTTTTCATCTCTCATCTTTGTGTAATAAAATTCTCTAGCCTGTAAATTTCCAGAACTGGATACAAGTCTATCAAGATTTATTCAAATCTAATTGTCAACTGAAGGTCCCCTGAATGACTGATAGGCACCCTAAATGTAACGTGTAAAGTTCAACTCATTGTCTTTCCCCAAACGTGTTCTATACTCTGTCTCAGTTAATGGTGCCAGGCCCCACCCATCACCAACTAGAACGTTAGTATTCTTCTTGTTTTCTTGCTTTACTCATCCCCATGTAGTGTTACTTCTCAAGGCCTCCTTCATTTATTTCCTAAATATTACCTGAATCTTATAGTAATGACACTTTGAGCTGCAAGTGCCACTTTGAGTGCAAGAAATACAACTTAAATTTCCCTGTGGTGAAAAGGAAACTATATAGTCCTGTGTTGGTGGAAACAGCTGGGTTACAAGGCAGTCCATGCTACCAGATGTCTCTCTAAATCTCTCAATCTTTGTCTTGGACCCACTCCCACACTGATGTCTCCTCCCTTTGTGTTGACTGCCTCTCTATTGCTAAGTCCAGAGTCACAGTTGCATATAGAAAGGGAAAGAAGGTACTTTCACTCATAACTTCCATCCTAGGAATGACTCTGATTGGGCCAACTTTTGTTATATCTCCACATCTTGATCCAGCTACTGTGATGGGGAATGGAGTGAGAGGACAGGAGAAGTTATTATAATAGATTTGTTCCGTCTATGTAATGGCCCAAATCGACATACCGGGAGTTACTCTTCTCTCTTCTCTGTCTCTCACTTTTCTGTCAGCCACCGAATCAAATTGGTCCTTCCATCTGATCTGTGTGCAATCCATCCACTTATTTCTTCCTCCATTGCCACTGTCACAGTCTAAGTCACCATCATCATCTTTTCTGCATTATTCTAATTCACTTACAAATAGACCCTGGCATCCACTTTTGCTCCTATCCAATCTAGGAGTCAACCCGGTGAATTCCTTAAAACACATTGATCTGATTGTGTTACTCCCAGGCTTAAAACTCTAAATGATTTCTCATTGCTTTTAGGACAAATTCCAAAATATATTTCAAATGGTCTGCAAAAGTTTGCCGTCCTCGTCAAGCTCATCATTACTTCTCCTAGATTTGTCTGCATATCAATCATAAAAATTTCCTTTTGTTTCTCAAAAAACACGTTTTTTCTACTTCAGGGCCTTTGCATACACTTTCCCCTCATGTTTCTATTTATGTTAAAATAGAAATAAAATATACACATGGTTAAAAAAAATCAAGCAGTACAAAAAATATATAAAATCAAAATGAAAAATCTTTCCTCTCACTCCTGTCATGCTTACCTAAAATATCCATTGTGCTGTTTATATATTTTCCTAAAATATGTTTTTGTGTTCATGTGCATTTCTTTGGAAGGAGAAGGAAGAAATGGGTTTACTCTATATTCAGCAATATAGTAATAGATTAAAGTGCAAATTCTGAAAACTGACTACCTGAATTCAAATTCCATCTCTGTCACAAGATAGGCTTGTGGTCATGGACAAGTTATCTATCCTCTTTGTGTCTTAATTTCCTCATCTGTAAAGTGGGAAATTAACATGATTTACCTCATAGGTCACTGTGAATATTAAACGGATATACACATGCATATAAAACACATATGGATGCTGATTCTGCCCATAGTCGAGCATATTTATTTCATCAATACAATCTAAACTTAGAAAATACCTATAGGGTAGATACATGGGCATACCATTCCTACTATGAGATAGACCCAAGCCTAAATCTCATTTATCACCCAGTTTCCAAAGGCTTAGATTGACTGGTAACATTCTAGGTAAACTAATAATCCTGAAAGCTTGGGTGTTTCCTATACACAAATGTGTACTACCTTTGCCTTTTCGCATTTCTTTTTCTTGGGGATGGTCTTGATCCCTGCCTCCTGTTCAATGTCATGAACCTCCATCCATAGTTCTTCAGGCACTCTGTCTAATCCCTTGAATCCCTGATCCCTAATCAGATCTAATCCCTTGTATATATTTCTCACTTAAAGTGTATAATCATAAGGGATTTGATTTAGGTCATACCTGAATGGTCTAGTGGTTTTCCCTACTTTCTTCAATTTAAATCTGAATTTGGCAGTAAGGACTTCATGATCTGAGCCACAGTCAGCTCCTGGTCTTGTTTTTACTGACTGTATAAAGCTTCTCCATTTTTGGCTGCAAAGAATAGAATCAATCTGATATTGGTGTTGACCATCTGGTGATGTCCATGTGTAGAGTCTTCTCTTGTGTTGTTGGAAGAAAGTGTTGCTATGACCAGTGTGTTCTCTTGGCAAAACTCTATTAGGCTTTGCCCTGCTTCATTCTGTCCTCCAAGGCCAAATTTGCCTGTTATTCCATGTGTTTCTTGACTTCCTGCTTTTGCTTTCCAGTACCCTATAATGAAAAGGACATCTTTTTTGCATGTCAGTTCTAGAAAGTCTTGCAGATCTTCATAGAGCCATTCAATTTCAGCTTCTTCAGCATTACTGGTCGGGGCATAGACGTGGATTACCATGCTTTTGAATGGTTTGCCTTGGGAACGAACAAAGATCATTCTGTTGATTTTGAGATTGCATCCAAGTACTGCATTTCAGACTCTCTTGTTGATTATGATGGCTACTCCATTTCTTATAAGGGATTCCTGCCCACAGTAGTAGTAGTAGGTCATCTGAGTTAAATTCACCCATTCCAGTCCTTTTTAGTTCACTGATTCCTAAAGTGTCAACGTTCACTCTTGCCATCTCCTCTTCAACCACTTACAGTTTGCTTTGATTCATGGACCTAACATTCTAGGTTCCTATGCAATACTGCTCTTTACAGCATTGAACTTTGCTTCCATCACAAGTCACATCCACGACTGGGTGTTGTTTTTCTTTTGGCTCCATCTCTTCATTCTTTTGGAGTTCTTTTTCCACTGATCTCTAGTAGCATATTGGGCACCTACTGACCTGGGGAGTTTGTTTTTCAGTGATTATGATTATGTGATTATGTCATAGTTGAAAATAATAATTTTTTATTATAATTGAAACTATAGTTAAAGGAACCTTAAATCTGGTAAAAGATCAATAGGCAAGCACAACACACTATGCTGGTATGTTACCAGGGCATGTAAGGGGCACCACTTTCTGGGAAAAGCCCCAGAGTGCACAATGTCTAGCTGAGTTCTGGAACTCTAACAAAGAACTGCTTTTCTGGTTTAGAACAATTGATAAAGACTCAAAAGCAAAAGGAATTAGATATCAAATTATAGAAACTGATTTAAAATGTAGTCACAACTTGTAATTTTTCCTAATTTCAATTTGATGATGAAATTTAATGTTTTGGGCTATCTTATAGTGAAGTGTACAGAAAATTAACATGCCCTCCAGTTAACTGGTGGAAACGAAATATCATATGGTATTCTAAATAAGCCCGCAGTAGCTTTTCTACTATAAGATTTTAATTTTAGAGCTTCTTTATGTAAAATCTGGAGATAGATCCTCTTCATCCTAGGAAACAAGAACCCAACTGAAAAATTTTAAATGATACACCACTGACTGTTACAGCATCTTATTCAGACAAATGGATATTGGTCTAGAAGTTACAAGTTGAGGACAGTAAATTTACTTGAGTACTATGGTTAAAGGAGAAGATATCATATATGATAATATCCATCCTCATAAGTTTTCAGGCTTTATTAAGTGGTGGTACTAATGATGTCTTTAGAAATTGTTTCCAGAGATGTACTGGGCTTGTAAGTTTAAAGTCATATCTAACTTGTAGGCCTCAGATGACATTACTAATTTTGTCACATGTTATACACAGAAAATTTCATCTGAGATGACTCTCTGATGTTTCAAAACTCATTTTCTCTTTAAGATTGAATATTTGACACCTTTGGGGATAAGTATAAAAAATGGCTCTTAAGGTAATTTAAATTAGTGGCAATGACAATATCATTGGAATAAGTACTTGGCCTCTTGGGATGATTATACTGAATTGAAAAACACTCAGCTGGATGCCTTGATAAAAACTACTAGGTTTCCTTTATATCCATTCTTCCTTGTTATGTGGTAGAAGAGTCCCCAGTATTTAGCTGGATCCATGATCACGGGATCCCAGGTGGTGCTAGTGGTAAAGAACCTGCCTGCCAATGCAGGAGATGTAAGAGATGTGGGTTCAATTCTTGGGTCAGGAAGATCCCCCGAAGAAGGGAACAGCAACTCAGTCCAATATTCTTGCCTATGAAGTCCTATGGAGAGAGGAGCCTGGTGGGCTATTGTCCATAGGGTTCCAAAGAGTCGGACGTGACTGAAGCAACATAACACATACATATAATCACAAGAGATAAGGACTATGTTTTCCTTCCTCCCTTCAAGCAAGATGAAACCAGGTCACTTAGTTTTGAATATAAGCAGAAGTATCATGTGGCTTTCCTGAATTTGCTTTAATAGACAATCATCAGGGATCATTTGCTCTTTCTTCTTTGTTCCTTTATCCTCTTTATAAGCTAGAGTGCTACAAAATTGCTGGAGCTAAAGCAGCTATTTTGCTCCATGAAGGCCTTGGGATTGAAGGGCAAATAAGTATTAGAATCATAGGATGGAATCCAGGTGCTAAAAATATTTTATGAAATTGCATCTTATACCAGTCCTAGACTGTTCACCTCTAGGCTTTTATGTAAGATAAATAAATGTATCTCTTTTTGAAAAGAGACCCTCATCTGGACTCTCAGTTACTCAAAAGGAACTTCATCTTATGTGATACCTGTGAGTAAGTTCTAGTGTGTCTGTTCAAATTATCATATTATTTTCCAGAGTCAACATGTACTTTAAAAATAACAGTAAATCAAATATATTTTGTAACATAACAAACTTGATTAAGCTTTATAGTTCCACCATTATATTATCATTTAAATATTAGTTTTCAAGAAAATTTCCAAGTTGGGAAGATATTGGTGTACCCTCAGGATGACCAGGGAGAGGGGAGGTGGTACAGAGAAGCTGCATTCCAGATATCCTTGCACAGACTTTAGGGGAGGGGATGATGCCTCTTGTGGTCTACCTGAAAACATACTGTTACTCAGTCCTTACCTATTTATTCTACCGCAAATATTTATTGGGTGCTTAATGTGCTATAGGCATTATTTTTGTTGTTGTTCAGTCATTCAGTCATGTCCAGTTCTTTGTGATCCCCTGGACTGCAGCACACCAGGCTTCCCTGTTGTCCTTTACTATCTCCCGGAGTTTGCTCAAACTCATTTCCATTGAGTGGATGATACCATCCAACCATCTCATCTACTTTCACCCTCTTCTCCTACCTCGTCTTTCCCTTTTCCTAGCATCAGGGTCTTTTCCAGTGAGTCGGCTCTTCACATCAGGTGGCCAAAGTATTGGCGTTTTAGCTTCAGAATCAGTATCAGTCCTTCCAATGAATATTCAGGGTTGAGTTCCTATAGGATTGACTGGTTTGTTTTCCTTGCTATCCAAGGGACTCTCAAGAGTTCTCCAACACCATTAGTTCTTTGGTGGTCAGCCTTCTTCACATCCTTACATAACCTCTGGAATAATTTTAGGGGCTGACAATAATGTAATGATCACAACAAAGTCTCAGTTCTTATGGAACTTATATTTTAGTGCTTGGGTATAGATGATAAATAAGTAACCCAATAAATGCATACTATGTGAGAGATGATAAGTGTTATTCAGGAAACTAAGACCAGACTAAGAGGTAGGGTAGATTGAAAGTGTGCTGGTGGGAAAGTTGGGTGAAAATTCAGAGATTTTCCTTTGGCTTGGAATAAAGCAAACATTTAATGATCATATATTTGGGTCTATTTCTTTTAATATGTTTCAGCTCTTGTATCCTCAGAGATGATTGCATACTGACATGCAAATGGCCTCCTCATTTTCAGTCCAAGAGCCCTCTAAAGAATCAGAAACTTGGATCTCCCATAGAGGAGATTCTAAGACAAGAAAAATGAGATTCTGCATTCTTTTTCTTGTTTCAGGTTACTGTTAGGGTCAAGCATACATCTTGACAATTGCATTTAATTTACAACAGCCTAACCTACGTTCAAATTTCACTTTTCACATGCTATCCAAGAGATGATACTTCTCACAATGTTTCCCAGCCTAGATAAGTAAACTAAAAAAATCACAACACTGGGAAAGTAGTCCTG
The DNA here is from genome assembly GCF_001704415.2 of Capra hircus. Lineage (NCBI taxonomy): Eukaryota > Metazoa > Chordata > Mammalia > Artiodactyla > Bovidae > Capra > Capra hircus. Next base: position 114,723,468 of record NC_030808.1, on the reverse strand, counting down.
TGGGAAAAAAGAAGCATGGAATTCAAGGTGGGGAGAGAACTGCATGTATACACTGGTCATACCTTCCCACTCACGCCCGAGCATCGTTGGCAAGTGACCAAGCTCATTCTCCTTCTGTAAGATGGAACAAAATGCACCAGCTCCTCCAGTTAAAGGAGATCCTCTCTGTGGAGAATGTGAAAGAACTGTAAAATCCTAGACACTGTCAGTTACTATATTTACTATTCTCTCAATGACTAGGACATTTTAGGACATTGAGAGTCACTGAAGCTCATGTGAAGACTGTGTGGGCTGAGAGCAGCAGGTCCTGGTAGGCAGAGTTTGAGTAAGCACAAATTTGTTTAAACTTGTTTCCTTAATTTACGAGAGTCATTACTCTGTGCCAGTAAGAGCATATTCTCAATGTTCTGCGAATAGTTGTAAATTAAAGATAAATTGGCTAGGATGAGTCCATTTTAGTATTTTATCTTTAAACATATATCTGTATGTATTATAATATATATGTTTATAAAATATTTGTTTTATTTGTATATAAGAGTGAAAGAAAGCTTCTAAAAAATTATAAAGTGATGTCAAGATGGGAGAAAAACTGCAACATATGTGACAACCAGGGTTAATAATCCTTACAATAGAGGAGACTACAAAACAATAGGGATGTGGTCAATGTCCTGAGACAGGTAATAAAGTATCTGAACACTTAATTTCAATGAAAGCTTAACCTGCCATATGAAAAAATTTCATTTCCATTGGTTTTTCAAGAAAAAAAGATTTTTTAAAAAACAAGATGCCATTGTATCTATTGGCAGAGATTTTACATTTTTTTTTAATTGAAGATTTTTGAGAGAAGAGAGAAATGAACCTTCTCATACCCTGCTGGTAGTTACATACACCAGTCCAGCTGTAACATGAATAAAAAATGATGAAAGTGTGCATAAGATTGAAAAGTCTTGAAAATGGAACTCTATTGTTTTCATTCTCATTAATTTAGTTAGAATTAAAGATGCACACAGAGGTTTATGTAACTAAAGGCTCATCAGAGTATTATTTAGAATAGGAAATAGTGGAAACAATCTAAATAAATAGCAACAGGTTGTGGTTAAATCAATTAAGGGATGAATAGTAAGAACACAATGGTCTTAAGTTGTTTAATGAATTTAAATATTGTTTAATGAAAAACATATTTGAGTTAATAAGCATAGCACATGCTCACTAAATGAATACATGGAAAAATACATCTCCAAAATGATGGGAGAATAAAGTGTTTTTGAGTTGAATTATATCTCCCAAATTATCTGCAATGAATATGTGTTACTTTATAATTGTAAGTAAATCCCAATAAACAGAATGATTTCTTTTAAAAATTATTAAAGGTTGAAATCTTAAACTTGTAAACTTGGATAGAAAGTTCAACTCAAATACACAAGAAGATCACATTGTTTTCTCGAAGGGACTTCCTCCTTCTCTTAAATCCATATGCCCACTAAACAGCCAAGACGAGTTTATGATGGGTCAGGGAGGTTAAACATTTCCAAGTAAATTCATATGCCCTTCTGGTGGGGGAGGGTGATGCTCTTCCCAGGGTTTGCAAAGCCTCCCCTGTCAAAACATCAGGAATGCATAGCTAATACAGTCCTCTCCTTTTCTCCATTTATTCTTTTTTTTAAAATTTATTTTAATTGGAGGCTAATTACTTTACAATATTGTAGTGGTTTTGCCACACATTGACATGAATCTGCCATGGGTTTACATGTGTTCCCCATCCTGAACCCCCCTCCCACGCCCCTCCCCATCCCATCCGTCTGGGTCATCCCGGTGCACCAGCCCTGAGCACCCTGTCTCATGCATCAAACCTGGACTGGTGATTCATTTCTCCGCTCATTCTTATGGTAACTTATTCCTCCTGGTCTCCACACAGCTGACATCCACTATTAATGCCCATTGTGGACTCTACCCTTGATTCAATCACAAGGACCCATCTCTAGTCAGTTTCTTTCTTTCGTTCTTTCTTTCTTTTTTGCTGAGTTTTGAGGGTTTATATATTTGTAGGTTTATATTGGTTAATTTTTTATTGTGTCCTATTTCATTGGGGTATAGTTGCTTTACGCTGCTATGTAGATTTCTGCTGTACAGCAAAGCAGATCAGCCATATATATACATATAGCTCTTCTTTTTTGGATTTCCTTCCCATTTAGGCCACCATTAAGCACCGCTAGAGTTCCCTGTACTCTAAAACAGTTTCTCATTTGTTATCTGTTTTATACATATTAGCATATATAGGTCAATCCCAATCTCCCAATTCATTCCACCTCCCCCTTTCCTTGCTTAGTGTCCACGTATTTGTTCCCTATGTCTACATCTCTATTTCTGCCCTGCAAACAGGTTCATCTGTACCATTTTTCCAGGTTCCACATATATACAGATGGCCAAGAGGCACATGAAAAAGATGCTCAGCATCATCAATTATTAGAGAAATTCAAATCAAAGGTACAACGATATATCACCTCAGACTGGTCAGAATGGCCATCATCAAAAAGTCTACAAACATGTCTGATGCAGGATACAGCATGCTTGGGGCTGGTGCATGGGGATGACCCAGAGAGATGTTATGGGGAGAGAGGTGGGAGGGGGGTTCATGTTTGGGAACGCATGTAAGAATTAAAGATTTTAAAATTAAAAAATAAAATAAAATTTAAAAAAAAAGTCTACAAACAGTAAATACTGGAGAGGGTGTGGCAAAAAGGGAATCTTCTTGTATTGCTGGTGGGAAAGTAAATTGATACAGCCACTACGGAGAACAGTCTGAAGGTTCCTAAAAAACTAAAAGCATTACCATATGACTCAGCAATCCTGATACTGGGCATATATCCTGAGAAAGCCAAAATTCAAACAAACACATGTGCCTCAATGTTCACTGCAGCACTATTAACAATAGCTAGGGCATGGAAGCAACCTGAATGTCCACAACAGAGGAATGGATAAAGAAGACACGATATATACATATATAATGGAAGATTAACCATTAAAAGGAATGGAGTTGGGTCATTCAGAGATGTGGATGGACCTAGAGACTGTCGTACAGAGAGAAGTTAGTCAGAGACAGAAAAACAAATACTGTATTTTAATGCCTGTGTGTGGAATCCAGCCAGTTTCTTGTCTGAATTTGCCTCTTCTGGTCCCTGGTTCTCTTGGCATTTCACTTCACTTTGCATAGGCATATGGCATCGGCAGGATCTTCCCCAAACCCCACACATCCATAGGGAACTGGGGCCAAAACTCAGGCCCTCTGTCTGAACACTCATATTTTGTTACTTTGTTATAGTAGGAGGCACACTGTGGAGACAATTGTCCCAAAATCCTACCCAAAGGCAAGATAACACAAGCCTCCCTCAGCTGTGTTTCAGGGAAACAGACACGTGACTCTGATTTCCTGTCTTTTTCCCTGTCTTCTTGCCCTTCCTTTCTTTCCAACTGTATCTTTCCAAATTTATTTCCTGCTCCAGGAGAGCTTTCCTTCTTCTTTTCTTAGGGAAAGTTAACTCTACAACCTCATTCCTCCCTAATCCATGACTTGTAAAATCACCTCTGTGATAGGATCAACTCAGCTCAGCTATTATTACTGGAGCTGTGAGAGGATGAAGAACCAGGTTTTGCTAGTGATAAAAACACAATCATTTAGAATATCACAATATTATTCCTGCTATAATCTCCCCCTAGTAAGTTGGCATCCCCACAAAGGACATTCATCTCTTGTATATACCTTCTCTTTCCAAAGTATATCTTCTCAGACTCATATTCTCATCTCTTCAAGTTCATCTGGGTAAACATCATACTGGGCAAATCCTCACCTTTCTTGAGTAAAAGTTGTTATCGTTCCCTAGGATACTGTGAGTGAAAGTCATTCAGTCATGTCCAACTCTTTGCTGCCCCATGGACTACAAAGTCCATGGAATTTTGTAGGCCAGAATACTGGAGTGGGTAGCCTTTCCCTTCTCCAGGGGATCTTCCCAACCCAGGAATCGAACCGGGGTCTGCTGCATTGTAGGCAGATTCTTTACCAGCTGAGCTTCTTCTAATCCCAGCTCCATCTTCATGCTGCCTGGCCACCTGCTTGATCACTGGAAAGCTCAACCAAAGCTGTAAACAGTTTTCCCTAAAATGGCTTAAACCTTTGATAAACCTTCAAGAGAATTTACTATCCATGACTATTACTGAAATAGTTAATAAAGGAAGTAACTCAAGAAAGAGAAATGTGAATCCTGATAGAATGGTTGAAATTTAATCAACAAGAACCAAACATTTAAAATATGTTGGCAAAAACAATACACACAATGTTGTATGTTTTTAAAAATATAAAACTAAAGATAAATCAGGCAATACTTTAAGTAAATTAGTCAATGAACTATTGGCTACCATATGCAAAATTTTTATGAATTTGGCTTTTGACTTTAAATTCTATTGTGTTTTTAACTATGTTATAGTTCCATATGTTTAGATAGCAAATCTGTCTGCTAAGTTGCTTCAGTCATGTCCAACTCTGTATGACCCCATAGACAGCAGCCCACCAGGCTCCACTGTCCCTGGGATTCTCCAGGCAAGAACAATGGAGTGGGTTGCCATTTCCTTCTCCAATGCATGAAAGTGAAAAGTGAAAGTGCAGTTGCTTAGTCATGTCCGATTTTTAGCGACCCCATGGACTGCAGCCCACCAGGCTCCTCCGTCCATGGGATTTTCCAGGCAAGAGTACTAGAGTGGGGTGCCATTGCCTTCTCTGAGCAAATCTGTCTACATTCTCCTGTTTTTAAAAAATTTTATTTTAATTGGAGGCTAATTACTTTACAATATTGTCATGGTGTTCTTTTTTTTTTTTTTTTTTAATTGACCTATTACTTAGAAAACCTCATTCATACTCTAAGGTTCTAAGAATATTTATGTAATTTTAAAGAACTTACATTGTTTCTTCTATTTACAAAAATAAGAGTATATTGATGTGGAGATAGAGATATACTTAGAGATTGAAAAGTTAAAGTAGAAATAATCAATTTAAAGAATATGAGGCTAAAAGGAGAACTGTTAGCATAAAACCTTGAAGCTCCTGATGAAGACTTTACCATGATAGTTGATTACAAGGGTACCAATTATTTCTTCTAGTGCTAAGAAAGTGCTGTGCTTCCAGAGAAAGAACAATCCTAGTCTTACTGCTCTGGTATTTCTAATTAAAGATTGAGAGCATCAAATATGACAAGACATTGTATTTTCTTTTTTCAGATATTTTAGATTGCATTTTTAAGTGCTGAAAAACAGTTTAAATGTGTAATGGAATTATTGGGTTGGAAAAAGTGCCAATTTGATGACAGTTGACTGAAGCAAAAGGTTAATTTTATTAAAGGCTCATATAACTGTACCCCAAAAAGAAAAAAAAAACACATAAAAATTTCATTCCTATCTACAGACCCTTTAGTATATGTTTTTTCCCAGTGTGGGCTGTAGGCCACTTTTACTTATATATTTATATATGGTAACTAAAGGCAAGTATAGAGTATTGGAGGAAAATATTTTCCAGATTCTCATGTGTCTCTTGATGTATTTTGTTTATACTGTGGAACGGAAGAAACACAGCCTTTGAGGCCAGATGGTCCCAGATTAGGGTTGCCAGATTTAGCAAATAAAAATACAGGATGCCCAGTTATATCTGAATTTCAGACAGACAATGGCTAATTTTTTTAATGTACATCCTACGCAGTATTTTATCAAGCAACTCTATCCTGGATTGGATCTGAGCACCATCTTTCCTGCTGCATGACTTGAGAAGTTACCTAATCTCTCAATGTCAATCTCCACATTTTCCAAATGGGAAGAATGATCATTTTTCAAGTTTTATAAGTCTTGGCATATATTTTGCATGCAAAAGGCCTTGAACAATAATCTAAAACATGATAGGTGCTTAAAAAACACGAGATTCTGAGACTCTGTCCAGCCACAGGGAAAGAGCCACAGCTGTCAATTTACAACCTTTCATGTCAAGAAGTTTGTAAATCAGTAGTGAATAAACTAGTGAATTTGGATGCTGCCAGCCAAGATTTTAAGCCACTCTTTAATTTCTTGTTGCCTTGGTTATTGCACAACAAGCTTTAATAGAACAGATATCTAGTAAAGACCTACTGTATAGAACAGGAAACTTTTCCCAATACTCTATTAATGACCTATATGGCAAAAGAATCTAAAAAAGACTGGATATATGTATTTGTATAACTGATTCACTTTGCTAGACAGCAGAAACTAACACAACATTTTAAATCAACTAGACTCCAATAGAAATTATTTAAAAAATTGAAAAAAAAATCTGGTCCTGAGAGCTAGGAGGATGTTATGAGAGTTAGATTAGAACATTTGGATGTTAAATTTTAAATATCAAAATTAGAATATTTTGTTCGCTATACCCATCTAATTGTGTTTCAGATTTTTCAATTTCAGTGAAAAGTGACTCATTTATCCAGTATTCAAACCAAAATCTAGGATTTCAATAAAAATGCAGGGGGGGGTTTCTATAGAAATACAAAGAATCTAAAAAGACTATATTGAAAAAAAAATTGAAAAAGGAGCGAGTACACCTAGCATCCAGATTTTGGCTTCTAATACCATTCATAAAAAAAGAAACTAGAGTTCCTTGAATAGATGATTAGTTCTTGAACTGGGGCAGGGAATACACCAGAAGAGCCTGAAAGTATCTTGTAGTGCCATAAAGTAAGAGCTAGCTTGGGGCTGGTGCATGGGGATGACCCAGAGAGATGTTGTGGGGAGGGAGGTGGGAGGGGGGTTCAGGTTTGGGAACGCATGTAAGAATTACAGATTTTAAAATTTAAAAAATAAAAAAATAAAAAAATTAAATTAAATTAAAAAAAAAGAAAACTAAAAAAAAAAAATTACAGAAAACAAAAAAATCAACCATACATCAATAAGTATTTATCAAAGTGGCGTAGATGTGAACAGAAAGAGTTCCCAAGCTAGAAAAAAAAAAAAAAAAAGAGCAATGAAATAAATAAAATAGTATTGGGTCATCACTCAAAATGGGAAATAAATATTCACAAATTAATACTAATATAAATAAATGATTAAATAAATAAATAATAAAGGATAAGAGACAAATCTCCTGCAGAACAATTCCAAATAATTTATTTAGATACTCTGCTTTGAAAAAGGTGGAGCAAAGCTCCCTACTCCTTAGCTGCATATAGTGTATAGTGACTCCACTTCAGAGGGTACTGTACAGAAAGAGGGAAAAGAGTAACTCAACAGTGGTGAGGCTTGACAAACCTTACCTTAACCAGGTGGTCAAGGTCAGTAACAATGGCGATAAATTATGCTGGTACAATGCACCCTTGATGTGATGTGGTGAAAGTGCCACTTCACCTCTGTGGCTGTCACTTAACCTTTTCCTGCCTTGGGTGTCTTTTACTGAGGCTAACAATAGTCACGATAGTCCTTGTCTCATGGGTTGTGCTGAGAGTTAAATAAATAAATAAATGTATGTCATCTGGTTAGAGGCTGCCTGGCATATAGTAAGCTCTGAATAACTGCTGTCTTTATCCTTTGTTTTTCTTTTTCCTTCAATACCCTCATTCAATAATGACAGTGATAAATCCTATCACTTTTTGTTCCAAAATATAAAACACCTTTCTCCATTTTTTTCACTCCTAGTACAAACAGCCCTTTAATTTATCTCTGTATTTATTCCTATCTCCCTTCTCTGATGAGTGGTTTTTTGAAAATATGAATGAGTTCATGTTACATTCTTGCTAAAATTCTTCAGTGGTTTTTCTTGGCATCTCAAAGAAAGTTCCAGATTTCTTATTATCACCAACGAGGCCCCTCTTGAGACCCTTGTCCTGCACCTTCCATGGTTCCTCCTTTACCCCCGAGGCTCCAGCTATACTGGACACTGACTTTTCACTCTTGGAACTGGACTAAGACTCCTTCATGCCTAGGGCAGCACCAGCTGCTTCTTCTGCCTGGAATACTTTTCAGCCAGATTTTTGAGTGACTGACTTAACTCTCAGTTTGAAATGCTGCCTTTTCAAACAAAAATTTCCTGACAACACAAGTTTAAAGGAGTTGCTCATATGAAGTTTGCATGTACTATATTATCTTTTTACATATTCTTTAGTTTGAAGCAATCACAGAGAAAAGGCAAAAGTGAGATACAAGGAAATTTTTCCCGGAACCTCTTGAGAGTAAGCTGCTGACATGATGCACCAATCACTCTCTACCATTTCAGTGGCTATTTTCTACCAACATGGACATTCTCCTATACAGTTGCAAGACAACCCACAAAATCAGAAAATGAACATCAGTGCATTACTGCCATTTAATCATTTGGCTTTGTTTACATTGTCCCAATAATATCTTTTATATTCATAAGACCCCATTGAAAATCATGCATTGCATTGGGTTGTCCTTAGACTCTTTGATGGGGAAGAATTCCTTAGTTTTTCCCTTGACTTCACAATCACATTCAGTTCAGTTCAGTTCAGTTGCTCAGTTGTGTCTGATTCTTTGTGACCCCATGAACTGCAGCATGCCAGGCCTCCTTGTTCATCACCAGCTCCAGGAGTCCACCCAAACCCATGTCCGTTGAGTCAGTGATGCCATCCAACCATCTCATCCTCTGTCATTCCCTTCTCCTCCTGCCCTCAATCTTTCCCAGCATCAGGGTCTTTTCCAATGAGTCAGCTCTTTGCATCAGGTGGCCAAAGTATTGGAGTTTCAGCTTCAATATCAGTCCTTCCAATGAGCACCCAGGACTGATCTGCTTTAGGATGGACTGGTTGGATCTCCTTGAAGTCCATGGGACTCTCAAGAGTCTTCTTCAACACCACAGTTCAAAAACATCAATTCTTCGGTGCTCAGCTTCCTTTATAGTCCAACTCTCACATCCATACATGACTAATGGAAAAACAACCACATTACAGACCAGGTATTTTGGAGAATGTGCCTCAATTTGGATTTGTCTGATATTTCCTTATGATTAGATTCTGTTATGCATCACTGGCAACCACATCACAGAAGTGATGCTGTATCTCTCTCCTTGCTTCCTCCCAGGTGACACATGGGTTTGAGTCTATCCTTTACAAATAATGATCACTGTGATCACCTGATCAAGGTGGAGTCTGCCAGAATTCTCTACTATAAAGTCACTCACTCCATTTTGTAATTTGAAAGCATTTTATGGGGAGGTACTGAGCCTGGCTTCCCTGGCTGCTCAATGGTAAAGAGTGAAAGTGAAGTGAAGTTGCTCAGTCGTGTCCGACTCTTTGCAACCCCATGGACTGTAGCCTACCAGTCTCCTCCATGGGATTCTCCAGGCAAGAGTACTGGAGTGGGGTGCCATTTCCTTCTCCAGGGGATTTTCCTGACCCATGGATCAAACCCAGGTCTCCAGCATTCCAGGCAGATGCTTAAACCTCTGAGCCACCAGGGAAGCCCCATCTGCTGGAAATGCGGGATACATGAGTTCACTCCCTGGGTCGGGAAGATCCTGTGGAGAAGGAAATGACAAACTACTCCAGTATTCTTGCCTGGGAAATCTCATGGACAGAGGAGCCTGATGGGCTATAGTCCATGGGATTGCAAAAGAGTTGGATATCACTTAGCAAATAAACAATAACAACTGAAACTGTAAATATTATTTTCCTTGCCAAATTTGCCATTTTTTTCCATTTATTTATGTCTAGGCAAACCAATGGTTTCCCTATTTTATTCCACGTGTTTTAACTTATTGCTATTATGATTTATTTTGACACTCAAGACTGCCCCAGTTTGACTGGTGGGACCCTCTCCAAGCTGAATTCTTGAGATGTATTTCAATCATCATTTCTATGTTTTCCTGCTTTCTGGTATGATAAGACATTCCAGGCTTATCTTAGACTTTCCTTGCTCCAGCTCTGGTATCAGATATCTTTTCAAGGAGCCCAGCTTTTTTTTTTAATCGGAAAATAGTATTCAAAATCCAAGATCTCAGGCTCCAGGTATATTCATTGTTATTAGAGTTTGGTGCTTGAGTCACTCAGTAGAAAGATCCAGAGAATAGATATTTTATATATCATATATTCCCTATATCTTTCCACTAAGGGGACTGAAATGTATATATTTTATATATATTAAAATATAATTTATATTAGAAATGTTCATTATAACATATTTTATATACATTTCTTTCTGTATTTATCTACACATATGTTAAAAACTATAAATTTTCCGATCCAACCATACATGCAGAATTCATTTTAGCTTTCTCACTTTCTGAATTTTTAGCTCCCTTTTCCAACAGCAAGAAACCTGACTTTCACTATCTTTAGTACATTTTCTTACATGAGAAATCTCCTGGTGTATAACCAATATCCAACTTCTGCCGGCCCTGGCCTCTGCCACTGGCCGGCCCCTGCCATCCTGGCCGGCCTCTGCCATCCTGGCCGGCCCCTGCGGGTGTTCTTCCCCTGCTCAGACTCTGATGACCTGTACCAGTGATGGCATCCTGCTCCTGTGCCCCACTTCGTGCCATCTAATAGTTGAAGGATTTAAATGTCCAGGAAGGGAAGAAAAGCAAAAGAGATAGAGGAAGAGGAAATATGTTCCATGTTCTTCATGGAAGTTACCACAGTATTATTTACTCTTTTTATTTCTTTCTTTCTGTTTTCTATTCTTCTTCTTCTTTTTTTTTTAATGTCTCCCACAGCTAGATTGCTAAGTCTGTAATGTCAGGTACCTTTTCTGTCCTGTTACTGAAAAATCTGGGCATTTGGGAGCCAGCAGTGTTTCTTCTGCAATGCACACATATAAGATTGAAAAAAACTCAAGGGCTTATTTTTCTTTGAAATTAGTTAGACTAAAGTCTCTATAACAACACAGATAGTGATCAGTTTAATTGTAGAGTTCACATCCAAACAGGTTGTTTTAGACTTGTGAAGACATAGTTTTAAAATGGTAATTTTGTCAACCTTGGAGTTACTGACACCAAGATAAAAATATTTCTACTTCTTGATGTTTAATGGTTAGTAACTAGTTATTTAAATTTTAGAAAATATCTAACCTATTTCACTTCCCCTCAAAGATAATTCAGTTGATTAGGCCTGTAAAACAGTCAAAAGAATGTTTAGAGGTTAATTCAAAGAAAGATTTACTATGTACAGTTAAGTCATGTTTCTTTATGTTTTTGTCCTCATCCTTGCAACATACATATTGCCATTTTGATCCATTTGTAAAAAAGAAAAACTGATCTAAGTATAAATTACCTTCCACCTGTCAGGAAAGTAAATATCTTGATTCATTATGTGAAGAGGTTGCTTTTTCCCTCATTTCCTGATGTGATCCCCTGCAAAAGGACAAGCTTTTGACTTGGAGACTTTTGCATGCTACAGCATGTCCCGTGTGATATGCTAGTTGCTAAGGTAACTGTATTTCCCTGAAAATACCAAACTAAACAGGAGTCTGAATCATCAGTGTGCAGTTTGATGCCATTATATCCATTGAAATTTTCCTTAGCATTTAAATAAACACATCATTCATCATCATTTAGTCTTTAAGTCGTGTCTGACTCTTTTTGATCCCCTGGGCTCTAGCCTGCCAGGCTCCTCTGTCTGTGGGATTTCCCAGGCAATAATATTGGAGTAGGTTGCCATTTCCTTCTCCAGGAGATCTTCCCGACCCAGGGATCAAACCCAGGTCTCCTGCATTGCAGGCAGATTCTTTACTGTCTGAGCCACCAGGGAAGCCTTCATAAACAAACACATAATGCCCAGATAATTCTGGATCTTTTCTCTGATGTCTTCTATTCTTGCTTTGATATTCAAAAGCACAATCACAGGGTACTCAATGACACAAAGAGGTCAAAATATTTTATAAGTTAGAACTCACATAGTTTCTCAGGTTCTGCTAATGAGGGGATATGTAATTGTTTGCTGTAGATGGGACATATCTTTGTACTGTCTGCACACAAATTCAATAAACAAAGTGGCAGAAGAAATCAGATTGCAGGACATCTAAGAGGTTAAACCACTTTCAGAACCTTAATCCATTGTTGTAAACAAGTTAAAATCAAATCATTTTGGAGAAGAACTTCAAAACATTGTCTCCTTACTTTGAAATATCTTCTTAAAATAGTATAGTATCTATGCACTTTGATAGCTATGTATATGTATTATATTCATTTGAAATTTATAAATCTGAAAGTCTTTTTTTTTCTATAGGTTATACATTTTCTAATTTAGACTCATTTCATCAGTTAACAAGTTTGCATAATACAGCTTTTATTCAATGAAGCAAGTTAATAAAACAGGTAGGATTTTATAGGTTTGGTGACTCTGCTTTTGAAATTGATGAAACCTTACATTGTTGATTAATTTCTGTTAGCTAAAAGCATACTTTACAATTCTCAATTTGTCTTGCAGCTTTTCTTGATTCTCTGCACATTTTTATCAAGAATCTTAACTTTGAAACCACTGACATACATTCCCTGAATAGATTTGGGTTTAAGAGAGTACACAGTAACATAAGTGAAAAATAAACATTGCTTTTAGAAACACACAAGCTATTCAGTGACAAAGACATCTACCTGACTCAGAGATTTCCAATGTCTCCAGAGTTAAATGCCAGAATTCGTGTTCAGCTCTGTCCCTTAACTACAGTAAGAAGTGGGGCAAGGCAGAGACAGCATCAGTTTTCTCATCAAAACTTTGGGGATTATAATAATATATGTCTACTTAGGATTGTTGGCAGATAAAGTCCGATAATCTCGGCAAGGAAATCAACATTGTGCTTGATACATGATGTGTTTAATAAATGTTATTTGCTATTATTTCTATTATCATAATTAAATACATTGGATGAGGCATTCATTTAAGACATTCTTTCAATATAAATGTTTGGGACTCAGGCATTGTAGATTTCATCAAGCGCTATTTCTAGCTTCCTGTAGATGTTAACTTTATCTCAGCACTGTGTGAGGCTTCTTTTGTGAAAGATCAATACCAGTTTCAAAAGAAAATGAAGGTTCAAGCAAGTTAATTTTTGAGAGTGAAGCTTGACTCCTCCCTTAAATGACAAAGCTTTATAGTTTAAATTAATTTATTATGCACCCCCAAGTCTTAGTCAAAAATATTTGAACATCGGTTGACATTTTCTTGATGACTCATGCTGCTCCCTATGAGGCAAAGCACTGCAATCCGGTCTTGCCCTTGGGGAATGATGAAATACATGAGCAGATCTGTCCTGGATGGCTGTGATTTTCTGTTTGATGTGTATTTGGACTCTTCACTGGTTCACTGTCAGTTGTCACTCTATGCCTTTAACAGTTCTGACCCTGTCTCGTTTCTAAGAGAGCATTGGAATGGAGACCAGGTTACCAAATGAAAGGAAATGTCTGAGCAAGTAGAACATGTGATAAGTATATACACAAGCGTAAAGCAGTTGGAACTGAGATGACTGCTCTGCTCTCTGTGGGTATTCTGAGCTGGGAGGTTTGAGGTTGCTGAAATTCTATCAACAGTCTAAATGAGACAGTTTAGAATTAAATCTAGAGACCTTGCATGAACACAAATATGTACTACTGAATAATGCTTGATTTAGTGGGGAGACTAATGATGCCTGTCGACCCCACTCTCAGTGCACAAAATAAAAATGAGTCATGCTTGTTGCATAATCTGTTTGACTTCTGAGTCAGACAAGTTCTTCAGAATCAACTTCACCTGCTTTCCTACAGATAGTAACCTAATTGTTATTTTAATTACATTTACAGTGTCTGCATTTTGGCTTACAATCTGTAGACTGATGCAGAAATTAGTTAATTTGAAGGTCCTTTTACATTTTCTCTTGATAAAGGAACTTCTCGTATGGTTTTATTAATTAGATTCTTTGTCACTTGAAATCATTACATGTTGAAATCTGTCATCTTTCAACTCTGGAAATACTTTTGGAGATGTACAATTTTACATCAATACCAAGTCTCATTTTTTAACTTCTTTTTGGTAACAAAAATTTGAACGTATACTGTCATTGAGTATATATTGTGTACTCAATCATATTTTTTTACCTATCACATCTATTATTTTTGTAAACAAGATGTTATTATTTTGTTGATTCAACATTTCTATATATTCAATGACCTCCTCAGTTCAGTTCAGTTCAGTTGCTCAGTCATGTCCTATTCTTTGCGACTCCATGAATTGCAGCATGCCAGGCCTCCCTGTCCATCACCAACTCCCGGAGTTCACCTAAACTCATGCCCATCAGTCGGTGATGCCATCCAGCCATCTCATCCTCTGTCGTCCCCTTCTCCCCATGCCCCAAATCCCTCCCAGCATTAGTGTCTTTTCCAATGAGTCAACTCTTTGCATGAGGTGGCTTAAGTATTGGAGCTTCAGCTTTAGCATCATTCCTTCCAAAGAACACCCAGGACTGATCTCCTTTAGAATGGACTGGTTGGATCTCCTTGCAGTCCAAGGGACTCTCCTAGAGCATAATGATTTAGTTACTTAAACAAATATCCATTACGGTCTTTTTGCTAACCATTTTGTGTATTACTAGTGGCTAGCAGAATGTCTGGTATTAGATACTCAATATATGTTCATCATGAATACAGAAATAAAACCTGATACCAGGCCCAGTGTTATCTTAGTTGTGACGCTGAAGAACCTGATGAAAATGCTTTTATTGTAGTTTTACATGGTATATTTTTACTGATCCATCAGTTTATTCTTTTATTTTTTGTCATTATCAAAGTTTTGCAGGATATGATTTTGTCAGCACAGCAGAATGCCAAAAAGAGAGTAGGTCCATCAGCTCCTTCACTGTATACTAAGCATCTTACTAGGTATCAGACACATAGGAGATGCTCAATAAGTATTTCTTGACTCAGTGAATGAATTCAGAAAACTCATACTAAGATGGCAAATAAAGAAATAGAATTCTAATTCAATTGTTTGTGGTGCGTACTAAAGGGTATAATCTTCCCTTGACTACTTGTCCCTATCACAAGTTCATCATATCTTTGTAAATAATTCCATGTGAGAAGACAAAGGTCAACTATAATTGTCTTCAGAATTGGGAGATGACTATGAAATGCCTCGTAACATCAGCAGACTCCTTAAGGAGTATGGAAGCCAAGCATATCCCAGTCACTGGGACTGTATCAATCCATGGCTTTAAAATATATCTTCCATCCAAGAGTCCAGTCATTTCTGTGTTTCATGAGTTAAAGATATTTCATTGCTAACTGTATCACCTTTGATAACCATATGACCTTTGAAAACAATATACTTTGTTCAACTATGAAAACCACTGTCTTTAAGACCACTCTAGTGTTATCCATGATTTACCAGTCTTATAGCTTACACTTCTGATGGCAAAACCATCACTTTTAAGTTCAGAGAAGTCCTCAATATCTGTCTTATTCACTCACTGGAAAAATAACTAGCAAAGGTATAAACTTGTAAAAGCAATAGATCTTTAAATGAACTATACTTTTTTTGCTTGCTACTTTCCATCCTAACTCAAAATTTCAAGACCAACATGATTCCAGTCTACACATCTATGGTTCTTTTTTTCATCTTCATGTTTTTTTTTTTAGTCACTTCTATTAGATCACAAGGGATGGTGGAGATAAAATATGTATAAATAACATATATAGAGAGTATATGAGGGTAGGACACAGTACTATAATAAAACAGATGTAGGAGCTAGGAGAGGCAGTGGGAAAAGGCTGTAGAAAAAAGCTTTACTCAACAAATTGTTATTGAGCACTTACTACGTGTTGGCAAAGTAACTTGTTGTGTACACTGAACAATGGATCCCGTTATCCTAATGTTTAGAATCATGAATGTTACCTTATATAATCAGAAACAACAAAAAGGGTCTTTGTAGATGTGATTAAATTAAGGATCTGTGATGAGGAGATTATTCTGGATTAACCAAATAGGTCCAATGTAGTAACAAGTATGCCTCTAAGAGAGAGACAGGGGCAATTGGACACACACAGAAAAGGTGTGCGAAGACAAAGCAGAGGGAAATTTGAAGATGTTTGTCTCGGGGATTGTAGTAATACAGCCACAGGCCAAGGAATGTCAACAGTCATTCCTTAAATGAAGTGCCAGTCTATGTTTGATACAGGATACAGGATGCTTGGGGCTGGTGCATGGGGATGATCCAGAGAGATGATATGGGGTGGGAGGTGGGAGGGGGATTCAGGATCAGGAGCTTGTATACACCCATGGTGGATTCATGTCAATGTATGGCAAAACCAATACAGTATTGTAAAGTAAAATAAAGTTTAAAAAAAAAAAAAAGAAAACTGCAAGAGTAAGGAAAAAGATTCTGCCCTAGAGCTCCTAGGAGAAGCACATCCCTAGCAACTTGATTTCAACCCAATGATATTGATCTCAGACTCTGCTTCCAGACTTAGAGATAATAAATTCCTGTTGTTTTAAGCCATCAAATTTTTGGCACTTTGTTACAGAAGCGCCAGGAAACCAGTATAACTACTGAAGTTATTTCAGTAAAGAAAAACAGATCTGACTCCTCATTTATTCCATGTGTGACTATACAAAGTAGGAAAGAAATTTACATCTACCCACCTACTGGGCTTCCCAGGTGGTTGGCTCAGTGGTAAAGAATCCACCTGCCAAGCAGGATGCATGGGTTCGATCTCTGGATCCAGAAGATCTCCTGGAGAGGGAAATGGCAACCCACTCCAGTATTCTTCCCCGGAGGATCCCACGGACAGAGAAGCCTGACAGGCTACAGTCCATGGGGGTCACAAAGAGTCGGACATGACTTATTGATGAAATAGCAACAACAGCAACAACCCACCTACTCTGTTCTGGACATTAGGCACATTCTTTATATCATTTCGACCTTCACAACTCTTTTGTTTTTGCCTGACCAACATTCACATTTCTGTTAGTAGCTTTTATGCTACTGTCAGTGGTGTGACTGACTAATAAAAATAGCATTTGCTTCAGATGGCATCCATTTTCCAGTTTTTTTGTTCTTACTCAAAGTAGCTATACTTACCAGGTTTCTTATTATAACCTATAAACTTGGGGCTTCCCTGGTAGTCCAGTGGTTAAGACACCTCACTTCTACCACAGGGAGTGCAGGTTCAATCTCTGGTTTGGAAACTAAGATCCTATATGCTGTAATGTGGAGTCAAAAAACAAAAAGAGATTCACCTATAATCCTGTGTTTCCCCAAGGATATCAGCTACTTTGTCTGGAATAAATAATTAGGGAAAATGTGAAGAACACCCCTAGCCTTCATAAAAAGAAATTGTTCTCATTTGCCACCATCTGACCAACAGCTGCTTATCTCTGAATACACAGGAAAAGCAGGGAGTCCTTGCCCTGAAGAGTACTCCACCTATCCTAGGGGTAAGGATAGGGATAGGGTAAAGGGGTGGCTTCCCTGGTGGCTCAGAGGTAAAGAATCTGCCTGAAGTGCTGGAGACACAGGAGAGACAGGTTCGATCTCTGGATGTGGAAGATCCCCTGGAGGAGGGCATGGCAACCAACTCCAGTATTCTTGCCTGGAGAATCCCCAAGGTCAGAGGAGCCTGGCGGGCTATTGTCCATGGGATCGCAAAGAGTCAGACATGACTGAAGCGACTGAGCACAGGGTAAAAGGGTGATACACCAAGGCTGGTAGGTAGCACATGTTTTCATCCATTCCTATGCCCAACCCGGACTCAGTGCCGCTCTGATGTTTCTCCTGAGGACATCAGCCCCAGTGGAGGTTGCCATAGAATTGTGAGGCTAGGTAGGGAACTAGTAATGATTACCATAAGGGAGCACGTGGGCAAGGGAAAGAGCAGAAACTAATTTGATTATACTTTTCTCCGCTGCTGACAGCTGCCCTTTGGCACGTGCTCAGTTGCGCCTGACTCTTTGCAACTACATGGACTGTAGCCTGCCAAGAGCCTCTGTCAATGAGATTTCTCAGGCAAGAATACTAGAGTGGGTTGCTGTTTCCACCTCCAGGGGATCTTCCTGACCCAGAGATCAAACACGTATCTCTTGCACCTCCTCTGTTGGCAGGCAGATTCTTTATCACTGTGTCACCTGGGAAGCACAACAGCTGGTCTTTAACCCTCGACTCATGGACTCTGGTCTCCACTAACACACCCTCATTTTGAGCTTTCCTTCTCCGGACAGTTTTCTCTCCTGTTTGTTGTTTGTTACGTCTTAGAATCTGTATTTTCTTCATATGATGAGAAGTACAGAACAGAGGTCTCCACTGCCATCTCTCCAGGTGGAATTGTATGTGCATATCATAGGTGACAAGCTGTCCCATGACTGTGAAACTTGCTGGACTCACTCAGTTTTCTGAGTAGCTAAGACTGATCCAGTTCCTTAGGGACCTTCAGGCTTCGGGAACCATCCGACCACTACTTTGCCATCTGTGTATAACCTGAGATTCTTCCCCATCATTTCCACTGGCTCTAGAAAGCTGGGAGGCAGAATTTTACTCTTAATTTATATCTGGCTTGCTGTGTTCTCTATGGACATGCCAACATGGTTAGAGAGAAAGGAAAGTGAAAGTGAAGTGAAATTGCTCAATCGTGTCCGATTCTTTGTGACCCATGGACTGTAGCCCACCAAGCTCCTCCACCCATGGGATTCTCCAGGCAAGAATACGAGAGTGGGTTGCCATTTCCTTCTCCAGGGGATCTTCCCACCCAGGGATCGAACCCAGGTCTCCCACACTGCAGGCAGACACTTTAACCTCTGCAGCTCCTGGGAAGCAAAGAAAGGGAAGAGAGAAAGGAACTTTCCTTTATTTCTACCTTCAAAGCTCTGAAGTTAGTCTTAATCAGACTGAAGCACCTGGATAGGGGGTGGGGTAAAATATCATTCAGTTCAGTTCATTTCAGTTCAGTTCAGTCGCTCAGTCATGTCTGACTCTTTGCGACCCCATGAATCGCAGCACGCCAGGCCTCCCTGCCATCACCAACTCCCGGAGTTCACTCAGACTCACGTCCATCGAGTCAGTGATGCCATCCAGCCATCTCATCCTCTGTCGTCCCCTTCTCCTCCTGCCCCCAACCCCTCCCAGCATCAGAGTCTTTTCCAATGAGTCAACTCTTCACATGAGGTGGCCAAAGTACTGGATCATTAGAAAGCCAAATAGACTCTGTAAATGTGACCTTTGGGTAGAATCTCATAAAGTCTGAACAAACTTTGGAACTGGTTGATTTCAAAGACAGTGCTCCAAAATTGCCTTAGTTCCAATCTTTAGTTTTAGTATCTTTACTTTTCCCAGATTAGGCAAAGTCCATTTGTCTTGCTTATCACCCCAAACTTTAATCAATTCACCTAACTTGCAGATTGAAAAAAAAGTGAAAGTGTTAGTTGCTCAGTTGTGCCCAACTCTTTGTGACACCATAGACGGTAACCCAACAGACTCCTCTGTCCATGGGATTTCCTAGGCAAGAATACTGGAGTGGGTTTCCATTCCCTTCTCCAGGGGATCTTCCCCACCCAGGGATCAAATCCAGGTCTCCTGTATTGTAGGCAGATTCTTAACCATCTGAACCACCAGGAAAGCTCGCAGATTATTAGAAGTTAAATAACATAATGTATGCAAAGAATTGTGCACAGAGGCTGGCACAAGCATTTGATGAATATAAACTTCATATTATTAAGGGTGAGGGTGAAAGTCAAATCAAAATGATACGTACTTTGTGAAACTTATAAATGCCAGCCAGCTGTTATAAGTTTATTATCATTCTTTCTCTGAGAGGGACAATTTAACATATGCAGATTATAAATTCCTCTTACTTGAATTCATGTTGTTTTAAAGATTCAGTCTCATGCTGTTCACATCACTATATTAGAGCTTGCTGTACTTGTTCTTTCTCTTTAGATAAACAATGGTAATGTGTCCAAAATAATCCAGTTGGAATTAATTAAATTAGCCTATTGGAAAAATAACATGCTTTAGGTACATTTCTGAGGTTTCCATCTCAACATTAAACATTTCCTTAAGAAATTAATAAAATCAGTTGATGTTTGTCTCATCCGACCATCTGGGTTTCTACACTAATTGCTGCTGACGAGTCACTCTTTCTGTTGAATTTTTAAATTCAGGTAGGAACAGCATTTTGTTCTTTATCATTCATGCTTCAGTTCTCATTCACTCACAAAAGAGAATTCAAACAAACAAATTAAGAAAAATGAGCAGGAACATAATCCCAGGGTATGTCCATATGCTTTAATTACAAAATAGGTTTAGGCCTTAAGAGTTAAATATTTCTAGATAAACTTAATTAAAAATAGATATAACCATTAAATAGCAGAAATAGAATTCCAGGTCAGGCTAGACCTCTTGGTGTAATTTGTGCATGGCTAAACTCCCTTTTTTGCCTAGATACAGCAGCTATATCCCATTCAATAAACCAACATGTCATGAGTGGTTTTGTGTGTGTGTGTGTGTGTGTGTGTGTGTGCTCTGCCACTGATATTGCTGTTATAGAGATTACACAAAACATACCAAGGAAGTTAAGAATTCTCTTCACAAAGACTTAGTTGAAGGTCCAGGTTCACTACTTATTAAATATTATATCTCAGTTTCCTCAGCTGAAAATTAAGGAGACTGATGGGTCCAGCAAACACTCAAGGGGATGGGAATCAGTGAGCCTACATATCAACTAGAAAGGCATTATCAAATATAAGTGCTTCTCTGGTGACTCAGCTGGTAAAGAATCTGCCTACAATGTGAGACCTGGGTTGTATAGATCCCCTGGAGAAGGGAACAGCTACCCACTCTAGTGTTTTGGCCTGGAGAATTCCATAGAGTGTATAGTCCATGGGGCCACAAAATTCGGACACGACTGAGCAACTTTCACTATCATTAAGTGCAAAGTTACTGGTTTAGACTACTTCTGGAAATATTCACTACTTGGACCAGAATTTCCTGGAGTCAGTGATTTTTCTTTTTTTCTTTTGCTGATTATTTCCCCTACCAGGATCAAACCTGGGTCCTCTGCATTAGAAGCACAGAATCTTAACCACTGGACCACCAGGGAAGTCTTGAGCCAGTGGAATTTTAACTGATACTTTTCCTATCTCCAAAAATATCACCTTGGAACCATATTTCGTACCTATATCTTATCCATCAGAGAATCTGGCCGGCTTTTTTTTCAAAACAAATCTCAAGTCTGTCCATGTTTTCCCACCTTCAATGTTAAGAACCTAGTCCAAGCCTCCATTATCTAGTATGTGGTAAGGTGCAGAAGCTCCCTAACTCCTCCATTTCCATCTCTTAATTATTCTCACAATAGTCAGTGACTCTTCAAAATGTAAATATTATATTATCACTCTCTTGTTCCTAATTCTCCAAGAGCTTCCCATACATTTAGAATAAAATTTAAAAAAATAATTATCTAGGGCTAGAAAGCTCTCTATATCTATTTTTAGATGTAAATATTCTATCTAAAAACTTACATATAATATTGGGTTGACCAAAATTTCATTTGGATTGTTTGTAAGATATTGCAGAAAAACCCAAACAAACTTTTGGGCCAACCCAATAAAATTCGATGAACAGTTAAGCCTAGCAGGCTGTAGTCCTTGGGGTCACAAAGAGTTGGACATGACTTCGCAACTGAGCATGCATGCAATATTTAATAATGTGAAGCTGAATCTTCAGCTAAGTCTTGCATCTGTCTCTGCAACCTCATTTCTCACTCCTTTTGCCTCATTCCCTGGCTCCTTCTTCCTCCTCATTACAGACAAGTTCCTGAAATCTAGAAGTCTTTGCACTGACTCTTCTTTCTGACTGGGATGTTGAGTCCTACTTTACAGAAAATATAAAAGCACAGATACAAAAAGTAATTCCAGGTAAAATTTGAAAGGCAAAACAATTTTCCAAAGGCAAAACAATATATAAATAAATAGTTTGTAAAGCAATATAAAATAATATCTTTATCACTTTGGAAAAGAAAAAAAATTATGAAATAAGACATATACAAAGCACTAATTATAAAGGAGAAGATTACGATTGGGAGTACATTTAAATTAAAGAAAACTTGTGTTCCTCCAAAGAGACCAGTGAGAGAGTAAAAACAATACATCTTGAAGCTGCATACTTTTGTGCGCTTTTCTCCTTTCATTTCATACATTTGCACACATAAAGGGTACGAACTTAGAAAGTGTGACTTACACGATCATCAAAGGACAGGGTAGTGAAGGGAACCATGGTAGAGAAAGTACAAGACCTCAAATGCTGCCTAAAGTGAAACAGAAATTGCATTTTGGAAGTCCCAATGGGAGAGCAGAGAATGTAGTTGGAGAACCGGAAACTGGGCCCCATCTCTGCAGTGCCTGGCAACTGTCCTAAAAGACATTCCTGCCTAGATTGTGTGTGATAAGTTATTTTGAAATAACTCAATCTCTTTATTCTTAGGATTCTTTTCTATAAAAGCTCATTTCAAAAAGCTAAATTGTCTCTAGATAGTTTTACTTTTTTTACTGAATTAAATAGGGCAAAATTACATTCTCATGAAATCCGATTAAAACACTATATGATAATCCCACCAAGCTGATTTTACATGCTAATTAATTAGTTCAGGTTTTATACTTTTCAGTACATATGAGAGAGATCAGCTAGAAGTTTTAGCATTAAATGAAAAATGAAAACCATCCCTGCCTCTCTAGTAATCCTTGGCCGAGAACTCAGTATTTCACACCCATCAGGATGGTGCTCCCATGTATTACGAATCTGAATAAAAATGTTAGACCATATACGGTTATCTTTCTCTCAAGTCAAGAATTTCATTTTGTTACTGCTAGAAATAAACTTATCCTCATTTCTAATTATCTTGACTGAGCTTTAAAACAAAAGCCACTCATTATTGTAAATATTTAGCTGGTGATTATTAAATAGATCAGCCCACCGTGACTATTCCAGCTGGCAGAGAAGAACAGATTTCTTGCTGCTCATATTACTGTATAAACCATCCTTTAAAGAAGGCTGAGGTTGGCGGGACTGATTATTTCTGCTTCTGGGATTCATTACATTCTCACAACACACTTGCCAGCTGAAGTTGGCATAATGTCAGACAGAACTCAAAGGAGGTCTGCAGTTAAAGTTTTCAGATGATTTTCATCACCTGAAGTTCCATTTTAAGCAGTAGATAGGCGAAGCTGTCCTCTTCTAGGATAAATTGAACTCATATGCCAGGAATAGGGCTCCCGATGCAGAAGTGGTAACTTTTCCTTGCCTCGATTCCTAATATTCCTAATCACAATCTATATTTCTCTGTGTTTAAATATAATATTCAAGCATGCAATTATATATGCTGCTCTCAAAATACCTTCATCTCTGCAATGTACTTTCTAATATGCATTCATATATGCAAGTTTTTCCCAAAAGAAGTTACCAGAAGCTTAATTAGTATTTAAGATATTTTGCCCATCTACCTATAAAACCCACCTCAGAGACAATTTCAACTATAAAGGACTACTAAACAATGATATTTGGGGTACAATTTATTATTACTATCACACTTCTCACATGAACTTCCAATTCTGAAATACATATAATTTTATGGATTTAAAATAATTGCTGTTTTATTTATTACTTAAAATTAGCTAGAGACAGTAGTTAGTTCACTTGTTGACCTTCCCCGCCCCCTTACTGTTAATGTTTAAACTGTCTTTGTTTCATTTTACTTTCCAAGAACTGTCCTTGTTATCCAAACTTAGGAAATGAAATTTAATGTAGACCATGCCTCTCAAGGGGTAAACACTTTTTCCTC
The DNA here is from genome assembly GCF_001704415.2 of Capra hircus. Classification (NCBI taxonomy): domain Eukaryota; kingdom Metazoa; phylum Chordata; class Mammalia; order Artiodactyla; family Bovidae; genus Capra; species Capra hircus. Next base: position 114,699,668 of record NC_030808.1, on the reverse strand, counting down.
TCATATGACACATGACCACCCTGAGAGATATGAGTCAAATCTTCCAAACGTCTAATAATATTGTAAACACATCTCCAGTTGATCGTTATTTTACTTTGTTCATTAAAAAATGGATGAAAAACAGATATAATTGCCCCATAAAGTTAGCCTCTCACCACAGGGATAGGAGAAACTTGATTTCCATCCCCACAGCCTATACAAGCTTCTGCGCATCTGGTTGTTGTCCTGATCTATGGAAAAAGAAATGGGTAAGTGGCTGAGCACAACTCATCACCCTAGCACAGAAATAACCCACATAAGATGCAAGTAAACACTTGGGTATTTACGATGCATCTCAGTGCTCAGAACACTAGAGTGTAGATACTCGTTACACCATTAACATATAGCACTTGGCCATATTCTGACATGACTGGTGTCACATGGAAACAAGACTAGCCTGTGAATAGTCATCTGGGTGGTAGGAGGAGTGGAATAAGAAAACAGGATGGAGTATGCTGATAGAGCTGAAGGATTGATGTTTCCGTACTATCCCTTGAAAATTTCACTGAGGTGATGGAGTCATTTCTGGGATCCAGGAGGGCAGGCCAAGGTATCAAAGCCTAAGGACTCTCCAACTGCTGTGGCTGAGCATGAAACTCCAGACTCAAGGGAGCTTGGTCTGTGTTAAGACACAGGACACCGAAAAGTGGCAAAGAACTGCTGAGCTATAGCTCTCCTCTTAGCATGTATGTGATTCCAGAGAAACGTGGTGACAAAAGGAGCTCCTTTGCAAACCCCTGAAAATAAATATAATAGTAATATTAAAATAAATATAGTAGTAATATTAATGGATCAAAGAAGAAGGCAATTAATCTTCAAGAATTAATGAATCCATGCTGGTAGTGGTTGAGTCGTTATGTCTGACTCTTACAACCCCATGGACTGTAGCCCACCATGTTCCTCTGTCCATGGGATTTTCCAGGCAAGAATACTAGAGTGGGTTGCCATTTACTTCTCCAGGGGATCTTCCTCATCCAGGGATTGAACCCAGGTCTCCTGCAATGCAGGCAGATTCTTTACTGACTGAGTTGCCAGGGTTCAGTTCAGTTCAGTCACTCAGTCATGTCCGGCTCTTTGCGACCCCATGAATCACAGCACGCCAGGCCTCCCTCTCCATCACCAACTCCTGGAGTTTACCCAAACTCATGTCCATCGAGTCGGTGATGCCACCCAGCCATCTCAATCTCTGTCATCCCCTTCTGCTCCTGACCCCAATCCCTCCCAGCATCAGGGTCTTTTCCAATAAGTCAACTCCTTGCATGAGGTGGGCAAAGTATTGGAGCCTTTCCCTTCTCCAGGGGATCTTCCCAACCCAGGAATCTAACCGGGGTCTCCTGCATTGCAGGCGGATTCTTTACCAACTGAGCTATGAGGGAAGCCCATATATAATAGTTTACCAAACATGAAATACATAATAAATTACTATAAAATACATTATTTAGACTCTCTGCAAAATGTTTTATCAATTATACCCATTGTTGGTAAGGATGTAGTGAAAGACATCCTTATGAATTATTAGCAGCATTTTATAGTGCCTTTTGGAGGTACAAAATGATAAAAAGAATCAAGAACAAATTAAACCAGCACTTTGAAATTATATGGATGCTGATTAACATCTCAGCTCAACCACTGACCCACTGAACAATCCTGAGCAAGTGTTTTACTGTTTGCGAGGGACCTATAAAACAGGAATGCCTCTCTTTAGTTTTCAGCCTCATCATGACAACCAGATGTGATAATAGATCTATAAAGCACCAACCGCCGCAATAACAGGTGTTCAATAAATGCCAGTGCCTTTGCCTCCTTCTCCTTCTCTGTCCTCTCTCCAAGTACCAAGAGCAAGTAAAGCTGCTAGTCACTTTGTTCAGAGTAGCACGAGTCTCATTGAAATGCTTTTCCTGAGTTGTTTTCCGCTGGCTATTGGACATACGTATCAATAGTTGCAAGGGAAGACAACTTGAAATCATGGAGGGTCACTTCTCACTGCCCTGAAGCTGAGTGGTTTCCAAAGCAAAGTGGTCACAGTTATTCTAGAGTCTGTAAACCATGAGGGAGGCAACAGAATAGCTCAAGTCATTTCTGTCACTTTGATGAGTTCTGCCATAGCCATAAGGTCCCATCCCTTGAAGAATTCAAGGTCTTGGCCCAGACAGCTATATCAGCTCATACTGAAAGGTGCATTGTGGATTTGTCTGTATTTTCGAAGGGGAAGAATGGAGGGTTTACTCTTCCTCCATTTATTAATCATTAACATGTGTCAATCCACCAAGTGAGGCTTGCTTCTCTTTAACTTTAACACACGCATCCTAATCCATTAGGCTATCTTGCTGTAAAAAGAAGAAGGAGAAGGAAGAGGAGAGGAAATGGAGGGAAGAGATGGGGAAGGGGAGGGAAGGAGGAGAGAGGAAGAAAAAGAAGAATTAAAATTGTAGATACTATTAATCAGGTTAATCACATATTTCAGTATCAAACCTAAGGAAACAACAAAATTTTCAAGTAAAACCTTCAAAATATATTCATTGTAACATTCTCTCTCTCTTAAAAAAATGAAGAGGTAAACTACTTAAATGCCATCTATAGAAGCAGTTATTTATAGGGCTCAGAATAGTAACATCCTAGGTAGATTCTGAAGATGAGAAATATGAAATGTGTAGTACACACAGTAGTGTATCTGTGTGCAATTATGCTAAGTAAGAAAATCAGAAGTCAATGCTGTGACCACAATGAGATGGCAATGATGTGAATACTGTTGTTGTTGACAAGTTGCTAAGTCGTGTCTGATTGTTTGTGACCCCATGAACTGCAGCATGACAGGCTTCTCTGTCCATCACTATCTCCTTGAGTTTGCTCAAGCTCATGTCCATTGAGTCAGTGATGCCATCCAAACATCTCATCCTCATTTGCCCTCTTCTCCTCTTGCTCCCAACTGTTCCCAGCATCAGGATCTTTTTCAGTAAGTCACCTATTCCCATCAGGTGGCGAAAGTATTGGAGCTTCAGCTTCAGAACCAGTCCTTCCAATGAATATTGAGGGTTGATTTCCTTTAGGATAGACTGGTATGATCTCCTTGCTGTATAAGGGACTCTTAAGAGTCTTCTCCAGCACCACAGTTCAAAAGTGTCAATTCTTAGGGGCTCAGCCTTCTTTATTTATGACCCAATTCTCACACTCATACATTTCTACTGGGAAAACCATAGCTTTGACTATATGCACCTTTATCAGCAAAGTGATGTCTCTCCTTTTTAAAACATTGTCTCGTTTTGACATAGTTATTCTTTCAAGGAGTGGGAGTCTTTTAATTTCATGACTGCAATCACCATCAGCATTGATTTTAGAGCCAAAGAAAATGAAATCTGACACTGTTTCCAAATTTTCCCATCTATTTGCCATGAAGTGATAGGACCAGCTGCCACGATCTTATGCTGAGCTTTAAGCCAGCTTTTCCACTCTCCTCTTTCACCTTCATCAAGAGGCTCTTTATTTCCTCTTCACTTTCTGCCATTAAAGCGGTATCATCTGCATATCTGAGGTTGTTGATAGTTCTCCTGGCAATCTTGATTCCAGCATGTGATTCATCTAGCCCGGCATTTCCTATGATATACTCTGCATATAAGTTAAATAAGCAGGGTGATAATACACAGCCTTGACATCTCCTTTCCCAAGTTTGAATCAGTCCATTATTCCACGTCTGGTTCTAACTGTTGCTTCTTGTCCTGCATACAGGTTTCTCAGGAGGAAGGTAAGGTGGTCTGGCATTTCCACCTCTTTCAGAATTTTCCACAATTTGTTGTCATCCACACAGCCAAAGGCTTTAGCATAGTCAATGAAGCAGAAGTGGATTTTTTGAATTTCCTTGCTTTTTCTATGATCCAGCGTATGTTGCAATATAAAGCTTGCTTATCACCAAAATCTAGAAGTTTTCATGGAGAGATGAGAACAGTTTTGTTTTGTTAGCTGTCATGGCTGTGAGAGAAATCTCTCTTTCACTGGAGTTGTTTTAATGCTGCTGTATCAGTACTGTAAAGTCAATTAAAACAGTACGCATAACTTCAAAGAAAATAAAGAGAAACTTTCTGGTGCTATCTTTACCACATTTAGGAGAAGCATTGATACAGACATAATATGCATGTTAGTTTCAGATGTAGTAGAACGGGCATGGGGTACAAGTCAGGAGCTTGAGTTAAATGCCAGGTGCACCATCTGTGATACTTGACATGCCTCCCTGCACCTCAGTTCACCAATTTGAAAAATAAGATGGTTTGACATGTGTTCCCTAAGGGATATCATGAGTATTAAAGTGAGTACCTTTTGAATTACATTTGTGTTTAGGTTTCCACAATCCTCTTTTTGCAGCCTCACTATATTCTTTTTGTCAGAAAGCACAATGACTAAGAGATGATGTCTATTAAGCAGTTGATGGATTACGATCTCTGAATCTTGAGGATGTCGCTAAAGAAAAGCAATATCCCAACAGAAGGAGTGAATAACATCAAGAGCTTCAAAATAAATTGGAGACACTTGTCAATCTGGCAAATAGGTGCATTTGTGTATTAGTTATAAAACCTAAGCCAGATCGGACTTCCCTATGGCTCAGTGGTAAAGAATCCACCTGTCAATGCAGGAAATTTGGGTTTGGTCCTTGCATTGGGAAGATCCACCAGAGTAGGAAATGGTAACTCACACCAATATTCTTGCCTACGAAGTCCCATGGACAAAGTAGCCTGGTGGGCTACAGTCCATGGAGTTGCAAGAGTAGGACATGACTTAGCTACTAAACAACAATAAAGCCAGGTTAGATTGAGTGTTTTCATTCTTTTATGAAGTAAAGACAAGGCTACCAAAATTAGATTTATTCTGGAGCAATTGGTTTAGTGCATCTCAGAACTATTTATCATATACCAAGCAAATGCACCTTCATTATCGAGAATTTTAAGCTTTATTAGGACATATATTCACTCTTTGAGTCAAATTGATGATTTGTTTCAACACAACAATGTTCTCTAACTAAGCTAACAGCGTCAGAGCTTAAAAATATATCTTTTATTTTTAGTTATAAACATGAAACTTGTAGCCAAAATTCTCTTGCTTGAAACATATAACTGGTATGATTCAGTTTTTAATTGCCTGAATATACAGCTATATATTGAAAATTCATATATATGTGTACATGTATGTATATATGTATATGACACCCACATATCCAGGTATGTGCATGCTTCATATACACTCCAGATAAGATCATTATTATAGGAACTAAAGAAGTTAGGAATGAATATTTATAGAGCAGCTTTATTAAACTTCCATTTTGTCTTACATTCATCTTAGTCAAAATTGATCACTATCTTTGATTAAATAAATTTATATGAAATATAACCAATCTTTAAAATACGTCTTCTAATGAAATGTGAAAGACAAGAAATCTTCTCACCAATCTTAGGTACAAAATGGGTTGGAGAACAATTCTTGGACTAGCATGATTATAGTCATAAATCAGAGTTGATTAATCCTTCCTAAAATTTCACATTAACCTGAAGCCATTGCAAGATCATAATTCTTAAAAGAAACCCCAATGAGCTGATTCAACGTCCCATTCTGAATAAATATTGTCAAGTCATTTTTGACAACACTATATTTATCTATGAATTTGTACTTCTGTATTGAGTTACCTGGAAAAATTAGTACCTTTTTTTTTAAAAGGAGATGGTTTAAACATCTGTAATATTTGTCATTCTCAGAAATAATTGCTTTCTTATCTTGTGATGTACCTCTAATGATTACTTTAAATTCTTAATTATAGTCTATTGTTATTTTCTATAATTTCAGTCTTTGATCAGTTATGATACATTCCTTCTTTTAACAAATATCTATTAAACACCTACTATACATCAGCACATAATTTAATAACTCATTTAAAAATTATCTTATTTCTATGTAATTTATATAACATAAATTTTTAATTGAGACATAATTGTTACAACAAAACTAACACTTTAAAAATATACAATTCAGTAGGTTTTTATATATTCACAAAATTGTACAGTAAATCAGTTCAGTTCAGTTCACTCGCTCAGTCGTGTCCGACTCTTTGCGACCCCATGAATCGCAGCACGCCAGGCCTCCCTGTCCATCACCAACTCCCGGAGTTCACTCAGACTCACATCCATCCAGTCAGTGATGCCATCCAGCCATCTCATCCTCTGTCGTCCCCTTCTCCTCCTGCCCCCAATCCCTCCCATCATCAGAGTCTTTTCCAATGAGTCAACTCTTCGCATGAGGTGGCCAAAGTACTGGAGTTTCAGCTTTAGCATCATTCCTTCCAAAGAAATCCCAGGGTTGATCTCCTTCAGAATGGACTGGCTGGATCTCCTTGCAGTCCAAGGGACTCTCAAGAGTCTTCTCCAACACCACAGTTCAAAAGCATCTATTCTTCGGTGCTCAGCCTTCTTCACAGTCCAACTCTCAATCCATACATGACCACTGGAAAAACCATAGCCTTGACTAGACGGACCTTAGTTGGCAAAGTAATGTCCCTGCTTTTGAATATGCTATCTAGGTTGGTCATAACTTTTCTTCCAAGGAGTAAGCGTCTTTTAATTTCATGGCTGCAATCACCATCTGTGGTGATTTTGGAGCCCCAAAAAATAAAGTCTGACACTGTTTCCACTGTTCCCCCATCTATTTCCCATGAAGTGATGAGACCGGATGCCATGATCTTCGTTTTCTGAATGTTGAGCTTTAGGCCAACTTTTTGACTCTCCTCTTTCACTTTCATTAAGAGGCTTTTTAGTTCCTCTTCACTTTCTGCCATAAGGGTGGTGTCATCTGCATATCTGAGGTTATTGATATTTCTCCCGGCAATCTTGATTCCGGCTTGTGTTTCTTCCAGTCCAGTGTTTCTCATGATGTACTCTGCATAGAAGTTAAATAAGCAGGGTGACAACATACAGCCTTGACGTACACCTTTTCCTATTTGGAACCAGTCTGTTGTTCCATGCCAGTTCTAACTGCTGCTTCCTGACCTGCATACAGATTTCTCAAGAGGCAGGTCAGGTGGTCTGGTATTCCCATCTCTTTCAGGGCTCTGATTTCTCTACATCCTCACTGAAGCCTGATATTGTCTATCTTCTTGATTATTGCCATTCTAGTGGATATGAAGTAATATCTCTTATGGTTTTGATTTACATTTCCCTAATGACTGACTAAAGATGGAATACAGTTTTTCGTGTGCTTAATGATTATTTGTATATATTTTTGGAGAAAAGTCTATTCAAATCCTCTGCCCATATTTAATTGAATTATTTATCTTTTTCATTGTTCAGTTCTAAGATTTCCTTTTGTATTTTGTATTCTAGACCATTATCAAGTATGTGATTTGTGGGGTTTTTTTTTTCTTTTTTTCTATTCTGTCTATCGGCAGTCTTTTTATTTTCTTGATAGCATTATTTGAAGCACAAAATTTTAAATTTTGGTGATGTTCATTTTATTTATTTTATTTTGTTGACTTGTTGGAGAAGACTCTTGAGAGTCCCTTGGACTGCAAGGTGTTCCAACCAGTCCATTCTAAAGGAGATCAGCCCTGGGATTTCTTTGGAGGGAATGATGCTGAAGCTGAAACTCCAGTACTTTGGCCACCTCGTGCAAAGAACTGACTCATTGGAGAAGACTTTGATGCCGGGAGGGATTGGGGACAGGAGGAGAAGGGTACGACCGCGGATGAGATGGGTGGATGGCATCACTGACTCAATGGACCTGAGTCTGAGTGAACTCCGGGAGTTGGTGATGGACAGGGAGGCCTGGCGTGCTGTGGTTCATGGGGTCGCAAAGAGTCGGACACGACTGAATGACTGAACTGAACTGAACTGGACTGAAGTACTATCTAAGGAATTATTGTCAAATATAAGATCAAGAAAGTTTGCTCCTATGTTTTTTTCTAGAGATAATAATTAAAGCTCTCATTTTTAGGTTTTTTGACCCATTTTGAGTTAATTTTTGTATATAGTGTTAGGAGTACAGCTTCATTGTTTGGCATATAGATATCCAGTTGTCCCCAGAGAAGGCAATGGCACCTCACTCCGGTACTCTTGCATGGAAACTCCCATGGATGGAGGAGCCTGGTGGGCTGCAGTCCATGGGGCTGCTATGAGTGGGACATGACTGAGCGACTTCACTTTCACTTTTCACTTTCATGCATTGGAGAAGGAAATGGCAACCCACTCCAGTGTTCTTGCCTGGAGAATCCCAGGGACAGGGGAGCCTGGTGGGCTGCCATTTATGGGGTCACACTGAGTCGGGCACGACTGAAATGACTTAGGAGCAGCAGCATCCAGTTGTCCCAGCACCATTTGTTGAAAACACTAAATTTTCTCCCATTTAATTGGCTTGCCACCCTTGTTAAAAATCAGTTGCCAAGATTTACCTGGGGGTATGGTGGATAGGAATCCACCTGCTAATGAAGGGGACATGCGTTCAATCCCTGATCAAGGAAGATCCTACATGCCGCAGAGCAGTGAAGCTTGGGCACCACTACTGAGCCCACATGCTGCAACTCTTGAAGCCTGTGAGCCTAGAGCCTGTGCTCCACAACAAGAAGCCACCGCAATGAAAGACCCGCACATCACAGCAAATAGTAGGCCCCACTCACCATACTAGAGAAAGCCACACGAAGCAATGAAGACCCAGCACAGCCAAAAAAACCCCTCAAACTGTTGCCCATAAATGTGCAGGTTTCTTTCTTATCTCAATTCTATTTATCTAGGTGTGTATCCTTATGTTAATACCACACAGTCTTTGTACAGTAGCTTTATAATAAGTTTTGAAATTGGAAAGTTTGAATTCTACACATTTGTTGTTCTTTCTCAAGATTGTTTTGGTTGTTTTGAGTTCTTTGCACTTCAATATGAATTTTAGGAAGAGTTTATCAATTTCTGCCAAAATGGCAACTAGGATTTTGATGGTGATTGCATTGAATCAGTAAATCCATTTGTGGATTATTGCCATCTTTTTTCCAATAGAAGAGCATGAGATAGCTTTCCATTTATTTAAGCCTTTTAAAATTTCTTTCAAATGTGTGGTGTAGTTTTCAGTGCACAAATCTGGCATTTGTCTTATTAAATATGTTCTTAAAGTATCTTAATATATTGATGCTATTTTTCATGAAACTTTTCCTTAATTTCATTTTTAGATTGTTCAATGCTAATGTATACAAATACAATTGATTTTTGTACATTGATCTTGTATCCTACAACCTTGATGAACTCATGTATTAGCTCTAATAGCTAATAGCTTGTTGCTATTGATGGCGCTTAGCGTTTTCTGTATAGGAGATCATGCCCTCTGTAATTAGAGGTAAGTTTTACTTTTTCCCTTTCCAATCTGGATATCTTTTCTTTCTTTCTTTTAAAATGCTTAATTTCCCTGGCTAGAACCTTTGGTACAATATTGAATAAAAATGGCAGGAGTGGACATCCTGTCCTGTTCCTAATCTTAGGGGGAAAGCTTTCCAATTTTCATCGTTTAGTGTGATGTTTTCTTAGGTGTCCTTTATCACATGGAGGAAGTTCCTGTATCTTTCTAGTTTAATTTTTTTTAAATCACCAAGTGGTGTGCACAATTTGCAGATTAACAGCATAAGAGTTCTAATACAAAAGAGCTTAGTGTTATAATAATATAATAGAACATAATATAATCTATAATTATATTACTCTACCACTAAAGGTTCCCAGGGGCTTCCAGGATAAACAGCAAAATGCTCAATAGAAAATTCTTTCTACTCTAACTCAAGCCTGTCCATTTATTTCACTTGCCAAGTCTCACCTCAGGATCCACAGTCTAGTCATGAAGAAATCCTAAATGTTCCACAAAAGGGTCATGCTTCCTCACTCATCTCTTGGGTTCTGCACAGACTGTTCATCATTAAGTGTTAATCCTGTGGCTTTCCAGAGCATGTGCATTCTAGCTGTGTGTCCAACTGTCTAATTCCCACAGGACTGGAGATTTTCAGATGTGATCTTTTTATTCCTATTATTAGCATGCTGGATGGTAGAAAATAGGTGTTTTAATTAAATAAATAATTCTTAATTCTAATTTCATGAAACTAACCTTTGCACAATGTGTAATGCTTACTTGCAGGTAAGGTTTGGTGTTTTTTGTTTGTTTGTTTGTTTGTTTGTTTTTTAAACCACAACTGGCCCATAGCAGGGCAATTCAACTTTTGGCATTCATGGCTACTTAATGGACTTTTGACACACATCCAAACCACAACATTTGGGTGCATTTTCAAAGATATGTCACAATTTCAATTATTTAAGCATAGTATCTCAGAAATGAGCATCAATGATAACACAAATTATAAAACATCAACGTTCTAAAACATCATGTGTAACCTTGCTGTGAGATACCTGTAAATCTTGAGGATCGAGGAGCTTGAACCAAGAGACAAGATCCACATCGCCATTATTATCTTACTTTTATTTTAAATTACAAACCCCTTAAGTCACAATCATAATGGCAATATATCAGAGATGGCAATATGTATGTGATGAATTTCTGAGAAGGTGCTAGGTGGTTGGATCCTAAGAAATTATACCCAGAGTACTCATCACAGACTACTTTTTAGTATCATGTTAGAAGCTAAAACACATATATATTCACTCAAGACTGTACAAATAAGAAATAGAGGCAAATAGAGCTTCCATCCAATTTTCATGCTGTTTTGCATCACTAGGAAAGGTTTTAAAATACACCGAATAACATGATACCTTTCTGTGAAAAAGAGAAAATTGTTGAGTGTGGAGATAAAATAAAATATTTATGCTGGATCCACTTGAATTTTTCAAGAAACCCTAATGCATATCATAAAGAGTAAAATGTTTATTATTTTTCCTTCCTGAAGTAATAGATTCAGGTTATCCAAGATGATTATAGGGTATGATAACAGTTAGGGTCTGGGCTCTAAAGTCAGGTTGCTTATCCTAGAATACTGGCTCCACTGTTTTTCTCTTGAGACTCATAGTAGTTTCTCTAACATCACTTTTAAGTGGGGATAATTATAACTTCTACTCCAAATGTAGATTATGAGGATTAAATGAGGTAAGAAGAGTACTCTTCTTAGGACAGTACCTGGTGTATAGTATGTGCTCAGTAGCAGTGTGACTGAGCAGAAAGACAATGTAGAAGAAATCCCTGGAACTTCCTTTCAGTAACCCATCCCCTGCCTGTGCTTCCCAAAGGCCAGAGCCAGTTATAAACCAGCTGAGAATGTTGAGGTTCATCTTAGAATCCTGCCTGACACAAAGCCCATAACATTTTGTTCATACTTGCCATATTTTAGCCATCTGCTCATTGCTTTATTGTTAATGCATTTCTTTTTTTCTCTCAGTTGTGAATTCCTTGAGGATAGGATTAATATCTTATTCATAATTGGAACTCAGTAGAGTTCTAATAAATATTATTGAGTTCAATAAATACTAAAAGAATGACACATAACTCAAGTACAGGAGAATACAGAGAAAAGAGAGGAAGGCTTTTGCAGGTAGCAACATTTGAAAAGACAATACAAAGTGTGGTTAATTTCATCCTTCTTTAAAGTAATTTTTATTTTTTTTCCTGTAGCTATGTGCTTGAAGTTGAAAAAATCAAATGCTACGTAAATATTCTCTTTGTTAAAGAAAATTCAAGCAACACATAAGCATGTAATTCTTTGCAGCAAACTGTCCATATTCCATTCTCTGCATCAAAAGTAATTAGTTTTTTAATTCAGTCTTTAATTGGAGGAAAATTGCTTTACAATGTTGTATTTATTTCTGAAGTATAACAATGCAAATCAGCCATAATTATATATATATCACCTCCTTCTTGAGCCTCCCTCCCTTCTTTCCATCCCCAAAGTAACATTGATTAGTTTTAACAAATCAATGTGCATTTTATCCAAACCTTTCTCTATATATTTAATATGTGTATGTTTGTGTGCTGTGAGTGTGTATATCATTATGTAGTAATGATTCTTACTTTACACAATTTGGTTCATATTTTCTGTGCTAATGTTCTGTGTCTTGACTCTTTCACACTGGAAAATATATCTTACCTAGATAGTTTCACTGTAAATTGATTAAAATGGCAAAGGGGGAAAAATGTTAAAAAAGTTTTTGTGCTGAAAATGATCTCTTGAAATAGAAACTTCAATCAATTTACAGTGAAAATATCTAGGTGAATAAAAAAGTTTTAAGTGACCAAATATACAGATAATGATTGAGATCCTGGTTAAGTACAGGTGCAAAGAGAGATTTATTGATGGTAAATTGGCATTTTTAATGCTATCTGTTTATCAACTGGCCCCCCAAGAGGACTTAATGCCCACGTGAGTTTCTAATTTGCTACATTATGGAGGCTTAAAGGAAAAGATGAAAGTGGATGGAAAAGACACATTAATGGGTTAAAATTGTTTATAACAAATATATTATTTACCTTGAAATGTGTGCATACACAAGCCAAGAACTGTGTGAAGTTCTCAGAATACAGGGTTTAGCTGCCTTTTAAAAGTATTATTTGGTAAAGAACAGAACGATATCTCAGCAAAATGTGAATGCCTAGATTGAATTACCCAGAAGCAGAGACTGAGACCGGGTTTCAAGCATCTCACATCCTCCTTTTATTGTTCTTGGACTGCCTACTACATACGTGGTGTAGAAGTCTCCATTATTTCTGTATTCTCATTTTATCTTTCAATACCATAAAGGTTTAAAGAATAAATAATGATGGTACTCATTCCCATGAGCAATGCCATTTTTACAAATCATTCTCAATTAACTTACCTGTATCAGTTGAGAGCCCAGTTTTACCAGTCCTAAAAAAACTTCTGAAATTTAAAGGCAGTTGAATTTCACACCTTTTTTTTTTTTTTTGGTGGCTGCTTAATAAAGTGTTATTTCAAGACCATGACCATTTTAAATATAAAGTTGAAACAGAAGACAGGATTGTGTCTTTCTGTAAGCAAAATTATTTATTCACCAATATTTTCTTTCTCACTGTGTGCTTGGGGAGTGTTTTTCTCAAAATAGCAGTGAATATGAAGTGGAGCAGGACCCTATGGTCTTCCCCCCCTCCGCCATGTCCTCTGTCTACATTTTGTACATGAAAAAACCTTAGCCAAACTTTGTCAGAGAAGTGAGAAAATGCAGAAACAAGGCAAATGGTCTAACAAGATGAAATAATAATAGTTTAGTCATTAAGCATATTCAAGGACCTTTAGTTCCACCTTTAAGAGCTATAGATAATATTCTAAATCATATACTGTGAGCTGTCTTATAGACATTGAAATTCCCACCAGGTAAAAGAAATTAACTACATGATGACCAGACTATAGCCATGACATTAGCTGTCACAGTTCTGAGAACTGGCCTCAAGAAATGGAAACAAATAGTATCTGGAACTAAAGATTAACAGTACTTAAAACAATCAAGACGATGCTGGTGAAACCATCACGTGACCAACTTCAAGATTACTGTAACAGTTGACTGTGCTGTTACTATATGTGCCTCCTTCCTCTGCCTATAAAAACCCTTGCCCCATGATGGTCAGGGCAGGGAATCAACCTCTGGACAGGAGTCCATCCGCTCCATCTCCAGTTGCTGGCATCTAAAACAAAGTAAAATTTCCCTTTCACCAACATTGACTCTTAATTGGATTTTGAGCAGTGAGCACCAGGACCCTCACTTTACTAACAGAGCTACCATTTTTATAATGCATTGTTTTATTGAGAGTGGAATCCAGTCATATCGGAAGAATAGGTTACTCTCTGATTGAGGAACCAAGTATTCAAAATGAATGATGAAAGTCTGCTTCTATTTGACTAGCACAGTGGTACATGCTGAAAAATTACTAATTCACTGTGTTAGTCATTGGAGGACAAAGCAACTGTTATTTATAACAAATCTTGCTTTTCCTGTGGAATGATGTAAAATCCAACTTTTGCATTCACTGGAACTGGCAAACAGCTTCAGATGTCTGGGTTTTACTTTGGCTGGAAATTCCTTTGTACTCTGCAGTCAAGGTAGCACACAACATAAATGGATAACAAGTGATTTCAAAGAATGATACAAATTTGATGCAATGTACCCAAATATGTGTTGCCAACAGTCCACATATATGCTGAGCTCATGAGTAAGAGGCATGACGTGATTTGTTTCACTTTTAGTCAGAACACAAAATTCAGTTCCCAGGCATAACCCCTTGACATTTGCAAATGCCAGGTCTTTTTCCTGTAGTGACTCAAATGAGATAATATGATGATAGGAAGGTATACAAATACATTTATTCCTGTCTCGCAGACATTCTAATTTTTTCCAAATTTGATCTAGCATGTTTATGGTTATTGTTCACTGGAATTTAGTTGCCGTTGCTTATTTACTTCAGTTTTTTAAAAACAGATCAAGGAAACTTTATAGAAAAATACCTTCAAGTTATGCATGCGATGGGAAAAAGTATAAATCTATCACTTTCATGCTTAAATCAAATATGCCTTATACTTCAGTATAAGGAGTTAGAATGTGAAGCTCACTGAAAGGAATATTACTTTTAAAACCTAAGCCATAAAATCTGAGAACATGTTCCAGTGATTCTCAGAAGGCATTTCATAAAGTATTAGCTATTTAGCACCTGACAATTCCCTTCTATTGACGAAAGCAACTTCCTGGTAAGCTTATCCAAGAACTTACATTTCTATTTTTCTTTTAAAATACTATATAGCATCCCAAAGAATGAGATGTTCATATTCATATTGCATGCCTATTAAATTTTTTTTTACTGTCACAATGTGAAAATTTGTTTCATGCTCTAAATTCTTCTTAAAAAGTAGAGCCCTAATGATTTTATGTTTCATTAGATAATTAGACATGCACAATCACAACTGTGTGTTTCCATTTTACTAGGAAGCTGCATGCTTACTTTTGTACTTTATGTTTCCTTTGTCTTAAATTGTCATATAATTATCCCACCCATCTTGCTTCTCTCATTACTTTGATCTATCATTTTGCTCTTATTCTATTGGCTATATTTTGGTCAGTATTTTATTGCAAGTAGTATTTTTTTTTAATGGATTAACTAGAACTCTGGAGAGATAAAAAAGACAGGAGGCGACTAGGAGTGAGAGCTAGAAATGCAGACAAGTCTTTATTAATTTCTTATAAAAGCTTTTGATACCTAAAGATGGTAATTAAATCCTAGTATTGAAAGGTTGCCTATTGTAGCAAAAAGCTGGGGCTTCCCAGATGTCTCAGTGGTAAGGAATCTGCTGCAATGCAGGAGACACAGGAGATGGGTTAGATCCCAGGGTCCAGAAGATTTCCTGAAGGAGGAAATGGCAACCCCTCAGTATTCTTGCTGGAAAAGTTCCATGGACAGAGGGGCCTGGCATCCTACAGTCCAAATGGTTGCAAAGAGTTGGACACAACTGAGAGTCTGAGCACACAACACACACTAGAGAAAATAACATGGTGCTCACACATCAAACATGTATGTATTTCCTGTATCAAACATGGGCATGTATTTCCTGTATGAATGTGTGCAAATATTTGAATGTTCTGAATTTTGCTAAACTTTTGTTAAACTTTTGTGAAATGACATACAACACATTTGCTCAAAAACTAAATGTAGGGAGAACAAGATGGTGGAGGAGTAGGTAGACATGAAGTGCATCTCTCTTCATGGATACATCAGGAAAACTCTTTCACACACACAAGTGCGTGCAGAACACCAGCTGAGAGTGGGCAGCAATACCTGACCAGCAGAAAAGAATATATAGAACCATGCAAAACTCAGTAGGAGAAAGGAACTGGGCGGGGGGAATCAGAAGTGTTAGTAGGACTTGACATGCCCTCAGCGGGTAGGGGAACTGAAGCGGGGGTCCGATCCCCACATCTGGGCAATTGTCTGAGTCAGAGGAGAAACATTTAAGGTTGAGAGTGAAACAGCTGATCTGTGGCAGCCTAAATGGAATGAGAATCAGACAGTTCTTGCCGCAGCCATACAAACTCTGGACAGGAACATTGGCTCCCTGGAAGGCGCAGCAGCTGGGAGCTGGAGTTTAGGGATTGTGGAGCAATCCAAGGGTGATGGCTGCTGTTGACTGTAGAGGGATGGATCAAAGGGATGTGAGGGAGGGGACTGTGATGAGAAATGTCTGTGGAAGAAAGATGGACAGCCATGGAAGCAAGATGATACTGCTGAGTCACATGTAAGTGTTGGAGCCATCACCATAGCCTCCCTCTCTCCACAGGCCAGCATCAGCAGCTGAACAACAGAGAGGCCGGCCCATCAAATGCATGATGAACAAAAATACAGAGGAGGACCCCACCCAAGGTGCTCCTTTAAGGGCCTGATGGGCCGATCTACAGAGTAGGACCCCAGCCAGGGGGACCCCTCTATGTCCCTGACCTGCTGAGCAACAGAGAAGGACCCCAGGTAAGGGAGCCCTCTAAGTGCCAGAAAGGGTGGAGCTATGGAGAAAAACTTACCAAAGAGACCCATTTATGATTAAAACTCTTCAAAAAATCAGCATAGAAGGAACATACCTCAACATAGTAAAGGGTATATATGATGAGTCTGCAGAAAACATTGTTCTCAATGGTGAAAAACTGAAAGCATTCCCCCTAAGTTCAGGAACATGACAAGGGCACCCAATCACACCACTATTATTCAACACAGCTCTAGAAGTCCTAGTTACAGCAATCAGAGAAGAAAAAGAAATAAATGGAATCAGAAAATAAAAGTTCAGAAAAGAAGTAAAAAATAAGAAGTAAATCTCTCACTGTTTGCAGATGACATGATACTGCACACAGAAAACCCTAAGGATACTATCAGAATATTACTAGAGCTAATTAGTGAATTTAGCAAAGTTGCAGGATACAAAATCAATACACAGAAGTCATTTGCATTTCTATATACTAACAATGAAAAATCAGAAAGAGAAATTAAAGAATCAATCCCATTCACCATTAAAACAAAAAGAATTAAATATTTAGGAATAAACTTACTTAAGGATGCAAAAGAACTGTACAGAAAATTATAAGACCTTAATGAAAGAAATCAAAGATGACATAAACAGATGGAGAGACATTTCATGTTCCTGGGTAGGAAGACTCAATATTGTGAAAATGACTATACTACCAAATGCAGTCTACAGATTCAATGCGCTCCCTATAAAATTACCAATGAAAGAACTAGAAGAAAAAAATATTCACAGAACTAGAACAAAACAAATTCACAATTCATATGGAAACACAAAAGTCCTTGAATAGCCAAAGCAATCTTGAGAAAGAATGGAGCTGGAAGAATCAACCTTCCTGATTTCAGATTATACTACAAAACTATAAGCCATCAAGACAATATGTTACTGGCACAGAAACAGAAATATAGACCAATGGAACAAGATAGAAAGCTCAGAAATAAACCCATGCACCTATGGGTACCTTATTTTTGACAAAAGAGGCAAGAATATACAATGGGGCAAAGACAGCCTCTTCAGTAAATGGTGCTGGGAAAACTGGACAGCTAAATGTAAAAGAATGAAATTAGAACACTTCCTAACACCATACTAAAGGTAAATTCAAAATGGATTAAAAACCTAAATGTAAGACCAGAAACTATAAAAAAAACTCTTAGAGGAAAACATAGGCAGAACACTCGATGATGTAAATCAAAGCAAGATCCTTTATGACTCACCTCCTAGAGTACCAGATATAAAAACAAAAGTAAACAAGTGGGATCTTATTAAACTTAAAGCTTTTGCACAGCAAAGGAAACTATAAGCAAGGTGAAAAAACAAACCTTAGAATGGGAGAAAATAAAAGCAAATGAAACAACTGACAAAGGATTAATTTCCAAAATATACAAGCAGCTCATAAAAATCAATACCAGAAAAACAAACAATCCAGAAAATGTGGGGAAAAGACGTAAACAGACATGTCTCCAAAGAAGACATACAGATGGCTAAGAAACACATGAAAAGATAGCTCAACATCACTCATTATTAGAGAAATGCAAATTAAAATGACAATGACACTGTTGGTGGGAATGCCAACTAGTACAGCCACTATGGAGAACAGTGTGGAGATTCCTTAAAAAATTGCAAATAGAACTGCCATATGACCCAGCAATCCCACTTCTGGGCATACACACCGAGGAAACCAGAATTGAAAGAGACACATGTACCCCAATGTTCATCGCAGCACTGTTAATAATAGCCAGGACATGGAAACAACCTAGATGTCCATCAGAAGATGAATGGATAAGAAAGCTGTGGTACATATACACAATGGAGACATTAAAATGCTCAGCCGTTAAAAAGAATTCATTTGAATCAGTTCTGATGAGATGGATGAAACTGGAGCCGATTATACAGAGTGAAGTAAGCCAGAAAGAAAAACACCAATACAGTATACTAACACATATATATGGAATTTAGAAAGATGGCAATGATGACCCTGTATGCAAGACAGCAAAAAAGACACAGATGTGTATAGCGGACTTTTGGACTCAGAGGGAGAGGGAGAGGGTGGGATGATTTGGGAGAATGGCATTGAAACATGTATACTATCATGTAAGAATCTAATCGCCAGTCTATGTCCGATGCAGGATACAGCATGCTTGGGGCTGGTGCACGGGGATGACCCAGAGGGATGTTATGGGGAGGGAGGTGGGGGGAGTTCATGTTTGGGATCTCATGTACACTCGTGGTGGATTCATGTCAATGTATGGCAAAACCAATACAGTATTATAAAGTAAAATAAAGTAAAAATAAAAAGTTAAAAAATAATAATAATAAAAAATAAAATAAAATAGTAACTCTAAACTGAAAAAAAAAGAAAAAAAATCCATGTCAAAAATTAGACTAAAATAGCTTTTTAATAAATAAAACGCAACATTTCTAGAGAATTAAAAAAGCACTGTGCTATAATAAAAAAAAAATAAAATTACAATGAGATATCATTTCACACTAGTCAGAATGGCCATCATCAAAGAGTCTACAAACAATAAATGCTGGAGAGGGTGTGGAGAAAAGGGAATGCTCTTGTACTGTTGGTGGCAATGTAAATTGATACAGCCAATATGGAAGATGGTATGGAGATTCCTTACAAAAGTAGGAATAAAGGCACCATATGATCCAGCAATCTCACTCTCAGGCACATACCTTGAGGAAACTAAAATTGAAGAAGACACATGTATCCCATTGTTCACTGCAGCAATATTTACAATAGCTAGAACATGGAAACAACCTAGATGTCCATCGACAGCTGAATAGATAAAGAAGTTGTGGTACGTATACACAATGAAATATTCACTTCAGTTCAGTTCAGGTCAGTCGCTCAGTTATGTCCAACTCTTTGCAACCCCATGAACCACAGCACGCCAGGCCTCCCTGTCCATCACCAACTCCGGAGTTCACTCAAACTCACGTTCATCAAGTCAGGGATGCCATCCAGCCATCTCATCCTCTGTCGTTCCCTTCTCCTCCTGCCCCCAATCCCTCCCAGCATCAGAGTCTTTTCCAATGAGTCAACTCTTCACATGAGGTGGCCAAAGTACTGGAGTTTCAGCTTTAGCATCATTCCTTCCAAAAAACACCCAGGGCTGATCTCCTTTAGAATGGACTGGTTGGATCTCCTTGCAGTCCAAGGGACACTCAAGAGTCTTTTCCAACACCACAATTCCAAAGCATCAGTTCTTCGGTGCTCACCTTTCTTTATAGTCCAACACTCACATCCATACATGACTACTGAAAAAACCATAGCTTTGACTAGACAGACCTTTGTTGGCAAAGTAATGTCTCTGCTTTTTAATAAGCTGTCTAGGCTGGTTATAGCTTTTCTGCCAAGGAACATTTCTTTTAATTTCATGGCTGCAGTCACCATCTTCAGTGATTTTGGAGCCCCCCAAAATAAAATCTCTCACTGTTTCCATTGTTTCTCCATCTATTTGCTGTGAAGTGATGGGACCAGATGCCATGATCTTAGTTTTTTGAATGTTGAGTTTTAAGCCAACTTTTTCAGTCTCCTCTTTCATTTTCATCAAGAGGCTCTTTAGTTCTTCTTCACTTTCTGCCATAAGGTTGGTATCATCTGCATGTTTGAGGTTATTGATATTTCTCCCAGCAATCTTGATCCCATTTGTGCTTTTTCAATCCAGTGTTTCTCATGATGTACTCTGCATAGAAGTTAAATAAGCAGGGTAACAATATACAGCCTTGACGTACTCCTTTTCCTATTTGGAACCAGTATGTTGTTCCATGTCCAGTTCTAACTGTTGCTTCCTGACCTGCATATAGGTTTCCCAAGAGCTAAGTCAGGCGATCTGGTATTCCCATCTCTTTCAGAATTTTCCACAGTTTATTGTGATCCACATAGTCTAAGGCTTTAGCATAGTCAATAAAGCAGAAATAGGTGTTTTTCTGGAACTCTCTTGCTTTATTGGTGATCCAGTGGATGTTAGCAATTTGACTGCCATTTCCTCTGCCTTTTCTAAAACCAGCTTGAACATCTGGAAGTTCACGGTTCATGTATTGCTGAAGCCTGGCTTGCAGAATTTTGAGCATTACTTTACTAGCATGTGAGATAAGTGCAACTGTGTGGTAGTTTGAGCATTCTTTGGCATTGATTTCTTTGGAATTGGAATAAAATCTGACCTTTTCCAGTCCTGTGGCCACTGCTGAGTTTTCCAAATTTGCTGGCATATTGAATGAAACACTTTCACAGCATCATCTTTTAGGATTTGAAATAGCTCAACTGGAATTCCATCACCTCCATTAGCTTTGTTCGCAGTGATGTTTCCTAAGGCCCACTTGACCTTGCATTCTAGGATGTCTGGCTCTAGGTGAGTAATCACACCATCGTGATTATATGGGTCATGAAGATCTATTTTGTATAGTTCTTCTGTGTATTCTTGCCACTTTTTCTTAATATCTTCTGCTTCTGTTAGGTCCATGCCATTTCTGTCCTTTATTGAGTCCATCTTTACATGAAATGTTCCCTCAGTAGCCCTAATTTTCTTGAAGAGATCTCTAGTCTTTCCCATTCTATTTTTTCCCTCTATTTCTTTGCACTGATCACTGAGGAAGGCTTTCTTATTTCTCCTTGCTATTCTTTGAAACTCCACATTTAAATGGGTATATCTTTCCTTTTCTCCTTTGCTTTTCACTTCTCTTCTTTTCACAGCTATTTGTAAGGTCTCCTCAGAGAGCCATTTTGATTTTTTGTGTTTCTTTTTCTTAGGGTTGGTTTGATCCCTGTCTCCTGTACAATGTCATGAACTTCCATGCACAGTTCATCAAGCACTCTACTATCAGATCTAATCCCTTAAATCTATTTCTCACTTCCACTGTATAATCATAAGGGATTTGATTTAGGTCATACCTGAATGGTCTAGTGGTTTTCCCCACTTTCTTCAATTTATGTCTGAAATTGGCAATAAGGAGTTCATGATCTGAGTCACAGTCAGCTCCCAGTCTTGCTTTTGCTGACTGTATAGAGTTTCTCCATCTTTGGCTACAAAGAATATAATCAATCTGATTTTGGTATTGGCCATCTGGTGATGTTCATGTGTAGAGTATTCTCTTGTGTTGTTGGAAGAGGGTATTTGCTATGACCAGTGTGTTCTCTTGGCAAAACTCTATTAGCCTTTGCTGTGCTTCATTCCATACTCCAAGGCCCAATTTGCCTGTTAGTCCAGGTGTTTCTTGACTTCCTACTTTTGCATCTGTCAGAGTTTGCTCAAATTCATGTCCATTGAGTGGATGATGCTAAGCATCTCATTCTCTGCTACCCTCTTCTCCTTTTGCCTAGTCAGCTCTTCTCATCAGGCGGCCAAAATATTGGAGTTTCAGCATCAGTTCTTCTAACGAATACTCAGGGTTGATTTCCTTTGGGATTAACTGGTTGGATCTCCTTGCAGTCCAAGGGTCCATCAAGAGTTTTCTCTAGCACCACAAGTCAAAAGCATCAATTCGTTAGTGCTCAGCCTTCTTTATGTCCAACTCTCACATCTGTGCTTGACTGCTGGACAAAGAGTTTTGATTATTTCAATCTTCGTTGGCAAAATAATGTCTCTGGTTTTTAATATGCTGTCTAGGTTTGTTACGGCTTTCCTTTCAAGGAGCAAATGTCTTTTAATTTCATGGCTGCAGTCACCATCTGCAGTGATTTTGGAGCCCAAGAAAATAAAATATTACTGTTTCCACTTTTTCCCTTTCTATTTGGCTTGAAATGATGGGACCAGATGCCATGATCATTTTTTGAATTTTAAATTTCAAGCCAGCTTTTTCACTCTCTTCTTTCACTCTCAGCAAGAGGCTCCATCATTTCTCTTCATTTTCTACCATTAGGGTGGTATCATCTGCATATCGGAGGTTGTTGATACTTCTCTTGCAATCTTAATTCCAGCCTGTGATTCATCCAGCCTGACATTTACCATGATGGAGAAGGCAATGGCAACCCACTCTAGTACTCTTGGCTGGAATATCCCATGGGCGGAGGAGCCTGCTAGGCTGCAGTCCATGGGGTCACTAACAGTTGGACACGACTGAGTGACTTCACTTTCACTTTTCACTTTCATGCATTGGAGAAGGAAATGGCAACCCACTCCAGTATTCTTGCCTGGAGAATCCCAGGGACGGGGGAGCCTGGTGGGCTGCCGTCTATGGCGTCGCACAGAGTCGGACACGATGAAGTGACTTAGCAGCAGCAGCAACTCTGCTTATAAATTAAATAAACAGGGTGACAATATACAGCCTTGTCTATTAAATATACCCTTATCTAATTCTTTGGAATTTTATGGTCTAGCAGCAATTTGGCAGATTAGATAAGTATGATTCCCGCTCTTTTATTGTTGAAATTTCAGCATTTATTCTGTCTGCCTTTAGATGCTTGAGTTTTCTTCCATAGACTCTTGCCCAGCTCTTGCCATTCATCTTCCTTCTTCAAATTAATTTCTTATGACCAAGAAGAAACAAATACCCTTTGCTACCATGTGGAAGTTTCTGCTCTCTGCCCTACTTTGTTTCAGTTAAGGTCAATATTGGTGATCTCTACATAATATCTCTTTCCTGGCAAAAGAAAGAACAATTGTCAACTTAGCTTTGAACTGACCACAGGCTTTTCCCTATTAACCCAGCCTAACACTTTTTCTTGTTGGCTTCTATATAGACCTCATATTTTATTTAGCTTGTAATTCAGTTTCTTCAAGCATCATTGGAAGAATTTGCAAGTTACTTAATATTTTTTTAAAATTAAAAAAATTATAAAGCAGAAGTGCTCACTTATCTTGGGAGACATCAAAATGCCTGACTGGTTTCACCGCCCTCTATCAACCCACCTCCTTTTTCTGTTTATGGCCAGTTCTAATCATATGTAAAGGATAAAATAAAACTTATCTTTAAAACATACATTTGAATATTAAAATTAGTCAGAATACAGATTTCCTAACAATTTTGAATTCATAGTGCTTTAAACAAATAACTTTACTTTCACCACTTTGCACATAATTTTAACTGAAAATTAAAAACTTGATTTTTAAAAAATTCTTTGAAAATCTATAAAAACTTGATTTACTTTCTTATATATTTGTCTCTTAGATTAATGTTGCTTTAGTGAAACCCTTTGCTTGTGACTGCATGTTACTGAGATTATATAAATAATACTTCTCAAGATTTGCAGACATTATAGTGCTGCTATAAATTTGCTTGGTAGGGATACTCATTCTAATTTATTTTCTCCCAACAATATCTCACTAAGTAATAATTTCATGGATCTTTCTTCTGAGAAGTTGCCCCAGAAATGCATGCTTGTTATCAGGAAGGCTTTAAATAAATTGACATTGATCACAATTAAAGCATCTTAAATGAAGATAAGCGATCATTCCGTGCAGTTGGAAGTCCTTCTTTCTCTCTCCTCACTTCCTCTTCAACCCATATCTAAACTATCAACAAATTAGGTGGTCTCTTCCTTCACCATGTATCGAGGTCATGGCAGTTTTTCACTGTCCTAGTCTAAAATACATCTCTCTCCAAGTGAAATCCAAAGTCCTCATGTTAAACAGTATGACTTAAGTAACTTGGGTTCCCTTCTAGCTCTCCAGTCTCTTCTCTTGCCACTCTCCCCTTAGCTCTCACTTGGCTTCCTTTCTGTTCTGTTCAGTTCAGTTCAGTTGCTTAGTCATGTCTGACTCTTTGCAACCTCATGGACTGCAGCACGCCAGGCTTCCATATCCATCATCATCTCCCAGAGCTTGCTCAAACTCATGTCCATCAAGTCAGGGATGCCATCCACACATCTCATCCTCTGTTGTCCCCTTCTCCCACCTTCAGTCTTTCCCCAAATCAGGGTCTTTTCCAATGGGTCAGTTATTCACATCAGGTGGCCAAGTACTGGAGCTTCAGCTTCAGCATCAGTCCTTCCAATAAATATTCATGATTGATTTTCTTTAGGATTGACTGGTTGGATCTCCTTGCAGTCCAAGGGACTCTCAAGAGTCTTCCCCAACACCACAGTTCAAAAGCCTCAGTTCTTCGGTGCTCGCCTTTCTTTATGGTCCAATTCTGATATCCATACATGACTACTGGAAAAACCATAGCTTTGACCAGATGGACCTTTGTTGGCACAGTAATGTCTCTGCTTTTTAATAAGCTGTCTAGGTTGGTCATAACTTTTCTACCAAGGAGCAAGCATCTTTTAATTTCATGACTGTAGTCACCATCTGCAGTGATTTTTGAGCCCAAGGAAATAAAACCTTGTCACTTTCCATTGTTTCCCCATCTATTTGCCATGAAGTGATGGGACTGGGTGCCATGATCTTAGTGATCTAGCCATGATCCTTCCTGTTAGTTGAACCCATAACCACTCCCATTACTGCACTGTCTGCTTCTTCTTCTTGAAACCATTCCCCTGAAGATACTTGGAACTCACTCTCTCACTTTTTAAAATTTTTTTATTTTTTATTGGAGTATAGTTGGTTAACAATGTTGTGTTAGTTTCAGATATACAGCAAAGTGACTCAGTTATACATATACATGTATCTATTATTTCTCAAATTCTTTTCCCATTTAGGTTATTACAGAATATTGAGTAGCATTCCCTGTGTTATTGAATAGGTCCTTGTTGGTTATCTATTTTAAATACAGCAGTGTGTACATGTCAATCCCAAATTTCCTAACTATCCCTCCCTCCCACCCATGCCCCCAACCATAAACTCTCTCACTTCTCATACATTACTGCTTAAATTTGCCTTATCAGTGATGCCGTCTCAGATCACTCTGCATAAAATAAAGCAGTAAATCAACCTATACCCCCATTCAGCATGCTCTTTCCCTATTACCTGCACTCACCACTATTTGACTTACTATACAGAGTTAACAGATCACCATTTCTCTCTCTAGGATGACATCTCCATGGTGCAGGACTTTCTTTTGTTCTTTGCTGTGGTCTTTCCCCAGTGCCAACAGCAATAGCTGGAACATAGACTCCCGGTGCTCCATAATACATTCATCCCTTGGTGTCTTCAGGAGATTGAGTCCAGGATTCCCACGGGTACCAAAATCTGCAGATGCTCAAAGCCCCTCAAGCATAAAATGGTGTAGTATTTGCTTGTCATTTCCTCCCATAGACTTAAAATCCTCTCTAGGTTACTTATACTAACTATTAATAGTAGAGTGTAAATACTATTTATAATTATAAAAATGCTACTTAGATTATTGCCCATGTGCAGCAAATTCAAGTTTTGCTTTTTTGAAATTTTTTCCCCAGTATTTTTGATCTGTGGTTGTTGAATCTGAGGATGCAGAACCCGTGGACAGGGAGAGCTGACAACATGTGGTAAGTGAATGAATAAGTACACACACGTCTTACTTTTTGTTTTAGTTCAGCCTTCTCCTTCTTGGACTCTAAGATAATACATTAATTTTGCAACTTCTTTTCCTTCTAATTTCTGCAGAAAACAGGCCTCTCATTTTGCTATCTTCCTCACTAAATTCTTACCTCAGAGATATTTCTCAGTTGGCAAATAAACCAGGACTATCAATTAGGCAATGTGCTAAAATGCACAGGATAACATTTTATTACCTCTTATCAGTTGGATTAGACAGCATGTTGGAATAATTGGAATAAACCTCTTGAAAAGGTAGGTTTTGAACAGCTATACTGTGTTGTTTATGCTAAAGTGTGATTTTTGGTTTACCCATTAGGTTTCATATCTAGAAATCTAGTAACTTAATTATTGCCTATATTTCTGTCCTTCAGCCAGTCAAGGCCAGATCTACAACGCTGGAGTTCCTCAAGCCCAGGGTAAGGCCAAGATATGTGGCGGCTTAACAGTATTGTGCACCAGTAGGTAAATATTATGCACCTTCTAGGACTGATTCTCTTTCAATATTTGTTCAGCAGAATTAAAGGCTGAGGCTGGGTTCCTTGGAAGAAAAAAAAAAAATCAACACTAAGAAAAGACAGCTGGAGGGCTGTCTCCTGTCCATTGTCATGTACAATTACAATTCCATTTAAGCTCCAAACTTAGACCCTAACTGGGCAAAATGACAGCTTTGCTTTTGGTTTTTGTCAGGCAACTTAGGAATATATTGTGGGATCGCACCTGTCCTATCCCAAGTAACTTAACAAAAGTCCTTTCAACCTCATATTATAGTCTCACACAGAGGAGTTCTATAAATATATCTTTTCCAGCAGGGATGGTGGATTGTTCTGTGTCCCTATAGATCGGTGCCCTGGGCCAGGGCCCAGCTGGCTGACCCCTTATTGCAGCCTGGTCAGAATCTTACAGCACTACCTTCTATTATTAATATTTAGGAAAAGGGAGAATGTTGTTGTTCTTGCCAAAAATGACATTTCTTAGCCACTCAAAATTGAATCTAATCTTGCAACTTTGCTAATTGAATTAGCCCTTCAAAATAACAAGGATTTTTATTATTATCAGGAACAGAACTCAAGCTCCGAAAGAGAAGACAGAAGCTTTTCCCCCTAAATCTAAATTAAAACTTAAAGTGAAAGAAAATCGTTTAACTAAGGATTGGTTAGCTAATAAGGGAATCCATCAACTGCTGTTGTGGTTCATTATATATATTTTTTGTTTTGCTTTTCATTTCCTTTTTCTTGGCAGGTTCTAAATGACCTCTGGAGTGGCTACTGAGGAGGTTTATTCAGTCTTATGGGCCATGCCAAGGGAATGTGAGGGATTCTATCCTGCAGAGGTCAATGTTGATAGGAGCACAAAGGCAAAAAAGCAATGAAAGCTGGAGTGTTGGTGCCTTAATAGACATGACAAGATCAGGCAAGGACAGTGAGACAGCCAAGGTCAAATCCCATGTGAAAGCTCAGTAAGCTTCACAGCTGCATTTGTTCAGTCCCAACACCACTGTTTCCAAACAGTGAAGCTGGGTAGTGGAGAAGCTGGGCTATGTCTCAGTTTCAAAACAGTAGGTTTATCACCTATTCGTGCCTTTCCTATAGTGAACAGGAGCTAGGTTTGATAAAACTGCCTGTTTTTATCTTTCTTATTTTTTCATACTTGCTTAAGTAATTTTATTTAACGCAATTCCCAGAGAAAACATTGTCTTATGCTTACATATATAATGCCCATTTTAATTCTTACTGTCATTTTTCACAGTACATTCTGGTTAGTTATTTTAAATATAATAGTGTGTACAGGTCAGCCCCAAACTCACAGTCTATCCATCTCCCTCCCCCCAATCATGGGAACCACAAGTTCATTGTCTAAGTCTGTGAGTCTGCTTCTATTTTTTGACAGAATGGAAAAGGAAGAGGTTACTTGGACACCTGTCACCAGAGGTAATTGTGTCCAGTATTGATTAGGGTCCAAATAGAGTGACAGAACTACTTATGTAATCCCAAATCACCCTAAGGCCCTTGGTTCAAAAGTTGAGTGCTATATTTCTATTCACACTTAAATATTTCTCATTCTAAAATTAAATTAATTTTACTAGCATTAACCCAAAAGTCAGCTGCCAGCATACTTAAATCTTCCAGCCTCCCAGAGTTACCATTTGCTTCAAGATTGTAGTTAATTTGCTTCCAACCCCTTCTTATTATCAAATAGAAAAAACAAGGCCCCCACCAAAACTTGGGACTACTTAAAGTTGCTAAGCTTCTGCTTCCACTGAATTCCATACATTTATCACTTTTTCCATCTTAATCACCCCACTGAAAGTACCACAGATCCTAAAACCTCAGGGTATTACCAAGGTAAGATAGTTTATTATACCACTTCATTTCATTTTTGGGTCAGTTGACTGACTTTTCTCCTCATGAGTTATATTCGCATGCTTCTTTGTATGCCTTCTATTTTGGGCGGTTGCGCACACATTGTGAATTTAACCTGTTTCTGAATATTTTTGTCATCCTGTGAATAGTCTTGACTTCTCTTCTGCATGTGGTTGTTTGAAAACAGTTTGATCTTTTGGGGACTTGCTTTTAAGTTTTGTTAGCTGGGATGAGAAATAAGGTTAATACGTCCCCAACAATGAAGCAAGACATTTTTAGAATTCCAGTCGATGCCCTGTAAATTGTGAGGGTTTCTACTTTGGCTCTTGGATATTGGTGCTATTTCCAGTCCTGTGTGGTCTCTGAGCACTGTTCCTTCTAATTTTTCCATGTGGTTCTTTCCCTGAACTCTCATTTATGTGCTGATTACTATCTGTTGAACCTTAAGGGGAACCCTCCACAGAACTCTGGAATTTTCTCTCCTTGCAACTCTTATTACCCAAATGTCCAGTATTCTACTTTGTAGTTTCCCAACCAAGGATCGAAGCCAGGGCCCCTGCAATGGGAGCACAGAGTCTTAGCCACTGGGCCACTAGGAAAGTTCCCTATATTCTACTTTGTAAAGTCTAGCTGCCCGGCTTCCCTGGACACACCATCCCATCTCCTCCATGTTGGGGTACAGCTGGCTCTGCCTGGATTTTCTCTCCCTTATGCCTAATCTTCAGACAGGAAGCTGCAGCAATTTTAGGGCCCCTTATATTTTCCCAATTCTGATTGGTCACCATTCTATGTTGTTGATGTTCAGTGTTTTGTGTGACATTGTTTCATATACTTCCTCACCTTACCTGTTTTGTGGTGCAAGAGTAAATCCAACTCCTCTTATTTAATCTTAGCTAGAAGCAGAAGTCCTCTGAAGCTATATTTGAAATTAATTCTATGAACCGACTACTAATTCTTGCATTTACACCCTCTCTAGATGTGGGAAAATCCAGCTTCCTGGTCACCTTTTCTGTATTCCTTCTTTTACCCCTCTCCTCCACCTCATCTCTGGAAAAATGTATTATTCCCCCCGCTGATTTGGCTTCTTTTTATGCTTGTATTCATCTTAGCATTTGTCACAGACCTAGGTATTATTTTTAAAATATATGTAGATCCTACACTAAAAAAAAAAAAGTTCCCTGGTGGCTCAGATGGTAAAGCGTCTGCCCACAATGTGGGAGACCCAGGTTCGATCCCTGGGTTGGGAAGATCCCCTTGAGAAGGAAATGGCAACCCACTCCAGTGTTCTTGCCTGGAGAACCCCATGGCTGGAGGAGCCCGGTGGGCTCCAGTGCATGGGGTCACAAAGAGTCGGACACGACTGAGCGACTTCAATTCACTTCACACTATTTTGGTAACAAAATACTAATAAACTATTTTTTAAACTATACAACATTAATACTTTTGCCACAGCTAGTGAAACAATGAAAAATATATTTAAAAAGTTGTTGTTCAGTTGCTAAGCCATGTCCAACTCTTTGCGCCCCCATGGACCATAGCATGCCAGGCTTCCCTGCCCTTCACTATCTCCTGAAGTTTGCTGCAACTCATGTCCATTGAGTCGGTGATGCTATCCAGCCATCTCATCCTCTGTCATCCCCTTCTCCTCCTGCTTTAAATCTTTCCCAGCATCAACTAAAAAAGTAGATTTTATGAAAAAATAACCGATCAAACTTATGCCTTTACTTCTAGTATGTCTCTTGAATTACTGCTTTAAAAAATAAAACAGTAAAAAGATCTTAGAAAGGCATTGACACACTAATGAAGATAGTGGGATGGAAAGGACAGACACACAGACTAATGGAAGAGAATAGAGAGAGAACCCAGGAAGAGATCCACACAAATACTTCTAAGTAAATTTTGACAGAGGCAAAAGCAATTCAATGGAAAGGGGGTATCCTTTTGAATGAATGGTTTTGGAGCCATTGGACACCCATTAGAAAAAAATAGCCCTTGACCAGTACTTCACACTTAATATAAACTTTAACTGACAATTGATCTTAGACTTTAATGTAAAATGCAAAACTATAAAAACTTATAGGAAAGAACATAGGAGAAAAATCTAGAACTAGTAAAGAGCTCTTAGCCTTGACACCAAAAGCATGATCCATAAAAGGAAAAATTGATAAATAAGGCCTCCTCAAAATTTGAAACTTTTGTTCTGCAAGAGACTTAGCTATAAAGAGGAAAAGACAAAGTAAACCCTTGAAAAAAATATTTGCAAGTTTCTTATCCAACAGAGGCCTTGTATCCAGAATATATAAGAATTCTCAATATTCAAAGAAAATGAGCAATCCAATTAGAAAATGAGCAAAAAGATATACACAAATGTTTTACCAAAGATAAAAAACATATGACAAATAAACACACAAAAGCATGTTTGGAATGTTTAGCAATTAGATAATGTAAACTGTAACTATAAACAGATACCACTATGCACTTCATCGCAAAGGCTGAAATTTAAAAAATAGTGACAGTACCAAATGCTGGTGAGTATGCAGAAAAATTTAAATACTCATGTATTGCTGGGAGGAATGTACAAAAGTACAGCCACTCTGTAAAATAGCTTGATACTTTCCTTCAAACGTAAAAGTGGAGTTGTCATGTAGAAAAAAATTGCAGTCTTGGGTATTTATTCTAAGGAAATTAAGACTTCCCACAAGAATCTGTACCCAAATAGGGATAGTAGCTTTAATGTTAATTGTCAAATACAGGAACCTACTCTAGTGTTCTGCATATGGATGATTAGTTAAATTTTTGATATGCCATAATTTCATTACTACTCAGCAGTAGAAAAGAAAAGGTTATTAATACATATAACAATTTCATTGGAGAAGCCTCAAGGAAATTATGCTGAGTAAAAAAAAGTCAATCTCAATTCCATACTATACTTAAATAATATTCCATTAAATAATATTCATGAATTAATATATTAACAACTATAGAGATGAATAGCAAATTGTTGTTGTCAGGGTTAAAAAGTGAGAGGAGAGGGGTAACAGAAGAGTCTTGTGATTTATAAAGGGGTAAAAAGAGAGTTTCGTGATAGTAAAGCTGCATATTTTGATTGTGGTAGCAATTACCCAAGCCTATATATGTGACAAATTGCATAGACACAAACACAAAAATAACTGCATGTATAACTGATATATTCTGAATAAGATTTATGAATGGTGCCAATGTCAGTTTCTTGATTTGTCAACTTCTTATTTTTAATATTAT
Organism: Capra hircus; assembly: GCF_001704415.2. NCBI lineage: Eukaryota > Metazoa > Chordata > Mammalia > Artiodactyla > Bovidae > Capra > Capra hircus. Next base: position 114,668,103 of record NC_030808.1, on the reverse strand, counting down.
ATCAATGTATATTTAACATTATATTCAATTAATATTATAATTTAATACTATATCAGTCAATAATATATCAATTATATCAATACAATATCAATTATATCAATACTATAGTTGTGTAAGATGCTAATATTTGGGGAGGCTTGGAGAAGTGTGCACAGAAGTTTCTTGTACATTTCTTTGCAACCTCCCATTAATCTACAATTATTTCAAAGATTTTAAAAAGCACTGCAATATAAGAACATGGAAGAACTAACTGAAGATAATAACAAAAAAATTTTGAGAATTTGAAAAGAAGATAACCAAAGAATATCTGGCTTAGTCAAACAGAGCTGAAGCCTAAGTTCATAGAATAGCAACCCAGTTTTTGCTTTGGATCCATCCTCACTCTAAGATATCTGCAATTCATCACACCAAATATCTCTGAAAGTAGTAAGGCATATAGTTCTGAAAACAGCAGGATTGGGGGAAGGTCTGATTAAGAAACTATCCTGCTCCCAGAATCCTCACTCCCTCTGTGTGGTAGGAAAAAGTCCCAGTGGAATTCTGGAGACTTTTTTAATAGAGGGTCTTTGAACATAGTTAGGGATGGAAGTAATGTATTAAACAGAGAGATTAAGAAAATTAGAGGTATTTGATGGTATTGAGGGTAATTGAGAATTACCAGCCTCACCCTTAATTTCTTCCATTTATGATAAAGCAGCAGCCAGCCTTTACATTATTATACATCTTAGTCTATCCAAATTGCTACAATAAAAGATTACAGACCAGGGGGCTTCTCTGGTGGCTCAGATGGTAAAGAATCCTCCTGAAATGCACAAAACCTGGGTTCGATCCCTGGGTTTGGAAGATCCCCTGGAGGAGGGCATGGCACCCCACTCCAATATTCTTGCCTGGAGAATCCCCATGGACTGCGGAGCCTGGAGGGCCACAGTCCCTGATGTCACAAAGAGTCAGACATGACTGAGTTTCTAAGCACACACAGGTAGCTTATAAAAGACAGAATTTACTTCTCACAGTCTGGAGGCAGGAAGTGCAAGATGCCAACATGGCTGGGTGACTAGAAGATTCTCTTCGGGGTTGCAGACTGCCAACTTTTCCCTTTTTCTCACACAGTGGAAGGGACCAGAAATCTCACTCTGGCCTCTTCTACAAGGACATTAATAGCATTCATTAGCGTTCCAACCTCATGATCTAATCACCTCCCAATGGTTCCATCTCCTAATATCATACTATTGGGTATTAGGATTTCAACATATGAATTTTGAAGGATAAAATAATTTAGACCGTAACATTAAAAAAATATTATTCACTCCTGTATCAATAGTATATGTTATTAGGTTTTATTCTTATATAACTTTTGATGTTAAAGGTAATTCCTTTTTCATTTTATTTAAACTTGTTTTTTTTTTATGCAGTTACCACTGATTATTTCTTTAATCCTCTAACAGATATCTGTTAAACACCAGCCAATAATTTTCCAAAGGCATAAATACTTCAAAGCATCTAACAATCCCCTATCATTTAATCTTTTTGTTGTTGTTCATTTATTTTAACTGATGATCTGCCTCCTACAGACATCTATTCCTTGCTTCAAATTAAACTAATAGCTTTTTAGGCTTAAACATATTAATCATGCTAAAGCGGTCCCTTTTTTCTCTCCTGTAATGAAGACATTTGTCCCTGAGTCCTCTTTTTCTCTTTCCTACTTTACTATCTAATTTTTCATGAATTATAAATTTTGGTGACTTCCTAACATAGGGTACATGAGAGATAAGTTTTTAAAATTATTGTATATCTGAAAGTGACTTTATTCAGTCTTTACATTTGACTTGATACCTTGGCTAGGTATAGTATTAGAGGTTGAAAATAATTTTCATCAGAATTTTTAATACCTTTATTCTACTGTCTTTTTTTTTTTGCTTGTTTGTTTTTTAATGTTACTTGTAAGAATATTTATTTTGTGAATGTTTTAAAGTCTTCTGCTTAAGGCATACTTAAATTTCATGATAATAAGCTTTTGTATGACTATTTCATGCCATTAACTTTACTGGGCATTTAATGGACTCTTTTAACTTGTAAAGATACATGCCTTTCAGTTTGGGAGCAATTTTTTTTTTTTTAATTTCTTTGACCACTTCCTCTCCTCTTTTTTCCTTCTTTCTCTACAACTTCTACTAGTTGGATGTTGAACCACCCAAACTAATCCATTAATTTTCTGCTTTTAAAAAAAATTATGATTTTCTCTTTGTTATTTGGGCTTTTATAGATTTTATGTGAAGAGGTCTAATAATTTTTTTCTACTGTATTTTAATTGCCAATTTCTTTTTCTCTGATTGAATTTAAAAGTAATTTGCTGCTCTTATTTTATGAATGTGATATTTTGTGATCTATTTGTCCAACAGAGTTCCATTTTTAGAAATCTTTGTTTGTTTTAGTATCTCCTTGTCATGGGAAACCTGAATTTGATCCGTGGGTTGGAAAGATCTCCTGGAGAAGGGAAAGGCTACATACTCCAGTATTCTGGTGTAGAGAATTCCATGGACTCTATAGTCCATGGGTTTGCAAACAGGGGGACATGACTGAGTGACTTTCAATTTCACTTTCACTGTCATGGGAAAGGATTTCTTCTCATATATGCTGCTCCTTCAGAAAATATTTATATATAAGATCCAAGATCAGAAAGCTCTGTGTTGTAGGGGAGAAGACTAGGGCAGGGGAACAGGACTGAACAAGTTGACTTCATTTAGAGTGAATTCCTCCATGTCTTTAGGAAATGTCCAAACATCTAGAGGGCTCTTTATCTAGAAAAGTTTTATAACTGCTTTTCCCCACTGACTGCAATTTTCTGTGAGGCGAAAATAAACATGGAAACCAGTATCTTGGAATTCCTCAGGGCTGAGGAAAGGGGCTATGGGTAATGTAAGGGATACATGTAGATCTATTTTGTCAACTGCTTTCATCTTAAAACTCTGTGTCACTTGGTATTCACTGGTTCTTGAGTAAACTTCTCCAGATACCATTTTATTTCTTTTGGTGTACATTTTTGAAAGAGTTAAGATACTTTAAACAACATCTTGCATGTTCAGTGTTTGCCCTCCACTTTTCATCTTACCTGCTTCCCCATACGTAGAGACTCTTGGGGGATTTGTGAGGTAAACAAGCTCATTTCCTATCATAACAACCTTATGTGGTTGGCTAGCTTTTGATGTTCTCTGCTCTGCTATGTCAATGATCCTTCTTTCCTTCATCTCATTTGACTCTCTAAAAGTTATTCTAATGTTTTTTCCAAAATTATATTTTCTAATTTTCTCTTCATCCTCATTTGTTAATTTTTATGTATTAAAAGCCATTTTGTGGTGTTTGGGAGGAAGAAGAGATTATCACCTTCATCTGTGGTCAAGTCTTTACATTTCAACCATAGTTAACTAATACATTCGGAGAAGGCACTGGCAACCCAGTCCAGTACTCTTGCCTGGAAAACCCCATGGATGGAGGCGCCTGATAGGCTGCAGTCCATGCGATCACAAAGAGTCAGACACAACTGAGCAACTTCACTTACACTTTTCACTTTCCTGCATTGGAGAAGGACATGACAACCCACTCCAGTGTTCTTGCCTGGAGAATCCCAGGAACGGAAGAGCCTGGTAGGCTGCTGTCTACAGGGTCGCACAGAGTCAGACATGACTGAAGCGACTTAGCAGCAGCAGCAGTAGCTAATACATTAAAAAATATTACTAGATATATGTTCACTTCTTATTTTGTATTTTCTTAAACATATAATCTAAGTGAACATGGATGGAAACTGAACATCATATAGGCATCTGAGGAATAAGTTCTCATGCTGAAAACTTTAAGAAATCCCTAGTCATCTGCTGGGAAAGATTAAAGGTAGGAGGAGAGGGGATGACAGAGGATGAGATGGTTGGATGGTATCAGTGACTCAGTGCACATGAATTTGAGCAAAAGAGTTGGACACAATTGAATGACTGAACAACAACAAGTCATATTGATGGGCTTCCCTGGGCTCAGTGGTAAAGAATCTTTCTCTAATGCAGGAGATGAGGGTTCTATCCCTGGTTTGGAAAGATCCCCTGGAGTAGGAAATGGCAAATGACTCCAGGATTCTTGCCTGGGAAATCCCTATGGACAGAGGAAGTTGGCAGGCTACAGTCCATGGGGTCACATAAGAATTGGACTTGACTTAGCAACTAAAACAACAAGTCATGTGGATATTGTGAGTGAAGGATCACTAGAGGGGAATCCAGCAATCTTTGGCAGAATCTAGGTGGTAGAGAGACTAAAGTGGCAAATTACAGGCTCCCACCATTGTAAAGCCATTTTCTGTAGTTTCTGTCACAGACTAGAACTTCTTAATGGAAATCGTGCAGTCCTTCACTTGTATGTTCATAAAGGGTCTGAGCTACCAAGTATAGTGTGTTTCAAAAAAGTACTGTTTTAACTGCTACAAATAGTGAATGGGCAATGCATCCAACGGCTGATGGATCTTTGTAATAGAAATTTATCACTTTTTTTTCTACTTTAAGATTGAAGAAGCAAATGCCAAACTCAATTGCCTATAGAATAAATTGAAGGATCTTTCTGAGCAGATAGGAATTGATTTAGACACCTTCATTTAATGTAGCATAAGAGTGCAACATTAATGAAATGCAGGAAATGATTGTCATCATCAGTGTGCTTGTTAGTCTTGTATCCTGGCTGAATAAGAAATGTAGCTCATTACATATGTTGCTTATGAAAGCAAAGTAAGATGTTAATATGTATATTTTCTATGTTCTCCTAAGAGAGTCATTTTTACTTTCATGAAAGAAAAATTTATATATATATAAAATGTATATATATATATATATATATGTATATATATATACATGTGTATATACATGTGTATATATATATACACATGGACAAGAAATGCAAAAAACCAAAATGGCTGTCTGGGGAGGCCTTACAAATAGCTGTGAAAAGAAGAGAGGTGAAAAACAAAGGGGAAAAGGAAAGATATAAGCATCTGAATGCAGAGTTTCAAAGAATAGCAAGAAGAGATAAGAAAGCCTTCCTCAGCGATCAATGTGAAGAAATAGACGAAAAGAACAGAATGGGAAAGACTAGAGATCTCTTCAAGAAAATTAGAAATACCAAGGGAATATTTCATGCAAAGATGGGCTTGATAAAGGACAGAAGTGGTATGGACCTAACAGAAGCAGAAGATATTAAGAAGAGATGGCAAGAATACACAGAAGAACTGTACAAAAAAGATCTTCACGGATAATCACGATGGTGTGATCACTCATCTAGAGCCAGACATCCTGGAATGTGAAGTCAAGTGGGCCTTAGAAAGCATCACTAGGAACAAAACTAGTGGAGGTGATGGAATTCCAGTTGAGCTATTTCAAATCCTGAAAGATGATGCTGTGAAAGTGCTGCACTCAATATGCCAGCAAATTTGGACAACTCAGCCATGGCCACAGGACTGGAAAAGGTCAGTTTTCATTCCAATCCCAAAGAAAGGCAATGCCAAAGAATGCTCAAAATACCACACAATTGCACTCATCTCACATGCTAGTAAAGTAATGCTCAAAATTCTGCAAGCCAGGCTTCAACAATATGTGAACTGTGAACTTCCAGATGTTCCAGCTGGTTTTAGAAAAGGCAGAGGAACCAGAGATCAAATTGCCAACATCCGCTGGATCATGGAAAAAGGAAGAGAGTTCCAGAAAAACATCTATTTCTGCTTTATTGACTATGCCAAAGCCTTTGACTGTGTGGATCACAATAAACTGGAAAATTCTGAGAGAGATGGGAATACCAGACCACCTGACCTGCCTCTTGAGAAACGTATATGCAGGTCAGGAAGCAACAGTTAGAACTGGACATGGAACAACAGACTGGTTCCAAATAGGAAAAGAAGTACGTCAAGGCTGTATATGGTCACCCTGCTTATTTAACTTCTATGCAGAGTACATCATGAGAAACGCTGGACTGGAAGAAACACAAGCTGGAATCAAGATTGCCGGGAGAAATATCAATAACCTCAGATATGCAGATGTGAAGAAAGTGAAGAGGAACTAAAAAGCCTCTTGATGAAAGTGAAAGAGGAGAGTGAAAAAGCTGGCTTAAAGCTCAACATTCAGAAAATGAAGATCATGGCATCTGGTCCCATCACTTCATGGGAAATAGATGGGGAAACAGTGGAAACAGTGGCAGACTTTATTTTGGGGGGCTCCAAAATCACTGCAGATGGTGATTACAGCCATGAAATTAAAAGACGCTTACTCCTTGGAAGAAAAGTTATGACCAACCTAGATAGCATATTCAAAAGCAGAGACATTACTTTGCCGACTAAGGTCCGTCTAGTCAAGGCTATAGTTTTTCCAGTGGTCATGTATGGATTGAGAGTTGGACTGTGAAGAAGGCTGAACACCGAAGAATTGCTGCTTTTGAACTGTGGTGTTGGAGAAGACTCTTGAGAGTCCCTTGGACTGCAAGGAGATCCAACTAGTCCATTCTAAAGGAGATCAGCCCTGGGAATTCTTTGGAGGGAATGATGCAAAAGCTGAAACTCCAGTACTTTGGCCACCTCATGCAAAGAGTTGACTCATTGGCAAAGACTCTGATGCTGTGAGGGATTGGGGGCAGGAGGAGAAGGGGATGACAGAGGATAAGATGGCTGGATGGCATCACGGACTCGACGGATGTGAGTCTGAGTGAACTCAGACAGGTACTGGACAGGGAGGCCTGGCGTGCTGTGATTCATGGGGTTGCAAAGAGTCGGACACGCCTGAGCGACTGAACTGAACTGAACTGATATATGATTCAGTGTTTACATAATCATTAATAAGATAGTAGAAGTGATATTTTTGTCTACATTTGTGAAATAAGAGAAAAGTCTATTAGAAAGCTGTTTAATAAAACTGCTAAAAAGTGTCATATTCTAGTGGATTTTATTGTTTGAATTTGAATGTATGAGCTTAAAAACCAGCAAAAGAATTGAGGGAATACTTATTTGTCCACAGGCCCCACAGACAGAAACAAGGCAAAACATAGGGGGAAACCTAAGTCATCTATAGCAAAATGTTTTAAATGAGAAATTTAATGGAGCAAAAGATGTGATGATCATTAAGTTATCATAAGCCAAGTTTCAGCCAGTGGCCCGTTGTCCAGAGGGGAGTTTATTGCTTCAGCTTCTTATCATCCGCTCTTACTCTCACACTGTGGCTACCACCACAACAGATATTTTCCCTCCCTCTTCCTTGCTAAAAAAGATCTTGACTTACTAGCACTCAGGAAAATTGATTCCTCATCTAATGTGAACATGTTACCAGGTAAAAGGGGAAGTTCTCTGGAGAGTTTCTGGGAAAAAAATTTTCTCCCTGATAAGACAGAAGATTCTAAAAGAAAAGTTTCTTGTCTATGTGATTTAGCTCCTTGTTCCCTGCTCCTTAGTTCCCTTGTTCCGGTGACTGGGGATACATGGGCTGGGAATGACTTTATGGGAGCTGTGGCAGCCATGTTCATCCTTTCAGGTGAAGACCTAGAGACTCACCTTTATTCCTGACATAATTATGCTGCTGGACCGAAGTCAGTAAATGCTTACCACAAAACTTCTTGATAGACAATAAAGTGTAAGTCACCTTTGTTTACATTCTTGTTATCTGCAACCATTAGAACCCCTAGTTTATTCCTGCCTCTCCGTCTTTGCCTTGCTCTGGTACATTGGTCACCATTCTACCCTCTAACCATGTAGAACAACTTGCATTTCCCAAGGCACATATTATTTTTCTGCCTGGGTCCAGCAGCATCTTCTACATGAATGGTCTCCCCCTTCTTTGAGCCTCTGAAACTCTACTCACCTTTCATTTAATGAGATTTCACTTTATGGAATTTCTTTTATAAATCTTTCCTGTCCCCAGTATCCTCACCACCCACCACCCTAAATCCTCTATTGTACCTACTACAATCTGAGCAGAATATACCTTTTTGAGTGTTCTCTACGGTCAGGTCTTCTTTCTGTGTTCAGACATGCTATGCTCATTCCTACATTAGCCCTACTTCAGAAAGTAGTTTCAAGTCCCATCTTCACTGTTCCTTGCCAGCAATATGCTACGCCAACATCTCTGCATTTTTAGTTGCTTTTTGTCCTTCAGGTTTTAGTGTCAACCTCTGTAATGAACTTTAAGTTCAAAGAGAGCAAGATCAGGTTCCTCTGGTTCAGCATGGCATCCTCAACACCTCTGACACAGCCTTGACTTCAGTAGTTTCACAACAAATAATTAAAAATGAATGAACTGAACTCTAAATAGAAAGCTCTCCAATGCAAGTTACGGTATAGTACTCATCTACAGAGATTACAGAATCCAGCTAAATGTACTTATATCCTTTGGATGAAAGACACAAATATTCCACAAATGCTGAATGAATGCGATGGAGAGATGGATGATAGGCACAGAAGGTTTACTATTTTGTTTTTCCTCTGATGAAAAACACATGCTTATTTCTAGTGAAGAGTTTGCTTCTGAATAACAGGAGTGGCAACCCTTGTGAGGTCAACTCTTTGAAAAGTAGATTGTTATCTGTAAACTTAAGGCTTAACTTTTAGCAACCTTAAGCACATACTTATTAAAGTTAAGCAATCCTAGTAAGACTTTGTTCCCAGAATCTACAAATTGGAAACCTGAGAAATCAAGCCATTGATTGTTCTGAAGTTTAATGGGAGGTTCTGCAAAACTGTACTGCCCTTTCAAATATTTCTCTCCATAATCAAAATGAGAACACCAGTAAAATGTTTATGTCAATCATAACATGTCAATCCCATAACAGTGGGATTTAGAAGTGAAAATTGGGAAATAATAATTAGAAATTTGGCTTAAGCTAAAGTTAAATATAACTCTCTTTAAAAAGTTATCAATAGAATAATGTTCAAAAAGTCTGAATGTGAAACAGCAAAGTTTGAAACTTAATGAAAATCAAATACCAAGAGCAAGGAAGGCAAACAAAATCCTCAACATTTGCAGACATAACAACTGTGAAACAGGAAGTAATTCTGAGAATTTTTCAGCATTTTCTTCTTTGTACAACTTCCTCTAAATATAGTAATACTCCTTTCCATCAGTCAGTCTGACTCTATCTGCTTTCAAATGTTCACAAAGGAATTAAAGCAAGAAGCCATTGCTAACAAAAATGTCCTCTTTTTTCCCCTTTAAATTGCTTGTTTAAAACATTATGTTTTAGCGACTAAAAATAATCTTCCTCAAAACCCATATAAGTTTCAAGATAGGAACTTGAATCAAATACAGTTTCATTTTTTGGAAAGTGAAGATTTACACTGGTGAAATGTTTGGATGAAAATACATATTATTTTTAAGTACTAACATGTGTGTTGTAGAAAATGTTCTAGAAGATTGAGAAATGGAAAACTACTTCAGGGTAGGGCAGTCTCATGAATAAGGCTGGATTTATGAAGCTTTAGAATATTAAGAGGTTTGAGTAATCAGAGAGATAAGAGAAACTAGATGAGCTCTGAGAGCAATATACATGTTAGGAGAGGAAAGAGGTTTACAGCCCTATAGTAAATGGAACTGTATCACAGATTCAAACAGATCACTGAAGAAAAGAAGGAGATACTTTTTTTAAACCACTGGTGTTAGGATGTAAGGATGCTGACCGGATTTCAATGTCACCTTTGCTGACAGTGGGGAATCAGGTCATTAGAGGAGCATGTTTGTTAAGGCTGTTTGTTTGTTAAGCCTGTTTGTTGAGGCTCTTGGGGTCTGGCTAGTGAGACCAGATTGAAAAATGTAATAGACGTCACAGGGTGGTTTAGTATTTATTGCCTTTCTATTTCTTTTTGGCTCTAAATATACACATGTAAACAGCGCTTGGATTGTTTTCTTGAAGAGGTGCATCTTCTGGGATGCGTCCGATGACTGCTTTATGTGTCATTAAAATAGAGGAAGGGCGAGATGACCTTTCTATCCACTTAAGAGTTCTTTGCCATTTGAAGAGAAAATGAAATCTCTCATCTTACAGATTCAGTGGTGCTACCTACTGTCTGAGCCACTGGAGCAAAAGTATGCAGCAACTGAAAACATTTCTTCAAGTCACCGCAGCCCAGGTCAAGAGCTTTGCAGGGTAATTAACTCAGATCTGTTATTGTATTTAGTGCGTGGATTCCTTCAGCTTATTACTAAATGTGACATGGTATAAAAATGGGGAGGGGAAGTCGAATTTCAATCTGGAGAAAAATATTAAAAACAAAACAGAAACATACAAGCAAATGAGAGGGAATTTATAGTTCATAAAAATCTGGACTAACTTTCAAAGACATACTATATTGTTTTCAGTCTAGATATTTGTATATTGGAGGCTGTGACTGATCACTGAAAAAAAGAAAAATAAGAGTATTATGAAGCATAATTTTACTAGCATTATAGGTTAACCTTTCATGCTTTGCTTATATTGTAAATGATACTCATAATCACTGTAATGCATTTTCTGTATGAAGAGCTGAGCAAGCAACTTCATTTTCTACATATTTATAAATACATGATTATGTTCTATAAAATTAGACTATTTTCAAAAATAAGTGACACATTTTCTTACAGGATATTTTGTTAACTGAGCTTCTTTTATGTTTTTATTGGTCAGGCAAGATGAATTCGAGTTGCTTTGGCATAAATTTTAAATCTGAAACATACTTATTAACTTACAAGTTTCATGGGAGTCTATTTTGTTTATTTTGATCAAAAAAAGATATTATGTTTAAAAAGAAAATTAATAAATTTACATGCATAAAAATGAAATGTAATGGTTTAGTTCAGTCACTCAGTCGTGTCCGACTCTTTGCGACCCCATGAATCGCAGCACGCCAGGCCTGCCTGTCCACCACCAACTCCCAGAGTTTACCCAAACTCACGTCCATCGAGACAGTGAATGCCGTCCAGCCATCTCATCCTCTGTCGTCCCCTTCTCCTCCTGCCCCCAGTCCCTCCCAGCATCAGAGTCTTTTCCAATGAGTCAACTCTTCTCATGAGGTGGCCAAAGTACTGGAATTTCAGCTTTAGCATCATTCCTTCAAAGAACACCCAGCACTGATCTCCTTTAGAATGGACTAGTTGGATCTCCTTGCAGTCCAAGGGACTCTCAAGAGTCTTCTCCAACACCACAGTTCAAAAGCAGCAATTCTTCGGCTCTCAGCTTTCTTCACAGTCCAACTCTCACATCCATACATGACCACTGGAAAAACCATAGCCTTGACTAGATGGACCTTTGTTGGCAAAGCAATGTCTGCTTTTGAATATGTTGTCTAGGTTGGTCATAACTTTTCTTCCAAGGAGTAAGCATCTTCTAATTTCATGGCTGCAGTCACCATCTGCAGTGATTTGGGAGCCCGCAAAAATAGTCTGACACTGTTTCCACTGTTTCCCCATCTATTTCCCATGAAGTGATGGACCAGATGACATGATCTTCATTTTCTAAATGTTGAGCTTTAAGCCAACTTTTTCACTCTCCTCTTTCATTTTCATCAAGAGGCTTTTGAGTTCCTCTTCACTTTCTGCCATAAGGGTGGTGTCATCTGCACATCTGAGGTTATTGATATTTCTCCCAGCAATCTTGATTCCAGCTTGTGCTTCATCCAGCCCAGCATTTCTCCTGATGTACTCTGCATAGAAGTTAAATAAGCAGGGTGACAATATACAGCCTTGACATACTCCTTTTCCTATTTGGAACCAGTCTGTTGTTCCATGTCCAGTTTTAACTGTTGCTTCCTGACCTGCATATACGTTTCTCAAGAGGCAGGTCAGGTGGTCTGGTGTTCCCATCTCTTGAAGAATTTTCCAGAGTTTATTTAAAAAAAAAAAAAAAAAGGCTCTGGTTCCTCTGCCTTTTCTAAAACCAGCTTGAACGTCTGGAAGCTCACAGTTCACATATTGCTGAAGCCTGGCTTGGAAAATTTTGAGCATGACTTTACTAGTATGTGAGATGAGTGCAATTGTGCAATAGTTTGAGCATTCTTTGGCATTGCCTTTCTTTGGGATTGGAATGAAAACTGACCTTTTCCAGTCCCGTGGCCATGGCTGAGTTGTCCAAATTTGCTGGCATATTGAGTGCAGCACTTTCACAGCATCATCTTCCAGGATTTGAAATAGCTCAACTGGAGTTTCATCACCTCCTCTAGCTTTGTTCGTAGTGATGCTTTCTACGGCCCACTTGACTTCACATTCCAGGATGTCTGGCTCTAGGTGAGTGATCACACCATTATGATTATCTTGGTGGTGAAGATCTATTTTGTACAGTTCTTCTGTGTATTCTTGCCACCTCTTCTTAATATCTTCTGCTTCTGTTAGGTCCATACCACTTCTGTCCTTTATCGAGCCCATCTTTGCATGAAATATTCCCTTGGTATCTCTAATTTTCTTGAAGAAATCTCTAGTCTTTCCCATTCTGTTGTTTTCCTCTATTTCTTTGCATTGATCGCTGAGGAAGTCTTTCTTAAAGCTTTTAGAATCTAATGCAATTTCCATTTATTGGAAAGAAAGGATTCATACTGGTGACATGTTTACCCAGGAATACATAGCATTTTAAAAAACTAATGACTGTATTATTGTAAATGCTGTAGAAGTAGGTGGATTTCACATCTTCTATACATATTGGAATTACATTAAAGTTAGTTATTTTAACTCTTCATTGGTGTGCTCCTTTACTTTCTTCAACTTAAACTCAAATAATATTATTTCCTGATGCTTAAAATAGTGCTTGTGAAGATATTTAAAGAAAATCTGTTGCTTTTTTCTGTAGAAATCACGATGTGTCATGTCAAGTGAGAGGTTAAGATCACCAAAAGTGTACTATCCTCACTCCTGCCTCTCACTTCCTCAAACTTAACCGTAGCCCACCACTTACCTCTTTGTCTTTTTCACATCCTTCTGCCACTTTGGTTGTTAGAAGGAAGGAGGAAGAGTCAAAAAGAAAAGGATAAGATAGGAGTAAATCACAAGATCCAGGAAAGGTTAGGAAAGAATCTGGAGACATTTTCAACTCTTTATAAATGGAGGTGAAATAATTCGAAGCACCTACATTTATTTAATGACATCCATATTTGGGCTTCCCAGGTGATGCTAGTGGTACAGAACCTGCCTGCCAATGCAGGAGACATAAGAGATTCAGATTCGATTCCTGGGTTGGGAAGATCCTCTGGAGGAGGTTACGGCTACCCACTCCAGTATTCTTGCCTGGAGAATTCCATGGACAGAGGAGCCTGGAGAGCTATGGTCCATAGAGTCTCAAACGGTCTTAAAGAGTTGGGCACAACTGAAGCAACTTAGCATACAAGCACATACATAAGACAAGGAGAAAAAAGCTCCCATGTGCCAAAGTGGAGCATCAATTCCTACTCTTTTTCCTTTTCCCCTCCCATCCCCCAAACATGCTTCACAAACATCTTTCCATATTTCTGGGTTCAGACATAGAACTGCGCCCAAATCTACTTGAAGATGAAAATTAACCTTACAGAAACTAAACAAGGAGGTCTGATTTTGGCAAGACATATCTCTCCTTTGCTTTGTTCCCTCTCCTCACTCTGTTTTTTTCCAGGTAGCCTGAAATTTCAAGAGGGCCCTGGATGCATCTCAGCTGCCCTTCTCTGCCCTACTCTTCCAACAAGCCCCCAAATAAGATTCATCTCTATGTCATCCATCAATGAACTCCCCAACATGAATGAGTAACTAAATGAATTACCAAGTATTAATCTAGTAGTACTTTTTAAGAAAAGTCTTATGGAAATGTGTTAAAGAAATGGAGAAAATAAGAACAATGAGAACTTAGAGCACAAAGGCTGATAAAATGTAAGAAAATATTCGACTTTGAGAAAACTCTTAAATCCCAACATACTAGAGGTCACAAACTCTATCACACATGATTAGAATTATGGAGGGAGGAACTTTTATTCTGTATGGCAGAAGTCAGCAAACCATGACTTGTGTACCAAAACCAGCCCACTGCCAATTTCGGTAGATAACGTTTTATAGATAAATAGGTAGATAAAGTTTCACATTATTCTCTTCTTTACTATATTGACTGCTTTCATGCTTAATGGCAGGGTTGATGAAGATCATGTGGTCCACAAAGCCTAAAATATTTACTATCTGGCCTTTGTTAGAAAAAGTTTGCTGACCCCTGCTCTATAGGAATAATGACATTGAAAATTATGGCAAATCTTTTACCTTATTTCTTCTCCTTTATTTTTCTTTCCAACTTCCTTCTTTAAGTGTAAGACAGAGCAATGTAGACTCAGCCAGGAAATCTTACTTTAAAAACTGAAAGAAATGAATCATGGTCATCTTGAAACATCTTCAATTTCTGCTGCCTCTACATTATAGACATAATTGAATGAGAGTTTGTAGTGATCCTCTTGCTTTGGTTATGTAACTCCAAATCAATTCTTATTTGGCCTCCTCTAATCACTTCTAATGACTGATCATTGAACATACTGGGAATTCTTAATACAGTGCAGAGAAATGCATATTTTCTTCTTATCTTATACCACTAATGGATCATGTGTATAAAAAAGGAGGTATAGACATTTACAGTTAATAAATATATTCTTGATGTTACACAAAATGTAACAAAAGACCTGGGTCATCATTATTTTGATTGAACTTTAAAATCACAAAGTGGACAACACTTTTAGAACATTAAACTTTCTAGTACATCAGTGTAGCCGGTTCCCCATCTTTGCATTTCCCAGAGCATGTTTCCCAGAAATTGTTTTATGTAAGTAGATTAAGAGAGAAAAGGATAAGCTTAGGAAAGGCAGAGTTAAATGAATGTCCTTGTTGCAGGACCTCTCGGAGCATTTCATATGAAAATACTCATAGTTAATTGCAAAGAGAGAATAGGGCATGCTTTTCCCTTTAATTCATTTCTTTGTTCATATATTCAATAAATATTTCTTGAGTTTCTATTCTCTGCCAAGCACTGTTCCAAGCATTAAGAATAGAGCATTTCAAAAAGTTCAAGGGTTATGAAGATTTGGACTATATCAGAGGTTTAGAAAGTCTTGGAAAGAATTCACAAAGGAAAAGAATTGTGAAGGTGAGTGAAGTTATGACTGAAAAGCTTTGTAGAGGAGGATTCTAGTAACTAGAAATTCATGACTAGCAGATGCATCTAGAATGTGATTGATGGTGGTTTAGTGGTTCAGTTCCTAAATGGTGTCCAACTGTTTGTGACTCCATGGACTGTAGGCCCCAGTTTCCTCTGTCCATAGGATTTGCCAGGCAAGGATACGGCAGTGGGTTTGTGTATCCTCCTCCAGGGATCTTCCCGTCCCAGGGATTGAACCTGCGTCTCCTATTTGACAGGAAGATTCTTGACTACTGAGCCACCTGGGAAGCCCCTGCATGTGGTTATCACATACTTACTCAATTTAACTGAATTACATGGAATGAGACAATTGCAAGAGCATAACGAAATCCTCTGCTTTGAAATGGCACCTTGTGTATGTTGTCAATTTGTACATGTACAAGTTCACACACGTGTGCACACCATACACCAAAGTGCTGAAATACACTTCATTTTGGGGCCAAGGATTGATAAATGGAATTCCACCTCTTTCTCTGCTTATAATATTGAATTCATGTTTGTGTGCCTGGTAAGCAGATCTGCAAGCTAAACTAACTCTCACCAAATAGACTGGTAAAGAAAAAAAGCTTTATTCAGGGAAGCTGCAAATGGAAAATAATGCGTATAACATAGACCGAAGCAAAAGACAAGAAAATGGTAGAGCAAATATTTGCTGTTCCTTGTAGAAACTCTTCCTCAGTCATATCACAAGGTAATGATGATGACATAGTGATATGTGGCAAGGTGTCAGCCACAAAGCTGAAATTATGTAGGAGACCATTGAATAGAAATTGTATCCACCATTGTTAATAAAAAATTCACATTCTAAGTATATGCTTTGTCTTTTACATCAGCTAATGAGGTTTAGAAGACAACTTGATAGTGAATGTTTAAAATTTGGGCATTAAAAGCTATTTTTAATGACAACCAAAAGGATTTTGCTTTTGTACAATTTAAAGGAAAATAAATAATAACTCATAACAGATTTATCTCATCCACATGAAATTTCATATTTGTGCATAATAATTTTCCTTAGAATTGGACATGTTTATAATTTATAAATAAATTGGAAAATTATACGTATTAAAGATATATGCTAAGCATACTGTCAAAGATTGGATGAGCAATTAACAAGGTTTGAAAACACTCCCTGGTAGATGGCAATTTTAGGCAAGTAATACATTTATTGTGTATATATTTCCTCTTTTACTTTTCAAGAGTTGAGCTGATTAACTCACCCTTGTTTAGCACTATTCATTTTTAGATTCCTCCAGATGTTTGAAATATTTTGAATAAACTGAGGAAAATATAGCCAGCCAGTTGTAAGATTATTAAACATCTAATGCTTTTTGTTAGAAATCAAGTCATTTGTTAAGCCCCAGATTTTTTTAAAAAAAGGTTTTCTCTTCAAATTAGAATGAATAAAATTCTAGATCTTGTAAGACATAAAACCATTAAAGCACTTTAGCAAGCTGGGTTTTCCATTAACTCCTTTCAGATTCTTTCAGTCCTGCACAATAACCCAAGTTTCATGTAAAAGAGTGATTTACCACTAATCAGCAGTTCCAATGACAACGAAGATGTGTTTATATGTTCTAAAAATAGCTTAATTAGATGGTACTCTAAGATTTGCCACATGACACTAGCTAATAAAATTATTTTAAATCATGTGTTGAACTACTGGGCTTCATTTACTGAAAATTAGAACAATTTATATTATAGGATAAATAATCAGCTATTTACCAAAGCTCCTGGAAGAATTTCCTTTGGCATGACCATTGCAAAGGTCAAAATGTGGTGAAGTATATAAGAAGACTTCCTTGAAAGTATTAATCACACATCCTAAATATTAATAAATAGACACCCCCTCCCCCATTAGTGCAGTCTAGGGTCTAAAATAGCAGTGACAAAGGCTGTTGATTTGCCCCATGGATGTGTATCTGTAGCTGTTAGGAGCACAGCCTAACCAGGGTTTATTGGCTGTAAGATCCCAAGTTACTTAAACCACCATGCTTGCATTTCCTTATCCTTGAAGTGGAAACAATAATAAAATCTTTTTTATATAGCTGTTGTGAAATGATTAAACAAAAAGAAAAAAAAATTTCCTGGCAAAGGGTAAAAACCTTGGTTTACATTGATGTTACCACATCTGGAAGTTTCTTCATCTCTGCTAATACACAATTAAGCCCAAATACTAAGTATGAGAGCATAATTTAACTGGTTATGTTTACCGCAAAATTAAATTCACTGCTTGATAAAATTAAATCCTCTACTTGATAAAAACCTTTCTTTGTATTCTATTTGCATCAGTCTTGGTGGCTCAGAGGTTAAAGCGTCTGCCTCCAATGCAGGAGACCAGGGTTTGATCCCTGGTAAATTATGCTCTCATACTTAGTATTTGGGCTTAATTGTGTATTAGCAGAGATGAAGAAACTTCCAGATGTGGTAACATCAATGTAAACCAAGGTTTTTACCCTTTGCCAGGAAATATTTTTAAATATATAATAAATAAAATTTCTTTGAATTGATGTGATACTTCCCCTAAATCCCTCCTATACTGACTGGTGACTAAAATGATTTATAGCCAGTGTCATGATCATGTGTGAAAAAGATCTTCCAGTTAAGACATTTTAAAATAATTAATGATGATTGCCAAAATTGGAGCTGCCTTCAGGGCCAGCTGTGATAGCTCACGTCTTCATTTTTTTTTGTTTGTATTCTAAACTGACGTCATAATTTAAAACATGAAGTTGAAATAAACAAGGTCAGGATGTAGATGCTGGGCCTCATGTTTCTTGCTTGGACTGAAATTACTGAAATTTTTTACTACATAAAAAATTACATTACTGAAAATACATGAATAAATAATATATCAACTCTTAAGTAACAGAAAAATGTATTGATTCAAACTGATAATGAACTTTAAAGCCAAAATATCATCAAAGAATAGCATTTATGAAAATACAGATAACCCCTTGAAAGTCCAAGTCAATTCAATTCAACCAACGTGCCTCAAGAGTCTGTTGGATCCTGAGCATTTTACCAGCTTTGTGCAGTATTTTAAAGCTGGTGGAAGCAGCTCTATTAGCCAAGCTGAAGGACCTAGTGGCAACATTTTTGTAAATCTTTCCTTGTCACTGATGCTTCTGCTCCACTTTGTGCATGTATGTGCTTGTGTCTGACTTTTTTTTTTCCTTCTATCTTCTTTTCATAGTCAAAAATGAGAACTGGCCTGTTTAAGGTATTTTCCCTGAGAACTGTGCCTCCTTACTAATGTGCAGGAAAACACTGACCTTGAATACCACACTGATAGATGACAAAAAAAAAAAGGTCAGCACGTGTCCTTCTTCTAGACTTTTACCTCAATATGGATCAATTATTGGTGTCCAACTGAGAAATCTAGGGTTCTACAGGATCAGGTGTAGTAATTTTCCAGGAATACTAGTATAGTAATAGAAAGTATAACAGGGTTCCTGGGCTTCCCAGGTGGCTGAATAGTAATGAATTCACCCACAATGCAGGAAACGCAGGCTCCATCCCTGGGTGAGGAGGATCCTCTGGAGGAGGAAATGGCAACCTGCTCCAGTATTCTTGCCTGGGAAATCCCATGGACAGCGGAGCCTGGTGGGCTATAGTCCATGGGGCTGCAAAAGAGTCAGACATGATTTAGTGACTAAACAGCAACAACACACAGAGTTCCTACTGAAATATAGCTTTGATTCTATTTGTCCTTTAGTTTATACAGAAGGAGATCAAGCCATACCTGTAGTTTCAGGCCCAGGTGAGGCTAAGATTACCACTCAGTGGTACCATTGCACGCTTTCACACTCTCTTTAACCCAGCCTACCGATGGTTTCTGAGCTAGGTTCTGTGCTTCATCACATAGTTTCTCCCTTCTTTAATATACCTTGTGCTTGTGTGCGTACCAAGTCGCTTCAGTTTTGTCTAGCTCTGTGCAATCCTATAGACTGTAGCCTGCCAGTATTATCTATCCATGGGATTCTCCAAGCAAGAATACAGGAGTCGGTTGACATGCCCTCCTCCAGGGGATCTTCCCAACCCAGGGATCGAACCTATGTCTGTTATGTCTCCTGCATTGGGAGGCATGTTCTTTACGACTAATGTGCCACCTGGGAAGCCCCTTTAATATAAATCAGATAAAGCCAATTCTGGTTAATAAAGTCCACTCCCTTTGTCAGATATAACAACTTAGTTTTGATTTTCTAGCAGTTGAACACATCATATTTTGAAGGAATCTCACATTAGCGTGAATTACAGCAGGAGGCTGGATGCTGTCTCTTCTAGAGAATATATAAGAAGGTCATCCCCACCTCCGTCTCACTGGCCAGTAGCTGTGGAACAAGGGAGTAACCTATGTTCTGCTACCCAAATGTTCCTACTTATAATTTGTATCCTGAGTAAGTAATATTAAATAAAGAGGCCAATTAGATACTGTACACTGTGGCATTGTAGTTCAGTGACCAATATCAAGTAACTAGCAGGAACACTTCTGGAGTGCTCCCACCCTTGTAATGACACTGTTTTGTCTTATATTTGATATTTCCTTGCTGATTCCTTTCGTCCAGCTCTTCTTGGTTACAGACAGCTTTTTGAAACTGTTTACGGCATTATTACCTGTTCTATGAGAATCTGCGACATTCTTCCTTTTTGACTTAAATGTCACCCATCAGAATTTAGTCTTTACTTGTTTATGTAAACTTATTTCTAACTATGTGCTGTGCTGTGCTTAGTCACTCAGTCATGTCTGACTCTGTGACTCAATAGACTATAATCCGCCAGGCTCCTCTGTCCACGGGGATATACTAGAGTGGGTTGCCATGGGTTCCTCCTCCAGGGAGTCTTCCCAACCCAGGGATTGAACCCAGGTACCCCACACTGCAGGCAGATTCCTTACCAGCTGAGCTACCAGGGAAGCCCATTCCTAACTATGGTGGTGGTGGTTTAGTCGCTAAGTTGTGTCTGACTCTTGTGACCCCACAGACTGTAGCCTTCTAGGTTCCTCTGTCCAAGAGATTTTCCAGGCAAGAATAATGGAGTGGGTTGCCATTTTCTTCTCCAGGGGATCTTCCCAGGAATCAAACCCAGGTCTCCTGCATTGCAGGCAGATTCTTTCCCAACTGAGCTACAAGGTAAGCCCATTCCCAACTATTCCCTTCAACAAAAACCATACTATAATCAGACTGCTTGTCATCCTCCCAAAACTTTCTTATAACAAATGACTTTTTCTCTCTCCCTCTGCCAAGCTACCTCTTGAAATTTCTTCCACTCTTGAAGTTCACTTTTGTGTGAATTCAGCCCTCTCAAATTTGGAATGACCAGTATGCTATAATGGAAGAGAGCCATTGCCTTGAACCCATGCCAATGACATTCTATTACACTTGATTTGAACTCTGTAGTTCATTTATTCCAGAGTAATGTTTCAATTTATCTAAGGTGGAGCAATTCAAAAGTTATGAAAAAAAACTGAATGCACTCATCCAATCCATGTTACTTCATGTTTCTCTAGAGGTGACATAAGTAAAGAATTCTTTGTGAAGTAGTAATGTTCAGTGTATCAAATTTTAATTTTATAAAGTTAAATAACTCATAGTAGGCACTCATTAAGCACCTGAGGTTATAGAAACCTCAAAAGCAAAAAGAGATGAGATGTTTTTCTTTTCAGATGACTTGAATAAATTCAATTAACAGTTCACAAGTATTTAACATATTTTTCAGTTTTCTGTTGACCTGAGGTCTGATCACTCATGTTCAGAAGAGAAATCTAACAGGAAATGTCAGTCTATTCTATGAGCACCTATGATATAGTTTCAGTAAGTTCTTTTGTGACTCCAATCAACCAGAGTCATTTTCTATTTTTTGTAACCAGAAAACCTAAACTGGGTTTTTGCCCTGGGTTCTATTCAAAAACCACCTACCCTTGTATTTCATAGAGAATCAAATCCACAGTAATCAGTTTGACTTTTAAAACCACCACATATGCCTGAAAAAATAATATAGTCATTTAAGGCAGCACTGTAAGATCTGACAAGGCAACTAGAAATCCAAAAACTGTTTCCAATAATTAGTATTGTCAATCTTCTCTTACAGAACTTTTGTTATGATTCTTGGAGCTAATTGACAGCAAGCCTTGACGACCTTAGGGGGAGGAAGAGATAAATTAGACTAGAGCAAGAAAAAAGAAGTATGATCCAAATAGGTATATCAGGCTATCATTTTAAAGTCATTGGTATGTCTAAGACTTGAAAAGTGCAATCTCTTAGAAAACTGATTTTCAGTAATAAAAGTTATTTGGTTGAAGAACAAAGTTTTGGCTCTGTGTTGAGCATAGCTCATTTGCCAACTACCAGCTCCCCCCAGGATGTGATCATTAAGTTGTACTGTGCTTTTGGAAAGCAGTGTTGGGGACCCTTGTCAGAAAACTAGTTATCATATAGTGCCTGTTACCTTAGTTATTTGCTTCACAGATTAAAGAAAACAACTTAAATCTAATAGCCCTGCCTCATCATTCTTCTCTAGCCTACAAACCCGCAAAACTTCATTCCAGGCAGTAAGAGACGAATATTAGACATGTATTGGGTAGGAAAATGTGATAAGTATGTAATGTAGATTATTAGGTTGGCTTTCATCCCTTCTTTTTGTATTGATTTTCATGGAATAGAAATCTGATGTTAAAATATTCTAATTTGGGGAAAAGTTATTATAGCCCTCCTACCTACTGCTTATCTGTCTTAATGGGAAGGTAAATTGTTTCAGATTTAACTGTTGCAGATTAAAATATCTTTGTGTGATTACCTAGCTGCAATGCAGTTGTTCCAGATGAGTTTTAACCCAGCAAAATAATTTATTTACATGAAATTTTATGCTAAAGAATTTTACATAAAAAATAACAGTGGACATTTTTGCCACAAATTGGACATCAAGGATCTCCATTCTGGATAAATAAGCTATGGTACATATACACGATGGGATATTCAGTACAGTTCAGTTCAGTTGCCCAGTCATGTCTGACTCTTTGCGACCCCATGAACTGCAGCACGCCAGGCCTCCCTGTCCATCACCAACTCCTGGAGTTCACTCAAACTCATGTCCATCAAGTCGGTGATGCTATCCAGTCATCTCATCCTCTCTCGTCCCCTTTTCCTCCTGACCCCAATCCCTCCCAGCATCACAGTCTTTACCAATGGGTCAACTCTTCGCATGAGGTGGCCAAAGTACTGGAGTTTCAGCTTCAGCATCATTCCTTCAAAGAACACCCAGCACTGATCTCCTTCAGAACGGACTGGTTGATCTCCTTGCAGTCCAAGGGACTCTCAAGAGTCTTCTCCAACCCCACAGTTCAAAAGCATCAATTCTTCAGCACTCTGCTTTCTTCACAGTCCAACTCTCACATCCATACATGACCACTGGAAAAATCATAGCCTTAACTAGACAGACTTTGCTGGCAAAGTAATGTCTCTGTTTTTGAATATGCTATCTAGGTTGGTCATAACTTTCCTTCCAAGGAGTAAGCGTCTTTTAATTTCATGGCTGCAATCATCATCTGCAGTGATTTTGGAGCCCCCCAAAATAAAGTCTGACACTGTTTCCACTGTTTCCCCATCTATTTCGCATGAAGTGATGGGGCCGGATGCCATGATCTTCGTTTTCTGAATGTTGAGCTTTAAGCCAACTTTTTCACTCTCCTCTTTCACTTTCATCAAGAGGCTTTTGAGTTCCTCTTCACTTTCTGCCATAAGGGTGGTGTCATCTGCATATCTGAGGTTATTGATATTTCTCCCGGCAATCCTGATTCCAGCTTGTGCTTCTTCCAGCCCAGCGTTTCTCATGATGTACTCTGCATAGAAGTTAGATTAGCAGGGTGACAATATACAGCCTTGATGTTCTCCTCTTCCCATTTGGAACCACTCTATTGTTCCATGTCCAGTTCTAACTGTTGCTTCCTGACCTGCATGTATGTTTCTCAAGAGGCAGGTCAGGTGGTCTTGTATTCCCATCTCTTTCAGAATTTTCCACAGTTTATTGTGATCCACACAGTCAAAGGCTTTGGCATAGTCAATAAAGCAGAAATAGATGTTTTTCTGGAACTCTCTTGCTTTTTCCATGATCCAGCGGATGTTGGCAATTTGATCTCTGGTTCCTCTGCCTTTTCTAAAACGAGCTTGAACATCTGGAAGTTCACGGTTCACGTATTGCTGAAGCCTGGCTTGGAGAATTTTGAGCATTACTTTACTAGCATGCGAGATGAGTGCAATTGTGCAGTAGTTTGAGCATTCTTTGGCATTGCCTTTCTCTGGGATTGGAATGAAAACTGACATTTTTCAGTCCTGTGGCCACTGCTGAGTTTTCCAAATTTGCTGCCATATTGAGTGCAGCACTTTCACAGCATCATCTTTCAGGATTTGAAACAGCTCAACTGGCATTCCATCACCTCCGCTAGCTTTAGGGATATTACTCAGCTATAAAAAGGAACACACTTGAGTCAGTTCTAATGAGGTGGATAAACCTAGAGGCTATTATACAGAATGAAGTAAGTCAGAAAGAGAAAAACAAATATCATATATTAAAACATATATATGGAATCTAGAAAGATGATACCACTTGCAGGGCAGCAAAGGAGTCCCAGACAAAAAGAACAGACTTGTGGATACAGTTGGGGAAGGAGCTGCTGCTGCTGCTGCTGCTAAGTCACCTCAGTTGTGTCCGACTCTGTGCGACCCCATAGATGACACCCCACTAGGCTCCGCCATCCCTGGGATTCTTCAGGCAAGAACACTGGAGTGTGTTGCCATTTCCTTCTCCAATGCATGAAAGTGAAAGGTGAAAGTGAAGTCACTCAGTTGTGTCTGACTCTTGGCGAGCCCATGGACTGCAGCCCACCAGGCTCCTCTGCCTGTGGGATTTTCCAGGCAAGAGTATTGGAGTGGGGTGCCATCGCCTAGGGAAAGGAGAGGGTGGGACAAATGAAGACAATAGCATGGAAACATATATTACTATATGTAAAATAGATGGCCAGTGGAAATTTGCTGTATATTGCAGGGAACCGAAAGTCGGTGCTCTATGACAACTGAGAGGGGTGTGATGGGGTGGAAGGTGGCAGGGAGATTCAAGAGGGAGGGGACATATGTATACCTATGGCCGATTCATGTTGCTGTATGGCAGAAACTATCACAATATTGTTAAGTAATTATCTTCTAATTAAAATTAAAAAGAAAAGTTTTTAAAAAAGGATCTCCGTTCTGCACCATCTCAACCTGTCCTTTTCCATAACCCTACTCCCTCTTCCATGAAGATCAAGGGGGTCTGGGAGTTTCAGGGCTCAGATGTCTGATTTTGAACTAAATGTCCTGGCATTGAAAATACTATTAAACTAACTTTATTATCATATGATGAGATATAGGCATGTAAACAGTGAAGATGTTGTAAAGATATGTTTTATATGGATTTTTATAAATCCATGTGGTTTTTTATTATTTCTTCCAATTTTTTCTTTATTTTTTTTTTTTTTACCAAATTTGTCTGGCCTTTTTGTTGAAACCATCTGGAACTCTTGCTGAGATCATAGCTGAAAGCTCCCATGAAGTTAGGAAAAAGCAAGAAATCACAGGAGTGGCACATCCGGGCTGATTACTGGCCATATGACCTTTGGATTTGTCCTCTTCCTTTCTGAAGAAACAGAGTTTGGCTAGAAGAATCAACAGTTTCCAAAATTTTGTTATGATACGGATCACCTGAGGTATTTGTACTTGCTCAAAGTGCAAATTCTCCAATTCATTCCAAACCCACTCAATCCAAATTCTCAGGGGAGGGCTGGGAGGCATGCCTTTGACCAAACTTCCAGGTGATTCTTATCTTTCAAAAGATGGAAACAAGAAATGAATGACCCCAACAGCCGTTCTAATTCAGAAGTTTCACTATTTCCTTCATATTCCTTGGCTAATAAAATATTTTAATTGAAGCTATGGAGCATGGATGGAGATGGTGGAAAGAAGAAAAAATTATTCCTTATATATAAAAAATGATATTGAATTTGGGATTTTCTGTGAAATATTAAAAGAACTTTATAATACTGAGTAACTAGAAGTTAGATTTTTATCCGAACCTCATACTTTTCTTATTTTTTCCTTTTTTATTATGGGTTGCGCTGTTTTTTTCTTGCTGTTGTTAGAGGTTTTTTCCTCTAAGCATCTGTGCTTTTAAAGTCTGATTATTTATCCTTATAAATCTCTAAAAAGGATGCTACAATCTGTCTTTTAAGAACCATGTTACAGATTTTCTGCAGACTTTTGGCATAAATTTTCCCCTAATTAACAATAAGGTTGAATGAACTTCTCAAACCAAGACAGGGCATTTGCAGGCTTTAATCACTTTAGCAAACATTTACTGTGCACAGTCAAGGTGACAACTTAATCTCAGTCAATTAGAGGATTCCATCTATGTTTTCTATGTTCTCATCAGGTTTGAATCTTGCAGGGGTTAAGCAATGAATGTCTATTTGGCTCTAAAAGGGCTTCCCTGGTAGCTCAGCTGGTAAAGAATCCAGGAGACCTCAGTTCTATTCCTGAATCAGGAAGATCCACTGGAGAAGGGACAGGCTACTCACTCCAGTATTCTGGCCTGGAGAATTCCATGGAATATACAACCCATGGGCTTGCAAAGAGTAGGACACAACTGAGTGACTTTCACTTTCGCTTTGGTTCTAAAAGATATCAATTCCCATGAGCATTTATGGAGGCATCCATTGGCTTATTTGAAGTTTAGCCATCAGTCCTCAGGCATTACCAGTAACTTCTTTTGTTTGTTACTGTTGTTCAGTTACCCAGTTGTGTCCGACTCTTTGTGTCCCCATGGACTGTAGCACTCCAGTCTCCTCTGTCCATGGGATTTCCCAGGTAAGGATATTGGAGTGGGTTGCCATTTCCTTTGGGGTCCCCCAAAAGCTGACTGCTATTTTCCTTCTTTCTCCTCTACCACTCCTGGAAGGATCAGCAACTCAGGCTCCTGGGTCCCAGGAAATCTCTGAAAACATGTCTGAGGTCCACATGACTAGATGCCTACATAACCTACAGTCACTGCATCTTTGGATTCTTGCTCCTTTTTCTTGAATGCCTACCTCAGAAGTAATGGAAAGATTCCTTTTATTCTCAAAGCCCACAAAATCATCTGGGATTTTACTAAAAAGCTATCTTGGAATGTTGTTTTGTATTTAACATCAGTTTCAAAAGCTACCTGATGTATGGATACAATGTATTACATTCTCCTTTATTTGTAACATGTGATGGACATCAGTATATACTTTTTCTACTTAAATCTTAATTGCAACAAATACTTTTCAAACACTTCTTTTCTGAAAAGGATAACTAAATAGTTATTGCCATGTGAACATGAATGACTAATTTGTTAAATAGATTCTTTAAAGCTTCACTTTAGACACTTCAATTATTTCATCGGAGTTTAAAGGTGTGCTCAGTTGTGGTGGACTCTGTGTGGCCCTATGGACTGTAGCCCACCAGGATCCTCTGTCCATGGGATTTCCCAGGCAAGAATACTGGAGGAGGTTGCCATTTCCTCCTCCAGGGGATCTTCTTGACCCAGGATCGAAACTGCATCCCCAGCATCTCCTGCATTGGCTGGTAGATTCTTTACCATTGAGCCACCTGGCAAGCCCTAGTCTGAAGGTAGCAAACAGTTACATGCTGGAGGGATAAAAATCTAAGGATTAATCAGTTGGTTTAGCTCAAAGTATTTGTGTAAAATGGCTTCAGGATACAGAGATGAGAAATGAACACAGAAACTGAATGTGCAAGTCAGTTTAAAAACCATTTAAATAATATCTTTGTTCACCTATAAAAATGTCAGTGGCATTCTGAAAAAAAAATCAAAATGTTGCATCATTCACTCCATGACTCATTTTCCATTTTTTTTTTAATTT
Organism: Capra hircus; assembly: GCF_001704415.2. Taxonomy (NCBI): domain Eukaryota; kingdom Metazoa; phylum Chordata; class Mammalia; order Artiodactyla; family Bovidae; genus Capra; species Capra hircus. The sequence continues at coordinate 114,641,018 of NC_030808.1, read as the reverse complement.
TATTTTTATTTTTTATTTTTTTAATTTTTTTAATTTTTTTTTATTTTTTTTTTAATTTTAAAATCTTTAATTCTTACATGCGTTCCCAAACATGAACCCCCCTCCCACCTCCCTCCCCACAACATCTCTCTGGGTCATCCCCATGCACCTGCCCCAAGCAAGCTGCACCCTACGTCAGACATGGACTGGCGATTCAATTCTTACATGACAGTATATATGTTAGAATTCCCATTCTCCCAAATCATCCCACCCTCTCCCTCTCCCTCTGAGTCCAAAAGTCCGTTATACACATCTGTGTCTTTTTTCCTGTCTTGCATACAGGGTCGTCATTGCCATCTTCCTAAATTCCATATATATGTGTTAGTATACTGTATTGGTGTTTTTCTTTCTGGCTTACTTCACTCTGTATAATTGGCTCCAGTTTCATCCATCTCATCAGAACTGATTCAAATGAATTCTTTTTAACGGCTGAGTAATACTCCATTGTGTATATTTTTTAAATTTATTACTTTGCTCATGTTATTTGTCTTTTTATAGGGATTCAGTCTGTTTCCCATGATTTGGGAAGAGTTTTCTTTAATCTGCTTCATTTCTTAGAGAAACTCCTGATTTTTTTTAAAAAAATTATCTTTTATTTCATATCTTACATCTTGTTTGTGATACTAAAGACATCACATTTTTAACTGAACTAGGCAACAGAATGAGAGAAACAAAATGTCACGTAGCAAAAATCAGTAGTTTTCATTTTCTATCTTTCCCTTTCGTGTTCCCCACATGTTGAAGTAGACGTACTTCTAACACCATGTATTCTATTTTTTAACATAATGTTAAAATGTAAATGCTCTTTCATATTAATGCCTCGGCTTTAAAATTATGTTCTTAATGCCTATATAACATGTCAAGTGTTGCTTTACCATACTTTAGTCCCCAAATTTCTAGACAGTTAAAATACCCATAGCTTTTTATATTAGGAAAAAAACTTTGTAATAAGAAACTTATGTATATATTTTAGGCAAAACTGAAGGAGATAATATTCCTGGTTTAAAGGGAGCTAAGAAAATGAAGATCATGGCATCTAGTCCCATCACTTCATGGGAAATAGATGGGGAAACAGTGGAAAGTGTCAGACTTTATTTTGGGGGGCTCTAAAATCACTGCAGATGGTGACTGCAGCCATGAAATTAAAAGACGCTTACTCCTTGGAAGAAAAGTTATGACCAACCTAGATAGCATATTCAAAAGCAGACACATTACTTTGCCGACTAAGGTCCATCTAGTCAAGGCTATGGTTTTTCCAGTAGTCATGTATGGATGTGAGAGTTGGACTGTGAAGAAGGCTGAGCGTCGAAGAATTGCTGCTTTTGAACTGTGGTGTTGGAGAAGACTCTTGAGAGTTCCTTGGACTGCAAGGAGATCCAACCTGTCCATTCTGAAGGAGATCAGTCCTGGGATTTCTTTGGAAGGAATGATGCTGAAGCTGAAACTCCAGTACTTTGGCCACCTCATGCGAAGAGCTGACTCATTGGAAAAGACTGTGATGCTGGGAGGGATTGAGGGCAGGAGGAGAAGGGGACGACAGAGGATGAGATGGCTGGATGGCATCACTGACTCGATGGATGTGAGTCTGAGTGAACTCAGGGAGTTGGTGATGGACGGGGAGGCCTGGCATGCTGCAATTCATGGGGTCGCAAAGAGTCGGACATGACTGAGCGACTGAACTGAACTGAACTGAACTGAACTGAAACATTTTTAGGGCTTAATGTAAAGCTTTTAAGGGCTTAATGGCTTTACAATTAATCACATATTTCAAAGTATAACAATTTCAAGATATTAAGCAGGTATTTTGCATGACTTTCATAGTTACAAAATGGTTTCATTGTTTAACTTTCATTTATTTGATAACTATCCACAAAAGAAACTAATGGTATCTCCTGCTGCATAAATTGATATTGACGTCTTATAGATATCAGTATAAACATTCTGACATAAAAAGGTGAAATACTTAATAGCATTAAAGGAGTATTAAAACAGCCTCATGTATTGTAAATAAATGTTATAAAAGTATATTAATGATTTTTTTGCTTTGAACTCATCCTTACCTTCTATTTACATTTTTCTATGCAGTTTTCTAGTTAAACTTAAAAAGATGATATTTGGAGATATAACTGCTTTTACCTAAAATTCATCCATGAACTTTTCTGTTATAACATCCTTTCTAAGTGCTGAGAGACGTTAAGGTGATAAGGTTGATATAATTAATATGTAATTATAACGCTATTGGGGTTAGATACCAAAATCTTACTGTCCATCACCTTAAATGTTAACATATTAGTTTGGCCTTTATGTTTATTTTTAATAAATTCTGTACCTCACAAATTGCCTTTCAATATCGGAAAGTTAAGCTGTCATGTCAGAATTAGATTGGCTTGACTGCCTAATTAAATACTGATTCATCTGGAAAAATGTTCTCCTGTTCTCACATTTCATTCTAATATCCAATCAAATTCAGAGTGACCCCTAAATGGCCTGAACTTTAGAGCAAGGGCAAACAGATTCCAACTCTTTCCTGTACTCCTGTTTAGTCACTTCTTGATCTGAGAAAAGCAAGGCCAACTTTGTATAAACTGGAAGACTTAAATGGGGAGAGAGAGGGGGCACCCCCAAATGGGAAAAGGCCTATCCTGACGTGACTCACAATGGAGAGTCAGAATGCACCCCTGTCCACTCCCTCAGTGGTCCCCATTCTTTCCAGAACTGTCACAATGCACTGGAAAGAAGGAGAGAATGGTGACTGCCTCCTCTAAACATTCTTCCCTGATGACATCACGCAGAAAGTGGGAGGCAGCTGGAATTGACATGAAAGGGCACTAAGTCAGAACTCGAACCCTATGTCTGCTCTTCACTCGCTGTGTGGGGTAAGAAAGGCCACTACACTTCTCTGGGATGAAGTTTCTCCCTCCGAGAAATAAAGGAGCTGGTCGATATGAGCAAAAAGATGTCTCATGGTTCTATATTTCTGAGATTCGCTGATCACCAATGCAAGAAGACATCATTTCTTCAGCCCTCTCACTAACTTTAATAACTGGAAAATATCACAGAAGGCTTAGCTTTCTATGTGATGGCATCAGCTCAGCTGGATCGCTCTCAGGCTGGCTGCAGAAGGTGAAGATGCACTGCAACACCCATTGGTGTGAAGAAACATCTCTCTGTATAGGACACACATAAAGGAAGAGGATTGGGAAAACGTCTGGAGAAAAGACATAGGTTTTGGACTGTAAAAAACACATTTTGGGGTATATTCCTCCCCTCAAAAAACCCATTGTTTTTAAAATTATTTACCCACATTTGGCTGTACTGGGCCTTTGTTGCTGTGCGGGCTCTTCTCTAGTTGCAGCGAGCAGGGATTATGCTCTAGTTGCAGAGCACAGGCTTCACACTGTAGCGGCTTCTCTTGTTACAGAGCATGGGCTCCAGAACTCACAGGTTTCAGTAGCTGTGGCATGTGGGCTCAGTAGTTGCAGTTCCCTGACTCTAGAGCACAGGCTCAATAGTTGTGGTACATGGGCTTAATTGCTCTGAGGCATGTGCAATCTTCCCAGCTCAGCAATCAGACCCACATCTCCTGCCTTGACAGGTGGATTCTTTACAATCAAGCCACCAAGTGAAGTGGAATGAAGTGAAGTCGCTCAGTCATGCCCGACTCTTTGTGACCCCATGGACTGTAGCCCACCAGGCTCCTCCATCCATGGAATTTTCCAGGCAAGAGTACTGGAGTGGGTTGCCATTTCCTTCTCCAGGGGATCTTCCTGACCCAGGGATCGAACCCGGGTCTTCTCCATTGCAGGCAGACGCTCTACCATTTGAGCCAACAGGGAAGCTCTCAAGTCACCAAGGAAGCCCCCAAAACACTAATTTGCAAAATACATGCATCACAATGTTCATAGCAACATTATTTACAATTGCCAGTATATGGAAACAACCTAAGTGTCTATCAACATATACATGGATAAAGAAAATGTAAGATACACATTATATTCAGTTCAGCTCAGTTCAGTTGCTCAGTTGTATCCAACTGTTTGTGATCCCATGAACCACAGCACTCCAGGCCTCCCTGTCCATCACCAACTCCCGGAGTTTACCCAAACTCATGTCCATGGAGTTGATGATGCCATCTAACCATCCCATCCTCTGTCGTCCCTTTCTCCTCCTGCCCTCAATCTTTCCCGACATCAGGGTCTTTTCCAATGAGTCAACTCTTTGCATCAGATGGCCAAAATACTGGAGTTTCAGCTTTAACATCAGTCCTTCCAATGAACACTCAGAACCGATTTTCCTTAGGATGGACTGGTTGGATCTCCTTGCAGTCCGAGGGACTCTCAAGAGTCTTCTCCAACACCACAGTTCAGAAGCATCAATTCTTCGGTGCTCAGCCCTCTTTATAGTCCAACTCTCACATCCATACATGACCACTGGGAAAAGCACAGGACTAGATGGATCTTTGTTGGAAAAGTAATGTCTCTGCTTTTGAATATACTATCTAGGTTGGTCATTACTTTCTTCCAAGGAGTAAGCGTCTTTTAATTTCATGGCTGTAGTCACCATCTGCAGTGATTTTGGAGCCCCAAATAATAAAGTCTGCCACTGTTTCCACTATTTCCCCATCTATTTTCCATGAAGTGATGGGACCGGATGCCATGATCTTAGTTTTCTGAATGTTGAGCTTTAAGCCAACTTTTTCACTCTCCTCTTTCACTTTCATCAAGAGGCTCTTTGGTTCTTCTTCACTTTCTGCCATAAAGGTGGTGTCATTTGCATATCTGAAGTTATTGATATTTCTCCCGGCAATCTTGATTCCAGCTTGTGCTTCATTCAGCCCAGCGTTTCTCATGATGTACTCTGCATAGAAGTTAAATAAGCAGGGTGACAATATACAGCCTTGATGTACTCCTTTTTCTATTTGAAACCAGTCTGTTGTTCCATGTCCAGTTCTAACTGTTGCTTCCTGACCTGCATACAGGTTTCTCAAGAGGCAGGCCAGGTGGTTTGGTATTCCCATCTCTTGAAGAACTTTCCACAGTTTATTGTGATCCACACAGTCAAAGGCTTTGGCATAGTCATATTACATTATGTGTATATAATGGAATGCTACTTAGCCATAAAAAAGAAGGCAGAAGCATGGATGGACTTGGATGGTGTTATGCTCAGTGAAGTAAGTCAGAAAAAGACAAATACTTCATGGTATTGCTTACAGGTAGAAACTAAAAAATAGTACAAACTAGTAAATAAAACAAAAAACAGACACAGATATAGAGAAAAAGCTAGTGGTTTGAAATGGGTAGAGGGAAGTGGGATAGGGTAATACAGGCGTAGGAAAATGAAACATACAAACTATTAGATATAAAAGAAACTACAATGACATATTGTACAACATTATGGCAAATTATGGCAGAAATATTGGCAAATATAGCCAATATTTGATAACAACTGTAAATGGGGTATAAACTGAAAAACACAAGAAGAAAAAGTTCACTGCAAATAAAATAATCAAGTTGTATAATACCAGCAATGACACATCTGTTCCTGAAAGGGCTAAGCTCAGACAATGCTCAGACCACACTCAGATATGGACAAAGACTGGTTTCTCTCCGTAAATTACAAATAGTTGAGGGGGCATGTCACAGCATGAATGCAGTCTTACTCTGTGTCTTCTCTGCTGAGCACTGAGCTAACCTCTGTATTTTGCAAAGTCAATGATTGTATTTTAGATTTTTCAAAATAAGCAAGAATGTAAGAAAGGTAACACAAAATCAGTATCTAGTTTAAAACATCTGGTTTCAACATTTTAGTGAAAAGTATAAAGAACATATCCAAGCATATTTTTTTCTTTCCTTTTCAATGAGTCAGGGTGGGAGGGGGGAGAGATAACAATCAATGTGTCAGACTTATAAGTAGTGACTAATGGAGAATTATGTAATTGCTAAGCTTGTATAGCTTTTGAACAAAATAAAGCATTTTCACATTGATAGATCTATTCAGTTTCTTTCAAATATAATGAGTGAAGATTAGGTATTTTCTAATTTTAAATGAATAGAGGAATCAATGTTTGTCACACATGACATTATAAACCACATGCAGATTAGCAAACGGTAGGCAAATCTTATACTATATTTATCCTCTTCTGGTTTAATAACTGACCTCTACCAGGCTTTTTTTTCCAGTAGAGTCTATTCTAGTAAACCATAGACTTAAGAAGGATTTTTCAAAATAGATACAGCGTTAAAATGCAAAGAAAAATATTCACCAAAGTCCTAGGACCTACTGGGAAAATGTTAATACTTTATATCCCAAAGCATTAAAAGACTGTATCTCAATAACAAAAGCAGTATTGAGTTAAATTAATTTAAGAAACAAATGTTGTTCAACATTTCACGTAGAAAAATGAATATAGAACTTTGCTCCATTGAATTACATAACAGACACCACTGCTGCTGCTGCTAAGTCACTTCAGTCGTGTCCGACTCTGTGCAACCCCACTACTCACCACTATATGAATATGGATAACTTACTTATGCTTTCTATGCCTTGGTTTTCACTTTGTAGACCAGGTTCCATAATATAATATACTATATAGAGTTATTGTGAGGATTAGATGAAATCAACAAGAAAAGTCTTACAACCTATACATAATAATAATTCAATTAACAGTGTCTTTAAGATAACATGGCGGGGGGTAGGGAAGCCCACATTTCACAGCTACAGACTTTTAAAATTTTAGCTTCTCCTTATACCAGCATTATAACCTTGCACAAATTACCTCTCTGCATTTAGTTTCCTTATTTAAAGAATAAAAGTATCTAGCACACAGCATTGTTTTGGACCTAGTGATAGCACATGTAAAGCACTGGTTCAGTAGTCAGCAAATGCATTTAGTAGGTACCAACAAGGTATTATACATGTATATGTATAAATTCATGAAACTGAAAAAATATGCAATTATAAAAATTATGTTTAGACTTTTACATTCTAAACTTAAAATTACATTTTAAAGTATTTTAAATGTTAGTGTATCATTTTTAGCATACATAATATTTTTCTACCAATGATTAATAATGAGGTAAAAATTAAATAATCTAATTAAAATGGAATAATTCTGTATTGAAAACGTTTCTCCAACTGGTAAAGAAATAGATGAGGGTTTAGCTTAATGATTTTTCCCCAGAGGTTTCTTACATATTTGTTAATTCAGCAACAAAAACAAATGGATAAGAAGAAAGTGAAGACTGCAATGCCACATCTTTCTTTGCATACGAATCATGGCATGTTGTTTCAGATATTGAGGGTCTTGGCTGTGGTGCTCAGTGTTGGCCTGCTAAGTAGCTGAGACTCCATTCAAGGAGAGACTCCATTCTGTCTCACGTGCATCATCACCCATGCTGCTCCCTCAAAGCCTGGCATGCCAGGTTTCAGGTTATCCTCTTTGAACAGCACCTATGATTTTATAAAGTGTCCAAGCAAACCCACAAATTTGGATGGAGTATTTTGTTTTTTACATCTTAGCAAGCAGCTACTCAGATCCATGCATATTCTTGGAAGTAAATGCTGATAAGAAATATGATAATCCCAGACCATTGTAATGGAAAGAACCAAACCAGCCCAATTTATGAATTTTACATTTTATTGATTTGGCCCAACAAATCATATTTATAAATGATTTTGAATTATTTTCTGTGATGGTGATTCTCAAACATATTCAAACCAGGGCTACTTCAACAAGGGCAACTGATATTTTCAGACTAGCAAAAATGGAATATATGCTTGCTTCCCATTTAGAAATAATTTATTCCTGTTGCTTTGATAGGTATGGCCCATTAGTAAGTTTTAAAGTCCTAACCTCAATTTCAGAGTCTCTTTCTGCTAAGTGATTCAACTCATCACTTCCCAGTTATTTGTCCTGAAATCACACTTGGTGGTGACCCTGTTTAATATATTTCCATCTCATATACCTGGGCTTCCCTCATCGTTCAGGCTGTAAAGAACCCGCCTACAATGCAGGAGACAGGGTTCGATCCCTGGATGGGAAAGATCCCCTAGAGAAGGGAATGACAATCCACTCCAGTATTCTTGCCTGGAGAATTACATGGACAGAGAAACCTGGCGGCTTCTGGTCCATGAGGTCACAAAGAGCTGGACACAACTGAGAGACAAGCACTTTCACTTAAAAAAAAAAAAAAAAAAAAAAAAAACCTCATGCACATCTTTTTTTTTTGCTTTAAACAATCTCCTTGGTTCTGCTCCCAGAGATCAACTAACACAAATGCCATATTGGGTTTTTAAATTTGAAGCCCACAGGGGGCTCTTCTAATTTTCCCCTCTGCCAGTAGATGCTGGCAGTAGATGCCCCCACTTCCTGGAACGTTTTTCTTCAGAAGCGTCTTTATCACAATTTCTTCTGCCCGGTATCCCACTTGTTTGTGTTAATATCTTAGCTTCCCACTGAATAGGAAGCCATTTGGGGAATAGGAACAAGGTCTTGTGCATCTTTTTCCCAGCATTATCCTGCCATATATATGGCAATTAGTATATAAATGTTGTTAGCGAACCCTTCCGGAGAAGGCAATGGCACCCCACTCCAGTACTCTTGCCTGGAAAATCCCATGGATGGAGGAGCCTGGTAGGCTGCAGTCCATGGGGTCGCTAGAGTAGGACACGACTGAGCGACTTCACTTTCACTTTTCACTTTCATGCATTGGAGAAGGAAATGGCAACCCACTCCAGTGTTCTTGCCTGGACAATCCCAGGGACGGGGGAGCCTGGTGGGCTGCCGTCTATGGGGTCGCACAGAGTTGGACACAACTGAAGCGACTTAGCAGCAGCAACAGCAGCAGCGAACCCTTCAAACCAACATAGTTCTTTAACAATAATTTTCCCCTTGATAAATTTTGATTCCCCTAAAGGGGTTTACTAGAATGTTCCTGAAGAGAAAAACATTTTCAAGTGTTCCTTACTAATGCCATAGATTCTAATATCACTTATATAATATACTATCTCCATTATCCAACTTCGTGAACTTATGTGAAGACTAAATCAAATGGCTATTCTTAAACTATGAGTTTCAAAGAAGTGATTCTGGACATAGTCAGAGGGTTTTGTTTTTGTTGCTGTTATTTAGATAATCATAAAATGTGTTTGTTTTTGTTATGAAGAAATCACAAAATGTATTATTTAGATAATCCCTATTTAAAATATATACCAAGCATTTCTAACTTGGGAGCAACACCAAAGTATTTGCAAGTGTTCTGATCTGGATCCTGAAAATGGGTTGCATAGTCATATTTAAAGAGCAGCGTTGTTTTAGCATGCTCATGTGCCAGATGCTATGTTTATTTTCCTCTTGTTAATTAGAGAGAAAGTAAATGCATGTATTTTCTGTCTCAGAACACTTTTTCTTTTGATTCTGGAAAAATCTCATTATATTTTTGTATTACAGATTCAAGAATAAATCACTGTCAGAAAAATGGTAATGAGCACCTTAACAACTTTCTGTCACATTTAATTTGGCTTTTCTGCCATTGTTTTTCATGCTGAAGTAATAAAAGATTCTAAACTCAGCAGAATTTTATGCAAGATCAATGATATGCTTTTTAAAAGCACCTTTTAGATGGTCTAATGGTATGGACTTCAAGGAAGGGTGAGAAGTTCTGAGTTTTACCATTAACTTTTACCCTTATATTTTCTTTAATGTCTTTTTGGAAATTGGGTAAATATTTGCCCTGTGTGGTTAAGTTTTCACAGACTTATAGCATTAAAAAACAATGTCTTATTATGATCTTATTGAGAATTTGTAGGCAAAAGGTGTGATTGATATACATATATATTTATCCATATGCATTATAACAATTTTCCCTAATTAATTTTTATTGGTGTATAGTTGATTTATAATTTTCCATTGATTTCTGCTATACAGTAAAGTGAGTCAGTTATGCACATACATATATCCACTTGTTTTTTAGATTCTCTTCCCATTTAGGTCATTATAGAGCCTTGAATAGAGTTCCACATGCTAATGTAAAAGGTTTATATTAGTTATACACTATATATATGGTAGTATGTATATGTCAGGCTAAATATCCCAGTTTATCCCTCCTTTCCCTTACCTCTTGGTAACTGTAAGTTTTTTTTCTATATTGGTGACTCCATTTCTGTTTTGTAAATACATTCATTTATACCATTTTTTTTAGGTTCCCCATATAAGCAATATCATCAGAGAAGGGATTTATCCTTCTCTGTCTGACTTACTTCACCCAGTATAACAGTCTCTAGGTCGATCCAGGCTGCTGCAAATGACATTATTTCGTTCTTTTTCATAGGTAAGTGATATTCCATGTATATATGTACAACAGTTTATTCATTCCTCTGTGCATGGACATTTACACTGCTTCCATGTCCTGGCTATTGTAAACAGAGCTAAACATTGGGGTGCAGGTATCTTTTCAAATTATACTCTTCTCTGGATATATGCACAGGAGTAGGGTTCAGATCATATGGTATTTCTATAGTTAGATTTTTAAGGTACCTCCATACAGTTCTCCATAATGGATGACCCAATTTACAGTCCATCAACAGTGTATGAGTGTTCCTTTTCTTCACACCCTCTTCAGCATTTATTGTTTGTAGATTTTCTGATGATGACCATTCTAACTGGAATAAGGTTAGAATGAGGTTATAAAACCTCATTATAGTTTTTGTTTGCATTTCTTTAATAATTAGTGATGCTGAGCATCTTCTCATGCACTTCTTGACCATCCTTATGTCTTTGGAAAAATGTCTATTTGGATCTTCCACCCATTTTTTGATCAGGTTGTTTGGGGATTTTTTTAATATTCAGCTGCATGAGTGGGGCTTCCAAGTGGTAGAGTGGTAAAGTATCTGCCTGCCAATACAGGAGATGCCAGGGACTCAGGTTCAATCCCTAGGTCAGGAAGATTCCCTGGAGTAAGAAATGGCAATCCACTCCTTTATTCTTGCTTGAAAAATTCCAGGGGCAGAAGAACCTGATGGGCTGTAGTCCATACTATTAGACTGTCTAAAATGTGTTTTAAAAAGCATATCATTTAACCTATAGATTGCTTTGGGTACTATACTCATTTTCACTATATTGATTGTTCTAATCCACGAACATGGTTTATTGCTCCATCTATTTGTGTCCTCTTTGATTTCTTTCATCAGTGTTTTATAGTTTTCTCTATATAGGTCTTTTGTTTCTTTCAGTAGACATATTCCTAAGTATTTTATTCTTTTCATTGCAATGGTGAATGGAATTGTTTCCTTAATTTCTCTTTCTGTTTTATCATTGTTCGTGCATAAGAATGCAAGGGATTTCTGTATGTTAATTTTATATCCTGCACCTTTACTATATTTATTGATTAGCCTAGCAATTTTCTGGTGGATCATCAGAAAAGCAAGAGAGTTCCAGAAAAACATCTATTTCTGCTTTATTGACTATGCCAAAGCCTTTGACTGTGTGGATCACAATAAACTGTGGAAGATTCTGAAAGAGGTGGGAATACCAGACCACCTGACCTGCCTCTTGAGAAACCTGTATGCAGGTCAGGAAACAACAGTTAAAACTGGATATGGAACAACAGACTGGTTCCAAATAGGAAGAGGAGTACGTCAAGGCTGTATATTGTCACCCTGCTTATTTAACTTCTATGCAGTATACATCATGAGAAACCCTGGGCTGGAGGAAGCACAACCTGAAATCAAGATTGCCGAGAGAAATATCAGTAACCTCAGATATGCAGATGACACCACCCATATGGCAGAAAGTGAAGAGGAACTAAAGAGCCTCTTGATGAAAGTGAAAGAGGAGAGTGAAAAAGTTGGCTTAAAGCTCAACTTTCAGAAAATGAAGATCATGGCATCTGGTCCCATCACTTCATGGGAAATAGATGGGGAAACAGTGGAAATGGTGTCAGACTTTATTTGGGGGGGCTCCAAAATCACTGCAGATGGTGATTGCAGCCGTGGAATTAAAAGACGCTTACTCCTTGGAAGGAAGGCTATGACCAACCTAGACAGCATATTCAAAAGCAGAGACATTACTTTGCCAACAAAGGTCCGTCTAGTCAAAGCTATGGTTTTTCCTGTGGTCATATATGGATGTGAGAGTTGCACTGTGAAGAAAGCTGAGAGCCGAAGAATTGCTGCTTTTGAACTGTGGTGTTGGAGAAGACTCTTGAGAGTTCCTTGGACTACAAGGAGATCCAACCAGTCCATTCTAAAGAAGATCAGTCCTGGGTGTTCATTGGAAGGACTGATGCAAAAGCTGAAACTCCAGTACTTTGGCCACCTCATGAGAAGAGTTGACTCATTGGAAAAGACTCTGATGCTGGGAGGGATTGGGGTCAGGAGGAGAAGGGGACGACAGAGGATGAGATGGCTACGTAGCATCACCGACTTGATGGACATGAGTTTGAGTAAACTCTAGGTGTTGGCAATGGACAGAGAGGCCTGGCATGCTGTGATTCATGGGGTCACAAAGAGTCGGACACGACTGAGCGACTGAACTGAACTGAACTGAAGTTTCTGGTGGAATCTTTAGGGTTTTCTATATAGAGAATCATATCATCTGCAAATGGTGAGAGTTTTAGTTCTTTTTTTCCAATCTGGATTCCTTTTATTTCTTCTCCTACTCTGACTGCTGCGGCCAAAACTTCCAAAACTATCTGGAATAGTAGTGGGCACCCTTGTCTTGTTCCTGACTTTAGGAGAAATTCTTTCAGTTTTTCACCATTGAGGATAATGTTTGCTGTGGGTTTGTTATATATAGCTTTTATTATGTTGAGGTATGTTCCTTCTATTCCTGCTTTCTGGAGGTTTTTTTTTTAATCATAAATGGATGTTGAATTTTGTCAAAGGCTTTCTCTGCATCTATTGAGATAATCATACGGTTTTTATCTTTCAATTTGTTAATGTGGTGTATAATGTTGAATGGTTAGCATATATTGAAGAATCCTTGCATCCCTGGAATAAAGCTCACTTGGTCATGATGTATGATTTTTTAATATGTTGTTGGATTCTGTTTGCTAAATTTTGTTAAGGATTTTTACATTTATGTTCATCAGTAATATTGGCCTGTAGTTTTCTTTCTTTGTGGCATCTTTGTCTGGTTTTGGTATTAGGGTGATGAGAGAATGAGTTTGAAAGTTTGAAAGTTTACCTTTCTCTGCAATTATCTGGAAGAGTTTGAGTAGGATAGATGTTAGCTCTTCTCTAAAATTTTTGGTAGAATTCAGCTGTGAAGCCATCTGGTCCTGGGCTTTTGTTTTCTGGAAGATTTCTGATTACAGTTTCAATTTCTGTGCTTGTGATGGGTGTGTTAAGATTTTCTATTTCTTCCTGGTTCTGTTTTGAAAAGTTGTACTTTTCTAAGAATTTGTCCATTTCTTCCAAGTTGCCCATTTTATTGGCATATAGTTGCTGATAGTAGTCTCTTATGATCCTTTGTATTTCTGTGTTATCTGTTGTGATTTCTCCATTTTCATTTCTAATTTTGTTGATTTGATTCTTCTCCCTTTGTTTCTTGATGAGTCTGGCTGATGGTTTGTCCATTTTATTTATCTTCTCAAAGACAAGCTTTTAGTTTTGTTGATTTTTGCTCTTTTATTTCTTTTGCATCTATTTCTGTGCTAGCTACCAAAGGTATTTTTCAGAGAACTAGAACAAATAATTTCACAATTTGTATGGAAATACAAAAAACCTTGAATAGCCAAAACAATCTTGAGAAAGAAGAATGGAACTGGAGGAATCAACCTGCCTGACTTCAGCCTCTACTACAAAGCTACAGTCATCAAGACAGTATGGTACTGGCACAAAGACAGAAATATAAATCAATGGAACAAAATAGAAAGCCCAGAGATAAACCCATGCCCTTATGGACACCTTATCTTAGACAAAGGAGGAAAGAATATACAATGGAGAAAATACAATCTCTTTAACAAGTGGTGCTGGGAAAACTGGTCAACCGCTTGTAAAAGAATGAAACTAGAACACTTTATAACACCATACACAAAAATAAACTCAAAATGGATTAAAGATCTAAATGTAAGACCAGAAACTATAAAACCCTAGGGAAAAACATAGGCAAAACACTCTCGAACATAAATCACAGCAGGGTCTTCTATGACCCACCTCCCAGAGTATTGGAAATGAAAGCAAAAATAAACAAATGGGACCTAACTAAACTTAAAAGCTTTTGCACAATGAAGGAAACTATAAACAAGGTGAAAAGACAGCCTTCAGAATGGGAGAAAATAATAGCAAACGAAGCAACTGATAAGAATTAATCTCAGAAATATACAAGAAACTCCTGCAGCTCAATTCCAGAAAAATAAACAACCCAATCAAAAAATGGGCAAAAGAACTAAACAGGCATTTCTCCAAAGAAGACCTAGAGATGGCTGACAAACACATGAAAAAGATCCTCAACATCACTCATTATCAGAGAAACTGAAATCAAAACCACGATGAGGTACCATTTCATGCCAGTCAGAATGGCTGCTATCCAAAAGTCTACAAGCAATAAATGCTGGAGAGGGTATGGAGAAAAGGGAAACCTCTTACACTGTTGGTGGGAATGCAAACTAGTACAGCCACTATGGAGAACAGTGTGGAGATTCCTTAAAAAAACTGGAAATAGAACTGACATGCAACCCAGCAATCCCACTGCTGGGCATACACACCGAGGAAACCAGAACTGAAAGAGACACGTGTACCCCAATGTTCATTGCTGCACTGTTTACAATAGCCAGGACATGAAAGCAACCTAGATATCCATCAGCAGAAGAATGGATAAGAAAGCTGTGGTACATATACACAATGAAGTATTACTCAGCCATTAAAAAGAATACATTTGAATCAGTTCTAATGAGGTGGATGAAACTGGAGCCTATTATACAGAGTGAAGTAAGCCAAAAAGAAAAACACGAATACAGTATGCTGCTGCTAAGTCGCTTCAGTCGTGTCCAACTCTGTGCGACCCCATAGATGGCAGCCCACCAGGCTCCCCCGTCCCTGGGATTCTCCAGGCAAGAACACTGGAGTGTGTTGCCATTTCCTTCTCCAATGCATGAAAGTGAAAAGTGAAAGTGAAGTCGCTCAGTCATGTCTGACTCTAAGCGACCCCAGGGACTGCAGTCCACCAGGCTCCCCCGTCCATGGGATTTTCCAGGCAAGAGTACCAGAGTGGGTTGCCATTGCCTTCTCCGATACAGTATACTAACGCATATATATGGAATTTAGAAAGATGGCAACAATAACCCTATATGCAAGACAGCAAAAGAGACACAGATGTATAGAACAGTCTTTTGGACTTTGTGGGAGAGGGTGAGGGTGGGACAGTTTGGGAGAATGGCCTTGAAACATGTATATTATCATATGTGAAGTGAAATGCCAGTCCAGGTTTGATGCATGATACAGGATGCTCGGGGCTGATGCACTGGGATGATCCAGAGGGATGGGATAGGAAGGGAGGTGGGAGGGGAGTTCAGGATGGGGAACACATGTACATGCATGGCAGATTCATGTCAGTGAATGGCAAAACCACTACAATATTGTAAAGTAATTAGCCTCGAATTAAAATAAATAAATATATTATTTTTAAAAAGCATATGATTTATTCTGCATAGACTTCTGCTGAGTTTAGAGTCTTATTATTTATTCAGCATGAAAAAACAATGGCAGTCTATGAATGAGCTGTTTGCATATTTTGGAGATTAATCCCTTATTGGTTGCTTATTTGCAAATATTTTCTCTCATTCTACGGGTTTTTTTTTTTTTCATTTTATTTATGATTTCCTTTGTTGCATTACACCATTTAAATGGTCTTGTGAATTTTCAGAAACATTTGCTTACTAGTTACCTCCTTTGATATTTTAAAAAAGTAATGAGAAGAAAATGTCACCTTTGCTGAAAATATTATTCTCTAAGTATTTTCTAATCTTCTTGCTATATCCGTACTATATCAATTTTCTCCATCCATTAATCTAAACTTAATCCTAACTGATCACTGCTCATTTATTTACTATAATAATTAAATTAACTTGAAATCTAATTGGGAATCTATATCTCACACTAGAAAGAGGCATGAAAACTATTACTGATGTAAGAAAATTTAAACCAACAACAGTGTCATTTCAAATGGGAAGTAAAGAAAGAGTTTAGTTTTCTTTTCAGAGAGGAAAGACACTGAATTTCATAATTAGGCAAACTGAATGCTTTATATTTTAATAGGAAATGCAATGCTAATTATTTGTAGATCATGCTTAGAAATTGTGTACAATTTATTCATTTGTCATGGCTTCACAGCTTCTTTTAGTGGCTACCCTGGTAGTCCAGTGGTTAAGAATCCACCTTGCAATGCAGTTTGATCCCTGGTCCAGGAAGATCCCACATGCCATGGCGCAACTAAGCTCATGCATCACAACTACTGAGCCCTCACTCTAGAAACCACAAACTGCGACTACTGAGCCCATGTGTTTCAGCTACAGAAGCCCACACAGCCTAGAGCCTGTGCTTTGCAACAAGAGAAGCCGTTGCAATAAGCCAAGACACTGCAGCCAGAGAGTGGTTCTCGCTCCCTGCAACTAGAGAAAGACTGCATGCAGCAAGAAAAACTCAGAACATCCAAACAATAACAATTAAAATTTTAAAAAAGAAGAAAGAGTTTCTTTTAGAAAAAATACTATGAATGGCAGGGATTATCAGTTTGTATCTCTTTGTGGCGGCAGTGAATATTGATGTTTTTCTCTGTTATCAGCTCTTGTAATGACCACGAAACAATGGAATGACTGAGTAAATCATTATCTTTGTTTTCTTTTGCCTTTTGATGAAAACTCTGAATACATACATTATTTTTGCTACCTTTTATTTTCTGTCATCTCCTCCCTTTCTCAGTTCATCCTCTTAAGTGACAATTTACTTATTTGAGGCTGAATATATTTGTCCAGGTTATCTTGCTTGGTTTTTTCATGTCATGACAAAAAAAAGTTCATCTGTGGCCTAATAATATCTGAAGAAAGCCTAGTTACATTCAATAAGTATTCTTTTTAATTGTCGGAAAGAGTTTTAAGAGTCAAATATTATAGAAAAAATTCTGTTTCTAAGGAAATGTCCTTATGCTAGAAGAACTTGGCATTCATACACAATGAATTTGAATACAGTAATTATTTCTAGGAGAAAAAATAGGGAGATGATGACTTATGAAATTTATCACTAGGGACATAGATAATCAGTATGAAGTCTGACATTTTGAAAATACTGTTTCCTATATTTCTAGAGTTTACTTCTTTATTAAAGGATGTTTTGGGTGAAAAAAATAGTGATGAATAAAAAGGTTATGGTATGAAATCAGTTCAGTCACTCAGTCATGTCTAACTCTTTGCGAACCCATGGCCTGCAGCATGCCAGGCTTCCCTGTCCATCACCAACTCCTAAAGTTTACCCAAACTATGTCCATTTAGTCAGTGAGGCCATCCAACCATCTCATCCTCTGTTGTCCCCTTCTCCTCCCACCTTCAATCTTTCCCAGCATCAGGGTCTTTTCCAACGAGTCAGCTTCTCACATCAGGTAACCAAAATACTGGTGTTTCAGCTTCAACATCAGTCCTTCCAATGAACACTGAGGACTGATCTTTAGGATGGACTGGTTGGATCTCCTTGCAGTCCAAGGGGCTCTCAAGAGTCTTCTCCAACACCACAGTTCAAAAGCATCAATTCTTCAGCACTCAGCTTTCTTTATAGTCCAACTCTCACATCCATTCATGACTACTGGAAACCATAGCCTTGACTAGACGGACCTTTGTTAGCAAATAATGTCTCTGCTTTTTAATATGCTGCCTAGGTTGGTCATAACTTTCTTTCCAAAGAGTAAGCGTCTTATAATTTCATGGCTGCAGTCACCATCTGCTGTGATTTTGGAGCCCCCAGAAATAAAGTCTGCCACTGTTTCCACTGTTTCCCCATCTATTTCCCATGAAGTGATGGGACAAGATGCCATAATCTTAGTTTTCTGAATGTTGAGCTTTAAGCCAACTTTTTCACTCTCCTCTTTCACTTTCATCAAGAGGCTCTTTAGTTCTTCACTTTCTGCCATAAGGGTGGTGTCATCTGCATATCTAAGGTTATGGATATTTCTCCCTGCAATCTTGATTCCAGCTTGTGCTTCATCTAGCCCAGCGTTTCTCATGATGTACTCTGCATAGAAGTTAAATAAGCAGGGTGACAATATACAGCCTTGACGTACTCCATTTCCCATTTGGAACCAGTCTGTTGTTCCAAGTCTACTTCTAACTGTTGCTTCCTGACCTGCACACAGGTTTCTCAAGAGGCAGGTCAGGTGGTCTGGTATTCCCATCTCTTTCAGAATTTTCCACTGTTTATTGTGATCCACACAGTTCAAAGGCTTTGGCGTAGTCAATAAGGCAGAAATAGATGTTTTTCTGGAAGTCTCTTGCTTTTACAATGATCCAGGTAATCTTGGCAGTTTGATCTCTGGTTCCTCTGCCTTTTCTAAATCCAGCTTGAACATCTGGAAGTTCACAGTTCACGTATTGTTGAAGCCTTGGTTGGAGAATTAAAAGTATAAAATAAAAATATTGCTAAAAGTTGATTAGTTTAAAAAATCAGTTTTAAAATGACTATGTTAAGTCAATGTGTTAATCAGTAGGCCGTTGACACAGTTTTACATAGATTAAAACAGAAGAATAGCAGAGTAAGAGGGAAAGGTCATGGGTTTAGAATTCAACAAAATTTGGGTTAAATTGTGGCTTTGCCTCTTCTCATAGTACCATGAGTAATGTTATGTAATTATAAGAACTTTCAGATAATAGAGCCTGAATTTGTTCTCTTCACCTGTATAAAATGGGAATAATAATAATAATTTCCTTAAAAAGTTATTTTTACAAGTGGGAGATAATACATACATTTAAAAAGTAATAGCAGCACCCCACTCCAGTACTCTTGCCTGGAAAATCCCATGGACAGAGGAGCCTGGTAGGCTGCAATCCATGGGGTCTTGGAGAGTTGGACACGAATGAGCAACTTCACTTTCACTTTTTACTTTCATGCATTGGAGAAGGAAATGGCAGCCCACTCCAGTGATCTTGCCTGGAGAATCCCAGGGATGGGGGAGCCTGGTGGGTTGCCGTCTATGGGTTGCACAGAGTCAGACACGACTAAAGTGACTTAGCAGCAGCAGCAGCAGAAGAAGAATACTTGGTGTTCAACTACTAGGTGCTGTCATTATTACTAAAATCCAGTGGATAAGTGTTTTTTACTCAGAGTTAGTCAATGTACAATATTATATATACCATAGTGATTCACAATTTTAAAGGTTATATTCTATTTATAAGCTATAGCAAAATATTGGCTATGTTCCCTGTGTTGTAGAATGTATCCTTTTGTAAATGGGTAAGCATAGTTTTAAATATTTACTTTTCTGTTAATTTCTCTAATTTCCCTTCTCAGATGTATGTGTTCATCAATGGAGATTATCAGTTTTATTATAAATATGGGTTCTTTCCAAAATTATGTTAATGAGAAGTCAGTACAGTAATTTTGATAGTAGAAAGGATCTTTTCTGTTGATCTTCAATATAATATAATTATTAGCATAGTGTCAAGCACTTTAAGATATGAAAATATTGGTTAATGACTACAATGTGTATTAAAAAGTCAGAGAAGAGAAATACCATTGCCTTTTTTTGATTATGTAAGTTTGAACATTTTGCTTTCCCCAGCATATGCAGGCTTGTGTTCTGTTTTTGCTTTGGACACTAAAAAGCAAGCTATACACAACCTATTTCTTTTATTCACATATCCTGCCTGGTCCTTGTTCTAATGTTTATTTTAATTCCCTGTAACACATGCATACTTGTAATGATCATAATGACCATATGTTTTCTGCAAAAAGCATAATTCTTTTAGATCTGAAATCTCTGAAACATACAGAAGTGAAATTGCTTATTTCCTAACCTTCTACAATAACTTAACCATATCCAGACAACTTAGTTTCTCAGTGAAGGCCACTGCTGTTGTGTGGAAATAACTTTGAGAAGCACTGGCTTATAGGTTAAAGTTTTAAGTACTTAGCTTTGCATCAAAGGCCAAATATCATCTGGTCCTGAATTTTCTTTGCATCTGCTGCTGCTGCTGCTAAGTCCCTTCAGTCATGTTCGACTCTGCAACCCCATAGATGGCAGCCCACCAGGCTCCTCCATCCCTGGAATTCTCCAGGCAAGAACACCAACCTTGACTCATACAAAACCTACTTCTCCCCCAAACCTTTTTTAAACCATAAAGTAAGACATAAAATTATCAGAATTTGCAAGCTTCCTCATCAATTTGCCCAAGCATCCCTTTGTCCAGTTGTTTTATTTACTCCTTTGTCAATCTGGCAAAATAATTTTGGCTTCTATATTAGCCTTCCTGATTTGTCTGTGAACCTAAAGAGCAGGAACATTTTTGCTTTACATTTTATGTCCAATGTTTTCATAGTTCATGAAACAAATTAAACATCAGGTAATTAAAAATACCATGGATAGAAGAGCCTGGCAGCCTATAGTCTATGCAGTCACAAGAGTCTAACACAGTGATTAAATAGCAGCAGCAGTGATTCAAAACATGCTTACTGAATGAATGAATGAATGATGTTTCAGTGATCAAACCTGAATCAAATCTAAACCTACAAATTACATCAAAACCCAATCAACAACTGTGGCTCTTTGTAGAAAAGATAATTCATATTCTGAGTGGTTATTCTCAGAAGATAAACCAAGAGATAATGATGTTAGAGGATGTATAGGCTTGACCATTCATTCCAAGATAACGCTCACATTGGAGGACTTTCTTTTCACATTGCTTTATCATAACAGCCAATATATTGCAAGAAATTCTACAGAAACTTCTGGATATTCTAATTTTTTTCTAATGTTGGAGCTTTGGAATTATTGAAGTTGTCAAAATTTTTAGACTGCAGTTGTACCTCTTTGAAACATTAATTTTTAGCTCTTTGGGCATGTATTTGATTTTTATCATAGCTTCATTCTCAAAAGCAACACCAGAATGTCTTGTTTACAGGGTTCAATTTCTAAAAGATATTCCATAAAAAGTCATGGTGTTTTTAGTAGCACTTAAACATCTCTTTTTATCTATACTGAAAAACTTGCATAAACATTGTGTCTTTGAGCAGCAACTTCACAATGAGATTTTGGTTTAGTTCTTCAAAAATAAAACTGGGCTTATCCCCATTAGATAACAATTCATTGATAATCCGTAACACCTTGGCAATAGTATAAATGGTTTCCAGTGACTGCAAATAGTTATTAAAAGAATGCATCCACACACTTTTGATTCTTTAGATTGTGAAATTAAATAAATATTGCCTTTTTATACAACTTATTTTGAAATGGGAGGTAAATGAAGAAATCTAGTTTCATTACTGCTTATTTGGTTAAGTTCTCTTTTTTCTTCTTCTTTCTTTACCAAGAACACACACGAGCTATGGGTAAAACAGGCAACAATCAAGAATAACAACAGAAATATGCCTCCCATGTGGGTAATAGTTTTGGGGTCTATAAAGTGGTTGATATCTTTAGTCCTACGGCTTCCTCTTTCATCCTTTCACTTCCTTTCCCCTGGGTGTTTACCAGCACTCAGAGAATCTCATTGCCCCTATAGCTTCTCACCTTCAATGTCAGGGGCTAGGTCCTAAGCTGCCCTTTTTTTCTGAAAACATTTGTATCCAGGGGAAGAAAGCTTTAGAATGAAGGTCTTTTGCTACCAGGGCATCTTTTGAATTGGAAGCAAATTAGTTACCCTTCCAAATGTCATCAGGAAGACTGCTATGGGGTGGCAACTTACAGTAGCAGTCATATTCTGCTTTCAATAACTAAAACAATGTTGAGCTGAGAGGCAGTTAATTTGAGCCTTAGTGATATTGATGGCAAAATTAACCTTTCAGGGAGAGCTGTTAATATAGAAATTGAAGATAGATGCTAGATTTGGTATAGAAACTTCTCTCAGTGAAAACAGCCAGAGTTATAGTCGGGCAAAAGCTTTAAAAATTACTTCATTACAATATATCATAGAAGTAAGTGAATTAAGACAAGTGTGCACTTCAATATTATTATGCAATTTTTTAATGAAGGCTAGGAGAAATAAATGTATGTTTACTTGTCACAATTATGAACAATAGAGAAGACTAAATCTGCTTGCACCATCAGTAAATGGCTACATTGCCCAATCTCATTAAGAATGGATGTTCAGCAATGGTTGCTCTGAGAAACGGTTCTCTGATTCTCTGCATAAGGCACCAGTTAGTCTGGAGTAGCACAGTTTAAAAGCTAATAAGAACTATTCTGACACTGTGACATTGTATCATCACCCAGTCATGAGTTACATTTTACCAGAGATAAATATCAAAGAATTTGTTTAAGCTGGCATAAACCATGTTTATCTCATTTATCTCTTCAAATTATGCCAAGATCAAATAAGCTGAGTGAAATATTACTGAACATGAGCTAAATCAAGGCATAACAAGTAAGATCATATTTCCCCAAACATGTAACCCATTATTGGATTGCTAGATACAGTGTACTCCTCTTAAAAGAAATTCATTCTTCAAAATCTGTGTTAAAAAGGACACTTAACAGTAACTGACACACACTAATGAGAGTGGCTGTACAGGAAAAAACTGACCCAGGAGTTTCCCAATATTTAAAGTCATATAATTTTAAAATGTTTAAGATAGAAACTTGACCAAGCAATTCCATTATTCATTATCTTTTTGGTTTACATGTCAATTACACTTGGAAACAAATACATCACCATAGAGTGAATTTAAATATGTAGTTAGGAATGGGAAAGGAGGAAAGACTAGAATCAATGGTATTTTTTAAAAAGAAATACAAAAGAAATATAAACTGTCACTAAACTATCTAGAGACAACCCTTTTTAACACAGCCATGAGTCTCAGCACATTTTCAAGGAATCCTAGGTTTTTAAGGAAAAGAAATTATGAAACTTTAACCTAATAACCCAGTTCCATAAAAGTTTTTTTCTGTTTCTTCTTCTTTTTTTGTGTATATATCTCTCTCTCTTTTAAATCTATTTATTTTATTGGAGGCTAACTACTTTACAATATTGTGCTGGTTCTGCCACACATCAACATGAATCTGCCACAGGCGTACGCGTGTTCCCCATCCTGAACCCCGCTTCCACCACCCTCCCCATACCATCCCTCCAACACACTTCTTTAAGAAAACTTCCTTCAATATAAACACAGACAGATCCTGATGATTAAATTTTCATTTGTGGCCTTTAAGATGTGAAGGAAACTTGTAACATGAACTCTATTCAGGGTAGAGAGATTCTGTCTTATCCTGACAGGAAGGAAATGACTGCTTTCCTGGTGAGGAGCAGAGAGCATGTGTGTGGAAGTTCTGTGGGTTTGTATGATGCTATATAAATGTTACTTGTCAAAAATCCAGGGAATTCAAAAAGCGTATTTACCTTTCTTCTGACTCTACTTCCCATGAGGTTTTCCCCTGTTTCTTCTGCCTTGTCCCCCAAATGAATTTAAGAACCTTACAAAGATGACTGATGCTAAAGAACTGCAATTTCTTAACCTGTTACATGTACAAGGGCCTTTAGTTGAACAAAATACAGCAATGTGGATATTTGTCAAGCTCCATTCTAGTATTCTTCCTGGGTCCTCAATCTAGGTGAAGTATAATCTACAATTATAATCATGAAACAAATGACTCTTTCATTCATTCAGAAAGCCTTTCTTCAGGACTACTAGGTGTAAAACTCTCTTCTACATTCAGAGGAATCAGCATGGATCAAATGGAAGCAAACAAACAAAAATCTCTGCTATCATGGAGCTTAGATTTCATTGCTTAGGTACTTAGTTTTATATCTTTTAGGAAGCGTTCATTCTGTCTTGGATAAAAATTTTCAGTTTATCTTAGGTGGCCTGTCATTTCTCTTTCCTCCCCTGAGATGAAGTCCTGGTGTATACAGAGAGGATATATCCTTATATGGCCTCATGACAAAGGTGAAGAGTCAATGTATTTTTCTTTTTTTTATTTATTGACTTCTAGTCTCAGATGTCTGAGAAGGCATGGCACCCCACTCCAGTACTCTTGCCTGGAAAATCCCATGGATGGAGGAGCCTGGTAGGCTGCAGTCCATGGGGTTGGGAAGAGTCAGACACGACTGAGAAACTTCACTTTCATGCATTGGAGAAGGAAATGGCACCCCACTCCAGTGTTCTTGCCTGGAGAATCCCAGGGACGGGGGAGCCTGGTGGGCTGTCATCTATGGGGTCGCACAGAGTTTGACACGACTGAATTGACTTAGCAGCAGCAGCAGCAGTCTCAGATGTGATGTCCCTTGTCTACTTAGCGGAACAGTGAGAAAGACAAGTCAGCAGGCAGTTACACTAATGAATGTAATGTAATTGCCTGCTGTGATAGAGATATGATAGACATGACCACCACATGTACACAACTTCAGGGGCATTCTTCACATAGACCGTAATGTGAAGAGCGTCCCTTAGAATTGAACAGTGCACAACCTGTGCACCCATCTGTGACAGCCCTTAGACACCCATCTAAGAACAGCACAGAGGAGGGTTATGATATAATTCAGACTAGGGAGTGGAAAGAAACAATATATAGAGTGGGCAGAAGTTAACTAGATAAACATGGGGAATGAGTAAATAACATCACATGAATAAAGTCCTAGATGCCAGAGAAAACATACCTAAAGAAGATATTAAAAGAAGTTCTTAAGCTGGAATGCTGAGTAGAAGAGGAAGGCACAGTGAAAATATATGGGGAGGCAAAAGAGGCAACCATTATATTAGAAAGAACCCTGTAACTATACTGAGACGTTTGACCTTTATCCTAAGGACAAATAGGTACCATGACAAGATTTTAAGCTGGGGACATACCAAGGGCAGGTTTGCATATTAGAAGCATGGCACTCAGAACTTGCAGTTAAGTTTGCTTTTTAGTTGCTATGCGGGGGATAGGTGAGTAATTAGGAGGCTGTGATAATAATCTGGCCTGAAGACAAGGAGGCTTGGGCATGGTTCCACTTTTGGGATGGTGAGAAAAGGAAGGCTGAGATAAATATATGACAAGTGGGACTGAGAGTTATTTTGTAATTGGATGTGGGTTCTGGGGAACAGGACAGAGGTGGGGATTGTGTTCATCGAGTAATCTGTTAGATGGCTGAGCCATTCTCTGAGATAGGAACCTGAGGCAGACAAGGAGCAAGGGCGGTGAGGAAAAATGAGTTCTGCCTTTCACTTGTTAAGTTCTAGGTACATGGCTGGCATCTAAGTGGAAATGTCTAGGGAACTAGAGCAATGTACAGCTCTGATATCCAAAGGAGCAATCTGGGACAGGGAGATAGATTGGGGCAAAGGGGGTGCATTTACAGATATTAATTAAAACCATGATATGGGAAGAATTTCAAAGGAAGAAGGTTACTATTTCTGTCTTTTGAATTATTATAAAAGCTTGATAAAAGCTACCCAGGAACACAAATATAAAAGACATATATTGTGTATGGAGTGTTATTGGGTTTTAGAACTGGGAGAAATTGGTGGTAATTTCAATCTACCCACCTTTATAATATCCATATATAACTGTAAGCAACATAGCATTGAACTGTGGGTTGTAGACATTTTACTCTCACTTGCTTTTTTCATTAATTTTATCATTTTTGACACATATGAATCTACTTTATTTAACTTCATTTTCATATTCCATGTGAAAATAAGATACCATTCATCCAGTCTCTTGTTGACTGATTATTTCTAATATATCATTTGTATTAGGAAGCCACAATGAGCATGCCTATGTATGATTCCTTGTGCACCTACGCAGGAGTTTATTCAAGGGATATACTAAAAAGTTGTCAAATCAAGGTGTCTGAATGCTTTGAACTAATTACATATATCCAAATTGCTCTCCTTGGGTTTTTGACCAACTTCACCACCAATCAACATTATGTGAGATTTATTTCACATTTCCTTCAATACTTGGCATTATTAGACTTAAATTTTTGCCAGTCTAATGAATATTAAATGTTTTGTTGTTAGCTGATTTGATTTGAACATTCTGTTTCATTTCTGAGTGTGAGCATTTTTTATTTGTTTATTGGTAACTTGGATAACAGTCTCTCAATTTATGCTTTGTCCATTTATTGATTTGGGCGTATTTTTTTCATTGATTGATATAAACCACATATTATAAATACACAATGTATAATAAGCATTGATTCCTTATATAAAAGCACGTATATCTTTCTCTTCTGTGCTTATTTTTGTATTTATTTTATGATAGCTTTGGGCTCCCCTGGTGGCTCAGATGGTAAAGAATCTTCCTGCAATGCAAGAGACCTGGGTTTGATCCCTGGGTCAGGAAGATCCCCTGAAGAAGGGAATGGCTACCTACTGCAGTATTCTTGCCTGGAGACTTCCACGGACAAAGGAGCCCTGTGGGCTACAGTCCATGTTGCTGCTGCTGCTGTTGCTTCTAAGTCGCTTCAGTCGTGTCCAACTCTGTGCGACCCCATAGAAGGGGGGTCGTAAAAGGTTGAACGCAACTGAGCAACTAACACACACACACACACAATAGCTTTGGGATTCCCTGGTGATTTAGTGGTAAAGAATCCACCTGCCAATGCAGGAGATGCAGGTTCAATCCCTGGGTCAGGAAGCCCTGGAGAAGGAATTTACAACCTATTCTAGTAATCTTGCCTAAGAAATCCCACAGACAGAGGACCCTAGAGTCCATGAGGTTATGAAAGAGGTGGACATGACTTAGCATCTAAATAACAGCAATGATAGCTTTGGTAAAATAAATCCATCTTTTCTTTTACATTGCTGTTTTTCTTTAGTCCTTTTTGAAATAAATCTTTTTTATACTATAAGATCATAAACATATTCTCTTAAATTTTCTTCTAAACATTATTAAAATTTTCTTTTAAGTTTCAATCTTTAGACCATCTGGAATTTCTTTGGGTGGAAGAGTCAAGTTTTTTTCATAATAAGAGCAACATCTTAACTGATATTTTAATAATCTGGTTATCTATGGAAGAATCCATCCTTTCTCAACTAATCTACAATACCATTTCTGTCATATTGCAAAGTTCTATATACATAGGGTTCTCCATTATATTTCATTATTGTTTCTGTCTATCCTTCTGTCAATACCATACTTAATTACTATAGATTTATAATAAGTCTTGACATTGGATATAGAGCTTATTGATACAGATTCTTCCCTCTCTTTCAAAATATATTGGTTATTCTTGGCCTTTGGTTCATTCATGTCACTATGTTCTCACCTCATCAAATTTCATGAAATTCCTGTTGAGGAGTACTTTGAATTTACAGATAAATGTGGGTAAGGCTATATTATTTTTAAACAAAAAACATTTTGAAGAAAAATACGTTTGAAAAATTAAAAGTGTTCTATTTTATCATCTGTGCTGTCCTAGGGATGGTGGGCAGGGGCAAATTTCTATTTACCTTTGCCCCACTGGCAAAGTAGCCAACAGATGCTGAACAAATGTTCCTTAATTAACTAACTGACAGACTGAATAAAGGAGTGAATGTAAGTTTCTTTGTGATCTTGTTAGTTGTGAAGATAAATCACATCTATGACGAATGACTAATGGGGAATAAGGATAGCTTATTTCCTCGGTTCCTTAATCTGTTATGATAGACTTTTCATTACTTCTACTGACAGCGACAAGAAAATTTTGTAAGAACTTTTGTCGTTTCCTTCTAAAAAAGCCTTTGACATGGAGGCCATGAATCTTAGAAACAACTTGCATATTCGTGCATGCAACATCTTTTATTTAATACCTATTACTAAGTTCTGGGGCTGTTTTAGGTACTAGAAATAGAGCCATGAGCAATGACAGAACCTCTGCTTCCATGGGGCTTGCATTCTAGAGGGGCAGAGACTAAAGTCTTAATGAATAATTCAATCCCATTGTGTATGAAATGTACTGTGTGTATGAACAGTATTAGGGTGTGGGAAAAAATCAAGCTGGGGAGAGTTGGGATTGAGGCTATTGCAATTTTATGTCAGATGTTACAGAGGAGCCCATGAGTAAAAGATAATGACTTGAAGGAGATCTGGGGAAACAGTGTCTCAGGCAGGGGGAGTCAGCAATGTGAAGATCAGACACAGGACCTGTCTAGCATGTCTGAAGTATAACAAGGACCACAGTCTCACTAATGTGGAGAGATCGAGGGAAAGAATGGGAGGAAAGGGAAGATCTCAGACATAGTATAGGGCCCCACTGGCCACTGTAAGGATTTTGGCTTTCAGCTCCTGGTTATGTCAACTTCCCTTCTCATAAAAATTGTTTCGGCCAGATTGTTATTCTTTTAAAGGAAGTTTCATGGTTTTTGCCCATCTGTTTTTTCAAAAAAAAAAAAACTTTGCTTACAATCTCCGAGAATTTTGAAAAACTTTGTATCATCATAAATGTCTTTAAGTTGACTTCTAAACTTTGTCATAATTGTTTTAAATGGTTGCCAAGGGTATGACTTCTGGTATATTGTAAATATTTAAAATCAACTGTTGCATTACTATTCTCAATATAATGGTCTGCTAATGTCTTAACAACTTGTGATGTAGTCATAATATCATTCCTTTAAATGATAAATGAACTTGCTGTTAACTGTTGAAAACTTTACATTTCATTACATGAAAACTTTATATATCCTTGGCAGAATTTTTTTTTGTGTGTGTAATATAAACCTATGCTTTAAAGTATTTTATTGTCCATCTCAGCATATTTTGCTACACTGAAAATATACATATAGGGGCTTCTCTGGTGGTCCAGTGGCTGATAGTCCATACTCCCAATGCAGGGAGCCCAGGTTCAATCCAAGGTCAGGGAAACAGATCCCACATGCTGCAATTAAAGATCCTTCATGCCTCAGTGAAAATTCCATGTGAGGCAACTAACACCTGACACAGCCAAATATTAATAAATAGATAAATATTTTTAAAGACACTAGAAAAAATGTTTAAAAATATGTATGCATGTATGTATATGCAAATTTCCATTTAAGGCTTTGTTATTAGTTTTAGTAGTAGTAGCAGCATTTCCTGTGACCATACTGCCTTAAATGCTAAAATATATTTTCAGGATTAAATTACATTTACAGTAGTAAAATCATATAATTAATCATAACAATAATGGGAAATAGGTTTTGACAGAGTAATATTCAACATAAAATATAATTTTATTGCAAATGATTTTAAGATGTGAGTTGCTTCTTAAACTGAAATAAGTTCAGCATCAATTTTATCCCTAGTTTTCCCTTTCAATTTTGTTTGAGGGAGAAGGCAAATGCTGAAAAAAAATTATTCATATAAATTAAGTACATGAGTACAGAAGGATTTTTGTTAGAGCAGTGCTCCTCAATTCTCTGAACTCCCTCAAAATTATACACTAAAATCAGAGTAGTACGTCATAAACATTTCTAACAATCTGTCAGTGGCAATTTATTTGGTTCCTCCATGTTTGCTGAGATCAAATCATTGGCAACAACTTACGTTGTAAAAGGATTTTTGAAACTGAGTCTGGAGCAATCTACTCTCTCAATACCAACACCAATATATTAAAATATTCCTTTGTATGTTGGAGATTTTTCTTCCTTGGGACAATGTACCCTAGGAAGACTCAAGATGGATGATAAATAAGGGTGATTATAAGAAAGCAATTCAGTGGGAAGACAATTATGAAAGGGGAAAGGGGAAAGGACAACCCTCTTATTTCAGGAATGTTCTCAGGCAGATCAAATTTAGGTAGATTATTCCAGAAGGGAAAGAAATTTTGCCATAAAGTGGTAGAAAAACAGTGTGGAAAAGTAACACATGAGTATGGGATGTGTTTGGTGTCATTTATTTTCAGTGTAAATACTGGCATTTCATTCTATAAATACAAATCTAGTAAACTGATATTTCCTGCTAACCAAACATTCTAATAAATCTTACTGGAAGCTATGCTGCTGATGTAACATTATTTTCAATCTTGAAACCAAATGGACACTGTTTCAGACATTTTTTATTAGAAAAGACTGCATACTTTACTTCAAATATTCAATTTATTTTAAAATATTAACTTTTAATGCAATTGTGAAATAAAAAGATTCTCTTAGACCAAGTATACTTACCATGCTTAAGAAATCAAATATAGGAGAAAACAAGAAGCTTTACTAGGAAAAACAATATTGAGATAATATCCTAATGGACTGAAACAGAAACTGATTTGTACCTCAAATATAGACAATCCTTTAGTCTCTAGCTCTTTCTTAGTTTAAATAAAATATCCCAGCCAGTGTGGAAGCTTGAAACTATCTTGATATCTCCATCTGATAAGACATTACATAAAATTCTTAAAACCATATTTCAATAAAAAAACTGAAATTACATCCCTTACTCCATTTATTTAGTATCTATAAGAAAAAATAACCCCTAATAATAATCCCTTACTCATAATCTAGTCTCTAAAATAACCCCTTACTAATAATCCAGTAAGCCTTCGTTCCTTGTGCTAAAAGTTTGCTGGGTCAGTTCAGTCACTAAGCCCTTTCCACACCCTCACCCCAGTGATCAGCATCTGTTCCTTCCTGCCTCAGGGGTATTCTGCTTGCAGTGATGTGTTAGCTGATTGGTGTATGTCTGCAAATACTAAGAACTTCCTGACTCCACTCTGCTCTGATGGAAAAAAATGTGAGATTGCATGTTTGTACATATGGGCTGGAGGGGAGCGTTAGAGAATCTCCTGTCAGAATATTCTGAGTAAACAACAAGTTTCTGTTCATTATAAATATCCATGAAGAGGAACTATAACATCTTTCAAAACCAAATACCCATTATTTTGAAAGCTCTACATAAAGCTAAGCGAATCTCTGTGGACTTGATTGTGAAATGTGTGAAAGGATATAGGGGAAAAAAAAAAAAGAATCCAAGCTGATGAGAAAGTGCGTGTTCCCTTATTCGTAAGAATCACTTACCAGGATTCCTCCTCTGTCCTTCTCTGCCAACTTGTCTCCTCTTCTGGAAGAATCACCAGAACACATTCCCCAGGAATTCCGAATTTCTCTTGAAATATCCTGAAACATATTATTTCTGAGATTTACATAGTCATTTTCTTTTGAAAGTCATTAAATATAAAACAAATTTAGATTGAACAACTCCATTTGGAAGTTACTTAAGGAATGATACCTTCAAAACTTTTTAAAAATTCTAACTATTGGCTTACTCTAAGCAGAATGTTGTCATAAAATACATAATAGCTCCATAATGAATGCTTTTGGAATAAAATCCAGACTCCTTAAGTTGGCTTAGCAGGCCTTTCAGGTATGATTTCTGACTACTTCTCTAGTACAACTTTCCAGATACACTCAGATTTTTCTTCAGTTCTTCATCCTTGCCAAGATGCTTTCCAAATCAGGACATTATTCCTCTCTTATCTAAGAAAACTGATCAACCACTTCTTCACTCAAACCCACCCTCTTTTAAGTCCTTGCTCAAATGCTGGCACAACCTTGGAGAACTGTCTTGAACATTTCTTTGGAAGGAGTCTCTTGACCACTCTCTATCTAAGCACTATTTCCTGACAAGCTGCAGAAATTCATTGATTTGTTTATATATTTTTCTCTAAGGGACAAGAACCTCATCTGTCTTGCTCACTCCTGTAGGCTCAGCTTGTAGAATTATTCTTGACCCAAGGTGTGTAATGAAAAATATTGGTGCCTGAAAAATAAAATGATAAGACCAAAGATAAAGAAGAATAGTTGGTGCAAATGATAAAAATTTATCCAAACAAGATAGTGCATTTTCAAAGCACTCACAAAAGTGTTTTATATTTATTTAAATTTGTTTTCTTATATTGGGATGTCCATTTCCTACCCTCAGTGCTTGTATATGTCAGTAGCCAGGTTAGCAGCTGGGTGTGAAGATGGCCCTGTATTTCATGATGTAGAGATTTAACAGAAACAGTATTTCATCAGAAAATATACACCCATTTCTTCCCAACTCATTTGGCTCTGGTGTCTATTTTTGCACCTCAGTGATCAAAATATTTAACCACTAATGGCCTATGGGAAGAGTATTCATATCTTCAGGAAGAACTTAGTCATGGCATATGATTAATGTCTCTGATTTGAGACAGGAAAATCAATACTTAACTGTGTGGCCTTACTTCTTCTGAGTCGCTTTCAAAAACTTACTAGGCTAAAATTAATCAAGCAAGTTTCCTGATTCTCCCTTCCTTATGCCACAAAGTAGACAAAATTCAATTATAGACTGATGGTCTAGCCTTCCCCATAGCCGTTAATATATAAAAAGGTATTATTGTGGAAAATGGATGAATTTGCTTGCTTGTTTTCCTTCTCTTTTGGATGACATAAATCTCTCTCACTCCTGCTGATTAAAAAAAAAGTAAACTCTTTGTCTAAGGCTCAGCATATCCCCATACAAGTGGCTCTTTTACAAAAACTGTTCAAATAACCTTAGGAATAACAAATAGATAAGTAAAAAATTATTCTTCTAGAAGAAGCATTACCTATGTCAACTTCATTAAATTTTCACCAGGAATTAATAACTTAATTTGAGCCTCTCTTTCTTTCTATAATT
Source organism: Capra hircus (assembly GCF_001704415.2). Taxonomy (NCBI): domain Eukaryota; kingdom Metazoa; phylum Chordata; class Mammalia; order Artiodactyla; family Bovidae; genus Capra; species Capra hircus. The sequence continues at coordinate 114,608,272 of NC_030808.1, read as the reverse complement.
TTGGAGCATGGTACTCTTCATGGAGAAATGCCAGCCAGTTGTTCTCATTTTAAAATTAAAGGTATTAGTTATTTTATAAAGTCACATCTTTATTCATTAAAGGCTTACTGCACCTTATGAAGTACTAGGAGAAGCACTAGTTGAGAGTATAATAGATGGATCTCTGAATGCCATATTACTTCATTGGGAGTCTGAGGTTCCAAAATTAAAGAAACTTTAATATATTTTAGGGTTGTTAACCAAAATTTGCCTCCTCACAATCTTTTGGGTAAAACCTGACTAACTATATAGATTATTTTTCTTTTAAGCCTCTAAAGTTTCATTGTTTCTGTAAATGTTAATGTCAAAGAAAGAAAATCTTTTCTGTATATATTTGATTGTTAGAATGGTTTTGATACCAGTATTTGGAGTTTCATGTTTTCATTTTTTAATGTATAACTTCAAAGTGAGAACAGGAGGGAAAAATATAAATGGGAATTTGTCTTTTAGAGTTAATTTTTTTAATACAATACATTTAGCTCAGTGAGTGCTCAGTTGCTTCAGTTGAATCCTATTCTTTGCTACCCTATGGGCTGTATCCCACCAGGCTCCTCTGTCCCTGAGATTCTCCAGGCAAGAACACTGGATAGTACATGCCAGCCTAACATATTCAGACTTATGCTATTGCTAATATGACCACAGAGCCACAGTTTGATCTTTTTGTTTCTTTATTTTTTACTGAAGTATAGTTGACTTACAATGTTGTATTAGTTTCAGGTATACAACATAGTAATTTGATATTTTTATAGATTATGCACCATACAAAGTTATTATAATAGTATTTACTATATTCTCTGTAGTGTACATTACATTCCTATGACTTTTTTATTTTATAATTAGTAGCTTATACCTCTTAACCTCTTATACATATTTACCCATTTCCCGACCCCTCTCCCTTCCAAGATGTAGAAGCAACCTATGTATCATCAATAGATAAATGGATACAGAAAATGGCATATATAAATATATATATATTACTCAGCCTTAAAAAAGAATGAAATCCTGCCATGTGCAACGACATGGATGGACCTAGAAGGTATTGTTCTTGGTGAAATAAGTCACACAGAGAAAGACAAATACTGTGTTCTTTCACTTATATGTGAAACCTAAAATAAACAAAAACAATGAAGCTGTTTCTCTTTAAAGCTTCTCTTCATATAGCTATTTTCATATAATTTTATAATGCCTCAAGATAAACTTGAGGCTGAGAGATAGCTGCAAATACATGAATCACAGGGGTGAAGAATTCTTCAAAGTGTTACCAGTTTTAGCATCTGGCCTAGATTGCTGAATTCATCTGCCAGGCCACTCACTAAGACAGACCTTATTATCTGGGTTTTCACTTTACACTTAAAATCTTCTTGAGTCATGTGCAAACAGCAAAGTTGTTTTCAGTTACTGAAAATTATCATCAAGTGCTTTTTAAAATATGTTTAATTATTTAAAATAGTGGCTAAATTATGTTAGACATATTAATATGTATTCTGTTAGGTGATATTAAACAGTTTTAACGGGTTCTACTAAAAACTGTACATAGCAGGATTGAAGGCTCCCTAAGAACAGCACATAGATTAATTATTCACTAACTGTTGTTAATTGATGTATCAGTTCCTTCAAAACACCTGAATAAAAGTATAAATTAAGCAATATCCAAGTGATAGAATGAATACAATGATAAGAAAAATACCCCCAAATTAGGTGCTACTTACTATGCTTTACACGTTTGAGGCAGAAAGTAACCATAGATAACTATCATCTCCCGTTTTATGGATTAAAAAAAATCAGAAGATCAGAGAGGTGCAGTAATTCTGTCAAGGTCTCACATCTGATAACTAGTAACTAGCCAAAATAAAGATTTAAACCAAAATCTTCTGATTCTCATTCACAACATAGTTCTGCCTCTCATAATTTTTTTTTAAATTCTTCTGTTCAAGCAGATCAGTCAAAGACCATGGAAGCTTAAGCACAGGAATTTTTAATTCCAAGCCAAACAAACAGGTTTCATCTTCCTATGACAGTCTGAAAACTAAGAGAGGAGGCAATAATTTGATTGCATTGAGGAATGAAGTAGCAAGCTTTTAATCCAGTAACACACATAAGAACGTACACTAAACAACCAATTTAAGAAGAGGTTTTTTTTTTTTTTTGTACATATGGAGGTTTAAACATAAGATATTTTACAAAATATCTGTTATTTAATATCAGCTGTAATTGATGCTAACCTAGTTTTTCATGTATTTCAGAATAGAAAACACATTCATCGTCAACTGACCTGTTTTATAGCCTACAACGGTCCGTCTAGTCAAGGCTATGGTTTTTCCAGTGGTCATGTATGGATGTGAGAATTGGACTGTGAAGAAAGCTGAGCGCTGGAGAATTGACGCTTCTGAGCTATGGTGTTGGAGAAGACTCTTGAGAGTTCCTTGGACTGCAAGGAGATCCAACCAGTCCATTCTAAAGGAGATCAGCCCTGGGTATTCTTTGGAAGGAATGATGCTAAAGCTGAAACTTCAGTACTTTGGCCACCTCATGCGAAGAGTTGACTCATTGGAAAAGACTCTGATGCTGGAGGGATTGGGGGCAGGAGGAAAAGGGGACGACAGAGGATGAGATGGCTGGATGGCATCACCAACTCAATGGATGTGAGTTTGAGTGAACTCTGGGAGCTAGTGATGGACAGGGAGGTCTGGCGTGCTGCGATTCATGGGGTTGCAAAGAGTCGGACACGACTGAGTGACTGAACTGAACTGACTGATAGCTATAATATCTTATTGTACTTGACTAAAAATCTTAATTGATTCACTTACTTGAGGTGAACAAAGCACAGTTCCATTTTTGAGCCAAAGAAAGGAATTAATATTATGGGGGCTTTTCTGGTGCTCAGTGGTAAAGAATCCATCTGCAATGCAAGAGAGCTGAGTTTGATCTCTGGGTTGGGATGATCCATGGAGGAGGGCCATGCCAGTCCACTCTAGTATTCTTGCCTGGAGAAGTCCATGGACAGAAGAGCCTGGTGGGCTACAATCCATAGGGTAGCACAGAGTCGGACATGACTGAAGCAACTAAGCAGGAGCAGAAACTTCTAATGCCCAAACTATCCTTAGAAGAGACACTATCCTGGCGTGCTGCAGGTCATGGGGTCACAGAGTTGGACACGACTTAGCAACTGAACAATAATAAATCAAAGTTCAGGTCACAATTGGATCTCTAGCTTCCCAATATCCACTAAATATAAATGGAAATATACCTATGCACTTGATAATTTGGCCATTGATGTTAAATTAAAATAAGAAGCACAAGGAGGACCCTTGTTTTGATAATATAATTACAAAATACAAAGGAACAAAAAAAACCAGCTTCTAAAACATCAGTGTTAGATACTTGTTACTTTTCTTCCTAACATTTGTTGGGTTTCTCTCTCCCCTTCTCTCCATTTTTATGCTTATATTCTATGTGGTAGGTTGAATAATGGCCCCCAAGAGATACCCAGGTCTCAGTTCCTGGAATCTGTAAATGCTATTTTATGTGGCAAAAGTGATTTTGTAGACATGATTGTTAAGGATCTTGAGATTGAGCAATTATCCTGCATTAACTTGATGGGCCTTAAATGTAATGACAAATGTCATTAAAAGAGGGAGGCAGTAAGAGATTTGATTACAGAAGAAGAAGGCAATATGACCACGATAGCATAATGTTAGGCTGCAGGCTTTGAAGATAGATGATGGGGCCAAAAGCCAAGGAGTGCACTCCAGAAGCTGGAAAAGGCTCACAAATGGATTCTTCCCAGAGTTTCCTGAGGAAGCATGACTTTGGCCCAACAAAATCAACGTTGGATTTATGACCCACAGAATTGTAAGAGAATAAACATGTTCTGAATCCAACAAAGTTGGTGGTAATTTTTTATAGAGCAGCCATAGGAAACTAATACAGATGGGGTTCAGGAGTGAAATGAAATATAGAGTGACTCAGTTATAAGCAAATCCATACGTCTCATTCCCCTTGTCTTAACCATGGAGAGTTCAGTAATGGTTTACATTACCCTATCAGAAGTGATAGCAAGCGCTCACCAGGAAAGCTGGAAAGAGACTGGAGAATTCCCCCTCCTGCTAGACTGAATCTCAGAAGATGTGGGATCTGGGAATGCTGAAGCCATCTTCTGTTTGTGATGGGAAACCTGCATAAGTATGAGGGCAGATGGAGACCAGGAAGAGATGCAACAGTGGAGAGAGCAAAAGAGAGAAAACAGGAAAGAAGAGAGAAAGCAAAGAAGAGAGAGACAGAGAGAAAACCAGCCCCCCACCCCCACTTATATATTTCAGTTTACTGAGTGAATCAGCTCCTTTTATAAAATGAGTTTGGGCTAGATTTTCTGCCAAGTGCAAGTGAAAGTCCTTTGAACACATTTTTTAGCGTTTAGCTTTTAGGTTTTCTTTTCTTTTTAATGACAAAGGTCAGTACAACTTTATAATTGGTAATGTGTACTTCAGTATGTAAATATAATCAGAGGTGACATGAAAAAGCACACTGTATGGACTTAAGATTATAAGTAATAAAATATTAGACCCGGTCAATTATTCCTCAGGGAGAGACTGGGAAGACAAAACCTAAGGAAGGGGACTAATTCATTTGGAAGAATTTCAGCCCTATTTAGTTAGGATTCATTTTGCCAGTTTCTACTATCTGCCTCTCATATTTCTCATACCTAAAGTATCCAGACACATTCAGTTCAGTTCAGTTGCTCAGTCGTCTCTGACTCTTTGCGACCCCATGAATCGCAGCACGCCAGGCCTCCCTGTCCATCACCAACTCCTGGAGTTCACTCAGACTCAAGTCCATCGAGTCCGTGATGCCATCCAGCCATCTCATCCTCAGTCATTCCCATCTCCTCCTGCCCCCAATCCCTCCCAGCATCAGAGTCTTTTCCAATGAGTCAACTCTTCTCATGAGGTGGCCAAAGTACTGGAGTTTCAGCTTTAGCATCATTCCTTCCAAAGAAATCCCAGGGCTGATCTCCTTCAGAATGGACTGGTTGGATCTCTTGCAGTCCAAGGGACTCTCAAGAGTCTTCTCCAACACCACAGTTCAAAAGCATCAATTCTTCAGCACTCAGCCTTCTTCACAGTCCAACTCTCACATCCATACATGACCACAGGAAAAACCATAGCCTTGACTAGATGGACCTTAGTCAGCATAGTAATGTGTCTGCTTTTGAACATGTTATCTAGGTTGGCTATAACTTTTCTTCCAAGGAGTAAGCGTCTTTTAATTTCATGGCTGCAATCACCATCTGCAGTGATTTTGGAGCCCCCCAAAAATAAAGTCTGACACTGTTTCTACTGTTTCCCCATCTGTTTCCCATGAAGTGATGGGACTGGATGCCATGATCTTCGTTTTCTGAATGTTGAGCTCTAGGCCAACATTTTCACTCTCCTCTTTCACTTTCATCAAGAGGCTTTTTAGTTCCTCTTCACTTTCTGCCATAAGGATGGTGTCACCGGCATATCTGAGGTTATTGATATTTCTCCCGGCAATCTTGATTTCAGCTTGTGTTTCTTCCAGTCCGGCGTTTCTCATGATGTACTCTGCACATAAGTTAAATAAGCGGGGTGACGATATACAGCCTTGACGTACTCCTTTTCCTATTTGGAACCAGTCTGTTGTTCCATGCCAGTTCTAACTGCTGCTTCCTGACCTGCATACAGATTTCTCAAGAGGCAGGTCACGTGGTCTGGTATTCCCATCTCTTTCAGAATTTTCCACAGTTTATTGTGATCCACACAGTCAAAGGCTTTGGCATAGTCAATAAAGCAGAAATAGATGTTTTTCTGAAACTCTCTTGCTTTTTCCATGATCCAGTGGATGTTGGCAATTCGATCTCTGGTTCCTCTGCCTTTTCTAAAACCAGCTTGAACATCTGGAAGTTCACAGTTCACGTATTGCTGAAGCCTGGCTCGGAGAATTTTGAGCATGACTTTACTAGCATGTGAGATGAGTGTAATTGTGCTATAGTTTGAGCATTCTTTGGCATTGCCTTTCTTTGGAATTGGAATGAAAACTGGCCTTTTCCAGTCCTGTGGCCACTGCTGAGTTTTCCAAATTTGCTGGCATATTGAGTGCAGCACTTTCACAGCATCATCTTCCAGGATTTGAAATAGCTCAACTGCAATTCCATCACCTCCACTAGCTTAGTTCATAGTGATGCTTTCCAAGGCCCACTTGACTTCACATTCCAGGATGTCTGGCTCTAGGTGAGTGATCACACCATCATGATTATCTTGGTCGTGAAGATCTTTTTTGTACAGTTCTTCTGTGTATTCTTGCCACCTCTTCTTAATATCTTCTGCTTCTGCTTCTGTTAGATCCAGACCATTTCTGTCCTTTATCAAGCCCATCTTTTCATGAAATGTTCCCTTGGTATCTCTAATTTTCATGAAGAGATATCTAGTCTTTCCCATTCTGTTCTTTTCCTCTATTTCTTTGCATTGATCGCTGAAGGCTTTCTTATCTGTTCTTGCTATTCTTTGGAACTCTGCATTCAGATGCTTATATCTTTCCTTTTCTCCTCTGCTTTTCACCTCTCTTCTTTCCACAGCTATTTGTAAGGCCTCCCAGACAGCCATTTTGCTTTTTTTTGCATTTCTTTTCCATGGGGATGGTCTTGATCCCTGTCTCCTGTACAATGTCACAAACCTCAGTCCATAGTTCATCAGGCACTCTATCTATCAGATCTAGGCCCTTAAATCTATTTCTCACTTCCACTGTATAATCATAAGGGATTTGATTTAGGTCATACCTGAATGGTCTAGCGGTTTTCCCTACTTTCTTCAATTTCAGTCTGAATTTGGTAATAAGGAGTTCATGATCTGAGCCACAGTCAGCTCCTGCTCTTGTTTTTGTTGGCTGTATAGAGCTTCTCCATCTTTGGCTGCAAAGAATATAATCAATCTGGTTTTGGTCCCAAATTACCTGTTTTTATGAATAAAATACAGCTTTAAGTAGCCTTGAATTTTTTGTGGTATTAAATACCTGTTTAGGAATTTCTTTTGGTAATGCTTAGTTTATTTAATTTCAGAATAAATAAAGATTATCTTTTGTTTTTCCCCAAGTAACCACCAGCCTAGAGCATTTTTCTTCCATGTAAAGTGATTATAGCATTAAAAATTAAAAGTCCATTTCTTGATGTAGGCTTTGGAGTCTGTTTCATTCCTCAGTTCAGTTCAGTTCAGTTCAGTTGCTCAGTAGTGTCTGACCCTTTGCAACCCCATGAACCGCAGCATGCCAGGCCTCCCTGTCCATCACCAACTCCTAAAGTTTACCTAAACTCATATTCATTGAGTAGGTGATGCCATCCAACCATCTCATCCTCCGTCGTCCCCTTCTCCTCCTTCCTTCAATCTTTCCCAGCATCAGAGTCTTTTCCAATGAGTCAGCTCTTTGCATCAGGTGACCAAAGTATTGGAGTTTCAGCTTCAACATCAGTCCTTCCAGTGAACACCCAGGACTGATCTCCTTTAGGAAGGACTGGTTGGATCTCCTTGCAACCCAAGGGACTCTCAAGAGTCTTCTTCAACAACACAGTTCAAAAGCATCAATTCTTCTGCTCTCAGTTGTCTTTATAGTCCAACTCTCACATCCATACATGACTACTGGAAAAACCATAGCCTTGACTAGACGGACCTTTGTTGACAAAGTAATGTCTTTGCTTTTTAATATGCTGTCTAGGTTGGTCAAAACTTTCCTTCCAAGGAGTAAGTGTCTTTTAATTCCAAGCCTGCAGTCACCATCTGCAGTGATTTTGGAGCCCCCAAAAATAAAGTCAGCCACTGTTTCCACTGTTTCTCCATCTATTTGCCATGAAGTGATGCCATGGACCAGATGCCGTGATCTTAGTTTTCTGAATGTTTGGTGAAGTAAATTACTTGATAATGAAGAATTGGATACATTCTACATTAGCCAAGAGACAGGAAAGACAATCTGCACACTGTACCTGCAGTTTTTGTAGGATACCATCTTGCTAGGGTTATTTTTTATTATCTCCAAGACATGATTGTTCTAAGTAGGAATAATAAAAATGGAGTGGTAGAAATGTACAAATATTAATATATTTTTCTTAAAAGTTTGCTTGAAAATATGTATATATATAATCCTATCACTCATGCACATCTCTTAACTTTCTCAGAGCTTTTGATTTTCACATTACTATCCGGTTTGCAGAACGTATATTATAGCTAATATTAGTAAGTGCCAACACCTACTCATCCCTAAAAAAGTACAAAAGTTCTTCGTTCTAAGCCTTCTATTTGTTGAGGTCATTTTTGTTAGTAAAAAGTGGAAAGATTTTTTTTTTTTTTTTCTGTCAAAGTGTAACTGAGTATTGATCAAATACCATCTAGATGGACAGTTAATGACTGGTGACTACTTGGATCTGTTGTATGAAAGAAGGGAGGAGGTTGGGGAGTGCAGATCCATGGCAAATCAACAATTCATACTAAAGAGTGGTTGGTAATACGATATTGACTCCATTTCTTTTGTAAAGGTAAGAGAGTATATATATTTTTACTGTACCACAATCACTCTGGCAGGTAAGATGGGACTCAAAGTAGCTAGGAATTACCTATCAACTTAGATACTTTAAATATTCTTAAAAAAATAAAACTTTGTTTTGCTGAAATAACTTGCTCTCTTTCATTAGCTGATAAAAGAAAATCATAATGCTTTCATTAAATACAGACAGATAATATATTATTTTCCATAATGTCTACTTAAAGTGGCCACTGGCTTATCAAATACCAGAGGTATTTGATCAGCTTCATTCCCATGTTGCTTCTGGAAAATATTAACTTGCCAGTTCCTAGAGACATCCTTTACATTTTGTGATTTAGAACTCTTTTACTTGGAATTTACAAACGCAATTTCAGTATTCTTTTTTGCTCTGATGAAAGTTTCTATTATAAATACATTTTTTAAATCATAAATGGTTAATACCTAAATCACCAAAGAAATATTCATAAAGATGATTTATAACATTTAATCCTCATTTGATTCAAATCCAACAAAGTACAAAATTCTTTGTGTTTAAAATAGAAGAGTAAAATCAACATTGTATTGGGATTAAAATAGTAGTTAATCATATATGAATCACATACATTTTGTAGTTAGACATAATCTTAAAAACACTTTATACACAACTGACAAAGAATCAGTAAAACTAAAATGCTTCATAATAATGAAATTGACTCCTTCCTTAGGAAATAGTGGGCTTCCCTTGTGGCTCAGCTGGTAAGGAATCTGCCTGCAATGTGGGAGACCTGGGTTTGGAAGATCCCCTGGAGAAGCAAAAGACTACCCACTCCAGCACTCTGGCCTGGAGAATTCCATGGACTGTATAGTCCATGGGGTTGCAAAGAGTCAGACACGACTGAGCGACTTTCACTTTCACTTTAAGAAATATCAAAATGAGACTTTTAATTTAGATTTTCTGTACTAAACTAATTCAAAATCTTATTTTACTAATTTGCTTTTTGCCAATCTGAGAAAATAAAAATAGATAAATCACTTACTGAAAGAAAAATGTCCTAGTTTTGTTTTAGATTAGACACATATCTATACAGTCTCTTCTACAGTTTCTACTTATATAACCAAGTTGACATCCATAATGATTAACCCTGAATTGCTATCGAGTATTGAATCATCAGGAATAAAATTACTTGTTCCACACAATGAGCTAGTTTTGCTTTTGACAAAATCACCAAAGGCTTTAATTTCAAAAATGTAGTCTGTACTATTCCTTTTGACTATATTTAGTTTTTTGCTTGTTTGTTTCTTTCTCATTTTTTTTTTTTACCAGTCATTCATGTAAGCAGGTAAAACAAACACCGTGCTAAGGATGTATAGCAAGCTCTATCAAGCTTTCTTTTCTTTTTTCTGTTATATGGGAGTATAGTTAATTTGGGGCTTCCCAGGAGGCGCTAATGGTAAAAAGGCCCGCCTGCCTATGCAGGAGACATAAGAGACATGGGTTCAATCCCTGGGTTGGGAAGATGCCCTGGAGTGGGGCAAAGAAACACAATCCAGTATTCTTGCCTGGAGAATCTACATGTACGGAGGACCCTGGTGGGAGTCCATAACGTCACACAGAGTCGGACGTGACTGAAGTGACAGCATAGTTAATTTACATGGTTGTGTTAGTTTCAGGTGTACAGCAAAGTGATTTAGTTATACATACTCAACTTATATGCAGAGTACATCATGAGAAACGCTGAGCTGGAAGAAACACAAGCTGGAATCAAGATTGCCGGGAGAAATATCAATAATCTCAGATATGCAGATGACACCACCCTTATGGCAGAAAGTGAAGAGGAACTAAAAAGCTTCTTGATGAAAGTGAAAGAGGAGAGTGAAAAAGTTGGCCTAAAGCTCAACATTCAGAAAACTAAGATCACGGCATCCGGTCTCATCACTTCATGGGAAATAGATGGGGAAACAGTGGAAACAGATGGTGATTGCGGCCATGAAATTAAAAGACGCTTACTCCTTGGAAGAAAAGTTATGACCAACCTAGATACTATATTCAAAAGCAGACACATTACTATGCCGACTAAGGTCCATCTAGTCAAGGCTATGGTTTTTCCTGTAGTCATGTATGGATGTGAGAGTTGGACTGTGAAGAAGGCTGAGCACTGAAGAATTGATGCTTTTGAACTGTGGTGTTGGAGAAGACTCTTGAGAGTCCCTTGGACTGCAAGGAGATCAGACCAGTGCATTCTGAAGGAGATCAGCCCCAGGATTTCTTTGGAAGGAATGATGCTAAAGCTGAAACTCCAGTACTTTGGCCACCTCATGCGAAGAGTTGACTCATTGGAAAAGACTCTGATGCTGGAGGGATTGGGGACAGGAGGAAAAGGGGACGACAGAGGATGAGATGGCTGGATGGCATCACTGACTCGATGGATGTGAGTCTGAGTGAACTCCGGGAGTTGGTGATGGACAGGGAGGCCTGGCGTGCTGCGATTTATGGGATTGCAAAGAGTTGGACACGACTGAGTGACTGAACTGAACTGAACTGAACTGAACTCATACATCTATTCTTTTTTCAGTCTTTTCCTATATAGGTTATTACAAGGTATTGAGTGCTTGCTATACAGTAGGTCTTCTATCAAACTTTAAATATTTCTATAAACAGATAGTTTCAGCTTTTTAAGTTCTTTCTTTGGGTATTTGTCTCAATATTCAGTAATGTCTATAGTACTGCATTTTCAATGTTTACACTTTGCATATTGACTTCCAAAATCCCTATTTGAAATTTTTCTGTAGACTATTACTGCTAAATTACTATGAAGTATTTTAAATGTACTTTATTGTATATCATTCTTTTTTGGTATTATGTTCTTTTTTGGGGGTAAAATATTTTCTCTTTACTCACTGCAAAAGTTACAATTTGAGGATTTCCTTTCACAATTTTTTATTTCTTCATTGTTTTTGCCCTTTTTGTAGAAATTCTTTGTTCATTTGTTTTGATTCATTTATTTCAAACTAAAGGCTATCTTAAACGGATTGGAGTGTTTTGACTATCTAGGTTTGAAATTAAGAAATGTCTATATTCAGAAGCCTTTCTTTTGGTTGATGAATGGGATTGAAGGAAAGGCCTTTGGACACTCTAAGAATTAGTGTATCGTGTGCCTGGAGTGCCAGACATGGGGAAGAGGTGGTGAGAGAAAGGATAAATGGCACACATAAGCTGCCTGTTGGTGTGCTTGCAAAGAGGCCGAAGGCCCATTGGTTCATCGTATAGTTTCTTAACTAATCTTTGTGGTTTTAGACTTGATGTCACCACAGTTTTCTGAGCTGGTATCCTGGTTCCATTTCAGAACTGGTGGTGGTTGGTGAGGAGAGAAGGACTTAGTGGAAGAGTTTGGTACCTCACTGTACAGAAGAAGTAAGAAAACTCGGAGTCCCGAGCCTGTGTTTCCCTCCTCCATCTTGTCCAGGTTTTCAACCAATCCCCTTGTTTTCATGCTCTCTTTTAGTACTTAGCATTTCTAAATAGTGGACCTTGAAGTGATAAATTCATATTTTTCTTCCAGAAGTTCTCCACATCAAGATACAGCTTTCTTTTCTCTGCTATATCAATTAACACCATTACCAAAATGTGTTTAAATCTCTCATCTCAATGTTTCAGCCTTATTTTTTTGAAATCTTTTGTGGGTTAATCATTTTTCATCTTTTGTAACTATTTTAGCAATGTATGACAAAGGAAAGGAAGTATCTACAATATTTAAAAGTTAATTTTAAGGTTAACTGTTACAAATTTTTATAACACTGCTCTGAATATTCTTTTCCTCTTGATTCTCTCTACTATCATTATACAGCTATTTAAATTTCAGTTCATAATTGTAATTTTTAAGTAAAAATGTACATTATCATTTTAGTAAAAATATACTAAATGTATATTAATGAATGTTTAAAATATATAAGCTATTTAATTTCTTACACATAACCAATATTTTATATTTTGAATAAATTAATAATTTTTAATAAAACAAAATGAAGATATTACCTACAATGAGATGTTTTCTCATTGACGACTTTTTAAAAATTGGCTTCAACAGAAAAATAGAATTTGAAAGACTCCAGGAATTGCAAAGAAAGTAGAAGGATCACTGCAAAGACAGTAATTTCTTCATTAGAAACAGATTATCACTCTTCCCAGGATGCTAGGAAAGAGGAATTTGAGAGTTGTTTCAGTTCAGTTCAGTCGCTCAGTAGTGTCTGACTCTTTGCAACTCCATGGACTGCAGCATGCCAGGCCTCCCTGTCCATCACCAGCTCCCAGAGTTCACCCAAACTCATGTCCACTGAGTCAGTGATGCCATCCAACCATCTTATCCTCTGTCATCCCCTTCTCCTTCCGCCTTCAATCTTTCCCAGCATCAGGATCTTTTCAAATAAGTCAGCTCTTTGCATAAGGTGGCCAAAGTATTGGAGTTTCAGCTTCAACATCAGTCCTTCCAATGAACACCCAGGGCTGATCTCCTTCAGGATGGACTGGTTGGATCTCCTGGCTGTCCAAGGGACTCTCAAGAGTCTTCTCCAACACTACAGTTCAAAAGCGTCAATTCTTCGGCACTCAGCTTGCTTTATAGTCCAACTCTCATATCCATACATGACCACTGGAAAAACCATAACCTTGACTAGACGGACCTTTGTTTGCAAAATAATATCTCTGCTTTTTAATATGCTGTCTCTGTTGGTCATAACTTTTCTTCCAAGTTGTTTAGCTCATGGATATTGAACCTATCATTTTCTCCTCTTCTTCCTCATTCCCCCAGTTTTCCCCAGGGTGCAGACTGTAAAGCAGGGTGCATCTCATCAGACAAAACAAGAAAATAGGAGGGAAGTTTAAACATTGGAAACAGTCTCATGAAAACAAAATCTTTGAATATTGTAGGGAAGTTTAAAATGTATACAAATAAGCATTTTATTATTAGATTTAAATATAAAATATCACATATATACATTCATATACACATATAAGCGTATGTATTTGGATATATTCAGTTTTCATTGAATCAGTTCTTCAAGGTTATTAAATGATTAAAAAATGGAAACGGCAAGGAGGACAATGAAAAAAATAAATGACCTGAATTATCAGGTGAATAGAGTGAATAGAACATAATTATCATAGAATAAATGATGAATAGAATTATAGAGTGAATAAATGAGGAATAGAAGTCTTGACTAGAATAGAGTGCCTTGACTTAAGGACTGAGCTTGGAAAGGAAGACTTGAGGCTGTTTTAGAGTCTATACAAATTTCAGTTTACTGAAATTGGGAGAAAACATAAGTTCTCTTAGCTCAAAAAACATAAAGAAAGTCCTTTTTTAGGAAAAATAAATAGAATGAAAAATATTTTTGCTGTATATAGGTTCATATTATTTATTTTCTTATTGTGTTTCAAAAGAATTGTCCTATAATAGAATAATAATCCAGATTCCATGTTATTATTAATGTGGTAAATATTAATAGTAAAAGCCCATACTTAGGTTATGCTTTCATGATAGATGCTATACAAAGAATACATATTTGGCTAAATATAGAATATCAAATAGCTAAAAAATTTTTTTACAAAGAACAATATTTTAAACAATTTAAAAAAAATTACATAGCCTTGGTTTTTCCAAATAACACAAAGTGCAAGTTCATTATCTAATTCTCATAATATTCCAAGAGGTAGTTAGACCTAGAAATGAATACTCCAGATGATACCACCCTTATGGCAGAAAGTGAAGAGGAACTAAAGCCTCTTGATGAAAGTGCAAGTGGAGAGTGAAAAGGTTGGCTTAAAGCTCAACATTCAGAAAACTAAGATCATGGCATCCGGTCCCATCACTTCATGGGAAATAGATGGGGAAACAGTGGAAACAGTGTCAGACTTTATTTCTGGGGGCTCCAAAATCACTGCAGATGGTGACTGCAGCCATGAAATTAAAAGACACTTACTCCTTGGAAGAAAAGTTATGACCAACCTAGATAGTATATTCAAAAGCAGAGACATTACTTTGCCAACAAAGGTCCGTCTAGTCAAGACGATGGTTTTTCCAGTGGTCATGTATAGATGTGAGAGTTGGACTGTGAAGAAGGCTGAGCGCTGAAAAATTGATGCTTTTGCACTGTGGTGTTGGAGAAGACTCTTGAAAGTCATTTGGATTGCAAGGAGATCCAACCAGTTCATTCTGAAGGAGATCAGCCCTGGGATTTCTTTGTAAGGAATAATGCTGAAGCTGAAAATCCAGTACTTTGGCCACCTCATGTGAAGAGTTGACTCATTGGAAAAGATTCTGATGCTGGGAGGGATTGGGGGCAGGAGGAGAAGGGGACGACAGAAGATGAGATGGCTGGATGCCATCACTGACTCGATGGACGTGAGTCTGAGTGAACTCTGGGAGCTGGTGATCGACAGGGAGGCCTGGTGTGCTGCGATTCATGGGGTCACAAAGAGTCAGAGACGACTGAGCAACTAAACTGAACTGAGCTGAAGTTACACAGGAAGACTAAGTGCCCTGGGAAAGCTGAGGTTAAAATCTAATACTGCTTCTACTTTTCACTTACTTAGGTGGTATTTGTGTACCAAGGGTTTTGAGTTCCAGGTAATTTTCATTTTTATCCATCCTGAAAGTCATCCAAATTTACATAAAATATATTGTAACATCATGTTACTTGTCTCAATTGTTTAAAATTCACAGGAAAAGAGATGCAAGAGTTATACTGGAAGTTCAAATTGCTATGTTTGAGCAGTGTTTAAAGGTTACTGAGAAAGAACAGAAAATTATTAGATATGTATTGGCACACTCTCTTCTCTGAGGATAAACAGAAAACTTCAATCATTTTCAAAGCCCCAATGTCTTTGTTGAAAAGCACAAAAATGCATAATGTAACAATTTCGTTATTGAGGAAAAGCAAACATCATATTTAGAGTACTGAGTTGCTTATCCCAGCTACAAAGGTAGCCTCAAGGTAGCCAACATGTTCTCCAGATGACAGAGTAGAAGGACACATGCTCATCTCCTCCTACTAGAGCACAGAAACTGCAACTAGCTGTTGAACAACCACCAACAGGCAGATGCTGGAATTCCGCAGAAAGATAACACATGCCCAAAGACAAAGGAGAAGCCGAAAAAAATGGTAGGAGGGATGCAATCATGATGAAATCAAATCCCAAACGTGCTGGATGGGTGACCCACAAACTGACGAATGATAATACCTAAGAAGTTCTTCTAATTTTGTGAAGGTTCTGAGCCCCATGTCAGGCTTCCAAGCCTGGGAACCTAGCAAAGGGACTAGGAATTCCCAGGGAAACTGACTTTGAAGGTCAGCAGGATTTGATTACAGGATTTCCATAGGACTGAGGGAAACAGAGACTCAACTCTTGGAGGGCACAAACAAAATCTTGCATGCACCAGAACCCAGGAGAAAGGAGCAGTGACCCCACAGGAGACTGAACCAGACTGACCTGCTGGTGTTGGAGGGTCTCCTGTGGAGGTATGTGTTGGCAGTCGTTCACGATGGAGACGGGGCCCTGGCAGCATCAGTCCTGGGAGGTGACACTTTGTGTGAGCCCTATGGGAGGTCACCATTAACCCTACCATTGAGGCTGCAGACTCCAGGGCTGGACTGTCTCAGGCCAAACAACTAACAGGGAGGGAGTGCAGCATCACTCATCAGCAAATTGGATTAAAGTTTTAGTGAGCACAGCCCTGCCCACAAGAACAAGACCCAATATTCCCACCACCAGTCCTTCCCACCAGGAATCTTACACAAGCCTCTTAACCTCATCCACCAGAGGGCAGACAGAGAAGCAAGAAGAATTACTAATCCCACAGCTTGTGACTGTGCATGCTAAATTGATTCAGTTATGTCTGACTCTTTGTATCCCTATGGACCATAGCCTGTTTGGCTCCTCTGTCCATGGGATTCTTCAGGCAAGAATACTGGAATGGGTTGCCATATCCTCCTCCAGGAGATCTCCTGGACCTGGGTTCAAACCCAGGACTCATGTCTACCTGCATTGGCAGGCAGACTCTTTACCACTAGTGCCACCTGGGAAGCCCCCAGGCTCACAGCAGCCAGAACGAGAAAGCTAATCAAAATGAAAAGGCAGATATTATGTCCCAGATGATGGGACAAGGTAAAACCTCAGAAAAACAACTGAATAAAGTTGTTTTCAAGTTGCTTTCAATGAAGGAGATAGACAACCTTCCAGAAAAAGAATTCAGAATAATGAAGATGATACAGGATCTTTGAAAAAGAATGGGGAAGATGCAGGAAATGTTTGCCAAAGACCTAGAACAACTAAAGAACAAGTAAACAGAGATGAAAAATACACCAGAAAGAATCAATAGCAGAATAACTGATGCAGAAGAATGGATGAGTGATCTGGAGGACAGAATGGCAGAAATCACTGAAAAAGAACAGGATATGGAAAAAAGAATGAAAAAAATGAGGAGAGCCTAATAGACCTTTGTGACAACATTAAACACACCAACATTTGCATTATAGGGGTCCCAGAAGGAGAAGAGAGAGAGAAAGACCTGAGAAAATCTTTGAATAGATAATAGATAAAACTTCCCTAACAGGGGGAAAGGAAATAGCCAACCAAGTCCAAGAAGCACAGAGAGTTCCAAGGAGGATAAACCCAAGGAGAAACATACTGAGACACATGGTAATCAAACTGACAAAAATTAAAAGCAAAGATAAAATATTAAAAGCAACAAGAGAAAAATGACAAATATTAATAATATACAAGGGGATCTCATAAGATTATCAGCTGATTTCACAACAGAAACTCTACAAGCCAGAAGGGAATGGCAAGAATATATTTAAACTGATGAAAAGGAAGAACCTACAGCCAAGAATACTCTGCCTGGCAAGGCATTTTCAGATTTGATGGAAAAATCAAAAGCTTTCAAAACAAGCAAAAGTTAAGAGAATTCAATACCACCAAGCCAGCTTTACAACAAAGGGTAAAGGAACTTCTCTAGGCAGGAAACACAAGAGAAGGAAAAGACCTACACAAAATAAACCCAAAACAATTAAGAAAATGGTAATAGGAGCATCAGTTCAATTCAGTTCAGTTGCTCAGTCGTGTCTGACTCTGTGACCCCATGAATCGCAGCACACCAGGCCTCCGGGTCCATCACCAACTCCCGGAGTTCACTCAGACTCACGTCCACCGAGTCAGTGATGCCATCCAGCCATCTCATCCTCTGTCGTCCCCTTATCCTCCTGCCCCCAGTCCTTCCCAGCATCAGAATCTTTTCCAAGGAGTCAACTCTTCGCATGAGGTGGCCAAAGTACTGGAGTTTCAGCTTCGGCATCATTCTCTCCAAAAGAAATCCCAGGGCTGATCTCCTTCAGAATGGACTGGTTGGATCTCCTTGCAGTCCAACGGACTCTCCAGAGTCTTCTCCAACACCACAGTTCAAAAGCATCAGTTCTTAGGGGCTCAGATTTCTTCACAGTCCAACTCTCACATCCATACATGACCACTGGAAATACCATCACCTTGACTAGATGGACCTTTGTTGGCATATGTATCAATAATTCCCTTAGGTGTCAATGGATTAAATGCACCAACAAAAAGACATAGACTGGCTGAGTAGAAGAAAACATGTTCATGTATGCACTTCCACTTACCACATCACTCTACTTAACCCCCCAAATTGTATGTAACTATTTCATATTGTCAGGTGAATCATGTTTTTATTAGTTTTTGTCTGGCTACTGATTGTGAAAACTGATAAACCTCCTTTACTATTATGATTATGTAACTATTATTTCTTTTAATACCATTGTGTCATGATTAGTCAACAGAAAACAATAGAATTCTATATCACTAAAGCTACCATTTATTTGAAAAACATATAATCACTTTTAAAAATCTAGATGCACATTAGAATTTTCTTGGAATTTTGTGTAAAATACAAATGCTTAGATATTGTTTTTTTCTCCAGAGCTCCAGATATGATTCTAATGAGCACCCGTGTTTAAAAACGACTGGACTGTATGCTGATCTTGATCTTTTACCTAGTTTGTTTCACTTTTTCTATTTCATATTCAGAGCTCTCATTTCATTTAGCTTATGTTTTCCAACTTCTCTGCTTCATTCTTCTGTTGCTCTTTCTCAAGCTTTTATCAAGTGTAGTAAAAAAGCTTTTGTGTGTATATATATAAGTATATATACATATATATAATGTTAAATATAATATATGTATTTTTGAAAATTTGCGGATACTTGCTTAACTAAAAATTTATGACATTTATTTCCATTTGTTTGACTCAATATGACTAGAATTCTAGACTTCTAATTTATATTCACTCAAAACTTTTATATAGCTCCATTTACTCTGGGATAGAATATTACTGCTAAAAGTCTAGAAAGCTTTTTATTTTAGTGATTTTTTTAAAAAAATCTGAATGATGCTTTAAACTTCTAATCCAGTTTGGAGAATATAAAGAAATACTGTGTTATTTAAAAAAAGAGAGAAAATTAACATGTGATACAGTATTATTAACTAAAGTACAGATTTTGTTTAAATTTCACAAAAAAAAAAAAATGTGTTCTAGCATAGCTCCCTCACCTGCCCACTTGCATCCCTTACAAGTGTCCTATATTAATAAATGTACTTCTTGCCTAAAAAAAGAATATGTGTTCTGCTTAAAAGCAATAATATTATCAATATCAAGATTTACTTTCTTTGGGATCATATACCAGTTTCTCAAGGAGTCTGGCTTCTACCTACTTGGCAATAATGTAGAATGTTTGAGAGATACATATTCAGTTAGGTGCTACCTGCTGCAAATAGCTTTAGAATTTTACCATTCTTCAATCTGTAACCATTTTTATTCATTTTTTTCCTGATAATAAAATTGTATGTATTCAATATAGAAACTGAAACATATGAAGGAAATAAAAGTTGCCAATTAAAAAAAAGGCAACCATTCTATCTTGGGTGTCTTTATATCTCAAGAGGAATAGCCAGAGAGAACCAATTTGCAAATGTCCTAGTCTTAGTTTGCTACCATTACAAGGAAGCCATTGGAATTACCCTTACATCTTCAATACTTAGAGCCTAATGGATCCCACTGTCTCATATTTCAGAATTTAGCAAATGAAATAGTATTGAGTTCAGATGTTGATTTTCTATATGTGATATTTCATCTTTATACATTCATTATTACAGATAACATTTAAAAATACTACTTATATATGCATTTATTACTCTTCCCCAACCAACAATTTGCATGGCTTTGAAAATCAATGTCCTATATTTTCTTTTCCCTTCAACTCTTTCTTCCTCTTCTTTCCTATGATGTGGTTTACCCATCTTTCCTATGATGTGGTTTTTCCCATTTGGCACATCTTCCTGTCTCCTTCACTCATTTACAGACTCTTGCATTCCTGCTCTCCCAGAAGGACTTTATCCCCATGATTAGGCCTTTTGGATTCTTTCTTTTCCTTCTAAAAATACCCAATGAATTTGTATCTAAGCCTCCAACTTGCCCACTTCTCCCAGCTCCTTGATCTTACTTCTCTAGTTAATAACCTCAGCCATCTGGTTCACAAATCTTTTCCTATAGTGTGTTCCCTTATTAGGAGGTACTTTATTCTTACATGCTTCTTTTGGAGAATTGCCATGTTTTCCTATATTGGTTTTAATTAGGAGTTTGGGGGGTTTTACAAAATGTTCTGTGTGGTAGCTCTGCATTGGACTAGTTTTATTTCCTGTAGCTTCTTCATATAAATTTTTTAATATATTCATCATGAAATTCAGCAGCTTCTATTTTATAGATATTGATTTGGTTTGACATTTCCCTGTATTTAAGGGGGCAGGAGGAAAAGGGGACGACAGAGGATGAGATGGCTGGATGGCATCACCGACTCGATGGATGTGAGTCTAAGTGAACTCCGGGAGATGGTGATGGACAGGGAGGCCTGGCATGCTGCGATTCATGGGATCACAAAGAGTCAGACACGACTGAGTGACTGAACTGAACTGAACTGATGTTCCTTTTTAAGTTTAGGGTCTCATCCTATGTCTCAGTGTCTTTATATTCCCTTGTCTTTTCTGTGTTTGTCTCTTTTCCATTTCTATAAAATCCTGACTCTTTGGGAGAGAGCTATCTTTTTATTATTCCCAAAGATTAACTTAGAAAAAAAGTAAAGTCCTTAGACTTACCACAGTAAGTGCCCATTAACTATTAGCTATTATTTTTATAACTATCTTGGTGATTGCTGTGAATAACCACTACATCCTGAATTATGCTATTTTCAAAAACAACTTTTTTATGTCTCATCCTGTTCACTTTCTTGTTGCCAACTTCTAATTTATCTTTGAATCTGCCTTATATTGTCCATATAAATACAACTTTTTGGCTTTTCTTTTCGGTTTAATGGCTCTTACTGCAACATACTGAATAGGTTAATAATGTATTTTTAAATATCTCTTCCATAAGTTTTTCATTGTCTTAAACATTTCATCTTTGCCCTTTTAATGAATTCAGACAATCCATTTCACTTTTGCACTTTAAATGCTAATTCTTTTGTGTTTGTGGGTTTTTTTTTCATTTTATTTAGCACATGAAAATATTACATATCCATGTCATCTGCCATATTGATTCTTTTCCATCTGAAAACTTCTGACCAGGGAATGATAAGATATAGAGTTTTTGCAGTATCTTAAGAGGTAAGAAGCTTTTCCTTTGTTACCAGAAAGAAAATAATGGTTTACCTGATTCAAAGTCTTGATCTAATCTTAACTATGCACCATGATATTTTAAGGAAACCTAGTTCCCTTTGTCCCTTTATAGTGAATCTTTGTACTTTTATGTATTTAGTTCCCTGTTATTGTGTCAATCTTTCCTATTTAGTAATTCCAGGAAACTGTTTACCTAGTTTTCTTTCCTTTAACCTTTCAGCTACTACTGGTGTCCTGTCATCATTAAGAAAATGGAAAGGAATGGTAAGATATATATGCATGCCTGCTAAGTCACTTTAGTTGTGTCTGACTCTTTGTGACCCTATGGACCGCACCCCACCATTTTCCAGACAAGAATACTGGACTGGGTTGCCATGTCTGTCTTCAGGGGATCTTCCCAACACAGGGATTGAATCCATGTCTCTTATGTCTCCTGCAAGAAGGCAGGATACCACCATATAATACTCTAATTTAAAATATACATATAAATATATGTTCACTCGATTATATTTGAAAGGAAAAATCTCTGGATGAGTAGATGTTAATATTGGTTGTTCCAGGGTATAGAATTTTTCATTTATTTTTTCTGTGTATGTGTATATGTGATGTGTGACATCTGCAGTAACTTTTCTTCCCACAGCCACCCTGTTCTTGGGTAAATAGCTATATAATTTTTATTAGAAATTAAATACACTTAAAAAATGATTGAGGAGTCTCTTTATTTCATCATTCTTGTCATTCTAATAGGCTCCCATAAGCCAACAATGTAGGAGACAAGTCAGTCAGCAGTCTATAAAAGGAATTCAGCTGAAGCCATTAACCTAGAAAGAGTTTCCTCTCTAAAAGTGCCACCAGGTCATTCCCTTCTGGAATGTTGAAGTATGGTAATAATTAAATTATTCCTTTTGCTGTCACCATGACATTAGCCACATTTTTTTTCCAATTACGTTTTAGATTACCCACAAGATAATCAATAATCCTTCTTCAACTTTCCTTGCTGAAGAGCCAAAAGTACTCCTTCCTTCATCTTTGATCCTGCTCCTTTCTCTAACACACACATACACACGCACATGCACACACACACACACACATGTGTTTACATGTTCAGACATATATATGCTTTTCATTTCAGAGTGCTGTATATCAGTCTTCTGAGCCCTGACATTTCTCTTATCCCATATTGTTAACTTTAAGTTCTGCTTTATCCAGAGTTGTAGGAAGTTTATCCGTCCTTAAAGGTTTCTTTGATGGCCAACTTTTCTTTTATCATTTATTTCTTCTTCTCCTTCTTTTTCTGCCTTTTCTCATTGCCTGCCAATTTATACTTTATTTCTTCTAACATTTCCTCATACATCACTATATACCATATTCCTCATATTCCAATTTTCTCATATAATCTTTTTATACTTAATATATTTAATATTGTATGTTTACATTGGTGGATGTTCTATTCATTTTCTTCTTTCCATCCATGAGAAAAATACAGTGAGTCCCCTTCCCTCCTCATATATTACCTCTGAGAACTTCTAACCAAAATGTTCTTTTCAGAGGTAAGGAGAGTTTGTCTCTTTCCTCATATATTGGATGACCTACAGACCTAGATCTTGCTCATCATACCTGCTATATCTTTTCCCCTTTGCCTTTTTCTTTCCATGGCTAGAACAGCAACTCCTTTTTTCCCCTTTTTTTATGTTGAAATGCTTGTTCCATATCCTTTCCTTCTCTTTTCCTTGCATTTATTCTGAGCAGATGTTCCCAGCTTAGGTCTTTCATTTCCCCTTTTGTTAATTATAATATAGCATATAAAATATATTATACAATACAGCATGCTTTGGGGTGAATACCATAAAATTGACCTTCTTTCCAAGAACCTTCTTTCCTCCCTTCCCCTTTTTTCTTGTAATTAAGGACATTAAACTTATCCTCCATTGTCAAACCACTTTTCCTTACTTGCTGCTGCTAAGTCGCTTCAGTCGTGCCCGACTCTGTGCGACCCCAGAGACGGCAGCCCACCAGGCTCCCCCGTCCCTGGTATTCTCCAGGCAAGAACACTGGAGTGGGTTGCCATTTCCTTCTCTAATGCATGAAAGTGAAAAGTGAAAGTGGAGTCGCTCAGTCGTGTCTGACTCCTAACTACCCCATGGACTGCAGCCTACCAGGCTCCTCTGTCCATGGGATTTTCCAGGCAAGAGTACTTACTGAACAGTAATTTCATAACTTTGTAAAGTCTATCTTTGGCAGATCCCTGAGGATCCCCATATTAGTAGTAGTCTTCATCCGTCTCTAAATGAAAAGTAATGGATTGTCCAGCTCAGCTTGCCACAGCAGTCCTGTACACACACACTTTCAAACCCAAGCCTTACCAGCCTGCCATTTTCATTGGAGATGAAATCTAATCTAATTTCTCACGATCTCTTGCTAAAATAAATTATAAGGTATCCTACAGCAAGAATTTCACACCTTAGGAGAATGAACAGAGCTCTTGGCCATGATGGGTTCATGCAATCACCACAAAGTTTTTCCAGACTTGCTTTCTACTTTCTTCTGAGGCACTAACTCTGTAAACCAAATTCAGTTTCTCTGCTGCTCTGAGGCTTGTATCAAACTCCTTATTTCCAGAGATTCAAATTACTATAAATAGGTCCCTTGGGTTCCTCCCAACTGAATTAATAATTAGAGCTCTTGAAGAAATTACCATACCTTGGGCTGGTTTCCAAAATGGAAGCAGAACTTCATAACTTATCTTTGATCAAAAGAAGACTTCCATTTTTCTAACAGGAATGCAAAGACTCTATTTTCCTTTTCTTTTTATTTTTTTCATCCTGTCTTCTATACATCCTTAGCAAAGACAAAAGAGATAAGGCAACAGGATTTTTCTGCCTTCTGTCTTCTTAGTTCATTCATTTGCTCAGCTTTTCCATATGCTCTACAGATCTCCACTTTGGTGCTCTCATTGCTAGCTAACTTTCACCCATTTCACTGCCCAGTAAATGTGCAGGGCCAGATCTCAGGAATCTTGGAGCATGGTTTCTCCACCAGGCTTCGAATGGCCCCAAGCACAATCTTCTAGCCTCCTGGAAACTTAGAAATTTGCCTGTCACAAGCACATTCCAGAAACCCTTGTTTTCCTCTTCTCCCTTTCTTTCCACCAATCACATCCATGGTCTTACTGCATTCTAAACCAGAGGTGATAGCAGTTTCACTCCCTGCTCCCACATTTCCTCCTAAGAGAAGTTAGCTACCCTTGTCTTTTTCTTTGAGTATGTCACAGAATTGGAAGAAGGCTCTGATGGTTTGGCTCACTCTCTTCACCTCCAAGCCAAAGTGAGCTTGACCCTATCAGTCCAGAATCTTTCCCCAGGAATTTATTGCTGGAAGTAGTGGTAGGCTTTGAGTTGCCATGTTGAGTCATATCCATGTAGGAAGAGAAAACTGATTTTCAGAGAGAGGAAAAGAGAGAAGAGGAAGAAGAAAGAAAAAAGAAGAAGGAGGGAGGGAAAGAAAAACAAACGGTTGACTAGAAAAAGACAGAGAACAGAGACCCCCATATCTTTAAAGAAGTAGAGAGAAGAGACAAAATACATGATTTTCAAGCTCCTGTACCTTCTTTCCTGAAAAGTCCAAACTCCTGTACCCTTTACATAAAGTTGAAACATAGTAGTACCGTATGGTCCTTCCCCCAGGTCCTTTGCCTGCTTTTTGATTGAGGAAAAGTTGAGCCAAAGAATAAGTTTGATCAGAGAAATGAGAACATGCAGAAAAAAACAAACAAAAAAACAGTGAAAGGAGACCAAATGATAATAATATACTCATTAAGTGTAGTCAAGGACCTTTAGTTCCTCCTGAAGGGCTATAGAGAATATTCTGAGCCATATCCTGTGAGTTGTCTTATAAATACTGAAACCCTCACCAGGTGAAGTTAATTACATGATCACCAGAACAGAGCTGTGACACAAGCTGCCACAATGGCCTCAAAACAATAGAAACGAACTGACCCTGGAACTGAAGACTGTACTGAAAACAAACAAGATGACAAAACCACTGAGGACCAATTTGAAAATGACCATCAGAGCTGACTGGGATGTTTCTGCATGGAGGCCCCTGCCTCAGGCTGCGAAAGCTCTCGCTTCCTGCTTGTCAGAGGGTGGAGTCTGCCTTTGGACAGACTTCAGCCCTCCCCCTCAGTTGTCACATATGAAATAAAGCAAACTTTCCTTCCACCAATCTGGCCTGTTTATTCCCCTTTGAGTGGCTAGCAGCCAGACCCCACACCTTTCAGTAACAAAGTTGCTTTATTTGTCCAAATTAGTTTTCTTCTTACATCCAAATGTCCACTTAGCAAGTTATATCCATTAAGGTAAAAATGATAGTATTATATATAATAATGATAATAATAATAGCTACCATTTATAATGCACTTACTAGGTATCAGGCATAGTCCTAAACACTTTGTATACACAATCACATTCTTACACTTATCTTGTGACATAGGAGTTATTTGATAAGAACGTGAAAACGGCACAGGTTTGGCAATGTGTCTAGCTGCACAGCTGTTAAGTAGCCTTAATTGATCTTTGAACCCAGTTCTGTCTTCTTCTCTTAAACCATGTACTGTGAGGTACATGGCATTCCAAAAATGCCATAAAAGGCATTCCAAATGGTACATGCATACCGGAGTTCAAGATTGCTGAGCCTTTAATGTATTTTAGTCACTAGGTAAAAGCAGCTATAGCATTTTTAAATTGGCATAGGAAAGCAATGTCCAGGCAGGATCATGTAAAATCTTGCTACTCAGAGTGTACTGGTTGGATGAGGAGCTTGGACATCAAAGGGAACTTGTTTAAACAAAAAAATTGGAGGCTCCACCCCATACCTACAACTACATTTTGGCAAGATCCCCCAAATGATCTATATGTACAGTCAAGTTGGAGAAATTATACTAAGAGACTTAAAGTAGATGTTGCTGGTGAGCTGATAGTATTTTAATTATGCGGTTGTTATACTATGGTAGTCTCTAAGGTAAATAATTAGCTGCAGTATCAGGTGTCTAGAATTGAAGTTGAAAGATGAAAATCTGAACTAACTTGAGATTCTGCTAAACCTTATCATTGAAAACATAAGAATTTCTCAAGGAATAACTGATTATTTTTCTACCTGAAGCATTACCTAAACTATATGGGTTCTCTGTCAGCTATAATAAATTCAATATTGAATTTTATTTTATTTCATTTTGTTGTTTTTTCGGGCTTCCCTGGTGGCTGAGTGGTAGAGAACTCGTCTACCAATGAGGGAGACGTGAGTTTGACCCGTGGGTCAGGACCCCTGGAGAAGGAAATGGCAACCCACTCCAGTATTCTTATATGAGAAATTCCATGGAGAGAGGAATCTGGTTGTCTACAGTCCATTGGGTCACAAAGGGTCAGACTAACTTAGTGACTAAACAACAACTTTGTTTTTATAGACAAAGCCTAGATCTATTTCATCTTAGTATGTTGACATATTAAGTGCTTTCTTTGGCCACCCAGGTATCTTTCTAGCAGAGTATCCATACATTGGCTTGTTGTAAGGAGACTCTCCTGGGTGAGCCCATCCTGCCAGCTTTTCTCCAGAATCTAAATTAAAAGATTATAAAAATGGACACAATGCTCATCTGCTTAAAACTGACTCACAGTTTGAGTGCCACTGGAGAAAACCTACCAACTTTTCAGCAAGCCAAATTCCAAAGTATGAAATGTGAATGACAACTGCCATTAAGTTTAATCTTTAAAAATGTGTATAGCACTGTATAGCACATAGAATTATATTCAGTATCCTATGATAAGCCATATGGAAAATAACATCTAAAGTACACACACACACACACACACACACACACACACATATATGGGCCTCCCTGGTGGCTTAGACAGTAAAGACCTGCCTGCAATGCAGGAGAGCTGAGTATGATCCCTGGGTTGGGAAGATCCCTGGAGGAGGGCATGGCAACCCAGTCTAGTATTCTTGCCTGGAGAATCCCCATGGACAGGGAAACCTGGCATGCTGCAGTTCATGGGGTCACAAAGGGTCGAACATGACTGAGAAGCTAAGCACAGCACACCCAACACACACACATGTATATATATGTGAATCACTTTGCAGTACAGTAGAGATTAACCACAACATTGTGAATCAACTATAATTCAATAAAATTTTTTTTAAGAATAGAAAAGAAAAATGTAGAACACTCAGTACATGATTGAGGTCAACATCCCAGGAATGAACAGATAGAACATGTGACTTAACATGAGGAAAACAAGTATTTCTTAATTTTCACACATGGTTTTCACTTACCTATGTGGGATTTAGCTTATGTATTCAAAACATGGATGTACCAGAAGTCAACAATTTAGTTATGGTAGATATAGTAATGATGACAAGTAATGCTCAAATAATGTCATATTCTTATCCTTTGTGCTACAATGGAACCCCTCCATGGGTCCATGATTATGGTATAAGATCTTAAATATGGGCAACTGGCTCTAAAGATATTTCTGCACCAACAGGCTTTACAAACATTTACTTCCCTGTGTCTGGAAACAGTTAAGGGTATAAAGAAATTGTAGCAAAACTGGCATAGTAATATAACATTCCCAATCTGTTATCAGTAAATCTTGTGAGACATGCCTTTGTGAAACCAGAGAGGTTACATACAAAGAGTGGAGAAGAGAATGGCAATCCATTCCAGTATTCTTGCCTGAAGAATCCCATGGAGCCTGGCGGGCTATGGTCCATGGAGTCACAAAGAGTTGGACTCAACTGAGAGACAAACACACATATACAAAGAGAGCAAAGGGAATATTTATCAGATAACAAAGATTAGAGGAAGATGACAAGCCCGGACTGGCATCTTTTATTCTGGATTTAATAAAAAATTCTTTAAAAATATTATAAAGTGCCCAAGACTAGGGACTAGGGCTTCATGTAGATTGGAATGAGGAAAGTAAATACTCAAAAAGGGGACTGTAAAGAAGCAGTTTCCTTGAGTAATCTTAACTTCTGGGAGCAAGAAATTTTGCAAAGAATGAATAGATTTAGGCAGCCTGGGATTTTACTGGTCCTTATAAGATAGGACACAGGTGGAAAACCTAAACTATATATATATGATTCAGTTATATCTTTATATATATACACATACATATGTATGTATAACTGAATCATTTTTCTGTATACCTGAAATCAATACAACATTGTAAATTAACTATTGTAAATCAACTATACTTTAATTAAAAGAAAATAAAGAGTCTTCATTGAACCAGGGGGAAAGAAAAAGAAAGAAAGGAAGACCTAGCTTGTAATCATCTCCCAAGGGGCAGATACTCAGTAGGCACATTACTCTAGGACCCTGTAGGCCAGGCTGTGTGTCATGCATGTCACTACCTCCCAGACCCCTCCCCCCATCAGTTCAGTTCAGTTCAGTCGCTCAGTCGTGTCCGACTCTCCCTGTCCATCACCAACTCCTGGAGTTCACTCAGACTCACGTCCATTGAGTCAGTGATGCCATCCAGCCACCTCATCCTCTGTCGTCCCCTTCTCATCCTGCCCCCAATCCCTCCTAGCATCAAAGTCTTTTCCAATGAGTCAACTCTTCGCATGAGGTGGCCAAAGTACTGGAGTTTCAGCTTCAGTGTCATTCCCTCCAAAGAAATCCCAGGGCTGATCTCCTTTAGAATGGACTGGCTGGATCTCCTTGCAGTCCAAGGGACTCTCAAGAGTCTTCTCCAACACCACAGTTCAAAAGCATCAGTTCTTCGGTGTTCAGCCTTCTTCACAGTCCAACTCTCACATCCATACATGACTACTGGAAAAACCATAGCCTTGACTAGATGGACCTTAGTCAGAATATGCTATCTAGGTTGGTCATAACTTTTCTTCCAAGGAGTAAGCCTCTTTTAATTTCATGGCTGCAGTCACCATCTGCAGTGATTTTGGAGCCCCCCAAAATAAAGTCTGACACGGTTTCCACTGTTTCCCCATCTATTTCCCATGAAATGATGGGATCAGATGCCATGATCTTCATTTTCTGAATGTTGAGCTTTAAGCCAACTTTTTCACTTTCCTCTTTCACTTTCATCAAGAGGCTTTTTAGTTCCTCTTCACGTTCTGCCATAAGGGTGGTGTCATCTGCATATCTGAGGTTATTGATATTTCTCCCGGCAATCTTGATTCCAGCTTGTGTTTCTTCCAGTCCAGCATTTCTCATGACGTACTCTGCATAGCCACCCTTAAATAACTGGAAAGCAATGCTCAGTGAGATTTCCAAAGGCCCATTCCAAGTTTTGTGCAAGCAACTTGCTTTCTTTTCTCCCCCACACACTTGGTGTTTCCCCTCCTGCACTTCCCTCTCCTTCCTCCCTCTTCTTTCCCCTCTCCCTTTCCTCTGCCTGGTCCCTCACTCTCCTCTCCTCTTATTTATTCTAACCCTGGAGCAACCAGGCTGTCTCCTATTCTTTGTCCTGTACCCTTGATGTGATTCTTAATGAAATCACTTTCAGAAGCCTACTGATTGGATCCATGACAAGTGCACCATTTTTGGAGCAGCTGGGCCCTTGTAGCACCAGGACCACCTTTTCCCTTTCTCTGTGTGCTTTTTCCACTTCTGCTCCATCTTAGCCCTCTCACCTTCTCTACCTCACTGGAGGACATCAGCTGTGAATTCCTTGGGCATCTTGTTGCTTTCTTTCTCCTATATTCTTTTTAGGGAAAAGAAGAGTCACCTCACTTTCTTAACATGTGTCTCAGAAGTTATCACATCTTAGTTATTATACTTGGAAGGTTTTCTCAAAGGATCCCCTTATCTCCAAAATCCTGGTCTCATTCTCTCTCACCTGCAAAATCCTAACAGTTGGCCCACACATTGGCTCTCCCTTCTCTCACACTGCCATCTTTCACATTCTATGTTTCTCAGAAGTTCGCTTGTAGCTCTTGATTCAAATTTTTTCAGTAATCTTTCCATCCTCAATAATTGTTGACTTTTTTGTGACTTTCAAAAAAAGAGAGAGAATTCTTTAGTTGTCCAGTGATTAGGACTCTGCACTTTCACTGGCCTGGATTCAATTCCTAGTTGGGGATTTAAGATCCTACATGCTATGTCATGCAACCAAATTAAAAAAAGAGAGAGAGAGAGAAAAAGATGAGCCTTCCTGAAGATAGTTACTAGAATTTTTGTAAAGGCAAGAAGGGTAGCCTTTTTGTTTACGAGTCTGAAACTGAACAGATCTGACTTCCCTAAAATTGTCTGTCCTTTGCAAATTATATATAAATTGTTGGCTATTTTTAAAAAGCCTGAGTAGAGCAGAACATTTGGGAAGCTTCTGAAATACTCTTTTGACTATCAGTATCTTCAAGTACCAGACTTCAATCTGGCTAAAAATGTTCTCTCTTTGATAGAAGACTTCTGGGAAAAACATTTCTGTACTCAATCTTTTTTAGTAGTGGCCACTAACAGTTAATTTTCCTATCATTGCCCTGTATGAACATGTATTTTATCATAGAATAGCGGTTATATGTGTGAGCTTTAGGGATAGATGGCTTAAGTTTAAATCTCAGTTTCTACTGTGTGACTATGAATGAGTTACTTAACCTCTCTGTGCCTTCGTTTCACAACTCATAAATAAGGATACGATTATCATTTACCATAGGATATGTTAAGGATTGTATTGATGGTGGCTCAGGTGGTAAAGAGTCTACCTGCAATGCAGGAGACCTGGATTCAATCCCTGGGTTGAGAAGATCCCCTGGAGAAGAGAATGGCAATCACTCCAGTATTCTTGCCTGGAGAATCCCATGGACAGAGGAGCCTGGCAGGCTACAGTCCATGGGGTTGCATAGAGTCAGACATGACTGAGCAACTAAGGTTAAGGATTAAAGGACTCAGCAGTGTGCATAGTGCTGAGGATACGGGAAAGAGTTATTTATTATGCTATTGTTATATGTTATTATGGTCAGCTCAGTACGTTCTTTGCTTTTCCAACTAAATTGTTAATCTCCTAAAGTCAAGCACCTGCATTATTAATCAAATAAAAAATTAATACAAAATATTTGAGATAATCACTTAAAGATATGAAATATTCTTTTCATACTTTTAAGGTATTTATAATTGATATTTAAGCATCAGTAAATGCTGACATGTTATTGAGTTTTAGATGGTATTTTATTTTTTATTTATTAAATCTAGTCCAATGTATTACAAATAGAAAGTTATCATAGTCAACAAATAATAGCTGCATACATATAAATTATTCCCCAAAGACACAATTTTGATTTAAAATATAACTTAAATGTATCATAAATCTGTAGTGAAACATGTAGAATGCAAAAGCAGTGTTTACAAAATTAACCTTTTTACCTTATTGTAAAAAGCCTGTGGTGCACTGAGGACAACTATCTTCTCCAAATTCCTAATCAAGTGTCAAGTTTTCTGAGAGTACATAATGTTACTTAGACTTAAGTGTACATTTCCAAACATTCACATTATGAGTTAATGCTTTGCAACAGACTTCTGAATGGGGTTACATATTGCTTTTGTTGCAAATGAAAAGTGCTCAAGAGCCAGGAGTTAGGACCTATTGAATACCAGTGGAACTGTTAATGCTTCCCTCTCTCTGAATAGAAAATCCATCCCAGTTAGCATCATCCTAATAAAACAATACAAAAAATGTTACATGTTAAGGCTCAGAATTCTAGAATCATATATGAATGGAAAAAAATATCAAAGTCAACTCCCTTATTTCATAGATGAGATAACTGAGGCCTATAGCATTCATTTCAATTCAGACTTGTTTTCAAAATATCATCCGTGCCCTTGGGTTGCTGACTTTAGTTGTATCATTTGTTCTCACGCTGTTTTATTGACCACAACTCAAAACAATGAGTTGCTCACAATGCCATGTGTTTGTTTATGATCTTTTCTACATGTTTCCCTCAAAAGGACTGTCTGGTCCTTGCTGGGAATTTTCCTTTGTGATACCAAAGCCAGGAGTATTTTTTAGGAGTACATTATCCTGCAACATTTGGGATCAGAAAGAAATCTTTATGGTATGTATTTTACAGATATTTTCTTTTTGGATGATTTTTTTCTTCAAAGAGAAAAGCCTTTGTGACTATTTCTGATAAAGCATATTGTTAATTAGCAAATTGTCAAAGATTGCTAGGTTCCATCCCTGTGTGGGCCCATTTAGATATGTCCCTCGCATGCAAGCGTGCTGAGTCACTTCAGTCGTGGCTGACTCCATGTGACCCTATGGACTGTAGCCAGCCAGGCTCCTCTGTCCATGGGATTCTCTAGGCAAGAACACTGGAGTGGGTTACCATGCCCTCCTCTAGGGGATCTTCTCCACCCAGGGATCAAACCCAGATCTCACGTCTCCTGCATTGGTAGGCAGGTTCTTTACCACTAGAGCCACGTGGGAAGCCCAAATATGTCCTCCTGCTGTGCTGTCCTGAGCTTAGTTGCTCAGTCATGTCTGACTCTGCAACCATATGAACTGTAGCCTGCCAGACTCCTCTGTCCATTGGGATTCTTCAGGCAAAAATACTGGAGTGGGTTGCCATGCCTTCCTCCAGGGGATCTTCACAACCCAGGGATTGAACCTAGGTCTCCCATATTGCAGGCAGATTCTTTACTGAGGCACCAGGGAAGGCCCATAAGTCCCTTAATAATTAGTAATTTATTTATTTTCCAATCACACTTATTTAGTTACAATTCTGAAGTACACTGCTTTAAAATTTGATACATTGAAGCCAGGAAAACCAGTTTTTGACTAAGTGTATTTAAGGAAGCCTCAACTAGTATTTTAGAGTACTTACCAGAGATACTTATGACTAATCGCTTTAACCTAAAGAAACAGGACTGGTAATAACACCCCCAACCACACCTTAATCACTTTGGAGTTAAAATTGTCTTCGAGCGTGTGTGTGTCACTCAGTCGTGTCTGACTTTTGTGACCCCATGGATTGTATGCAGCCCATCAGGCTCCTCTGTCTATGTAATTCTACCCGCAAGAATACTGGAGTGAGTTGCCATTCACTTATCCAGGTGATCTTCTGACCTAGGGATCAAACCACGGTCTTCCGCATTGCAGGCAGATTCTTTACCACCTGAGCCACCATATGTATTCACATGTATCTATGTAAAGTTGTATTTAATAGTCGTTATTTCCCGAACAATATGTTTCTAATTATTCTTTATTGCAGCCTTTGTTCTTTATTTAAACGTACTGAACAGGAAGATTTGGGGACCCTGCGTAGTGAGTAGGTAGGTGGTAGGTAACAAGTTAAATTGTGCTGAAGCAACCGTCAAGGTTCAACTAATAATATTTTTACAAAGCCCTTTTAGAAATGTGCAAGCTGATGTTAACAAGGAGGTCGATTCATTAGCATTTCGTTAATTAAGAAAAACAATACGAAAATAAAAGGGGAAAGACAGACTTGGAAGACAGAAAGAGATGCTCCCCATCTCCCTCCACACCCTCCCTCCCGCCTTTGAAACCTTTCTGGGAGTAGCAGGTTTCTGCAAGCGCCAGGAATCCGGTCTCATTAAAGCGCGGAGCGCTGCAATGCCAGGGCGTTCCCAGCTGGGGACTGCAGGCTGCCTGAAACATGCAAACACCTGGCGTGGTTCTTGAAGGCCCCAGAGACTTCAGTCTCCTTCGGTCGGCTCCAGGGTGTTAGGCAGAAGGCTCTGAGCGGTCAGAGGGGTTTCCTGTGTGTCAGCAACTTCACTTTGCCGAAGATAGCCGGCGGAAGGGCCAAGGAACGCTGGCGGGCCAGTCGCTTCTCGGCAGCCAGCCCTAGCCCTGACCCTGACCGAGTGCGCCCCGCGTCCTCCACCAACTCCGGTAGTGGCTCCGGGACAGAAGCTGAGCGCCCCGGCCCACGGCGAAGACCAGTTCTCCCTGAAGACTTCTCCCGCCCGGAGCGAACACCCTGGAAAGCACGGGCTGGCGGCCGGGCGGGCTTCACGGAGGCACGCCCCTCTCCTCCCAGCGGCGCGCGGACTCGCCCTGCGCCCAAACTCCGCCCACCCTCGCGGGGAGCCTGGCTCGCCCTCCGGCCGCCTGCACTCCAGACTGAGCAGGTCTCTAGAAAAGCCTGCGAGATCACCCAGACTGCGAGCCGGACGCGATCCAGAAGCGCACGAGTCTGTGGCCACGCGCGCTCCGATGGCCCCCAGAAGCTGAGGGCAGCGGGGCGAGGACCCTAGACCCGAGCTGCTGGCTTGCAAGGTAGGGAGAAGGAAGATGCCCAAACGAAGTTGATCTTCGGGGGAAGGAGGCTGGGGCGCGCCCTCCCCACGCCGGAGCGCAGCCCGGCGAATTTGGCTCAACCTCACTGAGCCCCCCGGCGCGCTCTCGGGCGCGAACCCTCGGTCCCTCGGGAAAGCGCAGTCGGAAAGTTGTCGGCTGCGGTGTCCTGAGCGCCCTGTTGTGTAACCTCGGCGTTGCCGGCCGGACGGGGAAGTTGCTGGTCCACCGGCCAGCCGGGTTCGGTCGCCGCTCGGGGCGGATTTCATGGCCCGCGGCGAACGCGGGGCCGGAGCTGGCGTGGGCGAGCCCCCGCGCGCCCCCTCCCGCAGGGATCCCCGGCTCCCGCTCCCGTCTGCTCGCCCGCCTTTCCGATGCTCGCTGCGCCCCTCGCCGCCGCCGCCGCCCTCCTGCCGCCGCTTGTCCCTTGGAACCGCCGCCTAAGTCGGGGAGGAGAGAATGACCGAGGTGCTGTGGCCGGCGGTCCCCAACGGGACGGACACTGCCTTCCTGGCCGACCCTGGTTCGCCCTGGGGAAACAGCACAGTGACTTCCACCGCCGCCGTCGCCAGCCCGTTCAAATGCGCGCTGACCAAGACCGGCTTCCAGTTCTACTACCTGCCAGCTGTCTACATCTTGGTGTTCATTATCGGCTTCCTGGGCAACAGCGTGGCCATCTGGATGTTCGTCTTCCACATGAAGCCGTGGAGCGGCATCTCCGTGTACATGTTCAACTTGGCCCTGGCAGACTTCTTGTACGTGCTGACTCTGCCGGCGCTCATCTTCTACTACTTCAATAAGACCGACTGGATCTTCGGGGATGCCATGTGCAAGCTGCAGAGGTTCATCTTCCACGTGAACCTCTATGGCAGCATCTTATTCCTGACCTGCATTAGCGCGCACCGGTACAGCGGCGTGGTGTACCCGCTCAAGTCCCTGGGTAGGCTCAAGAAGAAGAACGCGGTCTATATTAGCGTGCTGGTGTGGCTCATCGTGGTGGTGGGCATCTCCCCCATCCTCTTCTACTCTGGCACCGGGATCCGGAAAAACAAAACCATCACCTGCTATGACACCACCTCAGACGAGTACCTGCGAAGCTATTTCATCTATAGTATGTGCACGACCGTGGCCATGTTCTGTGTCCCCTTGGTGCTGATTTTGGGCTGTTATGGATTAATTGTGAGAGCTCTGATTTACAAAGACCTGGACAACTCGCCTCTGAGGAGGAAATCCATTTACCTGGTGATTATTGTACTGACTGTTTTTGCTGTGTCTTACATCCCTTTCCACGTGATGAAAACAATGAATTTGAGGGCCCGGCTGGATTTTCAGACCCCAGAAATGTGTGCTTTCAATGATAGGGTGTATGCCACTTACCAGGTGACAAGAGGTCTAGCAAGTCTCAACAGTTGTGTGGACCCCATTCTCTATTTCTTGGCAGGAGATACTTTCAGAAGGAGACTCTCCCGAGCCACCAGGAAAGCTTCCAGAAGAAGTGAGGCAAACTTGCAGTCCAAGAGTGAAGACATGACACTCAATATTTTATCAGAGTTCAAGCAGAATGGAGATACAAGCTTGTGAAGATGCAAGAATCCCCAAACACCCACTTTGTAACATGGTAGGATGCTTCATAGAGCCAAGCGCTTTTTTTCCCCTTTCAGTTTCTAGTAAGTTTAGAGAAAATTCAAACCAACAAAGCAGTGAATTAACAAATAAAATAGAAGTGGAAATGCCTACACCCACACTTGGATTTGCTTTCTAACCAGAAGTTAGACTTCTGGTCTAACTTCCTTCGCTCAAGGGCTTCTTCTTTCAAACCAGAAGTATGTAACATAAGATTATACCGCCCTACTTAAATATTTACTTTCTCTTCTGCCTTTAAAATTTGCAAACTCTTCTCTGTGTACATGAGTACTGAAGCTATTTGGATATTAATATTTTCTCCAAGAAAACTGACCACCTGAGACCTGAGTTTGTGATTTGTCTAGTCTTTATTGTCTTTAATAATCTGAGGTAGGAACAAATTGAAACTTCACATTCTTAGATTAGAGTCATACACCAAAATGCTAAAGTCAGTTCATTCGGAAGCAGATAAACAGATAGCTGCTGGGTGTCTTTTTTTGATCTTATAAGCATAGGTGGTAGCTGGCTGAATTTCTCTGGAGAATTGAATGGAAAAATCAAGTCAATGAATTTACAAGTCTCCAAAGTGATTATCTCACAATTGTTTCTAGAAAACTGCTTACTCTGTGTTGGGTGCTAAATGTTTGTGGATGGAATCATCTGTATATTATCTTACAGGTAAAATGCCTTCAAAATAATCTAAGTGCATGTACTTTCCTTGTAAACACCACAAACTCTGTTAGACTTCCTGTGACAAAGAGCTTTTACTTGCACCACTGCTGTGCAGTGCCCAAGGATTATGTTTGTGTTCCAGTACAAATGCTCACTTCCATCTGTAAAAACAATGTTAAAAATCACAGATAAATTACAGATCAAAGTTGAATAGCTATTAGCAAGTTGAGGGATGTCGGCAGGAGGGAGAGTGGTTGACAGTCATCCATAATGCATAGCCTGCAAGCATATTCTCAAATAATGAGGGACCAAGACGGGGGAGCTGATATTTTTAGAATAAGGGTTTTAGTTTAAATTAATTATGCTGTAAAAGCTCTCTCTCTGTCTTTTGACTTCTTCCAAATGCTGGAAAACATGGAATGCGATGTAACAAGACGGCAGAATTTGCATGTGTTGTGTTGGTAGAATGAGGTGCTATAATGCTTTGCTGGGTCTTACATCCTCATTTTTGAAGGGAAAACTCCAAACATATGGGAAAGGGAAATATGAAGAATTAAATTTAAATACTTGAAGTACCACAGCACTACAAAGTGAGGTGTAGAAACTACTAATCAGACTAATAACAGTTTAAGCAAATACTACTGGACAGTGTTTTATATTTTACCTCTGTCAGGCAGTAATGACAAATCTATAAAATACTTCAGTAACTT
Source organism: Capra hircus (assembly GCF_001704415.2). Lineage (NCBI taxonomy): Eukaryota > Metazoa > Chordata > Mammalia > Artiodactyla > Bovidae > Capra > Capra hircus. The sequence goes on along the minus strand of NC_030808.1, from coordinate 114,570,694 downwards.
TTATAATGATTTTCAGTGAATACTGAATTGCTGCATTTCTAGCCCTTGAAACGGTCAAATTCGATATATGTAGAATAATGAGTGAGGTGACCATTTACAACACCAAATAAATCCGATATCAAAGGAATTTCTCATGGTGAAGACACGCCAACAAACCAGCATCAGAGTCTGCAACTGATGGTGGGAAAACTTGTTTGAAAGCACTTTATATGTAGAGCAGTTTGGGGCCGCATCCAAGGCAAGAACCTTAACGCCCTGTGGGACCTGGCGATAAGAAAGTCAGAGCTGGGCTTCAGTTCTTGCAGTGTCTGGATGGACTGCAGATTTGTGAGCCCTTCAGTTTCTTAGACTTTCTCCAACTACTAAGACCAATGAATAAAAGCTGAAAAGCTGTGTTTAACCATCCTAAAGAATGCGATTTTTTCCCATGTTCAGTGTTAAGACACAGGATTATAGAAACCAAATCAAGCGGAAACCTCTCAGATGTCCTACCTACACCTTATTTTGAGGAAAGAGAAGTGTTAACTAGGTTCTCATTTGATTAGGATCCTGCAGTGTTGTCTGTTGTGAAATCCTAAAAGAAAAAGACTAAGCTATGTCATGAATGTGTTACCCCTGTCAAATATCATGTGCAGTGAGACATGATTAATACCACTAAATTGGCCAGAGTGGAAATATCAAAGCCCGTACCATCCTTGAACTCGAAGGCTAATGATACACATTTCTATAGTATTCCTTCACCATTTTATTTACTTTAGTGTTCTTCCTTTTAGGTCTGAAGATGCCCAGCCTGGTTTACAGTATATGTTAGGTACATTGATTGAGCGTCCAGGGAACTTTCTTTTGGAGTGTGGCTCCAGTGTGGAGGTAAACAGGGACAGGAAATGCCCTTTTACTTCTTGACATGCTGTTTCCACAGTGCTTCTTCCTTAGCATCGTACATCACGTAGTGGACAATGATGACATGCGGTTGCCTGCCTAATAGTGACAAGAATGATCTCTCTAACCCCTTCCAGGCACGAAGTGGTCTCTGGGATGAGTCTGCTAATGATGAAACCATACTGAGGGTCAAGATAAAGCAGTGACCTATTGGCTGAAGGTCTGATTCATGACTTAAGATAAAGAGTGGGTATTTTACCAGTAAAGACAGAAATCTGCTAGCATTTTGATGAAAAGGAAAGCTAAAATTATAGAATGTAACAATTAACTAAATTTCACACTACAAAACTGACCGCCAAAGTGTTTTATGGCTCATTAGTCGGCAACTTTGACCCATTGAACATCAGTGTGTGTGTGTGCACTGAAATGCTAAACACACAGACCCAGGAGATACAGCATGAGAGTAGAATTTGGAGTTAAAAATGCTGATATTGCCCATTGGCCAGCTGTGGGACTTCTTGACCCTGTCAAGACCACTCTCCATGGATTAAAAGGGCTGGATGATATCCATCTGTTGGGGCCTTAGGGGATGTAGTAGAGAACTACAGGCAGCCAGAGGTGCATGAAATCTGCTACTGTATTTTCCAGGACTGCTAAATGCCAGTCCTGAAAAAACTCGTACAAAGTTCACCAATTGTGAAATGGATGTCTCCTTAGGGCAGTGCACTATACTGCCTATGGACATCAGAGATGTCAGTGCTTACAGCAGCTGGAATTGGACTCATGACAATAAAGGTGTGTAACTAGAGATATAGTAAAGCTTTAACTTTGCTGGTCAAATTGTAACTATCATAATAATATTTATTGATGAAGCTCACAGTCCTTCCATTGTACAGACTGAAAAACTTTCTTGAAAGTTCCAACATACTGATGTAAATTATATTTATTACAATGTATAATATTAATATGTCACATTGCTGTATTTTACATAATGTATGATGCATAAAAATGAGTTACTGTATATTATGCTTTTCAAATATCGTATCTTGAAATGTTTTAAGTTTTCAGATTTTTTTATCTAAAATATGAAAATCTGTTTCGTAATACAAGTGATTCATTTTCTCTAGAAATGCTTTTGCACGTTTATCTTTTTATTTAGGGTTCTTCCTACGTAGACACAGTTTGGTGTCAAACTTTCATTAGGATCAATAGTAAATACAGAATATCTTAGCCAAACTGTATCAGTATTGTCAACATTTCATATACTATTATAGAAGTATTTATACTGTCTTTTCAATATGTTTGCAATTGTATCCCCAAATACAGTCAGAGCTTCCCATTTCTAATTGCAAAAGGTTTGTCCTAAATTCAAACAACATCACTTGTGTTTTAGAAGTCTGGTGAGATGGGCATTATAGATACAATATTAGCATTTAAGGAAATACTTAAGGGAGATGGAGAGAGAAAGAGACAGCTGATGTAATCAATTACTCTGCTCAATTCTGCTTCAGTTTTTATGTCGTGTTTCTTCTTAAAGTGAAATAGCATAATCTTTTAATTTCTTTGAGATGAAGTTTCTAAGTAACACACTACCAGCAAGTTCAACATTGCTAGTAATTTTAATGTTTTCTCTGTTCATTTGATAACTTTAATTCCAAGTTTTACAATAATATCTATATATTATTTGGCTGCTGAATCCTGTTACAGTTTTTTTTTTTAAATTTTGTTGTACATTGTATTATACACATCATTACAAATTAATATGAAGGGGAATATATATTACATATCAAAAATTGTGAATTTGAACTCTAGTATGTGTTAGTGCTTTTGCAAAAATGTTTATTTTTATAATATCTGTGATTTTAATATAGGTAATTGAACTAGGTTTCTTTGTGATGAATAGTGCCACTGAATGACTGGTATGGAAACAGTGTTACTTGACATTTTGTGCTTTCTCAGGTTTATCTATATCAATGGTAACCTAACAGATTCCAGACTAATAGTGCATAACTGTGTTTTAAAAGGAATGTACATTTCCTATAAGTTTGCATGCAGGAGTGTACAACTTGGAGTGTGTGTGTGTGTGTCCACAGCATGGCAGCCAACTTTGTATCTGCTGTTGATAATAACAGCAGAGCTTTGGTATAATCGTGGTCATTAGAATTATACCTACCATAGGCAATGAAAACCGAAAAAGTCTCAATAAAACTATGAAATGTGGTCTGATGGCTTTTGTGTTATTGTAGTATTAATACTTGCAACTTTCCTCAAATTTTGACCTGTACTGTTATGTGTGTGCATACTAAGTTGCTTTAGTCATGTCTGATTCTCTGCGATCCTTTAGACTGTAGCCCGCCAGGCTCCTCTATCCATGGGATTCTCCAGGCAAGAATACTGGAGTGGGTTGCCTTGCCCTTCTCCAGGGGATCTCCCCCTGAACCCGTGTCTCCTGCAGCTCCTGCATTGCAGGTGAATTCTTAACTGGTGAGCCACCGGGGAAGCCCACTGTATTGGCTGGCAAATACTATAGGATGTATTGAATTAGTATAGGCATCTCTTAACATGCAGCCTGGACTGTAAAAAGTGAAATGTTAAAGAAAGAATGCTGGTACAAGATAATTGACAAGATCATCATTATTTATTATTTAATTATTAACAGGAACTTGACTTAATTCTTTGAAGAAAATATGGAACACAATCTTAATCATATTTCTCATACTAGTATTCTGTGTTTAAAATGTCAGCTGTAATCTAATATAATGTAATGCCTCCTGTAATTTTTAATCCATGGAGATAGTCATTCTAATAATCCTATGTGGTTTCTATTTATCTATTAGCCTACACTGCCTGCTTCTTCCAAGTATGTGTGTGTGTGTGTGTGTGTGTGTGTGTGTGTGTGTGTGTGTAGCTATGCAGTGAAAAGCTGTACGTGGAATGGACACATGCTTAAAGCATTACTTTATTTTCTTTAGTGGAGAAGGTATGTACACAACTGGTCTCTCATTGGATTTTTTTGGTTGTCTGCTGAGACAAGTCCCCTATTACAAAATCCTGTGGATAGAAAAATGCAGATCTCTTGCAGCCCCTAAGATATTGTCACTCAGTTTTAACTCCTTATTGGAAGTCTACTATCCAGACTTCACCACTCAGAAATCCTCACTTATTAACATCAGCTTTGGTAAAGTTTTGTGGCTGTGTACATATGTTTGTGTGTTTTGTTTAGTGCATAGATAGAAATTATACAGATAATTATCTTTCTGATTTAGGAAGAATTTGCCATAAAGCTTTGGGCACCCTGGGATTTTCAAAAACACTTCGGGACTGCAGTCAGAGAACCTTCTCTCTCCACAAGTAAATATACTGTGTTTAATTTCTCTCTTTGATGAACTGGAAAGTTTATATTTTCTTTTCAGGAGGTTTAAAATTTTGCCCCCAGATATGGTCCCAGTTTCTGTTTCTAAATGTAAAAAGCATGTCCTAAATTCAAAGTAGATCTGTTGTGGTTTAGAAGTCTGATGGATGGGCCATTTAAGACAACATATGTCACTGGAAATTCATGTAAATATTAATACTGTGTTTACTTGCTTTAACCCTGCAAGGTTATGTGGCTTTGGGGTAGACCGTGGGGACTAACATCCCCAGTCAGCCTGGTTTCTAGGACTGATGATCCAAACGACAGCTGTGGATGGAGTCAGGCCCCTGGGCTGAGCAGCTGACAGCACTGAAGTCCCTTAGAAATGGACATGGGTAAGGAGGGGTGGGGGGTGTGGAGGGGGGAGGCATGTGGAGCAGTCAGTACTGCACTGAGGGGGAAAATGCCTTTCCTGCTTGCCAGATGAAGGGAGATCACCTGTGTGAAGGTGGAGACCCCTTGATGATAGAATAAAACAGAAGGAGGTTTTTGGGGATGATCCCACCTGGTCACCACCTGAGAGTAAAATTTTCATGGTCAGAGGTGGAACTTGCAAAAACTCAGGCTTGTCACTCCTATTAACACATTCTTCCCACCTCCCAGGGCTCTCCAAACTGTGGATCTTGACCCAGTGCTGGGTCAAAAATGAGTATAGTGGGTTATGATAGGTACTCTCTGACATAATAGAACAGATCAGAATCTATAGGAAGTGAGTAAGGCTTTGTGAATTCAATTTCAGACACACATACACGCACATGCTCACATATACAACATATATACATGTACTTGTATCCTGGGTCACACTGGACATTTAATTTCTTACTGAGGACCTGGTCAAAAGTTAAAAAAAGACACTACTCTACAGAAAAGGTAGCATGGAGTTACGGAATAGGGCGTGAGAGATTGTTTTTCTAAACTCATTTCAAATCAACACAAAGAATCTTAGTTATTCATTTTGTTACATGCATTCTCTTTTTAAAAATGTTGTTTTCTTCTCTAGATTTCACTTGAAATTCCCAAAGAGAAGACTAAAGCAGAATTTAGCCGACATCTAGAGATGGTTATTTGCAGTTAAAGATAGTATAATTGAAACTCTGTAAACTTTGACAGCTTAACTCTTCATACTATTCCCTTGGTGTTGAGCAGTTAACAGCAAGATAGCCAAGGTCCACTATGTGTAAGAGCATTGGCTTTGCAGTCAAAATACCTTAGGTTGGAAGCTACCTCTGCCATTTACTACTTCTGTATCTTGGGCAACTTACTTCAACTGTCTTGGTTGAGTTTTTCTCAACTATAAAATGTCTGTAATAATTTGTATCTCCTAAGATATTTAGGAAAATTAAGTGAAATAAAATATGGAAAGCCTACCATGCAATACACACTTAATAAATGGTAGGTCTCTGATTCTTGAGGCTGCTAAGGTTTTGCCACTCTGCATGTTATTTTCTTGTCATTACTATTACTTTATTTTTATTAATAGAGTATTAAAATTTCTGTTTTATTTCATGCCATGGAGGCTTTGTGATTCTAGAAATTTACATCATGAGATTGAGAGTAGGTCTCTTAGAAATTCATGCTGTGGTATTGAGTGCATTTAAAATTGCTCTTTTCAGAGAAATACAAATATCATATGATATCTCTTATATGTAAAATCAAAAACAAATGACACAAATGAACTTTTTTTTTACAAAACAGAAATAGACTCACAGACAGGGAAAACAAACTTATGGTTACCAAAGAGGAAAAGGGGAGAAGGGATAAACTGGGAGTTTGGGATTAACGGGTATGCATTATTATACATGAAATAGATAATCAATGAGGACTGCCTGTATAGCATAGGGAACTATATTCAACTTCTTCAGTTCAGTCACTCAGTCATGTCTGACCCATTGTGACCCCATGGACTGCAGCAGGCCAGACCTCCCTGTCCATTAACAACTCCCGGAGTTTACCCAAACTCATGTCCCTTGAGTCGGTGATGTCATCCAACCATCTCATCCTCTGTCTTCCCCTTCACCTGCTGCCCTCAATCTTTCCCAGCATCAGAGTCTCTTCAAATGAGTCAGCTCTTTGCATCAGGTGGCCAAGTATTGGAGTTTCAGCTTCAGCATCAGTCCTTCCAATGAACACTCAGGACCGATCTTCTTTAGGATGGACTGGTTGGATCTCCTTGTAGTCCAAGGGACTCTCAAAGAGTCTTCTCCAACACCACAGTTAAAAGCATCAATTCTTCAGCACTCAGCTTTCTTTACAGTCCAACTCTCACATCCATACATGACTACTGGAAAAACCGTAGCCTTAGCTAGACAGACCTTTGTCGGCAAAGTAATGTCTCTGCTTTTTAATATGCTGTCTAGGTTGGTCATAACTTTCCTTCCAAGGAGTAAGTGTCAATGTCTTATAATAACCTATAATAGAAAAGAATCTGAAAAATTATATATATATGTACAAATATAATATGTATATTATATATATATTTAATTGCTCTTTTGGACATTCTATTGAATTCAAATAATAAGCAAGTATTCAACTTTTTGATAATTTGTACCATGTTAGCCACTGTGTAGGCCGAAGATGTATAAAGCCGAGTATGTACAGCTAAAAATATATCTACAAAAATGGTCTGCTGACCTCCTTAAAGTGCTTCACCTTTAAGTTCATAGTCTATTTTCAGTCACCACAGTCCAGAGCCTGGTCTTCAGTTTTGCAGATCTAGAAACTTGATCTCAACAGTTCACCTAGAGTTCACCAACCATCGGGCACTGACTCACACCAAGCAAACTGACAAGAGAATCATTTACCAACTAGAATGTCACTTTATGAGTATACAGCAGCTATATCCCATTCACAATAACAGACATCTGCCTTGTTGTTTAATCTAATTATGTATCAAAAAGTTGCCTGCAGAGCTTAAAATAAGAACAAAGAGAAGCATTCTTGAAAAGTATTTTCAATAAGATAGAAGAGCTAAAAGAATTGCTTCTCCCTAGAGCTACTGGTCATGATGATCAGCATCCATTGTGTACTTTGAACAAATTCCACCTACTGGTGAATTTAGCTTAGCAGCATATAGACTGAAAATTTCACATTTGCTTATTTTCTTTCAAGATCTGTCACCACCATTATTATTGCATTGGCCACAGTGTTCATTCAAATTTTTCCATAACATCTAATGCATGTGTGCATTCTCAGTCATGTTCGATTCTTCAAAGAATTCTTTGATTCTTTTAACCCCCTGGACTGTAGCCCGCCAGGCTGCTCTGTCCACGGGATTTTCCAAGCAAGAATACTGGAGTGGATTGCCCCTCCTCCAGGGGATCTTCCTGACCTAGGGATTGAACCCATGTCTCCTGTGTTTCCTGCATTGGCAGGCAGATTCTTTACCACTGAGCCACTGGAGAAGCCCGTATTGTCTTATGGAAAACTCCAAACTTTTGGCCAATCCATACTTCTTTGACCAACGCATACTTCTTTACTTGCAAATCATGTTTTAGTAATGTCTCCCAATGGTGGTATAGGAAGAGAGGTATGGTAAAGATTTCAATGTGTGCTAAGTTGAAGAGACTTAAAAGACATCTAGTTGTAAAGGTACAATATGTCATTACAAAGCCCATTCTAGTGTTGTAGCAAGAGAGAGAGGTTTGGGAATTGTCCATGTGCAAATGATAGCTGTCACCAAGGAAGGAGATGTAATCACTTGGGAAGCATGTGTCATCAGAGAACAAAAAAGGGCCAGCAAAGGGGGAGTGGGAGTGAGCTGACCCATAAGCAACACCAGTGCGATAGAGAAGCATACTGAGCGGGAAGAATTGGAGTCAGAAAATCCCTGACAGACTCCTGGAGAAATCAGACTCAGAAGACGATTTTAGGAAGGAGGTAAATCACTGTGTCCCTTGTTACAGCAAGGGCCATATACAGTCGGTTGGATTTAGAGATTAGGAGCATTGGTGTTTAATTGAGAGTACTTTTGAACTGTAAAATAGCTATGATGACTGATCACCCAAGAAGTGTTTTGGTGATGCCACTGAGGAGAAAAAGGTTAGTAGTCTGAGCAGAAATCAGGGATTAGAGATAGAAAATGGTATAAAGGGAGGCTGCTTGATAATGCCAGAGGAACCAAGAGTGGATGAAGTGAAACTGGAGTAGATGAAGGACATCAACAGGACAAAGGGAAGGAGTGGCTGTGGTTATTGGGGTTGAATGGCAGTGAAAGCCATCCCAGTAGAGGGGAGCCAGAATTGTGAGACCAGGACGCTGGACGGGTCACTGAGTGACAGGAAGACTGGGAGTTGTGGAGGAAACTGATGCAAAAATTGGTGGACAAAAAGAGCACTGAAGAATGGGATGGCTAGCAAAAATTAGTTGGCATTAAAGAACCCGTCTGCCAATGCTGGAGATGCAGGTTTGATCCCTGGGTCAGGAAGATTCCCTGGAGAAGGAAATGACAACCCATTCCAGTATTCTTGCCTAGGAAATGCCCTGGACAGAGGAGCCTGGTGAGCTACAGTTCATGGAGGTCCAAAGGAATCGGAGAGGACTTAGCAACTAAACAACAATTCTCCAAAGAGAGACTTATATGGCAGTGGGACAATAATGTTAAGAAGCAGTGAGAATCTGGGAGAGTGTCTATCCCTTTTCTGATGAGTTAGGATAGTGAGGTAAAATAAATGGCTTCTACTGGGAAAAAAGTGAGCAAAATATTTTACTGGAAAGTTGTCGACAACTTTTGGTAAAAGAAGGTTGAGGATATAGAAGTTTCTTTTGGAAAGAATTGTGTCTCCAAAGAGGAAAGGGTAGGAAGCATGGTCAAGACAGAACAGAAGTGGGAGAAGAAGGGAATTAAATGGATGGAGAAGAAAATTTTTGTGACAAGAAAATTTGTATCCAGGAGGTCATGCTAGATTGTGAGGACAAAAAAAGGCAAATTGTAGAAAGATCCCATGGTAGAAATAACTGATACTTCAAGAACTTTAGCAGTTCAGTTTCCCCATAGCCTAGATAGATCATACTTGGATGGAATCAGGGAAGAGGGAAATAGATTGGCTTTGTGTCGTGGTCTTAAAACATGGCTACAAATTCCTTGGCATTTTTTCCATTAAGAATTGGGGTCTATGGTCCCTCCCCTTGAATCTGAGAGCCTCTGTGATTGTTTTGACGAACAGAATATGGTAGAAGTAATGCACTGTGATTTTTACAACTAGGTCGTAAAAAACTACATAGCTTCTGCTTTGTTGGCTGGAACATTCTCTCTTGGATCCTGCGTTATGGTTTAAGAAGCTGACTACCTTGGGGCCACATGTTGGAGAGGCCACAGGGAGAGGTCACTTGGCAAAGCCCTGAAAATGAGGTAGAGGTGTGTGTGTTTGTGAGAGAGAGAGAAAACAAGAGACCAAGAGCCTCTAGCCATTCAAATCATACCAGCCCAGACACAAGACATGAACATGAAGAAGGCTGATTCAAACACTGAGCCATTCTAGTCCCTCCAGCTGGTTAGATCTTTTTAGCTGAGGCCTCTGACATCAGGGAGCAAAGATAAGCCATCTTTACTGAGGTGTGTGTGAAAATCTGACCCATGCAATCTATTAGGAAAACTGATTGTGTTTATTTATGAGTTTGGGGATATTTTATTACCCAACGATAGATAACCTGACAAGCCTAACTTAGACTGCAGTTGGGGTGGGACTGCTGATGCAGTGTTATCTTTCATGGGAATTGCTTTTTTGTTTTTAGATAGGTGTGGCTCAGGTAGGAGGGGGCTTCCCTGGTGGCTCAGAGGTTAAAGCGTCTGCTTGCAATGCGGATGACCTGGGTTCGATCCCTGGGTCGGGAAGATCCCCTGGAGAAGGAAATGGCAACCCACTCCAATATTGGGGTAGAGGATGGGGAGTGGGATCGATTTAGGGATATATAGTGGGTCCTCAGCCAGGGATGATATTCATTCAATTATATGCACATATACAGAGAACTCGGAGAAGGCAATGGCATTCCACTCCAGTACTCTTGCCTGGAAAATCCTATGGATGGAGGAGCCTGGCGGGCTACAGTCCATGGAGTCGCTAAGAGTCGGACACAACTGAGCGACTTCACTTTCACTTTTCACTTTCATGCATTAGAGAAGGAAATGGCAACTCACCCAGTGTTCTTGCCTTGAAAATCCCAGGGACGGGGGAGCCGGGTGGGCTGCCATCTATGGGGTTGCATAGAGTCGGACACGACTGAAGCGACTTAGCAGCAGCAGCAGCAGCAGCATACAGAGAACTGGATGGTTGACCAGATGCTATTCAGATTGTTTAAAGTTAGTGCTTCAGTTCAGCTTAGTTCAGTCGCTCAGTCCTGTCCAACTCTTTGTAACTCCATGAATCGCAGCACGCCAGGCCTCCCTGTCCATCACCAACTCCCGGAGTTCACTCAGACTCATGTCCATGGAGTCAGTGATGCCATCCAGCCATCTCATCCTCTGTCATCTCTTCTCCTCCTGCCCCCAATCCCTCCCAGCATCAGAGTCTTTTCCAATGAGTCAACTTTTCGCATGAGGTGGCCAAAGTACTGGAGTTTCAGCTTTAGCATCATTCCTTCCAAAGAAATCCCAGGGCTGATCGCCTTCAGAATGGATTGGTTGGGTCTCCTTACAGTCCAAGGAACTCTCAAGAGTCTTCTCCAACACCACAGTTAGTGCTTAATTATGGCTAAATATTTCTGTTATTATAATCCATGCTTCCAAAACAGTACCAGGCATTTAGAAGGCACTTACATTGATACAAAAAAAAAATCTTATATGTAGAATAGTTAAGAGGTAAATTATATCAAGAAGATGTGAGTATAAAAGAATTTCAAAAAGAAGAGAATTTCAGTTTAACTAGAGTAGACTGAGAAAGCGTATTCATGGAGGTAATCATTATAAAGTTGGGTTTAAAGGTAGAATGGAATTTAATATTCAGGATGAAGAAGGGAAAGTATGCCAGGCTTTCTGTGTATTTGGGTGTAATGGAAAAATGAACAAAGGCAGCAGATTAGAAAGAGGATGGACTTAGGTGGCAGAAAGGAGGATAACAGATTCATTGTGGTTCAGAGAAAAATTAAGTTAAGTGGGAAGAAAAAAAGCCCCCTGTGAAGGAATAAGCAAAGAGGTTTGCATTCATTATGGAAGGCAACAGAAAGTCAAGACTAGTTTTAAGTCAAAGGAATGACATAGGGGATTCTGCAAGGCGAAATAGAGACACTGCTGCTCTACGCAAGACATTCAGACAATGGTGGTGCGGTAAATAAAGGAGGTGGAAACACAAACTATTTCGTATGAAGAAATAATGGTATGTGGATAAAATGGAGAAGAGAAAAGAAAAGTCAAAAATCCCTGAGGTTCCACCTGGAGAACCAGGAATAATGGTAGTGATTCTGTTGGAAGTAGGATGTTGGAAAGTAAAGCAGAAGAGTACTTTAAAAACCATGAAAATAGAGTGTAAGACTTGGAAGTCCCCTGTGCAAGAAATATCACTCCATTTATATTTCAATTCTACAACTTTGTTTTTATAGGTCCCTCTTCTGCTAGTCTGGCAGAAATTCAGTTCCTCTGCCCTTCTCCTTGAAGTGTTAGTCGCTCAGTTATGTCCAACTCTTTGCGACCCTCTGGACTGAAGCCAGCCAGACTCCTCTGTCCATGGAATTTTCCAGGGAAGGATACTAGAGTGGGTTGCCATACTCTCTTCCAGGGGATCGTCCTGATTCTGGAATTGAACCTTATCTCCTGCATTGGAAGGTGAGTTCTTTACCACTGAGCTACCTGAGAAGCCCAGTTTACAAAACAGAACAGAAAGAGACACACATTTAGAATTACCAGAGGGGAAGGGGGTGAGGAATAAATTAGAAAATTGAGATTAAAGTATACACACTACTATATGTAAAATATATAACCAACAACGACCTACTGAATAGCCTAGTAATAAACTATAATGGAAAAGAATGTAAAACAATAATATATGTGTGTGTGTATAACTGAATCACTTTGCCATCCACCTGAAGCTAACACAACATTGTAAATCAGTCATATTTCAATGTGAAAATATATTTTTCCTCCTTTCCAGTTTTCTAAATTGTTTGGTGATTGAAGCAATATTATAATACTATTTGATTTGGCTCTAAATATATGCAGAGAAAATATTTAAGATACAAATGAGAGACAATAAAGAGACATAAGCACTTCCCTGGTGCTCAGATGGTAAAGAATCCACTTGTAATGCAGGAGACTCAGGTTTGGGGACCTGGCCCAGGTCAGGAAGATCCCCTGGAGAAGGGAATGGCTACCCAAGCCAGTATTCTTGCCTGGAGAATTCCATGAACAGAGCAGCCTGGCAGGCTACAGTCTATGAGGTCACAGAGTAGGACACAACAGAGCGACTAAGCACACACACACACAGACACACACACACACACACACACACACACACAAAGAGACATAAAGAGGAGTTAAGATTTCTCCACTTAACTTGAACTGGTAAAATGTCAACAGTAAATAGGAAAAGTTATATCTATATAATAGCTAAAGCTACAAATAAAAAGTAGGTATACAAAGCGATGCACTTGAAAACAATGTAGATAAAATGGAATTCTAAAAAGGCAGAAAAAAGAAAACAAAAACAACAACAACAACAAAAGACAGAATAAATGGCAAACAATAAATGATTTAAACACTTAACATATCAATAAATGTGAATGGGTCAAAATGTAGCAAGTAAAATGACAGAATGTGGTCCACTGGAGAACGGAATGGCAAACCGCTTCAGTATTCTTGCCTTGAGAACCCCATGAACAGCATAAAAAGGCAAAATGATAGGATACTGAAAGAGGAACTGCCCAGGTCAGTAGGTGCCCAATATGCTACTGGAGATCAGTGGAGAAATAACTCCAGAAAGAATGAAGGGATGGAGCCAAGGCAAAAACAACACCCAGTTGTGGATGTGACTGGTGATAAAAAGCAAGGTCCAATGCTGTAAAGAGGAATATTGCATAGGAACCTGGAATGTCAGGTCCATGAATCAAGGCAAATTGGAAGTGGTCAAACAGGAGATGGCAAGAGTGAACGTCAACATTCTAGGAATCAGCCAACTAAAATGGACTGGAATGGGTGAATTTAACTCAGATGACCATTATATCTACTACTGCAGGCAGGAATCCCTTAGGAGAAATGGAGTAGCCATCATGGTCAACAAAAGAGTCCAAAATGCAGTACTTGGATGCAGTCTCAAAAACGACAGAATGATCTCTGTTCGTTTCCAAGGCAAACCATTCAATATCACAGTAATCCAAGTCTATGCCCCAACCAGTAATGCTGAAGAAGCTGAAGTTGAACAGTTCTACGAAGACCTACAAGACCTTTTAGAACTAACACCCAAAAAGATATCCTTTCATTATAGGGGACTGAAATGCAAAAGTAGGAAGTCAAGAAGCACTTGGAGTAACAGGCAAATTTGGCCTTGGAATATGGAATGAAGCAGGGCAAAGGCTAATAGAGTTTTGCCAAGAGAACACACTGGTCATAGAAAACACCCTCTTCCAACAATACAAGAGAAGACTCTACACATGGACATCACCAGATGGTCAACACCGAAATCAGATTGATTATATTCTTTGCAGCCAAAGATGGAGAAGCTCTATACAGTCAACATAAACAAGACCAGGAGCTGACTGGCTCAGATCATGAATTCCTTATTGCCAAATTCGACTTAAATTGAAGAAAGTAGGGAAAACTGCTAGACCATTCAGATATGACCTAAATCAAATCCCTTATGATTATACAGTGGAAGTGAGAAATAGATTTAAGGGCCTAGATCTGATAGATAGAGTGCCTGATGAACTAAGGAATGAGGTTCGTGACATTGTACAGGAGACAGGGATCAAAACCATCCCCATGGAAAAGAAATGCAAAAAAGCGAAATGGCTGTCTGGAGAGGCTTTACAAATAGCTGTGAAAAGAAGAGAAGGGAAAGCAAAAGAGAAAAGGAACGATATAAGCATCTGAATGCAGAGTTCCAAAGAAGAGCAAAAAGAGATAAGAAAGCCTTCCTCAGTGATCAATGCAAAGAAATAGAGGAAAACAACAGAATAGGAAAGACTAGAGATCTCTTCAAGAAAATTAGAGATACCAAGGGAACATTTCATGAAAAGATGGGCTCGATAAAGGACAGAAATGGTCTGGACCTAACAGAAGCAGAAGCAGAAGATATTAAGAACAGGTGTCAAGAATACACAGAACTGTACAAAAAAGATCTTCACTACCAAGATAATCACACTAGTATGATCAGTCACCTAGAGCCAGACATCTGGGAATGTGAAGTCAAGTGGGCCTTAGAAAGCATCACTACGAACAAAGCTAGTGGAGGTGATGGAATTCCAGTTGAGCTATTTCAAATCCTGAAAGATGATGCTGTGAAAGTGCTGCGCTCAAAATGCCAGCAAATTTGGAAAACAGCAGTGGCCACAGGACTGGAAAAGGTCAGTTTTCATTGCAGTCCCAAAGAAAGGTGATGCCAAAGAATGCTCAAACTACTGCACAATTGCACTCATCTCACATGCTAGTAAAGTAATGCTCAAAATTCTCCAAGCCAGGCTTCAACAGTACGTGAACTTCCAGATGTTCAAGCTGGATTTAGAAAAGGCAGAGGAACCAGAGATCAAATTGCCAACATCTGCTGGATCATAGAAAAAGCAAGAGAGTTCCAGAAAAACATCTATTTCTGCTTTATTGACTATGCCAAAGCCTTTGACTGTGTGGATCACAATAAACTGTGGAAAATTCTGAAAGAGATGTGAATACCAGACCACCTGATCTGGCTCTTGAGAAACCCACATGCAGGTAAGGAAGCAACAGTTAGAACTGGACATGGAACAACAGACTGGTTCCAAATAGGAAAAGGAGTATGTCAAGGCTGTATATTGTCACCCTGCTTATTTAACTTCTATGCAGAGTACATCATGAGAAACGCTGGGCTGGAAGAAACACAAGCTGGAATCAAGATTGCCGGGAGAAATATCAATAACCTCAGATATGCAGATGACACCACCCTTATGGCAGAAAGTGAAGAGGAACTAAAAAGCGTCTTGATGAAAGTGAAAGAGAAGAGTGAAAAAGTTGGCTTAAAGCTCAACATTCAGAAAATGAAGATCATAGCATCTGGTCCCATCACTTCATGGGAAATAGATGGGGTAACAGTGTCCGACTTTATTTTTTGGGCTCCAAAATCACTGCAGATGGTGACTGCAGCCATGAAATTAAAAGACGCTTACTCCTTGGAATAAAAGTTATGACCAACCTAGATAGCATATTCAAAAGCAGAGACATTACTTTGCCAACAAAGGTCCGTCTAGTCAAGGCTATGGTTTTTCCAGTGGTCATATATGGATGTGAGAGTTGGACTGTGAAGAAAGCTGAGCACTGAAGAAGTGATGCTTTTGAACTGTAGTGTTGGAGAAGACTCTTGAGAGTCCCTTGGACTGCAAAGAGATCCAACCAGTCCATTCTGAAGGAGATCAGCCCCAGGATTTCTTTGGAAGGAATGATGCTAAAGCTGAAACTCCAGTACTTTGGCCACCTCATGCGACGAGTTGACTCATTGGAAAAGACTCTGATGCTGGGAGGGATGGGGGCAGGAGGAGAAGGGGACAACAGAGGATGAGATGGCTGGATGGCTCAACGACTTGATGGACATGAGTCTGAATGAACTCCGGGAGTTGGTGATGGACAGGGAGGCCTGGTGTGCTGCAATTCATGGGGTCGCAAAGAGTTGGACAGGACTGAGCGATTGAACTGAACTGAACTGAACTGAAAATGTAGATTGACTGACTGGATTTAAAAACATGACTTTATTCTTTCTATAAGAAACTAACTTCAAACATAGCAGTATAGCAGATTGAAAGTAAAAGAGTGAAGTTATATAAACACTAAAGAAACATAGGACTAGCTATAGTGTTGCTGCTGCTGCTGCTAAGTCGCTTCAGTCGTGTTCGACTCTGTGCGACCCCATAGATGGCAGCCCACTAGTCTCCTCCATCCCTGGGATTCTCCAGGCAAGAATGTGGGTTGCCATTTCCTTCTCCACTATCTATATTAATTAAGAATAATTTATGCTTCAAGGAAAGCAAAATTAGCAGGAACTGCATATATATATATATATATATATATATATATATATATGTATGTATGTATGTATGTATGTATGTATCATCTGCACCAAAAAAGATGCAAAATGTGAGAAGCAAAAACTGATAGAACTGGAAGGAGAAATAGACAAATACAAAAATATGGTTGGAGACCTCAATATTCCTCTTCCAACAAGTAAGAAAACTGCTAGGCCAAATATCATCAAGGATATAGAACTCAATAATGTGATCAACAAGAGGACTCAACTGACATTTATAGAACACTCCACTCAACAATAGCAGAAAATACACTGTTTGGAAGCACTCCTATCATGAGCCACAGAACAAATCTCAAAAAATTTCAAGGAACTGACATTATATAAAATGTGTTTTCTGACCACAATGGACACAA
The DNA here is from genome assembly GCF_001704415.2 of Capra hircus. Lineage (NCBI taxonomy): Eukaryota > Metazoa > Chordata > Mammalia > Artiodactyla > Bovidae > Capra > Capra hircus. The sequence goes on along the minus strand of NC_030808.1, from coordinate 114,553,862 downwards.
ACTAGAAATAAAGAAAGATAACAGATCCAAGCACTTAGAAACTACAGAATACTATATATTTTTATATATAATACTATATACTTAAAAACTACATGTATAGTCCACAAAAATCCCATGGATTAAGAAGAAATCTCAAGGGAAAATTTTTAAAAATAGACTGAACTGAATTAAAATATAAACAATCAAAATTTATGGAACACAATAACACATATCTTTAAAAAATTACAGCTAACATCATATTCAATGGTGAAAGGCAATGTTTCCCTCCCAAAGATGGGAAACAAGCAAAACTGGTGTGAAAGTAGTCAGTTCAGTTCAGTTGCTCAGTCGTGTCCCACTCGTTGTGACCCTATAGACTGTAGCACATCAGGCTTCCCTTTCCATCACCTAACATGCTCAAACTCATGTTTATTGAGTTGGTGATTGAGTTGGTGATGCCATCCAACCATCTCATCCTCTGTCATTCCCTTCTTCTCCTGCCTTCAATCTTTCCCAGCATCAGGGTCTTTTCAAACGAGTCAGTTCTTTGCATCATTTCAGTTCAGTTCAGTCACTCAGTTGTGTCCAACTCTTGCCTCAGGTAGCCAGAGTATTGGAGTTTCAGCTTCAGCATCAGTCCTTCCAATAAATATTCAGGACTGATTTCCTTTAGGATTGATTAGTTGGATCTCCTTGCTGTCCAAGGAACTGTTAAGAGTTTTCCCCAACACCATAGTTCTAAATCATCAATTCTTCAGCACTTAGCTTTCTTTATAGTCCAACTCTCACATCCATACATGACCACTGGAAAAACCATAGCCTAGACTAGACGGACCTTTGTTGGCAAAGTAATGTCTCTGCTTTTTAATATGCTGTCTAGGTTGGTCATAACTTGTCTTCCAAGTAGCAAGCATCTTTTAATTTCATGGCTGCAGTCACCATCTGCAGTGATTTTGGAGCCTCCAAAATAAAGTCTCTCAGTTTCCATTGTTTCCCCATCTATTTCCCATGAAGTGATGGGACCAGATGCTATGATTTTAGTTTTCTGAATGTTGAGTTTTAAGCTAGCTTTTTCACTCTCCTCTTTCACTTTCATCAAGAGGCTCTTTAGTTCTTCACTTTCTGCCATAAGGTGGTATCATCTGCATATCTGAGGTTATTGATACTTCTCCCAGCAATCTTGATTCCAATTTGTGCTTCATCCAGCCTGGCATTTTGCATAATGTACTCTGCATAGACATTAAATAAGAAGGGTGACAATACACAGCCTTGACGTACTCCTTTCCCAGTTTGGAACCAGTCTGTTGTTCCATGTCCGGTTCTAACTGTTGCTTCTTGACCTGCATACAGACTTTTCAGGAGGCAGGTTGGGTGGTCTGATATTTCCATATCTTTAATATTTTTCCACAGTTTGTTGTGATCTACACAGTCAAAGGCTTTGGCATAGTCAATAAAGCAGAAATAGATGTTTTTCTATAACTTTTGTGCTTTTTTAATGATCCAATGAAGGCAGTAACAAGAAGGGAATATATAGCACTAAATATTTAATTAGAAAAGGGAAAAAACCTCAAATCAATAATCTATGCTCCCATGTCAAAAATCTAGAATAAGAAGAGCCAAAAAGAAAAAAAAAATTGACATTAGATAAAATTCCTCCAAAAATACAAATTTATCCATTAACCCAATATGAAATAGATAATTTGAGTCATCTTGAAACTATTAATAAGTGAATTTGTAACTTAACCTCCCTCTGGAGAAAAAGAAATCTCCAGGCTTAGTAGGCTTTCTTAAAGAATTTAACCACATGTTTAAAAAAAATTTACACCAATTCTACACAATTTCCTCCAGAAAACAGAAGGAACACTTACCAATTTATTATATGGGTCTAGTATTACCCTGATAACCAAAGTGAGACAGAGAGTACCAAAAATTAAAGATAAAAATAAAATATAGACTAACACCCCTGATGAATATAGTCACAAAAAGTTTTAACAAAATATTAGCAAATATAATATAAGAATATATAAAAAGCATTTTCATCACCAGATGGGACTAGTGATGCAAGACTGATTTACTATTTAAAAATCCATCTATATAATCATTCAGTTCAGTTCAGTCGCTCAGTCATGTCCGACTCTTTGCGACCCCATGAGAAGAAAGATCATGGCCTCTTACCTTCCAAGGCAGCCCACACTCTATCTATGAAGTGTATTTCTTTCTGAATAAATCCACTTCTTACTCCCCTCCACTCCCCTCTGGGGGGGAAAAAAAAAACAGAAAAAGAAGAAAGAACACATGATCATACCATTGATGAAGAAAAAGCAATGGACACAATATAACAATATATTCATGATAAAGAATCCCAGAGAAACAGGAAAAGACAGGAATTTTCTCAGTTTGATAAAGAGCATCTTTAAAAAACAAACAAACAAACAAAACCTATAACTATACAACTAACATTATATTTAATGGTATAAGACTGAATGATTTTCTCCAAAGACTAGGAACAACATAGAGTTCTGCCTTTACCACTCTTATTCAACACAGGACTTGAAGTTCTAGTCAGTGTAACAAGGTGAGAAAAGTAAATATAAAGATATACAGATTGGAAAGGAAGTAATTATTTGCATATGATATGATTGCCTCTGTAGAAAAGCCTTAGGAATCTCCAAAATAAAAGTCCTAAAACTATGTAAGTGACTTTAGCAAGGTCATGGGGCGAAACAAACATACAAACATCAATTGTATTTCTATATATTAACAATAAACATTTATAATAGCTAAAAAATGAAATTAGGTCTTTCCTGGTAGTCAAGTGGTTGAGAACCTGCCTGCCAGTGCAGGGTACATGGGTTAGATCCCTCGTCCAGGAAGATTCCACATGCCATGGGGCAAGTAAGCCCCTGTGCCACAACTACAGAGTCCATGTGCTGCAAGGACTGAAGTCTGTGCCTAGAGCCTGTGCTACCCAAAAAGAGAAAAGCCACTGCAATGAGAAGCCTGCACACCACAATGAAAAGCAGCCCCCACTTGTGACAGCTAGAGAAAGCCCTTTGCACAGCAATGAAAGCCGAGGAGCACAGAAAAAAAAAAAATTATTTTTTAAAAAATGACACACCCCAATAAATCTGAAAAATACCAATACAGTATACTAATGCATATATGTGGAATTTAGGAAGATAGTAACGATAATCCTGTATGCAAGACAGCAAAAGAGACACAGATGTATAGAACAGCCTTTTGGACTCTGGGAGAGGGCGAGGGTGGGATGATTTGGGAGAATGGCATTGAAACATGTATAATATCATATAAGAAACGAATTGCCAGTCCAGGTTTGATGCAGGATACAGGATGCTTGGGGCTGGTGCACTGGGATGACCCAGAGGGATGGTATGGGGAGGGAGGTGGGGAAGGGGGTTCAGGATTGGGAACACACGTACACTCGTGACAGATTCATGTTGATGTATGGCAAAAGCAATACAATATTGTAAATTAATTAGCCTCCAATTAAAATAAATAAATTTAAATTTAAAAAATGAAATGATATGGATCACATTGAATCTGTAGACTGCATTTGGTAGTATAGTCATTTTCACAATATTGATTCTTCCTACCCAGGAACATGAAATATCTCTCCATCTGTTTATGTTGGCTTTGATTTCTTTCATTAGTGTCTTATAATTTTCTGTGTACAATTCTTTGGTCCCCTTAGTTAAGTTTATTCCTAGATATTTAATTCTTTTTGTTACAGTGGTGAATGGAATTGATTCCTTAATTTCTCTTTCTGATTTTTCATTGTTAGTATATAGAAATGCAAGTGATTTCTGTGTATTGATTTTATATCCTGCAACTTTGCTAATTCAGTGATTAGCTTTAGTAATTTTCTGATAGTATCTTTAGGGTTTTCTATGTACAGTATCATGTCATCTGCAAACAGTGAAAGCTTTACTTCTTTTTCAATATGGATTCCTTTTATTTCTTTTTCTTCTCTGATTGCAGAACTTCCAGAACTATGCTGAATAATAGTGGTGAAAGTGGACCCTCTTGTCTTGTTCCTGATTGTAGAGGGAATGCTTTCAGTTTTTCACCATTGAGAATATGACCCAGAAATCCCACTCCTAGGCATATACCCTGAGAAAACCAAAATTGAAAAAGACACATGTATCCCATTGTTCATTGCAGCACTATTAACAATGGCTAGAACATGGAAGCAACCTAGATGTCCATCAACAGATGAATGGATAAAGAAGTTGTACATATACACAATGGAATATTACTCAGCCATTAAAGGAACACATTTGAGTCAGTTCTAATGAGGTGGATGAACCTAGAACCTACTATACAAAGTGAAATGAGTCAGAAAAAGATAAATATCATATTCTAATGGATATTTACAGAATCTAGAAAAATGCTACTGAAGAATTTATTTATAGGGCAGCAGTGGAGAAACAGACATAGAGAATAGACTTATGGACATGGGGAGAGGGGAGGAGACTAGAGGGTGAGATGTATGGAAAGAGTGACATGGAAACTTACATTCCCATATGTAAAATAGATAGCTAACGGGAATTTGCTGTATGGCTCAGGAAACTCAAACAGGGGCTCTGTATCAATCTAGAGGGGTGGGATGGGGCAGGAGATGAGAGGGAGGTTCAAGAGGGAGGGCATATATGTGTACCTATGGCTGATTCATGTTGAGGTTTTATATAAAACAACAAAATTTGGTAAAGCAATTATCCTTGAATAAGATGAAATGAAATCTAAGAAAACATATACAGGACTTGTATGCTAAAACTATACAATGTTGATGAAAAATACAACAAGCTAAATAAGTGAAAATACATACTCCTCTTCAATACTCCTCAAACTGATATATGGATTCAACACAATTTTATTGAAACTCAGTGAGACATTTTGTAGTTATAGGCAAGATTATCTTAAAATTTATATAGCAAAGCAAAGGATCTAGAGTAGCTAAGACAATTATGAGAAAGAAGAATAAAGCAGGAGAAATAAAAACTTCCTGATTTCAAAACTTACACAGTTAAAGTAATCTGTTTGGTGTTAGCAGAGGAATAAACAGATTAATGGACCAAAACAGAGAACCTTGACATAGATCCAGAGGAAAATCTCCAGTTGCTTTTTACCTAAGATACAAAAACAATTAAATGGAAGAAAAATGGTATTTTCAACAAATAGTGCCAAAACAGTTGGACATCCATGACCAAGATGAAAGAAAGAAGAGAGAAAAAAAAAGAGGGAGGGATAAAAGAAGGAACAAATGAATGAAGGAAAGAAGAAGCCATCCCTGTAAAACTCATTCCTGATAGAAGAATTAACTCAAAATGGAGCATAAACATAAATGCAAAACATATAACTATGAAACTTAGAAAAGTCACAGGAGAAAATCTTAAAGGTCTAGGAAAAGAGTTCTAGATGACATCAAAAGCATAATCCATGAAGGAAAAAATTGATAAATTGGATTTTACCAGTCTTAAAATGTTTGCTCTGTAAAAGATCCTGTTAAGAAGATAAAAGACATTCTTGGAAAATGTTTGCAAACCTCATATCAGACAAAGAACAGGGAGTGGAATATATAAAAAACTCTGAAAATTCAACAGTAAAAACAAAAATAATCCAAGCAGAAAGTGCGCAAAATTATAAGGATATAGAAATGTATGTTGAACATCATCAGCACAAACACAAAATGTATGTTGAACATCATCAGCAGATTAAAACTACAGTGAGATATCAGTACATACTTATCAAAATGGGTGAAATAAAAAATAGGGACAAAACCAAATACTAGTAGGGATATGGTGAAACTGGATCACTCATACATTGCTGGTGGAAATGTAAAATGATACAACCACTCTGAGAAATAGTTTGGCAATTTCTTTAAAAAACTATACATGCAACTACCATATGACCCAGAAATTGTCCACTGGACATTTTTTCCAGAAAAATGAAAATCTGTATTCACAATGAAAGCTGTACAAAAATGTTATACAAATTTTATTCATAAGAGATAAAAATTGAAAACAACCAAAGTATCTGTCAGTGGGTGATTATTAGTAAAATAAATTGTGGTACAAACTATCTCATGGAATACTACTCAGCAAGAAGAGGGGAAAAAGACTATATAGCCAATGACCTGGGTGAATCTCCCAAACATAGACTGAGTGAAAAAAAAAAAACAAACCCTCAAAAGGTCAGATGCTCATCCATTTATATAATTCTTGAGATGAGAAAATCATAGAATAGAATTGGGGAACAGATGAGCAGTTGCCAGGGCTTAAAGACAGAGTAGGAGAGGTTGGGAAGTGGATGTAAGTATAGAATGGTATCAAGAGGGATTCTTGCAGTGATAGAAATGTTACCATTAGGGGAAAATGGGTAAAAGGTACATGGGATCTCTGTATTATTTCTTAACAACTGTGAATCTTTAATTATCAAATAAAAAGTTAAAAAGAGAATGAAAATAGTCAAATCCAGAAATAGCTCAAACATCCCTCAACAGATGAACAACAAAATAAAGTGTGATAGAGCCCTACAATAGAATGCTATTTAGAAACAAAATGGAGCAATGCATACAATATGGATGAATCTCAAAAATGCTATGCTAAGAAAAAAGCCAGGCACAATAGATCATTCTAGATTATTTACATGAGGTTCTGGAACAGGAAAAATGAATTGCCTAGGGGGCCAGAACTGTGGGGCATAGGGGGATGATGGCAAACCTCCATAAAGGAATTTTAGGACTGAAGAATGTGGTATTTTATATCATGATTGAGGTAATTATTATAGGTATCCACCTTTGTCAATACAAAGTTCATGTTAAAGAAAGAGAAATAGTGAGTGCAATTGAGAAATTAGAGCTGATACTGTGAGATTTTTTAATTATTATTATCAGAAGCTATAGCAAGAGAGGAACATATCCAGAAATGTTTTTTTCAGAGGGGCAAGGCTCAGAATAGGAAAAGGCTTTTAAAACAGATACTCAAAGCTAGATAGATTTGGAAGTGACAAGAACATCATGAGAAAAGCGTGAGAAAGAATGCATTGCTAAGGAGTTCTGTGCAAATGAGGAGTTGAAAGGTAAGATCTAAGCAAATATACACATTTCAAGGGCTAGTGAAGAGAGACCTCTCTTCTTCTAACAGCTTGGCCTGTTAATCTTAGGGTGGACCAGGAGGCTGAGGGCTAAAATAGGAAGATGTGGGGAGAGCAGGGCATGTAGCTCCAGAGCAAGGCCTAGTGAGGCTGATGGTCACAACTATAGGCATATTATCTGTGGGATGGCTGGATTTTAACTCATGGTACCTGTGAGGATGGGGCTTCCCTGGTGGTTTGGTGGTAAAGAATCCGCCTGCTAATGCAGGACACACAGGTTCAATCCCTAGGTCGGGAAGATCCCTTGAAGAAGGAAATGGCAATCCACTCCATTATTTTTGCCTGGAGAATTCCATGGACAGAGGAGTCTGGCAGGTTACAGTCCATAGGGGGTCACAAAGAGTCAGACATGACTTAGCAACTAAACAACAATAACAGCCTGTGACGACAGCCAGCCAGGGTTGGACTGGAATGGTGAGGTCACGCAAGTGCCAGGAGTGATAGACGAAGAGGTAACCAGAGCAAGGGAGCTAGCCAGGAGTGTGAGTAAGGTCTGAACTAAGAAGTGACTCTAGAGGAGATGTCTGACTCATGAGATACCAACAGACTAGATTAGGAGAGGGTTAGAGAAGGTCAGGAAGAGGAGCAGGTTATAACAGAAACCATGCTGCCATATTCTGTCACGAAGTTCTGTGGGGACATCTGTGTGGAGACTGAAGCTGTCCCTTTTGAGAGTCTAACACTGACCTCTCCCCAATTTCCCAGTCAGTCTTGCATCAGGCAGTCTGTCCACTTTCCTAGGTTGATTTGTGAGGCAATACCTTTCACTTCATACCTGGGTCTCCAGACCTTGAAATGTCATTACAAGACAGGACTCTGCACCTTCCAAGTGTCTGATGAGCAAAGAAAGACTAGACTTTACATGGATTTCTCTTTCCCAGGTTTCTCTGGCCTCCCTTGGCCAGACTAAGAAGAAGAGGAGTTACAATGCAGAAAGTCAGATGTAGAGTTGTACCAGACATCAGTACAAGATGTAAATTATGAGTATTGAGTGAAGTGAGAATGAAGGAAATCACAGCATAAGGTCAGGGCAAGTCTTATAGTATGAATGCTTAACAAAGTTGGAAGCTAATATTCTATGGTATTGAACTGTTAGACTTGGGACTTCCCTGGTGGTCCAGGGTTTAAGACTCCACACTTCCAATGCAGGGGCCAGGATTCAATCCCTCTCAGGGAACTAGATCCCACACGCTGCAACTAAAAAAAAAAAAAAGATCCTGAGTGCCTCAACTAAGATCCAGATCAGCCAAAAATAAAAATAAAAGAGTGAGACTCAATTGGGTTCAAATCCTGGCACAGACAATTATTAAGCATGAGAAACTGGCCTCAGTTTTCTCATCCAAAAATAGGGTGAGTGGTGCCTAACTCATTGCGTTGTTGAGGTATGAATTTATTTGTTTATTTGAAACTCTATACAACTGCCTGGCACTTAGTAAGTGCTCAGTGAAGAGTGGTCTGAGGCTGGGAACCTAGGAAGTGGAGTTGGGCACAGGATACCTGAGATGGTCAATGGAACTAGCTGCAGGGAGAGGGAAACTTGAGAGACTTGGTGTCAATCTACAAAGACTCAGCTCAAGAGACCAGGACAGAATATCCAGGGAAGCAAAGAGGGGAAGGAGGAAATACAACATTGAAGAAACCCAGAAGGAAGTAGTGATAAGCAGGGATAAATGAGAAAAGAGAATGAGTGTGGAGGGAGACCAGAGAAATGGGCTTAGCAATAAAGAGATGGTTAGAGGGGAGGGGAGGAATTTAAGCCAGAGGGCAGAGGGTCAAGGAGTAAATATTAAGAAACATTGTGTTCTCAGGGATGGATCAAGCTTACTCTGAAAGGTCAAGTAGCAAAATGTATTGATTCTTAAGTGTGATGTGAGTCTGTTTATATCTGCTGTTGTTCAAATCTCAAATTCTAGAACAAGCAGACCCTGGTTGCCAGGATATATTATTCCTACTGCCTCCAAATCCAATTCTGGCAAGCGCAGCCACTCCCCATGGTATTCCTGTTAGCGTTCATACAGTACTCATTAGGACTTGAAATCTTTTCAGCCTTGTCAAATTCCATTATATGGCAGAGCAAATCTTAACTTGTAGATTGTAGTGTTTCTTTTCACATCCCCTCAGTTTTAAAATCAACCACTAAAAGTAGTATTAATCATTTTGTGTTCCTATATTGAATTTTTTTCTCCATAATAGAAAAATTTTCACTTTATCAGCTATTTAGCAATTTAAAAAGTAAACTGTCCTTGTAGACTAAAATAAAATTGAAATGACAATAGTGGATTTTAAAAACTCATTTCCTATACGTTTGTAAAATATTTCAACTAGTTCATTGTCTTCTGTATATTTGACATCAGAAGTGTTCAAGTATCACTTTTGGTCTGCTAAAAGAGCAAGTCAATAAAAATAATGATAATATTTAATACCACAAATATCTAGAAATTTCAAAATTGCTTTTTTTGAAAAAAAAAATGGAGTGAAACTAGAGTTAGTCCTAATTATATGCAAGTGATAATATTATGAAACTGCCTAATTACACCACTTGAACAATGTTAATTTCCCAGAATGCATTTAGCTCCATATTGCTACTATTATTTCTTCCAATATTACCTAAAATTAAGTCTGCCTTCATAAATAAAAATACCATCAAGTAATTTTCTCTTTCAACTGTTTATTTTACAAATATTAGACAATGATTCTTAAAATACTATACTGACATCTAATAGAAGAGTATGTTCTTCAGTACAAATTATAAACTGAAGCAACTTCAGAGTTTCCAAATCTATAACAAATAAAAGCATAAATTTAAACTTTTTTGCAATATATTTGATACCACTTAGAAAAAAATCTATCAAATTCTCTGTCAAATTCAGAATATTTAAATATTCTGAAGAAATACTGGTGAGAGGGCAGTTGAAATTGTTATAGGATTGCTAAATATGACTGTAGAGTCATCTGGTTTAGAATTGGGTCACGTATCCAACTTTGTCAAGGAAAGAAATCATTTTTTCTACATTCAACATATAAGACTTTTTAATTTATTTTTTTATTGAAGGATAATTGCTTTATAGAATTTTTTTGTTTTCTGTTAAACTTCAATATGAATCAGCCATAGGTATACATATATCCCCTCCTTTTTGAACATCCCTCCCATTTCCCTCTCCATCCCACCCCTCTAGGTTGATACAGAACTCCTGTTTGAGTTTCCTGAGCCATACAGCAAATTCCCATTGGCTATCTATTTTATATATGGGAATGTAAGTTTCCATGTTACTCTTTCCATACATCTCACCCTCTCCTCCCCTCTCCCCTTGTCCATAAGTCTGTTCTCTATGTCTGTTTACACTCAACAGATAGATTTTGAGTGCACTGTGTATCAAGCACCACTGAGAAATGGAGATATAGCAGGGGGGAAAAAGACACAACTCCTGCTCTCATTGTGTTTACAATCCACTCCGAACACAGAAATGATGAGTAGACACTAAGATAAACTGGTCTCTGAAAGTTACACATGCTGTGAAGAATATAAACCTAGTAGAGAGCACAGTAAGAAAAGAGTGACTGGAGTGAGGAAGAAGAACATGATATTATGTCTTTCTGAAGAGCTGGCATTTGACCTGAGCCTTGAATGATGCAGAGTCAGCTGCGAGGAGAAACAGGGGAAGAACTTTTAGACATGGATCCAGAGTTCCTATACTGAAGCAGCCATCTGGTTGGAAGTTTGAGAGGACCTTTTCGGGAAGTGACATTCGCATAGAAAACATACTCTGTTTACTTACATATGTATTTGAGACGGAGGAAGCTAATACAAAAAAAAAACAACAACAACAACCCTCTCTTCACACCTACAGAGTGGTACTTTGGGTTACCAGCAGTTCCAAACAGAGCAAAGAGCACAAGAAAAAGGCACAAAAGCGAAACTAGTCTGGCTCTCCCAGGATCTAGAACAGGTAAAGAAACAGGGGCATGAGTAGTAAGAGATGAGGTCAGAAAGCAGTGGGTGGGGAGGGCCACATCACGCCTGGCCCAGCAGACACTAGTAAGAGGATTAGAGGGTCTGAGCAGGGAAGTGATTGATGGGGGTGTATCTTCTGCTTTATATATTAAATCCTCAAGTCATCATCTGGTACAGTTACTGTTTTTAGAATACACTGAGAGAAAAACAGTACATTTAAAAGGGAAAAGGGCAAAATATTTGTTGTTTTATTTTCTATGTTTTTATGTAAAATACTTGCCTTCTTCAGGTGAATATCATCTAAGAGATAAGCTATATTACTGCTTGTCATTAACACCTTCCAAATTTGCATAAAATGCTAGTGTTCAGGAGGAGAAGTATAGCATTGTGTCAAAATTGTATTTACTGACACTGAAAAGTGTACTTACATTCTGGAGAGATGTTCTGTTTGTTGCCTTAGTGATAACAATACACTTACGCTTTGTGGAACTCCTTGTTAAATAACAAGTATAACTATATAGATCTATATAGTAACTTAGATCTATAACTGGTATAGATCTAGGGCAAGTTAAAAAAAAAAGACAAAACCTATGATTGGTGAAACCATGTATTTGCCTTAATTCATTAACGATACCAAATATCTGATGATGTTGAAGCATTTTCTTTGGGGCAGCATAGGCAGACTCCATTTTAAAATTATTCCTTGACTGTTTTACAAATATGGGGAAATCTCTCATCTGCTCTAGCAATTTCTGATTATACGTAAAATAGAGAGATGAATGGCCTAAGAACACGATGATTTTCTTAAACAATATTGGGAAAATATATAGAAGTGACATTTGCACAGAACTGACATATATTGTCACTTCTCAAATGTCACTTTCCAATATATTGGCGAAAAAAATAGTTGTTTTTTTTTTAAGTTGCAGAATCTATAACAATAAAAATGAGATCATTAATAGCAAAAAATTTATTTTCTCTCTTGAAAACCCAAGCCTAAGGACTTTTAGGGTGGAAAAAATATTTTTAAACTATGGTTACTGCCACATACTTGAGTCACTTAACTGATTAATTGGACCATTGATTCAGGCTTCCCTGGTGGCTCAGATAGTAAAGAATCTTCCTGCAATGCAGGAGACCTGAATTTGATCCCTGAGTCGGGAAGATCTCCTGGAGAAGGGAATGGCTACCTACTCTAGTATTCTTGCCTGGAGAATGCCATGGACAGAGGAGCCTGTTGGGCTACAGTCCATAGGGTCACAAGGAGTTAGATATGATGGAATCACTAAGCACTGCAAGCACGCACATTGATTCATTCTACAAACAGTTTTATATCTACTGCTATTTTGGATGATATCCAGGAAAAAAATCATTAAATGTATCATTTGTATAATCAAATTGTTTACAGCCAACCTGATGAAGCAAAACAGAAACATAAAAAATGTGTACGTGCAGGAGAATTAATATGAAACAACTGAAGAAGAGATATCACTAGGCAGTGCAGGTTTTGCGTACCAGATAGCCCTATAGATCATTTGGCAGTTGGAGCCTTTAGAAAGCTGAGTTCACTCTACTGGGCTTTTTTCCTGTCTGGACATTTTCTCGAAGCATGCAGACAGATTTCTTCAACAGTATACACATGACTGAGGTCAGATTGGGGTTAAAGTTAACATTTGAATGGCAGAAAAGGTACAGGTCTCAAGTCAGTTTCACCAAACAGTTCTATATCCTTAAAAGGGAATGCTTTTTCACCCATAATCAAAAAGATCTTTCATATATTCCATACTCTATTATTTTCTTTAGTGAACAGACACTTTAAATTGCATACTTATAAAGCTTCTGAAAGAAGCCTTTCAGAAATCCATCATTAGTCTTCTCTCCTTCAAAGGACCAGATCCTCCCTCAGTGTTCTTTAATGCAGACTCAGGAGGCATACATAGACAATCATTAAGACTTATTTAAAAGAAAATTTAAATAAATTTCTGACCAGTAAGCTCAAATAGGGACTTCCTAGGTGGTGCAGTGGTAAAGAATCTGCCTGCCAATGCAGGAAATGCAACAGATGTGGGTTCAATCCCTGGGTTGGGAAGATCCCCTGGAGCAGGAAATGATAACCCACTCCAGTATTCTTGCTGGAGAACTCCATGCACAGAGGAACTGGAGGGCTACAGTCCATGGGGTCACAGGGTCAGACACAACTGAGCAACGCAAGCATGCGCGCGCGCGTGCGCACACACACACACACACACACACACACACACACACAAGTTCAAATAGATATGAATTGCCTGAGAGTGACTTGATGGTTTTCTCATATGAAATTGAGAAAATATCAGAGAAAAAAATTTTTAAGTTGCAGAATTTTCAGTTCAGTTCAGTTCAGTCGCTCAGTTGTGTCCTACTCTGTGACCCCATGAACTGCAGCACGCCAGGCCTCCCTGTCCATTACCAACTCCCGGAGTTCACGCAGATTCACGTCCATCGAGTCAGTGGTGCCATCCAGCCATCTCATCCTCTGTCATCCCCTTCTCCTCCTGCCCCCAATCCCTCCCAGCATCAAAATCGCAGAATTTTAAGGCTACACAATTCATTGTCAAATTGTAACTGTGGCTCATTTTCCCTCTCCTTTCCTCTACTCCCCTCATCTCTCCTTCCTGAACAATTTAGTTCTAAAGCCATTAGGTAGAACAGAGTGAGGTAGGCATTTGTGCCAGTCTGGGGGAGTTGCAGTGGTCAAGATCGTGGTACCAGATCCCCAGTAGATTGAGAGAGCATCTGTGTAGGAAGGCAGTCAGCCGTGAGGTGTAAAAGTTTAAGGAAAGTGAGGAGGGTATCCATAGGACTGGTTGTTCCTGCATGGCCCAGTGAGGACCAGTATGGATGCCAAAATAAATAGAAATGGAAAAGGACAACTATAACCCACTAAATAATATAGAAAACTGTGAGTCCCTTCAGATACAAATAAGTGAATAAATTGAGGGTTCACTGAGGAATAAAATAGCAATTCATTTTCAAAGTAGTAGCCCACAAAATACTTATTGGTTACTATAAGGAAAACTATAGCAGAGAAGTTTTGCAGACTCCACCTTAATTTAGTGGCTAAAGTGAACTTCTTTAGTAGTGAAACTGATCAAAATTTTGTGTTCTCTGATAGGTTACAACAAAAAGAACACAGCATTTCACATGTGATATTTCTGCCAAAGATATACAACTTGAACTTAATCATGAGGAAACATCAGCCAAATCCAAATATTTTACAAGACAGAAGAACATTCTATAAAAAAGCTGGCCTCCAAATTTCAAGGTCATGATGGTCAAAGAAAGACAGGAGTTTGTTCCAGGAAAAGGAGACTAAAAAGACCTGACAACTGACTGTATCCTGTGATTCACACCTAGATCCTATTGCTGTGAAGACCATTATTGGGACAACTGGCGAAATTTAAATGGACTGTGAGGATTAAATGTTAGTGATGTTTTGTGGTAATTTGTTGACTTCAATGGTTTTATTACAGTTGTACAGGAAAGGTCCTTGTTTACATATATCATAGTATTCTGGAATAATGGGATATCAGGTTGGCAACTTGTTCTAAACAGTTCAGGAAAATAAAAAGTTTCTTTTACAGTTACCTCCAACTTTTCTGTCAGTTCCTGATTGTTTTAAAAACATAATTTTGAATTTGCTTTGACAGTCAATGGTAATCCTTCAGAATGGATCATGCATATTGTTTAAATAGATAATCCAAGGGGCATTGTAAAGCATTTTATATGATCATTTGATGATGAGGACAGCACAGATTGTCATTGGGGTTTTATTAGTATTCATGGTCATGCAGCATATTCTTGTTCCGTTTTAAAAAAGAAACATCTTGGTGATAAAGTGTACTGTTAAATAGAAAATAAGATAATTTGTTTTAATATTATAAGTTTATTTTCAGTATTGAAGTTGAAAAATATGATTTTCTTTCAGATGCAGTCTTATGTTCACAAAAGGTCATTTTTACTGATTGAAGAAATCAGATAAGACATATATTGCAACCTTGGCTAATTTACCACCCCAATCCAATTTTATAAATTAATTTTATAATTTGTTTTATAACTTCAAAATTATTCTTGCTTTTGCCCTTTAAAAATACATAGAAACTGAGTTAAATTGAACCAGTGATAAAAGTATCTACCTAAAAAGATCCAAATAGAAATTATAACTCCAAATCAAAAGTAGTAAGAACAACTAACATTTATCAAGTGGCCCCAGCTGAAAGGATCTTTCCCTCCAGATAGACACATACATACATATGTGGCTACAAATATACATCATATATAATATTTATAATAGTATATATAAATCTCACAACACTATGCATTATATACTGTTATTAAACCTATATCATAAACAAATAAATTGAAGTCTAGGAGATTACATAAAGTCATATAAGTCATATAAATTGAAAGGCATAGTTTGTCATGTAAAAATGTGTCTCAACTATCCATGCTCACACATATCTTCACTATCTAGCCTTCTGCGGTATTAATAGTATGGCTGTCTTTGGAATTGCATAGGACCCAAAGCAATTATGCCCCTAAACCACTATACCCAACTAATCTCTGCTGCTGCTGCTGCTGCTGCTGCTAAGTCGCTTCAGTCGTGTCCGACTCTGTGCGACCCCATAGACGGCAACCCACCAGGCTCTGCCATCCCTGGGATTCTCCAGGCAAGAACACTGGAGTGGGTTGCCATTTCCTTCTCCAATGCATGAAAATGAAAAGTGAAAGTGAAGGCACTCAGTCGTGTCCGACTCTTCATGACCCCATGGACTGCAGCCTACCAGGCTCCTCTGTCCATGGGATTCTCCAGGCAAGAGTACTGATCTCAGGTACTAGTATTCCTAAGAAATGCAGTTAAGTGCCATATATAAAGAAACTCAGAGTGGAAAGAGGTGATACAAGAACAACACCAAGCCTCTTATAGGTGGACGAATGAAATAACTTATTTGAGGGATAGTGGGAATTGTGGGTTGATTGTATTTTTGTCTTTTTGACACAAATGCACTGACGTATCATTTTTTTCTCAAATAACAGCCACCTTGATTCACTGCCCTAAATAAACAGAAGCTCCAAAGGAGGGGACCCAATATAATCTTCACCTCCCCCCACCCACTCCAATTACCATAGTCATCTGCATGTACAATGACATGGAAGGAGGCCACATTTAGGGAAACTCTGATTATCTTTACAATTTCAAGCCCAATCTATTTTAGAAATTTTATATATCAGTTTAATTTGAAGTAAGCTAAGAATTCTAATAGAATTCCATGTTATGGCCAGCATTTAGCAATTCATAAAGCAGTAATTGCCGGTTTATTTTTTAATAAACTTTCATGGGTTATTCCTATTTTAAATATAAATGTGCTGTGATAAAATTATTCTTGAATAAAGTGTAGAATAATTCTATTTTACTAGTCAGGAGAAAAGTAGTTTCTTACTATGGACTGAATGTGTCCTCGTAAATTCATGTGTTGAAGTCCTAAATTCCACATGCCAGTATTTGGATATAGGGCTTCTAGGAAGCAGTGAAAGGAAGAAGTTCTAACTGAATGGAATTGTTGATCTGATGAGAAGAGGAAGAGCTGTCTTTATTTTCAAAACCAGACGCACATTGAGGAAGAGCCATGTGACCACATAGTGAGAAGATGGCCATCTGCCAGGAAGAGAACTCTCTTCAGAACCCAACCATGCAGCCTGATCTGAACTTCCAGCCTCTAGAACACTGAGAATATTTCTGTTTCTCATTTCTGTTGTTTAAGCCATGCAATCTATGATATTTTGTTATGGAGGTTGGGTTACCTAAGATATTTCCCAAACTGCCCTTCATTTTTAAAGAGAGACTTCTGTGTGATTGCATTTAATTCCTAGTTTCACTTTCAGAAGCTACTGAACTCATTACTCCTTTTACAAAAATCTCTGTTTCTTTATTCTGTTTCACAAGAAGAAACTTAGTTAGATTTCTTTCCCTTTGACAGAGTTGCCACACATTGCTATTAGAATCATATCTGATGCAAAATATCTTCATACCACCACTGTTTAGGAGCTATGCAGTATTTCAGGAGGATGGTTTTTAAGCTTACGAAACAGGAGTTACATCTGTTCCAGTAAGTGAATCAGCAAGATGCTAATGAGGTTAGAGAGGGGACTGGTCTGGTCACAACTAAAGGAAGGATTGGCTAAGTTCCTTTCAGACCCAAAACATCTTGGAATCTGATTCTCAGACTTTGTGTACAAAATTTGGGAAGTGGGTCATTTCTTTCAGATTAAGTTACTTTGCCAATTCAGCAGTTATTACTCAAGCGTAATAAGAATGACACAAAAACTCATGAGACTCCAAAATTAGGCAATTGACTAGCCTATGGGCTAATAGCATAGACTTCCTTTAGGGATGGTAGTTAGGGGGAAATGCTCTGGTGCCAGATGCCCCAGTTAGCATCCCAGCTTGAGTCCAACTTCTTGTTATTAACCTGAGGCAACTTCGCTGAGCTTCTGTTTCTTCACCTGCAAAGTGGGGAACGATAGTGCCTACTACTGAAGAGTAAATGAGTAAATTCACATAACACCATTTGAAAAGTTCCTTGCATATACCGCTCAAGAAGTGTGAGCTAATTCAAGTAGTAGAAACAACTCTGAACGTGAGTGCCTACATACATAGAACATGCAAGAAGCAATTCCATTTTACAAATTATATGTGATTGGCTTTGTAAGTTTATGTAAATGCAGAAAAGTATGCTCTTAACTTCTATAGCTAAAGAGCTCATTTCTTTTATTTAAATGATATTTAAAGACAATGTTAAGGTAAGATGCTCTGCTGGGTGGCCTCCATTTGTCCCTCCAGATCCATCCTCCACCCTTTCCTGACTTACTAAATCCTTGGAGATTAACCTCTCCTCTCTTCTACACCTGGCCTCCTGCCTTCAGCATTCTGTGGGTTTGGTCAATAATTTGAGGTTGGAAGGAGAAAAGGATCAGAGTCTGTGGCAGCACTATTTCCAAGGTTTCAGTTGTGAATGTTCCTCCAGGTAAGGGGCAGCCCCTTTGCACTTCTAACACCTGGTCTGTAAGCCTTCCTTCTCCTGTCCCTTCCAATTTAGGGGTGGTAACACTATCCCATTGTTTCTAGTCCCTGAGTAAAGGTGTTCATAACCTCGCATTCCCTTGTCTTTTTATTAAATGTTATATTAAATATTATTCAGTAATTTTTTCCCTCTGCTATGGATTTTGACTGAAAATAGATACCTTTGGTTTACTTATATGTTTCTTGAGTTTGATAGTATTCTTAGAGGTCACCTTTGATTGTCCTATTTCTAAGTTACATATTTCATATCACAATATACTATTTAGAATTACAGAATGAATCAACTGGAAATTATCATAATGCTCAGGTAGTTTAACTTCTCCAATGCAAGAATTCTTTCTGTGTATTGTAAGAATGTTTTTAAAATTTGTAATTATATAATGTATTAATATCATTCAAGAATAAATCTGAAAATAGTAATTCAAAAAGATACATGCACCCCAATATTTATAGCAGCATTAATTACAATAATGAAGAGTTGGAAACAACTTAAATGTCCATCAACATATAAATGGATAAAGAAGATATAGTGTGTACATACAATGGAATACTACTCAGTCATAAAAGAAAAACAACATTTCTGTCATTTGGAACATTAATGGACCTAGGCGGTATCATACTAAGTGAAATAAGTCAGACAAAGACAAATACCCTATGTTATTGCTTACACATAGAATTTAAACTATAAAACAAACAAATGAATATAACAATAGAGACAGAACTATAGATATAGAGAACAAATTAGTGTTTACCAATGGGGAGAGGGAAGTGGAGAGGAACAAAAGAGGGGTAAGGGGTTAGGAGACACAAACTACCATTTATACAATAAATACGCAACAAAGATATGTTGTATAATACAGGAAAACATAGTCATTATTTTGTAATAACTTTAATGGAGTATAATCTATAAAAATATTGCATCACTGTGTTGTCCACCTGAAGCTAATATAATATTATAAATAATCTATATTGCAATAAAACAAGCCTGAATATTGATTGATTAAAAACAATTCCAGGAAATAAACAAGCATTTATTTAAAATGAAGGTGTAGCAAACTCTTTTCCCTTGTCATGAAAGTTAAAAGAAAACAAAAACTGGCTCACCTAATCACAGGCACCATCATGGTCGGCATGTAACCATGTATGTATAATCTCATTGTAAGTAAATTATCCCATTCAATTCTTGGGCATTCTTCCACCTAAAGATGTAGTTTGAAAAATATAAGTAGCTAAGCATTTTTTTTTAATATAAGGGAGAGTAAACTATAGATTAAGTTTTTCTTTTTGTCCTGAAGCTAAGAAGCTGGATTATTACTGTCTTAGAAAAGTAAAACAAATACATTGAATTGAGAAAATAGTGTGAAACCCAGGCATAATCCCCCTATAAGTATATGACTTACCAAACTGGATGGTTTTACTCCTTCTATACAGTTTCCCAGGTGGCACAGTGGTAAAAGAATCTGCCCACCAGTGCAGGAGATACAAGAGTTGTGGATTTGATCCTTGGGTCCAGAAGATACCCTAGAGGAGAAAATGGCAACCCACACCAATTATTCTTGCTTGGAAACTTCCATGGACAGAGCCTGGTGGGCTACAGTCAATGGGGTCGCAAAGAGTTGGGCATGACTGAGCACAAGCACAAATAACACACAGAACACAACACGATAATTAACATCTCAGAAGAGACCAGAGCCATGGGATTGTAGACTGCATAGCACTTCAACTGGGTTCTTAAATGAACAGAAAGCAAAATATCTCTTAAACAGTAGCTAGAAGGGCAAAAGAAACTTGGTTCAACTCTACCAGGAAGAATCATGAGTGTACTCACATAATATCACAAAAAATGTCTGAACAGAACCACTTAATTTTTAACAATGTGAAAGAAAGTGCCGTGGCAAAAATGCAAACATACTACAGCAAAACAAAATATGCAGAGAAGAGGAAAAAAGCAGGCAAGAAAGAAATGTGACTTTAAAAGGAAGATAAGGATCCTAAAGGTGAGGGAAAACATAATTCAAAGCACAAGAAAATTCATCACAATAATCTTAACTTAGAGAATAACTTAGTAAGAATATGAATTCAGAAACTCAAAGGTAAGATGACAGAACAATAAAAATAAATGAAAAAGGGAAGTGTAGATTTAAGAAAATGAAAGAAGGCTAAAATATAATCACAAAAATTGCTAACTTAAAGAAAGAAGAGTAAAAAGTAAACCAATAAAAATCAAAATACTGATGTAGAAGAAGAGTTTAAGATAATTTTAATGAGTGCATATGAAAGAGGCAAAAATAATGTTTTAAACAACCACAGAATGGCTAATAGATATTGAAGATAAGGAAAATCCATCATGAGCATATACAACACTCCTTAATAAGGAATCTGACCAAAGAAAAGCAGATGTATCTATAAAAAAAAAGAATGTTGCTGCCATATCATTTCTACAAGAATCAAAGCCATGAGATACTGCAGTCACCTAGGGACAAGTGCACCCTGAGAGGAATTTGCAATGAAGAAAAACGGAAAGCCTTCTGTGCTTTGGATATACTGGCCCCTAGATCGTTAAGATGCATATCTGAGGAAAATTTCAATGACCTCAGAGTCTAGCATCTTCCCATACTTAGAACAGCACTAAAATCATTAACTTGAGATGTCTATTCTTTGTGATTAGACTACATGTTGTGTGTTGTTTTTTTTTTTTTTTTTCAGCAGAAAATTGATATATATCCTGGCCCCTCTCTTACTTCTCAGAGCTATCTGAGTGGCTGACTCCCAGGCTATAGTCTTCAATAAGGTCCCAGTGAAACTTAACTTGCAGCTTTTCTATTGTGTGTTTTTTTTTCAGTTGACATAAAAATTTATTCCTGAAATGAAGAATTCACAAAATTTGTCTCTCTACACACATGCATACACATGTCTATACAGACACACGGACACACACATACACTTATTTAATGGGAATGGTGTTCACCTAAACATATTGATGACTACTATAAGATGGTCAAATTTAGAATGATTTTATAATATATCATTTTAACTTTTCTAACTTGCTCAAGGTAAATATGTTTCATCTTTATAAAATAATTGATTTACCTAAAAAATTCAGTGATACATTGAAGTAGACATTGTTGTTGCTACACCCAAATTTCTCTAACTCTTCTGTGTGCTCCAGTTGACTCTCTGCTGCCATTATCCACGTTTCTGTGCTCAAGTGCCATCTGCCAGCCCATGGAAGGCTGCTATGCCCTCTATACATGGAAAATGATCTACGGTGCTGCGGGATTAACACACACAAACAACCCCCACAGCAGCCCTAGGGCTTCCCTGGTGGCTCAGCAGTAAAGAATCCTCTGGCAGTTCAAGAGATACAGGAGATGCAGGTTCAATCCCTGGGAAGATCCCCTGGAGGAAGACATAGCAACTCACTCCAGTATTCTTGCCTGGAGAATCCCATGGACAGGGGAGCCTGACAGGCTACAGTCCGTGGGGGTTGCAAAGAGTCGGACATGACTGAAGCAACTTGGCATGTATGCTTACCAGCAGCCCTAAAGCCAGCCCTCTCGAACTTCAGATGGGATTATCAAGACCTGGTATTTTTCTTTTTTCATACTATTTCCCAGAGTCTTTCCAAGGGACAAACTCCAGTTACCCACCATAGATGTGGGTTGACAAAAGTACTCTTTCTTAGCTGCTTCCCCTTCTCTCACTATCCAACTGCCCTTCTAGTGTCCCCTGCTACCTCACATAAACTATTTGCACTCAAATAATTGTTGGAGGATTTTCTTCTGGAATAATACAGACTAATATATACATTATATACAAATAATAAAAACAAACACTGCTGATAAGTTACTTCAGTTGTGTCAGACTCTGTGCGACCCCATAGATGGCAGCCCACCAGGCTCCGCCATCCCTGGGGATTCTCCAAGCAAGAACACTGGAGTGGGTTGCCATTTCCTTCTCCAATGCATGAGAGTGAAAAGTGAAAGTGAAGTCACTGAGTCGCGTCCAACTCTCAGCGACCCCATGGACTACAGCCTACCAGGCTCCTCTGTCCATGGGATTTTCCAGGCAAGAGTACTGGAGTGGGGTGCCATTGCCTTCTCCGAAAAAACAAACAAACAAACAAACAAACACTAGAACTCCAAAACTGTGACTCAATGATTCTGGGTAATGAGTGTAATTATTTTATTTATTATTTTATTAATGAATTATTATTTTATTAATTATTTTCTTTAAGGTATGCTTTCATTTTTTAATTGTAAAGAAAAAGTATAAATAAGAAGCAAAACAAAAGATACAGACTAAAAGTTAAAAACAGGAGCAGACATTATCAGGGTAAAATAGCAACCAATGTCTATAACTAAGTAAAACTATAAATTGTCAGTACATTCTGCCCCTTAAAACCAATTCCTTGGTGCAAAATTAATTTTATATAACAAATCTGGAGGTCAAGGCTGCCCATCGCTGTACCTAGGTCTATATTTTCTTCCCTATTTTCCTCTCTTCCCATATCAACGATTTTGATCCCATTAATTTCTCATTATAGTACTATATCTACTTCTGTGCTTTTTAGTGCATTGTATATATCACTAAAAGTCTATTTATTAAAAAGGCAAACATAGCACTTACACATATGATAATATTACAAATTCATGAATACTGTTTATGACAGTTCAATAACTTTTATGAATTCTACCCACAAACATAATGGGGTTTATTCAAGGTCAATAGCTACTCAAAATCAGCTAGAACTAGAACCAAACCAGGTCTTCTGAATTCTTGCCTAATTATTTCCAAATATTACTCCATTCCAAATCTCCTTCTAAATCTATTTCCTTTTCCAGATGCCTGGTAAACAGTGATGTCAAGCAAAAAGGCAGGAGGCAAAGAAAAGGTGATTGGAGGCAAAAGCAATAGATAGACCTTGAAAAGGTAAAAGTCTGGATTCAGCATGATTCACTGATCCCTACTAGACAGAGATGGGTGGGTCTGGTGAGAATGTTTACGCAAGGAGTAGCAAGTCTGAACGAGCTAAATCAGCACAGGCATCCACGTCTGGCCAGTTGTCTTTCAGGTTAAGGTTTAATCACAGTCCTTGCTACAGCTCCTCTTTCTCTTTTGTCCCAGAAGTTAAAGGCTCTTCAGTTAAGAAAAATACACCGTCTAAGTTTTCAGATCTTTTGAAATAAAATTCAAAGGACAAATACTTATTCTGGAATCCTCATGTCAATTTGAAGCTGGATTCTTTAGAAGCAATTGCCTGCAAATTAAGGATGGGAAAACAAAGTCACGGCTCTTAATGTTTCTGAAGGAGAAAGAAAGGCTAAGAGTTATCTCCCTTTAATGGATTATTGTGCATTTTGAATAGTGTATTTCTATCTATATTTTCTTCAGAGGAAACATAGAAATAAGTAAAAATAAAATTATTATATTCCATTTAAGGTCAAATGGGGTCACAAAAGTTCTCTTATCGATGCTCACAGGACAGTGGCATATTTATATTCTGTTACCTGTCACAATCTTCTCAAGCTAAACTTTGAAATCAAAGTTCTCATGTCATGCATTCATGAATTGTGTTCACAAATTTTGAGTTATGTATTATACATAATATAGTGCCAGTCTATATGAGTGGTTTAGAGATGAGTAAAACACTATCCTAGCAGATAGAAGTTTATATTTGGTGAAGACTATAATTAGCATAAATAAATAAATAAATGCTTTTGAAAGGTCAGCTTTATTTACTAACTCAAACCTTCATGCTGGAGTGGGCCACTGACCTGATCCATGCAAAGTCCTTTATTTCCTTCCTGTCTCTCTTGAGTTTGTTGAATGCTTTGTTTTAAAGTTCCAATCTTGATTGGACTGTGATGACAGAATTAAGGAAAGAAGACTCATATGAAATCCTCCTGGGAGGAAGGTGAATGACAGCAGACCAGAGCTCAGAACTTCAGACCCATCCTCACACCCTACAGGTAGAGCTCTTCTTTCTTTACTCACGTTGAGAAATCTGGGTTTACTTTTAATGTACCAACTTTAGATGTTTCTATTTAAAGAAAAAATACTTAGTATGATTACAAAGGAAAAAGTGACTACTTCCAACTGGAAAGTCAAGTAAGGAAGGCTTCTCAACAGATTCCATGTCTGAGCTCAGACTTGAAGCTGTGAACACATGAGACAGTGCAGTCTGAGGCAGCAGCAGCAGCAAAGGCGCAGGGGTAAGCAGGAGACAACTGAGGAATACCTCCTATTCCACTGAGGCTGACTCTTGCACTTCTAGCCTGGATATACTGGTGAGTGAAGTGCTGTTAACTGGGATTGGAGCAAAGATGATGAATTTGGTTTGGGGCATTACAAGTTAGGGAAAGTCCGGTGCTGCGCTGTAGCGAGTGTGCACATCTCCTTTCAAATCTGCATTCAGTGATGTTAAGCTAGGAAACAGGCTGTGTTGAAAGTATTTACATTATAGAAACTGACAAATGCTTACAAATAACTTTTAAAATTATTGATTTATTTATTTTGGCAGCACTGGGTCTGGCTGCTGGGTCTTCGTTGCTGTGTGCGTGCTTTCTCTAGTTTTGGTGGGCAGGGTCTACTCTCTAGTTGCAGATGTGTGGGCCTCTCATTGCAGCGTCTTCTCTTGTTGCAGAGCACGAACTCTAGAGCACATGCTCAGCGGTTGTGGCACGCAGGCTTCATTACCCTGAGGCATGTGGGATTTTCACAGACCAGGAATCAGACATGTGTCCCCTGCATTGTCAGGTGGAGTCTTAACTACTGGACCACCAGACAAGTCCATAAATAACGTTTCTGAGAGCCAGCTTACCAGCACTTCACTGGTTGGAGTAATGGTGGGACCTCTCCCTGAAGACTGCCTGTCAGACTGGAGACTTTGAGATAAGTCAGGGCCAGAGAGAGGGCCTTTGAACCATCTGAAAAAACTATATATATCTAAAGATGTAAAAGTTTTTAGACATCTTCTTTTGTTCCTGGAGAATCCCATGAACAGAGGAGCCTGGAGGGCTATGGTCCATTGGGTTGCAAAGAGTTGGACATGACTGTGGCAACTGAGCATGAATGCATGCATCGGAGAGATTGTATCATGAGAAGCTAAATGGAAACCAGGTAGATCTTTGAGGAATATTTACTTAAAAGGGGTACATAGAATGTTTGCACTCAGTCCAGTCTGACTCTTTGCTACCCTATGGACTGTAGCTTATCAGGCTTCTCTGTCCATGGGATTTTTCAGGGAAGAATACTGGAGTGGGTTGCCATGCCCTCCTTCAGGGGATCTTCCCAACCCAGATATTGAACCCATGTCTCTTGTGTCTCCTGTATTGCAGGCAGATTCTTTACCTGCTGTCATCCAGGTACATAGAGTGGCATCCAATAAATTGCAGTTACCTTCTGTCTACTCATGAAGACTACTTATCTCACCCCTACCCGATGTATCTACAGCTCTGTGTCATAAGAGACCTCTGGCCAGAACTTCTGTGTCACATACCCCAAATTCTAAGAGACTTTAACCTCAGAGGAAACTATGTCTTAGAAATATTTTGTGTCTTCCTCAAATTCCTACTGCTGCTGTTGCCGCTGAGCCGCTTCAGTTGTGTCCGACTCTGTGCGACCCCATAGATGGCAGCCCACCAGGCTCCCCCATCCCTGGGATTCTCCAGGCAAGAACACTGGAGTGGGTTGCCATTTCCTTCTCCAATGCATGAAAGTGAAAAGTGAAAGTGAAGTCGCTCAGTCGTGTCCGACTCTTCATGACCCCATGGACTGCAGCCCACCAGGCTTCTCCATCCGTGGGATTTTCCAGGCAAAAGTACTGGAGTGGGGTGCCATTGCCTTCTCCGAATTCTTATACAGATTCTACATATTTGATAGGTATAAAGGTGTGTAAAACACTACAAAATTTGAAACAAGTTGTTGAGCAACTACTGTATGTTTATCCATATCTCAATTCCTATGTAAAGATCTTAATAAACAATCATAACCCTTAAAGAAAGAGGTACATAAAGAAAAGTCCTAAAAAGGAGAAAGAATACTTACAGAAGTAGAAAAGAAACATTAGAATAAGGAAACCTATCAGTGAATAAAGACCAAAATGTAAGTGGAGCAAAACAAATGTAAGTGGAGCCATCACTACCATCATCATCATCGCCAACCACCATTAGCAGCTCACATTTATCAAGCTATTTATGCCAAGAAATGTACTATGTATTATTCTGTCATCTAATTTAAATCTCAAAAATCATAAGAAGTAAATACTCCTATCTCAGTTTGACAGAGGAGGAAACTGAGGCTGACAGTGTTTGAATAATTTGTGCAAAATGAAATAATTTATAAATGACATAGCCTAGACTCATACTGACTGTCTGATGGCTTAGACGGTAAAGCGTCTGTCTACAATACGGGAGACCTGGGTTCAATCCCTGGGTCGGGAAGATCCCCTGGAGAAGGAAATGGCAATCCACTCCAGTACTCTTGCCTGGAAAATCCCATGGACAGAGCAGCCTGGTAGGCTACAGTCAATGGGGTCGCAAAGAGTCGGACACGACTGAGTGACTTCACTTTCACTTTCAGACTCATACTAAGGTCTGTATCAGCCCAAACTTTGTTTTCAGAAACTATTTGAATTTATTTCACAGATTATTCAATCATTACAGACCACTGAAACCTCACATAGCTTTACTTCCTGGTCATTTGTTTTTTTATACTTATTTTTTATTTATTTATTTACTCTGACATGTGGGGTCTAGTTCCCCAACTAGGGATCCAACGCAGGCCCACCGAACTGAGAAGGCAGAATCTTAGCCACTAGACCATGAGGTCCTTAATTCCTGGCCATCTGTATCTTTGCTAATAAAAATTATGGTAGAAAAATACAAAACAGAGAAAATCTGTATCTTTGTTTTCAGTTTGCAGTTCCAACCAAAAATAAATTTTAAAACTTGGAAATAGGAGAGACTTAAATAATAAGCTTTTAGAATTTTCTGTGAACATTAATTATCCAGGGTACATTGCCCAATTATCACAGCTAATTAAAAGTTTGGATATTATTCACTGCTTTATTTTAAAGTCCTCTCAATTATTTTTCATATGACTGGCCTTATAATACGATAGAAACTCTCCAGTCAGTTTAACTTAGTCTTCATGAATTTCAAGTGTGAAAATTTTAACAACTTAAAGAAAAGCTTTTTAGTGAATAAACAGTTGAGGGAAGGATCTTTTAGTCTTAATAAGTTATTTGGGTTATTAGATAGAGTACTCTTTTGGTAGTTGAGCACTTTCTTGAAATCTTAAGAGTTTTTTTTAAGTATATCTTATAAGATTTTTATTTCATTACTATCAAACTTTTAACTTCTTGCAAGTTTTTTCCTGCATTTACTGCATACATATTGGCCTCCAGCTGTGTGTAATATGAGGCAGACCTATAACAATGTAAGGTGAGACTTTATAGCTCTTACATTGTAATGGGTGTTGTTTTAAGGGTCTTACGTATATTAACTATTTGGTACAATATTTTGTGAAGCAAGTATTTTTAATATGCTCATTTTACAGCTGGAAAAAGCAGAGGCATGTTAGGCATGACTTGGCCAAGATTTCACTGTTAATGTAAGAGGAGCAGGGATTCAAACCCACATAGCCTTCTTCCAAATATTATTCTCTTCACCACGAGACAAGTCTTTTATAAAGATTAATATTATGCAACTGGCATTTAGAGAGTTAAATCTGATTGTACAATATACAAATTCATCCCATTCTAATGAATTTTAATTTGTAAACAACTGAAATCATAAATCAGAAGAACTCAAAGCTGATTTCCCTGATTCAGTTCAGTTCATTTCAGTCGCTCAGTCGTGTCCAACTCTTTGTGACCCCATGAATTGCAGCATGCCAGGCCTCCCTGTCCATCACCAACTCCCGGAGTTCACTCAGATTCACGTCCATTGAGTCAGTGATGCCATCCAGCCATCTCATCCTCTGTCGTCCCCTTCTCCTCCTGCCCCCAATCCCTCCCAGCATCAGAGTCTTTTCCAATGAGTCAACTTTTCGCATGAGGTGGCCAAAGTACTGGAGTTTCAGCTTTAGCATCATTCCTTCCAAAGAACACCCAGGGCTGATCTCCTTCAGAATGGACTGGTTGGATCTCCTTGCAGTCCAAGGGACTCTCAAGAGTCTTCTCCAACACCACAGTTCAAAAGCAATTCTTTGGCGCTCAGCCTTCTTCACAGTCCAACTCTCACATCCATACATGACTACTGGAAAAAAACATAGCCTTGACTAGACAGACCTTAGTCGAGAAAGTAATGTCTCTGTTTTTGAATATGCTATCTAGGTTGGTCATAGCTTTTCTTCCAAGGAGTAAGTGTCTTTTAATTTCATGGCTGCAATCACCATCTGCAGTGATTTTGGAGCCCCCCAAAATAAAGTCTGACACTGTTTCCCCATCTATTTCCCATGAAGTGATGGGACGGGATGCCATGATCTTCGTTTTCTGAATGTTGAGCTTTAAGCCAACTTTTTCACTCTCCTCTTTCACTTTCATCAAGAGGCTTTTTAGTTCTTCTTCACTTTCTGCCATAAGGGTGGTGTCATCTGCATATCTGAGGTGATTGATATTTCTCTCGGCAATCTTGATTCCAGCTTGTGTTTCTTCCAGTCCAGCGTTTCTCATGATGTACTCTACATATAAGTTAAATAAGCAGGGTGACAATATACAGCCTTGACATACTCCTTTTCCTATTTGGAATCAGTCTGTTGTTCCATGTCCAGTTCTAACTGTTGCTTCCTGACCTGCTTACAGATTTCTCAGGAGGCAGGTTAGGTGGTCTGGTGTTCCCATCTCTCTTAGAATTTGCCACAGTTTATTGTGATCCAAACAGTCAAAGGCTTTGGCATAGTCAATAAAGCAGAAATAGATGTTTTTCTGGAATTTTCTTGCTTTGTCCATGATCCAGCAGATGTTGGCAATTTGATCTCTGGTTCCTCTGCCTTTTCTAAAACGAGCTTGAACATCTGGAATTTCACAGTTCACATATTGCTGAAGCCTGGCTTGGAGAATTTTGAGCATTACTTTACTAGCATGTGAGATGAGTGCAATTGTGCGGTAGTTTGAGCATTTGGCATTGCCTTTCTTTGGGATTGGAATGAAAACTGACCTTTTCCAGTCCTGTGGCCACTGCTGAGTTTTCCAAATTTGCTGAGTGCAGCACTTTCACAGCATCATCTTTCAGGATTTGAAATAGCTCAACTGGAATTCCATCACCTCCACTAGCTTTGTTCATAGTGATGCTTTCTAAGGCCCATTTGACTTCCCATTCCAAGATATCTGGCTCTAGATGAGTGATCACACCATCATGATTATCCAGGTGATAAAGATCTTTTTTATACAGTTCTTATGGTCTTTGCCCACAAAGCCCCTAGGTCTAAGCCCCTTTGCGGTAATGTATGGAAGCCCCATGCTCCCTCGTGGACTACTCCCTGAATCTCCTCCGATACCAGGCTTCCTACATTCCCCTCTGCTGGCAGAACTCCGCAATGTCCTCTGGAAATACATTAACCACAACTTGCCTGCCCCTGACCCCCAAGCCTCCCTGCCCCCTTCACAAATTGGGGACATGATCTATCTGTCTGATAATTCCCAGGGTGACCTAACCCCAAAGTGGCAGGGACCATTCAAAATCATCCTCCTTACCCCAACTGCAGCTAAACTCGAAAAGGTCACCTCCTGGGTACACCTCTCTCACCTAAAATGGGTCACCTCCAATCCTGCGCTGCCCTCTTAACTGATCCCTATCAGGTCTCCCTCACAGGACCCACCTCCTTAAAATTCACCCGGCGACAGCCCCTGTCAACCATCCAAGAAGACACTGCATGACCTGGACTCTCTTCAACCTACAACTGTTCCTGACCCAACTACTACAAGACCTCTGGGCCAGCGCCCATACAGGAACTCCTTCAAAGACCTGACCAAACTGATGTCTCAACTGGTGTCTCAAGGCTTCAGGGAACCTTCTACGACCTGACTCCAGATAAAATTGATTTCTTTACTCTCATTCTCTACACCATTCTACATCCTAATGAACACTATTCCTCCTCAGATTCAAGTAACCACCAACTTGGGGCCTTCTGCCCCTCGCTCTGACTGGCCTCTCTCCATCTCTCTAGCTATAACTGCACTCTTAATTTTAGTCCTTGCTATAGGCCTAGTCACTGTCTCCCCTCAGGACTGGTCACCTATCCTTCATCTTTTCATCAGTATCGCCTGCGTTGTTAGCTGTGTTCTACTCCTAGGGCGCTACTTCCTCCGCACTGCCTAACAGCCCCATGACTCCCTCGTTCCTTATCCTTCAGCACTCCCCAGCCTTCTGGCTACTCCCTGCCCCTGCTCAGACACTTATTCTTATGTTCATTCCTCATATTATAATACGGCTCCAAGACCATGCACCATGAACCTCGGTGGGGTGGGAGTCTAAATCCCTACTCATTGTTAAAGTACAAAAGAGGAGTTTCATGAGCACCTGCCATAAGCCAAATGGAAGAAATATATACTTCTATCCCATTACCCAATGAGGGTACGCAGATGGTGGGGGAGGGGGGGTGGGTACTAGATCAAGATCGGGAAAAGAAACAAGAACAAGTCATAAAGAACATAATTTCCTGGTTACAGGTGACCCCTGAACCTTATAAATGCCTAGACCTCCTTTCCCAATTATGGCCTCTCCTAAAACCTCCCTCTGGCAACTAATACCTTACCTGCCTTCTCAACTCTTCTTTTTACACACAACACACATCCCAGTGTTGGATATGCATGTCACTGTCTCCCTCACCACACACAGCAATTCCCTTACCCTCAACCTGGCTGTCACAGGGCAACTATACCTCCCCTTCCCAACAAAAAACTACACAACACATTGAGCCAGTCTCTGACAATGTCCTACTCTCAGCCTCTTCAAACCTAACCTGTATCAACTACTCTAGTCCCAACTACACTGGTCGTAAAAACTCCGCTCCCTCCTTCTGTTCCACTTGGGTTCTCTGCTGCTGCTGCTGCTAAGTCGCTTCAGTTGTGTTCGACTCTGTGCGACCCCATAGACGAGAGTCCACCAGGCTCTGCCATCCCTGGGATTCTCCAGGCAAGAACACTGGAGTGGGTTGCCATTTCCTTCTCCAATGCATGAAAGTGAAAAGGGAAAGTGAAGTCACTCAGTCGTGTCTGACTCTTTGTGGACTCCATGGACTGCAGCCTACCAGGCTCCTCCATCCATGGGATTTTCCAGGCAAGAGTACTGGGGTGGGGTGCCATTGCCTTCTCCATGGGTTCTCTGGAACAGCACAAATAATTGCACCAATCCAAGACTCTTCTTCCTCTGCGGGACCTATGCATATTCATACCTCCCCCTGGACCTCCTTGGACCTTGCATCTTTGTCTTCCTGACCCCGGGTCTAACATTCCTCAAGAAGAGGTAGAGCAAACAGTCTACCCCCAAGGGGAACTTTCCCACAGGAAAATATGAGCTGTCATAGCCCCCCTCCTGATTGGTACTAGCCTAGCAGCAGCCCTAGGCACTGGGATTGGGGGCATCTCGACCTCGGCCCATTTTTACTACAAGCTGTCCCAAGAACTTAATGAAGACACGGAGCAGGTAGTGGAGTCCTTCGTTTCAGTCCAAGACAAACTAACTCATTAGCTTCTGTGACCCTACAAAATAGGCGAGCCCTGGACTTTTCACCGTGAAAAGGGGAGGGACCTGTGTTTTCCTAGGAGAGGACTGCTGCTATTTTGTTAATGAAAAGGGCATAGTCCAGGGCAGAGTCAAAGAACTTATAATTGAACACTACAGAAAAGAGTTACAAAACCTTTACAGTCCCCAAAACCTGTTGCAACAGGCCCTCCCTTGGTTGCTCCCTTTCCCGGGCCCATTGGTACTTATCATTTTATTCCTCTTATTTGGACCCTGTCTATTCAATCTCTTTCAAAGGTTTCTCCAAAAACTGGCTCGGGCCATCTCTTGAGACCAGGTCAAGACCATTCTTCTTCTCAAGAGCCTCATCCCAAGCTCAGGAAAAGGAGACCCTGGGCCCAAGGACGATCCTCCATTCCAGACCCAAAACTGTCACCCCTATCGAGCAGGTAGTAGCCAGAGAGATACGGCGCCCTTTCCCCCATTTTTTTATGATTTCAGGGTCTGGAATGAAGGAGTCTTTGGGCCTAGGAAAGAAAACAGTGTCAAAGGCCCTTGATGAATCATCTATCTTCAGGGAAAACAAAACCGAACTTTAGGTCTCGCTCTGATGCGCCAGGCCAGTTGTATCTGAGACTTATCACCCCCTGCCCAGGGGACTTTTCATCCCCTGCCCAACTACAAATGCCATCTCAACTAAAGAATACTCAAAACACCCCACCTGACTAACATTTCCCTTATCACTTCCACAAACCTCCCTTTAAATACGAAGCCTCCCTGATCCCTCTTGCACTCAGCCTGGTCATTAGGCTGACTGTCACTCCTCCTTGCCTGAATAAAGGTAACCTACTTCCATTGAGGTGGTCTCTCCTTCTTTTCTGCCTCGGCCTGAACTACGCCTTACAGGCAGTTGGGTAATTTGGCCCAAGGGCCATAGTTTGCTGACCACTGACCTAGACCGCATAAAACTACCAAGTCTTGGTGCCCATGTAGAGTGTACTGTTGTTTTCTTCTTTCAGATTACTTATTGTCTCTTATAAGCATTACTGCCTCCCTCTCTTCCATTCTAAACACAGTGTGGAACTTGGCCAGGTTATATCCTGTGGGATCCTAGAAAAAGTGAGAAGGGGAAAGTAGAAGTATTGAAAAGCCAGAATCCCCCTGACACCTTTTTGTTTTTGTTTTTTTCCTGGAGGACCCAAAGTATGGGGGTAGGCTTCACATCAGCTGGTTCTCTGGCGTTTTTTCCCTTTCATTTTTCTCCTGGCCTTCAATAAACTCACTTTGAGCTTTTCACCTGAGTCAAGAAAAAAATCATGCGATGATATTTTATCCTTGCTTAGACCAGGTTGAGCAACAGCCCTCTGATGGCAGTGGCAGTGTGAATCAAGTACACAAAATGCTGTGGAAGCATTTTAAGATGTGTCAATTGATGCATAATTCATTTATTTACTTATAAAGCAGGTAAAATAGATAATACAAGTCCAAAAATTGTTTCTGAATTTTTTGTAGAAAGCTTACAATATATTCTCCATGATTTGCTACATTACACAGAAACTGTCAGCTAACTCCACCTCGCTATAATTTTGTTCATCTTTGCTTTTATGGCATATTCAAAGATAACTATGGGCAGTCAAGAAAAACCTTCAAATACATGTTGTGCTAATGGAAAAATACAGTTCACGTTAGAGAAATTCTGTAAGTTCTTGTTTCCTGTCTTAACTGTATTGCTAGAATTAAGGTTAGAAGTGGAAAATCCAAATTCAGATCAAAAGATTAATGGTAGAATTCCAGTTTCTCCATTATTTAAGAGAAAAACAGTCTTTTCAGGCACCTATCTTTTTGACATTGTGTATACAGCATATTGGGATGAGAGTTAAATGCATTCACCTTTCTTTTGGATGTTTGGAATTGGATAGATGCTGTCAACATTAACCTTGAGGCAGAAGGTATATGCTTTGAAATACAGCTGCTGAGACAATTACTCTCACTTTATCTTAGCTGATCTATGGCACACAACCTATCACACAACATAATCATGAGAAATAATTATCTTTTACTGAATAATAGTTGCTTGGGTATAATATCTTATGCTTTTGTAAGTAATGGTAATTGCAGTTAATTGCTGTAGCTAATGACTAACTTCTCAACACCATCACAGTTTCCTCTTCATATTAATTCTCTTCCCTTTGCTGTCAAGTCCATTTTGCTTTTCTGACTAATGTACACTGCCACTGAGGTTTGGGAGGTCTGCATTTCAATCCTGATTCTACTAGAGGTTATTCAGTTCGCCTCTCTTGTGGTTTTTTGCACCTGCATCCTTCCTTTTGAATTCAAGATATCTCAAGGAGGATCAAGGATTAACTCATTAAAAATTCCCTAACTGAAGGACTTTCAATGGCTTTTTAGTAATTACAGCCTTGGGAAGTGTACAAATTACAAGCATTTAACCTTTTTAAACAAGTAACTCACTGAACAAAATCAGCATTTATATATTCAGTCATACAGAGTGAGGTCTGTTAGAACACTTGCCTTATGTTCAGGAATCCACTGGGTAAAACTTCAAAATTCTGGGTTAGTACCCATCCTTTTATGGTACATTATTTTTTCCCTGAAATCTTGGTAGTCAAAAGTACCTTGTCTTCGTTTGTGACAAAGACTTAATTATCTTTTGAAAGATAGAAAGATCTTTATCTCTTCCTGTCTCTATTCATGAAGTTGGACAAATACATAGAACTTTATCTTACCATCTGAGTTCTGTTTTCCCTTTTAAATTTCACAGCTGGTTCTTTCCTTCTACCACCAATTACGCTAACAAAATCTAAATGGTCAATAGAAAAATTCTTGTGAAAGAGAATCACTCCAGGGATCTTGGAATCTATTAAGATGAAAGAAATTCTCATGATTCTCTGTGATATTTGAAACAACAGGATTGATAGTTTACAACTCTTATGAGGCTTTCTGCTTCAATGAAACACAACCACAGTTTGTATCATGTATGAAAGTCCATAGAAAAAAATTTAGAAAAATCCCATACAAATTTCTGATAACATTTCATACACAGCGAAGTCACTGTCATACTATCATAAACATCTAAGATGTTAGCAAACAGCGTGAAATTGAAACCTTTAGGAACTTTTCTAGTAGTAGCCTTTCCGGGGAATCATGTTAAACCAATAGGGCTAAGAAAGTGCACAATATTCCAAAACTGTAAGAGACAAATTAGACTACATCCGTCATAGCCCCAACTCTTGGCTTTTTACTTCAAATTTCATATCCGCTATTCTTGACTTTGGCACCTTTTTGGACTTCACTCCTCACATTTTGGATATTGGTCCTCTTGCTGGTGATGACTTCCTTGTCTCCCCCATCTATCTCATCTCCATAGACCAGCTATTGATTTTTCTGTGAAAATAAAGAAAGGATTTGGAAAATTTCTCTAGTGCATTATGGAAATTTCCAAATAAATGTCTCAAAAGAAGCTTAAATTCAACATATTCAAAACTACACTTATTTTTTTCCCTTTGAAACAAATCCCATCCTTTTCCAGACTTCTGCATTTCTGACAATATTCTCCCATTCTGACATCATTCTCCCAGTTATGACACCATTCTCCTAGTTATTCAACCTTTTTTTTCTCTTTCTCCTCAGGATATCAAGTCATAGAGGTTCTAACTTAAATTTCTCACATCCTTTTCGGCTTTTCTTTCCCAAGCTCCACAACCTCATGGCCAGTTTTCCAACCATCAGCTCTCACTATTTCATTAGTCCTATGAACCACTTAGAGAACAGATTGTGCACGCTTGCTGTCTCATCAGTCGTGTCCTAGTCTTTGCAAGCCCATGGACTGGAGCCCTCCAGGCTCCTCTGTCCATGGGATTCTCCAGGCAAGAATACTGGAGTGAGTTGCCATGCCCTCTTCCAGGGGAAGGATCAAACCACCATCTCTTATGCCTCCTGCATTGGCAGGCATGTTCTTTACCACTAGTGCCACTGGGGAAGGCCATCCAATAACATAATTTCTTAATGAGAAATCCTCCATGTTTCTCAATGCATTCCATGTTCATATAAATTCTACTTGTTAGCATTTAACATCATCAAAAATAATCAGGCACTTACTTATCGTGTCCTACATAGTAACAAGGACTTTATGCCATCACCAAGTTCAACACCCTGATCTCTGAACAGACCTGAACTTTGTTTCCTTGCTGCTTTCTCTGTTTTCATAGTCCCTTCTGTCCAGAATGGCTTCCTTTGTAGCTCAGTCGGTAAAGAATCTGCCTGCAGTGCAGGAGATCCGGGTTCAATCCCTGGGTCTGGAAGATCCGCTGGAGAAGGAAATGGCAACCCACTCCAGTATCCTTGCCTGGAAAATCTCATGGACAGAAGAGCCTGGTGGGCTGCAGTCGATGGGGTCACAGAGTCGGGCACGACTGGGTGACTAACACTTACTTACTTACTTCCTCTGTCCAGAATAGCTCTCTTTAATAGAACTTTCTGTAAGAATAGAAAAGCTCTATAAGTCTGTGTTGACCAATATGGTAGCCAGAAGCCACACGTAGTTATTGAACCCTTGGCATGTGGCTAGTGCAACTGAGGAACTTAATTCTTAATTTTATTTGATGTTAATGAATGGTTACCAGAAAATATGGTTCTGGATTTTGCCACCATCTCTCAGAATTCTCTCCATTCCACGGTGTCTAGGGCAACCATCTATACTCTTATGCCTCTATTGATTTCCATAGTCGGAATAATTCCTTCTTTAACCTGTACAACAATTTAGCTATATCTTTTTGCAAGTTGTATCACTCAATAAGATAATAAGAAAATAAATGATTAAAAGCCTTCTGGATACATACTACCATATACTAGCTGTGTAACTTTGGGCACAGCTAGCTTCTCCAACCCTCATTTTCATTATTTGACAGTTGCTTCCTCAGAGTTGTGAAGATTAAATAGGGGAAAAAAAAAAAAAGTCATGCTTAGCTTTAAGTTGTCTATGTGCGGGTGACTAACTGATTCTTTAGAAATGTGAATTAAACATCTAGTGAGCATTCACTCACTGCTTAGGATGCCACAACAAACAAAATACAGTCCTTGCTATTCTTGAACTCAAAGACAGCTGTGGGTACATTTCCTGTCTTATCGTTCTTTCTGGATTTTGAGCCCTGAGGAGCAGAAATTGTATTTCTTTATCTTTACAGTTGGTTAAGAGCCTTGTACAACATCTGGTATATGGGAGACTATCTGTAAACATTTAATCAATGAATTTATCTATCCTCTTTCTCCTCCCCACACCTTCCCTCTTTTTAACATGGATAGAATTATTTTTTATTTGATGGCATATTTTACTAGTATTTATTGTAGTTACTTATATACATTTTTTATTCTTCCCCCCTCTCTTCCCCAAATACTCAGCAATCAATATACACTTGAGAAGAGCAACTATCTTGCTGCTTTTCATCTCCCATGCTTACTTTGAGATAATTTTCTATGAATTCAAATATCCCCTGGACGGTTGAGAATAAAACAAATAAAGTGTTAGTTTTCTTTAAAAATAATGTTGTGTCATGTCAATGTATGGCAAAACCAATACAGTATTGTAAAGTAAAATAAAGTAAAAATAAACATTAAAAATATGATGTTGTGGGGAGGGAGGTGGGAGGGGGGTTCATGTTTGGGAACGCATGTAAGAATTAAAGATTTTAAAATTAAAAAAAAAAAATAAAAAAAAAATTAAAAAAAAAAGATTAATAAAAAAAAAAGTTAATAGAATGATAAAAAAAAAATAAAAGACTGCTACTGAAAAAAAAAATAAAATAAAATAAAATAAAATAAAAATAAAAAAATAAAATAAAATCAGTCTTAGAAATTAGGGGGTAAATATAATTTATCAGTTTACTAATTGCTTTAGTAAATTATATTTATACCTAATAAGAATAATACGCATTTACTAAATTACTCATTAGACTTAAGACATATGTCAGCATAAACCAAGTCTAGTCATGTACTGAAAATCAAAATGAAACTAAATCTCACTGTGATAAAAAATAAATAAATAAATAATAAAAATAATGTTGTGAACATTGCTAAAACACACGGTATATCATTTTAAATTCCCATGGATCACAATGCTCTGGCATTAGAGCTACAGCTTTAGCTCCTTAAGACTTGAGAAGAGAGCATATTTCATGTGTTTTTTATTTAGTTTTCCTATGTAACTGCTAACAACTGTCTGCTGTTCACCCATATACAACTTACTAGTTGAAAGATTTTTGGTGAAATAGAGTTCTTTGCCTAGCCATGAATTTTGTTTTTCCTTCTAAATTTTTTTAAAATTTTAATTTCTATTATGTAAATGTATAGATCTCATTTGTATTGCCCACATTGAAGTCATCATTTTACTCCTTAAAATACCAAGTGATTCTGAATCATGAAACTGTGTTAAATACTTTCCCCCCTAATTTATGATTAAAAATTGTTCTTGCTTTTCCATCTTGGAACAGTACATAAATAAATTATGAAATACAACAACCACCAAATAGTTTGTAACTGATGAACCTCTTTAAATATAAAGAGTAAATGGGATTAACCAGAGGTTTTAAAAAATGAAAATTATGCTTATAGAAATAAAATTAAAAGTCATATTTCTTATGCATAGGTCAGCAAAACAGAAATAGTGTGAGGCTATGAATATGATTGAAGTTATAGATAAACATCACTGGATGAGTTCAATGTTCTGATACTCTCTGCTATGAAAAATACAATTAAACAACAAACAAGAATGTTTAAGAAAAATACACTTAAACCCCCAAACAAGTTTGGGGTTTGGGCAATACTTAAATTCTTAAAATTTTTTATCATCGTTAATTAAATTTTAACCTCAGCAGAATGTAATAAACTTTGATGTTCATCATTACTTTTGTAAAATCCAGTTAGTGGTTAATAGACCTGTCTAACTTAGGCTTTGCACTTCTCATACGTATTCTTCACAAAAGGTAATTGTATATGGAGAAAGCCCTATCCATTTATCAGGAGCATTTGAAAGCAGATGGCTACTAGAATGCAAGGCACTTTTGTCATATTTATATGATTTATGTCATGTCATAAATTTCTCAAGCTTATATTTATGCTACTCTTCAATAGATTAGATAGTTCAGTCTTATCAACTAGGTGACCTTCCAAATCTGTTAGAATCTTCATTATCCCTAAACCCTTACTTGTGTGAAAGTGAAAGTTGCTCAGTCATGTCCAACTCTCTTCGAGCCCATGACTATACAGTCCATGGAATTCTCCAGGCCAGAATACTGGAGCAGGTAGCCTTTCCCTTCTCCAGGGGATCTTCCCAACCCAGGGATCAAACCCAGATCTCCCACATTGCAGGCAGATTCTTTGCCAGCTGAGCCACAAGGGAAACCCCCTTACTTGTGTACCAGCACAAAATTAATAAAAAACTTGTGACTGAGCGATCATTTGGATAAAAACTGATAGAAATTTCTGTTTTTAGCTGCTTTTATGATTTTAAAAATGAAAATGTCTTATAGAGTGTATTTTCACTTAGAGAATGTTGAAAGAAAAATTGTTTACTTAATATGGGAAATTAGAAATATGTAAAAGGTATCTTAAAATATTGAAATAACATTTAGCAGAGAAGTAATTTAAAAGAAAATGGATGTAATTGCATTAAACATCGCTAACTCAAAAACTGCAATCTGTTCAAATCAGTTTTTACATTAAGCTGGAAACTTATTTACTTATTGAATTGATTTCGTATTGAATTATGAGTGTCCTATTTAATAATCTGAATAAGGAATAACTATAAAAAGTCAGGTTTACCAAAATAATGAAAATTTAATTTCCTTAAAATCTCTGATGCATACTTTTCTAAGCTTATTTTACTAAAGAGATTTAAAATGATCTCAAAGGCTTATCAAGCTTTAATGCTGAAACAGCTTACCCAGTGCTATTCTCTGCTTTTCTAGAAGATAAAGCAGAGGCCCAAATAAATAAAATAACTGGGTCAAAATATAGACCATGTGTATTACTCCACTTCCTTCCAACTTTTAGAAGGTTTTAGTCCAAGTGTTTTAGCCCTCAGCTGCTGATGGTTCTAAGATTCTGAATAATCTCTCTGTTTAAAAATTTCCTCTATTCTCCTTCTCTCATGAGCTTAGCTTCTGAATATACTTAACTATTACTTTTGTATTTTTTTGTCCTGAGTAACATTACAGTCTTTCATATTTTACATTCATCTTTGACGAGTACTAACATTTTTCACAACATATTGTTTAATTCACTGATTTGCGCCAGTCCAGGTTCAATGCATGATACAGCGTGCTCGGGGCTGGTGCACTGGGATGACCCAGAGGGATGGTATGGGGAGGGAGGTGGGAGGGGGGTTCAGGTTGGAGAACACGTGTACACCCATGGCACATTCATGTTGATGTATGGCAAAACCAATACAATATTGTAAAGTAATTAGCCTCCAGTTAAAATAAATACATTCATATTAAAAAAATAATAATTCACTGATTTGTCTCCAAATTTACAGATAGAAGTTTATCAGTTTGCTACTGCCGCTATATGCTGCATAAGAAAGCACTGAATCCCAAAACTCAGTGACCTACAGCAACAAGAATGCATTTTCTGCTCACATATCTTCAAGTTGTTAGAATTTTGTTGGTCTGGACTGGGTTCGCTGTGCTGGATGCCAAATTGTAGGACAGATCCAGATCTACTTTATGGATCTCTCATTTCTCCTGGGCTGGCTACCCAAGCATTTTATTTTTGTGGCAAATCAAAAGGCTACATCCAATCTCACAAGCACATTTCAAATCTCTGCCAGTCATCTCACCAACATCCAATTAGCCAAAACATGTCACACAGACAAACCCATTACCCATGGTACAGAGAAGACATTCCTCCCAAAGAGGTGGGAGCACTAGGCAGTGAGTGAACATTTGCTGAACAATCATTTAGTTTTCCACACCAGTTCTGGAACTTCTCAAAACTTTCCTGACACTGCATTCTCTTCATCAGATATATTCAAATAATTTTCAATAAATACTTTTTGGACATAAATATTTGTGTGCCAGCACTCTTCCATCCCTTGTTTCTGGAATTCTCTGTGAAGACTTTGGGATCAAAGAACTCATAACAATTTATTCGGATTTCCTTCTAGATGGATTGGGTGTATATAACTGGGTGGAAAATAATGAACACTGGAACAAATCTGAGTTCATTTGGGGGAGAATTTTACAAGTAGGGTTTAAATTAACCATTAGGAAAAACAGAGAGGATTGTTGCATACTCCTTTCCAGAGCAGAGAGTTTAGGTATGAAAGAGGGATGGCCTTGCCCAGGGAAGCATGTAAGCTGGCTCAGCAGTTTACAAGCCTGGAAATATCCACTCTCAATATCCTTTGTGATCAAATGCCTGCCTAAATCGCACCATACTGGGCCTTATAATTTTTTTCCACTTATTTCAAATGCGCATGTAATTGGGT
This sequence comes from Capra hircus, assembly GCF_001704415.2. Lineage (NCBI taxonomy): Eukaryota > Metazoa > Chordata > Mammalia > Artiodactyla > Bovidae > Capra > Capra hircus. Next base: position 114,512,445 of record NC_030808.1, on the reverse strand, counting down.
ACCCATTCAATGACAGCTGAATATTTCATTTCAGATTCTCACTCGAATAAGTAATGATGTGAGGAACATCCTTGTGTCTATATTGTCTGTATCTCAGATGGTTTCTTAGGCTAGCTCAGGGAAAGGATTATTGGATGACAGGATGTAATTTTTATAAGGCATTTGACACATTGCAGGGGAGGCTCTTTATGTAAAGTTTTTTTGTTATGGCTTGGATTTTGCACTGTAGAAAGGGTGTGACCTATACAAATTATCTTTTCTTGTGTGGTCTACTATAGATTTGTTGACCTACTTCTATTTTAACTGACACTGATGCTTATCATCAATCTTTTATAGCATAACTTTCTCAGAAAGTTTTACATTTTAGACATCTTTCACTTGGCTACACACATCTTCAAGTAATTTCATTTGCATTAGTATAAGTGAGTAAAACATTTCTGGAATCTTTGCATATTTCAAAATCTCTCCTGGTACCATATATAAACAAGAACTGTGCTGGGTGCAGCCTCTCCCTTCATGATGACATGGATGCTGCTCTGTCCCTGTTGCCCTTCATTTTTACAAAGAGAAAACTGAAGCAGGATAGTTTCTTTCTTTTGCAGGTAACTTGCATCTTCTGTGTGGCTGCTTTTAAGACTATTTCCCCTTGTGGTTCAAACATTTCTCTGATAGTCTACTAAACATTTCAGATATGAGTAGTCCTTGCATTCAACTCAAGAAAGTGACATTTAGTTTTGTTTTTGGTTGTTGCTACCATTTCAGTGTTTTTTAAAACTTTTTTTTCCGCAGGAATAGCTGAACCAGTTTGAAGCTATTCCCAACTCACAACCCACTCACAGTCAAAACACAGTTGTCTATGAAGAGCCTGTAGCCATGGCCCCAGCGGCTCTCCTTTTTCCTCCATTCTGACACGGCTTATGCGGCTCTCCCTTTCCTCACGAACATACCTGGGTCCTGACTCTCTGCTTAGGCCCTTGCAACCCATGCGTCAGTGAAGCAGGCTGCCTACATTCTGCTGGGGGTGGGGTGGGGGGGGGGGTGCAGCCACCTTGTTTGCCATCTTTTTCTTGGTTCCAGCGCCCAAATCTAGCTGAAAGCTGGCCCCTGGGAGGCAAAGCCAAGTCTACCGCCTCAGAACTTTCTTATTCAGAATAAGAATTCAGACACTCCTAAGAGTCAACTTTCGCGAATACACGGTTTTTATTCTTTTTCCCTTTGTGAAGGAACTAGAATCAATAGTCATTAGCTGTCTTGTGTACATGATTTTCACAGAAATTTCCAAAATGTTTTGAAAAAAATAAAAATTCAGAGAAACAACTGGGTTTTTAAAAAAAATTAGTTGAATTCAAACAACCAGCTTTAGCCACTAAACAGTTGCAAACTTTTATTTCAAATAATTCATCTAAATACTTAATTTTCAAATTGCTTTCAGTGTAAGATCATTGGCAAAAGAACTCCAGCAACTACTCTAACTCAACAGCATATATGTTCACTGATTATTCAAAAAAGTCATGTCTCTTCAGTTATCACCAATTCAGTAATTACTTAAGCAGCCTACTAATATATACAACATGGATGAATCTCAAAAATGCTGTGCTAAGAAAAAGAAGCCAGGCTAACTAAATAAGAATCTTAGGTACTTATGTCTCAGTTTTGTTTTACTTTGAAAGCTCTCTAGCTGCTGCACAGCCAAGACAAGAACAGGCTTAGAAGAATATACTAAGCCATGTGCCAGTGAATAACAAGGCCATTAGGCAGGGAGAGGCAGGAGAGTGAAGAGCTGACACTTTAGGCAGATGAAACTGTGTGAGTAAAGGCATGAGGCATGGAATTGAGGAAAATGCATTGGAGGGACTACAAATTTGGTCAGTGGATTGCACTGAGTTTCTGGAGAAGTCACACTGACAGATGCAGTTGGACCAGCCCAGTAGAATTTTGGTACATCCTTGTTCCCATGCTAAGAAGCTTGGCTTTTATCCCTGAGTGTCCACTGCAATATTATAATCTGGTTGCCCAGAGTTACCAAGTTGAATTTGTATGTGCAAAGGAGCATTTTGTCAGCACCTTGGAGAATGAACTAGAGAGAAAAACAGGCAAGAGTGGTGGCAGAGAGAAGAGTTAGTGTTCCAACCCCCCCTCCCAAAAGATGATGAGGTCATGTTCAGAGGAATGGATCAGAAAGAAGTATGTAGATAATTAGGAGGTTAAACGGACAAGATTTGGAAAGTGGAAGCCATGAAAATGCATTCCTCAGATCTCCAGCAGTGTGTAGAGTATAATGGACCAATGGCCCCAGTGTCTATCCCACCAGGTCCACCACTTTATTCAAGACAAGGTTGTGCTTCCCATGGGCTGCTCCCAACCAATGTATGAGCATGGCTGGGCCACCAGTGCAGACCATTCCTATAGGAGGCAAGACTCCTAGTTCACAGTAACATAGTACTAATTAAATGTAGGGAAATTGGAGGAGGCAGATTCTAAAGGATTCTCAGGTCAATGCTAGAAAAAAAAAAAAATCAATTCTAGTGACAATTATAAAGACTATGATGAGAGTCTGGGAAATACCAGGTCAGTTTTGCAGGATTATATAGGTTGTTTTGCAGGATTCTAGGACACGGAGGGACAGATTTCCCACACTCCCACCTGTGTGTTCAGTTGCGTATGGCTATTTGCAACTTCATGGACTGCATCCTTCCAGGCTTCTCTGTCCAGGGGATTCTCTAGGCAAAACTACTGGAGTAGGTTGCCATTTCTTCCTCCAGGGGATCTTCCCAACCCAGAGATTGAACCCATGTCTCTTGCATCTCCTGCAGTAGCAGGTGGAATTTTCTTTTCTTTTTTTTTTTTTACCACTGGTGCCACCTGGGAAGCCCTGCAGAGAACTGCATATTATGAATCAAGAATTCAGAAGAGGTCAGAGACACAGGTATAGATCTGAGAGTTATCACATGTCGGTGGTGGTCTGTTCTGTAGTTATGAATGAGAATAACAAGGATATTGGTTAGTATGAGGAGTAAGTATAAAACTGAGAAAAGTCATGGAGGATACAGTGAAGGAGGCTGGAAAATGGCCAGAAAAATGACAAAAACTCAAGCACACACATGAAATTCTCTACATAAAGCAATGGAGGAAAAGTGAATGAAGGTTAGTCAAATATTCCGTAGTAACAAGTGTGTTAGAAAATAAAATGATTCTCCTAGGATCAAGTGTGCTAAGTGAGCTAAACAGAAGTTATTCATTAGAGTGACTGGAAAATGCCCAGGTGTGAAATCCTTAAGAGGGTGTGGGAAGTAAAGATGCTTGACAAGAGCATTTGAAAACTTAGGGTGTGAAGGAATGAGAAGAGGTGGGGTAATAGCTGGAGGATATAGAGAGGCATTTCTGTTGGGTTTTGGGGGTTTTTTTTAAGATGCAAGAGACTTAAGAGTCTTAAATGGATTGACAGGCAAACAGTAAGGATCCAGAACCAACACAGAATGAAAGGATGGAAGGAAGTGATCTGGAAATGTTCTACACAGTGTGGATTAGATTAAAAACACAAGTGGCAAGTTTAGTTTGATCAAGATGGTGCCAGGGTCCTTTTCCTCTGAGTCAGGTAGTAGAAAGACAGATACCTGTCAAGGTTCAGTGGAGGGAAAGTAAGGCTGTTTCCACATGGTAGTTTTTGTTTCTTCTATGAAGGACGATGCTGAGAAAGCGGGTGGTACTGCAAAGGCAAAGGCTCAAGTGCCTTTTGTAAAAGAGGTTTTTAAAGGCGGATGTAGTCTGAGAGTGGTATACTGACACTTAGGATTTCAGAGCGCCTCTTGACGACACTGAAGAGGCACACAGTAAAACTGAAGGTGCAGAAAGCAGGAAGCTAGAATGGATGGCTCATTCACATGGACATGCAGTCTGTTGGGATTCTGACAGGATTCAAAGTGAAGTCACTCAGTCGTGTCCAACTCTTTGCCACCCCGTGGACTGTAACCTACTATGTTCCTCCATCCATAGGATTCTCCAGGCAAGAATACTGGAGTGGATTGCCATTTCCTTCTCCAGGGGATCTTCCCAACCCAGGGATCGAACCCGGGTCTCCTACATTGGAGGCAGACGCTTTAACCTCTGAGCCACCAGGATTCAGGGTGGAGGAAATTGCAGAGGCATCACCAGTCCTCAGCGACAATAGGGTTGTGATTAAGTGACAAAGATGAGGAAAACAGCGTTTGGGTCAATGGTAAGTGCCGGGGTCCAGCCCCGGTGGATCCAGGGAATTCAAAGAGTGGACGGCGTTGGCGTGGAAAGACTTGTTTATTGATTGATATAAGATTAGATTAAGAAACTATAGCGTAGTAAAAAGATTAAGTGGAGGAAGAGGGCTGAATAGCTTGGTTTACGCGGAAGGCCAGTAAAATTCCAGACAAGGAATTTGCACCATCTACGTTGGGCCACCGGCGCCCGCTTGAATATCTAAGGGTGCCTCGCCTTAAGCTCCCTTTCACGCGGGTCTTAACAGCCAGGGCAAGTAAGTAGACCTGGCGAGCCTCCGCGCCCCAGATGGAAATTCAGCCTGAAATTAAAGAGCAGAGGGAGGGAAAGGGAGAAAAAAAGAGAGAGAGAGAGAGAGACACGGGGGGAGCTAGATTCCCAAAAAACCAGGCTGAGAGACTAGTCCCAGAAACTGGTCCGAGAAACTGGTCCGAGAAGCTGGCCCCATCCTTTATTGTTCAGAAGGCCTTTTATACTTTTGATAAAATATGGAGATCAATGGGTAACACAAAATTATGTAGCGTTCGCAACCCAGATTCTTTCTGTACATCATTTTGTATACAAAAGGTCTCAGGTGATTTACATTATCTTTTGGCCAAGAGGCTTGTTAACAGTTTTTGGCTCTCTTCCTTAATGAATGTTAATTTTGTTTCCCCTGAAGTGTTTTTCTTTAATCTACATCTCCTTAAAGCACTAAAGTTACATCTCTATAGAACAAAGGTGCAGTGGGTTATAACAAAGAAGATACTTAACTCAAAGATCTAATGTTGCTAATACAAGGTCTACTACTTGCATTTCTATATACCAACTATATCTAAAAATAAAGGATATGAAAATTTGGCAGCAAGCATTGACTCAACAATTGAAACTTTTAATCAGTCCTATTCTAAAGATTTTGACTCTTCGGAAGCCCCTACATTCCTAGGATGTTTTAAGCTTTCTGTGCCTCCTGCGGTCAGGAGGCCTCAAACAATCACACTCGCAGCTGTATGAGTCCTGCAGGCAGGCTAGAAAGCCATCAGAGGGGTATTTGGATTAAAACACTCTTTCAAATGCAAAAGACTAAAGCCCTGAATTGACTTTTTCCAGAAAATGTCAGAAGAGTGGAAAAGCAGAGCACAAAACCCGGCAGATTTTTGTTGGGGTACATGCTTAGGAATTTCCAGAGGGGCCCCTGAAGTCTGAGCACGCCTTGCGTATGTCAGCTTCCTTCCTCATGACCTTGTCACGGGCGGGATTCCTCACACTGGCTCCTGGCAGGTAAGAATCTGAAAACACAAGTTTTCACAGGAAGAAAGAAAAATAATGATCTATCAACAACAGTGGGTAGCTGGGAGAATACAATCATTTTGTCCCCGTGAGGACAGCTGAGGCATTACAGACTACAGGAAGCTTCCCTTTGAGAGAACTGCAAAATAGTGTGTCCTCTGAGCAGAGTCAGGTTTCAGTCACTAATTATTGTGATTGTGATTAAAATGTTTACTGACACATTACATTCTAGGCACTGCTCTATGTATTTTTATATTTATTAATTTATTTATGTCTAGTGGGGGGAGGGGATGATCTGTGAAAAAGAAAAAGCTGAGGATGTAAAGGTGTTTGTTTTTGATAAAATAAGCAAATTAAAAATGGCAAAAAGAAAAAAGTGACAGGGTCAGTGGCGAAAGGACAGAAGAACAGGCAGAGCATTGTGATAATTAGAATATTAGTTGTGATGATAGTCTTGAGCATAAACAGAGTCTCTGAATTCTGTTTTCTCACAGATACCTCTGGTGGATTCCCAAAGAGGGTATATACAGATACAAGGATTAAAAAAAAACTATTAAAATGACAAAATTTATAACTAGTTTAGGTTTTAGCCTTAAAGCTTACGTGGAACATTTATAGTCACTTAGTCATGTCCGGCTCTTGAACCCTGGCAGACTGTAGCCGCCAGGCACCTCTGTCCATGAAATTCTCCAGGCAAGAATACTGGAGTATGTAGCTACTCCATTCTCTAGGGGATCTTCCTGATCCATGGATCAAACTCAGGTCTCCTGCCTTGGCAGGTAAATTCTTTACCGTCTGAGCCACCAGGGAAGCCCCAGAGTTAGTAAGATATTATGGATAGATGAGCCACAATGATTAATTTTTGACTCTGGTTTAAGATACAGACTAAAAGCAAACCAAGGTCATCTACTTAACTCTCCCTCCCTCAGTCCACACTCTCATCTCTCTTTTTTTTTTCTTCACACTCTCATCTCTTAAACAGAGATTACAAACTGGGAGATTCCTGGACCAACTTTAGTCATGGTTTTTATCCATAGGATATTGTTCAGACTTGAATTAATTCCCAACATTAGAAGATTTTACATAATGAAGAAAGGAAAATTAGAAAGAAGGAAGTTTGAATATAGTAACAGTTGGCTATATTGAGTAGAAGCTAGAGTGGCCAACTCATGCCAGTTGCCCAGGAATTTCCAGTTTTAGTACTGAGAAGCCCACATCTTGAAAACACCCTTAATCTATAAAGTCTGTTGGAAACCCTAGAAGGAGCCACTCTTTTTAGATTGATGCAATGTGGTTTGGGGTTCACCAGAGTCACTACCAGAGCAGCAGTAATTATCTGGCTGCTTCCTGTAAGTCTCTGAGTTTTCTAGGTTTTAGCTCATCAAAAGTTTATGAACAGCTGAAATCCTCCCACTTCTTGGCACTATCTCCCAATAGGAGAGTGGCTGACCTACTTAAAGAATCTTAGAGGAGCATAGAAAGAAAAGTAATCTATGTAGATGAATGCAAATAGAAGATCAATGTCCACAGTCTACACCACAACACAGCTTGTCAGTTTCTAGCCCATTCATTCATTATGCAGTAAGGTCTAAGCTCAATAAAGGCTTACCTCAAGTCCTTAGCTTCTTGTGGATAGACTTAGAAAGGAGTAAATCTTGAGTTCCCTATTGTGGTTGGAATCAACCTCCAACAGCAGGACTGGTTAAGTTTAAGGGCAGTGAGAAAGAAAGAAATGAGAAATATAGATGCAATTAATTGGGCCAAGTTTTTCCTTAGAACTCTGGACCTAAAGAATCAGTTTGGACACTGGCAATCAAGGGCCACCCTTGGGTGCCAGGGCTGCCATAGTATGAAGTTCAGTGTGTTGTCCTTGTGAAGCTTTGATTGCATAGTATTTTAAAACCTGCCCAAAGAGATGCCAGTCTTTGTTTATGAGTCACAAGAAAACAAAATGAAATAGTTTATTAGGGTTCCAGAATTCTCCAGCTTCAGATAGTCTGAGAGATTTATTAAACCTATAACATCTGCATCTTGACTGTTAAGTATTTCTTCTACCTCCAATCAGTTCGACTTTTTGAAATACGAATGCTGTGCTGTGCTGTGCTAAGTCACTTCAGTCTTGTCCAACTTTTTGCAACCCTATGAACCATAGCCTGCCAGGATCCTCTGTCCATGGGATTCTCCAGGCAAGAATATTGGAGTGGGTTGCCATGCCCCACTCCAGGGATAAATACTGTATAATGATCTATTATATAGTAACTATAGAATTTCTGTGTCAAATAGCTGTAAAAATCTAGATTGTTTTTAAATACATTAAAGGTGACTGTATTTCAATTGAACAAGGTTCCCCAATGTGGTAAGAAATGTGTGGTATTTTAAAGCCACCCTTAGAACTTTCTCATAAATATAATACAAGTGTGGATGCTGCCTCTGAAAAATTAATCTTGTCAATTGTATAAGTAATAATTCAGATTAAGTAATAATTGCTTTAGGTAAAGTTTAAGAGGCTGAGGGGCATGGTAATGAAATAACAATGCATAAATGCTGGTGTGGCTGGGTAATTGTTATGATACATCCTCCAGCTTCCCTAGTTCATTGATCTCAAGAGGGAAGGGTTGACTGTGTTTATAACCCATAGATCTTCCAGCTGTCAGGGAGGCTTCCTGATCACATACCTGCCACTTTGGCACCAATGCTATGACACCTGACTTCAGTTTTCTACCAGGAAAGAAACTGAGATCTCATAGTCTACGTAGGCTTGACCAAGGCTGAATGGGCCATTACCCTATGATTGGAACAAATGAGAAAGCGATTCAGAAAAGCAATGCAGATAGTAAGATTCAGTCCATAAAAAGGACTATTTTTCTTACAGTAGATTAGAACATATTGAGTGGCAGGGTACCTGTCAATATTTGTTGAATTGATATTTACTGAATAAATTATTTGGTCAAGTTGTTTCTGTAATCAATAATGGTCTTAATAATTAAACTAATTTGAAGGGTGAACAAGTTAAAGTTGGCAGAGCTATATTATTGGGACAATAATTTTTCCTGCTTTTTGGCATAACAACAAATCTAATCACTTACATATATTATTCCTATAAGTAATCTGAAGGAAATGCTCTTATCTTTAATATTAATCTGTCAGTTTAATACCTAGAAATAGTTGTGCTCTTTTAAATATTTTCTCATTTTTTACTATGCCAGTGTTGCTGATGGGAAAATAAGACTATGTAAAATGACATAAAAATGAAATTAATCAGTAGAATCATTACAGAATGGAGTAGATTAGACTCAAATGAAATAATTTTAATAGGTTTATTAAAGTATAATTCATATACAAAGTATTATACTAATTTAATGTGCACAGTTTGATAAGTTTCACATAGGCAAAGACCCCTGACACCATCACCACAATCAAGGTAAAGGACATATCCAACACCTCCCAAAGTTTCCTTGTGTTCCTTTGGCTGTGTGTGTGTGTATGTGTATATGTGTGTGTGTGTATGTGTGTGTGTGTGTGTATGTGTGTGTGTATGTGTGGTAAGAACACTTGACATGAGATCTTCCCTCTTAACAAACATTTGGAAATTAAACAACATGGTTCTCAACAATCCATGGGTCAGAAAAGAAATCTCAAAGGAAACTTACAAACACATAGAACTGAATGAAAGCGAGCATAAAACATAGCAAAATTCATGGAATGCAGCTAAATCAGAGCTGAGAAGGACATTCACAGCATTAAATCCTTGTATTAGAAAAGAGAAAAACTACCCAGACAAAACAAATATCTAGTCCGTTTGACAGTTATACTTCTAATGATAAATTCATTTGTCTATTTTCCATCAGTCTTCCATTTTACTGTTTCTTTTTTTTCTCCATTATACTGTTTCTAATAAGTTTTACTCAGAGGCATTACATCATGAATGGTCATCTTGGTTTAATCAATACTTAGCCAGTTTCCTGTTGTAGTCATCTTCAATTTTTCTCTGCCATCATACTATCATGAAAATCATTATAGATATAACTTGAATCAGGAATTTTCCATTTAAATTCTAGATATGAAAAGTTGTTTCTTCTTATTTCAACAAATGCTTTGAAACTCCATAGTCAAAAACCTTATTAATTTTTCATGTGTGTTATTCTTGAGTTTAATAGCTTACCAGTTACCATTATCCATGACAATAATAAACTTTTATTCATCTCAGAGTAGGAAAGTGAAAGCGTTAGTCACTCAGTCGTGTCCAACTCTTTGTGACCCCATGGACTGCAGCCCACTAGGCTCCTCTGTCCATGGAATTCTCCAGGCAAGAGTACTGTAGCCATTCCCTTCTCCAGGGGATAGTCCCAACCCAGGGATCGACCCTGGGTCTCTCCTGCACTGCAGGCAGATTCTTTATGTCTGAGCCACCAGAGAAGCCCATCTTAGAGTATACAAGTAGCAAGACTTTTCAGAGTATAAACTGCAGTTTGGATAAAAGGAAACAATTCTTTCCAAAGATAAAAAAAAACTATGAACTTTCACAATACATAATCAGCCCATTGTCTACAATGGCCTCTGGAGATTTTAAGAGATATTCTAGATAATTAACCTTAGCGTACTGAGACATACACTATAGAGACAGCAGAAGAAAACAGAAAATAATGAGAACACGTCTTTCCATTGCTCTAGCACTTGCAAAATTTCCCCAACATCAAATAATTTTTTCTTTTTTACTTCAGTAAGTAAACGATATTCAAAGCCATCAGATGAAGGGTATTTAAACATGACATCTTCATATAACTTAATAAAAAGTAGATTTTTCTCCCTAAATAATTCAGAAAATTGCCTTGTCTTCCTACTGTGAAAGTTTTCTTACAATGTTCTCTTATCTTCTTTTTTAAAAATGAATTTTCCACATCTAAATTCTATTTACTTAGCAAGAGGGTTTGATTGTTGGAAATAGATCTTCTTCTGGAATTAGTTTTTTTCAAAAGTGGTCACAGGCCTCCCTGGTGGTCCAGTAGCTGAGAGTCTGCCTGACAATGCAGGGGACATGGGTTGGACCCCTGCTCCAGGAAGATCACACGTGCTGCAGAGCAGCTAAGCCCACGCAGCACACTCTCAAGCCTGTGCTCTAGAACCCAGGAGCCACAACTGCTGAGCCCACATGTGGCAGCTTCTGAAGCCCATAGGCCCTAGAGTCTCTGCTCTGCAAGAAGAGAAGCCACTGCAATGTGAAGCCCACACACCGCAACAAAGAGTAGCCCACGCTCTCTGCAACTAGAGAAAGCCCATGTGCAGCAATGAAGACTCAGCATAGCCAAAATATATATATATATAAATAAATCTTAAAAAAAAATTTAAGGATAATTTTGTGTTTTAAAAAAAAAGCAGTCATATCTTCTGACAAAGAATTGGAGGATTGGGGAAGGTTGATGACATATCAGTGAAACTAAAAAGGCTTAAGGATTGTAAACACATTATTTGAAAGAATCAGTCAGTAATAAACAGTAACTAAAATAGAGCCCAATACTTTAAATTCAAATAGGTGTTAATAAAATCCATCATAACAAATAAAATACAAAAAATAATTTTTTGCATAATCCAGAGAATTTAGGACCCAGCTGGCAAGCATTTTAAGAAACATTTAATTAGATAATATTTCACTGTAAGTCACAAACATTTACTACATATCAAGCACCATGCTAAAAACTTTATAAGTTTTATAACATTTCATTCTCACAATGACCCTGTAGTGTAGGGTCTAATAGGGAAGAGGAAACTAATACTCTAAGAGTTTATGTAACATGCTCAGTATCACATTACTAGTAAAATATTCAGTCAAATCCAGGCAGGCCTTTTCCAGCATTTAAGTTGGTTTCTTTTCTTGTAGACCTAATACTCTTGACCTATAAAATAATCTACAGTTTTATTAAATGTTCATCAACTCTTTACTATGTTATTATGTCTTGTTCTAAAGGATAATAATTAAGGGGTTGCAGAATACTTTTTCAAGGATGAATTAAAGAGACTTGTTTCAATTTGAGGAAGACAAAAATGGTAATAGAACTGGAAATCAATAAAATATTACTACCAGAATGTTGTACTACTCCCACCAAGAATTTTTAAAAGTAGAATTAATCTGAAGATTGTGGATTATTTTTACAGTGAGAGAAGGAAAATTTTAAGCATCAAATTTTTACTCACCTTAATCTTGGAAAGTGACTTATAGTTTATGTACCTCAGTGAGACAGGACCCAACTCCCCTGACTCCTGTCCAGGGCTGCCTACATTTTATCATACTACCATTTCTTAAGATTTCTTAAGATCCTTACATTATGCTCAAATTGTATAAACTGTGATTTGCATAAGTGTGCAGGGATACAGTCTCTACCAGCTTTAATAAAGAGGAAGGAAATAATTTCTCTCTCGTACACACACATCCTCACATAACTGTTGAGAGTATGGCATCAGGCTGCTTTGCTATTCCTGTTATCTAGAAATAGCAGAGGGACCTTGGGTGCCCCTGACAGTTCTCTAAGAGGCATGCCCAAGAGCTGAACTCAGCTGCCATGCACAGTGATTCAGCAATTTACTAGCAGAATATATGACAGAGAGAAGAAGGAGAATTTTTTCATCCTGGATTTAGGTAGGCAACATTTCTGACTGTGGACAAATACAGAAATATCTAGAGTTGTTAATGTGATCTTTATTACGAAGCTACTAATATGTATAGCTGGTTAATTTCAGACAAGAAAAAAAAGGAAAAACCTTATATGCTTTAACTGAACATTTAGAATGTGGAAACTGAATTTCATAAGTTCATGCCAAAAAGAAAAGAAAATTTAAATTAAGTAGTGATTACAGAAATGTACCTATATTATATGGCTAAAGACATGAGAGATTTTTTTTTTCTTGGTTATGAGACGTGTGTTATCTTTATTTCTAACAGACATCTGGGAGACAGATTGGTAACTTTGTTAATCCTGTTTTACAGAAGAGGAAGAGGAGGCAACGAAACATTAAAGGAATACTTCTTAAGCCATGTGACAGGAGGTACCACATGTACAGCATTGCTTCCTAAAATCAGACTGTGCCTCTCCAGACAATACCCATTTTATTAAAATGAAATATCAACTCTTTCTCAAACTGTCAAGTTAAAAAAAGCAAACTTTAATGTGAACTCTATTAATCTTTCTATTAAATGATTCATTGCCTATGTGAAATGGCTCCATGAAGGAATGAAAGGTAATGGCCTTTGAAAAAACAACTCTTTTTTCCAAGAAAACATTGGCCTTCTAGAAGACAACTGTTTTTGACAGCTTGGGTGTGTGACTTGCTTAAGAGGGAAAAAAAAGTGCAGCTTTCCAAGAGAAAAATGGAAATCAGTAGTGGAGAGAGAAAAAGAAAGACTTTCAAAGCTTGTCTCTAAATTCCATTTTGAGATTCACATGAGCACTTTAGCTCTAGAACAATGTTTCCAGAAACACAATCTATCAATAATGACATTTATAGGTCAATTACTGTTACCTGGGGAATTTGGTCTACTCTTATTTTACAGCATATCTGCCAAAAAAAAAAAAAATCATATGCGGCATGTTTTGACTTGGCTCTAAGCTTTCTAAAAGCTTTTCTTTCTTCTTCAGCTGAAACTCTGAAATTTACCTGCTACCCTTCTGGCCCAAAGCCAGTTCATCATTAAATCTACACTGTGCTCTACTTCTCTGTATCCCAGCCAGCCTCCTATTTCTGATTTTGGTACAAATGACAAAGTGCTGATAAAGAAGCCACAAAATGTTAAGATGAGGTCATTTGGGAAGAGGCAGGTAGAGGAAAGTATGGAATTTCTTGGTTAAAGCCTGAGAAAGGCCAAATAAGCAAGAACACTCCATTGCCGAAGAACGAACAGACAGATTCCCTTGGAGCCACTGAGATGATGAGCCACTGTCTTCACAGTTGCTAAGACAACTTGATCAATGGATTTAGAAGGACCACTTTTCTGTCTCCTGGGAGAAAGGCAGTTAGGGAATCTTTTTTATTATTCAATCATAGGTTCCCCTAATATTAAAGAACCTGCCTGCCAATGCAGGAGACATAAGAGCTGTCGGTTTGACCCTGAGTCAGGAAGATCCCCTGGAGAAGAGGATGACAACTCATTCCAGTATTCTTGCCTAGAGAATCCCATGGAAGAGAAGCCTGGGAGCTACAGTCCATAGGGTTGTAAAGAGTCAGACATGGCTGAAACAACTTAGCACACATTTATTTCTTTATCCAGCCATCCCTTTACTAACTAATTCAACCAGCGATTTAAGATCAACTTTACTTTGAATAGTATACAACAATGCTTCTAAAAATTTAATGGAAGTGCAAATTACTTGGGAATCTTGTTAAAATACGCTCTTGGATTCAGGAATCTGGGGTGGGCTCAAAGTTCTGCATTTCTCCTCAGCTCCCAGGTGATACCTACATTGTTCCTCCAAGGGCAGGAAAGAAATAAAGTCACTTTGACTCTTGAACAGCAAAGGGGTTGCAGGTGCCAACCTTCTGCACAGTAAAAAACCTGTGTGTATAACTTATTCTCAGTCCTTTGTTCATGAGGTTCCTCTGCATCTGTGATTCTGTAGATTTAACCAACCACAAGTTGTATAGTATGGTAGTACTTACTAATGAAAAAATCTCATAGAAGTGGACCCAGTTCAAACATGCTTTGTTTAAGGGTCAGAGTGTACATTTATTGTACTTTCCATTCCCCTACACCAGTGGTTTTCAAACTTGTGAAAAAATGCAAATTCTTAGGCCCAAGAATCCAAATCTGAGTTTAGATTCAGCAACCTTTCAATTTTTGAGCCCCAGGGTGATTCTGTTGTATGTTCACGTTTCAGAACCATTGTTCTTAAAACAGGGCTGTGCATTGGAATCACTTGAGGAGCTTGCAGGTTGAATTGTTTCCCACAAAAAAAAAAAAAAAAAAGAGAGATTGAGGTCTTAGCCCAAGATACTGCTGACTGTAACCTTATTTGGAGATAGTCTTTGCAGATGGAATCAAGTTAAGATGAGGTCAGACTTGATATGTGTGGGTCCCAAATCCCATGGGGGCTTCCCAGGTGGCTCAGTGGTAATAGAATTCACTTGCCAATGTAGGAGACTTAGACATGGGTTCCATCCCTGGGTCAGGAAGGTCCCCTGGTGTTGGAAATAGCAACCCAGTCCAGTATTCCTGCCTGGAGAATTCCAAGGACAGAGGAGTCTGGCGGGCTACAGTCCATGGGGTCGCAGAGTTGGACACGACTGAGCACACACACATTCACACACAAACAATTCCCATGACCAGTGTCTGTATGAGAAGAGTGGGATTTGGACACATGGACACAGGAGAGAAGGCTATGTAAGGAAAGAGGCAGAAATTAGAGAGATGAAGCTATCAGCCAGGAAATGTCAACAATAACCTGCAAGCGGCAGAGGTTAGGAGAGAAGCATGCAACAGACAGACTCTCTCCCAGAGCCCTCAGAGGACGCGTGGCCCTGCCAACCCCTTGACTGCACACTTCTAACCTTCCGGACACTGAGAGAAGGAATGTCTGGTATCTGAAGTCACCAAATCTATAGTACTCTGTTATGGCAGCCACAGGAAAGGAATTACAGAGCTTTAGAAAACAAACAAAAATATATTCCCTTATCAGAGGCTTACCAGGTGGCGCTAGTGGTGAAGAATCTTCCTGTGAATACAGGAGACGGACACTTAAGAGATGCAGGTTCAGTCCCTGGGTCAGGAAGATCTCCTGGAGGAGGAAATGACAACCCCCTCCAGTATTCTTGCTTGGAGAATCCCATGGCCAGAGGAGCCTGGTGGCCTACAGTCCATGGGGTCACAGAGAGTTGGACACAACTGAGCACACACTAATGATGATGATGAGCTCCTTACCAGTTAAATCAGTCTCCGGATGGGGCCTCTGAATGAAGGCTTTTAAAATCTCCCTCAAGGGATTCCAACATTGTTTATACTTAATTTCACAATAGATTAAAAAAAATACTACAGGCAGTGGAATATCAGTATAAAGTTATATATAAGTTTTTTAAGTATCAAAATCAGTTATATAGCCAGGAAGTATACTAAGGACAGTATTTCTCAGAGTTTGGTTAGGGAAACACTTAGAATCACCTAAAGTCTGAGTCAAGTTGGTTCCTGGCCTCATCTCAAATGTAAGGACTAGATGCTCCCAAGGTAGGGCCTGAGCACAGGCTTCCCTGGTGGCTTGGATGTTAAAAAAAAAAAAGAAAAAAAAAAATCTGCCTGCAATGCAGGAGACCCGGGTTTGATCCCTGGGTCAGGAAGATCCTCTGGAAAAGGGAATGGCTACCCACTCCAGTATTCTTGCCTGGAGAATCCCATGGACAGAGGAGCCTGGAAGTCCATGGATCACAAAGAGTCAGACTCGACTGAAGTGACCAAGTACACAGGACCTGAGTAGCACAAGTCCTTAAGCTTCCTTGAGGTGATCTCTATGCACACTGAAGTTTGAAAGCCATCTCTGCAGAGGTGATTGAGCTGGCTTGAGTCAATGGGAACAACCTCCCTAAGGATGAAGAAATTGGAGGAACCTAGGAAGGGAGCAGGAGTGAATACTGTCATCAGAAGGAACTGTTAATAAACTTAGCACCTGGAGCAAAGAAGGGCCATTTCTAGAACATGATGGACATTAGGTAGAGCTGGTGAGGAAATAGAGAACTTGGAATGCAAGGTGATAAAATATGGTTGAAGGAATACCATCAGAGTCTCCTGGTAGCTGAGTTGAAATGCAGAATCATGGGATCACTGCAGTCTTACTGAATCAGACACAGCATTTTAACAAGATCTCTAGATAATACAAATGTGTATTTTATGTTGAGAAGCACTGTCCTGGTGGCAGTAAGAAATCCATCAGAAGTTTATGAGCCAGAAAGTGATATGATAAAATTATGCATGAGTAGTCTTAGCTTAGGGTAAACTGGGAAGCTTGCAGAGCTTTCCCATAAAAACTTCGGTAATGATGGAAATGTCCAGCATCTGCACTGTTCAATACATTAGGCATATGTGGCTACTGAGCACTTGAAATGTAGCTGCTGTGACAGAGAAGCCAAACTTTTTATTTTTTATGATTTTAATTAATTTACATTTAAATTGCCACACGTGGTAGCAGCAATTACATTAGATAATACAAGTTTGGAGGCTAAGACTAGTTAGGAGGAATCAGTGGCCAGGGGATTCTCTCATTGCACCTGTGGGTATGAACTGTCATACATCATGTTAGTTCTCATACCATTTTCATATGTGCTCAGGGGGGAAAAAAACAGGCAATCCAATTTTCTGTTGAATAAAGAAATTTGTTAATGATGGTTTAATTGTGCCTACATTCCACTTTCAACTATAAAGGATCTAATTATCCCTTCTAACTCTTATGCCCATTGCTTGCTTTTCTTTCCTTTACACTTTGCTATTGACATTCCTTGGCATGTCACTATCACTTGCCAGAGTGTCAACAAAGACAAAATTGTGTTACAAGGGATCTAACTAGTAAAGGAAAAAAGATATTATTTGTCTATCTGAACTTTTTGTTTGGGTTTACAAAGTCAACTACAGATGTCTCTTGCTCCCAAATTCATTGTTTTTTCCTTTCACAAGTAATCTGTTTACATGAGCAACAGGTGAGATGGGAGTGACATACCCTTGATTATAACTAGTAGGGTTTGTATAGCTTCCCAATACTGGATGAAGAGATGGAAGAACACGGTTGTGAGCCCCAGAAGGCTGTAACATTTGCTCTGGCTAATTTAGCCTGGCCTACTGTCCCCCTTTCTTATTTCATAACCCTCTCTTGTCTATTCCATGCTCAAGAAGCCACAACCCATCTGAGTTACTCTGAAGCTACACCTGTACTTTAAAAAAAAATTAATTCATTTATTTTAATTGGAGGCTAATTACTTTACAATATTGTAGTGGTTTTGCCATACATTGACATGAATCAGCCATGGGTGTACATGTGTTCCCCACCCTGAACCCCCCTCCCACCTCCCTCCCCATCCCATCCCGCAGGGTCATCCCAGTGCACTGGCCCTGAGCACCTTGTCTCATGCACCGAACCTGGACTGGCGATCTATTTCACATATTGTAATATACATGTTTCAATGCTGTTCTCTCAAATCATCCCACCCTCGCCTTCTCCCACAGAGTCCAAAAGTCTATTCTTTACATCTGTGTCTCTTTTGCTATCTCGCATATAGGGTCATCATTGCCATCTTTCTAAATTCCATATATATGTATTAATATACTGTATTGGTGCTTTTCTTTCTGACTTACTTCACTCTGTATAATAGGCTCCAGTTTAATTCACCTCATTAGAATGAATTCAAATGCATTCTTTTTAATAGCTGAGTAATATTCCATTTTGTATATATACCACAGCTTTCTTATCCATTTATCTGCCGATGGACATCTAGGTTGCTTCAATGTCCTAGCTATTGTAAACAGTGCTGCAATGAATATTGGAGGACATGTGTCTCTTTCAATTCTGGTTTCCTCGGTGTGTATGCCCAGCAGTGGGATTGCTGGGTCGTATGACAGTTCTAGTTCTAGTTTTTTAGGGAATCTCCACACTGTTCTCCATAGTGGCTGTACTAGTTTACATTCCCCCCAACAGTGTGAGAGGGTTCCCTTTTCTCCACACCCTCTCCAGCATTTATTGTTTGTAGACTTTTTGATAGCAGCCATTCTGACTAGTGCGTGAGATGGTACCTCATTGTGGTTTTGATTTCAATTTCTCTGATAATGAGTGATGTTGAGCATCTTTGCATGTGCTTGTCAGCCATCTGTATGTCTTCTTTGGAGAAATGTCTGTTTAGTTCTTTGGCCCATTTTTTGATTGGGTTGTTTATTTTTCTGGAATTGAGATGCAGGGGCTGCTTGTATATTTTTGAGATTAATTCTTTGTCAGTTCTTCATTTGCTATTATTTTCTCCATTTCTGAAGGTTGTCTTTTCACTTGTTTATAGTTTCCTTCATTGTGCAAAAGCTTTTAAGTTTAATTAGGTCTCATTTGTTTATTTTTACTTTTATTTCCATTACCCTGAGAGGTGGGTCATAGAGGATCCTGCTGTGATTTTTGTCAGAGAGTGTTTTGCCTATGCTTTCCTCTAGGAGTTTTATAGTTTCTGCTCTTATATTTAGATCTTTAATCCATTTTGAGTTTATTTTTGTGTATGGTGTTATAAAGTGTTCTAGTTTCATTCTTTTACAAGTGGTTGACCAGTTTTCCCAGCACCACTTTTTAAAGAGATTATCTTTTCTCCATTGTATACTCTTGCCTCCTTTGTCAAAGATTCAGTGTCCATAGGTGCATGGATTTATCTCTGGGTTTTCTATTTGTTCCATTGATCTATATTTCTGTCTTTGTGCCAGTACCATACCCTCTTGATGACTGTAGCTTTGTAGTATAGCCTAAGATCAGGTAGGTTGATTCCTCGAGTTCCATTCTTCTTTCTTAAGATTGCTTTGGCTATTTGAGGTGTTTTTTTTTTTTTTTTTTTTGTATTTCCATACAAATTGTGAAATTATTTGTTCTATTTCTCTGAAAAATACCATTGGTAGCTTGATAGGGATTGCATTGAATCTATAGATTGTACATTTGATGCAGCTTCTACCTCTTTCAACTATGTTACATCCAGGTTATTCTCTGCTGCTTTCCTTTTTTGCTCTCTGCTTCCTACATTTTCTTTCTCTTTCTTCTTGAGCCTTCTTCCCAACTTTTAATAGTGTGAGCAGTTATCACTTTCTAGGCATACCCGGGACCCGTTTAGAAGATTTCAAGAGTCAAGTCTGTTGGAACTCTCTCAGAAGCATCAATATAATGAATTAGGTCCCTGAAGTTGCTATTTTGAAAGATATTTGCTTGAAAGCATGAAACTAACTCTAAAGGTTTCAACAGATTTGTAAATTCGCAAATAATTATTGAACATCTAGACATAGCCCCTGCTTGCAAAGAGCTCAAAATTCACTAGAAGGAAACAAAATGGCAAAAAGGAAACAACAAATCATAACAAAAAGCCTTCAGCACCTTCAGTTCAGTTCAGTTGCTCAGTCGTGTCCAACTCTTTGCAACCCCATGAATCGCAGCACACCAGGCCTCCCTGTCCATCACCAACTCCCAGAATTCACTCAGATTCACGTCCATCGAGTACGTGATGCCATCTAGCCATCTCATCCTCTGTTGTCCCCTTCTTCTCCTGCCCCCAATCCCTCCCAGCATCACAGTCTTTTCCAATAAGTCAACTCTTCGCATGAGGTGGCCAAAGTACTGGAGTTTCAACTTTAGCATCATTCCTTCCAAAGAACAACCAGGGCTGATCTCCTTCAGAATGGACTGGTTGGATCTCCTTGCAGTCCAAATACTCTCAAGAGTCTTCTCCAACACCACAGTTCAAACGCATCAATTCTTCGGCGCTCAGCCTTCTTCACAGTCCAACTCTCACATCCATACATGACCACTGGAAAAACCATAGCCTTGACTAGATGGCCCTTAGTCAGCAAAGTAATGTCTCTGCTTTTGAATATGCTATCTAGGTTGGTCATATCTTTTCTTCCAAGGAGTAAGCATCTTTTAATTTCATGGCTGCAGTCACCATCTTCAGTGATTTCAGAGCCCCCCAAAACAAAGTCTGACACTGTTTCTACTGTTTCCCCATCTATTTCCCATGAAGTGATGGGACCAGATGCCATGATCTTCGTTTTCTGAATGTTGAGCTTTAAGCCAACTTTTTCACTCTCCACTTTCACTTTCATCAAGAGGCTTCTTAGTTCCTCTTCCCTTTCTGCCACAAGGGTGGTGTCATCTGCATATCTGAGGTTATTGATATTTCTCCCCGCAATCTTGATTCCAGCTTGTGTTTCTTCCAGACCAGTGTTTCTCATGATATGCTCTGCATATAAGTTAAATAAGCAGGGTAACAATATACAGCCTTGACGTACTCCTTTTTCTATTTGAAACCAGTCTGTTGTTCCATGTCCAGCTCTAACTGTTAGTTCCTGACCAGCATACAGATTTCTCAAGAGGCATGTCAGGTGGTCTGGTATTCCCACCTCTTTCAGAATTTTCCACAGTTGATTGTGATCCACACAGTCAAAGGCTTTGGCATAGTCAATAAAGCAGAAATAGATGTTTTTCAGCACCTTACAAAGAGAAATAATGATATGGGCATAAAATCATTTGGAAAGGACAGGAAAGACTTAGTTAAAGGGGAATTTTGACCAAGTTCTTGAAAGATAAGTAAACGTTTCTGTAGGTACTGTGGGGGTGAGTAGTGAGGGAAATATGTTCAAACTGGGAGGCATGGAAAAGTGTGGTAGATTTAGGAAAATTCCATATTCTTTAAACTAAGGGTATGAGAAGTTACCCTGATTGCTGAGTACATAGTCAGGAATGCCAAACATGGTACTGAAGAATCCTAATTTTACCTCATTGGTGATAAGGAGCCATGAAAGTGTTAGTTGCTCAGTTGTGTCTGACTCTTTGCGACCCCATGGACTTTAGCCCACCAGGCTCCTCTGTCATGGGATTTTCCAGGCAAGAATACTGGAATGGGTTGCCATGTCCTGCTCCAGGGGATCCTTCCAGCCCAGGGATTGAACACAGGTCTCCTGAAGGAGTCATAGAAAGGTATCAATAGGAATTAATAATCAGATCTCTATGCTTAAAATATTAATATATATAATGTACTGGGGTGGACAAAACAATACTCAGAAAGATAAGTTAAAATGATATTAAAGCAATTCAGTTAAGAGGTCTTGAGAATAGAGCAAAAGAATGGGAGGGAAACATTTGAGATTAGTTAGTAGTTGAGAAAATTACCTAAATATCAAGTAAAATGAAATTTTTAGTAATTTTTAAAGAGCCATTTTCTAATAAATTTCTGCACTGACAACATAGGTCATTAGATGGGGTGGATTGAGCATGGAAATCAGAAAAGCCTACGCTTGAGACCAACATCCATCACTTCCAAGATGGATTATTCATGGTCAGACACCCATCTGAATCTCAGTGAACTGGAGGTAATTCCTGCCTTGCAAGACTGTTGGGATGTTTAAATAAATTATGAACAGTATTTGGTGCACATGGATAGCCAATTAGCTTGCTTTCTGCCCTATTTTTCACCTCTAAAATCCATGAGAATTAATTCTTTAAAATAAAAAGACTTCTTTTTTTGAATTGGCAGTCTGAGAGCCTAACTTAAAAAAAAAAAAAAAAAAAAAGGCAATTTATATTTCCTGGTAGGATCAAGCCCAGTACACCACTCTATAATGAAATTTCCAAGTGACAGTTACATTGTGTTGCAAAATGGTAATATGCCTAGAGTTGACATATTCCTGTCAACATACCTGTTGGACAAAACATCAGATTCAATAAAGCCATTCAATGCCACTTGCATTGCCATTCAGATTGTAAATGATTTCTGATAATCATTGAAAATCCACAATGTGGAAACAATTATTCTAAAGCCAAATGCTGTTGAAAAAAGTTGTTTGCCATCTCCTGAGAAGTTTTCAGAAATAGCTTTGAATTAAATCTGTCCCACTGTGTAAGATAAGCAACTATCAAATACACCAATAGGATAAAGCTAATATCTAAAAGGGAGATTTGGTATTTATGATTGCTTTCATTAGTAAATGTCATTTTGATGAAAACTTTCTACACTAGGCCAAGACACTTTTTATATCTACAGGTGTGCTTACGAGATAATACAAAGAGAAAAATTAGCCTACAAAGAGACCACTGATATTGAATCAGAAATTATCAAACTATATCCAAAATTTTATGGTTTTCCCAAGTAAAGCTTCAAAATCACTGCAGATCATAACTGCAGTCATGAAATTAAAAGATGCTTGCTCCTTAGTAGAAAAGCTATGACAAACATAGACAGCATATTAAAAAGCAGAGACATTACTTTGCCAACAAAGGTCAGTCTAGTCAAAGCTATAGCTTTTCCAGTAGTCATGGATGGATGTGAGAGCTGGACCCAAAGAATTGATGCTTTTGAACTGTGGTGTTGGAGAAAACTCTTGAGAATCCCTTGGACTACAAGGAAATCAAACCAAAAGGAAATCAATCCTGAATATCCATTGGAAGGACAGCTGAACCTGATGCTCGAACAGTTTGGCCACCTGATGTGAAGAGCTGACTTATTAGAAAATACCCTGATTCTGGGAAAGATTGAAGGCAGAAGGAGAAGGGGAAAACAGAGGATGAGATGGTTGGATAACCTCGCCGACTCAATGGACATGATGTTTGAGCAAGCTCTAGGAGATGGTGAAGGACAGGGAGACCTGGCGTGCAGCAGTCCATGGGGTTCCAAAGAGTTGGACATGTCTGAGCGACTGAACAACTAGATGTGGTGCTAGAGGTAAAGAATCTACCTGCCAATGCAGGAGACGTGGGTTCGATCCCTGGAGGAGGCAATGGCAACCCACTCCAGTATTCTTGCCTGGAAAATGCCATGGACAGAGGAGTTGCCAAAGACTATGTATGACTTGCAGGGACTTCTTGGGACATAAAACTAACATTTTTTCAAAATTAACCACTCTGGTTGATACTATGATAATTATTTTAAAGGCAGTATTGCTCACAATACAGAAATCCTATGTGGTAGTAGGAAACACTAAGATTTGGAGAGTTTAGAGAACTTGTCCAAACTCACACAGCTAAAAATAAGTTTACATGATTTACACAGAAAAAAAGAAGTTCAAGTAATTTGCTCAAATTCCCACAGTATTTGAACTCATGGCTATCTAATTTGAAATTTCTTCTGCTTTCACTATCTTGAGTATTATCTTTTAAAGGTTCAGTATCATCACCTTCAAAATGGGAATGACACATATTTCCAGATGTATTAGTCAGGATTTCAACAGGAAACTGATATAGACCCAAGTTAAATAATTGAAGATTCCAAAAGGGACAGTTTACTAGAGGGTGAGTTGAACTGTGATGTTGGAGAAGACGTTTGAGAGTCCCTTGGACTGGAAGGAGATCCAACCAGTCCATTCTAAAGGAGATCAGCCCTGGGATTTCTTTGGAAGGACTGATGCTAAAGCTGAAATTCCAATACTTTGGCCACCTCATGCGAAGAGTTGACTCATTGGAAAAGACTCTGATGCTGGGAGGGATTGGGGGCAAGAGGAGAAGGGGACGACAGAGGATGAGATGGCTGGATGGCATCACCGACTCGATGGACATGAGTTTGGGTGAACTCCGGGAGTTGGTGATGGACAGGGAGGCCTGGTGTGCTGCAATTCATGGGGTTGCAAAGAGTCGGAGACGACTGAGAGACTGAACTGGACTGAACTGGAGTACATATATAGAAAAAGGGACAGTGCTCTGGCTAGGAATAAGGGAGACCCTTTGCCACCTCATGCTCTTCAAGGACAGAAAAGACAATGATTAATGGAAGTGGAGAGTGTAGAGAGGGCTTCTGGTTCAGAGCTGAGGGTTACCACAGGAAAACACAGCCAACGTCAACTCAATATCATGGGGGGAGGTTTCTGAGGGGGACTGATATTCTACCATCATTCTCCTTTTACCCTATGATGTCCTCTGATTGCCTTTCAACTAGGCACTATTCTCACATAGCCCATAAAGGTCAACTGCTCAGGCCCAGAGCAGAATGAAGAATGAATCTGGAGGGGCAAACAGAGAATATCCAGCACACTGGTATTAAATGAGAAAATGTTCTGAGAACATGTAACACATACTCTAGTGATGATACAGCAATAGCAGCAGTTTGCATATTGAGAGCTTATTATATGCCAGGAATCAAAGTATTTTTATATGGTATTTTTTGATGTTTACAGAAATCTTATGAGCTAGGAACTGTTCTCTTCATTTCCAAGGTGAAGAAATGAGACTTACAGAGCTGATATCATTTGGTCAAAGTAATAAATACTAAGGCTGGGATAAGAACCAAGTCTCTAGGACCCCAGGTCTCACACTCTTTATCACTGTTGTATCACAAAGTGTATGTAAGGTTTGAGTAATTATGGCAGAGTACTAGCAGTATAAACTTACTCCTTATATTTGACTCTTTTTATTAGTCTACTAACAACCCCATAAAGGATTGTTATTCCCGTTTTATAGATAATGAATATAAGTTTTCAGTTGTTCAATTGGTTGTAAATGATCCAGGCCATGTTATGGCCTAGAACCTTCCCAGATTTCTTATCTTATTACCCTTTGAGCTGTGCTGTCTCCCAAAGCGCAATACATAAACCATCTGTTTCACAATCATTCAGGCAATATTGATTGGGCACCTGTTACATGTGCTAGACTCTGAAGATATAAAGAAATCATGATCCCTTTCCATACAGGTAGCACATAGCCAGCCCTGGTCCCAAAGTCCACAGACTCTTCTGAATTACTGTAAAAATCTCAGTTGATCTCACTGCTCCTGTCCTTTCCTTCATAGTCCACTAAAAAGCTAGAGAAATTCTTTGAAATCACAAGTCAGATCCTATTACTCAGTTGTTCACGGTTCTTCAATGCCTTCCCATCTCAGTCAGAATGCTGGTCAAAATCCTAAATTGGCCTAAAATGCCCCAAATAAACTACACTTTAGAATTATCATGAGATCTGTTTAAAAGTATCTGTGCCCACTCCCTCCAAAAAGTGGACCTTAAATCCACCTCCTAACTATTCTAAAATTAAAAGTTTATTAAACCTTGAAAAAAATGGTCAAGAAACAAGCAACAACAAATATCAATGCCTGGGCTCTACTCCAAGTTAATAAATTTAGGCTCCCTTGGGATGAGACTGGGCTGTCCTACATTTTTTAAAGTTCACCAGTTGTCTCTAATGTACAGCCTTATTGAGGACCATTGTTCTACTTGAGCATCCTATGACCCTTCTCTAATGCCATCTTCTACTCCTCTCTCCCTCACAGAGTGTATGGACGATAGCCATTCTGCCCTCCTTGCTATTCCCCCAAATGTGCCAGGAATATTTTTGTTTCACAGCTTTTGCATGTATAGTTTCCTCTGCCTCTGCCTAGAACACAGCTTCATTTAAAAACCAGTATTGCTTGCTTTCTTGCTTACTTCAAATCTATGTAAAAAATAAACAATAAAAAAAAACCCTGTCACCTCATTAAAGGGTCTCTCAGGACAATCTTTCTAAAAAATAAACCACTTTGTTTGTAAAAGCAACCACTTTCCTCACCAGAACTAACTTATTCCCTGTTTACCTTACCTTGTTGAGTTTTTTTTTTTTTCACAGCATTTAAGTTGCCTGGCATTTTATTGTATGTTTATATGTTATTGTTTTTTGTGTCCCCACTAGAAACTAAGTTCCAGGATAGCTGGTAGTTTTTCTGTTCATTGTATGTCCTCAGTGCCTCAAAGAGTGATTGTCATGTGGTTAATATTCATTCAATATTTGTGCAATGCTTGAATGAGTGAATGATTAAAACTGACAAGTAGACAGGATATAGTATCAATACTGCTACGATACACAGAAACATGGGGTCCTTAGGAAGGGTTTGATGGACACTGAGTGCAGATTGGGGAAGTTCTTGGGCCTTTTAGAAGACATGTTCCTGAGACAAGTCATAAAGGTCAAAAAACTGAGGATAGAGTATCAGAGAGGGCATCATAAGCAAAGGCCCCAAATGTCCAGGAAGTGCAAATAGTTCAGTGTGACTGGTGCTTGGAGAAATATAAGTTGGGGTGTGTGGTTCAAGGTGAGGCTCTCATGATAGGCAATAAAGGGGTTTGTGGACCACAGCAAGGAATATGGGCTTTATCCCGAAGGCAATGAGGAACCACCAAAGGATTTCACAATAAATCAGAAGTTATTTTCATAGGAAAAATTTATTATATTTTCTATATTATGAAGTAGTAAAATAATTATTTGTCAAATTATATCTGTATTTTATACTAAAATTTTTGTTAGAAATGAATTTTCAGGATGAATTTATATTACTAAATTTAACTGAGTTTTATTGGCTGAAATTGGGGATTATTTTAGATATTTTCTCTCTGTAAGGTACTGTTTTTGAAGGACTGATGCTGAAGCTGAAGCTCCAGTACTTTGGCCACCCAACGTGAAGAACTGACTCATTAGAAAAGACACTGACACTGGGAAAGCCTGAAGGCAGGAGGAGAAGGGGATGGCAGAGGATGAGATGGTTGGATGGCATCACTGACTCAATGGACATGAACTTAGGCCAACCTCTCAAGTTGGTGAGGGACAGGGAAGCCTGGCGTGCTACAGTGTATGGGGTTGCAAAGAGTCAGACATGACATGGTGACTGAACAACAACAAGGGTAACATTTAAGATGATCCTACAAAATATTTTTTGATAATTCTTATGTCTTCCAAATAAATCTTTTAAGAGATCAAACATTGGAAAAAGACATTGCCTTGAAGGCTTTTCCTGGAAGGCAGAAATTACATTTTATTTCTTATCTGCAAATGCCTTTCCATGTGCCTTGATATGTTTCACACCTTTTTTATAGATACAGTTAACTCTTTGCTTCCATGAAAGATATTTCTGTAAATGTGGGCCTGGAAATCCCCTAAATTCACAGGTATGGAAAAAATGGCAGGTGGATTCTTTACAGCTGAGCCACAAGGGAAGCCTGAAAAATGTTTGGATAAAATTCAAAATGTGATTCAATCATGCTTCCATTACAGTGACCATGCATTATATAGAGTTTCAGGTTCAACTGTCTCCTTTTCTACTTCATGGCCAGATTTTATAAGTAACAGAGGTTTATTATAAAATAACTTTATTCCAGTTATTGTAAATATATCCCAGAAGGAAGATGACAAAGGTGCCTTGAGATGTGGATGCTGAGTAGTCAATTGGACTCATCCATTTGCTCGCTGTTGGCTCAGTGGTAAACAATCTGCCTGCCAACACAGGAGCTGTGGGTTTAATCGCTGGGTCAGGAAGATGCCCTGGAGAAGGAAACGACAACTTATTCCAGGATTCTTGCCTGGGAAATCCCATGGATAGAGAGAGAAGGCTGGCAGGCTACAGTCTATGATGTTGCAAAGAGTAAGACACGGCTTAGTGACTAAACAACAGCAAACAATTTTCTCACTAGCTAATCCAATCTTTCTGGCCTTGCTGCATGCTCAAGTGACATTTATGCCTCAGTAGAAGTATAAAACACTGCCAGTCAGGGTCTAATAATATCACAAAAGACTAGGTAGAATCATGACTGTGAAATCCAAGAAGGCCAAACTGCTTACATGTTGCTGTATACCCCTTATTTACTCTTCAAGGATAAAAGAGACCTGTTCTTTCTCTTCATCCATACACAAATGAGGAGTTGCTTTGATGCATTTCTCATAATTACAGCTCGAGATATAGGGTGTGATTGAGATAACCCTAGAAGACCCTAGCTACCCTGGTGATTTTATTTCTTATTCAGAACAAAGGAGTGTTGTCCTCCATACAACACTGCACTCAGGATCTATGCGAGTGAACTATAAATCCACTTTATATCTAAGTCGGCTAGCCTGGGAGAGAATCAGATCCAGAACAGGTCTCTTTAGTATGTTTAAAACTAGAAAAGAACTCTTACCCTGGAGAATTTAGAGCTGATGTATATGTAAGAACAATTCACATGTTCAGATTCCATATGCCATAAGGAAAAATAGGACTCCTTCAAAGTTTCTCCTCTGAGGGATTATTTCCCAAAGCAGCCTGTACTCTCTGTCATCTAGAGACTAGGAAGATTTATCTGAAGTACTTTCCTCAGAAGAATAATGTCATGTTAAATCTTATCCTAATGTTTAGAGTCCATGAGTTCTTTGTTTGAGCTGGTGAGAGTGAGTCCAGGATTGTGACTGTCATTTAGCCTTTGAGCTAGAATTTACAGTTGTTGTCCTAGTCAGTCATCTTGAGAGTAAATATGAACCATCACAAGAACAAGCGGGGATGGCTCCATCACTCATGACCATACTCTAAAAACAACAAAAAGAACAGTCTTCAGAAATGGCTACGTTAATAAGCATTTCATCCTATGTGAAGTTCACACATTTAGAATAAAGTGAAATACTTTTGGAGAGTTGCCACTTAAAAGATTTGTGACATCTCTAGGTAATGATTTTCTCAATTGAATAAATCTTTGGTAATGCTACTAATCACCAACCGAAGAGCCTGTTTTCAAAATGCAGGGTTATATTTTTAGGAAAATACATATTGTTATTTCCACAAATCTGGGGTCTCAACATTTTTTGAAGAATTCTTTTTATTTTTCCTAAAGTTTTGACATTACAGTGAAAGAAATGAGGCTGCTATTAGTGAAACTCAATGTGTGGGTGGAAGTGGCATAAGGATGTGTTTGAGTCCACAGTTGACCCTTGAACAACACCGGGTTTGAATGGCTTAGATCCACTTATGGGGCTTCCCTGGTGGCTCAGATGGTAAAGAATCTCCCTGCAATGCAGGAGACCTGGGTTGGATCCCTGGGTTGGGAAAAACCCCTGGAGAAGGGATAGGCTACCTGCTCCAGTATTCTTCCCACAGTCCATGGGGTTACAGAGTCGACATGACTGAGCGACTTTCAGACACACACACATGCGCACACATACACACAGACACACACACACACACACACACACAGATCCACTTATATACAGATTTTTTTCAAGAGTAAACACTGTAGTGCTATGAGATTCATAGTTGCTTGAATCTGTAGATTTGGAGCCTTGGATACAGAGTAACCATGGATATAGAAAGCCAATTGTAAGTTATCTGAGGATTTTCAACTGGGCAGTTCAGGTGCCCTTAACCCATGCATTGTTCAAGGGTCAACTGTAATAGTTTCCACTCTGCATTTGACAACAAAATTGTCATTATCAGTTGGGGACCCTCTGATTTTGTGTTGAAATAATATATCAACTTTTCTATTAATCTGATAAGAAAGTTGTCTGTTTTCCCCTCTCCCCCCAAATTATGCCCACTACATGTCTTATTTATTTGGGACCAATATAATCATAGAGCAGAGTATCAGTCAGTTCAGTCACTCAGTCATGTCCAACTCTGCAACCCCATGGACTGCAGCACGCCAGGCTTCCCTGTCCATCACCACCTCCCGGAACTTGCTCAAACTCATGTCCATTGAGTTGGTGATGCCATCTAACCATCTCATCCTCTGTTGTCCCCTTCTCCCCCTGCTCTCCATCTTTCCCAGCATCAGGGTCTTTTCCAATGAGTCAGTTCTTCGCATGAAGTGGCCAAAGTATTGGAATTTCAGCTTCAGGATCAGTCCTTCCAGTGAATATTCAGGAATGATTTCCTTTACGATGGACTGGTTGGATCTCCTTGCTGTCCATGGGACTCTCAAAGAATCTTCTCCAACACCACAGTTCAAAAGCATCAATTCTTCAGTGCTCAGCTTTCTTTATGGTCCAAATTTCACATCCATACATGACTATTGGGAAGACCATAGCTATGACTAGACAGACCTTTGTCGGCAAAGAATGTCTCTGCTTTATAATACTCTGTTTAGGTTGGTCATAGCTTTTCTACCAAGGAGCAAGCATCTCTTAATTTCATGGCTGCAGTCACCATCTTCAGTGATTTTGGAGCCCCCCAAAAATAAAGTCTCTCACTGTTTCCATTGTTTCTCCATCTATTTGCCATGAAGTGATAGCACCAGATGCCATGATCTTGGTTTTCTGTATGTTGAGTTTCAAGCCAACTTTTTCACTCTCCTCTTTCACTTTTATCAAGAGGCTCTTTAGTCCTTTGCTTTCTTCCATAAGGGTGGTGCCATCTGCATATTTGAGGTTTTTGATATTTCTCCCAGCAGTCTTGATTCCAGCTTGTGCTTCATCCAGCTCGGCATTTCACATGATGTACTCTGCACAGAAGTTAAATAAGCAGGGTGACAATATACAGCCTTGACATACTCCTTTCCCAATTTGGAGCCAGTCCATTGTTCCGTGTCTGGTTCTAACTGTTTCTTCTTGACCTGCATAGATTTCTCAGGAGGCAGGTAAGGTGGTCTGGTATTCCCATCTCTTGAAGCATTTTCCACAGTTTGTTGTGATTCACACAGTCAAAGGCTTTGGCATAGTCAAAAAAGCAGAAGTAGATGTTTTTCTGGAGCTCTCTATTGCTTTTCCAATGATCCAATGAATGTTGGCAATTTGATCTCTGACAGAATATAGAGCTATAATAAAGTCATAGATCTAGAATGTCAACTTACATCTCATACTTGAAACTTCATTTTCAGCTTGCCACCAAATGAGCATCTAATCCTTCCTTCTGGTGATGGGAAATGTACCCTTCCTACAGTTCACCTCTCCATCTAGACAACTTGGTCTTTTAAAATGTCATCTCTATATTGAATCAAAATCTCTTTCCCTCTTTCTCTTCTATTTTCCTGGCCCTCATAAACAGGATGGTTGTCACCACTGTCCTCCTCCTTAATGCTATATTTGGCATTTATACATTGTGAAAGACATTGTACTAAGCGTCATTTTAATTCTTCCCTAAACATTTTGGGGGCAGGTATTGTTATCTCCTGGGGCTTCCCTGGTGGCTCAGAGGTTAAAGCGTCTGCCTGTAATGTGGGAGACCTGGGTTCGATCCCTGGGTCGGGAAGATCCCCTGGAGAAGGAAATGGCAACCCACTCCAGTATTCTTGCCTGGAGAATCCCATGAACGGAAGAGCCTGGTGGGCTACCGTCCACGGGGTCGCAAAGAGTTGGACACGACTGAGCTACTTCACTTTCACTTATTGTTATCTCCACTTCACAGATGAGAAACTCCGAGGCTTTCAGAGGTTCAGTAAATTTGACCAATGTCATCTACTGAAGGTGACAAAGCTGGATTTGAACACAGGGCTGTCTGACATGGATTGAATTGAGCTGAAGCATTCTGTTTTCTAATCTCTGAATCTACTTCCTAGATTCTCATACATATTGAATTAGAAAGTCTCAAAGCCTTTTCATTGATTATATGGCTTGACCTCTCCATAAGCCTCCAACACTGTTGACCACTCCCTGATCTTCAACCATTAGTGATGTGTCAATTATTACCAAGATGATATTTATAAGCAAGAACTCTACTTTCCACTGTAGGCACACTGTCAATGCACTCTGATTTAGTTACACATCAACAGCCTAAAGTCAAAACTTCTAGAAGTAAATCCTGTTCATCCCTCCCCCTGCAGTCAACACATCTAGAAGTCTCTCTTCCCTTTGATCTTTTTCTCTCCCCTGTGTTCAATCTCATATTCAGTTGGTCTTGAAGATGTGGCCTAGCTTACCTTAGCAAATGGCAGGAGCTCCATAAATGCTTGTTGAATGAATATAGCTGATGATCATAAGCAATAACATTTGGTTCATTTCTCATACTGAAAGTGTTCATTCATACTAGTTTCTAAATATAGATGCTTTATATATCTCTCTAGATAGAGATCCTTCACATGAACTTATTTAATAATGTAAAAATATCTTAGGTGAAATAAAAGCCTTTTTATATAATTTCAATGAGATTTTTATGACTTCTAACCCTTTTGTATTCTTGTTCTTCATCATTCTTATTGTTATTCTCTTTGCATTTGCAACTGTTCGAATTAATAGATAATTTGAATTTTATTTCTGATTTCAATTTTAATATATAAAAAGGAAAAAAAAATATGCTTTTAAGAGCAGAGATAAACTCCTGTTCATTTTTGTGTCACTCTACTTAGAGGTCATATAATATACTAAGTGTGAGTTGAAAAATAAAAAGTAAAAATAATTCAAAATTAAATAGATTGAAATAACCTCTTTTAAACTTCTGAAATATATTTTGCAGGTTTCATTAATAAAAATGAAAATGATCCAAATATGAAATAAGATGCTAAACAAGTGAGGCAGCCTCTATTGTCTGAAGTTTCAGGCTTTAAATTCACTCATTTTCAGTTATTTAGTCATTCATTCTTTAGATAGATATATAGTAATCCCTCGGGACTTTGACCAGCCACAGTGCACATGATGATGAGAAAACTTAGCATATTCCCTACCTATCTTCAGCTTATAAGTGGGGAGAGCACACAGACAAATATAAAATTTCACAGTGAAAAATGTTACAAAGGAGGGTTTTACTGTCCTCAGAGAGCATATAATAGTGAGATTTGAGCCAGTCAAGGCAAGGTTCCCTGGGGAAGTGAAGAATAATATGGGATCTGAAGAAGGAGTAGGAGGGAAGCCCAGGAAAGCCAAGTATCAGAGAAGCCAGGGAAACAGTATACTGGCCAACAAGGTCAAATGATGTTAAGAGGACAAGAAAGGCGAGGACTGAAAACTTTCAATAGACTTAGTAGCATGGTGACCTTAACAAGACAGAGTCTGGTAGGGCTTTGAAACAGAAGCTAGATCAGATAGTCTAAGGAATGAGTGTAGAAAAGGAACTGGAGACAGGGTGTGTGTACAATTTTTCATGAAGCTTAACTATAAAAGGGAGGAAAGCTAGAGTAAGCTGGAGAAACTTGTGAGCCTGGGAGTGATTGTTTTGTTTTTCATTCTTGTTAATGGGAGAGGCCTGGATGTGTTTTAAAACCTAGGGAAAGATTAAGATGGGGTATCTTATATATCATAGAAAGCATATATCATAGAAATATATCATAGAAAGCATATATCATAGAACTATATCATAGAAAGCATATATCATAGAACTATATCATAGAAAGCACTGAGAGTGTAAGATTCATGACAAGCTGGAGGGAGGAGAACAGGATAGAATAGGAGAACATAGGAATTTCTCATATCCCTGAAACTAAATATAGGATCCTATCTCATAGTTTCTATTTTCCATATAAACTATAAGATGGGGTCATCAGCTGAGAGAGGGTATAGTTGGAATTAAACGTGAGGGTCAGAGATTTAAAGATTGTGGAGAAGATTTGAAATGATGTATAAGATGGATGAAGGTGAGTTGATGAAAGAAATGCAAGAGGACTGCCTACAACTGAGGGCTTATTTGAAGTTGGTACTCCTGGATTTCTAATGGCACAAATCTTTGTGCTGTGAAATGTTAGTTTTACTCTTTCTCCACTAAAAATATGAATTATATTGTGCAGTATCTGGTTCAAGGCTCTCTCTTCAACCTCAAGCTTCTATGAGTTTCACTCTGAGGTTCTCCTTTCCTCACTGTAGACTACATTTTTCTTAGGAATTTCATTCATGTTTACAATCGGCACTACCATCCACAATAGAGGTATCCATTGATTTAATGAGGCCAGGCAGCTAATTTGCTTTGGCTCACAAGTTTTTATTTTAATCTTAAACTAAATCAAGATCGGGAAAGCCCATAATAAAATCCAGCTTTCTGGTTTCTCTTTTTGAAAAAGTTGCCAACTCTGGCCCCCCAGAGTCCCACATCAATAACCTATTATACCTGAGTAGCTTCTATCCCCCATAGACAGGGCACACTCTTTCCAGCTCATGACAATCCCCACGACCCCTTATTATCCACTTTACTCATTTACTTTGTTTACTTAGTAACTATAACCTGTAGACATTTTATTTTTTGATTCACATCCCTGATGCCCAAAGATTTAGCTCAGATATCTCTGCTGTATTCCAGATATCAATAACCAACTGAATGGTTTTGGGGTGACTGAAACTCAGGTATGCAGAGGTAAATAATGTCCTAAACTTGCTGTGCCTCCTATTACTTACATCCTGACTTTAGTACCGCCATCTACTCGGTTTAGCAAACAAAATCTAGGAGTCTACTTTCTGAGTATTCCCTCTTTATTCCCTTCGCTTCTTCACCCCTATTGTAATGACTGCAGTTCAGACACTCATCATATTTCACCTGGGCTTAAAAAATAACTCTCAATCAATGACCTTCACTTTCTCCTCTCTTCTAATATTTCCTCTGAACAGCCACAACAATGACCCTTCCAAGTTCGGCATCTTTGGGGGCACATTTATTTGAATTATAGCAAATTTCTCAGAATTTTCCAACGTGCTGGCATACTTCACATGTGCATCTTGCCAATTGCTGCCGTATTGACCTGGAATGCCTCCTGCCTCTGTCTTCTGGGTGAATCCCCATTTATCCTCCAAGAGACAGCTCAAATATCTCCTCCTCTGGGAGCCCTCATTGCCACAAAGGTAACTTAGGCAGAACTTAATGGCATAGGCTTTATCACAGTGTTCTGGAGGTGTCTGCTTGTGTTCACAATCCTCTCCCCAGCCCCACCCCAACTAGGTCATGAGCTTGAGGATAGAGACTATAGATTATATATATAGTTCAGTTATTCACAGTCCCTAGTTCCTGGTAATAATTGGTACTCAATATGAACTTTAATAAATATATCTCTAAATTCAGAAATACAGTGACATTGTATTTAAAAAAGCTCTCCTAATTGTAAAAGAAAGAAGATTATTGATCTATTGCAAACATTTTAAACTTCAGATTCACTCTGTAAGAATTAATCCCAGACTCTAATTCAGAGAATGTGACATGTTCCAAAATTATTTGTTTGTGTTTGTTGGCAGTGTGTGTTCCTAACATATGAGAAATGTGGGATCCTTATCTGCTTATTTAACTTATATGCAGAGTACATCATGAGAAACGCTGGACTGGAAGAAACACAAGCTGGAATCAAGATTGCTGGGAGAAATATCAACAACTTCAGATATGCAGATGACACCACTCTTATGGCAGAAAGTGAAAAGGAACTAAAAAGCCTCTTGATGAAAGTGAAAGTGGAAAGTGAAAAAGTTGGCTTAAAGCTCAACATTCAGAACACAAAGATCACGGGCATCTGGTCCCATCACTTCATGGGAAATAGATGGGGAAAAAGTGGAAACACTGTCAGACTTCATTTTGGGGGGCTCCAAAATCATTGCAGATGGTGACTGCAGCCATGAAATTAAAAGAGGCTTACTCCTTGGAAGAAAAGTTATGACCAACCTAGATAGCATATTCAAAAGCAGAGACATTACCTTGCCGACCAAGGTCCATCTAGTCAAGGCTATGGTTTTTCCTGTGGTCATGTATGGATATGAGAGTTGGACTGTGAAGAAGGCTGAGCACCAAAGAATTGATTCTTTTGAACTGTGGTGTTGGAGAAGACTCTTGAGAGTCCGTTGGACTACAAGGAGATCCAACCAGTCCATTCTGAAGGAGATCAGCCCAGGGATCTCTTTGGAAGGAATGATGCTAAAGCTGAAACTCCAGTACTTTGGCCACCTTATGAGAAAAGTTGACTCATTGGAAAAGACTCTGACGCTGGGAGGGATTGGGGGCAAGAGGAGAAGGGGACGACAGAGGATGAGATGGCTGGATGGCATCACTGACTCTATGGACGTGAGTCTGAGTGAACTCCGGGAGTTGGTGATGGACAGGGAGGCCTGGCGTGCTACAATTCATGGGGTTGCAGAGTCGGACACGACTGAGTGACTGAACTGAACTGAACTATATCATGCTAAGTACTAAAATAAATTTCAAATAAATGTAAAAGCTAAATAAACCCATAAAGAAAAGAGAAGAGTTTATTTAGAAGAATAATTGTGCAATGTTGGTGAGGGAATAGCTATTCAAAGCATTATACCCAAAGCAAAAAAGATAAAGTGAAGAAAATAGATAGTTTAGACAATGAATACATAAAACATCAGTGATTATAAAGAAACTTCCAAACAAATTAAATAACAAACAGGAAAAAAATCTTGAAACCTATGTGATGAGAAAAGATTTTATTTATATTTTATATCTCTTATTTAATATATAAAGTAGTCAAAAAAACAGAAAAACTTAATTAAAATACATTAGCTTAGCTAGAGACTCCTGAGAAATATTTTTTATGTACTACTTACTACTCTGCTATCTTCTTAACTAGTGTTTTGCCTGATATCTGATTTTATGTATAGTTAAAGAATTTGGGTATGGATATATCTTTGCTTCTGGCTTTATTTCCATGTTTTAAGCAGTTTTATTGAAGGTAAAGTGACTATTGCATACCTTTTGGAAAATTCATAAAATTCAAGATGTGTAATCATTTCCTCTCTGGATACTGTGTACACTACCAAAGGAAGATGAGAAGAGAAAAAAATGACAGTTCTCTGCTTCTGTTCTCATATGCCTATCATTCAATCCACAGAAATTTGGGGAGGATTAATGATACAGTTTAATGTATTAATGATACAATTAAAAGACGCTTACTCATTGGAAGAAAAGTTATGACCAACCTAGATAGCATATTCAAAAGCAGAGACATTACTTTGCCAACAAAGGTCTGTCTAGTCAAGGCTCTGGTTTTTCCAGTGGTCATGTATGGGTGTGAGAGCTGGACTGTGAAGAAAGCTGAGCACCGAAAAATTGATGCTTTTGAAATGTGGTGTTGGAGAAGACTCTTGAGAGTCCCTTGGACTGCAAGGAGATCCAACCAGTTCATCCTAAAGGAGACCAGTCTTAGGTGTTCATTGGAAGGACTGATGCTGAGGCTGAAACTCCAATACTTTGGCCACCTCATGTGAAGAGTTGACTCATTGGAAAAGACTCTGATGCTGGGAGGGATTGGGGACAGGAGGAGAAGGGGACAGCAGAGGATGAGATGGCTGGATGGCACCACTGACTCTAAGGACATGAATCTGAGTGAACTCCGGGAGTTGGTGATGGACAGGGAGGCCTGGTGTGCTGTGATTCATGGGGTAGCAAAGAGTCGGACATGACTGAGCAACTGAACTGAACTGAATGATACAGTTAAAAGAAACTTTCTGAACATGCTTTCTCCCAAAGAAATCTTTTCAGAGCCTCTGATCTCTTTGCAGAAAGGACTGCATATAAGGGAGAAGTATATATTTAGAACAGTTAATTATACAATAAAGTTGAAAAGAATAAGAGTGAAATAAATAAATAGGGTAGTAAGCACATATTATAAGTGAAGGATGGGATCCTGAGATAGCCAAGTAGAAATTCAAAGGAGCTAGATCTCCTGTTGTACAGTTCTTCAGGGTAACTTCAGACCATTGCTTTTACCTCAGGGTTTGGATAAAATTTGTTTTTCTTCACACAGTATGCATTTCTCCTAGCAGAGGTTTTAATCTATAGAGACAGTTTGGAGCCTCAAGGGTCATTGCACTTGGGTATGACTGTTGCTTTTCTCTATGTGGTCTTTGAAAGCATAGATTCCAGGCTAGGATTATGCAAGCGAAGGAGGAACAAGAACCCAAAACTATCTAAAATAAATTATAAAGCCTAAGTTGTGGATTTGTAAAAGAAATGTATTGCTCAGATTAATCTATTTGAATCCTTTTGAATATTTTAGAATTCAATCAAGTGCATCATGTCTAACTCACTATAGATATTAAGCCCTGCCCTCCTCATTACAATGTGATGCATACAGTATTGGCTTCAGAAGGGCAGGCAAAGTTTTACCGAAAAAAATCTATATGGGAAAGGGTGTAAAGTATGTATCTGCTGTGGTTCTACATGGTGCCCAGTAACTTGGAATATGAAATTATATTTGTTTGTTTGTGGAATATTCTAATCCAGTAGGAATATTCTAAACTTCCTCAAAGTTTTGTGGATTGAATAACAGGCAGGTGAGAACTGAAGCATAAAATTGTCATTTACTCTCCTCATAAATAGCCATGCTTTTATCCTTCAACTTGAATTTCTACATGTTGAGCATCAAACAATACTGGTTTATCTTATTTTTCAAATTATTCACTAAAAAAGAAAAGTGTATTTTTTAGATGTGAGATTTCAGAAATCTGCAACCATTTAGGACCCAGCAGCGAACTTGGAATTAAACAAAAAGTACTTTTGAGTGATGAATGCTATGGCAAAACAGTTATAATAAAGCCAGAGTAGTTTACTCTAAGAGAAAAAGCCTTTAAACTGTGAAATTCCAGTTGTAAAGAAGCCAACAAATTAGAAACAAGGAAACAGGAGAAGAGAAAAAAACGCCAAAAGAATAAGACAAAAAAATTTTCTAAAATCTGATAAAACTACAGAAGTAGAATATGTAGGGTCCATTTGGTTTGAAGAAAATCTTTTAGTCCTTCACATGCTGGTAGAGTCCCAAGTCATTACTAAAGACAAGGCATTATGATGGTTTTGAATCATCGTCTCAGGGAAAGGAGTGATTATTAAATCCAAAATCCTCCATTGGCAAATCAGTGTGTTATGTATTTCAAAAAGTAGTTCTGTTGCTTCTGTTCTCTGGAAATTTGATCTATGCGAACCAGTTTCCTGGTGGTGCTAGATAAGTGGAGCATCATAGAATACAGATTTGCTGAAGAGCTGTGGATTCGACAAACCCTTCAAGTTATCCATTTAGAATAAATGGCTCATAAGCAGGTAGCTATCCAATTTCCTCTCTTCTCTTAGTTTTATCATTGCTACAGTTTTAATCTTAGGCTTAGAAGATTCAGTTCTTAAATAAAACCCTCATAGGATCACCCTCAAAACATTTTTCAGGCTTAAAGAATAGCCCTTGAGACTGACTTTGCCTAGAGCTGGAAGATGTATCAAAGTACACACTTTCTCATCAGCTGCAGCAATAACCTGACTTTCAAAAAGTCTTACCTGGTAAATATTAAGAATCTCCTCCAGTTCAGAGAAGATAGACTGGAGTCATGTGTATTTTCAGTTTGTTAGTATAGCTTGTACACAGTTTGATTACACTTCGATCAAGATATGGACTCACAGAGATTAGGGAAACATGCATTTTGTGTCCTGTCTTCATGACGCAGGAGAATGACTGAAACTAAGGGAAGTGATGAATCAAGCAGGAGCTAATTAAGACTCCTACTACTAAGAATTTTAATTGTTTTGCTGTTTGGTTACATGTTCCTACTGTCTGTCTGTTTCCAGAGTATCATCTGCCTCTATGAGGAAGTATTAATCACTGTGACCATTCCTAAGGCCAACATGGGACATTACCTCTCTCACTCCTGTCCTCCTCTAAGGTCCTGTCTTGAAATTGCAATAACCACACTGCTAATCCATTTTTCCTGAACTTGAACAACTGTTTCTAATATTTTAATGAAACATACACTATTGGGTATGGGGTCTGACATACGCACTATGGTCATGGAATACTTTTCAATAGTTTTGGTGATGTTTGAACTAGAGAATTACACAAGAAGTCATTAGCTTATAATTTCTACTCAAACTCATTACTTGAGTTACATCTCCTATTGTTTCAGGTGACATTTCCATTACTCAATATAATCATGTTTTCAGTGAGAGTAGCCATGATTCTTTTAATTTTTTTGAAGACTTTTTATATGCACTATTTTTAAAGTCTTTATTGAATTTGTTACAATAGAGCTTCTGTTTTATGTTTTGTTTTTTTGGCTGTGAGGCATGTGGTATCTTAGTATCCCAACCAGGGATCAAACATGAACCCCCTGCATTGGAAGGTGAAGTCTTAACCATTGGACCACCAGGGAAGTGCCTGGCCATGACTTTTTACTCTCATTTTATACAACACCTTTCATATTCTTCACTAGAAATGAATTTTTATGCCATTTCTTCAGTGTCTCTTTTCCTGTTATACATCCCAGGAAATTTTAACTCTAATTTATTTTTTTTCAGTTTTAGCTTTTTTCACATTGCCATAAATTGTTTAAATAATAAAATTTACTTCAAATAACATCATACTTTATCAAATTATTTTTACTTAACCAATACCTTGATTGAGTTATCTGTTTGAAAGTTTTCTTTTTCTACTTAGCAACCATTCCCAGGTTCTGTATAACCATAGAGTGTGCTTTTCCAGCTACCTTTAAGTTTTCTTTATACTTTCTATTCTTTGACTTAAATTTAAAGACATTATTCTTGTTGAACAAACTTATTTTCTGGCTCTAGTGCCCACTTTCAAACATCACAGACTAGTGCCCTGCAAAATTTTGCCCAAGTGTTCCATTCATTCCCTTTTTTCATTTGCACTGAGATTTATCCAATATCTGGGAACCTACTATGCTGGGCATTGGGCACAGATTATTGAATATAATAGATATAGACCTTATACCTTACAGTCCACTAAAAAGGACAATTCAGCTAGTTCAGTCATTCAGTCATGTCAGACTCTTTGTGACCCCATGGACTACAGCACGCCAGGCTTCCCTGTCCATCA
This sequence comes from Capra hircus, assembly GCF_001704415.2. Classification (NCBI taxonomy): domain Eukaryota; kingdom Metazoa; phylum Chordata; class Mammalia; order Artiodactyla; family Bovidae; genus Capra; species Capra hircus. Next base: position 114,471,824 of record NC_030808.1, on the reverse strand, counting down.
CCAACTCCCGGAGCTTGCTCAAACTCATGTCCATTGAGCCGGTGATGCCATCCAACCATTTAATCCTCTGCTGCCCCCTTCTCCTCCTGCCTTCAATCTTTCCCAGCATCAGGGTCTTTTCCAATGAGTCAGTTCTTTGCATCAGGTGGCTGAAGTATTGGAGTTTCAGCTTCAGGATCAGTCCTTCCAATGAATATTCAGGAATGATTTCCTCTAGGATAGACTGGTTGGATCTCCTTGCTGTCCAAGGGACTCTCAAGAGTCTCCTCCACCACCACAGTTCAAAAGTATCAGTTCTTCAGCACTCAGCTTTCTTTATGGTCCAACTCTCACATCCATTACTACTAGAAAAACCATAGCTTTGACTAGACGGACCTTTGTTGGCAAAGTAACGTCTCTGCTTTTGAATATGCTATCTAGGTTGGTCATAACTTTTCTTCCAAGGAGTAAGCGTCTTTTAATTCCATGTTTGTAGTCACCATCTGCAGTGATTTTGGGCCCCCCCAAAATAAAGTCTGTCATTGTTTCCATTGTTTCCCCATCTATTTGCCATGAAGTGATGGGACCAGATGCCATGATCTTCGTTTTCTGACTGTTGAGTTTCAAGCCAACTTTTTCACTCTCCTTGTTCGCTTTCATCAAGAGGCTCTTTAGTTCTTCGTTTTTTGCCATAAGGGTGATGTCATCTGCATATCTGAGATTATTGATATTTTTCCCAGCTTTGATTCCAGCTTGTGCTTGATTCCAGCTTGTGCTTCATCAAGCCTAGCGTTTCTCATGATGTATTCTGAATATAAGTGAAATAAACAGGGTGACAATATACAGCCTTGACATTTTTCTTTCCCAATTTGGCACCAGTCTGTTGTTCCATGTCCATTTCTAACTGTTTCTTCTTGACCTGCATACAGATTTCTCAGGAGTTAGATAAGGTGGTCTGGTATTCCCACCTTTTTTTTTTTCTTTTTTACTGGCAAATCTCATTCTTTATTTTATTTTTTTTTTCTGTTTCCTTTTTTTTTTAAAACTTTACAATATTGTATTGGTTTTGCCATACATCAACATGAATCCACCACGGGGATACACGTGTTCCCCATCCTGAACCCACCTCCCACCTCCCTCCCCGTACCATCTCTCTGGGTCATCCATCTCTTGAAGGATTTTCCACAGTTTTTTGTGATCCACACAGTCAAAGGCTTTGGCATAGTCAATAGAACAGAAGTAGATTTTTTTTTTAATTCTCTTGCTTTTTCGATGATCCAACGGATGTTGGCAATTTGATCTCTGGTTCCTCTGCCTTTTCTAAAACTAGCTTGAACATATGGAAGTTCACAGTTCATACTGTTGAAGTCTGGCTTGGAGAATTTTGAGCATTACTTTGCTAGTGTGTGATATGAGTGCAATTGTGTGGTACTTTGAGCATTTTTTGGCATCGCCTTTCTTTGGGATTGGAATGAAAACCGACCTTTTCCAGTCCTGTGGCCACTGCTGAGTTTTCCAAATTTGCTGGCATCTTGAGTGCAGCACTTTCACAGCATCATCTTTTAGGATTTGAAATAGCTTGACTGGAATTCCATCACTTCCCCTGGCTTTGTTTGTAGTGATGCTTCCTAAGGCCCACTTGACTTCACATTCCAGGATGTCTGGCTCTAGGTGAGTGATCACGCCATTGTGATTATCTGGGTCATGAAGAGGACAGGTCAAAAGCAAATACACAGTCATATAAAATTACTGGAGAGGTGATAAAGTCTATAAAGGAAACGAGTATTAACAGCTAGGAAAGATAGAGTAGAAGAGGAGTCAGGAACTATATTTTTGACAGAGTGGCCCAAGACTTCTCTCTCAGTTGAGAAAACTCAAGCTGTATAAGAACATCATGTGTGAGCAAAGCACAGAGCCATGAATGCACTTTTTCCACTTTGATTTCTGAGAGTTCAGAGCTGAGTTTTGTAATCAGATACAAAAGGATATGGGATAAATGGGTCCCATGTCTGTCAAGCTTCTTTTCTGTAAATATATATGTGTTTCATGCTTATAAGTTTATTAAGAATTACATAGTCTGGATTTTATTTTTTCTTCATTTTTATTAAAATTTATATATAATTTATGGGCTTCTCAGATGGCACTAGTGGTAAAGAATCTGCCTGCCAAAGCAGGAGATGTAAGAGATGTGAGTTCAATTCCTGGGCGGGGAACATCCCCTGGAGGAGGGAATGGCAAACCATTCCAGTATTCCCATCAGGAAGATCCCATGGACAGAAGACCCTGAAAGGCTATCGTGCATGGGGTCACAAAGAGTTGAATATAACTTAGCACCTGAGCACAAGCAAGCACATCCATAATTATACACATACATCTATAGAACAGAGAGAGAAACTGATTTATCAAAGCTGATCCAGTCAGTTAATGGTTAAACTGAGATTTCCACTTAGTCTAGCGTTCATTCCAAGAATACTAGTTAACATTCTTAATACTGAATTATAGTTGAATGGCAAATAACAATCAAAAAGTAGTTATTGATAGGGCCTACATGGAACAAAACACAGGTTTATGGGACACTAGGTGTGGCAAGCTAGAAAAGGGCATTGACCACAGAACCAGGAGATGCTTAGCACCAAAGAAAATCTATTACTATTGGCAATTTTTCCTGAGATTGGTCTGATCATTGCACATTATAATTATTTCCAGTAATGCATTTTACTATTTAGCCATCTTTGCTTGCTCTTTCTTCATGTACCATTTCCTAAGAAGTCTTGATTTTTTGTTTATGTAAATTCATATATAATTGCATATATGAGAATATATATTACTGGCTTCTAAAAGTTAAGTCATTCTATTTCCTTTTTAAAAAACTTTCTATTTTGTGTTAGGATATATAGCCAATTAACAAACCAATGTTGTGATAGTTTCAGGTAAAAGGCAAAGGGACTCAGCCATATATATATATATACATATACATTCCCCCTCATCTATTTCCTTTTTTCAAAAGATTTATAATGGGGATTCTAGAAAATAGTAACAATGGTGGGCATAGTCTGTGATACATCCCAAATCCCCATATAAAAACAGAGAAAAGTGATAGCAAAACCAAAGACTGAAAGACAATACTTAGAATAACTAGAGACACGTTATCCTCATAAGGTCAAAAATACAAGTAAGCGAAAACAATCCTCCAACATCCCTAAGACCCGCACACTAGGATGCAATGTCAAACAAGCCAGTGTCTCAGAACACAGGAACTCTAAAAGAGCTAACATATTCACGAAGTGCAGTGGGTCAATTCATGAGCCACTGCTAAAACCTCAGTGGGTTCTATCTACTCTAGGCAGGTGGATGTTAGAGCTTGTCCTTGGACTACAAGGGATGGGAGCAATCTAGTTTCTGTGACCTCTGAAACCTGGCCTTATAGGATCTCTTTCCAAAGTGAATCTATACACTGAGTAAAACTGCTGAGAATAGAATCAAAATGAAATGGGACAAAGGACAAGAGAGGCAATGGGAAGAATGTTGTGATAAAAGTGGGAGAGGGGAAAGAGTCAGAGAGCAGAAATATCTTACACAGATAAGTAATGAAATCAGCTCCTTCCAAGAGGAACTGCTGTTGCTTTTGCTTTACTGCTGATGTGACCAACAACCCAGGACAATGTTAGAAACTTAACTTTCAGACTGAGAGTTTTGTGGACCACATAAGTAGTTTCAATTCTGTCCCCTGATCATAAGTCCATGCCTCTGCCCAGTACCAAGTCTATCACTATTTCCTTTCTCTTTTTTTGGTTTTATTATAATATGGTTTCTATAGGTTTTAAATATTTTTGAAGTATAGTTAATTAACAATGTTGTGTTAGTTTCAAGTGTTTAGTAGTGATTCAGATTTATATATATATATTTTTCAAATTCTTTACCATTATAGCAGGGGTTCCCATCTTCCAGGATCTAATGTCTGATGATCTGAGGTGGAGCTGAAGTAATAATAACAGAAATAAAGTACACAATAAATATAATGTGATTGAATCATCCCGAAACCACATCACCCACCTCAGTCCATGGAAAAATTGTTTTTCACGAAATTGATGCCTGGTACCAAAAAGGTTGGGGACTGCCTCAGTATAGATTATTAAAGCAATTGAGTATAATTCCTACTGATTATAGGTATACAGTAGTCCTTGTTGTTTACCTATTTTATGTATAGTAGTGTGTATCTATTAATCCCAAACTCCTACTATATCTCCTCACTCCCACCACCCAGCCTATCCCCTAAAGGGGGATATTTCCTTTCCAGGGGTGGGTTGATTTATTCTAATCCGCTGTGGCTTAGTGGTAAAGAATCTGCCTGTCAATCAGAACACATGGGTTCAATCCTTGAATTGGGAAGACCCTCTGGTGGAGGAAATGACAACCCACTCCAGTATTCTTGCTTGGGAAATCCCATGGACAGAGGAGCCTGGCGGGCTGCAGTCCTTGGGGTCACAAAAGAATCAGACACGACTTAGTGACTAAACAACAACAAATGCACTCTCTAAGAAAGCAATTTCAAATTTTGTTTTACTAAAGTATGTCATCTGTCCACCATATTCTAGGACCTTGCAGCTTGGTTTCCAGTCCTAAATACGTGGGCCCAGTTAAAAGCCAGGCTCTGAGCCCTCAGGAACTGAGAGATGCCCTCTGTCAAAAGAAACTCTAGATTTAGCTTACCACTGTGCAATCATTCTTTATTCTTTATCTGGCTTCTGACTGCTTTCATTACTAGAGCTCAGACTTATTTATTTAAAATTTATTATGTTTTATCTACATGTCTTGCATTTTAGGTGTTCTATACCAGAAGGAATTTTTATAGATATTTAGTCTTGCAAGTTACTTAAAATAGAAACTTCATTTATCTATTTGCCATTATACACTCAGTCGCACGACTTTACATAGGTTCCCACCCCACCCCCCACAAATGGACCTCTCAGGCAGAATCTCTCTGAACTCCAGATTCATCTAACTCCTCCCAAACTTACCCTACAGACAGTCTTAATATCTCAGGAAATGACCTCTCAAAACTTGCATTACTCAGTTCAAATATCTTGTAATAATTCTTTATTCTTCGTCTTCCATCCTTCATTGTCACATACTCAAATCCCTATCGGCTCTACCTTCTAAGCATATCTAGCATTACTTGTTACCACCTCCACTGTTAATACCATGATCCAAATCAGCATTAACTGTCACATGGATTATTGCAATAACTGATACTCCTGTTTCTACCTTTTCCTTCTTACAGTCTCCTCAATAGAGCCAGATCGACACTGTTAAAACACTGAATTAGGTCATACCCCTCTTCTGCTCAAAACTCTCTTAGGGCTTATTTCATGCACATTAAAAATCTAAATCCTTGGTGTAACCACTATGAAAAACAGTGTGGAGTTTCCTCAAAAAAATTAAAAATAGAACTATCATATGATCCAGCAATTCCACTTCTGGGTATCTCTCTGAAGAAAATGAAAAACACTAATTTGAAAAGATATATGCACTGCCATGTTCATTGTAGCATTATTTAAAACAGCCAAAATATGAAAGCAACCTAAATGTCTACTGATGAGTGGATAAAGAATATGTGATTGTATACATATCTATTTATATATACACACACACACACACACATACATACATACAATGCAATATTATTCAGTCATAAAAAAAATGAAATCTTGATGTTTGCAACAACATGGATGAATCTAGAGGGCATTATGCTAGGTGAAATAAGTCAGATAAAGACAAATACCGTATGATGCCATTTATGTGGAAAAATTGAAAACAAAACAAAACAAACAAACCCAAACTCAAAAATACAGAGAACAACCTCTGGGTGGTAACCAGAGGCAGAGTGGGGGCATGGAGCGAAGGGTGAAGAGTGTCAAAAGGGACACATTTCCAGCTATAAAATAAGTCATGGGGATATACTATAGAGCATGTTGACCATAGTTAATAATATTGAATTGCATTATTTGAAAGTTTTTAAAACAGTAGATCTGAATAATTTTCATCACAAGGAAAAAACTTCTGTAACTATGTATGGTGATGGGTGTTAACTAGACATACTATGCTGTTCATTTCTTATTATACAGAAATATTGAGTCTTTACATTATACACTTGAAACTAATGTTATTTTTAATTTTTTAATTTCTTAATTTAAGTGCACTTGATTTACAATGTTTCAGGTATATCGCAATGGAGAAGGAAATGGCAACCCACTCCAGTGTTCTTGCCTGGAGAATCCCAGGGATGGGGGACCCTGGTGGGCGCCGTCTATGGGGTTGCACAGAGTTAGACACGACTGAAGTGACTTAGCAGCAGCAGGTATATCGCAAAGTGATTCAGTTTTATATATGTGTGTGTGTCTCAGTACACACACACACACACACACACACATATATTGCTTTTCAGATTCTTTTCCATTATAAGTTATTACAAGATATTGAAGAAACTAATATATTATATATCAATTATATTTCAATTAAAAAAATCTAAATCCTTACAAGACTCCATTTCGCACCTGTCTGCTCTCATCATCTGTTACTGTATCCCTTTTACTCTGCACCAGACACTTAGACTCCCTTCCTGTTCTTCAAACACACTGGGTACATTTCTTCTTCAGGATCTTTGCACTGCTGTTTCCTGTATCTGTAATAATCTTCCATCAGATATCCATGTGGTTCCCTTCCTTACTTTTTTCAAATTTTTGCTGAAGTGTCACTGTCTACCCTATTTAAATGAAACCCCTACTCCAACAGCTCAATTATATTTATTGTATCTTTTATAGCACTTAACATCTTCTGTCAATACTACATACTACACGCTGTGCTAAGTCACTTCAGTCATGTCTAACTCTTTGCCACCTTATGAACTGACTTCTCTGTCCATGGGAGTCTCCAGGCCAAGAATACTGGAGTGGGTTGCCATTTCCTCCTCCAGGGGATCTTCCCAACCCCGGGACAGAACCCACAATCTCTTATGTCTCCTACATTGGCAGGCAGGTTCTTTACCACTAGCACCACCTGGGAAGCCTCACTATATACTATATATAATACAGTTATTTCTCAGGTTTATTTCCTGTTTCCCTGTACCAGAGAATGTAAACTTCATGAGGTCAGGGATAGTGCCCTTAATGCTTTATTCTCTAATGTGTCCATAATAGCTAGAAGAGTGCCTGGCCACATTGAACTCAAAGGCCCATGTCTGCCCACCTGTTATCAGAACCACACTATGTAGTCAAATTCATCTTGAAAGTTTCCCATCAAATAAATAATTTCAAATTATTATTAAATTTATATTGTTTTGAGTAAACCTTAAATTTGTTTCTTATCAATTAATATTTATTCTTTCAGAAACTCAAGATGATTTTAACATGAATCTGAGGAAATATTTATTATTATTTGCTCTTTATTTTCTTTCATTCCATCCCAATTTCCATGGACTGTGACCCTATGGACTGTAGCCCACCAGGCTCTTCTGTCCATGAGATTTCCCAGGCAAGAATACTGGGGTGAGGTGTCATTTCCTTCTCCAGGGGATCTTCCAGAGAGGGGGTCGAACCCGCATCTCTTGCGTTTCCTGCACTGGCAGGCGAATTCTCTACCACTGCGCCACCTGGGAAGCCCCTCTTAACCACTGGACCACCAGGGAACTCCTTAATTTTCCATATTATCTTTATTATTACTTTTTAATTTAATTGCCTAGGTTTAATTGCTACATTTTTAAGCAGATATATTAGAAGCCTTTTTCTGTACAAGGAGTTTCCCTGGTGGCTCAGACAGTAAAGAATCAGCCTGTAATTCAGGAGACCTAGGTATGAATGTGGAGAAGGCAATGGCGCCCCACTCCAGTACTCTTGCCTGGAGAATCCCAAGGACAGGAGAGCCTGGTGGGCTGCTGTCTCTGGGGTTGCAGAGTCGGACACGACTGAAGTGACTTAGCAGCAGCAGCAGGTATGAATGTTGGGTCAGGAGGATCCCCTGTTGAAGGAAACACACCCCACTCCAGTATTCTTCCCTGGATAATTCCATGGACAGAGGAGCCTGGCAGCATGCAGTCCAGGGTTGCAAAGAGTTGGACACGACTGAGCGACTAACACTTTCACTTGTACAAATACAAAATATAGAATACTTTGAACAGCTTATGTGTAAGCTGCACTCTCAATATTAGTTAACAATATTGCGAGGGTTCTTTGAAATAAACTTCCTATTCATGCAGTAAAACATTGCATAAGTAACAGTGTTTCTCCTAGCCTCTGCTACTGGGACTTAAGAAGGTGTCACATTTCCTCTAGTGGATTTTTCATAGTGCCATTGAACATTACACAGTAAACAGCTGACCCCATCCCTTCTCTGGCATATTAGGAGCCATTTTAAGCCTGTCAGCTTTCAAACTACAATTCAATGCACATGACTGCTGCTTGCCTCTGGGCTGCAATTCTTCATCATCCAACTATATTTGAGCTCACTTGGACACAATGAGACAACTTCAGCTGCAGGGTATGAGAGGAACCAAAGTGTTTGAGCAGTACAGATGAGAAAATATGATTGTGATTCCCTCTGTTTACTTGTTTGTGGCCACTAGAGGGGTCTTTATTAATCAGCATGACTTTCTCTTCCAGCACTGCTTAAAATATTAGATCTAGGTCTTCCTAAGACTTATTTTCCTCATTCAAGTTACATGATTGCACTTGCAAGCTTTATGGATTACTGGATGCAGAATCAGCAAACCCAACCTCCTGTCGCTTAATCAAAAAGACATTAATTCACCAAAAACAGCTTTGTTTTTTAATACGATTATAGATACACACATACATATTTAATATATATGCACACATATACATATTCACCTGGTAGCTCAGCTGGTAAAGAATCTACCTGTAATAGAGGAGACCCTGTTTCGATTCCTGGGTCAGGACGATCCCCTAGAGAAGGAATATGCTACCCACTCTGGAATTCTTGGGCTTCCCTGGTGGCTCAGATGGTAAAGAATCTGCCTATAGTGCAGGAGATCTGGGTTGGGAAGATCCCCTGGAGGAGGGCATGGCAATTCACTCCAGTATTCTTGCCTGGAGAATCCCCATGGACAGAGAAGTCTGGTGGGCTACAGTCCATGGGGTCACAAAGAGTCACACATACACGTGATTACATACATATATAATCATAAATATCAAGAAAGATGAGATACTTGTCTTTGATGTCATTGATAGCTGTGGGGTCATGATTTTACTTGTCATCATCCTTCTAATGGAGTCACAACTAAGAAGGTGAAAGTCTAAGCTAGGCTTCAATAATAAAGTGATATGCAGCATTAGTGGAGAAGGAAATGGCAACCCACTCCAGTATTCTTGCCTGGAGAATCCCCATGGACAGAAGGAGCCCGGTGGGCTACAGTCCATGGGGTCACAAAGAGTTGGACATTACTGAGCAATTGAGCACATGTAGCACTAGACAGAATTCTTTCCATAGCAAGCCCCTTAAACCCCAACAAAACTGGCCTAAACATGTAGGGAAGCCATTGAGTGCTGTAATGAGAAGTCCAAGAATAAGGACTAGATGGGCCTTAATTCAAGGACTTCAGTGAATTAACTAGGCCTGATTTTCTACATCTCTGAACTTGGCTTTTTTTAATGCATTGTCTTCATTCTGAAGTAAGGTATCCTTGGTTTCTAGATAGCTATTATTGCTTCAGGATTCATACTTTTCCAGCTGCACGTCCACAAAATGGAACTTTTCTCTGCTAACAGATATACAAGTATCTGGGGCCTGCTCACTGCCCAAATTAACTTGCAAGTAAACGCCCCCCTCCCCCCATCAATTACTCTAGTCAAAGGGGTGTGAAATGCTGATTGACTTAAACCAACCCCAAACTAATCAGTGAAGCTAAGGGTAAGGAAAACCTCAACCAAACCACACGGCTTGAAATGTAAGATAAGATGATTCCCCAAACAGGTAGGGAGAGATGAATAAGTACTGTACTAGGGCCTGGGACCTGGTAACCACTATAGTTTCTCTTCTTATTTCATTTAGCAAGTTCTCTCCCAGGATGGCAATGGACCACTTGTGCAGTGGCCAATCTAACACATCATTTATTACAAGGAAGGGTGAAGCCATAAAATGAGCAGAAAAACCTGAATCTGGTTGCTGACCAGCAACACTGGTTGTTGTCACAAGTGAATTAAAGAATAATGGTTCAGAAAGAGTTGAAGTTTAAATACAAATACTAAGTTCTTTATAGTTACTTGAGCCATCTCCCCACTTTCCCTTTCAAATTTCTTTTTGGTATCTAAATTGCCATCACACCAAATAAATTATATATATATACATACTTGAAAGTACATCTCAGTTAAGAATTCTAAAACACCAAGATAACACATTCAGAGACCTGATTTTACCTACTGCAATCAGTTGGTGGTTGAGTTTTTGTGTCTAAACCTGTCTGGATAGAATCTATTATCTGGAGAAGGTATGTTTGTCTAAAAGCCAAAGGCACTCCTTTTTAAATGTGCTATCAGAAATATTTCTGAGAGGAATATTTTCCCCCGTTTTTGTGTATGTGTATTTGCCTATCTTTGTGTGTGTATATGTTTAAGGCAGGAAAAAGGAAGGAAAGAAACTGAGGATTCTTATTTATGATTTTACTGTTTTAAGAACTGAACAAAAGATGATAGAAATTATACCCAGATAACAGATTTGTGAATTGACAAGATATTGCTTTCACTGTAGGACTATTTATAGTTTTGACCCTCAAAGAAGAGGACTTTGGTGAGCAAATGTGGTTAAGCTCATTTTTTCAGTAGAAATCTATCATTACAGAAAGTCCTAATGGGAGCTACGGGAAGACGTGGTATCTCACATTCTCTTGTGTTATTTAAATCACACCAAGGCAAGGGAAAGCTAGCATCCTACCTAGTCTGGGGGGTATTTCATAAACGTAACTGCCAATGGTTAAAACTGACTCAGCCTTTTTGCCCTGAAGTTGATGACCTCATTGGTTCAAAATGACTCTTTGTACCTGCCATAACCAAGTGTATTTAGCCATTTGTGCAGTTAACACTTGTGTCTAAAGCTTTTGGGCGGAATCTTATTTCTTAGAAATAGTTCTGCCTGCCTTACAAACTACATCCTCTTTACTGCACACATGGCACAGCTCCTTACAACTGCCAGAAAGCTCCTCCTGGTGTTCCCACATGGGGAGACCTGAAACACTGTTATATGCATTTATAAACATTTTATGAGATCAGAGATAAAATGCCTTCAGAAGATTATCTCTGTCAAAATTAGACTAGGGAAATCCAGAAAATAACATTTTGGGGTAAATAAAGCACATATCCCCAACCATCCCATCTCTCTGCACAGTGGACCGTGTCAGGAAGAAAAATCACTGCAGGTATTTCCCCCAAATCTGATTCTTTATGTAGCAAATCAAGTCTCCGGGCCTGATCCCTGCTGCCTTGCCATCTTCATCTCAAATAATCTCTCCTTCCAGCACTACCCTCCAGTACACTGAACCTCGTACTGATGATCACAATGAGACTTTGCTTTGACTGTCCCTTCTGGCTGAAATGCCCACCCTCCACAGCTCCATCTCAGCCTTTCACATGGTAACTCCTGTTCCCAAAATAAGATATGACTGAAGAGGCCCTTTCTAGTCAGGGCAGGCACTCCCATAGGACCTAAGCAATGAGCTAGTTATACAAAAAGATTTGCACTTCTTTTTTGTAAGAACAAAGCATCTTCCCTTAGATGGGTGTCAAAATCTCAACCACTGTTTAGGCTTTTTAATGTTAATTTAATATGTTAGTTAATGATTAAAATGGTTACTTGTCTCTAGGACCCGGTTGCCAACGTCTATACATATTTGTTGGATGGGATTTTCCTCTTTTTGATTCTAACTCCCACATCTAACCATCTGGCCAAACTGACTTTCAACAATCTTATCTGTACTGTGTCTTCTCTTCTAAATATTCCCCAAACCACTCCACTTCCAAATCATTCTAATTATGGAAAAAGACTGGTATTTTCTAACATTAAATTATATCACTTCACAACTCATATGAATCAATGATCTACCAACAAAAGGCAGATTTTCAAGCCACTTTAAATTTAACTTATATGTTTCCATTGGCCCCTAAGGCAGATTTTCAAGCCACTTTAAATTTAACTTATATGTTTCCATTGGCCCCTTGTGCATCTCCATTTCCCACATGCTGGGTATCTTGAACCTAAATCTAAAAAACTGTCCACATGTATATAAATGGGAGTTTAAAATGGAGTTTGCTGCTGCTGCTGCTAAGTCACTTCAGTCTTGTCTGACTGTGAGACCCCATAGACGGCAGCCCACCAGGCTCCCCCGTCCCTGGGATTCTCCAGGCAACACTGGAGTGGGTTGCCATTTCCTTCTCCAATGCCTGATAGTGAAAAGTGAAAGTGAAGTCGCTCAGTCATGTCCAACTCTTAGCGACCCCATGGCTCCTCCGTCCATGGGATTTTCCAGGCAAGAGGAGTGGGGTGCCATTGCCTTCTCTGAAAATGAAGTTCAAAACTCCTTTAAAAGGGAGTTTAAAATAAAACAAACACAGTCATTAGCTTGGGAAATAGAAGGAAATGAATGAACTTATCATTTTGCCAAGTTCAATAAACTCAATTTTGATATGTTAGAAGTACCCTGATGATTCATTTGTAAATAAACAAGCACTCAAAGAGCAAATATATGCAAAGGTCATACAGTCTTCCCTCCTTTTTTTTTTTAAGACAACAGACTGGTAGTTTGAAGACATTTGCACATATGAATGGTATGGATTTTAATAATTATGTTGAGAATATTCAATTGAAGTATACTATGTTCCAGGCCCTGCATTGTGAGGGTACATAAGCAAAAGAGATGAACACATGCAAGATGGTGTAAAGCAAATGGCACTGGTGATGCTTCATATTGTTTGTCATCAAGCAGTGTGTCAAATGCCATGTGTAGGCAAATACAGGGGTACAGAGAAGGGAAGAACTTAATTCTGCTCTGGGGTAGGGAGAAGAGATTCCCAGAAAGCTATTGATTTCAGAATTGACATTGGCGTTATTGTTGCGGGTTGAGTCACAGTTCACCTGAAGTGGAGGAAAGATATTTCTGGCAGAGGAAGCAGCCACACAAAGACTCAGGGAGGGAAGTACTGGAAATGGTGACTGTGGGTGGGGATGGGATGTGGGCATGGAGGGCATTCGGAGTGGCAAGCGCAAAGTTGTAACATTTGGGTAGGGCATAATTGTGAAGGACCTGTAGACCAGGCTATAAAGAATCTGGCTCTGGAAGTATTACGGAATTGTCAAGAGAGAAATTATGCCGTCTGCTTGGAGATCCTTACAAATAGACCTCCCTTATCAGGTAAGATTTTGTTCTTCACTTTAACATTCACATCCTGGTTTTTGAGCATCTAGCTTATATTTTGAGACCTTCAAACATCTGTAGATTTGGTGTAGTGTTCTCTGTGTATTTATCCATCTGGTTTACATAAAAGTATCCAGGGAATTTCTTTTCTTTGGCTCAAGTCAAACACAGTTGGGGTCCCCTATTGTGGTGAGACTGCATTAACCCAAAAATACGTCCCCTTGAAAAATGTTTTATAGTCATTTATGTTCAAGAAGAAACAATTCATGAAAAAAAAAAAAAAAAAAAAAACCTTGAATAAAATTGAGAAAGAGTGAGCCTAGAAACAGAGAGCAACTTTGGAGGAAAGAAAACAAAAAAACACCTTTGTTTCTGTACTTTGAGTGTCTTATTTCATGGGCCTTTCCGGCTCTATTGATGCTGCTTGATTCTTACAGAAAGCAGGTTCTGAGCAGGAAGAAGAGCCCCAGTCGTGCAGTCATCTCTGCAATTCTCATGTTGGAGCAGAAGAACTGGAATTTTGACATATCCCACTTACTTATGAAATCAGAAAATAAAATGTCATGTCTATACTGGTCACAGGCATTATGTCTACATAATGTCAACAGCTATTACAAAACCAATCTGTCATCTTGCCTTTGTTGAAATTAAAACACTTAATTTTTTAATTCTATTTCAGCTATGGGTTTATTTCACCATCACTAATGGATAAATGGTTCAGACCCTGAAGTTGTTTTCATCTTATTGCATTGGGAGTAAGGATGACAATACATGCTAATTCTCACAGAATTAACACTTAAATGTGCAGGAAATTATAGGGTGACTAAGAATGTTATAAACAGAAGAGTTTGTTTCAATCACATATAAATACTCAGACCATTTATCTTTAATTACAGATTCATCAATACAAATACTGTTATTAAATTTGGTCAATATACAGGGCACATGTTGATTTACTACAATTATTTTAGAAAATTTAGAATTCCACTGTAATGATTTTTTTAAGAAGGCATGCTACTGCTTGTTAGAAAGTGTTAGTCGCTCCGTCATGTCTGACTCTTTGCGATTCCATGGACATTGGCCCATCAGGGTCCTCCTGTCCATGGGATTTCCCAGGCAAGAATACTGGAGTGGCTTGCCATTCCCTTCTCCAGGGGATCTTCCCAACCCAGGGATCAAACCCTTGTCTCCTGCATTGGCAGGCGGATTCTTTACCACTGCGCCACCTGGGAAGCCCAATTATATTATAGAAGATACTATATGATCCACTGTGTACTAAAAGCTGTCTATTTTAACAGGATTCTCTATAAATTCCTACCAGTAGGTGAAAAAGTAACATGTCCATAGGCTACAGACCTGTCAGAACAGTATAGAACTCATATTTACTAGAAGTCAACAAAAGGTCTACCCTTGTGTTTTAAATATCTATCTTATTTTAATCTTTAGCAACGTTAAGAAACATAGTGTCCCCATTTGCTATTTAAGAATGTGAGTATCTCTCTGCTCAATGTTAGGTGGCAGTCTGGATAGGAGAGGAGTTTGTGGCAGAAGGGAAACATGTGAATGCATGGCTGAGTCCCTTCCCTATTCACCTGAAGCTATCACAACATGTTAATTGGCTATGAGTGAAGTTGCTCAGTCGTGTCCAACTCTTTGCGAACCCATGGACTGTAGCCTACCAGACTCCTCCGTTCAGGGGATTTTCCAGGCAAGAATACTGGAGTGGAGTGCCATTTCCTTCTCCAGGAGATCTTCCCGACCCAGGGATTGAACCCAGGTCTCCCTCATTGTAGGCAGACGCTCTACCATCTAAGCCACCAGGGAAGTCTTGTTAATTGACTATACCCCAAAACAAAATAAAAAGCTTAAATAAAAGATATTTACCAAACAAAAAAAAGTATGCGAGTTTCAGAAAAATTAAGATTTTTACTTATAGGTACATATTTAGGTTGGTTTCCCTTGTGGTTCAGTAGGTAAAGAATTTGCCTGCAATGCAGGAGATGCAAGTTCAATTCCTGGGTCAGGAAGATCCCCTGGAGGGAGGCATGGCAACCCACTACAGCATTCTTGCCTGAAGAATCCTATGGACAGAGCTTGGTGGGCTATAGTCCATAGGGTCTCAACGAGTCAAACATGACTGAAGCAACCAAGCACGCGTGCAGGCACACATTTAGGCAGTCTACCTGCCACTGAACTTACTTGACCTAATCAGAAGCTTTACATTAGGAAAAGAAGTAATCTAGCATGAAAATGCGTTCAGTTCAGTTACTCAGTCGTGTCCGACTCTTTGCGACCCTATGAATCGCAGCACGCCAGGCCTCCCTGTCCATCACCATCTCCCGGAGTTCATTCAGACTCACATCCATTGAGTCAGTGATGCCATCCAGCCATCTCATCCTCTGTTATCCGCTTCTTCTCCTGCCCCCAATCCCTCCCAGCATCAGTGTCTTTTCCAATGAGTCAGCTCTTCACATGAGGTGGCCAAAGTACTGGAGCTTCAGCTTTAGCATCATTCCTTCCAAAGAAATCTCAGGGTTGATCTCCTTCTGAATGGACTGGTTGGACTCCTCGCAGTCCAAGGGACTCTCAAGAGTCTTCTCCAACACCACAGTTCAAAAGCATCAATTCTTCGGCGCTCAGCCTTCTTCACAGTCCAACTCTCACATCTATACATGACCACAGGAAAAACTATAGCCTTGACTAGACGGCCCTTAGTCAGCAAAGTAATGTCTCTGCTTTTGAATATGCTATCTAGGTTGGTCATAACTTTTCTTCCAAGGAGTAAGCGTCTTTTAATTTCATGGCTGCAATCACCATCTGCAGTGATTTTGGAGTCCAAAAAAATAAAGTCTGACACTGTTTCCACCATTTCCCCATCTATTTGCCATGAAGTGATGGGACCAGATGCCATGATCTTTGTTTTCTGAATGTTGAGCTTTAAGCCAACTTTTTCACTCTCCACTTTCACTAAAGGCCTCACTTGTTCTCAGGCAGGGGAGGGCAGTAAGGAAATACATAAAATATCTCAAAAGGTGAGATTGCTGTATACATAACTGAGGATGTTAAAGGATCCTCAGACACTTCTGAATCCACAAAACCAAAACCAATTGAGTTAGAGAAGTCAAGAGATTTGCCAAAAATCAAAAAGCTGAGAAGTAGCAAAACAGGGAACCAAGTCCAGAGATGACTAGGGTTAGAGAGTAAGATTTGATTAGGCACTTATTGCACACAAAGTGCTGGGCTGGGCTGGGCTGTCGAGACTGAAAAATATATATATATGTAGCACACCCCGAGGAGGTTAGAGCCTGCCTTGGGCTGGGAGTGGCCCTGGACTGCCTGTAGCTCGCCTCACTGCCACTATAAGCACAGCTACAAGTCTGATGATGGTTTCAGGGGCCTTTCACTCTCAACACAGCTGACTTCTTCCAGAGGAGCTGGTCCTGGAGAACTTGCCCATTTGTGGACTAGAGTACTTAAATATTTACTAGATAAGGAATTTCTACAGCCCTCTAAAGCATGTGGCTTTATCCAGATTACTGACCCTAAATGTATTTTATTCATCTGCTCCTTTGCCTAGCATCTTTCCGCAGGACAGGGTTCATTTCAGTGAGTCCCTCTTTTGAATGTGTTTGTGCATATTTCCTACTGTCCTCTAGCGGATGGAATCACAGGCCAGCTTACTAAGTACTAGTTATCATCTCATAGCGAATCCGGGAACAAACCACAGAATATCAGACTTCCGAAGCTTGGGTGAACCTTAGAGAGCATTACAACATCATCACTACCGTCATTATTGCCTTTAGGGACTTTCCAATGTACTTACTTGGCTATCTTTTTAATTTGTGAATTTCTTCCTTTGAAGTTTAGACTTTACGGGTGTGGGAAGTTAGAAACCAGCTACAGGAATAAACAAAGTCACCAAGGACCCATCTGATGTCAGAAAACAGGTTATAGCAAAATGTGGATTCAAATTCACATATCCTCTCTCACTGCTCTCTGCCCTCCAACGAGCCTCGCCTCTTTCCAGTCACATCATGATGTCCTTGCAACACAAACCATCTCTCTGCTTTCATCCCAGTGCACCTTTAAAAATTAAACTATTTACAAATTATAAAAACAACACAAAACTGGCTTTCATGTATTCATATGGCATTTAAATCTGTTTAATTCTTCATAGGGGCTTTTGAATGGATATTCAGTTAGGAACATCATTATCAAAATGGGTAGAATAAATGTTTTTCCTAAAGCTACCATAAACTTGCTGCTGCTGCTGCTAAGTTGCTTCAGTCATGTCTGACTCTGTGCGACCCCATAGACAGCAGCCCACCAGGCTCCCCCGTCCCTGGGATTCTCCAGGCAAGAACACTGGAGTGGGTTGCCATTTCCTTCTCCAATGCATGAAAGTGAAAAGTGGAAATGAAGTCGTTCAGTCGTGTCCGACTCTTCATGACCCCATGGACTGCAGCTTACCAGGCTCCTCCGTTCATGGGATTTTCCAGGCAAGAGTACTAGAGTGGGGTGCCATTGCCTTCTCCAACCATAAACATTTCTATTGTTAAAATAATAACCGTATCTTAAACTTTTAACTGCATAGAGATCTTTATAGAGTTTAGGGATATACGGACCCATAAGATATTAAGATATTTAAAAGGTGAGTTATGTTTATTCTACATATTTACTCATGCATACGTTGACAATTTAATGTGTTTTAATTCAAATATAGTTGATGTACAACATTATGTTTTTGTCAGTTGAACAACATAGTCACTCGACCTTTATGCACATTACAAGATGATAGCCATGGTAAGTCTAATAATCTGTCCCCATACAAAGTTATTATACTGTTATTGACCTTGTAACATAAGACCACTGTGGCATCTATATTTTGTATCTGGAACTTTGTACCTTTTAATCCCTTGTACCTATTATCCCCAGCCCTCCACGGCCCTCCCCTCTGGCAACCACCCATTTCTTTCTCTGTACCTATGAGTCTGCTTTGTTTGGTTTGTGTTCTAGATATCATATATAAGTGATATTATATGGTATTAGTCTTTCTCTAACTTATTCCACTTAGCATGATAACATACCCTCTAAATCCATCCATATTATTGCAAAAGGCAAGATTTCTTTTTTCTTTATGGCTGAGTAATATTCCATGTATATATATATACACACATATATGTATATAGAATCTTTATCTATTCATCTATTGCTGGGTACTAACATTACTTCCATAGCTTGGCTATTATAAATAATTCTGCTATGAACTTTGGAGCATATATATCTTTTTGTGTTAGTGTTTTTGTTTTCTTTGGGTAAATACCCTAAAATGAAATTCTGGATCATACACTATTTCTATTTTTTTAAAAAAACCACCATACTTTTCTTCCCAGAAGTATGTACTGATTTACATTCCCAGAAACACTGCACAAGGGTTCCCTTTTCTCCATATCCTTGCCAATATCTGCTATTTGTTGTCATTTTGATGATTGGCATTCTGACAGGAATGAAATACTATCTCACTGTGGTTTTAATCTGCATTTCCCTAATGATTATTGATGTTGAGCATCTTTTCACATGCCTGTTGACTTATCTGTATGTCTTCTTCAGAAAAAAAGTTTATTCAGGTCTTCTGCTCATTTTTTAAATGGATTGCTTGTTTCACTGATGTTGAATTACATGAGTTTTCTGCATACTTGTGCTATTAATCCCTTATCAGATAGGTCATTTGCAAATATCTTCTCCCATTCAGTAGGCTGTATTTCATTTTGTTAATGGTTTCCTTCACTGTGAAGTTTTTAGTTTGATGTAGCCTCATTTGTTTATTTTTGTTTTTGTTTCCTTTGTCTGAAGAGATATATAAAAAATATATTGCTAAGACCAATGTCAGAAAATATTTTCTTCTAAAACTAGGTTTTCTTCTAAGACTCTTCTTACATTTAAGCCTTTAATACATTTTGAACTGATTTTTTTGCATGGTATAAGAGAGCTCAGTTCAGTTCAGTCGCTCAGTCGTGTCCGACTCTTTGCAACCCCATGAATCGCAGCACGCCAGGCCTCCCTGTCCATCACCAACTCCCGGAATTCACTCAGACTCATGTCCATCGAGTCCGTGATGCCATCCAGCCATCTCATCCTCTGTCGTCCCCTTTTCCTCCTGCCCCCAATCCCTCCCAGCATCAGAGTCTTTTCCAATGAGTCAACTCTTTGCATGAGGAGGCCAAAGTACTGGAGAGTATAAGAGAGTAGTCCAGTTTAATTCTTTTGCATGTTAGTTGTCCAGTTTTCCCAGTAGCATTTATTGTACAGTTTGTCTTTTTCCCCATTGTTTATCCTTGCTTCCTTTGTCCTAGATTAATTGCCCATTCAAGTTTGGGTTCATTTCTGAGTTCTCTCATCCTGTTCCATTGATCTGTGTGTCTGTTTTGTGCCAGTACCATACTGCTTTGATTATTGTAGCTTTGTTGTATAGCCTGGAATCAGTCAGTTTGATACCTCAAGCTTTGTTCTTCTCCCTCAAGATTGCTTTGACTATTCAAGCTTTTTTATGTTTCCATGTAAATTTCATTTAATTTTTTTGGCCATGCCAGACACTATGCAAGATCTTAGTTCCCTGACTAAGGATTGAACCCATGCCCCCTGCATTGGGAACAGGGAGTCTTAACCACTGGACCACAAGGGAACCCCGTATGTAAATTTTAGAATTATTTTTTCTAGTTGTGTGGAATTGCCATTGGTATTTGATAGGGATTACACTGAATATATAAACTGCCTTGGGGAATACAGTAATTTTAATAATATTTCCACTAGTTTATATCATTTTCAACTTTCATCAATATCTTATAGTTTTAAGAGTACAGGTTTTTTACCTTCTTTGTTATATTAGACATTCCTAGGTATATTATTCTTTTGATGTGATTGTAAATGAGATTCCTTTTTAAATTTCTCCTTCCAACAGTTTGTTATTAGGGTATAGAAATGTAACAGATATCTGTGTATTAATTTTGTATCCTGCAACTTTACTGAATTCATTTGTTAGTTCTAATAGCTTTTTAGTGGTGTCTTTAGGAAACTGCATCTGTGCTGGGGCACAAAGCATGTAAGATTTTGTGCATGCCAAGGAGAGTCTCTGCACAGATACAGAGAACACACTAGTGGTTACCAGAGGGGAGGGGACTGGCTGAGGGGAAAGGTAAGGGGATTCAGAGAAAAAAAACTATTAGGTATAAAATAAATACATTACAAGGATGGAATATACAGCACAGAGAATATATTTTATATATAAAATATTTTATAATAACTTTTTTGCAGATTATAATCTATAAAAATATGTAATCACTATTTTGTTTACCTGAAACTAATCAACTATACTTCAATTGAAACAAAAAAAGAGCAGAGTCCGTTTCCTGTAGTCCTGCAGCTCTCTCAGTCACAAGTCTGCTGGTTTTCAAAGCCAGATATTGGAGGCTTATCTTCCTGGTGCAAGTCCCCTGGGCCTGGGAAGCCCAATGTGGGGCTTACAACCTGGCTCCTTGGAGAGCACCTCTACAACTGTGATATTCCTTCCATCTGTGGGTTGCCAACTGGGGGTGCGGGTCTTGTCTATACTCTGTCTCTGCCCCTCCAACTTATGTCATTGTGGCTTCTTCTTTATATTTTTAGTTTTGGAAAATATTTTCTGCTAGTTTTCAGGTCATTCTTATAGATAGCTATTCTCTAAATAGTTATGATTTGGTGTACCTGTGGGAGGAGGTGTGCTCAGGGTCTTCCTACACCACCAGCTTGGAGCTTCTGTCTCTAATATTTTTTAAAATACATGTATACCTTAGACTTGAAATACTTAGTTGCAATCCTCAGCAATAACATTTCAATATTTTAATTCTCTGATTTCTCATATATAAAGCTGGCCCCTCATATTTTTGTAAAGTTTAATAGAAACGAGGTTTCTGCAGCACCTGTCTCCCTCTATGGTTGTTATTGTTCTTGAGTCACTGAGTTGTGTCCAACTCTTTGTGACCCCATGGACTGCAGTGCTCCTGGCTCTTCTGTCCTCCATTATTTCCCAGAATTTGCTCAAATTCATGTCCATTGAGCCAGCAACGTTATTTAACCATCTCATCTTCTGCCTTCCTCCCGAAATGCCTTCACTCTTTCCAGGGTATAGCATAGAAGAAAAAAAATAGTTTCCTTCCACCCGTTAGTCCCAGTACCATCAAAATTTCATTCTAAAATTCAAAGTGATATTTAATTAGCTTGTCATAATTTTCAAGATATTTTGGTAAAAGAAAATCATAAAATGCACTTAATATGTTATCAGCTGCATGTAAGTGTGAAAGCTGCTAAGAAGCTTATGATCTTGGTTCTATCCAAACATCAAAAGTACTGTGCATAAAATTTAAGTGTATGCTTTTATGGACTTTTGGGTTTCCCTTCATCTGTCATATCTTTATAATAGTGTTAATTAACAAAGAGGAGGACTTACTTGGTGTTACAGTGTATAAGAATCTTCCTGCCCGGGGAAAAGGGTTTGATCCTTGGTCTGGGAAGATTCCACATGCCTCGGAGCAACTAAGCTTGTCCATAACAGTTACTGAGCCCACACTCTGGGGCCCAGGAGCTGCAACTACTGAAGTTTGTGCACCCTAGATCCTGTGCTCCACAAGAAGAGAAGCCACCGCAATAAGTCCACGTGCTGCAACTAGAGAGTAGCCACCAATCCCGAAACTAGAGAAAGCCAGTGTACAGCAGCGAAGACCCAACTCAACCAAAAATAAATAAATTAACAAATAGAAATTAAACAAAGAGGAGACATGATTTTTTTTTATGCATTCTCTAGTACTTACTGCTGCTGCTGCTGCTGCTGCTAAGTCGCTTCAGTCGTGTCCGACTCTGTGCGACCCCTTAGACAGCAGCCCAACAGGCTCCCCCGTCCCTGGGATTCTCCAGGCAAGAACACTGGAGTGGGTTGCCATTTCCTTCTCCAATGCATGAAAGTGAAAAGTGAAAGTGAAGTCGCTCAATCGTGTCTGACTCTGTGCGACCCCATGGACTGCAGCCTACCAGGCTCCTCTGTCCATGGGATTTTCCAGGCAAGAGTACTGGAGTGGGGTGTTGTTTAGTTGCTAAGTCATGTCTGACTCTTTCTGCAACCCCATGGACTATAGCTCACCAGGCTTGTCTGTCAACGGGATTTTCCAGGCAAGAATACTGCTAGAGTGGGTTGCCATTTTCTTCTCCAGGGGATCTTCCCAACCCATGGATCAAAACCACATCTCCTGCTTGGCAGGTGATTCTTTACCACTGAGCCAGCTCAGAAGCCCCAGCATTTATTATACTTATCTGTTTATGACAGTGCTTTCCCTATCTAAATAGTGTTTTCAGTAATGACAGAAGTTGATACAAATCTTAACTATTTTGAATTTCTACTTAGTCACATCAGTTATTGTGAAACTTTATGTCATTTGTAATACAGCAACCAAGGGCATCAGATGTTAACATTTGTGAATGATTTTCATAAAAATTTTTCTACCTTAGTGTTTAGGAGATTGACCAGAAGATAAAATGTGCTAAAGGTCAGAGTATAATGCACGATACACTGCCTATCAGTTCCAAATAGAAGTTTTCAGAAAAGCCTACATGGTACAAATCAATTTTTATTGCTTTAATATCTTTTTTACTGAATTATAGTTGATTTACATAAATCCTTTTTTAAACAGATGGATCTTTACCCTTTTACTTTCTCTTCCCATTGTATCAGTCCATCCGAAATGAATGATTTACTTTCAAACCTAAACTTTATAATCTAGTGAGTGAGCAAATTATTGTCAAAAATAGCCTGCTATACATGCCACTGTGTGATTTAATTCATTCATACAAGTTTTCCCTGAAACATTTACTCCTACCTAGAGGTAACCCCCAAAACTGGAAGCCTGGACTTACCCAGCATTCCCTTGGTCCCTTAGCAGTTATCTGCTCTTGCTTAGGCTCTTATCATTTCTTGCCAGAACAATTGCAACGGCTTACCAAACTCTCTACCTGCAGCCAAAAGCACTTCTTTTTTCAAGCTTTAAACTTTTTATTTGTATTGGGGTATAGCCAATTAACAATGTTGTGGTAGTTTCAGGTGAACAGTGAAGGGGCCTAATGATACATATACATGTATCCATTCTCTCCCAAACTCCCTTCCCACCTGGGATGTCAGGTAACATTGAGCAAAGTTCTATGCGCTTTACAGTAGGTCCTTCTTGGTAAAAGCACTTCTTATTTATTCTCCTCAGAAGCAACAAAATAATCTTTCTGTAACACAATTTTTATAATCAAATTTATAAAATCTTCTTTAGCTATCATATATATATAGTGGATAAACAAGTTCCTACTGTATAGCACGGGAACTATATTCAATATCTTGTGTTAAAATACTGAAAAAGAATGTATATATAGATTTATAACTGAATCACTTTGCTGTATATCAGTCCTCATGGACTGCAGCATGCCAGGTCTCTTTGTCTATGGTATTTTAATACTACAGTTAGCTAGTCATATAAACTCTTTTGTTGCCCAAGGTATTTAAAAGTTGCGTTTATACTAAACTGTAGTCTATTAAGACTGCAATAGCATTATGTCTGAAAAATAAGAAATATAGATCAATGGAACAGAATAGAAAATCCAGAGATGAACCCATGCAGCTATGGTCACCTAATCTATAACAGAGGAGACAAGAATATACAATGGAGAAAAGACAGTCTGCTCAATAAGTAGTACAGGGAAAACTGGATAGCTACATCTAAACAAATGAAATTAGAATACTTCCTAACACTATACACAAAAATTAACTCAAAATGGATTAAAGACCTAAAAGAAGGCCTGATACTATAAAACTCTGAGAGAAAAACACAGGTAGAATGGTCTTTGAAATAATTACAGCAAGATCTCTTTCAATCTATCACTTAAGAGTAATGGAAATAAAAACAAAAATAAACAAATGATACCTAATTAAACTTCAAGCTTTTGCGCAACCAAAAAAACCATAAAAAAAAAGAGAGAACCCTCAGAAGGAGAGAAAAATCTTTGCAAACAAAGCAACCAACAGGTATTAACCTTCAAACTATGCAAACAGCTAATTCAGCTCAATATCAAAAAACAAAATCCCAATCAAATGGACAGAAGATCAAAATACACAGTTCTCCAAAGAAGAAATATAGATGGCCAAAAAGCACGTGAAAAGATGCTCAACATCACTAATTATTAGAGAAAGGCAAATCAAAACTACAATGAGGTATCACCTCACACTGGTCAGAATGGCTTTCATCAAAATATCTACAAACAGTAAATGCTGGAGTGGGTGTGAAGTAAAGGGAACCCTCCTACACTGTTGGTGGGAATATAAATTGGTGTAGCCACTATGGAGAAAAGCATGGAGGTTCCTTAAAAAACTAAAAATAGAGCTACCATATGATCCAGTAATCCCAATCCTAGGCAGTTATCTGGAGAAAACATAATTTGAAAAGATACAGGCACCTTAATGTTCACTGCAGCATGATTTACTATAGCCAGAACATGGAACCAACCTAAATGTCCATCAGTGGAGGAATGGATAAAGAAGACGTGGTACATATATATGGACTATTACTCAACCATAGAAAAGAATGCAATACTGCCATTTGCAGCAACATGGATGGACCCAGAGATGACCAAACTAAGTGCAGTCAGTCAGACAAAGACAAATATCATATGACATCACTTATACACGGAATCCCGGTGGCTCAGACAGTAAAGAATCTGCCTATGATGCAGGAGACCTGGGTTGGGAAGATCCCCTGGAGAAGGGAATGGCAACCTACTCCAGTATTCTTACCTGGAGAACTCTATGGATAGAGGAGCCTGGAAGGCTACAGTCTGTGGGGGTGCAAAGAGTTGGACACGACTGAGTGACTAACACTTTGACTTTGATACGTGGAATCTAATAAATATGATATGAATGCACTTATTTACAAAACAGAAATAGACTCACAGACATAGAAAACAAACGCATGGTTACCAAATAGGAAACATCGGGGGAAAGGGATTAGAAGTTGGGATTAACAGATATACATTACTATATATAACACAGATAATCAACAAGGATCTAGTGTATAGTACAGGGAACTCTACTCAATATTCTATAATAACCTATATGGGAAAAGAATCTGAAAAAAGAATAGACATATGTACATGTATAACTGAATCACTTTGCTGTACCTAAAGCTAACACAACATTATAAATCAACTATACTCCAATATAAAATAAAATCTTTTTAATAAATTAGTTCCTTAGTTTAACTAGCTACATTCAAATGTTCCATAAACACATATGGCTGGTGGCTATCATGTTACATAATGCAATTCTAGAAGTTATTTAGCATAAGCCAAAATACCCCTCCTTTTCTATTTTACTCATTATTTCTACTATTAAACTCTGGGACAAAATGGTATGTACATTAAGTGTATTATCTGGAAATTTGTAAAGACCTGAGGAGAAATTTTCTAAATATGCTTATCAAGTATATTTGATTAGAATATCATTTGGAAAACAGACATTTACTGGTGGCTCAGACAGTAAAGAATCTGCCTGCAATGCAGGACACCTGGGTTCAATCCCTGAGTTGAGAAGATCCCCTGGAGGAAGAAATGGCAACCCACTCCAATATTCTTGCCTGGAAAATTTCATGGACAGAGGAGCCTGGGGGCTACAGTCAACGGGTCACAAAGAGTCCGACACAACTGAGCAACAAACACTTTCACTTTTTCACTTCAATTATTGAGATATTTGGAATACTGTTCAAGAACTCCAGATAGTTTACATGGTATCAAAAGTTAGTCTTAGAAAATGTAAATTCTACAAGTCACTCTCTCCAAATTTGCATATACTTGTTAAAGATAACTAATTTAGGAAATTAACTGTGCATAGCTTTACTGATAGAGTGGCCTCAAATAAGCTACAAACCACATGCTATAAGGAAAAAGACAATGCCTGGTGTGCAAGTGAGCCCCTACAGACCTATAGCTGAAATGCCTGTGGCTATCTTGGAAAAGACTGTGGATTCATTTATTATCACAACAGCTTTTAGCTAGTCCTCTGAGACTAAAGGAAACTGTCCTTGTGTGAGCCTGACCTGAATTGAAGAGGAAACTCTGAGAAGCTGAAAAAGAGCTCAGTGTAAAAGTAGGCAGGTTTGGGGAGACGTGACTGAAGCAATAAGTGGCCTTAAAGTGACCACTGCTTTCTCCTTCCTTCCTTCAATATTTCCTGCCTCCCTGCCTTCTTTTTCTTGAGTCAATTGAAAAGTTGTTTTAGGAATTCTTTCTGGGTTTGATAAATCCCAAGTTGGGACCAACTAGGTAATGAGAACTAACAAGAGTGTCGTTTAAAAAGCCACTAGCCTCCCTCCATGCTAACAATTTGCTTAATAAATAAATGACTTACCAGCTCTGGATTTGCTGTCTACCGTAATGATTAAAAGAAATGGTACAGTTTGAAACAGAGATACATATATTTGACAAGCGACATGCTATCATGAAGAAGGCAAAAATAAATTTCATAAATGGATTAACTCCAAAAAGAAAGTGAGCTCACAGAACAAACTTGGGTTTTTAACTCTGTGCTTAATTCTTTAATCCAGTAAGTTTAAAATACAAAAGATAAACTTAAAGTACTTTCTTCTGTGTAGGACAGGAATGGGCAACCTTTTTCTATAAAGGGCCAGATAGCAAATATTTAGACCATGTGGGCCCCCGCTCATCTCTACCATCTACTCTTTGCTATTTTGTTTTACAATCTTTTAAAAAAGTAAAAATCATTTTAAGCTTGAGAACCACATAAAAACAGGCAAGGAGCTGCATCTGCTCACAGGCCCTAGTTTGCAGACACCTGACCTGGAAAACTGTCTTGTCCAGATATCTATAGGACATGAAAACTTGGAGCTTCATTAATTGCTCCATACCTTGCCCCCACCCAGGCTTCCCAGGTGGCTCAGTGGTAAAGAATCCACCTGCCAAGCTGGAGATGCGTGTTCGAATCCTGGGTTGGGAAGATCCCTGGTGAAGGAAACAGCAACCCAATCCAGTATTCTTGCTTGGAAAATTCCATGGAGAGAGGAGCCTGGCAGGTTACAGTCCATGGGGCCACAAAGAGTCGGACATGACTTAGCAGCTAAACAATGACATCTGTCCCACCCAACAGCTACATTAAAAATCATGACAAATCTCTAAAAAGCATTGTCTGTAAACCAGTTGACGAATACCAGTTGACTTTTTAAATGAATGTTTCATTCAGGCCTCTTTCACTATTAAAGTTACACATTCTTATGTGTGTGTGCATGTGCTCAGTCGTGTCCGACTCTGCAGTCCCATGGACTGCCAGGCTCCTCTGTCCATGGAATTTTCCAGGCAAGCATGCTGGAATGGGTTGCCATTTCCTACTTCAAGGGATCTTCCTGACCCAGGAGTCGAACCTGTGTCTCTTGGGTCTTCTGTGTTGGTGGGTGGATTCTTTACCATCATGCCACCTGGGAAGCTCAAAAGACATCTTGGCAAGCTCTCCAATCACTGCTCCATGCAAGCAGGCTGTCAAGTCATAAAGACTGATGGAGGGCTCCAGGTGGTAGGAACTAAACTGTATATCAAGTGAGGAATAACAACAGCTAATATTTATTAAATGTTTATTAAATGTTTTACATATGCCAGACAATTTACTAGAGTTATATTATTTCTCTTTTATAAGAGCCATCTTACAAGGTAAGTATTGATACTGCCTTCATTTTAGAAATGAAACTAAGGCACAGATTAGTTATGTAATTGTTGACTGATAAGCATCTAGTAAATGCAAGAGCTAGTAATCAGCCCATAGGGCACTGAAATCTATGCACTAGACCAGGATTGGCAAACTTTTTCTATAAAAGACCAAATACATAATATTGCAGTTTTTGTAGGCCATAGAGCCTCTGTCTTAACTACACACCTTCAGGTGGAATGATTCACCCTGTTGTTCAAGTCAGAAACCGGGCTACCACTCTTTAGACCTAACTCTGAGTCATCTATCAAATTCTCACATACTATCCACTACTTAATTCTACTTCCAAAACATATTTCAAACCCATTCTTTACTTTTAGAATCTAGCACCACCACCCAAATATAAATCATGACTCTTCACCTGAATTTCTGCAATAGACTTATTCTCTTTGGTACCAAATATGATACCCCTCAATCAATTTTCCATACAGCAGTCAGGATGGAGATTTTATGAGGTAAATTGCATCACATCACTCCCTTGCTTGAAATCCTTAAGTGGCTTCAATGGCGCTTAGAATAAAAGCCAAACTGTAAACATGGCATGGAAATGATATACAAGACTGGCCTCTGCTGAGCTCTTCGTTTTCCATTCACTCACTCACTCATCCAGTCACTCACTCACTCAGACACACTGGCCATTTTTCAGGTCCTGAAATGTACCGTTTGTTCTTAATTTAGGAGTCTTTAAACATGTTCTTTCTTCTGCTATAAATCATTTCCTACCCCTTTTTCAAGCCTTAATCTAATATTCTAATGAATTAGTCTAAATTAGACTTAGCAGCAGCAGCAGCAGACCTTAGAAAAGTCATTCCTTACCACTCAAATGAAATTAGCTCTCCCCTTGTTTCCTCATTTTTCTCCCAAAGATCCTGTTTTTTTTCTTTCTTTGCACTATTCCATCAGCATGCAGGTTTCTTTGGGTATTGTGTGCCTCCCAAGAAAACACCACAAAAGGAGAGGCAGAGTTCTTGAACCATAATATACATTTAATGCTGCTGCTGCTGCTGCTGCTGCTAAGTCGCTTCAGTCTTGTCCGACTCTGCGTGACTCCATAGACGGCAGCCCAACAGGTTCCCCCATTCCTGGGATTCTCCAGGCAAGAACACTGGAGTGGGTTGCCATTTCCTTCTCCAGTGCATGAAAGTGAAAAGTGAAGACGTCGCTCAGTCGTGTCCGACTCTTCTGCGACCCCATGGACTGCAACCCACCAGGCTCCTCCATCCATGGGATTTTCCAGGCAAGAGTACTGGAGTGGGTTGCCATTGCCTTCTCCTACGTTTAATGAATGTTTGCCAAATGAATAGAATAGTTAATGAAATTCCCACTGGAATCTGCTATCCACAAGGGCAAGATTTTCCCTTATTGGTGTTGGTGTTTTACATAGTTCTTAAAAGAGTATCTTACATATAGCAGATATTCAATAACTATTCATTATATTAAATATCTATTTTAATACACATAAACTGTAGGATTTTGAATACATGTCTGTTTTATAAATGAAGTAATAGGCTTAGAAACAAGCAATGTAATCAAGGTCAAAGAACCTTCTTGGTTGAGCCATACTTTAAATACAGGTTTTATTTCCAAAGCATGTACCACACATGTGGAAAGATCTCCATTAGTACATTCCTGAAAACTTCATGAGATTTTAAACACATTGTTATTTACAAGTTATTTGCAAGTCTTCACAGAAACTTCTATTTCTATGTAAAACATCAGTTATATCAATTCTTCTCTTCCTCATTTACTTGCTTATAATTATGTCTTTAATTATATTTCCATAATCCAAGGCATACATTTTATATACTCAAAAATACCACAAACACCTTGAGGATATCTTTTATAAAACCCACATGAGGTTCTGAGTAAGCCATTAGGTAAAACATGTTGTCACATCTCCTTATACTTTGCTTTTTATTAGCACTGTGATTTGCTTACATGTTGATGTGCTTTCTGAGTACTTTTCCTCAAGCTGTCTCATTCTTGAAGAAAAGTAGCCTCTTGATATGTTCTACTTTAGCTTCTGGAAAACAAAGACAATCTTTGAACTAGGGATCAGGTGGTTTGGACATATGTGTATTTACTAAGCTCAATGAAATTGAAATTAAATCTTTTTATTTTATCAGGTGATGGTAGTTTAGTTCCTAAGCTGTGTTCAACTCTTGCGACCCCACGGACTGTAGCCCACCAGGCTCATCTGTCCATTGGGATTCTCCAGGCAAAAATACTGGAGTGGGTTGCTATTTCCTTCTCCAGGGGATCTTCCTGACCCAGGAACCAAATCTGGGTCTCCTGCATTGCAGGCAGTCTCTTGCATTTAAGGAAGATTCTCTACCAAATGAGCCACATATATATTCCTTTATTTTATCAGAGAGAATCCTAACTCTTTGGCACCTGTATATTGCAACAACTTTGCTTCTGAAGCACCATTTAATACACTCAGAGAGCATGTGGTCCTTAAAGACATTAAAGAAATACTAAATGCTATTTAAAGTTTTGTGGTTTTTTATATATCTATCCATCTATCTATCTATCTATATATATATATAAAAGAATGAAGTTTGGGGGACATTAGCCCTGTTGAGAAGAAAATGGTATGTGAATTACATCATGCTAGGAGATCCAACCAGTCCATTCTGAAGATCAGCCCTGGAATTTCTTTGGAAGGAATGATGCTAAAGCTGAAACTCCAGTACTTTGGCCACCTCATGTGAAGAGTTGACTCATTGGAAAAGACTTTGATGCTGGGAGGGACTGGGGGCAGGAGGAGAAGGGGACGACAGAGGATGAGATGGCTGGATGGCATCACTGACTCGATGGACATGAATATGAGTGAACTCCAGGAGTTGGTGATGGACAGGGAGGCCTGGCATGCTGTGATTCATGGAGTCACAAAGAGTCGGACGCGACTGAGCAACTGAACTGAACTGAACTGCACTGAAGATTCTTTATGACAAAATCACATGACTAAATTAAGTCATGGAGGGCTCTCCTCAATGAGAGAGTGGTGAATACAATGTTACCATCATTATAAATTCTTGTCCCACTCCAGTCTGATGGCAGGACAAGAAGAGGGACCAAAGATTGTTAATGTAATTTAAATGATGTGTAAAATATCAAGCAAATGACAATTTCTTTCCCAAGAGTTTATGCAATTAAATTTTCCATCCAAATCATTATGTTCAGTGTGATTCATGAAGCAGTGAAGGCAGCAGGGAGGGCTAGCCTGTGGCATATGTGTGGCCATGGCTGCTTCCACGCCTGAAGCAGTTATCATTTATTGATTACACTGCACTTTCCTACCAAGCCCAGAGGAGGCCTCAGAATTCTTTTCAGCATGACTTTAAAGCCAGCCAATTCCAAAATTAGAATTGGAAGCAAAGGTCAACACAGAGCAATAGAATCATTAACTGCAAACAGGAGGTGGAAGGAACATTGTTAAACATGTGCATATCAGAGCACTGAGCAAAACAAAGCAATCAGATTAATCCACTAATACCTCTTCTTCTGCTCTGTGATTAACAAATTTGACAAATTATATTGAGCCCACCTGGAATCTAAATCAGGTTCAGATGCTGGCAATCTGAAACACTAGTAGTTTATATCCCTTCCTTCCCATGAAAAAAGAAATCACAATTGCTGAGTTTATGTAGAAAACTCTGTATATCAATGTATATTTAAAGTGAAAATGCAACTGATGTAATTATGAATAGGAAAAAACAGGTGATGTGAAAAACAATGTCAAGAAATGGAGAAGCTGGGCATCACAGTAGCAAAATAACAATTACGTTATGACATCTACATTTTCCCTCAAATAATGTATTCTTGAGTAAGTGTATTCTTAAGTAAATGTATTCTTAAGTGATTGGTGATAACATTAACATATTGCTCAGATCATATTCTCCTTACAGTATGAATTGCACTTATAGCCAGAGCTCTGTGGGAGGAGATCTGTAAGATGCATTTTTACCAGCTTCATTTCATTGATAAAGTAATCAGTTACCTTCTGCAGCTATATATAACTAGTGGGTCGTGACTTTGGAGCTAAGATTCAGGTATTCAGTATCTCTAACCACTTTTCTTTCACTAGGCTACATTTCCCATTTGTCTACACAGATTCCTGCCTATATTACATGAATTTTTATTCACCTGACCTCTGCTTTAATCAAATGTCAGAAGTGCCTTCTAATAATACCAAAGAGCCTTCTTAATTGGCAGGAGCCATACATTGGCTGCCATTACTAATTTTTAGTCCATGCAGATTGAAAGAATTTATCCACAGATTTCTTATTTACAACCAAGAGAGGCATGCCTCAGTGTAATAATGTGCCTCAACTCAATTAAACATAATTGCATTCATTCCCCAACTGAAAATGACACTGTAGAAAGGAAGTCTGTGCTGTCATTGACCTCCCTTAGTACATGTTTAGCTGTAGGTACTGGAGCATGAAATGGCTAACTATGTTCACTATTGTTTTGGGTTCGGTAGGCTTCTGTTCACAGTTTCCGTCACAGCTACATTACCAGAATTAATATAAAATGTATTACTAAACACCACCTTATTATATTTCCAATACAGTAAGCAGCCCACAATATAAAAATTTGGAGATAGAGCACATGGATGTATATTAATCACATGGAATACATATTTCCTTTAGTATGAAAACTCATTCTCTGAATATTTCTATACATTATAACAATACTATGAAAGTGCAAAATATTCACCATGCAAGCCAAATCTGGCTGTAATGAATCTGCTAATGCAAGCCAATGAGAAAATTTAAGTTTGTGATAGAGGTTAGAGTGCACAATATCTCAGCTCTTTGCCTGGTGCAATCCAGCTCATTATGTTCATCAACTTCACATCCTTCATGATGGACTGCCTTTCTAGGCACCAGCTCCTGGCAACCAGTACTACTACAATTCACAGAGTGATGCAAAAACTTAAAAATAGCCAAGGCAATATTGAAGAAGTATAAAACTGCAGACTTTATCAGAATCCAAGACTTATTGTCAAGCTATATTCACACATTGTATATTACACAGCATAACTTTGGTAATGTATCTCTGAGATGTAACACCAAGATCCAGCTTCCAAAATGTAATTTTTATATACAGAACTTGGAAGCGAAACTTTCTCTCATCTCAGTGTAATGAGATATTAATCCAACTTGTAGATAATTTATTTTCAGCCCTTTTTAGAAAAAATCCTGCCATGGGATTTACTGACCAGTCACAAGCAATGCAGTCAAGTCCACCAGTCCACCTCTTTCAGAATCTGCCTCAATTGCAAGGAGTGCTTTGCCTCTGGCTGACTCTTCCCAGGGCAGCCCACACCTAAGAAATGAATGACAGAGGGATGTAAATTCTGAGCCATTTTAGCTCAAGACACCCTGATGGCAATGCTGACTTGAGGCGTTGTCAGGTTGACGTCACAGTTCAACTTCTTTCTCTGCCCATTCCTGTTTCTGCCCGCTTCCTTCCTTTTACAGGTGTAGAGCACTCACCTGCATCTCACAATCCAAATTCCTCAGCACCTGTCTTTGAAGAACACAACCTCTAATGAATGAATAGTGAATGAATCACTCATATATTAAGTTTGCACAGAAGAAGCTA
The DNA here is from genome assembly GCF_001704415.2 of Capra hircus. Classification (NCBI taxonomy): domain Eukaryota; kingdom Metazoa; phylum Chordata; class Mammalia; order Artiodactyla; family Bovidae; genus Capra; species Capra hircus. Next base: position 114,437,988 of record NC_030808.1, on the reverse strand, counting down.
GGCACTAAAAGGTATATATTATGTGCTTAAAGAAATTTCATTTTTAAAATAAAACCAAACCAGGATGGTAGAAATCAGAACAATGATTATTTTTGAATAGCTATTGACTGAGAGGTGACATGAGAAGGCCTTCTTGTATGGTAATAATAGTCTATACTTTCATCTCTGTCATAGTTGAATATATACTCAACTGGATATACATATGCATATATATAATGCATAAAATAAAATATATAGAATTACAAAGAAAACCATTTATATTGAAATTGATCATCAAAGTATTTAAAATATGCCATGTAGTAATATATGTATTTCTTCTTGGTGCATCAAATAATAAGATTGAGTGGTGGTTCTAAGAACTACAATTATTTGGAATTAGTCGGGCATATACATGACTTCTGTATATGTACCACAACTATAATTTGATATGAAAATATCTGTGAGTTCTATTAACAGTTGATTACCTACATGCATAACTGAAGGAAGTGCTGTATTTCCAGGGGGACTAAGTTAAAACAGACACAATTATTTTCCTTCCAAGTTCTCAGATTACCCCTCACAAATTCTATCCACAGTCCCTATACATTTAGTGGACTCTAAGTATAGAATCCTTGGTCTATAGCAATTTTATAAAAGAGAACTTCAGAGAGAGCATCTCAAGTGTCTCAATGTAGAATACAGTAATCCCATTTTTAGTTATTTCCAGCTTACATATTTCTCCCCTTCGTCTCTCTGTCCCTCCCTGTCTCTCTCTTTCTGTCCTGCTTGGGTGATTCATAATTACTAAGCACTTACTAACTTCCAACAAACTGGTAGGTACTTTATATGGAAAAGATACTAGCTTTGGGAATTTGTTTATATCCATGTTGAAACAGCATCTCCAATAGCTTCAGCTTCACCGATAACTTAGCTGTGCATTCTTGAATAAGTAAAGATATCAATTCTCTCATCTAAAAAATGGGGTGAGGGGGTAATGTTATTCTGTAAGACTGCTGAGAGAATTCTAAAAATTTTGTGGACAGTTATCTTATTTGGGGGTTCTCTTTCTTGCATTTTTTAAGCTCTATACAGTCAACAAAAACAAGACCAGGAGCTGACTGTGGCTCAGATTATGAACTCCTTCTTGCAAAATTCAGACTTAAATTGAAGAAAGTAGGGAAAAACATTAGAACATTAAGGTATGACCTAAATCAAATCCCATATGATTATACAGTAGAAGTGACAGATTCAAGGGATTAGGACTGATAGACAGAGTGCCTAAAGAAATATGGACAGAGGTTCATGACATTGTACCAGAGATGGTGATCAAGACCATCCCCAACAAAAAGAAATGCAAAAAGGCAAAATGGTTGTCTGAGGAGGCCTTACAAATAGCTGTGAAAAGAAGAGAAGCTAAAGGGAAAGGAGAAAAGGAAAGATACATCCATTTGAATGCTGACTACCAAAGAATAGCAAGGAGAGATAAGAAAGCCTTCCTCACTGATCAATGTGAAGAAATGGAGTAAAATAATAGAACGGGAAAGACTAGAGATTTCTTCAAAAAAAATTAGGGCTACCAAGGGAACATTTCATGCAAAGATGGGCATGATAAAGGACAGAAATGGTATGGACCTAACAGAAGCAAAAGATATTAAGAAGAGGTGGCAAGAATACATAGAAACGATACAGAAAAGATCTTAATGACCCAGATAACCACAATAGTGTGATCACTCACCTAGAGCCAGACATCCTGGGATGCGAGGCCAAGTGGGCCTTAGATCACTATAAACAAAGCTAGTGGAGGTGATGGAATTCCAGCTGAGCTATTTCAAATCCTAAAAGATGATGCTGTGAAAGTGCTGAACGCATTTGGAAAACTCAGCAGTGGCCACAGGATTGGAAAAGGTCAGTTTTCATTCTATTCCCAAAGAAAGGCAATGCCAAAGAATGTTCAAACTACCACACAATTGCACTCATCTCACACGCTAGCAAAGTAATGCTCAAAATTCTCCAAGTAAGGCTTAACAGTATGTGAACTGTGAACTTCCAGATGTTCAAGCTGGATTTATAAAAGGCAGAGGAACCAGAGATCACATTGACAATATCCATTGAATCACCGAAAAGGCAAGAGATTTCCAGAAAAACATCTACTTCTACTTTATTGACTACACGAAAGCCTTTGACTGTGTGGACCAAAATAAACTGTGGAAAATTCTTCAAGACATGGGAATACCAGATCACCTTGCCTGCCTCCTGAGAAATCTGTATGCATCAAAAAGAAACAGTTAGACCCAGAAATAGAACAACAGACTGGTTCCAAATTGGGAAAAGAGTACGTGAAGGCTTTATACTGTCCTCTGCTTATTTAACTTATATGCAGAGTGCATAATGAGAAATGCTGGACTGGATGAAGAATAAGCTGGAATCAAGATTGCTGGGATAAATATCAATAACTTCAGATATTCAGATGACACCACCCTCATGGCAGAAAGTGAGGAGGAACTGAAGAGTCTCTTGATGAAAGTGAAAGAGGAGAGTGAAAAAGCTGGCTTAAAACTCAACATTCAGAAAACTAAAATTGTGGCATCCAGTCCCATTACTTCATGGGAAATATATGGAGAAACAATGGAAACAGAGACAGACTTTATTTTCCTGGCATCCAAAATCACTGCAGATGGTGACTGAAGCCATGAAATTAAAAGATGCTTGCTCCTTGGAAGAAAAAGTATGACAAACCTAGACAGCATATTAAAAAGCAGAGACATTACCTTGTCAGCAAACGTCTGTCTAGTCAAAGCTATGGTTTTTCCAGTAATCGTGTATGGATTTGAGAGTTGAACCATTAAGAAAGCTGAGCACTGAAGAATTGATGCTTTTGAACTCTGGTTTTGGAGAAGACTCTTGAAAGTGCCTTGGACTGCAAGGAGATCCAACCAGTCAATCTTAAAGGAAATCAGTCCTGAATGTTCATTGGAAAGACCGATGCTAAAGCTGAAACTCCAATACTTTGGCCATCTGATGTGAAGAACTGACACATTGGAAAAGCTGCTGATGCTGGGAAAGACTGAAGGCGGGAGGACAGAGGATAAGATGGTTGGATGGCATCACCGACTTGATGGACATGACTCAGACGGCGACTGAACTGAACTGAGTTGCTTTACATCTTATTAATGTTTAAGATTACGTTATGAAACTTAGAAAATTTAAACATCTTGCCCCCAAGATCACACAGCTAAAAAGGGGAAAAGATTGCTCTGATATCCAAAGAACTGTTTTGTGGCTCCATTTACCCAGGTGGCTCAGTGGTAAAGAATCCATCTGCCAATGCAGGAGATACCAGAGACATGAGTTGGACCCGTGGCTGGGAAAATCCCCTGGAGTGGAAAATGGCAACTGACTCCAGTATTCTTGCCTGGAAAATCCCAGGGACAGAGAAGACTGGAGGGGTGCAGACCTGGAGGGTTACAAAGACCAGACAGGACTAAGCATGTATATGCCCTGCTTTATACATATAATATCCATGCCATTCAATTCCAGTTTCATTTTTCCTTGGCTCTTTTCTCTTGACCTGAGGCTAGAAGTTTGGAATAAGCAGTTTTCATATTTCTTCTTTTTTCTTTTTTTAATGAATGTGGACACAAGTATAAATTGTTGAGAAATGTCTACCTAATGAAAATAGAAATTAATTTATACTACTGCCTTCTTTGAGAATTCCTAAATTTGAAGTCCATATAAAGAAATTGCCTTTAAATGTTATTTTAAAAATTCTTATTCTAACAGGGGTATCTGCCTTTTTGGAATTAGTTAAACTATTTTAATCACTGGCAGAGCATAGCATATTGCAAATCATCAGTGGTGCCTTTTTTAAAGTGATATTTAAGCTTCAATAATGCCCTCCAAGAAGACTTCTAGCAGGTTTTCCCTCTTCTAGGTATCAAGCAGGTAAAAAACAAGGGACTTCTGTCACTCACAGTGAATTACAAACACAATGGGTTTAACAAACACAAAGATTAATATGGACAATCCCTAGGTTTAGCTCTTCTGTCCATTTAAGCCTTTTCAAATTAAAACAAACAAAACCTACTACTCATTGCCTTTTGTCCTTTGATTTATCAGTTTTCCATGTATTACCAAAGTCCTCTGATCAAACAACTGCCAATCAACAACATCACCATAAAACTATCCTTCTTCTACCCAGGCCCAAGAAGTCCATTGTAAATAAAAGCAATTCTTGCTGACTAAAACTTTGAGTCTGAAATTCTGAAATGTCTGGCAGAATTCCTTACTTAAATATAACTGTCCAACTTGGGCTACAAAGAGCATGCATAAATGAGTCCCCTCATTTGACTACTAACAATAAAAAACTCAACAATTACAACTGAATCATATTAGTCAAAAGGAAAAATCTAAGTGGTGGTTTCCCTGGTGGCTCAGAGGGTAAAGAATCCGTCTACAATGCAGAAGACCTGGGTTTAATTCCTGGGTCAGGAAGATCCCCTGGAGAAGAGAATAGCTACCCATTCCAGTGTTCTTGCCTGCCAAATACCATGGACAGAGGAGCCTGGCAGACTACAGTCCATAGGGTCTCAAAGAGTTGGACATGATTGAGTGACTAACATTTCATTGCAATGAAAGAGGAGGCATTATTAGAGCCAATTAGAAGAAATAAAATATGTTAAAATCAGAGAATTCAGGAAAATGAATTCAGGAAAAAATTCAGCAAAATGTTATGGATAAGCAGAAAAAAATATGAATGAGAAAATTGGGGAATATTTACAAACTGTGACAAATCATTGTGGGGAAAGCTTAAATGGAAGTTGACTCAGAGGGAACAGAGAATCCAACCAAAGCTGGCTGTGCAGGGCTCTCTTCCCCAACGAGAAAACAATGCCAACTCTCCAGAAGTATAAAATTTAGAAGATTGATAGCAATGTGGAGCAACAGAACTCTCATACAGTGTTACTGGGAGTGTAAAATGGCACAAATTTTTTTGCAAAAGGTTTTGGCAGTTTCTTATTAAATTAAATCTCTTGGAGGAGGGCATGGAAACCCACTCCAGTATTCTTGCCAAGAGAATCCCCCTGGACAGAGGAGCCTGGTAAGCTACAGTCTATGAGGTCGCAAAGAGTCGGACATGACTGAGCAACTAAGCAGAGCACATACTCATCCTGTGACCAGTAGTTACACCAAAAGAAATGAAAAATTGCTATAATAATATTCAGAGCTGCTTTATTGCATAACAGATTAAAAATAAAACAGTCCAGCTGTCCATTAGCAGAAATAAGGAATAAACTACTGACACACAAAATAAAATGAATTATTATCAAAATATCTTATGCTGCTGTGACAGAATCCTTATACAATAAAGTACATACTGTTTCCTTTCATTTATATGAAATTCTAAACAGGCAACATTCATTTATGGTTAAACAAACTAACAATGAACCAGAAAACCGAACGATGGTGTCCTAAAGGGTGGAGGGGATGGAACTTGACTGGAAAAGGACATATGAGAACTTTCTGGTCTGAGAGCAATGTTGTGTATCAGGAGAGAAATTCAGGCTGTACAACTGTATGCATTTGTCTGAAATTATTGAGTAACACACTTTAGATCAGTGTGTTTGATGACCCAATCAAAAAATGGGCCAAAGAACTAAACAGACATTTCTCCAAAGAAGACATACAGATTGCTAACAAACACATGAAAAGATGCTCAACATCACTCATTATCAGAGAAATGCAAATCAAAACCACAATGAGGTACCATTTCAAGCCAGTCAGAGTGGCTGCTATCCAAAAGTCTACAAGCAATAAGTGGTGGAGAGGGTGTGGAGAAAAGGGAACCCTCATACACTGTTGGTGGGAATGCAAACTAGGACAGCCACTATGGAGAACAGTGTGGAGATTCCTTAAAAACTGGCAATAGAACTGCCTTATGACCCAGCAATCCCACTGCTGGGCATACACACCGAGGAAACCAGAATTGAAAGAGACACGTGTAACCCAATGTTCATCGCAGCACTGTTTACAATAGCCAGGACATGGAAGCAACCTAGATGTCCATCAGCAGATGAATGGATAAGAAAGCTGTGGTACATATACACAATGGAGTATTACTCAGCCATTAAAAGGAATATATTTGAATCAGTTCTAATGAGGTGGATGAAACTGGAGCCTATTATACAGAGTAAAGTAAGCCAGAAAGAAAAACACTAATACAGTATACTAACACATATATATTAAATTTAGAAAGATAGTAATGATAACCGTGTATGCGAGACAGCAAAAGAGACACAGAAGTATAGAACAGTCTTTTGGACTCTGTGGGAGAAGCAGAGGGTGGGATGATTTGGGAGAATGGCATTGAAACATGTATAATATCATATAAGAAACGAATTGCCAGTCCAGGTTCGATACAGGATACAGGATGCTTGGGGCTGGTGCACTGGGATGACCCAGAGGGATGGTACAGGGAGGGAGGTGGGAGAGGGGTTCAGGATGCGGAACATGTGTACACCTGTGGCAGATTCATGTTGATGTATGGCAAAGCCAATACAATATTGTAAAGTAATTAGTCTCCAATTAAAATAAATAAATTTAAATTAGATCAGTGTGTTTCACTGTATTTTTATTTCAAATTTTTAATAAATCTATAAGCCAGTATTGAACTTCAGTTAATAATATGCATGCTGAAGTAATGAGTTAAAGACTACTGATGTCTTCAATCTACTGTGAAATGCACTTAAAACACTCTCAGACATAAATCACAGCAGGATCCTCTATGATCCACCTCCCAGAATTCTGGAAATAAAAGCAAAAATAAACAAATGGGATCTAATTAAAATTAAAAGCTTCTGCACAACAAAGGAAACTATAAGCAAGGTGAAAAGACAGCCTTCTGAATGGGAGAAAATAATAGCAAATGAAGCAACTGACAAACAACTAATCTCAAAAATATACAAGCAACTTATGCAGCTCAATTCCAGAAAAATAAACGACCCAATCAAAAAATGGGCCAAAGAACTAAATAGACATTTCTCCAAAGAAGACATACGGATGGCTAACAAACACATGAAAAGATGCTCAACATCACTCATTATTAGAGAAATGCAAATCAAAACCACAATGAGGTACCACTTCACACCAGTCAGAATGGCTGCGATCCAAAAATCTGCAAGCAATAAATGCTGGAGAGGGTGTGGAGAAAAGGGAACCCTCCTACACTGTTGGTGGGAATGCAAACTAGTACAGCCACTATGGAGAACAGTGTGGAGATTCCTTAAAAAATTGCAAATAGAACTACCTTGTGACCCAGGAAGCCCACTGCTGGGCATACACACCGAGGAAACCAGAATTGAAAGAGACACATGTACCCCAATGTTCATCGCAGCACTGTTTATAATAGCCAGGACATGGAAACAACCTAGATGTCCATCAGCAGATGAATGGATAAGAAAGCTGTGGTACGTATACACAATGGAGTATTACTCAGCCATTAAAAAGAATTCATTTGAATCAGTTCTGATGAGATGGATGAAACTGGAGCCGATTATACAGAGTGAAGTAAGCCAGAAAGAAAAACACCGATACATTATACTAACACATATATATGGAATTTAGAAAGATGGCAATGACGACCCTGTATGCAAGACAGCAAAAAAGACACAGATGTGTATAATGGACTTTTGGACTCAGAGGGAGAGGGAGAGGGTGGGATGATTTGGGAGAATGGCATTCTAACATGTGTACTATCATGTAAGAATCGAATCACCAGTCTATGTCTGACGCAGGATACAGCATGCTTGGGGCTGGTGCATGGTGATGACCCAGAGAGATGTTATGGGGAGGGAGGTGGGAGGCGGGGTTCATGTTTGGGAACGCATGTAAGAATTAAAGATTTTAAAATTAAAAAATAATAATAATTAAAAATATATATATATATTAAATAAAAATAAAATAAAATAAAATAAAATGCACTTAAAATTGAGATAATGATAAAATTACAGGATGACTAGACGGACAGATATACAATAAAGCAAGTAGTGTGTGCTAAGTTGCTTCAATTGTGTCTGACTCTTTGCAACCCTATAAACTGTAGCCCACTAGGTTCCTCTGTCCATGGGATTCTCCAGACAAGAATACTGGAGTGGGTTGCCATGTTCTCCTCCAGGGGACCTTCCCAACGCAGGAATCGAACCCGTATCTCTTATGTCTCTAGCGCTGGCAGGCGGGTTCTTTATCACTAGTCCCACCTGGGAAGCCCAAAGCAAGGAGGATAAAATGCAAATTGTAGAATCTAACTTGCAGCTATATGAAGGGCATCCTGTGAAATGCTTTTGACTTTTGTATGCGGGAATTTTTTCATAATAAAATGTTGGGGAAGTGCAATAGTTAATTAACCAGTATTTTAAAATTATTATCTCCTCCTTTCCTGCTTTGATGAGGGCAAAGGCCAGCAGGTTTCTGAAGTAGGTAGATCATGTATCTCTTGAGTACTGAGAAGAAAGGGCACTGAAAGTGAAACCAGATGAGCGTTCAAATTCCAGGTCTGTTACTTGTGCTGATGAATTAGCTAATCACTTAGCTTTCTGAGCCACAGTCTTATTACATTTAAATGGAGATAGTAGTTTCTATTTCATAAGGCTGTTGAGAGGATTAAATTAGATGATAAAAGAAGAAGACATTAGCTGTGTCTTGGAGTCAGATTTGCCTATGATCTGAAGCCCCTTAGATTCTGCTCACTATCCATGAGAAATCCAAATTTGGGCCTCTCTTTAGTCTCTCTCAATTAACCCATTTTCTAGCCTCACTCTTTCAACCACAAGGCTTTCAGATAAAAATGTATTTTCTAATTTGTTTGAAATAATATTTGAATAGCAATTTTCAACCATCCCATTGAATTAGCATATATCCCTGTACCAGTCAATCCTAAGGGAAATCAATCCTGAATATTCATTGGAAGGACTGATGCTGAAGCTGAGCTTCAGTACTGGCCACCTGATGTGAATAGTCAACTCACTGGAAAAGACCCTGATGCTGGGAAAGATTGAGGTCAGAACGAAAAGGAGGCAACAAAGAAAGAGTTGGTTGGATGGTTTCACTGACTCAATGGACATGAGTTTGACCAAACTCTGGGAGATAGTGAAGGACAAGGCAGCCTGGTGTGCTGTGGCCCATGAGGTCACAGAGTCGAACACAACTCAGTGACTGAACTACAATAAGTATACATTCTCCTTCTAAGAATAAAATGTCTCACCAAGAAACAAGCTGTATTGTTTCTGAAAATGGGGATGCAGCTGTACTGTTAGCAATAAATTATTTTACATAAATATGGTAATTAATGATGCAATTATCACTATACAGACAAACCTATACACACACGAGATCTTTGCATAACCAAGAGTTTTGAACTGGCTCTCACAAATATTTTTCTGGCTTATATCAAGTCATCTGAACCAAGAAATCAGCCTATCTGCTATCATCTGGGGGTAGTTTATCCAAATTCTGACTTAACTTTTCTTGTCTTTGAATAAATACCTTGATCAATACAACTCTCAATCTATAAATCTAAAGCATGGAGCCAACTCAAAACACTTAGACGAGTATATTTCTAGGTTTGGGGGCATCTGTCCAGATGCTTCATTTACTTTGTTTCACACAGTAAATCATTCTCAAAAGGAAGATCTTTTAATGATTTCATCTAGTATTATTCCAGCTTTACCTGTCATTGCTTCCATTCACACAATGCACACTCCAACAAAATTATCTACTTGCTGCATTTTATGCATAGTCTGTGATTCTCCCCAAAGCTAGGATGCCCCCACTCACGCCCATCTCTACACACACATCAAGTACGTTACTGCCACCTCCTCCAATAATCTTTTTCACTTTGCCCAGCTGGACATACACTTTTTCTTCTCTTATCTCCTACAGCAGTTCATTGTACCAACTGTTCTCATAATATGTAACACTTTGTAGCATACTATAGTCACTCACACACTTCATCCAGCTTCCAGGGAAGCACAAAATATAAATGTGCCCACTGCTGCTGCTGCTGGTAAGTTGCTTCAGTCGTGTTCAACTCTGTGTGACCCCATAGATGGCAGCCCACCAGGCTCCCCCATCCCTGGGATTCTCCAGGCAAGAATACTGGAGTGAGTTGCCATTTCCTTCTCCAATGCATGAAAGTAAAAAGTGAAAGCGAAGTTGCTCAGTTGTGTCTGACTCAGCGATCCCATGGACTGCAGCCTAGCAGGCTCCTCCATCCATGGGATTTTCAGGCAAGAGTACCGGAGTGGGGTGCCATTGCCTTCTCTGAAATGTGCACACTAGCGTTATACAAAACTATTACTATGATTCTTAAGAAACACATCATTTTCATAGATACAAATAGGCAGTTTAGAATCAGTGGTTAGGCTCTGGGGTCACACTGCCTCGGCTCATAGCCCAGATCTGTCAGTAAGCATCTCTGTATTTTTTAAATTAATTTTTATTGGAGTAGCACAGTAGTAAAGAATCTGCCTGCCGATGCAGGAGGTGCAAGAGATGCAGGTTTGATCCCTGGGTCAGGAAGATCCCCTGGAAGAAGGCATGGCAACACACTCCAGTATTCTTGCCTGGAGAATCCCACAGAGGAGCCTGGTGGGCTACAATTCACAGGGTCGAAAGGAGACATGACTGAAGCAACTTTGTATGCACACAACACATATTTATTTATTTCTTATAATGTGCATTGACTGTAGAAGAAATAGAGGGCTAGTAATACATCATCTATATCCTCAATAATCAGCGCTTGAAATGGAGATGGGGGTTACAAGAATAAGCATATTCACAAATAACTGCAATATAAGACAAAAAGTGGATAAGAAAGCGGTGGTACATATACACAATAGAGTATTACTCAGCCATTAAAAAGGATACATTTGAATCAGTTCTAATGAGGTGGATGAAACTGGAGCCTATTATACAGAGTGAAGTAAGCCAGAAAGAAAAACACCAATACAGTATACTAACACATATATATGGAATTTAGAAAGATGGTAATGATAATCCTCTATGCGAGACAGCAAAAGAGACATAGATGTATAGAATGGACTTTAAGACTCTGTGGGAGAGGGAGAGGGTGGGATGATTTGGGAGAATGGCATTGAAACATGTGTACTATCAGGTAAGAAATGAATCACCAGTCTATGTTCGATACAGGATACAGGATGCTTGGGGCTGGTGCACGGGGATGATCCAGAGAGATGATATGGGGTGGGAGGTGGGAGAGGGGTTCAGGATTGGGAACTCATGTACACGCATGGCTGATTCATGTCAATGTATGGCAAAACCAACACAGTATTGTAAAGCAAAATAAAGTAAAAATTAAAATTAAAAAAAAAAAGACAAAAAGTGGAGAGCAATGTAAAAGGGCTGCAAATGGTTAAGATCTATAGGTTCAGAGGAGACTGATATATCCTGCTAGAGTAATTCAAGAAGAAAACTTCCTTTTAAAAGGTGACTATTGAAATTTGAGCACCAAAATAAATATAGTATTAGATTGTCATTCATAAAATAAATATTTATTAGTCCATGCTTGCTATTGTTCAGTTGTTAAGTCATGTCTGACTCCTTGTGACCCCATGGACTGCAGCACGCCAGCTTCCCTGTCCTTCACTATCTCCTAAAGTTTGCTCAAACTCATGTTCATTGAATCGGTGATACCATCCAACAATTTCATCCTCTGTAATCCTCTTCTCCTTTTGCATTCAATCTTTCCCAGCATCAGGGTCTTTTCCAGTGAGTCAGCTCTTTGCATCAGGTGGCCAAAGTACTGGAGCTTCAGCTTCAACATCAGTCCTTCCAATGAATATTCAGAGTTGAATATGCTTATATTAATATATATTTGAATAAATAAAAGTCTCTAAAATCAATTTTTAAAAATTTATTTATTTTAATTGGAGGCTAATTACTTTACAATATTGTGGTGATTTTTGCCATACATTGACATGAATCAGCCATTGGTGAACATGTGTCCCCCTGTCCTGAACCCCTCTCCTGCCTCCCTCCCTGTTCCATCCTTCTGGCTTGTCCCACTGCAACAGGTAGCCTTTCCCTTCTCCATGGGTTGGGAAGATCCCCTAGAGAAGGGAATGGCTACCCACTCCAGTATTCTGGCCTGGAGAATTCCATGGGGTCACAAAGAGTCAGACACGACTGAGACTGAGCGACTTTCACTTTCACTTTCACTGACTTACTAACTTTATAGGCCAGTACACAATGGATGAAAATTCACACCTGGCTATGTAACTCGTGTACGTTGTTGCTAAAAGAACAACTCTGAAATAGATAGGTATGGAGAAGCATTAGCAATTTAGTGAATTTTGGTTCTCTTGGAACTACTATTCTTAAGAGAAGTGTTCTATTTTTCCAAATGCTCTGCATTTTCATTAGAGGTACCATTATAACCGGGAGAAATATCAATAACCTCAGATATGCAGATGACACCACCCTTATGGCAGAAAGTGAAGAGGAACTAAAAGGCCTCTTGATGAAAGTGAAAGAGAAGACTGAAAAAGTTGACTTAAAGCTCAACATTCAGAAAACGAAGATCATGGCATCTGGTCCCATCACTTCATGGGAAATAGATGGGGAAACAGTGGAAACATTGTCAGACTTTATTTTTGGGGGGCTCCAAAATCACTGCAGATGGTGACTGCAGCCATGCAATTAAAAGACGCTTACTCCTTGGAAGAAAAGTTATGACCAACCTAGATAGCATATTGAAAAGCAGAGACATTACTTTGCCAACAAAGGTCTGTCTAGTCAAGGCTATGGTTTTTCCTGTGGTCATGTATGGATGTGAGAGTTGGATTATGAAGAAAGCTGAGCACCAAAGAATTGATGCTTTTGAACTGTGGTGTTGGAGAAGACTCCTGGGAGTCCCTTGGATTGCAAGGAGATCCAACCAGTCCATTCTAAAGGAGATCAGCCCTGGGTGTTCTTTGGAAGGACTGATGCTAAAGCTGAAACTCCAGTACTTTGGCCACCTCATGTGAAGAGTTGACTCACTGGAAAAGACTCTGATGCTGGGAGGGATTGGGAGCAGGAGAAAAAGAGGATGACAGAGGATGAGATGGCTGGATGGCATCACCAACTCAATGGATGTGAGTTTGAGTGAACTCCAGGAGTTGGTGATGGACAGGGAGGCCTGGCGTGCTGCGATTCATGGGATCGCAAAGAGTCGGACACGACTGAGTGACTGAACTGAACTGGACTGATATAACTGAAATTAAAATTGGTATCTGGGGACTTCCTTGGTGGTCGAGTGGTTAAGAAACTGCCGTCCATGCAGAGGAATCCGGCTTGATCCTTGGTCAGGGAACTAAGATCCTACATGCCAAGGAGCCACTAGACCAGCTTGCCACAACTACAGAAGCCCATGTGCCTAGAGTCTGTGCTCTGCAACAAGAGAAGCTATCGCAATGAGAAGGCCGTGTGCTGCAACTAGAGACTGGCCCCCACTCTTCACAGCTAGAGGAAGCCCACACAGTGACAAAGACCAACCACAGTGAAAAATAAATAAACAGTAAATGAAATAATTGATACCTGGTATTGCCATAACAAAATCCTAGAACACTGACTTTAGGGCTAGTAGCCAGCAGAAGCCAGAACAGGCTCAAGGAGATTATAAATAGTGGCTGGACATTGAGGACATTATTAGAGACTGAAAAAAAAATCACAGATTCACAGAAAGTTATGTAGTGACAAAGACTTTGGCAACATTCTTAATAAAATTGTAAATATGGCTAAGAACATTTCCAGGCAGTATTCTGAAAATGACAAATGTTTTAACTGTGCGCTCAGTTGCTAAGTCATGTCCAACTCTTTGTAACCCCATGGACTGTAGCCTGCCAGGCTCTTCTGTCCATGGGATTTACCAGGCAAGAATACTGGAGTGGGTTGCCATTTCCTTCTCCAGAGGTTTAACTGTGTATGGCAAGATAAAAATAGATGAAACATTTCCAAACCCAGAATTACTGGTTTGGATAATAAAACTCTTTGTCAATACTAAAATCCCAGTTCACAAAATAAAATATATTCAAAGTAAATTAAAACCTGGAGGCAATGCCAGGGCACTGCCAGTAAAACATAGCCCGAGGGTCAAAATCAGTTCAGGGGTATGGTTGTTCTTACATGTTGGAACCTCAGAAAAATGTAGTACAGCACTTTCTATACCTTCTGAGCTAGACTATAGAACATCTAAGAAGCTTAAAAACCTGTCGTATAGACCAGGGGTCCCCAACTTCCGGGCCACGGACTGATACTGGTTAGGAACTAGGTCACACAGCTGGAGGTGAGCAGCGCACTCGAGAGTGAATGAAGCTCCATCTGTATCTACAGCTGCTCCCCATCGCTCTCCTATCACCCTGAGATGGGGCTGTCTATTTGCAGAAAACAAGCTCAGGGTTCCTACTGATTCTGTATTATGGTGAGCTGTTTAATTATTTCATGACATATCACATATCACAGAAATAAAGTGCATCAAAAACGTAATACACCTGAATTATCCTGAAACCATCCCCCACCCCCATCAGGCCCATGAAAAAATTGTCTTCTACAAAACCGCTTTCTGGTGCCAAAAACGTAGGGGACTGCTGTTATAGACCCTCTCAATTTAAAAACTGGGACTGCAGGGACCACAAATACATGATTCTCATACCCTTTATACTACACTACAAGGGATTTTAAGAATATTTAATGTGCTTTCCCTTAGACCAAGATAGAGAGGAGAAATGTATAGGTGTTATTTTTGTCTAATGGAGTAGATTACAGTTTGATGCATAGAAACCCGCATAAGTTGAAAAAGAATTATACAGACGTGGACCAACTACTAGAGTGAAAGTGAAAGTCGATCAGTTGTGTCAGACTCTTTGTATTATTCATGGAATTCTCTAGGCCAGAATACTGGAGTGGATACCTGTTCCCTTCTCGAGGGGATCTTCTCAACCCAGGGATTGAACCCAGGTCTCCTGCATTGCAGGTGGATTCTTCACCAGTTTAGCCACCAGCCAAGGCCAAGAATACTGGAGTGGATAGCCTATAACTTCTGCAGGAGATCTTCCTGACCCAGGAATCCAACCGTGATCTCCTGCATTGTAGGCAGATTCTTTACCAGCTAAGTTATCAGGGAAGCCCTGGAATATTATAGAGGCAGTTTAAAATTAGAAGAGGTTTCTGGACCCCCTAGCTCCTATGGGTAGGAAGCAGGCTGAGAAAGCTATTCAATTCTAAATGTGGGCAATTTCTTACAGAAAAGGAAGGATGATTCAGAGGGCAGAGTTAAGAGTCCATGACCCTGCATGGGAAGCGGTGGGGCGGGGGAAGATCTGAGAACCACAGAACTAAAAAATTCACACCCAGGGAACCGAACACCCTGGTGTTTCCTGGAAATGGCAATGTGTGCAGAACCATGGACTGATGACTCCTAGGGTTCACCTACTTGATCCCTTTTTGAACAGGGATGTCTATTGCAATTATGCCATCCTGTATCATCATTGTAGGTTAGGAATTTGGATGATAGATACTTTGTCTTTCAAAGGTCTCTGTACCTGAGAAACTGCACCTGAGGAGCCCCATCCATGCCTGGACCTGACTTAGATAACAGGACTAAATCATCCTGGCCTTTGAGCTGAGGCTTTGGGGGTTTTAGGGAAGAGTGAAGACATTCTGCACATGGTAGAGTCATGAACAGCTGGGTTCAGAGGACA
This sequence comes from Capra hircus, assembly GCF_001704415.2. Lineage (NCBI taxonomy): Eukaryota > Metazoa > Chordata > Mammalia > Artiodactyla > Bovidae > Capra > Capra hircus. Next base: position 114,422,257 of record NC_030808.1, on the reverse strand, counting down.
AAATACGTAGCTAATCTCCAAAGATGGTCCTCTACCATTTCTTCCCTTCATGGAAGTATATACCACTCTTTATATCAAGTGAAAGTGAAAGTGAAGTTGCTCAATCGTGTCCGACTCTTTGCAACCCCATGGACGGAGTAGCCTACTCCGTCCATGGGATTTTCTAGGTAAGAGTACTGGAATGGGTTGCCATTTCCTTCTCCAAGAGGTGGAGCTAATTTCCTGTCTCCTTGAAAGTTAATGCTCCAGTTGTGTCTGACTCTGCAACCCCATGGACTGTAACCCTCCAGGCTTCCCTGTCCACGGAATTCTCCAGGCAAGAATACAGGAATAGTAGCCATTCCCTTCTCCAGGGGATCTTCCCAACCCAGGGATCAAACCTGGGTCTCCTGCATTGTAGGCAGATTCTTTACCATCTGAGATACCAGGGAAGCCCTATCTCCTTGAATCTGAGCTAACCTTGTACCTAGATTTGACCAATAGAATGCTGCGGAAATGCCATTCTTAGGTTTCCAAACCTAAGTCTTAATGGCATTGACTTTTTACTTTCTTCCTCTTGGAATCCCAAAGCACTTGGAGAGGAACCAAGGCACTCTACAGCCTCAGCTGAGCTCCCAGCAAAAGCCAGCAGCATTGCCAGCCAAGTGAGTAAGCCAGCTGGTACTCCAGCCCAGCCAAGATTCCTGATGACTGGGCCCTAGTGGACATCACATGGAGCAGAAGAACCAATCAGCTGAATGCAGTTGACCACCCAGTTTCACCTAGTTAACCAAGAGATCTGTAAAAACTAAAAAGAAAAATTGTAACTACAGGCCTTTAAAGTGAAAGTGAAATCGCTCAGTCATGTCCAACTCTTTGCGACCCCATGGGCTGTATGTAGCCTACCAGGCTCCTCTGTCCATGAGATTTTCCAGGCGATAGTACTGGAGTGGATTGCCATTTCCTTCTCCAGGAGATCTTCCCAACCCAGGGATCGAACCCGGGTCTCCCACATTGTAGATAGACACTTTACCATCTGAGCCATGAAGTGGGGAGTAATTTCCTATATAGCAATAGATAAATGAAAAAAAAAATTTGTATTCTGATTATTAGATCTTCAGTATATAGTATATTTGTGAAATTCAAACACGCTTATTGAAATTTATTTTATTCCTTTTCTTTATGAAAATCCTACACAAAGTAAACTCTGAATTAGAAAATATTTCTACAAAAACAAGAATAGCACAATTTGTGACCTGCATCTCACAAACTCTAGCCAAAATATATAAAAGTCTTCTCTATATCAGTCTACAAACTATTTATTGCATTTTGATTATCTGATGTTTTGCACTGTGAGGAAAACAGCATTTTATCTTCCTGAGGGAATTTTATTGTTAAAGTACTAAATTGCTTTATATCTTTAAAGTGCATTTTAACCATAGTTTACGTGTTTTTATCATTCTGAGAAAGGAGAGGTATTGCAGTACCTGATTTATCAGCTAGGAGATGAGACTGAGCGTTGAGATTCCTATATCATAGTAAATGATGTGCAAAATTATTACTTAAATTCCAAGTCTGTGACCCATTTTATTCATCTTTTCCAGTTTTTCCTATTTCTTGAATAAATAACCCGTGGGCCACCTACTCTGTTGCTCTTGAAGTGTAATGACTCAGGTCCTGTATATTCCCTGGGAGTCTGCATACTAAGTAAACCACAATGAAAATGCTCTGGGAGAATGGGATTCAATTCTTTTGGGCCTCTTCTCTGCTACCACCCACCAGACAGACAGAGGTTTGGCTTAGGGCTATCAGATAGGTCGGCTGCTTTAGAAGTTGAAGAGGCAGGGGGAAAGGCACATGACCTGGCCTCAGGCCAGATTTTGCAAGCTCTTTTTTCAGGGTGAGTCAGACCTGGCTTCAGAAAGCAAGACACGCCACTGAAACACACACTGAGCCAAAGCCAAAGAAAAAGAAACTTTGGCTCTAACCCCAAAAGTAAACTCACAGTGCAGAATCCAGTGCTCAGGGGCCATTTTACTTAACCTATCAGCAGCACTTCCAAAGCCCACCCCTCTTCTCCCTCAAAGCACTTTCCTCATTTGGCCTCTAGAACACCACCCTCCTGTTTCCTCCCTCCCTCACTGTTCTTTCATTGTTCTATCTCAGGGTAAAGAACTGGTTTCTGTTCTTATGTCCGGCTTCTTAATATCAGAGTGTCTTAGGGCTCAGGACTTGGTCCTGGGTCTTCTCTCTTCCTCACCACAGTTCAATCCTGAATATTCATTGGAAGGGCTGATGGTGAAGCTGAAGCTCCAATACTTTGGTGACCTGATGCCAAGAGCTTACTCATTGGAAAAGACCCTGATGCTGGGAAAGATTGAAGGCAGGAGGAGAAGGGAACGACGGAGGGTGAGATGTTTGGATGGCATCACTGACTCAACGGACATGAGTTTGAGCAAACTTCAGGAGATGGTGAAGGATAGGGAAGACAGTCCATAGGATTGCAAAGAATCAGACATGACTTAGTGGCTGAACAACTTTTCTCTCACTCTCTGTGCTCTCATCCACTTGTGTTGTTTTAAATACTTCCTGATAGGTAGGCGATCCCCAAATATGTCCCAACTCCCCAGGATAGACATCTTCCTAGACATACAATTCCCACCTCCTGAAGGTCTACACTAGGATATCTAACAGGGCTCTCAACTTGAGGGGTCCAAGCTGCACACTTGATCTCACCATGATACTGTCCTTCCCATGTTGGTATATGGACACTATCCCCTTCTAGTTGCTCAGACCAAAACCTCCGAGTCATCCCGGATTGTTCTCTTTACTCCATACAATACTAGTTACTTCCTGAGCAAATTTTGTTGCTTCTCTCCTCAGAGTGTATCCAGAATCTGACCACTTCTCCCTATTTTCAAACCAGGATCACTGCCTCCCTGGATTATGGCAATGACTTCTGAATTTGGTCTCCCTGCTCCCATACAGTCTGTTCTCAACTTAGCAGCCAGAGTGGAGTGGTTAAACCTTAAGTAAAGGCACTGTCAGGCCTCTTTTCAAAATGCCTAATGGTTTACCCTTTCGTTCAGTAGAAAAACTTTGCAATGGCATTTGAGGGCCCTGTGTTGTCTGAGCCATTCATCACTTCTTTGAGATTATCTTCCACCCCATTCCCTGGATCGTGCCACTTCAGCTACACAGGTTGCCTTGCTGTTCCTGGAAGTCGCCAGGCATTCTCTTGCCTCATTCTCTGCACCAGCTGTTTCATTTTTTTGGAAACCTTCTCCCCTAGATTCCCCCATAATTGTTCCCTTATCTCTTTTAAGTGTGCTCTGCTGCTCAGTCATGTCCGACTCTTTGCGACCTCATGGACTGTAGCCTACCAGGCTTCTCCATCCATGGGATTCTCCAGGCAAGAATACTGGAGTGGGTTGCCGTTTCCTCTTCCAGGGGATCTTCCCAACCCAGGGACTGAACCTGTATCTGCCGTGTCTCCTGCATTAGAAAACAGTCTTTACCACTGAGCCACCTAGGAAATCTCTTTTAAGTCTTTGCTCAAATATGCCTTTCTCAGTGTGGTTTTCCCTGATAGTCCTAGTCATAACTGCAACCTACACCATACCTTTACACTCCCTAATGTCTTTCAAGTTTCATTTCTCTCCATAGCATTTACCACCTTCTATCATTCTGTGTAATTTACTTATTCATTCCCTTGACTCTCTGTCTCTCCCCCAGAAAGAAAGCAAGACCCACAAGTGTGGAGTTTTCTGCTTTGAGGTTTTTTTTTTTTTTTTCCACTAATATATCCTCACCTTTTAGAACAGTCTGACATACTGCAGGTGCTAAATAAATATTTGTTAAATGAATGTTAATTTCATGTTCCAGACAGCTCTTCATCCTATACACTTCCTCATTAACTAAATTTACCTTCTATTAGTTGTTCTAGAAAATACGTAGGGGAAAAAAGTTTCAAACTTTGAAAAAAACAAATAAAGTCTCTGTCTTCAAACAAATTAGTCTTAGTATCTTAGAAAATGCCAAGTTACTGCTGGAAATTTGGTGAGCTAAGCTGAAAATTGGTTTAAAGAGAAATAAAACTCCCCAGCTAGAATTAAGACACAAACACTGTTTTATTTTGTTTTGTTTTAATCAGGCAAGCCTTCAAAACACTTTGTATATATAAAAGGCATTTCGTTTAACAACTTCATCCTCCCCTCACTAAGTAGTTTATTCACTGCCTTATACTTTCTGTCTCAAGAGAGTTTCCTGAAAAGAACACAAGAAAACCAAGAAAGCCTGACATTACCTTAGATTTTCTTTTGACAAAACCTAATCTGGGCTTTTTATCAACTGCTAGCATCTTAATGGAAAAAGGTTTTGATATCAAGCCATAAAATGAAGGTAAAATGACTATGTAGAAAGCACTAAATTTTAGCTCTTTATTTGACTTTTCTGAACAAGTACTTGGTTGCTTGAGGTGAATGGGTCTGAAGGCTTCCTGTGTCAACTTTGAGTCTCAAATCCCTTTTTCAGGCATCCCTGGGCATGGACTACAACACTTTCTACTAGGTCCAAATCCCTAAATATAAGGCTCCACTATGGAGCCCTCAGTGGGCATTTGAAGACCTCAGGCATGAAAGGAGTGCAGGTGTGGGTTTTTCCTGAGGTATAAATACACCATTCACATCCAGACCTGGGTGTGTCTTGAAGAACAGAGGACATGGAGGTACAATGCTCTTTCCTTTTCATCCCTTAATGCATGATTTTGGTGAAAGTGTCCAATTATCTAGCAAATAATAATTTAAGTTTTAAAAATGTACTACATGTGAAAATTAGAATTTTAGAAAACTTTTTTTTACTGCCTATAGAGAAGATATCTATTTCAAAGCCAATCATTTGTCTTGATAAAAATACATGTGAGTTAATTTTTTATCAAAAACAAGCATGTGTTGACTTAGAGAACAAAGAGTGGTTACCAGGGGGGAAGGTTGTGGGTAAAGGATAGTAAAGGTGTTTGGGATGGTCATGTACACACCACTATATTTAAACTGGATAATCAACAAGGTCCTACTGTATAGCATAGGTAACTCTGCTCAACATTATGTGACTACCTGGATGGGAGAACTTTGGGGGAGAATGGATACCGCTATATATATATATAGCTGAGTCCCTTCACTGTTCACCTGGAACTATCACAACATTGTTAATTGGCTATAATCAATACAAAATAAAAAGTTAATAAAAACAAACAAATAAGTATGTGTTTCGCTTCTCTCCAGCCTCAGCCAGACCCAATCCTTCCTCGAATCTTATTCCTACTCCAGTTCCTTCAGCTCCCAGGTATGGTCCCCGGTGGTTTTCTGCTTTCTAGATCTATGTGGCAGTGTTACCTGGCTGGTCCAGATTTCTCCAACAGCAGTGCTCTATTTGTGAACTTTCCAATTTGGAAAAAAAAACACCTACTTTTTCAAAATTGACCTATTTTGCGTCTTATACAATTAGTCTTAAGATTTTTCTTTCTAAAGGTTAATGCTTCTCTTTTTTTTTTGTCTTTTATTTTTTTTAACTTTTTATTTTTACTTTATTTTACTTTATAATACTGTATTGGTTTTGCCATACATTGACATGAATCCACCGCGGGTGTACATGCGATCAAGAAGCTTAAACTTTAACAAGGATTGATCTTCTTGAAACACTGCTGTGTCCCTAATACAGAATGTTTAGGTGCCAAGAGTGACCGTGTCATGGTGAAAGGAATATTAGATTATGAGTAAGAAGGCTTAGGCTCAGGCCCCAGGGCCATTATTTATTAGCTATATGGCCTTGAGCAAGTCAACTGTGAATATTCACTGGAAGGACTGATGCTGAAGCTCTAATACTTTGGCCACCCGATTCGAAGAGCAAATTCACTGGAAAAGACCTGATGCTGGGAAAGATTGAGGGCAAGAGGTGAGGGATTGACAGAGGATGAGATAGGATAGCGTCACTGACTCAATGGACATAAATTTGAGCAATCTGGGAGATAATGAAGAACAGGGGAGCCTAGCATGCTGCACCGCATCCGGTCATAGAGAGTCAGACAAGACTTTGAAGCTTGTCTGCAAAGAGTCGGACAAGCGATTGAGCAACAGCTTGAGCAAGTTATTTAAATTGTTCAAGCATCTGTTGCTATATACTTAACCTATTTGATTGTGCTGGAGATAAGATTAATAGAATAATATATTCAAATAACATTACTGAATTCTCTACAAACTTAATATCATATTACTGACAGTATGGATGGATTTTGGGGACACAGCCCTTTTGGTGACCTTCAGTTCACACTGTCTGTGTGCGACCTACGCCACCCACATTTAGAGCTGTACCACTGTATGGGTACTAAAAAAATAGATTTTTAATAACACAAGTGATTACCATGATCACAGAGGAACTATTATTAAAAATATTACTTTGATTAAAAATGTCAGTTTTGAGAAGCTTTTAATATCTTCTGCCAGTGTTAAACTGACATCAATGACATTTTAATATTAGTTTCTAAAAGTTGGTTTTCTTTTATATCTTTATTTAACTAAGATTTCCATCCTGTCAGTTTGTAAAAGGAAGTGGTTTTCAGTAATCCTTTTATTCACAGAGAATTTGTTTGAAAGTTAACACAACAACCCCTATATATTCTGAGTGTATATAAACATTTTCTCAATAGTGGAATGCTCTGACATTTTATCAAATAGATTATAATAAAACTATACCCTACTTATATGAGTAAAGAGTATTATTAATATTTTCCTCTCAATATAGTAAATGTTTATTTTTCATTATTCCCAGAGAAGTTCAATGTTATGCCTTCCATGATGAAATTGGAATTTTGATGATCATCTTAGAAAATTAGAAGATTTGCTGTGAAACCAAGGATGAATGGCATTCACTCATTCAGCCAATATCTATAGGGCATCTTTTATTTAGAAGATTATTTGTCTGGCATTGGGCATATATCAGTGAACAAAGCAATCTGTTTCTATACCACAGAACTTGCATTCTCCATTATTAAAAAATATATAATCCTAGATAAGCATGTAACCTCAATGAACTCTGAAATCTTAGATGAATATGTGTGTATATGCATGCATGTATGTGTGTATATATGTTTCACACACTTTTTGAAGCTGAGATAAAGCGTATTTTAGGATAAAGCGGAAGAAGGAAATAGGCTGTCAGTTCTTCTCATGCAGAAAATGTATCCTTAGGGATTTACAATGCCAACAAGTTATTGAGTCATAATATTTAATTCCCCCAAAGCTCTCAAACCTTCAAGCTGACACTTCCTGGGCATACCATAACTACTAGGTTTTATGGGAAGGCTCCGAGAGATGAATCATCATTCAGATTATTTATGATGTAACAACACTTCCAGGCTCTTTGCTAATCATGTAATTTCGATTTCAGTTTTGAAATTTATATGTTAGCTTCACCTTACCATGTTTGTCTACCTGTCATCCTGATCTGCCCCTTTTGCTGTTTCTCAGCAACATGGACTATTTTTTCAATCTGGTTCATCAATCCTTTTCCTAGGCTCTCTACTCCTGATTTCTATAAAATCAGTTCTCATCTTTCTTATCTTTTCTTCTGTCTTTACCTCCAATACCCCCATCCCTTTGTCAAAGACCTAAAGTTAAAATGAAACTGGCTATTCATTCTCTTGACACAGGTGTAACCTGAACAATGCAACTCAGCAACCATTCTCCAAAGGTATCACTGACCAGTCTGTAAGCCCTAGTACTCTCCTGGGCTGTCTTTTTCTGGCTGTGTTCCAGGTACAGATAACAAATGGTTCAATGAATGTCATTTCTACTGTAAATAATGCTTGTAAATCTTACTGACAGTGGGAAAATAACATTGTCAAAAGGAAAGTTGAAATCTTTGAAAACAAATAGTTTTAAGACTATGTTTCTTTATTGAGTCATATTCTCTTTCACATTATCTTTCTTGGGGCCTATGTTTCTTCATAAAAATTAAATATTAATTTTAAAATCATAATCTAGTATTTTACACTTTAAAAATATTTTTTCATATAAGAAACACATGATGAACTACATCTGTTTTATACACCAGGAACTGGTGAATCTGTCTTACTTGCCATCAGCTACCCACATCATGTGGCAGGATGAAGAATGAAATCTAAGCCTTCTGAGGCAAGAGCAAGAGATTGTTTTCACTATGTAGCACATAGAGGTGCACAAATTATTTATAAACCTTTCAGGTTATATTATCTTAAATACAAAATGGTTCATTAAAATCTACCCCTTTTGTCTAGTAAATAGAATGTGCCTTTATTGATATACTTTATCTGGTAAATGTGGTAATGACCAAGAGGAGAGTTGAAGGGGTTAAGCTACTCAGGTTCATATGCGTCACTCATCTACTTACAAGCTGCGTAACTTTGTAAAATTTAGACAATTTACTGAGTTCTTCTGGAATTCGGCTATCTCAACTACATAATGGGAATCATAATACCAATCTCTTACATTGTTTTAGGGATTAAATATGTTTGTGGCTCAAGGGTGTTTGTCCTACTCTTTGTGACCCCATGGACTGTAGCCCACCAGGCTCCTCTGTCCATGGAATTCTCCAGGCAAGAATACTGGAATAGGTTGCCATGCCTTCCTCCAAGGGATCTTCCCAACTAATTAATATTAAATATTCAGTAAAAACTAGCTGATATTATTTATTACTATTCTAAAATTTGGTAGCATGTCTTTGCTAAGTTTTCTTTAAAATTTAGCATTCCATATATCCTTCTCTTGGTAAATCCAGAATTATCACAGTGTGAAGTAATTAGAGTCCATTGATTATTTAATTGATATATACTAATCTATAATACATAATTCAATATAATAATATACAAATCCATTTTAAAATTTCAGTTAATAATTTTTAAAATAATTTCTCCCTTAAAAAACAATTTAATACTTTTTTGTTTAATACTTTTTTTTGTTGCTTTTTTGAAAACAGACAAATAGTGGCAGTCGAGCAAGGATACCATCCAATTTTACCAAATCATTCTTTCTCTAATTTTCCCTTTTTTAATATATGCTCATGAATTCCTTTTATTTATTTTATTGGCCACAAGGCATGTGGAATCTTAACTCACCAATCGGAGATCAAACCCACAGACCCCTGCATTGGAAGTGCAGAGCCTTAACCACTGGACTACCAGAGAAGTCCCTCTTTCTATAAATTTCTGCCTATGGAGATAGTATTAACTTTACTGAAACCTTGGAGAGTTGCTTTATATTTCAGATTTGACTGTAGATATAAAAAATGAAACATAAATATATAGCTTTTATGGGTCTAAATGTGTACAATTGTGAGACATTTCTAACATGCAGGTCAAGTTTATTTGCAACTTCCAGTGAAAGTTACAAAGGACATTTCTTCCCCCTCTTAAATAAATGCCTTCTGGTAGCATTTCTCTTAAGAGTAAAGAACTAAGGTGCCCAGGGCTGCAGGAAAAAAGATACTGTCATCTTTTTACTGGTTTTCTTTATCTTTTCCACCCAGAAGGCTAACAAGAAAACCGGGTGCTCATGCTTCATCATGCTTCCATTTCTGCACACTTTAGATGACTTGCTATCGCTTCTGGCGTTTAAAGCCCAAAGTCTACCCTGAAGATCTGACAGAGAAAGAGAACTAGAAATATCCTGAGCTTGTGAGTAGACTCCCCCAAGTGTTTTCATTTCTTGGTCACCAGATTGGAAATGATTGGACCAATTCGATGTTTTATTCTCTTTGGCAATTAGCTCTGTAACCCCAAGGTTCCAGGGACAGTTTCTAAAATAGTGCTTAGACATTGCATCTAATTTACTTTGCTTGACCTAGAAATTAGTTCTACTTATCCCTATCCTTCAGCCAAATTTCCATTCTTCAACTTTGGCAAGATGGACAGCAAGAAATCATTTGCCGTTTTAAGATTCAGTAAAATAGAGCTACTCTAAGAAATAATTCCCTTTCACAAGGGCTTCCCTTGTGGCTCAGCTGGTAAAGACTTTCCCTGGAATGCAGGAGACCTGGGTTCAACCCCTTGGTTGGGAAGATCCCCTGGAGAAGGGAAAGGCTACCCACTCCAGTATTCTGGCCTGGAGAATTCCATGGACTTTGTTCACAGGGTCGCAGAGAGTCAGATATGACTGAGTGACTTTCAGTTTCAAGAAATAATTGGACATTAAGCAGCACTGTCTCCCACCTATTCTTGAGTCACTAAAGGGTTTCATGCAGAAAACTATCCATTCTACAATGCACGTGAGACGTGGATGGTAACCATTTGAAATACATATATATTTAGTCTTTGAGTGTCCGATATAATCCTTTGAAGTTTTCCAGTTATGAAACCTGTAGCAACCAGAACACTTTTTTGGTCTCTTAAGCAGAAAATATTTTTATAAGAAGTTTAGCAAAAGTTCATGCAATCAATGGTAAGTTGGAGACAAAGACTTGGGAACTGAATAAAAGTTAGGATAGTAACAGAGAATCATAAAGAACAAGCAAAATATCTGTCTTTTTGCAGAAGCCATCTCAACAGGAAGCCACCAGCTTCATTTGCTTCAGACAGAAGCATCTGATTGACTGAGGCTTTGTCATGTTCCCATATCACCTTGGGTGGTAAAACATATCTTGTTCTTAAATGTTGAATGAGTGAATGAATAAATGAACAAATGAAGTTGTTGAATTTGTAGTAATAAAAATATCTTTTGCTTAAGTCACTTCTAGTGTCAAAACCACATTTTGAATTTCATTTGATTTTCTGACAACTTCAGAGGGCTAATGTGAGTCATAGACCATTATTTTCTATCTTCAACTCAATGGGTTATTATAACTAACTCAAAATTTTGTTTCAGCCCCTGTTTATCCTCCTCCAAAATGGAAGAAACAGGACTGGGATGGATAATATTAAAATGAGGCAGGATGTACTTTAACTTACTGGGTCTGACTTCCATTTTCCTTACAGATCTCTTGAAATTTCATGTGAGGGATGGACGCAATAAGCAGCAGGAAAGCATTAAGAAGAGAGTTCTGAGTGTACTGAGACAATTTGGAATAAAAATATATATGAAGAAATAAGTATCCTAAGCTGATTTTTTTAATGGGTGTTTTGCTACATCTCAGTGAGGATCTGGGAGTAGATCTCAATGGAGAAGATGTTGTCCTTCTACCTAGGTCAGACATGTTGTGCACAGAAGCCCTAAAACCATCTATTTTGAAAAATATATTAAAGCCTACCCTGAGTTCTGTCCACAGTGACCATTCTAGATGACTACCTCTTGGTGAGAAATGACATTTTTTCTTCTCTATTGTGCACTCTTTCTGGGTGAGTGCTTTCAGTCTCTGGGTTATAAATACCATATCTATACCAGTGACTTCCAACTTTGTATGACCAGCCCTGACACACTCAGGAAGTTCAGACCCATATTTCCAGGTGCCAAATTGAGATCTCCAAAAAATAACACAGCCAAAGTAGAATTCTAGATTTTCCCTCCAAATTTACTCTGTCTTGATCCTTCTCAAGCTCACCACCAAGTTACTTAACCCAAAACTTATTGATCCTTCTCTTCCACTCACAATTACAGGCTAGCAGTAAGAACTGTGGCCTCTGACTAGAAACACACACCAGACCTAACAAGTCCTGTCCATCTGTCCAACAACCAACCAACCAGCACAAACTACCCAATCTCTTGCCTAGACAACCAGGATAGCCATCTAACTGGCTTCCTTTCATTTGTTCTTGACCCCTAAATCTATCCTTCACCTAGCAACCAATGTTATCTTTTATTTAACATTTATTTATTTATTTATTTGGCAGCACTGGATCTTAGTTATGGCACCAGGGATATTCACTGTGGCATGAGGGATCCAGTTCCTTGATCAGGGATTATAACCCCCTGCACTGGGAGCACAGAAGCACACAAAGTCATAACTATTAATACTAGGCCACCAGAGAAGTCCTACAACCAGCGTTATCTTTTTAAAATGAGTATCCAATAATATCACTTCTATGAGTCACACTCTCCCATGACCATCCATTGCACTTAAAATCAAACCAAACTCCTCTTCCTGCTATCTAAGTCTTACATCATCTGAGGTTGGCTTAGGAATCCAACCTAATTTTCTACCATTTTCTATTAGATCTAATTCATATCTGCTTTCTAATGGTTCTTTGATCCATAGAAACTAGCTCTGTTTATCCTCTTTGCTGGATGCTCTCTTCTCCAAGCACCATATGACTGACTCCTTCCTATTACTGGGATCTTGGTTTAAATTTCTCCTCCTTAGAGAAACATTCTCTGGGTATCCAATCTAAAGTAACACCTCCATCACTCTCTAGCCTATCAGATTCCATTTGATCTTATAGTACTTGCTTAGTGCGTTAGATTGCTAGGGCTGCCATAACAAAGTACCATAGACTGAACTGCTTAAAAATAAGTTGTTTCCTCACAGTTTTGCAGGCCAGAAGTTGGAGGTGAAGGTATGAGTAGGATTAGTTTCTTCTGAGGCCTTTCTCCTTGGTTTGTATATGGCTACATTCTCACATGTTTTTTCCTTCTGTATTCACCTGTGTCCCACTCTTTCCTTCTTGTAAGGATATCAGTCAGATTGGGTTAGGGCCCAATCTTGTGACTTCACTTTAACTTAATCATATACTTTAAAACTCTATCTCCAAATATAGTCACATACTGAGTTACTGGGGGTTAAGATTTTAACATATGAATTTTAGAGGAACACAATTCAGTCAATGAATTTTATATATTTGTTTATTAATAAATACCAGACATCCCTATACCCCTACTTCAAACAGAAAATAAGTTCCATAAAATCAGGGATATTACCTGACTTGAAAATCATAGTATCTCCTGCACTGAAATGTGTCTAGAGTAGAGCAGATATAATGTATATAAAGTCTACCATAACTTGCAATTTATTAATTTATTAATATAAGAATTATTTCTGGATGAGTATTAACTATCAACAAAGGTCATGATTGCTTATTTTTCTATTCTCTACCCAAACTTCTGTTTTAGAATATGTTAATAAAACAATTATTTAAACTTAGAATTTTTAGTTCCAAATTCCTGAAAATTTCACAATATGTAAATATTAAGCAATATTTAAATTCAAATTGCTCCTAGAAATATTATTTGACATGGGGGAAAGGAAAGGGACAGATTCCATTTTACTTCAGTAAAATCAGTTCATGCCAAAGTTTATATTCAAATTCTACATAGAAATCTTTCCCATTTTACTTTTATCAATCCTTTGCATAAAATCTGTTTGAAAAAAAAAGAAAACAGTAATTTTATAACCAGAAGGAATAGTAATTGATTCAATAGTGAATAATTTAATAATTTAAGTGAAATATAATCATTTCACTGTTACTACAGTAACTATACCATGTGCAAAAAATAATGTGAATCAAAATACTATATGCGCATGCATGCCTGCTTAGTTATGTCTGACTCTGCCACCTCATGGACTGTAGCCCACTAGGCTCCTCTGTCCATGGGATTGTCCAGGAATGACTACTGGAGTAGGTAACTATTTCCTCCTCCAAGGGATCTTCCTGACCCAGGGATAGAACTCATGCCTCCAGCATCTCCTATAGGGTAGATAGATTCTTTACGCCTGAGCCATTGGAGAGGCCCAAAATACTATATCTATCTGCAGTTACCTAACTGGTCCCAGTGATTTTACTTTGAATTGATTATACTTTCTATTTTGGTTCACAGAAAAATGAACACTCTAAAGTACCAAATTCAGAAATAAGAAAGTTCATAAGCTAAAGATACCATACAGTCTACAGGAGACAAATATGTGAAACTTCTTCATAGTCAGGATTGTTAGGTGAGCGGATTACAGGCCCCAGAGCCAGTCTGACTAGGCCTGCTCCATCAGTTGATAAATGTAAGAGAGCTTGGAAGGCAGCTATGCTCACCACTGTACCACCAATGTATAAATGTGAGAAGTCTTTCTAACCTCTTTCTAACAAGCTTTCTAACCTCTCTGCAAATTAAATGCCTCATCTCTAAAATGGAGATAATAATAGCACCTATCTCATTAGGTATTATGTTGCTATGAAATATAATCAAAATTATATAAGGCAAAGTTTAGCACAGAATCCTTAATATAGTAAATACTTACTAAATACGTTTATTAACAGACTAAATTATCTTGAAGTTATTTCAATTAAAAAAAACTAGCTTCAAATATAAAAGACAAACTAGATATTGTCAGTTCATGTTGAAAAACAAGATATTTGGACATCTGCAGTATGAAAGTATGTTATTAAAAAGAAAAATATTAAGGAGTTTCGAGGAGTGACTTTAAGCCCATGGTCCTTTGTCAATCTTCACCCTGAAATGAAGTTAATTGTGTTCCATCAATCAAACAAAAACAAATAACTAGTTTTATACTAACTGGTATTAATTTTATATTTTAAATTGTTTCTTAGGTGTTTTTTTCAATTAAACTATAATTTTATGCTATCAGAAACAACCAAAATGGGATTTCCTGGTGGTCCAGTGGTTAAGAATCTGCTTTGCAGGACAGGGCACGCAGGTTTAATCCTTGGTCAAGGAACTAAGATCCCGCATGCCATGGAGCAAGTAAGCCTGTGTGCTACAACTACTGAGCCTGCTCACCACAACTAGAGTACATGTGCCTCAGTGAAAGATTCTGCACGACAGAATAAAGATTCTACATGCTGCAACTAAGACTTAATGAAGCATCCAAGTAAATCAAATAAATAAATATTTTTTAAAAAAAGACATGATAAAAACAAAACCTTAACATTACCAAGAAAAGAAGAAAAATGTTATAACAGCATTGAAACATGAATCAGGAAATATGGGACAATGAGACTGAAAGCTACATAGAAATAGTCACCCCTCTGACTTAGTCTTGGTAATATGCTATTTTTATCAGGATGGCTAACTATTAATATTTCTTCATGACAAATGATAAAACATAATAAATGCATGCTAAAGAGTAATTAAATGCAGCAATCAAGAGAGTGTGGTACTAGCAAATCAATGTGAATAGACAAATCAAGCAATGGAACAAAACAGATAGTCTAGAAATAGACCCCTACTCAACTGATCTTTGACAAAGAAGCAAAGGCAAGGCAATGAAGCAAAGACAGGGTTTTCAACAAATAATGCTGGAATCGCTAGACATCTGCATGGCAGGAAAAGGTAAAAAAAAAAAAGAGAGAGAGAGAGAGAGAGAATCTAGATACAGGTATAACACCTTTCACAAAATTTACTCAAAGTAGATCACGAATTTAATGTAAAATGTTGTTGTTCTTTAGTCGCTAAGTTGTGTCCAACTCTTTTGTGACCCCATGGACTGTAGTCTGCCAGGCTTCCCTGTCCATGGTATTTTCCAGGCAAGAACACTGAAGCCTGTTGCCATTTCCTTCTCCAGGAATCTTCCCAACCCAGGGATTGAACCCACATCTCTTGCATCTCCTGCATTGGCAGATGGATTCTTTACCATTGAGCCACCAGGGAAATGCAAAACTATAAAGTTAGGAGAAAATCTAGATGATATTGCAACGAAAAGAATAAAATACTTAGGAATATATCTACCTAAAGAAACTAAAGACCTATATATAGAAAACTATAAAACACTGATGAAAGAAATCAAAGAGGACACTAATAGATGGAGAAATATACCATGTTCATGGATCGGAAGAATCAATATAGTGAAAATGAGTATAATACCCAAAGCAATTTACAAATTCAATGCAATCCCTGTCAAGCTACCAGCCACATTTTTCACAGAACTAGAACAAATAATTTCAAGATTTGTATGGAAATACAAAAAACCTCGAATAGCCAAAGCAATCTTGAGAAAGAAGAATGGAACTGGAGGAATCAACTTGCCTGACTTCAGGTTCTACTACAAAGCCACAGTCATCAAGACAGTATGGTACTGGCACAAAGACAGACATATAGATCAATGGAACAAAATAGAAAGCCCAGAGATAAATCCACACACATATGGACACCTTATCTTTGACAAAGGAGGCAAGAATATACAATGGAGTAAAGACAATCTCTTTAACAAGTGGTGCTGGGAAAACTGGTCAACCACTTGTAAAAGAATGAAACTAGATCACTTTCTAACACCGCACACAAAAATAAACTCAAAATGGATCAAAGATCTAAATGTAAGATCAGAAACTATAAAACTCCTAGAGGAGAACATAGGCAAAACACTCTCAGACATAAATCACAGCAGGATCCTCTATGATCCACCTCCCAGAATTCTGGAAATAAAAGCAAAATTAAACAAATGGGATCTAATTAAAATTAAAAGCTTCTGCACAACAAAGGAAAATATAAGCAAGGTGAAAAGACAGCCTTCTGAATGGGAGAAAATAATAGCAAATGAAGCAACTGACAAACAACTAATCTCAAAAATATACAAGCAACTTATGCAGCTCAATTCCAGAAAAATAAACGACCCAATCAAAAAATGGGCCAAAGAACTAAATAGACATTTCTCCAAAGAAGACATACGGATGGCTAACAAACACATGAAAAGATGCTCAACATCACTCATTATTAGAGAAATGCAAATCAAAACCACAATGAGGTACCACTTCACACCAGTCAGAATGGCTGCGATCCAAAAATCTGCAAGCAATAAATGCTGGAGAGGGTGTGGAGAAAAGGGAACCCTCCTACACTGTTGGTGGGAATGCAAACTAGTACAGCCACTATGGAGAACAGTCTGGAGACTCCTTAAAAAATTGCAAATAGAACTGCCTTATGACCCAGCAATCCCACTTCTGGGCATACACACCAAGGAAACCAGAATTGAAAGAGGCACATGTACCCCAATGTTCATCGCAGCACTGTTTATAATAGCCAGGACATGGAAACAACCTAGATGTCCATCAGCAGATGAATGGATAAGAAAGCTGTGGTACATATACACAATGGAGTATTACTCAGCCGTTAAAAAGAATTCATTTGAATCAGTTCTGATGAGATGGATGAAACTGGAGCTGATTATACAGAGTGAAGTAAGCCAGAAAGAAAAACACCAATACAGTATACTAACACATATATATGGAATTTAGGAAGATGGCAATGACGACCCTGTATGCAACACAGGAAAAAAGACACAGCTGTGTATAACGGACTTTTGGACTCAGAGGGAGAGGGAGAGGGTGGGATGATTTGGGAGAATGGCATTCTAACATGTATACTATCATGTAAGAATTGAATCGCCAGTCTATGTCTGACACAGGATACAGCATGCTTGGGGCTGGTGCATGGGGATGACCCAGAGAGATGTTATGGGGAGGGAAGTGGGAGGCGGGGTTCATGTTTGGGAACACATGTAAGAATTAAAGATTCTAAAATTTAAAAAATAAAAAACTAAAAAAAAAAAAAAATCTAGATGATATTGGATTTGGCAATGTCTCTTCCCTGGTGCTCAGATGGTAAAGCGTCTGCCTGCAATGCGGGAGACCCGGGTTTGATTCCTGGGTCAGGAAGATCCCCTGGAGAATGAAATGGCAATCCACTCAAGCACTCATGTCTGGAAAATCCCATGGACGGAGGAGCCTGACAGGCTACAGTCCATGGGGTCGTAAAGAATTGGACACGACTAAGCGACTTCACTTTCACTTTCACTTTTTGATAGAACACCAAAAGCACAATCCATGAAAAAAAGAAGCTGGGCTTCATTAAAATTAAACATTTCTTCTCTATGAAAGAAAATGTTAAGAGAATGAAAAAACAACAAAATGCAAAATGATAAAGCTACTCTGAAGGCAGTTTTGTGGTTTCTTACAAATTAAACACACTCTTAATAACTTGATACAACTCAAATGTCTATACAAAAACCTGCATGCAGATATCTACAGCAGTTTTTATTCATAATTGCCAAAGCTTGGAAGTAACTGAAATGTTCTTCAGAAACTGAATGAGTAAATAAACTGTGGTCCACTCAGAAAATGAAATATTATTCACTGCTAAGAAGAAATGAGCTATCAAACCATGAAAAGACATGCATGGCTTAAATGCATGTCACTAAGGGGAAAAAGTCAATTTGAAAAGTCTACACAGCATGTGATTCCAACCGTATGACATTCTGCAAAAGGCAAAACCATGAAGACAATAAAAAGATCAGAGATTTTCAGGGATTAGGACAGAGGGAAGAATGAATAACAGGAGCACAGAGAATTTTTAGGTCAGTGAAAATACTCTATATTATACTATAAAGATAGATACATGTCATTATAAATTTGTTCAAATTCACAAAATGTATAAAACCAAGAGTGAATCCTAATGTAAACTATAGTCCTTGTATGCCTACAACATGCTGATATAGGCTCATCAATTGTAACAAATGAACCAAGTTTGAGGGGAAGGGGGCAGGTGTTTGTAACAGGGAAGTCTATGTACATTGTGTTGAGGTAGGGGGTATGTGGGAAGTCTGTTTAGCCATTCCATTTTTTCTGTGAACCTAAAACTACTGTAAAAAATAGTCTATTGAAAAATAATACAAGCAAAAATAATTTCTTAAGGAAGAGTGGCCAAGTGAAAAATTATGAAAGATGGTTGTGTGTGTGTGTGTGTGTGTGTGTGTGTGTGTGTGTGTGTGTGCCGTTGCTTCTTAGTCATGTCCTGCTCTTTGTGACCCTATTGACTGTAGCCTGCCAGTCTCCTTCTGTCCATGGGATTCTCTAGGAAAGAATACTGGAGTGGGTTGCCATAATTATAACTAAATGCCAATTTTGATAGTGATGTAACCTGACATAATAATATTATAAAACATCAGAACAGAAAAAATTAAAATGATATTGTGCTCCAAATATAAGCATTTTCATTTCTTTTTTCTTAAAATTTTTGGCCACACCATGTAGCTTCCAGGATCTTAGTTCCCCAACCTGGAATTAAACCTGCTACCTGCATGGTGAAAGCACCGAGTTCTAACCACTGAACTGTCAGGGAATCCCCTAAGCATACGCATTTCTTATTTTTATTATTGTTATTATTTTATTATTATTATTATTTTGTTTTATTCCTGAGCACACTATTTTTTCATTAAAATAATCTTAATGACTGGAAATATTATATTTATAGAGAAATGCATATAGCAGATTGCAAAAGGACATTAATTAAAGGTTGTGAGTGCTCGGGCACTCAGTTGAGTTTGACTCTTTGAGACCACATGGACTGTAGCCTGCCAGGTTCCTCTATCCACGGAATTTTTCCAGGCAAGAATACTGGAGTGGGTTGCCATTTCCTCCTCCAGGGGATCTTCCTGACCCAAGGATTGAACCTGTGTCTCCTGCATCTTCTGCTTGGCAGGTGGATTCTTTACCACTGAATTACCTGGAAAACCACTTAAAGGTTGTACAAACCAAAACTAAAACAACTGGTATTCAAGACTTAGGTTAGGCTTTGTTACTTAATATTCAGTCTTTCTGTCACAAATAGAAACAAAAATATACCCCCAAAATTTTATTGAGCATTTATTATGTGCTATGTATGTTAGTCACTCAGTTGTGTCAGACTCCTTGCAACCCCATAGACTGTAGTCTGGCAGATTCCTCTGTCTATGGAATTTTCCAGGCAAGAATACTGGAGTGGGTTACCATTTCCTAATCCAGGGGATCTTCCCAATCCAGGGATCACACCCAGGTCTCCTGCACTGCAAGAAGATTGTGTATCATCTGAGCCACCAGGGAAGCATTGTTTTAAAATTCAGGAAAGAATTTTAAAAATCTAGGATTCTTATGAGACAAAAAAATGAATGTATAAAATATGAAACATAAAGTTTGTAGTACTAGTCATACTATACAGACTCTCTAGAAAAGAAATCTTCATGGAGGAAGTAAGATCTCAGCTAAATTTCCAAAGGGTGATCAGGATAACCAGAAGAGAATTATTCTTGATTCAGAATTGTCACACTATGTGAGTATTTGCAAGAAAGAGAGCTTCTAGATAGCAGACAGCTTGGTCACATTCCAGACTTTGCATTGTTAGCTGTGTGTCTGGTGAGCTCCATGAAGTACATAAACTTTTATACCCCTTCTTCCAGTTGACCCTTACCAGAGCTTTAGAAGGCTGAAGTTATTAGCTTCACTTTAAAGAAGAAAATAATGAAAGAAACCAAGATCAAATCCTTAACTATATAATAGAGCTATAATTTGAAAATCTTGATCTCTCTAGTTCTAAAATTGTGTTTTATCCACTATATCAAACTCTCTTCTTTGCATACTCATATATTGTGACATTTATTTCTGCATATATAACTGTTCAGTTCAGTTCAGTTCAGTCGCTCAGTCGTGTCCGACTCTTTGTGACCCCATGAATTTTCCTTTGTGTGCCATTTCTTGAGGATTCTCTGTTCCTTATCAGTTCCTGGAATACAGGAACGAGTAGAGCTGCATGCAGTTCTCAGGACTGAGATCATGGGAGAAAGCACCGGCTTGGATTCCTTTCAGTGACTCCCTTCAGTGACTCTCTTCAGTGACCTTGTATGTGTTCAGTTCAGTCGCTCAGTCGTGTTCGACTCTTTGCAACCCCATGAATTGCAGCACGCCAGGCCTCCCTGTCCATCACCAACTCCCAGAGTTCACTCAAACTCATGTCCATCGAGTTAGTGATGCCATCCAGCCATCTCATCCTCTATCGTCCCCTTCTCCTCCTGCCCTCAATCCCTCTCAGCATCAGGGTCTTTTCCAGTGAGTCAACTTTTCGCATGAGGTGGCCAAAGTACTGGAGTTTCAGCTTTTGCATCATTCCTTCCAAAGAAATCCCAGGGTTGATCTCCTTCAGAATGGACTGGTTGGATCTCCCTGCAGTCCAAGGGACTCTCAAGAGTCTTCTCCAACACCACAGTTCAAAAGCATCAGTTCTTTGGCGCTCAGCCTTCTTCACAGTCCAACTCTCACATCCATACATGACCACTGGAAAAACCATAGACTGTAATCTTATCTGAATAAAAATAAATATAAGGTGTATACACAAAGCTAATATACATAGTCTTGGTCTTTTTGAAAAAAAAAAAAAAAGTTTTTTAATAAACAATTTTTAATAGTTGTATTTACATGAAGAATTCACAAATCAAAACAATAAAGTACAAAACAAGAAGTCTGCCTCTACCCCTGCCTTTTTTTCTCATTCTTTCCTCCACTCATTCTAGGTAATGATTCTGTTAGCTTCTTGTTTGTTCTTCCACGATTCTTTAACACAAGAAAATATGATATATATAGTCATTTCCGTCCTCTTACTCTCTTTACACTCATACTGTCCTCTTTTCATTAGCAGTTTATCCTGAAGATCATCCTGTATCCGTCACTAGGGGTCTTCATCATTCTTTCTTGTGGCTACATAATAGTCCACTGTGTGGACATGCTGTAATTTATGTCACTGGTTCCACACGTGTATAGGTATATTTATTGAATAAACTCCCAGAAGTGAGATGATTGAGTCAAAGGTAGATACATCTTCAGATCTAGTAAATACAGCCACTTTTCCTGCTATAGACAATGTACCATTTTTCATATCTACCAGGAAATACATAAGAAAGCAGTTTTCTCTAGCAACTTGACAACAGAGTATGTGCTCAGATTTCTGGATTTTTGCCAATCTGATAGGTAAGAAATGACATTGCAGTATGAATTTCATATTTGTTTTTTATTGGTAAGTGCTCTTTTTTTGAAGATCTTTTCATAAGATTGGGGGCCATTTGAATTCTATGTTCTGTGAATTGTGCATGTCTTTTGCCTATTCTCTATTGTATTCATTGACCTTTCTCTTTTCATCTTCTAAAACTGTTTCATAAACTAGAGAAATTCATTTTTTGTCTGTAGTGTGAGATGCAAATATTTTCCCCAAGGTCTTAACATTTATTTTCCTTTTGCTTATGATGTTGTATTTTAATGTAAAAATTAGTCTGTGTGTGGGGGAGGGAGGGTGTAGAGTAAAACTCATCAATCTTTTCTTCCTGACTTCTAAAATTTGAGTCATACTTAAGATCAGCCTTCCCTACTCATTGGTTTTAGAAGAATTCTCCTAAGTTTTTCACTAGGCAGTCTGACTGAACACACATTTTCTTCAGACATAAAAATAGACTTTGTATTGCTAGCTGATTGAAAGTAGTTTGTTTCAAGTTATCATGTACTAGGCTCCTACCAGGCATAAGGATGATAATACTCTGGCCATGCCTTTGAAGTGCTTACAACCTTATCTATTCTAATAAGGGATTAGGGAAGGGCTTTGTGCAGAGGGCTGAGAGAGCTCAGATATGAGACACTTAACCCAACCTCATGGTCCAGGAAGGTTTCCTAGAAGAAATGATGCTGCTTTATAATTCTAGGGAGAGATGATGAAAAATATTGTTTTTAAAAAAAGAAAAAAAAGAAGGGCAAACCATATATGTAGAAGGAAAAACATGTTAGAAACAAAATCTTAACAAATTCATGAAATACTGGGTCAGACAAGAATTAACAACAGGTATTAAAATCATTAGATGTATGATTTATGAAGAATGAGATTTTTTTATATTCCTTAGAAATCACGCTGATTACTTCAGAATTTCATAACTTAGGCAGATGGTCAAACTTAACAACACAGATGTCGGGATCTTCGGAATGTTGGACTCACAACAAATACCAAGTCCATCTGAAATTTTTTAAATTTTTTATCAAGCTTTAAGATATGACTTACACTTTACATGAAATAAAGGAACAATTTTTTAAAACGGCAAAAAAAAAAAAGAGAAAAAAAAAACCCCTAAATTAAGACCATGTATGAACTGCATCAGTTCAGTTCAGTTGCTCAGTCGTGTCTGACTTTTTGTGACACCATGGACTGCAGCACACCAGGCTTCCCTGTTCATCACCAACTTCTGGAGGTTGCTCAATTTCACGTCCATCGAGTCAGTGATGTCATCCCAACATCTCATCCTCTGTTATCCCCTTCTCCTCCCACCTTCAATCTTTCCCAGCATCAGGGTCTTTTCAAACAAGTCAGTTCTTCGCATAAGGTGGCCAAAGTATTGGAGCTTTAGTTTCAGCATCAGTCTTTCCAGTGAATATTCAGGACTGATTTCCACTAGGATTGACTGGTTGGATCTCCTTGCAGTCCAAGGGACTCTCAAGAGTCATCTCCAACACCACAGTTCAAAAGCATTAATTCTTCAGCGCTCTGCTTTCTTTACGGTTGAACTCTCACATCCATACAGGACTACTGGAAAAGCCATAGCTTTGACTAGACAGACCTTTGTTGGCAGAGTACTGTCTCTGCTTTTTAATACGCTCTCAAGGTTTATCATAGCTTTTCTTCCAAGGAGCAAGCATCTTTTAATTTCATGGCTGAAGTCACCATCTGCAGTGATTTTGGAGCCCCCGAAAACATAGTCTTTCACAGTCTCCATTGTTTCCCCATCTTTTTTCCAGGAAGTGATGAGACCAGATGCCATGATCTTAGTTTTCTGAATGTCAAGTTGTAAGCCAGCTTATTCACTCTCCTCTTTCACTTTCATAAAGACGCTTTTTAGTTCTTCTATGCTTTCTGCCATAAGGGTGGTGTCATTTGCCTATCTGAGGTTATTTATATTTCTCCTGGCAGTCTTGATTCCAGCTTTTGCTTCATCCAGTCCAGCATTTCACATGAGTATTCTGCATATAAGTTATATAAACAAGATGATAATACACAGCCTTGACGTACTCCTTTCCCAAGTTGGAACAGTCCATTGTTTCATGTACAGTTTTAACTGTTGCTTCTTGACCTGCATACAGATTTCTCAGGAGGCAGGTAAGGTGGTCTGATATCCCCATCTCTTTAAGAATTATCCAGTTTTTTGTGACTTGCATACAGGTTCCAAAATGGACAATTTCTTTTGTATATTAATTTAACAATTACTAATTTCTCCCATAAGGGAGCTTCCATAACCCCCTTATCTGTATCTATCAGGAGGCAGACAGAATGAAAACCAAATCACAGAAAAATAATCAAACTGATCACATGGACCACAGCCTTGTCTAATTCAATGAAACTATGAGCCATGCTGTGTAAGGCCAAACAAGATGGATAGGTCATGGTGGAGAGTTTCTCTGACAAAACGTGGTCCATTGAAGAAGGGCATGGCAAACTACTTCAGTATTCTTGCCTTGAATACATGAACAGTATGAAAAAGCAAAAAGATAGGAAACTGAAAGATGAACCCCCCCAGGTCAGTAGGTCCCCAATATGCTACTGGAGATCAGTGGAGAAATAACTCCAGAAAGAATGAAGAGATGGAGCTAAAGCAAAAAAAACACAAAACAAAAACATACCCAGTTGTGAATGTGACTGCTGATAGAAGTAAAGTCTGATGCTGTAAAAAACAATATTGCATAGGAACCTCGAATGTTAGGTTCATGAATCAAATTAATTGGAAATGGTCAAGCAGGACATGACAAGAGTGAACACTGACATTGTAGGAATCAGTAACCTAAAATACACTGCAATGGGTGAATTTTATTAAGATGACCATTATATATACTACCTGGGCAAGGATCCCTTAGAAGAAAGGAGTAGCCATCATAGTCAAAAAAAGAGTCCAAAATACCATACTTGGATGCAATCTCAAAAATGACAGAATGATCTCTGTTCATTTCCAAGGCAAACCATTCAATATCACAGTAATCCAAGTCTATGCCCCGACCAGTAATGCTGAAAAAGCTGAAGTTGAATGGTTTTATGAAGACTCACATGACCTCCTAGAATGAACACTCAAAAAAGATATCCTCTTCATTTTAGGGGACTGGAATGCAAAAGTAGGAAGTCAAGAGCTACCTATAGTAACAGGGAAATTTGACCCTGGAGTATAAAACAAAGCAGGTCAAAGGCTAACAGAATTTTGCCAACAGAATGCACTCATCATAGCAAAAACCCTCTTCCAACAACATGAGAGAAGACTCTACACGTGGACATCACCAGACAGTCAATATTGGAATCAGATTGATTATATTCTTTGCAGCCAAAGATGGAGAAGCTCTATACAGCCTGTAAAACAAGACCAGGAGCTGACTATGGCTCAGATCATGAATTCCTTATTGCCAAATTCAGACTTAAATTGAAGTAGGGAAAACCACTAGACCATTCAGGTATGACCTAAATCAAATCCCTTACAATTATACAGTAAAAGTAACAAACATATTCAAGGGATTACATCTGATGGACAGATTGCCTGAAGAATGATGGATGGAGGTTCATGACATTGTATAGGAGGCGGGGATCAAGATCATCCCCAAGAAAAACAAACAAAAAAAGGCAAAATGTTTGTCTGAGGAGGCCTTACAAATAGCTGAGAAAAGAAGAAAAACTAAAGGCAAAGAAGAAAAGGAAAGATATAAACATCTGAATGCAGATTTCCAAAAAATAGCAAGGAGAGATAAGAAATCCTTCCTCGGGGATCAATGCAAAGAAATAGAGGAAAACAATAGAATGAGAAAGGAGATCTCTTCAAGAAAATTAGAGATACCAAGGGAACATTTCATGCAAAGATGAGCACAATAAAAGGACCTAACAGAAGCAAAAGCTATTAAGAAGATGTGGCAAGAATACACAGAAGACTATACAGAAAAGATTTTCATGACCCAGACGACCACAATGGTGTGATCACTCACCTAGAGCCAGATATCCTGGGATGGGAACTCAAATGGACCTTAGGAAGCATCACTACAAACAAAGCTAGTGGACGTGATGGAATTCCAGTTGAGCTATCTCAAGTCCTAAAAGATGATGCTGTGAAAGTGCTTCACTCAAGATGCCAGCAAATTTGGAAAATTCGACAGTGGCCACAGGACCGGAAAAGGTCAGTTTTCATTCCAATCCCAAAGAAAGGCAATGCCAAAGAATGTTCAAACTACCACCCAATTGCACTCATCTCACATGCTAGCAAAGTAATTCTCAAAATTCTCTAAACCAGGCTTCAATAGTATGAGAACCAAGAAATTCCAGATGTTAAAGCTGGATTTAGAAAAGGCAGAAGAGCTAGAGATAAAATTGCCAACACCAAAACTGCTTTTTGATAATCAAATTGCCTTTTGGATAATCAAAAAAACAAGAGATTTCCAGAAAAGTGTCTATTTCTGCTTTATTGACTACGCCAAAGCCTTTGACTATATGGATCACAAAAAACTGGAAAATTCTTCAAGTGATAGGATTAACAGACCACCTTACCTGCCTCTTGAGAAATCCATATGCAGGTCAAGAAACACCAGTTAGAACTGGACATGGAACAACAGGCTGGTTTCCATTTGGAAAAGGAGTATGTCAAGGCTATATAATGTTACCCTGCATATTTAACTTATATACAGAGTACATCATGTGAAATGCCGGACTGGATGAAGCACAAGCTGGAATCAAAATAACCGGGAAAAATATCAATAACCTCAGATAGGCAGATGACACCAATCTTATGGCAGAAAGTGAAGAACTGAAGAGCAAATAGACAGGGAAACAATGGAAACACTGAGAGACTTTATTTTCGGGGGATCCAAAATTACTGCAGATGGTGACTTCAGCCATGAAATTAAAAGGTGCTTGCTCCTTGGAAGAAAAGCTATGATAAACCTAGACAGCATATTAAAAAGCAGAGACATTACTTTGCCAACAAAGGTCTGTCTAGTCAATGCTATGGTTTTTCCAGTGGTCATATATGGATGTGAGAGTTGGACCATAAACAAAGCGGAGCACCAAAGAATTGATGCTTTTAAACTGTGGTGTTGGAGAAGACTCTTGAGAGTCCTTTGGACAGCAAGGAGATCCAACCAGTCCATCCTAATGGAAATCAGTCCAGAATATTCATTGGAAGGATTGAGGCTGAAGCTGAAGCTCCAACACTTTGGCCACCTGATGCGAAGAACTGACTCATTTGAAAAGACCCTGATGCTGGGAAAGATTGAAGGTGGGAGGAGAAGGGGATGACAGAGGATGATATTGTTGGATGATATCACTGACTCGCTGGATATGAGATTGGGCAAGCTCCGGGAGCTAGTGATGAATAGGTGAGCTGCAGTCCATGGCGTCGCAAAGAGTCACACAAGACCATTCTACTGAATTGAAATGAACTGAATTTCACATAATACATGTAAATGTAACTGGAAATACATATGGCAACATAAACCTAATACATATGTGTCTAAGATTATTCTAACATGCTTTATTTATTAATAATACATTTAATCTTCTTGGACATCGTAATTCTGTCTCTGATTTAGATTATCTTTCTCTTGAGTCCCAATCTGATCAGTTCCTTCTATAACAGTAGCCAGAAAGTCTATCCTGTCAAAATTTTCTCTGTAGTTCCTTTATGCTTTTTTACAAAGGAAAATTAATTCTCAGTAACCAGATTTACCCTGAGATAACCAGCAAACCAGGGCAGCTTGGCTGCCATTGGTATGTCGACCAATGCTTTCTGTTCTTCTGTAAGTGAATTAAAACTTTGCTGACAGAAAATGAGATAGTTGGCAAAGAAAACTAGCTTCTGGAAAACAGAGAGAAAACAGTGCATTCAAATTTAAAGATGTGGACTCTGTGGTGATGATGGAACATTTGTGTGTCCAATATAAGTTCTGGATTATCTCTGCCTGCATGTACGCCGCTACTCTTCTGGGGCTGGGGTTTACTCTCCTTTAGAACATTGTGCTTTCAGAGAGGTCTTCCCCAATCTACCCACATCCAAGTCCTCCCCTCCCTTTGCCATCACCCTATTTTCTGACTATCCATATTTATTCACATCCATAATTACCAGACTATCTATGATTATCATGTTTGTTGATTTGTGTGTCTACTCTCTTCCCTTCATTGGGATATAAGTTCCATGAGAGCTGAGGCTAGATCCAGTTCGTCCCATGCTGTACCCTCAGTGCCTGTAACAGTGCCTTTCATATAATAGGTCCTTGATAAAAGTTACCTAACTGAACAAGTACAATACACCATGGTCCAGTGTTTTCCCCTGCAAGAGAGCACACACTCTTAACTAAGAATAAGGCCTCTGTTCCTTTAAGAGATGCCCCAAGAGCTGATAAGATTATAGTAATCACATCAAGTTTTAGTTGAGATAAAAATGTCACTCTAGCAATTTTTTTTCTTTTTTATATTACCTATGGAAAAACCTGAAGTATAAGTTTATGAGTTAAATTACAGCAGAAGTTATTTGTGACAAAACATGAATTTGGGTGATCCTTCAATAGTCTCTTATCTCTTTGGGAAAACAGTCCAATAGGGCACAGGTTTTACCCTGTGAGTAACAAGCAGCACTTAATTACAACAGACAGAATGGGAGCAATGTTATTTACACTGCAGTTACCTGAGTTCTCCAATGATAACTTTTACTTAATTGCTGTCAGCTCAGCAATGCAGTCTTGGGAGAGTAATGAGGCTTGGGTTCTTGTCATTTCTACTTTTTATTTACATATTGTGAAGATTTGCTTAAATTTTTGAGGCCATATTTTATCAAGTAAAATGACTGTGCTCATTTCTTTGAAATAAATTCTTTAGACAATTTAAGATGAATATGAAGACATAATTTATATTTTAAAATATTCTCAAACTTACTGCAAAACAAATCTGAAAAAAATCATTCTGTTGACTTGTACATTAGCAAAGAGATAAGACTCAATTCCACCTTCAGAGATGACACTTAATTTTATGGATTATAAAGTATGTAATTCTGAAATAAGCTTTTTCAGATTTATTCTAACTATCTGTAACGTCTATTTTATTGGTGAATATTTAAGAGTGATGCAA
The DNA here is from genome assembly GCF_001704415.2 of Capra hircus. Lineage (NCBI taxonomy): Eukaryota > Metazoa > Chordata > Mammalia > Artiodactyla > Bovidae > Capra > Capra hircus. Next base: position 114,393,464 of record NC_030808.1, on the reverse strand, counting down.
AAAATGATTCATGAATTTTCCCACAGTGAACAACAAATTTGACAGGTGTCTTCCTGGGTACCAGGTAGGAATAAAAATAACAAATTGGAAAATATTTCATGGAGGAGGTGGGAGCTAGTGGATTAGAAGACTTTTCTCTGTTAAAATCATGCTTTTCTATTGTTTGAACTTTCTAAAATATGTGTTTGGAGTTTTTTAAAAAGAAAACAAAATTTTAGAAAAGAATATAATGTAAATTATTTACATAATTGACACAAATTGATATGGTTTTAAATTAAGTAATGTTACAAACATCTGAAAATAATAAATGCCATGCTCACTTCAGTAGCACATGCACTAAGACTGGAACTATACAGACAAGACTGGCATGGCTCCTGCACAAGGAGGACACATAAACTTGTGAAGTGTTCCATATTTTTTGGTGTTGGGAAAGTTGGCTGCATGTAAATCAATGTAGTTAGAGCATGCCCTCACACCATGGACAAAAATAAACTCAGAAATGGCTTAAAGACTTAAGTATAAGATACCAAAAAACTTTTAGAAGAGAACATAGGCAAAACGTTTTTGGACATAAATCGTACCAATGTTTTCTTAGGTCAGTCTCCCAAGGTAACAGAAATAAAAGCAAAATAAGAAAATGGGACCTAATTAAACTTATAACCCTTTGCACAGCAAAGAAAACCATAAATAAAATGAAAAGAGAACCTACAGACTCGGAGAAAATATTTGCAAATGATGTGACTGACAAGGGCTCAATTTCCAAAATATACAAACAATTCATATAACTCAATGACAACAACAACAACAAAACACCCCAATCAAAAATTGGGCAGAAGACCTAGATAGACATTTCTCCAAAGAACACATACAGATGGCCAATAGGTGAAAGATACTCCTCATCACTAATTATTGGAGAAACACAAATAAAAAGCACAGTGAGTTACTATTTCAGAATGACCATCATTAATTAGTCTACAAATAACAAATGCTGCAGAGGGTGTGGAGAAAAAGAAGGGCTCCCACACTGTTAATAGGAATGTAAATTGGTGTAAACCACTATAGAAAATAGCACAGGTGTTCCCCAAAAACCTAAAAGCAGAGTTACTATATGATTCTGCAATTCCACTCCTGGGCATTGATCTGGACAAAACTATAATTTGAAATGATATATGCACACCTATGTTCATAGCAGCACTAGTCACAATAGCCAAGACATGGAAACAACCTAAACGTCCATCAATAGATAAATGGATAAAGATGTGGGTGTGTATAAGTTAATATATTGTAACACACATACACAAAAGAATACTAATCAGCTATAAAAAAAGAATGAAATAGTGACATTTGCAGCAACATGGATGATGAATCTAGAGATTATGATACTAAGCGAAATAAGTCAGAGAAAGGCAAATACCATATGATATCACTTCTATGTGGAATCTAAACTATGACACAAATGAACTTACCTATGAAACAGAAACAGACTCACCGATATAGGAAACCGATTTGTAGTTGCCAAGGGGATTACGGGGTGAGAGAGAGATGAACTGGGAGTTTGGGATTAGCAGATGCAAACTATTATACACAGAATGGATAAACAATAAGGTCCTTCAATATTGTGTAATAAACCATAATTGAAAATAGTATGAAAAAGAATATATTTATGTATAACTGAATCATTTTGCTGTATAGCAGAAACTAACAGCATTGTAAATCAACTATACTTCAATAAAATAAATTTTAAAAATAAAATTAAAGTTAAAAACATAAATGTCAAGAATGAAAATAATTCAATACAGACTCACATATTCAATTTTTTCTTCTAAGGACAATAAGTAGTTAGCTGAAAACTGAAATGTTTACTGGTTTCCTTTCATTTTTTTAGAATTTTCTGTACAAAGGTTAGAACTTGTCACAACAAATATACTTTGATGATTTTATCTGCTTTCGTTAATTAGGCCCTGATTTTAATATTTTTAATTTCTGTAAGTCCGAGAAAACGACAAACAGAAAAAAGTAAACACAGAAAAGCTGTTTCAAAGATCCCCTGGAGGAAGAAATGGCAAGATTCTAGTAAAACCTTTGTCTTCCTAATAATTAACAATCTTTGCTAAATTAAATGATTTCACCTAATCAACTTTGGCATCAAGCCAGAAATGAGTACTGACTGGGAACTAACAAAGCAGACAGAGCTACATGCATACGAGACAAGCATACGTTTTAGAGGTGGGATGTGAAGGAAGATAGGAAATAACGGTGATGGAATCTGAAGAAAACCAGAAGGTTGGCAAAGCGGCAGCCTGTCTAAAACAACAATGTAGGCACTAAGGCCAAGGTGGGTGTGCAGGGAGGTGATGAGTGAATGAAAGGTTTCCCTCTGGGAAAGAAAGAGGAAGATGGTTGTAGGATGGCTGAAAATTTGAAAATCCTTAGATTCTCTTCAGGTCAGCTCAATGGTCACGAAAAGCATTTTAGATATTTTCGCACTCAATTTACCTTAAGTATGTCACTCAGTTATGTCTGACTCTTTGCAATCCCTTGGACTGTAGCCTGCCAGGCTTCTCTGTCCATGGAACTTTCCTGGCAAGAATACTGGAGTGGGTAGCCACTTCCTCCTCCAGGGGATCTTCATGACCCAGGATGGAACCCTCATCTCTTGAGTCTCCTGCATTGGCAGGCAGATTCTTTACCCTTAGCACCACCTGGGAAGCCCATCTTCAGTATGTTAATTCAAAAAAGGCTTCAGTTAGCCAAACTTGAAATTTATTAATGTAAAAAGAAATTTACAGCCTCTTTCAGTTTGTATCCTGAAAGACATAGAGCAAAATTTTTCTCACTCAAAATTCCAATATCCTCAAACAAGAGCTATGCCGAGAGAGATTTTTGTAACCATCAAGATTCTGGGGTAGTGCTCTGATTATCTATTGCTGTGGAACAAACTACCCCAAAGTCACTGGACGAAAACAACAATTATTCATGTTGCTCATGAATCTGCAGTTTGGAGAGAGCTCGTGAACTGCCAGCTTGGTGGCTGAAAGGTTAGAGTAACTCAGTGGTTAGGGGCTGGAATCATCTGAACCCTCTTTCACTCCTAAGTCTGGGTTGATGCCGGCTGTTGGCCAGGACCTCATCTGGGATTGTAAGCTAGAACATGTGCACCTGCCCTCTCCCCTGGGACTTGTCGGCTTCCTCAGAGGATGGTGGCTGGGCGCGAAGAGTCACTCCTAGCCCAAAAGACAGGTAACAGGAGCTACAAGCTTCTTGAGTCTTTGGAGTGAGGAGCTGGCACAGTGTCACTTAAGCTGTTTTCTATTAATCAAACAGTCACAGAGCACATGACTAAGGAGAGAGACACCGTCCACACCTCTCAATGGGAGATCACCGCCACAGATAGCAACCCCACTGGCATTCTCTCAAGGATTAAGTTGACAATTTTCCAGAGCAATCTAAAATTATATCCTGTTACTCAATAAATTGTCCAGATATGGGCTGATGAGGGCTTCTCTGATAGCTCAGTAGGTAAAGAATCTGCCTGCAATGCAGGAGACCCCAGTTCGATTCCTGGGTTGGGACAATCTGCTAGAGAAGGGATAGGCTAATCACTCCAGTATTCTTGGCCTCACTTGTGGCTCAGCTGGTAAAGAATCCCCCTGCAATGCAGGAGACCTGGGTTTAATCCCTGGGTTGGGAAGATCCTGTGGAGAAGGGAAAGGCTAACCACTATAGTATTCTAGCCTGGAGAATTCCATGGACTGTATAGTCCATAGGGTCACAAAAAGTTGGACATGACTGAGTGACTTTCACTTTCATGGGCTGAGAAGACAATATGCAAATTATTTTAGTACTTAAAAGCTCTAAAGACCAGAGTTCAAAGTTAGTGGATACATTTCACCTCATTAAGGCCTCATGAAAGTGAAAGTGTTAATCTCAGTTGCGCCCAACTCTTTGCAACCCCATGTGCTGTAGCCCACCAATCTCCACTGTCCATGAAATTCTCCAGGCAAGAATACTGGAACAGGTAGCCATTCCCTTTGCCAAGGGATCTTTCCGATCCAAGGATCAAACCCAGATCTCTGGCAACGATCTCTTTACCTTCTGAGTCACCAGGGAAGCCATTAAGGTCTCATGCAGTTCAGTTTATTAAGGTGTTAAGCAAAATATTTCATTGTAATATTAATTATTAAGTGAAGCCATGCTTCAAGCTGCATAATCTGATTTTTATGGTATCTAAGAGTTTAGAATAGTAACTACCAAGCTCACATCATAAGGGGTTTGGACATCATCCACCCTTGGGATGGGAATTGATGTTACAGACATCTTTCATGCAGGAGACATAGGAAACTTGGGTTTGATCTCTGGGTTGCAAAGATCCCCTGGAGGAGGAAATGACAACCCATTCAGTATTCTTGCCTGGGAAACCCCAGGGACAGAGGAGCCTGGACAGCTACAGTCCACAAGGTCGCAAAGACTCAGACACAGCTGAGCACACATGCACACACATCCTCTAAACTAATTCTTGGTGGTTTCTATTTCCTCAGAACTTGGAAGATTATTAGAGATGAATGTTGACTAGCTGCAAAAGGGAAGAGAAATGAGAGGTGGCCAGTGAGCTGATAGGATATTGTTAGCTGACCTCAGGATATGGAAGAGTCATCCCAAAGTATTTTCCTGCAGTGTTATCCTTTTAGTCACTGTGATTCCTGGAATCATTGGCAGGCATTTTCTCCAATGACTGTTCTTTACATAGAGTTGTTGGCTGAAGACAAGATCTAGATATGCAGGATACTCATCCCCTCACATGTCTGTAGTTGTAAGATGGAAGCACAGATTTATTCATCTCAAATCTTAAGCTAATTTGTTAATGCTACTTATACTGTATCTGACTAGAAAATATGGAAACTAATTGATTCAATCCAAGAAATTTTACCCATAATTTTAAAAATGACTATTTTCTGATATCACAGGGTACTCTGGTACCTTGATACCCAAAGCTAAGCATCTTTTCTTCTTATATCTTAGGTTTCAAGATGTATATTAATCATAATTCTTGATTGAAAGTGAAGTGAAGTCGCTCAGTTGTGTCCAACTCTTAGGGACCCCACGGACTGTAGCCTACCAGGCTCCTCCATCCATGGGATTTTCCAGGCAAGAGTACTAGAGTGGGGTGCCATTGACATACCATTCATTTAAAAAGTATGTATTTATTACATATAGGTATCTGGCACTCTTGTAGATGCTTAGGATACATCAGTGAATAAAACAATGAAACTGCCTCTTGGAACTTATATTCTGGCAGCGAGAGACAGATAATAAATAATAAATGTGTAATATAAATATGTTTATTTTAAATTTATTATTATTTATTTTTATTAAATATATTTGTATATGATATATACTGGTTATTATCTGTTTTCTCCTCTCCTCAAATCTATTCTCTTCAGGAGCTGCAAATTATTTTAAAATATGCAATGTGGATCAATGGTTTATATTCATCATTACCAGAGACTTCCACATTGCATGAAACAATAAATCCTGAAGGAATCCTATAGCAAGTTTTTTCTTTTTTGAATCTCATGATATATTTCAGTCTAAAACAGTTTTAAAGCAATGTTTGTAGCAATCAGTAACAACCACCTACTTAAGTATCTTTAATGTTGGCATTTAAAAGGGAAGTAAGTCATTGGCTTGTCAGCCCAGTGATGCTTGAGTAATGATGATGATTTAGGCAAACACAAATCATGCTTCTTATTGGATTGTCAGATATATAAAAAAAATGAAATTAAATAATCTTTCATGATGTTGATTTATTGTTTTTCTTCCTATGTTCCCCTCTCCTCCCTCTCATTTCAAGCAGTTTGCCATCATGTCTTCCTTGCATCTGGAGCACAGCCAAAACCCATTCAGGAAATTATGCTGTTTACTACTCTAGAACAACTTTTAAGAAGATTAGCAGGTATCTGGGAAAAATATGGCAGAGTTGAGATGGGAAAAAGGAGGGGTGAGATATGAGTTTGATTGCTCTTCAGGCAAACATGTCTGGTGCCCTTTGATGCCATGCCAACAGAAAATAATCTGACTTGAAAGAGAAGTGGTTGAGCATTGCCAAGGCAGGTAGGACCATAAGCAGCCTTGACAAAGATGCCTGTGCCCCCTGGAATGGCACAGAAATGGCAGGGGACTGAGGATGTGAAGGTCTCTGTGAGCGAATAAAGCAATGATGAAGCAAGGTAACCAAGGATGGGATGAGTCACAAGTCGACTGGGGCAGAGCAACCAAGGATATGGATAACCAATGGCTGAATGGACTTGTTGCATCTCATCCACGTAGGCACTGCAAATATCACAGATTTGTGGGTAAATGAGAGTGAAGGACACCTTGCAAGATTTAGATTATAGTCTAAGTTTTATTCCTTTCTCCCCTGGACAGTCAGACAAAAGAGGTAATTGAAATAAAATTAAGTGGAGCTTTAGAAAAGAAAGAATATTATATTTATTATACTCCTGAGATTGTAAAGCAAGACGTACTCATACTTGATGACAGTAACGTTTGTGTTGATATTCCTCAAGAGTCTGAGTTATGCGATGGAAAGTCCAGTGCTTCACTGAGCTTGAAGATCCCAAGAAATTTCCAAAGAGGTGCTACAATGGATAGTTGTCACTTCTACCCATTAGAACATGACTGGAAGAAAGCAGGCTGAAAATGCAACAAGTGTTAATTATGTGAAAGACGCAGAAAACCAGAAACTCCCTTCAGCTCTGCAATCTTTGAATGCTGGAGCCAAGGCTTTGCTCTTCATGACCTGCACTCAGTACTGTGACCCTCATTCTCTCAGCTCTCTAAACTCTTTGGTCAGTAATCCCTAAACATTCAGAGCCTTACACTTGATCCTCTTGGCTCTGAATTGTCCTTCCTCTGGTACTCTGAGAGCAGCAATTGTAATTTCTGTGGACCAGGAAGGTGAAGTTGTCATTCAACTTTTTCTTTCCAAGTTCTCCCCTTTCTACTGTAAGAGACACTTTCCATTCTGAACCCTTAATATCTTCCCAGAAAGCATTAACAAATTCCCTCTCTGGAATTCTGTCACAAAATTCCTCTTTCACAATCAGCTTATCATTTCTGCCTAAGCCTGATGTGAATGCATAGATACTCTAATAACCATGGATTGTACTAGTGCCCTGTGGTACAGTTTATCCTGTATTAAGTATCTGCGCATGATGAAAGTGAAGTCGCTCAGTCATGACCAACTCTTTATGACCCCGTAGACTGTAGCCTACCAGGCTCCTCTGTCCATGGGATTCTCCAGGGAAGATATTACTTTTCCTCTTGGATCAGTTCTTTTAGTTTTCTTCCTACCCAGACTTTGGTTTACTTGTGAACTCTAACCAGCTTTTGCTTTTGTTTGGCTTTATCTTTTTTTCACTACCCAAGGAGGCAGATGCTGGCAGATTTTCCAGATACCACTCACTCATCTTATCTTTCACTAATGGCGTGCTTGTGGTTCATGGGGTCACAAAGAGTCAGACACGACTGAGCGACTGAACTGAACTGAACTGAATCAATAACCTATGCAACCTCTTTACCCTAAGCACTCAGCATATAGAAACAAATGGTTGATAACATTGGCCATCTGAAAACAAAACAGCAAACAGTTTTATTTCTCATTAAGAAAAGAAAATAACCTAGAAACAGAAACAGTAACAATGAAAGAGTCAAGAAAGGGCTGAAAGTGATTATGACGTCTTGTAGGAAGATGGGTGGATGATGCAAAGAGAGAATGAAAACTCGGCTTCTGTCCCTCCTTCTCTGTAGATACAATCTCCCACTGGATGTCATCTATCATGTGACTTTATTCTAGAAGGTTTTACTGGTAGAAACAAACACCAGGAGTTGTCCAGATAGATCATCATTCCTCTTAATAGAATTACCTCTTTAGTGATGTTCTCTGAGTTTGGCCCAAACTCATTCGGCCAGAATAGTTCCACTGTGACTTACTTTTTTCCAGCAACTTCTCTCTCTTTCCATTTTCCATAGTTTAATATCATTGGTTACTTTGTAAATAGTTTATTGATATTTCAGATGAATGTTTGCTCTTTTCCAATATTTATAGGTTTTAGCATAGTAATAGCATGTGCAAGGTTTTCACTAATGAACCAGAGAGTCTGGAATACCAAAACCAGTTATAGTATTAGAACTTCAGATTTCTTATTTCCCTGGGTTTGATTTGATTGCATATCATTTTCTACCTTTGGGAAGTAGAAGGGTAATATATCTGCTCTGAGAGGGAGCAGTGGAACCCAATGTGGGGGAAGAATGTAATAGCAACACAAATGACAGAGTTTAGTGAAAATTTCTTCTGCTAAAGGACAGAGCAAAGAAACTGGCAGGTGCTTACAATTAATTCCAAAGCTTTTGTACAAGCTAGAATTGAATTTTAAATCTTACTCAGAAGAGTCAACAACATGACACCATCAATAATTCATCATTTTTAAAAACGTCTTACATATATCCAATGGAGCACCAGTTTGGAAATAGAGAAATATGGATTCTCTTCCTATTTTAATATTGGCTAACTGTGATTTTAAGTTTTCTATCCTTCAGCTTCCTGATATTTAAAGAAGAGTCATTTACTATTTTATGAGACTATGTTCATATGCCAAAGCCTTTGACTGTGTAGATCACAACAAACTGTGGAAAATTCTTCAAAACATGGGAATACTAGACCACTTGATTTGCCTCCTGAGAAATCTGTATGCAGGTCAAGAAGCAACAGTTAGAACCAGACATGGAACAATAGGCTGGTTCCAAATAGGGAAAGGAGTACATTAAGGCTGTATATTGTCACCCTGCTTATTTAACTTGTATGCAGAGTACATCATGAGAAATGCTGGACTGGATGAAATACACGTTAGAATCAAGATTGCTGGGAGAAATATCAATAACCTCAGATATGCAGGGGACACCACTCTTATGGCAGAAAGCGAGGAAGAACTAAAGAGCCTCTTGATGAAAGTGAAAGAGGACAGTAAAAAAGCTGGCTTAAAACTAGACATTCATAAAACTAAGATCATGGCATCTGGTCCCATCACTTCATGGCAAATAGATAGGGAAACAAAGGAAAATAGTGAGAGACTTTATTTGGGGGGGGGGGGTTCCAAAATCACTGCAGATGGTGACTGCAGACATGAAATTAAAAGATGCTTGCTCCTTGGAAGAAAAGCTATGACAAACCTAGACAGCATATTAAAGAGCAGAGACATTACCTTGCCAACAGAGGTCTGTCTACTCAAAGCTATGGTTTTTCCAGTAGTCATGTATGGATGTGAGAGTTGGACAGTAAAGAAAGCAGAGCACCGAAGAATTGATGCTTTTGAACTGTGGTGTTGAGAAGACTCTTGAAAGTCCCTTGGACAGCAAGAAAATCCAACCAGTCCATCCTAAAGGAAATCAGTTCAGAATATTCATTGGAAGGACTTATGCTGAAGCTGACACTCCGATACTTTGGCCACTTGATGTGAAGAACTGACTCGTTTGAAAAGACCCTGATGGTGGAAATATTGAAGGCAGGACGAGAAGGGGACAACAGAGGATGAGATGGTGGGACGGCATCACTGAGTCAATGGACATGAGTTTGAGTAAGCTTTGGGAGTTGGTGATGGACAGGGAAGCCTGGCATGCTGCAGTCCACAGGGTCCTAAAGAGTTGGACTCAACTGAGCGACTAAACTGAACTGAATGTTTGTATTCTGTGTTAATTGTAGGGCACTTATTTTAATATGTTTATAAACAATTTGTACTTTTATTTTAATTTACTATTTCTTATGAAAAATTGCTGGGCATTTTTCTACATGTGTTTTTTTTTTTCTTATTTTGCATAATGGGTCTAAACATCTTTCCACCTAGCCAATGTGTGCATATTCACAGTTAACAAAAATTTAAAATTATGATATAGTCAGTGAAGGTGTTTTACTTGCAGAGGCACAACAATACTACATCACTTATAGAAGACATACTCTGAGATGATTAAATAGCTGTTTTATTCTTTGATAGATGTTAATTAGTACCACCTGACAAGTGCTATTGAAAATGAACAAGATACAAATAAAACAGGAAACATAATTTTTCTTTCAAAAGAATATAAGCCACATATTTTCAACAGAGTTCCCTTACTTTCTATAATAAATGTGGTTTGTGCTAGAGAAATGTACCTGGAAGATGTTTATTTTTGCTTCATTGACATAAGATCTCTGACTGGCTAATGAGTTCTGCCTAAGACCAGATGCAATATTGGAACTTCAAGTTGTTTGCTACAATAGTCTAGAGAAGGTTTTGTATCCTAGTAATGACATATATGTGTAATTATATTTTATATATATATATACACATATATATATATACAGCCTTGTCACTATATATATGTGTGTGAAATATGTGTGTATGTGTATATATATATATATATTTGCACACATACATTCTACAATAATTTATTTAGTGGTAGGTATGATGTGTTTGAGGGCTCCCCTGATGGCTCAGCAGGTAAAGAATTGCCTGCAGTGCAGGAGACACAGGAGATGCAGGTTCAATTCCTGGGTCAGGAAGATACCCTGGAGGAGGAAAATGGCAACCTACTCCAGCATTTTTGCCAGAAGAACTCCATGCACAGAGGACACTGGCAGGCTATAGCCCAGGGATCGCAAGAGTCAAACACAACTGAGTGATTGATGCATGCACGCACACACAGATGATGTGTTTTATGACAATTTCAAGATGCAAATATACATTTTCATGATCCTTGGTACAGAATCAATAAGCTCCTCCATTTTTTAATAAACAGATGTTTCCCTTTTATCACGAACAAGTGAAATCTGTTTATATCTATATTAGAAACAATTGTATTCCATTTTCTATGGCAGAAAATAAAACAAACAGTAACTAAAACAAGATATTTCCATCTCACATTAAATAAGTCTAGAAGAGATAGTATAGATATCACGGAAACTCGAAACATCAGAAACTCAGGCACCTTGTAATTCCCTGAACTCCTTCTCTTTGGTATAAGCCTCATCCTCAGGCTTCAATATGCCTGCCAGAGCTCTAGCCATCTACGTCATTATTCCAGGGAGCAAGATGAAGGAAAAAGAGAAGAAAGATACAGCCATTCTCTCACAGGAGATCACCTGGAAATCCTCACTCAAATTTTTTGCTACCATACCACTGATGATAGCTTAGTCCCATAGTCATATTTAGCTGCAAGGGAAGCATCTAGCGATGTGTTAAGGTAAAAGTAAGGATTCTGTTACTAACGAAACAGGGAGGTAATAGATATTGGGAAGCCACTAGCCATCACAGCTACCATAGAAAGTCATGTTTATATATATATATATATATGTGTATGTGTGTATACATATATATATACACACATATATTACACACACAGATATATGTATATATAAATATCTGTGTGGAGAAATATGTATATGAAGAAATAGATTGTCCTGAGATACTCAATAACCCTATATCACCCAATACATCTGCACAAATATTCATTGATATGTTCCCTTAAATATACACTTTATAAAGATGTTTCTCAGTTGAGAATAGTGTGCCTGATAATTGGGCTTATTTACATTGTAAGTAACATTTTGAGGTAAAGATTCTCTTAGTGCAGAAAACAGACAACCAAGTCTAAGTCATAAAATCTGTCATGTCTAAAAAATTAGCTAACAGAAAGGATATAAGGAAAATGGTACAGGTTAACCTGAGTGGAAAAAAAGAGTCAACTCCTTACTGTATATTACACTATGGGATTTATTATTTTATGGTACAACTTGGAGTTAAATCTATGAATGTGTTTATTCAATGTTCTGACCTCAGATTCAGACTCCACTGACAACTGCTGCAAGTTTATTCAGTAGAAACTGAGCAAGATGCTTTTAATTATGATTTCTTATTTAAAAGTCACACAGTTCTGGAAGGTGCCACTAGATTGTATGGCTAGTGTATAAATCACAGCTGAGAGACCTTAGCTACACTAGGCAAGGTTGACATACATCAGCAGAAAGCTGGAGTGCAAACCAGACCCTCTAACACCATGTAGTTTTTTTTTTTTTATCCTTGATCAAACTGCTGCTCCAGTAAATGATGACTCTAATTTTGAGCATCTAAAGAAGAGATATACATACAAATCTCAGGCTCCAAACTATGAGACACAATGATGAGTGTCTGAAGTCTTAAAATAGTTGATGTTACAATGAGCTGCCTTTATTCTGTAACAAAACATAACATTCTTGAGGCATGAGTGGCTATAATCCTGGTTGCAAATATTGAAAAGTTAGAGAAGAGAAAAGTAATTTACAATAGAGACTTGAAGTAATAAAGAATAAAAATGCCTTATTCAGTATGTCTCATTCAAGAATATTAGAAAGCTGTATAAGTCCATAGAGCATAGCTAAACAAACTTTGTAAAGAGTCAGATAGTAAATATTTTAGGGTTTGCAAGCCTATATAGTTTTGGTGGCACATTCTTTGTTTGCTTTGTTTGTTTGCAATTCTTTACATGTAAAACAGATTTAGACCAGCTCTGACCCCTTGAATGTAGTTTACCAATTCCTACATAGTGAAATAACTACTTTTATGCTCAAAACAACAGCAAAAATCAAACTTCTTGGCTTTGGTGAAAAGGTTGATTGGAAAGTTAATGCTTTCCACCTAACCCATAGCAAAACCATAAAACTGATATCAAGAGTGGCAAGAGACCACTTGCTTCTGCACTGTGCTGTGTGCTAAGTCACTCCAGTCATACCCGACCCTCTGTGACCCCATGGACTGCAGCCCACCAGGTTCCCCTGTCCACGGGATTCTCCAAGCAAGAATATTGGAGTGGGTTGCCATTTCCTCCAGGTTCCCAAACTGGAGCCTTTAGCTCATGGTTTAGCACAATTGCAAGAGTCATCCTCTGAGCCGCCCACTATTTTACAGCTCTTTCTGCAAGAAGAGAGATGCAGATTTGGAAAATTAAACTAATCAATCAAGGTGAGAGAGGCTTCCAACGAATGGGGGGTGTAATAGAGAATTAAAGGGAATCATGTGGCTTTCATTATTCTTCCTACTCAGAACTTAACCCCTTAGAGTAGTATATGATTATCTTAGTAATTATGAGGACTTGTGAAAGGTGTATTTGACCAAGGCTATGGTTTTTCCAGTGGTCATGTATGGATGTGAGAGTTGGACTGTGAAGAAAGCTGAGTGCCAAAGAATTGATGCTTTTGAACTGTGGTGTTGGAGAAGACTCTTGAGAGTCTCCTTCAACCAGTCCATTCTAAAGGAGATCAGCCCTGGGTGTTCTTTGGAAGGAATGATGCTAAAGCTGAAACTCCAGTACTTGGCCACCTCATGCGAAGAGTTGACTCATTGGAAAAGACTCTGATGCTGGGAGGGATTGAGGGCAGGAGGAGAAGGGGACGACAGAGGATGAGATGGCTGGATGGCATCACCGACTCAATGGACATGAGTCTGAGTGAACTCCGGGAGTTGGTGATGGACAGGGAGGCCTGGAGTGCTGTGATTCATGGGGTCGCAATGAGTCGGACACAACTGAGCGACTGAACTGAACTGAAAGATGGTACTAAACTCTCTTGATGTATGATTATGCATATTTCCATATCTTTTCTCTTATATATAAATTTTGTTATTTATTCTTGGCTGCACTGGGTGTTCATTGCTGTGCACAGGCTTTCTCTAGTTGTGGCGAGCAGAGGCTATGCTCTAGACACAGTATGCAGGCCTCTCCTTGCAGTGGCTTCTCTTGTTGCCGAGCACAGCCTCTAGGCCGTGTAGGCTCAGTAGTTGTGGTTCCTGGGCTTCTAGAGCACAGGCTCAGTAGTTGTGACACACGGGCTTAGTTGTCCCATGGCATGGCTTGTGGGATCTTCTAGGATCTTCCTCTTTCCTTGCATTGGCAGGCAGATTCTTAACCGCTGAACAACCAGGCAAGTCCCTCTAGATCTTTATCAGTGAGGGATCCACTACAGCAAGCAGCTGTTATGGAACCATCTAATTTACATACCAAATGCCTTAAATGGTCTGGATGAAGATAATATAGTCAGTACCTTCTGTTTTCCCTTATTTAATTTACTGAGAAATCAATAACTTAAATGGTGTTCACATTTTCAGGCTTATCAAACTGTAAAAATATTACACTCCCTTTCAGTTTAGGTGTTGTCTAAACTATATACTCTCTGAATCCTCAATATTTTGATCTTTCAGTGGCAGTATATTTCTTAGCAGCACTTGAAAAGTTTTTTACTTAGAGCGACTGTGTCGAAAATCAAATGGATTATGGGCCTTCATCAGTTCTCGAAGGTAATGGTTCAATTGTTATGCAAAGTAATTGTAATTACCGCTAAATTCACTGTGACTGGAATTACCACATATTTCCCACCATTAGAAAACTGCATATGCATTTCATCAAAAACCTTCTAACTATGGGCATTATTTTCATTACTTTTGAACTGTAACGATTCTGGTGCCCAGTAATTAGTAGCAAATGTAAAAACCCAATTGTGAAGTAATTATACTTCTTATGGTCACTCTATCATCTCAACTGTGCATTCTGCTTTCTGGCTGTTTGACTTCAAGCCAACCACACCAAGCAAGCCTAAAGCAATAATAAAATCAGAAACATAAGGCCATAATGTATTTTTTCCTCTTTATTCTAATTTGTCTTTAATTCAAATGAGACAACCCAAGGACTTAATTAACTAGTCCCCAGAGGTAAATGCCAAGATCTTTAAAGTGAATTGTTCATGGGTTTTTCCCCCCTCTGGAAGCCACTGCTTAGCTTCAGAAAACAGGTAGTGGGCATACTAGGCATAAATCTGACTATTTACAAAGGACAAAGCAGCAGGAAGCTTATTGATGGTCTCTTTTTATTTTCTTCAGGCTGTAGGCTTGACAGCTACTTTTTCTGAGAATTGTTTGCTTATACAAAAGATGAATTTGAAATATATTCAGCTGTTAATAGGAGAAAAAAAAAAGATAAAACATGGCAGACTGCACTTACATGCTTTTACTGAATGAAACCCAAAGCAAAGAGTTTTAGTTTGATTATTAAATTATAGGTGTTGATTTTTGCCTGCATAAAATACTCATTTGTTTTAGATTGCATTTTCCTTTCAAAAGGTTGGCCATGGAAGGAGTGACCTGTGGACAAATGTCTTAAGAGTGGAAGCCATATATATGACATGGTCCATTCAGTTCAGTTCAGTCAAATAGTCATGTCCAACTCTTAGTGATCCAGTGGATTGCGGCATGCCAGGTTTCCCTGTCCATCACCAACTCCTGGACCTTGCTCAAACTTGTCCATCGAGTCGGTGACATCATGCAACCATCTCATACTCTTTCGTCCCTTTCTCTTCCTGCCTTCAATCTTTTCCAGCATCAGGGTCTTTTCCAAGGAGTCAGTTCTTCACATCAGGTGACGAAACTATTGAAGCTTCAGCCTCAGCATCAGTCCTTCCAATGAATATTCAGGACTGATTTCCTTTAGGATTGACTGGTTGGATCTCCTTGCAGTCCAAGGGACTCTCAAGAGTCTTTCTCCAACACCACAGTTCAAAAGCATTAATTCTTCGGCATTCAGCTTTCTTTATAGTCCAACTCTCACAGCCATACATGACTACTGGAAAAACCATAGCTTTGACTAGACAGACGTCTGTTGGCAAGGTAATGTCTCTGCTCTTTAATATGCTGTCTAGGTTGGGTCGCAGAGTCAGACATGACTGAAGCGACTTAGCAGCAGCAGCAGCAGCAGCAGCAGGTTGGTCATAGCTTTTCTTCCAAGAAGCAAGCATCTTTTAATTTTATGGCTGAAGTCACCATCTGCAGTGATTTTGGAGCCCAGAAAAATAAAGTCAGCCACTGTTTCTACTGTTTCCCCATCTATTTGCCATGAAGTGATGGGACCAGATGCCATGATCTTAGTTTTCTGAATGTTGAGTTTTAAGCCAACTTTTTCATTCTCCTCTTTCACTTTCATCAAGAGGCTCTTTAATTCTTCTTCACTTTCTGCCATAAGGGTGGTGTCATCTGCATACCTGAGGTTATTGATATTTCTCCCAGCAATCTTGATTCCAGCTAGTGGTTCATCCAGCCCGGCATTTCACATGATGTACTCTGCATAGAAGTTAAAGAATCCTTGACATACTCCTTTCCCAATTTGAAAGGGAAATTGGGAAATTGGGAAAATTCCCAGTTTGTTGTTTCATGTCTGGTTCTAACTGTTGCCTCTTGACCTCCATACAGATTTCTCAGGAGGCAGGTAAGGAGGTCTGGTATTCCCCTTCTCTTTAAGAATTTTCCAGTTTGTTGTGATCCACACAGTCAAAGGCTTTGGCATAGTCAATAAAGCAGAAATAGATGTTTTTTTGGAATCTCTAGCTTTTTTCGATGATCCAATGGATGTTTGCCTTTTGATCTCCAGTTCCTCTGCCTTTACTAAATCCAGCTTGAACATCTAGAATTTCACAGATCATGTACTGTTGAAGCCTGGCTTGGAGAATTTTGAGCATTGCTTTGCTAGTGTGTGAGATTGAGTGCAATTGTGTGGTAGTTTGAACACTTTTTGGAATTGACTTTCTTGAGGATTGGAATAAAAACTGACCCTGTCCAGTAACATGACCACTGCTGAGTTTTCCAAATTTGCTGGCATATTGAGTGCAGCACTTTCACAGCATCATCTTTCAGGATTTGAAATAGCTCAACTGGAATTCCATCACTTCCACTAGCTTTTTTGTAGTGATGCTTTCTAAGGCCCACTTGACTTCCCATTCCAGGATGTCTGGCTCTAGGTGAGTGATCCCACCATCATGGTTATCTGGGTCATGAAGATCTTTTTTGTATAGTTCTGTGTATTCTTGCCACCTGTTCTTAACATCTGCTTCTGATAGGTCCATACCATTTCTGTCCTTTATTGTGCCCATCTTGCATGAAATGTTCCCTTGGTATCTCTAATTTTCTTGAAGAGATCTCTAGTCTTTCCCATTCTATTGTTTTCCTCTATTTCTTTGCATTGATCACTGAGCAAGGCTTTCTTATCTCTCCTTGCTCTTGTTTGGAACATTGCATTCAGATGGGTATATCTTTCCTTTTCTGCTTTCCCTTTAGCTTCTCTTCATTTCTCAGCTATTTCTAAGGCTTTCTCAGAAAACCATTTTGCCTTTTTGCCTTTGTTTTTCTTGGGTATGATCTTGATCACTGCCTCCTGTTCAATGTCACAAACCTTTGTCCATAGTTCTTCAGGCACTCTGTGTATCGGATCTAATCCTTGAATCTATTTGACATGGTCAGGGTAACTCAAGAGGGCAAAACTGAATCACCATATTAGATGGACAGTCTTGATTCCGTTATTCATGTCAATGTCCCACACAGCAAATACAGACATAAATACTTCTATTATCATGCATGTCCATACAGTTTCTTAAACCAGGATAGAAAACATCCTAGCAAACACACCATTTACCCAGGGCACTCTTAGGGCTGAAAATGGAATTGAGGTATGCTTTCCTTATGATAACCCAGATTTTACTTGATTCCTTTATCTATCACCTCTTCTCTCCAATATATCCTAATTATACATCTAATCATCCCAGATCCTTTCCATATTCCTTCCCTAGCATTCAAAGACTTCTTCATTTTGATACTGTCTACAGCAATACGTGAACCGTGAACTTCCAGATGTTCAAGCTGGTTCTAGAAAAGGCAGAGGAATGAGAGATCAAATTGCTAACATCCGCTGGATCATCAAAAAAGCAAAAGAGTTCCAGAAAAACATCTATTTCTGCTTTATTGACCATGCCAAAGACTTTGACTGCATGGATCGCAATTAACTATGGAAAATTCTGAAAAAGATGGGAATACCAGACTACCTGACCTGCCTCTTGAGAAACCTATGTGCAGGTCAGGAAGCAACAGTTAGAACTGGACATGGAACAACAAACTGGTTCCAAGTAGGAAAAGGAGTACGTCAAGGCTGTATATTGTCACCCTGCTTATTTAACTTATATGCAGAGTACATCATGAGAAATGCTGGGCTGGAGGAAGCACAAGCTGGAATCAAGATTGCCAGGAGAAATATCAATAACTTCAGATATGCAGATGACACCACCCTTATGGCAGAAAGGGAAGAGGAGCTAAAGAGCCTCCTGATGAAAGTGAAAGAGGAGAGTGAAAAAGTTGGCTTAAAGCTCAACAGTAAGAAAACTAAGATCATGGCATCTAGTCCCATCACTTCACAGAAAACAGATGGGGAAACAGTAGAAACAGTGGCTGACTTTATTTTTCTGGGCTCCAAAATCACTGTAGATGGTGACTGAAGCCATGAAATTAAAAGACGCTTACTCCTTGGAAGGAAAGTTATGACCAACCTAGACAGCATATTAAAAAGCAGAGACATTACTTTGTCAACAAAGGTCCATCTAGTCAAGGCTATGGTTTCTCCAGTGGTCATCTATGGATGTGAGAGTTGGACTGGGAAGAAAGCTGAGTGCAGAAGAATTGATGCTTTTGAACTGTGGTGTTGGAGAAGACTCTTGAGAGTCCCTTGGACTGCAAGGAGATCCAACCAATCCATTCTAAAGGAGATCAGTCCTGGGTGTTCATTGGAAGGACTGATGTTGAAGCTGAAACTCCAATACTTTGGCCATCTGATGTGAAGAACTGACTCATCTGAAAAGACCCTGATGTTGGGAAAGATTGAAGGCAAGAGGAGAAGGGGATGACAGAGGATCAGATGGTTGGATGGCATCACCAACACAATGAACATGGGTTTGGGTGGACTCTGGGAGTTGGTGATGGATAGGGAGGCGTAGCATGCTGCGGTTCATGAGGTCTCAACGAGTCGGACACGACTAAGCGACTGAACTGAACTGAACTGAGAGGGGGTGTGTGTCTTGGAAAAAACACTGAACAGCAGTTTATGGTTTCGATCCCAGCACAGTTTCTGATAATTCTGAGATATTAAGGGGATCCATTAATTTCTCTTGCCCTTAGTTTCTTCATTTGCAAAATAACCTGACAAGCATTATGATCATTCAAAGTTCAAAGATCCTTAGTTTACTTATCAAGATGTACCCTGTACTATAGGTCATCATCTGAAGACATGCTCTTTGAGCATACTGTGTGTTCACAGGACCCCCAGCAGACTCCAAACCAAGGATCACTTAAGATCTTTCTAAGTCTACTTTGCAAATCTCACCTTCCCCTTCCACATTTCACAGCACTAGTCTTCTCTGATTCCCTTGTCGGGATTAATTTCTCCTTCACCCATATCTACCTTTCATCCAAGTTGTTTTTCAATTCTATTTCATGGGTTTTAGCAAGTTATGAGGTCAAGAAGCAAGGATACTATACTTATACATTTGTGATTATAAGCCACTCCATACAATGTTTTATAATTAACATAATCTCAAGTAAAATTAGTTGACTCAAATTGTATTGTCTGTTATGCGTTAGTCAAAAATGTGCATTATATTTTAAAAGCTTTTGTTTTGAGTAATATTTTCTTTGTTTTGGCTTCCTAGTGAAACCTAATGAGAAAAAATTTAGTTGGAACAACTAGCCCTAAAATCAAATAATATAGTCATCACTACCTAGGTCAGAAATAATAAATCTACTCTATATCTCTTTAGTCACATGTAATTATTCTCTTGTGAGTACTCTGCCTTTGAATACTTCACATCTCAGTGTGCCCATCTCAAGTGTTGCAACCACTGACATATGGGATATGGGGGTGGATAAATGTTTGTCTGGTATTGCCTTTGCATCTGCGGTCTTTCAGTTCCAGTCAGTAATTTATTGGCTTCATTGTAATTGGTAAAGAGGATTAATCAACAAAATTGGCACAGTTCTTTGCATTGTCCTGCTACTACATGCTGAAATGTATGAGTGCATACACACATACACATATACCCACATTTACACCCACACACGTTTTTGTGTGTATCACACAGACACCAAACATGTTTTTCCACACTTTAAGACATACTGAGAAAGCAGGGGAAGGACTAACAAATGAATTTTCAAATTTTTGTCCTTAGCAAACTGTAACAATTTCTTGCCTTAGCACTGAGTACTGAAGTTCAGTTGTTAACACAAATCATGGCAATAGTGCATCACAGAACCTCTGTGCCCTGATAACCATCTTACATAGAACACCATGCATTCTCCTCTCTACATCCTCAAAGTACACTCAACAGATCTAGGGAGAACCCCTGCTATTGACTGAATGTGTCCCTTTGAAACAGGAGGGAAGGAATCAGGGAACAAACTTGAGAACAATTACATAGCCCAAGGACATGACAGAAACTGACTGGAACCAAATAAGTCCAAGGTGGCAGATGAGTCGACTTCCACTACACCCTGAGCCTCAGGATATGCTCATCATAACACATTAGCAACCTAAATGACACACCCACCAGCATCATGGCAGTTCCAAGGCCAACCATCAAAGGCCAAAAAATGGGCCATGCCCCAAATCCTGGAAATCCCTGCTGCTGCTGCTAAGTTGCTTCAGTCGTGTCCGACTCTGTGCAACCCCATAGATGGCAGCCCACCAGGCTCCCCTGTCCCTGGGATTCTCCAGGCAAGAATACTGCAGTGGGTTGCCATTTCCTTCTCCATGGAAATCCCTACCCTTTCCCAAAAATAGTTGGAATAATCTTTCTAATCATTAATCTATAAAATTACCCAGTCAATAAAAACTAACCACGCCATACTTCAAGGTCACTTTTGCCTTCTGAAATGGCCCACACTCTGTCTGTGGAGCTTCTTTCTCTCTTAATAAATCCACTTCTTACCTGTCACTTTTTCTCTCACTGAATTCTTTCTATGACAAGACATTAGGAACCTCAGCTTCACTAAGTCCTGAAACCAGGTGTGTGATCTCACTTAAAAGACCATGGCATTCTAACATGTATACTATCATGTAAGAATTGAATCGCCAGTCTATGTCTGACGCAGGATACAGCATGCTTGGGGCTGGTGCATGGGGATGACCCACAGAGATGTTATGGGGAGGGGGGTGGGAGGGGTGTTCATGTTTGGGAACACATGTAAGAATTAAAGATTTTTAAATTTTAAAAAAAAAGCATAAAAAAAAAAAAAAAGACCATGGATACAAGTTCCAATCTGGGTCTTAATGTAGGAGATAGATGGGCTTCACGTTAGGCATTTACAACTAGTCTTCTCTTTGCATTTCCTGAGCCAAAAGACAGGTGGGCTCCAGTTGAGGCATTTACAATCAGTCTTCAGTTTGCCCTCTGAAATGGAAGTAACAACAGAAACAGGATAAATAGTCAGTGCCCGTCTCTTGTAAACACCTTAAGGTAACAGTCATGGCAAGGACAACGAGGGGCAAAATCCTGTTTGAGTAAAGGATTAAGAGATCTCGGTTCCCCCCTCTTTGGGGACAAGGAAGACACTGCACATGCACATAAGGGCTCTTTGTGGGTCAAGGGATAATGCCAGGCCATAGTGAGTCTTGCTCCTCCCAGAAGCCTTCACTTCAAGATCCATCTTAGGTGAGGGAGTGTGTGCGCACCCCAGGAGAGGGTCCCAGGGAAGGTCAGGTGTGGGGAAAGAAACCAGATAATTGGCTTGTAGGAAGACAAAGTCCCAGAAGAACTGACTTACATAAATGATGTGACAGTCTTTTCACTGCGCTCCTACTCACTAGGCTGGATGCCCACACCCTCTCTCTGGGTGTGCATCTCTGCCTTGCTTCCATCTGACCTTAAAATAACCATTTCTCTCTGTGCTCTCCAACTTGCTGTTGTGCTATATCTCTAATAATAAACTTTGTACCTGCATTTACAATTTCTGTCTCCAGCATAAATGCATTTTTCACTAGGAGCAAAGATCCAGGGAAAGACGGCTTCTAGCCTCTAGCCTTCGCTGGCTTGGTGGCTAGGACTGTTGGTTTTCATCCAGATTACCCAGGTTCAATTCCTAGGTAAGGAATTAAGGTCTCGTTTCATGCCACTACTCACTGCTGCCTTGCAAAAATCAGTTTTGGCTGGGTTCAAGTCTTGCCTGTGTGGGTTCAAATCTCAATCAGAGGTACACAGTTTCACCTCCACAATATATATGTAGAAATCCAACCCCCAAAAGTGGTGGCAATAGGAGGTGAAGCCTTTGGGATCTCAGGTCACGAGGGCAGAGCCTTCACGAATGGAACAAATACTTGAAAGAAACTCCACAGAGCTCCCTCATACTTTCCGCCATGGGAGGTTATAGCAAGAAGACAGCTGTCTATGAAGCAGTGCTCACCAGATCTCAACTGCCAGCACACTGGTCTTAGCTTTGCCAGCCTCCAGAAATAAATATCTTTCATTTACAAGCCATATTTTTGTTACAGCAGCCTGAACAGACCAAGACAACCCAATTAATTCAGAGATGGGTGAATTAAAAAGAAACTAACAAAAAAATTGACAAAAATTGACCAAATAATCTAAGGCAGAGAGGATGGAAATGGCAGCAACATTTGGTCACAAAGAAAGCATTTACCAAAAACAATAACAACAAAGCAGATGAAAATTATGATCATATATTTCACCAATAATTATATTAGAAACTTAACACATTAATTCCTTAATGGGAAAAAGCCTTAGGGAAACATATAAAAGAACTACAAGAAGATTATACATATGATCTGACAGATTTAAGAAAAGAAACAGAAGAAAAAATTTTAACTGAAATGAAGGCAGAATTAGAAGGAAAGTAAAACATTGAAGAATATATAGAAAACAAAGCAAGGAACAAAAAGGTAGAAATGGAAAAAAATGACCAGAATAAAATGGAAATAGAGAGCTAAAAGGAATTAGAAAGAAAATAACGGAAGACAGAAGACAGCAAGAGATGCAACATTCACGTAAACGTATTTCTCCAAGTAGAAGAACAAAATAATAAAACAGAGCCAAATTAAAAGATATACTTTAAGCCAAGTTTCCCAGTGTGAGACTGTAAGAGTGAGATGCCAGAGAATACTGAGCCAAAATGGTTGAAGGGGAGGATGAAATCCTTTTCCCTCTACCCTTTTAAGTTCTAGGGACTTCCCTGGTGGCTCAGAGTTTAAAGTGTCTGCCTGCAATGCAGGAGACCTGGGTTCGATCCCTGGGTTGGGAAGATCCCCTGGAGAAGGAAATGGCAACCCACTCCAGTATTCTTGCCTGGAGAATCCCATGGACGGAGGAGCCTGGTGGGCTACAGTCCACGGGGTCGCAAAGAGTTGGACACGACTGAGCGACTTCACTCACTCACTCACTTCTAAGTTCTAGGCTGGGGCCCTGTAACAAAAGACAAATTAACAAGAAAAAAATCAGAGAGAAGGGTATTAGCATCTATATACATACAGGAAAACTCAGAGAATGAGTAACTCAAAGAGATAATTTAGAACTGGGGCTTAAATACCATCTTAGCATATACAAAGAAAGAAGGGTGTGGGGGAGGCCAGTTAAGGGAAGGTGACCGGGAAAAGTATGGAAAACAAGAAAAATGTTTACTATGCAGACTTAAGTCCTTGCCTTCTCCACTGACAAGAGTCTCTTGTGATTTAAAGTCATCCTTCTCTTCCTGGTACTAAGAAAGATATTGTTACAAATGGAGAATATAAATGTAGATGTAAATTTCCTTTACAAAAATGGTGGCTTACTATGTTTTCAGAGCTCTTCTTGTGTCTGGTCTTTTTCAAAATAATCAGCTCAAAATTATCCTTAGGCCAAAGAGGCATATTCTGGTTTCCTAGAGCCATATTTTTGGGGTGGCATAGTCTTATCTTCTACATGGTCACCACTGAAACACATCCTACTTAGTAAATTTACAAAACTCAATTTTTTAAAAAATTTGGCTAAACTATCTTGTTTGGAAATATTCTAAATACTTTTTTTGGTGGTACCGACTCAAGAATGATCATTTTTAAATAATTCATCAAACAATACACATGTGATTAATAACACTTTCCTATAAATATGTTACTTTTAAAATAGTGAAAAATCAATATGAACCAAATAACATTGCATCAATATGTATAAAAAAAATAATAGTGGATGTCAAGAGAAACAGAAATAAATATTACTATGAGAATTAAGTTTTACTCACTCGGAACAGAACAAATGAACAAACAAAAACAAGTACACAGACTGTTAAGGTATGTTCTACCCATACGCCTTTTCAGTAAAATCCATCTTGTCCAAGAGATGCATGCACACACCTGGTAGGATGATCCTAAGATACATCAAATATGGATTGCAAACCAGGCAAATCAGAATGATTGGCCATCGGAAACCCAGAAGAAAAATCCCACAAAAGTAATTCAAACTGCCACAAGCGTGACTCAGGGACCCTCCCCCTGGGTCTGACCATGTACCTATCCACATGTACTGTACTCCTTTGCCTCCTAATAAACACTTAACTTGCATCACTACTTTCTGTCTTTGTGGAAATTCTTTTCTGTAAAGCCGAAGCTCAGAGTCCTTGTCACTGACAACTGGTCTCACGGCTAGGACCTGGTGCTTTCACCCACTCATGACCCAGCCCACTCTCTGGCTGGGAACCCAAACCCCGCTTCAAGTCACTGCAGGTCAATTCAGTTCAGTCGCTCAGTTGTGTCCGACTCTTTGCGACTCCATGAATCGCAGCACGCCAGGCCTCCCTGTCCATCACCATCTCCCGGAGTTCACTCAGACTCACGTCCATCGAGTCAGTGATGCCATCCAGCCATCTCATCCTCGGTCGTCCCCTTCTCCTCCTGCCCTCAATCCAAGGCTAACCAAAATCAAGATGATCTAAATAGCATAATTAATAAAGCATATATAAATATTATATTTCCACTCTGCAAAAAATAGAGAACGTATCTTCCTTTGAAGTGCTCGTGAAACTTTCAGGGACAC
This sequence comes from Capra hircus, assembly GCF_001704415.2. Lineage (NCBI taxonomy): Eukaryota > Metazoa > Chordata > Mammalia > Artiodactyla > Bovidae > Capra > Capra hircus. Next base: position 114,368,527 of record NC_030808.1, on the reverse strand, counting down.
TAGTTACAAACTTGCTTCAAAAAAAAAAATCTATAAATTTCAGAAAGTAAAAATGATCCAGGATACAGGTAACACTTTCTGAACTCACTATACAAAATTTTTTATAAAACAGTAACATTAAAATGCCTTCTTAAAATAATTCTAGGTAAAAAGAAATAAAAAACAAAACTAAAGATGGTCTAAAAGAAATTATAAGGAACTTCATTGGTAGTCCAATGGTTAATAATTCACCTTCTAATGAAGGAAGTGCAGGTGTGATCCCTGATTGGGGAGCTAAGATCCCACATGTGCCTCCTGGCCAAAAAAAAACCAAAACACAAAACAGAAACAATATTGTAACAAATTCAATAAATACTTTAAAAATGGTCAATGTAAAAAAAAAAAAAACTTGAAAATTATTTAAACTTTTTAAATAAGAGAAATTGTAATAAAAACTGCATATCTAATGATATACTGAAGCAGGGTTGAGAAGAAAATTATAGAAGCACATCATGGACATAAAAAACTAGTGTAAAGATATGAGTGTATGTACATACACACACACACCAATAAATAAGAAGGAATAAAACAAACCGTGTAATTCAAGAACTTGAAGAAAGAATAAGTAAAATAAAAGGAAGAATTTTTTTCAAAAGATAAATACAGTTATAAAATTAATAAGTAAATCACAAAATTGTATCTGAACAAAGGATAAAAATAATAAGACATATAAATTATCAGCTAACCTAAAATAGGAAAAATGAGAAAGAAAATATTCTGCCCATAAATAGCCAGTTAAACAGAGGAAATTTAAAAACCATAAGAAAGAAATTTGGTCCAATCCATGGAAATAAAGTTCACAAATTTTGGTTAAAGAGATAATTTTCTAAGAAAAAAATTTTAAAACTGATTCCAGAATATGTATATCATGACCTCCTTATTACCAAATTCAGACTTAAATTGAAGAAAGTAGGGAAAACCACTAGACCATTCAGGTATGACTTAAATCAAATCCCTTATGATTATACAGTGGAAGTGAGAAATAGATTTAAGGGCCTAGATCTGATAGATAGAGTGCCTGATGAACTATGGAATGAGGTTCGTGACATTGTACAGGAGACAGGGATCAAGACCATCCCCATGGAAAAGAAATGCAAAAAAGCAAAATGGCTGTCTGGGGCGGCCTTACAAATAGCTGTGGAAAGAAGAGAGGCAAAAAGCAAAGGAGAAAAGGAAAGATATAAGCATCTGAATGCAGAGTTCCAAAGAATAGCAAGAAGAGATAAGAAAGCCTTCTTCAGCAATCAGTGCAAAGAAATAGAGGAAAAGAACAGAATGGGAAAGACTAGAGATCTCTTCAAGAAAATTAGAGATACCAAGGGAACATTTCATGCAAAGATGGGCTCAATAAAGGACCAAAATGGTGTGGACCTAACAGAAGCAGAAGATATTAACAAGAGGTGGTAAGAATACATGGAAGAACTGTACAAAAAAGATCTTCATGACCCGGATAATCACGATGGTGTGATCAATCATCTAGAGCCAGACACCCTGGAATGTGAAGTCAAGTGGGCCTTAGAAAGCATCACTATGAACAATGCTAGTGGAGGTGATGGAATTCCAGTTGAGCTATCTCAAGTCCTAAAAGATGATGCTGTGAAAGTGCTGCACTCAATATGCCAGCAAATTTGGAAAACTCAGCAGTGGCCACAGGACTGGAAAAGGGCAGTTTTCATTCCAATCCCAAAGAAAGGCAATGCCAAAAAATGCTCAAACTACCATACAATTGCACTCATCTCACATGCTAGTAAAGTAATGCTCAAAATTCTCCAAGCCAGGCTTCAGCAATATGTGAACCATGAACTTCCTGATGTTCAACCTGGTTTTAGAAAAGGCAGAGGAACCAGAGATCAAATTGCCAACATCCACTGGATCATGAAAAAAGCAAGAGAGTTCCAGTAAAACATCTATTTCTGCTTGATTGACTATGCCAAAGCCTTTGACTGTGTGGATCACAATAAACTGTGGAAAATTCTGAAAGAGATGGCAATACCAGACCACCTGACCTGCCTCTTGAGAAACCTGTATGCAGGTCAGGAAGCAACAGTTAGAACTGGACATGGACCAACAGACTGGTTCCAAATAGGAAAAGGAGTATGTCAAGGCTGTATATTGTCACCGTGCTTATTTAACTTATATGCATAGTACATCATGAGAAACGCTGGACTGGAAGAAACACAAGCTGGAATCAAGATTTCCAGGAAAAATATCAATAACCTCAGATATGCAGATGACACCACCCTTATGGCAGAAAGGGAAGAGGAACTAAAAAGCCTTTTGATGAAAGTGAAAGAGGAGAGTGAAAAAGTTGGCTTAAAGCTCAACATTCAGAAAACGAAGATCATAGCATCCGGCCCCATCACTTCATGGGAAATAGATGGGGAAACAGTGGAAACAGTGTCAGACTTTATTTTGGGGGGCTCCAAAATCACTGCAGATGGTGATTGCAGCCATGAAATTAAAAGACGCTTACTCCTTGGAAGCAAGTTATGACCAACCTTGATAGCATATTCAAAAGCAGAGACATTACTTTGCCAACAAAGGTCCATCTAGTCAAGGCTATGGTTTTTCCTGTGGTGATGTATGGATGTGAGAGTTGAACTGTGAAGAACGCTGAGTGCTGAAGAATTGATGCTTTTGAACCGTGGTGTTGGAGAAGCCTCTTGAGAGTCGCTTGGACTGCAAGGAGATCCAATCACTCCATTCTGAAGGAGATCAACCCTGGGATTTCTTTGGAAGGAATGATGCTAAAGCTGAAACTCCAGTACTTTGGCCACCTCATGTGAAGAGTTGACTCATTGGAAAAGACTTTGATGCTGGGAGGGATTGGGGGCAGGAGGAGAAGGGGACAACAGAGGATGAGATGGCTGGATGGCATCACAGACTCAACGGACGTGAGTCTGAGTGAACTCCGGGAGTTGGTGATGGACAGGGAGGCCTGGTATGCTGCAATTCAGGGGGTCACAAAGAGTCGGACACGACTGAGTGACTGAACTGAACTGATATATATATATATATATATAAAATCCAAAAAATTTCCATAAAAGAAATAAAGTTAAACAACTGACTCTCCCTCAGAAAACACAGTTCAGTTTAGTTCAGTCGCTAAGTCATGTCCGACTCTTTGTGACCCCATGAATCGCAGCACACCAGGCCTCCCTGTCCATCACCAACTAACACAAGACACAAATAATTTCACCAAAATTTCAAATAACAGATAAATCCATGCTGTTGCATAAAAAAGGGGAAAATTTTCCAATTATTTTTGAGAAAGCAAGACTGAAGTCAAAACTAGAAAAGATTTTAAAAGGAAAGAAAAGAAAGAAGGAAAGAGAAGAGAAAGGAATGAAGGGAGAAAGGAACAGAACCACATATTCAGCCCACTAATGAATAAAACAAAAAACTTCTAAATAAAATTTTACAAACTAGAATCCATCATCTCAGTAAAAAACAAGAACAATATATATTATGTCCAAAAGAAACTCATCACAGAAATGCAAAAATGTTTTAATATTAAGAAATTTATTAACGTAATTATCCATATTATTACATTTGAGGACAAAATCATATGAATATCTCTTTACTCATTTAAAGGACTTTGTAAATAAAAGTTCACATCCATTCCTAATGAAAATGGATTATGGAATATGAATAGAATAATATAAATAGATATGAATAAATATGGACAGATAAAATAAGTCTATTTTCACTCAAGTCAGGTACATCCCCAATCACCACTATTATTTGTACGATTGCCCTGAAAGTACCATGCAATGCAGTTAAACAAAGGAAAGAAGTGAGAGATATAAACATTAAAGAGAAGAACTATGATTGAATTCTTAGAAATCCCGAAATTGATTAGAAAACATCCCACAAACATAAAAGAAATTTATAAGGAAGAATAGTAGATAAATATAAAATTCAGTAGCATTCTATATATTTTAAAATGCTTAAAAATGTTTGATAAAAGAGAGACAACAGGCTCAAAATGGAGTGACTTGTGCTAAGCCCATACTAAACTGAAATTTAATATCTAACCCAATTGCAGTTTCAATTTCCCCCAGGAATGTAATCTTAATCAGCCAATCTAGAATTTTCTGGTCTACAGTAGTGAAGTGTTCTGCCCACTAGATACCGTCCATTTTCCAAAGAAAGATGAGATAGTTCACTTTTTCCCGTGTTCCTGCCTGCTTCTGTCTATAAAAATCTTTCTTTTTCTATAGCTGTTTGGAGTTCTTTTCTACTTGCTAGATGGGATGCTGCCTGATTCATGAATCATTGAATAAAATCAATTAGATCTTCAGATTTACTCAGCTGAATTTTGTTTTTCAACAACCTAACCAACTGCCACTTAAGAAGATATAATAAAAGAAAAGACTCCAGTTAAATAACAACAAAAATAACAAAATGCTTAGGGATAAACTTGATAAGAAATGTATGTATCATAAGAAGGAAATTTTAAAATACTTATGAAGCATATATACAAAAGTGACTCAAAAAACTGGAAAGGTATACCATTTTTGATATAAATCAATATCATATAAATGATTCTTTGATAAGAATCAATATCATAAATGTAAGTATAATCAATACATGTAATCAATATCAATTCTCTGTAAGTTAATTTATAAACTTAGTGAAATCCAATCTCAATAAAATGCCAAAAATTTTAACTACTCAGGTGATGTTAAAGTCCTGGAAAAATAAATATTTATTTCATTTGTTTGCTTAATAAATTAAACTCATTCTTTGGAAATACTTGAATATCTATAAAACTGCAGTTATGCAGTGTTGTTTGTAAAATCAAAAAAGTGTAAGCAAGTGTGTGTAAACAGGATTAGTTCAATAAAAGTGTATCCCTATAATGAACTTAGGCAGCTGAAAACACACACACACACACACACACACACACACACACACACACACACAACTAAGCCCTAAGAATTTCTCTGAAAAAAGAAAAGTAATGCAGGAGAAATAGCTTTACCATGTCAGCCAATTAAAACGTCTTATATTGCCTCAGTAAATAGTACAGCAATCATACCTGAATAAAAAGCAAGACAAATTAAACAAATACAATGTTCAAAAATAGGCCTGCAGAAAGAGAATGTGTTTACTCACATTAGGGCTCATTCATTCCTGGTGGTATACATTCTATGGGTCTGCACAAATGTATAATGATATGTTTTCACTTTTATAGTATTATATAGAAAATTTTCACTGCCCTAAAAATTCTCTGTGCTCCTCCTATTCATCTCCTTCTTTCTTAACCCCCGGCAATCACTGATCTGTCTATTGCCTCCACAGTTTTGCTTTTTCTAGGATGTTAGAAATCCTAATTGGAATCCACATAGTCGGAAACCATACAATATGTATCCTTTTAAGATTGACTTCTTTCACTTAGCAATACTCATTTAAATTTTCTTCATGTCTTTTCATGGCCTTGATAGCTCATTTCTTTTTAGCACTGAATAATATTCTATTGTCTGGATGTACTATCTACTGAAGAACATCTTGGTTGCTTCCAAGCTTTGATAGTTTTATAAAGCTACTGCAAATACTTATGCGTGGATTTTTGTGTGCATATAAATTTCCAACACTCTTGGGTAAATATCATGAAGCCCAATTGCTGGATTATATGGTAAGACATTGTTTTAGTTAAGAAATTGCTGAATTGTCTTCAAAAGGAGCTGTACTATTTTGCATTCCTACCAGCAATGAATGAGAATTCTTGTTGTTTCATATCCTTGCCAGAATTTAGTATTGTTAGTATTCTGGGATTCTGCCCTTTCTCATAGGTATATAGCATATCTCACCATTTTAATTTGTATATTTCCCTGATAACATGTGGTGTGGGGCATTTTTTTATGTGCTTATTTGTCATCTTCTTTGGTTAGGTGTCTGTTAAGGTCTTTGGCCCATTTTTAAATCAGGTTATTTTCTTGGTGTTGAGTTTTAAGAACTCTTCATGTATGTCAGATAACATTCCTTTATCTAATGCATCCTTTAAAAATGGTTTTTTCTGAGTCTGTGGCTTGTATTTTCATTCTCTTGGTCTTTTTTGTTCCATAGAGCAGAAATTTATAATTTTAATGAAGTCCAGTATATCAGTATTTTCTTTCATGGATCCTACGTTTCATGTTATATCTTACTTATCACCACACTCAAGGTCATCTAGGTTTTCTCCTATATTATGTTCTAGAAGTTTTATAGTTTTGCATTTTACATTTAGGGCTGTGCTCCATTTTGAGTTTAATTTTTGTGAAGGGTATAAGGCCTGTGTCCAGAATTTTTCTTTTTTTTTGTGAGTGCATGTCCAGTCCTAGCATCATTTGTTGAAAAGACTGTTTTTATTTATTGCCTTTGCTCCTTTGCCAGGATCAGCTGACTTTATATATGTCACTCTATTTCTGAATTCTCTCTTACGTTCCATTGATCGATTTGTCAGTTCTTTCACCAATACCACATGGTTCTTATTATGGAATTTAAAAAAAATTTTTATTTATTTTTCAACTGGCATATAGTTGCTTAACAATATTGTGTTAAATTCATACAACAATCAAAACTATTGAACTGGTTCAAAATTTAGAAGAGCATTATAAAAATTCTATCTAACGAGATAATGAAATGCTTACCTGATTTTGTTTCACTTATGTAGCAAATATTTACTAAGCATCTATTCTGTATTTCTCTGCATTATATTAAATGTTAGAGAAACAGTGAGTAACACAACATTTATGATTCCTGGCCTCATGAAGTTATCAGTTATATGAAATAAAGTGTATTTACATGTACTATATTTTTATATATATTGTTTTTTCTAATATGTCTGTATAATTTTATGGAATTAAATTATCCCCCAAATAAAAGCATAATTATGGAGACAGATCAATGGGGTTATGTAAGTTAGGAAGGGATGTCATGTAGCCTTACCAATCATAATAAGAAAAATAGCATTAATTCCATTCCAATAATTCCTTGAAACCTCTGTCTGTTAATGATCAAGCTTTAGAAACATAGCTAATAAATCCCAAGAGTTTCCCAAAGTTAGTCAGAAAAGTTTCCCAATAGAAAATGGTTCCTAAGACTATTCTCCAAGTCCTAACTCCAAAACAAGAAATGGCTAGCCAGGGAATACATGTCACTGCCTGGTTTATAGAAGACCAAGAGTTTTACATATATACAGAACAAAATTACATGGTCTCTAAATGTGGACTTGTGAAAAAATATGTATGAATAGAGAATAAAAAATAAGTATTCTCGGGAAACGATTGAATTTTATTCAATACTTCTTATACCTTTGCCTGGTGCCTCAGACGGTCAAAAATCAGCCTGCAATGCAGAAGACCCAGGTTCAAGCTCTGGATCAGGAAGATCTCCTGGAGAGTGAGTGAGTGAAAGTCGCTCAGCCGTGTCTGACTCTCTGCGACCCTGTGGACTATACAGTCCATGGGATTCTCCAGGCCAGAATACTGGCGTGGGTATTCTTTCCCTTCTCCAGGGGATCTTGCCAACCCAGGGATCGAACCTGGGTCTCCCGTATTGCAGGCGGATTCTTTACCAGCTGAGCTATCAGGGAAGAGAATGGCAACCCACTCCAGTATTCTTGCCTGGAAAATTCCATGGACAGAGGAGCCAGGCAAGCTATAGTCCATGGGGTCACAAAAAAGTTGGATATGACTGAGCAGCTAACACACACTTTTTATATTGCACATGATACCAGTTCTGTTCCCAACAGGTTCTCACTTCTTCAATTATATAATTATATTGATGGTCACACTCCATTATATACAATCTCGATAATTTCTCAGGAACTTAAATTTTTGTTTTATGGTCATAGTGGCTCAGGTTTCAAAGAAAATTCTTTTAGCTAGTACAAGTTCTCACTGTATCTAACTGACATTAAAAATAGTTTAAGATTCAATCCTTCTTTGTTCCATGCACCTGGATAGAGGTTGAGAAGACAGACCTGAAAAGAATATAGGCCTTATATTTGAAAGATCCACAGCCAAATGAGAAGGAGACATACCTAGATTCAAGTTATGAAGGCAATAAGGTGTCTAATGTGTAATGTGGCATGACAGACAGGGGGAGGATGTACTTATTCTCTGAGAAACCACAAAAGAGCTGGCATTTGAGCTGAGTCCTGAAGAATAAATATGGGTCCATCAAACAGACAAGGAGATAGGGGAAGTGACCATAGAAAGGACGGCATATGGTAGCTTGGTTTGGCAAAAGAGACAGACACTGAAAAAGCTACTTGGGAAATCTCTATTTGAGTTGGAGGTGAAGCACCTTGTCAGCTGGTAGGCTATTCTACTAGGTGATTGGTCATCAAGCTACCTGCTTTATTTCGAGACCTCTAATTGTCATTATGAGTAGGTTCTTCTCTTTAAGGCTTCCCTGGTGGCTCAGAGGTTAAAGCATCTGCCTCCAGTGCGGGAGACCCAGGTTCACTCCCTGGGTCGGGAAGATCCCCTGGAGAAGGAAATGGCAACCCACTCCAGTATTCTTGCCTGGAGAATCCCATGGATGGAGGAGCCTGGTAGGCTACAGTCCACAGGGTCACAAAGAGTCGGACACGACTGAGCGACTTCACTTCACTTCTTCTCTTTAAAGAATACATAATTTTCTCCAGGAATACTCCAATCTCACATATAGCAGAGGCTAGGTTGGTATATTGTCATATGTCAAATTATATGATCCAGGGAGGTGAAAGGAGTTCTCATTAACTGTACTTACTATTCTCCCTTTCAAGCACTGTGGTGATCCCTACCCCTGCCCCCCTTTCCTAAGCCTCTCCAGGTTTATAGTGGATAGGCCTACTTCTCCTTGACTTTTTTGCTTTATTCTATCACAAACTTATCTTTCACTTTCTGTAGACTTTTAGATCAGTAACTATCCATGTATTATATTTTTTGCTTCAAAAAAATATGGGTCCCTTGCATAAACTGTCATACAAATTCAGATTTATGCATTTTAAAATTCTTTATTGTGATTTTTGAGTCTTAAGAAATAAATGGAAACAAACATCTATCTTCAGTCTGCCATTTATATTTAGATGGCCTAGTTCCATTTCTAAGTGCTAATAAATTGTGCTTTTGGTAACTACTTTTGATCTTGCTCACAATCAAAAGTTGCCTCTTCAGACTTCAGAGTAAAATTTTATTCATTTATTTATAGAATTGCATTTTTCCCTCAACTACATTTGCCAGTCCCTAGGCTTCAGAAATAGTCCTCATTGTCATGGATCACTGTTATTGCTTCATCAGTCTGAATCAGTCACTGCTTCTCTCAATTCCCAGCATTTAATCTGTCTTGGCTGAAGGACATGACTGGGTGATATTGGCATTGTGGTAGCCTGAGATTCTCCCTTTGTGTCTCTCCCCTTCAATCTATAACTAGTAAAATATCCATCATTCAGCAAAGATTTCCCTGCCCAACACATCCAGATGCCAGAGAGAGTCACACACCTGTGCAGCTAAAGGTGGGCAACCGGAACAGAGAGGAGGTAGGGGATGGTAGAAGCAGTGCCTGAGATCAAGGCCCTGGTCTTGGTGGCTTAGCCTGCAGCTCCAAACAACCTGTCACAGCAGAGAAAGTGTAGCACACGATGCCAGCCTCCCAGCTACAGTGGCCACAAGGAACTGGGCGGCAGCAGCAGCAGAAATCTGTGACTCGGGTCCCTGCAGCCATCGCAGTACCCTCAACTCTGGCCCCTGGGACGACAGCAACAATACCCACAAACCCAACAACCCCACGGAGCAGAGGCACCCACCATCCTGGTGCCCCTGGTGGCAACACCAGCAAGATCAGGAACACCAGCAGCAACAAGCCACCAGCAACCCCTGAGGCATGTGCGGCTACAATGAGGGCATCAGCAACACGCACCACAGAGGCAGAGTTGGTGGAGGGTGCAAACTGCAGATTCTCAAATATAGCCAGGGGCAGCGCAGGTAAAAGAAACCCAAAACTTGTGCTATAGCACCACCTACCGGAAAACAAAAGAAATACCTATAGTTATCAACAAGCTCTACTGTTAGAAATAATTTAAAAATCTTTACATAATAAGAAAGGTTTTTACAAATAAAGAAATTATACAGAAACTTCATTAGGAGAGGCAACTTAAGTATAACGAGTATTCCAGAGAAAAATAGTAGGAGATGGGAACAGAGAGTTTATTTAGAGAATTAATAGCTGTGTTTGTGTGTTAGTCACTTAGTTTTGTCCAGTTCTTTGTAACCTCAGGGACTATAGCCCACCGGCTCCTCTGCCCATGAGATTGGGGCAAGAATCCTGGAGTGGATTGCCATTTCCTTCTCCAGGGGATCTTCCTGACCCAGGGATCAAACCCAGATCTCCTGGGTTTGATTGCGGGCAGATTCTGAGCCTTTCCTTGTGGCTCAGCTGGTAAAGAATCTGCCTGCAATGTGGAAGACCTGGGTTCAGTCCCTAGGTTGGGCAGATCCCCTGGGCAAGGGAAAGGCTACCCACTCCAGTATTCCGGCCTAGAGAATTTCATGGACTGTATAGTCCATAGGGTCGCAAAGAGTCGGACAGGACAGAGAAACTTTCACTTTCACTTTAATAATAGCTGAGAGCTTCCAAATCTGGTAAGGAACTGGATATGCAAATTCACAAAGCTAAGAGAACACTTGATTATCTCAACACAAAAATACGTTCTCCAAGACACATTATATTAAAACTATCAACGATAAATAAAGAATTTTAAAGGCAGCCATGCACTGGAGAAGGAAATGGCAACCCACTCCAGTGTTCTTGCCTGGAGAATCCCAGGGACGGGGGAGCCTGGTGGGCTGCCGTCTATGGGGTCGCACAGAGTCGGACACGACTGAAGCGACTTAGCAGCAGCAGCAGCAGCAGCAAGTAAAACAGTTACCTAGAAAGGTACCCTCATCTCATTATCAACTAATTTCTTCAGAGAAATTGTATAGATTAGGAGGGAATGGAGTGACATCCAAAAATATTTAAAGATTAAAAAAATGTCAGCCAAAAATATTATATTGAGCAAAGCTATCATTTAGATATAAGAGAGAAATAAAGGCTTTTCCAGATAAACTAAAGCTGAAGGAGTTTATTACCACTCAACTCTCCTTACAATAAATTCTGAGAGCTCTTCTATCTGAAACAAAAGGAAAAAGTACATGAAACTTTTAGTATGGTGATAAACAGAAAAAATAAGAAAACTGCAACTCTATATCAGAATAGACTGTTTAACACTTGATTCTAACTTGATTATTAATGGGAAAACAGCAGTGAAAATAACTATATTTGCTAACAAACTCACAATAGTAAAAAAAAAAATGAGACCAAAATTAAAAAAAAAAAAAAAGAGGAAAAGGACGAAACACATGTAGGCCAATGAAGATAGGATACTATTATCAGAAAAATGAATATTTTATCTAGGAAACATCTTATACAAAATTCATGGCAACCACACATAAACAAAAAAAAGTCAAGAGCCAAGACACAAAACATTAAAGAGAAACTGAGAAAAACATGTTCAGTTCAGTCACTCAGTTGTGTCCGACTCTTTGCAACCCCATGGACTGCAGCACACCAGGCTTCCCTGTCCATCACCAACTCCTGGAGCTTGCTCAAACTCATCGAGTCGGTGATGCCATCCAATCATTTCATCCTCTATTGTCCCCTTCTCCTCCCACCTTCAATCTTTCCCAGCATCAGGGTCTTTTTCAATGAGTCAGTTCTTCGCATCAGGTGCCCAAAGTATTGGAGTTTCAACTTCAGCATCAGTCCTTCCAATGAATATTCAGGACTGATTTCCTTTAGGATTGACTAGTTGGATCTCCTTGCATTCCAAGGGACTCTCAAGAGTCTTCTCCAACACCACAGTTCAAAAGCATCAATTCTTTGGCACTCAGCTTCCTTCATAGTCCAACCCTCATATCCATACATGACCACTGGAAAAACCATAGCCTTGACTAGATGGACATTTGTTGACAAAGTAATGCCTCTGCTTTTTAATACGCTGGCTAGGCTAATCAAAGCTTTTCTTCCAAGGAGCAAGCGTCTTTTAATTTCATGGCTGAAGTCACCATTTGCATCTGACTCTGGCGACCCCATAGACGGCAGCCCACCAGGCTCCCCTGTCCCTGGGATTCTCCAGGCAATAACACTGGAGTGGGTTGTCATTTCCTTCTCCAATGCATGAAAGTGAAAAGAGAAAGTGAAGTCACTCAGTCATATCCGACTCTTCACGACCGCATGGACTGCAGCCTATCAGGCTCCTCCATCCATGGGATTTTCCAGGCAAGAGTACTGGAGTGGGGTGCCATTGCCTTCTCCGGCAGTGATTTTAGAATCCCCCAAAATAAAGTCTGACACTGTTTCCACTGTTTCTCCATCTATTTCCCATGAAATGGTGGGACCAGATGCCATGATCTTTGTTTTCTGAATACTGAATTTAAGCCAACTTTTTCACTCTCTTCTTTCACTTTCATCAAGAGGCTCTTTAGTTCTTCTTTGCTTTCTGCCATAAAGGTGGTATCATCTGCATATCTGAGGTTATTGATATTTCTCCTGGCAATCTTGATTCCAGCTTGTGCTTCATCCAGCTCAGCATTTTGCATGATGTAGTCTGCATATAAGATAAATAAGCAGGGGGACAATATACAGCCTTGATGTACTCCTTTCCCAATTTGGAACCAGTCTGTTGTTCCATGTCTGGTTCTAACTATTGCTTCTTGATCTGCATATAGATTTCTCAGGAGGTAGGTAAGGTGATCTGGTATTCCCATCTCTTGAAGAATTTTCCATAGTTTGTTGTGATCTACACAGTCAATGGCTTTGGTGACATCATGGAAAACCACCAAGCTAAAATGGCAGAATGAAATATAAGGATAAAGAAATCAAGGAGATAAAGAGCATCTAGAAAACAAAAGCCAAAATATCACTATAAAGTCTTATTTATACAATCACTCTTCCTGTAAATGGATTGAATCATCAATCAAAAGACATAGATTGGTTATATGGGTTTTTTAAAAAGACCCAAATTTATGCTGCCTCCAGGAGATTCATCTCAGCTCTAAAGACAAACATACATTCAAAATGAAAGGATGCAGGATGATAATTCAGGCAAATGGTAGTAAAAAAAAATGTGGGTGCAGCCATACCCACATCAGACAAAACATAGTTTAAGCCAAAAAAGGTAACAAGAGACAAAGATGAACTTATATCATGATAAAGGGGACAATCCATCAAGAAGGCATAGTTATAATATTAATATATGAGCATGTAACATAGGAACTAACATGTTTAAAACATTTATTAACAGATTTATAGTGAGAAATTGAGAGCAACACAGTAGTAGTAGGGGACTTTAATACTTCAATTACATCAATGGATAGATCATCCAGACAGAAAGTAAACAAGGAAACAGTGGCCTTAAATGAAACATATGCCAGATGAACTTGGATCTGTACAGAGCATTCCATCCAAATGCAGAATACACATTTCTCAAGTGTACATGGAACATTCTCAAAGATAGAGTATATGTGGAGACACAGAACAAGTTTCAACAAATTTAAGAAGATTGAAATCATAGCAATCATTTTTCCAGCTACAGTGGTACAAACTAGAAATCAACTACAATAAGAAAACTGGAAAAATCACAAATATGTGGTGACCAAACAACATGCTCCTGAACAACTATTGTGTCAATGAAGAAGTCAAAGAAGAAATTTAAAAGACATGAAGACAAATGAAAATGAAGATGCAACATACCAAAATTCAGGATGTAGCAAAAGTGCTGCTAAGCGAGAATTTTATAGCAATACAGGCTAACCTCAAGAAAAACTTTAAGCAATAATCTAACTTACACATAAAGAAACTAGAAAAAGAAGAACAAGCAAAGCTCAGAGGAAGTAGAAGAAAAGAAATAATAAAGATCAGATCAGAAATAAATTCAAATAGAGACTTAAAAGGCAACAGAGAAGATCAATGAAACTAAGTGCTAGTACTTTGAAATGAGAAACAAAATTGACAAACCTTAAACTGGACTAAGAAAAAAAAGAAGGCGCAGATAAAATCATAAATGAAAGAGGAAAGCTTACAATGGATACCACCAAAATACAAAGAATTATAAGAGAATACTATGAGTAGTTACATGCCAACAAATTAAACAACTTAAAAGAAATAGGTAAGTTCTTAGAATCATGCAACCTTTCCAGACTGAATCATACAGGGAAAGAAAGCCTTAATAGATTGATGATTAGTAAGGAAGTTAAAACAGTAATCAAGGCTCCCCAAAAGCAAAAGTCTAGGATGGGTAGACTTCACAGATGAATTCCACAAACATTCAAAGAAGATTGAATAGCTAGCCTTCCTCAGTTCAGTTCAGTCGCTCAGTCGTGTCCGACTCTGCGACCCCATGAATCGCAGCACCCAGGCCTCCCTGTCCATCACCAACTCCCGGAGTTCACTCAGACTCACGTCCATCGCTAGTGCTGCTGCTGCTGCTGCCGCTGCTGCTGCTGCGTCGCTTCAGTCGTGTCCGACTCTGTGTGACCCCATAGACGGCAGGCCAACAGGCTCCCCCGTCCCTGGGATTCTCCAGGCAAGAACACTGGGGTGGGTTGCCATTTCCTTCTCCAATGCATGAAAGTGAAAAGTGAAAGGGAAGTCGCTCAGTCCTGTCTGACTCTTCGCAACCCCATGGACTGCAGCCTACCAGGCTCCTCTGTCCATGGGATTTTCCAGGCAAGAGTACTGGAGTGGGGTGCCATCGCCTTCTCTGGCTAGCCTTCCTAAACCCTTCCAAAAAACTAAAGAGGCAAGAATACTTCTTAACTCTTTTTTTTTTTTTTTTTTTGAGGCCAACCTGACCCTAATACCAAATCAGAGAAAGACAATACACACACACACACACACACACACACACACACACAGGCTATTATCACTAATGAACACAGATGCAAAATTCCTCATAAAAAGAGGAGCAAACCAAATTCAGCAATACATTAAAAGAATCATATACTATAAGTGAATGAGATTTATCCCAGGGATGCAAGGGTGTCCAACACCCACAAAGCAATCAATATCATAGACACAGTAACAAAATGAAGGATAAAAAATTGTATGATCATCTCATTACATACAGAAAAAGCATTTGACAAGATTCAATCCCTATTTATAAGAACTTATTATAATAAAATATATGGGGCTTCCCTAATAGCTCAGTCGGTAAAAAACCCGCCTGCAATGCAGGGAACCCCATTTTGCTCCCTGGGTTGGGAAGATCCACTGGAGAAGGGATAGACTACCCACTCCAGTATTCTTGGGCTTCACTTGTGGCGCAGCTGGTAAAGAATCTGCCTATAATGTGGGAGACCTGGTTTCAATCCCTCAGTTGGGAAGATCCTCTGGAGAAGGGTAAGGCCACCCACTCCAGTATTCTGGCCTGGAGAATTCCATGGACTGTATAGTCCATGGCATCACAAGAGTCCGACATGACTGAGTGACTTTCACTTCATAATAAAATATATATAGAAGGAATGTACTCCAACGTAATATGGTTACATATGACATACCCACAGATAACATCATACTCAATGGTGAAAAACTGAAAGCTATATCTCTAATATGAGGAATAACATAAGGATATCTACTCTCCTAGAAAGAGCAAATTGCAAGAGAAAAAAAAAAAAGTCATCCAGATCAAAAAGGAAGAAGGAAAACAATAGTAATTTTCAGATGACATGATTTTATATATAGAAAAGCCTAAAGACTTCACCAAAAACTACTAGAAAAAATTTTAAAAGCCCATAAAATTGCAGGGTACAAAATCAATATATAAAGACCTGTTGCATTTCTATACACAAACAACAAACTAGCAGAAAGAGAAATTAAGAAAACAATCTAATTTGCAATTGCAACAAAAAGGATAAAATAACTAGGAGTAAATTTAACCATGGAAGTAAAAGACCTGTGCACTGAAAACTGTAAGGCATTGTAAATAATGCAAATCAGCAACAACAAAAAGCAAACCAACTGAGTAAAAAATGGGCAGACCATTTGAAGAAACATTTTTCCAAAGAAGACCTACAGATGGCTGACGGGCACGTGTAAAGATATTCATCACTAATTATTACAGAAATGCAAGTCAAAACCACAATGAGATAGTACCTCAGGTCCCTTAAAATGGGTATTATCAAAAAAAAAAGAAAAGAAATAACAAGTGTCAGCAAGGATGTAGAGAAAAGTGCCAGGAAACAGATAATAACTTCCTTATTCTCTTGATTTTTCTGACTGTAACTAAAATAGTGCATGTTGCTGTCCTAGGACATTTGTTAAGTCTGAGCTCATTAGGGGAACTATAGTTGGCATGACATAATACTTAAGGTCCTAGGTTTAGAGATAGATTGCCTCCATTTAAATCCTGAGTCTATCGTTTACAATTGTGAGACACTGAGCAAACTAGTTCACTTTGTTTCCTCATCTACAGAAAGATGTTGATGGCGTCTGCTGCACAGGGCTTCTGTGAAATTCTAATATGTAAACACGGAAAGCACTTGGCTCAGGATCTAGTCATTCACACAGGAAAATAGTTGAGAAAGGATCCAGGAAGACTGCTTATGGCCTCAGACATTTGTGTACAGCCAAGTACAGAGCATGGGAAATATACAAAGTGCATTTGAAACAGGAGCTACCAAAATTGATAAGTAAAATTCTATGGATTTCCTTGAATATTAGCTGGATTATATTTGTGATAGAAATGTGGTGTTTATAGGTCTGTTTCTGAATCCAAGCCCCACCTCCTCCTGGGGAAAGTATCTACCTCAATACGGCCCCTGTACTTAGCAAAAGCTAATCCCACCCCCACCTCTAGGCATGGAGCCCTTATTAGTTTAAGCCAGTCAGCATGTAACATCTACTAGTCAAAACTGATTGCCTACAGATGAACGTGTGGGCCAGCTGGACACTGAAATACAAGAAAATGTGTCTTGGGAACTTTGCAGAAAGACTATTTTTGCTTTTACCAGAAATCCATAGAGGATTTCTACCTTACTGCTCAGTACAGACATGGCCACTAGAAGCAGTTAAAAGTCATCTGTAATGCTTTAGGATAACAAAGCAGTCAAGTCACAAGTTACCTTGCTGAGCTGCTAGATCAAGCTTTATCTCAGGCTTACGCAAATTTTTTTTTTTTTAACACTAATTCTTGATTTGATTTTACATGAATCAGTAAATCATTTTCATGTCTTAACCTAGTCTGATTAGGTTTTCTTTTAGTGGACACCCAAAGCCTCTTAACTAATACAATGATATATTAGTATTACCTCTTCAAAAGAAAGGGTATTGTTCTCTAAGAGGAAATGTATCTGTGTGTGCAGAAATCCATAAATGCCAGATTGCATCCATGAAGAAGCACACAGAAGCAGCTCATGTTGGTAAGGACAAAGATGGGGCTGAATGGACATGCTATGTTGCAAATAAGTTAAGCTATAGGCTGCCCAGTCGGAGGAAGAAAATGAGGCTTCATTTCTGAAAAACATCACTATTTTTGTTCAGTCGACTGCTGACTATTTCTGTAGATGGAGAATCCGAGCTGAGCTTATAATGACATCCAAACTGCCAGCTATATGAGACAGATGACTTCATAGAGCACATTGTCACAGCTCTATTTGGACTGAATGAAGAAGGGCTTTCAGGAGGAGTTCTAAAGGAATAGAAGAGGGGTTTTGTAATATCAATCAAGGAGAGGAGAGGAAACTGATTTTTTAAGCAATGACATACAGGAGCAATATGCTGAAGTTACATACTGAAAAATCACTGTTTTGATATTCATTGTGCCTTGCTCCATCTGAATTACATCATCACATAGATCAGAGGTAAGAAATGTTCTACTGTAATGATCAAACACAGCTGTGGAGTAGGTGAGCACTGTGTGAATGGGAAAGGTGCTCTGGGCACCCTTTGGGATGGGGGGATGAGGCAGAGGCATCCAGGGTTGCAGCTGAGTCAACATTCAGCATCCAGGACCAGGCTAATTGTGGGACCAGTCTGGACCCTAGTTGTTCTAAAGAGACTACCAAGGAAAACAACCAATGGAGATGTTAGCCTATATACTTTGATGCAAGAGTTAAAAAAAAAAAAAAAGGCTGAATTGCTTTTCTGGGACATCCTTGGCAGTCCACTGGTTAAGACTCTGTGCTCCCAATGCCGGGGGTGTGAGTTCAGTCCCTGGTGGGGGAACTAAGATCCCAGATGCTGCAAATCATAGCCTTAAAAAATAATAATGAATAAATTAAAAAGAAAAGTTGAATTGTTTTTCATATGATGTGTGGGTGAGATTACGGAGTTGGAGTTTCTCTCCTTCATCAATCTGTCTTTGGTGTTGGGCTAAGAGGACTGAGTTCATGTACATGAAAAATTTAGAACAGAGCCAGCCCAGGGTAAGAACTCTATTCGTTATTAATATTCTTCTTGTAGGACATAGCATGTCAAATGCCAGAGAAGGAAGTCCTCTGGGCCATAGGCCTAGGCATCACTGGGCTCCAGCTTGCATGAGTTCTCCAGATTTCTCCCTTAAGAATAGCTACTCATTAGCGCCAGCCCACTTCCTCCAAAGCCATCAGTCCACAGGCAGAGAGGTGAGTACAGATGGATGGAGAGCCATGTCGGGGGTGACAGAAGGCCACTTTTTTCCAAATCCATGAAAGACACTGTCCATACACAAGGCCCAAGAGCTTGGGCCTCTTTATCTTGCATGCTGGGAGCACCCAGCAGGTACAGTGCTTTGTGTTAAGGCTGGAGGAGGCTGTGGGTAGAGAGGTCACGGACTCTGTTCGTAGAATCAGTTTAACCTCAAATGTCCAGGTGGAATGGCCTTATCAGTCAGTATTACCTCAGTTCCCTCTAAGCATTAAAATCCTCTACAGCAAACTCCTGTAAAGTTCCCATGGTGAGGGGTCTCCCTCAGAGAAAACCTGGAAGCAAGGCAAGGTGGTAGCTGACTCAGCTTGGCCAATCAGACGGAGGATGAGAAAAGATAAAACCAAGTGTTGCAAGCAAGGAGAAGGGCTGGAGGAAAGAAAGCAGCACAGAGTGGGACTGAATGGTGGTGAGGGGGTGGGGTTTAAGAGCTGTGACCTTTACAGAAAATTGCCAGAAGGATGGCTTTCTCAAGAAAATTTTATGATTCAAGTGATCACAATAAAACATTTATTTTTGTCACTGACAACATATTTATATTTCACACAATTTGTCATGCTGGTAGAGATCTAGAAAAGAAGAAAATGTATACACTATTACACACTAAACATGAAGTCAGGATGCCTTACTTAGCCAGTAGGTTCAGGGTCATATTTAAGGAGTGAGAACTCCTACCCTCACACTTTCCATATCACCTCCCACTGATGAGGGTACTTGGGGGCAAAACTTGCCTGCAGTGGTGGGCTGGCAGAAGTTGATAGAAGCCAGCAAACCTCTGTTCTAATTTATCATTTTCTATCCTGAAGCAGAACAGAACCAGAAGCCTCCATCTAAACAACCTGTCTGTGGTGACTGCTTCCTTCAGAATTCCCAGGGCTTCCAGCTTGGGCCCATTCCCGAATCTTGGGACCTGCCTGGTTTCTCTGAGGTATGTTTCAGTTAGGGAACAAAGGATCCTATTATTCCCGAGGGAACTCCCTATTAAAGAGGTTTAGTAGAACTTTCTAGGGACTTTAAACCCAGAGCTGAAAGACAATGGAGCTAAGAGAATAGATAGATTTACAGACATTACAATAACAACTTACTCTTCACTCCCTCTTTTGACTGTGGATAGCAGCCTCTGCTGATTTTATGTTTTGGTTACAAGGGAGCAAAAATAGCCACCTCCCTCCATGTAAAACTATATTGGAAAAAAACAAAACCCACTCAGAAGTGGGTTTTCCTTCTGGTTACTGCATGATTTTGACATAATACCTTGAGACAGAAAAACAGAGACTATGCATGTAGGACCAGGATCTGGGCACCAGTCATCAGGCCTTGCTGGAGAATGTAGGTGTTATAGAAAGTCATGAGAGAATGGTACAGAGGAGCCAGAATTGGTGGTGAATTGGGTTTCTAAAGTGACTTGAGGTAAGCATTATTTACGTGAAGACAGTACATCCCACGCCCAGATACCGACATCAACACACAGAGACAAGAACAGCAGGCAGCTATTCAAGGAGGGTTCCGGTGAGTCCCGCTGACCCAGGCTGAATTAGGAGATGCGGCTCTGGGTACATGGGAAAGGGGTTAATAGAACTAAGGGGACAGTGAGGAAAGAAAGAGCAGTTTTGAGGGAGAGAGTCCAGGAGGGATGCTCCTTGCTGGCGTGAAGGTGAAGAATACTCCACAAGAGATGCGTGGAGAATACAGGGCACCAGAGTCCAGGACAAATTGAATATAATAAAGGAACCATTGATGCATATATAAAATAGATAACCTACAAAGACCTACTCTATAGGCCAGGGAAATCTACTGAGTAAATTGTAATAAGGGAAAAGAATCTGGGACTTCCCTGGTGGTACAATGGATAAGAATCCAACTGCAAACATAGGGGACACAGATTCAATCCGTGCTCCAGGAAGATCCCACATGCCAAAGAACAGCTAAGCCCACGTGGCACAACAACTGAAGCCCTAGAGCCTGTGCTTGGCTAAACAGAGTGAGCATGAGGGGTCAGGAAGATTTTAGGAGATTCTCAAGTCTGTAATCCTTAAACTCTGACATGCTAACCACACAAAATCCCAGTTTTCCAAATGCCTTATTTCTATAAACTTCTAGCATCCCAGGTACAAGAGGAAAGGCCATAAGGGATACTTATAGAAATCATAAGTATCTTCACATACAGGAAAGAGGACCCCAAAAATTGATGCCCAAGCATGCTCCCTGCTATGTCCAGCTGGCACAGTGACCCTGGGAAATTAAACACGTAGGTGAGGTCAAGGCAGACATGTATGCCCTCTGCATGGAGTTCTGAGCTGGAAGATCTGTGTAACTTTGAGAGCTTCCTTCTCCACCAGTAGTGAGCAATAAAGGAGATTCAAGTAAGCCCAAGGCTGAAGGCCATTGTGAAATATTTCTCATGCTTTTAAATTGGTAGGTGGCCAGGTCAAGCACTTTATGAATTAATTGAAACTATAGCAGTAAAACAAAGCCCCACAGCTAAAGATAAGTTAACATAAACCTAACATATACAAGAAATCTAACATAAAGCAATAATTTTAAAAAACAATTAAAACTCATATATTCCTTACATTGTGCAGTGTTAGTATGTTTAATCCTCACAATGCCCTGATATAATAGGCATTTCTATTACCCTCATTTTATAGATGAGGAAACTGAGGTATGGGGAGTTTAGGACTTGCCCAAGGATATGCAGCCAGTTAGTGAGAAACAATTTAAACCCACAGAGCCTAGAACTACACTTAAGTGCCTTGCTACTCTACCAGGCATAATGCAGAGAAATCACAAATGCAAATAGCCAGTAGGTGTGTGTCACAGTATTACTTATAAACCAACCAATGGGATGACTTGGGGAAAGATTACATCAACGTAAAACTGTCATTGCTAGAAAAACGCAAACTAAAGAGATCATCATAAAAAATTTATGGAACTCAAGAATATGTCTGGGAACTTGGAAGGGTCTGAAAAACAGGTTCATGGAGGCTGTGCGTGGAGGAGAAATTTGGTGGACGGCCCACCTTTTTGTCTCTCTCCCATGAATTCCATACCCTACAGTGAAGTCAAATCATATCCAATCAAACCACTTCCCTCCTTATAAATCATCAGCGGCTCCATCGTAATTACTACAGAATAAAATCTAAATTCCTTGGTGTGATCACTAGGCGCTCCCTAATCCAGTCTCCATTAAGAGAGGCCTTCAACATTCCTCCTCTGCACAGATCTCTAGCCACAGAAAATTTCTGCTCTGGCCTCAAACATACCATGCTCTTCCATTTCTCCCAAATGAGGTCAGAAGACCATCATTGCTATAATCAACTGAAGGCCTTTTTTAGAAACATTGACTCCAGGATTCTAATGAAATGTAATGCTTTGGCATTTGACTGAGGAAATGGTATTTTAACAAATTCTGCATGCAGTTTATTTTTCACATACATTAATATTTGAGGTCCACATCTCATTCCTTATGATGATTTCCTCTTCCCATCTGTCACTCCACATTTCAAATATCATCTCCTTAAGATAAGTCTTTTTAACCCTCTCCTTCCCCAGACACAATTGACCCCTTTCCCTTTCTGTGTTGCCACTTTACCTTTTTATACTTCTATTCTGCACCTGTGGGGCCTTATTTTTTTAATTCATGTATTTTTATTGGAATATAACTGCTTTACAATGTATTAGTTTCTGCTGTACAACAACTGAATCAGCTATATGTATAGCTCCGTCTTGAATTTCCCTCCCACTGCCCACCCCTTCAGGTCATCTCAGAGCACCGAGCTGAGCTCCCTGGGCTATACAGTAGCTCTCCACAAGCTGTGTTTTACCCATGGTAGCGCTTATTTTTGTGATCTAGGCTGATCTGTGATCTAGATCTAAGATTTCTTTCAGGATCTTAATTCATCTGCCAACAAGTTTGCACTGAATTCTGGAGTTCAGCTGATGGAGGGGGCAGCCTGGAGACCACGGAGCTTGGAGGCTGATGGAGCACAGAGAAGCACAATCAAAAGGAAGTGTGCCAAGAGCTCTGAGAGGCAGACGGTGGGCTGTGTGAGGCTACAGGGGCACTTAGACAGGGGATGCAGACCAGGAAGCTTCTCAGGGAACTGATGTCTCAGTGGATACCTGTGAAAGGAATGATGTACCCAAGGGAAGGAGGAGAGGGCATGCCAGCTGAGGGAAAAATGTCCCAAGGCCCAGGGTGTATTTGTGTGTGAGAAAGAGAGGAACAGATATTCAGGGTATCCTCCATAATAACCAGATGTATATTTCTACCTGGGCTTTTTCCCTCAGTTTTCCTCCTCACAATTAGTTTAAAGCCATATTCAACAGATTTGTCTGTTTTGGAGAAAACGGATTCTTCCCAGACCCTGTCAGATGGACTCTTGAGCCTTAAACCCAAAGTGTCTTTAATCTCTCTCTCTTTCGCATCTTCCCACCACTATGTGCATATATGTGTGTTATCATGAATGAATGAATGCTAGATACATATGTTATATAATTAATTAGAACATCATGATATAGTTGATATAGTAGGGAAAAGCATAGTATTTCTAAAGAGCATGATCTTTAATAATCCTAGTTTCAAATTCCAGCTTTGTCAGTTCCAGGTAGGTGACTCGGGACAGGCTATTCATCTTTCTTAATATCTTTTTTTTATATATAATGGATATAGTAGTATTTATTTCATAAGAATATTATCACAACTAGATAACCAATGAGCTTTCCAGGTGTTGCTAGTGGTAAAGAACCTGACTGCCAATTCAGGAGACATAAGAGACACAGGTTCAATCCCTGGGTCAGGAAGATCTCCCTGGAGGAGGAAAATGGCGACCCACTCCAGTATTCTTGCCTGGAAATCTCATGGACAAAGGAGCCTGGGAGGCTACAGTCCATAGGGTGGCAAAGAATCAGACAGGACTGAAGCAACTTATGTGTGTGTTAGATGACAAATAGAAAGTACCTAATATGATGCCTGGTATATAGTAGGCTTTTTTAAAAAAGAGTAACAGGTAATAATAAGAGCATGACTTTTAAATCCCAGATTCACCCCATAACTAAACCTGTATGACCTTGGGGAACAAGCTGCTTTAGTCTTTCTTGGTCTCCCCCAGAGGCTCCCTCATGTGGTGAACAAACGTACACAGGAAACACCGTACAAATGATTGTTATGGTAATTCTCATTATTACTTCCTATTACAAATACATTGTCTGGCACTTTTGCCACATAACTACATTATTTATGTTTCAAAGGTTAGCATTTTGAAAGAAATCAGATGATTTTTCATCTGTAAAACATCTTTGTTATACACTATAGATAAACCATTATTTTAAAAACCACTTCCAATAACCAGTGACTGCCACAAGGTGGCTCTAGACCATTTCTATTATTTCGACTTCCCTGGTGCAAAATAATAATTAAATAATAATTTCCTGGTCCAAATAATAAATAATAATTATATAAATAATCATTTCTATTATTTCAGTTCAGTTCAGTTCAGTCGCTCAGTCATGTCCGACTCTTTGCGACCCCATGAATCACAGCACGCCAGGCCTCCCTGTCCATCACCAACTCCCAGAATTCACCCAGATTCACGTTCATCAAGTCAGTGATGCCATCCAGCCATCTCATCCTCTGTCATCCCCTTCTCCTCCTGCCCCCAATCCCTCCCAGCATCAGAGTCTTTTCCAGTGAGTCAACTCTTCACATGAGGTGGCCAAAGTACTGGAGTTTCAGCTTCAGCATCATTCCCTCCAAAGAAATCCCAATAATTCTCCTTTCTGAAAGTTGTTTTTCAAGAAATACCATGAAAACAATTGTGTTTTATTTTATAAAAAAATAGAGCATATAAAACAAACATCATTTTATGTTTGTCTTCCTTGCTAAAGGTCTAATTTTAATTGAATATATATGTTACATATAAGGATATATATTCAGATAATTTCATCATGGTTGATAGTCACTCATTTGTATCATTTTATATATTATTATTATTGCCTGAAATTACATTTCTATTCCTTGTTCATTTAAGCTTGAATACTGGAGAATTTTTATAAATAATGCCAAAAATCTAGTTATTAGGGAGTATCAGAATAAAGAACTGACTTTTTTTCTGTAAGTCTTTTTATTTAGAAGATTGATTTCAGGATAATTCAGTTTTTAACTTTTCAAAATAAATGAAACTTATAGGGCTTTTAATGATGTTTTTGTGGCATTCACTTTTGTAGCTCAAGATTCCCAAGTGCTTCAGATAAATTGATTTAAGATTTAATGTGGAAAGACACAGGTGTAGTCAAATCATTAATGCATTCACTCTTAGTTCTGCCTTGGTGCTGCCTTTGTTTACTCTGGAGCTTTTTCAGTTAGAAATGTTGAAACTGTTAATTGTGAGATAAGATGTTTGCTTTCTCATTGATCTCCCTGGAAAGCGTGAGTGAGAGTCAGACACTGTTGTTAAATCTTTCTCCCAGCTGACTGCTGGGAGTTTAATTTTAGCATTTTGTTTCCGCTTGAAATCGGGAGTGGTGCTGTTTTTCTCTTCCTGGGAAAACTGCTGGCTTACACTTCCTTAGCTTTCCTCCAGCATGGACTTCTAGATAAACTGTTAAAAGGTTCCTTTCTGGACCCTGATTTTCATTTCTTAGGAGACTATGTTTTACATGCAAATTTTGTAATACATAATACTTTTTACATAAGCAGAGTCCTCTCTCGAGTAGTAGGCAGAACACATGGGCTTCTCTGACGGCTCAGATGGTAAAGAATCTGCTTGCAATGCAGGAGACCTGGGTTTAATCCCTGGGTCAGGAAGATCCCCTAGCGAAGGGAATGGCAACCCACTCCAGTATACTTGTCTGGAGAATCCCGTGGAGAGAGGAGCCTGGTGGGCTACACAGTTCATGGGCTTGCAGAGTCGGACATGACTGAGCGACTAACAACTTTTGGAACATAGCCCAGACTCAGATACACGTGCGTAAGCACCATGTATTTGGAAAGTGTATTTCATATCTATGGAATAGATCATCTTACTTACATCTGGATTTGAACCTGGGATTGATGCAGGACCTCTGATGAAGACTCATAAACCGGTTTACCACAGTCCTACCTTCTTTTCTGTTACTTGTCAGCTTTGTTCATTCACACCATCTGACTGGACTCAACATGTTTGAACTTGTGACCCCTGCCTTCGGTGTTCTGAATCAGGGCAGGAAACACAAACGCATCTAGAGGAAGAGGGAGGTGGGAGAAAGCTGTCTTGTAGCTGGATAATTAATTTGTAAATTGGGGGCTAACTTGGCTGTAACAGCATTAAACAGGACTTTAGAATCTCATGTTCAGAAGCATAAATGAGCTAAAGGATTCTTCCACCTGTATACTTCTGTGACTCACTCATTTTTTTCAATTGAAGTATAGTTGTTTTACAGTTTAATGCAAGTTACAGGTGAACAATATAGTGATTCACACTTTTTAAGGTTATACTCCAATTATAATATTATTATAATATACTCTGATATATTATTATAAAATAATTGGCTATATTCCCTATATTGTACAATATACCCTTGTAGCTTATTTTATACCTAATAGTCTATATCTCTTAATTTCCTAAACCTATACTGTTCCTCCCTTTTCCTTCTCCCCACTCATAGGCATTAGTTTCTTTTCTACATCTGTGAGTTCACTTCTTTGTTATATTCACTAGTTTGTTGTATTTTTTAGATTCCATATATAAATTATATCATAAAGCAAAGGAAATAAAACTGAAAATAAGCAAATGGGACCTAATTAAACTTAAAAGCTTTTGCATAGCAAAGGAAACCACTGACAAAATGAAAAAAAACTACTGCATGGAAGAAAATAGTTGCAAATGATATGACCAAGAAGGAATTAATATCCAACATACATAAACAACTCATACAACTCAATATCAAAAAAACAAGCAAACAATGACCGAAAACCTAAATATTTTTCCAACTACAAAATGCAGATATCCAACAGGCACATGAAAAGATGCTCAGCATGGCTAATCATCAGGGAAATGCAAATCTCACTCATTTTTCACAGAACTTAGAACAGAAAAAGGGCATATATAGTATGGAAAGCCTGTGCAATAATGAACATGAAGTAGTTAAATATTTGACCCTAACTGTTTCTCTGTAGTACAACTAAGGAAGCAACAGGGAGTACAATCGTCTCCTCAGTGGAGGCGTTACTCAGGTTACAGCAAATCCAGAAGTTGTTCAGCCAAAATCGACAACAGGACGGATCATTCTCAATGGAGGGCCAACCCAAGTTCTAGAATAGTGCACAAACCCAGAAGCATCATTTCAGAGGAGTAAGCAGCTAGGGTGGGTGTCTTGTTAATAATGCCACGGGGAAAAAGAACTTCCCTCAGCTTTGCGTAATTCTGAGAACAGGCAGCTGTAACCATAGACAGGAATTACTTAGAGCCTAACTCTGAGTGACCGCAGACGGACAGAGGAATCTCTGTAACTAGCAATTAAGTCAATGATATGAGAAAGCAGCCTAGTGGGGATGAGTTGAGGATACAAATCCACAACAAAGAACAAACAAGAGGGTAGAGTATGTAGTTGATCAAGTTAAACATTTCTGTTCATAAAGGTGAGTTTGTGTATAGTTAAAATATATGTTTAAAGCACATTCTTGCCTGGAAAATCCCATGGATGGAGGAGCCTGATAGGCTACAGTCCATAGGGTCACAAAGAGTCGGACACGACTGAGCGACTTCACTTTCACTTTCAGTTCAGTCAGTTCAGTTCAGTTCAGTTGCTCAGTCGTGTCCAACTCTTTGTGACCCCATGAATTGCAGCACGCCAGGCCTCCCTGTCCATCACCATCTCCCGGAGTTCACTCAGACTCACGTCCATCAAGTCTGTGATGCCATCCAGCCATCTCATCCTCGGTAGTCCCCATCTCCCCCTGTCCCCAATCCCTCCCAGCATCAGAGTCTTTTCCAATGAGTCAACTCTTCGCATCAGGTGGCCAAAGTACTGGAGCTTCAGCTTTAGCATCATTCCTTCCAAAGAAATCCCAGGGTTGATCTCCTTCAGAATGGACTGGTTGGATCTCCTTGAAGTCCAAGGGACTCTCAAGAGTCTTCTCCAACACCACAGTTCAAAAGCACCAATTCTTCGGCACTCAGCCTTCTTCACAGTCCAACTCTCACATCCATACATGACGACAGGAAAAACCATAGCCTTGACTAGACGGACCTTAGTCGGCAAAGTAATGTCTCTGCTTTTGAATATACTATCTAGGTTGGTCATAAATTTTCTTCCAAGGAGTAAGCGTCTTTTAATTTCATGGCTGCAGTCGCCATCTGCAGTGATTTTGGAGCCCCAAAAAATAAAGTCTGACACTGTTTCCACTGTTTCCCCATCCATTTCCCATGAAGTGATGGGACCAGATGCCATGATCTTCATTTTCTGAATGCTGAGCTTTAAGCCAACTTTTTCACTCTCCTCTTTCACTTTCATCAAGAGTCTTTTTAGTTCCTCTTCACTTTCTGCCATAAGGGTGGTGTCATCTGCATATCTGAGGTTATTGATATTTCTCCCGGCAATCTTGATTCCAGCTTGTGTTTCTTCCAGTCCAGCGTTTCTCATGATGCACTCTGCATATAAGTTAAATAAGCAGGGTAACAATATACAGCCTTGACGTACTCCTTTTCCTATTTGGAACCAGTTTGTTGTTCCATGTCCAGTTCTAACTGTTGCTTCCTGACCTGCATACATATTTCTCAAGAGGCAGGTTAGGTGGTCTGGTATTCCCATCTCTTTCAGAATTTTCCACAGTTTATTGTGATCCACACAGTCAAAGGCTTTGGCATAGTCAATAAAGCAGAAATAGATGTTTCACTGGAACTCTCTTGCTTTTTCCATGATCCAGCAGATGTTGGCAATTTGATCTCTGGTTCCTCTGCCTTTTCTAAAGCCAGCTTGAACATCAGGGATTTCGCGGTTCTCGTATTGCTGAAGCCTGGCTTGGAGAATTTTGAGCATTACTTTACTAGCATGTGAGATGAGTGCAATTGTGCTGTAGTTTGAGCATTCTTTGGCATTGCCTTTCTTTGGGATTGGAATGAAAACTGCCCTTTTCCAGTCCTGTGGCCACTGCTGAGTTTTCCAAATTTGCTGGCATATTGAGTGCAGCACTTTCACAGCATCATCTTTCAGGATTTGAAACAGCTCAACTGGAATTCCATCACCTCCACTAGCTTTGTTTGTAGTGATGCTTTCTAAGGCCCACTTGACTTCACTTTCAGTTAATTAACCTAAAAGAGCCGTGGTATTCAGAACTCTCAACTAGGTTCTTATTTTAAGTCCATTAGCAAACATCTCCCAGTTACATCAGTGGAAGAAAGCTTCACCTGCTGTGGGTTCTTCTTATCACCTGACTTATACCTGGTTACAGGTGACTTATAACATAGAGACACGAACAACGGTGGAACAAAGTTGGCAGACTAGGGTGAGACAGTGCAGGCACAAACCTTGACGTGACACTCACTCTCCCAATTTTAAGGTACAAAAATTTTAAGGTGCAAAATTTAAGATACAGGGTCATCACCCACCTTAAATTTTGCATCCTAGGTACCCCTTAGTCCCAGTTCAACATTTACCTACTCTCCTCATATTCATCTTTTTCATACAGTTCAAGGGGGGCATATTTGGTGTTGTTGCCACTATTTTGAGGAGAAAGCTTGGCAGGAAGGACTGGATTCTTCACCTGCATCATTGCCAACATGTCTCCCTCCATCACCGGCTGTTTTGTGAGACAGACAGGCAACGTCAGCTGTCTTAATTCCACCCACCCCAGCAGCTGCCTGGACCTGCTCCAGGCAGTACACAACAGGTGTGTGTGTGTGTGTGTGTATGTGTGTGTGTGTGTGGTGTGTATTAGAGAGATGCT
Source organism: Capra hircus (assembly GCF_001704415.2). Lineage (NCBI taxonomy): Eukaryota > Metazoa > Chordata > Mammalia > Artiodactyla > Bovidae > Capra > Capra hircus. The sequence goes on along the minus strand of NC_030808.1, from coordinate 114,338,871 downwards.
TTCGAGACGTGTCATGACCTAAACTGTTCTTCAGACATCTTTCTGTAAATCTCTTTATAACATATCCTAGTTAGATGATGTAACACATACAATTTTCAAAGCAATTTAAAAAGTCTATCAGCTGTTTGACGCTGTTGCAATCTGATATCCCAATCTTGGAAAAAAAACTTAAGACCTAAAAAGATTATTTTACTAAATTATACACTTTTGGAGTTAAAAGAAAACTTCAAACATCCTTTTCACACCTTTAATGTTAGATACTTTAAAAAGGTGTATTCTACTGCAGAATAAAATTTTACTCTTTTATAGAAGTATTATGTGAAATTTTCAAATGTCCTTAATAATTCAGTTAAACATAAATATGTAGCTGTCTACAATGTACCCAGACAAATGAAATTAAAGGGATATACTATATATGTATTTTGAGGGTCATAGTGTTTGAAAAAATTGACAGTCCTAAAGACTAATGTGATTTGATTGTACAGAAGATATTGAGAAATTAATGAGTCAATACCAGTTACAAGAGAAAAATTGTACAAGCAAAAGACACTTTGACCTTATAAAGAATGAAAATTACTCTGAGTGTCTCTATTATCTGAAACAGGATAATGTGAGCACAGGGAAGTAAAGCAAAGATTTTTATCTGGGATGATTACAAATCTATTACCTAGTAGCATTTTCAATAGGATTCTTTCAAGTACTCAAAAGCAATAAAGTTAGAAGGGTGATATATATTTTCTACATTAAATGAGTTTCAGGAATGGGTGAGTGTCTCTTCAAGACATAGATATTATCTCATAGCATTAGTAATTCAACATCCTATAATCAATCTGATAATATAGAATATACCATGAGGCAATAGCTCAGGGTTAATGGCTTGCATGTTCATTCACTCAGTCGTGTCTGACTCTACAACCCCATGGACAGTAGCCCTCTGTCCATGGGATTGTCCAGGCCAGAATACTGGAGTGGCTTGCCATTTCCTACTCCAGAGAATCTTCCTGACCCAGGGATTGAGCCTGCGTTTCCTTGGTTTCCTGCATTAGTAGACGCATTCTTTACCACCTAGCCACCTGGAAGCTAAATGGCTTGGGCTTCACTCAGTTGAATGTATTGAAAATAATGAATAGAATACACTTTACCTACTTAGGAAACTTTTGCAAATAGGCAAACCATTTGTCTCAGAAGCCATGTAAAATCAGTGTTTTGAGTTATGTTTAATATGTGCTTAGTCACTCAGTCATGTCCGACTCTTTGTGACCCAATGGACTATAGCCCACCAGGCTCCTCTGTCCATGGGGATTCTCCAGGCAAGAATACTGCATTGTGTTGCCATGCCCTCCTCCAGGGGATCTTCGCAACCCAGGGATCAAACCCAGGTCTCCAGCATTGCAGGTGCTTTACCATCAGCCACTAGGGAAGCCGAAAAATACTGGACTGGCTAGCCTATCCCTTTTCCAGGCATTCTTCCTGACCTAGAAATCAAACCAAGGTCTCCTGCATTGCAAGCGGATTCTTTACCAGCTGAGCTACCAGAGAAGCCCCTCAATTATGTACTAATTGAGATAAACTCAACACAGCAACATACCCATTAGAATACATTTATGGAAGTTTCAGATTTAAGGTTTAAAAGTCTTAATTCAATCACTTCAAATTAAAAAGAAAGAGAGACCTAAAATAAGTTGAAAGCGAATTGTTCCAACTTAAAGCATGTTTTCCCCCAGATTAAATAAGCAATACATCTCACTTTAGAAAATACAGAAATTTAGGAAGAAAGAAAAGAAGGAAAGAAAATAGGCAAACAAAAGTACACATATCCTCCCACAGGGCAGGTTTCTAGTGGCCAAAAATTCGAAACGTGACCAAAACTCATGCATATACAGATAATCACGCCTTTCTGTGTACCAGCGAATCAGAGGTTTTTTTTGTTTTGTTTACTTTTGATTTTCTACAATTTTCTTCTCTTTTTTACTTTTTCTAGCTTTATAACATCTTCTTATATATTTTTTTATGTGAGGTCAAAATTTTTTAAACAAAAAGATGAATGGTCTACAGGTAAATTAGTGGACTTAAGTCTCTGGATGTGAGAATTCTAGACCTGGGCTGGTCCACTGAATCTTAAGGTCTACATGGTCTCAAAGACCCTTCGGTCAGGTATTCAGAATTCTTCGAAGCCTTCTAAACCCTTACAAACATCAAACAATTTCTTGACTTTTTTTAAAAAAATGCTGTATATCATTCATTTCTCCTGATATTTTCTTGTTTTGGTAATGCTTATATCACCAAACTGGAATGTGTACTCCAGGAGATTACAACCATTATCTATCTTGTTCACTGCTACATACAGAACAGTAATACCTGATACAGAGTAAGAGGTCAATAAAAGCTTTATATAACCCACATATAAGCTAAGTTTTTCCACCCAAAAATTCTAGAATAGAAAATAACTATATATACATATATATGAGTCCTTATACAGTCTACTGTGTTATGAACACTTTCATAAGCCATAAAATACTGCTTAAAATGTTAGACAAAAATGAGCCAACAATTTATTTTCTAAAACTAGTGCTAGTTTTCATGTTTTTAAAGATCATCTGTTGAAATTAGTATAAAAGAAGGCAAGGAAGGTTAACAATTTCAGTGCATTTTAACGTTATGTTTGCAAGGGTTGGAGGCCATTATAAACAATACTTTTAAACCTTAAAAAGCAGTAAAAGGTATTGTATTACAAAGATTAGGAAGATGAATCTAGAGGAAGAATAAAAATGAAAATGAAATTGTACTAATGTTTGTGAATGGGACCTTCAGTGTCCACATCACACACACAATCACTGTGCTATATCTCAAAAGAACTGATAAATGATGCTGCTATGTTGATTTTAAAATACTCTGGAAATGACAAAAACACTAATGTCAAAGATGCATCTGAAGAGGTTAGATATTTTATAAGTGTAACTAAGGGAAAAAATAATATTTCTAAATTACCCTATTTGGATAAAATATAATTTAAATGTATGTGTGGCTAAAGTAACAAATTTAATTCTATAAGTAGACAAGTTACTGTTTCATCAGCATCCTTTACAATTTACATTTTCCCAAAGGACAACTGACTTACTCGGGGGAATCTTCCCACTAGAGTAAATAACAAGTCTATTTTAAAATACATCCTGTTGGACATAGATAATAGACTAGTGGTTGCCAAGGGGGAGGAGGGTGGGAGAGGGACTAACTGGGAGTTTGGGATTAGTAGATGCAAACTGGTATATAGAGGATGGATAAACAGCAAAATCCTGCTGTGCAGTACAGGGAATTATATTCAATATCCTGTGATAAACCACAACAGAAAAGTATATGAAAGAGTACTGAGCCACTCTACTGTACAGCAATAATTAATACATTATAAATTGATTACACTTCAATAAAAAATTAAAATAAAACACACTCTGTTATACACTGTGTGCTATTTCAATAAGAAATTTTATTTCTTTTAGTTCTATAAAATACTAAACTATCTTTAACTATTGCTTCTCACCTGTTTCTTCCATTGTCTTTTTCTAAAATTCCTAGTAAACAGCTTCAGAGTCTTTCTATAGCACATCGTGGCTGACTGCTATCTCATAGATATTTTTCAATGTTTTACCTCCTAGGACTACATCCTTTGTATATTTCTCACTACCTTCTTGCTGTTATTTTAAAATTTCCTCTTTAACTGCATTAGTCTTGAGTTAATTCTGTTTGATGAAAGTGAAAGAGGAGAGTGAAAAAGCTGGCTTAAAGCTCAACATTCAGAAAACGAAGATCATGGCATCTGGTCCCATCACTCCATGGGAAATAGATGGAGAAACAGTGTCAGACTTTATTTTGGGGGGCTCCAAAATCACTGCAGATGGTGACTGCAGCCATGAAATTAAAAGACGCTTACTCCTTGGAAGAAAAGTTATGACCAACCTAGATAGTATACTCAAAAGCAGAGAGACATTACTTTGCCGACTAAGGTCCGTCTAGTCAAGGCTATGGTTTTTCCTGTGGTCATGTATGGATGTGAGAGTTGGACTGTGAAGAAGGCTAAGCGCCAAAGAAGTGATGCTTTTGAACTGTGGTGTTGGAGAAGACTCTTGAGAGTCCCTTGGACTGCAAGGAGATCCAACCAGTCCATTCTGAAGGAGATCAACCTTAGGAATTCTTTGGAAGGAATGATGCTAAAGCTGAAACTCCAGTACTTTGGCCACCTCATGCGAAGAGTTGACTCATTGGAAAAGACTCTGATGCTGGGAGAAATTGGGGGCAGGAGGAGAAGGGGATGACCGAGGATGAGATGGCTGGATGGCATCACTGACTCGATGGACGTGAGTCTGAGTGAACTCCGGGAGATGGTGATGGACAGGGAGGCCTGGCGTGCTGCGATTCATGGGGTCGCGAAGAGTTGGACACGACTGAGCAACTGAACTGAACTGAATCCTGTTTACTTTTTTCTATAATAGTACTTTTTGATTCCAAGGTTTTTACTTAATATTTTTTCATAAGCTACTGCTTTGGTTTTTCATAATTTTTATATTCTCAAGATTGTTATTCTTTCATGTTGTTAAAAAATCTCAAACATACTTGTCTTAATTTTTCAGATTCCTCTTATTTTCATTTCATCCAAAGGGATCATACACCAATCTTAAGTTTTCTTGGTTATCTTTTCAATTATAATAATTCTGATGTACTTTGGAATTTGGTTTTCAAGCTCATTTTTATGGGGTGGCAGTGGCGGGGAGGGGTTCTCTCATAGTCTTTGCTTGTTTCTTATGCTCTTGCTTTATAATTATTTCTCCAAGAGATGCATCACTTGGACCACTAGGGAACACAATCCAGAACAAGGTCTTGCATAGGTGACCGAGCTTACTTGGGAATGAATAGAGGCAAATGCAGATCTAGGCACTGTGCTGGTGAGCACCTTGGCACAAGTCCTGGATACAAGGCAGTTTTTATTCCCTTCCTACATTCTCGTTTCAGTTCAGTTCAGTTCAGTCGCTCAGTCGTGTCCGACTCTTTGTGACCCCATGAATCACAGCACGCCAGGCCTCCCTGTCTATCACCAATTTCCGGAGTTCACTCAGACTCACGTTCATCAAGTCAGTGATGCCATCCAGCCATCTCATCCTCAGTCATCCCCCTCTTCTCCTGCCCCCAGTCCCTCCCAGCATCAAAGTCTTTTCCAATAAGTCAACTCTTAGCATGAGGTGGCCAAAGTACTGGAGTTTCAGCTTTAGCATCATTCCTTCCAAAGAAATCCCAGGGCTGATCTCCTTTAGAATGGACTGGTTGGATCTCCTTGCAGTCCAAGGGACTCTCAAGAGTCTTCTCCAACACCACAGTTCAAAAGCATCACTTCTTCAGCGCTCAGCCTTCTTCACAGTCCAACTCTCACATCCATACATGACCACTGGAAAAACCATAGCCTTGACTAGACGGACCTTAGTCGGCAAAGTAATGTCTCTCTGCTTTTGAATATGCTATCTAGGTTGGTCATAACTTTTCTTCCAAGGAGTAAGCATCTTAATTTCATGGCTGCAGTCACCATCTGCAGTGATTTTGGAGCCCCCAAAAATAAAGTCTGACACTGTTTCCACTGTTTCTCCATCTATTTCCCATGGAGTGATGGGACCAGATGCCATGATCTTCATTTTCTGAATGTTGAATTTTAAGCCAATTTTTTCACTCTCCTCTTTTACTTTCATCAAGAGGCTTTTGAGTTCCTCTTCACTTTCTGCCATAAGGGTGGTGTCATCTGCATATCTGAGGTTATTGATATTTCTCCTGGCAATCTTGACTCCAGCTTGTGTTTCTTCCAGTCCAGCGTTTCTCATGAGGTACTCTGCATAGAAGTTAAATAAGCAGGGTGAATTCTTGTTTAGCAATGTTATATAAGCTAAAACCCTAGCTGTTGGTCAAAAGCTTTTTTTTTTTTAACTTCCTTTCACAGGCTGGAGCTCCCAATCCCTGCCCTTTATTTCAAGCAATGGCCCAGGTTCTGTTCCCCTGTTCTTCTTAGACTGCAGGACCTGAAATATAGCCATCTTTCCAGCTTACTCCCAGAGCTCAGTGAGCCAACTCTCACCCCACTACCTTACCACCAAACTCACTGATATTGTTGCTGAGCTGTACTTTTAACTTTTCTTTTTATTATAATTGTTATTTTTATGATTCAGTGTACAAGGAATGAAAGGTCTCAATGATAGCAGTATCAACAAGAGTTTTTGTGGCGTTTCTTTTAATTAGAAAGGGCAAAAGTAAAAGATTATTTATACCTAAAGTAGATCAACTTTGCTCCAAGTGTAACTAAAATGCAGGGACTTGTCTTATTGACTACCGTATCTCCAGCTCCTAGAATGTACTATGCACACAGTTAAGAGTTTAATGAACATGTGTCAATGGAATGATTTGCTGTCCATCCCTAAGTTACTGAGGCAAAGAAGAGGGAAAGACGAGCAGAATGTCAGGTTAGCAAAGGACAGTCTAGTGGAAGGGACAGGATGAAAATACACGACCCAACAAACAGTGTGAGACAGTATACAAGGGGACTTGCACACGCTGTGGGTGGGATTGTACACTGGTGCAGCCACTGTGGACAACAGTACGGAGGTTTGTCAAAACACTAAAAGCAGAGCTATCATATGACCCAACTATTTTACTTCTGGGTACACACACCCCAGGGTTCATAGCAGCATTATTTATAATTGCCGAGATATGGAAGCAACCTAAGTGTCCATCAACAGGGGAACGGATAAAGAAGATATGGTACACATACACAATGGGATACCATTTGGCCATAAAAAAGAATAAAATTTTCCCATTTGCAGCAATATGGATGAACTCGGAGGGCATTAAGTGAAATGAGTCAGATAGAAAAAGACAAATACTGTATGATAGCACTTGTATGTGGAATCTAGAAAATTCAACAAAGTAGTGAATATAACAAAAAGCAGATTCACAGACAGAACGAACTAGTGGTTGCCAGTGAGGGGAGCGAGTGGCAATATAGGTATGGGAGTGGGAAGCACAAACTGCTGGCTGTAAGTTTGGCTCAAGGATGTACAACATGGACAATGCAGCCAATATTCTGTAATAACTATCAATGGTGGTAACTTTCAAAAACTGTATGAGAAATGAAACATTTTTTTTTTAATTTCAAAAGACAGTATATGTTTCTCAACTGGCCAGTGTCAACTACAAGTCATGATACTTGATAAATTTACAAAGTATATCCAACCATAAGTCTGAATGGAGGATAAAGCTATGAGAGATGTAACTAATTGTCACAGATTTTAAAATTGAGAGGGGAGTCATAAAGGAAAGGGGAGAATTATAACCTGTTTTGTTTCTTATATTTAGTTCCCTGTGCCCAGTAGGATGTGGTCACCACTTAGGGAAAATTAGTGAATATCTTGTGAAACAGTACAAGGTAACTTATGTAAACAGTAAATGCCAGAGGTTAATTTTGCAGAGCTACTTAAGTAATTTCAGAATGTAGAAAACTGGTTTACAGACCTGGGTGAACACAGAACATCACAGGTATTCCCTTTCAGAAAAGAAAAAATTTTTTTTTAATAAGCAGTATCTCCATGGCAACCATAAAGGCAAATCTCGCTTTGTGTGTATGATAGCAACACCAGTAACAGCTGGAGCAGGTTGAACAAAAACGGCAGGGGAGCAGAAGCTGGGGGATTTGGAAAAAAGGTGAGTAAAGAAAACAACAGCCCAAAAGGAAGCTGTGTGACTTAAGACTGCCTTGGTTCATTAGCATTGCGTTTGAAGAAATCAGACTTTAAAATCTATTGTTTTCAAAAGCACTTTCCCTCATCCTGTTCAAATCAAAGGTGAGACAAATTATTATGCCACTTGTTAAAGAAAAATAAATGACTTGAATTGTGTATGTTTTCAAAATCCGTAGGTGTTGACAAATTAAAATACATTTTAAAAATTGATGTCTTTGACAAGAGTCACACAGAGAAAATGAAAACAGACATGCATGTCCAGCCCCAGATAATGAATTAATGCAAGAGGAAAGCTCTGTCGTTAAGGGATTTCTTTTCACATTTCAAAAAAAGAACACCATACAATGCAGGTCTATATAGCAAAGAAATGAGGTATCACAGAATTACTTGTTAGTGTAGTCTAACAATAAAAGCAGGGCACCAATGGAGGGCAGGTGCTTTATTCACTGAACTTTTTAAATATCTACTTTGTGGCTAAAAATATGTATAACAATTTAGCTTTTTTAGACATGTGGGAAAATAACTCTAAGATAATAGGATTATCTACAATAATTTTAAAATATTTTTTGAATTTTGAGATCATCTAGATTGGCAATAGATGTAAAAAAAAAAAATAGTGATCCCATGTACCTATTACTCAGTTTCCTCCAGTGATAACATCTTGCAAAAATATAAAGCATTTCACAAGCAGACACTGACCTTGATGCAACCCACAGATCATACTCAGATTTTCCCTGCTTTTACACGTGTGCAGGTGCATGTGTACTCAGCTCTATGTAATTTTATTACTAGGTGTAGACAGTGTATCTACCATCACAGCAGTCAGACAAAACAGCTCTATCATCACAAGGATCCCTGGCATTGCCCTTTTATAACCACTTCTATTGCCTTCACACCCAGTGGTTCTATTGCTCACCAGTTCAGTTCAGTTCAGTTGCTCAGTCATGTCCGACTCTTTGCAACAATACAAACACTAAGCTGCTCTCCATAATTTTGCCATTTCAAAAATGTTATGTAATGAAAATCTGTGCTTAACTTTTTAGAAATGGTAACCTTTTCTCCACTCAGCATAATTCATTTGAGATCTATACAAACTGTTACATATATGAATAGTTCTTTCCTTTTTATTGCTGAATAATATTCCACGGTATGGATGTACCACAGTTTGTTTAACCATCTACCCTTCTGAAGGACATCTGGGTTGTTTCCAGATATATACAGGTTTTTTGCATGAGCACAAGTTTTCATTTCTCTTGGCTAAACATCCAAGACTGCAGTAGTGTGGCCATAGAGTAACTGCATGTTTAGTTTTATGAGTGAAGTTGCTCAGTAGTGTCCAACTCTTTGCGAGCCCATGGACTGTAGCCCACCAGGCTCCTCCATCCATGGGATTCTCCAGGCAAGAATATTGGAGTGGGTTGCCATTTAAGTAATTGCCAAAATGCTTGCAAGAGTGTTTGCCATTTACAGTCCCAAAAGCAAGGTACCCATAATCCTTTCTGACATCATTTTCACAAGCTAATTAAAGTAACTATTGTCTCATCAGAGCAATGGAATTGAGAGTTTTTCCTGTTGTCAGGGTTTTTACACTCAGTCGGCCTGGGTTTAAACCCTGGCTCTGCCACTTGATATCAGATAAGTTATTCTTCTACTCAGCCTCCGTTTCTCCATCTGGAGAATGGGAATAACAATACACCAATCACACAGGCATGTTATGAAGGTATAATAATTATTATTGTTTGATTTATTATTTATAATTGATATAATTGTAAAGAGGTCATGCTCAGTCATTGTCTTTTGCAATCTATAGACTGCAGCTCACCAGATTCCTATGTCCATGGAATTTTCCAGGCAAGAATAATGGAGCGGTTATCTTTTCCTTCTCTAGGGGATCTTCCTGACCCAGAGACTGAACCCACTTCTCTTGTGTCTCCTGCATTGGCAGGCAGATTCTTTACCACTGAACCACCAGAAAAACCTGCAAAAAAAAAAAAGAAAGAAAGAAAGAAAAAGGCATAGACCTGTAAAAACAATTTTTTTAAGGCATACATAAGGTTAACAGAAAACACCACCTATTTTATTATGATAGTTTGACAATGCCCATATAATGAAAATATTCTGAGAATGTCTCCAGTGATATGACAATGAATTTACAAAGAAATACTTTCAGACTTAAAATTTATTACATTGTTGATCCACAGAGAAACAGTGGCAAAATAACTATGTTTTGAAATGTAGGTAAGGAACAGAGCTGTTCCTCCAAATTATACAGAATGCTTTCATAAACCTGTGGTAAGGAGAAGTCTGATTTTACTGAAAGTTGATTGGATGGGAAATAAGATGGCTCTAAGGAGCAAATGGAAGCTATAAAAGATGGCACCTCCTGCCACCAATTACTACTTCTAAAGAGAGGCAAAGAATTACTACTTCTAAAGAGAGGCAAAGAGAATAAAGTGTTGACTTTGTAAATCTTCTCTCAAAAAATCCTTTCAAAGGAAATGATACTGATCAGAATCTTACTCTAAACAAGCTGTCATTTCAGTTTGTTTGTTTTTGTTTGTGTCTCCGTGTGTGTGTACGGTTGCCAAAACAGAGTACAATGTAAATAGCTAATTTTTATGTCTTGCTATGTAAATGTAACACAAATAATTTAATATTTATTAAAATCACTACTCCAATTAACTTCAAAAATGTTTCTATTTTCATCTTTTGTTTGAACTTTTTAAAATAAATTGATTTCATTTTGAATTTCCACTTCAATTTGAAGTGTTCTTTGGGGGCATTTTGTTATTTTTGTTGTTTTATGTTTTCCTTAATTTGGTTTGGCTTCCAAGAAAATTAAGACATTATCTCTCATATTAAAAGTATGACAGTACCACTTTAAGAGGATGGCAAAGCTCAAGACAACATGGATCATGAACTCTGAAGTTTGGTTTACCCAGTTTTCCACTGGCATGCTAAAGCATTTGAGAAAGTTAAGTGGGGCATCCATAAAGTAGCAAGCAGACTTCCAGTTTCCTTGTCTTTTTTATCGTTCATTCTATGGAATTTAGCTCTTCCTTGTCTCAATTTAAGTTCACCAACACATTTTGTCAGACATTTTTTTTTCAATATGCCATTTGTTGATTTTTCTAAATGCATAATTACTTCTCTGTTTTATTAAACTAAGACTTATTTTCATATTAATTCTCTTTCTCAATAGGGTTTAAGCAAACTATTTCTGATTATTTCTTTCTTATATTTCACTTATGTTTTAATTAAGATGTTTTCAACTGTAAGTAACAGAAAACTCATTTCTACATTACTTTCAAAAGGAAGCTCTTTATTATTCATGTGACACAAAGTTCAAGGCAAGGCAGCCCCTGGTTGGTTATCTTAGTGACTCTAAAGTATCATCAATGCCCATCCTCCCATTTGTTCATTTTGTCATTTTTGAGGTGTGAACTCATTCCCCTCATGGTCACAAGATGACTGCAATAGTGCCAGGCATAACATTTTCAGAAACCACTGTCAAAAGCCAGAAAAGGAACTTTTCTCTCTTGTGTTTCTTTTTTTATCCAGAATGAGAAACTTTTCTAGAAGACTTTGCTGTCTCATTGGCCATAAATGGGTTACCATGTCCAATCCTAAACCAATTCGTTGTTCCCAGGCAAGGTATCAAAATTATAAGGTTAGGTAATTATGAAAGAGTGACAGAGAACATCAAGTTAGAGAAAAGCCACCAAAAAAACCCTAAAAAGAAACAAGTAAAAACCACTTCTGCCTAACACATTATTATCGGCTTGAAAGCCAAAAAGCTTGGGTGAGCTTTTGGCTATATAAACTAAATCTCTGTGCTTCAGTTTTTTGTTTTTTTTTTAACTCACCCAATTGCTTTCTTTGTATTACATAAATTAAAATATAAATAAAACACAATGCATCAGAGAGATACAATATATGTTAATCTCCTTTCCCTGCAAATGTGCAAAATAATAATTAATTAACAGTTAAGGCTAAATAGTAGAAATTTTGAATAACGTAGATTTTCTGATATTCCATTTCAAACTCGGCAAAGAACTCCTAACATGACTTTGAGAAATCTACAGCAATAACAATGCTTTAGAGAATTCTGCAGCTGCTGCTGCTGCTGCTGCTAAGTCGTTTCAGTCATGTTCGACTCTGTGTGACCCCACAGATGGCAGCCCACCAGGCTCCGCCATCTCTGGGATTCTCCAGGCAAGAACACTGGAGTGGGTTGCCATTTCCTTCTCCAAGGCATGAAAGTGAAAAGTGAAAGTGAAGTCGCTCAGTCGTGTCCGACTCTTAGCGACCCCATGGACTGCAGTCCACCAGGCTCCTCTGTCCATGGGATTTTCCAGGCAAGAGTACTGGAGTGGGGTGCCATTGCCTTCTCCATAGAGAATTCTAATTTTGTTATTTAAAATCACTTATAAAAGTAGAACAATCTGTTTTAAAATGTAGGTAGATCCAATATTATATATTTGTAGAACAAGAGAAGTGTAGTCTCTGAAATCCTATAATTTTTGTTACCATTTATTCATTTGTTTCTAACACATTCACATAAGGTTTATACAGGGTGCCACATACCATTCTAGATGCTGGTGTGTGCTAGTATTGTCCGACTCTGGGATGAGTTGAGCAAAACCTGAGAAGTAAAGGTCCTTGCTTTTTCTAAATCACCTCTAAATTCTTGCTTTTACCAATGAGTATTGATTTTGCTATCAAGTTTCAAACTAAAGGCCTTTTCCCTGAAAGTCAACTATTTCATTACACTAATTTTTCCCATGTATAAAATACCAAAAAAAAGAAAATTCAACCCTTTTGGAGCAGAAAATGGCAACCCACTCCAGTAATCTTGCCTGGAGAATTCCATGGACAGAGGAGTCTGGCAGTCCATGGAGTTGCAAAGAGTCGACATGACTAGAGCCAACCTTCCAGATGCTTTTCTCCATTACATCACTAGATGGCGACCAAAGAATCTATTTCCCTACAATGGACTGGAGAAAAAGTACAGTTCAAACAGCAACTCTTCAGAGAGTAAAAGGGACAAGGTCTCTGCTGTCTCTTCAGTTTCTATTTTATTTATCTGTTATTTCGCCAAAGATGCACAGATGTTTTTCATTATCACTTGGCACTCACAGTAAAATTTTAAAATAGTCTTTGCAAGTCCACTACAATTTAGTAAAGCTCTTTACTTGACAGTAAGTCATTTCTATTCCTCTATCTTATAAACGGCAATTATTTATTTTGCCCTTTTCTTACTCTGATACATACACTGCTCCACTTCTTTAAAAGTGGTCATTCTCTCGAGAATTAGAGTTACCGAAAGTCATTCCTGCATTCACTGCTTGACATTCTGCCACAACTCTCTTCAAAGTGTATCCTGGAAAATTCCCCCACTGCACTTCTGCCTTCCAGTTATTTTGGAGTTTTCACGACATTTATATCTTTCTTAGGTGTTTATACCATGATAAAATCTAGGGAACTAAAATCTGTATTCTTGCTCTCATAAAAAAGATATTATCATTTCCCAAGCCCTGTCTAAGAAAGGAAAAACCATACACACACACACACACTCGAAAGAGAAATTAGTTCGGCACTGAATCAAATTCCAACCAAAGAATTATGAAACCTTTTTTCCCTCCTCTGTATTCTGTACTAAAACTAGGGGAAATTATGCTGTCAAATAATTAGTCAAGGAATAACTGCCTGATTTATTGAAATTATTTTTGTAGGTAAAATTTGAAATATATGTGCATTTATTTCTGTGGGTATGAATGCACATATATTTACACACACACACATCCGCACATATAAAATCTTTCTCTGTCACTTCCACCCAGTGTCTGCTGCTGCTGCTAAGTCACTTCAGTCGTGTCTGACTCTGTGCGACCCCAGAGACGGCAGCCCAACAGGTTCCCCCGTCCCTGGGATTCTCCAGGCAAGAACACTGGAGTGGGTTGCCATTTCCTTCTCCAGTGCATGAAAGTGAAAAGTGAAAGGGAAGTCGCTCAGTCGTGTCCGACCCTCAGCGACCGCATGGACTGCAGCCCACCAGGCTCCTCTGCCCGTGGGATTTTCCAGGCAGGAGCACTGGAGTGGGTTGCCGTTGTCACTTCCACCCAGTGTCAGAGTCACTCAAATGTAGGAACAGAGCTCTTCATGGGACTTCAGTTTACAGACTTGAATTGGGATCTTGGATCCATTGTCCTTACTGTCTGTTTTTCTTTCCTGTGGATAATGCCTGCAACTGAAATTTCACCATTTTCCCTGTTGTACATGGACCATAATTAAGGATGTTTTTCACAGACAAAATCTTCCTAGAACCCAGATGCTGATCCTTTGGCTCCTTACAAATTGCACATCCTTGCATGCCTGAGGTGGAGGTAGAGTTTCTGCACCCATTTTATTTTACAAAGTCTATGCGTCCTACAGTTTTGCTTTTTATTTATATTATCCATAACATCTCCTGGATACTGAGGAATTGGCTTGTACTCAGGTTTTGAACTTATTCAGTTGGTTTCTTCATCTCCATTTATTGAAAAAGGTATTAAGTGACCAGGGAGGTGACTGTAGTGTTATTAAGACACACCCTTGCTCATTTAGGTTATTACAGAGTATTGAACAAAATCCCCTGTTCTGTAAGTAGGTCCTTGTCCTAAATACAGCAGCTTGTACATGTCAATCGTAAACTCCCAATCTCCTCTCCCCTCAGAAAAAGACACACCCTTTAGAAACAGAGTGAAACTTTTCTTTGGAGAAAACACAGTGAATTCTGTGACTTTATATCTTTTTCCATAATCAATTAGACAGAATGCCCCTGACTACAAACTGGAAAATTTAAGATCAAACAATCAAAGGCTTGTTTCTATTCAGAAAACTTAGAGGGCTGTAGAAAGTCCTAGTTGGAAGATGCATGGAGTCATACAACCTGACGCTAGTTTGTGAATTGGCATTCAAGAAAGGTCGGTCTGGACTCTTGAGTTACTACCTCTGGCAAGCCTGAACCTTTGTTTTGCTGCCGCTGTGTGGCTGTGGCGGCCAAGTGGTCCTCTCATGCACAGGAAGGAATGAGAAAATGTTCAGTGCGAAACACTGTGTTCGAAGCGCTCAACATGGTCCCAGGAGCCAGACATCTCGTACTCACAATTCCTCTTCTGCCCCGTATTAACTACGTGACCTTGGGCAAAGGACTTACTTTCGTCTGTCTCAGTTTCCTTATCTGTAAAATGGGGATTATAGTAATAACCTCCTCCTAGTTTTGCTGTAGGGGTTGAGTAAGTCAATGCATGGAAAGCATTTAGAATACTACCTGGCACTGAGTACAGACGTTCCTGACGGAATGATGGTTCGGCTTGCAATTTTTTGACTTAGATGGCGTGAAAGTGATATGCATTCAGTAGAAACTGTTCTTTGAATTTTGGTCTTTTCCTAGGCTAGTGATAATGCAGTAAGATGCTCATGATGTTGGGCAGTGGCAGTGAGCTGTAGCTCCCTGTGAACCACACAATCAGGAGGGTAAATAATTGATACACTTAGAACCATTCTGCATTCATTCAGCCATTTTGTTTCTCACTTTCAGTATAGTATTCAATAAATTACATAAGACATTCAACACTTTATTATAGTATAGATTTGGGGTTAGATGATGTTGCCCAATATAAGTGTTCTGAGCACACTCAGGGTAGGCTAGACTGTATTAAACAGTCTAGACTGCGAGACTGTTTGGCAGGTTAGATGTGTTAAATGTATTTTTGACTTAATGGTATTTTCAATTTATGGTGAGTTTCATGGGTCATAACCACATCATAAGTTCAGGAACATCTGTAATATTAAAAAAAATGATAACCTTGTTCTTATTATGTTATTTATTATTCAGGAAAAAACAAACTCATGAACAATATATTATCCTAATTTAAGAAAAGAAAACTGAGGCTCAAATAAATTAAATATCATGTCCAAGTTGAACAGAGCTGGTGAGTGTTAGAACTGAAATTCAAATCCAAACCTGATGACTTCAAGCTTATATTCCTTACACCTTAAGAAGCTGCTTGAACACCTCAGCTAATGGCTGGAATGACTACTTACAAAGGCAAGAATTTTTATCACTGCATACTTCTGACAAATAATGGTAAAGTGTGATGACCATTTATAAAGCAACTGTTGAAAGACCATTTGTTGAATCCTTACTAATGCCAGTTGCTACCTGTAACACTTTGAATACATTGTTGACTCATTTGATCATTATGATAACTCCGCAAGTTAGTTGTTATTTTCCCCTATTTATCAGACAAGGAAATTGAGGCTCAGAGTGGTTAAATATGTTGCCAAACTTTTACAGTTAGTATGTGCTGGAACAGATAGTCGAACCCCTGACTTTCCAACTGTGTCATCTGTGTGCTTAACCACTTTCTTGAGCTTCTGTTCCTAAAGATGCTAATGAATCAAACACTGAGTTTTCTAGGTCAAGTTAATTTTTGAGTTATTTGGAAAAAGAAATGAAGTTTCTATTTCCTAGGTCAAACATCCAAATTCCTTCAACAAATCCAGAGAGTGGACATGACCTCAGACAGTGGACATGATTTCATCTTGAGGCCTTTTAGCAACAAAGTCACTCCTCTGAATATACCATTGACCTCTTGGTTACTCAAAGTGTGATGTATTAGAGAGAGACAGACAGACCAAAAAAAAAAAAAGTGACACAGAGAGAGAGAGAGGACATCCTACAGCAGGAGGCCTACTTTGACTTCCACCCAGAGGTAATAAGCGCTTCTAAATAGGTCTATACAGATGACTGTCATCTTAGTGCAGTCTGTTTTCTGTTTTAAGAGCTAACATTATAGGGACTTCCCTGGTGGTCCAGTGGTTAAGAATCCACCTTGCAATGCAAGGAACACTGGTTTGATCCTGGTTTGGAAGATTCCACATGCCGCTGAGGAGCTAAGCCCATGTACCACAACTACTGAGCCTGTGCTCTAGAGTACGGGAGCTGTAGCTACTGAGCCCACGTGCCACAACTACTGAAGCCCACACACCCTAGAGCCTGTACTCTACAACAAGAGAAGCCACAGCAACGAGAAGCCACAGCAATGAGAAGCCCACGCACTGCAACTAGAGAGGAGCCCCTGCTCGGGGCAATTAGAGAAACGCCTGTGAAGCAACAACCCAGCACAGTCAAAGGAAAAAAAAAGGATAAATCTTTTAAAAATTAAAAAATAAAGGTAACATTATAGAGGAGGTTTTGTTTTGGTTTGTTTTTCAATTATTTCTACCTTTGTGGTTTCATGGTAGCCTGTGAAGTGTGAAAGTCGCTCAGCCGTGTCTGACTCTCTACAATCCCATGGACCATACAGTCCATGGAATTCTCCAGGCCAGAATACTGGAGTGGGTAGCCTTTCCCTTCTCCAGGGGATCTTCCCAACCCAGGGGTCGAACCCAGGTCTCCCACATTGCAGGCGGATTCTTTACCAGCTGAGCCACAAAGGAAGCCCAAGAATACTGGAGTGGGTAGCCTATCTCTTTTCCAGTGGATCTTCCCAGCCCAGGAATTGAACCAGGGTCTCCTGCATTGCAGGTGAATTTTTTTACCAATTGAACTATCAGAGAAGCCCCTTTCATGGTAGCCTGAGATAAATGAAAAAAAAATTAATATTTGAAATTTTTGTGCTAATTTCTTCACAAGCAATATTTTGTTCAAACCTAGGTTTCTGAATTAGAAAAATGTGTAATTTTTTTTTAAAGAGGGGATACATTTTCCATCCAGATGGAATGTTAATCAAAGGCTACTTTGGTATATTGGTAACTAGGTGATGGATCAGAAACCTGTTTGCAATCTTACCTGATATCCACCTGTACAGAGAAATGACACAATATCCAAATATGAATACTACTATTTCAGGTTAAATTTTATTAAGTTCCCTTTATTTCTTCAGGACAAATAAGTTTAATGTCCATGTTTCATGATCTTTGTCTCTATGGGATAAGCAGTTGCTTCCCAGTTTCCCTCAACCCATGTAAATGTACTTCATTAAAGATGCTTGTGTTTTAGACTGGGCTTCCCAGGTGGTGGTAGTGGTAAAAAACCTGCCTGCCAATGCAAGTAGAAGTAAGAGATGAGGGTTCAATCCCTGGGTCAGGAAGAGCCCCTGGAGGAGGGCGCAGCAACCCACTCCAGTATTCTTGCCTGGAAAATTCCATGGAAAGAAAAACCTCATTAATAGGTATAATAATAAAGTCTTCTTTTTAAAGTTTTAGCTTCATTATTTTAAATCATATGAATTTGGCTCAAGTTTCTCGAAACTATCATATTATTAATGATGAAGAAATACTTTATAACTAAAAACAAATGCTGTCTTTCTTTGGAAATTGGTGAGGTGTTTGAAAGAAGAAAAAGACACTTGTACGGATCCAGAGATCTTTCCAATAGTCCTATTCCAAAATGATCAGAAGGGTTGGATGCAGAGAACCAATCTGTTCTGATTACTTTTTCATGAGAATTCCCACTGATTAGTGAGAATAATGAGTCCAGTAATATGAGTGTTGAAAACCAACATAGTTAGTGGGACTGTTTAGTCTCCATGACTTATCTTAACCAGCTTGAAAATATCATTGCATAATAAATTCTAAATTACTCATATAAAATCTCCATGATTTCTAGAACTTGCTTGGGAATTAAGAATCAGTAGCCCAGACTCTGACATTAATCTTTTTTGTTTCTTTACCATTTAAATTTAAAGTTTGTTTTAGACTTATTTAAAAATTACTTTTGTAGTAGAAATTCCAGGCACTTTGCTCATTTCCTAACCTACTGGTGAATTTTGAGTTACCACCTCAACATCTAGTCCTTCAAATTTTCTCACCAACAGTACCCAAATATTCCTTTCAGGAATTCAGCCAATTTCTGACTTATGCCTTTGACCCAGCAGCGCCAGGAATGGGGCACCTGATCAACACTTCCCAGCACCAGCTCACCCCCATCATCACACATGGATAGTTCAGGGAAAAATATATGACTCAACAAGAGCTGGTGAGAGAATGTATCCCACGGCTTGGGTGGGGAACACAGATGACTCTAAAGCAAAGAGAGATGAGGTCCTAAGGAAGAGCCAAGAGTTTCTGGGAGGCGCAGTGTGGCCTAAAGCCAAAACCAACACTGCAGAAAACAGAAAAGAGAAAGAGAAATTGGGAAAATGTTGACATGTGTTAAGGTTTTGGACCAAGCTTGACTTCTACATCTATCTCCAGACTTCTCAGTTGAGTGACCCATTAAATTTATTTTATTATTTAAATCTCTTTTCATAACATTTTCCGTAGACAATGGAAATGGAGATAACTTTTCTGAGCCTCAGTTGCTTGTTTTTTTTTAATCAGTAAAGCAATGTTAGTATTACCCATCTCATCAGGTATTTGTGATGGTGAAATCAGATAACATCTGTAAAGCATGTGTTATGTGCTGAGTACCAGTATTACATAGTTCTCGAACTATTAATTTAACTATTTAATCCTGTTTCCTTTTCTTCTCTCCTCACAGACTTCTGGATACTGCTGTATCAGACCAGTGAACGCTCCATTGATCCAGGATGTTTTCAGAGAAGGAGTGGTGTAGGATAAGGAATGAAGTCATTACCAAGGTCACAAAATTCCCAGTGGCTCTCCTTAGACCTGACCGTACACTAGTGCCTTTCCCAGGAAGCATTAGTGGTCAGCCAGGTGGATGTATGTCTGGTAGAAAAGCACTGCCAGCTCCTCAAAGTAAGTGGTAAGACAAGTAGTGAGACAAACTGGAATTTTCTAAGAAGAACATCCTGGAGGGGCCACATTTAACACCAATGGATACTCTGTTTTCCTGGGATCTCAAGCTTACTCAAGACAATACACTTCAAATACAGACATTTAAAGATAACTCTTGCTTTTGATGAGAAAAATCTTAGGGACCTACTGATGAAAAAGATGCCCCGTTTAACCTATGTCAAAGAGTTACACTTAACTGTGAGGGAATTTTTTCATTCATTACACAACTCTGGAACAGGAAGGGACGAGTTCATTCAAATTCTTATTTGACAGAGGAGAGAAGGAGGCCCAGAGTGGTGAGGGGAACAAGCCCCACAATCAGCTGAGGGCAGAGTCAGGGTTGCCAGTGCCCAAGTAGTCCTCTTTAAATAGACTGTGCTCCACCCTGGCCCCTGCCTAGCAGACCTCACTTTCTCTTACAAACCAAGTGTCTGGCAGACACACAAACACCCATCAGGTCTAACAAGCATAGCTAGTTTTCACAAAGGTGGCACAACTGTCATCTGTGAGTCAGCACTGAGTCTCACGGACACGTTTCCCTGCTGCTGTGCATGTACCGAGCAACTCACATAACAAGGCACATCTGATGTCTCGGAAAGGGCTAGTTTCACAACCTCAATACCACTCAATTTTGGCTGAATAATCCTTTCTTCAGTGGCAGAGGGCGTCAGGGGTGTGCTGCAGGATGTTTAGCATGATCCCTCTATCCACTAGATGCCAGTAGCAGCCCTTCAGTTTCAAAGGCTAAAAATGTCTCCAGATAACTGTCCAATGTCCTGGGGAAAGGGGTGCAAAATCAACCCACTGAGAACCACTGCTGCAGACAGGGGCCTTTGTGCACTGGGTGGTCCTGAAACCATTTTCTCTTGCAAGCGCAGTCCCCCATGCAGGGAGGGGAAGGACTGGACACAAGAGGTGATGTGCACTGGGAGGTGGAGCATTTCTTTTCAGGCAGGTTAAAAAACTGTCAGACTTCCACAGACCAGACCCTAAGAATACTTGAGTGGGTTGCCATTTCCTTCTCCAAGAACAGACCCTATTTCTTTATCTGATGGGTATTCTAGGTGGAGAGCAAAGACCAAATCTGAAAGGGTCTGATATCTTATTACGATAACAACAATAAGAAATTATACATTAAATAAGAAAAATTAATAAATGGGATGATAACATCTATAATGCAAGGGGATAACTACACAGAGTCTTTGGAAAATAAGGGGTTGAATGCTCACGCATACTGGGTCCCCTCCAATTCCCAGGCCTTCCTGTTTCTTGGATGTCCTTACAGAAGGAGCGCACAGTGTTGTCATGCCTAAGAACCTCTGCCAAGCTCCTCAGGGCCATGGATGTGGAACCCTAAGGCAGAAGCTGAGCTAGACAGTAGAAGAGAAGAAGGATAACAACGAGATGCAGAAACACGGAAAAAAGAAACAGGAGGAAAAACTAAAAATGAAAAGGGAGTAGGTATAAAATAAAACTTGCCAGAGAATTCTAGCCCCAGCCCTAAAGAAAACATTTTGTTTAAATTAGATTTTCTTAGCATGGATTCTTTTTGGGGGAACTAACATGAATATTTCTCATTCAGAAAGTCTTGCATCAAAGCAGCAATTGTGTTGCTGTCGTTTAGAATACTTAATTATGTCAAATTCACATTATTAAACCTGATAGAACAAGAAATAATACCAAATACTGTATCAATCCTGCATAGTCGGTCCTTCTGAATATCATGCTCTACTGCTATTCCAAGCTGTCCATGGAGATAGCCTCAGCCTAGCAATACAAAAGGCTTCCCTTCGGCCTTCACAACTGCCTAGGACAACACATTCTTACATCTCATTTTTAATCATCTAAACCTTTTCAGATATACCAGAGTGTGCTTTCAATAGGACAATAAAAGAGACCCAAGACTTCTAAGTGCCTTATGTTTCTTTCTTCTCATGGTTGATAACATGCTGTTTCTGCCTTGTACTAGGTGCCAGATGTGGAGCTGATAGCATAAGGAGGAGAAAGTAAGAGGGAGGCCAGATTCATCTGAGAGTAAAAATAATTTCCTCAAGCTGGCAAGCCTCTTCAAAGAAAAAGGGGGGCCGTGTATCCATTCATTTCAAATGCTAAGATAAGACAATTTAGAATGATTGGCACAAAAAATCTTCAGTAGAAACACTCTTAGGAGAGGACTGAATGACAATTCTTGGTAAGGAGAGTGAGAAAAAGAGGTACTGACAAAAAAAAAAAAAAAAGAAAAAAGAAAATCCTTCTAACTCAAAAAATTCTCCAGAATTATAAGTTGAGTTATGAATACGCTCCCACATATACTGGGAAAATACAGCATTAGTGACGTCGTTATTTTAAGAGAAAGCTCCTGGCTCAGTTTTTCTGCACAACTAATAGACATGAGTGCACTAAGCAACTTCAGTTGTGCCCGACTCTTAGTGACTCTATGGACTATAGCCCACCAGGCTCCTCTATCCTAGGACTTCTCCAAGCAAGAATACTGGAGTGGGTTGCCATTTCCTTCTCCAGGGGATCTTCCTGATCCAGGGATTACATAAAAGCAAGATGATGGAAAGTAGAAGTAAATGCATTTACTGCAAGTAAGGAAGCTGAAACTCCAGTACTTTGGCCACCTCATGCAAAGAGTTGACTCACTGGAAAAGACTCTGATGCTGGGAGGGATTGGGGGCAGGAGGAGAAGGGGATGACAGAGGACGAGATGGCTGGATGTCATCACCGACTCGATGGACCTGAATTTGAGTGAACTCCGGGAGATGGTGATGGACAGGGAGGCTTGGCGTGCTGCGATTAATGGGGTCACAAAGTGTCAGACATGACTGAGCGACTGAACTGAACTGAATTGAACAAGTTTCTCAGTGGTCCCCAAGCCCTACCAACAACTACAATCAATTTGATCTTCCCCTACACATTCCGATTTAACAGTGTTAGGTTGAGGTCTGGAACTCTACTTCTCACAGTCTCCCTAGATCATTCTGATGCTTTGTCAGGCTTAGAAGCCACTGGAGAATTTGAGTTATGGGACAGTTTTTTAAAATATCCTTGTATTTTTTAGAGCTGTATTAAAAATGACTTAATTTCCAAATATGCCACTCAAGTTCATTTATTGCAAGGCCTTATGGGCCAGTGACCTTTAGAGGTCATACAGCACTTTGTTGAGCTGATGAAAAAGGCAGACCCTACTGTAGAAAAATAGATGTCTCCAGAAAGTTAAAAAATTTACACACAATTTTAGGGTGTCTATAGATTGCTGAAATCCATCTTCATCCACGTGGGGAGGAGAAGTCTGTTTGAATGCGTGCCCTTATGGTTTGTGAGTGTTAATAGCTCAAAGCCCCCTCAAGTTTTAGCACTTGAAGATAGCCTGAAACTTGAAAGTTGCTACATTTAAGAGACCAGGTTTAAGAAACAGGAAATCCAGAGGCAATAATGCAGATTCTACGAGAACCTCTTACATGGTCCCTCTGCCTCTAGTTTTCTCCCTTCAATCCATTCTCCACTAGTCAGCCAGAGGAATAATTATAAAGTGAGTCTGACTATAACCGCTCATGAATAAAAAACTTCAAGATTATCATTTTGCCCTAGGTCTAGGTCTAGGTTATCTTCCCTCATAGCTCAGTGGGTAAAGTATCTGCCTGAAAGGCAGGATACCTGGGTTTGATTCCTGGGTCGGGAAGATTATCTGGAGAAGGAAATGGCAACCCACCCCAGTATTCGTGCCTGGAGAATCCCATGGACAGAGGAGCCTGGCAGGCTACAGTCCATGGGGTCTCAAGGGTCAGAAACAACTTAGCGACTAAACCATGCAGCCACCTAGGTTACAGGCTGTTGTTGGTGAAGGGTGAAGTACCACCTTCAATTGTTTTCATTGCCTTGCCCTTCAGCATCACTAGGGCTTCCCTGATAGCTCAGTTGGGAAAGAATCTGCCAGCAATGCTGGAGACCTTGGTTTGATCCCTGGGTTGGGAAGATCCCCTGGGGAAAGGAAAGGCTACCCACTCCAGTATTCTGGCCTGGAGAGGGCCACAAAGAGTCAGACACGACTGAGTGGCTTTAACTTTCAGCATCACTAGATGCTTTTTAAAATATCAATGCATGGGTACCACCCTTGACCAGTTACCTTAAAATCTCTTGAGGGCAAAAAGGAGTGACTTATAGGAAGGGGCAGAGTCTAGCATTTAAAAAAAAAGAAGGGAAGGGGAGAGGAGGAAAACACCTCCTAAGGAGATTTGAACTGGGCTGATAAGTTTGAACTGATCAGTTCAGGGCTGAACTGATCCCAGTCTAGGACCCACCCTCTAGGTCTTCTACATGTTCTTCCTTCTGCTTACCACAGTTTTCTCCTTCTGTTTCTTCACTAAGCTAACCCTACCATCCTTATTTCTGAAATCAAAATTCCCGAAGCTGGAGCCCTCCGTGGCTCATCTCTGATTACACTGTAAGCAGTTTGTAAGTTTGGTGTTTGGGATTCTTTTCCAATTCTAGAACTAGAGCCTAGTATTAAATCTAACATATTAAGTAGCCACTTGTAAGTAGTTAATGAATAAGAAAAAATTCAGGATCTGCATATTAGTATATGCAGATTACACCCAAGTTCACCGGTTCTACTCTTGCAAGGCTGTATGATACCTCAACAGGGAACCTCGATGGTGCACATGAGAACTTTTCTGTTTGCTCAGATCTCTCTTTAAAAGATGGTAGCCAGCAAGGGTGATCAAACAAATCTCAGTTTGGTATTCAAGCTCTTCATCTTTTAAAATTATCTTTCTAAGCCTTCTTCCTAGCATCTAAAGGTAGCCAGAAATACTGTAGTTTATCATCCAATAAATATTAGTTAAGTGACTGAAAGAGTGAAAAGGTTTCAGTCTGTGAAACTTGGTTCTATGGGGCTATAGCTTATGAACCTGAAATATGTGTTAAAAGCATATCTCCCAAGTACACTTGGTCTGAAGTTTCTGTATGGAGATAACGATATTTGTTATGGTAAGTAATTTTATACTAATAATATCACTTTGGACATTTTTCTTAGAATAGATAATAACAGAGAATATTTCTGAGTCCCCTCTATAAGTCACATACTTTTCCAAGGATTTCAGATATATTGACTGATTGTTCTTTTTTTTTTTAATGAAGTATAGTTGCTTTACAAAATTGTGTTATTTACAGGTATATAGCAGTGATTCTTTTTTTTTTTAAGGTTATATCCCATTATAGGTTAATATAAGATATTGGGTAAAATTCCCTTTGCTATACAATCATTCATTCTTTACAAACTAAAAAGAAGCTTCCATTATAATCCCCACTTTACAGATGAGGAAATTTAAGCATAAAGAGGTTATTTAACTTCCCTAAAATTATATAGCTATTAAATAGAAGAGTCAGAAGTCAAATTCTGGTATCCTGGCTCCAGAGACCATGTTTTTAGCCATTCCACTGCCATTCAAAAGACAGCATCAAGGCACAACACTGTTTATTTTATGAAATGTATATTTAATCAGAATCCGTACCTGTAGTGGATTTTAAATTTTTTAAGAAGAAACTAAACTGTTCTCCTCTGGCCTGGAGAGGGTTGGATAATTTTTTTTTTTTCTAGAGAGAATTTATCAATATGCATCTTTTCATAGGCTCTAAAATCTATAATAACAGCCCATGTTTCTATGGCCTTATTCTTAAATTTTTAGGTCAGGAAACACTTTTTATGTGTCATTCAGAACAAAATGCTTCTCTTTCTTCCCAAATAGACAGCAGGAATAAGAGAGAAGTTTAAAAAAAAATAAGAATGGAATCTATAAAACAGAGATTTATAGAGATCTAGAGAACAGAGATCTAACAGAAGTCTCCCCCTAATTTTTTAAATTATAATTTTAATGCTACAATACTTTTGAGAACCTATTTTCAGTTAATGTGCTAGGTGCTGATAATCTCTAAACATAGCTGAGCAAGTCAGTTGCTAATTAATAGGTAAAGATATCACAGAGATAATTTTAGATAGTAATGAGTGCTATGAAAGAAATAAAACAGGGTGTTTTAGTACAGGGTGACTAGATCACAGGGTTATTTTCATTTCATTTCATAAAATGCAGGATGTAAAATTAATCATTTACAGTTGACATTAGTTTAGGGGTTTTGGTTACAAAAGCAAGTCTATCTCTCTCTCTGAGTTGTTTTTATGTTTTACCTGAAACTAACTTTTTATCAAAATTTAAAATTCTCTTTTTGTTTTTCCTATTCTGTACTTTTAATATAAAAATGTCCATCAATATTATCTTTCCCCTTCAAATGATGTCAGACCTGAAATTTGGGGAAATTTTCTCTATGTGATGTTTTCTATCAATTTGTGATTTTTTTCATGGAAGTGTTTCTGAATAGTGGTATTCCCTACCTTATCAATTTAATTAAAGACTAATTGCCAGTTAAATAAAGGAATGGGTGCTTTTGGGTAGATATTGCTTAATTTTATTAGTAGGTCTGAACTAATTCTGGAATATCACTATAATCCTACCAGAAAACAGAAAGTGAAAATGAAACTAGTGATGTTAATTTTAATAACTCAGAAATTTACAACTTGTAGAATTCAAACATGGAAGAGTAAATTTACACAATTCCATAGTTCAGTTAAAAGTTTTTAACTATTTATTGCTGAGCTTAAACTTGCACAGTACATCATGAGAAATGCTGGGCTGGAGGAAGCGCAAGCTGGAATCATGATTGCCAGGAGAAATATCAATAACCTCAGATATGCAGATGACACCACCCTTATGGCAGAAAGTGAAGAAGAACTAAAGAGCTTCTTGATGAAAGTGAAAGAGAAGAGTGAAAAAGTTGGCTTAAAGCTCAACATTCAGAAAACTAAGATCATGGCATCTGGTTCCATCACTTCATGGGAAATAGATGGGGAAACAGTGGAAACAGTGGCTGACTTTATTTTGGGGGGCTCCAATATCACTGCAGATGGTGACTGCAGCCATGAAATTAAAAGACGCTTATTCCTTGGAAGAAAAATTATGACCAACCTAGACAGCATATTTAAAAGCAGAGACATTACTTTGTCAACAAAGGTCCGTCAAGTCAAGGCTATGGTTTTTCCAGTGGTCATGTATGCATGTGAAAGTTGGAGTATAAAGAAAGCTGAGGGCCGAAGAATTAATGCTTTTGAACTGTGGTGTTGGAGAAGACTCTTGAGAGTTCCTTGGACTGCAAGGAGGTCCAATCAGTCCATCCTAAAGGAGATCAGTCCTGGGTGTTCACTGGAAGGACTGATGTTGAAGCTGAAACTCCAATACTTTGGCCACCTGATGTGAAGAGCTGACTGATTTGAAAAGACTGTTGCTGGGAAAGATTGAGGGCAGGAGGAGAAGGGGATGACAGAGGATGAGATGGTTGGATGGCATCACCGACTCAATGGACATGGGTTTGGGTAGACTCCTGGGTTTGGTGGCGGACAGGGAGGCCTGGCATGCTGCGGTTCATGGGTCGCAAAAAGTCAGACACGACTGAGCCACTGAACTGGACTGAACTGAAACGTGAAAAACTGAAAATAAATCGACTGTGATATTTTTATCTTCAGTTGTTTTATATCAGTATTTTGTCAAACCATGTTTTCAAATCAAAACTACACCTTGGTTAAACATTTGACTCTTGAGTCATTTCCTGAAACAGAATTTCTTTCTTGCATTGTTCGTTATTAATTCTGAATGGTTTTAGGCATTTTGACTACTTACAAACCCACAGCTTTTATGTTGGTCCCTTTTGAAAGATATTGTATTATGCATACTCCCTGTCTTTAAAATAAATGGCAATAATAGAAACAACAGCCCCCACCATGTCATATCAGAAAGGAATTGTTCTCTGCAGCTGGGTGATTACAGTGTGTGTTTTGTGAGACAGTCCTTGAAAATGGCTCATAATGCTTCCATTTTTCCTTTGGACTGCAATATATTGTTGGTAATAAAATCTATGAGCTCTGCCAAACACAAAATTGCAAATCGAGACTGTACAGGGACTGTCATCCAGTCTGTCACTGTTTATAGTTACCATCATTAGTTTTAGTCTATAACTAAGGCTGAGGCTCTCTATTAGGCTTCTGACAGGCTGAATACATATTTGTTTGGTAATTACATTGAAGGATGTACAGCAACCATGTGGTATTTTTGCTGAATATGTATTATTGATAAATAGAAATGACAGGAACTATAACATCTGACATGCCAAAGGTCTACATGATAGCACCTTTTCAAGGTTTCGGTTTTGGAGATTAACTAGTATCAGTTACAAGAATTCAAGGTTGTAAAGTACAACAAAAACTAACTCTTATCCAGTACTTTGCAATTTAGAATGTTTTCCTTCCCACCTAATTATTTGAATCTCATTACTTGGAGAGAGGTATAAATAATTCAGTACCCAATCAGGAAGAGAGAAAAACCATGACTTGGATCCATGAACATGGACTTCAAGTTAGAATATGCTGAGGCCCAGATGTTTATCCTCAGTGTTTAAAGTTCAGAAGTGTATATTACCTCAAGGTCATTCAAGAAGTGAAAATCAGTACCGTTAAGCTTAGAGACCAATGCTATCCTGAAATACATAGTCGGCTATTTCTCCAGCAAAACCGGGTTCATGTGGAATCAGCAGAAAATTATAATTCAGGGTCTGCAATCATGATGAGCCCCATACAAGTCCCTGCAAGGGAAGAAGAGCTCTTTTATAGAGAGGAAAAGTAAGTGGGGAGGGCTGTAGTAAACAAGAGTCCATGAGTTTTCACTGTCTAAGTCCTTGCCAGGGAAGGAGGCTATTTTCTTCCTGTTGGGCTCTACTATTGCTACATGAGAGCTCCCTCTTCTGGTAATTCCACTCTATTTAACTGAGATTTCTGTTTATTAATTTTAAACACCAAAGGGCTTCCCTGGTGGCTCAGACAGTAAAGAATCCGTGAGCAATATGGGAGACCAGGGTTTGATCCCTGGGTTGGAAAGATCCCCTGGAGGAGGGTATGGCAACCCATTCCAGTATTCTTGCCTGGAGAATCCCCATGGACAGAGGAGCCTGGTGGGCTACCAGGGTATATCACCATGGTGTACGCTGGCAGGGAGCTCTGAATAGTAGGTTTTAAAGTTTAAATTATCATCTATTTAAAGAACAAAGAAAAGGAGAGAGGCAGATGGAAGTAGGGGAGAAAGAGAGAAGCAGGGAGAGAAGGATGGAGAGAGAAAGGAAAAGAAAGAAAAAGGAAAAGACAGACAGAGCTCTTAATTGCCTGTGTAATGTACAGTTGTTCCAGCCACTCAGCATTTTGCATTCTACAAGGTCATGATCATATTTTTCAAGACTTCTAGTGAGTTCTTCAGTATGGTTTCTAACCCTTCCCTGACTCTAAACTCTCTGTGCTCCAGTTTTCCCAGCTATAAAACTCTACATGCACATAAACACACACATGTAATACATTTCAATATTATAAGGATCAACTGAGATAAGCCATTAAAAAAAGGTGGCAGGGGGGCTATTTCCTTCCTTTTGTTTTCTTTCTTGATGTGTGCATTTTAAGACTACCCAAACTGAAGTATATCTGAGCATTGTTTTCGTAACAGCGACCTGATTACAGAATTATACTGAATTGGGAAAAACAGGTTTTGATACCACTCTGACCAGGACCATTGTCCTCTTGCTGGGTGTCTCCCAGACCAAAAAGAGTTCTCCACGTCAAGGGCCAACTGGATGAATGCCAAATACCTTATGCAGCAATCCTTCTCCAGCTTTTCTGTTTTAAATATGACCTATATCAGTGAATTAAATCTTATCATTCTAAGGGCCTAAGGATAGTTTCTGTTTTTATAACGGGTAAATCAAATTCCACTAAGATATTACATATAAGAAAGTTAGCTAGATTGGCTATTTTCAAAGTATGGTGACTAAGGGATTACATATTTTATTACTGAATCCCTGGGTAAATGGTAGTTATACTCTGAATTATAATTTTCTAGGCCGGAATACTAGAGTGGGTTGCCATGCCCTCCTCCAGAGGATTTTCCCAACCAAGGGATCAAACCCAGGTCTCCTGCACTGCAGGCAGATTCTTGCTTACTACAGCCCTCTCAACTTTCTTTTCCTCTCTATAAAAAAGTTCTCCTTGCCTTGACTTACAGGGACTTTGGTGTGGCTCACCATGATTGCTGAAGGGGATCTGTGTCCAGACTTCTCTATAGCTCAGATGGTAAAGAATCTCCCTGCAATGCAGACCTGGGTTCGATCCCTGGGTCAAGAAGATTCCCTGGAGAAGGAAATGGCAATCCACTCCAGTATTCTTGCCTGGAGAATTCCATGGACAAACAGGCCTGGCAGGCTACAGTCCATGGGGTCACAAAGAGTAGGACACAATTAAGTGACTAACACACACAAGATATTAAGAAGAGGTGGCAAAAATACACAGAAGAACTATACAAAGAATATCTTCATGATCCAGACGGCCATGATGGTGTGATCACTCACCTAGAGCCAGACATCCTGGAATGTGAAGTCAAGTGGGCCTTACGAAGCATCACTAGGAAAAAAGCTAGTGGAGGTGATGGAGCTATTGAGCTCCATAGTAATAGCAGCATCAGTTCAGTTCAGTTCAGTCACTCAGTCGTGTCCAACTCTTTGCGACCCCATGAATCGCAGCACGCCAGGCCTCCCTGTTCATCACCATCTCCTGGAGTTCACTCAGACTCACGTCCATCGAGTCTGTGATGCCATCTAGCCATCTCATCCTCGGTCATCCCCTTCTCCTCCTGCCCCCAATCCCTGCCAGCATCAGCATAGCATAGCTCAATAGCCGCTGAGCTACTTCAAATGCTAAAAGATGATGCTGTGAAAGTATTGCACTCAATATGCCAGCAAATTTGGAAAGTTCAGCAGTGGCCACAGGACTGGAAAAGGTCAGTTTTCATTCCAATCCCAAAGAAAGGCAATGCCAAAGAATGTTCAAATGATCTCACAATTGTACTCATCTCACATGCTAGTTCAAGCCCGGCTTCAACAGTACATGAACTGTGAACTTCCAGATGCTCAAGCTGGATTTAGAAAAGGCAGAGGAACCAGAGATCAAATTGCCAATATCCACTGGATCATCAAAAAAGCAAGAGAGTTCCTGAAAAACATCTACTTCTGCTTTATTGACTATGCCAAAGCCTTTGACGTGTGGATCACGACAAACTGTGGAAAATTTTTCGAGAGATGGGAATACCAGACCACCTTAACTAACTCCTGAGAGACCTGTATGTAGGTCAAGAAGCAACAGTTAGAACTGGACATGGAAAGATAGACTGATTCCAACTTGGGAAAGGAGTACGTCAACGTTGTATATTGTCACCATGCTTCTTTAACTTCTATGCAGAGTACATCATGAGAAATGGCTAGATGAAGCACATGCTGGAATCAAGATTGCCAGGAGAAATACCAATAACCTCAGATATGCAGATTATATCACACTTATGGCAGAAAGTGAAGAAGAACTAAAGAGCCTCTTGATGAAAGTGAAAGAGGAGAGTGAAAAAGTTGGCTTAAAACTCAACATTCAGAAAACGAAGATCATGGCATCTGGTCCCATCACTTCATGGCAAATAGATGGGGAAACAATGGAAACAGTGACAGATTTTATTTTGGGGGGCTCCAAAATCACTGCAGATGGTGACTGCTGCCATGAAATTAAAAGACACTTGCTCCTTGGAAGAAAAGCTATGAGCAACTTAGATAGCATATTAAAAAGCAGAGACGTTATTTTGCGATCTAGTCAAAGCTATGGTTTTTCCAGTAGTCATGTATGGATGTGAGAGTTAGACTATAAAGAAAGCTGAATGCAGAAGAATTGATGCTTTTGAACTGTGGTGTTGGAGAAGACTCTTGAGAGTCCCTTGGACTGCAAGGAGATCCAGCCAGTCCATCCTAAAGTAAATCAGTCCTGAATGTTCATTGGAAGGACTGATGTTGAAGCTGAAACTCCAATACTTTGGCCACCTGAGGCGAAGAGCTGACTTATTGGAAAAGCCCCTGATAGAAAGACTGAAGGCAGGAGGAGAAGGGGACGACAGAGGATAAGATGGTTGGATGGCATCACCAACTCGGTTGACATGAATTTGAGTATGCTCCAGGAGTTAGTGATAGACAGGGAAGCCTGGAGTGCTGCAGTCCGTGGGGTTGAGTCAGATAGGACTGAGCAACTGAACTGAACACACAAGAAAAAGGCAACAATGTCCATTAACATGAAAACTTTTCTATTACTAACCTGCTCACAAATCTTAGTTGATCTGTTTGTACTGACTTCAGCATTATGTAGTTAATTTAATCTGAAAACAGAATAACACTTACAGTTAAAAAATATTAATTTAGCTAAAGTTCCTCTGAGTGCTTGCTAAGCACTAGCCACTGTCCTAAGCAATTCATATGAATTAACTCATTAATCTTCACAAACATCCTGCTATGCCTTCTTATAGGTGATAAAACTGAGGTTCAGAGCAATAAACTATCCCAAAGCCTTCTATATTTGTGACTTTATGAAGTTAATTCAGCTTAAAAATATAAAGCTGTTACCTCTGGCTCTGTGTGTGTGTGTGTACACTTGCTCAGTCATATACAGTTCTTTGCGACCCTATGGACTATGGCCTGCCAGGCTCCTCTGTGTTGCTCTGGTTGTCCCTTTCCTGGTTTTACCTTATACCTGCTTTGTAAAGATCAGTTCTATAATAGGTACATTGAGCTTACTTTAGAGAAAAGGCCTTTTATTACCCTAGGGAGTTTGGTATTAATATGCCCTTAGTACTTTACGATGAATTCTGTTTTGAACTGCTACTTTTATTTTTCCAAAAAGTATACCCAAGGATTGTTTGTCCATATCCACTTTGCCCAGAGGATGAAACAATATCCACAGTACACATTCAATGCAGTGGTCCACTGAAACGGATCTCCTTGGATGTTCATAAATACAAAATCTCTCTTACACAGATAGATGTGATTAGATTGAGAAATTGAACAGGAAACTGATGATTCCACAGTAAAGATCTCTTGTTCTTCAGGGGTTTCTTGTTTTTTGAGTCTTACTTCAAGACCAGGATGATTTACTGACCGAAGCAAGACCAGTATCCTGGTTTTCAGTCTCAGTTTTGCATACAGAAAGGCTTTGAAAGGCAAGGTAACAACCATCTCTACTGTAATTAACATTAGAGGAACTTTCAGATGATGCAAAAAGCTACAGCAATTTCTGAGAGTGCTTTCCACTTCCCCTCTGATTTTACTTTCTTGTCTGTAAATTAGGAATATTTCTAATCTACTATAGAGCTGGCCTGAAAACGGTCAAATGCTGCAAGGTGAAGCTGCTAGTGCTACCATTTGTTTTCTATGATGACAACTGTTTTGAGATTTCAATGCTGTTTTCAAAGTAAACCCATGTGTACTGGTTATTTTCATAGGTTCCTTAAAGGAGCATACTGTGCTTCTAGAACAGTCACCTATGGTCTCTCTAGGGCAGTGATCCCTAACCTTTTTGGCACTAGGGACAAGTTTTGCAGAAGACAGTTTTTCCAGAGAGCAAGGGTAGGGGTGAGGGTTGGTTTCCAGATGATCCAAGCACATTACATGTATTGTGCACTTTATTTCTATTATTATTACATCAGCTCCACCTCAGATCATCAGCTGTTAGATCCCAGAGACTGGGGGCCCCTGCCCTAGAACAGCAGTTATCAAACTTGCATGCATCACCCAGAGAGCTTATTAAAATACTGATCACTGGGCAGTATCTCTAGACTTTATGATTCAGTCAGTAAATCTAGAGCAGGGGCCAGTAATTTGTAGGCCTAATGAGTTCTCGGATGATGCTGATGCTACTGGTCCAAGGACACTTTAGCACTGCTGATCTAGGAAATGGTACAGAGATCTATTTGTTGGAGTTAGTACGACCAACTAGTGAGGTCTATTTCAAACTGCCACTGCACTGAATGAATGCTGTGAATATGGCTTTGTCCTCCAGATAAAGTGGATATAGACAAACAATCCTCAGATACACTCCTTGGAAAAATAAAAGTACTAGTTCTAAACAGAATTTGTTGTAAACTATTCAGTCAGTTCAGTTCAGTTGCTCAGTCATGTCCAACTCTTTGCGACCCCATGTATCGCAGCACGCCAGGCCTCCCTGTCCATCACCAACTCCCAGAGTTCACTCAAACTCACGTCCATCGAGTCAGTGATGCCATCCAGCCATCTCATCCTCTGTCGTCCCCTTTTCCTCCTGCCCCCAATCCCTCCCAGCATCAAACATTACATGCATGTTAATGCCAAGTCCCTAAGATAATAAAATAAAAATCATAGAATATGGACAGGGTAGAGGAGGCAGATAGAGAAAAATATTTGTAGTCTTAAGACTGTTTTCACTGTCAACTCTTCAGTATTTATTTAACCAATCCCAGAAGACCATGCCACTGAAAGGATTGTCTTTCGGCAATTGACAGGGAGGACATACACAGAATTCTAACACGAGCTGAGGCAAACGTGTTTTCTGGGGTGAAGGACTCAATTCTTTGTCTCTCCTTAGCAGGAAATTTCAGTAAATTGCAAGAATTATAGATTAGGGCTATCATCCAATTTTCAAAAATAATTTGAATCTGGACCATTGTTCTGTTTTTCTCAAGGTGAAAACAGAAATTTATCTTCTGCATTTTATCTTTATAAAAATGTTCTTATATAAAAGTCTGAAAAACTGAAAACTGTTATCCCAAAATCTAAATGTATAGGTATGCTTCCTAAGTGTATAGTCTCACAAAATTTTCAAGTAGCATCCAATTTTTTATTTTTTCATAAGCTGTCCTCGTAATAATACCTTAAACCAACATCTCTGAAAAGTTCAAAGCTTCTGTATCTTTATATCACTTATTCTCAAAATACCTCTGGGAAGATGCAGGCAAGGTATCATTAAACCCATTCTACAGACAGTATAGCTGAGGTCCAGACTGCTTGCATCACTTAGAAAACTAGTGGGGCAGAGTCTGTTATTATACACTTGTTCTAGAATTTCAACATCCTACCTTCATTTTAAAGCCACGTTATATAGTATTAAAATGAAAACTTCCATTTTGAAAATTTTTTTAATAATTTTAAATTTAGTTCTTACTCCCTTTTAATTTTTTTACTCATTTAGTTTTAAATTTGGCCTTGTCATGTGACATGTTGGATCCTAGATCCCCAACCAGAGATTGAACCTGCAGTCCCTGCATTTTAAGTGTGGAGTCTTAATCACCCAACGGCCAGGGAGATCCCAAAAGTATTCTATTGTTGAATCAAGGCTTTTTAAAATGCCATGTTATTTAATCCTAACGGATCTTGGTCAACTCTCTTACTACTAGCATATTCTCATTAACTCTATTTAAAAAAAAGATTATTTTTGGCTATTCTGGGTCTTCACTGCTGTCTAGGCGTTTTCTCTAGTTGCAGTGAGCAAGGGCTTCTCTTCATTGTGATGTGCAGGCTTCTCCCTGCAATGGCCTCTCTTGTTGCAGAGCACAGGCCCTAGGACTGGGCTTTCAGAGGCTGCGGTACATGGACTTAGGGCTCCACGGCATGTGGGATCTTCCTGGACCAGGAATCAAATCTGTGTATCCTCTATTGGCAGGCAGATTCTTTTACCACTGAGCCACCACGGAAGCCCTCTTACTCACTCTTTTCTCTGTTTTAACAAACTTACATATATACCTTTCTCATTTTTTAAATGATATTATTTTGACTTTTTTTCTTCCGACAAAATACATACATACTTATGGTAATATTTTTAAAAATATTTAAAATAAAAATTACCTATCATTCTATTACCCAGAGATGTCACCAGTGCCACTTTGTGAACATCATCCACTTATTTTTCCATAAAAATAGAAATATTTTTCTACATAAGATGATTTTTCTAAGAAGATTTTTCTCTTTCTGTTCTATCCTTTAAGATGGAAAAGGATTTTTTATATTAAAATATATGCTGAACTTCTTTCTATGTTATGAATCCTTCTTAAGACTTTTCATTTGGTAAATGTTATTGAAGTAACTTAAGTACAACAGACATTCAGGAAAGTAAACAATCATCAGTGTACAGTCTGATGAACATTTACAAAGTGAACATCCCCATGTATCAGTCTGAGACCAAGAAAAGAACACTGACAGAACTCCAGAAGCCCTGTGCCTACCACCAGTCACAAGGCACCTTCAAAGTTATCCATTAGTTATTTTTGCCTCATTTTGACTAGATATGAATGACATCGGGCATATATTCTTTTTTGTCTGGCTTCCTTTGTTCAACATTGTGTTTATTAGATGCATTCATGCAAAAATTCTTTTTAGTGGCTGCACAGTATACTATGGATTTAGTGGATTACTATGATTTACTCAAGCATAAAAGCAAAAAAACACTCTTTTATAGGACATTTAAGGCATTGCATATTTCTCACTGTCATAACAATGTTGCTATGAGCACCCTCATTGATTTGTTCATGTTCTTATATGTTCCTTTGGATAAGTTTCTAAAAATGGAAATACTGAATTGTGAAGATATCCATGATGTTAAGACTTTTGGTGAATATTACCCGATTGCCATTTAGAGTGATGAAAATACATTTCCACCGGTAACATGGGAGACAGCCTGTTTCCCATTATTTTCTCCATCACTACATGTTTCAATTTTCTTTAGTCCTTAAGGTGCTGATGGTTTCTGGTCTCAGCATATTAGAATTCTTAACAGCAATATTTCTCAGTTCAAATCTTGAATTATTTTAGAGGACCAGTTTTTTTTTATTTTTTAATTGAAGGATAATTGATTTACAGAATTTGTTGTTTTCTGTCAAACTTCAACCTATGAATCAGCCAAAGATACACATATATCCCCTACCTTTTGAACCTCCCTCCCATCTCCCTCCCCGTCCCACCCCTTTAGGTTGATACAGAGCCCCTGTTTGAGGTTCCTGAGCCATACAGTAAATCCCCATTGGCTATTTTACATATGGTAATGTAAGTTTCCATGTTACTCTTTCCATACATCTCACCCTCTCCTCCCTTCCCCTCATGTCCATAAGTCTATTCTCTATGTCTGTTTCTCTACTGTTGCTCTGTAAATAAATTTTTCAACACCATTTTCTAGATTCCATATATGTATGTTAGAATATGATATTTATCTTTCCATTTCTGACTCACTTCATTCTGAATAATAGGTTCTAGGTTCATCCACCTCATCAGAATGGACTCAAATGTGTTCCTTTTTATGGCTGAGTAATATTCCATTGTGTATATGTACCACAACTTCTTTACCCATTCATCTGTCGATGGACATCTAGGTTGCTTCCATGTTCTAGCTATTGTAAATAGCGCTGCAGTGAACACTGGGATACATGTGTCTTTTTCAGTTTTGGTTTCCACAGGGTATATGCCTAGGAGTGGGATTGTGGGTCATACGGTGGTTTTTTCCTAGCGTTTTTAAGGAATCTCCATACTGTCTTCCATAGTGGCTGTATCAGTTTACATTCCCACCAATAGCGCAAGAGCGTTCCCTTTTCTCCACACCCTCTTCAGCATCTATTGTTTGTAGACTTTTTGATGATGGCCATACTGACTGGTGTGAGATGATATCTCACTGTAGCTTTGATTTGCATTTCTCTAATAATGAGCGACATTGAGCATTTTTTCACGTGTTTGTTAGTCATCTGTACGTCTTCTTTGGAGAAATGTCTGTTTAGGTTTTTTTCCCACTTTTTGATTGGGTTTTTTGTTTTTCTGGCATTGAGTTGTATGAGATGCTTGCATATTTTGGAAATTAATCCTTTGTCAGTTTCATTTGCTATTATTTTCTCCCATTTTGAGGGTTGTCTTTTTACCTCGCCTATAGTTTCCTTTGCTGTGCAAAAGCTTTTAAGTTTAATCAGGTCCCACTTGTTCACTTTTGTTTCTATTTCCATTACTGTAGAAGGTGGGTCATAGAGGATCTTGCTTTATGTCATCGAGTGTTCTGCCTATGCTTTCCCCTAAGAGTTTTATAGTTTCTGGTCTTACATTAAGTCTTTGATCCATTTTGAGTTTATCTTTGTGTATGGTGTTAGGAAGTGTTCTAATTTCATTCTTTTACATGTGGCTGTCCAGTTTTCCCAGCACCATTTATTGAAGAGGCTGTCTTTGCCCCACTGTATATTCTTGCCTCCTTTGTCAAAAATAAGGTACCCATAGGTGCATGGCTTTATTTCTGGGCTTTCTATCTTGTTCCATTGGTCTATATTTCTGTTTTTGCACCAGTACCATACTGTCTTGATGACTGTAGCTTTATAGTATAATCTCAAGTCAGGAAGGTTGATTCCTCCAGCTCCATTTTTCTTTCTCAAGACTTCTTTGGCTAGTCGGGGACTTTTGTGTTTCCATAAGAATTGTGAAATTTTTTGTTCTAGTTCTGTGAAAAATCCAACTGGTAATTTGACAGGGATCATACTGAATCTGTAGATTGCATTTGGTAGTATAGTCATTTTCACAATATTGATTCTTCCTACTCAGGAACATGGAATATTTCTCCATCTGTTTATGTCATCTTTGGTTTCTTTCATTGATGTCTTATAATTTTTTGTGTACAGTTCTTTTGTCTCCTTAGGTAAGTTTATTCCTAGATACTTTATCCTTTTGTTGCAATGGTGAATTGGATTGATTCCTTAATTTCTCTGATTTTTTTTTATTATCAGTATCTAGAAATGCAAGTGATTTTTGTGTATTGATTTTATACCCTGCAACTTTGCTAAATTCACTGATTAGCTCTAATTACTAATTGCTAATTAGTTTTTCTTTTCTTAAACTAAGTTACTCTTTTATAATATGTATTTGTATGAGCCAGATTTTTTTTGTTGTTGTTTAGTGCACTCTTCAGTTACTAACTCTTAAATGCTAACAGACATCATGATATAGGATTCCTTGAATGTGTACAGCCTGACCTAGCTAAATATTTCACTTCTCAAATATGCATTGTTCTAGTGTGTGAAAGAAATATAAATTCTGTGTTCTTTATGTCTGTATTTTAATTGCTTTCTGTTCCCTTAAGTCTAGAGATTTACTAGTCTAAGTAATAATTATTGCCCCATGTTTTTATGACTTAAATGTTTCCTTCCCTAAAGCCTTTTTTAGAACTTTGTCTTAAAAGTAACATTATTGTGTGAAAATATAAGTCAGAAGAAAGCAAAAATCATCTGTATTCCCTCTACTTCCCTCCTTGTTTGCTATGTCTCACTGCAGTCTTAGTGTTGCATATTTATAGAATTATTTTCACACACAAAAATGAACTGTACTGCACATGCTGTTTTGTAAACTGCTTTTTCCCCCTTACTATATCATAGACAGTTGCCCATCCAATCATTTCTTGATCCAAATAACATCCCTCAATCAATTAGTGTTATAGACTTACATATATTCTCTCCAGAGTGCTTTGTAAACACCACAGTGTAAAGAAGGTGAAAGTTCCTTCTTGTGGAATTATCTGGCAACAACTGTGTTTGGTGTTGAAAGAGTCTTGGTGTCCTGGGACCCAGTGAACCCAGGTGAGAATATATTTATTGATGTGATTCTCTAGGCTCCAGCCCATCTCCCCAACCATCCTCATTTTGCTCCTAGCACTTTTGTCTGACCAAAAGGAAAAGTTAGCAATTCACTTTCTTATCTTTCACACACATTTCAGTTTCCAGTAATGAATCCTGAATGCAGAGATCCGCAGTTTTCTTGGATTTTTGCTAAACAAGCTATCCCTGGGAAGCAGACAAATGGTTACATTTATTTCCCAAAGTGTCACTGTTGTTTTAACTTCATTTATAAGCATGCAGTGCTTATCAATTAGGAGTGCTGTCTCCATTCATAAAATGTATGAGCTGATGGTACAATGGCTAGTTAACTAAAAAAATATGCAATTACTGTGTAAAACACATGGTCTTAAGCTAGTAAGGATTTGGAATGGGACCAGTATTTTTCTCATTAAATGTGGGTTTGGGGGGCGGGGAGCTTATTACTATAGTTCCCCAGCAGCATAATTATTTTCAGAAATACTCCTTTCTAGTTACCTAACACAAACTGGTATGTATTTTTAGTTGTTTGTATCCTTGAACAGACAATCCAATGAGAGACATAGATTCCCTGATTTAACTTTTAGCCCAGGATAAGAGAAGTTACTTAGTTATAAAACTTGACTTTATCCAGGGGTGAAAAAAAAAAATCTCTCTGAAGATCAACTATGATTTATTTACCGGGCCCAGCCAATGTTTGAGTATCTTAAAGGGTATTAGGCGTGACAATATGTGTTTGAAAAGTGTGTTGTCTTCATCCTTTGACAGAGCTAAATCCACAAATCATTAGGTCCAGAACTAAACTTGAGATGAAAGCTCACTTATTTTTTCCACCAAGCCATCTAACCTCTAGTTTAAGCACAAGTATAAAACCATCTGCTTACCAGGAGGTTGAGGCCGCTCAAAATCCATTAACACCATATGTATCAACAGAAGTGTGATTTCAGAGCCTCAAATGTTTTTCTTTTTTTTTTCCTTTCCTTCATTATTGTCTGCCAGAAACTTAGCTGGGATGCTTTCCCTTTCCTTAAAATGCATTGCATTTCAGTTTAATTATGCAAGTCCCCCTCTTATTAAGTAATTACACACATTTTCTCATCTGTGTGTCTGTAGTTCAGAAGTAACCACTTCATTTAGTTGAAAAATAAGCCAAAAAGAGGAATAAAAGATTTTATTTTCAATTTCCTTTCTTCCTCCCTAGGGGAACTAACACATCTTTCAATGCATCACAAGATAAAGATGCTGACTCAGTCTCTTAAATCACCCCTGGAGTCTCC
Organism: Capra hircus; assembly: GCF_001704415.2. NCBI lineage: Eukaryota > Metazoa > Chordata > Mammalia > Artiodactyla > Bovidae > Capra > Capra hircus. The sequence continues at coordinate 114,298,461 of NC_030808.1, read as the reverse complement.
AGTACAGTCCTTAATGAGATGGAGTTTGCTGTACAAGAAGTTGTTTTATTAAGTGAGTAAAAAATAACTTTTCCTCCTCCAAAAGTGCCCTTGGTGAAGTAATTTATGTCTGAACCCAAACCTCCTATGCTTATCCCCGAACACAGGGAAGGGCAAACAACACAATTTCAAAATGACAAAATGGCTACTTGGTTGGAAGTCATACTTTGGAAATATCACCCCAAATGAGAGGTTAACTGTGGTCAACATATGGAAGTAAAGTACCTGCCAACTGGGTGGGGGGCGGAGGCAGGGGGAAGGTGGGGGGGGTTTGAGGGGGAGAAGACAAATCATGCAGATCTTCAGAGAGCAAGGAAGGAAACAAAGCGGGAGAATTTCTACTGTAGTTCATAATGATTTTGCTTATTTATGTGGATGGAGATTTTCTCTAATCTTTGGCATTTGTGGCTTATAAAAATAAGCATTTTTATATCAGTTACTTCATTCAATCCTCATAACAGCCTTAAGAATGAGGCAAAAAATAGATTACCCTTCCCCCAAGTCACAGACATGTGATCTGCATTCAAGATTATTAAATGACTTGCCCAAGGTTCTATGTGGTTGATCAGTGCTCCATGACAACTGATCCTGAATGAGTCGTGTCCTACTGCTTTTTAAATTAACCGATAGAAAATTATTTATAGTATAGAAGTTCTTTGCAGGCTATAGTGACTCAGCAGTACTGGTGGAACAAAGGGAAGTTAAGAATTATTGGTGCATATAATCCACATAAAATGCTAAATTCAAGTGGTTAATTTCAGCTTTGTCCACCCAAATCTTTCAAAGATGCTTACATTCACATAGTAATCACAGATATTTAAGTTCCCCTTTTGTTTATGATGACACTGGTTGATAGAAGTTTCACTGATTTTCTTTTTGCCTGCTAGCAGAACAATCCAATGGTAAAACAGCAGGAGGGAAAAGGAAAGGAAAAAAAAAACCCTGCATATTCTGAAAAGTCAAAAATAAAAAGTTGATATTATTGATTGACTATGAAGTAACATCTCCCTGAGGATTCGACCCCATGGATTGTAGCCCACCAGGCTCCTCTGTTCATGGAATTCTCCAGGCAAGGGGTTGGCATTTCCTACTACAGGGGATCTTCTCAACCCAGGGATTGAACCTGGGTCCCCGCATTTCAGGTAGATTCTTTACTGTCTGAGCCACCAGAGAAGCCCACTGATCTACTAGCTTACTACAAAGCAGCCTCCTAACTTATCTCCCTGTCTCCTCTCCCCACCCCACTTCCCTCTAGTCTTATAAATTACTGAAGGATTATTCCAATTGTAGTTACCTTGTGCAAACCCTTCCATAAACTGGCTAAGAAAATAGAAACTCTTCACCCTTGTATTCAAGACCTCTGAAAAATAATAATACCTATTAAACACCTACTATAGAATGAATGGGCTTCCCTGGTGACTCAGTGGTAAAGAAACCGCCTGCAATGCTGTAGAGGCAGGAGACCAGGGTTCAATTCCTGGGTCAGGAAGAGCCTCTGCATGACATCATGGCAACCTTCTCCAGTATTCTTGCCTGAAAAATTCCATAGACAGAGGAGCCTGGCGGGCTACAGTCCATAGGTCACAGAGAGTGGACATAACTGAAGCGACTTACTAGGCACACACACAGAACGGATATCTCAAATGATCCTGAGAAATGTATGATTAAGTTCGTTTTAGAAGTGAGAAAACTGAGGCTGAAAGAAGCTAAATAACTCTACCTACATTGGGTATTTATTCAGTGGTGCCACCAGTGTCCAAACTCAGGCCCACTTAACTCCAAGGTCCAGCTTGTCTGTCTAGATTTGTTTCTGACCACTAGGACATGTGTGTGTGCATGCCTCCAGCCCCTGTACCATAGCCTGCCAGACTCCTCTGTCCATAGGATTCTGCAGGCAAGAATACTGGAGTAGGTTGTCATGCCCTCCTCCAGGGGATCTTCTGGACCCACGGATTGAACCAGTGTCTCTTAAGACTCTTGCATTGGCAGGCAGGTTCTTTTCCACTAGGGCCACCTGGGAAGCCACCACTACCACATGCGCAGCCTGAATTAACAGGAGCCTGCCCGGCTGCTTTGCAACCATCCCTGGCCCCATCATAGTCTCGTGCTATGTGGGGAGTTTTTCCATCTGGAATATTCTCCTCAATCCTACTGCCTTATAGAAATAATAGTTCAGGAATTTCCCTAGTAGTCCAATGGCTATGACTGTATGCTCCCAACGTAGGGGGCCTGAGTTCAGTTCCTTGGCAAACTAGGTCCCACATGCTGCAACAAAGACCTAGTGCAGTGAAATAAATAAATTTAAAAAATACAATCAGTAGATGTTAGTTGTTCAGGACACATCTCAAACATCACCTCCTTCTTGAAGTCTTTTGCTGAATCTTATTTCCAGCGACCTCTAACACTTGAAAAAAAAATCTCTCTCTTCTTTGAATACTTTTACGTCTTTGCATAGTTCTTATGGCACTTACCTTTTGCTTTATTGTAGCTGTTTTCCCGTCCCCATTAAAAATTTGCAAATTTCTTGAAAACGGGAAACTCGGATTTATTCATTACTAATGTCCTTATAGCCCTAGTACGAATTAAATGTAGCAGGAATTCAGAGCTTCAAAATAGAATTGCAATATCCCAGGGACAGGGGAAGCCTGGTGGGCTGCCGTCTGTGGGGTTGCACAGAGTCGGACACGACTAAAGCGACTTAGCAGCAACAGCAGCACTGCATTAAGAAACATCACCGGCAGCAGCCCAACCAATGAGAAGCCTCCATACTTTGGAATCCCGACTTCCACCAATGAACTCCTTTATTATTACAGCCTCCTTTCAATTCTCCGCTTCCGCCTCAAACTTCCCCCATTTAAAAGCAAGTCCTGACTTAGCTTAATGTCAGGCATAGTTCACAAATTCAGGATGATGCTTTTCTTGGGTACTCTTGAATAAATTACTTTTGCTGGTAGAAAAAAGAAAAAGAAAAAAGGGACAAAGAAATACTACGTAGAATATACCATATGGAAAAAAAACACAGTTTCTCACTCCACTTCATGTCCTGCAGCCTCCCCTCAGACTTTCTCATACACTCTGTGCTCTGTGTGAACTAAAAACCCCTAGGAAGCCCCAGCATTGGGGCAAAGCCCGGCTGGTTCCCCCGAGGCCTAGGGGATCCGCTTTGTGCAGGCGGTGGGGTCGCCCTGAGGGACGGCATGAAGCAGGAGTAGTAGGTTGGGTCCTCCCAAGCTTGGGTTCTGCAGCAGACTGGAGCGGGACCCGGGACCCCCCGGCCGAGGCCCCGCACGCCCAGTTGCCAGTCCTCGTCATACGTTGGACGTTTTCTGGATCCATGAAGAAGAGGGCCTGTCGGTACCTGCTACAGAGGTACCTGGGCCTCTTCCTGCACGAGGAGCTGAGCCTGGAGCTGCTCAGGCTGGACCAGATCCTCGAGTACCCCGCCCAGGTCCTCTGACAGAAAGGTAAGAGCAGCCGGCAGCCAGCAGGGCGGGACTCTTGCGGGTGATTTGAAGGCGTGTCATCCAGGACTGATGATGTATGGCAGGACTCAGAGAAATGTGTTCAAGTGTTGTTTACTCTGTTTCTAGCTGTTTTGCACCCCCCAGTCTCCATGTTCTAGAAACTTAACAGAGGTAATGGCATCTACACTGTGGCAGTCAGTTAAGCCAGTGGTTTGAGGGAGTCCATGAAGCTGGCTTAAAGGGGTGCATCCATGGAAGGAAGTGAGCAGTGCTGCACCTTTTAGGAGTCGTCACGGAGTTCTGTGCAGACAAACCGCATTTCATGGGATGAGACCTCCCGAGAGATTAAGGCTGAAGAAGGTCTTCGAGAATATCAGAATGCCTAGTTATTCCTGTATTTATTTGGGGTTGGTTACTTGCTTGTGGCAACCTATGTACAGCGTTTGCCACCTGGAGGAAAATAAGTGAAGGCCTCCTCTGCCAGGTTGCCGGCTTTTAGGCGATGATGTTTATGAGATCAGCCTGTGGGTGGGATGGTTGTGGGCCCCTAATTGTGCTATTCGGTTATACCTGTTTGCTTCACGTGACAAATCCTAAAAGCAGGTGTTGCAAATGGCGCTGGCGTTGCGGTCTTCAAACATTCAAAAACGTGTTTTCTACTTATCCAGAGGTGGTGAACTGGCTTGCCTTAACAGGTGCTTCTTGTATGGTTCACCTCACCACATCCAGTCGTGTCTGGATGTTCCGTGCATCGTATTTGCTTCATGTGTATTCAGCCTTGAGTTTGGCAAGAACAGAGTGCCTTTCCCACTTCCCTCAACTCTATGTACTGCTAGAATTTGCTGCTTACCATTTGAATTGGTTGTGCCACTCTAATATATTACTATTCTAAAAGCGTTCCTACACAGTTTACATTTAGGAAATCATAAACATAGGTGAGTTTCCTGTGGTAGTTAGGCAAAAGAAAACTTTTGTCTTAATTTAAGCTGTGTAAAAACCTTAAGTACTTATTTTTTAAATTTATTTTATGGAAGAGTATTTTAACTGAGTAATAACTTCCTTAGCTATAGAAACCTGAAAAACTCAAATTATCATTAACATCTTATTACAACCCTAACATTAATTTGTACTACTCTAAATAAGCATATAATTGTTATCAGCAAGTATATAAGTTAACCTATGCAGAGTACACAAGATAGTGGAAAGAGCCCTTGAGTAGCGGAAATACCCAGGCTAGTTTATCCTGCCACAGTCAGCTGACAGTGGACATAGTAATTCACCTGAATTCAATAAACATTAGTAGAGGGCCCACCCCATGGCAGGTACTGTGTCAAGGTACTGGTAATTCTTATCAGAAGACAGTGATTCTGATGGATATTTTTAAATTCATTGACCCATGAGCATTGGTACTCTTGGTATACTATATCAAGAATACTGGAGTAGGTTGTCATGCCCTCCTCCAGGGGATCTTCCGGACCCACGGATTGAACCAGTGTCTCTTAAGCCACCTGCATTGGCAGGCAGGTTCTTTCCCACCAGGGCCACCTGGGAAGCCACCACTACCACGTGCGCAGCCTGAATTAACAGGAGCCTGCCCGGCTGCTTTGCAGCCATCCCTGGCCCCATCATAGTCTCGTGCTACGTGGGGAGTTTTTCCATCTGGAATATTCTCCTCAATCCTACTGCCTTATGGAAATATTAGTTCTAGAACTTCCCTAGTGGTCCAATGGCTATGACTGTGTGCTCCCAACGTAGGGGGACTGAGTTCAGTTCCTGGTTGGCAAACTAGGTCCCACATGCCGCAACAAAGACCGAGTGCAGTGAAATAAATAAAAAAATAAAATAAAATTGATGGATTGTGTCTTTGAGTGTGCAGGAGGTGAGGGTCACAGGTGGCACAGTGTTGATTAGAGAAATACCCAAAGAGGGAAGGGGATGGACTTAATAAATCCTGTTACGGTTTTAAACTTTCTTCAGGTGGTTTATTTCTATAGACACTGTGTGGCAACATGCAGGAATCTAGTCATTGCCTTTCTGTTTAGATATTCAGTTCCAAGGTGGAAAAATGTGATTATCTCCACAAAAAAAAAACGTGCTTCAGTTGTTTATCCCTTTCAGCACCTTTCTTCCCTCCTCACTGTCCTCTATTCTCTTTCTCTTGTAGAACAACTGATTGCCCCAGGTGGTCTATTACAACAAGTTTCAGTGCCTAGTGACTTATTGAATGCCCCTGACTCACTGAGTGTACAGGGCCTGCAGGGCTGTACCTGCCTGAGGATATCTGTGCTGGAAATAAACTCCAGCCCCTTCCCCACCCTCCCAGGGCTGCCTAGTGGGGGGTGATTGTTTTTATGCATCCCTGATAAACTCTGTTGCATACTAGGTCACCACTGCCATAAAAGAAAGGAGGCTGGTGAGAAGTTTCTGTGTTTTAGTACTCAATCTGCAAGGAGGAGAGAAGGCAGCAAGTTCAGTTCAGTTCACTCAGTCATGTCTGACTCTTTGTGACCCCATGGACTGCAGCACTCCAGGCTTCCCTGTCCATCACCAACTCCCGGAGCTTACTCTAACTCTTGTCCACTCAGTCGGTGATGCCATGCAACCATCTCGTCCTCTGTTGTCCCCTTCTCCTCCTGCCTTCAATCTTTCCCAGCATCAGAGTCTTTTCAAATGAGTCAGTTCTTCCCGTCAGGTGGCCAGAGTATTGGAGTTTCAGCTTCAGCATCAGTCCTTCCAATGAATATTCAGGACTGATTTCCTTTAGGATTGATTGGTTGGATCGCCTTGCAGTCCAAGGAGCTCTCAAGAGTCTTCTCCAACACCACAGTTCAAAAGCATCAATTATTTGGCGCTCAGCTTTCTTCAGTCCAAGGGCTTCCATGGTGGTGCAGAGGTTAAAGCGTCTGCCTGCAATATGAGAGAACTGGTGTTCGATCCCTGGGTCAGGAAGATCCCCTGGAGAAGGAAATGGCAACCCACTCCAGTATTCTTGCCTGGAGAGTCCCATGGACAGAGGAGCTTGGTGGGCTCCTCAGGTCACAAAGAGTTGGGCACGACTGAGCGACTTCACTTCACTTACTGCAGTCCAACTCTCACATCCATACATGACTACTAGAAAAACCAAAGCTTTGGCTAGATGGACCTTAGTCGGCAAAGTAATGTCTCTGCTTTTTAATATGCCATCTAGGTTGGTCATAGCTTTTCTTCCAAGGTGCAACTGTCTTTTAATTTCATGGCTGCAGTCGCCATCTGCCGTGATTTTGGAGCTCAAGAAAAAGGTCTCTTGTTTCCCCACCTGTCCTTCAGCCACTGAGCTTTACAGACAGCACTGCAGAGGCAGCAGAAGCTGATGTGGGCAGTGCTGTCCAAGAAGTAAATCACAGGCCATTTCCCCACAAGAGGCCTAACTGTTTAATTCAGAAGTCTCCCTGTCATCTTGGACCCAGACAAACCTATAAGCTTCAGCTGTCCTGTGAACAGGGGTTGCTAGGGGGCCCTACCCTCCTTCTGTTTAGAAACACCTGATATATAGGTTGTCATCTCCCCTACTGCCATCTGTAAGGCAGGAAACCTGTGGTCTTATCCTCAGTCCCACTGCTTGACTTTGTGAACTTGGCAAGCTGCTTAACATTTAGATGCCGTGATAGTTTTTTTTTTTTTTTCTTTTCCCCACCAGGAGTGATAATAAGTATCCCCTCCTAACTTCCTAATATGCTGGATGCATTTGATTGGGGCTTTTTGGAGCAAATGGTTAAAATACATGCCCCTATTGTAATCAGCTAATTTGTATCAAAATTATTTTTTTAACATTCTTTTTGAGATGTAAAAATATATATCTTTCCAAAGGAGAAATGGTCTTCTTTGATTATCTGTTGAAAATGAACATACAATAAATTGTGTTAAGTTTTAAAATATTAGTTCCAAAGAAAATGCTTTATTAAAAATGACTGCATCAAGATATTTACTACTCTATTAGCTTCCCAAAAGATAAGGCAAAATAGAATTCTGGAAATACTTCTAACATCCTGACCAAAAGATTTGATCAATATCTTGCTGTATTTTAAACTATAAATGAAGTCATAGAATGTAATATTCCACTAGTATGATGTAAATAAGTGACTATTATCTTATAACTCAAAGGTGTTAAGTCTATTTCTTAGTGAAGAAGACAGATTCATTTTTGAAATTCCCTTCTTTACCCCTCGGAACATTACTACAATGTTCTGAGAGGTATATAATTAATCTTCTTTTTACTCAGACCAAACCAAAGCTGTACTTAATGACAAGAAAAGGGGTGGAAGGGAGCCTGTCAGATAGGATCATTCATAGGAAAGAAAACTAAAGAGATTTAAAATTGCAACCTGTCATTACCTTCTGCATCATATCGGAAGGACAGAAAAATAAAATAGCACTTTATAAAAAATATAAGTCTAGAAAGGAGAAACAACGTCTTTTTTTTAAAGTGTTATTTCAACTATCGTGATTATCTGGTAGCTTACATAGCTCAATATGAAGGTATTATAAAACAGCATTAGTGGCTGGGGGCAGGGGGTGGGGTGTACTTTTTGACAGCTCTATTCACTATCAGGTATTAAAGGTCAAGGGTAGCATACCACTGAGGGTGTCAGAAATTCTTAGTTAGGTGACTGATAACTTTTATTTGTCTCAAATTTTTGCTTCAGTTCAGTTCAGTTGCTCAGTCGAGTCCTACTCTTTGCAGCCCCATGAATTGCAGCACGCCAGGCCTCTCTGTCCATCACCAATTCCCGGAGTTCACTCAGATTCACGTCCAGGGAGTCAGTGATGCCATCCACCCATCTCATCCTCTGTCGTCCCCTTCTCCTCCTGCCCCCAAACCCTCCTAGCATCAAAGTCTTTTCCAATGAGTCAACTCTTCGCATGAGGTGGCCAAAGTACTGGAGTTTCAGCTTTAGCATCATTCCTTCCAAAGAAATCCCAGGACTCATCTCCTTTAGAATGGACTGGTTGGATCTCCTTGCAGTCCAAGGAACTCTCAAGAGTCTTCTCCAACACCACAGTTCAAAAGCGTCAATTCTTCGGCGCTTAGCCTTCTTCACAGTCCAACTCTCACATCCGTACATGACTACTGGGAAAACCATAGCCTTGACTAGATGGACCTTAGTCGGCAAAGTAATGTCTCTGCTTTTGAATATGCTATCTAGGTTGGTCATAACTTTTCTTCCAGGGAGTAAGTGTCCTTTAATTTCATGGCTGCAGTCACCATCTGCAGTGATTTTGGAGCCCCAAAAAATAAAGTCTGACACTGTTTCCACTGTGTCCCCATCTATTTCCCATTAAGTGATGGGACTGGATGCCATGATCTTCATTTTCTGAATGTTGAGCTTTAAGCCAACTTTTTCACTCTCCTCTTTCACTTTCATCAAAAGGCTTTTTAGTTCCTCATCATTTTCTGCCATAAGGGTGGTGTCAGGCACAGTATAAACCATTAGCTGACAAATCTTCAAATAATTATGTAGATTCAGGAATTTTCTCCTGTATTTCAGTTTTAAGAAACTGAAAAAGGACAGTTTGTCCTCAGTGTCCCAAATAACCCCTTTTTATGCATTTGTCTTCTCACCTTCCCTGACTTACTCATGTGCCTAATCCTAAGCCTCTATCTGTGTGAAAGTGAAACCTCTCAGTCGTGTCCCACTCTTTGCTGCCCTATGAACTGTAGCCTGCCAGGCTCCCCCGTCCATGGGGTTTTCCAGGCTAGAATACTATAGTGGGTTGTAGTTTCCTTCCTCAGGGGATCTTCCAACCAGGGATCAAACTTGGATCTCTTGCACTGCAGGCAGACTCTACCGTCTGAGCCACCAGGGATCCATCTGCATACGTATATGTAAACACATTGCTGTCACAAGGCTAAGGGCCTGGTGATACAGTAAACTGATTATTAAGTCATAGCATGTTATTAGAGTCTTAGTGTAGTATGTCCCTCTGCTTTTTGAAAGAGAAGAAAAGTCTTAAACACAAATGACTTGACCTTCAATCATAGAACATCATGCACTACAGCATTTTCTGTGAAAAGAGTACTAATACCCCCACAAAATTACACTTTGTAAGTCTCCATCCTCTCCTTATGAATAGCGATGACTTGGTTGCCTTAAGTCAAAACATCAATCAACAGTAAACCAGAAATGTAAATTTTGTCTTCTAATACCTGATTCTGAGTTCTTACTGTCAGACAGATTCGCACAGCCTCCTAAGTAATAGTTAGTGATGGGAAAAGCAGATGGAATTATGAAATTACTATAAAGCAGAGGAAATCCTAAGGTCATCAATACCTTCATGCTAGAGTTGTACCTGTAATTATTAGCTGGTGCTCCAGCTGTTGGCAGCACATTTTGAACCAAATTTTAAAATTTAGCGTTAAAGGACTTCCCTGGTGGCTCAGGGTAAAGAATTCTCCTGCCAGTGCAGGAGACATAGGCTTGATCCCAGATTCGGGAAGATACCACTTGCCATGGGGCAGCTAAGCCCATGCAACACAACTGTTGAGCCTGTGTTTTACAGCCCAGAAGCCACAACTACTGAAGCCCATGCACCTACAGCCTGTGCTCCACAACAAGAGAAGTCACCACCAGGAGAACCCCATGCACTATAACCAGAGAGGAGCCCCTGCTCTTTGCAACTAGAGAAAAGCCTGCACAGCAAAGAAGACTCAGGACAACCCAAAATAAAATAAATTAAAAACTTTTTTTTTTAATTTAGCATTAAAAAGTTCATTTATATACTCAGTAACATGAATCTGGCAGATTTAGCCTCTCTGTGCTTGTGCTTAGTTGAGTCTGATTAATAATATATCATATAGACTTATCTATTTAAATATAAGGGAAAATAAAGAGCTGATATTTTAAAATCTAACTTTCTCAAGTGATAAATGCTGAAGAAGAGGGCAAAATAAGCCATGGAGGAGTTGGAGCGGGAGAAAAGAAGAGAGGGGAAATGTGCTATGCGTCTCCTGAAGCAGATTGCTGCAGAAATTTAGTTATTATGGTTTTATGCGGAGAACAAATTAAATTAATTTGGAAACCCCAAGTTAGAAGAAATCAAGCAAATCTACAAATCTTAGTTAAGTAACATACATAATAAATGGGATGCTACAGAGCTCAATATCATCTCTTTGTACTGAAATGCCCCTTAGGATAGGGTATAATTTCAACAAAAATTGAATTAAGGGGATGGATAGCTTAGGAAATGCCATAGGGTACATGCAGACTTTTATTTTTAGACTGTTCATTTACATGGAGTTCCAATCTGTATGTGCTGCTTGCGATTAGCCCACCAAGTAGCCAGCCATGGAATGATAGGAAATAGCTTTATTTAAGAGGTGGGGTTGGGGGTGGGGGGTGGGCCTTAAATTTTTTTATTATCTGTTAATGGGCAGAAATAGAGATCTGAGTGATCAGGGAGTCAAAAAACTAGATGCAAAAGTGAGATGATTGCTAAAGTGTTAAGCTTCACAACTCTTCGTCATCCCCCACCTCCAAGGAAGCTTCTAGGTAGAAAGGAAAATCTTAATTGAGGAAAGGAAATATGGCGCTTTAAAGCTATACAGTGGGGAGCACTATGTTGAAGAAACTGAATTTCAGGAAACCGAATTTCATCTAGTGTTTATGATATGTGATCAGTTTAGTCCCCTCCAACATCATTTTCCAAGATGAAGTGCTCTTAGAACACCATTTGAGGCTATCCTGATGGTAGATACCATGTTCAACAAGTGCTTTTCTACTAGTATACTGGTGGCATGGTTTGGGGTTTATTATTATACCAGTCTCTGTAACTACTTGCTTTAATCTGAGACTTAGAAAATTTCTTTAATAGCAAACCATGCAGATTCATTCACTCATTCATTCATTTGTCCTTTTATTCTATAACCTCTGTATACATGGGTGGACACTTTATATACCATGTTCCCTAAAAATGAAAAAGAATGACAGTTCCTGTCCCCCAAAAGTTCATTATCATAGAGAAAATTATTTATATGTGATATAACACAATGAGATACAAAATTTGATTTTATACAAGTTCAACAGGCCTCTGTCTCTCCATGTGTGTATTTAAATATTCAACTCTGTTCTATTGTCGAGAAGCAGTACTGGAGTTTGCATAATTAAACTAGCATGCAAGTCCTGACACCATCACTAACTAGTCTTGTGACCTTGAGATCTGGGTGGAATTTAGCCTCTCTACATCATTTCGCCTCTCAGAGCCCCAGTTTCCTCGTAATAGATAATAGTTAATGATTGGGCTTCCTTGGTGGCTCAGATGGTAAAGAATCTGCCTGCAGTGCAGCCTGCAATGCAGGAGACCTGGATGCAATCTCTGGGTTTGGAAGATCCCCTAGAGAAGGAAATGGCCACCCACTCAGTATTCTTGCTTAGGAAATCGCATGGACAGTGGAGCCTAGTGGTCTACAGTCCATGGGGTCATGAGTCTGACATGACTGATTAACATTTTCATGGATAGTTTAGTATGAGCTTTGCTGTTGTTTAGTCACCAGGTCGTGTCTGACTCTTTGTGACCCTATGGACTGTAGCCAAGCAGGCCTCTCTGTCCATGGGTTTTTCCAGGTAAAAATACTGGGGTGGGTTGCCATTTCCTTTTCCAGGGGTTCTTCCCAACCCAGGAATCGAACCGGAGTCTCCTGCATAGGCAGGCGGGTTCTTTACCACTGAGCCATCCGGGAAGCCCTTAAGATGAGCTAGGTACCATTATATGCTTTATGTGTATTAATTTATATAGTCCTGTCAGTCAACCCATCAAAAGGTTGCTAATGCAGTCCTTGTTTTGTGTATAAGAAAACTTTGGTATACATGGGCTGTATACCCCAAGGTATTCCCCAAGGGTGAGACAGCTTTACAGTCTTTGAACCCTGGTCACAGCATCTCTGCTGTTAATCAGTGCTCTATATAGCCTTTTCACATAGAGTGATAATAGTTATAATAATGTGCTTAAAATTAGAGTACCTGTGGGAAAGGATTTTAAGACGTTTGTAGCATACAAAAGTAAAAAGTGTCATTTTTAAAGGCTTTTAAATCCAGAACTGCATTGGAGGAAATCAACTAACAGCTGTAGTGTCCTGCTGTATTTCCTTAGCACCTGAACCATCTTCCTTAGGGAATAGCATTTTGATTTCCTTCCTCAACCCTCAGTCTCTTTAGGTTGGGTTGGAATAGCCCCATTCCTGTCTCCAGCGATGAGAAAATTGAAAACTGGTTGTGCGCGTTGTTGTTCAGTCACTCAGTCGTGTCCTACTCTTTGCGACCCCGTGGACTGCAGCATGCCAGACTTCCCTGTCCTTCACTCTCTCCCAGAGTTTGCTTAAACTCACGGCCATTGAGTTGGTCGTACACGTGTTCTGGACCAAAAGCTTAAGGGAGAGCTAAAGTCAAATCCCTCTATATCCTCCAAACTCTGAAATCCTGGGCATGCCTAGCCTTGGAAACCGCTGTCAGAAGCCTTTGCTTTTCCTCCTGAAATCTGTTAGGAAGCAGCTGTTAGGCTTCAATTTTCTCATCTATACTAGCCACTGAGTTTCTTTGTTAGTTATTGCCAGGAATCAGCAAAATTATACATCTATATGAGTCTCTTGACCTATAGGTTGTATCCAAAAACTAGGAACACATGAACATTCTTTTAGGCAAGCAAGTTTTCCTCTCATCATCACCAAGCATGACAGGGAGCAAAGGAGGGATTCCTAGCTAAAGGGTATAGCCCAGAATCACACCAATCTCATACCCCACTGGAGCTAATTGACACAGTACTTCGGAGGCTGGTCCAGTAAATGTAGCCATTTTGCTAATGGTCATAAAATTGTAGAAACCAGGTACCTAAGGCTACCTACACAGAAGATCGAAAGCCACCATTTTTTGAGGCTCAGTCATGGCCCTCAGCATAGGGTGGCAGCACAAACATTATTCTGCCATATAATTTAAAGTTGGCATTCATAGTTACATGTTGTAATAGAATTGATGACCGTTTTAGCCCTGTAGACTTTTACTAATGTAACCATATCAAGAGAGCATTATTTAAATGGTGCTTTGAACTGAAACAAGTCAGAGCGAACCAAGATTTCCTTCCAGCCATGGGTTCCTTCTAGGTTTATATTTCTGATGCAATTACCACTGCCCTCCATTTGCTCTCACCGCCATCTTTGTATCTCTCAGCCCCCTTCTTTTCCTCCGCACACTTCAACTGGAATCCAGTAGTCTCCTCCTGAACTGCAGGGATAAGACTCCCCAGTGAATTCCTGAAACTGCTGATAGTACTGGACCTTGTATATACTATGTTTTTTCCCTTAGACGGACATCACTGTGATAAATTAGGCTGGGCACAGTTAGAGGTTAATCAACAATATCTAATAATAAAATAGAACGGTTATAACAAAATTCTATAATAAAAGTTATATGAATGTAGTCTCTTTCAAAATATCTTGTTATACAAATTTAATGCCTTTCATGTCTTACCGAAACACTTATGTGCTGTGGCCAAAAGATTCTCAGTTAGAGGTGCAACAGCAAAACTAGCAGAAATTTCTTTTTTCTTTTTCACAATTTCATGCATATAAGGTTCCTTCTTACCATAGGTCTTAGGAACCTCAGTATACGATTTTTGTTTTCTTTCCTTGTTAAGCCTAGAACCATTCACATTTTTACTTTACAAAAGCACTCTATATCTGCTCTTTGCCATATCCAAATTTTCAGCATCACTTTTCTTGCTTTGGGACCACTATACTGGTGCTGGTAGTAAAGAACCCGCCTGCCGATGCACAAGATGCGAAAGATGAAGATTCAATCCCTGGGTCAGGAAGCTCTCCTGGAATAGGAACCCCCACTCCAGTGTTCTTGCTTGGAAAATTCCATGGGCAGAGGGGCCTGGCAGGCTACTGTTCATGGGCCGCAAATAGCTGGACACTACTGGGGCATTGAGCACGCATATTGAGTAAAATAAATGTAATTTGAACACAGTGAAAATATGATACTGTGACAGTCCATCTGATAGCCAATAAGTGATTAACAGACAGGATATGCTAGACAAAGGGATGATTCACCTCCTGGGGACAGGGTGGGACAGGGTGAGGTTTCATCATGCCAGTCCGAATGGCGCAGAGTTTAAAAGTTAAGAAGTTTATTCCTGGAATTTTTAAATTTAATATATTTGGACCTTGTTTTACTGTGGAAATTGAAACTGTGGGTAAGGAGGGACTAATGTGATAGATTTCTCAGTCTCTGTGAAAAGAGCAAGGTTTAAGTACAAAAGCAGGATAGAAAGGTATTGCCCAACAGAAGGATACTGTCGACTCTGGAATCCGCTATTGCAACAAGCATACTTGTTCCTCAAGTCGATTATAACACTAGCTGCAGCATGAAAGCCCATCAGCGGAATTACAGGCCAGAATCCAGTGAGTCTAGGCATACAGTATATCTTCTGTTGTTGCTTTTAACCTATAAGAGTCCCAAGGCATTCTGCTACATTCCAGTCAGCTGACTAAAGCAACATTTTCTTCACTGCATTTAGCAGAATTTCAAGAAGTATGACCTCAAAGATCTCAGACATGGTTTTCTATACTTTATAACAAATAAATTCAGTATTATGAGACTTTTTTTTTCCTGTTTTTCCTATTATTTTAGGCAAATTGTTCCTAAATAATTCCTTCACTGAGGTTCTATCTTTGTTTAGGCAAGGCTTCCCTCTGTCCCAGCTCATATTGAACATCTGTATGCATCCTGAATGTTCTTGGTGCTGACAGTCCTGCTTCTCCACAAACTGTCACCATCTGGCCATCAGCTGTGCACTTCTGAGAACCCACGCGTGCAAATGCCAATCTTCTCCCTGGAAGGCTGTGAGCTTAGCATTTCTCTAGGATTCTAGCCCAGTGACTCAAGTGAGTCTAAAGTTATTTTTCCCCTCAGTACTTTCATTTGCCTAGCCTTTAATGTAATAGTTTACATCCATCAAGAAAACAGTAAAATGTCCCTTTAATCTGAGGAAATATTTTCAGATTGAAGGTGAAATATATATTTTTCAATGTGATTTGTTATGTTACATCATGGAAATATACATTCTTCTAAGAATTATGACATACATACGTGGAAAGCAGCCAATTTCAACTGTCTCTTTAACAATAAAAAGCATTAATATTTCTTTAAGAGACACTTTACTTTTCTCACTTATTTCAAAAGAATCAGTTCGGTTCAGTCACTCAGTCGTGTCCGACTCTTTGCAACCCCATGAATCGCAGCACGCCAGGCCTCAAAAGAATATGCCTTCTAAAAAAACACACCTTTTGCAGCTTTATAAAATTACTTTTAAAATTCTACATGGAAATTAAAAAGTTACTTTTATCACATCTTTGTTATTTCAGCAAGTAACTTTAAATATGTAACAAGCATTTGGCTCCATTAATTAATTAGTTATTTTGAGAAACATTTATCAGTGCTTACATTAGATCAGTGTCAGAAATATATAGGTATCCAAGACATGGCAAATGTTCTGGAGCTTGCAAGCAAGTAGGTAAGGCAGAAAGAAAAGCAATACTTTCAATTTGGCTCAGAAAGTAGAAGCATAGAGACACAAAAGCCCTCCAGAGGACAGTACTTGATTCAACCATTTTAGTTTTCTTTTAAGACAGAGCTAGATGATTTTTAATTCAGATTTAATTATCAAGACAAACAAGGCCTTTTGCCCATAAATAAAAAATGTTTTAAAACACTGTTACCTCCCTGATACTTTTTTTTTTTAATGTATTTTGTTTTTCTTTAATTAAAGGTGGTTTTCATCTCTGCAGTGGTTCTTAACCTTTTAGGAAAAGTCAACACAAATATGTCAGAATTAGAATCCCAGGGGGAGGTTTTTCAGTTTTCACGTGATCTCTCTATTCCTATACTTACATACTTTATAGTGGAGGCTTTGTAAAAACAGATTGCCGTACCCACCCTCAGAGTTTCTGACTAAGTCTGGAATAGGACCTGAGACTGCATTCCTAACTAGTTCCTGGGTGATGCTGATGGTCTGGGCATCCAGCTTTGAGCACCACTACACTGTCCCATCAATGGCTCGGTGGTAAAGAATCTGTCTGCAATGAAGGAAACATGAGTTTGATCCTTGAGTGGGGAAGATCCTCTGAAGGAGGAAATGGAAACCCACTCCAGTATTTTTGCCTGAAAATTCCCATGGACAGGGGAGCCTGACAGGCTAGAGTCCAAAGGGTCACAAAGTATCAGACACAACTACACGCACGCACGCTCACACACACACAGTCTCTCTTTTACTCTTTCTTTCTCTCTCATCAGACTCCAAAGTAGGGGTTACATCTGGGGTGAAATCTCCCAGGTAATTGCAATACCCATTTCTTAACCACTAATTACTTCTGAACTTTCTCTACCAGCCACAGCAGATCCCTTTATTCTTTTTTTTTTTTTTTTTTAGTGCACCAGATTGTGCAGGCACAAACCTACAGATTAGCCTTGTCCCTAACTTCCTATTGGTGATTTCTCAGTCTCTCTAATTATAAAATAGGATCAATGAAGTTTTCTGTCTACATGTTTTATCAGGGATTTATAAGAATATATTTGGAATAACACTAACACTACTATAGAAGTAACACATACCAGACGTGGTTAAGAACTTCATATATGTTAACTCATTTAAATTCTCACAACAACCCAGTAAAGTAGGGATTATTATTATGCCCATTCTAGAAAGCTCGAAACTAAATGGCTGCCCCTTAAAGTTAAGAAGCTTGCCCTATGTCATCAGCTAGTGAGTGATGGGGCACAAGCAGTCTGACTTCCAATCCATGCAGCTAACCATTCTCTTTCCTGTTGCAATCTGGAAAAGTTAAAAGCTATTAGTATATCTATTAGTGATTTTTAAAAATTAAAAAAAAAAACCTTTCTAAATTTCCATAATATTTTCAACAGTTGTGTTATGTGCATATCCTAAATTTAAATGGTATCACCATTAAGCATATAATACCTCAAATATTTCTAAATCTCTCTTTTACTATCTCTTTAATCACTGTAGGTCAAGAAACATCTACTATGTGGTTTATCATATGATAGATGGTTTAATGATTAATGGAGGAAAGATAAGCTTTCCATGAATTTTGAAAAAGCAAAAGGAAAGAGAAAAAAATCCTGATACTTTTCAAGAGAGATTATCAAAACTTCATCATGGATAGCTGATAGGTTTCCCAGGTGGCTCAGCGGTAAAGAATCTATCTGCCAAATTGGGAACCACAAGAGATGCAGATTCAATTAGAGTATGCATAGGACTCTCCTGTGACATATTCAAATATGTCCCAAAGTTGAATAGGCTCTTTTCTCCCATTTCTCTGAATAGCTCCTTGCGGAAGAAGATTGGGAAGAATAGAAATAGCATGTTTGCTATTTGGAAGTTCTCATTCAAGATGTCCAAGAAAAAAATCATATCAATCAATTTATAAGAAAAATATCCCATAATTTCATTCTAGGTGAATATAAACTCTGGGTAAGTTTAAAAATGTTGAAGACCAGTAACACTGAATTTCACCCCGGATTCTGAAACTCAAACTTATCTTTTCTCTTCTGGTTCTCTTGGGTTGGCCAAAAAGTTCGTTTGTATTTTCTCATAAGATGTGATAGAAAAAGCAAAGGAACTTTTTGGTGAACCCAATAGTGTGTGGGCCTGAAGACTCTCTTCCTGCCCCTCATCCCAGGTACCCATCATGGAAGTTCAATATATTGGACCTTGTAACTTAGGTCACATGATATTAAGTCTTCAAAACATTTCAACAAATGAAACCTTTTGGTTGAATTGTACCAATTGCGCTGTTCTAAAGTGACAGTGTCTTGAAGTTTCGGTTTAATTTTGGTCTCCAGACTAAAAAGATTTAATTAAAATTAATAGAAAATAGCATATTTTTAAAAAATATCCTTTTAAAACCCATTAGTTTTCCTGAGGCAGAGACAGTTGCTTTCAATAGTTAGCATTTCTATTCAATCAAGTTATAATATCTTAGAGTTTAAAGACAAGGCTCAAATTGGATTGGATTATAAAATCATAAACAGTTACAACTACAAAATATTATGCTTAATTGTCCAAAATAATAATAATAAAACCAACTCAAGAGCCTAGATACTAGAATGCTTTCTACTACTAGATCTAGCCTTGCCTTTGGCTTTAACATCTCTGTACTCTTTGATAGTTACTTGATACTTATAATTTTTCAACCACTTAATGCAAGTGCAACACAAAAATCAACTGCCAATCAACTGTACTTCAATAAAAAATATATGTGAAAAAAAATCAACTGCAAACTGAAGTCAAAGATCAGACACAATGATGCTGGGGCTGCAAAAGAGAATAATTTGCCTATCAAAGGATGAACGAGTTCTTTGGGCCTAGACTACTTTGCACTCTCCTATGTACTCTCATACCATGACCTTTCTTGCAAGCTGCAGGAAAGTTAAATGTGAGGTGAAAGCTCCTTGGAAAAAATTTTACATCAAAACAAGACAAACCACATTCCTATCGCTCTCATTATTCTAATATATCTTTAGATACTTTTATACCCTTCACTGCATGATAACAAAAATAAACCTATTTTCATAATTTTAAGCTTCAGCTTTCAAAGCAGAGTGACCTGTTTTACATGCGCTCGCTTTAAATGACCCTTTTCTGGAAACGATTATCTTCGTATAATCGGCACTGCCTATATTTTAAAATGTCTGATGGAAATAATAAATTTTACCACAGTCAACCCATCCAGGTAAACTGAAAATATCAAATTCATTTGGCTTTGGCCAATAGTATATGTACCCCATGTGGTAATCCTGGATATCTTACACTAATCAGAGGCAGTGATTAATATTCTTCATTAATAAAAATCTGAGAAAGAATTTATTAGTCATCAGATTCAGTTTGGTTAGCAAATTTTCAAAGTATAGGCCCTATGGTGAGTGAGTGAATAATAAAGGGGGTCCTTAATATGAATATATTGGGATTTGACAACATATACCAACTCTTAAATTTTACAGAAGCAGAAACCGAGGCCAAGAAAGGTTGCAATTTGCCAAAATCCTCTTCCAGCTCTGAATTTTTATTTGTCTACTGAATCAATGGTACATTCCTAAGCTTTTCGTATACTACAAGGCTTAATAAATCTCACTGTTGATTAAATATATTCAACCTCAATTCCTCATGGTTCAACTAAAATCCATTTCCTCTGTAGGTAAATTCCATTCCATCATACCTTACAAAAGTGACTGATTAATTAAAACAATCCCATGGCTTGTGTCATAATAGGCTAATGTTAGGCTTGGTTACCTTAGTTCAGTAATCCCTACTAGTAAAACATATTTATAAAAACATTTGTACCATATGCATTAAATCCCCTTCATAGAACATGTGGCTTTAAATAATGAGGGGAAAATTTGGCAAAAGCATTTTGTGTTCTGCCAAACCCAGAACAAAATGATTTATGAAATTTAACTAAGGCTTAAAACCCTGGTTCCTACTTTTTTTTCCCTCTCTAAATTCTTTGTCCTCTTTGAGGACAAAGCTTTTCTTAATTTTTAATATTTAAATTATCAAGGCAACTTTTTGTCGTTCTAGAAAGACGTAAAAGAGTGTTAATTGAAAACTAAGAAATGAAGAAACACTCATTTAAATTATCTCATGTTTAGTATTATTAAAAATCTATTTTAAATTGCATGATGAAAAAGCTTAATATATTTTATTTCTATGAGTCATCTTAACATTCCTATAGAAAATGAAAGATTAGAATTCAAGAAAAAGAATTCTGTAAAATGCTACTCTGATTGATCTAAACCATTTTGATTATACACAACTCTTGAATCCTATCTGACCCTGAGAAACCTTGGGTGGGAAAGTTTTAGCTCTTCCCCAGCAAACTGGTTACCATCTTATAATGAAAATAAATCTCAGACCCAATTTTGCCATATATAGACATTTATTTAACACTTATTAACAAACAGATTCAGAAACAGTTCTTACAACCTGGTCTGGAAGCCTGAAGACGTGCTCTCTGTTTTTTAGGCATTCTGCATGAAAGTTTACTCGAGACAGAGAAAACAACAATCCACAGGCAGAATTCTGCCTTGAACAGCCAGTGAACCTCAGATCCAAAGGATGAACACAGAAGAATGTCCAGCCTCAAGTCCCCTCCCTGCTGGTCCAAATTTTAGCATTAACTAGATTCACTCAAAAGTAAAAGGTGTTTCTAAAATATCTCAAAGATCCATGAATACCTTTAATGTCACCAATAATGGCCTGTTACTAACATTCATCTTGCCTATAAATAAACCATGAATTTCCCAGATAGAAACTACTTCTGACATTTAGTATGCTAATTAGCCAAGTCTCAGGTGTTGAGATGCAGAGAGTTGAAGTGCTTGTACTAGTTACTTCTGAAAAATGGCATTTTCTGATAAATTGCTTGCTGCCCGTCTCTGGAATCTCCATTAAGGCAACTGACTGACCCTTGGGTTAAAACTGAAACTAATAGACACATTTGTAATATTATACTGTCTAAGAGCATTTTTAAATGGATCACAAGTCTTATAACCAAGCCTTGATGATAATTATTAGGTATTTTGAGATAGCATTTGTAGTAACAGGCGAAATAACAAAAGGAGTAATTCTGTTTAGAATTCTCTTTGATAGCGTTTCTAAATGGTAGTTTTCTTAGTTCAGAGAGTTAAGTTTCTTTTCACCATATATACTCAATTTTACCATGGACCTTTACCTCTGTGAATTGGTAAATACTATTCATAGTAGAGATCTTGAGTAGTTAATTTACTGCTATGTTAAACTTGGAGTTCATTATATTTTGCCTTAATTCCCACTGATTTAAAGCACTCACAGCTAGAGATGGCTTTATAAACAGAATGGTCTTTAAAGGAAAAGGAATGTTACTGTGCTTTTCTTTCCCTTTTTAATGCTAGTTGCTAAGCATTAGAATTGTGAAAACTATTTTTAAATTTAAAAGCATTTTCATTATCTAGCTCTTTCGAATTCATATGTACACAGAGGCATCTACCAAAATAGTGAACAAGCTTTGACACTCAGTCAAGAGAAATAACCATTATGGCCAATCTTTTAGTGAAGCATATTCCAAATTGGCATTCCAGAAGAACTAGGAGAGCCAGAAAGGGGTGATTTAAATGCTATTGTCCTTTAAGCCTGTGGTGTTAGGGGAAGTAAACTGACATTTGTTGAGTCATTATGTGTCAGGAAGTGTACCAAGTGCTTTACAGGCACTGTTTTATTAAATATATTCACAGTCATTCAATTAGGGATGACAATGGTATAGAGTTAAAAGAACAGGCCTTGAAGTCGTGAAGATCTGGAATTTCTGCCAAACTGTCCTCTCTGAGCCTCAGTTTCTTCATCAGTGAATAGGGCTATTTACCTTATGGTGCTAACACGTATTTGCTCGTGTGTCTGTGTCTGTTTCAATGGCTGAAATAAAGTCATCGCTGCAAAATATCTCTTTTCTTATTGTTAGTGAATTAGCATTTCTAACAAATATGTTTAGGGTAAGTTGAATTCACCCCAAAGTCCCAGGCCCCAGAATGCTAAAATCTAACTCTTTGGAGACAGGACCCTTTTAAAGAGATAATTAAATCACATGATGCCTTTGGGGTGGGCCCTAACCCAATCTAACCGGTGTTCTTATAAAAGAGGAAATTTGGACATAGGTACCAAGGATGTGTGTGCACAGGGGAAAGGCCACGTGAGGATACAGGGAGAAGACTTGCCGTCTGCTCGGGGAGAGAGCTCAGGAGAAACCAAACCAGCTGACATTGCTCTTGGACTTCAGAATTAGCCTCCAGAATTATGAGAAAATACATGTCTGTTGTTTAAACCACCATTACACAGTATTTATTATGGCAGCCCTAGAAAAATAATATCAAATATAAACATAACTATCTGTGTGTTACTCCTGACACCAATTTAACTAAATATTTCTAAAATAAAATTTTATATCATCAAATAACCCCAGTGTAGAAATTAACATGAATTATCCTGAAAATAAAGTATTTTCCAAGTGACAGAATAGCAAATGGGATACATTTTAGGGAGCCCTTAATAAAGTTTATGTAAGTAGAAAAAGGAAATAAAATTTCACATGTCAGCATTTATTCATTTATTTATTGCACATGTATTATCAGGAATCTAATATGCATTCCTAGGTGATAAAAAGATAAATTTAACACAGTCCTTGTCCTTAGAGAACTCAGAGGCAACAGTAAGTCATGCACTTTGTAAAGATATTTCAAACTGTTCAAGAAGGTGGTAGGTTATGAGTTGTTTCATTTCCCAGAGTCATAGGGCTAAGGACCCTTAGGAGTCTACATAGACTGTTCCATGAAGACATTGGTGCTATTACCTAGTTTGGTCCACAAAAGTCAACAGAATTCTAATAATATTAATTGTGGCATTAGAAATAAAATAGGAAAAAACATCTTTATGAAAAAGCTATAGACTCTTTACTCTGTTGCCTTTACTTCCACGTCATTAAAAAAAAAAAAAAATCCACTTCACTGTATGTCTGCTCCTACCACAATGTCCAAGTCCCTCTCATTCCCTGTCTGGACTGTAATAGCCATTGGCTTCCAACCTTGCCTCTCTACAGTCTATCCTTCACAGAACAGCAAAGGGGATCTTTTTAAGTCCTAAGTCTGGTCACATCACTCTTATGTTTAAAATGTATCAAGGATTTTTTGTTTTCAATTAGGAAAAAAAAAAAATTAAGGTTCCTGTCTACTGTCTCAAAGACCCTGTGTGATCTAGTTCCTGCCTACCACCCTGACCTCATTTCCCATCACTATCTTCCATGCCCACTATTCTCTATTTTGTAAGTATGCACAGCTTCTCCTCATTTTAGGGTTTTTGTATTCCATGTTCTCTCCCTGCCTAGAATGCCCTTATCCCCAAAACTTAGACGCTGGCCACCTTTGCATTTCTGCTTAAATGTTGACATAATCTCCATAGAGAAACCTCTTCTGAGAACACAAAGTTACGCACCAGGTACTATATAGCACTTTATTTTGTTGTTATCACAGCACTTCTCATTAACTGGCATTTCCTTATTTGTTTCTTGGTTGCCTCTGTGGAATGTACGTTCTCTGACAGGCAGGGGATCTTGCCTGTCTTGTTCACAGCTATATGCCAGCTTCTAAAGTGCCTGTCTCACAGTAGACGTTCAATAAACATGTTTTAATTAGTGTATTGATAAACAATTCTCAGGCAGAGTCACAGAGGTGTAGTGATATGCTCTGGAAAGGTATGCCTGCAGTGGAATATAAACAGCTTGTGTAAAGTGTGCTTAGTGTGAATGTGACTGTAACTCTATTCACACAGTTGCAGTATATTGGATTTAAGAGGAGCACTTCTCAAAAGTGGTAGCTTTAAGACACACACACACAAAATAATGACTAATAAAAAAAATTGGGGGTACTTTCACTCAAAAAGCTATCTGAGCACATAGATTCGGTTGGTTCATTTCTTGGAGATGTAGCCTTTATGTGGTGACCTGTGCTGCCATTAAAAGTAAACACCAGGCTTCCTGGGGATTCAGTGGTTAAGAATCTGCCTTGCAATGCAAGGGACACCAGTTCAGTCCTTGATTCAGAAAGATGCCACATGCCTGAGGCATCTAGGCCGGTGCTCCGTAACTACTGAGCTCACGCACTCTGAGGGCCCATGCTCTGGAACTAGAGAAGCCACCACACGGTGACAAAGAGTAACCCCTGCTCTCCAAAACTAGAGAAAGTCCAAAACACACACCACAGCCAAAAAATTAAATAAGGAAATCTTAAAAAAAATATACATCTCCCCCATCATGCTAACCACTACCCTGATTTAATTTAAAAAAAAGAAAAAGTAAACACTGGAGTGATTTAGGTGCTGCATTCTATTTTTGCAAACAAACGCTTACTATTTACAGAAAAGTGAAAGGTAAACTCCAATCTTCAATTCAGTTTTAGAAAAAGTCGACCTGAACGTTTCCTTTGTCCTTAGATATTTGTTAGACAGTTGAATTATGCTGTTTTTCCTTCATTCATTAAATGGAATAACTTGACAGATTTCTCAGTTGATCTGAATTGGATTAAAATGAGAAGTTTATGAAAATTTCCACGTTTCAAACATTTGATTTTCCATGGGAGAATAATTTAATAGAATTCTTTAAAAGACTTGTGTTATGACATAGAACTCTTAAGTTAACTTTGTCTTAAAAATTTAATTCTACAGCTACATCTTGGAGAACATGACTTAGAACAAAGTATCTAAAATACATATTCATCAGCAAATTGGTTTTATTATCTCGTGGTTTTAGAGAGTGATTTTTTGAAGCATGGATGGCAGTACTCCACAAAAGAGTTACTTTCTGCTTTTGAAGGTCTTCAAAGAAAATTAATTCATTTTACAAACTTTATTTCCTTTGTTCATAAAGACTAAGCAAATGCTTAGTCATTAAAAATTTTTTAACTTTTTATCCTCAATGATGTAAAACATGCAATTTTAATTTAGCATATATGTGCTGGTCATCCTGACTCATAGTCTTCTATTGATATTAACTAAATAATTATTTGATTTAGTACATTCTTATATGTTTGTTGTTTACTTGACAAGTATGTTCTTAGAACCTACTTTAAACAAGGCTTTGTAGTGGTTATTAATTCACTCATTCATTAATTCATTCACAACCTAATGAGACTTTTCTTTTTCTAGGCATCCTTCTGTATGCTAGGGATAGATGAATAAGATTTCTTGTTTGTTTAGATATTTGATTTTTCTCTCACTGTTACAGATATCTAAATTTGGAAATTCTAATATTAATTAACTCTTTATAGATCAGCATGAAAATTCAGTTTGTTTTCTGAACTCAGAATAAGCCTTTTTTCTGTGGATAACTGAAGACAACTCAAATGCATAAGAGAATTGTGCTCTAATAGCTTATTTATAAGTTGTTGAAGTTGGAACACATTTCCCTATGGGTGCTGTATTGCATGACTTGGTTTGACTCTTAAGCTAGTTTCAAAGCCTACTTAACTCATAATGTAATTAAAGTACATTAGTAACAGCACAGGCTTGAGGCCTGGCTATTAGAAGCAACAGTCATTTGGAGCAGGAGGAACAGAGGCATTTCCCGACTTTCTTAGTCATAGAGCCTCCTTTAGGGTAATTATTTGAAATAAGAAATGAAAATTTAGAGCAGATTTCTCAAGCTCTGATTAGCATCAGAATACTTGAGGTTTTGTTAAAATGCAGATTCAGCTACTATAGCCTCGAGGAGGACCTTGAGGTTCTGTATTTCTAACAAGCTTCCAGGTAATACCATGGTCCTCAGACCATGCTTTGAGTGACAAGATCTTTGATTACCTAAACTATTCATAAGACTTCTTTATTTGCCATTCCTCTGCCCTGTCCCCACCTGTTTTGGTGGTTCTCTCAATTTACTGTGACAACCTGCCATCTCCTCTTAAAATATTTCCCACTCCCAACCTAGCCACAAAATTCCCCATCTCTACAAGTAAAGCTGATTTCAGTTATGTGTAGGGGAAAGCCACCTAATTTAAATTGCTTTATCTTTGTGAGACTAATGTCACATTAACCCTAAAAACTCCCTGCTAGCTCAGACAGTAAAGTGTCTGCCTGCAGTGCGGGAGACCTGGGTTCGATCCCTGGGTCAGGAAGATCCCCTGGAGAAGGGAATGGCAACCCACTCCAGTATTCTTGCCTGGAGAATCCCATGGACAGAGGAGCCTGGTGGGCTACAGTCCCTGGGGTCACAGAGAGTCGGACACGACTGAGCGATTTCACTTAGCTAAATTGAGTCTTCAGTTGTCATCGACTTAATGAACATGTATTTGAGCAAACTCCGGGAGATGGTGAAGGACAGGGAAGCCTGATGTGCTGCAGTCCATGGGGTTACAAAGATCAGACATGACTTAGCGACTGAACAACAACAATTTTTTAAAAAAGAAAAAACACAGATGCCGAGGAAGGGATATTTTTCAGTCAAGGCCAGCTGTGGAGCCCTGTGTCTACCTCAGAGTTCAGTGTCCCAGAGTTATTCTAACACCTTGCAGATGCTTCCCTTCCTCTACTCTTGGACTAAGGATGCCTTTGAGACAGCAGGCTGACTACTTATTCATTATCAAGTTCTATTTGAAACAACTAATGTTTCACCTCCTTTGTATGATGCACTGTGATAAATATAGTATATTTAGATACATAAGGTCTCAGGAAACTTATAGTTTAATTATAACTTCAATTTCACCTAATTGTTTCCTTAGAGGAAACTGAATTTTGCATCTGTCCTAGGTGGCTCTCCTATTGCCTAATAAATATTTGTTGTTGTTGTTTAGTCACTGAGTCATGTTTGACTCTTTTGTGACCCCACGGACTATAGCCTGCCTGTCTCCTCTGTCCATGTGGCTTTTCTACCTAGATCCCAGAGTCCAGTGCTTTATGACTGTGGGAGGGGGATGGGAAGAGTGGGCATGGAGGCAGAGTGGCACTATAGTTGCTCTTGGAAAAAGCAATAGATATTTCCTTCTTCCATTGTAACTAAAGGATTTTGTTCTAGTCCCCTTTTTAGAAGTCTTAATTCCAGAATTATGAGAAACATTTGAAAACTCTTTAAGCTTGAATTTCACGTGATGAAACTATAAAACATAATCCTTAACAGAAGTAGTCATTTTCACTTTGCATTTATTTATATATTGAACTTCTAACAACTTCTAATTCCTTTCATGGGAAGAAATCTGTGAAACATTTGTGGTGACTCTAGGTGGTCCCTTTATTTTATATTCATTTTATTTGTGATTTTGACAAAAATTATTTAATCTTTAGACTTATACAAAGTGAGATAAATGGCCAAGTTTACATCAAATGCAAATCAAAACTACAGACTACTGTTAACATGGGAATTGAAATTTAAGAATGGGAATTGAAATTAAGCTCGAACTAAAAGGATCACAGATTGTTTTTTTGACATACTCTCTGGGACTTTTCAAAATAAGATAATTTGGGTATAAAAAGTCATTACTTTGTTCATGTATCAGTTTATATGAAATAGTTTATCACAAAGCTAACATTCAGTTTTTAAATGTAGAAATATTAGATGGTAGACAATTAAAATCTACATCATGTTTTTTAGTCAGATAAAACCTGATCCTTGAAGTAATTAGGAAGTATGTGCCTCATATTCCAGCTTAAGGAGAGATTATTATCCTATTAAACAGCTCTTCTTTTGAGTGGTGGTCTTATATCCTCTTTCTGAGTTCCAGCAGTTTCCTCTATAACATTGCTGTAGTTTTGCGCAAAGAAGTTACTGTCTCTGTTTTGACTGATTCATTCGTAAACACATCAAGGTCACACCCTTTAGAAGGAGAGGGCACAGGATAGTGGCAACAGGGGAGAAGTCTTTAAAAAAATCCATCAAGAAATGAGCACAGCACATGAAGATGATATGAGTTACCAGTATTAAAAAAAAAAAAAAAAAAAAAAACACTCTACCTAGAAATAACCTTCTCTTTCTGCCTCCCTCCCTCAACCTGAAACACTCCAGTTCTATTTAATCTTGTGTTAAACCTTGATTATTTGCCTGCACATTACATTGTAGAAATCAATGCTAATATACATAGAAATATGCACATTTAATAGAAGTTTTATGTTAGCAAATGGTGCCAAAAAATTTTTGCATATTTATTGCCAAGTTAAAAAAAAAAAAAAACCTTGACTCCTTTTAAATTTTTCTCTATTAACCACATATTGCAGAGTAATGGGATATTCATATCTCTACTTTCCTACTTGACTGTAAACTTCTGGAAGGAAGGGGTAGACCTTATTCATCTTTGTTGGTAGAAGAACTAGCACTGGTGCGGTGCCTGGCACACAGAGCACATCTCAGTGAGAAGAGCTGAATGAAGCATTGTATCAGGTCATTTCAGTCGCTCAGTCCTGTCCGACTCTTTACGACCCCATGGACTACAGCACACCAGGCCTCCCTGTCCATCACCAACTCCTAGAGTTTACCCAAACTCATGTCTGTTGAGTCGGTGATGCCATCCAACCATCCCATCCTCTGTCATCCCCTTCTCCTCCTGCCCTCATTCTTTCCCAGGATCAGGGTCTTTTCAAATGAGTCAGCTCTTCGCATCAGGTGGCCAAAGTATTGCAGTTTCAGCTTCAATATCAGTCCTTCCAGTGAACACCCAGGACTGATCTCCTTTAGAATGGATTGGTTGGATCTCCTTGCAGTCCAAGGGACTCTCAAGAGTCTTCTCCAACACCACAGTTCAACAGCATCAATTCTTCAGTGCTCAGCTTTCTTCGCAGTCCAACTCTCACATCCATACATGACCACTGGAAAAACCATAGCCTTGACTAGACAGACCTTTGTTGGCAAAGTAATGTCTCTGCTTTTTAATATGCTGTCTTGGTTGGTCATAACTTTCCTTCCAAAGACTAAGCGTCTTTTAATTTCATGGCTGCAGTCACCATCAGCAGTGATTTTGGAGCCCTGAAAAACAAACTCTGCCTCTGTTTCCACTGTTTCCCCATCTATTTGCCATGAGGTGACAGGACCGGAAGCCATGATCTTAGTTTTCTGTATGTTGAGCTTTAAGCCACTTTTTCACTCTCCTCTTTTACTTTCATCAAGAGGCTCTTTATTTCTTCTTCACTTTCTGCCATAAGGGTGGTGTCATCTGCATATCTGAGGTTATTGATATTTCTCCCGGCAATCTTGATTCCAGCTTGTTCTTCCTCCAGCCCAGCGTTTCTCATGATGTAGTCTCAGTTCAGTTCAGTAGCTCAGTCGTGTCTGACTCTTTGTGATCCCATGAATCACAGCACGCCAGGCCTCCCTGTCCATCACCAACTCCCGGAGTTCACTCAGACTCACGTCCATTGAGTCAGTGATGCCATCCAGCCATCTCATCCTCTGTCGTCCCCTTCTCCTCCTGCCCCCAATCCCTCCCAGCATTAGAGTCTTTTCCAGTGAGTCAACTTTTCGCATGGGTGGCCAAAGTACTGGAGTTTCAGCTTTAAGAAGTTAAACAAGCAGGGTGACAATATACAGCCTTGATGTACTCCTTTTCCTGGTTGGAACCAGTCTGTTGTTCCATGTCCAGTTCTAACTGTTGCTTCCTGACCTGCATACAGATTTCTCAGGAGGCAGGTCAGGTGCTCTGGTATTCCCATCTCTTTCAGAATTTTCCACAGTTTATTGTGATCCACACAGTCAAAGGCTTTGGCATGCATAGTCAATAAAGCAGAAATAGATGTTTCTTTGGAACTCTGTCTCTTTTGTGATGATCCAGCAGATGTTGACAGTTTGATCTCTGGTTCCTCTGCCTTTTCTAAACCCAGCTTGAACATCTGGAAGTTCATGGTTCACATACTGTTGAAGCCTGACTTGGAGAATTTTGAGCATTACTTTGCTAGTATGTGAGATGAGTGCAATTGTGTGGTAATTTGAGCATTCTTTGGCATTGCCTTTCTTTGGGATTGGAATGAAAACTGACCTTTTCCAGTCCTGTGGCCACTGCTGAGTTTTCCAAATTTGCTGGCATATTGAGTGCAGCACTTTCACAACATCCTCTTTCAGGACTTTTAATAGCTCAGCTGGAATTCCATCACCTGCACTAGCTTTGTTCGTAATGATGCTTCCTAAGTCCCACTTGACTTCACATTCCAGGATGTCTGGCTCTAGGTGAGTGATCACACCATCATGGTTATCTGGGTCATGAAGGTCTTTTTTGTACAGTTCTTCTGTGTATTCTTGCCACCTCTTCTTAATATCTTCTGCTTCTGTTAGGTACCATTTCTGTCCTTTATTGTATGACACTAGCATAAGTTATTGTTGATAAGTGGATGAATAATAAATGAGTATAGATGCAGTATTTTGGGCTTCCCTGGTGCCTCACAGGTAAAGAATCTGCCTGCCAATGCCGGAGACACTGGTTAGATCCCTGAGCCCAGAAGATCTCACATGCAAGGAGCTACTAAGCCCGGGTGCCACAGTTACTGAGCCTGTGCTCTAGAGCCCAGGATCCGCCAGTGACGAGGCCATGTGCCACAACTACTGAAGCCTGAGCACCCTAGAGCCTGTGTTCTTCAGAAAGAAAAGCCACTGCAGTGAGAAGCCTGATCACTGCACCTAGAGGAGCCCCCTCTCTCCTCAACTAGAGAAAGCCTGCATGCAGCAACAAAGACCCAGTGCAGCCAAAAATAAATAAATAAAATTATGTATATATATAAAGACACAGCATGTCAAACTCACGCTCAGCTTTTCTGATTAGTTTTCATTACCAACACATGAGTAAGAAATTGTTCTGTTTATGTTAATTGGCAAAATAGCTGTTTTGACTTTAAAGGCAAACCACTTCACTGTGGTTAATGTCCCATCCCTCACACTGCTCTACCTCCAAATTCTGTTTATTCTCTTTGGAGTAAAATTTGAAAACTTCAAATAACATTTTGAAAAAGAAGTATCTTCACAGACATCATACATGGTTTAAACCACATATTACAGAGCATAGTAAGTAATTAAACCTGATAAGTAGAGACGTAGAAATTATACCCATTTTAAAAATAATAATTAAGTTTTATCTTCAGAGCATCCTTTGTACCCCATATCTTTTGACTCCAGTTTATATCAAATCCATTAAGTAAAATTATTTTTCCCACACTAAGATGGTAGAAAATTTTTTCTTGTTTTCTGTTAGGCCAAGTGTGTACTGATTACTGTGTAAACACAGAAGTAGAAATATTGATGTATCTGCAGTGATAATATTTAACAATAATACTCTAACACATTCCTTATAATAGGGTTTTTATTATAAGGTTCTCTTTTCTCAATGTAACTATCACTTCTTAAATTCCATAGCACTTGACAGATTTTATAGAGTGAATGCTTTGGTTTTACCTGCTCAGCCATCTCCTTAAAAAAAAAAAAAAAAAAAAGGACAGTTAATAATAAAAATAATAATGGCTTACACTTACAAAGAACTAGCCATATGCTAGCACTAATTAAAGTGCTTTTCAGGCATCTACTCATTTATTGCTCAAAACATTCTATGCGGTAGGTATTATTTTTGTCCCTCTCTTACTTATGAGGTCTTTGAGGCATGGAGAAGTTAAATAACTTTTTCAAAGTCACACACAGTAAGTAGCAAAGCTGGAATTTGAACCCAAGCAATTTGTCTCTGAAGTCTGTCTTCTTAACCACCAGGAAATATAAATGTTCAAGTAAAATATGTATTATGAATATCAGCCCTGTATTGACAAGGATTGTGTCTGTTTGATTTACCTTTGGATACACTGTCTTATACAGTATCTGGCATATAGCTCCATAAATTATTATAAAATGAATATCAAAGTAATGCAGATTCACTGCAGGAGGTCTAGAAAATCCTGATAAGAAAAAAAAAAATAACCTGTAACCCCAACATACAGAATTTTGTATGTGTCATTTCAGTCTTTAATAAACATAGATACTTTTTTTTGCATATACATACACAAAATATCTTCCTTTATTATTATTGTAAATATTATTCATATCATTCTCTTATTATTATTTTTTCATTTTGAATTTTCTCAGATAGAAAAGTACTGTCTGCAACAGTAATTCTTCCCTTCTATAACATTGTACATTCTTCCATGATCAATTTTAATGTACATCTGTAAATAACATCCATGTTGATCCCAAAGTGGTGCTCTATGTAGATATTTGGGGTTATTGTTGTTAAAATATAACAACATTGTTAAAATGTAAAATAGTCTCATGTTTCTCTATCTGTAACACAAAATTATCATCTGAAATTCTAAAAATTAGTAATATTTGAAAAATGATCTTGTTCTTAGCTGACGTAAGAATGAGTAAACTAAATGAATATACATGTGAAAGTTTGTCAGCCAGTGAGAACATGGTATCTCTTCACCTGTCTTTGTTAAAATGTTAGAGGACTATCTGTTTTGTTTTGATTCTTTGAATCATTTTGTTTTAGTTATGTTGTTTTCAGTTTACAAATTGCATTGCCTTAGATCTTTCTAGTCTGAATTTAAAAATGCTATTAAAAATATGACAGCAAAACAAAAAAAAAAAGACAGCAAATTTATCCTCATCCTAACACCACATAATTTCAAAGCTTGGCATTTCTATGCTAGAGCCAGTGGGCTATTTCTGTTAACAAGAAGGATAAGGGAAGCCAAAATAGATGTGCCTTTTTGATTAAATGTTAAAACTTTCAAGTTTCAATACACTGTGTTATCCAGGGATAATGGGTTTTCAGGTCTTCCTTTAATTAGTTTAAAATGGAAAATTTAATTACATATAATTATAACTTTGCTTGAGTATAGGACTTCTGAAACACTGACAGTAGGTAAAGAGCCGCTCTTTTACTAATAGGTATACTGACTTGGCTTGTGACATCCCAGGAGGGATTTTGTGGTACTGTTTAGATGACATTAACTTAGCGCTATAGACTTGGAACCAAAACATACAAAGAAGAATGAAACGTTTTTAAACTTATAAATCTTTTTCTTTATGATTCACGTCTTATTCTGTCAATGCCTTCTGATAAACCAAAATCGCTTACAATATTATGGCTCTGTCTTTTTGTAAGCACTGATTTCACAGAAATCTTCAAGGGATGCTGGTACTGTAGATAGACTTTCTTACTATTGTACAGAAAATTTAGAACAAATGAGAATTATCAAAATGGGGCTGGCACTGGGTACACAGAAAGTTTGCTCCATAAGTATACAGAATAATTGCAAAAGTTGTGCAAAAACTTCATTAGTTAAAACAGATGTTAGAAGTACAAAAGACATTTTTCCACATTGAAATAATATAATAAACCAACAAAGTCAATGGCTTTTTCCTTGGTCCTCATACATCCAAAGCTAGTACATTTCATTTGATTATTCATCTACTTGTGTGTGTGTGTGTGTGTGTGTGTGTGTGTGTGTGTAGGCAATTCCTGCATCACAGATGGTCAATAACACTGCACTTCTGGATTCTCCTACTTCCCTTTTTCCTTCGCTGGCTCCTCTTCCAGGTCACTGAATTGTGAGCCATTTTCAAGGCAGGCCCCTCCTCTTCTCTCTTGCACATGACTTCTCTTAGTCACCACACACTGCCTGTGTGTATCTACATGTTAGTGGTTTCCAAATTTTTCTTTTCTTTGTTTAGACTCTTACAACATAATTCTGTCTCTCACATCTTTAGGTATTATCTAAAATGTTAAAGTGGCCTGAAATGACATATGAGCCCAGATCTCAGCAAATCTGGAGGGAGCGTTCCAGAGAGGGGAACAAACTGGGTGTTTTTGGCAAAACAGCCAATAGTCAGTTTGTCTGCAGCATGGTGAGAGAGAAGGAGGGAGGGTGGAAGAATGGAAGACTGGAACCATATTATTTAGGGTCTTTTGGGCTATAGATTTTATGAAGCCTTTGGAATTCTCAATGTGGTACCTTTGGAGGGTTGAGGTCATAGGTGTGGCAAGTTCTGGTTATACTTTTAAATAATCACAATCACTCTGATTGCTGGGTTAAAAATACCAGGAAAGGCAAAGATAGAAGCAGAGAGAACAGCTAGGTTGGATATAATTGGATATTGTATATTATTTTGCCTGGACACTTCCAGGCAAAATGTTAGGGATGAATAAATAGTAAGAGTCAAGGTGAGCCCACAGGTGCCTATTTAAACCATAATGTGACTGAGGTTCTTTAAATTACAGTGAAAAATAAAGTAGTATTTCTATAATAGTAATGACATAAAACAGAAAAGCTGTACCACTTAATATGTTTTCTTATTGATCCTCCATCTTGATGCTGGTATATGAAGGGAAAGCTGGTTTTATTAAAAAATGTTTTGGAGTTAGATGGAGATTTGTATAATGTCTGTTGGGAACTTCTGGATACTTTCAAGAGCTGTAGAAGTCAAAGGAAATTGATCTGTGTTATATTTAAACTTACTTTAAAACTCATGACTTCCCTTTTTACTATAAGAGTATAGGGCTTATCATCTGGGATTAACTTTATCTAGATTACAAATGGAAGGAGAGAACATGAGAGAAAAAATAAGAGATTTTTCCTGAAGTAAAAAGAGAAAGAGTTGGAACAAAGCTGGGGGAGAAATGGAATTAAAGAGGATATTGTATACATGATAAACACCAGCTAAAGTGAAATTAGGGGCTTCCCAAGTGGCTCAGCATTAAAGAGTCTCAGGCCTGTGGATTCGATCCCTGGGTCAGGAGGAGGGAATGGCCACTCTGGTGTTCTTGCCTGGGAAATGCCATGGACAGAGGAGCCTGACGGGTTACAGTCCATGGGGTCAAAAAACAGTGGGATATGACTGAGCAACTAAACAATAAAAAGTGGAATTAACTGAGCTGTGAAAGGTGGAAGATAAAGAAATGGAAGACCACAACTTGGGCATGGCCCACCTCAGTAAAAAGAAAGAATATGTGAAAAAGGAAAAAAAAAAATAATGATTGAAGTGATAAGTTCTTGGTAGCTTTGGAAATGAGAAACAGAAAATCATACAATAGAATGTTGAAATGGCAGTTTTAAGTCTATTTAGAAACATCTTACAGTGTGAATTGATTATCAAGAGATTGTCCATACTGTCTTAAAGCTAATAGAGTTCTAAAAAAATCCTTTCTGAAAGTTAATAGGAAACAAAAATTATAGACACATTCATTTAAACTTATATCCACGAAGTTAAGGAATTTCCCACTCCAAATTATGTTGCAGTATTAGCTATATATATTCTAGCACATGATCGTTTTCTGAGATCTGTTAACACTGTCATGCTTTAAGTTGTGAACAGTGTTTAGCATCATGAAATAGGCTATTCAGTTCAGTTCAGTTGCTCAGTTGTGTCTGACTCTTTGAGACCCTGTGAACTGCAGCACGCCAGGCCTCCCTGTCCATCACCAACTCCCAGAGCCTACCCAAACTCATGTCCATTGAGTCAGTGATGCCATCCAACCATCCCATCCTCCATCGTCCCCTACTCCTCCTGCCCTCGATCTTTCCCAGCATCAGGGTCTTTTCCAGCGAGTCAGCTCTTCACATCAGGTGGCCAAAGTATTGCATTTTCATCTTCAACATCAGTCCTTCCAATGAACACCCAGGACTGGTCTCCTTTAGAATGGACTGGTTGGATCTCTTTGCAGTCCAAGGGACTCTCAAGAGTCTTCTCCAACACCATAGTTCAAAAGCATCCATTCTTCGGTGCTCAGCTTTCTTTATAGTCCAACTCTCACATCCATACATGACCACTGGAAAAACCATAGCCTTGACTAGACAGACCTTTGTTGGCAAAGTAATGTCTCTGCTTTTTAATATGCGGTCTCGGTTGGTCATAACTTTCCTTCCAAGGAGTAAGCATCTTTTTAATTTTATGGCTGCAATCACCATCTGCAGTGATTTTGGAGCCCCTCCAAATAAAGTCAGCCACTGTTTCCACTGTTTCCCCATCTCTTTGAGGACTATAATTCTTTGTTATATGTTCTTAAGAAGTAGTCCCCTTTATTGTTTAATAACATATTTCATTTATACCTGCTTATATGTGTGTATGAGGCAGGGCTATGCTGTTTTTTTATTTTGGACAAAGGTATTATAATTTAAACAAGCCTCTGTTATTGATTTCACTGGAATTGTACTTCAGTACTCAATAGTAAAACTGATAATTATATTTGAGTTCAAACACTCTGATATAAGGTTATCCTCTATGAAAATATTACATATATTTTAAATGTCACCACTTCATACTTTATTCAACATAATTCACTATAAAGCAAAAAATAAATATATGCTAAAGGTTAAATACTCGCATCAGATCTAAAACAGTAAAAAAAAATACATTTTTAAAATAATAAGCTAAAAAAAACCTATATATTTTTCTTTCCTGGTCAGAGAAATTGTGTTAACAGCATGCTAGCAAGAATCATCCTAATTTTTGCAAAGCATGATTTTTACTGCAGTGTAGGCAGGGCCTTAAATACATTTCTCACTACTGCATCTATTTTTAATTTCTAATTCAACATGGAATTCTTAATTCACTGTCTCTAAGTTGCAGGCTATTTACAAAGGCTTAGGTAAAACACTAAGCTTTTACTGAGTATTTTATTTATAACTTTTCTCTTCCCTAGGAATAACATGA
Organism: Capra hircus; assembly: GCF_001704415.2. Lineage (NCBI taxonomy): Eukaryota > Metazoa > Chordata > Mammalia > Artiodactyla > Bovidae > Capra > Capra hircus. Next base: position 114,261,735 of record NC_030808.1, on the reverse strand, counting down.
AATAGACCTCTTTTGAATGTGTGATAAGGATATATCTGGTGCATTTTTCTTTGGCAGTTTTTAAAATAGATTTCCTGCATCAGCAATGACAGTGTTCTCTCAACCAAGCAAGTATCAGCTATAGTACATACTGGACAGAAAGTGCGCGGGATTAACCAACCTTAACATATGAAGATTAAGCTAAGTGAAGTCATTTTAAAACAACAACAAAAAATTATTAATGTTTAGATTACAAAAAAAAATGCCTTGGTTTGTCTCTGTCTCTCTGGAAAGTTTGCATGTCTAGGTTTTGGATTTGTTGTTGATAAAAAGAAATGTATGTCTAGTTGGGATTGTACAGCACAATTCTGTTTTTACATTAATTTATCCTAATTTTGAACAAATGATTATATCTACTTGTAAGGTTCAGATATCACCCATGGGATAAGGGCCAACTATCTTTTAAAGCACACAAGATGTGTATTTTTATTTCTCCCTATACACAGGTATAGACTTTTATTTTTTTAAGATTTATTTATTTATTTTTGGCCATGGTGGGTATTCACAGCTGCACACAGGCTTTCTCTAGTTGCGGCCAGTGGGGATGACTCTTCATTGAGATGCACAGTTTCTCTACAGTGGCCTCCGTTGCCGAGCATGGGTTCCAGGGCACAGGCTTCAGTAATTGCAGCATGTGACCTCCATAGTTGTGGCACATGGGCTTAGTTGCACTGCAGCACGTGACATCTTCCTGGACCAGGGATTGAACCAATGTCCCTTGCATTGCAAGGCAGATTCTTAGCTGCTGGACCATCAGGGAAGCCCCAGGTATAGACTTTTAGGAGTCTTTTTTGCTCTCTTTGTATCCTCAGAATGAAAAGGAAGCAGAATCTTGCAAGAAAATTTTATAGTAAATGTTTTCTCACAGGCTTTATGGTAGTTTAGTCGATGAGTGGATGGCATCACCAACTCGATGGACATGAGTCTGAGTAAGCTCCATGAGTTGGTGATGGACAGGGAAGCCTGGTGTGCTGCAGTCCATGGGGGTCTCAGAGTCGGACAGGACTGAGCGACTGAACTGAGCTGAACTTACAGTAGTCATTTCCAATTCATTTAAGCCATGAAACAAATTTATTATTATGCAGTTTTGAGATTTATTTTAAAAATGGCCATGGGAAACTAATCTTTGGTGATAGTGGCAAGAACAGTTATTACCTTGGGGTGGAGGTGACTAGTTACCTACTGAGAAGGAGCGTCTCATTATCTTGTTCTGGGTGCTGATTGCATGGGTGGAATCATACATGGGTTTCCCTGGTGGCTCAGTGGTAAAGAATTCATCTGCCAATGCTGGAGACATGGGTTCAGTCCCTGGGTTGGGATGATCTCCTAGAGAAGGAACTGGTAAGCCACCCCAGTATTCTTGCCTGGGAAATCCCATGGAGAAAGGAGCCTGGAAAGCTACAGTCCATGATATCACAGAAGAGTCAGACATGACTTATCTACTAAACAACAACCCCAAAACAAAATGAATCCTGCCATACCAGTGTCAGTAATCTTCCCTGAAGATTTTAGAATCTTGATCTCAGGGACAATTAAGCCTTTTTAAAAGGAAAAGTTCTCCAGAAGTGGGATTTTAAAAATTTGTGATTCTAAGGAGTGGATACTGCTCTAAATTTTCACAAATTGAGGAGATTGGGAAGAGGCAAGCATGAAAATTAAAAAAAGAAAAATGCTAGTTGTTAATTGTTGGCTATACCTTATCACATTTAACTTTATCTCTAAAAAATTTGTGGAAAAGGATGAGATTTCTTTAATCACCTCCCTTGAGAACAAAAAAGTAAAAAGAGGTAAATTTTGCCCAGAAGCCCCTGAAAAAATTTGAGCACAGAAGTTATTTTTAATCTGTTTAAAGATATGTTTTTGTTCCTTACAAGTCGCATTGTTTGCAGAGTTTTCAGTAGTTAAGTAGCATCTTCAACATCACCTCAGGAGAAATTGGTAGGGAAAAAAAAAAAAAAGAAGTTACGGACATGTAGATATACAGTAATTTTTAATAGTTTAATAGTGATTTTTAATGGTTCGGGCATCCTAAAATTATGGTTGACAAATAATCTCTGAAGTCAGTTAATGGTTGAGATAATCATGTTTCATATTCTGCTGCATCTATTCCTCTATAATAGATTACCCTCAGAGTCTAACAGCTTGAAACAACAGCAACAATTTATTATGTCATACAGAGTCAGGAATTCAAGAATGGGTCAGCTGGATGGTTCTGGCTCAGAGTCTCTCATAAAGTTGCAATAAGATATTGGCTGAGGCTGTAGACATCTGAAGGCTTCATGGGGCCTGGAGTTTCTTTTTCAGGGATGATTCATTCACATTGTTGACAAATTAATGCTGGTTGTTGGTGGAAAGTCTTAGTTCTTCTCTACGTAGTGTTGCTTGAGTGTCGTTAGGGCATGTCCACTGGCTTCTCCTAGAGCGAGTCATCCAGTATAAAGCAAAGAGGAAACTGCAATGACTTCCATGATCTAGTCTCAAAAGTTAGTGTGTGCCACCTGCAGAATAAGCTCTTGATTTTAGAGGTCAGTATAGAAATGGGCCTCACAACGCCATGAATAATAGGAGGTGAGAATCATTCAGGGAATCAACATGGAACCTGGCTACCATAGTCCTCTCAGTCCCCAGTGATTTCCATTCCTCCCATTCACTCTTGCTCAAGGCCCCAGAGAAGTCTCGTCCCAGTGCAAAGTCCAAAATCTTATCTTCTTGGTTAGGTTTAGGTGCTGATGAGACCTCACAGGTGTAGTCTGTCAGTGTCAGCTTCTTAAGTATATTTCTTTGACCTGCAGGCCTAGAGACAGACTATCTGCTTCTCACCCAACACACACCTGTCATACATAGGATAACTACTATTAATACCACTTTGGAAGTGGGGAGGACCAGAGGCTCCAAAAGGTCATTGGTCCATAGTTCTGAAAATCATTCAGGCTCATATTGGACCTGGAAACTTTCATATATGTTGAATTTTAAAAGAAATCGTACTCCATTATTTCTGTACTATCCTCTTGGTTACAGAGGTTAGACTTACTTGGTATGAGATGCTAACTAGTACCTCTGCAAATGGCAGAGCATAGGAAACTCTTATGTTATTAAACTTCCCATTTGCAGGTGCATATATTTCATGTTAGAGAGCTTATAGATTGTAAATAAGTATGCCAGTATTGCTTGTATACTACAGAAACAATTAATGATACCCAGGCAGTAGTTTTAGAATACCAAAGGGAAAGATATCGAAGATAGTGGTTAACTTTTAGGAAATATGTATCCCTCTCCTATATTTGAGACTAGATCCCTTGTGTAGTCTCCTATATGTGGACTTGCTCTTCTCTTAGCCTTCTGTCTATTGGCTGAGTAGCTTCTCTCAGAAAAAAGGAGTTTCATTTTCATATTTATTAGCCACCCTGGAAAAAAGAGTCACAACTATGACAGTATATTGATGCTGCATGTCCAACTCAGACTGCCAGGCTCCTCTGTCCATGGAATTTTCCAGGCAAGAATACTGGAGTGGGTTGCCGTTTCCTTCTCCAGGGGATCTTCCTGACCTAGGGTTCGAACCCGTGTCTCCTGCATTGCAGGCAGATCGGTTACTACTGAACCACCTGGGAAGCCCATGACAGTATAGTAAGGTGGTTAAAAGCATTGGCTTTGGCATCAAAAACTTCACATGGAATCACAGCCCTGCCAGTTACTAGTTGTGTGATCTTGGGAAGGTGAGTTACCTGAGTCTTGCCCCCACCTAATAAGGAGATTGAGGAGATTAAATGAGATAATGTATATAAAGCATTTAACACATTCTCTGGCCCAGAATAAGCCCCCTAATTATTATTATTATCTAGAATTATAGAAATTATCTGTGCATTTCACTACTCTTGAGGTCAAAGTTTTCCCATCTGCAAAATTAGGGGGTTGGACTAAATTTCTCAGTTTCCTTTGCAGCTCCACCAGCCTACGGTTTTTCTGGCTGAGTTGGCCACTGAAGCCTTTTTTCCCCCTAATAATCATTTGCATTTACACAGCACTTTTAATTTCGAATTCTTTTATATCTATTATCTCCTTTGATTCTTATCATCACTCTGTGAAGCAAGTGGGCAGGATAGGCAATATTATTCTCATTTGACTGGTGAAGAAAATGACATACTAAGAGGTTGTAACTTGCCTAATGTTGATTACAGAATCAAAACTAGAGAAACCTGGCACTTTGGTTATCACCCCAGGATTCTTTCTTCTAGGCAATATATCCTGTCTTAGTGTTTCATACACTTTATTTCATCTGAGAAACATAAAAATCATTTAAAAGATTCTCATGGGACACCACAGGAATTAAATATAAAGAAAACGGGCAGTTCTGATCAAAACCAATGGGAGATAGGATGTATATTACATCTCATTTGTTCACACCAATCTGAAAAGATCAATTTACTATGCCCCTTGACTTCCTTGTGACACACTAGGATGTCATAATATGTGTTAGTAGGGAGCTGTCATTTCTATGAGCTGTGTGTAACTTTATAAAAACAGGATGTGAGTAATTACTCAGTTCATCAGTTTTCTTCCTTTGCTGTTGATTGTTTCCAGTTTGAGTAAGGGTTTTTCCATTAAAGTGATTAGCTTCTCTACTATTTTAATCAGTAGCTCTGTTTGAAAATCAATGACTAGAAAACATGTCACAGGAAATAAAGGGCATGTTGTTGGTAAGCCCAAATAGATAATTAAGGAGTGGAATAGACTGAAGCCTGAAGTAGATAAAGGAGCTGGAGGGAATGTTCTCAGCAGCCTCTCTCTTGCCATGCTTCTTTCCTGCAGTGGGACTCATGCAAATATATTGGGGCATGAAGCCAAAGCGTTGGTCAAATATTGACTTTTCACTGGCAAGACTCTCTGACCGCACCCTGGTTCAGAGTACCAAAGATTCGCTAAAACCATTGACAGTATATTAAGCCCCATTACTCTGTATTTAGTCAGGAGATTTAGTATTATTCTTTTTTTTTTTTTTTTTAGTTACTAAACCAGAATGCCATACCCAATTTCATGACATTTATTTGGCATGATCTTCAATTGTAGGATTCCTGTGGATAACAAGACAGCCTCCTCTCTAATCTTAGAAATATGGTGCAGAAGATTCCAGCTGAAATTTCCTGCTAGCTGGGAGATAGTGTGCTCAGTTCCTAATGAGAATCTTAAAAGTTTTAATTAAGAAACCTTACCAAAAAAAAAAAAAAACACCTTACCAAATTCCTTCAACATTCTGAGTTTTTAGCTTCATTCTCTGTAGAACTCTTGGAGGCACAACTTAAGAATTATAGATATGTTACATACACTGTACATATTTATATAATATATAAGTAATGTAGAAAATAATATATGTATGTTGATATAATATATAAATATATATGTTTACATAAAACAATAAAATCTGTCAGCAACATAGTATTCTCTCAAGGATCCTGTGTCAGGAAATGAAATCTTATTAAGGAATGGGAAATTTTTTTAACCGGTTGTTATTAAAGTGTGTCTTGACTAAAAATTTGTTTTATGTAGTAAGATTCTTCTAAAAAATTTATATAGAGTTAAATGCCTAAGTTGGATGGCATCACTGACTCAGTGAACATGAGTTTGAGTAAACTCCAGGAGTTGGTGATGGACAAGGAGGCCTGGTGTGCTGCAGTCCATGGGGTCGCAAAGAGTTGGACACAACTGAACAACTGAACAGAACTGAACTGAATGAAATGCCTAAGTATTTATACAGAGCTGTTGACTGGGTTTTAATAACCCACTTAGAGGTGTGGATGGGAACAGCTCTAACACAACTGTGCGTTCTTAAAGTCTTAAAATCAACATTTCCTTAGTCTCAGGTGAAACATACTAAATTCATTTTGAAGATCTGTCTGGTTTGTTTTGTTTTCCTAAAAGAAAATTTTGGACTGTTTCAACAACAGGAAAAATTTCACTGTTACTGTTGAAAAAGCATTACAAATGGCAAGGTTTGCTCTCACCTTAAATGTTAGTCCATGATATCAAAACCCTCTTACAACATAGTTCCCTATTAGTAACTTTACTGGGAGAACTCTGTAAATAACTGCTATATACTCTGCCACTTTGCTAAGGAATAGCTAAATACTTCAAAATGAGCACCCATCAAATAGTTTGGAGGCTTTCACCAAATATTAACTACCAAGAAGTTATAAAAAGCAAGCTTCCAGTTCCCCACTTGGGCTCTCTGCCTTGTCTGTAAGCTTCTTGAGGTTATGACTCATGCTGTTTTGACTTCTTTTCAGTATTTCTCATTTGCAAAACTGAAGTTTGATAAATGCTTACAAAATTAAATTGGTTCACTAAACTGATGAGAGAGGGAAGTGAGAGAGATCCCTGTCCCCGAATCAGAGTCCAGAAATAGAGAAAGCTTCAGCACAGTACTAGCTTTTATTTGCCCTGTGACTTCGTGGGTGAATTTTACCAGACGTAAAGCTGTAACAGACTTAAAAATGATCAGAAACTTTATTTCAGTTTTTCTAGAGCTCTGGCTTTCTTCATTGCTCTGGCGGCACTGAAGAATTCTCTTCACTGTTTTTTCTGTCTCATATATAACTTCCTGCTCTTGCATGATATCAATGATCTCTGTGTTATTACAGTTTAGCAAAGCTATGAAAGTGCTAGAAATAATATTGTATGATGACTTTTATATCTATTTTACTTTTGAGATGCAAGATTATAAAATACAAATTTTTTCATCAATTTTTTTATTTCTCAAAAGATATTGTTTAAATGACAAGTATTTGTTTTTCACACTTGTGACATACGGGCTTCTCTAGAGACTATGCAATTTTTGAGAGGTATTCTCTCAAATCTCCATCACCTTCTTACACATAAATGAGTGTCAAGGCCATGTATGAATGAGTGTTTTCCATTTCCTGTGTATGTTAGAATATTGTTCAGAAGTGAATTTCCCTTTTAGCCAGTCAGCAAATATGTAAGAAGTGTCTATACACATACTTTTTTATAGGAAGTAAATGATTGGAACACATTTCTCTTGACATTTTCTGAAAAGTGTTACAAGTTCATACCAGCCAACAAAATACATTGAGGCAGAAAGCAAAGAGATCTAAAATATTGTCATTGCTAATAAAAACCATGCATGCTAATAAAGCATGTCAGCAGGAGGGAATGCAATTTTGCATTGATCTAACAACATTCAGAAAACTAAGATCACAGCATCCAGTCCCATCACTTCATGGCAAATAGATGGGGAAACAGTGGAAACAGTGGCTGACTTTATTTTGGGGGGCTCCAAAATCATTGCAGATGGTGACTGCAGCCATGAAATTAAAAGATGCTTACTCCTTGAAAGGAAAGTTATGGCCAACCTAGACAGCATATTAAAAAGCAGAGACATTACTTTGGCAACAAAGGTCCGTCTAGTCAAGGCTATGCTTTTTCCAGTGGTCATGTATGGATGTGAGAGTTGGACTATAAAGAAAGCTGAGTACAGAAGAATTGATGCTTTTGAACTGTGGTGCTGGAGAAGGCTCTTGAGAGTCCCTTTAGACTGTGAAGAGATCCAACCAGTCCATCCTAAAGGAGATCAGTCCTGGGTGTTCATTGGAAGGATTGATGTTGAAGCTGAAACTGCAGTACTTTGGCACCTGATGCGAAGAGCTGACTCATTTGAAAAGACCCTGATGCTGGGAAAGATTGAGGGCAGGAGGAGAAGGGAACAATGGAGGATGGGATGATTGTATGGCATCACCAACTCAATGGACATGAGTTTGGGTGGACTCCAGGAGTTGGTGATGGACAAGGAGGCCTGGCATGCTGCAATTCATAGGGTTGCAAAGAGTTGGACATGACTGAGCAACTGAACTGAAATGAACTGTTCTTTATTTCCTGAGGCCTCCTATTAGTGGCTTCTTATTATGTTTTCATTTGTTTTGTTTTGTTCTAGAAAGTTTTATATTATTTTTGGCATCAGATATATACTTGAAATGTATTTTCATTCATTTGTAATTGAAATAGTTATAGAAAATTGTTCAGAGAAAATTCTTTTTCAAAAAAATTTATTGAATGAACTCACAGTCCTTTAAAAGATACTATTTTCAGAAATGCATGAAAACTTACATCTGGCAGCCATTGCATTTTAAACATAATGAAGTGAAGTCCATCTTCACATATTTTCAGACACTTTTTATTTCTTTTAATGGACAACACCAATCTACCAAATTTTGTACAGTAAGTGTTTTGAAACACATTTGGGGTCGGTAGTAATATTACTTCACAAAGGAAAAATATGAATTTAGACAGCTTCCAATTTAATTTTTTAAGACCAATTTAATTAGTTTTATATTTTTCCCCTCTTGTAAAAGAGAAAGATGTGACATTCCACATAATCCATCACCCACCCCACCCCCTATTCTTCCCAACTCCTCAGCCAGAGGGTTTCTGCCCTTAACATTTATATTGAGAAGGCTAATCAGACTCTAGAACTTGCAGGTTGGTGGAGCCACTCTGGGTCTAGGAATTATAATTAGCCAGCTCTTTGAAGACTGCCTCATGAGTGGGAAGCAAACTCAGAAAAACTACTTATGAAGCTATTCAGACTCAAAACAAGGCATCTCTACCAGAAAAAGAATTTATTAATTTAGAATGAGGAGCTAATTTTTTTTGTTGTTTCCTGTATTTAATATTTTCAGATTTGGGTCATGATACAGAAATTTGAGTTCCCCAAATTCTACTTTATGATGTACAGTTTAAAATCTTTAAGGAAGGTTTAGTTTATTCCACCATTTTCACTTCCCTGGCAGGAGATAGAGGTATATAACTATATATCTGTATCTATGCCCATCTAAAAAGAATAAACACATTGTTTAGCACTGTTTTCCTTATTTAAGACATTTATAAGCGATTTTTAGTTAGCTTCAGAAGTATCCCAGGCTAGTTGGCTGTCTTGGTCTTCCTTCAGATCAGTTCAGTTCAATTGCTCAGTCGTGTCCAACTCTTTGTGACCCCATGAATCGCAGCACGCCAGGACTCCCTGTCCATCACCATCTCCCGGAGTTAGGAAACTGCTTTAACCTCATTCGAGTCCTAACTCTATTATGGAATTTTCCTAGAAAAGATAAACCTGACCATATATGTAGATTCTCCCTAAAGTAGAGAAGTGAATGTCTTAAATTTGTCCTCCTAACTTTTTCTTGCTGTTTATCTGTCCCTGATTTTAATATCCAGTTCCCTGGATCCCTCCTGCCTCCCTGTCTTATAGTTATCATGTTATCTCTCAAGTGCTGTAATACAGTCTCAGGAGAGAAGGATTGGGCCTGGACGGGGAGATGGCAGAAAATCAAGTACAGTTTAGAGGAATGTGGGGGAAGAGTCTGTTTGGGAAAGTAACAGATGATAACATGGACTAAGGAAGCAGAGGAGTTGAATATCTAGTGAAAGGGTAATGATGCCAGGAAATATGGAGTTCACCAGTCTCAGTGAGCCAGTTCACTCCCTGGTCAACACCTGCATGGGAACAAATTTTCATTGATCATAGGATCAGTTAGTGCTGCCACATTATATTGATGTGACAAACCGTTCAGCGTAGCTCTTCTCAGAAGTGTCTTCCTATGTTGTCAAAGCAAGCTTACCTTCCAGTGTGGAACATACTACTTGAAAGTTACTATAGAAACATTTCTGGCTAGTCTGTTTGCCTAAGTTAGGTTGATTGATGCCAGAAACCATTTAGAAGTCCCTCAGACAAAACTACCCTAGTGGGGAGGATCTGGAGCCCCTTTCTTTTAAACCAATCAATAAATACAATGTTCAGCACTTCATAGTAACATTTTAAACGATGTTCATATTGAATATCTATGGATCAGAGGATTGTAGCAGACTGTTAACATCTCTGTATAGCAGTTAAGGGGAAATATTTTGCAAACAAAACTATTTGCTGAATGGGTTTTCCTTTGTGTTGCTTTCCTTTTTATAATGTTAACATTTCTTCTAAGTTCTGCTTTCTCAGTAGAAAATTTGTCACTAAAATTTAAAAAATGAAAGCAAAGCAGATAATTCTTTCTAATTGTTTCACACAGCAAACCTCTAACTTCAGAGTTGGTAGAGTATTCTAGAAATACTGAGGATCAAATTGATACCACAGTTCAGTTCAGTCACTTAGTCGTGTCTGACTCTTTGCAACTCCATGGACTGCAGCATGCCAGGCCTCCCTGTCCACCACAAACTCCTGGAGTTTACTCAAACTCATGTCTGTTGAGTTGGTGATGCCATCCAACCATCTCATCCTCTGTAGTCCCCTTCTCCTCCCACCTTCAATCTTTCCCAATAAGGGTCTTTTCAAATGAGCCAATTCTTTGCATCAGGTGGCCAAAGTATTGGAGTTTCAGCTTCAGAATCAGTCCTTCTAATGAATATTCAGGCCTGATTTACTTTAGGATAGACTGGTTGCATCTCCTTGCTGGCCAAGGGACTCTCAAGAGTCTTCTCCAACATCACAGTTCAAAAGCATCAATTCTTCGGTGCTCACCTTTCTTTATAGTCCAACTCTCACATCCATACATGACCACTGGAAAAACCATAGCTTTGACTAGATGGACCTTTGTTGCCCCAACCAGTAACGCTGAAGAAGCTGAAGTTGAACGGTTCTATGAAGACCTACAAGACCTTTCAGAACTAACACCCCAAAAAGATGTCCTTTCAATTATAGGGGACTGGAATGCAAAAGTAGGAAGTCAAGAAACATCTGGAGTAACAGGAAAATTTGGCCTTGGAATGCATAATGAAGCAGGGCAAAGACTAATAGAGTTTTGCCAAGAAAATGCATTGTCATAGCAAACACTGTCTTCCAACAACACAAGAGAAGACTCTACACATGGACATCACCAGATGGTCAACACAGAAATCAGATTGATTATATTCTTTGCAGCCAAAGATGGAGAAGCTCTATACAGTCAACAAAAACAAGACCAGGAGCTGACTGTGGCTCAGATCATGAACTCCTTATTACCAAATCAGACTTAAATTGAAGAAAGTAGGGAAAACTGCTAGACCATTCAGCTTTGACCTAAATCAAATCCCTTATGAATATACAGTGGAAGTGAGAAATAGATTTAAGGGCCTAGATCTGATAGCTAGAGTGCCTGATGAACTATGGAATGAGGTTCGTGACATTGTACAGGAGACAGGGATCAAGACCATCCCCATGGAAAAGAAATGCACAAAAGCAAAATGGCTGTCTGGGGAGGCCTTACAAATAGCTGTGAAAAGAAGAGAGGTGAAAAGCAAAGGAGAAAAGGAAAGATATAAGCATCTGAATGTAGAGTTCCAGAGAATAGCAAGAAGAGATAAGAAAGCCTTCTTCAGCTATCAATGCAAAGAAATAGAGGAAAACAACAGAATGGGAAAGACTAGAGGTCTCTTCAAGAAAATTAGAGATACAAAGGGAACATTTCATGCAAAGATGGGCTCGATAAAGGACAGAAATGGTATGGACCTAACAGAAGCAGAATATATTAAGAAGAGCTGGCAAGAATATACGGAAGAACTGTACAAAAAAGATCTTCACAACCCGGATAATCACGATGATGTGATCATCTAGAGCCAGACATCCTGGAATGTGAAGTCAAGTGGGCCTTAGAAAGCATCACTATGAACAAAGCTAGTGGAGGTGATGAAATTCCAGTTGAGCTATTTCAAATCCTGAAAGATGATGCTGTGAAAGTGCTGCACTCAATATGGCAGCAAATTTGGAAAACTCAGCAGTGGCCACAGGACTGGAAAAGGGCAATTTTCATTCCAATCCCAAAGAAAGGCAATGCCAAAGAATGCTCAAACTACCACGCAATTGCACTTATCTCACATGCTAGTAAAGTAATGCTCAAAATTCTCCAAGCCAGGCTTCGGCAGTACGTGAACCGTGAACTTCCTGATGTTCAAGCTGGTTTTAGAAAAGGCAGAGGAACCAGAGATCAAATTGCCAACATCCGCTGGATCATGGAAAAAGCAAGAGAGTTCCAGAAAAAAATATCTATTTCTGCTCTATTGACTATGCCAAAGCCTTTGACTGTGTGGATCACAATAAACTGTGGAAAATTCTTGAAGAGATGGGAATACCAGACCACCTGACCTGCCTCTTGAGAAATCTGTATGCAGGTCAGGAAGCAACAGTTAGAACTGGACATGGAACAACAGACTGGTTACAAACAGGAAAAGGAGTACGTCAAGGCTGTATATTGTCACCCTGGTGATTTAACTTCTGTGCAGATTGCATCATGAGAAATGCTGGGCTGGAAGAAGCACAAGCTGGAATCAAGATTGCCGGGAGAAATATCAATAACCTCAGATATACAGATGATACCACCCTTATGGCAGAAAGTGAAGAGGAACTAAAAGGCCTCTTTATGAAAGTGAAAGAGGAGAGTGAAAAGGTTGGCTTAAAGCTCAACATTCATAAAACAAAGATCATGGCATCTGGTCTCATCACTTCATGGGAAATAGATGGAGAAACAGTGGAAACAGTGTCAGACTTTATTTTTTTGGGCTCCAAAATCACTGCAGATGGTGACTACAGCCATGAAATTAAAAGACGCTTACTCCTTGGAAGAAAAGTTATGGCCAAGCAGAGATATTTCTTTGCCAACAAAGGTCCGTCTAGTCAAGGCTATGGTTTTTCCAGTAGTCATGTATGGATGTGAGAGCTGGAATATGAAGAAGTCTGAGCGCCAAAGAAGTGATGCTTTTGAACTGTGGTGTTGGAGAAGACTCTTGAGAGTCCCTTGGACTGCAAGGAGATCCAACCAGTCCATTCTGAAGGAGATCAGCCCTGGGATTTCTTGGGAAGGAATGATGCTAAAGCTGAAACTCCAGTGCTTTGGCTACCTCATGTGAAGAGTTGACTCACTGGAAAAGACTCTAATGCTGGGAGGGATTGGGGGCAGGAGGAGAAGGGGACGACAGAGGATGAGATGGCTGGATGGCATCACTGACACGTTGGATATGAGTCTGAGTGAACTCCAGGAGTTGGTGACGAACAGGGAGACCTGGCGTGCTGTGATTCACGGGGTCGCAAAGAGTCGGACACGACTGAGCAACTGAACTGAACTGAACTGGCAAAGTAATGTCTCTGCTCTTTAATATGCTATCTAGGTTGGACAGAGGTTAAAGTGTCTGCCTGCAAGGCTGGAGACTCGGGTTCAATCCCTGAACTGGGAAGATCCCCTGGAGAAGGAAATGGCAACCCACTCCAGTATTCTTGTCTGGAGAATCCCATGGATGGAGGAGCCTGGTAGGTTACAGTCCACGGGGTTGCAAAGAGTCGGACACAACTGAGCGACTTCACTTTCACTTTCTTTCAGATTGGTCATAGCTTTTCTTCCAAGGAGCAAGTGTCGTAATTTCATGGCTGCAGTCACCATCTGCAGTGATTTTAGAGCCCCAAAAATAAAGTCTGACATTTTTTCCATTGTTTCCCCATCTATTTGCCATGAAGTGATGGGGACCAGATGCCATCTTAGTTTTCTGAATGTTGAGTTTTAAGCCAGCTTTTTCACTCTCCTCTTTCTCTTTCATCAAGAGGCTCTTTAGTTCTTCTGACCCCACAGAGCAATGTATTATCTACAATTAGATTTTTTTCAATGTCCTGAGTATCCAAAGCCAGTTTTGAGAAAGTAAGACTTTTTAGGTAAATCAGTCCGATAATTTTCCCTTTTTAAATGAAAATGAGTCTCAATGAACAACTCATTAAACTTGATCGAACAACTAGGTTAAATGAACACCTTCAAGAACAATCTTAAAAGAGAAAAAAAAAATGTCACAGAGGCTAAACATGACCATCCAGAGCCTGTGCATATATAGAAGTTCAGTTCAGTTCATTTCAGTTGCTCAGTCGTGTACGACTCTTTGTGACCCCATGAATCGCAGCACGCCAGGCCTCCCTGTCCATCACCAATTCTCGGAGTTCACTCAGACTCAGTTTTCATTTCAATCCCAAAGAAAGGCAATGCCAAAGAATGCTCAAACTACCACACAATTGCACTCATCTCACACGCTAGTAAAGTAATGCTCAAAATTCTCCAAGCCAGACTTCAGCAATACGTGAACTGTGAACTTCCAGATGTTCAAGCATATGTAGAAGAGGGAGAAATTATTCTATCATATGGTGATTAATGTTTACAGTTCCTCTGGGCTACTTCTCCCCCAGTGGTCACCTCTGTAATTACTGCTTTGACTCCAGATATCCATAAAAAGTACTCCCTACCCAATTGCAACGGGATGAATCTGACTGTAATATTCATAACAGTATTATAAAGGGATTCTTTTATATGATGACGGGACTGACAGAACAGTGGTAGATTTGATATGGCATTGATAGCAAGAAAATGGAGGAAAAGTTACATGCAAAAAACAGTGCACATAGTGGGCTGAAGGGGAGACAGGAAATACAGATAAAGCTAAGAAACTCTTCTTAAAACAAGTCCTTTAAGGACAGATCCTAACTCAAACACATTTAGAAAGAACTTCAGAGACCCTGACAAACCAAATGCCATCAGGTGTGGGGATCTGAGTGGAGTTCTTTCGTCGCCAAGTCGTGTCTGACTCTTTGCGACCCCATGAACTGTCTGCCAGGCTCCTCTGTTCATGGAATTCTCCGGGCAAAAATAATGGAGTGGGTTGCTGTTTTCTTCTCCAGGGTATCTTCCCAAGCCAGGAATCAAACCCACATCTCCTGCTCACGTCTCTTGCATTGCTGGCAGGTTCTCTACTTCTGAGCCACCTGGAAAGCCCTATATAATAACCAATAGGAGCTACTTGTAGAAGACCCTTCATTCTGAAACATGACGCCTTTTCTGAGCCAGAGTATACCTATTGCATGCCTTGGGGCTCTCTTGAGAATCCTGAATCAATAGGCTTCCCTTTAAGCCTTTAGACTCCACTGAGGCCAAAACATTCCCTTCCTTTTGGTGGTAATGGCACTAGAATATATGGAGCTGTGAGAAAGTCAAGGTATGCATACAAGGCGACATAAGCTTTTTTAAAAAAATTTTTTTAAGTTTATTTTTTGGATTTAGTTGCTTTACAATGTTAAAGCTGTAACACTGTAATGTTATTAGTTTCTCCTGTACAATGAAGTGTATCAGCTATATATATACATATATCCCCTCCCTCTTAGATCTCCCTCCTCCATCCCACCCATCTAGGTCACCACAGAGCTGAGCTCTCTGTGCTATACAGAAGGTTCCCGCTAGCCATCTATCTTACACATGCTAGTGTGTGTATGTCAATCCCAATCTCCCAGTTCATCCCACCCTCCCTTCCCCCTACCCCGTGTCCACACATCTGTTTTCTGCATCTGTGTCTCTATTTCTGCTCTGCAAATAGATTCATCTGTACCATTTTTCTAGATTACACATATATGTGGTAATATACAATATTTGTTTTTCTCTTTCTGATTTACTTCACTCTGTGTGAAGGACTCTAGGTCCATCCACATCTCTGCAAATGACCTAATTTCATTTCTTTTTATGACTGAGTAATATCCCATTGTATATATGTACTTCTTC
Source organism: Capra hircus (assembly GCF_001704415.2). Classification (NCBI taxonomy): domain Eukaryota; kingdom Metazoa; phylum Chordata; class Mammalia; order Artiodactyla; family Bovidae; genus Capra; species Capra hircus. Next base: position 114,246,145 of record NC_030808.1, on the reverse strand, counting down.
TTTATCCATTCATTTGTCAATGGACATTTAGGTTGCTTCCATGTCCTGATCATTGTAAATAGTGCTGCAGTGAACATTGGGGTGCATGTGTCTTTCTGATTTATAGTTTTTTTAGGGTGTGTGTCCAGTAGTAGGATGCTGGGCCATATGGTAGTTCTGTTTAGTTTTTAAGGAACCTCCATACTGTTCTGCATAGTGGCTGTATCAACTTAAATTCCCACCAACAGTACAAAAGGGTTCCCTTTGCTCCACATGTCTCCAAGATTTACTGTTTGTCGATTTTTTCGATGATGGCTATTCTGAACGGTGTGAGGGGATAACCTCGTTGTAGTTTTGATCTGCATTTCTCTAGCAATTAGTAATGTTGGGCATCTTTTCATGTGCCTCTTGGCCATCTATATGTCTTCCTGGAGAAGTGTCTCTTTAGGTCTTCTGCCCATTTTTGATTGGGTTGTTCATTTTTTTGATGTTGACCTACATGAGCTGTTTTTATATTTTAGAAATTAATCCCTTGTCAGTTGCTTAATTTGCAAATGTTATAACCTTTTGATACCATGTCATCATTTACAAGAATATTGCCCCAAGGATACAGTACATGAAGTTCATTAAAGGAAACTCTTGCTAAGAAGTCTGGTGAAACTGCCCTGCCCATTCCCTGTGACACACACAGCAAGGTGTGTTACAGAAACTGACGCGGTTAGGGAAAGCATGACCAAGCATCACTGAGGCGGAAGCTGGCAGAGAGGAAAACCCAACATGTTCTGTCAGGTCAGCAGTCAGCGTGGCTATAAGCAAATAAGGTTGCAGCATTTTGAAGTAATCCTAGTCTGACTCATCCTTTATCAGTAACTTTCAGCTCATGTTCATGAATGTTCTGTTGACCAAATAAAACAGTTTCACAATGATGCCATAGTTAAATGTCATGTCTCTGCTTATCCAATCCTCTACTTATTCTTTCTTTTATTTACTTTTCTTAAAATAATCCCATCACAATAGAGAGCAATGGGAGAGAAAATGAGGGAGGAAACAGTGTCATCGTCTTCTCTATTACTATGATGCCTCTACTTGAGGCCACATTCTAAAGATACCTGGGAAATCAGGAGAGAGAAAGGAGATAAAGCATTTTAAAGCAGAAGCAGCCTTCAAAGTCACTGCATTTAATTCCCTTAAATTTATAGATGAGAAACATAAAAGGCCCAAAAAAGAAGAGTCGCTTGCTTAAGTTATACAGCAAGTTAGTGAAAGAATCTGAATTAGAATTCCAGTCTTTTGATCTCCAATCTTAATGTAAAAGTTTAGTTATAAATTTTGTTTTAGTTTAACTATAGTTGATTTACAGATTGTGTTAGTTTCAGGTGTACAGCTTCAGATTCTTTTTCATTGTAGGTTATTACAAGATACCGAATATAATTCTCTGTGCTATACGGTAAATCCTTGTTAATCATCTATTTTGTAGATAGCGGTCTATATTTGTTGGTCTCATAGTCCTAATTTATCCCTCTCCTACTCCCTTTTCTCTTTGTTTTCTATGTCTGTGCATCTGTTTCTGATTTGTAGACAAGTTCATTTGTGGCATATTTTAGATTCTACATGTAAATATCTTATGACCTTTGTCCTTGGCTTACTTCAGTTAATATGATAATCTCTAGGTCCATCCATGTTGATGCAAATGGCATTATTTCATTCTTTTTATAGCTGAGTAGTATTTCATTGTATATATGTACTATATTTTCTTTATCCATTCACAGAATAGTGGATCCAAGTTGTGCTGCTGAGACATAGTACTGTGATTCCAGAATAGCAAGCAAGTTTCCTTGGCATCAAGTTTTCTCTTCTCTCTGGATTCTATAGCAAAATAAGGGGCAGGTCATTGTACAACTCAAGTGTGGGGCATGCAGGGGCACTTGAGCACACTGATTAGCAGGTGTGAAAGTTTAAACTCCATTTAAAGTTGGGAGAAAACAGGGCTCTGGATACTCAAATCTATGTAGGAAATCTCTTGGGTGTTTGAGTTAAAAGACACATATATGTACCACTGACTGTCGCTAAATTTTAGGGTTAAAGTGCTAGTAGATAAGAACCCAAGACCTCTGATGTTGCTGGGGAAAAGATCAGCTCCAAATAATAGAGAAGATGTGGGAGTCAGGCCTCCAAGTGAGAAAAGGGTCTAGAAATCAAAGAAAGGGGCTTCCTCAGTGGCTCAGCAGGAAAAAAAATGTGCTTGCCAATGCAGGAGAAGTGGGTTTAATCCCTTGGTCGGGGAAGATTCCCCTGGAGGATAAAGTGGCAACCCGCTGCAGTATTCTTGTGTAAGAAATCCTGTGGATAGAGTGCCCGGCGGGCTATAGTTCATGAGGTTCCAAAAGAGTTAGACACAACCTTGCGACTAAACAACAATCAGTGAAAGGAATTGCTGGAAGGGAAGACATTTTCCTGCATGGAGCCTGAGGAGAGTTCCACTCTTCTCTGGGAGCTTGCATGTGATCTAGAAGTGAAATCACAGTGGAATCACCCAACTTCCACATGGGCCTGGTATTCGTCATACTCTGGAAACCATCCAGAAATTAGCTCAAGGAAAAGTTAATGTCCATAAATAGGGCTGTTGATCTTCTATAAATGTGCCTTTCTGTGTATGATCTAAAATCTTGTAAATGGCTTTTTCAATTCTAATAAGAAATGAGTTTCCTCTGATCTGCCTCATCGATATAAAGGGATATGGAAATAAGGTAAGGGGGCTTCACCCCAAAGGCTGTAGTCCCATTTATTTTTTAAATATAAGCATTCAGTCATTCAACAAATATTTATTACGTCCCTCTTATTACATCCACATACCTTCTGATTGAGTATGGGAGAGAAAGATAATATCTCCATCTTCATTAGGCTTCTAAGCAAACAAGTGAATCAATTAAAACAGCATAGTTATGGATTTGATAAGTGATATCAAGGTGGTTGCTGAAATAACCTACATCAGGGAGTGACTAACTTTTCCCATGAAGGGACACACAGCCAGTGTGTAGGCTATCTGGTCTCTGTGACAACCACTTCATCCTGTTATCCCTGTGTTCAACACAGTCAGGCATATATCTTTATATACTTGAATAGCTCAGCTTTGTTACAATAAAACTTTATTTATAGATACTAAAACTTGAATTTCTTACAATTTTTATATCATGAAATATTATTTAACAACAAAAAAATTTAAAATCATCCTCAACTCATGGGCTGTACCCGCCCCTCCAAAAAAAAGAAAAAGTATCAGATTTGACCTGTAGACAAGCCCCACTATGGTCTGAATGTTTATGTCCCTACCCAATTTCATGTGTTGAAATCCTGTTGCCCAGTGTGACAGTATTAGGAAGTGGGACCTTTGGGAGGTGCTTCAGTCCTGAGGGTGGAGCCCTCATAGATGGGATTGTTGCCTTGTTGAAGAGACCGCACAGAGCTCCCTAGCTCATTCCATCATTTGAGGACACAATGAGAAGTCAGCAGTCTGCAGCCTGGAAGAGTGTCTTCTCCAGAGTCTGACTGTGCTGGTACCCTGATCCTGGACTTCTAGCCTGCAAATCCGTGAAAAAATAAATTTCAACTGTTCCCAAGCTACCCAGTCTGTGGTGTTTTGGTACAGAAGCCTGAATGGGATAAAATATTTCCACAGTGTTAACTACTGGCTATGTGGTTTAGGGAGAAGGGAGTACAGTTAACTTCACTAGAACTTGATAAGGTTTCTCTGAGGAGGTGACAACGTAGTGGATGAGGGGAAGCCAGCTGTGGAAAGAGCTAGGAAAAGAATACCCCAGGCAGAGGAAAAAACAAACAAAAAACCCCGAAGCAGCGGGAGCTCCCCAAACCCTTTACTGTCCATTGAAGTTTATTAAGGAATTAAATACTTAAGCAAAAATCCTTTGAAAGTATGTCTCATTGCATTAGCAGCATTGATCTCCAGTCATTAGGTGATAAATGTTATAAAAGGGATGGCATACACATGGCATAAATAATCCTTTAAAGAAAATTTCACATCCTCTTACTGATGTCTCTGGCAAAGAATGACAGGTTGATTTTTTTTTCTTTCTTGTGTGTGATAACTTGGCAGAGGAAGAGAATAATCATTTCAGATCTTTGTATCAATTTAAATGAATTATCGTGTAGAAATGGTAGACATTTTTCATTGAATGTTTTTACTGTACGTTTGTGTCATTAAGTACAAAACCATATGTTTGCCAGTCAAATATTCTAATTCTTTGAGGCATTCTGCAATGAAATTATGTGTAAAGGTGAATAAAATATATTTATTTGTATATACATTTAGAAGTCTATCCATCAATATTTTACTTCTGTATAAAAGGCATTTATGTTACCACAGACTTGTAACCTGGCCATCTGGTAGTATGGTTGGAGAACGTCCATAAAAATGAATGATGAAAAGAAATGTCCAAATACAGTTTTATACAGTGTTTTTTTCTGAACCCATACTCCATTTGTGATTTCAAAGCTTAGCATAAAAAATACAAAAATATTACTTGCAGAGTCACCTTATGTGGGAGAGAGATGATTACTTCTGTCTACATTTTAAATCTGTGACAGAACTCCAAATCTTACCCAGATGCTGGTAAAGGGGAACATTTTCTTCATTTTAGAAATAATACTCGGAAAACACACCCATCTGTCTGTTGTAAGAAAATGTCCAAGTCACATTCACATGTTTATCAAAAGAACCCAAAGCGTTAGCGAGAGCTAAAATATGCCAGGAACAGAAAAAAAAAAAAAAAAAAAAAAAATCAAGGAAAATAGTGGGCAATAGTGTTTCAAAATGTGTCTCTGGTAAAAATGTATCTAGGGTGTCTGTTACATAAAAAGTACCTCACAGTATATTAAATTCATGATGTTAAAACAGTCTTAAGAAAGATGGCTGTGAGATTCATGTCAGATGTGAAGCAGAAAAATAATGAAATGATACCATTGATACCTAGTTCAGATTTTTAGTAGGTAAATAAGTATATCTTAGTTTGCAGAAGAATTTTACTTTTGCTACCCTGTATCATTGCATACTTTAAGGACTTGCATTGTGTAGGTATATTGAGTGTTTTAGGTTTTATAATGCATTGAAATAATCTTTGGATATAACTTCAGTTAAATTCAGCATCACTTATCTAACTCCCTGAGGGTCCCAAATACAAAGATGAGTAAGACTGGAATATTTTCTAAAGTCTTTATGTTCATCAGTTTAAAAAAAAGATCTCAAAGATCTCTGATTTGAGGCAGAAAATTGCATTAATCCAGGGAGAAAGTGTGAAGGGAGCAAAGGGAAGAAACTGGTTGATTTCAGTGGAAAAAAATCTAGGATGTTTCCTCAAGGAGCTGGCACTTGAGCTGGGCCTGGAACAAATGAGAATACATGAGAAGGCATCCAGCCACTGACATTTTCATCCATGGAAAGCCACCTCATTGAAGTTTTTGAGCAGGAAGTGCTCTGATCAGTTCTGATTTGTTTTTGTTTTTCACATTTTAAAAAAGCTGTAAGATAGAATAAACTTACAGAGAAGCACTTATATCATAAATGTTTGATTTGGGGATTTTTCTGAAAAAATACCTGCATGACTCTCCTCCTACCAAGGATAAATCAAGCAAGCAAGCACTAACAGAATTGCAGAAATATTCAAATCAGAACCAGCTTCCTGAAGGTGCACCTGGGCAGTAGCACAAACCCCAGCACTGAGCAGGGTCCTTCCTTGGTTTAATGCTCTGCTTTTGCATCTTGAAATTCTTAATAAATTTTGAACAAGGGACCCTGTGTTTGTATTTGGCATTGAGCCCCACAATTTCTGTAGCCTTTCCTGTCCTAACCATCATTCTCCAACACATCCAAATGTGCAGTTCTCCTCACTAGGGCAAACCATTATTTTTTATTTTCTTTATGGTTTATTCCCTAATTACACATGCATGAATACAGTAGTTTAATTTTGTCTGTTATGAAATAGAAATAGATTTATAAGAAATAGATTTATAAGTCTGTATTCTGTTGTGTCTGGCTTTTTCCCCTTAGTGTTATGATTTTAAGAGTCATCACGATGTGATTCATTCATTTTCTCAGTGGTATCTTTAATGAGCTCTATCTGCTAGATTATGCAAGATTGGTTGGTGCATGGCGGAGAGGAAGACTGGAAGCAGAGAGACCAGTTCGGAGACTAAGCTTATGGACAGTTACAGTGGGAGAGCCTGAGACCTGTAAATAATACTACTGGAGAATTTCTGCTCTCTATAAACCAGTATTTCAGAGCCCTCAGACTTTTGCAACTACAGTAGATACAAAACAAACAGCAGCAACAGCAACAAAACTGGTTTGGGAGCTAAGAAGCAGGCCCTTGAGCATCCAGCAACAAATGATAGTGAAGACAGTTCAGGAACCAAAAATGACTCCCAGCATGCTGGGTTAGCCAAGGAAAAAAAAAAGGAATGCTAGGATAGAAAACGCACGCACATATTTTTATGTATTGATATAAATCCACACATAATATGTGTAGATAAATACATTTATACATATGCACACTTTATTTTATCACAGATGAATTAAGGTATATCATGAGACAAGGAAATAACATAATTTTTTTTAAGGGAAAAGGAAAAATCGAGATGATTAGAGGCTGTGGAGCAAGTTCGAAGTGGCTGGGCTGTGGTCATGGAGTCTATGGTTAGAAATAGATCAGGCAGTGGAAAGTGGCGAGGGTTAGCAACAATGTGAAACACAGCTAGACTGCTCTGCAGAGTGCGGCGCTGTGTGCACCTCACACCCTGATTCAGCAATGAGGCTGCGTTCCCTGAGTGCAGCCCATTAAAGTCACCACAAGCCTTCTATTGTAGGACAGGACCTATATATAGCAATAGGGCGATATTTTATTTATCTGGTAGTCCACTAAAGACCCATCAGACACCACAGTTCAGGATTCTGGGAAAGGTATTCATTATTAAAAACAAATGACCTTAACTAAAGAAACCATCCCAGTGCAGCACAGAGTTGAGGCCAGGCAACTGAGCCAGCTGTGTTTAACACACATTCTTGCACTAGTGAAAAGCAAAGGGCAAGGATGTTTTTTAAAAACTGTTCATCTAAAATAAAAAGGAGTTCTGAAAAGGATGAACATGTAAAGATGACCACAAACAAATAATATTTGTTGAATTAACTTCTTCTGTGCCCTCATTATGCTGTAGGAATGTATTGGGCAGTTTCATGTATGTGATCTTTCTGAATGCTAAAGGATTAACTTCCAAATTTGCCTTCACAGTTACCCGTAGTCCTGTTACTCACAACTGTTGGAGTCAAGACCTCAGTTCCCAGTCACAGTTCCCAGGAACTCCACCAGGTTCCCTGATTTTTCTGATGATACGCAGCTGGCTTCTTACAGAGTAAGGAATTCAAGAGACACATTACAGCCCCGGATCAAAGTTCTAGTCTTTTATGACTTAACCTTGGAAGCAACATATCATCACTTCTGGTCTATTGGTCATATAAGCCAACCCTAGTGCACTATGGGAGAGGCTGTTCAAGTGTGAATGCCAGGATGTAGGAATAGTGGGTGCCATTTTGGAGATTGCCCTACCTCTGAAATTAAATTGACCAACTGTACAGCTAGAAAGTGACAGCCAAAATTGAAAAGTAAGTCTATCAGACTATGACTTTAGAATATCAGGAATCAATAAGTGTAAAAGATTATTTTTTTGCAGATTTTTGTGTTAAAAAAAAAAAGTTGAATTAACTATAATATCATATTGAAGACAGATAAAGCTTTTTATTTGTAACTGTCAATGAAAAGATAAGACTATGCTTATCTCTCATCTAGTATTTATTGAGCAGGAATCAAAATTATAATTTCAATTGCCGGAAAAATTCTGAGTTTCTAAAGGATATTTCAGTATTTGAGGTAGACACTATAGGCTGGCTTCCTAAAACCATTGTTTATTTATTTCTTACTTGTCTCCCTCTGCTCTAAAAGGTAGATTAGTTTATTATGAATTACCCCAGCCTCTTTTGCAGCTATAGTGAAGTTGCTCAGTTGTGTCCGACTCTTTGCGACCCTGTGGACTGTAGCCTACCAGGCTCCTCTGTCCATGGGATTTTCCAGGCAATAGTCCTGGAGTGGATTGCCATTTCCTTCTCCAGGGGATCTCCCCAACCCAGGGATCGAACCCGGGTCTCCCGCATTGTAGACAGACGCTTTACCGTCCACCACCAGGGAAGTCATAAGGACATTCAATGCAGTACTCGCCAAAGAAATTTAACTGGAAGATTCCTGGAGCTTTTGTTTCTTGATGGAACGTAAAATCCTCCTGCCATATCCTTGGTCAACCCTCCCATTCCCACCTTCTTCCAGCCTCAAAAACAGATTTGAAGTCTGGGACTCCATTTCTCTTCACTGAACTATTGAACAATGCCTGGAAGAATTCCAGAATCAGACTTCTTGTTAAATAAGAAATAAAGCTGTATTTGTTTACCCCCAAACCCTTACTTGGGTTTCCAGTTAAGTGCAGCCTTAAGTATTCCTAATTCTTTTAGAGTGAGGCAGCATGGCTTTACAGATAAAGTCAGAATATCCTGAGGGAAAGAGGGGCATTAAAAAGTTTCATGGCTCGTTAAGAAACCTTGCGAGTGTGCTGGGTCATGTTCAGCTACTTAGGACACCATGGACTGTAGCCTGCCAGTCTCCTCTGTCCATGGAATTTTCCAGGCAAGAATACTGGAGTGGGTTGCCACTTCTTACTCCAAAGGATCTTCTTGACCCAAGGATTGAACCAAAGTCTCCTGTGTCTCCTGTGTTGGCACACAGATTCTTTACCGGTGAGCAGCTTGGGAAGCCCTAAGAAACCTTACTTATAAACAATTTCCATGTAACCTAAATTCCTACATACCTAACTGAGAAGTAAGACAACCGTAAGCATTTATCTTATTAGTATTATTTTGCCTCAGTCTCTACAACAGTGCAGAAAGTCCAGTTCAGTTTGTTCAGTCACTCAGTTGAGTCCTACTTTTTGCCACCTCATGGATTGCAACATGCCAGGCTTCCCTCTCCATCACGGACTTCTGGAGTGTGTTCAAACTCATGTCCATCAAGTCAGTGATGCCATCCAACCATCTCATCCTCTGTCATCCCCTTCTCCTCATGCCTTCAATCTTTCCCAGCATCAGAGGCGTTTCCAAGGAGTCAGTTCTTCACATCAGGTGGCCAAAATATTGGAGCTTCAGCATCAGTCCTTCTAATGAATATTCAGGCCTGATTTCCTTTAGGATGGGCTGGTTTGATCTCCTTGCAGTTCAAGGGACTCTCAAGAGTCTTCTCCCACATCACAGTTCAAAAGCATCAATTCTTCGGTGCTCAGTTTTCTTTATGGTCCAACTCCCACATCCATTCATGACTACTAGAAAAACTAAAATTTTGACTAGACAGACCTTTGTTGGCAAAGTAATGTCTCTGCTTTTTAATATGCTGTCTAGGTTGGTCATAACTTTTCTTCCAAGGAGCAAGCATCTTTTAATTTCATGGCTGCAATCACCATCTGCACTGATTTTGGAGCCCAAGAAAATAGTCTTTCATTGTTTCCCCATCTATTTCCCATGAAGTGATGGGACTGGATGCCATGATCTTAGTTTTCTGAACATCGAGTTTTAAGCCAGCTTTTTCACTCTCCTCTTTCACTTTCATCAAGACACTTTTAGTTCTTCTTTGCTTTCTGCCATAAAGGTGGTGTCATCTGCATAACTGAGGTTATTGATATTTCTCCCAACAATCTTGATTCCAGCTTGTGCTTCATCCAGCCTGGCATTTCACATGATGTACTCTAAATATAAGTTAAATAAGCAGGGTGACAATATTCAGCCTTGACGTACTCCTTTGCCAATTTGGAACCAGTTCATTGTTCCATGTCCAGTTCTAACTGTTGCTTCTTGACCTGCATACAGATTTCTTAGGTGAGTCAGGTGGTCTGGGATTCCCATCTCTTGAAGAATTTTCCATTTTCTTGTGATCCACACAGTCAGAAGCTCTGGCATAGTCAGTAAAACACAACTAGATATTTTTCTGGAACTCTCTTGCTCTTTTGATGATCCAGTGGATGTTGGCAATTTGATCTCTGGTTCGTCCGCCTTTTCTAAATCCAGCTTGAACATCTGGAAGTTCTCAGTTCACGTACTGTTAAGCATCACTTGGAGAGTTTTGAGCATTACTTTGCTAGCATTACTTTGCTAGTGTGAGATGAGTGCAGTTTGTGGTACTTTGAACATTCTTTGGCATTGCCTTTCTTTGGGATTGGAATGAAAAGTGACATTTTCCAGTCCCGTGGTCACTGCTGAGTTTTTCAAATTTACTGGCATATTGAGTGCAGCACTTTAACAGCATCATCTTTTAGGATCTGAAATAGCTCAGCTGGAATTCCATCACCTCCATTAGGTTTGTTTGTAGTGACGCTTCCTAAGGCCCACTTGACTTCACATTCCAGGATGTCTGGCTCTAGGTGAGTGATCACACCGTCGTGGTTGTCTGGGTCATAAAGATCTTTTTTTGTGTAGTTCTTCTGTGTATTCTTGCCACCTCTTCTTAATATCTTCTGCTTCTGTTAGGTCCATATCATTTCTGTCCTTTATTGAGCCCATCTTTGCATGAAATGTTCCCTTAGTATCTCTGATTTTCTTGAAGACATCTCTAGTCTCCCTTTCTATTATTTTCCTCTATTTCTTTGCATGATCACTGAGGAAGGCTTTCTTATCTCTCATTGCTATTGTTTGGAACTCTGCATTCAAATGGGTATATCTTTCCTTTTCTCCTTTGCCTTTTGCTTCTCTTCTTTTCTCAGCTATTTGTAAGGCTTCCTCTGGAAGTCCAGACCTCCTTAATTCCTCTCTAATAGCCCTGGGACCCCTTAGAGGTCCCTCCCCTACCCTTTCCCAGACCAGCCTCCTTGACTGCTTTATGGATTGTAACATTCATTTTGCTCCTGTGTCAGCTCATTATATGGGACTTCCTAGGTGGGACTAGTGGTAAAGAACTTGCCTGTCAATGCAGGAGACATAAGAGATGTGGGTTCAAACCCTGGGTCAGGAAGTTCCCCGGAGGATGGCATGACAACCCACGCCAATATTCTTGCCTAGAGAATCCCATGGACAGAAGAGCTTGGGGGCTACAGTCCATAGGGTTGCAAAGAGTTGGACACAATGGAAGGCACTTTAGCACACACGCACAGCTCATTATATGGAGGTGTTTGTGGCAGCTTCTGATGCCCAGAGTGACTATAATTCTGCTGGAGCCTGCTGAAGAGGCTACATGCTACTGTGGAAGTTTACCATAGACCCTCTGAGGCTGCTGCAGCATCACAGCTGCAGGCCCTGGTAACAGAATGTTACAGACACTTGAGCCCAAATGCTGTTGGCACCCTGCCAGCTAAGTGGCCTCGAGATTGCTCCTCTAGGTACTTTCATTGAGGTAATTGCAAGGGTAATCTAAGAGGTACACCCTACATTGGTAGATGCTACACCCCCTTTCTCTTTGGTGACCTTTGCCATCTTTGAATAACATTTATGATCTTCAGCCATTTCTCCTCTTACCTCTGCAGTGGTAACTTGGTCCCTCACAGAACTGTGCATTTGCTGACCTGATTTCCTGGTCCTGGGACGTCCTTTCTGGCTCTCTTGCATCTTAGAATGGAGCAGCTTTGGCTCAAGCTATGATTCTTGATACATAAAAGTCATATAAATTTGGCCTAATTTAATGTGTAGTTGTATACACTGATAAAAGCTTATTTGAATTAAATAGAATAAGAATAGCCTGATAGTTTAATATTTGGAAGATTACATGGGATGGTTCTAAAGCATCTGAGAATGTCCCCTGTTGCTGACATTGTACAAATGGTCCTCAGAAAATCTGAAATAGCCTTTTCTGTCACATCCAACCTCCTCCCATTATTTTTATTTACATTGAACAAGAGATCTTTTCAAAACCATAGGCTTTACCTCAGAATAACAAAATATTCTGTTTTCACACAATTATTCAGCTCACCCAGTGGAAATACAGTGGTATCTCTGAACATTATTTCTATCTCCCAGCTACCAAAATATTAAATAACTCCCTGGGTCAACCTATAGAAAACATGTTATTCAAGACAAGAAATTTTACTGCATATAAGTTTTAATGAGAAAGATTTATCAGGCATGTAATATTCAGGAATTTCCATTTCACAGTTATATACACTTTAAAAATATTGCCTATGCCTAGTATTCTATTCAAATCAAATACTGAGAACAGTTTAGAGAAAATCTCAGCCTGAAGCTAAGTCAATAAAATAATCTTTTTTTTTTTTTCTCCTTCTTCTGATAAAGAATTTGCAGCCTCGAGGATCAGTCATTTCCCAAACATTCTGGGACACACTTTGGAAGTAGTGAGAGGCAGATTTCTTTTTAAACCTCAGGAAAAGCTTAGGGCAAGAGAGATGGAAGCCTGGGTCCAGTTTGAAAAGGAAGCACAAATGTGTTAATGATTCAGAAGTCACAGCCTGGCTTTGAATGGTGCTGACACATCAAAGGGCACTGTTTGGAAGATCGTTTCTGGACAGGGACAAACTGTTTGGGAGAAAGCGGCTGAAGCCTTTGATTCCCTGGTTAATGATGCTGGCCAGCAGCCTCTATGTTCTACTGCCCCAGGATTATGAATTTGAACCTACTTCATGCCACCTTCGGAACAAACAGGCAAACAGCCCCAAGCCAGGCTGTCATTTGGGGCTTTGTCAATTAAATCACTTCCTGGGCAATATTAGCATACATGAGAAATAGTCTCATCGGAATCCATTAAATAAGGAAGGGGACAACTCTTTGATAAATAAGTACTTAAGATAACTGTCTTATTTGACCAGTAGGTTATAGAATACCTGAGGTCTACATTAAGCTGTGTGTTAAAATAGTGAAAAAACTAGAATTAGTTTTATTCTTCAGATGTGAAAGTCTCTCAGTCATGTCCAACTCTTGGCAAACCCATGGACTGTACAGTCCATGAAATTCTCCAAGACAGAATATTGGAGTGGTAGCCTTTCCCTTCTGCAGGGGATCTTCCCAACCCAGGGGTTGAACCCAGGTCTCCCACATTGCAAGTAGATTCTTTACCAGCTGAGCCACAAGGGAATCCCATTTTTCAAATAATTCCATGGTAAAAAGATAAGACTATTAACCAAACTGTTAAGTTTTTGTTTGGCTATAATTTATTTTTTTTTCCTTTCTGCTTTATTATAGATTTTAAATTTATTATGGTAAACAGAGTTTATCTAAAGAACAGAATATAAATATTTTTCTTATGGTAACAGGACACCCTGTACAACAGTGACATTTTCTAGACAGATATTCCACTACTCAAAATGATTCTCTGAGGTTAGGTACCCAAGGTTTTATTATAATTTAGCATGAAATAGAGAAATTCAAGAGATTACGTCGTTAAGAAAGTTTCATGAGTTTATTTAATTTCCCATTAGTAATGGAACTTTTAACCACGTTAAGTCACAGTTGTTTTTTTTTTTTTAATATTTTCACTAAAGGTATGGGCATGTAGGAGATGGGAAGATAACTTTATAATTATTTATTTGTATGTATTGAGAAAAAGCCTTCAGAAATTTTAACAGAATCTGGTTGGACAGACTCAAGAGGAATTATCAGTATCCTTCTTAATTAAAAACAAGATGAACCGGCATCTTCATGTAAAACCCAAATTCAACAGCCTCATGCTGTGTGCTGCACAATTGCTGTTATAAACCAGTTTGATTTCTGCTCCTATTCCCAAATCCACACTTGGCCTCCCTTCCATCAGCAGGTGCCTTATCATTTTTATTTACAGAGAGAAGGTTATTTGCAGTTTGAACGCTCATATTTTCACCTTCTCAGTTCCAGTTTTTAGGTCTTCTGGCTCTTCTTCTTTCCTGTACAAGAAGAAAGATGTTTTGCCAGCCTCACCACCAGAGTTTTCAGACACCTCCTCTGCCCTCTCCTCAGAAACCTCTATTAAATGGATATCCTATTGCTTGGATTTCAGTCTCTCCATCTTTACTGACATTGAATTACTACTGAATAGTTGACTGAATTATTTTTCAATTGAAAAGCAAGCCAAAATGTAACCATAAAAAGAAAAACTTAAAATGCTAGAGGAAAACACAAGTATTTATAAATACTTACATATATCCTGAAAAGTGACACAAATTTCTACTTGTGGCATGAAATTCAAAAAGAAAACCCAAAAAGAAAAAGGTCAATAAATTCAAATACGATATATTTTAAAATATTAATGAAAAAGCACAAACAAGGACTAATAACAAATTGATAGTTATTTGCAGTTCAGTACAATTCAGTCGCTCAGACATGTCCAACTCTTTGCGACCCCACTGACTGCAGCACCCTGTCCATCACCAACTCCTGGAGCTTACTCAAACTCACGTCCATCAAGTCGGTGACCCATACAACCAATCTCATCCTCTGTCATCCCCTTCTCCTGCCTTCAATCTTTCCCAGCATCAAGGTCTTTTCCAATGAGTCAGTTCTTTGCATCAGGTGCCCAAACTATTGGAGCTTCAGCATCAGTCCTTCTAATGAATATTCAGGCCTGATTTCCTTTAGGATGGGCTGGTTTGATCTCCTTGCAGTCCAAGGGACTCTCAAGAGTCTTCTCCAACATTACAGTTCAAAAACATCAATTCTTCAGTGCTCAACTTTCTTTATGGTCCAACTCCCACATCCATTCATGACTAGTAGAAAAACCATAGCTTGGAGTAGATGGACTTTTGTCGGCAAAGTAACATCTCTGCTTTTTAATATGCGGTTGAGGTTTGTCATAGCTTTTCTTCCAAAGAGCAAGCATCTTTTAATTTCATGGCTGCAGTCACCATCTGCAATGATTTTGGAGCCCAAGAAAATAAAGTCTGACACTGTTTCCATTGTTTTTCCATCTATTTGTCATGAAGTGCTGGGGCCGAATGCCATGATCTTACTTTTTTGAATGTTGAGTTTTAACCCAGCTTTTTCACTCTTCTCTTTCACTTTCGTCAAGAGGCTCTTTAGTTCTTCTTCACTTTCTGCCATAAGGGTGGTGTCATCTGCGTATCTGAGATTATTGATATTTCTCCCAGGAATCTTTTTTCCAGCTTGTGCTTCATCCAGCCTGGCACTTCACATGATGTACTCTGAATATAAGTTAAATAAGCAGGGTAACAGTATTCAGCCTTGACGTATTCCTTTCCCAATTTGGAACGAGTTCATTGTTCCATGTCCAGTTCTAACTGTTGCTTCCTAACCTGCATACAGATTTCTCAGAAGGCAGGTCAGGTGGTCTGGTATTCCCATCTCTTTCAGAATTTTCCACAGTTTATTGTGATCCACATAGTCAAAGGCTTTGGCATAGTCAATAGAGCAGAAATAGATGTTTCTCTCGAACTCTTGCTTTTTGTTGATCCAGTGGATGTAGGCAATTTGATCTCTGGTTCCTCTGCCTTTTTTAAATCCAGCTTGAACATCTGGAAGTTCACGGTTCACGTACTGTTGAAGCCTGGCTTGGAGAATTTTGAGCACTACTTTGCTAGCATGTGAGATGAGTGCAATTGTGAGGCAGTTTGAGAATTCTTTGGCATTGCCTTTCTTTGGGATTGGAATGAAAACTGACCTTTTCCAGTCCCGTGGTCACTGCTGAGTTTTTCAAATTTGCTGACATATTGAGTGGAGCACTTTCACAGCATCATCTTTTAGGATTTGAAATAGCTCAGCTGGAATTTCATCACCTCCATTAGATTTGTTCATAGTGATGGTTCCCAAGGCCCACTTGACCTCACATTCCAGGATGTCTGGCTCTAGGTGAGTGATCACACCATCGTGGTTATCTGGGTCGTGAAGATCTTTTTTGTATAGTTCTTCTATGTATTCTTGCCACCTCTTCTTAATATCTTCTGTTTCTGTTAGGTCCATACCATTTCTATCCTTTATTGAGCCCATCTTTGCATGAAATGTTCCCTTGGTATCTCTAATTTTCTTGAAGAGATCTCTAGTCTTTCCCATTCTATTGTTTTCCTCTGTTTCTTTGCACTGATCACTGAGGAAGGCTTTCTTATCTCTCCTTGCTATTTTTTGGAACTCTGTATTCAGATGGGTATATCTTTCCTTTTCTCCTTTGACTTTCACTTCTCTTATTTTCTCAGCTATTTGTAAGGCCTCCTCAGACAACTATTTTGCCTTTTTGCATTCCTTTTCTTGGGGATGGTCTTGATCACCACCTCATGTACAATGTCATGACCTCCATCCATCATTCTTCCTGTACTCTATCAGATCTAATCCCTTGAATCTATTTGTTACTTCTACTATATAATCATAAGGGATTTGATTTAGGTCGTACTTGAATTGTCTTGGCAATGGCACCCCACTCCAGTACTCTTCCCTGGAAAATCCCATGGACAGAGGAGCCTGGTAGGCTGCAGTCCACGGGGTCACGAAGAGTCGAACACGACTGAGCGACTTCCCTTTCACTTTTCACTTTCATGCACTGGAGAAGGAAATTGCAACCCACTCCAGTGTTCTTGCCTGGAGAATCCCAGGGACGGGGGAGCTTGGTGGGCTGCCCTCTATGGGGTCACACAGAGTCAGACACGACTGAAGTGACTTAGCATTTAGCAGTGAATCATCTTGTGGTTTTCCCTACTTTCTTCAATTTAAGCCTGAATTTGGCAATAAGTTGATGATCTGAGCCACAGTCAGCTCCTGGTCTTGTTTTTGCTGACTGTATAGAGCTTCTCCATCTTTGGCCGCAAAGAACGTAATCAGTCTGATTTTGGGAAGCCTGGCTTGGCTTGAACATCTGGTGATGTCCACGTGTAGAGTCATCTCTTGTGTTGTTGGAAGGAGGTATTTGCTGTGACAAGTAAATTCTCTTGGCAAAACTCTGTAAGCTTTTGCCCTGCTTCATTTTGTACTCCATGCCCAACCTTGCCCTTTACTCCAGGTATCTCTTGACTTCCTACGTTTGCATTCCAGTCCCCTATGATGAAAAGAACATCTTTTTTGGGTATTAGTTCTAAAAGATCTCATAGATCATCATACAGTTATTCAACTTCAACTTCTTCAGCATTAGTGGTAGGGGCATAGACTTGGATTACTGTGATAATGAATAGTTTGCCTTGGAAATGAACAGAGGTCATTCTGTCATTTTTGAGATTACACCCAAATACTGCATTTTGGACTCTTTTGTTGACTGTGAGGGCTACTCCATATCTTATAAGGGATTCTTGCCCACAGTAGTAGATATAATAGTCATCTGAATTAAACTCACCCATTCCTGTCCGTTTTAGTTCACTGTTTCCTGAAATGTTAATGTTCACTCTTGCCATCTCCTGTGTGACCACTTCAAGTTTACCTTTATTCATGGACCTGACATTCCCAGGTGCCTATGCAATATTGCTCTTTACAGCATTGGGCTTCCATCACCAGTCACAACTGGGTGTTGTTTTTGCTTTGGCTCCGTCTCTTTATTCTTTCCGCTCTTCTCCAGTAGCATATTGGGCACCTACCAACCTGGAAAGTTCATCTTTCAGTGTCCTATCTTTTTTCCTTTTCGTACTGTTCATGGGGTTCTCAAGGTAAGAATACTGAAGTGGTTTGCCATTTCCTTTTCCAGTGGACCATGTTTTGTCAGAACTCTCCATGACCCATCCATCTTGGGTGGCCCTACACGACATGGCTCATAATTTCATTGAGTTAGACAAGGCTGTGATCCACGTGGTCACATTTATAAATACTTATATAACACTAGTTTTATAAATATCCTGGAGTGTAAGACAGCTTTATACTTGTGGCATGAAATTCTGAAAGAAAACCCAAAAGAAAAAAGTCAATAAATTAAAATAGAATATTTTTTTAAAATATTAATGAAAAAGTATAAACACAGGCTAATAACAAACTAATAATTATTTTCAAAGTATGTGATTATCAGAGGTTAATATCCTTATTGTATAACAACTATAATACATAGTCAACAATTATAAATCAATAAGAAAAAGTTGAGAAGTCCAACAAAAGATGGGTGCTACTTTAACTATTGAAAATACATTTAAAGTACATGTGTAAAAATATAAATCTGAGTATTTCTTAAGTTATAAGGAATTTCCTAAAGTTATATAGAATTGTGTCTATGTATTCACTGTTTGAGTAGTATTTCAGTATAGATTCAAGGGCTTCCCTTGTGGCTCAGCTGGTAAAATAAAGAATCTGCCTGCAATGCAGGAGACCTGGGTTTGATCCCTGGGTTGGGAGGATCCCCTGGAGAAGGGAAAGACTACCTGCTCCAGTGTTCTGGCCTGGAGAATTCCTAAGGGGGTTGCAAGGAGTCAGACAGGACTGAGCAACTTTCACTTTCACTATAGATTGAAGTCAAGAGTTATGGCTGTATCCAATGACAGAGTAGTACTTCATTTTGATTATGTGTTTGGCCTCCAGCAACAAGTGAGGATATTTCGTTAATACATAGTTTAGAGATTGGCAAACCATGAGCCTGTGGGCCAAATGCAGCCCACCGCCTGTTTCTGTAAAGAAAGTGTTATGGAACTCAGTCATGTGCATTTATTTACATATTATCTATGGCTGCTTTTATACTGCAGGGGCAGATTTGAGTAGTTGTAATGGAGATGTATGGCTCGCAAAATCTGAAATATTTACTCTCTGGCCCTTTACTAAAAAAAGTTTGCCAACTGCTTGTCTTAAACATTTAGCTTACATGAAATATGGAAATATTTGATAAGTGTCCTAGGATCACTCCTTTTTAATAATTCTATATAATTCTATTCTACACGGCAATAAGGTTTTTTTAAGGACATAAATTCCTTAAGAGAAAGGATTTCGTTTTTATACTTCAGGGGTAATATGTTCATATTGCCATAGTTTAATAATAGGCCAGTAAGGAGTACATCAAGGCTGTATATTGTCACCCTGCTCATTTAATTTATATGCAGAGTACATCATGAGAAATGCTGGGCTGGAAGAAGCGCAAGCTGGAATCAAGATTGCCAGGAGAAATATCAGTAACCTCAGATATGCAGATGACACCACCCTTATGGCAGAAAGTGAAGAGGAACTCAAAAGCCTCTTGATGAAAGTGAAAGAGGAGAGTGAAAAAGTTGGCTTAAAGCTCAACATTCATAAAACAAAGATCATGGCATCTGGTCCCATTACTTCATGGGAACTAGATGGGGAAACAGTGTCAGACTTTATTTTTTGGGGCTCCAAAATCAGTGCAGATGGTGATTGCAGCCATGAAATTAAAAGAGCTTACTCCTTGGAAGAAAAGTTATGACAAACTTAGATAGCGTATTGAAAAACAGAGACGTTACTTTGCCAACAAAGGTCTGTCTAGTCAAGGCTATGGTTTTTCCAGTGGTCATGTATGCATGTTGAGAGTTGGACTGTGAAGAAAGCTGAGCGCCAAAGAATTGATGCTTTTGAACTGTGGTGTTGGAGAAGACTCTTGAGAGTCCCTTGGACTTCAAGGAGATCCAACCAGTCCATTCTGAAGGGGATCAGCCCTGGGATCTCTTTGGAAGAAATGATGCTAAAGCTGAATCTCCAGTACTTTGGCCACCTCATGCGAAGAGTTGACTCATTGGAAAAGACTCTGATGTTTAGAGGGATGGGGGGCAGGAGGAGAAGGGGACGACAGAGGATGAGATGGCTGGATGGCATCACTGACTTGATGGACACAAGTCTGAGTGAACTCCGGGAGTTGGTGATGGACAGGGAGGCCTGGCGTGCTGCGATTCATGGGGTCGCAAAGAGTCGGACACAACTGAGCGACTGAACTGAACTGAACTGAATCTTTCTTTTAAATGTAAGTTTTAAAACAAAGAAAGAAAAAAATCTTCAAAAGAGTGACAAACTTCTGCAGCAGAACTAAATACAATAATCATAAAATTATTTAAATAGCCTGAATTCTGCAGTTCTAGTGTTATCTTCCTAAGATATCACCACAGATCCTTTTCTGAAAATTTCTACCACAAGATAGTGTAACTGCAAGTAAAATAGAAACCCCTTTGGCAGATTACTTAAACCAAGCCTGACGGCTAATGGTAATTTACAGAGGAAGCTTCCTCTCCCTCAATATAGACTCTCATTGTCTCCATCAAAACCACAGAGTTTGAAGGATTTATTGGAGCCCCTGCTGCAGAAAGAATGATGAGCTTCCTCCAGCATCAGGGGAAGTGATGGATTTTTGTCCCTGCCAGAGAAAAGGAGACTCCTTTAATTTTGTGGTTGGTGACAAAAAAGCAAGTGAAAGTTCTTTTGTTTTTTTATTATTTTATTGACTTTAGTTGATGTACAGTGTTAATTACTGATGTATAACAAATTAACAGTTATAGAGAGATATTTTTTATAATGTTTTCCATTATGGTTTATCATAGGCTATTAAATACAGTTATCTGTGCTATACAGTAGGACCTTGTTGTTTTATCTATTCTGTATATAAAAGCATACATCTGCTAACCCCAGCCTCCCACTCATTCTTTCCCCATGGCAACCACCAGTCTGTTCTCTATGTCCCTGATGCTGTTTCCTGGATTGGTTCTTTTGCATCTCATTTTAGACTCCACATATAAGTGATATCATATGGTATTTGTCTCCCTCTGACTTATTTCACTTAGTGTGATAGTCTCTTGTTGCAGCCATATTGCTGCAAATAGCATTGTTTTGTTCTTTTTTATGGCTGAGTAGTAATTCATTGTATATATGTACCATATATCTTTATCTATTCATCTGTTGTTGGACATTTAGGTTGTTTCCATGTCTGGGTTATGTGACTAGTGCTGCTGAGAACATGGATGCATGTATCCTTTTTAATTATAGTTATGACTGAAATAGAGGAAAACAGTAGAATGGGAAAGACCTAGAGATCTCGTCAAGAAAATTAGAGATACGAAGGGAACATTTCATGCAAAGATGGGCTCAATAAAGGACAGAAATGGTATGGACCTAACAGAAGCAGAAGATATTAAGAAGAGGTGGCAAGAATACACAGAAGAAGTGTACAAAAAAGATCTTCATGAACCAGATAGTCACGAATGTGTGGTCACTCACCTAGAGCCAGACATCCTGGAATGTGAAGTCAAGTGGGCCTTAGAAAGCATCACTACGAACAAAGCTAGTGGAGGTGATGGAATTCCAGTTGAGCTGTTTCAAATCCTGAAAGATGATGCTGTGAAAGTGCTGCACTCAATATGCCAGTAAATTTGGAAAACTCAGCAGTGGCCACAGGACTGGAAAAGGTCAGTTTTCATTCCAATCCCAAAGAAAGGCAATGCCAAAGAATGCTCTAACTACTGCACAATTGCACTCATCTCACACGCTAGTAAAGTAATGCTTAAAATTCTCCAAGACAGGCTTTAGCAATACGTGAACCAAGAAACTTCCAGATGTTCCAGCTGGTTTTCAAAAAGGCAGAGGAACCAGAGATCAAATTGCCAACATCCATTGGATCATAGAAAAAGCAAGAGAGTTCCAGAAAAACATCTATTTCTGCTTTATTGACGATGCCAAAGCCTTTGACTGTGTGGATCACAACAAACTGCGGAAAATTCTGAAAGAGATGGGAATACCAGACCACCTTACCTGCCTCCTGAGAAACCTGTATGCAGGTCATGAAGCAACAGTTAGAACTGGACGTGGAACAACAGATTGGTTTCAAATAGGAAAAGGAGTACGTCAAGGCTGTATATTGCCACCCTACTTATTTAACTTATATGCAGACTACATCATGAGACATGCTGGGCTGGAGGAAGCACAAGCTGGAATCAAGATTGCCAGGAGAAATATCAATAACTTCAGATATGCAGATGACACCACCTGTATGGCAGAAAGTGAAGAAGAACTAAAGAGCCTCTTGATGAAAGTGAAAGAGGAGAGTGAAAAGGTTGGCTTAAAGCTCAACATTCAGAAAACTAAGATCATGGCATCTGGTCCCATCACTTTATGGGAAATAGACGAGGAAACAGTGGAAACAGTGTCAGACTTTATTTTTCTGGGCTCCAAAATCACTGCAGATGGTGACTGCAGCCATGAGATTAAAAGACACTTACTCCTTGGAAGGAAAGTTATGACCAACCAAGACAGCATATTAAAAAGCAGAGACACTACTTTTCCAACAAAGATCTGTCTAGTCAAGCCTATGGTTTTTCCAGTGGTCTTGTATGGATGTGAGAGTTGGACTATAAAGAAAGCTGAGCGCAGAAGAATTGATGCTTTTGAACTGTGGTGTTGGAGAAGACTCTTAAGAGTCCCTTGGACTGCAAGGAGATCCAACCAGTCCATCCTAAAGGAGATTGGTCCTGGGTGTTCATTGGAAGGACAGATGCTGAAGCTGAAACTCCAATACTTTGGCCACCTCATGCGAAGAGCTGACTCATTGGAAAAGACCCTGACACTAGGAAAGATTGACGGCAGGAGGAGAAGGGGACGACAGAGGTTGAGATGGTTGGATGGCATCACTGACTCAATGGATGTGGGTTTGGGTGGACTCCAGGAGTTGGTGATGGACAGGGAGGCCTGGCATTCTGTGGTTCATGGGGTCTCAAAGAGTCGGACACGACTGAGCAACTGAAGTGAACTGGACTGGGTATATGCTCAGGATTGGGATTATTGGATCATATGGTAATTCTGTTTTTGATTTTCTGAGGATGCTCCAACCTCCACAGTGGCTGAACCAGCTTACATTCCCACCAACAGTGTAGCAAGGGTCCATTTTCTCCATACCCTCTTCAGCATTTGTTATCTGTAGTCTTCTTCATGATTGCCATCCTGACCAGTGTGAAATGGTACCTTGTTGTAGTCTTGATTTGCATTTTTTAAATAATTAGTGGTATTGAGCATCTATTCATGTGCCTATTGGCCATCTTTATTTCTTCTTTGGAAAAATGTTTGTTTAGGTCTTCTGCTCTTTTTGGATTGGGTTGTTTGTTGTTGTTGTTGTTGTACGAGTTGTTGGTATATTTTGGAAATTAAACCCTTATCTGTTGCATAATTTGCAAATATGTTCTCCCATTTATGGTTTCCTTTGCTGTGAAAAAGCTTGTAAGTTTCATTAGGTCCCATTTGTTTTTCTTTTTATTTCTATTGCCTTGAGGGACTAAGAAATTGGTATGATTTATATCAGAGAATGTTTTGCCTGTGATCTCTTCTAGCAGTTTGATAATGTCATGTCTTAGGTTTAAGTCTTTAAGCCATTTTGAGCTTATTTTTGTATATGGTGAGAGGGTGTGGTCTGACTTCACTGATTTATATCTGGCTGTCCAACTTTCCCAATAGCACCTGCCAAAGAGACGGCCCTTTCCCTATTATATATTCCTGCCTCTTTGGTGAGGATTAATTGGCTGTAGGTTCAGTTCGTTTTAGTCACTCAGCTGTTTGTCACTCTTTGTGACCCCATGGAGTGCAGCACTCCATGCCTCCCTGTCCATCACCAATTCCTGGAGCTTGCTCAAACTCATGGCCATCAAGTCAGTGATGCCATCCAGTAACCTCATCCTCTGTTGTCCCCTTCTCCTTCCTTCAATCTCCCAGCATCAGGGTCTTTCCCAATGAGTTAGTTCTTTGCATCAAGTGCCCAGAGTATTGGAGTTTCAGCTTCACCATCAGTCCTTCCAATGAATATTCAGGACTGATTTCTTTTAGGATTGAATGGTTTTATCTCCTTGCAATCCAAGGAATTCTCAAAAGTCTTCTCAAACCCCATAGTTCAAAAGCATCAATTCTTCGGCACTCAGCCTTCCTTATAGTCCAACTCTCACATCCATTCATGACTATTGGAAAAACCATAGCTTTGACTAGACAGACCTTTGTTGGCAAAGTAATGCCTCTGCTCTTTAATATGCTGTCTAGCTTTTCTTCCAAGGAGTAAGCATCTTTTAATTTCATGGCTGCAGTCACCATCAGCAGTGATTTTGGAGCACCCCCCCCCAAAAAGTCTGTCACTGTTTCCAGTTTCCCCATCTATTTGCCATGAAGTGATGGGACTGGATGCCATGATCTTAGTTTTTTGAATGTTCAGTTTTAGCCTCGCTTTTTTCACTATCCTCTCTCATTTTCATCAAGAGGCTTTTTAGTTCCTCTTCACTCTCTGCATATCTGAAGTTATTGATATCTCTCCCAGCCATCTTGATTCCAGCTTGTGCTTCATCCAGCCCAGCATTTCTCATGATGTACTCTGCATAGAAGTTAAATAAGCAGGGTGACAATATACAGCCTTGACGTACTCCTTTTCCTATTTGGAACCAGTCTGTTGTTCCATGTCCAGTTCTAACTGTTGCTTCCTGACCTGCATACAGATTTCTCAAGAGGCAGGTCAGGTGGTCTGGTATTCCCATCTCTTTCAGAATTTTCCACAGTTTGTTGTGATCCACACAGTCAAAGGCTTTGGCACAATCAGTAAAGCAGATGTTTTTCTGGAACTCTCTTGCTTATTTGATGATCCAGTGGATGTTGGCAATTTCATCTCTGGTTTCTGTGCCTTTTCTAAATCCAGCTTGAACATTTGGAAGTTCATGGTTCCCGTACTATTGATACCTGGCTTGGAGTATGAACCCTTGCCTGTAGGTGTATGGGTTTATTGTGGTCTCTCTATTCTGTTCTGTAGATCCATATATCTGTTTTTGTGCCAGTACTACAATGTTTTGATTACTGTAGCTTCGTAGTATTGTCTGAAGCCTGGAAAGTTTATGCTTCTTGCTTTCTTGTTCTTCTTCACTAACCTTTGGCAATCCTGGGTCTTTCATGTTCCATAGGAATAGAATTATTTGTTCTATCACTGTGAAAAATGTCCTGTGTAATTTGATAGGGATTATATTACATTTGTAGATTGCCTTGGATAGAATGGCTATTTTAACTGTATCAATTCTTCCAATCCAAGAGCATGGAATATCTTTCCATTTCTTTGAATAATAGTTTCCTTTATACATGTTTTATAGTTGTCAGCATATAAATCTTTCACATCCTTGGTCAGGTTTATTCCTAAGTGTTTTATTTCTGGGGATATAATTTTAAAGTTAGTAAGAGAAGTTACTCAGTCATGTCCGACTCTTTGCGACCCCATGGACTTTAGCCCACCAGGTTTCTCTGCACATGGGATTCTCCAGGCAAGAATCCTGAGTGGGTTGCCATTTTCTTCTCCAGGGAATCTTCCGGATTGAACCGGGTCTCCCGTATTGCAGGCAGACACTTTAACCTCTGAGCCACCAAGGAAGCTTTTTTTTTATTTTTTGCATTCTATTGTATATTTCATTGTGGTGTAAAGAAATGCAGTTAATTCCTATATGTTAATCTTGTAGCCTGCTCCCTTGCTGAATTCATTTCTTAGTTCTAATAGTTTTTGTGTGGAGTCTTTAGGGTTTTCTGTATATAGTATCATATCATCTGCATATAATGACAATTTTACAAGAAGAAAGCACTTTTTAATGGATCTAAGGCATTGCTTCTATTATTGCTGTATTTGTTTCTCTGGAATGCCAGAATATTGTGTAACTGTGCTTTCAACTATGAAAAATAGGATCAATTAAATCAATTTAAAATTTCCCTTGAGTGAGAATATATTCATCACATAAAAGTGGTGCTCTAAGCCCATTTTGTTCTTCTCTCTACAGATCAGCATCTCAAGCAAATTTCAGACTCTATAGAGAAGGTCAGGTCATTTAGCTTAGAAAAGATTTTTCTTTTAAAAAAAATCATGTAAAATAACGACAGTAGGCCAAACCATTAGTAACATTCTATGATAGAACTCAAGTTGTGTGGTAGTTGCCTATATGTGTGTAACACTTCAGCCCAGGATAACATTTTTATGGAGTTATGAGTGGTTTTTATTATCAAAAAACAGCACATTAATGTATACGGTGAAATCATATTTAATTCTAATCTGATAGCCTTGAGAAAATAGTTATTTCGATTTTTCTATGTCTTTATTTGGGCCTATCAAAAAGTTTTTAAAAAGCTTGACTGATTTTAAGAGGTTATTTAATTTAAAATTTAACTCACCTACATTTTCCTTTGAAAAATAATTTTAAAAGGAGAAAAAAATCCAATCAGAGTACACATAAGGGGCATACAGTGAAATTATAAAATCAGGCATACATTTGTCTCTCTTTAATTTCCATGCTAGAATTTTAGAACATTTTTTAAGACATAAAATCACATTGCAAGGAGTACAAGCCATTGTTCTCACAAGTTGGCTGCCTAAAGTGCAATATGAAGAGTATGAAATGATGATGGTTTGGCTGACTAATGAATATTTTCAGGGGCATAACTAGAGATTATTTTTTAAAGATCACTGATAAAATAAAACATCGTAAGCCTGCTTGTGGATGCCTGGTTATAACACGTTCAGGTACTTAACAAATATTTACTGAGAACTCTGATAGGCACAGTTAGTCTTACAGCAACATCCCTTTAAAATAATGATACATGGTCATGCTCAACTCAACTCCTGATATTTTCAAAATTAGAATTTTTTTTTTTTAGAATTATTTGTTTATCTACAGGTCAAGCCAGCTAAAACTATGAACATGATGAAATAAACCTCCACTTTGTATAAATGAAGAGAACAAATGGGTACTTATTTTCTGGAGGACTTAAAAGATTCATGTTGTAGCAAACCCTCTAATTCTTTGAAGCCCCAAAACCAGTGTCACAGAGCTCACTGTGTAAGCAAGGCCAGGCAGGAATCACTGGGTATATAATAGTCAATACCAAAGATTAAGTAGTTCTTAATCTGTTAGCTTTTACTTCAGATCGTTTTTTAGAGGTGTCTTTTGTGTGTTATCTGCACAAACATTTAAAATCTTCAGAGTAAGAGTTTATCTACAGGGTGCTTTGGTATTTTTTCCCAAATACTCAGAACCACACCAGACAGCATTGGCAGTGTTTCCATCCATATAAGGGTAGACTTTATCACTCCAGCATCTTTAAGACTCAGGAAGACTGAAACATTAGTATTTTACAGTTTTCTAAGGATACAGGAAGTGTTTTGTCTCACCAAGAATTAGTATAGCTTTTACCACAAAGAAAGTTTGGGAAAGGGATAAAATGCCATTTATATACCCATAAATAGTTAATTGAGGGACTCCTATGTAGGCACTCTTACTGGGGGAAGGACAGAGGTGGCTCCAAAGATAAACCACATATAGACTCTGACCTCAGGGAATTCACACAGTGACACAATACAGACATGTAAATGGTTATGGTACAGGATAATTGGATATGACACAGGATTATACCATAAGGAAGGTATGTAAAGACTCCTAACAAATTTCACAGGAAGAAGTGATCAACTTTAAAACTTTGTGCATCAGTAATTTCATTCATTACTTCATTTTGAATTCCAAAGCCCCAGTGGAAATCTTTCTGAGGGAGACTATCTGAGTGTAATAAAAATTGTTATCAAAGAATCCTCAATGGGAAAGATTCAAAGTGTGGCAACTCTTGGTACCAGAGGGGCCACCAAGATTCAAAAATACCCATCTGCATGACTACCCAGAGTCCTGAAGATGGTCTCTTCTAGATACGGCTGTCAAGACACCTGGGTTGTAATTGTCATGAATATTATGGTGCACTGCAGCTTTAAAAGTATGTATGTTTCCATCCATTATTTGCTAATTACTATCCCTGAGTATAGGCTGGCACCTTGAAAAGGGGCAGCCAGGACACCAGGGTTCTAATACTGCTCACTGGTTGTGATGTAAAATGAAGCGTTTGGTCATCAGATACTCTCCAAGGTTCCTTGGGTAGCTAGGTGGGTGGGGCAAACTTTATTATCACCACTTTAGAGATAGAGAAGCTAAGGTCAGGAGCAACTTGAAGGGCTTGCCCAAGGTCTCAGATAATAATTGATAAGTAATACTTGAGATTATACACCTGCCCATAAGGACAAAGTATTTTCTACTGTACTCAGAACCACACCTAACTTCTGTGGGCTAGAGGACAGAGGCCCAGGTAGCATTACTCTAGTTATTTCAGTTATAAATCAAGATAAGTCACTCAGTCGTGACCGACTCTTTGTGACCCCATGGACTGTAGCCTACCAGCCTCCTCCATTAATGGGATTTTCCAGGCAAGAGTACTAGAGTGGGCTGCCATTTCCTTCTCCAGGGGATCTTCCTGACCCAGGGATAGAACCCGAGTCTCCTGCATTGCAGGCAGATGCTTTACCGTCTGAGCCACCAGAGAAGCCCTAAAATCAAGATAACACAAGTGTTAAAATATGATATGTCCTCCCACCTTGACAAATACTTCTTTGAAAGACCTGGATGGTCAGGTGTGAATCACAAATTCTTAGACTTCTCCAAGAGCCAAGCTGGAAAGTGGCAGGGAAGAGAAAGCTGACTAGAAGGCACCCCTCTTCTTGCAGTTACATGGGGGCCCATAGTGCCTGGGAGGGTATTCCTTAGTTCATGGGTCCAAGCACCACCCGCACTCCAACAAAAACCCATTCCTGCACACAGGGGTGAGTTCAGAGATCCAAACAGATCCGAGGAGAGAGTATGGTACTATTTGGGGAGGGGATTCCAGAATTCTGACCACCTGGGGCATGGTCTGGACATGGGTTCTAGCTCCTTAACCCTGTGGGAAGGGGCACTGTCAGAAGAGGCAGAGGGTGGACACAGGTCCCTCTAGCTTGGGCTTAAGAGCCAGTCTGTTCATACTACCTCAAAAGTCAACCTAAGAAAGGGTACAATCTGGAAACTTTCTTGTTAGAAAGTAGTATTCATCATAGTTACAAGACCAGGTCCTGCACCCAAACACCTGGGTCAGGATCCCAGCGTGACCACTTATGCTGTGAAATTTCATGCCAGTTATGCCAGTTAGACAACATCTTAGGATTTCAGTTTCCTCATTTTTAAAATAGGTATAATTACTATTTTTATGAGGAGTAAATAAGATAGCACATGTAAAAGGCCTGGCAAACATTAAACTGGGTAAACGCGAGGTTCACTCCAGCTATATTAGGTGAGTTTGCCTTGAAAGGTTTCTGGAGAATTATATAAGGTTAACTAGCGAAGCACTGTGATAACCCCTCTCTCGACTAAATAGCGGAGCCAGGCGCAGGAATGGGCTCCGCCCACCCAAGGCATTGGCTGCTGCCCAGGACCCATTGGGTCCCATGGCCAGGGCTTCAAGTTGCAGCTGTGCATTCTACGAGCTATAGCTAGAGATTCAAAGAAGGTTAACTGGCAACGCGGCCCTGAGTCACAACGGGACTAAGGCACTGAAACCAAGCATTAGCACACCATTTCTTTTATCCCTCCAATGCAGATGGTTAAACCAGTGAGAAGTGGCGTCGACAGGATACCAAGCCAGGGTTGATGCACCTCGGTCCCCTCCCACCCCTTCACCCTGGGGCTCACGCTATCATTGCTTAGCCTTTTCACAGGTCTTGACATCTCTCCTCCGCGAGAAAGGAGAGACCTGGAACAAGCCAAGGCATCTCGCTGGTAGCTCCTGTGAGTAGGAGCCAAGACCAGTTTAGCGAATGCCCGCCCCAAAGCAAAGATGTTTACCAAAGGCAAGCCTGGGCATTCCCTCACCCCACTGGGTAAGCTGAATTCAGTGTGGCCCATTTCCACATCCTAGCCCCTCCCCCTCCCTGGGGAAAAATTTAAAAACCACCTTGGAAAC
The DNA here is from genome assembly GCF_001704415.2 of Capra hircus. Classification (NCBI taxonomy): domain Eukaryota; kingdom Metazoa; phylum Chordata; class Mammalia; order Artiodactyla; family Bovidae; genus Capra; species Capra hircus. Next base: position 114,216,459 of record NC_030808.1, on the reverse strand, counting down.
TTTGCCATTTCTTGAGGACCAAGAACTGTAACCAGCTCCCTTTAACGGACAGTCGTGACTGGGCACCGAGAAGTCAGACTTGAAAACACCAACAAAGGACTATATTTAGCTCTGAGCTCTCCGCCTAAATTCCTTTTATTTTTTCACTCTTAGCTTCAAAACGACTAGGTTGGGGAAGTGGGAGGAAGGGGGCGGGGGAGAGCAGAGAAAGAACAGCTGTGCCTCCGCCTCTCCACTCAATCTCTATAAATAACCAATCACGAGCGGAGGCTACTTTTTAGCCAATGAAGCAGCCCAAACTGATAAAACCTTGGCAGTAGCCAATGGAAGAACATTCGAGGGTGTGAGATTTGCGCCCCAGGACCAATGGGTCCTGAGTCTAGAAGAGGTAATTTGAGCTGGAGCGTGGGTGTGCAGTGCACAAGCTTCCTACTTCCAAACCCCCAAACCTACTCCGCCCACTGAGCATGCCCTGACTAGCTACCGGCACCCGGGCTGATTGTGGATCGGGTTTTGATTCACTCTCCGGGTTTTGGCCATAACCGAGTGGGGAGGTGGGTGGGGCCTTCTGAGTCCCAGCCTGGAGACCGCCCTGATCACTAGAGGCTGCCCATTCCCTCTTCCGGACAGGTTTCAGGCCGAATGTTCCTGTTTTCTTTGTCTGAGGAATGAAGTGCGAGGAGAGTCCGCGAGGGAAGGCTGGGTAGGAAGGGCCACGCCTAGAGTGTGGGAAAATGCTCCGCCCATAGAAGAAAATGTTTCTATCATACACCCAAATGTTCTTTGGGTCTCGGCCTTCGGGACGTACACCCGCCGGGGGCTCGGGGAGTGGAGTCCACAAGCTTTGGATAAAAGGAGCGGCATGAGATCAGCCTGTTCCCGGGGTGGCCCACGGCGCCCGCCCTTTTCTCATAGAGCCGGGATTCCTATGCACTAAAGCCAGGTCGGCGCAGGAAGGTGGCCTCGTCCTCCCTCGAGCTGTCCTAGCCAGCTTTTTAATACCCATACACCCCCACACATTTCTCCAGCTCCTATAGTGCCTATCCCGAATCCGCTAGTCTTGAATCAAATCGCTAGCTCCGCCTACAGCCCCACCCCCGTTCGGCCCCCCGGAAAACCAGGAGCCGGGGATCCGGCGGGCGGGGCCGGCAGCGGCGCACTGGGCATGCTCGCCAGGGCGGGGCGGGCAGGGCTGCGCGCGGCGAGTAGGAAGCCCTCGCCCCGCGGAGGCTGCGGGAGAGAGCTCGAAGGGCCGCGGCGGTGGGCGCACGCTCTGCGGGGACTCATGCCACGCGCGTCCCGGCCCGGCGCGCAATTAGCAGCCGCCTCCGCAGCCCGCCGCCGCCGCCTCCTTCTCGCCTTCCTGGGCTGCTGCGGAGAGAAGCTGCAGCCCTCGCCTAGCACGGGCTGCCGGCATTGTCCTCCAGATCCGCCGCCCAGGCTGCTGCTGCCGCCGCCGTGGGCTGCCTCGGGGCCCCGGACCCGCGCTGCAGGGACTCGCCGCCGCGCCGGCCGGCCCGGCGCCCGGCCCCCGTTTGGTGATTTCCGCGTCCTGCGTTCCTCGGTCATCTCCTGAGTTTATCTGCAGAGCTGAGGACAGAGAAGTCTAGCCACCAAGCCCAGCTTTCCTCCAGTGCGCAGCCCCGACGGGGCCGTGGCAGGCGCAGCGAGAACGCCGACGGAGCCATGAGAGAGTACAAAGTGGTGGTGCTGGGCTCGGGCGGCGTGGGCAAGTCCGCCCTCACGGTGCAGTTCGTGACCGGCTCCTTCATCGAGAAGTATGACCCCACCATCGAGGACTTCTACCGCAAAGAGATTGAGGTGGACTCATCGCCGTCGGTGCTGGAGATCTTGGACACGGCGGGCACGGAGCAGTTCGCATCCATGCGGGACTTGTACATCAAAAATGGCCAGGGCTTCATCCTCGTGTACAGCCTTGTTAACCAGCAGAGCTTCCAGGACATCAAGCCCATGCGGGACCAGATCATCCGCGTGAAGCGGTACGAGCGCGTGCCCATGATTCTGGTGGGCAACAAGGTGGACCTGGAGGGCGAGCGCGAGGTTTCATTCGGCGAGGGCAAGGCCCTGGCGGAGGAGTGGAGCTGCCCCTTCATGGAGACTTCGGCCAAAAACAAAGCCTCGGTGGACGAGCTGTTCGCCGAGATCGTGCGGCAGATGAACTACGCGGCGCAGCCCAACGGTGATGAAGGCTGCTGCTCGGCCTGCGTGATCCTCTGAGGCGCCCGCGGCTGCCGCGCGACAGCCGCGCTCTCCGCACAAAAGCCAAACGCACCCGACTCTTCTAAATGTGATTTCTCTTCTTGCTTTGAGATTGGAGATGACTTTGCATCGGCTGGGGGGTCTTGGCGCCCGACTGGCCGCGGTGGCCGCGTCCCCCGCCTCTCCCCGGTTTCCTAGGGGCTGTCCCGTCAGGACCATCCGAGTCCCGGTGGAAATGTGGATCTTTGCAGCATGTACGTTTCTCATTGATTTTGGTTGACGCATATTTCCCCATTGAAGCAGCCCTTGGGGCCCTGTATTGGCGGCTTGACACCGGCAGGCGCAAGTTTCAGTCTGGAAAAAAAAAAAAAAGAAATGGGGTGGGGGCGGAAGAGGACGGGGAGAAGGTGGAAAGGGGGGTATTTTTTGTTTTTCTGTCAACAACCGTTTTTCTAGTTCCAAGTTTCAAAAACACGGAAGGAAGTCCGGGAGAACCAAATGAAGGAGCAGGAGGAGAGGAAGAAACTTTTGTTTTTTCCTTGTTTTCCAGGAGTAGCTGGAAATTAAGATCGGGTTCCTTTTCTGCCAGCTTGGAAAGGCAACCCCGTGACTGATTTCGATTCTGAGGATGTCTATGCAAAGTTGGATTCTTGTTACAGTGTATCCAATCTGAAGTATTGCACATCTGAACTGGGACTGTTAACACTGATGCCAATACAGTGTGGGGTGCCAGAAAGTGTCTGCTGATAATTTGTGGGGGGAAAAAATCTATTTTGTTTACCTACTGTATCAAAGGGGAGTCTGGGGGAGAACGGTAGTATTTTTTTTTATCAGCTGTGAAAAAAAAATGTTACAGATCTGCACATTTTTGTGTGTACTGTTGTGTGTGTGTTTTTTTAGATTTAGCTTTTTGTTCGTATTGGTTGGCCATACGTGGTTTTGATGGCTAGCTCTTTAAACTACAGTACAGAAACTTCGCAAATGTGATTCAGGGCCCCCAGCACCCCTGTGTCTGCAGAGTGCCTTCAAAACTCAGCTGTTCCAGCCGGTGCCAACCTGTGAACTTCCCACCAGTTCCCAGAATCTGTTATTCCTCCCCAAACTACTTCCCAGTTTACTTCTAATAATCTTCCTGAAGGAGCCAGGACAATAGGGCCTGTTGTTCGTTGAATTCTTTATTCTTTCCAGCCTTTAAAATGTAATTTACTTGTAATGCAATGGGTTATTTTTTTTTTCTTTTTAAAAAATTTTTGCTTCATTTTGTTCCAATGTTCAGGTATTTAGCTCCCCTTTTATATAATTTTTTTTTTTTAATTTTTGGTTTTCTGTTGTAGGGTGTTCCTCCAGAAGCACAGAGCAAAATTTTACTGTTGTGATGTACCAAGAGAATTCTAACAATTTGTAATTTCTAATCCATACACGTGGTTAATCATTGTCTCTTCATTTTAAGATTTTTAATACAAATGTCATTTTTAAAGAAACAAATCCAAACTATTGTTTGTGTTTCTGTGTTTCATATTCAGTGACTTAATACAGTGTCATGGCTGAGGTGGACAGGGGCAGGTGCCTGATGCCCCCAAGAATGGTTTGTCAGATTTTGAAGAGAGAAGTGTCAGTGACAAGTTAGGAGACATTACTCCCAACTCTTTAAACATGAAAAATAATCATCAAGGTCTAGGAATCCCTGGGGTGTGGCTTTACCCTCTGACTGTTAAGATGAACTGGATATTGAATCTGTTCTTCTGACTTGGAGCAGGAAAGGAAGAAGCCAGCTGCTAAGACTGCCTTAGATCTGGAAGAGTAACCATCCACTGGTCAGGCAGGATGGTGTTTTAGTGTTCTTTTTTTCTTTTTCTTTCTTTCTTCGTATTTTGTTCTGCTTTGTTTAAAACACCTATCCAGTTTAAAGCTTGTTTGGAGAATATGATTTTCAATTCTGAAGTCATGCCTTGTAGTGTTTTCTACAGTACATTTGGGCGGGTTGTGAATAGTGTCTCAGCCCTTTTGTGGCTTTAATTAGGAAGCAGATCATTAGGTTAAAAAAGAAGAGAAAACTTAAGTCTCTTGCTTTATTACACTGTGCAGTTTGTGGACCATTTTGACCTCATGAAATTTTCCTTCTAACAGCAGGAGGCAGTGTGAGCTTTTTATTTTGTATTTTGTTTTTCTTAAGGGCCATTTTACTGATATCTTTATGGAGTGGAAGGTGTATGACTATGTATCAAAAGCACTTCATATATACCTTAGGTCCATAAAGTGTAGGGTGAAGAGTTTTGACTTTCCAAAAGATTTATTGTGTTGAGGGAGCCAAAAGAAGTTAAAGGCCACAGGTTTCTTAAAGCTGTATTAACATATTTTGCCTTAAAATGTTGTGTCTTTGGCCCAGGTGACCTCTCAGAATTGCAGCATGGAGGAGGAATAGAGAATTCTGCCTGGGTTTGGTTCTAAAGCTTTTTCTTTTTTTTTAACACTTGATCTCATTGAAGTTTAGTACCAAACTTAATTAGAAGGTAATGTATATATGCTAAATAAGAAATTAGGAAAAAATATTCACACTTAGGCTTTGCAAAGTTTCATTCTTGCATTTGTGTAAATTTAGTTAATTCAATAGATCTAAAGTGTAAAGATGAAAGCTCTGAAGACATATAACAAGTACTGTATAAAAGATTTTTTTAAATGCATTCAGTGACTTAGGAGTTTGTTTTAGTTTTTGGAAGCCTTTTGATGTGAAATACTGGCAAGTATCTAATTTAAGAAATGTATATACTCCTGACAGGGAATTTTTGAAAATGGGAAATTGGAAATGAAATAGGTTGCTGGGTGCATTAATCATCTTCACATAGGATTTAGTCACTTACATGACTAAATTTTTTATAGGTCTGGGATGGCAGGGCAGATGATTTTAATATGCTCTTACTGAGTACTGTAAAATAAATGCTTTTTAGATTCTCAATGAAAGCAATTTTGCGTGTGTGCCTGGAGCAGGAAAATAGTATTAAGTTTTGTAGCCTTCTCCAATTATTTTCTTCACGAAATTGAGAAATTAGGGACATTGTTTTTAAGACTGTGTCAGTTTATTTGGCTAGTAAGAACCCGTTAGAATTATGGTGTGAAGAGATAAGGGCATTTGTTTCCCTGAAAAGGGGGCTGACTTAAGGGTGTCAAAGGAAGGGAGGGAGGGAGGGAGGGAGTTTGTTGTAAGGCAGTCACCTGTCAAAACAGAAACTGGGTGGAAAAGGAACCTTTATCTTGGAAAGCAAAAGTTAACTTTTAAACTTGACCCCTGCTGGTTTTTAACAGCTTTTCCTTTTGGTCCCTGACAGTCATCCAAGCTTTATGTTATTTCAAAGGATTATTTCTGTTCTCCTTTTGTAATAGCCTCAGAAAAGTTGAAGATAGCATTGGAAGTCTCACATTTTCATATTTGGGGGTTACCATTCTTAGGTAAAACATTGTGCACCTTCTTAACTGCTGAAACAGACTCCATCGCATCACATTTTAGGACCAGCTCTATTTGGGGATTAGAATCTTTTCAGCATGTGAGGCCTCATGCTTCCTGATTTATTACCCTTTCCTGTAGGTAGGAATCCAAAAATGCTCTATTGATGTGAACTATTTGGGTTGTTTTAAACATGTTTTCACCAGCATGTTGTTGCACCTACTTTTGAGTTATTTTCCAGTATTTCTCATAGATGGGATGGGAGAGTGAGAGAACACTATAGGTAGCAGCTGGTCTTGAGAAATAGATACAAAATGCCTGTACCTTTACTGGCATGAAAGGATCTCTTTCCTTTTCACAACAGAATAAGTCTCCTACTTACAAACATTAGGGTTTAATTGTAGATCACCACCATGAATTGAAATGATAGCAAACATTTGACAGAGTGTCTGCTTAATTGGGAAAAACTTGCTAATATAATTTTGTCCTGGTGAAAATGTGAAGTTTTAAGTACTATATAATAGAGTATGGTAAGTTTGATTGTGATATTTTACTCAGACTACTATGAATAATCAAGTGCATTTAATTGAACAGAGTGCTAGTTCTAGAAGATACATTTGCTCTGATGACAGTAGGATTTTGATCCTTGGAAAAGGCTTTTATCAATTTCAGAGGATCTCACACTTGACCATGTATCAATCACCTAGAGGTGAAAATAAGTCTTGTAGGCTCTTCCTACAGTTTCTTAATTCAGGCTATCCATCTATTACCTCAGAATTTTCATTTCTGACAAGTTTCCAGGTGATGCTGATAGAACTGCTTCAGGGACCACATTTTGAGAACCAATGATCTTGTCCAAACTCTAAATGAGGACTTCACTGGGAACTACCTAGGGATGCAGACTTCAGACCCGTTTCACACATTTAGAGTGCTGCCTTCCACAAAATCATGGAGTGGTCTTGACTGAATTCTGTGTCTATTGAGGACACGTGCCAGTTACACTAGTGTTCTCTTACTTCGAGATTAAAAGGCAAGAATTTTAGTTTTTTATGATTCCTAGTAAGGATTTTTTAAAAACTGTACTTGAGAATTGAAATCTTAAGGTCATAGTAAGCACATGCATCTGTCTATATGTAATGTCTGTGTGTTTTAATACATATGTTTAGTTTCTTACCAGACTTTCTAGGAATCAGTTCAGTGTCGTGTAGTTCTGTAGTTAAACATCCTGGGACAATGCACAGCATAAAATGGTGCCATGCGTCTTGTTTCATTGGAACTAAGTGTTGAATGATTTTGTTAATTGGCGGGGGCAGCTGTTTATATTTTTCCTTTATTATTAAATGGAAATCTCTTTGGAAATGTTTTTCTTAAGACTAGGAAACACATCGTATTTTGTGCAATTGACTAAACTTGCTATTTTCTTTGGAATGAATTACCTAGCACAATTACGTGTACCTAAGTTTATCAGAGGTTTGAAGATGTGTGGTTGTGTTTTTGTGTGTGTATGTGTGGTAATTGTGCGAATACAGCAAAATATTTTTTAAAAGTAGAAAAGAGAATATTGATGCATTGAGAATACAGGTGCTCAAAAGGGCCCGAGATTGTTCGTTGTTAAGAATATAGTTACAGTGGATAGTGGTAAACATGACAGAAATAAATTTATTTCATTATTCAGCAAGCATTTATTAATATATTAGTTGTGGTATAAGGGCTAATCCTTAAATAGGCAAAAGCCAGACAAGGGAGCAATGGCTTTGTGCTGATCTTATCATCATAAATTGTGACAATAGTGTATATTGAACAGTAGGAGTATGTGGAAAAGTAGTTACCATCAATTATAGAATCCTGTGGGTCTGTCTGGCAGGCAACAGAGTAAGTCAAATTTGTTAAAAATTGGAACTTTACTTTGAAAGGTATGTGAATATTGCAAATAAAAATGGATCCGATGAGGTTTACGTAACAGTTGTGTTGCATGTGGAACTCTGTAATTTTGTGCATTGCTTCCAACTAACTTTTTGAGATTAGCTGAAATTGCATATTTGGAAATAAAAAGTCAGTTTGCTTTTACATTTTCATGTCAAAGGAAAGAAGGGAAATAGGCTTATGAAAATTGTTGACTGTATTTTTATTTGAGGAAACAAAAAAGGGAAGGGCAATTAATTTTCTATTCTTAAAGAAAGAAGCAATTGTTGGCATAAGGTTTTCTGGGGTTCCTCATGTAATTAAGATTCAATGGAGTATTTCTTCTGAAAAAGATAATCTAGAAATGAGTGTACCAAAGAATAAGGTTGACGTTTTAAGTTTGCTAAGCCTATAATTTTTTCATACAGACGCTCTTGTTCTCAAGCCTTGTGTACTTACTGAAGAAGGCAACCAGCTCAGAGAAAGAAATGTTAGGCAACAAACTATAAGGAGTAACAATAATAGCAATTATTGTAAAACCATATGAACTAAAGAGAGTTGTGATTATTAACCTCCTGCAGTTTGTAAAATGCTTTCTAGTGACTCTCTTGTGTAAAATATCTCATGAATTTAACAGCATGCTTTTTAAATGTAAAAAGTTTTAGAATTATAGATAGAATAGTTCATCTGAAAGTACTTCATTATTTTTTTAATCTTATTATTGTAAGACCATTTATGAGATGAAAATTTGTTACTTACACTTTTGTGGCTAAAGTAGAGGTCTTTATGTTTTACATCTGACCATTTATAAAAAGTTTTCAAAAAATCTGGGTTGAATCATGAACTCAGAATATTTTAATGTTATTTAATATTTGCATATAATATATTTCAAAAATATTCTCTTTTAAGGCTAAAATTATACTGAATTATCTCTTTCAAGAAAAGAGCCTCTAGAGATCTGTACTAGTACCAGCATAATTCTGTAAGAACATTTATGTCAATAAGATATTTAAAAATATATTTTAGATAGTTTTGCATTTATATTCTAAGTAGGTAATAGAATTGCAAGTATATCTCTTAAGTTGGATTTTAGCATCATTTCACATCGAGTTTGAAAAAGGCTTGAGTTGGAAGTTCTTTACTCTGAGTTTGTTTATCTTAGCTTTATCACATCACCTGTTTTTTCTTTTTGTGTATCATTTCATTCATCTACCTCAGCTTTATGCAAACGGTGTCTCTCATATATGTAATCCATGTTAGTAGATTAAAAAACCTAAGACCTTAATTAATGGCTATATAAATGTGTTTTCCATATAATAATGTAAAGGGAAAAGTATTTTTCACACTATGTTTGAGGTCCAGACTGAAATAACCAACTAGTTAGAGAAGATGGCCTACTAAAAATAGATAACTACCTTTTGATATGGGCATAGACTTTGCATTTCCTTTCTAGAACTGGTAAAGGAATTTTTTAAAAAAAGAATTCAATTGTAGGAGTATTCATTTTCATATATATACAAAGGCCTATAAATCTTTCCAGACCACCTCTTCTTCCTTACTAATCTGCTGAGGTCAAAAAATGAGAAATAAGCCGTGCACTCTCTCTCTCTCAGAGAATACCTTATAACCTAAAAGGGCCAACAATAATCCAATCTGAAGAGCAAAATTTTTCCTGCATTTCTGTACAAACCAGCTTTTAATTTGTCACAGAGGAATCATAAATAGTGGTAAGGGCGAGAGAATATTTTCCTTAATTATTTTGGCAACATCAAGCAAGCAGGCTGGGTACTCTGGTTGCTGAGGAAGAAGAGATGATAGAGCTGAGAAGGCAATTGTGGAGAAGGCAGGCTGAGTTGAAATCATTCCTCAGCCCCCATCCTCATTCCTGCATTCCTACAATCCTAGAGGATTTCCTTGTGTCCAGGCTTGTGATTCACTGTGATGCAAGATTTACTGAGGCTTAGGGCCGCTGCCGATGGCCAAAAATGAAGGAGCCTTATAGGATGGTGTGATAATGCTACTGTAATAAATTCCACTCTAACTCATACTTGCTTAACCTCAGTACTCCTAATATTTGTGGCTGGATAATTTTCCGTAGAGCAATGTCCTGTGTTTCAGGATGTTTAGCAGCATCCCTGGCCTCTACCCACTAGATGCCAGTAGCACCCCTTCCCACGCCAGTTTGACAGCCAAAAGTGTCTGCAGACATTGCTGTCTAATCTGAGGGGAGTGGGGGTGGAGGTTGCTGCTTAACAGCCCCTGCTTGAGAACTATTACTGAGTTCAGCCTACCTGTGGAGTTGGGGGAAGCATAAGTCAAGAGGAGAGAGGAGTTGAACCTAGGGGCCCTTGAAACTTTTGCTCCAGGAAAGTGCTGCAGTCATGTAAAGTATCAGTGTTCTCTATTGTGCTTGGGACAATATCACTTTGATCAGTTCATTAAAATCCACACCTCAGAGTAAATCTCAGGGATTGGATTTTTCGGTGATTTAATTCAAAAGGTGGTTGTGCTGTGACTGGGGTGATGAACTAAACTCACGGTCAGAGAGTAAGTACATCAGGTCATGCTGATAATTAAGTAGAGGGACCTAGATGGGAAATCAAGGGCAACAGTGTTGCAATTTTGTTCAGAGCCTCTGAAAGCTCCACAAGAAGACATGTGGAAGGCTTTCAGTCTCGCCCAGCCTCCTCCACTCACCTGTCCCTTTCCAGTTAATCCAGGCCCCTGTTCCCCACTGGCCCTCCTCACTTTGGGCTGGAAAGGATGCATTTATGCATCTACCTCTCCTTATTTTCACTTTTGCAATTCCTCCCACCCTCCCCCTTTCTTCCTTCTACTCTGCCTTCAGAACTAATGGCTGAATGTGTCCAGGGCAGACCTCAGCTAGTTAACTGCTCACACTTATCTGTGTGCAAACCCCGCTGCCAGGCTGTTAAGAAGGGAGCCGTGGAGGCAGTAGAGATTGCCTGTTAATGAAGTGATTGTGGGAGCTGGCAGTTTCTAGCCAGCAGCACACAGGCTGTGGCTGCTAACCCCTGAAATGCAGCATTAAGGACTATCCTGTCAGCAAATTCATGAATGTGAAGTTAACTCAGTGACCATGGACTTCTAACTCACTTGGTCACGATTGTCTTTGTCCTTAAGTTTTAAATGAACACACCTTAAAATCCATGTAAGATACCTCTAAAAACTTGAAGCAACCACAGACTCTACCTGGTGGGACACTTGTGATTCTACATTTCACAGGGGGAACACTTGGAAACCTCACATTCCTAGTAAGTGGACGACATAACAGCTTTGTAACTGAGAGAGACCCATCTCTAAGCCCATCAAAAGATTCTAAACAGCTACAAGTCTAACAAAGGTAGGCAGTAAATAAAATAATTCTTTACAATAAAAAGAACCATTTGGTGAAAGTGGATGAGTGATTTATGTAGCTGAAACTTGCTTCTTAAATTTGAAAGCAGTCATGCATTAGGATGGATGGTGTTCATGGAGATATTCTCTGTAGTATCTTTGTATTAAATCAAAAAGGGAAACATCTGATTGAACTGCTAATGTGATCACAATTAAGATATAGAAAACTGTTTTTGTGTATCTAGATTTCCTGTTTTTCTTATATTCTGTTTTCCTCTTTTATAAATTATCTGTACTGTTTTGCAACAATTTTTCTTATCTCTGAGTTTTATTAGCTTTGAGTGTTATGTTTTCTTTCTGATTAAAGAGTCTATAATGAGGGAAATTAGTTATGAATCATTGTAGCCAGTAGCCAAGAAAATATATGTATTCATATATTTAAACAAATAAATTAATTGTGTAGGATGTTTTGCAATGTCATTATTTGCATTTACCTTTTATGGCTTAGAAATTATTTTCAATGCAACATTTTCAGAAGAAATGAAATTCACCTTTTTCTTTGGTTAATTACCATTTGACTTATTTGGGGGAAAAAAGTAATCTTTTTTTTAAAGTACTATGGTGAAAGCTCTCTAGCTTATATTTTTTAGCAAAATTACTAACAATTTCCCTTTTTAACTCTTTCCTCAGAACAGTAGCACTTCATGAATAGAAAAAAATTCATCTATGTGAGTTATCCAAAAGTCATACAATAGTTGTTTGGATTTATCATGATGGTGGTGATTTGGCAAAAATATTTACCCACTTAACTGCAAATAATATAATTGATTTGTATTAGCCTATAGGGAAATATCAAAAATGCATGCACAGTGGGACTAGTGTGCTTTCTTGGTGTTAACAGTTTTGGAGAATGCGCAGAGTAGATACACATCAGAAGTAAATATACAAAGGGTTCATTTCCTAGAAAGTATTTTGGTTTAGTCATTTTTAACATGTAGTTTTAAAGATTACATGATGAAGATTATCAGAATGATAACAGTCTTATTCAGTGAGAATCGCCAATTTTCATGTTAAAAAAATTTCAGACCACCTAAATTATCTTACTTCCCAAGCCTGGCTCACTTCGACTATTGAGAACACAGTCTTTTATTTGCCCAAGAATGCAAACAGATTTTGTTGTATACAGTGAATTCAAAATGGACTTTAAAGTATTACATACCAGAGATTAAACAAATTGCTTCTTAAACTTGAGAACAGTCTTGTATTAGGATGGATGGTGTTCATAGAGATATTTTATTCTCTGTAGAAGCTTTGTATTAAGTAAAAAATGGAGACATCTGATTAAATTGGTCAAGTGATCACAATTAAGATAGAGAAAACATTTGATATATTTAAATTTCCTGTTTTTTTAATGTCCATTTTCCTCTTATAATTGTATTGGGTTTTTTTTTTTTTCATTTTTAGTATCAGAATACAAACTTTGTATAGAGTGGGTTTCATTAAGCAATAAAACATTTAATCATAAATAATAAACACCATTTTAGAGAAGTGAGTGAATCTTACAGTTGCTGTCAGTATCAATGTCATTGGAACTTCATGCCCTTAGTCAAGTTTGTGAAATAGGTATTTCCTTGGGTATTCTTTATGTTCATTTTAGAGTAAAAATGAAATCTCTATAATTTGCTGTTTAAAAAATTTACCTTTTGGAGTATTTTTCTCTTGGTATTATTCTTAAAAATACTATAGTTAACCTGACTAGAGTTAAAACTTCTGACTAGAGTTAAAGCCTCAAATACTAAATTATAGTTCCCATAGCAACCATAATTTACTCTCTTATATAACTCCCTGCTTCATGCCATGGATAATATATGCAATATAACTCTAATTAACTTTCATCTTTCCTTAGATTAAGTGTTTGGATTCCAGGAATAGAAGATAGAGGAAGGTGGGGAGTGATGCTGTGTTTATAGAACCTGCAGATTGAGAACAGGAGGTTTGCTAAGTAATAGAAAAAGGATTTACTTAAGATTTCAGTCTTAATATTTAAAAAAAAACAAAACATTAAATTGAACATTTAAATTCATGATATATAGTATACATGAATGAAGTTTCTTAACTGACATTATAGATCTTGAATTAGAATCTCCAAAAATAATTATTAGAACATTGTTTAACTTATTTGATTAGAACACTGTTTTAGAAGATGATATATCCTTATTTTATTTTAAGGACATAGCCATCTGCAAACTGTGAAGAATGCATTTATGTAGTCAATTAAATATTGAGCACCAAATAAGCACTGTACTGAGAATAAGATACCATCTGTGCCTTCAATATATTTAATATTTTCTTACATTGAATTTTATCATTGATTTCCTCCGCTAGAAGTTAAGTCTATACGGGCAAGGGCTCATCCTTTTATCCTCAGTACCAAGAACAATATGTCATGAATCAACACTCAGTATTAGTTGAATCAATGAATGAACAATTAGTCACAAGGGGAAAGGAAGTACATTTGACTGCAGTGCTAAAAAAAGGTCACAGTTACTAGAAAAGTTGGAATATTTCAAAGTCCTGCATCAGTGGCAGGCAAATATTATAGAATGAAATTTGTGGCCTGTTCTTTTATTCATCAGTTCTTAAAATGTATAGCTTGGAATGGCAATGCTACTATATAGTACTAATGGGACTTAATTTTTCTGTACAGTTATCAGAAACAAAGTTAAAAGTTCTAAAACTTTTAGGAAATCAGTATATTGTTTTATAAACCTTTGCATTGCTCTGCATTGTTTTCCAGATGCAGGCATGCCTTGATCTATGCAATGGATATGACTCAGGGAAAAACTGTGTATGAAAATTAAATCATATTTAAGGTACATTTTAATCTAATGGGCCCACTTTTGAATACTTCAAAAACAGATAAATTATTCTATAGTACAAATAACCTCTAGGTAACAATTTGAATTGATCTTATCACACTGGATTTTTATGTTAAGCATTTGTTTCTTAATTTTTTAAAATTTGAACACTTGGAATTCTGTTTCTTCCAATGGCAGACTCATTAAATTTAGTAGTGCTGACCTGAGTTCTGTTTGTCTAGATTGTTCCTACTTTAATTTGACCGCTTATCTCTGTCTTTCCAGCTTATTTGCTGTAACTCAGAGGTCTACCAGGACTTAAAGTATTTTTGAATAACCAGTCCTAAGTTAGAATTGCTTTCTAAGCAATACTTTTAACTTTGCAAGAAACTCATAAAATTGTTTGACAGAGAATCTAGAAAGATGGAAACTAGTTTTTCATATTATAATATTTTCCAAAAATATGATTTATTATCATTAAGATTTTTAAGAAGTTTGTGATAAGAAAATGATAAATTGTATTGTGCCTAGCGAAGACTGTTAGTAATAAATGTTCCTATTTAGAAAAATAGGCTGTATACATGCTAGCATGCTGTCATTCAGTCGAGTCTGACTCTTTGCGATCCTATGAACTATAGCCAGCAAGGCTTCTCTGTCCCTGGGATTTTATAGGCATGAGTACTGGAGTGGGTTGCTGCTATTTCCTTCTGCAGGGGATCTTCCCAACCCAGAGATTGAACCTGTGTCTCCTGCATCTCTTGCACTGGCAAGCAGATTCTTTACCACTGAGCCACCAAATATTATATACGTTATAAATATGTAAGTGTATCTACTCTATCCTTGTTTTAAACTTGTTACATTTTTAAGAATCTTATAATTTATCTAATTCAATTTCTTATGCTCTGCAAACACTATAAGTTTTACGGTAGCTCCACAAGCAGGCATCCATATGCCCAGTGGGATTTGCTCTGTGGTAGTGGTTTTCAAAGTAAGGGCCCCAAACCAGCAACATCAGCATCACCTTGTTAAAAATGCAAATTCTCAGATCCCAACTCAGATCTCCTCTATCAGAACTCTAAGGGTGGGGCTGAACAATGTGTTTTAATGTACATTCCACATGCTTTTGTCCATGATAAAGTTTGAGAAGCACTGCTGCTGCTGCTGCTAAGTCGTTTCAGTCGTGTCCGACTCTGTGGACCCCATAGACGGCAGCCCACCAGGCTCCCCATCCCTGGGATTCTCCAGGCAAGAACACTGGAGTGGGTTGCCATTCTTTCTCCAATGCATGAAAGTGAAAAGTGAAAGTGAAGTCGCTCAGTCATGTCCGACTCTTCTCGACCCCATGGACTGCAGCCTACCAGGCTCCTCCGTCCATGGGATTTTCTAGGCAAGAGTACTGGAGTGGGGTGCCATTGCCTTCTCCGTTGAGAAGCACAGTTCTATGCAATATAGGAAGGAAAACTCATGGATAATGCCTGTTTTGTTGGAAAGATAAGACATGTACACAATGACAGTAATAACAGGGTGACAATGAAAAAAGGGTGGCATTCAGTGTAAAATAGTCATAGATAAATTGGAATTAGAATTTGTGGAGAAGAGATTACTCTAAGATGGAACTGGTATCCCTAATCATTCATTCATTTATTGAAATATTCTAGGTGCTGGGACTAAGTAAGACATGATCCTTGACTTGTTAAATATTTGGTTTAAGTTGATAAACAGGTGGTGCCACTTGCTAATTACTTCACAACTAGAATAAACTTAAGAGATCACATAATCCATCTTGAGAGTGCATCAAAATCATCTGGATGGCTTGTTAAAATACATATTGCTGAAGCCCAGCTGTTTTAATTCAGTAAGTACAGGGTGGGGCCTGGGAAGCAATATTTCTAACAAATTCCCAGGTCTTCAACTTGAGAATCACTGACATTAGTCAATAACTTCAAGTTAAAACTGGTAATGCTAGAACCCAGAAATGTGACTTGCCCAAAAAAGTTAGCTAATACCTAAGATGGACATAAAACCAGGTTGCCAACTCCCAGTTCAATAGAACCTCCACTGCAGACTGTCTTTGGGACACCCCTTGAAGAAAGGATGCTTGCTTAAGATCACAATTGATTCTAAGAACAACTCTAGGAGTAAGGAATTAACTGGATAATATTTCATCTGACTTTTGTTTATATTGTAATTTCTTATTTCACAATCAGCCCATGTTTGTGACATCTGCAGTCTCAATTCTGAACTACCAAGTATTCTATATTGTGTATGGGGATCTGGATATAAAAGTGACATTTGAATCTCAATATCATTTCAAAAGGCAATTCTAAAACTCACTAATATTATCTTCCTGATAATAGGGGGCTCTCAGGACAAAGATCTTTTATTACAAAAGCATTCTCTCTGTAGAAGCTCTCTGTTAGATGACTAGTTGTGGAGCTAACAAAAAATGAAGCATTTTCATTGAGAGTAAAGAGTGAAAATATGTACTGGAAGACAGTTAATGGGGATAATACGCTGTGCATTCTTTGCTGATAATTCACTTTCCTTTCAGTAGCATGAGTGCTTTATCCATAAATCCACAAATCCATTAATTTCTCTAATTCTGTAAATTAGAGAAAATATATTCATTTCCTTTTATTTGGTGATAAAGACAGATTTCCCCCAAATTTAATTAATCTACTTTGCATTCTTGAATGATTATGTGAAAAACCCAGACCCCTCAGCACAAATCATGTAATTGTACTTTAAGAGATAATGTGGGAAAAATTAGACATGGATGAAACTGATATAATCTGAATTGTACTATGACTTCCTCTGAAAAGTTCAAAATCCATATTTAATTGCCTTCATTTTAAATTGAGTCTTGTAAGAAAACTATTTTGGTAACCTGAGGGTTAGCACTAAAGAACTAGAAATGAAGAAGAGGGAAAACTTCCAGATGGTGTCTTAGCATCAGCGGATGAATCTTGTGGATATCGGAGGGATGATTTGCTTAATTCCATTGTGATGACCCTGGAAAAGACCCTGATGCCGGGAAAGACAGAAAGCAGTAGGAGAAGGGGGTGGCAGAGGATGAGATAGGTAGATAGCATCACCAAATCAATGGACATGAATTTGAGCAAACTCCGGGACATAGTGAAGGACAGGGAAGCTTGGCATGTTGCAGTCCAGGTCACAAAAAGTTGGACTTATTGACTCAACAACAACGTTGTAATGAATAGCCTCTAAAGGGATGAGAGCATGTTTTAGACACTTATTTCATACCTGCGCCACCCCCCCCCCCCCACCACCACACACACACAAATTAACTACCACTGAATCAATTTAGCACATAAAGGATGGTGGAACATTGTCTCCACTTCCCTGTAGTTAATCTCTTCTTCCTCCCATTTTGTCAGATAAGGTACAAAAAATGTTTTAACTCCAACATAGTTAAATCTTAGACACTGACTTGTCTCAGTCATTATCAGTCTCCCAGATTAAAGAACAGCTGTTCAGATTCTCTTGGGTAGGACATGATGAGCCTTATTTCCTACTTCCTATGGAGCTCAGTTTGAACTGTTTCTGATTCTCTAGAACTTTAAGTAATCATCTACTCTTTAAAAGGAGACAAAAACTCAATACTATTTTCTTGAGGACTTTGGATGACCATTTATTGCTTTCATCTTGAAAACAACTTTTATTTTGTTCCTAAAGGTATCATTCTTACTATTACATGAAAAAGTTTACTTAATATACCTGTACTGTGTTGTTAGAAATAGCGCAAAGTTGTTACTTCCCACATGAAACAAAGCCAAGTAAGAGTGTCACCTCTTTCTTAATTGAGTTTAGTGCCTTCAATAATCCCATTTAGGTAGAAATCTATTTTCTAATGTAATTGACTCAGATTTCTGAAATTGGTTGCTTGGGCTCAAAAAAGAAAAAGTAAAGGTTGGACAAAAGAGAGGAGATAACTTAAATTAAGGGTGAAACATCTGGAATAGATTTTTATTTCCTCCTACCTACTTCTAGAAGTGGAGATTTATGGGAAATTACAGGTCTAAAGCAACTTTCAGCTCTGAATTCCTAGTTTTAAGTATGCATATAGAGAAACTTCATCACTGAATCAGCTTAATTTCATTATTAATAAGATCTAAGAATCAGTTGTTTCTAATATCAGTGTACTAGATTGTTTTACCATCACAGCTCAATTTAATACGCACATAAATCACGCTCTGTTGCTGCTGCTGCTGCTAAGTCACTTCAGTCGTTTGCGACCCCCATAGACGTCAGTCTACCAGGCTCCTCCATCCGTGGGATTTTCCAGGCAAGAGTACTAGAGTGGGTTGCCATTGCCTTCTCCCTCAGATGTTACTAAAATGCAGGCTCTTACTGAGTAGATCTGAGATTTTGACAAACTCGGTGATAAGGCAGATGCTGCTGTCCTTGTACCTCACTTTGAGCATCTGGGGTGTATACAATGCAACACATAATTGAATTTTATGACTGTATCTTTTCCCTATCATCTTTGATTAATGTGCAAACAACTTCTCAAGATAAAATAGTGACTCCAGAGGTCAGGGGTTTCATTATAGGAAAAAAGCACACAAAAGTTTTTCAAAGTAATGAATTTGGATTTAGGATGGGATTTAATTATTTTTTAATAATGGAAACAAGATAGTAAAATTGAAAACCTGGCATCTCTTTTAAATTAAGAAGTTTGAAAATGTGTCTAATTCCTAATGATTCATTTTGACTATACTGGGTTCTTCAGTTCTCCTTGAGAAATGAATGTCAGCACTTAGAAATTCAGTGTCACTCAAAATCATTTTCCCTTTTATGAATATTAGAGTGATTTTAAAACTAAATTTAATTTTAGAATATGTTTTAAGAGTTTGAATATCAATAAATATGCCATAGTTCAATGCCAGTTGAATTAAGTCAATATACTTTTTTCCCCTTTTAATAAAATAAACATTTGAGGAAATAATAGAAACTCAAAAATTTAGAATTTCAGTGAAAGAATGACATATTATACATCCAATGTATAATTAAAGTGTAGGCCAAAAAGCCTTTCAGATACAATTAAGTCATTTAGGCACACTGTATGTATCCATGTGGAAATACATATAATGATAATAAATAACAATGAAAATTTAGTTGTTTTAAAGCTGCAGATAGGATATTGTGCATTACTAACAACATAATTTAGTAGTTTTCATTAATTTACATAAACTCTAAAATTTAGAATCTAAATTTTAAGTGTTTTTGTAATAGAGAAAATTATATTTAAAAACAACTTTTCCATAATAGCTTAATTTTTATTGCCTGATACATATACCTCCTTATATTCCCATGAAAAAAAATGTTTGCTTTTTGAGAGAATACTTAAAAATTAATTTTGCATTCAATTTGAGAGTACATTTAAAAAGATTTTGATTGTTTCAATATTCAGAATCTAGTTAATGTGAATGTTTGTGATTAAATTAAATCACTGTTAACATTATGGGCATATATATATTTTTAATAAGTTATGTAAGTCTGTGTTCATTCCTCCTAACATATATTCTCAGTTTTTTATTGGGAGAAATGTTAGTTTTTATGTTATTAAATTCTGGGTGGCTCCCCATGCTTCTGCTGTATTTCTGACTGATTCACAGCTACCTCAAATTATTAACTGCAGTGATGAATTGCAGTAGTTTATTTAGGGCTTCCCTGGTGGCTCAGATAGTAAAGAATCTGCCTGCAGTGCAGGAAACCTGAGTTTGATCCCTGGGTTGGGAAGATCCCCTGGAGAAGGGAATGGCAGCTCACTCCAGTATTCTTGCCTGAAGAATTTCATGGACAGAGGAGCCTGGTGGGCTACACTCCATGGCGTCACAAAGAGTTAGACACAACTCTGAGCCACTAACACTTTCACTTTCTCTTCTTGTGCCATGTAATTTACATACATAATTTCATATACACCTCAGAATAATCCTACATTTCAATCACATTCCTTCTTTCACAAACCCAGAGAAGTTAAGTAATTTATGGGGCTGTCACAGCAAGAACAATCAGATAAAAAGACATTGAGTTTTCTAATGCGTCTGCTCTGTCTTCAAAGATCATATTCTTACTCTATGTGCCTCCTATACTGCTGCTCCTGAAATGCCTTTAAATGTTTATCTGTAAAGAATACAACTGTGACTCAGGTTGTCACCACCGAAGGACACAAAAAAGGATTCTTTCACAGTCTAACACTGAATAGTTGGTATGTTGTGATTATTGTACTTGTGATTTTCCCATTCTGTTAATCTAACAGTATTTTGTCCTTTTTTTTTTCATCCTGTGACCATCATAATCATTATTTTAAAAATTCTAATCCAATGTCTGTAGATCATTAGAGGCAGTTGTGAGTGCTGTTTCTGAGTCTCTGCCTTGGATATAAGTACTAGCAATTCTTCATGATTTTATTGTCTAGGTTTTTTTTTTTTTCAATAATGAGAGTAATAATGTTCAGCATGAAAACAACTCAAACATTTTAAGTATATAGATTCATCTCAAGTCTAATTTCTCAAATGAAACTACCCTACTACAACTACAACTCTACTGTTTCTTCTTCAATATGTTCTAAGGGTAAAGTACTTTGTTCTGCTCATCTGTAAAACCAAGTGTAAGCAGAGTGGCAAGGAGAAAGAATACAGACAGTCAGCTAGCCTGCTGTGTCCATGGCTTCTATAGCTGATCTAATCACATAATTTTTTTTTTTTTACATTCTAGAAAGTTCCAAGACAAAATTTAAATTTGCTGTGCTAGAAACTGTTTACAGAGCATTTGCATTGGAGAAGGAAATGGCAACCCACTCCAGTGTCCTTGCCTGGAGAATCCCAGGGACGGGGGAGCCTCCTGGGCTGCTGTCTATGGGGTCACTCAGAGTCAGACACAACTGAAGTGACTTAGCAGCAACAGCAGCAGCAGGTCTTATAAGTAATCTGTGCTGTTGTACTTCGTTGCTCAGTCGTGTCTGACTCTGCTACCCCATGGACTGTAGTCCGCTAGACTCCTCTGTCCGTGGAGATTCTCCAGGCAAGAATACTGGCGTGGGTTGCCATGCCCTCCAGGGGATCTTTCCCAACCCAGGAATCAAACCCAGCTCTCGTGCATTGCAGGTGGAACCTTTACCGTCTGAGCCACCAGGGAAACCCGGTAAGAAAACTAGATAGAGATAATTTAAAGTACTATGACCCTTGAACAACATGAGAGTTGGGGGCACTGTTGAAAATTTGCATATAATTTATCGTTCAGTTCAGTTCAGTTCGGTCACTCAGTTGTGTCTGACTCTTTGCAACCCCATGAATCGCAGCACGCCAGGCCTCCCTGTCTATCACCATCTCCCGGAGTTCACTCAGACTCACGTCCATCGAGTCCGTGATGCCATCTGCCATCTCATCCTCTGTCGTCCCCTTCTCCTCCTGCCCCCAATCCCTCCCAGCATCACAGTCTTTTCCAATGAGTCAACTCTTCTCATGAGGTGGCCAAAGTACTGGAGTTTCAGCTTTAGCATCATTCCTTCCAAAGAAATCCCAGGGTTGATCTCCTTCAGAATGGACTGGTTGGATCTCCTTGCAGTCCAAGGGACTCTCCGAGTCTTCTCCAACACCACAGTTCAAAAGCATCAATTCTTCGGCGCTCGGCTTTCTTCACAGTCCAACTCTCACATCCATACATGACCACTGGATAAACCATAGCCTTGACTAGATGGACCTTTGTTGGCAAAGTGATGTCTTTGCTTTTGAATATGCTATCTAGTTTGGTTATAACTTTTCTTCCAAGGAGTAAGCGTCTTTTAATTTCACAGCTGCAGTCACCATCTGCAGTGACTTTGGCCCTCCATAAAGGTGATTTCTCTGTATCCTTGGTTCTACATCCTTTGATTCAACCAAGGATCATTTAGTGCTGCAGTATTTGCTGTTGAAAAAAATCTGTGTATAAGTGGACCTGCTGTAAGTCAAAGCTGTGTTGTTCAAGTCGTCTGTGTCCAGGAGGATACTCATCAAGCATATGCAAATACTACACCATTTTATGTATAAGACTTGGGTATTCAAGGATTTTGTATTCAAGGGGGTCATGGAGCTAGTTCTCCCAGGATATACCCAGGGACTTTACAGATTACATTTAATGAGGCGACTTACATTTTCTTGTTGACCTCAGCAATCTGTTAATTTCCATTTAAAATCTAGCTTGTCACACACAAAACCAAACAAACCCTTTTGCGAAATCTTTCCACCATTTTGAGGTAATAGCAAAAAAAAAAAAAAAAAAAAGATGAATCAGTAAATTTTACTTATACACTAATTTATAAGTGAATAATTTGAACTTTAACATAGCTTCTGAAGCATGCACCTCACTTATCCAGGAAGGCAATGGTCTAATTTTTTTCCAAGAAACTTTTCCACACTCACAGAATTCTTATTCAAATAATCATGGTTAAAATTGTGGCTAGACTATTTCCCCAGAAGTTATGTCTGCTTTGCAAATACAAAACAATCACCTATTGGCATATGGCTGTGAAGGAGAGAAAGGAGAATGCAGTCTAATAAACATTGCTCAGCAAATTGTGTTTGTTTACTCACTATCAGACACATTAATCTCATTTGCCTTTATTCCCTCATTAGTTTGTTAGATTGTCCATTGGTGTCCCTATTCTCATTGAAGAATAATGTCTGTCTCATATTCACTTAGGCAAGGTGCCCCTAGACTGGCTCTTTGTTTAAAGTTGCTTCACTGCTTAGAGACATCTTTTGCATTTATTAGCAGGGCTTTATATTTTTTAGAATTTGTTTTGCTGTATGATTAGGGAGGTTGCTGTTAGTTTGCAACAATTACTTCAGTGCAGAAGTTTCTGATTGTAAATGGTAAAAGCAAAACTTCTATGAAATGAAAATTTGAGTACTTAACCATTATTAACAAAAGTGCTTCCTTAATGAGAGTCAAAAAATATGTCTTTTTTATTTAATTCAATACCTTGGTAAATGTGACTGAGACATTTTATTGAAGGAAGGTTTTCATTTTTTTCCTCCATTGAGTCAAACAATGTGGAGTGTTTTAATTAGAGCAGAGCATCAGTCAGCTATGCTTTAGACTGGAAAGAGTAACAAGAAGTAACTTATAAAATATTAATCTTAAGAATTCAATTCATTCAAGCATTTCAGATTTTTAAATAATTGGTGTCAAAGTCAGGTAATTTTGAAAGATTGTTGTGCAAATGGTAGACACCTAAAATATGACAATTAGATAGATGAATGTTGCAGTCTCCAATACAGGGAATGCAACTGACTATATTTACGTAGTCATTTTTTTTTTCTTCTTTGCGTAAGTGTAATTGTTTTTAGAAGTTTTAAAATACAAGTCTGGAAAAGGAATAGTGGGGGCCATTTCTTTAACTGGATAGACACAGGAGAATCTTTCTTTAAAAAAATCTGAACAGGATCCCCCACTGAAGGGTTGCAATACATTAATGTACCATATGTAATTATTTACCAGTCCTAATTATGAATGTTTGAGGAATGACTACTTTGTTTTCTTTACAAAGCAGAGTATATTCAAGATTAGTCCTTCTTATTCTTTTACCTGCTTTCTGATGGATTGTCTTTAGTAGAGAAAAAAAGGAATGGGGTTGGAGCATTCTCACTTGAAAGGTCCTATTGTGTAGAAAACAATGAGTAGGATAAGTTTTACATCAAAAAAATAAACGCTTACCTTTTCCTTTTGATTTACTTTAGTTAAACCAAAAATAGGCTTGAACCATCCTCATTTGGCTTCAGATGAATAAGGAATGAATCTTGAATAAAAGAAAGCGTCAAATTCATTATGTACTTCTTAGGTGAAAATCAGCAAAATTCCATAAGGATAAGGATGCTCTTTAAATGTGCCAAAGCATGATGTTGAAAGACAATGGGAAATACTGCTCTGTATTCCCTTATTTCAAATATATTTTAGAATTTGAAAACTTGGGGAGAATTGTATTTCAGAAATAGAAAAAAAAATCTGGAGCAAAAGACAATTAAATGGGGCTTTTTATTGAGTGTTTATGAGCATATGTGTCCACTCACCCACAAGTACAGCATCTGAATTAGATTTCTGGAAAAAAGGAATGTGTGGGAGGGAGTTAGATAGCACAGTGACATTACCTGTTGATTTCTTTTGTGAGAAATGAAATGTCATTTTAGCCTAATTTAGAGTTGAGAGTATCATCTTGAGCTGTTTTACTGATGGTGTCTTAATTGGATTCTCCCTCTCCCATTGTTTCTCAACTTCTCATATTCACTTAATATCTGGTGTGTACAGCACACCACTTGGACTCCACAGGGAGTGCCCCAGCAGATATATATCAAATCTCGAAAAAACAAACTAACTCCAACAACTGATTGTAGGGTTTTTAGAAAAGCAGCACACATTATTTAATTAACTGAAGATGATTTATTCATAAGCATTAGGCATATGAAATAAACTCAATTTATGAAGATTGGTTTCTACTCTGTGCTGTTATATGTAATAAGATATAAGGTTAAGTGGCTTATCCTCAGTGACTTGACCTTTCTCTTTATTTTCATTATCTTAACAATTTGATTTCATTAAAGAAACATTAAACAAGGCATTTTATGAATAACTCAGTCCTGGGCCTTCAGAATTCATCTCTTTGGCTATTAGTTGCAAACAGATTAAACTATACCTCAGTAATTCTTACATTTGAAAGTTTTGTTCAGAAATTTTTGTTCTTAAAGCTTTGCATCATATCAAAGTCACTCTGCTTTAAAAATTACAGACTTTTGTCAATTAACTTTTTGTAGTGACAGAGAGTAAAGTGGTTAGGAAAATCTCAATTTTATATCTTGTATTAATCACTAAAACAAGAAAATGCATAACAGATAATCTTTGTCCTTTAATGCTATAGGACAAATGATATATTAGGAGAGCAGGTGGTACTTCAGTCTGTTTTTATTTTAAAATGATTTCCTACCCAATAACTTATTGAGCATATAGCTCCTAAACAAATTCATTTAACCCCGGATAAATCCTGTTCCAAAGTTTATAATACCTTCTTTGATTCATTTTTTTTTCCTCCAAACATTTACACTAAAAAATTAAATAGTAAAATTAAAAATCTGGTTGGAATCTAGGAGTAAAATATATAACCCTTAACATTTTAATAGTTACTTGTGTTCTATTATTTGCCAGGTGTGCACTGATATGGAAATAGATTCAAGGACCAGTCCACCTGCAGTTTGGTAGATGATAATAGCAAGATGAATATCTTGATTCAGGGTTTATAAAATAATGATGTTAATTTTTTATAAAAACTGAAATTTTATTAAACTAACCAATACCTTAAATTTGAATTGATGTCCTTAGTACCATCAAATTTTTGTGCTGCATTTTCAAATTGTATTAATTTGAAGTTACTGCTATTTAAAAGAACTTTTAAAATAAAATATTCATTTCACTCTAATTTTTTGTTTGTGTTTTGGCATTTGGCCACATCTTCACTGAGAGTTTGCAAATGAACTCTTTTTAAAAGAAATAACATTTCTTTATGTGGAATAGAAAGATCATATAAAGGATTCACTCACTTATCTATTCTATTTTTTATCATCATAGTTAAGCTATAACTTGAGATTCTGCTATATTTAATTTGAGGAAGACCTCTTTTAACACAGATTTAGGTATAAATAATTGTCTTTTTCCAAAATTGCTGATTCATTAGACTATGACTCATAATTATAATAGGTTTCATATATTTAGGTATCAATAATTTATGTCAGCTCTACAGAAAAGTACTTAGAAATTAGTGATGTGGCATTGTTAGAGGCTGAACTGTGTTCCCACAGATTCACATGGTTAAGTCTTAACTCCCAGTACCTCAAAATGTTACTTTATTTGAAGATAAGGTCTTTAAAAAGGTAATTAAGTTAAAGTGAGGTCATTTGGGTGGGCCTTAATGTAATTTGACTGATACTATTATGCTGCTGCTGCTGCTGCTGCTAAGTCACTTCAGTTGTATCTGACTCTCTGCGACCCCATAGACGGTAGCCCATCAGGCTCCCCCATCCCTGGGATTCTCCAGGCAAGAACACTGAAGTGGGTTGCCATTTCCTTATCCAATGCATGTAAGTGAAAAGTGAAAGTGAAGTCCCTCAGTTGTGTCTGACTGTTAGCGACCCCATGGACTGCAGCCTACCAGGCTCCTCCATCCATGGGATTTTCCAGGCAAGGGTACTAGAGTGGGGTGCCATTGCCTTCTCCAATATTATTATAAGAGACAGGAAATTCAGACACACAGGTTCAGAAGGAAGACCATGTGAAGACACAGAAAAAAGATAACCATCTACAAGCCAAGAAGATTCTGAGGAGGTGAACTTTGACAGACTCTGGAGGGAAGTACAAGGGGATGAATCATGCAGAGACCTGGGGTCAAAGAAATTCAGGAAGGAGAAGCCAGAGAAAAGCCCTAGGGTTAGGGCAGGTTTTGTACCTGTGAGGAACAATAAGCAGCTTGTGAGCCTGGGGCTCAGTGAGTCATGAGAGCAAGAGAAAGGAAGTCAGAGAGTTCAATCCCAGATCACTCAAAGCCTGGTCAACAGATAAAGACATTAGTTAAAGACATTAGTTTTATTTTGTGATAGAATGCTATTAGAGGCTTATAAGCTAGGGAAAGACATGATTGACCTAATTTACTCAGGTAAGAATAAAAGCAAAATGGCTATTAGATCCTGATGACTTAGAATAAATTAAAATTGATAGGATGTGAGTCAAGCCCAAGATATAAGTATAGCCAAAGGGATTGGCTGAATTGGACATGGCTTGAGACTGAGAATCAAGGAATACTGAGGGTTGATCTGAGGGTTGGTTCAGATAGTTAGATGAATGGTGAGAAGGGAAGCACCAACCAAAATCACTGCAGAAGGTGACGGCAGCCATGAAATTAAAAGACGCTTGTTCCTTGGAAGACAAGCTATGATAAACCTAGACACTGTATTATAAAGCAGAGCCATTATTTTGCAGACAAAGGTCTGTCTAGTCAAAGCTATGATTTTTCCAGTAGTCATGTATGGATGTGAGAATTGGACCGTAAAGAAAGCTGAGTGCTGAAGAATTGATGCTTTTGAACTGTGGTATTGGAGAAGGCTTTTGAGAGTCCCTTGGACTGCAAGGAGATCCAAGCAGTCAATCCTAAAGAAAATCAGTCCTGAATATTCATTGGAAGGACTGATGCTGAAGCTGAAGCTCCAACACTTTGACTACCTGATGCGAAGAACTGACTCCTTGGAAAAGACCCTGATTCTGGGAAAGATTGAAGGCATGAGAAAGGGATGACAGAGGATGAGATTGTTGGATTGCATCACTAATTCAATGGACATGAGTTTGAGCAAGCTCTGGGAGTTGGTGGTGGACCGGGAAGCCTGGTGTGCTAGATGCAGTCCATGGAGTTGCAAAGAGTTGGACACAACTGAGCAACTGAACTGAACTGAGAAGGGAAGCATTGGAAGAGAATCAGTTTTGGGTGCAAAAACTAAGAGTTTCATTTTGGTATAAGTTAAGATGTTTATTAGACATTCAAGTGGAGATTTTGAGGAGGCAGTTGAATCTATGCAGTTCAGGAAAGAGGTCAGGCCTAGAGACAGTTGATAGCCACAGTCATATTTGCATAGATAAGCTAGGCTGTGTGTGTGTGGGTGTGGGTGTGGGTGTAGAGTTGAGGCCTGAACCCTGGGTTTCTCCAACATTTAAAGGGGAAGGGTGCAACAAAAGAGTGAGGTAGGAGGTAATCCATGTGTATATAGGACACGCACTATAAATTGCCTACTGAAAACAATTTAAGTTGCAAATGTAATAGCAGAATCATTAAAATTACTAAAACAAGAGTACAGGATATTCTAGATTTTGGTATATATATGAATTCATACCTGAAAGTGAAAGTGAAGTCGCTCAGTCATGTCCAACTATTTGCAGCAATGCCAAAGAATGCTCAAACTACCACACAATTGCACTCATCTCACATGCTAGTAAAGTAATGCTCAAAATTCTCCAAGCCAGGCTTCAGCAATACGTGAACCATGAACTTCCTGATATTCAAGCTGGTTTTAGAAAAAGCAGAGGAACCAGAGATCAAATTGCCAACATCTGCTGGATCATGGAAAAAGCAAGAGAGTTCCAGAAAAACATCTATTTCTACTTTATTGACTATGCCAAAACCTTTGACTGTGTGGATCACAATAAACTGTGGAAAAATTCTGAAAGAGATGGGAATACCAGACTACCTGACCTGCCTCTTGAGAAATCTCTATGCAGGCTAGGAAGCAACAGTTAGAACTGGACATGGAACAACAGACTGGTTCCAAATTGGAAAAGGAGTATGTCAAGACTGTATATTGTCACCCTGCTTATTTAACTTATATGCAGAGTACATCATGAGAAACGCTGAACTGGAAGAAACACAAGCTGGAATCAAGATTGCCGGGAGAAATATCAATAACCTCAGATATGCAGATGACACCACCCTTATGGCAGAAAGTGAAGAGGAACTCAAAAGCCTCTTGATGAAAGTGAAAGAGGAGAGTGAAAAAGTTGGCTTAAAGCTCAACATTCAGAAAACGAAGATCATGGCATCTGGTCCCATCACTTCATGGGAAATAAATGGGGAAACAGTGAAAACAGAGGCAGAGTTTATTTTTTTGGGCTCCAAAATCACTGCAGATGGTGATTGCAGCCATGAAATTAAAAGACGCTTACTCCTTGGAAGAAAAGTTATGATCAACCTAGATAGCATATTCAAAAGCAGAGATATTACTTTGCCGACTAAGGTCCGTCTAGTCAAGGCTATGATTTTTCCAGTCGTCATGTATGGATGTGAGAGTTGGACTATAAAGAAAGCTGAGCACCAAAGAATTGATGCTTTTGAACTGTAGTGTTGGAGAAGACTCTTGAGAGTCCCTTGGTCTGCAAGGAGATCCAACCAGTCCATTCTGAAGGAGATCAACCCTGGGATTTCTTTGGAAGGAATGATGCTAAAGCTGAAACTCCAGTACTTTGGCCACCTCATGCGAAGAGTTGACTCATTGGAAAAGACTTTGATGCTGGGAGGGATTGGGGGCAGGAGGAGAAGGGGACGACAGAGGATGAGATGGCTGGATGGCATCACTGACTCGATGGACGTGAGTCTGAGTGAACTCCAGGAGTTGGTGATGGACAGGGAGGCCTGGCGTGCTGTGATTCATGGGGTCGCAAAGAGTCGGACACAACTGAGTGACTGAACTGAACTGAACTGACCTGATGGCAGTTCTTGGGCTTCCCTGGTGGCTCAGTCAGTAGAGAAGCTGCCTGCAATACAGGAGTCCTGAGATTGATTCCTGAGTTGGGCAGATTCCCTGGAGAGGAGAATGACTACCCACTCCAGTTTTCTTGCCTGGAGAATTCCATGGACAGAGGAGCCTGGCAGGCTACAGTCAATGGGGTCACAGAGTCGGACACTACAGAGTGACCTGCACGTTCACTTTTCATGGCAGTTCTCAAATATGCAATCCCAAAACACGTTTTTTTTTCCTTAAGAATTACTGAGAATCACAAAAAAGTTCTTGTGTTTGTCAGTTACCTATTGATACTCCTACCACAAAACTAGAAAATTTTAAGAAATATTTAGTTAAATAAGTCATTTCATACTAACATTGAATGTTTTAATATTAACAAACTATTAAATAAAATCTAAATTAAAATTTTAAGTTAAACATTTAAATAAAAATAAAAACATACTAATGTTTTAATAAAAAATATTTTCTAAAACACAATGTTAATAATTAGATGAATGACACTGTTTCATATTTTTGCACATCTCCTTAATGTCTGGATTAGTGAAAGATATTTGGATTCTCATATATGTTTCTAGATTTGATATGCTGTTTCTAGATTTGATATGCTTTGATAATGTAGTTTTGATTGAAATGTGAGAAGATAATTTGACCTCATCTAGATGTGTAGATATGCTGTTGGAAATATCTTTTTTTTTCCTCTATTCTTTTATGTAATTGTGCATATTCTCATTTGATATTGTTGTTGTTGTACATTCAAACTTTTCAAGTAGTAGTTTCTTAAAATTTGGTTGCAGTGTGGATATGAAACTGTATCATTGAACTTCTGGTTTATTTATAATGTTAAAATCTATTGGCTATCATGTACTTTGAATTCTGTAACATCATGCATTGGTTATTTGGAAAATATTGATTTGCTAATTTTGAAAATTTTAATTTTGCAAGTGTAAGTACATTTCATTATACAATATCAAAAAAAATCACATTAGTATTTAGTAGCACCTCCAATTTTATCCAAAATGTTTTTAGCTACCAGGAAACAAGCTCAGAGTAGAGGATACAAATTTTCCTAAATTTTAGCTTTTGCTTAAAAATTTGAATTTATCATCTTTGGTAACACATACTACTAATTGTTTTACTGAAGTGGCAACAAAGTGACCAACTTGCTCCACTATGCCCTGTACTTTTGCCATTTTTGCAATGAGAATAGCTGTGTCCCCAGACCCTTTAATCCCAGGCAAACAAAAATGATTGATAACCCTAAGTTCCAAGCTTACATTTTTAAAATAATATTTCTAAATACTCAAGTCTGAATAACCATAGTATGTCAGCCATTTGTTCAAGTAGAACAGTGATATGTTAACAAGGCTAGTTTAATTCATCACCCAAACAATTATACAAGAGCTTTTCCTGGAGAAAGTGTTAGTCATTCAGTCGTATCCGACTCTGTGACCCCACGGACGGTAGCCTACCAGGCTCCTCTGTCCATGGAATTCTCTAGGCAAGAATATTGGAGTGGGTTGCCATTCCCTGCTCCAGGGTTACTGGAGAAAATCCTTTGTATTTCTGGATGCAGAAGTGCTTTAATGCTTACTTCAATTTCTGTCACACAGAATATTTTTCAAGTGTATTCCTAAGTGTGATATTACTTTTTTCACTTTTCTTAAGTGCAAGTGCCTAGTGGTGTGGAATACAATTACTAGTAAGTACAATTTGGTGTCGTTGCTTGAATTTATGAACTAGCACAGATTTTTTCCTGATACTTTTTTTGCATTGCAGGTTTAAATGTTAATATAATGAAAAGATAAATAATTTTTTAGAGTTATTATAGAAATAGTTTTGGCTTCACAGAGGCCCTAGAAGGGGTCTTAAATATCTCCAAGGTGTGCATATCTCACTTTGAGAAATACTGATCTCACAGAATATTGTTTATAGTGTGCATATCACAAATATTTTATATTAATTCTTTTAAGTAAACATTACAGCAGTGGCTACTACTCTGCCTTTGTCACTGTCATAGAAACTAATCTCTCATTGCATAGAAGTTAATATCCACATTCAAAACCATATGGACTTCTGGAAGAAGTACTTCAAATAACAGTGTATGGTTATATATCAGAAATGTTTTCTCTATATGTAGAAGGATAAATTTTAAGAGTTACTCATTAACTGTATCATCTTAAGTATCACTCTGTGGCTCAGTTTCCTATGTAGTAAATGACACAGTAAATTAGTGATTAACAGGGAAGTACTTCCTCCCTAGAGGTAGGTATATGTATGCCTATATAGGTATAGGTATAGGTATATGTACTTTTGTTTTATTGAATTTGTTGTTGTTACAATTAGGAAGGAGGTTCACTGGCATTCAGTACCCTCAGGATCAGGGTTGCTAAATTTCTTCCCAGCCAATAAGTCCTACACCTATAACAATAATACCACTTTCAAGACATACTATAGCTTTCTATAGTCAGATAACAAATACTTTGTTCTTCCAATAGGAGTATATTTCAAGGAACAGGAAGTCTTATGTCAAAGGAGAAGAAAAAATGACATGTTGCTGGAGAGATGTGCTAAATAGAGAGAACAGAACTATCTGTTGGTTGTGGTAGAATAGTTAAGGAAAGAGAGGAAAGGCTGATGGATGTATGAGAGCTGCTGGTCTTCCTTGTCACTCACCTTCATCTCATACCTCCAGCTCTCCTTTGCTCTGGTTAATATCATTACAATTAAGTCAATTAAAAATTTTCACATATATATACTTATTTATATTGCATATTCCAAAAGATAGTTTACCTATATGTTTTATCATGCAATAGGAAGCAGTGTAAACAAAAGTTCTGAAACAAAAATAAAATTCTTCCATTTTCATACAACCTATATAAAACATTGGAATAAAACCGATATTCACTGTTTTCAGATTCGTTGAATTTATAGCTACCTAGTCCCTATTGTTTTAAAATAGGAAACTTACACTGCAAAGAAGGTGTGGATTTAGTCAAAGTCACATTCATAGTGGCCAAGTGAAACTGCTTCCCAATAACTGGAGATAACTGAATTTAAAAGATTATGTCTGGACCAGGTATTTGGAATTTTATTTTAAAATTTGACTCAATACTTTTAAATTATAGCAAACTTGTATAAGTGAAGCACAAGTTTTTTTTTAAGTTTCAGTGTCTTATAAAGATTAGCTTCTTAAGCTATAGTGTGTATCAGAAGGAATTATTAATAAAACAAGAGGTGTTGATAGTACCTGATACAATTTTAAAGAGACCATTCACAATTTTTCATAGGTTTATTTTTTTTATGAATTAACTGGGAGTTTTGGCTTCTTTGTGTTTTCTGCTCCAGTATCTTGTCTGTTTTAAGACTCCTAAGACAATATCTACCCATAGGCAGAGAAAGACCAATGTTAATCATCCATTTGTCTTCTGTTTCTTTGGTTGCCTTGGTAGAATAAGTGATTGAGGAAAAATGTTTTTAAAAGAAACTTTTACTTAATTATCAGTTGTATTTATACAGTATTTGGTATTTCACCTCAAGCCCCCTCCTACTTCCCTAGTAATTATAAGAAATTGATAGATTGTTTGTCTTTGAAATTAGAACAAGTAGATTATAATTTCAGCTCTGCTTTCTTAAGCTTGGTGATATGGATAAGTTTCTCCATTTGAAAAATAAGGACTGATATATAATTATTGTGTTGATTAAATTATAGGTATCTTATAAATTACAATGCTTAATGCCTAGTGAAAAATTGGTACTTAATATAGAGGATTCCCTTTTCTTTTATTCTTTATTAAATAATAAAAACTAATAAACAGGGACTTCCCTGGTGATCCAGTAGTTGAGACTCTGAGCTCCCAATGCAGGGAGGCTGGGTTCAACCGTTGGTCAGGGAAATAGATCCCACATGCCACAATTAAAGATTCTGCATGCTGAAACTAAAAAAAAAAAAAAAAAAAGTCCTTTGTGCCCTAAATCCCAGCTCAACCAAAAAATAAACATATACAGCAATTATGGATATATACTTGGTTTAGATTAATTTTACTTTGCTTTACCCTGGGTTTAATTCAGGATTCAGTTCATTTTGAAGTCTTATGTTAAATTTTGATATTGCTTTCGTGGATTTGAAATTTGGGTCCAGCTAATGGTTATCCATGTTGTTTCTCTTCTGATGGGGATAAGGTATGGAGTAGATTGTTTTAGAAAGAGGAAATGGGCTCCAGGGATCATGGAGGCTCCATAACTATCCAGGACATACCATGGCATCTAATGTATAGCAGGCTCTCAATAAATACTAGTTGTGTAGTGAATATATTCCACCTCTTCTCTTTTACTGCATGGGCATATCTGGGTGTGCTGGTGGGCAGGTGAAAGCCTCTTTTTAGGGTTTGGCTCTGCCTTAATGTATTTTTGTCTGATTGTAAAAATTATAAACATATAGAAATTAGTAAACACAAGTGAAAGCAAACAAGAAATTAAAAGAAAAAAAACCCACAGTCATAGTTCTCAGTTTTATAACTATTTTAACAGACATTTATAAAACAAAATTAGGACCTGAAATTCAATATTATATTTATACCTGACTCCTTTTAGGACAAATATTTGTGAGCTGGCTACATTAAATCCATACTTTGAAAATCAGTCTTTAGTATTAATGAGGCAAAATGAAGGTTAGTGGAAAATTCACAAGGAAATTTTGGGCAATTTTAAGACATGATCTTAGTAACATTTAATAGATTCATATTTATAATTTCTTCAAATCTTTATAATACTATTTATTGAACTATTTTTTAATGGATTATTAAGTTGCCTAATATTTAATCCTATTCATCTTGAGAGCTGAATTCAGTTTTCAATCATTTCTAAGCTTATGTTGAAGTCTAGACTTTCACTCCATAGAAAGAAAACAGGTCATAGAAATCGGCTGTG
Source organism: Capra hircus (assembly GCF_001704415.2). Lineage (NCBI taxonomy): Eukaryota > Metazoa > Chordata > Mammalia > Artiodactyla > Bovidae > Capra > Capra hircus. The sequence goes on along the minus strand of NC_030808.1, from coordinate 114,182,431 downwards.
AGATTTCACTTGTTTGATTCCTAGCTTTTAGCACAAAATTGCTGTCTACGCAAGTGGTGTCAGCTCCTCCTTTCACAAAGGTGCAGAAGTGAAGAGAGGCAGGGCCACAATCAGCCAGCCTGGTTATTAACTCCAGGCATCTCACTTCAAAGACTGAGACTCACCAACTGTCCCAGGGATGTGTGAAAGCTTTGCTCTGGGGAACTCTATGGCCATTAGTATGTTGGACTTGAGAACTTTGCTTTGAAAGTTTATGAAGACTTCTCAGGACCATAAGAATATGAGCTGTGAATCTAGTTCCTTCAACTGGCATTTGTACTATTCTTTTAAATGCTACTGTCTGATTTTAAATGTCGTATATGAATTTTTCTAGTGATAGTAAACTGTAAGAAAGGAGAGCTTGCCTTGACTTTTAAACAATTAAAGATTCACCTCTAAAATTCTAAATTTGCTTCTACCATCGTAAGGTTTGCTTGATTTGATCAGCAAAAACTTGTACTTTTTCACATACTAAACACCAGAATAGCTTAAGGTCTTTTTGGTATTAAGTGCCTATAGGTACACAAGATTCACAGAAGAGGTTAAAATTTGAATTATTCCATATTGTACCAATTTTGTAATTTAAAATTTTCTTGGAGGATCTCTGCTTCCCTGGTGACAGTGGCTCAGATGATAAAGAATCTGCCTGCAGTACAGGAGACCTGGGTTTGATCTGGGTTGGGAAAATCCCCTAGAGAAGGGAATGGCAGCCCACTCCAGCATTCTTGCCTGGAAAACTCCACGGACAGAGGAGCCTGGCTGGCTACAGTCTATGGGGTCATAAAGAGTCAGACACAACTGAGCAACTAACACTTTCACTGGAGGGTCTCTGAAAATTTTCATGCAATTGGTAGCTCAGTGTATTTTAAGAAATGTCAAGTGCTTAACTCTGTGTATTAGGCTTAGTGTTAAAATGTCATTGCATTCCGCTAGTACCTATCTTTATAATTAAATCCAGTTTTCATCTATCATCCAGATCAGGCAATTGAACAAGGCAATCTTAGCTTTCTTTCCGCTTCCCTTTAAAAGAATATTCTGTAGGCAAGACATGGAAACAACTAAACACCCATCGACTGGTGAATAGATGTGGTACATATATACATGGAATTCTACTTGGCCATAAAAAAAAAGAATGAAATAATGCCATGTGTAACAACATGGATAGACTTAGAGATTATTATACCAAGTAAAATAAGGCAGAAAGAGAAAGACAAATTCCATATGATATCATTTAAGTTCAGTCACCCAGTCATGTCTGACTCTTTGTGACCCCATGTATATGTGTAATCTACAATATGACCCAGGACTTCCCTGGTGGTCCACTGGTCCAGGGGCCAAGACTTGGCGTTCCCAATGCAGTGGACCTAGGTTCAATCCCCGGTGAGGGAACTAGATCCTACACGCTGCAACTAAGTGTTCACATGCTGCAACTAAAGATCCTGCATGCCACAGCCAAGACCCAGCACAGCCAAAGAGATAAATAAATATTTTTTAAAAAATGTGACACACGTCAACCTATTTGTGAAACAGAAAGAGACTCACAGACATAGAGACCAGACTTGTGGTTGCTAAGAGGGAGGGTGGGTACGGAGGGATGGGTGGGAGTTTGGGGTTAGCAGATGCAAACAAGTACCTATAGGATGGATAAACAACAAGGTCCTACTGTATAGCACAGGGAACTATATTCAATATCCTGTGATAAACCATAATGGAAAACAATATACGAAGAATATATTTGTGTGTGCGTGTGTGTATGTAAAACTGAATCACTATGCTGTTTAGCAGAAATTAATATAACTTTTTAAAACAACTATACTTCAAAAAAAAAATTTATTTGAGGACCCCGTTGTTAACTCATCCATTTTTAAATGTCACGATTCATTCCTCAAGTTGTCCCAATCTCAATAGAATGTATATGAAAGTGATCAATGGCAGAAAACAATTGAGGTTTATTTTTATAGAGAATACCGACCCTTGTAATAGTATTTTTTAAATGATTATTCTTTACAATTAAAGATTCAAATCCAGAATGAGAATTTTGCCCTTGCTTTTCAGCCCACCTACTCTGCACTCATCCTGTTTGTAAAAAACAACCTTCCCAAAGGAATCCCAGGCCATTATTCTCCCCTGTTCCTGTCAGTATCTGATTCAGAAAGCATCCATGAAGAATGGGGAGGAGTGGGGTTTTCTACTTTATTATCACCACTGCCGAATATGCTACACATGGATTGTTGAAAATCTGAATGCAATAAAAGGAATGGCAATCCATCTATATAATGAATATAATTTAGTCCTTCAGGATGTAGAATTTGCAGTTGTGCAGACCTCCATTATGAACATCAATGATAATTATGCTGTCGCTATAAAAAATATAGGCAATGAACTGAAACAGCTTTCCTTCTGTAATACTCTGCTAGTTGTCTGATAAAAGGAACACTTTCTATAACTTGCTTATGCATCTCTTTCTTTAGAGTGGAAGGGAAGAAGGGGATAGGGAGAGGGAGATGATGAGAGGATGGTCTATGGGTGTGTGAGGGACAGAGTTCTTTATTGTGTAAACATATTACAGTATATAAAAAATGGTGGTGTTAGCCAGCCTCCACAAGGATCTGCCATAAATGTAATCAGAGGCAGGAACAGAGGGAGGGACACTGAGACAGGTTACACAGTCTCAGTGATGGGGCAAGCAAACCCATTCTCCTCTTTCCTAGGAAGCTCAAGTTGAACAGTAAGTGGAAGGCTCCCAAGCTTAGTCACCAGGTCACGACTTGATGGGCAATGTGATCTCTCTCTTCCCTTCCTTCCACCCCATGGAGAGTCCTCACACCACTTGGTACTCTAGGACAGTGCAGGGTCTTCTGTCCTCCTGAGTCATTCCCGCTTCCCCTCAGGCCAGCTGATTCACCTCCCTAGGAATGTGGCGGGCGGTGAGCCAGTGTGGCCAGGCTTCCCTCCTCCACCATCAGCAGGCAGAGAGGAGTGAGCCAGCTCCACATCTCCTGGTCCCACTTTCCTCTGGGTTAATTCCTTCTCATTCTGTTTCAAAATGTAATTGGACTTTATCCACTCTGCTCCCAGCATTACCACTTTTTTTGAGCAGGTAAATCAGGTAATTCTCCTCACCAGCTGCTGCTTCCTGCTGAGTCAAGTCCTCCTGGAAGGCTGCATTTCCTGTCGAACGCCCGATGAGAGGTGCTGCTTATCGTGAGTCCAGTTAATGAATAGCTCTTCCAGCTGAGGCCATTTGTCTGAGGAATATGTCCATCAGTCACAACTGGAACCTGAAATATTTCCACTGTAGTGTGCTGTAATCTCCTAGAACACTAGGAGTGTATATGTGTAAATATATGCTGTGTGTGTGGTACTAGGAGTCTATATGTGTAAATATATGCTGTGTGTGTGGTGGGTATTTTCTTTCCAAATCTCTGTAGTCTTACCAATAGGTGGTAGCCTCCCTCAAAATAAGCAAGACTCAGCAGGTCTGGCACAACTAACCTGGATTCTTCTTAGCTGATGTCTTATTGCTGTTTCTTGCCCAGCTTCCCTTCTGTTTTTAACCTGGCCTCCTCTTTTATGTTCACTTATTTCATTACTTGAAAGAAAACAGCAGGGCCTGGAAACTCAAGTCCTGTCCTGCTCCTGGACTCCTGTCTTGCCCTGCGGTCTCTTTTGATCTAAGTTTCTTTTTCACTATTACAAATGTGGCAGCCGAGAAACCTGGGGAATCTGAAATAAACCAAAGAATTGTGTGAGGGTGTGTTTGTAAGAGTGTGAAGCCAGGTATGTCCCCCACATCAGTGTGTGATCTCAGGTTGGCTACAACTGTGGATGGTGCAGGCTCCCACCCAAACAGAGGTTTTATGGCCACACGGAAGTGTGAGTTCCCACGTTTAATTACAACATCTGGTGAGTTGCGATGTGCTCTAGTGCTAGTTTTAACACTTGTGAAGCAATTGGAGGACTGTCCATATTCTTAGATATTTAATTGCCTCATGGCTAGAGAAGAGGTATTGTCACAAGCTGGTTTCACAGTGAATGGCCACTATGGGGACACTCTGGTTTAGGCTGGCCTGCTTTTCTTGGGCAAAAAAACATGCATTCAAGCCTGCCTTTGTAATACCATGTTTGATATAATATCAGGTCTTTCTTCTGTATTTGCTTTCTCAGCTAGCTCTTTAAAAAAAAAAAGTCAAATTTTAAAAGAAATGCAGTTTGAATTGGAAAATGGTTGTACACTATTCAAGTACAGCGGGCATTGTGGCATTGTATTACATATGCTTTTATAATTTTATGTGTTTCATATACATCTTTGTTATTTGAGTTCTTATGAGTGCCTCCTTTTTTGTTAAATCTCCTTAATTCAATTCATAAAATGTTAGCACTTTCTTTATGCCAAACCTGAAGGGTTTATAATTTTGTATTTCATAATTAGTTTTCTCATATTATGTATTTCATATTGTATGCTTAAAAACATATTTTGAGTTTGTATTTGTATACTATTTCAAGCTGAGCTTTTTTGAAGAACTCCAAGAAACAACTTATATTTTCATTTGGAATTATAATGATTTTCAACTCACTTAAAATACTAGATTTTTAATTGATTTGTTTTGTAGACTAATTTCATGTGGTAATTAAAATCTTTACACACACTTCAGCCCATTTTGTTGCTATGGATTCATTTCTCACATCTACTACCTAATCCTGGAAAAAAGAAAAAAAAAATCAAGCACAAAGTATTTCCATTCTGGATGAGACCTATTGTATTTTCAATTCTGATTCTGTTTCTTACTAAACTAAGAGGTGTGCTTTAGGACATGATTGACCTCCATGATGTCACCTTCAAAACTCAGTCTACCATTCCTGGATAAAAGGAATGAGGACTCTTTGAGAATGGCTGATTCCTGGGTAGCAGCTGTGAGAGTTCACCATGAGCCTGAGATATATATATATGCCCCAAAAAGGGCAGTACTCAAAATATGAAGAGAACCTGTCAAGAGTACACAGAAGCCAGCTTGAATGAGTTCCCACAGGCCAAATATAAGACAATTTGTGCATGAGAGAGAAAAAAATAGAGAGATACATTAATAAATACGTGAATTAAATGAGAATTCATGGGTCCAAATTGTTAATAAATAAGGAATTAAAGAAAGCAGTCCCTTACTGCCTGGTAGATATAGAAGGCGAATAGGTAATAAATAAAATGTAAATTACCATTTTGCAACCATCCCATTGAAATTGATTCAACTTAGAATGATCAATAGGCTAAACCGCAGGGAGGGAAACTTGATTAGGAACATGATATTTACATAGTTTTAAGTTCTCTCTTCATGAATTACTTAATTTTAAAAGGGGAAAAAAACCATTTACAGTGGAGAAATGGGATGACATCTTAAATAAGTAGACTTATATTAACCTCACCAAAAAGAGGCAAGGTTACATCCAGCACCTTCAAATGTGAAACCATGAGAAAGAAGCATCAGTCATGTAGCAATCGAACCAAAAATGGGTAGTCTGAGTTTAATTACCAGAAACAACAGAGAAATCTGAACCTTAATCAGTATATTCAGTGAAATAACTGGCCTGTACTCATCAGAAATGCCAATGGTATGAAAGACGGAGGCTGAGGAACGGTTACAAATTAAATAAGACTAAAGAGACATGGTAACAAAATGTAGTATGCCATCCTAGACAATATCCTGAATTAGGGGGAACAAACCGAAAAGGATACTACTGGCACAATTGATAAAGTTGAAATATATATTTTAAAGTGTTATATCAATGTTAAGTATCCTAAGTTTGTTAATTTTATACTCAGTTCAGTCGCTCAGTCATGTCCCACTCTTTGTGACCCTATGTACTGCAGCACGCTAGGCTTCCTAGTCAATCACCAACTCCTGGAACTTACTCAAACTCATGTCCATCAAATCAGTGATGCCATCCAACCATCTCTTCCTCTGTCGTCCCCCTCTTCCACCTTCAATCTTTCCCAGGATCAGGGTCTTTTCAAATGAGTTAGTTCTTCGCATCAGGTGGTCAAAATATTGGAGTTTCAGCTTCAACATCAGTCCTTCCAATGAATATTCAGGATTGATTTCCTTTAGGATTGACTGGTTGGATCTCCTTGCAGACCAAGGGACTCTCAAGTGTCTTCTCCAACACCACAGTTCAAAAGCAGCAATTCTTTGGCACTCAGTTTTCTTTATAGTCCAACTCTCACATCCATACATGACTACTGGAAAAACCATAGCTTTGACTAGACTGACCTTTGTTGGCAAAGTAATGTTTCTGCTTTGCAATATGCTATCTAGGTTGCTCATAACTTTTCTTCCAAGGAGCAATTTCTTTTAATTTCATGGCCGCAGTCACCATCTGTAGTGATTTTGGAGCCCCCGAAAATAAAGTCTGTCACTGTTTCCATTGTTTCCCCATCTATTTCCCATGAAGTGATGGGACCAGATGCCATGATCTTCGTTTTCTGAATGTTGAGCTTTAAGCCAACTTTTTCACTCTCCTCTTTTACTTTCATCAAGAGGCTCTTTAGTTCTTCTTCACTTTCTGCCATAAAGATTGTGTCATCTGCATATCTGAGGTTATTGATATTTCTCCCAGCAATATTGATTCCAGCATGTGCTTCTTCCAGCAAGTGTTTCTCATGATGTACTCTGCATATAAGTTAAATAAGCAGGGTGACAATATACAGCCTTGACATACTCCTTTTCCTATTTGGAACCAGTCTGTTGTTCCATGTCCAATTCTAACTGTTGCTTCTTGACCTGCATAGAGATTTCTTAGGAGGCAGGTCAGGTGGTCTGGTATTCCCATCTCTTGAATTTTCCACAGTTTGTTGTGACCCACACAGTCAAAGGCTTATATTGACAAATGGATATGTAGATAAGAGAAGAGAAAATGTTAAATTTTGCTAAATCTTGGAAAACAGTAATCAGATTTTCTTTGAACAACTTTTCTGTAAGTTTGAAATGGCTCCAAATAGAGACTTAAAAAAATACAGAAGAGAAACAATAAACCAATTCCTTTTTTATAGGAAGCTCGCTAAAGCCCAGTTCATCTGAAAAAGCAAAGAGGAACTGGGACTTCCCTGGTGATCCAGTGTATAAGATTTCGTGCTCCCAGTGCAGGGGACCAGGGTTTGATTCCTGGTTGGGAACTAAATCCCACATGCGTCAACTAAGAGTTCACGTCAACTAAAGATCCCACATGCCAGAACAGAGACTAAAGGTCCCACCTACCTGTAGCTAAGACCTGGAGCAATCCATTAAATAATAAATATTTTTTTAAAACACACCTCATTTAAAAAATAAATAAAACAAAGCAGAGAGGAACTAAGAGATGTGAAACTTCACATAGAATTTGTAAATCTACTTGAGATCATATTAGCATATAAAACAAATAAAACAATTAAATTTTATGTAATAAAATAGTTATGACTATATACAAGTAATGGAATATACCATTTTAAAGTTAGAAATGTGCATTTATTTATACAATGGACATTCCCTAATTATATGAAACATTGCCCAAGGAGTTACAATACTTAGTTCTAGGACTAATTTGTCATTTAATTGCTGTTGGACTTGATCAAGTCAGTTGACTTTGTGTGGTCTCAGTTTCCTCACCTATGAAAAACAGAAGGTGAGCTTAAGAGTTTCTGATATCCTTTTCAACTTTAAAGGCTTATGCTTCTACATGGGATGGAAACAATGAGAACTACACAGATGGAAGCTGCTGGAAGTATGTGGATATATTAAATATACTTGGGTGATTTGCAGTTAGGATGCATAAGAAAATGGCCAAACTTCTGTAGAAGCCACATACTTTGATGATAGACACTTTTATTTCCCCCAGTACTCCCACACCTTTAATTGTTTTGACATTCATGGCCAAGCATCTGTGAGACAGAGTGTATATAATCAAATTAGGTTTTCAGGAAACAAAACAGATCCTGAGAGGTGACCTTTATATCTGTTAATAATTCTAGTATTTCTTTCTTGGTCTATAAATTTCAGAAATTTGTAGTCACAATCATATAAAATAAGGAAATTAATGCCCCATGTACTTTCTTCCATCTATGCCCTGTTTACATGTTCCAACTTTTTATAATATCAGTGTTTCTGTCACTTGAAGTGTTCTGAATTGTTGATTATTCTACACTTTGCCAATGCTGCTGCTAAGTCGCTTCAGCCGTGTCCAACTCTGTGTGACCCCATAGACGGCAGCCCACCAGGCTCCCCCGTCCCTGGGATTCTCCAGGCAAGAATACTGGAGTGGGTTGCCATTTCCTTCTCCAATGCATGAAAGTGAAAAGTGAAAGTGAAGTCGCTCAGTCATGTCTGACTCATAGTGACCCCATGGACTGCAGCCTACCAGGCTCCTCCGCCTATGGGATTTTCCAGGCAAGAGTACTGGAGTGGGTTGCCATTTCCTTCTCCACACTTTACCAATAGGTTGAGTCAAAAAAAATTTTTTTTAAGTAGAAAACTTTACTATTATATAATGTGAGTATTATTACTTAAGATACAAAGTAGTATGATTAGACCTATAAAGAAGGAAATATAACTTTGTGTTAATTAACCTGTACTAGCTGAAGAAGAATATTTCAGTAATATTTCAAGGTGTCAAGGTCAAATTGATTCTTCTTTTTCAATGTATTAAATACAACGCAGTTTAGTCTGTTTTATGTTTAGACCGTGATTTCTTTATATATCATGTTTGCTTGAAAATTCTGATTTTTTTTTTCTTGAGGGCAGAATTATAGTATGCAATCATCTTGTCAAAGATCATCCAGTTTATTATTAATATTTCCTTCAGGAGTATTTCAACATGATTTTCTAAGCCAGCTAAACAACTTGTATCTAATTATTTTTCATAGATTTTCTTTTTCTTGGCTGTCACGTTCACTAGTTTCTTGGCTTCCATGACCTTATTTTTCTTGGATTATTTTTTTCTTTTTGCTCTAGTACATCCCCCAATTTTTTTCCATAAAATATGCATGGGAGATCAAATTTTCTAAGGTCTTGCATCTCTGAAAGTGTCTTTTGAACTTGAAAAATAATTTAGATAGGTATATAATTCTAATTTCAAAGGAATTCCCACTCAGAACTTTTAACGCATTTTTCCATTATCTTCTGCCAACCAGTTTTGCTGAGGAGGAGATTGACACCAGGCTGATTCTCATTTCTTTGTAGATAACCTGTTTTTTTTTTTCTGAAAAATGTTTAGGCTCTTATCTTTGACATAGTGAACTTTCAGAAAAGTTGCCTAGGTTGTGAATTCTTTTTCCCCTCATGTATTATTTTGTGATCCTTTAAAGGTAAATCATTTATTTAGTCATTAAAAATAGACATACTACTTAATGTATCAGGCATCCACAATAGGAGCCTTAGCCCTTCACAGACAAGTTATTCCACTTCTTTAGAGAAGATTTCTCTGGTTTTAGTTTAACTGAGGAACACATCACCCCTGAATGTAGGTGTGAGAGTAAAGATGGGGTGAAGATGGACTCTCAAGCTTTTTTTGTAAACATAAAACTAATACCCCTGGTTTTTCATTCACTTTCCCCTGGAATTCTTGCCAGTTCCAAGCTTTGAACGTCGACCTTTCTTCTCTGTAATTTCTTAGTTGTAAACTCTTTGTCTTCTGTTTATAACAATGAAACCTAACTTTTGTTGAACTGTGTTCCAGGAAGTATCCTAGTGCTTCATATAACTTGGCCAACCCACACAACAACCCAGTACAACAGGTCCTATAATTTTTCACATGTTATATAAGGAAGCAGAGTTGTCCAAAGTCATATAGCTTATCACTGACAGAGCTGACATTTGAATCCAGACAACCTATGATCCCATTCTCTGCATATCTCGGAGAAATATATAGAAGTCTTTCATTCTCTTATGCTTGGATTTATTATGAATTTATTTCTTTTTTAAACAGGTATTTCAGTGAAATGTGAGGTGGGAAAGTAGCGAAAGAGAGCCATGTGTTCTGTCTACAAACTTTGAGTGAAATCTCTCCATACCTCCTCAATGCATCAATGATGCTGCCAAATCTGGGGCTATGTAGTTGTTTTCTGCTGTAGGTTTCTGCAGAACCAAAATGGCACACAGTGAGTAGCAAGAGGCTTAGTTCAGAGGTAAGATGAACTGTGGCCACTCTTTCGCATTACTTGCTACTGACACAGCTGGAATGACATATTGCTGATAGAACCTAAAGTGGGGAAAAGTGAGTTTCCACACTTCCTGCCATTCTCATTTCTCTGATTGGGTTGATCAAAGGCAGGCGGTGGAAGAAGGCAGACCACCAAGGGGAAGTGGCACTAGGGCTGAGGGAAGGAAGGAGTAAAGAATGGCATTTGTGTGGGAAGCTAGACTTGGCTTCTGCTCCCTGCTAATTACTAAATATCTCTTATGTGTCATGTGTTGGTTTAGGTATTCTGTATTTATCATTCTGTTTAATTTTTATAATGACCCTGTAGCAAAGGCATTATTATGCCCATTTTATAGATGAGGGCACTAAGGTTTAGAGAGGTTACTAATTTTGCTCAAGGTTACACAGGTAGTATGTTCAGCAGGCTTTTAAGCCCATGTCAGTTGCACACTGCTGTTGTCTCTTGACCCCATGGTGGGTGGGTGGGGGGGTGTATTTGGAAGAGAGCTGATGTTTTTACATGCCCAAATTCCCCCTTCTGTCTTGATACACTATTAGGCTCACATACATACTTACACTCATGTACACATAAATTAACTAATTCACCCAGTATTTATTGAGCAAATTATTGAGCAGCTATGTACGAGGTATTTGGTAAGGTCAAGTCATTGATACACACTCCTTTCCATTTGTCAAGCATGATTTGCTTTCTCTATGATCCAGTCAGTGTTGGCAATTTGATCTCTGGTTCCTCTGCCTTTCCTTAACCCAGCTTGTACATCTGGAGGTTCTCAGTAACACTGCAGTGTGCATTAAATTTAAGGTGTTTCTCCAAAATGATAGTGTGATGGATCACAACGTGCTCACAAGTTGCTTATATATCCCCGTATGCATATCCCTTTACAATGGAATTTTTGCTGTGACTCACATCAAAAAGTTGAGTGTATTTCTCTATTCTTTGAACCTGGGCTTGGACTTTCTTTGGCTAATGGGACATTAGAAAATGTGGTGCAGGGGCTTTAAAAGTGTTTCAAATAGGTTTTCCTTCTCTTGTTCGGTTCAGTTACTCAGTCATGTCCGACTCTTTGCGACCCCATGAATCGCAGCACGCCAGGCCTCCCTGTCCATCACCAACTCCCAGAGTTCACTCAAACTCATGTCCATCAAGTCGGTGATGCCATCCGGCCATCTCATCCTCTGTCGTCCCCTTCTCCTTCTGCCCCCAATCCCTCCCAGCATCAGAGTCTTCCAATGAGTCAACTCTTCTCATGAGGTGGCCAAAGTATTGGAGTTTCAGCTTTAATATCAGTCCTTCCAGTGAACACCCAGGACTGATCTCCTTAAAATGGACTGCTTGGATCTCCTTCTCTTGTTACTGGGACCATTTTGTCATCATGGGGACAGACATTCTTGAAGATGAGAGACCAGATGAAGAAGGGCCTTAAGCATCCTAGGTGATCTGGCTGTTGCCCCAGACATGAGAGGGAGCTATTTTGGAGCATTCAGCCCCAGATGAGCTGGCCTAATGCAGAAGAACTAGACAGATCACTCACAGAATTGAAGTGAAGTGAAAGTTGCTCAGTCCTGTCCAATTCTTTGCGACTCCATGGACTGTAGCCTGCCAGGCTCCTCTGTCCATGGAATTCTCCAGGCCAGAATACTGGATTGTGAGACATTATAAATGGTTTAAGTCAAATTTTGTGGTGTTTTGTTAGGAGGCAAAAACTAACTGATGATATATAGATAGATAGTTGAGGTAGATTGAGAAGGGGGAGTGAAACAGAAAGGGAAAAGGCATGTAGTTGTGCAACTTGAAGGCTCTGAATGCTTTGGTGGAGGTAAAGGAGCCCCCTGGGGAAAGTGAACTACAAAAAAGACAGAAGGAGGGACTTAGCTGGCAATCCAGTGGTTAAAACGCTGGGCTTCCAATATAGGGGCAGAGGTTTGATTGCTGGTTGGGAAGCTAAGATCCCAAATACCACATGGAATGGCCAATTTTTTAAAAAATAATGGCTTTAAAAAGTTTTTTAAAACACACTTGACTCTTCTTCATGGCTGATCATTGTATAATTCCAAGAAGAACATTTAGAACGTGAACACTTCTCCTAAATGTCAGGGTTTTGCTGTAATTTGAACAATCCAAAAGTAATCTGACACTCTTGTTTACTTTTTTTAAAAAATAGTCCAGCAGAGAGAAATCATTTCTCAACAGATTTATTGAGTTGCATGTTGACCCAAAATTCCAAGTCTAAATGCAGCCCTTATCTAAACCCGTGGCACTAGAAGGGGAAATAGACCCAACTGTTTCTCTGTCAGACTCCTGCCACTTTGTTTTAACATCCCACTGTGTTAAAAAAAAGGAACAACAGAATCTGATGTTCTGATTCAGTATCACACAGTCAATTGGATAATCCACTTTCTCCTTTCCCTGTCTTCACATATAATGCTTTTTATCTCTTTTACAATGTGAATGATCTGCTCTGCACTCTGGTTGCTTGGATGGATGTCTGTGTCAGAGACTAAGCCTTTTGAGGGCAAGGACCTTATTTTATTCATTCATTCTTCCATTACTTTATTTATGCCAGGGAATGTTTATTGTGGAATGATGATTCATTCCTGATTTCAAAGATCTGATTATCTAGTAAAAGAGGAAAAAATTTATGTCTGTTTTTAAAGAATGTGTAACATTGAGTCTTTGCAAAATGTGTGAGCACAGAAAAAAAGAATCGCCTTGATGCCTCTTGCATCTGTATCCTAACTGATCTGCCTGCCACTATACCTGACTCCCTAAAGCCCAATGGTGCACTCAATAGCCAGAGGAATTTATTAAAATAAATTAGATTCTATCAATCCTCGGCTTCAAATTTTCAATTTAAACTTCTTACAGGCCTTACAAAGTCAGTGGGTTCTGGCAGCTGCCTTGCCCTCTGGCAGCACCTCAGCCAGGTTGGCTCCTTTCAGTTCTTGAGAACCAGGCTTGCTCTCTAGCTTAGAGCCTTTGAATTAGTGGGCTCTGCATGTCGGGCTCCCTCTTGTCATTCAGAGCTCAAGTGACCAGATTCCTGACACTCAATGTCACTCAGTGTCATATGACCCATCTAACACTAACCATAATGAATTAGTACTGCCTGTTCCTCTTTCTTCTCTTCTTTTTACCTCCCTCCTCCTTTTCCGTCCTTCTTTCCCTACCTCATCCATCCTTTTGTCTTTCTTAACTTTGTCTCTCTGCATTAAAATGAAAATTTCATCAAAACAGTGACCTTGTTCCCTCTCCCACCTCCTATCTGCCTCATAATAAATGTTCAATTTGTGGCTCAGCTGGTAAAGAATCTGCCTGTAATGCAGGAGACCTGAGTTATATCCCTGGATTAGGGAAATTCCCCCGGAGAAGGGGATGGCTACCCACTCCAGTATTCTGGCCTGGAGAATTCCATGGACTATACAGTCCATGGAGTCACAAAGAGTCAGACATGACAGAGCAACTTTCACTTTCACTTTCAAATACTCTGAGGGGCTTCCCTGGTGGTGGTAAAGAATCCACTTGCCAATGCAGGAGAGACTACAGATTCCATCCCTGATCCGGGAAGATCCCATGTGCTGCAGAGCAACTAAGCCCATGCACCACAACTTTTGAACCTGTTCTCTAGAGCCTGGGAGCCACAACTACTGAGCCTGCATGTGGCAACTACTGAAGCCCGCCTGCTCTAGAGTCTGTGCTTCACAACAAGAGAAGCCACTGCAATGAGAAGCCCATGCACCGCAACTAGAGAATAGCTGCTGCTTGCCGCAACTAGAGAAAAGCCCATGCAACAGTGAAGACCCAGCACAGCCAAAAATAAATGATAGAGAAATACACACTGTTTGAGTGTATGGACAGATGGATAGAATTCTGAATGCTGCAGGCACTCTCTGGATGTATAGAGGGGGAGATGACTTTTCAGAGAAAATAACACCTTATTCAAAGACACATGACAAGGACCAAGTGCTCTAAAAGTATTTTGGCATGGCTGGAACACAGGATGTGAGTTGAGCTTGGAGAGAGCAAGAAAATGAAAGGAGGTGAGAACTGAAAGGTTATATTTAATAAGTCACAGGAATACAGACATCTCTCACTTTCTGACATTGCTGCCCTGCAGGAAGAGAGGGAAAGGGCCTTGACAGAAGATACTGATAAATTTGGTCTGTTGCAGTGATTCCTTTCAGAGTTTTGACTTGAATCGGAAATGTAGTGCTGAACTTGGCCAGATGTGAGAAACGTGTATAAGACCATTTTGTGTCATTTATTCATTTGACTCTTAAATCACAGTAAGCAGCAGCTTCATGTGTATTTTTTGTTTGTTTGTTTGAGCTTTATTGTTTATGAGGTTTAAAAACAATTTGAGGAGACAATGAAAAGGTGTCTTAATAAAGACACCTTTAAATAAATAAAGCTTTCATTTATTTTGGTAACTTCCTTATCTGTCAAGGGGGAACAATAATAATGCTTATCTCAAAGAGTATTTGTAAGATTTTGTTCTTTTTTGTTTGTTTGTTTGTTTTTAGTCGCTAAGTCATCTCTGACTCTTTGCAACCCTGTGGACTATAGCCCACCAGGCAACTTTGTCCATGGGATTTCCCAGGCAAGAATATTGGAATGAATTATCATTTCCTTCTCCTGGGGATCTTCCCAACCCAGGGATTGAACTCGAGTCCTCATGTCTCCTGCATTGGCTGATGGATTCTTCACCACTGAGCCACCAAAGAAGCCCATTTGTAAGACTTAAATGACTTAAAATATATGAAGTGCTTAGGGCAGTTCTTACCTGGTTCCCTGGTGGCTTAGATGGTAAAGCATCTGCCTGCAATGCAGGAGACCCAGGTTGGATCCCTGGATCTGAAAGATCCCCTGGAGAAGAAAATGGCAACCCACTCCAGTACTCTTGCCTGGAAAATTCCATGGACAGAGGAGCCTAGTCGGCCGCAGTCCATGGGGTCGCAGAGTCGGACACGACTGAGCAATTGTTAGCCTTTATCATCATTATAATCATTTGCTGCTCTCATGAAGAGAAACATGATATAACTTAATTGAAGCAATTCTACACTAGGTTCAAAACTACATTTTGCTGGAGAGAGAGAGACCCTGCCATTTTGTATTTTGAAGACATTGCTTGGTAATGATGATTGATAACAATTCTTGCATGCTTTTTAGTCATGGTGTAAATAGGCACACTCAATTAACTGCATCAAGCCCATTGTTTAAGAACAATGCATAGGCCAGAATATACCAGGCAGATACTGGGCGAAAGTGAAGAGAGGAATCTCAACAGAAACAGTGCTCTCTAGGGTGAAGAGTGTGGGCTTTCCCCACAGCTCAGCCTTGACATGTTCATCCAGTTCATCCATGTCCATCCCTGCAGTGGCCCTGACTCAGTCTAGGGCTTCAGCCCTGCTCACCAAGATTCTAGGCTTCTTGTGGCCTGTGGTCTGCAACTCAGCTTGTCTGGAGGGCAGGAAGGAAGGGTGGATCCTCTCGAGATTTCCTGTCTTGCTGTGAGTCACTGATACCAAGCACTTTTCTTGCAGTTCTCTGCCTACTGTCCGGAGAGCGGGAATGCAGCCGCAGAAGTCAAACCGGAACCATCCTCTGCGTCATGATAACGACTCTCGCTGCAGTAAACAAGCATGGTCTGCACCGCTTCAGGGGGCTCTCCCTCCCTGTGCAAGCAAGGAACTGAAGGAAAGGCTCACCATTTCATTACCCTTTGTAAGAAGAGAATGACGACAGGAGAAAAAAAAATCATCTGGTATCATTTTGGTGCAGTAGAAAGGAGACTCATTTTGGAGCAAGAATGCAAAATTTCTAATTCTGACTTGCCTGGAAAAGATTGTAAGCCTGTCTCACACCTGCTTCCCTTCCATTCCCTTCCTGCCTCATTGCAAACAATCTGAAGTTGAACATGGGGTTTTGAGATTCTTGTAAGTAATTACCTTGTAAATAAAAACTTTAAAGTAATTCTTGCTGTGGAAAATGAAGTGAATAGGCTTCATCTTTGTAGGAAAAGCCGATCAAGAGGGCATGATAACAGCTGTACTACCTAACTTCTAAGTATGAGCCTGCTGGAAGGATCAGTAGTAGTAGTAATAATAATAGCTACTAAGCACTTGTCTTACATTGGATATTATACTTTGTGTATGTTATTGCTGTTCCTCAGGCCCCCTAAGTCACCAGCTACCTTAAAACAGGATGATATATGCAATAATGCTTTGAAAATATTAGTCATTAAAGATATTTTTATATAAAGGTATAATTATAATTGGGCTTCCCAGGCCGCACAGTGGTAGAGAATCCACCTTCCAATGCAGGAGATATGGGAATGTGGGTTTGATCCCTGGGTTGCATAGATCTCCTGGAGGAAGAAATGGCAACTCACTCCAATATTCTTGCCTGGGAAATCCCATGGATAGAGGAGCCTGGCAGGCTAGTCCATGGGGCTGCAAAGAGTCAGACACGACTGAACGACTGAGCAAATACAGCAAACAATTATAATTAACCTTAGTAAAAATTCCATGGGCAATATTTTACTTAGGTTACCAAAGAATATGAGATACAGAGTTATACACAACTAGGTTGAAATCCCATTTTGTCCCCATATGTATTATTAAGCCTCTGTGGACCTCAGTTTCCTCCTCTGCAAAAGGGTTGCCATAACCGCTACCTCTTAGGAGTATAGCATTCACAAGGACTATATGTAAAAACTCCACTTCTCTGTATTTGACACAATAGATTCACCTTTGATTGAACTCCCCTTTGTTTTCCAGTTTTCCTTGAGATAATAGAAATGAGATAAAGATCTTTAGAATCATTAATTAGGTATTTGATAATTTTTCAGAGTGCCTGCAGAAATACTGAGGAAGAAGGACAATTATAGAAATGAAGAATAACAGAATAATATAAGTGAAGGAGTCCACAGGCCATGAGGAAAACAGTCGGATTGTTCTCAAAAAGTGTATTTAGGAGTAGCTTTATATCAGAGATTTGGAAAAATATTGTGATGGAAGAGGAATTTTTGAAATGTAATTTTCTTTAACACTGTCTGGTCATAACCACATAACTTGATTCTAGGCCTTTGGTAGGGAAGTTACAGTTCAGTTGTAGCAGTCAGTTTAAATTACTAGTCATTAAGTAAGTGTCTCAGAAACCAGAAACCTAGCCTCTCATAATGAGTATTCATTAGAGGAGAGAGATTAAGTTCTATAGTGTTCACTGCCGTGCAATAGAGAATTAAATATTTTCAACATTTTATTTTGTTCACACAATTAGACTTTTTCTTTTACCCACGAAAGCTGGATCAGTTCTCAAAATGGTAATTATTTTGTTAAACAAACATCTCCTTTTCTCAATTTCTAACTTTATACTTCAGAGTAGAAAATAACAAGTCAATACCTTTCTTATATCAGCACAGATTACTTTTCAGTATACTTCATGACATTTTCTACTTTTCATGAAAAATTTTACAGATGTGGAGTTTGCTGGTACATTTGAAAGACTGCTTGTGTTCAAAAAAAAGTCTTCAGAACTATCTTACCAAACACGCCAGCACCACCCTGGTAGACGTCTGAAGCATCATGGTTTTGTGTTCAGGCAAGCTTTCTAAGAGATTTGAGCTCTGTATTATCATGTTAGCCCTGAAGACTTAAGTACGTAAGTAGCATTCTTTTTTACAATTTTGGAAGTTTAAAACACCGAGTTCTAATTATACCTGCACACCTAAAAATAAAGTGCACTTTACAAAGACCAGAAGAAACACTCTTAAATAACAACAAACTTTTTTACTATAAGGTCTTAATTTTACTTCACAGTATCTCTTAACAAAATTCTTACTGTCTTTGTACCTACAATCTCTGATACAGAAATGGCTTAATCATGAGTGGCAAATGGAAGACTACCTGACAAAAAATTGAATATATAACCGTGATAATTATCTTATGGCTTCAGGGCTTCCCAGGTGGCTTAGTGGTAAAGAATTTGCCTGCCAATGCAGGAGATGCTGGAGACCTAGGTTCTAGACCTGGGCCAGGAAGATCCCCTGGAGAAGGGCTTGGAAACCTACTCCGTATTCTTGCCTGGAAAGTTCCATGGACAGAGAAGCCTGGAAGGCTGAGCATGCATTCACACACCATCACAATCCAAAAATATGAGTCCACTTCTTTAAAAAGGATAGAGGGGGAGAAAAGGAAATGAGTGAAACACTATAGCTTTTAGAAGCAGTTTATAAGATCTTTGTATGAGCCACATTTAACTAATGGCAACAGTGTTGGTTGTAGCTTTTATTATTCGTGGATATCCTGAGGACATAACATAAAAGTACTTTAATACTACTAATATTGCTAAGCTTAACATGAGTTTCTCAATCATGAAAGGGGATTTTCTACTTGTTTAGTTCCTTATTCTTAGACTAAAATATAAGCTGTGCTTATTTTATTTTTCATATTTTGGTTATTTGATATCCTTGATCCACACAATGCAGGACCCACATCTAAGGAACAGAAATTTGCTAGTGAGTCACATGGAAAAGAAACTTGAGTGGTTATCAGAGCAAAGGAATTTAACAGTAATAATATAAAATAGGCAGACTCAGACTTACATATCTCAAGACTTTTTTTTCCTCTCTTCCCCTTAATCTTCCACATGTTATATAAATTACATTTAGAGAGGTTTTTCATTTCTAAAATAATTATGTTTAATACAGGAAGCAACAAAGGTTAATTTTGAAAAGTGACATTTTTTTCCTGCTATTGGTTTCCATTATAAACTTTCAAATATACCCTTAAAGTTCCCAAATTCACGGAGTTGAAACTTTTATTGAAGTTAAGATGGAAGTAAGGCCTAGGCCGTAAAAGACCCAGTCATACTTAGAGAATTGGAGTGCCCACTTAGATCCTGAATTTGGAATCTCCCTTATACTACTAACAGTCTGCTTCTTCTACTGTTTAACCCAACAGCCCATCTGCACTGTCAGAGTGAGGCCTCATTCCTCCCACTAATGGTCCAGCTTGGTGGTTAGCTTCTGACTGCATAGGGCCAGTCTTACTCCAAAATCAGCCTCTGCAGCCTTCAGTGACAGAGCCGCATGGGGGTGCAATGGTTCTCAAACCTTCATGTGTATCAGGACCATTTGGAGAGTTTGTTAAAACACAGCTTATAGGGTGTCACCCCTAGAGTTTCCAATTCATTTGGTCTGGGGTGGTGCCTGAAAAGTAGCATTTCTAACAAGTTCTCACATGATGCTGATGCTGCCAGTCGGAAACCACTAATGTGGTGCAAAGTGCCTGAGACTGAAAGCTAAGAAATCATGCCTTCATCTAGTTTCATCACTTCCCTCCATAAAAACACTAATGTGTGACCTCTGTGCCTTGCTTTTTTTGTTTTTAAAACAAAAAGGTTGAGCAGGTAAACTTTTGCTTAAGAATTTCTCAATGATTTTTCTGACCATCTCACTTGAAAATTTACAGCGCAATTACATCTGTAAAAAAAAAAAAAAAAAGACATCCCAACAGCCACCTCAAATTGTGTCATCCAATGACATACCCTTTTCTCATTGAAAGTGTTGACTGGGGGAGGGTTAGATAAAACATCTCAGTTGTTTCTAGGGTATGAATTAAATACTTCACAATCAAATTCTTAGAGCTTTGCCAATGATGAGTGTGAATGAATTAACAGGTATGTCAAGATATTAGTCCTGAATAGGCCTGAGGCGTAAGAGCTTCCAGGAAATTCATCATTAAAAGTGTTTCTTTACCCCAGTGTACCATTAAAATATTGTGATTATCTGTGTGCCATGGTATGACAAGCTTTGGGAAACACTTGTTATGTAAAATGACTTTGTTGCTTCATCTATTCTGTGTATCCAGCATTGTTCACCAAATTTACTTAGGAATGAGAGCAGCTTATTATGAAAACGTCTGATTGTGGTGTGATAATTTTTCTTAACGTTAGCTGAAATATTGCCACCATTTTTGATACCTTTTAGTTTGATATGGGAATTTAATTGGGGGGGGGGTTGTGGAAGAGATGATTTGATTTTCCTGAAGCCACTTTGCAAAGCCATCTTTGCAAAGATGGTCACAATAAAGGACAGACATGGTATAGACCTAACAGAAGCAGAAGATATTAAGAAGAGGTGGCAAGAATACACAAAAGAACTGTACAAAAAAGATCTTCATGACCAAGATAATCACGATGGTGTGATCACTACCTAGAGCAAGACATCCTGGAATGTGAAATCAAGTGGGCCTTAGGAAACGTCACAATGAACAAAGCTAGTGGAGGTGATGGAATTCCAGTTGAGTTATTTCAAGTCCTAAAAGATGATGCTGTGAAAGTGTTCCGCTCAATATGTCAGAAAATTTAGAAACCTCAGCAGTGGCCACAGGACTGGAAAAGGTCAGTTTTCATTCCAATCCCAAAGAAAGGCAATGCCAAAGAATGCTCAAACTACCGCACAGTTGCACCCATCTCACGCGCTAGCAAAGTAATACTCAAAATTCTCCAAGACAGGCTTCAACAGTGCGTGAACCATGAACTTCCAGATGTTCAAGCTGGTTTTAGAAAAGGCAGAGGAACCAGAGATCAAATTGCCAACATTGCCACTGGATCATCAAAAAAGCAAGAGAGTTCCAGAAAAACATCTGCTTTACTGACTATGCCAAAGCCTTTGACTGTGTGGTTGACAGCAAACTGTGGAAAATTCTTCAAGAGATGGGAATACCAGACCACCTGACCTGACTCATGAGAAATCTGTATGCAGGTCAAGAAGCAACAGTTAGAACAGGACATGGAACAACAGACTGGTTCCAAATAGGAAAAGGAGTATGTCAAGGCTGTATATTGTCACCTTGCTTATTTAACTTTTATGCAGAGTACATCATGTGAAATGCTGGACTGGATGAAGCACAAGCTGGAATCAAGATTGCTGGGAGAAATATCAATAACCTCTGGTATGCAGATGACACCACCCTTATGGCAGAAAGCAAAGAACCAAAGAGCCTCTTGATGAAAGTGAAAGATCATGGCATCTGGTCCCATCACTTAATGGCAAATTGATGGGGAAATAATGGAAACAGTGAGAGACTTAATTTGGGGGGCTCCAAAATCACTGCCGATGGTGACTGCAGCCATGAAATTAAAAGATGCTTGCTCCTTAGAAGAAAAGCTATACACATCTAGATAACATATTCAAAAGCAGAGACATTACTTTGCCAACTAAAGTCCGTCTAGTCAAAGCTATGATTTTCCCAGTAGTCATGTATGGATGTGAGAGTTGGACTATAAAGAAAACTGAGTGCCAAAGAATTGCTGCTTTTGAACTGTGGTGTTGAAGACTCTTAAGAGTCCTTTGGACTGCAAGGAGATCCAACCAGTCTATCCTAAAGGAGATCAATTCTGAATATTCATTGGAAGGACTGATGCTGAAGCTGAAGCTCCAATACTTTGACCACCTGATGCGAAGAACTTACTCATTTGAAAAGACCCTGATGCTGGGAAAGATTGAAGGCAAGATGACAGACGATGAGATGGTTGGATGGCATCACCAACTCAATGGATATGAGATTGAGTAAACTCCGGGAGTTGGTAATGGACAGGGCAGCCTGGTGTGCTGCAGTCCATGGAGTCGCAAAGAGTGGGACACGACTGAGCAACTGAACTGAACTGAACTCAAGTCATTTGGGAAAGAGTTCTCTAGCCTAACACTGTATCTTTCTTGTGTTCAATAGCTGCAAAAGGGGCTTTACGTGGTACCTAACAAGGAATCAAAGCATGGTGGTGATAAACAGTGGAGGCTCTTACACATGTGTACAAAAGTGCAAAGGCTGTAATTTTAGGATGAAGAGTAGAGAAGAATGGTGCTGAGATCCTTAGATGGGACTTTCATATTTTTTGTAAGTGTAGGCAATAGGACCACCTAGGTTTCAGTCTTCACTGGAAAGCCCACACAGAACTCTGGGCTAGCCTCAAGACTGGAATGGCGCTTTGAACAAGGTGGGTGCTCAAAAAGTAGGTGGCTTTGAATCACTTAGTAAAGGCTTGCCAAAGAATCTTTACTCTCTGAGAACAATATTATTTACATTGCATAAAGGAGTCCTAAAAAAAGGAAATGGTATGAAACAGAATGAAGCATTTTACTCACAGACTTGAGCCAACAGTATTCTAACCAGTTCTCCTGGATCATCAGCTTGTTACAACTCATCTTCTAGGAAGGTCCAATACCTGACATTATTTAGAAAAGCAGTATTTTGTTATCTTGATTACTAATTAGTCTTCTCATGTTTATCATCCTCTTTCTATATAGTAACTTCCCACAGCCTTTCTGCTTGCTAACGCATAGTCTAAGTTATTGCTTATGAAACAGTTTAAGGTGCTCCAGAGGCTCTAAGTGAACCGTTTTCCATCTCCAATTGCCTGTTCACCAAGAAAAACTATGTCGAAGCTCTGTAGCATTTTATACTGGAGCCATATGGCTCTCACAACAACCATGAATAAAATCAATGCATAAAACTTATCATTGGACTTCCCGAATGGTCCAGTGGCTAAGGCTCCACACTCACAATTCAGGGAACCCGGGTTCAGTCCCTGGTCAGGGAATTAGATCCCCCATGCCACAACTAAGAGTTTGCATACCACAACAAAGATACTGTGTGCTGCAACTAAGACCCAGCCAGCCAAATAAAAACCTATCATTTTTGTGGTAGTACTAAACTGATTTTTACCTCTAGTTAGCCAATCACTTTTAACAGAGGGAATACAGATGACAATGTTGTAATCCTTGCAAAAAAATAGACCATGTCCAGAAGACCTTTAAGGCTGCCCAGGCTCCAAGTTGGGGGGAAAATTATTTCCCTGGAGCTCAATTCCATTTTCTGCTTCTCTTTCAAAGTTCATTTCTCAGTTTACTACTCATTGCTGATAATTTTATGTTTTACTCTGGTTGAGCAAGATTTCAAAGTGGCCAACCATGTATTCTTTTCGTTTAAATTTGCTTCAGGGTTAAAGGAATTTGAAAATCACTTTTTTTTTTTTGATAGGAGAATCATCCAGATGTACATTCCAGCAGATACAGAATTCCTTTCCTTTATTATCCACATCTGCTTTATGTAATCCAGCCTTCTAGCACCGAGAGAGATAACCATCTACTCATAATTTGCATATTTCTACTCGGCTGAATACCGTCCTTCTTGGTTTTTGTAAGAATGTTGCTACTATAATTCTCTTGAGTAGTAAAAGCATGTGTAAGCCAAGAGACATAGTATGCAAATATTCATTAAAAAAATAAAAAAGTCTAATAACACAAGACAACTCCTTGCTATGGGTACTGCCACCATCAACACCCTCATTCCCAAAGCTTCACCTGTCATCTCATAGTACTCTATCCTGTTCTTATCTATCTACCATTCAACAGGATTTCCAGGTCCTGGGGGCAGGAATCCTGCAATACATCTTTTGCATCCTTTCTAGTGTCTAAAGTGAAGTGAAGTGAAGTCACTCAGTTGTGTCCGACTCTTTGCAACCCCATGGACTGTAGCCTACCAGGCTCTTCCCTCCATGGGATTCTCCAGGCAAGAGTACTGGAGTGGGTTACCATTTCCTTCTCCAGGGGATCTTCCCCACCCAGGGATTGAACCCGGGTCTCCCACATTCCAGGCAGACACTTTAACCTCTGAGCTCCAGGGAAGTACTTTTTCTAGTGTCTAACGAAGTACTAAGGATCACATGCTTCCATATTCCTGCATCAGGAATATGGGGATTTTTAATTCAATTCACCATGACTCAACAATTGTTTATTGGATATCCACGTGATCCTTGGTACTTTTGAATTAAAAATCCCCATATTCCTGGTGTAGGATGATGGAAGCAACTGAACTCCCCGGCACTCTCCATAGTCTGAGAACTATCAACAAAAGTAAGGATTATCAGATAAATGAAGATTACCAGGAAGGAAAAGCCAAAGACCAATGCAAAATACTGCAAAGAAGGGTTACAAGAGAAATAACTCCCCTTTAACCTAGTCCTTTCTCTGCTGCAGAAAGGGGATGTTTGGTAAATTGTTGGTGAAAGTCACAGTCTACATGGTCTATTGTGATTGTCACATGTTCCAGCAGCATAGAGTAAAACAACTTTTTTAAGCTTGAAGTTCTAATAAAAGTTCTGTGTTTATTATTTGATTCTATGATTGGTATATAAATAACGAAAAGAGCTTCTCCGAATCCATGACTAATTCCTAAATGTGAATTCAGTGCTCAGACACTAGTTCTTACTGCACATTTTCCTCCATATTTAAACCTTGTGAGTGTCATGTGCAGGAAGTAGGACAGAGAACAGAGGTCTTCTGTTAACTTTAGTACTCTCACATGGACTTCCTTGAGGACTGTGTGTTGAGTTCCATATTCTACAACCATGACCTCATTGTCATCTTTATTATGCCTTTGCTAGCTTCTGTTTTTTTTTTTCTTTTAATCTACTTTTGAATCTCTTGATTTTTAGACTTGTATCATAAAATCTTTCACTGTAGAGATTTTTTTTCCCTCAGTGTTTAGTGGAGTAAAGAGCCTCTTATAGGTTTTCAATAAACAATATTTGAATCATGTTGAATTGAATTTAAAGTTTAAAACGAACTTAAAAATGCTGTTCTTTGTTTCCAGGATGAAAGTTTTATATGGTATCTATGGTATAACTGAGTAATTACTACAAATAAAGTATCATAAAATATTATAAAGGTAGTTAAGTAAAATAGCAGTTTAACCAAAAATAGATACTACATTTAAACACAGACAAGCCTTGGTTATTTCCTGTAACATATCTGTCTTACAGTTTTTATATAAAGATTTTATATAGGGGCTTTCCTGGTGGCTCAGTGGTAAAGGATCCACCTGCCAGTGTAGGAGACACAGGTTCGATCCCTGGTCCGGGAAGATCTCACATGCCTTGGAGCAACTAAGCCATTGTGCCCACAGTTGAGCCTGTATTCTAGAGCTTAGGAACTACAACTACTGAGCCCACGTACTGCAACTACTGAAGCCCACATGCTTGAAAGCCTTTGCTCAGCAACAAGAGAAGCCACCACAATGATAAGGCCGTGCACCACAACTAGAGAGTGGCCCCCACTCACCACAACTCAAGGAAAGCCCGTGCAGCAATGAAGACCCAGCACAGTCATAAATAAATAGTTTTTTTTTTTTTAAGTCCTATATAGACGCAGTAACCATATTTCTTGAAAAGTATTCAGAATTCTTTATTGTGTAAGTATGGTAATGTAGGACCATATGGAATCGTCATTCCAAATCTTTGTTGTGATGAGACAAAAACCAAGGAGCATACAGTCACCTGACAGGAATTTTTTTTTTTTCCTGTTACCTGACTTAAAAAAAAATAAACAATTTTTCAAATAAATCAATGGAAACTACACAGAATATACCTATATTGGCCTGATAACTTTAATTGTAGCATTGGTTAGTAGCATATTAATATCTTGGCACTTCCCCACCTCCACATTAAGGAATTCTCTGTAATAATGAATTTTCACCCTTTATAAATAATAAAGATTTTCTTGTCATGCAGATGGTGGTATTTTGAATGAATACAAGTGTGTATATAAAAGATCAGTAGGAAATAAAATTATACCCATATGAAAAGTGCTCTTCTCTAAATTACAAAAATTGGACTATAAAGAAAAGATAATAGTTTTAGTTTTCTAAGTTCTCCGTCATAATTTCATGACTCTTATTCAGCAAAACAAAAATTGAAATTAGCATTTGTTTTATTATGCATACAATCCACTTGCAATCCACTGGATAGGTCACCATTATCTCTCACAAAGCTAGAACTAGAAGTTTGGGATTGTTTAGCAAAATTGAGCTCAGAGCAGGCCTATTTTGTTGTGCTTGCCAATCTGATTAGCTGCTCTTTTTCATACACAGCCGTCTATGGGGTCACACAGAGTCGGACACGACTGAAGTGACCTAGCATAGCATAGCATAGGACCTAAAGCACAGGTTTCAAAGCTTGGTCCAAGAATCATCCGAGAAGCCTGTAGTTATGCATATCCCCAGGCCCCTCATGGACCAGCAGAATCAGAACCTCTGGGTGCAAGGCCTAGAAATCTATATTTAAACAAGTGTCCCTAGTGATAACTATGCTCACCAAATTTGAAAGCCACTGACTGCAGGTTCACACTTAATAATTAAAAAAATATACACCTCATCTTTTGGTTTAAAAAAAAAAAGATCTGTTTGGTGAAACATCTTTTGGTTTCATATTTAATATGCCTCTCACTCAGTCTTTTGTTTTGTTTTTTTTTTCCTTGTTCCTGGGTCGGGAAGATCCCCTGGAGAAGGGATAGGCTACCTACTCCAGTATTCTTGGGCTTCCCTGGAGGCTCAGATGGTAAAGAATCTGGGTGCAATGTGGGAAACCTAGTTTTGATCCCTGGGTTGGGAAGATTCCCTTGGGGAAGGAAACAGCAACCCACTCCAGAGTAGATGGCTTCCCTGGTGGCTCAGACAGTAAAGAATCTGCCTGCATTGTAGGAGATTCTGGTTTGATCCCTGGGTGGGGAAGATCCCCTGGAGGAGGAAATGGCAACCCACTCCAGCATTCTGGCCTGGATAGTCCCCATAGAGGAGCCTGGTGGGCTACAATCCATGGGGTTGCGAAGAGCCAGACACGACTGAGCGACTAAGCACAGCACAGCCACGCTGTGCGCTTCTGTCGCTTTCCACTCTTCGCCTCTCACTCCTGTTTCACAGAATTTTAGAACTATGTGTGGCTGCAATCCTTTGATTACAAGCAGCAGAATCTAATTCTGAATGTGTTAAAATTTATTGCAATTTGTGGGTAGCTCATAAGTCAAAAATCTGAAAACAGTGTTAAGAAAAGATATGAGTTAAAGTGGATAGAGTAGGAAGTACCTTTGGTCTTCAATTCCTGTGGCACTTTATTCAAATTTCAAATTATATTTGAAAAGCATAGGCTTTGCCTAGCATGGTCCTATTCATTCCCATATCTTGGCCCGGAGAGGGAATGTAACTTTCAGGAGGCTTCCAGAACTGCATCCAGTGACTGAGGGGTGAATCTCTAAAGCGAAATAGTACTAGCACCTTTATAAGAAGACTGAAGAAAGATTTTGGTACAGTCAAAACTAATAGATTCACCACAATGCAGAAAACGTTTAAATACGCAATTTGAAATCCTCATTTTAATCATTAAGTCAACTAATTCCTGAGAGCTAGTCGACACTTATTACAAAGTTAGTATTCTGAGTCAGGTGCTATGTTAGGTGTTAGGGAAATTGTATTGAAGTTACCAGAATCAGGAGTAACAAATTAAGGCTGTGTAGGTGGGCTAGTTTAGATAGAATATAGACTATTCGGGACTAACAGAAGGGCCTGTTTATGTAAATAAAAGTCTGAATCAGACACTTTTTTATTTAAATAGACTATTGTTTCTACTCAGCTGGTAAAGAATCTGCCTGCAAAGTAGGAAACCCTGATTCTATTCCTGGGTCAGGTAGGTTGTTTCTATCTACTAAGGAAGACAGGGTAAAACACTGTTTGCCTTCTGGGTGTTCTTATGGGGCCTTAGGACTCACAGATGGGTGTTCTTATGGGGCCCTAAGACACACAGGCTTCCCTGATGGCTCTCACAGTAAAGCGTCTGCCTTGCAGTGCGGGAGACCTGGGTTCGATTCCTGGGTTGGGAAGGTCCCCTGGAGAAGGAAATGGCAATCCACTCCAACACGCTTGCCTGGAAAATCCCATGGATGGAGGAACCTGATAGGCTACAGTCCATGGGGTCGCAAAGAGTTGGACACAACTGAATGACTTCACTTTTACTTTTCACTTTAAGACACACAGATAAGGGAGCTTGGTGGGGTGTGTGTGTAAATAGGAGCTTGGGTGTGTGTGTGTGTGTGTGTGTGTGTGTGTGTAAATGGGATCTTCCCAACCCAGGGGTCAAATTCTCATCCCCTGCATTCACAGGAAGGTTCTTTACCACTGTGCCAGCTGTGAAACCCCGCAACTTGTGTGAAAGTGAAACTCACTCAATCATGTCTGACTCTTTGCGACCCCATGGACTATACAATTCATGGAATTCTCCAGGCCAGAACACTGGAGTGGCTAGCCTTTCTCTTCTCTAGGGGATCTTCCCAACTCAACTCAGGGATTGAACCCAGGTGTCCCACATTACAAGTGGAGTCTTTAAAGCTGAGCCACAAGGGAATATAGTAGTGGATTAGATAATTATTAAATGAATAAAATGACCTGATTACAAGTTTTTCTCTTAGTTAAGTAGGCAAGTAGTCTTTCCAAAATTATTTTGGGATTTATTACATTATTTATTTGAATAGATCCTATCATTTCAACCAGTTTTTATTGAGTACCTAATGTGTGCTTGCTACTGGGGATAAAAAGAGTGCTTCTACTCTCAAGGAGTTTACATTCATTTTCAGGGACTTTCTTCAGCAATAATGGAAAAGCAAACTTTAGCCTGGTCTTATATTGATTTATCACAAGTTCAATGATTTGCCACCTAAAACATGTTTTTGCAACAGGTAGTCCTGCCAGTCCTGTGAAATCATGTTTAGAATCAGACCCCATACCTGCCAGAGATGCTCAGAGGGTTCAAACATACCTTGTGTGCACCAAGACCCAGAGACCCCACAGAGACTGAGACAGAACTGTGTATGAGTGTCTCTTGAGGAGGTATGGGTCAACAGTGGACTGCTGCAGGGCCGGGGCTCTGGGTATAGTAGACCTGGGTATGGTATAAGCCCTTTTGGAGGAAAGTGAAGTCGCTCAGTTGTGTTGGACTGTTTGTGACCCATGGACCGTAGCCTACCAGGCTCCTCTGTCCATGGGATTTTCCAGGAAAGGGTACTGGAGTGGGTTGCCATTTCCTTCTCCAGGGGATCTTCCCAAACCAGGGATCAAACCTAGGTCTCCTGCATTGTAGGCAGACGCTTTACTGTCTGAGACACTAGGGAAGTCCTCTTGGAGGAGGTCGCCATTAACCCCACTATAGAGCCACCAGAACTTACACAGGACTGGAGACACAGACTCTTGGAGAGCACAAACAAAGCCTTGTGTACACCAGGACCCAAGAGAAAGGAGCAGTGACCACGCAAGAGACTGACCAAGGCTTGCCTGTGAGTGTCCAGAAGTCTTTGGCGGAGGCGTGGGTTGGTAGTGGCCTGCTGCAGGGTTGGGGCACTGAGTGTAGCAGTGTGTGCATGGGACCTTGTGAAGGGGGTCACCGTTATCTTCATTACTCCACCATAGTTTGGGCTCAGGTCAAATAACAGGGAGGGAACACAGCCCCGCCCTTCAGAGAAAATGGGATTAAAGATTTACTGAGCATGGCCCCACCCATCAGAACAAGACCCAGTTTCCCCCTCAGTCTGTCTCTTCCATCAAGAAGCTTCCATAAGCCTCTTATCCTTCTCCATCACAGGGCAGATAAACTGAAAACCACAATCACAGAAAACTAAACAATCTGATCACATGGACCACAGCCTTATCTAACTCAATGAAACTATGAGCCATGCCTTGTAGGGCCACCCAAGATGGACAGGTCATGGTGGAGAGTTCTAACAAAACGTGGTCCACTGGAAAAGGGACTAGTATTCTTGCCTTGAGAACCTCATGAACAGTATGAAAAGGCAAAAAGATGGGACAATGAATGATGAACTCCCCAGGTCAGTAGCACCAACATGCTACTGGAGATCAGTGGAGAAATAACTCCAGAAAGAATGAAGAGATGTGAGAGTTGGACTATAAAGGAAGCTGAGCACCGAAGATTGAGAGCCCCTTGGAAGGCTAGGAGATCCAACAAGTCCATCCTAAAGGAAATCAGTCCTGAATATTCATTGGAAGGACAGATTCTGAAGGTGAAACTCCAATACCTGATGCAAAGAACTGACTCATTTGAAAAAACCCTCATGCTGGGAAAGAGTGAAGGCGGGAGGAGAGGGGTACGACAGAGGATGAGATGGTTGGATGGCATTACCGATTCACTGGACATAAGTCTGAGTAAACTCCAGGGTTTGGTGATGGGCAGAGAGGCCTGGCGTGCTGCTGTCCATGGGGTTGCAAAGAGCAACAACTGAGCGACTGAACTGAACTGAGTCCTGCCAGGAAAGCTCCAGTTCCTAACCATCCCACTAATAAATACAGACTCATCCTTCGTGTTTGAGATAAAGATTCTCTGGGTAGAGTTTTCTCACTTCCCCTCAAATTTAATTTCTCTGGCATTTATGCCAATACTTTTGTCCCTTAATTGCTTACTTGCCTTGTTTCCCACTAGATCTTTCCCTCATCTTTTGGAAGCCAAAAGCCTCCTTAGACAATGTCTTACACAGTTTCAACCATTGTTTACATTCTGAGAAAGTTCAAATCTGTGTCTCAGCTCCGATATCTGTTGCTTTCTAGATTATACAACCTGCTGCAGATACAGAATTTCCAAATCTGATCTCATTGATCATTCCCTCACTTGTTTTCTCCTGTTGCTGCTGCTGCTGCTAAGTCGCTTCAGTCGTGTCCGACTCTGTGCGACCCCAGAGACAGCAGCCACCAGGCTCCCCTGTCCCTGGGATTCTCCAGGCAAGAACACTGGAGTGGGTTGCCATTGCCTTCTCCAATGCATGACAGTGAAAAGTGAAAGTGAAGTCGCTCAGCCGTGTCTGACTCCTAGTGACCCCATGGACTGCAGCCTACCAGGCTCCTCCGCCCATGGGATTTTCCAGGCAAGAGTACTGGAGTGGGGTGCTATTGCCTTCTCTGTGTCTCCTGTTGGAATCCTCAGTTTGAGTGAAAGGTACTGCCTTCAGCCTAGATTTTCAGAACAGAAACCTGCAATCTGTGTCTTCATCTCCTCCTTCCACATGTATTCAGAATTTCTTCACTTTAATCTCTTTCTATTCCACCCACTCTTCTACATCCCCCTGTACCACCTTAATTCATTTGTCAGAACTGCTGTAGTTTCTAAATTAGCCTATTTCCTATGGCCCACCTTCCAAAATTAGCAGAAGCCAATTTTATAAAACAAAACTAACTTCCCTTACCTCTTAAAAAAAAAAAAAAATTAAAGCTGCAAAGTAAATCATGCAAAATGCCAGGCTGGAAGACTTACAAGCTGGAATCAAGATTGATGGGAGAAATATCAACATCTTCAGATATACAGATGATACCACTTTAATAACAGAAAGCAAAGAGGAACTAAGGAGCCTCTCGATGAAGGTAAAAGAGGAGAATGAAAAGGCTGGCTTAAAATTCAACATTCAACAAAGATCATGGCATCTGGTCCTGTAACTTCATGGCAAATAGATGGGTAAAAAGTGGAAATAGTGACATATTTTCTTTTCTTGGGCTTTAAAATCACTGTGGATGGTAACTACAGCCACAAAATTAAAAGATGCTTGCTCCTTAGAAGAAAAGCTATGACAAACCTAGACAGCATATTAAAAAACAGAGACATCACTTTGCTTACAAAGGTCTGTAGGGTCAAAGCTATGATTTTTCAGTAGTCATGTATGGATGTGAGAGCTGGACCATAAGAAGGCTGAGGGCCAAAGAATTGATGCTTTTGAAATGTGGTGCTGGAGAAGACTCTTGAGAGTCTCTTGGACAGCAAGGAGATTAAACCAGTCAATCCTAAAGGAAATCAGTCCTGAATATTCATTGGAAGGACTGATGCTGAAGCTGAAAATCCAATACTTATAGCCACCTCATGCAAACTGATTCATTTTAAAAGACCCTGATCCTGAGAAAGATTGAGGGCAAGAGGGGAAGGGGATGACAGAGGATGGGATGGTTGGATGGCATCACTGATTTAGTGGACATGAGTTTGGGGAAACTCAGGGAGATAGTGATGGACAGAGAAGCCTGGCATGCTGCAGTTCATGGGGTTGCAAAAAGTTGGACACGACTTAGGGACTGAACAACAATATTAAGGAGAAAGTTCAAGTTCACATGCATTATATGAAAACGCGTCTGCCTACAATGTGGAAGACCCAGGTTCAATCCCTGGGTTGGGAAGATCCCCTGGAGAAGGAAATGGCAACCCACTCCAGTACTCTTACCTGGAAAATCCCATGGACTGAGGAGCCTGGTAGGCTACAGTCCATGGGGTCACAAAGAGTCGGACACGACTGAGTGACTTCATTTCATTTCACTTCACTTCACTTCACTTCGCTTCATATGAAAACATTATCTGTTCCTTCCTATCTGTCTAGTTACTAGGTCTGTCAAAGGTAATGAGTAATGTTGGTATTCCCACCCCACCAGCCTTTCTCAAGTCCTTACCATTTTAGTGAAACTGACTTCCAACTGCCTATTAGTCTTTCTCCTCTAGGTGTCCTCAAAGAAAAAATATCAAAAATTGATGCATAAATGAGTACTCCAACTTCCTTATCCTCTGGTTAGATAACTCTAAGGCTTGTGTCCTACATCAGCTTCCAGAAATTCCCAGTGTAACTGATTTCCATGTATTCACATTGACCACAGTGGTAACAGACTTGATAAAGTACACTTTGGTGCTCCCTCTCCTTTCCTAGAGTCTTCCCAGTGTCTCGTGGGATCACCCCACTGCACCGACACTCTGAATCTTGTCTCTGCCTCAGATTTTGAGACAGCCAAATAAGACATCCAACATGTATCCTTTGCTTCTGCCAAAAATATAACTGCATTTTAAAAAAATGTCATGTTTTCCCTGGAATGATTCTGGCCCCCACCTCCATTACCTTGCTAAACTATACTAATTTCTTAAAATATTTGCCCAAATGCCACCTCTTTAAGGGAAGCTTTTCTTAACACTTAAAAGCTTGGCCTGGAAGCTCTCCCTCTCTGTACCAAAGCATATCTATCTCATGGCAGACACCTTAATGTTTGATTTGTTCTTCTGGCTTCCCTAGTAGACTGTGATCTCCTTGAGGACAGGGATCAAGATATATTTGAAGTTTGGTGTAGCCCTAAAAATATAGGGGAAGACAGCACAATTAAGCTCACTAAATGTTTGCCTGAATGGTTTTTATTGAATGAATGAGTTTATAAAAAAAATGAAACCAACAAGGGCAAATGTAATTCAAGGAAAGAAAGTCTATTGCTGCATGAAAGTTTTCGCAATTAATCTCAAGCTTCAGAAGAAATAGTTCTGGTTCATTTGCATCACTGTTATTCCCAGTAGGTGGGGATAACAATAATAAAACTAATACATCCTGAGCAATCCTTATGTCCGAGACAGTGTGTAAGCACTTTACATATGCCATCTTCCCTTTGTATATGACATTATGATATTATTTTGTATCATGGTTGGTTGGTTGGTTTAGTCACAAAGTCGTGTCTGACTCTTGTGACCCCATGGACTGTAGCCCACCAGGCTCCTTTGTCCATGGGATTCTCCAAGCAAGAATACTGGATTGGGTTGCCATTTCCTTATACTTATATTAGAATTTATTATGATGATGACTATTATTATGACTTATTATTAGTTCCGTTCAACAAAGGGTTAATTATGTTCATGCTGGATATTTTATTTTATTTTATTTTATTTTATTTTTTTAAATATCCATGCTGGATATTTTAAAGCAATTTATTTTCACAAGAGTCTGAGAAAGTCCTATTATCGTTATCAAAGTGATGCAGAATAATAAATTAAAATGATGGAACTAAGAAACTGCATGCCTCAGGACCCAGCCACACACACACACACACACACACACAAATTGCCCGGGGCAGGCTTCTGGCCTCACACTGTTTTGTAGCTTAACACAGCCAAAACACTGTTGTTTTGACCATTGGCTAGACGTTCCTAAAGCCAGTTTCAGAATTATATTTTCTAAACACATTCAAAATTTGGGTTCATGATAAAGCAGTGAAACTACTACTAATAATAATTAACAAGTGTAATAAGCCCTTTTTATATCTATTGCATGATATTAACTCCTGGGGATACAGATTAACTAAGTCAGGATTCAGATCACTGGCATATGGTACCTTATTTTGAATAATAGAGCTGACCCTTGAACAATATGGGCGTGAACTGCATGGGTACAACTTATACTCAGTTTTTTCAATAAATATACAGGCTCTCAGTATCCACGGGGTTCCACATCCATGGATTGAATCAACCACATCATGTAACATTTATGATCTGGATCTGCGGTCGATGAATCCACAGATTTGGAGTCTGTGGATACCAAGGGCAAGTATGGGACTTGAGCATCCTTGGGATTTTGGTATCTGTTGTGGGTCCAATCCCTCTCAGATTCTAACAACTTTAATTGCCCTTTCCACCTTTAGGATCAATGACCAAAAGGTACCACTTAAGTCTTTTCTCCTGTACTGTGTCATTTGTTTATAGGAGTCTGTCTGCTAAGAAACTCCGGATGCACTGCAGACATCAGCATGTTTATCTTGAAATGACTACTTCACTTATGTCAAAACTGAACTAAACAACACTTTCATTTAAAAAAAAAATTTTTATTTGGTTATGCCAGGTCTTAGTTGCATTATGTGATTTCTTTAGTAATGGCATATGTACTCTTAGCTATAACATGTGGGATCTAGTTTCCTGACCAGGGATCAAACCCAGGCCCCCTGCACTGGGAGTGTGGAGTCAGACACTGGACCACCAGGGAGGCCCCTCAACAACACTTTCATTTTATTTATTAGTTAATTAATTTTGCTTTATTCTTCTGGTTTTCTCTCTGAAAGAGTAATTTTTTTTTTTTTTGAGGAAATGAATTATGTTTTATCTATTTTTGTATCACCAGGACCAGTTATGGCTTTAGGTACCTCAGAAGCATTCTATAAGTGTTTGTGTAATGGATTAAAAAACAAAACAAAAAAACCCCTCAATTCTCTAAAACGTTAAATTTCATGCTTTTAAGCTTGAAAAACTAGAAATGTTTTTGCAGCGTAGTTCTATATAAACTTTATTAATAAAGGCATTTTAGTTTAAGTTCTGTGAATTAAGCCATGCCTTATTTAATCCCTACCCCTATATCTTTTCCTCCAGACATAACTTGAAATCAGTGATAAATTCCAATTCATAAAGCTAATCTCTAGTGTTACATCTGGTCTGCTTCATTCACTAGCTTTCCAACAATAGTCTGAAGTAGTCAGCATGTAATAATCAGGAAACCTTTCCTGGCATGCTTCCAGGCCCTAGTCATCTTTTATGAGCCTAACACTGTTAAGTCACATCGACTTAGGCTCAACCACATGAATGAAAATTCCACGATACTCTTAAGTCGCTGTACAAGTCTACAATTTATAAAGAGGCAGTATTTTGAAGTCTGTTTTTACGTTAGTGTCTGCAATTTGGAGAGCATTTTCATAAATTTCCAAACTAGCCCCTCAATTCCTTTAGTAAACTTTATTTAAAGATAGCTGAATCTTAAATGATAATAGTTGTATCTATAGTTATGGATTCTGGGTCACGGGGTAGGAATGGGGTTTATCGGAAAGAGATGTATACCCCTAGGGGCTGAATTGACCAGTGGAGCAAAGCCCCCAGTCTTTGCAGAGCCTAAGCAGCACCGCAGAGGGTACAACACTTTTACATTTACTTCCAGGTCACATGAAACTTCAGGGGCCCAATGGCAAGACAGAAGGCTGGCTGCCCAGTTTATAGACTTGCAGAGCTTTCTTTGGTCATCCCTACCAGATTTGTCTGTAAATGGTCAGATAGTAAATATTTTAGGCTTTTCAAATGATACAATCCCTGTCCCAAGTCTTCAACTCCACTGTTGTGGTGTGAAATCAGCCAAAGATGATACATAAATATGTGGAGGACTTAACAGCTGAGTGTATAAGATTAAATTTCTTTTAGTCAAAGGAAAGATAGGGAAATGTTGGAAATGGGATGACAGGTCCAGATTTGTATTTTCTAGAGAATATTTGGGCAACAGCACTTCTTAGTGAATCACATTTAATTTTTCTTAAGAACTAGCACTGGAGAAGGAAATGGCAACCCACTCCAGTATTCTTGCCTGAAAAATCCTATGGACAGAGAAGCCTGGTGGGCTATAGTCCACAGGGTCACAGAAAGTCTGACATAACTGAGTGACTAAATGATGAAGAACTAGCTGGAAGGCTATATACCCAAGAGATGGGAAGGCAGGAAGGAAAATTCAGACACAGCAGGGCATGGGATACTTTAGTTTAGAATCATCCTGCATGGGATTTAGAACAAAACAAGAGTTCAGGGTGCATGAGGGAGACAGAAATGGGAGGCAGAAAAAAATTTTAGCAAATGTGAAGTTAAACATGGGTTATTTTAAAGCAGGGTTGGCAAACTATGGCCTGTGGTTCACATCCAGCCTTCTGTCTGTTCTGTCCAGCACCGTTAAGAATGTTTCTGTATTTTTAAATGGTTGAAAAAAATTTGAAAGAAGTATTATATTTGTGACACATGAAAATTATATAGGATCCGGCTTCCACTATGCGCTAGTAAAGTTCTACTAGAACACATATTTATGTATCATCTGGGCTATCATCTCCCATCAGATCTTATTCCTTATTATTTTTGTAATTCTCATAGAATCATGTGTACTGCATGCCCTGTGGACAGGCCAGTTGTTTTCCCAGTTGCCGAGCATTCCTTGTGTAAACCACTCTCTCTGAATGGAATGCCTTGACCCCTCTCCTCTGATATGGAACTTCAGCTGACCCTTCACGGTCTGGCTCTAAAGTTATACTCACAATGAAGCCTTTGCTAATACCTCAAGAAATCACTTTGTGGGAAAAAAAAATGTGTTATGACGTGCAACACATTGTTGAGTAGCTATCTGTTTATACACCTTTTCTTCCTACCAGACTAGTTTTAGGTGGGGAGGGATTGTGTTTTCTTTATCTGAACTGATATCTTCCTTTTCTACCCGCAGGTCCTAGCCCAGAGTTAGCAAGTAGTGTATTCCTATGAAAGGTATTAAATTTAACTCTCCCAGAGGGCTAAATGTTTTCACATTTAGCAGTGTCTGTTTGCTAAGTCAAGTGAATTTTGAACTGGCAGGGTTCCAGGCTATAGTAAAATAAAGTGAACAAATTTGGGCAGAAAAAATAAATACGCTGATTTTGGTTAGAGCCAGTTCCCCAAGGGGTTTCCATGGTGTATAGTTCTTGTTTCTTTCTGGTTCCACAGGCTCACTATCACATCTAATGTCCCCGTGACTTTCATGGGTAAGGCTTCAAGTCAGAGGAGGGAAGTAAAATGAGAGGAACTGCTATTCAAACTACCAGTCAGTTGTTACTTGTTTGGAAGCTAGTGACTGAGGCAGTACCAGGTCCTGCTGTGTTTCCTTACCTACCACATCCAGGAAGCAGAGAAGGGTTTATATGGGAGTGACAGAGATTCTGAAAAGTGCTACTTAGAATTGAATGTTTCATTAAATGCAAAAGAACTAGGGAAATGAACAACTCTTTGTCTAAAATAAATGGCAGTGATTCAGTGAAGGTCCTGTCAGGAAGATAAGATTTAAACAATTTTTTGATTTTTCCTTGGAAACTTTTCTACCTTTTAGACCTATTCAATCTGATTTTCAAGGAAATAAATAAATAATAAACCTAAAAACAGGCTTTTCTGGTGGCTTGGTGGTAAAGAATCTGCCTGTCAATACGGGAGATGTGGGTTCGTTCCCTGGGTCAGGAAGATCCCCTGGAGAAGGAAATGGCAACCCACTCCTATGTTCTTGCCTAGAGAATGCCATGGACAGAGGAGCCTGGTGTTGGACCCAACTGAGCACTCACACACACACACAAAAGTCCTTAAAACACTGCAAAAAATACAATTTACTATTTGTTATAGATCATTAATCGGTAGATATTGTAGTACAACTATCTTCTCTCTCCATTTCCCCAAGCCAGGTCCTATCTGTCATGACGCAACCAACCAATAACAACAAAGCTAAAACAACATAAATAAATGCCATTAGATATTTAAAAATGACTATTCACTAATTTATGTGATTTTCCTGATTAGCAAATTAGTTTCACCTTGATTACTATTTTGATTTTGACAGAAATCTTTGAAATTTAGAAGCAGAGACTTGATTCTATGAATTATAGCAACTTTCCAAACCCAGTATTCTTTCAATTTTCTGAACAAGAAAATTGTGGACTCATTTCATCTTCCCATTGCAGGGATTACAAACAAATTTTCTTCTTTCAAATAGTAATTTTTATACAGTTTTTAAAGGCTGCGTCCCTTTATAGTTACTGCAAAATATTGGCTATATGCCCTGCATTGTACAATACATCCTTGAGCCTATCTTACACCCAACAGTTTGTACACCCCACTTCTCCATCCTTATAATTACTCCCCACCCAAACATAAACTGGGCTTCCCAGGTGGCTCAGTGGTAAAGAATCTGCCTGCCAATGCTGGTGACATGGGTTCGATACTTGGGAAGAGGCATGGACAGAGAAGTCTAGCTAGTGGGCTACACAGTCCATGGGGTCACAAAGAGTCAGACATGACTTAGCAACCAAACAACAACAGCAAACATAAACTAATTTTCAATTCAGTTCAGTTCAGTCGCTCAGCCGTGTCCGACTCTGCAACCCCATGAATCGCAGCACGCCAGGCCTCCCTGTCCATCGCCAACTCCCGGAGTTCACTCAAACTCGCGTGCATCGAGTCAGTGGTGCCATCCAGCCATTTCATCCTTGGTCGTCCCCTTCTCCTCCTGCCCCCAATCCCTCCCAGCATCAGGGTCTTTTCCAATGAGTCAACTCTTCGCATGAGGTGGCCAAAGTTCTGGAGTTTCAGCTTCAGCATCATTCCCTCCAAAGAAATCCCAGGGCTGATCTCCTTCAGAATGGACTGGTTGGATCTCCTTGAGCCTGAAATAGTTGTTCAGGATCTGGAAACTCTGGGCCCTGGAAGAAGCCAAAATGACAGCCAGATGTAGTTCTTGCCTTCACAAAACATTCCGTTTACTTCTACAATATTTATACTCTAGCCCATTTGGTTATCATTTCTGTATGCAGCCCTCAACACTTTGCATCGTGTTTGGTGCTAATAAATGTTGGTTTCATATTAATAGTGGAAGGAGACCAAGAGTTTTAAGATGCCGAGGAGAAAAATAAATATTAAATTTAGTTGGTTACCAGTGAACTGAAAACAAATGACTCACTGACTGCCAATGAGGGAAGTTCTTATTGGAGGAAAGGGTACACTTATTTAACAGTACAGGGGAGAAGTTATTAAGAGAGCCCAGTTGAATTCATATTTCTTGGGGTCCTTTAGGATATCAATATGGATTTATTTATTAGGTTAGTTTGATGTCCAACCCAAGGGAGCTTTGATATGATGAAGGAAGGGAGAGCAGGACAGTAGCCCAGGGAGATAAACTGCAGGCAAGAGCAAAATTTGGGGAATAAAAATTGCTGAAAATAATTCCCCACTGAGTATACTGGCCTCCAGTCCAGTTCAGTCGCTCAGTCGTGTCCGACTCTTTGCGACCCCATGAATCGCAGCATGCCAGGCCTCCCTGTCCATCACCAACTCCCAGAGTTTACCCAAATTCATGTCCATCGAGTCGGCAATGCCATCCAGCCATCTCATCCTCTGTTGTCCCCATCTCCTCCTGCCCCCAATCCCTCCCAGAATCAGGGTCTTTTCCAATGAGCCAACTCTTTGCATGAGGTGGCCAGAGTATTCAGCTAAAGTATTCAGAGTATTCAGTAAAGTTTCAGCTTTAGCATCAGTCCTTCCAATGAACACCCAGAACTGATCTCCTTTAGAATGGACTGGTTGGATCTCCTTGCAGTCCAAGGGACTCTCAAGAGTCTTCTCCAACACCACGGTTCAAAAGCATCAATTCTTCAGCGCTCAGCTTTCTTCACACTGGTCTAACTGAGGATAAAAATACTCTTAACTCCAGGATCATTGGGTCTTTGGAACATGAAACCTTTTTTTTTTTTAATCTCTTTTTAATGGAAATGAACACTAATAAGCTAATTTAAAAGTTTTGTTTTAACACTTCGTGTTGTATGAGGGGGATTTTAAAAACCTGAGGGTAGACTTCCCAGGTGGTCCAGTGGTTAAGAATCCACCTTCTAGTGTAGGGGACATAGGTTCAATTCTTGGTCGGGGAAGATTCCATATGCTGGGGAGCAGCTAAGCCCATGTGCCACGATTACTGAAGCCAGAGTGGCCTAGCGCTGATGCTCTGCTGCAGAAGCCACCGCAATGAGAAGCCCATGCACTGCGACTAGAGAGGAGACCTGGAGCATTGCAACTAGAGAAAGCCCATGGGCAGCAAGGAAGACCCAGCACAGCCTAAATAAGTAATTTTTCTTAATATAAAATATAAAAAATAAAAAACCTTGAGAGGAAAAAAATCCTTAAACAAAGTTTGATTGGTTTAACTTTAGAAGGTGAGTTTAACTTTGCATTCAGCCTTGGGTCTCCTTTGAGCTGACTTCTCCAAAGAAAAATCTACTTGTGTCCTCAGGTTAGAAACTGTTAACATACTATTTTAAAAGATTCCAGAGCCTCAATGAAATTAGAACTGTAATGGGATCTAGGGCATTATCTGTAACATTTGAATAGCTTTTTTCTATTCAGCAGGCTTACCACACAGTTGAAATAAATTTCTACAGAAAGTATTGCAGGATCTTTCTGGTTAAGTGTACTAAGCTTCACTTAAGTACTCCATGTTAATACTTTTTTTTAAAAAAAGCAAATAGAAGCAGAGAGACCAGATTCCATCACTGGCTATCATGGCCCACTTTTGAATTCCTGGCAACTAAAGATTGTTTGATAAGTATCTTCAGCCCAAGTTACGAATTCAAAGGTTTTCTTTAGCAAGGGTGAAAAAAAAAAAAAAAAAAAAAACAGGCACAAGGGTTTATCTTCTATCAGATGGCAGGCTGCTGTCTTCAGGGCTGGTGGAGTCAATGAGATTAGGAGAAAAGCAGGTATTTAGATAAAGAAGAGTTTATCAGAACAGGAGTCTTACCACTGGATATTCAATCTAACTTTTCCAAAAAGAACTAGTTTAATCGGCCTTTCCCAGCATGCTATGTGGTCCGTTAAGAGCACAGAATGTGGTATCACAACAGTCTGTAGATCAAGATCACAAAGAAACTTTTAAATTAATTCATCAAGAGAGTGAAATTTCATTTGATCCCTGTCTCTCCTTTTTTTCCCCTCTTGAAATAAAGTCTTATTCCTGGTCTTTATTTTTTGGTGGCTTCTTCTCTTGTAATGTAATTCTACATAGGGTTTTGAAAAGTGACACATTCATTTTCAGTCACAATTTGTTTAAAAAATAAATACATCAGATGTGTTATTAAAAAAAAAAACTATAGATTTTTTATACCTAAAAATATGTATGTCCTCGTTCTTTCTTTTCCTTTACAAGGTACCTATGTAATTTTTATGTGCTAATTCATCTAACTGTGTCAGCTTTATTTTTTTATATAACATTACTTTATATTTCTAAATAGTGTTCATATTTTAATTTCTTACATTACGTTGTAATCTAAAGAAATAATATAGTTTGTCAAAATGTTTCTGATTGCAGGCTCAGTTTTTACAACAATTGATAAATGAGTAGATCTAATAATAAGGATAATTCTGTATATGTTATATTATTAAAGAGTCTGTACAGCCTGACACTATCACAGGAAATTTTTTTTTGTAAAGAAGTAACTCAGGGTTTCCCTGATGGCTCAGTGGTGAAGAGTCTGCCTACCAGTGTAGGAGATATGGGTTCAATGCCTGATATGGGAAGATCCCATATGCGGTGAAGCAGCTAAACCCGCATGCCACAACTACTGAGCCTGTGCTCTAGAGCCTGGGAGCCTCAACTGCTGAGCCCACATGCCACAGCTACTGAAACCCGTGCACCCTGGAGCCTATGCCCTGTAACAGGAGAAGCCGCTGCAGTGAGAAGCCTGTGCACCACGACCAGAGAGCAGCCTCCACTCTCCACAATGCAGGAAAGCCTCGCAGCAACAAGACCCAGCATCGCCGGAAACAAAAATAAAGAAAATTTTTTAAAAATGGCTAACACTAACAAATGAGGGTGGTGGTGCTAAAACTAAATCTTCAAAAAAGAAGAGGGAGGATGGAGACACTTCATGGCAACTAATAGCATGAGTTTCCTGAAATCTTCATTTTTAAATATCCT
This sequence comes from Capra hircus, assembly GCF_001704415.2. Taxonomy (NCBI): domain Eukaryota; kingdom Metazoa; phylum Chordata; class Mammalia; order Artiodactyla; family Bovidae; genus Capra; species Capra hircus. Next base: position 114,140,060 of record NC_030808.1, on the reverse strand, counting down.
CTGACTCTCCAGTAGTAATGATTCCTCCAGGGATTTGGTGTGCTACTTCCTCATTCCTGTCCATATAGAAGAGCAAATAGTTAAATAGCAAGTTCCACAGGCAAAGTGCTGTTCTAGGCACTTTACTTACATTAATTATTTAATCCTTCCAATGACATTGCAGCCAGGATACCATTAATAGCTCCATTCCACAGAGGGGAAAATAAGGTATAGAGAGGTTAAGTAACTTGCTCAAGATCAGTGCTAGTCACGGGGGATCAAGACTTAGATAGTCTTGCTCCAGAGCTCATGTTTTTCACCACATGCCCAGCACCTCACAGGCCAGTGCTGGAAATTGGAATACACACCACCACATCGTGCTATCTTCTAATAGTAAGAAAGGGGACTTCCCTGGTGGTATGATGGATAAGAATCTGCAGGCCAGTGCAGGGAACAACGGTTTGATCCCTGCTCTGGGAAGATTCCACATGCTGTGAAGCAACTAAGCCTCGCCACAACTACTGAGCCTGTGCTCTGGAGACCACCAAACACAACTGTTGAGCCTGTGTGCCGAAACTGAAACGCCTCTTGACAGCACTGAAGAGTATCCCCACTTGCCGTAATTTAAGATAGCCCACAGGCCCCAACAAAGACCCAGCGCAAGTAAAAAAAAATAAGAAAAAGAATGAATGAATAAACTTTAAAAAATTAAGCAAGAAAGAGAGGATTAATACAAGATTAACATTCATCATCCTGAAATGCAAAAGTAGACAAAACACTGGGGACAGAAGTTTGTCCCAGGTGGCCACTATTCAAGTCAGTATTTGTGCTCCTACCTCTCAGAACTAGAGCTTGCAGAGGCACTGCATGGAACTCATGATATCATCTTTAAAACTTCCCTGAAAATATGTCTTCTACGTAGGAATATTATGTCTCCCTTATACTTGGCAGCTTGCATACTTGTTAATGGTACTAAGCAGTTTCGCAATTCCTTAAATAATTTTCAGCCTTTTGAGAAGGGGGATCATTAGTCTCAAGGTCACTTCTGTCAATCTGGATATGTTAGAATACGGGTCAGTTACCTACATCAGGGGCAAGGGCAGATGAGGAAAAAGAGGGACCTGGAATTACAGGTCCCCATGAGGCAGGAAAGAAGTTACTTTCCAGTGGATTCTAGGAATGTGGGAGCATGCAATGCGGTGAAGAGAAAAGAGCATAGGATTTGGAGCCAGGAGGCTTAAATGTGAGCACTGATGCCACCAAAGAGCTTGTGTGGGTTATTTAACTTTTCCCTGCTCTAGATTTTTATGAAGGCTGTTAGGATAGAATAAGAAAATAGATTAAGTGTGCTCTGTGGACTATAAATTGTTAAGTACATTTTAGCTAAAAAAAAAATAAAAAAAGATGGACAGTGGGCACTAAATTAGACAATCACACTGAGTCTGAATTCCTAATACGGCATAGTCTGGTGTCATAGCCGGTGACACGACATCAGGTTCCATGATGGGTGATCCAGATCTGAGTGAGAGGTGGAATCTCAGATCTCAAGGACATCTGTGAGCAGCTATCAGAATGCCAGCCTCTGGATTGTGTTCAGGCAGAAAGCCCTAATTTTAGGTATATGAGAAGCTAGGTAAAACTCTGGGTATTTAAATAGGTACTAACAAAGTCAGTGCCCAGGCACTGGGTCATATTATCTTGAGAATAGCAAGGATTCCTTGAGTCTGTATCCCAATATTTGGGCTAAAGTGCCACCAATCCTTCTATTGAGCTCTGACCATGAGGTACAATGGCTGCCAAGTCTGGGAACCTGATACTAGTCCCTCAAACTAATGGACCGCATATGATTCTTAGATTACAGAAATGGAGACAGTTTCAAGGGGGTGGAAGATGAGGACTCAAAGGTGACTTTGTGGTTTTTAGCCAGAGTGGCTGGGGCCATAGGTATCTCATTTGCAAAGGTTGCTAAGTTGGGGGCCAAAGGTGAGAAAGGAGGGAGATGAGAGGAGAGTAATATTCTGGAAATGCAGGATTATGGTCAAGTAGTCAGGAGATGCTGTTGATACCTTATGCCTAGAACTCAGAAGGAATATTAGGACCAGAGGTGTAAGTTTGATAAACTGTTCACAGAATAGTTGCCTTCAAGCCCTTGAAAAGTGTTTCTTTTCCTGGGGCTGCCATAATGAATTACCACAAATTAAGAAGCTTAAACAGTAGAAATATATCACCTCACAGTTGTGGAGGCTAGAAATCTGAAATAAAGGTGTCAGATGTTACAACCCTCTCTCCTGGCTTCTGGTACTGCCAGCATTCTTTAGCGTGTACATTATATTATCTTTGTGTATTCACATGGTCTTTCCTCTATTCATGTCTGTGTCTGAATGTTGCCCTCTTATTAGGACACAGTCATATTGGATTAGAACCTGCCCAAATGACCTCATCCTAACTTGATCATTTGAAAAGACCCTATTTTCAAATAAGGTCACATTCACAGACCCCAAGTGTTAAGATTTCAGCATCTTTTTGAAGGACACAGTCTAGCCCATAACAGAGGAAAATGGTCCCGGGAGAACAAGCAAAGACGGGGCACTGAAGTAAGGCCTTTGACGTTGTGAGCATGAAGAAAGGCATACGAGACTGAAGAATAAGATGTAACTACCACATGGAAATAGGAGAACCTAGACCGTGTAGTCAGAGAAGGCAATGGCACCCCACTCCAGTACTCTTGCCTGGAAAGTCCCGTAGACGGAGGAGCCTGCTAGGCTGCAGTCCATGGGGTCACTAAAAGTCAGACACGACTGAACGACTTCACTTTCACTTTTCACTTTCATGCATTGGAGAAGGAAATGGCAACCCACTCCAGTGTTCTTGCCTGGAGAATCCCAGGGACAGGGGAGCCTAGAGGGCTGCCATCTCTGGGGTCGCACAGAGTTGGACATGACTGACGTGACTTAGCAGGAGCAGACAATGTAGTCGCTGAGGGAAGGCAAGTTTTACATAGAAAGGATCATGATTTTAAATGATAGAGAAAAAAATTAGGCAGCTGAATGAGGACTAAGAAAAGATAGCTGGATTGGTGATCAGAATGTCACTGATGCTCTTTGTAAGAGATGTGTATGACATAGTGTTTCTGGGATACCTGCTGTGGGCTCTAAGTTTTGGCTGCTGTAACAAAGTGCCATAGCCTGAAAGGGTTATAACCAATTTTTTTCACAAGTGCTGGAGATTCCAGATCAGTGTGCCATCATGATTGGTTCCGGTGAGAGCCCTCTTCCAGGTTATAGACTGACAAATTCTCGTTATATCCTCACCGGGAGGAGAGCAGAGAGGGGACACAAGCTCTCTCATAACTCTTGTGAGGGCACAAATCCCACTCAGGAGGGCCCCACCCACATTGTCTCATCTAATCCTAATTACTTCTGAAAGGTTCCACCTGCTAATACCACGACACTGAGGGGTAATGTTTCAATATACAAATTTTGAGAAGACACATTCAGTTCATAGCAGATTCAAACCTAAGCTCAGTCATTATCATGGGATGTTGCCACATTATTTAAACCCACTATTTCTCAGTATTCTTATCTATAAAATTGGGATGATAATAATTGTTCCAGCCTCATAGTGTTGTTATGAAGATTAAATGAGTTGTGCTTAAAATAGTGTCATGCTATTTATGTGCAAAGAACACTATCAACAGAATGAGAAGGCAACCCATGGAATGGGAGAAAATATTTGCAAATCTTATGTTTGATCAGGGATTGAGTAGGTTTTACTGATTACAGGTATTCCTTCATTTTTTTAAGCTAATTTGCTTTTTACAAAAGGCCCACATTAGTACCCATCTTTGCTAACTAAAAATATCTGAAGGGGATTTTTTTTTTAAAGCATTCAGTATTTGTTTTGCAGTAGCCCTTATAGAGGTAGCACACCCCTTGAGCTGTGCAGTGTTGAGAGCAGCACCACCCAGCATCTCCACATCAAGCCACCATAGCTTTGAACTATGTATGTGAGTATCTCTGCTTTATCTCAGTTTAGTCTGCATCTGTTAGCAACATGTGTCCTAAGGTAATTGCCTCACCACTTTTGGATATAGGGGAAATCTGTAATTGCAACTAAGTGAGTAGAATTACAGGCTCTTAAACTTCAAGATCAAATATATTTCAAGTATTATGAAAATTAATGTTTAGTATAGAAATATTCCTGGCCAAAAACAGAAAATGTAGAAACAGTTATCGTATGTAACTATGTACAGCTTTAAACCTTTGATGGGATTATTCTGAAATTAAATCCGAAGAATTAAACTAACCAAATTGGGCAAAGAAATGAAAGCTCTAGGGCTTTAATTATTTGTGTACGCTCATAATTTTGCTAAAATATCCTTTAATTGGAAAGGTAATTAAGATATTTTCAGCTTCTTTGTCAACTCAGGAAAAATTAGTACAGTCCTGCCTTTTTAGTAATTTTACAATCTCTGTTTACTGAACTGTGCCATTAAGGTTAAATCCTCAAATTAGTTTTCAGAACACGTAATAGTTGCTGAAATATGATAAAAGAATATTAAGCTTTCCATTTTTAGACATAAGGGGCCATTATACATTCAAATATTGATACAGGTAAAAACAAATTTTTTGATCAACTCACAATTTAAAAAACACTTTACATTGATGTGTTTAAAAGAATTAGCTTCTTCCAAATTTATCATTTCATGCTTCTTTCATTGAGTAGGGTGATAGGTTCTTTATTTTCACTCTGCTTTCCTAGGATTTAGGTATTGGATGATTCTGCCAGTTTTTAATTTCTAGCTATAGAAATGGCCAGAAATTCAGATTATCAGATGGAATGGATGGAAATTCAGATTATCAGATGAGATTAGTAATTAGGTGTATATTCTCTTTATATAATATGCTAGGTGGCTCAGATGGTAAAGAATATGCCTGCAATGCAAGAGACCCAGGTTCAACCCCTGGGTTAGGAAGGTCCCCTGGAGAAGGGAATGACTACTCCAGTATTCTTGCCTGGAGAATCCCATGGACAGAGTAGATTGAATGCTGGCTCCCTAAGATATCAAATCTTGATATCTGGAACTTTTTCTTTATCTTATTTGGGAAAAGGATCTTTGCACATATGATTATATTAAGAATTTTGAGATGGGGAGATTATCCTGGATTATCTGTGTGGTCCTTAAGTGTCATCACATGTATCCTTATAGAAGAGGTGCAGAGGGGGGCTTGAAAATTACACAGAGGAGAATGTATGAAGACAGAGAGACAGATTGAGTGAAGAGGCCACAAGCCAAAGGATGCCTGTAGCCACCAGAAGTGGGAAGAGGCAAGGATTTCCCTCTGGAGCCTCCAGAGAAAAGTGTGGCCCTGTGACACCTTGATTTTGACCCAATGATATTGAGTTTTGAACTTCTGGCCTCAGGATCTGTAAGAGAATAAACTTCTGTTTGTTTTAAGCCACCACATTGTGGTACTTGGTTATAGCAGCCACAGGAATCTAAAACAAATATAAATTTTACAGTGGCAAATTTTCACCCAATCACTTTAATGTTGCAGGTAATTCTGATATTTTCACAGAAACCCTGGAGAGGAATTGCTGTGATGAACAACAAGAATTCTATATTTAGGGAGATATAAAGAACTAGAAAAGGAATGATGTTGACAGGATGATTCAATAGACATAGTATCCTATTGCATAAACTATTTCATTTGCCTATATAGTGTTTTTGTCAGGCCAAGAGGAAACTTCATAAACGTCAGAAAAATAAACACTGAGTATTTTAATCTCTTTCCCATTAATTACTTAAAATTATTTTCCAAACTATAAAAATAGCATAATTGCATTGAATAACCTTTGCAAACTAGATGGGAAAAAATTCACATAAAATTCTCAATATCACTACTATTATCACTTTGTTATAATCATTTACATTCACTTTCTCTTTTTAAGTCATAGTAGTCATTGTATGGATCACAATAAACTGTGGAAAATTCTTAATGAGATGGGAATACCATACCATCTGACCTGCCTCTTGAGAAACCTATATACAGGTCAGGAAGCAACAGTTAGAACTAGACATGGAACAATAGACTGGTTACAAATAGGAAAAGGAGTACGCCAAGATTGTATATTGTCACCCTGCTTATTTAACTTATATGCAGAGTACATCATGAGAAATGCTGGGCTGGAGGAAACACAAGCTGGAATCAAGATTGCCAGGCGAAATATCAATAACCTGAGATATGCAGATGACACCACCCTTATGGCAGAAAGTGAAGAAGAACTAAAAAGCCTCTTGATGAAAGTGAAAGAGGAGAGTGAAAAACTGGCTTAAAGTTCAACTAAGATCAGAAAACTACGATCATGGCATCCAGTCCCATCACTTCATGGCAAATACATGGGGAAACAGTGGCTGACTTTATTTTGGGGGGCTCCAAAATCACTGTAGATGGTGACTGCAGCCATGAAATTAAAATATGCTTACTCCTTGGAAGGAAAGTTATGAACAACCTAGATAGCATATTAAAAAGCAGAGACATTACTTTGTCAACAAAGGTCCATCTAGTCAAAGCTATGGTTTTTCCAGTAGTCATATATGGATGTGAGAGTTGGACCATAAAGAAAGCTGAGCACCAAAGAATTGATGTTTTTGAGAGGACTCTTGTGTTGGAGAAGACTCTTGAGGGTCTCTTGGACTGCAAGGAGATCCAACCAGTCCATCCTAAAGGAGATCAGTCCTGGGTGTTCATTGAAAGGACTGATGTTGAAGCTGAAACTCCAATACTTTGGCCACCTGACGCAAAGAGCTGACTTATTTGAAAAGACCCTGATGCTGGTAAAGATTGAGGGCAGGAGGAGAAGGGGATGACAGAGGATGAGATGGTTGGATGGCATCATCAACTCAATGGACATGGGTTTGTGTGAACTCTGGGAGTTGGTGATGGACAGGGAGGCCTGGCGTGCTGCGGTTCATGGGGTTGCAAAGAGTCGGACACGACTGAGTGACTAAACTGAGTCATTTAAAGCCTATATTGTTGTATATTGATTTTATTCGCTTAATATGCAACTTTTGCTATTGTTAGTCTTTATAACAGTTTTCTTAAAGATGGCTTAAATTGCTATTGAATGGGTACACTATAATTCAAATAGTCTCTTGTCACGAATCTTCAGACTAACTTCTATTTTTTAAGGAACTGTATATGTCATCTTTTAGAAATTCCCTCATTTAAACTTTAAAGAAATTGAGACCGATGAACTAGAGTTTCTTAATCTCAGCATTACTGACATTTTGGGCAGGATGATTCTTTGCTGTTGGGGGCTGTTGGGGGCTGCTATGGAAAAAGTTTAGCAGCATCCTGGTTTCTATTCCACTTGATGCCAGTAGCTTCCCCCTCACACAACTGTGACAACCTGAAATGTTTCCAGACATTGTCACATGTGACATGGTAGGCAAAATAGCCCCTTCTAGATAATCACTGATAAAGCAGCTAAGTTCAGATTCAATCATTGAAGAATCCATTATTAAATTCCAAGTTTGGTGCTTTTTATCCACTTTCAATGGTCTTGTTTCACCATTTCTATGACAACTTTTGAACTCATGATGGTAAGACGGCTGCTGCATCTCCAAGTATCATGTATACATTTCTTTCAGGAAGATGGGAAATTGACAAATTATAAGAGGCAAGAACACTCCTTCCAAAGAAGCCATCTTTTTATTTAGAAGGGATGCCCCTCCCTAGTGACTTTTCATACATATTATTTGCTGGAAGTATACCACATAACCACCTCTACTCATGGGAAAAGCTGCTGCTGCTGCTAAGTCACTTCCGTTGTGTCTGACTCTGTGTGACCCCATAGACGGCAGCCCACCAGGCTCCCCCATCCCTGGGATTTTCTAGGCAAGAGTACTGGAGTAGGGTGCCATTGCCTTCTTCGATGGGAAAAGCTAGGAGTTCAAATTCTTAGCTTTAACAGTCTCTGTAATAGAAGAAGGAGAAGGGTATATGTGAATGATTTTTGAATAACCCATCCACAATATTTGCTAAATTTCCATTCTAGTTCACTTTCTTCTCTGTGGCAGATGAGATAGGCAAGGATTTGAAAGCTACTCAAGAAGGAAATGGCAACCCACTCCAGTGTTCTTGCCTGGAGAATCCCAGGGACGGGGGAGCCTGGTGGGCTGCCGTCTATGGGGTCACACAGAGTTGGACACGACTGAAGTGACTTAGCACTTAGCAAGATGTTTCGTCATATATATGTGAGGTCTTACTGTGCTGTGATTTATTATCTAGAAAGTGCTTCATGAAATCCTTTCCAACTGATTGATTTGGTGATGTTTTTAAATTCTATTTTCTCTGAATTAGGAAAGTGTATTCATGTACAAGTAGTGTCATTGAAAGGACCCAATTAATTTCAGCTAGAAAGGTCACTACTTCAAACCATCAGTGCTTTTACCAGTTGTAGTAAACATGCCTATCAATTCATATCATCCGCAGGCTGATGTTAAAAGACCCATATTGGTTTCTTTTCCTATCCAGCAGTATTCTGCAGTGTCCCAAGTGCCAGGTGCTATCTGCACCTGAGAATGTAGAGGATGTGGACACATCAGACATACACTAAGGACACAATACAAGTTCAGTTAAGTTCAGTTGCTCAGCCGTGTCCAACTCTTTGTGACCCCATGAACTGCAGCACTCCAGGCCTCCCTGTCCATCACCAACTCCCGGAGTTCACCGAAACCCATGTCCATTGAGTTGGTGGTGCCATCCAACCATCTCATCCTCTGTTGTCCCCTTCTCCTCCTGCCCTCAATCTTTCCCAGCATCAGGGTCTCTTCAAATGAGTCAGTTCTTTGCATCAGGTGGCCAAATATTGGAATTTCAGCTTCAACATCAGTCCTTCCAATGAACACCCAGGACTGATCTCCTTTAGGATGGACTGGTTGGATCTCCTTGCAGTCCAAGGGACTCTCAAGAGTCTTCTCCAACACCGCAGTTCAAAAGCATCAATTCTTCAGTGCTCAGCTTTCTTTATGGTCTAACTCTCACGTCTAGTGAAAGTGAAAGTGAAGTCGCTCAGTCGTGTCCGACTCTTTGCGACCCCATGGACTGTAGCCCACCAGGCTCCTCCCTCCATGGGATTCTCCAGGCAAGAGTACTGGAGTGGGTTGCCATTTCCTTCTCCAGGGGATCTTCCCAATGCAGGGATCGAACCTGGGTCTCCTGTATTCCAGGCAGATGCTTCAAATAGCAGCACAAATCACTAGCTATGAATAAAAGCATGACTTTTTGTTTCCTTATCTCCCAGGTAGCTCAGAAATTTTAATTATGTAGTTTTTCATTTTCCTATTCGAATAAATGTGCCCCTACCCATGTTGGGGTTTAATTATATTTCCCCAAAAGATACACTGAAGCCCTAGCCCTGGGTACCTGTGACCTCAGTTTGAAATAGTATCTTTGCAAATATAATCAAGTGATCATGAGGTTACTGTGGGGCCCCTAATCCATTATGACTGCTGTTCTTTTAGAGGATGAGACAGAAGTACATCTAAGGAGAGAACTGTGTGACTATCAAGGTAGGATTGGACTTATGAATGATAAACCAAGAAACACCAAGGATTGTTGGAAATACCCAAACTGTGATGCTGGAGAAAACTCCTGAAAGTCCCTTGGACAGCAAGGAGATCAAACCAGTCATCCTTAGGGAAATCAACCCTGAATGCTCATTGGAAAGACTGATGCTGAAGCTGAAGCTCCAGTAATTTGGTCATCTGATGTGAACACTGACCCATTGGAAAAGACCGTGATGCTGAGAAAGTTTGAGGGCAGAAGAAGAAGAGGGCATTAGAGGATGAGATGGCCGGATGGCATTGCCGATGCAATAGATATGAACTTGGGCAAAATTCAGGAGGTGGTGAGGGAAAGGGAGGCCTGGCATGCTTCAGTCCATGGGGTCACAAAGAGTCGGACATGCCTGAGTGACTGAAATATAACAACAACGAGAGGAATGAATGGGAAAAATTCTCCCTTAGAGCCTTCAGAGACAGCTTGGCCTTGAAGACGTGGCTTTCAGACTTCTTACCTCCAAAACTGTTTGAGAGTATAAATTTCTATTGTTCAAAGTTACTCAGTACTTTATTTTGCAGCTCTAGAAATCTAGCTAATATACACTAAGCATGAAAAAAATAGTAAGTACTTGCTAGTTGAAAAATTAGTAGTACCTTCCATTAGGCTCTTCAAAGGATAATTTTAGATAAGTGCTTCTATTCTGCATGTATGTTCTTTTTCACTTTTTTTGAGTGATCAATTTCCCAGTGCTAATTTCCTTTCCGTTGCTTTTATCAAATTACAAGATCCTTTCCAAATCAAACTTCTTTCAGGAAGAAGGGCAGATACAAGCCTGGTGGTCAATATCAAGGGAAAGGTAGTAATGGGAGATAGAGAGACTTTCTTCCTTTGCATGATCATGGAGGGTTGGGATGCTTGTGAGAAAGACTTCACCTAAAATCCCAACAAAATGAAACCTGATAATGGATTGCCACATAGTTGGGTATCTATGTTAGTTGGGTTCCTCTAAGAAGCAGACAACAAACTAATATTAGACATGCAGAAAATGTATCCTAAGAAGGATAAAGGAAAAGGGTAAAGAAGTATCTGGAGAAGGCAAGCAGTGCCTTTCAATCATAATTCTAATTTGACACCTGTGAAGGGGGCAGAAAAGGAAGGAAGATTGGGTAGGAAGAGTCTGAAGCTTCAGCACAGTTCCAAGAAATGTTCAGCTAGGTCAAAGGGAAATCTTGTACCGAAACTGACCATCAGGACAGTCCTACATCTCAGGAATGAAAGTGAAAGTGAAAGATGCTCAGTCGTGTCCGACTCTTTGTGACCCCATGGACTATACAGTCCATGGAATTCTCCAGGCCAGAATACTGGAGTGGGTAGCCTTTCCCTTCTCTAGGGGATCTTCCCAACCCAGGGATCAAACCCAGGTCTCTTACACTGCAGGCAGATTCTTTACCAGTTGAGTCACAAGGGAAGCCCAAGAATGCTGGAATGGGTAGCCTATCCCTTCTCCAGTGGATCCTCCCAACCCAGGAACCAAACTGGGGTCTCTTGCATTGCAGGCAGATTGTTTATCAACTGAGCTATCAGGAAATGGGTTTGCCTAAATCCTTCCCATGCTGTCACTGGCTGGGAACACTCATGGGGAATGTGCCCTGAGATCAGATGTGGTCATGGATCCAGAGAGGCAGCATCTGGGCCATCAGTCAACCATGTTCCCAATGGCAGGAGGTCTGATCAGTGTATTTCCATGGCCACCACTCTGTTCAAAACCAGAACAAATTCTGAGTGTTTCTAGGAGTTCATGCTAGGGCTTCCCTTGTGGCTCAGCCAGTAAAGAATCCACCTGCAATGCAGGAGATCCGGGTCTGATCCCTGGATTGGGAAGATCCTTTGGAGAAGCAAAAGGCTACCTATTCCAGTTCTGTGTATTCTTGTGACCTCTTCTTAATCTCTTCTGCTTTTGCTAGGTCCTTGCCATTTATATCCTTTATCATGAAGAACTATACAAAAAAGGTCTTAATGACTGGAATAACCACAATGGTGTGGTCACTCACTTAGACCCAGACATCCTGGAGTGTGAATTCAAGCAGGCCTTAGGAAGCATTACTGCAAACAAAGCTAGTGGAGGTGTTGGAATCCAAGTTGAGCTATTTAAAAATCTTTAAATATTAAATGATGATGCTGTTAAAGTGTTGCACTCAATATACCAGCAAATTTGGAAAACTAAGGTCAGTTTTCTTCCAATCCAAAAGAAGGGCAATGCTGAGTGTTCAAACTATGAGTACAATTGCATTTATTTCACAAGTTGGTAAGATTATGCTTAAAATCCTTCAAGCTATGTTTCAGCAGTACAAGAACTAAGAACTTCCAGATGTAAAATCTGGGTTTAGAAAAGGCAGAGGAACCAGAGATCAAATTGCTAACATTCGTTGGATCCTAGGGAAAGCAAGGGAACTCCAGAAAAATATCTACTTCTGCCTAATTAACTACACTAAAGCCTTTAAATGTGTGGATCACAACAAAGTGTGGAAAATTCTTAAAGAGATGGGAATACCAGATCACTATACCTGCCTCCTGAGAAATCCGTATGCAGGTCAAGAAGCAACAGTTAGAAGTGGACATGGAACAACTGAATAGTTCCATGAAATGTTTCAATGAAAATTGAGAAAAGAGTATGACAAGGCTGTATATTGTCACCCTGCTTATTTAACTTAAATGCAGAGTATACTGTGTGAAATACTGGACTGGATAAACCACAAGGTGGAAGATCAAGGTGGAAATCACAATCAAGATTGCCAGGAAAATATCATCCTCAGATATGCAGATGATACCACTCTAATGGCAGAAAGTGAAGTGGAACTAAAGAGCCTTTTACGAGAGTAAAGGAGGAGAGTGAAAAATCTGGCTTAAAACTCAACATTCACTGCGAGTCAGGACCGGGGTCTGGTGCAGAGAGCCCTTCATCATGGGAATGGGACGTGCCTGGAAAGGCAGCCATGCCCTCACCCATCCCACATTCCATGTTCCTGGGGAACCTGGTGCTAAACCATTGGTAGAGGACCTGCTGCTGGGTAGGGGTTTTGTTGGTAACAGAGCAGCTCCCTTGCTGCGATCTATTGAAAGGCAGCCTTTGACACAAGTATTTGGAAAAAGAAAAAACAAACAACAAAAAAAACCTCAACATTCGGAAAACAAAGATCATGGCATCTGGTCCCATCACATCATCGCAAATCAGTTCAGTTCAGTGACTCAGTCATGTCTGACTCTTTGCGACCCCATGGACTTCAGCACACCAGGCTTCCCTGTGTATCACCAACACCTGGAACTTACTCAAACTCATGTCCACTGAGTTGGCGATGCCATCCAACCATTTCATCCTCTGTCGTCCCCTTCTCCTCCCACCTTCAGTCTTTCCCAGCATCAGGGTCTTTTCCAATAAGTCAGTTCTTTGTATCAGGTCCCCAGAGTATTGGAGTTTCACCTTCGGAATCAGTCCTTCTGATGAATATTCAGCACTAATTTCCTTTAGGACTAGCTGGTTTGATCTCCTTGGAGTCCAAGGAACTCTCAAGAGTCTTCTCCAACACCACAGTTCAAAAGCATCAATTCTTCGGTGCTCAGCTTTCTTTATAATCCAACTCTCACATCCATACATAACTACTGGAAAAACCATAACTTTGACTAGATGGACCTTTGTTGGCAAATTAATGTCTCTTCTTCTTAATATGCTGTCTAGGTTGGTCATAGCTTTTCTTCCAAGGAACAAGTGTCTTTTAACTTCATGGCTGCAGTCACCATCTGCAGTAATTTTGGAGCCCCCCCAAATAAAGTCTGTCACTGTTTCCATTGTTTCATCTATTTGCCATGAAGTGATGGGACCAGATGCTGTGATCTTCGTTTTCTGAATGTTGAGTTTTAAGCCAAGTTTTTCACTCTCCTCTTTCACTTTCATCAAGAAGCTTTTTAGTTCTTCACTTTCTGCCATAAGGGTGGTGTCATCGGCATACCTGAGGTGATTGATATTTCTCTTAGCAATCTGGATTCCAGCTTGTGCTTCATCCACCCCAGTATTTCTCATGATGTACTCTGCATATAAGTTAAATAAGCAGGGTGACAATATACAGCCTTGATGTACTCCTTCCTGATTTGGAACCAGTCTGTTGTTCCATGTCCAGTCCTAATTATTGCTTCTTGACCTGCATACAGATTTCTCAGAAGTCAGGTAAAATGGTCTGGTATTTCCATCTCTTGAAGAATTTCCCACAGTTCATTGTGATCCACACAGTCAAAGGCTTTGACATAGTCAATAAAGCAGAAGTAGATGTTTTTCTGGAAGTCTCTTCCTTTTTTGATGATCCATCAGATGTTAGCAATTTGATCTCTGATTCCTCTGCCTTTTCTAAATCCAGCTTGAACATCTGGAAGTTCACGATTCATGTACTGTTGATGCATGGCTTGGAGAATTTTAAGCATTACTTTGCTAGTTTGTGAGATGAGTACAATTGTGCGGTAGTTTGAAAAATCTTTGGCACTGCCTTTCTTTGGGATTGGAATGAAAACAGACCTTTTCCAGTCCTGTGGCCACTGCTGAGTTTTCCAAATTTACTGGCATATTAACTGCAGCCCTTTCACAGCATCATGTTTTAGCATTTGAAATAGCTGTGGAACTGGGATTCCATCACCTCCACTAGCTTTATTCAGAGTGATGCTTCCTAAGGCCTACTTGACTTTGGATTCCAGGCTGTCTGGCTCTGGGTGAGTGATCACACCATTGTGGTTATCTACATCATGAAGATCTTTTTTGTGTGGTTTTTCTGTGTATTCTTGCTACCTCTTCTTAATATCTTCTGCTTCTGTTAGGTCCATACCATTTCTGTCTTTTATTGTGCCCATCTTTGCATGAAATGTTCCCTTGGTATCTCTAATTTTTTTGAAGAGATCATTAGTCTTTCTCATTCTATTCTTTTCCTCTATTTATTTTCAGTGATCCCTGAGGAAGGATTTCTTATCTCTCCAAAATGTCTTTGGAACTCTGCATTCCAATGGGTATAGCTTTCCTTTTCTCCCTTGCCTTTAGCTTCTCTTATTTTCTCAGCTATTTGTAAGGCCTCGTTAGACAACCTTTTGCCTTTTTGCATTTCTTTTTCTTGGGGATGGTCTTGACCCCTGCCTCCTATACAACGTCATGAATCTCTGTCCATAGTTCTTCAGGCACTCTGTCTATCAGATCTAATCCCTTGAATCTGTTTGTCACTTCTACTGTATAGTCATAAGGGATTTGATTTAGGTCATACCTGAATGGTCTAATGGTTTTCCCTTCTTTATTCAACTTAAGTCTGAATTTTGCAATGAGGAGTTCATGATCTGAGCGATAGTCAGCTCCTGGTCTTGTTTTTGCTGACTGTATAGAGCTTCTCCATCTTTGGCTGCAAAGAACATATTCAATCTGATTTCAGTACTGACCAACTGGTGATGTCCATGTGTAGAGTCTTCTCTTAGGTTTTTGGAAGAGGGTGTTTGATATGACCAGTGTGTTCTTTTGGCAAAACTCTGTTAGCCTTTGCCCTGCTTCATTTTGTACTCCAAGGCCAAATTTGCCTGTTACTCCAGGTATCTCTTGACTTCCTACTTTTGCATTCTAGACCCCTATAATGAAAAGTTCATCTCTTTTGGGTGTTAGTTCTAGAAGTTCTTGTAGGTCTTCATTGAACCATTCAACTTCAACTTCTTCAGCATTACTGGTTGGGGCATAGACTTGAGTTACTCTGATATGAATGGTTTGCCTTGGAAATGAACAGAGATCATTCTGTCATTTTTGAGATTGCATCCAGGTACTGCATTTTGGACTCTTTTGTTGACTATGATGGCTACTCCATTTCTTCTAAGGGATTCTTGCCCATAGTAGTAGATATAATGGTTATCTGAGTTAAATTCACCCATTCCAGTCCATTTTAGTTCACTGATTCCTAAAATGTTGATGTTTACTCTTTCCATCTCCTGTTTGACCACTTCCAATTTACCTTGATTCATGGACCTAACATTCTATCTATGTTTCTATGCAATATTGTTCTTTACAACATCAGACTTTACTTTAATCACCAGTTACATCCATAACTGCATGTTGTTTTTGGTTTGGCTCCATCCCTTCATTCTTCTGGAGTTATTTCTCCACTGTTCTCCAGTAGCATACTGGGCACCTACTGACCTGGGGAGTTATCTTTCAGTTCCCTATCTTTCAGTTTCATGACAAATAGATTGGGAAAAAGTAGAGTGACAGAGTTTATTTCCTTGGCCTCCAAAATCACTGCAGGTGGTGATTGTAACCATGAAATTAAAAGATACTTGCTCCTTGAAAGGAAAGCTATAACAAACCTAGACAGCATATTAAAAAGCAGAGACATCAATTTGGCAACAAAGGTCTATCTAGTCAAAGCTATGGTTTTCCAGTAGTCATGTATGGATGTGAGAGCTGGACATAAAGAAGGCTGAGCACAATTTTGAATTGTGGTGTTGGAGAAGACTCTTGAGAGCCCCTTGGATAGCATGGAGGTCAAATCATTCAATCCTCAAGGAAATCAACCCTGAATATTCATTGGAAGGACTATTGCTGAAGCTCCAATAATTTGGCCACCTGATGGAAGTGCTGACTCACTGGAAAAGACCCTGATACTGGCAAAGTTTGAATACAAAAACAGAAGGGTGTGGCAGAGTATGAAATGGTTAGATAGCATCACCAAGTCAAAGGACATGAGTTTGAGGAAACTCTGGGAGTTAGTGAAGGACAAGGAAGTATGGAGTGCTGCAGTCCAAGGGGGTTGCAAAGTGTCAGACACAAATTTAGTGACTAAACAACACCACCAAGCACCCACATTAGTATTCTTGCTTGGATAGTGAAGCCTAATGGGCTACAGTTCATGTGGTCCCAAAGAGTTAGACATGACTGAGTGACTAATAGGAGTTCATGAGAGGGCTAGAATTGTTGAATAATAAAGCACCTTCAGCCTAATTCATTTGCTGGCTCCTGAAATGATAGTTCCTATTGGCAATGGCTGGTCAGAAACTGTTTTCTTTTTTGCCTGCCCTGGGTTCCAGGTTACAGTCTATGGCTCCCTGCTGTGTTTCTTGACAGCAGCTCTTGCTTGAGGCATCTCCCTTTGGGAAAGGCTCTGTGGAAGCAGGTGTTTGGTGAGTCCCTCTCTGGGCTCCATTATGCCTAACCCGGCTGCAGGCTACAAGTGTTTACTTTAGCTTCAGCAGTGGTTTGCTCTGGCTGTGGTTCCTGGTGCCCACCACCTCTCCTTTGCTCTCACTGTTCCAACTACAGGACCACCTTCCTCCTCTGCTCATTCAAGTGCCACCATTCACAGCTCAGCTTAGTTCCACTTCTTTCCTAGAATTCAAAAACATATAACGAATTCATTATTCAATCCAGGATTTCCTTGTTGATTAACCTTTCACACAGGGCATATCTTATTTCTCTAATAGTGCATATGACAAATTCTTGAATGTATGGTCCATGATAGATACTTTTCTGTGGGACTGAAAAACATTTAGAAAAATACTGACACTATTGATATAATTCAATAATATCTAATGAACACCTGTAATGCCTATGGGTCTAGTCACCCAGTAACTATTTTCCCTAGCTGCTGATGACATTGTATATGTTTCTAGACCATGATGATTATGAGTTGATAGTACAGTATTCTGAATGCTAAAATGTATTCCAAATTATTTTCTAGTTAAAATAATTTTGCAAATAGTGGAGATATATATTATATATATATGTATATTTCCTTTCTGAAGTATACTTTGGGACCTTTAAGTTCTTTTTTTTTTTTTTTGGCATTGTGAAATTTAAAGAGTTAACAAAGTATGGAGCATTTACCAAAAGTTCTTTGACCACAGAGCTTTTCTTTTTCTTTTCCCCTTGAAACATATTGAAAGACTAGAACTATATATTTTTGGAAATACTGGATTGAATATCTAATCTTCCCAGGGGTGATTTTCATTTTGATCGGAATCTCTAGAAGACCAGAAAGACTTCATGACGCTCTAATTGTGGAATTTCAGGCATTAAGAAAGTCAGGAAAATTATGAAGAGGAGGAGAGACTGTTCTGGCACAGGTCTGATGTATCCTGCCTGATAACACTGCCCTTCTGATGACCTCATGGAAGATCTTATTAAGAGCTCCGACTTGGAGTATGCTGTCCTGATTTGGATTCAAGCTGAATTGTTCTGTTATTCACAAAACTTCATGTTATCACTTGCCCCGCCTTTCCCCTACTTCAGAGCTGCATTCCTTCCCTGAGAAATTTCTTGTTGAGCTTAGAAAAGCAGCCTGAGAAATTGCATCACTCCTCCATTCTCAGAAATGATATCCTTAGTTTTGAGCCTAAAATCAGTATCCTGTCTTAAGGGAAGACATTGCCTGTCCGGCTGGGGAACACTTCAAGGTTATGAACTCAATGCGTGTCCATTGAGCAACCAAAATGTGCAAAGTCCTATGCTTTATGTTTGCCTAATATCATACATAGTTTTCCCTGTTCCTTAGGAACAATCTAGATTAGTGGAACAAACCTAAATTTAGTAGTCTGATTGCTTAATGTTTAACCAAATGTCATAGTCTTCTTATTTAGAATGCAAAATGAAAACAAAGCAATATCTTTGTTGAGGTCACCACTAAAATTGTTTTCTACATAAGTTTTGCATATAATTGGATCATGATCTGTCTCTAAAGCTTTCTGCTTCAGAAGGACTGTCATGGAATCCTTTATTAAAAACTCTATTCAGAGATGTGGGAGTCTCCTATGGAGTATACACACTAAACTATTAGACTGTGATCATTAGCTTTTTATGGATTACCCACAGTCAGTAAATGTTAATAAATGTGATTGATATATTCATTTAAAATAATCAATATTAAAGAAATTTCATGGATGTTTTTCTGGTAGGAAATTGTTATTTTCTATCTCAACTTGTCTTTTGAAGACATTATTATTACCGCTAATGTAATTCACTTCTCCCAGGGCTCAATAATGCCATATAACCATTATTTAACTACTTTTTCTTCATTATAAAATTTTTAGATACAAGAAAGATGCAATTATGAATATACAATGATAAAGAGATGGGCAGTAATCAAGAGTTCTTTTTATACATTCATAGTGTGCATGCTAAGTCATTTTAGTCGTGTCTGGCTTGTTGTGACCCCGTGATCCACCAGGCTTCTCGGTCCAAGGGATTCTCCAGGCAAGAATACTGAAGTGGGTTGCATGACTTCCTCCAGGGCATCTTCCCGACCCAGGGATCGAACCCGAGTCTCTGTCTCACTGCATTGGCAAGTGAGTTCTTTACCACTAGTGCCACCTGGGAAGCCCACACAATAGGCAAACATATTAATTGGCCTTTGCAAAGAAAAGGTTATTATCTCTCCTTTTTTTTTCTTCTTCTTCTCCCTATTGGGATAATTTGTTGTTTACTGAGCTTAGACTGGGCTTGCCACCCTGTGGTGTCCTATTTTTGGATTTGGCCATCTTGATCTAGGTGTGTCTTAGGGGAGGGTGTGTCTGTGAAGTGGAATTTGTTGTGTAGGGAGCTGGCGTGAGACTGGTGGACAATGGGGAGGACCACTGGGGCGGGGTATACCCCCCAGCCAGCCCTGGGGACTAATCCCACGGCCTGTGAAGAAAAGGAAGGAAGTAAAAGAACCGTTTTAACTCAAGGACTGGTGAAGAAGCAGGAGGCAGGCCCATTGCCTGAGCACGCTGGATAAGGAAGGAACCATGCATTTGAGGACTGTATGTCCTAGTCTGCCTGGGCTAGGTCAAGTTTATTATTCTGTCTTGGGGTAACTATTAAATAGAGCCCCCTTTCACTCTCAAAATTATTCAAGCTAAGAAAATAAATTATATATTCACCCTCAAAAGAGAGTGAGGCAGAAAGGAGATTCTGTCCTTGGAGATCGAGGAAGGAATAGGGCATCTCTGAGGACAGAGGGCTCAAGGGAAGGCAGGGATGTTTTGGTATCTCATGGAGGGTCTGGGCTGTGGTGACCAGTGTCCCCTAAATGGCCCTGTGGATGCCAGGTGTCACTTAGTGGCCCCACTGGAAGAATGTGAGCTGATCTATTTGGGGGCATGTGGAGAGTTATTCTGAGGACTACCTGAAATACTGAAGAGACTTGTTAGGAGGGACTTTTTGTCATGTGACCTCATTTGATCTCCAGGCTGGTGAGGCAGGGGGAACCTAACACACAGCCTGGCAGTAATTACAAGGGCTCGTATTAATTCTAAGAGTTATTTTTTAATGCATTCCGCAACATTTTTGGAATGGGTAAGATTCAATTGCAGTGAATCTTAAGTAGTTTCCCCAAGTTAAATGGATCTAAATAATGCTGAATCCTTTATCAAATAGTAGTGTTCAGCGATTTATCAGTCTGAATTTGGGTCTTTTGAAATCCTGCAGCTTCTGTCTAAAGCAGTCACTCAAAGTCTCTCATAGTGATGACAAGATCAGGATGATGACTAAGTTTGCTTCCAGGTGTGGAGCCAGTTTGAAAATAACTATAGTGCATTTTTGACTGATTAGCTCATGCTCTCACTTTAATATGATCATGTCTGTCTGATTTATTTTTATTATGTTATATAACCAAAACCTCTCCCAACACAGGAATAAAAATAGAGAGAACTGCCATAAGTAGCTATGTATCATTTGTTCTAGGGATGGTTTCATATTTTGCTGGTTCTCAGAGAACTGTCTTAAATTTACTTGTGCATCATCATCATAAGAGTTAAAATCAAACTACTTCTGTCACTTTTGTTTTCGGTGACTTAACTTTTGGATTGAAAAGGATAGTTTGCACTAATGCCCTGAATAAGTTAATTAGAAAAAAAATTCAACTAATCTAAAAGAGCTGATGTACCTCCCCAAGATGACTAATCAATTTCTGGACTTCCCCTACTATCAACTACATTTTTATTGGTATATATATATAGGCTGCTTCCTTATTAGTTCAGTTCAGTCACTCAGTCATGTCCGACTCTTAGCGACCCCATGGATGCAGCACACCAGGCCTCCCTGTCCATCACCAGCTCCTGGACTCATGTCCATTGAGTCAGTGATGCCATTCAACCATCTCATCCTCAGTCACCCCCTTCTCCTCCTGCCCTCAATCTTTCCCAGCATCAGAGTCTTTTCCAATGAGTCAACTCAATGCATTAACAAAAAGTTTTTGTTTTTTTTTGCTTTTCCACATCTTTTTGTGTGCATAGAATTCACTCTCTTAAAGAAGACACTAAGTTATATTAAGTATTTTAGCCCCTACAGCACAATAACTAGCAAAGACTGATATCTATGAACATTCTTTGCATTCATGTACTTTAAATTTGTATTGTATATTTATTTCTTGGCATATTAACTCAACATTATGAATTATTCTGTTTTTAAATAATCTGATTATTCCATTTCCCCAATGTTTTATATGTTTATTTCTCCCATATTTATATATTATATATTTATATTCCCCTTTTTATTTTATAATATCTTAAGTAGAGAAACTTAAAGCACAGACATTACTTTGCTGGTAAAGGTCCACCTAGTCAAAGCTATGGTTTTTCCAGTAGTCATGTATAGATATGAGAGTTGGACCATAAAGAAAGCTGAGCACTGAAGAATCGATGCTTTTGAACTGTGGTGTTGGAGAAGACTCTGGAGAGTCCCTTGGACTGCAAGGAGATCCAACCAATCCATCCTAAAGGAAATCAGTCCTGAATATTCATTGGAAGGAATGATGCTAAAGCTGAAGCTCCAATACTTTGGCCACCTAATGTGAAGAACTGACTCATTGGAAAAGACCCTGATTCTGGGAAAGACGGAAGGCAGGAGGAGAAGGGGATGACAGGATGAAATGGTTGGATGGCATCACCAAGTCAATGGACAGAAGCCTGAGTAAGTTCTGGGAGCTGGTGATGGACAGGGAAGTCTGACGTGTTGCAGTTCATGGGGTCGCCAAAAGTCACACACGACAGTGACTGAACTGAAGTAGAGGAACCGTTTTTATTATTGAATTTTTCTGTTGTAATCTCAGCCTTTTTTAAAAACAAGAAAGTAAATGTGAAAAATGATTGTTTAGCGTTGACTGAATTATTCGGGTATTGAAATTACCTGACTATTGCATCTTTTTTAAATAACAATGATATAATTGCAAAAGAAGTACCTTCCTCAGGCCTTTGACTTTTCTCCCTTACCTACAGTAACCTGTTCAGCTGTGTATCACCTTTCATCTTCTCCAGGATCTTCCTCCATGAAGTACCTCCTTTTTCCTGAAATAACTGACTGTCTCTTGACTGGGTCCTTCTATTCTACCTGCAAACACTGCCAACCCTTCCTATTTAAAGAAGCAAATGAAAACAAATAAGCAAAACCCCATTTTCTGTCTTGCAGCTTCTTTTACTAGATATTTTGAAAAAGCTACCCTGGGCTACTTTGTTTCAATAACCCCTCTCAACTTATCATTTGACTTGCTCCTTTCTCAACTGCCCTGACATCTTAAAGGTCCCCAGTAACAGACAATTCTCTGATGTGCTGTTCCAGCCCCCTCAACCTCTCTGAGTACTTGGTGATTTAATTACATTCTTTCTTAAAACTCTGTTTTCCTTGGTCTGTTTTGATGTGGTTCTGGCTATAATTGCTGGACCACTTTGAACTATCACCACTGCTCCCAACATAATATGATACATTCATCCAGACTCTACTTCATCATTTACGAAAAAAATAACAGTTAAGTTATGTAAACACTTAACATCAGAGTATAATAAAAATGGCATGGAATTTTCTGTCTTTGAATACTTGCACCATCAAAGTTCCTGAAAATTAAGTCGAGGTCAGCAAGTCTTCTGGTATTGCAGCTGGCATCTTGGGCTCCAAGTCTTTAATGCATCCCAGACTAGAACTTTCAGTAATTTAGTGGCAGTGTTAGTACAAAACTAAGGGTATGTGGTACAGTTTTAATCATCCCATGAGCATTCTTACCTGTTATTAAAAAGACAGACAAATTTAAATGAAGCCTCTCTGTGACTAATGTCAACTGAGTAATAAGGCAATGTATCCACTTAGAGACATTTTCAAAGTGATTTAAAGGTTAAGAGCTACTTATTCTTAACACTTTGATCCTCCGCACATTGTTTGGCCTTGGCAATCCCAGCACTCATACACTCAGATGTACTTCAGAATTTATTTCAACACAGTCTGTCCACTTCTCTTCCTAGATGGTTATTCACATTCTTTTACATTATATTTATTCCATCAGCACTTATTGAATACCTCCTGGGGTAATACTGAGTATGTAGAGATTAATAAGACACAGCCTTTATTCTAGCATGTAGTCCATTTGAGGAGATGGACACAATCAAATATTCATAAAATACTTGTACTTTTGTCGGCATAATAAGTGTGCCTCTAAGAAACAGCTCCATCACTCCATGTTACTTCATGAAGTGAAGTGGACAGGGGAGACTGGTTCAAGGTCAAGAAAACGCACATGTGTCAAACAATTCCAGTCAGGGCCCTTTCATAAATTTGATGTGTGAATCCCGAGAGAGACAAGATGTCTTTTCTTTTTGGATTTCAAACTGAGGACAACTAGTAGCCTCCCGTGTAGAAAGGGCAGGCTTAAGAATGAGAACAACAGAGGCAGAGGGAACTGTCAGTAACAGATAAAAAGAGACTAAGTCAGTGTGACATCTTTTGATCACTGATATTCAGCTATTCCTATTCTAGTGTTACTTCCTTGAACTTCTGAAAGTTCAGATGAACACAATTATATAGTAAATACACTGAGAGACCATATATAGGCATTACACAAACATGGGTGTAGAGTCCAGCCTAGAAGGATAAGGCTAGGCTAGACGGAGTCAACAGTTTCCTGAAAGGTGTAAGTAGCATGCTTTGGAAAGAATCTCAGACTCTCAGAATACAATATCCAGAAACACCAACCTTCTACAATATCAGTTCTTGCTGCTACATACTCAAAAACTGCATTATGTTTTAATCACCAAATTTAAAAACTTGATCACTGAGTAATTTGAAAAGTTTTCTTTATCAGAAATAGTGCAAGTTTGATATGTCACAACTAGAACTGTTTACTAAGTGTACAAAATCAGGAGGTTTGTCATGGGATAATTTGGGCCCAGCTGAATCCTGGTAGTCCAACACAGGCCAGGGCTTTGATTTTGCCATAGCTCCCTGCATGTTACCTTCTTAAAATATACTTTTAAATTGATATTTCCTGAGGGAATGCACTCTTTGAGGGTAGAGATGGCATCTGTCCATCTTGTGTTTCATTGTTACCTCCGCATTTGACTCAGTGCCTGAACTGTCGTGGGTGTTCCACACATTTGCTGTATGAAATTGTCTCAAAAGTAGGAACATCACACATGACAGAGCTGCAGTCCAGAATCTTTTTGTATGTTGAAGTAGATTGTAGGAGAGGAAAAAATATGGAAAGTAAGAAGAAATGTGTCTGCAGGCTCCCAGTGCAGGGGGCCTGGGTTCGATCTCTGATCTGGGAACTAGATCCCACATGCTACAACTAAGAGCTCTCTTGCTGCAACTAAAGATCCCGCATGCCACAACAAAGAGTGAAGATCCTGTGTGCTGCAACTAAGATCCAGCACAGACAAATAAATAAAATAAATTTTAAAAGAAGAAGAAGAAATGTCCCAGATAGCAGAGAGGATAGGTGGCAGTTCTGCTGGACTGGTAAGGACACACCTTTCTGCTTATCCTCTTATACACAGTGTGTAGTGTTTGGAAGGCCAGCTTAGAGAAAGGAGTTAGCTACCCTAGCAGAAGTCTTTCTTGAGGCCAAAGTAAATGTGTTCCATCGAATTACGAAATGCTGGGGGAACTAAGGCCCGGAATGTCATAAAGTCTTCTTTTTTTTTTTTTTTAAAGTCTTCTTGTTTAATGATTTCTACTCTCTCTCTCCTTTCTTTAAGAAAATACATACGTGTGTGTGTGTGTGTGTATTTATAATTCACAGTAAGATTATTGGCAGGTATTTCAGCTTATCTATGATGTCAATTTCCTGAGAAAGTGGTACCTATAAAAATTTGCTAAAATCATTCATATAACACAAAATAATACATATACGTATATACTTAGCCATTTCAAATTTGAGGAAATGTGATCCTTGAATGTTAATTACATTTTTAAAATGTATAGACATTTTTAAACATCTAAATGTGCAGAGAATGAATACCTATACATCAATGATTATCAACTCATGGTCAAACTTCTTTCATTCATACTCTCCCTCATTCATACCCTCCTCATATTTCTATGGAAAACCTAGACTGTATATTGTTTATTATAAATATTTCTTTATAGTTTTCCTGGTGGCTCAGACAGAAAGAATATGCCTGCAATACAGGAGAGCTGGGTTTGATCCTTTGCTTGGGAAGATTTCCAGGAGAAGGAAATGGCAACACACTCTAGTATTCTTGCCTGGAGAATTACATGGACAGAGGAGCTTGGTGGGTGACAATCCATGGGGTCACAAAGAGTCAGACATTACTGAGCAACTAACACTTTATGTATAAGATATAGACTTTTAAAAAACATGACCACAATAATTATATCACTGTATATATTTGAAATTTACTTTTAGTACTTGCAGTTATATTCAGTAACTAGAATTTGCTGCTGCTAAGTCGCTTCAGTTGTGTCCGACTCTGTGCGACCCATAGATGGCAGCCCACCAAACTCCCCTGTCCCTGGGATTCTCCAGGCAAGAACACTGGAGTGGATTGCCATTGCCTTCTCCAATGCGTGAAAGTGAAAAGTAAAAGTGAAGTCGCTCAGTCGTGTCTGACTCTTAGCAACCCCATGGAATGCATATGCTAACACAGTTAATTTTTCACTTAGGATGGTAGAGCCTGATTTGACCAGTTATCATAAAGGAATGAGTCATTTGAAATAGTTAATTTATCATTCCAAAAAATGATAAATTTATTTCTTTAAATAGATTATAAACAAGTCTCCTAGGGTCTCATTAACTCATTAATTTGCTCAGAATACCCTTATCACTTATTAATGGAAAAAAATGGCACCCTGTATTTCTGAAGTCTGATAGGGAGAAGATTTATCTATCAATATGCATTCAATCCATTACTCTTGGAGAATTTTGCGCTTTGCAACTTAAAAAGCTTTTTAAATATTTTATAATAATCCTGCAAGTTGGTTATTATTAGCTTCATCCTTATTCCACACGAGAGGAACAACAGCTCAGAGAGGTGAAGTACCAGAGAGTCTGAGTCAATCTCTCAAAACCTTGGGCTCATTTCACCTAATCACACTGTTTTTCTATGAATCCTTCCATTATTGCTCTCCTGCAAAGATACCCATATTTTACATGCTCAAACTTTCAGGTCCTTAGGTAAAGAGGAAAGGTAAAAATGAGAATGTGTCTCACATTTCTAATCTGACTAGGCTGCTATGTTCAACATTTTTTTCTTTTTTTCAGCCTCCTATGCACACATGCCTGATGGCACAGCTTGTGGTGCTAGGCTAGTAATATTACCAGGTCAGAAGATGGAATCAAATAAACACCTTTTCCTCTCTGCAGAAAAAGTACATCTTTGACAGAAGGTTTCTTGTCCAAGATAAATTTCTCTACCTTCAAGCTTTGACTAAAGTCATGTTCTTAAGTACCTGTGGGATATATGACTTTATAAAGCAAAGTAATTTGATTTTTAATACTCTGTAGTCTTTCTTGCTGCTTATTATTTTTGTCTTTCCGCTTATTGATAAAATTCATTCCTGAAGGAATTTATTTTCACCATTTCTATTTTCAGTGACAAATTTCTATTATGTATGGATCTGTGCTATGAATGGATATAGGAAGATTTGATTCACATTACAAATCCAGCACTGATTGTTGGAACACTGAGAAACAATGCAAATTGAGATTATAATGGTTCTCAAAGGCAGAATTGCTCTTAATCAAATGAACACTGGGATTGTGGTTGCTTAATGGAGAAGAAAAAAACAATTTTTGAATGTTGGCAAAGGAACAAGTAAATGGACCACTTGAGAACATTTTGAAATTAATATGCTAAATAATTATTGCAATTTAGTGATCATTATCATTAATTGTTTTGTCTCTTTTGGGAATAGCATTACTCCTCCCTCTCCCTACTTCCTACCCCCATATAATTGTAATGAGAGCCTCATCCTAATGAAATCCTTGGCTACAGTGATTTTGGGGGGTCAGGTTTCTGAACGCAAATGCAGTGCTAGGTCTAGAGTAAGACCTGTGACTCAGTCAGCCAGGAAGAATCCTTCTATGTAGTGTCAATAGCTGGGGTTGTAAGAGTTTGTTTCCTCTTTGGACAAAGGGAGTAATGGAAGCTTTTGGAAGCTTCAGGAGCTTTTGGAAGTCAGATCTCCTTCTCAGAAAGGCCTGTCTGAGGGAACATAACCTACTTGCAGAGAGAGGTGAAGAAGAAACCTGAATAGTGTGAGTCCTGACAGTGTGAGAGCCCCTGGAACTGCTGATCAGTCCTCAGGATTGTTCAGTATGAAGAATATGCACTTAGTAATTATTTAAGCTAATATGCATACTAAGGATTTAGCATATATCATCTTATATGGTAGTTTTTTTCCTTTTTTACGTGTGTTTTCTATGTGTCTACACATCAATGCTACAGGAGTTCAACAGAAAAAACAACGATCGGGGTTGAATGTGGTTAAGAAAACTTTCATGAACTCTGGAGTCATAGGTTTCACCTTGAAGGAAGTATGATCCTGAAATAAGTAGAAAAAATAGGGAACATTTCATGTGGATGTGAATTTGAGCAGATGTACAGGGATGAAAACGCATGTCATGTGTTCTGATGGCTAATTTTATGTGTCAAGTTGACTGGGTCACATGGTGTAGAGATATCTGGTTAGACATTATTCTAGGCCTGTCTGTGAGAGTGCTTCTGGATGTTATTAACATATGAAATGGCCTACTGAGTAAAGCACACTGCCCTCCTCATTGTGGGTGGGCTTCATTCAATTCACTGAAAACCTGAATAGAACAAAGAAGCTGATAAGGGAAGAAATTGCTTTCTCTCCCCATCTTTGATCTGAGATGTCTATCTTCTGGAAATTATACCACTGCCTCTCCTGGTCCTCATCCTTTGGTCTTGTACCATAACTATGTCATCAACTCTCCTTCTTGCCAACTGCACATGTTGAGACTTTACAGCATCCATAATCATTTTGTGAACCAGTTCCTTATAATACTAAAATACATTTCTTTCTCTCTTTATACAAATACAAATTGTGTGTATATAATATATATTTATATATGTTATATAAATTAGGGCTAGTTTATATATAAATATATATAATATTGTTTCTATTATATCTATTGGTTCCATCTTTATGGAGAACTCAAGCTAATACATGTGTTGAGTGGGAAATTTTTATCATAGTATGAATCTGTTGTATAAGGTGAGGTGAAAGATGTCCTGTTTAGCTAGTAGAGCTAAAGAGAAATTAATCTAATAAATTTAGAAAAAACTGTCTAGAGGTCAGCTAAACTTTGTGAGGAGGGAGAGGTAAAGCAACAGAGTAAACATGCAGAACTCTAGTCTGGTTTGCATTCTTTTAACTACAAGAGTAAGTGTAACTTAAGAGACAGTGGACTTTTGAACAGGTCTAGTTAAAACTTGTCAAAACTTTTTGCACATTCTCCTTTTTGCCCTGCCAATAGTATCTCTGCCTTCTGGCAATTTCATTAAATACAAATACAGTAAATATGGCTAGGGTAAAGAAGAGAATTTCCAGGCACTCCTTACCTGCTGCTTTTGCTGCTGACTTTGGCTGGTATCACTGTTGGGTGAAAAAAACTTGCGAGTATTTTGTCTACATTATCTAGTCTACGCTAGCTTTGATGTTTATTAAGAAGTCCTAGAATTCCAGAACCTAGGATTTGGCAAAGGTGAAAAGCCATTTTCTTGTGCTTGCTACTGGAATTGATGATTTATATAGAGATATAGAGAGGAGATCAGAGAAATCAACAAGGAATTGATTGTGGAAGTCCTTGAATATAAGATTACAAGTTATCAAGAAAAGCGTGTGTGTTGCTTTGGGTTGAAAAGGTTATATATAAAATCATGATTTAACGATAATCACATGAAAACATGGACTGATGGATTAGAGAACAAAAATCACATGAATGGGCATATAGGTACCACACTATCATTCAACATGAGTCTACTATGTTCAGAATACTGTGTTGGGGAATTCAGAAGGTGTAAAGTCAACAACGTTTTTTTCCTAGCGTGTACTGACAGATGGAATATTACCTCTCTTGTGACAGCACCTATATGTTTAATACAGTATTAAAGCACCTGTAATATACTCAGAGTAAGTGACAAAGATAGAAGAGTAAGGACTTTCATGGTCAATATTGTAGTTCCAAAAAGCGACAATAAGAAGCAGCTTAAGATTAAACGGCAGAGTTAGTACCACCAGCGCTAGTGGTTCCTCCGTTAGTAGAGCAGGTTATTTAATACATATTTATGTCAGTCAGTATAATTTAACCACATCGGCTATTGGTTTCATGCTCTTCTTTGGTTTCTGGTACAATCTGAGGATGCTGTGTGGAGAACCTGGGAGGAGAGCAAGCCTCCCTGATAAGCCCTTGGGTCAGTTTTGCACTCTTGCCTGTGTCAGTTTCAGACTGCCATCTCTTGGGTTCCTGACTTCCTGTCTCCATGTTTGAGAGAAGTGAATTAGCAGAACTTCTATCTGAGAAGCAGAGTGAGAGGATGGAGTAGAGAATTGGAAGACAGAAGACTTTATGTAAGGCATATGAATCTGATTTACTAGGAAACTGAAGGAAAAAAAGGTTTCATTTACAGAGTGTGAAGATAACATTTGGGAAGTCATACTGTAGGCAGCAGGGGATGTCTGAGTAAATGATATGAGAAGCAGAGAGAAGGAGGAGTGTGTGGCCAAAGGCTTCTGAATTGGGGAACCTATATGTTGCAAGGTACTTGTGTGCTAAGTTGCTTCAGTCGTGTCTAACTCTTTGTGATGCCATGCACTATATCCCACCAGACTTCTCTGTCCATGGGATTCTCCAGGCAAGAATACTGGAGTGGGTTGCCATTTCCTTCTCCAGGAGGTGGCAAGGTGAGAGAGCAGCAAAGATGTTAATAAGATAAAAGAGAGGGAGTGTCAAGAGATTAGAGGGAGCTAATCAACCTCAAACC
The DNA here is from genome assembly GCF_001704415.2 of Capra hircus. Lineage (NCBI taxonomy): Eukaryota > Metazoa > Chordata > Mammalia > Artiodactyla > Bovidae > Capra > Capra hircus. The sequence continues at coordinate 114,110,241 of NC_030808.1, read as the reverse complement.
CTCAACATCCGGCAGTGCTGCCGTCGATATACCAGCTTTGTTTTTAGATAATATGAAATTAATGAACTCTTTTTAAATTCAAATTTATGTGAACTAAAAAATATTTAATATTAAATATAATATTTATTTAAATATAAATACAACTTAAATATAATTGTTTGCTAATCTAATTAAGATATGTCTTAAGTCATCATTACATAACACTCTTATTATGCCTAGGTTTAAGGTAAACTAGACTTCCATGGTGGCTCAGACGGTAAAGCGTCTGCCTACAATGAGGGAGACCTGGGTTCAATCCCTGGGTTGGGAAGATCTCCTGGAGAAGGGAATAGCAACCCACTCCAGTATTCTTGCCTCCCCCTGGCCCCCAAAACATGGGCTCAAAGAAATATTTCGGAGAAGGTGATGGAAACCCACTCCAGTACTCTTGCCTGGAAAATCCCATGGACGGAGGAGCCTGGTAGGCTGCAGTCCATGGGGTTGCGAAGAGTCGGACACTTACTGAGCGACTTCACTTTCACTTTTATGCCTTGGAGAAGGAAATGGCAACCCACTCCAGTGTTCTTGCCTGGAGAATCCCAGGGATGGGGAAGCCTGGTGGGCTGCCGCCTATGGGGTTGCACAGAGTCGGATACGACTGAAGCGACTTAGCAGCAGCAGCAGCATTACAGAAAAATGTCATGTGATGATGACTCCACAGAAGGGTGACTAGCAACAGGAAGTGCAATGACTTAGTTTTGTTTGAATAAAATTGTGGTGGGCAAAGTACTGAAAGCAGTTTGTTGTCATCTGTTAACTTGCTTGGAGATCAGCAAAAAAGAAGAGGAAATAAATTCTCAACTATAGAGATCAAAGCATTTTTTCTTTGCAATGGAGTTAAATGACAGACTTGGAGGTACATAGCTGTAAAAGATTTATTCAGATGTAGACACAATATGGCATATTTCCTACTCTGAGGAGAAATACAATTAATAGAAAGTAGCAAATGAGATTATTTCCTTCTCTCTTTGATTATTTAAAAGTTGAAAAGAATGGCTTAATTATGTTACAAATATCAGGTGCTGGATAAGCCCAGGGAAGCCCTTTCTGCAACAATTTTTTATTTAAAATAAAGCATTATTTCCACAATGTTTAAAAAGGTTTTTAAGATCTACTATCAATATTGACAATATAATAAATGTGTCCAATGGATGCAAAATTTTATTGCTTCAAATTTAAGGCCTCCCCTGTATCACCCTTAATGTGATGCAGTATGATGGTTTTTTAAACTAACTTACAAAATTAATGTGCAAATAAACAAACGATGCATAATTAAGTTACTTGTTAACTTGTAAAACCACTGAGTTTGTGGAATCTGCATCTGAGTTATAAGTGTTTTTTTTCTCCTTAGCATATTCTTTCAGGTCAGATCTGTAATCTCCTTCTATAGATGAATTTGTTAGCGGGATAAGAAGTTATGGAGAATTAAAAAATCTTCATTTAGTTTCACTTCTTAGGGATATGACATCTAGAAAAGCCTAAAGAAACTTTCTATCATATGAAATACCTTTTTGACTGAAGAAAACTTTCATGTAGGAGGCAACTCCCCCTGCTGTGATATCTGGGAACAGGAAAACAGAAGCCTGAGGTTTAGAGATGTTAAAGTATGGAGGTTTTCATATCAATAGAATTAACACTGTGGAGATTACTTTCTTTTCGTACCCAGGATCACATGAGTAAACACTTTCATTGTTAATATCCTTGTTGCTACAAAAAAAATAGAAGCCATCTTCACTATGTGAATATGTAGTTTTTTCTATTACTTTCAAGAGTTCTTTAAGTAAAATGTTGGGGTCTCATTCTACCACATAGTGCATTTTTTCTTCTACTTCAGCTTTACTCACATTTAATCGTACTAAAACTTTCCCACCTGGCTGGCAGAACTTTAGGGCAAAATACATTTTCATAAGAACATCTGTTTTTGAATACTGAAGAGATTGAATTGTTTCAAAATTTCATTCAGTATTTGAGCAAGCAAGTACAGATATTTTAATGATTTTAAAGAGGCATTGTTTATGAGCCATATAAACAGTCACTAAAGCACCGGTAATGTACTCAGAATGGAATGACAGAGGTAGAGAAACAATAGACTGGATAATACAGAATCAACTCAGTATCCACTGTATTCAATTTGTAAGAATGTTCAGTTTCTAAACAATAGACAGTGCAGGCATCTGTGTTTTTCAAAAGCTTAACATCTTTATCTGGGATGACACCACACTTGGATAACATACAGAAAAATTTTCTTCTTTCAATTTTTCTTTCTAATTATATGGGACTGATGAACCTGGTTTCTTGTTGGCCCTCTGATTGAGTCAGTAGAGGGAGCCAGAGTTACCAGCCAGTGGTCCCAACTTAGCATGCTTCAATCAGGCAAGCAAGCAAAGGAGATGTAGCCTACTTTGTGCTCCAAGCAATCAGAATAGGTTCAGGAGGATAGCACAAGGTTTCTGAATCTGAAATAGCAAGACTACTTTTTAAGTGCTTTGGTGTTTCATAAAGAAAAGACTTATCATTTGCAAATAGGATTTTTTCTGGTTTCTCATTAGGCAGATAGGCACTGAATAATCTGCTTATATAGAATTCTCCTTGGAAATGCATGGTGAGTTTGTGGAAACTGTAATTGACACATTAAGCACTGATGTGCAAGTTAGTGTACAGAAGTGGTAATTTGCTAGGTTTTGTCATAGTTCTCATTGTTTCCTATCCAAGCTTTTCTTTTCTCTCTTCTGGGTACCTGCATTAGCCTCCTGACAGGTCTCTCTGCTTTCACTCTTTTCACCTACACTCTGTTTTTAACATGAGAGCCAGCATGATCCTTTACGCTTTGCTCAAAGACTACCCTGGAAGTGAAGTGTTAGTCACTCCATCATGTCCAGTTCTTTGCAATCTCATGGACTGAAGCCCACCAGGCTCTTCTGTCCATGGAATTCTCCAGGCAAGAATACTGGAATGGGTTGCCATTCTCTTCTCCAGGTGATCCTCCTGACCCAGGGATCCAACCTGGGTCTCCTGCATTGCAGGCAGATTTTTTATCACTGAGCCAGAGTGATCCTTTACACTCTATTCAAAGACTACCCAACTCCAACTCCGAGAAAAAGCCAAAGTCTTTACAATGGCCTCTGAGGTCCTCTGGGTTTTGGTGCTTCATAATCTCTGACTTCATCACCTACTGCTCTCCGTCTGCTCCCCCAGCTCCAGCCAGCTGGGCCCTTGTCTCTCCTTTAATGCTCAAGCTCATTCCTACCTTAGAGGCTTTGTCAGGCTGCTTCCTCCACTGAATGCTTTTCATACAGCATTTCCAGCATCCTAAGTCTTTGCTCAAATAACATCTTCATAATAGATCTTGGAGACTCCTAGTTCCCCTTCCCCATCCTATTTGTCTATAATACGTAATAATGCTCTTGCCTACTTTATAATTTATTTATTTACAATGTTTGTTATTTTTTGTGTCCACAAACACTAGAGTTTAAGCTCTGAAGATAAGGATTTTTTTAAACTTGCTTTTTATTTAAACTTTATTTTTAAAATTTATTTTCAGATGATTAAGGATTCACAGTAGTAAAAGATAATTAAGGATAATTAAGGTCTTGTAAACCATGACCCCACCTCCTCAATGTCTTACAAAAGATTATCAAACCACTGCTGCTGCTGCTGCTAAGTCACTTCAGTCGTGTCCGACTCTGTGCGACCCCATAGACAGCAGCCCACCAGACTCCTTTGTCCCTGGGATTCTCCAGGCAAGAACACTGGAGTGAGTTGCCATTTCCTTCTCCAATGCATGAAAGTGAAAAGTGAAAGTGAAGACGCTCAGTCGTGTTCGACTCTTAGCTGACACTGATTTGATTTGTCTACCTTATTCAAATTTCACTAATGTTTCATGAATTCATTTGTGTGTGTATCTAGCTCCCTGTAATTGTATCATGTGTGTAGACTTGTGTGCCCACCATCATAGTCAAGATAAAGAACAGTCACTCACAAGGATCAACAGTAGGAATTTTTGTTTAATTCATTGTGTTCCAATGGTCTGGTACATAGTGAGTGCTCAATAAATATTTAATTAATAAATAATTTTATGCAATAGAACTCATATAAAAATATTGTCAGTTTTGGGTTCTCAAATACTCTGAAACCCTATTTAAGTTGGGTTTCTTGGGGGTTGTTAATATAACATGCATTTATAAATATGATTCTTTTGGAACACATACACATTGATCTCTTATTTCTAAAGTGCTGGTAATTATGACATGGTTGCTGGAAATATGATTTAATATAAATACTAAAAGCAGTTTTGCTCATGGGCTTAGAAAAATCATTTAATATCCATCATTTTCTAATTCTAATTTAATGTAGGATTTTGGGGAAATAAAACACTAATATTTTACTGATAAGTTCACCATATTTTAAATATATCCCAGAGAAGTGATATGAGAGGGAGTCACGGTAGAACTGGCAAGCTATCTTGTCATCTTATTAGCTTTTCTTAAGGAGTTTCATTAATACAACAAAATTGGAATCACACCAAGGCTTTTTCCATAGAAACAATATTCTAATCATTATTATCTACCTGATTTTTTGCTGTTAAATAGATTCCCTCTACAGCAACAGTGATGGTCACTCAGTTTCATTTGTTGGTTTATTAAATGACTTAGTCTGAAAATAGGAGAGTTGTCCTCTCTGTAAAGTTCCTTGGCATATTCTGGAATTGAACTCAAGTTTTAACTGCATTAAGCTCACAGAATGATATAACAGCATGATATAGGTTATCCTGAGGAAAGTGGAAGTGAAAATCACTCAATCCTGTCCTATTTTTTGTAAGCCCATAGACTGTAGCCTGTCAGGCTTGTCTGTCCATGGAATTCTCCAGGCAAGAATACTGGAGTGGATAGCCACTCCAGGAGATCTTCTCGATTCAGGGATGAACCCAGGTCTCCCACGCTGCAGGCACGTTCTTTACTGTCTGAGCTATATCCACTAGTTATACTCTGAGCTATACCCTAGCTATGCTGCTGCTGCTGCTAAGTCTCTTCAGTCGTGTCCAACTCTGTGTGACCCCATAGACGGCAGCCCTCCAGGCTCCCCCGTCCCCGAGATTCTCCAGGCAAGAACACTGGAGTGGGTTGCCATGTCCTTCTCCAATGCCTGAAAGTGAAAAGTGAAAGTGAAGTCATTCAGTCGTGTCCGACTCTCAGCGACCCCATGGGCTGCAGCCCACCAGGCTCCTCTGTCCATGGGATTTTCCAGGCAAGAGTACTGGAGTGGGGTGCCATTGCCTTCTCCAGGACATTGTTTAGTTGATTAGAAAAATAAAACCAAAACTGAGATCTAGAATAATTTTTAAATGTAGTTCTATACTTAACCACTTCTTAAGTATTTTTTGTTTTGAGCTAGCTATAGGGTAGTTAATTTTGACTAAGTCTAAAAAATTTTAGACGGTCCATGGGATTCTCCAGGTAAGAATACTAGATTGGGTTACCATGCCCCACAGGGGATCTTCCAAACCCAGGAATCAAACCCACATCTCTTATATCTAACCTGCTTTGGCAGACAGGTTCTTTACCACTAGCACCATCTTGGAAACCCTTATGAAGAACAATTGATGGGAAATATATTCTTTGGGCTCTTGCATATTCAGACTTTTTTTTTTTTCTAATGGCTTTTATGATTTGGCCTCTAATGGTTCAGCTAGGAAGACAATGTTTGGGTCACTCTGTCTTTTGGCTTCTGAAGGACCTGCTCCAATGTTGTTTAGGGTTGAATGTTTCTTTGTAGATATCTGAAGCCTGTCTTCTTGTTTTCTCACCATAGATTATAGTGTAGCATTTATTGTAGTATCCAAAGTTTTAGATTTCCCTGATGGCTCAGCAGGTAAAGAATCTACCTGTAATGCAGGAGACACAGGAGACGTGGGTTAGATTCCTGGCTCAGAAAGATACCCTGGAGGATGAAATGGCAACCTATTCCAGTATTCTTGCCTGGAGAATCCCATGGACAGAGAAGGCTGGAGGCCTACAGTCCATGGGATCACAAAGAGTCGGACATGATTGAGTACACACACACTCCAAAAACTTTCCTAGGAAATATCTCGGTGCCCTCCCCCACCTTTTTTGGTTTTGGATACAATATGCTCTTTCAATCAGTAGGTTCGACTCTTCTTTTCTTTCTGACCAGTTTTCTTGAAATTAACCTTTAAGTATTTGTTGTTTTCACTAATTCAGTCCTCTTGATTGTGAACGCCAACCATGTACATATTTTCCATCTTTTGCCCATCTGCCACATTATTTACCTTTAACAATATTTTGTCCATATACGTTATTCACTTTTCTCAGTTGTCTTTATATGACTCACTGCATTCTCACCTGCTTTCTATATGCTTCTTGACTTCCATTTCTAAAAATTTTTATCTTTTCTTCCTTGAATTCTGCCAGCTTATGTTTTATCTCCTTTTGCTTTCTCACCAATCTAATCCCTTACATATCAATTAATGCTCTTTTTAATTTTTAAAAAGTTTGCATCAGTAAATTAGATTGCATTTAAAATTTTTTCCCTGACAATTCTTTTTCCTAGTTTCCTTATCCTTTATTTTTGCTATTTTTGTCTTTTTTTCCCCCTACATTATTTTCTGTAATGGTTGTATTGGTTCTTTATTTATTTAATTTTTATTTTATATTAGAAAATATTTGATTTATAATTTTCTGTTAGTTTCAGGTATACAGCAAAGTGATTCATTTATACATATACATATATCTACTCCTTTTCAGATTCTTTCCTCATATAGATCATTACAGAGTACTGAGTAGAGTTCCCTGTGTTATACAGTAGGTCCCTGTTGCTTATCTATTTTATATATAGTAGTGCATATCTGTTAATCCTAAACCCTCAATTTACCCCTCCTCCAACCTTTCCTCTTTGGTAACCATAAATTTGTTTTCTGAGTCTATGAATCTGTTTCTGTTTTGTAAATAAATTCATTTGTATCATTTTTTAGATTTAGCATATAAGTGATGTAAGTTCCTTTCTATCTTTGTTCATCTTTAAATTAGATACATTCTTCCTAGATCAGCTATTTGCTGTAAATTTATGTCAGGGAGGGTCAGGTCATTACTCCATAGCCACAGACACTTTCTGTGTGCATATGTGAATCCCTTGGGCATTTTTTTTCTTCCAAAGATCAACCAGGATTAACACTGCAGGGCTGATAATAAGGCAGAGGGTCTCAGTCCTGCCGCCTCTGCTCCTCAGAGCTGCATTGCAGTTAGACATGCTCTCACCGCCAGATCTCTCAGCCTTTCCAGGTGTCATGATTAGGACTTGCTTGTGTTGAAATCACTTTTTTCTTTTTTTTGGAAGAGGGAGCTTTGCCATTATTTTCTGAGAATGTGGACCATAAGGGTTTTGGCTTCACATCTTCCCTCATGCCTATTTGACCTGTACTGCTTTTGGTAGCCCTTCTGCTTCTGTCCTGATTTGGGATTTTATTTATTTTTAAGCATGGAGCCTGCGTGTTGTTTCTTGTTCTACTTCCTGGATTTGGGTGATTTCTAAGAGGGGATAGGGAAAATCCAAATGTGTTAGAAGTCTGGCTGTAAACATAAGTGATTGCTTCTTATTTGCATTCAGAAAATAACTGTGGTAAGGAAGCAACAGTTAGAACTGGACATGGAAAAACAGACTGGTTCCAAATAGGAAAAGGAGTATGTCAAGGCTGTATATTTAACTTACATGCAGCGTACATCATGAGGAATGCTGGGCTGGAGGAAGCACAAGCTGGAATCAAGATTACCAAGAGAAATATCAATAACTTTGGATACACAGATGACACCACCCTTATGGCAAAAATCGAAGAGGAACTGAAGAGCCTCTTGATGAAAGTGAAAGAGGAGGGTGAAAAAGTTGGCCTAAAACTCAACATTTAAAAAACTAACATCGTGGCATCTGGTCCCATCACTCCATGGCAAACGGATACAGAAACAACAGAAATAGTGAAAGATTTATTTATTTATTTTTTTGAGCTCTAAAATCACTGCAGATGGTGACTGAAGCCATGAAATTAAAAGATGCTTGCTCCTTGAAAGAAAAAAAATATAACCAGTCTAGACTGCAAGGAGATCTAACCAGTCCGTCCTAAAGGAGATCAGTCCTGAGTGTTCATTGGAAGGACCTGATGCTGAAGCTGAAACTCCAATACTTTGGCCACCTGATGCAAAGAGATGACTCATTTGAAAAGACCATGATGCTGGGAAAGATTGAGGACAGGAGAAGAAGGGGACGACAGAGGATGAGATGGTTGGATGGCATCACCGACTCAATGGACATGGGTTTGGGTAGACTCCAGGAGTTGGTTATAGACAGGGAGGCCTGGCGTGCTATGGTTCATGGTGTCGCAAAGAGTCAGACACGACTGAGCAACTGAACTGAACTGACCAAGTCACATACAGCAAAAACAGTTTTAGGTAAAACTTCATTTTCAAGTCCTTTAATGCTATAATTTATCATCTCCTTGATTGATTTCATGATTTCTCTCTTTAACTTTCAGCTTATTTAATTATGAATTATTTCAACTATATGTTAAAATAGTGAAAATAGTATAACCTTTTCCTTGTTTAAAAAAAATCCATCATTATCATATCAACTTTTGCTATATTGTCTTTAGGTCTGTCTCTACCTCTGTCATTATCTCTTCCTGTCTTGTAAACTCTGCCACCTAAAGAACTTCTGTTATATTTCAGCGAGGCCAAACATCTCAAGGTTTGTATGGATCTCATGGGTACCTCTCTACTTCCCTAAGATTTTATGGCATTACTTTAATGATTCAAATTGCATATCAGGGTTTCCCTGGTGGCTCAGTGGTAAAGAATCCTCCTGCCAATGCAGGAGACACAGGTTTGATCCCTGATCCACAGAGCAACTAAGCCCGTATACCACAACTATTGATCCTGTGCTCTAGAGCCTGGGAGCCGCAACTACTGAAGCCCATGGACCCTAGAGTCCATGCTCTGCAGCAAGAGACACCACTGCAATGTGAAACCTGTGCAGTGCAACTAGAGAGTAGACCCTGCTTGCTACAACTAGAGAAAAGCCCACACAGCAACAGAGACCCAGCACAACCAAAAAGAAAATAAACAAAAAAATGTTAAAATGAGCTAAAAAAGTTGTGTATCATAGTTGTTTTCCTTCCCAACCTAGTTGAAAGTTTTTAATTAGCAAGTAATGTTGATATTTCAAGTCTTGCTTAAAACCCCTTCTGAATAGAGCTATAAAATCCTTCATTTGCAGGAGGAAGAAGGATTCTCTGAGGATTCAGTGGCAATTGCATTTATTTCTGCCTTGGATATCTTCTCCTTCCTTGAATGCTAGTACATGCCCTTTACCTCTGTGATAAACTCTGTTATAATAATATAAAAGAAAAAATAATAATCACCTTTGGTCACTTAAAGATGAAAAGAAGAACTTCATGTTGCTATGGATACTGGAGTCTTGCTGGCTGCCTGTCATCCTTAAAACACATATTATAACATTCTAGCCTAAACCTCCCATATTACAATAATGAATTAGTTAAAGATATAATTGTTTCAAAGCTTAAAGGCAGGAAAATGCCATGGTTCCTGCAAATTATCACATATTTGATATGAAAGCTACATATTCAAAGTGAAAATATTAACTTTAGATTCAATAATTTGAAATTATGCTTAGAGCTGCCTTGAAGACAAAGAATGTACTAATCAACCCTTTTGAAAGTTAGGCATGCTTCTGCCAAAATATATGGGCTTTTTATAGTGGAAGAAATGGGTTACATATTTGCAGGTTGAGTCAGTATTTCTTGGGCGGGGGGGTGGGTGGGAGATGGAGAACCATGCCAGAGAAAAGTGTTTGGATCAATGGATTGTTGGTCTCAGTGCAGTTAAAGCACTGAGAGAATGATATGCTTGAATGGGTGCTTGGAATTAAGATTTTAGAGGTATTGTTTATTTGCAATGACAAGGTCTAGGATTCAACCATGGAAGTGGCTGGGGTTTTATAAAGGACATGACCATTGGAGCAGAGGAATTCTGAGAATTTAGTGATAAGTATGTTGGAAGGGTAATACAAATGGATTAAATCACTAAAGGGACAGTGTTGGATAGAATGCCATTGAGCCAGGAAATAAAATCTTCAAGAATGAAGGGAAATGAGATAGAGTCAGTGAAAGACTACAACAAAGTGTAGGATTATCTAATATTTTATACATGAAAGAGCTGAGAGCCAGAATTGTGAACTGATTTACCCAGGGTTATACAAATTATTAACACAGCCATACAACTCAAACTCTAGCAGTCTGTCTCCAAGCTGAATGTTGTGCCTACCATATCACATTATCAACCATGATAATTTCTGTGAATTCAACACCAAATGAAGATTAATAGCAGGAAGCAAAAAAATTGTTACATAGTGGATGGGGCAATGATGAATTAACTTTTTGCAACCTGAATTTGAAATACCTGGGGCTTCCCAGGTGGCTCAGGGGTAAAGAATCCACCTGCCAGTATAGGAGGTGTGGGGTTGACCTCTGGGGCAGGAAGATCCCCTGGAGGAGGAAACGGCAGCCCACTCAAGTTTTCTTGCCTGTAAAATCCCATGAATGGAGCCTGGTGAGCTACAGTCCATGGGATTGCAAAGAGCTGGACAGGACTGACTGATTGAACATGTATGCATGCATGCAGACTCTATAGTGAAGAGGGGTTTTAATTATGGAAGTTACACATTCAAGTTGAGAGATTTCGTAGGCAATCAGAGATATAGCCTTGTGAGCCATCAGTCTGTAATGGCATTTGAAGCAATAAATATGGATGAGATAAAACAGGGAGAGAATGTAGAAAGAGAAAAGAAGGCTAGCAAAAATTGGATATCACATATAAGGAGCAAACAGAGAAAAGTGGTATCATACGAGAAGCTGAGAGAAGAGTCTCAGGAGGTGGAAGAACCAAGATTTCAAGAATTGAAATGATCAGTTGTACCAAATGCCCCAAGGAGATTAAATGGAATAAGGAAAAGAAAGAATCCATTGCGTTTATCACTAAGAAGGTCATGTGCACACGTGCGTGTGTGCATGCCCAGTCACTCTCAGTTGTGTCCACTCTTTGTGACCCCAAGGACAGTACCCTGCCAGGCTCCTCTATCCATGAGATTATCCTGGCAAGAATACTAGGGTGGGTTGCCATTTCCTCCTCCAGGGGATCTTCCCTATCCAGGGATTGAACCCATGTGTTCTGTGTCTCCTGCATTGGCAGGCAGATTCTTTACCACTGAGCCACCTGGGACCACAATGAAAGTGAAAGCTGAAAGGGAAGTTGCTCAGTTGTGTCCAACTCTTAGCGACCCCATGGACTGTAGCCCACCAGGCTCCTCTGTCTATGGGACTCTCCAGGCAATAGTACTGGAGTGGATTGCCATTTCCTTCTCCAGGAGATCTTCCTCACCCAGGGATCAAACCCAGGTCTCCCGCATTGTAGACAGATGCTTTACCGTCTGAGCCAGGTGATTTAACCAATGAATAATAAATGATTATGTGTTGGAATTTCAGGTATCAAGCAGAAAATAAAAGGATCAGTTATGATCACCACAGTTTTGTTGAAATCATTGTCCATGGGAATGATTCTACCATTGTCAATGGGAGAGTTCTACCAGTCTTACCATCAAAGTGTCACAAAAAAGTGTCAAAGATTTGCAAGTAATGAATTACAGAAGCATTTTCTGGAACACATGTCCAAAAGATATTCCTGAAAATAATGCTAAAATAATTTGGGAGACCCAATACAAGAACTTAATCATCAGCATCATTATTATTTGCAAAGTACCTTTTAGCTTTCTAAGATTAGCATTCTGCAGAACACATTTGGGAGAATGCTGACATATTTATCAGGTCAGAATGCACTGGTGAAAGAAAAATCAAGATGTTAACTTTTTAGGGTATGAAAACTATGACCAAAAAACATAAAGTACTAGAGCAACGACTAAATTTAGTATGTTTTCTTCCTAATTGTACCCAAGAGCTATACATTCTGACTTTCATTTATTATCACTATTATCACAATTTAAATTCTTGATACAATAGTTTTAAGTCAATAAGATTATATACACTTTTTAGCAACTTTAAGTCACTTCGAATAATTTTTTCCATATTAAGTTTACAATAATGATTGTATTGGAAAGCTTATTAAAAGTGACTTCATTTAAGCTCACAATAGCAGACTGATCAATTCAGATAAAGGAAAAGTTAGGTCAATCTGCTCAGAATTTTGATCAGCTCTTTCTGCCATCAGAAGAGAATATACTATTCATATGAGGTTGTCTGAGACTTTCTCTAGGATTTATAAATGGTCCCTAATGACTGTATTAAAGAAAAAATGACATTTGTGACTGACATGCATCAATTGATAAATTGATTGGCACATTGCTAATAGGATAGCTAATTAACAGTCTTGGTGATGACAAATGACTTAATTATTGAATTTATACTGCCAAAAAGAGAACTGGCCTTAAACTCATTATCAAAGGGAGATGTTTTTAAACACGTTCCTTTAGAGATTAAGACTTATTTCAGCAATATGAATTAACCTAAATACACCTCAGATTAGGTAGATTATTGTGAACACACATTTCTCTTCTGTTAGCAATGCTAACAGCAATACTTTATGAAAAGCCCGGGTAGTTCTTTTGTTCCTAAGAGTTAAGAGGAGACGTCCCTGGTGGTCCAGTGGCTAACTCCATGCTCCCAGTACAAGGGGCCAGGATGGAACCTGGTCAGAGAGCTAGATCCCACATGCTGCAACTAGCAGTTCACATGCCACAGCTCGAAAGATCCTGCGTGTTGCAGCCAAGATTGAAGATCTCGTGTGCTGCAACTAAGACCTGGCCTAGCCAAATGAAGAATTTTTTTTAAAAAGAGACATGAGGTAAATAAGAAAGACACAGGAAACATTACAAGTGAATGGGATTTTAAAAGTGGAACCCATCTTTAAAAGAGTAAGTTCTTTATTCAATCAAGAAATACTGCAATCCCACTGCTGGGCATACACACCAAGGAAACCAGAATTGAAAGAGACACATGTACCCCAATGTTCATCGCAGCACTGTTTATAATAGCCAAGACATGGAAACAACCTAGATGTCCATCAGCAGGTGAATGGATAAGAAAGCTGTGGTACATATACACAATGGAGTACTACTCAGCCATTAAAAAGAATACATTTGAATCAGTTCTAATGAGATGGATGAAACTGGAGCTGATTATATAGAGTGAAGTAAGCCAGAAAGAAAAACACCAATACAGTATACTGACATATATACGGAATTTAGAAAGATGGTAATGGTGACCCTGTATGCGAGACAGCAAAAGAGACACAGATGTATAGAACGGACTTTTGGACTCTGAGGGAGAGGGAGAGGGTGGGATGATTTGGGAGAACGGCATTGAAACATGTATACTATCATGTTACAAACAAAGTGCCAGTCTATGTTCGATACAGGGTACAGGATGCTTGGGGCTGGGGCATGAGAATAATCCAGAGAGATGATATGGGGTGGGAGGTGGGAGGGGGATTCAGGACTGGGAGCTTGTATACATCCATGGTGGATTCATCTCAATGTATGGCAAAACCAATACAGTATTGTAAAGTAAAATAAAGTCAAAAAAAAAAAATACTGATTGCTCACTATGTAAGAGATTCTGTTTGAGACTTGTGGTGTTGGAGAATACAGCAGTGAAATATTCAAAGTTCATGTGTTCATGAACATTTCATTCCAGTAAGGGAAACAGATAAGAAAGAAAGAGAGGGAAAAAAGGTAGTTTCTATAGTAATAAGTGTTCAAAAAGTTAAGTAGGGTGAGGGAGGATAAAGAAAACATTTAGGAACATCCTTCTCTGAGGAGGTGAAACCCTGTGTAGAGACCTGAATTGTGAGGTACGGTCAGGTCATAAGAAGCTGTGGGGAAAGAGCCTTCATGGCAGAAGGAAACACGTGAGAAAAGACCCAGAGGTGTTTGTTCTAAGCTTCACGGGAAGACATTGATCAGTTTTACAGCAGAGGAAAGGGCATGATCTGATTTACAAAGACCCCTTTGAGTGTGAAGTGAACTAACCGTGGTAAAGCGCAGAGAGGATGCTTGTGGGAACGAAGATGGTACCAGTGAGGCCAATGAGAAGTGATCAGATTGTGGATCTATTTCAGAAGTACAGATGACAGGCGTGGCTGTTGAATTTTGATATGAGGCCCAAGGAGAGAGGAGTGAGCAAGGATGATGGCTCTATTTGGGTCTGTGCAACTTGATCCATGATGCAGAAACAGAGAAGATTTAAGATAAAAGCAGGTTTACATCAAACGTTAAAAAGAAAAGTGATCTCATTAATACAACTAGGGAGTCCCTAAAAATTCCTTAAGGATGTTTTTGTAAAGTTAATTCACTTTCATAAAGAAACCCAATTAGAATTTAATTATGATAAATGCCTTCACTGGAATAACAGGAAGCAAAAACATGTATTCAGGTTAGAAGCTGCTACTTGCAAGAAGTTTTATTACTTTGGGAACATAAACAAGAAAGACTAAATAGCTCATCGTAAGATATAGATTTATATTTCTTAGGATCAGAAAGACTTCAAAGTCTTTTGCATATGTCCTTCTCAACAAGCTAAATTGGATGGCATTTTCAGTAAATATAAAAGAGTTTACTTACACTTTAAAAAAATTAAATATTTTCCTCTGTGGACATATAATGGAACAAACAAATCAGCAACTAGGGAGTGTTACTTGCCTTTAAAAATAAAAGTAGCAAATATTCATGCTGAGTTCTATATGAGTAAGAATAGCTTGCTAACGTCTTCTTTTACTGAAAACATAATAAGAACAAATTAAAGAAACAGTGACTGGAGTTAAGCACAGAGACAAAATTTTTGGCAGTAAATCAGTCTTAAAAACAAGTAGTTGCTACCAAGAGCCACCTAGACTAGATCGTAAGAAAATATTTTTATATGGAAGATTGATAGAGAAACAATAAACTTTATCTCCATAGAAATCTGTTCCTATAAATATTAATACATAAGAGAGGAGAGAGGAATAACTCCACTTATCTGAAAATACATCCAAAGTTTCTTCAGTAATGCCAACAGCTTCAGGACAATATTTGAAGCCATTATACCTGTTGAAATAATCTGTAAGATACTGTATGTAGATTGCTTAGTGTATAAGCAAATTTCAGCATCTCTCTTGTTTTTTAATGGTAAACTTTGAATCTCCCTCCCATGATTAAACAAATAAATTAAAGTACTTGGCTCAAATTGAAGTTCTGACTTAAGAGATGGAAAACTTTTTGTTAGGTTTTCCAGGTCCATGCCAATGTTAATCGTTTCCTCAGTTCTATGAAGTTTTGATAAATGACCATCTCTCACAGAACATAGCACAATGAAAATAAGAATATAACTTTTCATGGGCTTATGGCTTTAGAAGCAAGTGAACAAATCCTGTATGATCATAGCTTTTTGTTGAATCCATTGCTTTTTCTGAGTTGTTTTGGTGAGCACAACTGAATAATCAAGTGTTTGATTCTTTGATGATTAGGAAATTGTTGGAAAGCAGAATGCAAAATTTTCTGGCATGACCACCTCAGAGATGGAAGATATAAGATCTGTTGTTTTGTCTAAATTTACAGGTGGTAATTGTTAATCATACCTCCTGGCTTAGCTCCGATCAAGTGTGTAATGTACATATTTTGAAGACAAGAGCTACAAGAAAGAAAGAAAGAAAGTAGATTTTCACTGCAAAATGTTCCCAGTAGCAGGGGACATTGCCACAGATTGTGATTTCAGTTTTCCTAAATGCCCATTGGCCAAGTCAGTATGGAAACAAATTTATTTTCTATACTATGTGAATTCACAATTCCCATTAGATTTGCAGAGGCAGTCTCAGCTCTGTTAACGATAGTGCCTGTTCCCAAGATAGCCACTCCAAATTGAATTAATATTCAAGAGGATGTTCCTATTCATCACATTATAGGTGTGGTTTATTCCTTTATAAAAACTCCATGTTTATTGCCTTGATTCATTGTAAATGTATGATAACAAACTATTGGTTTAATTCAACATAAATAACTTGTTAAAAATATAATTTCAATTTGATTATAAAAGAGAGTGAGCCAGCTCAAGATTTTGTTTCTTTGTATACAACCATCTTTAGTGTGGTATTAAATGTTTAACTCATACATTCTGTGAAATAAAGTAAACAACTTGTTTTAGTTTTGTCTGTGCCTTATTATGGGCTTCCCAGGTGTCACTAGTGGTAAAGAACCCGACTGCCAATGCAGGGAGACGTAAGAGACGTGGGTCCCATCCCTGGGTCAGGAAGGTCTCCCTGGAGAAGGGAATGGCAGCCCACTCCAGTATTCTTGCCTGAAGAATCCCATGGACAGAGGAGCCTGGCTGGCTACAGTCCATGAGTTCACAAAGAGTTGGACACAATTGAGCACAAACACATTGTGCCTTATTATGTCAAGTGTCTTAATAATCAGAACTAGATTTTCAAGAGTGCCATCAAATTCTCATGACAAAAATTTGTTTTCATCTGATTTTTTTCAAAGCTAGCACAACTCTCTACAAATCTGAATAGTGAGGTAATTGCGTTTGGGCAGCCTTCCTTAGCAAGGCTTGATGAAATAATTTAGAGAGACCTTGTTGGCAGGTGGCGCTGTCCCTTGTGTGGTAGCTCCTTTTGGTTGGAAAGGTGGGCCAGAGGTGAGTTTTCTCTTTTCAAAATATAAACAAAGAATGATCTACCTCTTTGCAAAGAGCAAACATCATATGCAATGAAATATTTGGCTGGAAACATGAACAATTATGATTTTCATCTAAGGACCTAAATGTTGAAAACCTGACAATCCTGCCAACCAAGGAACGCTGCCAAGCTTCAGAAGATGCCAAAGGGCATGGCAGCCAAAAGACTCAAAAAAAGAGTAAATCTTCAAGGTAAAGTCAAAAGATAGTGGAGGGAAGCAAGAACATGGGTTTTAACAGTCTGGTTCTGCTTTCTGGTTTTAAGGAAAGGAACCTTGCAGGAAGAGAGCCGGGGAGGATGTGCATAGGAAATCACCTTGTGACAATCTCTAAACACAATTTAGAGTGAGCCAACTCCTGATTACAGTTCTAAAGAATATTTGACTGCCCATAAAAGACTTAACTAAACTAATTGAGGGATGTGATAGAATTAGACTGGGAGGCCGTGAGCTATCCCAGCTTTGAGAGTTGCCAAGGCAACTCAGAAAGATTGAATAGGATATCTATGGGGTAGGTTTTCAAAATGAGACCTGGAGGAGGTAGAGAAGGGGGAGGACTGGAAAGAAAAAACAGCTAGTATTAAATAGTAGCTAAAGGCAAGAGGACTGGAGGCTCAGCTTGTGAACGAAGCTCACTGGGCTCTGCTGCTCATACTGAGCCTTTGGAATTTATACATGAGAGGAATTCAGCAAATCACTGGTTGGTTTCAAATCAATTCTGGACCAAATAATATGCAAAAGCAGGGCTGCATATTAAATATAACAAGGTAATTATATTCTATTTTATTGTTATTGATGGTACATGTCTCCATTATTTCCTCCATCATTTTTCATGTGTGTTTATAAGAATTCTGCATTTGGAGCACACAGAAAGAAAAATCCTAGAATCTCATTCATATTTCAATCGACCAAGATAATGAAAGAAAATTTAGTAAATCTATTGTGCTTTATCTAGCTCCCCAATTTGACATCAAAAGGTTTTACTGTAAGAGAGTGTATATCTAGCCTTCAACGATTTCCTTTCCTCAAATTAGCACTGCCAAATCCCAAACCCAAACCCATTTCCTCTCCCCAATTCCCCCAGAGCCTTGATGTTTTTTGTGTGAAAGTGTGTATATGATGAATATTTTTTTCTGGAGTTTAAATCTAATTCAATTTAAAAATAAAGCTCACTTCTTTTAACATGGAATCATTATTTGTGATTATTTAAAAATCCAATCCATTTTCCCAAGGCTTATTTTCAAAACAGCTTTTCGTAGGTGTGTGAAATTTTAATTAAGTCCTGTGCAAGAATGCCTATTCATAGCCTTCGTAAAAGAATTTGATTTTAAGCAACTAGTCCTAAAAAGCATGCAGCCAAGTAGAAAAGTGGATGCTGGGCTTAAAGTGTAGCCTTTTGTTACCATCTCATTGTTTGGAACCTACCTATGCCGATTTGGTCATACTCAGTGCCTGAGTTCTTTTGAGCAGATAGATGATAGTATCTACTAATGAGGTTTTGAACTGGGTGGACACTACTTATGCGACCATAACTCAGCAGTGTTTTGATAAATGTTTAACCATCACCTTTGGAAAATATGTGTGTGTGTTATAAGGGATGTGAAGCACACTTTTCACAAATAGTAACAGCATATATAGTATTCATGATGGCAGATTCCGTATAGCTAATTGAATCTAATCGAATGCCTCATTGATTTTGACCAAACTCTTGCATCTGTAGCCAACCTGAGGTTGCAGTTACTGAATGAATAGATCCTCATGAACATTAGTTACTGTTTTTGCTTTTGTTAATGAGTAAGGTGGAAGTGAAACACTGAAGATGTATATTGGAGGCTCATTTGACCATCAGTGATATATGTGATTTTGCTGAGTCAGGTATCTTTTCAAATAGAATAGTTCTTCAATTTTTTGTCCTATTTATAGTAAAAGGCTATATATGTGAAAAACATTTAAATGTAATTTTCATTAACATTTTATCCATCATTTTCTTAAATAATGAAATAATAAATCAAGCCCTGATTTGTAGGAAGTTATTGATAGAGATATGGATAACAGTTACCTTTGAAGAACACTCTTCCTGATTTAAAAGGCAAGTGGACCATGCCATAGGCTACTTACAGCTTTTGGTCTCAGGATTAATGCACAAGCTAAACATATATATACATATATATACACATATATAATAATTTTCTATATTAAAGTATTTTAATATTCATTATAGCTATTGTAACACTGTTATTTAATATCACTGAGATTCATAGGTTATGTATCAACATGTCTGTACTTAACTATATATGCAAATAACGGGGTGCAAGGTCCTAACTTATAAAGAGTGAAGTGCTGGATACTGCAGAGAGTAATGCAATGGTAATATGTACTTTTGTAAAAGAAAAAAAATATGGAAGCACTTAAAGTAAAAAAGTGAAAGTTAGTACCTCCTTGCCCACTGTTCTAATCTTATTCCTCTCAGGTAAACAGTTTAATAGCTGATATGTATCAGCTTTAATTTTGTTCTGCCCACATAGATATTTTGATTAGATTGTATTATAGTATGCTTTACTTATTTTAAATAAGATAATGATATATTATTTCTATTTTTAAGGGACACAATATACATATTGTTAGGCAACATGTGTTTTTTTCCAAATTATAATAGATTCTGCTTTGTCATATAGCCCTACTCTATATTCCACAAAAGCTGTAGAATATTCTATAGCAATATTCTCCTATTAATAGAAGTTAAATCATTATAAGCATTCACTTACCAATAGAAGTTTAGGTTTCCTTCAAGTTTTTAAATTTTAATATGCCTTTTGTTTTTGCAAAAAAACAGTAATGAATATCTTTGCACATATGTGTGTAGTGTGTGAATTTCTATAGGAGATAGTATCCTAGAAATAAAAAGTATAGGCTTCTTCAATGACTGATCACATTTGTTTGTTTGTTTTAATTGAATATATATATATATACACACACATATCCAGGTATCAGTAATTTTTACATTTGAAAATATACAATGTTGGTATTACCAAATATAAATCTCTATAATAAAATAGACAAACAACAAGGTCCCACTTATATAGGTCAGGGAACTACACTCAACATTTTGTAATAGGGACTTCTCAGGTGGTCCAGTGGCTAAAGACTCCATGCTTCTAATGCAGGGGGCCTGGGTTCAATCTCTTGTTGGGGAACTAGACCCACATGCTGCATCTAAGTTCACATGCTGCAACTAAGAGTTCACACGCTACGATTAAAGATCCTGCATGCCTTAACTAAGACCTGACACAATTAAAAAAAAAAAAACTTGTAATAAGCCACAAGAGAAAAGAAAACACACATACACACACACACACACACACACAAGGTGTATTTGTGTTCTTAGGCTTCATTCAGACAAGTTCCTATTGAAGCATTTCCAAAACACTAACCTTCTTTTCTCCTACCCATAATGTCCAATCTTCTCAGATATTACTTCTCAGATCCCTACTTCAGAAATGGACACACTATAGTGAACTGACCTCAACATCATTCTTCAGATATCATCTTGATGTATTTCCAGGCTATTCTGCTAGGGGAGGGGAAGCTGTCACAACATATAAAACTTCTAACCCTGAACTAGTTAGTAACTTAGTTTGTCTCAAAAGGCCTCTCAAAAAGCCCACAACTGGTAAGATATTCCCTAAATCACTCCTTTAAAATATGGGTTTTAAATTGCAGTAGAATCTCATACAATAAAAGGTCAGAAAAATAAATGAAAAAAAAAAAAAGGTAAGTAAATAAATGAAAAAAAGGCAAAAATCACAGTGCATTACTTGGAAATCTTAATGCGTTTCTATGTCTTTATCTCTGATTATGACATTATCCAGAAGTGGCAAGGATTATACAGACTGCCAACTTTTTTTTAAGGCATGTTCAACACTTTTTTTATTGACGTCAAGATTTACAATGTTGTGTTAGTTTCAAGTGTACAGCAAAGTGACTCAATTATGTGTGTGTGTGTTCTTTTCCCTTATAGGTTACTATAAAACATATGATCACATATTTCTTATTTTATAATTACTCATGCCATGTTGGGATAAATTCTAGTTTTGTATACAAATATTTGCCAATACATCATCACTAGTAGTAACTAAATATGCTCCAAGGATACCCCACTTTTTGAGTTCATCGAATTCAACATTATTTTGTTTTTCAATACTCTGTGGTTCAAAATACTCTGTGGTTGATTCTGGAGTTCATATTTGTTATAGGTGCTTTCGGAGAAGGCAATGGCACCTCACTCCAGTACTCTTGCCTGGAAAATCCCATGGACAGAGGAGCCTGGTGGGCTGCAGTCCATGGGGTCGCTGAGTCAGACATGACTGAGCGACTTCCCTTTCATTTTTCACTTTTATGCCTTGGAGAAGGAAATGGCAACCCACTCCAGTGTTCTTGCCTGGAGAATCCCAGGGACGGGGGAGCCTGGTGGGCTGCCATCTATGAGGTCGCACAGAGTCGGACACGACTGACGCAACTTAGCAGCAAGCAGCAGCAGCAGCATAGGTGCTTTCATTAATGAATTATCTGGCCATTAATTTTAAGAAGTAAATGAAATGATTTTTTAAACTATGATTATTATTAATAAATCAGAGTAAAATGAATTCTCATTTCAGGGTCCATTAGCACATCTTCAGGATGAGATTGTCAGTATCTTACTTATTTAGGAGAAAAAAAAAGTCTGTCTATAAGGAATAGTTTTAACTAAAGTGGAGGAAAACATTTAAACTTGTTCAAGTAGAGATTATTGTTCATTCACAGACTAGATTCTGTAATAAATTCTGTGACTTGCTGAGTTATGAACAGGTACATGTATATTCCCGTGATAAGAGATGGAATACAGTAGCAGAGCCCTCAGAACCGAAGCCACTGCTGGATTCTGGAGCAGCTGGATTTTCAAGTCTTAGTGAACTTTATGCCATCTGAACCTATGAAAATAGAGTCAGTTTTTTCTTTTAAAACATGTATGGATATCACAAATATATGGCATATTTCTTTTTATTAGATATGTCAGCTTCCTTATCTGCAATTATACTAAATGATTTGCAACATAAACTTGCTTCTCATGCATTCAGTGGTGTTATTCAAAGCTTAATTATCTGTTTTAATTTTGTATAAGCCATTCTTTTTTACAACCTTGAAACACTCAGATTGTTCAAACCCAACTAAGTGGAAAATAAGTCTGGCTAAGACATCTCTGATGCAAGCTCTGTTGATGACTAGGAGTGGAGAGTGTGTGTTTGGGTATATTTGTACACAAAGCTACTGTATATCTACTCAAATTGGTGACTGAAAATCTGAAGGTGTGGTGATATCTAATCTGACAATAAAACTCACTGGTGCACACTCTTAAGAAATGGACCAGAGTATAAGAATATAGACACTCGGCACCACATGAAATATTTACTAACGGGGGAGCCTGATAAGGTTAACAGAAAGAACTTGAAGAATTCTAGAAAAAAATTGTGCAGGCACCTTCAACCACTGATCATGCGCTTATTTTGAAATCATGGAATCATTCTGGTTTCAACCAAAAACCAAGTGCTTGTTTAGAGGACAAAGAGTCATAGGATCTGAATTGAGCTGATCTCATATATTTTTCTGTCAGTTTACAGTCTAGAGGGACAGTCAAGAGGCTAAATTCTTGAGCCGCTTTTCTTTCTACAGTTGGATGAACTCAGGCATCTGACCCTCAGGCCTTAACATTGTAATGTCAGCACAGAAATTAAAGGAAGTCACTCAGACTCTCACTGAGCTAGGAAACTGGTAGAGCCGAGCAAGGGGATAAGACAATTATGACCTAAGAAGACCAGGGTGTCTCTTCATCTTTACTGAAAGATCATCCGTATTTCGGAGGAGGCAATGGCAACCCACTCCAGTATTCTTGCCTGAATAATCCCAGGGACAGAGGAGCCTGCTGGGCTGCCGTCTGTGGGGTTGCACAGAGTCGGACACGACTGACGCGACTTAGCAGCAGCAGCAGCAGCACTCATATTTGCTTTATAAGTATGGCAGTTGGGAAAAGGCAGTTAGTGAGACAGAAGCTCCTGAACTATGCTTTCTCCCTGTTCAAAACATTTGATTCTTTTTGATCAAAACCATTTAGGTACTTAATTTTGAGGACATTAGACTGTAGGTTTTAGGAAGGCTATGAGAGTATCTGTTTGGGCACCCCCCCCCCCCCCCCCAGATTTCTAGGGCCTGGCACAAAATAGGAGCTCAGTGATTACTGATGGATGAATAAGGAACTGCATCTTTCCATGAGTGGAGTGTTGAGTAAGTATTATCATTATGGTTGGCAGGCTCTAGACTGGCCCTACTGGAGCCAGTCTCTTTTCCTGATACTCACACTTGTTGTGATCTCTTCTCTTGGAGTGTGGACTGGAGCTAGTGACTGCTTTTAGTGAGCACAAGACAGCAGATGTGATGGGATGTCACTCCCAAGATCAGCTTATGGAAAGACTGACTTATCTTGCTTCCAGTCCCACCCCCTCAAAGTCCTCATTCTGAGGAAGCAAGTTATGTGTTGTGAGTAGCCCAACAGAGGGGCCCAGGAAGCAAAGAGCTGATGCCTTTGGCCAACAGCCACATGAGTGGGTTGGCAAGCATAGCCTCCCTGATGGAGCCCTGAGATGACCTCAGCCCTCGCTGATACCTTGATGGCACCCAGTTAAGCTGCCTCTTCATTCCTGACCACCACACAAAAATTTGTGAGATAACAAATGTTTGTTGTTTTAAGCTATGACATTTCTGGGTAATTTATTATACAATAGTAGAAAGTCAATACAGTTGAATTGATTTGCTATATTGAATTTGTTAGTTGTAAAAATTTCGTCTAACTGCATAATTCTTGAAAGACATTCACAGTTTGTTGAGAAACACAATTTTTCTATTTCAAAATATTTTAATGGCTGTACCCCACTCCAGTACTCATGGCTGGAAAATCCCATGGACGGAGGAGCCTGGTGGGCTGCAGTCCATGGGGTCGCTAAGAGTCGGACACGACTGAGCGACTTCACTTTCACTTTTCACTTTCATGCATTGGAGAAGGCAATGGCAACCCACTTCAGTGTTCTTGCCTGGAGAATCCCAGGGACGGGGGAGCCTGGCGGGCTGCCGTCTATGGGGTCGCACAGAGTCGGACACGACTGAAATGACTTAGCAGCAGCATAGTTAAAAAACAAATTACTTTATCAAAGTCACAAATTATTTCAAATAGTTAAAACAGGGATATTTACCCTGAATTTCTTCATCAAGAATAAGAAGTAGAAACGCTCTTGATCTTGTCACTGTTATGTTAGTTTACATTCAGATCAAGATGAATAAATATCAGTACTTATTTAGATATCATGTTCAATGAACTAAACTGTGCCCATGCATTCAGATGGAATTGCCCATGCAGGGTGCTGTGGTGAAGACTGTGGTCAGTGGTGTCAGAATTTGAATCTAGCTTTGCTGCTTTATTAACTTAGCAAACTTGAGCAAGTTACTCATCTACATCTATTCACCTACAAGGAAAAGCGAATAGGTGGTAAAAAACAAACAAACATAAAATTTATTAAGAATGGTTTATAGGAGTGGTGAGATCCCATGTCCTGATGGCCAATGAAAAATCCGCATTTGGCTTTTTCATGAAGTTTTCTCAAGGAACTTCCATTTTCCCTAGGCTTTTCAATTATTTGGTCCCCTGTTTTGATGGCATTAGTGCATTTCTACATTCACAAAATAAGCAGATGAATTCCACATCAGTGCTCCTTTACAACTTAAAAAATTTTCTTCAAAACCATTCATCTAATTCAGAGTTTTACTCTCATATAAGGTGGCTCTAGCTTTGAGTGGCATTGAAATGCGGCCAGTCCTAATTCACACTGGCTGCAAGGATAAAGTACACCGTGGATTTCAGAATTAGTATGGGAAAAAAGAGCTAAGTAGATCTTTAATGAAGTTTTTGGTGGTGATTGCTGGTTGAAATAAATATTTTGGATAGATTGGGTTAAATCAAATATATTGTTAAAGTTAATTGTCCTTTTCTTTTCTACTTTAAAAAAAAATGTGTCTACTAGAAAATCTACACTTACATATGTGGCTCTCACTATGTTTTATTAAAAGCACTATCACACTTTAAGAAAAATAGCAGTATTCCTCCCTCTTCTCCATTGTCTCCACAACCTTCACCTTCTCTATGTATTTTTGCCTCTTTTAGGTCATTCATTTTGGAGATTTGGTCATTATAACTTCTCTGAATAACACAATTTTGCTGCTACTTCTTGATTTTTCAGGCTCAGACATTATCTCTTCGCATCCAGTTCCCAGTTTGTTGTCCTTCAGCCCTTCAAGCATTATTTCCCAGCCCACAGCTGTATTTGCATCATATGAGAACCCCATTCATAGCTGAGGCAGTGGGGAACCATGACTGTCTTTTCTACCCAATTTGCTCTTTGCCTAGGACTAATGTGTCTGCTTGTTTTTGTTTCATAATCTAGTTTCAGCCTTTTGCCAGCTTCCTAGATCTCTTCTGAAGGTGCCAGGTGTGTCTGCTGTTCTCTCAGAAGTCCTTCTCAAAGCCATCAAGTCTACCCCAACCACACTGGGGGCTCTCTCTACCTGGTGCTCAGCTGCCATCTGGGAATCTTTCTTCTGCACCATCCGTGGGATTCCCCTCATCATGCTCCTCTGCTGGATCGCCTATTTTTTGTACTAGAGCTTCCTCTTTCTTGGTTGATTTCCTTCTTTTGATAGACTACATGGTAGTCTACCAAAGATTTTTGATAGGGAGGTAGAAAACAAACAAATTTACCTAATTTTTAAGATGTGCATGTCTGAAAATGTATTTTACACTGATTGGAAGAGTTTGGTTAGGTAGAATTATGTAAATTTTTCCTTTTGACTTTTGAAAGGCTCACTTAGAATTTTCTAGCTTCAAAATCCTGCTATTGAGAAATCTGGAGTCACTATGAATCCATATACTTTGTGACAATATTTTTTTCTCTTTCTGGAAGCTTAAAGGATCATTGTTTTATCCCCAGCATTCAGTCACTTCTATGTACTGTAACTACACTGATGTGGCTCTGCTGTCAACTAACGGCTGTTCCTTCTTTCTGGAATGCTGTTACCCCCGTATCCGTTTGGCTGTCTCCCTCACCTCTTTCTCAGTGACATTTACTCTGATTGCCCTTAAAGTAGCACTCAGCCCATCCCTCCAGCAGCACTCCTGATCCTCCTCACGTGGCTCTGTTGTTTATTTCCTCATGGCACCTATCACATTATGTCATCAGGTCTACTTTCCGTTTCACTAATTTTCTTGTTAATTCAGCTTAATTTTCTGTTTTATCCCTCTATTTTATTTCAATTATTATATATTTATTTCTAAACATTCTATTTTTTCAGACACATTTGGTCAATTTTTTATATTCTCTTTCTCCTAACTTGTCTTTTTTATTTTGCCTTTTATATCTTTTAACACAGTAAACATATATTTACTTTACATTTAGTATCTAACAATTTCAGTATTTGAAGTCTTTGCTTTTCTTGCTTGTTGTGGCTCTTAACTCCTATTTCCTTGTGTATGTGTGTTGGTAATTATCAGTTCTTAATTTTTTACAATTTTATGAAGGAATTCCAAGAGGACTAAGTGGAGAGAAAATCAGCATTTACTTCTGCTAGAGTGCTGAGGAGACCACATCATCTACTGCTATTTAATAAGATAATGCTTGGAATATTTTGGGACCACCTAGACGTGTGATCCTAGACCTCTGTGGGCTGCTTTGTCCTTACTAAATCCTATGGGTATTTTTTTCCTGTTAACTACAACACAGAAGTCAGAGTTTTCTTTTTAGTCTACTATTGCTAAAATGGTTTTCATTTAGATCATCTTGTTTTTATACACATAGTACTACCAAAGTGCCAGCTTTATATGGGGGTGGTGGGTTCAGATGTTTTTATCTATTTCTGCACAGGTGCCTGAGACTCTAGGCTACCTACATAAATCCCACTGATGCCCTCAGGTTATGCTGCACATTCAGGCTTTCACACCTGGTGAGGTTTTCTGATTCTATTTTGCTCATGGCTGCAGGGCATAGACTGAAATTTTTTTGGAGACTAGTCCATCAATTTAAAAAAATCCTGTATGGCACTAACATTTTATACATAAAGAAATTTAGAATTATTAGTGTACCATAATAATGGAAGTAAGACACTGGAAAGAGAAATACAGGCATTTTTAAAAGCTATGAATATTATCATACATATATAATGTAAAGCTTAATATACATAATATCCATTCCCACCAACCAGCTTAAGAACTAGAACATTTTCAGTATATTTGAAGCTTCCTGTTTGCTTTCCATGATTACATAGCCCTCCCTTCCTCATAGAGATATCAATTATCTTGAATTTTGTGGTGACATTTGTTTTTCTTAATAATTTCATGACTTATGCAATATCCCTTAAAATAATGTTTACTTTTGTATGTCTTCAAACTTTACATAAAAATCACATTGGTACAACTTATCTGCAACTTGCCTTTTTTTTAATTTGTTGAGGATTGTTTGTGAGATTCTATAAAAAGCTTTTCAGCCCCTTAAAAATAAACTAACCATTATTCACAGAAATGTCATGCCAATGATTAAGCACCATAAAACAAATAATTACTAGAGGGCTTGGGAATTTCTGTCTTTCACTTTTATTGGAAATGAAAGTTCAGTTGAAAAGCTTAATATTGACTAACTGTTCCCCTAATTAGAAAAAAATATTTATCATGATTACAAGGAAAGAAATGCAAATTCTTCTATTGTAGCAGTTTTATATTGTGTTTGAATTCTTCCTACAAACCCAATGCCAACCGCACAATTCCAGATGAGTTAAATAATGTTTAAGTTTAATCTAGCTTTTAAGTTTATAAAGCTAAGCAGGAATTGAATAAATAATAGTATCAAGCTGCTTATTTATTTCTATATACACATACAGAAAATGTTAAATTGTTAAGAATTTTGAATGGGATAAAAAGTATTTTCTTTCTAAACAGGCTCATCAGTCTAATATTTCCTTCCTTCTTTGTTTACTTCTGTTTTTGGGGAAAGGCTGCAAAATTCCTTAAAGAATCATACGTCTTACAAAATCCACCCTCACTTTTTCCGAGTCTATTTTCAGATATCCGTGAGTTAATTTGGGGGATGATAGGAGCTAAATGCAGAGAACACAATAAAGAAGGAAGCACTACTGGGAAAAATGTCATCATTTCACCAGGAGAGAGAGTATAAATTCTCAATGTTCTGGGGAATTTCTATTGCATCTTCCATATACTAGTGAGTTAATAAGCCTCAGGCAAAAAAATTAAACAGAAAGGGAGTGCTGACTCCTTTCCTGTTCCACCACAGGCAAATGCCATGCCTTTACAAATACGTAAATGACTGAGGGCTAGCCACCACTCATCAGACCAGGAGAAAGGGATTTTCCTGAAAAACAAAAGCCAGAGGTCATAAACTACCATGAGATATAGTCTGCCTTAAACAAAGTAGGTACTTAAATGGTTTTTGTGTTAAGTAAATTTCAAGTGTCCATTCATAATTTTACCTTCAACTGCCTCTTAAACATGAATCCTAATACAAATTCTGTAACACAATCATTAAAAAAACATAGCTTATATTTCTCCCTAAAAGCTAGTTAATAAGGGTGCTATCTTTACAGAGATTCCTTAGTACCAAATTTAGCCATAAATATTTCTGGGGTGTTTGTCAACTTTGAAGAGTTGGAAATTATAATATTTTCTGTGGATGTTATCATCTTGACAGTGCTTCTGAAAACACATAGTATGTGTGTTACTTAGCGTTACTGTATCTCACCTTTTGTTTTTTTTCTTTATTTGTTCATGTTTTCACATTTCAATCATATTTTCATTTTCCCTCTGCTTTCTAATTGATATGCATTAGCTACTTTTTCTAAAATATTGTTGGTCACCCTATCACCCCTCCCCAAATGTTTACTGAGCACCTACTATATGTTCAGCATTGTTTTGAGGGCTCAGGGAACAAGGATACGAAAGAATAGATCTTTGACTTAGAATTTACTAGTGATTAGGGTCCAGACTCTGCAAAATTATATATTAACATGACTATAACTGTCCAATTGAAATACCCATGAGTTCTATCAGGCAGAGAATGTGAAAGTGTTAGTTGCACAGTTGTGTCCAACTGTTTGCAGCCCCATGGTCTGTCCATGGAATTCTCCAGGTAAGAATACTGGAGTGGCTTGCCATTGCCTTCTCCAGGGATCTTCCCGACCTAAGGATCAAATTTGAGTCTCCTGCACTGCAGACAGATTCTTTACTGTCTGAGCCAACAGGGAAGCCCTTAATTTCATGGTTTCATTGCCTTATAGGATATAATTATTTTTGTGTCTAACATAGGAAATAAATAAGCATTTATTCCACAAATTCTCCTTAGAAAAAGCCTTACTTTGTTTGAAGTGAAAGTGTTAGTCACTCTGACTGTGTTAGTCGTGTCTGACTCTTCGTGACCCCATGGACTGCAGCCCTTCAGAATCCTCTGTCCAATTCTCCAGGCAAGAATACTGGAGTGGGTAGCCATTCTTTTCTCCAGGAGACCATCCTGACCCAGGAATCGAAATCAAGTATCCTGCATTGTAAACAGATTCTTTACCGTTTGAGCCACCAGGGAAGCCCTTTATCTTGTTTACTATTTTCTTATTAGTAGGTTAAACATTTAATACTATTTCGGGATTAGGATGAGAATCTTGATTTTGACTGTTTGAAAATTATAATTTTTCAGAGGACAAAAGATGAAAGAGACAACTTTTCTGCAAAAGGAAGGTTTGAGCTCCAATCTGAATGACATGAGATAGTCACAGGAACAATCAGGACATAGTCCTCTAGACAGACAGAACCTGGGCACGCCTATGTGCTCAGTTGGGTCTGACACTTTGCAACCCTATAGACTGTAGCCCACCAGGCTCCTCTCTCCACAGAATTTTCCAGGCAAGTGTACTGGAGTGGTTGCCATTTCCTACTTCAGGGGATCTTCCCAACCCAGGGGTCAAACCCAAGTCTCCGGAGTCTCCTGAACTGGCAGGCGGATTCTTTACCACTGTGCCACCAGGAAAGCTCAGGGAGACAGAACAGGATGTCTAAAAGCCTGAAGTCTTTAAGGAACGAGTGTGGAGGGTTGAAGGCTCAGAAATTTGTAAAGCAAAAAAGAAGAAGAGTAGGAATGGAGGATTTCAGAAAACTAGTCAGGGGACAATTACGTAGGGCTCTGGAGATTATGAATAATTACTTCAAAAGAAGGCTGAGCACCGAAAAATTGATGCTTTCAAATTGTGGTGCTGGAGAAGATTCTTGAGAGTCCCTTGGACAGCAAGGAGAGCGAACCAATCAACCCTAAAGGAAATCAACTCTGAATATTCTTTAGAAGCCCTGATGCTGAAGCTCCAATACTTTGGCTATCTGATGCAAACAGCCAACTCATTGGAAAGGATTTTGATGCTGGGAAAAATTGAAAGCAAAAAGAGGAAGGGGAGGCAGAGGATGAGATGATTAGATAGCATCACTGACTCAATGGATATCAATTTGAGCAAACTCTAGGAGACAGTGAAGGACAGGGAAGCCTGTGTGCTACAGCCCATAGGATCACAAGAGTAAGAGACAACTTAGTGACTGAACAACAACAACAAAATTATATTATCTGGGTAATCTTAATTCATATGTTTTTGCTTTTACACCTAAGGTAAGTTCTTTACCCTTTAAAAAAATTTGGGTGGGGAGAAAAACATAAGGATTTATACAAACAAAAGAAAGAGAAAAATAGAAAAAAAATTCTAATTAAGAAAATATATTGAATCATGCCCTCTGAGATGATGCTTTGATTTAAATTGAAGATGAAGGTGGGTGCAAATATTCCTTTAGGCCCCCTTTTCTTCCTTTTCTCAGTAAAGAGGATAAACTCCCAATGCCAAATTATCAGAGACCCATCGAGGAGAAAATAAAAGCAGGGTGCTGTGATCAATTCTGCCCCTGATTGATTGTGTTTTTAATAGTGTTTTAGCTTCCTCAACTCTATAGTGAGCATGAAATTGCCTAGAGATCTGTGTGGTTCCTTTGTGGAAAGATTTAAGACAGATAAAATTAACTGTAAATCATTTTGAATTTCTAAGAGAAAAAGCCCAGACTTTGAGGATTAGGGTTTGTCTTTTTCCACCTTGCTTTGCCTCACATGGCAGACAAAAAAAAAAGGCCCACTATAGTTCCTTTTGTTTCCCTCCTTGAGATCAGAGTGTTCTGTGCCATGAACATTTCACTTCTTAATTTACTAAAGGTCACAGTATTGTGTTTTTTCTACGTGGTTTTCTTTCAGTAAATTGTCTTACTTGCCAAGAAAGGAAATGCAAAGAACTAATGTAAGCTTGTAAGGTATTTTTATTTGTTTTTCACTTGCCTAATTATTCTCATTTCTCTGTTATTAGGCCTTGACCTTTTGGCAAAGTTTATTTTCAGTTTCTATTTTGTTTTCCCTGCATTGTGGAAAGGTCTCAACTGTCACCCAGATGGCAGAAATCCACCAGAAAATCCAAACTGGGGAAATCCTAGAGTTGAAAAGACTTTTTTTCTTTATTAAAGAAAACCTTACCAAAATAAACATGCTCAGGGATACTGCTGTTTGCTATCAAGGAGATCTGTAGAAAATTTTAAAATAAGGGATACTGAAAATAAGAAAATACAGGCATGATTAATTTTCAGAATATCAACCGATGTTGCAAAGGTGTCAAAACCCAGCTTCTGCATAAAATACATATTAGCAAACTGCTATGACTTCTGCCACTTTAATTTTGTTTTCAAAAATTCCCATGACGATGTCCAGATATCCACAACCACACTGACACATTTCATGCCAAAATTGGTTTAGGAATTCTGCAGATCAAAAGAGAATGGGATGCTGCAGCAGAGAACAGACACTTCTAAGACATCTCACAAGGGTAAGTTCAGAACTGCATGGTGTCGTGAATACTGTCTGAGTATTGACAAGAAGATTCAAATAGATTCTGTAAACAATGGAGCCTTGGGAACTGCATACATCTTGAGAAGCAATTTGAGTGGCATATATTTAAGGCAGTCTATTCATATTTGAGCGAACTCAAGCAATTTATATTTCCTCAATGTCAGCTTGAATGGGACATTGGGAGAATGGAGATGCTTCACTCTCATTTTAGATAAAAATCATAAGTAATTATGTATTTATCCACATATTACTTTATGTCTCAGAAATATGCCACGTAAGAAAATAAGACCTCCATATGTTGCTGTTGATAGTATAAATTGTTATAAAATTTCATGGGGGACACTTTGAAGTTTATATCCAAAAGCTTAAAAATATTCATGATCTTTGACTCATTAATTTTTCAAGGAAATAGGAAGATAGATGATCAGGATTATATCATTAATTTATTATGTTGCCATTGTGTTTACAGCAATGAAAATTGAGGAAGAGTCTATCAAACCAGAGGTAGAGGAACGATAGATGTGTTTCATTCACACTAGAGAATACTTGGAAGCATATACAAGTGATAATAAAGATTTATAATTATTGACATGAAAATATATTTTTAAATTTTAAAAGATAAAATCAGGCTATAGAATTTTCTCAAAACATATGTGAAGTTTATTAAGCTGTAATCTCTAAATTAATCCAGGAGCAATATCCCTTTTATAGTCTCTGGACCCAGGAGGAATATAATATTCATTTATGTCTCTCTCTACTTTTAAAGAGATATGAATACTAGGATCACAGCAACTGTTATTAACATATGGCATCCTTGCTCTCAGAAGTCTTCTGCTCTTCTGTTAAGCAGAATTTTCTCACTTATGCAACCTATTCTTACATGTTCCCAACCTCCACCACAAAGTGCACAGTTTCTCACAGTATAGTTGGGACACTTCCCGACTCTGGTGTTTAGCACCTAAGGGGAGAAGTCCTTTGTGGTTCTGAATACTCCCATCAGACAAATTTTAGCTTTTGTGCTTTGTACATTTTTAAAAACCCTATTTAGATTAAAAAAAAAAAAAACAAACAAAAACCCTGATCAGTCTCCTAAAATGACAGGCCTAGGGTTTCATAATCAATTGTGGAAACTACTTTTCTTTCTGCAATCATAGCAAATATTTGTTTGCTATTTACTTAACTGAAGTTTGTAGTGGCTGAGATATATTTGGCTCCACTAAAATAAATGCTAAGAAATACATGGTGCCACAAAGAATTTAAGAGTATAGAAATTTCTCTAAGATTTTTTCTGACCATAATGGCATACAACTAGAAATTAACCACAGGAAAAGAAATGAGAAAAAAATGAGTTTATGGAGACTGAACAACATGCTACTAGAAATAAAACCAGTTCAGGTCAGTTCAGTTGCTCAGTCGTGTCTGACTCTTTGCCACCCCTTGAACTGCAGGATGGCAGGCCTCCCTGTCCATCACCAACTCCTGGAGTTTACACAAACCCATGTCCATTGATCAGTAATGCCATCCAGCTATCTCATCCTCTGTTGTCCCTTTCTCCTCCTGCCTTCAATCTTTCCCAGCATCAGGGTCTTTTCAGATGAGTCAACTCTTCACATCAGGTGGCCAAAGTATTGGAGTTTCAGCTTCAACATCAGTCCTTCCAATGAACACCCAGGACTGATCTCCTTTAGGATGGGCAGACTGGATCTCCTTGCAGTCCAAGGGACTTTCAAGAGTCTTCTCCAATACCACAGTTCAAAAGAATCCATTATTGGCTACTCAGCTTTCTTTACAGTCCAATTCTCACATCCATACATGACTACTGGAAAAACCATAGCCTTGACTAGATGGACCTTTGTTGACAAAGTAATGTCTCTGCTTTTTAATATGCTGTCTAGGTTGCTCATAACTTTCCAGCCAAGGAGTAAGCATCTTTGAATTTCATGGCTGCAATCACCATCTGCAGTGATTTGGGAGCACCCAAAATAAAAGTCTGTCAGTTTCCACTGTTTCCCCATCTATTTCCCACGAAGTGATGGGACCAGATGCCATAATCTTAGTTTTCTGAATGTTGAGCTTTAAGCCACTCTCCTCTTTCACTTTCATCAAAAGGCTCTTTAGTTCTTCTTCACTTTCTGCCATGTGGTTTCTGCCAGGTGGTTTCATCTGCATATCTGAGGTTATTGATATTTCTCCTGGCAATCTTGATTCCAGCTTGTGTTTCCTTCAGCCCAGCGTTTCTCATGATGTACTCTGCAGAGAAGTTAAATAAGCTGGGTGACAATATACAGCCTTCACGTACTCCTTTTCTTATTTGGAACCAGTCTGTTGTTCCATCTCCAGTTCTAACTGTTGCTTACTGACCTGCATACAGATTTCTCAAGAGGCAGGTCTGATGGTCTGGTATTCCCATCTTCTGAAGAATTTTCTACAGTTTATTGTGATCCATAGTCAAAGGCTTTAGCATAGTCAATAAAGCAGAAGTATATTTTTTTCTGAAACTCTCTTGCTTTTTCAATGATCCAGCAGATGTTGGCAATTTGATCTCTGGTTCCTCTGCCTTGTCTAAGACCAGCTTGAACATCTGGAAGTTCACAGTTCATGTATTGCTGAAGCCTGGCTTGGAGAATTTTGAGCATTACTTTACTAACATGTGAGATGAGTGCAATTGTGCAGTAAGTTTGAGCATTCTTTGGCATTGCCTTTCTTTGGGATTGGAATGAAAACTGGCCTTTTCCAGTCCTGTGGCCACTGCTGAGTTTTCCAAATTTACTGGCATATTGAGTGCAGCACTTTCACAGCATCATCTTTCAGGATTTGAAACAGCTTAACTGGAATTCCATCACCTCCACTAGCTTTATTCGTAGTGATGCTTCCTAAGGGCCACTTGACTTCACATTCCAGGATATCTTGCTCTAGGTGAATGATCACACCATCATGGTTATCTGGGTCATGACAATCTTTTTTGTACAGTTCTTCTGTGTATTCTTGCCACCACTTCTTAATATTTTCTGCTTCTGTTAGGTCTATACCATTTCTGTCCTTTATTGAGCCCATCTTTGTATGAAATATTCCCTTAGTATCTCTAATTTTCCTGAAGAGATCTCTAGTCTTTCCCATTCTGTTGTTTTCCTCTATTTCTTTGCATTGGTTGCTGGGGATGGCTTTCTTCTCTCTCCTTACTATTCTCTGGAACTCCACATTCAAATGGGTATATCTTTCCTTTTCTCCTTTGCTTTTGCTTCTCTTCTTTTCACAGTTATTTGCAAGGCCTCCTCAGACAGCCATTTTGCCTTTTTGCATTTCTTTTCCATGGGGATGGTCTTGATCCCTGTCTCCTGTACAATGTCATGAACCTCCATCCATAGTCCATCAAGCACTCTATCAGATCTAGAAATAAAATGGCAGTGTTTAAAAAACAAACTATCCAGAAAAATGTATGGATGTTTTCCACATATGAAATCTAGGAATAGCAAGCATGGACTTGAATTTTCCTGGTGTGTCAGATGGTAAAGAATCTATCTGCCCATCATGCTGGAGACCCAGGTTCATTCCCTGGGTTGGGAAGATCCCTCGAAGAAGGGAATGGCTACACCCTACAATATTCTTGCCTGGAGAATTCCATGGACAGAGGAGCCTGGTGAGCTATAGTCCATGGGGTTGCAAAGAGTCAGACACGACTAAGTGACTAACACTTTCACTTTTCAAGCATGGCCTTAAAGACATGAAAGGAACAAAATATTGTGTTCCTTGCTAACACAGGTCCTTAGTTATCCTACTGATCTCATGTGCTGTCCCAAGGAATATTTAAGCCCATTTCAATGTTGATACATCATTGAATCACTTTTGCAAACATAAAGCCCAAATATTACAATGCTTTATTCTAGTTAAGTTCTAATATATATGAAAATTCATCTCTGCTACAATGCCTGAAGATTTCATAAAATATTTATGACCAATTCAGTCTCTGTTGAGAATAAGAAAACATGGGAAGTGTGCAAATTATGTTTCCTTTGGTAAAAAACTCTATGTGCCCTTAACTTTATTGGAAGATTTAGGCTACAAATAAATGTAGGTTTTCAACAAATCTGATCCATAGTGGAGTCCAATATTTTGTCCCCCTGCCATAGGTCACTATGTTCAAGTGCATATGTTTAACAAATTATGAAATAAAAATTATTGACTGTGACCTGATTTATAATATTTCAAGCTTTATTTCATTTGGAGTGGAACTGCAGTATAATTTGCAGCTCCGCAACTCAGGAATTCCCTGACTCCCTTATTAAAAACCACATACTTTGGACTCTCTTCCTTTCAAATACAGTGGCCTTCCAATATCTCTATTGTAGCATTATTGTTGGTGTTAAATGATATAACCTGGGTAAGGTGTCTAATACAGTGTTTGACACTTGGCAGATTCTCAGGGAATGCTAGTGGCATATCATGTTTTTTTCTATCATTTATTCCAACAAATATGATCACATAAAATATATGCAGGAAAGACTCATTTGGATAAGCTTGAAGATTCAAGCCTCAAGTGCAGCAATAAATCAGAGTTTGAGATGGTTATTCAGACTTCTGACAATTTCATGGATCTCTGAAGGTGACAGATTCCAGGATGGAGAACCCACCATATGGAGAGTGTTCTCTCCCTTGAGGGTCCCTTTCACAAACAAAGGTTTGTACGCATTTGACATAAATCACATTTTTGAGTTATCTTCACAATTTTCCTATAAATCTAAATCTATTTTAAAACATTAAAAAATACCCTCTGAGAAAATGACCCAAAATGAGAACACACACACACACACACACACACACACTTTTTAAAAAATTAATTTTAATTGGAGGCTAATTACTTTACAATATTGTAGTGGTTTTTGCCATACATTGACACGAATCAGCCACGGGTGTACATGTGTCCCCCATCTTGAATCCCCCTCCTAAACCTTCCCCATCCCATCCCTCAGGGTTGTCCCAGGGCATCGGCTTTGAGTGCTCTATTTCATGCATTGAACTTAGACTGGTATCTATTTCACATATAGTAATATACAGGTTTAAATGCTATTCTTTCAAATCACCCCACCCCCGCCTTCTCCCACAGAGTCCAAAAGTCTGTTCTTTGTGTCTCTTTTGCTGTCTCGCATATCAGGTTATCGTTACTATCTTTCTAAATTCCACATATATATGCATTCATATACTGTATTGGTGTTTTTCTTTCTGACTTACTTCACTCTGTAGAATAGGCTCCAGTTTCATCCACCTCAGTGGAACGGATTAAAATGCATTCTTTTTAATAGCTGAGTAATATCCCATTGTGGATATGTGTCACAGCTTTCTTATCCATTTGTCTGCCGATGGGCATCTAGGTTGTTTCCATGTCCTAGCTATTGTAAACAGTGCTGCGATGAACATTGGGGTACATGCACATAAACACACTTTTGAAGTGGAAAATTTCAACAGTGAAAATTTGGAAATAAATTGGCTCTGAAGAATTTTGAACATAACTGAGTGATCCACAAATAACAGTGGATGCTATATTGTCATTTAAGATTTCAAAAATGTGGAATATCCTGATAAATGGAAAATTATTCATCAGTGAGATATGAAAAAGCAAAACATAAAATAGTATGTTTACTCTGGTTATAAAAATTTCAGAAGATAGCCATATTCCCATTAAAAATAATTTTAATGTAAAAATGTAACAATGAGGTAGTGACATTTCAAATTTGTGGATATTTTCTGTGGATGTATCAGGTAAAATATTCTTAAGTATTCCCTTATTCACATGGAAACAATCCTCTCCTCACTCAGACCTGTTACTCTGAACATTTATTTTTCTCAACCTAATTGTTAGATTCTTGATGGAAATTATCCTCTTTATTCTATGAGATAGTCACCCAGCTAGCTTACTATCTCCAGCCCTGGTATAAAGTAGGAATTCAGTGAAAGCTCACTAAATAAAAACATTAATTTGTTAAACCTTAAAATCTTTTCTAGACCTTTCTGTTCAATATTATAACCATGTAGACATTTTAAAAATCGAATTTTATTGTTAACAATATACAAACAGAAAAGTACTGAAAGGTGTTCAGCTTGATGAATGTGGTAAATAGAATTATTGCTTAGCAAATATGCATTCATTCTTCTCTTCCCCCACCCCGACCCCACAACCTTCATGGGGGGAAGAATACTCCCCAGCCCTTTGATGTTGGATCTGGCCATCTGACAGGTTTTAGTCAAAGAGATGTTTATAGACATGACATGAGAAGAAGCTTCAATAAGCATGTACAGTTGGGTTTGACTTTTGCATTTATCCCATTATATGAGAACTTGGGTAGCCACTGGTTCCTAGCAATGAAAGACATGTGAAATAGACCTGGTCCAACCCTCTTCTGGAGCCAACTTTGATCCAGCTAAATCTCACCTAGATCAAGCACTAATCCATAGATCCACAAGAGGGAAATAAATATTGTCCAGTGACACTGAGTTTGGGGATGACTTGTTACACAGTTTTATTATGACAATTACTGATGGATACATTTGATGTTGTATTGAATCTATAACAATTTAAATAGACTGACATCTCTGTATCAAGTCTTCTAATACATAATTGTGATTTACTCTTCTGTTCACTTAGGTATTCTTTAATTATTGTCAATAATACTCTATGGTTTACTGAATGATTATCTTGAAATCATTGATTATTCTTGGGTTATTTTTATTTTTGCAAATGGCATATTTTTAAAACTTTGAAATTTTTGATGGAAATATAAACATTATACTATTCACCAATCTTGCTAAAATTTTTTATTTAGTCTAATACTTTATTTGAAGGTTATTTCAGATCTTCTATGTACAATTATGTTGTCTATAGATAATGAGAACTTTATTTTCTCCTTTGCAATATTTATATCTTTCATTTCTTTTTTGTCTTTTTGCACTGACTAGGACCTTCAGGCAGAATGTTTAGTAGAGGTGGAAATAGTGGACATCTTTTATTTAATCATGATCTGTCACAAGTTGGGTGGCCTCAGAAACAGATCTTGAGATGGAGATTAGTGTGTAGAAAATGTGTTAGAGTGGTTCTGGGATCTACTGGGTAGATGGGATGAAGTCACAGGACGACTGTATTGAAAAAGAGTTGGGCTACAATGTGATCTCAGAGAATGCCTCAGGCAACCCATGAGGACCTCTGAAGCCGAGATATCTCTTTCAAGTCCCTCCAAGTGGGAGAAGAGGACCAAGCCTTGTGTCTCTGTATTAACCAGTGACTGGTTGAGGACTCTCCAGGTGAGGAAGGTGATACCTTTGAATGAGGTGATTCTTCAGTCAGTACAATTTCTGAAGGAGGTGGACAACTAAAGGCTCCCTGCTGGAAGTACTCCCAGAGGCTGGGGTAATAAGTCCTTCAGTTATGAAGGGCTCTCTAGCGAGCATCCACTATATAAGCTTTCAGTGGGAAAGATGTTAATTTTACAATGTTGTGTTTTAGTGTTCCCTAAACAATAAATGTGACAACACTAAAAACAGTGATGATAAAAAGAAAATGATAAATAAGAATAACTGATATTTCTGTAACAGAGTGTAAAAAGGTCCTTTTCCCATTGTTTCAGAATATCAGCTGAAGGGTACAGTTGACATTTCCATGAGGGCTTGCTAAAAAGTCTATCTATCATTTTGTGTCTATTACTTCAAAACAAACTATGTAATAAAATGTGAGAAATTTAAAAGAGAAAAAGTTTTCTGTGTAACAGTCTTTACCCTCTTAAGACAAAACCAGGGGCTTTCTAAAGAGATTTGTTTTTGTTGTTAATGTTGTTTGTTTGTGCTGGCTTTTATTTTGTTTCAGGAGAAGAGAATTGAATCTTATTTCCCAGCTGGACATTTATTTAACAGCATAAATGTATTGTTATGACATGACAGTATAAATAGCGTGAAAAGGCAAAATGATAGGATACTGAAAGAGGAACTCCACAGGTCTATAGGTGCCCAATATGCTACAGGTGATCAGTGGAGAGATAACTCAGGAAAGAATGAAGGGATGAAGCCAAAGCAAAAACAATACCCAGTTGTGGATATGACTGGTGATAGAAGCAAGGTCTGATGCTTTAAAGAGCAATGTTGCATAGGAACCTGGAATGTCAGGTCCATGAATCAAGGCAAATTGGAAGTGGTCAAACAGGAGATGGCAAGAGTGAACGTCAACATTCTAGGAATCAGTGAACTAAAATGGACTGGAAAGTGTGAATTTAACTCAGATGACCATTATATCTACTACTGTGGGCAGGAATCCCTTATAAGAAATGGAGTAGCCATCATGGTTAACAAAAGAGTCTGAAATGCAGTACTTGGATGCAATCTCAAAAATGACAGAATGATCTCTGTTCATTTCCAAGGCAAACCATTCAATATCATGGTGATCCAAGCCTATGCCCCATCCAGTAATGCCAAGGAAGCTGAAGCTGAACGGTTCTATGAAGACCTATAAGACCTTTTAGAACTAACACACAAAAAAGATGTCCTTTTCATTATAGAGGACTGGAATGCAAAAGAAGGAAGTCAAGAAACACCTGGAGTAACAGGCAAATTTGGCCTTGGAGTGCAGAATGAAGCAGTGCAAAGACTAATAGAGTTTTGCCAAGAGAATGCACTGGTCATAGCAAACACCCTCTTCCAACAACACAAGAGAAGACTCTACACATGGACATCACCAGATGGTCAACACCAAAATCAAATTGATTATATTCTTTGCAGCCAAAGATGGAGAAGCTCTACACAGTCAGCAAAAATGACATTGTACAGGAGACAGGGATCAAGACCATCCCCATGGAAAAGAAATGCATGAAAGCAAAAGGGCTGTTTGAAGAGGCCTTACAAATGGCTCTGAAAAGAAAAGAAGCAAAAAGCAAAGGAGAAAAGGAAAGATATTCCCGTTTGAATGCAGGGTTCCAAAGAATAGCAAGGAGAGATAAGAAAGCCTTCCTCAGTGATCAATGCAAAGAAATAGAAGAAAACAACAGAATGGGAAAGACTAGAGATCTCTTCAAGAAAATTAGAGATACAAAGGAAACATTTCATGCAAAGATGGGCTCAGTAAAGGACAGAAATGGTATGGACCTAACAGAAGCAGAAGATATTAAGAAGAGGTGGCAAGAATATACAGAAGAACTGTACAAAAAAGATCTTCATGAACCAGATAATCATGATGGTGTGATCACTCACCTAGAGCCAGACATCCTGGAATGTGAAGTCAAGTGAGACTTAGAAAGCATTACAATGAACAAAACTAGTGGAGATGATGAAATTCCAGTTGAGCTATTTCAAATCCTAAATGATGATGTGAAAGGGCTGCACTCAATATGCCAGCAAATTTGGAAAACTCAGCAGTGGCCACTGGACTGGAAGAGGTCAGTTTTCATTCCAATCCCAAAGAAAGGTAATGCCATAGAATGCTCAAACTACCACACAATTATACTCATCTCACATGCTAGCAAAGTAATGCTCAAAATTC
Source organism: Capra hircus (assembly GCF_001704415.2). Taxonomy (NCBI): domain Eukaryota; kingdom Metazoa; phylum Chordata; class Mammalia; order Artiodactyla; family Bovidae; genus Capra; species Capra hircus. The sequence goes on along the minus strand of NC_030808.1, from coordinate 114,068,847 downwards.
TCCAAGCCAGGCTTCACCAATACGTGAACCATGAACTTCCAGATGTTCAAGCTGATTTTAGAAAAGGTAGAGGAACCAGAGATCGAATTGCCAACATCTGCTGGATCATCAAAAAAGCAAGAGAGTTCCAGAAAAACATCTATTTCTGCTTTATTGACTATGCCAAAGCCTTTGACTGTGTGGATCACAATAAACTGTAGAAAATTCTTCAGAAGATGGGAATACCAGACCACATGACCTGTCTCTTGAGAAACATGTATGCAGGTCAGGAAGCAACACTTAGAACTGGACATGGAACAACAGACTGGTTTCAAATAGGAAAAGGAGTACATTGTCACCCAGTTTATTTAACTTATATGCAGAGTACATCATGAGAAATCATAGGCTGGTTGAAGCACAAGCTGGAATCAAGATTGCCGGGAGAAATATCAATAACCTCAGATATGCAGATGACACCACCCTTATGGCAGAAAGTGAAGAGGAACTAAAAAGCCTCTTGATGAAAGTGAAAGAGGAGAGTGAAAAAGTTGGCCTAAAGCTCAACATTCAGAAAACGAAGATCATGGCATCCGGTCCCATCACTTCATGGGAAATAGATGGGGAAACAGTGGAAAAAGGGTCAGACTTTATTTTTTTTTGGGCTCCAAAATCACTGCAGATGGTGACTGCAGCCATGAAATTAAAAGACGCTCTTTGGAAGGAAGGTTATGACCAACCTAGATAGCATATTAAAAAGCAAAGACATTACTTTGCCAACAATGGTCCATCTAGTCAAGGCTATGGTTTTTCCTGTGGTCATGTATGGATGTGAGAGTTGGAAAGCTGAGTGCCAAAGAATTGATGCTTTTGAACTGTGGTGCTGGATAAGACTCTTGAGAGTCCCTTGGACTGCAAGGAGATTCAACAAGTCCATCCTAAAGGAGACCAGTCCTAGGTGTTCGTTGGAAGGACTGATGTTGAAGCTGAAACTCCAATACTTTGGCCACCTCATGCAGAGAGTTGACTCATTGGAAAAGACCCTGATGCTGGGAGGGATTTGGGCAGGAGGAGAAGGGGACGACAGAGGGTGAGATGGCTGGATGGCATCACCGACTCAATGCACATGAGTTTGGGTGAACTCCTGGAGTTGGTGATGGACAGGGAGGCCTGGTGTGGTGCGATTCACGGGGTTGTGAAGCGTCAGACTCGACTGAGTGACTGAACTGAAGTGATGCATTGTTATGCCTTATGTTTCTCTTGCTGAACTTGAGAGCATCAAGAAAGGTATATTGACATAGAGCCTAGCACCTGCATTTGGTCTGAGGAATGCTGAAGTCTGAGATAGGTTAGAGCTAACCATGAGAGCAGGAGGAACAAAGAAGGCAGTTTTGGCATCAGCAGCCTGAATGCAAATTTCTATGGGTCAAGTGAAAATACCCACTTATTCCTTCTTGGCCGAATTCTATTGAAGGAGGTGGTTTTAAGAAGTGTGAAAGTCTTAGCTGAAAGAGTCTGTGGGTTCACCACTGAGAGAAGGGGAAAGGCAGCAGAGCTGAGAGGAGTCATGAGAGGTCAGCAGGAAAGGTCATGACCTGTGTCAGGGGACGGTGCCCTGTAGGGACCCTGTAGAGGGATTCTCCAGACAATCCTCGAATTTTCTCTAGGAAAGAGCCTGCATTTAGAACTTCCCACAGCTGAGGGCATTGGTGGGTTATAATAGCACTAGACAAGCAAGATTCTGACCTTTTCTTTAAACCTCTCTCCATCAGCTATTCTCATCTTCCAACTTTCTTCTACCCCCAAACCCCAGCAGTGCCAGTGCCAGATCACATAAGAGAGAAAGAATAAAATGCCAGCAAACTTTCTCAAGCCTCAGATCTGACCTGAGAGGATGGAGTCAGGCATAAGAGAGTAGAGGTTTTATTGTAGGAGTAAATACTGAATTAGATATGGTATGAAAATTTTGATTTAGTCTTAAACTAGTTTTCTAAGCAATTACTGTACCTGTTTACGACATTGCCAAGAGGTAGAAAAGGGTGATTTAACTTACTGCTTAAAGACAGTGAGAGAAAAATACAGCCCTGATTCTCCGCTAATATCAGACAATAACAACAATAATACTAATTAATAAAAGTAACTACAAACCTATTTTTCAGGGTTTTACCTTTTATGAAACACTTTCTTGTTGTCTAACTCAGGGAAACCCAGTCCCCAGGTCATAGACTATTACTGGTCTGTGGCTTCTTAGGAAGTGGGCTGCACAAAAGGTGAGCAAGTGAAAAACTTCATCTGTATTTAGAGCCACTCCCCACGGGCTTGCATTACTACCTGAGCTTCACCTCCTGTCAGATCAGTGGCAGCATAATCTCCAGCTCCACTCAGTCTATGGAAAAATTGTCTCTTGTGAAATCAGCCCCTGGTGCCAGAAAGCTTGGGGATCACTGGTCTAACTTATAGACATTGTGTTCTTGGTCTTGCTCAATACAACAATAATCAATTTTGCTTTTCTTTCTAATACAGGATAGTGGAGTAATCTGTAGCCTCTGCTGGAATGCTCTTCCTTCTATTTTAACTTAGTTAACTCCTGCTATGTCAGAGTCCAGGTCAAATGTCTTTGCCTCAAGGAAGACATCTGTGGTCCTCCAGATTTACCCTTACTATGCTTTCATAATGCCTGCTATTTCTAATTCATAATACTCTTCATAATTTTACTTAAAAAATATGTAATTAATTAGTTAATACCTAGTGTTAGCTTCATGAGAGCAGGGCCCTACTGGATCTCACTCAGCATTAATTTTATGGTACCTACCACAGAGCCTTACACATACTAGGGGCTCAATAGATTTTAGTTGAATAAATAGAGAAAAGATGAAAGACAGAACCAATACGCCTTGAAATTCCTTGTTCCCGATTAAGAAGAGTTCCTTTGGAGTCATGGTTGATAAAGTTTCAGGACCAAATGCCTTTCTGGTAGTAGTCATTTGAGGCTGCATTTGATGTTATACTGTGGCCTGTTAAGAAACACTGAACTGGGTGGGGAGGACTATCAGTGTAGATGGCTGGGAAGGGTGGATCACAGGTGGACTTGTTACTTTTTTTTTAGATAGCAATTCTATTCATTAGCAAGTCCCTTGTACTTTCATCCTTGTAAAGATAATGGGATAATGACTTTTTTTTTTTAAAGCAGGTTTTTTGGTCCCTTTGAAGGAGAGTGTTATATAGGTCCATGGTGTTATTTTTTACTAATCAAAGGGAAAAAAATGTCAGGCTAACATCAAGGACAATGCTTTTGATAATTTTTTAAAAGGTTATGCATGCTTTTATTTTACAGTCTATTAGACATCTTCTTTTTTAAACATAAAACTGAGCAGCTGATATTTCTTTTTAATGACATTTTCTTACCATTAAAAATTGAGCATATTTTCTAATGAATTATTAGAAAAGATCAACCACCCATTCATAAGGACTTTTAAGGCCACTATATCCCTACCCTCCTGGCATTTTAAAACATTAAAATTAACTTGGTAATGTTTTAAAATTCTACTCATTGTAAAATACATAAGTAAAGGTTTACCCTGAGGCTTCCAATTATGCTAAAGCAGATTTCATTTCACTGAAATGTTATTTCTTCTTTGACTTTTGAATATGATGATTGTTAAAGAGCTTTCCAGAGTTAGATTGCTATTGACTCATTTTCCTTTCTAAATGGGTTGGGTCTTCAGTCTTCATTTGCTGATGACTAATTATCAACTGATCAACTAAGAGATACCATAAAATATAAGAAGGAAGGGTATTTTACTAAATTAAATCTCTGGATACATAAAGCAAATCAATATGTTGTACACCTAAAAGTAATACAATATCATGTCAATTATATGATAAATAATTTTTTTCAGGAGGCTTCCTAGAAGGTTAAAATATAAATGTAGTCAATGACACTGTGTTAACTAAATGCAGCAATTTATAGAAAGAAGTAAATTATTTATTTTATTAATAATGATGTTGATCTTATTGGCCAATAATTACATGACTAATAATTATATATGATGTAATAGTCATTTCTTTAATCATGAATCAGTTTATAAGCCAAACATATGAAAAGTTTATGAATAAAGGGACTATCTTCCCTCTATTAATCTGGTTAAATTATAATTATTGGCCAAATAATTTTTATGGGGAAGGTAATCAAGGCACACTATCAAACTTGCCAGAATTTCAGAGGTACACATGCCTTAGGTTCAGGCTGAAAAATTTGTTTTCAATCATGAATTTTCAAGGTGAGCATGATAAGGATCAGAGTCATATTAGCTTAAATATTAAAAGTACTATAACTTTATTTTGTGGTCCCCAAGCTGGTAACACTTAATAGATGTACTGAAGTCAGTACTTAATTCAGAAAAAAATTGATCTTGTGAATAATATTTAATTTCCCACTCAATGATATAACATTGCTCCTTATTTATTCAACACATTTATTTTTGTCTCTAATGGAGTTTTTGGCTTGAGCCTAATGGAGTACACCTTTGGATTCTATCAGTTTTAGGTGTATCTGGGAAATTAATGGGCAGTTCCCCCTGAGGCTTGATTGCATGAGAGAATGAGCCTTCTGCTAGAATAAAATGAAGTCTCAGGGAACAGAGTGTCAGACAACTAGTGAAATGAGTATCAAATTCTTGAACATAAGTGAGGAACAGGCAAGACTGAGAGGTCTGCACAGAGCACAATATTTATCTCCTGTTTCAGTTGCATTCCCTTCCCTCAATTCTTATTCATGTCTAAATTTCCTAGAGGAAGCACTCTGAAATCAAAAAAGGAAAATACTGTATTCCTATAAACTGCTCCAGCCATGAGATCACAAACATATGTCTTTGGCACTCCTTTAATAGATTATCATCCCAAATGGGAGAGGGGGCTCCTCCAGCCTTCACCACAGAACAGAGTGCAGCACTAAGCATAGGATTCAGTGAGTAAGTAAGACTTGAACCAACGCACAAGGAGTTTCTGGCCAACCCACTGGAGATGGCAACTCTGCCCGGCTGCAAGGGACAGGGGTGGGGGGAAGGACGGGAAGCGGCAGAAAGAAGGACTTTTGGGGAAGTGGTGTACCCACCAAAGAAAGCTGGAGGACCCAAAGGAATGGTGGAGTTCTACAGAAGTGTAGAAACAGAAGAAGGAGCACACGTAGGAAATGGAAGTAGGAATGTAATATGCTCATCGAAGGACGTGGTTCCTGGAGTAAAGCCCTTGGGATAAAGGGAAGAACATCTCCAAAGGGAGGCAGAGCAGGGAGGGAAATTTCTATATGGCTGTTGGCTTCTCAGCTCTGGTGAGACATTCATTTCCTGTAGGTTTCTGGATGGGGAAACTTTGTAGGAGAAAAAAATTCTGAAAGATCAGGTGGGACAGGTTCTTGTGGATGTGGCTTACTGATGTTGGTGAAATATAATTTCAATTTTGGGGCTGGCATCTTCAGTGGAAAAAGGCCTTGGTACTCTCAGCAGCTTTCTTCATAGAGTCTTAAACATTACATGAGTTGGTTGGTTTGATTTTCCATAGCTAGGGTAAGTTGAATTTTTTTCTGGCTTCGTAATTTAATTAATCTATTAGTCCATCTATTTCTCAAATAAACAAAATCTTGAAAAAATTACTGAAGTAAATTATAGTAAAAACAAAGTAATAAGTGCCAAAAATTAATGTAAATGTGACGATTGAGTAGGAAATGAAAAGAGGATTGCATTTTTCAAAAAAATGCAACAATTTGCAAATATACAAGCAGTTCATACAACTTGATACCAGGAAAACAAACAACGCAAATCAAAAAGTGGGCAGAAGACCTAAACAAACATTTCTACAAAGAAGACATACAGATGGCTAATAAACACATGAAAAGATGCTCAATATTGCTCATTATTAGAGAAATGGAAATCAAATTACAATGAGATATCACCTCACACTGTTCAAAAATCTACAAACAATAAATGCTAGAGAGGGTGTGGAGAAAAGGGAACCCTCTTGCACTGTTGGTGGGAATGTTAATTGATGCAGCCACTATGGAGAACAGTGTGGAGATTCCTCAAAAAACTAGGAATAAAACTATCTTACGACCCAACAATCCCACTACTGGGCATATACCCTGAGAAAAACATAATTGAAAAAGACACATGTGCCCCAGTGTTCACTGCAGCACAATTTAAAATAGCTGGGACATGGAAGCAACCCAAATGTCCATCGACAGATGAATAGTTAAAGAAGCTTTGGTACATATATACAGTGGAATACTACTCAGCCATAGAAAGGAACACATCTAAGTCAATTCTAATGAAGTAGAAGAACCTAGAGCCTATTATACAGAGTGAAATAAGTCAGAAGGAGAAAAACAAATATCGTGTATTAACGCGTATATATGGAATCTAGAAAGATGGTACTGATGAACCTATTTGCAGGGCAGCAACAGAGATGGAGACATAGAGAACACACTTGTGAACACAGTGGGAGGAAGGAGAGGGTGGGACAAATGGAGACAGTAGCATGAAAACATAAACTACCATATGCAAAATAGATTAGTTCAGTTCAGTTCAGTTGCTCAGTTGCATCCGACTCTTTGCGACCCCATGGACTGCAGCACACCAGGCCTCCTTGTCCACTGCCAATTCCCAGAGCTTACACAGACTCATGTCCATTGAGTCTGTGATGCCATCCAACCATCTCATCCTCTGTTGTGCCCTTTCCGCCCCCCGCTTCAATCTTTTCCAGCGTCAAGGTCTTTTCCAAGGAGTCAGTTCTTCGCATCAGGAGGCCCAAGTATTAGAGTTTCAGCTTCAGCACCAGTCCTTCCAATGAATATTCCTTTAGAATGGACTGGTTGGATCTCCTTGCAGTCCAAGGGACTCTCAAGAGTCTTCTCCAACACCACAGTTCAAAAGGATCAGTTCTTCAGCACTCCGTTTTCTTTACGGTCTAGTTCTCACACCCATACATGACTACTGGAAAAACCATAGCTTTGAATAGACGGACTCTGCTGTTTAATATGCTGTCTAGGTTGGTCATAGTTTTCTTCCAAGGAGTGTAAAATCGATAGCCAGTGTGAATTCGCTGTATGACTCAGGGAACTCAAACTAGTGCTCTGTGACAATCTAGAGGTGTAGGATGGAGTGGGTGGTGGCAGAGAGGTTGAAGAGGGAGGGACATAACTATGGCTGATTCATGCTGATGTATGGCAGAAAACAACACAGTATTGTAAAGCAATTATCCTTCAGTTAAAAATAAACTTAAAAAAATAGAAAACACAACACATCTATGAGATTTCACTATAGGTTAACTATCTCAATAGGATGTAAAATAAATTTTGAATATTTTGGTAGTGAAAACAAAAAGAAAATTAATTTAGATTATATAATACTTTTATATTTTTTGCATGATATTACCCTCATTTTAAATTACTGCTTAGCTCTTTCTAAGTGGTTTCTCTTACAAGCAATCTGCAAACATATCTCATTTAAACAATTCAAACAAAATGTGTACAATAAAATATGAATTCTACTCTCCTTCTCTGTCAAAAATACTTTTAACATATGATACATGTCCTTGCATTCTTTTTTCCTATGTATTTTTGGCTGTCAATACATAAAAAGGAAGCCCTAGAGAGATCTGTATGAGAAGGCTTCCCTGTAGGAGTTCTAATTGAAGTGAGCCTTGTCTTTGAGGGTTGTATCTTACACATATTAAAAAAGAAAAGGAAAGTGATCACTAAAATGTTAATATTTCCCTTGCATATAGAAGAATAATGCCTTAGATTTTTTCAAAGATCCCTGTATATTTCAAATGTTCTACATTAACTATGTGTTAAATTTTAAATTAAAAGAAACAACCTCCCTCCTCAAAACTACTTGCCAATTTAATAATACCAGTCAGTTTCTATGGGCACAGATGCAAAAAGAATTTATGGCTTCTCAGAGGCTTAAATTTTAGGCCAGTTGGTAATGCTTGGATGGCTAAAAAAAAACAATCTGCTATAGGTTTGCATATTGTTTGGCAGTACTAGTATGCTGCACACAGCTATTTTCCCCTCAGTTTTATGAATAACCTGGTTTCTTAATAGTCAAGTCACAGTCCCAGTTTAGGATTTTTTTCCTCCATATTCAGACTTAGTTCCTGCACAAATATATTATTCAAGCATTGAGGGCCCACAAATCAACTTAGAAGTCATGGAATCGTGGATATTCTTTTATAAATCTCCATTAACTCTGTGTAGATTATATAATATCACCTGTATTCCTGGAGGAGGGCATAGCAACCCACTCCAGTATTCTTGTCTGGAGAATCCCAAGGACAGAGGAGCCTGGCGGGCTACAGTCCATAGGGTTTCAGAGTCAGACACGACTGAAGCAACTTAGCACACACACACATATCCATTTGTTAAACTTTTCACAACATATATTTGCTGAGCATCTACTGTGTGCTAGACATTTTGCTAGGTAACAACAATATCTAGCAAAAATAAGTGAATGTATCTTGCTTTAAGCCTATCAATAACAATCAGTTAGATGAATGAAGGTAGGTACTTTGAGGGGTTCTGGCATATATAGAAGCAAAAAAAAAAAAAAAAAGAAGAAGAAGAAGAAACTGAAGAAAGACAGATAATATGAATTCTAGTAAGGTACAACTGCCTGTAGCCTGGCTTATTTTTATTTCTCAGTAACTAATATAGATTCTTCATTACAGACCTGGTATAAATATTTAAAAATTAACAAGGGGGTTCTTTTAATTTTCCTTTGGTTTTGGAGTCCTAAATGTCATATTTCATAACTAGGCTTTAGATGTAGATTTTCCATTTATTAGTAACTGTTCTCTATACTTTGAATCAAAATTTGTTCTTCTTTTTAACAATCAGCTCAAATTTGAAGCATAATTCACCATGCAAGCCTTCTAGGCTCTATTCCACACTGCAGTATAAGTTAAGGCCTTTCTAACAGCACCGTATTGAGGACTATTATTTGTATAGCTTAATTTTGTTGCGTAGGTTCACAATCAAGCTGTGATCTGCATGCTATCCAAGTGGGAGCTAGCTCATTTGAAAAGAACTAAGATCCAGTTGAGAACTGGCTGATAAATACACAAGATTTGCTTAACCAAGTAAAGTACTTATAGGGCAGCGATTACTTGTAAGAGTTTTATCCTTTATGTTTAATATTCATGAGTGCTGATCTATACATGAATTCTCTTAGTAAGCTCCCCCAAATACTAATTACATGAAAGTAGGGATATTGTATCTGCTATAGCTATTTTTTGACAGATTACATTGTAAGATGTTTGCCCAGAGTGAATGTTCTAACACCTACTCAGAGTTTCAGCAGAAGCAGTTCTTTTCCAAAAATTTAAGCTCTGATGAAAGCATCTTCCAGACATACGAAGCACAGTGCCTTGAAGAAATCCAATGAAACTCGCTTTGTTTTGGGAAATATTTACTGAATTGCACTGCACTAGAACTATTAGATGAGTTATAACAGGCTTGAACATCTGAAGAAATCTTTAGAGTAGATCTAATGCTTTTTTGAATTTCTAAGAAATTAGTTTTTCTTTTTTAAAAAATTCTTTTAGTTTCATTCATTTTCAGTGTAAATGTTCTGATTCATTTCTGTCTTGACAAGGGCTTGATGAAACATCTTTACTAATGTCATTTAAAATTGTGAACTTGTTCATCATCTGTGTATTTTAAGCTTTATAATCCAAATTAACTTTAACTTTGAAAAGCTGAAGTGGTAGTGAAAACTAATAGCTTCTTGTTTTAGTCTGAAATTTAGTAAGTAGGAAGGATAAGAAATTATTTTTCATACCACAATGATTGGCCATTCTCAATCACTATTGAAAATAGGACATGTAGAAACAGAGGGAGGAAATAAACTTCTAAATAAGAGCTAATGGGACTATGGAGATTAGTAGGATCCAGAATGTTTAACTGAGGTTAACAGGTTTCAGACTAATCCTTTCCCCCTAAATCAAAAGTGACTTTGACTTTGTGGGTAAACACCAATAGAAGTTTAGATATTAACAATATAAATGAATATAGCATGAAGAATTTCTAGATGAATGTGGAGGTTTTCTGCAGCAAGCTAACCACGGGTCTAAGAGTGTGATAAAATACTTTCACAAAAATAGGATCTCTGGCCCCCTGCAATATTTCAGCTAGCAATTTTAGAGGGCATGCTGTAGAAAGAAAAAAAATTTTTTTTCAGGATTAAAACTTAGGTTCAAGGATTCAATTTAATTGCCAATCTGACTTGGCAGTCTGTTAATAGGCCCAGTGGGAATGTTTTAAGAATTGAATGAGAGATACGAATGAACCTACTTACAAAGCAGAAAATGACTCATAGACCCAGAGAACTCATTTATGGTTGCTGGGGGATAACCATCAAGGACCTACTGGGAACTCTGCTCAATCTTATGTGGCAGCCTGGATGGGAGGGGAGTTTGTGGAAGAATGGATCCTTGTATATGTATAGCTGAGTCTCTCTGCTGTCCACCTGAAACTATTATAACATTGTCAATTGGCTACATCCTAATACAAAATAAAAAGTTCAAAAAATATACATAGGTAAGAAAAAGGTGGAGCCAAGGGAACAGAAAGAAAATACCAGCTGAAGAGAGAACCCAGAATTCAGGAATGGTGAGAGTGAAAGTCATTCAGTTGTGTTCGACTCGTTGTGACCCCATGGACTATACAGTCCATGGAATTCTCCAGGCCAGAATACTGGAGTGGGTAGCCTTTCCCTTCTCCAGGACATCTTCCCAACCCAGGGGTCAAACCCAGGTGTCCCACATTGCAGGCAGATTCTTTACCAACTGAGCCACAAGGGAAGCCCAGAGTAATGGTAATAGAAGCTTATCTTAAAAGCTCATTAATAATCTTATCAAAGCTCCTATTAAAAGGCTTTGTAGAATCTGCCCAAATTCTTACACAGAAAGGAGGAGGAAGGATGGAAATAAATTACAATTCACATGAAGCAACTGATTTAGACATGTGTTGGCTGATACCTATAATTACTATTTTAGATATTTGTTGTTGGTTACTTATTTTTTTAAAGCATGTATTCAACCAGATCATGAGCTCCTTATTGCAAAATTCAGGCTTAACTGAAAAAAGTAGGGAAAACCAATAAGATATTCAGATGTGACCAAATCAAATCCCTTATGATTATACAGTGGAGGTGATGAATAGACTCAAGAGATTAGATCTGGTAGACAGAGTGCCTGAAAAGCTATGGATGGAGGTTCATAATTTTGTTCAGGAGGCAGTGACCAAAACCATCCTAAAGAAAAAGAAATGAGAGATGGCCAAGTGGTTGTCTGAGGAGGCTTTACAAATATTAATAGCTGAGGAAAGAAGAGAAGTTAAAGGGTAGGGAAAAAGGAAAAGATATACCCAACTGAACCTAACCAGACCTAACAGAAGCATAAGATATTAAGAAGAGGTGGCAAGAATATACATAAGAACTGTACAAAAAATGGTCTTAATGATCCAGATAACCATGATGGTGTGGTCACTCACCTAGAGCCAGACATCCTGGAGTGTGAAGTCAAGTGGGCCTTAGGAAGCATTACAACCAACAACGCTAGTGGAGGTGATAGAATTTCAGCTGAGTTATTTCAAATCCTAAAAGATGATGCTGTGAAAGTGCTACACTCAAAGTGCTAGCAAATTTGGAAAACTCAGCAGTGGCCATAGGACTGGAAAAGTTTAGTTTTCATTCCAATTCCAAAGAAAGGCAATGCCAAAGAATGCAAACTACTACACAATGGCACTCATCTCACATGCTAGCAAGGTAATGCTCAAAATCCTTCAAGCCAGGCTTCAACAGTTCGTGAACCAAGAACTTCCAGATGTACAAGCTGGATTTAGAAAAGGCAGAGGAACCAGAGATCAAATTGCCAACCTCCATTGGATTAGAAAAAAACAAGGGAATTCCAGAAAAACATCTACTTCTGCTTCACTGTGCTAAAGCCTTTGACTGTGTGGATCACAACAAACTGTGAAAAATTTTTAAAGAGATGGGGATACCAGACCACCTTATCTGCCTCCTGAGAAACCTGTATGCAGGTCAAGGAGCAATAGTTAGAACTGGACATGAAACAGCAGACTGGTTCAAAACTGGGAAAGGAGTACATCAGAGCTGTACATTGTCACCTTGCTTATCTAACTACTATGCACAGTACATCATTAAAAATGCCAGGCTGGTTAAAACACACACTGGAATCAAGACTGCTGAGAGAAATATCAATAACCTTGGTTATGCATATGACACTACCCTAATGGCAGAAAGTGAAGAGGAACTAAAGAGGCTGTTGTTGAAGGTGAAAGGGGAGTGTGAAAAAGCTGGCTTAAAACTCAACATTCAAAAAACTAAGATGGTCCCATCACTTCATGACAAATCGATGTGAAAAAATAAAAATGGAAACAGTGAAAGATTTTATTTTCTTGGGCTCCAAAATCACTGTGGATGATGACTGCACCCATTAAATTAAAAGATGCTTGCTCCTTGGAAGAAAAGCTACGACAAACCTAGGTAGTATATTAAAAAGCAGAGACATCACTTTGCCAGCAAAGGTCCATATAACAAAATCTATTTTTTTTTTGAATCACATACATGTGACCCATTCATCACATGTATGGATGTGAGAGTTGGATTACAAAGAAGGCTGAGCACTGAAGAATTGATGCTTTTGAACTGTGGTGCTGGAGGACTCTTGAGAGTCCCTTGGGTTACAAGGAAATCTAACCAGTCAATCCTAAAGGAAATCAGTCCTGAATATTCATTGGAAGGACTGATGCTGAAGCTGACATTTCAATACTTTGACCACCTGATGCGAAGAGCTGACTCACTGGAAAAGACCCTGATGCTGGAAAAGATTAAAGGCAAAAGGAGAAGGGAGTGGCAGAGGATGGGATGGTTAGATAGCATCACTGACTCAATAGACATGAATCTGAGCTGACTCCAGGAGATAGTGGAGGACAGAGAGCCTGGTGTGCTCCAGTCCATGGAGTCAGACCTTACTTAGTGACTGAACAGCAACAGCATTCAATCCTGTTAGGTTAAATTGCATAAGTGAGGGGATGCGGTAGACCCTGTGATACCAGAGTGTCATTTATTGTTGTGACTTTCCCCTAGTGCTTTCCTGTGATCTAAATTCTGCGGCATATATGCAACAGTTAATGTTCCAGAGTGTGTGCCTGTGGCATTTGAGACATAATGTTTCAGGTTGTGGTATCTTATTTTCATCATGAATTTATACTTGTTCATCCATACCCACACACTCCCATCTCCCAAACTGGGGATCATTTCTCAAGGAACAGGTGACTTTTGTTGGCTTTTGTTTATAGTTTCTACTGACTTTAAGTACTTTTGATAATCTATTTTCACAAAGTTTCAATCTGAAGTCAGAGGCTCAGACAAAGACTCTACTGCCTAGAGACTAGGAGTCCTAATGAAATTTCCAGTCTGGTCCAAGGGAAAAAAAAATTGTTAGGGGCAAGAAAGGTAGGGCATATAGTGGGTCCTGTAATGAGCAGATGGCCTCTAGAGATAGAGCCCAAGAAATGTAATCAGCTTCCATCATTCACAGGATGTATACATATGAATTTACTCCTAATGGTCCTCTCCTTTTTTTTTTTTTTTTCTTACCTTTCTTACATGGCCTTTGTAGGCATTTTGGTGTGTGACTGCTACATTGTTGCTCTATTAAACAATGAACATAATTTGCACAATTTGCACAATTTGATGTTTAAATTATACCCCTCATTCATCACTCTGTAGTATAGTCATATAACTGAACACACTGTATCTAACTCTTATTTGACCCTCATCCACGTCCTCCTTCCATTGCCCCAAACTCATGGAGCCCTTGAACAATTTTAAATCCTGCTCTAACCCCTTTCCTGATGCAGGTCATTACCAGTGCAGGCAACTCAACAAAATAATGCTTTCGCTGTATATCACTGCCCTGTTTAAATGCCTACTGAGGTTCCCTGTTACTTATTAGATTTAGTCTATTTCTCTTTTTAAAATTTTAGCCCTCCTAATACATCTTTCTGGTACTTTCTCCTACCACTTCTGTATTTCTTTAACTGGGCTGATAATTAAAATCCCCTGGGAAATGTTTTGAAAGAGCACTTTTCCTGACCTGACCTCTAGAGCTTATGGTTTAAGTGACCTGGGGTGTGGACTGGAGGATAAGCGTTTCTCTTTAACTTGCTGCTGCTGCTGCTGCTAAGTCACTTCAGTTGTGTCCAACTCTGTGCGACCCCATAGACGGGGGCCCACTGTCTCTGGGATTCTCCAGGCAAGAACACTGGAGTGGGTTGCCATTTCCTTCTCCAATGCATGAAAGTGAAAAGCAAAAGTGAAGTTGCTCAGTCGTGCCTGACTCTTAGTGACCCCATGGACTGCAGCCTACCAGGCTCCTCCGTCCATGGGATTTCCCAGGTAAGAGTACTGGAGTGGGGTGCCATTGCCTTCTCCGCTCTTTGAGTGAGTGAAGAGTGAAGTCGCTCAGTCGTGTCCGATTCTTTGCGACCCCATAGGCTGTAGCCTACCATGCTCCTCTGTCCATGGGATTTTCCAGGCAATAGTACTGGAGTGGATTGCCATTTCCTTAACTTAGGTATTTCTAATTTGAAGCCAGGTTTGAAAGCCACTTATGCAAACTAGTGGTTCCAGACCAGGAGCATCTGCATGACCTGAGAACTTGCTAGAAATGCAAATTATTGGACCTCACCCCAGATCTCGTGAATCAGAAATCCTTGGGACGAAACCAGAAAACTGTATTTCAATAAGATTCTGACATATATCAAAGCTGTGCTGTCTAATGTGGTAGCTACCTGTGGTAATTGAGCACTTGAGATGTGGCTAGTCCAAATTGAGATGGACTATAATATCAAGAACACAATAAAATTTAAAGACCCAGTACAAAAAGAGAATATGAAAGTCATGTAAATGATATTCTAAATTAATAAAATGTTGAAATTATTTTGGGCAGGTTAAAGGAAATGTATTGTTACAATGAATTTTACCTATTTCATTTTTTTAATGTGCCTGCTAGAAATTACATATATGGCTTGCATTGGGCTTCCTGGGTGGCACAGTGGTAAAGAATCTGCCTGCCAAATGGAGGAAACACAGGTTCCTGGGTGGGGAAGATCCCCTGGAGAAGGAAATGGCAACCCACTCCAGTATTCTTGCCTGTGAAATCCCATGGACAGAGGAGCCTGGAGGGTACAGTCCATGGGGTCACAAAGAATTAGACATGACCGAGTGCACGATTGCATACACACATAAACACACACACATTTCTCTCGGACAACACTGACTTAAAATTTGAGAGCCACTAATCTATGCCATCATTATTTTCCTACACAGAATTTTTTCAAAGTGGTTTAACCGAAACACAGACTGGATTTTTGACTCCACACCTTTGCCCCTTTCATGTATCATTTCCATCATTAGACAGTCCTTCCTACCCCTCCATGCTTGAACCATTCTGGCTGATTCTTCCAGGCTGAGCTTTTCATGTCTTTTTACTTCAAAAGTATCTCCTGGCTACTCTATCTCCTGTCCTATGATAACTCTCTTTCTCTATTTTTGTAGTTCCTAATTCCAGAAAGTAAGGGAGATTCATACTGGAGAACTCATAGAAAGGGGACAGCTGTCTCAAGCTTCAAGGATGGTAGAATCACTAAAAGGTGTAAGAGGAGGGTACCAGGCTGTCATACTGAGGTGGTGAGGTCTGGAGTTCCTAAGTGGCAGAGCCCAGTCCCCTTTATTTGTATCCTCCATATTTCAGGTTGGGCTTCCCAGGTGGATCAGTGGGTAAAGAATCCACCTGTAATACAGGAGATGTGGGAGATGCAGGTTTGATCTCTGGGTTGGGAAGATTCCCTGGAGGAGGAAATGGCAACCCATTCCAGTATTCTTGCCTGGGTAATCCCGTGGACAGAGGAACCTGGCAAGCTACAGTCCATAGGGTTGCAAAGAGTCAGACACAGACTAAAGTGACAGAGCACACACACACACACTCATGCACATAGCACAGGTCAATTTGTGTCCCACAAGGCAGAAGCCCGGTAGATATATGTGGCTGATGAAGGTGATGGACTTTAGAAGCCAGAGTGAGGGAAGGACAGCTTCTGGAAAACTGGATAAAAGCCATAGGATCCAAGAATGAGGCTTCTTTTTGAAAGAAAAAAAAAAATCTCTTTGTGTTCCCATTTAATGAGATGGTAACAAAATTCATGGGTTAATTGGTTTCAGTAACTTGTAGAAATCAAGCCATGTATTTGGGGCTTTTATGATTATGGGAATAGGGGTGCCAGCAGAGAGAACATTTAAGTAATACTTTAGGGGCTTTTTCTTATGTTTCCCATGTTCTATTCTATATCAGGTACAATTTTACTTAAAGGGTGTAAGAGAGACTAGATGACCTCAAAATATGACTTTCTGCTCAAAACTCTACTCCCTACACCATGTAAGGCAGACCCATGTCCCTTTTCTAGTCTATTTAAAATCCCACAACACTCTCTTCTTGGCAGCTTTTTTCTACTGATACTTCTTCAGCATTCTCTTTCATGTCATTTCCTACCATTGTGTAACATTAAGATGAAAGAAAGAATGATGATGTTAGGGATGTGAAAGGGGAGATCCTAAAGCAGAAAAATTAAAAAGCTAACCATGTTTCTTCCTATATGGAACTTGTTTGCTAACCCTCAGTCCACTCTAGTACATGAATTTATTTTATTCTTTCTATAATCATGCAATTTTAGAAAGCTAATGTTTAATATTCCTCAGAAAGAACCATTTAAACTCTCAGATGCTTTAACAGTTGCTTCAAGTTCTTCAGAAAGTTCTTGCATGAAAACATGAATTTGATCTTTGAAAGGCTCCTCAGGGAAACAAGTAGTAATGCTTGAATTGATTAGAACTTTCTGCCTCCAGAATCCTTTAATTCTCATTAATAAGGAAGAAAAATAGCTATTAGCAAATACTTTCTAAGACTCAAATAGTGATGTTTTATATTCAATCAAGATATATGAGTCCCAAGACAATGAAGCACCTAGGTATGATATTATCAAGTTATAAATTACCCATTTCTCATCACCACCTGAAAAAAATTGTTGTTTTTTTTTTTTAAATGAACCTACTTGCAAAAGAACCTGTAAAATATCACCAGCCAAGCATGAGACTGGGATAAAGCATTTCATCAAAATGTCTATAGATCATTTCTCTAAAGTGTAAATGAGTATCTTGCAAGTTATCACATAGTGCACATTTTCAGAGTCACTTTGGGGAGAAATGTGATAGCATATTTTTTTATGAAAAGAGGCAATGTGATCAATAAAATAAAAGGGCAGATTTGAAATGCAGAAATCAATTTTAATTGAGGAATGAATGACAAAAATAGGTTATTTAGTTTCCAAAACCTGTGTGCTGTCTTGGTCTATTTTATTTTGTTATATCTTTTTTTTTTTTTACCCAACTGCCCTTTTGATTTCCATTCCCCAGGAACCCTCTATGCTATTGCTAAAGCTGTGTTGCTGATATAGGTTTTCAAGATCAGGAATGGTTCTAACAATTCTCTTTTCTTTCCCAAAGATGACTGACATCTTTTCTCCCTGCCACCCCTCTCCCCAACCAATTTCCTATAAATAGAATTTTACTCCTTTAGAAAGTAGCAAAGGTAAGAATTTAGAGGGGATACCTGTATATCCTCAGAATATTCACTAGAAATTAATAATAAGCACTGTACTCATAAATCTACTTCCTTATGCAGAGCAACCTTTGGGGTTGCAAATTGGCTCTGCATCCCCCAGGTTTTGTTTGGGTAGCTGCCTCTTCAGAGACTCCATGTCTTAACCAGCTTTCCTTATGCAAATCCAAAGATTCACTAAATGTGGAGAATCTTATATCTAAACACTCTGCCCTCAAATAATGGCCCTCACCTTCCTAACAGTAGCTGCTCTCAGTTTCTCTAGTGGGTGCCCAGTTAATGTGTTGACTTTGAGTCTATTTCTCAAATTTCTCCTGCCCTGGTTTGAATGGCAAGGAATGACCTTCCTCAGGCTGTGGGTAGGTTCATTCATCCAATGGGAGGCAAGAGTGGGGTCAGAGGAAGGAAGATGGCAGTGATGTTTTCCCTCTTTTTTATTTTTTCTTTTGATTTTCATGGCATTTATGGCAGCACCAGGTGGTGCTGGAGGTAAAGAATCTGCTTGTCAATGCACAAAACATAAGACACGTGGGTTTGATTCCTGGTTCCAGAAGAACCCTTGGAGGAGGGCATGGCAGTCCACTCCGGTATTCTTGGCTGGAAAATCCCATGGACAGAGGAACCATGGGCTACCATCCATAGGGTCACAAACAGTCAGACATGACTGAAGCAACTTAGCACACATGCCTGCGTGGCAGCATCTCTTTCCTAGTTCTGACTTCTGCCAGGCAGCTCCTCTTCCTATGGTCCCAGCTCCTTCTGGTTAATGTCTGCCGTGTCTGCATCCCACAAAACATCCTGGCTGTGGGCTCTTATATCATTTCTGCTTCCCTCCAGGCCTAGGAATGATAGCTTCTTTCTGCTTTTGCCAAACTCTGGGTGGCCTCACCATCCACTCATAGGTGTCTCTGTTTTTTCACCAGCTGTTTCAGGAGATAGTGCAGCTCCTTCTAGGTCTCCTTACTGGCCTGAGGTACCCATTGCCCTGCTACTATGAGTTTTGACTGCTGAGAGTTCAAAGCCAGCCTCCTTCTCTGAGACGTGTCTGATGGAGTTGACAGAGCCGCCGCAGCCAGTGCTGATGGTTATGAAATGCTGACCCTCTTTTGTCAAGGGAGGGACAATTCTTCTGCAGGGTTTATGACCTAGAGACCACTCCCTGTGGATCAGGCCAAGGCTGCGCATGGCTTGAGTCCCATGTTCGCTTGGTTCTTCTTCTTTATCCTGATTTGCTCTCTCCTTCACTTTTCTTAAAGAGCACACCTTTAGAAAAATCACATGTGCTCAAATCCTTGTCCCAAGCTGTCATTTATTGGTGACCCAAATTGAGGAAGCAGTGTAATTAAACCCCTCTGTTTGGAAGTCTTAGAGTAGTTTGTGTTTTTCTGACTGTGTCCTGAATGATACAGAAAGCTTAAAGTAACTCTCAGCATTTCACTTGCAAAAAAATAAGCACAATGATAACATCTGTTTGGGTATTATAATACAAAAGCAATCTCATGCCCACTACTTATTTGATTGTCCTCACCCTTCTCTGAGGTAGAGTTCCACCTCATTGTCTCCCTTTAATCTCAGTGGTTTTCTTTTAGTTTCTTTAATACAGTGTATTTCTTCCTACCTCAGATAAGTTTCCAAATGCTGTTACTTTTTCTGGAATGGGGTAAGGGATATTACGTGAAATGTCTATGTGATATCTCATCCAGGAGATAAAACTGGGTTATAAAGATTTTCTGAGACCCAGGATAGTGAGTTTTCTGTTGCCCCACATCCTTCTAATTAGGAAGCAACCAGGCAGAAAATACTTTTTAAAGAGGAAATTAACACAATAAAGTAAAGAGATCTTTCAGGTTATACTGCTAACTTCCTGTTTTGCATCGAGAAGTAAGTTATCTCTCCTTGATACTTATTTAGAGACCTTAGATCTTTCTGACAAGAAGAGCATGGGCCAAGATAAAACTTGGCCTCCCAGAGAGAATTCTCACTGGCATCTTTACCTTCTCCTCCAGGCAAGGGAATGTACCAACCAGTGTAATTCTGAGGATCCCTGAGACGTGAGCTACTGGGTGGTGATCATCCTTCCGCTGAGGACCACTTCCTTCCTCTCCACCCCAACTTGCACCATCATTCTGCCTACTCTCAGCTGTAAATGGATGAGTTCTCTGATGCCCTCGCCCCTTCATGGTGCTTTGATCTCTGTAACTCCACTGGCTTTCACATTCACTTGCTCTTATCATGACTTGGAAGTCTCCTCCTTTGAAACATGAAGCTTCATTAACTTGCCATCAAAGAACAATCTCATATTTTTCCAGCTCTTACTCCATCACCCTAGCATACGCATTAGTCTCATCAAATTAAATTTACTTGATTTATTTTTTCCAATATCTCAGCTGTCACCTTCACTTTGTTCCTGACTTTGCTTAGAATCTATAATCTCTGATGTTCGGCTACAAAGAGCACAGTAATCTACTGAACTGTTCTCTTGCCAGTATCCTCAGCTCCCATACTCCCTTTCTATCTTCACCACTATGGCAGTATTCCAGCCTAGACATCTACAATTTTCTCTTCTCAGCTCCTATAACCAGATGAATAAGTACTACTGAGGAAGCCAAAATTCACCTTGGCACTATTTCTATCTATGAAAAGATAGAAATCTATTTCAGTTGGACTATTGAAATCATTAAGTATGAAATTACTAAAACTTACATATTCTCACACATCATTCCAGTCTGATGATGATCTGTCCCTTCCCGTTCAAAGACAAATGAGCCCAGGCAAGATATTCCCTCCCATGAGTTTACTGAGAATACGTATAATGCTTTATCCCTATTTCATCAATATTAGAACCTGGAGCATGATAGGTAGTCAATAAGTATTCTATTTAATGACTCACTCTCTTTCCTGTATTTTTCTGTAGCTTGTATCATATTGATGTCTATCTACCTTACTAAACAGTGAGTTCCTTGAGGACAGGAATTGTTTCTTAGTCATTTTTTATCCCTTATACCAGGCAATGTCTGAAACATAGTAGGTGTGAGTGAACAAGGGGAAAGGAAATGAATACCTTAGTGACATAGTCATTTTTGTGCAATTAAACTGTTAATAAATGGATGTCTAAATGAGGAAATTAGTTACAAGTCTAAGTGTACAGCTACGATAATGCAATAAATTCTAACTTGCTTTATTACCAAGTGAATTTAGATAATTATTTCCATCTCAAACTCAAGTCAGTTTATTTTAAAAAAACTAATTAGATGATTTTTAGCCTGAGAATGGATGATCGGAGAGTCCCACATTTTCTATTGCCTGGGTTCCCTTTAACACAACTTGACTGATCTGAAGACAACTGTGCACAGACCTAAGTTCTTGTTTTGAAATCTACTCTTTCTTCTTCTCTTTGGTTATTTAGTTTAGCTGCTTATACAGTTTCTTTGGGATGCTTTGTGTTTTTTTCCTTTTCTATTATCATAATAGAAATCATCAAAGAGTTAAAACTAGTACTTCCTAATCCACTATTTCAAGTCTATTTATTGCCGGCCATTGTCTAATCATGGCAAACATATGCACCAACATGATATAGAGAATAAAATTAAGATTATGCAACACTTACAGTTGCCTACAGAATACACAACTAAAGTTGTATACAGACTTTTCAGGCCCTTTCTGGATTTAAATAAGCCACAATCAAACCTCCAGATGGTGCATTTGCTTATCTGAGGTCTCCATACTGACCACTCAGTAAATGTTCAGAAATCTGACTTTTTGTTTTTAACTGCCAAAGAATCTCACCATGAACTCTTACTTTACCACAAGGCTTCAGGAAAGTCAGATGAGAACAAGCTTTCCTTTCCTCTTACAAAATTCAAATTTCTGGTGACTTATGAAATAAGAAACCATGCTTTAGCACAAGGGCACTTGATAATTCCCCAACACAGTCCATCCTTGATTATCCAGGGGTGTTAAGTTATGTACTTCTGAGTTTTCTGTAGTTTATAATTCTAGGTTGAATCTTCCCTTTTGCCATCAGTTCAGTTCAGTCGCTCAGTCATGTCTGACTCTTTGTGACCCCATGAATCGCAGCACGCCAGGCCTCCCTGTTCATCACCATCTCCCGGAGTGCACTCAGACTCACGTCCATCGAGTCCGTGATGCCATCCAGCCATCTCATCCTCGGTCGTCCCCTTCTCCTCCTGCCCCCAATCCCTCCCAGCATCAGAGGTTTTTCCAATGAGTCAACTCTTCTCATGAGGTGGCCAAAGTACTGGAGTTTCAGCTTTAGCATCATTCCTTCCAAAGAAATCCCAGGGTTGATCTCCTTCAGAATGGACTGGTTGGATCTCCTTGCCATACATAGCTTTAGATTATCTTTCCTTATATCATTTGTGTGTGGTTAAGAGCTTACAAGCTTTAACAACATTAATCTATCTAATACGTTGCCCCCAAATCACATAGGACTCTCAAAACCAAAAGTAAAGTGTCTGGTGCATGGCCCAGATTCCCCTTCCAGACAGAAACTCTCATTTTCCTAACCTCCAGGGCTGTGAGAGGCCTGAGAGCTCTCCCAGCAGTCTCTCCCCGAGAATTGCCCTTAAGTGAAAAGACCTGCTTTTCCCAATATTCTAAGCAATACACATCCAATGACTCTTAAATATAGGAAGTTACAAAACTAACCTCTGATCCCCTTTCTTCACCTCCCCCATATACTACTGGGGTGAGTATTCCAGTTTCAGAGCTCCCCATGTGATCAGCTGAGACTTCCTTTGCAACTGTTATCAGTTTAATTTCTCCCTCAACCCGACCCTGTTTCCTTCACTTCCTTGTGGGTGTTAGTTATAGGAGTTTCTCCAAAAACCCACCTGGATGCAATGGGATTCAACCTACGGTTGTTAATGTCAGGAGTCATCCTAGAAAGGAGACTGAAGATTTTGGAGTTGGGTCACCTACCAGTTGGCTGGTAGATTATGGGTACCCTGGCCTGCTGTAGTGGCGAAACTGTTAAACTTTCAAGGTGGTAAACTTGGAGGGGAATAGGGACTGTCCCAGGTATTATAAATTTCAGGAAGGAACAGTAATATTAAGAAAAGGGGAATCAAATGATTCATTCTAGTAATGCCTTTGTTGTGCCGTGTTTGCTCAGTTGCGTAGTCATGTCTAACTCTGCAACTCCATGGACTGTAGCCTGCCAGGCACCTCTGTCCATGGGATTTTTTTCCTAGCAAGAATACTGGAGTGGGTTGCCATTCCCTGCTCCAGGGGATCTTCCCATCCAGGGACTGATCTGCATCTCTGTGTCTCCAGCATTGGCAGGCAGATTTTTTTTTTTTTAATCACTGTATCACCTGGGAGGTCCTTGGTGCCTTTAAAAGGTAGCAGAATATGTCACTCCAAAATACAATTGCAAAAGTTCAGCGCATGCCACCCTAAAATATGCCACTTTGGTATATTGATTATTTTGAGCTGTAGGTACTTGAAAAACAGCAAATGCAGGAAGAGGTTTTCTCTGAACTCCCTTTTTTGCCTAAAGACAGATCCTCCAAAAGAGACTTGACTGTCATAGATCCCCTCCCTGGGAACTGCATCAGTCAGGGGAGATTGACTCATCAAAGGAGAGAAGAATAGAAGGTGACAACCTGACAAACATTGTCACAGACTATCATACCTACCATCTAGTCTTTTTTTTTTTTTTTAGTTTTTTATTTTTTTAATTTTAAAATCTTTAATTCTTACATGCATTCCTAAACATCTAGTCTTCAGAAAAGGCCCACTCATCCTAAAAATTATTTATTCTTCCCTAAGAATCCCATATTCCCCTCCCCTTTCTATTAAGATGGTGGTTGTTGTTTAGTCACTTAGTCATATCTGATTCTTTGCGACCCCACTGTCTATAACCTACCAGCCTCCTTTGTTCTTGGGATTTCCTAGGCAAGAATAATCGGTATCCATTTTCTCCTCCAGGGATCCTCCCGGCCTGCAGCCTGAATCTGCATCTCCTGCATTGGCAGACAGATTCTTTACTGCTAAGCCACCAGGGAAACCAGTAAAGATGGTATTTAACTCTAAAATTTAAGCTACCTTGGAAAATTACTCATTTTTCCCTGAGTATCTCCCATGTATACCATGAAGTATGCATGTTAAACTTTTGATTGTTTTTCTTTTGTTAATCTTACTACAGAAGTCTCAGCAAAAATTCAATAGGGTAAAGGAAAATGAATATATTCTCCATACTCATTAGAGAATAATAATAAAGGCTGAGAGTGATTAATACTTAATTTAGGGAAAAATATGAAAGTTAGATGGTTTACTGGGTGGCTATATATATATTTGCCTCCTGCTGTGAAAGGGCAGAAAAACTTGCAGAGTTAATTCTAAAGGTAGTGGATCTCTGGACAAAGTTGCATTCTCCACTTCTACCAGGCAACTCTACTTACTAACGTCAGAGTTTGTTGGTTAGGCAGGAGTGAGAGACCCCGAGATCTGTGATGGTGATATTTGAGTTTACACACTAAAAAACATGGCCTAGATTTTTTCTGGACAATCTGGTTATTCATCAACGGCTCAATTCTCCCCATTGAAAATTTTTCATTCCCCCTTTGCTTGAGCAGTCTCCGGAGCAATCGGCCTGCAGAGACAGGCACCGCCATGCTGCGGACCGGCGCCGTACAACTTCCGGTTCCGCCTCTGTTACTAGTGAGGGGAAGATGGCGGCCGCAACTGTGGTGATTCCCGTAGAGTGGATAAAGAACTGGGAGAAATCAGGGAGAGGCGAATTTTTACGTTTATGCCGGATCCTCAGTGAAAATAAAAGCCACGATAGTTCAACTTATAGAGATTTCCAGCAAGCTCTTTATGAATTATCATACCATGTCATTAAAGGAAATCTAAAGCATGAACAGGCATCTAATGTTCTTAGTGACATTAGTGAATTTCGTGAGGATATGCCCTCCATTCTTGCTGATGTATTCTGCATATTAGATATTGAGACAAATTGTTTAGAAGAAAAAAGCAAAGGAGACTATTTTACACGATTGGTATTAGCATGTTTGTATTTAGTTTCAGACACAGTTCTAAAGGAACGCTTGGATCCAGAAACATTGGAATCGTTAGGGCTTATCAAACAATCACAGCAATTCAATCAAAAGTCAGTTAAAATCAAGACAAAACTCTTTTATAAGCAGCAAAAATTTAATTTGTTAAGAGAAGAAAATGAAGGTTATGCCAAGCTGATTGCTGAACTGGGGCAAGATTTATCTGGAAATATTACTAGTGATTTCATCTTAGAAAATATAAAATCTTTAATAGGATGCTTTAATCTGGATCCCAATAGAGTTCTGGATGTCATTTTAGAAGTGTTTGAATGCAGGCCAGAACACGATGACTTCTTTATATCTTTATTAGAATCTTACATGAGTATGTGTGAACCGCAAACACTGTGTCATATTCTTGGGTTCAAATTCAAGTTTTATCAGGAACCAATTGGAGAGACTCCTTCATCTTTATACAGAGTTGCAGCAGTACTTCTACAGTTTAACCTTATTGATTTAGATGATCTTTATGTACATCTTCTTCCAGCTGATAATTGCATTATGGATGAACACAAACAAGAAATTGTAGAAGCTAAGCAGATCGTTAGAAAACTTACAATGGTTGTATTGTCTTCTGATAAAATTGACGAGAGAGAGAAAGAAAAGGAAAAAGAGGAAAAAGTGGAGAAACCACCTGACAATCAAAAACTTGGTTTGTTGGAAGCCTTGTTAAAGATTGGGGATTGGCAGCATGCGCAGAGCATTATGGATCAGATGCCGCCATACTACGCAGCTTCACATAAACTAATAGCCCTTGCTATTTGCAAGCTTATTCATATAACTATCGAGCCTCTCTACCGAAGAGTTGGTGTTCCTAAAGGCGCTAAAGGCTCACCTGTTAGTGCTTTGCAAAATAAGAGAGCACCAAAACAAGCAGAGAGCTTTGAAGATTTGAGGAGAGACGTCTTCAATATGTTCTGTTACCTTGGTCCCCACCTTTCTCACGATCCCATTTTATTCGCAAAAGTGGTACGGATAGGCAAGTCGTTTATGAAGGAGTTTCAGTCTGATGGAAGCAAACAAGATAAAGAGAAAACGGAAGTTATCCTTAGCTGTTTGCTTAGCATTACTGACCAGGTATTACTTCCATCTCTTTCTTTGATGGACTGCAATGCTTGTATGTCTGAGGAACTATGGGGAATGTTTAAAATATTTCCATACCAGCATAGATATCGTCTGTATGGCCAGTGGAAGAATGAAACTTACAACAGTCATGCACTTTTAGTAAAAGTTAAAGCTCAAACAATAGACAGAGCCAAATATATCATGAAGCGTCTAACCAAGGAAAATGTGAAGCCTTCTGGAAGACAAATTGGGAAGTTGAGCCACAGCAATCCAACCATTTTGTTTGATTATATCTTGTCACAAATACAGAAGTATGATAACTTGATAACACCTGTAATCGATTCATTGAAATACCTCACTTCGTTGAATTATGATGTCTTGGCCTATTGTATCATTGAAGCTTTAGCTAATCCAGAAAAGGAGAAAATGAAACATGACGACACAACAATCTCAAGTTGGCTTCAGAGTCTGGCTAGTTTCTGTGGTGCAGTTTTTCGTAAATATCCAATTGATCTTGCTGGTCTTCTTCAGTATGTGGCTAATCAGCTAAAGGCAGGCAAAAGTTTTGACCTGCTTATACTGAAAGAAGTGATACAAAAAATGGCAGGAATAGAAATTACAGAAGAAATGACAATGGAGCAACTAGAAGCCATGACTGGTGGAGAGCAACTAAAAGCTGAGGGTGGTTATTTTGGCCAGATAAGAAACACTAAAAAATCCTCCCAGAGATTAAAGGATGCACTATTAGACCATGATCTTGCTCTTCCTCTCTGCTTGCTTATGGCTCAGCAGAGGAATGGGATAATCTTTCAGGAAGGTGGAGAGAAACATTTAAAACTTGTGGGAAAACTCTATGATCAGTGCCATGATACCCTGGTACAATTTGGTGGGTTTTTAGCATCTAATCTAAGCACAGAAGATTATATAAAGCAAGTGCCTTCAATTGATGTGCTCTGTAATGAATTTCACACACCTCATGATGCAGCATTTTTCCTGTCTAGGCCAATGTATGCACACCATATTTCATCGAAGTATGATGAACTTAAAAAATCAGAGAAGGGAAGTAAACAGCAGCATAAAGTTCATAAGTACATCACATCATGTGAAATGGTGATGGCTCCTGTTCATGAAGCAGTGGTTTCCTTACACGTTTCCAAAGTCTGGGATGACATCAGCCCTCAATTCTGTGCCACATTCTGGTCATTGACAATGTATGACCTTGCAGTTCCACATACCAGCTATGAACGGGAAGTCAATAAACTTAAAATCCAGATGAAAGCAATTGATGACAATCAGGAAATGCCTCCAAATAAAAAGAAAAAAGAGAAGGAGCGATGTACTGCCCTTCAGGACAAGCTTCTCGAAGAAGAAAAGAAACAGATGGAACATGTACAGCGAGTTCTGCAGAGACTGAAACTGGAAAAGGACAACTGGCTTTTAGCAAAATCTACCAAAAATGAGACCATCACAAAATTTCTACAGTTGTGTATATTTCCTCGATGTATTTTTTCCGCAATTGATGCTGTTTACTGTGCTCGTTTTGTTGAATTGGTACATCAACAGAAAACTCCAAATTTTTCCACACTTCTTTGCTATGATCGCGTTTTCTCTGATATAATTTACACAGTCGCAAGCTGTACTGAAAACGAAGCTAGTCGATATGGGAGATTCCTTTGCTGCATGTTAGAGACTGTGACCAGGTGGCACAGTGATAGAGCCATATATGAAAAGGAATGTGGAAATTATCCAGGATTCCTTACTATATTACGAGCAACTGGATTTGATGGTGGAAATAAAGCTGATCAATTAGACTATGAAAATTTTCGACATGTTGTACACAAATGGCATTACAAACTAACCAAGGCATCAGTACATTGCCTTGAAACAGGCGAATATACTCACATCAGGAATATCTTGATTGTGCTAACAAAAATACTTCCTTGGTACCCCAAAGTTTTGAATCTGGGTCAGGCTTTGGAAAGAAGAGTGCATAAAATCTGCCAAGAGGAAAAAGAGAAGAGGCCAGATCTATATGCATTGGCTATGGGCTACTCTGGGCAGTTGAAAAGTAGAAAGTCATACATGATACCTGAAAATGAGTTTCATCACAAAGACCCCCCTCTGAGGAATGCAGTTGCCAGTGTACAAAATGGGCCTGGTGGTGGGCCTTCTTCTTCGTTGATCAGAAGTGTATCTAAGTTGGACGAAAGCAGTATCGAGGACACTGATAAATCGAGGGAGAGATCTCAGTGTCGTGTGAAAGCTGTTAATAAAGCTTCTAGTGCCGCACCAAAAGGGAATTCAAGTAATGGAAATAGTGGCTCTAACAGCAGCAAAGCTGTTAAAGAAAATGACAAAGAGAAAGGAAAAGAGAAAGAAAAAGAGAAAAAAGAAAAGACTCCAGCTACTACTCCAGAGGCCCGAGTACTTGGTAAAGATAGT
The DNA here is from genome assembly GCF_001704415.2 of Capra hircus. Taxonomy (NCBI): domain Eukaryota; kingdom Metazoa; phylum Chordata; class Mammalia; order Artiodactyla; family Bovidae; genus Capra; species Capra hircus. Next base: position 114,040,528 of record NC_030808.1, on the reverse strand, counting down.
AAAGAAAAACCAAAGGAAGAACGGCCAAATAAAGATGAAAAAGCAAGAGAGATGAAGGAAAGAACACCTAAATCTGACAAAGAGAAAGAAAAATTCAAGAAGGAAGAAAAAGCTAAAGATGAAAAATTCAAGACCACTGTCCCGAATGTAGAATCAAAGTCAACTCAAGAAAAGGAAAGAGAGAAGGAGCTGTCCAGAGAACGAGATATAGCAAAGGAAATGAAATCAAAGGAAAATGTTAAAGGAGGAGAGAAAACACCAGTTTCTGGGTCCTTGAAGTCACCTGTTCCCCGATCAGATATTGCAGAGCCTGAAAGGGAACAGAAACATCGCAAAATTGATACCCATCCTTCTCCATCACATTCCTCAACAGTAAAGGTTACAGCCATACTTCCCAAAGTTCCTCTGGGTTCTGAGAACTATGCCAGCTCACCTGTCATCTCCATTCATTGTCTACAGGACAGTCTCATCGAACTCAAGGAGTCTTCAGCAAAGCTCTACATTAATCATACTCCTCTACCACTGTCCAAGAATAAGGAGAGAGAAACGGACAAGAAAGATTTGGACAAGTCAAGGGAAAGATCCAGAGAAAGAGAAAAAAAAGATGAAAAGGACAGGAAAGAGCGGAAAAGGGATCACTCAAACAATGACCGAGAAGTGCCACCAGACTTAACCAAGAGGCGGAAAGAGGAAAATGGAACAATGGGGGTTTCAAAACACAAAAGTGGAAGTCCATGTGAGTCTCCTTATCCAAATGAGAGAGACAAGGAAAAAAATAAGTCAAAATCTTCAGGCAAAGAAAAAGGTGGCAACTCATTTAAATCTGAAAAGATGGATAAAATCTCCTCTGGTGGCAAAAAGGGTGTGGACAGACCCCTAAGCTGAAGGTCTCCCAGAGAAGGATGCCAAAGCTCCATGCATCACTCTCAGAATGATGTCTCCCATGATTGAGAGCTTCTGGTGCTTTAAATCAGAAGATGTATACACACCACCATCCTCTTGATGAGACATTCCAAAGTCATTGGTTTTCAGAACATTATTTTCACCTCCAGGCAGTTTCTTGCAGCAAGGTCCTGGTGTATACAATTTTTACCTGAGATTTGCCATCCAGAAGCAGCATCTAATAAAAATTTCACTAACTGTTTTAAGTCATCCTTCTTTCTCAGAAAGGAGAGGACATCACGTCCTGGAACAAGTCCCTTAATTTTGTAGGTAGGCTGTATTTGTGTGCTAACTTTTATGAGTTTTACAATATTGGTATGATTTTATTGCTTGAGAATTTTGGTTTCTTGTAAAACTTTTAATTTCAGTTCCTGGGAAAGATGATCTTCATATGTTCTAACAGTGATACCAGTTTTATCTCTTAATGTGTCCCTAAATGTGTCATCAAAATTTCCCTTGCCCAGTAATTATGACAGCTTCATGACTGAGACAGAGAAGGTAGTGGCAACCCACTCCAGTACTTTTTCTTGGAAAATCCCATGGTTGGAGGAGCCTGGTGGGCTGCAGTCCATGGGGTCACTAAGAGTTGGACATGACTCAGTGACTTCACTTTCACTTTGCTTGAGAAACAATTCGAAAGTCATTGTTTGGCAAAGAAATATGCAGCTTCCTCCCTTACAATCTGTCTACACCTTTTCTCTTGGCCACCAGTCAACAAAAACTACAGTCAAGAGACAAGATGATCTTGTCTGGGAAGTGCTGGGCTTGTTAAGGGAGGGAAGAGAGTGTCATAGGACTTAGGAAACATACTATCAGGAACTGGTGGGTATAGTATTGACTTGGATGTGACCCAGGACATAATATGCTGGCCAGGACCCTGGGAATCAGTGCCAGGAGGCTTGTGGGTTTTTAGAATCCTGGAAAAAAGGATGACCCTTACTAATTAAGCTAGAAATTCCAAACTGCCATGCGAACAGTAGAGATCAAAAGGCTTAGAGAAGTGTGAGTGCACAGGAATAGATATGTTATATAAGGTCCAAATGTTTAGCAGCTGACTAAGTTCTGTGGGAGGGCCCAGAGAACACACTATTTACCAATATGATAAGAAATGCACCAGTGAGAGGAACCCCAGTATCACTGAATAACTTAGGGTCTTTCAGGAAAAGATCAGTGTTCCTGGTAGGTTTCCTCATAGCAATAGGGTTGATAGGACCAGAAGATTAAAAAAAACAGGCGGTGGCATTTAACAGTCAGAAACAATGTGGGTACAATCATCATGATGGAGTGGCACCAGGGGGCTTGATTAACAAACTGTGGAGATGATTAATGAAACATTCGTAACTAGGGCTGTGCTGTACTTAGACATTTAGTCATGTGAGACTTTTTGCAACCCCATGGACTGTAGCCTGCCAGGCTCCTCTGCTCCTCTGTCCATGGGGATTCTCTAGGCAAGAATATTGGAGTGGGTTGTCATGCCCTCCTCCATGGGGTCATCCTGAACCAGGGATTGAGCCCAGGTCTCCCAAGGAGGCAGGCAGAATCTTTACCATCTGAGCCAACAGAGATGGGCCAACAGAAACTATTCAATGTATACAATCTGAAGAAATCAAAGTTAAATGATCAGGAGCTTGAGGACGCTGTCCTAACATAAGTTCACAGTTATTTGCCATTTTCAAACTCAGCCAGTTTTCTGACCCAGAAGTCGCTGGTGAAAGTAGAGGCTGGGTCCCCATAAGGAAGTGCCTTGAATTGCTGCTGCAAGTAGACATGGTGATGATTCTTCTGGTTCTTTGTCAAAAGGACATGATGCTTTACGTGGGTAAACTTATACTATGAGAAAGAGAAAATCCAGACATTGTAATGATTCTTGAACATGGGGTTTGAGTTAATATTAATACCGAGGGACCTCAAGTACCATTACAGCTCTTGTGTTAGAGTAGGGGCATAGAGGAGCCCAGTAATAAGTGGAGTCCTATCACAGGTCTGGTTTACAGTAGGTCCCTTTTTCTATACACCCACCTATGGGTGATGTCACCAGTTCCCCAAATGTATAATTGGAATGGACGCACAAAGGAATTGTAAGAACCCTAATACTAGACCTGTAGAATAACAGTTATTTAATTGGGAAGGTCAAGTGAAAGCTGCTGAAATTGCCCACATCTGCCAATACTGTAAGTTAACAAAGATAACAAGCTCAGGAAGAAAGGCAAAGATCAGTGCCACTCTAAAGACATAAAGGTAGCTGTGATGGGAAACAATTTCATGTGGAATTTCTGGTAAGCTCCACTAGAAAAATCACAACGAAGTTCATCAGCATTTTGGAATAAGATCATGCTATTCGCAGGAGGGAATCACCAATCTTCTCAAAACATTTCCAGGCTTACTACTGGGTCTGATAGAGTTAGGCTCTCTGACCATGGAATATCACATGACCACATGGTCCATCATTTATAAAAGGGCTGTCCATGATAAGCTGGTTTTTCTATTTTAAACCAACTTTGTTTTTTGGCTGAGCTGGGTCTTTGTTACTGCATGTGGGCTTTCTCTAGTTGCGATGTGTGAGGGCTATTCTTCATTGCAGTGCATGGCCTTCTCATTGCTGCGGCTTTTCTTGTTGTGGGGCATAGGCTCTAGGTTCATGGGCTACAATAGTTGCAGCAGGCAGGCTCAGTAGTTGCAGCTCATGGGCTCTAGAGTACAGGCTTGGTGGTTGTGGCCCACAGCCTTAGTTGCCCCGAGGCATGTGGGGTCTTCTCAGACCAGAGCTAGAACTCGTGTCCCTGCATAGCAGGCAGATTCTTATCCACTGAGCCACCAGGGAAATCCAAGCTGGGTTTTCTTGAACTCAGAAAGTCATAAGAGTAAGAGTCCTGCAATATTCCATCATGAGCAGCTCTCTCTTATTAGAATGTCCATCCAGGATTCTGCACATGCAGGGCTGCGCAGCACAAATAACCTGCTTTAGCAGGTGGCCCTAGCTACCCAGGTCGTGCAGTGGTAAAGAATCCGCCTGCCAATGCAGGAGATGCAAAAGATACAGATTCAATTCCTGGGTCAGAAAGATTCCCTGGAGTAGGAAATAGCAACTCACTCCAGTATTCTTGTCTGGGAAATTCCGTGGACTGAGAAGCCTAGAGGGATACAGTCCATGGGGTCTCAAAGAATCTGACAGGACTGAGCATACGCAGACAAACAGCAGGTGACCCAGATCCATAGGCATCTACAACAGTTACATTCATGCCTCTCTCTCAGTTCACACCTACAGCATTTTGATTAGCTGATGAAGAAGGAAAAAGTCTTAGTTTGGTTTATGGGTGGGTAATCGTTGGGAAGATCCCCTAGAGAAGGGAAAGGCTACCCACTCCAGTATTCTGGCCTGGAGAATTCCAAGGACTGTACAGTCCATGGGGTCTCAAAGAGTCGGACACGACTGAGCAAGTTTCACTTTTCAATCTCTATGTTTAATCTGAAAGTGGACCACTGCTTACTATAGTCCCATTCAGTTGTGGCCATAAAAGCTGGTGACCAGTGAAAATTCTCTCAAGGACAGAGCTTCAGGCATCAACCCAGGACTTACTTTATATATGAAGGGAAATGGCCCAAATTAATGCTATATATGGACTATATATGGACTGTTGCTCAGCTAATGAACTCCTTATTGCCAAATTCAGACTAAAATTAAAGAAAGTTGGGAAAACCACTAGATCATTCAGCTTTGACCTAAATCAAATCCCTTACGATTACACAGTGGAAGTGAGAAATAGATTTAAGGGACTATTCTGATAGACAGAGTGCCTGATGAACTATGGACAGAGGTTCATGACATTGTACAGGAGAGAGGAATCAAGACCATCACCAAAAAAAGAAATGCAAAAAAGCAAAATGGCTGTCTGAGGAGGCCTTACAAATAGCTGTGAAAAGAGAAGCAAAAAGCAAAGGAGAAAAGGAAAGATATACCCATTTGAATCCAGAGTTCCAAAGAATACCAAGGAAAGATAAAAAAGCTTTCCTTAGTGATCAGTGCAAAAAAATAAAGGAAAACAATAGAATGGGAAAGACTAGTGATCTCTTCAAGAAAATCAGAGATACCAAGGGAAAATTTCATGCAAAGGTGGGCTCGATAAAGGACAGAAATGGTATGGACCTAGCAGAAGCAGAAGATATTAAGAAGAGGTGGCAAGAATACACAGAAGAACTATACAAAAAAGATCTTCACAACCCAGATAATCACAATGGTGTGATCACCCACCTAGATCCAGACATCTTGGAATATGAAGTCAAGTGGGCCTTAGGAAGCATCACTATGAACAAAGCTAGTGGAGGTGATGGCATTCCAGTTGAGCTATTTCAAATCCTGAAAGATGATGTTGTGAAAGTGCTGCACTCAAGATGCCAGCAAATTTGGAAAACTCAGCAGTGGCCACAGGATTGGAAAAGGTAAGTTTTCATTTCAATCCCAAAGAAAGGCAATGCCAAAGAATGCACAAGCTACAGCACAATTGCACTCATCTCATATGCTAGTAAAGAATGCTCATTATTCTCCATGCCAGGCTTCAACAATACGTGAACTGTGAACTTCCAGATGTTCAAGCTGGATTTAGAAAAGGCAGAGGAATGAGAGATCAAATTGCCAACCTCCGCTGGATCATGGAAAAAGCAATAGAGTTCCCCAAAAACTTTATTGACTATGCCAAAGTCTTTGACTGTGTGGATCACAACAAACTGTGGAAAATTCTGAAAGAGATGGGAATACCAGACCACCTGACCTGCCTCTTGAGAAATCTGTATGCAGGTCAGGAAGCAACAGTTGGAACTGGACATGAAACAACAGACTGGTTCCAAATAGGAAAAGGAGTACATGAAGACTGTATACTGTCACCCTGCTTATTTAACTTCTATGCAGAATACATCATGACAAACACTGGGCTGGATGAAGCACAAGCTGGAATCAAGATTGCCAGGAAAATATCAATAACCTCAGATATGTAGATGACACCACTCTTACGGCAGAAAGTGAAGAAGAACTAAAGAACCTCTTGATAAAAGTGAAAGAGGAGAGTGAAAAAGTTGGCTTAAAACTCAGCATTCAGAAAACTAAGATCATGGCATTTGGTCCCATCACTTCATGGCAAATTGATGGGGAAATAGTAGCAGACTTTTTTTTGGATGGGCAGGCTCCAAAATCACTGCAGATGGTGACTGCAGCCATGAAATTAAAAGATGCTTACTTCTTGGAAGGAAAGTTATAACCAACCTAGACAGCATATTAAAAAGCAGAGACATTACTTTGCCAACAAAGGTTCATCTAGGCTATGGTTTTCCCAGTAGTCATGTATGGATGTGAGAGTTGGACTGTGAAGAAAGCTGAGCACTGAAGAATTGATGCTTTCAAACTGTGGTGTTGGAGAAGGCTCTTGAGAGTCCCTTAGACTGCAAGGAGATCCAACCAGTCCATCCTAAAGGAGATCAGTCTTGAGTTCATTGGAAGATCATTTTGTTGGAAGGACTGATGTTGAAGATGAAACCCCAATACTTTGGCCACCTGATGCGAAGAGCTGATTCATTGGAAAAGACTCTGATGCTGGGAGGGATTGGGGGTAGGAGGAGAAGGGGACCACAGAGGATGAGATAGTTGGATGGCATTGGTGTGGCTTCTTGATGAGAAATTGTAAGGAGAAAAATGGAAACTTTGAGGGATCAGAAGTCTGAGGAAAAGGCCTGATGATGGGCCTGTCATAGTGACAGGTCCATGTATAACTTGTTACGCCTACCAGGGAGCATTTACCGTGAAAGAGGCTCCAAACAGCTAGACAGACAGAATGACTCTCTGCTACTGGCAGACATGTGACAGCCAGCCTGCTATCAGTAGCTGCAGTGCTGGCACAAACAGAGCATGAACAGGGTATTCATGGTGTCAGGATAGACACTAGGCATGGGTCCACCCAATGTCATGGCCTTGCCATGACTATGGCTGACCTTTCTACCTATTGCTGTCAGATGTCCAACCAGACAGCAACAAAGACCAATACTAAGACTTGATATGGTACCATCTCTAAGGGATACCAACAAGATACTTGGTGCCAACTCAGTTATCTCCTGGAAAATGTAGCAATTTATCTTTACTAGAATCAGGATATTTTCTAGGTATCAGATTGAATTCTCCATTTATAGGACCTCAGCCATCTCCAATATTTACATAATGTTTGATTCACATACATGGTATTACACCTGACAATGTTTCAGACCAAGGACAACTTAAAAGCAAAAGAGGTTTGGCAGAGGACTTATAACAAAAGAATACACTATTCCTATAACAGACCATACCACTGAAAAGCTACCAGACCTTTAGAGTAATAGAACTGCCTTTTGAAGTTATAGCTGAAACCTAAGCTTGAAGATAATACTCTTCAAAGATGGGGTGTCATCCTCTAGGACATAGGACACATCCTAAATTAGTGATCATTATACAGTGCTATGTTCCTAGGGGATAAAAGATGTGAAGATAGTGAGTAGCCCCTTTTACTATCAGTCCTACAGAGCCCCTTGAAGAATTTGTGCCTCTGACTCTATAATGACAAACTTTGCAGGTCTAAAATTTCTGTTATCAAAGATGAATGCTTTTACCAATAACACTTTTAAGTTCTGTTTTCAGTCAACTAGCATTTCAGATTCCTTGTGCCAAAAGGCCTGAAAACAAGTTACCATCCTGGCTGAGATAATGGACCATGATGATGATGAGTCTATGATACTGCCATTACATATTAGGGGAGGCAAAAATACCTCTGGCAGCCTGGAGATCCACCATGGTGTTTCTTGTTATTCCTTACCCAATTCTGACTGTAAATTGTCAAGTACTGACACCACAGTTTGAGAAGGGCATGGTGATCAGAGGATCAGAACTTTTAGGAATGAGGGCTTGGATTTCCTCATGACGTAAACCAACTGGACCAGGGGATGTGCTATTTGAGATGGAAGGGAATCTAGAAGGGATAGTAAAGAAAGGAGATGAGTATCAGTTGTGTTCCCAAGACCAGCTTCAGTGGTGAGGGCTGTAGCTGTTTCCACCTAACCTCCCTCTTATACATCAGTCCTGTCTGACTCTTGCGACCCCATGAACTGTAGCCCACCAGGGTCCTCTGTCCATGGAATTCTCCAGGCAAGAATACTGAAGTGGGTTGCCATTTCCTTCTCCAAGAGATTCCCTGACCTGGGAATCGAACCCAGGTCTCATGCATTGCAGGCAGACTCTTTACTGACTGAGCTATAAGGAAAGCACATACATCAACCCAGAATCCTAGAAAAGATTATTTTAGATGGTGAGCTTATGTGAAACAAGAGGATCTCAATTTTGCAAGTTCTGAACTATATCTGTGGATACTGCACTCTGAAATCCAGATTCCCATGTCAGGATCAATGCCCTCCTTTCCCTAGCTATTATGAGTGTGGTTGATTTTGTTATAGAGCTAAGTTCTTTTCTAGGAATTGCCTCAATGGAAGGGAGCTGCACTGCCCAATGTTAGGACCTATCCCCCCTGGCTACCCACATCTAGTGACTGCTTCATGTTGGCTGGTGATGGTGGTGGTATGTTAAAAGTAAATTTGGGTGACCTCTGAAGAGCCATTCAAGATTCAGGGTTCCGTGTGGGATTTGCTGAGGCTCTCATGCAATCTTTTTCAACTTCTCCCTCTCTCCAACCCTGCTTCTGTTATTCCTTACTGATGCTAATCCAAGGTTACTCTCTAATGAACTCCTGCATAAAAATCTGTCTCAATCTGTTTCTTGGAGAACCTAACCTAAGATACAGGATTCATGTTACAAACTTGTTTAAGAACTAGTTTAAGACTTGGTTTATATCACCAGCTGTTTTCAAATTTACAAGGGTACCTGCAGCATCTAATAGTTTTTATTTTTTGCATTTCATGACAGCATTTAAAACTCCAGACTTTGTACTATTTTAAAAGGTAGGAGTGGGGGTACTAGGGATACATGCTATAAAATCTTTTCTCGAACAAGGCCAGCATGGATTCTCCTCACATCAATGCAAGACAGAAAATGCGTAAAAGCAGCTCATGCTATCCCAATTCACTAAACAAAGTAAAACTATTTTTACAACTTTTAAACACAGACACTAACTAGAAGTTAGTTCAAATGTAGCAATAAAATACAAGTATTTCCAGATTGAAACACAACAATGATGAAGACATTTAAAAAATGCCTTTTCTTTTGATAATCTATTTTTTAAACTTTGGATATTGGGACAAACCATCTGCTAACTGTGTGGACATAAAATTCTTACTACTGATATTTGAACTGTGTGGAACATTTACTAGAGGAACTAATCTTTCAGGGATCAAAGAGTGAAGATAAATATTAAAGATGAAGGTAGAGAGGTTAGGTGGTTGAGGTCCTACGGGATAGTTCCTAAGTACATTTGTGCTTTAGTTTTGCTAGTTCTTTGTCTTAAGAGAAGATCAGCAACAATCAAAACTGTAAGAAATCCACGAATGAACAGATTTCTCACCTTCCCATGTGGGAAGGGTGAGAATGGCTGGGAAAGCACGCAAAACACAGCTCTCTAGCTCATTACCTACAGATAACTGACTTCAATCTTCTGGCAGGGTTTGTCCTATCCCAGGTTCCATCTGACCCCAAGGACTCCAGTAGACTTCATAATTCCCATATGGTTTTATCTTTCTCCACTTCCTAGAGCTCATATTCCTCAAACACAGAAGAATAAAATGTAACTACCATCAGTGGCCTGCCATTCAAATGAGCCTAGCCTCATTACTTGGAAATATGTCTTCCTTTTCTTTCTGGACTGAAATTAATTTGAACTTGGTCAAACTATGTCAAGAAAAATTTTAAAAATAAATAAGTATAGTCCTACTGAGAAATAACTAACAATTGCATATACAAGAGACGATGAGCCCTTTCTTTTTACATTGGGAATCTATGTTTCATGGAAATTCTGAGACTCATTTTAAGGATTAAAATAAATTGGGAATTTTGCCAGTTCCATTTGTTGCTGTCTTCTTGTGCTAGGAAAAACTGCACGTTCTGAGGAAAGTCCATGCTGTTCCTATATCCTGGTTGCTAAGGTGATTGGGGAGGATGAAAACACATTGGCAACTCACTGTTAATTTGTTTACAAAAGAATATGAATGAGTTTCACCTCCTGCAGTCAGGAGCACTTTAGCTTCTGCCTAACTCTTTGAATCCAACTATAGGGGGCAAGGTCATTCTCAACCAAACTGCTTGCAAATTAAGTAAAAACTCCTTCAGTTGTTGTTAAGATACAATTACTCTCAGCAGCCATGTATGCAATCTGTTAAATAGTCCCAATTAACTAACTATTTAGAGCACAAAGTGAAAAACAGAATATATGTGAAACTAAGTGGGAAAAAAGATCTTTCACTCCCCAAATTAAATGTACCTTGCTTTTCAGAGCAAGCACCTTAACCCCCAGTGTATCAAAATGGTTTGGCAAAACAGTGACTTGCAGGGTTTTGTGTGTGTGTGTGTGAATATGTAGAGTAATACATTGTTATTTGTTTGAATAATCAGTTATTACTTTATATAACTGTGTCCTTTTGGACAGGGGTGGGGAATGGGACAGAGACAGTGGTGACTGTCTTTGTTTGTATAAATAATAAATAAGGAATTAAAATAATGGCCATTGTTTTCCTGCTAATGGGCTCTGTTTTATTGCTTTGTATACTTCCTCTCAAAGCCTAGGCTCATCTTTGATCATGACTGCATCAGAAGCAAGACTAATCATGGATCACTGATTCTGCTTTTTGCAATAGCTGGTAAAAAGAATCTTAATGTGATGTAATAAATAAAATTCATACCATGCTACAGGAGAATATTATTTATGACAGGTAATATAGTGAAATGATTATGAACATAAACTCCAGTGCTCAACTGCCGAGGGATACTACTTGCTATTTCATGATCTAGGGGCAAACACCTTAACTCTATGTCCTGTTACATCCTCTGTAAAACAGGAAAAATGAAAGTAACTGAATTATAAATGAGTGAATTTCATGTTAATATAAATTAAATGGAGAGTGAACATTGTGATGATATTTGTTATTTTTAATATATATGTAATATTTTGAATTCTTCAATTAGTATATAGAGAAAATTACCAAACACTTTGAATTCTAGAACTGGAAAGTGTTTTTCTTCATATGAGAAAACTGAAATTTTATATGGCTTTAACACAAATTTCTACCAAGACCTTTTGTTTCCCATCTCTTTAACTGTAAATTGACTTCTCAAATCATTTGATTTGCTAGAAGTTGAGCTAGAAGAAAGTATGGGAAACCCCTAAACCATTCAGGTATGACCTAAATCAAATCCCTTATGATTATACAGTGGAAGTGACAAATAGATTCAAGGAATTAGATCTGATAGAGTGCCTGAAGAACTATGGACAGAGGTTCGTGACATTGTACAAGGGTCAGTGATCAAGACCATGCCCAAGAAAAAGAAATGCAAAAAGGCAAAATTGTTGTCTGATGAGGCCTTACAAATAGCTGAGAAAAGAAGAGAAATTAAAGGCAGGAGAAAAGGAAAGATATACTCTTTTTGAATGCAGAGTTCCAAAGACTAGCAAGGAGAGATAAGAAAGACTTCCTCAGTGATCAATGCCAAGAAATAAAGGAAAATGATAGACTGGAAAAGACTAGAGAGTGCTTCAAGAAAATCAGAGGCACCAAGGGAACATTTCATGCAAAGATGGGCTTGATAAAGGACTGAAATGGTAGGGACCTAAAGAAGCAGAAGATATTAAGAAGAGGTGGCAAGAATACACAGAACTGTACAAAAAAGATCTTTATGACCAAGACAACCAGAATGGTGTGATCACTCACCTAGAGCCAGACATCTTGGAATATGAAGTCAAGTGGGCCTCAGGAAGCATCACTATAAACAAAGCTGGTAGAGGTGATGGAACTCCAGCTGAGCTATTTCAAATCCTAAAAGATGATGCTGTGAAAGTGTTGCACTCAATATGCCAGCATATTTAGAAAACTCAGCAGTGGCCTGGACTGGAAAAGGTAAGTTTTCATTTCAATCCCAAAGAAAGGCAATGCCAAAGAATGCTCAAACTACCGCACAATTGTACTCATCTCACACGCTAGCAAAGTAATGCTCAAAATTCTCCAAGCCAGGCTTCAACAGTATGTGAACTGTGAACTTCCAGATGTTCAAGCTGGATTTAGAAAAGGTTGAGGAAGCAGAGATCAAATTGCCAACATCTGCTGGATCATCAAAAAAGCAAGAGAGTTCCAGAAAAACATCTATTTTGCTTTATTGACTATGCCAAAGCCTTTGACTGTGTGGATGACAGCAAACTGTGGAAAATTCTTCAAGAGATGGGAATACCAAACCACCTGACCTGCCTCTTGAGAAATCTGTATTTCTCAGGTCAAGAAGCAACAGTTAGAACTGGACATGGAACAACAGACTTGTTCAAAATCAGGAAAGGAGATGTCAAGGCTGTATATTGTCACCCTGCTTATTTAACTTCTATGAAGAGTACATCATGCAAAATACTGGGCTGGATGAAGCACAAACTGGAATCAAGACTGCTGGGAGAAATATCCATAACCTCAGATAAGCAGATGACACCACTCTTATGGCAGAATGTGAAGAAGAACTAAAGAGCCTCCTGATGAAAGTGAAAGAGGAGAGTGAAAAAGTTGGCTTGAAACTCAACATTCAGAAAACAAAGATCATGGTATCCAGTCCCATCACTTCATGGGAAATAGGTGGGGAAACAGTGGAAACAGTGACAGACTTTATTTTGGGGTCTCCAAAATCACTGCAGATGGTGACCGCAGCCATGAAATTAAAAGATGCTTACTCCTTGGAAGAAAAGCTATGACCAACCTAATAGCATATTAAAAAGCAGAGGCATTGCTTTGCCAACAAAGGTCCACCTAGTCAAAGCTATGGTTTTTTCAGTAGTCATGTATGGATGTGA